>NC_136431.1:215651869-220874369 GCF_052849685.1 Lactuca virosa
CTAATCCATTTACAATGGCTAATATCAAAATTACATGATTATATGTGTTCATATGTTCTTGAAATTTTGATATGATTATTCATGTTCTTATGAGTTCTTGATAGATCATGGGAATTACTTGTTTAATGTTGAATTCATGATCTTTATGTGTTTTAATGGAGTCCATAACTTGTCCTCAAGTTATGGATAACCAAAAGTCTCTTTGTATTAAAGTCATTAAAAGAACACATAAGTTACACAAAAATGAAGAGTCTTCATTTTAATAACTCATAAGTTATGAATTGAAAGGTTTTGTAAAGTTACAAAACTTGCCCTCAAGTTTTGGAACATGTAAAGTCTTCTAGTAAACTTTAGTTCCAACCCCTAGAATTTTAAAAGTTAAAATTCAACCCTTATACTTAATAATATTATAAGTTAATAATATATATATATATATATATATATATATATATATATGTATATGTATAAGATCAAGTCGTTTTACCGTTAGTAGGCCTCATTGACGAAGTCGGTCTATAAGGGGGTATAAGGTTGTTGCCTATAAAATGGCAGCTTAATGGGTGTCCACTCTCACTCACCACTTCCTTGATTGGTGGAGGGTCGTTAGCCGAACGGGTAGGACATTGACTTAAAATTCTCATTAAAAGTATAATGATTATTATAAAGTAACTAAATGTTTTTATAAATTCTCAATCTTAGTTACTTTAGGTAAATGTGAATAAGGTGCTAACCCATGAAATTACACTTTGCACTTTGATTAAGTCGTTGGTGGAGCGTGTGTGGTTAACCGACACACTAACTTGGACTTAACAAGGTAGGAAAAGGGTGATTTAAGGTTTTTTCATATATCGGTGGAGCGCGTGTGGTTAACCGGCACATCGATTAAGTGAAAAAACATTAAGGGCACCAAGTAATTTGCATGGTTACTTCGCACCTTGTTTTGTGATCCTCGGTATCCCAGTCACAAAACACGAAGGGCACACTCGAGATTGAAACATGTCATTGAAAAGTTCAATGAATCTAAAAAGAATCTAGGAGTTTCTAAAACCAAATAAAACCTAATAATTTATATATTTCGTTTTTCATGGTGGAAATTGGTGAATCGTCATTCACATACCTTTCAAATACGTTTTAGCTTAGATTAAGGCATCCCTCTTCTAAGTTATAATATATTGTGATTGGATCCTAGCCTTAATATGACATTTGGGTGTTTTATTAAGGACTATCTTTATATCTAAACTAAACTTGTCTTTTTCTTGTTTTTCAGATGTCTTCCAAAAATGCTGCTCCTGGCTCAAACCCTACCGGCTCCTTCTCTCTCATGAACCTTTGTGGGAGAGTCATCTTTGATGGATCCAACTTTACAGACTGGATCAGGAACATCAGGATGGTCACTCGGTATGAGAACAAAGAATATGTTCTCGACAAGGAGCTTAAGGTACCCGAGCCAACTGCTACTCTTAAGGAGCTTGCTGAATATGAGGCACATGAAAGAGATGCTACCAAAGTGGCATGCATCATGATGGCCACTATGACGGCCGAGCTCTAAAATTCCTATGAGGACTACTATCCTTTTGAGATGCACCAGGATTTGATGGACCGCTACCATCAGAGTGTTCGTCAAGAGCGATATGAAATCATCTCCTCCATGATAACAACCAGGATGAAGGATGGTGAACCCATCACGGGCCACATGCAGAAAATGAAAAAGAATGTGGACCGCCTGGTGAAACTTAATGTGAACTTTCCCGAGGAGTTAGCAATAGATATCATTTTGCACTCCTTACCATCGTGTTATGATCAATTCCGCCTGACATACCACATGAACAAGGAAGAAGTCAGCCTCAGCAAACTTCAAGGACTCCTAAAGACCGCAGAATCAGGTCTTAAAGGTAAGTCGGTTGTTACCGCTCCTACTCCTACTCCAAACTCCGCACCTGTCCTGGCAATCGGGAAAGGTAGAGGGAAAAAGGGGAAGAACCCTTTGAAGGGTACCAAGGGTAAGACCCTTGATGGCTCCTCTACAAGCGGAACCAAGAAAGGTTTTGTCACTCCTTCTTCTGACCTAAAAGAGGTTGAATGCTTCTATTGCCATGAAAATGTGCACTGGAAGCGGAACTCCCCAAAGTACCAGCAAGATTTGAACGATGGGAAAGTAAAACCCAACCATGCAGGTATTTACACTATATTATCTAATAACTCACCCTATTCTAACTCTTGGGTCCTTGATACCGGCTGTGGTATTCATATTTGTTCTAATTTGTAGGGACTAAGAAAAAGTGAGAATGTGGGGCATGGAAAGATAAACTTGATCATGGGGAATAGGAAAGCTTCACCTGTCACCAAGATTGGAGTTTATACTTTGTTGCTAAGTAGTGGGTTTACTTTAGATTTGAATACATGTTGTTACTCGCCTGTAATGGCAAGAAATATTATTTCCTTTCATGCTTTGTGTGACAACCGTCAATTTTGGCCAAGTCAAAGTCAACTAAAGTCAACAAGTCAAACCGGTCAACTCATCTAACCCTTGTATATTAGGATTTCCATTATGTTTCTTATTGAACAACTCGCAATCTTAATACAAAGTATCACTTAGAGTTTTTCACGCGTTCGGAAATTGTAAACCCTAATCAGGGCAAGTGATGAAACTACTCGATAAAACATTATTCCTTAACCCTCAGGGGCATATAGCAATCATAACGAGACCTAACGAGGTTTACAAACCTTGCGTTACAAAGTCTAACACTAAAAAAGGTCACAAAAGAAATCTCTCCCAAATCTCTCTCTGTGTAAGGAATCTCTCCAAGAATGTGAAATCTCTCCCAAATCTCTCTCTGTATAATAAATCTCTCCAATAATGTGAAATCTCTCCCAAATCTCTCTCTGTATAAGGAATCTCTCCAAGAATGTGAAATCTCTCTCTGTATAAGAAATCTCTCCAAGAATGTGAAATCTCTCCCAAATCTCTCTCTGTATAAGAAATCTCTCCAAGTATGTGAAATCTCTCCCAAATCTCTCTCTGTATAAGAAATCTCTCCAAGAATGTGAAATCTCTCCCAAATCTCTCTCTGTATAAGAAATCTCTCCAAGTATGTGAAATCTCTCCCAAATCTCTCTTTGTATAAGAAATCTCTCCAAGAATGTGAAATCTCTCCCAAATCTCTCTCTGTATAAGAAATCTCTCCAAGTATGTGAAATCCCTCCAAGTATGTCAAATCTCTCCCAAATCTCTCTCAAAACCTCTTTTGAGTTTTGTAATCATTTAGGGCATCCCGACACTTGACTTGGTGAAAAACCATTCGAAACGGGATGATACCTTGGAAAATAGCCTTTTAGGGCCGAAGTCTCTCTATAGGGACCAAACCCTCCTTGAGCCGAAGCTCCAAGAACCAAGACCGAAGTCCCCTTAAGGAACCGCAGCCATCGGACCGGAACTGCTGAGGACCGAGGCTGATGAAGACCGCAGCACTGAACCGAACCCGGAACTGGAGCACTGCATCTGACCTTCGCCTGCGGTCCCTCCTGATGAGTCCGCCTGTGGTACCTGCTCGGACCGAAGTCCCTTCCCCCTCGGATCCAATTCACCAACCAAACCACCCCTCCGGTTCTAATGCTGCTACGACCGGAACCACGTCCCCGACTTCGGATTTTCCATTTTCCACCCGGTTTTCGACCACGACTCCGTTTTAAGCCCGTTTTTAATTATTTTAACGAGGGATTTTCACCCAAACTTATATTTTGACATATAAGACCCCATATATTCATAAATTAAGCATATTTTTAGGGAAATCCTTATTTAAGAATAAAAATCTATTAAGTAAGATCTTGTGGTGGAGTGTTGGCTTTGCCTTAGTGTATGACACAAGCAACCACCCCCCATGCCCACTCCATGACCAACCATTGTCCTTCCACCATACCTAGTCACTTCCATCGTCATTCCCATCATTTTCTTCCAGCCATACACTTGGACAAAAGATAGAATCATTATCTCTCCTCTCTCATTTCTCTCATTTCCACCAAAGAACAAACACCTTTCTCTCTCACCTCTCTCTCTCTCAAATTCGAGATTCAAGGGCTAATCATCAAGTTTTCTTTCATTTGTGGTAAGTGATATTATCCTCCTTATGATTATTTCACTTCCTTCTACTTAAATCGTAGATATCTTACACAACATCATCACATTCATGTTAGATCTTCGAACCTTCAAGGCATCTTCTTAGTGTTCTTGAGTTGAACACTACCTCTCTCCATCATCCACCCACTGAAAACACACAAGGTGACTTCATACCCCTATTTTTTCACCTTTTTCTTAAGTTTTAAGAGGGGGGGATACAAGTTAAAACACCAAGAACACAACTAAACTCAAACAACAGCTTTCATCAGAAAAGTTGAGTCTTATTCACGGACTGGTTTGACTATCTTATACTTAATATCTTTCAAAACTGCTTAATATGCAAATAGCACAGGTTCATACCTTTAAAATGACTACTTGCACACCTCCATACGATTTTTATACGATTTATGGTGACTTTTGCAAAACTGTCTATCATTTCAGAAACGAATTCGGACCAGTCTGTGAATATGCACATTTTAACACAAGTTAAAGACTTTCAAAAATCATAATAAAAATTATGAATATACTAGACATATTTTTTGAACTCTCAGAATTTACGGATTCAGTTTTCGACTTCGTATGATTTTTCTATAATTTCTCTAAAACAGTGTAGAAAGGTTAAAAACTAGTTAACAGCTTACAACTTTCATAACACTTTGTAGTATGTTGAGCAAAGTGTATAACCATAAGTTCTAATTGTTGAAAGTATTTTCTTGTTAGTTTATCATCATAAACTGAAATTTAGTCATTCATGATAAGGTTTACTCATTCATTTTGAACACATATAATAAACTTCAATAAGCATAGTTTATGGATTTTACTACATGAAAAAGGTTTTACTCTCAAAACAAATGGGTTTTTATATCCTACGTGATAAACTATAATAGTAATAGTTTAAGGATTTCATATCACTAATTTATTCAGAAAAGGTGATTTTACTTCCTCCACGGAAGAGGTTTTAATATCAAACTATGTGTAAACTAGTTAACTTAGGTTGTGAGGCAATTCTCTCCCCGTACGTTCGAGTACGGGATCCCAATTCCTGTAAGTTATAACCAGAGTCTCTTGTAGGGAGAGCATGATAAATGTGTATAGATCTATATTGGGATTGACATCCCACACCTCGCTCCTAGCTACAGCCTAACCGGCAGGTCTGCGGGTGACAAGAGTCATAGTATCTTAACGTCTGAAAAACATTGTGCGGGTTATTTCTCGTCATAGTATGGTTATAGCGACTCACATAGGTAGTTAACAATCTTTCAAGTTTACATGGAAAATTCTACTTTGAAAAAGGGTTTTACTTCTAAATTAAACGAGTTTATGTCGATTTAAACTTGCATGAATTACTTTAAGTATGGAAAAATACTTGTTTACTCTCGGTCCTGGGATTTAGGACTACATAACTTTTATAAGGAAAATATTGGATTTTCTTTGGAAACACATTACTAGTATGAACATTATAAGTACAAAACACACACACACATTCTCGGTCCTGGGATTTAGGACTACATCACTTTTATAAGGAAAGTATTGGATTTTCTTTGGAAACATATTTCTATTAACACTACATCTCGTCTAGAATTGTTATACTTCAACGGTTTATTTAACTCAAATTATATATGACTTATATACGCTGAGTGATCATAGAAGGAATCTATGGGTTCTTCTAGAGTTCATTATCACATAACATAGGAGCATTCATTCCACATTCAACTAAGAAAATATTGGATTTTCTGGAAAAAATACTCTATCGCTTTTACAAGGAAAACGCCTTCTTCCTCAAACAAAACTCTTATGAACTCACTAACTTAATTGTTGACACTCATTTCAAAACTACTTGTATTCTTAGGAAATCAGTGAAACAGGAAAACATCAGCACTTTGAGCCCAGATCTATGATTTGGAAGCACTGAAATCGATTAGAATCGACTGTATAGTAATAGCATGCTTGGGACTCGGCGAGTTGTTTTTCAACTCGACGAGTTGTTCTTCAGGCTCGACGAGTTGTTCTTACGACTCGGCGAGTCGCAGACTGGACGTGTTCATATGATGAAGGAGAACTCGACGAGTTGTTCATACAACTCGGCGAGTCGGATGAAGTTAGACTCGATGTATGTATCGAAGAAGAACTCGTCGAGCCTTCGCCAACTCGACGAGTAGAAGCGAGTAGAGGTCTAGAACGGATGAAAGGGACTCTGTCACACCCCCAAACCAAATATGGCGGAAACGTCCGGGGGTGGATGACTTCATGTATAGTATCATAACAACAATTGTAATAGTAATTGAAGCAAACACAACCAACATATATATAATTGAAAAAGTGACATCATTGTATGAATTACATGTTTACGAATCAATTACAATATGTTGACAAAATATGAAATAGTAGACGCCTTAGCGCCCCATCCTCAAAAGCACTTGGTTACCTGTTTAATGATTTCCTGAGAATACAAGTTGTTTGAAAAAGTGTCAACACAAAGGTTGGTGAGTTCATAAGCTTTTGTTTGGTATTATTAAAAGCCTTTCGTTTGTAAAAGTAGTATTTGTGTTAGAAAATCCAATATTTTCCGTAATGTGTAAATGTAGTCTTAAAACCCAAAGACCGAAATGTACAAGTAATTTGTCATATTTATAGTAAAACAATGCAAGTTTAAATCGACATAAACTCGTTAAATTTTAATGAAGTTCCCGTAAATTCCAATGTTTATTAATACTTTATGTGAGTTTATTATAACCATACTATGACCAAGGTTGCCTAAAACGACGTTCTTCAGGCGTCGGAAATGTTATGACATTTGTCACCCCAGACCTATCGGTCTAACTGTTGCATGCAGTTTAGGTGTGGGTTTGTCAAACCCAATATATATCTATACACAACTATCACACTCTCCTTCAAGGAGACTCTGGTTACAATACAGGACTTAATGGTAGTTTGAAGTAAATGTCTCACAAAGTCATTAACGGAATTACGTGTTATGAAAACTTGGTACCGTATGGCCGTACCTTGCTTAATGAAAATATCCTTTGTATAAACGTACCCTTTTTAAATGTATGTGTTATGTAATGTATCATAAACTATACCTATTATAGTTTATCAACCAAGAGTAGTACGTAGTAATGTATGCAAACTATATTCAAAATAGTTTATTAAATGTTTGAATGTATCGGTTGTACTTTGATTATAATCACTTGTTATTCTTTATATTTTATATGTCCAAATCCATTTGTAAACTGATGTGTGTCTAAATATTAAGATGAAATGTCATATATTACAATAACATATATTCACATAAAGATATACACCTTGCTCAACATGTTACAAGGTGAAATGAAATTGACAGCAACTTTTCGTTGAATACAGTTTCTGTTACTGTTCTTAGAAAATTTATAGAAAAATCATCAAAGCTCTAAATCCAAATCCGAAAATTTTGAGAGTTTGGAATATGAGTCTAGTTTGTTCTTAAATTTTATCATGATTTTTAGTGATCTCTAACAGAGGTGAAAATGTTCATAATCACAGACTGGTCCGGGTTTGCCTCTGAAATGATAGGCAGTTTTGTAAAAATCACCATAAATTGTAGAAAAATCATATGGAGATGTGCAAGTATCCATTTTAAAGCTAAGAGTTTGAACTACTTGCACCTGGAACAGTTTTGAAAACTAAAATATTTAAGTTGACCAAAACAGTCCGTGATCGAAGTTCATCTTTTCTGATGTAATCTGATAGAAAAAGTTTAATTGTGTTCTTGATGATTTTACTTGTATTTCCCCCTTAAAACTTAAGAAAAACATGTAAATGTAGGGGTATGAACTCACCTTATGTGTTCTTAGAGGATGGATGTTGGAGAAGAGAAGTGTTCAACTCAAAAACACTTAGAAGATGCCTTGACGAATCGAGAACCAAGAGTGGAAGAAAGCTTGATGATTAACCTTGGAAGTCTTGAAATTGAGAGAGAATGGTGTAGAAAATGAGTGACTTAAGCCTTGTATTTATACTAGTAAGAATTACTATTCATATATAATTCTTTAATAATAAGTGTTAAATGTTGACATTCTCCATATAACTAGTTAGTGTATATGACATATTCATGATGTAATCATGACAAATGTTTCTAGAAGATGGTTAATACTAATTGGCTAATAATAGTAATTTTTAAAACGTAAATAGTAAATAGTAGGTAGTAAATAGTAAATAGTAAATAGTAAATAGTAAATATGATGAGATTTTTACAATTGTCATATTTGTAAACCCCGTTAAGCCATGTTTAAGAGTCTTACACAGCCCCCGATAATTGTGCAATAGTGTTTTATCGCTTTGGTTCGTTGTTTAGCACTGTTAAGGCTAAGGAAAATCAAACACATGAATTTTCCAAATGATGTTTTCTCATTAAAATAGCGAATTGTACAACGTAAACCTTAACATACAAGGGTTAATGGAGTTGACCGGTTTGACTTGTTGACTTTGTTTGACTTTGACTTAACCGAAATTTGACGGTTGTCACATCATCCCCCCGTTAGAAGAAATTTCGTCCCGAAATTTGCATTTTTGACTGGGACTTCAAGAGTTCGGGAAGAGATGTGGATACTTTTGTTTCATCTGATCCTCGCGTTCCCAGGTGAATTCGGGTCCTCGTTTAGCGTTCCAACGGACCTTCACGATGTGAATACGACTTTGTTTCGTTCGTTTGATTTCCCGATCCATGATTTCGACTGGTTCCTCCACGAAGTGGAGATTTTCGTTAACTTCGATTTCGTCGAGTGGTATTACGAGTGTCTCATCAGACAAACACTTCTTTAGGTTCGACACGTGAAATGTGGGATGTACTTTGTCGAGTTCCTGAGGTAATCGAAGTTTGTATGCTACTGGCCCAATCCTAGCAAGGATTTCGAATGGCCCGATGTACCTTGGATTTAGTTTCCCGCGTTTGCCGAATCGTATCATTCCTTTCCAAGGGGAAACTTTTAGTAGTACACGATCACCCACCTGGAATTTCAAGGGTTTGCGTCGTTTGTCTGCGTAACTCTTTTGCCGATCGCGAGACGCTTTCAGTCTTTCTCGAATTTGAACGATCTTTTCTGTGGTTTCCCTAATGATTTCAGGGCCAGTGAGGGTGCTATTAGAGACTTACCCTCTAGCTAGCTGTGTATCCCCCACCTCAGCCCAACACAGGGGTGATCTGCATTTGCGACCGTAAAGAGCTTCGAATAGAGCCACTTTGATGCTAGTATGATAGCTGTTATTGTAGGAGAATTCGATAAGCGGTAGATGGGTATCCCATGCTTTACCGAAGTCTATCACACAAGCTCTTAACATGTCTTCCAACGTTTGAATGGTTCGTTCGCTCTGTCCGTCGGTTTGTGGGTGGTAGCCCGTACTCATGTCAAGCCTAGTTCCCAATTATTTTTGTAGAGACTGCCAAAACCATGAGGTAAATCTACTATCTCTATCGGAGATAATGGATATCGGCACACCATGGAGTCGTACAATCTCTTTCATGTACGTTCTAGTCAGCGTCTCCATCTTGTCGGTTTCTTTTATCGGTAGGAAGTGTGCTGATTTGGTCAATCTGTCTACGATTACCCATATGGTGTCAAGCCCGCCCGATGTCTTAGGCAGCTTGGTTATGAAGTCCATGGTTATTCGTTCCCACTTCCACTGAGGTATATCCGGCTGTTGTAATAGCCCGGATGGTTTCTGGTATTCGATTTTGACCTTGGCGCAAGTCAGACACTTGCTCACATAGGTAGCAATCTCAGCTTTCATGTTCGGCCACCAGTATAATTTCTTGAGGTCCAGATACATCTTATCCGACCCGGGATGGATGGAGTATCGAGTCTTGTGTGCTTCATTCATGACGACGTCTCGGAGTCCATCGAACTTCGGTGTCCAAATCCGGTTCATGATATAACGTGCTCCATCATCCTTGACTTCTAAGTTTTTATCCATTCCCCTTAATGTCTCTCATGCCACCTTTTCTGGTTTCAAAGCTTCCAGTTGAGCTTCCTTGATTTGTATGGTCAGGTGGGAATGGATTTTCATTGTTAAGGATTTTACTCGGCGGCCCGAGTACTCCTTCCTGCTTAGAGCATCGGCCACTACATTGGCCTTGCCCGGATGATAACGAATTTCGCACTCGTAGTCATTCAGCAACTCTACCCATCTCCTCTGTCGCATGTTGAGCTCTTTCTGATTGAGGATATGCTGAAGACTTTTGTGATCAGTGAAGATAGTGCATTTCGTGCCGTAGAGGTAGTGTCTCCAGATCTTCAAAGCGAATACTACTGCTCCTAATTCCAGGTCGTGGGTAGTATAATTAACCTCGTGCGTCTTAAGCTGTCTTGATGCATACGCGATAACCTTCCCTCTCTGCATGAGCACACATCCGAGGCCTTGATTCGAAGCATCACAGTACACTACGAAGTCTTCGGTTCCCTCTGGGAGAGACAAGATCGGTGCGCTGCATAGGGCTTGTTTTAACGTTTGGAAAGCATTTTCTTGTTTATTTTCCCACTTGAATATCACACCTTTCTGCGTCAAGGTGGTGAGTGGTTTCGCAATCTTGGAGAAGTTTTGTATAAATCTTCGGTAGTAGCCAGCAAGCCCAAGGAATTGTCGAATTTCGGTTGGCGTCTTGGGTGCTGACCAATTCTCGATTGCCTTGATCTTGGAGGGATCCACATGTATGCCTTTCTCACTTACCACATGGCCAAGGAAATCCACTTCTCTAATCAGAATTCACACTTAGAGAACTTAGCATAAAGCTTCTCCGCTCTTAGTGTCTCTAGCACTTGGCGTAGATGTAGGTGATGCTCTTCTTCGCTTCGCGAGTAGATCAAGATATCGTCGATGAATACGATTACAAACTTGTCTAGGTAGGGTCGACACACTTTATTCATTAGGTCCATGAATACCGCAGGTGCGTTTGTTAAACCGAAGGACATCACCACAAACTCGTAGTGCCCATAGCGAGTTCTGAATGCAGTTTTGGGAATATCTTCTTCTTGAACTCGTAGCTGATGGTAACCTGACCTTAGGTCGATCTTTGAGAAGAAACTTGCTCCTTGGAGTTGGTCGAAAAGGTCGTCGATTCGGGGTAGAGGATATCGGTTCTTGATGGTGAGTTTGTTTAGTTCCCGATAGTCGATGCACATGCGAAAGGATCCGTCCTTCTTCTTTACAAAAAGGACTGGTGCTCCCCAAGGTGAGAAGCTTGGTCTGATGAACCCTTTTCTCAAAAGCTCGTTCAACTGACTGGACAACTCTTGCATTTCTGTTGGTGCGAGGCGGTATGGAGCTCTGGCTACGGGGGTAGCTCCGGGTATTAAGTCAATTCTGAAATCGACTTGTCGTGCGAGTGGTACACCAGGAAGATCTTCTGGGAACACATCCGGGAAGTTACACACTTCGGGGATGTCTTTGATGTCTTTCACGTCTTGTTTCTTGTCTACTACGTGGGCCAAGAAGGCGTGGTACTCCTTCCGGAGATACTTTTGGGCTTTGATGCATGAGATGATTTGTAAATTCGCACTAGGTTTGTCACCATAGATGAGAAGGGTTTCGTCATTTGGTAGATTGAGGCGAACGGCCCTTTCGTAACATAGAATGTCGGCACGGTGAGGAACTAACCAATCCATCCCGATGATTACGTCGAAGCTTTTTATGGTGACCGGCATCAGGTCAATTTTAAATGTATGGTTGTCTAGAGTGAGAGTACACTCTGAGTATATATCGCTAGTGCGTTCTACTTTCCCATTTGCCATTTCTACTACATAAGTATCCTTTAGTGATTGGGGATTTTGTTCAAGTAATTGTTTATATTGGTGGCTCACGAAACTCCTCTCCGCTCCACTATCGAATAGTACGCATGCATAAGAGTTATTGAGGAGAAACGTACCGGTAACCACCGTGGGATCCTCGACTGCTTCCCCATGTCCTATTTCCAGGATTCTTCCTACTCCACCAGCATTAGGGGTTTGTGCTTTGGGGCAGTTTCTTTTGAAGTGACCGGCGTCTCCATAGTTGTAGCAGGTTCGGGTTGCCCCCGTACTGGCGACTTGGTTGATTGGTCAAGCCGGCGCTTTACAGAAACGAGCAGTGTGCCCCTTCCTGTCGCAGTTGTTACAGTGCATCTCTCTACAAGCACCATTGTGGTGAAAGTTGCACTTAGGTAGGGTTCCAGCATATGGCTTCGGTGGTGCTGGAGTGGTAGCAGTAGTGGCAGCATTAGTGGCAGCATGGACAGCAACAGGTTGTTGCTTCTTAGCGGGGTCCTGTGCTGGTTGGCTCTTCTTTTGGTTCCAGAACTTCCTTTTGTTGTTTCCCCCTTTTGATTGATCAGTGGTGGTGGTTGTAGTATTATGACCGGCTCGGTGGTCAACAAGTTGTTGTGCCAGCTCCCTGGCACTGTCAAAAGTAGTTGGCCTTGAAGCCAGGACACTACTTTGCACTTGGGGAGACAGTCCCCAAAGGTATCGCTCCACCTTTTTCTCCTCCGGAGTAACCATTGTTGGGCAGAGGAGAGCCAATTCATTGAATCGGGTGGTGTAGGTTTCAAGGTCGGAGCCCGTCATCCTGAGGTTCCAAAGTTCTTGTTCCAGCTTTTGAATTTCACCTCTCGGGCAGTACTCCTTCATCATCAAGGTTTTTAGTTCTGCCCAGGATATGGAGCTAGCTACTTCGAGAGTAAGTGAATTAATCCGACAGTTCCACCAAGTAAGGGCCCGGCCGGTGAAAGTGAAGGTTGCGAACTTAACTTTGCTCGCTTCGGGGCAAGAGCACACTTGAAAGACTACTTCAGTCTTTTCAAACCATTGCATTAAAGTGATGACTCCCCCGCTCCCATTGAAGTTGTCGGGTTTGCCATGGGTGAAGTCTTTATAGGAACACTCTCTTGTACGCCACGTACTGTCTCCATGGTTAGAGTTTGTAGCACCCGATCCAGAACCACCAGCTCCGTTTGTCCCTATCTGTGATATTGCGGCCGCTACGGCTGCTGTTACTGCAGCCTGGAACATCGCAGGATCAAACTGTGGAGGCAGCGGCGGAGGAGGTGTTGCTATGTTGCCGGAAGGTCTTGGTCTTCTCCTTGGCGGCATGGTTCTGTCGTAAGTCGTAAACCAATGTACTTTTAGTAAAAGTATATTTATAGGAAGAGAAATCTTTTATATATAAAATATATTATTACGTTGTTTTCCGGTATGTTTACGATACATACGATTTTATACTTTTAATTGACCCAATACATTGGGTTATGAGGTAAAATGAAAGTATAAAATATTTTATTTGAGTCTCCTTGTTTCCAAGTATATGACTGTTTGTAAAAGTTTTACATATACTAATTTAGTCGGGACATAATTAATATATTATATTTTAAAATGATCTTTATCGGTTACTAAATTAGTTGCAAAGTGCATACCAGTCATATGTGATTAAGATATAATAGTCCTTCGAATAGATGACCCTAACTCCAAGACCACAACCAAACAAGGACAGGAAGTGAAACAAAGATACATAAATTCTAAGTCTATAGCATCTTAGTTACATATGACCTTAGCGCATCCACTTAGCAGCTATTGATCTATAAATAAAGACCTATTTAATTCTCAGATAATTTATTATAGTAACACAAAATACTCCTATAGTATTTGTAAATGTTTAGTTTTGAGTTCTTAAAGTATCCTTTTGTAGTGTGTTATTAGGTTTGTTAGATTTGTTGTCCATCCTGACCATCCCCCGGTATATGCAAGTAAATTCTCGGACAGATATAGTTGATCAGGCTATATCCTTCCCAGATTTAATCCACATATACTAAGGCATACTCAAAATGTTCAACTCTTCTTCTTTTGCTTTATGTTTTCGCTAGTTATGATACTATGCGAGCATGTAATGTATGTATGTATACTTTAATCAAGAAAATCATTTATTTTCTAAGAGTATATTTATTTGAAAAATGCACAAATCAGAGACTATTAGTCCCAATTGTGTTTATAGTTTGTATATCTTATGTGGTTTGATATACTTAATTTACTATAAACTGTGCTCTGATACCAATCTGTCACACCCCCAAACCAAGGATGGCGGAAACGTCCGGGGGTGGATGACTTCATGTATAGTATCATAACAACAATTGTAATAGTAATTGAAGCAAAGACAACCAACATATATATAATTGAAAAAGTGACATCATTGTATGAATTACATGTTTACGAATCAATTACAATATGTTGACAAAATATGAAATAGTAGACGCCTTAGCGCCCCATCCTCAAAAGCACTTGGTTACCTGTTTAATGATTTCCTGAGAATACAAGTTGTTTGAAAAAGTGTCAACACAAAGGTTGGTGAGTTCATAAGCTTTTGTTTGGTATTATTAAAAGCCTTTCGTTTGTAAAAGTAGTATTTGTGTTAGAAAATCCAATATTTTCCGTAATGTGTAAATGTAGTCTTAAAACCCAAAGACCGAAATGTACAAGTAATTTGTCATATTTATAGTAAAACAATGCAAGTTTAAATCGACATAAACTCGTTAAATTTTAATGAAGTTCCCGTAAATTCCAATGTTTATTAATACTTTATGTGAGTTTATTATAACCATACTATGACCAAGGTTGCCTAAAACGACGTTCTTCATGCGTCGGAAATGTTATGACATTTGTCACCCCAGACCTATCGGTCTAACTGTTGCATGCAGTTTAGGTGTGGGTTTGTCAAACCCAATATAGATCTATACACAACTATCACGCTCTCCTTCAAGGAGACTCTGGTTACAATACAGTACTTAATGGTAGTTTGAAGTAAATGTCTCACAAAGTCATTAACGGAATTACGTGTTATGAAAACTTGGTACCGTATGGCCGTACCTTGCTTAATGAAAATATCCTTTGTATAAACGTACCCTTTTTAAATGTATGTGTTATGTAATGTATCATAAACTATACCTATTATAGTTTATCAACCAAGGGTAGTACGTAGTAATGTATGCAAACTATATTCAAAATAGTTTATTAAATGTTTGAATGTATCGGTTGTACTTTGATTATAATCACTTGTTATTCTTTATATTTTATATGTCCAAATCCATTTGTAAACTGATGTGTGTCTAAATATTAAGATGAAATGTCATATATTACAATAACATATATTCACATAAAGATATACACCTTGCTCAACATGTTACAAGGTGAAATGAAATTGACAGCAACTTTTCGTTGAATACAGTTTCTGTTACTGTTCTTAGAAAATTTATAGAAAAATCATCAAAGCTCTAAATCCAAATCCGCAAATTTTGAGAGTTTGGAATATGAGTCTAGTTTGTTCTTAAATTTTATCATGATTTTTAGTGATCTCTAACAGAGGTGAAAATGTTCATAATCACAGACTGGTCCGGGTTTGCCTCTGAAATGATAGGCAGTTTTGTAAAAATCACCATAAATTATAGAAAAATCATATGGAGATGTGCAAGTATCCATTTTAAAGCTAAGAGTTTGAACTACTTGCACCTGGAACAATTTTGAAAACTAAAATATTTAAGTTGACCAAAACAGTCCGTGATCGAAGTTCATCTTTTCTGATGTAATCTGATAGAAAAAGTTTAATTGTGTTCTTGATGATTTTACTTGTATTCCCCCCTTAAAACTTAAGAAAAACATGTAAATGTAGGGGTATGAACTCACCTTATGTGTTCTTAGAGGATGGATGTTGGAGAAGAGAAGTGTTCAACTCAAAAACACTTAGAAGATGCCTTGACGAATCGAGAACCAAGAGTGGAAGAAAGCTTGATGATTAACCTTGGAAGTCTTGAAATTGAGAGAGAATGGTGTAGAAAATGAGTGACTTAAGCCTTGTATTTATACTAGTAAGAATTACTATTCATATATAATTCTTTAATAATAAGTGTTAAATGTTGACATTCTCCATATAACTAGTTAGTGTATATGACATATTCATGATGTAATCATGACAAATGTTTCTAGAAGATGGTTAATACTAATTGGCTAATAATAGTAATTTTTAAAATGTAAATAGTAAATAGTAGGTAGTAAATAGTAAATAGTAAATAGTAAATAGTAAATATGATGAGATTTTTACAATTGTCATATTTGTAAACCCCGTTAAGCCATGTTTAAGAGTCTTACACAGCCCCCGATAATTGTGCAATAGTGTTTTATCGCTTTGGTTCGTTGTTTAGCACTGTTAAGGCTAAGGAAAATCAAACACATGAATTTTCCAAATGATGTTTTCTCATTAAAATAGCGAATTGTACAACGTAAACCTTAACATACAAGGGTTAATGGAGTTGACCGGTTTGACTTGTTGACTTTGTTTGACTTTGACTTGACCGAAATTTGACGGTTGTCACAGACTCGACGAGTTGGCGGCCCAACTCGGCGAGTCCGGTCAACTGGAAGTTGACTTTGACCAGGAAGTTGACGTTGACCAGGAAGTTGACTTTGACCAGGGGTAAAATAGTCATTTCACCCTCAGTTTAGTTATCAGTATTTGATTGAGTATATTTATGGGAATTGTAGCCGGGGAGATACCGGAGCAGCAGCAGATAGTTCCCGAGTAGCTTTTTCAGTATCCAGCTTACGAGGTGAGTTTCCTTCCAGTAGGAACGGGTCTACGGCCACATTGTCGGCCCGTTTAGTTAGCAGTATTTCCAGACTTCGGTCTGATGCAGTAGTTCAGTGTGCTGAATGTCTTTGTGATTCAAGTATGATTTTGTGTTATGTGTTCCGGACTTCGGTCTGATGCAGTATGCAGTATATGTGTTGATGCTAGTAGTTATGATTATGCTATGCTATGTTCAGTTAGTTTCAGACTTCGGTCCAATGCAGAGGGCAAGGCCCTGGTTAGTTTCGGATTTCGGTCCGATGCAGTTTCCGGACTTCGGTCCGATGCAGAGGGCAAGGCCCTGGTTAGTTCCGGACTTCGGTCCGATGCAGTTTCCGGACTTCGGTCCGATGTAGAGGGCAAGGCCCTGGTTAGTTCCGGATTTCGGCTGATGCAGTTTCCGGACTTCGGTCCGATGCAGTGGGCAAGGCCCAATAGATGCTTTGTATGTTATTATACGGTATGTGGTAGTTTGGGGGAACTCACTAAGCTTTGTGCTTACAGTTTCAGTCTTTGGTTTTAGGTACTTCCGCAAGTAAAGGGAAGAGCTCGGGATGATGGCATGGCACACACCACAGTTTCAGTTTTATCCTGGGAGTTTTATTCAGATATTTTGATATGATTGATATAGTATTTGTTTTGACACAGTTACTTGACTTTTGAGTTGCTCATTTTATGGTTCTTAGTATGTATGACATTCGATGATGTGATTTTAGTGATATTAAAACAAAAACATTTGGGTCGTATATTTGGGTTGTTACAAGTTGGTATCAGAGCCTTGGTTTGAGGGATTCAGGCACACTTTCGGGTATGACTGGACTCAAACTAAGGAAATGGTAAGAGATTTTCAAAAGAAAAATGTTTTCGAAAGAATTTTTGGAAAAGAAACTTAAAAAGAAAAGAGTTTTGAGAAAAGGAAAAAGGGGTGTGGTGCATACGATCAGCCGAGCTCAAGTAAGTACTCCCAAATTACCCATACAAGTTTATGTTATGATTGTCAGTTTCAGTTTCAGTAGAACAACATGCTAGAATAGGACTAAGGATCTAGGAGGATGCCTTATGTGCCTGCTATATGTGTTTCAGCTTTATGAGAATTGCATGCTAGTATTGAGTAGACAGTAGTAGGATAGCATGTTTAGGTTATGCCTGATAGTATGAGCTTAGCATTGTATGCTAGTACAGTTTCTCGTTATGAGAATAGATTTGCTTGAGTAGTTTCCTGTATCCGAATGCTGCTTGCTTCGTGCTTAGTAGGACTCTGAGTGATGGGAGTTAGCCATTAGGTGAATACGTCACGTCACATGTGATCAGGGTTGAATAATCTCAGAGTGCTGGATTTGGCCCTATTGCGCAACTCTCGTTTGAGTCTAACCGTTGTAAGGACGAGTCCTTTACTCGAAGGATTATCTAAGCCTCGTCACATGTGATGGTATTCAGGTGGTGGCTAATTGGCATTACAAGAAGGCCTTCAACAGCTGAGGACTGGATTGGGTGGAGTCATAGATTTCCCTAGGGCAAGCACAGGATGAGAGTATCAGAGATCAGTAGCAGTAGAAGTGACTTGGTGGAGTCGAGGCAGTGCTTGAGGAAAGTACGGATAGATGTGGAAGGTAGTATGGGCCCGTACTACTGAAAGCAGAGGATCCGTACTTGAATCGAGTAAAGCTGAGATGAGACCAGGGAACTTGTAGTAGTAGCGATCCCTCGAGATATATCAGTGTTCTGACGTTTGTCATGATGTGTTTTCAGAATGGTGGTTTTACGCCCTAGACCAGCAGTCGGCAGTTCAGGTGCCGGGAAGGGATCAGGACCAGGCTCGGGGACCGAGCAGTTGGACGAGCAGACTAGGGAGTTTCTCTCTTCAGAGGTTACTCGCACCATACTTGAGCAGACTCCTGTGATTTTCGGTTCGATCAAGGAGGGTATCTTAGAGCTGATGGACGAGAGGTTGAGCACCTTCCGTGCTGAGGTGGCGACCATGATGGGGTCGTGCACACTCACCTTCAGGGAGTTTCGGGCTTGTGGAGCTCCAGATTATCATGGGGGCGGGACCCCATAGCGAGTACCAGATGGTTGGCTGATGTTGCCAACGCTTTCCGCACCAGCAGATGTCTCGAGGGGGACAAGGTCAGACTAGCATCCTGTCTTCTGAAGGACAGGGCACGAGATTGGTGGGAGAAGGTCGGACATGTCATCGGGGATGACGCAGCGCTTGATGCCATGACTTGGGTTGATTTTACTACCAGGTTCAGAGCCAAGTTTGCACCGGTTATTGAGGTGCAGCAGTTAGCCAGGGAGTTTCAGGATCTCACTCAGACTTCAGATACAGTGGTGGAGATTACCGCCAAGTTCAGGGAGAGGGCTCTTCTCGTTCCTCAGTATGCAGCTGATGAGGAAATGAAGAAGGCCCGTTATCATGAGATGTTGCGGAGTGATATCCGCCAGTTTGTGAGCCGGTCCAGCTGTAAAACGCTGGATGATATGATTGCGAGGGCTCGTGAGAGAGAGATAGATTTAGAGATGGATAAGAAGAGGAAGCCAGAGGCGGTATCTGGCACAGGGAATTCGGGAAAAAAGCCCAAGGTATCGGATCACAGACCTAGAGGACAGCAGAGCCACATTCGGTGTGGCAAGTGTGGGAGATTGCACGATGGGGCGTGCAAGGCAGGTAGTGCTGGTTGCTATAAGTGCGGTCGGACCGGGCATATGAGTAGAGATTGTACAGCTACTACTACCGCCACCGCAGCAGCTGATCTGATTTGCTTCCATTGCAATCAGAGGGGACATAAAAAGTCCCAGTGCCCGAGTTTAGCAGCAGCAGGGAAGGTGGCAGCACCTGCCCCTGCTACTTTGAGGATTACAGACGGCCGTCAGGGCCGGGGTGAGGCGCCAGTGGCGAAGAGTAGAGCTTTTCAGATGACAGCAGAGGAGGCGCGAGCGACTCCTGATGTGGTGACGGGTATGTATATTCCTCTTAACTCTTTAGTGATATTGATTGTTTCTCATGATTATATGTTTTCGTATAGGTTCGTTCTTAGTGAACGGCATTTCAGCTACAGTATTGTTTGACTTGGGGGCTACCCGATCATTTGTGTCTCTTGCGCTTAGCAAGAGGTTTAGTAGAGCTCCGGGGGAGCTGGATTGCCCACTAGAGGTTGAGATAGCTGATGACAGGACCGTCAGGGTCGCGAGAGTTCATAGAGCGTGTTCGCTACAGTTGTTTGATGAGCAGTTTTCAGTGGACTTGGTTCCCATTCCCCTACGAGGGAATAAGGTTATAGTGGGTATGGATTGGCTGAGCCACAATGGGGCAGTGATTGATTGTGAACTGCAGTTAGTGAGGGTTCGCACCCCCAGTGGGGGAGAGTTAGTGATTCAGGGCGAGAGGCCACAGCGCGGACCAGTACTTTGTTCAGCCGCGAGAGCGAGGCGCTACGTTCAGCAGGGTTACGCAGGATTCATCGCCTATGTTATGGATGCCCGGGAGAAGGGTAAGGCGACAGTCGACGATGTACCAGTAGTACGAGAGTACCCGGATGTATTCCCAGAGGATTTGCCTGGAATACCTCCGGAGAGACAGGTTGAGTTTCGGATTGACTTGGTTCCGGGTGCGGCTCCGATAGCCAAGGCGCCGTATCGGTTGGTTCCTCCAGAGATGCAGGATTTGTCTACGCAGCTGCAGGAGCTTCTAGACAAGGGTTTCATCAGACCGAGTAGTTCACCATGGGGAGCCCCGATCCTGTTTGTGAAGAAGAAGGATGGGTCGCACCGTATGTGCATAGATTATCGGGAGCTGAACAAGGTAACGGTGAAGAACCGTTACCCACTCCCGAGGATAGATGATTTGTTCGATCAGCTTCAGGGAGCATCTTGGTTTTCCAAGATTAATCTGCGCTCCGGTTATCACCAGATGCGAGTCAGGGATAAGGATGTGCAGAAGACCGCTTTTAGGACCCGCCATGGTCATTATGAGTTTGTGGTGATGCCGTTTGGGCTCACCAACGCTCCAGCCGCGTTCATGGACCTCATGAACCGCGTATGCAGACCGATGTTGGATCGATCTGTGATAGTGTTCATTGATGACATCTTGGTTTATTCCAAGACTCGGGAGCAGCACGAGGAGCACCTGAGAGAGGTGCTAGAGACGCTGAGGAGGGAGAGACTTTACGCGAAGTTCTCCAAGTACGAGTTCTGGTTGCGCGAGGTGCAGTTCCTTGGTCACCTCGTCAACCAGAAGGGTATTCTAGTAGATCCGGCCAAGATAGAGGTCGTGATGCAGTGGGAGGTCCCGAGGTATCCAACAGAGATTCGGAGCTTCCTAGGATTAGCAGAGTACTACAGGAGATTCATTCAGGATTTCTCCAAGATAGCAGTTCCACTCACCCGACTGACCAAGAAGTCGGTGGTGTTCCGCTGGGGGTCTGAGCAGCAGGCAGCATTTGAGACCCTCAGACAGAGATTGTGTGAGGCGCCGATTCTTACCCTGCCAGAGGGAGTAGAGGACTTTGTAGTTTACTGTGATGCTTCGATCACAGGTATGGGAGCGGTTTTGATGCAGCGAGGCCATGTGATAGCTTACGCCTCCTGACAGTTGAAGCCTCACGAGGCTAACTATCCGACGCATGACTTGGAGTTGGGGGCAGTAGTGTTTGCCCTCAAGATTTGGAGACATTACCTCTATGGGGTCCGCTGTATCACTTACACGGATCACAAGAGTTTGAGGTACCTCATGGATCAGCCGAATCTGAACATGAGGCAGCGCCGATGGTTAGATATGGTAAAGGATTATGACTGTGAGATCCTTTATCACCCGGGCAAGGCCAACGTAGTGGCCGACGCCCTGAGCCGCAAGGCGGTAGCTGCCCCGATAAGGGATATTTGTTTGAGGATGACAGTGATTACTCCATTGTTGAAGCAGATCAGAGAGGCTCAGGTTGAGGGCCTGAAGGAGGAGAGACAGAAGTGTGAGAGGATTGTGGGCCGAGTAGCTTCCTTTGACTACGACAGTCGAGGATTGTTGACCCTTCATGGGAGAGTTTGGGTACCGTACTGGGGAGGAGTACGGCAGGTACTGATGGATGAGGCCCACAAGTCTCGGTTTTCCATTCACCCAGGGGCGACGAAGATGTACAGAGATCTTCGACCCGACTATTGGTGGCCCTGCATGAAGCGGGACGTAGCTTTGTACGTGGAGAGATGCCTGACCTGCAGAAAGGTCAAGGCGGAGCATCAGAGACCCCACGGCAAGATGCAGCCGTTAGACATTCCTGTGTGGAAATGGGAGGATATCACCATGGATTTCATCACTAAACTTCCCAGAACCGCGCGTGGAGTGGATTCGATTTGGGTCATAGTGGACCGGCTGACTAAGAGCGCGCATTTCATACCGATTCAGGAGAGCATATCTGCCGAGAAGCTAGCCGATGTTTATGTGCGCGAGGTAGTGGCACGGCATGGAGTGCCTGTATCAGTAGTATCAGATCGAGACGTCCGGTTCACTTCCAGGTTTTGGAAGCGGTTTCATGACGAGATGGGGACTCGTCTTCACTTCAGCACCGCTTTCCACCCTCAGACGGACGGGCAGAGCGAGAGGACGATTCAGACTCTTGAGGACATGCTTCGGGCATGTGTTCTAGATTTTGGTGGCAGTTGGGATACGTACCTTCCATTAGCGGAATTTTCGTATAACAACAGTTACCATGTCAGTATTGACCGTCCTCCTTTCGAGATGCTTTACGGGAGGAAGTGTAGGACCCCGATTTGTTGGGGCGAGGTCGGTCAGAGGATCATCGGGAGCACTGAGGTGGTGCTCAAGACCACAGAGTTGATCCAGCAGGTCCGTAGTAGACTGCAGACTGCAGACTGCGCAGAGTCGGCAGAAGAGTTATGCCGACAGGAGGCGTTCGGATTTGGAGTTTCAGGTGGGCGATATGGTCCTCCTGAAGGTATCGCCCTGGAAGGGTGTTATCAGGTTCCGGAAGAGGGGTAAGTTGGGCCCCAGGTTCATTGGTCCTATTAGGGTTTTGGCCCGGGTGGGTCGGGTTGCTTATCGGTTGGAACTTCCAGCAGAACTTAGCCAGATCCACAACACTTTCCACGTTTCTCAGTTGCGAAAGTGTTTGGTGGATGAGTCAGCAGTAGTACCATTGGAGGATATTCAGGTTGATAGCAGCCTGAATTATATTGAGAAACCAGTTGCGATCCTAGATAGGAAGACGAAGACCTTGAGGAACAAGGTGGTTCGGTTGGTGAAGGTGCAATGGCAGCACCGGAAGGGTTCCGAGTGGACGTGGGAGGCCGAGGAGGAAATGAGGGAGCATTATCCAGAGTTGTTTATAGATTCAGCAGCAGCAGACTTCGAGGACGAAGTCTAAGATAAGTGGGGGAGAGTTGTAACGCCCCATTTCTGGTATGTGATTTAAATAAAGCAATTTTTCATTTCTTAAGGGGTACTCGACGAGTCAGTAGCCCGACTCGTCGAGTAGAGACGGGGTTTGCACGCGATTTAAGTCGGCTACTCGGCGAGTCCATATGTTGGGACTCGGCGAGTCTGCCAGTCTGGATGAAACCCTAACTTTAAGGGTTTGCACCCTATTTAAACATCATTATAGCCTCCCACCCCAGCCTCCAGCACTCTTAGATCATCTTATCTGTAAACCCTAATCCTCCATTTCTAAGTTGAGTATTTTGTGCCATTTTTAAAATTAGAAGAGAAAGAAAGAAGGAAGATCCAAAGGAGAAGAAGAAGATCCAGAGTCTCTTGACCATCAGCCTCACATTCTGGTACTAAAGTTTGTACCTTGCTTGTTATTCCATTTGATAGTCTTGTATGCTTAGATGTGCTTCTTTTTTGGACTTTATGGATCCAAACTCGAGATTGGGACTCCTATAAGGAAATGGATCATAGATCTGAGTATATTTGAGCTGTAGGAGCTCAATGTAGCTGCCTTTATGCACCCAAAGTCGAGTTCCAAACCCTAAGACCCCATTCTTAGCTTATTTTGATGTTCTAGCCTCATTTCTTCATGCATGCACGTAAAGTTGGAAACTTTACGTGTAAAACCAACCCTAAGAGCCCAGATCTATGATTTGGAAGCACTGAAATCGATTAGAATCGACTGTATAGTAATAGCATGCTTGGGACTCGGCGAGTTGTTCTTCAACTCGACGAGTTGTTCTTCAGGCTCGACGAGTTGTTCTTACGACTCGGCGAGTCGCAGACTGGACGTGTTCATATGATGAAGGAGAACTCGACGAATTGTTCATACAACTCGGCGAGTCGGATGAAGTTAGACTCGATGTATGTATCGAAGAAGAACTCATCGAGTCTTCGCCAACTCGACGAGTAGAAGCGAGTAGAGGTCTAGAACGGATGAAAGGGACTCGACGAGTTGGCGGCCCAACTCGGCGAGTCCGGTCAACTGGAAGTTGACTTTGACCAGGAAGTTGACTTTGACCAGGAAGTTGACTTTGACCAGGGGTAAAATAGTCATTTCACCCTCAGTTTAATTATCAGTATTTGATTGAGTATATTTATGGGAATTGTAGCCGGGGAGATACCGGAGCAGCAGCAGACAGTTCCCGAGTAGCTTTTTCAGTATCCAGCTTACGAGGTGAGTTTCCTTCCAGTAGGAACGGGTCTACGGCCACAATGCCGGCCCGTTTAGTTAGCAGTAATTCCAGACTTCGGTCTGATGCAGTAGTTCAGTGTGCGTGATGTCTTTGTGATTCAAGTATGATTTTGTGTTATGTGTTCCGGACTTCGGTCCGATGTAGTATGCAGTATATGTGTTGATGCTAGTAGTTATGATTATGCTATGCTATGTTCAGTTAGTTCCGGACTTCGGTCCGATGCAGAGGGCAAGGCCCTGGTTAGTTCCAGACTTCGGTCTGATGCAGAGGGCAAGGCCCTGGTTAGTTCTGGACTTCGGTTCGATGTAGTTTCCGGACTTCGGTCCGATGCAGAGGGCAAGGCCCTGGTTAGTTCCGGATTTTGGTCTGATGCAGTTTCTGGACTTCGGTCTGATGCAGTGGGCAAGGCCCAATAGATGCTTTATATGTTATTGTATGGTATGTGGTAGTTTTGAGGAACTCACTAAGCTTTGTGCTTACAGTTTCAGTTTTTGGTTTCAGGTACTTCCGCAAGTAAAGGGAAGAGCTCGGGATGATGGCATGACACACACCACAGTTTCAGTTTTATCCTGGGAGTTTTATTCAGATATTTTGATATGATTGATACAGTATTTGTTTTGACACAGTTACTTGACTTTTGAGTTACTCATTTTATGGTTCTTAGTATGTATGACATTCGATGATGTGATTTTAGTGACATTAAAACAAAAAATTTTGGGTCGTATTTTTGGGTTGTTACAACTGGACTGCGGTAAAGAACATTTTCAAGTACCTGCGAAGGACTAAGGACTGGGTCCTTACCCTAGGTGGGAGTGATGAATTGAGAGTTGTAGGGTATAGTGATGCTAGCTTCCATACTGATAGGGATAATTTCCGCTCACAGTCGGGCTGGGTATTTACCTTAAACGGAGGAGCAATTACTTGGAAAAGTTCCAAGCAGGAGACAGTGGCTGATTCAACTTGCGAATCAGAGTATATAGCGGCAAGCGAGGCAGCAAAGGAGGCTATATGGCTAAAGAACTTCATTGGAGACCTTGGAGTTGTACCAGAATAAAGGATCCTATAGAGATCTTCTGTGATAGTGAAAGCGCAGTTGCCTTAGCAAAGGAACCAAGGGATCACGGGAGATCCAGACACATTGACAGAAAATACTATTTCATCAGACATCGTATAGAAGAAGGACTCCTCATGGCAAAGAGGGTATCATTGGATGAGAACCCAACAGATCCCCTCACGAAGGGACTGGGTAGGGTTAAGCATCTTCAGCATGCAAGGAGCATAGGGCTGAAGGATGATATTAGTTTTAGTAGTTAGATAATTTTGAAATTTATAAAGTGTAATTGACATTCGATGATGAATAAAAGTTGTGTTTATTTATGAGTAAAGTGTTGCTATCTTTTGTCAATCGTTTATTATTATTTCTTTTACATGTTTTGACTTCCAGAATATTTATGTTGTGTTTTACATATTATTCAAATCATCCACAGTCGGTCATATGTTGGAAGTAGATATGAATTAAGACTGTCATGAATTGGTTGTAGAGGTCTAAGATGTTGGACATGGCCTCAACACTCATAAGTGCTCATAAGTTCTGAGTATTGGATTCAACCCACGCTCGCTGGTATGACTTCATGGAATTTATCTCGAGTGATCGCAAGACGGTAATATCATATAAGTCTTCAAACCTAGAGATATGACTTGTTGCCTATGAGTTAGTTATGCATTGATCGTACGAAAATGCATTGGTAACTCGATGTTATAAAACGTACTTTTGTGTGTGATTCAACAAGTAGTAGAACAAGCATATGAGTCGAAGTTTATCTGTTCCTTCTTGGATTAGAAGCGATATTTGGGCCCCTTGATGAGTTTGTTTTGACCTATGTATCGGGCCCGGTCAGAACTAAGTTGATGTGTTTAATTAAGTTCTACGTCAAACAAATCGGAAATCGGGAAACAAACTGCTGGACAATAAGCAAGACATTGTTCCATGTATTTGTCCGGCTGATATCTAGAACAGAGGATTATATGATCACTTATCTTAAATGGCGTATCATCATCTTCTCAGTTCCGAGAGACCCTGAAAAGAGCTACGATTGTTGATCGGTTCCTGAAGTCATACTTGCAGTTATAGTTATTAGACTTATCCAAGTGGGAGACTGTTGGATAAGGTGTCTAAGTCCATAACTATTTCTGGTATGTACTTGACCCGACCGGGCAAGGTCCATTTGGGTTGCATGGCATCATGCATTTGGATAGACTAAATGAGAGAAATAACACTTGTGGTTTATTAATATATTATAAGTTCTAATATATTAATAATATTATTTAATTAGTATTGATCAAGAACTAATCTAGAATTAATTAAGTGATCAAAAGGAGACTAATTAAATATATGGGTTGATTGTGTAAATCATCCATACTTGTATAGTGGGCTAGATGCTCCATGGATTATCAAGTTGGGCTAAGGTCCGTAGGATGCTCCATGGGAGTTACAAACCCATGGGTCATGGAAATGAAGAGCCATGTTACATTAGGGTTTACATGGTGTAACCCTAATGCAACACACTATATAAAGAACATGACATCCACCAAAATCGGCTACAAGAAGTTGCAAGAGGGCTAGGCCGATTTTCAAGTGTTCTACATATCTCTCAAAGTCATTCAAAAGCACTTGGTGTTGTGTGAAACATTTGAGGCATCAAACTTGGGGTGCTAGGCTCTCAAGGTTTTCCAAGGAATCAAATCAACTACAAGGTATGTAATTCTAGCCATCTTTTATGTTTAAAGTTCCCAATGTATGCTAGATAGGATTATGAACCTTGGAAAAAGTATTTTGCATGTATTTTAGACAAACATAGATCCAAGGTTTTCTAGGGTTGCATGTACACTTAGGAGTGTTAGAAATGCTCAAACCCCATCAGTTGTACCATTTACACGGACCACAAGAGCTTGACGTACCTCATGGATCAATCAAATTTGAACATGAGGCAGCGTCAGTGGCTAGATGTGGTAAAGGATTACGACTGTGAGATCCTCTACCACCCGGGGAAGGCATATGTTGTGACCGATGCACTTAGCCGCAAGGCATTCACATCCCCGATTAGAGATATTTGGCTGAGGATGACAGTAGTGACTCCACTTCTGGAGAAGATCTGGAAGGCCCAGCAGGAGGCTATGAAGGAGGAACACTGGAAGAGTGAGCGTATCGTGGGCCAGATTTCCTCCTTCGACTATGATAGTCGCGGGCTGTTGACACTACACCACATAGTGTGGGTTCCATATATAGGTGGTGTGCGCCAGATCCTGATGGAGGAGGCGCACAAGTCCAGATTTTCCATCCATCCCGGGGCAACGAAGATGTATAGAGATCTTCGTCCTGATTACTGGTGGCCCTGCATGAAGTGGGATGTAGCCTGGTACGTTGAGAGGTGCTTGACCTGCAGGAAGGTCAAGGCAGAGAACCAGAGACCTCACGGCAAGATGCATCTGTTCGATATCCATGTGTGGAAATGGGAGGATATTACTATGGATTTCTTCACGAAACATCCCAGGACCGCACGGGGAGTGGATTCGATTTGGCTCACTGTGGATCGGTTGACCAAGAGTGACCATTTCATCCTGATCCAGGAGAGTATTTTGGCTGAGAAGCTGGCCGACATCTACATCAGAGAGGTAGTAGCTCGACACGGGGTACTAGTTTCCGTGATTTTTGACCGAGACGTGCGATTTACTTCCAGATTCTGGAAGATATTTCATGACGAATTGGGTACTCGTCTGCATTTTAGCACGATTTTCACCTCCAGACGGATGGCCAGAGTGAGCGGACCATCCAGACCTTGGAGGACATGTTGCGGGCGGGCGTATTAGACTTCGGTGGTAGCTGGGATACCTACCTTCCATTGGTAGAGTTTTCGTACAATAATAGCTACCACACCAGCATCGATCGTCCTCCCTTTGAGATGCTTTATGGGAGGAAGTGTAGAACCCCGATATGTTGGGATGAGGTTGGACAGAGGGTCATGGGGAGTACCGAAGTGGTACTCAAGACGACAGAGAGGATCCAGCACGTCCGAAGCAGGCTTCAGACTGCTCAGAGTCGGCAGAAAAGTCATGCCGACAAACGCTGTTCGGACCTAGAGTTTCAGGTAGGAGATATGGTTCTCCTGAAGGTATCACCTTGGAAAGGTGTCATCCGGTTCAGGAAGCGGGGAAAGTTGGGCCCCAGGTACATTGGTTCTTTCAGGGTTATAGCCCGAGTGGGCAAGGTGGCGTATAGGCTGGATCTACCAGCCGATCTTAGTTAGATCCACAGCACATTTCATGTCTCCCAGCTACGGAAGTGCTTGGTAGATGACTCTGCAGTGGTGCCTCTAAAGGATATTCAGGTGGATGACATCCTGAACTACATCGAGCAACCATTAGCCATCCTCGACAGGAAGACGAAGGATATGAGAAACAAGAGGGTTAAGTTGTTGAAGGTGCAATGGCATCACCGCAAGGGTTCGTAATGGACCTGGGAGACAGAGGACGGGATAAGGGAGCACTACCCAGAGTTATTCCCAAACGCATCAGACTTCGGGGACGAAGTCTAAAATAAGTGGGGGAGATTTGTAACGCCCGGATCCTGGTATGTATTTGTAAAAAAAATCAATTTTTCAAGGGGACTCCATGAGTTGGAGGCCCAAACTCGTTGAGTAGGAATGGAATTTGGACGCTGGACTTGAAGTCTACTCGACGAGTTGAGAGACTCAACTCGACGAGTAGGGCTGCCAGAGTGAAACCCAAATTTTCAGGGTTTTTCACCCTATTTAAACACTTTAACCTCCAAATTTTGGCCTCATTTGCAGCCTCCATTACCCCAAACCCTATCCATAAAACCCTAATCCAACTTTTGAGTGTTCTTATGCCATTTTGTGTATTCTTTGTGAAGTTGAAGAAGAGGATCCTTGAAGAAAGAGCAAGGACCTGAGGGAGGAGAGTAGATCCAGAAGTTGAGCTCCATTTCTTGTTCAATAGAGGTAAAAAGCTCCTAACTTGTCCATTGTGTGCTTAGATCTCTTCATCTCCACTTTATTGAGTTTTTGGTCCAAGTAGCTTAGTCCCTGGGAAATGGACATGCCAAGTGATTTACCTTTTAGATATGGGGTCTATAAGGGGTTTCATGGCATAAAGGTGCAAACTTTATGACCATGGAAGCCCCATGCAAGCTTTAAGGCGCATTTTGGCCTTTTAAGCCCCAAAAGGCCATGCATGGAAGGAAAGTATGAGACTTTACGTATTCATTTGGTGTCTAGGGCCTAGATCTTAGATTTCATGCCCTGGTTTGGAGTATTATGGCTTTTGGACCAAGAACTAAGTCTTAAAGAACTAGGGTTTGATCTAAACCCATTAAGAAGGACTATTAACGGGTAAAATTGGAAACTTTACCCTTAAAAGGGCATTTCCAGTAGGTAGATGAAGTATGGAGTTTTGATCTGAAGGATAGGAGCTTAATCTATTAAGATGGCTCAACAGACTGAAGAACTCGTCGAGTCCATAGAGGAACTCGGCGACTTGGGTTGGAATGTCCCGATTCTGTAAAAGGGAAATCTCGACGAGTTCAAGGATGACTCGACGAGTAGAATGGGGAAAGTCCCGATATCATGGATACGAGGAACTCGATGAGTTGTGAAAGAACTCGGTGAGTTAGATCGAGATTTCTAGGGTCTTATGGATCATGGTACTCGACGAGTTGATGGACCAACTCGGCGAGTTGAGTCAACCAGAATGTTTACTTTGACTTGGACTTTGACCAGAGTTTACCCTTAATGGGGTTATGATTATGAAAGAGTAATTAAAGGAGATTGTTATGTGTAGGAGTTTGAGAGGATTTGATTCCAGAGCCGAGGGCAGTTCAGCTACTACACGACATTGAGGTGAGTTATCTTCCAGTAGAAGTGGGTCGAAGGCACCAATGCCAACCCACTAGTAGTTGTTTGTAGTTGGGACGATTGTATTTATGATAATTGTCTGGTATGCCACTATCTTCTTTATGTGTTAGAATGCTATGATATTATGTGATAGTGGTAGGAGGGGTGAAATAGTCCTCGGTTACCGGTTGAAAGAGACCGAAGGGGTAGATAGTACCCATTTATGCCTAGCAGTATGTTTATGATATGTTATTATGTGGTAGTGGTAGGGGTGCAATAGTCCCCGTAACCGGTTGAGATAAACTGGAGGGTAGGTCGGGCACCCAGATATGCCTGACAGGGGTAGGTCGGACACCCCGGTATGTCTGACAGGGGTAGGTTAAGCTCCTCGGTATGCTGAGCAGGGTAGGTCGGGCACCCGGATATGGCTGACAGTATGTTTATTGTATGTTATGTGGTATGATATACCTGACAGGAGTAGGTTGACAGGGGTAGGTCGGACACCCTGGTATGTCTGACAGATATGCCTGACAAGGGTAGGTTGACAGGGGTAGGTCGGGCACCCAGATATGTCTGACAGGGGTAGGTCGGACACCTCGGTATGTCTGACAGGGGTAGGTTGAGCACCCCGGTATGCTGAGCAGGGTAGGTCGGGCACCCGGATATGGCTGACAGTATGTTTAATATATGTTATGTTGTATGATGGGGGGAACTCACTAAGCTTTGTGCTTACGGTTTTCAGTTTTTGTTTTAGGTCCTTCTTCTTCGAAGGGAAAGGAGCCGATACGGTAGCACCGCATCACACACATGATTTTCCGCATATGAGATTCTTGGGATTTGTACTCTAACATTATTATTATCTTATGACATGATTTTGAGACATATGATCTATGTTTTTTATGAAATGAGATAACCTGATGATGTTTTCTATAATTTGTTTTATGAATTGTTAAATCAAAAATGAAATTTTTGGTCTTGAATTTTGGGATTTTACATATACCTAAAAAGAAACTTTTGAGGTATATTTTTGTCCTATCACTCTTTACATATCCTTCTTTCATTTGAATGACACATGTTGAGTTATCTTCATAAATTAAAGTTGGACCTTTATCTTTATATTGTCCACATGAAAACAAAACGATTTGTCTCATCAATCTTAACCATGTTCATTCTCTACTAGATTCATTTAGTGAAATTACTTCAACATGATTTGAGGATGCGGTGACAAGTGTTTGCTTTTGAGAACGCCTGGAAATTGCGGTGCCTCTGTTCATGAATATGTATCTGGTTTTGAGATCTAGAATTATGAGGATCAGATAAATAGTCTACATATGCATAACCAATCAAACCTTGTTTTGAATTGTTAGGATAAAATAACCGTAAATTAGTAGTCCCTCGAAGGTATAGAAAAATATGTTTGATCCCATTCCAATGTCTTCTTGTTGGGGATGAACTGAACCTTGCTAGCAAGTTTACAACAAAAGAAATGTCGGGTCTAGTACAATTGGTAAGATACATAAGAGCCCCAATTACATTAGGATATGGTACGTTTGGACCAAGAAATTCTTGATTTTCTTCGCATGGATGAAATGGATCTTTGTCAACATTTAATGATCTAACAACCATTGGGGTGCTTAAAGGATTGGCATTGGCCATATTGAAACGTTTCAAGACCCTTTCTCTCTAATTTGATTGATGCACAAGTATCCCGTTAGGCATATGCTCAATTTGAAAACCAAGACAATATTTCTTTTTCCCAAGGTCATTCATTTCAAAAAAATTCTTTAAAATTTCAACGACTTCAAGGATTTCTTTATTTGTTCCAATGATGTTTAGATCATCAGCAAAGAGAGCTATGATCACATACCTGGTTGTTGTTTTCTAAATAAATATGCATGGACAAATAGTGTTATTTTTATAACCTTTATCAATCAAATAATCAATTAAACGATTGTACGACATGAGTCCAAATTGCTTTAACTCATACAAGGATTTTTATAGTTTTATAGAATACATTTCTTTGGGTTTTGCACTTAATGCTTCAGGCATTTTAAATCCCTCAGGGATTTTCATATAGATATCACTATCAAGTGATCCATACAAGTAAGATGTAACAACATCCATAAGATGCATCTCTAAATTTTCAGAGACTACTAAGGTGATTAAATATCGAAAACTGGTTGCATCCATTACCGGAGAATAAGTTTCCTCATAATCAATTACAGGTCTTTGAGAGAAACCTTGAGCCACATGCCTAGCCTTGTATCTTACAATTTCGTATTTCTCATTTATTTTTTGTACGAAGATCCATTTATACCCTAGTGGTTTCACAACTCTAGGTATGAGGATAATGGCCCTAAAAACCTTTCTCTCATTAAGAGAATTAAATTAACTTGCATAGCCTCCTTCTACTTAGCCCAATCATTTCTTCTTTGACATTAATGATAGATTGTGGTTCGGGATCATCGTTCGTAATATCACATGCAATTGAATAAGAAAATATTGCACTTATATTATCAGTTTCATATTAGTCGCATATTCTATTTGTTTGATGATAATTTAGTGTCGCATCTTCCTTTCCTGGGGGAATTTTGATATTTCGTGTTTCTCCAGGAACACTTTCTTCATGATTTTGTGCATACTCCTCTTCTTTTTCATGGGTTCTTATCCTTAGACCCGAATGGCCTTCCACGCTTTAGGAGTGTTTTAGACTTTTTAGTGACTTTATCATTATATTGTCCATATGGAATTTCAATTCGATCTGGAACATTGACAGCTGGTATATATGATTTAGTAACCCTTTTTGTGTGAGTAAATGCATCAGGAAGTTGATTTGTCATTTCTTGGAAATGCATTATCTTTTGAACTTCCATTTCACATTGCTTTGTGCAAGGGTCAAGATATGATAAAGATGGCTCATGCCATGAAACATCCTTTTCTAGAATCTTCTTTTCTCCCCCCAAATGATGGGAAATTTACCTCATCAAATTGGCAATCTTCTAGGTGTGCTGTAAAAACATCACATGTTAAAGGTTCATGATATCTTATAATAGAGATTGACTTATAACCAACATATATTCCCAACCTTCTTTGAGGAACAAATTTTGTACGTTGTGGTGGTGCAATGGGTACATATACTGCACACCCCAAAATTCTCAGATATAATATATTTGGCTCTTGACCAAAAGAAAGTTGTAGGGGAGAATATACATGATATGAACTTGCTCTCATGCGCATTAATATTCCAACATGTAAGATTGCATGGCCCCAAACAGTAACAAGAAGTTTGGTCCTCATTATCAATGGTCTAGCTATTAGCTGAAGACGTTTAATCAATGATTCAACTAAACCATTTTTTGTATGTATAGGAACAACTGGATGCTCAACAACAATTTGCATAGACATATAATAATCATTAAATGTCTGTGAAGTAAATTCACCAGCATTATCAAGTCTCACTATTTTGATATTATAATCTGGGAAATGTGCCCTTGACTTAATAATTTGAGCAAGAACCTTTGCAAATGCCATATTACGAGCTGATAATGGGTAAGCATGAGACCATTTGGTGGATTTATCTAGACCATTTGGTGGATGCATCTATTAGGACCATAAAGTATCTAAATGGTCCAGATGGTGGATGAATTGGTCCACATATATCACCTTGAATTCTTTGAAGAAATCTAGGTGACTCCCTTTTAATTTTCATTAGAGAATGTTTTATAACTTTCTAAAGGGACAACATGCAAGGCCGGTGGTGAAGGGGGCAAGAAGGGCCAGTGCACAGGGCCTAGTTTTTTAAGGGGCCCAAATTTTTTTTTAGTATATTTAATTGCAGCTTTAATTTTTATGCAGCCCAAATCCTGATAGTCCATTAGTCCTGATCGAGAATGCTTCAGCGAGAAGGGAGCGCATATGTGATCTGTGCATCGCAGAATACCCGATTGCAACAATCCGGTAAAAGCATTGATCATTCACGGTTCATCAATCATCGTCGATCGAGGATGATTCATCAGGCAGCAACCATTCAGCCTTCAGCGACAACCCTTCAAGCACTCATTTGATTATTTGTATTTTGAATCAAGAATCATTATCAGTTTATCAGGTAATCGATTATCAATTTATCATAGGTTATTCAGTTTAATAGTTTATAACTGAATGATGAACTTGAATCATTACAGAAATCAGTAATACAAATCAGAATGTTGAACTTGAATCATTACTAGTTTATCAGTTTATCATAATCCAGTTGAAATTGAATGTTGTTTACTTGTTTATCTGATTGACTGATTTAATGTTGAAATTATGTTGAAATCAGATTATCTGATTGAATGTTGAAATGTTGAAATTTGGCTCCAGCTTTGATTTCTGTTTGACCTCTTTGACTAATTTGTTTGTTTGTTTTTTTTTTCTGGAATATGTATATAGTTGAGTATTATTAAAAACAATCAAGGTAGTATTGCATTGTGAAATACTATGCAAATGATATATGGTATACTACTTCTAGTTTGAGAAGGACAATTGGGAATTGTTTATAGTTATGACAACTTCAAAGGGTATTGCTTTACTAAAAATTGAATCAGTCATCAATAAACCCAATCAAATGGCAAATTAAAGTTGTCAATTGTATATCAATATATCATGTTTATTATCTTTTAGATCTGCTCACTAATGGGTTTTGAAAATTTATTCATTCTGTTAATTACTTACTTGATTGGAGGTTATACACAAATTTTAGGTACAAGACATTCTGATTTTATTTGTTATTATAATTATTTATAACTATATATATGTTGGTTCAACCCATAGAACATGAAAAAGCTTTTATGTATTCATTATCTCTCGTGTTATGATTTTTTCCTTGTTTTTTTATTTTTAGTTTTTTCTTGGTCCACCCTTTTTTTATTATGTTTTTTTTGAGGTTTTTACATATAGATAAAAGACTAAGTAACTAAGACTTTATTCATTTTGTTTCTTTAGGTCACTGAAGATGCAACATTATCCTCCAAACCATGTTGGTTGCCGGTAAGTTTTTTCTAACTTATGTGGATGAGTTTCTCTATGTGAACCTCACAATGTTAATGTCTGGTTTACACCATACTTGAATAAAATAATAAAATAAACCAAGTAAAGAAACTCAAATATAGTTTTGCAACTAAAATATATCGAAATAATATCAAATTTTCGTATATCATTCCCGACTTTAATATATTAAAATACTATTATAATTTCTAAATATTGTGATTCAAGAAATTGGAAGTATTAGATTACACTTGCGATATGTTTCAATGTGTTCAAATTTTCGATATGTTTCAATGTATTTTATAGTTTCACTCATTGTCTTGGCATGAGTAATCGCTATGCACTATTTTACGTTTTTATAGTAACCTACACTTATAGATTACTTGTGGATCATGTCACGAGTAATTATAAGATAGTAACATCTTGTATCTGTAAAAGTAAGATACATGGACAATTAATCTGTAGTGTGGTATACCTTGACATTCTCCAACATTGTTCGTAACAGTCAGCCATACATGTCATGGGCATGTGTAATATAATAAGTGCGTGAGATATATATTCAATCAATGTTTATTTCTTCATTAGTCCATATTTAGAAAAATGATATCCATTACCCCTTGATGATTTAGTTTCGACACTAAAATGCGTGACCATGCTTAGGCTTATTTAATATTTGATCAGTTTTGTAGTTATATTGTGGTCACTATGAATTTCAACCGGGAAACATATTTTGAGTGTTTTGAAATTTAAACTACTCCATGTCTCTTGTCTATAAATGAATGGATACCAAAACACTTACTAGGTTTGTTTCATACCTTTTAGGTTTTGAAATATGATACTTTTCATGAGATGGCATACCCTATGTTGGTGATGTATTTATATATACTGAACCATAATGAGTATTAATATACACTTGTTGTACCATTTGCAAATGGAATTCTTTTATATATATGTCCACCGATATAACAAGTTGGTGACACTCTTAATATACACATGCCTATTGGGTTAAGCACAAAACACGATTCTAGATTGAAATAGCAAGATCTCTCTATTCTAAAATTGAGGAATTAATGTTTGCCATATGTCTTCTCTTTGTCTCACTAGTAAAATTGAGGGATTAATTTGTAGTTCGTTTGAATTGTATAAGATCTCTCTATTCTAATAGAATAATCAATGTCGCTGTATGTCTTCTCCTAGTCTCATTTAACCTAAAAATTAAATTACCAACTTACTATTATCTTCCTAATTAATGGGGATATATTATAATAATATACCTCAAATTGAAGAGATGGTTGTGGTATTCAATTTAAAATCCCTAATATTTTGCCCTTTTCCATATAAGATTTAATTTTGAATCATGTTTTTAATATAATGTAATTAATGCATTAATTATTAGAAATTGTATCTTATTATTTAAAATGATCAATGAAATAAATATCTTTTTTTTATCGACTTAGGGTTAATTTTATAAAAGACCTTACATTTTGTGTTTTTTTCCAGATTAAACCTCAACTTTTTTTTTCATAAAAAAAACCTTGTATTTTTTCCATTTTTACCACTCTTGGCCCTTATTTTTCTCTAAAAAAATTGTAAAATGTAAGGATTTTTTCGAAAAAGAAAACTAAAAAAATTGAGAATATTTTTGAAAACATTTAGAAGGTTGAGGGGTTTTTTTTTTGAGAAAAAGACAGTTGAGGGTTTTTCAGGAAAAAATGAAATATATATATATATATATATATATATATATATATATATATATATATATATATATATATAAGGTTTTTTCATTAAAAAAATAAAGATGAGGTTTAATCCGGAAAAAACACAAAATATAAAATATTTTATAAGATTAACCCATCAATTTACTATTAGATAACCACTTCATACAATCATGAATAATTTGGAGAGTTAATTAATTAAAATAAATCCAATCTTTAGAATACATAAGAAAATAGATAAAATTATATATATATATATATATATATATTATGAGGTGGGAGAAACTTAATTGAAAATGTGTGACCAATTGAAAATGAATTCATGGTTTTATGTCTTCCATAAAAAGGTATTCAAATTTAAAATGTAAATATAATCAAAACTGGGTAGGCAATTATTTTAATTTTTTTTATTTTCAAGAACATTGTTAGAAAAAAAAACAAAAGACTTGACATGAATTTATAATTGGATAGATTTGTTATACTACATTGTTATAAATGGAAAGAAATGAAAATAAAAAACTATAAAAATAAAATAAAATTTGATCTATTGATTTATATTCGTGATTTTTTGTATGTATTCATGATTTTTTGTTTTGCAGATATACTTCTTTATTTAACATTACAATAATGCATGAATAGTACGGTTATAATACATATTTATACATAACATTATGGTTTGAATGTAAAAACATTGTATTTATAAAAAATATGGTTATATATATATATATATATATATATATATATATATATATATATATATATATATGTGTGTGTGTGTGTGTGTGTGTGTGGTTGTGTGTGTATGCGCATACGGTTGCAAATGTAAAAAAAAAATATTTATACGGTTTCAAATTGAACAAAAAAATGATGTCCGATTTGAAACAAAAAAATGAGGTTACGTCATCAAAACTGTACAAAATTGGAAAAAATGATAATCAATTTGGATAAAAAAAAAAAGTAGGTGTTAAAACAGAAAAAAAAATAAAAACATAGTGTTAGAATTGAAAAAAGTAAAAATTATGTGTCTTTTGTAACATTTTTTTCAATTTGACAAATCAACATAGCATGTCAATATGTTACGTCTTCAAAAAACTAACACATCATCATGTCACGTCAGTAGACAACACAATTTGACCGGTAAATTTGTCAGAATTGTAACTAATTATAAAACATTGTGTCAAATTTAAAATAAATAATAAATTATCAGATTAAAATTTTAATGTAAATTTAGTGGATTTTCTGTTATTTTCATTTTATTTATTTAATTCTTGGAAGAAGGTTTTGGGGATACGATAGCAGTAGGGACTCTATTTTAGGTTATAATCTATCTTTTAGTTTTCAGAAGGTAGAATGTTTTCTTTTTATTTGTGATCCTTCTATGAATCATTGTGTTTTTATTGTTTATAATTATTATGAAGATCTAATAGTAACTTCGAAAAATATAATTATTTCAACTATCTAACATTGTTTTTATTTTTTAAATTGTTTAACTTATTTTTAATTATTGTTATTTTTAGGTATTTTCAAAATTACATTTTTAAAAGTTATAATGTTTATCAAAAATAGTTTTTGGATAAATTTTAAGTTATTTTGGAAATACAATTTAAATTTTATATTTTACTGTAGGAATTCAAATTCCTTAAAAATGATGATGAATGTTAACATGTCATTTTCCTTCTTTTCCCCTGCTAGAGAGCTCTAGCGATCGGGTGTGGGCAACGCCCCACCGACATGACACCAAGAAAACGGTGTTACCACGGCACAAACACCGCCCCCCTTCACCGTTTTTGTGCGTTACAGGTTTGCTGTTGTTTCCTGTTACCACCACAACCTCTGATAACGCCGTTTCCTTCTTAAATCATATAAAACGTCGGTGGGACGTTACCCACACCGGATAGCCTTATGCGTAAGTGCTCTTCGATCCTTGTCTTATTGACATTGCATTGATATTCCTAAAATGTAAATGGTTTTAAAGAAGAATGAAAGACGACAACCTCCGTCATTTATGGCTATGTTTCTAATAGTGTAAAAAGACGTTTGCATCTATCTTCTCATAGAAATAGTGCACACTAAAATATATTTTCAAGACGACATTGAAATATACGTTTTGAAGTTTTGATCAGCAAAATTATGTCAAGCATGATGTAATCACAAAAATTATGAGAAACAAATTCATTTAATTTGTTAGTTTTTTAATTAGACATCATATCTTAAAATTAATTATTTAAATAAAAATATTAATAAATATTAATATTTAAGTACAACTATATAGGGTTTTCATAGTATATAAAATATAAAAATATTAGTAAGTTATAATGGATAAGTCATTATTCGCTCGGTTTGTTATATAAATAACAAATCATCTTCCCCATAGGTGAATCGGAGGTACAGTAATCATAATTCTAAATATAAAATGTTATATAAATATCAAATTTCAAAAATTGGTGTAATTCATATTAAAAAAACTTAAATTATGTTTTATCTGTTTAAAAAAATCTAACCAACTTAACTTTTTGTCTAGAAAGACCCCACTAACTTACGATTTTATTCAATTCTCATTAGGACTAATGAAAGACAACGAATGACATGACTTATGACGTGCAGTTAAATATCGGAAAAATGACTTGTAAAACCAACGAAGTTTCGAAACCGTTCAAAAAAACTCAATCATTTTCGTCTATTAAAAAAAACCTAACAAACTCACGTATTTTTTTTTCAATTCTAATTAAAGGCAACCAGATTCATTAGGTATACAATTAGTTGGCAAATTACATGACATTATAGTTAATGATATGGAATAATCAGATTAGAATTGCCCTTTATATATCTTGATTTAGGGCTTGGAGAAGAGAAAAACGAACAGTGTCTATGTTCAATCTTTTGTATGGCTACTTCTTCTTCTTCCTCTCAATCGGTGATGTCTAACTCGAGATCTACAAAGAAGATATTTAATGATGCAAAACCTTGTAGATGTGGACGCCCTTCTTGGATTTGGACATTTAGAATGGAGGATCATCGAAAGAAAATGTTCAAGGCTTGTTAGAATGGAAGCCCCTCTTCATATACGAGTAAAGCTATATATTAATTGTCTCTACAACTTGTATGACTACATTGACACTTCAAGACAACATATTGTCAAAGACAACATATACCGATAAACGGAGCCGAATAAACCGTAACCGAATTAACCAAAACCGATTAAACCGAACCTTATTTGGTTTGGTTCTGGTTAGTTTTAATATGCTAAAAAACCGAAAAAACCGAACCGATTAAACCGAACAAACCGACCAAATAACACCCTACTTTTCCAGCTTTTGTTGCTTTACTATCTCAATTTAACATTTTTTTGTTTACTTTACTTTCAAGCCTCCATAAAACTTAGTGCTATATCTTACATATGTTTAATCACATTAACATGCCATGAACTTATTTTTGTTTTCTTTTTGAACCAATCCGCTCTCAAAGTATCTACAAACCCTTTTCCTAGTAAGTTGTCACAAGTGTAAATTACAATTATCATGAAAACCTATTGTTATACCATGATTTGGCTTATAAAATTCTACAGAGCACATTCTTTTGGGTATTTGTGAGTGTGATCTAATGGTTTGCCAGCCATGTTGAAAGTGCATTAATTTATCTAGGTATGTTGCATCACATAAGCTCATAAAATAAGAAGCACCTATAAAGGAAATCAAAAAACTATGATATAAAAGCGCCTTAGAATCCCCAAAGACCAACATTCTTTAATTGTTTGTTCTTGTAAACACAGAAAGCAAATAAGGAATCCAGAAGCCCCAAATTTGGGCATCCCAAGAAACATGTATAAAGTTGACATAGACAGACATATTATCAAATAAAATACCATAACTCCATGACCCAAACCCAAACCCATATAATTAAGCTCCAAAACAACTGAATGAGTGGTGGAAATATTTGTTGGAATGCTACAAAGTCTTATAGTTCACAATCACAAACAAAGTGAACGTGGGATTTCCAATATTGGGCTGCTGAAGCCAAACCATAAAAGAGTAGACCAGCGATATTCATAGATAGAGGGTGGGTTTTGAAAGGAAATTCAGATCCTTGCGACTTCATTTCTGCAAAAACAGCTAAACAGATGATAATAAACTTAAATGGGGATGGGATGGGAGCATGATTACCCCAAATATTCACAGGTAATACTCCATCCACAGGCGACTGAGACTTTTCAACAAAAAATGGTATGGCGAAAATGAGTGTTCCATGGTAGACTTCTGGGGGTGGTTGTGGTTCTATCTCCACCACCACAACTGGATTATCAATGGCTGAAGGCATGACTCTTTTCGGGTGGAGACAGAATTGTTGAAATTTTTGAAAACGAAATGACCTGGTCAATGTTGATGGTTTGATTCTTCCTTTCGAAATTTTTTATATGGGTCAATCTGCTTCTGTGTTGGTTTCCTGGAACTTTCGCTTACGCTAAACACACACGATATGAATAAAAAAGTATTTTAGCATTTTTAAACATAAAGAAAAACAAAAAAACTAACTATTTGCTCCAAGTCTCCATCCTTTCATTTTAAAAAGGATTGAGACACGTGTTGTATCTTATTATTATACTATAAAAGGTCGACTAAAGGTTTACGAATTTAGTCTTGGCTAATTATCTTTTACGAACATGATGTGTGCGGTTTCCAAAACTTGAATGAACGGTCATTTTTGCTAACACAGTTAGTTTTGGTCGGTTAGTATGAAGGTAATTTGGTCTTTTCAGGTTGCAGAAATTGAGTTTGTGATTATAAATAACCATAAGGACCATTTATGTAATTTTGTCTACGTTTTATGTTTAGAAGTTTGTAGCTTTTCTACCACTTTACTTTTTAAAATATCATTTTGACTTCTTTATTTTGAACTTTATAAAATATTATTTTCACATTTTTATTTCTAAACTTTCGTATTTACCCACTGTAGTTTATATAATTTGATTTTCGTTCGTTAACCTAAAAAAACTATTTTTACGTGCTTATTTTTATATAAATGTCGGTATAAATTCAAAATGATCAAAGTTTCAACGTGAATTTAGAACTTCCGTTTCGTTAATTTCTTTTTTAAAAATTACTTGTTTTGTATGCACGTATCGATATAAATTCGGGTTTGTCTATGTTTCGACGTATTTTTTTTATGTTTTTGTGCTAAGTTTTATATATGTTTCCTACGTATGAGTCGGGTCATATATAATAACTTTCGTTCGTCAACTTAAAAAAAAACATATTATATTCAAGTTTGTCTATGTTTCGTCGTAATCTTTTTTACTTTTTTGTGTTTAATTTTATATATGTTTCCTATGAGCCGCGTCACATATAATATTTTAGTTCGTTAACTTTTAAAAAAAAACTAATTTGTTTACTTAATTTTAAGTCGAAACGTTTACTACTTTGAATTAATACCGACATGTACATAAAAATAAGAAAATAAATTTTTTTATTTAACGAACAAAAGTTATTATATGTGACTCGACTATTACGTAGGAAATATATATAACATTGAGCACAAAAACATCAAAAAAAAAATAATTATGTTGAAACATAGACAAACTCGAATATAATACGCTTTTTTAAGTTAACAAACAAAAGTTATTATATATGACACGACTCATACGTAGGAAAAGTAATAAAATTAAACACGGAAACGTAAAAGAAATTATGTTGAAACGTAGACAAACTCGAATTTAAACTGACACAAGCATAAAAAAACAAGTAATTTATACATACACATACATAAAAATAAACACGTAAAAAAATACGTCGAAACATAGACAAACTTAAATATAATACGTTTTTTTTAAGTTGACAAATCAAATTTAGTTATATATATATATATATATATATATATATATATATATATATATATATATATATATATATATAACCCGACTCATACGTAAGAAATATATATAAAATTAAGCACGAAAAAAATACGTTGAACTTGCATATTATTGTGCCTGAACTAATATTGTTCTTGTGATTCGGATTTATGGGTTGTTTGATGCATTAGGGCTTTTCATTTTAATGCATCGTTACCCTCTTTGTTACTACAACCTATTTTTGGTTGCTACAGTTAATAGTCCCTACACGAAGACAAAGTTTCCCATGTTGGAATCTGAATTTTCCTTCTCGATTTTGAATCCTCTAGCCTTCTTGATGGTTCCAGTTTGACCATTGTTTTTCTAATCTCCATAATGAACTAAAATGGTTGAATTCCCCCCATTTGAACTACTTATTGTACGCCTTTTCTTGGAGCACTAGCTGTATATGAGGACCTATTACTTTGGCCTTCATGTTTCCTGAGTCTACCTTAGTTGCAAGAACAAAATGATCACCCAATCCAAAATCACTGTGAAGGACGAATTACCATTAACATTCACCATAGAATTCCCAACCCGTGAATCAGTCAAATCACCATTATTTCTACCATCTATGTTACCACCTGGATTTTTAACAAGTTCGCTAGGCATCCTCCGCCATTTTCTCAATCCATGCTTATTTACAGATGGGGAAGACGATCCATTAGACGAATCATTAACATCTTTAACGTGACACACACCATTACATTTTAACGTAAGTTCAATTTCACCGACATTTTCCGATACTTCAGGGGATATCGACTCATTATCACACATTGGTTTTTGCACAGAAAACTTACTTAATTTTAACGTTTGTATATAAATGGCAGATACAACAAAAACGATCCAAAGGTAACACTAGAGATCAAGATCGATAGTAAACAACCATTCCGGCTATAGCAAAACATCTAAGCGAAACTAAATACAAATTTCCAATTAGTTATTAATTGAATTCAAATAAATGTCAATTGCTTAAGCTTTCACTTCCAAAAAGACGTCGACTCAATTTTTTTGAGAAATTAAATAGTGAAGATAAACTGTGAATTAAAATGTGGAAGACTTCAACATACCTTAGGTATGTTGATTTTTTCGAAGGGAAAATGTTTTAAGTTTGCAGACCACCTCTGCAACCCTCTGTAGCAGAAGAGGTGGAACAAACGGCTGCAACATTTAATAAAAAGTATGTTTGTTTTTAACGTCTGCAGACTATTGCAGTAAGTTAAAGTAAGGCGTGAAGAGGTTTGAAGCATTTGGTTTAGTGTTGCGCCACGTAGTACACGCGCAGCAGTTTTTAAGTTATAAGTCTTTTGAAAAACAAACAGTTGTGAATGGCCAAGTGCTGCGCGTGTGCTGCGTGGCGCAGCAATAAGTTGTCTGACGTGGTTTTTTAGAAAAAACAAACAGCACCTTAGTTTCCATAATGAAGGAAGAAAACTTGAAATTAGGGAAAGTAATGCTCATTGAGCAAATTGGAAGAGCTAAAACCCTAGAAAAAAAATACAAAATATAACTGACTTTGTTAATGAAATAACAATGAATAGTTAAAGTTGAGTTTATTTTTGAAAAAAAAAATAGTTTTAGTTCTAAACCGAAAAAAAAATACAAAATATATGATCTTTTATTAAAAAAAATCAATTTATATGTTCATGACCTGTTGAGATCTGAAATAACAAGTAACCCTTAAATTTGTGTCTTTTTCGAAGAAAAAAAAGTTTTAGGTATAAAAAAATAATCAAAATATAGGGTCTTTTATGGAAATAGTTTTATTCATATTTTTAAAAAGAAAAAATAACTTATAACTAGTTTAAATTATAAATTATAAATTTTAGTGTGTAATGTTTTGTATATATACAAATATATCTTTAATACCATGTCATTTTTATCTAAATAATGATATAAATTTGTCTCAATCTGACATATATCAAAAAAATTGTATATTTTCGGTCTTAAAGTTCTTGTTTTTTTATATATTTATAAAGTACTGTTATATAGTATGTTTGCCCACATCATATTGTTAAAATATTAAGCTTCACAGACGTTCAAACCTACAAAATTACCCATTAAGCTCTACGAACGTTTGAACCCACAAAATTAGTGAAGTTTGATAGTCATTGGAGATCTAGAATACAAAGTACATGGCTTAAATGAGAAAAATACTCATTTTTTGGGTGACCTACACTTTGGTACGGGGAGAGCCAATCTGTAATAGAAACAACACAAACCGTGCAATGATCTGTGAAAGAAAAACTAAAATTCTCATGTCCTAGCATCCAACCTCCGATTTCCCACAAATTTTAAATATAAACTAATAGGATAGATATAAGCTTTTAGATGATGTCAATTGTCTCAAGAACCCTCTAGGGGTATTTTAGTCATTTAATAGTAAATTGTTGTTAATGATAATAGGTGGTGCTTAAGACATTTACGAGCTTAAAGGGAAGAAGAATAGCTTAAGTTCTATTAAGGTAAATAATACAGAATACATGACTCGTCAAAAATGAATTATGATGATTTCAAAATTTGAAATATTTAAAACCTTTCGAGTTATTTGATATATGTTTCATTATGTGTGCTTTGCATGAAAATGGTTTTATAATGAGTTGAATGATTTTAAGAGTTTTTATCTTGAATCCATATACATTCATGTAGGAGTGGGAAAATATTGGTTTGTCCCGCCAAGCCCATGGCAAACAAGACTAATTTTGATTCAACCTTCAAAGTATCTGATTCACAAGATCATTATCGAACATGCATCCTATTTGAAGATGGTCGTTGGCAAATGGCAATGTACTTCCAAGAAATGGTCAAAATGGTCAAAACGGTAACGTATTTTCAGAAATGGTCAAAATCCTAATATATGATAAGAGAAAAGATTGTAACAAAAATAATTAATCCGATACAAGATAAACCGTATACAAATAGAATAAAGTATTATATGTTTAACTTATGTAAATGAAAAATTGGATAGTTAGGTTAGGTTCAAACACACAAACTTAACATATCCGAAATCAAACATCAGATCCAATTCAACTACTTCAACTTATTAGCCTAGCCAGGAGAATCATGTATTTGATGAGAGTATAGAAGGTCAAAATAGTCAATCAGTTAGAAGTCAAAGTCAAATATAGATTCTAGAAGCTTAGCTTGGGTATAAATAAAGGGGTCTGATGTAATATAAGAGGCATTCTATCATTTTGTAATTGAACCCCAGATAGGGACAATGTGAAATCAGAAACAGAAACATTCATTCTTCATCAGTATTTATGGATAGATGCAATATTTTTCAATAATGTTAAGGATTTTCATGAACTTAACAATGAAAACTAGGAGAAGGGTAAAATCAGTAGTTTTCATTTCTAACACGTTTTTTGAAGGAATGAGATTCGTTGAATAACTCCTCATTCCTTTCCATGTGATCAACTAAACAGCCTTTTATCATAGGAAAGGAATAATGCATTCCATTCCTTCCCTCATTCAAGCATACCAAACAGTACCTAAATCAATCCAAAAAAAAAAGGTTATATTCAATTCAATTTCAACCAATACCATGATTCAGCTATTTGAACTTGCAACTATTTGATTTTACAAGCAAGGAAATCACCATGAAGAGCACCTCAAACGATTGATTGACACTCTTCTGATTAACATTTTCACAAAGCACCTGCAATTTGCAAAACAAGGATTCAAAAGAGCCCAACAGCTGCAAAATACATTAATTTTGCGAGCTCAAAATCAACATGTTACATGTTTTTATTGTAATAGTGAAACGGATTTATTGTAACATTATCAAAGGCAGAATGTAGCTACTTGTGGTAATAAAACTGAGATGTAATACTATCGAAGCAACAAATGAAAACTATATATGTATTTACAATAAAACAACATACTGATTAAATAGACAAGTGAAGTTATTACAAGATGGAGTAAAATAAAAGATGTTCATGGTTATCATAGGAGTATTCTCACCAGAATTTGGAGGTTCCGTCACTTATCAGCTTCAGAAGCCAAGGCATATTCATAAGAAAGCAGATGATAGCAATTTTAATGATCTTGGGTTGTGTTTAGAATGGAAAGTTCATATATATCTCAGTAGAATGACATAACAGGCTCTTCAGAAGAAGATGCAGAAATCATGAGGCAATGACCTTAGATGATGTGGTGGTGTCAATTTTCATATCCATGTTGCTGCTCAGTGCTTTTAAACTACAACAGACGAAAAGAAAAGATAAGTTATATATGAAATATAAAACAAAAAATATACTGCATGATTTAGCACAACTATCTAAATTGTTTTCTATACCATGATTTAGCTTATAAAATTGTACAATACACATTCATTTGGGTATTTTTGTGAGTGTAATCTAATGGTTTGTCAGCCATGTCTGAAACTGCATTTTCTCTCACTATGCTGCATCACATAAACTAATAAAACAGCAAGCACTTATATATGAGTAAAGGCAATCTTAAAATTATGATATAAAAAGCGCCTTAGAATCCCCAAGACCAACATTAAATCTTTAATTCTTTGTCCCCATATACATAGGAATCAAACAACGCACACAGAAGCCCTAAAGTTGGGCATCCCATGAAACATGTATAAAGTTGACATAGATAGGCATATTATCAAAGACACTACCATAACTCCATTAACAAAGCCCATATAAGCTCTAAAACAACTAAATCGATGGTGGAAATTGGAAAATAGCATGTTAGCATGCTACCAAGGTCTTATAGTTAGTTCACCACCACAAACACAAACATATTTTAACGAACGGAAGATGTTACTAACTCCACCACTCAAAGAATTTTAATGCCGATAATCCATAAGTCAATCTTTAAGGCTATGTCCAAAATACGTAAACTCATATACTTAATGTATAACATTGAAGCCTTAAATTATATCATATTTGTCTAAATATCTTCAAAACAAGTAAAATAATAGTGGAAGGTAGTTGTTGGCTCATGGCCACATACATAACCCACAAGCCAGGTCATGAGGCAATGTCCAAAATCATATAATGTCTTACCTGAAAGAGTAGATTGGTCTAAATAACCTTTAAACAACTAGCACTATGTGCTTATTAAGGAGCTAATGCTTCATATCAAAACCTACATCATATTGGGATGGAATGTTACATGAGTAACAGCACGCTACCTAAATCTATCTTTATATTTATATTGAACAACAAACAAGAGAAATCAAAAATATATCAAATATAGAACAGAGATGCTACAGATGCTACCAAAATGCACAGAGAACCAATCCTTCCCGAATGAGCAGTAATGGCATAAACAGAAGCAGGACCAAGACGTGTGCAGGTAGAAATGAAATGTTGGGCTGCTGAAGCCAAACCATAAAAGAGTAGACTGGTAACAGCGACATTCATGGATCGAGGGTGGGTTTTGAAAGGAAATTCGGACCCCTGAGACTTAATTTCAGTGAAAGCAGCTAAACCGATGATAATAAACTTAAGTGGGGGTGGAAGTATAATTTCCCCAAATAATCGCGGGTAATAGTACATCCAGAGGCGACCGAAACGTTCCAGTAGACTAACGATGTAGAGGATGCATTTCAGAACAAATGCTATGGCGAAAATGAATGTTCCATGGTGGACTTCTGCTGGTGGCTCGATCTTCACGACAATTACTTTTTCCTTGTCGACTGGATTATCAATGGCGGAAGGCATGACTCTGTTGGGGGTGGAGGCTGAAATTTGTTGAAATAGAACTGCTATATATGGTCATCCTTCATACCTATTTTTCTTTTATAGGTCAATCTGATTTTGTCGTACCTCGAAAAGGACGTTTTCTTAGAAATTCTTACGACTCAATCGAAAGCGAGTGTGACTTATTCCACTTAAAAAATTCGTATGTTTGGACGTTTTTATCTTTAACTTTAATGATCCTCTAGAGAGAGAGAAAAAAAATTTGTTTGCTTATTTTTCTATTAAAATAATACATTATACATACAATTAAATCACAAGGGCTTACAATCTCAGTTTGGAGCCGTGTCTTATCGTCATCGGCTTGCCTCCTTCTTCACTCTTTCTTCAACAATTGATGATTTCTTCAATTGATGCTTTCTTCATCAATGGATGCTTTCCACTAATCTTCCACCGCCTCAAATCTTTTCCACTAATATTCCCCTCTTTTCTCTGACTTGAATTCCATCCTCATTTTTTCATTATTGGTTCAAACCTTTAGGATAAAATTCAATCCCCACATTCATCGCTAAACCAAATCCACTAGACATTCACCGTTTTCTCTTCCAGCCAAGGGACCATTTATGAAGTTTTAAAACTTTTAATATTTAGTCCTTTCGACTCACTCCGTTACCATTTAGCCGTTAAGTAAAAGGCATTTTCGTCATTTCACAGCCAACGGACCATTTATGAGGTTTTGGTTTTCTATTACTTTTTAAAAAAAAAAAATTAATGTGCAGGGGTACCATCTCTCTCTCTCTCTCTCTCTCTCTCTATATATATATATATATATATATATATATATATATATATATATATAGGGTGGGGTTCAATAGAAAATCATAATTAACCAAGGAACCAATCTTTTTTTTAACTTTTAAAACTTATTTTTTATTTAAAAAAAAACTAAAAATACAGAAATTCATAACTTTTTATCTTTTTTCCAATGATATAAAATTCGATTTTTTTTACGTCAAATTCACAATGTGAATCTTTGAAAATTCACAACGTGAATCCGGATTCACATGGTGAATCCAAAAAATATTTTTCACATTCACTATGTTAATATATGAATTTAGATATTTTTAGATTTTTTTTCGATAAAGAATAAGCTCTAGAAATTGAAAAAAAGATTTGGTTCCTTGAGGAACCAATAATTATGGTTCTCTATTGAACTTTTCCCCATATATATATATATATATATATATATATATATATATATATATATATATATATATATATATATATATATAATTATTGTTGTGGTTTTCATTTGTGGTCAGCAAGTGAATGGAAAATCAGGTTGCTTTGCATAATCCAAATGTTTAGAGCCCCAAATTTTCACATAATCCAAACGCACACTCAACATTGCAAACCATCAGTAGATCATCAAAGACTGCAGAGAAAGTTCAATTGACCCAATATTCATATGCATCTCAGTAGATTGTCATCACAGACTTTGTAGAAGAATGGGCAAAAACCATGTGGTCATGGCATTGGTAGAGGTGGTGGGGTCAATTTCCATATCAATGCTGTCCAACGCTTCTAACCTACAACAGAAGGAAATAAATAAATAAAAAGATAGATTTTATAAGATATAAACAAAATGACAAAAAATAATGAATGTAATGATTGGGCTTAGTAACATCTGTGAAAAAGGAACATAAAAAGAAGAGACACCTACAAAAAAAACAAACGTATACATGTACTTAACAAATTTCAAATAATGTTCAAGTTGGGGTTGATGATTTAGTTCCACGACAGAGTTCCAATTCAGATTAAAATCTCAGGAACCCAAGTGATATTAATCGAAACAAAACAGAGAATTGCAAAAGTACAAAAATTCCATGACAAAATCCCTTATAAACTCCAAAACAACTGAATCAGTGGTGGGACATAACTGGTAGCATCCTACCAAGGTCTTATACATGTCATATGTTCACAAGTACAAAAAAAAATGTTAAGGGCGATGTCACAAACTCCACCACTCAAGTTCTTAATGTCCATGAATCATAAGTCAATCCGTAAGGCAATATCCAAAATCAAACTTAACCTTAAATATCATATTTGTCTAAGCAGCTTCAAAACAACTAAAACCGATGGTGGAAGGTAATTGTTGTCTCATAACCACATAACCCACAAGCCAGAGCACGAAACAATGTCCAAAATCAAAGGAAACCTCATATTAATATATAATGTCTTATTACCCAAAAGAGTAGATTAGTCCAAATAATCTCCAAACAACTAAAACCTGTATGGGAGACGATGGAATCTTACATGGGTAAACAGCAGTCTAGATCTATCTTACATGGAACAACAAACATAACCCTAGGTTATCAAAGATAGAATAATGATGCGACAGTTGCCACCAAAATGCACAAAGAACCAATCCTTCCAGAGTGAGCAACAATGGCAGAAACTGAAACCGGACCAAGACGTGTGCAGGCAGAAATGAAATGTTGGGCTGCTGAAGCCAAACCATAAAAGAGTAGACTGGTAACAGCGACATTCATGGATCGAGGGTGGGTTTTGAAAGGAAATTCGGACCCCTGAGACTTAATTTCAGTGAAAGCAGCTAAACCGATGATAATAAACTTAAGTGGGGATGGGAGCATGATTTCCCCCAATATTCGCGGGTAATACTCCATCCAGAGGCGACCAAAAAGTTGCAATGAACTAACGACGTAGCTAAAGCATTTCAACAAAAATGTTATGGCGTAACTGACTGTTTCATGGTAGACTTCTGCGGGTGATTCTATCTTCACGACCACGATTTCTTCTTTGTTGACTGGATTATTAGTGGCGGAAGGCATGTCTCTTTGTGGAGGCTGAAATCGATGCAGATCCAGTTTCTGAACTCACTAAAGCAATGAACACACTGAACTCACGATTGAAAATTAGAGCTTAAAACAGTCTCTAAAATTAATAGAGATAAAAATAAAGTAGGTTTGAAGACGGGAAATAGAGCAGCATCACAATATATAGTCTGCTAATCACAAAAATCTACCGAAGATATACAATGCAAAGTACACGTGGTTGAATCCTAAAAGGAACATCCCTACAACTTTTACATTGTCACTATCACCAGCAATTCAGCAAATTGATATTCCTGCAGCAAATTGGCATTCCTGCAGCATTTACATTGTCACTATCACCAACAATTCAAGAAATTAATATTTCTGTGACTTTTACATTGTCACTGTCAACCAGCAATTCAACAAATTGATATTTCTGTGACTTTTACATTGTCACTATCAGCAGCAATTTAGCAAAAGGCTAATGCTATAAGCACCCTTCTTTTCCAATTCAACCTCCCACTTTTTTTGTCTTTTATTGTTTTTTTTGTTTTTTTTTAATTTTGTTTTTTTGTTGTTTTAATTCTTTTTTATTTTTTATTTTAATAATAATAATAATAATAATATTATTATTATTATTATTATTATTATTATTATTATAAATTTCGATAACCGTATAAAATTCGAACAACCTTTTAAAATTCGGATCAAATTTTAAAATTCAGACGACATTATAAATTCGGACGATATAATAAAATTTCAAACGATTATATAAAACGGAACAAAAACAAAGTTTGTCTTTATTTATCCGAATTTTATATGGCTATCGAAATTTATAATAATAATAATAACAATAATAATAATAATAATAACTAGAAGGGTCCCCCGTGTTGCGGGGGTTGGAAGGTGTTTGGTAGCCAAAGTAAAGTATGTTGCTATTCTCTACAATTTGACCATTTACAAATGCATAAGTCAAATATGTTGAACAAAATGAATGTACATTGCTATTTCTTAATTGCATTACTATAACTGAAAAACAAATCAATGAAGGTACATTGGTACTTCTTGTATTTAATCCAAGAATAAATAAAAATTTACCATCCACTCAATAAATTTACAGTTTACACTTACCACACTGTATATTTCCAAATTCCAAGCAAAACAAACTCTCTCTCTCTCTCTCTCTCTCTCTCTCTCTCTCTCTCTTGCTGGTCATCCAATCTCTGCAAAGTCTAGGGTTTGTGTTCATCTTCGATTCCATCTCATCCAACTACATACTTTATTCATCCATGAAACCACCAAAGCTGAAAGTACATTGCTATTTAGTAGATATACCAACTAAATATGAAAAAATGCAAGAAATAGCAATGTGGTTTGATTTTTGGTAAAAACAAATCAAATAAATTGCTGAAAACAAAAACCAAAATGTGTAAACTCAAAGTACATTGTTATTTAGGGTTTCTTTTTCTGGTAAAAAAATCAAAAAAAAAAAATTTTTAAAAAAAAGAGGAAAAAGCTTTAAAGTTGAAAGTGCAGTGCTATTTACTGGATTTATAACCAAAATATAGAAAATGATTCAAATGGCAATGTATTTTGGTTTTTTGGTAATGAAATTAGAAGAAATTGCAAAAAAAAAAAAAAAGGAAAAAATAGGTATAAATGCAAACTGCATTGCTATTTAGTGCATTTTACCCCTAAAAATGGAAAATACACCTAATGGCAATGTAGTTGGGTTTTTGGAAAACAAAAATCAAAAGAAATAATACGAAAAGCATGGAAAGAAACGTTTAAATTCAAAGTACACTATCATTCACTACACTTACCATCTAAATATGGAAAATGCACCAAAATGGCAAAGAAACAATAAAATCGAGATATTTGAGCCCAACTTTAGCTCATATGAAATATTACAAAAAAAAAAAGAAAAAAAAACTGATTATGATACTCTAATGAAGACAAAAATCATTTATTTATATTTTTCTTCCCAAAAAATAAAGAAAATGATACTTACAGGTACATCTTAAGACTTGTAGTGTGTGTCAATTTCTAAAATAGTGGACCGGGAGTCTGCCAAAAAATTTAAAAAAAAAAACATGTTTAAAATGGGATTTATGTCATAATTTGGCAACCAAAAAGAAAAGTATTTAGTTTAAAATGAAAATATTAGGAAATCATAATATTTGGAAAGGAAAATGATAATAATCATGAAGAAAAATAGAATATAACCTCAAGAATTAATTAAATCTTCTTTATACTGGTCGAATTATAGTTGTGGTGATTGCATGCCAACTGTACCAGCATAAAATTGCATCAACAACATAAAACGCAACATGTATGAGATCATATATTCCTGAAATAATCATAGAAATGCAGTAAGAACATAGATGCTCTGTTGCGGCCCTTGGTCAGATGAAGAAGAGGTACACCAGCCTTACAATTCTTAGCTTCTTCGCAGTTGCCCATACTCGAACAACCAGCTAAATCATTATGGCAAACCCTCCCTTCCCTTGCAACTGCTTCAAAATCTAACATGATTGCCACAGGAGCAGTTGTTGACACCAGAATATTAGACAATAGATTTCTCATCCAACACGCTAGAGCACAAATTGGCTGGTAAAAACAAACCTTTTAAGGATAAGATAACAAACTTGTTAAATTTTCAGAAAAACTGACACAAATACTTGGGAAAAAATAGCATACATCTATAAAAACTTTCTTGCTTCTTGCTTTCAAAAGACTGTTTGAGGGAGGTGGGGGGTCAATTTCAAAGAGGAACAAATTAACAAAAAAAAATAATAAATAAATAAATAAAAGATTTTGGTCCTATATTTTCCTGTCAAATGGACCATTTCCCTTAACTACAGACCTGCAAGCCTTCAATGAAGTCAAAATACCATGAATACTTATGTTATCTGTTACCATTGGCAACAGATGTGTGAAAATGTTTTAATGATGATATAACATTTTAATAAATTCCTAGTACCAATCATATAAGTTGAAAATAAGTCTTATACCCCTTACAAGTATATGGGGGAAGCGTAATATCAGGTTAGGGTAATAGCATTTTTTGTGACCTGCTCAAAATCAACTTTTTTTTTGTTTATGTTAATGACAATCTTCGCCCATATATTATCGAATACCTGCAGAAATGGTAGACGGTCCCTATATTATTAGTTATAACTTATAAATGTCCAGAAATGCAAGACTCAACAGAAAATGATTTTAAGATTAAGAAAGAAGCAATATGTTACCTGAAAAGTATGAAAAGTAAGAAAAAGATGAAGCTTCTGCAGTTGTGCTTCACTGTTATATGTTTTTAAACTTGAAACCTAACTAAATTGTTTAAAAAATAGCTAACATTGAATAAAACGGAATAAAAATTCAAATTTTATAATAAAATGAAAAAAGTGGGGTAAACATTTACCTTCATGCATCGACAATCACCAACAAACCCTTCAAATTGGGTGATGGAGAAATCAATCGTTCATTGTGGGGAAATCATCAACAAAGGCCCTGTCACAATTAGAAAAATTAACTTCAGTAAAATGGATGTCGATGTACGAAAGAGCAAAACGATGCAGTAGAAATTCCATGAAATCTTAGATCGAGGAAGCGATGTTATTTTGATGATACCTTGCGGAAGAACTGGCGGGTGAAGGTTGACAAAAGAGAACTCGGAGGTCTTTCAGATTCTTGGATAATTGTCCGATCCATACCATTTTCAATCTCCGGTTTAACTGGTGACAGTGGTTGCGTCGCAAGAGTAGATTTTGTGTATGCCTTTGTTTAAGTGAGCAGCTTTATCAAAAGCACAATCCTTTGATAAGAAAGATATTAGATAAAACATATGAAAACAGATTGCCATTTCAAACATCCACTTAGTCATGGAGCCTCTTCATGTGCTTCTTCAAATCGGAGACAAAGCTACTCTATTAATATTTTATATCAATTTTCAATCTATTTTATTCAGATCGGTTCTTGCATTTTCTTTTTGGGTTATAAATAACAATGCAAGTTGTCATGAAGCAATAAAAATATGTATGTATGTGTATTATGTTCAATCCATCAATAACAAAGAATTGAATACAAAGCGAATTCAGATGCTGTAATGCAAAATTATACGATATCAATTACAACATCATCCATGAATAACTCAAAAGACTTGTCTCGGGACATTATTTACTGATAAACATTGATAAGAAAAATTTTAAAGAGCACTCATGCTCTGATTCACTCAACTACATAAAACAGAAAAAGCAATAACTCAAGAAGAGAGAACTGAATCAGATATGTTATCACATATCTAAAATAATATTTTAGTGAATACGAAAAAAAAATTCACTGATAGAATGTAAGCAAACCTGGGCATTTCTCATGAAGCAACTCAAGAGTTGCAGAAACAGACTCTTTTACATAAAAAAAATACAATTTAAACAGACCTAAATTTCAATTCGAAAGTAAGAACTGAGAGTTGGGGTTGGGTTTTACGGATATACCCGGAATACGTGGAAGAAAGGGGATTCTCTGGGTCTTCTTCCGGACAGTCTCTTGGATCCCAAAATCTTTATCCACAATAAGATAAGTTTATCCCAAAATCTTTATCCCAAAATCTTCATCTTCAAAAGCGACCACCATAAAACACTACATCAAGCAAACAACAACAATAAAAAGTCACGTCAGTGGTGTACAAAGTGCGATGAAGTAAGTCAAAAACAGAAACCCAGGATAATATGGAACGAAAGCAGAAAAATTTTAAAAAAAATCTAACTAAAAACTAATGAAAAAAAATACCTCTTCCTTCACTGATCTCTGCTAAACACGGTAGATAAAAGTAGTAGATGGCAGAGAGAATTTTTTGAAACCGACAAAAAACATATCAAAGCACAAATTTTAAGCCATATTGATTTACATCAAAAAAAAGTGGAAGAAAATGAACCGAAAGAAGGAGGGTTAGGGTTCAATACCCATAGCTGATTGAGCAATTGGAAAAGAATCTGACAACCATCCATTGACCAGATTGATATACCTCAACTTTCTAAATGGCACCATGTTTTTCAAAAACCTTATGGAGTTCATCATCGTTTGTTGTGCGAGGGATGTTACCGACGTATAGTCGTCTGGCAGCTTCCGACGACGGGTCGACAGTGACCACTGCTACCGGCGTTTCATCGGCATCTGATTTGGGCACCGTCCGAATACAGACATCGCCGCTTAAGGCGGTGGAGAATATTCGTGGTGGCGATTTATTTGAAGGCAATTGGAGAGGCAATAACCCGGAGGACTGCTTGTTGAAAGCTAAATCTGATTTGGGCACCGTCCAAATACAGACACCGCCGCTTAAGGCGGTGGAGAATAGTCGTGGTGACGATCTATTTGAAGGCAATTGGAGAGGCAGTAAGGTAAAGAGAGAATGAGGAGGCCGAGGGATGTAGAAAGAGATTTTAGTCGGTGGTGAACGAATGAAACATATGGAATCAAGGAACAGATATGAAGTCGGTGGTGTGGTGGAGTCAGGGCTTTTGTTGGGAGAGTACAATTGATCGACACCGATCCAATCCCTATTGGTTTAGATCGGCGGTGGAAAGAACACGTATCAACCAAAAATATACAAAATGCCAAAATGTGACCTCTAAAAGAAAAGAAACAGAATTGTAAGCACACCTATAATCAGAGGACCAGTTTTGACAAACACCTAGAAACTTTACTGTTACTATATATATATATATATATATATATATATATATATATATATATATATATATATATATATATATTAACAAAGTGACACACAAACAAAAATAGAAGGACCGGAAATGTAATTTAAGGGACCAAAACTGGCCAAAATGTCTCAGGTTAACTGTTCATTTTGTTCACAATTTTAATATATATATAATAATAATAATAATAATAATAAAAGAAAAAACAACAAAAAAACAAAAAGAGAAAAAAACAAAAAAAAAATGATGTCAAATCAAAAGTAAAAGGTTGATTAGATTGATGTTGGGGGGTAAAATTAGTTAAAGGGGTACTTATAACACAACCCTTTAGTAAATTGATATATATATATATATATATATATATAGGATATAGATCCGGTAAGAAGGAAATTTTTGGTAGGAAGGTAAGAAGTTTTTTTTCTATATATTTTTTTGACGAACAAAATAAATGAATCACTAGATGATTCATTTGTAAGATGATTCACAAGAAAAAATTCTCAAAAAAACATCTTTATGATTCATTTTTAAGTAAATTAAAAAAAATTCACTTTTATGACAATTTTAGTGAATAACAACAAAATCATTGTATAAATGAATCATCGATATGTTTTTTTGAGAATTTTTTCTTGTGAATCATCTTAAAAATGAATCATCTAATGATTCATTTTGTTTGTTCGCGAAAAAAATATGTAGAAAAAAAACTTCTTACCTTCCTACCAAAAATTTCCTTTTTATTTAATCTTGACTATATATATATATATATATATATATATATATATATATATATATATATATATATATATATATATATATATATATATATATGCACCTGGTACAATCCCCTCCATCTTTTGTACTTCCGGCATTTCCAATTGCATTATTTTCCTTTTCCCAAGATCCTTGTTAGAAATATGTGTTGTATAGATCGATGATGCAATTTATATGAAAATTATATTTATTTGGTTTATTGTTGATATTCACTCTTGTCTAAATAATTGCAAATATTACAACTTATCATTTTTACTTTTACCATTCAACCATGTATAACTATTATAACACTTCCTAATTCTCATTTTACCATATAACAAGATATCAACAAAATGCTTGACATTTTGTAAATTTGTCACATTTGACCAAAATACGTTTTTTACACTGAATTTCGTATATGCTTGGGTAAATTACACGAATGGTCCATGTGGTTAGGGTAATCTGCGTGTTTGGTCCCTAACAATTTTTTTTAACTCTAACCGTCCCTATTTTATATTTTTGTTACACGTTTGGTCCCTATCCAACCTAAAAAGACTAGTTTTTCCCTAATAAGGATTTTTTAGTTTTTTCATTTATTAAAAAAATAATAATTAAATTTATGGCCCCACCCTATTTACAACTTCACCTCGTTCCTATACACCCCCCCCCCCTTGTGAAAACTAGGTCTGACAATCGTGTCGTGTTCGGGTTGGCGGGTCGTGGGTTGACGGGTCAAAATATATCAACCCGAACACGACCCATTTAACTATACAGGTCACGGGTTCGCGGGTTTGGAACATAAACCCATATATGACCCGTCAACCCACTTATTTATACGGGTTCACAGGTTGGCGAGTTCGTGGGTTAGATTTGGGTTCGTGGGTTAGCGGGTCAGATTTGGGTTCGTGTGTTCGTGAGTCAAATTCAAAAAAAAAATTGATAATTAAACATGAATAAATTCTTGATGCAAACATATCCGAATTTTAGAAACTTAAGTCTTAAACATCCAAATGAAAATTAAAAACATTCATGGAAACATGTTCAAACTAAAACATTAATACAAACATAGATAAATTCAATCGCAGGTGTCGACATCGTTCAATAATGATTCAATCGTTCATGCTGCCGTTCTTTGTGAGTTCGTTCAGTCGTTCATCACAGAGGGAAGACTGGTAGAGGACTTATTCGATTTTGTTTGTGAGATACTGAGATTATTTAGGGAAAACCCGAAACGTGTTGCAATGCAAATCAACAAATGGTTACCCACGGGTCAAATGGTCAATGGTATCGAGTATCGTATCCTAGTATAAAGTATAAACTATATAGTGTATAATATTTAATACATTTAAAAATTATATAATTTTTTTTATCAAAATTTTAAACAGGTTGGTAGGTCAACCCATATATTTTTTGAGAAACACATATATGACCTGTTAAATAAACGGGTTGACGGGTTGAAAAACTCAACCCAAACCCGTTTATTTCGTGTCGTGTCGAGAATTGTCAGGCCTAGTGAAAACCCCAACCCTACGTCCCATGAGATCTTCCTCGTCTTCTTTTCTTCTCCGCCGGCAACTCTTCACCACCATAATACTCCCTTCATCTGTAAACTGATCCCCACCCAATCTCTTTCCTACTCTAACATCGACATCCTCATATGACATCCTTCTTTCCTCGTCAACCCTCCGCCTCTGACGATTCACGGTATGTAGAGCCAAAGAAAACATAGATGATTGTTCCAGTGGAACAACCACTGTTGTCTCTCCAAAATCAAATCATTAAAGGATTCGAATTATGTGTTGTTTGTTTTTTTGAAGCAAAAATTCATGAAGTCTGCGGACCACCTCTGCAACCCTCTGCAGTAGAAGAGGTAGATCAAACGGCTGCCGACTGTAATAAGAAGCGTGTTTATTTTTTTTTAACATCTACATGCTGCTGCAGATATTAAAAAAATAAAATAAACTGATTTTATAAACCAAAAATAGTTTTTTAATACCAAAATTTAATAATGTATGACATTTCAACAATAATTTATGATATTTCAGCAAAAAATAATGATATTTCAACAAAAAAATAGAGATATTTTAGCAAAATATAATGATATTTCATTAACAAATTATCATTATTCAATATAAAAAAAACAAAAAAAAATCAACAAGAATAAACAAAAGAAAAACGAAAAAAATGTAAAATAAGATTTCAACAACATATAATCAAGATTTCAGCAAGAAAAAAGAAGAAGAAGAGGTTGGAAGAAACAATACAAGTGTTGCGCCAAACAGAACATGTGCAGAGGTTTTTAACTCTAAAGACTTCTAAAAAACAAATAGTTGTGAGATTAAAAGTGTTGCGCGTGTGCTGCGCCGCACAACAATAAGAGGTCTGAAGAGGTTTTTTACAAAAAACAAACAACACCTTACTAGTTTCAAGTGAGTAAACGTTTTAACCCATAACCACTTATTAGATCATTAAAAGATTTAATTTACAGACCTGCAAATTAAAAACCACTTTAATGGAGATTTATAGCATCATTCAAGTAAATACAGATAAACAAAGATTTAAAGGACTCAATTTGCTAATCTGAATACTCAATTTATGCACACAGATAAGTTACAGGTGTACGTATGTCGGCAATTTTGGCATCAGTAAACATCTCTTTTAAGAAATTCATCAAACACCTCTTGTGTAACTCAAGTGGGCTCCATTTTTTCAGCACCAATCACAAAGTTATATCCACATTATAGTATCATGTATAGTCAATACAACATCACACGTCGTATACAGTTAATACAAACACAACTCACACAAGAGAACTGGGAAACTAGAGAGAACCAATAACAACAGAAAGAGAATCACGTAGATGGGTAGAAGAAAGAATTGGAATTTGTTTTTTTATTCATATGATGCTACCTAGAAGGAAGTTTCATAGATGACACCCTCATTCCCGATTATAAATGTAGCTCTGTGGACTGTATTGTGTAACACCCGTTTATTAAATAAATAAATAAACAAATTATTGAATGAATAGTAGCCCTAAAATCAATAATTATATAGCAGGGTGTTGGTCTCGAGAAGCTAATTGTCACAATTTTAGAAGCTGGGGGTTAAAAGTGTAAGTTCCGGATTGGTTTTGTAAATATTTATGAAGGCATGGACTACTTGGTAAATTATTGGGACTTAATTTGAAAGGATTTATGGAAGCAGGGGCTAAAGAGTAAATTATGGACCAAATTTGAAAAGGATTTGTAGAGGGAGGGGTTGTTTTGTAAAATTCAGACTTAATTTGTAAAGGGTTTTAGGAGGCAGGGTTTAAATGGTAAATATTGGAGCTATTTTGAAAATATTCTTATGGGGAGGGTTGGAAGTGTAAAAATGAAACAAGACTTGAAAGTTACGGGCATAACCCGCCACCCTCTCATGCAGCCTCCATATAAATATGTCCTAACCCTAACCCTAACCCTAGGAAAGAATGCATCCGCCACCACCACCCTTATGCCTCGCACCACCGGCGCCGCCACCCATTCCAATCAGCCAACGGCCGCCAAGCAAGCACCAAACCTCCACCATTTTTCTTATTCTCCTTCTTCAACCGCCGCCACCTTTATTCTGCAGTAACATTGTTCGATGTCGTTGTAGTGCTACTGCTCCGCCGCTGCCTGTTTTCGTTGAAGACAAGTGGCCGCCGGTATCACGCAAGGGCGGTCGATCATTGTCGCTGTTTTTTTGTCGGCGAAACCACAAGCTACGAATCCGATACCCAGTCGTGGGCAGTGGAGTGTCGTGATATCATGGCACGTTGCTGCTGTTCCAGATGACGGATAACCGCCACCTCCTTGTCGTATTCTTCCTCTCCTTCTCCTCTTCTGTCCGGTGCTGCGACGCTGTTGGGGTTGTGTAACATCCCGAACTTCGCCGGTATATTTCGAATCCATTCTCTTTATTTAATTGCCATTGTAGTCCCTAGAGTTGGTTGAGTTGGGCCATTAGAAGTATAAGTACTAAAGTTGCAACTTTAAGTCAGGAAGGAGTACGTTGAGCGTACATAAGGGTACGCTGAGCGTACTAGGCGCGCCCTAGTACGCTGGGCGTACTCATATCAGGAAGAAACCCTAATATTTAGGGTTTGGGGACTATATAAACACCCTTATGGATCATTTTCCCTGATTATCCTCAGCCTCCACTGCCTACATTCGTCCTCCCCAAAACCCTAGCTCTTCTTTGTTGGTGTAAGCTTATTTGGTGTGTTTTAGAGTGTTTCAAGAGGAAGGCATTGCATCCAAGTGTTGGAGAAGAAGATCAAGTTCATAGATCTGAAGTTAGTTTGTGCTCAAGAAGCTCCTAAAGGTATAAAGTTCCAAACTTTATCCTTATATGCTTAGATCTCATCATTTTACTTTATTAGAATCATTTCTTGTCCCAAAAGCCATAAATTGGTGCATGTTGTGTTGTGGACGAAAAGAGTTGTCCTTCCAGGCTCTTGAAGGGACCTTGAGTGATAAAAATAAGGTCCCATAGGTTGTAGGTGTCCCATGCAAGAGAAATAAGGTCTTAATGGATTAAGACCAAGCATTAATGACTTTATGGATGTCCAAAGTGATAAAGTTCGTGACTTTATAAACCCTGGGCATGTTAGGCCTCTGGATCTGAGATTGGGACTTAAGTGCTTAAGCCATTAAGCAGTTAATAAGGTTTTGGCTAGTTATGGAGTACGCCCAGCGTAAATCCAGTACGCCCAACGTACTGGGTCAACCACCCCGATGGTGGTCAACATCTGGTCGCGTACGCCTCGCGTACCAGAGGAGTACGCCCCGCGTACGTCCTCTGTTGGGCCATTGGCAATTGGGCTTCGGGTATTGGGCTGCTTACGGACTAAAGGGACTTGGGCCTTTGCTGTACTTAGTAAATAAGATGTTATGGGCCAGTTAGTGGTAGTGAATCATGGGTTTAGGCCTAATAAGGAGATTGGGCCCAATTTAGTAAATTGGGCCAATAGTGGACTTTAGTAAATAATATACTTTGAGTACAAGTTTCCTTGTACTTTTGCTTGTACATTTGGAGAATTTCGCGTACAGCTTCTCCGTCCTTAAGGTTTCCAGCACCGATCTCAAGTGCTGTCTATGATCTTCTTCACTTCTGGAATAGACAAGTATATCGTCGATGAATACGATTACGAACTTGTCCAGGAAGGAACGGCACACCCGATTCATCAGGTCCATGAATACCGCCGGTGCGTTGGTTAGGCCGAAGGGCATCACTACAAATTCGTAGTGACCATACCGAGTCCGAAATGCTGTCTTAGGAACATCATTCTCATGGACTCGCAGCTGATGGTACCCTGATCTTAGGTCTATTTTGGAAAAGTAATTGGCTCCTTGAAGTTGATCGAAGAGGTCGTCGATTCGAGGAAGAGGGTAACGGTTTTTGACTGTGAGTTTGTTCAGCTCTCGATAATCGATGCACATCCGAAAGGATCCATCCTTCTTTTTCACAAACAAGATCGGGGCTCCCCAGGGTGAGGAACTTGGTCTGATGAATCCTTTGCTGAGCAGCTCATTGAGCTGACTGGATAACTCCTACATTTTTGCCGGCGCTAGTCGGTATGGGGATTTAGCTACGGGGGTAGCTCCAAGGATTAAGTCGATGCGAAACTCGACTTGGCGTTCGGGAGGGATTCCCGGGAGATCTTCGGGAAAGACATCGGGAAAGTTGCAGACTTAGGGGATGCTCTCGAGGTCTTTAACTTCCTGCTTCTCATTAATGACGTGGGCTAGGAATGCATAACACTCCTTTCGCAGGAGTTTCTGGGCCTTGATGTACGAAATGATACGAAAGTTTGAACTGGGTTTATCACCGTAAATCATGAGGGTTTCACCAAGGGAAAGGTTGAGATGGATAGCTTTTTCGTAACAAAGGATATCAGCATGATTGGGGATCAACCAATCCATGCCGATGATGACATCAAAGCTTTTTATGGAAACTGGCATAAGGTCGATAGGAAAAGAATGATCGTTCAAGGTAAGGGTACAACCTACGTATATCTCATTAGTGCTCTCTTTCTCACTGTTAGCCACTCGACGGTAAATGTTTCAGTTAGTGGTTGAGGTTTATGTTTGAGAAGATGTTTGAATGCATGACTAACAAAACTTCTCTTCGCACCAGAATCGAAAAGAATGCATGCATAAAAGTTGTCGAGGAGGAACGTACCCGAAACAACTGTGGGATCTGCAACTGCCTCTTCTTGACCCATCGTCAGTACTCTCCCCGTGCCACCTGCTGTTGTTGTCTTGGGGCAGTTTCTCTTATAGTGCCCGACTTCTCCACAACCATAACATGCTTGACCGACGCCTGCTCCAGATGCTTGATTGGTTGGTTGGACTGGCGTCTTGCAAACTCGAGCTGTGTGCCCCTTTTTGCCACAGTTAGTGCATGAAATTTCACGACATGGGCCGAGATTATGATGGTAGTTACACTTGTCGCATCGAGGAAGGGTACCAGCATATTTACCGGTAGGTGCTTGAATGGCAGGAGCAGCGGCAGGAGTAGTAGCAGCGTGGACTGCCGCTGTTTGCTGTTTCTTTGAGGGCTCCTGTGAAGACTGGCCCTTCCGCTGCTTCCAAAACTTTCTTTTCTCACCACTCCCTTTTGCTGTCTCAGGAGCGGTTGCCACTTTATCAAGATCAACTCCATGATCTATGAGAGTCTGCGCCAGACACTTAGCGCTATCAAAGGTGTTTGGCCTAGCAACCAAGACATTTCCTTTGGTGGGTTGTGTCAGTCCCCATATGTATCTCTCAATCTTTTTGCTTTCCGGGGTGACCATTCCCGGACAAAGAAGTGTTAGGTCTTCAAACCTATAAATGTAGGCAGCAATGTCATATTCCTTCATCCTTAGGTTCCATAGTTCGTGCTCTAGTTTCTGCATCTCGCCCCGTTGGCAGTACTCAGCTAGGATGAGTTCCTTTAAACTTTCCCAACCCATAGCATTTGCCACTGGCAGGGTTAGGGATTTGACACGACCATTCCACCAGGTCAGTGCCCTGTTGGCGAAAGTGCAAGCGGCGAATTTTACTTTGTTGGCTTCAGAACAGGAACATATTTCAAAAATGGACTCGATGTTTTCAAACCATTGAGTCAGGGCAATGACACCTCCTTTTCCGTCGAAAGATGTGGGTTTCACATTCATGAAGTCCTTATAGGAGCACTCCTTCTGGTGTCCTTGACCACCTTCCTGATTTTGGGGATGAGTACCACTTCCTTGCCCACCAGATCCGCCAGAATTTATTTGTGACATTGCGACAGCCACAACAGCAGTAACAGCTGCCTGGAACATAGCGGGATCAAACTGAGGGGGCGGTGGTGGTGGTGGTGGAGTGTCGTCGTTTCTTCTGATAGGTCTTTTTCGGGGAGGCATCTTGTTCTAGAAACAATCAGGAAGAAGAGGACGGTAAGTCCTCAAGATATATGAAACAAAATATATCTCGTCCTGATAATAAAGTGTTCTACCAAGCGATAAGCAAAGAAAGGTTACTAATGCAAGTAAGTCATCGCTAAGAAGCAAATAGGTAGCAACACTAGGAACGAATTTCTACAATGTATTCGGCTCTGGCTAAAATACTCCTACAATATTTTAAGTTGCATGTTTTGTTCTTTTGATACCTTGTTGAATGGATACTGGGTAAGTTTTAGGCCTGTTGCAACACTAAAGTCACTCCCAAGCACATGTTGGTCATGTCTCGAATAAATATAGTTGATCAGGCTATATTGACCCTAGACATGATTACATAACTGCCCAGGTTTAACCGCAGTGTTCAACATCCAAAATACTTTTGTTTTGTTCTACTCATGATATTGTTTCTGGTATGTAGGTATACTTTTATACTTTTTGTAAAAATACTTATATTTTTAAAAGTATACTTTTAGTTCAGAGCACTTCGGCCCCTTTAGTGTTTATAGTTGTATACCATGTAAGGTTCGGTATACTTAGTTCACTATAAACAATAGCTCTGATACCAATCTGTCACACCCCAAAACCAAAACGGCGGAAACGTTCTGGGGTGGAGGACGTCATGTGTAGTATCACAACAGTTGTATCATAGTAAGCGAAGTAAACACAACCATTACATTATAATAAGAATATTTACATTGTTTGAAAGCATGGCTTATACATAACAGTATATAGCAAAAGTAAAAGACGTGACTCCAAAATGCTCCGTCTTCTCCAAAATTTGGCAAGAGTACCTGTCTATTGTTGCCCTGAGAATACAAGTAGTTTTAAAATATCAGCATAAAGCAGGTGAGTTCATAAGCGTTTAGTTCTGGTGAAAGAAATGTTTTTTTGATCCTTTGAAAAGTGTTTCCCAAGAAAATCATATATTTTCTTATGAAAGATGTTTGATTATCCATTCGTTATTTGTTTAACAGCCTGTTTATGTAAGGTTGAGTTATCCCAGGAAAATCCTATATTTTCCTTAAAAGTTGATAGTTGGTTAACTGTTCTGGAATGAGGTGTACAAGTATCTACCATACTTGTATCGTTAGATGTAGTTTCCTTGAACAACCCTGTTTGCTCTCTGTGAGGTGTATTAGCCTTATTACATAAATAAAACTAATAAAATAGGTAGTGAACTAGATCCTAAGGGTATTATCAATACCCTCTAGTAATCAAATCGGTTATTACTTTGAGGTTAGTTCACTTGTTTCATTATTAAAAAAGTAAATTTTTGCTATCTAGGTTGTGAGTGTTATAACTGTACTTAGACTAGATATGGCACGTACGGGGCCAGTATCTTTTTACGACTTTGTCACCCCTGAACCTAACGGTCCCGCTTTAGCTGGCAGCGAAGGTACGGGATAGTCAGTCCCATATAGATCTATACACAACAGTCACGCTCTCCCTCCAAGAGATTCTGGTTACAAGGGTTATTCCTACACTCTCGAATCGGGTGGAGTGTTACCAAGGACGTGTCTCAAAACTTAGCCTAACAAATTTACAAGTAATAATACTGAAAATCCTGTTTATGTTTTGTATGAATCCTTTGCAAAATATCGCATTTTATGACATGATTCACAAGTTCCTTGCTTTAGTTTTGAAAACTGTTTCTACGAGTTGATTTCTTAATCGTTTGGTAAAACTATTTTCTGTGTTAAAAGCATACTGAACATATAAGTATTTTATACGAAATAATATACTTTGAGTACAAGTTTCCTTGTACTTTTGCTTGTATATGGACCAACAAACGGGAATGGAATTAATGAGTTATGAGGACACTTAGTCAAGGAAGTAATGGTGGGTATTAACCTAATATTTATTATTATGTGACAGTTCGGGATTCCCGGTGAGACAGCAGTCAGAGAATTACAGTATTTCAGCACTACTTGTGAGGTGAGTTACCTCACTATACTAAGGGGTCTAAGGCACCAAGGCCGGCCCATTGGATATGTTATCCTAGAAGTGTTAGAATGTTGAGTATGAGTTAGTGTTGCATGCTAGTGGTTATGCCAGTTAGGTAGATTTGTAGGACTACCTGTGTTGTTATATGATTATCTGTATGCTCAGTAGTTATGTTATATGTTGATATGTTATGTGGGATGGGTTGAGGATGTACTGCTTCATGCGGTGACCAACAAACCCTGGGAGCATTCCAGATACGAGCTGTGGGCCCGATAGGCAATCCAGACTCGTACTGTGGGCTCGGTGGCAATCCAGATGTGAGCTGTGGGCCCGGTAGGCAATCCAGACTCACATTGTGGGCCCAGGGGTAATCCAGTCTGTAAAGCTGTGGACCCAGTACATGTTGTTATTTGTATATGTATTATGTGTAGTGTATCGGTATTTTGGGGAACTCACTAAGCCTCGGGCTTACAGTTTCAGTTTATTGTTTCGGGTACATCAGGGGATCGCGGCAAGGCGAAGGCGTGGTCGTACAGCTCCTCATATTTATGTTTATGTTTCTGGGATACTCTGATATTATACCTTTTGAAAACAAGTTTTGTAATAACTAATGGTTTTTGGATTGTTTAAAAAGTTTTAAATTGGCTTAAATTTTATGGGTGTTACAAGTTGGTATCAGAGCCTTGGTTTGAGTGAATTGGAGGAACACTCGTGTTACTCCAGTCTCAAATCAAGGAAATGATTTTCAAAATGATTTTTCAAAAGGTTTTCAAAATAAGTAAAAGAGGATGCAGGGTGTACGACCAGCCGGAGCCAGTAAGTAGATCCCAAAATACCATACAGTTATTTGATATTGCAATGTGTTAGAACAGCATGCTAGAACTAGGCTAGGGATCTTCAGGAATTGCATGATAGAATTGCCTGAATGTATGATGCCTGATAGCCTAGGGTTTTCCTTATATGAAATTGACATCATTACTGTAATTGCTTAGTGTATGCATCACGGCAGTACATAATTAAGATCTTATAGCATGAGAATGTTTGATTTAGCCTTATGTTCTGTTCTTATTTATTAGGGCTTAGGGTAGGATTGGATATTCGAAAGTCTATAGGGTCCAGCGTTATGTACGGCTAGCATACACTAGTGTTGCAGGGTTGGTGATAGTTTCATGGATGGGTGAGTTGTGTGAGGCCGGGAGGCCAGCTATGAGATATTCAGTATTGCTCTAGGAGTGAGGATTGAGCGCTTGCTAGATTATGTATGTAGTTAGTGTTGGGTTTTGAGCATTCTAACACTCCTAAGTGTACATGCAACCCTAAATACCTTGGATCTATGTTTTCTCTATTATACATGCAAATATGAACTTTCCAAGGTATTCATCCTAACTAGCATAATAACATTGATTCATATGAATATATCAATTTAGAATTACATACCTCTTTGATGTAGAATGTCTTCATGAAGCTTGAGTGCCTAGTACCCCAAGTGTGACACCTCAAATGGTTCACACAACACCAAATACACTTGGAATAACTTGAGAGAACATCCACACTTCATGAAAATCGGCTAGCCCTTATTATCACACATAGTCTAGTGGCCGATTTTGTCAACAATAAGATGCTTATATAGCTAGTGACAATTAGGGTAAACCCTAATTGTCATGGCTTTCCATTTCCTTGGATCCATGGGTTCAAACATACCATGGAGCATACATAGAGCATCTTATGGGTTTTAGCCCAACTTGACAATCCATGGAGCATTAGCCCACTATACAAGTATGGGTAATTTACACAATCAACCCATATATTTAATTAGTCTTCTTTTGATCACTTAAATAATTCTAGATTAATTCTTGATCAATACTAATTAAATAATCTTATTAATATATTATAACTTATAATAAATTAACAAACCTTAAGTGTCATTTCTTTCATTATAGTCTATCCAAATGCATGATGCCATGCAACCCAAATGGACCATGCTGGGTCGGGTCAAGTCTTACCAATTATAGTTATGGACTTAGACATTAATCCAACAGTCTCCCACTTGGATAAGTCTAAAACTATTATTGCGTATGACTTCAAGAACCGACTGGCAATCGTAGCTCTCAAAAGCTTCCGTTGAACTCTGACCTTGCCGATGATCTCTGACATTTGTCAACGACTTGTCCATTAGATAAGTGATCATATATTCCTCCTTTCTAGATATCATATGGACTGAGACATGGATTATCAATCATTATCTCTGTCCATTTGTTGTTTCCCGATTTCCGATTTATGATGACTGACTGATTGAACAAATCAAATCAGTCCTGGCTTGGCCAAGGACTCACATGTGTCATCGCTAAATCATCGAGGGGCCCACATATATCGCTTTTATCCCGAAGGTAAAAGGAATGGATAAACTTCGACTCATATGGCTTGTTCTACTACTTGTTGAATCATACACAAAGACACGTTTTATAACATCGAGTTACCAATGTGTTTTCGTGCAATCAATGTATAACCAACTCATAGTAACAACTCATATCTCTAGGTTTGAAGAATATAAGATATTATCGTCTCATGATCACTCGTGATAAAATCCATGAAGTGATTCAAATGAGCGTGGGTTGAATCCAATACTCAGAACTTATGACCACTCATGAGTGTTGTAGCACCACTTTGTCCAACATCTTAGACCTCTACAAGCCAACCCATGACAGTCTTGATTCATATCTACTTCCAACATATGACCGACTGTGGATAGTTTGAATAACTTAGTCATTGAGGAAGAATGACCTAGTTTACTCTGGAAGTCAAAACATGCAAAGTGAAACACAAGAATAAATGAATCAAATATGGTATTAAACCCTATGAATATAAATAGACCACTTTTATTTATCACCATACTGATTACTCATTATTCATTGTTTCGGTTTTATCAACTTTATACCTGAATTAAAAACATTAGTTGTCCCATGCTCCAAGCATGTACACTATGTTTTTCAAAACAATAGCTTTGCCATACACCAAGTATGCACTCTATGTTTTTCTATGATCCTTACTTTGTGAAATAAACCAATTGAACATAATTTCAATGATTCTAATTTCACACTTCCAAATCCTTATCGAAAAATGTGAGAATTTCAAATTCCTATCATTTATCGAAATCTGTTTAGATTTTAAACTTATATGCACTGACCCTCCTGTAATGAATATGTACAAAGTCACAAAGACTTGTCAACAGTCATTATAAGGTATTCCAATGGAGATCAACTCCATGGAAACATCCTTCTTGCATTAAGTTTTTCTACCCTTACACAAATTGAATAACTTCCACCTATGAAAACATTTCCATATTCCCATTTTGACTATCACTTCTGAACAAGAGTTGCCTCTTTTCAGACTATGTCAATATGGTCCTTCCAATATTAACAGTATACTTCCAACTGTCCTTGAGCAACCAATCTTTGGTAAACCTTAGATTGTCCTCGACAATTGCTTAATCCTTTTAGTCATATCCAATTCTAGACCTTTTCCCTTCTTAATGCCCCATGCATTTGGAAAATTTTAGAAAGGACAAATATTATAGCACATGCAATCGATCTTGTACCCAAAGCAAATGGGACACGATTCATGATGTCTCACATAAAGACATGATTCTAGACCAATCTTTTGCTATAATATTTTTATTTGTCATGTTCTCTAAATTTGACTATGAAGAGAGATGTCGTAATCATAATCGAATTTTGAGAACGTAATATATGGAATTTCCTTAAGTTGAACCAATCCAACATGAAATTCATATATATATATATATATATATATATATTCTTGACTAAAGATGATTAAGGTCTCAATCTAAGCCTTTAGAACTGAAATGAAGTATATCCTCTCCCTTAATTATAGCAAAACAACTTTTCAACCCCTGCAACTCCACGAATTGAATTTTTTTTTCTATAATTAACATTGCTAACTTGCAATACTTATCATAATTATCATGCTCCCACTAACATGATGATTATTAGCATAACACTTATGCTCCCACTAGCTTTGACATGTACTCAAAAATCAGTTGGACTCCTAGAAATCAATACTTTATTGACTTTCTTACCAAAGTTCAGACTTCTGATACGACATGCTTTGATAAAATTTTATCAAAATCATACACCTTTCCTTAGATAGCATGCATGTGTGTCTAAACAATTTCAGAACTATGAAGAGGGATGCCGTAATCATAGTCTCAATTGTTTAGACCTTTTGTCATCTGCTTCAAATCTACTTGGTGTAAGTGTTTCCTCACCATCATTTTCATGAATCGGAGAGAAACCTTATGACCCTTAGATTTTATGGTGTATGTGTTCTTATCCATGTGAATCTGTCAAAACCATAATCGCAAGACAAGGTTAGTGACAAATCCAAACTCATATGGATTGAACTAAATCTTAATTTATTTCCACCTGGCAGCTCATGGGCCTGCCATTGCTTCCAAGTTGATATGCAACCAATTGAGAACTCTCAGAACTCATATGCAAAGCCAACTTTAACTGGAATGGGTACAGAAATAGAAATATGTCAACACGATAGGTTATAAACCTCACGTCGTGTGCTAGTGTTAAACTACAGGTTTTTTTTATTCTTGATTAGACCTTGAAGCTTTCAGAATCTCTAAGACTCCCACTGTCCTCTTGACATATAAGACTATCTTGCCAAATATTCAAGAGATAGTGCAGCTTCTTTATCAAGACAAACACTTCACACACTTGGCCTAAGTTGGTCTTTGTTTAACCCAAAACATCACAACTTTCCAATTTCAAATGTGCAAGAGTAGGACACTTTTACTCTTACATTTGACAAGTGTTTTAAACCTTTCTCTAAGATATGTCACTCAACTTATAGTCTTGGAGTATGACTCTAAGACTTGTTTTGAAACGAAGTATTACTCATCTTCTTGATTTAACCACTTCAACAATTCATGACTCCTCTTCTTAGTCATAAGAATGCACTAAGATGTCCTTAGAAGACCAATTGTGATGTGGTTCTTTAATCATTAAGATGATCACAAAACATGATACTAAAGTACTCTCCCATTTTTTCAGATTTGAGAAACTTTTATCTTTTTGCCTAAGTTGATTATTCTCATTCGTTCTGCCATACATCGAAACTTTTCCAATGTTTCAGAATTATACTTAAACAGGTAAGTATAACCATATTTACTAAACTTTAGTAAATCATGACGAATAGTCTTATAGATCTTTTATGGTGGACTTGATCAGTGCATAAGAATGTTTACTCGATCCCTTAGTCCTTCACTTGACTCACATATACATGTAAACAAGGAATTAGTCTTAATTTTCCAAAGCTGAAAGTTCTAATCCATCATACTATACAACTTGCATGATTCCAAGTTTCTATCCTACTGAAACTTGGGTGATGAAAATCTTTCCTTATTTGGTAAATTATGACACTACCACAAATGAAAGAATCAATTTATATTCCGATGTTGCTATCAATGGAATCATATAAACAACAAGTTTCCACAAATGCCACTGTAAGGATATATATAAAAATAAATAAAACAAAATTTTTCTTTTATTTAAAACTTGCGGAAAAACTTATCCTTACAGTGCAAAAGCATATGAAAAACTTGTTGTTATCTATTCCTAAGCGATATATCATAACTCCTAAGCAACAGCTCAAAATTCTGATCACCGAACCATGCGATCGAAATCCATCTTCGCAATCAGAATCAGCATGTACTTCCTTTAAGTTTCTTCATTTTTCTTCGATTCTTAAAGCATCAACTGGTGACCCAGTCACATCATGTAATGAGAATCTCATAATAGAAACTTAACAGAGTTGGATAGTGGATTTTACCTGAAGCAGAGTCAAACTTCTTGATTTGATCAACCTTATGATCTTTCAGGTAAATAGGAAGCTTCGCAATCAATGCCCCTTCCTTTGGCAAGAGAGACATATGGACTCTTTGGGAATGGTGTACTGGACTATCACAGACTTGCCTTTCTCTTTACCAGTTGGTCAACCAAGTTGACTATGGTCAATCCCTTTCCATTGGGAAGCGAAAGCTTTTCTGGATATCCAATGTTACCATTTTCAAAGTCCATGGAAGTTTGGGAAGTTGATCTTCTAATCAAATTTGCTTTACTAGTCCTCAAATCATTGCTGACCAAGCAAATAGATAAGATCATTAAGAGTCATGTCATAGTCTGTTTCATAGTAGTCCCAAAGGAACTCACTATATGACTTAGGAAGTGATTGAACATCCAACCTTCTTAAGACTTTGACACCCAACTCTCCCGGCTTGTCAATATGTGACTTCATCTTCAGGATGTGATCACACATAGACCTTGCTTGCCATTAGGGCTTGAGTGACCTTGAACTTGTGGGTTAGGGAGAATAATTGGAGGAGGTGGAGGAAGAAAAGTTCCAAGAGATTTGGAAAGATCATAGATGTCTGAGCTAGACATCTTTTGGGAGATATTCAAGATAGTTGATTTAAAGTCCTTAATATAACACCCAATTTGAAATATTAAGGCTAGGACCCAACTAACTATTTCATAACTTGGAAGAGGGATGCCGTAATCCAAGCTATAAAATATTTGAAGGTAGGTGAATGACGATTCACCAATTTCCACCACGAAAAACGAAATGTATTATTAGGTTTTAATTGGATCTGAAACTCCTAGATCTTTTGAGATTCATTGAACTTTCCAATGGCATGTTTCAATCTCGAGTGTGCCCTTCAGGTTTTGTGACTGGGATGCCGAGGATCACAAAACAAGGTGTGAAGTAAACATGCAAATTACTTGGTACTCTTAAATGTTTATCACCCAACCGATGTGCCGGTAAACCACACACGCTCCACCGGCCTATGATAAACTTTAAGAAACCCTTTGCCTACCTTGTTAAATCAAGCTAATGTGCCGGTAAACCACACGCGCTCCACTAACCGACTTAAGCAAAGTGCAAAGTGTAATTTCATGGGTTAGCACCTTATTCACAGTTTCCTAAGTAACTAAGATTGGGAATTAATAAAAGGTTTAGTTACTTAGTATTTATCATTAATACTTTTAATGAAGGGAGAATTATAGTCTTTGTCCTACCTGTTCGGCTAACGACCCTCCACCAGTCAAGGAAGCGGTGGGTGAGAGTGGACACCCATTAAGCTGTCATTTTATAGGCAACAACCTTATACCCCCCTTATAGACCGGCTTCGTGAATGAGGCCTACTAACGGTAAGACTGACTTGCTCTTATACATATATATATATTATTAACTTATAATACTATAAAGTATAAGTATTGAATTTTAACTTTTAAAATTCTAAGGGCTTAACTTGGAATTAAAGTATTCATGAGAGAAACTTTACAAATTCCAAAACTTGAGGGCAAGTTTTGAAAATATTCAAAACCATTTATTTCCATAACTTATGTGTTTAAAGTAGTTTTAATTAAAACTCTTCAAGTTCCATAACTTGAGGACAAGTTATGGAAGACTTTAAACCATTAAAGAATGTAACTCTTCTTCTTTTATAACTTATGGAACTAATTAAGGTTACACATTTTAATGATTTAATGAAGTGACTCTTGAACCTCCATAACTTGAGGACAAGTTATGGAGTCATAAAATCATTTAATGAGGACAAGACTCTTCATTTTGTAACCATTGCCAACTTTTATGAGTTTTAAGAAACTTTAATGTGACTTTTCATGTAACTTGAGGACAAGTTACACAAACACATTTTAGAATCCACTCTTAGATTAAAATGGATCAAAGACACATAATCAATCAACCTTTTCTATTAATCTAAGCAACTCATATGAACAAGATAATTGGAATCAAACTTTTTCATGTAATTAGCAATACTCTTAAACTAATACAAAACATGAATCTATTGACAATTATCTTTGAAATTGGATTAACATGAACATTACCACATCAAAAATAGGTTTATAAGTTCAAAAACAGCTTAGGGTAATGTTCCTAGTCCAATTCCAGCCAAAACAGTCGAAAATCTGCCAACAGGAAGTCAAACTCGTCGAGTTCAACATGGAACTCGTCGAGTTCATGCTCAAAAACATGAACTCGTCGAGTTTTCTTCCTGAACTCGTCGAGTTTTCTGTTCTGACAGGTTCTAGGCTTCGAAAAATCAATTTGCATCAAGTATAAGAGAAAGCAAGCGTAGGCTCTGATACCACTGTTGGGTTTTGAGCATTCTAACACTCCTAAGTGTACATGCAACCCTAAATACCTTGGATCTATGTTTTCTCTATTATACATGCAAATATGAACTTTCCAAGGTATTCATCCTAACTAGCATAATAACATTGATTCATATGAATATATCAGTTTAGAATTACATACCTCTTTGATGTAGAATGTCTTCATGAAGCTTGAGTGCCTAGTGCCCCAAGTGTGACACCTCAAATGGTTCACACAACACCAAATACACTTGGAATAACTTGAGAGAACATCCACACTTCATGAAAATCGGCTAGCCCTTATTATCACACATAGTCTAGTGGCCGATTTTGTCAACAATAAGATGCTTATATAGCTAGTGACAATTAGGGTAAACCCTAATTGTCATGGCTTTCCATTTCCTTGGATCCATGGGTTCAAACATACCATGGAGCATCCATGGAGCATCTTATGGGTTTTAGCCCAACTTGACAATCCATGGAGCATTAGCCCACTATACAAGTATGGGTGATTTACACAATCAACCCATATATTTAATTAGTCTTCTTTTGATCACTTAATTAATTCTAGATTAATTCTTGATCAATACTAATTAAATAATCTTATTAATATATTATAACTTATAATATATTAACAAACCTTAAGTGTCATTTCTCTCATTATAGTCTATCCAAATGCATGATGCCATGCAACCCAAATGGACCATGCCGGGTCGGGTCAGGTCTTACCAATTATAGTTATGGACTTAGACATTAATCCAACAGTTAGGGCGTTGTGGTGATGCTTCAGACAAATATGGGTAGGTGTGGAAGGTAGTATGGGCTCGTACTAATGAAAGCACAGGACCCATACGCGTATCAAGGAAGTCACAACCCCTAGGGTTTAGTCGGGAGTTGGTTCCCAGTTCTTATATGGATTATCTGATATCTTGTGGTATGTTTCAGAATGGTGATGACGAGACGCCTTGTGATTGGATCCGGTTCGGGATCAGGATCAAGAGACAGAGGCCAAGAGGGGCCAACAACACTGGAGCCTGTGGTGCAGATGGGTACAGAGGAGTTGGATGCCAGGATTCGAGAAATCCTGCATGATGAGGTTGATGCCATGTTCCGGGAACAGCTACCGAAGATGTTTGGGTCTATTAAGACCGCTATGGTTGAGTACTATGATGAGCGTTACGCAGCCCTTGCAGAGACGGCTGCCGTTGCAGCTGCATCGGCTGTAACAGCGGCAGGAGGAGGTGGAGCCAGTCAGGGCTTCCAGTACCGGGACTTCAATAACACGAAGCCCGCGGCATTCTATGGTACCCAGGATCCGATTAGAGCTATGAGGTGGTTATCCGACGTGAAGGGCTGTTTCTTCACGTGTTCATGTCCTACTGACCAGAAGGTCAGATGTGCCCTGAACCTGTTGAGGCTCGGGGCCAAGGACTGGTGGAGATTGACGACAGGGTCGCACACTGATGATCAGAGCGCTGTTGTTACTTGGGAGCAGTTCAGGGATATGTGCCGCGCTCGATACATTCCTCGGGTTTAGCGGGAACGATTGGCTCAGGACTTTTTGAGTTTGAGACAGGAGGGAGAGTCGGCGACGGAGATCAGCCGGGTATTCACGGAGAAGGTGATGTTATGCCCGGAGTTTGCATCGGAGCAGGCTCATATGACACGTTATCTGAGCATGCTCAAGACTGACATTCATCAGTTTGTTGCCACACAACGATGCGATACTTTACTGGAGTTACAGGAGGCCGCTAGGCGACGTGAGTTGGAGATTGAGATGCAGATGAGGGAGCAGCGACAGGCCCCGACACAGTCACAGCCGGCGCCAAAGCGGTCTAAGACCGCTGATTCTAGGGTTGGGATCCAGCAGAGCCGCACTAGTGGAAAGTGCGGCAAAGGTCATTATGGGGTTTGTCGAGCTGGTAGTGGGTGCCACAAGTGTGGCAAGGAGGGGCATTATGCGAAGGATTGTCATCAGCCCGCCCCAGTTCCGAGTATAAGGTTGTGCTATCACTGTGATCAGGTTGGACACATGAAGGCCAACTGTCCGTTGCTTGCCACTAAGCCGACACAGACTTCCGCTCCAGCTACCTTGAGGATTACAGATGGGAGGCCAGTTAAGGCAGAGCCTCCGAAGGCTCAGGGGCGTACCTTCCAGCTTACAGCGGAGGAGGCCAGAGCAGCACCAGATATGGTTGCTGGTATGTTTCTATTCTCTATCTCATTTATTATATCTGGTTTATGCTTATCTGTTGTACCTGTGATTAGGTACGTTTTTAGTGAACTCCTTGCCTGCTTTGGTTTTATTTGACTCGGGGGCGAGCCGATCTTTCGTATCTCAGACCTTTAGTAGGGAGTTTAGTGTGACAGTGAGCGAGCTAGAGTGTCCGTTGCGAGTCTCTATCGCTAACGAACACGGAGTTTCTGCTTCCTCGGTCTATCGAGGGTGCGAGTTGGAGATCTTCGGAGTGTTCTTTCCGATAGATTTGATACTGATTCCCATGGGGGAAGTGTGCGTGATCGTAGGGATGGATTGACTTAGCCGTTTTGGTGCCATGATAGATTGTGAGGGCCAGAGAGTGGTAGTTCAAACCCCAAGTGGGGGAGAACTGATTGTTTATGGCGAGGACACTATAATGGGATCAGAGTTTTCGGCTGCCAGGGCTCGGTAGTACATTCAGCACGGGTGTGCGGGTTATTTAGAATATGTGGGCTCACCAACACGACAGCAGTATTTAGGGACCTGATGAATCGGGTCTGCAGACCGATGCTTGATCGCTCGGTCATAGTGTTTATCGACGATATCTTGGTGTATTCCAAGACCCGAGATCAACATGAGGAGCATCTGCGGGAGTTATTGGGAGTTATGAGGCGAGAACGGCTTTATGCCAAGTTCTCGAAGTGCGAGTTTTGGTTATGGGAGGTCCAGTTCCTCGGGCACCTCGTTAACCAGGATGGGATTTTGGTCAACCCGGCCAAAATCGAGGTAGTCATGCAGTGGGAGGTTCCGAGATCTCCCTCAGATATCATGAGTTTTCTGGGATTGGCAGGGTACTATCGGAGATTCATAAAGGATTTCTCCAAGATTGCAGTACCCCTCACTCATCTGACGAGGAAGGGGGTGGATTTCCGGTGGGGCCCTGAGCAGCAGAGGGCGTTTGAGACCCTTCGTCAGCGTTTGTTTGAGGCTCCAGTTTTGACACTCCTGCAGGGAGTTGAGGATTTTGTGGTATTCTGTGATGCATCCATCACAGGTTTAGGGGCGGTCCTCATGCAGAGAGGACGAGTGATAGCCTACGCATCGCGGCAGCTAAAGTCGCATGAGACGAGATACCCTACGCATGATTTAGAGCTGGGAGCGGTGGTGGTCGCTCTCAAGATATGGAGACATTACCTGTATGGGGTCGTTGTACCATATACACGGATCACAAGAGCTTGAGACATATCATCGATCAGCGGAACCGGAACATGAGGCAGCGCAGGTGGCTGGATGTAGTCAAGGACTACGATTGCGAGATCCTTTACCACCCCGGTAAAGCGAATGTGGTTGTGGATTCCTTGAGCCGCAAGTCAGCTGGGTCTTCCACCCCAGCGAGATGTATGAGGATAGCGGTGGATTCTCCGCTTGTGAGTCTGACCAGAGATGCTCAGGCCGAGGGCATGCGGCCAGAGAACTGGAAGATGGAGAGGATCAGGGGTGAGAACACCCGGTTTGTGCAGGATAGTCGGGGATTATTAACCTGATGCGGTCAGGTATGGGTTCCGATGTCTGGTGGGGTCAGACAGACAGTCATGGAGGAGGCTCATAAGTCTCATTTCTATATTCACCCGGGGCCACCAAGATGTATCGGGATTTGAGTTTGAGCTACTGGTGGCCGTGCATGAAGCGAGAAATCGCTTGGTACGTCGAGAGGTGCTTGACCTGTAGGATGGTCAAGGCCGAGCATCAGAGGCCGCATGGCAAGCTGCAGCCCCTGGAGATCCCCATGTGGAAATGGGAACAAACCACGATGGATTTTACCAAGTTGCCGAAAACGGAGAAGGGGTTTGATGTTATATGGGTCATCGTGGATCGATTGACCAAGAGTGCCCATTTCTTGGCCATACGGGAGAGTTCATTGGCCGAGAAGTTGGCCGACGTGTAAGTCCGCGAGATCGTGGCTCGCCATGGGGTTCCGGTCTCCATCGTCTCCGACCGGGATGTTAGGTTTACCTTCTGTTTCTGGCAGAAGTTCCACGAGGAAATGGGTATGCGGCTACAATTTAGTACAACATTCCATCCGCAGACCGACGGTCAGAGTGAGCGGACCATACAGACCCTCGAGGACATGTTGAGGGCTTGTGTTATTGACTTCGGTAGGAGCTGGGATTCCCACCTACCCCTTGCACAGTTCGCCTACAACAACAACTACCATTTCGGCATTGGCGCTCCGTCTTTCGAGCTGTTATACGGGCGGAGATGTCGCACCTCGGTTTGTTGGGGAGAGGCTGGCCACAGAGTGATGGGACGAACAGAGGTAGTTTTGCAAACTACCAAGAAGATTCAGAAGATTAGACAGCGACTACAGACTGCTCAAAGTCGGCAGAAGAGTTACGCCGACAGACGTCGATCTGAGTTGGAGTTTCAGGTAGGTGACATGGTGCTACTAAAGGTTTCTCCCTGGAAGGGTGTGATTCGCTTCTGGAAGAGGGGAAAGTTGGATCCCCGATACATTGGACCATTTCGGGTTATCGCCAGGGTTGGCAAGGTTTCATACAGATTGGATCTTCCGAAGGAACTCCGTCGGATACACAGCACTTTCCTCGTTTCGCAATTGCGGAAGTGCATCATGGATCAGGAGGCAGTAGTATCGTTGGATGATATTCAGGTTGACGAACGCCTGAATTATGTGGAAAGGCCCATGGCCATTCTGGAGAGGATGATGAAGGTTCTACGGAACAAGGAGATACATTTGGTAAAGGTACAGTGGAAGCATCGGAGAGGATCCGAGTGGACTTGGGAGCCAGAGTCCGAGATGCGGGAGCATTACCCAGATCTATTTGTTGCAACAGACTTCGGGGATGAAGTCTAAGTCAAGTGGGGGAGAATTGTAACATCCCGAACATCACCGGTATATTTCGAATCCCTTCTCTTTATTTAATTGCCATTGTAGTCCCTGGAGTTAGTTGAGTTGGGCCATGAGGAGTATAAGTACTAAAGTTGCAACTTTAAGTCAGGAAGGAGTACGCTGAGTGTACATAAGGGTACGTTGAGCGTACTAGGCGCGCCCTAGTACGCTGGGCGTACACTCATGTACGTTGGGCGTACTCATGTCTGGAGGAAACCATAATATTTAGGGTTTGGGGGCTATATAAACACCCTTATGGATCATTTTCCTTGATTATCCTCAGCCTCCACTACCTACATTCGTCCTCCCCAAAACCCTAGCTCTTCTTTGTGGGTGTAAGCTTATTTGGTGTGTTTTAGAGTGTTTCAAGAGGAAGGCATTACATCCAAGTGTTGGAGAAGAAGATCTAGTTCATAGATCTGAAGTTAGTTTGTGCTCAAAAAGCTCCTAAAGGTATAAAGTTCCAAACTTTATGCTTATATGCTTAGATCTCATCCTTTTACTTTATTAGAAGCATTTCTTGTCCCAAAAGCCATAAATTGGTGCATGTTGTGTTGTGGAAGAAAAGAGTTGTCCTTTCAGGCTCTTGAAGGGACCTTGAGTGATAAAAATAAGGTCCCATAGGTTGTAGGTGTCCCATGCAAGAGAAATAAGGTCTTAATGGATTAAGACCAAGCATTAAGGACTCTATGGACGTCCAAAGTGATAAAGTTTGTGACTTTATGGACCCTGGGCATGTTAGGCCTCTGGATTTGAGATTGGGACTTAAGTGCTTAAGCCATTAAGCACTTAATAAGGTTTTGGCCAGTTATGGAGTACGCCCAGCGTACTGGGTCAACCACCCCGATGGTGGTCAACATTTGGTCGCGTACGCCCCGTATACCAGAGGAGTACGCCCCGCGTACGTCCTCTGTTGGGCCATTGGCAATTGGGCTTCGAGTATTGGGTTGCTTATGGACTAAAGGGACTTGGGACTTTGCTGGACTTAGTAAATAAGATGTTATGGGCCAGTTAGTGGTAGTGGATCATGGGTTTAGGCTCAATAAGGAGATTGGGCCAATTTAGTAAATTGGGCCAATAGTGGACTTATGTATATGGACTTCCAAGTTGAGGGCTTGGTGTGGGACTTTGGCCAACAAAAGAGAATGGACTTAATGAGTTATGAGGACACTTAGTCAAGGAAGTAATGCTGGGTATTAACCTAATATTTATTATTATGTGACAGTTCGGGATTCCCGGTGAGACAGCAGTCAGAGAATTACAGTATTTCAGCACTATTTGCGAGGTGAGTTACCTCACTATACTAAGGGGTCTAAGGCACCAAGGCCGGGCCATTGGATATGGTATCCTAGCAGTGTTAGAATGTTGAGTATGAGTTAGTGTTGCATGCTAGTGGTTATGCCAATTAGGTAGATCTGTAGGACTACCTGTGTTGTTATATGATTATCTGCATGCTCAATAGTTATGTTATATGTTGATATGTTATGTGGGATGGGTTGAGGATGTACTACTTCGTGCGGTGACCAACAAACCCTGGGAGCGTTCCATATACGAGCTGTGGGCCCGGTAGGCAATCCAGACTCGTACTGTGGGCTCGGTGGCAATCCAGATGTGAGCTGTGGGCCCGGTAGGCAATCCAGACTCACACAGTGGGCCCCAGGGGTAATCCAGTCTGTAAATCTGTGGATCCAGTACATGCTATTATTTGTATATGTATTATGTGCAGTGTATCGGTATTTTGGGTAACTCACTAAGCCTCGGGCTTACAGTTTCAGTTTATTGTTTCAGGTACATCAGGGGATCGCGGCAAAGCGAAGGCGTGGTCGTACAGCTCCTCATATTTATGTTTATGTTTCTGGGATACTCTGATATTATACCTTTTGAAAACAAGTTTTGTAATAACTAATGGTGTTTGGATTGTTTAAAAAGTTTTAAATTGGCTTAAATTTTATGGGTGTTATAGGTTCCGATGAATATTCTGTCGCCGCTTTTCCGTTCGACTGCCTCACGTCATCACATGGGTGGTCGAGATTGGTGCATTGTTAGCGATGGATATGCATATCATGGTGTTTTTGTTCATTGTGTAGGTGTATCTCGGCCTAGAAATCAAGAAAAGGCATCACCACCGCCGTGAGGCGGCGGTTTCCACCTCCTGCCACCATGTACCACCGTGTGTGGGTGTATTTTAGTGAGTGTGTGTGTGTACATTTTGTATTTTCATTGTAACATTGTAACTGGAGCTAGAATAATAAAAATAAACTCAAAACCACCACCGTCAGGTGAGGCTGCCGCCACCAGCCGCCGTGTTGGGTGGCGGTGTGCTTGTTGTGTTTTGATTCGTTGGGATGCTTGCACAAATGGACTAAAACCCTAATGGGCCCAATAAAACCCTAATGGGCCTAATAAACCCTAATTGATCTAAGGACTTGGTTTTGGTCCTATTGGGCTATTAATGGGTTTGAAACCCTAATTAGGGTTTAGAAAACCCTAATTCTGGATATATGGGCCTTGGACTTATCGGGACCCACATTTGGGCCATTGGAATGGAATTGTGAATTACACCCAATCACACCATATGATTTATCTAGTAGAGTGATGGACTTAACGGATTAAGTCCTTAATGGGTTAAGTGAGAAACACTTAACCCTAATTGTCATTTTATGTGAAACCCTAATTTCACTTGGGCTTTGTGTTGGGCCTTTCTATTGGGCTTTGGTGATTGGGCTAATAATGGGCCATCCAAGAATAATCAAATAGACTAGAATATTTAGATGGGCTTTAGGGTAAGGCCCATATGAAGGTGTGGGCCCAATTTGGAAACTTGGGCCATAGATGGGCAATAGTTTGGGCCTTAATGATTAGATGATATTGGGCCATTAGAATGTCAAATATTGGACTGGAATAATGGTTGGACCTTAGGGTAAGACCATGTAAAGGTTTGGGCCTAATTTGGAAAATTGGGCCATATATTGGGCTTTGACTCATTGTGACTTTTGGGCCTTTGGATTGGGCCTTAGGCTTGAATCAAGCTAAGATAGGGGTAAAGCAGTCTTTTTCCCCCAAGCATGGACTTATGGGTATTTGTTGGAACCCATATATTAATTGGGTATTGTTTTGATGTTGACAATTCGTGAATCTGTCATCCAACAGTCTGGGTTTTCGTCTGCAGGAATTCAGCTGTGTGAGGTGAGTTACCTTCCAGTAGAGGTGGGTCTAAAGAACCAATGCCGGCCCACAGTTGGTGATTATGTATGAGATGATTGTCTTTGTGATAATTGTCTGGTTTGCCACTATCTGATATGCTTTATGTGCTAGGATGCTTTGTTACATGTGTTCGTAGTAGTAGGGGTGAAATAGTCCCCGGATACCGGTTGAAAGATACCGAAGGGGTAGTCAGTACCCATGCATGCCTAGCAGCATGTTTATGTTATGTTATTATGTGGTAGTGGTAGGGGTGAAATAGTCTCCAGCAGTCGGTTGAGATAAACCGATGGGTAAGTTAAGCACCCCAGAATGGCTTGACATGGGTAAGTCAAGCACACTAGAATGGCTTGACTTGGGTAAGTCAAGCACCCCAGAATGGCTTGACATGGGTAGGTCAGGCACCCCAAAATCGTTTGGCAGTATGTCATTGTATGGTGTGTGGTATGATGGGGGGGGGGGGAACTCACTAAGCTTCGTGCTTACGGTTTACAGTTTTGGTTTCAGGTACTCGTTTTCAAAGGAAAGGATTCGGCTTGATCGCAGCGCATCACACCATGTTTTCCGCACATGAGATCTTTGGGATTACACTCTGATATTGTTTTATGATAACATGCTTTGATTATTCACACTTTGGTTTCGACATGGGATGTTTTTATAGATGTTTTTATACTGTTGGTTTTATAATATCCTAATTAAAAATAAAATTTTTGGTCTTAAATTTTGGGATGTTACAAGTTGGTATCAGAGCCTTGGTTTGAGGGATTCGGGCACACTCTCGGGTGTGTCTGAACTCAAACTAAAGGACTTGGTATGAAAATTTTCACTTTCGGGCACACTCTCGGGTGCTTTTAATATCTTGATAACAACTGTTCTTAGTTAAGTGTTTGCTTAGTTTTGAGTTAATCTGAAATTGCAAAATCAGATAAAAACCATCACTTTCATTATTTTCTTTTAGATTAATTTTTAGTAATTCTTCTAATAAATTGAATTATGTTTCCTATGTTCGATACCCAACTTACTTTTCTATACTATAAACAGACTAGGTATTGTAACGTCCCGTTTTCACAACCAGTTTTTTTCATTTTTATTAAGGTAAAACTTCCCAATGTATAAGTTCATTGTTAAGAAAATCGTTTATTCCAAATTACATTAATTAAAATCAAAGTATCATAGAGAACGCGAAATCTTCAATGCTGCTGATGAGTGTGTACAGTCCCGTCTTCGCCTTCTCATAGCCACCGATGATACCAGAAACAATAAACAATTTGGTAAGCATAAAGCTTAGTGAGTTTCCCCTAAAATACCCCATACGATAAACATACTATCAAACATGTCAGGTCCAATCAACCATCAGGTTGGAATACCTCAGGCCCAGTCAACCTCTGGGTCCAGTCATCCTCGGGATGGAATACCCCAGGTTGGAATGCCAATATACAACGGGTCTCGGGATGGAATACCCCAGGTTGGAATAGCCACCGATGATACCAGAAACAATAAACAATTGGGTAAGCATAAAGCTTAGTGAGTTTCCCCTAAAATACCCCATACGATAAACATACTATCAAACATGTCAGGTCCAATCAACCATCAGGTTGGAATACCTCAGGCCCAGTCAACCTCTGGGTCCAGTCATCCTCGGGATGGAATACCCCAGGGTGGAATGCCAATATACAACGGGTCCAGTCATCATCGAGATGGAGTACCCTCGGGTTTGTTGGCCTACTGCCTCAATCTAACCGCTCTTCTCGCGTCGGGTATCTTGGCCTACAGCACAAAGCATGACCGCCTCAACCCACTACTACCATATGTCGACATATCAATAATCAGGATCAAGTAGGCACATAATACAATCAAACAATAATCATACAACTCACTACCGCCTATTAGTCATCTCACAGCACACAGTCCCACTACCAGCTAACCTCCATGAAATGCGTAACCATAAGTACCTAGATGTGAGATAGCCACCCGAATAGATGATCATACTCTAGAGCCACAACCAAACAAGGAACATGCAAGAAAGCCTAGATCAAGAGTTCTCAGTCTATCCTACATGACTACATACAGTCCCTAGGGCATTCCATTAGATGATAACCAATAAATACAGATAACATACAGATCCAACAGTGCACTATAACATAACAACATCCTACATACCAAGATACCGATTTAACAGATCACTACAACACAGCAACATCCTATATAACAGGATACCGATCTAACAGATCACTACAACATAAAAACATCCTATATAAGAGGATATCGATCTAGCAGATCACTACAGCATAACACCATCCTATATAACAGGATACCGATCTAGCAGATCACTACAACATAACAACATCCTATATAAAAGGATACTGATCTAGCAGATCACTACAGCATAACAACATACTAAGTATCAGCAATCCAAGGAATGCATGACCGTGTATATTCAGAGGTGAGATAGCCACCCGGACAGGTGGTCCTACTCTAGAACCACAACCAAACAAGGAACAAGTAAGAGAGCCTAGACCAAAAGTCCTCAGTCTATCCAACATGACTATATACAGTCCCTAAGGAATCCCTTACTAACAGATAACCAAAACTAGTGGGCCAACATTGGTGCCTTAGACCCACGGGTACAGTGAGCCGAAACTCACTTGAATCGATGAACTCTGAACATTGCGATATGATACCTTTCTCATCACTGCTTGCTCCTACGAATCCACTAACACCAGCACCAGATAGAATCTTAATCAATAGCCCAAAATCCTTAGTTTGACCCAAAGTTAAACTTGGTCAAAAAGTTAACGGTCAACGGTCAACGAAAGTCAACAGACAGGCCCTCACGACGTGACCATCTATGGTCTCATGTCGTGAGCTACTACAGGACAAATTAATCGAGTCGACCACCCTCACGACGTGACATGCATCTCCTCACGTCGTGAGATCCGTCTGAATGCCATATTGATCCAAAAACTTCTTAATCCATCAAGCCACTAATCCATCTGTTCCAGGAGGCTTCCTTACACTCCAAGGATCATAAAAATCGATGCTTTAAGGTCTTGTATGTCAAGTACAACACTTGAGCTCAAACTAGGTCATTTATGAAGAAAAAGGAAGTAATTTCTCAAGCATGGACTCAAAAATCCTCCAAACTTCAGATCCATGACATACAAGCACCAAGGGACCCTAAGGACCCATAAAGTTGTCAACTTTATGGAGTCCCAACACTCTAACTCTAAAGATCTTTGATAAATATACATAAAACCTTAAATCTAGCTATAAGGAAACATAAAGCTTAGATCTTGATTACTCACATTGGTCTAGAAGTGTGGCTAAAGGTTGCAAATGAAGCTTCCAAGCTGCAACTATGCTTCCATGGTGATCTCTTCCTCTTCAAACCTCCAAAACTCCACCAAAAGCTCAAGAAACACAAGGAGAGGCTAGGGTTAGGGTTTTTCTAAGTTTAGGGACGAAGGAGGTTGGTTTGGAACCCTAAAATGAAGTTTATGGGGTTTAAATACGATGGAAATCCTAAAAGATCGTGGGCTTGGGCTACAACATACCTCACGCCGTGAGCTCTTATTGCTCACATCATGAATCAGCTAAATTAAAATCTTCATTAAATCCCATCTCACGTCGTGACCCTTCAATGGTCACGTCGTGAGCCTCGGTTCTTCCCAAAAACCACGTCTTTGACTCCTTGAAGCCCTAAATCGGCCCGATCGGGAAAACCAGGTGTTACAGGTACTCTGCTTATTAGTGCATTCGTAGATAACTTTCGTTAGGACTTAAATTTAATTTGGTAGGTATATTTACTGCACATCATGTTGTCGACCTGCTAAACACTATGAGAAGACTCACCTCGATTTCGCTAATAAACAAATAACAATCGGGCTGTTGAACCGAAAAATCCCCACACTAAATCACAAATAATAAAACCCTAATTAACAATTAGGCCATAAACCGTGACTGTGAGTCTAAATCCTTAATCCCGACTCCTAGGGTAAAAGACCATTTTACCTTATTGGGCCTAACTTATCACGGTCCAACCCCAAAATAGCCCAAGGTCCAACAAGGCCCAAGAGACCTAGAGCCCACCATGGCCCAAAAGGCATAAGGTCCAATAATGGCCCAACCAACCTAAAACCCCAACAGGATTCCTGGTGAGTACGCTTAGCGTACCACTAGTGCACCCCGTGTACTAGACTATGCCAAGAGAATCGGGAGCCCAGACGCGTACACCCGACGTACATTCCAGTTAGCCAAAACGTCATTAAGCACTTAATGTTTTAAGTCCAGACGTCAATTTTGCAAATCTTGCGCTTGGGGAATGTCTTAAACAATAAAGTAACCAACTTGATGCCTTTACATGGCCTAAAGAGACTCGAACCCAAGATTTGGCATTCTACTTCCATCAAATGATCATTAACTCATGCATGGCTGATCTACAACCACCAAGGTGCAAACTTTATGAACTAGGAACCTCAAAAACATCAAAAGCAACTCAAATCTTTTGGAGTAACATTTACTCACAAGAACTCACTCATGGGACCAAAATGTGCTCAAAACTCAACTAGTCCTAGATCTAAGCATATAATAGCCAAGGTCAAGACTTTATACCTCTATGAAGCTGAAAATGATAAATGGACCCTAGATCTACAATCCCCTACTTGATCAATTCTCCTTCACCAAGCTTATACTTCTTCAAGATACACTAAACACATACAAGGATCAACTCTCTTTAGAAATGGGTTAAGGTTTCGAGATAGTGCTTAAAGGGTCAATGGAGGCTGGTAATGAGAGAACCTTGGGGCGTAAGGTTGCTTAAATAAGGTCCAAACCCTAAAAATTAAGGTTTGGCCCCTGACCACGTACGCCCAGTGTACTCACACAGCCCCCACTTTTCATTTAAATGTCATTTGTGATCAATTTGCAAACAATTCTCATACCAAGGGTCAAAATATAAAATACCTGAAAATTAAGTGCTACATAAATACTTTTGAAATGAATGTTTTTGAAAGAATGTCTTGAAAACAAGAAACGTTTTAAAAGTAAAGAATATTTTGGAAGAATAAATGTTTTGATAACGTGTTTGAAATGATTTTAAATATAGATATTTTACTTTTGAAATAAGTATTTTGATACCGATGTATGCATTGTGTAAAGCATGGAAAGTAATGATAAGAAATGAAAAGTATTGACAAGAATTTTAAAATAATGACAAGAATATATTGCTCGAGCCATGATGTCCTTGTAACGGGATATAGAGGAAACTATCGTGGTGGCGCCTCCCATTCGCGAGATAGATTTCCTAACGAAAATGATACGTTGGTGGATTAATTTTGTTCTTTCCACCTTGGTATAGACTTGGAGGTATTGCTAGACCCTAAGTATAAAAATGACAACAGTTCAATATCGGAATTAGCCCTTAATGAAAGAATGGAATTAAGTATGAAAAGAAATGTCTTTGGAATTATGTTAAAGCTAATGAAATATTTTAATATGGAATGAAATGTGGAAAATGTCTATTTGAAATATGCTTTGCATAATAAAATGTTTTTTATGAAAATGTGATAAATGTTTTGGGTCACAAACTCATGTATTTCACAAGACATTATTGTCTTTTTAATGTCATGTATCCCATGTTATACTTAAGGAGAAAAAGATGATAGATGAAAGTTAAAAGTTAAGAGGTAGAGAATGGAGTAGAGCTTGTCAAGTTCCTTATTCATATTATTGACGTAATTCATATTTGTTTGCGATGGTTGTATGATGTTTAATGGTAACATTCCAAGGTTTTAATTATAAATGTTTTGTGGGACCTATTTTTGTTAAATGTGGGTTAACACCCGAAATGATTTTTCATAACCATATCATTTTAAAATTTTGAAAAAAAAAAAATAGGGTGTTACATTTAGAGTTATAGATTCTAGTTTATGCTCAAAACACTAAACAAGGTTTGGGCTGGAAAATCTTTAAAAAATAGACAAAATTTCACAATTGGTCCCTGTGGTTTACAGAATATCGCACTTTGAGGACTTCCTAGCAAAAAGTCACGCGGCTGGTCCCTTTAGTTTGTAAAATTACATGAAAGATCCTCCTGCCGTTAAATCTAACTTTTCAACAGTTAGATTTTAATGGAAAATACTATTTTGCCCTTGTACCAATATTACAATACATTACAAACCTCAAGGACCATTCGTGTAATTTTATAAATTTGAAATTTTATGTATATATATAAATTATAAATTTCGCATTTTTTATTTATATAAATTATAAAAATAAATTATATATATATATATATATATATATATATATATATATATATATCATTTCAACAATTTGATAAAAAAAATTTATCTTTTTGACATTTTGTTTTCTATTTTTATTTTATAGTTTTAGTTATTTATGGTTTTTTGTTATATTTTTATTTATTTTGAATCAAGTAAATAAACTTAAATTCGATAAACCATATCGAAATTATTTTTTCTTTAATTTTTATTATTTGTGAATTGAAGCGTTAATGTTTTTTTTATTTTTTTTTATTTTTTTTAATTTTATGTCGTTACTGTTCATGTTTTTTTGGATGTTCCATAGTTAATATCGTTAGCAACTTTAAATTTGCATTTATCATTATCATTATTTGACCTTTTGTTTTCTATTTTTGTTATAATTTTAATTATTTATTATTCTTCTATTGTTTTATTTATTTTGATTCAAGTAATGAAAGAAAAACAAAAAACAAAAACTCAAACACCAAATTCTAATATACTCTAATATATTAATACATTTTACATTTTCATCTTTTTTTAGTTTTTTCGTATTTTTTTAATTTTTTCGTATTATTTTTTTAAAGTTTTTTCATATTATTTTTTAATTATTTCCTATTTTTATTTTTTTAATTATTTCCTATTTTTAATTTTTTCGTTGTTTCGTTTTATTTTTCATCAACTTGATAATTTTTTTTGACCTTTTCCAAAAAATGTAAAATGTATGAATATATTAGAGTATATTACAATTTTGGTGTTTGAGTTTTTTTGGTTTTTTATAATTTTGGTTATTTATGGTTTTTGTAACTTTTTTATTTTGATTCGCGTAAATAAAATAGTTATATTTACAAATATAAATAAAGAAAATAAACATAACTTTTTTATTTACACAAATCAAAATAAAAAAAAAGTTACGAAAACCATTAATAACCAAAATTAATTAAAAAAATGCGAAAAAACCAAAAAAATATGAAAAGTGTAAAATGTATTAATATATTAGAGTATTTTTACAACTTTTGGGGTTTGAGTTTTTGGTTTTTTTGTTTTTCTATTTTTCCTTACTTGAATGAAAATAAATAAAAACAATAGAAGAATAATAAATAACTAAATATATATAAAAAAACAACAAAAGGTAAAATAATGATAATGATAAATGCAAACATAAAGTTGCTAACGATATTAACTATAGAACATCAAAGTAAAATAAATAAATAAATAAATAAAATAAACCGTAACAACAAAAAATTAAAAAAAAAAAAAACATTAACGTTTTATTTCATAATTAAGAAAAAAAAAGTTTCGATATGGTTTATCGAACTTAAGTTTATATACTTGAATCAAAATAAAATAAAAACATAAAAAACCACAAATAACTAAAATTATAAAATAAAAATAGAAAATAAAATGTCAAAAAGATAAAAAAATTATCAAGTTGTTGAAAATATATATATACATATATATAAAATTTATATTTATAATTTATATATATACGGAATTTATATTTATAATTTATATAAACATAAAATTTCAAATTTATAAAATTACACGAATGGTCCTTGAGGTTTGTAGTGTATTGCAATACTGGTACAAGGGCAAAATAGTCTTTTCCGTTAAAATCTAACAGCTGAAAAGTTAGATTTAACGGCAGGAGGACCTTTCATATAATTTTACAAACCACAAGACCAGTCGCGTGACTTTTTGCTAGGAAGTCCTCAAAGTGCGATATTCTTTAAACCACAGGGACCAATTGTGAAATTTTGTCTAAAAAATATAATAGTTAACATGTATTAAAGTTTTGCTTATAAACTTGGAATCTACTTAATATTTTATTGGTATATATGATTATTAGATTAGTCCTTGACAACTTCAAGCGAGTACAAGACTTGAAGTATAAAGAGGGATTCGTCAAGTCAAATGTGAGTTAGTTGTTTTACTCACTAAAAGTGCATAGTCGAAAACTACACTTTCTATACGGTTCTTTGATTCAAAGTATCTGTATCACAAAATACAAAATGTTGTAAGCTTTTTACATGGAATAATTTTAAAAAAATAACCAAAATAGTAATTTTGAGACCTATGGTCGATACGGTCATTCATGGCCAAATTGGTAATGTACTTACAAAAATGGTCAAAATGGTAATATACTTTCAAAAACTGTTATTTTAAAATGGCAGGTCATTTAAAATGCCAAAACAGGTCATTATTGAACATGCATCCTATTTGAAGATGGTCATTTGCAAATGGCAATGTACCTCCAATAAATGGTCAAAATGGTCATTTTATGATCAAACAGTAATGTATTTTCAGAATTGGTTAAATCCTAATATATGATAAGAGAAAAAATTGTAACAAAAATAATTAATCCGTTTACAAATAGAATAAAGCAATATATGTTTAACTTATGTAATCAGTTAGAAGTCAAAGTCAAATATAGGTTCTAGAAGCTTAGCTTGGGTATAAATAAAGGGGTCTGATGTAATAATTAAGAGGCATTCTATCATTTTGTAATTGAATTTTAGAGAGTAATATGAAATCAGAAACAGAAACATTCAATCTTCATCAATATTTGTGGATAGATGCAATATTTTTCGATAATGTTAAGGATTTTTATGAACTTAACATGGGAAACTAGGAGAAGAGTAAAAAACGAGAGAGTGACTTGCTTTCCATTAAAGAAGGAAAACTGATGATACTAGTCTTAATGATCCTGGGCTATGTTTCGAGTGGAAAAACAAGTTGTTTTGCATACTCCATTCCAGGAAAACCAAAATTTCCTAATCCAAACACAACCTCCAAATCACAAACCATCAATGGAGTGTCAAAGAAACTCCATTTGACCCAATATTCATATACATCTCAGTAGAAGGGGGACAAATTATGTGGCTATATATGTATTCACCATAAGGCAACATACTAATTAAATAGAGAAGTGAAGTTATTACAAGATAAAGTAAAATTCATGGTTATCATAGGAGTATACTCACCAGAATTTGGAGAAACTGTCATTCATATAGATCTCAGTAGAATGACTTCACAGACTCTGCAGAAGATTGATTAGGCACAAAACCATGTGGCCCTGGCCTTAGATGATGTGGTGATGTCAATTTTCATACCCATGCTGCTCAATGCTTTTAGACTACATCAGAATAAAAGAAAAGATGGGTTATATAAGAAATAAAAAATATTTACAATTTAGAAATAACAATCAAGCTTTGTAACATTTGTGCAAAGGAGCATAACAATAAGACACAACGACAAAGCAACAATTCTATACGTGTTCAAGATAAGATTATGGTTTGTCATTATGGAGCAGAACAAATGAACCAAGCACAACTATCTTAATTGTTTTCTATACCACGATATAGCTTATAAAATTCTTGGTATGTTGCATCACATAAGTTAATAAAACAGCAAGCACCAATATTTCAGTAAAGGCAATCTTAAAATTATGATATAAAAGCGCCATAAAATCCCCAAGACCAAATAACCTCCAAACAACTAACACTTGTGCTTATTAAGGAGCTCATGGTTCATATCAAAACCTATATCATATGGGATGGAATGTTACATGAGTAACAGCACCCTACCTAAATCTATCTTATATTTCAGAATAAACAAGTAAGAGAAATGAAAGGTATATCAAAGATAAAACAAAGATGCGACAGATGCTACCAAAATGCACAAAGAACCAATCCTTCCCGAGTGAGCAGCAATGGCATAGACGGAAGCAGGACCGAAACGTGTGGCAGAAATTATATGTTGGGCTGCAGACGCCAAACCATAAAAGAGTAGGCTGGTAATGGCGATATTCATGGATTGAGGGTGCGTTTTGAAAGGAAATTCAGAGCCTTGCGACTTAATTTCAGTGAAAGTAGCTAAACCGATGATGATAAACTTAAGTGGTGACGGGAGCATGATTTCCCCAAATATTGGAGGGTAATAGTCCATCCAGAGGCGACCGAGAAGTTCCAGTAAACTAACGATGTAGCCGATGCATTTCAACAAAAAGGCTATGGCGAAAATGAGTGGTTCACTGTCGACTTCTGGTTCTATATCCACGACCACAACCTTTTCCTGGTCGATTGGATTATCAGTGGCGGAAAACATGAGTTTTTGGGGGGTGTGGTTTGAATTGCTGAAATTTTTTTTGTGAAGGAAATGCTCTGTATTGCTTCCTTCCGAAATCTTATTTTATAGCTAGCTTTGCGACTGACTTCCGTTGCCACCAGGAGTAAAAAGACAATTACGATACAAACAATAAAAAGGACGGTTCCCTTTAACATTCGGCGCACTATCCATGTCACAAAATCTCGGTATTCATGATGACACCGGTTTAGTATACAAAAATAAATTAAAATTACTAATTTTGTAACTTTAAAAACTATATATTAGTATCAGTACATTTTCAAAACAGAGAGAATTTCATTTATATTTTTAAAAACTTTGAATATTATTTCTATATCCTTGTAAATTTTAAAATTATATATATATATATATATATATATATATATATATATATATATATATATATATATATATATCCTCTACACACGGTAAAACTCACATTTATATCTAAACTTATAATTTAATTAGATTAAATCACTTTTAATAATAAAACCTAATTTAAAATTTAAATTTCATACAACTTTACTGTAATACCCTTTTCAAATTAAAAATTAGAATTAAACCTAATTGAATATTAAAATAGTTATTGTGTGTCAAAAGTTTCATGCCTTTTGCTTCTTCCTCGTCAATGAAGAGAAATGGAAGATTTTAGAGAAAGAAAAGGGATGACGGGTTATATTATGCATGCTGGGTCCATATATTTACAAATGAAATATTTTCCACTAATGCCTCCACAATCCATTTGTTGAGGATATTCATAAAAGATGATTAATATATGGAGAACTTGGAGGCCATTTAGTGGGAATAAAAAACTGAATGTAAAGTTGTGATTTCATTAATTGAGAAAAACCATTTTTGAAGTGGAAAAAACGACTTTTAAAGCTTTATAATAAATAGTAAAAAATGTCCGGGCTCCGTCCCCAAGTCGTGTTTTTTTTTAACTTTTATTTTTAAAATAAACCAAAGCAATGAGAGCCTTTAAATTCATTGATTAAAAAGCAAACAACCAAGAAATTCACTACAAATTCAATACGTAATACAACAAAACTGAAAAAAAAAAACTACATATGTAAAAGTATAATAAGTATTGGGCCAAAAGTATCATTTAAAAAAAAACATTTATTCAGAAACGAAAAGTTAAAAGAATGACAAAAAGTGTAACCTTTATAAAGTAGTGTGGTCAAAACCCAAAAGAATGAAACTTTATTATTCCCAAAGGGTTTATGCGTTAATATATACACACACCTCGTTTTGCGGGGGATGGGGGCGTACAATGAGCGTAATCTTTAAATTTTATGTAAGGTAAGGACCATTTTTATAATTTTTAAACACATGGATGGAATCTGTAAAAAAAATGACACAAGGATCTTTTCTGTAAACTATAGGGACAATTTTTGTAATTTATTTCTATATAGGGGTCAAACCTGTTAACATACGAAAATCTTAAATATATGGACTAATTTTGTAAAAAAAAAAAAAAAAAAAAAAAAAAAAAAAAAAAAAAAAGAACTTCGCAAGGACCATTTGTATACAATATAAAATTATAGGGGACTAAATCTTGCAAAATTGTTGGGGCTATATTGTGTTGTGTCAAATTTTGTATTGTATTATTATAGTCCATTAGTAACGGGTTGGGCATGTCCACCCAGTTTATTTAATGTGCTAGGGTTAGGGTATTTATAGTGCATGCATGCATCGTGTATGGCATTGATCTTGTGGTAACCCTACTCTGCCTTTACAGTAGCAGTTCTTAATCGAGCTCTTCTAAGGCAGTGCTTATTAATCATTCAGCACAACTTTGATTTTCATTCTTTGTGTTTGATTACTTTACCTGTTTGAATCTATCGATCTTATTAAGTTTTAGTCTTAACAATTGGTAGCAGAGCAGGAGACTGTGTAATCTATACGCATCTCTTCTCTTAAAGAGTTATTAGGGTTTACGCTTTTATTGGATGTATTATCTGTCGCCTTCATTGTTTTTAACGACTGTTGACGTTGGATCTAGATCTTAATTCTACCCTACACTCGATTTCAGTTTACACATCTAGTTCATTACAGGTTTTTTTTATTGAATCGAAATCATGCATTCAGAAGATTCTCATTATCTTTCATTCAACCTATCCAACAGTATTGGTTCTACAACAAGGATCATGATTCTTTTTCCACATCAATATGAGGTGTGGGCGCTACACTTCGAGGATTACGTTCAAGGACTTGAAGATCATGGTTACTTGATATGGGAAGCCATGTCTGTTTAGACGTTTGTTCATTCTGGTATAAGAAGAGTTATTAAAACTCAAGGAGATTATAACAAACTTCTTCTCGAAGTTAAAGATGCCCCACAAGACGAAAAAGAAAAGTTGTTCAACAATGTAAAGGCGATGAGGATAATTAGATCCGCTTTGCCTCCAAACACCTTTCATCTGGTGAGTGCCTGTGAGACAGCAAAAGAGATTTGGGACAGGCTAAAAGGACTCTATTCTAGTGATGCTGGTTTTGATCATTCCATTCAGACGCTTGTAACAACCCAAATTTCCAAATAAATTTTTCATTTTTAATTAATCAAAACATTCCCATAAAATATGAAATATCAATGACAATTGTTTTCAAAATCCATAACATCAACATTTTATTTCAAAGATCAGAGTGTCCCATCAAAACAAATGCCAGAAAGTGCATGTCGCTCCATCAAGCCTTGCCCTTGCCATTAGGCTCAGAAGTACCTGAAACAAATCAACAAACTATAAGCTAATGCTTAGTGAGTTCCCCATAGCATACCCCACACAATCCGCATAATCACATAATCCATATTAGCTATAAAAGCTACATAAACCACATAAGTCATGCATACAACATATAAGGATGCCATGGAAACCCTCCAAGGTCTTATACCAAATGTCATGGGAACCCCCACATGGTCTCAATCTACCGCCACGGGAACTCCCCGGGGTCTTCCATGCAAATGGCATACTAACATAACGCATAATCAATCAACAATCCACATATCATAAAATGGGCCAACCTTGGTGCCTTAGACCCATTGGTATGGTGAGAAAACTCACATCTGTCTGCTGAATCCGAAAGCTGCTCTCCTAACAGTCTGTAACCACCGGTGTTGAACAATAATATCATTAACCCAATGTTCGGGTTGAATATATTCAAGTTAAAGAACCTAAGTCCCATGTCCTTTCATAATTGCCCAAAAGTCTCCCATAGCTAATGGGCCCAAAGTCGATGTCCAAAATCACTAATGGGCCTCATGGCCCATTAAAACCCAACCATAGCAACCATGGCCTAAAAAGATAAATTGGCCCACTAATTCAAAACATGACCAGGCCCAATGACTGATTAAGGCCCAAAGGGCTTACAAGCCCAAAACAAGTCCAAGCCCATCTGAGTGCGTACACCTTGCGTACCACTCCTGTAAGGGCTTACAAGCCCAAAACAAGTCCAAGCCCATCTGAGTGCGTACGCCCTGTGTACCACTCCTGTACACTCAGCGTACTGGGTCGCTGAGCTGTACGCGCTGCGTACGCTAAACTACTCCCAACGTACAAGTAGGTTAAGCGACCTCTTCCATTAAGTGTTTAATACTTGATGTTCTTACATCCAACTTTTAGATCTGAGTCCATTAAGATGTCCTAAGGCATAAAGTTGGCAACTTTATGCCCTTGCATGTTCAGTATGCTCCCAGCAACCCATTTAAGACCTCTGTAAGAGTTTTAATCCATGCATGAGGTCAAAACACCCATCAAGACACCATTTTTATGGCATGATTGAGTCAAAGGACCTTAGATCTACTCTTCCTAAGCTCTGGAGTTGCTCCAACTCTCTAGAGATGATCCATGAACACAAAAAGGGACAATATAGAAAACCCTAACTAGATCTAATGAATAAGATGTCAAGATCAAGACTTTATACCTCAAGAAGCTCTTCAAGGTGAACTAGATGCAGATTCTTGAAGCCCAATGCCACTCCAAGCTTGCTTAGCAATTCCCACTTCTTGAATGAACTCTAAAATGGCCACAAATACACTACTTAAGCTCAAAAACACTCTCACAAGTTACAAGCCCAAAACAAGTCCAAGCCCATCTGAGTGTGTACGCCCTGCGTACCACTCCTGTACGCTCAGCGTACTGGGTCCCTGAGTTGTACGCGCTGTGTACGCTAAACTACGCCCAGCGTACAAGCAGGTTAAGCAACTTATTCCATTAAGTGCTTAATACTTGATGTTCTTACGTCCAAGTTTTAGATCTGAGTCCATTAAGACGCCCTAAGGCATAAAGTTGGCAACTTTATGCCTTTGCATGTTCCATATGCTCCCAAAAACCCATTAAGACCTTTCCAAGAGTCTTAATCCATGCATGAGGTCAAAACACCCATCAAGACACCATTTTTATGGCATGAATGAGTCAAAGGACCTTAGATCTACTCTTCCTAAGCTCTGGAGTTGCTCCAACTCTCTAGAGATGCTCCATGAACACAAAAGGGACAATATAGAAAACCCTAACTAGATCTAATGAACAAGATGTCAAGATCAAGACTTTATACCTCCAGAAGCTCTTCAAGGTGAACTAAATATAGATTCTTGAAGCCCAATGCCACTCCAAGCTTGCTTAGAAATTTCCTCTTCTTGAATGAACTCTAAAATGGCCACAAATACACTCCTTAAGCTTAAAAACACTCTCACAAGGGAACTCTGGTGAAAAAGGGCGAAATGAGGCTATGGAGGCTGATTAGGGTTTGGTCCAAGAGGCTTAAGGGTGTTTAAATAGGTGTCAAGTCCGAGAATTAGGGTTTGGGCCCTCTTTCACGTACGCCCCGCATACCTACATGTACGCCCCGAGTACACGGCCACCCTTCGCGTTCATGCATCCTTAGTACGTTAAGCATACTCCTGGAGTACGCCCCGCGTACTAAGGGACCTTTATACCTTCTTTTCCATTTTTAAGGGTCCAAAGAGTAATACCTGATTTGGAGTGTTACAACGCTGCTTCTCTCGGAGTTTGGAGCCTTTGACCAGAAGCCTGAGGAGAATCTCGATCAAACGTTCAACCGGTACAATCATCTTTTAAGAAGGATGGTGAAAAACAAAATTGGATGCGAACTAATTGAACAAAAGGTCACATTCATGAATGGTTTAAATCCATAATGGAAAGTTGTGGTGTTAACGGTTAAAACGCATGAGCAGTTTAAGTCCTACTCTTTAGCGAAGCTTGTGGGAATTCTTAGGTCTCACAAGTACGAAGTTACAAAAGAAGCAAAGATTTTTTTGGTATGGGTTCTTTGGCATTAGTCGCAAAGAACAAGCATGTTGTAGAAGAGGAAGGTTTGGAGACGGACCTTTCAGATTGTGACCTCTCAAAGGAGGAATATGCACTGATGGTGTCAAACCCTAGGAAGTTCGCCAAAAAGAACTTTGGACGGAAAAAAACAGAAATTGGAAAGGAATTTACAGCTCTGAGAAGATGAAGGGTGAGAGGGTCAACAATCCTCAAAAGGAAGAAGTGAAGAAAGATAGCAAGCTGGTGGGAAATTCTGGATATGACTGTAATTATTGTCATGGAAAAAATCATTTAGGGAAAGAGTGTATGTTGAAAAGGTGCAATGAGAAGAAGGATGAAGGAGGAGAGAAAGATGAAGCCTACTATCTTCGCACGATAGAGGAGCTCAAGAAAAAGAAGAACGCTGATAACGCTAAACCTGCTTTCATTGTGCAGGAAAATGACGAGGAGTTTGGAAGAGTTGAAGTTTGGTCAACTGACTCGGAGGATGACGAGGTTCGCAGACCAACACATGGCAAGTGCTTCGTTGCGAAAGCCGGTGCTTCGGAGTATGAGGGAAAATGCTTCATGGTCAACAATGATGTTTTGAAGCAAAGGGATACACTTCTGACAGTTGCTTCACTACGAAACTCGTCACAGAGCAGATCAACGAATGTGAGAAGATGATAAGCATGGTAAATTCTATTCTTGAATCTTCAAATATTCCTATCTCTCGTTATGAAACTGAATTAGAAGACTTAAAATTTATAATTTCTAGTTTAAGTGATAGTTTAAAGGAACCCGTTTAAGTAATACTAACTTAACTGATCAAATTAGCAGGGTAACATCAAAAAGTGAGGAAAGGCGGATGTGGATTGAGAAGTTAGAGTTGGAGTTATCTAGGTCTAGGGATGCTTTAATTTATTCGCAACGAGACAATTTAGGGCTTTTGAAACAACGAAATATTTTTTGTTTGATTGCTAAACGTTTTTATTCTAATATCACTCAGCTGCACATTGATTGTGAAATAGGGAAGAAAATCCATAAAATGATTTTGCCCTTTCTTGAAATGAAAGAGGATGAAATCGATGTAGACTGTTTCAAATGTGAATCCATCGTATCATCTGACGAATTCTCTGATGCTTATAAAATCGGACTGGACAAAATTGAATCTTATATACAGTCCAAAGAGCATAAGAACATGCTAAAACAGATTTTGAGTGAAAAAGATAAAGAGCAAATTAAATATGATACTTTACAAAAAGTTGACTCTTTATGCACTAAATTGAGTTCAAATAATACACTTGACGTTAAAAATATATCTAAATTTGATGATGATAGTGACGTGAGTGAGATCTCTGTGGAGGATGAGGTTAATTGCTCGGAATTTGTTAAAAGCGAACCTAAACCTGCGAAAAATTTAATTTCTGAAAATTCGGTTGAGTACGTTCGTATTTCTGAAAATGCTTCAAAATTTCTAAAAGAGAAGGCAACTGTTTTCCCAAAGGTTTAAACTGTTTCGAATCAGGTCTTTGCAACTTTAGGACATAACAAAAATCAGACCAAAGAACTGTCGTCCCTTGTAGAAGAAGACAACGCTGATGGGTGCGATGAATTTTTCTGGTCTACCCCTATTGACAATGCAGGTGAAACCAAAGGTCTCTCAGAAATGACCTCTTGGAAGACTAAGGGAAGATACGTGGCAGAACCTCTAAACAAAGTCAATTCTAGCTACGAAACAGGAAGTCCGAGTGGAACCAAAAATGTTCCAAGTGATGTATCATCTGAAAAGTCCGAAATCCCTGTTAAAAGCCAAAAACTAGGGTTAATCTTCATAAGTCTGATGAGCAATTTGTTGCTCAGAAACGTGAAAGAAATGCTAGATATAATAAAATTTTAAAAGATAATAAAAGAAAAATCTCTTTTCAAAAGAATCCTAAAAATGTAAGGGTCGTTGTTTTTAAAATCACTAAGAAAGATAATTCCACTCTGATTAAACGATCTTACTTGGTTGATGAAGCAATAACATTTCCTGTGTCTGTGAAAACCTCACGTGGACCCAAACAACTTTGGGTTCCTAAATCTCTTTGATTTTTGTAGGTGATGCGTAACGAGCAGTTTGACTCTGAATGGTACATTGATAGGGGTTGCCCGGGTCACATGATAGGAAGGAAGGAATAATTGAGAGAGTTCAGACCGCTGAAGGATGGAGGGAGAGTCAAATACGAAAATAACTCTCTTGGGGAAATTAAAGGCTATGGGATGATTACGAATGGAGAATTCTCTATTCGAAAGGTAGCCTATGTGGAAGGCCTACAACACAACCTAATCAGTGTATCACAATTGGTTGTAGGGACAGGTTTAAAAGTGTCGTTCGACGACGAGGGATCTGAGATAATCGAGAAGAAATCCAAAACAGTATTGTTGAAGTCCAAACGCAAAGGCGAGATGTATCCACTTAATCTGAATCCCATCATAGGAAAGTCAGCCATATGCCTTCTTACAAAAGCACCTTCGGATGATAGTTGGCTTTGGCACCGAAGGCTCTCACATCTCAACTTCAAAGACATCAATAAATTTGTACTTGGTGATCATGTGCGAGGGCTACCATTGCTGAAGTTTGAGAAGGATCATCTCTGTACGGATTGCGAACTTGGGAAACAAAGCAGGAAGATTCATCCAACAATCATAAACACCAAAGTGGTCGAGCTGCTTGAGCTTTTACATGTTGATCTCTATGGTCCATCTGCCATCGAGAGCATTGGTGGTACCAAGTACATTTTAGTTATTGTTGACAATTTTTTCAGATTTACATGGGTGTATTTCTTAAGAAGAAATCAGAAGCCACTCCAAAGCTCAAGGACTTTATAAAGCAGATCGAGCTTCAACTACGAAAGTTGGTTCGTAACATTCGCAATGACAATGGTTTAGATTTCAAAAATCAAGCATTTGAAGAGTTCCTGACTGAAAAAGGAGCAGCTCACAACTTTTCAGTTCCTTACACTCCTCCACAGAACGGGGTTGTTGAAAGACGATACCGGTCTCTGTGCGAAGCTACGAGAACTATGCTATCATTTGCGAATTTGCCACTTTACTTCTAGGCTGATGCTATTGGAACAGCCTGCTTTACACAAAACCGATCTCTTCTCAATAAGCGATTTTCTGTTACTCCATATGAGATTTTAAATAATCGAAAACCTAATGTCAGGTTGTTTCATGTATTTGGTTCCAGGTGCTTCATTTTTAATAATAAAGAGCAAAGGAACAAATTCGATGTAAAGGTTGATGAAGGTATTTTCTTGGGGTATTCTTTGACTTCGATGGCATATAGGGTTCTAAATAAAAAGTCCAAAAAGATAGAAGAAACCTATTATGTCACGTTCGATAACAATTATATAAAGAAGTTACAGAAGACTGCCAGTCAATCAAAGGAGATATTTCCTAAGCCGAATCCAACAACAATTCCTCTTTCCACTCTCTACGAAGAGTTCATGAATCTATTTAACGAGCTAGAGAAAGCAATCTCTTCAGAATCTAAAGCAACTGATAATAAGGAAGATGAATTAAAGAAAATTATTGATGATGCTTCAAAGGATCTAGAACAAGAACCACCAAGTCCGAAAGATCCAGAAGCTGCGAATGTTCAACCGCAGGGGGAGGGTTTCACCTGAACCTCCTCATCTCATACACTTGTTCAGGGGGAGAATGAAACCCCTGAAATCAGCTTAGAACCACCATTCCAGGAGGATGATTCAACTCCAAATGAAGAGCCAAATCCATCATTCGAGGGGGAGAATGAGAATACGAATGATGATTCGGATGCTCAATCTGAATTTGAAGAAATAAATGTTGAACTGGATCCATCTTATGATCCAAACTATCCTCCTCTAACCAAATGGACCAGGGATCATCCCAAAACACAAGTAATCGGAGAAGCCTCTGCAGGAGTTCTTACGAGAGCACAACAAAGGTCAAATCGGATTGCATTATTCTCTAAAATGGAATTTTGCATGTTCAATTCGTTTATCTCCAAGATTGAGCCCAAAAACGTTAAGATTGCTCTTGATCATTCTGATTGGGTGCAAGCAATGCAGGAAGAGCTCGATGAGTTTGAACGAAAGAGTATTGGAGGCTAATTCCATCTCCGAAGGATGCTTCCATCGTTGGTCTTAAATGAGTGTTCAGAAATAAGCTCGACAAAGAGGGAAATGTGATTCGAAACAAGGCGCGGTTAGTCGTAAAAGGGTATTGCCAAGAAGAAGGGATTGACTATGAGGAAACTTTCGCACAAGTAGCAAGGCTAGAGTCAGTTCGCATCTTTCTGGCATATGATGTACATAAAAACTTTGAAGTCTTTCAATTGGACGTTAAATGTGCCTTTCTGAACGGGGAATTAGAAGAAACAGTGTATGTGGAACAACCACCTGGATTCCTAAATGAAACATATCTGAACCAGTGTTACATTCTTGACAAAGCAGTCTATGGTCTGAAGCAAGCTCTACGAGCCTGGTATGAAACTCTAACTAGATTTTTAAAACAGTCTAAATTTAAACAAGGCTCGGTCGACCCAACCTTCTTTCCCAAGAAAGATGGTGACCATTTGATGATCGTCTAAATTTACGTTGATGACATCATTTTCGGATCTACTAATCCTAGATTAACTGTTGAGTTTCGAAAGTTGATGGAAACTAAGTTTGAGATGAGCTCAATGGGTCCGATTAACTTTTTCCTTGGTTTGAATATAAGACGGAGTCAGGAATGAATCTTTATCAACCAGGAGGCTTATACGAAAACCTTACTTGCGAAGTTTGGAATGGTGGGGGATTCGAAGATGAAGGTTCCAATGGCATTCGGAACGAAGCTAACACTGTCTTTAGACAAACCAGTTGCGGATATGACACTCTATCGTCAAATGCTCTGTATTGCTTCCTTCCGAAATCTTATTTTATAGCTCAATCCTCGTAGCTTTGCGACTAACTTCCCTTGCTATCAGAAGTAAAAAGACAATCACGATAGAAACAATAAAAAGGACACGGTTCCCTTTAACATTTTGCGCACTATCCATGTCACAAAATCTCGATATTCATGGTGACACCGGTTTAATATCCAAAAATAAATTATAATTACTAATTTTGTAACTTTAAAAACTATATATTAATATAGTACGTTTTCAAAATAGAGAGAATTTCATTTATATCTTTAAAAACCTTAAATATTATTATATCGTTATAAATTTTAAAATTATATATATATATATATATATATATATATATATATATATATATATATATATATATATATATATATATATATATATATATAGGAGTAGAATCAAATGAGAACACCAACAAGGTTGAGAACGCGAGAACAAAGTATATTTATTTGTGATTCCATGTATTCATTTGTGGAGAAATGATAAATTTTACGCCTTTAATTTCAATTGAAAAGAAAAAACATATTTATTTTGATTGTGCGTAAAAATTTATCATTTCTCCACAAATGAATACATAGAATCACAATTGAATATACCCGTTCTCGCGTTCTCAACCTTTTATGTGTTTTCATTTGATCATTTCCATATATATATATATATATATATATATATATATATATATATATATATATATATATATATATATATATATATATATATATATATATATATATATATATATATATATATATATATATATCCTCTTCACACCATAAAACTCACAGTTATATCTAAACTTATAATTTAATTAGATTAAATCAATTTTATAATAAAAACTAATTTAAAATTGAAATTTCCTATAACTTTACTAAAATATCATTTTCAAATTAAAAATTAGAATTAAACCTAACTGAATATTAAAATAGTTATTGTGAATCCTCATCGCTACCAAGAGAAATGGAAGATTTTAGAGAGAAAGGGTATGCATGCAGTTTAGTGGTCCATATATTGACAAATGAAATATTTTCCACTCATGGTCCTCGATCCATGTGCTGAGGATATTCATAAAAGACGATTAATATATGGAGAACTTTGTTGCAGTTAGTGGGAATAAAAAAGTAAATGTAAAGTTGTGATTTCATTAATGGAGAAAAACGATTTTTGAAGTGGAAAAAACGACTTTTAAAGCTTTATAATTAATAGTCAAAAATGTTCGGGCACTGCCCCCGAGTTATTTTTTTTTTTAACTTTTATTTTTAAAATAAACCAAGGGATGAGAGCTTTTAAATTCATCAATTAAAAAACAAACGGTGAAGAAATTCATTGCAAATTCAATACGCAACAACAAAACGGAAAAAATAACTACATGTGTCAAAGTATAATATGTATTGAGCCAAAAGTATCATTTAAAAAAAAAATTATTCAGATCAGGATTGAAAAGTCAAAAGAAGGAGAACCAAAAATATAACATTTATAAAATGGTGTGGTCAAAACCTAAAAGAATGAAACTTTATTATTCCCTAAGGGTTTATGCATTAATATATACCCACACCTCGTTTTGCGGGGGACCGGGCGTACAGTAAACGTAATCTCTAAATTTTATGTAAGGTAAGCACCATTTTTGTAATTTTTAAACATATGGGTGGAATCTGTAAAAAACCGACATAAGAATCTTTTCTATAAACAGTAGGGACAAATTTTGTAATTTATTTCTATATATGGGTCAAACCTCTCAACATAAGAAAATCTTAATTATAAAAACTAATTTTGTAAAAGAAAAACAAAAAAGAAAGAAAAAACTTTGCAAGGACCTTTTTTGTACAACAGAAATATCAAGGGACTAAATATTGCAAAATAAAATACTTATCTAGCAAAATTCTAAAGTAAACAAAAGGACAAAATTGCAAAAATGGTCCCTGTGGTTGGCAAATTTATGTGCTTTTGGTCCAAAATGAAATGTTGGTGCATCACTGGTCCAAATTTGGATATCTTGTGTAGTTTTGGTCCTTATGGTTATCATTTTTTGTGGTTTTGGTCCATACCCTACCTAAAATGACGATTATGCCCTTAACTGATTGTTTTTTAATTTTTTTAATCGAGTTCCTATTATTTTAATTAAAAAAACCAAAAAACCCACCCCACCTCTCTTAAGTAACACCTCACCCCCACCCCCTCTCTCTCCATCTCTCTCTCTCTCTCTCTCTCTAATGTTGTTAAAGACCCATCACTGGCCTTCAACCCACTGCCTCCACCATCGTCGACCGTTGCTACCTCAAAAACTTCAATCAACCATTATAACCACATCTGCCTTCCTCAATAGATTCGCATCCATAAAAATCCGTATCATATCAGGTGTTTGTGGTGGGACACGATTGGGGCACAACTGTCGCTCGGCATCTAGTCTTTTCCAGCGAGATAGAGTCAAGGGAATCATTTCTCTCGGTATTCCATTGTTTTCTAGATCCCCAAACATGTAGAGTGCAGTATGATTTTTTTTGCATCTTATAGATTTCACAACATAAACAATGAAAGATCAAACCCATTTCGTAATCAACGAGAAAGGGAGTGGCAGAACGTCATCCTTGTTTATCTATTCGAGCCACCATAATCAGCTCCCGTCGAGAAGGCGTGACAAACACAGGTGGTTGGGGAGATTGTCGACGAGGGTTTTCTAGTTCACTGGTGGTGAAAAACGTTGGAGCTTCTAGAGCTCTTTCTCAGCCGGTGATGGGAGGGAAGAGAGATGGCTCCAACGAGAAATGAGTTTCAGGTCTGAGAAAGAGAGGCGTCTGATGGGGGATAACGGTGGAGAAGATGGAGATGGTCGGCGAAGGATGGTGGTGGGGGCGAACGTTGATGGCAGGAGGAGGTCAGGTGGAGGTGTTCTTGATGGTATGTGTTTGTGTGTGTTTTAAAGAAGTAGCAGCAGACGAAGGGGGGAGAGAGAGCGAACGAGAGAGAGGGCCCTTCTTTTAGAGTAAATTATCTTTTTTATATAATAAATAATAAATGAACTAAAAGAAAAGGAAAACGGAATTCAGGAGGGGTATAATAGTCTTTCCAGGTGTAAAGGGACCAAAATCACTAAAAAGATCCAATTTTGGACTAATGGTACACCAACATTTCATTTTGGACCAAAAGCACATACATTTGCCAACCACAGGGACCATTTTTGCAACAAAAGTTACAAACTTCTTTTATACAATAGAAAATTAAAGGATAAATCTTACAAAATACAATATTTATGTAGCAAAACTCTAAAGTAAACAAAAGTTATTATTGCTCTTGGGTTTGTGAATTAATATATATATATATATATATATATATATATATATATATATATATATATATATATATATATATATATATATATATAGGGTCCGGTTCCTGTGAGAACTATTTTTAAAATAAGGACTCGTGAGGACACCTTAAAAAAATTGAAAAAAAATCTAAAAGAAATACAAATCATAAAATCGAGCATAGTACAATATCCGGGAGAAAAAAATTGGAAATTTTTTTTTGCAACATTAAAATTGAAGCGTGGATATATATATATATATATATATATATATATATATATATATATATATATATATATATATATATATATATATAGGAGTATGATCAAATAAGAACATCAAAAAGGTTGAGAACGCGAGAACAAAGTATATTCATTTGTGATTCCATGTATTCATTTGTGGAGAAATGATAAATTTTTAATTGGGATGAAGTTGTATTGTTTTTTTCTCTTCAATTGAAATTAAAGGCGTAAAAATTTATCATTTCTCCACAAATGAATACATGGAATCACAAATGAATATACTTTATTCTCGCGTTCTCAACCTTTCAGGTGTTCTCATTTGATCTTTTCCATGCATATATATATATATATATATATATATATATATATATATATATATATATATATATATATATATATATATATATCACTCTCACACACACACTCGCTCTCTATCTGTGTGTGTGTGTGTGTGTGTATATATATATATATATATATATATATATATATACATACTAGGTATGAGACACATGTATTACATAAGTTTATTTAAAAAAAAACTAAATATAAAATTTTATACATTTGAGTAGTTTGAATTTATAAGAAAAATGAGAAAAATATTGAATTATAAAAATGAAAGTGTTTTTTTCTCTAAATTTAAACAAATAATTTAGATAAATAAATAAAGGAAATTAATGAAGCTTTAATTTAGTAATTTTAAAACTAAAAGGAAATTAATATGCATTTTTTATTGCATTTAAATACTATATGGAATTAATAAAATAGAAAAACCATAAAATGACATGTGGAATAAAAATTAAGGGAAATCTCCAATAAAGTCCTAAAATTTTGGCCCGATTTACGTTTTAGTCCTAAAATAATTTTTGTTTACGAAAAAGTCCTAAAAACCGGCAAAAATATGCATTTTGATCCTTTTTGACCGGTTGGAACCGGCAACAAATTAATTTGGGACTATTTCATAAACTGACTCAAAATATTAAGACTATTTCACAAAATGACCCAAAATATTGGGACTTTTCTGCAAAAAAAAATATTAGGACTTTTCTGCAAACAAAAACCTTATTATTATTATTATTATTATTATTAAAAATATAAACAAGTATACTAATTTTTAAATTCTTTATTATTAATATTTTTAATAATACATATAAATACACTTAAATAAAAAAATATTAAAGAAATTATTTAATGGTGAAGGTGGTGGTGATGGTAATGCTTTAAGCATTGAAATCATGAATATCTGATTGTATATCCTTACTTTGTATATGATTATTTCACACTTGTTATTATTATTTTCAATTCAGAATATTAACACTTTACAATTTAAAAGAAGTTGCCTATTAATAGAAAGTAATATGACTTCTTTTGCTTTATCGCACTATAAAAACAATAATAACAAATGTGAAATGTTCATATACAAAGTTAGAATATACAAAGAGACGTTCATGATTTCAATGTTCAAAGCATTACAATCCGCTCCACCTTCACTCTTAAAAAATATCTTTAATATTTTTTTAATTTAAATGTATTTATATGTATTATTAACAATATTAATAATAACAAATTTTAAAAATAATATACTTATTTATATTTTTAATATAATAATAATAATAATAATAATAATAATATTTTTGTTTGCAAAAAAGCCATAATATTTTTTGTTTTTGCAGAAAAGTCCCAATATTCTGGGCCAGTTTATGAAATAGTCCCAAATTAATGTGTTACCGGTTCCAACCAGTCAAAAAGGGTCAAAATGCAAACTTTTGCCGGTTTTTAGGACTTTTTCGTAAACAAAAATTAGTTTAGGACTAAAACATAAACCGGGCCAAAATTTTAGGACTTTATTGGAGATTTCTCAAAAATTAATTCAAAATAACCATAAAATAAAATTTGGCAAATTGAATGACAGTGTTATAAATGACAAAAAAAAAAAACTTTCAATTAGTAGAGCTGATATATATATATATATATATATATATATATATATATATATATATATATATATATATATATATATATATATATATATATATATATATATATAAACGCTTAATCCTAATTATAGTTTAGTAATATCATAAAGGTATTTTGAATTTTAGATAAAAATATTTAATATTAAATTAATTTAATTCTAATTAAAATATAAGTTGGATATTGGTGTAAATTTTATAATTTTGTAAGGATATATATGTGTTTTTAAACATAAGTGATTTTTAATGTTTGTAAGGATATAAATAAATTGTCTATAAAATAAAACATTATGTTATACCAACAGTCAATCACAATTAATAAAAATTTTAATCATTAAATTGTTAATATTGTAACCTAGTTTATTTTTGTTTGAAAATACATCGATATTGATCTTTATTTATAAAGCATAGAAATTCATGGTTTTTATATGTTTGGATATTTTTTAAATATTAAAAAATTTACAAAATAATAATATTAACTAGATGAGTGACCCCACATTGCGGGGTTCGGATATGTGATCTTCTTTTGGGTCAGGACTTTTCGACAAAATTTAAATCATATTGTTTGAAATAGGTGCTTAACACACAACAGTACATTTAAGTGCTAAAAATATAACAACATTAAAGGAAAACAAACAATTTCTTTTTCATTCCAATGGAATGAATCATTCTATTACTTCCTCTGATTCAATCATGCACCAAACACTACCCAAGTAATTTGTAACATCTCGACTCCCAGGTATAAATTTATAGCTTTTATATTCATATTATAAGGGCAACTCGGCCAGTTGGAGGCCCCAACTCGTCGTATAGAACATGGTCAGCCCGCGTTAATTTTAGACCTACTCGACGAGTTTGAGGACCTAACTTGACGAGTAGAGGCTATGCTTGGAATCCCTAAACTTTAGGGTTTGCCCCCTATTTAAAGGACCTTAAGTCCTTCATCCAACCTCCCTTACCACCTTCACGTCCAGAAGCAAACCCTAATCAAGCTAACTTTATATTTTGAGTGTGTGTGAGGCTAAAGAGTGTGTGTTTGTTGCTTTTCTTGAAGAGACTTGAAGATTGAGAAGATTGGAACGAGCAGGAGCTTGTAGATCCAGTATCTACTTCGTTTTGGCATTCATTTGAAGGTAAAAAGTCATTACCTTGATCATTCTCTTGTTAGATCTTTCCATTCAAGAGTTCAGGGTCTTTTTAGCCCACTTTGGATCCATTTTTGGATGTTGAGAATGATCTGAAGTTGCAACTTCAGACCTGGACTCCTCTAGGCCCCCATAGTCATAAAGTTATCGACTTTATCTAGTCTTGGCCTTTCTCCATGCCTAAACCTCTTCCTAAGACTATTTTTGGGTGTTTTAGCCTCTTAAAGCCTTGCATGCATGTAAAGTTAGCAACTTTATGTGGTAACTACACCCTAGGAGGCTAGATCTACAGTTTGGAGCCTTGGTTTCGCTTAAAAGCGTCTGAATGAGAAAAGGGTTGCATAGCCAACTCGACGAGTTGGTTATGGTTTTCCTGAACCTTTTGAAGACTGCTTGGACTCGAGGAGTTGTTTGGTAACTCGACAAGTTGACTCGAGTTTTTGGTCTCTGAGTTCTGAAGGAACTCGACGAGCTAGTAGATGGACTCGACTAGTTGGGTTAACATGGACTGTTGACATTGACCGTTGACTTTGACTTTGACCAAGGGTTGACCAAGTTTGACTTTTGAGGGTACTTTGGTAATTTGGGTGTCGATAGAATTTGGTCCTATGATGATTGTAGATGTTTGAGTTTGGAGCTGTGTTTTGGGAGTTTGACATTATCATCTAGTTCTATTTGTAAGGTGAGTTCTTCTCACTATATTAACAAGGTCTAAGGCACCAAGGACGACCCTTTATGGTTTGTATCCTGGTTATAGGATGATGATATGTTAGTGAACTGTTAGATCTGTATCCTGGTTATAGGATGATGCTATATTAGTGACGTGTTAGATCTGTACGTTGGTTATATGATGATGCTATGTTTAGTGATAGGTTAGATCGGTATCCTGGTATATAGGATGATGTTATGATTAGTGATCTGTTAGATCTGTATGATTATCTGTACATGCTAGCTAGCGTATGATATTATGTCTTAGTGTATGATTGGAGGTGGGTTGAGGCGGTCCTGCTTTGTGCTCTAGGCCAACATACACAGGGCGGCCCGGATAGACTGCAGACCCGGTTGAGCGTACTGGTCAGACAGGCTGCAGGCCCGGAGGGGCGGACCAGACATGCTGAATGTTCTGAGAGTGGGCCAGATAGACTGAAGGCACGGTGAGGGCGGTCCAGTCATACTGAAGACTCTGAGAGTATACTAGGTAGACTGAAGGCCCGGTGAGGGCGGACCATTCGTACTGTAGACTCTCTCTCTCTCTCTCTCTCTATATATATATATATATATATATATATGCATGTTGTTTGTATGATATTGTTATGGTTTGTATGGCGTTGGTATTTTGGGGGAACTCGCTAAGCTTCGGGCTTACGGTTGTTGATTTTGTTTCAGGTACTTCAGATGATCGCGGGAAGGCGAAGGCGTGATCGTGCACCTCCTCATATTTTATGATTTTGATTTATGGGATACTCTGATATGAAACTATTTTGAAAACAATTTGTAATAACTATTGCTTTTTGAATGCTTTAAAAAGTTTTAAATTGGCATGATTTATATGGATGTTACAAGTTGGTATCAGAACGTTGGTTTGAGTGAATTGGAGGAACACTCATGTGAATCCAGTCTCAAACTAAGGAATAGATTTTCTAAATGATTTTCATGGTTTTCAAAATATTAAAGGAGGATGCAGAGTGTATGATCAGCCGGAGCCAATAAGTAGACCCTAAAATACCTTACGTTTATTTGATTTTGTGATATGTTAGAACAACATGCTAGTGCTAGGTTGAGGATCTTCATAAATTGCATGATAGAATTGCATGATTATATGATGCCTGATAGCCTAGGGTTATTATTATATAAAATTAACATCATTGCTGTAGTTGCTTAGTATATGCATCACGGTCATACATAACTAAGATCTTATAGCTTGAGAATGTTTGGTTTGGCCTTATTTCCTGTTCTTGTTTGATGAAGGGCTTAGGGTAGGATCAGGTATTCAAAAATCTATAGTGTCCAATGTTATGTATGGCTAGCATACACGAGTGTTGTAGGGTTGGTGGAAGTTTCATGGATGAGTTATGCGGGGTCAATCAGCCAGTTATGAGATATTTAGCTTTCCTCTAGGAGTGAAGATTGAGCGCTCGCCTATGCTTATGTATATTGTTAGGGCGTTGTGATGATACTTGAGACAAATATGGGTAGGTGTGGAAGGTAGTATGGGCCCGTACTACTGAAAGCACAGGACCCATACACGTAGCAAGGAAGTCACAACCCCTAGGGCTTTGTTGGGAGTCGGTTCCCCGTTGTTATATGGAGTATCTGATATATTTCTGGTATATTTTTAGTATGGTGGTTACGACGTGATTTGTGACCGGATCCGGATCGGGATCATGGGATGGCAGTTAGGGTGCACCAGCAGAGCCCGAGACTATCGGCCAGATGAGTTGGACGCCAGAATTCAGGAGATCCTGCATGATGAGGTTGCTACGTTGTTCCGAGCTTATTTGTCGGAGATGTTTGGGTCTAGCAAGACCGCTATGGTGGAGTACTATGATGAGCGATATGCAGCCATTGCTGAGACGGATTCCGCTGTAGATTCCGCAGCCGTAGTAGCTGCAGGCAGTGGGGCCAGTCTGGCTTTCTAGTACCGGGACTTCAATAACATGAAGCCCCCGACTTTTGATGGGATTCAGGACCCGATTGTAGCCATGAGGTGGCTATCTGACATTGAGGGATGCTTTTTCACATGCTCATATCCTACTAACCAGAAGGTCAGGTGTGCTCTGAACCTGCTGAGGTCCGGAGCAAAGGACTGGTGGAGATTGATGACAGGGTCGTATAGAGATGAGCAGAGAGCTGCAGTGACATGGGATCAATTTAGGGAGATGTTCCGCTCCCGTTACATTCCGCGGGTTGAGCGAGAGCGGCTGGCTCAGGTGTTTTTGGAGTTGAGACAGGATGCGGAGTCGGTGACGGAGGTCACCCGTATGTTCACTGAGAGGGCGATGTTTTTCCCGTAGTTTGCTTCCGAGCAGGCTCAGATGACACGTTATCTGAGCATGCTCAAGACTGGCATCCGACAGTTTGTTGCTACCCATCGTTATGATACACTACTGGAGTAACAAGAGGCCGCTAGGCGGCGTGATCTTGAGAATGAGTAACAGTTGCGAGAGCAGAGACAAGCCCCGTCACAGTCACAGCCGACGCCGAAGCGGTCTAAGACCGCATATTCTAGGTCTGGAGGCCAGCGTGGCCGCACTTGTGGAAAGTGCAGGAAGGGTCATTCGGGAGTTTGTCGATCAGGCAGTGGGTGCTGCAAGTGTGGCAAGGAGGGGCACTTTGCGAGGGATTGCCGCCAGTTTACCCCGGTTCAGGATATGAGGATTTGCTACCACTGCAATCAGGTTGGTCACGTGAAGGCCAACTGTCCAGTGCTCGCTGCCAGGCCGGCGCAGGCTCCAACGCCGGCTATACTGAGGATTTCTGACGAGAGTTAGGGTAGAGCAGGGCCCCTGAGGGCTTAGGGACGCGCCTTCTAGCTCACATCCGAGGAGGCCAGGGCAGCACCAGATGTGGTTGCTGGTATGTTTCTATCTCTCATCTTATTAATTATAGTTATTTTATGCTTATATGTGTTGTACCATTTTAGGTACATTCTTAGTAAACTCCTTACCTACTCTGGTATTGTTTGACTCGGGGGCGAGTCGATATTTTGTCTAGAAATCTTTTAGTAGGGAGTTCGGTTTGCCCTTAGGAGAGCTAGAGTGTCTGTTGCGAGTCTCCATCGCCAACGAACACGGGATTTCTGCTTCTTCAGTCTATCAGGGTTGCGTTCTTGGAGATCTACGGGGTGTCCTTCCCGATTGATTTGATTCCAATTCCCATGGGGGGGAGTCTGTATGATAGTAGGTATGGACTGGCTGAGTCGATTCGGTGTTATGATCGACTACGAGGGTCAGAGTGTGGTAGTTCGAACCCACAGTGGGGGAGAACTGGTTATCTACGACGAGGGCACCAGGTTGGGTTCAGGGTTCTGTTCAGCTACCAGGGCTCGGCAATATATTCATCACAAGTGTGCGGGTTATCTGGTTATGTAGTGGATACGCGGGTCAGAGATCAGGTCTCGGTTTCAGAGGTTCCAGTCGTCAGGTAATTCGCCGATGTGTTTCCGGAGGAGTTACCCGGAGTGCCTCCGGAGAGGCAGGTCGAGTTCAGGATCGACCTAGTGCCAGGTGCAGCCCCTATCGCCAAGGCATTGTACCGATTGGCACCACCCGAAATGCAGGAGCTGTCATCTCAGCTACAGGAGCTGCTGGGCAAACAGTTCATTCATCCGAGCAGTTCTTCGTGGGGAACGCCGATTCTCTTTTTCAGGAAGAAGGATGGTTCACACCGGATGTGCATTGACTACCAGGAGTTGAACAAGTTGACGGTGAAGAATCGTTATCCACTACAACAGATCTATGATCTCTTTGATCAACTACAGGGAGCATCTTGGTTCTCCAAGATAGATTTGAGGTTCGGGTACCATCAGGTCAGGGTATGGGAGGAGGACGTGGAGCAGACCGTGTTCCGGACTTATTATGGACATTACGAGTTCGTGGTGATACCGTTTGGGCTCACCAACGCGCCAGCTATATTTATGGACCTGGTGAATCGGGTATGCAGACCGATGCTCGATCGCTCGGTTATCGTATTCATAGATGACATCTTGGTGTATTCCAAGACCAGAGAACAGCATGGGGAGCATCTCCGCGAGCTGCTGGGAGTTTTGAGGCGAGAACAAGTTTATGCCAAGTTCTCGAAATGCGAGTTTTGGTTACGATAGGTTCAGTTCCTTGGACACCTTGTTAACCAGGAGGGGATTTTGGTCTATCCGGCCAAGATCGAGGCGGTTTTGTAGTGGGAGGTTCCGAAATCTCCCTCGGATATCAGGAGCTTCTTGGGATTGGTAGGGTACTACCAGAGATTCATACACGATTTCTCCAAGATTAAAATACCCCTCACTCCTCTGACGAGGAAGGGGGTGGATTTCTGGTGGGGCCCTAAGCAGCAAAGGGTATTTGAGACCCTCAGACAGCAACTTTGCGAGGCTCCAGTCTTGACTCTCCCAGAGGGGGTTGACGATTTTGTAGTGTTCTGTGATGCATCCATCACAGTTCTGGGAGTGGTCCTCATGTAGAGAGGATGAGTGATAGCCTACGCGTCGCGGCAGTTAAAGCCGCATGAGACGAAATATCCCATGCCTGATCTGGAGTTGGGAGCGGTGGTATTCGCTCTCAAGATTTGGAGACATTATCTCTACGGGGTCCGTTGTACCATATATACGGACCACAAGAGTTTGAGACATATCATGGATCAGCCGAACCTGAACATAAGGCAGTGCAGGTGGCTGGACGTATTCAAGTATTATGACTGCGAGATCCTTTACCATCCAGGTAAAGCGAACGTTGTGGCGGACACCCTAAGCCGCAAGTCGGCTAGATCTTCTATTCCAGCGACATGTATGAGGATATTAGTGGATTCTTCACTTGTGAGCTTGATCAGAGAAGCTCAGGCCGAGGGTGTGCGATAGGAGAACTGGAAACTGGAGAGAATTAGGGGCGAGAACACCAAATTCGTTCAGGATAGTCGGACATTATTGACCTGTTGTGGTTGGGTCTGGGTTCCGATGTCTGGTGGGGTCAGAAAAATTGTACCGGAGGAGGCTCATAAGTATCTCTTTCTATCCACCCAGGGGCCACCAAGATGTGTCGGGATTTGAGTTTGAGTTACTGGTGGCCGTGCATGAAGCGAGAGATCGCTTGGTACGTTGAGAGGGGCTTGACCTGCAGGATTGTCAAGGCCGAGCACCAAAGGCCGCATGACGAGCTGCACCATCTAGAGATTCCCATGTGGAAATGGGAGAAGATCACGATGAACTTCATCACCAAATTGCCGAGAACGGAAAAGGGTTTCGATGCTATTTGGGTCATCGTGGATCGATTGACCAAGAGTGCCCATTTTCTGCCCATTCGGGAGAGATTATCGGCCGAGAAGCTGGCCGATGTGTATATACGCGAGATCGTTGCTCGCCATGGGCTTCCGGTATCTATCGTTTCAGACTGTGATGTTTGGTTCACCTCCCATTTCTGGCAGAAGTTCCACGAGGAATTGGGCACGCGGCTGCAATTCAATACATCTTATCATCCGCAGACAGACGGCCAGAGCGAGTGGACCATTCAGACCCTCAAGGATATGTTACGGGCCTGCGTTATTGACTTCGGTGGTAGCTGGGACTCGTACCTACCCCTTGCAGAATTGTCCTACAACAACAACTATCACTCCATCATAGGTGATCTGCATTATGAGTTGTTGTATGGACGGAGATGCCGTACCCCAATCTGTTGGGGCGAGGTTGGTCATAGGGTGATGGGTTGGACCGAGGTAGTCCTGCAGACTACCGAGATGATACAACAGATCAAGTAGCAACTTTAGACTGCTCAGAGTCGGCAGAAGAGTTATGCCGATAGGCGCTGATCTGAGTTGGAGTTTCAGGTTGGTGACATGGTACTACTGAAGGTCTCACCCTGGAAGGGTGTGATTTGCTTCAGGAAGAGGGGGAAGTTGGGTCCCCGATACATTGGGTCATTTAGGATTATCGCCAGGGTTGGCAAGGTGGCATATAGACTGGACCTCCCGGAAGAGCTCAGTCAGATTCACGACACTTTTCACGTCTCGCAATTGCAAAAGTGCATACTAGATGAGGAGGCAATGATGTCATTAGATGATATTCAGGTGGACGAGCACCTGAATTACGTGGAGAGACCAGTGGCAGTTCTGGAGAGGAAAGTGAAGGTTCTACGGAACAAGGAGGTACCTTTGGTAAAGGTACAATGGGAGCATCAGAAGGGATCCGAGTGGACTTGGGAGCCAGAGGCCGAGATGCGGGAGCATTATCCGAAGTTGTTCACCGCAGTAGACTTCGAGGACGAAGTCTAGTTCAAGTGGGGGAGAATTGTAACATCCCGAATCCCAGGTATAAATTTAAAGCTTTTATATTCATATTATTAGGGCAACTCGACGAGTTAGAGGCCCCAACTCGTCGTGTAGAAAATGGTCATCCCGCATGAATTTTAGAACCTACTCGACGAGTTGGAGGACCCAACTCGACGAGTAGAGGCTGTGCTTGGAAACCCTAATTTTTAGGGTTTGCACCCTATTTAAAGGACCTTAAGTCCTTCCTCCAGCCTCCCTTACCACCTTCAGATCCTGAAGCAAACCCTAATCAAGCTACCCTTCTATTTTGAGTGTGTGCGTGAGGCTAAAGAGTGTGTGTTTGCTGCTTTTCTTGAAGATACTTGAAGATTGAGAAGCTTGGAACGAGAAGGAGCTTGTAGATCCAGTATCTACTTCGTTTTGGCATTAATTTGAAGGTAAAAAGTCGTTACCTTGATCATTCTCTTGTTATATCTCTCCATTCAAGAGTTTAGGTTCTTTTTTGCCACTTTGGATCCATTTTTGGATGTTGAGCATGATCTGAAGTTGCAACTTCAGATCTGGACTCCCCTAGGCCCCCATAGTCATAAAGTTATCGGCTTTATCTAGTCTTGGCCTTTCTCCATGCCCTAAACCTCTTCCTCAGACTAGTTTTGGGTGTTTTAGCCTCTTGAAGCCTTGCATGCATGTAAAGTTAGCAACTTTACGTGGTAACTACACCCTAGGAGGCTAGATCTACAGTTTGGAGCCTTGGTTTAGCTTAAAAGCATCTGAATGAGAAAAGGGTTGAAGGAACTTGACGAGTTGCATAGCCAACTCGACGAGTTGGTTAGGGTTTTCCCGAACCTTCTAAACACTGCATGGACTTGATGAGTTGTTTGGTAACTCAGCGAGTTGACTTGAGTTTTCAGTCTCTTAGTTCTGAAGGAACTCGACGAGCCAGTAGATGGAATCGACGAGTTGGGTCAACATGGACTGTTCACCTTGACCTTTGACTTTGACTTTGACCAAGGGTTGACCAAGTTTGACTTCTGAGGGTACTTTGGTAATTTGGGTCTTGATAGAATTGGTCCTATGATGATTGTAGGTGTTTGAGTTTGGAGCCGTGTTTGGGGAGTTTGACATTATCATCCAGTGCTACTTGTGAGGTGAGTTCTTCTTACTATATCAACAGGGTCTAAGGCACCAAGGGAGGCACTTTATGGTTTGTATCCTGGTTATAGGATGATGATATGTTAGTGATCTGTTAGATCTGTATCTTAGTTATAAGATGATGCTATGTTAGTGATCCGTTAGATATGTATCCTGGTTACAGGATGATGCTATGTTTAGTGATCGGTTAGATCGGTATCCTGGTATATAGGATGATGTTATGATTAGTGATATGTTAGTTCTGTATGATTATCTGTACATGCTAGCTAGTGTATGTTATTATGTGTTAGTGTATGATTGGAGGTGGGTTGAGGTGGTCCTGCTTTGTGCTCTAGGCCAACATAACCAGGGCGGCCCGGATAGACTGCAAACCCGGTAGGGCATACTAGTCAGGTCGAAGGCCCGGAGAATGGTCCAGACAGGCTGCAGGCCCGCAGAGGCGGACCAGATATGCTGAAGGTTCTGAGAGTGGGCCAGATAGACTGAAGGCCCGGTGAGGGCGGTCCAGTCAGACTAAAGATTCTGAGAGTGGACCAGGTAGGCTGAAGGCCCGGTGAGGGCGGACCAGTCGTACTGTAGACTCTATACACATGCATGCTCTTTGTATGATATTATTATGGTTTGTATGGCGTTGGTATTTTGGGGGAAGAACTCGCTAAGCTTCCGACTTACAGTTGTTGATTTTGTTTAAGGTACTTCAGATGATTGCGGGAAGGCGAATGTGTGATCGTTAACCTCCTCATATTTTAGGATTTTGATTTTTGGGATAGTCTGATATGAAACTATTTTGAAAACAATTTGTAATAACTATTGGTTTTTGAATTATTTAAAAAGTTTTAAATTGGCATGATTTATATGGATGTTACATAATTGCTACATAAGATGTCATTTAACCACAAATGATAACCTCCCTTGTTGGCATTTGGCAATTGAAACTCGTCATGTTGTTATCTGATGTTAACTTGTACTTCATATTCTCTCTATTTTTGCACTCTCACATTTGCTTCATCTATAGCTATAGTTTGTGGATGTTGGAGTTGCGGGGGTTGGAGGGTATTTTATAGCCTTTTATTACTGTTACTAAATATTTATTTATGCATGGATGAGGATTTCAAACTCAGGAAACCCAATTCCTTGTATATTTAAAAGACATATATACTCATTGTTATTTACAAATCTGACCACACTTAGATGTAGAAACATCTATTCTAATCATTAGTTTTCCAGCTTGACCACTGGCCGTTTTAGGCAACCCAAGTCCCTCCTTGTCTTCTTGACTATTAGGAGCAAATCCACCTTCATCACCAATGCTTTTTGCATCTTGAAACCTTTAACTGACCTTGGTTGACTGCCTACCAAAGCCTTCCTTCAACCATACTGAAAAAAATAGATACCGAAATTCAAAACCAATAATCGAAAATTAAGTTAGTAAAAATAAAATTTTTGTACGTGTTTGCATTGACACGGGTGTATCATAAATGAAAAACACTGTCACCAAGAGAGTACTGATACAAACCTCTTCAAAGCTTTCTTTAATTCTTTCTTCTAAATCACGTCCTAGTTGTGTTGTCACGATGGCGGAGAGTCGGAACAAACAATCAAAAATAAAGCATGAGTATCAGTACTATAATATGGCTATTTTCAATGATGAGTCTGAGTAGGGTATTAACGTCTTTTGAACAATCAAAATAACAAACCTATAAAAGTTTTCAGACCCTCCAAGCTCATGATAGATGTTTGGATTCTGGATAGAGAAACAGGAAATAACAACAAACTTTACAATTCTTTACATATACTGGCTCTAATTTTTCCCATGTTGCTATAAGAAAATGAAATGTTAAATGTTGGTAATTTTACAAAGAATCAAACTACAATGCTCTATATGCTATACCTGGTATTTCTAAAAATACAATGCTATATGTTGGTAGATTTATTTATAAATAAAAAAAAACTGAAAACGCACATGAACCTGAAGGTGGCTTTTTCCTGGTTAGTAGGGAACAGCTATTCCAAAAAGACATATTTAAAAAAAAATAGTTGTATAGGAATTAAAAATTGAATATTTGTTATACATGTGTATTACCTTGAACAAATGGAAGGCTTCTAGTTGTATGGTCTTATTTGAATCCTATAGTGGAAGAAAAAATGGACAAACATTATAATAAAAATATATAAATGTAATGATAATATAGGACGTAATAAATAAATACACTAAGAAGATTCATGATAATTCTTATGTTATCCAATGAGTAAACATATTGACAAGGGTATTTGAACGATCCAATAACATTTCTCCAAGGAGCTAAAAAAGTCAAAACATTTAGAATAAAATAGGGCTAAATGCAATAAATAGCAACGTACTTTACATACTTTACTTATTATATCAATTGAACTTACAATTTCTCTTATTACAACATTTTACTTTCAGATTATTATTATTATAGCAATAAGTAACCTCGTAAATTGAATTATGGTGACATGGCATTGAAAGATCACAAGTTTTTATGCCATCTCATTGTCCATGTAGGATGTCCATGTCATGTGTAATATATTTTTGCTGAAGTGGTGAAAATATTATTATGAAACACTTTCATACTTCAATGCTTTTACCAAATTTTAATTATAACATCGAACTTTCATTTCTTTTTACAACATTGTACTTTTTAACTTTTTACAGAAAAATACTTTCAACATATTAATTTTTGTTCCTTCTTTCCTTACAGAATATTATCAATAAAAAAAGTGTACAATGTTTGTAAAAGGAAATAAGTTTGATGCTATTATTTAAAAAGTGTTGGTAAAAAAATTAAAATTTTGAAGTGTTTTATCAAAAAAATGTCAGCTCACGTCAAAAATATGAATAACGACATGGCATAAAAACTTGCTAACTTGTGCCATGTCATCATCATGCAAATAAAAATGTAATTAATTGCTATCAACAATAAATTTTTCAAAGTACAGTGCTGTAATAAGAAAAAAAACAAAAGGTACTTTGCAATTTCTTGCATTTAGTCCTTTAGAACAAAATTTAAAGGGCCAAGTTTTGAAATCAAGATAAACATTTACCAGTTGCACAATGAAGGCATCCACCCAAGTAAAAATATGCAAATATGGATTTTCAGTAATGTCCAACTCATTTAGTGAGGACTGTTCCATTTCAACAAAAAGAAAAAAGGAAAAATCTCTAAGTAAATAGGTATACCATAAACCTCGATATGATTGCATCCGCTAAAACACTGCAACAAAAAAACAAACAAACATTCTCATAATTAAATAAAAATACATTTTTTTGAATTGAAAGTTAATAAAATAGAATCACATCTTAGTTATCATCGTACAACGAATGAGAAGGCAAACGGGCGACAAGATGCGTTGCTAAGCCTTTATTGTATGGTAAAGCTAATTCTTTTGCAGAGTACATCCATAGATCTAGGGGATATAACATTGTTATGCATGATCTGTTGTACTCTAGTAAGAAGCTCCACCGCATCTGGTGCAAGAAAACAAAACATATCAAATGCAAATGGTATGAACACGTGTTGATTTTCCATGCACGGTTTCTCATGTTGGTGACCTTGCATGTAGCAGCTTTTAATGCAGCCTGTCCCGCCGTGAAACCCTCAGCCCTCACGCCTACGAGAGGGGATACCCCCATAAGGTCCACACATTCGTGTTTCCCTCCAACCCATCCAAAAAGCCGGTCTAAGGTTTGACCTTCCTTCTGTCGGATCAGTCGGACCAGTCAGGAAATTCACATCAGCCTCTTTCTTGGCGGAAACCTCGGCACGCTTTAATATATTGACCAAAATACATGTATTTTAATTTTCAATTTCACTATATCTACAATAGCAATTTTATGACACTGTTACACAATCACAATCCATCTTGCAGAAGATGTGCAACAAAAGGTAATAAACTAAACGTAAAATTCAGGAAAATAAAATAACATCAGTTTACTGGGTTTGTTTTCTTGGACCTGTTAACATGGTTGAGGAGAATGAGGTATGGGACTCTAGGATCGACTTCAACTTTGTGTCCAGCCATGACTCCAGTACTAGTCCCGCTCCGGGTTCTGCTATTCCATGTTTGAAACCTATCAAAAAAAGCTTTATCTAGGTAAAAACTTCTTTGACCAAATGCAACATCCAAGCTAGAACGGCAAAAGATAAAAAAAAAGCAAAAACAAATTAAATGTATAAACGTTATAACCAAAATAGTTGTGTTGGATAATAAATGAAAGCATATGAATTGAATTCCCTCTAAGCATCGAAAGGAATATCAACCCCAAGCTTTGCCCCTGCTGCGCAATCTCCACATCCACCCGATCCATATTTCTAACTCTTCCTCAAACTCAAACTGAAACAACACCAAAACCAAATCAATTAGAGTAAAAAATAATTCAAACCACCATCAAAAATCTAAGTAAACAAATCCGAAATTTCTTTTTTTATAACTCTGCATAATACGATAATACCGACGGGTTAACATTTCAGTCACAAAGATGCAAGTATGCAACAGACGAACAAAACCCAAAGACCATATACATACAAAAAGTAGTTTTACTTCTTCAATTAGAATATATATGCTAAGAATTGACTTAGGAACGGAAATAAAAAAACAATGACTGACTTGGGAATGGGTGCCTAACAATATACAAAAAGATTCAGTGAGCAATTATACCTTAAAGTTTCAGAAAAGACACAACAAAGTGGGTGGGGTGGGGTACACAAACGTTTTGGTGTTGGGTTTGGGTATCAATACTGGGATTAGGTTTTACCTACTCTGGAGGACATGGTAATCCTAGAATGAATAAACACACCCATAACCTGATTGCAAAACAAAAGCAATTGTAATCCTAGAAATAACAATAATTGGGTTCCAGTTTGAAAGAAAACCAGTAATCTTATTCGAGTTTTGATAATTGAAGTATCTCAAACGATTTGACATGAATTAGGTTCTATCTACTAATCATTTGCCTAGGTTTGGATTCAATATAAAAGTTCCCCAACCAACCCATCTACTGCCATACTAATCAAATCATTATCGTTTAGAAGCAAAAACTAAGAACAAAATAACATTGGATAATAAACTATTAAATAAAGCCAGCGATATAGTAAATCAGTAAATGATAATCGCAGAAACAGAGTAACAATACCTTTATTTAGGGTTTCAGGACAGAGAAACTCGTCACAGCCTCAAATGGTTAGGGTTTTGGGACTTTGGATGGGAAAGAGGAGGAGCATGGACGAGTGAAGAATGATTGCAAATTTCGTATCGGTTCCTGTTTCAATTTTCTACAGATTACCAAAACAAAACCCTAGGCGAGTCGTTGGAGGAAATGGATTGATCGATTAGTCGATTGATAGACCGGTTTGGTTTGGAGCACTCCTCAAAGATTTCAACAAACTCTTTGATTGCTTCATTGACGTTATCAAATCAAGAACAACCTCAACCAATGGTTGATAAGAGGCGGTGGAACCACCTCCATCGCACACCCTGAAGACCATAATAGCCAGGAGATTGATTCCAGTTACCATGAAAAGCTTGTGGATTGCGATTGCAACTGTACTCCGGGTAAATGGACACTTGAATCGATTAGCGCCAAAAATTAACCGTGTAGAAATAGAAAGAAATAGGCAATAGAAAGTGGATGGTTTTAATACATAGATGTAACCTGGCAGAGGTCGTCGACAATCAGAACATAGGTAACGGTCCGATGGTGGTAGTGAATATTCCAACCAGTTATCACACTGGCCATCGATGGTGGTGGTAAACCACCCTTCACCATGGAAGCACCTCTATAACGTTGCCCTAAAAATCTATCGAAAGCCGGACATCAGCCCTAAGCGAATATATAGGTGGTCGATTTGGTACCGCCATGGCGGTTAGAGATAGAAGGGATGCCAATGAGTTCAGATAGAGATGGAGGGTTTTGGAGAGGCGGTGGGAAGCATCGAGATAAGCAGAGTGACCAGTTGGATAATAAGCGGTGGAAGGAAGGAACTGGAACGACCGATTAACTTACGAGTGTGGGGATAAAATGACCAGGAAACCGGAACTCCCAACACGTGTATACAAACAGCATGGATATCGACATAAAATGACCCTAAGACGGATTCAAACACACATACAAAAACAGAGGACCAATTTCGCCAACCTCTTAGGAAGTTCACTGTTCCTAAGAGGTGGATTCCTTTTATATATATATATATATATATATATATATATATATATATATATATATATATAAACTAAAGAAAACATCCCAAATTAAATAATTAGGTAAATTACAAGAATGGTCCCTGTAGTTTGAAGGAAATTGACCTTCTAATTTTTTATATTAGTTTTATGTTTTCCTAATATTAGAATAATTAAAAAAAATAAGGAATCCTACCTTCACCGTCTCTCTCTCTCTCTCTCTCTAATATCTCCTACAGTACACAAGAAACCTCAAACACATATATCTTTCCCTTAACGTATGTTGTCTGCTAAACTAAATTAAAATTTGAATAAACTTATTTTTTAAACATAAAAGAGTTTTTCAATGCTGAAATTTAAATAGTTCTAGTTTTACAACACTGAAATATTACATCAAACTCAAATTCCTTTCAATATTAATTCATATAAGAGATTCCATATTTAAATCATACGAACCCTTTGTTACTTATAAAATATATAAAATCCTTTTTTATAAAAACATTTTCCTGTAAGGGATTTTATTAATCCTTAGTTTTAGGTCAGACACACTATGGAGTACGCCCGAATCCCTCAAACCAAGGCTCTGAAACCAACTTGTAATGTCCCCAAAATAGGGAGTTAAATTTTCATTTTCAAAGTAAACTAAAAACCATTCAATGTCATTCCATACAAAACAATCAAAGTAGTAAGTTATAATTTAAGACATCAAAGTGAAAACATCAAAAAAGACAGTGAGGAAATCTCCATCGGATGCGATGCAATTAAGCCTGAATTATCCCCTTGCTACAAGAAGTACCTGAAACATTTAAACTAAGAGTAATTTACTGAAATCGTCCCTATGGTTTGGTCAAAATTGCGAGTTTAGTCCCTAACGTTTTTTTTTGCACTTGGACGGTCCTTATGTTATGAATTTGTTGCGTTTGTGGTCCTAACATAGATAAAAATACTATATTGCCCATACTATATTCTTTTTTCAGTTTTTCTATTAATTATTAATTAAAAAATCAATTAATATAATTTTAATGAATTTTGGTCCCACCCTCACCCCTTTTTCTTCTTTCATCTCATGTGTTCAACCTTAGAAACCAAAAATCTTTCACTTTTCCATCACTATGTCTTTACTGAAATCCCAAGCACCAACATAGAACTCCGGCGAGCGTAGAACTCGGGCGATCTGTAGCCCCCCTTCTCTCTCTCTCTATCTCATATCTAGAGTCAACCCTAAAACCGTCGATCTATACCTAAAGTCCCCGTCGGAGCTGCCGCCACCATAATCTGGCATCTGAACACCACCACCGGAAACCTAAAACCTTAAAGACACCGGAGACCTGCAACTCTATATTCACCAAAAACCTGCAAGTCTAAAGCCACCAAAAATCTATAACTTCACTACCCGACACCACCAAAAACCAATCAGAGGCTACCGTTGAAGCACTCTGAAAAATCCCACAAAAAAGCACAGTGAAACTCACACAAAAACCCAACTACAGACCCCCACCTCTGACCCAGATCCGTAACTTCTCAGGGATAAGCGATATAGAGATTACTGAGAAAAAAGAAAGAGGGAAGGAAGGGTTCTAGTGGTTCTAGCGGAAGTTTGGTGGTTCCTCCGACAGTCCCGACGTCGGCCCAGTTATGCTTAGTGGCATTTGTGTGGTTGTGGCGGGTGGCGGCTGATGAGGTCTTACTTATCTAATGGTTTAGGGTTCTTTCCTAAAAATAGGGGAATGAAGGTAAACATTAGAGATACATAGAAGAGAGATAAAAAAATTGGAATGAAGGGTGACCACATTCTTTTTCCTGGTTCATCAGCTTTTTAGGTTCATGATTGCTTTTGTAGTCATATCATTTGGTGCAGGTGGTGGTTATTAAGGTTACTGATGGTGGTTTCTGGAGGTGGAACGGATGGACGCTTGTTTTGGGGAAGTATTTAAGGAAAAGGAAGAAGATGAGTGGGGTTCGGATTTAGGAAAAGGTGGTGGGACCCAATGAGTTTTTATTATAAATAAATATTTACTAGTTATTTAAAAGAAAAAATTACACGAATGATCCCTATGCTTTGGGGTAATTTGCGCGTTTGGTCCCTAACTTATTTTTTTAACTCGGAAGGTCCGTAATGTTTGTTTTTGTTACGCACTTGGTCCCTACGGTTTGTTTTTGTTACGCATTTGGTCCCTATCTTACCTAAAAAGACTATTATTTAAATAGAGAAAAATGGTGGGATAGATAAGGTAAGGTGAGGAGGGTGGGGTTGGGGGTATGTTTATTTAAATAAATTAAAAAATGAAGGGCAAAATAGTCTTTTTAGGTAATATAGGGACCAAGCGCGTCACAAAAACAAACAGTAGGGACCTTCCAAGTTAAAAAAATAAGTTAGGGACCAAACACGCAGATTACCCTAAACCATAGGGACCAGTCGTGTAATTTACTCTATTTAAAATGTTAGGAAAATATATAGCAAGGGTAAAATTGTCTTTTCATGTTTCTCAGGGACCACAACCGAAACAGAAACAAACTAGAGGGATGGTCCGAGTGCAAAAAAAATGTTAGGGACCAAACTAGCAATTTTGACCAAACCATAGGGACGATTTCAGTAATTTACTCTTAAACTAAAAACCGCAAGCATAAAGGTTAACGAGTTGCCTAAGATATAACATACCATAAATAACAGTGGGCCCCACCCTAGTGGTATATTTCAACCTATGTAAATGCTATGGTCTAGCTATAGTCTTATAATAACTTATGTCGCTACAGTCCCCCTATAGTCTTTCCTGATATGGTCCCCCATATTCTTTAATGCAATTTCAGTTGTCCTCCTACGGTCTTTCACACAATTGTCATGGTTCCCCCATGGTCTTTCATGCAAAAATCACAAAGACAATCTAGTATATCATGACACCAAGTGTCCTACATAGTATAGTGAGAAGACTCACCTCATAGTCGAAGTAGATTAACAACACATCTCGCAAAACGTAAAGACTCGTACTACATGCCGCCTAAACATTAATCAAAAGGTCAATCCTTAGTCTACCACCTAAAAACAACAAGTTAACCAAAGGTAAACCTGGTCAAAAGTCAACGGTCAACGTCAACCCTATAGACCACCATGTCGTGGCAAGGGCTTGGCCACGCCATGGTTTGGCTTGAACAGAAACACGATGGATCTGTCCACCATGTCGTAGTTCACACATAACCACGTTGTGGTCAATCTTGCAGATCCAACTTCTTGTTAAGTTCTTAGTCCGTTAAGTCCACTATCGAAACTTTCCAAAAAGCTTCATAGCACCCTAATGGTCCATAAAAATCCTCACTTTATGTACATGCATGTCAAACACCAAATTAGGTCAAAATGGTGTTAATTAGGGTCAAAAACCCCATGCGTAGAATCAAAACAACTTGTGAGTCCAGATCTGAAACATGCAATACTCTTGGGACCTCTAAGAGTCATAAAGTTGCCAAATTTATTCTAAACCCTCACTCACAACTCATAAAATGGACCAACTAGCATAAAACTCTAAGTCTAAAAAAGGAAAGAACCACCAATATCTAGTTTAAGGAGACTTATAATGGTCCAGGGAGTGCACAAAAGGTTGTGATGAGCTTGCTTGATGTTTCCTAGCTTCACAAAGCTCTTGTGACATCCCCAATTTCACGGCTAGAAAAGACCGATTTTGTTTATGCTTTATATAAAAATCAGAGTACCTTTTTGAAGAAAATATTGCGGAATTTGTTCCCAAAAATATGATAAGTAATTTATCAAAGCATTTATGAAGAAATGTATATTCATTATATTAAAAACCTCGGGATGTCATTGTCAATACAGATCAAAAGCATAAATAGAAACAACATAGGCCTTACAACATTTATTTATTTCTACTGGCCTATAATCCATAATCTCTCATCAGATCATCGCGTCTACGCTCTTATGCCACTACCTGTAATACAAGAAACTGAGTGGATCAGGATTGGGAGCCTGGTGAGCACATAGGGTTTTCAACCCATAATAATTAAGTTTATTAATTTCATCAAATCAATCAACCTGATTACCCATTCCCGTTATTCTCACTTTCTATCCCTAAAGCATCTAAATTAAGGGACGTAGCCTATGGATTTTCATCGGGATAACAACACTGCTTAGGGGATTCCTCAGCAATTTATGTCAAATAAGGAAACCATGAGGGGGATGGAGTACAACTGGTGAACACGTAGTTCAAATAAACACCAACATGTTGCGAGCCTGCTAGAGTTTCACTAGACTATCTAGAATAGTCCGTGGTCGTCATCTATACTCCGCTAGATGACTGGATCATCTTAAACTTCAATGCCTCTCATCATTTTATTTCATCACACATCAACTATTTCATCTACCCATGTTTACCCAACATATTTGTCGATATAAAACACATATACAGTTTAAATCAATTAAAAACATGTATATTTTGTTCATCCAACATATATATCAAGAACGCAGATAATATACACACATAGCATGTAATTTATATTAAATACTTTATATCTATGTGAAGGATCAAAGTAACTATGCACTCACTTGTGTAGGGTTTCAAAGTACTACATGGATGATGACAATGAGCCCCCTTGATGAAGTGTAGGTTAAAAGCCCAAGACTTGTCTTTTCCTTATAAATAGTCATGTATTATTCATTATTAGGGTTAAGAGTGAAGCAAAATGTAGCTGCCACGTTGTGAGGTTTCTTTTAGAGTTAGATTCTTATTTCTTAAGTGTAATTTGTTCCTCACAATTCAATAAATCGAGTGATCATTCGACCTAATATTCATATTTGTGTTTGTTCTTATTTTCCGCATCTTGTTCATCAAATCACAATTAGGGTTTTAATCCTAACAAGTGGTATCAGAGCGGGTCTTTGAAGATCTATTGATTTTTGAAGTATCGGTTCTTGGTTTGATGATTTTCTGCACAAGTTATTGAAGATTATTGGTGTTATGGCGTCTTGGAATCAAAATTCCGTTCAAGTTACTGTTCATGATATTCCTCTACTGTTCACATGGTATTTTTTGTCTTCTCTGTTCTTTGGATCTGGTTGATTTGTTTTGAGATAAATAGATCCCGTTTGTGGCCATATTATTTCGTTTTATTACACCGATCCAATTTTGTTTATGTACACTTGGACCTGTTACTGTTTTCGTGTACTGTTCATCAACGATGGTTTGGCCCATTTATCGTGTTCTCTGAATTCGCTTATTGCAATCGACTAATCATGATTCAGTGATTTTCGTTTCTTCAAATCCATTTTTCTTCTGTTCTTGAGTCGAAATTACTGAACAAAAACATTCTCAAAATCGATTTTGATTTTCTTATTTGATTATATTGTCGATCTAATCTATCATATTCCAAAATCGATTTATGTTTGGATCGCTAGTCGTTTTGCTCTTGTTATTGTGTTTCGTTCTTAACATTGATTCTGTTTGCCGACTGATAATTATTTCTCTGAACGTAAATCATCTCTTGTTATCATCGACTGGGATTTTGGATCTAGAGTTGTTCTTCGATGTTATTGGGTATTCCTGTTGATAATTTTTTTTAGAACCGATGATGAAAAGACGAAGAACAGATGGCATTTGTACTGATTGAATGTGATGTTTGATCTGGAAGTTAATCTGTTTAGGCCGGAAATTGAGTTGATGAATATTGATTTTGTTGCTTGGCGTTAATTGTTGTCGATGGTCAAAGATAAAAGTCAAAATTGGAAGAAATGTTGAAGAATCGGAATTGATATCATTGTTGAACTAGGAACTCATAATCGGAATTTCTTTTGGAAGTCTATGCGAAAAGTCAAAATTGGAATTGTGGACTTTTTGGTACGAATGTTTCACTTGCGAATGTAATTGGAAACGAGGTCTCGGAATCGTAAATCATATTTGCAATCGGAATCGAGCCTGTGTTTGGAATTGATTCGGAGTCTGGATTCAGAGTTGCTATCGTAAGTATGATTGTTTGACTCGGAACGAACCTGGATTCGAAGTTCCAGTCGGCTCGGAATTGGAATGAGTTGTTGTTATGCCTGGCATTCGCATTTTTGTGCTCGGAACAAAAGTGTAATTCGTGGATGTCGATTTCTTGGATTCGGAATTTAATCGCGTGATTGTTGTCGCTGTATTCTTTCATTTCACTGATTTAATGGGGAAGATGACTCAAGTTACAATTCTAGTCCCTGAAATTTTAGTGATTTAACAGTTATGGTCCCTGTATATTTCATGACTTGGAAGTTTTGGATCATATTCAGAAACTGTTACAAATGAAAGGAATATGATGCAGATTTATTATTTTAATCCCCTAACTTTCAGCAATATGACAGTTTCAGGCCGTTTTTCGAAAAGTTTGCAAATTTGAGGGCCGGTGAACAGTTTTGGATTTTTTAACGCACATATTTTTTTCTTGAATAGAAATTTATGGATTCCATCAAGTCTTGGCGGTTCGGAAAGTCGTTTTTCGCAATAACGTCAAATTTTTTCGATTTTTTCGGATTTTAAACTTCATTGTTTATATCATTTTGTCGCGGGGGAGTCGCGGGGGAGCATAGTAATTTTTTATCCATTCAAGATCATTCTCATGACCATTTGAAGGCTTTATAATCACGTTTTTTATTATAAATCAAGGGAGAATTTGGTATGGCCATTCGAAATTGAATTTGTGACTTTTCAAATTTGAAGATTTTTGATAAAGCTTGTGGTAGAATTATGAAGGTAGCTTTTACAGTAGCAGTTCTTCGTCGAGCTCTTCTAAAGCTTTTGCAGAGAAATATCCTTTACAGTAGCAGTTCTTCATCGAGCTCTTCTAAGGACTTGTTATATCTCCGACTTATAGTATTTTCTCGATCAAGCGGCGTTACGAATCTTAAAATTTGGGTTGTTACATGATAATTTTTGGTGGCTTATATCATTAGCTTATTTGAAGATCATTGTGACTTGGAGGGGAAGTTCTTCAAAGACAAGAAGTGTTCGGTTTCTAAATTCTGAAATGGGTTTTTATGGCGGGTTTGGCTTTCTTGAAGATTTTTGGGATTACATTCGAAAATGAAGTTTAAAGAAATTACTTCAGTGCTTGGTTTATATATCCTAGAGCCCGTTTTTGAAGACTATTGAAGAATCAAGATTCGTGGATTACTTCAAATATTCCTCATTGCAAGATCATTTCTTATTTGCTAGATGCTTGTTTTGGAAGTTAAAGCATTGCCATCCATTCCATACTTTGAGGGGGAGATTGTAGGGTTTCAAAGTACTACATGGATGATGGCAATGGGCCCCCTTGATGAAGTGTAGGTTAAAAGCCCAAGACTTGTCTTTTCCCTATAAATAGTCATGTATTATTCATTATTAGGGTTAAGAGTGAGGCAAAATGTAGCCGCCACGTTGTGAGGTTTCTTGTAGAGTTACATTCTTATTTCTTAAGTGTAATTTGTTCCTCACAATTCAATAAGTCGAGTGATCATTCGACCTAATCTTCATATTTGTGTTTGTTCTTATTTTCCGCATCTTGTTCATCAAATCACAATTAGGGTTTTAATCCTAACAACTTGTTAAAGTGATGATTTCAAACTCGGGAAGCGCTTCGCTTCTAACAATTTTATTTTCCTTCGATGAAACCTAGTATCATTATTACTAGATTTTAGTCTAATGTTTACTGCGACTAATTAACTCAAGGTCTACGAGCAATATTGCTTTTCTTGTATTATATAAGCATTAAACAATACTTTTCAACTACTATGTACAGACAGGGGCCATGCATGAAACATTGGAGGGCAGACCCATTTTAGCATTTAAGCTGTTCTGAAATCCAACAACCCAAGCGGCCCTTCAAACCGGATTCCCCGTACCGCAAGCAGTTAAAAGATATTTTAATAACACTTTGTATAATTTACAATAACTAGCGAATATATTGTTTATGGGTTCATAATAACGATAATAAATTTAAACATACGCTATACTTAAAGTAGGGTAAGCATAACTTACTTACAAGGGGGTTTATAGACTGGGTCTTCGGAATACGCTCAGCGTAACTCTGGTGTACGTTGGGCGTACTCGGTACGCTACGCGTCCGAAGCCTTACGCTGTGCGTATGAGGCCCAAGTGTCGGCATCGCATGCAAAGCCGTGGAGAGAAATCGAGGGTTGAGATGGTGCCACGTGGCACTCCTCGCATCAGCCTATACTAAACTTCTAAATTTATTAACTTTCGCATATGAGCTCCGTTTTTTGACGTTCTTTATATCCATGCGTAGGTGGTGACGTAATCTACAACTTTTGTTTAGACTCAGACGGCTAATTTTGAATTTATTATTAAAGTTATATTTTAACAGCCTTAGACATATAAAGTCCGTTGAAAATTCATAACTTTGTCATCCGATGTCTATTTTCGTTTGTCTTTATATCGTTGAGCTCCTATTAACGAGATCTTTGATTCTCGTTGAAGGGTCTAGTTTATGGTTTGGGCTAGGCTATCTGGTGTATAGGTCTTAATGAGTTTTGAGTCTTGTAATAGAATGTTTTGGATGAGTTTACGGCTGAAGATGTGTTTACGGCCGTAAACCTGTTTACGGCCAGCCATTCCCTTATATATAGGATGTGTTAGAGTCTGTCAGTGGTTGTTGTCAATCCACAGAGTTTACGGTCATTTGTGTGTGTCCAAGTTGTACTCGACGTTTCTTTGATATAAACGTGTGCAAGGATTGGTTTAATCTACTACTACTCCATTCTTATCGTGTTTGATTGTTAGTTTGCTTGATCACTGGTTAAGATCCTTGATTTAAGGACCTTACAATTGGTATCAGAGCAAATCCGGTGTGAAATCATCTTTCAATCACGTTCTCGGTCAAAGGAGCTTCCTTTCATCACTGTTCGAGGCTTGATTTGGTGTTTTCGTGGCAAAAGGGGATCAAATTTGCTTAAACGTCGAGTTTTCATCAAGATCTGTGTATTTACGGTCAAAAGTTCACAGCCGTAAACTTCTATTTACAGCTGTAAACACATCTTCAGCCGTAAACTCATCCAAAACATTCTATTACAAGACTCAAAACCCATTAAGACCTATACACCAGATAGCCTAGCCCAAACCATAAACTAGACCCTTCAATCTCTCGGAGACTCAAAACCCATTAAGACTGAACTTCAGGAGGGTATCAATTTCTCGGTGATCGTCTGGTGTCGTGGCAGTGCAAGAAACAGCACACCGTCTCAACCTCAACAGCAGAAGCGGAATATGTTGCTGCCTCTGCTTGTTGTTCTCAAGTTATATGGATCCAACATCAGCTGTTGGATTACGGTTTGAACTATCTAGAAACCCCTATTTTTTGTGATAATGAGGCTGCAATTCAGATTGTTAAAAATCCAGTCCAGTATTCGAAAACCAAGCACATTGATATCAAAATTCATTTCATCAGAGATTGTTATGAGCGTTCGCTCATTCGGCTGGAACAGGTTCCCTCTGCTAATAATGTGGCAGATCTGTTCACAAAGCCGTTTAACAAAGCTCGATTCGATGTGCTTGTCAGCTTTTTGAAAATGCTACGTTTTGAGGACTAATTTTTTCTTTAGGTTAGTTTAAATTTGCGCATTTTAACTTCATTCTCACCCATGCACAAATTTAGGGGGAGAAATAAACAAAAACCAAACAAAAATTAGAAAATTCAAACTCCAAAAATAGTGTTATTTCTGTTTTATTTTTTTTAGAAAATATTCCAAAAACATTAGAAAATCAGAAAATCAAAAATATGTTGCTGATAGTTTTTGTTTGTAGGTGATGTGTTGGGAAGTGATATAATCATGTGATAACAGGCAATCTGAATCTGTGTAAGGTACCAAAGTTGAATTGTCTAAGCTCTGTGTTCGATGCGCTGGTAGGCACGAAAGTTTTTAAAATGGACTTGACTAGGATCAGATGAACTTAAGGAATTGAGAGACTTGACAAATCTTGACCTAGATAGTTCCATTTAGCCTGACAATACGAAGCTTGGGTATGTTGAGCAGAGAGATATACATGGGAATCTGCGGATACATTAAATGATCTGTATCTAGAACTGTGGATTAACTTTTCCTCGATGTGCGGACTTTGTCCTTAATTCCGATATTGACGGGGCAACTGGGGAATTCCGATAAATTATGTCTGTAGAAAGTTATTTTCTTTCTTTCTTATTGTCAGTCATATGTTACCTCCTCTGTGTGATCGAAAGATCCGACCTGGACTGCAACATATGCAACTCTGTCTCTCTGCATCTTCTATCTATGCAATTCTTTCTGCCTGTTAGCCATATGCTGTCTCCTTTGCATGATTAACAATCTGACCTGGTACACAGCATATGCAACCATTCTACTTCTTAATCCCTCAACATCTGGTTAGTCATATGTTTCACTCTTTGCGTGATTGGAAGAGATCCGACCTGAGTGTACAACATATGCATTCTAAATCTGACTTCTTCCTTAATAATTGTCTGCTCATCTGATGTAAGGAGTATTCTGGAAGTTCTTGATTGTCGGGGTATATCAGGAAGCGGGAAACACATTCTAGTACAACTAAAATTGAACATTCATAGGTTGTCTGTAGATCTCGCTCAATTTAGGTGGACAACAATATCCTTGGTCGTCGTCAGTTGAATGGTCTTTTAGGATTATTATATAAGTTCATAGGATCTAATGTCTTGTCACTTATAGAATGTCCTAAATTTGTCACAACCTTCGTGTTTAAGTGGACTGCAATACCGGCGATCGACCAGACATTGACATGAAGGTAGAAATACCGATAAGCCGAGTAAGGCTGTCTAATAACTTTGATCCCAGTGTCTCAAAAATATTTTTAGTGTTAGTTAAGGTGAAATAAGTTTTATTTCTCTTTAATTTCAATTTTACTTTATTTTTATTTTTATTTTTTTAATTTTCTGAATTTTATTTTTCATTTTGATGAAAATTTTGATAAAAATTTTTAGTTTAGTTTTAGAAATTAGTTTTATTTTATTTTACTTTATTTTTTATTTTTATTTTTATTTATTTTATTTTTTATCCTCAAAATGTTTTATTTATTTTTGGGTATTTGACTTTATTTTTTTAAGGCTTTATGAGTTGCATCCCAATTTTTTGGACTGGGTATATAAGGAAATGTGTACAGCCGAAAACCATTTTAGTTCTCATTTTCTTATTCTCGGCCGCAAACTCCAAAATTCTCTCTCTCTCTCTCTCTAAAATTTTTCTGTGATTTTTCGAGAAATTGAGTGTTCGAATCTGAAGGTATACTATTTTCGATCATCAATAGGCTGTTCGCACTCAAAATCGATTCGTTTTAAGGACTTAATTGAAGAAATATCATTTTCGGCGTTTACGGCCAGCTATTTACGGCCAACTGTTTACGACCAGGGCAGTTTACGGCCAAGACAGTTTACGGCCGTGAACACCCGTTGACCGTAAATTGATTTTTCTTCGTGTGTTTTACTTAAAAGCCAAATTGAACTGCAACATGAGTAAAACATCAATTTTAAATGTTTAAATATATTGTTTTCTCACTTGGCTTGGCTTAGTGCAGACTGAAATGGCAGAACTCAAATTCGCTGACAGTCACAACCTGGCTATTCTCTTGGCTGATCCTCCTGCTGCTCACGGAGAATTCAAATCAATGATGCATGGACTGTGAGAATGTTGTCTGACTACTGCTCTGACTGTTAATCCAGCAATCTATCAAGACTTGATCAAAGAATTCTGGAGGTCAGCAGATGTGAAGAAAGGAAGTGATGGATCTGTTTCTGTTGAAGCTACAGTCAAAGATTGCAAAATCATCATCACAGAACAGTTCATCAGGGATGTTCTAAAAATTGACGATCAATCAACCTTTCCCTCTGAGATTGAAATCGTCCAAGTTGAGGAATTTCTCACCAAAATAGGATATGAAGGTGTCTTCCCTCCGACCATGAAGAAGTTGCTGCCACCGTTCTGGAGGTTCTTAGCTCATGTCTTTGTGAGCTGCATATCAGGAAGACGAACTGGTGCAGATGAGATATCTTTACGGAACACAAGAGCTATCATCGCTCTTGCTGCGAGATTTGACTTCAATTTTTCCAAGTTCATTCTGGACGAGTTTGTGGTGAACATCAAAGCGAAGACAAGAGACAAATTCTTGATGTACCCTAGATTCATTCAAGAGTTCCTTAATGAGCAATTTTCCGCGATGAATGAAGAAGGAGAAACCCTCGACATGAAGTCTCTTGGACCAAACACCGTCGGGTTAATGAAGCAAAACCCAAAGGGAAAAATTACTTTTCAAGGAAAGTATCCCTTAGTGAAGTGTGGCTTGTTTTCCGATTCATGTGAGGCATCTGAGTCTCATGTATCATCAGATCGCGTGACCTCTAAAGATGACATGTTTTCTGAAGATGATGTTATTCCGGTTTCTGATCATCAAGATGATGTTGTTAGACCTGTTATGATGGTAGCCGAAGAGCATGACTTGCACTCTGTACATGTTGAGAGTGATTACAACGAGGGAACGACAAAGGATGCGACAGAGAACAAAGGAGATGATGATGATTCTTTTACTGATTTGGATCTTACAGGTTTTGACAAGGATGATATTTCCTTAAATCTTGGAGGCAATGATAACCTCTTGTCTAATGAAGACCTTGACTTGTTTTTTGACAATATCCGTGATGTTGCTCATCCAGCAACGGAGATAAGGGATACAGAAGATGTTCTTGAAACAATGCCTCTTACTTCCAACCAAATGGCTGACACTTCAACACCTATGGAGACAACTTCAGCGATTCCTCCCCTTGAGGATGCTATTCCTACTACTGAGCCATCTATGAGTGAACTGTTGACGACTCAGACCTCCCAGTCTCCTTTGAAGAGGAGAAGACTTGATCCGAGACCGGAAGTATTTGTTCCAGAAGTATCTCAAGGCCTTCCGACTCAACCCATAACTACTTCTTTTGCTACTTCATCTATTCCATCCCGTGAAGGACCGAGCACGTTTTATGATGTTGGTGGTTCATCAGCTCCCCCGGGATCATCTCCTCTTAGGCCTTATCATGATGTTGCCTCTGAGAGGCTTGCTCTACATCTGGCCCAAGAACAAAGCTCAGTGCCTTCCTCTCGAGCTAAAGGAATTTTTATTGAGGAAGGCCACTCAGGAAGGGATGATCCCACCATACTTGGACTTCAAAAGGAGATAAGTGTGCTTAACCAAAAGAATATTGAGCTTGATATCCGTGTGGCTGATCTTGAAGCTGAAAAGGCCCAATTTAAAATTCATGTTGCAGATCTTGAAGAAGATAAGTCTCTGAAATCACAGCAAATCTCCGATCTGCAAACATATCTGGGAACCTTAACTGCAAGCTATTTTGACTTGAAAAAGAAACTGGCAGAAGAATTTGGCGACAAGTTCAAATCATCCGTTCAACAATTCAATGCTGGTCAGTCATCTCAAGATCCCCTTGTTGACCCGCCCACTGAACAAAGAACTCGGATCGTTGATCGCTTTGAAAAGGAACCATTTCAAGCACCCAACGTTGTTGCACTAAAACGCGCCAAATTATCAGCATCCGACAAGAGAAAACAATTATTATTCAAGAAGAGCTCATATCAGAACACTCCTGGAGATCAACCTAATATCACCGTCACTGATCTTGAAAAGAAAAAATTTGGACACAAGTACGGTGATAGAACAGGAATTGTCTCATGGGGCTTTCATGACAGGCTAAACATGTGGATAGTGAAACGCAAAAGCAAAAACGTGGGTATTACAACGACTTCCATGATTTCAGTTAATGGACAAGGGTTGATCTTTCAGAACTATCCAATGCTCCATTTGCAAATCCATCAGGTGATCCACAGGCAACTCATTTCAAGCTATTCTTGGAGGACCGAGTAAAGAAGGGATTTCTTGGCATGAAGACTGCTGAGTCTTTCATTAAAAGCTTCCCTAAAGTACTGGATCCCAAGACAAATAAGCCTTTCCAGACTGTTATGTGGCCGCTAACCAATCAAGTTAGACAAATTCCAGTGTTGCAGAACTTCTGTGATGGATCTCTTGCCAATATGCATTACTGGGTGTATGATGAAACAACTGCGTCTGCCATCATCAAGTTTCAAGATGGTTGCTTTCGCCAGTTCGAAAAAAAAGACCTACTTCAGTTCGGAAAGTGGGATATTCATTATTTGGCACAACATCAGATCAAAGTGGCTGAAGATATCTTCGAGAGTGCTGCCAAAGAGTACACATCAATGGTTGTGGAGATCATCTCAAAAGAGATGTGGAGTGGTGCAATGGGGGGGGGGGGGTTCCGATGTGCTTATCATTGAAAAGGACTGAGTTAGAGCTAGCATCAAACAAAGGGGGAGATTGAAGGGTCTAGTTTATGGTTTGGGCTAGGCTATCTGGTGTATAGGTCTTAATGGGTTTTGAGTCTTGTAATAGAAAGTTTTGGATGAGTTTACGGCTAAAGATGTGTTTACGGCCGTAAACAGGTTTACGGCCGTAAACCTGTTTACGGCCAGCCATTCCCTTATATATAGGATGTGTCAGAGTCTGTCTGTGGTTGTTGTCAGTCCACAGAGTGTACGGTCATTTGTGTGTGTCCAAGTTGTACTCGACGTTTCTTTGATATAAACGTGTGCAAGGCTTGGTTTAATCTACTTCTACTCCATTCTTATCGTGTTTAATTGTTAGTTTGCTTGATCACTGGTTAAGATCCTTGATTTAAGGACCTTACACTCGTTTAGGTTGTGTCGGCTAAAAATCGATCGATCTAAAACTCGATTTTCGTGCTGTGCACTGCTTGGATAAATCTTAGAAAAATCATAACATCCTCTTAACAAAGTCAGATTTGGACGTTCTCTATATGCACGCTCTTAGTTTAACGTCTACTACGACTTTAGTTTAGATTACTAAGGCGAAAAAGTATTTTATCGTAGACTCGCTTTTTACAACACACAGCGTCGTGCCAGTTTTGTCGCCAAACTTCGATAAGTCATAACTTCTTCGTTATAAGTCGGATTTCAGCGTTCTTTATATCTACGGAATCCTTGTCACGAGCACTAAAAATTTATTCATAGATATTGGGTCTATCTATTATTTTAATTTTAAAGCATATTTATATTATTATTTTATTACATTGTTATAGGCAAGTATAATGCACATAAAATCAAAGAAATCACATAATACTCAAATAATTCTTCTTTATTACATTAAAATGGGTTACAATTGTTAATGCTAACTATTACATCATTATATTAATGCTTAGCTAGAAATGGGGGCGTTACAATTCTCTCATCCTTAGGATGATTCCGTCTCGGAATCATACATCAGCAAACAAATGTGGATAGCGACTCTTCATGTCACTCTCTATTTTCCAAGTGAGGTTCGGTCCATTCGTATGTTTCCATAGCACAAGCACTAATTCGACCATCTTACGTTGCGAAATTTTCTTCGTCTTACGCTCAACAATTGCCTCAGGCTCTTCGATTAACCTCCTATCCTTATCAATCCTTAACTCCGAAATTCGAATTATATTGGAAATATCTCCCATAAACTTTCTCAAATAACACACACGGAAAGTGTTAGGAATACTATTTAGTTCTTTTGGCAATTCCAGTTTATAAGCTTGGTTCCCAATCCTCTGAAGAACTCTGAATGGCCCAATAAATCTTGGACTCAACTTTCCTCTCTTTCCAAATCTTATAAGTCCTTTCCACAGTGAGACTTTGAGCAAAACTGAATCTCCAACTTCGAATGTCATCGGTCGTCGCTTTTTGTCAGCATAGATCTTTTGGTGATCCTGAGCTGCCAACATCCTTTCTCTAATCACTTTTAGCTTTTTAGCAGTCTAATGGACTATTTCAGGGCCTATAAACTGTTTTCCCTGGCCTCAAGCCAACAAGACGGCGTACGACACTTCTATCGATACAAAGCATGATAAGGTGCCATCTTGAATCACGAATGATAACTATTATTACAGGAAAACTCTACAAAGGGTAAATGCTCATCCCAGTTACCTTGAAATTCCATGGTACATGCTCTTAGCATATCTTCCAGTATTTGAATCGTTCTTTCGCTCTGACCATCAATTTGCAGATGGTAGGTTGTACTCAAACACAACTTCATACCCATTTCCTCTTGTAAACTTTCCCAAAATATTGATGTGAAACGACTGTCACGATCTGATATAATCATTAAGGGAACACCGTGAAGTCTTACTATCTCCTTCCAGTAAGCATTTTCAAGCTTATCCATATATCATCCCTCATTGGCTGCTATGAAGTGTGCACTCTTAGTGAACCGATCCACGACTACGCAAATCATGTCGTGACCGTTCTTCGTCCTGGGCAGTTTAGTCAAAAAATCCATGGTGATGTCTTCCCATTTACCCATGGGTACAGGTAAAGGTTCTAAACTCCCATACAGATCTGATGTTGTGCTTTAAGTCTTGCACATGTTACATAATCTTCCACATACTTCGCAACATCGAGCTTCATCATCGTCCACCAGTTGTAAGGTTATCCTTATACATTTTAGTGCTGCCGAGATGAATCGAGTACATGGTCTTGTGAGCTTCTTCCATCAGAAGATCTCTTATTCCTCCCATGTTAGGCACCCAAATCCTATCTTGCAATACCTTCAATCCTTGACTATTTGTACCGGAGACCAATGTTATGCCTAAACGTTCTTCCTTTTGGTCATTTTTCTCCAAAGCTTTTTCCTGAGCTTTCTTAATGCTTCCAAAATCATTGAGACAACTTCTATTCTTAACGCTCTTGGCCTTTTTCTTTCCAAGTTTACTTTTCGACTTAGAGCATCAGTTACGACATTTGCTTTACCAGGGTGGTAAAGTATCTCACAACCGTAATCCTTGAGTAACTCTAGCCAGCGTCGTTGTCTTATATTCAATTCTCTTTTATCAAAGAGGTACTAAAGAATTTTATGATCAGTGAAGAGTTTTCACTTCGTGCCATAGAGATAATGTCTCCATAGCTTTAATGCAAATACTATCGCTGCCAACTCTAGATCATGAGTGGGGTAGTTCTTTTCGTTCTCTTTCAATTGTCTAGATGCATATGCTATAACCTTATGTCTCTTGGTCAGAACACAACCTAACCCAACTCTAGATGCATCACTATAGACTGCGAAGTCTTTAACTCCTTCAGGTAAAGAAAGAATCGGTGCTTTCCTTCTTTAATTTCTTAAATGCTTCTTCATGTTTCTCACTCCATGTATATGTAGCTCCTTTATGGGTCAAAGTTGTTAATGGATCAGCTATCGAAGAAAAGCCTTGGATACACCTTCAATAATATCCAGCTAATCCCAGAAAGCTTCGAATCTCAGTGGGACATTGTAACAAATCGTTATTTCAAACCTATGTAATAGTATAGGTCAATGTGTAATTTTTTTTTATAATAATAAAGAGAAATTTTAGCATAATGTGCATATTTACATAATTGACCCTCAAAAATAAATATTTAACAATATCGATTAGGATGAACCAAGTGATAGAGATTGTAACAAGGTTTCCAAAAACATAAAGAACACTAAAATCCGAGTTATAACGAAGAAGTTATGACCAATCGAAAATCCGCGACAAAACCGGCAAAGCACTGTTCAGTGTAAAAACTGAATTTTCAATAAAAGGCTTTTTAGCCTTAACAATCTAAATGAAAGTTGTAGTTTATGTTAAACCGAGAACTTTCATAAAAAGAACGGAAAAATCTGACTTCGTATGAGGAAGTTGTGATTTTTCTAACTTTCAGTATAGCAGTGTACAGCTGAAAACTCGAAATAAAGATCGAGCAATTTTTAGCCAACACAACCTAAACGAGAATTGAAGGTCTCGTCGGTAGTATTACAATGGTAAAAAGACAGACAAAAACGGACGTCGAATGAAGAAGTTATGAATTTTTAATGGATTCTCGTCCCGGTCTGTTTAAAATTATAATATTAAAAATAAATTCAAAATTAGCCGACGAAGTCTAAACGAAAGTCGTAGAGTATGATTTTACCTACGCGTGCATATAAAGAACGCCAAAAACGGAGCTCGTATACGAAAGTTATAAATTTCGCAAGTTTTGGCACAAAAATAAAGAAAAATAGGAAAAACCGGGCAATTTCGCATGCCACGTCACCCTCGCACGTGGCGGCTGCTGATTGGACCGAAGCCATGCGTGGCACCTTCTGATTCGACCAACTCCACGGTCCAGTCATCCTCGGACAGCCTCGCATGAGACACACCGGACATCACCCTCGCACGCCCCTCGGATGCCCCCTTCGCACGTGCCTTCTTTCTACTGGACCGAAGTATGGTCCAATCCGAGCCTCCCATCTGCGAACCACCTGTCCGAAGCTTCGCCCCGTGGACCTCGCTGCTGATGACATGCGCCTAGCTAACTCACCCTCGGTCCGAGGCCTCGGCCTATAAAAGCCATGCGAGGGCTTCCGAAAAATGTTCACTTTTCACCCCAAATTTCATTCTCTTTCATATTTTCCACTTCCACAAACTCATATACAACCCCTAAAGCCCCGGTATCAAGTCTCGAACCCTAAGCAAGCCTCGAAGCCCCGAGATTCCCGAGAAGTAACCTCTTTCCTGTCGAAACTCTGCCCGATTTGAGCCGGTTTCTTGACAAACAAACTCCTTTTCGTGAAACGAAACTCTGTCCGATTCACCATCTATCAAGTGAGTACATACCCCCGTATTTTCATAATTTCTACTGTTTTAAGGGGGGGAATACAAGCATAACACAAGAACTTTGTGTTATAAAATCATGATAAAACGTCATTAAATCATTAAAAATACTCAAAACATTAAACTCTTTTATCATATATTTTTCCCCAAAATTCTAGTTTGTATATATATATATATATATATATATATATATATATATATATATATATATATATATATATATATATATAAAACTAAAATTTAAAAGACTTAGGACTAATAACTCATTTCGGGTCCTTTTCCTCGTTTGGATGTGGGCTTAAAGTACCGGTTATTTGTCCGAGTGTCGTTTAAATTTTACTTATATATAAAATTGTATATGTATATAAATATAATAGTTATTTCATCGGTTTAACTACCTTTGTAACATGCTGAGCAAGGGATTACATGCAAATATGGTTAAATACACATTCAGAAAGTACATATAAATTATAATAGGTATAATTTATACATAGAACAATAATTCATGATACAAGTATACTAGAATACACAGTCTTACAAGAAACTAGGGTTTTGATACAGAACAAATCAAGGTTTACACTTATCAAAGACATGTTTGGAATACTAATTCAAGAACATACTGTCAATCATTATTTCAGAATGATTGGGTTTTGATTCAGGAACATACGTGTTCGGAATACTAAATCAAGAACATACTGTCAATCATTTATTTCAGAATGATTGGGTTTTCGTAACTAATATACATGTAACGTTTATATGCTTTTTATGAGACATTCAATTCAGGTTGTTTAATTCATTTTAGACAAAATAGGAAAAGTCATGACATTATAACGAGAATCTCCAGCCGGGGATCGAAACAAGTATGTGTAGATCTATATCGGGATTGAAAACCCCGCACTCAGGCTGCTAGCTACAGTCAGGCATACACGCCGATGAGTGGCAATTGTTATCAACAGTTTAAACGCCCACAAAGCGTTTGTTTCAGGCCATCCGTCATAGTATGGTTATAATAACTCATTAAAAAGATATTAACAATACGTTAGTGTATAAACAACTAAACGAAAGTACACTTTCAAAGTACCAGTTTACAGAATACAAAATACAATGGTTCAATACAGCTGGTGGAGCCAGGCACACTCTCAGTACAAGTTTTTCATAAAGGAATACAAATACAAAACATTGATACAAAGTGAACGGTTTTATGGGAATAAAACTACTTTTCATATGCAACAGAAAATATAGGATTTTCTGGAACAATTTACATATACAAGATACAGAGACATCCTTTAAACATAAACACTTATGCACTCACTCAACTTTATGTTGATACTCTCTTTTCAAATTACTTGTATTCTCAGGGAAATAATACACAGGTACTCCCCGAGCTTTTTGAGAAGATGGAGCTATGTTGAGTCATATCTTCTTTTGTATAACTATATTTTGGTTCAATATACAATGATTGAACACATGTAAATACTTATACCTTTTAAATACAATGGCTGTTTGTACTTTGATTACTATGATGCATGTGTTGTGATACTACAATTGAAGTCCTCCACCCCTGGACGTTTTCGCCGTCTGCTTTGGGGGTGTGACAGATTGGTATGAGAGCATTGTTTATAGTGAACTCAGTATATCAATCCATAAAAGATATACAAAATATAAATACATCGGGACAAGGAGCTCTGACTACAAGTATACTTTTTAAAGATTTAGGTATTTTTATAAGAAGTATACTAACACTCATACCTACAAGTACAGTATCACAGTCATAAGAACACACTCATACTTACAAGTACAATATCACAATCATAAGAACTTAAAAGTATTTTAATGTTGAACACTATAGTCAAACCTGGGTAGTTATTGATGGGTTTTGAGCATTCTAACACTTCCTAAGTGTATATGCAACCCTAATAACCTTGGATCTATGTTTGTCTAATAATCATGCAAAGTTGAATTCCAAGGTTATATTCCTATCTAGCATACATGGGGAACATTTTTAACTTGAATGAAAGATAGAATAACTTACCTTGTTGTTGATTATGATCCTTGAAACCTTGTGAGCCTAGCACCCCAAGTGTGATGCCTCAAATGCTTCACACAACACCAAATGCAAAGGAGTAAACTTTGAGAGAATCTTACACTTGCAAAATCGGCTCTAGCCCTCTTGTTTCTTATGTGTAGCCTATTTTGGTGGAGAATGGGTTTCTTATATAGTGTTGACACATCTATGGTTACACCATGTAAACCCTAATGTGTCATGACTCTTCATTTCCATGACCCATGGGTTTGTAACTCCCATGGAGCATCCATGGAGCATCCTATGGGTGGAACCCAACTTGATAATCCATGGAGCCTCTTAGCCCACTATATAAGATATGGAAGATTTACATAATCTACCCATATATTTAATTAGTTATCTTTTGATCACTTAATTAATTCTAAATTAATTCTTGATCAAACTAATTAAATAATATTATTAATATATTAGAACTTATAATATATTAATAAACCATAAGTGTTATTTCTCTCATTTTAGTTTATCCAATTGCATGGTGTCATGCAACCCAAATGGACCATGCTGGGTCGGGTCAAGTACATACCAGAAATAGTTATGGACTTAGACACCTTATCCAACAGTCTCCCACTTGGATAAGTCTAATAACTAAAACTGCAATACTTCAGGAACCGATCGGCAATCGTAGCTCTTTCAAGGTCTCTCGGAACTGAGAAGATGATGATACGCCATTTAAGATAAGTGATCATATAATCCTCTGTTCTAGATATCAGCCGGACAAATACATGGAACAATGTCTTACTTATTGTCCAACAGTTTGTTTCCCGATTTCCGATTTGTTTGACAAAGAACTTAATTGAACACATCAACTTAGTTCTGACCGGGCCCGGTACATAGGTCAAAACAAAATCATCGAGGGGCCCAGATATCAGCTTCTAATCCAAGAAGGAACAGATAAACTTCGACTCATATGTTTGTTCTACCACTCATTGAATTATACACAAAAGCACGTTTTATAACATCAAGTTACCAATGTGTTAACGTACAATCAATGCATAACCAACTCATAAGTAACAAATCATATCTCTAGGTTTGAAGACTTATATGATATTTCCGTCTCACGATCACTCGAGATAAATTCCATGAAGTGATTCCAGTGAGCGTGGGTTGAGTCCAATGCTCAGAACTTATGAGCACTCATGAGTGTTGTAGCCATGTCCAACAACTTAGACCTCTGCAACCAATCATGACAGTCTTGATTCATACCTACTTCCGACATATGACCGGCTGTGGAGGTTCGAATAATATGATATACCAAACATAATTATTCTGGAAGTCAAAACATGCAAAAGAAATATAGTAAACGATCGACAAGAGATAGCAACACTTTACTCATAAATAAAACACCTTTTATTCATCATCTAATGTCAATTACACTTTACAAATTTCAAGGTTATCTAACTACTAAATCTAATATCATCCTTCAGCCCTATGCTCCGAGCATGCTGGAGATGCTTAACCCGAGTCAGTCCCTTCGTGAGGGGATCTGCTGGATTCTCATCCGATGATACCCTCTTTGCCACGAGGAGTCCTTCTTCTATTCGATGTCGGATGAAATGGTATTTTCTGTCGATGTGTCTGGATCTCCCGTGATCCCTTGGTTCCTTGGCTAAGGCAACTGCACTTTCACTATCACAGAAAATTTCCATTGGCTCTTTAATAGCTGGTACAACTCCAAGGTCTCCAATGAAGTTCTTCAGCCATATCGCCTCCTTTGCTGCCTCGCTAGCTGCTATATACTCTGATTCGCAAGTTGAATCAGCTACTGTCTCTTGCTTGGAACTCTTCCAAGAAATTGCTCCTCCAGTTAAGGTAAAGACCCAGCCTGACTGAGAGCGGAAATTATCCCTATCAGTCTGAAGGCTAGCATCACTATACCCTACAACTCTCAAGTCTTCACTCCCACCGAGGGTAAGGACCCAGTCCTTAGTCCTCCGTAGGTACTTGAGGATATTCGTTACCGCAGTCCAGTGTGCCTTGCCAGGGTTCCCCTGATACACATCAATTTAGACCTTAATTGAACACATCAATTTAGTTCTGACTGGGCCCGGTACATAGGTCAAAACAAAATCATCGAGGGGCCCAGATTTCGCTTCTAATCCAAGAAGGAACAGATAAACTTCGACTCATATGCTTGTTCTACTACTTGTTAAATCACACACAAAGGTACGTTTTATAACATCGAGTTACCAATGCGGTTTCGTACGATCAATGCATAACCAACTCATAGGCAACAAGACATATCTCTAGGTTTGAAGACTTATATGATATTACCGTCTCGCGATCACTCGAGATAAATTTCCATGAAGTGATACCAGCGAGCATGGGTTGAATCCAATACTCAGAACTTATGAGCACTCATGAGTGTTGAGGCTATGTCCAACATCTTAGACCTCTACAACCAACTCATGACAGTCTTAATTCATATCTACTTCCAACATATGACCGACTGTGGATAATTTGAATAATATGTAAAACATAACATAAATATTCTGGAAGTCAAAACATGCAAAAGAAATAATAGTAAACGATTGACACAAGATAGCAACACTTTACTTATAAATAAAACACACCTTTTATTCATCATCAAATGTGAATTACACTTTACAAATTTCAAAATTATCTAACTACTAAAACTAATATCATCCTTCAGCCCTATGCTCCTTGCATGCTGGAGATGCTTAACCCTACCCAGTCCCTTCGTGAGGGGATCTGCTGGGTTCTCATCCAATGATACCCTCTTTGCCACGAGGAGTCCTTCTTATATTCGATGTCTGATGAAATGGTATTTTCTATCAATGTGTCTGGATCTCCCGTGATCCCTTGGTTCCTTTGTTAAGGCAACTGCAATTTCACTATCACAGAAAATCTCTATGGGCTCCTTTATAGCTGGCACAACTCCAAGGTCTCCAATGAAGTTCTTTAGCCATATCGCCTCCTTTGCTGCCTCGCTTGCCGCTATATACTCTGATTCGCAAGTTGAATCAGCCACTGTCTCCTGCTTGGAACTTTTCCAAGAAATTGCTCCTCCGTTTAAGGTAAAGACCCAGCCCGACTGAGAGCAGAAATTATCCCTTTCAGTCTGGAAACTAGCATCATTATACCCTACAACTCTCAAGTCATCACTCCCACCAAGGGTAAGGACCCAGTCCTTAGTTCTCCGCAGGTACTTGAGAATGTTCTTTACTGCAGTCCAGTGAGCCTTACCAGGGTTCCCCTGATACCTGCTAACCATGCTCAAAGCAAAGGCTACATCAGGTCGAGTACACGTCATAGCATACATGATCGATCCTACAGCCGAAGCATAAGGTATTTGACTCATTTATGCTATCTCAGCCTCAGTACTAGGGCTTTGTGTCTTACTCAATCTGGCATTACTCTGGATGGGTAACTCTCCTTTCTTGGAGTCCTGCATGCCGAATCTCTTCAACACCTTATCCAAGTAAGTACTCTGACTAAGTCCAATTAGTCTTGTACTCCGGTCTCTCAAGATCCTTATCCCTAGAATATAGGCAGCTTCTCCTAGGTCCTTCATAGAGAAACACTTCCCAAGCCAGGACTTAACTTCCTGCAGAGTTGGGATGTCATTTCCTATGAGTAGTATGTCATCCACATACAATACCAAAAAGCTAACTATACTCCCACTAGCCTTGACATATACACAAGATTCATCTTCACTCCTAGAAAAGCCAAATTCTTTGACTTTCTCATCAAAGCAAAGATTCCATCTGCGAGGTGCTTGATTTAACCCATAAATGGATTTCCTAAGCTTACACACTTTATTAGGGTACTCTGTGTTGACAAAACCCTCTGGCTGACTCATGTAAACATCCTCAGCCAACTTTCCATTAAGGAAAGCGGTTTTGACATCCATTTGCCATATTTCATAGTCATGAAATGCGGCTATGGCTAACAGAACCCTAATAGACTTAATCTTGGCCACTGGAGAAAAGGTCTCATCATAATCAACTCCCGGAGTTTGTGAGAAACCCTTTGCAACCAGTCGTGCCTTATAAGTGTGTACATTACCATCCATGTCGGTCTTCTTCTTGAAGATCCATTTGCACCCTATAGTCTTACGACCTGGTACATTCTCAACCAAGTTCCAAACTTGATTGTCATACATGGACTGTATCTCGCTGTCCATTGCCTCTTTCCACTTGGCTGACTCAGGGCCTGCCATGGCTTCCGCGTAACTGTTAGGTTCATCCAGACCTATCAGTGTCTCATCACTGATAAGTGTATCACCTTCCGCAGTAATATGGAATCCATAGTAATGCTCAGGTGCATTCCTAACCCTTGTGGAACGCCTCAGAGGTACAGACTTGTCAATTGGCTCAACAGAAGTTTCCTCCTCAAGTTGAGTGCTAGGGTTTGAAGTTCCTTCACCACTTGACTCTTGAATTGCTTCAAGGTCAACTTGCCTCCCACTGTCTCCTTGGCTTATGAACTCTCTCTCTCGAAAGAAAGCCCTCCTAGCTACAAAGACCACATTCTCACTAGGTCTGCAGAAGAGGTAACCAAAGGATTTCTGTGGGTAGCCGATGAAAATACACCTCTCACTTCGAGGTTCGAGCTTATCATGAGTCTCGCGTCTCACGAAAGCCTCGCAACCCCAAATCTTAATGTGGTCTAGTTTGGGTACTTTACCAGTCCACATCTCATGAGGAGTTTTGGCAAGTTTCTTTGTGGGAACTAGATTAAGGATATGGGCGGCAGTCTCTAAGGCATACCCCCAAAATGAGATTGGTAGCAAAGCTCGACTCATCATGGAACGAACCATATCCAACAAGGTTCGATTACGCCTCTCAGCTACACCATTCAACTGCGGTGTCCTGGGAGGTGTCAATTGTGAGACAATCCCACATTCCCTAAGATAGTCGAGGAACTCTGAACTAAGATACTCACCACCTCGATCGGATCGAAGCATCTTAATGTTCCTGCCCAGTTGATTCTCGACTTCCTGTTTAAACTCTTTAAACCTCTCAAAAGTCTCTGACTTGTGCTTGATTAAGTAGACATATCCATATCTACTATAATCATCAGTAAAAGTCAAATAATAACGATTAGCATCCCTTGTGGCATGTTTGAAGGGCCCACACACATCCGTGTGTATAAGATCCAACAAACCTTCACCCCTCTCACAAGAACCTATGAAGGGTGACTTTGTCATTTTTCCAAGTAAGCATGATTCACAACTATCATCTGACTTTAGGTCAAATGACTCCAATACTCCATCCTTTTGGAGTTGGCCTATGCGTTTCTTGCTTATATGTCCAAGACGACAATGCCATAATGATGCTTTATCCAAGTTATTATCATTAACAGAATCAATACACAATACATTATTTCCTAAGTTATCAACCACAGATACATTTTCATACACACCATCACAAGGTAATGCTTTAAAATAAAGAACATTATTAAAGAAAGCATTAATCGAACCAACTTCATTTATCAAATGAAAAGGTGAAACCTTGTTTATACAATGCATGAAAGGAAATAATATTTCTTGCCATTTCTGGCGAATAACAACATTTATTCAAATCTAAACTAAACCCACTACTTAGCGATAAAGTATAAACTCCAATCTTGGTGACAGGTAAAACTTTCCTATTCCCCATGATTAAGTGTATTCTTCCATGCTCCACATTCTCACTTCTTCTTAGTCCCTGCAAATCAGAACAGATATGAATACCACAACCGGTATCAAGGACCCAAGAGTTAGAATGTGGTGAGTTATTAGATAAGATAGTGTAAATACCTGCATGGTTGGGTTTAACTTTCCCATCCTTCACATCTTGCTGGTATTTTGGGCAGTTCCGCTTCCAATGTGATTTTTCATGGCAATAGAAGCATTCAGCCTCTTTTGGGTCAGAAGAAGGAGTGACGAAACCTTTCTTGGTTCCACTTGAAGAAGAGCCATCAAGGGTCCTAGCCTTGGTACCCTTCGAAGAGCTCCTCCTCTTCTTCCCTCGACCTTTCCCGATTGCCAAAACCGGGGCGGAGTTTGGAGTAGGAGTGTTAACAACCGACTTACCCTTAAGACCTGTTTCTGCGGTCTTGAGGAGTCCCTGAAGTTTGCTGAGTGTGACCTCTTCCTTATTCATGTGATATGTCATGCGGAATTGATCATAGCACGATGGTAAGGAGTGCAAAATGATATCTATTGCAAGCTCCTCAGGGAAGTTCACATTAAGCTTCAGCAACCGATCCACATACCTTTGCATTTTCTGCATGTGGCTCGTGACGGATTCCCCGTCCTTCATCATGGTTGTTATGATAGAGCATATGATTTCATACCTCTCTTTTCGTGCACTTTGATGGTATCTTTCCATCAGATCTTGGTGCATTTCAAAAGGGTAGAAGTCCTCATAGGACTTTTGGAGTTCCGCTGTCATGGTGGCCAACATGATACATGCCACTTTTGTAGCATCCCTTTCATGTGCCCGGAAGTCAGCGATCTCCTGGGGAGTTGCAGTGGTCTCATCAATCTCCTTAAGCTCCTTGTCAAGGACATATTCTTTGTCCTCGTAGCGGGTAATCATCCTGATGTTTCTGATCCATTCATTGAAGTTGGATCCATCAAAAGTGACTTTCCCACAGAAGCTCATAAGGGTAAAGGAGCCATTAGGATTAGAGCCAGAAGCAGCATTGTTTGAAGACATCTGAAAGAAGAGAACAAGATTAGTTTAGATATTAAGAGAGTCCTTAATAAAACACCCAAATGTAATATTAAGGCTAGGATCCAATCACAATATATTATAACTTAGAAGAGGTATGCCGTAATCCAAGCTATAACATATTTGAAAGGTAGGTGAATGACGATTCACCAATTTCCACCATGAAAAACGAAATATAAATATTAGGTTTTTAATTGGTTCTTAGAAATTCCTAGATTCTTTTGAGATTCAATGAACTTTTCAAAGGCATGTTTCAATCTCGAGTGTTCCCTCCAAGTTTTGTGACTGGGATACCGAGGATCACAAAACGAGGTGTGAAGTAACCATGCAAATCACTTGGTATACTCAATGTTTATTACTCAATCGATGTGCCGGTTAACCACACGAGCTCCACCGACCTATAATAAACTTTAAGTCACCCTTTACCTACCTTGTTAAGTCCAAGTTAGTGTGCCGGTTAACCACACGAGCTCCACTAACGACTTAAACAAAGTGTAAAGTGTAATTTCATGGATTAGCACCTTATTCACATTTTCCTAAAGTAACTAAGATTGGGAATTTAATAAAAGCATTTAGTTACTTTATAATTCATACTTTTAATGAGAATTTATAAGTCCTTGTCCTACCCGTTCGGCTAACGACCCTCCACCGATCAAGGAAGCGGTGGGTGAGAGTGGACACCCATTAAGTTGCCATTTTATAGGCAACAACCTTATACCCCCCTTATAGACCGGCTTCGTGAATGAGGCGTACTAGCGGTAAGACGACTTGTTGTTATACATATATATATATTAGTAACTTATAATATTATAAAGTATAAGGGTTGAATTTTAACTTTTAAAATTCTAAGGGTTGGAACTAAAGTTTTAATCAAGACTTTACATGTTCCAAAACTTGAGGGCAAGTTTTGTAAACTTCCAAAACTTTTCATTTCTTATAACTTATGAATTAATTGAGTAATAAAAATGAAGACTCTTCATTTTTATAACTCTTGTGTTCTTTTAATGGCTTTAATAAAAGTGAGACTTTTGGTTTTCCATAACTTGAGGACAAGTTATGGACTCCATTAAAACTCATTATGATCATGAATTAAACTACCATGAAGGTTACAAAAAATTCCTATGATCATCTAATCTTCATAAGTTCAAGAACATGAATATGAACACTTTCAAGAATCAAAAAAAAAAAAATTACACTTAAAAAAAACTTGTAATTTTAATAATTGCCATTGTAAATGGATTAGCATAAACATTACACCATCTAAAACAAGCTTTAAAACATCAAAACAGTTTAGGGTAATGTTTCTAGTCCATTTCCAGCAACAAATGTGCAAACTTTCATACGAGCAGAAAACAGAAAAACGATTTTTTTTTCAAGCTGTTTGCACATAAAAAAAACAACAAACAAACCTAGGCTCTGATACCACTGATGGGTTTTGAGCATTCTAACACTTCCTAAGTGTACATGCAACCCTAATAACCTTGGATCTATGTTTGTCTAATAATCATGCAAAGTTGAATTCCAAGGTTATATTCCTATCTAGCATACATGGGGAACATTTTTAACTTGAATGAAAGATAGAATAACTTACCTTGTTGTTGATTATGATCCTTGAAACCTTGTGAGCCTAGCACCCCAAGTGTGATGCCTCAAATGCTTCATACAACACCAAATGCAAAGGAGTAAACTTTGAGAGAATCTTACACTTGCAAAATCGGCTCTAGCCCTCTTGTTTCTTATGTGTAGCCTATTTTGGTGGAGAATGAGTTTCTTATATAGTGTTGACACATCTATGGTTACACCATGTAAACCCTAATGTGTCATGACTCTTCATTTCCATGACCCATGGGTTTGTAACTCCCATGGAGCATCCATGGAGCATCCTATGGGTGGAACCCAACTTGATAATCCATGGAGCCTCTTAGCCCATTATATAAGATATGGAAGATTTACATAATCTACCCATATATTTAATTAGTTATCTTTTGATCACTTAATTAATTCTAAATTAATTTTTGATCAAACTAATTGAATAATATTATTAATATATTAGAACTTATAATATATTAATAAACCATAAGTGTTATTTCTCTCATTTTAGTTTATCCAATTGCATGGTGTCATGCAACCCAAATGGACCATGCTGGGTCGGGTCAAGTACATACCAGAAATAGTTATGGACTTAGACACCTTATCCAACAGTTATGTAATCATATCTGGAATTAATATAGCCTGATCAACTATATTGATTTGAGATATGACCAACATGTGTTTGGGAGTGATAGTGGTGTTGCGACATGTCTAAAACTTACCATACATATAAAGAAGAACTATAGAACAGAACACACATATTAAAATACTATGGAGAGTATTTTACTAACCTTACTTCTAATACAGAACCTATGGCTGAACCCAATTTACCGGGAGACCCCTACAATCCACAGAATGTAGGCTGGATCACAGACTCAGACGAAGAACCCTTTGAGGACAGCGAGTCAAGTGGTATGGATACAGAGCCACAAGTCTGCAACCCTGGGGAGCGTCCCCTGAGGCAAGAAGAAGCAGAACCCATACCCAAGTGGGGCCAATACATAAACCATTGGAGTCGACAAGACGGTCAACGCCCTCCGTACGGAATGGCACAAGGTTTCTATAACGTCTCTAGAGGAGGAACCGTTGACAGAGCTCTTCCAGTTATAGTAAACCGAATAGCCTGACAGTTCGATGAATCAAGGATGTCGATCAATCGAATCCTAGAGGTGAATGCGGCTGCGCAGGCTAACACTGCAGATATCCTTCGTCTTGACGAGATGCAAGATGACACCCAACACCATACTGAATCCCTTCCAAGGCAACTTAATGATGCTGAATCAGAGATCAGAGAACTGAGGGACCATCAAGCTGCCCAAGAAAGACGCTGGAAAGCGCAAGACGAAGCGGAACCTAGCAACCGACGTAGAAGTCGCCGCAAGTAGTGTTCACACTACTTCTACTTTCTACCTTCTATATCGAATGTATATACTACTTTTCACGACATGTACAAAACCGAGTATCAATAAAACAATAAGCACTTTACTTCAACAAGAGTTAGTACAATTCTCATAAACATCTTATTCCAAAGTTTTGGATCACAAAAATGTTCTAGTGTTATTTTTCATGCTTTCACTACGACCGCAGAAATGTTATTTTCGGTAGGTCGGTTTGATGTCGACACTTTCTTAGTGTTGGGTTATATTATAATCCTGCTTTAAGGTCAAGTTTTCTGGACCTTATACACTTAATATACCAATATAGTCGACATGTACATTCATACTTTTTGAAAAATAACCATTCAATTTCATATTATCCTGTTGCAAGTTGTACTCTCAGTGGATTTCTATTACCAATTCTTTGTGAAATTCATGTTTGAGTTAAGTGTTTAGTTCAGAGATATCAAATTCATATTCATTCTTGATATCTCACTATCTTTTTATCTATTGACTTATAGAGCAAGAGATGCCTCCTCGTAGAAATCCAAGACGTATCAACACCAATGAAGCACCGACGCCACCCCCACCACCACCTCCTCAATTCGACCCCGCTATGTTTCAAGCGGCGGTCACGGCGGCTGTAGCGGCTGCCATGTCTCATATCCATACTCCTGGTGTTAGTGGGTCGGGAGTCGGTGCACATCCTTCTAACCATGGCGAAAGTCATGGGCATTCGCGAGAATGCACTTATAAAGATTTTTCTAATGCCAAACCCATGACCTTTAACGGGACTGGGGGAGTTATGGCACTAAGACAATGGATTGAGAAGACGGAAGCAATCTTTGAAATTTGCTCCTTTCCTGAGGGTAGCAAAGTTAAATTTGTTGTCTGTACTTTTTCTGATAGGGCTCTAACGTGGTGGAATGGCCACATTAAGTCACTTACTCTGATAATGGCTAACTCCATCAGCTGGGAGAGCCTAAAAGCCATGTTAATGCGGGAATACTGTCCGCGATGGGAGATCCAGAAATTGGAGCAAGAACTATGGGCTCTTACAATGGTTGGTTCTGACATATCAACCTATACCAGTAGGTTATGTGATCTGGCAATACTTTGTCCAGATATGGTTCCTATGGAGAGCAAAAAGATTGAGAGATATATTTGGGGTATGTCGCCCCAAATTCAGTCAAGTGTTTTAGCTTCAAAGCCTACTACTTTTGACAGTGCCAAAGAGCTGGCACAATCTCTTATCGACCACGGAGCCCGTCAAAACTCTATGGTTTCCGCTCCTGAACAACCCAAGGAGAACAACAACGACAGCAAGAAGAAAGGTTGGAACAAGAGGAAGGGCAAATCTCCTCTGGAATCTGCAAAGAAGCAACACGTAGTGGCAGTCCATGCTACTACTGTACCTGCTACCATACCCGCTGCTATACCTGTTGTTGTCCCTAATAACCTTGCACCAACTAAGCCCTATGCTGGTACCCTCCCTAAATGCAACAAGTGCAATTTTCACCACAACGGAAATTGCCAAGAAATACAGTGTCGAAACTGCAACAGGAAAGGGCATACTGCCCGATTCTGTAGAATACCACCCCAACCACTTAACCAAGTACCTGCCGCTGGAGTAGGCCGAGCATGCTACCAATGCGATGATGTGGGACATTTCAAGAAAGATTGTCCAAAAGCTGGAAATGCCGGTGGAGTTGGAAGGATTTTAGCACTGGGCCATAAAGAAGCGGTGGTAGACCCTGCTGTGGTCACGGGTACGTTCCTTCTCAACAATACTTGTGCATACATTCTATTTGATTGTGGTGCTGAGAGGAACTTCGTGAGCCATAATTTTAAACATCTACTAAATCAAAACTCCCAACCACTCAAGGAAACATTTACAGTAGAAATGGCTAACGGGAAATCTGAATCCACCAACGATATATACATAGGATGTATCCTTACCTTGAATGACTTGTCTTTCCCAATAGACCTTATGCCGGTCTCTATCAAAAGTTTTGACATCATAATAGGTATGGATTGGTTGTGCCCCAACCATGCCGACATCCTATGTTATGAAAGAGCTATTCGTTTGAACTTACCAACTAACGAAACTCTTATTATCTATGGAGACAAACCCGGAACAAACCTTCAGATCATTTCTTGCATCAAGGCACAGAAGTACCTTCGCAAAGAGTACTGTGCTTTCTTAGCTCACGTCATAGACAAAAATCAAGAAGTAAAAGATATCGCGAGCATTCCAGAGGTTTACAACTTTCCCGATATCTTTCCCGATGATCTTCCAGGAGTACCTCCCGAACGACAAGTCGAATTTCGATCGACTTAATCCCTGGAGCTACCCCTGTAGCCAAATCCCCCTATCATCTTGCACCTTCTGAAATGCAAGAATTATCCAGCCAACTTAACGAACTCCTCAGTAAAGGTTTCATAAGACCAAGCTTCTCACCATGGGGAGCATCGGTTTTGTTCGTAAAGAAGAAGGATGGATCATTCCGCATGTGCATAGACTACCGCGAGCTAAATAAACTTACCATCAAAAATCGATATCCTTTACCTCGCATTGACGATCTGTTCGACCAACTTCAAGGTGCGAACTACTTCTCGAAAATAGACTTAAGATCCGGGTATCACCAGTAGGAGGAAGACATTCCCAAGACCGCGTTTAGAACTCGTTATGGTCATTACGAGTTTATAGTGATGCCATTCGGATTGACGAATGCACCTGCTGTCTTCATGGATCTAATGAACAGAGTGTGTCGTCCATTCCTGGACAAGTTCGTCATAGTCTTCATCAACGACATCCTTATCTACTCAAGGAGCAAGGAGGAACATGGCCTACATCTTCGTCAAATATTACAAACCCTTAGGACAGAAAAACTCTATGCGAAGTTTTCAAAGTGCGAGTTTTGGATTAGGAAAGTTGAATTCCTAGGTCACGTGGTCAGTTCAGAAGGAATACACGTGGACCCTTCCAAAATCAAAGCAATTGAAAACTGGCCAGCACCCAAAACACCTACAGAAATCCATCAATTCTTAGGTCTAGCTGGCTACTATCGCAGATTCATCCAAAATTTCTCCCGAATCGCTAAACCGCTTACCACCCTGACGCAAAAAGGTGTAACTTTCAGTTGGGAAGAGAAGCAAGAAACAACATTTCAAACGCTCAAACTAGCCTTGTGCAGTGCACCGATCTTGTCTCTACCCGAAGGGACAGAAGACTTTGTAGTGTACTGCGATGCTTCAAATCAAGGGCTTGGGTGTGTACTTATGCAAAGAGGAAAGGTGATCTCCTACGCCTCATGACAACTTAAGACGCATGAAGTCAACTATACAACACACGACCTTGAACTAGGAGCGGTGGTATTTGCTCTGAAGATCTAGAGACATTACTTATATGGCACGAAATGCACAATATTCACGGACCATAAAAGTATCCAGCACATCTTCGACCAGAAAGAGCTGAACATGAGACAACGACGATGGGTGGAGCTACTGAACGACTACAAATGTGAAATTCTTTATCACCATGGTAAAGCAAACGTAGTAGCTGACGCCCTTAGCAGAAAAGAATACTCGGGTCGCCGAGTAAAGTCGTTGACCATGACAATCCATTCACACCTGTCCACACAGATCAAAGAAGCTCAACTTGAAGCCTTGAAACCCTAAAACGTGGCAGGTGAAACTCTGAGAGGAATGGATAAGAACTTCGAAGTTAGGGATGATGGAATCTATTATTTCATGAACCGAATCTGGACACCAAAGTTTGGTGGTTACAGAGACGTGGTTATGAATGAAGCACACAAAACCCGATACTCCATTCATCCAGGTTCAGACAAGATGTATCTGGACCTTAAGAAACTATGCTGGTGGCCTAACATGAAGGCCGAAATCGCTACCTTTGTGGGCAAGTGCCTTACTTGTGCCAAAGTCAAGGTAGAGTACCAGAAACCTTCAGGTTTATTACAACAACCTGAAATCCCTGAATGGAAGTGGGAGCAGAGTACAATGGATTTCATAACCAAATTACCCAAGACTTTGGGTGGTTATGATACTATTTGGGTAATCGTCGACAGATTAACCAAATCCGCACACTTCTTGCCAATAAAAGAAACCGACAAGATGGAGAAACTAACCAGAACTTACCTCAGGGATATTGTTAGACTGCATGGTGTACCAATATCTATTATTTCGGACCGATATAGTAGATTCACCTGTCGTTTCTGGCAGTCTTTACAAAACTCTTTGGGAACTAGGCTGGACATGAGTATATCCTACCATCCACAAACCGAGTGACAAAGTGAGAGGACGATTCAAACTCTAGAAGACATGTTGCGATCTTGCGTGATAGACTTTGGAAAGGCATGGGATATTCATTTACCCCTTTCTGAATTCTCTTATAACAATAGTTATCACACTAGCATAAAGGCTGCTCCATTCGAAGCCCTCTATGGCTGCAAGTGCAGATCGCCTCTGTGCTGGGCTGAAGTGGGTGACACGCAGCTAGCTAGAGGTCAAACTCCTGACAGTGCTCTCACTGGTCCGGAAATCATTCGAGAAACCACCGAAAAAATCGTACAAATTCGGGAGCGACTTAAAGCTTCCAGAGATAGACAGAAAAGCTACGCTGACAAACGGAGAAAACCCTTGGAATTTCAGGTTGGTGACTGCGTCTTGTTAAAGGTCTCACCCTGGAAGGGCATGATACGCTTTGGAAAGCGTGACAAATTGAGTCCAAGGTACATAGGACCCTTCGAAATTCTTGCTAGAATTGGTCCTGTAGCTTACAAACTCCGACTACCCCAAGAACTAAATAACATTCATCCTACCTTCCATGTTTCGAACTTGAAAAAGTGTCTATCTGACGAGACTCTTGTGATCCTACTCGAGGAAATCGAGTTAAACGAGAGCCTCAACTTTATGGAAGAACCCGTAGAGATTCTAGACAGGGAAGTTAAGAAAGCCAAACAAAGCCGTATCCCGATAGTGAAGGTTCGCTGGAATGCAAAACGGGGACCTGAATTCACTTGGGAGCGGGAGGATCAAATGAAACAGAAATATCCACATCTTTTTCCCTAGTCTATATGAAATACTAATTTCGGGACGAAATTCTCTCTAACGGGGGGATAATGTAACAAATCGTTATTTCAAACCTATGTAATAGTATAGGTCAATGTGTATTTCTTTTTATAATAATAAAGAGAAATTTTAGCATAATGTGTATATTTACATAATTGACCCTTAAAAATAAATTATTTAACAATCTCGATTGGGATAAACCAAGTGATAGATATTGTAACAAGGTTTCCAAAAACATAAAGAACACTAAAATCCGAGTTATAACGAAGATGTTATGACCAATCGAAAATCCGCGACAAAACCGGCAAAACATTGTTCAGTGTAAAAACTGAATGTTCAATAAAAGGCTATTTAGCCTTAACAATCTAAATGAAAGTTGTAGTTTATGTTAAACCAAGAACTTTCATAAAAAGAACGGAAAAATCTGACTTCGTATGAGGAAGTTATGATTTTTCTAACTTTCAATATAGCAGTGTACAGCTAAAAACTCGAAATAATGATCGAGCGATTTTTAGCCGACATAACCTAAACGAGAATTGAAGGTCTCATCGGTAGCAGTACAACGGTAAAAAGACAGACAAAAATGGACGTCGGATGAAGAAGTTATGAATTTTTAACGGATTCCCTTCCCGGTCTGTTTAAAATAATAATATTAAAAATAAAGTCAAAATTAGCCGACGAAGTCCAAACGAAATTCGTAGAGTATGATTGTACCTACGCGTGCATATAAAGAACGCCAAAAACGGAGCTCGTATGCGAAAGTTATGAATTTCGCAAGTTTGGCACAAAAATAAAGAAAAATAGGGAAATCGGGCAATTTCGCATGCCACGTCACCCTCGCACGTGGCGGCTGCTGATTGGACCGAAGCCATGCGTGGCACCTTCTGATTTGACCAACTCCGCGGTCCAGTCATCCTCAGACAGCCACGCATGAGACACACCGGGCATCACCCTCGCACGCCCCTCGGATGCCCCCTTCGCACGTGCCTTCTTTCTACTGGACCGAAGTATGGTCCAATCCGAGCCTCCCATCTGCGAGCCACCTGTCCGAAGCTTCGCCCCGTAGACCTCGCTGCTGATGACACGCGCCTAGCTGACTCACCCTCGGTCCGAGGCCTCGGCCTATAAAAGCCATGCGAGGGCTTCCGAAAAATGTTCACTTTTCACCCCAAATTTCATTCTCTTTCATATTTTCCACTTCCACAAACTCATATACAACCCCTAAAGCCCCGGTATGAAGTCTCGAATCCTAAGCAAGCCTCGAAGCCCCGCGATTCCCGAGAAGTAACCTCTCTCCTGTCGAAACTCTGCCCGATTTGAGCCGGTTTCTCGACAAAGAAACTCCTTTTCGTGAAACGAAACTCTGTCCGATTCACCATCTATCAAGTGAGTACATACTCCCGTATTTTCATAATTTCTACTGTTTTAAGGGGGGGAATACAAGCATAACACAAGAACTTTGTGTTATTAAATCATGATTTCAAATCATGATAAAACGACATTAAATCATTAAAAATACTCAAAACATTAAACTCTTTTATCATCTTATATTTTTCCCCAAAATTCTTGTTTGTATATATATATGTATATAACTAAGATTTAAAAGGCTTAGGACTGATAACTCATTACGGGTCCTTTTCCTTGTTTGGATGTGGGCTTAAAGTACCGGTTATTTGTCCGAGTGTCGTTTAAATTTTACTTATATATAAAATTGTATATGTATATAAATATAATAGTTATTTCATCGGTTTAACTACCTTTGTAACATGCTGAGCAAGGGATTACATGCAAATATGGTTAAATACACATTCAGAAAGTACATATAAATTATAATAGGTATAATTTATACATAGAACAATAATTCATGATACAAGTATACTAGAATACACAGTCTTACAAGAAACTAGGGTTTTGATACAGAAAAAATCAAGGTTTACACTTATCAAATACATGTTTGGAATACTAATTCAAGAACATACTGTCAATCATTATTTCAGAATGATTGGGTTTTGATTCAGGAACATACGTGTTCGGAATACTAAATCAAGAACATACTGTCAATCATTTATTTCAGAATGATTGGGTTTTCATAACTAATATACATGTAATGTTTATATGCTTTTTATGAGAAATTCAATTCAGGTTGTTTAATTCATTTTAGACAACATAGGAAAAGTCCTGACATTATAACCAGAATCTCCAGCCAGGGATCGAAACAAGTGTGTGTAGATCTATATCGGGATTGACAACCCCGCACTCAGGCTGCTAGCAACAGTCAGGCATACACGCCGATGAGTGGCAATTGTTATCAACAGTTTAAACGCCCACAAAGCGTTTGTTTCAGGCCATCCGTCATAGTATGGTTATAATAACTCATTAAAAAGATATTAACAATACGTTAGTGTATAAACAACTAAACGAAAGTACACTTTCAAAGTACCAGTTTACAGAATACAAAATACAATGGTTCAATACAGCTGGTGGATCCAGGCACACTCTCAGTACAAGTTTTTCATAAAGGAATACAAATACAAAACATTGATACAAAGTGAACGGTTTTATGGGAATAAAACTACTTTTCATATGCAACAGAAAATATAGGATTTTCTGGAACAATTTACATATACAAGATACAAAGACATCCTTTAAACATAAACACTTATGCACTCACTCAACTTTATGTTGATCTTCTCTTTTCAAATTACTTGTATTCTCAGGGAAATAATACACAGGTACTCCCCGAGCTTTTTGAGAAGATGGAGCTATGTTGAGTCATATCTTCTTTTGTATAACTATATTTTGGTTCAATATACAATGATTGAACACATGTAAATACTTATACCTTTTAAATACAATGGTTGTTTGTACTTTGATTACCATGATGCATGTGTTGTGATACTACAATTGAAGTCCTCCACCCCCGGACGTTTCCGCCGTCTGCTTTGGGGTTGTGACATACATTTTAGTCGTTCCCATTTCATCACAGCTTCTATCTTTGCTGGATTAACCATTATCCCTTCTTGGTTAACTACATGACCCAAGAATTGGACTTCTCGAATCCAAAAATCACATTTGAAGAACTTTGCGTACAACTTCTCCTTCTTCAGGACTTTTAATACTTCTCGTAGGTGCTTGCCATGCTCCTGCTGGATCTTTGATTAAATCAGAATTTCATTTATGAACACTATTACGGATTTATCGAGGAATGGTTTACAAACACTATTTATCAAATCCATAAATGGTTCTGGAGCATTGTTTAGTCCAAATGACATAACCAATAACTCATAGTGTCCGTATCTTGTTCTGAATGCGGTCTTCTCAATATCTTGTTCTCTCACCTTCAGCTGATGATATCCTAACCTAAGATCGATCTTTGAGAAAAAGCTCGAACCTTGCAGCTGATCGAATATGTTATCAATCCTTGGCAATGGATACTTGTTCTTTACTGTTGCCTTATTCAGCTCTTTATAGTCTATGCACGTCCTCATGCTCCCATCCTTCTTCTTTACGTATAACACCGGAGCTCCCCAGGGTGATGAACTAGGTCTAATGACACCATTGTCCAACAACTCCTGATGTTGCATCATAAGCTCCTTCATCTCTGTCAGTTCTAATTGGTAAGGCGCTTTTGCTATTAGTGTGGATCCTAGCAACAAGTCTATTCGAAACTCTACTTGTGTATCAGGGGGCAATCCAGGAAGATCTTTGGGAAAGACTTCCGGATAATCACACACCACTGGTATTATTTGTATCTCTTTCTTCTCCTTCTTTGCATCGATCACAATGCCAAGTATGATGTGCATGCTTTGGATAAACATTTTCTGGCTTTCATCAGGGAAATGATTCCAGAATTTACTCTACGTTTGTCACGATACACCATAAATGACTATTTTCCAGGTGGGTTTACTCTTACCATCTTCTTCCTGCATAGTAGCTCGACATCGTTCGCACTAAGTCAATCCATTCCTACTACGATGTCGAAACCATTCAACTCAATTGGTAACAATTCCTCGTGGAATTCATTCCCGTTCAAATCGATGACGATGTTTCTAATGTAATCGCTAACAGGTATGAATTTGCCACTAGTAACTTCTACAACTAGATCATTATCAAGTTTATCTACAGACAATGCTAGTCTTCCACCAAATTTATGCGACATAAAGGAGTAATTTGCTCCCGAATCAAACAATATATTGGCAGGTAATCCATTTACAAGAAAGGTACCTGAAGCGACATCTACTGCATCCTTTGCTGCTTCTAGAGTCATCTGGAACGCTCTTTCGTTTGGCCTTGGCGGAACATTAGGCCTTGCTGCCTCTTACTTCTTTGGGTAGTCCTTCGAAATGTGCCCTTCCTCATTGCATCCATACCATATCCTCTTGCTGGATGTACACTCATCGACGTAATGCCCAGTTTTTCCACACTTGTAGCAAGTCACCTCCTCGCCACATTTCCCAAAGTGATTATTTTTACACTTATCACACCACTTCGCTTCACCTCCTCGTCCTCCAAACTTCCTAGAACCAGACTTCGAGAACTTGTTTTTCTTGTTGGACCTTGAAGATCCATCAAACTTCCTCTTCTCTCCTACCTTAGACCTTTCTATACCCTTCTCCCTTAACCGGGTCTCAACATTCTTAGCTGCTCGAACAACTGTTTTGAAGGTAATTGGCATTTTGACCATTAGGCTAAAGTCTTCTGGCAATCCGTTAGCAAACGTCTCTGTATTGGAGAGCTCAATAGGCACCAAGTAGGGGAATAACTTCATCCTTTCGGTGAATGCGGTGGCATAGTCATCAACACTCATCTTCCTTTTCTTCAAGTTCTGAAACTCATTGTTTAGGTCTATCAGGTCTACCCCCGAGCAGTATTGCATTTTCAACTGCTCCATGAATGCTTCCCAAGACATACTTAAGGCTTCTCCTCGTGGCATCGTATCTGCCAACAACTTCCACCAACTCAAAACCCCAGTCTTCAGTTGTCTGACTGTAAAGACAGTTTTCTGTTTGTCGCTACAGTTGCAGCTTTCATATAACATCTACATTTCGTAGATCCAGTCCATAATCTCTACTGGTTTTGGGCTTCCAAAAAGACTTGTTGGTTTGGCACCCAATAAGTTCTTGTACATACGCCCATTCCTGTTATTCCTTCAGTCCAGGTCATTCCTCCTGACCACTCAGGGTTCGACTAGACTTACAGTCTGACTATAGTTTCCTTCCTCTGACTGTTCAATGTTTAGTTCAGGCTGGTCGACATGCACAGTAGGTTCATCCCTATTATTCTGCAACATTTTCCTCATCTATTCTCTTTGTTCGGCCATCATAGCCTGAATCATTGCTTGTACCCCCGCCATTGTGATTAGCTCGGGTGTAGCTACTACTTCCAGTGTACGCTCAATCACTTGTAGTTGAGGCTGCTGATTGCCGTTAGAATTTCCATTAGCGTTTCCGAATCCGCTTCGGGTTCTTTCCATGACGATCTATACACCAAAGTGGCGAATTTAGATCTTTATTTTCGATAGACGCTTAAATCCTCCTTGTTTCTCTAAAAAGTTAGATGCTATTTCTAATTCCGTAATTAAACATTTAGAATTCTAAACACATAAAGTTTCCAGATCCGGTCGGCAACATAACCATAGATCCGATCAAATAATAGCATATAAGGCATCTTAATATTTATAACACAAATCATTTAGCACATAAAAGAATTTTAGGCATCTTTCCTAAAATAAGCTAGTGCTCGTGTCTAAAATATAGTAGACACTCATCTCACAATCATAGCTTAGCATTCTAAGTTTAAGTCTAGAAATACTACAAATTCCTAGTTCGCTTAAACTAATGCTCTGATACCAATTGTGACATCCCCAATTTCACGGCCATAAAAGACCGATTTCGTTTATGATTTATATAAAAATCAGAGTACCTTTTTGAAGAAAATGTTGCGGAATTTGTTCCCAAAAATATGATAAGTAATTTATCAAAGAATTTCCGAAGAAATGTATTTTCATTATATTAAAAACCTTGAGATGTCATTGTAAATATAGATCAAAAGCATAAACAAAAACAACATAGGCCTTACACCATTAGGGGATTCCTTGACAATTTATGTCAAATAAGGCAACCATGACGGGGATGGACTACAGCTGGAGAACACGTAGTTCAAATAAACACCTACAGGTTGCGAGCCTGCTAGCGTTCCACTAGACTGTTTAGAATACTCTGTGGTCGTCATCTATACTCCGCTAGATGACTGGATCATCGTAAACATCGAGGCCACTCATCATTTTATTTCATCACACATCAACTATTCCATCTACCCATGTTTACCCAACATATTTTTAGATATAAAATACATATACAGTTTAAATCAATTAAAAACATGTATATTTTGTTCATCCAACATAGATATCAAGAATGCAGATAATATGCACACATAGCACGTAATTTATATTAAATATTTCATATCTATATGTAAGATGAAAGTAACTATGCACTCACTTGTTAAAGTGATGATTCCAAACTCGGGCAACGTTTCATTTCTAACAATTTTATTTTTCTTTGACGAAACCTAGTATCATTATTACTAGATTTTATTCTAATGTTTATTGCGACTAATTAACTCAAGGTCTACGAGCAATATTGCTTTTCTTGTATTATATAAGCGTTAAACAATACTTTTCAACTACTATGTACAGACAAGGGCCAGACATGAAACATCGGAGGGCAGGACCATTTTAGCAATTTAGCCGTTCTGAAATCTAACAACCAAAGCGGCCCTTCAATCCGGATTCCCCGTACCACGAGCAGTTAAAAGATTTTATAATAAAACTTTGTATAATTTATAATACTTAGAACATATATTGTTTATGGGTTCATAATAATGACAATAAATTTAAACATAAGTTATACTGAAAGTAGGGTAAGCATAACTCACTTACAAGAGGGTTTGATTAGGAGACGGGCTCTGCAGGGGTAGAACTTCTAAGCCGAAAGCTCTTCTTCTCGGAGCCTTCTGGCACTATGGGACTCATATCTAGCACTTAGGAAGTACTAGGGATAGGGAGTGATAGTTTTGGAGTATTGAGAGAGAATGAATGGGAAAGGTGTGAGAAAAATGGGAGAACCTCGCACCTATTTATAGGATGGGTCTTTGGAGAACGGTGGGCGTAACTCTGGAGTACACTGGGCGTACTTGGTAGGCTACGCGTCCGAAGCCTTACGCTGAACGTACGAGGGCCAGGTGTCGGCATCGCATACAAATCCGTGGAGAGAAAGCGAGGGTTGAGATGGTGCCACGTGGCACTCCTCGCATCGGCCTATACTCAACTTCTAAATTCCGTAACTTTCACATACGAGCTCCGTTTTGGAAGTTATATATATCCACGCGTAGGTGGCGATGCAATCTACAACTTTCATTTAGACTCCGTCGGCTAATTTTGACTTTATTTTTAAAGTTATATTTTAATAGGCCTAGATAGACAAAGTCCGTTAAAAATTCATAACTTTGTCATCCAAGTCAGTTTTCGTCTGTCTTTAAATCGTTGAGCTCCTATTAACAAGATCTTCTATTCTCGTTTAGGTTGTGTCGGCTAAAAATCGATTGATCTAAAATTCGATTTCTGGGTTGTGCACTACTAGGCTAAAACTTAGAAAAATCATAACTTCCTCTTAACGAAGTCAGATTTGGACGTTCTCTATATGCACGATCTCGTTTAACATCTACTATGACTTTTATTTAGATCACTAAGGCTAAAAAGTATTTTATCATAAACTCACTTTTTACGACACACAACGTCACGCCGGTTTTGTCGCGAAACTTCGATAGGTCATAACTTCTTCGTTATAAGTCAGATTTCAGCGTTCTTTATATTTCCGGAATCCTTGTCACGACCACTATAACTTTATTCATAGATATTGGGTCTATTTATTATTTTATTTTTGACGCATATTTTTATTATTATTTTATTACATTGTTATAGGCAAGTATAATGCACATAAAATCAAACAAATCACATAATACTCAAATAATTCTTTTTTATTACATTAAAATGGGATTACAATTGTTGACGCTAACTATTACATCATTATATTAATGCTTAGCCAGAAACGTGGGCGTTATAGCTCTTCTCCTTCCTTCAAAGGGTGAAACAACCCAACAAAGACACAAAATGGTGTGAAATTATCTACAGTTTGGATGGGGTCGGGTTCTTCTAGGGGTGATGGAGGTTGAAGGTGGTTGAAATCCTAGCCCCCATATCCTTTATATCTAATCGCAAATGATTTATACGGATAAAAATGATTTTTTTACATACAAATCATATCTGATGATATATTTATATAATCACATGTAATTATGTATACGAGAACAATTATTGAATTAATAATATGAAAACAAATCTTTGTCCATATTAATCATATGTGACTAAATATTTATAATCACATGTGATTAATACATGAGAAAAATTATTCTATTGAAAACACAAAAATGAATATTGTCCATATAAATCATATGTGATTGGATACATATAATAATATGTGGTTATATGTATCTAATAACATATGATTTATGTGGACGAGATTCTTCGTGTTCTTGATTCAATTGTTATTCTTTGGCAATGTTAATTACATGTGATTAAGTACATTTAATCAAATGCGATTATATGTATCTAAACACATATGATTTATATGGACAAAATCGAATCTTGTCTTTATAAATCATATATATATATATATATATATATATATATATATATATATATATATATATATATATATATATATATATATATATGTATATATTGTAACATCCATAAAATTCAAGCCAATTTAAAACTTTTTCAACCATTCAAAAACCATTAATTATTACAAAATGTTTTCAAAATAGTTCCATGTCAAAGTATCCCAGAAATCAAAATCATAAAATGTGAGGAGGTGCACGATCAAGCCTTCACCTTCCCGCGATCATCTGAAGTACCAAAAAAAAATCAACAAATGTAAGCCCAAAGCTTAGTGAGTTCCCCCAAAATACCAACGCTATACAATCAAAACAATATCATAGCAAACAACATGCATATAGAGTCTACAGTATGACCGGACCGCCCTCACCAGGCCTTCATTCTATCTGGCCCACTCTCAGACTCTTCGGTATGACTGGACAACCCTCACCGGGACTTCAGTCTATCTGGCCCACTCTCAGAACCTTCAGCATGTCTGGTCCACCCTACTGGGCCTTCAGTCTGTCTGGATCGTTCTCCAGGCCTTCGACCTGAGTAGTATGCCCTAATGGGTCTGCAATCCATCCGGGCCGCCCTCGGTATGTTGGCCTAGAGCACAAAGCAGGACCGCCTCAACCTACCCCCAATCATACAATAAACACATAATATCATACACTAGCTATCATGTACAGATAATCATTGCATCATCCTATATACCAGGATACCGATCTAACAAATCACTAAACATATCATCATCCTATAACCAGGATACAGATCTAACTATTCAATAACATAGCATCATCCTATAACCAGTATACAATACAAAAGGGCCGACCTTGGTGCCTTAGACCCTGTTGATATAGTGACAAGAACTAACTTCACAATGTCGAACTGAACTGAAAGAATCAAGCTCCCGAATCACAGCTCCAAACTCAAACACCTACAACCACCATAGGACCAATTCCATCAGGACCCAAATTACCAAAATACCCTTAAAGTCAAGCTTGGTCAACCATGGTTAAAGTCAACAGTTAAGGTCAACAGTCCATGTTGACCCAACTCGTCGAGTGCAGCTAGCAACTCGTCGACTTCCTAAAGAACTCAAGAAACCTGGAAAGACCCTAAATAACTTGTCGGGTTATCTTATCAACTCGCCGAGTTTATTTAGAATCCAGAAAGCGGGAAAAACCGACCCAACTCGTCGAGTTGGCTAAGAAACTCGTCGAGTTCCTTCATCCTTTTCATATCCCGTTCTTTCTAGTCGAATCCAAAGCCCCAAACTACAAATCTAGCCCCTTAAGGCTAAGATACCACGTAAAGTTTCTAACTTTACATGCATTCAAGGCATCAAAGGGATTAAAACACTAAAAATAAGCTTGATAAGAGGTTTAGGGCATGGAGGATGGCCAAAGCTTGATAAAGCTTGACTGTTTAGGCCTAAGGTGCATAGAGGTGTCCAGATATGAAGTTACAACTTCGAATCATGATCATCTTCCAAAAGTGGATCCAAAATGGCCCAAAAGACACTAAACTTCCATAGGAGAGATCTAAGAAATGGAAAGCCAAGGTAAATACTTTTTACCTCCAAATGGTTGCTAACACTGTGTAAATGCCGGATCTACAAGCTCCTCATTTGGCTATGCACTAGTCTCTTCAAGTTTCTTCAAGAAATGCACCAAATCACACTCTTTAAGCTCAAAAATACTCAAGAAAGCAACAAAGCACAGCTAGGGTTTCTATCTGGACGATAAGGTGGTAAGGGAGGCTGATGAGGGGACTTAAGGTCCTTTAAATAAAGTGCAAACCCTAAAAATTAGGGTTTTCAGGCACAGCCTCAACTCGTCGAGTTGGGGTCCTCAAAATCGTCAAGTAGGTTCCGTAAACCACGTGGCCTGATTAGTCTCTACACGACGAGTTGGGGACTCCAACTTGTCAAGTAGGTCTTATGTGATGAACATAAATACTTAAAATTTTATACCTGGGAGTCGGTATGTTATATATATATATATATATATATATATATATATATATATATATATATATATATATATCAAGGTTGTGGCGGTAGCTCGGCGGTCGGCTGGTGTTAAGCGATTAATCGGACTAGGCGACGATTAATCAGTAATTAATCGGGTATCCTAAATTACTAATAAAATTATTTAAAAAATGAATATATCCTAAAAAATAGGTATTTGAAAATTTAAAGTTCTAAAATTTTAAAATTTTGGTATAATATTTTTAAATTTGAAAATTTGAAAATTTAAATTTTTTGGTGTAATATTTAAATTTTTTAAAATTCTCCCTCATATGAACGCTAAGGACCGTCGCCAAGCATGAGTTTCATCAACTTTGATCAATTTCCACCAAACACCTTAATTGTAATCGGTTCAAGGTTGTCAAACGATTAATCGGCTGTCGAGGCCAATTTTTGCAACACTTATACATATATATATATATATATATATATATATATATATATCATATGCGATTAAACATATATAATCACATGTGGTTAAATACACGATACCAACTATTGAATTGCAAATGAAAAATGAATATTGTCCAAATAAATCATATGTGATTTAATACATGTAGTCACATGTGATTATGTGTTTCCAATCACATACGATTTATTTGGACCAAATTCATTTCCGCTTTCTCGATTCAATAATTTTTCTCTCTTATTTAATCACATGTGACTATATGTATCTTATCACATATGATTTATATGGACAAAAAATGAATTTTGCCCATATAAATCATATGTGATGAAATACATATATAATCACATGTGATTATATACACGAGAATAATCATTGAATCAAGAATGCGAAAATAAATATTTTCCACATAAATCATATGTGATTAAATACATATAATCACATCTGATTAATTACATGAGACCAACTATTGAATCGAAAACTCAAAAATGAATATTGTCCACATAAATCATATGTGATTAAATACATATAATCACATGTGATTATATGTATTTATTCACATATGATTTATGTGGATTTCTAGGGAAGGGTGGTAAGGGTGGGGTGGGGTGGGTGATGGGGATGATTGGTAGGGATAATGATGAGTGGTAGGTGGTTGGTGGTTGGGTGGTGGGTAGCGGGGATGGTGGTTGGGTGGTGGGTGGCGGGGATGATGGTTGTTAGGTTATGAAGTCTTGTCCAACATGGAGCACTTAGATAAAAATGGAGCACTTGGGACTCATGGAGCAAGTAACAAAAGGAATGGATCATCTGAGAATGGAATGAATCGTCTAACAAAGGAATGGATCAAGTGCCAAAGGAACGGATCATATAAAGGGGGGTTTAGAACACCTGGAAGAGATTTGGAGTACTTTAAAGTGATATGGAGAAACAAAGGGAACTTGTTGCACCGTCTGATAAAAGTATGTACCAAGAAGGATGTTGTTGCACCATACGAATTCCTTCTTGCTCCATGTTTCTCCCTCGTATGCCATGAGGTATCCCTTTTGCACCATGAGGTTTCCTCTTGCACCATGGAGTATACTATTGCGCCAAGCATGTTCTTGTTTCTCCAAGGTGGTGATGTTTCTCTAACCTAACAGTTCTTGCACCACACTTGAAGCATGCTACACCATCCTTGCACATGTTTCGCCATCATGGTGCAAGATGGGTCATTTTGGTTCCTTGATGAGCCATGGTATCCCTGATGAGCCAAGTGTGCTATGAAGTCCTCTATGATGCTCAAGATCATTCAAGGATGCACATAAGTTGGTATTGCTCAAAGATTACACCATGTTGTGACACCATGATGGATGTTGGGCCATTAGTGTTCATGATTAACCACTTGTACATCATGATGCTCCATTATTGCACAAGGTTCTCCATGACGTGTGTTGCTGATGCTCATGGGTTGTATGAAATGGAAGAATGTTCCAAAAGATGTTGCATGAAGGAATATGATTGGTTGTCACCATTCATGGGCCTATGGGCCAATGGACTTTGCAACATCCCAAAAATATGACCCAAAGATTTCAATTTTTAAATTTGAATAAAACGATATTCCAAAAACATTGTTCATACAACCCAGAAAATAAGTATATCAAACATGATAAAAATCAGAGTGTGTCCCAAAAACAGAATTCATATGGTGTGTGCAATGCAGTTAACCCGAGCTCTTCCCTTTGGAACCGGAAGTACCTGAAACAAAAACTAAAAACCGTAAGCACAAAGCTTACTGAGTTCCCCAAAATACCACATACCACACATACAAATAAACACATAATGGGCCCCGCCCTGTCATCGAGCCCCGCTCGGTAAATAGATCGGCAACCGCCCAACATACATATAACATATATCAAGTAAACACATACACATGCAATAATCACAAAGATACATAGCATACAAAATGGTCATCGGCCCCGCCCGGCATCGGGCTCTGCCCGGTAAGCATATAAGCACATAACACATGAAAGAGTTAGGAAGACAGCTAGCATACAAACATAACATAAACATGGGCCGACATTGGTGCCTTTGACCCGTTAAACCCAGTAAGGAAACTCACCTCAAAAAGCTGAATGAAACGAATAATCCATGGCTGCTGGTCCTACAACTCCCCGAGCTATCAGTTTTCAAATAAAAACCAATTAACATTTGGGATCTAAATCATAACCGTAAATACCTACTAGGGGTAAAAAGACCATTTTACCTCTAAATCCCAATTTCACAATCTAATAGGCACAAAAGTCAAATATTCCATCAAGGCCCAATTACGTCCTAATTTCCAATTGGGCCCAATCCCTTCATATGGGCCTTAGCCCAAGGCCTAATAATATTCTTGGACCAAAACTCCCAAAATCAGATGGCCCAATTAAACCCTAACCTTCTAAGCCTAAAGAGTGGCCCAAAACTAAAGCCCAACATCGAAATCCCACCTGACTAAGTACGTGGGGCGTACTCAGCTTGTACGCTAAGCGTACTGGTTCGAAGGCTTGTACGCTGCACGTACAGGCTTGTACGCCCAACGTACTCTTCCAGATCAGCCATCCTCTAGATTTAGCTCTTAACCCATTAAGACTTCACTCCAGAATGTAGAGCTGACCTCCTTGAGCTGGATTATCACGTAAAGTTGCTAACTTTATGTCCATGCAAGGCTAAATGAAGCTCTTAAGCTCAATAAGGGCTTAATAAATGAGTTAATGCTTGCATGAGACCTTTAACTTCATAAATTTTGTACCTTAATGCTTAAGGAGTCCATGGAAAACCAAGATCTGAAAGAATAAGTCTTTGGGAAGTCCTAATTCCATCATCCACCAAACCATGAAAACATGACAATTTAACCCAAAAAGAGATCTAAGTAACTAGTAATCAAGATAAGAACTTGATATCTCAAAATCCTTGCAAAATGGGTAGTGGTTCTGGCTCCAAGACTTCCTCTCTAAGCTTTAGCAACTTCATGATCTTCTAACTCCTTCAAAATGCACAAAATAAACACCAAACTCTCTTCAAAGACTCAAATGCTTAACAATGGAGGCTGCAACTCGATTTAGGATTTTGGAGGCTTTAGAAGCTGGTAATGAGGCCAACCCTAAGGAATAAGGTGGCTTATATAGGGTGTATGACCCTTAATTAGGGTTTCATTAAAGTCCAGGTACGCCCAGCGTACGCATACGTACGCCCAACATACGTGACCTGGGTCCCGACTCGCCATCAACTCAGTATGCTAAGCGTACCAAGTGGTACGCCCCGCGTACTACTTCAGGGACCAATTTGTGAAATTTCAAAAATAGAAGTGCCATAAGGTACATTCTAGGGTACAAGGGTTACAATTCTCCCCCACTTGAATCATACTCCATCCTCGAAGTCTGCTGCTCCAAATAACTCCGGGTTATGTTCCCTCATTTGATCTTCGGGCTCCCAAGTCCATGTCGAACCCTTACAGTGCTGCCATTGCACCTTCACGAACTCCACTACCTTCTTCATCAAGGTTTTTTTCGATCCAGAATCGCCACCGGTCTCTCAATATAATTCATGCGGTCATCCACCTGAATATCCTCCAATGTCACCACTGTAGAGTCGTCTACCAGGCATTTCGGCAGCTGAGAGACATGAAACATACTATGAATCTGACTGAGCTCGGCTGGAAGATCTAAACACGATACGCAACCCGTCCCACCCGAGCCAAAACCCTGAAGGGACCAATAAACCTAGGACCCAACTTGCTCCGCTTCTTGAACCGGATTACACCTTTCCAAGGTGACACCTTCAGGAAAACCATATTTCCCACCTAGAACTCTAAGTCTAACCGGCGCCGGTCGACATAGCTCTTCTGCCGACTCTGAGCTATCTAAAGCCTGCTCCGAACCTGCAGAATCAGCTCAGTGGTCTTAAGCACCACCTCGGTACTCCCCATAACCCGCTGACCGACCTCGACACAACAAATTGGTGTCTTGCATTTCCTCCCGTAGAGCTGTTGGTGTCGAATTTAGTTGTGAGGTGTCGAAGCGTCCTTAGTCTCATGTTAGTTTCGAAGTCAGTCTTGTATGTTTACATAAGGGCGTGTCTGTATGTTGAAGCATTATTGTATTTTCCCTTGTGTATTTTTTTGTTTACTTCTGTCATTACTATAAATAGGGATAGGTACTAGAGTTAGAGAAATTTTTGAGACTTCACAGTTCTTACTCTAAACTTTCTCTGTAACTTTCAGAAGTAATATTGAGCCAAACAGGTCTTATTTACGATTCAGTGTTCTTATTTGATTCATACTCTGATTTCATTTTCATTACTCGATTTACACGAACTACAACTTGTATCAGAGTAGGGTTCATACAGTTTTTTCTGATTTTCTCGAGTTTTCAAAAGTTTTTGAACTTCGTTCTAGATTCAAAATATTTCGCACTTTTGATTCTTAAAATCTTTACAGATATTCTGTATTGATTCAATTCTGCTTTTAGTTTGTTTAATCGAGTGTTTTGTGTTTGAGTTCTGAAAGATTCATTCCTTAGAGTCCTCTTTTTCTAAGCTTTTCAACTTTTGTTTCCGTACAACAATGGCGAACTTCAATATGAACACGATGACTTCTTATTTTCATCTTCTTGATTCTTCAACCAAAATCCCTATGTTGATTCCTGAATACTATGATCAGTGGGCTGATAGGATGGAAGACTATCTAAATGGAATCGACGAAGAACTCTGGAAATGTGTTACTGATGAAATTCATTCTGCGAGTGTGTTACAAAATGTTGGAAGTGTTGCTTCCAATCCAGATGTTGCTCAACAAACAGAGAAACAAAAGAAAAAGAGAAAAGATGCTTGCGTGAACTCCGTGGTGCTCTTCCACCGGTGGTTTACAACTATGTACGTAGTTGCAAGGCATCTAAAGAAATTTGGGATACTTTGAAAGACAAGTATCAAGGGAGTGAGAAGACAAGAAAAGTTCTGTTAAGCAAGGTCTTCTTGAGTTAGGTGAATTCAAGTAGAAAGAAGGTGAGAATATTGATCTTTATTACGATCGTCTGAATGAATTAATCTTCAAGTGTAGTAGATATGGAGTCAACAGATCGACAATGGAGTACAACTTGGCTTTCTTAATGGGGCTTCGTAAGGAGTGGCGCAATGTTGGTTTTATGATAAAAACTCAACAATGCTTCGACAACTTTTCTCTTAGTGATCTTTACAATGAGTTAAAGGCTCAAGAAAGCGAAGTCAACGAGATAGTTAAGGAAACGAGAATAAGTTTGGGTGGTCCTCTAGCTTTGATGTCAAAGGTGGCAAGTAGAGAAGCTGAGATTGAGTCAACGGAGAATGATGGATTAGAAGATGAATGCCTGATTGTTAATTCTGATGACGAAGCTGTGGCTTTTTACTCAAACAATAAAGTGAAGAAAATTTTCAAGAAGCCATTAAAGTCGAAGTCTAAAACAAGTGAAACGAAAGGAAGTTCGTCTACGAAGGGTGTGAGAGAGGAGAAGTAAGTGGAGAAGAATGAAGTTAAGTCTAAGGATGCGAAGACAGAGAAGAAGCTAAAGGGTGACTCTGGATTCGATTGTCATTATTGCAATGGTGCGAACCACATGGCTAGTGATTGTATGTTAAGGAAGAGAGACGAGAAGAGGAATAAGGTGAAAGACGAAGCCTACTATGTGGAGAGGCTTGAAGAGGTTAGAGCAAAGACAAAGGGTGTGTCTTTGGTGGCTAAAGGAAGTGGTGAAGAGGATGACACATATTAGATCTGGTCATCTGGATCAGACAACGAGGAGATGTGAAATCCCACACATGGTGCTACTTATGCCAATTTCAAAGAGGGAAGTGAGGAAGAAGAGATGGTGACTGGCAAATGCTTTGTTACTGCTGGTACTGACAAGTCTCCTATTGTGACAACCGTCAAAATTTGAGACAGTTCTAGATTTGAATAAGCTTAGTTGCATAAATAGGCGCGACACATACTAGACTTTGTAACTAGGAGCTATGTTATAACCTACTAGAAACTTGGAAACAAGTAGAATCGAATAATAGTGTACTTAGATTTTACCTTGGTATGTGAATTCTACAACTACTTAACTGTAATGACTATCCATATTCGGGTCATTCCTTAAATCGAACATCGTTGCATGAATCATGTAAACACATAGAAGTAGAAAATAGGTCAAAGTCTCATAAAAAATTTAAGTCAAACTTGAAACTAGGACTAATATACTTCATTCATCAAATTCACTTGAATCTCAGAATCACTACATAAAAATGCCAATAAACCGATAAAAATAAGATACAAACATGATTTCTAACTTGAAAAAGAGTTATGAAACACTAAAATAGTTTGAAGTCTCAAAATTCAATTAATTTTGATATCTAAGGATTTACAAAATTCATTAAAACCCTAAAAGTCATAAAAACTTAAATTTATGAAGTTTTATATTAAAATCCCATAAAAGTTTTTATAAACACTATAATATCAAATTAATATATTTAAAATGTGGAAATATAATCAAGGAAATTAATTTAATTCATTAATATTAACCATACATTTATAAGCTAAAAATCCAAGAGTTATGAACAAAACTTATATAAAATACACATTTTATATAAATTAAAAGAAATTGTATAAAAACTAAGGAATTAATACAAAAAAAATAAAATATCCTTTCTCCTCTTCAAATTTCGGATTCCTTCTCTCTCCCCTCATTTCTCCTCCAAAAGGCAATCATTTTCATTTCCCATTCACTCAACCTCCCACTTTTCTCTCTCTAAAACTTCTCTCTTCATTTTCTCTGCAAATGACGAACTTAGAAGCAGAATAACTAGGAGAGATTTTTACATTCAATTCTTCATGAGTTCGTAAGCATCTCTGTATTTTAGTGAGTATAACCCCAAAGAGATGACGAGATAGATGAGCTATCTAGAGAGATAAAATCTCTCTTTTCTCTCTTTTCTTCTCTCTAAAACCCGCACTCTTTACCTCTATGAATTAACTCCAATATCCATGAAATTTCCAGAAAATATGCCTCATTTTACTCAAAAATCTTCATCATTTGAAGTTGATATTCAAGGTGAAATTAATTTCCTTATATTTTCTTTACTTTTCTTTCAAAAGTTTCATGTTTTCTTGCATTTTTCTCCCTCTTCTACACTTTTCTTTGAGGTTATTCACATGCATGTTCATGCATGTCGAATTTGATGATGAAGGAGGTAGTATTTCACCGAAAAACAACATGCATTTTGATAGAAGGTGAAATATAATGATCAAAACCTAAATCAAATCCATCAACGTGAGTTTTATAAGTTTTAAAGATCCAAAACCACATGCATTCAAGTTTTCATTTAGAAACATCATTTTGAACAAAATAAGTTCATTCATGGTCTTCAAATCATAATGCATGTGATGAATATCAAGCTTATTCATAAATAAATATCTATAACTTCTTTTCTGCTCAAATCCGATTTTTCCCAGAATCCAAACAACAAGATAAGATGATCTGAAAAGTTTCAGAAAATAACTCGTTTTTCTCGATTTAGTGTAATTTTTGCAAAAAAAAAATAGAGAAATAATTCATATAAAATAATTTTGATGGTTAATAAATTCTGGTAAATTTCAAAGATCAGCTATGAACTGTGTAAAGAGATTTCATGAAGTTGTATGCATTTGTCAGACTGTTTTCTGTTGATTTCTAATTTTTTTGAAGATAAATAAATAGTAAAATACATTTATGAATGTCCAAAGCCATATTTCATAATTTTGGCATCTTCTAGCCATCATAAAGACTCCATTAAAAATTGTTCAGAGTTTTCTAAGACGATTTATACTTTTTCCCGATTTAATGAATATTTAAGGGATTAAATTGATGAAAAATAGCTACACTTATCCAAAATTTATGAAACTTCATAAGAATATCTTATATTACATATTAATTCTAAACAAAATTTTTAGAAAATTTTACCTACTGTTTAATAATTTTTCATGAATATGCTTATTTAAATGAATAAAACAAAGAAAAATAGTTAAACTGTTTGAAAACTAGATTTGATATTTTTTCCAACTTATATATGTTAAATAACTATGGCAGAAAATGTTTGGAGAATTTTATAAACTGATTCCTATTTATTTTGATTTTTGCTATAATAAATACACAAAAATCATAAAATCAGGTTAAACTGTTTGAAAATCAATTTGAGTATTTTTCCCAGGTTATATACCTTGTATAACAGTTTTAAAAAAAGATTGGGAATATTATTAACTGTTTATTATTTTTCACGATTTTATGATGTTTTCAAGGAATTAAATGGTGGAAAAATAGTTAAACATATTTAAAAATCATGAACAATTATAAGAGGGTTCTAAATTATAGTTAGAACTGAAATGTAAAGTTTGGAAATTTTTATAAATGATTTGATTTAATTTTGGATTTTTAGCTTATAAAGCCCTTCCAAATGTGCTAAAATGCATTTCACACATTATCACAAAATGGAATTTGTCACTTGCAAATGTTAATAAGTCAATTGGTATATGGAAATCTGAATTTTCAGGAAAGTATTTACAACTTATACAAAACCTAATTTTGACACAATATTGGCATAATTCAATTGTAAAAATTAAGTATACTAGTGTTAGATTTTTAACTCCCCCTATCTTCGGTTTTAAGTGTTTTGGGTGGAAAATCATGTCCAAAAACTATTTATTGTTTGTTGTATTTAATTTGACTTATATCAAACTTGGTTGCTATATTTTGTTGTGTATGTATATGCTCTTGTTAATTCATGAGGCCTTATCGCGTTTAAGTCCCTGGAATCAGTTCACACAAATCATTAACTCATTTGAGCCCATGGTAATTATGGATAGCGCTATTAGGAGGTAGACAACTCCTCACTCGCACAATTCGCTTGAGTGATTTTAACATTATTTCTCCCTATGTTAGCGATAGACGTAGCATTCAAGAGGACATTCGGTCTTAGGCTTGGGTTCTGAACTCATGATTTGATCACTACGCACATACAAAATTTGTTTCTCATTAGCAACATACATTTATTACTTGAAACTTATTTACTTGTCTTAGCAATGAACTTGTTTGCTCTTTGTAGCAACGGACTTGTTTGCTCCTTGTAACAGTGAACCTTTTTACTCATTTGAGCAACAAACTTTTTTTCTCATATTAGCAATAGACTTCTAATTATGGAAACTTTATTACTCGTTTTAGTAACGAACTTTTATTCATGAAAACTTATTTACTTATTTTAGCAACGAACATTCGTTTATGGAAACTGTTATCAATATTTTGATTTTCATGACTTTAAACTATATTATGTTATAAATCTGTGAGTACTCACCAACTATTTCGGTAGTTGACCGCTCATTTTTCATGCTTTTTATGGAACTCGTCTATAAGATGGCATTTAAGGACACATCACTTGTAGGAGCATTCACATGTGTTGCTTTTCAATTACATTGTAATTTCTTTTAAAAGTTGTTCAAACCCATTGTAAATTTGTAATGCTTTTTAATACTATGGTTGGTGTTGTCTTTTAACTTTTTCCATGAAACCCTTTGTACCGCCATGCCCCATATTTCCGCATTAGCGGGGTGTGACAGAAATGGTATCAAAGTCGAAGGTTAGAGAATACCGGTTTTACTTTGGAGAACCACAACTATAGCCGAAAAATTTCAAAATGTTTTTAAAATACTGAACATACTACTGGTATAACTAATTCGAGTATGCATTATTGGACTTTAATTAAGTGTAGCCTGACCAACTATGCTTAATTAAGGAAAAGTAATGCGAGGCTGGAAACAGTTATAGTAGAATTATGTTCAAAACGATTTTCAACTTAAGCTTTTGAAAAAAAAAATTTTCGGTGTGCGTACGGGGATTGCATATTATAGGCATTTGTCTAGGTACACTTAGAAACTAAGTGCACTTTTATCACAATGTCTTTATTTAGAGATATTGTTATCTCTTATCAAGTGTTAGGTTAACCAGTTAGATTATATCACTAGCCACTCTAGGAGCAATCTACTTAGTACTGAGAATGAGTATTCCTCGGTAGCTATTGACTTTAGACGTAAGGTTAGTAGCTAGATAGACACTAGTAATAATCTTAAGTCTAAACCTATACCGATTATATCTCAATAGCTCTTCATCGTCTTAGTACTAGAGTTACAAAGGGGAAAAGAGTTCCGATACCGACACATATGAGAATTGGAGCATCGTGTTAGAAAGTAGACGAGTCGCCACTAGTAATCACTTAAATACCATTGGCGAGTATTCCTGATTTGACACACGAGGAGACACAAAATTTTAACCCATTGTTACTAATATGTGAGACCTTCTTTCTACGCTACACTTTAGCTCTAGGTTGTTTCCACCTTGAGCTTAAAACGTAACATAGGATATCTCTTTGACCCAAAACCTTATCTTTGATGATTCTTACCCCACCATCTTTACCTTGTATTAAAGCACAAACCATCCCCTTCTGGCAAAACATACAAGTCTTAGTTCGAGACTCCCAGCTACACTAGTGATTATCACAAGTATACCATCATCTTACACTTTCAAAATTACTAACATGTTTCACACCCAACACCAGCCTTAAAATTTTTATGCTCAATCAAACATCGCACTAATTCGTTGTACGAATCCTTCCTACAAATTTCAAATCTTCCTTCGAACTTTATTATTTTCATACATTTGTTTAAGCCTTATCGACATTACTGAAATTCTTATCATTATAAAGGATTACATCTTCTTACGCCGTGAGACAGACGCCAAACCTATAACTTAACCTTTGATCCCTATAAAAGGCTGCGAAACTACATTGACACCATAAAATGTTTTACAAACAATTTTTATTGTCCTTTATTTTGGGGAAAAAACCACTGGTACTCGCCTTATACTCGCATTAGAATTAGGTACGACTAGTTACACTGACCCACTTAGTCCTTGCTTCTTAATCTTTCACCAAACCTATTTCACTTCACCAGTTTTATTTACCACCAGTACAATAATTTGTAACTACTTCATATAACTTACTAGACCTTTCCTAACAATGTAAGTTATATTTCTCGTTAAAAACAACCAGCTTTACTTATGACAACTTGATTTAACTTAACACTTTTCTCCAAAACTCAGTTTAACCAATGTATGTTTTAACCTTGCTATTTCAATTTCATTTCAAATCCATTTCAATGGATAGATGTGCTTTTAAGGGCATATAAACCATTTTAATCCTTGCTTACCATTTTGGCACGTTTTCGAAAAACTTAGAAACATTTTATTTTATAAAAGTGTTTAAACTCTATGATATAAAACTTAAACATACGACATTGAAGTTCATATTATGTGTAAAAGCTTCATCGAATCTTCAAAACACTTTTTTTGATTCTTTTGACCACTTTCTCATTTAGGAATTATACTTTACTCAAATGTATTTTCATGGAACCCAACATGATATTTTTACAACTTTCTACTCGAAACGTGTTTACAAGACATCACCTATACCTACATTTCAAAACATACCTCTTTTTTTATTTTATTTCAAGTTAGATTTATAATCTATAAAGTTTCTAAAATTTACAGCTTTTCAAAACTTAGTATTCACTTTTAAATTTCCAGTGATGCACTTTTAACAAAATGTAATTATTCTTTTAAATATATTGAGCTTTACTGTAACGCCCCGTTCCTGGTACGTATTTAATTTGATTAAATGGTTCTTTTTGTAAGAGCTACTCGGCGAGTTGTAGCCCTAACTCGCCGAGTAGATGTCGAATTGGACGCGGGCTTTAAGTGATCTACTCGGCGAGTCCACGCCTGGACTCGGCGAGTAGGCCAGTCAGGAGGAAACCCTAATCCTTAGGGTTTGCACCCTATTTAAACGTCCTTATAGCCCCATCTCAGCCTCCATCACCCTCAGCGCATTCCTTATCGAAACCCTAGTCTCCATTGGTGAGTTTGAGTGATTGTTGCCTTGTGAAGGGACTTTTGGTGCACATTGGAGCAAGTGGAAGAAGGAAGGGGTTGAAGAGCTCAAGGAAGGGGACTTAGATCCAGAACACATTCATTTGTGGTCACCCATTCTGGTAATAAAGTTTCCATCTTGATTATTGATCTATTAGATCTTGTTTGTCCCTAAATTGTTGCTTTTAAGCCCTAAAACCCCAAATCCTTGGTAGAGAAACCTTATGGTTGGCCTATACTTCAGATCTGGACCCTCATTACCTTCTAGAGTTGTAAAGTCTCAGTTATGTTCGTGATTGAGGTCCCTCTTGAGCTTAGAACCCCATTAAGAGCTTAGTTTTGACATTTGGAGCCCTTAAAGCTATGCATGCATGTAAAGTTTGCAACTTTACGTGATAAGCATGCCTTAGAAGCCTAGATCTGTGGTTTGGAGCCGCTGCATGGCTCAAGCCAGGTCTGTATGGAAAAAGGACTGCATGAACTCGGCGAGTAGAACGCTAGACTCGGCGAGTCCTATGAACATAGCCGTGAACTCGGCGAGTTGGTTGAGCAACTCGGCGAGTTCGTTGAAGATTGCCTTGAACTCGGCGAGTTGTTAGAAGACTCAGCGAGTTGGCTAGGATTTCTTCCAAATCTTGGCCACGTATGAACTCGACGAGTTAAAAAGGGAACTCGACGAGCCAATCAAGGATTTCACGACTTCTCGAGTTCAGGAAGGACTCGACGAGTCGGTGATCTGCACTCGACGAGTCGAGTGAACATAGACTGTTGACTTTGACTGTGGACTTTGACTTGGACCAAGGGTTGACCAGTTGACTTCTGATGGTTTCTGGTAATTGGGAGATTTATGAAAAAGGTTTGTATGGTACCTATAGGTGGTGGAGTTTGTGTTGGACCCAGGAGTTGAGCCTTCTTATTTCCGACGACAGTTGCGAGGTGAGTTATCCTCACTATACTAAGGGGTCTAAGGCACCAAGGCCGACCCATCATATATGATATCCTAGTAGTTGTATTATGTTGAGTATGAGTTAGTTATGTATGCTAGTTTGATATGCTAGAGGGTAGGTCTGTAGGACTACCTGTGATACTGATTGATTGTCTGCATGTGCATTATTTGTTACATGTTGATATGTTATGTGGGATGGGTTGAGGTTGTACTGCTCCGTGCGGTAAGCAACAAACCCTAGAGTATTCCAGATATGAGCTGAGGGCCTGATAGGCATTCTAGACTCATACTGAGGACTTGGAGCATTCCAGATACGAGCTGAGGGCCCGGTAGGCATTCCAGACTCGTACTGAGGGCTTGGTGGCATTCCAGATACGAGCTGAGGGCCCGGTAGGCATTCCAGACTCGTACTGAGGGCTCGGTGGCAATCCAGATGTGAGCTGAGGGCCCGGTAGGCATTCCAGACTCACACTGTGGGCCCAGGGGTATTCCAGTCTGTAAAGCTGTGGACCCGTTATGTGCTGTTCTGCTCAGTTTGTTATGATATGTCATGGTGTGACATGGTTATGTGGACTGTATGTGTATCGGTATTTTGGGGGTAACTCACTAAGCTTTCGGGCTTACAGTTTCAGTTTATTGTTTCAGGTACATCAGGGGATCGCGGCAAGGCGAAGACATGATCGTACAGCTCCTCCTATTATGTTATGTTTCTGGGAAAACTCTGATATAAATGTATTTTGAAAACAAAGTTGTAATGTTTTGATAAATTCGACATGTTTTGAAAGTTTAAATTTGGCTTGAAATTTTGGGTGTTACAAGTTGGTATGAGAGCCTTGGTTTGAGTGAATTGGAGGAACACTCGTGTGACTCCAGTCTCAAATCAAGGAAAGGATTTTCAAAATGACTTTTCAAAAAGGTTTTCAAAATAAATAAAGGAGGATGCAGGGCGTACGATCAGCCGGAGCCAATATGTAGACCCCAAAATACCATACAAGTTATTTGATTATACGATATGATAGAACAACATGTTAGTGCTAGGCTAGGGATCTTCAGGAATTGCATGATAGAATTGCCTGAATACATGATGCCTGCTAGCCTAGGGTTTCCTTTATGTGAGATTGACATCATTACTGTAGTTGTCTAATGTATGCATCCCAGTTGTACATAATTAAGATCTTATAGCCTGAGAATGTTTGATTTGGCCTTATGTTCTGTTCTTGTTTTATTGGGAGCTTGGGGTAGGATTGGATATTTGAAAGTCTATAGGGTCCAGCGTTATGCATGGCTAGCATACATTAGTGCTGCAGGGTTGGTGGAAGTTTCATGGATAGGAGGGGTTGAGTGAGACCGGGAGGTCAGTTATAAGATATTTAGCATTCCTCTAGGAGTGAGGATTGAGCGCTCGCCATGTTGTGCATATTGTTAGGGTGTTGTGGTGATACTTGGGGCAAATATGGGTAGGTGTGGAAGGTAGTAGGGGCCCATGCTACAGGACCTATACGCGTGTCAAGTAAGTCGCAATCCCTAGGGTTAGTAGGGAGTTGGCTCCCAGTGATTTATATGAATTATCTGATAACTGGTGATATGTTTCAGAATGGTGATGACGAGGCGCTTCGTGGTTGGATCCGGTTCGGGATCAGGATCAGGGGACAGAGGCCAGGAGGGGCCGACAGCACCTGAGCCAGTGGTGCAGATGGGTACAGAGGAGTTGGATGCCAGGATTCGAGAGATCCTGCATGATGAGGTTGCTGTTGCATTCCGGGATCAGTTACCGGAGATGTTCGGGTCGATCAAGACCGCCATGGTGGAGTATTTTGATGAGCGTTATGCAGCCCTTGCAGAGACAGCCGCCGCATCAGCTGTATCAGCGACGGGAGGAGGAGTTGGTAGAGGTTTTCAGTACAGGGACTTCGATAACACGAAGCCCCCTACTTTTGATGGGACGCAGGATCCCATCAAGGCTATGAGGTGGATTTCAGATGTGGAGGGGTGTTTCTTCACCTGCTCGTGTCTTGCTGACCAGAAGGTCAGGTGTGCTCTGAACCTGCTTAGGTCTGGGGCCAAGGACTGGTGGAGACTTGCGACTGGGTCGTACTCTGATGATCAGAGAGCTGCTGTTACTTGGGAGCAGTTCAGGGATATGTTCCGCGCCCGTTACATTCCACGGGTTGAGCGGGAGCGATTGGCACATGAGTTTTTGAGTTTGAGACAGGATGGGGAGTCGGTGACGGAGATCACCCGGATGTTCACTGAGAGGGCGATGTTTTGCCCGGAGTTTGCTTCAGAGCAGGCTCAGATGACCCGTTATCTGAGCATGCTCAAGACGGATATCCGTCAGTTTGTGTCTACCCAACGATGTGATACTCTTCTAGAGTTGCAGGAGGCCGCCAGACGGCGTGAGTTGGAGATTGAGCAGTAGTTGAGAGAACAGCGGCAGGCCCCAGCACATTCTCAGCCGGCGCCGAAGCGGTCTAAGACCGCTGATACTAGGACTGGGGGTCAGCAGAGCTGCACATGTGGGAAGTGTGGCAAGGGTCATTCTGGTGTGTGTCGAGCTGGTAGTGGATGCCACAAGTGTGGCAAGGAGGGGCATTACGCGAAAGACTGTCGCCAGGCCGCTCCAGTTCAGAGTATGAGGTTATGTTACCATTGTGACCAGGTTGGCCATTTGAAGGCCAACTGCCCGTTACTCGCAGCCAAACCGGCGCAGGCTCCAACGCCGGCTACTTTGAGGATCACGGATGGGAGACCAGTCAGGGCAGAGCCTCCAAAGGCTCAGGGTCGTGCCTTCCAGCTTACAGCGGAGGAGGCCAGAGCAGCACCAGATGTGGTTGCTGGTACGTTTTTAGTGAACTCCTTGCCTGCTTTGGTCTTATTTGACTCGGGGGCGAGTCGGTCCTTCGTATCTCAGACATTTAGTAGGGAGTTCAGTGCGTCAGTGGGCGAGTTAGAGTGTCCGTTGCGAGTGTCTATCGCCAACGAACACGGGGTTTCTGCTTCTTCAGTTTATCGAGGGTGTGACTTGGAGATTTTCGGGGTGTCATTTCCGATAGATTTGATTCCGATTCCCATGGGGGAGGTATGCGTGATTGTAGGCATGGATTGGCTCAGTCGATTCGGTGCCATGATCGACTGTGAGGGGCAGCGAGTAGTAGTTCGAACCCCAAGTGGGGGAGAACTGATTGTATATGGCGAGGGCACAAGAGTGGGATCAGGGTTTTGTTCTGCTGCCAGGGCACGACAATACATTCAGCACGGGTGTGCAGGTTATCTAGCGTATGTGGTAGATACGCGAGCCATGGATCAGATTTCAGTTTCCGACGTACCGGTGGTCAGGGAGTTCGCAGACGTATTCCCAGAGGAGTTACCAGGGATACCTCCAGAGAGGCAGGTCGAGTTCAGGATCGACCTGGTGCCAAGTGCGGCCCCTATTGCTAAGGCGCCGTACCGATTGGCACCGCCAGAGATGCAGGAGCTGTCATCGCAGCTGCAGGAACTGCTGGGCAAGTAGTTCATTCGACCTAGCAGTTCTCCATGGGGAGCACCGATACTTTTCGTCCGGAAGAAGGACGGTTCGCACCGGATGTGTATCGATTACCGAGAGTTGAATAAGTTGACGGTGAAGAACCGTTATCCACTCCCGATGATAGACGATCTCTTCGACCAGTTACAGGGTGCATCTGGGTTTTCCAAGAAAGACTTGAGGTCTGGGTATCATCAGGTCAGGGTCAGAGAGGAGGACGTGGAGAAGACCGCATTCCGAACTCGTTATGGACATTACGAGTTCGTGGTGATGCCGTTTGGGCTCACCAACGCGCCAGCGGTGTTCATGGACCTGATGAATCGGGTCTGTAGACCGATGCTTGATCGCTCGGTCATAATGTTTATAGATGATATCTTGGTGTATTCCAAGACCCGAGAGCAGCATGAGGAACATCTGCGAGAGCTGTTGGGAGTTCTAAGACGGGAACGGCTATACGCCAAGTTCTCAAAGTGTGAGTTTTGGTTACGGGAGGTCCAATTCCTCGGACATCTCGTTAACCAGGAGGGGATTTTGGTCGATCCGGCCAAAATTGAGGCGGTTATGCAGTGGGAGGTTCCGAAATCTCCCTCAGATATTAGGAGCTTTCTGGGGTTGGCAGGGTACTACCGGAGGTTCATACGGGACTTCTCCAAGATTGCAGTGCCCCTCACTCGTCTGACAAGGAAGGGAGTGGATTTCCGATGGGGTCCCGAGCAGCAGAGGGCGTTTGAGACCCTCCGTCAGCATTTGTGCGAGGCTCCAGTATTGACACTCCCGGAGGGAGTCGAGTATTTTGTGGTGTTCTGTGATGCATCCATCACAGGTTTAGGGGCGGTCCTCATGCAGAGAGGACGAGTGATAGCCTACGCATCGCGGCAGCTGAAGCCGCATGAGACGAGATACCCTACGCATGACTTGGAACTGGGGGCGGTGGTGTTCGCCCTCAAGATATGGAGACACTACCTCTATGGGGTCCGTTGTACCATTTACACGGATCACAAGAGCTTGAGACATATCATGGATCAGCCGAACCTGAACATGAGGCAACGCAGGTGGCTGGACGTAGTCAAGGACTACGATTGCGAGATTCTTTACCATCCTGGTAAAGCGAATGTAGTGGCGGATGCTTTGAGCCGCAAGTCAGCGGGGTTTTCCACCCCAACGGTATGTATGAGGATAGCGGTGGATTCTCCGCTGGTGAGTTTGATCAGAGATGCCCAGGTTGAGGGCATCCGCCCGGAAAATTGGAAGCTGGAGAGGATCAAGGGCGAGAACACCCGGTTTGTGCAGGATAGTCGGGGACTATTAACCCGATGCGGTCGGGTTTGGGTTCCAATGACGGGTGGGGTTAGGCAGACGGTTATGGAGGAGGCTCATAAGTCTCATTTCTCTATTCACCCGGGGGCTACCAAGATGTATCGGGATTTGAGTTTGAGCTATTGGTGGCCGTGCATGAAGTGGGAAATCGCTTGGTACGTTGAGAGGTGCTTGACCTGTAGGATGGTCAAGGCCGAGCATCAGTGGCCGCATGGAAAGCTGCAAACCCTAGAGATTCCCATGTGGAAATGGGAACAGATCACGATGGATTTTATTACCAAATTGCCGAAGACGGCAAAGGGGTTTGATGCTATATGCGTCATCGTGGATCGATTGACCAAGAGCGCCCATTTCTTGGCTATACGAGAGGGCTCATCGGCCGCGAAATTGGCCGAATTGTACGTTCGGGAGATCGTGTCTCGCCATGGGGTTCCTGTCTCCATTGTCTCTGATTGGGATGTCAGGTTTACCTCCCGCTTTTGGCAAAAGTTTCACGAGGAGCTGGGCACGCGATTGCACTTCAGCACAGCATTCCACCCGCAGACAGACGGCCAGAGCGAGCGGACTATTCAGACCCTCGAGGACATGTTGCGGGCATGTGTCATTGATTTCGGTGGGAGCTGGGATTCTCAACTACCGCTTGCGGAGTTCGCCTACAACAACAGCTATCATTCTAGCCTTGGCGCCCCGCCATTCGAGATGTTGTACGGGCGGAGATGTCGCACCCCGGTTTGTTGGGGCGAAGTTGGGCACAGGGTGATGGGTAGTACAGAGGTAGTCTTGCAGACTACCGAAAAGATCCAGCAGGTTAGACAGCGTTTGCAGACCGCTCAGAGTCGGCAGAAGAGTTATGCCGACAAACGCCGATCCGAGTTGGAGTTTCAGGTGGGTGACATGGTCCTCCTGAAGGTATCACCCTGGAAGGGTGTTGTCAGATTCCGGAAGAGGGGCAAGCTGGGCCCCAGGTTCATTGGTCCTTTTAGGGTTTTGGCCCGGGTGGGTCGGGTCGCCTATCGATTGGATCTCCCGGCAGAGCTTAGCCAGATCCACAACACTTTCCATGTTTCTCAGTTGAGGAAGTGTTTGGTGGACGAGTCAGCAGTAGTACCCATGAAGGATATTCAGGTTGATAGCAGCCTGAATTATATCGAGAGACCAGTTGCGATCTTAGATCGAAAGGCGAAGACCTTGAGGAACAAGGTGGTTCAGTTAGTGAAGGTGCAGTGGCAGCACCGGAAGGGTTCAGAGTGGACGTGGGAGTCCGAAGAGGAGATGCGGGGGCATTACCCGGAGTTGTTTTCAGATGCAGCAGCAGCAGACTTCGAGGACGAAGTCTGAGACAAGTGGGGGAGAATTGTATCGCCCCGTTCCTTGTACGTATTTAATTTGATTAAATGGTTCTTTTTGTAAGAGCTACTCGGCGAGTTGTAGCCCTAACTCGCCGAGTAGATGTCGAATTGGACGCGAGCTTTAAGTGATCTACTCGGCGAGTCCACGCATGGACTCGGCGAGTAGGCCAGTCAGGAGGAAACCCTAATCCTTAGGGTTTGCACCCTATTTAAACGTCCTTATATCCCCATCTCAGCCTCCATCACCCTCAGAGCATTCCTTATCGAAACCCTAGTCTCCATTGGTGAGTTTGAGTGATTGTTGCCTTATGAAGGGACTTTTGGTGCACATTGGAGCAAGTGGAAGAAGGAAGGGGTTGAAGAGCTCAAGGAAGGGGACTTAGATCCAGAACACATTCATTTGTGGTCACCCATTCTGGTAATAAAGTTTCCATCTTGATTATTGATCTATTAGATCTTGTTTGTCCCTAAATTGTTGCTTTTAAGCCCTAAAACCCCAAATCCTTGGTAGAGAAACCTTATGGTTGGGCTATACTTCAGATCTGGACCCTCATTACCTTCTAGAGTTGTAAAGTCTCAGTTATGTTCGTGATTGAGGTCCCTCTTGAGCTTAGAACCCCATTAAGAGCTTAGTTTTGACATTTGGAGCCCTTAAAGCTATGCATGAATGTAAAGTTTGCAACTTTACGTGATAAGCATGCCCTAGAAGCCTAGATCTGTGGTTTGGAGCCGCTGCATGGCTCTAACCAGGTCTGTATGGAAAAAGGACTGAATGAACTCGGCGAGTAGAACGCTGGACTCGGCGAGTCCTATGAACATAGCCGTGAACTCGGCGAGTTGGTTGAGCAACTCGGTGAGTTCGTTGAAGATTGCCTTGAACTCGGCGAGTTGTTAGAAGACTCAGCGAGTTGGCTAGGGTTTCTTCCAAATCTTGGCCACGTATGAACTCGACGAGTTAAAAAGGGAACTCGACGAGCCAATCAAGGATTTCACGACTTCTCGAGTTCAGGAAGGACTCGACGAGTCGGTGATCTGCACTCGACGAGTCGAGTCAACATAGACTGTTGACTTTGACTGTGGACTTTGACTTGGACCAAGGGTTGACCAGTTGACTTCTGATGGTTTCTGGTAATTGGGAGATTTATGAAAAAGGTTTATATGGTACCTATAGGTGGTGGAATTCGTGTTGGACCCATGAGTTGAGCCTTCTTATTTCCGACGACAGTTGCGAGGTGAGTTATCCTCACTATACTAAGGGGTCTAAGGCACCAAGGCCGGCCCATCGGATATGATATCCTAGTAGTTGTATTATGTTGAGTATGAGTTAGTTATGCATGCTAGTTTGATACGCTAGAGGGTAGGTCTGTAGGACTACCTGTGATACTGATTGATTGTTTGCATGTGCATTATCTGTTACATGTTGATATGTTATGTGGGATGGGTTGAGGTTGTACTGCTCTGTGCGGTAGCCAACAAACCCTAGAGTATTCCAGATATGAGCTGAGGGCCCGATAGGCATTCCAGACTCATACTGAGGACTTGGGAGCATTCCAGATACGAGTTGAGGGCCCGGTAGGCATTCCAGACTCGTACTGAGGGCTCGGTGGCATTCCAGATACGAGTTGAGGGCCCGGTAGGCATTCCAGACTCGTACTGAGGGCTCGGTGGCAATCCAGATGTAAGCTGAGGGCCCGGTAGGCATTCCAGACTCACACTGTGGGCCCAGGGGTATTCCGGTCTGTAAAGCTGTGGACCCGTTATGTGCTGTTCTGCTCAGTTTGTTATGATATGTCATGGTGTGACATGGTTATGTGGACTGTATGTGTATCGGTATTTTGGGGGTAACTCACTAAGCTTTCGGGCTTACAGTTTCAGTTTATTGTTTCAGGTACATCAGGGGATCGCGGCAAGGCGAAGGCATGATCGTACAGCTCCTCCTATTATGTTATGTTTCTGGGAAAACTCTGATATAAATGTATTTTGAAAACAAAGTTGTAATGTTTTGATAAATTCGACATATTTTGAAAGTTTAAATTTCGCTTGAAATTTTGGGTGTTACATTTACTTTATCCATTTTAACCATTGTTGGACTCTAGTCTAAAAGGTCAAAACTGTCATATTTTCAATTACCAGTTGTAGTGCTTCTTCTTTTTCACAAATGAACTTTAACTTTATAGATAACTCACGAATGTTTAGCAAACCTTAGCAAACACTTTAAAACTTCTTCATGTCTATGTAACCATCAACATACATCAAAGGGTGAAGTTTGAAATATATATATCGACCTGGTTTTAAATCTACCTATATGTATTGCTCTTAAAATTTTATTAATATTAATCATTGCTGCTAGCTTCCTTTTCTTTCCCCTAAACTTGATTTCTTGCTCTCCTTCTGATTTGAGTTCTCGCAAACTCATAATAATAACACAATCCATGGTCCAAATTTGTTTTTGTCTATTTTGCTTCTCTTGGTACCATGTTCGTACACATACAGACTAGAAGTCTACCCTTATCAACATGAGTGATTAATACATGTATAGTCATGAGGCATAATTTTAACTTGGTCAACTTTGATATATTCAATTACGTCTTTTGTCATATACATTTTGTTTTTATTTTGAAATCTACTGTAAACAAGTGATCCTTATTTACATTTGCTCTTTCGTTTTAAATTCGGAAACTTGATTTAAAATGTAATTTTCATTGTATTTTCCTTACAATTAATACACAAGATAAATACCCTTGTGCTTATCATTTTTCTAATATATGTGAATGATATATTTTCTTATGTTTCTTTTTCTTAAAAACATATTTTTTTTAAATATTACGGTTATCTATCCTTCAAATGATTGTTTTTGGTAGAATCACTAAATTAAGAATGCACTATTTTCAAAGATCGACATTTTTACACCTTTCTTAAAATAGCATTCCACTTTGCAATTTTTAGTGAGTTCCTAAACTCTCAAACTTGTTTTCTTAAATATTCTGACTCCTAGTAATCTTGAATTTGTCCTGACTAAAACAATTGGACAATTTTTCAAAAAGTGTAATACCAATATTTCTATACAAATTCCCTTAATGACGACTTAAACCTTTAACCTTAATTAATCTTTATATTATTTTACTACTTCGTTTGATCGTCACTCATGTATCTTCATTCTCTTGGAATTATTACACATTTTGATAATAGTGAGATTGCTTATCATTTCTAAACACTCAAAATGCTATCTAGACAATGTGAATTAATTTATCATAAACTTTCATCGCCTCCATTTGCAAAATTGACTCTCTAAATATATACACCCTTCGAATATGGTTTTATTGTAGCAAGAGTAATAGTAGTAGTAAATATAGCTTCGGAAATCCTTGGCCATTTCATAATTTATTTTGTAGACGACACTTAAATAGTATTTACACTTGAGATGTACCAAAACTTCATTGCCTGCCCTTAGCACGTATCATTAGGAACTTACCCTCAATTGTTTCTCTTTCATTCATGCTATCCCTTTTTATTCTGGAATATACCTTCTCCAGACATAATAGCCAACCCGAAAGCGAGCAAATTTTCCCTAATCTCTTTTTTATTAGGCGGCAAATTTACACTTAGTGGTGATTTAGAAAGCGACTTAAGGATCAATGCGGACTTAACACTCAATGCAGTTGGCGCTTCAACAAAACTTATAACACTCTCTTAATTCAGATAAAATCTAACTAGATAATCTTTTTTGTCTAGGTCGCCATGGTTGGATCATGATTCCATGAACAAAATTACCCACAATCTAGACTGTAGAACTCGAATTAGGGAAACACTAATTTGATTATAGTTAAAATGTTGGGATCTTCCCTTGGGGAATTAAACCAAAATAATCAAAGAGCTCTTCAAGTCACCACCTCTCCAACTATACAGTTGTATTCGACTAAGTTCTAATAGAGTACGTCACGAATTGAATTTCGGGACGAAATTCTTTCAACCAGGGGAGACTATGACAACCATCAAAATTTGAGACAGTTCTTGATTTAAATAAACTTAGTTGCACATATAGGAACAACACATACTAGAATTTGTAACTAGGAGCTATGTTATAACCTACTAGAAACTTGGAAACAAGTAAAATCGAAGAATAGTGTACTTAGATTTTACCTTGGTATGTGAATTCTACAACTACTTAACTGTAATGACTATCCATATTCGGGTCATTCCTTGAATTGAACATCTTTGCATGAATCATGTAGACACATCATGCACTTGACCTAGAAGTAGAAATTAGGTTAAAGTCTCATAGAAACTTAAGTCAAAGTTGAAACTAGGACTAGTATACTTCATTCATCAAATTCACTTGAATCTCAGAATCACTACATAGTAATGCCAATAAACTGATAAAAATAAATTACAAACATTATTTCTAACTTGAAGAAGAGTTATGAAACACTAAAATAGTTTGAAGTCTCAAAATTCAATTAATTTTGATATCCAAGGATTTACAAAATTCCTTAAAACCCTAAAAGTCATAAAAACTTAAATTTATGAAGTTTTATATTAAAATCCCATAAAAGTTTTTATAAACACTATAATATCAAATTAATATATTAAAAATGTGGAAATATAATCAAGGAAATTAATTTAATTCATTAACATTAACCTTACATTTATAAGCTAAAAATCTAAGAGTTATGAACAAAACTTATATAAAATACACATTTTATATAAATTGAAAGAAATTGTATAAAAATTAACGAATTAATACAAATAAAATAAAATAAAATATCCTTTATCCTCTTCAAATTTCGGATTCCCTCTCTCTCCCCTCATTTCTCCTCCCAAAGACAATCATTTTCACTTGCCATTCACTCAACCTCCCACTTTTCTCTCTCTAAAACTTCTCTCTTCATTTTTTCTGCAAATGACGAATTTAGAAGCATAATAACTGGGAGAGAGTTTTGCATTCAATTCTTCATGAGTTCGTAAGCATCTCTGTATTTTGGTGGAGTATAACCCCAAAGAGATGACGAGAGAGATGAGCTATCCAGAGAGATAGAATCTCTATTTTCTTCTCTCTAAAACCCCCACTCTTCACCTCTATGAACTAGCTCCAAAACCCACGAATTTTCCAGAAAATAATCCTAATTTTACTCAGAAATCTTCATCATTTGAAGTTGATATTCAAGTTAAAATTAATTTCCTTATATTTTCTTTAAAAAATTTCATGTGTTCTTGCATTTTTCTCCATCTTCTACACTTTTCTTTGAGATTATTCACATGCATGTTGATGCATGTCGAATTTATGATGATGGTGGTAGGATTTCACCCAAAAACAACATGCATGTTGTTAGAAGGTGAAATCCAATGATCAAAACCTAAATTAAATCCATCAACTTGAGTTTTACAAGTTTTAAAGATCCAAAACCACATGCATTCAAGATTTTCATTTAGAAACATCATTTTGAACAAAATAAGTTCATTCATGGTCTTCAAATCATAATGCATGTGATGAACATCAAGCTTAAAGGCTTGATTATCAAAATACATTGTTAAGAATGCTTATAAATGATTTATTCATAAATAAATATCTAAAACTTCTTTTCTGCTCAAATCCGATTATTTCCAGAATCCAAACAACAAAATAAGATGATATGGAATGTTGTAGAAAATAACTCGTTTTTCTCGATTTATTGTAATTTTTGCAAGAAAATAGAGCAATAATTCATATAAAATACTTTTGTTGGTTAATAAATCCTGGTAAATTTCGGAGATCACCTATGAACTGTGTACAAACTTTTCATGAAGTTGTATGCATTTCTAAGGCTTTTTTCTGTTGATTTCTAATTTATTTTTGTTGAATAGAAATACACAGTTAAATACAGTTATGAATGTCGAAAGCCATATTTCATAATTTTTGCATCTTCTATCTGTCATAAAGACTCCATGAAAATTTGTTCAGAGTTTTCCAAAACAATTTACTATTTTTCCCGATTTAATGAATGTTTAAGGGATTAAATTAATAAAAAATAGCTAAACTTATCCAAAAATTATGAAACTTCATCAAAATATTGTATATAACATATTAAATGTAAATAAATGTTTTAGTGGATTTTAACTACTGTTTATTAATTTTTCTCGAATTAATGCTTATTTAAATGAATAAAACAAAGAAAAATAGTTAAACTGTTTGAAAACCAAATTTGATATTTTTTTTCCAACTTAGATATGTTGAATAACTGTGGCACAAAATGTTTAGAGAATTTTATAAACTCATTCCTCTTTATTTTGATTTTTGCTATAATAAATACACAAAAATCATAAAATCGGTTTAAACTATTTGAAAATCAATTTGAGTATTTTTCCTAGGTTATATACATTGTATAACAGTTTTGAAAAAAGATTGGGAATTTTTATTAATTGTTTATTATTTTTCACGATTTTGTGATTTTTTTAAGGAATTAAATGGTGGAAAAATAGTTAAACATATTTAAAAATCATAAAAAATTATAAGAGGGTTCTAAATTATAGTTATGACTGAAATGTAAAGCTTGGAAATTTTTAGAATTGATTTGATTTAGTTTTGGATTTTTAGCTTGTAAACCCCTTCCAAAAGTGCTAAAATGCATTTCAAACAATAACACAAAATGGGATTTGTCACTTGCAAATGTTAATAAGTCAATTGGTATATGGAAATCCGAATTTTCAGAAAAGTATTTGCAACTTATACAAAACCTAATTTTAACACAATATTGACATAATTCTATTGTAGAAATTAACTATACTAGTGATAGATTTTCAACTAGAGACTTACTAGTGTGTAACCTTATCGTAGGGAATCCGTAGTAGGACGTGAGGGAAGTTAGCTCAAGGCATCAAAAATACCTTCACGTATCATTGTGAGTATTCATGACTCCCCCTATTTTCTGTTTTAAACGTTTTGGGATGGAAAAGCATGTCCAAAAATTGTTTATTGTTTGTGGTATTTAATTTGACTTGTATCAAACTTGGTTGCTATATTTTGTTGTGTATGTGTATGCTATTGTTAATTCATTATGGATAGCGCCATTAGGAGGTAGACAACTCCTCACTCGTACGATTCGCTTGAGTGCATTTTAACATTATTTCTCCCTATGTTAGCGATAGACATAGCATTCAAGAGGGCATTCGGTCTTAGGCTTGGGTTGTGAACTCATGATTTGATCACTACATGTGACATCCCCATTTTCACGGCCATAAAAGACCGATTTTGTTTATGCTTTATAATAAAATCAGAGTAACATTTTAAAGAAAGTTTTGCGGAATTTGTTCCAAAAAATATGATAAAGAATTTATCAAAGCATTTCCGAAGAACTGTATATCATTATATTAAAACCTCGGGATGTCATTGTGTAACAGTAGACAAAATAGGTCAATAGACAATCACATTTGATTATACCAATCATGTAATGTGATTTTGTTAAACTAGTAATATGATAAGAGTGATATGTAGTTCATGATAAATTCTAATATAAATATGAACTTTCTTTATGATACAACTCAAAGTATACGTCCATACGATTCCAAATATATAGAGTATGTCTGAATCTGACTTCGCATGAAGAAGTTATGATAAACCGAACACTATAAATCTCTATAATAAGAGGAATTTAAAATAGACTTAGAATTAGCTATTGGAGTATAAAAGAGAGTTGTAGTACTTGTAAATACCTATGCGTGCATATAAAGAACGTCAAAAACGGAGTTCGTACGTGAAAGTTACGACCTTCCGAAGATTCAGCTGTCAGAAACCCTAATATGACTGAGTTCACGACGTGAGCACAAAACTCACGACGTGAGAAGTCATTTATCCACATCTCAGAATCTAGAAGGTGTGTGACGAGGCTGCAAGGGGATAAGATCCAAGTTCACGATGTGAGCAAGGATATCTCACGACGTGATGAGTCACATAGCCACCTTCCGAAGCTAGGCACGCAAATGGCAAGTCTACGGGGATAAGATCCTAAGTCACGACGTGGGCCTTATAAAACCCACGATGTGGGGGTCCAAAATCACTACTATAAATAGCAGGTCCGACTTCAGCCATTCTTACACGTAAACTTCTTTCTCCTCTCTCCTTTGCTGAAGCCATCTTGCATCCCGAGCCCCCGACGACCTTGTACGCTGACCGTTTCTGCTTAGATTACATAAAATCACGCTACTAGGGTGAGTTTCACGGCCCCACTTTCTAATATTTTGGGGGAAAACGCATGCTAAATATTATATATACATTATTATTATGTCTATATGATAGTATATAGTTATATTAGCCGGGTATAGTTGTTCTACATATAATATTTTGAATATATATACAACTATTATCAACCTGTCGGCATGTTATTTTACTAATGTAGATCTTGAGTTATACTTAGGATTCTATATATATGTTGTGTGCGATATAGTTCCGAAGTTATATTCGGAAGTTCTATATGTTAAGTTATAAAGTATGTTGCTATTATTGGTTTTATGTCAAGATAAAACTGGATATGTTATATGTTGTTATTGTTAGTTTTATGTTAAGATAAAACTTAGTATTGTTATTGATAGTTTTATGTCAAGATAAAACTAGGAACGTTATGTTGTTATTATTGGTTTTAGGTCAAGATAAAACCTGGTTTTACTTCAAGATATAGCTGTTATACTGCCTAAATGTTATGAAGTTAGGAGTAATGTTTAAAAACATAGTCTAGTGACTTAGGGTTTTAGACATGAAAATGCTTTTGTTGTTAGAGCTATAGGAAGCCGTCGAAGTCTACATGAGTAATTGTATTCATCAACTAAGATTGGGGATCTTAGCGGAAATCCTCTGAACTGTAACCGTTAATCCCGTGTGAGCGAGGAAGTCGTGTATAATTAGTATACGGGTTGACCACCCCACTGGTGACTGTTAGCTACAGTCAACCAAAAGCGAGTGATGAACTATCCTTTTACTTGTTATTGTTCCGGCGTCGATGAAGCGTACGGTGTTGTTCTCATGGTAAATCATGAGTGTGTTTGTTTCTCATGGTAAATCATGAGTGTATTTTATCAGAGGTATTATGTCACAGCCGCGGTTACAGGCTCATGGTAGCAAATTGTTAGAAACTTTATACTTTGTCGTATACAAGTATTAATGTTAAGTATAAGTTTCCCCCTACTTATACCTTAGGTTTAAGGAATGTTTAGGTATAACACTTAATTGATAAGTAAACTATTATACCTAATATACATACTAACTGTTGGAGAGTCAAAATGATACTTTCAAAACTATACTTTTGAACGTGGAAAATGTATTATTTTATGGAGTCAAAACATGTGAACTCACCAACTTTATGTTGACGTATTTTAAAATGCATGTGTTTTCAGGAACTTGAAAAGCTGGTATGTATTCGAACAGAAGAAGTTTTACTATTACCTTTCTGTTCATTAAGAAGTATGCCATAGTCGGATATTATGTAATAGGTCCTAAAAAAACAGTTATGTAACTTTCAGTTATCAATAAAGGTATGTATTTTCTTTAGTACTGTTCAATGTATGTTATATAACTGTGAGACGAAGAATGACGTTACATCACCCGGTGTTTCCGCCGTTGGCTGGGGGTGTGACACATTGTTAATACAGATCAAAATCATAAACAGAACAACATAGGCCTTACAACATTTATTCATACTGGCCTACATTCCATTATCCCTCATCAAGTCATCACAACTATGCTCTTATGCCACTACCTGTAATACAAGAAACTGAGTGAGTCAGGCTTGGGAGCCTGGTGAGCACATAGGGTTTTCAATCCACAATAAATAAGTTTATTATTTTCATCAAATCATTCAACCCGATTACCCGTTCCCGTTATCCTCACTTTACGTCCCTAAGGCATCTATTATAAGGGACCTATCCTAAGGATTTTCATTGCGGTGGCAACACTGCTTTGGGGTTCCTTAACAATTTATGTCAAATATGGCAACCATGAGGGGGATGGAGTACTGCTGGTGAACACGCAGTTTAAATAAATACCTACAGGTTGCGAGCCTGCTAGCGTTCCAATGGACTGTCTAGAATAGTTTGTGGTCGTCATCTATACTCCGCTAAATGACTGGATCATCGTCAACATCGAGGCCTCTCATCATTTTATTTCATCACACATCAACTATTTCATCTACCCATGTTTTACCTAACATATTTGTAGATATAAAATACATATACAGTTTAAATCATTTAAAACATGTATAAATCGTTCATCCATCATAAATATCAGGTAAACAGATAATATGCACACATAGCATGTAATTTATATAAAATACTTCATATCTATATGTAAGATGAAAGTAACTATGCACTCACCTGTTAAGGTGGTGATTCCGAACTCAAACAGCGCTTCGCTTCTATTAATTTACTTTCCTTTGACGAAATCTAGTATCATTATCACTAGATTTTAGTCTAATATTTACCGTGACTAATTATTAGTCTTAGTATTATTATCTTTATATAAGAATTAAACAATACTTCTTAACCAATATGTACAGACAAGGCCAAACATGAAACACCGGAGGGCAGGACCATTTTGGCATTATAGCACTTCTGAAATCCAACAACCCAAGCTACCCTTCAAACCAAATTCCCTGTAACATGAGTAGTTAAAAATATATTATAACGACACTTATATAAGTCATAATACTATCCCATACATTTATTATAAGTTCATAATGACAATACTAAGTTTAAACATAAGTTATACTTAAAGTAGGGTAAGCATATCTCACTTACCGGGGGTTTGGCTAGGAACCGGGCTCTGCGGGGGCAGAACTTCTGAGTCGAAAGCTCTTCTTCTCGGAGCCTCCGGGCGCTCCGGGGCTTTCCTCTAGCACCTTGAGGTTACTAGGGCTTTAGGAGGGTTTTGAGAGGTTTAGAGAGAGAGAGTAGAGAGAGAAAGAATGGGTTTTTGGTGTGAGAAATGAAGGCACCCCCGCATGCTATTTATAGGATGAATTTTGGCTCAACTCGACGAGTTTTGGGCCTCCAAATCGTCGAGTAGGTGCCAAGTGTCACAATTCTGATGGCAAAACGTGGAGGACAAGTAGTGGCCTATATTGTGCCACGTCACCCCTTTCGCAACAACACCCTTCCGACTTCTAAATCCCGTAACTTTCGCATACGAGCTTCGTTTTCGATGTCCTTTATATCCACGAGTAGGTATTGGCAAGATCTACAACTCTCCTTTTGACTCCATTGGCTAATTCTTGACCGATTTTAAATTTAACAATATGAGAAGATTACAATGTTTAACGACCTTGTAAAATTCTTAACTTCTACATACGGACTCCGTTTTCGACTGACTTTTTATCGTTGAACTCCTATTAATGAGATCTTCAATTCTCATTTAGGTTGTGTTAACAAAACAATCGATCGATCTAAAATTTGAATTGTGGGAAATGCACTGCTATGCTAAATCTTAGAAAAATCATAACTTCCTCATACGAAGTCAGATTTTGACGTTCTTTTTATGCACGCTCTCGGTTTAAAACATACTACAACTTTAATTTAGATATCTAAGGCTAAAAAGTAGTTTATCAGAAATTCGCTTTTCACGACATACAACGTCGTGCCGGTTTTGTCACGAAACTTCGACAGGTCATAACTTCTTCATTATAACTCGAATTTCGACGTTCTTTATATCTTCGGAATCCTTGTCACGACCACGACAACTTTCTTCATAGATATTGGATCTATCTATTATTTTATTTTTGACGCTTATTTTTATTCTTAACGTATTATATTTTATAAATAAGTATAATGCACATAAAATCATATAATTCACATAATATTCAATTAATTCATCTTTATTACTTCAAAATAAGTTACAATGGTTGAACCTAACTATTATGTCATCACATTAATGCTTAGCCTAGAAAAACACGGGCGTTACAATCCTCACCCTCTTAGGATGATTCTATCCCTGAGTCATGCATTAGCGAACAGATGTGGATATCGCCTCATCATGTCACTCTCTGTTTCCCAGGTGAGGTTCAACCCATTCGTATGTTTCCATCACACAAGAACTAAGTCGACCATCTTGCGTTGTAACTTCTTTGTCTTACGGTCAACAATTTCCACAGGCTCTTCCATTAGCCTCTTATTTTCATCCATTCTTAACTCTGAAATTGGAATTATATCGGGAACTTCTCCCGTGAACTTCCTCAAATAACACACATGCAAAATGTTATGAATATCATCTAGTACTTCTGGTAATTCCAGCTTGTAAGCTTGGTTCCCAATCCTTTAAAGAACTTTGAGTTGTCCAATAAACCTTGGACTCAACTCTCCTCTCTTTTCGAATATTATAAGTCCCTTCCACGGTGAGACTTTAAGCAAAACTGAATCTCCAACTTCGAATGTCATCGGTCGTTGCTTTTTGTTAGCATAACTCTTTTGACGATCTTGGGCTGCTAACATCCTTTCTCTAATCACCTTTAGCTTTTCAACAGTCTGATGGACTATCTCGGGACCATAAACTGCTTTTCTCCAGCCTCAAGCCAACAAGACGGCGTATGACACTTCTATCCGTACAAGGCTTGATAAGGTGTCATCTTGATGCTCGAATGGAAGCTATTATTGTAGGAAAACTCTACCTGAGGTAAGTGCTCATCCTAGTTACCTTGGAATTCTAGGGTACATTCCCTTAGCATATCTTCCAGTGTTTGAATCGTTCTTTCGCTCTGACCATCAGTCTGTGGATAGTAAGTTCCCAATTCATCCTGAGCCTCCTCCAAAACCTCGATGTGAAACGACTATCACGGTCTGATACGATCATTAACGGTACATTGTGAGGTCTTACTACCTCCTTCACGTAAGCATTTGCAAGCTTATCCATAGACCATCTCTCATTGGTTGCTGTGAAGTGTGCTCTCTTAGTGAACCGATCCACGACCACCCAGATCATGCCGTGACCGTTCTTCGTCCTGGGCAGTTTAGTCACAAAATCCATGGTGATTTCTTCCCATTTACCCATGGGTACAGGTAAAGGTTCTAAACTCCCATACGGTTTCTGATGTTGTGCCTTAACTCTCGCACATGTTACACATTCTGCCACATACTTTACAACATCGAGCTTCATTGTCGGCCACTAGTAGTAGGGTTTTAGATCCCTATACATTTTAGTGTTGCCGAGGTGAATCGAGTACATGGTCTTGTGAGCTTCTTCCATCAGAAGATCTCTTACTCCTCCCGTCTTAGGTACCCAAATCCTATCTTAGAATACCGTCAATCCTTGATTGTTTGTACCAAACACCAACGTTTTGCCTAAACGTTCTTCCTTTCGGTCATTTTTCTCTGAAGCTTCTTCTGGAGCTTTCTTAACGCTTTCCACAATCGTTGAGATAACTTCAATTCTTAACGCCCTTGACCTTTTCCTTTCAAGGTTTACTTTTCGACTTAGAGCATCAGCTACAACATTTTCTTTACCAGGGTGGTAAAGTATCTCACAGTCGTAGTCCTTGAGTAACTCTAGCTAGCTTCGTTGTCTCATGTTCAATTCCTTCTGATTAAAGAGGTACCGGAGACTCTTATGATCTATGAAAAGTTTTCACTTTGTGCTATAGAGATAATGCCTCCATAGCTTTATGGCGAATACTACTGCTGCCAACTCCAGATCATGATTGAGGTAGTTCTTTTCATGCTCTTTCAGTTGTCTCGACGCATATGCTATCACCTTATCTATTTGGGTTAGAACACAACCCAACCCAACTCCAGATGCATCGCTATAGACTGTGAAGTCTTCAACTCCATCAAGTAAAGAAAGAATCGGTGCTTCACACAACTTCTTCTTTAGCTTCTCAAATGCTTCTTCGTGTTTCTCACTCCATGTATATGTAGCTCCTTTATGGGTCAAAGCTGTCAATGGAGCAGCTATCGAAGAAAAGCCTTGGATAAACCTTCGGTAATATCCAGTTAATCCCAGAAAGCTTCGAATCTCAGTGGGACTTTTTTGTCGTTCCCACTTCATCACAACTTCAAAATTTGTTGGGTCAACCATTATTCCTTCTTGGTTAACCACATGACCCATGAATTGGACTTCTTAAATCCAAATATCACATTTGGAGAACTTTGCATAAAACTTCTCCTTCTTCAAAACTTCTAACACTTCTCGCAGGTGCTTGCCATGCTCCTACTGGCTCTTTGAGTAAATCAGAATGTCATCTATGAACACTATTACTGATTTATTGAGGAATGGTTTACAAACCATGTTCATCAAATCCATGAATGTTGTTGGAGCAGTGGTTAGTCCAAACGACATAACCAAGAACTCATAGTGTCCATATCTTGTTCTGAATGTGGTTTTCTTAATATCCTGATCTCTCACCTTCAGCTGATGTTATCCTGACCCGAGATCAATCTTTGAGAAATAGCTAGAACCTTGCAGCCGATCGAACATGTCATAAATCCTTGACAATGGATACTTGTTCCTAACAATTTCCTTGTTCAGCTCTCTATAGTCTATGCATATCCTCATGCTTCCATCCTTCTTCTTTATGAATAACACCAGAGCTCCCCAGGGTGATGAGCTAGGTCTAATGAAACCGTTGTCCAACAACTCCTAAAGTTGCGTCATAAGCTCCTTCATCTCCATCAGTGCTAATCGGTATGGTGCTTTCGCTATTGGTGTCGATCCTGGAAACAAGTGTATTCGAAACTCTACTTGTCTATCAGGGGGAAATCTAGGAAGATCTTCGGGAAAGACTTCCGGATAGTCACACACCACTGGTATTCTTTGTATTTCCTTCTTTTCTTTCTTTGCATCAATCACGAATTTAAAGTATGATGTGCATCCTTTGGAAAAACACTTTCTGGCTTTCATCAGGGAAATGATTCCAAAATTCACTCTGCGTTTGTCCCCATACACCGTAAATGACTCTTTTCCAGGTGGGTTTACTCTTACAATCTTCTTTTTTGCATAGTATCTCCGCATCATTGGCACTAAGCCAATCCATTCCCAGAATGATGTCGACACCATTCAACTCAATGGGTAACAGCTCCTCGTGGAATTCGTTTCCATTTAAGTCGATGATGATGTTTATAATGCAATCCCTAACAGGTATGAATTTGCCACTGGATAAACCTCCGATAATAACCCGCCAGACCAAGGAAACTCCGAATCTCAGATGGAGACCTCGGAACCTCCTACTGCATCACGACCTATACTTAGGCCGAATCGACTAGAGTTCTCTTCTGGTTAACACGGTGCCCCAGAAACTGCACCTCGTGCAACCAGAACTCACACTTGGAGAACAGTGTGAAAAGCCTCTCCCTCCTCAATGTCTCCAGCACCTCGCTTAGGTGCTTATCGTGCTACTCCTGAGTCTTAGATTAAACCAAGATATCATCGATGAAAACTATCACAGACCTGTCCAACATCAGTTTGCACATGCGGTTCATGAGATCCATGAACGAGGAAGGAGCATTGATGAGCCCAAACGACATCACCACGAACTTGTAATGACCATATGGAGTCCGAAAGGCTGACTTTTGCACATCCTCATCTCTGAATCTCATTTGATTGTAGCCCAATCGCAGATCGATCTTGGAAAACAAATATGCTCCCTGAAGTTGGTCAAATAAGTCATCAATCCCCGGGAGGGGATAACGGTTCTTCACCGTTACCTTATTCAGTTACCGGTAGTCTATACACATCCGATGCAACCCGTCCTTCTTCTTCACAAACAGAATTGGGGCTCCCCAAGGCCAACTGCTCGACCTGATAAATCCCTTATCTAACAGCTCCTGCAGCTGTGTAGACAACTCCTACATCTCGGGAGGAGCCAACCGATTTGGTGCCTGGGCTATTGGAGCCGCACCAGGAACCAGGTCAATCCTAAACTCTACCTGCCTCTCCTGAGGCACCCCAGGAAAATGTTGGATAAGGTGTCTAAGTCCATAACTATTTCTGGTATGTACTTGACCCGACCCGGCATGGTCCATTTGGGTTGCATGGCATCATGCATTTGGATAGACTAAATGAGAGAAATAACACTTGTGGTTTATTAATATATTATAAGTTCTAATATATTAATAATATTATTTAATTAGTATTGATCAAAAATTAATCTAGAATTAATTAAGTGATCAAAAGGAGACTAATTAAATATATGGGTTGATTATGTAAATCATACATAACTTGTATAGTGGGCTAAAAGCCCCATGAGTTATCAAGTTGGGCTAAGGTCCATAGGATGCTCCATGGATGCTCCATGGGAGTTACAAACCCATGGGTCATGGAAATGATGATCTATGTTACATTAGGGTTTACATGGTGTAACCCTAATGCAACACACTATATAAGCATACTTAGAGCAACCAAAATCGGCTACACTAGTGAGACAAGAGGGCAAGGCCGATTTCAAGTGTTATACATTTCTCTCAAAGTTTATTCCAAGAGCATTTGGTGTTGTGTGAAACATTTGAGGCATCACACTTGGGGTGCTAGGCTCTCAAGGTTTTCAAGGAATCAAAACAACTACAAGGTATGTAATCCTAGCCATCTTTTATGATTAAAGTTCCCCATGTATGCTAGATAGGATTATGAACCTTGGAAAAAGTATTTTGCATGTATTTTAGACAAACATAGATCCAAGGTTTTCTAGGGTTGCATGTACACTTAGGAGTGTTAGAATGCTCAAAACCCATCAGTGGTATCAGAGCCTAGGCTTGTTTGTTTGATACTTGATGCAAAATTGTGAAAAAACTCGTTTTTATGCATTCTGGAGCATGAAACTCATCCTACTCGTCGAGTAGGTTCTTGCACTCGACGAGTAGGAGCCCCTGAGTGAAGTTTTTCGAGTTTTGCTGTTGGAAATGGACTAGAAACATTACCCTAAACTGTTTTGGTGTTTTAAAACTTGTTTTAGATGGTGTAATGGTTGTTCTAATCCATTTTCAAAGGCTAATATCAAAATTACATGATTATATGTGTTCATATGTTCTTGAAATTTTGATATGTTGATTCATGTTCTTATGAGTTCTTGATAGATCATAGGAATTACTTATTTAATGCTTAATTCATGATCTTTATGTGTTTTAATGGATCCATAACTTGTCCTCAAGTTATGGATAACCAAAAGTCACTTTGTATTAATTCCATTAAAAGAACACATAAGTTACAAAAAATGAAGAGCCTTCATTTTAATAACTCATAAGTTATGAATTGAAATGTTTTATAAAGTTACAAAACTTGCCCTCAAGTTTTGGAACATGTAAAGCCATCTAATAAACTTTAGTTCCAACCCCTAGAATTTTAAAAGTTAAAATTCAACCCTTATACTTTAAAATTCAACCCTTATGAGTTACAAAAAATGAAGAGTCTTCATTTTAATAACTCATAAGTTATGAGTTGAAAGGTTTTGTAAAGTTACAAAACTTGCCCTCAAGTTTTGGAACATGTAAAGCCATCTAATAAACTTTAGTTCCAACCCCTAGAATTTTAAAAGTTAAAATTCAACCCTTATACTTTATAATATTATAAGTTAATAATATATATATATATATATATATATATATATATATATATATATATATATATATATATATGTATAAGATCAAGTTGTTTTACCGTTAGTAGGCCTCATTCACGAAGCCGGTCTATAAGGGGGGTATAAGGTTGTTGCCTATACAATGGCAGCTTAATGGGTGTCCACCCTCACCCACCGCTTCATTGACTGGTGGAGGGTCGTTAGCCGAACGGGTAGGACAATGACTTAAAAATTTCTCATTAAAAGTATAATGATTATTATAAAGTAACTAAATGTTTTTATAAATTCCCAATCTTAGTTACTTTAGGAAAATGTGAATAAGGTGCTAATCCATGAAATTACACTTTGCACTTTGATTAAGTCGTTAGTGGAGCGTGTGTGGTTAACCGGCACACTAACGTGGACATAACAAGGTAGGCAAAGGGTGACTTAAGGTTTTTCATAGGTCGGTGGAGCGCGTGTGGTTAACCGGCACATCGATTAAGTGAAAAACATTAAGGGTACCAAGTAATTTGCATGGTTACTTCACACCTTGTTTTGTGATCCTCGGTATCCCAGTCACAAAACATGAAGGGCACACTTGAGATTGAAACATGCCATTGAAAAGTTCAATGAATCTCAAAAGAATCTAGGAGTTTCTAAAAACCAAATAAAACCTGATAATTTATATATTTCGTTTTTCATGGTGGAAATTGGTGAATCATCATTCACCTACCTTTCAAATATGTTTTAGCTTAGATTACGACATCCCTCTTCTAAGCTACAATATATTGTGATTGGATCCTATCCTTAATATTACATTTGGGTGTTTTATTAAGGACTATCTTTATATCTAAACTAAACTTGTCTTTTCTTCTTTTTCAGATGTCTTCCAACAATGCTGCTTCTGGCTCAAACCCTACTGGCTCCTTCTCTCTCATGAACCTTTGTGGGAGAGTCATCTTTGATGGATCCAACTTTACAGATTGGATCAGGAACATCAGGATGGTCACTCGTTATGAGAACAAAGAATATGTTCTCGACAAGGAGCTAAAGGTACCCGAGCCAACTGCTACTCCTGAGGAGCTTGCTGAATATGAGGCACATGAAAGAGATGCTACCAAAGTGGCATGCATCATGATGGCCACTATGACAACCGTGCTTCAAAAGTCCTATGAGGACTACTATCCTTTTGAGATGCACCAGGATTTGATGGACCGCTACCATCAGAGTGCCCGTCAAGAGCGATATGAAATCATCTCCTCCATGATAACAACCCGAATGAAGGATGGTGAAACCATCACGGGCCACATGCAGAAAATGCAAAGGTATGTCGACCGTTTAATGAAGCTGAATATGAACTTTCCAGAGGAGTTGGCAATAAATATCATTTTGCACTCCTTACCTTCGTGTTATGATCAATTCCGCATGACATACCACATGAACAAGGAGGAAGTTACACTTAGAAAACTTCAAGGACTCCTAAAGACCACAGAATCAGGTCTTAAAGGTAAGTCGATTGTTACCACTCCTACTCCTACTCCAAACTCCGCACCTGTCCTGACAATCGGGAAAGGTAGAGGGAAGAAGAGGAAGAACCCTTCGAAGGGTACCAAGGGTAAGACCCTTGATGGCTCCTCTTCAAGTGGAACCAAGAAAGGTTTCGTCACTCCTTCTTCTGATCCCAAAGAGGCTGAATGCTTCTATTGCCATGAAAAGGCGCACTGGAAGCGGAACTGCCCAAAGCACCAGCAAGATTTGAAGGATGGGAAAGTAAAACCCAACCATGCAGGTATTTACACTATATTTTCTAATAACTCACCCTATTCTAACTCTTGGGTCCTTGATACCGGTTGTGGTATTCATATTTGTTCTAATTTGCAGGGACTAAGAAGAAGTGAGAATGTGGAGCATGGAAAGATAAACATGATCATGGGGAATAGGAAAGCTTCACCTGTCACCAAGATTGGAGTTTATACTTTGTCGCTAAGTAGTGGGTTTACTTTAGATTTGAATAAATGTTGTTATTCGCCTGAAATGTCAAGAAATATTATTTCCTTTCATGCTTTGTACAAACAAGGGTTTACCTTTTCTTTTGATAATGAAGTTGGTGGAATAAATGCTTTCTTTAATAATGTGTTTTATTTTAAAGCATTACCTTGTGATGGTATGTATGAAGCTGTGTCTGTTGTAGATAACTTAGCAAAATAATGTGTTGTGTATTGATTCTACTAATGATAATAACTTGGATAAAGCATCATTATGACATTGTCGTATTGGACATGTAAGCAAGAAACCCATAGGCCAACTCCAAAAAGATGGATTCTTGGAGTCATTTGACCTAAAGTCAGATGATAGTTGTGAATCATGCTTACTTGGAAAAATGAAAAAGTCACCCTTCACAGGTTCTTGTGCTAGGGGTGAAGGTTTGTTGGATCTAGTGCACACGGATGTGTGTGGACCCTTGAAAACTGCCACAAGGGATTCTAATCGTTATTATGTGACTTTTATGGATGATTATAGTAGATATGGATATGTCTACTTAATCAAGCATAAGTTAGAGACTTTCGAAAGGTTTAAAGAGTTTAAACAGGAAGTCGAGAATCAATTGGGCAGGAACATTAAGATGCTTCGATCCGATCGTGTTGGTGAGTATCTTAGTACAGAGTTCCTCGACTATCTTATGGAATGTGGGGTTGTCTCACAACTGACACCTCCCAGGACACCACAGTTGAATGGTGTAGCTGAGAGGCGTAATCGAACCTTGTTGGACATGGTTCATTCCATGATGAGTCGAGCTTCGCTACCAATCTCATTCTGGGGGTATGCCTTAGAGACTGCCGCCCATATCCTGAATCTGGTCCCTACAAAGAAGGTTGCCAAAACACCTCACGAGATGTGGATTGCAAAAGTTCCTAACCTAGCCCACATCAAGATTTAGGGTTGCGAAGCTTTAGTGAGATGCGAGACTCACGATAAGCTCGAACCTCGAAGTGAGAGGTGTATTTTTATCGGCTACCCACAAAAATCCTTTGGTTACCTCTTCTACAGACCTAGTAAAAATGTGGTCTTTGTAGCAAGGAGGGCTGTCTTTCGAGAGAGGGAGAGAGAGAGAGAGAGTTCATAAGCCAAGGAAACAGTGGGAGAAAAATTAACCTTGAAGAAATTCAAGAGTCAAGCGGTGAAGGAACCTCAAACCCTAGCAATCAACTTGAGGAGGAAACTCCTGTTGATCCAATTGACGAGTCTGTACCTCTGAGGCGTTCCACAAGGGTTAGGAATGCACCTGAGCACTACTATGGTTTCCATATTACTGCGGAAGGTGAGACACTTATCAGTGATGAGACACTGGTAAGTCTAGATGAACTTAACAGATATGCGGAAGCCATGGCAGGCCCCGAGTCTGCTAAATGGAAAGAGGCAATGGACAGCGAGATACAGTCCATGTATGACAATCAGGTTTGGGACTTGGTTGACAATGTACCAGGTCGTAAGACAGTTGGGTGCAAATGGATCTTCAAGAAGAAGACCGACATGGATGGTAATGTACACACTTATAAGGCGCGACTGGTTGCAAAGGGATTTTCTCAAACTCCAGGAGTTGATTATGATGAGACTTTTTCACCAGTAGCCAAGATTAAGTCTATTAGGGTATTGTTAGCCATAGCCGCATTTCATGACTATGAAATATGGAAAATGGATGTCAAAACCGCTTTCCTTAATGGAAAGTTGGTTGAGGATGTTTACATGAATCAACCAGAGGGTTTTGTCAGCACAAAGTACCCTAATAAAGTGTGTAAGCTTGAGAAATCCATCTATGGATTGAAATAAGCACCTCGCAGATGGAATCTTTGCTTCGATGAGAAAGTCAAAGAGTTTGGCTTTTCGAGGAGTGAAGATGAATCTTGTGTATATGTCAAGGCTAGTGGGAGTATATTCAGCTTTTTGGTATTGTATGTGGATGACATACTACTGATAGGAAATGACATCCCAACCTTGCAGGAAGTGAAGTCCTGGCTTGGGAAGTGTTTTGCTATGAAGGACCTTGGAGAAGCTGCCTATATCCTAGGGATAAGGATTCTGAGAGACCGGAGTAAAAGACTAATTGGACTTTGTCAGATTACATACTTGGATATAGTGCTGAAGAGATTCGGCATGCAAGATTCCAAGAAAGGAGAGTTACCCATCCAGAATAACGCTAGATTGAGTAAGACTCAGACCCCGAGTACCGAGGTTGAGATAGTAAAAATGAGTCGAGTACCTTAAGCTTCAGCTGTAGGCTCGATCATGTATGCTATGACGTGTACTCGTCCTGATGTAGCCTTTGCTTTGAGCATGGTTAGCAGGTATCAGGGGAACCCTGGTAAGGCTCACTGGACTGCAGTAAAGAACATTCTCAAGTACCTGCGGAGAACTAAGGACTGGGTCCTTACCCTTGGTGGGAGTGATGACTTGAGAGTTGTAGGGTATAATGATGCTAGTTTCCAGACTGAAAGGGATAATTTCTGCTCTCAGTCGGGCTGGGTCTTTACCTTAAACGGAGGAGCAATTTCTTGGAAAAGTTCCAAGCAGGAGACAGTGGCTGATTCAACTTGCGAATCAGAGTATATAGCGGCAAGCGAGGCAGCAAAGGAGGCGATATGGCTAAAGAACTTCATTGGAGACCTTGGAGTTGTGCCAGCTATAAAGGAGCCCATAGAGATTTTCTGTGATAGTGAAATTGCAGTTGCCTTAACAAAGGAACCAAGGGATCACGGGAGATCCAGACACATTGATAGAAAATACCATTTCATCAGACATCGAATAGAAGAAGGACTCCTCGTGGCAAAGAGGGTATCATTGGATGAGAACCCAGCAGATCCCCTCACGAAGGGACTGGGTAGGGTTAAGCATCTCCAGCATGCAAGGAGCATAGGGCTGAAGGATGATATTAGTTTTAGTAGTTAGATAATTTTGAAATTTGTAAAGTGTAATTTACATTTGATGATGAATAAAAGGTGTGTTTTATTTATAAGTAAAGTGTTGCTATCTTGTGTCAATCGTTTACTATTATTTCTTTTGCATGTTTTGACTTCCAGAATATTTATGTTATGTTTTACATATTATTCAAATTATCCACAGTCGGTCATATGTTGGAAGTAGATATGAATTAAGACTGTCATGAGTTGGTTGTAGAGGTCTAAGATGTTGGACATAGCCTCAACACTCATGAGTGCTCATAAGTTCTGAGTATTGGATTCAACCCATGCTCGCTGGTATCACTTCATGGAAATTTATCTCGAGTGATCGCGAGACGGTAATATCATATAAGTCTTCAAACCTAGAGATATGTCTTGTTGCCTATGAGTTGGTTATGCATTGATCGTACGAAACCGCATTGGTAACTCGATGTTATAAAACGTACCTTTGTGTGTGATTTAACAAGTAGTGGAACAAGCATATGAGTCGAAGTTTATCTGTTCCTTCTTGGATTAGAAGCGAAATCTGGGCCCCTCGATGATTTTGTTTTGACCTATGTACCGGGCCCGGTCAGAACTAAATTGATGTGTTCAATTAAGGTCTATGTCAAACAAATCGGAAATCGAGAAACAAACTCCTGGACAATAAGCAAGACATTGTTCCATGTATTTGTCCGGCTGATATCTAGAACAGAGGAGTATATGATCACTTATCTTAAATGGCGTATCATCATCTTCAAAGTTCCGAGAGACCTTGAAAATAGCTACAATTGCTGATCGGTTCCTGAAGTCATACTTGCAGTTATAGTTATTAGACTTATCCAAGTGGGAGACTGTTGGATAAGGTGTCTAAGTCCATAACTATTTCTGGTATGTACTTGACCCGACCCGACATGGTCCATTTGGGTTGCATGGCATCATGCGTTTGGATAGACTAAATAAGAGAAATAACACTTGTGGTTTATTAATATATTATAAGTTCTAATATATTAATAATATTATTTAATTAGTATTGATCAAGAATTAATCTAGAATTAATTAAGTGATCAAAAGGAGACTAATTAAATATATGGGTTGATTATGTAAATCATCCATAACTTGTATAGTGGGCTAAAAGCTCCATGGGTTATGAAGTTGGGCTAAGGTCCATAGGATGCTCTATTGATGCTCCATGGGAGTTACAAACCCATGGGTCATGGAAATGAAGAGCCATGTTACATTAGGGTTTACATGGTGTAACCCTAATGCAACACACTATATAAGCATACTTAGAGCAACCAAAATCGGCTACACTAGTGAGACAAGAGGGCAAGGCCGATTTCAAGTGTTATACATTTCTCTCAAAGTTTATTCCAAGAGCATTTGGTGTTGTGTGAAACATTTGAGGCATCACACTTGGGGTTCTAGGCTCTCAAGGTTTTCAAGGAATCAAAACAACTACAAGGTATGTAATCCTAGCCATCTTTTATGATTAAAGTTCCCCATGTATGCTAGATAGGATTATGAACCTTGTAAAAAGTATTTTGCATGTATTTTAGACAAACATAGATCCAAGGTTTTCTAGGGTTGCATGTACACTTAGGAGTGTTAGAATGCTCAAAACCCATCAGAAAATCCTCCGGGAACACGTCCGGGTACTCCCGTCCGATCGGTACATCATGCATTGTCGCCTTACTCCCGGGTATTCATAACATTGGCGACATAACATGCGCAACCATGTTGAAGGTAGCGCCTATCTCTCGCTGCTAAACACAACGTCGGCCCATGCCGCGGCCTCTCACCCTAAATCACCAACCCTCGCCCACTTGGGGTCCTAACTCATACTAGCTGCTGCTCGCAGTCGATCACTGCCCCAGTGGGGCTCAACCAGTCCATACCCACGATAACCGTATTCCCTCACAGGGGAATAGGGACTAAATCCACGGAAAACTGCTCATCAAGCAACTACAATGTACATCTCCGATGAACCCTCGTAACCCGAACGGTCCTATCATCCGCTATCTCTACATCTAGTCGACAATCCAGCACTCCTGGAGTTCCAACAAATAGATTGTTGAGCGTGAGCGATATAAAAGATCGGGTACCCGTGAATCAAATAATACCAGAGCAGGTATACCATTCACAAGGAATGATCCTATAATGAAACACATAAGCATAAATAATAAATCAATATAAATAAGGATATAAGGAGAAAATACATACTCGTAACAACATCGGGAGCTGCACGTGCCTCCTCCGCAGTCAGCTGAAAAGCCCTGCTCCTTGCCGTAGGCGCCTCTGTCCGACCCTGACGGCCATCGGTAATCCTCAGTGTTGCAGGAGCGAGTGTTGCCACCTGCCCTGCTGCTGCTAAACTTGGACACTGGGACCTCTTGTGGCCCCTCTGATTGCACTGGAAGCAAATCAGATCTGATAAGGCAGTGGTGGTTGTGCTGGTGGTAGTGCAGTCCCTACTGACAAGACCAGTTCGGCCGCACTTAAAGCAACCCTAACTACCCGCCCTGCATGCCCCCTCGTGCAACTTGCCATAACGGTTGCGGCCCTGCTGGCTCCTCGATCTGTGATTCGATACCTTGGGCTTTTTTCCCGAACTCCCTGTCTGAACCCTATCTGGTTTCCACTTTCTCTCCATCTCCAAATCCAACTCCCTTTCCCGAGCCCTCACTATCATATCCTCCATCGTCTTGCAGCTAGAACGACCAACAAACTGTCGAATATCAATCCTTAGCATCTCATGGTACCAGGCCTTTTTCATCTCCTCGACCGCCACGTACTGCAGAACAAGAAGGGCCCTCTCCCTGAACATGGCAGTGATCTCAGTCACCGTCTCAGTAGTCTGCTGGAGATCCTGGAACTCCCTCGCAAGCTATTACACATCAATCACTGGTGCAAACTCGACCCTAAACCTAGTCGGGAAGTCACTCCAAGTCATCGCATCAATAGTGGCATCATCTCCAATGGCATGCCCGACCTCCTCCCACCAATCACGCACCCTATCCTTCAGGAGGCAGGAAGCAAGTCGGGTCTTGTCCCCCTCAGGACAATGGCTGGTGCGAAAGGCGTTGGTGACATCAGCCAACCACCTGCTGCTAGCAATGGGGTCCCAAGCCCCATGATAGTCTGGAGCTCCACAAGCTTGGAACTCCCTGAATGTGATCGTGCACGCCCCTATCATGGCTGCCATATCGGTGCGGAATGCACCCAACCTCACGTCAAGAATCTCCAAAATGCCCTCCTTGACTGTTCCGAAGATCATAGGAGTCTGGTCCATAATACTGTGCGTAATCTCAGATGAAATAAACTCTCTCATCTGGTCATCGAGCTGCCCAGCTCTAGAGCCCGAGCTTGATCCCTTGCCGGCACCTGAACTTCCAACTGATCTAGTGTGTAGTGTCACCATACTGAAAATACACCATAACAAACATCAAAATACTCATCATAACTCAAGGGATCACACACACTACAAATTCCTTGGTTTCATCTCAGCCCTCCTTGACTCGAGTACGGATCCTCTACTTTCAGTAGTACGGGCCCATACTACCTTCCACATCTATCCTTACTTTCCTTAAGAGTTTCCTTGACTCCACCAAGTCCCTTTAACTTCTACTGCTTTCCGCGATAACATCATCCTAGGCTTGCCCTAGGGTAATATCCGACCCACTATCCACCATCAGCTGCATAAGATGTCCCTGCTACCTTTCCTTAACTAGCTCGCGAATACTATTACATATTACTAAGAACACATAATTCTTCGAATGAGAGGTCTCTCCTTACAACGGTTAGACTCAGACGAGAGCTGCAAAATAGGGCTAAACCTAACCTTCTAAAATTATTCAGTCCTCGTAATATGTAACTTAACATATTCGTATACTAGTTAGTTAAAGGTAACTAGAACTCCTAAAAGCACAAAGCAAACAACATTCGGACATTGAGTAACAAAACCAAGCATATCCTAATCAGGCCATCATATCACTGACTAATCAGTATTAGCATGCATTTCAATAAGCTCATACAGTACACATATAAGGCATCCTTCCTAGATCCTTAGCCCTAATCTAGCATGCAGTTCTCATAATTGTTGGATAAGGTGTCTAAGTCCATAACTATTTCTGGTATGTACTTGACCCGGTTGGCATGGTCCATTTGGGTTGCATGGCATTGCAATACTTGGATAGACAAAATGAGAGAAAGGACACTTAAGGTTTATTAATATATTATAAGTTCTAATATATTAATAATATTATTTAATTAGTATTTATCAAAGAATTAATTTGGAATTAATTAAGTGATCAAAAAGAGACTAATTAAACATATGGGGTTGATTGTGTAAATCATCCATTCTTGTATAGTGGACTATTGATCCATGGTTTATATGAATTGGGCTAAAACCCATAAGGTGCTCCATGGATAGTCCATGGAGGTTATAAACCCATGGATCATGGAATATGAAAATCCATGCACATTAGGGTTTACATGGAGTAACCCTACATGTGACACACAATATAAGAAGCCCTATAGTAAGCAAAATCGGCCACTAAGTGAAGAACAAGAGGGCTAGCCGATTTTGAGTGATAAGTGTCTTCTATCAAGGTTATTCCAAGTGTTGTAGTGTTGTGTGAGACATTTGAGGCATCACACTTGAGGTGCTAGGCTCACAAGGTTCTCAAGGAATCCAAGCAACAAAAAGGTATGTTCTTCTACTAGCTTTTATGTTTCAAAGTTCCCCATGCCATGCTAGTTAGGTTAAGAACCTTGGAAAATCAAATTTGCATGTATCTAAGTAAAACATAGATCCAAGGTTTCTAGGGTTGCACGTATACCTTAGGAGTGTTAGAATGCTGAAAACCCTACAGTGGTATCAGAGCCAGGTTTGTTTTCTTGACACTTGATGCAAATTGTTGAAAAAAGTCTAAAAATATGCAATCTGCTGAGTGAACTCGCCGAGTCCATGGGGGGACTCGATGAGTCCATGCATAAAATCATCCTACTCATCGAGTAGGTTCATGCACTCGACGAGTAGAATGCCAAGAGTGTAGTTTTTCGAGTTTTGCTGCTGGAAATAGACTAGAAACATTACTCTAAACTGTTTTGGTCTTATAAAACTTGTTTTAGATGGTATAATGTTATGCTAATCCATTTTCAATGGCTATTATCAAAATTTCAAGTTTTGTTTGGTTTATTTATGATTCTTGAAATTGTTGATATGGATATTCATACACTTATGAGTTTAGAAGATCATAGGAATTATTTGCAAATAGTTTGTTAGTTTAATTCTTGATCTTGATGTGTTTTAATGGAATCCATAATTTGTCCTCAAGTTATGGATTACCAAAAGTCACTCTTTTAAAGTCCATTAAAGAAACACATAAGTTACATAAAATGAAAAGTCTCTCATTTTCATAAACATTAACTCATAAGTTATGAAAGATGAAAAGTTTTGAAAGTTACAAAACTTGCCCTCAAGTTTTGGAACATGTAAAGTCTCACACATTTTAGTAAACTTTAGTTCCAACCCCTAGAATTTTAAAAGTTAAAATTCAACCCTTATACTTTATAATATTATAAGTTAATAATATATATATATATATATATATATATATATATATAAGAACAAGTCGTTTTACCGTTAGTAGGCCTCATTCACGAAGTCGGTCTATAAGGGGGGTATAAGGTTGTTTCCTATAAAATGACAGCTTAATGGGTGTCCACTTTCACCTACCGCTTCCTTGACTGGTGGAGGGTCGTTAGCTGAACGGGTAGGACAATGACTTCAATCCTCATTAAAAGTATGATGAATGTAAAGTAACTAAATGTTTTTATAAATTCCCAATCTTAGTTACTTTAGGAAAATGTGAATAAGGTGCTAACCCATGAAATTACACTTTGCACTTTGCTTAAGTTGTTAGTGGAGCGTGTGTGGTTAACCGACACACTAACCTGGACTTAACAAGGTAGGCAAAGGGTGGCTTAAGGTTTATCATAGGTCGGTGGAGCGCGTGTGGTTAACCGGCACATCGATTAAGTGATAAACATTAAGAGTACCAAGTAATTTGCATGGTTACTTCACACCTTGTTTTGTGATCCTCGGCATCCCAGGGGGCACTCGAGATTGAAACATGCCATTGAAAAGTTCAATGAATCTCAAAGGATCTAGGAGTTTCAAAACTAATTAAAACCTAATAATTTATTTCGTTTTTCATGGTGGAAATTGGTGAATCGTCATTCACCTACTGTCACAACTAGCAAAATTTGGTTAAAATGTGAATTAATGTACAATATAACCTCCTTGGGTAACCTTACAACATCTCATCTAGCGAACTTCAAAACTTCAATGTCATTAAAAATTCTACTTTTATACATTGAAATTTAGGTCGAAACAATCTCATATAAACCCAAACCTCGATCCATAAAGCTAAGCTCAATCATTTTTGGGCCTTAACCCATAAATTCTCAACCTAAAACCCTTATTGGACCAAGATTTCTTTATTGGGACCTAATCGGCCGATAACTTCTTCGCTTAGTCTCTATGGGCCGAAAAACTCTTTTGGGCCATACCAAAAATCGGATTTGATCTTTTGCGCCAACCTTGGCCCAAGTGCCTCACCAAACTAGGTTAGCCCATTATAAAAAAAAAGAGAAGAATAAGGGATAATGCATTGCCACCTCAATGTTGTCCATCATACATCTATGCCTTGGACCATCATGTAACAAGGCATGCATCCCATCAAGTTTTAAAGAAGTTAACTTCTCCTCTTCCTCTTCTCTATCTCTCGGCCTACCCCTCTCCATACACCTCACAACTTCATTTATTCCATCACTTAGCTAAAAGTAAACTCTCCTCCTTCATTTCTCTCAAAAATTCGTGGGTGGTGGTGCCATCCTCAAGATTTTCTTCAAGTATCATAACTTGGTAAGTCCATATTCATCTCTAGATGTTATATTTCAACTCTATGCTAAAATACTTCCTCTTGAAAATTTCGTGATCTTGGGGTGGGGTTTCAAGAGCTTTTCATCAAGTATTATCATCTTGGTAAGTTTACTTCACACTTAAGTTGTGTAACTCCATTTTATGCTAAGATCTTACCTTAAAATCCACTTTATTTTTGGGTTTATGCTCTTAGAACACCAAAACAACACAAATCTCATCAAGAACTCAAGCTAGGTTCAAAGATCCTTCTTCTTCTTCATCTACATCTCAAAAACCCCCAAGGTGAGTTCATACCCCCTTGTTTTCGGTTTTATAATGTTTTTGGAGGAGGATACAAGTGCTTTTGTGTTAGATCTATGTATATGTGCATGTTTATGTGTTTAACTTTTAGATCTTTACTTGAAAATGAAGTTTATCACTTAGATCTTCATAAATACCATGAGAAAAGTATATTTTGTCTCATATATTATATGTAAACTTGTAGATCTGGGATTTGTACACTTAAAATAGCAAAAACAAGTGTTGTGAACAAACTTGGATAAGTTAAACTCAAAAATCAGCCCTTGACAGAAAAGTTTTGGTCCAATCTCGGACTGGTTTGACCAACTTAATGAGAATATTTTTCAAAACTGTTTCACATGCAAATAGTTCAGGTTATTACCTTTAAAATGACTACTCTCACGTTTTCATATGATTTTTCTACAAGTTTTGGCGAATTTTACAAAACTGCCTATCAGATTTGAAATAATTTCGGATCAACCTGTGAAGGTGAGCAATTTCACACTTGTTAGAGGCCAATAAAAATTATGAGAAAAATTGTGAACAAAGTAGACAAAAGTTCCAAACTTCTAGAATTTACGGATCCAAATTTCGACTTACGATGATTTTTCTACAAATTTTCCAACAACTAAGTCAGAAAAGCCAAAAACCAGAAAAATGTGTATTTCACAAAAATTAACCCAAAAATGATATTTTTGACAAAAATGGGTTTAAAATGTTAGTTTTACCACAAACTAGTCATAAACACATGTTTTGAACATAATGGGGACTAAAGTGTTATTTTTACTATAATTGGGCCTTAATTGAAAATTTATGGCTTATTGGGCCAAGAACGTCATTTTTACAAAAAGTGGCTTTTTATATCAAGTTTGTAAATAATCGAGCTAAAATAAACAAAATAATAACAAACGGGTTAAAAACGATATTCATATCCTTATTGGGCCTGGAAATAATATACATGTTTAGTGGGCCTTAGTGTTCTTTTACATGTTTAGTGGGCCTTAGTGTCCTTTTACATGTTTAGTGGGTCTTGGTTGTCTTTTTACATGTATATTGGGCCCAGGTGTTGAATCATAAAAGTGACCCTCTTGAACTTCAGCTACCGCAGCCGTCAAGCACCCGCAGTCAAGCTCCTTTATCAGCAACCGCATCCGGAGTCTCTACCTACCGCAGTCACTTTACTAGATTACTTTACTTGTCTTTTAATGTAATACTCTCTATTGTCCAGTATGCCTTGCATGGCTGCTGTTAGAGATGTAATCTAGTGTACTTCCTGAGTCTCTATAAATAGAGCTCATTCTCTTGTATTCAAGATATACATCTATCTATTCTGAATACATATTTCTGAAGTTATCTTTTCTATCTCTCGATTTCACTACGCATCCCTTCTTACTCTCAAATCTTACTATAATACAACTGATTATAACCTCTCTCCGGAGCAAGTCTTTTGTGACTTAATCACTAAGTTTGATCTTCCTTATTAACTTGGTTTGAATGCATTCCTTGTTATGAATCAACTTAAGTGTATACTTGATATAATAACTGTTGTCATTTCTATTTCTTTACTTTTCCGCAACTAACTCTCTAACTATATTATTGTTGAGCTTTTAGATCCTTCGAGATTAACTATTCCACAATCTACTTGTTCTAACGTTTGTTCAAGTGTGTCTCTAAGTTTTTCTCTCAACAATTGGTATCAGAGCCATAGTGGTTGCTTTTTGAAAACGGAACTCTGATTTTCTAAGGGCCTTCTATACCACTGAAGCTCATTTCTTAAAAAAAAAAAACTTAAAAAATGGCACAATCGTTATCTCTGAATGTTTCCAACAGTGTTGGTGGTTCTAATCGAGCCCCAATACTGGTAGCAAATGAATATCATCACTGGTCACAAAGAATGGAAAGATACTTAAGGAGACTTGGTAGAGATGTATGGCGCTACAACCAGACTTGGAAGAAGAAGGACCACATATCCCAGTCCTTACACCAGTCCAAACTGACGGCGCTACAACCAGACTAGGAGGAGGTCAACCAGTCATGAACCGTCCCACCAAGGATGATCTCGATAAAATGGAAAATGATGCTGTTGCTTTTTATGAAATCTCCTGTGGAGTTGGATCTGACAACTTCGATATTATCATAAATTGCAAATCAGTAAAAGAGATCTGGGAAGTTCTCAAGAATTTGTACGAAGGCTCAGAACAAGCACAAGACAAGAAGCTTACTACCGCACTCAATGAGTTCAACAACTTCAAAGCTCATGCTGGTGAAAGCTTGGAAGACTCCTTCAAAAGGTTCAACCTAATAGTCACCAAGTTATCCAATGCGGGCACCATCCGCAGTAACCATGAAACAAATCTTCAGTTTCTTAATGGTTTGGGAAGATATTGGACTACGGCTAAGATGATAGTCCAAGGCGATAGAAAGATTCATTCTTTGTCACTCTACAAGCTCTATGGAGAACTGCAAGCACAAGAATCCACCGTACTCAAAGACTGTAAGTCCCTAATCTGCTTGTGTATCAATCAGATCCGTTTGATGGTGCGGAATCCCAATCAAACGGGTGATGTCAGATCAAAATAGAAGAGAAGGAGAAGAAGAATAATGTGAATCTTAATGTATTAATGAATAGAATGATGATCCTTTACATGAGATTCACACACACTTACACACACTATTTTCTCTCTCTCTAGAACACCTTCAAATACACACACTTAGGCTCCTCTATTGTGTTCATCAATCACATGCACTCCTCACCCTATATATATATATATATATATATATATATATATATATATATATATATATATATATATATATATATATATATATATATATATATATATATATATATATATATATATATATGGACCTAAGGCCAAGCCCAAAATACAAATAATCCAATGCTCGGTCCAAGTTAGAATTAATCCTATACTATTTTTAACCCAAATAATAAAAACAATAAATGCTTAGAAAAGCAAAGTATAAACCATATTTTTGACCCAACAATCTCCCCCTTGGTTTATAGCTTTCTTTTCTTTTCTTAAATGACCCAACAAGCCCCCCCTAAAAAGTAGCTGGCTTTTCTTGTTAAGCTTCATTGGGAGCTTTGGCTTCAACTTTTATCTTCAAATTCTTCACAACTTCAAGATGAACATGATGAATCTTCAATAATTGACTTCATCTTGAGCAGTTGGGCATTTCTTCAAGATTTGACATTGAACGCACATTGGGTGAGGAGGCTTGACGTACTGATTCTTGAAAGATAGCGCTATTAGCTTGAGAATCTTCAGAGAGAACGTCAGAGAGAACAAATCTTCTGGATCACTTCAGCAGGTTCAAGATAGCAGCAGACTGATTGAGGAGGCTTCAATGCAATCCGTCACATAATCTTCAATTTCAGCTTCACCTTGCTTCTGGGGTTGAAAGATTGAATGTCGAAAGAATAATCTTCATTTCTTGCTCCTTCGAATGAGAATTCTTCGATGATCACGGATCCTTGGCTCAGAAATCTTCGACACAAACTCCATGAGTTTCATCTTCACCTGAATTGACTTTTCAAGACAAAACAAAACTAAAAGAAAACTTAGCACACAAATTAAAACAGAAACAAAAATATTTTTGGATTTTTCATATTTTCTGAAAAAGAAATAAAACAGAAATAACACTATTTTTGGATTTTTATTTTTCTGATTTTTTGTTTGGTTTTTAAATTTTTTTTTTAATTCTCCCCTAATATTTAAATTAGAAGAAACTATGAACAAATTTAACAAAAATAAAATGATATCTAACTTTAAGAGTAATTTGGGATCAAGGTTTTTAGACAGCCTTTATCCGCTTGTCGGTACCTTTTATCTTCACGTCTTTGTCTGGTCGATCGCCGGTATTGTGGTCCACTTAAACACGAAAAATTGTGACAAAATTAGGACATACTATTAATTATAAGACAAAGTGATCCTAAGTTCCTAGATAATATTTCTTAAGGACCATTCAGCTGACGACGACCAGAGATATTGTTGTCCACCTAAATTGAGCAGCGAGATCGATAGACAATCTGTAAGTGTTCAATTTTAATTGTACTAGAACATGTTTCCCGCTTCCTGATATGCTCCAGTAATCAAGGACTTCCAGAATACTCCTTACATCGGGTGAGCAGACAATTATTAAAAGAGAAGATAGATTTAGAATGCATATGCTATACGCCCAGGTCGGATCTCTTCCAATCACGCAGAGGGTGGAACATATGACTAACTGAAGTTTTAGAGGGATTGAGAAGTAGAATGGTGCATATACTGCATAGGAGAGAAACGAAAGTAAATGCACAAATTTAAACTATCCTAAAACAAAATTTTGTCTTTGAAGCGAATCAGAGTAAAATAAACTCAGGAGTATAGAGAAGAAAACGCAAATTGTAATTCACCGATTGAATTTGCATCCAGAAGGTCTGAGAACAGCACGCATAATCTCAGAACAGATCCGAAAATTCTTCATGTCATTAAGCACTAACCCCATTTGTGATCTCTTCCTTTCTTCCTTTCCCGCAAAAGGACACATACTCTCAAACAAAGGTCTGAATGGTGTATAGTTGAGAGATGTCCCCTATCATGTGCTAGGAACAGCCACTACCAACAAACTGAAGTCTAATGATATGCCTCCATAGCTGCTCCGACACAGAGCGGGATTAGTTGGTCTTTGGAACCCAGTCCATTTTGAAACTGGGTTGACCTTTGTCATCCTTGCATAGTACGCTCTCCCATGACATGTCCTGCTTATCACAAACAGAAGATGTAGAAATATTAGAATCGTTAGAAGATTTGGGAGAGTGAGCCTTTGGAACCCATTTGTAGTTGGGTTTAACCCATTTCTTTTTCGATCTGATGGGTGGCTCAGTACTTGCTTTTGATCTTGATGTCGGCCGTTGAGATGACTTTGATTTTGGCTTCAAGGGAGCATCTCTTGGATTGGGCTTCTTGGCCGACATTCCCTTCTTGCCTTTGGGATTAGGATTCTTGGCCTTGTGCGCGTTCCAGTCATCATGGTCTGAACGTGACCTTGAGGGGTTTCTTTTGGAGTATCTCCCTCTTGGCGCGTTCTGCCACCCTTGTGCATAGTAAGGAACATATGCACGATTAGGACAATTTCTGGCAATGTGTCCAGGTGTTCCACAGTGAAAACATGTCTTTTTCTTCACTGTGAAGTTGTTTCTTCCTGCCCCTGGTGGCGTATCTTTGCCTTGTCTCTTGCTTTTCCCACACGTACAATTGCAGCATGCATTCTGTTTAACTTGATTTGGTGGCTTGTACTTCTCAATAATAGGTTGATCAGAAGCAACTGAGTTCGAAGCAACAGATTCAGAGCTCAAGGAGATGTTGGTTTGTTCAATGGTTTTCTCCTTGTTCTCATCTTCTGCTACTTTACCTGCACATGAAGTAGATGTGCTAGAAACAGGAACATCAGTATTTTCAAACAAATAATCAAATATGTCAAAAAAATTTAACTCAACATGATCCGATGCAAAAGCATCAAAAGCATCACAAGATGTATCATCAACTTTAATATCAGAAATAGAAGGTTTTTCATTGGAAACAGAAACATCAGGTTCAGGCTCAGTTTTGTTATCAAAAACAGATCCTTCAAATTTGTGCTTTGACTGATCTAAGGATTGATCTGCAGGGGAAGTAGAAACGTTAGTACTTTCAACATTAATAAATCCTCCTGAAACAAAACCAGATGGCTTGCCATAAACCATGAATGGTTCGTTGGCAATCTCCTCTTTTGACAAAGGTTGATACTGATATGTGTGATTATAAGGAGGAGGTACACTATCGAATCCTAAACTCTTCTGCTGGTTTCGTTTGAACTGCATGCAATGATCAATCATGTTGGCAACTACCTCGCTTGATCCATCAAATTTTCTAAAATCAAAATTTGCAGTATCAAATTGTCTCTTTAATGTATCAAGTTCAGTAGTTAACTCATCATTCAGTCTTTTGATATAATCATAATTTTCACATTTTTCACTGTATTCTTGCTGAATTCTCTTATAGTCCTTTATTTTTGTCTCTAACTGGGCCTTTAGGGGTTTCTGTTCTTTCCTAAGTTGATATCCTTCATATCTCAGGTCCTCAACTTCTCTTTTTAATAAATCAATTTGTTCCCGAAGAAATTTAATCGTAGTTTTACAAGATGAATTATATGAAACTTCATTGACTGGAACGTTTGAAGAACTCATTTTTTTTATTAAATATGCCCTTTGACTAAAAACTCAAAAGTCAACCTCAAAAGTCAAATTTAAAAAGTCAAACTCAAAAGTCAAACTTGAAAAGTCAAACTTAAAAAGTCAAACTTAAAAAGTCAAACTTAAAAAGTCAAACCGAAAAGCTAAATTTGAAAATTTAAAAGTTAAACGAGAAAGTCAAAGTTTAAAGTCAAAGGTCAAACTTTAAAAGTCAAAGTCAAAATTTTAAATAAAAAGTCAAAATAAAAAGTCAAAATAAAAAGTCAAAAATAAAAAAAATAAAAAATTAAAATTTTGGTTGAAAATGGAATTTTAAAATAAAAGATTTTGAATTTTGGGCTAAAAATAACAAAGTTGCGAAACTTGGAACCGAAGGGGAGTCTTTTTGAATTAAAAACGGAAGGGAAGTATCAACAGGTAGCCTAGCTGAGTTGGTTAAGGCGTTGGTATCTGAATCAGAGGTCCCGAGTTCGATCATCCGCAGCCCCCAAACTCGTTTCCTATTTTTGATAAGCGAAGCGAAGATGCTGCTGCGAAGCGAGGACGAGATGCGAACTTCGGATCTTATGCGAGGACGAGGCGCAATGCGATGCGATGCGAGGACCTGGTGCGAACCGAAAACTGCTGCTGACCGTAAACCCGATCCGTACACGTGCGAGCCGTAAACTCCGAACCGTAAACTCCGGACCGTAAACTTCGGAAACCCTAGCTGCTGACCGTAAACGCCGCCACCCCCTCGCTGGTTACGACCAAAAACAAAGTTTTTTCGACTTTGAAGCTCCAAAACTCGATCAAAAACTCGTTTTTATGAAAAACGCGAAGAACAACCCCCCCTTAATTTTCAGAGATCTATCCAAAAACGCAAGAATCCTTCAAAAATAAGATCAAATAAGCTCCAGATCTAACAAAAATGACTGATACAACCAAGCTCTGATACCAATTGTAAGTCCCTAATCTGCTTGTGTATCAATCAGATCCGTTTGATGGTGCGAAATCCCAATCAAACGGGTGATGTCAGATCAAAATAGAAGAGAAGGAGAAGAAGAATAATGTGAATCTCAATGTATTAATGAATAGAATGATGATCCTTTACATGAGATTCACACACACTTACACACTCTTTTCTCTCTCTCTCTAGAACACCTTCAAATACACACACTTAGGCTCCTCTATTGTGTTCATCAATCACATGCACTCCTCACCCTATATATATATATATATATATATACATATATATATATATATATATATATATATATATATATATATATATATATATATATATATATATATATATATATATATATATATATATATATATATATATATATATATGGACCTAAGGCCAAGCCCAAAATACAAATAATCCAATGCTCGGTCCAAGCTACAATTAATCCTATACTATTTTTGGCCCAAATAATAAAAACAATAAATGCTTAGAAAAGCAAAGTATAAACCATATTTTTGACCCAACAAAGACTGTGCTGACTTCGGAGGACCACTTGCTCTCATAGCACAAGCTCCACATAATCAATCTTACTCTCCCTCGTATGACACTCCACCGCAGTCATACGAAGCTGACTCAGAGTATGATGATGAAGAAGAATTTCAGAAGGCTATTGCTCTGGTTAGCCAACAGTTCAACCGTCTACCACCTCCTTCCTTCCGCAAGAATCAACAGTTCAACAAACCTCCATTCAACCGTAACTTCGGTTCCCAAAATAACCATCCTCGATATCCCAAAAGTTCTCATCCACCACCACAATCTCAAAATAATCAACCAAAGGAGGCACTGCAGTCCACTCAGACCACTGACTCCGGTACTCCCTCAGAAGACAAGACTGATGTTGTAATTTTCTCACAAATGCAACAAAGAGAATCACTTTGCAAGAGATTGTAAGGCCAATGTAGTAAAAGATAGAGCATTCTATCTCAGAATGGCTCAAGAGTTGGAAGATAAGGAAAAGGCAAGGGCATACGTAGCCCATGTCAAAAGAGACCATCAAGTTTGGTCATCCGGAGACGAAGATGAAGCCATCAGCAGTGTCAAAGGAAAAGGGAAAATCTGCATGCTGGCAACTGCGGATGATGATGGGTCTATAAAGCTGGACAACAACTACTGCTACATGGAAAAGGATGGAACTCTAAGCATCGTTCAACAGGTAAGACTTATGATCCAAACTCTAAACTATAGCATGCATGACTGTCAACCCTACATAAATGATCTTAATGACACTTGTGCTGCCGTCCTTACAGACTATAACAAAGCCTTAGATGAGAAGAATATTGCGTCCCAAGAAATGTTCCACGTGAGAGGACGACTGGATAACAAAAGACTCAAAATGGCTATGTTAGAAAAGGACTTAGAGTTAGAAAAAGATGCAAGAATGTTAAGTGAAACCCAATTAGAGATAGCTTTGAACCAGAGAGATTTAGCTCAGAGTGAAATTGTACGCTTAAATCTTTTAATCGAAAAATTGTTCAATGAGAGTGAAGCTATTGAAAATCTGGTAAACAATGGAACTGTGGACAATACATACAATTGGGGTTGGTCGAATGGATATCCTACCGCAATGGATTCCTCACCCCGGTTCAACAAAGACAGACTGTATGTCCCTCCAGACCGAGAATTTCATTTCCCAGTCAATGACAAAACCTTTCCCGAAGACATCAAAACTCACTTCGGTAGACTACATAGTCTAAGCAATAGGTGTGTCATTGAGGAAATTGTGCCTGAGGTTTCGGGTCACACATGTGATCAAATTCCTATCTGTGGCACCATTTATCCAAATTCTCAAACCTCATCCGTAGTTGATGAAGAAATTGTCATTGAGGGCCCCGAAGTCTCGAAAGATTTTCCATCTCTGCCCTCAGACCGCAGCGTTTCTCACTGTAGCCAAAAGTCCCACAAAAGTCCCACTGCAGTCCCAACTAAGACTTACTCTGTGGTAGTCAAATCATCACTACCGCAATCATCACTAAAAGGAACTGTGACTCTTCAGCCAATTCATCAGGAATTACCCATAGAAAACTTTGAAGTGGGTCAATGCTCTCAAATCCCTGAATCTTCAAGTTTTGATGACTCAAGTCCTCGTTTTCACAAATTTTCAAAGGGTTCTAGGAAACCTCAGTTGAACAATAAAGACTGCGGTTCACCAAAATCCTTAGCTAAAAAGGCTTTCAAAGAGGAAATTCGATCCCAAGGCACAAATAGACAAACTTTTTCGAAAAACAAGAAGCATGTCAGATTTCCAAAGTCCAAGAGTTCAGAAAAACTTGTTTTCTCACACTACTTTTCAAAAAACTCTCCTATCAAGAAAACACACAAAAAGGAATGTCAAGTTTCATCAGTCATCCATAATTCATCTGACAAAACCCAAAAAGGTGCAAAGTCTTTTCAAAACAATGGTTTTCAGGTCTATTCCTCAGATGACCCAAAATGGAAGGGTATCTTACCCACTCCAACACTCTTAAAGTCACGTCAAAATTTCAAAAAGTGGAAGGGTATTTTACCAACTCCACCAAAGAGAACTCAAAGACCTACACGTGCTAAACCTTTTCAAAATCAAACTTTTTCAAAACCCAACACCACTCATGTCAGGGATTACCAACCTCAGACCGATAACAAGTCCAGTTCATCCTATAGACCGCTGACCAAGCATAGTGTCAGATTAAAAGACAAAATCTCTTTTTGTAAATGTCAGTGTAATTATCAAAAGGATTTATCTTATGTCAAATCTAGTCGGAGTCAGAAACTTTGTACTTTTTCAAAAACTCACAACACTCCAAATCTGCACAAACATCCAGGACTAGGAATAAAAGTTGACAAGAGACCCGTCCCTGCAACCTCGGTCCATGCATCATTCAGAAATTCCCCAATTGCCCCAGGCTCCAAACTAGTTTGGATGCCTAAACTAACCGTGTAATTCTCAGGCTTTCTGCAAGGAGGAACAAGAAGAAGAATGGTTAATCGACAGTTCCTGCTCCTTGCACATGACCGGAAGGTTAGAATACCTTCGGGATTTCAGGCCAATATGCAATGGTGGAAATGTCACATTCGGCAACAATGCGAATGGAGTCATCCGAGGTTACGGTGTTCTCACTACGGGGAACTTATCTATTCAAAAGGTTGCTTATGTAGAAAGCCTTAAACACAATCTCATCAGTGTTGGCCAACTATGTAAGGCAGGCCATCAAGTTGAATTTGATGATCAATTTTGTTATGTAATGACAAGTGATTGGAGCACATGTTTCATCAAATCTCGATCCGAAGGTACCATGTATCCTTTGGATGTCTCTCTGATCATTGGTAGACCGCAGTTGTGCTTCCTATCCAAAGCTGTATCTGAAGTCAGCTGGCTATGGCACCGCAAGCTAGCTCATCTCAACTTCAGGTACATCAATAATTTGGTCACCGGAGAACTAGTCAGAGGTCTCCCTATTCTCAAGTTCAGCAACGATACTCTCTGTCCTGCATGTGAATGTGGGAAGCAATCCAAAGCAAGTCACCCCATGGTGATTGATTCCTCAATTTCTGAACCTCTTGAGCTCTTACACATTGATCTCTGCGGTCCATCCACTGTAGCCAGTCTCCATCACAAGAAATACATACTGGTTATTGTAGATGACTTTACACGCTTCACATGGGTCTTCTTCCTTAGACTCAAGTCAGAAACACCGCAGACTCTCATCAATTTCATCAAGGAAATAGAACTTCAGATCAAGCTTCCAGTAAGATGTATCCGCAGTGATAATGGAACCGAGTTTACTAATCATCTTCTCAACAGTTTCTTGGTTTCCAAAGGCATCACTCACAACTTCTCAGCTCCTTATACACCACAACAAAATGGAGTAGTAGAGAGAAGGAACCGCACTCTAGTAGAGCAGCCAGATCCATGCTCAACTTCGCACACCTTCCTCTCTACTTCTGGGCTGAAGCTGTAGCAACTACATGCTTTGTTCAAAACCGTAGCATTGTGTGCAAACGTCTCAACAAAACACCGTATGAGGGCCTTAACAACCGCAAGCCAAATGTTCGCTTCTTTCATATCTTTGGGTGTCGATGTTTTGTGATCAACAACCGCGATCATGTTAACAAATTTGCACCGAAGTATGATGAAGGCATCTTCCTCGACTATTCCACTAACAAAGTTGCTTACAGGGTCCTCATCAGACGCACAAGGCTAATCATTGAAAGCTTCGATGTGAAATTTGATGATTCTCACATCCGCAACGCCCCACCATCCACTGAAACCACCGCAATCATGGAAAGCGATATTCCTGCCTCTTCGGGTCCATTAAATCTTGTTGAAGTCAATTATGACGATCTTTTCGACCCTGTTGAAACGGCGAAACTATCCGAAGTTCTTGTGTCACCTACAGCTCAACAACAACACGCTGATGTTTCTGGTCCATCACTATCCGAAGTAGCATCTCTCAATATTTCCACCTCTCCGGTTGAGGGGGAAAGCTCTACTCCGGATCAAGCAACAACCGTCGAGGTACCAGTACTTGATGTTGTTTAAGTTCCTATCCGCAGAGAATCATTACCATCAAACGTCTCTTTAGACTCGGATGATGAAAACATAGAGAACATTGACACAAGAACAGACCCTAGGATTATCACTCTTCCATCCGCAGTCCAGGGGGAACCTTCTCAGGTTCCAGAGGAACTCCCATCCGCAATCCAGGGGGAACCTCTTCCAACTACTCAACAAAATTCCATTCTCGTTCCAACAAACCAAGATGATTCCGCGGGATGTTCTGAAGTCCAGGAGGAACTGCCATCTCCAACCGCAGAATCTTCTGATATTGAAGATATTCCCTCTACCGCAGCTGTTGATCATCTGCAGCCCCGTCTACACGTATGGACGAAGGACCACCCACCAGGTCAAATCATTGGCAACCCATCCGCAGGTATCCAGACTCGATCTTCTAAGGACTTATCTGATCATTGTCACTATGCAGCATTTATCTCCTCAGTCGAGCCTCGAACGATCAAAGAAGCATTACTAGAACCTGACTGGATAGCTGCAATGCAAGAAAAGCTAGAAGAATTTCAAAGAAATAAAGTATGGCAGCTCATTCCGAAGCCATGTGGTCACACCATTGTTGGCACTAGATGTGTGTTCAAAAATAAGTTGGATGAATCTGGTGCGGTAGTCAGAAACAAGGCAAGGCTAGTTGCAAAGGGGTATAGTCAACTTGAAGGCATTGACTACGATGAAACGTATGCTCTGGTAGCACGCATGGAAGCTATCCGGATCTTCCTAACATACGCAGCCCACAAGAATATCAAGGTTCATCAAATGGACGTTAAGAGTGCCTTTCTCAATGGGGAACTAAAAGAAGAGGTTTATCTTCAGCAACCTCTGGGCTTTGAAAATGTTGAATTCCCAGACCACTGCTACAAGCTTGAAAAAGTAGTCTACGGTCTGAAGCAAGCCCCAAGAGCATGGTATGAGACTCTTTCTGAATTCCTTGTCTTATCCGGGTACAAGAGAGGAATGATTGACCCCACGTTATTTAGAAAAGAAAATGGTAACCACCTTATGCTCATACAAATATATGTGGACGACATCATCTTCGGATCAACTGATCAGGAAATGGTGAATGAATTTGCTAAGCTCATGACTAACAAGTTCCAAATGAGCATGAATAGAGAGATTAACTTCTTTCTAGGTCTTCAAGTGAAACAAATTCCACAAGGAATTTTCATTCATCAAGAAAAATACACCACCGAACTGTTAAGGAAATATTCTATGGACAATTGTTCCTCGGCTAAGGTCCCCATGGCCTTCGGTTATAAGATCTCTGCTGATCCCTCAGGAGAACCTGTGGATCACAAGACTTATAGAGGTATCATAGGCTCTCTAATGTACCTCACCGCAAGCCGAAGAGACATTGTCTTTGCAACTGGTGTATGTGCAAGGTATCAGGCTGACCCAAAAGTGTCTCATATGACCGCAGCCAAGCAAATACTACGGTACCTCAAAGGAAGAAAATCTCATGGTCTATGGTACCCTGCAGGCAATGACTTCAACCTGCAAGCTTTCACAGATGCGGATCACGTCGGATGCAGATTAGACCGCAAAAGTACCTCAGGAGGATGTCAATTTTTGGGAGGAAGACTCGTCAGCTGGTCCTCAAGGAAACAAAGTTGTGTTTCTCTGTCTAACGCAGAAGCTGAATATGTGGCCGCAGCCAGCTGTTGTTCTCAAGTCCTTTGGATGAAAACTCAACTCATGGACTACGGATACAGAATGTTGTGGATATCGATCTATTGTGACTCTGAAAGTGCTATTGCTATTCTCACAATCCAATTCAGCACTCCAAGACTAAGCATATTGAACTACGGTATCACTTCATTAAAGACCACATCTTGAAAGGTAACATTGAACTCATCTTTGTCCATACTCATGAAGAGATTGCTGATGTGTTTACAAAAGCGCTCGACTCCACAAAACTTAACACCTTCCTGCAAATGTTAGGAATGATGAATCCAGACCCGCAATTCTTTTTGAATTGATAGATACCGCAGACCATCGTTGGTCTCCGTTGCGGTTCTAACTGAAAGTTACTTATGATAGATGGTTTTGGTACCGCAGTCTAGGTACCGCAACCATATATCATACTTATCTTTCACGGGTCCTTATTGTTTGTTATTACTAACTTTGTGTACAAGTGCTCTCCTCAGTTCCTATACTGCAGACATTCATCTGCTCATCCGCAATGACATCTGGTCATCCGCAATGAAGTTTCCATCCGCAATCACATTGATAATTTCTCAACTGTTTCATCAACTCTTGAATCATAGTGTTCTATTTAATGATCCTTCATTAAATAAAACAGTAAATAAAAAACATTCCTTGAGAAACTGTCTCATTCTCCTTTTCTGAATAAACCTTGTGTCAGACCTATTTTAGGTATGATGACAAAAAGAACGCTTTTCCATACACATCCTTAATCTGTCTTTTCCTCTTACCCAACACGTCCCATCCGTTACAACTTCCTTTCCCCTCACCACACGATCACCCTGACGTAATGATGTACGTTTGACTCTTCATTAAATGCAAATCCCTTTTTGGTAAAATCTCAAAACCTTTTTTAAACCGTTTCGTCTTATGTGGCTGAGATTTATTTTCCAATTCAAAAGATTCCCCCCAAACGACCCTTTACCTTATCCTTTCTTTTACCTAGGGTAAAATCAGTTACTGTTCTCATTCACCCCTATATAAACCCTTCTTCTTCCCCAAAATCACTTTACGCTCTCTGAACATTGAATCTTCCCTCTCAAATTCCTTCAAAGCACTCTGTTTTCTACTCATTCTCTCAAGCTTCAACAATGGTGAAATCAGGTGTTTCCAAGAAACAATCCAAGGCATCTGGATCAGTGAACCCTACTGGTTCAGACTCTCCCACGATTGCTTCAAGCAACTTCAGAGCTATATTCGAAGATCATTCATCCTACAATGCTCCGATCAAACTGATGATCAAGCTTCTGAAGAATCATCCCCTGTTTGGCCCCTTCGATGCTTTCACAGATGTTGTCCCAATATCAACCCTATTCAAATGTGCCTTTTCAGCCTATCGCCCACTTGAAAACCCTCAAGAAGTTCATCTTAACCTGGTTAGCGATTCTTTGGTCATTCTGTCCAAAAAAAAGTTTCTTTCTGCCATTAACCTCCTTGTTCATCCCTCCATCAAGATTTTCACCCCATCCATGGCGGACGTTACTTCTGCACTTTACCAAATGGGATTGAAGGGTCCAGTTAATGGTTTGGTCTAGGCTTTCATTGTATTTTGTTCAGTATGAGTCTGTAATACTGTTTGTGAGTTGTTTATGTGTTTTTGATCAGTAAGTGTGTTTACGACCGTAAACAGAGTTTACGGCCGTAAACACGTTTACGACCGTAAACCCTGTTTACGGTCGTAAACCCCGTTTGCGGTCCAGTCTTGTATAAATTGTAGAGGTGTAGGTCTTTGTGTAGTTGTTGATGCCATTGCGTTTACAGAGTGTTCAATCGAGTTGTACCTGAAGTTTTTCTGAATATAAACGTGTGCAAGCTCGATTTCTTTACTTCTTCTTCTTCTTCTTCTGTGGTTGTTTGTTGCTTGACTACTGGTAAAGATCCTTTTCAGGACCTTACAATTGGTATCAGAGCAAAAACCGGTGTCATAGCTTCAATCAATCGAGTTTTGGGCTGTTTAAAATGATATTCTTATTGTTCGAGCCTGGTTTTTGTGTTTTCGTGATTAAGGGAATTAAATCTACTACAAAAACGTGTTTCTGAAGGCTTTCTGGGAGTTTACTGCCAACCGTAAACTGTGAATCTTTAAAAACCGTAAACCAAGCTTCATTAACCGTAAACGCATAAACCGTAAACACACAAACCGTAAACATAGTTTACGGTCGTAAACGTCTTAACCGTAAACCAAGTTTACGGTCGTAAACATCTTATACCGTAAACCAAGTTTACGGTCGTAAACTCTTCAACCGTAAACTCAGTTTACGGTCGTAATCATCATCAACCGTAAACCACTTTGTGACTTTGATTTGCTTCAATCTCAAATGGAATCTCAAAGTCAAAATCATTTTCACGAACTTGACACTGTCATGGGAACTACTACGCGTATTCCAAGATTAATGTATGTAGATAGTTTCCCTGAATGGAAGTATAGAATTGAAAAGTACATCAAAATGAAGGACTTTAAGGTCTGGAGAAGCATTCTTAGAGGACCTGTCAGAATCACCATTACAGTTGGAGGACAGGTGATTGACAAGGCTGTTGAAAACTACACAGATGAGGAGTTTGAAAAAGTGGAAGAACAGGAAAGGGCTTTAGCCACTCTAACCATGGCATTATCTCCTGATATTGCTCAAGGTTTTCGAGAGTACACTTCAGCTAAAGATTTGTGGGAAGCCCTAATTGAGGTGTATGAGGGCAATGAAGATATGAAGGAGACTCGCCAGGACATGTTGAGACAAAAGTTCAATATGTTCAACTACATTCCAGGAGAGACTCATGAGGCACAGCTGTAGCGGTTCACAACTATCACCACTGACATGAATATATCTGGGATTTTCTTGACCAAGTCAGAAATTAACAAGAAGCTTCTGAATGCTCTTCCTAGATCATGGGATATGAATGTTGCTGTGATTAAAAAGACTAAGGATTTAAATCGCCTCACTCTTGCTGAAATCATGGTGATCATCAAAGCTTGCGATATTGATGACAAACAGAGAGAGATTAATCATGTGAACTCGTATTCTACTGCTAATCTTGGAATCTCATCCAACAATGCTCTCTCCTCAATCATGTCTTCTTCAGGTCAAGCATTTACTGCTCAACAACCTCAGATTCAGACCTTCGATGCTGCATCATCCTTTCCTCATCCTCAAAACCAGCCATTTGTCACTCCACAAGTTGTTCCCCCTCCAAATGTGCCAGTTGTAGCCTCCTCCTCTAACACTAAAGACACTGATGAAAATTTGGCTCTAGCCACTGGGCTTGTTAACTGCTACAATGCTTTTGTAGCTGGTGAGCTTCCACCTCAGCTGTCATTTGCTGACCTGGATCAGATTCATCCAGAAGACGTGGAAGAGATGGACATTACATGGCAAATTGCTATGGCTGTTTTTAGGGCCAAGCAGTTTGCTAAGAAGACGGGGAAGAGCAACTGGGGCATGAATGCAGACAAGAAGGTGGGATTCAACAAGGGCATGCTGAGATGTTTCAACTGCCACGAGCCAGGTCATTTTGCTCGTGAGTGTCCAAAGCCAGATCGTAGAATGAACAACAACAGGACGATGGTTGCAGTGGGAAACAACCGTGCAGGTGCTGCAGCTAATGGTGAGACTGCTATGGTCGCTCAGTCTTTTGACTGGGAGGACCGGATTTATGCTTTGAATATCTCAGGGCCAGAAAATGCTCACTTAGCTCAGATTGATGATGCTTCCTTGAAGAATGATGCAGCTGATCCCGAAGCAGAGATGATGGAGCTGCAGTTTGCTCTGATGGCGTCTACTTCTTCCGAGCCCAAGAAAAATGAGGTAAAACTACCGTCTTGTTCTCATGCATGTAATGAATATATTAAACTTCTTCATGATGAAATTCAATTATTACGTAGAGAAGTAGAGGACCTTAGATATGAAGGCTACCAACTTAGGAAAGGACAAAAGCCCCTTAAGGCCCAGTTAGAAACTAAGATAAAAGATTTTAGAAGAATTCAGGCAGAATACAGTGAAAAATGTGAACTGTATGATTATGTTAAAAGACAAAATGATGAGTTAATTACCGAGCTTGATACATTAAAAAGACAATTTGAAACTGCAAATTTTGATTTTAGAAAATTTGATGTATCAAGCGAGGTAGTTGCCAACATGATCGATCATTGCATGCAGTTTAAACGAAACCAACAAAAGGGTTTAGGATATGATAGTGTACCTCCTTCTTATAATCATACCTATCAGTATCAACCCCTATCCAAAGATGAGATTGCCAATGAATCTTTCATGGTTTATGGCAAGCCATCTGGTTTCGTCTCAGGAGGATTTATTAATGTTGAAAGTACTGACGTTTCTACTTCCTCTGCAGATCAACTCTTAGATCAGACGAAGCATGGAGTTGGAGTTTCTGTTTCTGTTTCTAATTCTGATATTTCTGTTTCAAATGAAAATGTTTATGTTTCTGCTGTTAAGACTGATAATGTTTCGTGTGATGCTTCCACATCTGATACTGTTGAATTTAATTTCTTTGATATGTTTGATGAACTATTTGGTAATTCTGATGCTTGTGATTCTCATGAAAAACCATCAATTCCATAAGTAACACCATCTGAGGCACCCTCACTTATCTCACAACCTATTTCTCATGCATGTTCTTCTGAGAAGAGTAAGAGTGTCTGTCAGGAAAATAATTCTGAAAAAGCCAGTACAAGTTCAAATTATAAACATATTTGTTTTAATTGTGGTGTTGGTGGTCATATAGCTAGGAATTGTCAAAATAGGATCTTTGTCAATTACTTGTCACCAAGAGGAGAGAACGAATCTCGAGGAAGGTCTTTAATTAGAAAATCCTCAAGAACTCGTTCTCGATATGATGATTGGAAAGATGATCGAAGCAGAAGAAGGGCCATTTTTCAAAAGAATAAAAAGGTTTTTACTAACAAAGCTCAAAATAGTTTGCCAAAACCGAACAAGGCTCCGCCAAGATCAGTTTCATCAAAAAGCAATTCTGGATCTTCAACCACTTCTGGTAGAACATCCAGAGGCTCAGTGCAAACTTCTAAGAAACATATTTCAAAACCACCTGAGAATGTTATAAAAACTAAATATCATTGGATGCCCAAGTCAATTTCCAATCAATCAAAACCATCCTTTGAAGTGATTAGGAATGAGGATCCTAATTTGAAATCTTTAAAGGATAAATCAGACAAAGTGAAAAGGAAATCCAGGACAGTGATGACCTGGGTTCCTAAATCTAAATGATTCCACTCTTTTTGTAGGGACAGTTGTGGAGGAATGTCGTTCGTCTTTGGTATGTCGACAGCGGCTGCTCCCGACATATGACAGGAGACATCTCCCAATTGAGCGACATTCAATCTTTTAATGGGGGTTATGTTTCCTTCGTGGGCGGAGATGGTGGCAAGATCACTCAGAAAGGAACCGTTACAAATGGAGTGCTAAGCTTTGAGAATGTCAACTTTGCTCCCGAGTTAAAGCACAGCTTGTTGAGTGTTTCCCAAATTTGCGACAAAGGCTATTCTACCCATTTTACCGATAAAGAATGCATGATTCTCAAGCCAGGAATTGTCATCCCGGAAGAGTGGATTCTCGTCAAATCAAAGCGGGATGGGAATGCTTACATTATTGACATGAACAGTAACATCCCCGAACAAGTCACTCGCCAATTTTCAAAAGTCTCCAAGAAAAATGCAATGTTGTGGCACCGACGACTGGGTCATGCTAACGCGAAAAACCTGAATCGCCTTGCTAAGAATGAGATGGTCCGAGGCTTGCCTGTCAGAGACTTTATTACATTTGAGAAGTGTGTGTCCTGTGCCCAAGGAAAACATCATAGAAAACCACACCTGCCCAAGCAAGTCAACTCAATTAGTTAGGTACTCCAATTATTGCATATGGACTTATTTGGTCCGGTCAACGTCCTGAGCATCAACAGAAGCTCGTACTGTTTAGTTGTGATCGATGACTTCTCTCGGTTTACGTGGGTCTTCTTCTTATCCAACAAAGCTGGGGTCGCTGATCTGATAAAGCAGTTCATTGTGATGATTGAAAAACAAACCAACAACCAGGTGAAGGCGCTTCGTACTAACAATGGAACTGAGTTCAAGAATGCGGTTCTTGACCATTTTTACGCAGAAAAGGGGATCGTGCATCAATACAGCTCTGCTCACACGCCTCAACAAAACGATGTTGCTGAAAGGAGAAATAGAACTTTAAAAGATGTTGCAAGGACAATGCTTTGTGATTCCAAATTACTTGTTTTCTTTTGGGCCGAGGCGATTAACACTGCTTGCTACGTGCAGAATCGTGTTCTAATCACCAAAGCACAGATGAAGACACCGTACGAGATTCTCTATGGACACAAGCCCTCAGTCAGCCATTTCCATGTATTTGGCTGCCCTTGCACCCTTCTTCACTTGGAATCCAACCCTAAATTCAATGCCAAAGTCGATGATTGTTACTTTGTAGGGTATGCTGCACGCACCGCGTATAGGGTTTACAACAAGAAGACTAAGCAGATTGTCGAATCCTATGACGTGCGCTGGTTGGAGGAGAATGAAACAGACGCTCGAGTGGGTCCTGACTGGTTATTTGATTACACATCGCTTTTCAAATCCTTAAACGTGTCTTCAGATGGCTCAAATGGATCCTCTTCTGGTTCGAAGATTGTTCCTGAAGACGAAGATGAAGAAGTTGTCTACAGACCTGCAACGGTTAAGGGGGAGTCCTCTGCTCCATCTGGCGGGGAGTCCTCTGCTCCATCTGAGGGGGAGTCATTTGATCGACTTAATAGTCTAGAGTCTAAAGTTCAAAATGGAACTCCTGATGCTGATGCTACACCTCTTACTCCTATTGAAAGAGAGTTCATATCTAGAGATGCTTCCGCTGTCAATCCAACTTTTATGGAACTACTCTTTCCTGAAGAAATTGCTAATGAGTTTGTAGCAGATTCATCCAATGTGGATCAATTAGCAAATGATGGAGGTTTCAACATTCACACTCTTCCTGTTTCACTCAATGATATCAGCCAAGACATTCCTTCAAGAATTCAACGCGATCATCCGATCGATAACGTCATTGGCCAGTTGGGTGACGAAGTTAAAACCAGAAGTCAGAGTGGAGATGTCAATGCATGTCTCTATTCTTGCTTTATATCTCAAATACAACCCAAAAACGTTGAAATGGCTTTGAATGAGCCCAGTTGGGTAGATGCGATGCATGAAGAGCTAAATCAGTTTGAAAAGCTCGGGGTTTGGAAGTTGGTTGAGCTACCGAAGGGCAAAAGGTCTCTTGACACGCGTTGGGTCTATCGTAATAAGCAGGACGATTCTGGTGTAATAGTGCGAAATAAAGCAAGGTTGGTGGTTCGCGGGTTACGACAAGTTGAGGGTCTTGACTATACTGAGGTTTATGCTCCCGTGGCTCGATTGGAGGCTATTCGTATCTTTCTTGCATATGCTTCCTACATGAACTTCACGGTCTACCAAATGGATGTCAAGACTGCCTTCTTGTATGGCAAGGTGAAGGAAGAAATTTATGTTGATCAACCCCCTGGGTTTGTTAACTCAAAGTTTCCTAATCGTGTCTACAAGTTGGACAAGGCATTGTATGGGTTACATCAAGCTCCTCGAGCATGGTATGTGACTCTAACAAAGCACTTGCTCGAGCATGGATACTCTCGCGGCACTATTGATCAAACTTTATTCATCAAGCATGTTGGTAATGATCAGATACTAGTTCAGATCTACGTTGACGACATTATCTTCGGGTCTACCAGTCCACAGCTTTGCAAAGAGTTTGAAGGCGTGATGAAGAAACGGTTTGAGATGAGTTCACTGGGTGAAATGACCATGTTTCTGGGGCTTCAGGTCAAACAAAATTCAACCGGAATCCTGCTACATCAAGCTAAGTATGTGGAGGATATTCTTGAGAAGTTCGGGTTTGAAGACGCAAAACCTGCATCGACACCAATGGCTGAAAGACCCCTGCTGAATCCAGATATTGATGGCGAATTCGTAGATCGAACTCACTACAGATCGATGATCGGATCGTTGATGTATCTTACTGCAAGTCGTCCCGACATCATGTTTGCAGTTTGTCAATGCGCTCGCTATCAGGCTAATCCAAAACTTTCACATCTTATTGTTGTCAAAAGGATTTTTCGATATATCAAAGGCAGCCCAAAATTGGGTCTTTGGTATCCGAAGAATTCTGAATTTGATCTATATGCTTTTGCTGACAGTAATTATAGAGGCTGTGAGCTTGACAGGAAATCCACATCGGGAGGGTGCCAATTCCTTGGTGATAGGCTGGTGTCGTGGCAGTGCAAGAAACAACATACCGTCTCTACCTCAACAGCAGAAGTGGAATACGTTGCTGCATCTGCCTGCTGTTCTCAAGTTATCTGGATCCAACATCAGCTGTTGGACTACGATTTGAATTTTCTAGAAACCCAATTCACTGTGATAATGAGGCTGCAATCCAAATTACTAAGAATCCGGTCCAACATTCCAAAACCAAGCACATTGATATCAAAGTTCATTTTATCAGAGATTGTTATGAGCGTTCGCTCATCCGGCTAGAACAGGTTCCCACTGCCAATAATGTGGCGGATCTGTTCACCAAGCCTTTTAACAAAGCTCGATTCGATGTGCTTGTGGGATTTTTGAAAATGATACATTTTGAGGATTAAATTTTTGTTATTAATTAGGTTCGTTTAAATTTGCGCATTTTCGTAATTTTATTCTCACTCATGCACAAATTTAGGGGGAGAAATAAACAAAAATCAACAAAAAATTGAAAAATAAAAAATCCAAAAATATTTTATTTATGTTTTATTTTTTTCAGAAAATATTCCGAAATCCAAAAACATTAAAATTCAGAAAAATCAAAAATATTGTTGCTAGCAGTTTTGCTTGTAGGTATTGTGTTGGGAAGTGATATTATCAAGTGATAACGGGCAATCTGAGTCTGCGTAACGTACCCAAAGTTGAAGGGTCTATGCTCTGGTTTGATGCGCCGGTAGGCACGAAAGATTCTAAATGGACTTGACTAGGCAGAGTTGAACTTAAGAAATTATAGACTTGACAAATCTTGACCTAGTTAGATCCGTTTAGCCTGACAATACGACGCTTGGATAGATTGAGCAGGGAGATATATATGGGAATCTACTAGTCACATTAAAGAACCTGTACTTGGAACCGTGGATTAACTTTTCCTCAATGTGCGGATTCTGTCCTTAATCCCGGTATTGATGGGGTGACTGGTGAATTCCGATGAATTAGGTCTGTAGAAAATTGTTTTCTTTCTCTATCTGTCTGTTAGTCATATGTTACCTCCTCTGCGTGACTCAAAATCCGACCTAGACTGTAACATATGCAATTCTATTTCTCTGCATCTTCTATCTATGCAATTCTTTCTGTCTGTTAGCCACATACTGTCTCCTTTGCGTGAGTCATAATCCGACCTGATACACAGTATATGCACCATTCTACTTCTCAATCCCTCTAAAACTTCAGTTAGTCATATGTTTCACCCTCTGCGTGATTGGAAGAGATCTGACCTGGGTGTATAGCATATGCATTCTAATTCTATCTTCTTTCTTAATAATTGTCTGCTCACCCGATGTAAGGAGTATTCTGGAAGTCCTTGATTACTGGAGCATATCAGGAAGCGGGAACCGTGTTCTAGTACAATTAACAATTGAACACTCACAAATTGTCTATAGATCTCGCTGCTCAATTTAGGTGGACAACAATATCTCTGGTCGTCGTCAGCTGAATGGTCCTTAGGAAATATTATCTAGGAACTTAGGATCACTTTGTCTTACAATTATTAGTATGTCCTAATATCGTCACAATTTTTCGTATTTAAGTGGACCACAATACCGGCGATCGACCAGACAAAGATGTGAAGATGAAAGGTACCGACAAGTGGATTAAGGCTGTCTAACAACTTTGATCCCAGTATCACAAAAAAAAATGTCAATGAATTTTAAGATAAATTTTTGTCTGTGTTTATTCTTATTTTATTTTTATTTTTATTTTTATTTTATTTTTTTTAATTGTCAAAAAATTTAATTTTTAAATCTTTTAATTCTTAAAGTTTAGAAATTAGTTTATTTTATTTTTAGTTTAATTTTTAATTTTACTTTTATTTTAATATCCTCAAAAGTTTTATTTTTGAAAATTTAATCGGAATTTGGACTGTGCCTTACACTGCGTGGGAGACAGGTAAAAGTCAAGGGAGGTATAAAAGGTGGAGCTTACTACCGTAAACCCTTTTCACCTCTCACTTCTCCCTTTTACAGCCGCAAACTCTTTCTCTCTCTACTCTCTCTCCTCCGAATTTTTTTTTTTGAGTTTTTTCGAAATCAGTTAGTCTACTTCGAAGGTATGCTAAAACCGACTGGGGAAAAGCTATTTGTTCATCGATTCGACTTAAACTGGAGGAGTAATCGAGGTTTAACTGTTCGTCGGCGTTTATGGTTTGGGGATGGTTTACGGTTTAGGGAGATTCAAGAACCGTAAACTCCTTTTGAGCTTACAACCGTAAACTCATTTTGGGTTTACGACCGTAAACTCCTCTGAGTTTACGACCGTAAACTCAGTTTACGGTCTGATGACCATTGCAATGAGTTTACGGTCGTAAACCCAATTTGGACCGTAAACTCAATGTTTGACCAATATTGACCGTAAACTCCAATTTTTTTTAAAAATAAATTTTAAGGCCTAAATAAAATTGTTTAATTAAGAAAACTTAAAGCTTTAATTGTTTAAATACTTTGTTTTCTTAGTTGGCCTGGTTTAGTGCAGATCAATGGCGAGTCTTAAATTTGCTGACATTCACAACCTGGCAATTGTGTTGGATGAACCTCCTGTCGCTCATGGAGATTTCAGATCAATGATCTACAGGCTAAGAGAATGCTGTCTGGCTTGTGCCATCACTGTGAATCCAGTCATTTATCAGAACATTGTCCGGGAGTTCTGGCAGACGGCCAAGATGTCAAAAGAAAATGGTGCAATTACTGTTAAAGCTATGGTCAAAGGATGCAAGATCGTAATCACCGAGCAGTATATCAGAGACACATTGTTGATCGATGATCAACCCGATTTTCCTACTGAAATTGGGATTGATGATGTTCAAAAGATTCTCAGAAGGATGGGATATGAGGGCATCTCATCCTCCAATTAAAAGACGAAGACTTGACCCTAGACAGGGAATTACTGTTTCAGGAGTACTTCAAAGTTTTTCAACTCAACCAACAACAACTCCAGTTATAGTCTCATCTGAACCTATCAGTGAAGGTCCTAGTACCTTCTTCGAAGCTGGTGGCTCTTCCTTCCCTACACATTTCTCTCCTCCTAGGCCAGAGCATGATGCTGCCTCTGTTAAGCTAGCCACGCTCTTGGCCGGAGAACAATTTTCAACGCCTCCCCTACATGGCAAAGGAATTTCTATCGGGGGTGGCAGCTCAGGAGAAGAGAGTCTTTCACTTCTTGGACTTCAGAAACAGATCGATGCTCTAAATCAGAAAAATATTGATTTAGATCAGAGAAATATTGAGCTGGATATCAAGGTCGCAGACATTCAGACTGAGAATACAAAGCTCAATATTCAAGTGGCCGAACTTATCGAAGACAAAGCTCTGAAGACGAAATAGATTACGGATCTTCAGACACATTTTGGCTTACTGACCGCCAGCTACTACGATTTAAAGAAGAAGCTGGAAGATAAATTTAGCGACGAATTCAAGTCATCCGTTGACGAGCCAAAGATCTATCTTCCCGACCAAGATGTTCCCATAGCTCCACAACCTACCAGAACCACCACCGTTGTTAACCGTTTTGAAAAAGAACCGGCTCAAGCTTCGAGTATAATGAAATTGAAACGCGCTAAGTTGGCCCAGTCAGCTGAAAAGGGTCAACTTTTATTCAAAAGGAGCTCAGAACATAATGCCCCCTGGGATCAACAAAAGATCACCGTTACGGATATGGGCGAACATCGTTTCAGAGACGTTTATGGTGATAGGTCAGGAATCATCTCGTGGGGATTCCATGACACGATGAATATGTTTATGGTGAGGAGAAAGAGCGGCAACACTGAGTTATACAAGGATGCTCACGATTTTAATTCCTTTACAAGAATTGATCTTACAGAGCTGTATAAAGCTCCCTTCTCAAATCCATCAAACAATCCCAGGGCGGTTCAGTTCAAATCATTTTTGGAAGATCAAGTAGCTAAGGGTTTCCCTTCGATGAAGACTGCTGAGTCTATAATCAAGATTTACCCTAGCATCATTGATCCCAAAACTAGTCAGCCACTTCGGTCAGTGATGTGGCCCGCTACCGCTCAAGTAAAGCAAGTTCCCGTTCTTCAAAATTATCCAGATGGATCTCTCGCATCCATGCTATATTGGGTGTATGATGAATCCACAGCTGCTGCTGTCATCAAGCTTAAAGACGATTGTATCCGCTTATATGACAAGAGGGATTTGCTTCAATTCGGTAAGTGGGACATACATCAGCTCTCCATTCATCAGATCGTGGTGGCTGAAGAACTTTTTGAGTCCGCTGCAAAAGAATACACTTCGATGGTGGCGGAAATTATCGAGAAGGAGATGTGGAACGGAGCTATGGGAAAATCCGATGTGCTGGTGGTCGACAAAAGCTGAGTCCAAGCTAGCACCAAACCAAGGGGGAGATTGAAGGGTCCAGTTAATTGTTTGGTCTAGGCTTTCATTGTATTTTGTTCAGTATGAGTCTGTAATTCTGTTTGTGAGTTGTTTATGTGTTTTTGATCAGTAAGTGTGTTTACGACCGTAAACAGAGTTTATGGCCGTAAACATGTTTACGACCGTAAACCCTGTTTACGGTCGTAAACCCCGTTTGCGGTCCAGTCTTGTATAAATTGTAGAGGTGTAGGTCTTTGTGTAGTTTTTGATGCCATTGCGTTTACAGAGTGTTCCATCGAGTTGTACCTGACGTTTTTCTGAATATAAACGTGTGCAAGCTCGATTTCTTTACTTTTTCTTCTTCTATTGTGGTTGTTTGTTGCTTGACTACTGGTAAAGATCCTTTTCAGGACCTTACAGGGATACCATAAGAAGATTAGAGGGATTGGTGAATTCAAGAAAAACCAGTTGCCTGCGGTCTGGCAATTTGTTTGCCACTTCGTCATCCGCAGTCTATCCAGAAGAACCGGAGGCACGGACAATATGGGACTCAAACTTCTGGAGCTAGTGTGGAGTATCTTCACAGGTCATGATGTAAACTACGGGCAGATCTTATGGGACGACTTTCTTCAGTACATTCCCAAGGAGAGCCCAAGGGAGAACCCAACCAAACTCACTTTTGCAAGGTTCTGGTCCCTCTGCATTTCAGGCCTCCATGCGGATGCAGGGATCAACATGGGCAGTGACATCAATTTCTTTGTCACCAAGGATCTCAAAAGGTACCATCCCTCCTCTGATCAATCTATTTTTGGACCAATTAGAAGACTTCCCACCCATATTCTTTCTACTCTTGGTCTTGAGACTGCTGATGTCTCAGATCACATTGAGGCTTCGGAAGGTATTTCCCCATACCTTCCTACCCCGCCTCTTTAAAATCCATCCGCAATCATGAACCCTAAAGGTACCGCAGTCCCTTCTTCCATTACTCTCTCCAATCTTTCTCAAATAAGAAAGCAATTGGCCACCAAGAAGAAACAAAGAACTCCCAAGAAGGATGCTCCCAAAACAACCGCACCCACCAAGAAACGTAAAATCAAACCAACCGCAACCACACATGACAGTGATTCAGATGAGGATGCGCAACCCATTGCCATCCTTAAGAAACGAAAAACCAAACCCACTGGCCATATGCGTAACCGGACTGATACCTCAGCCTCTCAAAAGGCTCCGGTAGTCCTTGGGGTGGCCGCAGACCCATTCAACACCACTATCATTTTCCAATCAAACTCAGAAAGTGAGTCTGATTCACTACATCGTGGAGACTCCCCCCCCCCCAGTTCATTCCCAAGAAGATGACACTGGTGCACGCCCTAAGGTCTCCAGGGCTTCCCGACTGTATTTCTTTTCTTCTGAGGAGTTGAACTCCATCCTTTTGAACATAACCCAAACACTTCAAACACCTCCCCAACCGCAGGGCACTTCTTCCGCCCATGCCAGAACTGAGCCGAGGCCAAACTTGACTACTGGTCAAGGAGACCAAGGAAGCTCAGGAAATCCTACTCTGCTTACATCCACAGCAGGTGGTTTAGGCACGGTGAGCACAAATGTGCAAGGATCCGTGGACCCGAAGGACACTTCGGTGCGTTTCCAAGGATTTGACGGAGATGAATCAAATGACTCATGGTTGAACTATACTCCGGTGACTGAGTCAGACATCAAGAAATATGCCGCTTTCAGGAGGGCATTCCAAGCACGCAAGGAACAACAGATCAAGCAACAACAACAAAAGGAACAAGAAATCCAGTCAGTGGCTAAGTATTGGGCAGATGCAATCAATAATGCCAATACCGTAGCCACCATTCTAAAGGTTCAAGACTGGATGACCGAGATGGCTGAAACAATCCTTAAGGCTTAAGCAATAGGTGCAGGTGCAGGCCCCTACAGAGTAACTCCAACTCCAACTCCAACTCCAACTCCAAATCCAATTCCAACTCCAACAGCTCATGAATCACAAGACGAAGGAACCGCCATAGAAGTCAGTTCTGCTCCCACCTTCTGTAATGCCCGTGTTTCTAGGCTAGACATTAATATTGACATGATAGTCTAGGTTAACCTTTGTGACTCATTTTGGAGAAATGAAAAGGAATTATGTGAAAAATATGTGTTTTATGTGTTTTATGCTTAATTATTATAATTTAATTAATTAAGATTAAAAATGAGCGTCGAAAATAAATATTAGATAAAGCCGATATTTATTGAGAAAGTTGTAGTAGTCGTGACAAGGATTACGGATATATATAAAGAATGCCGAAATCCGAGTTATAACGAAGAAGTTATGACCTGTCGAAGTTTCGCGACAAAACGGCATTAATATTGACATGATAGTCTAGGTTAACCTTTGTGACTCATTTTGGAGAAATGAAAAGGAATTATGTGAAAAATATGTGTTTTATGCTTAATTATTATAATTTAATTAATTAAGATTAAAAATGAGCGTCGAAAATAAATATTAGATAAAGCCGATATTTATTGAGAAAGTTGTAGTAGTCGTGACAAGGATTACAGATATATATAAAGAATGCCGAAATCCGAGTTATAACGAAGAAGTTATGACCTGTCGAAGTTTCGCGACAAAACGGCACAGTGCCGAATGTCGTAAAAAGTGAGTTTTTGATAAACTACTTTTTGGCCTTAGTGATCTAAACGAAACTCGTAGTGTTCGTTAAACCGAGAGTAGGTATAAAAAGAACGCCCAAATCTGACTTCGTATGAGGAAGTTATGATTTTTCGAAGTTTCAGCTTAGCAGTAGACAGCTAAAAACTCGAATTTTAGATCGAGTGATTTTTAGCCGACACAACCTAAACGATAATCGAAGGTCTCGTAAATAGTAGCACAACGGTAAAAAGTCTGACAAAAACGGACGTCGGATGAAGAAGTTATGAATTTTTAACGGATTTCCTGTCCCGGTCTGTTAAAAATAATAATATAAAAATAAAATCAAAATTAGCCGACGAAGTCTAACCGAAAGTTGTAGAGTATGATTTTACCTACGCGTTCATATAAAGAACGCCAAAAACGGAGCTCGTATGCAAAAGTTATGATTTTCGCAAGTTTGGCACAAAAATAAAGAAAAAATGGGAAAATCGGGCAATTTCGCATGCCACGTCACCCTCGCACATGGCAGCTGCTGAGTGGACCGAACCCATGCGTGGCACCTCCTGATTGGACCGCAGCCAAGGTCCACTTAGAAGCCAACAGCTTCGCATGAGATGCCCCGGAGACACCCCTTGGACACCCTCCTTCGCACGTGGCTCCTTCCCATTGGACCGAGGTTTGGTCCAATCCGAGCCTAGCATCTTGCGAGCCTTCGGTCCGAAGTAAGCCACCTGTCCGACGCGTGTCAGCTTCGCATAGCTCCGGGTCCGAACCTTCGGACTATATATATGCATGCGAGGGCTTCCGAATTTTTACACTTTTTCACCCCAATTTTCATCATCTTTCACATTTTCCACTCTCATAAGCTCATATACAACCCCTAAAGCCCCGATATCACTTCTAAAGCCCGAAGCAAGCCCCGGAGCCCTGGAATTCTAGAGAATTCATCCTCTCTCCTGTCAAAACTCTGCCCGGTTTGAGCCGGTTTCTCGTTAAATAAACTCTTTACGGGAAACGAAACGCTACCCGAATCACCGCTTATCAAAGTGAGTTCATACCCCTATAATTTATCTTTTCGGTTTCGAAGCCCGACCCTTGCAGAGCCCGGTTTCTCAATAAAACTCCCGGTTTTATTAGAAACGATCGTTTTAGGAAACGAATTGCTGCCCGATTTTCATTAAATCAGGTGAGTGTGTAGTCACTTTCATCTTACACATAGATATGAAGTATTTTATATAAAATACGTGGTATGTGTATATATGTTGTTTGTTTATTCGAGATGGGTGTTGAATGAATGTTTTATACATGTTTAAAATGATTTAAAATGTATATATATTTTATCTTCAAATATGTTGGGTAAAACATGGGTAGATAAAGTATGAGGGATAGAAGTACAGTATAGATGTACGTTGGTAGCTATGAATTTAGTACATTATAGATGTACGTTGGTAGCTACAGATTTAGTATGTTGGCAGCTATGAACTTAGTGCCTGTTGTATAAACCTTGGCGATGATGTGACTTCGTGCCTATTTGACATAAATTGTTGAAGGAAAACAATGTTGTCACCCCGGTGTTTGTTTTATTTGACATAAATTGCTGAGGGAAAGCGATGTTGTCACCATACTGATTGTTTTATGTCAGGTGGTCTTATTTGACATAAATTGCTGAAGAAAGCAATGTTGTCACCTATTGTTGGTTGTTTTATTTGACATAAATTGTTGAAGGAAAACAATTTTGTCACCCCGGTGTTTACCTTATTTGACATAAATTGCTGAAGAAAGCAATGTTGTCACCTTATTGGTCATTTTGTGTTAGGTTGTCTTGTTTGACATAAATTGCTGAGGAAAGCAGTGTTGTCACCATGTAGGTTTCCTTATTTGACATAATTGCTAAGGAACCCCCGAAGCAAAGTTGTCACCCCTAATGAAAATCCTTAGGCTAGGTCCCTTGTGATAGTTGTTTTAGGGACGTAAGGTGAGGATAACGGGAATGGGTAATTAGGGTTGTTTTTGGTTGATGAAACTTAATAAATTATTTGTTGATTGATAAACTTAAGGAGTTTATTATTTATTGTGGGTTGAAAACCCTATATGCTCACCAGGCTTCCAAGCCTGACCCACTCAGCTTTTTATATTACAGGTAGTGGACCCCGAGCATAGTCGGATGATGACGATGAGTGATTTTGGATTATAGGCTTGTAGTTGTAAATAATTGTGTAAGGCTTATAATGTCTTGTTTATGCTTTTGATCTGTATCGGAACATGACATCCCGAGGTTTTGTTATGAAATAAAAATATATATTTCTTAAAGAAAGGTTTTGATAAATTTTTATCATGTTTGGTTTTGGGAACAAATTCCGCAACACTTATAATCAAATGATTACTCTGATTTTATTTTAAAAAGCATAAACGAAATCGGTCTTTTCTGGCCGTGAAATTGGGGATGTCACACCTTCGGTCTTGATGATGATACCATTAAGGAGGTAAACAAACCCTCTCCCTCTGATGATGACCTAATGATGTTCGATGAAGAAGAGGAATCCAGTGGCTCTCACCATTCAACTTCAAAACCCAAAGAGAAGAAGAAAAAGAAGAAGAATGTTGTCACGAGAAAGGAGTTTCTGAGCTTACAAGCAAATGTTGATCAAATTCTAGCTGAGGTTAAGCCAACTCAACCGCAACCAGAAGACACCCCCAGACCGCAGTCGTTGATTGAACGAATAGAGCGCCTGGAAAAGCATTACCAAAATCATAAGCATATAAACATTTCTCGGGCACTGCCCGACATCATATCGAGATCCGAAAAGCATATAAACATTCATCGGGCATTTCCCGACATCGTACCGAAATTCAGAAACATACAAACACATACACATGCAAGAATCACGAAGACATCAAGCATACAGACATTCCTTGGGCATCCGCCCGACATCGGACCGAAATCCGGAAAACATATAAATGTACATCGGGCATCGCCCGACATCGGACCTTAGTCTGGAGCATACTAACATACATATACGGGCCGACATTGGTGCCTTCGACCCGTTCCTACAGGAGGAAAACTCACCTCGCAAAGCTGAATGCAGAATCTCACGGTAAGGAATCTCTTACGGCTACCCCGACGACTCCCCGAGTTATCATTACCAAAATCACACTTAGTCAAAATCCAATAATCCTTCTTAGGGTAAGATGACCATTTTACCCCTGATCTAATTTGGTCCATGTTTAAGGCCCAAAACCATAACATGAAATGCCCAATACTAGGTAGACTTCCCAAGCCCAGTAATGGCCCACCATTGGCCCAATTTTCTAAATTGGGCCCATTCCCCTCTAATGGACCTCACCGTAAACCCAACATAAGATATAGTACAATAAAATCCCAAAAGGATGATCCACTAAGGCCCATAGTAGTTAAGTCCAAGGAAATAGCCCAAAGAAGCCCACTGACGTAACGAACGTAGGGCGTTCCCCTGTGGAACAATGGGCGTTCCTCATCAATTCAGCGCGTTCACATGATGGTTCCAAAAAGGCTTATTAAGCACTTAATGCTTAAATCCATGTTATCTAAACGTAGATCCAAGCCATCTAGGACCTCTAGAATCATAAATTCATGGACGTGGTGACTTTGCATGCCCCAAAAAGTCCCAATCTCAAGAAATAGCAATCAACTTCCATAAAAGGGGCTTAATCTTATGCATTGCCTCATCAAGACCCTCAAGTTGGTAACTTTTCTGTCTTAAGGACTCAAATAGCACCAAGGATGGCAACCCTAAGCCTAGAAACGGATTTAGAACCATAAATCTCCATTCTTGGGACCAAAAAGGTCCAAAAACTCAACATAAGAGATCTAAGCACTCATGGATCAAGTTCAAGACTTTATACCTTGAAAAGGTCTGAAATGAAGCAACAATCCCAGATCTACAACTTCTCCTTTGCACCACCTCCTTTCCTTGAACTTTACTTCCTTGGAGAATGGATCCAAAACATCAAAATGCTCTCAAAAGGCCTTCCAAGAATAAGAACACCCAAAATATGGATTAGGGTTTCGTGGGAGTAGCTTGAGGGTGAGAGGGAGGCTGGACTTTAGGGCATAATGTTCTTTATATAGGGATCAAACCCTAAACTAGGATTTTTCATTCTACACGTGAACGCAACGTGTTCCTCTAGGGAACGCCCCGCTGATATGTGCATATCTATATTATTCTATATATTTCACATCATATCTTAATACTTTTAGCTATAATTATGCTTATTATAGAACAAAAGGTACTTATTATGTTTAATATATGTTATGTAGCATAAAATACACGCTCGGAAGCAACATGGAAGCTGGAAGCTGGAAAATGCGAGCTTAGGCAAGAAGAAGACACAAGAAGGATGTTGCTGGACAGCTTGACCCCTCGTCAATATTTTGACCATATCGCGTGACTCGTAACTCCGATTAACAAGATTCAAAATGATCTGAAAAATAGACACAATTTTGGATGACTTTCGTGTTTTGAGAATAGTCGGATTTTCAAGAACCACGACGTGGTGAATGGAATCTTTGCGATTCTTGTTACCGACTTGGAGAACACGGGATAAACTTGAGGAACACGACGTGGTGCCTTTACCACTTCGTGGTGTCGATATTTTTGGTAACTATATTTATCTCGAACATTAGGTCGATTCCAGAGGAGAGACGGTCGAAGGCTGCGACTATTAACGAAAAAATATCCTTCCAAGACCCCTTTGAGGGCAGAATTCAACTAGAGATCAAAGGATAAAGAGATTGGAGAAAGGATTTGAATCTACACATTCGGTTTGCTTATTTTAATCAAGATTAGTCTAGTTTCCCTTATGTTTATGTGTTTTCCAGCTGTGATTATGGGCTAAAAACCCTTGCTTTCGTTTAGTTAGATGAAACCTAAAACTATGAGTAAGTTTTTTACTTTATGGATTATATGAATTTGGTTTATGCATGTGTTTGATTATCATTACCTAGCATGTTAAAGTTTGTAACTTTGTTCCTTAATTTCACGTGTAGTTTAGCTTAGTGACCATTAAATTACATGAACTTGATTACCTAGTGATTTAGTGACCATTAAATTGCTAGAGCTAGGATCGACCAATCTTAGATAAGTAATCAAAATAACAAATTTAGATGTGTTGGAGAACATAATTGTGACCATAATCGTGTTTGCTTAGATAAATCTTACATACCCTATCTATAATGAATAACTAATTTTGTGTTATGCTTGTGTATGACAGTACAAGGTAGTTCATGAATTGGTGAAAATATTAGTAAATTTGGACTTGAATTGCTAATTACAATAACTTGGTAACCAACTTCATTAATCCATAAATAAGAACTAACCATAGGAAAAAGGTGGATTCCAAACTAAACGAAAGTGTTTTAGTATATTGATTACAATCGCTTTTATTTGAGTGCTTAAGTTTTTCTGAACTTGTAAAATCAGATAAAACCCCAACTTTTAGTTGTTTTTCTTAGTTTAGTTTTTAGTAATTATTTTATTAATTAAATACCGTTCCCTGTGATCGACACCCGACTTACCCAAGCTATACTATAATCTGACTAGGTACGCTGCCTATAGGTGCATAGTTAGTATAAGTTTGTTAGGTTATAAATTTAAAACTAGATAGGTATAATTTGTGCACATCAAGTTTTTGGCGCCGTTGCCGGGAAACGGCTATTTTAGTTGTTAATTTTATTTCTTTAGGTTAATCGATCCTTTTTGTGGGGTAAAAAACCGTAAAAGATTATTTTTCTGCATTTATTTTTTCTGTCAGATCTGTAACCATGTCGTGGTCGTCATCACAACGTCGTCGTCACGTTTAAGTTAGTTTCTAGTTCTTTTTTAATTTTTGTTCCTTTTACGCGTGTTTTTCTAGTTTTGTTTATGCTAGGAAGCAATATGGGGGACATCACGACCATGTCAATGGAAGAGTACAAGCGACATATAAGGAACGACAATAGATGGGGTCTTAATCCACAAAAAATCCCAGCCACTACAAAGTTTGAACTACCAGGATATATTCTTGGCATGCTAAAAGATCTACCTTTTTACGGGAAGGAGCACGAGGATGCTTATGAGCATATAGAAGATGTGGTGGAGATTTCACATTATTTTAATGCACCACACGTGGGTAAAGATGTTGTGATGCTTCGACTTTTTCCGGTCACATTGAAGGGAGAAGCTAAGGAACGGTTAAAATCACTTCCCTTTGGAGCAATCACGACATGGGCTAAATTTAAGACTGAGTTCATCAACCAGTTTACTCCTCCTGCAAAAGTAGCAAAGCTTAAAAGAAACATCCAGAATTTTCAACAATTAGAGGAGGAGTCATTATACGAAGCTTGGGAACGTTACAAGAGATTGTTACCACATTCCCCTCAACATGACTTCAATGTGCAACAATAAATCTCGATATTTTATGATGTAGTCAATGTGTGCACTCGTCAACTTCTAGACTCGCAAGGGCCCATGACAAAGAAGAATCTGACAACAAATAAAGCTTTGATTGAAGAATTCGCTAAACATTCAAGAGAGTATCATAACTCAAAGGAGGATTTCACAAGAGGAATGTCAAGTAAAGATGGAGGTCAAGATACCATCAGTGCAGTAATTGTAAAGCTCGACACAATAGAAGAAAAGATCACAAAAATGGGTGGATCAATTCATGATAGATGCGGAGCTTGTGGGGGGCCTCATTCTACAAGGGACTGTGAGGTGGAGTACCAGAGAGAACGAGATATGAAAGAAATTCAAGAACTTAAGCATGATCTCTACCAAATTGAGCAAGTCCAATTAGAGAAAATATCTGCTCTCGATTCAATGTTATTTAGATTCATGGAAGCTAGCGAAAAACGACAGGATGCTACAGACGCAATACTTAGAGAACAAAAAGAATCTATTTTAAGTATCTGTACGCAAGTGGTGCAATTAAAATCGCTTGTACAAGAAAAGCTACCGGATTCACCTTCACGAAAAATCGAGTCAATCCAAAATGCTCAATCCATGGCCGTTGATACAGAAGAAGAAGAAGATGAATTGATTCATACGAAGGGCCTTAAAGAGAAGTCTAATCAGTCACTCGAAGTAAAAAGGAAATAAGGAGAAGAGTATTGTGAAGTTTCACAGTCGCCACGATGTGGAGACAATAGTGCCACGTCGTGGGAGACAATAGTGCCACGTCGTGGGCAATGAAAGAAGATTATGATTTTTCAGTTGTTGAGCCGTATCGACCACATATTCCTTTCCCATCTCGTGCCAACACAAATATGGTGAAACAAGAAAACACGAAGTTCCTTAAGCATGATGAATTTGAACGCGTGAAGGAAGAAGAGTGGGAGGAATGGGAAGAGCCTTTACCCGAAGAGCACTTGGAAAAAGAAGTGAATTATTCGAAACCTCTAGTTTCAACGCCAATGCTTTTTGAGGTATTTGCTTTTACAAGACAACCATATCAAGTCACATATCCGAGTCAAGAAAAAGAAAAAAGAGAGTGATGAGTCCAATTTTGACAAGAAAAACCCAGAAAGCAACAAAACAAAAGCTAAAGACAAGGGAATGAAGAAAGAACCCAAGCGAAAAGATAAAGAAAACCCAACAATGCAAGAAAGCTCAAGAAAGGCATTCAACAGACGGGTTTCTTACAAACGAGTAAGGCTCAAGATGATGGAGAACGGGGAGGTTACAGTTCCACCTGATGCAACGTAGAGTGGGAAGGAGTCCGACTCACGACTCTTCAAAAAGAAGCGCTTCTCGGGAGGCAACCCGAAGTTTTTAGAGTTTGCATTTTCTTTTCTTTTTGATTTAGTTTTAGTTTTATTTTTCGTTTTAGTTTTATTTTACATCAACCAAATGATGATGTATTTCTCTAGTTCTTGATCTTATTTTGTAGCGTTAAACGAAAGTGAAGCAGTGAAGAGCTTAATTTGAAGAAGCCGTGCGATTTTTGAAGATCATAATTGAAGAACAAGTTTTTGAATAAATGTGGGGTTCCCACATAATGAAGAGAAAAGAATTTTGAATCATATTTACTGAAAAGAAGAGTGGTAATGGTCTTACACATCACAAAGAGTTGATGCCCACGTGTTTCAATCTTAGAAGATTCTCTAAGAAGACAACACGATGTGGCGTTGCTTTCCCACGTCGTGGCAGTGGTTCAACGCATTTTTCAAGAATGGTTCTTTGATTTCATTCAATCCGGCACATTTACATTCACAAGAAGAAGGTCCAGAAGTACTATTTCCAGCAATTATACAAGATGTTCAAGTTTTCCACACTTTCAGAGTCAATCACGCCACTACTACCCCAGGGGAGTCTATTCCTTTTTCTCCTTTTTATTGCTTTATATTATTTTTTGCATACAATGAGGGCATTGTATGTAATAAGTGTGGGGTAGGAGTCGAAAAAGTAAATTGCTAGAAAATTTAAAATTTTTTAAAAATTTAGAAATAGATTTAAAATAATAATCTAAAAATTGAATCTAGTATTAGTTTAAACTTAAGTTTCTGTTGTTGCGTGGGATGATCCGATGCGAGCTCAAATGTTTAACTGAGGCAACATATGTTATAGTATATTTGTGGCTTCTCATTCCTAGTGAAAAGCCATGAGATATGAAAGGTAATCTGGTAGTTTATACGACATAATAAATTTTGCAACCTGTAACTGAAATCTATCCAGGATAGCTTATGTAGTCATTGTACCTAGACTAATACATTTAACCAATAAGGGTTGAAGTTAAGCGCCCTTGCTTAAGCATGTAGGTTATGAGCGGAAAAAATGAGATATATATTAAAAAAAGAGAGAGAAATTACCTAAAAGTTGAAGAATTTTTGGAGCTATCAAAGTATGAAGATCAAAAGATCAAAAATTCCAAAGAATCAAGAAGTTGAAAATACCAAAAATCAAATAAAAAAGGTGATGAATTCAAAGAAATTAAAGATTAAATATCAAAGAAGTGAAGAATTCAAAGAGCTCCACTGTGGTATCGAAAGTTGTAATTTCTAGATTATGTATGCTTGGGAAGCTTAACAAAAATACCTTGAGGTTAAGAAATTTTTTTGAGGATTGATTCGGAGGGTTGCAAAAATGAGTGTCGTAAAGGTTCATAAGGATTGTGAGTATTTAGGATTGAGAAGTTTTTAGGAACCTTAGACACAAATATACGCATTGAGGTCTTGGTATAATGGCTGAGTTCAAAATGGATTGTCTTATATGATATTGGTGATGAAAGATAGACTTAAAAAATTAGTTTGCTTGGGGGCAAGCAAAGGTTAAGTGTGGGGTATTTTGATATGTGCATATATATATATATATATATATATATATATATATATATATATATATATATATATTACATCATATCTTAATAATTTTAGTTATAATTATGCTTATTATAGAACAAAAGGTACTTATTATGTTTAATATCTGTTATGTAGCATAAAAGACATGCTTGGAAGCAACATGGAAGCTGGAAGCTGTAAAATGCGAGCTTAGGCAAGAAGAAGACACAAGAAGGATGTTGCTGGACAGCTTGAACCCTTGTTAGTATTTTGACCATATTTCATGACTCGTAACTCCGATTGACAAGATTCAAAATGATCAGAAAACTAGACACAATTTCGAATGACTTTCGTGTTTTGAGAAAAGTCGGATTTTCAAGCACCACGACGTGGTGAATGGAATCTTCGCGATTCTTCTCGCCGACTTGGAGAACACGGGATAAACTTGAGGACCTCGACGTGGTGCCTTTACCACGTCGTGGTGTCTAGATTTTTGATAACTATATTTATCTCGAACATTAGGTCGATTTCAGAGGAGAGGGTTGAAGGCTGCGACTATTAACGAAAAAATACCTTTCCAAGACCCCTTTGAGGGAAGAATTCAACTAGAGATCAAAGGATAAAGAGATTGGAGCAAGGATTCGCATCTACACATTCGGTTTGCTTAGTTTAATCATGATTAGTCTAGTTTCCCTTATGTTTATGTGTTTTCCAGCTGTGATTATGGGCTAAAAACCCTTGCTTTCGTTTAGTTAGATGAGACCTAAAACTATGAGTTAATTTTTTACTTTATGGATTATATGAATTTGGTTTATGCATGTGTTTGATTATCATTACCTAGCATGTTAAAGTTTGTAACTTTGTTGCTTAATTTCAAGTGTAGTGTAGCTTAGTGACCATTAAATTACATGAACTTGATTACCTAGTGATTTTGTGACCATTAAATTGCTAGAGCTAGGATCGACCAAATCTTAGATAAGTAATAAAAATAACAAATTTAGATGTGTTGGAGAACATAATTGTGACCATAATGGTGTTTCCTTAGATAAATCTTACATAGCCTATCTATAATGAATAACTAATTTTGTGTTTTGCTTGTGTATGACAATACAAGGTATTTCATGAATTGGTGAAAATACTAGTAAATTTGGACTTGAATTGCTAATTACAATAACTTGGTAACCAACTTCATTAGTCCATAAATAAGAACTAACCATAGGAAATATGTGGATTCCAAACTAAACGAAAGTGTTTTAGTATATTGATTATAATCGCTTTTATTTGAGTGTTTAAGTTTTTCTGAACTTGTAAAATCAGATAAAACCCCCACTTTTAGTTGTTTTTCTTAGTTTAGTTTTTAGTAATTATTTTATTAATTAAATATCGTTCCCTGTGATCGACACCCGACTTACCCAAGCTATACTATAATCTGACTAGGTACGCTGCCTAAAGGTACATAGTTAGTATAAGTTTGTTAGGTTATAAATTTAAAACTAGATAGGTATAATTTGTGCACATCACCCGCGTTCTGGCTCCGCCTCCAAGATCCAGAATTGGCAGAAATAGACCCTCCTTCCTTCAAACTTGCTAATTACAAGTTCCAAAAGCAATAATTCACAATATAAGGGACCAAAATATAAATAATACCTGGACTGAGCATTACAAATTGTAACCTATTTTGAAGTAATAAAGAGGAATTATTTGAGTATTATGTGATTTATTTGATTTTATGAGCATTATATTTGCTATTAGCGATATAATAAATTAAGAATAAAATATGCGCATAACATAAAATAACAGATAGACCCAATATCTATGAATAAAGTTGTAGTGGTCGTGACAAGGATTCCGGAGATATAAAGAACACCGAAATCTGACTTATAACGAAGAAGTTATGACATGTCGAAGTTTCGCGACAAAACCGACACGATACAGTGTGACGTAAAAAGTGAGTTTGCTATAAAATACTTTTTAGCCTTAGTGATCTAAACGAAAATCGTAGTATTCGTTAAACCGAGAGCATGCATGAAAAGAACGTCCAAATTTGATTTCGTATGAGGAAGTTATGATTTTTCTAAGATTTGGCATATCAATATGCAACCCAGAATTTGAATTTTAGATCGATCGATTTTTATCCGACGCAATCTAAACGAGAATCGAAGATCTTGTTAATAGGAACTCAACGATATAAAGACAGACGAAAACGGACGTCGGATGACAAAGTTATGAATTTTTACCGGACTTTACCTGTGTAAGTCTGTTAAAATATAACTTTAAAAATAAATTCATAATTAGCCGACGGAGTTTAAACGAATGATGTAGATTACATCGCCACTTACACGTGAATATAAAGAACGTCAAAAACGATGCTCGTATGCGAAAGTTACGGAATTTAGAAGTCGGAAATGTGCTGATGCGAGGAGGGTAACGTGGCGTATTCTGAGCCCTTGCTTTCTCCCCACGGCCTCGCATGCGGAGGCGACACCTGCCCCCTTGTACGTGAAGTGTAGCCCTCGTACGCACAACGTACTGAGTACACGCAACGTACTCCGAGGATTACGCCCAGCGTAAGACCGATGCTGACCCTATAAATAGATGCGAGGATTCTCCATTTTCTTCACACCTTCACCCTTCTTTCTCTCTAAACCCTCCCAATCCCTAGTAACTCCAAAGTGCTAGAGGTGAGCCCCAGAGCGCCAGAAGGCTTCGATAAGAAGAGCTTTCGGCTCAGAAGTTCTGCCCCCGCAGAGCCCGGTTCCAAGCGAAACTTCCCTACTTTAAGTATAACTTATGTTTAAATTTATTATCGTTATTAGGAACCTATAATCAATATATGAGCTAAATATTATAAATTATAGTGTTGTTATAATACATTTTTAACTGCTCACGGTACGGGGAATCCGGTTTGAAGGGCCGCTTGGGTTGATGATTTCAGAACAGCTTAAATGCCAAAATGGTCTTGCCCTCCGGTGTTTCATGTATGGCCCTTGTCTGTACATAGTAGTTGAAAAGTATTGTTTAACACTTATAAAATACAAGAAAAATAATATTGCTCGTAATTAGGTGCAATAAACATTAGACTAAAATCTAGTGGTAATGATACTAGGTTTCTTCGAAGGAAAATAATTATTAGAAGCGAAGTGTTGTCCGAGTTTGGAGTCATCACGTTAACAAGTGAGTGCATAGTTAATTTCATCTTACATATAGATATGAAGTATTTAATATAAATTACGTGCTGTGTGTATATTATCTGTGCTCTTGATATCTATGCTGGATGAACAAAATATACATGTTTTACTTGATTTAAATTGTATATGTATTTTATACCTATGATTATGATGGGTAACGATGGGTCGATGAAATAGATGATGTGTGATGAAATAAAATGATGATAGGAATCGATGTTTACTATGATCCAGTCATCTAGCAGAGTATAGATGACGACCACAGACTATTCTAGACAGTCCAGTGGAATGCTAGCAGGCTCGCAACCTGTAAGTGTTTTTGAACTAACTGTACACCAGGTGTACTCCATCCCTCTCATGGTTGCCTTTTGAAATAAATTTTGAGGAATCCCCTAAGCATTGTTGTCGATCTCGATGGTAATCCTTAGGCTAGGTCCCTTAATTTAGATGCTTTAGGGACAGAAAGTGAGGATAAAAGGAATGAGTAATCGGATTGATTGATTTGATGAAATTAATAAACTTAATTATTGTGGGTTGAAACCCTTATGTTCTCACTAGACTCCCAAGCCTGACGCACTCAGTTTCTTGTATTACATGTAATGGCACAAGAGCATAGATGCGATGATCTGATGAGAGATTATGGATTATATGTCAGTAGAAATGAATAAATTTTGTAAGGCCTATGTAGTTTCTGTTTATGCTTTTGATCTGTATTAACAATGACATCCTAAGGTTTTAATATAATGAAATACATTTCTTTGGAAATGCTTTGATAAAATATTTATTATATTCTTTTGGGAACAAATTACGCAACTTTTTACTTAAAAATGATACTCTGGTTCTTAATAAAACATAAATAAATCGGTCTTTTCTGGCCATGAAATTGGGGATGTCACAGTTGGTTTCAGAGCATTAGTTTAAGCGAACTAGTAATTTGTAAGATTTTTAGACTTAAACTTAGATTGCTAAGCGATGATTGTGAGGTGAGTGTCTACTATATTTTAGACACGGGCACTAGCTTATTTTAGGAAAGATGCCTGAAATGCTTTTATGTACTAAATGATATATGTTATAACTATAAAGATGCCTTAAATGCTATTACTTGATCAGATCTAAGGTCTCTTGCCGACTGGATCTGTAAACTTTATTTGTTCAGGATTCTAAACATTTAATTATGGTATTAGAACTATCATGTAACTTTTCGGAGAAACAAGGAGGATTTAAACGTCTATCGTAAATAAAGAGCTAAATTCGCCTACTTTGGTATATTGATCGGCATGGCAAGAACCCGAAGCGGATTGAGCGTGCATGTAACGACCCAAAATTTTCCAATAAAATTTGTCATTTTTAAATAACCAAAACACTTTCATAAGATATAAAATTCCAATCACGTTTGTTTTCAAAATCCATAATGTAACGACCCAATTTTCACGTCCAAAAATTTCCTTTTTGATTAATTGATTTGTGAAACATTCGTAATAAAACATCATCCGATCATATCATTTCATAAAAATATATCTCGTGTCTGAAAACCAAATCATAAAAACAATAATAATGTCAGAGTACAATCCCAGAACATCTCATAATGCGGAAAAACCAATGCATGTGTGTATGATGTGCTGCTACCGCGCCATCTCCTTCCCCTTCGCTGAAGAGGTACCTGAAACAAAACTGTAAACTGTAAGCACGAAGCTTAGTGAGTTCCCCCATCGTCCACATACCATACAATCATATAGCATACATACTGCCAGGCATTTCTGGGGTGCCCGACCTACCCGTGTCAAGCCATTCTGGGGTGCTGACCTACCCATGTCAAGCCATTCTGGGGTGCTGACCTACCCTTGTCGAGCCATTCTGGGGTGCTGACCTACCCATGTCGAGCCATTCTGGGGTGCTGACCTACCCATGTCGAGCCATTCTGGGGTGCTGACTACCCTTCGGTCCTAACAACCGAACCTCGGGGACTATTTCACCCCTACCAGTACTATCGCATATATCATAGCATAATCTACTGTCAGACATATCTGGGGTGTCCGACCTACCCTTCGGTCCTAACAACCGAATCTCGGGGACTATTCCCCCTCCTACTACCTCTATCTCATGTAACATATCATGCTAGCAGCTAAACATATCATAACATACTGTTAGGCATATATGGGGTGCCTAACCTACCCTTCGGTCCTAACAACCGAACCTCAGGGACCATTTCACATATCATATCACGCTAGCATATAACATATCAGGTAGTAGTAACACAGATGAATATCACAAAGACAAACATCTATCATACGATCCCTACTGGTGGGCCGGCATTGTGGCCGTAGACCCACCGCTACTGGAAGGTAACTCACCTCGTAGTAGCTGCTGATCTGTGCGGGAATCCTCTGACTGCTGCCGCTGCTGCTCCGGAAATCCTCCGGCTATAATTCCCACAAAACACTTAGTCATACACTGCTAACTGTTCTTAGGGTAAAATGACCATTTTACCCCTGACCAAGTCAAAGTCAAAGACAAAGTCAACTTCCAGTTCACCTGACTCGCCGAGTTGGCTTGCCAACTCGCCGAGTCCCTATCCTTCCATTTGTCCTTATACCCGTCTCTACTCGTCGAGTTAGGCGACAACTCGATGAGTTTTCCTTCTAATTGAACATCGACTGAATCTTCATCCGACTCACCGAGTTGTATGAACAACTCGTCGAGTTCATCTTCAACTGATACACAGGTCCTGTCCTTGACTCGCCGAGTTGTATGAACAACTCGTCGAGTTCATCTTCATCCTTAGAAGATTGCCACGGACTCGCCGAGCCGTTACCAAAATGGCTTAGAAAAGCCCTAGAACTCTTTGACCAAAATGGCTTAGAAAAGCCCTAGAACTCTAGATCCGAAACATCAACCCCAAACCATGCTTGCAATCATGGTTGGTGACCAAAATGGCTTAGAAAAGCCCTAGAACTCCACAAAATGGGATCTATCAAAAGAACAAACAAGGTATAGACTTTATACCTTCTGTAGACTGCCAATGATGCTCAAAATCGGATCCTTCTAGCCTCCTCTTGATCCTTCAAGCTTTTCCTTCCTTCCTTGGGTCACAAAAGTACCAAAATCACTCCAAATGCCTTAGATTGCTTCAAAAACGGCTAGGGTTTCAATGAGGGGTGTTTGGGAGCATAAAGGGGCGATGGAGGCTGCATAAGGTCGTTTAAATAGGGTGCAAACCCTTGGATTAGGGTTTTTGTCCAGACAGCGTCTACTCGCCGAGTCCGGGACCCGACTCCTCGAGTCCATCACTTAAATCTAGCGTCCCGTCCCGCTTCTACTCGGCGAGTTGGTCCTTTGACTCGCTGAGTCCAAGGCCAGAAATGCAAAATACTTAAAGAATTAATAAAAGAATACATACCAAGAACCAGGTGCTACAAATCTCCCCCCACTTATTTTAGACTTCGTCCTCGAAGTCTGCTGCTCGATCCTGAAACAGCTCGGGGTAATGCTCCATCATCTCGTCCACCGGCTCCCAAGTCCAGTCCGACCCCTTTCGGTGCTGCCATTGCACCTTCACGAGTTCCACCCTCTTGTTCCTCAAATCCTTCGACTTCCGGTCCAGTATCGCTAAAGGCCGCTCGATGTAATTCAGGCTGTCATCAACCTGAATGTCCTCCATGGGTACCACTGCTGAGTCGTCCACCAGGCACTTCCACAGCTGGGAGATGTGGAAAGTGTTGTGGATCTGACTGAGTTCGGCTGGTAGATCCAGCCTGTACGCCACCTTGCCCACCCGGGCTACAACCCTGAACGGTCCAACGTACCTTGGGCCCAACTTGCCCCGCTTCCTGAATCGAATGACGCCTTTCCAAGGCGACACTTTCAGGAGAACCATATCCCCGACCTGGAACTCCAGGTCTGATCGACGCTTATCGGCATAACTTTTCTGCCGACTCTGAGCAGTCTGAAGCCTGCTCCGGACCTGCTGAATCTTCTCTGTCGTCTTGAGCACTACTTCGGTGCTCCCCATTACTCTCTGGCCAACCTCGCCCCAACATATCGGGGTCCTGCACCTCCTCCCATACAACATCTCGAAGGGAGGACGGTCGATGCTCGCGTGGTAGCTATTGTTGTAGGAGAACTCTGCCAATGGAAGGTAGGTATCCCAACTACCTCCGAAGTCCAAAAAACATGCCCGCAGCATATCCTCTTATGTCTGGATGGTCCGCTCTCTCTGACCATCCGTCTGTGGGTGAAAGGCGGTTCTAAAATGCAGACGAGTACCCAGCTCGTCATGAAACTTCTTCCAAAACCTGGAAGTAAACCGAACATCCCTGTCTGAAATCACCGAAACTGGCACCCCGTGCTGTGCCACTACCTCCCGAATATAGATGTCGGCCAGCTTCTCGGCCGAGATGCTCTCCTGAATCGGAATAAAATGAGCGCTCTTGGTAATCGATCCACGATGACCCAAATCGAATCCACCCCCCGCGCGGTCCTGGGAAGCTTTGTGATGAAATCCATCGTAATGTCCTCCCATTTCCACAGCGGAATATCCAACGGCTGCATCTTGTCGTGCGGTCTCTGGTGCTCGGCCTTGACCTTCCTGCAGGTCAAGCACCGCTCCACATACCATGCTACGTCCCGCTTCATGCAGGGCCACCAATAATCGGGACGAAGATCCCTATACATCTTCGTCGCTCCGGGATGGATAGAAAATCTGGATTTGTGTGCCTCCTCCATCAGGATTCTGGCGCACACCTCCATCATAAGGGACCCACACCCTATGGTGAAGAGTCAATAACCCTCGGCTATCATAGTCGAAGGAGGAAACCTGTCCCACAATCCGCTCGCTTTTCCGATGTTCCTCCTTCATAGCCTCCTGCTGAGCCTCCCGGATCCGCTCCAAAAGTGGAGTCACCACTGTCATCCTCAGACAGATATCCCTGATCGGCGCTGCCTTGCGGCTAAGCGCATCGGCCACGACATTGGCCTTCCCCGGGTGGTAAAGGATCTTGCAATCGTAATCCTTCACCACGTCCAACCACCAACGCTGCCTCATGTTTAGATTCGGATGATCCATGAGGTACCTCAAGCTCTTGTGGTCCGTGTAAATCGTACAACGAACCCCATAGAGGTAATGACGCCAAATCTTGAGGGCGAACACAACAGCCCCCAGCTCCAAATCATGCGTTGGGTAGTTCACCTCGTGAGGCTTCAGCTGCCTCGAAGCGTAAGCAATAACATGCCCTCTCTGCATCAATACTGCACTGAAGCCTGAGATGGACGCATCACAGTACACGACGAGATCCTCCATGCCCTCTGGCAGGGCTAAGATTGGCGCCTCGCACAATCTCTGCCTCAGCGTCTCGAATGCAGCCTGCTGCTCAGGCCCCCAACAAAAGACCACGGCCTTCCTCGTTAGCCTGGTCAGGGGTAAGGCTATCTTAGAGAAATCCTGGATGAACCTCCGATAGTAGCCAGCTAATCCCAGGAAACTCCGAATCTCAGATGGAGACCTCGGAACCTCCCATCTCATCACGGCCTCCACTTTGGCCGGATCTACTGAAATCTCGTTCTGGTTGACAAGGTGCCCAAGAAATTGCACCTCGCGCAACCAGAACTCACACTTGGAGAACTTGGCATACAAGCTCTCCCTCCTCAAAGTCTCCAGAACCTCTCGCAGATGCTCCTCATGCTGCTCTCGCGTCTTGGAGTAAACCAAGATGTCGTCGATAAACACTATCACAGACCGGTCTAGCATCGGTCTACACACGCGGTTCATATGGTCCATGAACGCGGAAGGAGCATTGGTGAGCCCGAAAGGCATCACCACGAACTCATAGTGGCCATAACGCGTCCGAAATGACGTGTTCTGCACATCCTCCTCTCTGACCCTCATCTGATGATACCCTGAACGCAAATCAATCTTGGAGAACCAAGATGCTCCCTATAGTCTATACACATCCGATGCGACCCGTCCTTTTTCTTCACAAACAGAATCGGGGATCCCCAGGGTGAACTGCTCGGTCTAATGAATCCTTTGTCTAACAGCTCCTGCAGTTGTGTAGACAACTCCTGCATCTCAAGATGAGCCAACCGATACGGTGCCTTGGCTATCGGAGCCGCACCAGGTACTAGGTCGATCCTGAACTCTACCCGTCGCTCCGAAGGTATCCCAGGCAGCTCCTCGGGGAATACGTCCGCGAACTCTCGCACCACGGGCACATCGCCCACCGTCGCCCTACCCGCCTCCCGGGTATCCATAACATAGGCGACATAACCTGCGCAACCCTGCTGGAGGTAACGCCTAGCTCTCGCTGCTGAACATAAAGTTGGTCCTCGTTGTGGCCTCTAGCCCTGAATCACCAGCTCTCCCCTACTTGGGGTCCTGATCCGTACCAACTGCTGCGCACAGTCAATCACTGCCGTATTGGGGCTCAGCCAATCCATGCCTATAATCACCTTGTTCCCTCTCAATGGAATAGGAACCAGGTCTACCAGATAACGCTCCTCGAACAATCTCAAAACACAATCTCGGAAGACCTCAGATGCTCGCACTGACCGATCGTCCTCAATCTCGACCTCTAGAGGGCAATCCAACATGCCCGAAGACTCAGGAAACTTCTTGCTAAGCGCAAGAGAGACGAATGATCGGGTAGCACCCGAATCAAACAATACCTGAACTGGGATGCCGTTCACATGGAACGATCCTAAACAGAGCACATATCAATATCATAAACATCATATAAATAAGTTAGAGGGAAAGAATCATACCCGTCACCACATCGGGTGCGGCGCGTGCCTCCTCGGTAGTCAACTGGAAGGCCCGACTCCTCACCATTGGAGCCTCTGACTTTCCCTGGCGGCCATCAGTAATCCGCAGGGTCGTTGGGGCTGGCGCCTTCACTGGCGCTGCTGCTGTCAACTGGGGGCAGTTGGCCTTCTTGTGGCCCCTCTGATTGCAGTGGAAACACAGCAACTCAGACGTCTGAATAACAGGTGCAGGAGCGGTACAATCCCTGCTGAAGTGTCCCGTCTTACCGCACTTATAGCAGCCCGACGATCCCAATCTACACGCCCCCTCATGTGGCCTGCCGCATTTCCTGCAGCGGCCCGGTCCTGACTGGCCTTTCGGCCTACCATCTGACCCCTTGGGCTTCTTCCCCGAAGCCCCTATCGTCTGTCCCTCCTCTGTCTTCCTCTTCCGGATGTGCTCCAGATCTATCTCCATCTCCCTCGCCCTGGCAATCATAGAATCCAGGGTAGGGCAAGCTGAAAAACTGACATGCTCCCGAATATCAGCTCGTAGCATGTCATGATAGCGGGTCCTCCTCATGTCCTCATCACCCGCGTACTGGGGCATCAACAACGCCCTCTCCCGGAACTTAGCGGTGATCTCCGCCACAGTCTCCATAGTCTACCTCAAATCCAAAAACTCCCTGGCTAACTGCTGGAGCTCCACGGCAGGTGCGAACTCCACTCTGAACCGGGTCACAAAGTCCGGCCACGTCATAGCCTCCACAGCCGAGGCTCCCAGAGAGTCACCAACCGACTCCCACCAATCTCTGGCCCTGTCTCTCAAGCATCCTGCTGCATACCTCACCTTCGACCCCTCAGGGTAGAAGCTAGTGAACTGTGCAGACTCAATGTCTGCAATCCATCGTCTGGCAGCAATGGGGTCCTTCGCCCCGTGGAAATATGGCGCACCACTGCCCCTGAAGTCCTTAAAGGACAGCGTGCGGGATCCTGACTGGCCAGATGCCATGTCACTCCTGAACGCCCTGAGGCGGTCCTCCATCAGCTCAACTATCCCTTCCTTGATCGACCCGAAAATGATGGGGGTCGACTCAAGGATGCCTATGGTGATCTCTGACGCGATGAACTTGCGTAGTCTCTCATCTACTGGCTCGGAACCTGATCCCTCTCCTGAACTGCCAACTGCTGGCCTCGGACGTAGTACCACCATTCTGCAATACATACAGGCAAGCATTAGTGATACTGATACATCTAGAGGGATCACATCCATCACGAGCTCCTTGGTCTTGCCTTAGCCTCTTTCGATTCGAGTACGGATCCTCTGCTTTCAGTAGTACGGGCCCATACTACCTTCCACATCTATCCGTACTTTCCTCAAGAACCACCTTGACTCTACCAAGTCACTACTACTACTACTGCTGATCTCATGCTAATCTCATCCTAGGCTTGCCCTAGGTAACCACCAACCCACTCTCTGCCATCAGCTGCATAAGAAGTCCCTGCTTTCTTCCCCTAACTAGCTCGCGAATACTATTACATATTACTCAGACTAGATAATTCTTCGAATGAGAGATCCTACCCTACAACGGTTGGACTCAAACAAGAGCTGCGAAATAGAGCTAGACCCAACCTTCTGAAATTATTTAGTCCTTGCAATATGTAACTTAACATATTCGTTTACTAGTTAGTGAAAGACAAGTAGAACTCCTAAAAGCACAAAGTAAGCAGCATTCAGACAAAGGAAACTACTCAAGCAAATCTATTCTCATAACAAGAAACTGTGCTAGCATACAATGCTAAGCTCATACTATCAGGCATAACCTAAACAGGCTATCCTACTACTGTCTACTCAATACTAGCATGCAATTCTCATAAGGCTGAAACACATAAAGCAGGCATATAAGGCATCATTCCTAGATCCTTAGTCCTATTCTAGCATGTTGTTCTACTGAAACTGGTAAAACATAACATAAACTTGTATGGGTACTCTGGGAAAACTTACTTGAGCTCGGCCGATCGCGCACATCACACACCTTGTTCTTTCTCAAAACTCTTTTACTTAGCCTTTAGAAAATCATTTCTTTATAAAAATCTTTTAATCCCTCGATTTGAGTCCAGCCACCCCCGAAGGTGTGTCCGAATCCCTCAAACCAGGGCTCTGATACCAACTTGTAACGACCCAATTTTCACGTCCAAAAATTTCCTTTTTGATTAATTGATTTGTGAAACATTCGTAATAAAACATCATCCGATCATATCATTTCATAAAAATATATCTCGTGTCTGAAAACCAAATCATAAAAACAATAATAATGTCAGAGTACAATCCCAGAACATCTCATAATGCAGAAAAACCAATGCGTGTGTGTATGATGTGCTGCTACCGCGCCAGCTCCTTCCCCTTCGCTGAAGAGGTACCTGAAACAAAACTGTAAACTGTAAGCACGAAGCTTAGTGAGTTCCCCCATCGTCCACATACCATACAATCATATAGCATACATACTGCCAGGCATTTCTGGGGTACCCGACCTACCCGTGTCAAGCCATTCTAGGGTGCTGACCTACCCATGTCAAGCCATTCTGGGGTGCTGACCTACCCATGTCGAGCCATTCTGGGGTGCTGACCTACCCATGTCGAGCCATTCTGGGGTGCTGACTACCCTTCGGTCCTAACAACCGAACCTCGGGGACTATTTCACCCCCTACCACTACTATCGCATGTATCATAGCATAATCTACTGTCAGACATATATGGGGTGTCCGACCTACCCTTCGGTCCTAACAACCGAATCTCGGGGACTATTCCCCCTCCTACTACCTCTATCTCATGTAACATATCATGCTAGCAGCTAAACATATCATAACATACTGTTAGGCATATCTGGGGTGCCTAACCTACCCTTCGGTCCTAACAACCGAACCTCGGGGACTATTTCACATATCATATCACGCTAGCATATAACATATCAGGTAGTAGTAACACAGATGAATATCACAAAGACAAACATCTATCATACGATCCCTACTGGTGGGCCGGCATTGTGGCCGTAGACCCACCGCTACTGGAAGGTAACTCACCTCGTAGTAGCTGCTGATCTGTGCAGGAATCCTATGACTGCTGCCGCTGCTGCTCCGGAAATCCTCCGGCTATAATTCCCACAAAACACTTAGTCATACACTGCTATCTGTTCTTAGGATAAAATGACCATTTTACCCCTGACCAAGTCAAAGTCAAAGACAAAGTCAACTTCCAGTTAACCTGACTCGCCGAGTTGGCTTGCCAACTCGCCGAGTCCCTATCCTTCCATTTGTCCTTATACACGTCTCTACTCGTCGAGTTGTATGAACAACTCGTCGAGTTCATTTTCAACTGATACACAGGTCCTGTCCTTGACTCGCCGAGTTGTATGAACAACTCGTCGAGTTCATTTTCATCCTTAGAAGATTGCTACGGACTCGCCGAGCCCGCTCATGCACTCGCCGAGTCCCATGAACTTCCAGAACAATGACTTAGCCCAGAACGTTGGGTCACTCCCCGGGACTCCCTAAAACCTTTCCACACTCAACTGGGTCCTTTTGACCCTCAACTGATATGGGACAGAACCCTAGGACTCGCCGAGTCCAAGAATGGACTCGTCGAGTTGGTCACATCCTCTCATAAAATCTTCGATTTCTGATGTACAACCCTTGATCAAAAGATAGATCTATGCTTCTACAATCGATCTAGCACGTAAAGTTACAACCTTTACGTGCTTGCATGGGACTTTGAGCTCAAAAGGTCCTAAAACAAGCTCTTACAATGCATGCGGCCTTCTTTGAGTGCAAAAGCCACTCCTTTCTGCCTTGTAACCCCTCTAAGGATCTAGATCCGAAACATCAACCCCAAACCATGCTTGCAATCATGGTTGGTGACCAAAATGGCTTAGAAAAGCCCTAGAACTCCACAAAATGGGATCTATCAAAAGAACAAACAAGGTATAGACTTTATACCTTCTGTAGACTGCCAATGATGCTCAAAATCGGATCCTTCTAGCCTCCTCTTGATCCTTCAAGCTTTTCCTTCCTTCCTTGGGTCACAAAAGCACCAAAATCACTCCAAATGCCTTAGATTGCTTCAAAAACGGCCAGGGTTTCAATGAGGGGTGTTTGGGAGCATAAAGGGGCGATGGAGGCTGCATAAGGTCGTTTAAATAGGGTGCAAACCCTTGGATTAGGGTTTTTGTCCAGACAGCGTCTACTTGCCGAGTCCGGGACCTGACTCGTCGAGTCCATCACTTAAATCTCGCGTCCTGTCCCGCTTCTACTCGGCGAGTTGGTCCTTCGACTCGCCGAGTCCAAGGCCAGAAATGTAAAATACTTAAAGAATTAATAAAAAAATACATACCAAGAACCAGGTGCTACACATAATCATCAAATAAATTATTCATAACATCAGAGTGTCCCAAATAAAACGTCAGAGAGTGCATGTCGCGCAATCACGCTGGGCCCTTGCCCTTAGATCCTGAAGTACCTGAAACAACCAATAAACTGTAAGCTAATGCCTAGTGAGTTCCCCAGAGCATACCCCACATAATCCACATAATCGCATAATCCATGTCAATCACATAAGCTACATAAGCCATGCATACAAACATATACAGATGCCTTGGAAACCCTCCAGGGTCTTAATCCTGGCTCCATAGGAACCCCCACATGGTCTTAGCCCAATGCCTCGGGAACCCCCCGACGTCTTGACTAAGGATGCCATGGAAACCCTCCAAGATCTTACACCCTAGTGCCTTAGGAACCCCCCGAGGTCTTTACATAGGATGCCATGGAAACCCTCCAAGGTCTTACACCCAAGTGCCTCGGGAACCCCCCGAGGTCTTTCATTCAAGTATCACAAAACAAGTAACATACCACATACCATATAACCAACTACTATACTACATATCACTACATCATCTAGTGTACCACATATCACAATATGGGTCGGCCTTGGTGCGTTCGACCCATTAGTATGGTGAGGAGACTCACCTTAGTCTGCAGAACACAAAAGTTGCTCGCCTAACAGTCTAAAACCACCCACACTGAACAATAATACCATTAACCCAAAATTAGGATTGAATATAATCTAATTAAAGAACCCAAGTACACAAGCCCAAGTCTTTTCATAATGGCCCAAGAGTCTTCCTTTGCAAATGGGCCCAAAGTCCATGTCCAAAACTATTAATGGGCCACATGGCCCAATAAGGCCCAACCACAACAACCATGGCCCAAAATAGATTCATCGGACAACTAACCCAAAATATGAATAGGCCCAATACTGGATAAGGCCCAAAGAGTCTACAAGCCCACACGAAGCCCAAAACCCACTGGGGTGCGTACGCCAAGCGTTCCACTTCAGTACGCTTAGCATACTGAGTCCTTGGCTGTACGCGCTGCGTATGCTATATTACGCCCAACATAAAAGCAAATTAAGCACCACTTCCATTAAGTGCTTAGTACTTGATGTTCCAACGTCCAATATCATATATGATCTCATTAAGACGTCCTAGGGCATAAAGTTGGCAACTTTATGCCCTTGCATGGTATATGGGACTTCAAAACTTCATTCTTCACATTAGGACTTCATATAAAGCTAGCACCTTTATGCATCTAGCATGCTCATAAAGCTAAGATCTAACAATTTCAGTCTCTAGAGTTGCTCCACTCTCAAGAGAAGGTCCAAGAACCAACAAAAGGGACAATATGAAAAACCCTAACTCAATCTAATGAATAAGATGGCAAAATCAAGACTTTATATCTCCAGAAGCTCCTCAAGGTGAACTAGATGCAGATTCTTGAAGCCCAATGCCACACCATGATTGCTCACTAACTTCTTCTTCTTCTTGGATAAGCTCCAAAATGGCCACCAACACCTTTCTATTCTCCAAAACCACACTCTCAAAGGAAAACTGAGGTAAAGGGACGAAATGAGACTCTAGGGGCAGATTAGGGTTTGGTCCGAGTGACTTAAGGATGAATAAATAGGTCTCAAGTCCGGGTTATAGGGTTTTGGCCCTCTATCACGTACGCCCCACGTACCTCTATGTACTCCCCGCATACTCGATAATCCTTCGTGATCCTTCTTCCATCGTATGTTAAGCATACACTTAGGTACGCCCAGCGTACAAAGGGACCATTTTTGCAAATATTAATCATTTCAAGGGTTAGAATGGTTTACCTGATTTGGAGTGTTACAATTCTCCCCCACCTGGACTAGACTTCATCCTCGAAGTCTGCAGACGCAAACAGATTCGGTTAATGCTCCCGCATCTCATCCTCCAGCTCCCATGTCCATTCAGAGCCTTTTCGGTGCTGCCATTGCACCTTCACTAGCTTCACCTCCTTGTTACGAAGAAACTTAGTCTTCCTATCCAAAAACGCAACGGGTATCTCAATGTAGTTCAGGCTCTCATCTACCTGAATTTCGTCCAAAGTGATAACTACAGCCTCGTCAGTATCACACTTTCGAAGTTAGGACACATGGAAGGTGTTATGAATCTGCCTCAGCTCATCCGAAAGGTCCAGTCGATAAGCAACCTTGCCAACTCGGGCAGAAACCCTGAACAGACCAATACATCGGGGCCCCAACTTGCCCCTCTTCCGAAACCTAATGACACCCTTCCATGGTGACACTTTCAACAAAACGAAGTTTCCCACCTGAAACTCGAGATCCTATCGGCGCCGATCAACATTACTTTTCTGGTGGCTCTAGGCGACTCGTAGCCTATCGCGCACCTGCTGAATCAACTCGGTAGTCTTGGGCACCACCTCGGTGCTTCCCATGACTCGATGCCCTACCTCGCCCCAGCATACGGGGGTCCTACACCTCCGACCATACAACATCTCAAAAGGGGGTTGGTTAATACTAGCATGATAATTATTGTTATATGAAAAATCTGCTAGTGGGAGGTATGTATCCCAACTCCCTCCGAAGTCCAATACTCAAGATCAGAGCATATCCTCGAGCGTCTGAATCGCCCGCTCGCTCTGACCATCGTTCTGAGGTTGGTAAGCGGCGCTGAAATGTAACTGGGGTGCCCAACTCTTCATGGAACTTCCTCCAGAACCTGGACGTGAATCGGACATCGCGGTACGACACCATTGATACCGGCACCCCATGCCTAACCACCACCTCTCACACATAAATATCTACTAATTTCTCAGTAGAGATGATCTCGGAAATCGGAATAAAATGAGCACTCTTCGTTAACCTGTCCACAATGACCCAAATGGAATCCACACCCCTCTTCGTGATCGGTAACTTCGTGATGAAGTCCATGGTGATCTCTTCCCAGTTCCACATAGGAATGGGTAGTGGCTGAACCTTGTAGTGAGGCCTCTGATGTTTGGCCTTGACCTTCCTGCAGGTCAAGCACCGCTCCACGAACCATGCGACCTCCCACTTCATGCAGGGCCACCAGTAGCTCAACCTCAAATCTTTGTACATTTTCGTAGCCCCTGGATGTATAGAGAACTTGGACTTGTGTGCCTCCTCCTAGATCTTCTGTCTCACTCCCCCACTTACCGATACCCACACTCGGCCACACTGTGTCAAAAGTCCCCGACCATCCCGAACAAACAAAGGAATCTGACCCCGAATCCATTCTATCTTCCAGTTCTCTTTCTTCAAACCCTCCACCCGAGCCTCCTTGATTATATCCAAAAAGGGGGAAATCACCATTATCCTCAAGCAAACAACTCTAATCGGAGCACTCGCCGCTTTGCGGCTCATGGCATCAGCCACCACATTGGCCTTCCCGGGGTGGTACAAAATTTTTTAATCATAGTCTTTCAATACATCCAACCACCTCCTCTGCCGCATGTTCAGGTTCTGTTGATCCATCAAATATTTCAAACTTTTGTGGTCAGTATAGATGGTGCACCGAACTCCGTACAAGTAATGCCTCTAAATTTTGAGGGAAAACACAATCGCCCCCAATTCCAGATCATGAGTGGGGTAGTTCACCTCATGAGGATTCAGCTGCCTCGAGGCGTACGCGATCACGTGCCCTCTCTGCATCAAAACAATGCCTAACCCTGTGATGGACGCATCACAATACACCACCAAATCATCCAACCAATCGGGTAGTGCTAAAATTGGGGCCTCACATAACCTCTGTCTCAAAGTCTCGAAAGCCAACTGCTAGTCCGGGCCGCAACAAAATGTCACATTCTTCTTGGTCAAACGATTCAAAGGTACCACAATCTTGGAGAAATCCTGAATGAATCTCCGATTGTACCCCGCTAGACCCAAGAAGCTACGGATCTCAGATGCATTCTTTGGTACTTCCCACCACATCACTGCCTCAATCTTGGCTGGATCAACCAAAACACCCTCTTGGTTGATGATGTGCTCCAAAAACTGCACCTCACGCAACCAGAAATCACACTTTGAGAACTTGGCATGAAGTTTTTTCCGTCCTCAGTGTCTCCAATACCTCCTTCAAATGCTTCTCGTGCTACTCCTTGGTCTTAGAATATACCAAGATATCATCGATAAAAACGATCACAGACCGATCCAAGATCGGCCTACACACCCTGTTCATGAGGTCCATGAATGTTATTGGGGCATTGGTGAGCCCGAATGGCATCACCACAAACTCATAGTGACCGTACCGAGTCCTGAAAGCTGTCTTCGGTATATCTTGATCCCTAATCCTCATCTGATGGTACACTGACCGAAGATCAATCTTTGAAAACTAAGATGCACCCTGCAACTGTCAAACAAATCATCGATCCTCGGAAGCGGATAACAGTTTTTCACCGTTAGTTTGTTCAATTCCCGATAATCGATGCACATCCTGTGTGACCCGTCCTTCTTTTTCACGAACCGGATCGGTGCTCCCGACAGGAAACTGCTCGGACGAATAAACCATCAATCTAGCAGCTCCTGAAGCTATGTAGATAGCTCCTGCATCTCGGGTGAAGCCAGCCGGTACGGTGCCTTAGCTATTGGAGCGACACCCGACACCAAATCAATGCGAAACTCTACTTTCCTCTCTAGAGGCACCCCAGGAAACTCCTCAGGAAAGACATCCCGAAAATCCTGTACAACCAGTACTCTGTCCAAATCTGTCGGGGTCTCAACCCTCGTATCTGAGATGTATGCCAAAAATCCCAAACAACCCTGATGGAGAAGTCTCCTAGCTCTTGCAGCTGAACAGAGGGTTGGCCCCTGCGAGGCCCTCTCTCCCAGAATAACTAGTTCTCCCCTACTTGGGGTTCAAACTCTCACCAGCTGGCACTCGCAGTCTATCATGGCCCCATTGGCCACCAACAAATCCATCCTGACGATCACCTTCAGCCCTCGCAACAATATTGAAACCAAATCAACACGGAACCTCTCCCCAAGCACATTCAGGACACAGTCCCGATATACCCTCGCAGCACTCACGGTGCGGTCATCAACAATCTCAACCTCTAGCAGGGAATCCAAAGTCCCCTGAGCATCCCGTAAGTTCTTGGTAAGCGCAAGAGATGCGAATGATCGGGTAGCTCCCGAATAGAAAAGAACTTGAGCCGACATACCATTGACCAAAAAGGTCCCTATACAAGTGCACATATATACCTATAAGCATGACAAATAATATCAAATGGGAAAAATAGATTACATACCAGCCACGACGTCTGGTGCAGCTCTTCACCGCAGGAGCTTCCGCCTTGGCAGGGCGGCCGCCAGTGATCCTCATTGTGGCGGGCGCAGGCGCCGCCACTGTTCCTCCTCCTCCCTACAACCTCGGACAATCGACCCTTTTATGGCCGGTCTAGTTACAATGGAAACAGATCTAGCCTTTCGTGGGACAGTCCCTGATCACGTGGCCTGGCTGACCATATGTATAACATATTGTGCCTTCCACCCGACAAACTCCACCATGTGTGCTCCCACACTTGGCACACCGGCCACGGACCTGCTGGCCCCTACCCAAAGAATCAGAGGTCTTAGGCTTTTTATCCTGAACTACAACTGTCTGAACCTGCTCTGGTTTCCGCTTGGTGCGGAACTCCAACTCAATCTCCCGCTCCTAGGCCTTCTCCACCATCTCATTAAGGGTTTTGCACCCTGAAAAGCTCACGAACTCATGGATATCGTCCCTCAACATGGAATGATACCTCCTCCTCCTCATATCCCATCCACAACATACTGTGGGTTCAATAGTGCTCGTTCCCGAAACTTGGTGGTGATTTCCGCCACATTCTCTGTGGTCTGTTGTAACTTCTGGAACTCCTTGACAATCCGTTGCACCTTGATGGGTGGTGCAAACTCCAACTCAAAACGCCTAGAAACTCCTCCCATGACATCTCAGCCACTCCAGCTGATCCCACCTAGTGAGTCACCTCCTTCCACCAGATCCTAGCTCGGTCCCTCAACATACACGAAGCAAACCCCACTTTTTCCGCCTTGGGGAAAGAGCTCGTGCGTTGGGCATTCTCCATGTCTGCCACCCAGTGTCGACTAACTATGGGATCCCTGACCCCAAAGAACTCAGGCACCATGCATGCCTTGAACTCCGAGAATGAGGGAGTTCGGGCCCTGAACTGGACCGCAACAATCTCAGCTTGGAATGACTTGAGCCGTTCCTCCATGATCTCCATCATCCCCTCCTTGACTGTCCCAAAAATCACTGGGGTAGCGTCAAGGATGCCCCTCGTAACCTCAGCTGCAATAATCTCACACAACCTCTCATCAATCGGCTCGGTACCGTCGCCCGACCTAGATCCAGACCCAGATCCTGATCCTGATCCCCTGCTCCAAAACGTGTCACCACCATTCTAATCTGAAATACCATAAAATAGAATGATCAAGATATTCAAAAAGGGGATCCCTCCACACCGGTTCTCCATAGAGCTTCCAGATCTAACATTAGTTCGGGTACAGGTCCTATGCTTTCAATAGTATGGGCCCAATACTACCTTCCACACCTACCCATACCTTCCCCAAGGCTCTACCTGATAACTCTAATTCGTCCCAGAAAAAAACATATCTCACTAATCACCGCATAACTCAAATCCTAGGCTATCCTAAGACTTGCTCCATTCCCAATAAAACAGAACTCAAATCAATCATAACAGGTTGCCCTATGCATGCAAATTATACACAGAACAAGATCAAATAGACTTTCGAATAACAGACTCTACCCTAGGACCACAACCAGACAAGGAACAGGAAATAAGGCCAAATCAATCATTCTAAGGCTATAAGATCCTAATCGTATATAATTTTTAAAGCATACACATAGAAAAATCCATCTGACTATCATATTCCAAATATCAGTATAACATGGCTAACATATTGGGGAACCACTTACTTGAGCTCGGCCGATTACGCGCATTGCATTCTCCCTTTTTCGGTTTTAAGAAGTTTTTAAATTTTGATTTTAGAAAACAATTTTACCATTTCCTTAGTTTGAGTCCTGACACACCCGAGAGTGTGCCCGAATCCCTCAAACCAAGGCTCTGATACCAACTTGTAACGAACCAAATTTTTCCAATAAAATTTTTCATTTTTAAATAACCAAAACACTTCCATAAGATATAAAATTCCAATCACATTTGTTTTCAAAATCCATAATCATCAACTAAATTATTCATAACATCAGAGTGTCCCAAATAAAACGTAAGAGAGTGCATGCCACACCATCATGCCGGCCCCTTGCCCTTAGATCCTGAAGTACCTGAAACAACCAACAAACTGTAAGCTAATGCATAGTGAGTTCCCCAGAGCATACCCCACTTAATCCACATAATCGCATAATCCATAACAACCACATAAGATACATAAGCCATGCATACAAACATATAAGGATGCCTTGGAAACCCTCCAGGGTGTTACTCCGGGTTCCATGGGAACCCCTCGAGGTCTTGACTAAGGATGCCATGGAAACCCTCCAAGGTCTTACACCCTAGTGCCTCGGGAACCCCCTAAGTTCTCTACTTAGGATGCTATGGAAACCCTCCAAGGTCTTACACCCAAGTGCCTCGGGAACCCCCCCGAGGTCTTTCATGCAAGTATCACAAAACAACTAACATACCACGTAGCATATAATCAACTAGTATACCATATATCACTACATCAAATAGCGTACCACATATCACAAAATGGGACGGCCTTGGTGCCTTCGACCCAATGGTATGGTGAGAAGACTCACCTTAGTCTGCTGAACACAAAAGTTGCTCGCCTAACAGTTCGAAAGCACCCGTGCTGAACAATAATACCATTAACCAAAAATTAGGATTGAATATAATCTAATTAAAGAACCCAAGTACCCAAGCCCAAGTCTTTTCATAATGGACCAAGAGTCTTCCTTTGCTAATAGGCCCAAAGTCCATGTCCAAAACTTTTAATGAGCCACATGGCCCAATAAGGCCTAACCACAACAACCATGGCCCAAAACAGATTCATCGGACGACTAACCCAAACTATGACTAGGCCTAATACTCGCTAAGGCCCGAGGAGTCTACAAGCCCACACGAAGCCCAAAACCCACTGGGGTGCGTACGCCAAGCGTTCCACTTCAGTACGCTTAGCGTATTGAGTCCTTGGTTGTACGCGCTGCGTATGCTATATTACGCCCAACATACAAGCAGATTAAGCACCACTTCCATTAAGTGCTTAATACTTGATGTTCCAACGTCCAATATCAGATCTGAGCTCTTTAAGACGTATTGGGTTATAAAGTTGGCAACTTTATGCCCCTGAATGCTATATGGGACTTTAAAACTTCATTCTTCACATTAGGACTTCATATAAAGCTTCAAACTCATGCATGGAGTCTAGATAACCTTCAAGCTAGCACCTTTATGCATCTAGCAAGCTCATAAAGCTAAGATCTAACCATTTCAGTCTCTAGAGTTGCTCCACTCTCAAGAGAAGGTCCAAGAACCAACAAAAGGGACAATATGAAAAACCCTAGCTCAATCTAATGAATAATATGGCAAGATCAAGACTTTATATCTCCAGAAGCTCCTCAAGGTGAACTAGATGCAGATTCTTGAAGCCTAATGCCACACCAAGATTGCTCACTAACTTCTTCTTCTTCTTGGATAAGCTCCAAAATGGCCACCAACACCTTTCTATTCTCCAAAATCACACTCTCAAAGGAAAACTGAGGTAAAGGGACGAAATGAGACTCTAGGGGCAGATTAGGGTTTGGTCCAAGTAACTTAAGGATGAATAAATAGGTCTCAAGTCCAGATTTTAGGGTTTTGGCCCTCTATCACGTACGCCCCCGCGTACCTGTATGTACTCCCCGCGTACTCGATAATCCTTCGTGATCCTTCTTCCATTGTACGTTAAGCGTACACTTAGGTATGCCCAGCGTACAAAGGGACCATTCAAGGGTTAGAATGGTTTACCTGATTTGGAGTATTACATTGCACCAGTAATAGCTGCTACACCTGAGCCAATCACAATGGCAGGAGTGCAAGAAATGATCCAAGTGATGTTGGATCGTCAGATGGAGGAAACAAGGCATTTACTTCAACAGAATAGGGATGAGCCCGTTCTGCCTATTGAACAGCCTGAACTGAACATTAAACAGTCAGATGAACGAAACTATAGTCAGACTGTCAGTCAAGCTGAACCACGAGTGGTTAGGAGAAACCAACCCAATGGAGGAAATGATGGGCGTTGATGCAAGTACAAGAATTTCATAGCATCCAAACCACCGTGTCTTTTTGGAAGCCCGACACCGGTGGAAGTCATGGATTGGATCTACGAGATGGAGATGATGTTCGAAAGTTGCGATTGTAGCAACAAACAAAAGACCGCCCTTGCAGTTACATTGTTAAAGTCAGGAGTACTGAGCTGGTGGAAGCTACTAGCTGATACTATGCCCAAGGGAGAAACTAGCAAGATGTCTTGAGAAGACTTTTTGGTGCAACTGAAAATACAGTACTGCTCTGAACAGGATATTCTGGAAATCAACAACGAGTTTCAGAATCTGAAGAAGAGAAGAATGAGTGTCAGCGAGTATGCTGCGAGTTTTACGAAGAAGATGAAGCTTGTTCCTTATCTAGTTCCGACTGAGCTCTCCAAGATCATTAAGTTCGCCATTGGATTACCGGCAGACTTTGGTCTGATGGTAAAGCAAGAAACCACCTTGAAAGACGCCATCTGGGTTGCTAAGAATGTTGAGACCCAGATAAGGTAGAAGGGTCTTAAGAGAGCTGGGGTAAGGGAGAAGAGGAAGTTTAAAGGATCTTCAAGGTCCAACAAGAAGAGCAAGTTTTCGAAGTGTTGTTCTAAGAAGTTTGGAAGAGGAAGTGAAGCAAAGTGGTGTGAGAAGTGCAAAAAGAAACACTTCGGGAAATATGGCGAGGAGGTGACTTGTTACAAATGTGGAAAGACTGGGCATTACGCCAATGAGTGCACATCCAACAAGAGGGTGTGTTATGGATGTAATGAAGAAGGGCATATTGCGAAGGACTGGCCGAAGAATAAAGAAGTTGTAAGGCCTAATGTTCTGCCAAGGCCAAAGGCAAGAGCATTCCAGATGACCCTGGAAGTCGCAAAGGATGCAATAGATGTCGCTTCAGGTACCTTTCTTGTAAATGTATTGCCTGCCAATATATTGTTTGATTCTGGAGCAAATTACTCCTTTGTCTCACACAAATTTGGTGGAAGACTAGCATTGCATGTAGATAAACTTGATAATGCTCTGGTTGTAGAAGTTGCTAGTGGTAAATTCATACTTGTTATCGACTACATTAAAAACATCGTCATCGATTTGAACGGGAATGAATTACGAGGAATTATTACCCATTGAGTTAAATGGTTTCAACATTGTACTGGGAACAGATTGGCTTAGTACGAACAGTACCGAGATACTATACAGGAAAAAGATGGTGAGAGTAAACCCACCTGGAAAAAAAGTCATTTATGGTGTATGGGGACAAACGTAGAGTAAATTCTGGAATCATTTCCCTGATGAAAGCCAGAAAGTGTTTGTCCAAAGGATGCACATCATACTTGGCATTTTTGATCGATGCAAATAAGGAGATACAAAGAATACCAGTGTTCTGTGACTATCTGAAAGTCTTTCCCGAAGATCTTCCTAGATTACCTCCTGATAGACAAGTAGAGTTTCGAATATAATTGTTGCCATGATCGAAAGAGATTAAAGAGCTTATGATGCAACTTCAGGAGTTGTTGGACAATGGTTTCATTAGATCTAGTTCATCACCCTGGGGAGCTCCAGTGTTATTTGTGAAGAAGAAGGATGGAAGCATGAGTATGTGCATAGATATAGCGAGTTGAATAAGGCAACGGTAAAGAACAAGTATCCACTACCAACGATTGATGACTTGTTCGATCAGCTGCAAGGTTTGAGCTACTTCTCAAAGATCGATCTTAGGTATGTATATCATTAGCTGAAGGTGAGAGAGCAGGATATTGAGAAGACCGCATTCAGAATGAGATACGGACACTACGAGTTCTTTGTTATGTCATTTGGACTAACCAATGCTCCAACAACATTCATGGATTTGATGAACAAGGATTGTCAACCATTCCTTGATAGATCCATGATAGTGTTCATACATGACATTCTGATTTACTCAAAGAGCCAGCAAGAGCATGGCAAGAACTAGCGAGAAGTATTGGAAGTTTTGAAGAAGGAGAAGTTGTATGCAAAGTTTTCCAAATGTGATTTTTGGATTCGAGAAGTCCAATTTTTGAGTTATGTGGTTAACCAATAAGGAATAATGGTTTATCCAGCAAAGATTGAAGTTGTGATGAAGTGGGAACGACCAAAAAGTCCCACTGAGATTCAAAGCTTTATGGGATTAGTTGGATATTACTGAAGGTTTATCCAAGGCTTTTCTTCGATATCTGCTCCATTAACAGATTTGACCCATAAAGGAGCTACATATACATTGAGTGAGAAATATGAAGAAGTATTCAAGAAATTAAAGAAGAAGTTGTGTGAAGCACCGATTCTTTCTTTACCTGACGGAGTTGAAGATTTCACAATCTATAGTGATGCATCTGGAGTTGGGTTAGGTTGTGTTCTAACCCAGAGAGATAAGGTGATAGCATATGCATTTAGATAATTTAAATATCACGATAAGAACTACCCCCCTCCCCCTCAGGATCTGGAGTTGGCGGCGGTAATATTCGCATTAAAGATATGGAGGCATTATCTTTATGGCACGAAGTGCAAACTCTTCACTGAGCATAAAAGTCTCCAATATCTCTTTGATAAAAAAGAATTGAATATGAGACAACGACGCTGGTTAGAATTGCTCAAGGATTACGACTGTGAGATACTTTACCACCCTGGTAAAGCAAATGCCATAGTTGATGCTCTAAGTCGAAAAGTAAACATGGAAAGAAAAAGGCCAAGAGCGTTAAGAATAGAAGTCATCTCAACAATTGTGGAAAGCATTAAGAAAGCTCAGGAAAAAGCTTTAAAGAAAAATTACCGAAAGGAAGAACGTTTAGGTAAAACGTTGGTATTCAGTACAAATAATCAAGAATTGAAGGTATTCCAAGATAGGATTTGGGTACCTACGATGGGAGGAATAAGAGATCTTCTCATGGAAGAAGCTTACAAGACCATGTAATCGATTCATCCTGGCAGCACTAAGATGTATAGGGATCTGAAACCCTACTACTGGTGGCCGACGATGAAGCTCGATGTTGCAAAGTATGTGGCAGAGTGTGTAACATGTGCGAGAGTTAAAGCACAACATCAGAAACCATATGGGAGTTTAGAACCTTTACTTGTACCTATGGGTAATGGAAAGACATCACCATAGATTTTGTGACTAAACTGCCGAGGACGAAGAACAGACACAACATTATTTGGGTATTCGTGGACCGGTTCACAAAGAGTGCACACTTCATAGCAGCCAATGAGAGATGGTCTATGGATAATCTTGAAAATGCTTACATGAAGGAGGTAGTAAGACTTTATGGTGTACCTTTAACGATTGTATCAGATCGTGATAGTCGTTTCACATCAATATTTTGGAGGAGTTTACAAGAGGAAATGGGTACGAAGTTGTGATTAAGTGCATCCTACCATCCGCAGATTGATGGTCAGAGCGAAAGAACGATTTAAACACTGGAGGATATGCTGAGAGCATGTACCCTAGAATTTCAAGGTAACTGGGATGAGCACTTACCCTTGGTGGAGTTTTTCTACAATAATAGTTACCATGCAAGCATCAAGATGGCACCTTATCATGCCTTGTACGGATAGAAGTGTCATACGCCGTCTTTTTGGCTTGAGGCCGGAGAAAAGCAGTTTATGGGCCCCAAAATAGTCCATCAGACTGCTGAAAAGTTGAAGGTGATTAGAGAAAGGATATTAGCAGCTCGGGATCGTCAAAAGAGCTATGCTGAAAAGAAGCGACGATCGATGACATTTGAAGTTGGAGATTCGGTTTTGCTCAAAATCTCACCTTGGAAGGGACTTATAAGATTTGGAAAGAGAGGAAAATTGAGTCCAAGGTTTATTGGGCCATTCAAGGTTCTTCAGAGGATTGGGAACCAAGCTTACAAGCTGGAATTGCCAGAAAAACAGGATGTTATTCATAACACTTTACATGTGTGTTATTTGATGCAGTTTACGGGAGAAGTTCCCAATATAATTCCAATTTCAAAGTTAAGAATTGATGAGGATAAGAGGTTAATCGAAGAACCTGAGGCAATTGTTGACCGTAATATGAAGAAATTACGACGCAAGATGGTTGAATTAGTGCTTGTGCGATGGAAACATACGAATGAGCTGAACCTCACCTGGGAAATAGAGAGTGATATGATGAGTCGCTATCCACATCTGTTTGCTAATGCATGATTCCGGGACAGAATCATCCTAAGGAGGAGAGAATTATAATACTCGCATTTATCGCTAAGCATTACTGTTATGATATAATAGTTGTGGTCAACAGTTGTAACCTATTTTGAAGTAATAAAGAGGAATTATTTGAGTATTATGTGATTTATTAGATTTTATGTGCATTATATTTGCTATTAGCGATATAATAAATTAAGAATAAAATATGAGTCAAAAACAAAATAGTAGATAGACAATATCTATGAAGAAATCTATAGTAGTCGTGACAAGGATTCCGGAGATATAAAGAACGCCGAAATCTGACTTATAACGAAGAAGTTATGACCCGTCGAAGTTTCACGACAAAACCGGCACGACGCAGTGTGACGTAAAAAGTGAGTTTGCAATAAAATACTTTTAGCGTTAGCGATCTAAACAAAATTCAGAGTATACGATAAACCGAGAGCATGCATAAAAAGAACGTCCAAATCTGACGTCGTATTGAACCATTGTAGTTTGTATTAAACTGGTACTTTGAAGGTGTACTTTCGTTTAGTTGTTTATACATTAACTTATTGTTAATATCTTTTTAATGAGTTATTATAACCATACTATGACGGATGGCCTGAAACAAACGCTTTGTGGGCGTTTAAACTATTGATAACAATTGTCACTCATCGGCGTGTATACCTGACTGTAGCTAGCAGCCTGAGTGCGGGGTTGTCAATCCCGATATAGATCTACACACAACTTGTTTCGATCCCCGGGCTAGAGATTCTGGTTATAATGTCATGACTTTACCTTGGTTGTCTAAAATGAATTAAACAACCTGAATTGAATGTCTCATAAAAAGCATATAATCGTTACATGTATATTAGTTATGAAAACCCAATCATTCTGAAATAAATGATTGACAGTATGTTCTTGAATTAGTATTCCGAACATGTATGTTCTTGAATCAAAACCCAATCATTCTGAAATAAATGATTGACAGTATGTTCTTGTAAAACAGTGTATTCTAGTATACTTGAATCATGAATTATTGTTCTATGTATAAATTATACCTATTATAATTTATATGTACTTTCTGAATCGGTATTTTAACTATGTTTGCATGTAATCCCTTGCTCAACATGCTACAAATGTATTTGAATTGATGAAATAACTTTTATATTTATATACATATACAATTTAATATATAAGTAAAATTTAAACGACACTCGGACAAATAACCGGTACTATAAGCCCACATCCAAACAAGGAAAAGGACCCAGAATGAGTTATCAGCCCTAAGCCTCTTAAATCTTATATATATATATATATATATATATATATATATATATATATATATATATATATATATATATACAAATATGAATTTTGGGGGAAAATATAAGATTATAAAAGAGTTTAATGTTTTGAGTATTTTTGATGATTTAATGTCGTTTTATCATGAGTTGAAATCATGATTTTATAACACAAAGTTCTTGTGTTATGCTTGTATTCCCCCCCCCCCCCTTAAAACAGTAGAAATTATGAAAATACGGGGGGTATGAACTCACTTGATAGGTGGTGAATCGGACAGGGTTTCGTTTCCCAGAAATGAGTTTATTTGCCGAGAAACCGGCTTGAATCGGGCAGAGTTTCGACTGGAGAGAGGTTAACTTCTTGGGAATCTCGGGGCTTCGAGACTTGCTTAGGGTTTGAGACTTGATACCGGGGCTTTAGGGGTTGTATATAAGTTTGTGGAAGTGAAAAATATGAAAAAGTGTGAATTTTAGGGTGAAAAGTGTAAAATCTTCGGAAGCCCTCGCATGCCTTATATAGGCCGAAGCTTCGGACCCGAGGCCATGCGAGGCTGACGCGTGTCGGACAGGTGGCGAAGGAATGGGGCTCGCTTTGGACAGCAGGCTCGCAGGTGGCAGGTTCGGACTGGACCGGACTTCGGTCCAATAGGAGAAGGGCACGTGCGAAGGGGGTGTCCGAGGAGTGTCCGAGGGTGATGTCTGGGGTGTCTCCGGTGTGTCTCATGCGAGGTTGTTCGAAGATGAGTAGACCGCGGAGTTGGTCAAATCAGAAGGTGCCACGCAAGGCTTCGGTCCAATCAGCAGATGACACGTGGAGGCTCGCATACGAGGGTGACGTGGCAGAGGACGACTATGCGATTTTTCTCGGTTTTTGAGCCAAAAACTTCTAAAATTCGTAACTTTTGCATACGAACTCCGTTTTTGACGTTCTTTATATGCACGCGTATGTAAAATCATACTCTACGACTTTCGTTTAGACTTCGTCGGCTGATTTTGACTTTATTTTTAATATTATTATTTTTAACAGACCGGGACAGGAAAATCCGTTAAAAATTCATAACTTCTTCATCCGATGTCAGTTTTTGTCTGTCTTTTTACCGTTGTACTACTAATGACAAGACCTTCAATTCTCGTTTAGGTTGTGTCGGCTAAAAATCACCCGATCTTTATTTCGAGTTTTTAGTTGTACACTATTATACTGAAACTTAGAAAAATCATAACTTCCTCATACGAAGTCAGATTTTGGCGTTCTTTTTATGAAAGTTCTCGGTTTAACATAAAATACAATTTTCATTTAGATTGTTAAGGCTAAAAAGCCTTTTATTGAAAATTCAGTTTTTACACTGAACAGTGTTTTGCCGGTTTTGTTGCGGATCTTCGATTGGTCATAACTTCTTCGTTATAACTCGGATGTTAGTGTTCTTTATGTTTTTGGAAACCTTGTTACAATCTCTATCACTTGGTTCATCCCAATCGAGATTGTTTAATAATTTATTTTTGAGGGTCAATTATGTAAATATACACAGTATGCTAAAATTTCTCTTTATTATATTAAAAATAATTACAAATTGACCTACATTATTACATAAGTTTGAAAAAACGTTTTGTTACATTATCCCCCCGTTAGAGAGAATTTCGTCCCGAAATTAGCATTTCAGATAGACTAGGGAAAAAGATGTTGATATTTCTGTTGCATTTGATCTTCTCGTTCCCAAGTGAATTCAGGTCCCCGTTTTGCATTCCAGCGAACCTTCACTATCGGGATACGGCTTTGTTTGGTTTTCTTAACTTCCCTGTCTAGAATCTCTACGGGTTCTTCCATAAAGTTGAGGCTCTCGTTTAACTCGATTTCCTCGAGTGGGATCACAAGAGTCTCGTCGGATAGACACTTTTTCAAGTTCGAAACATGGAAGGTAGGATGAATGTTATTTAGCTCTTGGGATAGTCGAAGTTTGTAAGCTACAGGACCAATTCTAGCAAGAATTTCGAAGGGCCCTATGTACCTTGGATTCAATTTGTCACGCTTTCCAAAGCGTATCATGCCTTTCCAGGGTGAGACCTTTAACAAGACGCGGTCACCAACCTGGAATTCCAAGGGTTTTCTCCGTTTGTCAGCGTAGCTTTTCTGTCTATCTCTGGAAGCTTTAAGTCGCTCCCGAATTTGTACGATTTTGTCGGTGGTTTCTCGAATAATTTCCGGACCAGTGAGAGCACTGTCAGGAGTTTGACCTCTAGCTAGCTGCGTGTCACCCACTTCAGCCCAACACAGAGGGGATCTGCACTTGCGGCCATAGAGGGCTTCGAATGGAGCAGTCTTTATGCTAGTGTGATAACTGTTGTTATAAGAGAATTCAACAAGGGGTAAATGAATATCCCATGCCTTCCCAAAGTCTATCACGCAAGCTCGCAACATGTCTTCTAATGTTTGAATCGTCCTCTCACTTTGTCCGTCGGTTTGTGGATGGTAGGCTGTACTCATGTCCAGCCTAGTTCCCAAAACGTTTTGTAAAGACTGCCAGAAACGAGAGGTGAATCTACTATCTCGGTACGAAATACTAGATATTGGTACACCATGCAGTCTTACAATATCCCTAAGGTAAGTTCTGGTTAGTTTCTCCATCTTGTCGGTTTCTTTTATTGGCAAGAAGTGTGCGGATTTGGTTAATCTGTCGACGATTACCCAAATAGTATCATAACCACCCGAAGTCTTGGGTAATTTGGTTATGAAATCCATTGTAATCCGCTCCCACTTCCATTCAGGGATTTCTGGTTGTTGTAATAAACCTGAAGGTTTCTGGTACTCTACCTTGACTTTCGCACAAGTAAGGCACTTGCCCACAAAGGTAGCGATTTCGGCCTTCATGTTAGGCCACCAGTATAGTTTCTTAAGGTCCAGATACATCTTGTCTGAACCTAGATGAATGGAGTATCGGGTTTTGTGTGCTTCATTCATAACCACGTCTCTGTAACCACCGAACTTTGGTGTCCAGATCCGGTTCATGAAATAATAGACTCCATCATCCCTGACTTTGAAGTTCTTATCTATTCCTCTCAGAGTTTCACCTGCCACGTTTTCGGGTTTCAAGGCTTCAAGTTGAGCTTCTTTGATCTGTGTGGACAGATGTGAATGGATTGTCATGGTCAACGACTTTACTCGGCGACCCGAGTAATCTTTTCTGCTAAGGGCATCAGCTACTACGTTTGCTTTAACAGGGTGATAAAGAATTTCACATTCGTAGTCGTTCAGTAGCTCCACCCATCGTCGTTGTCTCATGTTCAGCTCTTTCTGATCGAAGATGTGCTGGAGACTTTTATGGTCCGTGAATATTGTGCATTTCATGCCATATAGGTAATGTCTCCAGATCTTTAGAGCAAACACCACTGCTCCTAGCTCAAGGTCGTGTGTTGTATAGTTGACTTCATGCGTCTTAAGTTGTCTTGAGGCATAGGAGATAACCTTTCCTCTTTGCATAAGTACACACCCAAGCCCTTGATTTGAAGCATCACAGTACACTACAAAGTCTTATGTCCCTTCGGGTAGAGACAAGATCAATGCACTGCACAAGGCTTGTTTGAGCGTTTGTAATGTTGTTTCTTGCTTCTCTCCCCAACTAAAAGTTACACCCTTTTGCGTCAGGGTGGTAAGAGGCTTAGCGATTCGGGAGAAATTTTGGATGAATCTGCGATAGTAGCCAGCAAGACCTAAGAATTGACGGATTTCTGTAGGTGTTTTGGGTGCTGACCAGTTTTCAATTGCCTTTATTTTGGATGGGTCGACGTGTATTCCTTCTGAACTGACCACGTGACCTAGGAATTCAACCTTCCTAATCCAAAACTCGCACTTTGAAAACTTCGCATAGAGTTTTTCTGTTCTAAGGGTTTGTAATATTTGACGAAGATGTTGGCCATGTTCCTCTTTGCTTTTTGAGTAGATAAGGATGTCGTCGATGAAGACTATGACGAATTTGTCCAAGAATGGACGACACACTCTGTTCATTAGGTCCATGAACACAACAGGTGCATTCGTCAATCCGAATGGCATCACTATAAACTCGTAATGACCATAACGAGTTCTAAACGCGGTCTTGGGAATGTCTTCCTCCAAAATTCGTAACTGGTGATACCCGGATCTTAAGTCTATTTTCGAGAAGTAGTTCGCACCTTGAAGTTGGTCGAACAGATCGTCAATGCGAGGTAGAGGATATCGATTATGAATGGTAAGTTTATTCAGCTCGCGGTAGTCTATGCACATGCGAAATGATCCATCCTTCTTCTTTACGAACAAAACAGGTGCTCCCCAAGGTGAGAAGCTTGATCTTATGAAACCTTTTCTAAGGAGTTCGTTAAGCTGGCTGGATAATTCTTACATTTCAGAAGGTGCAAGACGATAGGGGGATTTGGCTACAGGGGTAGCTCCAGGGATTAAGTCGATTCGGAATTCGACTTATCGTCCGGGAGGTACTCCTGGAAGATCATCGGGAAAAATATCGGGAAAGTTGCAGACCTTTGGAATGCTCGCGATATCTTTCACTTCTTGCTTTTTGTCTACGACGTGAGCTAAGAAAGCACAGTACTCTTTGCGAAGGTACTTCTATGCCTTGATGCAAGAAATGATCCGAAGGTTCATTCCGGGTTTGTCGCCATAGATAATAAGAGTTTCATTAGTTGGCAAGTTCAATCGAATAGCTCTTTCATAACATAGGATGTCGGCATGGTTGGGGCAAAACCAATCCATACCTATTATGATGTCAAAACTTTTGATAGAGACCGGCATAAGGTCTATTGGAAAAGTTAAGTCATTCAAGGTAAGGGTACATCCTATGTATATATTGTTGGTGGATTCGGATTTCCCGTTAGCCATTTCTACTGTAAACGTTTCATTTAGTGGTTGGGAGTTTTTTGTAGTAGATGTTTAAAGTTATGGCTCACGAAGCTCCTCTCAGCACCATAATCAAATAGAATGCATGCATAAGTATTGTTAAGAAGGAACGTACCCGTGACCACTGCAGGGTCTGCCACCGCTTCTTCGTGACCCAGTGCTAGAATCCTACCAACTCCACTGGCATTTCCAGCTTTTGGACAATCTTTCTTGAAATGCCCCACATCACCGCATTGGTAGCATGCTCGGCCTACTCCAGTGGCAGATACTTGGTTAAGTGGTTGGGGTGGTATTCTACAGAATTGGGCAGTATGCCCTTTCCTGTTGCAGTTTCAGCACTGCAATTCTCGACAATTTCTGTTGTGGTGAAAATTGCACTTGTCGCATTTAGGGAGGGTACCAGCATAGGGCTTAGTTGGTGCAAGGTTATTAGGGATATCAGCAGATACAGTAGCGGGTATGGTAGCAGGTACAGTAGTAGCATGGACTGTCACCACTTGTTGCTTCTTTGCAGGTTCTAGAGGAGATTTCCCCTTCCTCTTGTTCCAACCCTTCTTCTTCTTGTTGTTGTTGTTCTCCTTAGGTTGTTCTGGAGCAGAAACCACAGAATTTTGACGATTTCCGTGGTCGATAAGAGATTGTGCCAGCTCTTTGGCACTGTCAAAAGTAATAGGCTTCGAAGCTAAAACACTTGACTGAATTTGGGGCGACATACCCCAAATATATCTCTCAATCTTTTTGCTCTCCATAGGAACCATATCCAGACAAAGAATTTCCAGATCACAGAACCTACTGGTATAGGTTGATATATCAGAACCAACCATTGTAAGACTCCAGAGTTCTTGCTCCAGTTTCTGTATCTCCCCTCGCGGACAGTATTCCCGCATTAACATGGCTTTTAGGCTCTCCCAGCTGATGGAGTTAGCCACTACCAGAGTAAGTGACTTAATGTGGCCATTCCACCACGTTAGGGCCCTATCTGAAAAAGTACAGGTAGCAAATTTAACTTTGCTACCTTCTGGACAGGAGCAAATTTCAAAGATTGCTTCTGTCTTCTCAATCCATTGACTTAGTGCCATAACTCCCCCAGTCCCGTTAAAGGTCCTGGGTTTGGCATTAGAAAAATCCTTATAAGTGCATTCTCGCGAATGCCCATGACTTTCGCCATGGTTGGAAGGATATGCACTGACTCCCGACTCACTAGCACCAGGAGTATGGATATGAGATAGGGCAGCAGCTACAGCTGCCATGACCGCCGCTTGGAACATAGCGGGGTCGAATTGAGGAGGTGGTGGTGGTGGTGGCGGCGGTGCTTCATTGATATTGATATGTCTTGGATTTCTACGAGGAGACATCTCTTGCTATAAAAGTCAATAGATAAAAAGATAGTGAGATATCAAGAATGAATATGAATTTGATATCTCTGAACTAAACACTTAATTCAACATGAATTTCGCAAAGAATTGAAAATAGAAATCCACTGCAAGTACAACTTGCAACAGGATAATATGAAATTGAATGGTTATTTTTCAAAGAGTATGAATGTATATGGCAACTGTATTGGTATATTAGGTGTATGTAATCTGGAACACTTGACCTTAAAGCAGGTCTATAATATACCATAATACTGAGGAAGTGTCGACATCAAACCGACCTACCGAAAATAAAATTTATGCGGTCGTATTGAAAGTATGAAAAATAACACTGGAACATTCCTGTGATCCAAAACTTTAGAATAGAATGTTTATGAGAATTGTACTAACTCTTGTTGAAATAAAGTGCTTATTGTTTTATTGATACTCGGTTTTGTTCATATCGTGAAAAGTAGTGTATATATTCGATATAGAAAGTAGAAGTAGTGTGAACACTACTTGCGGCGACTTCTACGACGGTTGCTAGGTTCCGCTTTGTCTTGTGCTTTCCAACGCCTTTCTTGGGCAGCTTGATGCTCCCTCAGTTCTCTTATCTCTGATTCAGCAGCATTAAGTTGCCTTTGAAGGGCTTCAATATGGTGCTGGGTGTCATCTTGCATCTCATCAAGACGAAGGATATCTGCAGTGTTCGCCTGCGCAACCGCATTCGTTTCCAGGATTCGATTGATCGACATCCTTGATTAATCAAATTGTCGGGCTATTCGGTTTACTATAACTGGAAGAGATCTATCCGCTTCTCCTCATCTAGAGACGTTATAGAGACCTCGTGCCATTCCGTAAGGAGGGCGTTGGCCGTCTTGTCGACTCCAATGTTTTATGTATTGGCCCCACTCGGGTATGGGTTCTGCTTCCTCTTGTCTCAGGGGACGCTCCCCAGGGTTGCAGACTTGTGGCTCTATATCCGTACCACTTGATTTGCTGTCCTCAAAGGGTTCTTCATCTGAGTCTGAGATCCAGCCTGTATTTTGTGGATTGTAGGGGTCCCCCGGTAAATTGTGATCAGCCATAGGTTCTGTATTAGAAGTAAGGTTAGTAAAATACTCTCCGTAGTATTTTAATCTTTGTATTCTTTATGACTGTTTATAGGTATTACTATAACTATAAAGTGTATACTAATTATATATAACTTGGGTATAATTGACCTTCGATTAAATGACCCGGCTCTAAATCCACAACCAAACAAGGAACAGGAAATGAAGCTAGATCACATATTCTAAGCCTATATAACTTTAATTATATATAACTATAACATACCCTTAATATTTATAGTTCTACCTTCAATTGTTCTATTGTTTTCACATGTTTGTTATTAGTATATAGTGCCTAAAATACCCCTATAGTATTTTAATCTTTATGTTCTGTTCTAGAGTTCCTCTGAATATGTATACTTGGTAAGTTTTAGACATGTCGCAACACTACTATCACTCCCAAACACATGTTAGTCATATCTCAAATCAATATAGTTGATCATGCTATATTAATCCTAGATATGATTACATAACTGTCCAGGTTTGACTATAATGTCCAACATCCAAATACTTTTAAGTTCTTATAACTGTGATATTGTACTTGTAGGTATGAGTGTTAGTATACTTCTTGTAAAAATACTTAAATTTTTAAAAAGTATACTTGTAGTCAGAGCTCCTAGCCCCGATGTATTTATAGTTTGTATATCTTTTATGGATTGATATACTGAGTTCACTATAAACAATGCTCTGATACCAATCTGTCACACCCCCAAACCAGACGGCGGAAACGTCCGGGGGTGGAGGACTTGAATTGTAGTATCACAACACATGCATCATAGTAATCAAAGTACAAACAACCATTGTATTTAAAAAGTATAAGTATTTACATGTGTTCAATCATTGTATATTGAACCAAAATATAGTTATGCAAAAGAAGATATGACTCAAAGTAGCTCCATCTTCTCAAAAAGCTCGGGGAGTACCTGTGTATTATTTCCCTGGGAATACAAGTAATTTGAAAAGAGAGTATTAACATAAAGTTGAGTGAGTGCATAAGTGTTTATGCTTAAAAGAGTATCTATGTATCTTGTATAAGTAAATTGTTCCAGAAAATCCTATATTTTCTGTTGTATATGAAAAGTAGTTTTATTCCCATAAAACCGTTCTCTTTGTATTAATGTTTTGTATTTGTATTCCTTTATGAAAACTTGTAACTGAGACTGTGCCTGGCTCCACCAGCTGTTATTGAAAACTGTATTGAACCATTGTAGTTTGTATTCTGTAAACTGGTACTTTGAAGGTGTACTTTCATTTAGTTGTTTATACATTAACGTATTGTTTATATCTTTTTAATGAGTTATTATAACCATACTATGACGGATGGCCAAAAACAAACGCTTTGTGGGCGTTTAAACTTTTGATAACAATTGCCACTCATCGGCGTGTATGCCTGACTGTAGCTAGCAGCCTGAGTGCGGGGTTGTCAATCCCGATATAGATCTACACACAACTTGTTTCGATCCCTGGGCTGGAGATTATGGTTATAATGTCAGGACTTTACCTTGGTTGTCTAAAATGAATTAAACAACCTGAATTGAATGTCTCATAAAAAGCATATAATCGTTACATGTATATTAGTTATGAAAACCCAATCATTCTGAAATAAATGATTGACAGTATGTTCTTGAATTAGTATTCCGAACATGTATGTTCTTGAATCAAAACCCAATTATTCTGAAATAAATGATTGAAAGTATGTTCTTGTAAAACAGTGTATTCTAGTATACTTGAATCATGAATTATTGTTCTATGTATAAATTATACATATTATAATTTATATGTACTTTCTGAATCAGTATTTAACTATGTTTGCATGTAATCCCATGCTCAACATGTTACAAAGGTATTTGAATTGATGAAATAACTTTTATATTTATATACATATACAATTTAATATATAAGTAAAATTTAAACGACACTCGGACAAATAACCGGTACTATAAGCCCACATCCAAACAAGGAAAAGGACCCAGAATGAGTTATCAGTCCTAAGCCTCTTAAATCTTATTTATATATATGTATATATATATATATATATATATATATATATATATATATATATATATATATATATATATATATATGCAAATATGAATTTTGGGGAAAAATATAAGATTATAAAAGAGTTTAATGTTTTGAGTATTTTTGATAATATAATGTCGTTTTATCATGATTTGAAATCATGATTTTATAACACAAAGTTCTTGTGTTATGCTTGTATTCCCCTCCCCCCCCCCCCCCCTTAAAACAGTAGAAATTATGAAAATACGGGGGTATGAACTCACTTGATAGGTGGTGAATCGGACATGGTTTCGTTTCCCAGAAAGGAGTTTATTTGCCGAGAAACCGGCTTGAATCGGGCAGAGTTTCGACTGGAGAGAGGTTAACTTCTAGGGAATCTCGGGGCTTCAAGACTTGCTTAGGGTTTGAGACTTGATACCGGGGCTTTAGGGGTTGTATATAAGTCTGTGGAAGTGAAAAATATGAAAAAGTGTGAATTTTAGGGTGAAAAGTGTAAAATCTTCGGAAGCCCTCGCATGCCTTATATAGGCCGAAGCTTCGGACCCGAGGCCATGCGAGGCTGACGCGTGTCGGACAGGTGGCGAAGGAATGGGGCTCGGTTCGGACAGCAGGCTCGCAGGTGGCAGGTTCGGACTAGACCGGACTTCGGTCCAATAGGAGAAGGGCACGTGCGAAGGGGGTGTCCGAGGAGTGTCCGAGGGTGATGTCCGGGGTGTCTCCGGTGTGTCTCATGCGAGGTTGTCCGAAGATGAGTGGACCGCGGAGTTGGTCGAATCAGAAGGTGCCACGCAAGGCTTCGGTCCAATCAGCAGATGACACGTGGAGGCTCGCATGCGAGGGTGACGTGGCAGAGGATGACTATGCGATTTTTCTCGGTTTTTGAGCCAAAAACTTCTAAATTAGTAACTTTTGCATACAAACTCCGTTTTTTACGTTCTTTATGTGCACGCATAGGTAAAATCATACTCTACGACTTTCGTTTAGACTTCTTCGGCTGATTTTGATTTTATTTTTAATATTATTATTTTTAACAGACCGGGACAGGAAAATCCGTTAAAAATTCATAATTTCTTCATCCGATGTCCGTTTTTGTCTGTCTTTTTACCGTTGTAATACCAATGACGTGACCTTCAATTCTCGTTTAGGTTGTGTCGGCTAAAAATCACCCGATCTTTATTTCGAGTTTTTAGTTGTATACTGCTATACTGAAACTTAGAAAAATCATAACTTCCTCATACGAAGTCACATTTTGGCGTTCTTTTTATGAAAGTTCTCGGTTTAACATAAACTAAAACTTTCATTTAGATTGTTAAGGCTAAAAAGCCTTTTATTGAAAATTCAGTTTTTACACTGAACAGTGTTTTGCCGGTTTTGTCGCGGATCTTCGATTGGTCATAACTTCTTCGTTATAACTCGGATTTTAGTGTTCTTTATGTTTTTAGAAACCTTGTTACAATCTCTATCACTTGGTTCATCCCAATCGAGATTGTTTAATATTTTATTTTTGAGGGTCAATTATGTAAATATACACAGTATGCTAAAATTTCTCTTTATTATATTAAAAAGAATTACAAATTGACCTATATTATTACAGAGGTTTGAAATAACGTTTTGTTACACGATCAGAAGAAAGAAAGAAAGAAAGAAAGAAAGAAAGAAAGAAAGAAAGAAAGAAAGAAGAATATAGAAGAAAGAAAGAGAGAAAGAAGAAATAAAGAAGAAAGAATGAAAGCAAGCAGGAAGGCTGATCAAGTTTGGTGATCAGAAGAAAGAATGAAAGCAACTAAGTAGGTAGCAATGTTGGTTACTACTGTTCATCAGAAGAAAGAGCAAGAGTAGAAGGGTCTTGTATGGAAGCAAGAAAGATGAAGCATGATGCTGGAGCGATCAAAAGTGATCGAGGAAGAAAGAAAGAAGCAAGACCGGATGAGAAGCTTCAAGACCGGGTGGCACTTAGACCGAAGACCGAAGAGGCAAACAAGACCGAAGGTTTACCTGAGAGAGAGAAAGAGAGAGACCGAGAGAAAGAAAGAAGTTTGGCAGGAATAGTTTGGATTAAGGGGAAAATGTTGGTGTTAATCCAAACTTAGTCAAACTCAAGTAATTATCTTTAAGAGTTTAAATAAGTAAAGGCCATGTTGGCCACATTTATTTTGCAGATAGAGGTTAGTTAATTCCTGTTTTGTTGTTGTTGACTAGGTAGACGCCGCTTTTCAATCCTCTATATATATTGTATTCTATTGTATTGAATGTGAACATAAGAGGTTATAAAGATGTAGTCATACTATGTAGTTTCGTTCCAAAAATTGGTATCAGAGCACCAGGCTCTTAGCTCATACCTGGTTCCTAGCAAGAAGGAGAAGGCCGATTGCAAACTTATGTAACTAGGCTTGATCAGAAGAAAGAAAGAAAGAAAGAAAGAAAGAAAGAAAGAAAATAGAAGAAAGAAAATAGAAGAAAGAAAGAGAGAAAGAAGAAAGAATGAAGAAAGAATGAAAGCAAGCAGGAAGGTTGAACAAGTTTGGTGATCAGAAGAAAGAATGAAAGCAACTAAGCAGGTAGCAATGTTGGTTACTCCTGTTGATCTGAAGAAAGAGCAAGAGTAGAAGGGTCTTGTATGCAAGAAAGAAAGAAGAAGCATGATGCTGGAGTGATCAAAAGTGATCGAGGGAGAAAGAAAGAAGCAAGACCGAATGAGAAGCTTCAAGACCAGGTGGCACTTAGACCGAAGAGGAAAACAAGACCGAAGGTTTACCTGAGAGAGAGAGACCGAGAGAAAGAAAGAAGTTTGGGAGGAATAGTTTGGATTAAGGGGGAGAATGTTAGGTGTTAATCCAAACTTAGTCAAACTCACGTAATTATTTTCAAGAGTTTGAATAAGTAAAGGCCATGTTGGCCACGTTTATTTTGCAGATAGGGTTAGTTAGTTCCTGTTTTGTTGCTGTTGACTAGGTAGACGTGGCTTTTCAATCCTCTATATATATATATATATATATATATATATATATATATATATATATATATATATAGTGTATGCTATTGTATTGAATGTGAACGTAAGAGGTTATAAAGATGTAGTCCTACTATGTAGTTTCGTTCCAACAATGAGAGTATGCAGATCAATTTAAATTTGGGAGGCATTGAGAGTGAACAGTGTGAATGCTAGAGTTGCAAGATATAGCTACTTATATTACTGTATCGTACGGATGTGGGATACACGAACACTCCTCCTCAAAGTCGGAGGCTCGATGAGGATAGACAGGGATGTACTTAACCACATGGGTGCGGGACGCCAGCTCTGATACCATGTAAATATATGTGGAACCCAAGATTATCTTTCCAAAAGAGCCATTGTGAAGAGAAGGAGACTCCTACACACACACACACACACACACACACATATATATATATATATATATATATATATATATATATATATATATATATATATATATATATATATATATATATATATATATATATATATATATATAGTCACTTAAAAGACTGTGTCGCACCGATGTGGGATACACTAACACAATCAACATCATCTCCTTCCACTTTATCAACTTTCTGAGTCTATTCATGAACAAATCATTCACATTTGGCAGGTGAAACCGTCTACACCAAGTGGGTTACCCAAAAACTCCTGTTAATATCAAGTTCATGTCCTTGGGATGAAAAAAAAGCATAAAGGGCCTTTTAAAACAGAATGTGATAATTGGTTGGGCTACAATAATATTAACCCATATTAAGAATGAAAGATTAAATATTAAATATAAAAAAACAAAACATGGTCAATAAAGATCTCAATACCATATACCTAAAATCCACCTTTCCTTAGCAACCAATAATGGCATGATCGCATATGGGACTGGAATTAGCACCAGAAATGGTTGCTCTGCCTCAAAAGACAGAAAAGAACATAATGTCCAAAAATAAATAACAAGATTTATGATTTTAGCCACATTTGTTGTAAGGAACACATGAGAAAAATACGATACTAAAGTAGGGGTGGCAAATCGAATAATCGTGTCGTGTTTGTGTTTTTAGCTGACACAACACAACAGGATAATTTTTATATAAACCACACAACACAATTTCGTGTTTTGTTTTGCTCACACAAAAACGATCCAATTAAAACACGATAAAAATAACAAACACGAAAAACATAAAATAAAATGAAGTTTTAGTTTATTTAATTCAAAATTAATATAACACGACATACAAATATTAATATCGTGTCAATCTTGAACACGAACACGACATGAAGTTGTATTTTTTATACTTGACACGAACACGACATTGACACGAATTTGAATTTCAGTTTCGTTTCGTGTCGTGTATTTTGTCTTGCCATGTCATGGATTGCTACCCCGCCATGTCATGGATTACTACCCCTATGGTGAGGAAACACGCATATACATAAGGTAAAGAGATGTGAGAGAATTAATGGATTAATGTTCCACATATGTGATTCTATACAAGAAATGAGAACAAAAAAAGAAAGCATATGTACCAAATTTTACTCTCTTATCTTTATAGGTACGGACAAGTTTAGGATTTTTTTGTTTTTTACTTAGTCACATAAAAACATTTTTCTTTTAAATTTGCAGAATTATAGAAATGATCCCTATATAATAATAAGATTACAGAAAATGTCCCTGTGCAATAGTGGGAAATAAATTTACATAAATCGTCTCTATTTAATAGTAAATTTACAGAAATAGCCTTTATGTACTCATGTATAACAAAATTACAGAAATGAGTCTGTATCGGCAAAATGTAAATATTACATAAATGGCCCCTATGTTTTTAATTTTCAGATTACAGAATGGTCCCTATGCAGTAGCAAGGAAACCTAAAAATTAGAGAAATTATCCATGTGTAATAGTAAAATTATAGAAATGGCAGAAAAATAGAACTGCAGGGCAAAAAACCATGTGGTTATGGCATTGGTAGAGGGTAGAGGTGGTGGGGTCAATTTCCAAATCCATGCTGCCCAATGCTTCGAAACTACAACAGAAGGGAAAATTATAAACAAAAAGACAAAAAGAATGAATGTAATGATTGGGCTTAGTAACATCTGTGATAGATATATGACAGAGGAACATAAAAAGAAGAGACAACTGTAGATAAACTAGCTCATACGTCTATTCAATAAATTTCAAACAATGTTCAAGTTGGTGTTGATGATTTAGTTTCCATGATAGAGTTCCAGTTTAGATCGAAATATCAAGAACCCAAGTGATATTAATCAAGACAAAACAAACATCGCAATGAATTCACCACTTTCATGATTGTAGGAAAGATTATGATTTGAGATTTATGAAGCGAAATAGATGAACTAAGCATAATTAGCTAAATTGTTTCTACAAAAAGAAGTCTGACTTAGGTAAAGGTAAAAGTTGTAAACAGCAAAACAGGGTCATTTGTATGATAAACTAATTAAAAATCGCAAGCCATAGCATCAGAAACCTCGATGCAAGTTAATGCTATGGCATACATATCTTTATTCACATTAACATGTCATTTTTTTCCTTAGTTAACCAAACCACTCTCATAGCACCAACAACTTCAACCTTTTTCCCAATAAGCTGATCACAACTGTATAATTTTGTAACATTAACCATGGAAATCGGTTATTACACCATGATTAATCTAACAAAATTCTACACTGATCATCGAAGGAAATCTCATATATAATGTCTTATTACCCAAAAGAGTAGATTAGTCCAAATAATCTCCAAACAAGTGAACAACTAAAACCTATATGGGATTAGATGGAATCGTACATGAGTAAACAACATTCTACATCTATCTTACATGGAAAAACAAACATATTATTATTTTGGAATATATATATATATATATATATATATATATATATATATATATATATATATATATTCCAAAATAATAATATGTTTGTTTTTCCATGTAAGATAGATGTAGAATGTTGTTTCAATGAGAACATTTTTCCCGTGAGAACATTTGAGAACATTTTTTAATTAGACTAATACAAAAGGCTCCACCCTACTATGACGTCTCTCAGCTGTTTTTGAACTTGCACCACCCAATTAGACCACCGGACCATTACCGGAGTGAGCGTCCGTCGTCGGAATCGTCGTAATCGTCGGACACTCGCCTGAATCAGCCAACTGTTTCCTCTCCCTCCATCTCCACTCGTATTATCGTCAGAAAATATATTTTTCCGACTTTCATCTTCTTGAAACGCCTCCCTGTACCACCTCCTTGAATCAGTCGTGAAACCACCTTTTCGGCAACCACCTCCCTCTCCTTTACTCTCTCATATTGTTTCATCACCTACCAGATTTGTTTTCACCAGATCTGAAATAGAAGGATACGAAATCAACTATTCAGAAAACGAAGTTATCGGATACCGCCCCTATCTTATCCTTTCCGATTTCGTTTCACTGGTAATTTAATTTGTGATTTGTGTGTTTGAATGAAAACGGGATCATCATGTACTGATATTTCACATTGATTTGGAGTTTTTTGTGTTGCACACCAACTGTTTGATGAAAGTCCTCTTAGAAATTTTTAATAAGTAGGGGCTGATTTGACGATGACAAAAATCTTGTATTTGTTATAAAGTATAATACAATTCTTTCAATCATATATGATTAATATATGTTATAATCATAAATGTTTTAGTCATATATTTTTAAAATCACATATGATTGATATATGTTATAATCATACTTTTTTTTGAATATTTACATTATATGTTATAGTTTTTTAAATCATATATTATTAATATATTTTGTAATAATAATTATTTATGTTGTTAATGACAGGTTCTATTGTTTCATAATGTCTTTTACAAGCGATAATGTTAATTTCTTCAGAAATGAAAATGAAATTAGTAATGAAGAAGTTAATGAAGATGTTGAACATTCAAGTCATCAAATCACAAACTATATGGATGAAGATTTTGAACATTCAAGTCATCAAATCCAAAACTTTAGTGTTTCAGGTAAAAAAAATTGAAATACTTATTTATTTTATTATTATTATATATAAATTTTTTTAATTATTAATGTTTTTTAGAATTGAATATATATCAATGTATGTAATGTACAATCACATGTGATTGATAATGAATTCATTATACAATCACATGTGAGTAATAATGAATTCCTTATATAATCACATGTGATTATAAGTAATTCATTATTGTTGATTTAATCTTTTTTGTTAATCTTATGTGATTATTAATTAGTAGTTCATTATTAATGTTTTTTAGAATTGAATATATATCAATGAATGTAATGTACAATCACATGTGATTGATAATGAATTCCTTATACAATCACATGTGAGTAATAATGAATTCCTTATATAATCACATGTGATTATAAGTAATTCTCTATTGTTGATTTAATCTTTTTTGTTAATCTTATGTGATTATTAATAAGTAGTTTATTATTAATGTTTTTTATAATTGAATATATATCAATGTATGTAATGTACAATCACATGTGATTGATAATGAATTCCGTATACAATCACATTTGATTAATAATGAATTCCTTAGATAATCAGATGTGATTATAAGTAATTAATTATTGTTGATTTAATCTGTTTTGTTAATCTTTTGTAATTATTAATTAGTTTTTTTATAACTATGTTTAATATAGTGTTAATCATATCTGATTATCCATTTTTTTATATTTGAATAAATATTGACATATTTGTAGTTTATATATGTTCAATTATTTATTTTAATCATATATGATTATATAACAAATTCATTATTAATCACATGTGATTTTATATTGTTTTGATTTATGTATATTCAATTATTATTTTATAATAATATATTATTCAAATGTTTTCTATATTTAATCATACAGGTGACTGTTCTAATTATTTTAATGATGGAAATTCAAATAGTTCAAGTTGTGTATCAGAGTTTTATATGTCAGAGGCTCTACAAGATATCAAACCAGATGTTTCTGAAGAGTTTAAACCTACTAAGGAAATGAGGTTCAAAGATGTGGATGAGGGAATTAATTTTTATAAAAGATATGCATAGAAAGCTGGTTTTGATGTTCGTTTGAACACATTAAGGAAAGTTGGTGATATAATAAAGCATAGGTTTTTGGTTTGTAATAGGATGGGTAAACCAAAATTGAATCCAACAGAACATAATACAATCTACAGGGTTACGGATTGTAAAGCTAAAATTATTGTGAAACGTGTCAAAGGAACAAGTGAGTATAAGTTTGATAAGCTTTAAGAAAATCACAACCACGAGCTTGAAGATACAAAAGCTTACAAACTGAAATCAACTTTGAAAGGTGGTTTTCAATATGTAAGGGGCAAGGCTGTAGAAGAGGGATATGGGCTCAATTATTGGATTTAGAGATGCTCAACTTATTGTGAACAAGATGAATGATCGGAAAAACAACTATCCGAATTATTCGTTTTTTTATAGATGTGATGAGAAAAATGTATTAAATGCAATGTTTTGGGCTGATGAAACAGATAAAGCATACTACAGTGAATTTGGAGATGTTATGTCACTTGATACAACATTTCGTACAAATAAGTAAGTTTTTTTTTATGTATTTATGTTTATAATCAGATGTGATTTATATTTTTTCAATAATTATACTGATGTGATTATTATTGTAATGATATATGATTGACTAATGCTGAACATGTATGGTATTTTGATTATGATTATAATCATGTATGATTGATCATATACAATCATATGAGATTGATGATTGATTAATGCTTTACAACTAGTCTGATGTAGTTATTTTCAAATCACATATGATTTATCAATGCTTAATAAGTACTCTGAAGTACACTGATGTGATGATGATTGTAATCATATGTGATTGAAAAATTTTTCATCAAGTATTTGTAATGTGATTTTGATTATAATAATATGTGATTTATCATTTATTATCAAGTATTCTTATGTTATTTATTTTTATGTTATAAATATGTTTAATCTTATTTTGATTATTACATGAAATAGGTATTCATTGGTGTTTGTTCCATTCACTGTCATTGATCATCATAAATCATCTGTTACTGTTGGAGTCGGGTTGTTAAGTACGGAGGATGTGGATTCGTATAAATGGCTTCTTGAGAAATTTATGAAGGCTCATTCAAATAAACAACCATTACTTGTTTTAACTGATCAAGATGCAGCATTAAAGCAAGCAGTTGATTCTGTTTTTTCTCAATCCAAGCACAGATTGTGCATGTGGCATATCATGAAGAAACTGCCAAAAAAGGTACATTTTTTTAAATCACATGTGATTTTACATAGCATATATTTTTAAATCACATATGATTTTTCGATATGAATAGATTTGAATCATATGTGATTTGTTTTCTAATGTTTATATATTTAAATCATATATGATTTTGTTTCAATATTTAATCAGATGTGATTGTCTAAATCATATGTTTATTCTATCATAAATGATTATGAGTATAAAAACACATGATTATTCGAAATCATATGTGATTACATTTATAATCACATATGATTAAAGGATTTAAAGTTATGTGATGTGATTTTTACCTTTATATTTTAATATTAATTTATAATGTTTGAATCACATGTGATTATTACAGCTATCTGTGGAATTTCTTAAAAGCACGAATTTCAAGAAAAGGTTCAATAAACTTGTTTGGGACATTTATATCGAGCGTCATATTATCGAGAGGAGTTGGGAACTTTTGATGAAAGAATTTAATCTTGAAGATGAGAAATGGTTTAAAGATAATATTTGAAAATAAGGAAGCATGGGTACCTGCATATTTCAATGATTTTCCAAGGTTTGGGTTGATGAAAACAACATCAAGGTCTAAGAGTATCAATTCATTTTTCAATACATATTCAGAAACTGAAAATTTCTTTCTAAATTTCATGATGAATTATGACGTTGCCATTAAAAAACAATGTTATACACAACGTGAACTTGATCGTAAGACCAAGGGAGCAAAGTATTCTTGGGGGTCACCACGTATGATAGAACAACATGCAGCAAAGGTGTATACTAGCAAAGTTTTTTTTTGAAGTTCAAAAGGAGATTTATAAAGGGGGTTGGTTTTGTGAGGTTAAAGATTTAGGGGAGGGAGATGGATGGTAAATTTTTAAAGTTATTCACAAGAACCAAAAACACGAAGTAAAAGCAACATATAAGGTATTTTATTTTTGTATTTATATCATTTATATATGTTTATATATGATAATCATCTGATCAATCACATGTGATTATAAAGATAATGTGCATATGTCGTTGGTGTGTATATTGTTTTCATGTGTGTAATCATATCTGATTGATATATTTTGTGTATATAAAACATTTTAATCACATATGATTAAACAAGACTTGATTTTTATTTGTATAATCATATGTGATTTTTTATTGTTACAGGTGGAACTAAAATATGATGAAAAAGAAGTGAGTTGCACCTGTGGACATTTTAATCGGTTTGGTATTCTCTGTAGACATGCTTTTAGAGTATTGATGGACAAAAATTTTAATGAAATACCGGAACAGTATATTCTTAGGCGATGGACAAAGGATGTAATATCTTCGAATTATCAGTTGTCGAGAGATCGTTTTGATGAAGAGGATGAAGAAGTTACCAAACTGGTTAATGAAGTATTTTTGAATGTTGAAACTGCTTTAGACATTGTGAGACATGATAAGCAGAAGTTAGCATGTTTGGCTGAAAAAACAGAAATTTTGTTGAATGAGGTGAAGAGTAATTGTTCAAGTGAAAAGCTTATTACAAATTCGGATATCCTTGAAAAACTTTATAATGTTACTATTCCAGAAGAAGTCGAGATTTTTGTTCCAGAAGTTCAACATAATAAAGGATCATGAAAGAAAAGGCTTATTGGTGAAGTTGAAAAAGCAGTTATGAATGCTCAAACGAAGACCAAAAAATGCTCATTATGTGGTAAAAGAGAACCACACAACAGGCGTACTTGTCCAAGTAGATTTAATGCTCAGAATTGATGAATAGACATTTTATTAGTTTTCAATTTTTTTAGTAAACAATGTTCATAACAGATGATAATCATTTGTGATTCAATTTATTTTTCCTCATTCAATTTTTTGGTTGTTTGTTTATAATTATATGTGATTCTAAAATTTTTACTAGTATAATCACATGTGATTTGTTTCAATAATTTGTCTATGTAATAAGTATAAACTTTTAATAAAAGATCTTAATCACATGTGATTGTATAATATCATATGTTTTTATATACATAATCAGATGTGATTTTATAATATCAAATTTGCACATGATAATCTAAGTATATTACACATGATAATATAAGTATTATTTTTATAATGTGAACATGTTTAATCATATTTGATTTTTCTTTTTGTGTATGTATATATTGCACCTACGATATTATTTTTCTAATCACATGATAATCATATATGGTTGAAGTATAAAATATACAATGATCATATTTGATTATTTTTCTAATCACATGTGATTATTTTTCTAATCACACGTGATTACATATATAATCATGTGTGATTGTCGATATCACATCTTATTGTACGAAGAACAAGGCATTTTATAACTGTTAGAAATATCAAAGTCATATGTGATTTTATAATATCATATGTTTTTATATACATAATCACATATGATTTTATAATATCATATTTTCACATGATAATCTAACTATATTACACATGATAATATAAGTATTATTTTTATAATGTGTACATGTTTAATCATATGTGATTTTTCTTTTTGTGTATGTATATATTGCACATAATAATCATATGTGGTTGAAGTATAAACCATACAATGATTATATTTGATTATTTTTCTAATCACATGTGATTACGTATATAATCACATGTGATTGTCGATATCACATCTTATTGTACAAAGAACAAGGCATTTTATAACTGTTCGAAATATCAAAGTCATATGTGATTTAAAATGAAACATTATGTAAACTTTAATTTACAGTTAAAATACTTATCTATATTAATTTTCACAAATCCATGATATCATATATTGTCTTAATAAACTAGCAAGCATTCATGTAACTGAAAACTAAACATTGTCTAAATAAACAAACAATCAAATGATCCATTTACAGACAGTCTTTCAAACTTCAGTATTTGAATATTGACCTTCGCATCAAACCTCTTCCCACATCTTCATCTTCTCATTCACCACTTTGACTTCTATTATCCTTATAGGCAATCACTCAACCTTTGATGGATTTCTGCACAAGCATTTCTTTAATCGCTTTCTTTCTTCTCTTTATTTTGTTTGTTGTACTCACGTGCAAGTTCCATGACATCATCATTCATCAAATTAATCTCAGAATTTATCAATGCATGAGCATATTTGGTTCTCACCAAATCAAGCAGTGCATCTTGAGCTCCTTCCTTTGGGAATCCAGTTTTGTATTCTGGTTGAGCCATATACGTTTCCATGTATCTCATCACAAATATTCCACAATCTCTTTTGTTATGTTTAGTTTTACATAACAGATCTGGTATTTGTGGTTTGATATTTGGGTCTTGAAGGGCATAACATCTTGGATGATTTATTTCATGCAGATATCTCAAGAAGTATTTTTTCTGAAAATTAAAAAAAATAAAAAAATAAGAAAGTTAACCACATAAAATTAAACATAAAAAGATAGTATTAATATTTACATAATCACATGTGATTACAAATATGAAATAATGTTTTCATTATTTTTTAATTCAAATGTATAATCAGATATGATTTGAAATGTTTATTCAAATGTATAATCACATGTGATTTATTTATGTAATCACATGTGATTTATTTATATAATCACATGTGATTTATTCATATATGATTTATTTTATCGAATTATATGATTTTCTTATTTAATCACAGTTGATTTTTTACATACCAGGTTTTTAAGTACAGGCATGTACTTTCCTTCAACAGTTGCGTCTGATCTGCTGTTATCCAAGACGACAATGTTTGGATTTTTTATGTTGAAAATGTAGAGAAACATGTGTTCTTCCCGACAAACAGGGAAGAATATCTACATTTAAATATTTATTGTCATATTTATGAATATATATATATATATATATATATATATATATATATATATAAAGAATAATTTGATATTGAATAACTTACCAAATCAACATCTTTCAATTTTATTTTTTCTTCAACTCCATTGAACCAATCTACAAAGTATTTTTTGAATAGATTGTATCTATACTCGTCTTTCTCCTTTGCTTCCTTTTCCATTTGTTCTTTTATTTTTTTGTCAATCTTTTTCCTTTTGTCATCTTTTTTTGGTTTAGGAAGTTGCTCATCCTTAATGTACTTTGTCTACATGTTAAATGATTTGTGATTTTAGTGTATAATCATATATCAATTGAAATAGATAATATTATTTTAGTGATAGAATCATATATGTTTCACTTACAGTCATTTGGACAGACAAGAAAACTCTGTATGGAGAATTATTAATGTCTCGGTCCTTCTCATTGTAATTGAGCAGTTCAGACCATGAGTCTATGACATCTGAATATAGATATTCTCCGGGAAAAAAACTTTCAAATACATATCGGAATACGACTCTTTTGTTTATTGTGAATAACAGCTGATCACTGTAAATATAAAAAAAAATTGTAATTTCACTGTAAATATAATGTTGAACAAGTATATTTAAGATATTTTTTTAATCACATATGATTAGTCAATGATTAGAATGTATAATCACATGTGATTTACTAATATTAAACAAGTATGTTAATGTTTATTTTTTGTAAATGCTAATCAAATATTAATAACTTACTATACAGTTCCTTGCAAATGGAACAACCATTCACCAAGCATTTCCTCTTCTTTTGTTAACTTTGTTTTCAAGCAAATTGCTCTCTCTTTATATGGAGATCTCCTTACTTTGGTTGGTTTTTTCTTTCTTTGTTGCCGATGTTCTAGAGTTACATTTTGTTTTTCTGTAAGATCAGGCAAAGACTCTTTGTTTCGATTTTTTGAATTCACAATTTTTATCTTTGGGTGGTTCTTCGCTTTTGGATCTAGCGCATCTTTCACCAGATTTTCTTTTTCACCTTCATCTTTTTTTTGTTCAGCAGTATTCTGCAATTGATATATGGTTATAACAGTTAGAAAAATATTAGAATCATAATTTTAAAATTTTATTAATTACTGTTAATCACATATGATTGTAAGTTTAAATAATGTGATAATTAGTTTTAATCACATATTATTGTACGTCTAAGAAATAATAAAATCATATGTGATTACATTCATAAAGATATGATTTTGTACGAACAGACAAAATAACATTTAATCACATATGATTGTACGTCTAAGAAATAATAAAATCATATGTGATTACATTCATAAAGATATGATACTGTACGAACAGCCAAAATAATATTTAATCACATATGATTGTACGTTTAAGAAATAATAAAATCATATGTGATTACATTCATAAAGATATTATTTTGTACGAATAGACAAAATAATATTTAATCACATATTATTGTACGTTTAAGAAATAATAAAATCATATGTGATTACATTCATAAAGATATGATTTTGTACGAACAGACAAAATAATATTTACCTCTGTTATCTCTGGAGGTGTCAACTGACTTATCTTGAGATCATATGAGGGCATCATACTCTCTTCTTTTTTATCTTGGTATTCTTTCATGGTCTTTTCATAAACAGAATTGAATTCATCATCATTTAACATTTCGGTACTGCTAAACTCTAATGTGTTTTCAAAAATACTTTCAATAACGTTTGTTATTGTTTTGTTCACATCTTCTTCAAAAATCACATAAACAAAATAAGTTAGTAGAAAAATCACTTGTGATTATAAGTAAAATATATTGTTGGTTATCTTCTCCTTCAACATTTTGTTCTTCTTCATTATCACCACCTTTTTCATTTTCAACACCTTCATCATGCAAATTCATGTCATCAAAACCTTTATCGTTAGTGACTGTCTTTTTAAGTATTGTAATCAATTGTGTATGGTTATAGTAAAACAAAATAGTTTTTGTTGATTATGATCACATGTGATTAGTTATATAGGTATAATATACTTTTTATCAATTATGTTCACATGTGATTATAGATAAATATTGATATGTTTTACTAAAACATATCAACATTTATAGACAATTATTAAGGAATAGTTTCATAATATTAATCAATTACATCAAAAGATTTTTAAAATTTTCAAATTACATACAATAGAATTTAAATTAATCAATACATATACATAAAAAGTAATTATCATTCAATACAATATTTTTATCATTCAATACAATATTTTTATCAGATAAATATGATTGGTACCTTCTCCTCGAACAACATTTGTTCCTTTCAATTCTGCATATAAGTAAATTATGTTAGTTATCATATATGATTGTAAAAATATATTTTTTCATAATTTTATATATATATATATATATATATATATATATATATATATATATATAAATATATACTTTTTCCTTCTTTCTTTTCACCAATTTTCCCCTCCATATTTATCCCCTCTACACCTGATATATAATTATAAAAAATTATTAATCATATATGATTAAAAGAATTAATTACACAAAGATATTATATTTATGTTATTATAATCACATGTGATTATAAGGTATGTAATAACATTTATAATCACATGTGATTATAACGTATTTAATAACACTGTTTTGTTAATTATAAGATATGATTTTCAATATAATTATATTTACCTTTTCCATCTCTTTGTGGTTGTTCACCAGTTATTCCTTCTACTTTCTTATCATTCTTCCTTTCTATATTCATCCCCTCCACAGCTGAATACAATTAAAAATAAATTATTAATGATTTGTGAATGTAATCACATGTGTTTACATAAATTATAATTACATTTGATTACTTTATTAATATATTGTTGTTTACCTTCTCCTTCAGCATTTTGTTCTTCTTTATTATTACCACCTTTTTCATTTTCAACACCTTCATCATTCAAATTCATGTCATCCAAACCTTGATCATTATTATCATTTTCATCTTTCTCACCATCTACATATATAAAAAATTTGTAGTTAATCACATGTGATTTGCATATAATAAAATTTTGTTTTTAATCACATGTGATTGTAAAAAGTTACTTTTTAAGAATCACATATGATTGAGTAATCATATGTTATTAAAAAAAATATTGTACAAATATATTTGTATTGTTATGTGAATATAATTACATGTGATTACAAGAGATGTAACCATATATGATTATTATGTGTACAAATATATTATATTGTTATTTTCAATATATTTATATTTACCTTCTCCATCTCTTTGTGGTTGTTCACCAGTTATTGCTTCTACTTTCTTATCATTCTTCCTTTCTATATTCATCCCCTCCACAGCTGAATACAATTAAAAATAAATTATTAATGATTTGTGAATGTAATCACATGTGTTTACATAAATTATAATTACATTTGATTACTTTATTAATATGTATTGTTGTTTACCTTCTCCTTCAACATTTTGTTCTTCTTTATTATTACCACATTTTTCATTTTCAACACCTTCATCATTCAAATGCATGTCATCCAAACCTTGATCATTATTATCATTTTCATCTTTCTCACCATCTACATATATAAAAAATTTGTAGTTAATCACATGTGATTTACATATAATAATTTTTTTTAATCACATGTGATTGTAAAAAGTTACTTTTTAAGAATCACATATGATTGAGTAATCATATGTTATTAAAAAAAATATTGTACAAATATATTTGTATTGTTATGTGAATATAATCACATGTGATTACAAGAGATGTAATCATATATGATTATTATGTGTACAAATATATTATATTGTTATTTTCAATATATTTATATTTACCTTCTCCATCTCTTTGTGGTTGTTCACCAGTTATTCCTTCTACTTTCTTATCATTCTTCCTTTCTATATTCATCCCCTCCACAGCTGAATACAATTAAAAAGAAATTATTAATGATTTGTGAATGTAATCACATGTGTTTACATAAATTATAATTACATTTGATTACTTTATTAATATATATTGTTGTTTACCTTCTCCTTCAGCATTTTGTTCTTCTTTATTATTACCACATTTTTCATTTTCAACACCTTCATCATTCAAATTCATGTCATCCAAACCTTGATCATTATTATCATTTTCATCTTTCTCACCATCTGCATATATAAAAATTTGTAGTTAATCACATGTGATTTGCATATAATAAAAAATTATTTTTAATCACATGTGATTGTAATAAGTTACTTTTAAAGAATCACATATGATTCAGTAATCATATGTTATTAAAAAAAATATTGTACAAATATATTTGTATTGTTATGTGAATATAATCACATATGATTACAAGAGATGTAATCAGAGATGATTATTATGTGTACAAATATATTATATTGTTATTTTCAATATATTTATATTTACCTTCTCCATCTCTTTGTGGTTGTTCACCAGTTATTCCTTCTACTTTCTTATCATTCTTCCTTTCTATATTCATCCCCTCCACAGCTTAATACAATTAAAAAGAAATTATTAATGATTTTTGAATGTAATCATATGTGTTTACATAAATTATAATTACATTTGATTACTTTATTAATATATATTGTTGTTTACCTTCTCCTTCAGCATTTTGTTATTCTTTATTATTACCACCTTTTTCATTTTCAACACCTTCATCATTCAAATTCATGTAATCCAAACCCTGATCATTATTATCATTTTCATCTTTCTCACCATCTACATATATAAAAAATTTGTTGTTAATCACATGTGATTTGCATTTAATAAAAATTTGTTTTTAATCACATGTGATTGTAAAAAGTTACTTTTTAAGAATCACATATGATTTAGTAAAATATTACTTACTTGTTATTTTAATATCTTCACCTCCCTCATCTTTATTTTTTCGTTGCTGTTCCTCTCCTCCTTTAAGATTCTCATTTTCTTGTCCCGTAACTGCATATAATTTAAGTTAAATATTTAATCACATGTGATTGTATACGTAATCACATGTGATTGTATAGAGACTTTTTTAAATACACTTACCTCTTTCAATATTTTCCCCTCCTACATTCTTTTTCTTTTATTGATCATGATCATCTCCATTGTCATCATCATCACTATTGTCACTCTTATCTTTAAAAATTGCATCAAAGCTAATTTTCAAATGATTAAGGGTTATATTTTCAGGGAATTTATTTTTACCATCTTCAATCATCATATGTAACTTCTTATACTTATTCACAACCACATGCTCATAAGCCTACATAATAAATGAATTAAAATATATATTAATATATATAATGTAACATGTAAAATATTAGTAAATAATAATGAGTTTTCATATAATTGTTTCAATTAAATTTACCTCCTCATTCAATTCTTCATCAACATACTCATCATTGAAATCCCCTGTTCCAAAATCACCAAGCTCATCCTTTTCAAAAGTTTCTCTCATCTTTATTTTCTCTGAAGTCCAATGGCAGATCACTAGACGTGTTCTTTCAATGTTAAATACATCAGATTTGATTCTGTCTAGATAAAGCAACTGCAAAAAATTTTTATTAATTTTGTAACAAATTCTACTAATCATATATGATTTAAGAATATGACATTTAAATCACATGTGATTATAGATACTCATGTTAGAACATACGTTATAAATAAATAAAAATCATATGTGATTTTAAAAATATTTAAATAGTGTAAAACATATTAAACATACCACCAAATAAGCAGATGGTCCATTAAAATTGCTTGTTGGATTTGATGGATCAAAAGATTGTTTGTTTTTAACCAAACAGTCTATCAGATAAGAACACCAGTCGATGTTTTCTATTTTCGTCTTGCTTGTTATGTAGTTCAATGGGTTGGTGTTTGCTTTTCCTGAAGAGCTTGATTCTATCAGCGAGTTGATCAACAAAGCTATGAAATTCATCTTGAAATTCATATCTGCCTTGTTGGTGGAAACAATCTTCATCTTTATATCTTGAAGTCGAATCATCTTCTTGTCATCAAACTGGTTTGTCCATTCTTCATAACATTTATCTTCTTTTGTTCTGAATGTAAGTTTTGAAAACTGTTTTCTTCCCAAAGGAAATCCAAGAATTTCTTTGACGGATTCTTTGGTGACATCAATAACTCCTTTTTGAAGAACTATCTTCTTTGTTTCGGAGTTAAAATTCTTAAGAACAAATCAGCTTAAGGCCCCTGGGACCTCTGTCATCTTCATATTTAATATTCCCCCAAAACCCATCTGTCTGACACAATTTTTTTGTACTTCATTGAGGCCTTGTATAATAGACAACAAAGCTCCAGGTGTACATCTATCATCAAATATATCACATAATGAATTTAATTCATATGTTATGATAATAATTAATGAAGGTATTATACATGTTTTATAATTTTATCACATGTGTGTTAACTGAAAAATACATGAAATATGTTTTGAATAATCACACATGATTGATTTTTCAATCATATATGACTTAATAAATTTTTGTATAATCACATTTTCGTATATAAAAGATATTAATCACATGGTGATTCATCTTTGAATCATATATGATTAAATAAATTATCTTATTTGTATATTGATGTTTTTTCATACATAAAAGATATTAATCATATGTGATTTAATAAAGGTATTAGTATATCACATATGATTTAATAAAATTATTTTTTTGTATCAAGTTGTTAATCACAAAGTTATACCTGTTTCTGATTGTATCAAAATGTTTCTTTATTATCTTCTTCTTTCTTTTCTTTATATCTTTTGTTGCAGAATCGGAATCATCTTCATTTTCATCAAGTAGTTAATCTTTACTTTTTGAAGATATGGGTTTTCTCTTTCTTGACTCAGTTTTCTTTTCAGCTGTTATGAAAATAATAATCATATACTAATTGAGAATCAAGTAATAATTAATAATTATGTGATTTTAAATACATATTACAATCATATGTGATTGAATTATACCTTTGTCGTGTTTTAACTTGGACCTTGTTTCTGTTGTGTCTTCTTCATTTGATCTTTTTCGTTTTCCTTTAGAGAGACAAATTGTAAAAAAGGGATAATCATATAATCATATGTTTATAACATGTCTTCATAAACCATATGTGATTTAAATATACCTTTTTTTTCTGTTGTTGTTTGCTTTTCTTCTGTGAATACTACAATAGCTGTAATCAAATTCATATTTGTATACAAATCAATAATAAATAAGTATAAATATTGATAAAAGTCAGAATCAATAAAAGAATGGTATTATAATAAAGCTTAAAGTGTTATTGATTGATGTTAATCACATGTGATTGATGATGTTTTTTGCATATAAAAGCAGGTAATCACATTTGATTAAAAACATATGGTGTTATGTTTATGTGTATAATCATATGTGATTGAGCAATACCTTTCATATTTTTTTGTTCTGTTGTTATCTTTGTTTCTTCTGTTACACTGTCCTTTTTTCGCTTTTTGTGCTTTTGTTTTGGATTTTCTGAGATATATAAAAATACATATATAATCAGAAAATGACAAAGTCAATTTCAATCAGATGTGATTGAACACAGTCATATTATTTATCACCTCCGTTCGTGATTTTTGTATTTGTCCTCCTTCTGGAATATTTTTTTTCAAACGTTTTAGTATCATCTGCAATTTCAAACAGACTTTATTTACACAATACATGAATTACAGAACACTAAATTGAGAAATTAAACTTTAATATTCGTAAAATTGAGAGTTTAGTCGTAACTTTTAAATAAATGCATATTTCATGTATGTTGAACAAAGCAATAGTAGAAAAACTATATACTCGCAAAGAGGGTTTTAGATTGAAATAACGTTTGAATAAATGCAGATTTCATGTATATTTAACAAAAAAACTTTCAGTAAATTGTTCGACATCGAAACTAGGGTTTGATTTCAAAATTTTTTTTGAGTAATGTCGATTTCCTGTATATTGATGAAACTAACAGTATTCGAGTGATATTCATAAAAAACTCGATAATAATGAGAATCGAGTGATATTCAGCAAAAAAAAAGTCAAATATGCGTTGTGATACCTTTGGATGAAGGTTTTGATGGCGTTATTTCTTTTTTGACGACATTTCTTCGTTTTCGTTGAAAATGTTTGAAAAAGGATGAAATGTTAGAGAGAGAAGAGGGTTTTCTGTTGAGAGAAATGATGTATTTTGATGGCGTAAATGGAAGATTCCGATTATGTATGCACAATTCAGTTTATATTCCTTTTTACGATTATACCCACTTATTTTCTAAATGTGATATGTTTCGAACCAATTGTTAAGTTATTTACAATTATGCCACCTTCTAAATTCTACATATAAATCCCGTGGGGGTTAGGTAACAGAAAACTATTTAGCTTGTATAATTTGTCACATTTTTTCAACTTTTATCCAGATTGAGCCAATACTTTTATTTTTACACATGATAATCTAACTATTATTATTTGTTTTTGTAATCATACATGATTGATGTATAAATCATACATTGTCCTTAATAAATGCAAATTAATCACAAGTGGTTTAAAAATTGTTTTTTGTATTTGTAATCATATATGATTGATGTATAAATCATACATTGTCGTTAATAAATGCAAACTAATCATATGTGATTTAAAAATTGTTTATAATCACATATGATTACGTATATAACCACATGTGGTTTCAACCCATGCGGAACATGGGCTTCTCCTAGTTAAAGTGTAATTTGTATGTATGCGTATGTTACACATGATAATCACATGTGATTATTTACAATATTTTATTGGATACATATAATCATATGTTTTTAAATTATAAACCATACAATGATCATATGTGATTATTTTTCTAATCACATGTGTTTATATTAATGTTTATATGTTTAATCACATATTGTACTATTGTATTTTTTTCTTTTATATTTTAGTCATATGTGATTGAGTATTCAAAAGTTTTTTTGTTTCTGTAATCATACATGATTGATATATAAATCATACATTGTCCTTAATAAATGCAATTTAATCACATGTGATTTAAAAAATGTTTGTGTATTTGTAATCATATATGATTGATGTATAAATCATACATTGTCCTTAATAAATGCAAACTAATCATATGTGATTAGTTTCAATATTTTATTGGATACATATAATCATATGTGATTATTTTTCTAATCACATGTGTTTATATTAATGTTTATATGTTTAATCACATATTATACTATTGTATTTTTTGCTTTTATATTTATAGTCATATGTGATTGAGTATTCAAAAGTTTTTTTTTGTTTTTGTAATCATACATGATTGATGTATAAATCATACATTGTCCTTAATAAATGAAAATTAATCACGTGTGATTTAAAAATTGTTTATAATCACATGTGATTATATATATGCTCAAACATTTAAGCTTCACATATCCATATTACTTATCTATATTAAGCTTCACATATCCATGATATCATATATGTGCTCAAACATTTATAGAATTAAAACCTAATAATTGTGTTTAATAAATTACCAAGCATTCATCTAATGAAAAAGTAAACATTGTCTAAGTAAACCATCAATCAAATTATGCATTCACAGACTTCACCATTTTCGATCTTAAACTTCACATGAAACCTCTTCCCACAATAACACTGTTCTCTCAATCTTTAACATTGTCATTATCTTCATCATCATCATCATCATCATCATCTTCATCATCATCACCATCATCATCATTATTTCTGTTGTCTTCTTGAGCAATTTGATCTTCATCATTAAAAATTTCATCGAGCATACTTTTCAAATGATTCAATGTTACACTTTTTGGGAAGTTATTGATTCCATTTTCAATCAACAAATTGAATTTCCTAATCTTCATCAAAATCATTTGTTCATAGTCCTAAATCAGAATTAATTTGAAGTTTATATTAGCAATATATATCATTAAACATTATAACTATTAAATAATGAGATTTTTTTTGTATAACTGCTATAAATACATTTACCTCCTGGTTAATATCTTATTCAACAAAATCTTCATTTAAATCTCCTGTACCAAATTGCTTGACGATTTCTTTTTCATAAATTTCTCTAAGCTTCATTTTTTTTGATGTCCAGTGACAGATAACTGGTCGTTTTCTTTCAGCAATAACTACACTGCAATGGACTCTATCTACATAAAGCAACTGGAAAAAAGAAATATTTGTTATTATAATCACATGTGATTAAACTATTATGTATTTATAATCATATGTGATTTAAAACATTTTACTGTTAAACCACATATGATTATAAATGTTATTAAATAAAAGAGATGTTATAAAGCATACCACTAAAAAGGCAGATGGTCCAACAAAATTGCTTGTTGGATTGGATGAATCAAAAGATCGTTTTGTTTTAACCAAACAATTAAGCAAGTAGGAGCACTAGTCAATGTTGCTTATGTTTGTATTCTTCATGATGTAGTTTAAGGGATATGTGTTTGCTTTTCCGCATGAGCTTGATTCTATAAGAGAGTTGATCAACAAAGCAATGAAGTTCATCTGGAAGTTCATATCCGCATTGTCCGAGGCGACAATATTCATTTTAATTTCATGCAATCTGATCATTTTTTTTTTGTTTTGAAATTGTTCAGTCCATTCATCATAACATTTATCATTTTCTTTTCGAAATGGAAGTTTTGAAAACTGTTTTTTTCCCAAAGGAAATCCTAGCATTTGATTCACTGATTCTCTTGTCACATCAATCTCAACCCCCTCTCGAAGAACAATTTTCATTTTTGTTGGATCAAATTTATCTACAACATAACGGCTTAATGCCCCTAGCACTTCAGTCATTTTCATTTTCAATAGATCACCAAATCCCATTTGTTTCACACAATCTTTTTGGATTGTATTGAAACCTTGGATGATTGATAACAACGCTCCAGGTGAGCACCTATATTATCAAAAATAACAATTAATGAATTAAATTATATTTGATTTAAAACAAATTAATCAAAGAGTTTTCAAATCATATATGATTTTATTCATATATAATAAAATCATATGTGATTGATTAATCCGATATGTGATTATTCCTCTCTTAAAACATATTGTCATTAAGAAAGTTATACCTATTTCTAATTGTATCAAAATGCTTATTTACAGTCTTCTTCTTTCTCTTTTTAGTCTCTTTTGTTTCAGAAACTGAATCTTCAACTTTTCTTTTCTTTTTTGATTCGTTTTTCTTCTCTGGTCCTATAAAAGATGTTAATGAAGTCATAATAAGTAAATAAAAAATGATTATACAAATAGTTAATAAATAAGCATATAATTTTCAATATCTATTTTAATCACATGTCATTGAAGGAATATTGTTTTTAAAATAAATATGTATAACTTATATATATAAATCACATATGATTGAAACAAGTCATGATAAATAAAGCATACAATATTTATAATAAAAGATATTCATTTATGATTGGATTTGCTTGTGTGTATCAGAGATTCTAATCAAAATGTCAATTAATCAGATTTTAGGATGTTTATGTATATAATCATTTGTTAATCACATGTTATTAACAATCCTAAAATATTGTTTAATCACATGTGATTAGAATCTCTAATACAAACATACAAATCCAATCACAAGTGAATATCATATGTCTTTTCTGAATCGTTTTGGATTATTGATATATATATATATATATATATATATATATATATATATATATATATATATATATATATATATATATATATAATCATTTGTGATTGAAATATACCTTTTTTAGCTATAATTCTTGGTGATTTTCTTGGTTGTTTCTCTTTAGGCACTTCTATGTTTTGTTCTGAAATTATATAAATTCAAATATAATTAGAAAACCATATATGATTAAAACAAAAGCATAAGGTGTTCATAACAGATTTTAATCCCATGTGATTGAATCTGTTTTGTGTATTTAATAAAAATCACATATGATTGAAAGCATGTTTATGTATATAATCATATGTTAATCACATGTTATTAACAATCCTAAAATATTGTTTAATCACATGTGATTAGAATCTCTAATACAAACATACAAATCCAATCACAAGTGAGTATCATATGTATTTTCTGAATCGTTTTGGATTATTGATATATATATATATTAATATATATAATCATTTGTGATTGAAATATACCTTTTTCAGCTATAATTCTTGGTGATTTTCTTCTTGTTTTGCTTTCGTTATGTTTTTTTTTGTGTAGGCTTTTCTTTGTTTTTTTCTGAAAAAAATACATATATAATTAGAAAATCATATTTGATTATACACATAAAATATATGAATCAGAACTGATTATTGAATAATTTAACTGTTACCATTTTGAGTTTGTCTTCTTGCTGTTGCTTTTGTAATTTTTTGAGTAGTCGTTTCTTTAGGTTTTGGCTGCTCTTTATTGGTTTCTGAGATGTACAAATAGATGTATTATAAGAAAATCATATATGAGTATTAAAAGTCATGACAAATAAATAATATATTGTTTATATAGATTGTGATCACATGTGATTCCATATTTGTTCTATGTATAAATATAATCACATATGATTCAATCATTTTCGAGATTATAACATCAACAAATCATATATGATTGCAAACGTTCATTATAAGTAAGACTTCATCAACAAATCATATATGATTGAACATAGTCATATGATTTATCACCTTCATTTATGTTTTTTGGATCTATCATCTTTCTGGAATGTTTTTTCTCAAACGTTTACACAAATCGACTTTATTTACACAATAAATGAATAACAGAACACTAAATCAATAAATTAAACGTTAATACTAGTAAAACTGAGTGTTATTTAAGAGAAAACTATAGTAAATTGTTCGACATCGAAACTAGGGTTTGATTTCAAATTTTTTTTTGAATAATGCCGATTTCCTATATATTGATGAAACTAACAGTAGGAAAACTCGAAACTCCAGTGATATTCATAAAAAAAAAGTTGATAATCATGAAATCGAGTGATATTTAGCAAAAAAAAAGGTCAAATATGCGTTGTGATACCTTTCAATGAAGCTTTTGATGGCGTTTTCCCTGTCGTTGAAACTATTTGAAAATGGATGAAATGTTGGAGAGAAGCGACGGTTTTCTGTTGAGAGAAAATTAGGGTTTTTGTTTTCGTAAATCGAGTTTCCCGACAATGTATGTTTGGAAACAGTTTATATTCCTTTTAACGATTATAGCCCCTTATTTTTTAAATGTGATATATTGGAACCAATTGTTAAGTTATTTACAATTATGCCACCTTGGATAATTAAAATGTAACTTTTGTTCTCAAATGTTCTCGTGGGAAAAATGTTCTCGATCGAACGTTCCCCTATATATATATATATATATATATATATATATATATATATATATATATATATATATATATATATATATATATATATATATATAAACTCCCATTCAATAGGTATAGAACAAGAAATGAAAATATCAAAGATAGAATAATGATGCGACAGTTGCCACCAAAATGCACAAAGAACCAATCCTTCCCGAATGAGCAACAATGGCAGAAACTGAAGCTGGACCAAGACCTGTGCAGGAAGAAATGAAATGTTGGGCTGCTGAAGCCAAACCATAAAAGAGTAGACTGGTAACGGCGACATTCATGGATCGAGGGTGGGGTTTGAAAGGAAATTTGGACCCCTGAGACTTCATTTCAGCGAAAGCAGCTAAACCGATGATAATAAACTTAAGTGGGGATGGGAGCATGATTTCCCAAATAATCGCGGGTAATAGTACATCCAGAGGCGACCGAAACCTTCCAGTAGACTAACGATGTAGAGGATGCATTTCAGAACAAATGCTATGGAGAAAATGAATGTTCCATGGTGGACTTCTGCTGGTGGCTCGATCTCCACGACAACAACTTTTTCCTTGTCGACTGGATTATCAATGGCGGAAGGCATGACTATGTTGGGGTGGAGGCTGAAATTTTTGAAATAGAACTGCTATATATGGTCATCCTTCTTACCGATTTTTCTTTTATAGGTCAATCTGCTTTTGTCGTACCTTCTTTTTGCTGAATGAATCGAAAGTTCTTTTTGCTGACTCAAAAAGGGTGACGAACTGATGATAAGGCTACCCCCATTGGGGGGTTTTAAGCACCACTTACTTATTTTATCCTTCCCATTTAAAAAATAAGTGTTTGGACCTTCTTACCCTTAAGTGGTGTAATGATCCTCTATTTTGATATTGAAGAGAGAGAAGATTCACTCGTGATAAAAACGGTTATTTAAAAATAAAATTAAAAAAAAAAAAAAAAAGTTGTTCAATTTTTTTTATGAAAAAAAAATGTTTGTTTATTTTTGTATTAAAATGGTGCATTAACATTTTTGTTCATAGAATTTAAGAAAAACTATTGAGCCATTTTTTTCCAAAAAAATCCAAACGGTTCTATTTTGTATTATATGGTATTTTATATATATGTTTTTTGACACATAATTTGTCATTACTGTAGCTTAATATATAATTTGTCAATTTTGTATTATGTGGAAATTAAAACCTGTTACTTTAAATCCATTTCAGCAATATGAAGTTAAAATGTATGTGTAGCCAAGGCACACTGCATTCAAGTCTTATGATCAAAATGTAAAAGAATAATTAAAAGATACGTAACACAACTAATTAGTAAGCATAGTAATTTGCAAGAAAACTATTGCTTGAAGCAATTATTCCAACCAAATCTCCAAAGTCCCTGCACCAGAGAAAGGAATTACACTAAAAACAATTATTCCAACCAAATCTAGTTGCACCTGGTTGGTTAAAAAAAAATTGATATATGATATGCATATAACCAAATCTATTTATATAGCTCGATATAGTGCTGTGAAATGTCTGAATTGATTCTATACAAATGGAAGAAAGCTGCCAGAGCAAAGACAATTGGGTTGTGGGGTTCATTCAACGCTGAAATGCTATTGGAATGGAAAATATGATTACATGAAATAAAGTTCTTCATTTTGTATCATATTATTTGATGAATCCAATTCCATTTGTTGAAACAATTGTAACAAAAAGAAAAAGAAAAAAAAAAGATTATGTGTACTTGGCAACAGTGGCGGAACCCCTTTTGTAAACAAATCTGCTGATTGAAAAGATGATCTAACAGGCATGAGCTTAATAGTGTTATCAAGAACATTTTCTCTTGTGAACTGACAATTTATTTAAATGTGTTTTGTATGCTCATGAAAAGTTAAACAGGTCTTAAACAACTAGTGGACCTGGACGAATAATGGGGATACGTTCAACCGTTCAAGAGTTTTAGAATCAAATGAAATAGAATTAAAAAGAATAAGAACAATATGTGTGTGCTTGTCATTGAGGAGTCGGGGTCTCTACAGGAGGTGTGAAGGAAAGAACAAATAGGTATCAAATAGATGATTAGTGATGAAGAAGGAGCAGACCTTTCTCTCAATTTGCTTTGCATAATCCAAATGTTTAGAGCACCAAATTTTCACATAATGATTGGGCTTAGTAACATTTGTTACAAAGGAGCATAAAGAAGAGACTCCTACAGTCAAACAAGCGTATACATGTATATTAACAAATTTCAAACAATGTTCAAGTTGGTGTTGATGATTTACTTTCCATGACAGAGATCCAATTCAGATCAAAATCTCAAGAGCCCAAGTGATATTAATCGAGACAAAACACAGCATGGCATCAAATTCACTACTTTCATGAATGTAGAAATGATTATGGTGTGACACTTAGGAGCAAAACAGACAAATTAAGGATAACAAGCTAACATGTTTCTACAAAAAGAAGTCTTACTTGGCCAAACGTGAAAGTTTTAAACAACAAAACAGGGTCATTTGTATGATAAACTAATTAAAAATCACAAACCATAGCATCAGAAACCTCGAAGCAAGTTAAGGCTATGGCATATACATATCTTTATTCATTTTTTTCTTTTGTGAACCAAACCACTCTCATAGCACCTACATCCTAAACACTTTTCCCAATAAGCTGTTCACAAGTGAGTAATTTTGTAATATTTACCATGGAAACCGGTTATTACACCATGATTAATCTAACAAAATCCAACACTGAACATCAAAGGAAACCTCATATATAATATCTTATTACCCAAAAGAGTAGATTAGTCCAAATAACCTCCAAACAACTAAAACCTATATGAGATGAGATGGAATCTTACATGGGTAAACAGCCTTCTACATCTATCTTACATGGAACAACAAACATAATCCTAGGTTATTAGTTTGGAATATATAAACTCCCATCACGCTTCACAGAAATGTAATAGCACACAATATATATCAAACTACTCTTTGATTAATTTGGAAATATAACTCAAAAACCAAATTAGTTTACAGTGTGTTTTTGTTTCTCTGTGTTGGTGTGTATTACCCTCTTGATAATGCACTGTATTTATAAGATGGACTAAATCATTTCCAATCCTATAATAATAAACATGAGACCCAACCAACTTGTTGGTGTCCCCTACTTTATTTGTGGGTGGAAGACATGAGTGGAGTGAAATGAGGAATTAGGATTCCAACAATCACCCCCGAATCTCTAAGTCCTTCTAGAGATGTCTTCAATCCCGATCAAGTCCCACATTATCTTGAACTTGGTTCGAGCCAACGGTTTTGTGAGAATGTCTGCCTTTTGTTCTTCACCTGGAATGTACTCCATCTCCACTTGTTCCTTTTCAACGCAATTACGAATGAAGTGAAACCTAGTGTGAATGTGTTTACTTCTTCCGTGAAAAACGGGATTCTTTGTTAGTTCGATAGCCGACTTGTTATCAACTCTAAGAACCACCTTCTCTTGCGTTTTGTTCAAGATTTCTCCCAGCAAATCTTGAAGCCATATTGCTTGACATGCAGCCGCAGTGGCTGCCATGAACTCTGCCTCGCAAGATGATAAAGCAACAGTATCTTGCTTTTGCGAACACCATGTTATTGGAGACAACCCATAGTAGAAAATATGACCAGTTGTGCTTCTTCCGTCATCTGGATCAACATTATGACTACTATCACTGTAACCAATTATTCGATTTTGTCCCATCCTCTCGTACTTGATTCCGTATCCCGTTGTTCCTCGTAAATACCTTAGGATGTGTTTGATTGCAACACCATGTGATTCTCTTGGATCTTGCATGTATCGACTAACAACTCCAACCGCATATGCCATATCGGGTCTTGTCTGCAAGAGATATCTAAGGCATCCTACCAACTTTTGGTATTGTGTCGGGTCGATTTCGGGTTCATCTTCGGCCTTCGACATTTTGGTTCCCGGATCCATGGGAATGTGGGTAGGATTGCAATCATGTAAACCGGCTTCCTTCAGAATGCGTTGTGCATACGCTTCTTGGTTTATTGTAATCCCTGATTCATCCTGTTTGACTTCAATGCCCAGGTAGTAAGTTAATCTTCCAAGATCAGACATCTCGAAGTTCTTGGACATTTCAAATTTGAACCTTTTGATCATGCTCAAATTTGTACCTGTGACAAACAAATCATCAACATAGATTGCTAAAATTAGCAAGTTGGATCCTTCGTTCTTCCGGTACACCGATGGTTCTTTCATGCACTTGTGAAATTTCATTCCTTTCAAAATCCCATCAAGTTTCGTATTCCATGCTCTCGGTGCTTGTCTAAGACCATATAGTGCTTTTGAAAGATGGTACACCTTGTGCTCGTCGCCTTTCCTTATGTAGCCTTCCGGTTGATACACATAGACGGTTTCTCTCAACTCTCCATGTAAGAAAGCCGTCTTGACATCCAAGTGGTGAAGCTCCCATCCATTGATAGTGGCTAAGGCAATGAGAAACCGTATGGTTTCGATGCGAGCTACCGGAGCAAATACTTCTTGAAAGTCAATACCAGGTTGTTGTACGTACCCTTTAGCAACCAATCTTGCCTTGTGTTTGTTTATGGTGCCATCTGCATTTTTCTTCAGCTTGAACACCCATTTGAGTCCAATGGGCTTCACCCCCATAGGCTTGTTTACGAGAGACCAAGTATTGTTCTTGTTGATCGAATTGATCTCTGTATTCATGGCTTTGACCCATTGTGGTTCTTTCTTTGCCTCTTTAACCGATACCGGCTCGTCATTGGTTGCTAGGAGAAGTTCTTCAATATCATCAACATAAAGTACATAATCTCGTAATCGAATTGGAAGCACCTTTGGTCTTGTGGGCCTTTGGTTTTGAACATTGTTTACGTTGTTGTTGACCGGACTTGGTTGCTCATTTTCTTGTACCTCCACTCCGTCTTCAATCTCGTGATCCGATTCGTTTGGTTCAATTGGTTCGTTGTTTACATCGTTTCCTTGGTTGTTGTTCGCCTTATCTTCCGGTAAATCCCATGGTACTATGAATGATCCTGGTTCTTCATTGTCGGGTGTAGCTTCGTTAACCCAATTCCACCCTTTGGTTTCATTAAAAATAACGTCTCGACTTACGATTATTTTTTGTGTAACTGGGTTAAAAAGACGATAAGCTTTCGTACCCGGTTCGAAACCAAGATGCACCAGTGGTCTTGATCTATCATCCAACTTCTTCACGTTTACCGGTTCAACTTTTGCATACGCTAGACACCCAAAGATGCGTACGTTCTCCAAATTAGGTTTTCTTTTATACAACTTCTCGTACGGAGTTGTATTACCAAGTACTCTTGTGTAAACAAGGTTGATCAGGTTTGTGGAGTGTTTTACCGCTTCTCCCCATAGATAGTTTGGAACATGCATCGCCTTCATGATACTTCGTGTCATGTCCATAAGTGTTCTGTTTCTTCGTTCCACAATACCGTTTTGTTGTGGTGAATATGGGACGGTAAGATGACGTTTGATTCAATTTAGATCACAAAATGAATTGAACTGGAGTGAGGTAAACTCACCCCCTCGATCACTTCGAAACACCTTCAAAGACTTTCCAAGTTCATTCTCCGCCAAAGCTTTGAACTTTTTGAAGTGTGAAAACGCCTCACTTTTCTCTTTTAAGAGAAAAATCCACATATACCGTGAAAAATCGTCAATTAGTGTGAAAATGTACCGATTTTGACCCTTCGCTGACGGTGTTATCGGACCGCATAAATCACCGTGAACTAGCTCCAATGGCCGTGTTGCTTTGTACGTCGTCATTAATGGAAATGACTTTCTTGTTTGCTTGCCCACCAAACAAGACTCACATAATTGATTTTCATTGTTAAAATGTGGTAACCCTTTAACTAGACCATTCTTGGACATCTTCTTCATAGACTCGAAATTGATGTGCCCAAGTCTTGCATGCCAGCGCCACGTGTCTTCACTTAGTCTTGAATGAAGGCAAATAGGTACTCCAATGGGCAACTGTATTTTATAAAGGCGGTTTGGAGTTCTTTGTACCTTCATTAATAAGCAGTTGTCGGCATCATGCATTGTCAAATAGTTGTCTTTCATCCGAATATCGCACCCGGCTTCGGTTGCTTGTCCGAGACTGAAAATATTATTTTTCAAATCCGGAATAAAATAAATCTCCGTTATCAATCGTTGTTGCCCCGATTTTCCTTGGAAAACAATTGAGCCTTTCCCTTTTATTTCGACACACGAATTATCGCCGAATTTGACCTTTCCGGTTATTCCTTCGTCGAGTTCGGAGAAAAATGAACGATTTCCCGTCATGTGATTACTCGCCCCGTTGTCCAAATACCACACATCGTTGTCTTGTGAGTTGTATTTGGATGGCATCACCTTTTCTTCATTTAGAAACACTTTTTCATGAAAAAATACAGTTTCATCAGCGTTGTCTTGCTCGGTGAAATTGCTTTCTTGGAATTTTTGAATTCGTTTCGGACATTTGGATGCGTAATGGCCCGACTTATCACATCTGTAGCATATAATCTTCGACAGATCTTTTTTCGGGTTTCGGTTTGAGTCCGAATTGGAATTGGGCCGGTTATTGGGCTGTTTGGGCTTATTATTGGGTTGGGTCGATTTTGACCCGGATCCAACGGTTGACCCGGATCCGCTACCCGACCCGCTTGAGCCGTTTCGATTAAAGCTTCCCGACTCGGTGCCATTAGAACCCTTCCCCCGTTTTCCCCAATTCGTCTTCCCCGACGATCCAGAACCTCCTCCGCCATCGTTTCTCCATCCGCCACCACCACTCGTTCTAGCCATCAACACCTTTTGTTGCCCGTCTCCGTCCTCATCTGCTTTGATTCTTTCTTCATATGCTTTCAGACGTCCTACGACGTCATCGAAGGATACCGTCTTCAAATCGAGCACTTGCTCGAGGGAGGCGACGATCTGAATGAACCGGTGAGGTACCACCGTCAAGAGTTTCTTCACGAGTTTCGTTTCTCCGATGGGTTCTCCCTGTGACGCTGACTTCGAGGCGATTCCAGCGAGCTTTCCGGCGAAAGCGTCTATCGTCTCTGTCTCCTGCATCTTCAGTCGGTCTAGATCGGTGGTGAGTGTTTGAAGTCGGGCCTCTTTTACTTTGTCGGCTCCAACATGTCGAGCCCTAATCGACTCCCAGAGGACCATCGCTTTATCGACGTCCCCTATCTGCATTATCAAGCTCTCAGGGATTGCTTGATACAGCAATCCCATGGCAAGGTAATTCTTTTCTTCATTTTCTTCTCCTGGATCAATTACTGACCAGCTTTTATGAATTCGTAGGACAACTTTCATACGGAGGGACCAGACCATGTAATGGTCTGGTTTAGCATTGGGCAAGCCACTGATGTGGTTCCAATTTCTTTGACTCTGACCGGAGGTGTAGCAGCACCGGTACCTCCAGCATCTTCAACGTCTGACATCTTCTTTTACTGGTGTCCTTCTTGATCACCAGGTATTGAATTTAAGGCCCCTGTTCTTGAGCTCTGATACCAATTCACGCTTCACAGAAATGTAATAGCACACAATATATATCAAACTACTCTTTGATTAATTTGGAAATATAACTCAAAAACCAAATTAGTTTACAGTGTGTTTTTGTTTCTCTGTGTTGGTGTGTATTACCCTCTTGATAATGCACTGTATTTATAAGATGGACTAAATCATTTCCAATCCTATAATAATAAACATGAGACCTAACCAACTTGTTGGTGTCCCCTACTTTATTTGTGGGTGGAAGACATGAGTGGAGTGAAATGAGGAATTAGGATTCCAACATCCCATTCAATAGATATAGTACAAGAAATGAAATATCAAAGATAAAACAATGATGCAACAGTTGCCATCAAAATGCACAAAGAACCAATCCTTCCCGAGTGAGCAGCCATGGCATAAACTGAAGCCGGACCAAGAAATGAAGTAGAAATTAAATGTTCAACTACCGAAGCCAAACCGTAAAAGAGTAGACTGGTAACTGCGACATTCATGGATCGAGGGTGGCTTTTGAACGGAAATTCGGACCCCTGCGACTTCATTTCAGCGAAAGCAGCTAAACCGATGATAATAAACTTAAGTGGGGGTGGAAGTATGATTTCCCCAAATATTCGCGGGTAATACTCCATCCACAGGCGACCCAGAAGTTCCAGTAAACTAACGATGTAGCCGATGCATTTCAACAGAAATGCTAAGGCGAAAGTGAATATTCCATGGCAGACTTCTGAAGGTAGCTCTATCTCCACGACAACTTCTTCTTTGTCGACTGGATTATCAATGGTGGAAGGCATGACTCTTTTGCGTTGGAGGCTGCAATTTTTGAAATAGAAATGATATGGTCATCATTCTTAAGTTACCGATTTTTCTTTTATAGGTCGGTCTGCTTTTGTCGTACCTTCTTTTTGCGCGTACATAACAAAAAAGAGTCAGTTTTGGTCCTTGTGGTTTGGCTAAAATCTAACTCTTAGGTCCTAGTATTGGTTTTTTGTCATGGCTGGTCCCTTGTCCATCTCTCATCTTTTTTCAATTTTGAGTGACGATCTAAGTTGGATATGATAGGTCCTCTTCGTTCATTTAAAGATTATTTTCGTAATGTAAGTCGTATTGTCCTAATTTGCTAATCAATGTTTTTCTTTTGGTTCTATGCTTCAACCCTTTTGGAGTTACCAAATAATGAGGAAAATCGAGATGTTTCTTTGTTTTTCTTTTTCTAATCTCCATTCTTGCTGGATTTTGCTGTTGGATTTATCTTATCCGATCCTGTGATAAGCGTCTTGTTGATTATTTCGAAATTTTCTTCTTTCTTATGTTTATCAATTAGTTCACTCCAGGTGTTTGTGAAAATGTCCATGTGGGGTGTTGCTGACTTTTGTTTTATGATTTTGGTTCAATCAATTCGTTTTGGAGGCTCTAGGGTTTTAGTTTGTTATACACAAACCAATTGTTTGACTCCGTATTCATATATTTTGAATTCATAATATGCATCTTGTTGCATGTTTGCCTTCTCATTCGTTGTACGATGATAACTAAGATATATTAATTAAAAATCCAATTAAAAAAAACATATGCATCCAATTTTTAGGGTAAACTTGAGTTGATTTTTGGTCATTTGAAACTGTTAGAAAACGATAATGTTGAGTTCAAATATTGTGACTAATTAGAAAATTGTGTAGTTGTTTCTTATTATAAACTGTTTTTTGATGTTGTTGTTTGCTTTTAAATCCAACAAATATTTGAAAACAATACACATCTTCATGGTGTAATGCCTACATTTACAATAGTGGCTTTGGATAGTTTAATAGAACCAAAAGCTTCTAAAGATGACATAAACAGGGAAAACAAAACTTGAACCAAAAGTGGAGAGAAGAAATAGTAACTCCGCTCTTACGACACACGGTAGTGGAATTCAAGATGGAAAGACTGTTGAAATTGGCAAAAGTTTAGAAGCAGAAGATGTAAGATCTAGTAATACGGTGTTCTGGTAATGTTGAAGTTCCACATTTGAAGTTTTTGGATAATAGATATCTTGGATCAAAAATGGTTCTCAATTTAACAAATATTGTTTATGGTGATGTTGATGATATGCATGTCAAGTTTCATCAATAATGCAGCGGGGTATGATAATTCAACAAAGCTTTGATACATTCGAAAGAAAATGTGGTTCTGTATGTTTTAATCTAATTCTGGTAAAAAGACATATTTTTTATTTGAGGGCATTTTAGTCCTTTTTTTTCTTAAATTCAGTTTAGTTGGTGGTAGTGTGGTGGTTGTGAAGGTGGTGTTTATGGAGGTTCTTGGGCCAACAATGAAAGTGTAGTGTCTTGTGTAAAAATTAAAGTTTTTACAAAAATAGTCCATGTGTAACATTTTTTGTTTATGTGGTATTAGGGCAATATTGTCATTTTTAAAAATTTAACAGCCACCGGGTTAGTATTATTAAGTCCGAGGACCAATATTGTTGGCAAATAGTAAAATACGCACTATCTATGATCAAATCGTATATATGACCAAGATTGATGATTTGTGCAATCCAAAGAGACCAAAACTGTAATCTACTCAAAAAAAAAAGATTTGAATGATTATTGAAATACGTCATAAAAATACGTCACATTAGTTACATATTTATACTATAAGTGTCGGTGGGAAAATGCATGGATAATTTCAACCCTTCCACTTTTGTAAGATATCATTTCTAACTCTTTTATTTTTGGACCCTCTTATATAAAACGTCATTTTTATCCTTATATTTATTAAAGTGTCATTTTTATCCTCGGTTTTGAACTTTATAAAATTTTCTCATTTTCATTTTATAAATTTATGTGTTTAACTTTCGTAGTATATATATAATCTTATTAATCGGAGTTTGTATAAATTCGACTTAAATATTTTATTTTATTTTATTTTTTATGTTTCTTTTTGTTTGTATATACGCTTTCTACGTATGAACGATGTCACATATAATATGGTTTTTATTATTTTATCTTTGGTCATTTTAAAAATTTAACAGCCGTTGGGTTAGTATTATTAAGTCCGAGGACCAATATTGTTGGCAAATAGTAAAACAGGCACCATCTATGTTCAAATTCGTATATACGACCAAGATTGATGATTTGTGCAAACCTGAAAGACCAAAACTGTAATTTACTAAAAAAAATAGAATGATTATTGAAATACGTCACATTAGTTACATATTTATACTATATGTCGGTTGGAAAATGCATGGATAATTTCAACCCTTCCACTTTTGTAAGATATCATTTCTAACCTTTTTATTTTTGGACCCTCTGTTATATAAAAGGACATTTTTTATCCTTATATTTATTAAAGTGTCAGTTTTATCCTCTGACTTTGAACTTTATAAAATATCATTTTCTCATTTTCATTTTATAAATTTACGTGTTTATCTTTCGTAGTATATATATATATATATATATATATATATATATATATATATATATATATATATATATATATATATATATATATATATATATATAGGGGACAGTTCAAATAAAAACAGTAAATAGTGTGAGAACGTAAAAACACTTTTTTATGTTATTATTCTGCAATGAATTTTGTATCGACAACTTTATGTCATTATTCAGCAAAGAATAAATGAATAGTCAAAGGTTAAAATTAAAATTAGAATTTGCTACAAAAATGCACATATATAAGTTTATAATAGAATAATAACAATGTAATGAATATATGACTAATCGAAAGTTAATATTTATATTAGAATTACTTCAACAATACACATATACAAAATTCATTACAGAATAATAACATAAACATAATGTTTTTACGTTCTGACACTATTTACTGTTTTTATTTGAACTTACTTCTATATATATATATATATATATATATATATATATATATATATATATATATATATATATATATATATATATATATATATATAATCTTATTAATCGGAGTTTGTATATATTCGACTTTTTTTTTTCTAACGTTTCTCCATATTTCTATATATGCTTTCTACATATGTGCGATGTCACATATAATATATTTTTTATTATTTTATCTTTGGTCATTTTTAAAAATTTAACCGCCACTGGGTTAGTATTATTAAGTCCGAGGACCAATATTGTTGGCAAATAGTAAAATAGGCACTCTCTATGATCAAAACGTATATATGACCAAGATTGATGATTTGTGCAAACCTGAGAAACCAAAACTGTAATTTACTAAAAAAAAGATTAGAATGATAATTGAAATACATCATAAAAATATGTCACATCATGTATAAAAACATTTTTATACATATAACAATATATAAAGACGTTTTAAACGTATTCATATGTATATAACTAGATTATGACCCGCGTAAAACGCAGGGAACATATAAAAATGTACATATAAAGGTATAAAAAAATTGGCACTATAAAAAAAATAAAGTAACAGAAACAGACTTAGCATTATTGGTAACATTGAAATGTCTGGAAAAAAAAACAATGGAACACCTAAATATCTATAATCGTTGAAGGATCTCTTTGTAGACATAACTTTTTGTTTTATTAGTTGGATGACCTTCCTCGTCATATATGAGTAACTTCAACCATTTTTCACTTGTGACGCGATAAACAAAAAACATATAACAGACAATGAGTGAAGACGGTCATACACAAGTATAATCCAACATTTGATAATTATTGTCATTGACTTTTGTTAATGTCCATAACAAAATAAACAACTATGGGGAATTGCCTCCGCTAAAAACGGAATGAGATTCTTTTATTAGACGGAGTTAACTTTCTGCAAGGTATATAAGTTGTCTCATTGAAGAATCTGATTGATTTCAAGCAATACATCAATCCTATGGTGTACATGCAAACCCTAATAGCTTTGGATCTAGTTTGTCAAATGAACATGCAATTGAATATCCAAAGCCATAAACCCTAGATCTAACATATTATAAACTGAATTAGGGTTTAGAGAATTACCTTTGATTGTTATATAGCAATAACAATCAATTCCTTGCTTTGATTGGCTTCAGAAAGCTTAGTGCCTCAAGTGTTGCACCTCTAATGGAGTCACAAACACCACTAAGCAACTTGGATGAAGAGGGAGGATAGAGGAGGCACCAAAAACGGCTGGAAACCCTAAAGGAAGTGTTCACCACGTTTTTGGGGCTTAAGGGTCCTTTATATACATGTAGGCTATTAGGGTTTACAACTAGGAAACCCTAATCTGGCTGCTTAAGCCCTAAGCAGCCCATAGACCCCTTTAGAATATCCCTTGGACGAATTCCTAATGGGTTTCCCATAGAATTCGTTCAACCTATTATTCTTAGATAATCCATAGCCCAATTGCAATTATCTTATAATTACAATTCCAGTCCCCTTAGTTTAATTAATCTCTTTTAGCCACAAAATTAAATATTAATTAATTCTTGACTAATATTAATTAAACAATATAATTTCTCCTTTAATATATTATTCTTATAATATATTAATAAATCATAATTAAACCTATATCTCCTTAATTCATCCTACATATTGCTATGGTGAAGGCAACCCAAAAGGACCATGTTCATAATCGGGTCAAGTACATACCAAAATAGTTATGGACTTAGACACTAATCCAACAGTCTCCCACTTGGATAAGTCTAATAACTATTAGCATTACTTCAGAACCTGATCAGCAATCGTAGCTTTCAAAAACCGCTGTCAACTCTGATCTTATCAGATACGCGTGTCCTTTAGATAAGGGATTATATATTCCTCCATTCTCAAGATATCGTATAGACACAAGACATGAATTTGATCATTCTCTATATATTGTTTCCCAACTTCCGATTTATGACGACTGACAACAGACTACAATTGAACACATCAACTTAGTCCCGGCTTGGCCAAGCGCTTAGGGTGTCATCACTAAATCATCGAGAGGCCCACAGATATCGCTTTTATCCCACTTTGGGTAAAAGGAATGGATAAACTTCGACTCAAATGCTCGCTTGCATTTACTGATCGAATCACACACAATAATAAGTTTTATAACACCAAGTTACCGGTGCGTTTTCTTATTATCAAAGTGCAACCGACCAACAAATAACAACTCACACGTCTCGGTTTCAAGAATATACAATGTTATCGTCTCACAATTACTCATGACAAAAACATGAAGTGATTCAAGTGAGCGTGGGTTTGATCCAATATTCTAATCTTATTAAAGCACTCATGAACTCTGCAGCAAACTTGTGTTATGTCTAAACACTTAGACAATCTACAGACAGATTCATGACAGTCTTCCTTCATACCTACTTCCAACGTATGACCGACTGTGGAGGTTCGAATAACCCAGATATCCTGGAAGTCAAAACATGCAAAATGAAACACAACGATAATACTTAATCCTATATGGCCCCAAAACTTTTGAGTGTAAATAAAACACTTTTATTTAAACACCATATTGATTACTCATTATTCATTGCTTACTGTTTCAGAAAATCAACTTATTACCCGAATTATAACCACAATTGTCCCATGCTCCAAGCATGCACACTTTGGTTTCCTATGATCCTTACTTTGTGAAATAGATCAATTGAAAAACATTTCCAATGAAACTCATTTCACAATTCCCAATCCTTATCATTAGCGTAAGAATACAAAATTCTTGCCACTTTTAGAATATGTCAGATTCTAACATTTTATGCAACGATCCTTTCGTGAAGTCACAACACAAAAGTCACAAAGACTCGGCCAATGAAATCACAAGATGCTCTATCAGAAATTGTTACAAAACAATTATATAGATGTGATGTCTCTCACTCAAAATACATTCCTTTGAACATCCTTCTCGCATAAAAGTTTCTAATCTAGACATATTTCTTAATATCCAACTCCCATTAATGGAAACATTTCCATATTTGCCATATGACAACTCATTCTTAATAGAATCTTATCTATTCATAATAATGTCAATATAGTCCATCCAGTACTATACTTCCAACTACTCACAAGCAACAATTCCTTGGCGAACCTTAGATTGTCCTTTGATAGTTGTTTAATTATTTTAGTCAAATCCATTTCTAGTCCTTTTTCCCTCTTAATGCCCTAGGCATTTGGAAAATTTTAGAATGGTCAAATATTATAGCATTTGCAATCGATCCTATACCCTAAGCGTATGGGACATGATGCATAATGTCTTACATAAATATATGATACTTTATCAATCTTCTGCCATAATATTTTATGTGTCACGTTCTCACAATTCGAACTATGAAGAGGGATGTCGTAATCATAATCGAAATTTGAGAACACACTATGTAGCCTTTGACTAAATTTATTAAAATTTCTCAATCTAGGCTTTATATATTGAAACGAAGTATAATATTCTCTTCCTTAATTATAGCAAAACAACTTTTCAACCCCTACAGCTTTGCAAAGTTAATCTTTGTTTTCTATAATTAATATTGCTAACTCGCAATACTTGAAATAATAATCATGCTCCCACTAACATGATGATTATTTTCTTACCAACATAACACTTATGCTCCCACTAGCTTTGACATGTATTCAGAAAACAATTGAACTTCCAGAAAACAATGCTTTTTGAATTTCTTAAGTTCATATTTCTAATACCTAATGCTTTGATAAGACTTTATCTAAGCTTTTTAAGCTCATACACCTTTGCCTTAGACAGCTCACATGTGTGTCTAAACAATTCAGAATTTATGTTACTAAGTCCCAAATGTTCAGACCAATTGCCAAATCTCACAATTTCGAACTATGAAAAGGGATGTCGTAATCATAATCGAATTTGAGAATACAATTTTCACAATTGTTTTCTTCTTAAAATCTCTCTTAGTGAATGCATTTCCTCACAATCATTTTCATGAAGGAGGGAAACCTCATGACACTTAGATTTTAAAGTGTATGTGTTCCTATCCATGTGAATTTGTCAAAACCAAAGTTTGCGACAAATCCAAACTCATATGGACCAAACGTGCTCAATCTCGATTTCTTGCCTCATGGTAACATGAATGCCCACCATGTCTTCCAAGCAACTCACCCTTTCAAATCAATGTACTTTCCATTGATCAAGGAGCTTTGTCTTTATACATTCAAATGAGAACTCATAGAACTCACATGCATAATTAACTCAATTGGAATGGCACAGAAAAGGAGTGTGTCATCCACGATAGGCTTTGAACCTCAAGTCGTGTGCTAGTGATGATTAACTAGGTTTAACCCATGATTTGTTCTTGAAACCTTTCAAGGCCTTTAAGACTCCCACTGACTCCTTGACATATAAGATTCTCATATCAAGAAACATTCCTTGACAAAACAAATATTCAAGAGTTAGTGTAGTTTTTATCAAGACTATCACTTCACATGATTGGTTATAGTTGGTCTTTGTCTTATCCAAGACATCACAACTTACCAATCTCAAATGTGCAAGAATAAGAAGACCTTTTCCAATTCCACTTTTGTTGAGTGTTATAAACCTACTAAAGACTTGTCACTCATGTCACAATCTTGACTCTAAGATTTGATATTGGAACGAAGTATGATTGACTTCTTGATTTAACCATTTCTACAATTCTCGATTCCTCTTCTTAGACATGCAATTGCACTAAGACTCACTTAGAGGATCATTTGAGAAATAGTTCTTAATCATTAAGACTTATCATAAAACACAATAAAAGGTACTCTCCCTTCTTCTTAGAATAAAGAAACTTTTATCTTTCTGCCTACTAGATTCTTCTTATTCGTTCTGCTATTGATCGAAACTTTTTCAATCAACTCAAAATTATACTCAATCTTATAAGTATAACCATATTTACTAAACTTTAGTAAATCATGACGAATATCTTTATTACTCTTGTGGTGGACACGAATATCTTTATTACTCTTGTGTCAAAGAATTAGTCTAATTTCCAAATATGAAGTTTCTCATTCATCACGCAACCAAGTTGTATGATTCCAAGTTTCTGTCCAATTGAAACTTGGGCGATGAGAATCTTCCCTTATTTGGCAAATTCTCGACATTTCCACAAATAACATAATTAAGAATTAAATCCATTATTGCTAATAATAGAAACAATTAAACATCAATTTTTCATACACACCATTGCAAGGATAAATAAATAAGACAAAATCAAAATTTATTTTATTGCGGAAAAATTTGTCCTTACAATGCAATTCAACTGAAAAACTATGTCATTTCATATTTCTTATCAATATATCCTAATTCTAGAGTAACAGCTCAAAAATCTGATCTTCGAATCCATGCGATCGAAATCCATTTCTTCATGATCAGATTCAGCTCGCTTCTTCCTTAAGCTTCCTTTCTTTTCTTCGATCCTGCAAAACATCAAAATGTAATCTTATCACATCATGTATTAAGAATCAAAAATAGGAACTTATAGAGTTAGTTAATAGATTTTACCTGAAGTAGAGCCATACGTCTTGACTCTCCCATCTCTTAGATCTCTCAGGTAAACAAGGCAGCTTCGTCTCCAATGCCCCTTCTCTTGGCAGTAGAAGCAGATGGACTCTTTTAGAATGGCACAAGGAACTATCTCAGAATTTACCTTTTCTGGATTTCCAATGTCACCATTTTCAATATCCATTGAAGTTTGGGAGTTTGATTTGCCAGACAAATTTGCTTGATCAGCACGCCAAGTCATTTCTGATTCAGCAGCTATAAGCAAATAGGTAAAATTAATGAGGGTCACGTCATGGTCCATCATATAGTACTCTCTAACGAACTCACTATATGATTCAGGAAGTGACTGAAGAACCCAGTCAACAGCCAACATTTCTGAGATATCGACACCCATCATTCTTAACCTATCAATGTGTGACTTCATCACTAAGACGTGTGCACACACAGGTTTCCCATCTTCGTGTTTACTTGCCAATAGGGCTTGACTGAGCTTGAACTTTTCAAGCCTTTGAACTTGTGGGTTAGGGAGAATAATTAGAGGAGGTGGAGGAAGTGAAGCATGAGTCTCATTTCCTTGATCGTATCGTGGAACGTCATCTTCATTTGGAAAGCTTGTTCCAAGGGACTTGGGAAGACCATTGTAAGATTTAGACATCTACAAAACGGGAGAAAATTCAAGTTAGTTGATAAGAATCCTTGATGTAACACCCAAATGAAACATCAAGGCTAGGATCCAACACAATACTCTACAACCTAGAAGAGGGATGCCGTAATCTAGTTGCAGAATATTTGAAGGTAGGTAAATGACGATTTACCAATTTCCACCAAGAAAAACGAAAAAGAAATTTAAGTTTTAAATGAATTGAAACTCCTAGATCTTTTGAGATTCATTGAACTTTTCAATGGCATGTTTAATCTCGATTATGCCCTTCTATTTGTGACTGGGATGCCGAGGATCACAAACAAGGTGTGAATAACCATACGAATCACGTGATGCACTCAATGATACTATCACCTAATCAATGTGTCGGTTAGCCACACACGCTCCATTGATCTATGATAAACATCGAGCCACCCTTCACCACCAATGCCAAACCCAAATTAGTGTGCCGGTTAACCACACACGCTCCACTAACGTTTCGACATGGGTACAAAGTGTAATTCCATGGATTAGCATACAATTTCCACATTTTTCCTAAAGTAACTATGATTTGGGAATTTGTAAAAGCATGTAGTTACTTTGTACTTCATTATACTTATAATGGAAGGTTTCGTCCTATCCTACCCGTTCGGCTAACGACCCTCTACTAGTCAAGAGTGCGGTGGGTAATAGTGGATACCCATTCAATCGCCATTTTATAGGCAATTTCCTTAAACACCACTTATAGACCAGCTTCGTGAAAGAGGCCTACTAACGGTAAGACTGACTGTTTACTCATACATATATATAATATTAGACTTTTAATGTTATATATAGTATAGGGTGTATTTTACACTTTTAAAATTATAGGTGGTTTAATTTAGTAAATTATACTTTTAATTTAATTAAATGTAAACCAAAACTTTATGGGTTTATTAAATCTCTTTTAATTACACACTTTAATTAACTAATAAAACCATAAGGGTGTGATTTGAACTTTTTCAAATTACTAGGGTTTTAGAATTTAAAATTTCAAATTAAGACTTTTAATTAATTTTAAAATCCAAAACTTGAGGACAAGTTTTGAAACTTTTCAAAACATTAGGGTTTAACTTATTTAAATTTCAAAAACAAAACTTTTAAGTTCAAATTTAAACTATAAAACCTAAAGGGAGTAATTTGAAACTTTTTCAAACTTTATCCAGAACATTCTAGATCAAAAAATTCAAATAAGGCAATTAACAACTAATTGGTGGTTATCTAATTTTGACCTAGTCCAATTTCTTGCAAGATAATTCACCAAATAATTCAAATAATTAAATTTAATCATATAAGGAAGTAATTATTCAATTAATATGAAGATATCTTTTATTTTGGCAAGGATAATCACCCAATATCATAAAAATCCGATTTTTATCAATAAAAAACGTTTTGGTAATTATCCCACAGCAAAAAAGGCAAGAAAATCGTGAAATATAGCTGTCAGACTCGCTGACTCGTCGAGTCAGCACTGGACTCGTCGAGTACCCAGTGGACTCGGCGAGTTCAGTCATGGACTCGGCGAGTCCAGCCCCAAAAAGGCAAAAATTTCGATTTTTCATTCAAATAAGCATCAAGTTCACTAACAAACAGCCCTAGGCTCTGATACCACTGATGGATTTCAAGCAATACATCAATCCTATGGTGTACATGCAAACCCTAATAGCTTTGGATCTAGTTTGTCAAATGAACATGCAATTGAATATCCAAAGCCATAAACCCTAGATCTAACATATTATAAACTGAATTAGGGTTTAGAGAATTACCTTTGATTGTTATATAGCAATAACAATCAATTCCTTGCTTTGATTGGCTTCAGAAAGCTTAGTGCCTCAAGTGTTGCACCTCTAATGGAGTCACAAACACCACTAAGCAACTTGGATGAAGAGGGAGGATAGAGGAGGCACCAAAAACGGCTGGAAACCCTAAAGGAAGTGTTCACCACGTTTTTAGGGCTTAAGGGTCCTTTATATACATGTAGGCTATTAGGGTTTACAACTAGGAAACCCTAATCTGGCTGCTTAAGCCCTAAACAGCCCATGGACCCCTTTAGAATATCCCGTGGACGAATTCCTAATGGGCTTCCCATAGAATTCGTTCAACCTATTATTCTTAGATAATCCATAGCCCAAATTGCAATTATCTTATAATTACAATTCCAGTACCCTTAGTTTAATTAATCTCTTTTAGCCACAAAATTAAATCTTGACTAATATTAATTAAACAATATGATTTCTCCTTTAATATATTATTCTTATAATTTATTAATAAATCATAATTAAACCTATCTCTCCTTAATTCATCCTACATATTGCTATGGTGAAGGCAACCCAAAAGGATCATGCTCATAATCGGGTCAAGTACATACCAAAATAGTTATGGACTTAGACACTAATCCAACAGAATCTAGCATATATGATTCAGGATTCAATGACGTGTCTTCCAATCCTAACAATATGTAATCTAGTACCATTGCATAGTCCTTTGGTTTGCTCGATATTATGAAGTAGCATGACTGGAACACCTATTTTTAGTGTAAGTTTATGGTTGGAAATTCTAGATGCCTTAAAACCATTCAACACAACTGAAGAGTAGATTGATTCCTCAAAAAAATCTGGTAACTCTATCTCACATAAAGAATTTGAACTCATATATGTTTTCCCTTCATCTTTCATCAATCCTAAAATGTAGTCATTGGTAGCATCGAATTCTTCATTTGTAGGTACCAAAATAGCTTTATCTTGAAAATATGATGGATCATTAAGATGGTTTTCAAATGATGGATAAATGGTGGATACAATTGAATGAATATGGTCACCTGTAGAGCGAACAACAACGTCTTCTGAAAATTCAACTTCAGCTTCACCATCATTAGGGCCACCAATATTACCTTCACTAATTTTAAGAATCCACTCATCAAATGCTTTTGTCTCATCCAAATCATTAGTTAGACAGCCAAACTAAAGCCTCATGTTTACGGTTAAACGTAAAACTTTACATTCACGCCATAATTCAACAGGGGAAGCTAAACAATTTACGATATACCTAAATAATCAAACGCATATCAAATCGATAACATTAATTGAAAATGTTCAAGGTTTAATGTTAGGAGTTTGATGTACAATTTAGGAATTGATTTTAGATTTACTACAATTCAAAGTTCATTGCCTGTTTTGGATGATTACTCAAATTACATTGCTAATCTCAGTGGGGGTCACTAATATGGTTGATGGTCTGATCTTGGTCGATGTGATGTTTTAGTCTCAATCATGAAATCAATATGGATAGTCCGCATACCACGTGCTAAGTAACACCGAAGTGAAGCATTTTAACACATTTAGAACAACATAAATCCATTACCTTACATGGGATAGTTGGGTAGGGACAATCAACTATTACAGGAAGACCTTATTACAGTAAATTAAGAACATTAGGTTCTGAATATGCAATATTGTTTTGTATATTGATCACATTCTTTCTGGTAAAAAAATCCTTCAAAGGTTTCCTGGTAATGATCATTAGAATGTACAAAACATGTCAAATAACATTTTAGCATTATTACATAAGTTGTTTCATATGCTATTTTGAGAGCATCTAAATGGTGTGTAGGCTACTAAAATGAATAAAGATTTTGAATAAATTGGATTAGTCAAAACTGGGTTTTTCTTTTTCTTGTTCGGGTTGTCATATCAGGATTTTATCCTTTTCCAAAAAGATTTCTCCACATATGTTCATCAAGGTAGGCATTCAAGGAATCTACCTACAGTTAAAGAATTCCAAAAAAGTTATTTTTTAAAAGTACGATGCTATTAATGAATTTTTTTTTGCAAAGGTCAACGCTATTAATGAAATTCGTTTCCAAAACACTGTCCTACAAATGAGCTGCAATGTAGGAAAATTTGAAATGTTTCAATATCATCTAAAACTAATCCAAAATAATATTTTTTTTAAAGTACAATGTCGTTAATGAACTTTTTTTTTTTGCAAATTTCAATATTAAAAACAAATTTTCCCTAGAAAATTGTCATATTAATGACCTACTAATTAACATTTAAATTTATATATTACATAAATGGTTCACTTGTGAACAAAAGTACATAAATGGTCCATATCTGAAATGTTTTTTTTACATAAATGGTCTATATGCGAAAGAAAATGAAAATGTACTTTCCATTAACAAAATGTTTTCAAAAAAAATCCTATTAATGAGGTCTAATGTACATAAAAAATAAAACTTTTCTAGATTAGCCAAAAAGAATACGAAAAAGTCCTTTTTTGAAACTACGATGCTATTACTGAAATTTTTTGCAAAGTTTAATGCTATTAATGAATATTTTTTTTCCAGAAAACAATCCTATAAATGATCTTCAATATACAAAAAATGTAACTTTCCATATCAACTAAAAATAATCCAAAAATTTCATTTTTTTAAGAGTACGATGTATGAACTTTTTTTTTCTTTCAAAGTTCAATACTAAAAGCAAATTTTTTCAGAAAATGTCCTAATATAAGGTTAAAAGAGCATATTGTAAAATACTTATCGATCTACATGAGCAAGAATTAAACATTTCCATCAATACCCAATAAGGCATATAAATCATGCCTCATTTTGTAATGAATTCCAACACCCCACAATGTGGAATCCTCTCAATGGCAACATTCCAGGACTCATACCACATTGGATAATCAATATGAAGAGAAACTGCAATAAAAAATAATAATTGTCACCATCTTATACAAATATTATAGATTATTGGGGTGTTAGATAGCGTAATAACTTGCCAACAAAAAAATACCAACACCTTGTAGACATCACATGTACAACATTTAATAAAAATACAAAAAACGTTATAAAAAATAAACTATACTTATAATATCTCTTCTAAGGTACATATGATTAATGAAATTAATGCCAACAAAAATCTTCAATATTTAAGTGGCTCTAAATACAACTACCCTCCAGTTTTAGGGCCCTTGACTTTACCCCACTCCCAAGCAGAAACGGTCCCTCAAATACTCTAAAAAACCTGAAAGATTAAAATATACGCACAAAAATATGAAAAGGGTAAAATGAACTTTCAAATATAACAACAATATTTTATAGACAATACTACAAACAAGTTAGAAACATGCAAACAGATATGAAAGAACATCATAATTAGAATTAACACCATACACTCATTTAGTCTTATCTTTCTTCTTCCCTTATAGGAGTTTATAAAACATTTTCTATTGTATGATGGATTTCTGAATTACTTTTTTGAGATATGTGAGGTTGCAAAGAATGGAACAACAAAGAAATACAATGGATAGGTAATTGTAAAAGCAAGATAATAGAATAAGTAATTCCATTCCAGAAACATGTTTGTGAGGCATGGAATGGAACATAATGAAAATTTAATACGATTTTTATGTTATATATTTCAATTTAAATTATAAAGATAATCCTTCACATATCTTTGTTTAGTTATTATTATGTAATTAAAAATGATTTATATTGCAAGTTTTATACTAATATCTGCTCTTATTGCTGAGAAAACCTTGATACTCACAATGTTCCCAACCCTATTTTCAAGAGTGTATGGTGTACCAATTTATCCTTGAGAAAGTAAACTCAATAAGAAGATTCAAACCAGTTAAACGAAAGAATAAGGTTGTGAAAGGTTCTTACTATGCTTCTCGGCATGCCCAGATAACGCAAGTTAACAAAAAAAACATGCTAATTAACCAAAATTAATCAATCCCAAACATTTGCCAATCAGATTTATCGATGTAATATATTTACATGGTATACTAAAACTTTGTCTTTTCTTTTTTATTGAGTCTAAAAGTTGTTTTTTTTATAATATTAAAAAAGAATAGGTGAATAACTTATTTATGAGAGCCCAATTTGTATCTTTAAAAGATGTTTTTTAAATAAATCAAAACACATATCACCATTGGGTTTTGCTGAGTTGTAGAATATGTGGATCACTCACTTGTATAAGGGTTTAAATTCCATCTCCAAATCCAGGAAGGGATCGAATGGGTAAAGCATTATAGATATTGACGCAAGTATATCTTCCATTCATGACTTGGTAAGCCACAACAAAATCATTGACTAAATGCATATATAAAAATGTAAAAATATAAAAGAAAATCGACATATACAAATTCACTACCTAGTGGACATATCTTCCAATTCGAAACAATGGATGAGAGGTAGCGGTGCTGCTGTGTCCATCCTTTTGCTCTCCAAATATCTATAACTTAAAAAAATCAAAATCAACAATTCAAATCATAAGAACAAAAATAGAAGCAGATTCAGAAAATGTAACCATCATGGATTTAAACTTAAATCGAAAGGATTTATAGATTGGAACTTCATAGTTGAAACAGAATAAAAGAAACATAATCTAAAACGTACCCAAAATCGATCTAAACTACGATCAAATTAAAGTAGAATCCAAAGAAATTTATCTCTATATCATTCCTCCTTCTTTCATGATGATCGAACACAAGACTGATCTACACAGATCGAAGCCCACATATATTTTATTTCTTCTTTCCCCCATTTTCTTTCCCACTACAAAACTTAGGTTAGATAAATTATGTAAAGAAAAAAAGGAGAAAGGGTAGGGGTACTGGTAATGATGGATGGGGCGAGACATTTTTTCATTTTATTTTTGGTGAGATTTAATTGTAATTAATAAAATTCCTAATTTAATTCATTCTATTTTTGGGGTACTGGTAATGAGGGATGAGGCGAAACATTTTTTCATTTTATTTTTGTTGAGATTTAATTGTAATTAATAAAATTCCTAATTTAATTCATTCTATTTTTGGTGAGATTTAATTGTGATTAATAGAATTCCTAATTTAATTTATTTTATTTTTGGTGAGATTTAATTGTCATTAATAGACTTTCTAATTTAAAACGTAGTATATGTTTTATAAAATTTGTGGACAAAAATAAATAGGTTGACAAATATGATGTCAGTAAATAATCCAATGGTGGAAAATATAGGATTGAAATGCAATCAATGACCCTGATTTCTTCAATTTAGAATTAAATGTTCTCTTTTAATAATATTTAGAGATATGTATAAATTATTTTTAGCAAATTCATACATATATATTATGTATAAAGATGTTTTTAGCAAGTTTATATGTATAAAAACCTATAAAAATATATAAAGACGTTTTATACGTATTCATATGTATATATTATGTATAAAGATATTTTTAGCAAATTCATACGTATATATTATGTATAAAGATGTTTTTAGCAAGCATATATGTATAAAACTTATAAAAAAAAACAAATATTTAAATGGAACATATGTACAAATATTTATATGGTACATCTAACATCGTATTTATACATATGTACCATATAAATATTTTCTTTTTTATACGTTTTTATACATATGAATTTGCTAAAAACCTCTTTATACATAATATATACATATGCGGTTTGCTAAAAATGTCTTTATACATAATATATATGAATACGCATAAAGCGTCTTGATATATTCTTATATGTATAAAAACATTTTTATATGTTTAAATACATATAAAAACGTTTTGATGGATGTTTATATGTATAAAAAAGTTTATTAATATGTATTTGAAGGTATACATACGCTTTCAAATGTATAAATATGTTGTTAAATGTTTACACATGTTTTATATATATATATATATATATATATATATATATATATATATATATATATATATATGCTTTTTAAATATATAAATACCTTTAAAAAGTATATTTAAACCTTTAAAAATATATTTTTTACCTTTAAAAATATATTTACATATTAAAAATGTATGTATGTATAAGTTCATAAAAAAAATAATAATTATGATAATAGTAATAATAATAATAATAACTAGCAAAATACACATTAAATATGTTGAGTTAGAAGGTATACAACAAAACTTTTCCCAGCTTAAAGGTTAAAGCTCCTCGTTTTTAAGTGGGAGACCCACAAACTCCAATATTGGATTGCTCTATTAGCTAGGTTCAAACACACAAACTAAAAATATCCCAAATTAAACAGTTATATCTGATTCAACCAATTTTATGATTCAACTATTTGAACCAATTTTAGATCTGATTCAACCAATTTTATGATTCAACTATTTGAAGTTACAGCCCAGAAGATCGCCTTGAATATAACATCGAACAATTGATGGGCCCCCCTTTTCATTAGCATTTTCTCATAAGCATCTTATGGCATGCATTTGTTGTTGTGGTTTGGTCATTTGTGGTCAGCAAGTGAATGGAAAATCAATTTGCTATGCATAATCCAAATGTTTAGAGCACCAAATTTTTACATAATCCAAACGCACACTCCACATTGCAAACCATCAGTAGATTATCAAAGACTGCAGAGAACGTTTCATTTGACCTAATATTCATGTAAATCTCAGTAGATTGTCATAACAGACTCTGTAGTAGAATGGGCAAAAAACCATGTGGTCATGGCATTGGTAGAGATGGTGGGGTCGATTTCTAAATCCATGTTGCCCAACGCTTCTAACCTACAACAGAAGGAAATAAATAAATAAAAAGATAGGTTTTATAAGATATAAACAAAAAGACAATAAAAATGAATGTAATGATCGGGCATAGTAACATCTGTGATGTGACAGAGGAACATAAAAAGAAGAGATACCTACACAAAAACAAGCGTATACATGTACTTAACAAATTTCAAATAATATTGTTCAAGTTGGGGTTGATGATTTAGTTCCATGACAGAGTTCCAATTCAGATTAAAATCTCAAGAACCCAAGTGATATTAATCGAGACAAAACAAAACAGAGCATTGCAAAAGTACAAAAACTCCATGACAAAAACTTCGATCCAACGGTTGGCTTGATGCTATGCGATCATCTTCACCTCCTTGTAAAAGGATGGTGAAAGATGTTGAAGATGAGCTTGCTTCTGATGAGAATGATCTTATCTATTAGTCTTGGAAGGTATGCATGAAATTAATGGTTAGAAAACTTGTCATTATTATATTCTTGTCGAAATGCCAAAAACCACCGAATGTAACGATTCATTTTATATCTTATAGCTTATTACATTACCCTTTTCATTTCATTCTATCCAACCAAACAACCAAACAGACACTTGCACTTGTCACTTTTGCTCAAAACCCTTGATTTTTTATCTTGCATTTTAATAAGAATGATGGTTTAATTGTTTGCAGTAAAGAAAAAAGTATATTTGATAATAGTAACGGTGTTTGCATATGACCCCTTTATTAATTTGCCATCTTTGTTCTTTTTGTTACTCGAAGCTCAAGTATCCATCGGCCCTCAAATCTTTTGATCATATTATAAATCGTGCAAATAACAAAAAGATAGTAATCTTCTTAGATTATGATGGGACACTCTCCCCAATTGTAGATGACCCCAATCGTGCTTTTATGTCAATCGATGTAAGTAGTAACTTCAAATTTTCCATTTCTTTTCTTTATAACTTGCCTAAATGTTCTAAACGCACTTTCTTCTTTTAGATGCGTGCTGCTGTAAAGGGAATTGCAAGGTATTTTCCCACAACGATTATTAGTGGAAGAAGCCGCAATAAGGTATCACAAGTCTAAAGTAGTGTTCGGTTACCTAATTCGCGGATCGCTCCGGTACAGGAACGAGGTATGGGTACGGGGTTCACTAGATTGGACGTATCGGGTACGGAGGGGGTAGGCTCATTTCGGTACGAACCGGTGTACCATGAAGTCCGGTATAGTGTACCCAAATGTAAACCATTTTTTAGAAACATAGTAATGTACATGTATGATAAAACAGGAACATATTATATCAAATTACCAAAGACCAAAAACATAAATGATCAAACCTTTCGATTCTTAACTCTTAAGTACCAAAAGATGTAACAGATAACATATTACATGACAAACGATGAAACAAAAAATCATAATCTGTTACAAATTACAATAACAGCAACAATACAAAATTACCAAGCATAAAACTTCTAGTCTAACCGCTGCCTTTTTCCTTTCCCGTTCTCCACGCCTTCTTCATCAAGATTCTCCCAAGCCATTTCATCCAATCGGGCACTTGAACCTTCTATATAATCGCTTTCCGGATTCATGTCTCATTTTTTAGGGGTCCGGATTTAAAAGATTCTGAAAAACGGGATAGAAGCCTAATGTTTGAGTGAATAAAAACTAGTTTATCCGCTCTCTTGCAATTTAAACGATTTCGCTTCACGTTATGAATATAGGAGTATGTACTCCAATTTCTCTCTGTCGAGGAGCTATTAATCGGTTGAGAGAGTACTCTTTTTGCCACATCCGCCAATTCCGGAGTCTTCGATCCATAAGTTTCCCACCAATCAATTCCGTCCATGGTTACGACATCAATTTGAGTTGACGTCATAGAGTAAATTCCTTTCTTCATATGAAATTTCACGAATTGTTCTCGTAAAATTTTTGCTTCTTCTTCACTCTCCGCAATTCTATTAAACGCCTCCATAACACCAAGTACAATTTCTTTGTCTTGGTTGGGAGCTTTTCGTGTCCTGCCACCGGGTGCCAATTTTTCTAGGTAGTGCTTATCATAAAATCTTGGATTTAAGGCAAATCCAAAACAATAAAGGGGGATTGTCATCTTCTCCCACCTATCCAAAACAATTTTTTCAACTTGAGGGTAATAACTTGCATATTTATTTTCCCTCGTGACATCCTTGATTTCACCTATCATGTTGTCCATCCTTTCATAAATCTCTCCCATTTTGGGACCTTCACCATCACAAAATTTTAGTAGCAAAAATATTGGTTTTGTGATAGCCAGTATATTTTCAACATCGTCCCAAAACTCATCATCTTTGATTTGTCTCGGCGATTTTTGCCCCAACTATTCGAGTGGCTTCGTCCCCATTTTTTACCCATTCCCGCCAAGAATTAAGAACAATGGTTGTAGAAAGAGCCTCCCTACACTCCATTAATCTTTTCAAAACTAAGTAGTGTAAGGCAAAACGAGTCTTTGTAACCTTCAATAACAGTTTTCCCTAAAACATGATAAGGCATGTGTGGTTAATAAAATACTTGACAATACATTTGCCTCTCTTATATGTCTCCGCTAGCCAATAAAATTCCTTCGCCAAGTCCTTAAAAATGAGATTTAAGGTGTGCACGCAACATGGGGACCAAATATGTTTGTGTATCCTTTCGATCTCCCGCCCGACAGCCTTGCAATTAGCCGCGTTATCGGTTACAACTTGTAATACATTACTTGGTCCAATATTATCGATGGCTCCAAGTAGAAACTTTGAAATTTCTACCCCCGATTTTTCAACCGCCGAAAAGTCTTCCACGTACATGAACGTTGCACCACGTGAATTAACCGCAAGGACATTGATAAGTGGATTATGTTTCACATTAGACCACCCATCCGAGACTATTGAGACTCCTTGTGTGATCCACGTGTCCTTAATCGGTGTAAGCTCCTTCTCAACGTCCCTAACACATTCATCAAGTAATACGGTTCTCGCTCTTTCACATGATGGGGGTTTGTATCCATCTGGTGCATTCTTGATGGTGCTAATCATTTCAAGGAATTGCGGGTTACGTAAAACATTAAAAGGGATTCCGTTGGCACATAATCCTCGAACTATCTTCAAGTCCACCGCGTTCCTCTTTAATATGCCAAATGATTCTTCCATGCGTTTCCTTGAAGATGCATTTTTAGAGAGAACATAATTCTTCAAACACTTTGCAACTCCACTATTTTCTGCTTCTGTTACCTTCTTCCTAAGACTTTCTTGTTTCTGTTGATCTCTAACCATGACCGGACATCTTCTAATGTCGGCGGTTTACCCTACAGCAGGTCCAAAAAATGGACATGGATTCGGGTGTACGAGCTGGTAAATTTGCCTTTATAGTGATTACAAACCCACTGTTTAGAACCTCCAGCATTTTTACTGTTTACTGCACCACTGAATGTAACTTCTTCTAAAAGTGGTCTGCTTGCATCCTTTCCTTCAGGGGCTGCTGATCTTTGTTGTGTTTGTTGTACTTCGTCATCAACATCAATAATATAATCTGCTTGTGTTTCACTGATGTGGGTGTCGTCTTGTGTTTCACTATCTGCTGGAGTATTGGCATTTCTTCCAAACGCCATTTTTCTCAATCACAGAGTCAACACAATAGATAAATTGGAGAAGAAGAGAAATTGGAGAAGTAAAGAAATTGGAACAGATTTGGAATGAGATGATAGAAATCGAGAATCACAATAAATTTATATCAATAATATTGATAGCTTGGTACAGAGGAATTAGTTAGAAATCGAGGAGACGAAATCGAGAATCACAATATATTTATATCAATAATATTTATAGCTTGGTACAGAGGAATTAGTTAGAAATCGAGGAGACGTACCACTTTTTCTAAGCGTCATTCCCGCCAAAGTGAAAGTCGGCACTAACATGGCGTCCCAATCGTGATTCCCACTGAAGGGGTACACAAAATTGATCGTCCCACACGCGAATTGAAAATCGATCGGCCCATTGCCAATCATCGATTTGGTACGCTGAAATTCCGATTCGACGATCGTTCCCATAGCAACTTGGTACGACCTCGTACCCCGATTCGGTACACAACGATCTGGTACGAGGTATGCGGCCTTATGGACGAATTAGGTAACTATGGTTCGGTATGATGGGATTGGAATCATAGAAGGAATGGAATTATTCATTTCACTGAAGAAAAAAAAAGTTTAACATAATAAAACCTTATTATTATAATTAAATTTTTTAATGTTGAACATGTTTTGTTGAGGTTTATGAGTTAGTAGGACTATCAGAACTCTTTTATGTTGGTAGTCATGGTATGGACATCATGTTCCCAATGTCTATCAACCATACGAACTATATTCGATCTACTGACAAACAAGTATTATATTGACCAAAATACCCTTACTATTTTTTTTAATTGCCCTTGAGGAGATCAATCCTTATGTTTTCTTGTGAAGGACAATGAAGTAAATTTATTCCAGCCTACTAGTACAGAGAAGGAGGAGAAAGAAGAGTATTTTCATTCGTATGTTGAATGTGATGGTAATGTCTCCTTTTCAATAATTAACGTAATTAAATGCATCCGTTACAAAATTCAATAGGGACCAAAACTGTCAAGTTTAGCAAAAACGAGGGTAGCGCGTACCCGAGTTTTCGGAGCTGCATTCGTGTCTGCAGGTCGCGCCCATGCACAAGTTTGGTGTTTTTGGTCTACGAAATCCAAGATTTGCACCCCCCCCCCCCTGCGCGCGGGTAGGAATTGTAGTAAAACCATAGACACAAGTTTGTAAGTCTTTCATGCATTCAAGCTTAAGGCATCTCCAACCCACCCCCAAACTCCATTTCTTCCCCCATTCTTCTCCAACCCTACCCTATTTTCACCTCTATTTTTGGAGATATGAATAGTATTCCCCCATATATGGGGGAATAGTATTCATATCTCCAAAAATGGAGGTGAAGTTTGGTTGCCAATTTTAGCCCCTCTCATTTTTATTTTATACATTTCTAGTTTATTTTATCTGCTAATTATAATTAAAATGCAATATTTAATATTTATAATATCATGTTATATACTAATTTATATAAATTAATCATAAATATAGAGTTTAATTATTAGAGGGGTGTATTTGACAATATATATAAGTTATAAAAATGGAATATTCTAGGAATATACTTTTTGGGTAAAAAATGGGGTAGAAAATGGAGTAGGGTTGGAGATGAAACACTATTTACTCCATTTTTTACTCCATTTATGGGGGAAAAATGGAGATGGGTTGGAGATGTTCTTATAAACCTTGTTGAGTTTGGTCTTTCTACCAATGTGGGACTCATTCCCACATTCATCCTTTTTTTTGCTAAACTTATTCTCAAATACCCTTCTTTGAGTATCGATATCTCATTCACATATACTCCATTTTGGATATATAATATATCGTTTCGAAGTCCTCGTGGAGGAGAACACAAACCCACTTAGAGTTAGTTATATATACAACATATGTATATATATTTATATATGTCCAAAGTTAGTAAAAAATATAAATATTTATACTAAATTTTCCAACACTTTTTAGACCAGAGGGAGTGGTGCGCCCTGGACCGCACTCCCTCTGCCACATAAGCCTAGGGTGCACTGCGGCTTTGGAAGGGTGCACTCTATGGACGATTTTGATTGGCTGCTCACATTTGACCGTTGCAAACGGTCCCAAAATCTAATTTTTTAATTTTTTTTTCTCTTTTAAACTTTAACACATATTTAAACCATTCAACCCTTCTCATTTTAAGTTTGTAGGATTTCTATTTCGGCAATGAAAGGTAATGTTATTTTTATTTTGAAAGTAATGAAATGAATGATTTTTATTAAAATTATAGTTTTTATTTAATTAAAAAAAAAAAAAAAAAAAAACCAAAGTGTGGTATGAGACCACACTTTTGTGGTAATAAGTGACATGGCGCCTATGTGTCACTGCGGTTTCATGAGGGAGTGCGGCACCACTCCCTCCAGCCTTATGGTGTTACAGAGTTGGCCGATGATTGCACAACGTGTGCATGATGTCCTGAAAGATTATCCCCGATTGATATTAACTCATGGTCGGAAGGTAAGTAATAAAACCAATTTTTTTTATATAAATATAACACATTTTCAATGATGGTCATGTGATTATTTTTACTTTATGTTTTTATAAAATATAACAACTTTATTTATGAATTATACGTAGGTTTTAGAGGTCCGTCCCGTTATTGATTGGGACAAAGGGAAAGCAGTCGAGTTTCTACTTCAATCACTTGGTATGTCCTTCAATTTTTTTTTTTATAAAACAAACCATAAAAAATAGCCTACTTTTTATAAAATAAATTAAGAAATGTGAAGTAAGAGGATATTTATTTATTATTATTATTTCTTTTGTATTTTATTATAGAATTAATAGGGTTAAGGGGTTGTTTGATATGGTGTCTAACTGGGTCCAAAGAGGGACTGAGTCCATAAAATACCAATTGACATGTTTGATAGGGATTATAGATGTATGGACTCGGTCCGATATGTGGACTCGGTCCATAAAAAATACCTAACTCAGTCCTTGCTTTTTATTTGATGGACCGAGAAAAAAAACAAAAATCGACGTTGCCTTACCACAGTTGTGATCGAGGTTTGATTTCATCCTCTCCCTCCGATAACCTCCCCTCGACGAAGCAGCAAGAGTTCCAATCGCGATCAAAAACAAGAGAGTAGCAATCGTGATCAACAACAACAACATCAATAGGTATCGGTTTTATTTTTTTGTCCTTATTTTTCTGTATTCATCAACAGCGAGCATGCATGTTATTTCTAATTCAATTTCTATGTTCTTGATTCATCAACGTGCGATTAAAAAATTCCGGTCGTAAGATACACAAACTTTTATTAAATATTAGTATATCGCAATCTCATACGAAATATATGTTTAAAACAATTCAGTTATATATGCATTTATTGATATATGTCTGTTTGCTTTTACTTTGTTTGCTTTTATAGTTAAATAATCAAGTTTAACACATTATTATTTTTTAAAAAGTTTAATAATAAAATCATTTTTTCAAACAGTTGAACAAGATGGTTGAGAAATTAAGAAATGCACCCCTCCTTTACCCTGATCTATGCACCCAGTTGTTTGACGATGCGACATCGACCGATGCTGCTAGGTGGGGACCATCTTCAACAATCCCTCATCCTGCATAAGTCTTTACTAGACAAGATTATGAGGATATCGAGATGGTAGATACACCACCTCAAATGGATATCCCAGCCTCAGCTTCAACAGTACCCCCACCTACAAGTGCATCACATGCAAGTGGAGATTTGTCTGCTCGGTCTAAAAATAAAAGAGGAAAACGAAATGCACCCACGGACACACTGGATGATGAAATAAGAGAGGTTGGCAAGGAAATTATAAAGGCGGCTCAGGCGTTCGCGCAAACTAATAATCTTGACAAGGAGATGGATGAATGTATTGAAAAATTGAAAGGCTTGGAGTGGGGAAATTCTGATCTGAAATACATCACTGTTCTTATGTTGTTCGCTGAAAATGGTCGTAATAGGAAAATTTGGTTATGCCTCGAGTCTTCGACTTGTGAGTTGTGGATGAAAAGTGCGGGAAAGAATTTTGGATTACTTGGTTGACTTTAGTATGACTTTAGAATGTTTTTGGCTTTATGCTTTATGGATTTATATTATGGTACATGTTATAGATTTTTATGTATAGCGCTGTTATGTTTAGGATTTTTAAGTTTAGGTTGTTTATGTGTTATGTTTAGGATTGTTATTTGGTATTGACTTTTATGTTATGGAGTTATATGTTATCCATTTTAATGTTATTGATTAATGTTATGGTTTATGTTATAAAATTTATGTGATTTGTATTTAACATTTAACAGGTTACATATGGATAAGGAAGGTGAGTTTTTAGGTTTCCTTATACTCTCATGGTATTGGTTGATGTTTGTTCGAAAAAGAAAAAAAGAATTGGAAGAATAAAAGCTAACGAATCGAAAGAAACCGGGCATGCATATACACAATATTTGATACACGGATGTCCTATACAATGCTACGATGTGATGCGTCTTTCACAAAATGCATTTGTATTATTATGTAATCATTTTACTCAAAGAAATTGGTTGCAACGTAGTAGGACAATAAGCGTTGAAGAGAAGATGGCTATATTTTTACATGTTATAGGACATAATGAACGTTTTCGAGCCGTTAAAGAAAGGTTTCACCACTCCATACAAACGATTCATCAATGTTTTCATGAAATGCTAAAAGCAATGATGTGTTTTGCAAGAGAAATTATTGTACCAACATCTTCTAATACAACAAGAAATACATTGGAACGACATAGACGGCTAAAAAACATATTTCCTGGAGCATTAGGTGCACTAGATGGAACACTTGTACATGCAGTTGTGTCTGTTGATGAACAAACTCGCTATAGGGGAAGAGAAAAAGGTGAATGTTATCAAAATGTAATAGGAATTTGTGATTTTGATATGATATTCACCTTTGTATGGGCTGGATGGGAGGACATATCACACGATTCTAAAGTTTTGAAAGAAGTTGCATTTAATCCGACTTCTGGATTTCCATTCCCTCCACCAGGTTTGTCATTTTTCTATAAGTTTTATAATCTATATTATTTATATGATTAAATTTGCATCTACATTACCTTTGTGATGCCGTATACACTAACACCCGTGGATTTATGGCTCCTTACCGCAATACTAGGTATTGGTTAGCCGATTTTCGAAGAAAGAGAGCTTTAACTAAGGAAGAAAGGTTCAATCATGCTCATGCACAACTTAGAAATATCATTGAACGTTCTTATGGTGTATTGAAGGCGAGATTTGCAGTTTTAAAACGTATGGCTCCTTATCCTTTTCCAGTGCAAAGAGACATAGTCATTGCTTGTGTTGCGGTCCATAATTTTATAAGGAAATACGATATTCAAGATGACTTATTTACGAACTTTGAACAAAACACTATGGTTACTCCTAATGTGAGAGGTGGAGGAAGTGAGGGCCAAAACATACAAGGCATAGAATGGGGTTCGAAGCCGTTGAGTATATGACTACTTTGCATGACCAGATTGCTAATCAGTTACTTTCTAATGGTTCACGTTAAATGATATACTTTTTTATTATGTATGACAATGTGTATTTGGATTTTGTATTACACTTTGTATTAGGATTTTAAATGATGTATGTTTAATTTGGATTTTATGTGATAATTTTTATTTTTATAATTATTTTATCCAACACAAGGGACAACATAAGGATAATATAATCATTTTTATCATTCAGCACAATCAGTCAGATAAATAATCAAACAACATAAACTCAGTCAGATGTGGACTTAGTCAACATTTCTAACTCAGTCAGCTTCTAACTCAGTCAGCTCTAACCAAATCAGCAACTATTAAACGACCCCTAAGCAATAGTGACGAAGTGCTTGCAATTTATATGGGAGGCGATAGAACAGATGAAGATGCATTTAAGGTATGGCTCAATTTTATTTATTTATTATTTTTTAAATAGTGTGTTATTAAGTTGTTGATTAAGTTTTTTTGTTAGGTTTTAAGAGATGGAAAATTGTTGGGTTTTTTATGGGGTTTTTTAGCCCATGAGGAAAGCCCACTTATTTAGCCCATGTATATATATGTGTTTCATGCCCTAATTTTACTAACACACAAAAATTCTCAGCCACCAAGAGCAATAGAGAGAGCAAAAGAGAGAAAACAAGGGTTTCTTCAATTTCCGTTTTTCTGGATACACCTTCAGTGTTCCTTCGTTTCCCGGAGATCCAACGGTCCGTTTTCTTTCATTTGTGGACAGCAGCTTCCCAACATCGAGGCCTTCAGATCCAACGGTTGAATTATCGAGATCAGCTCCAGAGACTCGGCAATCATCGCTTCTGTTTGCTGCTGGAAATCAGGAACGTTTTTTGGCGATCTTCTTCTTTTCTCCTTGTTATTTGATTACATATGCTTGATGTGATTTAGTTACAAGTATATGATGATTATTGTATGCCTCTAGTACATCTAGAGAATATTTTGTATTGCTCAAATATTGGTGATAGTGGATTTGAAGCGGCTCTAGTAGTCCCGTGGTTTTACTCTCTTTTCTTGAGAGGTTTCCACGCTAAAAATTTCGGTGTCTCGTATTGATTGATTACTTACTGTTTTTGAGTTGATTATATTGGTCATATAACTTGCATTGAGGTTGTTTTTGTTGCAAGTGAAAATATCATATTTGTTTGCATCCTAAAAGGTTCATTCAAGACGGGAATAGTTTAGTCAAACGAAGTATTATTCCGCATTGTTATTTACCGTTGTGGCTGCGTTTTTCCCATCAGATTGGTATCAGAGCCTGGTTCTTGTTATTAGGTTACTTGTTTGAACAATGGAAGCTAATACAAATAGGATTGTAAATTTGAATGGTTCTAATTATCAAGTTTGGAGAGGCAAGATGGAAGACCTTCTTTATGTGAAGGATTATTATATGCCTGTGTTTAATACTGAAAAACCCGATGATAAAACAGATACAGAGTGGAATATTTTGCATAGAAAAGTTTGTGGGTATATTCGGCAATGGGTTGATGATAATGTTTTGAACCATATTAGCGCGGAGACTCATGCTCGTACTTTGTGGAACAAGCTTGAGCAGTTGTATGCTCGGAAGACCGGGAACAATAAATTGTTCTTGATTAAGCGGTTGATTGACTTGAAGTAACATGATGGAAATCCTATTAGTGATCATTTGAATTCTTTCCAGGGAATTATTAATCAGCTTGCAGGAATGGGTATCAAGTTTGAAGATGAGTTACAAGGTTTATGTGTAACATCCGGATTTCCAGGCATGACAATTTGAATATTTCTTTTTAAGTTATGAGGAGGGACTCGACGAGTTGACGCCTATACTCGTCGAGTAGGATCGCGATTTGCTGACTGGATTAATGAAGGGACTCGACGAGTCGATGGGTGGGCTCGACGAGTCTGTGTTGGTGGCAGAAACCCTAAATCTTTGGGCCTGTACCCTATTTAAGGGTCCTTATAGCCCTCATTTGCGGCTACCAGTCCAGAGAGAGAAACCCTAGAGAGCTTGGGCGAGTTGTGTGTGAGAGTAAGCCATTTTAATCCTTTTTGGTGTTGTTTTGCAAAGAAGAAGGTGTTTCCAGCTAGAGGAGGTCAAGAGGATTGCTAATCCGTGGTTTTCAAGCTTGGATCTGCAGTATTGAGGTAGCAAATCGAACTCTCCTTCTGTTTTGCTTAAGATCTATGAATCTAGGGTTTTCTATACCCTTTTTATGGCTTGAATTGATGATTTTATGGTCCCTTTATGTGTTAGACTTCAGATCTGAACCCATAGAGGTCCAGAGAGCATTATCCATCTTGCTTTATGAAGTGTTATGGAAGGAATGAACTTAGGTTGCCATTGTTGAGGCTATTTCTTCAAAGGGAACCATATATGTGTTGCATGAGTGTAAAGGTTTCACCTTTACGTGATTAGTGGGTATGGAAAGGTCAGATCTATAGGTTAGAGAAGCGGATCTGACCTCAGAAGGTCATTTGAGTGTTGCCATGGACGCTACTCGCCGAGTTCATAAGTGGACTCGACGAGTCGAGTCGGGGTTGCCCCGCGATTCGTGACATGAGTAACTCATCGAGTGAAGGGATGACTCGACGTGCCAAGTGAGGCTAGAAGGATTCAGAGGACCCGCATGGACTCGCCGACTTGCCCATGTGCACTCGACGAGTCGGGTCAAAGTTTGACCGTTGACTTCAGTTGACCTTAGGGTTTTGGTCAAGCTGATTCAGGAGAGTTCAGGGAGGGGTAGGATGGCCTTCTACCCAATCTTTAGAGATGAGGCTATGAGAGGGTATTGATCAGGAATGTTATTCGTATGATAGGAGGAGGCTAGGTCGGGACGTCAAGCACGAGAGTTTATCCGACTTTGTATGAGGTGAGTCTTCTCACTATACTGTACCTAGAGTGGTACCTATGTGTGACCGGAAGGTCTTATATGCTATGAGGTGTATGTGTTGTATGCTGTTATATGATATGGATGTGTTATGTATGTTATGAATGCTAAGGACCGGAAGGTCATTATGATATGGACCGGAAGGTCAAGACGATATGGACCGGAAGGTCATTACGGGTAGGACCGGAAGGTCTACCAGGGTTGTGGGACGGAAGTCCTCTGAGACACAGTGACCGGAAGGTCTTATAGCCTTGAGTGGCGTATGTGCGTATGTGGTATTTTGGGGAACTTACTAGCATTTATGCTTACAGTTGTTGTGTTATGTGTTTCAGGTACTAGCGAGGATCGCGGGAAGGCGCCGGCATGATCCGTACACACTCATGAAGTTTATGTCTTGAGATTCTGGGATATGCTTTGTTATGATAACAGTGGATACATTCTGTTTTGATAGTACCTTATGAATAAAAGTATGTTTTAAAATGAAAATTTGTTTTGGAAATTTACGTTGTTACAAGTTGGTATCAGAGCCTTGGTTTGAGGGATTCGGATGCACCTTCGGGCGTATCTGAACTCAAACTGAGGATTTTAGAAAGTTTTTCATAAAAAGGAACAATATTTCTAAAAGAGTAAAAGACTTTGAGAAAAGCAGAAAGGAGCAGTGTGTACGATCAGCCAGCGCCCGAACGGTGATTTCCCAAAATACCCTTACATTATGTATTATGAGATATGATATGATATGCTATGCATGCTAGAGTAGGATATGTATTCATATTAGGACTACAGTGGCCTGATTTGTAATGCCTTAGCCTAGGAGATTACTGTTGTTATGTGATGCTTCGAGAGTGAGTAGGTAGCAGTGAGGAGCTTATGAGAGGTCTACCGAAGGGTAGCCTGTGCTTAACCAGGTGTAGAGTACTTGTGATCTGGGATCCTAGGAGGAGGACTTGGGATGAATACTGATGTGGTGTGAAAGGTAGTATAGGGCCCGTACTACTGGAAACACCGGATCAGTGAGTCGTCCAAGTAAGAATCCTTAGGGTACCAAGGAACAAGTAGGGTTGGGTGATCGAGTGCGAGTATACTCGATCGAGTCTCTGGTATCTTTGTGTTGTGTTTCAGAGACATCATGGTTGGTACACCACACACACCGGAGAGCAGCGGTGTTAGCGATGATGAGATTCGCCGTATGATTCATGACGAGATGACCGCGGCGATCCGGAAGGCTAATCCGGAGGATTTTAAGTAGCGGATTGAGAAGTGATGTCATGGTTCGAGTACCATGATAAGTAGCGGATTGAGAAGTGATGACATGGTTCGAGTACCATGATAAGTAGCGGATTGAGAAGTGATGTCATGGTTCGAGTACCATGATAAGTAGCGGATTGAGAAGTGATGACATGGTTCCAGTACCATGATAAGTAGCGGATTGAGAAGTGATGTCATGGTTCGAGTACCATGATAAGTAACGGATTGAGAAGTGATGACATGGTTCGAGTACCATGATAAGTAGAGGATTGAGAAGTGATGACATGGTTCGAGTACCATGATAAGTAGTGGATTGAGAAGTGATGTCATGGTTCGAGTACCATGATAAGTAGCGGATTGAGAGGTGATGTCATGGTTCGAGTGCCATGATGTGAGGTGGAATGAGAAGAGGGGACATGGTTCGAGTACCAGGATTCGTAGAAGATTAAGAGGAGATAACATGGTGCAGGTACCATGATTCATAGCAGATCGAGAGGTGGCCACGCGGTTTGAGTACCATGACATGTGGCGGTTAGTATTTCTGGTTTTTACCAGTTATTCCGTGGGGATTGTCTAGACTGAGATCAGAGGTGAATGAGTATGGGGCCAGAAGGCCTTGATGAACAAGTTTTAGTGGAGCATCCCTTGAAAAGGGAAATCGAGTGAGCTCCGAAGGATTGTGGGTGATATGCCAGTTGGAGTCGCAAGACTCGGGGATGAGTAGGGACGGTGCATTATGGGAGAATACGGTCTAGGCTGGGCAACCAGCCGATAGTGGAGAGGTCACTTTCTGTGACCCGGGTGGTGCTATTTCTGTTTCATGTGGGAGACGTAAGAGGTGATGAGATTTCGGTTTTTGAGTTTGGGGGTGAGCCTTGTGGGATTGCACGGATGGTGATCTCCAACCAGAGTATATGACAGTAGGTCTGCCATGAGGTAAAGATATAGCTTGAACAGGTCATCAGTGGGGACTGAGATGGTCAAGGACCAGGATACACCCTAATTGAGTATAGTAGGGTATGTGTTAGCTGCAGCATCGGACGATCAAGAGGAGTATATCAGGGCGGTGGCCCTTATTGTCTTTGATGGGTATTAAGAGTGGAAAAATGGTTTCTGCTCTTATGATAAGTGACGTGATGGAACGTTGGTTGAGGAGTCGATGATAAGGAGTACGGTAGATCATTACTTCCAGACTAAGAGTCAGGGTTAATACTGGACAGTTGGGAGGTCCGGTGATAGAATGGTGTGAGATTCTGAATGACTAGGGGCAGTCATGGTGGGAAGTTCTGAGGATTTCATCTGAGTTTCAGGGCATTTGGAGTTGCTCGATCTCTGTCAGGAGATCATCGAGCGTTGCGTAGCACCTTCCAAGAGTAGGTGCGATGATTACTGGTGGAAACAATCGGTGTGATAGATTGCTGGTGCGCCGATTGGGGATGGTTCGAACCCTAAGTGGGGGAAAACCGGGTATTTTATTGAGGGGATCAGAGATTCGATCGAGAATGGTTAGAGATTTGGATATAGAGATCGGCGGTGAGAATTCATTGAGCCCAAGGTTGTTGGTGATTGAGACGAGGTGCAGAGCGAGATAATGCATGTGTTATGTTTGAAAAGGATGAGTGCCTCCACGGCAAGTGGCCGTTGATCGGAGACCTTGAGGTGAACGGGAATTATTCAAGGTCATAATGGTGAATTCGATATGGTTGACTCGTAGGGTGAGTTCGGCGGATTAGAAATTCTGGTTCAATGATGGGGCTGTTATTCAGCTTGAAAAGGGCAGAAGTTGATTAGACAACCAATCTCAGGTTGTGGAACAGGAAGATCAGTGGATGAGACGAGACGTCGTGAAGTCCTATGAGGTGTATCGAGGTATCCGAATTTAACGCATTGGATTTCAGATAATTTTGAGTCTTGAGTGGAGACGGCAAGTGGTGGGTCAAGCATCGATGATTCCAGTGGGAGCCCTTTCGGTTAATGACAGCAAGTGAGAGGTTGCTGTGATGCTACGGGAAGCCGTAGTACTCACTAGTCATAGGTTGTTGTTGTGATGCTACGGGAAGCCGTAGTACTCACTAGTCAGAGGTTGTTGTGATGCTACGGGAAGTCGTAGTACTCACTAGTCAGAGGTTGTTGTGATGCTACGGGAAGCCGTAGTACTCACTAGTCAGAGGTTGTTGTGATGCTACGGGAAGCCGTAGTACTCACCAGTCAGTGAGAGGTTGTGGTGATGCTACGGGAAGCCGTAGTACTCACCAGTCAGTGAGAGGTTGTGGTGATACCGCGGGAAGCCATAGTATTCACCAGTCAGTGAGAGGGTGATGTGATGCTACGGGAAGATGTAGTACACACTAGTCAGCGAGAAGTTGTCATGATAAGGTACTCTTTGATCAGAGCATGGGCCAGAAGAGTTTTAGGCATGGGGTGGCCCTAATTTATGAGTTTTTGGGAACCTGGTGGTCGGACTAGGGGCGAGACCGGGGTCTCCTCAATGATAGGGAGTCATTATGTTCTGAGTAAGGTGTGGTCATCGCAATCCGAAATAATGGGATAAGTGAGGTACGCATGGGTTGCGGGAAATGAGTTCTGAGTTGAGTGCTTCGTTGGGACGAGTGGTTCCAACTCTGGGTCGGACCAAACTCTCGAGTTTGAGTTTGGCTCTGGTGGTGCGTTGGATAGGCCAGATGAGATTCTGGATTCTAAGGTGGGTTCCATGTTGAGGAGTATTGTTTGTCATTTGATGTCTTAGACCTGTGTGGGTCAGTACTCGGGTACGGGAGGTACCGCAAGTTGCATGGAACGATGAGTAACAGATGACAGAGGTCGGGGTTGAGTCGATCTCCTGTTGGGAAGGTAGCATTCGCTTAGGGTTAAGCGAACTTCGTTACTTGTGTGTCACATTGGGCCGATGTAGTTATAGTAAGAAGGAAACCATGGAGATGGTTGGGATAATGCAACGGATGACCCTAGGGGTTCAACTGTTGGGTCGATATCAGACCTGGTACTCAGTGTTAAAAAGGGATACGAGGGATGCAGCTGAGGCTTATGAGTTTAGATGTCTGAGGACTTCTGAGCGAGCATGATCCTCTTGTGTCAGAGAACAGGATGTTGAAAGTTTATTGTTCGGATGGATTCTGATAGTAGTTCAGTGGATGAGCCCTGGTGGGGTGTAAACCCTTTCGTTCCTTGGGGCGCGATTCAGACTGTTTTGGAACGTTGGTATGAGTGATCGGTAGCCGATTGTCGGATTTTGTCTTGTGAGAATCATAGGAGCAGTGAGTTATCAGGGGTTGATGTTCGAAGAGCGCATATCATGGTGATAGCGTGAGTGGGCGGTCTGGCGGGGGGCCAGGCCACTAGAGTTTCCCGATTCTGGGAAGGTCAGAAAGGGGTATTTTAGCGACAGAGGGGCCGGTTTTGTTCCAAATTTGGAGTTCCTGGACGGATCCAGGTATTCATGGAGAAAGATATCGTTTTGGCGTGAGAACCTCTCAGTGGTGCTTTTCGAGTGTTTGGTTTCTATCTATGTGGTTGAGGAGCGATTTCGAGGACGAAATCTATTTCAAGTGGGGGAGAATTGTAACATCCGGATTTCCAGGCATGACAATTTGAATATTTCTTTTTAAGTTCTGAGGAGGGACTCGATGAGTTGACGCCTAGACTCGTCGAGTAGGATCGCGATTTGCTGACTGGATTAATGAAGGGACTCGACGAGTTGATGGGTGGACTCGACAAGTCTGTGCTGGCGGCAGAAACCCTAAATCTTTGGGCCTGTGCCCTATTTAAGGGTCCTTATAGCCCTCATTTGCGGCTACCAGTCCAGAGAGAGAAACCCTAGAGAGCTTGGGCGAGTTGTGTGTGAGAGTAAACCATTTTAATCCTTTTTGGTGTTGTTTTGCAAAGAAGAAGGTGTTTCCAGCTAGAGGAGGTCAAGAGGATTGCTAATCTGTGGTTTTCAAGCTTGGATCTGCAGTATTGAGGTAGCAAATCGAACTCTCCTTCTGTTTTGGTTAAGATCTATGAATCTAGGGTTTTCTATACCCTTTTTATGGCTTGAATTGATGATTTTATGGTCCCTTTATGTGTTAGACTTCAGATCTGAACCCACAGAGGTCCAGAGAGCATTATCCATCTTGCTTTATGAAGTGTTATGGAAGGAATGAACTTAGGTTGCCATTGTTGAGGCTATTTCTTCAAAGGGAACCATATATGTGTTGCATGAGTGTAAAGGTTTCACCTTTACGTGATTAGTGGGTATGGAAAGGTCAGATCTATAGGTTAGAGAAGCGGACCTGACCTCAGAAGGTCATTTGAGTGTTGCCATGGACGCTACTCGCCGAGTTCATAAGTGGACTCGACGAGTCGAGTCGGGGTTGCCCCGCGATTCGTGACATGAGTAACTCATCGAGTGAAGGGATGACTCGACGTGCCAAGTGAGGCTAGAAGGATTCAGAGGACCCGCATGGACTCGCCGACTTGCCCATGTGCACTCGACGAGTCGGGTCAAAGTTTAACAGTTGACTTCAGTTGACCTTAGGGTTTTGGTCAAGCTGATTCAGGACAGTTCAGGGAGGGGTAGGATGGCCTTCTACCCAATCTTTAGAGATGAGGCTATGAGAGGGTATTGATCAGGAATGTTATTCGTATGATAGGAGGAGGCTAGGTTGGGACGTCAAGCACGAGAGTTTATCCGACTTCGTACGAGGTGAGTCTTCTCACTATACTGTACCTAGAGTGGTACCTATGTGTGACCGGAAGGTCTTATATGCTATGAGATGTATGTGATGTATGCTGTTATATGATATGGATGTGTTATGTATGTTATGAATGCTAAGGACCGGAAGGTCATTATGATATGGACCGGAAGATCAAGATGATATGGACCGGAAGGTCATTACGGGTAGGACCGGAAGGTCTACCAGGGTTGTGGGACGGAAGTCCTCTGAGACACAGTGACCGGAAGGTCTTATAGCCTTGAGTGGCGTATGTGCGTATGTGGACTGGATCTCCGAGATGGAGATGGTGTTTGAGAGTTGCGACTGTAGCAACAAGCAGAAAACCGTCTTTGCGATCAGGCAACTGAAGAGCGGAGTCATGAGCTGGTGGAAGATATTGGCAGATACGATGCCCAAGGGAGAAGCAAGTAAGATGTCTTGGGAAGATTTCCTGGTGCAACTGAAAATGCAGTACTGCTCTGAGCAGGATCTACTAGAGATCAACAACGAGTTTCAGAACCTAAAGAAAGGAAAAATGAGCGTCACCGAGTACGCTGCAAGTTTTACGGAGAAGATGAAGCTTGTTCCTTATCTAGTTCCAACGGAACTTTCCAAAGTCAACAGGGTTGCCAATGGATTACCAGCGGACTTTGGTCCAATGGTCAAACAAGCAACCACTTTGAAAGCCGCCATCTGGGCAGCCAAGAATGTTGAGACCCAAATAAGAGAAAAGGGTCTGGAGAAAGTTGAAGTTGGCGAGAAGAGGAAGCTGGAAGGATCCTCAAGACCTGATAATAAGGGAAAGTTCTCAAAGTCTAACCTGGACGACCGAAGGAATGGATCCAAGTGGTGTGAGAAGTGCAAGAAGAAGCACTTCGGAAGATGCGATGGAGAAGTGACGTGCTATAAGTGTGGTAGGACCGGTCACTATTCCAGAGATTGTACATTCGACAACAAGAAGTGCTACGAATGTGGAAATGATGGGCATATTTCAAAGAATTGTCCAAAGAAAAACAAAGGTGCAAGACCAAATGCACCGCCGAAACCAAGGGCATTCCACATGATCCTCGATGAAGCAGACAACAACGCGAGGAATCAAGAATGAGGACTTCTTACCCGAAGATCGGATTATGCAGTAGTGATAGTTTCGTATGATGTAGCCTAGTAGAGGCATAGTCTAGGGTGAACTTGAACACCTATGTAATCGTTTCAAGAAATAATATAAAACCTTCGTTTTGTTATCTGATGTGTTAAGTTGTTGTGTGGTTTTCTTGTATGGTGACTTGGAAAAACAGCGAGACAATACTTGGGACGAGTATGAGTAGGTGTAAATGGTAGTAGAGGCCTATACTACTGGAAGCACAGGACTCATGCTTGGATCAGGGAAAGTCACAAGGTTACCAAGAAGCTAGTAATTGGTACCGTTTTATTCAAATATGTCGTTACCATCGTTTCGGTAATGACTAAGAGGATGATTGTTATTCCAACCCTAGTGGTCATATTGAATTGAGTCCGACTACGCTGAGTATGTTATGTGGTTCAGAGAATCAAGTTCGATGTAGCATCTGACTTAAAAAGGAAGATTGAAATAAAAAGCGATCAGTAGAGGTATCACGAAAAGTTGCTTGTAGCTAGAAATGCTACCTTTTAAGATGAGATTAGAACATGAAGGAAAGTATAGTCTGTTATGGAAGACTCTAAGAGACCTGAGTCTAAGCATTGCAGCATACGATGATAGGTCATTGGAATATGACACATCGTTCTATTTTAGTAATAAAATAACTTATCTTAGGTTTGTTAAGAAAAAGAAGCAGTCTCCGGTAAGGATCGAGATTGTGACTTGAAGGTCATAATTTGGAGTCTAACGTGAGATAGGGAGCAAGTGCAAGATCGAGCACCGCCTGCAATCAGGAAGTCTTAGAGTTAGATATTCGTTCGAAGAAACATCAAAGTTACGGTTATTACTTAGGATGAAGAGATAATGTATGGAGTCATCATGTGAGCCCTGTTTCGTTGATGATTCCGGGATGTAATCATCCTAAGGGGGAGATAATTGTAACGCCCGTAGATCCGGGCTAGTCAATTTAGAGATAATAGGGGTCGAAAACGACTTTTCGACAAAAGATTATTTAGAATAAATAATCTTAACCAAGTTGTAGAATACGTCTCAAGGGTTCCATACATATAAAGAACGCCGAAATTCGAGTTATAACGAAGAAGTTATGGCCCGTCGAAGTTTTATGGCAAAATCGGCACGGCACCGGGAGACGTAAATAGTGAATTTTTGATAAAGGACTTTTTAGCCTTAGAAATCTAAACAAAAGTTGTAGTGTACGTTAAACTGAGAACATACAAAAAAAAGAACGCTCAAATCTGACTTCGTATGAGGAAGTTATGAATTTTCTAAGATTTGGCTTAGCAGTGCACAACCCGAAACTCGAATTTTAGATCGAGCGGTTTTTTTCCTACGCAACCTAAATGAGAATTGAAGATCTCATTAATAGGAACTCAACGGTAAAAAGACAGACGAAAACAGAGTCCGTATGTAGAAGTTATGAATTTTACGCGGACATTTAACAGTATAATCTCCTCGTACTGTTAAATTTAAGATCGGTCGAGAATTGGCCGACGGAGTCAAAATGAAAGTTGTAGATCTTATTTTTACCTACGCGTGGATATAAAGAACGTCAAAAACAAAGGTCGTATGTGAAAGTTACGGATTTGAGAAGTCGGAAGTGTGCTGTGTGAAAATGGGTGATGTGGCACAATCTTGGCCATTGCTTTCTCCCCAAGTCTTGCCACTAGATGGTGACATGTGGCACCAAGTTCAGCCATTTTTCACCCTATAAATAGAACCTCTCCCACCCTCATTTTCTTCACATATTTCCCATTCTTTCTTTCTCTCACTAGTTTCTCTCTCTCTCTCTCTAGAACCTCTCTCTAGCCTCGAAACCCCCCGAAAAGCCTAGGGAACCTCCCTAGCACGAGGCGGAAGCCCCGGAGTGCTCGATGGCTCCGAGAAGAAGAGCTTTTCGGCTCGGGAACGCTGCTCCAAGCAAAGTCCGGTTTTCTATAAAATCCGCTGTAAGTGAGCTACGTCTACGCTATTTTTAATATATCGTTTATTTAATTATAGTAACGTTATTAAGAACTTATAATAGTATTTGGGTTATTATTATGGGTTATATAAGTATTGTTTAACGCTTATATAATAGTAATAATAGCTAGACTATTAATTAGTCTCGTCGAATAATAGACTAAACTCTAGTGGTAATAATACTAGGTTTCGTCGAAGAAAATTATTTTTAAGAAGCGAAGTGCTGTCTGAGTTCGGATTCACCACCTTTTCAAGTGAGTGCATGGTCCCTTTCATCTTACACATAGATATGAAGTATTTTATATCAATTACGTGCTATGTGTGCATATTATCTGAATACTTGCTGTCTATGCTGGATGAATGATTTTATACATGTTTTAAATTATTTAAATATATATTTATTTTATATCTACAAATATGTTGGGATAAAACATGGGTAGATGAAATAGTTGGTGTGTGATGAAATAAAATGATGAGAGATAGGTGATGATAGGAAGGTGATGATAATTAGGTGATGGATAGGTGATGATGAATCGGTGATGTAGGATGAAAGATACTATAACCTTGTCCGACAATTTGGAGATGTAGTCATCTACTAGAGTATAGATGGCGACCACAGACTATTCTAGACAACCCGTGGCAACACCAGCAGACTTATAACCTGTAGGTGATGAATTACGAGTCCAAGTGATGTTGCGACTGTATATTCATGTGATGATACTCTAACCCTTACTATGAATTACAAGTTCAGGCGACGTTGTAACTACGTATTCATGCCTTAGGAACGAGCATATAAGGAAATGTGAGGTAAAAAGATGAGAGGTAAATATGATATAGGAGATGACCCTTAAGACAATTCTTTAAGGAATATTAAAGAAGATAACGGGGATGGGTAATCGGGTTGATTGTTTGATGTTTAAATATAATAATTATATTATTGTGGGTTGAAAACCCTATGTACTAACCAGGTTTCCCAACCTGACCCACTCCAGCTTATTTGTATCACAGGTGTCGATACGAAGCTACTTTGCACTGAGAGATTTAAAAGAGATGTAGATCACTAGTGTAAATGAATGTAAGTTCTGTTTATGCTTATGTTTCTGTATTGACGATGACATCCCAAATGTTTTAAACGAATAAAAATACATTTCTTCGAAAATGCTTTGATAACGTATTTATCATGTTTTTCTGGGAACAAATTCCGCAACATTTTTATTAAAAGAAGTACTCTGATTTTTATAAAGCATAAACAAAATTGGTCTTTTTTGGCCGTGAAAATGGGGATGTCACATGCTACTTGTCATGTGACATCACAAAGGGATTTTTACACATCTTATACTCCTGGTGATTTTGGGAATGTTAAGATGGGTAATAATGGGTTATCAAAGATTGTTGGTGTTGGAGATATATGTTTGAAGTTTGAGACTGGGATGGAGTTGGTTTTACACAATGTAAAACATGTTCCAGATATTAGACTTAGTTTGATCTCTGCTGGTTTACTTGATGATGACGGTTACCATAGTACCTTTGGTGGTGGCATTTGGAAACTCGCTCGTGGTTCTTTGATCGTGGCAAGAGGTGAAAGAAGCTCATAGTTATACATGACACATCCGAAGATCTCTAAAGAATCGATCCATGCATCGATATATTGTGACATGACCGATTTGTGGCATAAGAGACTTGGTCACATGAGTGAAAAGGGGATGTCTTTATTGTTGAAGAAAAATGTGTTGACCGGTGTACATGATGTGAATTTGAAGAGGTGTTCTCATTGTCTAGAAGGTAAGCAAAATAGAGTTTCCTTTAAGAGCCATCCTCCTTCCCGAAAGGATAATATACTTGATCTGGTACATTCAGATGTATGTGGTCCCATGAAGACTAGAACACTTGGGAGCTGTTTGTATTTTGTCACATTCATTGATGACTATTCAAGGAAGGTATGGGTTTATACTTTGAAGACTAAAGATCAAGTATTGGATGTGTTTAAGCAGTTTCATGCCTTGGTTGAGAGACAAACTGGGAAGAAATTGAAGTGTGTTCGGACAGATAATGGCAGTGAATACATTGGTCCTTTTGATGCTTATTGTAGAGAGCAAGGTATTCGGCACCAAAAGACTTCTCCAAAGACACCACAGTTGAACGGTTTAGCAGAACGAATGAATATAACATTGGGTGAAAGAGTTAGATGTTTGCTTTCACATGCAGGATTACCTGATTCTTTTTGGGGAGAAGCTTTGAATACAGCGGTACATGTTATTAATCTTACTCCTTCTGTTCCTTTGTCTTTTGATGTTCCTGATAGGGTTTGGAGTGGAAAAGATGTTTCGTATCGTCATTTAAAGGTCTTTGGATGCAAGGCTTTTGTGCATATTCCCAAAGATGAAAGATCAAAGCTTGAAGTGAAGACCAAGCCGTGTATATTCCTTGGTTATGGTCAAGATGAATTCGGTTACAGGTTATATGATCCAGTTCTGAAGAAACTCGTAAGGAGTCGTGATGTTGTATTTGTTGAAGATCAGAGTTTAAAAGATATTGAGAAGACAAAGATAGTTCCTCAATCTAATGATGATCGTGTTGATTTGGATCCGGTTCCCCCTCAACATTTTGAGCCAATTAATGAAGATGTTCAGAATGATGAACAACATGGTATTGATGACAATGATGTTCCAGAGCAGTCGGAGTTGGATGAGGATCTTCATCCAGAGTTGCCAGTACCCGATATACCACCATTTGTCCCACTTAGGCGGTCTACGAGAGATCGTCATCCTTCCACCCGTTATTCTGCCGATGAGTATGTTTTAGTCACTGATGGGGGAGAACCTGATTGTTATGCAGAAGCTATGGAAGATGAGCATAAAAGAGAATGGGTTGAAGCTATGCAAGATGAGATGAATTCATTGCATGAAAATAATACCTTTGAGTTGGTGAAGTTACCTAAAGGCAAGAGAGCTTTGAAGAACAAGTGGGTCTACAAAGTGAAGACTGAAGAACATACCTCACGGCCTAGGTACAAGGCTAGATTGGTGGTCAAAGGGTTCAGTCAAAGAAAGGGTATTGATTTTGATGAGATTTTCTCTCCGGTCGTGAAGATGGGTTCCATTCGGGTGATTCTTGGAGCAACCTGAAGGTTTTCAGGTTAAAGGCAAAGAAGACTATGTGTGTAGGCTTCAGAAAAGTCTTTATGGGTTGAAGCAAGCGCCAAGACAGTTGTACAAGAAATTTGAGTCAGTCATGGGTGAGCAAGGCTACCGCAAGACTACTTCAGATCACTGTGTTTTCTTCCAGAGGTTTGGTGATGATGATTTCATAATTTTATTGCTTTATGTTGATGATATGTTAATTGTTGGCAAGAATGCAGAGAGAATTATTCAGCTGAAGAAACAATTGAGCAAGTCTTTTGCTATGAAAAACTTGGGGCCAGCAAAACAAATTTTTGGCATTCAGATTACTAGAGATAGAGCTTCAAAGAAGTTGCATATGTCACAAGAGCAATACATTGAGAAGCTGCTTTGTAGATTTAACATGGGTAAAGCTAAAGTGGTTAGTTCACCTCTAACTACCAACTTTAAGCTGACTGGTAGAGATTGCCCTTCTACTAAGAAGGAGATTGAAGAGATGGATAGAGTTCCATATGCATCAGCCGTTGGAAGTTTGATGTATGCAATGGTGTGTACAAGGCCAGATATTGCCCATGCAGTTGGTGTTGTTAGTCGGTTTCTGTCAAATCCGGGAAAGAAGCATTGGGAAGCAATTAAGTGGATTTTCAGATATCTATGTGGTACTTCTAAATTAGGTATAACATTTGGAAATGGAGCACCTATGCTTGTTGGTTATACAGATTCTGATATGGCAGGAAATAAGGACAACATGAAATCCACTTCTGGATATTTGATGACTTTTGCAGGGGGAGCTGTGTCATGGCAGTCAAGACTGCAAAAGTGTGTTGCCTTGTCCACAACTGAGGCTGAGTATATGGCAGCAACAGAAGCATGCAAAGAGTTATTGTGGCTAAAAAGATTTATGCAAGAGCTTGGATTTATACAAAAACGCTATGTGGTTCTTTGTGATAATCAAAGTGTCATTCACCTTGCTAAGAATTCTATGTTTCACAAAAGAACAAAACATATCGATGTGAGGTATCATTGGATTAGAGATGCTCTTGAAGACAACTTGTTTGAACTTGAGAAAGTTCATACTGATGATAATGGTTCCGATATGTTGACTAAAGCTTTAGCAAGGGAGAAGTTGAAGATATGTTGCTCGATCGCCGGGATGGCGAACTCTTCCTCGTAGGCCAAAAAGGGGGAGATTTGTTGGGTTTTCTATGGGGTTTTTTAGCCCATGAGGAAAGCCCACTTATTTATCCCATGTATATATATGTGTTACATGCCCTAGTTTTACTAACACACAAAAATTCTCAGCCACCAAGAGCAATAGAGAGAGCAAAAGAGAGAAAACAAGGGTTTCTTCAATTTCCGTTTTTCTGGATACACCTTCAGTGTTCCTTCGTTTCCCGGAGATCCAACGGTCCGTTTTCTCTCATTTTTGGATAGAAGCTTCCCAACATCGAGGCCTTCAGATCCAACGGTTGAATTATCGAGATCAGCTCCAGAGACTCGGGAATCATCGCTTCTGTTTGCTGCTGGAAATCAGGAACATTTTTTGGTGATCTTCTTCTTTTGTCCTTGTTATTTGATTTCATATGCTTGATGTGATTTAGTTCCGAGTATATGATGATTATTGTATGCCTCTAGTACATCTAGAGAAGATTTTGTATTGCTCAAATATTGGTGATAGTGGATTTGAAGCGGCTCTAGTAGTCCCGTGGTTTTGCTCTCTTTTCTTGAGAGGTTTCCACGCTAAAAATTTCGGTGTCTCGTATTGATTGATTACTTACTGTTTTTGAGTTGATTATATTGGTCATATAACTTGCATTGGGGTTGTTTTTGTTGCAAGTGAAAATATCCTATTTGTTTACATCCTAAAAGGTTCATTCAAGACGGGAATAGTTTAGTCAAACGAAGTATTATTCCGCATTGTTATTTACCGTTGTGGCTGCGTTTTTCCCATAAAAAACGTGGTTACGGGATTTTGGTATCTTCGGTACCCAAAGAAAGCAAAGCTTTTTTGTCACTTCGTGACACTTTGGAAGTCAAAGACTTCCTTAAATTGCTAGTATCATGGAAGGAACAAAATTACGGTAATGATAAATGATCAAACGCGGTTTTCAATTTTGAAGTTGAAATAGTTTGATAAAAATAAAAAGATGTTTTATTTAATTATTGGTTCATATTTTATATGATATTGATTGTTTTGTATGTATCCTAATTGAAAATTTCATTTATTTTGAGTTTGTAAATTATGGTATTTGTATTTTTCTTCTATCCACGTGTCCATCATCAACACTTGCACTCCTTCATTCAACAACTCAACCCTCCAACTTCTTCAATTTATCCAATCAGCCCTTATGCTTTTATTCCTTAAAACAAGCTATCCTTAAGATTGTTCAACTGTGCCAAACATACCAAGTCAAACAATCTTAATACAATAAGTCCTCATCTGGTGTTAAGATTGATATGATACATTTACCTTTCTTAACATCCTCCCTCAATATTAACAATGGAAGGGATTAACTAAATTCAATTTTTCCATAAAGAACTCATGACGAAATAAGTTAAATATTTTATAAAAATATATGTTGTTTAAGTTAATGAATCAGTTTTAACAATTTTAACACCACTTCAAGAAAAATGGTTGACTTATTGAATATTAATATATCTCAAACTATCAATTCCTATAGCAAATAAAAGTCTCAAGACCTATATAATTTTGCATGTATTTGATGCAAGACCTTTATATTAAGAATTTGTTGATGACATTGAAACTTTTATCTGTTTTATGCTTTTCCAATAAATTAAGGAATTCCCTAGAATAAAGGAAATCCCAGTCACAAATCTTTTGGAATTTGTATACATTCCACGTTCAACGTCAACATATGTAGTAAGACCCAAGGAATATGATTTACATATGCTAACTCCTTTTCTTTGACAAAGTTTGAGATATCTTAAAGTTATAAAATCCAATTTTAAAGATGTTAGGAAAACCAGACGATGCTTGTCAAGGCTCAGAATAGATTTGATGTCACTTGCCAAGTTCTGATGACCCTTGCTAGGAAGTAATGTTGATAACAAGCAAAACCAAAAGCACACAAACACATAGTATTTACGTGGTTCGGTCAAGGCGATCAACGTCCACATGCAGGAGGGGCGTAATCATTATTCAAAGAGTTCTCAAACAGAGATTAGAAGTACAACTAACAGAGAGTTAATCTACTCATTAAGGATACAAAAGACACTCCAATTGACTTAGCATGCATCCCTATTTATACCGAAGGGATCAGACCTAAAACCCAGATGGGCCAATCCCATAGGCCCATGAATGGTGTTAACCAATCACAATCCGTCATGTTTTAGCTTTTGGAACATTCATACTGGTGGCACATCATAATGGTACATCATGATCCATAGTGGCACATCATGATGCAATAGTGGCACATCAAGATCACCATGGTACATCAACTATCATGGTGGCACATCATGCAATAATCCTTGAGCATCTTCAACTTATGAACATCCTTGGATAATCTTGAGCATCATAGTGAACATCACAACATAAGTGGCATGGTAGGGATACAATGGCACATCAATGAACACAAGTGGCATACCTTGCACCGAGATGGCACATATTATACAAGGAATAGCACACCTTCTCAAAGGATAACACATCTTCCTCCAAGATAGCACTCCTTCACAAATGGCACACCTTCCTTCAAGTTGGCACATCTTCCTTCTAGTTGGCACACCTCATTCATAAATGATACATCAAGACTCCAAAGTGGCACACTCTCATGATAGTGGGACATCAAGATTCATCAGTGTCACACTTGTTTCCTAGGTGGCACATCTAGACACTAGATGACACACCTTCAACCTAGATGTACATCCATGCTTATGAATGGCACATCTTGATCATGGATTGTAACGCCTAGTTTCAGGTATGTCTCTCTTAAAAAGTATTAATTTTTCAAGTTTTGAATTTATGGTGGCTACGGCGTGGTGAATGAGTCTCGCAACGTGGCCATGGCTGGTAAATGTATGGAGGCTAAGTAAGTTCCATGGCGTAGCAATCTATTCACCACGACGTGGCCGCTGTTTAATAACAAACGCTAATTTTGGGGTTTGTTCCCCTATTTAAGGGATGTGATGGCTAGGGTTGCTCACTTTCAGCCTCAAACACTCTCCCTTAGCCTCTTAAAGCAAACCCTAGCCTCCATTGCTAACTCTTTAGCTTTTGTAGTGTTTGGTATTGTTTTGAAGAAGAAGAAGAAGAAGAAGAAGAAGAAGAAGAAGAAGAAGAAGGTGCCTCTTGAGCTTTGTTTTAGCAAGCAACTCTCTCCATCCTCCTTATGCATGTTTCTGGACTTTTGTAAGTCCTCAAGATTCGATTTTTATGTTACTTGCTTCTAGATCTAGCCCTTTTGTCCCTTAATCTTTATGGTGAGGGAATTTGGAAGGTTGGATTCCATAAAGTTGGCAACTTTATGGATCTTTGTGGTCATCTTAGTGTTATATGTTCCAGATCTGAGGATCCTTGGAGTTTTGGTCCCTTGCACAAGCCGTGAGTTCATAATTGCCATGTTTTTTTTACCTAAAATGGAAGAGACATGAATTCGACATGCATGTCCATAAAGCTATGATTTTTATGGTCCATTAGATGTATAAAACCCTTCTAGAAACTTTGGAAGAGTAACTCTAGTGATTAAGTGCTTAATGGGTGTTTACATGCCTTGAATTACCTTTAAGGACTCAGGGTTTGGGATCTTGACTTATTGGGGTGTCTTGATGGATAAAGTTGGAAATTTTATCCATCAAACCAGATCTGAGCTTTGGAGCTCTTGGAATGGTTGGGAAACAGCTTATCACGTTAAGTTGTTCACTATTCAGACCAGTCCCCATGGCGTGACCTTAGGCTGCCACAACGAGGCGACTGGGAAAGGATCTGATTGTTTTGTACTTACGCTTCTACAACATGGCGGAAGGATGGGCATGATGTGGCGCCTCTCTGATTTGGACTTTTGGGTTGTTAACATGACCGTTAAGCGTTGACTTTGACCAAGTTTAGGCCAATTGGAGTATTTTGAGCCGGTATTTAGATCAATGATCAGTTCAGCTATCTTCTAGGCTTCGAGGTGAGTTTTTCTCGTTGTACTCGTGGGTCGAAGGCACCAATTTCGACCCACTAGGATTATGTTTGTTGTTCCATGTAAGCGCTTTAATATATGTTCAACTAGGATTATGTTTGTTGTTTCATGTAAGCGCTTTAATATATGTTAACATAATATTTGTACCCTTCAACAATCTAGTCCATTAATCATACTAGTTTAGGATCAAAGCGGTTTTTGTTACATTTTACGTAACTAAACCCATCAATGGTTGATACACATGTATAACTAAATGACATAGATTAAAACATAATGTATGGTATTAAAATCAAAATTGATTTCCTATAAGACCCTTCTTAGCTTGAAGTGAGATAAGATTTCAAATAAGTGTAAATAATAAGGGAACAAACTGAATCCATAACTTTGTATAGAGAAACATAATTTTTTAAACAAAACAAAGAGCACCGGTAAAACACCCACTAAAACAAAATACCACACCAACGTGTGTAGTATGCTCATGAATGACATAAGGAGATAATCCCTTTGTGAGCGGATCCGTTGTTATGTATTTTGTCCTAATGTGCTTTATTAATAATTTATAATTTGCACTCTTATGTTATGAAGAAAACTTGATGTCAATACAATTTGACTCAATACAACTTTTGTTGTTGATGGAATATAAAATTGTTGACTTATTGTCACAACTTTAGTGGTCTTTCAATACCAATAATATGTAGCCTCATAACAAAATTCCACATCCATATTGATTTGATGCTTCATAACATGTTGTAAATTATATTTCTATTATGGACGAAGCTACCGAAGCCTATTCCATGAAATGGGTCATCATGTTAGCATGCAAATGTAGGCTAATGTGGCTTGGTAGCCATTTTGGCATCTAATAAAATCATATTCCTAATACAAATGATCTCTAAACCATCTAATTTCTTATATTTGAGCATATAGCCTTTTTTTTTCCCCTTTATAGATATCTCAAAACTCATTTGGTTGCTTTCCAATAATCATACACATGGTGCTTAGCTATATGCCCAACATCCCAACAATATATGGATGTGTACATACTTGAGCATATATCATATTCCGAGAAAAGAAAACATAGTGTGTCTTTTATATCTCTCAAACTTAAAGATCATTTTTAGGGTACTGGTTGAGACTAAAATTTTCTCTTTTAGCACCAAGGGTGATCGATGTAGCCCTTTTTGTGATAATCCTATAATTCCACGAGATTTAGTGTTCCTCGGGATCTTTCATTTTAAAATGCTTTGAAAGAAATCTATCGGTGGCAAGCAATATATCATCAACATACAAATCTATCAGTGGACAAGATATTTTTTTCATTGTTTTTCACATTTTTTTACTTCATAAACCTGTCTTGATTTGAGGCTAGGGTTTCATTGGGCTTTTGGCACTAAAAAGCACTTCTGAGGTTAACTTGTGTTTATCTTCATAAAGACATACAACAATAATAACCAAAAAGAATCAGAAAATGACTGATATTAGAACATGAATTTAGTCTTTACAACAATTTTAATAGTTAGACGGATGGAACTAGGTTGCACTCATGTATCATCTTTTTGCATGTTCTTGACATCTTTACTTTCCGAGACCTTTTCTTTGACCTATCTGAACATGAAGCCTATCTCTGAGTTTTGGGACAACTTTTCTAGCATTTTATTATTTGAGCATTACATTGACTTGATCTTGCAAGCATTAAGACACGATGAGAATAAAATATGAACACAACTTAACAACATAACAGATTATTAAGTTGAGTCTTATATTAACAGAACATTGTTATGATTGTAGAATTATAAAAAGATCAGTTTGAGCATTTGTAGCAATTTTGTTTGAATCTAGCTTTAAAAAATTACAATAATAATATATTCTAATGGTTTTTTCAACTATAATAGTCTTTTTATGAAAACTAAATCACATCCGGTTGTTACAAATCACTCTTTTGATAAAAGCAAGTATATAAAAATGATCAAATGAATTCCATAAGTTCAAATGCATCACAAAACTCCAATATTGACAAATGAGGATCAATATTTTTATTAGCATTTTCTCAAAAGCATCTTATGGCATGCATTTTGTTAAGCATTTGTTGTTGTGGTTTGGTCATTTGTGGTCAGCAAGTGAATGGAAAATCAATTTGCTATGCATAATCCAAATGTTTAGAGCACCAAATTTTTACATAATCCAAACGCACACTCCACATTGCAAACCATCAGTAGATTATCAAAGACTGCAGAGAAAGTTCAATTGACCCAATATTCATATGCATCTCAGTAGATTGTCATCATAGACTTTGTTGAAGAATGGGCAAAAAACCATTTGGTCATGGCATTGGTAGAGGTGGTGGGGTCCATTTCCATATCCATGCTGTCCAACGCTTCTAACCTACAACAGAAGGAAATAAATAAATAAAAAGATAGGTTATATAAGATATAAACAAAATGACAAAAAGAATGAATGTAATGATTGGGCTTAGTAACATCTTTGACAAAGAAGCATAAAAAGAAGAGATACCTACACAAAAACAAGCGTATACATGTACTTAACAAATTTCAAATAATGTTCAAGTTGGCGTTGATGATTTAGTTCCATGACAGAGTTCCAATTCAGATTAAAATCTCAAGAACCCAAGTGATATTAATCGAGACAAAACAAAACAGAGAATTGCAAAAGTACAAAAACTCCATGACCAAAATCCCTTATAAACTCCAAAACAACTGAATCAGTGGTGGGACATAACTGGTAGCATCCTACCAAGGTCTTATACATGTCATATGTTCACAAGTACAAAAAAAAAGTGAAGGGCGATGTTACAAACTCCACGACTCAAATTCTTAAATGTCCATGAGTCATAAGTAAATCCGTAAAGAAATGCCCAAAATCAAACTTAAACTTATATGCTTTGTGTAATTAATATGAAAGACTTAAGTATCATATTTGTCTAAGAGCAGCTTCAAAACAACTAAAACCGATGGTGGAAGGTAATTGTTGGCTCATAACCACATAACCCACAAGCCAGATCACGAAACAATGTCCAAAATCAAAGGAAACCTCATATTAATATATAATGTCTTATTACCCAAAAGGGTAAGATTAGTCCAAATAATCTCCAAACAACTAAAACCTATATGGGAGACGATGGAATCTTACATGGGTAAACAGCAGTCTACATCTATCTTAACATGGAACAATAAACATAATCCTAGGTTACTATTTTGGTATATATAAACTCCCATTCAATAGGTGTTGTACAAGAAATGAAAGATATATCAAAGATAGAACAAAGATGCGACAGATGCTACCAAAATGCACAAAGAACCAATCCTTCCTGAGTGAGCAACAATGGCATAAACGGAAGCCGGACCAAGACGTTTGCAGGCAGAAATGAAATGTTGGGCTGCTGAAGCCAAACCATAAAAGAGTAGACTGGTAACTGCAACATTCATGGATCGAGGGTGGCTTTTGAACGGAAATTCAGAGCCTTGCGACTTAATTTCAGCGAAAGCAGCTAAACCGATGATAATAAACTTAATTGGGGATGGGAGCACGATTCCCCCAAATATTCGCGGGTAATACTCCATCCAGAGGCGACCCAGACTTTTCAATAGACTAACGATGTATCGGATGCATTTCAGAACAAATGCTATGGTGAAAATGAATGTTCCATGGTGGACTTCTGCGGGTGTTTCTATCTTCACGACAACAACTTCTTCCTTGTCGACTGGATTATCAATGGCAGAAGGCATGACTCTGTTGGGGTGGAGGCTGAAATTTTTGAAATAGAACAGCTATGGTCATCCTTCTTACCGATTTTTCTTTTATAGGTCACTTTGCTTTTGTCCTACCTTTTTTTTTCTGAATCAATCGAAAGAATCGTTTCTTATGATTCGCACTGAATCGAATAATTACCCTTTTATATGTGTGCACCCCACAATGTTCTTCCTTCCACTTATTTTACTAACACTGTTCACTTTCTTTTATGAAAAAAAATTTGTTTGCTTATTTTTCTATTAAAATGGTGCATTAACATTTATGTTCATAGAATTTATTAAGAAAAACTATTCAGCCATTTTTCCCAAATAAACACAGGAACAAGAAAAAAAATTCAATTAAACCATTTTATTTTGTATTATATGGTATTTTATATGTTTTTTGACACATAATTTGTCATTACTGTAGCTTAACATATAATTTGCCAATTTTGTATTATGTGGTTGAAATCCATTTCAGCAACATGAACTTAAAATGTACGTGTAACCAAGGCACATTGCATTCAAGTCTTGTAACTTTTATAAGAATAATTAAAAGATAAGATGTAAAAACGTCCAAATACTTGTTTTTTAAATAGATGGGTTATAACTCATTTAAAAAGTGTCATTGAAATTGCGTAATTAAAAGGATATTGACATAAAACCTTTTAAGTTTTATAAAAAAAATAGTTTTATTTTAAATCATTTTTGTTAGAATTAAAATTTTGAAAGTTTTTTATTATTTTTTTTTTATTTCTAGCTGTTTTAACACAAATTAGGTTACCGTAAAATAAAATTCATAAGAAAACTGTTTACAATTTTTTTACATTTTTACTATAAATTTTTTTTCATATTATGTATATTTATGCAGTAAAATCGTATTTTCACATAAAAAAAACTTATGTTTACTATATAAAAGCTTTTTTTAAGAACTTTTTTGTATTCGAAATACCTATTTATAAATATAGGTATTTATTAAATACATAAATATATCAAAATCCGTTTTTATTAAAAATATATATATACAAACACATATTTTACAAAACAAATCTATACAAACACCAATTTTATTATAAATACATTTGTATACAAACACATATTTCATAGTAAACATATGTGTGTGTCTGTATATATATATATATATATATATATATATATATATATATATATATATATATATATATATATATATATATATTCACACATACATAGACACATACACACACACACTAGCCTTTTACCCGCGCCAAGCGATGGATACGAACAATTTCTTTCGGTATTATTTCTATTCGATAACATGTATGATTTGACACCCAACTTTGGCACGAAGGTAATGAAAAGGTATTCCCCTAACAGTGAAATCTAATTTGCTTTGGAAGATGGTAACTTATAACTTGGGTTCATATAAATATGTTTTTACAAAATATATTTATAATAAAATAGATTTTTGTATACATTTATTTTTTTGTAAAATACTGTAACATTCCGTTTTAAATTAAATAAAATAAGTAAATAAATAATAAGCCCTAAACCCTGAGATGTAATTATATCATTTTTCTTATGTTATTTTATTGTAGCCCTAAATCCGTAATAATTTAGCAAGGTGTAGGTTTTGGAAGTTAAATATCATAACTTTTGAATATTGGGGGTTAAGTGTAATTTCCAGATTGGTTTGTAAAGATTTTCAGAAGTCAGGGGATATTTGGTAAATATTGGAGTTAAGTTGAAAAGCTTATGGTGGAGGAGGACCAAACTTGAAAAAATACGAGATATATTTGAAAGTGAGGCGGGATTAAACCCGGTATCCCTTCCCTCCTCGTTTTCTTGATGCAACCCTAAACCTAGATGCACTTTCAACAGTCGCCACCATGTGGAGCCTTCTCCGCCGCCGCCACTTAGCTGAGTCCGACCGCCACCCTTCCACCTGCTACCTCGCCATTGAAACGCCACCACCACAACCCTGTTGTCGGATGTCGTAGGCAGCCGGAAGAGCCACCGAGAACGGTGTTTGTAGCTGTGTTCGTCGTTGTGTGGGTTGTGTGTGACCGGGAAGCTCTCGGTAATCTAATTGCAATCATGTCTCCTTTCCTTTATTTTTTTGTAAGTGTGACGTTGGGTACGTCCTTGCTACCACTGCCGGCCTCGGCCGTCGTTTTTGTTGCTTCCGGCGTCGTCATCCACCAAGTTGGTGGCTGAGGGTTGTGTTCTCATGTCTTGTATATGTGTGTGTTGCTGCTAGAACCCGTGAAGCATGTGGATGAGGTGTTATGTTGGCCAGAGGTGAGGCGAACCACCATGGCAGCCAACAATGGTGGCTGCCGCTAAGCCTCCTCCTTTTGCCGCCACCAGCCACCGTCAGGAGGTGACTGTGTGTGTGTTAATAATGTTCAGCTTGTATGTGTGTTTTGTTAATGGAATTTTCCCTCGAGCCGCCGCCGTGTGCGGGTGGCTGCCGCCGTGAACCACCGTCGACCACCACCGCCCGAGGTGGCAGTAGGTGGTGGTCGGTCTAGTGAAACCCTAATTGACCTAAAAAATTAACTTTGGACCTTGTGACATATGCTTGGGTTGGAAACCCTAATAAGGGTTTAGAAAACCCTAGTCTTGGAGACTTTTGTTTGGGATTTGCCGGGACCCACGTTTTAGACCGTTGGATTGGAATTATGAATTATGCCCGACCAGATTGTATGATTGACCTGGTAGAGTGGTGAACTTAATGGATTAAGTCCTTAATGGGTTAAGTGTGCTCACTTAACCCCAATCGTCATTTTATGTGAAAACCCTATTTGTGTTTGGGCTTCGAGTTTGGCTTTTCTTTTGGGCTTAGGCGATTGGGATTATTGATGGGCCATCTGAGAACAAGTGTATGGACTAGGATATTGGATGGGCTTTAGGGTAAGGCCCATATAATGGGTTGGGCCCAATTTGGAAAATTAGGACATATATTGGGCCTTGGTTGATTATTTGGCTTTGGGCCTTCAGAGTGTGAGTTTGGGCCTTGGTCTTGGACCAAGCTAAATTAGGGGTAAAATGGTCTTTTTACCCCAAGTATAGATTTATGGTTATGCATAGGAACCTAATTGTTAATTGGGTGTTGTTTTGCTGTCGACAGTTCGTGGACCTGTCAGCCAACAACCAGAGATTTATCCGCGGGACTTCAGCAGTGTGAGGTGAGTTTCCTCACTATGTTAGCGGGTCGAAGGCACCAATGCTGGCCCAGGGTTGCTATGTAGAGTGTTAGATGTCTGTGTGACTCTTGCATGTGTATGTGTTTTGTATGCTTACGGGACGGGGCCGATGGGTATTCTGTATTCTAGTACCAGGTTATGCATATATGATTTGTATGTTGGCGGGGTCCGATGATTGTACAATATGCTATTATCTTTGTGATTTTCGCATGCGTTAATGTTTATATGATTATATGGTTATGTGAGTGTGGGCGGGGCCCGTATCTCACTATTATCTGAGTGTGGGCGGGGCCCGTATCTCATTGGGCGGGGCATGTTATTCGAGTGTGGGCGGGGCCCGTGTCTCATTATTATTCAAGTGTGGGCGGGGCCCGTATCTCGTTTAGACAGGCTCGTTATATGTGTTATGTATGTGTGGTATGTGTACCTTGGGGAACTCACTAAGCTTTGTGCTTACGATTTTTAGTTTATGTTTCAGGTACTTCGGTTTTCAAAAGGAAGAGCCTGGGATGATTGTAGAGCTGTAACATCCCAAAATTCAAGGCCAAAAATTTCATTTATAATTGAGTTATTATAAAACCAACAGTATAAAAACATTCATAAAAATAGTAGATTAGTCCAAATTAATAACCTCCAAACAGCTAAAACTTATATCGGATGAGACGGAATCGTACATGGGTAAACAGCAGTCCAGAGCTATCTTACATGAACAACAAACAAACTCCTAGGATCATTTTCGAGTATATAAACTCCCACTCCATAGTTATAGTAAAAGAAATGAAATATCAAAGATAGAATAATGATGCGACAGTTGCCACCAAAATGCACAAAGAACCAATCCTTCCCGAATGAGCAACAATGGCAGAAACTGAAGCCGGACCTTGACCTGTGGAGGCAGAAATGAAATGTTGGGCTGCTGAAGCCAAACCATAAAAGAGTAGACTGGTAACAACGACATTCATGGATCGAGGGTGGGTTTTGAAAGGAAATTCGGACCCCTGAGACTTCATTTCAGCGTAAGTAGCTAAACCGATGATAATCAACTTAAGTGGGGATGGGAGCACGATTTCCCAAAATAATCGCGGGTAATAGTACATCCAGAGGCGACCGAAACGTTCCAGTAGAGTAACGATGGAGAGGATGCATTTCAGAACAAATGCTATGGTGAAAATGAATGTTCCACGGTGGACTTCTGCCGGTGGCTCGATCTCCACGACAACAACTTCTTCCTTGTCGACTGGATTATCAATGGCGGAAGGCATGACTCTTTTTGCGCTGGAGGCTGCAATTTTTGAAATAAAACTGCTATATATGGTCATCCTTCTTACCGATTTTTCTTTTATAGGTCAATCTGCTTTTGTCGTACCTTCTTTTTGCTGAATGAATCGAAAGTCCTTTTTGCTGACTCAAAAAGGGTGACGAACTGATGATAAGGCTACCCCCATGGGGGGGGGGGGGGTTAAGCACCACTTACTTACTATATCCTTCCCATTTAAAAAATAAGTGTTTGGACCTTCTTACCCTTAAGTGCTGTAATGATCCTCTATTTTGATATTGAAGAGAGAGAAGATTCACTCGTGATAAAAACGGTTATTTAAAAAAAAAAAAGTTGTAAACATTTTTTTATGAAAAAAAATGTTTGTTTATTTTTGTATTAAAATGGTGCATTAACATTTTTGTTCATAGAATTTATTAAGAAAAACTATTGAGCCATTTTTTTCCAAAAAAATCCAATTAAACGGTTCTATTTTGTATTATATGGTATTTTATATATATGTTTTTTGACACATAATTTGTCATTACTGTAGCTTAATATATAATTTGTCAATTTTGTACTATGTGGAAATTAAAACCTGTTAGTTTAAATCCATTTCAACAATATGAAGATAAAATATATGTGTAGCCAAGGCACACTCCATTCAAGTCTTATGAGTTATGATCAAAATGTAAAAGAATAATTAAAAGATAAGTGACAGAAAGAGTCTCCATGCCAAATACGGTGGAGAAGCAAGCATTTTATAATAAGAATAATTTACATATACAACCCTTAGAGAATAAGGAAAAGTACAAGAAGATGAAAAATCACATTAAAGAATGGAAACGTATGAGAGACCTATGAGTGTCTAACATCCCCCCTCAAGCGAAATGGTGGCGGTTTGATGCACAACATGTCGCGGAAGAACTCAAATTGATGTCGGGGAAGACTCTTTGTAAAGATATCTGCCACCTGAAGCTTGGTAGGAACAAATTTGGTGTGAAGTTTCCTAGAAGAAACAAGTTCACGAATGAAATGATAATCCAACTCAATGTGCTTAGCTCGTTTGTGAGAGACCGAATTTTGCGTGAGAAATAAGGCACTTTTATTATCACACAAAAGCGTTGGTCGATCCGGAGGTAGAGCATGCAGCTCCCGCAGTAAATGAGTGATCCATATTATTTCCGCAGCAGTGTTTGCCATGGCACGATACTCAGATTCACAACTCGAGCGAGAGATGGTGGGTTGTTTCTTAGCACTCCACGATACAAGGTTGCCGCCTAGAAAAATAGAGTAGCCATAAGTAGAACGACATGTCTCAAGACACCGAGCCCAGTCCGCATCAGAATAACCAAGAAGAAGGCCAGGGGAGTTATGGCGAGAAAATGTGAGGCCAAAGGACATAGTGCCCTTGACATATCGGAGAATGCGCTTGACACTCTGAAAATGAGAACTCGTAGGACTCTGAAGAAACTTACTAACTTGATTTACCGCATATGAAATATCAGGACGTGTGATGGTCAAGTATTGCAGCGTACCAACAAGAGACCGATAGTGAGTCGGGTCATCAAATAGCTCACCACTCGTGACAAAGGCAGCATTGGAAGCAAGCGGGGTGGTAGCTGGTTTGGCGTCAAGAAGAGCCGCTCGCTGAAGAATGTCATGAGCATACTTAGATTGACTGAGAAATAAGCCAGTATCAGTATAGAAGACTTCAAGCCCGAGAAAGAAATTAAGGCGGCCGAGATCCTTGATAGCAAACGTATCGTGTAATTTGGTGATAAAAGACTGGATGACAGCCTCTTGATTTCCAGTCAAAATTAAATCATCGACATAGACAAACAAGTACAAGATGCACAAGTCCCGTTTGAATACAAACAAAGAAGTATCTGCCTTGCTACAAACAAACCCACTAGCAATAAGAAAGGTGCTTAGCCGATGAAACCAAGCTCGCGGAGCCTGTTTAAGCCCATAGAGAGCTTTGTTTAGACGACACACATGATGAGGAAAAGTTGGATCCTGAAAGCCCGGTGGTTGCTCCATGTATACCAGCTCATGCAACTCACCATTAAGAAAAACATTGTTAACATCAAGTTGGTGGAGTTTCCAGTTGTTAAGAACCGCCAGTGAGAGCACAATTCGAACAGTAGAGGCCTTAACCACCGGACTGAAAGTTTGAGAATAATCAATCCCCAGGACTTGACTGAACCCCTGAGCAACAAGACGAGCTTTGTGTCTTTCAATTTAACCATCGGCATGATATTTGGTACGGAATAGCCAACGACAACCCACTATGTTATGATGTTCAGGTCGGGGAACCAATGTCCAAGTATTATTCCGGTGAAGAGCTTCCATTTCTTGATGCATGGCAGTCAACCAATGTGGATGTTTTACAGCGGACTTGAACCCTTTCGGATCTGTGGAAGCAAAAAGCGCTGAATATAGCGCATGGGAAGAAGTGTGGGCCAAATCGGCCCGATGCTTTGGTCTGAAAATCCCAGCCTTGGCTCGTGTGGTCATTGGATGTCCCGTGGGTGGAGGAACAGGGGTCGGAGTATCAACGGGTGAATCTGACTGCAAAGGCGTAGCATGTTCGTCAGAAACAATCGTGGGCTCGGGTGTAGCAGGCTCGTTATGGACGGTAGTGGGCTGAGAAAACACATGGTCTCCCGGAGATTTAGAGGAGACAGGCGGGTATTGTGTCTCATCACAAAGGTCGCAGGCGGGCAATGACGAAGAAGAGGCCGGAGCTGACGGCGATGTTGGCGAAACAACCGGTGCAACAGGGGAACATGGGTGATCATCCAAGAAATTTGTCAAGGTTAACATGGTTGCCGGAAGTTGAGACGTAGCACCAGAAAAAGGAAAGCATTGTTCATCAAATTTGGCATGCCGAGTGATATAAATACGTGATGTCGCAGGATCAATACATTGATAACCTTTGTAACGAGAGCAGTAACCAAGGAAAATGCACGGGAGGCTTCGTGGAGAGAGTTTGTGAGCGGCATAGTCTCGTAAGTACGGGTAAACACGACAACCAAATGGCCGAAGGTGATCATAAGTTGGAGCCCGATTAAATACAAGCTCAAAGGGGGATTTATTCTGCAACACCGAAGTAGGTAAGCGATTAATTAGATAAATTGCAGAACTAAATGCGTGAACCCAATATGATGGAGGGACGTGTGCATTAAATAACATTGCCAGACCCATTTCAACAATGTGTTTGTGTTTGCGTTCGACTCGAGCATTCTGTTGAGGAGTGTATGGACAAGAAACATGGTGAAATGTGCCATTATCATTAAGTAATTTGCAAACACGATGATTCAAGAATTCGGTGCCGCCATCACTCTGAAAAACCTTTACTTTGCGAGTGAATTGTGTTTGAACAAACTTGAGAAATACATCCAAGATTGCATAGAAATCAGATTTGGTTTTAAGAGGATAAAACCACGTAAATCTAGAATGATCATCCATAAACACAACATAATATCGGTAAGCATCAACAGAACATTCAGGTGAGGGTCCCCACAAATCACAGTGCACCAAATCTAATATGTTTAATGAACGCTTTTCATTTATAACAAAAGGTAATCGATGTGCCTTAGCAAGTTGACAAGGAGAGCATACAACCAGGTTTGGTAAAAGAGAAGTAACCAACAAACGACCCTGTTTATTTAAAAGTAAAATGGTGTCAACGGACACATGTCCTAACCGAGAGTGCCACAATTCAAAGGACGCCTTCAACTTTGACTTGGTGGAGGCAAAGAACGCCCGAGGACTGGTAGAGAGAACATATAAGCCACGTTCACACCGACCTTGAGCGAGAACTTGTCGCGTTGATCGATCCTGAATGTAGAAATAAGGTTGAGAAAACAAAACATCCAGATTATTATCGATGGTTAATTTACTAACGGATAAAAGATTTTTGGTAATCTTAGGAATGACCAATACATCCCGGAGCCTAATATTATTATTAAAAGAGGAGTCGCCAACATGTGAGATGGGAAGAACCTGACCATTCCCAAAGGTAACCTGGTTGATGCCCGAATAGGGTGTGGGTTGAGTCACCGACGAAGAAGTAGATGTCATATGGTCCGTCGCACCGGAATCAACATACCAATCCGGTCCGGCGGAAGAAACATGACATTGGGCATGAAAAGCTTTGGCGAGATCAGCATCAGAGGCGGGAGCATGGGTGACATAGGTGGCAAGACGAGGGCAGGCATTAGCATAATGACCGTTTGTACAACACAATTGACAGTGCGGAGGACGGCGACCACATCCCCGACCGCCACGGGAGGATCGACCACCACTACCTCGGTTAGAGATAGTATCACGAGACAGAGCGGTAAACGCAACAGGTGGGGCGATGGACCCATGAATGGACTTGAGAAACAATTCGTGCCCCTCTGCCTGCGCAATAAGATCCCGAAAGAGAAGGGGTGACCGAGAGGCTCGAGTAGCAGTTGAAAAAGTTTCAAAGGATCCGCCAAGGCCACACAAAAACCAATGAACCTTATCAGATTCTTCAACGGGATAACCAATCGCCGATAACTGATCACAAATGGTCTTAAATTTACGACCATAATCAGTAACAGTAGAGGCGCCTTTAGACAGTTGGCGGAGCTGATCGCGTAGGTTTTGAATGCGCTCGACAGAAGAGTTGTTGTAGGCGGTCTCAAGGGCAACCCATATTTGTCGAGCTGTGTCCAGCCCAATAATTTCAGAGAAGGCCTCTTCAGTGAGAGAGGCATGGAGGATGATAACGGTGCGCTGATCAGCAGCAAGCCATACCGAGTACGCCGGATTTGGTGAGGATTTGTCATCAACGAGGAGTTCTGTGGGTGGAGCACAGGAGGTGCCGTCAACGTGACCCATCAGATTTTGATGTGTGAGGAGAGGAATAAGTTGACTCTTCCATAACAAATAGTTTGAGGGGGAAAGGCGAATAGTAATGAGATGCATAAGAGTGTTAACGGGGAGGAGAGTATCGGCGGAGGTGGAACCTGCCATGGATTAGAAAAGAGAAAAAGAAAACGTGCAGAGAAGGAAATGAGAAAAAATAGGATCTTTAGGCAAATGATACCATGACAGAAAGAGTCTCCATGCCAAATACCGTGGAGAAGCAAGCATTTTATAATAAGAATAATTTACATATACAACCCTTAGAGAATAAGGAAAAGTACAAGAAGATGAAAAATCACATTAAAGAATGGAAACGTATGAGAGACCTATGAGTGTCTAACAATAAGTAACACAACTAATTAGTAAGCATAGTAATTAATTTGCAAGAAAACTATTGCTTGAAGCAATTATTCCAACCAAATCTCCAAAGAAGGAATTACACTAAAAACAATTATTCCAACCAAATCTAGTTGCACCTGGTTGGTTAAAAAAATTGATCTATGATATGCATATAACCAAATCTATTCATAAAGCTCAATATAGTGTTGTGAAATGGCTGAATTGATTCTATACAAATGGAAGAAAGCTGCTAGAGCAAAGACAATGGGTTGTGGGGTTCACTGAACGCTGAAATGCTATTAACGTTCTTCATTTTGTATCATATTATTTGATGAATCCAATTCCATTTGTTTGGAATTGTTTTCGGTAGTTTTTGTTGGCCGGAATTGTTTTCGGGGGTGGCATCATCCGTGGTAGGAAATTTTGTGGGGTTGACATGGGCGATTGCAATGGTTTTAGAGGCAGCGGTGGCAATAACGACTGTTGTGGTGTCGGCAATGGCGGTGTGGATGTCGCCGGTGGTGGCCTTGGTTGCTGATTTGGTGGTGGAAGCGGAGGAGGAGGCGGAATGAGTTCGGCCATGGTTTCGGTTTGAATGCCGATCATGAGGGTGTTAATGGTGGTCATTTGTGTGATAATTGCATCAAGACGGTGGAGATTAGCAGTGGACATAGCAATGAGTGTGGAGAGTTGCTCGTGGATAGTTGGTGGTGTGTCGTCGGTTGACGGATCTTCGTAGGGAGACATGATGAACGAGAATGAAAGCACCAATGATAGAAGGCAATTCGAGATGGCTAATCTCCCAAGACTTAAGATGAAGAAGATAGACTAAAATCAAATAACAATTTCATTAACTTTTCTGCTTCCTTTCTTTTGCAACCCAATTACAATACTTATAACGAAGACACTCCTAAAATTAATGAAACATGCATGCAACGAGACACTCCCAATTACAATACTTATAACGAAGACTAGTGCTACCGATCACGTGACTAATGGTAATTAACTAATGCTACTTATCATAATGCAAACGTGGCTACATGGACTAACTAACAAGATAAGATTATTTCAACTCTTTTAAATGAATTATGGAAAAAAGAAAAACATGAGAATTAGATTAATTAGTGCATGAACGTATCAAGTTACCACCAAAATGCACAAAGAACCAATCCTTCCCGAGTGAGCAACCATGACATAAACTGAAGCCGGACCAAGAAATGAAGTAGAAATTAAATGTTCAATTACCGAAGCCAAACCATAAAAGAGTAGACTGGTAACATCGACATTCATGGATCGAGGGTGGCTTTTGAAAGGAAATTCGGACCCCTGCGACTTCATTTCAGCAAAAGCAGCTAAACCGATGATAATAAACTTAAGTGGGGGTGGAAGTATGATTTCCCCAAATATTCGTGGGTAATACTCCATCCACGGGCGACCCAGAAGTAGTAAACTAACGATGTAGCCGATGCATTTCAAGAGAAATGCTAAGGCGAAAGTGAATGTTCCATGGCAAACTTCTGATGGTAGCTCTATCTCCACGACAACAACTTCTTCCTTGTCGACTAGATTATCAATGGTGGAAGGCATGACTCTTTTGCGCTGGAGGCTGCAATTTTTGAAATAGAAATGATATGGTCATCATTCTTAAGTTAACGATTTTGCTTTTAGGTCGGTCTGCTTTTGTAGTACCTTATTTTTGCGTGTATATAATAAAAAAGAGTCAGTTTTGGTCCTTGTGGTTTGGCTAAAATCTAACTCTTGGTCCTAGTATTGGCTTTTTGTCATGGCTGGTCGCTTGTCCATCTCTCATCTTTTTTGAATTTTGAGTGACGATCTAAGTTAGATATGATAGGTACTCTTGGTTCATTTATAGATTATTTTTGTAATGTAAGTCGTATTATCCTAATTTGCTAATCAATGTTTTTTCTTTTGGTTCTATGCTTCAACCCTTTTGGAGTTACCAAATAATGAGGAAAATCAAGATTTTTCTTTGTTTTTCTTTTTCTAATCTCCATTCTTGCTGGATTTTGCTGTTGGATTTATCTTATCCGATCATGTGATATGCGTCTTGTTGATTATTTCGAAATTTTCGTCTTTCTTATGTTTATCAATTAGTTCACTCCAGGTGTTTGTGAAAATGTCCATGTGGGGTGTTGCTGACTTTTGTTTTATGATTTTGGTTCAATCTAGGGATGAGCATATGGACCGGGGAACCGCCGGAACAGGTACCGGAACCGGAACCCGATGGAACCGGTCGGGCCGGGACCGGGACGTTATTTTTGTGGATTTTTGGAACCGGGAACCGGTAGGAACTGGAAACGATATAACCGGAACCGGTAGAACCGGCAAAAACCGCAACCGTATGATGTTATTTTTCGAGGACCGGTTCCAACATTTGAAGACACGACAATAACCGGTAGGAACCGGGAACCGGTAGAACCGCCGGGCCGGTTCGGTTCTTGATTTTGGCCGAAGCCGGTTCCCGGGTCGGGTCCGGTTCGGGCCGGTTCCGTCCTTTTGCTCATCCCTAGTTCAATCAGTTCGTTTTGGAGGCTCTAGGGTTTTAGTTTGTTATACACAAACCAATTGTTTGACTCGGTATTCATACATTCTGAATTCATAATATGCATCTTGTTTTCCGTTTGCCTTCTCATTCGTTGCACGATGATAACTAAGATGTATTAATTAAAAATCCAATTAATATATATATATATATATATATATATATATATATATATATATATATATATATATATATATATATATATATATATATATATATGCATCCCATTTTTAGGGTAAACTTGAGTTGATTTTTGGTCATTTGAAACTGTTAGAAAATGATAATGTTGAGTTCAAATATTGTGACTAATTAAGAAATTGTGTAGTTGTTTCTTATTATAATCTGTTTTTTTGATGTTGTTTGCTTTTAAATCCAACATATATTTGAAAACAATACAGATCTTCATGGTGTAGTGCCTACATTTACAATAGTTGCTTTGGATAGTTTAATAGAACCAAAAGCTTCTAAAGATGACATAAACAAGGAAAACAAAACCTGAACCAAAAGTGGAGAGAAGAAATAGCAACTCCGCTCTTACGACACACGGTAGTGGAATTCAAGATGGAAAGACTGTTGAAATTGGCAAAAGTTTAGAAGCAGAAGATGTAGGATCTAGTAATACGGTGTTCTGGTAGTGTTGAAGTTCCACATTTGAAGTTTTTGGATAATAGATATCTTGGATCAAAAATGGTTCTCAATTTAACAAATATTGTTTATGGTGATGTTGATGATATGCATATCAAGTTTCATCAATAATGTAGATGGGTATGATAATTCAACAAAGCTTTGATACATTGGAAAGAAAAGGTGGTTTTGTATGTTTTAATCTAATTCTGGTCAAAAGACATATTTTTCATTTGAGGGCATTTTAGTCCTTTTTGTTTTCTTAAATTCAGTTTAGTTGGTGGTAGTGTGGTGGTGTTAATTTAGGGGTGTTGATCGGGTAATTTTTTCGGGTTTCAGGTAAATCGGGTCGGGTAATTCGGGTAATTCATGTTAAAAAAAATATCCGTTACCCGACCCAAATTAAATTCGGGTAATTCGGATTTGGGTAATTCGGGTAACGGGTCGGGTTTGGGTAATTCGGGTATTACCCGAAATATATAATTTTTATTTTAATTGTACCTGAAAATAATTTTAATGAAATAAATACGTTGTGCTTTATTAGTCTTGTTTATATAAACAAACGAGGCATAAACGAAGTTACTCAAGCTTTGAACATTGAGATTTTTTACTCAATAATACTTGAGATATCAAGCAATTTTTTTAACAACTTAATCTAATCTAATAAGATGTTAAAAAAACAAATACTTAAAGATCTTAATTTAAAAGTTTAAAATGTTTAAGATAATTGTAGCCATAAGTTTTGCTATGTACTTAAGTTTCGTCAAGATAATGAGTTTGTTAGTTGCAATAAAAACTATAATCTAGAAATTAGTTAAGTTTTAAAGAACATGGTGATATATAAACAATTGTTTTTAATATTGTTCGTGTCATATTGTCATAATAAAAAAGATTCATGTTTTACAATAATGATAGTTAGTTTAAGCGTGATCAAATACCTGCTACAGAGTACAAGCTTTACGAAAAAAAAAAGTTTTTAAAATAATTTGGGTAATTCGGGTATACTCGAAACCCAATAAACGTACCCTTTACCCTACCCGAAAAAAAATCGGGTTACCCTATTACCCGAAAAAATTTACCCGATACCCGAAAAAATCGGGTGGGTAATTCGGGTATCGGGTATTTTCGACAGAGATGGAGGTCCTTGGACCAACAATGAAAGTGTAGTGTCTAGTGTAAAAATTAAAGTTTTTACAAAAATAATCCATGTGTAACATTTTTTGTTTATGTGGTATTAGGGCAATATCGCCATTTTTTAAAATTTAACAGCAATTGGGTTAGTATTATTAAGTCCGAGGACCAATATTGTTGGCAAATAGTAAAATAGGCACTATCTATGATCAAATCGTATATATGATTAAGATTGATGATTTGTGCAATCCAGAGAGACCAAAACTGTAATTTACTAAAAAAAAAGATTTGAATGATTATTGAAATACATCATAAAAAATACGTCACATTACCGTATTTATACTATCCTAATTTGAAGTGTCGGTGGGAAAATGCATGGATAATTTCAACCCTGCCCACTTTTGTATCATTTTTCTCATTTTTATTTTATAAATTTACGTGTTTATCTTTCCCAGTATATATATAATCTTATTAATCGGAGTTTGTATACATTCGACTTTTTTTTTAACGTTTCTTCTTATTTGTATATACGCTTTCTACGTATAAGCGATGTCACATATAATATCTTTTTTATTATTTTATCTTTGGTCATTTTTAAAAATTTAACAGCCACTGTGTTAGTATTATTAAACCCTCTGCTATATAAAACAACATTTTTATCCTTATATTTATTAAAGTGTCAGTTTTACCCTCGACTTTGAACTTTAGAAAATATCATTTTTCTCATTTTTATTTTATAAATTTATGTGTTTATCTTTCCCAGTATATATATAATCTTATTAATCGGAGTTTGTATACATTCGACTTTTTTTTAGCGTTTCTTCTTATTTGTATATACGCTTTCTACGTATAAGCGATGTCACATATAATATGTTTTTTATTATTTTATCTTTGGTCATTTTTAAAAATTTAACAGCCACTGTGTTAGTATTATTAAGTCTTAGTATTATTAAGTCTAAGACCAATATTGTTGGCAAATAGTAAAATAGGCACTATCTATGATCAAATCCTATATGACCAAGATTGATGATTTGTGCAATCCAAAGAGACAAAACCTGTAATTTATTCAAAAAAAAAAAAGATTTGAATGATTATTGAAATACGTCATCAAGTATAAATGATTTGTGGTGGTTGTCGAGGCCAACAAAATAAATATCCTAAATATTACACACTAAAATAGTGTATAATGGTAAAGGGATCGTATCCACGGAGATTGGTTCAATTTTATAACTCTATGAAAATCTCTTTGCAAAAGTACTTGTAAAATGACAATAAAAATAAAAATTGAGGGTTTTGATCTTTTTGAAACACTTGAAATAAAACTAGAATTAAACTAAGATTTAAATGGACAATTCAACAAAAATAAGAGATTGATATAAAATCAATGAGATAGGAATCGTTGACTTAAGGTTTCCTCACTTTGACTTTTTGATGAACATATCATTAGAATCCAATGGTGCAATACTTGTTTTAAATTCTTAATTTGACTATAGTAATCCAAGAAGCTTGAAATTACCTAGACTTTTCTTAGTTATTAAAATTTTTAGAGAAGCTCATAACAATTTCCTTAGTCAAAGTCACAATTTCCATTAAGCATGTAATTAGTGAAAGTCAACTAGCATTAAAAACCAAAAAATCACCAAATCCAAGACGGGTCAAATGCTTTCACTACCATGTTGGAGAAAATGTTTTTATGATTGTGTGAAGTAAAACTAACACAAAAATCACTTGTTGCTTGCTAATTTGAGGATCCTTTATTAATCAAGAAATTAGCCAACTAATCACCACAATCATATTTAAACTCATGAATAAAAACATACAAGTAGTAGTAAGATGTTGAAACACAAAACATTCTCATAAAGATTTAATAACAAGTTCATGGAGTCTTCAACATTCTACAAATAGTCAAAGGATTTCACCAAAGTCAACCATATTTAGTTTGGCCTAACATGGCTAAACATAAGAAAACAAAGTAAGGATAGATTGTACCAAACATTTAATAAGAATCAAGAGCAAAAAGATGAAGTTCTTGAGGTGTTCTTGGTCTTCAAAATGCTCCAAAATCTCCAGAGAAATGTTGTATTTTCGGATGTGCAAGAGTGTGCAAAAGATGCACACCAACCTTCCTCAAATAGCCTTCCAAATGAAATCCCGAAGTTACCCATGTTGTGTTGTGTGCGGCCGCGCAGCCGTGCGCGGGTGGGTTGCGCGGGTGGTGCCTGATATGGGCTTCTTTGAGTTTTTGGGCCTCCAAAGCATATCTCATTGGCCCAGTTCGAGTCCATTCAACTCATAGCCCATTTTCTTCAAGTTTTATTCATTTTATGCCCAATTTGTATTTTTCAAATGATCCATAGCTCACGTAATTGCCCGATCAATAATCCCCGTATGCACAAATATTCTTCCATTTCTTGCAAATTTAAAGTTCATTTTCTCTAAGCCTTCAAATAATCAATAAGCCCACTCCAAGCATCAACTCCATTATCACCAAGCCCGAAATTCTAGTTTTCCTCCAAGTTCAATTGCTTCCGAAAGATCCCGCTCCGCTAGTCTCCTTAAAATCTGCAATTATGCTCACGAACTAGAAAGTACCCGAAATAGTCATAAAATAAAAAAAAAGGAAAATATGCATGAAAATTAGCTAAACTATGAATGAAAAAAAATGCTAAAATAAATTATAAAAAGAAGTAAATAAAATGAAACTATCAATTTGTCGGAACCTGCTATGTATAGCAGTTTTTTGAGTGCGCATCGAGCAAGTGCGTCTGGGCCACAAGAAACTGCCATGTGTCACCTTCTAGATCCCAATTCCGGAGAATTAGGGTTTCAACTCACAGCGCCAACTCGGCGAGTCGGCTCTCAGACTCGCCGAGTTGGTTACTAAACCCACGTGGAAAATTCGTCCCTACTCGACGAGTTGAGGCACCAACTCGTCGAGTCACCCAGCCAACTCATAAATAAACATATATGAATATTACCTCAGAGTCATGATGTTACAATTCTCCCCCACTAGAATCAGACTTCGCCCTCGAAGTCATGCTCTGGAAATAACTTTGGGTACTGCTCACTCATCTCAGACTCCGGCTTCCAAGCCCACTCTGATCCTCTACGGTGCTCCCACTGCACCTTAACTAGACGCACCTCCTTGTTCCTCAGGGTCTTTACTTTTCTACCCAATATCGCAACCGGCCTCTCAAAATAGTTCGGCGGTCATCAACCTGAACATCCTCCAATGGCGCCTCTGCCGTCTCATGACATACAACAATCTCTTTCCCAAGACACCCGAACCAAATACATCTCTTTCCCAAGACACCCGAACCAAATACAGGAACTCCCTATCCTGAAAAAAAGGACGGCTCCCTCTGCCGTTGCGGTTCCAGTTCTGACTCTTCAGAACCTAGAACTTTAGTAGTATGACTCCTTGCACGACCGCCCATGCAAAATATCATCATGTCATTCTCTCATCGAATGACCGATCTCAAGATCACACTTCCAGCTCTAATTATCTTGATGCGACTAATGAAATCAGATCATCAACCCTAACAATTGTCGAGCACTCATGCCTGACATATCAGTCGATCCAAAATCGTACACCAAAGGAACGAAAAGGGTCACATCTCACCAGGGACCCATCAACTGTACTGCTATCAGAACCCATCTTAACAAAACGAACCTCAATACTCTGTTCTTATACACAAAGAAATGATCGTGTCTGCTTAGAAGTATCCTCGGACCTCTATGAACATAAGCCCCAACTTCCTCTCGCATATCCCTTTCAACACTGAGCACCAGGTCGACTCCCGAACCAACAATTGAACCCTTAAATGCTACTCATTGCACACCCAGTAACTTAACTTTATAATGGCTTTCTCGCAATAGTTATCTCAGCCCATCATGTGGCATGCGAAGTCACGAAGTTCGCTTTAGCTCAAGCGAACATCACAACGTCATTTGATGTCGCCTCAACCGACCTCTGTCGTCAACTACTTACTAGTTCCATGCACATCGTGGTTCTTCCCATACCAACGAACTGACCCACTCAGGTCTAAGTCATCAGATGAAAACAAGTACTTATCAAAATGTATCCCATCTAATAATTCGAAGACTCAGCTCGCCTACTCAATCTACAAACTGATCCAAACTCAAACTCGAGAGTTTGAATCAACCGCAAAATTGGAACCACTCAGTTCCAATCGGATACTCAACTCGTGACTCGAGATCCGCGAATTCACGCGTACCCTATTTCTTTAATTCCTTACGATCGCGATAACCCCTCCTCAATTTGGGATATAACGATTCCCGACCATCACGGAGACCCCCAGTCTCGCCCCTGGTCCGGCCACCAGGTTCCCGAAGACTCAAATGATAAGGATACCCAAGCCTAAGAACTCCTCTGCGTCATGCTCTGATTAATGAATAATACGGCTCCCCGTAGGCTTACGATACCCTCTCGCTGACTAGTGAATACTATGGCTCCCCGCAGTATCACAACACCCCCTCACTGACTAGTGAATACTACGGCTCCCCGCAGTATCACAACACCCTCTAGTTGACTAGTGAATACTACAGCTCCCCGCAGTATCACAACACCCTCTAGCTGACTAGTGAATACTATGGCTCCCCGTAGTATCACAATACTCTCTCGCTGACTAGTGAATACTACGGCTCCCCGCAGTATCACAACACCCTCTTGCTGACTAGTGAATACTACGACTCCCCGCAGTATCACAACACCCCCCTCGCTGACTAGTGAATACTACAGCTCCCCGCAATATCACAATACTCTCTCGCTGACTCATGGATGCTACGGCTCCCCGTAGTCTTACAGCACTCTCCTTTATCACCCCACAATCTCATCTTCAGACCATCACCACACTGCGTTCACTAACTCATGCTCTGCGGCCCATCATAAATACACACACACACCTACTCAGATTATGCACCACCACTCTTGGTGTAAATTCTCGTAGACAAAGCACTTTTATCAGCACCATTACACCCTTGGGCAATCCCCATCTAGCGACAATTAACTGATGACCTCTTACTCGAAAATATAGTCGCCAGATTTTTCACGTGTCGTCTGACAAACCTAGATCTCATAATGATCCAACAATCTAGGGCATCATACTCGGATACCCCGATACAACATGTCAGAATCCCATCATGTCTTACCTCACTCATTGATCTTCCACCCACGACATCACATGCGGATACCGCAATACACCATCTCAGGATCTCACCACGTCCTGATACGACCACCGATCTCCCTTTTTCACAACTCACAACCTCGAGATACCCCAACTCTCGATTTGAAACACGGAGGAGTCACCAGTGACTGAGAACACACTGACAACAACCCGAACTCCATTCTCTACCGAGCAAAACCCATGCAAAAATACTCATACCGACTCTAAAATTGGTCGCCAAATCATCTGCTGCCCTTCCCGGATTGTAGATAACAACCCATATGCGGAACTATCCACCTTTCGGCGTCCGAATCCTAACCTCCTCAATCCAACTATCTCGAGACTCAACATCGTCGCACTCGAAGAATCACATACCACATTTGGATTCCTTCCCAGTGCCCGCCAGTCGTGCAGACACTCATTCTTTCCTGAGCGTGTGCAACATGCTTCCTCTCTCTCTGTTCGTTGCCTCGACTGCCACATGACCCTAGTCTTGTACATTCGGACTGCAGATCCACGAAACCAGTCCTCTAACCACACTTGAAACGATTGCTGATCCTTTCACTAGAATACCCCGTTCTCCCCCACTCAGGGCTCGAACCATCACAAATTGGCATATCAACAGCCTACCCCACAGACTGTTTCACCAGGCACATCACACTTACTCTTGGAAAGTACCACATAACACTCGATGATCTTCCCGATAAAGACCAAGCAACTCCAAATATCCCGAATCTCAGATGAAATCCTCGGAAACTTTCCAACATGACTGCCTCTAGTGTCACACCCCCCGACCAGACGGCGGAAACGTCCGGAGGCGAGTGACTTCATTGTGCAGTATCATAACAATTGAATATAAATGAAACATAGCAAATCCAACATCATACATTTATATTAAACTTACATTGTTTACAATACTTGTTCTGTTCGAAAGTTAAACATGAAACAACACAAGTAGAAATAGCATAATGCAGCAACGCCAGTCCTCGATCGTGGTGATTACCTGCTTACTAGATCCCTGAGAATACAAGTCGTTTTGAAAAGCGTGAACTAAAAAGTTGGTGACTTCATAAGCATTTTTGTATAAAAATAGTTTTTCACTTGTTTAGAGTTGTTCTCGTTGTACTTTCAGAAAATCCGATATTTTCTATAAAATCATTTGGAGTCTCGTTCTGAAATCATGGACATATGCATGCATGTCATTACTTTTTATTCATCCTTATAAGGAGTGATTTTTTTGGAAAGTAATAAAATTTATAAAGGTGAGTTGTAATTGAGAATAGTTCCTTCGAGTAGTAATAACAAATACTTTTCCAGAAAATCCCATGTTTTCCAAAAGGAGTATGGTTGTAAAGCTCGTTTTCTTATCGGGTATAATTGGGTGTGTGTTTAGGCTATCGTTTTCAAAATCGTATAAAATCGTTTACTCCAGAAAATCCTATATTTTCTGATACACAAAATAGTGGTCTTAAAACCCTAAGACTGGAGAGGTGTGAGAAATCAACAGGCGATTGTGGACATTCCGCGCAATGTAAGTGGACGATCAACACAACGAATGTGGACAATCACTACCATGCATAGGGGCAGTCAACACAATGTGCCAAATTATTTATGAGGTTTTCCTTACATAAATTTCAAAATAACATTATTATATTCTAGCGAGCCGTTATAACCATACTAATATGACGGAGGCCTGTCCTGGCGTTTCTCAGGCGCCCAAATCGATTAAAGACATTTGTCACCCTAGACTGGCCGGTCTAGCTGTAGCGAACAGCGAAGGTGCGGGGTGTCAACCCCGTATAGATCTATACACAAATTCCCGCTCTCCCTCCAGGAGACTCTGGTTACAACTCTTACAGGACTTTAAACGTACACTAATATATATATATATATATATATATATATATATATATATATATGTACGGTGAGGATTCGTCTGACTAGAATATTAACAGATCTTTTAGCAAATCGTTGAAATTCGTCATTTATTTAATAAATAACCATAGTTGTTCTCGTCGGCTAGGTGTCTCGTTTTCGTTTCGTAACATTAGTTGTGCTTGTTGACTGGGTGTTTCGTTTCGTTTTGTTGATTGAAAATAATCTATTTTGAATATTTATCAAAATGACCCAATATTATCGAAGTTGGCAAAAATGGTCCTTCCTTTTATAAATTATCGACTAAGGCCCATATTAGTCAATAGAAAGGTGTCAAGTTATAATTTGTGTAAATTTATGACTGCAGGTTATGACACGCATTTTCTGGTTTATGACATACAGATCATCACTTGTGTTTCTGAATTTTACGACAGCAGTTTATGACATGCAAATATTTATGTCATGAAAACTCTGTTTTTGTACATTTTTCTTGATAAAATTATTTATATCGGATATTTATAAATAATCTCTAGTAGTTTGTTAACTTGCAAAAAGTCATGAGTATGACATAATGTTCCAAGATAACCCTTATAATTATGTTTGGCCGATAATGATCCAAAATATTATTATTTCCATAATTTAATCACTTTCAAAATATTTTGTCCAACAACTTGTTTAAGCAAATCTTGAAGCAAATCCTTATGGTTGTTGTTATAACAATTTGTGACTTATACTTGGTAACATACTGATTCTTGTTTCTAAACATGATTTGTAGAATATAATCCAAACTCTTGAGACTTAACCAAAATCTCGAGTTTTTGGACTATTTATAAGGCGTTTTATACTTAAGCACATATGATATGGCATGCATACACAACAAGCAAATAGATCATGATTCACACAAGACTTTGACTTGTATTCTCCCCGAAAAACAATAAAAACTTCGAAAAGGTAGGGGTATGAAGCTCACCTTGGTTTGATTTGGTGGGTGATTTGGCTAGATGATGAGGAGTTTCCAAGTTCTAACCCTTGGAGAGTTTGAGAAACTCTTTGAACTTGAGGATGTCCTAAGAATATTAATACATAAATTTTTTTGTGTAAATATGATGATATTAACAGAATAATGTGAAGAATCACTATCCAAATAGGAGATACTTACAACAATCTAGGGGATACTTTAAAGAAATCAGATTGAAGCTTGAATAAACTTGAGAGCACATTTTGGAGTTTACAGAATGTAAATATGAGTTTCTGGTGGAAATGAAAAAGGGGTTTACGCTCAAAGAGGATAAGGGAGTGATAAGGTGTGCTTGGTTACCTGGAGGATATTACTTGTTTATCCGTGAACACCTTGGAACTTGTTGAAATGTCGCATCATAAAGTCAAAGGCATTTGTCTTATTCACATCTTATGGTTTAAAATAATATCTTAAAATGATGAAATGGTCCAAAATGGTTCGAAATCCGGAGCCAAATGGTGAATTCCGGAGTCAAAGCATGAGTTCTGAAATCAAACCCATTGTTCTAAAGCTCTTCTTAGATTCCGGAGTCGCCAGTATCTTCCGGAGCCGACGGTTGCGAAGTCAAACCCTATCCGGAGTCCTTTTCTTTTGAGGTTGCGAACGTTCCGAAGTGTGCGAGGCATTCCAGAGTGGATAGCCTTCTGAGAGGGCTGGTCCGGAACATGCGAGATTTTCCGGATGAGGAATTCCGGAGCCAAATCCGAAGTTTCCGAAGTGGGGGTCCGAATTCGCTCTACACATTCCGGAGTCAATAGAGAGTTCCGAAGTATGAGGGTTCCGGACCGAGAAAAGAGACTCCGAAACTGAAAAGTGTATTCCAAAATGGGCTCGATCTTTCAAGTTTTCTCCTTTCCTTTTGAGTTGATTTCGACTAAGGAAAACTACATAGGGAGATTTGAGAGAGATTTGAGATATATAGAGAGATTTAGGAGAGATTTGAGATACATAGAGAGAGATTTGGGAGAGATTTGAGGTACATATCCGCTTTGCATTATAACATTACATGGTTCATTAGGAACCATAATGTAAACCTTAACCTTTTAGCACAAGCCTTGCAATAGTCGTTGTTTACATGAGGACGAATTTCCTAGCCAAAAATGCTAGTTGTGACATCTAGTCATCCAAAATCTCATACCAACATACTACCGGACCTCTCAATTGTCCAATGTAAACAACGAGGGCCACCCCCCCCCCCAAAAAAAATACTTCTCTTGATTACTCGAAACTGCTGCTAACATATGTCGCACTATACTCATCTAAGGCATATCCTTGTCCTTATCCATCTCAGTCCCCACTGATGACCCTCTCTCGGTAAGAAATACCTCGCAGCAGACATACTACAAAATACTCTGATGAAGATGTCGCAAATATATGCTACCCCACGGGGGTTAACCTCCAAACTATGAAACCAGAAGCTCGATATCTCTTTCGTTCCACACAAGAAATGGAAACAGCGTAATTCTCGTCACGGAAAGTGATATCTCAACTATCGACTGATTGCTCATCTCAGATCGCAATCCCCCACAAGCATCAACTCTACTCCTCCCTGAGTCTTGTGACTCCAGTTGGCACCTCACCAGTAAAATCTCTCGGGCCCTCACTCAATTTCGCTCTCACGGTTCACTCCAAGGAAGTTCGTCCGATATTGCCCTCTGGCCCCACATATCATCATATCGGTCCTCAGTCCGAACAATCACAACTGGAAAAGTCTGGAGCACTATCTGCTATGAATCATGGTACTCGAACCATGCTATCTCCTCTCAATCTGCTACAAATCATGGTACTCGAACCATGCTATCTCCTCTTAATCTGCTACAAATCATGGTACTCGAACCATGCTATCTCCTCTCAATCTGCTACAAATCATGGTACTCGAACCATGCTATCTCCTCTTAATCTGCTACAAATCATGGTACTCGAACCATGTTATCTCCTCTCAATCTACTACAAAGATCCTCTGGAATTCTCCCTGTTTCGAGTATGGGTCCTCTGCTTTCAGTAGTACAGGCCCATACTACCTTCCACATCTACCCATACTTTCCACATGGATCGTACCAGATTTACTAAGTAGCTGCTCAACCTCCTCGATCGCCAATCCCATAACACATGCTCGTTCTCCAGCGCACACTCACCCCCAAACAGCATACACATCGGACTCAAAATACACCCTAGGCTCTCCTAGGTTCTCACACTTCTCTGCCATCAGCTTCTGAAGAACTCCTCATGATGCCAGTCATCTACCTCCTGAATATCATCACATTCGCTTGGTAGCTGCCTCCGATCATTTAAGAGTTCCACAAAGCACAAAGCAAGCAGCATTCGGGCATCGAATGGCCTCTACCAACACACAACACCACTCTAGCATACAACTCCACTTGCTCTATCCACAACCCCAAAAGGCATCACCGAACTCAGGCAATCCTACCTCTCGTGGTATCTATCTACTCTCTCGGTAGACTCCTCGAATGCTCATCTAGGTATCTCTCCTAGATTACTCCGCTACTCAAAGCTCTCTCTCTCTCTCTCTCTCTTAAAAGATTCCTGTTATAAACTCCTACTCAGCACATACTCAAGGAAAATAACTGATAACATCGATCAATAGCATCTCCTAGGCTAAGGCATCACAAATCAGGCAACTCTAGCCCTAGAATATGAAATACCTAGCCTATCCTCTAGCATGCATCTCTAACATCTCATAAATATCTCACAAAATAAACAAATAAGGGTATTTTGGGAAATCACCGTTCGGGCTCTGACCGATTGTGCATCCGAAGGTGCATCCGAATCCTCAGTTTGAGAAAAATCATTTCTTTTGAAAATTTTCTCAAATCCTCAATTTGAGTCCAGACATACCTGAAGGTGCATCCGAATCCCTCAAACCAAGGCTCTGATACCAACTTGTAACACCGTAAATTCTGAATCATAATTTTCATTTTTAAAATCATATAATTCTCATAAACACATTTCACAATATGCCAAGTATCTAGTTAACAAAACACAACTCCATAATCGTTTGATTAAAAATCCAGGATCCTCAAGCATAACTCTTTCTCTCGTGTGTACAATCGAGTCGGCGCCTTCCTGATATCATGAAAAGTACCTAAAACACATATCACATAACACGATAAGCACGAAGCTTAGTGAGTTCCCCAAAATACCACACATAACTCATTAGCCTCTCATGGCTATACTCGAATAAGACCCTCCAGTCAATGTGTCTCAGTGGGAGCCTCCGGTCCCACAACTCGGGTGGACCCTCCGGTCCTAACTCCGTAAGATCAGAATAATACACAACATAAATCACAAAGACATAATGTAGGATATCATAATACTCAATATAAGCAGATAAGACCCTCCGGTCACACAAAGGTTACCACTCTAGGTAAGTATAGTGAGAAGACTCACCTCGCAAGTAAGCTAGGAAAATGTGTACCCCTCGAACCGTCTAATCCCTGCCTATATGTAACAAGCATCTCTAATTAGCACTTAAAATCATAAATCTGAATAAACTCATGCTAGCCCCTCTCTAACTCTTGGAAAGGGTAAAAGGCCATTCTACCCCTCCATGGTCTCTATTACTCATGTTTGACCAAGCCCTAAAGTCAACAGAAGTCAACACTCGAGTCAACAGTCCATGTTGACCCAACTCGTCGAGTGCATCTATGCAACTCGTCGAGTCCCCTCAATTCCTCAGAAACCTGATGAAAATACAACTCAACTCGTCGAGTTGACCTGTGAACTCGCCGAGTTACCGCGTAATCAGGCTCATCGGGACAAACCCTAACCGAATCGTCGAGTCGGCTCATTGACTCGGCGAGTCCCTTCAGTCTGTACTCTCATTCAGATGTTTTAAGGCATATCTATCACTCCAAACTCTAGATCTAGACTCCCAAGACTTGATTGTCACATAAAGCTTCGATCTTTACGTTCATGCATGGCATATTTGCTCCATAATGCCAATACAAGCTCTTACAAGGGTGTTTAGCATAAAGGCTCCTCTATGGCTAGATAAAGTTGGGACCTTTGGACTCCAGGGACCTCATAAGGTCCAGATCTGAAGTCTAGGCCTCCTGATAACTCATTGCATTCAAAGTCCCAATAAAAGGTGGTATAAGCCCTAAACTTCCGTAATCATGAGATCTAACCAATAAGATGAGAAATGTGTAGGCTTTTTGCCTTCCACAGAAGCTCTGGGCGAAATAGCACTAGATCCAACAGTTTCTCCTCGTTCCTTGCTGGATAATCTCCTCTTCCCCTCAAAAGACGCACTAGAATACTCAAGGATTAGCTCTATAACTCTCTTAGCTCACTACAAACGTTTAGCGTTTCACATAGGGGAGTTGGGCAGCTGGTGAGGCGGAAATGAGGACATAAGTTCTCTTAAATAGGTCCCAACCCTGGAGAATTATGGTTTCAACTCACAGCGCCAACTTGGCGAGTCGGCTCTCAGACTCGTCGAGTTGGTTACTAAACCCACGTGGCAAATTTGTCCCTACTCGACGAGTTGAGGCACCAACTCGTCGAGTCACCCAGCCAAATCTTAAATAAACATATATAAATATTACCTCGGAGTCAGGATGTTACAGCTTAATTAAAACATTTATCAGAGTTACATCCCAAAATCACATAATGCGGAAAACACGGGTGTGTGCGCTGCGATCATGCCGGGCCCTCCCTTTCCAAATCGATGATACCTGAAACCATAAACAAAACTGTAAGAACGAAGCTTAGTGAGTTCCCCAGAGCATACCCCACATAATCACATAAACCATATTAATCACATAAGCCATATAAACTACATATAAGGATGCCATGGAAACCCTCCAAGGTCTTACACACATAATCACCTAATCTGTATCAACTACACAAGTCATGCATATAAACAAATAGGGATGCGCTGTAAACCCCCCAGGGTCTTACTCCGGGTGCCCTGGAAACCCTCCAGTGTCTTAGCCCACTGTCACATAAATCATACATACAAACATATAAGGATGCCATGGATACCTTCCAGGGTCTTACGTCGGGTGCCATGGGAACACCCACATGGTCTTAGCCCAAAGCCATGGGAACCCCCACATGGTCTTAGCTAAGGTTGCCATGGAAACCATCCAAGGGCTTACACCCTAGTGCCTCGGGAACCCCCCGAGGTCTTTACTTAGGATGCCATGGAAACCCTCCAAGGTCTTACACCCAAGTGCCTCGGGAACCCCCTGAGGTCTTACATGCAAGTATCACAAAACAACTAACATACCACATAACATATATCCCACTAGTGTTCCACATATCACAAAATGGGTCGGCCTTGGTTCCTTCGACCCATTGGTATGGTGAGGAGACTCACCTCGAATGGAGAAGCTTCCTGAAAGAAATCCTTAGCTGCTACCCTGTCCTCTTCCTGAGCTATTAATACCGCCAATTAGCAATTGGGTGCCATACCATAATCCTTAATCCATGCATGTGGTGAAATGACCATTCTACCCTTGGTCCAGTATGATCCAAAACTAAGGCCCAAACCCAAAACAAAAGCCCAACACTATAATGTCCATAAATCCATCAATGGCCCAATTTTCCAAATTGGGCCCAAACCTCTACATAGGTCTTGCCATGAGGCCCAATCGTTCTTTTTAGTCCAACACACTTATCATTCCACTGGTCCAATAATAATTCTTCAATGGCCCAAGGACCAAGCCCATTGGGCCCACTAAAGATAAACACTCCTACAAGGCCCAATATATGGCCCAACTTCTAATTGGGCCCAATCCCTTCACATGGGCATCAACCTAAGGCCCAATAATGCTTCTTTAGTCTATAATCTTGTTTCCAATTGGCCCACGAAGGCCCACAACAACCTAGTCCAAGAATTGGCCCAAACCGAGGCCCATAAATGCGAAGTCCAATTTTATATTGGGCCACAAGGCCCAATAGGCCCAACTATTCCAATATTGGCCCAAAGATACATTCAGGCCCAACTATCAGCAAATCCAGGCCCAAAACCATTAGGGCCTAAAGGTACGAAGTCCTCTAAGGCCCAAGTCCTCCTGAGAGCGTACGCCCAACGTACCTCTTTTATACGCTTAGCGTACTGGGCGAAAGGCTGTACGCGTAGCGTACTACATAGTACGCCCCACATACAACCAGATTATGCACAAAATCCATTAAGTGCTTAATACTTGAAGACTTTACATCCCAAACTCAGATCTAGGTCGTCTGATGAGTCCTAAGGCATAAAGTTGGCAACTTTATGCCTTTGCATGCTCCAAAAAGACCAAATAGCATTCTACTTCCATAAAAATGGTCTTAACTCGTGCATGAACCCATTAAGACCTTCAAGATTGCAACTTTCTGTATTATGGACTCCAATAGCACCAAGGGTGGTAACCCTAAGCCTAAGAATCGGATTTGAACCATAAAGCTTCATCCTTGGGACCAAAATGGTCCAAAAACTCAACATAAGAGATCTAAGTAAATAACCACCAAGTTTAAGACTTTATACCTCAAATAAGAGCCAAAAGCTGGTGTAGTTCTGGATCTAAAAGCTCTATCTTCTTCAATAAGTCTTCAAGAATGAACACCTTCTTCAAAAGCACCAAAATACTCCTCTAATGGCCATCCAAGCTCCAAAATCACTCAAATGAGGGCTAAGGGTCGATTTCTAGGGTTTAGAGGTCGAGAGGCTGATAAGAAGGCTAGGGTTTGAGTCATAATGTTCTTTATATAGTGCTTAACCCTAAAAATTAGGGTTTAGGGACTCTGAACGTACGTTGGGCGTACTTCTTGTACGTTGGGCGTACACCTCCAACACCCGCGTCCATTTACTCCTCTACGCTGGGCGTACTTCCACGTTGGTCACCTTGCATGCATGGTATCTGCTTGCCACTTTTTTCCATTAGGAACCAATATTGCCAATAACTTCAAAGTGTCATATCTTCCTCATCTGAGGCCCGTTCCCGACGAACCTTATATCCACGAAAAGGTGGCGAGAAGCCCAACACTTCTATCAACTCATACCTTTCTTAAGACCTTCCGAACAAAAGTCCATTTTCCACAAAAGCCCGAACTGACACTTTACCGAAATACCCATTGGCTCCAAAACACGAACTGAACACCCGGATCACTTTTAATACATCAACCGCACCCAAATAGGCCAAGATCTTACCTTTTCAAAAGCCCTAATCCTTATGATGACCGATCATCGGGCCACAACCTCATACTAAGAATCGATTCGGAACATAATAACGCTAATTTTGTAAGATTCATAACTTCCTCATAAAAGCTCCGTTTTCGACGTTCTTTATATCCACGCATAATTGTCGACAAGTAGTACAACTTTCCTTTAGGTTGCATTGGCTAATTCTTATTTAATTTTTAGCCCTTATCTTTATAAGATTATATGATTTTGCGAAAATCATATCTCTCTCATACGGACTCCGATTTTAGCTTTTTTCTAAAATTTCTTATCTCGAGTTGTACTACGATTCTCCTTTTGGTGACTTTAGCTAAAAGTCAACCATTCTCTTCGTAGCTTTTTGACGTTGAAATTTTGTATGCACGATTGATTTTAATAACTTCTAAAATTCATAACTAATTCATACGAAGTCGGATTTCTACGAAATTTATATTTTTGGATCACGTTGACGTGTACTTTCAGAAAATTATATATATATATATATATATATATATATATATATATATATATATATATATATATATATATGTTTTAACGCACTAATTTTTACGGTTTACGGGGGATTCGGTTGATTTTTCCTATATATTTTAATATGAAATTTTGTATTTTTATCGTAGTTTGATAAATATTACGTATTAACTCTATTATACTTGATGTTTGTTACTTTTGGCGATTAACGATCGGTAACAATTTTCGAAATTGTTACATTATCCCTTTCTTAACCTCAAACACCCTTGATCCAAAACCCTAACTGCATAAAGGAGCTAAAATGCCATAAGATACATGCATGGCTAGAAATGGACATCAAGATTCTAACTTTATAGGACAAAAAGGGTCCAGAAACTTCTCAAGTACGATCCATGGCTTCGGAGTTGCTCAAACTCCACAAACCAACCCCAAATGGTCAAAATAAAGGACTTCTAAGCATGCAAGAACCAATAATGGAGTAAAGGTATGAACTTTATACTTTCAAAAGGTCTTGAAGATGATGAGGGAGCAAGATCATAGCAAAAGCCTCAACAAGCAAAACAACACCACCTTCTTCACCAAGGAACCACCAAAACACCAAAAACAGAAACCAACACTCAAGATTCTCTCTTACTAGGGTTAGGGTTTTGTTCTGAGGATAGAGGTTAGAATGATAAGCAACCCCTAGGACTTAGTGTACTTATATAGGGCCTAAAACCCGAGATTTAGGGTATAGAGTCCAGCCGCCACCGCACCGCGGTGAGCACCTGGCCGCGCCACTATTTAATGATGTGTCTCGCGCCATGGTGCGCCGAAATGCCAAACCAAAAGTTAAAAATGACAAAATACTTGTACCCGAAATAGGGATTTTACACACTTTCTTCCCAAATCTTCATTCCCATTTATCGTTCCCTTTCATCAACTGATTTCACGAGCATAAGAAAAACAAGATAAAATTGATCAATGATTGCACCCTGTCGGCGTCTGCACCCACCGGAGAAGAAGGGTGACGGTGGCAAAGAGGGACGACGGTAAAGAGAATTCTGAAATCGCCTGAAGGATTTTTCTTCGGGGTCACATTTACTATAAGGAGGTGTTTGGTATAGGGAATTGAGAGCAGATAAATAGAATCAATTCCATTTCTCTTGTTTGTTTAGTATTAGAAATCAAAATTTGAGAAATAAAATAATTCTCATTCCACGTTTTCTATTCTCTACTTAAAACACAGAAAATGCGAGAATTAAAAATTTAAGCACTAACACATTTCAGATTAAAAACATGGAGAAATGAAAAAAAGGGCGGAGAAATGAAAAATGGTATCTCGTATCATATCCATTCTAACCCCCCTATTGCTCTCGATTTTGGCGGCACATTCTCTAATCGGTTTTGGCAACATCAGATCACTACAATTGATTTCTTCATCTTCGATCTCCATATCTTCTTTGCTCTCCTTCGACATTAGAGAAGCATAGAGTTTCATAACGACCCCTAAAAACATTCTTAAAACTGAAGGACTATCGTTTTCCACATTAACACCGAGCATCCTCCCTTCAATCGGGCTTGTTACCATTTAAATCATTGACAAAGAAGAACCAATTGGCGACATTGAACTGGTTAGGTCGTTCTCTTTCGTAGTATAAAGTTTATTTTGAATTTGTGTTTTTTACTATGATTTTTGAAATTGGGTTAATTCAGTGTGGATTGTAAACATGGTATACCAAGCATGTGACATGCTTCTTCTTCTTCTTCTTCTTCTTCTTCTTCTTTTTTATTTACATTTTATGCGACCATCTTTTATCTTGAAATAAGATATTTTTTAAAATCTAAACAAGATATAAAATGTTAGGTAACCATTAGTAAAGTAATTAAGAAAATGAAAATTCAGAAATATAAATCTATATGATTAATTAATATGTAAATCAAAATGGTTTTATTGTACAAATTTTTTTTTGTAAATGATAAACATGGTAAAGAAAAATTAATTCCCATTTCACTTTGATTACAACCAAATAAGAGAACTGATTTTTATGTTCATTTCTTCGGTAAAATCTCTATTGTACCAAATAGTGTAACCAATTCTCTTTCTCCGGCTTAATTCTCTTTCTCTCCATTTCCATTCTCTACTTTAATTCCACTTCTCTGTACCAAACACACCCTTAATAGTCTTTTTAAGAAAACTAAATCTCGTCTGGTAGCTACAAATCACTCTATTGTAAAAACAAGTATATAAAAATGATCTAATGAATTCCATAAGTTCAAATGCGTAACAAAACTTCAATATTGACAAATGAGGGTCTATAGTGTTTAAGAAAGTGGAGTAGACATGTGACTTGTTTGTGAGTGGGTATGTCCATAGATAGTTTGTATAATCATCGAGAAATAGGATATAATGACGGTGACCCCCTGAACTAGGAATTGGGGAGGTCCATAAATCACTATGTATAATATCAAACGGTAAACACATAACAAAAATGGAATCGTAAAACGGTAATTTGATATGCTTACCAAAAACACACGATTGACATAAATGTTTGTCTGAAAAAGTTTTAACAGAAATGAAATTGTGTTTATTTAAGACTTTCAATAAAGATGAACTAGGGTGGCCCAAACGCTTATGCCAAAGATCTTGTGTCAAAGCAGAAAACGTAGAAGGTGGTATGACTTGAGTAGAAGGTAGTGAGAGATGATAGAGTTCTTCAGTGCTGTCACATCGAAGGATAGGAATCCGCGTCAAAATAGTCCTTCACAAGAAAACCAAAACAATCGGATTCAATAGAAATGGGGTTGTCGGTTGTTAAACGTCGAACTGAAATTAGGTTTTTCATCAGTTTAAGTGCATGAAGGATATTATTAAGTTTTAAAGGAGGGTAAGGTGGTTTTAGGGTTGTGTGACCAGTTCCATGGATGGGTATTTGAGAACCGTTGCCAACGACGATATTGTTTTGTATATCATTATTGAAATAATTGGAAATGTTACCTGTTGTATTCGACATGTGGTTGGTGGCACCGGAATCGAGATACCAGTTCTGATCCGGGTTAAATGTCATAGTATGCATCGCTTGGTCAATGTTGGTCGGGGTATATGATTGCTCAGAAGCTGCATAACCATAATCGTATGGATTAGCGCCAACAACACCTGCAAAGTTAGGATTTCAATTTTGATATTTGTTCACCGGGTTCGTAAGGTATGGTGTGGGTGGAAGTTCCATTGTTGTGGCTGCCAAGGGGCATTCCATCCGATTGTCGGCTGTTGCAGTCGTAATTTTGATGAAAATTTGGTGCACGTCCGCGACCCTGACCCCTGACCGCATCCCCGACCCCCTCTACCATTGTGCCGCCCCCTGCCACCACAGTCAAATTGTTCGAACTGATTGTGTACACTACTGCTACGATACTGTTGTTCGGTTGGTAGTAGTTTGTGTTGTCGGTCAGTGATGGCTGTTGTCTGAGTATTCAAGGCGGTTGTTGCTATATCGATCGATGCCTTGGAGGTGGTTGCAGTTAGGATGGTGTTGGAATTATGATTCTTGCAGGTTTCTTCTAGGATTAGTTTTGATCGGGCGGTGTAGAAATCTGGTAGAGGTTTAGATTGTTGGAGTATAGTAGCAAGGTTTTCATATTTGTCTCCAAGCCCATTGATTAATTAAAGAACCAGACAATCATTAGAAACCGGGGCATCAACATTAGTGAGTTGATCAGACAAGGTTTTGAGTTCTTGACAATAAGCAGAAACATTAGATAAGGATTCCAATTTATTATTTTTGAACTTATTTTCTAGGTACAGTGCACTTGAAGATTTGCGGTCAATGAAGATGTTTTCCAACGATTTCCAGGGTTGTTCGGCTGTGGAATCAGGTTTTAGAATGGTAATTAACAAATCTTTTGAAATCGTACTGTAAATCCATTGGAGGACAGTGGAATCCAGACGTTTGTGAAGGGCAACATCTACTTTTTTCTTATCTTTGTGTGTTGAAGGTTTAGAGGGAGAAGCTTTCTGTGGTAGAATATGATGAATGACCTCGTGTGTCCGACAATGAATCTTGAATAATTCAACCCATGATGTATATTGCCTGTCATCCATCTCCAGAATGATTAGGATGAAGTTCCTGATGTTTGTGACAGTAACATCAGGATGTAATGAAGCCATTGATTAGAATAGGAGCAGAAAATCGACAGGTACCGAAGGTTGTCGATGGAGTAGGATAGAAAGAAAAAAAAAAGAAGAAGGAGGAGATGCGACACGCAGAATGTGCGATTGAAGGTTTTAGGAGAAAGAGAAAAAAAATAGTGCTGATACCATAATGGAATTTGGCCAAAAACTCATCTCGTATATTGCATTAATAATATGTATATATAGATACACAATTTACATTTTTGGTACCACATAGTTTACAAAAAGAATGAATGTAATGATTGGTCTTAGTAACATCTGTGACAAAAAGAGCATAAAAAGAAAGAGACAGCTACAAAAAAAAAGCGTATACATGTACTTAGGGGGTGTTTGGATAGGGAAAAAATAGGCTGCTTATTGCTTATTGTTTAATCCCACCGCAATAAGCAAATTTAAGTGTTTGGATAGGAGTCTTTAAAAATCAGCTTATTGCGGTAGGAATAAGTCAAATAAGCTGATTTTAATAAGCAGGGGGGGGGGGAATGCTTATTAAGCAGGGGGGGGGGGAATGCTTATTGCTTATTGGTCATTTTACTCATATAAGTTGTTTTGTTTGTCAAACACTTAAATGCTTATTGCTTATTGCTTATTTTCACCGCAATAAGCAAATCCAAACACATTTTAAAAAAGTGCTTATTCCCACCGCAATAAGCAAATAAGCAATAAGCTAATAAGCTAAAAACTATTTATCCAAACACCCCCTTAACAAATTCTAAATAATGTTCAAGTTGGGGTTGATGATTTAGTTCCATGACAGAGTTCCAATTCAGATCAAAATCTCAAGAACCCAAGTGATATTAATCGAGACAAAACAGAGCTTTGCAAAAGTACAAAAACTCCATGACAAAATCCCTTATAAACTCCAAAAACAATTGAATTAGTGGTGGGACATAACTTGTAGCAACCTACCAAGGTCTTATACATGTCATATGTTCACAAGTACAAAAAAAAAAAAAAAATTGAAGGGCGATGTTACAAACTCCACCACTCAAGTTCTTAAATGTCCATGAGTCATAAGTCAATCATAAAGAAATGCCTAAAATCAAACTTAACCTTATATGCTTTGTGTAATTAATATCAAAGACTTAAGTATCATATTTGTCTAAGTAGCTTCAAAACAACTAAAACCGATGGTGGAAGGTAATTGTTGGCTCATAACCACATAACCCACAAGCCAGGTCACTAAAGGAAACCTCATATATAATTTCTTATTACCCAAAAGAGTAGATTAGTCCAAATAACCTCCAAACAACTAAAACCTATATGGGATTAGATGGAATCGTACATGGGTAAACAGCAGTGTAGATCTATCTTACATGGAACAACAAACATAACCCTAGGTTATCAAAGATAGAATAATGATGCGACAGTTGCCACCAAAATGCACAAAGAACCAATCCTTCCCGAATGAGCAACAATGGCAGAAACTGAAGCCGGACCAAGATGTGTGCAGGCAGAAATGAAATGTCCGGCTGATGAAGCCAATCCGTAAAAGAGTAGACTGGTAACTGCTACATTCATGGATCGAGGGTGACTTTTGAACGGAAATTCAGAGCTTTGCGACTTAATTTTGTTGGGGTTGGAAAACTCTTCTATTAAACACTAAAATAGAATTACAATAGGAGGAGCAACTCTCACACTCAACTATTACAAAAGACCAACCCTCTCACTAACACTCTCACTCTAAGTTTTATACCATTTGTGTCTCTGTATTTGGGATGCATACAACTGAAGAATGAAGTCTCTATTTATAGTCTTGGCAGCCACCATTGTAGTTGCGTCTATTAATTGTGTTCATCATAGGGTGGGAAGAAAAACTTGTCCCGTAGGTTTCATTTTGTCAACAATGATGGCTACTGTAGCTTTGGAGGCTTTGGAGGCTGGAACACAACAAATCTCCCCCTCCAGTCTCCGTCCAACAATCCTCATCCCAACTATGTCAGCACATAGTATGTGTTTCTCTTGTGTCACCACCTTTGTCAACATGTCTGCCTTATACTTCATAGTATTTCCCTTTCCGTCTTTCTTCAGTTTGAAAACCCACTTGTTTTTCAAGGCTTTCTTTCCTTTGGGGAGTTTCACCAACTCATATGTTTGATTCTTCTGCAAAGAATTCATTTCTTCTTCCATGGCCTTCTGCCAATTTGCTTTGTCAATATGAGATTGAGCTTCTTGAAAGCTCTCTGGCTCCCCCTCACTAGTAAGAAGGATGTAGTTTGAAGTCGGATATCTTCTTGATGGAGCACGGACTCGTTCGGATCGTCGAAATTGAGTTCCTTCATTTGCAACTTCTGGCAGTGGATCTGAATTATCCAGGGGTGGAAGCTCCCCCTCATCAACACCTTCTTGATATGCATCATCGACTTCTTCATCCACTTCTTCAGTGGAAACATCATCTTTATTTTTAGATATTATATCTGAAACTTTGGAGCTTTGTTGCTTGTTAACCGGTGCCTTGAAATCATAATACTGGTTTTCATAAAAAACCACATCTCTGCTTCGAATAACCTTATTTAGTTCTGGGTCCCATAGCCTGTACCCGAACTCTTCATCTCCATATCCAATAAAGATGCATGGAGTGGATTTGAGGTCCAACTTCTTCCGCAGTTCACTTGATACATGTGCAAACGCCTTGCACCCAAATACTCTCAAGTGAGAATATGATATGTCTTTACCCGTCCATATCTTCTCCGGAACTTCAAAATTCAATGGAGCGGAAGGTGACCTATTTATTAGATAGCAAGATGTCAATACAGATTCACCCCAGAATGGCTTTGGGAGTTTAGTCATGCTGAGCATGCATCGAACTTTCTCAACAATGGTGCGATTCATCCGTTCTGCTACACCATTGTGTTATGGGGTTCGTGGGACAGTCTTTTCATGTCTGATACCATGTTCCGTGCAGTATTTAGAGAACTCACGGGAATAGTATTCGCCTCCATTATCTGATCGGAGACATTTTAGCTTCTTGCCTGTTTGTCTTTCCACCATTGCATGAAAAGCTTTGAAGCGGTCCAATACTTGGTCCTTCGTTCTCAAACAGTATGCCCATACCTTTCGTGACGCATCGTCAATGAATGTCACAAAATACCGGCTTCCACCAAGAGATTCTACTTCAATGGGTCCACATACGTCGGAGTGGACAAGGCTCAGCAACTCAGAGCGGTTCTTTCTTGTGGAGCTAAAGGAAACTCTGTGTCGTTTCCCGAATAGGCAGTATTTACAAGGATCCAAGGCAACATCTTTTGCCATTGAAATGGACTCCTTCTTTGCAAGAGTCGTCAATCCCTTCTCGCTCATGTGGCCTAGTCTTCTATGCCACAAGTTTGGTGATGTCTCTTCTTTAACAACATTGAGACTTGGTTGAAGCAACTTTGCATGACTTTTATAAAGAGTACCATCAAGTTTTCCCCTTGCAACAACCATAACACCTTTCAACAACTTCCAGGTGCCATTTTTGAATTGATTATCATATCCTTGGACGTCAAGAGCTCCAACTGAGATAAGATTCATTCTCAGCTCTGGGGACATGCCGAACATCTTTCAACACCAATGTACATCTAACATTGGTCTTTAAATGCACATCACCAATACCAGCAATGCTTGAGAAACTGGTGTTTCCCATCTTCACGGTACCATGGTCTCCGGGTTTATAAGTACTGAATAAATCCCGGTTTGGAGTCGAATGATATGATGCAGCGCTATCAATCACCCACTCATCATCATGAGTTTCAACATGTAGGCATGCTTCCTCCTCGTATGTAACAAGGGCAACGTCTTGTGTTATGGTGACCATGGTTTCACCATTCTCCCTGCTTGGATTCTGGCTTGTCTCGGGCTGCTCTCGTAAGAACCTTCGGCAATCACTCCTTTTGTGGCCATAATAATTACAATGATTGCAATAGCCTTCGAACCATGTATTTGAAGATTTACCTCGCTCTCGCGATTTCCCTCGATCTCGTGATTGCCCACGATCTTGGGATCTTCCTCTACTTTGACCATGTCTACCTCTGCCTCTACCTCGACCTCGGCCTCCAGTTCTGCCTCCGCCTCTTTCTTTGTTTTCTGACACGAGGGCAAAAGACTGGTCTGTACCAGCTTCTTTCCTTCTGGCTTCCTCGTTCATTAGGGCATCTGTGACCATCTCCATTGTCACTTTAGCACTGGGGGCAGAATTGCTGAGAGTCACAACAAGCGTCTCCCAATTATCTGGTAGAGAACTCAAGAGCAATATGGCTTGTTCCTCGTCTTTGAGAACCCAATCAGCAGCACCGAGCTGGTTTACGAGATCCTGGAACTGACTCGTATGCTCGGTTATGGACGTACCACTTCGTAACTTGTGGTTTACAAGGCGCCTCATTAGCAAGGTCTTGTTGCGTGCCGTCTTTGCCTGATACATATTCTCGAGCTTCTCCCAAAGTTTGTACGCGTTTGTCTCTTGAGAGATATGATGAAAAACACTGTGGTCGATCCACTGTCGAATTTGTGCCACCGTTTTCCTGTTTATTCTCGTCCAAACTTCGTCTGTCTTCGTGTTGGGTTTGACGCCTTGCTTTTCTATAGGCTCTGCTAAATCTTTCAGATTAAGCAAATCTTCCATCCTTGGCTTCCACATGTTGTAATTTGTGGGCGTAAGTCGAACCATCGTAATCGTACTTGTAGATTCCATCGAAAATAATTGCAAATTTATTTTCCAAATATTTCGAGGAAAAATTAGATAAAACCGAGCTCTCGGTTGGATTTGGAAGTGTCAAAAATGGTGGGGTAGAATTTTTCGGAGCCAAAATATACTTTCTTGAAAAGTTATGGATTAATTTGTAACTTTTCAGAATTATAGGGACTAAACTGTAATTTTCGCAGCTTACAGGGACTAATCTGAAACGTTTCTGCCAACCAGGGACCTTTCTGAAACTTTTCTGAAGTCTAGGGAGCAAACAGGTTACTTTCGGAACAAACAGGGACCGAACTGCAGTGTTTTAGAAACAGAGGGACCTGTTTGAAATTTTCGGAAACTTCAGGGGCTAAACTGAAAATATCTGAAACTCTGGTCAATGATGATGTCACTGATGACGTCACTCCTTCTTCTCCGGCGAGGCTTTCCTGCGATTGGTTTTTCCGGCGATTTTGACCAAACTTTGACCGACGTTTTGGAGGTCTTCCCGTGGTCAAAAAATTACGAAAAATATATTTTCGGAATCCTTGAAACAAGCCCTTTCCAACGGTGTACTCAAAATGGATTTTGAGACAAAAAAAAAATTTGACGAAAAAACAGAGAAATTCGTAAAGAATTCCCTGGACACCGAACCAAGCTCTGATACCAGTTGTTGGGGTTGGAAAACTCTTCTATTAAACAGAGAAATTCGTAAAGAATTTATAGTCTTGGCAGCCACCATTGTAGTTGCATCTATTAATTGTGTTCATCATAGGGTGGGAAGAAAAACTTGTCCCGTAGGTTTCATTTTGTCAACAATGATGGCTACTGTAGCTTTGGAGGCTTTGGAGGCTGGAACACAACAAATTTCAGCGAAAGTAGCTAAACCAATGATAATAAACTTAATTGGGGATGGGAGCATGATTCCCCCAAATATTCGCGGGTAATACTCCATCCAGAAGTGACCCAGACTTTTCAATAGACTAACGATGTATCGGATGCATTTCAGAACAAATGCTATGGTGAAAATGAATGTTCCATGGTGGACTTCTGCGGGTGTTTCTATCTTCACGACAACAACTTCTTCCTTGTCGACTGGATTATCAATGGTAGAAGGCATGACTCTCTTGGGTGGAGGCTGAAAATTTTGAAATAGAACTGCTATGGGCATCCTTCTTACCTATTTTTCTTTTATAGGTCAATCTGCTTTTGTCGTGCCTTCTTTTTTCTGACTCAATCGAAAGAATCTTGAGTGGTAACCAAAGACGTTTTTTTTATGACTCAATCGAATGAATCGCACTGAATCGAATAAATCGCATCGAAAAAGGGTGATGAGAATTCCACTTTAGTAATTTTATCCTTCCACTTATTTTACTAACGATGTTCACTTTCTTTTATGAAAAAAAAAAATTTGTTTGCTTATTTTTCTATTAAAATGGTGCATTAACATTTATGTTCATAGAATTTATTAAGAAAAACTATTCAGCCATTTTTTTACAAATAAACACAGGAACAAGAAAAAAAATTCAATTAAACCATTTTATTTTGTATTATAATGTAGTTTATATGTTTTTTGACACATAATTTGTCATTACTGTAGCTTAACATATAATTTGCCAATTTTGTATTATGTGGAAATTAATACCTTTTAGTTTAAATCCATTTCAGCAACATGAACTTAAATTAAAACCTTTTTAAGTTTTATAAAAAAATATAGTTTTATTTTAAATCATTTTTTGTTAGAATTAAAATTTTGCAAGTTATTTATTTATTTTTTCTAGCTATTATAACACAAATATTTAGGTTACCGTAAAATAAAATTCTTAAGAAAACTGTTTACAAGTGCTTTACATTTTTACCGTAATTTTTTTTCATATTATGTATATTTATGCAGTAAAATCGCATTTATACACGGAAAAATATATAATTAAAAATTGTGTTTATATATTTGTTTTAAATGTTATTTTTTGTATACGAGTTTTTTTGCTTGTTTATACGGTTTAAAACCAAAAATTATGTTTTTATAAATATAAATGCATTTTTTAGAATTATAAATACATATTTATAAGTATAGAAGTATTTTGTGTATGAATAGATTTTTCTTGCATTAAATTTTTCTCAAAAACATAGTAACATTTTTACAAATACAATGGCGGGAGGCATGACTTTGTTGGGTCGGAGGCTAAAATTTTGAAATAGAAATGCTATGGTTGTCTTTCAACCCTATAACAAAAGAAGAACCCTTTGGATGAGTCAGTCACAGTCACAGATATTGAAAAGACGTCGTTGAAAAAATGCGTCAGTCACAATGTTTGATTCAGCTATAGACATCATTAAGTAAAGAATTTGATTTAGTAGATATTTACAAAACGAAAACGATTTGTGATATCATATTTATATTTTAGAAAAATGAATATAATGTTTTTTTAACGACATCAAAATTTCATTAAAACAACTCTAGAAACTAACAAAACAAACAAAGTTAAAGCAAGATTAATCATCCAAACACTCTAAATAATATAGCCTTAGAATTATAATTATGAAAAAAGTATAATGTAATAGTAAAAAGACAAAATTGCAAAAATGGTCCTGTGGTTAGTAAAATTATGTGACTTTGGTCCAAAAAAGTTTTCCATTTATGTTTCATTTGTCTTTTCTCTCTCAACAAACAACTACCACCGTCCGCCACCGACTACCACCATCATCCACTACAAACAACTAATCCTATCCTCACCCATCTTTCTTTCCTCAGACCTCGATGAAATTTCCCCACCAGCACCACCCTTCTGATTGGTGTTGTCCCTACCCAAATACCACCACCTCCATTTTTCAATGATTAAGGGTTTCAGCCGCCACCACCACCGCCATAAAAGATGGCGCCATCGTCATTCACCACCATCGTCGTTCTCAACTACTATTCGCCGCCAATCACCTTCATTTCCCCTACCCTTACCTCTTCTTCCTTAACCAGATGACCCTTCACCGCTGACCACCAAACCACCGTTCATCGATTTTTTCCAAATGCCTCTCCATCCCAGAAGACCTGAAACATAAGAAAAACAGGGGGTGATCGATTCGGAAGGGGTTTACAAGAACCTCAATGTTTCATCAAAAGTACAGAGAAATGAAAAATTTTCTACCTAGCTAGATAGAGCAAAAATCGAACCTCGTATAAAATCTTTAAAGGCTTGTCGACTGCGAGAGTCTTAGAGAGAAAAACACTAATTTGTTTCTATTAGATTCTGGGTTTTGGTGATATACAGGTCCGATTTCATAGTTTTCTTTACATACATTTGAATTCTAGAATTTATGCTCATAGATGATGGTCAGACGATTTTTTATTGCCCAGATGTATATGAACTTACCCCTCTTGGTGCAAATCGAAAACCCAGAAGATGATCCTCTCTGATTTGCGTTATTTATTCTTTGGCATGGGTTTTTTTGTAAGGTATTGGATGTGTGTAACGGTCTCGTTTGCAGATCTGGAAACGAACATTTGGAGCTACCGGAGAAGACGAAGGGGCTGTGGTAGATGGGTCGCGTCATTGGCATTTGCATCTGGGTCGCAAGCCACCGTCACTGGAGTTTGCTAGGGGTGGGCGGTGTTGCACAAGTAAGGCGCGGCAATGGTGGTGTATGTGGTGGTTTTCGAGCATCGGTAGAATAGATGGAGAGGGTAGACTAATTACCGATTTTGGTGTTGTTGAGAGAGAGAGAGAGAGAGAGAAGAGAGAGGGTATAGTGGGTGATAATTTATTTTTCTTTTTTTTTTAATAAAATAGAAGAAAATTACATAAAATAAATTAAAATTTAATTATTTAAGGGCATATTGGTCATTTTATGTTGGGTGTGGACCAAAACCATACAAAAATGTCAACTATAGGGACCAAACCCACAGAAGGTATCCAAAATTGGACCACTGATGCACCGTCAAACTTTTTTGATCCAAAGTCACATAATTTTGCCAACCATAAAGATCATTTTTGCAATTTTGTCTAGTAAAAATAAAATATATTATAATTTAGAAAATAATTTAATTATAAATATATAATAAAGTTTGTCATTGTAGTATATCATTTTTTGGTTTTGTTCTCGGGTAAAATGATAATCTAAAAATACTAACACTCAAATATTAACTCTAAACATATTTATTATTTTTTTTTATAAAATCCAACCATATCACCGAATACAAATTCTCATTAACAATATTTTTGTTATATAGATTACTTTTAGACTAAAATGTAAATTTGTTCCTATGGTTTGAAAAAAAGAAAGTTGTGTTTGAAGTCCAAACGTTTCTGTATTGGTTTAAAAACTAATTTTTTTTTTTTTGGTTTTAGTTCCCGAAATTTAAAAAAAATAAGAAAAAAAATTGTTTTACCTTTGTAATTTCCTTTTCATATTTTTTATATTTATTTAATTACTTTATTTAATTTTTTTTTAAATAAAAGCACAACTCACCTCTCTCTCTCTCTCTCTCTCTCTCTCTCTCTCTCTCTCTCTCTCTCTCTCTCTCTCTCTCTCTCTCTCTCTCTCTCTCTCTCTCTCTCTATATATATATATATATATATATATATATATATATATATATATATATATATATATATAAAAGCAAACAAACAAAACAAAAGACATCACCCATTTCATCCCAATTTCACCACCACCACTACACTCCTCCATCTCCACCACCCTCACCTTCATCTTCTCTGGCGACCCAACCCCACCTTCTCTCTCAAATATGCATATTGATTGGTGAAAACCCACCCATGGAGCAAACCCATTGCAAGACCAGTTGCAATACTCACCAGAGAACACCACTTAATAAGTCATCGAATGTCGCTTCATTGACCGAGTATCATTGTCCATCTAATTCCTAGACTTTATCCGTCGATGGGTGACTGGCTAGATCCAAGCCTCAAGCTTCCTAGAAAATGATACCATCAAAATCCAACTAGCCAATCCAACATATCGCTTCGATGGAGAACATAAATGCAAACAATTAGTCCATACAAAACTCTAACCTAAAAATGGATTCACCGGAAAACCACAAAGAATAAAGTGGCGATGAGTTCCTGCCATGGTTGCTACACCATTTATTTGATAACCAATAATTTGTATACATACACCTTCAAAGCCTTCAACAAACTTGCAAATCGAATCAAATTTAATTAAATCGAATCAAATCAACCCTACAGAAACATGTTAATCAAATTATCAGATTCAAACCTCTGATTAGTTTTGGGTTGTTGGGGAATTGATTCTGAAATAGCACAAGAAACAACATTGAACTGAGAGTGGGAGATTACCATTTTCTTCAACGAATTCATATTGGGTTCATGACGAATTCGTATTGGGTTCATGATTATTAGAAACTTAACGAATAAGTAAAATGAAATGGAAAACCAGAGAAGCCATTTAAAGTATTTGAAGCAAAAGGGTTTTTCTAGTTTCAAGTTTGTTGTTTGAAAGAAATTCATCTTCACATTGCTAAGGGACGTCTATTGCTTTTTATACTCTTATGCAATATCTTTTCTCACACTTTTACCCAACCATGTGCATCGCTTATCTTTTTCTTTCTCTTTCTCATATGTGTGGTCTCAAACCAAAACATTTCTTAATGATCTACTCTTTTCTCTCTGAGTACTGGATTATATAAGTGCGCGGACAAGGTTTGCAAACACAAACCTTGAATTAACCTTAATGTCAATGGTTGCTAGTAATTAATGATCTAGTCAAGTCTGGTTAAACCAGTCAGGCCTTGAATTAAATAACTCAACAAAGTGCTCAAGAAGATTAAAGTAAAGCAAAGTATGAACAAAGTAAAGTAAATAACAAGATGAATGTTTGAGAGAAAAATGATAGAAATGATAGAAGTGAAGGATTATCTTATTTTGGCATTGCATATGGTACAAGGTTGACACTCCTTTTATAGCCAAATGATGCACAACAAGACAAATACATGGAAATAAGAGTGTGTGCTATAGTGAACAAAATCCTAATAAAGTGGATTTCATCTAATCTTTGATGGTTGACTATACTTATGCTAAATACAGAATACAACCAAAATAACTTTCTAAGTTGTCATAATATGTTGGCTAAATTCTTGATCGGAATCATCTCAGAATTAGTTATATCTGAATCTTCACTTCATCTCTGAAACATCACTCTAACTCGGAAACAACATTCCATCTCGGAATAAGGAACAATCTCAGACACATCTTTATCTCGGTTGAAGAACGATCTCTGAGTCTCTACTTCATCTCGGAACCATGGCAGTCTCGGAAAGGCAAGTCATTTCAGAGCAATGATCATCTCGGAATGTAAAGACATCTCAGAACAATGATCATCTCGGAATGGAAAGACATCTCAGAACAATGATCATCTCGGAATGGAAAGAAATATCAGATTGACTAAGGGGCACTTTCATGAACCAACAATCTCCCCCTAAGTGTCATTTGGCAATCCTATTAAGATCCTTCAAAAGCAAAGGGATAAGCTTTCTACATCCAACTTCAAACTTCAGTGAACCAATTGAGTTGATCAACAAACTCTTACTTTTTTTCTTTGGAAGTTGTGGTTTTGTCTATCTTGGAAATGAATATATGAATGATTGTGGTAGGAAGAACGATATGTTTGTCTCTAACTCTGAAAAATTCTTTCTTTCATGTGCTTTTCTTCAAATAAATAAATCTGAGCTCAGGATCTTTAATTGGACCTTCTTCAAGAAGATGGATTCTATCAAGATCAGTAGAGACAGTAGTAAGAATCTTGTCAGTTCGGAATAAATGGGAAAATTCCACACCTGATCTTTCAAACTCAGCAACATAGCCTTTTAAGAAATTGAGAGCGGAGTAGAATGCTCCGGTGCTTAACTCTATGGTTTGTGGATCCTTCAGGTGAGATGTGATGACAAGAATGTCATTTGGATTTATTGAAGGAAAATCAACATCTGAGATTTTGATCTTTTCTTTGGAGTTGAGAAAGAGGTAGAAGTAATAGAGAGTGAAATTGAGATTGATTTTCACGGGAGGCTTTATTCTGAAACCATTAAACTTGGTGATTCTAAACTTGGACCAAGTTTTGTCTTGAGGAAGTGCATTCGTAGAGTAGAACATGTTTAACATTTCTCTCTCAGTTCGGATGAGAGTCTTTTTGTCGTCATTGGGATGAAGAGGAGCAAACTTAACATATAACTTGCCATGAGGAGAGATGGGAAGATCTACGTGCTCAAATTCGTTCGTTGGAAAAGCATAGCTTTTGAAAGGCACAAAATGATCATCTTAGATCATTCCTTGAGTATGTAAATGAGAGATGCCAGAGAAGGGATTCAGCTTATCCTTCATTGCTTGAATTCAAAGGCTCTCTTCTACTACTCTATTAAATTCGTCTACCGACCAACCATCTTTCTTATTAACCTTCTTTACTGGATTGACATTTTCAAAAGAGATTCCTTTGCCTTTGTCCTTTACTGGCCATTCAGGTAAGTCATATGGTTTTAAGATTGGAGGACCATCATCGATAGGAACAATTTTCGGAGTAGGAATGGGAGGAGGAATTGGATGAGAAGCTCGAAATGCATCAATAGATATCTTTGTTTTGAGCTTAGCCATATCTCTGCTTCATTTGAATGTGTTAGAAATATTTGATGGCCAAAAGACAGAGACCATTTTCTTTTTTGATCATCCAAGAGAGTTTTAACAACATGTTTTTTTTCATTGACTGCTTGGAGTCCTAGATTCACATCAACCACTTGATCATTTTCATCAAGTTCTTCTTAACTTTCATCTTCTATTTCAACAAACACATCTTCAGCTGCAACCTCTTTGAAAAATTTGATATCATCATCAGATGGCTCATCTCATATTTGAAATTTCGAGATTGGTTTCCATAATTCTCCCCCTCTTGCATGGGAAGGCCATGCTTCCGATGCAAGCAATACGTCGAGCTTAAGATCATCAAGTTTTTCAAACACCCATTGGAAGCTCATATTGATTTGTTTATAGAGTGAGTCATATGCATCAGCTATCGGAGCTTAGGCTTTGAGAGACTCAAAGGTTTCGTCTATGATGATTAGCATTTCATCAAATTTGTAGTTTGGAGTGTCCACAAAGTGTTGGGCAGACCGAATGACTTTGATCAGAACTTCTTTCATAATCATGTTGAAGCCATACTTCTATTTAATCTTTTTCTCCAATCTTTGAATTTGTTTTTATAGCGAGATGAGTCTGCTTGATGAGTTCGTTTGTAGCAGAAATCATGTCGTCATGAATCTTGAACATTGTATTAATGGTGGATATGTGATGGTCAAGATTACCTTTGTATCTTTCTTCAGTATCTTCCAAGGTACGACTCAATCAAAGGGAAATTAGTTGATTTAATTGATTTGCTCTGTCAAGTTCAGAGGGAGCAACAACATTGATCTCGGAAAGAGATTGGATCACCAAATTGACTTTAGAGTCAAGCGCCTCGACTTTGGAAGTGACGGTGTAGACTTTGGAATTGATTTTTTCAACATTTCCTAGGAGTTCCAATAGTGCGAACGGATCAATAATGTTTTCATCTTAGGATCCTATGTCTGAGGAAGAACTTTCAGAATTTTTATTAACATCAACATCTTCAGAATCTTGAGAACCATCAACACATGTAGGATCAACATCTTGCGCTTGATTTTCTTTATCACCAACCTTATCCTCAATATTCATTTCGTTCAAGGATGAGGAAAAGCCGAGGTCTTTTAGGACTTTGGATGTGGAAGGAATCAGGAATGGAAATGCATGAGTGGGAAGAGCAACAACAAAGGTTTTATCATCTTCAAAAACGATCTCAGTTTCATCTTCAGGAGGAGATCAGTTACGAGGAGGTTCTTCAAACATTAGAGTCTTTTAGCTTCATTGGCAGAGGAGGGAAAAAGAGCATCGACTTTGGAATCAACAGTAGTGTCATCGAGAGTTTGATACGAAGAGCTCAAATTCGCATTTGGAGAAGTGTGTAATCTACTTGATCTTTCGTTATATCTGGATGACAAAGCTAGGACCTATCAAGAATTTCATTCCAATCATTAGAGGTTAGACCTGAGCATCATTTATCTGTGGTGGATATCAGCTCAGTTGTGGCTTTTGAGGTTGAAGGGACAACTCCTAGTTCGGAATGCTTAGAACCTGTGGTAGGGGCCACAAATTGTGCTTGTGTTGAAGAAGATGATGGATTCGAAATGACTCGTGAGTGTGTCCTAGGGGGCTCCAAGGGACTTTGTTCAATACCAACACTAACCTTTTGAGAGGATGGGGTAGATTATGTGCTGACTCCACGTGTGTGTGTGTGCATGTGATATCGAAACTCTGATGGGTGCATCGGAAGAGTGGGAAGGTAGGGTATGTTGCGACCCAAAGTCAGGTACGAAACCGATCTATGAATCCTATTGAGAGGATTCACTGTTCATGGCTCTCTTTTTGGATTTGGCTTTAGAAGGGGATCCCTTTTGCTTCCACACGATCTTCTTCTGTCTAGGTCTATTCACTTCCGAGGGCTGCTCATTTGAGATATGGGAAAGATTTGGCGGGACAGCCAAACTCGTGCTATCGAGATGGAATTTTTTGTGAATTGAGTAAGAAGGAACAACATCTAACATGTGTTGAATAAGACATATAACGGGTCCAAAAGATGATTGATTTGGTAACCTATAAGACTTAATTGCTTTGAAAGTACAAAATACCTCAAGAGTGTTCGATGCGATAGGTATGGTTTCATGACGATCACAATAGATCTGTTGCAAAGTCAAAGCCCATAATCTCGGACTTGGTATTTCGTTCGTCTTCCTTCTTTCTGTGAACTTCAAGAAGTCTTGCCATAAGACTTCAGGTAGGTCTACTGTGTTTGTTCGACCTATGATGATATAAACCCCATATAGCCAATCTTTGCTCAACGTGTCGGTGCAACCATGCTTTCCAAATAAGCCTCGTAGAATCATGTGCATCAAATTCGTCCAGATGTCAGGAACATCAGATTTCGTGAATCTTGGCCTTGAAACTCTTGGAATTCTTTAGCAGTAGGCTTAACAACCTTGAATCCCTTAGGGTTTACAGAAACCCTAATTGCACGAATAAAGTTTTCTTTAGAGACTGGAACTATTCTATCATCAGTTATTGTGCATTCAAGAACACCTTTATCAATTTTCACTCTCTCAAATGCTTTGAAAAGGAGACAAATTGAGAAATTAGGGTTAGGAACTTTTGTAAGAGGAATGGTGATGGGATGATGAGAGAAAATTTAACCATAACTCGAACAAATTCGTCATAATCCAAGGTATTGAGTGAAAAGGGTTGTGTGAAATCTCTGAGAATAGGTTTAGTGGGTGATGATGAAGCAAATCCTTTTGATGATTTGATCTTGGATGAGGTTTTGGAAATCTTGGAAACCATTTTTTAAATGCTTCAAGAACACAAAAAACAGAGCTCAGAGAGAAATTTCTAAGGAAGAGGACAGATAAATGTGTAAAGATGGAAAAGAAGGATTCAAAATCCTTATATGGGAGGGTGTTTTGGGTTGGGTCGAATAGTGTAATGATGACACCCAACATAGAAACAGGTTAGCATTAAATGCCTAGGCTATGAAGAGCCTTCCTATATGATAACTAGACCTCTGAGACAAGACGTTTGTTTGCACAAAAAGAAAACCATCTATTTGAATTCTGAAAAACACTCAGTACTTTATTGAAATTTAGGCCAAAAGTATGTTTGAAATAAAGAAAGTAACCGTTGTGTAAACATTTTGTCGTTTCGAAAAACAAATAGTTAATCAAATTCTTAAATCACATTTATTGATGTTATTGAGAAGGAATATCATAACAAAGAAAAATTTTGAGATGATATTTTTTATTAAGGTAATCTCAGAATTAGAAAAAATCCGAGATGACATGACATAGAATACTTCCGAGAATTTGAAAATCAATTCACTAATGTTTGATATGAATCCAAGAAGTGGCACAACTTCAAGAATGGATATCAGATACAAAAGTTGCATGGAAGATCTTAGTCATACTTTGAAAGGAGTTGGGAAATTCCAAGATCTAAAGAATCAGAACTCAGAAAGTAGAGGAAATGAAATAACATTACCAACTCAGATTGGAATTATGAGAAAAAGAATTCTTTTGAAAGATTACAATGTATGAAGTAGCTTGAAGATAAATTGAAGTCTTGAGATGCTTGTGATGATCGGAGTCAATTACGATGTGCTTGGGCAGTGAAGGAAACAACAACATGAGTAGTAGTACCATGCATAGAGGTTAGAAAAATCTCATGACTCTCAACTTGATAGAGGAGGTCACAGAAAGGGGATGGGCTTTAGCACAATTTGTTGTTGAGAGTGTTGCAAAAGAGGGTTCGAGACTACAAAGGAACCAATGAGTTTCGTCAATGTCATCAACTGGATGACTTAAAACAGCTAACTGATCACATGTATTTAAACTTCCAACCAAAATTTGCAACAAAAGTGTTTGTGTATTTGTCGAATAGAGTCATGGAGTTGTAACGTCCCAATTTTCAAAACAAATTTTTTCAATTTTTAGTTTAAAAAAAAGAATTTATTTTCATAAAGCATCATCAGAAAACCATTGTTCCAAGAATTTACATTCCAAAATCAGAATATAAAAACATAAATACAAAATCACGAAACACGAGACACGAAGCTGCTGAAGTGTGTACATTCACGCCTTCGCCTTCCCAAGAACATCTACGACACCTGAAACATTTACATCCACAACTATATGCCAAAGCTTAGCGAGTTCCCCAAAATACCCCGCACAACAATACACATACAATGCATGCACACCATGTCCTTCAACACATGGTTGGTCCACCTCCTGAGCCTGCAGGATTTAGCTAGACCGCTCCCTTTGGGGCTACAATACTAACTGCACCGACCAGGTATTTTGGCCTTCAACACACATATGGACCGCTCTCAACCCTCCCATAATATGTTGACATATAAAATTAACAAATAATAACCAAACAAATAGTCACAAACAATTATTAACAAATATGCATGTCTAACAGATCACTACAATATACCAACATCCTAACATGTAGACGATCTATAATGTAGTACAAAGTATAGTGAGAAAAATCACCTCACAAACAAAGCAAAAATCTCTATAGCTCGTCACAAGTAAATACAAGTACAATATCCTCCTGAACATTAAATAAGAGTCAAACCTCAATCTATGACCTAAACCCTAAAGTTTGACCTAAACTTAAACTTAGCAAAAAGTCAACAACTAAAGTCAACAGTCAAGTCACCACGCCATGGTAATAAAAGATAAAATAGTTGCGGGACTCAGCATCCACTATGCCATGGTGAGGACTTTGTTGAGCGATGGTAACGTCCATTACAACTTAACTCATTAAGATCTTAACCCTTATTTTTGTAGCTCTAAAGCTCAGATATGGATTGATTTAGACCATGCATGGATAAAGTTTCAAACTTTATCCATTTCCAAACCTCTAGGAGCCTAGATCTCAAACCCTAACACAAAAGGGACCAAAATGACCTAAGAGATTTATTCATAGCTGATTATTGAGCAAGCTTCCAACTTTATAGGACCTAAAGGTCCATAAATTACTATGCTTTCATCCAACGCCATGGAGTTGCTTCAAACTCCAAGGATCCACTTCCAACAACCAAAAAGGGACTCTAAAATATAAGGTAAAAAGGTATGAACTTTATACCTTCTAGATATTAAGAATGCTTGTAGAAACAGCTCTTCAACAACAACAACTCCAACATCTAACGTTGATCACCTTATTCTTCTTTTAAGAGCCTTGAAAAGCCATGAACACATACTAAATTACCAAGAACGCACACACACACAAACACACACACACACATACACACACACTAGGGTTTCTCTTAGGGGGTGGAGGTTGAACTTGAGAACAAACACATATCACAAGGGTGCTTAACTATGGCATGAGGCCCGAGACATAGGGTTTTGCACCCAGTCGCCACCGCATTATGGCCAATACATGACCATGTCATGGTCAAATAAAACACATATGATCGCGCCGCGGTGATTCTCAATCACTACGCTGCGTATAGTGAAAATCCTCTAAAACATCAAAAAATAGAAATATTTAACTTCAAGAGCAATACCTGAAAAGTAGATGTTACATGAGTAATTGCATTCACTCCACTGAATTGTGACTATAGGCAATCTTAAAAGAACGTCGTATGTTTGTGGATAGATGTTTTGAGACCAATAATTTCTACAATGGTTTCTTCAGATGGAGACGACTGAAGAATAAGAAGTGGATATTGGTCTGTAGCATGCCAAAGAGCATAATCTAGGTTGGGAGAAGATAATCCAAAATTGTATTTGGTGAGAGGAGGGGAAAAATTGTATTTGCTAAGTTGTAATAAGATAGAAGAGATAAAACTTGATTTCTTCAGAGAAGGTAATTAGAAGATGAAAGTTTAATGGTTAAGAGATGGAGCATAGTAGCAAGAGGAAGAGATAATCGGAGTAGGAGAAGAAATTTAGGGCGATGATTAGGATGATCGGTTTTTTTAAGACTTATAAGCAGGGGAGGATGGTTGGAATTTTTTACATGGTAGGAGCTTAAGTTAATTAGATATATTTTCTTGCTAATTTCTTTGGTGGCCTCATCTACAAAAAAAATGTCCTCTATGTTGACTAGATGGCCAAGGAAAAAGAAGACGAAATGGTGAGAAAGTAATCGTTGGGTGGAGTGGAGAAAGAGCTTCAAGATTGAATCGAAGGTAGCAAGCATGTATCTCTTGTGAAAGACGGCTACAATTAGTGTAGTGTTAAAGCTCGTTAAAATATCAAGTTATAATAAGACAAAATTGCAAAAATGGTCCTTGTGGTTGACAATTTATGTGCATTTGGTCCAAAAAAAAATGTTGGTGCACTACTGGTCCAAAATTAGATATTTCTATTGTTTTTTATCCCTATCTACTTATAAAAAGACCATTATGACCTTATAATTTGCTTTTCCATTTTTTTATTATCTATTTTTATTCAAAATAAAAAAACTCACCACCATCCTGTTCACTCTCTCTTACACACACACACATACATATATATATATATATATATATATATATATATATATCTACCTAAATCTCCATCTGGGTTCTTTGACTTCGTCTTCTTAAACACACACAGAAAAAAAAATTATGAAGATACTGTCCGCCATCACCACCTGCAAGCACCTCCATCTCCACCTAGAAATCACCAAACACAGATGAACGAGTGCAGATGAAGGGAACACGAAGAGAAGAACGGAGGCAAAATCGATTAGGAGGAAGAGGAGTTTGATCCTCGTCCGATGGAGAAAAAGAAATACGAATGGGAACAGCCCCAAGGTCGATCGATGGTCCAATGGCCGAATTTGCGAGTAAGGGCGAGCAACACAAGAGGTTGTCGCCTCTTATCGTTCATCGGGAAGAGAAATCGCCGTCTCTCGGTGTTTTACTCATCCGGAGCGGAGGATGAAGCAAGGGCAGGAATGGCTGCTTGAGCATCTCTTGTGATCTTTTGTCTCAGAAGAAGGATGCGAAGGAAGGGGGCTCGGTGTGGCTAGGGGTTTCGAAGGGAATGAGGCCAGAAAAGAGTTCGGACGAGAAGCACGACGTCGCAGGTGGTTCGGTGGCGTTTGCTTTGACCGGAGAAGAGATGTGCGAGAGGTGAGGCTGCTGTCTCAATGGCTCACCGAAGCTCCACTATAGCCGGTGGTTCATGACAGAGGACGAAGAAACAGGCCGAAAATCAAGGAAGAAATTTTTCCAGCTTTGTTTTAATTAACAACAATGGAAATGGGGAAAAGGTTGTCATTTTCTTGATTTCACAGGTAATCAGCCACTCTAATGGTGTGTGTTCTTGACAGGTGATCAAAGATGAATGAAGAACAGCCTCAAAATCTTTAGGGTGTTTGGGTGTTTCATTTGAGAGCTTTATTTGAGGAAGGAAACACGAGGAAGGAAACACATTTCCTTTATGTGTAGTTTTGTATAAGAAAATTTTATTTTGTGGTGGGTTTATTTTGTTGAGAGAGAGAGAGAGTGGTGGGTTTATGTAACGACCCGAATTTCCTTCCATCAATGATATGTTAGCCCCTGTTACTTGAATAACTATTTTATATATAATGTAATATTATTGGGATGTTTAAATAAAGTAAAAGAGATTAAGTGTCGTAAGGGAGACTAAAGTGAAAGACAAATTAATAAAATTAGAATTAGTAGAGATGATGAAACTTATAGGAGCAATTTGTAATATTAAAAAAAAAAAAAAAAAAAAAAAAAAAACGTGCTTAAGTAAATTAGAGAGATGGATTATGAATAAGAGAGTTGAGTAGAAGGACCATAGTTGTAACTTGTTATTTCCAATTTATTCATAAGAAACAAAACTATTACCGTAAACATTTATGCATTCAAAGGTGATGGTTAATATGTATTCCATAAAAGTTGAGGGTATAAGAGTCAGTTCTAAAAACTAAGGGACTAATAGTTAAATTATTAACATTAAATAAAAATAAAAAAACCACGTCATAAATGTGGGTTTTTAATAGCTATTATTACATATCGTCGGTTTCAGATGTGGGATGGTGGCAGCTATTAAGAAATGAAAGAGAACGTAGCGGCTAAAATATGAGCATTAATATATAAACATATTTAGGGTTTGGACAAAGCTGATTTTCTTTAGATTTTAAAAGGAAGAAGACGAGAAAAGATTGATCGAGGGATGTAAGTTATCGATGTTTTTGTGTGTTCTTCCATAAACCATTATGGTGACAAACGAAACAACAGTGGTGATTGATCTTAAAGACCCAAATAGGAGACCATTGATAAAATGAAAGAGAAATATTGAAGGGACCACTGGGTAGTTATCAGCTACTTTTTCTTGTATATAAAGATAAAAAGTCTCCATCGAAGGGAGTTGGGAATCATGCAAGATCGAGGGTAACCCGGTTTCTCTGCTGTTTAGTTTGTTTATAAAAAAAAACAGGATCAAGATGGCCGACTCGTGCAAAGAGCCCAAGGGTGAGATAACATAAAGGACTTTGTTTTCCAGCGAGAAAAGATACGGTGAAGGTTTTCATATTGACTCTTTACCTTGTTCTGATCAAAGTAAACACATCAGTTGAAGTGGGTTCTAAAATATATGTATATGGAAGCAGTGGCGGATCCAGGAACGAAGTTAATTGGGTTCGTTATATATAAAAAACATATAAAATATAACATTTAGAAATTTGAGATATTTTTAGTTTTTTTCAGAAAAAAAAGTCAAAGAGGGACTTTTGTTGTAAGAGTGGGTGCCATGGAGGGGTTTCTTAGTAAAAGAAGAATTGTTTAAGGGTCTTTTTTGTAGTATAATAGGTGGGATCCACTTTCAAGTTGGGTGCATGGACCCCACTACTTACTAGCTACCTCCGCCACTGGACGTGTGATTGGTTGCCGCTAGTAGTGCTTGATGGCCGATGAATGGCATCGTGAAGTGGTGTCAAGGTTGGCGGTTTGAACCATACAAATTTAGGGAATCGAACTGCAAATACCATATGATGCATAGTTGTCTAGCATTAAGCCATGCAATGCATCTTGATGGCGCTTTAGGTGAAAACGTGGAGGTATGATTCTTATTAATTTATAAGATTAAATATTAATCTATGTAGTTAATAATCATGGTGGATCTTAGGATGTATTTTAAAGTTATGAATCGTATTGTTTATTTTACTAAAGAAAATGTCATACAATAATATAATCAGGGAGGGTTTGTAAAAGGAAATAAGTGTGCTCCGTATTTAGGCTATTTTATATATATATATATATATATATATATATATATATATATATATATATATATATATATATATATATATATATAGTCAAGATCAACTAAGAAGGAAATTTTTGGTAGGAAGGTAAGAAGTTTTTTTTCTACATATTTTTTTCGCGAACAAACAAAATGAATCATTAGATGATTCATTTGTAAGATGATTCACAAGAAAAAATTCTCAAAAAAACATCTCGATGGTTCATTTATACAATGATTTTGTTGTTATTCACTAAAATTGTCATAAAAGTGAATTTTTTCTTAATTTACTTAAAAATGAATCATAAAGATGTTTTTTTGGGAATTTTTTCTTGTGAATCATCTTACAAATGAATCATCTAGTGATTCATTTATTTTGTTCGTCAAAAAAATATATAGAAAAAAAACTTTTTACCTTCCTACCAAAAATTTCCTTCTTACCGGATCTATATATATATATATATATATATATATATATATATATATATATATATATATATATATATATATATATATATATATATATATATATAGGGTGAGGTTCAATAGAGAACCATAATTAACCAAGGAACCAAGGAACCAATCTTTTTTACAACTTTTAGAACTTATTTTTTATCAAAAAAAAACTAAAAATACAGAAATTCATAACTTTTTATCCCTTTTCCAATGATATCAAATTTGAATTTTTTTTTTTACGTCAAATTCACAATGTGAATCTTTGAAAATTCACAACGTGAATCCGGATTCACACGGTGAATCCGAAAAATATTTTTCACATTCACAATGTTAATATATGAATTTAGATATTTTTAGATTTTTTTTTTCGATAAAGAATAAACTTTAGAAATTGAAAAAAAAGATTTGGTTCCTTGAAGAACCAATAATTATGGTTCTGTATTGAACTTTTCCCTATATATATATATATATATATATATATATATATATATATATATATATATATATATATATATATATATATATATATATATAGAGTGAGGTTCAATAGAAAACCATAATTAACCAATAAAACCAAGAAACCAATCTTTTTTTCAACTTCTAGAACTTATTTTTTATCAAAAAAAAAACTAAAAATACATAAATTCATAACTTTTTATCCTTTTTCCAATGATATCAAATTCGAATTTTTTTTTTTTTACGTCAAATTCGCAATGTGAATCTTTGAAAATTCACAATGTGAATCCGGATTCACACGGTGAATCCGAAAAATATTTTTCACATTCACAACGTTAATATTTAAAAATATTATATATAGGGAAAAGTTCAATAGAGAACCATAATTATATATATATATATATATATATATATATATATATATATATATAGGGAAAAGTTCAATAGAGAACCATAATTATTGGTTCTTCAAGGAACCAAATCTTTTTTTCAATTTCTAGAGCTTATTCTTTATCGAAAAAAAATCTAAAAATATCTAAATTCATATATTAACATTGTGAATGTGAAAAATATTTTTCGGATTCACAATCCGGATTCACATTGTGAATTTTCAAAAATTCACATTGTGAATTTGACGTAAAAAATCGAATTTGATATCATTGGAAAAAGGATAAAAAGTTATAAATTTCTGTATTTTTAGTTTTTTTTTAATAAAAAATAAGTTCTAAAAGTTGAAAAAAAGATTGGTTCCTTGGTTCCTTGGTTAATTATGGTTCTCTATTGAACCTCACCCTATATATATATATATATATATATATATATATATATATATATATATAGGGAGTGGTTCAAATGAGAACCAAAAAAGATTAAGAACCTAAGAACCAATTAATTAAGGAAAATGCTTCTTAAAATACGAAATGACATAAATTGTAATTATCAAGAAATAGAAGGTCTGCTCTGTATCATATTACAAAAAAACATGGTGGCAATTTCGTAAATATACAAAACATATTACCACTCGTTAATTTGCCAGAACACTTTAAAACCCTAATTTCAATTCACGACTTTTTCAAAACAACAAAACCCCTCTAATTCAATTCACTACAACGAGATCAGCGATCATTCAGACAAAATTCAAAAACAACAAAATCTATTCAATACGATGACAAAAAGACGTAAAAAAAGAGAATTTGGAAAAAAATCGACCGACAATTCAACTGATGAAGAAATGACTCAAAACACAAACAAAACAACAAACTACGAACATTTCAGCTGAAAAAAGTCGATTCACACCGATCAAAACCACGACAGAAAAAGAAGAAACATCGAAGAGGATGATTTCAACACTCATCAAAAAAGGTAAATCCCTAAATACAGTATCAAACGTAATAAACTCAAAAAATTTGAAAAACGAACAAATATTAGATGATTTCGTTCTAAAATCTTCGTATTTACTTATATCATGATTTTTTTTAAGTATGCATTTTTTAAACTGTGAATAAAGATTTTATAGATTTGAATATAAAAACAGTTTTAAGTTAACATTGTAATAATGATTTTAAACTATGAATCTTGAATTTTATAATGTGAATATATATTAATGATTTTATATATTTATAAATTTAAAATAATGAATTTCAACTTTGAATGATGATAATGATTTAAAATTGTGATAATTGATTTTTAAATATATATAATGATTTAAATTGTGATACATGATAAAAGTATGCATTTCCTAAACTGTGAATAAATATTTTATATATTTATAAATTTAAAATATTTATTTTCAAGTATGAATGATAATAATGATTTAAAACTATGATTATTGAATATTAAATATATATAACGATTTAAACTGTGATACATGATAAATGTATGCATTTCTTAAAATATGAATAAAGATTTTATAGATTTGAATATAAAAACAGTTTTAAGTTAACATGGTAATAATAATTTTAAACTATGAATATTGAATTTTATAATGTGAATATATATTAATAATTTTATATATTTATAAATTTAAACTAATGAATTTCAACTGTGAATGATGATAATGATTTAAAACTGTGAATATTGAATATTAAATATATATATAATGATTTAAACTTTGATACATGATAAAAGTATGTATTTCCTAAACTATGAATAAAGATTTTATATATTTAAAAATTTAAAATAATGATTTTCAACTGTGAATGATAAAATGATTTAAAACTATGATTATTGAATATTAAATATATATAATGATTTAAACTGTGATACATGACAAATGTATGCATTTCTTAAACTGTGAATAAAGATTTTATAGATTTGTATATAAAAACAATTTTAAGTTAACATGGTAATAATGACTTTAAACTATGAATCTTGAATTTTATAATATGAATATATATTAATGATTTTATATATTTATAAATTTAAAATAATGAATTTCAACTGTGAATGATGATAATGATTTAAAACTGTGATTATTGAATATTAAATATATATATATATATATATATATATATATATATATATATATATATATAATGATTTAAATTGTGATACATGATAAAAGTATGCATTTTCTAAACTGTGAATAAAGATTTTATATATTTATAAATTTAAAATAATGACTTTCAACTGTGAATGATAATAATGATTTAAAACTATGATTATTGAATATTAAATATATATATATATATATATATATATATATATATATATATATATATATATATATATATATATATATATATATAACGATTTAAACTGTGATACATGACAAATGTATGCATTTCTTAAACTGAGAATAAAGATTTTACAGATTTGAATATAAAAACAGTTTTAAGTTAACATGGTAATAATGATCTATGAATCTTGAATTTTGTAATGTTAATATATATTAGGGTAAATTACACGAATGGTCCCTGTGATTTGAGGTAACTTACATGTTTGGTCTCTAACTTATTTTTTTAACTCGGATCATCCCTATAGTTTAATTTTGTTTCGCGTTGAGTTCCTATCAAATATGAAATGACTATACTGCCCTTGGCCATTTTTTATTTACTTACTTAATTATTATTTATAATTGAATTGATAATTGATTAAAATAAAAATGAGCCAACATTTTTTATTGTTTACTGGATCCTTTATTTATTTTCGAGTTTTATACAATTAGCCCCGACCACCAACTTCAGTATCATTATCACCGCCACATCCGACCAACATCGTCAGTCGCCGTCTCCGACCAAAATCACCGGTTGCCATGTTCCACATCCTACCTACAGTTTCCGGCACTCCCGGTCTAACTCCAACACAACCACCACCTTATGCCTCTCATACCCATTAGTTTCATCGGCACCCTATCTATGAAACAATGAGAAAACGAACTTAAAACATGCACAAATACATGATGTAAAGAAAGCCCAGATGATAAAAACAAAAATCAACACTACAAAACAGAAAATCAAAATCAACAAGTAAACATATTAAAGGGGATGAATTAGATGCAATATACAATAAAAAAAATGAGATCAATATACTATCCTGAAGAACATCTTCTTCTTACCTGCAATCCACCACTCTTAATCTTACCAGCAAATCATGAACAAAGAAACTCATATATAATATACAAATAATCAGATACAATCATTGCTACATAAAAATCAGATGCAATATATTAAAAACTGAGATGGATATAAAGAAAACCCAAATCAATATACAAAAATCCAGATCTATGAGAAACTTTTTATTAAGAAATTTCAATAAGAAAGCCTTCTCGAAAACCTACTTATCTACTCAGCCTCTTTGAAACGTGAATCAGAGCCAAAAAATGCAGATTCGATTTTGGGTTCCCTCTCTACTCCAGCAAGGACGACGTGAGAGAGAAAATGGGTTTATCTTTGTCGGAAACAACGAAAGCAACAAAGAGATCTATGGTTTGGTCGTCCGATCTTGGGATTACAGAACTCGAAGTTTCAGAAGAGGATGGATTTGGGTTTTCAGAAATCGATAGTTTCAAAAGGGAGTTTTTATTTATCAGGGGTTCTAGAGCTCGATTTCGGCGGTGGTTGTGGTTGCCGGACGTGAAACATGGTGGCTGTCGGATACGGTCACCGGAGGTGAGAGATATGAAGAACAAAGACAAGAATCGAATGTGAGAAGATAGCCTCGTTTCTTTTCTTTTTGTTAATTTTTTTTTTAAAATAAAAAACAATAGATTAATTAAAAAGTAAATACATAAGGGTAATATAGTAAATTCAAGTTAGATAGGGATGAAATTCGCAATAAAATCAAATTATAGGGATGGTCCGAGTTAGAAAAAGTAGTTAGGGACTAAACGTGCAGGTTACCCCAAACCATAGGGACTATTCATGTAATTTACCCTATATATTAATGATTTTATATATTTATAAATTTAAAATAATGAATTTCAACTCTGAATAATGATAATGATTTAAAATTGTGATTATTGAATATTAAATATATATAATGATTTAAACTCTGATACATGATAAAAGTATGTATTTTCTAAACTGTCAATAAAGATTTTATATATTTATAAATTTAAAATAATGATTTTCAACTGTGAATGATAATAATGATTTAAAACTATGATTACTGAATATTATATATATATATATATATATATATATATATATATATATATATAATGATTTAAACTCTGATACATGACAAATGTATGCATTTCTTAAACTGTGAATAAAGATTTTATAGATTTGAATATAAAAACAATTTTAAGTTAACATTGTAATAATGATTTTAAACTATGAATCTTGAATTTTATAATGTGAATATATATTAATGATTTTATATATTTATAAATTTAAAATAATGAATTTCAACTTTGAATGATGATAATGATTTAAAATTGTGATAACTGATTTTTAAATATATATAATGATTTAAATTGTGATACATGATAAAAGTATGCATTTCCTAAACTGTGAATAAATATTTTATATATTTATAAATTTAAAATATTTATTTTCAAGTATGAATGATAATAATGATTTAAAACTATGATTATTGAATATTAAATATATATAACGATTTAAACTGTGATACATGATAAATGTATGCATTTCTTAAAATGTGAATAAAGATTTTATAGATTTGAATATAAAAACAGTTTTAAGTTAACATGGTAATAATAATTTTAAACTATGAATATTGAATTTTATAATGTGAATATATATTAATAATTTTATATATTTATAAATTTAAACTAATGAATTTCAACTGTGAATGATGATAATGATTTAAAACTGTGAATATTGAATATTAAATATATATATATATATATATATAATGATTTAAACTTTGATACATGATAAAAGTATGCATTTCCTAAACTATGAATAAAGATTTTATATATTTAAAAATTTAAAATAATGATTTTCAACTGTGAATGATAAAATGATTTAAAACTATGATTATTGAATATTAAATATATATAATGATTTAAACTGTGATACATGACAAATGTATGCATTTCTTAAACTGTAAATAAAGATTTTATAGATTTGTATATAAAAACAATTTTAAGTTAACATGGTAATAATGACTTTAAACTATGAATCTTGAATTTTATAATATGAATATATATTAATGATTTTATATATTTATAAATTTAAAATAATGAATTTCAACTGTGAATGATGATAATGATTTAAAACTGTGACTATTGAATATTAAATATATATATAATGATTTAAATTGTGATACATGATAAAAGTATGCATTTTCTAAACTGTGAATAAAGATTTTATATATTTATAAATTTAAAATAATGATTTTCAACTGTGAATGATAATAATGATTTAAAACTATGATTATTGAATATTATATATATATATATATATATATATATATATATATATATATATATATATATATAACGATTTAAACTATGATACATGACAAATGTACGCATTTCTTAAACTGTGAATAAAGATTTTATAGATTTGAATATAAAAACAGTTTTAAGTTAACATGGTAATAATGATTTTAAACTATGAATCTTGAATTTTGTAATGTGAATATATATTAATGATTTTATATATTTATAAATTTAAAATAATGAATTTCAACTGTGAATGATGATAATGATTTAAAATTGTGATTATTGAATATTAAATATATATAATGATTTAAACTGCGATACATGATAAAAGTATGCATTTCCTAAACTGTGAATAAAGATTTTATATATTTATAAATTTAAAATAATGATTTTCAACTGTGAATGATAATAATGATATAAAACTATGATTATTGAATATTATATATATATATATATATATATATATATATATATATATATATATATATATATATATATATATATAATGATTTAAACTCTGATACATGACAAATGTATGCATTTCTTAAACTGTGAATAAAGATTTTATAGATTTGAATATAAAAACAGTTTTAAGTTAACATGATAATAATGATTTTAAACTATGAATCTTGAATTTTATAATGTGAATATATATTAATGATTTTATATATTTATAAATTTAAAATAATGAATTTCAACTGTGAATGATGATAATGATTTAAAACTGTGATAATTGAATATTATATATATATATATATATATATATATATATATATATATATATATATATAATGATTTAAATTGTGATACATGATAAAAGTATGCATTTCCTAAACTGTGAATACAGATTTTATATATTTATAAAATTAAAATAATGATTTTCAACTGTGAATGATAATAATGATTTAAAACTATGATTATTGAATATTAAATATATATAATGATTTAAACTGTGATACATGACAAATGTATGCATTTCTTAAACTGTGAATAAATATTTTATAGGTTTGAATATAAAAACAGTTTTAAGTTAACATGGTAATAATGATTTTAAACTATGAATGTTAAATTTTATAATGTGACCATATATTAATGATTTTATATATTTATAAATTTAAAATAATGAATTTCAGCTGTGAATATATATATATATATATATATATATATATATATATATATATATATATATTGATTTAAACTGTGATACATGATAAATGATAAATGTTGAGATTATAAAATATAAAATTACAATTTTAGTTTTTTGTATGTATCACATATTCATATATGAAGAAATGAAAATAGAACAAACAAATGTATTTAAAAAAGAAAAACTAAACTCTGAATTTAATGAAATTTTAAACTGTGAATTTAACTTTAGAGTATATAAAATATCAAATATTTAATATTAAGTTTTAAATATATAATATACATAAACTAACACATTATTTAATATTAAAATGTGCAGGTGAAAATAAAAGAAAAGAAGATAAAGAAAGTGAATCTAAAGAAAGTACAAAAAGAGTTATGACAAAAGCATTGATAAGAAAACAAACAACAAGAGCTGTTCAAATACAAGAACCAAAACAATTTAATGATAAAGGTACTATACATTTATGAAAAAATTTTAAATTTTGTTTCTTATTCTTAAAAATCATACAATTTCATTTTTCTTTTGAATAAATTTTCAGACAAGGGAAAAAGCATTTTGATGAAAAAATCAAAACAAAAAGGTAAATATGTTAAATGTGAATTATATTTTATTAATTAAACTGTGAATTATCTGTTAACATGTGAATTTTGAAAAAAAAAAATAAAGTTGTTGAGAAGAAGAAAAAACAGAAAATGAAAGAAAAGGAAAAGGAACAAGAACTTCAAGGTACATTTTAAAACTATATATAAATAACTGAGAACTTATTTAATTTCTCATTTAATAGTTCATTATCATTACATAATGAAATTTTTTATAGGGAAAAAGAAAAGAAACGGAAAGAAAAGCAAACAATAAAAAAGAAAAAAAAAAGCTAAACAGAGCATGGAGAAGATGAAGACAAGTTTCAACCATTAAGAACAAGGGTTGCAACACAAAGCTTACGGAAAGCTTTAAAGATATTAAGCAGTGAAAAGAGAGACTGTGTAGAAAGCTTAGGTTTAAGATCACTCTTAAAGATGACATTGGATGTGATTCCTTCAAAAATAGTCTTCTTTTCTGTGTTTAGCTACAACCATACAACAAACTCCATTGATTTAGGACATGGAAGAATAATAATAACAGAAGATACAATAGGAGAATTTCTTGGGTTAAAAAATGAAGGCATGGATCTTGAAACAGTTGATGACTGTGAACAAGATAACAACACATTGATTAAACGGAAAGAACAACATCCAAAAATTACAAAGTTTGCTCAAGCACCGGTAGATCTTATAGAACAATCGCAAATTGCAGATGAGATGTTTGTGCTGAACTTCATTGTACTATTTGTCAACTCAATCATAGAGAAAACAACATCTGGAGCCATAGAAACAAGATCTTTGCTGAAGTTGATTAAAGTTGAGAATAAAGAAAATATCAATTGGTGAAAGTATATCAATCACACATTGGTTAAGAGTAAAAAAATTTGGAAGCCAAATTGTAAAATCAGCTACTATGCCGGACCATTACCATTTCTAATTGTAAGAATAATTTAAAATAATTTAATTTCTCATAAAATAAAAATATTTAATACTAATGTTAATCAAACTTATGTTGTTTTCATGTATCTTGCAGCTTCTGTATGTGCATAGAACTCAATGTGTTCAACAACAGTTCATTAACAGAAGAATAAGACCACTTCACTTCTGGAACTATGGGAGGCTGAAAACAAGACAAACATATGAAATTGCAAATGGAAAATTTGGAATGGTACAAATTTTGGAAAATATGGAGATGATTGAAGATGATAAAGAAGAATATGTTGATTTGGATAACGAAAATAATGAAAAGAATGAAGAGGAATTCTCAGATTCAGATGACAATGAGGATATTGGTGCAGAGGTAATACAACTTATACATAAATCTTGAATAATAAAAATACAAATATTATATAAAATTCATATAAAAACAATAATCATGATACAAAAAGTAACGATTAAGTTGCGAATTTTAGTATTGAAAATGAATTAATTGTTCATATTAATATTAATAAACTATGATTAGAATTTTAACATTTAGATATAAAACATTACACATAAAAACACATGGTTAATTAAACTGTGAATTAGCTGTTAAGTTGTGAATATCATAAAATAAAATATTCCTTTTTTATTGTAACCTTGTTTATTATGAATCAACAAAATACATACACCGCATGTATTTTGATATTAATATTACTAAACTGTGAACAGATTTTTAATATGTGAATTAAAAACATAACACATGTTTAATTAAACTGTGAAATAGTTGCGAATTTCATAAAATAAAATATAACACATTATTAGTTTGTTTTAATGAAATCTTATTTATAATAAACTAACAAAAAATATACAATACAGGGATTTTGCTTAATGATAGAAAAAGATTACAAAATGGTATTAGCTTACAAAAAGAGAATGGAAGATACATTGGTGAAGGCGAAAGAAAAACATGCAGGTGACATAACAATTAAAAGATGGTTTGTGAAATATTAGAGTTTGTTCAATAAGCATATTAGTGAAACATCAAAAGTGACTGAAAATGAAGCTCAAGTTGAAAAGAAAATAAAAGAATCAGAAGATGAAAATCTAACAAATGATATTGCATTTCAAAAAGCAATAGGTTTGTATACACCGAAAGAGAATCAAGTACAACACACTGAAGTTGAAAACACAGTGAATGCAGAAGAAACTGAAGAAATGGTTGTGGCCCAAACAACAAACACACAACAAGAAATTCAAGAAGAAGCAGGAGGAGAAAATAAAAGGAAAGGAAAAGCAAAAATTGAAAAAACAATGGATGCAGAACAACATCAAGAAATGGTTATGTATCAAACAACAGCCACACAGGAAGAAATTGAAGAAGAAGACACAGTCAATACAACTCAAAAAACACCATCACTTACTGATTCTCAATCTATTCCAAAATCATCAGCTTTCACACCAACATTAGAGTCACCAAAAATTTATGCTTTGGTTGACAAAGTTGTTGAAGAAAGTTTAAACAAAAATGCTTTAACTACAACTCCAAAACAACAGCAAGATGAAATAACTTGCACACCATCTGTTCAAAAACCATCTTCTCAACCATCTTCTCAACCATCTTTTTCACTTGGACTAACCCTAGATATCAAATATGATGTAAACTCTCCAAAAGCTGCTACAAGATCAAGCAAAGATAAAGAACATAAAAACATAGAACAAAAAAAGATGAAAAACAAGTTCAAACAAAAAAAGAAGGAGGAAATAAAGGGAAAGGAAAAGAAATTTTTATTGAAGAGGAACATGAAGAAAAAAGGATCAGAAAAGAAAAAGGAGAGATCATTCCAACATAAACTTACTTCACTCATTACAGTGGTCGAACAGTGGAAGAAAAAGACATGGTATTTAATGTAGAGATACTAATTGCAAACTCAATATTTTCAATGCAAAGCAACCACAAGTAAGTATATATTTTTAATAAAAAGTTAATTAAATGTAATTTATGAAACAAAATTATTGTTTTATAAAAATTCACAACTTAATAAATATTAACAGGGAAATTATATTCAGAACAAGAAATAGGGATGCAGTAGAAAGAATTTTCTTTGAAACATTAATCCCAGGTGCCTACATCCACCACAAAGTCATTGATTGCTGGTCAATTCTGTTAAATGATGAGGAGAGCAGAAAACAAAAGGGATCTCTATTAAGATTCTATTTTCCAACAGGAATCATAGTAAGTAACATTTATATTACGTATATATATGTTAATAGATTAACAAAATTCTAACAAAATAACATATTTAATATATGTAATTAGACTGAAGACATGACAAATGAGGAGATACCAATGGATGACAGATGTAAAATGTTTGATCAAAAAGCAACATAAGCAATGAAATTTCATCCATATGCACATGATTTTGATGAACTAGGATTTGTAAGTTACAACAATCTTTTATATTTTATATATTATATTATATATATATATATATATATATATATATATATATATACTGTCAGTTTATAATTTAATATAAATGCAACTATTCTTTCCAATCAAGAAGAAAACGCATTACTATTTGTTATGTATAAATCTCAAAAAGATATCGGTAGTTTTGATTGATAGTCATAAAGGAATGCCGAATGTTAATGTTGAATATGGGATATTACCACAATCTTTGGTAAGAATTAATATTCTATATTTATTCCAAATTAGACTGTGAATTATCAAAATGACTAAATTTATTTTCTTTGTAATACATGTACAGTTGATGGCAAATTTTATGATGGAAAGAGGATTCGAAAACGAGTTTCATTTGCTTACAAAAGAAAATTCAGTACTTCAAATCAAATGGTGGTTAAAAAAGAATTTTGAGGAAAATGGAGTAGCATTAATGAGACATATGGATTGTTTTCATGGACAGGCTGAGAGCAGATGGGATTGTGACATTGAGAATGATAAAAAGGAACAGAAAGAAAAATTAACTAAACTAAGATTAAAGTATCTCACAAAAATGCTACCGAATGACATCAACTTAAATAGAAAAAAAATAATTGATGAAGCAATGCAATTTGATAAAAAAAACTGAAGAAGAGAAAAAAACATTGGTGAAGAATGCAATGCAGAAGTATAATGAAAGATTTAAGCTCATGGAAGATGTTTAAAAATTTCAGAAAAAAAGGAACAAACAAGATAACAATGATTTATGTACCTTTTATTTTAAGAACAATTTGACTTTTTTTCTGTTTTTTTAATCATAGGGTATTGATGAATCTACTGCTTAGATATATGAGAATTTCAACATTATATTACTATGAATGTTAAAAATTTATTGAATACTTCTATCTAGTTGAACAAATATGGTGTTTATGATGTTTTTATTTTGTGTAATGTTTGCACACATAGTGAACATGTTGGAATGATATATTTTCTTAGCTAAATATGAATTTCTAATTAATTGTTGACGTCGATATAAAAATGATTAAGAAAATGAATGTTTATCATAACTTGGAGAATTGTGAATGTTTAAATTAAAACGAAATGAATAAAGTATTAAGTTGTGAATTGAATTTTTGAAATTTTCTAAAAAAATGATAAATTGTTTTAAAAAACATTTGAATGCACTTGATATATATAAGACAATTGTGAATGTTTACAAAATGACTAAAGAATTAAGTTGCGAATTGAATTTTTGAAATTTAAAAAAAAAAGATAAAATTTTTTAAAAACATTTGTATTAGTACTGATAAATCTACTGTTTACATATATGAGAATTTCAACATTATATTACTATGAGTGTTAAAAATTTATAATGAAATATCAATGTTTTATATAAAAAATTAAACCGTAAATAAACGAATCTACAATACATCTTTTATTTAAAATGTGATTCTTTTTTAAATATATGTTCTAGAATTTAAAATAATTTTAATGAACAATATATATACTATAATTTTTACTGTAATCTTTTACATGATATAACTTTTTTTAAATATTAAACTTTGAACAAATTATTTACTAATAATACTTGGAATATTTGAAACAAGTACTTAAATAAAATTAATTGAAATGATATAAACAATAAAAATTCAAAAATGGAAAGTTGAAGAAATAATCTTTTACATGATATAACTTTTTTTAAATATTAAACTTTGAACAAATTATTTACTAATAATACTTGAAATATTTGAAACAAATACTTAAAAAAAATTAATTGAAATGATATAAACAAGAAAAATTCAAAAATGGAACAAAATTTACAAAGACACAAGTTGAAGAAATAATTGTTAAAATACAAAAATAAAAATATTGTAGTTATGTTAAAACAAAAAGAAAACAAATTATTATATTAATAAATGACCTGTACAACTTTTGTAAATAAAACAAACTTATAGCGTTTTACGGATTTGTGTAAATAACAAATAATAAAATACTCTCATTAAAAGCTAATAATGCCTATATTTATATAATATATTTTGTACTTTTCCAATAGAACAGGGGTTGTTCATGTAATACTAACAAAATAGGAAAAGGCGGTTGCAGCAGAAAACATCTCGTCAAAAACCGACTAGTCTCATTCATTTCTAATCACAGCCCCGATTTACTTTTTTTCAAAAAAAACCCACATTCACAAACCTCCATTTTAAACACTCGATCTAAACAACATCGACCGATTCTTCAAAAATCAAGCAAAAGATGTCTTCAAAATATAAATGAACTACATCGAGTACAGATTCTTTAGAAAAAACAATATCCGAAGAAGAAAAAGATAAGAAAACCCTGGAGAAACAACAACTGGAAGCAAAAAAGGTTTCAAGTCTCAAATCGAAGATTTCGACAACAAAATCACAACATCTAACAATCAAAAATGTCGAAACGGAAAAACAAAATGCTTCGGAAAGCATTTCTCCAAAAGCAAAACCTACATGCAAAATAAGAGTCAAAACGAACGAAGTAACACAAGGTATTTTATTTCAAAACTTCTAACAATGTTTAACGAAACATGCATTATGTTTTATAATGTTTAAATAAATATAATATACAATGTTACAAAAACATTTAAAACAAACATCATCTTAATCTATGTTATTTTGTAAATATATGATATGTTAAAAGAACATATCATTACAAACTTAGATTTGATTTAATACAAATGAAAATGTTAAATTATTAGAAAAATATGTATATAAATGATTTTATTACATGTTTAATGTTAAATGATATATATGATTCTAATATATATTAAGATGATACTATTAGGTTGACTAAAAATAATTTAATTAAACTGTGAATATAAAAATATAAATGTTATTTTCATATTTTAGAGAATGAAAATGTGTATATATGTTTTTTTAGAATATGAATGTAAAAATTATATGTTATTTAAATATATTTAAGAAAGATAAATATGAATGATGACTCGTATTAGTATTTGACTGTATACATCAAATTATTTAACTGTGAATTTTAAAAAAATAAATGTATTTTATTATACTAAAAAATGAATTCAAAGAATCAAAATGTATATTAATATTTAATAATTGCAAAATTATGTAATTAAAATATATTAAACAATTAATATATGACTTGATGCAAGATATGCCATTTGCAGGAGAGAATACAAGACTTGTAATGACAAAGACTATAATCAAAAAGCTTAAAGGATTGCCTATTCATCAGTCAGAAGAAAAGAAACATTCTACAGTGGAAGGTAAAACATGATTATAAAAAAATATTTGAATTATAATAATATTCTACTACATATGTTTTTTGGTTTTGATTTTCAATTGAATAACAGAAACAAATGTGAATAAACAAATTCAAAACATATTATTTGATCTTTAAAGAACAGAAGAAATGGAAAAAAAAAGGTAAAATAAAAATTAAACTATGAGACTATAAATAATATCTTGCACTGTGAATGCACAATATGTACGTACATTTAAGGTGTGCATATACTTATGTATATGTACATATGTATCTATGTACATATTTATGTATGTACATACATACATATATACATATGTATATTCACAATTTAAATGTATGTATCTACATACATACATATATACATATGTATATTCACAATTTAAGTATATGTACATATGCATGTATCTACATATCTATGTATATATACACATACATGTATATTTACAATTTATATGTATATACAAATGTATGTACATACATATATAGATATGTATATAAATATACATATGCACGTATGTATGTACATACATACATATGTACATATGTGTATGTATGAACTATGTATATTCACAATCTAAATTTATATACATACATATTTACATACATACATATGTATACTCACAGTTTAAAAGAATGTATGTACATATTTAAATACATTCATATGTATGTCTATGTATGTAAAAACATACATATGTACGTACATGGATATGTATGTACAATGTAATTACATATATTTGAATATCTTAAACATTATATTAAAAAATGTTTCATTTTTTTTATAACCTCTTAAACTGTGAATATACTTAAAATTCTTTTAAAATTATTTCGATTATACATATGTAAAAATTATGAATATACATACATATACATATATAGATATGTATATATACATACGTATGCACATATGTATGTCATACATACATATTTACGTATGTGTATGTATGAACTATGTATATTCACAATCTAAATTTATCTACATACATATGTACATACATACATATGTATATTCACAATCTAAATTCAATATACATAGATATTTACATACATACATATGTATATTCACAGTTTAACTATATGTATGTACATATGTACATATATACAAATTGCAGAATCAGACAATGGATCATCAGACAATGATATGGATATGACAAAGCCATTGGCTGTTGTTGAAAACAATGTTTTAAATAACGTGAGGCGTGGTCTTGGCGGCAAGGTCAAAGTTAAGCCATGCCAAGCCTTGGCGAGCTATGGCGTTTTTCAAGGTGTGACCATTTTATATAAATTAAAAAATATAAATCATATAATTATTGAATTTTATCAAATATATCAAGTTTTTAGAAGTGTTATATTAATATTTATTATCAAAAACTTAACAAAAACTCAATTGTTTTAGGGCCGATCAGAAAAAAAAAACCCGCTCCTTGAAAAAAACTCGCGCCATAACGCGATAAGGCGCGCCTTGACACATTATTTGGGCGTCACACTTAACAAACCCGCCTTTGATGTTTTCGTAACGGCTAGCTCACGCCTCACGCCATGGCACGCCTTGAGGCGCGCCATGGCGCACTTTTTAGAAACATGGTCGAAAACAAAGAAGAAGGAGATGAAAATAAAGACAAAATTCTTGCAAATATACCAACAAGGAAAATAAATAAATGTCAAGAAAGAAGAGTGGAAAACAGATGCAAAAAACAAGAAGAAGAACAAGGTCTGAAACATCTACCAATAAAGATGAAGAAACACAAGGTATAACAAAATTCATCAAAAAATATTTTTTCATAAAATATCTTATTAAATATTAATAAAATTTTAATATGTTTTATAGTTCAAAAATATACAAGGAAAAGAAACACAAGCACAAAGGAAGAAGATAACACAGAAAAAGATATCACAGAAGATGAAATTGAAGGTATTAACATATATATATATATATATATATATATATATATATATATATATATATATATATAATAACACTTTTTTTTGAATCTTATTAGCAAAACCAAGAAAGAAAAGAGGGAGAAAGAAGAAAATTAAAGAAGATGGTGATACCACAGAAGATGAAATTGGAGGTATTAATATATATATATATATATATATATATATATATATATATATATATATATATATATGATTTTTAATAAAACTTTTTTTTGAATCTTATTAGCAAAACCAATAAAGAAAAGAGGGAGAAAGAAGAAAATTATAGAAGATGTTGATAGTACAGAAGATGAAATTGAAGGTATATATATATATATATATATATATATATATATAATATTATATCAGAAACATCACTTGATACAATTCCATTAGTTCTAGCACATTTTGTTGTTGAAAGATATAACCCTACTTCAAACTGCAATGATTTAGGGGACATAAAACTGATGATAAATGAAGAAAAAGTTCATCAGATCCTTGGAATACCAAAAACAAGAATAGATTTATCTACTGTGAATGAGTGTGAGGAAGACAATGAGATTATTGTCCAACGGAAACAACAACATCCTGAAGTAACAAAATCACAACAAACTCTTTGTGAACTTATAGAAGCCTCGGAAATTGCAGATGAAATGTTTGTGTTAAATTTCATCACATTGTTTGTGAATATAATGATAGAGAAAAAATATTGTGGAGGTTTACAAACAAGCATTACAATGAAGATTGCAGCAATTAAAAACTGGGAAAATATAAACTGGTGCAAATATCTTAGTGATGCATTGCCACATAGTAGGACTTCATGGAAACCAAGAAACAAAGGTGTCTACTATGTTGGGCCACTTCCATTCTTGCTTGTAAGTAAAATTCAAATTAAATTGCATTTGATATCATCAAAGTGATTAAAACAAATAGCATTTTAATTTGTTACAAAATAATTCACAACTTCTCTATCTACATTCAACTGATTGTCAAAACCAATACGTCAACCGAAAAATAAGACCAATATGCTACTGGAATTATGGAAAAATTAAATCAAGGCAAAACATTGAAAATTATCAAGGTCAGTTTGGATTGGTCACATTGGATGAGGATATTGATATGATAAAATACAAAGATGAAGAAGATGTTGACTTTGTCAAAGAAAAAGGAAAAGGAAAAGGAAAACAAGTTGAAGAAGATGCAGATACAGAAGAAAATGATGACATTGGTGCAGAGGTAATAATGGAACTTACTCTATTAAGCTGTGAACTGAATATTAAATTGTGAATTAATTTTTATAAAAATGTACCTATAAACTAACAATAATTTAATACTTATTGCAAAACTATTGTCTTTTGATAGAAAGTGAGTTTGAAACCATTTTGGAGTGTAGAAACAAAATTCAAAAAACATTGCAGCATGTACTTCAAAAATATCCAGATTATAGAGAACTATATGGATGGTTTGAAAGGTTTGTAAACATTGAAAAAGTGTTTAACAAAAGCATTGGTGAATCATCAAGAACAAGAGAAAAAGAAAAAGAAAATGAGACAGGTGAAAAAGAGTTTGAACATCACTTAGAAACACAAAAAGGCGAAGAAAATGCTCCAACAGAAACAAAATACGATAATCCAAACTTTGAAGATAATATGCCAAACACACCAAATATGGAGACTGATCAAAAGGATTTTCTTACCAATGAATCTCAAGGAGAAGGTAATATGAAAAACAAAAATATAACTTAAAAACAAACTTAAATTTTCAATTAAAATGACTACTATACAATATATATTACAGGAACAACAAACAACAAAGAAGAAAAGGGAAATGAAAACAACATACTTGAAGAAAAGAATGATCAAGGAAAAGGAAAAGAAAAACAAGTTTACAAAAGATCAAAGAGGACAACAACTAAAACAGAGCCTTACCAATCACCTTACATGAGGCGGACAGTTGAAGTGAGAAAAAAGTTAGAAGTTGTTGAGACAAGGATTTCAAAATCCATATTCTCACTACAAAAGGATTACAAGTAAGTGAATGGTTTTAATATAAATAATATTTAAAAACTTCATTATATTTAATTGTATTAAGTTGTGAATAAAAATGTAAATATGAACAAAACTAAAATAAAAACAACTTTTTTCAACTATTTTTATTGTTTTCTTGATAAAAAGAAACACTAATATCAATATTCACAACTTAATAAAATTAAATTTAATAATTTTATATTAATCAAACAGGGAAATAATATTTGAAACAAAGCATGGGCATAAAGTGGAAATGATATTTTTTGAAACATTAATACCAAGTGCATGGATCCACCCAAAAGTAATCGACTGTTGGTCGATGTTATTGAATGATGAAGAGAAGCGTAAAGCAAATACAACACCATTATGCTTCTACTTCCCAACAGGAATCGTGGTAAGAAATATTTTAAAATATAAGTATAGAATTTTAATATTGATATAAAATAACTAATGATAATTTAATAAAATAACATTTTCATTTTTTCCTAGAGCAATGAAATATTGGATAGGGATACAACATATGATAAGAGATTGGAAAAGTTTAAAGAAAAAATGAATGAAGCCATGAAGAACTACCCACATCTAAAGGATTTTTAAAAAGTTGGAATTGTAAGAAAAAACTATTTATTACTTTTTATTATAATTATATTGTATATATACAAATATTTATATTAAAGTACTAACAATTTCAACTATATTATTAATGCAAATATTCTTCCCAATACTGCACAGAAAGCACTACTACATCATTTGCTTCGGTTTGCAAAAATCTAGTGTACATCTGATTGACAATGAAAAAATCGCAAAAGATATTGTGCATACTTATGGAATGTTGCCACATTATTTGGTGAGTATTAATTAATAACTTAGAAAAAAAAAGCAAATGTTTTCTATAAAAATTTAAACTGTGAATCTTATATCTTATTATCATTACTGATAAATTTTTTGAATACAGCTCAATTTCATGATATCGTACTTGATTGATAAAAAACACCCAAAAGCAGACGAATTAATGAAGAAGGAAGTTGTGATTTTTAAACTGAAGTGGTGGACAGAAAACAACATGAACGACGGTGAAGTTATGTTGATGAGACATATGGAAACTTTCAAGGGACAAGGGCCAAATGACTGGGATTCTGAGATTGAAAAAGATCAAAAGCAGCAGAAAACACAATTGACAACGCTTCGATCAAAATATGTTACAAAGATCTTGGTGAATGATATCAATATCTACAGCAACAAGATAATAGAAGAAGGTCTTGAGTTTGAAAAGCTGACAACAGAAGAACAAAAATAAGTTGTGAATCATGGAATGCAGAACTATGAGGAAAGGTTTTAGTTGATTGGTGAAAACTAAAAAAATAAATTTCTACTGTTTTTATTTTTATAAATGCTTAGTTGCTATTGAAGACTTCTATCTAGTTGAACAAATATGGTGTTTATGATGTTTTTATTTTGGGTAATGTTTGCACACATGGTAAACATGTTGGAATGATATATTTTCTTAGCTAAATATGAATTTCTAGTTAATTGTTGATGTTGATATAAAAATTATTAAGAAAATGAATGTTTATCATAACTTTGACAATTGTGAATGTTTAAATTAAAACGAAATGAATAAATTATTAAGTTGTGAATTGAATTTTTTAATTTTTTTTTTAAAAATGGTAAAATTTTTTAAAAAACATTTGAATGCACTTGATATATATAATACAACAGTATGCAATAAAATAAAAATTAAGAAACATAAATACTATCTTTAAGTACAATATATATATTAATGATATATAATAATTAAGTTGTGACTAACATACAAAAAAAATTTAGAAACATAATTAAAAAATTCACAGTTGCTAAATACAATATATTGATATAATATCAATAATCATAGATAATAATAATAATAATATCAAACTTAACAATTGTTATTAAGTAAAATTCATTATATTTAAACAAATAAAACCGTGAGTACAAAACAAATACTAGTCAATTCAAAATCTTATTAAGTAAAAACTAAAAGATAAAAATATTCAAAATCTCTCAAATACATCCTGCATCCATATTTTTGCCATTTGAACACATTTCTTTTTCTTTTGCTTGTCTTTCCAAACGCTCACATGACCTACTATTGTGACTAATAACATAGTGTTTGCATCTGGAAAAAAATCTTTTTTGTTTAACTGATTCAGTAATGGCTTTTTCTCTAGCTCCTTTCAACCTCTTACCTGTACCACATCCTTTATTACTTATGTCATCTAAAGGGTTTCCAATATCAGAAATAAATGGCTTTTCACTCCATAGGATGACTCAACAAACTCAGAAATATATTTTCTTTTCAACAATGAATCTGAACAACTTGATGCAGAACAAACACCATCAACTTTAAACTTTGCTTCTTTAATGAGCTCAAAAAAACTCCTTAAGCTTATCTGCATCTTTACTCAAAATAGACACACTTTCTTCCACAAAACTCAAAACCTGACTAGAAAGAGGATCATATAACAATGATGATGATGATGAGGCCTCATCACTTGAACATTGCTTCATAAGAACCTCAGATGGAATTACACCTTTGCACCAACGCCTAAGTATGTACTTTGAAGGGATCTTGTTTATTTGATAAGTCCTAAAAATGCAAAATATATGCCTGCACAATATACCATGCTGAAAGAACAATGAACAAGAGCATTCAAAACTTGATTCCTTTTTGTCATAAACAACCTGTCCAAAATAAACAAAACAAAAATATTAATAATCCACAACTTAAAATTTGAAAAACAAAAATTAAAAAAATATAATTTACCTTGAAAAAAAAGTCTTTTCTGGAACAACAAATTCACACTCACTTTCTGAATCTTCTTCATTAACAACTTTTGGAGTAGACCCCATAATATCTTTACATTGTATAACAACAAATCTATCATAAAATTCTTCATTCGTAACACTGTGTTGCGAACATGAAAATACAGATTGTTCAATTTCTTTCTTCACTTTTATGAAAACTTCATTAGTATACATATCAGCAGCATGTTCCATAGTTTTTAGTGAAATTTTACTTTTAATCTTGGAAATATTGCTAAGATGGTCTAAGAAACACTGATTATGTCTTTGCTTGTCCATAGCTGAATCAAAAGAAGTGAAAAACTTAACTAATGAATTACCCCAGTGAGCAACTTTGTTGAATGCAGAATTCATGCTCTCTGGCCTAGAAGTGGTCCTCATCAAACCAGACAATGGCATGTCTCTAAAATATGCTGGAATCCAACTTTCTCTCATATCAAACATTTTTGAAAACCATGAAATCTCTTGGAGCTTATAATCTTCAATAAAATTTTTCCATCTAATATCAAACTCAGAAGCATCTATCCTAGAATTCCAAATAAGCTTATTGAAACGTTTCTTGAATTTCATATCATTAGAAAGTTCAGCACATACCTAAAGAACACATGCATAAAAAACATATATAAGATAATAACATATACAATAAATTTCATATAAAATGATATTATTCACAACTTAAAAACATACTAACAGGTGAATATTTAAAAATAATAATATAAACAAAAAAAATCACAACTTAATAAACATATAATAATTAACATAATGAAAAATGAACTAAAAATAATATAATTTAACAAAATTCAAATCATAAACAAAAAACATAAAAATTCACAACTTAACAAAAACAGATAACATTAAAAAAAAACAAAATATAACAACAAAAATATATAATCATAATATATACAAAATAAACAGTCTAAAAATTAAAAATACATACCTTAGAAGGCAAAATTTGGGTTATGTGCCACATACATAAGCAATGACGTGAATCAGGAAATATTCTCTTAATTGCAATTTTCATTGCTGCATCTTCATCAGTGAGAACAACAGTCGGTTGTTTACCTAAAGTCTTCAAAAAAGTTTTAAGGGGCCATAAATAAGACTCTGTAGTTTCACTGCTCAAAAGACCAACTGCAAAAGTAACATTCTTTCTATGGAAGGAAAAAATACCATACGATACCTAAAGAATAAATATATAACAAAAGTTAATATAAAAACAACAAAAGAAAATAATATAAGAAAACAAAATATAAAAAAGATTACTTGTTCGTCCGAAAAGTAGCATCAAAACAAACAACATCACCAAACTCTCTATAATTCACCTTTGCAGCTTCATCAGCCCAAAAAAGTGAAACCAATTTTCCCTTATCACATATAAACTCAAATGTAAGACTTGGATTCTCTTTCATTTTATTTAAATACTTATCAACTACCATCTGCACATCATCATTTTCAATAAAACAATTCACTTTTCTAGATTGATTCTTGTAGTCAACAACAGTCCCTCCAACATTGTTTGAGCCTCTTAATTCTTGCATTATCCTATATGCTTTCATTGGACCAATCTTTACCCTTCCCATCTTCTTAATGAATTCTTGAGCAGAATTGTCCAATTGCAAGTTAGACCTCAAGAAATGCCTATAATCTTCTGTAACCAAATCATGATTATGCCTTTCTTCAAATTTGTATAGCTCAAAAACTTCTGAATTTCCTACTCTTCTAAATTTTGCAAAAGTTGGACATCCTTTCCTTTTAATATTAGAATTTATGTGAGCTTTATTTTTTTTAGAATTAGTTGTGTACATAAACACTTTGAGGAAATCCCTCTCTACTGCACAGCATAGACCGATGAGTAAGAACACGTGACTTATTGTGTAACTTTGTAGAAACTTTTCTTACATCAAAACCAGCTTTAGCAACATAAGCCTTATACATATTTATTGCATCATCAACACTTAGATATTTGTTATACAACTTTGGCTTAACATCATCAACATTCTCAGGAATCCATATTTTACGAGTTCCATCAGGAGAGAAAAAAATCAGAAAATATAGGTTGACCTAATAAGAAAAATAAAAACATATATCAGCTTAACACACACATATTATAAATAAATGAACAAAAAAATTGAAAATTCACAGTTTAATTACAAATGGAAAATAAGATTAAAAAATAAAAACACTATTTAATACATTTACATGTAAAAACAAGTACATAACTAAATAAAACCACATTTATAACAGTTACAACATCATACTTACAGGTAAAAAACAATTTATCATATTAAAATAAAAAAATTATAAAAATAAACAAAAAATTAAAAATTCACAATGTAACTACAAATAAAAAATAACATTAACAAAAAAAAACACTATTTTATACATTTACAAACAAAAACAACTACATAACAAACCAATTCACATCTTAATAACGGATAGAACATCAATAATTACAGCTCACAAATAATAACTTAAATAATACAAAAAAATATATATTAAAGTACAAATTAATAACTTAAACAAATGAAAAACAAACAGATTAAGGAATTTTTTCATCTAAAATATTTAAAAACGAATTAAATTAGTAACAGAAGGAAACGAGATACCTGCTTCTGATTCACCTTCGATTCCAATATCATCATCAGATTGTGCTTGAAACTGATCTACAGACTGAACATTAAATTGACCTGTTCCTGATACGATTTGAACATTACTTTGAACATACATTGAATCGGACAGAGAAAACGATGATACTTCACCTTGAAAACAACTGAAATCAGATCGAACTATCGACGAACACTGATCGATTTTGTCGATCAAATACCCTAATCTACTAGAATCATTTTCAGATAATGATTCCATATAAACTAAATCTATATGAAAATCTAACAATTTAACATAATCGATTAACAGAATCGATCGATTCAATAAAAAGCGAAGATCACGATGAATTTGTGTACGAATCTGTGTAGGAAATATAGGATTCTCATTAAAAAATATATTTAATTAGACAATTACTTTTTGTTTGCATTTGATAATTACTAAAATACCCTTACAAAAAATATAATGAAAAATTTGAAATTGAAAAAAATAACTTTTTAAATATTTGAATAACATATTTGGTTAAAATAATAAAACATTTAATAATAACTTATAAATAAAAGGTTCTTATGGTTCTTAATTTTTTTTGTTTTCATTTGAACCTTTATATATATATATATATATATATATATATATATATATAGGGTTAGGTTCATGTGAGACGGCCTAATTTTGTGAGACCGTGAGACACATTTTTTTATTTTTTTTATTTTTTTTTAAAATTTTTTTAGTTAATTCAAGTTCCAAAAATAATATTTAAAAAAAGAATTTTTGGATTTTCCATTTATTTTGCATTTTAAAATTATTTTTTAGAATATGTACAGTGTAATATTCTATTAGAATATTTCACGTATTTTTCAAAAAAAATGGAATTTTTTTTTATTTATTTTATTTTTTTTAGTTAGTTCAAGTTTTGAAAATAATATTTAAAAAAAGAATTTTTAGATTTTTCCATTTATTTTGCATTTTAAAATTATTTTTTAGAATATGTCAGTGTAATATTCTATTAGAATATTTCACGTATTTTTCAAAAAAAAAGGGGATTTTTTTTTATTTTTTATTTTTATTTTTTATTTATTTTTTTTAGTTAATTCAAGTTCCGAAAATAATATTTAAAAAAAGAATTTTTGGATTTTTCCATTTATTTTGCATTTTAAAATTATATATATATATATATATATATATATATATATATATATATATATATATATATATATATATATGGAAAAATTGGATGAATCTGTAAACTAAATAAATTATAGTAATTATTGTTGTTGGTCGAATATGAACATTAATTAATAGTTCGATTAGGATGGTGGAATTTCAAACGTTTACAAATATAATTTGGAAGTGATTAAGTCTAAAATATTATCATCATTTATATAGGTTCGATATCGATGTAATTGAGGAGCCACGAAGTTACGTATTATCAAAAAATCAAAGGTGAGTTCATAGTTTTAACTCACTAAGCATGATTGAAACGTGCAATCCATAGATGGTGATTTTATTAACTTTAGGATGACCATGTCATTACTTGTGATTGATGATGATATGATATTTGTGATGCTAATATATGCTTTGTGCTAATGCCATGTTATGACCTAATTGCTACGTTGTTTACACTTTGATGAACTTGATGTATATAGCATGCTAGCTTAAGTTGCTTGAAATATGATGTATGGTTGTGTTTTGATGTGTTGGTTATGAATACATTGCATGCTTAATACACATTTATATGGTATGCATTACATGCTTTACTTAATGTATAAATGAAATTACGAGGTGTAATGGTGTTAAGGGTAGAACCTTGCAAGTCTAATAGGTGGAAAGAGCTTAAACCATAACGGTGATTAGTTACATGGCCTTTCTAGATGGCCGTGTGACACGCGGTTCGTGTGCACCTCAGTGTACGGGAACTGGAGTGGTGTTGGCTTTATGGTGTGGCCGGATCAAACATCACGTGGGAATCGGGAGGTGTATCGGTATAATTGACACCATTTGTACCGATCCTGAACGACACCGCGAGGTACTTGTACTTTGCAAAGTCGGAGTAGCAAAAGTGGAGTCATGGGGTTGGTGTTTCGGGTGGAAGTCATGAGCCACTTAGAGCATTCGGTTGGCCGTGCACACAAGTAGTGAACGGGGTGTTTCTCTTGGGTTAGGTAGCACTAAGGTACACTTTTCTATCAATCGGTTGGATAGATATAATAAAAGGTTGAATATATAACAAAGGTTGGTTGTATAAAAGGTTGAGTATGTAACAAAAGGTTGGTTGCATATTAAAAGGTTGAATATATAACAAATGTTGGTTGTATATTAAAATGTTGAATGTGTAACAAACGGCTGGTTATTAATAAAAGGTTGAACAAATAAAGATTATCTATATATGAAATGTGATTGTTTACATGCTATTCGGTTGTTTATATGATATTTGGTTGATTATATATGTTAAGTGGTAGAACTGCGGTTGAACATTTATGTATGCATGCGGTGGAATATATGATTGGTTAACTATATTATGTGGTTGTTTTGCTATCTTTACTTGTCTATCATTTTTATGCTTCATCGTAAAATGAATGATTGACCCATTTGGGGTTTATATGTTTTATGTGCAACTTTATGAACTCACTCAGTAGGGGCTGACACTTGTATCTTTTCTCTTTTGTGCCTTATGATTGGTGCATGCAGTTTAGAAGATTGGCCTTGGTGAGAGGGGTTCTTATGGGTAGTAGATTTATATTAACGATACCACTCTTGGACACGTTTTTGATTATTTACTTTAAAATACTTTTGTTTACATTTTAAATGGTTTGGAATTATGTTTGTTTGAAGTAACGTTGTGGTTTTGAAAATGTTTTGAATTAAAAACTAAGTCTTCCGCTAACATATTATGTTAAATAAATGTTTTAAAAATAAAAAAAAATTATGATGAAAATCACGACGTTACAGTTTATTTTGTTTTTGTTTTTCATTTTATTATAAGAATAAGAAAATAAATAAAAGAACTTAAAATATAATTATTTAAGGGGCATATTAGTCATTTTAGGTGGGATGTGGACCAAAAACACAAGAAAATACAACCATAGGGACCAAAACCACACAAGTTATCTAAAATTGGACCAGTGGTGTACCAACATTTCGTTTTGGACCAAAACTATAGAATTTTGCCAACCACAGGGACCATTTTTGCAATTTTGTCTTATAATAATGGTCTCTTGTCTGTCTCTCGTTTGCACAAAAACTACCACCTTAATTATATTTTCTTTAAATATTTAATGTTTTAAGGATGTCCATTACTTTTATTATTTTCACTTATTCCAAATTTATTTTCTTTAGTAACTCATTATTTTATTAATTTATTTTTAATAATAATATAAATTGACTTAAAGAAAATCTTTGATAATGTTTATCTATTAGGTATAATTGTATTTTGAGTATTAGGTATTAATTGTATTTTGCCCTAACCCTATCATTTTTTTTACCCTATCATATTGTTGATCACCAGTGTCCAAACATAATTATTTTTTGATCCAACATTTATATCCTCTCTGATAAATGAAAATAATTTTATCACATGTTATTATTTCCTTCAATTCGTCAAATGTCAATTTGTGGTAATTTATAGATATAGATTTTCCACTTGTTACTTATCATTTACTTTAATTTTCATTTTTCAATATATCATTAATTTAGTTTCCGTAAATTAAATATACCATAATGATTATATTAATTTTAAATTTTAAATTTCAAAATTTAAAAATTTACAGTTTAAACCTTCTTATTTAACATTTTTTTATAATTAACCAGTTTAATACACGAGTCTGACAACTAATTACGTAATCTTAATTTATTTATTTTTCGTGTGTTCATTTTTTTAAATTTTTTTCTCTTAATTTTCACTTATTTCAAATTTCAAACATAAATAAACTTTCCGTTTACTCATTCGTATTAATTTTTTTTAATAATCTCGTATAATATAATATACGAGTCTCACACCTAGTATAATAATAATTTCATATTGGATATTCCCATTATATTAAAGTGTGTATAACTGTATATAGTAGATTACTGGCCTGTAATACAAACATTAAAAATTCAACGTTATAAGCTAACTAGCTAAGGCTTATCTCTAATAGAATATTAAATTTCTATCTTCCATGGAACAACAAACATAATCCAAGGAATCATTTTCAAAAATATGCTCCCACTCCATAGGCATACGTACTGCACCTTTAATCAAGTACTGACGATGGGAATCTCAAAGATAGAACAATGATGCGACAGATGCTACCAAAATGCACAAACAACCAATCCTTCCCGAGTGAGCAACAATGGCATAGACGGAAGCAGGACCAAGACGTGTGCAGGCAGAAATGAAATGCTGGGCTGCTGAAGCCAAACCATAAAAGAGTAGACCCGCAATGGCGACATTCATAGTTAGAGGGTGGGTTTTGAAAGGAAATTCAGAGCCTTGCGATTTCATTTCAGCGAAGGCAGCTAAACCGACGATAATAAACTTAATTGGGGATGGGAGCATGATTCCCCCAACTATTTGCGGGTAATGCTCCATCCAGAGGCGACCCAAACTTTTCAATAGACTAACGATGTAGCCGATGCATTTCAAGAGAACTGCTCTGGCGAAAGTAAATGTTCCATGGTAGACTTCTGTAGGTGTTTCTATCTTCACGACAACAATTTCTTCCTTGTCGACTGGATTATCAATGGTGGAAGGCATGGCTCTTTTTTAGGGGGAGGCTCAATTTTTTGGAAAATGAAATGCTTTGGTGAATAATGGTGATAATTTTTTCCAAATTTGGATTAATTATATAGTGTGTTCCAAGGAGAATCAATCGTGAGAAAGAATGGTTTTCCTACGCTATTGTTTTAACGGGGGAAGCGGCATGAGAGAACTAGCTTTATTCCGAAAAGTTATTCATTTTTTGAAGTTATATTCATTTTAAGTTTTAGTAAAAGCGAGGAAGGAGAATATGGAGAAAAGATAATAGGGTATAAGATGCTGATTTGGGCTTAATCTTGAATTCAACAACATAATTAGTTAGTTAAATAACAATTATACCCTTTATTTAAATATTATAGTGTATTTTTAATTTTAATCATTCTACGGCTTTTTTAGGCGCTGCAATCTCCAGCGGACACTCTTCTTCGCACGATTTGTAATTTTTGGACCTATGTATGTGTCTCTGAATCACCAGAATGCAGTGACCTGCAAGTCCACGTGTCTTAACACGACTGGTTCAATGGTAATGGATCCGACAAAATATGTTAGGAAAGGAAACAACCACCGGAAAATTGAAAATGTATGGGGTCGGAGGAGAAAATAATGTGAAGGGCAGCTGCACTGCATTCCGGTCAGGTGAGTTTATTGCATTGCAGCGCTGAAGGAGGAAGATTGGACGTCGTCAGCTTCATGTGGGCTGTGCTTCGTGGTTTGGAGACAGAAACAAACCAGGTCCTAATTAAAATACAATCTATAATTAAATGGACATTATTGTCAATTCCTCACAACTACTGTAGTGGATGGAAGTGGATACTTATAATTAAATAAATGACATAATTGTCTATTCCTAACAACTTCTCTAGTGGATGGATACATCTAAAAAGTCTCCATCACATCCTAAGGCCTGAAATTTTATACCTTTTTACCTTTTCTTTTTGTTATACCTTTGTTTTTGTTCCGACTATAAAACATATCCAAGCCTACCGCTTGTAATTTTAATCTACTACACACTCGAATATTAATTATACATAAACTTCTTCTAGTCGATACCAACGCTAACTCTACAGTAAAAAAAAAAAAAAAAGACAGACCAATTTTTTTTTTTTTTTGGAAACGGCAAATATATTTATAAAAAACAACAGCAAAAAACTAAATCATGAGCAATGTACAAGTACAAAGAGAAAATAAATAGTACAATAGTATTTTAGCAAAAGGGAGATAAACTCCAATCAATCCATCTAGCCTTAACACCTTGGGTTCGATACTTAAACCATGTGTATGTTTGAGAGATCACTTCATCCGCAATTTTTGCGGGGGTCACCCTTGTTTGTTTGAACACCGTGTTGTTTTGTGCCATCCATACGAACCATAAGAGACCATAAACAATCACATTCATTCTTTCTTTCTTTTTAGGACAACTACCCCAATTTGCCGCGAAATTAACAAAGTCAATGACATTGTTAAACTGAGTAACCTTAATTCCACATCAGTTAAATATCCAGCCACGCGCCTGTCTCGCCACTGAGCAATTGATCAATAGATGATCATCTGTTTCTTTTTCCAAATTACAAAGTGGACATGTGGCTGATTGTAGTTTTATACCCCTTATTTCCAGATTTGCTGCCACCGGTATGCGATCTAAGAGGGCCCTCCATATAAAACATCTTATTTTCAGTGGAACCGCCTTGGACCAATTTATTTGTGCACCTGATTGTAGGATAGCATTCTTTGCATCCAAATATTTTCGGAGGGAATGAACGATATACTTACCATCTGTACTTAACTTGAATCGAAAACAGTTGACCACCGGTAGGGTATTAGTATCACTGATCATGGAGCATAGACTTATGAAATCCGATAACACGTCATCCACCATCTGTTGAACTTTCCAACACCAATTGAAACCATCAGTCTTGATCCTGTCATTAATTGTGCAAAGCTTCTTCTTTTCCAAACTATATAAACGTGGGAATCTTTCTTGTAGTGTGAGTGTGCCACACCACCGGTCTTTCCAAAAAAGAAAGGAGGTGTTTGATGTTAGGATCATTGTAAACAAATCCTGGTGATTTACATCATATTCAGGTAGGGATTGTATTGCTTTGGCGATGTTACACCATGTCCCATTTGCTGATTTTTTTGCTATTATCGTAACTGGCCTCTTGTTCAAGTTGTTGATTGAGATTATGCATTCCTTCCATAAACACATATCTCCTGTTTTTATCTTCCACCACCATTTCGTTAATAAAGCAATATTCTGCACCTTCAACGTTCCAACACCAAGACCTCCATCAGATTTGGCAGCAACCACTTTTGGCCATGATACCCAATGAATTTGGATTTGGGATCGTCACCACCCCATAAAAACTTTCATCTCAGTTTTTCTAAGTCATCCAGGATCCCTTTGGGTGCTTTAAACAAGGACATATAGTACGTGGGAAGACTATTTAGAACGGACTTGATTAACGTGAGGCGTGCACCAAAAGATAACGTTTTTGCCTTCCATACGGAGAGTCGAGATTGAAATTTATCAATTATCGGTCTCCAAAATTTCTTTAATGCCATATTTGCCCCTACGGGCACACCAAGATATGTAAACGGAAAAGAGCTTTGGAGACAACTGTTAGGGTCAAAGTGTTGTAATTAGTCGAAATGTGTTTTGGTGTCTTCGAACATTTTGTAATCTATTTTACTAGGGCATTATATTCGAAGCTTAATGTTTAGTCCTTAGTATATTTTTTGTACGCTTTCCTCTCCTACAAATAGGAGTGTTTACTAGAGTCATTGTAACGAAGTCTTGACAGAATTGTCTTTTGTACTCTGTAAAACTTGAGAGCGTAATAGAGCTGAAACAAGATCATATTTACATTCTGTGTTCAAATCTCGCAATCTTATTTTGAATTCATACTCTGATTAATTCGATACTCGATTCTTTGATCCTTCAATTGGTATCAGAGCAGGAATCATATCTCTGATCTGATTTTCACATTGTTCAAAAGGTTTTTGAATCAACCTTTTGATTCAAAAGATTCCGCACTTTTTGAAAGTGAAAAATTTGTCTAGATCTTAGTCTGTGATTCGATTCTGCACTTAATTCATTGAATCGAGTGTTCTACTAGTGATTCTGATTTGAATCATATAGTTTGTTGTCAAATTCTCAAAGTTTCTTCAAAAATTCTCAAGGATCTATTCCGTACATCAATGACGTCTTTCAATCTTAATTCCATGACTTCATTTTCTCATCTTCTAGGTTCATCCACCAAAATTCCTATGTTAATCCCTGAGTATTATGATCAATGGGCTGATCGTATGCATGATTATCTCAATGGATTGGATGAAGAACTGTGGAATTGCATTCCTGGCAATCTCAATCCACCAATGAATGTTCAACCAATTAGATCATCTTCTGGAAATTCTGAAGTTGAGAATCAGACTGATCGTTTGAAAAAACTAGAGAAGAGGTGCATGAGAGAGCTAAGAGGAGCTTTGCCTCCAGTTGTTTACAACTATGTGAGGAGTTGTACAACTGCAAAGGAAATCTGAAACAATCTCAAGGAGAAATTTCAGGGAAGTGAGAAGACAAAAGTTAATTCTGTGAAGCAATGCTTAGTGGAACTGAAGGACTTCAGACAGAAAGATGGTGAAACGATAGAAGTTTATTACGATCGTCTTAATGAATTGATCTATCGATGCAATCGATATGGTATCACCAGATCAGCCATGGAGTTCAATCTAATTTTTGTTATGGGACTTCGTAAAGAGTGGCGTAGTGTGAGCATGATGGTCAAGAATCAACAGAGTTTTGATACGTCAACTTTGAATGACTTGTACAATCAGTTGAAGTCTCATGAAAGCGAAGTGAACGAAATTGCTGAAGAATCGAAGGCAAGTTTGGGAGGTCCACTAGCTTTGGTTTCGAAGATCTCTGAAAGGGAAGCTGAGAAAGATGTTTCGGACGAAGATGAAGGGTTCATCATGAACTCAGATGATGAGGCAATTGCTTTCTATTCAAACAATCGTGTGAAAAAGTTCTTTAAAAAGCCTTTCAATCCAAAGGTAAAGTCATCTGAGACAAAAGGGAATTTTATGAGTAAAAGTGATGGGGAGGAGAAAAAGAAGGAAGAGATGAAAGATACGAAGCTTGTTGAGGGAAAACAGAGAAGAAATTAAAGGGAGATGCAGGGATAGATTGTCATTATTGCAACGGTGCTAATCACCTTGCAAATGACTGTATGCTTCGAAAGAAGGATGAAAGGAAGAATAAGGTCAAGGATGAGGCTTACTATGCAGAGAAACTGGAGGTGGTTCGTGCGAAAGCCAAAAATTTGTCATTGGTTGCAAAGGGTGAGAATGAGGATGAAGAAGAAACTTATCAAATCTGGTCATCTGGATCAGACGATGAGGAAATGCGAAATCCAACTCACGGAGCAATGTATGCAAAAATGGAGGAAGAATCAGATGAGGAGGCATACGAAGTTCATGGGAGATGCTTCGTATCAAAAGCCGCTGACAAATCTCCAATGACCACAAGGGTACGAAATATTCTTGGATCTTTCAATATTCCAGTAAATGCTTATAATTCTGACTTAGTATCTTTCGATGAAACTGTTACTTATTTTGATTCAATTGTCGTATCTGCTAGCAATGAGGCTAAGAAGCTGTCTATGTAATTGCTAGAGACACAGAAAAGACTGGATTCGAAAATCACTAAGATAGATTGTTTAGAACTACAAATAACAAATATCATGGTTGATAGGGATAATTTGCCTAGTGAAATTAAACTGTTGTTAGCCCAGAGGAACATTTACTGTAATTCGGCTAAACGATTGTATGGGAAATTAACTGAACTACATCATTCATGCGATATCAGTAAAGAACAACATAGAAAATTGCTACCATTTTTAGCTTATGAAAGAGCTACGGTAGATAATATTTCGTATGACTGTGAAAAGGAAATAGCTGATTTTAACAAAGTTCCAAATGATAAGTATAGATATGGGATAGTCAAAGTTGATGAATGTCTTGATGCGAATGAATTAGTTAACATTGTGAATGATACTTTGACTAAATCTGAACAAATTCAAATTTTGAAAAAGACTGAGAATTCAACATCTGATTCTCAATCTAATTTTGCTGATATTGAAGATAATTCTGATAATATTAGTGAAATTAGTGAGCTTGAAGATATTGATTGTTCTCAGTTGTCTGTTGTTAATGTTGCTTCAACATCTAAAGGGAAAGAAAAAGTTAAGGATTTGATGGTTGAGAATGAAATTGATATACCCTCAATTTCGAAAGTTTGTGATATGAACTTCGTGGATCTCAAAGACAGCCAAACTGATGATAGTGATGAAGAAAAAGAAGAGAAACAAACGAAGAAAAAGGAAGTTACAAAGGAAAAAGAAATTCCTCGTAAAGTTGTTGATCAAGTGTATGGAGATACACAAAAGTTCGAAAAAGTAATGAGTGAAAAAGGTGAACATTATCTTGAAACGAATACAGTGGTTTATCCAAATTTCAAATGCACAGATGATGTCATTTTTCCAAATCAAGTTTTTGTAACTACTGGAAATGTTGAGAATATCAAACCAGAATTAAAGAAGTTGGTTGAGGAAGATAATTCAAAAACAACTGAAGAAGGTTTTTTCGCAAATCAAAGCACAGTTGAAAACAACTTAACAAAGAAGTCGTATGTTTTCCAACGTCAAAAACCACAAAGACAATGGGTTGAAAAATCAAAAATTGAAAAAGAGAATACAAAACGTGTTGAAAAAGAAGATGAAAAAGTTGTCAAACTAAACTCTAAAGAATTTAAGGATCAAATTGACAAATTTTCAAAGGAAAACAACATTTCGAAAAGACAAGCGAGAAAGAAAATATTTTGGCAAAATGTTGAGTCTCAAAAGATGTCTGAATCAAAATCAACCAAAAATGTTTTCAAAGCTAAAAATTCCACTTTTTCAGCAAAAACCCAACATTTATCTCAATCAAATCATACAAGGTCTGAAGTGAATAAGCAACCAAAGTTTTCGAAAGTTTCTGAAACTAACAAATCAAGAATTTATTCAAATAAATCAAAATCAAATCAACAAATATTTCAACGTCAATATTTTAAATCAACAGTTGATACATCATATGCTTATTCTTTTGTAACAAATCCCAAAGTTGATTTTGTTCCTCAAAAGCCAAATTTTCCTAATCATACGAAGAAACAAACACTAAAGGCTTCGCATGAAAAAGGCATAACTTCAAAGAAAAACATAGATCACTGGCTCGAAGGAAGAGGAAAAGTTTATCAATCCAACAAATATTCAGAAAAACAAATCAATGAAGCTTTTGAAAAGTATGTTAATACTTCTTCGAATGGAAGTTCATCATCAAAAGATTCGAACATCTCCATCAAAGCTTGGAGACCAGTCACAAAAGCAAAGACAACCCAGTCACAAACTGAAAATGCGAAGGGTAATGTCAGTGAACATTCGAAACCATCAAAAACTTATGTTTCGGTTTCTTTAGATGATGAAGTGAACTTAATTAATAGTCTCAAAACCAAAGTTTGTGATTGGGTTAACAGTTCTTCATTACATTCGAAATTAAAATCTAATTTCCAAGGACCCAAAAAGCCTTGGGTACCTAAATTTTTTCACTGATTGCAGGTACTGTGTGATGAGCAATATGATAACAAGTGGTACATTGATAGTGGTTGCTCTCGTCACATGACTGGGAAGAAGGAGAATTTACGAGATTTTCGAAGTCTTAAAAATGTTGGAGTTGTTAAATTTGGGAACAATCAAAAGTGTCAAGTCAAAGGATATGAGAAGATCACGAATGGACAATTCACAGTGAACCGTGTTGCATATGTTGAAGGTCTTCAACATAACTTGATTAGTGTTTCTCAACTTGTTGTAGGCACTGGTAATCAGGTTCTCTTTAACGAAGAAGGAAGTGTTATTTCGAATGTCAATTCAAAAGAGGTTCTGCTCAAATCAAAGAGGAAAGGTGATATGTTTACATTGGATTTAAATCCAATTGTTGGCAAACCTGCTGTTTGTCTTCTTTCGAAAGCCACATCTGATCTAAGCTGGCTATGGCATCGAAGACTTTCACATCTCAACTTTCGAAACATCAATAAACTGGTGGTACAAGATCTGGTAAGAGGTTTACCTGTACTTAAATTTGACAATGATACTTTATGTGCAGCTTGTGAAGTTGGCAAGCAACATAAACAAGGTCATCCAATAACGATTGATTCGAAAATCGTTGCACCACTGGAGCTATTACATATTGATTTGTGTGGTCATTCGACTGTTTCAACTCTCAATAAGAAACAGTACATTTTAGTTATTGTTGATGATTTTTCCAGATTCACGTGGGTTTATTTTCTCAGGCTTAAATCCGAAGTTGCACAAATCATGATTGACTTTATCAAAAAGATGGAAATCACGTTGAAGAAAACTGTTAGAAAAATCAAGAGTGATCATGGAACTGAATTTAAGAACAATGTTCTTGATTCATTTTTGGTGGACAAAGGGATTTCGCATAATTTTTCTTCTCCATACACACCACAACAAAATGATGTTGTAGAACGAAGGAATCGCTCACTATGCGAAGCAGCAAGAACCATGTTGGCATATGCGAATTTACCTCAATATCTTTGGGCAGAGGCAATATCCACTGCATGTTTTACTCAGAACAGATCTTTCATACACATGCATTTTAATATTACACCATACGAAATTCTGAATAATCGTAAACCTAATGTGAAATTCTTTCATGTTTTCGGATGTAGGTGCTTTATTATGAATCTCAAGGATCATCTTTCGAAATTTCAAGCAAAAGCTGATGAAGAGATTTTTCTTGGATATTCGCACAATTCTGTTGCTTATCGTGTGTTAAATAAGCGAACACGAAAAGTGGAAGAAACTTTCAATCTCACATTCGATGATTATTATGTTAAACAAAATGAGCAAAAGTTTCCAATTCATCCAATTTTACAAGAAACACAAGTTGAAACTGAATCTTTACAAATGGATGATATTGATTATGATTTGATTTTTGGAATTTCAGATCATGCAGTTGATACTGAAATTCATGCTCCTGATAATCACATACCAGAATTTACGAAACTTACTGATGATTCATCACCAACTCCTCAAGAAGACGAAAATATGCAAAATAATCCAGTGGAGGGGGAGCACTTGGATTCGAATACTTTAAATAATGAAGATCATTCTTTCAAGGGGGAGAAAGAAAGATTGAATGCTGATGTTGAGGGGAACATAGTGTCGAGGGGGAGAATAATAATGATGTTGATGATGCTTGCTCTATGGCAGGTTCAGAAAATGATGAAATGTACGAAGATGCACCTTTGGAATTTGATCCAGCATATCCACCAATGGAAAAATGGACAAAAGATCATCCGAAGAATCAAGTAATTGGGGATCCACAAGAGGGAGTTTTGACAAGAGCTCAAATTCGTGCAAAGAATGAGGTACTGAATACTCATCAAGAGTTTTGTATGTTCAATGTTTTTATCTCTAAAATTGAACCAAAAACAGTTAAGATTGCAATGGAACACTCAGATTGGGTTGTTGCAATGCAATCTGAATTGTTAGAATTTGAACGAAACAAGGTTTGGAGATTAATTCCTAAACCTGAAAATGTTTCGATTGTCGGGTTAAAATGGATTTTCAAAAATAAATCCGAAAAAGATGGAAATATTGTTCGAAACAAAGCCAGACTTGTTGTAAAAGGATATTCACAACAAGAAGGAATCGACTATGAAGAAACTTTTCCCCTGTCGCAAGACTCGAGGCGGTTCGTATTTTTCTGGCTTATGCAGCTCATAAGGACTTTGATGTTTATCAAATGGACGTGAAATGTGCATTTTTAAATGGAGAGCTTGAAGAAACTGTTTACATGGAACAACCCCCAGGTTCTATTAACGAAGAATATCCTGATCATGTTTATGTTTTAGATAAGGCAGTTTATGGTTTGAAACAAGCACCACGAGCATGGTATACAACTCTTACATCCTTTTTAAAACAATCTAAATTTAAACAAGGATCAGTTGATCCCACATTATTTCGAAAGAAAGTGGGGAATCATTTAATGTTTGTTCAAATTTATGTTGATGATATTATTTTTGGCTCAACTGACCCTGCCTTGTCTAGAGAATTCGAAGATTTGATGAAAAGCAAGTTTGAAATGAGCATGATGGGAAAAATCAATAATTTCCTCGGTTTGAATATTCGTCAAAGCAGAGAAGGGATTTTTATTAATCAAGAAAAATATACGAAAAATCTGCTGGAAAAGTTTGGATTGACGAATAGCACAAAGTTACGAGTACCAATGGCAACTGGCATCAAGTTAACACCATCGTTAGACAAACCTGCAGTTGACATAACTTTGTATAGGAGCATGATTGGTTCATTACTTTATCTTACAGCCAGTAGACCTGATATCATGTTTTCTGTGTGTAACTGTGCCAGGTATCAGTCTAATCCACGAGAACCACATCTCACTGCTGTGAAGAATATTTTTCGTTATCTTAAAGGAACAATTTCGTTAGGATTGTGGTATCCTTCGAAAACTGGATTCTTCGTACAAGCATACTCAGATGCAAACTTGGGTGGTTGTAATCTTAATCGAAAAAGCACAAGTGGTGGATGTCAATTTCTTGATGGCAAATTAGTCAGCTGGCAGTCGAAAAAGCAAACATGCGTGTCCATTTTCACAGCTGAAGCAGAATATGTGGCTGCTGCTGCTTGCACTTCACAAATAATATGGATCCAAAGTCAATTGCGTGATTATGCAATTAATATGAAAAAGATTCCATTATATTGTGATTCTCAAAGTGCGATAAGAATTTGTCATAATCCTGTGAAACATTCGAAGACTAAACATATAGCTCTTCGTTATCATTTCATTAAAGATCACGTGGAGGATGGAAATATTGAAGTACATTTTGTGAAAACAACTGATCAGTTAGCTGATATTTTCACAAAACCTTTGGATGAAAAGTCATTTGTGAGAATAATAGAAGGGCTTGGAATGATCGATGGAAATTTTGTTCCATGCGAAAAAGAAGATTAATGGGTGATAAAAATTAAATCAGAGGCGCTGAATAAAAGATAACGCAAAGTCATTCAGCATTCAGCGGTTACTGTTCATGGTCAACGCTTCGACCGCTTCGAATTCACACGTTTGTCACTTATTTTAAGGGTTGATTTAACGGTTACTGTTCATGGTCAACGCTTCGACCGCTTCGAATTCATACATTTGTCCCTCATAAAGGAATGATAAAAATTCGTCTGTTTGCACCAAATACAATATTTTTTTTATTTTCGAAAAATCAAAAATTCAAAAAGATTTTCTTTTCTTTTGTCCTTAATTTTTCAAAAAAATCAAAAATCCAAAAAAAATTTCTTTTCTTTTGTCCTTATTTTTTCGAAAAATTAAAAAAAATCCAAAAAGATTTTCTTTTGTTTTGTCAATCATTTTCGAAAATTCAAAAATCCAAAAAGATTTTCTTATGTTCTGTCATTTAATTTTAAAAAATTCCAAAATTCAAAAAGATTTTCGTTTGTTCTATCTTTATATTCGAAAAATTCAAAACAACAAAAAGATTTTGATTTTTTATTTCTTTTTAGTATTTTGTTGCAGATTTTCATGACGAATCAGAGGGGGACTATGCAAGCAATATGAGGGTCAGGTACATTTTTCGCATGAATTGATAAAAAATTTTTATCATTCGAACTAGTTAGGATGTCCCTAGAAGCATGCTGCTGCATGTTGTCCAAAGCCTCCATGACTCAATGTGTGTGTACGAAAGCCTTAATGAAATTTTTCATACGAAAATGTCTTCCCAATCAGGCTTATATTCACATTAGTCTCTGAGCTACCTTACTCTTCTCAAAATGAGTTAAGAGTTTTCTGTTTGGTCCAAAAACATAACAGAGGTACTTTTCGTGTCTTATACCAATCTTTTTCATCCATAACATTCTTACACGATCACACACAACGACATATGTCCGAGAGGTCTTTGATCAAACCAATCGAGACTTAGACATATCAAAACTCTGTGTTTATGATCTGACATCATGAGACCGTGATGAAAGTGAAACCCAATTTTCATTATCTTTTTAAGGAATTGACGGGGAACATTGTTCCAGAAATTCACGAAACTTTTGTTTCAGTACCATAATTCGAAACTCCAAATCATATTCATTTCGAATGCGTGGTCTTGATCAAACATTCGAAACCCACGATGTTTGTTACCCAACAAGATCCAACACACAAATTTTTTTCTTGAATATGATTTCCGTGTGAGTTTTATTCGAATGTCCTAGTCATGTTAAAAATTTTCAAAGCCAACTTGTCACTGACTACACTGGTCAAACAAGTAATTTCTGTTACAATTTATCACCTTATGTTTAGGTTGACATGTAACGAAATTTTGAACCTACCCACGAAGCATTCTCAAAAGAAGCCCTTTGATACTTATCAAAAAGTATTCGATTGTAATTCACGGGAACATACACAAGCTGTTGATCATCTCTCTTGATAATTAACGAAGAAACCTTTGCCCGGGGTTTAACTGCCTTCGTGTCAAATTAAATTTTTGACATCACAAAATCTCAAAATTTTTTTATTTTGTTTCTTGTCTAACTTTCTTTGGAACACTGCACACACGAAATCCTTGAGGTTCTGAGTAATACCAACTCAGGCTGATGATTTCGAACATCTGGCATATGACTTCGCTTTTAATCCCAAAAGTGAAAGAGCCTTGCTTCCATTCGAAGGGTTCTGACGGTTACAATTCTCTTGGGGAGATAATGACAGGCTGTGTATAAATGACGTATGGTATTCTGTCCGGTTTTCAAGGTGATGTGACAACTACTTTTTGACGCATGGCTACCTTTCCGCAGTAATGGTCCGATTTTCAAGGTGTCACGTCGGATGTCATTAATTACACATCCCGCTTCAAATTCAAAATTCAGCGTTACATATAAAAAGGGGTTCAAGAGTTCATTAATCGTTTACGCGATCAAAACGAAAAATTCCCAAATTCTCTATTCATCTTTCTCTTCAAACCCTAACAATGGCGACTTCTGCTCATGTTGATCCTTCCACTGAAGATATTTCATCCGCACCAGTTTTGAAGATACAATCCACTAACTATTACGTGGATGGTGAAGTTTCTCAATATCCCGAAGAATTGAAGATGCTAATTGTTGCTCTAAAGCATTCTGTGTTAGCCACCGCGATGTTCAATTCGTTTTCTGTTCCATTATCCTGTCTTTCTCAAGAAGGATCCACTGCAACATACAACAAAGCCTATGATATGATCACTTTCCATCTAGTGAACGACAAGAAGGTTAGGCTCACCAAGAAACTTTTCTGCCAGATTCTTGCTATTCCGAATTCGCCTCCTTTTGTTGATTTCACATTCCCACAAATAGTCCATATGTTTAATGAGATGGGATATCAGCCCCTATTGTCAAAGATAAGTGACTTTAAGAAGTCTGGACTTCCACGATTATGGAATTTCTTGTTTGGGATCTTTCTACGCTGTTTGACCGGAAGAACTGTTGGGTTAGACAAAGGCAGGATGGAAGTTTACGCAATGGTTGCAGGCTTATACTATGATCTTCCAGCTGACTATTCTACACAATTATGGAAGGAATTCCAAAAGGGTGTAGAACATACGAATGCTGTTCATGACATTTCGTGTACCCGATACTGGAGCCTTATTTTGTAGTATTTTTATAATAAGGAAGGGATCTTGGTACAAAATGATGAATAGAAAGTTACTTTTCAATCCTACCACTATCCAAAGGAGGTTGTAGATGATGCTGATGAATTCCCAAATGTGGCTCGAATTCCAGATGCGATGCTAAAAAGGGTTGATCCTTCGAATTCGGTGTTGGTAGCATATTTGCAGACAATCGATTCCTCTGTTCAGACAGGGATCTTGTTGCCAAGGGAAGAGAAGAAATCCAAAAAGTCAAAGAAGGCTGATCCTGCTTCATCTTCAAAGAAAACCGAGGATTCGAAATCTTCAAAGTCTCCAAAGAAAAAGCCTAAATCGGTTGAAGTTTCTGTTGTTGAGACTCAAGTGATTGAGCCCATTGTTGAAGAAACCCAAGAACATGTTATCATTCCTTCGAAGACTGGGATGTTTCGAAGAATCAAGATGAAGTCCACACACAAACGCAAGTCTCCTAAACAGAAAATGGTTCGAAAACCTCAGATTTCTCATCAAGGAGTATTAATCCGCGAAGTACCAGCACCTGTTTCTCCAGTTTCAAAGAAACGAAGGGCTGAGGATATGGCAAAGCATTTGTCACACACAAAGACGAAGAAGACTCAAAAACTTGTACTTTCTACTGAGTCAACAGAAGAGGATGAACGAACTCCAGAAACTCCCGAGTTTACTCATCTCACAAAAGGCTCAACTCCTGAGAAGACAGTGGTCATACCACCCGAAGTTTCGAATACCAAATCAATTTTTGAGGAGGTTCGAACTTCAGGCATCCCTGTACATGTATCTGATACGGATGCAAATGTCAATATGGGTGAAGGAGGTTCGAAGCATGAAGACCAAGGTTATGGTATGTCTACTCCTTTCGAAACTACTCTTTCTGTCTCACCATTAACTATTCCCATTACATCAACCACAGACTCAACTACCTTCGAACACATTATCAATCAACCTTTTACTTCTATTTTCTCTTCACAATCCACTGACACACCTAAACCAACTCCTATTCAAGAAACCATTGAAATGGAAACTGAAACTGATAATGAGGGGTTTGGTGGTACGTTCGAAGAGTTGGAATTTCATGAAGATGAAGAAGAATTTCCTGATCATATGCTGATGACCATGAAGCAGTATAAAATTCTTAATCAGAAGTTGAACTCCATCATTTAATCTCAAGCAGATCTTGGAGGAGGTTCATCGGTATCGAGTCTGGAAATCGATACTATGTTAAAGATGCTGGAATCAAGAATAATCAGCAAAGTTTCTGGAATGGTGAAAGCTTCAGAGTCTATTATTATGGAGAAGGTTGATTATACTGATCAGAATAATGAACTTCGTGTTAAATCTCAAAGATCTGATTTTATGAGTGAGGTCAAGAATTTGAAAATCCTAACAAAAGAACGTCATGTTCTTTTTGTTCAAGAAGTGAAGAAGGTAAGAGAAGATGTTAACATGCAAATTCATGAACTCCGAGAAGAGATGAAAAAAGAAGTTGCAGCTGTACACCATGATAATGCATCTGTGAATCAAAAGGTCGACATCATTTGTGATGCAGTCACTCGCTTCGTTAAGCTGTATGAAGGTTTGAGTCCTCAGATAACTCAAATCTCAACATCCGAAACTGCAAGTTTTGAGGAAGTGATAAAGTTGCTCAAGGAGTTAAAGGAAGTTTCAGAAAGACCGGTTTCGTCTCCATTGATTACTCCGGAATTTCTATCTCAGAAATTTGTTCAATTCGAAGCAATACTCAACAAGCAGCTTGCACCGCTTTTTCGCATATCAAGTCTTCTTCCCACAAAAACTGACCCTCCTGTTTTCACAGGGGTGCAAGGGGGAGAAAAGAAGTCAGGTGAAGAAGATGCGAAAATTGTGGGCAAAGTATTTCCTTCGAAAATCCCTACAACAAAACCGGTGATAGTTTCTGCTGAACCAGTGACCTCAACTGTCGTAACGACAATGCCAACTATAAGACCAATTTCGAAAGGAATTGTAATTGGTAAACCCTTGGAAACTGGTGGAAGTGTTTCAAAGCCAAGAGAAACAAGTGATAATCCTGCCTTGAAAGACAAAGGGAAATCGATTCTTGTTGAAAAATCGAAAGAGGAAAAGAAGGCAGAAGCAGAGGCTGAACTGGAGAAAATGAGGATCATTCAAAGTATTATGATTCAGAGGGCTAGTGATCCGAAGGGGATGGATAAAGGTGATCCGGCAAAACACTATAACTACGAGACAATTGAAGCCAAGGTTGCATTTAATCACATGTATTCTTTCGAAAAGAAACCAAAGCAGAGCTACTTGGTCACGAATACAGATGCAAGCCAGTTGGATTTCCCGATAAACGAAATGATGTTTATCATGCCACAGTTCAAAGCTGAAGGGAATTTCAAAGAAAAAGATGAAGGCACACACATGAAAATTTGTTTTCATGCTGTTCTTGGAAAAGCCCCTGAGGAAGTCTGGTCACTTGTCAAAATCAAGAAAGTGATTAGCATGAAAAAGGATGTGGTTTTCGAAAACACAGTCCAAAATGTTAAGTATGTGGTTGCCAGGGCAAATGGAAAGATATGCAAATTCACGATTGCAGATTTTCCATTGATGAACTTGTATGACCTTATACAAGTTGCATTACTCTTAAAAGACAAGTCATTCTGTTTTCTCCAAAACACAGAACCAGATGAATTCAAGCTTGGTGTTGCTCACATCAAAATTTTTATTGAAAATTACTATGAATGCTTAGCAATGACTGATGTGGAGTTGGCTACTGCCAAGGGAATGGAGATAAAGGCCCCAATGGCTCCTTCGAAGACTCAGACTGAATTGAAGAAATATGCTGATAGAGAAATTTGTCTAAAGCCTTTTGGATTAGTCTTCGCTGGAAAAGACAAAGCTGGAAAAGCGAAGCAATTTTTGTTCCAGGCAAGCGAAGTGGAGAGATACTCTACATCTCAATATACGAACTTAATTGTTCGTATGAACCACTGCAAGAAGAACAATGAAGGAGACAAGAAGGAGTTGAAGAAAATTATTTCATGGTATACAGAGGTTCGAAGAGTTTTGCTGTACTCCATCACACTTCTTACAAACTGAAGACTTCGACTTTGATTACAAAGGGAGAGATTGTTAGGGTCAAAGTGTTGTAATTAGTCGAAATGTGTTTTGGTGTCTTCAAACATTTTGTAATCTATTTTACTAGGGCATTATATTCGAAGCTTAATGTTTAGTCCTTAGTATATTTTTTGTACGCTTTCCTCTCCTATAAATATGAGTGTTTACTAGAGTCATTGTAACGAAGTCTTGACAGAATTGTCTTTTGTACTCTGTAAAACTTGAGAGCGTAATAGAGCTGAAACAAGATCATATTTACATTCTGTGTTCAAATCTCGCAATCTTATTTTGAATTCATACTCTGATTAATTCGATACTCGATTCTTTGATCCTTCAACAACCTAGAATTTGTGCCTGCTGAGTAAGGTTTGAGTCCTCAACACCAATCCCAAAAAGTCTCGACTTCTGGAAGTTAACTTTCAATCCAGAACTTATCTGAAAGCATTTTAAAATCCTAGCCAAATTCTTAATCGATGAATTATCCAATTTACCCACAAAGATAGCATCATCTGCGTAAAATAGATGCGAGACAGTTGGACCATTATTAGGTAGTGTAATACCTGAGATGAAAATTTGTTCCCGTGCACTTTTTATTACTTGATTTAATCCCTCCATGACAATTATGAATAAGAATGACACAAATATGTATGTCTTCTACTTTAAATACCTCATGGATAACAATGTAAAATTTTCGGAATAAACAAAGGTATTATATCCATACCACAAATCCTTTTTATCATTACAAATAAAATATGTCTTTACCCTATTGCATTATAATTAGACAAAATTTTATAATTGATCCATTTGGTTTGCAAAATATCTCACTTTGAGGACTTCCATAGAAAATGTCACACCACTGGTCCCTATGATTTGCAAAATTTCATGAATGGTTCTTTTACACTTAAATCTAACTTTTCAGTTGTTAGATTTTTATGAGAATACTATTTTACCCTTATACCAAATTTGCAATATATTACAAACCTCAATGACCATTTGTGTAATTTTGTAAATTTGAAAATTTATATATATATATATATATATATATATATATATATATATATATATATATATATATATATATATATATTAAAAATAACGCTTATTAATATATAATAATTCAATAAAATTAAAAAGAAGATATGTAGAACTGATCCTTGTAGTTTGGTTGCAGAAATAGTCAATGAGGATAAAATTGTAATTTTAAAAAAGTTCACAACCAAGCTGTTAAAGTTAAAGGAAGATGGACCAAAACCACAACAAAACGTGTTCAAAAAAGGACCAGATATACAATTTTTCAAAGGTTTGGACCTTAACCATATAAAATGAGAAACTACAGGGACCATTTTTGCAGTTTTGTCTTTTGTGTGTGTGTGTATATATATATATATATATATATATATATATATATATATATAGACACACACAAACACACATACATACACAAAAAAAATACAATAACCGATTATTAATAATATTTTATCAATAAATATATAAAAAAAATCAATGATTTAATTATAAAAAGAAAACTTCAATAACTATAAACGAGGCATATACTCGCGCGTTGTGCAAAGTTAATATAATGTGATTAGATAGACGACTTTTATCTCAAAAGAAACTTACATGGAAAATATAACATGCATAAATTTTAATTAATTATTTTTTTGAATCAACACAAAACAAACAATCATATATAACATATTTAAATAAATATTATACACATCACTGTATATAACATATAATCGATAACATGTATATGATCTTACTTATATCAACGGTTCAACCACACCATATAACAGTTTTATTAAAAGAATACTAAACCTAAGAAAAAAGAATTAATATATAGACAAAACTGCAAAAATGGTCCCTGTGGTATGCATTTTTTGGGGGTTTTAGTCCAAACCCCGACTTTTTTGGCTTCATGGTCCTTTTGACCATGTTTGCTTGTGATTTTAGTCCCTCGAAAAACTGAAAAGACTAAAATGCCCTTTCTGATATACTTTTTATGTTTTTTTCATTTTAATTTAAAGGAAAAAGAAAATTGCTAATTAATTTGGGTCCTCTCTCTCTCTCTCTCTCTCTCTCTCTCTCTCTCTCTTTCTCTCTCCCCCGCCAAATAAAAAGCCAACTGCTGCAAGCTTTTCTACCATCAACCACTTGTTGTCGGTCGCCATTCTTCTTATTCCATCTCTGCTGCACCTAGCCACCGACCAACCACAGCCGACATCTCTACTCTCCTGCCGGAAAAGTGCTTGCCACAAAACCCCATCCACCTCACCGAAAAACTGCAAAAATCGCCACAACAGTCACATCCTCCTTACATTAGCACCGCCACTCCCCCTGTTGCCACCACCACTTTTTGCGACGCCAACCCTCACCCAAACCACCGAGGTAAATCACAGTAGCCGACACATTCTTCATTTGTGTCGGCTCTTAGGTATTTCACAAGCTCCACATTTGAAACTTGTTGGAATCACTACCAAGAATTTCCAATAAACAACATTATATACAAAAACAACTTCAAACCAACAAATTAATGTCCATCCAATGTACCTAGAACGAAATTGGGGATGAGAAGGCCAAATCGGAGACCAAATATACAGATGTAGGTACACACAAATGCATTCAGAAAAAAATCACAACCAATATTTCTCAGAAGCCAAACACCCACCAAGAAATTAAAACCCATAAATTGATAAAGAGGTGGGAATGGGTCTGATAAACAGTCATTAATCTATAAAGCTAGGGTTGTGAGGTAGAGAATGATAGTTTCAGGGGCAGAAACGGTGGTTTCTTCTCTCTGGATTTTCTTTTGGTTGAAACAAGGCCAAGCTTGTAAAAATCTCACAACAGTAACGGTTCTTTTTGCATTAAATTTTGAGAAATTATGGCACCTTAATGAAGGTGGAAGAAGGAAGAAGGAAGAAGGAAGAAGATTGTAACACCCCGTTTATTTAATAAATAAATAAATAAATTAATGATTGTATAATAGCCCTAAAATCAATAATTATATAGCAAGGTGTTGGTTTTCGGGAGCCAAAGGTTACAATTTTAGAAGTCGGGGGTTAAAGGTGTCAGTTCCGGATTATTTTTGTAAATAATTATGAAGGCAGTAGCTATATGGTAACTTCTGGGACTTCATGTGAAGAGATTTTGGAGGCTAAGTGACCGTTTGGTAATTATTGTACCTAAATTGTAATGGGTTTTAACATTGAGGGTTGTTTAGTAATTTGTGGGCTGAATTTGAAAAGGATTTCAGGGACCAGGGTATATTTGGTAAATTATGGACTTGAGTTGAAGGGAATTTAGATGGCAGGGGTTACAAAGGTAAAATATGGGTCTATTTCGAAATAAATGGGAGCTGGAGGGACCATTTTGGTCATTATGGCAAACTTTTAGTGGAGTCGGGTGTATAGGGTTCTGTAACCCTAACCCTAAAGGGGTGTGCAGCCGTCACCCTCCAACCTTATGCCTCCCTTCACTCCAGCCGCCATCCTACTTTGTAGTTCCGATCAGATGAGTCTGGTAAGCATGCCGTTTCCCCAACGAATACCATCCTTCCTCCACCACCGTGAAACTGCTGAAGCCAACTGCCGGACGTCACAAAACCACCGTGGCCGGTCGAATGAGAACCGTGGAGGCACTGCTGTCATGTGGGAATCTTGGAACCACCAGTTACGTCGTCGCCGGACGTTAGGCCGATGTTGCTGCAACGATTCGTGGCTGCGACCGCCTCCTAGTGTTGCTCTTCGTTTTCTGCTGTCCCGTCGCCAGCCACGACCATTCCGCCACCGCCTTTCGCCATCCGTTAGGGCGTCAATGCCGCTCCGAGTCCGACAACCTCCATTTTTGCCTGCTGCCTTGTCCACCTATGCCACTGTTACATCCCCAATGCCGCCGTTAGCCGCTTCTGTGACGCCTTTGAGCTCCATCCATCGCTGTCATAGATAATTGTAGGTGTTGCTGTCGCTGCCGGCCCGCCATACGCCACCAAGAGGGTGGCTGGGTCCTTTTGCAACCAGAGCATGTGTATGTGGCTGTATTTTCCACTGTTGGTGTGCGATGTGTGTGTTTGGGATGTTTGTGTCGCAGGAAAGCAAGTGTACCACCATGGCAGCCAACCATGGTGGTTGTCGCCGGTTATAGCTTTTCTGCCGCCGTGCGCCACCACCGGCCACCACTAGAGTGACTGTGTGTGTGCTTATGTTAGTGTGTGTGTGTGTGTTTTTGAGATTCGGGTTGTAAAATGTATTAGCAAAAGAATAATGAAAGAAACTCAAAACCACCACCGTGAAGTGGTGGCTGCCGCCTCCTGCCTCCACCGCCCGCCGTGTCGGGTGTCGATGTGCCTTGTTTGGATTGTGACTCGTTTGGATGTTTGGACAAATGGACTAAAACCCTAATGGGCGTAATAAACCCTAGTGGGCCCAATGAAACCCTAATGGGCCCAATAAATCCCTAATTGACCTAAAAGCCCAAACATGTAACTAATGGGCCTAATGAACCCTAATTGATCAAAAGACCTAGCTATTGGGCCTATTGGGCTAAGATGGGATTGGAAACCCTAATTAGGGTTTAGAAAACTCTAACATTGGATTTATGGGCTTGGACTTATCGGGACCCACTTTTGGGCCATTGGAATGGAGTTGTGAATTACACCCAATCACACCATATGACTTATCTAGTAAAGTTATGGACTTAATGGATTAAGTCCTTAATGGGTTAAGTGAGAAACACTTAACCCTAATCGTCATTTTATGTGAAACCCTAATTTCACTTGGGTTTATTGTTGGGCCTTTCTATTGGGCCTTGATGATTGGGTTATTAATTGGCCATCCAAGATCAAGCAAATGGACTAGAATAATATAGGGCTTTGAGGTAAGGCCCATATGAGGAGTTGGACCCAATTTGGAAAATTGGGCCATAGATGGGCCTTTATGATTATGTGATATTGGACCATTAGAATGTTGAATGTTGGACTGGACTAAATGGTTGGGCCTTATGGTAAGACCTTATAAAGGTTTGAGCCCATTTTGGAAAATTGGGCCATGTGTTGGGCTTTGACCCATAGTTAACTTTTGGGCCTTTGGATTGGGCCTTGGGCTTGAATCAAGCCAAGATAGGGGTAAAGTAGTCTTTTACCCCAACATGGACTTATGGACATGTGTTGGAACCCAATTATTAATTGGGTGATGTTTGATATTGACAGATCGAGAATCTATCATCCAGCAGCTGGGATTGTGTCTACGGGACTTCAACAGTGTGAGGTGAGTTACCTTCCAGTAGATGTCACAACTGGCATTGTTGCTAGGAAATTTTGTACTCTTGTAAACATCATCTATTGTGACACATGTAATTCTTATTCGATATCATGCACTATGCTCAATCAATGAGAACCAACTTAATCAAGATTCACAAGTAAAGTTCAAAACTCTATACAAAACGTTTCAGATAGTCAACTAAGGTTTGAAAACCCTAAGAATCCCGGTTCAAGTTTATGATGGACTAGGATTTTCTTATTGGGCCTAATGGACCAATAAGCATTCAATTTGACTATTTTGGGCTTAGAACCCTTAAATGGGCTCTAAATGGACCCACATTCATAAAACTTAACATTTTGGGCAATAATGGGCCTAAAATGGATTGGTTTACTTCTATTGGGCCTTGTTGGGCCATAAATGATTCCATTTACCCTGATGGACTTTTATTGGGCCGTGAACCATCCTAAGGGTCCCAATAGGCCGAAAAGTATTTATTTGGGCCTCATAATTCTGAGCCAAGGCAAGTAATGGCCCAAATTAATCCACTTCTTTTTTTTAGCCTAAATTTTCGGCCCATATGTAAAAAAAAAAAGAAAAAAAGAAATGAAAAGAGCATGGATTAAGCTAATGACAACTCACAATTACATATCAAATATCTAGAAATCACATACATCCATGAGATCATTACCCTCCATGCAAAACCTTTTCTTCCCTCTCTTTATCACTCTCGGCCGAGAGCAAGCCCAAAACACACACACACACACACTTTCAAAACTCTCTCTCAAACACTCTCAAGAACATCCCATTCCTCCCTCAAATTTTCGAAGATCTAGAGTGATTTCAAGAGGATCCTTCACTAATATCATCAATCCTTGGTAAGATCTTGTAAACTTAAGTTGGTTTACTTCATTCTTTAGCTAAATCACTCCTTATCAACACATGTTTTCGTGATTTTGCTTCCTAGAACTTCCTAAGTTCGAAATCCACTCAAGAAAGCTTACTAAAGGCCGAGATCTTTCCACTTTCTTCTTCACAACCGAGATCATCAACCCATTGTGAGTTCATACCCCTTTGTTTTTTATTTTACATGTTTTTGGGGGGAGAATACAAGTGTTTATGTGTAGATCTATGTATTTATGCATGTTATGTGTGATTTTCTTGGTTTATGTTGTGATTATGCGATAAAACTTGATGAATCTCGAAAACTCTAACAAAAATGGGTAAGATTCATAAACTAAAACACTCTAAACATCATACTACAAAGATAAAAGTGTTATACATGCCTAAGATGTGAAAAACAAAACAAAAATCTTGTATAAGGACCATTTTTTACAAATAAACAAAATATTGGGACAAATGTGACACTTACGGTTTTATAAGGATCAAAAGGGTCACATTTGTATAAAAATGAGTTTTTATAACAATCATACTTTCCAAAGGGCCAAAAGTGTAAAATTTTGCATTATGGGCCTTAATTTGGGCCTTATGGCTTTTTGGGCCCAAATTGCAAAAATGACAAATTTTTAGGGATTAAAATGTTATTTAATCAAAACTTGGGCCAAAACTGAAAACAAACGAAATTAAGGGCTAAAAATGACACTTATTTCAAAATTGGGCAAAAAATGTCAATTTTATAAAAATTGGGCCGAAAATGTCATTTTATTCAAATAAGGGCTGAAAATGTAATTTTCAGCAAAGATGGGCTGAAAAAGTCAATATATGTATTTTTGGGCCAAATCCGTCAATTATTAAACAACTGGACTGAAAATATAAATTTTTATAAATTAATGGACTAAAATGCTATTTTTAATTAAAATAGACCAAAAGTGTCATTTTATATGAAATAAGTCTTTAAATGTTTAATTTGTTTCTTAAGGGACCCAAAGAGTCAATTTTCTTGAAAGTAAGCCCAAATTGTAAAGTTACAACTTAATGGACTAAAAGTTTCATTATAACAAAAATTAAACATTTTACGTCTTTTTGATAAATATTTAAACTCAAATAAAAATGACGTAACGAACAGAAACAAAATACAATGATTACATGTTTATTGGGCCTAATAACTACAATACCTGCTCATTGGGCCTTCGTGGTCCAACTTTCATGTTTGTTGGGCCCAATTCATTCTTTACATATCTATTGGGCCTTAGTGACCCAATTACATGCTTAATGGGCCTAAGTTACCCTGTTACTTGTCTATCAGGCCTTAGTGGTCCATTTACATGCTATTTGGACTTGAACGATACATCACTTATTCTTAGAAAACTTAAAACACATACGTAAACATTATACTGGGTGCAATACATAACTCGTGAACAAGTTGAGAATCTAGTGAGACTTGTCGGTTGACACCTCCGAGTGTATGATCGTAGCCTGTAGTTATAACCAGAGTCTCCTGGAGGGAGAGCGAGAGTTTGTGTATAGATCTATACGGGGTGACCCCCACGCCTTAGCTGTTCGCTACAGCTAGACTAAGCCAGTCTAGGGCGACAAACCTTACCTACATCAAAACGGCGCCTGAACACGCCAAGACAGGCAAATTAGTCATTATCAAGCATGGTTGTAACGGCTCACTTAGAGACTAACTCCATCAAATATTTCGGTATATTTATACCAATCTTGACGATACTACAAACAGACATACGTCGATACCTGGTCGTGGGATTTTATGATTTACGATACTTTTATACGCAGAAAATATCGGATTTTCTGGGATAAATACAATTATACATTACCTTCTATTTACAACAGTAAACACATGATTTTTATTCGAAACACCAATAGACTTCGTGGTCTATTGGTATCAGAGCCCTTGTTTATAGCGAACTAAGTATACCGAACCTTACATGGTATACAACTATAAATATTAAGGGGCCTAAGCGCTCTAAACTAAAAGTATACTTTCAGAAATACAAGTATTTTTATAAAAGTATATAAGTATACCCGAGTATCAGAATTCGTGTCATTAGTGGAACAACACAAAAAATATTTGGATGTTGGGACACTGCGGTCAAACTTGAGCAGTTATGTAATCATGTTTTGGGTGAATATAGCCTGATCAACTATATTCAGTCAAAACATGACCAACATGTGCGTGAGAGTGACAGTGGTGTTACAACAGGCCTAAAACTTACCAAAAACTTTCATCATAAAATACTATAGGAGTATTTTGCTAGAGCCAAATTCGATGAAGGGATTCATTCTTAGTGTTGCTACCTATCTATTTCGTAGCGATAACCTTCTTGCAATAATAACCTTCCTGTTCTTATCACTTGGTAGAATGTTTTCATTATCAGGATGAGATATATCATGTTTCATATATCTTGAGGACTTACCATCCTCTTCTTCCTGATTGTTTCTAGAAGAAGATGCCTCCTCGACCAAGACCCAACAGAAGGGACGACACTCCACCACCACCACCACCACCCCAGTTCGACCCCGTCATGTTCCAGGCAGCAGTTACCGCCGCCGTAACCGCAGCAATGGCACAAGTGAACTCCGGTGGGGCTGGAGGTGGAACCGACCCCCAACGGCAAGACGGAAGTCAGGGACATCAAAAGGAGTGTTCCTACAAGGACTTCATGACTGCAAAACCCAAGTCCTTCGACGGAAACGGAGGAGTCATCGCTCTGACTCGATGGTTCGAGAAGATCGAATCCATCTTCGAGATTTGTGCCTGTTCCGAAGCCAACAAGGTGAAGTTCGCCGCCTGCACCTTCACCGACAGAGCTTTGACCTGGTGGAATGGTCGAGTCAAAACCCTAACCCTGCCAGTGGCTAATGCCATGGGTTGGGAAAGACTGAAGGAGCTCATGCTTGCGGAATACTGCCCGAGGGGCGAAGTGCAAAAGTTGGAGCACGAACTCTGGAACTTGAAGATGAAGGGTTCCGACATCGCTGCCTACACAGCTAGATTATGTGATCTGGCTCTCCTCTGTCCAGGAATGGTCACCCCGGAAAGTAAGAAAATCGAGAGGTACATCTGGGTACTGACACAGCCAACCAAAGGAAATGTCCTGGCTGCTAGACCGGCCACATTTGAGAGCACCAAGGACCTGGCACAGACTCTGATCGATCATGGAATCGATCTGGATGAGGCCTCAGCGGTCGCCGAGTCACAAAAAGAGAGTGGTGAGAAGAAGAAGAAGTTTTGGAACAAACGCAAGGGCCAATCTCCTCAGGAGCCCTCCAAGAAGCAACAAACAGTGGCAGTCCACGCCGCTACTACTCCTACTGCTACCCCCACTGCTGTTCCAACCACCAGAGCTCCTACCGGTGGTTATTCAGAGAAACTACCTCTGTGCAACAAATGTACCTTTCATCATCACGGACCCTGCCGTGATTTGAATTGCAACAACTGTGGAAGGAAGGGACACACGACCCGATACTGCAGAGCACCAGCCCAACCAACCAATCCGACTCCTGGAGCGGGTGCCAGCCAAGCCTGCTATGGATGTGGAGAAGTTGGGCATTTCAAAAGAAACTGCCCCAAAGCGACAACAGGTGGCAATGCAGGAAGGGTGCTGGCAATGGGCCAGGAGGAAGCGGTCGCTGATCCTACCGTTGTTACGTGTACGTTCCTCCTTGACAACTCTCATGCATGCATTCTTTTCGATTCTGGTGCGGAGATGAGTTTTGTTAGCCAGGCATTCAAACATCTAATCAAGTGTAAATCCCAACCTTTAACCGAAACGTTCACCGTCGAGATGGCTAATGGAAAGAAAGAGAGCGCGAACGATATATTCATAGGCTGTACTCTTACCTTAGGAAATCATTCCTTTCCTATCGATCTTATGCCTGTATCTATTAAGAGTTTCGATGTCATTATCGGTATGGATTGGTTGAGCCCCAATCATGCTGATATCCTTTGTTTTGAAAAAACTATTCGCCTCAACCTTCCCTCTGGCAAAGCCCTTATGATTTATGGTGATAAACTCAGTTCAAACCTTCGTATTATCTCGTGCGTCAAAGCTCAGAAGTACCTGCGGAAGGAATGCCATGCATTTCTAGCTCATGTCGTTAATGAGACACAAGAGGGTAAAGACCTTGAGAGCATCCCCGAAGTCTGCAACTTTCCTGATGTCTTCCCTAAAGATCTTCCAGGAATTCCTCCCGAGCATCAAGTCGAGTTTCGAATCGACTTAATCTCCGGAGCTACTCCTGTAGCTAAGTCTCCTTACCGTTTAGCGCCAGCAGAAATGCAAGAATTATCCAGCCAGCTCAATGAGCTGATCAGCAAAGGGTTCATAAGGCCGAGTTCGTCACCCTGGGGAGCACCGATCTTATTTGTGAAAAAGAAGGATGGATCCTTTCGGATGTGCATTGACTACCGAGAACTGAACAAGCTGACGATCAAGAACCGCTATCCCTTACCCAGAATCGACGACCTTTTCGATCAGCTGCAAGGAGCCAGTTACTTTTCAAATATAGATCTAAGATCAGGGTACCATCAGTTGCGAGTTCACGAGAGTGATGTGCCCAAGACAGCATTTCGAACTCGCTATGGATACTACAAGTTTGTAGTAATGCCCTTTGGACTGAGTAACGCACCGGCAGTATTCATGGACCTGATGAATCGGGTGTGCCGCCCTTTCCTAGACAAGTTCGTGATCGTGTTCATCGATGACATACTTGTCTATCCACGAAGTGAGAGTGATCATAAACACCACTTGAGACAGGTGTTGGAAACATTAAGGGCGGAAAAGCTATACGCGAAATTTTCAAAGTGCGAGTTCTGGATCAGGAAGGTGAATTTCCTTGGTCACGTGGTTAGCAAAGAAGGCATACACGTGGACCCTTCCAAGATCAAAGTGATAGAGAATTGGTCTGCACCAAAGACACCCACAGAAATCCGGCAATTCTTGGGTCTCGCGGGCTATTATCGCAGGTTTATCCAGAATTTCTCCAGAATCGCTAAGCCTTTAACTACCCTGACACAAAAGGTGTAACCTTTAGTTGGGGAGTCAAGCAAGACACTGCGTTTCAAACATTGAAGCAGGCCCTATGCAGCGCACCTATCATGTCCCTGCCCAAAGGGACGGAAGACTTCGTGGTCTATTGTCTGTGCAGATCAGAGAGGCTCAGCTGGAAGCCTTAAAACCCGAAAACATGGCAGACGAAGCCTTGCGGGGAATGGAAAAGAACATAGAGGTCAAGGGAGACGGAGCTTACTACTTCATGGATCGTATCTGGACCCCGAAGTACGGTGGTTACAGAGAAGTTGTCATGAACGAAGCTCACAAGACGAGATACTATGTTCACCCAGGGTCAGATAAGATGTACTTGGATCTCAAACAACTCTATTGGTGGCCAAACATGAAAGCGGAAATTACAACCTTTGTGGGCAAGTGCTTGACTTGCTCTAAAGTGAAGGTGGAATATCAAAAGCCCTCATGTTTACTTCAACAACCAGAGATACCTGAGTGGAAATGGGAAAGGATAACCATGGATTTTATCACCAAATTACCCAGATCTCCGAGCGGGCACGACGCCATCTGGGTGATTGTCGATCGGTTGACTAAATCCGCCCACTTCCTGCCAATAAAAGAAAACTTCAAACTGGAGAGACTCACACGGATCTACATTCACGAGATAGTTCGCCTTCATGGGGTACCTGTATCCATTATCTCCGACCGAGATAGCAGGTTTACCTCAAGATTCTGGCAATCACTACAAAAGGCTCTTGGAACTAAATTGGATATGAGCACGACTTATCATCCACAGACTAATGGACAGAGTGAGAGAACAATTCAGACATTGGAAGATATGTTGAGAGCCTGCGTCATCGACTTCGGCGCGTCATGGGACACTCATCTTCCATTGGTTGAATTTTCCTACAACAACAACTATCATACCAGCATCAAGGCTGCACCGTTTGAAGCCCTCTATGGCCGCAAGTGCAGATCCCCTCTGTGCTGGGTTGAAGTGGGTGACACACAGCTAGTCAAGGGTCAAGTCCCCGACAACACTCTCACTGGTCCTGAGATTATCCAGGAGACAACTGAAAAGATCGTGCAAATCCGAGAACGACTGAAAGCCTCACGAGATAGACAAAAGAGGTACGCCGATAAACGACGAAAACCCTTGGAATTCCTAGTCGGTGACCGCGTCCTTTTGAAGGTCTCACCATGGAAAGGCATGATACGTTTCGGAAAACATGGAAAGCTAAACCCAAGGTACGTTGGACCATTCGAGATCCTTGCTAGGATCAGTCCCGTAGCATACAAACTCCAGTTACCTCGAGAACTCAACAACATCCATCCTGTATTCCACGTGTCGAACCTAAAGAAGTGTCTGTCCGATGAGACACTTGTGATTCCTCTCGACGAGATCGAATTAGACGAGGGTCTACACTTCGTGGAAGAACCTGTCGAAATCATGGATCGGGAAGTCAAGCGTACAAAACAGAGTCGCATCCCGATAGTGAAGGTCCGCTGGAATGCCAAGCGGGGTCCTGAATTCACTTGGGAGCGTGAGGATTCAATGAAGCAGAAGTACCCCCATCTCTTTCCAAGTTCATGATTGTACTTTATCCTTGAATTTCGGGACGAAATTCCCTCTAACGGGGGGATTATGTGACAACCCGGAACTTCAATCTTGTACAATTAATCAATTCAGTCAATATTCAACTTGTTTCGTCGATTTCTAGTACTATTCAAGGGTTCGTTTAAGTGATTCTAAGCTTGAGCATGACCAAGGTTGAGCCTAGGAATGAGTCAGCAAGTCGTATACTGTCAAAACAAGGCCATACACACCTTTGGAGGGAGTGTACGGCCGTACACATGGGTGTGCGGCCGCACACACATCTCCTGGCAGCACACTCACTTTTGACAGCGCTCACACTCCTATATAAAGGGTAGACCCCTTTCCTTTCATTCCTTTAACACCTTGGCAGCACACAACACCATTTCTCTCAAGCTTCTTCAACCACAAACCCTCCCAAGGCTTAAAAAACGTGAGTAATCCATCCCTTAACTTGTTGTGCATGAAGAACCTCTTGATCTAGGCCTTGAATCATGAAAGTCCCGTCATGTTCTTCATCTCTTTGAAGGAGTGCGACCACACACTCATGTGTGCGGCAGCACACTCATGTGTGCGGCAGCACACTCCTGTGTGCTGCAGCACACTCCTGTGTATGGCCACACACTCATGTGTGCGGCAGCACACACATTTGTGCGACCATACACACACACCATAGGACCACAAACCCATTTCTAACACCCTAAACTTGTACTACAACCAAGTATGGGCCTAGGACACTTCATGGATGCAAGTATGGACCTTGAAAACACCTCAAAGGCACCTTCCGTCATGAGTGTACGGCCGCACACCCATTGGGCCGCACACCCATGGCCGCACACGCACTACAAGTGACCATACACCCCCTATACTCACTCCTACGAGGTCCTATGACTTGGTGCAAATAGTTTCAAGTCCCTAGAGTGGTTTCCCATCACTTATAGTGGTGAAATACCTTCATTTGACTCGTTTATGTGTCATTACATGTTATTAGGATTGAATCGTGTTCAAGGTTTCACTTGAACACCCGACTCTTCGTATTGATCCTTCAATCAAACCACTTACCCAAGGTGAGTTCATACCCCTACATTTTCCGTGTTTTTAATGTTTTCAGGGGGGGAATACAAGCCAAATTCAAAGTATTTTATTAAGTTTTAAACTTATTAATGCAGTCCAAAGATTTCCACGTTTAATAACATATTCAGATATTTTATCTCTTTTTATAAAATGTTGAGCATAAGGGAAACTACTATTTTGGAAATCTAACTTCATAGCTTTCAGAAAGGTTTTTACAAAGCAGCTCTATATCAACTCTAATAAACTATAACGGGTATAGTTTGGGATAACCCTCTAGGCATCTCTACCTAATCAGATTTCATATAAACTATGGCAGATTTAGTTTATGTTATATATTTTTCTCAGGAGTATAAAGTATTATTATTCAAGGATAATCATTGTTTTATACTGTTTCTCGCTAGTAAACTAGATTATACAGAATTGTGAGGCTCTACTTCAATACTGTACCCTTAGGTGTATAGTGATAAATCCTATCTCAGTATAACCAGAGTCTCCTGGAGGGAGAGCGTGAGATTTGTGAATAGATCTATTCGGGACTGACAATCCCACACCAGAACTGCTAGCTACAGTTAGGCGGGCACGCCTGTGGTGAACAAATGTCATTTAGCTGAACGCCTGAAGAACGTTATAAAGGTCTCTCGGTCATATCAAGTATGGTTATACGACTCACAAATAAGTATAAATTAACTTTGTTTACGGACTCTACTCTTCATTAGTTTTATTTTGAGTAATAAAACTACTTTTATACATATACTGATAGTATTCAGGGATTTCTAAACTGGCACCTCTACCTCTAGCACAGATACCATGTTTTCTAAAACTAATGGTTTATCATCTACTAATAGATACTCTTTCTAAACTACCATTCATAAGAAAATATAGGATTTTTTTAAGGAACACTCTTCAAAGGAATCAAAGAAATTTTTTTCTCTGAAACTAAATGCTTATGAACTCACCAGCTTTATGCTGATATTTTTCAAACTGCTTGTATTCTCAGGGCAACGATAGACAAGTACCTTCGCTCACTTTTGGAAAAGCCGGAGCAATAAGAGCCATGTTTTCTATATTATACACACTTTTGATGTATTTAAAACAAGTTCCAAACTGATGTAAACACTTTTAATTATTGTATTCAATGTTTGGTTGTGTTTACTATGCTTGCTATACAAATGTTGTGATACTACGCATGACGTCCTCCACCCCGAAACGTTTCCGCCATCACGGTTTCGGGGTGTGACACTTTTCCTGCCAATAAAGGAATCCTACAAGATGGAAAGGTTGACCAGAATCTACATCAAAGAAATCGTGAGACTTCATGGGGTGCCAGTATCTATCATCTCAGATCGAGATAGTAGATTTACTTCATGATTTTGGCAGTCGCTGCAAAAGGCAATGGGAACACAGCTAGATATGAGCACTGCCTACCACCCTCAGACGGATGGTCAGAGTGAGCGTACCATCTAGACACTTGAAGACATGCTTAGAGTCTATGTGATTGATTTCGGCAAGTTATGGGATACTCACTTGCCTTTGGTTGAATTCTCATACAACAACAGTTATCACACGAGCATCAAGGTTGCTCCTTTCGAGGCTCTTTATGGTCGTAAATGCAGATCGCCCCTATGCTGGGCTGAGGTGGGCGACACCCAGCTAGCAAAAGGGCAATCACCAGCCAGTACTCTCACAGGACCAGAAATCATTCGTGAAACGACCGAAAAGATAATCCAAATCAAAACTCGACTTCAAGCATCGCGAGACCGACAGAAGAGCTATGCTGACAAGCGGCGAAAGCCACTAGAATTTCAAGTCGGGGAGCGAGTGTTATTGAAGGTCTCTCCCTGGAAAGGGATGATCCGCTTTGGGAAACGGGGAAAACTGAGCCTGCGATACATTGGACCGTTCGAGATTCTTGCCTGGATTGGTCCAGTAGCTTACAAGCTGCAGCTACCTGCCGAGCTCAGCAACGTACACCCCGTGTTCCACGTCTCGAATCTGAAAAAGTGCCTATTAGATGAAACTCTTGTCATTCCTCTAGAAGAGATCGAGATCAACGAGAATCTCCTATTCATCGAAGAACCGGTCAAAGTTATGGATAGGGAAGTGAAGCGTACAAAGCAGAGTCGCATTCCGATTGTGAAGGTTCGGTGGAACGCTAAGCGTGGACCGGAATTCACGTGGGAACGCGAAGACCTAATGAAGCAGAAGTACCCTCACTTATTCTCTCCTTCATAATCCTAGTTTTCAAAAGAATTTCGAGACGAAATTCCCTCTAACGGGGGATGATGTCACAACTGACATTTTTGCTAGGAAATTATGTACTCTTGTAAACATCATCTATTGTGACACATGTCATTCTTATTCGATATCATGCACTATGCTCAATCAATGACAACCAACTTAATCAAGATTCACAAGTAAAGTTCAAAACTCAATACAAAACGTTTCAGATAGTAAACTAAGGGTTGAAAACCCTAAGAATCCCGGTTCAAGTTTATGATGGACTAGGATTTTCTTATTGGGCCTAATGGACCAATAAGCATTCGATTTGACTATTTTGGGCTTAGAACCCTTAAATGGGCTCTAAATGGACCCATATTCATAAAACTTAACATTTTGGGCAATAATGGGCCTAAAATGGATTGGTTTACTTCTATTGGGCCTTATTGGGCCATAAATGATTCCATTTACCCTAATGGACTTTTATTGGGTCGTGAACCATCCTGAGGGACCAATGGGCCGAAAAGTATTTATTTGGGCCTCATAATTTCGAGCCAAGGCAAGTAATGGTCCAAATTAATCAACTTCTTTTTTTCTAGCCCAAATTTTCGGCCCATATGTAAAAAAACAAGAAAAAAAGAAATGAACAGAGCATGGATTAAGCTAATGACAACTCACAATTACATATCAAATATCTAGAAATCACATACATCCATGAGATCATTACCCTCCATACAAAAAATTTTCTTCTTTCTCTTTATCACTCTCGGCCGAGAGCAAGCCCAAAACACACACACACACACACACTTTCAAAACTCTCTCTCAAACACTCTCAAGAACATCCCCTTCCTCCCTCAAATTTTCGAAGATCTAGAGTGCTTTCAAGAGGATCCTTCACTAATATCATCAATCCTTGGTAAGATCTTGTAAACTTAAGTTGGTTTACTTCATTCTTTAGCTAAATCACTCCTTATCAACACATGTTTTCGTGATTTTGCTTCCTAGAACTTCCTAAGTTCGAAATCCACTCAAGAAAGCTTACTAAAGGCCGAGATCTTTCCACTTTCTTCTTCACAACCGAGATCATCAACACATTGTGAGTTCATACCCCCTTGTTTTCGGTTTTATATGTTTTTGGGGGGAGAATACAAGTGTTTATGTGTAGATCTATGTATTTATGCATGTTATGTGTGATTTTCTTGGTTTATGTTGTGATTATGCGATAAAACTTGATGAATCTCGAAAACTCTAACAAAAATGGGTAAGATTCATAAACTAAAACACTCTAAACATCATACTACAAAGATAAAAGTGTTATACATGCCTAAGATGTGAAAAAGAAAACAAAAATCTTGTATAAGGACCATTTTTGACAAATAAACAAAATATTGGGACAAATGTGACACTTACGGTTTTATAAGGATCAAAAGGGTCACATTTGTATAAAAATGAGTTTTTATAACAATCATACTTTCCAAAGGGCAAAAAGTGTAAAATTTTGCATTATGGGCCTCATTTTGGGCCTTACGGGTTTTTGGGCCCAAATTGCAAAAATGACAATTTTTTAGGGATTAAAATGTTATTTAATCAAAACTTGGGCCAAAAATGAAAACAAACGAAATTATGGGCTAAAAATGACACTTATTTCAAAATTGGGCCAAAAAGTGTTAATTTTATAAAAGTTGGGCCGGAAATGTCATTTTATTCAAATAAGGACTGAAAATTTAATTTTCAGCAAAGATGGGCTGAAAAAGTCAATATATGTATTTTTGGGCCAAATCCGTCAATTATTAAACAATTGGGCCGAAAATATAAATTTTTATAAATTAATGGACTAAAATGCTATTTTTAATTAAAATAGACCAAAAGTGTCATTTTATATGAAATAAGTCTTTAAATGTTTAATTTAGTTCTTAAGGGACCCAAAGAGTCAGTTTTGTTGAAAATAAGCCCACGTTGTAAAGTTACAACAAAATGGACTAAAAGTTTCCATTATAACAAAAAATAAGCATTTTACGACTTTTTGATAAATATTTAAACTCAAATAAAAATAACGTAACGAACAGAAACAAAATACAATGATTACATGTTTATTGGGCCTAATAACTACTATACATGCTCATTGGGCCTTCGTAGTCCAATTTCATGTTTGTTGGGCCCAATTCATTCTTTACATGTCTATTGGGCCTTAGTGACTCAATTACATGCTTAATGGGCCTAAGTTACCCTGTTACTTGTCTATCGGGCCTTAGTGGTCCATTTACATGCTATTTGGACTTGACCGATACATCACTTATTCTTGAGTTTTGAAAACTTAAAACACATACGTAAACATTATACTGGGTGCAATACATTACTCGTGAATAAGTTGAGAATCTAGTGAGACTTGTCGGTTGACACCTCCGAGTGTATGATCGTAGCCTGTAGTTATAACCAAAATCTTCTGGAGGGAGAGCGGGAGTTTGTGTATAGATCTATACGGGGTGACCCCCACGCCTTAGCTGTTCGCTACAGCTAGACTAGGCCAGTCTAGGGCGACAAACCTTACCTACATCAAAACCGGCGCCTGAAAATGCCAAGACAGGCGAATTAGTCATTATCAAGCATGGTTGTAACGACTCACTTAGAGACTAACTCCATCAAAGATTTAGGTATATTTATACCAATCTTGACGATACTACAAACATACATACGTCGATACCCGGTCGTGGGATTTTATGATTTACGATACTTCTATAAGCAGAAAATATCGGATTTTCTGGGATAAATACAATTATACATTACCTTCTATTTACAACAGTAAACACAAGATTTTTATTCGAAACACATTTTTGTAATCTATGCATTTCAACAGCAGCAAACACACATGCATTAATACTTGATTTGATACATCATTTTTCAAAAACTCTTTTGCAGAAAATATCAGATTTTCTGGTGTTTTACTAACGATACAAAACTTTTCATTCTAATAAACTTATGAACTCACCAACATTATATATGTTGACGTTTTCAAAATAACTTGTATTCTCAGGGAATCGGTAAGCGGAAAGGTCAGCAGGAAATGTGGGGTTTCGTTATATTTTGTTATCATCATACATTAAATATTTTGGCGTGTAACTTTTGATACTATACTATACTTGATGTAAACAATGCTGGTTGTATTTGATATGTATGATGATGGTGTTTCTATGTTTCATTTATATTCATTGTGATGATATTTGAAGATGAAGTCACGCACAAGCCCCCGGACGTTTCCGCCGTCTGGTTCGAGGGTGTGACAGTAGAAGTGGGTCTAAGGCACCAAGGCCGACCCACTAGTAGTTGATTATAGTTGAGATGATTGTCTTTGTGATAATTGTATGGTTTGCTACTACCTAGTATGTTTATGTGCTAGCATGTTATGTTATATGTGATAGTGGTAGTAGGAGGGGACTAGTCCCCAAGTTCGGTTGTTAGGACCGAAGGGTAGGTCAGCACCCCAGAATGGCTTGACACGGGTAGGTCAGCACCCTAGAATGGCTTGACACAGGTAGGTCGGGCACCCCAGAATTGCCCGACAGTATGTATGCTATGTGATTGTATGGTATGTGGTATGATGGGGGAACTCACGAAGCTTCGTGCTTACAATTTTCAGTTTTGGTTTCAGGTACTTCGTTTTCAAAGGAAAGGAGCCGTTTCGATCGCAGCGCATCACACTATGGTTTTCCGCACATGAGATCTTTGGATCTAGGACTGCATGTTAGATTAGGTCTAAGGATCTAGGAGGATGCCTTATATTCCTATTATATGTGCTTGTAGACTTGCATGCTAGTACTGATCAGTTAGTGATAGGATAACCTGTTTAGGTTATGCCTGATTGTATGAGCCTTTGAATTGCATGTACAGATTCCTGATTAGAGGATAGAATGGTTTGATTGGAATATGATGTTTAGATTTTTCCATTGTCTGAATGTTCCTTTCTTTGTCCTTTGTAGGACTCTTAGTAATGTGAGCTAGCTATTAAGTGAATATGCCAAGTCATATGTGGCACAGGCTGGATAATCTCAGAGTGATAGATTTGACCCTATTACGTAGCTCTTGTCTGAGTCCAACCGTTCTAGGGATGGGTCTATTACTCGAAGGATTATCTGATCTCTGTTGCATGTGGCTATATTCATGAGGTAGCTAGTTGACATTACTGGGAATCTTTCAGCAGCTGAGGACTGGGTTGGTACGGGAACCTAGGGAATCCTAGGATATGTTTCAGTGGGTTAGTAGTGAGGCTCAGTGAGACTTGGGTGTACCAGTTTGAGGAAGTGACTTGGAGGATTTAGGAGGATTGCTGAGGAAAGTATGGATAGGTGTGGAAGGTAGTATTAGGCCCGTACTACTGAAAGCATAGGATCCATAATCAAAACGGTGAGAGTCTTGGAGAATATGAGAAGCTTCAGGGAAGAGTTTATGACCCAGTTTGGGGACAAAGGATGATCCAATTATTGCAGCTTAGCCATGGGCAAGCGAGCTAGTGAGCATGACAGGGTGTCAGACCCTGAAGGATATGATTTCCAAGAAGTTGCAGATGCGAGGTCGATTTAGAGCACTTTGAGAAGAGAGGTCCGTGTCAGGTGCATATAGTAGAGGGTCCCGGGAAGAGACCCGTGACCTCCAATCATTGGGTGAAAGGCCAGCAGGGCCGGAGTCAGTGCAACACGTACGAGAAAGTACATAAGGGAGTTTGTCACTCCAAGGGTTTAGGCTGCTACAGGTGTGGTAGGGTTGATCATGTCAGCTGAAGGTGATCAGTATTCCTCCAGATGTTACGGGTATGTCATCTTCTACTGCTAATAGATGGATGATGGGAATATATATCGCTTTGGAATTGTGAGTGAGTTTGGTTAGGTCAGATCATATATGCCATCCTGCATGCCGAAAGGTCCTTGTTGAACCCACAGAGGGACGCATCTTGTGGAGTGGGTTCCGCGTGTACCGTTATCATTCTGGATCTTTGTCGAGATCGGTGCAGGAGTAATATGTAGAGGATACTCGGTCAGGGTTAGAGCGATAGTTCTCCAGTGAAGTCAACATTCAGTGGTTCTATCATGGTTTGGGTGTGGTCGGCAATTGTCTATGGATGAACTTTGGAGTTCAAGGCACTACTGTTGCTAGGAAAGGACCGGTAGCATGAAGATGGTAATGTCAGTTGCGGGTGTTAGATGCATAAGTGGTTGGTCATTGGATGCTCAAGAGAATTGTATTTTCGCATGGGCTGTGTTCGGTTAGAGCTTAGTGGTGCTGCAAGGTTGGAAGTGGGAATGAGGATTCGTCAGCCAGAGTGAAAATTAAGGCATTCATTAGACAGCATGGTAGATGGGCTAAGGTGTCAGACTGGACCAGATTTCAAGAGTACTCTTCGAGATTTCAGAGGATGGGCCGATCTTAAGGTTTGACCGGTGATTAATCGCTAGCATTGGTAAGCACAGGTTGTCATCAGTGGGATATTAGAAAGCGAGAAGGATTGGAAATCCTTCAATTCTCGCGTGCCGTGAAGACTTAGTCGAATCTAAGTGGGGGAGAGGCTTTTTGTAAAGTTCTCCAAATGTGAGTTCTGGTTGCGCGAGGTGCAATCTCTTGGGCACCTTGTCAACAGAAGGGTATTCTGTTCGATCCGGCCGAGATAGAGGCCGTGATGCGGTGGGAGATTCTGAGGTCTCCAACTGAGATTAGGAGTTTCCTGGGTCTAGCAGTTTATTACCGGAGATTTATACGGGACTTCTACAAGATTGCAGTTCCTTTGACCCGACTGACCAAGAAATCAGTGGCCTTTCGCTGGGGGCCTGAGCAACAGGCAACCTTCAAGACTCTCAGACAGCGGTTGTGCGAGGCACCGATTCTCACCCTGCCAGAGGGTGTAGATGATTTCATGGTTTACTGTGACGCTTCGATCATGGGCATGGGTGCGGTACTGATACAGTGGGGTCACGTGATAGCAGGTTTCGGGAACCAGGTTAGAGTTCCGGTTAGGACTCAAGTTCAGTGGTGTGTTAGGTCGAGTGCGTGTTCAACTGGTATGGAGAGTGTTGTAAGTCTGCGGGTGTAGCCGTAGCATTCACTAGCAACCAGATAGTGTTAGAGTGTTGTAAGTCTGTGGATGTAGCCGTAGCATTCACTAGCAGCTACATAGTGTTAGAGTGTTGTAAGTCTGCGGGGGTAGCCGTAGCATTCACTAGCGGTCAGATAGTGCTAGGATGTTGTAAGCCTACGGGTGTAGCCATAGCATTCATGAGGTCAGCAGATAGTGATAGAGTGTTGTAAGTCTGCGGGTGTAGCCGTAGCATTCACTAGGTTGGTAGATAGCATGAGTGTGTTGTTAGGACGCGGAAGGAACAATAGTACCCACCAATTCGGGTGCAACAGTGAGGATATGGAAATCCACGGATTGGATTTCGGGATTATCCAAATGGATTAGATCTGCTTGAGCCAGCGATACAACAGTTGGAACGTCACTACAGTTATGAGATCAGGGAGGCAATGAATTGCTTAGGTTCGTGTATGATATAAGGCTACCATTGGTCATGTAGCCATCACTTTTAGCATTGGATTCGGTGACGTCAGGATTCAACTCATGGACCCGACCGGTCGGATCAGGAGGTTGTTAGAGCCATAGTGGTAAGATAACTAATGACAACAATTGACAGACAAGGATTTCGTTCAGAAGTTGCGTGGAGCGACTGCATGTGGGTCCTTTGGCTCCGCATCCGAGCCGAAACCCGATATTTCAGATGGTTGGCAAACAAATTGAGACCAGGCAAGTCTCGGTAGATTCTGGAAAGCAGCCATGTGGCAACATACAGCTTTAGGTAGTTCGGTGTTCGGACAGTTTTAGCTTTTGGACAGTGTTAGGAATTGTGTTTTAGGTTGCAAATACGGACGGAATAGCTGGTTGATTGGGGAGTGACAAATCACTCACAGCGGGATCAGCTGAGCCTTGACCAAGTACAAGTGATCTGCAGAGATAATCAGGTCTGTGATCCTGTTTTATAGTGGGAACCTCGAGCTATTAGAAGTTGAGTAGTCGGTTGAGGGATAAACGGATTGGGTTCAACGATAATGATTCAGTATGAGTGGTCTGTCAGGGATTCAGACCATCTTGAGATAGCAGATTTTAGACGGAGTAAATGTGATCTTGTGTGAGGGATTCGTTCACCTGCGGAATTTAAGGCTTGCGAAGATTGGTCACGGCTACCCTGAGAAGGCTGGGGTGTACCCAGGATTGTGACCATGTTACTTGGGTGGTTAGGCGTGTAAGGAATGGTAAGGAATGATTTCGAGGACAAAATCTAATTTAAGTGGGGGAGAGTTGTAACACCCCATTTATTTAATAAATAAATAAATAAATTAATGATTGTATAATAGCCCTAAAATCAATAATTATATAGCAAGGTGTTGGTTTTCGGGAGCCAAAGGTTACAATTTTAGAAGTCTGGGGTTAAAGGTGTCAGTTCCAGATTAGTTTTGTAAATAATTATGAAGGCAGGGGCTATATGGTAACTTCTGGGACTTCATGTGAAGAGATTTTAGAGGCTAAGGGACCATTTGGTAATTATTGTACCTAAATTGCAATGGGTTTTAATATTGAGGGTTGTGTAGTAATTTGTGGGCTGAATTTGAAAAGGATTTCAGGGACCAGGGTATATTTGGTAAATTATGGACTTAAGTTGAAGGGAATTTAGATGGCAGGGGTTAAAAAGGTAAAATATGGGTCTATTTCGAAATAAATAGGAGCTGGAGGGACCATTTTGTTCATTATGGCAAACTTTTAGTGGAGTCGGGTACATAGGGTTCCGTAACCCTAACCCTAAAGGGGTGTGCAGCCGTCACCCTCCAACCTTATGCCTCCCTTCACTCCAGCCGCCACCCTACTTTGTGGTTCCGATCAGATGAGTCCGGCAAGCATGCCGTTTCCCCAATCGACGCCATCCTTCCTCCGCCACCGTGAAGCCGCTGAAGCCAACTGCCGGACGTCGCAAAACCACTGTGGCCAGTCGAATGAGCACCGTGGAGGCGCTTCTGTCATGTGGGAATGGTGGAACCACCAGAAACACTGTCGCGGACGTTAGGCCGATGTTGCTGCGACGAATCGTGGCTGCGACCGCCTCCTAGTGTTGCTCTTCTTTTTCTGCTGTCCCGTCGCCAGCCACGACCATTCCGCCACCACTTTTCGCCATCCGTTAAGGCGTCAATGCCGCTCCGAGTCCGACAACCTCCATTTCCGCCTGCTGCCTTGTCGACGTATGCCACCGTTACATCCCCACTACTGCTTTTAGCTTCTTCTGTGACACCTTAGAGCTCCATCCATCGCTGTCATTGATAATTGTAGGTGCTGCTGTCGCTGCCGGCCCGCCATATGCCACCAAGAGGGTGGCAGGATCCTTTTGCAACTAAAGCATGTGTATATGGCTGTATTTTCCACTGTTGGCGTGCGATGTGTGTGTTTGGGATGTTTGTGTCGTCGGAAAGCAAGTGCGCCACCATGGCAGCAAACCATGGTGGTTGCCGCCGGTTATAGCTTTTCTGCCGCCGTGCGCCACCACCGGCCACCACTAGAGTGGTTGTGTCTGTGTGTCACACCCCCAAACCGGAACGGCATAAACGTTCGGGGGCGGAGGACGACATGTTTAGTATTACAACACATGCATCATAGTAATTAAAGTAACAAACAACCATTGCATTAATATGAAAGTGTTTACAAAGTATGTGATTCACAAAAGTTAGACACCAAAAGTAAATAACAAAACAAGACATGAAGCTACTATGCTCCATCTTCTGAATCCCAGTGCGCGTACCTGTCTACTAGTTTCCTGAGAAAACAAGTTATTTTGAAAGAGTAGATCAACATTTAAGCTGGCGATTTCATAAGTATTTTAGTGTCAGAAGTTTTCATTGGTTTAATAAAAAGTAGATTGTAAGTTCTTTTAGAAAAGTTCGCCTGTTCCTCCAGAAAATCCTATATTTTCTGATGTGATGAATGAAAGTGAAAATGACTCTACAATCCTTTCTATAAGTACTAAATGGATACAAGTTATATAGTATCCAGAGTAAACAGACAATCGATTGTGTGAATCTGCCCTAAGCCGACAACCGAACAAGGAACAGGAAATGAGGCGGAAGTCACACATCCCATTGTTTGTTAAATCTTTATTGTATATAACCCCGTCGTACTCATTTGGTACTTACGGAGTTAACTGTATAGTTCTTTATATTTGATAAAAACATTCTTTAAGAAAATCATATATTTCCTTTAGTTAAAATAGTAACCACAATGGTTCCTTCTATAATCACTTAGTTTATACAAGCCATATATAATCTAATGTCGAACAGACAGTTCAATGGGTGAATCTTCCCTAAGCCCACAACCAAACAAGGAACAGGAAATAAGGCGGAAAACACACACCCAACTGCCTATCAGATATTAATTATATATAACACTGATGTATAAACTAAGGTATTATAGAATTAACCACTAAAGGTCCTTTAAGTTATACTGGTTTAATAAATGAATTAAACCCTTTTACTGATAAGTTTCTAGTTTAGCCTACTAAATGTTCTATCTGAAAAGTATGTTTTTGTACTAGAAAACGGTGTATTGAATTTGTATACTATGACCTGACCCATACCTGGTACTCCTTATGATTACTTGGTGTATACGGAATATATATATAGCTAAGATCAAATAGATAGTAGACTGGGTGAATCTGCTCTAAGCCCACAACCAAACAAGGAACAGGAAATGAAGCGGAAAACACACATCCTATAGTCTGCCGGACCCGATTAATATATATCCCTGATGTATCTATCGAGGAATCATAAAGTTAGAATTATAGTCCCCCTTCTAACTGGATGTTCATGTTACTAGGAAGTTATGTGGCGCTGTTCTATTTGTTAGGAAGACTGCTAGAAGTAATGATATCTTGTACTCTAAACACCTCAACCGATACTGTTGTGAGTTTTGTATATATTAATATGTTTTATTTATTAATGTCCGGTACTTTGTAGATGTACCCTTTACAAATAAATCCGGTACTTTGTAGATGCACCCCACATATATAACGCCGGTACTTTGTAGATGTACCCCATATATAACCTCCGGTACTTTGTAGATGTACCCCATATATAACCTGGTACTTTGTAGGTGTACCCCATATATATCCTTATACCTTGTATATTATCACATTTTGTTATAAACAATGCGTTAATGATACCTTCCCTTCCTAGGTTACTGGGAGTGTAAAGCATAAGTTCGTTAATCATGATTTGTTCTTTTTCTTGTAAAAGGATGTACGTTCCTTTCTGTTTACTGTTATTGTATGTTCCTTCCTGTTCTAGTGATAGTATGAACTGAACCCCTAAACTATACCTATTATAGTTTACTCGTATGTTTGTTTGAACTGTTACTAACTTGAAGAAAAGACTCAATTATCTACTGAGTTAAGCATGTATTTTAAACAAAGTTTTATAAACAATAAAGTAACATAACTTATAAGAGTTTTTGAATTGATTTGATTACTTACAAAAGCATAAGAAATCATTAAATGTGATGGTTATCATAGGTAAAATATTTACACAATATCATTGTGCTCAACTTGTATTCCCCCCTTAAAAGCATTTAAAACATTTAAAAGGTTGATTATAGGGGTATGAACTCACCTTATGTGGGTGATTCAACTGATGATTCGAGTAAGGATGAGAAGTTCCACAAATGAAGTCCCGAGACACAAATGAGTCCTAAATGACATATATTGATACATATAGGCACATAATTAGTGTTTAAAACAACTAACATGCAAGGAAACAACCTTAGGGACTAGGAAACACTTGTAAGGAAGTGTTACAATCACATGTGATTGTATGAAAGGGAGTTTACGGCCACACAAGGGTGTGTTTACGGACTAGATGTGTTCACGACCAAGAGTTTATGGCCAACACATGAAATAGCTAGAGTTTACGACCAAGACTTGGAAAGAGTTCACGGCCATGACATAAACAAGAAGGGTTTTACGACCCAAGAACAAGTAGGTGTTCTTGGTGAAAAGATGAAGACTTGAAGATCTTGAAGGAAAAGTGATGAATTCAAGACTGGAACAAAGGGGTTGTTAAGCATGAACAAGTAAAGGATGAGATGCTTACGTTTTGGGTGAAATGAGAGCTTTCACTTGATGATACTTGAGAGAGAATGGGTAGTTTGCGGCTAGGACATGGAGGAATGAAGAAAAATGAAGCAAACTTTCTTAAATGATGGGTAGTTCATGGCTAGGAGGGTGTTTACGTCTGTGAATAGAGTTTACGGCCGTAAAACCCATGTGATTCACTTTCTGGTTCGGGTGCAGCCTTCTGATCTCGAGTTAATACCTCATAACACTCAATACTTAAGTGTACTAGGCTTAGATCACTCAAACAGCCCCTTAACAATGCTAAAAGATAGCAGAAACAAGTCTGACTTTTGATTGGATTGATTGGCTTTACAAGGCAAAAAATTTCGGGTTGTCACATCATCCCCCCGTTAGATGGAATTTCATCCCGAAATTAGCTTTCTTAGCAGTACTCCTGGGGTCGCGCTTCTCTGAATAGTAGAATATTCACTCGTAGACCTGGCAACTTTGCCCTTACGCTCATGATAGGACTCATACTTGGTCCATCTATCATCACCTCGTGTATACAAGTCGTATATAATTAAGATTAGTAAGACGGTCGGATGTGCGACTCTGCCCCAGGTCCACAACCAAACAAGGAACAGGAGATAGGGCGGAAACACACATACTAAATCTGCAAAATCCTAATTATATACCACCCTCGCATATGCACTTAATAGTGATAGGTGGGCTGTATTCATCCTTAGCCTCTGTGCTTGAACTCGATCTGTTGGACGAGTGGTAGTTCGGGAAGGTCTGCTGAATATACGGTGTTAAGGTTTCGGAGGGCAAGGTACTCCTTGCATGAGTACTTCGGGGTTTAGAAAAATAAGAGACAATACTAAGGTCTAGGGCGGGTTGTCGTTATGAATGAAGAGGGTTTCGTAAATTTGACGGTCAAGGCGATGGAAACATAGAAACTTAGTATGGTGAGGACCACGCCAATCCATGACGAATGATGACAACAAAATCTTTACAGAAACAAAATTTAGGCCTATTTGAAAGAAGTGTTTGTTATACCATCGTGTATCCCGAGTGTGTTCGACAATGTATTCTGTGTAGACTTTCTAGTGCTTTCAGTTTTCTCTTTGATAATACCACTGCCACAAATCGTACCGCGATGAGCGAGTACTAACAGTGCAAGTGTTTTAATAACTAGTGTTAATACTCTAAATTATGATCCTCCTCGGTACCTCTATGATCGCCTGGCATATACAAGTTATGTATAATTAAGATGAATAAGACGGTTGACTGAGTGACTTTGCCCTAAATCCACAACCAAACAAGGAACGGGAATTGAGGCGGAATCACTCATTCTAAGTCTGCAAAATCTTAGCTATGCACAACCCTGATGTACATACTAAGCCATCATAGCTTCCCTGAATGGATCTTTAGTTCTCTTATGAATGTTGTGACTTGTTCAAACGAGTAAGCTATTATAATTACTTTTAATATCCCCAAGTTTTAATATCATATAAATATAAATTAAATTTTAAAGCAATTCTTATTTCGAAGACGTACCACTGGTCGTTGGGGACTCCGGGGTAGTTTCTCCTGCGGTGATCATCAGAATTCGTCCATCCGCTCCTCAGTTCTTCGTTATCGAACAGTCCCTCTTGTAGTGCCCTGTCTCACCACAGCCATAGCAGGTCTAGTTTATTTCTACTCCGGGGACTTGGGAGATCGGTTGTGCCAATACCCTGTAGAACCGGGCAGTGTGCCCCTTCCTGCGGCAATTCGTGCACTGTATCTCTCGACAAGCTCCGTTGTGGTGGTAGGTGCATTTTTTTCACCTTGGAAGATTTCCAGAATATCGGTTAACGGGGGTTGTAGTGGAAGATGAAGTGCCAGATGTTGTGACTGCTGTTCTGACCGCAGGGGTAGCCACGGGCTGTCGTCTCTTGGTAGAACCTTGAGCCGACTTTTTCCCCTTTTTGACCCAGGACATTCATTTATGGTTCTTAGGTTTGCGGTATGGCGTGTCCTTGTCAACAGACACTCGCAGTTTCCCCTGGTTGATATTGGGATTAGCATAACTGGCACCGCTTCTGCTTCCGCTGGCGTTATTAGTATTGAACTGTACCATGACGGCTGTCACAGCAGCTGTGACCATAGCCTGAAAAGTAGCAGAGTCTATCTGCAGAATTGGTGCCTCGCTTGTGGGTTGGTTTCCTCCTTGTGAATACATGATTTTGTGGCATAGCGAAGAATGATCTTGTGAGTAATGATGGTTATTGCTAGTTGTATTCCAACATATTAAATATACTTAATAATTTCACGTTTTGCTGGTCTATTCTCAATGTTTCTGACAACATTCCTGAGATGTGCCCATGGTAGTTGGTAGAAGTAGGTATTGTACGAGTTTTACTTAAACTAAGTTATCCTAGTTCCGAGTATATCTGGTTCTGACTTTCATAGGGTTCTGGAAAACGATTCATAAAGGGAGTCTATATAAAATAAACTTTATGAATCAGAAGTGGCTGTCCTCGAATGAATTTCTGTCAATTAAATAACTGATACTGGCTACATGAAAAGAAATAATCCTAACACATAGCGTGGGTAGTGAAATCACTAGCTCAATAAGTCAATTAAGGTTATTATTTATTAGTGTGACGTATAAGACGTTTTAGTTTCTCCGGCTGATCACTTCTTGGAATACTCTTTTTGAATCTCTTTTTGTTTCTCCTTGACTCCTCTGCTGTCTGCTATGATGGAGTGGTTACATCTATCAGGGTTTGTCGTACGAGAATGGAAGTGTCTAAAGAATCTATGAGATTAAGGGTAACATTATGGGGTGATCCTACCGGGTCCTCCTATAATTGCGCAATGTATACAAGTTGTATATAATTTAATATTAAATAGAACTTCGAATAAGTGATCCTACTCCAAAATCACAACCAAACAAGGAACAAGAAGTGAAGCATAGATCACAAATTCTAAGTCTATAAAATCTCAATTATATAAAACCTTGGAAGTATACACTCCGGAATCATAGACCTACCAGAAGGGTCGTTTAAATTCTCACATAAGTTATTTATAGTGCCTAAAATACTCCTATAGTATTTTAATGTAATGAACTTGGTATGTTTTAAACTTGTTGTTGTTTTATAGTATCATAAAATACTCATATAGTATTTTAACTTTATGTTCTGATCTAGTATCCCTTGAATAGAGTTTGGTAAGTTTTAAGACTGTTGCAACACCACATCACTCCCAAACACATGTCGGTCATATCTCAAATGAATATCGATGATCAGGCTATATTGATCCCAGATATGATTACATAACTGTCCAGGTTTGACAGCAGTGTTCAACCTTTAAATACTTCTGTTCTGTTCCTCTTGTGATACTTGTTCTAGTAAGTATATATGTATAAGCATGTAGGTATAGTTTTATAAAGTATTGTTATATTTTTAAAATATACTATTATTCAGAGCACTTCGGCCCCATTGCATTTATAGTTGTATATCTTTTATAGGTTGATATACTTAGTTCACTATAAACAATGCTCTAATACCAATCTGTCACACCCCCAAACCGGAACGACGAAAACGTTAGGGGGAGGAGGACGTCATGTTTAGTATCACAACACATGCATCATCGTAATCAAAGTAACAAACAACCATTGCATTAATATGAAAGTGTTTACAAAGTCCGTGATTCACAAAAGTTAGACTCCAGAAGTAAATAACAAAACAAGACATGAAGCTACTATGCTCCATATTCTAAATCCCAGTGCGCGTACATGTCTACTAGTTTCCTGAGAAAACAAGTTATTTTGAAAGAGTAGATCAGCATTTAAGCTGGCGAGTTCATAAGTATTTTAGTGTCAGAAGTTTGCATTGGTTTAATGAAAAGTAAACTGTAAATTCTTTTAGAAAAGTTTGCCTGTTCCTCCAGAAAATCCTATATTTTCTGATGTGATGAATGAAAGTGAAAATGACTCTACAATCCTTTCTATAAGTACTAAATGGATACAAGTTATATAAAATCCAGAGTAAACAAACAATCGATTGTGCGAATTTTCCCTAAGCCCACAACCAAACAAGGACTTTGTAGATGTACCCTTTATAAATAAATCCGGTACTTTGTAGATGTACCCCACATATATAACGCCGGTACTTTGTAGATGTACCCCATATATAACCTCCGGTACTTTGTAGATGTACCCCATATATAACCTGGTACTTTGTAGGTGTACCCCATATATATCCTTATACCTTGTATATTATCATATTTTGTTATAAACAATGAGTTAGTGATACCTTCCCTTCCTAGGTTATTGGGAGTGTAAAGTATAAGTTCGTTAATCATGATTTGTTCTTGTTCTTGTAAAAGGATGTACATTCCTTTCTATTTACTGTTATTGTATGTTCCTTCCTGTTCTAGTGATAGTATGAACTGAACCCCTAAACTATACCTATTATAGTTTACTAGTATGTTTGTTTGAACTGTTACTAACTTGAAGAAAAGACTCAATTATCTACTGAGTTAAGCATGTATTTTAAAACAGAGTTTTATAAAAAATAAAGTAACATAACTTATAAGAGTTTTTGAATTGATTTGATTACTTACAAAAGCATAAGAAATCATTCAATGTGATGGTTATCATAGGTAAAATATTTACACAATATCATTGTGTTCAACTTGTATTCCCCCCTTAAAAGCACTTAAAACATTTAAAATATTGATTATAAGGGTATGAAATCACCTTATGTAGGTGATTCAACTGATGATTCGAGTAAGGATGAGAAGTTCCACGAATGAAGTCCCGAGACACAAATGAGTCCTAAATGACATATATTGATACATATATGCACATAATTAGTGTTTAAAACAACTAACATGCAAGGAAACAACCTTAGGGACTAGGAAACACTTGTAAGGAAGTGTTACAATCACAATTGATTGTATGAAAGGGAGTTTACGGCCACACAACGGTGTGTTTACGGCCTAGATGTGTTCACGGCCAAGAGTTTACGGCCAACACATGAAATAGCTAGAGTTTACGGCCAAGACTTGGAAAGAGTTCACGCCCATGACATAAACAAGAAGGGTTTACGGCAATGGAAGGGTTTACGACCATTCAAGGGTTTACGGCCCAAGAACAAGTAGGTGTTCTTGGTGTTATTGGTGAAAGATGAAGACTTGAAGATCTTAAAGGATAAGTGATGAATTCAAGACTTGAACACAGGGGTTGTTAAGCATGAACAAGTAAAGGATGAAATGCTTACGTTTTGGGAGTGAAATGAGAGCTTTCACTTGATGATACTTGAGAGAGAATGGGTAGTTTGCAGGTAGGACTTGGAGAAATGAAAAAAAATGAAGCAAACTTTCTTAAATGGAGGGTAGTTCACGGCTATGAGGTGTTTATGGCCGTAAACCCCATGTGATTGACTTTCTGGTTCTGGTGCAACCTTCTGATCTCGAGTTAATACCTCATAACACTCAATCCTTAAGTGTACTAGGCTTAGAACACTCAAACATCCCTTTAACAATGCTAAAAGATAGCAGAAACAAGTCTGACTTTTGATTGGATTGATTGGCTTTACAAGGCAGAAATTTTTGGGTTGTCATAGTGGGCTTATGTTAGTGTGTGTGTGTGTTTTTGAGATTCGGGTTGTAAAATGTATTAGCAAAAGAATAATGAAAGAAACTCAAAACCACCACCGACCGCCGTGTCGGGTGCCGGTGTGCCTTGTTTGGATTGTGACTCGTTTGGATGTTTGGACAAAGGGACTAAAACCCTAATGGGCCTAATAAACCCTAGTGGGCCCAATGAAACCCTAATGGGCCTAATAAAGCCCTAATTGTTAGGTCATAATTATGTGGTTTGGGCTAGGCATCTTATTGTATATGTCTTGATAGGGTGGTAGAGTATGGTTGTGGTGTTTGTAACATGTTCATGGTGTGTGCTGCCGCACATGTGTGTGCGGCCGCACACGGTGTGTGCGGCCGCACACGCGTGTATGGCTGCACACTTGTGTGCTGCTTCAGGAGGTATAAATAGTCTGAGTCTGTGTTAGTTGTCAGGTGATAGTCAGTGACGTATGTGTGTGTTTTCCCAAGGTGTACCTGACATTTATTCGTAATAGATGTGTGCATGCTTGGATTAATTCTTCTTCTAATCCTTCTACACTCTGTTTGATTGTTTGCCTTAATTGATCACTGATTTGGATCTATAGTTTAAGGGACTTTCAATTGGTATCAGAGCCAATTTAGTATCAATTTGAAGAATCACAAGAGTGTACGGTTGAAGATTGCTGTGGTTTTTGAGGTGCATTTATATTCTTTCTATTGAGAAACTGCCTCTAATCGTCGTTTTTTTACTAAGTGTGGAACCAAAATTTATTCAAGAATCTAGTATTTTTGGGTGTGCGGTTGAAACTTTGAAGGAGTACGGTCGAACGAGTGCTGCTTAGTGAAAAGTTGGTGTGTGCGGTCAGAGTGTGCTGTTGGCGTGTACGGTCAGAGTGTGTTGTTGGCATGTACGGTCAGAGTGTGCTGTTGGCGTGTACGATCAGAGTGTACTGTTGCGTGTGCGGTCATAGTGTGCGGTTGCGTGTGCTGTCTTAGTGTGCGGTTAAACTTTGTTGTAAGGGTGTGCGGCCATACTCTAATTAATTAGAGAAATTTTTTTTGTTGTTCAAAAATGGAATCTCAAAGCATGTCTGCTCATCATGAATTGGATGCTATTATGGGTACCACTTCTCGCATTCCCCGGTTGTTGTCAGCAGAAGGATTTCCTGAATGGAAATATCGGATTGAGAAGTACATCAAAATGAAAGACTTCAAAATTTGGCATAGTATACTTAGGGGACCAATTCGAATTACTACTACAGTGGATAACATAATTGTCGACAAACGAATTGAAAATTATACGGATGAGGATTTCGAAAAGGTCGAAGAGTAGGAGAAAGCCCTTGCTACGCTTACAATGGCATTATCTCCAGAAATCGCTCAGGGTTTCCGCGAGTTCACATCTGCAAAGGCTCTTTGGGAAGCACTAATAGAAGTCTATGAGGGTAATGAGGATATGAAGTAGAGTCGTCAGGATATGCTTCGACAAAAGTTCAACATGTTCAACTATGTCCTGGGCGAAACTCTTGAGAACCAGCTCCAGAGATTCATTACTCTCACCACAGAAATGAGTTCTGCAGGTGTTTCGGTAACAAGATCAGAAATCAACAAGAAGTTGCTAAACTCCCTTCCAAAATCTTGGGATATGAATGTCTCAGTGATAAAGAAAACAAAAGACTTAAATAAGTTGAGTATGTCAGAAACTATGGCTATCATCAAAGCTTGTGATCTTGATGACAAGCAGAGGGAGATTAATCATGTTAATTCTTACTCCACTGCAAATCTAGGGATCCAAGCCACAAACAACAATGCATTTTCAAGCTTCACTGTTGCACAAGCTCCTCAAGTTACCCCAACTCCACATGTTTCACAAGTTCAACCTTTCATGACTCATCAACCGATTCCACCTACATCCTATGTTATTCCTTCCATGCAACAAGTTCAAGTATCTCAACCTCAGATCACTTCTCAACAAGTTAATCCCAGTGTTGGCTCATCTAATGTTGTACCTCCTCAGACTCATGGTTTCAGTTCTCAGATGTCAACCATGAAAGAAAAAGAAGAAAATATGGCTCTTGCCACGGGGTTGGTAAATTGGTATAATGCTTTTGTGGCTGGAGAACTTTCTCCACAACTTTCGTTTGCCGATCTTGATCAGATTCATCCTGAAGATGTAGAAGAGATGGATATAACCTGGCAGATGGCCATGGCTGTGTTCAGGGCAAAGCAGTTTTCTAAGAAAACTGGCAAAAACAACTGGAGTGTGAATTCCGACAAAAAGGTCGGATTCAACAAAGGCAAACTTCGCTGCTACAATTGCCATGAGCCAGGGCATTTTGCTAGGGAATGTCCAAAGCCTGACAAAAGAGAAAATGTTGATCGAACCGTGGTGCCAGTTACTTATGTCCACAGCAACAACAGAGGATCTTCATCAACCAATCAATCTGCAAATCTGGCAATGGTGGCTCAATCCTTTGACTGGGAAGATCAAATTCAGGCCCTGAATATTTCAGACTAAACGGATCTAACTAGGTCAAAATTTTGTCAAGTCTATGAATTTCTTAAGTTCAACTCTGCCTAGTCAAGTCCATTTAGAATCTTTCGTGCCTACCGACGCATCAAGCCCAGAGCATAGACCCTTCAACTTTGGGTACGTTACGCAGACTTAGATTGCCTGTTATCACTTGATGATATCACTTCCCAGCACATCACTTCACAATAATATTTTTGATTTTTCTGATTTTCTAATGTTTTTTTTATTTTCTGATTTTCTAATTTTTGTTTGGTTTTTGGTTTATTTCTCCCCCTAAATTTGTGCATGGGTGAGAATGAAATTGAAATGCTCAAATTTAAGCTAACCAAAACAAAAACAATTAATCCTCAAAGCAAATCATTTTCAAAAAGTTGACCAGCACATCGAATCGAGCTTTGTTGAACGGCTTGGTGAACAGATCCGCCACGTTATTATCAGTGTGAACCTGTTCTAGCCGAATGAGCGAGCGCTCATAACAATCTCTGATAAAATGAACTTTGATGTCGATGTACTTGGTTTTTGAGTGTTGGACTGGATTTTTAGCAATTTGGATCGCAGCCTCATTGTCACAAAAAATAGGGGTTTCTTGAAAATTCAAACCGTAATCCAACAGTTGATGTTGGATCCATATGACTTGAGAACAACAGGCAGACGCAGCTACGTATTCTGCTTCTGCTGTTGAGGTTGAGACGGTATGCTGCTTCTTGCACTGCCATGAGACCAGTCTATCTCCCAGAAATTGGCACCCTCCTGAAGTCGATTTTCTATCAAGCTCGCACCCGCCACAGTTGCTGTCTACAAAAGCATAAAGGTCAAATTCGGGATTTTTCGGATACCAAAGACCCAGTTTTGGGAAACCTTTGAGATACCGAAAAATCCGTTTAACAGCAACAAGATGAGAGAGTTTAGGATTGGCCTGGTAGCGTGCGCATTGACAGACCGCAAACATTACATCTGGGCGACTAGCAGTCAGATACATGAACGATCCGATCATTGATCGATAGTACGTCTGATCTACGGATTCGCCTTCAAGATCAGGAGCCAGTAAAGGTCTCTCCGCCATGGGTGTAAGAGCAGGTTTCGCGTCTCGGAACCCGAACTTCTCCAGCATATCATCCACATACTTTGCTTGGTGAATAAGGATTCCGGCTGAAGATTGTTTGACCTGAAGCCCCAAAAACGTGGTCATTTCCCCCAATGAACTCATCTCGAACCGCTTTTCATGACGTTCTCGAACTCCGTGCATAGCTGAGGACTCGTCGACCCGAAAATGATGTCGTCCACATAAATTTGAACAAGAATTTGATCTGGACCGACATGTTTGATGAATAGGGTCTGATCAATAGTGCCTCGGGAATAGCCGTGATTGAGCAAGTGCTGTGCTAAGGTAGCATACCAGGCTCTTGGAGCTTGATGCAGCCCATACAAAGCCTTGTATAACTTGTAGACATGGTTAGGAAGCTTTGAGTTAACGAAGCCGGGAGGTTGGTCAACATAAATCTCCTTTTTGACCTTGCCATACAAGAAAGCCGTCTTGACGTCCATCTGGTATACGGTGAAGTTCATGTAGGAAGCATAGGCGAGGAAGATACGAATAGCCTCCAAGCGCGCTACCGGAGCATAAACCTCCGTATAATCAAGACCCTCAATTTGCCGAAACCCGCGAACCACTAATCTCGCCTTGTTACGCACGATGACACCCGAATCGTCTTGCTTGTTCCGAAAGACCCATCTGGTGTCAAGAGATTTCTTTCCTTTGGGCAGCTCCACCAACTTCCAAACCCCGAGCTTTTCAAATTGGTTAAGCTCATCATGCATGGCATCCACCCAGCTGGGCTCATTCAGAGCCATTTCGACATTCTTGGGCTCTATCTGAGAAATAAAACAGGAGTAGAGACATGTATTGACGTCGCCACTCTGACTTCGCGTTTGAACACCGTCGCCCAGCTGGCTAATGACGTTCTCTATAGGATGGTCGCGCTGAATGCGAGCAGGGATCTCGTGACTGATGTCATTGAGTGAAACGGGAAGAGTATGAATATTAACAACTCCTTCATGTGCTGAAGAATCCACGGTAGATGTACCAGCTTCGTCTGGTGGATTTGCTACAAACTCATTAGCGATTTGATCAGGAAAGAGAAGGTCCATTAAATTTTGAGTGACAGCGGAAGCATCTTGGTTCATGAACTCTCTTTCGACTGGAGTTATAGGAGTAGCATCAGCATCTGGAGCAGATTGTTGTGTTGAGGACTCAGGAGAAGCAATTGAAACAGTAGACTCCACCGGAGGATCAGTAGCAGAAACTAATGGTGGTCTGTAGACAACCTCTTCATCTTCGTCCTCAATAACAGTCTTCGAGCAAGAGGTAGACCCAGCTTGGTCATTAGACGACACACTAAAGGATTTGAAAAGCGATGTGTAGTCAAATAGCCAATCCGGACCCACCCTAGCGTCCGTTTCATTCTCTTCAAGCCAACGAACATCAAAAGACTCCACGATCTGCTTCGTCTTCTTGTTGTAAACCCTGTATGCAGTACGAGCAGCGTATCCGACAAAATAACAATCATCGACTTTTGCATTGAATTTGGGGTTGGATTCCAAGTGGAGAAGAGTGCAAGGGCAGCCAAATACTCGGAAATGGCTGACAGATGGCTTGTGTCCGTATAGAATTTCATACGGTGTTTTCATTTGGGCTTTGTTGATCAGCACGTGATTCTGAACATAGCACGCCGTGTTAATCGCCTCCGCCCAAAAGAACACAGGAAGTTTGGAATCACACAGCATCGTCCTTGCGGCGTCTTTAAGAGTTCGATTCCGTCGTTCAGCAACACCATTTTGTTGAGGTGTGCGAACAGAACTGTATTGACGCACTATCCCTTTCTCAGCGCAAAAATGATCAAGAACAACGTTCTTGAACTCCGTTCCATTATCAGTATGCAGCGCTTTCACTCGGTTGTTAGTATGATTTTCAATCATCACAATGAACTTCTTGATGAGGTTAGCGATCCCAGCTTTGTTGGACATAAAGAAAACCCAAGTGAAACGAGAGTAATCGTCTATCACAACGAGGCAGTATGAGTTGCGGTTGATACTGAGAACGTTAACCGAACCAAATAAATCCATATGTAGCAACTGGAGCACTTGACTGATGGAGTTGACCTGTTTTGGTAAATGTGGTTTCCGATGGTGTTTTCCTTGAGCACAGGAAACACATTTTTCAAAAGTAATAAAATCTCTGACAGGCAGACCGCGGACCATTTCGTTCTTAGCAAGCCGGTTTAGGTTCTTTGCATTTTCATGGCCAAGTCGACGATGCCACAACATTGCATTTTGTTCTGAGATTCTTGAAAAGAGACAAGTGACTTCATCGGGCACATTACTGTTCATGTCGATAATATAGGCATTCCCATCCCGCTTGGATTTAACGAGAATCCACTCCTCCGGAATGACAATGCCTGGCTTTAAGATTAGACATTCTTTATCGGTGAAGTGTGTTGAGAAACCCTTGTCACAGATTTGAGAAACACTCAGCAAACTGTGCTTCAGCTCAGGTGCGTAGTTGACATTCTCAAAACTAAGCACTCCGTTCGTCACCGTTCCTTTTTGCGTTATCTTTCCGCCTTCTCCGCCCGCGAAGGAGACATATCCCCCATTAAATGTCTGAATGTCGTGCAGTTGGGATATATCTCCAGTAATGTGCCGGGAGCAGCCGCTGTCGACATACCATGGTCTGACGACATTCCTCTGCAACTGTCCCTGCACGATGAGCGGAATCATTTAGATTTAGGGACCCAGGTCATCACAGTCCTGGGTTGACCCTTTACTTTCTCATAATTTTCCTTTGATTTTTCCTTTTCAATAGGTACAGAGGATGATGATGACTGATCAGATTTTAATTTTGGCCTCCACTGAAAATTAGGTTTGGAAACATTTTTCGTTTGAGTTTGCTTCGAGCCGGTGGATTTTCTACTCGAAGAATTTGAAAATACAGAGAATTTATGGAAAACCTGTTTATTCTTTTGAAAATTGGCCATTTTCTTGTTTGGATTTATGCTCAAGTCACCATCCTGAGAACGAGTTTTTGGGAATTTTCTAGTTAAAGAACGTCCCCGAAATTCATTCTCTCCTCTTTTTGATGTGTGAGACACAAACATCCGGTTTAAACAGTTTCTTGTAATGTGTCCAGCAGTGCCACAGTTAAAACATATTTGTTTATTATCATTGGTTTTGACACTGCTATTGACATATTTCTTTCTTTTGTTTTTATTTCTGCCACTTTCACATTTGCAAGAACAATCACATGATTTTGAGGCAGATGTGGAAGGTGTAGAAACATTTGAATCAGACAAACATACGTTCTCAGACAAAACATTATCAGTTGCAATCTTATCATCAGAAAAAACAATACCGCCAGACACAAAATTGTTTAAATTTGAATTTAATGTAGACTCATTACACAAACTGACACCAAAATTTGACACATCATCATTATTAGACCTAAGAACATCAGACTTTTCATCTTTCTGCTCCCCCTGAGCTATGGACTTATCTGCACTCAAATTTGAAATGTTAGTATCCAAAACCTTTTCGTTTGAACATGTAACTTGTTCAGAAGCAGGTTTTCCATAAACCATGAAAGGTTCTCTATCAATTTCTTCTTGAGATAGAGGAGTAACATTGTAAGTGTGATTGAATGGGGGAGGGACACTCTCAAGACCTAATCCTACTTTCTTTTGGTTTCCACAGGTAATGTCCTTCCACTGCATTTGTTTCTCAATCATTTTTGCAACTACTTCACTTGACCCATCAAATTTTTTAAAATTGAATTCAGCATTTTCAAAACGTGTTTTTAATGAGTCAAGTTCAGCAAACACAGCTTCAAATTTTCGTTTCATATAGTCATAGTTCTCACATTTGTTGCTGTAGTCTTCTTGTAATTTTCTAAAGTCCTTTATTTTATTTTCTAGTTGAGTCTTTAAGGGCTTTTGGTTTTTTCTAAGACAGTATCCCTCATATTTCAAGTCCTCGTTCTCTCTCTTGATTAACTCTATTGATTCTCGCAAAAAATTTATAGTTTTAGAGCATGATGGAGAGCAACCAGACTCACTTACCTCGGGCTTAGATGGCTCAGAAGTAGTTTGCACCATGAAGGCAAACTGGAGGTTCATCATATCTTCTTCGGGATCTATCTCCGCCTCTTTCTCTTTGCAATCCTCGATCTGGGCCAAAAAAGTATTTTCAGGTCCTGAAATATTCAGGGCCTGAATTTGATCTTCCCAATCAAAGGATTGAGCCACCATTGCCAGATTTGCAGATTGATTGGTTGATGAAGATCCTCTGCTGTTGCTGTGAACATAAGTAACTGGCACCACGGTTCGATCAACATTTTCTCTTCTGTCAGGCTTTGGACATTCCCTAGCAAAATGCCCTGGCTCATGGCAATTGTAGCAGCGAAGTTTGCCTTTGTTGAATCCGACTTTTTTGTCGGAATTCACACTCCAGTTGTTTTTGCCAGTTTTCTTAGAAAAATGCTTTGCCCTGAAGACAGCCATGGCCATCTGCCAGGTTATATCCATCTCTTCTACATTTTCAGGATGGATATCTTGACGATATGGAGTTTTGGGCATTTGATGACGAAACGGCGACTGCAGTAATAAAGTTCAAAAACAGCAAAACTGTTGTGAGACTCGTCTGTGCAAAGGATCTTTTGAGATTTAGGGAGAGAGACATTCGTACCCTAGCTCGTCATCAAATTATCTGCAGGAAGGAGGTCATGGAGGTTGCAGCCAAGGAGTTCACAGGGATGGTCGCCACTATCATAAATGGAAAGCTTTGGATGGGATCTATGGGAAAGTCTGATATGAAGCTATTTGACAAATCCGTAGATTGAAGACCATTTCTATGCTAGCCACAAACCAAGGGGGAGATTGTTAGGTCATAATTATGTGGTTTGGGCTAGGCATCTTATTGTATATGTCTTGATAGGGTGGTAGAGTATGGTTGTGGTGTTTGTAACATGTTCATGGTGTGTGCTGCCGCACATGTGTGTGCGGCCGCACACGGTGTGTGCGGCTGCACACGCGTGTATGGCTGCACACTTGTGTGCTGCTTCAGGAGGTATAAATAGTCTGAGTCTGTGTTAGTTGTCAGGTGATAGTCAGTGACGTATGTGTGTGTTTTCCCAAGGTGTACCTGACATTTATTCGTAATAGATGTGTGCATGCTTGGATTAATTCTTCTTCTACTCCTTCTACACTCTGTTTGATTGTTTGCCTTAATTGATCACTGATTTGGATCTATAGTTTAAGGGACTTTCACTAATTGACCTAAAAGCCCAAACATGTAACTAATGGGCCTAATGAACCCTAATTGATCAAAAGACCTAGCTATTGGGCCTATTGGGCTAAGATGAGATTGGAAACCCTAATTAGGGTTTAGAAAACCCTAATTACGGTTTAGAAAACCCTAACATTGGATTTATGGGCTTGGACTTATCGGGACCCACTTTTGGCCCATTGGAATGGAGTTGTGAATTACACCCAATCACACCATATGACTTATCTAGTAAAGTTATGGACTTAATGGATTAAGTCCTTAATGGGTTAAGTGAGAAACACTTAACCTTAATCGTCATTTTATGTGAAACCCTAATTTCACTTGGGTTTATTGTTGGGCCTTTCTATTGGGCCTTGATGATTGGCTTATTAATGGGCCATCCAAGATCAAGCAAATGGACTAGAATAACTAATGGGCTTTGAGGTAAGGCCCATATGAGGAGTTGGTCCCAATTTGGAAAATTGGGCCATTGATGGGCCATAGTTTAGGCCTTTATGATTATGTGATATTGGGCCATTAGAATGTTGAATGTTGGACTGGACTAAATGGTTGGGCCTTATGGTAAGACCTTATAAAGGTTTGGGACCAATTTCGAAAATTAGGCCATGTGTTGGGCTTTGACCCATAGTTAACTTTTGGGCCTTTGGATTGGGCCTTGGGCTTGAATCAAGCCAAGATAGGGGTAAAGCAGTCTTTTACCCCAACATGGACTTATGGACATGTGTTGGAACCCAATTATTAATTGGGTGATGTTTGATATTGACAGATCGAGAATCTATCATCCAGCAGTTGGGATTGTGTCTACAGGACTTCAACAGTGTGAGGTGAGTTACCTTCTAGTAGAAGTGGATCTAAGGCACCAAGGCTGGCCCACTTGTAGTTGATTATAGTTGAGGCGATTGTCTTTGTGATAATTGTCTGGTTTGCTACTACTTGGTATGTTTCTGTGGTAGCATGTTATGTTATATGTGATAGTGCTAGTAGGAGGGGACTAGTCCCTAAGTTCGGTTGTTAGGACCGAAGGGTAGGTCGGGTACCCCAGATATGCCTGAAAGTATGTTTATGTTATGATATGTGTGATAGTAGTAGTAGGGGTGAAATAGTCCCCAGAGTTCGGTTGTTAGTGTTGGATTAGTGTCTAAGCCCGTAACTATATTTGGTATGTACTTGACCCGGTTGTGCATGGTCCTTTTGGGTTGCCTTCACCAAAGCAACTTGACAAGGTAATTTGATATGAGAGAGAGGATATTATGGTTTATTAATATATTATAAGAATAATATATTAAAGGAGAAATCATATTTATTTAATTAGTATTAGTCATAAATTAATTATGAATTAATTTGGTGACTAAAAGAGATTAATTAAATAAAGGGGTATAAACTGTCAAAAGTGTGATAGTTAGATTTTGGGTTAAGGAATCCTAATGGACTTAAGGGGGAACGAATTTATGATGGGTATCCATCATATTTTCGTCCAAGGGCCTCATTCCAGAAGGTTCCTTGGGCTGCTTGGTGGCTAAGCTGTCCATTAGGGTTTAGACTGAAACCCTAGTAGCCTGCAAGTATAAATAGAGACCCCTGCATGTGATTTTCGGCTACCACTTTTAGAAGAGAAACCCTAGAGCCGATTTCTAGCATCCTCCCTCCTCTCTCTTATTGCCTTCTTGCTACTTGGTGTTTGTGATCCATTAGAGGAATTACAATTGTGATTCTAAGCTCAAGCAAAGAAGATTCAAGCTATTTGAAGAGGTAAACATCTAGATCTGATGTTGTTTGTTATTTTGATAATATGTATGCTAGATTAGGGTTTGCAAGACTTGGATTCAAAGCATGTACAATAGAGAAACCTAGATCCAAGCATTAGGGTTTGTATGAGCACATAGGATTGTTTCTTATGCATAAAAACCATCAGTGGTATCAGAGCCTTGATTGGTTTCAATTGTATGTGATGCTTAACTGTTTTGCTTGCTGAAAATCGAGTTTTTTTTGCCTCTGCCCGACTCAACTCGGCGAGTCAGTATCTGGACTCGGCGAGTTGGCCCCTACTCGGCGAGTTCAGAGCTGACTCGGCGAGTTCGAGCGTAAGACATAGGATATTTCGGGATTTAGTTGCTGTTTTGACTTGGATACAATGCCTAAATCGTTTTTTGAAGTTAAAATCTGAATTTTATCTTAATTAAATGATTATCCTTGTCAAAACAATAGATAATTTCAAATCTTTTAAATATTGGTTGTTTATATGATAAATATGGATTATTTAAAATTATTTGGTAATTATCTAATGACTAAATAAAGTTAGATCAAATATAGATAATTATGAAATTAATTGTTTAATTTAAATTATGTGTTATTTGATCCCTTATGTTTTGAAAAGTTCAAAACTTGCCCTCAAGTTTTGAAATTTGAATTTTGTGATTAAAAGTTTAATTTGAATAATTTAAATTTCAAACCCTTAGAATTTTACAAGTTTGAAATTCAACCTTATGCTAGTATATTATTACAAGATTAATTAATATATATGTATAAGAATAAGCTAGTCTTATCGCTAGTAGGCCTCATTCACGAAGCCAGTCTATAAGGTGGGTATAAGGTTGCTGCCTATAAAATGGCGCTTAATGGGTGTACACTCACACCTACCGCTTGCTTGACTGGTGGAGGGTCGTTAGCCGAACGGATAGGATAGGGCATTTAATTCATCATTATAAGTATAATGGAAATATTAAAGTAACTACATTGTTTTATAAATTCCCAATCTTAGTTACTTTAGGGTAAAATGTGAAAATGATGCTACTCCATGGAATTACACTTTGTACCCCTGTCAAACGTTAGTGGAGCGTGCGTGGTTAACCGGCACACTAATTTGGGATTGACATTGGTGACAAAGGGTGGCTCGAGGTTTTATCATAGATCAATGGAGCGTGCGTGGCTAACCAGCACATTGATTAGGTGATGAAGACATTGAGTGCACCATGTTGATTCGCATGGTTATTCACAAACTTATTTGCGATCCTCGGCATCCCAGTCGCAAATCTGAAGTGCATATCGAGATTTAAACATGCCATTGAAATGTTCAATGAATCTAAAAAGAAATCTAGGAATTTTCAAATACATTTAAAACTTAATTCTTTTCGTTTTGCATGGTGAAAATTAGTGCATTGTCATTCACTTACCTTCAATATTATTTACTTTTAGATTACGGCATCCCTTTTCTAAGTTGTAAATAATGTTGTTGGATCCTAGCCCTAATTTCTCATTTGGGTGTTTAATTGGGGATTCATTTCTAATCAAACCTTGTTCCTTTCTATTTCAGATGTCTAATGCAAACGCAAACAACAACACTTCTGGGTCGGTCTCGTTGATGAACCTGTGTCAAAAGGTGACATTTGATGGCTCGAACTTCAACGAGTGGATGAGATACATTCGCATGATAACTCGCTACGAGGACAAAGAATATGTCCTCGACGAGAAGCTAGAGAAGATTAACCCAGAGGAAGCTACTCCTGAAGAGCTGGCCGCCTTTGAGGCCCACGAGGGTGATGCAACGAAAGTTCATTGCATCATGTTGGCCACCATGAACCTCGAACTCCAGAAGTCCTATGAGGACATGTATCCATATGAAATGCATCAAGATTTGCTGGACAGGTACCACCAGAGCGCGAGGCAAGAGCGCTATGAGATCATCACCAACATGATCACCGCTAGGATGGGAAGTGGAGAATCCCTAACATCTCATTTGCAAAGAATGCAAAGGTATGTTGATCGTCTTCTCAAACTTAATGTTAAGTTTGATGAGGATTTGGCTATCGACATCATCCTCCACTCCTTGCCTCCTTGCTACAACCAAGTCAGGATGACCTACCACATGAACAAGGAAGAGGTCAGCCTGAGTAAACTCCAAGGGCTCCTGAGGACAGCTGAGAGCAACCTCAAGGACAAATCTATTGCATCATCCTCTACTGTAGCTGCTCCTGTGTTGGCAATTAGCCAAGGAAAGGGTAAGAAGAGGAAGGCTCCTTCCAAGAGCCACCATAAGGGTAAGACCCAAGATGGTTCCTCTTCTAGTGGGACCAAAGCAGGTTCTATTAAACCCTCTTCTGACCCCAAGGAAGCAGAGTGCTTCTACTGCCACCAGAAGGGCCACTGGAAACGAAGTTGCCCCAAGTATCTGCAGGATATCAAGGATGGGAAGATAAAGCCCACCTTCGCAGGTATGTATTTAATTAAATCTAATAACTCATCACTTGCTACTTCATGGGTCCTTGATACAGGATGTGGTTACCACATTTGTTCTGATTTGCAGGGGCTAAGAAAAAGTAGGGAAGTGGAGCATGGAAGGATAAGCTTGATCATGGGAAACAATAAGTCTTCACCAGTAACCAAGATCGGAGTTTATTCCTTAGTGTTGAGTAATGGGTTAGAACTACATTTGAATAATTGTTGCTATTCGCCAGATATGGCAAGGAACATCATTTCTTTTCATGGATTGTTTAGACAAGGTTTCAGATATTCGTTTGATAATAGTAATGGTTCTATTAATGCTTATTTGAATGGTGTCTTTTATTTCAATGCATTACCTTGTAATGGGATTTATGAATCTGTGTTAGTTATTGATAATTTAGGAAATGATGTTTTGAATATTGATTCGTCCATAAGTTTGGACAAAGCATGCTTGTGGCATTGTCGCCTTGGCCATGTTAACAAGAAACGTATAGCCCAACTCCAAAAGGATGGAGTCTTGGAGTCATTCGACCTTAGGGACGATGACGTGTGCGAGTCTTGTTTGCTTGGGAAGATGACCAAGTCACCCTTTACTGGCTCATGTGAAAGGGGTGAGGGTGTATTGGATCTCATACATACAGATGTATGTGGACCCTTTAGATCCACCACAAGGGACGCTTGTCGCTTCTACGTGACTTTTACAGACGATTATAGCAGATATGGATATATCTACTTAATCAAACAGAAGTCAGAAACTTTTGAAAAGTTCAAAGAGTTTAAGAATGAAGTGGAAAATCAGATGGGCAGGAAAATCAAGATGCTTCGATCTGATCGAGGAGGAGAGTACCTAAGTCTTGAATTTCACCACTATCTAAAAGAATGCAGAATAGTTTCGCAATTGACGCCTCCTAGAACACCGCAATTGAATGGTGTGGCTGAGAGACGTAATCGAACCTTGTTGGACATGGTTCGTTCTATGACGAGTCGTGCTTCGTTACCAATCTCATTCTGGGGGTATGCCTTAGAGACTGCCGCCCATACCCTTAACTTAGTTCCCACCAAGAAGGTTACCAAGACACCTCACGAAATGTGGACAGGGAAAGCTCCCTCGTTAGCACATATCAAGGTTTGGGGTTGTGAAGCTTTCGTAAGACGAGAGACTCACGACAAGCTAGAACCTCGTAGTGAGAAGTGTTATTTCATTGGTTACCCATAGAAGTCCTTTGGCTATCTCTTCTATAGACCAAGTGACAATGTTGTTTTTGTTGCTAGGAGAGGGGTTTTTAGAGAGAGAGAACTCATAAGTCAAAGAGACAGTGGGAGTCAGATTGACCTTGAAGAGCTTCAAGAGTCAGGAGATGAAGGAACCTCTGACACTGGCATGCAACCTGAGGAGGAAACTCCTGTTGAACCAATTGACCAGTCCTTGCCTCTCAGACGTTCAAGTAGAGTTGTTGTTCCACCCCAGTTTTATGGTTTCCATATTACTACTGACGGGGATACGTTTATTAGTGATAGTACACTAGTAAATCTGGACGAACCTAATAGCTACAAGGAAGCCATGGCAGGCCCAGAGTCTGATAAATGGAAAGAGGCAATGGACAGCGAGATTCAGTCCATGTATGACAACCAAGTTTGGAATTTGGTTGATAATGTACCAGGTCGTAAGACGGTCGGGTGCAAGTGGATCTTCAAGAAGAAGACAGACATGGATGGGAAAGTGCACACTTATAAAGCGCGATTGGTCGCAAAGGGCTTTACTCAAACTCCTGGAGTTGACTATGATGAGACCTTTTCGCCAGTTGCCAAAATAAAGTCTATTAGGGTAATGCTCGCAATAGCTGCGTTTCATGATTATGAAATCTGGCAGATGGACGTAAAAACCGCTTTCCTAAATGGGAAGTTGGCTGAGGATGTTTTCATGAATCAGCCAGAGGGATTCGTCGATGCGAAGCATCCAAATAGAGTATGCAAGCTTGAGAAATCCATTTATGGATTAAAGCAAGCATCTCGCAGATGGAATCTTTGTTTTGACGAGAAAGTCAAAGAGTTTGGTGTTCTGCGAAACGAGGATGAGTCATGTGTGTATGTCAAGACCAGTGGGAGTATAGTGAGTTTCCTCGTATTGTATGTCAATGACATACTACTCATAGGAAACGACATCCCAACCTTGCAGGAGGTAAAGTCCTGGCTTAGGAAGTGTTTCGCTATGAAGGACCTCGGAGAAGCTGCATATATTCTGGGAATAAGGATAGTGAGAGACAGAAGTAAGAGACTGATAGGACTCAGTCAGGATACATACTTGGAAAAGGTACTAAAACGTTTTAGTATGGAAAATTCCAAGAAAGGGGAGTTACCAATCCAATGCAATACCAAACTGAGTAAGACTCAGAGCCCAAGTACAGAGGCAGAGATAGCAGATATGAGCCGAGTACCTTACGCTTCCGCAGTTGGCTTGATTATGTACGCAATGACCTGTACTCGCCCTGATGTGGCCTTCGCTTTGAGCATGGTCAGCAGATATCAAGGGAACCCTGGTAGAGCACATTGGATTGCTGTCAAGAATATTCTTAAGTACCTACGAAGGACCAAGGAATGGTTTCTATTCCTCGGTGGGAGTGATGACTTAAGGGTGCGAGGGTACAGTGACGCTAGTTTCCAGACAGATCGGGATAATTACCGATCACAGTCGGGCTGGGTCTTTACCCTGAATGGAGGAGCAGTGACTTGGAAGAGTTCCAAACAAGAGACCGTAGCTGATTCAACGTGCGAATCGGAGTACATTGCGGAAAGCGAAGCGTCAAAGGAGGCTATATGGTTGAAGAACTTCATAGGAGACCTTGAAGTTGTGCCAACCATAAAGGAGCCCATGGAAATTTTCTGTGATAATGAAGGAGCGGTTGCCTTGACCAAGGAACCAAGGGATCATGGCAGATATCGACATATCGACAGGAAATATCATTTTATTAGACATCGAGTAGAAGAGGGACTCCTCGTTGTGAAGAGGGTATCGTCAGAAGATAACTCAGCAGATCCCCTTACGAAGGGACTGAGTAGGGTCAAGCATTTGAAGCACGCTAGGAGAATTGGGCTAAAGGACGATATTAGTTTAGATTAGATAGGTAGGAAACTTGTAATAGATAATTTTATATTCAACATTTGATGATTAAATAAAGGTGTTTTATTTATAAGAAAGTTACTATCCTATGTTGATTATTTATCTATTGTTTCAATTTTGCATGTTTTGACTTCCTGAATAATAAGATTATTCGAACAGTCCACAATCGATCATATGTTGGAAGTAGATATGAAAGAAGATTGTCATAAATTAGTTTGTAGATTGTCTAAAAGGTTTTAGACATAGCAAAGGTTTCCTGCAAAGTTTATGAGTGCTTATGAAATATGTTTTGAGCATTGGAATAAACCCGCACTTGCTAGTATCACTTCTTGAATGTTATCATAAGTGATCGCAAGATGATAATATCATATAATCTTAAAACCTAGAGATATGGTTGTTGTTTGCTAGTTGATTATATATTGATAATACGAAAACGCATCAGTAACTTGATGTTATAAAACGTATTATTGTGTGTAACTTAGCTAGTAGATAATAAGAGCATATAAGTCGAAGTTTATCTGTTCCTTTTATTCTAAGAGGATAAAAGCGATATCTTGGCCACTCGATGATTTGGTTTGACTTATGTGCCGGGCCCGGTCAGGATGATGTTGATGTGTTCAACTGAATTCTATGTCGAACGAATCAGAGATCGAGAAACAAAATGCTAGACAATAAGTATTGTCTGCATGATGTCTAGAACAGAGGATTATACGATCCCTTATCTGAAGGACAAGATTTTGATCAGAGTGACAGAAGCGTATAAGAGCTACGATTGCAAATCGGATTCTGAAGACATATGTGAGATATAGTTACTAGACTTATTCAAGTGGGAGACTGTTGGATTAGTGTCTAAGCTCGTAACTATATTTGGTATGTACTTGACCCGGTTGTGCATGGTCCTTTTGGGTTGCCTTCACCAAAGCAACTTGACAAGGTAATTTGATATGAGAGAGAGGATATTATGGTTTATTAATATATTATAAGAATAATATATTAAAGGAGAAATCATATTTATTTAATTAGTATTAGTCATAAATTAATTATGAATTAATTTGGTGACTAAAAGAGATTAATTAAATAAAGGGGTATAAACTGTCAAAAGTGTGATAGTTAGATTTTGGGTTAAGGAATCCTAATGGACTTAAGGGGGAACGAAATTATGATGGGTATCCATCATATTTTCGTCCAAGGGCCTCATTCCAGAAGGTTCCTTGGGCTGCTTGGTGGCTAAGCTGTCCATTAGGGTTTAGACTGAAACCCTAGTAGCCTGCAAGTATAAATAGAGACCCCTGCATGTGATTTTCGGCTACCACTTCTGGAAGAGAAACCCTAGAGCCGATTTCTAGCATCCTCCCTCCTCTCTCTTATTGCCTTCTTGCTACTTGGTGTTTGTGATCCATTAGAGGAATTACAGTTGTGATTCTAAGCTCAAGCAAAGAAGATTCAAGCTATTTGAAGAGGTAAACATCTAGATCTGATGTTGTTTGTTATTTTGATAATATGTATGCTAGATTAGGGTTTGCAAGACTTGGATTCAAAGCATGTACAATAGAGAAACCTAGATCCAAGAATTAGGGTTTGTATGAGCACATAGGATTGTTTCTTATGCATAAAAACCATCAGTTAGGACCGAAGGGTAGGTTAGCACCCCAGAATGGTCGGACCGGGTAGGTCGGGCACCCCAGAATTACCCGGCAGTATGTATGTTATGTGATTGTATGGTATGTGGTATGATGGGGGAACTCACTAAGCTTCGTGCTTACAGTTTTCAGTTTTGGTTTCAGGTACTTCGTTTTCAAAAGAAAGGAGCCGGTTCGATCGCAGCGCATCACGCTATGTTTTTCCGCACATGAGATCTTTGGGATTACACTCTGATATTGTTTTATGATAACATGTTTTGATTATCTCTACTTTGGTTTTAACATGACACGATATTATGGATGTTTTCTTATACTGTTAGTTTCATCATAACTTATTTAAAAATGAAATTTTTGGCCTTCAATTTTAGGATGTTACAAAGATAGGGGGTTAGGGGAATTGTGTGTGTTTCTTTTTCTAGAGAGAGAGAGAGTATGTGGTCCCCCATTTTATTTTTTTATATATAAATACTAATAGGAAAAAATGAAAAATGAAAAATAAATATAATAAGGGCAATTTAGTCTTTTCAATTTATCGAAGGACCAAAATCACAAGCAAACTACCTCAAAATGTCCACCAATCCAAAAAAGTTATGGTTTGGACTAAAACCCCAAAAAATTGCATACCACTGGGACCATTTTTGCAGTTTTGTCTAATATATACGAAACTTACTGATTATAAGCCTTATGATAATAGCATACGATAATCAAAAAACCTAAAACTTACACAACATTCTTTAATTTTTTTTTTCTTTATGACTTTTGTATGCATCTACTTAAAAGATTGACTTTATATTAAAATTTTCATTAAATGTTTATCAAATACAAAAATACGATGATGACCACTCTTCCCATGAACAGATTTTAACATCCATAAAATTTTGAAAATTTTGAAACTTTTAAATAACTCCAAAAAAAACCATCATTCATTACAATTGTTTTCAAAATAGTTCAACATCAGAGAAATCACAGAAATCATAAAACAAATACGAGGAGGTGGACGATCACGCCGTCGCCTTCCCACGATCCTCAGAAGTACCTAAAACATATTCCAAAATTGTAAGCAAGAAGCTTAGTGAGTTTCCCCCAAAATACCAATCATAACACCAAATCCAAAATAATATCACCAACAACATGCATTCAGAGCCTTCAGTCTGACTGGAACGCCCCACTGGCCTACAGTCTATCTGGTACGCTCACAAAACCTAAAACATGACTGGTACGCCACCTCGGGCCTTCAGCCTATCTGGAACGTTCTCCGGGCCTTCGGACTGATTGGTACGCCCCACTGGCCTTCAGCCTATCCAGGATGCCCTGGATTTGTTGGCCTTCAGCACAAAGTAGGACCGCGTCAACACAAGCGCACATAACTGATGGGTTTTGAGCACTACATCATTCCTATGGTGTACATGCAAACCCTAAAGCTTTGGATCTAGTTTATCTAATGAACATGCAATAATCATCCAAAGCTCATAAACCCTAGATCTAGCAAACAATAATCGAATAACATATGAATTAGGGTTTAGATCTTACCTTGATTGTTATGTAGCAATAAATATCTCAATTCCTTCTTGTAATTAGCTTCTGAAAGCTTAGTGTCACAAGTGTCACACCTCTAATGGCTCACAAACACCAAGAGCAAGAGGATGACTTAGGAGAAGAGAAGGAGGCACCAAAAAGACGTCCAAGAACCGTAAAGAATGCTTAGTCGCGTTTTTGGTGCCCTAGGGGTCTTTAAATATGTGAGGCTATTAGGGTTTTGAACTAGCAAACCCTAATCTGACTGCTTAGACCCTAAGCAGCCCATGGACTCCCTCCTTAGAGGCCTTGAACGAATTCTTATGGGTTTCCCCATAGATTTTGTCCACTCCATCCTCTATGGAGTCCATTAGCCCAATATCCAACTATCACACAATTGACAGTTCTAGTCCCCTTTATTTAATTAATATCTTTTAGTCACAAAATTAATTATCATTAATTCCTGACTATTATTAGTTAAATAATATGATTTCTCTCTTAATATATTATTCATATAATATATTAATAAATCATAATTATTTTCTTTCTCCATAAATCATCCTATCAAGTTGCCTTGGTGAAGGCAACCCAAAAGGACCATGCTCGCAATCGGGTCAAGTACATACCAAAATAGTTATGGGCTTAGACATTAATCCAATAGTCTCCCACTTGAATAAGTCTAATAACTATTCTGCATATGACTTCGGATCCTATCAGCAATCGTAGCTTTCAAAAGCCGCTGTCAACTCTGATACTATCAGATACGCGTCCTTTAGATAAGGGATCATATATTCCTCCATTCTAGATATCGTATGAACTGAGACATGGATTTTAATCATACTCTCTGTTCATATGTTGTTTCTCGATTTCCGATTTATGACGACCGACTAATTGAACAAATCAAATTAGTCCTGGCCCGGCCGAGCACTTACGTTTGTCATCACTAAATCATCGAGGGGCCCATAGATATCGCTTTTATCCCACATTGGGTAAAAGGAACAGATAAACTTCGACTCAATGCTCGCTTGTAGTCACTCACCGAGTCATACACAATAATACGTTTTATAACACCAAGTTACTGCTGCGTTTACATATTATCAATGTGTAATGGATTCGCAAGATACAACTCATACATCTCGGTTTCAAGAATATAAGATATTATCGTCTCACCAATCACTCGTGATAAAATCCATGAAGCGATCCAAGTGAGCGTGGGTTTAATCCGATGCTCAAATCATATTCATAAGAACTCATGAATGTTGTAGCGAACCTTTGCTATGTCTAATACACTTTAGACAATCTACAAACTAATTCATGACAATCTTCTTTCATACCTACTTCCAAAGTATGAGCGACTGTGGAACGTTCGAATAATCTTATTATTCAGTAAGTCAAAACATGCAAATTGAAACACAAGAATAATCGAATCCGATATGGCCCCAAAATTTTGAGTATAAATAAAATTCCTTTCATTTAATCACCATATTGATTACACATTATTCATTATATAATGTTTCGGGTAATCAACTTATTACTTGAATTATAACAACAATTGTCCCATGCTCTTAACATGCACACTATGTTTACCTATGGTCCTTACTTTGCGAAATAGTATAATTGAATAACATTTTCAATCACACTCATTTCACAATTCTCAATCCTTACCACAAGTGTAAGAATACCAAATTCTTTCCACTTATAGAATATGTTAGATTGTAACCTTTTATGCAATGATTCTTTCGTAATGTCACAGCACCAAAGTCACAAAGAGTATTGCCAATGAAATTACAAAGTCCTCTATTGGAGATTGTTGCAAGACAATTCCATAGACATGAAGTCTCACATTCAAAGTACATTCCTTTGAACATCCTTCCTGCATAAAAGTTTTCTAATCTAGACATAGAGATTCTTAACGTCCAACTCCCAATATGGAAACATTTCCATATTTGCCATATGACACCTCATTATTAATAGAATCATATCTAATAATAATAATGTCAGTATGGTCCTTCCACTACTATACTTCCAACTGCTCATAAGCAACCAATCATTGGCGAACCTTAGATTGTTCTTTGACAGTTGTTTAATAAATTTAGTCATGTTCAGTTCTAGTCCTTTTTCCCTCTTAATGCCCTAGGCATTCGGAAAATTTTAGAACGGTTAAATATTATAGCATATGAGATTGATCCTATACACGAAGCGTATGGAACACGAAGCATAATGTCTTTCCTAAAGACGTGATACTTTACCAGTCTTTTGCCATAATATTTCTATTTGTCATGTTCTCATAATTCGAACTACGAAAAGGGATGCCGTAATCATAATCGAATTTTGAGAACACAATTCATATATTTGACTAGTTTTGATTAAAATCTCTCAATCTAAGCTCTTAGATTTCGAGACGAAGTACAATATTCTCTCCCTTAATTATAGCAAAACAATCTTTCAACCCTTGCAACTTGGCAAAGTAAAACTCTTGTTTTCTATAATTAATATTGCTGACTCGCAACTTTTAAAATAATAATCATGCTCCCACTAACATGATGATTATATCTTTACCAAGCATAACATTTATGCTCCCACTAGCTTTGACATGTATTCAGAAAACAGCTGAACTTCGAGAAAACAATGCTTATTGAATTTCTTAAGTTCATATTTCTAATACTAGATGCTTCGATCATACTTTATCTAAGCTTCCCAAACTCATACACCTTTCCTTAGCTAGCTTATATGTGCGTCTAAACAATTCTAGAACTTATGACACTAAGTCTAAAATGTTCAGACCCATTTGCCATTTCCCACAATTCGAACTATGAAGAGGGATGCCGTAATCATAGTTGAATTTGCGAAATCCAAATTATATAATGCTATCTTCAAAATCTTTCTTAGTGAAAGCGTTTCCTCACAATCATTTTCATGAAGGAGAGAAACCTTATGACACTTAGATTTTATGGTGCAAGTGTTCTATCCATGTGATTTTGTCATAACCACAATCATAAGATAATGTTTGTGACAAATCCAAACTCTTATGGATAGAACTTGTTCATTCTTAATTTCTTGCCATCAAGGATCCCACCATTGCTTCCAAGTTATTTAGCAGCTCACCCCTACCTTTCAATGTACTTTCCATTGATCAAGGTGCCTTGACCCTATGCAACCCATTGAGAACTCATAGAACTCACATGCATAGTTGACCAACCCGGAACGACACAGAAATAAGAATATGTCAACACGATAGGTTACAAACCTCAAGTCGTGTGCTAGTGTTTAATAGGTTTACTTCTTGATTTGTTCTTGAAACTTTTCAAGATCTTTAGACTCCCACTGACCTCTTGACATATTAGATTCTTTTATCAAGAAACATTTCTTGACAAAACAAATATCCAAGAGTTAGTGTGTGTCTATATCAAGACAAAACTACGTGCAATTTGGTACTAGTTGGTCTTTGTCTTATTCAAGACATCACAACTTACCAAAATGTGCAAGTGTAAGAACATTCCTACTTAAGATTATGTCACTGAAGTCACTATCTTGGAGTATGACTCTAAGACTTGATTTTGGAACGCAGTACGATACATCTTATTGACTTAACCCATTTTTGACAATTCACGACTCTTCTTAGTCATACTAGTGCACTAAGGTGTCCTTAGAGGATGAATTTTAATATGGTTCTTAAGACGATCATAAAACATGATACAAAAGTACTCTCCCTTCTTCTTAGATTGGAGAAACTTTTATCTTTGATTCCTTTTATTCGTTCTGCCATTCATTGAAACTTTTCAATGATTCAGAATTACACTTAATCTTGTAAGCATAATCATATTTACTAATGTTCTAAATAACGTAAGGCGTGACTTGGCGGCAATGTCAAGCCTCAAGCTTTTCCGAGTCTTGACGAGCCATGGCGTTTGTAAGGCGTGACTTAAGGCAGCAATTTTCTATATAATTAATATATTTATATGTATTTTCAACTATTATTCATTTTTATACACATATATGAGTTATGGCGGCGTTTTGGTAAAGCTTGGCGGCAGGTGCAAGCCTTGGAGCCATGGCGCGCCATGGTGGAGCCATGGCGAGCTTTTTAGAACCTTGATATTTACTAGACTTTTAGTAAATCATGACGAATAATCTTATTTGTTATTTATGGTGGACTTAACCAGTGCACAACATTGTGAACTCGATATCCTAGACCTTCACTTGACTCTTTGTCAAGGAATTAGCCTTTAAATTTTCTAAGTACCAAGATTTCCATACATCACACGATTCAAATCATATGATTCCAAGCTTCTGTCCAATTGAAATTTGGGTGATGGGAATCTTTCCTTACTTAGGAAATATTGACACTACCATAAATAACATAACTAAGAATCACATCCACTTAATATTGCTTATAATAGAAACATACAAACATCAATTTTCTCAATTGCCATTGCAAGGAAATATAAATAAGACAAAATCAAAATTTATTTTATTGCGGAAAAATATATCCTTACAATGCAACTGAAAAACTATGTTATTTCATATTCCTAAGCAATCTGTCATAACTCTAAGCAGCAGCTCAAAATCCGATCATCGAATCCATGCGATCAGACTCAGCTCGCTCCTTCCTTTAAGCTTCCTTTCCTTTCTTCGATCCTTCAAAACATCGAAATGTAATCTTATCACATCATGTATTAAGAATCTCCAAATAGTAACTTAATAGAGTTAGATAGTGGATATTGCCTAGAGCAGAGTCATACATCTTGACTCTCCCATCTCTTAGATCTCTTAGGTAGTGAGGGTATCTTCGTAACCAATGCCCCTTCTTTTGGCAGTAGAAACATATGGATTCTTCTGGAATGGTACATGGGACTGTCTCAGACTCAGCCTTTCTCTTGCGTAGAGAAAACTTTTCTGGACTTCCAATGTTGCCATTGCCCATAGAAGGTTGGGACATTGATTTATCAGACAAATTTGCTCGACCAGTGCGCCAAATCATTTCTGATTCAGCAACAATAAGCAAATAAGTCAAATCAATGAGGGTCATGTCGTGGTCTATCATATAGTACTCTCTTACGAACTTACCATATGATTCGGGAAGTGACTGAAGAACCAAGTCAACAGCCAACTTCCTTGAGACATCGTCACCCAACATTCCCAGTTTATCAATATGCAACTTCATATCCAAGACATGAGCACATACAGACTTTCCATCTTTGTGTCTTTTCGCCAATAGGGCTTGAGTGACTTTGAACTTTTCAAATCTTTGAACACGTGGGTCAGGGAGATTTATTAGAGGAGGTGGAGGAGATGAAGCATGATTTCCATTTCCACAATCCAATCGTGGAATATCATCTTCACGTGGAAAACCTTTTCCAACGGATTCAGGAAGATCATAGTTGTCAGACTTTGACATCTACAAACCGGAGAAATTTCAAGTTTAGTTGATTGAGTCCTTAATAAAACACCCAAATGAGATATTAAGGCTAGGACCCAATACAATATTCTACAAATTGGAAGAGGTATGCCGTAATCCAACTTGCAGAACATTTGAAGGTAAGTGAATGACGATTCACTAATTTTCCACCATGAAAAATGAAAAAAGAAGGTTAAGTTTTAAATGTATTGAAAACTCCTAGATCTTTTGAGATTCATTGAACTTTTAAATGGCATGTTTAAATCTCGATATGCCCCTCGATTTGTGACTGGGATGCCGAGGATCACAAAACAGGGTGTGAATAACCATGCAAATATACATGGTGCCCCCAATGTTACAGTCACCTATTTGATGTGCCGGTTAACCACACACGCTCCATCGAACTATGACAAACATTGAGTCACCCTTTGCCACCTTTTCTTAGAACCCAATTAGTGTGCCGGTTAACCACACACGCTCCACTAACGTCTTAGCAAGGGTACAAAGTGTAATTTCATGGAATTGCATCAATTCACTTTTGCCTAAAGTAACTAAGATTGAGAATTTTGCAAAACATTTAATTACTTTATAATTCATTATACTTTTAATGGAAGGTGTTTGCCCTATCCTACCCGTTCGACTAACGACCCTCCACCAATCAAGGAAGCGGTGGGTGAGAGTGGACACCCATTAAACGACCATTTTATAGGTCATAACCTTATACCCCCTTTATAGATCGGCTTCGTGAATGAGGCCTACTAACGGTAAGACTAGCAGTTTAAGTTATACATATATAATATTAGACTTTTAATGTTATATATAGTATAAGGGTGTATTTTACACTTTTAAAATACTAGGTGGTTTAATTTTATAAATTACACTTTTAATTTAATATAAACCGTATCATTATGGATTTATTAACTCTCTTTTAATTATACTTTTAATTAACTAAATAAAACCATAAGGGAGTAATTTGAACTTTTCAAAAAACTAGGGTTTTAGAATTTAAAATTTCAAAAATTAAACTTTTAATCCAAAAATTTAAATTCCAAAACTTGAGGGCAAGTTTTGAAATATTTCAAAAACATTAGGGTTTAGAATTTAAATATTTCAAAATTAAACTTTTAATCAAAAATTTAAATTCCAAAACTTGAGGGCAAGTTTTGAAACTATTCAAAACTATCTAGATCAAATTACAAATAATTAAATTAATCAAATAATTGGTAAGAATAATCACCCCAAATTAATAAAAATCGGATTTTATCAATAAAAAACGTTTTTGGTAATTATCCCACAGCAAACGAGGTCAAAAACCCAAAAAATCTCGAATCTGATACTCCGACTCATCGGGCCAACATTGGACTCGTCGAGTTGCCTATGAACTCGGCGAGTTCACCTATGGGCTCGGCGAGTCCAGCCTCCAGATTCAAGAAATTTCGATTTTTAGCTTTGAATAATCATCTATAGCATCAAATACATCAAACAAACAGCCTAGGCTCTGATACCACTGATGGGTTTTGAGCACTACATCATTCCTATGGTGTACATGCAAACCCTAAAGCTTTGGATCTAGTTTGTCTAATGAACATGCAATAATCATCCAAAGCTCATAAACCCTAGATCTAGAAAAAAATAATCGAATAACATATGAATTAGGGTTTAGATCTTACCTTGATTGTTATGTAGCAATAACAATCTTAATTCCTTCTTGTAATTGGCTTCTGAAAGCTTAGTGTCACAAGTGTCACACCTCTAATGGCTCACAAACACCAAGAGCAAGATGATGACTTAGGAGAAGAGAAGGAGGCACTAAAAAAACGTCCAAGAACCCTAAAGAATGTTTAGCCACGTTTTTGGTGCCCTAGGGGTCTTTAAATATGTGAGGCTATTAGGGTTTTGAACTAGGAAACCCTAATCTGACTGCTTAGACCCTAAGCAGCCCATGGACTCCCTCGTTAGAGGCCTTGGACGAATTCTTATGGGTTTCCCCATAGATTTACTTAATTAATGTCTTTTCATCCACTCCATTAGCCCAATATCCAACTATCACACAATTGACAGTTCTAGTCCCATTTACTTAATTAATGTCTTTTAGTCACAAAATTAATTATCATTAATTCCTGACTATTATTAATTAAATAATATGATTTCTCTCTTAATATATTATTCATATAATATATTAATAAATCATAATTATTTTCTTTCTCCATAAATCATCCTATCAAGTTGCTTTGGTGAAGGCAACCCAAAAGGACCATGCTCGCAATCGAGTCAAGTACATACCAAAATAGTTATGGGCTTAGACACTAATCCAACAATAACATGTCGACATATACATAACAATTAAACACATAACCAGTCAACAAACACATCTTACAAATCACTAAGTCATAGCATCATCCTACTACCAGGATATAAATCTAACAGATCACTACAATACACAATCATGCAATAATCAGGATAACAATCCAAAAGGATCGGCTTTGGTGCCTTCGACCCAATAAGTACAGTGAGGAACACTCACCTCACAAGCAGCTGAATTGATAAGATATAACTCTGAATCCCAGCTCCCGACTCAAAGCCTACAATCAGCATGACCAACCCATCAAAACCTCAAAATACCCAAAATGCCCTCAAAAGTCAAACTTGGTCAACCATGGTCAAAGTCAAGGTCAACAGTCCATGTTGACCCAACTCGTCGAGTGCATCTACCAACTCGTCGAGTTCCTTTAGTACTTAGAGAAATGGGGAAAACCCAAGCCAACTCGCCGAGTTATCAAGACAACTCATTGAGTTCCTATAGTATCCAGAATAGCGGGAAAACTCGAGTCAACTCGCCGAGTTGTCAGGACAACTCGTTGTCAGGATAACTCGTCGAGTTTTCCCAACTTAACTCATTCATCCCTTTTTCGTCCCTTCCAATGTTCAAGAATGCAGATCTGGAACCCAAGAGCAGGAAAACCACGTAAAGTTGCTAACTTTACGTCCATGCATAACACAAGGAGGCTAAAATACTCAAAGAAGGCTTAACAAGGGCCTAAAGCATAAAGGGGGCCTATAACATGATAAAGCTTGAAGCTTTAAGCCCAAAGAGGCCATAAAGTATCCAGATCTGAAGTGGAAACTTCAAGAAATGCCCAAACCCAAGAATGACTCCAATATGAGCCAAAAATGACAATAAATTTTCAAGGGGAAGATCTAAGCAATAAATGACCAAGGTATCGACTTTATACCTCAAAATGGTTGCAACAACAGAGAAGATACCGAGTCTACAACCTTCCTCTCAATCAAACCTCTTCACACACCAAGCTCCTTCAAAAGATCACCAAAAATCACTCCTCAAGCTCATACACACATATAAAAGGAGAGAATGCACGAATTAGGGTTTCTCTGGACAGAGAGGGTGGATAAGGAGGCCATCCAAAGGCCATAAGGCCTTTAAATATGGTGCAACACCCTAAAAATTAGGGTTTCATAACCAGCCACCAACTCGTCGAGTTTTCCTCAACAACTCATCGAGTTGGTCCAAAAATATGCGCGGCCCAAGAGCTTCCAACACGTCGAGTTGAGGCCATCAACTTGATGAGTTAAAAAGGGAAAATTACATTTTTAGCCATAAATTTCATACCTGCGTCTGGGAGTCGTGATGTGTCACACCCCAAATCCGGAACAGCGGAAACGTTCTGGGGCGGAGGACGTCATGTTTAGTATCGCAGGACATGCATCATAGTAAGCAAGTAATAAACAACCATTTCATTAGAAAGAAAGTGTTTACAAAGTATGTGATTCACATAATATAGAATACATAGAAAATAATCAAAAAGACATGAAGCTGAAATGCTCCATCTTCTGAATCCCAGAGCGCGTACCTGTCTACTGGTCTCCTGAGAATACAAGTTATTTTGAAAGCGTAGATCAACATTTAAGCTGGTGAGTTCATAAGATTTTAGTGATGTAGTAAGTAGTAAGAAAGTTTGTAGAAAGTTGTAGTAAGTTGTAGTAAGTTCTATTTAGAAAAGTTTGCCTGTTCCTCCAGAAAATCCTATATTTCCTGCTTTGATGAAATATAAGTAAAAATGGCTCTACATTCCTTTCTATGAGTATTAAATGGATACAAGTTATATAAAACCCAGAGTAAACAAACAATCGGTTGTGTGTATCTGCCCTAAGCCCTCAACCAAACAAGGAACAGGGAATGAGGCGGAAGACACACATCCCATTGTTTGTTAGATCTTCGTTGTATATAACTCCTGCGTATTCACTCGGTACTCACGGAGTTAACTGTAATAGTTCCTTTATATTTAATGAAAAGATCCTTTACGAAAACCCTTATTTCTTATAATAAAATGATAACCACAGTAGTTCCTCCTATAATCACCTAGTTTATACTAGCTATATATAATCTAATATCGAACAGATAGTTAATTGTGTGAATCTGCCCTAAGCCCACAACCAAACAAGGAAAAGGGAATGAGGCGGAAGGCACACACCCAACTACCTATCGGATATTAATTATATATAACCCTGGTATATAAACTAAGGTATTATAGAATTAACCACCTAAGGTCCTTTAAGTTTTACTGGTTTAATAAAATGGATTAAACCCTTTACTGGTTAAGTTTCTAGTTTTGTATTCCAAAAGTTCTTCATTTGAAAAGTATGTTTTGTACTAGAAAACGGTGCATTGAATTAGTGTCCTATGACCTGACCCATACATGGTACCCCTTATGATTACTTGGTGTATACGGAACGTATATATAGCTAAGCTCGGATAGATAGTAGGTTGGGTGTATCTGCTCTAAGCCCACAACCAAACAAGGAACTGGAAATGAAGCGGAAATCACACATCTTACTACCTGTCGGACCCGATTAATATATATCCCTGAATGCATACACTAAGGAATCATAAAGTTAGCATTATAGGTCCCTTTCTACTGAATGTACTAGACCCGACTGTTCTGTGTGTCATTTGTAAAATGTAAGTTTTCCCTAGTTTATAACTATCTTGACTCGAAAATAGTTTGTATTAGCTTTCAAGTGGAACTGTCACTTACTGAAAGTAATGGGAATTTATAAGTACACAGTTGTCTTTTGAATTGACATTCTGTAGTACTAATTACCTTAAAACATGTATGTTTTAGTAAGGTTATAATGTGAAGGCTAATGCTCGTACTATACGTTCTCCCTGTCAAGAGATTCTGGGGACCAAACGCGACCTCTGCAAACAATTGCAAGCCGTGTAATTCACATTAAAGTTTTATGATCATGTATACCCAATTTAACTATCACCTTTTGTTACAAACAATGAGTTAGTGATTCATTGGTATAATTAGATCTAGTATGTTCTCATGCTATAGCATCTTAGTATGTTCGTTCTGTTATAGTGTATAGTGTATAGTATGTCTCTCTGATGAATTGTATCTAGTATGAACTGAACCTCTAAACTATACCCCTTATAGTTTACTAGTATTTTACTTGAACTGTTATTGTAAAGACTCATTTTTCTACTAAGTTATGTTGGTACTTTAAAAACGGAGTTTTGTTAAACTATAAAGTAACATAACTTTAAAAGAGTTTTTGAAATGTTTTGACTAATTATAAATGACATAAGTAATCTTTTGAAAATGTTTATAACAAACAATTACACAATTATCATTGTGTTCAACTTGTATTCCCCCCTTAAAACATTTAAAACAGTTTAAAAGATTGATTACGGGGTATGAACTCACGTTATGTGGGTGATTCAAACGAATAAGCGCGTAAGGATGAGAAGTTCCACGAATGAAGTCCCGAGACACAAAAAGTCCTAAATGACATATAATGACATATATTGGCATGAATATAGTGTTTATAAGCAACTATATGAAAGGAAACACCTTCCGGGACTAGGAAACACTTTGACCAAGTGTTGGAATCACATGTGATTCATCTAAGGGATGTTTAAGGCCAACGGTTTGTGTTCACGGCCATGTGTTTACGGCCAAGGGAGTTTACGGCCGTAAACTCATGGTCAAACATGCATAAGAGGGTGTTTGAAGGCTAGGGAAACTTGAGGGACCATTGCTCTACACAAGGATGAGAAATACCAACTCAATGGAGAGTGTTGATGTGTTTATGGCCACACCATAAACCCTATGGCCGTAAACACTCCAAATGGTGTCTTATCGGGTCTCAAAGGCAAGGAATTTCAAAGGCTCAAGTGTTCCAATGGTTAGTAAAGGTCTAGATGTGTTTAAGGTCCAAATCATGACAACTACAAGGGTTTACGGCCAAGGTGTAAACTCCTGGCCGTAAACTCTCTTTGATGATGAGTTTGGTGATGATTCAAGGTCTTACAAAGCACAAGGGAGTGTTCTAGCCTAAAATACAAGCCTTAGGAAGAGTTTAAGGCTCAAATGGCACCTTTATAGGGGTTTACGGCCAAGGGAGATGCTCTTGGCCGTAAACTCCTTTTGTTCTTGAGAATTGGATGATTTCAAAGTGTAGATCAAGTGTTTCTAGCATATAACTTAGTTAGCGGAAGAGTACTCACACTTTGGAGGCCCTGTGATGAAGATCAGGAGTGAAATCTCGATGATACTTGAGAGAGAATGGGAAATTTCGGCCAAGGAAAGGAAAAGAATGAAGAAATGGCTAAGTCTTACGTATATAGGGGTGATTTTACGGCCAGGCCATAAACTCTATGTTCTTTGGCCGTGAACTCCATTTTGGTGGTGTTAAGGCTTGAATGTTGCACAATGTCTCTAGCAGGTACATTCTAACACTCATTCCTTAAGTGTACTAGGCTTAAAATTCCTTAGAATGACCCTTAACAAGGCTAGAAGGCAAAAATATTTCGGGTTGTCACATGATGTTACATAGATACCACCTTTACCCCTACATTTAACCCACACATGTAGAATTGATTTGATTTTCATTACACCATACGAAGGACTGATGAACACCTGTTTGAACATCCAATCATTACGATAGTTCCATAGATTCCAAAATAAACCATAGAAGATGGTATGGAACCGAGCTTTCATTTTAGGACTCGTCCCCAATTTGCAGTAAATATGTGTAGTTCGCCAATGCTATTGAATGACTGATTCTGTACGCCGCACCAATTGACGATTTTATCCCTCACAACTTTGGCAAACAGACACCTTACCAAAATATGATCATCAACTTCTTCTCCACTTATGCATGAACCACACATAGTAGTTTGAGCCTCAATACCTCTAGCTCTAAGACCCACCATCGAAGCTATCCTCTGTTGAATTGCTCGCCACAAGAAACAGTTGACCTCGAGTGAGACTTCCTTGCTCCATTTGCTTGTGGGAATATTTTGAGTTATTCCAGATTGACAGTTAACTTTCCACCTTAGATAACATACTTTGAAAGCTCCATCTTTATCTAAGGAGGACTCCCAAGTGTCAGCTCCATTGACCAGTTGTACTGAAGATAGATCAATCCGGAGGTTATTGAGCTCTGGAGTTAGACCCTCTTCGTGAGGACATGACCACCTATGACTCTAGATAGACAAAATAAAATTAATTACCCTTACACCTTCCTCATCTTTAACTCTAAAATTATCTTTTTCGACGGTAGGGAAACCAAATTGATGGCCTTGATCGCCAAAAGGTATTGTTTTCTCTTATGTTGGCATTGAATTTTATTTAGGGTTTTTATTTATACATCCAATCAATTTAATAACTACTACATTCTATTTAGGTTTTTTATTTATACATCCACTCTATTGACGTTTATTTAAGGTTTCTATGCAATAACTATATTCCATTCTATCTTGACAAATTATTATTGGTTTCTTTTTAAATTATATAACATAACATTAAATCTCTCTCTCTCTCTCTCTCTCTCTCTCAATTTTACTTTTATTTAGAATTTAGAATTATAATATTGTATATTTTATAACTAGGTTATAACCCGTGTAAATTACGATTCATAAAGTAAAAAATATACTAACTAAAAATAATAATCATTGTTCATTACATTACAAATCATTAATTTATTTACTAAGCGTTATGTATTACTGCGTGATACATAGGTTCATAACTTAAAATAAAAAAATAATATGTTTTCATGTTTGATGATCCTTAAGAGTAATATATTTTCCCACTTTGACCTAGTTAAACATCTTCTCCTTTTCGAAAAGTGACTTTTGGAGTTAAATGTGGTCTTTCAAATGCAAATTTGTAAGATTTCGATATAAATGTAGAGCTTCAATGTTCTATTATTATATGATGTTTTGGTTTATGTAGGCAATTAGGCTTGATTATTTTTTATTTCACATTGTTTAATTTATTTGGTCTAATTATAGAGAATTACTCGATCACAATCGATAGAAAATATAAGATTAGTGTTAAAATAAAACTAAAAAAATTAAAAAAATCATGGTGTGGCTTTCAATGCTCTGTTTTGTCTAGATTGAAATCAATTTATTTGAGTTCTCAAGATTTTGATATGAACCCAAACTGTAATGGAATCTAAATCATTAACATAGATTTAAACACTATTTTATGTTTCTTTTACAAACATATGTATGTTGGTTTGTGGTTGTCTATACGCTTTGTAACAAATGAAAGGCCGATTCTATACCTATACTCGTGTGACCCTCGAACCTACAATGAAAGAAAACAGAGATTGGAGAGAAGTCAGGCGGTGACGGCAGGTTTCTTCTTCTTCTTCTTACTCACCAACCTTCCAGTTTAGGGAAGACCCATCTGTTACCACTTTCTATGTCGCAAATCTTCCTGGTGATGCTCGTAAATCTGACCTTTGGGCCCCCTATGCAAAACTCGGCAAATTGGTGAATATCTATATTGCATGGAGAAAGGATGCATCTGGTTTTTCTTCGCGTTCATTTGATTTCAACATGTGACTGCGGCGAAAGAAATTGAGAAGGGGATAAATAACATTTCATGTAAAGGGGGAATACTAATCGCAAATTGTGTCAGGCATCCCAGAAGGGCAACCCCTGAAGTGATGAGGAGGCCAACCGTCTCGGTCCCATATACCTTTCTTGTTGATCAGAGGGATTCGAGATCATTTGTCAACGTCGTAGGTGGGAGGAAGTCTGCATCTCAGGCCATTTCTTTGTCCTGTATTCAAGAAATCCAAGATTGGGCCACAAACTTTGTTTTGGTGGGGGAGGCAAAGTCTTTCGATCTCTTATGTAACTTTCCTTCTCTTGTGGACCTTGAACGTTATGGTGTGTGTGATGTTAAATACCTCGGGGGTATGATTGTGGCGGTAAAATTTAAAATCGGTAATGTAGCAGATATGTTCAAAGCTAACAAGGGTATATGTCAAAAATGGTTTGCCTCATTGGATAAATATGGGAAGAATTATGTTCATTTCGAACGGGTGGCTTGGATAAAGATTACCAGTATACCCCCTCATGCTTGGGACGAGGGCAATTTCAATTCGATTTCAGGGAATTTCGGAAAGGTGTTGGTCCAGCTATGCTCCTTTTGGAACCGCAACGATATTTCTTTTGCAAAGCTTTGTATCCTTATGGCTTACAGAGCAAAAATCAATGAGGAACTCTTGGTGTTGATCGATGGCACGAAATTCAAAATAGGTGTGTTCGAAGTTGACAATGATTGGGTCCTTTTCAAGCTCTTCATCGTGAATCATCATTCTGACTCGGATGAGGAGGATGATGATGAGGATTGAATTTCCGATACGTGGGAACAGAAGGAGGTGGATCTCAAAGAAGGAGAAATCAATCACTCGGAGGAGATGCACAATATTCAAGCCTGTGTCGCGTCGTGCCCGCCCGGTAATGATCCCTTGGTGGCCGGAGTATCTCCTCCAATCGTTCAACTTGTGGGAGTTCATTCGTCACCTCAAAACAATGAATCACGCGAAGAATTTTTTATTGCGGCGCATAGTCCGAAGGATGGTTTTATTAGGGTGTGCCCGTCTATGCCCGATTCTCCGGCACTGAATGTTGGGCCCGGGTCACGTCCATTAAATAATGGTCCGGTTTTTTATGGACCTTCTGCCAGCCCATATAGAGTTAGCAACTGCTCAGACTTCCATCCGGGTGACTCCGCCCAAAAATGACGTCGTACAAAAAAGAAAGACAAACGGGGGTCTCCTCGTAGGGAAGCACGAAGCTCACTGGTTAATTCTTGGATTCCGGAGCCGATCTCGTCCCCTTCTATCGAACTTAAACGAAAATTGATTGATGCTTCCTCATCTGATGTTGGCGGTAATTACAATTCAGGATCTCCTTCTTAATCCTTGTCTTCTTCGTCAGATTTGGAGCAGACTCTTGCTATTGGTAAGCAGGTGGGGTTCCAAATAGAGTAGTGTAATGAGGTTCTCCTTGGTACAGTCAGAGGTGGAGGGGTTAATGTCATGTCCTCATGAATATTCTCTCTCTAAACATAAAGGGTATGGGTGATTCCCATAAGATCGGTTGGGCTAGATTAAAAAAGGAACATAGAGTATCGGTTTGTGGTATTCAATAAGCTCGTATCTCTTCGATTCCGGTTAGTATTTATGATTGGTGGGGTCATTGTGATGGGGGCTGTGAGTTTTGTTGAGTCTTCTGGCAGGTCCAATGGTTTGCTTATGTTATGGGATAAGTCCCTATTCCAGGTCATTACGGTTATAAAGTCCAGATTTTTTCTTGCCCTTCTGGTTACTGGAACGGTATTCTGGGTGAGACCATCTTGGTCAACGTATATGCCCCTCAGGATGCTAAGGAAAAACGTGCCCTGTGGCGTAATCTCCTTCATCTGATGAATTCTCATAATAAAAATTGGGTGTTTTTTTTGGGATTTTAATGTTGTTAGGAGTCGGGATGAAAGATTCAACTCCATTTTCTGCCCCCGCATTGCTGCTGATTTCAACAGTTTTATCTCAGATGCAGGGCTTTTTGATCTCAACATGGGGGGCAGGAGATTCACGTTCTTCTGCGATGATGGCTGAAAACTCAGCAAATTGGATCGCTTTTTGGTCAACCCTTCTTTCTTGGCTAACTTCCCGTCGGCTTCATCTATGGCCTTGCCTCTGAATTCTCGGATCATTCTCCGATTATCCTCAACACTCAATTTCTTTATTTCGGTCCCCCTACATTTCACTTTTTCAATTCTTGGATTCTGAGAGATGGGTTTGAAAGCCCTGTGATTGACTCTTGGAATAAATACAATGGTGCTGGCCCCCTGATCGATACCTCTCAAACAAACTCAAATTCCTTAAGGATGCTATTAGAAATTGGCACATAATCGAATATGAGAAGGAAAACAAAACTTTTTGTGACCTCAAATCAAAAGTTTTGGATCTTGATCTTATTGCTGAATCAAGGGTGTTGGATGATTCTGAAGTGGAGATTTTGAGGGAAAACAAGCAAAAAACCATTGACTTTGAAAAAATGGCGAAATTGGATCTCATTCAAAAATCAAAAATTAAATGGCTTACTGATGGTGACGAAAACTCTCGTTTCTACCATAACACTTTGAAAGTTAAAAATCGCAAATGCCAAATTCAAGGATTTATGGTCAATGGTAATTGGGTTACCGGGGTTGAACCCATTAAAAAAGAGGCGCACTTGTTCTTCGGTGAGAAATTCCGAGAAGAGCACCACTTCAGGCACGATTTTTCCAATCCCTTGTTCTCATCTCTGGCTGATGCTGACAAACGCTTTCTCGAGGCTCCTTTTGGCTTAGCTGAAATCAAAAATGCTGTATGGGAATGCTGAAAGGACAAGGCACCAGGACCCGATGGGTTCACTTTCAAATTCCTTAAAGTATTTTGGCATGTGGTCCATGATGATATAATGAGATTTGTAAAGAATTTCGAGAACAATGGGAGGATTTATAGGGGTACCAATTCGTCCTTCATTACTCTTCTCCCCAAAGTTAAAGACCCGCTTTCCCTTAGTGATTACGACCCCATTAGCCTTATTGGTTGTGTGTACAATATTTTGGCTAAAACTCTTGCTTTAAGGCTCAAAAAGGTGATGGTCTCTATTATTGACGAGGTGCAAACGACTTTCATTGACGGAAGAAACGTTATTGATGGTCTGTTGATTGTTAACGAAATTTGTGCTTGGGCGAAACACTCAAAAACGAAAGTTTTTCTTTTCAAGGTGGATTTCAATAAAGCTTTTGATTCGTTAAATTGGAATTATTTGAACTCCGTTATGTCTCAAATGGGGTTTGGGGAGAAATGGAGGCACTGGATTATTGGTTGCCTCTCATCTGTGCGTGCCTCGGTTCTTATTAATGGGTCCGCCTCAAAAGAATTTCAGTTGTCTAAAGGAGTCTGTCAAGGGGACCCGCTCTCCCCGTTCCTCTTCCTTCTGGCTATGGAGGGCCTAAATGTGGCCATGAAATCTGCCTGCCAGAAATCGTTGTTCCATGGTGTTAGTATTCTAAATAGGGGCCCCTCGATATCACATCTTTTTTACGTTGATGATGTGATTTCATTGGAACCTGGGAGAGCACTAATTTCTCAAATTTGGCGCGCATTCTTTGTTGTTTTCATGCGGCCTCGGGGCTTAAGGTGAACTTCCATAAGTCCAAAGTCTATGGAGTTGGTGTTTCAGAAAGTGAAATTTCTGGATGTGCGCGGGTTCTGAGATGTGAGGCGGCTTCATTTCCTTTTAAATACTTAGGAGTCCCGGTTGGCTCAAACATGACTCCTAAGAGGAATTGGATGCCCGTCATTGAGAGAGTTCAGTGTAAACTCTCCTCTTGGAAGTCTAAATCACTTTCGTTCGGTGGTAGAGTTACCCTCACGAAAGCGGTCCTTGGTAGTTTACCACTGTTTTTCTTTTCTATTTTGAGAGCCCAAAAGTCGGTCATTGAGTTGCTCGAGAGATTCCGAAGGAGATTTTTATGGGGTGGTACTGGGTAGAAGAACCACATTCATTGGGTTGCATGGAAGGTTGTTTTACGCCCTAAAGCCAAAGGAGGGCTTGTCATTGGTTCGTTGTCTTCTCTAAATTTGGCCTTGCTGTTTAAATGGATTTGGTGGTTTAAAATGGAACCAGACTCTCTTTGGAAAAAAATTATCTGTGGAATTCACAACTTGTACAGGAAAACTATGTCTAATCTCTCCAAAAAAATCCATTCCAGGCGTTTGGCTCAACATCACAAAGACGATCTTCGCGCTTGATAGCATCGATATATCTCTTTATTCTGTTTTGAAACCTCAAGTTGGGTCCGGTAGGGACATTATTTTTTGGCTCGATAACTGGAGAGAGGGTGGGAATCTCGCTTCGAGGTACCCTCATATTTTTGGCTTAGATAAAAGGAAATCATGTTGTATTAGTGATCAACTCTGTAGAAGGCGGTTGGGAGTGGAAGAGGCAGCCTAGGCAACAGGTGGAAATTGACGAATTTCAAGCCCTCAAAAATGAGGTGTCGACTTTTTTGCTTAGAGATTCCGTTGATGTTTGGAAATCGCCCTTGTCTATTGATGGCAAGTTTTATGTGCATGATCTTAGGTCGCTGATAGATTCCTTCCTAATGGTTGAGATGTATAATGTTATGACCTGGATTTCGTTGGTGCCTTTAAAAATAAATTGTTCCATTTGGCGGGCTTGCATCGGTAGAATCCCTACTGCTTGTGCTCTCGCTAAGAGACGTGTTTCTGCCCAGAGTAGCGATTGCTTATGGTGTGCTTGGGAGGCTGAAGATGCAGAGCACCTGTTTGTGGGTTACCCTTGGGCTCGTGATGTTCTTCAGCAGATTTTGGGTTGGTGCAATATTCCTCAGCGAAATTTCGATCATCCGGGAGCTTATCGTTTTTGCTTCCAAGTGGGGTAATTGTTCGAAGAAACGTAAAGTTCTTTTGGCCATTTTCTTTGGTTACATGGGGTGTATTTGGAGAGCGCGAAACAATAGACTTTTCAGCAAGGTGTGTATCTCTAAGGATGGTGTGTTTAATAATGTTACTTTTCTTGTCTTTAGTTGGGTTAAACATAGAGGGCGGTTTGTAAACTGTATTTTGGTGGAGTGGTGTGTCTCTCCGTTTAACATTATGTAGTGTCTGTTTTGTTTTGTTTTCTGCCATGTCTTGTTCTTTTAGATTGTGGCTTAATAATATCTCGCCGTTTCATATATATATATATATATATATATATATATATATATATATATACCCGTCCCGATGTCGTCCCTACTATCAATTTAGTTGTTATTATAATATTATTATATTTTAAAGAAACACGATTTGACACTCTCTCTCTCTCTCAATTTAGTTGTTATTATGATATTATTATATTTTAAAGAAACACGATTTGACTCTCTCTCTCTTACTATCAGTTTAGTTGTTATTATAATATTATCATTATCATCTCTAATAAATAAAGATCTTTTTGTCACATGTCACATTCTCATTTATTTTGTCACATGTAATTTTGTGGTTATTTTAAATTAATTTTATTTCACATGTCATTTTATTGTTTTTTTTTTCATTTTATTAAATTGTAGATAGTATTTAAATGCAATAATAAATATATATCAATATCATTAATAAACTTTCTTTTTAATTTCAAAATTACTAAATTAAAGATTAATTAATTTTCTTTATTTATTTATCTAAATTATTTATTTAAATTTAAAAGAGAAAAAAATACACTTTAAGTTTTATAATTTAATATTTTCTCAGTTTTCTTAAAAATTCATACTTTTCAAATGTTTACAATTTTGTATTTAGTTTTTCTTTTAAATAAACTCATGTAATACATGAGTTTCACATATAATTATATTTTAAAAAAACACGATTTGACTCTCTCTCTCTCTCATGCACACACTTCTTTTAATTTTAGTTTTATTTAACAATAATATATTTTATAAACTAAATATTGTCTCTCTCTCTTTATATATATATATATATATATATATATATATATATATTTAAGGCATATCACATTATCTCTATTTGTTAATGGACATAAGCAAAAAAACAGTTTTCTTTGTTTCTATTATTCTCCTAATTGCCAACACTACTCAAAGTACTCAAGGAGTTATTTTTATTTTTTTGTTTTTAAAATTTCATGAAATCTATATTGTTAGATAGAAATAAAAATAATTAATTAATCACATAATACCTATCAAAATACTTGTGACTTTAAAGTTGAATTTAATCCATTATATATCGAAAGTTATGATATTTGTTCCGAATTATATTTTAAAATGAGTGTTTCAATGTAAATAAAAAAACATTAATAACTTCAATAATAACAATGTAGAAAACATTTAGATTTAATTGAAATTCACTCTTGTAAATAAAAACATTAATAACTTCGATAATAATATAATGATTGTTTTAAAAGTCATTTTTAATAAAATAATAGATACAATAAACATGAAACAATAACATCAGTTTTATAAATAAAACATTAATAATGGTTAAATGTATAATAAAATAAAAATAAAGATAATAGAAATTAGTTAATAAATATTCCTTTTAGACTAAGATATACTAATACAGTAATACTAGATTAATGATTAATAGATTAAGATGTAAGTAGAATGGACCATCCAAAACAACACCCATTTACATATTTATGTTTAAGGGGGGTTATGGCAAATCCTACAACCATCACTTCGTCAGTGTATAAAGTCTCAAAGGTAGCAGCGTGTATCTTCACACCCATTCTTTCTACAATAAACGATGATGCCTTTTGCCACTGATAATCCCGTCGACGAAGAAGTTGCAGTTGTGGAGATAATCACTTCCGCAGAGAAGGGCACTTCTAATTTCGCCATACCATTTTTGTTCAAACGCATCACCCAAATCCTTTTTCTACTAGAACCTGTAGGTCGCCTTTGGATCAACTATTACCCACGAGTATTTGGGGAAGAAACTGTAATCATGCCCCCATCATCACTTACCTTTATGATCTCTTGTTTATATGCTTTCGCAGAGATCAAGTCGCAGGGATCCGAGTTTCCTTTCCGAACACATCCCCGGTCTACCAATTTAGCTGTTGCCAGTCTGCTTTTTTATGGCGTGGCTTCCACAGCCGAACATATCGTTTCTGCCACACGTCTTGATCCTGCTTCAGTTTGTGCCATTATTGCTCGTTTGGGAAGGGTTTGTTGTTTGTGGATCTTGGTAGCATCTTTGGCTTCTTTGTTCTGTCTTTGATAATTTCATATATCTAAGTTGCAGTGTTGTTCCAAGTAAAAGTAGATTTAAGTTGCTCTTTACCGATGTAACATTTTGTGCTATATAGATTTATAACCAAATAAAACTAGATTTAAGTTACCTTTTTATGGTGTGGCTTCTACAATGCTCTGTTTTGTCTAAGATTGAAATCAATTTATTTGAGTTCTCAAGATTTTGAATTTTTGATATCAACCGAAACTGTAATGGAATCTAAATCATTAACACAGATTCGAACACTATTTGATGTTTCTTGTATAAACATATGTGTGCTGGTTTGTGGTTGTCTATACTCTTCGTAAAAAATGGAAGGCCGATTCTATACCTATACCCGGCCACAGTCCCGACGTCGTCCTTACTATCAATTTAGTTATTTTTATATTATAAAATATGTATATATGATTACAATATATATTTTAAAGAATCTCTCTCTCTCTCTCTCTCTCTCTCTCTCTCTCTCTCTCTCTCTCTCTCTCTCTCTCTCTCTCTCTCTCTCTCTCTCTCTCTCTCTCTCTCTCTCTCTCTCTCTCTCGTATAGCATATTTGTAGGGATATAACTAAATTTGAACAGTGTTTTGGAACCATAATTCATAAATGCTGAATTTAAAAATCTCACATCTTTTTACCATTTGTATATGCATGTTGCACTTAAGTTGAATTTTCTTCTGTGTTCTCTTGCTACAAGCATAGCTAAAATCATGAATTATATTATTATTTTTTTTATTTATGGAAAGTAGTCTTTTGTAGCAGAGCGACATTTCATGCCATTATTGGTTGCTAGGGAAAGATGGTTTTCAGGTAAATGTTTTCATGGATCTTTCCTAATCACAACTATGTTATGTGTCTTATGTTTGATCTTTACTTCTTGATATAATATTGTAGGCTATGGGGAATGTTGAAGAATGATTCAAAGACACAATTTGAATGCTACTCAAATCTAGAATTGATTGACCTCAGTGGGTATGTCTTCATGCTAGTTCCATTTCGCCTAAGTACTTGTACTTTTTTTTGAATAATGTCTGTTGTTGATTATAGGTCTAGCATAAGTGACGGTGGTATTGGGATGATATGCAATATATTGCCCGAATCTTTAACAAGACTACTTAGTTCTCTATGTCCTAGCATCACATCAAGTAATTCACTTACTTTATAATTAATAATCATTTCCATTTAATCCTAGTAAACATTTGCTTATTTTTGTTATAATATGATGGCATCCAGTGTACTACAACCTAGTTGCCTCTTTTGGAACTCAATGACTCTTGGATGAATTTCCTTAATACCTATGGAAATCAATTCATTTCATTCACATTAAGCAAAGTACTAAGACTGAATTCTCGAAAGTTTCTACTTATATGCCCTTATGGGTTTATGTCTATTTTTGACATGTTGGCAATATTCAACAACTTTCCCCAAACTTAAATTCTTTGATTACTATGGTGATATAACGGGACTATATCATAATACGGCACAAAATGTTTAATCAAACTTCCCATAAGATGTAACAATCTTTGTGTTAAACATCCATCAATGGTAAAAGGTTAATCTCATGTTAATCCATCATGATAATCACTAACTACTACTAATCATATACTAATCGCTTCATATTGATAATTCATAATTCTATAATCTAAGATTAACCATGATGTACTTTATAGTTATGGATTGACAATTTGCATCATGAACATAGTCATCATATCATAAAACCATTAACTTTACTCATTCAATCTTTTTTTCTTTCTCAAATAACTCTGGAATAAACAAATAGATAAGTGATCTCGATACATGTTATATTCCACAGATAACATGTTTATATAACTTGAATTGGTATTATCTAACCTTAATTTCCTCAAATAACCAAACCTTAAGAATTAGGGTTGATTCACTACATGTTTTTCCCATTTATAATACACACAAATTGAACGGAGTAGTGTATTACATTGATATCTTCACTTTACTATCAAAATCCACTTGAGTTAGTCTTGTTTCAAGCTTAACATCATTTACACCTAGTAGTTATCAAAGGTAGAGTAATATGATTGAAGTTATTAATTCATTTAATAAGTTACAAGCCTATATAAAGGCTGATTATAGAGGTTGAGAAGAGCTATTCTACAGGAGATCAATAAGGAGCTAATCTAGGATCTATTGACTATACATTTGATATACAAAATACAAATAGAGTTAATTATAAACGTGTTGTATTGGTGAGTTGGGCTGATGTGGCTCTTTGGGCTGTTGTGAATCACTATTGGATTGTATATCCTTGATACGCCCCCGCAAGATGGAGAATCCATCGAAAACACCAATCTTGGAACGATTACGTAAGAAAGGTGCTCGAGTGAGAGGCATGGTGAGCATATCAGCAAGTTGATCTTGAGAGTGAACATGCAAGACTTTGAGATGACTTGATGCAATTTGTTCACAGACAAAATGATAATCGAGAGCCACATGTTTCATCCTTTAGTGATAGACGGGATTTACACATAGGTAAGTGGCACCGGTGTTGTCACAAAACAGAGTTGGTGTAGTGGAACAAGATACATCCAATTCACGTAGCAGATTTTTGAGCTAAATGAGCTCAGCTGAGGCATTGGCAATAGCTTTGTGCTCAGCTTCTGTTGAAGATCGGGAAACTGGCTTTTGACGTGTGGACTTCCATGAGACAATATTGGTGCCAAGGTAAAGTAAATAGGCTGTTGTTGATCGACCCGTGCTATGAACACCCACCCTAATTAGAATCAGAGAAGACCGAGAGTGTTAGGGAGGAGTTGCGATTAAGAAGAAGACCATGATGGATGGCACCTTTAAGATAATGGAGGACACGTTTGAGAGCTTGCCAATGTGTTTGGCAAGGATTGTGCATGAATTGCGAAAGTTTGTTAATTGCAAAGGTGATATCAGGATGAGTAAAGGCAAGATATTGTAAGGAGCCGACTAGTTTGCGATATGGAGTGGCATCAATAGTAGGAGATTGATCATTGAGAGATAGAGGTTCAGTGGCACTTAGTGGGGTAGTGACATATTTAGCACTATCCATGTGAAGATGACTTAGAATGTCTTGGATATGACGATGTTGAGAAAGAAAGAGACCCGTGGGGGTTGGAATGACTTTAATTCCAAGAAAGTGATGGAGTATTCCAAGATCCTTGAGAGAAAATTTCGTATTTAAGGCTATGATGAAGTGATCAAGGAAGTTGGAATTGTTACCGGTGAGCATAATGTCATCTACATAGACCATGAAATAACAAATAACATTGTGTTGGTTATAAATGAATAAGGAAGCATCATCTAGGGATTTCTTGAAACCGAAATGAAGAAGGAAGGTGGTGAGCTCGATGTACCAAGCTCGTGGAGCTTATTTGAGGCAGTAAATGGAATTTTTTTTAATTTGCAAATGTGATTTGGGTATTGGGGATGGACATATCCAGGTGGTTGAGACATAAAGTGTAACGCCCGGTTCCCGGTACGTATTAAATTTAATTAATTGTATGATTTTACCCTGGGACTTGACGAGTTGGAGGCCCAACTCGTCGAGTAGACTAGACTCTTGGGCGTGGGTTTTAAGTAACCTACTCGACGAGTCGGAGAGCCCGACTCGGCGAGTAGGACTGTCTGGATGAAACCCTAATATTTAGGGTTTGCACCCTATTTAAACACCTTATCTTGTCCCAACCCAGCCTCCATCATCCCTCCCAGTCCAGAAAATCCCTAACTCAAAACCCTAACCATTTATTGATTGTTATTGAGCTTTTTGGTGTCATTTGTGTGTATTTGAAGTTTGAGAAGGAGAAGGAAGCTTGAGAGATCAAGAGGAAGTAAGAAGATCCAGAGGTTTTGGCACATTTCAAGCTCATTTGAGGTATAAAGCTGAAACCTTGACCATCTATCTCTTATATCTCTAGTTAGGGTTCATTTATACCTTTTCTAAGCCTTAGAAGTGCTATTTTCGGGATTTTGTGGTTATAAAGGGGTATGACTTCAGATCTGGAACCATTGAGGGTTCCTATGGCATAAAGGTGCCAACTTTATTGCCATAAGAGCCCCATGCATCTTGTAGACTCCATTTTTGGGCCATTTGAGCCAAATACCCTATGCATGAACGTCAAGTTTGTAACTTTACGTGTATTATGGACCCTAGGAGGCCAGATCTATGTTGTGGGTGTGTTAAACCCGACTGAAATCGACTGTATGGACATGGACTTTAGGGGACTCATCGAGTCATTCTAGGGAGTCGACGAGTCGGGGTATGGTTCCCCAACCCTTTTCTGTTTGGATCGAATTGGTTGAGTCTAGAAGAGGACTCAACAAAATAGATGTGAACCTGGACCTGGAAATCATGGAACTCGGCGAGTTCAAGAACAGAACTCGGCGAGTTCAAGGCAAGTCCCAAATGCATGAAGACGTACTCGGTGAGTTCATAAGGAACTCGACAAGTCTATGGCTAAATATGCCTTCTTGCATGAAGAAGGACTCGACGAGTTCAAGGATGAACTCGGCGAGTCGGTTGTTGAAGGTCCCGACTTTGCATGAAGTAGAACTTGACGAGTGCGTGCAAGACTCGGCGAGTAGGATCAAGGTCTTAGTGTTTTGAGGATTTGGGGACTCGCCGAGTTGCTGGGTCAACTCGTCGAGTCGAGTCAACCAGACGTTGACTTCGACCCAAATTTGACTTTGACCAAGGTGTTGACCTTGACTTTGGCTTTGACCTAAGTAACCCTTGTAGGGGTTGAGAGTATGTAATGGTAAATTAAGGAAGGTTGTTACATGTAGGAATTGAGAGGAGTTGATCCCGGCAACAAGGACAGTTCAGACACTTCACGGCATTGAGGTGAGTTACCTTCCAGTAGGAGTGGGTCTACGGCCACAATGTCGGCCCACTAGTAGGAGTTGTTGATAGATGATTGTCTTTGTGATAATTATCTAGGTTTGCTACTACCTGATGTGTTTTATGTGCTAGCATGATCTGTTGTATGTGTTAGTGGTAATAAAATGGGAGTAGTCCCCGAGTTCAGTCGTTAGGACCGAAGGGTAGGTCGGCAACCCAGATATGCCTGACAGTATATTTATGCTATGTTTTGTGTGGTAGTAGTAGGAGGTGAAATAGTCCCCGTAGCCAGTTGGGATAAACCGGAGGGTAGGTCAGCACCCCAAAACTGCTTGACATGGATAGGTCAGCACCCCAGAACTGCTTGACATGGGTAGGTCAGCACCCCATAACTGCTTGACATGGGTAGGTCGGGCACCCCAGAATTGCCCGGTAGTATGTATGTTGTATGGTATGTGGTATGATGGGGAACTCACTCAGCTTTGTGCTTACGGTTTTCAGTTTTGGTTTCAGGTACCTCTTCGTCGAAGGGGAAGGATCTGGCACGGTAGCAGCGCATCGCACACACATGATTCCGCATTTGAGATCCATGGGATTGTACTCCGATATTATTACTATTTTGATGATATGATTTTTGAGACATGTGATTATGGTTTGATGAAATGATATGATGATGATGATTTTTTACAGTATCTGTTTTATAAGTAATATGATTAAAAACAAAACTTTTTGGTCTTGAAAATTGGGATTTTACAAGTTGGTATCAGAGCCTTGGTTTGAGGGATTCGGACACACCTTCGGGGGTGTCTGGACTCAAATCGAGGGTTTGAAAGATTTTTACAAGAAAATCGTTTTTCTAAAATTAAAATGAAAAGGTTTTGAGAAAGAACAAGGTGTGATGCGTGCGACCGGCCGAGCTCAAGTAAGTTTTCCCCAAGATACCCATACATGTTATGTTGTGATGTGATATGATTATGAGAATCGCATTCTAGATTAGGGCTAAGGATCTAGGAATGGTGCCTTATATGCTTGTTGCCCTTGTATGAGAACTGCATGCTAGATTAGGGCTAAGGATCTAGGAAGATGCCTTTTGTGCCTGTTGTATGTGCTTATTGAATTATATGCTAGAGCTGATTAATTATGACATCCCCATTATCACGACCAGAAAAGACCGATTTTGTTTATGCTTTATAAAAATTAGAGTACCTCTTTTAATAAAAATGTTGCGGAATTTGTTCCCAGTAAAACATGATAAATACGTTATCAAGGCATTTTTGAAGAAAAGTATTTTTATTCATTTTCAAAACCTTAGGATGTCATCGTCAATACAGAAACATAAGCATAAACAAAACTTACATTCATTTACACTAGTGATCTACATCTTTTTTAAATCTCTCAGTGTAAAGTAGCTTCATATCGACACCTGTGATACAAATAAGGTTGAGTGGGTCAGGTTGGGAAACCTGGTGAGTACATAAGGTTTTCAACCCACAATAATATAATCATTATGTTTAATCATCAAACAATCAATCAACCCAATTACACATCCCCATTATATTATTTACTCTTAAGGATCTACCTTAAGAATCAGCTATTCCTCGTTCATTCATTCATAAGGATTATCCTAAGGAATAGGCACGAAATCCATCGTTGCCATGGTTTACTCAATAGGCACTAAGTCTCATAGTCGCCAGGGTTATTCTCTTTTATCGACGATATCGATTCCGAGACTCCTCTCACAACAAATGTTAAGGGGTTTAGGCACTACGTTACATAGTCGCCAGGGTTAATCTCGTCTATCGACAGTTTCGTTTCCGAGACTCCTATCACAACACATGTCAAGGGGTTTTTAGAGTACAGCTGGTGAGCACACAGTTCAAAACACCTACAGGTTGCGAGCCTGCTAGTTTCCACTGGACTGTCTAGAATAGTCCGTGGTTGTCATCCATACTCTGCTGAATGACGGGGCCAACACATAGGTAAAAGGCTTCTCTCATGGTTTACCTCTCACCCTTATCTCATGGTCTATATCACCTCTCATCATTTTGTTTTTGTCACACAACAACTATTTCATCTACCCATGTTTTACCCAACACATTTTGTAGATATAAAATACATATACAGTTTAAATCATTTAAAACATGTATAAAAATCTTTCACCCAGCATCGACGGCAAGTATACAGACAATTAATTAAATCATTTAAAACATGGTATGGTTACTCAATGCTCGAATGCTGCCTGCTTTGTGCTTCTAGGAGTTCTAGTTATCTTTAGCTAACTAGTAAACGAATACGTTAAGTTACATATTGCGAGGACTAAATAATTTCAGAAGGTTAGGTCTAGCCCTATTGCGCAGCTATTGTCTGAGTCCAACCGTTGTAGGGTAGGGCCTATCATTCGAAGAATTATTTGGTCTTAGCGATATGTAATGGTATTCGCAAGCTACTTAGGTAAAGGAGGCAAAAATTCCTTATGCAGCTGATGGCAGAGAGTAGGTCGGAGAGTTACCCTAGGGTAAGCCTAGGATAAGATCAGTGCAGCGAGTAGTAGTAGTGGAAGGGACTTGGTGAAGTCAAGGAAATCCTTGAGGAAAGTACGGATAGATGTGGAAGGTAGTATGGGCCCATAATACTGAAACCAGAGGATCTGTACTCGATTCAAGGAGGGCCGAGATCGAACCAAGAAACTTGTAGTATGTGAGACCTCTCGAGGTTATGTATGACCCTGATGATTATGTGTTTTGTTTCAGAATGGTGATGATTACGTGACACGGAGGAGGAGGAGGTTCAGGGTTAGGATCGGGTTCAGGATCATGTTTCGAGCTAGTTGATGAGGGACTACGTGAGTTCATTGCTTCTGAGATCACTAGAGGCATCGTTGAGTCGACCCCGGTGATTTTCGGGTCGATCAAGGAATGGATCATTGAGCTGATGGAGGATCGCCTTAGGGCGTTCAGGAGTGATTGGGCGTCTAGCCAGTCAGGGTCGCACACACTGTCCGTTAAGGACTTTAGGGGGAGTGGTGCGCCGGATTTCCATAGGACGAAGGATCCCATCGTGGCCAGGAGATGGATTGCAGACATCGAGTCTGCACAGTTGACGATCTTCTGCCCTGAGGGGTCGAAGGTTCGATATGATGCAGGTTGTTTGAGGGACAGGGCTAGGGATTGGTGGGAGTCGGTTGGTGACTCTCTGGGAGCCTCAGCCATTGAGGCTATGACCTGGTCAGACTTTGTGACCAGGTTTAGGGCTGAGTTTGCGCTGACTGTGGAGCTTTAGTAGCTGTCCAGGGAGTTTCTCGACATGAGACAGACTACAGAGACAGTGGCGGAGATTACTGCCAAGTTCCGGGAGAGGGCCTTGTTGGTGCCTCAGTATGCGAGGGATGAGGAGATGCGAAAGACCCGCTATCATGACATGTTGAGAGCGGACATTCGAGAGCACTTCAACTACTCAGCATGCCCGACCCTAGATTCTATGATTGCGAGGGAGAGGGAGATTCATTTGGAGCACCTCAGAAAGAGGAAGGCATAGGAGGGGCAGGTTACTGGGGTTTCGGGGAAGAAGCCCAAGGGATTCGACTCTAGGTCGAAGGGCCAGCCGGGCCAGAGCCGCTGCAGGAAATGCGGCAGGCCGCATGAGGGAGCTTGTAGACTGGGATCATCGGGCTGCTATAAGTGCGGCAAGACTGGGCACTTTGGTAGGGATTGTACTGCCCCTACCCCCACCTTTCAGACATCAGACCTGATTTGCTTTCATTGCAATCAGAAGGGCCATAAACAGGCCAACTACCCGAGATTGACAGCAGTAGCAGCGCCAGTAGCGGCGCCAGCTCCAGCGGCCCTGCGACTCACGGATGGTCGGCAGGGCAAGTCAGAGGCTCTAGTGGTAAGGAGCCGAGCCTTCCAGTTGACTACTGAGGAGGCACGCGCCGCACACGATGTGGTGACGGGTATGATTTCTTCTCCCTAGCTTTTATTATATGTTGTTTATGATATTTATGTGCCATGTTATGTGCTTTGTTTAGGATCGTTCCATGTGAACGGTATTCCAGTTCAGGTGTTGTTCGATTCGGGTGCTACCCGATAGTTTGTCTCTCTTGCACTTAGCAAGAGGTTCCCTGAGTCTTCGGGCATGTTGGATTGCCCTCTAGAGGTCGAGATTGCTGACGACCGATCAATTCGAGCATTAGAGGTTTTCAGAGTTGTGTTTTGAGGTTGTTCGAGGAGCGCTATCTGGTAGACTTGGTTCCCATACCATTGCGTGGGAACAAGGTCATCATCGGTATGGATTAGTTGAGCCCAAACGGGGCTGTGATTGACTGCGCGCAACAATTGGCACGTGTCAGGACCCCAAGTAGGGGAGAGCTGGTGATTCAGGGCGAGAGGCCACAAGGCGGACCAACTTTATGCTCAGCAGCGAGGGCTAGGCGCTACCTTCAGCAGGGTTGCGCCAGATATGTCGCCCTACGTCATCGATACCCGGGAGGAGGGTAAGGCGACTGTGAGGGATGTGCCGGTGGTGCGAGAGTACCCAGATGTGTTTCCAGAGGAGTTTCCTGGGATACCTCTGGAGAGACAGGTGGAGTTTAGGGTCGACCTGGTTCCTGTGCGGCTCCGATAGCCAAGGCACCGTATTGGTTGGCTCCTCCCGAGATGCAGGAGTTGTATACACAGCTGCAGGAGCTGTTAGACAAGGGATTCATCAGACCGAGCAGTTCACCCTGGGGAGCTCCGATTCTGTTCGTGATGAAGAAGGACGGGTCGCATCGGATGTGTATAGATTACCGGGAGCTAAACAAGGTAACGGTGAAGAACCGTTACCCACTCCCGAGGATTGATGATCTCTTTGACCAGCTACATGGAGCATCTTGGTTCTCCAAGATAGATTTACGTTCAGGCTACCATCAGATGACGGTCAGAGATGAGGATGTACAGAAGACTGCATTCCGGACTCGCTATGGCCACTACGAGTTTGTGGTGATGCCCTTCGGGCTCACCAATGCTCCTGCCGTGTTCATGGACCTCATGAACCGCATATGCAGACCGATACTGGATCAATCTGTGATAGTTTTCATCGACGACATCTTGGTTTATTCCAAGACGCAGGAGCAGCACGAGGAGCACTTGCGAGAGGTGTTGGATACCTTGAGGAGGGAGAGCTTGTACGCCAAGTTCTCCATGTATGAGTTCTGGTTGCGCAAGGTGCAGTTTCTTGGGCACCTTGTCAACCAGAATAGTATTTTGGTTGACCCAGCCAAAGTAGAGGCTGTGATGAGATGGGAGGTTCCGAAGTCTCCATCTAAGATTCAGAGTTTCCTTGGATTGACAGGCTATTACCAGAGATTTATTCAGGACTTCTCCAAGATAGCAGTGCCCTTGACCCGGCTGACGAAGAAAGCCGTTGTCTTTCGCTGGGGGCCTGAGCAGCAGACAGCGTTTGAGACGTTAAGACAGAGACTATGCGAGGCGTCGATCCTAGCCCTGCCAGAGGGCGTGGAGGATTTTGTGGTATATTGCGATGCGTCCATCTCAGGGTTGGGCGCGGTATTGATGCAGAGAGGGCATGTTATCTCTTACGCTTCGAGGCAGCTGAAGCCCCATTAGGCGAACTACCCGACACACGATTTGGAGTTGGGGGCGGTTGTCTTCGCCCTCAAGATATGACGACATTACCTCTATGGGGTCCGTTGTACCATTTACACGGATCACAAGAGTCTGAGGTACCTCATGGATCAGCTGAATCTCAACATGAGGCAGCGTCGGTGGCTAGATGTGGTGAAGGATTACGATTGTGAGATCCTCTACCACCCGGGGAAGGCCAATGTTGTGGCCGATACTCTTAGCCACAAGGCAGCCCCGATCAGAGACATTTTCTTGAGGATGACATTGGCGACTCCGCTTCTGGAATAGATATGAGAGGCCCAGCAGGAGGCTATGAAGGAGGAACATCGGAAGAGCGAGCGTATTGTAGGTCAGGTTTCCTCCTTCGACTATGATAGTCGTGGGTTGTTGACACTACACCGTAGGGTGTGGGTTCCATATCATGGAGGGGTGCGCCGGGTTTTGATAGAGGAGGCGTATAAATCCCGATTCTCGATTCATCCCGGAGCGACGAAGATGTACAGAGATCTTCGTCCTGACTACTTGTGGCCCTGCATGAAACGAGATGTAGCCTGGTACGTCGAGAGGTGCCTGACCTGCCGGAAGGACTAGGCGGAGCACCAGCAGCCTCACGGCAAGATGCAGTCATTGGACATCCCCATGTGGAAATGGGAAGATATTACCATGGATTTCATCACCAAGCTTCCCAGGACCGCGCGGGGAGTGGATTCCATATGGGTCATCGTGGATCGGTTGACCAAGAGTGCCCATTTCATACCGATCCAGGAGAGCATTTCGGTCGAGAAACTGGACGACATCTATATTTGAGAGGTTGTAGCTTGACACGGAGTGCCAGTCTCCGTGATTTCTGACAGGGATGTACGGTTCACTTCCAGATTCTGGAAGAAATTCCACGATGAGTTGGGTACTCGTCTGCACTTTAGTACCGCCTTTCACCAGCATACGGATGGTCAGAGCGAGCGGACCATCCAGACTTTGGAGGAAATGCTTCGGGCATGCGTTTTAGACTTCGGTGGTAGTTGGGATACCTACCTTCCCTTGCCAGAGTTTTCCTACAATAATAGCTATTACGCGAGTATCGGCCATCCTCCCTTTAAGATGTTATACGGGAAGAAGTACAGGACCCCGATTTGTTGGGGTGAGGTTGGGCAGAGAGTCATGGGGAGTACCGAAGTGGTACTCAAGACAACGAAGAGGATCCAACAGGTCCGGAGTACGCTTCAGACGGCTCAGAGTCGACAGAAAAGTTATGCCGACAAGCGTCTTTCCGACCTGGAGTTCCAAGTCGGGGATATGGTTCTCCTGAAGGTGTCACCTTGGAAAGGTGTCATTCGGTTCAGGAAGCGGGGCAAGTTAGGTCCCATGTACATCGGTCCTTTCAGGGTTGCAGTCCGGGTGGGCAAGGTGGCGTATAGGCTGGATCTGCCAGCCGAGCTCAGCCAGATTCATAGTACCTTTCACGTCTCCCAACTGCGGAAGTGCCCAGTAGACGACTCTGCAGTGGTACCTTTGGAGGATATTCAAGTGGATGACAGCCTGAACTACATTGAGCGACCAGTAGCTATCCTCGACAGGAAGTCAAAGGATCTGAGGATCGAGCTGGTGAAGGTGCAATGGTAGCACCGTAAGGGCTCAGAATGGACTTGGGAGTCGGAGGACGAGATGCTGGAGCACTACCCCTAGCTTTTTTCAAATGCAGCAGCAGACTTCGAGGACGAAGTCTAAAATAAGTGGGGGAGATTTGTAACGCCCGGTTCCCGGTACGTATTAAATTTAATTAATTGTATGATTTCACCCTGGGACTCGGCGATTTGGAGGCCCAACTCGTCGAGTAGACTAGATTCTTGGGCGCGGGTTTTAAGTAACCTACTCGACGAGTCGGAGAGCCCGACTCGGCGAGTAGGACTGTCTAGATGAAACCCTAATATTTAGGGTTTGCACCCTATTTAAACACCTTATCTTGTCCCAACCCAGCCTCCATCGTCCCTCCCAGTCTAGAAAAGCCCTAACTCGAAACCCTAACCATTTATTGAGTGTTATTGAGCTTTTTGGTGCCATTTGTGTGTATTTGAAGTTTGAGAAGGAGAAGGAAGCTTGAGAGATCAAGAAGAAGTAAGAAGATCCAAAGGTTTTGGCACATTTCAAGCTCATTTGAGGTATAAAGCTGAAACCTTGACCATCTATCTCTTAGATCTCTAGTTAGGGTTCATTTCTACCTTTTCTAAGCCTTAGAAGTGTTATTTTCAGGATTTTGTGGTTATAAAGGGGTATGACTTCAGATCTGGAACCATTGAGGGTTCCTATGGCATAAAGGTGCCAACTTTATTGCCATAAGAGCCCCATGCATCTTGTAGACTCCATTTTAGGGCCATTTGACCCAAATACCCCATGCATGAACGTCAAGTTTGTAACTTTACGTGTATTATCGACCCTAAGAGGCCAGATCTATGTTTTGGGTGTGTTAAACCCGACTGAAATCGACTGTATGGACATGGAATCTGGGGGACTCGGTGATTCGTTCTAGGGACTCGACGAGTCGGGGTATGGTTCCCCAACCCTTTTCTGCATGGATCGAATTGGTTGAGTCTAGAAGAGGACTCAACAAAATAGATGTGAAACTGAACGTGGAAATCGTGGAACTCGGCGAGTTCAAGAACAGAACTCGGCGAGTTCAAGGCAAGTCGTAACTGCATGAAGACGTACACGATGAGTTCATAAGGAACTCGGAAAGTCCATGGCTAAATATGCCTTCTTGCATGAAGAAGGACTCGACGAGTTCAAGGATGAACTCGGCGAGTCAGTTGTTGAAGGTCCAGGCTTTGCATGAAGTAGAACTTGACAAGTGCGTGCAAGACTCAGCGAGTAGAATCAAGGTCTTAGTGTTTTGAGGATTTGGGGACTCGGTGAGTTGCTGGGTCAACTCGGCGAGTCGAGTCAACCAGACGTTGACTTCGACCCAGAGTGGACTTTGACCAATGTTAAAACAAAGTTCTAGTAGGATCGATAGATTCTAAGCAGAAAAACAATTAAAGACGTAATGAAGAACACATGAATGGTTTAACTAATGTCGAATGATTAAACTTTAACACCTCAGAAGAGATCGATTAAGAACTTCGACTGTAGAGGTGTTTAGGGTTACAAAGCAATAATAACTATAATCACGACGTATCTAAGGCATACATGCATGCACTATTTATAACTTAACCCTACTTAATAATCACGGATGGACAGGCCCAATCCGGATATACAATACTAAGCCCATGACGCAACATAAAATACCCAACAATCTCCCCCTTTGCGTCAATGGAGCTGAAAGCTCAGTTCGGTTGAGCTATAGAAGACTTCTTGACAGTCTTGAACACCTTCGGTATGATGGCCAAAAGAGTATGACGAAAAGTGATATACCACCGAAGCATGTCCGTGAAGTTCTTCTTGTCTGCCTCAGTGTTCTGCTTGCATCGATGGATGATACTAATTATGTGCTCTAAGCAGTCCGTTGAGAACAGATGCTTGTCAACAAGAGCGAAAAGAAATCTATTGGCTTCGCCTCTTGTGAACATCACTGTGAGATGTGTGGAATCAATTTGGCCCATCTTCATTTTGTTCACATCTCCAGGTTTTTCAGTTGGCTTTACAGTGGGTTTCTTCTTCAAAACTTTAGCAATCTCTTGATCCATTGCAGCTACTTCATGGATATAAGAAGCCAACATCCTCTTCAGATGATCTAGGATCGGCTCATATTCTTTCGCATTGATGAGCAGTATGTTAAACAACAAGATCCAATCATGAGGATTCAAGTTTGGAAGATCTGCCAGGGATATAACCGAAACCGAGTTGGCTGAACCTCGGGTTATTTTGAAACTAACATTGATAAACTTCCCTGCAGGCGAAAGTTTCAGCACCTTGACAGTTATAATCTTCTGAGCACTCCATGTCAGGTACTGAGGCTGACCGAACTTGAGATAAAAATCGATAAGTTCACGATCAACTTTTGGGTGAGGTGAGGGAACTTGAACAGTCGAATCAAAGCAGTGAAAAGTAAATGCCTTTCGTGTTATAGGCATATCAAACTGTGAGTCCCTCGAATTCTCACAATCAAAAGAAGCTACAGGTTCCAGCCAATACACGCTTGGAAACTCTATTGCTTCTTTGATGAGCGTTTCCCTAGTCCAAAGAGGAAACAAGGCCTTTTTGCAATTTAAAGCATCTTGCTCTTCCTTGTTCTTTCGCTCCCTCTCTTCTGCTTCCTTCGCAACCCGAAGGGTTTCATCCAATTCCTTATCCCTTTTCTTTTGTTTCAGGGCTTCGGCAATTGTTTCTTCTTCTTCATCACTATCATCAGCCAGTCCCTTCTTATCTTGATTACCAGAACCCGAAGCTTCATTACCCTTCGGTTCAGTTTTGACAGTGACCTTCGGTTGAGTAGTTTGAATACCTTCTCCCCCTTGTTTTGGAGGTACGAATCTCTCCGAAACACCCTTCATTTCATGTAAGAGTGCAAGGGCAGGAAGAAGCTTGGAAGTCAGATGATTCCTGATGGTCAGAGTAAGTATCGGATCATGAGCACTAAGAAGATTGGTAAGCATATTCTTTACATCACCAGCACAACTCCAGAATACAGCTCGCTCAGTCTTCAACAATGAAATCTCCCTTTCAGCTTGAGCCAATTGAACTTTCTGAACTTCAATAGTAGAGGCTTGGCGTGCAAGATCTTCCTTTAATGTACTCTCCTTCGCTAAATCAGCATGGAGTGTTTCATGGCAAGAATTCACGGAGCTAAGTAGATAAGTGTTCTCAGCTTGAATGGAAGAACGAACATTCTCAAATTTAGCTTGCTCCTCTTGAAGTGACTTTGATAAAGAATCAACTGAAGCGTTCACTTTATCTGCATTTGAATCAGCATGACCTTTGAGTGATTCGAGAAAAATCTGAGAACTATGAACAAGTTCTGCAACTTCAGTAGTGGCCTTCTTGCAAGAAGAAGTGGATGCTTCAATCGCCTGTGTGGATGCCTTAATAGCTCATGTATACTGCTCAAGAGCAGTGTCCAGAAAAGCCTTGAGCACAACATCGTTGTATGTCTTGGTAGAGGCAAGCAATAGATCAAGCTTTTCATCAATACACTGCAATTGTTGTCGTGTGACAGGAGCCTCTTCATCTTCTTCTGTTGGAAGCCGATAAGGACTGTAATAAGTCGAGTCAAACTCAACATTATCACCACCGAGAGTATCACCAGAATCTGATGAGGGTGAGGGTGAAAGAGGTTTGGAAGTAACAGGAGGTTCGGTTTCAGTATTAGCCCCCGTATCAGATACGTTGACGTTTACTGGAGGTTCGGTTGTTGTGGTGGTGGGAGTAGTTGTGGTAGTTGCTTGTGAAAAGATAGGAGGTGGTAAAGTAGTTGTATAGATTGGGATGGTACTAACTGGGGGTGGTGGTGGCACAGAAGTGGTTGTTTGAGATGTAGGAGGTGGTGGAATAGGAGCAACCGAAACTGGAACACTAGTTTTCGGTGGAGATGGAGGAGGTGATGGAATCTTGTCATGAAGTGGTTCAGTTGGAGTTGGAGAACGAGGAGGTGTATTACCTCTCGGTGAACCATGATGCTGAACTTCTTCTTCCTCATCTGCCGATCGCTCCTCATCATTGTCTGAGCTTGAAGGAGAAGGACTTTTGGATTTCTTTGCCATCTTCTTAACCTTCTTTGGAGCCGAAGAATCACCCTTTTTAGCCTTTCGCTTTTTAGACTTGGCAGGCTAAGACGAAGGACCTTCGGTTGTCACTTTCTTGGTATTTGCCCTTTTGCCTCGGTTGGCTGGCTTCTCCACAGCATCTAAAGCAGCTTGCTGTTTAGGAGTCAGTTCTCTTGGTCCTTTGGGAGGAAGCTTTCGGTAGTCTGCCATCACTTTACTTTCGGCTGACACACACCTGTACATCGTCTCAGGGATTGAACCATTGTGGGAGAACTTTGTGGCATCAGAGAAGATGATCTTCTTCGTATGAAAAGTAGCCACAGAGGAGACCAAGGCATCCTTCATGACTGGAATCTGCAAAGAGTCAGTAGCCCTTCGAGTGACGATGGTCCAGAAGCGACCACAAGAAATTTCAGAGTCTCTCGTTGAGGTGTTGAGACTTTGCACCAGTTGCGACCAAATGATCGACCCGTAATCGAGATTAATCCCATTGTAGAGACCATAGAGAATGGTCAGAAAACCCTTGTTGAGAAGAGTAAGCAACCCATTCCATTGTGGCGACAAACACGATTTCTTAATCTTCGTTACTGTGGTAAGAACATCAGTGTACCCCATCTCATAGAGCATTGTAAACAGTTGGGTTGTGGTGACGAAATCGGGAGAGATAACAGAGGCATCGACAACAAGCTTTAACAGGGAACAAAATCGCCCTTTCGAAATTGATGCCTTGTGAGAGAAGATTTGAAAGTAGATCCTCTCCTTGTTCTTGTCATAGGATGCAGTAGAGTAGACTTGCGATAGTAGAGACATTGGGATAGATTCCACCTGTGTGAGTGCGATAACCAGAGGAGAGTATTTGAGACATTCAACAACCTAGAGCATGTACGAATCATACAGAAAGGAGTTCAGTTGAATGATCATGTTCTGATTGAGTTTGATCATGAGCAATGAGGACGAAGCAGTTTGATCTTGAACAGATGAGGAATCCGCCATTGTTGAGGTAAGGAAGAAGATGAACAGTTGCAGATCGCCTTGTGTATTGAGAGAATTTGAAGAAGGTAAGAAGGTACAATTTGTGCGAGAAACCCTTTATATACCGTTGCCAGGAGAGAGAAAGAATCTTCGTGATGATGATACGATCACTGAAACGTCGCCTGAAAAAGCGCGATGTGACAGCTTGGTTTCCCCAAATAGACGTCATCAAGCGTGGGTTTAGGAACCGTTCAAATTCACGCGCCTAAAATCTTATCCACATATCGTCTTTTCAAATTCACTTTTGCTCCAGATGTGATAATAACCATTTTCGCGCCTAAAAGAAACTTTAAACGAGCCATAAGGAACATCAATCAGAATTTTGGAAAATCACTAAGTATTTTCGTGTAAAAGTGTGCGAAAGATAAAGAAATAAAGCAAAATGTGTATAGGATGTGAGTGATGTCTGTTATAAGACATAAAGCAGATGATTCCGGGCAAGAATCTCTTCCTTCAAAGTCAAGAGACACTTGAAGTGCTTGCGTGGTTCCCCGAGAAAATACGATCTAGTGCTTGTAAAGAAACACCGAAAGGCTTCTTTTAAAATAATAGTCTAAGGGTGGCTTATCTCCAACCGAACATCGATTCTTAACATAAGACCGAACGTTGGATGAAGTACTTGTGAGACCGATGTGGTCTGTTGAACAAGTAGGTTGGATATAGTTGGTTGTGACTAAAGATGTTATACAAATCTCAAAAACAAAAACAAACTGGATCTTTTTGGGAAGAAATGCCTTGGTGTTAGACAATTTCATAAAAGACCACTCAAAAATAAAATGAGATTTCGTTAGGTAACAAGTAAGATCTTGAATATAAAGATTCACCGTCAATTCATTGTTGGTGTTGAATTTTGGGTTTCACTTAGCACGTGGTGTACGCATCTAAGATCATAAACACAGATGTTATGCAACCATAAACCTCAGTGGCAATATCTGAGAGTCTCAAGGGTTACCATGTTGAAACGAAAGTTGATGGAGAATGTAAAGGAGGTGGTTAAGGAACCGAAAGTACCTCTGCTGTATAAACATGACAAAGCAGAAAACTCTTAACTCATTTGAGAAGAGTAAGGTAGCTCTTGACTGGAGTGGATGTATCAGCCTGATTGGGAAGAAACGATAGGTATAGATCGAATCATTAAGGCCTTACTCCTAGTCTTAGAGGCTTCGGTCTACATGCAGCAACATGCTTCTAGGGACACTTAACTAGTTCTTATTAAAAGAATCATACCTGCCCTAGCTCCAAATTATGTTGCACTGAAGTACTTGGGACCTAGTAAAGAGAACAAGCAAACAAACAGACCACACAAAAAAAAAGAATAATCAAAAAATCTTTTGGAAAAATATTTTTGGATTTTTGAAGTTTCTCAAAAAAATAATAAAAACAGAAAAAGAAAAGAAAAAAATATTTTTGGATTTTTGAATTTTCTGAAAAAAAAATAAAAACAGAAAAATAAACAAAAAGAGATTATCACTAAAAACTCTTAAAAAAACGAAAGAGAAAATAGAGAAGAAATAGACTTTAAAAAAAAATTTACAAAATATACAGCCGAAACCAAACCTTAAAAGAATGAAGCGAAATAAGTCGAGCGTTCGGTTCATTTCGGTTCCCTAAAATTCCGGAGCCGAAATAGACCGAGCGTTCGGTTCATTTCGGTTCCCGAAAATGATGGAGCCGAAATAGACCGAGCGTTCGGTTCATTTCGGTTCCCGAAAAATCCGGAACCGAAATAGACCCAACGTTCGCTCTATTTCGCTTGTCTAATTTTCAGAGAGAGATTTGAGGATTCGGTACCGACTTTGCTTCCATCATTCCCAAACCTTGTAAAATTTTATTGAAGCTTGCTTCTGGTAAGGCTTTAGTGAATATGTCAGCCAGTTGATCAGAGGACCGAACGAGATGTACTTCCACGTTCCCATCTTCTACATGGTCCTTGATGAAATGGTATCTCAGTGCAATATGCTTTGTCTTTGAGTGTTGCAGTGGATTGTGACATATTCTTATCGCACTTTCTGAGTCACAATAGAGAGGTATTTTCTTCATACTTAGTCCGTAGTCTCTTAGTTGGCTTTATATCCATATCACTTGTGAGGTACAGGATGCTGCAGCTTCGGCTGTTGAAAGAGACACATAGGTTTGCTTCTTGGACTGACAGCTAACAATTTTACCGTCAAGGAATTGGCATCCACCAGTTGTGCTCTTTCGGTCCAAACCACATCCTCCAAGATCGGCGTCAGAAAAGGCTTGAACAAAAAATCCAGATCTAGCAGGGTACCAAAGACCGAGAGAAGAGGTTCGCTTCAGATAAAGGAAAATATTTTTCACTGCCACCATGTGAGGTTCTCTTGGATTTGCTTGAAACTTGGCACAATAGAAAACAGAAAACATAATGTCTGGGCTACTAGCTGTTAGATACATAAGAGACCCTATCATTTGACGATAGAGTGTTACGTCAACGGCAGGTTTTTCCAGAGACGGTGTTAACTTTGTGCCAAACGCCATAGGAACCTTCACTTTCGAATCTCCCGTCATACCGAACTTTGCCAGCAAGTTCTTCGTGTAGGCTTCCTGGTTGATAAAAATGCCTTCTGTACCTTGTCTTATATTCAAACCAAGGAAAAAATTAATTGGACCCATTGCGCTCATTTCAAATTTAGTCTCCATCAACTTCCTGAATTCAGCCGTTAAGCTAGGATTCGTGGAGCCGAAGATGATGTCATCGACATAAATCTGAACTATCATTAGATGTTCGCCTTCTTTCTTTCGGAAGAAAGTTTCATACTAGGCCCTCGGTGCTTGCTTTAGACCTTATACAACTTTATCTAACACGTAGCAGTGATCAGGGTATTTCTCGTTCACGAACCCAGGTGGTTGCTCAACATACACCGTTTCTTCTAGTTCTCCATTCAAGAAAGCACATTTCATATCCATTTGGAAAACTTCGAAGTTTTTATGAGCAGCATATGCCAGAAAGATTCTAACTGATTCCAACCTTGCTACAGGAGCGAAGGTCTCCTCATAATCTATCCCTTCTTCTTGGCAATATCCCTTCACCACCAACCGAGCCTTATTGCGTATAACGTTCCCCTCTTTGTCCAACTTATTCCTGAAGACCCATTTTAAGCCGACCACCGAAGCATCCTTTGGAGTGGGAATCAACCTCCAAACTCGATTACGTTCAAACTCATGGAGTTCATCTTGCATAGCTTGTACCCAATCAGCGTGATCAAGTGCATCATTAACCGTCTTTGGTTCGACTTTGAAGACAAACGAATTAAACATACAAAATTCAACATTAGAGAATAATGCAGTTTGTTTCGCTTTCAATTGAGAACGTGTGAGAACTCGCTCAGATGATTCACCAATTATTTGTGCTTTGGGAAGATCCTTAGTCCATTTCGTTAGAGGAGGGTAATTAGGGTCACAGGCTGGATCCAACTCTGCATTTACCTCTTCTTCAAGTTCTGATTGATCACCTTCGTCATTTGTATTCTCATTCTCCCTCTCAAATGGCGAAGCGTATCCCTTGTCAGGTTCAGAATTCTCCTCCTCTGTTGGAGTTGGATTCTCCCCCTCGATTGGACTATCATTGGTTGGGATTGGAGTTAGATTCTCCCCCTCGACTGGACTATCGGTTTGTTTTTGGTACAGATGAACCCTCCCCCTTGAATGTTGAGCTGTTGTGTGGAGGGTCAGTAGAGGGTTGACCACCAGTCGGTTTAGGAGGTTCATTTTCCATTTCTTTTGCAGCTTCGTCAATGATCTTTTTCAGATTGTCGATTTTGTTGTCTGTTGCTTTCGCCTCTGAGTGTGCAGCCTTCTCTGGTTCATCAAATAGCCTTATGTACTCTTCAAACAGGTTGGAAATTGGAACCAAGACTTGTCCTGATTCAGGAAATATTTCCCCCAAGGCACTTTCGCTTCTTTGAACTTTCTTCATGTAGTTGTCATCAAAGGTTACATAGTATGTTTCTTCAATACGTTTGGAGCGTTTGTTCAAAACTCTGTATGCCTTTGAAGTGAGTGAATAGCCAAGAAAAATTCCCTCATCGGCTTTGACGTCAAACTTGTTTCAGTTCACTTTGGAATTGAAAATGAAGCACCTTGAACCGAACACGTGGAAAAACTTAACGTTGGGCTTTCGATTGTTCAGAATCTCATACGTAGTGATGGAGAATCATTTGTTAAGTAAGTATCGGTTCTGAGTATAGCACGCGGTTGCAACTACATCGGCCCAGAAGTATAGCGGAAGAGAAGCGAAGTTGAGCATGGTTCGGGCTGCCTCACATAAAGAACAGTTTCGTCTTTCAACAATTCCATTCTGTTGTGGTGTATAGGGGGCCGAGAAGTTGTGAGTTATCCCTTTTTCAGCCAGAAAGTCCTCAAAATCTTTATTCTTGAATTTAAGCCCATTGTCGCTTCGAATATTTCTCACCAGCTTTCGTAACTGCACTTCCACTTGCTTGATGAACGTCTTCAACTTGGGAGTCGCGTCTGATTTCTGTTTAAGAAAGAAAACCCAGGTGAAGCGTGAAAAATCATCTACTATGACAAGAATGAACCTACTACCACCGAAGCTTTCGATAGCCGACGGTCCACATAAGTCAATATGCAGAAGTTCAAGAGCTTCAAAAATCTTTGTATTGATACGTATAGGATTGCTCTTTCTTCTTTGTTTGCCCATTTCACATGCTGCACATAGGTGTTCCTTATCAAACTTGAGAAGAGGAAGGCCTCGAACATGATCACCAAGCACCAACTTATTAATGTCTTTGAAGTTCAGGTGCGATAGGCGTCGATGCCATAACCAGCTTTCATCAGTGTTCGCCTTTGACAGCAGGCATATTGATGGTTTTCCTTGAATTGGGTTGAGATTTAAAGGATACATCTCTCCCTTGCGCTCAGACTTCAACAAAACCCTTTTAGATTGCTTCTCAATTATTTCTGATCCCTCATCATCGAATGAAACCTTCAAACCAGTTCCCACAACCAATTGTTATACAGTGATGAGGTTGTGCTGCAACCCTTCCACATAAGCTACTTTTCGAATCGAGAAGTCTCCGTTGGTTATCATTCCATATCCTTTGATTGTGCCATAAGAGTTATTTCCATACTTCACACATCCATCATCCTTAAGGGACCGAAACTCCCTCAGCTCTTCCTTCCTTCCTGTCATGTGACGTGAGCAGCCACTGTCTATGTACCATTCGTCATCTAACTGCTCGTCACTTATAACCTTTTTGATCAGCCGATCACAGTCGTTGATCTTCTCACTCACGGGCTTGGCTGCAAAGCACTTGTCCTCAGTCAGGTTCGGCTCCTTAAACTCACCTTCGGTTAGTCTTCCAGCTGTAACCATCAAACATTTTCCAGCCGAACTAGTATCCCTCGCCACATAAGCTCTTCCATGTGTGGGTTTTCTCACCTCTTCATCCTCATAATCGGTTGACCAGACTTCGACGCCACCGAACTCATCTTCATCCACATTTCCTGCACAATCAAGGCATTCATAGAACTGTTAGTTGCCTTCTTTTTCTTGATTTCTTCCAACTTTCACATGTAGTATGCCTCATCATCTTCACCATCCCTTTTCTCAGCCATCTTCCTCAGCATGCAATCTTTGGCAAAGTGGTTCTTGCCATGACAGTAATTGCAGTCGGATCCAGAGTCTCCTGCAAGCTTGTCGTCCTTCTTGTCGTCATCCTTTTGAGAAGTATTCTTCGTTTCTTCTTTCACCTTCTCATAACTGTAACTTCCTTGCCAGTTTCGGTTCTTATTGACAGGGAACTTCTTTCGTGCAAACTTCTTTGGATTGGTGACCATCATTGCATATTCTTCGCTTGTAAGGTCACACTCAGACATATCTGACTCCTCCTCTTCTTTTGCAACACTTTTGCCTTTTGAGACAAGGGCCAACGATCCCACACCCGAAACTATCTTCGCCTCCTTGATTACCACACTCTCATGTGATTTAAGTATGCCCACCAGTTTCGCTAGTGAGTAAGATTTAAATTGTTCGTGAGCTTTCACTGTTGAAACCACTGCCACCCATTCTGGTCTTAAACCATTCATGAAGGTTACCTTTTGCTCGATCAATTTTCTTTCTATACCATGCTTGATCATCTTGCTAAGGAGATGATTGAAGCGATCGAAGGTTTGTATCAGTTTCTCTTCAGGTTTCTGTTCGAAAACTCCAAATTCTGAGAGCAACAAGGTTTGAATAGAGTGTTCTAGATCCTCATCGGTTAAGTAAAGTTCCTTCAGCCTATCCCATATTTCTTTAGCCGTCGTGCATGAACCAACTAACCGAAAAGTGTCAGATTGCAGTGCGAATCTGATCATTCTCATGGCTTTCACATTACAAAGCACCTTGTCCTTTTCATCCTGTGGCATCTTATCTACGTCCGCCACAAGCTGATTATATTCTTTTTGAGTCTTCACTGTCCTGTTCGTTCCAGAGTGAACAAACGGCCCAAGCGTGATAGCTTCCCAGATGAGATAACCATTATCTTCAGATCCAACTACATAATATTCAAAGTGTTGCGCCCATACTTCATAGTCTTGAGTATAAAGAATGGGAACCCTTGTAGTGGATCCAATGCTGTTGGAGATGTTGATGGGATTCGTTTGAGAATCTTCATGAGAGATGGTGAGCCTTTCCTCAGAACTGCTAGAATCAGACCTGTAAACTTGAGATTAGGGTTTTATCAAACACAAGAGTTACCGTCGACAGGAAGAAGACGGCTTCTTTATATTCGATAAAAGCGGAAACCCTAAAGAATTCTTAACACAGAAGGAATGTGTATTGATCGCACAGTCTCCCGCTCTGATACCAATTGTTAAAACAAAGTTCTAGTAGATCGATAGATTCTAAGCAGAAAAAAAAATTAAAGACGTAATGAAGAACACAGGAATGGTTTAACTGATGTCGAATGATTAAACTTTAACACCTCAGAAGAGCTCGATTAAGAACTTCGACTGTAGAGGTGTTTAGGGTTACAAAGCAATAATAACTATAATCACGACGTATCTAAGGCATACATGCATGCACTATTTATAGCTTAACCCTACTTAATAATCACGGATGGACAGGCCCAATCCGGATATACAATACTAAGCCCATGACGCAACATAAAATACCCAACAACCAAGGTGTTGACCTTGACTTTGGCTTTGACCTGAGTAACCCTTGTAGGGGTTGAGAGTGTGTAATGATAAATTAAGGAAGGTTGTAACATGTAGGAATTGAGAGGAGTTGATCCCGGCAGCAAGGACAGTTCAGACACTTCACGACATTGAGGTGAGTTACCTTCCAGTAGGAGTGGGTCTACGGCCATAATGCCGGCCCACTAGTAGGAGCTGTTGATAGATGATTGTCTTTGTGATAATTATCTAGGTTTGCTACTACCTGATGTGTTTTATGTGCTAGCATGATCTGTTGTATGTGTTAGTGGTAGTAGGAGGGGAGTAGTCCCCGAGTTCGGTCGTTAGGACCGAAGGGTAGGTCGGTACCCCAGATATGCCTGACAGTATGTTTATGCTATGTTTTGTGTGGTAGTATTAGGGACTGAAATAGTGCCCGTAGTCGGTTGGGATAAACCAGAGGGTAGGTAAGCACCCCAGAACTGCTTGAAGTGGATAGGTCAGTACCCCATAATTGCTTGACATGGGTAGGTCAGCACCCCAGAACTGCTTGACATGGGTAGGTTGGGCACCCCAGAATTGCCCGGTAGTATGTATGTTGTATGGTATGTGGTATGATGGGGGAACTCACTAAGCTTTGTGCTTACGGTTTTCAATTTTTGTTTCAGGTACCTCTTCGTCGAAGGGGAAGGAGCCGGCACGGTAGCAACGCATCGTACACACATGATTCCGCATTTGAGATTTATGGGATTGTACTATGAAATTATTACTATTTTGATGATATGATTTTTGGGACATGTGATTATGGTTTGATGAATTGATATGATGATGATGATGTTTTACAGTAACTGTTTTATAAGTAATATGATTAAAAACAAAAATTTTTGGTCTTGAAAATTGGGATGTTACATAAAGACTTCTTCATGAAGTGTCCCATGAAGGAAAGCATTATTGACATCGAGTTGTCGAAGAGGCCAATTGTTTGAGAGAGCTATGGAGAGTATGGGTCGAATGGTCACAGGTTTTGTGACGGGGCTGAAAGTGTCGAAGTAATCTTTCCCATATTGTTGAAGAAATCCCTTAGCAACAAGTCGGGCTTTGTATTTGGATATGGAGCCATCCAGATTTCGTTTTATGCGGAAACCCCATTTACAACCAACATGTGTGTGAGAGGAGGGAGGAACTAGATCCCATGTTTGATTTTGAAGGAGAACATTGAACTCATAATCCATGGCATTGGGCCATTTCGGGTCTTCGAGTGCTTGATTGTGGATGGAGGGTTCAAGTGCAGGAGGTATAGGGTGTAAGGTAGTAGTGTTGATAAGATTATCATTGAAGTATTTCTTGTTTGGTTTTCTGTTTCGGTGTGGATGAGAGTTAGCTGGGGCTGTTGGTGGGTATGGTGGTGGAGAAAAGTTTTCTGGAAATGATTCTGGGGATGCTGGTTGCGGGAATATTGGTTGTGGGGAGGGTGACGGGGATTGATGGACAAAGGAAGGAGTGACCAAAGTAGATGTAGGTTGAGGGGTAGGGTCTGGTATTGTGCGAGTAAGAGTGGGCTGTGGACAACAAGGTTCTAGTTGAGTTGTAGTTTGTGTATTGGTGATAGAAGAGGTGATAGGGCAAAAAGAGTCGATTGTAGGTAGTGTAGCAGGGCTCTCAGTTTGGTATGGATAAACATGTTCAATAAATTCAACATGACGGGAGTGGTAGAGGCGATGGGAAGTGGGCTCATAACATTTGTAGGCAGATTTTGATGAAGAATAGCCTTGGAAAATACATATGGTAGATCTTGGGTGCAGTTTGGATGAAGAACAGAGTCTTAACCATGGATAACAGGGACAACCAAAAAGCTTGAGCTTCTGATAGGTGGGTGTGTTGTTATGAAGTTTGTCATATGGGGATTTAAATTGGAGAATTGGTGTGGGAAGACGAGTTATAAGATGGACTGCGGTTTGAAAGGCATGAGTCCAGAATGTGAGAGGTAAATTGGCATGATGAAGAAGAGAAAGACCAGTTTCAACAATGTGTCTATGACGTCTTTCTGCGATGCCATTTTGCTCAGGGGTGTGAGGAGGGGTGGTAAAGTGAGATATTCCGTTTTATTGAAGGTAGGAGGTAAGTTTAATGTATTCACCACCATTGTCGATGAATAAAAAAACTAGTGGAGTGTTATTGTATTTTTCAACAAGTGTGCGAAATTGAGGGAATAAAATGGAAACATCAGACTTTTGTTTCATGGGATATAACCAGATGTAGCACGAGTAATAATCAATAAATGTCACATAATAGGTGAAACCATCATTAGATAGTTGAACAGGACCCCATACATCAGAGTATACAAGCTGTAATGGTTTGGATGCTTGAAGAGAATTAGAACCAAAAGGTAATTTATGACTTTTATTGATAGAGCATGAATCACAATGAAACGAAACAGCTAAATTGTTATTACAAGATAAACCTAAACAACCTAGAAGCAATTTGAGAACTTTGATTGACGGATGTCCAAGCTTGTGATGCCAGGAACTGAGAGATTGAGTTGAAGTGACTGTTAAATTTATTCTTGGAAGATTTTGAAGTGAGAAAATTGCTACATAGTAAATATCATTGATGTTCACCCCCCGCATGAGAATTCTGCCCGTGCGCAGATCCTTGACAATAAAGAAAAATGGGAAAAATTCAACATAAACTTTGTTAGATTTGGAAAGTTTTGCAACAGAAATAAGATTGCTACGTAATTGAGGAACAAAAAGGACATTGTTTAACGTTGATGGACGAGAAGAAGTAGGAAGAGTGGAATGACCAGTATGAGAGATAGATAGAGTTTTACCATTCCCAAACACAATTTCATCGGGTCCTCGATATTCTGATATGGTGTGAAATGATGCGGGGTTGGATGCAACATGATGAGATGCGCCACTATCGAACATCCAGGGTGGTGTGGAAGAAGTCTGACTTGCAGAGGTTGTATTGACCATCGGGCTTTGTGGAGAGTTCATGGAGATAGTTATGTTGTTTTCTTTAAGAAACCGAGCTAGCTTCCTGCACACTTTGGTATCATGGCCAGGGATATTACAGTATTGACAGTAAGTGGCATTCCTAGTACCTTTCTGATTGTTGTTATCTCCATTGATTTGATTGGAAGAACGAGATGGACGAGCACCAGGATTGTTGGTGTTACTAAACCTGTTGAAGTTTCTATTGTCATAATTGGACTTTGGTGGATATCGATTGGAGTGTTGTTGGGTCTAAATTATGGTTTATACTTTAATTTTCTAGGAAAATGTGTTTTTATGTCTAGGACCGTAAACAGCTTGGTGTTTACGGCCGTATATGAGTTTACGGCTGTGTTTACGGCCATGAACAGGTTTACGGCCGTAAACCCATTCACGGCCCATGTCTACTATATATATGGTGAGGAGTGCATGTGTGAGGCTAGAGGTGTGGGAGAGTAAGGCTAGAGAGAAGGAGAGCATATTGTAGAGAGAGAAACTAGAGAGAAGAATAGTGTGTGTGAGAGAATCTTATGTAATATTCAAGTTATTCTTCTTCTCCTTCTCTTCTATTTTGATCTGGCATCATCCGTTTGATTGGGATTCCACACCATAAAACGGATCTGATTGATATTCAAGCAGATTGGGGACTTATAATTGGTATCAGAGCTTGGATTGTATCAATCAATTTTGTCAGATCTAGAGCTTATTTGATCTTATTTTTGAAGGATTTCTGCGTTTTAGGATAGATCTTGGCAACATAAGGGGGGTTTGTTCTTCGCGTTTTTCATAAAAACGAGTTCTGGATCGAGTTTTGGAGCAAAAAGTGTGAAAAACGTCGTTTTTCTTCGCATCTGAAGCAGAGTTTACGGCCGGAGTATACGGTCAGAGTTTACGGCCCTGGAGTTTGCGGTCGGAGTTTGTTGTCGGCGGTTTACGGCTTGGTGGATTGCGGCTCAGTGGACGGCTAGGGAATTCGGCTCAGAAACATCAAGCTCTTACCTGCACGCACATTTAAAAAATTGGAAGCGAAATTGAGGGTGTCGGGGATCGAACCCGGGTCTCCTCCAGACTCAACAAGGCGCATTAACCAGTTGAACCAGCTTACATCACGTTCCTTTCCTTCGCATTTTAATTCAAAAGACTTCTCGATTTCGATTCCCACTTCGCATTTTTGACATTTTTAACCCAAAAATCAATTTCCTTTATTTTCAAATTACTTTTTCAACCAAAAAAAATTAGTTTTTAATTTTTAACTTTTAATTTTGGCTTTCTACTTAAATTTTTGACATTGACTTTAAAGTTTGACCTTTGGCTTTAAACTTTGACTTTCTCGTTTAACTTTCTAATTTTCAAATTTAGCTTTTCGGTTTAACTTTTAAGTTTGATTTTTTAAGTTTGATTTTTGTAAGCTTGTTTTTTAAGGTTGAATTTTGAGTTTTTAGTCAAAGGACATTTTTGGTAAACAATGAGTTCCTCAAACATCCCGGTCAATGAAGTCTATTGTTCTCAATCTTGTATTAAAACTATTAAATTTTTACGTGATCAAATCGAGTTGATTAAAAGAGAAAATGAGGATCTAAAATATGAGAGGTATACTATTAGGAAAGAACAAAGACCATTAAAAGAAAAATTAGAGGCCAAAACTAAGGACTACAGGAAATTGCAAGAAGATTACAGCAACAAGTGTGTAAACTATGATCACATTAAAAGCAAACTTGCTGCTGTAACCGAAGAACTTGACACTTTGAAAATTAAGTGTGGAAAAACAGATGTTAGTTTCAAAAATTATATTGCGTCAAGTAAGACAGTCGAGTCCTTAGTAGAAAAACAATTGAGTTTTAAAGATAATCAAAACCAAGGGTTTAGGGTATCACAGTGTGCCACCTCCTTTTAATCACAACTATAACCCACCCCTTGAGACCAATGAGGAAGAAATGCCTGCTCAGTATGGCCGAAACCCTACTCCAGCTTCAGTTAAGACTGAACAATCAGGGACAACTGAGGGTGTTGAGGTGAAGAATACTGATGTTTCTACTTCCTGTGCAGGTAAAGTAGAAGAAGGTGAGAACAAGGAGAATACTACTAAACAAACCAGATACTCCTTGAACTCTAAATCTGTTGCTTCTAATTCTGTTACCCCTAACAAATCTACTGTTGAGAAATACAGGCAACCAAAACAAGCAACGCAGACTGCTTGCTGCAAGTGTGCATGTGGGAACAACCAGGAACAAGGCAAGGACACGCCACCAGGGGCAGGAAGAAACAACTTCCCAGTGAAGAAAAAGACATGTTTTCACTGTGGAACACCTGGACACATTTCCCGAAACTCTCCAAATATGTTCCGTACTACGCACAAGGCTGGAAAAACGCGCCAATAGGGAGATACTTCAAAAGAAACTCCTCAAGGTCACGTTCAGACAATGGCGACTGGAACGCGCAAAAGGCGAAAAATCAAAATCCCAAGGACAAGAAGGGAAAGTCGACCAAGAAACCAAATCCAAGAGATGCTCCAGTGAAGCCAAGACCGGTTAGGTCAAAGCCATCTCAACAGCCGACATCAAGCTCAAAAGCAAGTACCGAGGCACCCATCAGATCGAACAAGAAATGGGTTAAACCCAACTACAGATGGGTTCCAAAGGTTCACTCTCCTAAATCTTCCAATGACTATAATATTTCTTCATCTTCTGTTTGTGATAAACAGAATATGTCATGGGAGAGAGTACCTTGAAAGGATGAAAAAGGTCAACCCAGTTTCAAAATGGATTGGGTTCCAAAGACCAACTAATCCTGCTCTGTGTCGGAGCAGCTATGGAGGCATATCATCAGACTTCAGTTTGTTGGTAGTGGCTGTTCCAGGCACATGATAAGAGGCATCTCTAAACTGTACAACATTCAGAACATTGTTTGAGAGTATGTGTCCTTTGCGGGAAAGGAAGAAAGGAAGGGATCACTCATGGGGTTAGTGCTTAACTATGTGAAGAATTTTCGGATCTGTTCTGAGATTATGCGTGCTGTTCTCAGACCTTCTAGATGCAAATTCAATCGGTGACTTACGGTTTGATTTTTCTTCTCGATACTCCTGAGTTTATCTTACACTGTTTCATTTCAAAGACATTTTTCTTTATTTTTCCTTATATGTCTTTCTTTAGTAGGTTGTTTCGGGAAGTGATATCAAGAAAGTGATAACGGGCAGTCTAAAACATGTGTAAGGGACTGAATCTGAATTGTCTAGACTCTGTGTTCAATGTACTGGTAGGCACAAAGGATTTGACAGTGTGGATTTAGATAGGATTATTTGGACTGACCATACGACACTCGGGTAGATTGAGCAGTGTGATAAACACGGGAACCCACAAGATACACTAAATTAATACGCATCTAGAACTGTGGCTTAACTCTTCCTTGTTGTACGGACTTATGTCCTTAATTCTGGTTCTGATAGGGCTACTGGGGGGTTCTGATAAAGTAGGTATGTAGGAAATTATTTTCTTGCTTTCTGTCTGTCAGTCATATGTTGTTTCCTCTGCGTGATTGGAAGAGATCCGACCTGGAATGCAACATATGCAACTCTATTTCTATGCGGATTCTTATCTATGAAATTATTTCTATCTATTAGTCATATGTTGTCCCCTCTGCGTGATCGGAAGATCCGACCTGGGACACAGCATATGCATCATTCTACATCTAAATCCCTCTATCTCTGTTAGTCATATGTTGTTCCCTCTGTGTTATTGGAAGACATCCGACCTGGGATACAACATATGTACTTCTATATCTGACTTCTTTCTTAATGATTGAATACTCACCTAAAGTAAGGAGTTCTTCGCAAGTTCTTGATTACCGGAGTATATCGGGAAGTGGGAAACATGTTCTAGTACATCTAAAATTGAACCATTTAAAAGGTTGTCTGTAGATCTTGCTGCTTAATTTAAGTGGACAACAATATCATTGGTCGTCGTCAGCTAAATGTCCATTTAGGAATATATATCACAATGACTTGTCACTTATAATCTGTCCAAATTGTCAACCTCCTTTGTGTTTAAGTGGACCACAATGTCGGTGATTGACCAGATCCAGACATGCAGGCGTGTGCTGATAAATGATATTGGATTGCTTGACAACTTTGATCCCAAATTTTTTTGTTTTTGTTAAATTTGTTCATAGTTTTCCTCTATGCACAAATTTAGGGGGAGAATAAAAAATTCAAAAATCAAACAAAAATCAAGAAATTAAAAATCCAATAAAATAGTGTTATTTCTGTTTTATCTTTTGTTCAGAAAATCAAAAATCCAAAAATATTTTTGTTTCTGTTTTTCTTAGAAAATATGAAAAAAAATCCAAAAATATTGTGTGCTAAGTGTTCTTTTAGTTTTGTTTTGTCTTGAAAAGTGAATTCAGATGTAGATGAGACTCATGGAGACTGTATCGAGATTTTCTAAGCCAAGGCTTCATCCGTGAGTGTCGAAGAAATTTCATTCAAAGGAGCAAGAAATGAAGATTATTCTTTCCACATTCAATCCTTCAACCCCAGAAGCAAGGTCAAGCTGTAATTGAAGATTATGTGACAGATTGCATTGAAGCCTCCTCAATCAATTTGCTGCTATCTTGTACCTGCTGAAGTGACCCAAAAGTTTTGTTCTCTATTCTCTATGAAGATTCTCAAGCTGAAAGCGCTATCTTTCAAGAATCAGTACATCAAGCCTCCTCACCCAATGTGCGTTTTAATGTCAAATTCTGAAGAAAAACCCAACTGCTCAAGATGAAGTCATTCATTGAAGATTCATCAAGTTCATCTTGAAGCTGTGAAGAAATTGGAGTTTAATGCTGAAGCCAAGCTCCCGTGAAGATTGACAAGATAAGCCAGCTACTTTTAGGGGGAGTTTGTTGGGTCAGTTAGAAAAGAAAGCTATAAACCAAGGGGGAGATTCTTGGGTCTAAATTATGGTTTATACTTTACTTTTCTAGGAAAATGTGTTTTTATGTCTAGGACCGTAAACAACTTGGTGTTTACGGTCGTATATGAGTTTACGGCCGTAAACCCAGTCACGGCCCATGTCTACTATATATATGGTGAGGAGTGCATGCGTGAAGCTAGAGGTGTGGGAGAGTAAGGCTAGAGAGAAGGAGAGCATATTGTAGAGAGAGAAACTAGAGAGAAGAATAGTGTGTGTGAGAGAATCTTGTGTAAGGAGCATCATTCATATCTTCAATACATTCAAGATTCAAGTTATTCTTCTTCTCATTCTCTTCTATTTTTATTTGGCTTCATCCGTTTGATTGGGATTCCGCACCATCAAACGGATCTGATTGATACTCAAGCAGATTGGGAACTTACAAGTGTGTTTGGGTATTGTTGATTGTGGCGATAATAGAAGGATATTGGGTGTCTTTTAAAGTATGCTCGTGATCACTGAGTTTCTCGAAAAGATCAGGAAACTATATTGGAGTATCTCTAATTTTTAGGGCAGAAGCGATATCGGTGTATTCATCACCAAGCTGGCCCAATATGTGAACTACCAGATCCTCTTCATCTATTGGGCTTTGGGCTAAAGCTAGATCGTCTGCAATGTTTTTCATGTCATATAGGAATTCTGTGATTGAGCATGTACCTTTAGGGTTATTGGCGAGTCTTGATTTCAAGGAAATAATGCGGGATCTTGAAACACTGACATAGATTTATGTGAGTCGTTGGAAGGCTTCACGTGCAGTCTCAGAAGAGGAGACAACTGGTTGAATAGTCTCTAACCAGCTTCCAAGAAGACCACCTAAGATGATTTGGTCCTGGCGAAACCAAGGAAGGTAGGACGGATTTGCTTTTGTGTTGTCGGTGGTAAGGAGTTTAGATGGGGCTTTTGTGTCACCAGTTACATAGTTGTCAAACCCTAATCCGGTTAGGGTTGCGATGACTTGCTTACGCCAAACTCGGAAATTGCTTGAATTGAGTTTTATCGGGAAGTGAGTGTGAGTGGTGACTTCGACGATTGTCATGGCTGTGTGCGATTGCTATGTAGCGTAGGAAGGATCGAGAATTGAAGGAAAAACTCGAAGGAGCTGTTTCACCTCTGATACCATATCAAAGGTAGAGTAATATGATTGAAGTTATTAATTCGTTTAATAAGTTACAAGCCTATATAAAGGCTGATTACAGAGGTTGAGAAGAGCTATTCTACAGGAGATCAATATGGAGCTAATCTAGGATCTATTGACTTGTAAGTCCCCAATCTGCTTGTGTATAAATCAGATCCGTTTGATGGTGCGGAATCCCAATCAAACGGATGATACCAGATCAAATAGAAGAGAAGGAGAAGAAGAATAACTTGAATCTTGAATGTATTGAAGATATGAATGATGCTCCTTACACAAGACTCTCACACATACACTATTCTTCTCTCTAGTTTCTCTCTCTACAATATGCTCACCTTCTCTCTAGCCTCTCCTTCACCTCTTTTCTCACACATGCACTCCTCACCATATATATAGTAGACATGGGTCGTGAATGGGTTTACGGTCGTAAACCTGTTCACGGCCGTAAACACAGCCGTAAACTCATATACGGCCGTAAACACCAAGCTGTTTATGGTCTTAGAAATAAAAAAACATTTTCCTAGAAAAGTAAAGTATAAACCATAATTTTAGACCCAACAATCTCCCCCTTGGTTTATAGCTTTCTTTTCTAACTGACCCAACAAACTCCCCCTAAAAAGTAGCTGGCTTATCTTGTCAATCTTCATCGGGAGCTTGGCTTCAGCATTAAACTCCAATTTCTTCACAGCTTCAAGATGAACTTGATGAATCTTCAATGAATGACTTCATCTTGAGCAGTTGGGCTTTTCTTCAGAATTTGACATTAAACACACATTGGGTGAGGAGGCTTGATGTACTGATTCTTGAAAGATAGCGCTTTCAGCTTGAGAATCTTCAGAGAGAATAGAGAACGAAACTTCTGGATCACTTCAGCAGGTACAAGATAGCAGCAAATTGATTGAGGATGCTTCAATGCAATCTGTCACATAATCTTCAATTACAGCTTGACCTTGCTTCTGGGGTTGAAGGATTGAATGTGGAAAGAATAATCTTCATTTCTTGCTCCTTTAAATGAAAATTCTTCGACACTCACGGATGAAGCCTTGGCTCAGAAAATCTCGATACAGTCTCCATGAGTCTCATCTACATCTGAATTCACTTTTCAAGACAAAACAAAACTAAAAGAAAACTTAGCACACAATATTTTTGTATTTTTCATATTTTCTGAAAATTAAAACATAAACAAAAATATGTTTTGGATTTTTGATTTTTTCTGAACAAGAAATAAAACAGAAATAACACTATTTTGGATTTTTTTTCATTTTCTGATTTTTGTTTATTTTTTTTAATTCTCCCCCTAAATTTGTGCATAGAGGAAAACTATGAACAAACCTTGCAAAAACAGTTTTCAAAACTAAGGAAATGAACTTATGAATCATGAAACAAAAGATATTATTCTATAAAGGATTCATGTTAATAACAAAAAGGGTTTTCATGTATTATTATACGTAAAGTCAAAACCCGTTTAATGCTGAAGCCAAGCTCCTGAAAAAGATTGACAAGAAAAGTCAGCTACTTTTTAGGGGGAGTTTGTTGGGTCAGTTAGAAATGAAAGCCAAAAACCAAGGGGGAGATTGTTGGGTCTAAATTATGGTTTATACTTTACTTTTCTAGGAAAATGTATTTTTATGTCTAGGACCGTAAACAGCTTGGTGTTTACGGCCGTATATGAGTTTACCAACTTGTAACACCCATAAAAATCAAGCCAATTTAAAACTTTTTAAATCATTCAAAACCATTAGTTATTACAAATCTATTTTCAAAATAGTTCCATATCAGAGTATCCCAGAAATCCAAATAAAAATATGAGGAAGTGTACGGTCACGCCTTCGCCTTTCCGCGGTCATCCGCCGTACCTGAAACAATAATCGATAAATGTAAGCTCGAAGGCTTAGTGAGTTACCCCCAAAATACTAATCACATATAACCATAATCATATCATATCAACAAATACAGAACATCCATGCATATCGAGTCTACAGTGTGACTGGTCCACCCGCACCGGGCCTTCAGACCACCTGGTCCACTCTCTGAGTCTACAGTCTGACTGGTACGCCCGCACCGGGCCTTCAGTCTATCTAGCTCACTCTCCGAGCCTCGGCACGTCTGGACCGCCTTCTCGGGGCCTTCGGCCTATCCGGACCGCTCGTCGGGCCTTCGGCCTGACTATGCGCCCTCCCGGGTCTGCAGTCTATCCGGTCCGCCCTGGGTATGTTGGCCAACAACACGAAGCAGGACCCGCCTCAACCCAACCCCCAATCCAACAACCATGTGCACATATAACAGATAATCACATAACAGTCTATAGTCAAACAAACCGATCTAACAGATCATATAGCATAGCAACATCCTAACCAGGATACCGACCTAACCGGTCACTAACATAACGTCATCCTATATACCAGGATACCGACCTAAAACAGGCCACTAACATAATACCGTTCTAACTACCAGGACGCAGATCTAACAAACCAATAAGCATATCATGCAAATACCCGGATACAAATCCGATAAAGGGCCGACCTTGGTGCCGTAGACCCTGTTGATATAGTGAGGATAACTCACCTCGTAAGTAGCTCGGAAGGTAGTGTCAAACTCCTCCAAATGTAGCTCCAACTCCAACACCTATATTCACCAATGTCCTTTGCTATAAATATCCAATTTATCAAAATACCCTCATAATCCAACTGGTCAACCCTTGGTCAAAGTCAAAGTCAACTGTCAAGGTCAACAGTCCATGTTGACCTTAACTCGTCGAGTACCTCTTAGATACTCGTCGAGTTCTTTGCATAACTTGCCAACCTGCCGAGTCACTCGTGTGACTCGTCGAGTTCCTGGAGTCAGTGGCCGTAACTCCTTGGCCAACTCGCCGAGTTTTCCCTTTAAAAATCGCCGCGTTCATACGTGTCCAAAGGTTGGGAAAACCCTCGTTGACTCGCCGAGTCACTCGACTAACTCGCCGAGCCCACAGAAACCTTCATCGGACTCGCCGAGTAGTTCATACAACTCGTCGAGTCTATGACAATCTTCATCGGACTCGCCGAGTCGTTCATACAACTCGCCGAGTCTCTTCACTCCTTTATTCATACAGACGATTTTAAGCCATGCTAAGGCTCCAAATTATAGATCCAGCTTCCCAATGCATGTTTATCATGTAAAGTTTCAAACTTTACGTGCATGCAAGGCTCTAATGACTCATAATGCCAAATCTAAACTTGAAATGCAGTTTAACTCAAAAGGAAGGGTTCATACTTGCTAAGGCTGTAAGCTTTATGGACCTAAAGACCAAGGAGAGTTCAGATCTGAAGTTGCAACGTCAGATCTTAGTTCATACCCAAGAATAGCTTCATAAGATGAACAAAAGCCCTAATCTTCAACCCAAAAGAGATCTAGAAAGAAAGAAGGTCAAGGTAACGACTTGATACCTTCAAATGGTGCTATCTGAGGTAGATTTCAGGTCTACACAATCTCCTTGTGGCTAGCCACTTGTTCTTCAAGTTCCTCTCTCTAAGAATCTTCTTCCAAGGTTTGAAACACACAAATGGAGCACACACACATGTATTAGGGTTTATGGGATATCAAGGCGCTATAAGGGGAGGCTGAGGAGGCCAAATGATCCCTTAAATAGGGTGAAAAACCCCGAAATTTAGGGTTTCATCCTCCAACTCCTACTCGTCGAGTCCCTTCTTGGACTCGGCGAGTAGGTCACTTAAGTGCGCGGCCTAACCCGCTGCTACTCGACGAGTCAGGCAACCAACTCGTCGAGTAGACCTTGAATTCATAAGAATTTATCACCATAAATTGATATTCGAGAATCGGGGCGTTACAATTCTCCCCCACTTGAACTAGACTTCGTCCTCGAAGTCTGCTGCGGTGAACATCCTCGGATAGTGCTCCCGCATCTCTGCCTCCGGCTCCCATGTCCCCTAGGACCCTATTTGGTGCTTCCACTGTACCTTTACCAAAGGTACCTCCTTGTTTCACAGAGCCTTCACCTTTCTCTCCAGAAGGCCACATGCCTCTCAACATGATTCAGGCACTCATCGACCTGAATATCCTCCAACGAAACCACCGCCTTCTGATCCATGATGCACTTTCGCAATTGCGAAACGTGGAAGGTGATGTGAATCCCAACCGAACCTTTTAAAAGGTCTATCCTGCGTGCCACTTTTCCAATTTGACAAAATCCTGATGATCCAACGTATCTGAAACCCAACTTTCCTCTTCCTGAAGCGAACCCTTTGAGCTGACAGGATAATGCATCCTTCCGCTCTCAAAATATCATACATAATCAGTCCACTAATAAATACGGAGACTCATGCCTGGCCCAATCAGCCTCGGGCTTGATTACCAGGCAAGCCTACGACGGTCCAATCGTCCCTAGGATGGAATACCCTCGTATGCCTCACATGTTTGGCCCAATCAACCCTCGGGTCCAATCTATCATTGTGTCTCCTCCACAATCCTCTGGTTCGTCACAACCGAGTACAACTCCCATAAACCTTTACAGAACATTCATTCGAACGCGCTCCGGTACCTTAAATCCTGGAATCCCGAAATTGGTCTGACTTCCTAACAGACAACTCTACTGAACCGTTGTCACTTCCACACCACTTACACCCAATCCTGATAATTCGAGGTTTCCACCAAAACAGAACCACAGATTACCTGCTGCTGCGGCCATTCAGTGCCTCCATAGATTACAAAAACTAACGTACACCAAGCCTTCGGCATGCCTGGACCGCCCTTCAGGGCCTACAGCCTCCCCGGTCCGCTCGCTGGGCGTTTGTCCTGACTGGGCCGCCTTACCAGGCCTTCAGTCTATCCAGACCTCCGTGGTCCGCTAACCTCATGCCCTAAAACCCGCTTCTCTACTAAACCCTTGTGCCTACGACTTACCTCCGGCCCGCACCGATTATCTTGGCCTACTGCCTCAATCCTTCCGCTCTCCCTGGAACTTATATGCCTACGAATCGCCGTCGGGCCGCACCGGGTATCTTAGCCTACTGCATAGCGCAAGACCGCCTCAACCCCATCCCAATGCCTAAACGATCAAGAAAAGATCTAACCCGGTTCCCAGAGCCTGAATTACAGAACGTTCTAATCCCAAACCTTCCCAAACTAACGTATACTCATTCGGATCCACTCTCAGTCTCCAACTGGAGTATTATCCGATCCAAGAAGATGGAACCTCGGCGACACTCCGAACTAATGAGATCACAAAGATCCTTTGAACTCCTTTCGTCCTCTAATAACAACTTCCAATCAACCAAAATACACTGATGTCCTCAGCCTACTCCAACAGAATGTTCAATACTTGGAACATACCTATTGATTGCTATAGCGTAGCAGCCTACTCAATACCCGAACATAGATCTACAAACATATACGGAGTCTTCAGCATGACTGGACCGCCTTACCAACCCTTCAGCCCATCTGGACCAATCTCAGAACCTTCAGCATGTCTGGACCGCCTCCCCGGGCCTTCAGCCTGTCTGGACCGTTCTCCGAGCCTTCGGTCTGACTGGTACGCCCCACTGGCCTTCAGTTTATCCGGACCGCTATAAACTGTTGAGCATCTCCTTGGACCACCCCTCCTGATGCTCTCTCCCATGCATCATGTTCTAACCCACTTGGGCTTTGAACTCCGGATCTACTCTGGGGTTTATAACCCCGACCTGACCCTAGGCCACATGCCGATCGTCCACCCTTTTCGGAAAACTGTGGTCTGATCCCTGATCTGCGTATCTTCCACATACGCTGAAATCCTGCATACGCGTGCTGAAGTACTATCCGACCTTGGAAGCTAACTGAACCCTCATTGATCGATGCTCCCTCTGAGAATTTCTAATTCTCCCCCACTTGGGACACAAACCACTACCTACTAGTGGCGAAATCCTAACTCTACTTAACCGTCCAAACCAAGCATTTCCATACTTCCCATAGAATGATGAATCCTGAAACGGAGAGTTTCCGCAGAACCACTCTACTGGCGTGGAGCAGCCGGTCTTTAGAAGAACCCGAATTCCAGCTGGCACTTCTGCATCTCCAACTCACAATTACCGGTCCTGGAATAGTGAATCAATATCCTAACTTCCCGTTCTCAAACATCCCTGGATCCTACCCATCTACAACTCCTCGATACTAAACTCTCCTGACCTTCCTATATTCAAGTGACTCATGCAGAAAGAGAAGAAGAATTTCATAATATAATCATAAGCAGTAAGATAAGTATGGAACTGTACCCGCAACCGCATCTGGTGCTGTCCCGACCTCCTCTGCTGTAAGCTGGAAGGCACGTCCCTGAGCCCTTGGGGGCTCTGCTCTACCCTGTCCCCCGCCAGTAATCCTCAATGTAGCCGACGCTGGAGCCTGCACCGATCTAGCAACAAGTTGTGGACAGTTGGTCTTCACGTGACCAAACTGATGGCAGTGATAGCAAATCCTCATGTCCTGAAACGGGGCCACCTGGCGAAAATCCCTAGCATAGTGCCCCTCCTTTCCGCACTTTCGGCACGCACCCCCGGACCTACAAACTCCGGAATGACCCTTCCCACACTTCTCACAAGTGCGGCCACTCTGTCCTCCGACCCTGGAATCAGCGGTCTTGGACCGCTTTGGCGCCGGCTGCAACTGCACTGGGGCCTGCCTCTGCTCTCGCAACTGTAACTCAATCTCTAACTCACGCCGTCTGGCGGCCTCCTGTAGCTCCAACAATGTATCACACCGTTGGGTAGCAACGAACTGTCTAATGTCAGTCTTGAGCATGCTCAAATAATATGTCATCTGATCCTACTCAGAAGCAAACTCCGGGCAAAACATCGCCCTCTCAGTGAACATACGGGTGATCTCCGTCACCGACTATGCATCCTGTCTCAACTCCAAAAACTCCTGAGCTAGCCGCTCACGCTCGACCCGTGGAATGTAGCGGGAGCGGAACATATCCCTGAACTGCTCCCATGTAACAGCAGCTCTCTGCTCGTCCGAATACGACCCTGTCATCAACCTCCACCAGTCCTTCGCCCCGGATCTCAACATGTTCAGGGCACACCTGACCTTCTGGTCATTCGGGCAGGAACATGTGAAAAAACATCCCTCGATGTCCGATAGCCACCTCATGGCTATGATAGGGTCCTGAATCCTATCGAAAGTCGGGGGCTTCGTATCAGATCTAATTGATGGTGCGGAATCCCAATCAATTGGATGATGCCAGATCAAAATAGAGAAGAAGTAGAAGAAGAATAATATGAATCTTCAATGTATTGATGAATGGAATTATGCTCCTTTACATGAGATTCACACACACACACACACACACACACTTAAGCTCATTTCTCTCTTTCTTGGCCGTACACTTCTCTCTTGTTCATCCACCATTCCTCACCCATTACACCTATATATATCGGAAACATGGGTCGTAGACGGGTTCACGGCCGTGAATGGGTTTACGGCCGTAAACCCGTTTACGGCCGTACACACCAACCTGGCCGTGAACACAGCCGCAAACACATATTACACTACAGAAAAATACAGTTGTCTAGAAAAGTAAAGTATAAACCATAATTTTAGACCCAACAATCTCCCCCTTTGTTTATAGCTTTCTTTTCTAACTGACCCAACAAACTCCCCCTAAAAAGTAGCTGGCTTTTCTTGTCAATCTTCATCGAGAGCTTGGCTTCAGCATTAATCTTCAAATTCTTCAAAACTTCAAGATGAACTTGATGAATCTTCAACGAATGACTTCATCTTGAGCAGTTGGCCTTTTCTTCAAAATTTGACTCTAAACGCACATTGGGTGAGGAGGCTTCTTGATAAGATTCTTGAAAATTGGTGCTTTCAGCTTGAGAATCTTCAGAGAGAATAATAGAGAGAACTAATCTTTTTGGATCACTTCAACAGGTTCAATATAGAAGCAAATTGATTGAGGAGGCTACAATGCAACTTGACACATAATCTTCAAGTCAACTTCACCTTGCTTTTGGGGTTGAAGGATTGAATGTTGAAAGAATAATCTTCATTTCTTGCTCCTTCGAATGAGAATTCTTCGATGCTCACGGATGAAGCCTTGGCTCAGAAATCTCGATATAGTCTCCATGAGTCTCGTCTACATCTGAATTCACTTTTCAAGATAAAACAAAACTAAAAGAAAACTTAGCACACAATATTTTTTGAATTTTTCATATTTTCTGGAAAAACAGAAATAAAAATATTTTTGGATTTTTTTTAAACAAGAAATAAAACAGAAACAACACTATTTTTGGATTTTTGATTTTTTTGATTTTTGTTTGATTTTTTTTTTAATTTTTTTTAATTCTCCCCCTAAATTTGTGCATAGAGGAAAACTATGAACAAATTTCACAAAAACAAAAATATTTGACTAAATATAAGACATTTTTGGGATCAAAGTGGTGAGATAGTCTTAACTTTGTTTATCAGTACCTTCACCTTCATGAATAGATCTGGTCAATTACCGGTATTGTGGTCCACTTAAATACGAAGAGTATTGACAAACTTTTCCAAATATACCATTTAGCCGACGACGACCACGGGTATTGTTGTCCACTTAAATTAAGCAGCGAGATCTACAGACAACCTCTAAATGGTTCAATTTTAGTTGCACTAGAATGTGTTCCCCACTTCCCGATATACCCTGGTTATCAAGAACTTCCAAAGAACTCCTTACTTTAGGTGAGTAAACAATTATTAAGGAAAAAGACAGATTTAGAGATAGGTGCATATGTTGTGTCCCAGGTCGGATCTCTTTCAATCACGCAGAGGGGACAACATATGACTAACATATATAGAGGGATTATAGAGAAAATAGGGTACATATACTGTGTCCCAGATCGGATCTTCCGATCACACAGAGGGGACATCATATGGCTAACAGATAGAAAGAATTTCATAGATAAGGAAATGCGTAGATATAGAGTTGCATATGTTGCATTCCAAGTCGGATCTTCCAATCACGCAGAGGAAGCAACATATGACTAACAGATAGAAAGCAAGAAAATAATTTCCTACAGACATACTTTATCAGAACCCCCCAGTCGCCCTATCAGAACCAGAATTAAGGACATAAGTCTGTACATCAAGGAAAAGTTAAGCCACAGTTCTAGATACGTATTAATTTAATGTATCCTGTGGGTTCCCGTGTTTATCTCACTGCTCAATCTACCCGAGCGTCGTATGGTCAGTCCAAACAATCCTATCTAAATCCACACTGTCAAATCCTTCGTGCCTACCAGCACATTGAACACAGAGTCTAGACAATTCAGATTCAGTCCCTTACACATGTTTTAGACTGCCCGTTATCACTTTCTTGATATCACTTCCCAAACAATACCTACTAAAGAAAAACTATAAGAAAGAAAATAATTGTCTTCAAAATGAATCAGAGTAAGATAAACTCAGGAGTATCGAGAAGAAAAATCAAACCGTAAGTCACCGATTGAATTTGCATCCAGAAGGTCTGAGAATAGCACACATAATCTCAGAACAGATCCGAAAATTCTTCATGTCGTTAAGCACTAACCCCATTTGTGATCCCTTCCTTTCCTCCTTTCCCGCAAAAAGACACATACTCTCAAACAAAGGTCTGAATGTTGTACAATTGAGAAATGTCACCTATCATGTGCCTGGGACAGCCACTATCAAGAAAACGAAGTCTGATGATATGCCTCCATAGCTGCTCCGACACAGAGTGGGATTAGTTGGTCTTTGGAACCCAATCCATTTTGAAACTGGGTTGACTTTTGTCATCAATGCACGATACTTCCACCCATGACATATTCTGTTTATCACAAATAGAAGATGTAGAAATATTAAAAGCATTAGATTATTTGGGAGATTGAACCTTCGGTACCCATCTGTATTCGGGTTTAACCCATTTCTTGTTGGATCGGATGGGTGCCTCGGTACTTGCTTTTGAGCTTGATGTCGGCCGTTGAGATGGCTTTGACCTAACCGGTCTTGGCTTCACTGGAGCATCTCTTGGATTTGGTTTCTTGGCCGAATTTCCCTTCTTGTCCTTGGGATTTTGATTTTTCGCCTTTTGTGCGTTCCAGTCGCCATTGTCTGAACGTGACCTTGAGGAGTTTCTTTTGAAGTATCTCCCTCTTGGCGCGTTCTGCCAGCCTTGTGCGTAGTAGGGAACATATGCACGATTTGGACAGTTTCGGGCAATGTGTCCATGTGTTCCATAGTGAAAACATGTCTTTTTCTTCACTAGGAAGTTGTTTCTTCCTGCCCCTGGTGGCGTGTCCTTGCCTTGTTCCTGGTTGTTCCCACATGCACACTTGCAGCAAGCAGTCTGCGTTGCTTGTTTTGGTGGCGTGTATTTCTCAACAGCAGATTTGTTAGGAGTAAAAGAATTAGAAGCAACAAATTCAGAGTTCAAAGAGTCATTGGTTTGTTAAGTAGTATTCTCCTTGTTCTCACCTTCTTCTACTTTACCTGCACAGGAAGTAGAAACATCAGTATTCTTCACCTCAACACCCTCAGTTGTCCCTGATTGTTCAGTCTTAACTGAAGCTGGAGTAGGGTTTCGGCCATACTGAGCAGGCATTTCTTCCTCATTGGTCTCAAGGGGTGGGTTATAGTTGTGATTAAAAGGAGGTGGCACACTGTGATACCCTAAACCCTTGGTTTGATTATCTTTAAAACTCAATTGTTTTTCTACTAAGGACTCGACTGTCTTACTTGACGCAGTATAATTTTTGAAACTAACATCTGTTTTTCCACACTTAATTTTCAAAGTGTCAAGTTCTTCAGTTACAGCAGCAAGTTTGTTTTTAATGTGATCATAGTTTACACACTTGTTGCTGTAATCTTCTTGCAATTTCCTGAAGTCCTTAGTTTTGGCCTCTAATTTTTTTTAATGGTCTTTGTTCTTTCCTAATAGTATACCTCTCATATTTTAGATCCTCATTTTCTCTTTTAATCAACTCGATTTGATCACATAAAAATTTGACAGTTTTAATACAATATTGAGAACAAGAGACTTCATTGACCGGGATGTCTGAGGAACTCATTGTTTACCAAAAATGTTCTTTGACTAAAAACTCAAAAGTCAACCTTAAAAAACAAATTTAAAAAGTCAAACTTGAAAAGTCAAACTTCAAAGTCAAACCGAAAAGCAAAATTTTAAAATTTGAAAGTTAAACGAGAAAGTCAAAGGTCAAACTTTTAAGTAAAAAGACAAAATTAAAAACTAAATTTTTTTTGGGTTGAAAAAGTAATTTAAAAATAAAGAAATTGATTTTGGGGTTAAAAGTGTCAAAAATGCGAAGTGGGAATCGAAATCGAGAAGTCTTTTGAATTAAAATGCAAAGGAAATGAACGTGATGTAAGATGGTTCAACTGGTTAATGCGCCTTGTTGAGTCTGGAGGAGACCCGGGTTTGATCCCCGACACCCTCAATTTCGTTTCCAATTTTTTAAATGCGCGTGCATGTATACCAAGCCGTATTCCCTAGCCGTCCACCGAGTCGCAATCCACCAAGCCATCTACCAAGCCGTATACCACCAAGCCGTCCACCGAGCCGTATACTCCGAGCCGTAAACCGCCGACAGCAAAATCTGGCTGTAAACTCTGGGGCCATAAACTCCAGCTGTAAACTTCGGCTGTAAACTCCGACCGTATACTCCGGCCGTAAACCCTGCTTCAGATGCGAAGAAAAACGACGTTTTCACACTTTTTGCTCCAAAACTCGATCCAGAACTCGTTTTTATGAAAAACGCGAAGAACAAACCCCCTTTATTTTGCTAAGATCTATCCAAAAACGCAGAAATTCTTCAAAGATAAGATCAAATAAGCTGCAGATCTGACAAAAATGATTGATACAATCCAAGCTCTGATACCACTTGTAAGTCTCCAATCTGCTTGTGTATCAATCAGATCCAATTGATGGTGCGGAATCCCAATCAATTGGATGATGCCAGATCAAAATAGAGAAGAAGTAGAAGAAGAATAATATGAATCTTCAATGTATTGATGAATGGAATTATGCTCCTTTACATGAGATTCACACATACACACACATACATACTTAAGCTTCTTTCTCTCTTTCTTGGCCGTACACTTCTCTCTTGTTCATCCACCACTCCTCACCCCTTACACCTATATATATAGGAAACATGGGTCGTACACGGGTTCACGTCTGTGAACGGGTTTACGGCCGTAAACCCGTTTACGGCCGTACACACCAACCTGGTCGTGAACACAGCCGCAAACACATATTACAATACAGAAAAACACAGTTGTCTAGAAAAGTAAAGTATAAACCATTATTTTAGACCCAACAATTGACTATACATTTGATATACAAAATACAAATAGAGTTAATTATAAACGTGTTGTATTGGTGAGTTGGGCTGCTGTGGCTCTTTGGGCTGTTGTGGATCACTATTGGATTGTATATCCTTGATAGTAGTTACACCAAGAACACACCTACATGAAGCTTTAGAGAGATATTTGGGTGGAATGAGATAATCAAATCCGAAATTTGCTTATTAGAGAGACCAAACAATCTCCAAATGATGTGTGCTTTATATCCACGCATAGATAATTGAGTTAGCTAACACCTAAAATTTCCAGCTCTGTAGGACTCACCATGTGTCGTTGGAAACACGGTGGTCAGTTGTTGTTGCCGGTCAACTTCTTGGTTAACGCTGTGGGTCGTGTGGGTCTTGGGCCTTGTCCGTGTCATTTAATAAGAAGATCATTCCTTTCTTGAAATTTCATTCTTTTTTCCTTATCTATTCTTATTTTGTAACTATATATGCTTCATACAATATCGGATTTTGATCAATCTTATATCCTTGAAAATCTGATAAAGTACACTACAACTTATATTTAGACATCATTGGCTTAATTTTTACAAATCTCAAGTTATTAAGTCGTGAGTATATGTATACTCATTTTCCACTTTCAACATTTTTACAAGTCATTTTCTAATGACTATAACTCTATCATTCCAAACATAAATGACATAAATTTCTATATACATATTATTTGACGTATAAGATACAAATTTCTTTTACATACTTTCATCTAAATTCTACCTATCTATACCTCAAATGGCTTAAAATCCCATAAGCACCAACTAGTTTTTCTTCCAACTTTCCAATCTCACAACTTAATTGCTCATCTCTCAGCTAATTCTTATATGTCATAGTTCCATGCCAACTTTGTTTGTTCCTTAACACATGCTTTTGGTTAGCCTAAAGCTCTAAAGTTGTTACTTTTATCATCTATCTCAAATTCTATTTTTCACATTTCTTTCCATTTTACCCTTGTTTCCATCAAATTCATTTCCAATGATTTATTGGACTTATATTAACATAAATGAATATAATAACTTTTATAATTTCATAATATTTTGCTTTTGGTCTTGTAAAATGACCAAATGGTTTTTTTTTGACCGATTATCCTTTATTACATTTGATTGTGTTTTTCTTGCTTGCTTTGACTTATTTCGTATTTTCTAAACAAATAAACTTTTGGATGTTATGACATATCCTCAAGTTCTTCTACGGTCGGTCCATGCATATTTTATGTCCGGGGGAAAATAAAAGGCTTCTTATTATTAATTAAAAATATTATATTGTAAAAAGTTATTGAGATTTAGAGGTGGTTGCTAAATACCAAGACCAGTACAATATGAATGTGTGCAAAAAACCAATGCGGAACCAAAAGCCAAAGTAGGACCATAGTGAAAAACAAAATGTTTTGTTTTTTGGGTTTTAAAAGGACCGATTTTCATATCCAATTTGATTTTTCTTTATACAAAAACCTAAAAAAGAATATCAAATGGAAATACTGACACCTTTTCATGCATAATTTAAGTGATTAAGTTTATTAAAAATTAAAATAACAACTGTGTTTTTTGGTTTTTTCCTTGACCAATAATATGATTAAAATGTGTTTACTTCGTCTATAAAGAATAACATATAGCCTTTTGCGTTAAAATCAAGGTTGTTAAAATCTCGAATTTAATCTTATGATCTTACGATTTTAAGACCCTACAAGTGAAAAACGAACGTCACAAGTTGCAAAAAGTCTTCTAGAGTATCATCATTTAATCAACTCACCTCGATTTAGGCAGAACACACCTATAATAATCCTTTTGTGATTTTATGTCTTACTTATACATGATCAAAATAATCTTATTTCTGATTATGATGTTTTATTCTTAATATTTACGGTTTGTAACAACAAATATTAGCGGTGATGCTTAAGAAGTTAAAGTTAATTACACCATCTTGCAAGCAAAATTTGAATATGAGTTCATTTTGGTAGGATCTTACAATTCCGACTCAATATTACGATCACGATTTTGCAAAACGTAAAACGATTTTAAATATGATCTCGATTTTGACAACTTTGGTTTAAATTGACAAAGCTTTTAGCTAATTCATATATGGGTATAATTAAATTATTTTTTCAATAAATACCGATACAATAAAACTGATCTTTCAATCAATTATGAAAACTTATAGATAATGCTCCGGTCAAAATGTACAAAATGTTTAACATAAAGAAAACAACCATCGATATTATAGAAAATTATAATGAAAAATGAGGTTTTAGACATAAATCATAATTGATATCTACCTGGTAATAATACAAATATGAGGATAAAATGATAAATTATAGGATGAGTTTGAGATGAAACTCGTACCGACCAAAACTGGTACCGATCGGTACTGTTCCCGATTTTTCGAAATCGAATTTGATGAGTACCGAACCAAATTAACCAAATAAAAAATACTGACCGTACCGAATCTGGAATTTCGTGATTTTAAAGTACCGAGTACGGGATCGAGATTTGGTACTAACTGTTCATCCCTACTTTATATACTATGTTTTGGTAAAAAATTTAAAAATACATAAAGAGACAGACTATAAGAGAGTCGAACCCAACCCAATTTTTGGTGGAGAGTCGAACCCAACCCAATTTTTGGTCAGAGCCGGTCATAACCGACTCATCCAAAAAGCTACTTTGAGAAATTTTGCAACAAAAGTTTTGCATATAAAATATATATTTGAATTAATTTTGGGATTCAAATCATCAGAGGAGCGGGACATCCTCCAACTTGCCCCTATTTGGTCGAGCGTATGTTTTTCACACTATAAGATCAAATTTTCAACACTATAAAAATTATTCAAAGAAACTAATTATAAATATCAAAGGCAAATATAAATCCTTACATCTGGAATCAACTTAAGGTGAGCAAACACTTCGTCGGTATCAACTTTTGCCTGAAAGTTATAACTTGAAATAAGAAAATTGGCCACATATTGCAAGACATGATGTACAAATAAAGTGTGATGTTTGTTCAAATTCGAGAAATCATAATTGACAATCAAATAAAAGAAATTATCACAGAAGAATTTTTATTAAAGAAGAATCACCAAGCAACTCATTAACAAAATATTTAAAAAAAAAAAAACTATTTCAAAGTAAGTTTCAAAAATAACACTCGTATAATCAGAAGGAAGCTTTATGGAAGCATTAAAGAATCCATGGAGTAGAGTTATAGCTAGTAATAAAAATCAAGATCCTGGACACACAACAAACACATAACCATTACATTATATGTATAAATGAGAGGGGATTCAGTATATGAATGAACATGTTCTTTCATCAAGAGCAAGTGCACAAATTTTTCATCCTTCAATACAATTAGATAATTATCCCCAAATAAGTTTGAGTACTCTTTATCAAATGATAAATGGGGAGATTCTTGAAAACTCATGAGCGAAAACGAAAATAGAGCATAATAGAAGAAGCATTAGAATAAAATTCTCAACTTTTGTTCTTGTGTATTGGTATAATTGAACAAGATTGAACTTTGGTTGTCTCTACTGTAAACTTTTGTATTATACAGTTAGCTTTTATATTAACAACAAAAATATTCTAAAACCTACAAAAAAAATGAAATTTTATTTACAAATTTTAATGTCATTTTCCACTCATATGTTTTTCTAAAATTTTACATTTTCACAGATATCATCTATGAGAATGGCATGGCTCAGTCATTTTTTTTTTGCTAAGAAATGTCATTTTCATAAAAACCAGATGTGAAAATGGTATTTTTGTACCAATTTTTTTCCTAAAAGATGTCATTTTCCTGGATATTATATGGCTTTTCTCAACAAAAAAAAATGATTAAGATATACCATTTTGGCATATATTATCTACAAAAATGGTATTTTTCAATCAATTTTTGTTTTGCTTAGAAATGAATATTTTGCTTCTTATATATTACTAAACATTTAGAAAATCAACAATAAAATGTATCTTTAAAATACATTAAAATCTACAAGTAATCAATAACATTGATATATTTTCATTATCTTGAAATGTGATATTTGAAAGGAGATCAATGTTTAGGAGTAACATTAAGAGTTGTGTGTTTGAAAGTGTTTCATTATCTTGAAATGTGATATTTGAAAGGAGATCAATGTTTAGGAGTAACATTAAGAGTTGTGTGTTTGAAAGTGTTTTGAGAGAATTTTCATTTTTTTGTAATTTATGGACAAACACAGAAAATAAGGTTTTTATACATCTTATATGTGAAACCCATCATTTTCACAAATGGATATGTAAAATGGACAAGTTAATTTTCCAAAATCAACAAACCGATGTTATTTTGATGTTTTTCGTAGATGACTTGTCGATTTCACAGATGACATCTATGATAATGGTGTCTGTTTTGTGGTTGGACTAATTTTTTTTGTATTTTGCAAAATGGTAAATGAGATTGTTAGACATATTTGTTTATTTTTTCTTAAATTAATTTATTAAAGTATAGAATTTAGTTTTTATTTATTTAAATAAAAAATATTGAAAATAAAAACTAATAAAAATATAAACATGTAAATTAATAATTTCGGATTAATTTTGTAACAAAATAAAACCTCAGACCAAATACATAGAAATTTGAAACCATAAAAATAATTTATATAAGAAAAATAAATAAATAAAGATTAAAGAGGGTCACACTACTTCATCTAAACACATGTGACATGACCAATCTTATAATCTGTCTTGCTCTTAGAAAGTGATCTGCATTTTCTTGGATCTTTCTTAGCATAGTTTGGTAAAGTGATATAATTTTATAATCATTCTTTTTCAATTGACAGATTGCTTTTCTTCAACCTTTATTTCCCAAAAAGTTAACTCTCTTCTATCCTTGGATCGCAAGCGGTAGTTGGCTTTCCTCAATCTTCTTCCTCCAAATGATAGTGTGGGAAATTGATTTAACTTTATTGAATATTTGTTTTTCGTCAGTTAGTTTTCTAAGGGTTTATTTGTATTATTGATATAAATTTCTTCAATCTTTGTTTTCCCAAAGTGTAGTTGTTGTCCAAAGGGTAGTTTGATAAGTTGATATAATTTTCTTCGGTCTGTGTTACTTAGCTTCTTTTCTATATTTGTTTACCAAAGAGTAGCTTCTTTTCTTAATTGTTATAATGTTCTTTTCTTCCTTATTTGTTTCCTAGAGGTTAATTTGGTAAATTGATATAACTTTGTGCCATCTTTGTTACTTTGTATCTGCATGAACAAATATATTATTCATTTTAATGGTTGAAAACGATGTTTTTGGGTTTCCTTTTTCTACTTTATTGGCCAACCATTCATTTCTTTTTTCCCAATCCACCTACTTGTATCGCTTATGTGTGCATTGTCTCATCGCTAAATACCTTGATGAGGTTGATGGTTGAAATACTCTTATATCATTTTTATGACTTGTCTAACATGTAACATATAAATTTAAGAGGACATGACTAGGTTTTGGTTTTCTTTTTATGGAAAATTTTTATTTTCTATGCACCAAAACCTCTTTTACTTAAAATATGTCTAATAATGTTATTCTTTTCTTAGAAACTTATATATAAAAGGTCTCATTTATTCATAGTTAAGCCACCGGGGATAACTGAAAACTAATAATAATAGTGCAAGCCATTAGTTAATTATCAAATATTGGTTTATTTATTCCAGAAATAAAAACCCCACGGAAGCCAAGGGATCGGTTGGAGATTGTGTTCTAAGATCCATTTTGCTTTTCTTATTGAAAATTTGACAAAGTTGAAATAGAGGGTTAATTTAGGGGTTATAATTGGGTTGACGGTGTATTTCTCATTTTGATTGTTTGTAATGTTGTTTGATCCCGGTTTTTGCCCGGTCTTGTTAGGCGTGGGTCTTTTAATGTAGGGAAAATGACTTGGGAAGGTAATTAACTTTTCAGTAAGTTCATATCTGGATAACTATCTTTTTTAAGTACACATGTAGGTAACAAACTTGTTGGAAGTGTTCACATATAACCATTATGACCGGCTGTAGCAGGTTACATCCTAGATATGAACAGTTTCAACAAGTTCGTTACCTAGATGTGTACAAAAAAATAGTTACCTAAATATGAACAAAACGAAAAGTAAGAGTAAATTACACGAATGGTCCCTGTAGTTTGGGGAAATCTGTGTTTTTGGTCCATAACTTATTTTTTTTAACTCGGATGGTCCATATATATATATATATATATATATATATATATATATATATATATATATATATATAGGTTCATGTGACACGGCCTAATTTTGTGAGACCGTGAGACGCATTTTTTATTTTTTTTTATTTTTTTTAGTTAATTTAAGTTCCGAAGATAATATTTAAAAAAAGAATTTTTGGATTTTTCCATTTATTTTGCATTTTAAAATTATTTTTTAGAATATGTACAGTGTAATATTCTATTAGAATATTTCACGTATTTTTAAAAAAAAAACGGGATTTGTTTTTTATTTTTTTTTATTTTTTTTATTTTTTTTTATTTTTTTTATTTTTTTTAGTTAATTCAAGTTCCGAAAATAATATTTAAAAAAAGAATTTTTAGATTTTTTCATTTATTTTGCATTTTAAAATTATTTTTTAGAATATGTACAGTGTAATATTCTATTAGAATATTTCACGTATTTTTAAAAAAAAACGGGTTTTTTTTTTTATTTTTTTTAGTTAATTCAAGTTCCGAAAATAATATTTAAAAAAAGAATTTTTGGATTTTTCCATTTATTTTGCATTTTAAAATTATTTTTAGATTTGGTCTCACGGTCTCACAAAATTAGAATGGTCTCAAATGAACCTGAACATATATATATATATATATATATATATATATATATATATATATATATATATATATATATATATATATATATATATTATGTTATTTACGATAATGATAAATGATTAATTGTAAACTATGGTTTTGCATTTACGATTCCTGTAAATGCCAAATAGAGTAAATAAAACAATATTATACAATTACAAAAACCTCTATTGGAATGTTAGCTAATTTCAAGTTATACCCTCCATACACGATGAAGTGCAGGAGGGAACATCCCTTGTGCAATATAGAAACCTAAGGAGTTACCTAAGGTTCAAGCAATCATGATTGCTTAGGGATCAAGCAAGTCGTTTATATGGAAATTAGTTTTCGAGTAGGATAATAAGTAGAATGCTATTATCGGCTTATATATAGATATCGAGTGTAAGGTTATCAAAGCATGAGAGTGCATTAGTAAGGAACGATTGTAATACAGTTTTGAGTTATTTTCTGCAGTATAATAAGAGTTTGTTCCTATACTTTGTTTTCTCGGTTGTTCTTCTTTCAGTTGGTATCCAAGCTAGACAATAGAGGTTATATCCGACGATCATGACAGGAACCGGGGACAACAATCAAGAAACAATCTAGAATCGTCTAGTACAAAGGAGAAATCGTCATTCTCGTTTCATGTGTTGATGCTCACCACAACAACCTACACTGCTTGGGCAATTGGTATGAAGGTCATCCTCAATGTTCACCAAGTCTGGGATATTGTCGATCCAGGAACACCGAATGCCAAGATAAATAATGTAGCAATAACCGTTTTATTAAGCAATTCCTGAAGACTTAATCTTGCAAGTCGGCATGATGAGTACAGTGAAGGAAATATGGGAAACCATCAAAATCCCCCACCTAGGTGTAGATACAGGTATGGGAAGCTCGTTTAACAACACATATCAATAAAATCGTTCCAAATTCAATCAACAACCACAAGTAATGGCGATTCTGACAAGTCAAAAGGAAAGAACAAAGATCGTTCCAAAGTACAATGTTATAGGTGTGACAAGTTTGGTCACTTTGCATCACAGTTTCCAGAATGAAAAGACAAGCATCAAGAAGTGCATATATTTGAAGTCGAGGATCATGATCCACATCTTTTCGTGTCTTAGACTCTCTTCGAGATAGTTTCTTGAATGAAGAAGGTATAATACCAAGAAAGTTCAGAATTCAAGAAAACAACGACGTATGGCACTTAGATAATGACGCAAGTAACCACATGATAGGTAAACTATCTTACTTTATCGAACTTAATAATAGAATTGGAGGTAGAGTAAAATTTGGGGATGACTTATTTGTCGAGATACATGGCAAAGGATTCATCTTATTCAAAGGTGAATAGGAGAAGTCAAAAGTTACTAGCTGATATTTATTATATTTCGAGTCTTAAAACTAATATTACCAGTCTAGGACAAGGAACAAAAAATGGGTGTGATGTGTTGATGAAAGGTGATCCTATACTTCTTTATGATAGCTGAAAAATCCTTTTATTTAAAGTAAATTTCTCAGTGAATAGACTCTACAACACAAGCATGATTACGGCATAACAATTTTGACACTATTTTAGCTATGTCGAATAAAAGCTTGTCAAAAGACTACCATGCATCACCGAATCAAATCAACTTTGTGAGTTATGTTTAGTTGGAAAACCAATGCGAAGCAATTTTTCAAAGAAAGCTACATATCGCACCGAGAAAATCTTAGAACTTGTGCATGGAGATCTTTGTGGGCCGATATCACCATCAAAAATTATCGGAAACATGTATGTATTCGTTCTCATCGATGATTACTCAAGGTTTATGTGGAGTTATCTTATGAATGAAAAAACGAGGTCATAGTTTATTTCAATAAATTTAAGGGATTACTTGAAAAAGAATTCAAAAGTACTATAAAGGTTTTTCGCATAGAGAAAAGAGGATAATTTACTTCACAAGAGTTCAACAAGATTTGTGAAGATCATAGTAATATGACACATCACAACCCCTACACGCCATAGCAAAACAAAGTGGTAGAGAGAAGAAATCACACACTTCTAAAGATGGCATGAAGCATGTTAAAATCCAAAAACAACCCAAACTTTCCTTAGGGAGAAGCAATACAACATACAATGTAATGCCCGCGTTTCAGGTTAAGCGTTAAAGTTATGATGTAATAGTTAGTGTCGACAATTTTAATCTATTTGATGTAATAAAGAAGAATTGTGTGAATATTATGTGTTTCAAGATTATTATGATATAATAAAATAGGAAAATTAGTCGAATCGTCTGTAAATCGTAAAAATAAGTGCGCCAAAACACACACACACACACACACACACACACACACACACACACATATATATATATATATATATATATATATATATATATATATATATATATATCGTCGTCCCGATTCCAAAAATATAAATTTCGTCGAAATCCGAATCCGTATGAATTAAATATGATTTTTATAAGATATAAAAGTCAGCCGCCTACAAAGAATGTGTGACGTAAAAAACTACAGAGATAATGATTGACTTTTAGCTAATGCCACAAAAAAATCGTAGTACTCCTTAAAATAGAAATTTTGAGAAAAAGAATGCCAAAAACGGAGTCCATATGAGAGAGTTGTGATTTTAGCAAAATCATTTAATTGTATAAAAATATGGGCGAAAAATAAATCAAATATAGCCGACGGAGTCTAAACGAAAGTTGTAGATCTCGTCGATAGCTACGCGTGGATATAAATAACGTCAAAAACAGAGTTCGTATGAACGAGTTATAATTTTTTATAATATATTTACGTATTAAAATGAAGTATAAATCATATATACGTATACATATATATACATATGTATATATCATTAGAAATGTATCGACGATGTGGTCGTTATAAGACTAATGTTGAGTACTTTCGACATTTAAGTAACTATAGACGATGGTTTTTGAAATTTCAATTACTATAAATAAGAGGCTCTAGGCTCTCATATTTCTTGCACTATTCTCTTGGTTCAAGACTATTTCCCTTCTTGTCCCCAAACATTTCGGTCCCTCGTGATTCGACTTCTCTTTGTGTATTTTTAGTATAGCAAGGTGAGCGCGGAAGCGTTACAAGAATCTTTTTAGAAAAAAAGATTCAGTGAAGAAGTTCTGACCACGGAGTCCTAAGTTTTCGCTAGAAACCTTGTAAGTGAGTTATGCTTACCCTACTTTAATTATAACTTATGTTTAAGTTCATTGTGTTTATTATGAACCTATAAACAATATATGTGTTATTATAATATCTTTTAACTACTCGTGGTACGAGGAATTTGGTTTCAAGGGCCGCATAGGGTTGTTGGATTTCAAAATTGCTTAAATGCCAAAATGGTCCTGCCCTCCAGTGTTTCATGTATGGCCCCTGTCTGTACATAGTGGTTGAATAGTATTGTTTAACACTTATAAAATGACATCACTCGTAAACAGTCGCAATAAATATTAGACTAAAATCTAGCGGTAATGATACTAGGTTTCGTCGAAGGATAATATAATTTTTAGAAGCAAAGCGCTGCCCGAGTTTGGAATCATCACTTTAACAAGTGAATGCATATTTACTTTCAACTTACACATAGATATGAAGTATTTAATGTAAATTACATGCTATGTGTGCATATTATTTGTGTTATTGATATCTATGTTGCATGAACAAAATATAGATGTTTTATTTGATTTAAATTGTATATGTATTTTATACCTATAATTATGATGGGTAAAGACGGGTAGATGAAACAGATGATGAGCGATGAATTAAAATGATGAGTGGCCTTGATGTTTAAGCTGACTTAGTCATTTAGCGGAGTATAGATGATGACCACTGACTATTCTAGACAGTCTAGTGGAATGCTGACAGGCTTTCAACCTGTAGGTGTTTATGAACGATGTGTTCACCGGTGTACTCCATCCCCCCATCATGGTTGCCTTACTGACATATATTGCTGAGGAATCATCTAAGTAGTATTGTCATCCCGATGATGATCCTTAGGCTAGGTCCCTTAATTTAGATGTTTTAGGGACAGATAGTGAGGATAACGTGAATGGGTAATCGGGTTGATTGATCTGATGAAATTAATAAACTTATTTATTATGGGTTGAAAACCCTATATGCTCACTAGGCTCCCAAGCTTGACCCACTCAGTTTCTTGTATTATTGTAACACCGTAAATTTTCAAACATTTTTTTTCATTTTAAAAATCACGTAATTCTCATAACAACGTTCGCAAAACCCCAAATGACAATATTTCAAAAACACTTATTCAAAATATGTTTTAAACGCAATCCATGATCCTCAAAATATAACTCCGTCTCGTGTGTACAATCAAGTCGACGCCTTCCCGTGATCCTGAGAAGTACCTGAAACACATAACACATAACACAGTAAGCACAAAGCTTAGTGAGTTCCCCAAAATACCACACATAACTCATTATCCTCTCATGGCTATGCTCGGATAAGACCCTCCAGTCAATGTGTCTCAGTGGGACCCTCCGGTCCCACAACTCGGGTGGACCATCCGGTCCTAACTCAGTAAACTCAAAATAATACACAGCATAAATCACAAAGACATAATGCAAGATATCACAATACTCAATATAAGCACATAAGACCCTTTAGTCATACATAGATTACTACTCTAGGTAAGTATAGTGAGAAGACTCACCTCGTAAGCAAGCAAGGAAACTGAATACCCCTCGAACAGTCTAATCCCCGCCTACATGTAATAAGCATCTCTAATTAACACTTAAAGATCACAACTCTAAATAAACTCATGCCAGTCCCTATTTAACTCTTGGGATGGGTAAAAGACCATTTTACCCTTCCATGACCTCCATCCCTCAGTTTGACCAAACCCTAAAGTCAACAAAAGTCAACACTCGAGTCAACAGTCCATGTTGACCCAACTCGTTGAGTGCATCTATGTGACTCGTCGAGTCCCTTCGGTTCCTCAGAACCCTCATGAAAGTCCAACTCAACTCGCTGAGTTACAGCGTGTTCAGACTCATCGGTACAAATTCCAACCGACTTGTCGAGTCAGCTCATCGACTCGTCGGATCCCTTAAGTCGAATTCTCATTCAGACGTTTTAAGGCAGAACTGATACCCTATACTCCGGATCTATCTTCCTAAGGCTCGAATATCACGTAAAGCTACAAGCTTTATGTGCATGCATGGCATATTAGGCTCATAATGCCAATACAAGCTCCAACAAGGGTTAGATGCACAAGAGCTTGCTTCCAGCTCAATAAAGCTTGAGTCTTTGGACTCACAAGGCCTCCTACAGTCCATATTTAAGGTTTCAACCTCAATCCATGCTCAAATGACTTTATGAAACAAGGTAGATGGGAGAAAACCTTAAAAACTCCTTAAACCAAGATCTCATGTAACATCCAGAAATTTATAACCAATTTAAACTTTTCAAAAACAACCCATATTCATTAAGTTATTACAAAAAGGTTTTCAATTCATTTATTATCAGAGTATCCCAGAACATCAACATAAATCTGAGGAGCGGTACGATCACGCCTTCGCCTTGCCATGATCTCCTGAAGTACCTGAAACAATACACTGAAACTGTAAGCCCGAAAGCTTAGTGAGTTACCCCCAAAATACCAACCACAATACCATACACATATCATATCGTATCATAAACAGAACAGCCATGCATATCGAGTCTACAGTGTGACTGGTCCGCCTGCACCAGGCCTTCAGTCCACCCGGTCCACTCTCTCTCTCCGAGTCTACAGTATGACTGGTCCGCCCGAACCTGGGCCTTCAGTCCACCTGGTCCACTCTCTGAGTCTACAGTATGACTGGTCCGCCCGCACCGGGCCTTCAGTCTGTCTGGTCCACTCTCCGAGCCTCGACACGTCTGGTCCGCCCTCTTGGGGCCTTCAGCCTATCCGGACAGCTCGCAGGGCCTTCGGCCTAACCGGTCCGCCCTGGGTATGTTGGCCTACAGCACAAAGCAAGACCCGCCTTAACCCAACCCCAGCCCAACAACCATGTGCACATAAACATATAATCATATAACATCTCACAGCTAATCCAACCGATCCAGCATATTACATAACACAACAACATCCTAACCAGGATACCGACCTAACCGGTCACTAGCATAGCATCATCCTATATACCAGGACACCGACCTTAACCAGGTCTCTAACGTATACCATCCTAACTACCAGGATGTAAACATAGCAAAGCAATAACATAACAAACAATACCCGGATTTCCATCCGATAAAGGGCCGGCCTTGGTACCGTAGACCCTGTCGATATAGTGAGGATAACTCACCTTAAACTGCTGAAACACAGCTGGTACCCTTCTGGCTGCTATCTGACAATCCCCGCACTGCTGCTCCTCTAGTTCCCCGAACTATCAATGCCACAACAACACTTAGCCCAAAACAATATTCTTCTAAGGGTAAATTGACCATTTACCCTTAACCCAATCTGATCCATGACTAAGGCCCAACACCATAAAATGAAGGGCCCAACACTAGGTAAGCTTCTCAAGCCCACTAGTGACCCACTAATGGCCCAATTTGCTACATTGGGCCCAATCCCTTAATGGGCCTCACCCTAAGCCCAAAATATATTCCTTGGTCCATATAATATGATTTCTGATGGCCTACTAAGGCCCAAATACCCAAACATGCCCCAAACCACGGCCCAAAAACTCATGATCCATACAGACAGAGTACGCGGGGCGTACCCCCCCCCCCCATGTACGCTAAGCGTACCGGCAGAATGATGAGTACGCTGGGCGTACGTCACTTTACGCTGGGCGTAAACTCGCTGAACTAAAAGTCCTCATAAGTTCTTAATGGCTTAAGCTCTTAAGCCCAAACCTCAGATCCATCGACCAAACATGCCTAGGATCCATAAAGTCTCAAACTTTATTACTTGTGACGTCCATAAAGCTCTTCACTCAATGTCTTAATCCATTAAGACCTACCTACATCATTCATGAGACAATCAAAGCCATTGGGACCTCATTTTTCTCACTCAAGACCTCTCCTAAGGTCTGAAAGGACAGCTAATCTCAACCAACTCACATCATTCATCACTGTGGGGTTTGTGGGACAAGAAATGATGTCAAAACTTCATAACACCAAGATCTACACAAAATAAATGTCAAGGAAGAGACTTTATACCTCAAAAGGGCTCCAAGGGATGATGTTATTCCAGATCTATAAGCTCCAACTTCCCAAGTCCTTCTTTGACAACTTCCTCTTTTCCTCTTCCAAGCTTAAACCACCAAAATGAGCTTCCCAAGGTCATGATCTCACAAAATGGAAGGATGAGGCGTTCTAGGGTTTCTCTGAGGTTGGGGAGGCTGATATGGGGGCTAGGGTTGAAGCCATGATGTTCTATATATAGTGGCTGGCCCTAAGATTAGGGTTTAATGACTCTGAGCGTACGCTGGGCGTACGCGTCCTGCACATGCGACCATTTACCCGGTTACGCTGGCGTAACCCAGCCTACGCTGGGCGTACCCACGCGTGTCCCATGGTCAACTTCGACAACTTTCTCCATTAAGGGCCATAAATGTCACTTTCTTTAAAATGTCATAACTCCTTCATCCTAAGTCCGTTTTCGGCGAACTTTATATCCACGAAAAGGTGGCGAGAAGCCCTATGCTTCTAACGACACACCCCGGCCCGAAACCTTCTCGAATGAAACCCAAGTCCCACAAAAGACCAAAACGCTCTTACTCTTGATCTCGGAAATTCATAAATAAGTACTTTTAGAACGGGGCGTTACAATTCTCCCCCACTTAAATTAGGCTTCGTCCTCGAAGCCTGTGGCGACACAAACTTCCAGAAGATACTCCTAGTACCTCTGATCTAAAACCGACTCAGATTTCCTCAAACACAGGTATCGAATCTCTAAAATCCATTTCTTCCCTTGCAGGGTCCCAATCAACTGCTTCAAGCCGGCCACCGGCTTCTTTTCTCTGATGACAACGCTCATCAATTGAGTGCCACCTGAAGGAACTACCTTAATTCCGTCCCACGCATTCATTCTCAACTTGCGAAAACTATATACCACAACACCCACTGAGCTCTTGCCAAGGCACTAATCCTTCTTTCTTCGCACAAAATTGGCGATAGCCCTGATAACTTGCGACCTGGAATGAATCCCAGTGCTTACTACCAATAACCGAAACATCTTCGATCATCCTTTTACTATGTCGCCTTCCTCTCAGAGGACCCACACTCCTTCCGGAGCTACATACCTTTCCTTTCCTGGAATTCTACTCAACAACCCTTACCGCACCTATAAGTCCCACAAAGCTAAACTCCACTCTACACTACCCATGTAGAGCAACCGTAAATCTCTAACTCCTATATACTCTGAATCCGATCACATAGCCAACAAGGCCCACGCACGGCCTCCAACCATCTCCATCATCATGATCATTACTTGGGGCCAGACCATATCGATTACTATTGCATGGCGACATATTTACTCATTCTCCTCATATCGATCCACTATCACATACAGAGTCTTCAGCATGACTGGACCAACTTTCCAGGCCTTCAGCCTATCTGGACCACTCTCAGAACCTTTAGCTTGTCTGGACCGCCCTCCTGGCCTTCAGCCTATCTGGACCGTTCCCCGAGCCTTCGGCCTGACTGGTACGCACACCGGCCTTCAATCTATCCAGACCGCTCAAAGACTTTCGCACATCACCCTTATCCATTCTTCCCGGGAACCTCTCCCATGCAGTCTGTTCTAGCCCTCTTGGGGTTCCGAAGTTCAGTTCCATCCCCAGAATCCTTTCCATGGCCTAAACCCAGGCCTCACCTCGACCAACTACCTTAACCGACACCACGGTCTGTTCCCTGCCCCACTTGTCTATCACTTGCTCTAATCGAGCCACACTCTCGGCTAATAACACTGATAAATCTAAACCACTAATCAACCCTGGATACTTGCTGTTTTACCGGAGAATTTTCCAATTCTCCCCACTTAGTGCACTGACTACTAACCATCGATGCCCAAAACCGGCATAGCTCAATCGCCCTTACTCATATATTCCCTCTTATCCATGAACTGACTCCCTCAGGAGTGAGTAATCTCCACCGAATAACCCTGCTGCCGTCGCACACCCGAACTCTAAGGGAGTTCGAACCCTAACTGAACACTTCTTGCATCGCAGTCGCTATTCCCAGCAACGAGATCTTAAACCTTATATTTCGACCAAGAATCCTTCTGAACGCTAACCAACTACAACTCCTAACTACTAAGGTCCTCAAACATACCATGATTCATGCGAAAAAGGCGAACAGATTTACAATACCATATAACCGACAAGATAACAAGATATAAAAATGGAAACATGCCCGAAGCTGCATCCGGCTCTGCCCTGACCTCCTCTGCTGTAAGCTGGAATGCGCGTCCCCGAGCCCTTGGAGGTTCCGCTCCTCCCTGACTCCCGCCAGTAATCCTCAAAGTGTCCGGTGCTGGAGCCTGCACCGATCCTGTAGCAAACTGTGGACAGTTGGCCCTCAAGTGTCCAACCAGATGGCAGTGATAACAATTCCTCATATCCTGCACCAGGGCTGACTGACGGCAATCCCTCGCATAATGACCCTCTCTCCCGCACTTGGGGCACGCACCACCGGACCTACAAACTCCGGTATGACCCTTCCCACACTTCTCACAAATGTGGCTACTCTGACCCCCAATCCTGGAGTCAACGGTTTTGAACCGTTTCGGCGCCGGCTGCGACTGCACCGGGGCCTGCCTCTGCTCTCGCAACTGCAACTCAATCTCCAACTCACGCCGTCTGGCGGCCTCCTGCAACTTTAATAAGGTATCACATCTCTGCGTGGACACAAACGGTCTAATATCCCTCTTGAGCATACTCAGATACCGGGACATCTAAGCCTGCTCCGACGCGAACTCCGGGCAAAACATCGCCCTCTCAGTGAACATCCTAGTGATCTCCGTCACCGATTCCGAATCCTGCTTCAGCTCCAGGAACTCCTGAGCCAACCTCTCTCTCTCTCAACCCGCGGGACATAACGAGTACTGAACATCTCCTGGAACTGATCCCACGAAACCGCAGCCCGCTGTGCATCAGAATAAGATCCCGTAGTCAAACTCCACCAATCCTTCGCCCCGAGCCTCAAAAGGTTCAGAGCACATCTCACCCTCTGATCCGCAGGGCATGAACACGTGAAGAAACAACCCTCCACGTCTGAAAACCATCTCATAGCAATGATAGGATCCTGAACTCCATCAAAGGTAGGGGGCTTCGTATTATCGAAATCCTGATACTGAAACCCTCGACCGGTTCCTCCCCCTGCCGCTGCTACAGCCGCTGTAGCTGCCGCGGCAGCCGTCTCTGTAAGAGCTGCATAGCGCTCATCAAAGTACTCAACCATGGCGGTCTTGATCGACCCAAACATCTCTGGCAACTCAGCCCGGAACATAGCAGCAACCTCATCATGCAGGATCTCACGAATCCTGGCATCCAACTCATCCGTACTCATCTGACCAATGACCTCGGGTGGTACTGATCCATCCTGATCACCCTCTCCTGATCCTGATCCCGAACCGGATCCTGCCCCGAGACGTCTCGTAATCGCCATACTGCAAAAACGTCACAAGAACCTCAGATACCTCGCATAACCGCCGAGAACTAACCTTTACCCAACAACCTAGGGGTTGTGACTTCCTTGACACGCGTATGGGTCCTGTGCTTTCAGTAGTACGGGCCCATACTACCTTCCACACCTACCCATATTTGTCTCAAGTATCACCACAACGCCCTAAGCACAAACATACATAGCAAGAACTCAATCCTCACCCCTAGAGGAAAGCTGAATATCTCATATAAGGAAAACCCTAGGCTAGTAGGCATCATAAATCAGGCAATTCTATCATGCAATTCCTGAAGATCCCTAGCCTAGTACTAGCATGCTGTTCTAACATATCACATAATCAAATAACTTGTATGGTATTTTGGGGTCTACTTACTGGCTCTGGCTGATCGTACCTCCGCATCCTCCTCTACTTATTTTTGAAAACCATTTCAATTTCACTTTTAAAAACTCTCCTTGATTTGAGACTGGATTCACACGAATGTTCCTCCAATTCACTCAAACCAAGGCTCTGATACCAACTTGTAACATCCAGAAATTTATAACCAATTTAAACTTTTCAAAAACAACCCATATTCATTAAGTTATTACAAAAAGGTTTTCAATTCATTTATTATCAGAGTATCCCAGAACATCAACAAAAATATGAGGAGCGGTACGATCACGCCTTCGCCTTGCCACGATCTCCTGAAGTACCTGAAACAATACACTGAAACTGTAAGCCCGAAAGCTTAGTGAGTTACCCCCAAAATACCAACCACAATACCATACACATATCGTATCATATCATAAACAGAACATCCATGCATATCGAGTCTACAGTGTGACTGGTCCGCCTGCACCAGGCCTTCAGTCCACCCGGTCCACTCTCTCTCTCTCCGAGTCTACAGTATGACTGGTCCGCCCACACCTGGGCCTTCAGTCCACCTGGTCCACTCTTTGAGTCTACAGTATGACTGGTCCGCCCGCACCGGGCCTTCAGTCTGCCTGGTCCACTCTCCGAGCCTCGGCACGTCTGGTCTGCCCTCTTGGGGCCTTCAGCCTATCCGGACCGCTCGCCGGGCCTTCGACCTAACCGGTCCGCCCTGGGTATGTTGGCCTACAGCACAAAGCAGGACCCGCCTCAACCCAACCCCAGTCCAACAACGATGTGCACATAAACATATAATCATATAACATCTCACAGCTAATCAAACCGATCCAGCATATCACATAACACAGCAACATCCTAACCAGGATACCGACCTAACCGGTCACTAGCATAGCATCATCCTATATACCAGGACACCGACCTTAACCAGGTCTCTAACGTATACCATCCTAACTACCAGGATGCAAACATAGCAAAGCAACAAGATAACAAACAATACCCGGATTTCCATTCGATAAAGGGCCGGCCTTGGTGCCGTAGACCCTGTCGATATAGTGAGGATAACTCACCTTGAACTGCTGAAACACTGCTGGTACCCTTCTGGATGCTATCTGACAATCCCCGCACTGCTGCTCCTCTAGCTCCCCGAACTATCAATGCCACAACAACACTTAGCCCAAAACAATATTCTTCTAAGGGTAAATTGACCATTTACCCTTAACCCAATCTGATCCATGACTAAGGCCCAATACCATAAAATGAAAGGCCCAACACTAGGTAAGCTTCTCAAGCCCACTAGTGACCCACTAATGGCCCAATTTGCTACATTGGGCCCAGTCCCTTAATGGGCCTCACCCTAAGCCCAAAATATATTCCTTGGTCCATATAATATGATTTCTGATGGCCTACTAAGGCCCAAATACCCAAACATACCCCAAATCACGGCCCCAAAACTCATGATCCATACAGACAGAGTACGCGGGGCGTACCCCCCCATGTACGCTAAGCGTACCGGTAGAATGATGAGTACGCTAGGCGTACGTCACTTTACGCTGGGCGTAAACTCGCTGAACTAAAAGTCCTCATAAGTTCTTAATGGCTTAAGCTCTTAAGCCCAAACCTCAGATCCATCGACCAAACATGCCTAGGATCCATAAAGTCTCAAACTTTATTACTTTGGACGTCCATAAAGCTCTTAACTCAATGTCTTAATCCATGAAGACCTACCTACATCATTCATGAGACAACCAAAGCCATTGGGACCTCATTTTTCTCACTCAAGACCTCTCCTAAGGTCTGAAAGGACAGCTAATCTCAACCAACTCACATCATTCATCACTTTGGGGTTTGTGGGACAAGAAATGATGTCAAAACTTCATAACACCAAGATCTACACAAAATAAATGTCAAGAAAGAGACTTTATACCTTAAAAGGGCTCCAAGGGATGATGTTATTCCAGATCTATAAGCTCCAACTTCCCAAGTCCTTCTTTGACAACTTCCTCTTTTCCTCTTCCAAGCTTAAACCACCAAAATGAGCTTCCCAAGGTCAAGATCTCACAAAATGGAAGGATGAGGCCTTCCAGGGTTTCTCTGAGGTTGGGGAGGCTGATATGGGGGCTAGGGTTGAAGCCATGATGTTCTATATATAGTGGCTGACCCTAAGATTAGTGTTTAATGACTCTGAGCATACGCTGGGCGTACCTCTAGTACGCTGGGCATACACGTCCTGCACACGCGACCATTTACCCGGTTACGCTGGCGTAACCCAGCCTACGCTGGGCGTACCCACGCGTGTCCCATGGTCAACTTCGACAACTTTCTCCATTAAGGGCCATAAATGTCACTTTCTTTAAAATGTCATAACTCCTTCATCCTAAGTCCGTTTTCGGCGAACTTTATATCCACGAAAAGGTGGCGAGAAGCCCTATGCTTCTAACGACACACCCCGGCCCGAAACCTTCTCGAATGAAACCCAAATCCCACAAAAGACCAAAACGCCCTTACTCTTGATCTCCGAAATTCATAAATAAGTACTTTTAGAACGGGGCGTTACATCTCATAAGGAAATGATCAAGTGAGCATCTTTTTACCTCCAACTGAAGCAAATCACTGAGGAATCTCTGGATCCAAAAGCCTCCTCTTGATCAAGCTTTGATGGTCTCCACTTCTTCTCCAAAAGATTACAAAAATGCCCAAGATTAACTCTCTTTTCTCTCTTAGCTCACTCTAGGTGATTAGGGTTTCACACAGGGGAGTTGGGTGGCTGGTGAGGCGGAAATGAGGGCTTAAGGCCCTTTAAATAGGGCACAAACCAAGAGATTTAGGGTTTCCTCACACAACGCCAACTTGGCGAGTCGACTCTATGACTCGTCGAGTTGGTCATTAAACCCATGTGACCAAATCCGACTCTACTCGACGAGTCGGGCATACAACTCGTCGACACTCATTAAATCCCAAAAATAAATATATAAATGTTATATCTGAGATTCGGGATGTTACAATTATCACCCACTAGAATCAGACTTCCCCCTCGAAGTCATGCTCTGGAAACAACTCAGGGTACTGCTCGCTCATCTCGGACTCCGGCTCCTAAGTCCACTCGGATCCCCTGCGATGCTCCCACTGCACCTTAACCAGTCGCAACTCCTTTTTCCTCGGGATCTTAACTTTCCTATCCAAAATTGCTATCGGCCTCTCAATGTAATTCAGACTAGCATCCACCTGAATGTCCTCCAAGGGCACCATTGCCATCTCATCAGCTACAGACTTCCTCAACTGGGACACGTGGAAGGTGTTATGAATCTGGATCAACTCTGCAGGTAGCTCCAACCGATAAGCTACCTTACCCACTCTGGCAGTCACTCTGAAAGGATCGATATATCTGGGGCCCAACTTTCCCTGCTTCCTGAATCGGATCACCCCTTTCCACGGGGATACCTTCAGGAGGACAAAATCTCAAACCTGGAACTCCAGCTCGGATCGTCACCAGTCTGCGTAACTCTTCTGACGACTCTGGGCTGTTAGTAACCTCTGTCTGACCTGTTGGATCTGCTCAGTCATCTTGAGCACTATCTCAGTGCTACCTATAACCCTCTGCCCTACCTCTCCCCAACAGATGGGAGTCCGACACCTCCTCCCATATAAGAGCTCAAAGGGAGGCATGCCAATACTGGAGTGATGGATGTTGTTATACAAAAACTAAGCCAAGGGCAAATAAGTATCCCAACTTCCTCCGAAGTCCATAACACATGCACGCAACATGTCCTCCAGCGTCTGAATCATTCGCTCACTCTGCCCGTCTGTCTATGGGTGGTATGCGGTGCTGAAGTGCAATCGGGTACCCAAATCCTCATGAAACTTCTTCCAGAACCTGGAAGTAAAATGCACATCCCGATCTGACACTATCGATGTCGGCACTCCATGCCGAGCCACCACCTCTCTCACATAAATCTCGGCCAACTTCTCTGCGGAAGAGCTCTCACTGATAGCAAGGAAATGAGCACTCTTCGTCAATCGATCCACAATCACCCATATCGCGTCGACACCTCGCGCGGTTCTCGGTAATTTGGTGATAAAATCCATGGAAATATGTTCCCACTTCCACTGGGGAACCTCTAGAGGCTGTAACGGGCCATTTGGACGCTGGTGCTCCGCCTTAGCCCGACGACAGGTCAAGCACCTCTCAACTACCCAAGCCACATCCCTCTCCATACAGGGCCACCAGTAGTCTCTCTTCAAATCCAAATACATCTTATTGGCTCCTGAGTGGATCAAGAATCTCGATCTATGTGCCTCCTCCATCAGTATGCACTGAGCTCCACCCGTATAGGGCACCAAAATCCACCCCCGGAAATTCATAAGCCCCTGACTATCCGTCTCAAACTCGGAAACCTATCCGATCACTCGCTCCCTCTTGAGGTTCTCGGGCCTCACAACCTCCACCTGAGCCTCTCGGATGGTATCTAGGACTGGAGTCATCACCGTCATCCTCATACACACGTCTCGGATCGGAGCACTCTCTGCTCTACGGATCAAGGCATCGGCTACCACATTAGCCTTGCCTGGGTGATATAAGATCTCACAGTCGTATTCTTTCACTACATCCAACCATCTCCTCTGTCTCATATTCAGGTTGGGTTGTTACATGAGGTACTTCATACTCTTATGGTCCTTGTATATGGTGCACCGGACTCCATACAGATAGTGGCACCAGATCTTGAGGGCGAACACCACCGCCCCCATCTCCAAATTGTGAGTGGGATACCTCGTCTCATGAGGCTTCAACTGCCTCGATGCATATGCTATCACATGCCCCCTCTGCATCAACACCGCACCCAATCCTGATATAGATGCATCACAGTAGACTACAAAGTCCTCCACTCCCTCGGGAAGGGCTAACACCGGGGCTTCGCACAATCTCTGGCAAAGAGTCTCAAATAAAGCCTGCTGCTCGGGCCCCCAGGCAAATGTAACACCCTTCCAGGTTAATCTGGTAAGAGGAACATCAATCTTAGAGAAATCTCTGATAAATCTCCGATGGTACCCGGCCAAACCCAAAAAACTGCTAATCTCGGACGGGGATCTCGACACCTCCCATCTCATAACCTCCTTAATCTTGGTCGGGTCGACCAATATCCCATTCTGATTAACGAGATGTCCCAGGTGTTGGGTTTTGAGCATTCTAACACTCCTAAGTGTACATGCAACCCTAAATACCTTGGATCTATGTTTTCTCTATTATACATGCAAATATGAATATTCCAAGGTATTACCCTATCTAGCATACAATATTTGATACTTGGGTAATAAAACAAGTTTGAAGACATACCTTTTTATGTAGCTTGATTCCTTGATGCTTAAGAGCCGAGTGCCCCAAGTGTGACACCTCAAATGGTTCACACAACATCAAATACACTTGGAATAACTTAGAGAGAAATGAACCACTTCATGAAATCGGCTATCCCTCACCATTCCTTCATCGTCTTCTCCTCGTGGCCGATTTTGGGAAGAATAAGATGCTTATATAGTGTGTCACAATTAGGGTTACACCATGTAAACCCTAATTGTCATGGCCTTTCATTTCCATGATCCATGGGTACAAAAACACCATGGAGCATCCTATGGGTTTTAGCCCAACTAGATAACCCATGGAGTATTAGTCCACTATACAAGTATGGATGATTTACACAATCAACCCATATATTTAATTAGTCTCCTTTTGATCACTTAATTTATTCCAAATTAATTCTTGATCAATACTAATTAAATAATCTTATTAATATATTAGAACTTATAATATATTACCAAACCTTAAGTGTTATTTCTCTCATTTTAGTCTATCCAAATGCATGATGCCATGCAACCCAAATGGACCATGCCAATCGGGTCAAGTACATACCAAATATAGTTATGGACTTAGACACTAATCCAACAGTCTCCCACTTGGATAAGTCTAAAACTATTATTGAGTATGACTTCAAGAACCGACTGGCAATCGTAGCTCTTTAAGCCGCTGTCGAACTCTGACGTTGTAACTCCACCTATGGAGACAACTCCATATTCTCATTTTGACTATCACTTCTGAACAAGAGTTGCCTCTTTTCCGAATATGTCAATATGGTCCTTCCAAAATAAACACTATACTTCCAACTGTCTCTGAGCAACCAATCTTTGGTAAACCTTAGATTGTCCTCGATAATTGCTTAATCATTTTAGTCATTTCCAATTCTAGAATTTTCCCTTCTTAATGCCTTGAGCATTTGGAAAATTTAGAACGGATGAATATTATAGCACATGCAATCGATCCTATATCCGAAGCATATAGGATACGATTCATGATGTCTCACAAAAAGACATGATACTAGACCAGTCTTTTGATATAATATTTCTATGTCTATTTGCCAAGTTCTCATAATTCAGATTATGAAAAGGGATGCCGTAATCATAATCGAATTTTAGAACGCAAATAATGGACCCATATATAGAATTTCCTTATGTTGAGCCACTCCAACATAAAATTCATATATATATCATTGACTAAAGACGATTAAAACCTCAATCTAAGCTTTTAGAATTGAAATGAAGTATAATTTCCTCTCCCTTAATTATAGCAAAACAACTTTTCCCCAATTGAAACTTCCGTTTTCTATAATTAACATTGCTAACTTGCAATACTTACCATAATTATCATGCTCCCACTAACATGAAAATTATTAGCATAACACTTATGCTCCCATTAGCTTTGACATGTACTCAGAAATCAGCTGGACTTTTAGAAATCAATACTGTATTGACTTTCTTACCAAAGTTCAAATTTCTGATACGAGATGCTTTGATAAAACTTTATCAAAATCATACACCTTTCCTTAGATGGCACACATGTGTGTCTAACCAATTTCAGAACTATGAAAAGGGATGCCGTAGTCATAGTCTCAATTGTTCAGACCTTTTCTATTCCTCACAAGTCCATGTTAGTGTGTCGGTTAATCACACACGCTCCACTAACGACTCTGAGAATGCAAATATCATACTTGCTATCTACCTAAAATCTACTTAGTGAAAGCGTTTCCTCACCATCATTTTCATGAATCGGAGAGAAACCTTATGACACTTAGATTGTTTATGGTGTAAGTGTTCTTATCCAAACTCATATGGACTGATTTCAATCTTACTTTCTTGCCACCTGGCAGCACAAGGGCCTGTCATTGCTTCCAACTTGTTATGCAACCAATTGAGAACTCTCAGAACTCATATGCAAAGCCAACTTTCACTGGAATGGGCACAGAAGTAGGAATATGTCAACATGATAGGTTATAAACCTCAAGTCGTGTGCTAATGATGAACTACAAGTTTTATTCTTGATTAGATCTTGAAGTTTTTCCAAGATCTCTAAGACTCCCACTGTCCTCTTGACATATAAGACTCACTTGTCAAATATTCAAGAGATAGTGCGGACTATTTATCAAGGCAAAAACTTCACACAATTGGCCTAAGTTGGTCTTTGTTTTTATCCAAAACATCACAACTTACCAATTTCAAATGTACAAGAGTATGACACTTTTACTCTTACATTTGACAAGTGTTATAAACCTTTCTTTAAGATATGTCACTCAACTTACAGTCTTGGAGTATGACTCTAAGACTTGTTTTGGAACAAAGTATTAATCATCTTCTTGATTTAACCATTTCCACAATTCTTGATTCCTCTTCTTAGCCATAGGAATGCATTAAGATGTCCTTAGAGGACTAATTGTGACATGATTTCTAAATCATTAAGATGATCACAAACATGATACTAAAGTACTCTCCCATCTTTCAGATTTGAGAGACTTTTATCCTTCTGCCTGATTTGATTCTTCTCATTCGTTCTGCCATACATCGAAACTTTTCCAACGTTTCAGAATTATACTTAAACTAGTAAGTATAACCATATTTACTAAAATTTAGTAAATTATGACGAATAGTGTTATCGATCTTTTGTGGTGGACTTGATCAGTGCACCAGAATGTGTACTCGATCCCTTAGTCCTTCACTTGACTCACATATACATGTGAACAAGGAATTAATCTTAATTTTCGAAAGATGAAAATTCTCATTCATCATACTATACAACTTGCATGATTTCCAAGTTTCTATCCAACTGAAACCTTGGGTGATGAAAATCTTTCCTTATTTGGTAAATTATGACACTACCACAAACGAAAGAATCAAGTCCATTTTTCCAATATTGCTATCAATGGAATCATATAAACAACCATTTTTCACAAATGCCACTGTAAGGATATTTAAAATAAATATAAAATTAAAACCTTTTTATTTTATTTTAAAACTTTGCGCAAAAAACTTATCCTTACAGTGTAAATGCATTTGAAAAACTTGTTGTTATCTATTCCTAAGCAATATATCATAACTCCTAAGCAATAGCTCAAAAATTCTGATCACCGAACCATGCGATCGAAATCCATCTTCGCGATCAGAATCAACATATACTTCCTTTAAGTTTCTTCATTTTTCTTTGATTCTTAAAACAACAACATGTGACCCAGTCACATCATGTAATGAGAATCTCAGAATAGAAACTTAATAGAGTTAGATAGTGGACTTCACCTGAAGTAGAATCAAACATCTTGACTTGATCAACCCTATGATCCTTCAGGTAAATAGGCAATTTTGTAACCAATGTCCCTTCCTTTGGCAATATAAACATATGGACTCTATGGAAATGGTACACTGGACTATCACAGACTTAGACTTTCTCTTTACCATTTGGTCAACCGAGTTGACTATGGCCGATCCCTTTCCATTGGGAAGAGAAAGCTTTTTCTGGATATCCAATGTTACCATTGTCAATGTCCATTTAAGGTTTGGGAAGTTGATCTTCTTAATAAAACTTGCTTTACTAGTCCTCCAAATCATTGCTGATTCAGCAGCACCAAGCAAATAGATAAGATCATTTAAGGGTCATGTCATAGTCTGTTTCATAGTAGTCCCAAAGGAACTCACCATGTGACTTAGAAAGTGATTGAACATCCAACTTTCTTAAGACTTTGACACCCAACTCTCCCGGCTTGTCAATATGTGACTTCATCTCCAAGATGCGATCACACATAGACCTTGCTTGCCAATAGGGCTTGACCTTGAACTTGTGGGTTAGGGAGAATAATTGGAGGAGGTGGAGGAAGTGAAGTTCCAAGAGATTTGGGAAGATCATAGATGTCTGAACTAGACATCTTTTGGGAAATATTCAAGATAGTTTATTTAAAGTCCTTAATATAACACCCAATATGAAATATTAAGGCTAGGACCCAAAACAATATTTTATAACTTGGAAGAGGGATGCCGTGATCCAAGCTATAGAATATTTGAAGGTAGGCAAATGACGATTCGCCAATTTCCACCATGAAAAACGAAATAGAAATATTAGGTTTTAATTGGATTTGAAACTCCTAGATCTTTTGAGATTCATTGAACTTTTCAATGGCATGTTTCAAGCTCGAGTGTGCCCTTCAGGTTTTGTGACTGGGATGCCGAGGATCACAAAACAAGGTGTGAAGTAACCATGCAAATTACTTGGTACCCTTAATATTTACCCCTTAATCGATGTGCCGGTTAACCACACGCGCTCCACCGATACTATGATAAATATTAAGTTACCCTTTTCCTACCTTGTTAAGTCCAGCTAGTGTGCCGGTTAACCACACGCGCTCCACTAACCGACTTAAGCAAAGTGCAAAGTGTAATTTCATGGATTAGCACATTATTCACATTTTCCTAAGTAACTAAGATTGGGAATTTATAAAAGGTTTAGTTACTTAGTATTTATCATTAATACTTTTAATGAAGGGAGAATTATAGTCCTTGTCCTACCCGTTTGGCTAACGACCCTCCACCAGTCAAGGAAGCGGTGGGTGAGAGTGGACACCCATTAAACTGCCATTTTATAGGCAGTAACCTTATACCCCCCTTATAGACCGGCTTCGTGAATGAGGCCTACTAACGGTAAGACTGACTTGCTCTTATACATATATATATTATTAACTTATAATACTATAAAGTATAAGGGTTGAATTTTAACTTTTTAAAATTCTAAGGGCTTAACTTGGAATTAAAGTATTCATAAGGGAAAAACTTTTCAGATTCCAAAACTTGAGGGCAAGTTTTTGTAACATCCGGTTTCGGATTATCCATGATTAAGGTTCATGGGCCACGAGTCGGGGGCTAGGAGGTCTCGGGTTGAGGCGAGTTGCTAGAATCGTAGGGCATCTCATTACCTTTCCGTAGGCATGAGGACTTTTGGAGTTCGAGTCATTTCAAAGATGCTATGGAAGTTTGGAGAGTTGGCAAGATAAGTCCCTAAAGTTGAGAATTTTGGCGGCGAAGTACGCTGGGCGTACGTATGCGTACGCTTAGCGTACAGATGCGCGTATTCCTTAAGCAAGAACCACCTAGTACGCTGGGCATACCAGGGGGAGATACGCTGGGCGTACTAGGCACAGAAGGAAACCCTAATTAAGTGAAGTGTCCCTATATAAAGAAAGTGATGGTCTCATTTCTGGCCACCTTCCTCAGATTAATAAACCCTCTCAAACCCTAATATCCGTTCTTAAGCTTGTGTGTGGCCATGATGAGCTTGTTTGTGTTCTTATGGGCTTTTGGGAGTTAAGAAGGAGCATGGAAGGGAGTGAAGTTGAAGAACAGGCTGTGGATCTGAGCTTTCTTGGGGCTAGAGCACCATTTGAAGGTATAAAGCTCCAAGCTTTCCCACTCTTTTTTTTGTGCATATTAGGGTCCATTTTAGGGTTTTTGGTCCCAAGCTTGAGGCTTTATGAGTTGATGCACTCCAGAGCTTAATAACCTGTCCTTTTAAGTGTTTCTAGTGATGGAGAACCATAAAAATAAGGCCTTGATCGTGTGAATCTACCCATGCATGAGTTATGAGCATTTTGGGTTTAGAAAGTAAGAGTTTCTATGTGTTGTGACCTTATCAGCCATGCAAAGGCTTAAAGTTGTTAACTTTATGGAGTAAGAGATGTTAGGAAGTCCAGATCCAAGAGTTGAGTCAGGGTCTTGACGGGTTAAGACCCAGAAAAGGGATTAAACAAAACTGAGTGTACGCCCCGCGTAATTTTAGTACGCCCCGCGTACTGGGTTGAGGTCCCCGATCAGTTTCATGCACGCTTGAGTACGCTGAGCGTACCAAGGAGGTACGCCCCACGTAATCTCTCTGTATGATTTTGGACTAGGCTTTATTGTTGGGCCTTGAGTGTTGGGCTGGGAGTTTGGACCTCATGTAATAGTGTTTTGGACTAGAGAAGTGGATGTATGTGCTTTGGGCCTCTGGTTTGGACTTGCCTTTTTGGTTGGGAATTGGGCCGTGTGTGGGCTCATTTATTATTGGGCCATGGTGGGCCCAATGGACTTAGGGCATTAATGGGCGGATAGGTGGTCTATCTCTAGACCCAATAAGTGAGAGGTTGGACTTGGCTCCTAATTGAGATTATTGTGGGTTTGGAACAGAGTTAGAGTCCGGTGCGTAGCAGCAGTGATAATAGGAGTTGTTTCTCATCCGAGGTGAGTCTTCTCACTATACTTTACCTAGAGTGGTAATTAGAGTTATGTGACAGGGTATTTTGTATGCTTTTGCATGATGTGATTTCTATGTGATTTATGCTATGTATGTTACAAAGTTTACAGAGTTAGGACCGGAAGGTCCACAGAGTTAGGGCCAGAGGGCCCACAGAGTTATGGGACTGGAGGGTCCCACTGAGACACAGTGACCAGAGGGTCAAACAGAGTTATAGCCTCGAGTGGCTAATATGTGTTGTGTGTGGTATTTTGGGGAACTCACTAAGCTTTGTGCTTACTGTGTTATGTGTTATGTGTTTCAGGTTTCTTTTCAGGATCACGGGACGGCAACGGCTTGATTGTACACACCAGTGGAAGAGTTACATATTGAGGATCCTGGATTTTAAATGGCACAAATACGGAGTTTGAGTTGTAAACCTAATAAATGGGATTTTTGTGAAATACTTTATGAAAACTATGTGATTTAAAAATGAAAAAGTTGTTTGAAAATTTTGGGTATTACAAGTTGGTATCAGAGCCTTGGTTTGAGGGATTCGGGTGCACCTTCGGGCGTATCTGAACTCAAACTGAGGATTTGAGAGATTTTCAAAATTAAATCACAAAATTTTTCTCAAAGAGTAAAAGTTTTGAAAGAGCAGAGAAGAGCAGTGTGTACAATCAGCCAGAGCCCGAACGGTGATTTCCCAAAATACCCTTACGTTTGTATTGTGAGATATTTATGAGATATGCTATGAGATATTATGCATGCTAGAGATAGGCTAGGTATTTCATATGTTAGGACTAGAGTGGCCTGATTTGTGATGCCTTAGCCTAGGAGTTACTGTTATCTGTTATGCATTTCCGAGTATGTGCTGAGTAGGAGAATCTAGCAGGAATCCTTGTAGAGAAGGATTTGAGTACAGGAGTAATCTAGGAGAGATGCCTAGATGAGCATTATGGAGCCTAATCGAGAGAATAGCTAGATACCCGCGAGGGGTAGAGTTGCAGAGTTCGGTGATATCTTTGGGTATGAGCAGAGAAAGTGGAGTTATCACCTAGAGTGAGTTCTACGTATTCATTCGATGCCCGAATGCTGCTTGCTTTATGATTTGTGGGACTCTCGATGATGGGAGTCAGCTACTAAGTGAATATGACGATATTCAGGAGGTAGATGGCTGACATCATTAGGAATTCTTCAGCAGCTGATGGCGGAGAAGTGTGAGGACCTAGGGAGAACCTAGGGGTGATCATGGTCAGATGAGTGCGCTGACAGAGTAGAGCATGTCGGTGGGGAGCGAGCACGCGTAATAAGATTGACGGCTAAGAAGGTTGAACAGCTACTTAGGGAATCTGGGATGGTCCGTGTAGAGAGTATGGGTAGATGTGGCAGGTAGTATGGGCCCGTACTACTGAAAGCAGAGGATCCATACTCGATGCAGGGAGTATTCTGAAGGATTCTAAGTAGCAGATCGAGAGGTGATTCCATGGTTCGAGTACCATGATTTGTAGCAGATCGAGAGGTGATGTCATGGTTCGAGTACCATGATTCGTAGCGGATTGAGAAGAGATAACATGGTTCGGGTACCATGATTTGTAGCAGATCGAGAGGTGGCCACGTGGTTCGAGTACCATGAACCGTGGCAGTTAGTGTTATTGGTTCTACCAGTTACCCCATGGTGATTGGTTAGACCGAGATCAGAGGTGGAAGAGTATGGGGCTAGAGGGCCATGATGAACGAGTTTTAGTGAAGCATCCCTTAATAGGGAAATCGAGTTAGCCCCGAGGGACTGTTGGTGAGATGCCAATTGGAGTCGCAAGACTCAGGAATGAGTAGAGATGGCGGTTATAGAGGATTACAGCCTGAGTTGAGCAATCAGCCGATGGTGGAGGTGTCTTTTGCTGTGACCTGAGCGGTGTTGTTTCTGTTCCTGTAGGAAACATGAGAGGTATTGAGATTTTCGGTTTCCAAGATTGGGGGAGAGCCCTGTAGGGTAGCTTTGGTTACGATCTTTCATCAGAGTATTTGGGCAGTATGTCTGTCGAGAGGTAATGTTAGAGCATGAGCAGGTTGTCAGTGGGGACCGAGATGATTAAGGACAAGGATACACCCTATTTGAGCATAGTAGGGCATGTATTAGCTGCAGCAGCAGACGATCAAGAAGAGGACATTAGGGCGGTGGCTCTTATTGTCTATGATGAGTATTGAGTCTGGTAATGAGGACTCCACTCTTATTACAACCCACGTGATGGAACGTTGGTTGAAGAGTCGAGGATGAGGAATATGATAGTTCATTGTTTTTGGACTGAGAGTCAGGGCTACGACTGGACAGTTGAGATGTCCGGTTGTGGGATGGTGCAAGATTCTGAAGGACTAGAGGTAGTCATGGTGAGAAGTTTCTGAGGATTTCATCGGAGATTCGGGGTATTTGGAATTGCTTGACCTCCATCAGGGAGATCATCGAGCATTGCGTATCACCTTCCAAGAGTAGGTGCGATATTATCGGTAAAAACAGTCTGTGGGTTAGATTGTTGGCAAACCAATTGGTGATGGTTCGAACCCTGAGTGGGGGAGAACCGAGTACTTCTTGGGAGATCAGAGAATTGTTCAAGAGCAGTTAGAGAACTGGATAGAGAGGCCTATGGTGTGAACTCCTGAGACCAGGGTTATTGGTGGGGTGCAGAGCGAGATAGTGCATGTGGTACGTGTTTGAGAAAGGATGAGTGTCTCCACGGCAAGTGGCCGTTGGTCGGAGACCTTATGGTGGTTAGGAATCCTTCAAGGTTAAAATGGTGAATATGAGGTGGTTGGCTTGCAAGGTTAGTTCGGCGGTTGAGAATTTCTGGTTCAGAGTATAGGCTATTATATGCAGTATGGTAAGGGAAGAAGTTGATTGGGCAGCCAACTTCAGGGTCATTATGAGTGTTCTTGCATGATTTTTGGAGCAATATAGGAGGGAGTTTCGGATGGTTGTTATCATGTTCCGAGTCATTATAGATTCTTCAGTGTTTTAATTGAGAGTTGGGATACTCCGAAGTTGCACGTGGTGTGAAATGAAGGATTGTTATAATATCCTGAGGGAATGCATCGAGGTATCCGTGTATGATGCCGTAATTATGGGATCGGTGGTTGAGGCAGGACATCGTGATGTTCTGCGATGGTGTTCCGGGGTGTCCGAGTATGATGCCCTGAATTCCGAATTTTTTTTAGAGTCTTGAGTTTGAGGCGGCAAGTGGTATATCAAGTATCTACGATTCCGGTGGGAGCCCTTCGGGTATTGGCATGAAGAGGGATCGTTTAAGAAGGTGAATTGCAGCAGGGAAAGGTGTTTTGTTATGGCGGTTGTCGTCAGATTTTATGATGCATTTTGGATGAGTGTGGGTACCTATCTATGTTAGTCCGCAGAGCATGAGTTAGTGATCACAGTGCGGCGTCGATCTGAGGATGGGTTTGTGAAGTGGTAAGCCTAGTGGGGTGAGACTTCGGAGAGCTACAGTTTAATGAGTTAGTGCAAAGGGGTGTAGTGATACTACGGGGAGCTGTAGTATCCACCAGATAGCGAGAAGGTGTGGCAATGCTGCGGGAAGCCGTGGTATTCGCCAAACGGAAAGGGTGTTGTGGTACTATGAGGAGCCGCAGTACCCATCGGTCAGAGAGAGGGTGTTGTGATGCTACGGGGAGCCGTAATACTCACTAGTCAGAGAGAGGGTGTTGTGATGCTACGGGGAGTCGTAGTACTCACTAGTCAGAGAGAGGGTGTTGTGATGCTACGGGGAGCCGTAGTACTCACTAGTCAGAGAGAGGGTGTTGTGATGCTACGGGGAGCCGTAGTACTCACTAGTCAGAGAGAGGGTGTTGTGATGCTACGGGGAGCCGTAGTACTCACTAGTCAGAAGAGGGTGTTGTGATGCTACGGGGAGCCGTAGTACTCACTAGTCAGAGAGGGGGTGTTGTGATTCTATGAGGAACTTTAGTACACACTAGTTAGCAAGAGGTTGTTATGATGAAGCATTCTTGATCAGAGCATGAGACAGAAGAGTTTTAGGCTTGAGTAGCCCTAATCTATGAGTTTTTGGGAGCCTGGGGTCGAACCAAGGGCGAGACTGGGGTCTCCATGATTGTCGGAAGTCATTATATTCTGATTTGAGTGGTGGTTTTCGTGAACCAAAGGGAGGTGGATCAGAGAGGTATGCGTGGGTTGCAGATCATGGGTCACGAGTTGAGTGTTCATTGGGACGATTGGTTCCAATTTTTGTGCCAGACCAGACTCTCGATTTGAGTTTAATTCTGGTGGTGTATTGAGTAGGTGGAATGAGATGTCGGATTCAGAGATGGATTCCATATTGAGGGGTATTGTTTATCATCTGATGCCTTAGACCGGTGTAGGTCAGTACTCGGGTACGGGAAGTACCGCGAGAGGCATGGAACTATGAGCAGTGAACGACATAGGTCGGGGCTGAGTCGACCTTCAGTTGGGAGTGTAGCATTCGCTTGGGGTAAGGTGAACTTCATGACCATGTGTCGCTATGAGCCGAGATAGTTGTTGTGAGAAGGGAGTCGATGAGACGTTTTGGTTTGCAATAAGTGACCTTGGAGGTTCATCTTTTGGGTCGGGAGCTGACCTGGTGCTCAGTATTGAAAGGGAAATCTAAGAGGAAGTTGGGGCTCATGTCTATGGAAGTCAGAGGACGCTTCCAAGGGAGCGTGGTCTTTCTTGTGATGGAAGTCAGATTTTTGGGATTCATTATTTTGGATAAGCTATGATAGTTGTTCAGGCGGTGGGTCATTAGTGGGTTATGACCTTTCCATTCCTCTTGAGTTCGATCGGGATCGATCAGGGAATCAGGGTTGTTTGAGTGTTCTTAGAGTCTGTTAGTCGGTGGGCGATTAACAGGGTGATGTTTCGAGAGTGGTCTGGCAAGAGGTAGACCGCAAGAGTTTTCAAGTTCTGAAGATTCAGATTAAGTACCGTAGCGGCAGTTTGGTCTGCCCCTTTCGGGTCAGGAGTTCCTGGTGGGATCAAGTATCTTTGGAAGTGATTGTCGTTTGGTTTGAGGACCTTCGGCGGTACTTCTCGGCTAGTAGGGTTTGATCTTTGTGGGGTTACGGAGTGATTTTGAGGGCAAAATCTAATTCAAGTGAGGGAGAATTGTAACATCCGGTTTCGGATTATCCATGATTAAGGTTCATGGGCCACGAGTCGGGGGCTAGGAGGTCTCGGGTTGAGGCGAGTTGTTAGAATCATAGGGCATCTCATTACCTTTCCGTAGGCATGAGGACTTTTGGAGTTCGAGTCATTTCAAAGATGCTATGAAAGTTTGGAGAGTTGGCAAGATAAGTCCCTAAAGTTGAGAATTTTGGCGGAGAAGTACGATGGGCGTACGTATGCATACGCTTAGCGTACAGATGCGCGTATTCCTTAAGCAAGAACCACCTAGTATGCTGGGCGTACCAGGGGGAGGTACGCTGGGCGTACTAGGCACAGAAGGAAACCCTAATTAAGTGAAGTGTCCCTATATAAAGAAAGTGATGGTCTCATTTCTGGCCACCTTCCTCAGATTAATAAACCCTCTCAAACCCTAATATCCGTTCTTGAGCTTGTGTGTGGCCATGATGGTTTGTTTGTGATCTTATGGGCTTTTGGGAGTTAAGAAGGAGCATGGAAGGGAGTGAAGTTGAAGAACAGGCTGTGGATATGAGCTTTCTTGGGGCTAGAGCACCATTTGAAGGTATAAAGCTCCAAGCTTTCCCACTCTTTTGTTTTGTGCATATTAGGGTCCATTTTAGGGTTTTTGGTCCCAAGCTTGAGGCTTTATGAGTTGATGCACTCCAGAGCTTAATAACCTGTCCTTTTAAGTGTTTCTAGTGATGGAGAACCATAAAAATAAGGCCTTGATCGTGTGAATCTACCCATGCATGAGTTATGAGCATTTTGGGTTTAGAAAGTAAGAGTTTCTATGTGTTGTGACCATATCAGCCATGCAAAGGCTTAAAGTTGTTAACTTTATGGAGTAAGAGATGTTAGGAAGTCCAGATCCAAGAGTTGAGTCAGGGTCTTGATGGGTTAAGACCCAGAAAAGGGATTAAACAAAACTGAGTGTACGCCCCGCGTACTGGGTTGAGGTCCCCGATCAGTTTCATGCACGCTTGAGTACGCTGAGCGTACCAAGGAGGTACGCCCCGCATAATCTCTCTATATGATTTTGGACTAGGCTTTATTGTTGGGCCTTGAGTGTTGGGCTGGGATTTTGGACCTCATGTAATTGAGTTTTGGACTAGAGAAGTGGATGTATGTGCTTTGGGCCTTTGGTTTGGACTTGCCTTTTTGGTTGGGAATTGGGCCGTGTGTGGGCTCATTTATTATTGGGCCATGGTAGGCCCAATGGACTTAGGGCATTAATGGGCGGATAGGTGGTCTATCTCTAGACCCAATAAGTGAGAGGTTGGACTTGGCTCCTAATTGAGATTATTGTGGGTTTGGCACAGAGTTAGAGTCCGGTGCGTAGCAGCAGTGATAATAGGAGCTGTTTCTCATCCGAGGTGAGTCTTCTCACTATACTTTACCTAGAGTGGTAATTAGAGTTATGTGACAGGGTATTTTGTATGCTTTTGCATGATGTGATTTCTATGTGATTTATGCTATGTATGTTACAGAGTTTACAGAGTTAGGACCGGAAGGTCCATAGAGTTAGGGCCAGAGGGCCCACAGAGTTATGGGACTGGAGGGTCCCACTGAGACACAGTGACCAGAGGGTCAAACAGATTTATAGCCTCGAGTGGCTAATATGTGTTGTGTGTCGTATTTTGGGGAACTCACTAAGCTTTGTGCTTACTGTGTTATGTGTTTCAGGTTTCTTTTCAGGATCACGGGACGGCAACGGCTTGATTGTACACACCAGTGGAAGAGTTACATATTGAGGATCCTGGATTTTAAATGGCACAAATACGGAGTTTGAGTTGTAAACCTAATAAATGGGATTTTTGTGAAATACTTTATGAAAACTATGTGATTTAAAAATGAAAAAGTTGTTTGAAAATTTTGGGTGTTACAGTTTTGAAACTATTCAAAACTATTCTATTCCATAACTTATGTGTTTAAAGTAGTTTTAATACAAAAAACTCTTCAACTTCCATAACTTGAGGACAAGTTATGGAAGACTTTAAAACATTAAAAGAATGTGACTCTTCCTTATTCATAACTTATGGAAAACTTTATGAGTTTTATGAATATTAAATGTGACTTTTCACATAACTTGAGGACAAGTTACAAAAACACATTTTTAGAATCAACTCTTAGATTAATTTTGTGACAACCTGGAATTTCTCTTGTACGAACCGTTTAAAAATAAATCAATTCGGATTTATTTCTGTTCTCGTTAGTATTATTTTGGGTCTAACGGAAAATTTTAAACTCAGTGCAATCAAGTTTTGGGCTCAAGAATGAGTTTTTCCAAGTCAAAGTGTAGCATCCGGGCCAAACACCCCTTCAAGAGGAGTTTACAGCAGCAAACTCGAGTTTACGGCCGTTAAACCCCCCACCCCACCCCTTGGCCGAAAACTCACCCCTATATAAGGGATGAGTGGCCTTCATTTCAAGCTTTGAGCACTCAAAGGACTTTCTCTCTCTACTCTCTCTCTACAACTTTCGAGTTTTGCTCAAGGATCTTCAAAATGTAAGTGATTCTTCACTTCTATTGTGTTTCAATCCCTTTTCTAGTGATGAAATCAATGTTTCATCTCATAAATTTCATCTTTTTCTAGATCTTCTCTCTCACCAAGAACACCAAGAACGCACACTAGTTCTTGGTGGCTAAAAACCTCATTCAAGCTTCCTTATAGTAAGTAACTACTCTCTATGCTTGATATCTACTAGAAACCATTGATTTTCACCTAAAAATCAACCCAAAGTCATGAACCCAAACGGGGTTTACGGCCGTACACCCTTCATTGGCCGAAAACTCCAGTTTTGGTCAAATTTTGGTCTTAAACCCTTCCTTAAGCCATGCATGGGACTTAGAACACTTCCAGGAGGCTAAAAAGGACCTAGAAACGCCACGAATCACACTTTTCCTCGAGTGTTTACAGCCGTAAACTCATGGGCCGTAAACCCATGGCCGTAAACACATATAAGTGTGTCATTTTAGCCACAAACCCTTCTTAAAGTCCAAGCCTTAAACCTTGAACCTTTAATGGATGTTGTAGGATCTTAAAACACACACCTTGGCAAGATTGACCGTGAGTTTACGGCTGTAAACTCCCTTGGCCGTAAACTCATGGCCGTAAACTCCATAGGTGGCCGTACACTCCCCTTAGTTCAATCACATGTGATTCCAACACTTGGTCAAAGTGTTTGCCTAGTCCCGTGAGGTGTTTCCTTGCATTTGGTTGCTTCTAGACACTATATTTATGTCAATATATGCCATTATATGTCATTTAGGACTCGTTAAGTCTCGGGACTTCATTCGTGGAACTTCTCATCCTTACGCGCATATTCGTTGAATCACCCACATCAAGTGAGTTCATACCCCTACGTTTTTCCGAGTTTTTCATGTTTTCAGGGGGGGGGGGGGGAATACAAGCAAAAGTACAAGGAAACTTGTGCTCAAAATATATTATTTTGTTTAAGATAATTATATTTTCAGTATGCTTTTAACATGAAAAACATTTTTACCAAACAATTAAGAAATCAACTCGTAGAAACAGTTTTCAAAACTTGGGTAACGAACTCGTGAATCATGTAGTAAAATGTATTATTTTATAAAGGATTCATGCAAATCATAAAAAGGATTTTCAGTATTATTACTCGTAAATTTGTTAGTCTAAGTTGGAGACACGTCCTTGGTAACACTCCCACAGAATCAGAGTGTAGGACTAGCACTTGTGACCAGAATCTCTTGTAGGGAGAGAGTGATTGTTGTGTATGGATCTATACGGGACTGACAATCCCGCACCCCGCTGCTATCTACAGTTGGATCGGCAGGTCTCCGGGTGACAAAGTCATTGAGGATACCGGCCCCGTTACGTGCCTTATCCAGTCAGTTATGGTCATGAAACTCAAAACCTAGATAACAGGAATTTACTTTTGTAATAATGAATCAAGTGAACTAACCTCAAAGTAATAACCGATTTAATTACTGGAGGGTATTAATAATAATATCTTCGGGACTTAGTTCATCACGGTTTTCTTTTATTTAGTTTTTAAGGCTAATATACCTCTCTGGGTGTAACCAGGGTTTTTAAAAGAAAACTACTTTTATTAATACGAGTATGGTAGATACTTGCATACCTCAGTTTAAAATGAATAATCAACCATCAACCTTTAGGGAAAATATAGGATTTACCCGGGATAAACCGGCTATTCAAAACGGATTTGTTTATCATGTAATCAACGGATATTCATATTGATTCCACGACACCTTGGATTGTACGTATCTTGGTACGAATCTGGAAGTCATGGAAGGAATGGGTTTTCAAACATGCTTTTTATAAGAAAATATACGATTTTATTGAGGAACACTTTTCAATAGGATCAAAAAACATTTTCCACCAAAAAAACGCTTATGAACTCACCAACTTTATGCTGATATTCTATCAAAACTGCTTGTATTCTCAGGGAATTAGTAGACAGGTACTTCCAGGCTTTTGGAGAAGTCGGCGCGTTAGAGTCACGTCTTTCGATTTACTTTTGTTATGAATAAAACCTTGTATTAAAACAATGTAAACCTTTTTCATATATGTATTCAATGTTTGGTTGTGTTTACTATGCTTGCTATGATACAACTGTTGTGATACTACGCATGACGTCAACCACCCCCGAACGTTTCCGCCGTTCCGGTTTGGGGGTGTAACAGATTGGTATCAGAGCTATTGTTTATAGTGAACTAAGTATACCGAACCTTACATGGTATACAACTATAAACATTAAGGGGCCTAAGTGCTCTAAACTAAAAGTATACTTTCAAAAATACAAGAATTTTTATAAAAGTATATAAGTATACCCGAGTATCAGAATCCGTGTCATAAGTAGAACAAAACAAAAGTATTTGGATGTTGGACATTGCGGTTAAACCTGGGCAGTTATGTAATCATGTCTAGGGTCAATATAGCCTGATCAACTATATTCATTCGAGACATGACCAACATGTGCTTGGGAGTGACTGTGGTGTTGCAGCAAGCCTAAAACTTACCAAGATACCAGAAGAGTTCTAGAATCAAACATAAGGGTTAAAAAATACTATATGAGTATTTTAGGGTGCTATAACGACCGAACCAGAAACTTACCCAAGAATCCATCCCTCAAGAATCAATCATGTACCTATAACACATTGGAAGTATTATTAGATTCGATGCCTAATAACTATCCCTTTACCCCTATCTCGCGTAGATAGCATGGCCGGATTCCATCTCCCTGGCGACCTGTACTTTTCCAACCAAGGAGATGATGGATGGCTCGAGCCAGCGCCAGAAGAGAACCATGAGATTCCTTTGAACGATGACCTCGCCGAACCATTTCCTGAAGAGACTGACTCAGAACCTGAAGTCGAGAATCTGCCTCAAGTAGCCCCGATACCAAATTCTAGCTCCCGACTTGAGTTCGAAGGCCCAACACCAATGTGGGTCGGAAGCATGGATAGATGGAGTCACGAACAAGGCCAACCCAGCCGTACGATGGTGATCGCCGCTTCTACAATGTGAACAAAGGAGGCTCCGCAGACAGAGCCCTTCCAATCATAGTCTGCCGAGTGGCCTGCAACGTTGAACTATACGTGGCAGCCATTCATCGAACCATGGAGCTTGAGGCAGACTCGGATGCCAACACGAACCGCATTCACAATCTCGAAGTTGCTCATGGGAGAACTACGAGGGATAATGAAGCTCTGCAACAAGAACTAGCTACCACTCGAGCTGAAGTCATAGAGCTCCGAGCGCGCCAGACAGTATACAAGAGCCGCCTCCTTGACATGGAGCGCCAGCTGGCTAACTTAAGGATCCGTCCGAGGAGTGCCCGTCGTCGATAGGAGAATACTCTACTCATCCTTCCTTTTTAGTCTAAGGAATAACTTTCATATCTATGTTCTGAGTAGTTCTTTTCCGTAAACATCTATGTCTTTCTTATTGCCAAGATGTCCTCTGTATTAGTATGATTTAGACCTATTTTTAGGTCAAGGGTTCCGAAATATGTGTAATCTTAGTTTCAATTATGAGGGCAACAATCATATTTCAGTAAAAGATTATCATTGTCAAAAGTATACCTTAGACCGGTAGCATGCAAACGAAGCAACTTCATCAAAGTCCTATCACTGTTTTGTCCTCAAAACATGTATCATAAGATGTACTTAGACGATCATTCCTTTTCCCCATCGATTTCATATCAGCCTCCATAAAAGCTTCGATATCCTAATCAGCACGGGATGGTTAAGCCCCAAATCATGCTGATATCCTTTGCTTCGAGAAAGCGATTCGTCTCAATCTTTCCTCTGATGAAGTCCTCACTGGTTATAGTGATAAAATTTGTTCAAACCTTCGTATCATTTCCTACGCCAAAGCGTAGAAGTATCTGTGAAAGGGATGCCATGCATTCCTGGCTCATGTTGTCAATGAGACGCAAGAAGTTAAAAACCTCGAGAGCATCTCCGAATTCTGCAACCTTCCTGATGTCTTCCCCAAATACATTCCAGGGATTTCTTCTGAGTGTCAAGTTGAATCCCGTATCGACTTGATCCCCGGAACTACCCTTAGAGCTAAACATCCATATCATCCAGAGCCGACGAGAATGTGAGAGTTATCCAGCCAGCGCAATGAGCTGAACAACAAGGAGTTCGTAAGTTTATTGTATGTGAACTTTATTGCATTCAAATCTTTTTCTATTCTTGTTAGGACCACATCATGGGGATGTGGGTCGAATCAATGTGAGTCAGATAGCAAAAAATAGGAAATCCCAATGCATAGATAAATATTTAGGATACATCCAAAGGCAACCGTTGTTGCTCACAAGCTTCTTTTCTTGACATATAGCAGATCATGCCTCCGAAGGAACATAACCAACCCACCAGTAAGACACCAGTCCTCCAGATGGACTCAGCTACGTTCCAAGCTACTGTCACGGCAACCGTAACAGCCGCCCTAGCTGTTCTTAACGCTAACAACCCAAATGGGAATGGGAAAAGTTTCCACACCTCGAACTGTAGCAACACACCAGGAGACCAACAACGGATTATTCTGGAGGACACTCCAACTCCCAAACCTAAGAGCGCCAAACGAAAATTATGGATCAAGATGAAGAACAAGTCGTCTCAGAAAATTGCCAAGAGACTACAACCCGAGATAACTCCTACAGCCACCACATCCGCCCAACCAGTGCCAACGCCAGTACGGCAATATGCTGGAAAACTTCCAAGTTGCGAGAAATGCAACTTCCACCACGTAGGAAAGTGTCGTAAACTTCGATGTAAGAACTGCAACAGGAAAGGACACACCACACGATACTGCAGGGCACCTGCACAACCAAACAACTCGATTACTGGCGTAATGATGGATCAAGTTTGCTACAATTGTGGCGAACCCGGACATTTCGAAAGAAATTGTCCAAGGGTTAAGGATGGCCTGGAAACTCGTTTCGCAAAGACCCCGACCCAACACATCACTTCCACTACCGATGCTAGCTTAGTTCAAGTGTGCGGTACATGTGGAGAAATGGGACATTTCAAAAGAGACTGCCCAACAGAGAAGAACAATGAGGAAACGGGAGGAGTCTGACCTCAGCGAATGAGGAAGCATCAAAGAACCCTGCTATGTTTTGGTATGTTTTCGCAAACCCCAATAATTGCTCATAATCGTGATTACTTCCTCCTCCAAATTGAATCACGATGTTCTTATAAGATTTAAAGCCCTAATGAGTAAATTATGATAGCTTAGTGAATACGTTAGGTTCAGTTGTAGCTTGTGTACACCAAACAATCATAGAGAGATCTAGTAAGAACCATTTCATGAAAGTTCATAGCTTCAAAACATCAGAACCCTCGTGTTAGTAGTACCTGTTAACTTCGAGTCAAACACAGAAAACACCAGAGACATTCACCCAGGGGCATCAATGTTCTAACAAAGCGATCCTTCCAAACCAACTTAACGCGCGATTCTACGACGTCATCCTGTTTAGTCCGACTGAGTCTATGTTATACCAAACCCTATTGTCTTAAATCGTTTGAACGCAAAACTCTCGTCGCTCGTAACAACAAACTAGATGCGAACTTCAAAAATTCATCTCTCTTCGAAAACCGAAGGTATCCATGCGAACAGTATGAATCAGAACCAGCGGGTACAATAGTGAAGATCCGCTGAAACATCTGGCGAGAGCCCGAATACAAGAAGGAAAGACTCACCTGTGTCTACCTTCGAGAAGTAATCCGTTTTCATGGTATACCTGTAATCATTACCTCTGACCAGGTTAGCTAGTTTACTTAGAGAACTTAGCAACATACATACCGTCTTTCACGTGTCGAACCTAGATAAGTGTCTGTTCGATGAGACACTTGCGATTCCCCTCGACAATATCGATTTAAACGAGAGTCTACACTTCGTGTAGGAATCGTTTGAACTCATGGACCAGAAGGTTCAAGCGCACGAAACGAACGTCGTATCCGGATAGTGAAGGTTCACTGGGATACCAAACGAGAACTTGAATTCACTTGGGAGCATGAGAACCCAAGGAAACAGAAGTACCCCCATCTCTTTTAGGTCCACGAGTCGTATCATTATTCTTCAATTTCGGGACGAAATTCCCTCTAACGGGGGGATGATGTGACAACCCGAAATTTCTCTTGTACGAACCGTTTAAAAATAAATCAATTCGGATTTATTTCTGTTCTCGTTAGTTTTAGTTTGGGTCTAACGGAAAATTTTAAACTCAGTGCAATCAAGTTTTGGGCTCAAGAATGAGTTTTTCCAAGTCAAAGCGTAGCATCCGGGCCAAACACCCCTTCAAGAGGAGTTTACGGCCGCAAACTCGAGTTTACGACCGTAAACCCCCCACCCCACCCCTTGGCCGAAAACTCACCCCTATATAAGAGATGATTGGCCTTCATTTCAAGCTTTAAGCACTCAAAGGACTTTCTCTCTCTACTCTCTCTACAACTTTCGAGTTTTGCTCAAGGATCTTCAAAATGTAAGTGATTATTCACTTCTATTGTGTTTCAATCCCTTTTCTAGTGATGAAATCCATGTTTCATCTCATAAATTTCATCTTTTTCTAGATCTTCTCTCTCACCAAGAACACCAAGAACACACACTAGTTCTTGGTGGCTAAAAACCTCATTCAAGCTTCCTTATAGTAAGTAACTACTCTCTATGCTTGATATCTACTAGAAACCATTCATTTTCACCTAAAAATCAACCCAAAGTCATGAACCCAAACGGGGTTTACGGCCGTAAACCATGTGTACGGCCGTACACCCTTCATTGGCCGAAAACTCCAGTTTTGGTCAATTATTGGTCTTAAACCCTTCCTTAAGCCATGCATGGGACTTAGAACACTTCCAAGAGGCTAGAAAGGACCTAGAAACGCCACGAATCACACTTTTCCTCGAGTGTTTACGGCCGTAAACTCATGGGCCGTAAACCTATGGCCGTAAACACCTATAAGTGTGCCATTTTAGCCACAAACCCTTCTTAAAGTCCAAGCCTTAAACCTTGAACCTTTAATGGATGTTGTAGGATCTTAAAACACACACCTTGGCAAGATTGACCATGAGTTTACGGCCGTAAACTCCCTTGGCCGTAAACTCATGGCCGTAAACTCCATAGGTGGCCGTACACTCCCCTTAGTTCAATCACATGTGATTCCAACACTTAGTCAAAGTGTTTGCCTAGTCCCGTGAGGTGTTTCCTTGCATTTGGTTGCTTCTAGACACTATATTTATGTCAATATATGCCATTATATGTCATTTAGGACTCGTTAAGTCTCGGGACTTCATTCGTGGAACTTCTCATCCTTACGTGCATATTCGTTGAATCACCCACATCATGTGAGTTCATACCCCTACGTTTTTTTCGAGTTTTTCATGTTTTCAGGGGGGTGTGAATACAAGCAAAAGTACAAGGAAACTTGTGCTCAAAATATATTATTTTGTTTAAGATAATTATATTTTCAGTATGCTTTTAACATGGAAAACATGTTTACCAAACAATTAAGAAATCAACTCGTAGAAACAGTTTTCAAAACTTGGGTAACGAACTCGTGAATCATGTAGTAAAATGTATTATTTTATAAAGGATTCATGCAAATCATAAAAAGGATTTTCAGTATTATTACTCGTAAATTTGTTAGTCTAAGTTGGAGACACGTCCTTGGTAACACTCCCACAGAATCAGAGTGTAGGACTAGCACTTGTGACCAGAATCTCTTGTAGGGAGAGAGTGACTGTTGTGTATAGATCTATACGGGACTGACAATCCCGCACCCCGCTGCTATCTACAGTTGGACCGGCAGGTCTCCGGGTGACAAAGTCATTGAGGATACCGGCCCCGGTACGTGCCTTATCCAGTCAGTTATGGTCATGAAACTCAAAACCTAGATAACAGGAATTTACTTTTGTAATAATGAATCAAGTGAACTAACCTCAAAGTAATAACCGATTTAATTACTGGAGGGTATTAATAATAATATCTTCATGACTTAGTTCATCACGGTTTTCTTTTATTTAGTTTTTAAGGCTAATATACCTCTCTGGGTGTAACCAGGGTTTTTAAAAGAAAACTACTTTTATTAATACGAGTATGGTAGATACTTGCATACCTCAGTTTAAAACGAATAATCAACCATCAACCTTTAGGGAAAATATAGGATTTTCCCGGGATAAACCGGCTATTCAAAACGGATTTGTTTATCATGTAATCAACGGATATTCATATTCATTCCACGACACCTTGGATTGTACGTATCTTGGTACGAATCTGGAAGTCATGGAAGGAATGGGTTTTCAAACATGCTTTTTATAAGAAAATATAGGATTTTCTTGAGGAACACTTTTCAAAAGGATCAAAGAACATTTTCCACCAAAAACTAAACGCTTATGAACTCACCAGCTTTATGCTGATATTCTCTCAAAACTACTTGTATTCTCAGGGAATTAGTAGACAGGTACTTCCAGGCTTTTGGAGAAGTGGGCGCGTTAGAGTCACGTATTTCGATTTTACTTTTGTTATGAATAAAACCTTGTATTAAAACAATGTAAACCTTTTTCATATATGTATTCAATGTTTGGTTGTGTTTACTATGCTTGCTATGATACAACTGTTGTGATACTACGCATGACGTCAACCACCCCCGAACGTTTCCGCCGTTCCGATTTGAGGGTGTGACAAATTTGGATTGAAAACACATTTTTCACATAACTTTTTCTATTAATCTAAGCAACTCATAAGAACAAGATAATAAAAATCAAACTTTTTCATGTAATTAGCCTAATCCTTAAACTAATACAAAACATGAATCTATTGACAATTATCTTTGAATATGGATTAGCATGAACATTACCACATCAAAAACAGGTTTACAAGTCCAAAAACAGCTTAGGGTAATGTTCCTAGTCCAATTCTAGCCAAAACAGTCGAAGATATGCTGTCTGGGGGTCCAACTAGTCGAGTGCACGAACCAACTCACCGAGTTGGATGAGTTTTGCCTTGGACTCGTCGAGTCCCTTTATGGACTCGGCGAGTCTGCTGTTCAGATATCAAAAAACTTTGATTTTTCAGCAATTTTAGCAAGTATAACATGAAAACAAGCCTAGGCTCTGATACCACTGTTGGGTTTTGAGCATTCTAACACTCCTAAGTGTACATGCAACCCTAAATACCTTGGATCTATGTTTTCTCTATTATACATGCAAATATGAATATTCCAAGGTAGTACCCTATCTAGCATACAATCTTTGATACTTGGGTAATAAAACAAGTTTGAAGACATACCTTTTTATGTAGCTTGATTCCTTGATGCTTAAGAGCCGTGTGCCCCAAGTGTAACACCTCAAATGGTTCACACAACATCAAATACACTTGGAATAACTTAGAGAGAAATGAACCACTTCATGAAATCCGCTAGCCCTCACCATTCCTTCATAGTCTTCTCCTGGTGGCCGATTTTGGGAAGAATAAGATGCTTATATAGTGTGTCACAATTAGGGTTACACCATGTAAACCCTAATTGTCATGGCCTTTCATTTCCATGATCCATGGGTACAAAAACACCGTGGAGCATCTATGGAGCATCTTATGGGTTTTAGCCCAACTAGATAATCCATAGAGCATTAGCCCACTATACAAGTATGGATGATTTACACAATCAAACCATATATTTAATTAGTCTCCTTTTGATCACTTAATTTATTCCAAATTAATTCTTGATCAATACTAATTAAATAATCTTATTAATATATTAGAACTTATAATATATTACCAAACCTTAAGTGTTATTTCTCTCATTTTAGTCTATCCAAATGCATGATGTCATGCAACCCAAATGGACCATGCCAATCGGGTCAAGTACATACCAAATATAGTTATGGACTTAGACACTAATCCAACACCAGGAACCGAACCTCTCGTAACCAGAAATCGCACTTGGAGAATTTGGCATAAAGCCTCTCCGACCTCAATACTCCAAGAATCTCTCTAAGATGCTCCTCGTGCTGCTCTCTGGTTCTCGAATACACCAAAATATCGCCGATGAACACAATCACTGATCGATCCAACATAGGCCTGTACACCCGGTTCATGAGGTCCATGAACGATGTCGGTGCGTTGGTGAGCCCGAAAGGCATCATCACAAACTTGTAGTGCCCATAACGAGTCCAAAAAGCCGTCTTCTGGATATCCTCCTCGCAGACTCTTATCTGATGATATCCAGATCTCAAATCAATCTTGGAGAACCAAGACACCCCCTGCAACTGATCGAACAAATCGTCGATCCTCGGAAATGGATAACGGTTCTTGATCGTCAGCTTGTTCAACTCCCGGTAATTAATACACATCCGGTGTGAACCATCCTTTTTCTTGACAAAAAGGATCGGTGCTCCCCATTGTGAGCTACTCGGTCTGATGAAACCTTTCCCCAGCAGCTCCTGGAGTTGTGAGGATAACTCCTGCATCTCTGGTGGCTCAAGGCGATAAGGTGCCTTGGAAATAGGCGCCGCACCCGGAACCAAATCAATCCGGAACTCCACCTGCCTCTCGGGAGGCATACCCGGAAACTCCTCAGGAAAAACATCCAGAAACTCGCACACTATCGGAACCTCGGAGATAGAACTCGGCCTCTCTGTAGCAATCCGCGTATCGATCACGTACACCAAAAAGCCCACACAACCCTGCTGTAGACTCTGACTCGCTTTGGCAGCAGAGCAGAAAGCTAATCCAGATCTAGTACCTTCGCCATACACCGTAAGCACTCTCCCACTAGGGTCTCATATAGTCACCATCTGACGCTCACAGTCGATCATAGCTCCAAACCGACTCAACTTGTCCATGCCCACTATGACACAGACATCACCGTCGCGATAGGCACCAGGTCTATCGGGAACTCAACACCGAAAATCTCTAGTATACATCCTCGGAATACATCAGTAGCGAAAACCACATGCTCGTCGGCTATAGAGACCCTCATAAGTTGACTCAACGCCTCACGTCGGATACTGATGTGACGACTAAAAGCTAAAGACACGAAAGATCGACTCGCACCCGAGTCAAATAACACCAAAGCAGGTATTGAACTTACAAGAAAAGTACATATATATAACACAAAATAAGCACAACAAATCTCAAAATAGTATAAATAAGGGAATCCGTACCAGCCACGACATCAGGTGCTGCACGGACCTCCTCTGCTGTCAGCTGAAAAGCTCTCCCACGAGCTCTCGGAACCTCGGACTTCACCGGCCGACTATCAGTAGCACACAAAGCAGCAGGTGTGGAACCCTGAGCTGATCTCTAAATGAGCTGAGGGCACTCGGCCTTCCGAGGGCCGGTCTGGTTACAGTGAAAGAAGACTGCAAATCCCTTGGGGCAATCCTTCGTCATGTGCCCCTCCTTGCCACATTTGTAAAAAATCCCTGCCCGACATGATCCCTCGTGACTCTTGCCGCACTTACCACAAGTGCGGCCCTTCTGTCCCCCATCTGTAGTATCAGCGGGCTTAGCCCGCTTCGTCGCCGGTTGCGACTGTACTCGTCTCCGGTCCCTCCCCTGGAACTCTCCCTCCTCCCTGGCCTGCAACTCAAGCTCGATCTCCCTCCGCCTGGCATTGGTCTGAAGCTCAACCAATGTCATGTACGATGAGTTCACCACGAACTCCGGTATATCCCTCCTCAGTATGCTCAGATATCGGATCACACGTGCCTACTCGGTAGACACGTGCTCAGGGAAAAACAATGCCCTCTCATGGAACATCCTCGAAATCTCAGTCACAGTTTCTGTCTTCTACTTGAGAGACAGAAGCTCCTGGGCTAACCTTTCCCTCTCCACCTGGAGAACATACTCGTCTCGGAACAATTGTGTAAACCTCTCCCATGTCACTGCAGCATGATCTGCAGGGGTAAAGCTGACTGTCACAAACTTCCACCAGTCCTTCGCTCCCAAGCGAAGCTGGTTCAGCGCAAACTGAACTCTCAAATGCTCTAGGAATGAACACGTGTAAAAACATCCCTCGATGTCGGAGATCCATCTCATAGCAGCAATCGGATCCTGTATCCCATCAAAATCTGGTGGCTTCGTGTTGCTGAATTCCCGGAACAACAACGAGTCACCTCCCTGTGGCCTAGCAGCGGCAACAGCCGCGGTAGCTGCATCAGCGGTGGCCTCAGTAACAGCGGCATACCGCTCATCAAATGTCTCGATTAGGGTGGTCATAATAGACCCAAACATCTCCAGTATCGCCTCTCGAATGGCTGTGGCCACCTCCTCATGGATGATCCTGCGGATCTCCTCGTTACCAGCACTACTGCTCTCAGGGTTGTGGCGTGTACCCACCATGATGTCTCTGAAACACAACACAAAAATTATCAGAGACTCACTCGAGCATAGTCACACTCGATTCCCTCCCCTACATGCTCCTTAGTACCCTAAGGATTCTTACTTGGGCTGCATACATATCCAGTGTTTTCGGTAGTACGGGCCCAATACTACCTTCCACACCAACCTACAGTCACCCTAAGTCCTCCTCTTAGGATCCCAATTCACACGTACTCTATCTCACAAATAACAGATTACTCTATCAGCAGACCCCTCATATACTCATCTAGGTACCTCTCCTAGATTATTACTCGACTCACAACTCTTTCTAAGTGATTCTTGCTAGATACTCCTACTCAGCACATACTCAAGGCAACAACAGATAGCAGCAACTCCTAGGCTAAGGCATCACAAATCAGGCAACACTAGCCCTAAATATGAAATACCTAGCCTATCATCTAGCATGCATCCCTAACATCTCATAAATATCTCACAAAACAAATAAGTAAGGGTATTTTGGGAAATCATCGTTCGGACTCTGGCTGATTGTACATACTGCTCCAACTCTTTTTCTCTTTAAACTCTTGCTTGTTTTTAGAAAAATCATTTCTTTTGAAAATTTTTCTCAAATCCTCAGTTTGAGTCCAGACACACCCGAAGGTATATCCGAATCCCTCAAACCAAGGCTCTGATACCAACTTGTAACACCGTAAATTTTCAAACATTTTTTTTTCATTTTAAAAATCACGTAATTCTCATAAAAAAGTTCGCAAAACCACAAATGACAATATTTCAAAAACACATAGTCAGAAAATGTTTTAAACACAATCAAGGATCCTCAAAATATAACTCTGTCTCGTATGTATAATCAAGCCGGCACCTTCCCGTGATCCTGAGAAGTACCTGAAATACATAACACATAACACGGTAAGCACGAAGCTTAGTGAGTTCCCCAAAATACCACACATAACTCATTAGCCTCTCATGGCTATGCTCGGATAAGACCCTCCGGTCAATGTGTATCAGTGGGACCCTCTGGTCCCACAACTCGGGTGGACCCTCCCGTTCTAACTCAGTAAACTCAGAATAATACATAGCATAAATCACAAAGACATAATGCAGAATATCACAATACTCAATATAACCACATAAGACCCTCTGGTCACACATAGATTACTAGTCTATGTAAGTATAGTGAGAAGATTCACCTCGTAAGCAAGCAAGGAAACTGAATACCCCTCGAATAGTCTAATCCCCGCCTACATGTAATAAGCATCTCTAATTAAAACTTAAAGATCACAACTCTAAATAAACTCATGCCAGTCCCTCTTTAACTCTTGGGATGGGTAAAAGACCATTTTACCCTTCCATGACTTCCATCCCTCAGTTTGACCAAACCCTAAAAGTTAACAAAAGTCAACACTTGAGTCAACAGTCCATGTTGACCCAACTCGTCGAGTGCATCTATGCGACTCGTCGAGTCCCTTCGGTTCCTTAGAACCCTCCTGAAAGTCCAACTTAACTCGCCGAGTTACAACGTGTTCAGACTCATCGGGACAAACTCCAACCGACTTGTCGAGTCAGCTCATCGACTCGTCGAGTCCCTTAAGTCGAATTCTCATTCAGACGTTTTAAGGCAGAACTGATACCCCATACTCCATATTTATCTTCCTAAGGCTCGAATGTCACATAAAGCTGCAAGCTTTACGTGCATGCATGGCATATTAGGCTCATAATGCCAATACAAGCTCCAACAAGAGTTAGATGCACAAGAGCTTGCTTCCAGCTCAATAAAGCTTGAGTCTTTGGACTCACAAGGCCTCCTACAGTCCAGATTTGAGGTTTCAACCTCAATCCATGCTCAAATGACTTAATGAAACAAGGTAGATGGGAGAAAACCCTAAAAACTCCTTAAACCAAGATCTCATAAGGAAATGATCAAGTTAGCATCTTTTTACCTCCAACTGAAGCAAATCACTGAGGAATCTCTGGATCCAAAAGCCTCCTCTTGATCCAAGCTTTGATGCTCTCCACTTCTCCTCCAAAAGATCACAAAAATGCCCAAGATTAACTCTCTTTTCTCTCTTAGCTCACTCTAGGCGATTAAGGTTTCACACAGGGGAGTTGGGTGGCTGGTGAGGCGGAAATGAGGGCTTAAGGCCCTATAAATAGGGCACAAACCTAGAGATTTAGGGTTTCCTCACACAGCGCCAACTCGGCGAGTCGGCTCTATGACTCGTCGAGTTGGTCATTAAACCCACGTGACCAAATCCGACTCTACTCGACGAGTCGGACATACAACTCGTCGAGTCACTCATTAAATCCCAAAAATAAATATATAAATGTTATACATGAGAGTCAGGATGTTACTATTATAGGTAGTGGCACAAGAGCATAGATGCGATGATCTGATGAGATATTATAGGCTAATAAAATAAATAGAATGTTGTAAGGCCCATGTTGTTTTTGTTTATGCTTTTGTTTTGCATTGAGAATGACATCCCAAGGTTTTTAATATAATGAAAATACATTTCTTAGGAAATGCTTTGATAAATTCTTTATCATACTTTGGGAACAAATTCCGCAACATATTTCTTCAAAGGTATACTCTGATTTTCAAATAAAGCATAAATAAATCAGTCTTTTATGGTCGTGAAATCGGGGATGTCACAGTTGGTATCAGAGCATTAGTTTAAGTGAACTAGGAATTTGTAGGATTTCTAGACTTAAACTTAGAATGCTAAGTGATGATTGTGAGATGAGTGTATGCTACATTTTAGACACAAGCACTAGCTTATTTTAGGAAAGATACCTAAATTGTTTTTATGTGCTAAATGATTTATGTTATAGCTATAAAGATGCATTATATGCTATTATTTGATCGGATCTATGGTCTGTTGTCGAACGGATCTGGAAACTTTATGTGTTCAGAATTCTAAACATATAATTATAGTAATAGAACTAGCGTGTAACTTTTCGGAGTGACAAGGAGGATTACACGTCAATCGTAAACAAAGATCTAAATTCACCTACTTTGCTGTATAGATCGACATGGCGAGAACCCGAAGCGAATTCAGAAACGCTAATGGAAATGCTAATGCTAACCAGCGGCCTGTGATTGAGCGTGCACCAGAGGTAGCAGTTGCACCCGATCCAATCACTATTGCAGGAGTACAAGTAATGATTCAAATGATGTTGGATCGCCAGATGGAAGAGACAAGGCGTCTACTTCAACAGAATAGGGATGAACCTACTATGCATGTTGAACAGCCTGAACTGAATGAGGGTCAATCAAAAGAAGGAAACTATATCAGAACCATTGACGAAGCTTAACCGCCAGTGGTTGGAAGGAATAACCAAGATGGAGGGATTAATAGGGATGGGTGTATGTATAATAACTGCTTGGGTGCCAAACCACCAAGCCTTTGGGGAAGCCCAAAGCCAGTGGGGATTATGAATTGGATATCCGAGATGGAAATGGTATTTGAAAGATGCAAGTGCAGTAACAAGCAGAAAACTGTCTTCGCAGTCAGACAACTAAAGACCGGAGTTTTAAGCTGGTGGAAGTTATTGGTAGATACAATGCCACGGGGAGAATCCTTGAGGATGTCTTGGGAAGCATTAATGGAGCAGTTGAAAATGCAGTACTGCTCGGAAGTAGATCTGATAGACGTAAACAACGAGTTTCAGAACCTGAAGAAAGGGAAGATGAGTATTGATGACTATACCACTGCAGTCACCGAGAGGATGAATTTATTCCCCTAATTGGTGCCTACTGAACTCGCCAAGATAGAGAAGTTTGCTAACGGATTGCCATCAGAATTTAGCCCAACAGTCAAAATGGCAAGTACTTTGAAGACAACTGTTAGAGCAGCTAAGAATGTCGAGACCCAGTTAAAGGAGAAGGGTCTGGAGAGGGCTGAGGTAGGATAGAAAAGGAAGTTTGATGGATCTTCAAGGTCCAACAAGAAGATAATGTTCTCGAAGTCTGGGTCGAAGAAGTTCGGAGGTGGAAGAGGCGAAGCAAGATGGTGTGAGAAGTGCAAAAAGAAGCACTTTGGAAAGTGTGGCGAGGAAGTCACTTGTTTCAAATGTGGAAAGTCTGGGCATTACGCCAACGAGTGCACATTCAACAAGAAGGTGTGTTTTGGATGTAATGAAGAAGGGCATATTTCTAGGGACTACCCGAAGAAGAAAGAGGCAGCAAAGGCTAATGTTCCGCCCAGGCCAAAGGCAAGAGCATTCAAGATGACCCTGGAAGCAGCAAAGGATGCAACATATGTCGCTTCAGTTACCTTTCTCGTAAATGGATTGCCTGCCAATATATTGATTGATTCGGGAGCAATTTACTCCTTTATATCACATAAATTTGGTGGGAGACTAGCATTGCCTGTAGATAAGCTTGATAATAATATAGTTGTAGAAGTTGCTAGTGGCAAATTCATACATGTTAGCGATTGCATTAAAAACATCATCATCGACTTGAACGGGAATAAATTCCACGAGGAGTTATTGCCCATTGAGTTGAACGGTTTTGACATTATACTGGGAATGGATTGGCTTAGTGTAAACGATGTCGAAATACTATGCAAGAAGAAGATGGTGAGAGTAAACCCACCTGGAAAAGAGTCATTTGTGGTGTATGGGGATAAACGTAGAGTGAATTCTGGAATCATTTCCCTGATGAAAGCCAGAAGATGTTTGTCTAAAGGATACACATCATACTTGGCATTTGTGATAGATGCAAAGAAGGAAAAGAAGGAGATATAAAGAATGCCAGTGGTGTGTGACTATCCAAAAGTCTTTCCCAAAGATCTTCATGGATTGCCCCCTGATAGACAAGTGGAGTTTCAAATAGCCTTGTTTCCAGGATCAACACCAATAGCAAAAACATCATAGCGACTAGCACAGACATATATGAAGGAGCTTATGATGCAACTTCAGGAATTGTTGGACAACAGTTTCATTAGACCTAGTTCATCACCCTGGGAGCTTTGGTGTTATTCATAAATAAGAAGGGTGGAAGCAAGAGGATGTGCATAGACTATAGAGAGCTGAATAAGGCAACGGTAAAGAACAAGTATCCCTTGCCAAGGATTGACGACCTGTTCGATCAGCTGCAAGGTTCAAGCTATCTCTCAAAGATCGATCCTAGGTCGGGATGTCATCAGCTAAAGGTGAGAGAGCAAGATATTTAGAAGACTGCATTCAGAACAAGATACGAACACTATGAGTTCTTGGTTATGTCATTAGGACTAACCAATGCTCCAACAACATTTATGGATTTGATGAATAGGGTTTGTAAACCATTCCTCGATAAATCTATGATAGTGTTCATAGATGACATTTTGATTTAATCAAAGAGCCAGCAGGAGCATGGAAAGCACTTGCAAGAAGTATTAGAAGTTCTGAAGAAGGAGAAGTTGTATGCAAAGTTCTCCAAATGAGATTTTTGGATTCGATAAGTCCAATTCTTGGGTCATGTGGTTAACCAAGAGGGAATAATGGTTAACCCAACAAAGATTGAAGCTGTGATGAAATGGGAACAACCAAAAAGTCCCACGGAGATTCGAAGCTTTTTGGGATTAGCTAGATATTACAGAAGGTTTATCCAAGGCTTTTCTTTGATAGTTGTTCCATTAACAGCTTTGACCCATAAATTAGCTACATATACATGGAGTGAGAAGCATGAAGAAGCATTCGATAAATTAAAGAAGAAGTTGTGTGAAGCACAAATTATTTCTTTACCTGACGGAGTAGAATACTTCGCAGTCTATAGCGATGCATCTTGATTTGGATTAGGTTGTGTTCTAACCTAGAGAGACAAGGTGGTAGCATATGCATCTCGACAATTGAAAGAGCATGAGAAGAACTACCTCGCTGATGATTCGGAGTTGGCAGCAGTAGTATTTCCATTAAAGATATGGAGGCATTATCTTTATGGCACAAAGTGAAAACTCTTCACTGATCATAAAAGTCTCTAGTATCTCTTTGATCAAAAGGAATTGAATATGAGGCAACGACGCTGGCTAGAGTTGCTCAAGGATTACGACTGTGAGATACTTTACCACCCTGGTAAAGCAAATGTCGTAGTTGATGCTCTAAGTCGAAAAGTAAACTTGGAAAGAAAGAGGCCAAAAGCGTTAAGAATAGAAGTTGTCTCAACTATTGTGGAAAGCATCAAGAAAGATCAGGAAGAAGATTTAGAGAAAAATGACCGAAAGGAAGAACGGTTAGACAAAACGTTGGTATTCGGTACAAATAGTCAAGGATTGAAGGCATTCCAAGATAGGATTTGGGTACCTAAGATGGGAGGAATAAGAGATCTTATGATGGAAGAAGCTCACAAGACCATGTACACGATTAATCCCGGCAGCACTAAGACGTATAGGGATCTGAAACCTTACTACTAGTGAACGACGATGAAGCTTGATGTTGCAAAGTATGTGGTCCATTTGGGTTGCATATCACCATGACTATAATTGGTATGTACTTGACCCCTGGTAGAGTTTTGTTAGATTAGGTGTCTAAGCCCATAACTATAATTGGTATGTACTTGACCCAAGAGTAGCATGGTCCATTTGGGTTGCATATCACCATGACAATTTGATAAGATGGACTTTTGAGAAGAGGTTATTTATGATTTATTAATATATTATAAGTTCTAATATATTAATATGAAATCATATGATTTAATTAGTATTGATCTAGAATCAATTTGGAATTAATTTAGTGATCAAAAGAGACTAATTAAATTAATGGGAACTAATTGTGTAAATTAGTTATATATATGTTTTGGGCTTATGATACATGATGGACTAAGTTTATGAAAGAATCCATAAAGATTTAGCCCACTTGAATCATGGATCAAGGATAATAAGCCCAAGAGTATGGATTAGGGTTTACCCATGACTCTTGGATTCCTAACATATATATAGAGCACCCCATAGCTAAAATCGAAAACCTAATGTTCTAAGAGTTCATGGAGACGATTTCTAGTGCAAGAATATTCTCTCAAAAGTCATCCTTTGTCCAAGGTGTGTTGTGAACCATTTGAGGTGCAACATTTGGGGCACTAAGTTCTTAAAGGCCAAAACTACAAGCTACAACAAAGAGGGAATTCTATAACTCATTTCTATGTCGTTTATGTCAATTGTATGCTAGTTGTAGGCTTAATGCTTTGGAAACAATATTGCATGTATAATTAGAGAAAACATAGATCCAAAGCATTTAGGGTTGTATGTGCACCATATGATGTTGTCGTATACAAAATCCAACAGTGGTATCAGAACCATGGGTTGTTTTCTGTTATAATGATGCAAATGTTTGATTTTCAGAGTTGAAAAAAAAACATGAAGTTTGTCAAATTTAAAGATAATCACTTGATTTTATGAAAAACTAATTATTTGTAAAATTTGAGTCATTTTACTACAAGAGTTGAATTAGGTCAATTTATTAAAAGATAGAATGATGTGATTATTTTACTTGTTTTAAAAGTGTGATCTAAATGTTTTTAAGGAGTTACAAATTTTTTCATAAAATTTTGGAACTCAAAAGTTTTTTTAAAAAGTTATGATCTTAAGAGTTTTGAAACTTTATGGATGTGAAAAGTCTCATTTATTAACTCTTTAAGTAATGAATTCTAAGAGTCTTCAAAGGTTACAAAATTTGTTATAAATGGCTTTGAAGAGTTTCATAATTTGCCATCAAGTTATGGAACTTGGAAAGTCTCTTTTATGGAATTCTAAAAGTTTTCAAGAGTTACAAAACTTGCCCTCGAGTTTTGGAATTTGAAAAGTTTTTTTTATGAGACATTGAATTCTAAAACTAAATTTATTTGAAAAGTTTTCAAAAGTGTAACTCATGGGTTCATAACTTAATAATAAATTAAATAGTTTTAATTTTGTTTTTGCATCTTGATGTTTTGAATAATTCATATTACATCTCTATGGACTTTATTAATAGTTAATTAAAGTGTTTAATTAAAAGAGAATTAATAATTCCATAATGACATGGTTTAAGTTTAATTAAATTAAGAGTATAGTTTAATTAATAGATTAAACCACTAGTATTTTAAAAGTTTAAAATACACTCTTATACTATTATACTATTAAAAGTTTAATATATTATATGTATAAGTTTAAAGTCGGTCTTACCATTGGTAGGCCTCATTCACGAAGCCGGACTATAAGGGGGGTATAAGGTTACTGCCTATAAAATGGCGGTTTAATGGGTGTCCACTCTCACCCACCGCTTCCTTGACTAGTGGAGGGTCGTTAGCCGAACGGGTAGGATAGGAAATTAGTTTTCATTAAAATTATAATGAAAATACCAAGTAACTAAACACTTATTAATTCCAAATCTTAGTTACTTAGGAAAAATGTGAATTTTATGCTAACCCATGAAATTGCACTTTGCACCTAGTTAAGTCGTTAGTGGAGCGCGTGTGTTTAACCGGCACACTAATCTGGGACTGACAGTGTGTGGCAAAGGGTAGCTTGATGTTAATCATAGATCAATGGAGCGTGTGTGGTTAACCGGCACATTTATTAGGTGATCTGTAACATTAAGTGTACCAAGCTAATTTGCATGGTTATTCACACCTTGTTTGTGATCCTCGGCATCCCAGTCACAAACTTGAAGGGTACAATCGATATTTAAACATGCCATTGAAAAGTTCAATGAATCTCAAAAGATCAAGGAATTTCAATTCATTTAAAACTTAATAATCAATTTCGTTTTTCATGGTGGAAATTGGTAAATCATCATTTACCTACATTCAAATATTTTGCAATTGGATTACGGCATCCATCTTCCGAATTGTAAAATATTGTGTTGGGTCCTAGCCTTAATATTTCATTTTGGGTGTTATATTAAGGACTTAAATCAAATAAACTTGAATTTCTCCTTGTAGATGTCTAGTTTTGACAACTATGGTATTCCCGAATCTTTTAGGAAAAGCTTTCCTCGTGAAGATGATGTTCCCCGAAATCATACTTCACTTCGTCCACCTCCTCCAATAGTTCTCCCTAACCCACAAGTTCAATGACTTGAAAAGTTCAAGGTCACTCAAGCCCTATTGGCAAGAAAACATGAAGATGGAAAGTCTATATGTGCTTACATCTTGTAGATAAAGTTGCATATTGACAGGCTGGGAGAGTTGGGTGTCGAAGTCTCAAGGAAGTTGGCTGTTGACTGGGTTCTTCAATCACCTCTCGAGTCGTATATTCAGTTTGTTAAAGACTACTATATGACAGACCGCGACGTAACCCTTATTGATCTCACCTATTTGCTAATTGCTGCTGAATCAGAAATGATTTGGCACACTGGTAATGCAAATTTGGTTGGAAGATCTACCTCCCAAACTTCCATGAACATTAACAGTGGAAACATTGGAAGTCCAGAAAAGCCTTCTCTTCCCAATGGAAAGGGATTGGCCATGGTCAAGCCGTTTGATCAAATGGTAAAGAGAAAGGCTAAGTCTGAGATTGTCCCATGTACCATTCCAAAACAATCTTTTTTGCTTCTACTGCCAAGAGAAGGGGCATTGGTTGCGAAGCTGCCGTATCTACCTGAAAGACCACAACAATGGTAAAGTCAGAGTGTATGACTCTGCTTCAGGTAAGTCCACTATCTAACTCTATTAAGTGCCTATTTGGAGATTCTTAATACATGATGTAATGTAATTACATTTTGATGATTTGAAGGATCGAAGAAGAGAAAGGAAGCTTAAAAAAATAGCAGGCGGAGTCTGATCGCGAAGAGATGGATTTCGATCGCATGATTCGTTGATCAGAATTGTGAGCTGCTACTTAAGAGTTATGATAGATTTCTTAGAAATATGTAGCAACATAGTTTTCATATGTAAATGCATTGTAAGGAAAAGTTTTCCGCATTTTATAAATAAATAAAATTTTGATTTTATCTTTTATTTATATCTCCTTGCAATGGCATTTGTGAAAATTGATGTTTGTATGTTTCTATTGTTAGCAATGTTGAATTTACCAAATATTCTTTCGTTTGTGGTAGTGTCGAGAATTTACCAAATAAGGAAAGATTCTCATCATCCAAGTTTCAATTGCACATAAAATTGGAATCATGCAACTTGTATTGTATGATGAATGAGAACCTTCATCTTTGGGAAATTAAGACTAATTCCTTGTTCACATGTATATGTGAGTAAAGTGAAGGACTAGGGGATCGGGTACACTTGGTTGTGCGTTGGTCAGGTCCACCACAAAGATCGATAAGACTATTCTTCACGAATTACTAAAAGTTTAGTAAATATGCTTATGCTTACAAGTTTAAGTATAATTTCGAAACATTGGAAAAGTTTCAATGTATGGCAGAACGAATGAGAAGAATCAAATTTGGTAGAAAGATAAAAGTTTCTCCAATCTGAAAAGATGGGAGAGTACTTTAGTATCGTGTTTTATGATCATCTTAATGATTATGGAAAACCATATTACAATTGATCCTCTAAGGATATCTTAGTGTATTTGTATGGCTAAGAAGAGGAATCATGAATTATTGAAATGGTTAAATAAAGAAGATGAGTCATACTTCGTTCCAAAACAAGTCTTAGAGTCATACTCCAAGAGTGTGCCTTGAGTGACATAATCTTAAGAAGGTTTAAAACACTCATCAAATGTAGAGTAAAATGTTTTTGCTCTTGTACATTTGAAATTGGTAAGTTGTGATGTTTTGGATAAGACAAAGACCAACCAAGACCAATTGTGTGAAGTGTTTGTCTTGATAAGAAACCACACTAACTCTTGAATATTTGTTTGTCAAGTAATGTTCCTTGAAAAAGTAAATCTTATATGTCAAGAGGTCAGTGGGAGTCTTAAGGATCTTGAATAGCTTCAAGAACTAATCAAGAGTAAACCTATTGATAATCACTAGCACACGACTTGAGGTTTGTAACCTATAGTGTTGACATATTCTTGTTTCTATGCCCATTGCAGTTAAAGTTGACTATGCATGTGAGTTCTATGAGTGCTCAATTTTTTTCATAACAACTTGGAAGAAATGGTAGGCACTTGTGCTGACAGGGGGCAAGAAATTAAGATTGAACAAGTTCAGTCCATATGAGTTTGGATTTGTCACTAACATTGTCTTGTGATTATGGTTATGACAAATTCACATAGATGTCAACATATACACCATAAAAATCTAAGTGTCATAAGGTTTCTCTCTAATTCATGAAAATGATTGTGAGGAAACGCTTTCACTAAGTATATTTTAAGTAGATAGCAATTGCGTTATTTGCATTCTCAAATTCGATTATGATTACAACATCCCTCTTCATAGTTCGAATTGTGAGAAATGGAAAAGGTCTAAACATTTGGGACTTATTGCTGTAAGTTCTAAAATTGTTTAGACACACATGTGAGCTATCTAATGAAAGGTGTATGAGTTTCTGAAGCCTAGATAAAGTCTTATCAAAGCATTTTGTATCAGAAATCTGAACCTTGGTAAGGAAGTCAATAAGTATTGATTTCTAGAAGTCCAGCTGATTCTGGGTACATGTCAAGGCTAGTGGGAGCATAAGTGTTATGCTAGTAAGATAATAATTATTATGCTAGTGGGAGCATAATTATTATGGTAAATGTTGCAAGTTAGCAATGTTAATTATAGAGAATAAAAGTTTCAATTCACAAAGTTGTAGGGTTTGAAAAGTTCTTCTGCTATAATTAAAGGAGAGAAATTCATACTTCATTTCAAACTAAAAGCTTAGATTGAGATTTTAATCAAATTTAGTCAAGAACATATATGAATGTTATGTTGAAATGATTCAACATAAAGAATTTCTATTTGTGGAAATATTATAGCAAGAGACTGGTAAAGTATCATGTCTTTATGTGAAACATTATGTATCGTATCCCATATGCTTCGTGTACAGGATTGATTACATATGCTATAACATTAATCTGTTCCAATTTTCCAAATGCCTAGGGCATTAAGAGGGAAAAAGGACCAGAACTGGATATGACTAAAATGGTTAAGCAATTGTCGAGGACAATCTGAGGTTTACCAAAGATTGGTTGCTCATGGACAGTTGGAAGTATAATGTAAATTTTGGAAGGACCATATTGACATATTCTGAAAAGAGGCAACTATTGTTCAGAAGTAATAGTCAAAATGGGAATATGGAAATTTTTCCATAAGTGGAAGTTATTCTTTAAATCTGTGTAAGATTAGAAAACTTAATGCAAGAAGGATGTTCAAAGGAATGTACTTTGAATGTGAGACTTCGTTTCCATGGAATTGCTCTCCATTGGAATACTTTGTAATGTATGTTGCCAAGTCTCTGTGACTTTTATGCATAGTCATTACAAGAGGATCATTGCATATAAGTTTAAAATCTAACAGATTATAACGAATGGCAAGAATTTGGTATTCTTACATTTATGATAAGGATTTGGAATTATGAAATGAGTGTCATTGAAATGCTTTCAATTGATCTATTTCACAAAGAAAGGACCATAGGCAAACATAGTGTGCATGCTTGGAGCATGGGATAACTATTGTTCTAATTCAAGTATTTAGTTGATTAATCGAAACATTATACAATGAATAATGTGTAATCAATGTGGTGATTAAATAAAAGGTGTTTTATTTATATTCATAAGTTCTGAGACTGTATTGGATTCAATTATTCTTGTGTTTCACTTTGCATGTTTTGACTTCCCGAATAACTAGGTTATTCAAACCATTCACAATCGATCATACTTTGGAAGTAGGTATTGAGACAAGACTGTCATGAATCTGACTGTAGATTGTCTAGGTGTTTTAGACATAACACAAGTTTGCTGCAGTGTTCATGAGTACTCCTGGAATTAGATTCGAGTATTGGATTAAACCAACGCTCATCTGAATCACTTCATGGATTTTATCACGAGTGATTGTGAGACAATAATATCTTATATTCTTGAAACCAAGACATGTGAGTTGTAATTTACAAGTCGGTTACACATTGACATATGTAAACGCACCAGTAACTTGGTGTTATAAAACATATTGTTGTGTGCGATTTGATGAGTAAGTACAAGCTAGCATTTGAGTTGAAGCTTATCCATTCCTTTTTTTCCCTTAGAGGGATAAAAGCGATATTTGTGGGCCCCTCGATGATTTAGTGATGACAAGCCCAAGTGCTTGGCCAAGCCTCGACTAATTTGATTTGTTCAATTAGTCAGTTGTCATAAATCGGAAATCGGGAAACAACAAATGGACAGAGAGAATGATTATAATCCATGCTTCCGTCCATATGATATCTTGTAGAATGGAGGAATATATGATCCCTTATCCAATGGACGCGTCATTGACTAGGTCAGAGTTCGACAGCAGCTTTTAAGAGCTACGATTGCTAGTCGGGATTTTGGAGTCATACTTATAATAATAGTTATTAGACTTATCCAAGTGGGAGACTGTTGCATTAGGTGTCTAACCCCATAACTATAATTGGTATGTAGTTGACCCAAGAGTAGCATGGTCCATTTGGGTTGCATATCACCACGACAATTTGATAGGATGGACTTTTAAGAAGAGGTTATTTATGATTTATTAATATATTATATGTTCTAATATATTAATATAAAATCATATGATTTAATTAGTATTGATCTAGAATTAATTTGGAATTAATTTAGTGATCAAAAGAGACTAATTAAATTAATGGGGACTTATTGTGTAAATTAGTTATATATATATATATATATATATATATATATATATATATATATATATATATATATATATATATGTTTTGGGCTTATGATACATGATGGACTAAGTTTATGGAAGAATCCATAAAGAGTTAGCCCACTTGAATCATGTATCATGGATAATAAGCCCAAGAGTATGGATTAGGGTTTACCCCTGACTCTTGGATTCCTAACATATATATAGAGCACCCCATAGCTAAAATCGAAAACCTAATGTTCTAAGAGTTCATGGAGACGATTTCTAGTGCAAGAATACTCTCTCAAAAGTCATCCTTTGTCCAAGGTGTGTTGTGAACCATTTGAGGTGCAACATTTGGGGCACAAAGTTCTTAAAGGCCAAAACTACAAGCTACAACAAAGAGGGAATTCTATAACTTATTTCTATGTCGTTTATGTCAATTGTATGCTAGTTGTAGGCTTAATGCTTTGGAAACAATATTGTATGTATAATTAGAGAAAACATAGATCCAAAGCATTTAGGGTTGTATGTGCACCAGATGATGTTGTAGTATACAAAACACAACAGGGGTATTAGAGCCATGGGTTATTTTCTGTTATATTGATGCAAATGTTTGATTTTCAAAGTAGAAAAAAAACATGAAGTTTGTCAAATTTAAAGATAATTACTTGATTTTATGAAAAACTAATTATTTGTAAAATTTGAGTCATTTTACAACAAGAGTTGAATTAGGTCAATTTATTAAAAGATAGAATGATGTGATTATTTTATTTGTTTTAAAAGTTTGATCTAAATGTTTTTAAGGAGTTACAAATTTTGTCATAAAATTTTGGAACTCAAAAGTTTTTTTAAAAAGTTATGATCTTAAGAGTTTTGAAACTTTATGGATGTGAAAAGTCTCATTCATTAACTCTTTAAGTAATGAATTCCAAGAGTCTTCAAAGGTTACAAAATTTGTTATAAATGGCTTTGAAGAGTTTCATAACTTGCCCTCAAGTTATGGAACTTGGAAAGTCTCTTTTATGGAATTCTAAAAGTTTTCAAGAGTTACAAAACTTGCCCTCAAGTTTTGGAATTTGAAAAGTTTTTTTTATGAGACATTGAATTCTAATACTAAAGTTATTTGAAAAGTTTTCAAAAGTGTAACTCATGGGTTCATAACTTAATAATAAATTAAATAGTTTTAATTTTGTTTTAGCATCTTGATGTTTTGAATAATTCATATTACATCTCTATGGACTTTATTAATAGTTAATTAAAGTGTTTAATTTAAAGAGAATTAATAATTCCATAATGACATGGTTTGAGTTTAATTAACTTAAGAGTATAGTTTAATTAATAGATTAAACCAGTTAGTATTTTAGAAGTTTAAAATACACCCTTATACTATTATAATATTAAAAGTTTAATATATTTTATGTATAAGTAAAAAGTCGGTCTTACCGTTAGTAGACCTCATTCACGAAGCCGGACTATAAGGGGGGGTATAAGGTTACTGCCTATAAAATGGTGGTTTAATGGGTGTCCACTCTCACCCACTGCTTCCTTGACTGGTGGAGGGTCGTTAGCCGAACGGGTAGGAAAGGAAATTAGTTTTCATTAAAAGTATAATGAAAATACCAAGTAACTAATCACTTATTAATTCCAAATCTTAGTTACTTAGGAAAAATGTGAATTTGATGCTAACCCATGAAATTGCACTTTCCACCTAGTTAAGTCGTTAGTAGAGCGCGTGTGGTTAACCGGCACACTAATCTGGGACTGAAAGTGTGTCGCAAAGGGTAGCTTGATGTTAATCATAGATCCATGGAGCGTGTGTGGTTAACCGGCACATTTATTAGGTGATCTGTAACATTAAGTGTACCAAGCTAATTTTCATGGTTATTCACACCTTGTTTGTGATCCTCGGCATCCCAGTCACAAACTTGAAGGGAAAAATCGATATTTAAACATGCCATTGAAAATTTCAATGAATCTCAAAAGATCAAGGAATTTCAATTCATTTAAAACTTAATAATCAATTTCGTTTTTCATGGTGGAAATTGGTAAATCGTCATTTACCTACATTCAAATATTTTGCAATTGGATTACGACATCCCTCTTCCGAATTTTAAAATATTGTGTTGGGTCCTAGCCTTAATATTTGATTTTGGGTGTTATATTAAGAACTTAAATCAACTAAACTTGAATTTCTCCCTGTAGATGTCTAGTTTCGACAACTATGGTCTTCCCGAATCTTTTAGAAAAGGCTTTCCTCGTGAAGATGATGTTCCCCGAAATCATACTTCACTTCGTCCACCTCCTCCAATAGTTCTCCCTAAACTACAAGTTCAAAGACTTGAAAAGTTCAAGGTCACTCAAGCCCTAATGGAAAGCAAACATGAAAATGGAAATTCTATATGTGCTCACATCTTGGAGATGAAGTTGCATATTAACAGGCTGGGAGAGTTGGGTGTCGAAGTCTCGAGGAAGTTGGCTGTTGACTGGGTTCTTCAATCACTTCCCGAGTCATATAGTAAGTTTGTTAAAGACTACTATATGACAGACCGCGACGTAACCCTTATTGATCTCACCTATCACTACAAGAAAAACGCGATTTTGCTACAGAAGGAATCCGTTGCGAAAAGCTGAAATTCCGTTGCAAAAGACGAATAGCGATGGAATTTGCAACGACCTATTTCCGTCCCTAAAAACGTCGTAGCAAGGGGTTTGCAACGAAAACAATAATTTTGTCGCAATTGTGACTACAGAATGAAATCCGTGGTAGATGGTATTCCGTCGTGTATTCCGTAGTAGGTTTCCATCACAAATTCCGTGGTAGTTCTTCCGTCACAAATTCCGTTGTAGTTAATCCCTAGCAAAATCCATGGTGATGAATCCCTAGCTAAATTCGTGGTGATGAATCCCTAGCAAATTCTGTTTGATCACTTCCTAGCAAATTCTGTGGTCATGAATCCCTAGCAATTTTAGTGGTGTATATATTATATACCAGATTCAATATGGACCGATGGATAATTGATTTATAAATTATATCCAAATAATTTTGTATTAATATATGAAAAACAAAAAAAAACAAAAAAATCATAACCATCATATCATAAAATAACAAAATAATTATTTATTACATTGAAAAAAGAAAGTTGCTACTCTAAAATACATAATCTTCAATAAACATATATCAACCTACTACTCTTATTGTTTTGTAAAACCATTAATAAGATCCAATGTTGTTTGAAGTTGTTTTTCAAGATACACGACCCTTGCTTTGTTTTCCTCTTATTGGGCGTTCATCATTTCTTTAAGCTCTTCGTTTTGCTGTTGTTGTTTAGCAACAAGCTCCCTCATTTCTTCTATTTCATCATTTTTCCCGGAATGTAAGTTACATCCGTTTTACCATTCCTATTGGGAACCGCCTTTGCAAAAGAGCCTAATCCATAAAGTCTTCTTTTTTTTTTATCATGACCACCTACAACATCACAAAATAGCTTGTCCTCCTAAAATTCAACACCTTCATCTTCCAACTCTTCCTGTTTTTCTGTATAGGCCGCCTACAAAATAAAAATATTATAAGTTAAAAGATATCAAATTTAGGAATGATATTATGGAGTAGCTACAATATAAAAGTTAATTTAAACTGAAATGAATATTACATAAATTTGTCTATCTTTTTCATTTGTGAAAGTGACTCCATCATGATTCTTAGTGTGTGTATACAGGAACAATTCACTGTGGGGTGGCTCATGTCCTAATTTCCTCTTCTGCATAAATACCATATAAAAAGTCAAATATACAGATAAACATATGAAAACATTGATACGATGTACCATTTAAAAAATTACCAAATCAGAAGCTATCTTCAAATGACATGCGGATCCAGCGTTATGTGTGGGTTTTGCTACTCCATCAGCCACACCGTTACGCCTATTCTTCTTGTTCTGCTCAGATTTTAGCTTGTATTCTTTTGTATTGCATTTTAATTGCCAGGAGTTCCGGACTTCCTGTGGAATATGAGCTGGTTTAAAGCCATGTTTGTTTCTTTTTGGGCTCCTCATGTTGAAGAGATATTGACCATAACTTTGTGTCGCTTTCCTTGACCAAGCTTGCCTCACCAGCGAGTCTATTGTCTCATCCCAACAACATTTTTTCTACACATTAACAATATAAACATAATTTGAAGTGTAAATGTTTACCAAACAACAATTTATCACTTATAGTTACCTGAAACTTCTCTCAATATAATTCGTGCATTTCTTTGCTTACTTGTGCCCAAGAGTACCCTTTTGGATCTAGTCTTTGTTTAAAGGACTAACTAATAACGTGTGCACAAGGGCCTGGTGGCATTATCCTGCAAGTAATCATGTGATGTGTTTAGTTATGAATTGATATGTAGGTGTAAACCAAAATTTAATACATAAGAAAAGTTGTAATTAAGATTTGAATTGGTAACTCACGTATTTTTCCAAACATGAACATTAAAACGTCCATCTGGTCCACAATCTTCATAGGAATTGTTTTCACCTTCTACACTTTCCACTACAGATCCATTCATGGGTGGTTGTGTTGGTGATGGGGTAAATTCTGGGATAGGTGTTGTTGATGGGGTATTCTGGGGTAGGTGTTGGGATAGATGTATATGTTTAGGATGTGGTAGTTCCTTTACTTAAGGAGGGTGTGGTAATTATTGTATTTGTGGAGGATGGTAGTGTAGATGCAGGTTTTGAGGTTGTGGTAGTAGATAGAAGTGTTGATGATGTGGTAGTGGGTGTTGGTGTTGAGGATGGTTTAGATGATGTAGGTTCTGAAGTTTTCGTTATTGATGTTCGTGTTGACGATTGTATTGTTCCAGTTTCTGAAGTTTTAAATGTTTTTTCTAAGGAGGGTGTGGATGTTTTAAGTGATGTCAAGGAAGTGGTAGTCATGGGTGATGTTAATGATATAGGTTTAGGGTTTTTGTTGGTAGATGTTAGAGGTGCTTTGGATGTGGTTGTTGGTATTGGCAAGTCGATTTATTCATCTTGTAACTGTCTGTTTATGAATTTTGCAGCAGAAATCCTGTTGCGTTTCATAACTTGTGGTGCAATGAATTTAGTTGGCTCACACCGGATGCTCCTTTTGCTTTCGAGGTCGACATCTTTCTGACAAAAAGAATAAAAATAAATTATATATGAAGGCATTACTTTGCATGCAAACTATTGAATACAATCAAAACCAATTTACATGAAGATGATCACAGAACAAAAAAATGATCGATCATCACGACAACAGTAAATTAAATTAAAATAAATTTTAGATGAGTGACAACCTATATCGCCAAAGTCAGTGCACAAACGTATAACGAACAAAGATTTCGATCAATAAGCCGCCGGAGATGATGATTATAGAAAATGTAAACCCTATTTATAATCGGTAATTAATTACCCTAATATGCAGCATAAACGTGTGTAGGTTGGAGGGAAACGAATTGTGAAATACTTTGAACCTCCGCTAATAAAAAATTCAAACTCTGCTAATTACCGCTAAATATTTAGTAATTCAAATTTATTTAAAGTAGCTACAGATTGATAGATAGGATATATACATATAAACAACGTCAAGAAAGAACATAGAGTAACGATGTGTTCATAGTATAATTTTAACTTAAAATTATATACGAGGACTAAACATTAATACACTATACATCTTTATGCTTTTCTAATTAAACCGAAATTTATATACAAAAGACGTACGGGTCATGTCAATATATATTTGGTAGTGGCTTATTGTGTCCATGGATGACATATGGTTTATTGGTCCACATGGTAATGGCCATTGGTCAACATGGTAGTTGCTTATGGTGTCCATGGTTGACATATGGGCCATTGGTCAACATGGTAGTTGCTTAAGGTGTCCATGGTTGACATATGGATGACATTTGGGCCATTGGTCAACATGGTTGTTGCTTAATGTGTCCATGGTTGACATATGGGCCATTGGTCAACATGGTAGTTGCTTATGGTGTCCATGGTTGACATATGCATGACATATGGGCCACTGGTCAACATGGTTGTTGCTTATGGTGTCCATGGTTGACATATGGGTCATTGGTCAACATGGTAGTTGCTTATGGTGTCCATGGTTGACATATGGGCCATTGGTCAACATGGTAGTTGCTTAAGGTGTCCAAGGTTGACATATGGATGACATATGGGCCATTGGTCAACATGGTAGTTGCTTATGGTGTCCATGGTTGACATATGGGCCATTGGTCAACATTGTAGTTGCTTAAGGTGTCCATGGTTGACATATAGATGACATATGGGCCATTGGTCGTCAACATGGTTGTTGTTTATGGTGACCATGGATGACATATGGGCCATTGGTCAACATGGTTGTTGCTTATGGTGTCCATGGTTGACATATGGGCCATTGGTCAACATGGTAGTTGCTTAAGGTGTCCATGGTTGACATATGGATGACATATGGGCCATTGGTCAACATGGTTGTTGCTTATGGTGTCCATGGTTGACATATGGGCCATTGGTCAACATGATAGTTGCTTATGGTGTCCATGGTTGACATATGGATGACATATGGGCCATTAGTCAACATGGTAGTTGCTTATGGTGTCCATGGTTGACATATGGATGACATATGGGCCATTGATCAACATGGTTGTTGTTTATGGTGTCCATGGATGACATATAGGCCATTGGTCAACATGGTTGTTGCTTATGGTGTCCATGGTTGACATATGGATGACATATGGGCCATTGGTGAACATGGTTGTTGATTATGGTGTCCATAGATGACATATGGGCCATTGGTCAACATGGTAGTTGATTATGGTGTCCATGGTTGACATATGGATGACATATAGGCCATTGGTCAACATGGTTGTTGCTTATGGTGTCCATGGATGACATATGGGCCATTGGTCAACATGGTTGTTGCTTATGGTGTCCATGGTTGACATATGGTCCATTGGTCAACATGGTAGTTGTTTAAGGTGTCCATGGTTGACATATGGATGACATATGGGCCATTGGTCAACATGGTTGTTGCTTATGGTGTCCATGGTTGACATATGGAGGACATATGGGCCATTAGTCAACATATATCATTTGTGCCGATTGTGTGTTAAAATTTAAAATTTTCAAATACTTAATTTTGTAGGAGATATTAATTTTTTAAATAATTTTATTAATAATTAGGGTCCCCGATTAATCCCTGCTGAGTCTGATTAATCGCTTATCGCCAGTCGACCGCCGAGCTACCGACGAGCGATTTTTACAACCTTGATTAATTAAAATATAAATTGATTTTTCTTTTAAATATGAGTTTTTACAAAACTACCCTTACTAATTAAATACGAGTCATTGTATGTATTAGGATAATTTGGTCATTTTGTAATGGAACATCTTCTAGGCGCCATAATGTTTTCCGACGAAACACGTTGTTTCAGTTCTTCACTCTGAAATTCAGTCACTTTGAAACATCCCCAACTTAAAAATTCCGACAGACAAAAAACCCTAAAATCAATTTCGCAGAATCGTTATCTTAGTGAATGTTTATTATTATGGAAGCCAGTACTTCATCTAAGACTCAATCAAGAAATCAAACGAAATCGCTATCAGACATGCCATTTGATGTGATGGAGAAAATAATTGTCGACTTGGCAAAAATTTCAACAGTCGAGGCTTTCAGGACGAAGAGTGTGTAAGTTTTTCCTTTGATCATTCTATTTCACAAGTGTATTTGAGTTGTCTTTACATTATCGAGCAAATATTGTGTTTCGTTTGCAGTTGCCGATTTTTCAACGAGACAGGAAAAACAGATTAAGTATATAAACATATGGAGTTAGATGGATTACGATTTCGTGTTTGCTCTGACCATAAACATAAAGTTGTCAATAAATGCATAGAGATGAGAAACCCAAATATTCTATTCAGGAATGGATTGGTACGTTGTTGTATATATGCATAGTAGTAATTAATCTGTTACTTGTTTTGCATAACTTTAACTAGAAATTATGTGTTTAATGTTTTTTTCAGATGAAGTTATTTTTCTTAGAAGCTGAACATGAAGGGAAAATGATGCTTGAAGAAGCATCTGCATTGGGACATTTGGATTCAACATTTGTCCTGGGAATGATGTTGATGGCTGAAGGGAGACATAGGAAGCACGAAGCTTTGGACATGTTGAACAATGCTTACCGCAGAGCAAAAGGTAAGTGGAATCTTAGAGCAACTTGTTCTAAGGTTCATCTCCACTTAAATAGGGAGGGGAGGAAACATGTAAACTTCCATGGCTTCCATAGATCTTGTGCATTGCATAAGTTTGTAGGTAGTGTGTCAGACACTTTTGTGAATGGATACAAATGGGTGTTTATGTGTGACATTTGTTTATGGGATGCTTGTTTCGTTAGGTTTTCTAGGGAGTTTGGTATAATTTATGAGTAGTTTGTTGATATGTACTTTCATATTATGACAATTAATGCTATGTAGATTCTTTTGGTTTAATATAAGGGACTAAAAGAGTTAAAGTTTGGAATGATGTTTGAATGATGTTTAAATAATGTTTGAAATTTGAATAATGTATTTTGGACTTTTAATATTAGTGTTTATATTGTATTGTGATTATAGTTGTATGTAGCAAATGTTTGTTCTTTCCTAGTATTAAATACATATAAAATACATTTATAAAGGCATAAACAAACATGTATTTTATTTTGGACTTGGTAATCTGGTTTAATATCAACTAGTGGAGTACCCATGCTTTTCATAGGGTAAAATTGTAAATGAATAAACATATGGACTAAAAGTGGCAACAAAGAAAAAGTATTGTGGCTGAAATCAAAGTAAAAAAAGTTACTATAAAGATAGGGACTAAAAGTGGCAACAAAAGAAAAGTATTGTGTCTAAAATCTAATGTAAATAAGTTTACTATTAAAATCTTTTTCCACTTTTAATATGTATATTAGTACATGAATATATACTAGTAATTTGGTGAAATGTTAATATAAATGTATTACATTATGGATTATGATATATATGTTATTTTTGTCTTTTTCATTTTAACAATCAAAAGTCCAATATTACCTAGCTATAAAAGGCTATAATATTTGAATATGTGTTTTGACACAAATACCCTTAGTATTCACATATTTGGAATGATTTCAAGGGCAATTTGGTCTTTTTGCACTCTAAATTGTTAAGGCGCCATCATACATCTGACGTCACACCGGCGTTCCAGTTCTTCAACCATTCATAACATCTCAACTTTTCCGGACGATAAATCTGTATACAAACAGTAAAACCCCCAAATCGTCTTAAAAATTTTCGTTCTCAAAAACGATTTTCTCTGATAATAGAGACTCCTGTACTCCTCTCGACCGAATCAACATAAAGTAAGTTTTTTTTTCATACCCTGTTACACTGTCTTTCATATTTACGCTTAATAATTAAAAAAAGAAATTGAAATCAACTACTCCAATGTGTATTTTGTAAGTAGAATGTCGAATACTAGAAGTTGCCTTTCGTTAGATGATCTCCCACTGGAGCTTTTGAGTCGGATATTTGTAGTATTAGGGTCAGAATCTGCGAAAGACATTGTCTCTGCAAGACTTTGGTAATTATCAATAAACATCAACTAATGAATGTATATTTGATGAAATAAAACTTTATTTGTTTGTTATTTACTGTGTATTTAAATTTTAGAAGTTCAAAGAAGATGTATGAAGCAGGGGGTGATCCTCAAGTGTATAGAACAACATGCATTGACATGTTTGAAGGAATGGGTCCCAAAACTCTGAAAGCTGATTCATTTATACACACATGAGCATTGCATAATAACATTGAAGCCATGTATAGACAAGGAATTGTATGTGTAATTTCAGTAATTATATGTAATCTAAATATACCATTTATTAATATTTTGTGTCATAGATGTTATATATTGATATTGTTATTCTGTCAATAGGATGAGTGCTTTTATTATGGCAATTTTGATTTAGGATTGACTTTGTTGAGAAAAGCAGCAGATGAAGATCATCTTGAGGCAATTTATTTGCTTGGAATAATCTACATTTCAAGAGGGTCTCATCAATGTGATGAAGGTATGTATATATGGTATATATGTAAATTAAATTACATATATAGTTAATTAAGGCATGTTTGTAGTTTGGGGTTAGTATTTAGTTGTGTTGTGTTGTATAATATTTACTGTTTTATTGAAAAGGGTACATTGGATTAATTGATGGATATTTTAATGTGTAGGTTTACAATTACTTGATGCCTCTTTTGGCTGGGCAGTTCCCGATGATGGGGAGTACACGGGTGTTGTTGATAGTGCCAAAGAGTTGTTGCGGGCTATTGATGTTGTTCATAGACTTACAACGAATAACATCACATTCCAATGTCAAGACCCACGTCATTCTGTTAAAGGTGCATTGGCAATAGGCCATGAAGAGGGTGAGGATCGACAAAGATATTGCACGATTTGTCGTTGGTATGTAGACTATGGTAGGTTTGTATATTTCTTAAAAATATTAATGGGTGATAATAGAATGGACATTGAATATTAGTGTTCTTATTGTATTGTATATGAAGTTGTATAGTACTACTATAATTTTATTTTGGTTCTCTTAAAAGGGCATTTTAGTCATTTTTGCTTGCTATGTTGTTTGAGTAGGATGAAGTATTTGTAAAACCCATGGTTGTAAAAATCGGCCTAGGCGGCCGATTAATCGGCGCCAAGGCGCTAGGCGGCCACCAACCGCCTACGAATAGGTGTTAGAGGGTTAACTAATCGGCCTTGGTCAATATCAGTCAAAATCGGGCCAATTCGGTCCAAATCGGTCCAAATCGGACAAAATCGGACCATTTAAATTTAAAGGCCCCACCAGCTCAAAGGATCCGGCTAGCCTAAAACTTAATTGGGTTTGGTTTTCAAAGGAGGGAGCTATGCTTTTATATACATGCTTTCCCTCATTGTTTCATCCCACCGGCGATGTGGGATAGTCAATCAACAAAATCGCACCCCTCCTTCTCTTGCAATAAATTGATATGTCTTCTTTCTTCTTTCTTGATGCGTCATTGAAGCCGTCAAACAAAGAACACCCAAGAAGAAAAATAAAACAGAAACACCGTCTGCTGCTTTCATCTTCAACCTCAAGCTTCGTCCTCATTTCTCTCACCTTCCACTGCTTCTCCATAGCCGACCGGTGCTCATTCATCGTCACCTGCTCAATCATCGTCACCGGTCACTACCACACCCAACACCTCTGCATCCGCCTTCTTTTTTGAAATTGAAATCTGTATGAAGACTTTGATGGTAAGTTCTTCAATCTCGACTCAACTTAGTAGCAAGAACAGAATTCAAGGGGTATGATTATTGAAGATCATATGCTTTCTTGTTGTTTTCTTTTAAATTCAATCTCGACTCAAATAAGTTCTTCATTTCGTTTTCTCGTTTTTTCTCAATGATTATTGATGTTATGTCTTCTCCAACCTGTCGGTTATAATTTGATATCTTCTATTCTTCGTGCATTTGTGTCCGACCTGGTATTTTTTCGTTACAGATGGAGGGATTGTATCTACATGAAATCTTTACTTGTTTTGTGTATGAAACCATCTGCCCACAAAGTGTTCGATCAATTGCCTGAGTGAATATTTAATTGTTTGTGTTACAGATGGAGGGTTATGCATACAAAGACTGATGTATTAAGAGGATTCTTTGGGAAATATGTATGGAAATGTGATGTATTCAGAGGATTCATTTGATAACTTGATACATTTTATGAGTAGAATGGATTCTTTTGTTTCTATATAAAGAGGAATCCTTTGTTTCAAGAATGTATATGGAAATTTGATGTATTAAGGATCAAATGGGTTTTTTGTAATCATAGTTTGATGTTATAGTGTTATATTTATTAATTTTTAAATAATTTTTTTAATTGATATAATGTTATATTTATTAATATTATATTTAATATACTATTCTTAAGATTAATGTTATAATTATTAATTTTTTAATAATTTTTTTAATAATTAGTGGTCCCCGATTAATCCCCGCCTAGCCGATTAATCCCTTGATCCCAGTCCACCGATTAGCCTACGTCGAGCGATTTCTACAACCTTGGTAAAACCCATGTTATTTTTGTGATGAAGTATAGTTAATGTAATTAAAAATAAGTTTGTAATGAATTCGTTATCAAGGAAAATAATCTACATAGATTATATATACTTTAACATGCCTGGTTAGTCTAATTAAAAATAAATTTGTAATGAATTCGTTGTTAATTATTCATTATAATACTATGTTTTCAATAAATTATACACAACTTGATTAGCACAACTGGCTTAACCGCGTCCTTTTCTAGCATAAGCTTAAGTTCGAGTCTGCTTGCCAGCAATATCTATTCATTTTTACATTTTTTAGCTTTTAGTTTATGCCACATATTACCAATTCAAAAATATTTCATCCAAACCATATCTTCCAAACTCCAATGATCATAATAATAATTCATCCATAGTATAACAAAATTAATTAAGCATACAACATCCCAATAAATGTCGTCACAAATTAGCTACAAGTTTTGTTCCATAGCAAAACAAGCAAACGAAATCATATTCCATAGCAGAATTTCCTAGCAAATACCTACGAATGGCACTTCCATAGCAATTCAACTATGGAATTGGTTTCCGTCACAAACTCCATTGCATATTAACCACGATGATGAATTCCATAGCAGCAGTACAACGGAAAGTGATTTGGTAACAAATATCATTGGAAAATTGCTACGAATTTTTGTTCCATAGAACTATCGGTAGCATAATACCAATGGATATGGAGTCGGTAGCATTTTCCCTAGCAACTCCCACTCTCGCTACCAGAAATAAAATCCGTAGACAATGTGGTAGCAACATTGCTATGGAACGACATTCCATAGCACGATCCATTGCAGATTAACAACGAAAATACGTTCCATAGCAACCTTCCCTAGCAAAATCGCATTTTTATTGTAGTGTATTTGCTAATTGTTGCTGAATCAGAAATGATTTGGCGCACTGGTAATGCAAATTTAGTTGGAAGATCTACCTCCCAAACTTCCATGGACATTAACAATGGAAACATTGGAAGTCCATAAAAGTCTTCTCTTCCCAATGGAAAGGGATTGGCCATGGTCAAGCCGTTTGACCAAATGGTAAAGAGAAATGCTAAGTCTGAGATTGTCCCGTGTACCTTTCCAAAAGAATCTGTTTGCTTCTACTGCCAAGAGAAGGGGCATTGGTTGCGAAGCTGCCGTATCTACCTGAAAGACCACAACAATGGTAAAGTCAGAGTGTATGACCCTGCTTCAGGTATGTCCACTATCTAACTCTATTAAGTTCCTATTTGGAGATTCTTAATACATGATGTAATGTAATTACATTTTGATGTTTTGAAGGATCGAATAAGAGAAAGGAAGCTTAAAGAAAGAGCAGGCTGAGTCTGATCGTGAAGAGATGGATTTCGATCGCATGATTCGTTGATCAGAATTGTGAGCTGCTACTTAAGAGTTATGATATATTGCTTAGAAATATGTAGCAACATAGTTTTCATATGTAAATGCATTGTAAGGAAAAGTTTTCCGCATTTTATAAATAAATAAAATTTTGATTTTATCTTATATTTATATCTCCTTGCAATGGCATTTGTGAAAATTGATGTTTGTATGTTTCTATTGTTAGCAATGTTGAATTTACCAAATATTCTTTCGTTTGTGGTAGTGTCGAGAATTTACCAAATAAGGAAAGATTATGATCACCCAAGTTTCAATTTGACAGAAAATTGCAATCATGCAACTTTTATTGTATGATGAATGAGAACCATCATCTTTGGGAAATTAAGACTAATTCCTTGTTCACATGTATATGTGAGTCAAGTGAAGGACTAGGGGATCAGATACACTTGGTAGTGTGCTGGTCAGGTCCACCACAAAGATCGATAAGACTATTCGTCATGATTTACTAAAAGTTTAGTAAATATGGTTATGCTTACAAGTTTAAGTATAATTCTGAAACATTGGAAAAGTTTCAATGTATGACAGAACGAATGAGAAGAATCAAATTAGGCAGAAAGATAAAAGTTTCTCCAATCTGAAAAGATGGGAGAGTACTTTAGTATCGTGTTTTATGATCATCTTAATGATTATGGAAAACCATATTACAATTGATCTTCTAAGGATATATTAGTGCATTTGTATGGCTAAGAAGAGGAATCATGAATTGTTGAAATGGTTAAATCAAGAAGATGAGTCATACTTCGTTCCAAAACAAATCTTAGAGTCATACTCCAAGATTGTGCCTTGTGTGACATAATCTTAAGAAGGTTTAAAACACTCATCAAATGTGGAGTAAAATGTTTTTGCTCTTGTACATTTGAAATTGGTAAGTTGTGATGTTTTGGATAAGACAAAGACCAACTAAGACCAATTATGTGAAGTGTTTGTCTTGATAAGAAACCGCACTAACTCTTGAATATTTGTTTGTCAAGTAATGTTCCTTGAAAAAGCAAATCTTATATGTCAAGTGGTCGGTGGGAGTCTTAATGATCTTGAATAGCTTCAAGAACTAATCAAGAGTAAACCTATTTTTAATCACAAGCACACGACTTGAGATTTGTAACCTATCATGTTGACATATTCTTGTTTCTGTGCCCATTCCAGTTAAAGTTGACTATGCATGTGAGTTCTATGAGTGCTCAATTGTTTGCATAACAACTTGGAAGCAATGGTAGGCGCTTGTGCTGCCAGGGGGCAAGAAATTAAGATTGAACAAGTTCAGTCCATATGAGTTTGGATTTGTCACTAACCTTGTCTTGTAATTATGGTTATGACAAATTCATATGGATAGGAACACATACACCATAAAAATCTAAGTGTCATAAGGTTTCTCTCCAATTCATGAAAATGATTGTGAGGAAACGCTTTCACTAAGTAGATTTTAAGGAGATAGCAATTGCGTTATTTGCATTCTCAAATTCGATTATGAGTATGACATCCCTCTTCATAGTTCGAATTGTGAGAAATGGCAAAGGTCTAAATATTCGGTATTGCTCAAAGTCTCACCGTGGAAGGGACTTAAAAGATTTGGAAAAAGATGAAAGTTGAGTCCAAGATTTATTGTTCCATTCAAGGTTCTTCAGAGGTTTGGGAACCAAGCTTACAAGCAGGAATTGCCAAAAGAACTAGATGGTATTCATAACACCTTCCATGTGTGTTATTTGAGGAAGTTCACGGGAGAAGTTCCCAATATAATTCCACTTTCGGAATTAAGGATGGATGAAAATAAGAGGTTAATCGAAGAGCCTGAAGCAATTGTTGACCGTAAGACAAAGAAATTGCGACACAAGATAGTCGAATTAGTGCTTATGCGATGGAAACATACGAATGGGCCGAACCTCACCTGGGAAACAGAGAGTGACATGATGAGTCGCTATCCACATCTGTTTGCTGATGCATGATTTCGAGACGGAATCATTCTAAGGAGGAGAGAATTGTAACGTCTGCGTTTCTGGCTAAGCATTAAAATTATGATGTAATAGTTAGTGTCGAAAATTGTAACCTATTTGACGTAATAAAGAATGATTATGTGAATATTATGTGTTTCATGATTATTATAATATAATAAAATAGGAAAAATTAGTCGAATCGTTCGTAAATCGTAAAAATAAGTGCGTCAATATATATATATATATATATATATATATATATATATATATATATATATATATATATATATATATATATATATATATAGAGAGAGAGAGAGAGAGAGATAGGTTCATATATTCTAACTATTTATTGTGTGGACGTAGGATTGATTGTTGACCAATCAAAAATTTAAAAATAATTAAATAATTAAATAAATAAATAAATAAGGGTACTTTAGTAATTTGATTAATAACTTCCATAAATGCTTCTTATAACGGTAGTTCCTTTGACTTTTAATCTAATTTCTCCGTTTTTTATCTACAACCGTTCTTATTCAATCACCATTTTCAAAAACCTTATCCCACCTCCTGAGCCAAGAAGCCTCCATCGACCATTACCACCCATTCTTTTCATCGGTCACTCTCTCTTATATTCGGTTTTAATTTTTCATCTATATAGTTCCATATAACTCGACCTATTATGAAGCCGACAGATTTGACGGAAAAAAATGGTGGTCGTAGACCCTTCTTCGAAGTTGCATACACATATGAGATTATGTGAGTAATTTATAAATTTGTTATGGTGTCGCAGTTCCCCATGTTTATGCATCACTCTTATTATAATGCTTCCCCCATGATTGTGTTTTTGTGATGTATATAAATTGCATTAAATTAATTAAAAGTTCCTCATCGTTTATGTGTGAGTTGTTTAGTTATTGATTTTCAGCAGTACCCATTTCAAGTTTGTATAAGGGATTGTTATTATAATATTTACTTTATTAATTTGTTTTGATATAGCTACACAATTTTGTTATTTTGAAATTGCAATTTCTTGAGAAATGGGTCGAGACCTCTTTCAAGTGCTTAGTGGTAGTGTCCTGGGTTTTTCTTGGAGTTGTGGTATGGTTTTTGTTGTTGGTTTCTTTAACGCTTTATGTTTTTATTGAGCTTCTCTTTTGTTGGTGAAGCATTTGATGTAATTTGTTTTTATTTTTGTACAGACATTGTTGAAGCAAGGTTATAAATTCTTATGAAACTATAAATTCTGAAAGAAATAACATCAAGTAAATAAAAAGAAGCTTGGTGAAGAATGAAAACTCAGTTTGGAGCGTAATAAAGAATTAAAAGTAAGACAATAATATTCGTTCAGAATGGAGAATGGAGAATGTATTAGTATCTTACTTACATTTCAGTGTTTTATTCTTAAAGAATAAATGTAATTGTTAACTATTATTACTTATATTCTTTCAGAATGAATGTCATTTATGTATGTTTATAGTTGTATTTGTTAAAAATGAATGTAATTATTGATTTTAAAATATTAAAATTATTTTCATATAAAATTTGTATTCATTAAAAATTATTAATCTTGATAATATATGTTTATAGTATTCTGTCAGAATTTAATGTTTTCTTTCAAGATGATCATAAACACATTCTTTTAGAATGTCCAAATTAGTATATTTATTATCCAAAAAATAAGATTTTTAAAGTTTGGAAAATTAATTATTCCTTAAAATCTGCAATTTTCCTTTTTTTTAAATTTATGTTAATTGACTAAAATACCCTTAGAATGAAGTTAGATGGTATATTTTAATTATCTTCAATATAATAATATGCATTAGTCACTTTCTTAAAATAAGTAAAATGATTGGCTCACATTCATTCCTACATCCACACAATAATTAGTTAGAATACAATAACCTAAGCCTATATATATATATATATATATATATATATATATATATATATATATATATATATATATATATATATATATAATATTTAGAAAGTGCACGTCGTCCCGATCCAAAAAATATAAATTTCGTCAAAATCTGAATCCGTATGAATTAGATATGATTTTTATAAGATATAAAATTCAGACGTGCACAAGGAATGTGTGACGTAAAAAGTTACAAAGAGAATGGTTGACTTTTAGCTAATATCACAAAAAAGAAAATCGTAGAACTCCTTAAAATATAAATTTTGAGAAAAAGAATGCCAAAAACGGAGTCCGTATGAGAGAGTTACGATTTTAGCAAAATCATTTAATTTTATAAAAATATGGGCGAAAAATAAAGTCAAAATTAGCTGACGGAGACTAAACGAAAGTTGTAGATCTCGTCAATAGTTACGTGTGGATATAAAGAACGTGAAAAACGGAGTTCATATGAACGAGTTATAATTTATAATAGCATATTTACGTATTAAAATAAAGTATATATATATATATATATCATTATAAAGGTATCGACGATGCGGTCGTTATAAGACTAGTGTTGAGTACTTTGGACATTAGTTTAGTACAAATATCGTTAAATCTATTTAAAATAGTATTATAAAGGGTTGTTTAGTCATTTAAGTAACTATAGAGGGTGGTTTATGAAAATTCAATTACTATAAATAAAAGGCTCTAGCCTCTCATATTTCTTGCACCATTCTCTTGTTTCAAGAGTTTTTCCCTTCTTATCCTCGAGCATTTCGGTCCCTCGTGATTCGACTTCTCTTTTGGTAGTTTTATTATAGGAAGGTGAGTATGGAAGCGCTACAAGATTCTTTTTAGAAAAAAAAAGATTCAGTGACGAAGTTCTGACCACGGAGTCCTAAGTTTTCACTAGAAACCTTGTAAGTGAGTTATGCTTACCCTACTTTAAGTATAGCTTATGTTTAAGTTTATTATCGTTATTATGAACCTATAAACAATATATGTGCTAAGTATTATAAAATATACAAAGTGTTATTATAATATATTTTAACTACTCGCGGTACGGGGAATCTGGTTTGAAGGGCCGCACAGGGTTGTTGGATTTCAGAAGTGCTTAAATGCCAAAATGATCCTGCCCTCTGGTGTTTCATGTCTGGCCCCTGTATGTACATAGTGGTTGAAAAGTATTGTTTAACACTTATAAAATGATATCGCTCGTAAATAGTCGCAATAAATATTAGACTAAAATCTAGCGGTAATGATACTAGGTTTCATCAAAGTAAAATATAATTGTTTGAAGCGAAGCGCTGCCCGAGTTTGGAATCGTCACTTTAACTAGTGAGTGCATAGTTACTTTCAACATACACATAGATATGAAGTATTTAACGTAAATTACGTGCTATGTATGCATATTATTTGTGTTCTTGATATCTTTGTTGCATGAACAAAATATACATGTTTTATTTGATTTAAATTGTATATGTATTTTATACCTATAATTATGATGGGTAAAGATGAGTGTATAGATGACGACCACAGACTATTCTTGACAATCTATTAGAACGCGGGCAGGCTTGCAACCTGTAGGTGTTTGTGAACGATGTGTTCACCGGTGTGCTCTATCCCCCTCATGGTTGCCTAACTGACATATATTGTTGAGGAATCCCCTAAGCATTATTGTCATCCCGATGATGATCCGTAGGCTAGGTTCCTTAATTTAGATGCTTTAGGGACAGAAAGTGAGGATAGCATGAATGGGTAATCGGGTTGATTGATCTGATGAAATTAATAAACTTAATTATTGTGGGTTGAAAACCCTATGTGCTCACTAGGCTCCCAAGCCTGACCCACTTAGTTTCTTGTATTATAGGTAGTGGCACAAGAGCATAGATGTGGTGCTCTGATGAGAGATTATAGGCCAGTAGAAATAAATAGAATGTTGTAAGGCCTATGTTGTTTTTGTTTATGCTTTTGTTCTGTATTGCCAATGACATCCTGAGGTTTTTAATATAATGAAAATACATTTCATTGGAAATTCTTTGATAAATTCTTTATCATATTTTTAGAACAAATTCCGCCACATATTTCTTCAAAAGTATACTCTGATTTTCAAATAAAGCATAAACAAATCGGTCTTTTTTGGCCGTGAAATTGGGGATGTCACATACAACCTACATCGTAAATAGGTTACCTACGAAAGCTTTATAAGATTCAACACCATATGAAAAATACTATCACCGGAAGCCTTACGTACATCTACGAATTTCGAGTCACTTGGCTATGTAAGAAACAAAAACCCTCACCTAAAAAAACATGATGATTGGTCCAAAAAGTGGTGTATTTTGGGTCCAAACCCACGTCCAAAGCTTATCGCATGTTTGATCCAAAGCTACAAAAAATAACAGTGTCACGAGATGTCATTTTTTTATGAAAATTTGAGTTGGAGTTAGGAAAAAGAAACTGAGCCTACCTTAAAACCCCTGATGTTTTAGGTTCATTGGCTGGAGTTTTTTGACACCAAAAGTGGACTAGTATTGAGTGAAACACACAAATACATGAATGAAACTGAGAACGATGAAGAAAGCAAGCCAAACTCACAACCACTACCACCTCCAACAAATTATGAAACAAAAGTACAAAATGAAGTTCCAGAATTACAAAGGTCGAATCGCAACACACAACTTCCACGGAGATATGACGGCTTTGAAGTTGACTTCTACATTAAGAATCAAGAATTACTTTTAGCTCTCAGTGAAGATGAACCAACAACTTACTATGAAGCCAAGACAAATCCTTTGTGGGTAAAAGCAATGGAAGAAAAAATCGACTTAATTAAAAAAACGAAACTTGGAAACTTGTAAAAAGACTAAGCAGTACAACTATTATTGGTTTAAAATGGGTCTATAAATTAAAATGATATGAAAGCAGCTCAAAAGCAAGTACAATGCTAGAATTGTAGCGAAAGGGTATCTCCAACAACTCGGTATCGATTTCGAAGGTGTTTTTACACCGGTAGAATGTATTGAAACTGTCAGAATTTTAATAGCGTTTACTGCTTCAAAAGGTTGGGAATTAAATCATCTCGATGTAAAGTCATCATTTCTACATGTTGAAAAGAGGAAGTATATGTAGAACAACGTCAAGCACCTCGAATGTGGAACGTGAAGCTAGAAATAATTCTTAAGAATATGAAGTTACAATTTTATGTGCAAGAACAAGCTATATACAGAAGAAAAATAGATTCGGATCTAATCTTAGTTTGAGTTTGTGTTGATGATCTTGTTGTCACATGAACTAATGTGTCGATTATAAACAAGTTCAAGCAAGCAATGGAAACACACTTTTACATGAGTGATCTCGGGATATTACCTTGGAATAGAGTTGTATCAAATGAAGGAAAACATATTAATCATGCAGGAAGGATATGTGAAGAAGGTGCTTAATGACGTTGGCAAGTATGAATGCAATCTTACTCTAGTTCCAATGGATCTGTATGTAAAATTGGTTGGAAATAGTGTTCAAAGTCATTTACTATTTTGGTAATATTTCTAATAGTAGCAGGGTCCTTTTGGGTTGGCCTCATAACCTAAATAGCAATAAGGAAATGAAGATAAATAAGTTGTTAAATTGTTAACGGATTAATAAATTAATTAGTAATTATTTTGATAATTAATTAAACAGTTTTAATAAATTAAAGAGCTTGAATATTAATTAATCCAAGAGATTAATTAGAATATTACAAAAGCTCTTGGAGATCTAATATGGACGAAAATGGCAGGCTTCTTGATAAGGATAAGGCATGTTTGAATCAGATAATGATTAACCTTAAGAGTTTGAATCCTTCTAGGATTCTACCTGCAACCTATAAATAGATCGCTAGGGGTAAACCCTAGAGCAATTGATTCCCTTGTAAAATTCATCCACTTCTTCCCTCCTCTCTAAATAACATAAATTTTAACCCCCTCTCCTAAGGCTGGTGATTTTTGTATAAACCCTAGTTAGGGTTTATTTTTTTGCTTTTGGTGTTGTGGGTCTGATTCTATTAGAGGGGTGCTACATCGGATCCTTCATCCATTGCAACAAATTAGTAGTGTCGAGATCATACTCAAGCAATAAAGAGGCCAGTAATTTGTTATTTTTTTAAAGTATGTTGCTAAAATAGTAAAAAACCCTAGATTCTAGGATACATGTGCACTTAGGTAAATCTCTTGATTGTTTCCGCTACCTTTAGATGGTGTACTTGATGCTAATAATCCCCAAAAGTGATATCAGAGCCTAATTGGATTTAGTTAATAGCACACACTTTGTACAAATTAAAAAACAAAAGAAACCTCTTAATCGTTGTCGCGGCGCAGTTACCTGCTGATCGCAACGCTGCGAGCGGATTTTCAGGATTTCGGGATTTTGATAAAATTTTGAATTTTTGTAATTAATTTGAAATATTATTTAATTATAATGTAAATTTGAATATTTAATTAATTAAATTTGAATATTATTTGAATCTGAATTAAAATTAGAATATTTATGTTGAACCTTATTTAATAGGAAAAATAAATTAGAAAGACAAAATTACAAATTTAAAAGGTTTAAATTCAGTTTATGGTATAATTTACTGTATGTATAACAATTATACCACATGTTTCCTCACATGTTAATAAATATATTATTGTCGAATCAAGACTAGGTGCACCCATTCTAATACTATAAGAAGGGTTTAAGAAGGTCTCTATGATTCCTATTGAGATCGGTTTGTAAAATGCTTTGCACTTACCACCCTTACCACCTTTTTGTATTTTGAGAGTGAGGTTAATGAAAGGGTTTGACTGGATTTTTTTCAAGATTAAAATTATTAATCAAGTAATAAAACAAAATTCCTTTTTTTTGTATATTGAAAACACACATTTTGTTTATATTTTGAAGATGGAGCGTGTGTGGTTAATTGACACGTCATTACGAGAATATAAGTTAAAATAAGAGTCACTCATGAATTATTCTATCGATGGAGCATGTGTGTTTAACCGACACGTCAACATAAGAATAATTTTGCATTTCATGGTTGATTCACCATCTATTCATGATCTGTGACATCCTCGTCATTGAATTTGTAACATCCCGTTTCGGATCGTATTGCGATTCAAGGCTCATAGGCCGTAATCCGAGCATGAGAAGATTTTGAGGCTTTGAAGGAGAGAGGTTTAGGCCCTTTTTGGATAGGGATAAGGTAGGTTGTGTGATGAAAGGGTTCGGGTTGTGCTTTAGAGCCCAAGAGTATCGGCGAAGGCATTGGCTCGATCTTTTATGAATTTTGGGTTTTTGCTAGTGGAGTTTTAAGGCGATGATGAGTTTCTAAAAGCATAGGGCTTCTCGCCACCCTTCTGTGGATATAAGGTTCGTTGGAAACTGACTTATAACGAAGAAGTTATGATAGTTTGAAGTTTTGGCAAGTTTAGTCCTTATTCACAAATGGGTGGCAATTGGGTACGCAGGGCATACACTTGTGTACGCGCAGCGTACTCATGTGCGTAGCATGAATGCGGAGACCACCTAGTACGTTGGGCGTACTAGGCTCAGAGTGTAAACCCTAATATTTTGAGGTGACCCTATTTAAGGAACATGATGGCCTCATTTTCAGCCACCATTTCCAATCTCTAAGCCCTCTCAAGCCCTAATCTAGTTTCCCCTAGTTTGTGTGAGTGGGGTTGCTCATTTGAGTGTTTTTGGTAAAGCTTTTGGTGAAGAAGGAGTCTTGAAAAAGGATAGCTTGTGCAACTAGCTTTTGGATCTGATTTCTACTCTTATTGGTGCATCTTCCAGAGGTATCAAGTTCGAAACTTGCTCATTGTTGTGCTAGTTCTTGTTTTGGGTCTATTTTAGGGTTTTATGTCCCAAGATTGGAACTTTGTGAGTTTGGTGAACTCCAGAGCAAATCTCCTGTCCTTTTAAGTGTATTGGGTTGCCTTGATTCATAAAAATGAGAACTTGGTCGTCTAGACCTCTTCATGCATGTGTTAAGATGATTTAAGAGAGTCTTAATGGTTATTTTGGAGTTGGGTCCCATTAAGACATGCAAACTGATAAAGTCGCCAACTTTATCAGTTAGGAGCTTGTAATGAAGCTTCCCTGAGGTTTGGATGCTTTGGGCTGAAGTGGTTAAGTCAAAAATAGAGTTTCTGGACCTGAGTAGTACGCCCCGCGTAAGTCCCAGTACGCCCCGTATACTGGTCTAGTTTACCCGATCAGCAGTGGTGTGTACGCTGAGCGTACCAGGGGAGGTACGCCCCGCGTAGCCTCGCTGTGGGCTTGATTACGTTTTGGGCTTTGTATCCTTGGTCCATTTTGTTTGGACCTTATGTTTGGGCCTCTGGGCCATTTGAGACTATTGTGGGCTAAGAGAAGCCTTGGGCTTATGATAAGGCCCATATGGGGGTTGGGCCCAATTTGGAAAATAGGCCATTAGTGGGCCCTTTGTGGATCTCTTGGAGGTTGGGTCTTGGTGGGCCCATTGGGTTTGGGTCATTGTGAGCCTGTTTGGGTGGGGACATCTTTGGGGCGTAGTATTGGAGTGTAGCCTTCCATAGTTTTTTATTATGGTGTTGGGTTGTTTTGGCCCAGTTCAGGAGCCAGTGTGCAGCGACAGCAGCAGTGTAGGATTTCTCATGTAATGATTGAGGTGTGTCTTCTCACTGTACTTACTTGTGTGGTAATGTATGAGTGACCAGAGAGTCTTATTTGTGTTATTAACCGGAGTGTCCTTTTTACGTTGTTGGCCGGAGGGTCTTATTTATATTATTGACCGGAGGGTCTTATTTGTATTACTGACCAGAGGGTCTTATCTGCTTTAAGTGTTATCCTGCATTCTGTCTTTTTGACTTATGTTGTTATATTATTCTGTATATATGTTGAGCTATGACCGGAGGGTCCATACCGAGCCGTGAGACCGGAGGGTCTTCACTAAGACAAATGAGCGGAGGGTCCTTATCGAGACATAGCCATGAGAGGCTAATTATTTGTGTATGTGGTATTTTGGGGAACTCACTAAGCTTCATGCTTACTGTGTTGAGTTAAATGTGCTTCAGGTACTTCTGTAGATTTCGGGAAGGCGGAGGCATGATTGTACACATCCGTCGGCTTATGGAAATTTAAGGATTCTGGGATACTCTGATATTGTTTTATAATAACTTATAATTTTTGTGATGACTGGAATTAATGAGTAATATTTTGAGAATTAAAAATGAAAATTTTGTCTTGAAAGTTGAGATGTTACAGTTTGGTATCAGAGCCTTGGTTTGAGGGATTCGGGCACACCCTCGGGTACGTCTGGACTAAAACCGAGGAGTTGATAACTTTTCAAAAGAGAATAATTTTTCATCACACGATTTTCCAAGGAGATCAAAGAGTTTTGAAGGAAGATCCAAAGCGGCGTGTACAATCAGCCAGAGCCCGAGCGGTAATTTCCCAAAATACCCTTACTTGATTATGTGTTGTTATTATTGCGTGGATAGAACTGCATGCTAGTTTTGGGCTAGTAATCTGCTCAGTATTTCATGCTAGTGTGCATGCTTAGGAGAGATGCCTTTATGCATGTTATGTGTGACAACCCGAAAATTTTTATATTTTTGCCTCTTAAAGCTCAGTCAGTCAGCTCAGCTGAGTGTCAGACTCATTTCTGCTATCATTTAGCCTCGTTTAGAATCTGTTTCAAAGTTTAAAGCTCAACACATTCAATCCTCGAGTATAGGAATGGATCGCGTACAATTCTGGCACCAAAATCGATCCTTACACTCCAACATCAGGAGTGTAGGGCCGCACACTGGGTGTGCGGCCGCACACCCCTCTCCTGGCAGCACACTCACGTGTACAAAGGGTAGACTCATCCTCCTTTAATCCCTTTTCACCCTCCCAAGCCTAGAACTCGATTTTGCTCTCAACTACCATCCGATTTTCAGCTTAGATCTTCGAGTTTGTAAGTGTTCTTCTCCCGAGTTGTTGTTAATCTTCATAAACTAGTTACATCCTTTGATTTCATCCATTTGAAATTATATTTTGTATAGATCTTCAAGTTACACCAAGAACAACAAGAACACACACTTGTTCTTAGCGATTTTGGACCTTCTCGAACCTCCGGATCGTAAGTACCCTTTCCCTTTGCTTGAATCTTGTTTAGAACACTAGATTAAGGCCTTAGAATTGCCCAGAACTCATATTGGTATGGTGTGTGTGGCCGCACACCCAAGTGTGGCTGTACACCCCTTAAAAGACCCCAAAATGGCCTCCAAAATGTGTTTCTAGCTTCACCACTTGTTGAGCAATTGTCCCACAAGCCTCCCCACCTTTGGATAACGCTTTTGTGCACTCTTTACCATGAGTGTGCGGCCACACACTCCCTGGCCGCAAACCCATGGCCGCACACTCCTTCATATGGCCGTACACTCCCATTTAGTGAATCACATGTGATTCCAACATTTGGACAAAGTGTTTCCTAGTCCCGTAAGGTGTTTCCTTGCATTTGGTTGCTTCTAAACACTATATTTATGTCAATATATGCCATTATATATCATTTATGACTCGTTAAGTCTCGGGACTTCATTCGTGGAACTTCTCATCCTTACGCACGTATTCGTTTGAATCACCCACATAAGGTGAGTTCATACCCCGTAATCAATCTTTTAAATTGTTTTAAATGCTTTTAAGGGGGGGAATACAAGTTGAACACAATGATAATTGTGTAATTGTTTGTTATAAAAATTTTCAAAAGATTGCTTATGTCATTTATAAGTTGTCAAAGCATTTCAAAAACTCTTTTAAAGTTATGTTACTTTATAGTTTAACCAAACTCCGTTTTTAAAGTACAAGCATAACTTAGTAGTAAAATGAGTCTTTTCAATAACAGTTCAAGTAAAACACTAGTAAACTATAAGGGGTATAGTTTAGAGGTTCAGTTCATACTAGATAACATAAAGAGAAACAGGGAGGTAGATACAATACACGATAACATAAAGTGAAACAGGGAGGTAGATACAATACTTCAAAGAGAACATACTAAGACACTATAACAGAACGAACATACTAAGATGCTATAGCATAGAACACTACAAGATCTAATTATACCAATGAATCACTAACTCATTGTTCTTAACAAAAGGTGATAGTTAAATTGGGTATACATGATCATACAACTTTAATGTGAATTACACGGCTAGCAATTGTTTGCTGCAGTCGCATTTGGTTCCCATAATCTCTTGACAGGGAGAGCGTATAGTATGGGTACTAGCCTTCACATTATGACCTTAATAAAACAAACATGTTTTAAGGTAATTAGTACTACAGGATGTCAATTCAAAAGACAACTGTGTACTTATAAATTCCCATTACTTTCAGTAAGTGACAGTTCCACTTGAAAGCTAATACAAACTATTTTCGAGTCAAGATAGTTATAAACTAAGGAGAACTTACATTTTACAAACGACACACAGAACAGTAGAGTCTAGTACATTCAGTAGAAAGGGATCTATAATGCTAACTTTATGATTCCTTAGTGTATGCATTCAGGGATATATATTAATCGGGTCCAACAGGTAGTAGGATGTGTGCTTTCCGCTTCATTTCCTGTTCCTTGTTTGGTTGTGGGCTTAGAGCAGATACACCCATCCTACTATCTATCCGAGCTTAGCTATATATATGTTCCGTATACACCAAGTAATCATAAGGGGTACCATGTATGGGTCAGGTCATAGGACACTAATTCAATGCATCGTTTTCTAGTACAAAACATACTTTTCAAATGAAGAACTTTTGGAATACAAAACTAGAAACTTAACCAGTAAAGGGTTTAATCCATTTTATTAAACCAGTAAAATTTAAAGGACCTTAGGTGGTTAATTCTATAATACCTTAGTTTATACAGCAAGGTTATATATAATTAATATCCGATAGGTAGTTGGATGTGTGCCTTCCGCTTCATTCCATGTTCCTTGTTTGGTTGTGGGTTTAGGGCAGATTCACACAATTAACTATCTGTTCGATATTAGATTATATATAACTAGTATAAACTAAGTGATTATAGAAGGAACTACTATGGTTATCATTTTATTATAAGAAATAAGGGTTTTCTTAAAGGATCTTTTCATCAAATATAAAGAAACTATTACAGTTAACTCCGTGAGTACCGGGTGAATACGCAGGGGTTATATACAACGATGATCTAACCAACAATGGGATGTGTGTCTTCTGCCTCATTTCTTGTTCCTTGTTTGGTTTTGGGCTTAGGGCAGATACACACAACCGATTGTTTGTTTACTCTGGGTTTTATATAACTTGTATCCATTTAATACACATAGAAAGGACTGTAGAGTCATTTTTACTTATCTTTCACCAAAGCAGGAAATATAGGATTTTCTGGAGGAACAGGCAAACTTTTCTAAACAAGAACTTACTACAACTTACTACATCACTAAAATCTTATGAACTCACCAGCTTAAATGTTGATCTACGCTTTCAAAATAACTTGTATTCTCAGGAGACCAGTAGACAGGTTCGCGCACTGGGATTCAGAAGATGGAGCAATATAGCTTCATGTCTTTTTGTTAATTGCTATGTATTCTATATTATGTGAATCACATACTTTGTAAACACTTTCTTTCTAATGAAATGGTTGTTTATTACTTGCTTACTATGATGCATGTCTTGGGATACTAAACATGACGTCCTCCGCCCCAGAACGTTTCCGCCGTTCCGGTTTTGGGTTGTGACAGATTGGTATCAGAGCATTGTTTATAGTGAACTAAGTATATCAACCGATAAAAGATATACAACTATAAATACAATAGGGCCGAAGTGCTCTGGATAAGAATATATTTTGAATATATAATGATACCTTATAAAAGTATACATACTTGCTTATACATATATACACACTAGAACAAGTATCACGAGAAGAACAGAACAGAAGAAGTTAAAGGTTGAACACTATGGTCAAACCTGGACAGTTATGTAATCATAGCTAGAATCAATATAGCCTGATCAAATATATGCATTCGAGATGTGACCGACATGTGTTTGGGAGTGATGTGGTGTTGCAACGGTCTTAAAACTTACCTAATACTAGTCAAGAGAATACTAGATCAAGTACATAGAGTTAGAATACTATAGGAGTATTCTATGATACTATAACGCGATAAAAAGTTTAAAACATACCAAGAAGATTACATTAAAATACTATAGGAGTATTTTAGGCACTATACAAATAACTTATTTGATAACTTAAAAGACCCTTACGGATAGGTCTATAATCTTGAAATGTATACTCCCAACGTTATATATAATTGAGATTTTATAGACTTAGAATTTGTGATCTATGCTTCACTACCTGTTCCTTGTTTGGTTGTGGTTTTGGAGTAGGATCACCTATTCGAAGGTCTATTTAATCTTGAATTATATACAACTTGTATACATTGTGCAATTATAGAAGGACCCTGTAAGGATCACCCCATAATGTTTCACTTAAAACTCATAGATTCTTTAGTCACTTCCATTCTCGCACGACAAGCCCAGGTAGATGTAACCATTTCCTCATAGTAGACAACAGAAGAGTCAGGAGGAAAGGAGAGCAAGTTCATGAGAAACTTTCAAAGAAGGATCAACCGAAGTAACCAAAACGTCATATGCGTCACACTAATAAATAATAATTTTGTTTAACTTAATGAGCGAATGGAGACACTGCTCACATTATATGTTAGGATTATTTTCTTACATGCAGCTGGTAACAGTTATTCAGGCAACATATATTCATTCGAGGATAGCCATTCCAAATTCATAAAGTTTATTAGGTATAGACTCTCTTATGAATTGTTTCCAGAACCCTGTGGAAGTCAGGACCCAATACACTCAGAACTAGAATAACCTTGTCTTTTCAGCTTTCGGCTTCTGTCCATTGCTTTAGATTTATTCCATCTCATATTTGTATTCTTTTAGCAAAGATACCTCCTCGCAGATCAAACAGACGCACTACTCCGATAACTCCAACTCCACTGCCGCAATTCGATCCTCCTGATCTCCAAGCAGTGATATCCTCCGCAGTAGCAACTGCTCTAGCTCACTTCGGTGAAAGTGGTACCCTCGAATCTGGTAGCGGTACCCACTTAACCAACCCCGGAGTTGCTCACGAACACCCAAGGGAGTGTTCATATAACGACTTCATGAACTACAAGCCAAATTCCTTCGATGGGAATGATGGAGTCATCGCTCTGATGCGATGGTTCGAGAAAACAGATTCGGTCTTCGAAATCTGTTCGTGCCCTGAAGGGAGCAAAGTGAAGTTTGCTGCCTGAACCTTCTCTGACAGAGCCCTGACATGGTGGAACAGCCATGTAAAGTCACTGACCCTATCAGTGGCTAACTCAATAAGTTGGGAAAACCTAAAAGAGTTGATGCTGGAAGAATACTTCCCGTTGGGCGAAGTTCAAAAGCTGGAACAAGAACTGTGGGAGCTCACTATGGCCAGCTCATACATAGTGGCCTACACTGACCGGTTCAGCGACCTAGCAGCTCTATGCCCCGGGATGGTTACCCCAGAGAGCAAGAAGATAGAAAGATACATCTGGGGTCTATCTGCCCCGATCCAAGGAGATGTGCTGTCTTCTAACCCAGCCACATTCGATAGTGCCAAATGTCTGGCTCAACGGCTCATCGACCATGGAGTTCGCCATGGTGTAGAAGTCCCCGTTCCCGAGCCAACGAGGGAAGAGGACTATAAACAGAAGTCGGGGAACAAGAGGAAGAAGAAGCGAACAACACAGGACACCCCGCAGGAGGAACAAACGAGTACTATGTACACCGCCACAACACCTGCTACTCCAGCACCTGCCAGTCGATATGCTGGAACCCTCCCGAAGTGTGGAAAGTGCAACTATCACCACACCGGAGTATGTCGGGAAATGCAGTGTCTGAACTGCCACAGAAAGGGACACACAATCCGTTTCTGCAGGGCACCGACTCAACCGATCTCCCAAGTCGCCGGAGTTGAAGAAAACCAAGCCTGCTATGGCTGTGGTGAGACGTGACACTACCAGGAGGACTGCCCGATAACAAAGAACTCAGGAGCGGATGGAAGAATTCTGATGATCACCGCAGGAGAATCGAGCATGAATTAGAGATACGTGGTGCCATTCTTTCTGTTCCAAAGCATCCACATGTTGATCAAGCTGTCTCTGTTTCCTCTATTCCATCAGCTCGATCTGTTCGATATGATTCTAATACAAGAATATGGTTTGTTATGTGTCTTTTGCAATATAAAATCAAAGGTCATTAGAATATGACCATTCGAGGTGTCGTTGTAGCAAAAGTAAAGACCTTATCTTGGATTTAGTCTATAAACTAAGAAGGAGCAGGAGTCTGCAAAGAGAATTGAGTTTTAACTCAAAGATTAGGATCGAAGGCCCAATAGAGAATGAAGAACGAGTGCAGATTTGAACATCGCCATCAATTAAGAGGTTTGAAGAATTTGACAATCATTTAGTTAAAGGTCGTACAAATCAGATTACCATAGAGGAAGTACGCAAGGACCTGAATGTTGTGACTGATTCATTTCTCGTCAACTCTAGACTTGCTCATATATTATTTGATTTTGATACCTCAGATTCTTTTGTGTCTCATAAATTCGCGTATTCCTTCCAAATTGCATGTTATTCATTCGCCCAATCATTTCATGTAGATACTACGGGAAGTATAACATTACTTGCTAATAGAGTCTATAGAAATTGTGTCATAGAAATTTAAGGTTATAGTTTTCTTGCTAACCTGATTCCTATCTCCTTCCCAACTTTGAAATTATTCTCGGAATGAATTGGTTGTCAAAGAACCGCACAAAACTCTTGTATTACGAAAAGATGATATGCATCCCTATCGAAAGGGGGAATCCTATTTATGTCTACAGTAAACAAAGACTTAAAATCTTAAAAATAACCTCTTTTCTAGAAACCCGTAAACTTATATCGAAGGAGTATTCTACTTATCTATACAGTTGATATCTTAAAAGAGGGGAAGAAAACTGTAAATGATGTTCCTTTGATAATAAATATCCTGATATTTTTTCCTGGATGATTTGCCGGAACTACCCCGGATAGGCAAATAAAATTCAGAACTGACTTTATTTATAGTGTTGCTCCAATTGTCAAAGACTGTTATACAGAATAATAGCATTTGAATAATTGTCGACCGAATGACTAAGAGTGCACATTTTCTATCCATACGTGAAATAGATCCAATAGAGAAATACGCACAAGTATACTTGGATGAAACTGTTGCAAGACATGATGTGCCGCTAAAGATTATTTCCGATCGTGATAGTAGCTTTACTCTCAGCACAGCTTATCATCCCCAGACAGATGGTCAGAAGAAGAGAACAATCCAAACAGTAGAAAATATACTAAAGGTATATGAAGCACTATATGGGCGTAAATGTCATACTCCATTATGTTGGCGTGATGTAGGAAAGAAAGTCCTTAGTGGCCCTGAAATGATTCAAGATACCACCGATAAGATTCAAATTGTACGAGAAAGAATGAAAGCGACCCAGGATCGACAGAGGTCCTATGCAGAAATGAGGAGACGACCCGTAGAATTCCGGGTGGGTGATTTTGTAATACTGAAGGTATCTCCATCGAAAGGTATTATGCGATTTGGGAAGAAAGAACGATTGGTAAGCAAGCATACCACTAAGAATTGTCTGCAGATTTGACAGATAGTCATGATGTGTTTCATGTAAGTTATCCGCGTAAAGGTCTAAGCATATATGATGAAACGCTCCTCTTATCCGAAGTGAAAATGGATAATAAAATAAGAGTGAGATAAGAGCGAAATATCCTCATTTGTCTAAATCGTTGAGATTTCGAGGACGAAATCCTCAAAAGGAGGAGGTATTTGTAACATACACGTTCAGTTATCATGTTATGTAATTTTAAAAGTGAATAATATTATGAAATATTATATGAAATTTGAGTATTGAGTTCTAACAGATGGTTTTTACTAGAAATGAAGTAAAACTATGTTTAGAATCAATTGGAAAATATTGGAAGTCTTATGAGATTCCAATCAAAAGACAAATATCGAAATTTAACGAAAATATAAAATTTTAAATAAGTAAAATTTTATTATTGAAAGTTGTAAAGAATCTCGTTAGAAACATTTAGGCGAAAACCTCATCGAAATCCGAGTTATAACGAAGAAGTTATGACCAATCGAAGATCCGCGACAAAACCGGCACAGCGCCGAATGACGTAAAAAGTGAGTTTTTGATAAACTACTTTTTAGCCTTGGTGATCTAAATGAAATTTTTAGTATTTGTTAAACCGAGAATTTTCATAAAAAGAACGTCAAAATCTGACTTCGTATGAGGAAGTTATGATTTTTCTTAGTTTCAGAATAGTAGTAGACAGCTAAAAACTCGAAATAAAGTTCGAGTGATTTTTAGCTGACGCAACCTAAACGAGAATCGAATGTCTCGTCAATAGTAGTACAACGGTAAAAAGACCGACGAAAACGGACGTCGGATGAAGAAGTTATGAATTTTTAACGGATTTTCCTGTCCCGGTCTGTTAAAAATAATAATATTAAAAATAGATTCAAAAGTAGCCAACGAAGTCTAAACGAAAGTTATAGAGTATATTTCTGCCTACGCGTCCATATAAAGAACATCAAAAACGGAGCCCGTATGCGAAAGTTATGGATTTTAGAAATTTGGGCCACAATTTCCGAGAATTTTCGCATGTGTAAGGCTAAGAAGCGGCCACGTCGTCGGATCCTCGCAGCTCGCCCCATGTCCGACCCGTGTGTCTCCACCCCTTGCATCCGAAGCGCGTTCCAACCAGCGACCAACACGTGTAGCGTTAGAAGCTCCTGAGTCCGACGCGTGCCCAACGCTGGACCAATCCGAGGCGGACACGTGCCCTTCTTCCTCCGACCGAAGTTCCGAACCTCGCACTATATAAGCGAGGGTGCGAACCCTCCCGGTTTATGTTGGGATTTTTCACACTTTTTCACTTTAAACCCTATTTTAAGCCAATTTTAATTCCCCAAAGCCACGAGATCATTCTCAACACCCGAAATACGTTCCGAAGAGCCCGGGAAATTTATCTTTTCGGTTTGAAGCTCAACCCTTGCAGGGCCCGATTTTTTAATAAAGCTCCCAGTTTTCAACGAAGAAACTTATTTATTAGAACGAAGTTCTGCACAAATTACTATTTTAACCTCCGGTTATTTCACGGTGAGTTCAATATATAGGAACAATTGTATGTTATGTGTTATATGTTCTATGTGCTTTTCCGTTGTTATTATTTCTACTATTTATGATAGCAAAGATATACCTTTGACCATGTGATCAGTGAAAGAACTTAGATTCACGGTGGTACTGGTATGTAGCCTCTGGTCATGTAGAACATGTCTCGTAAGAGAATGACTTCTATTCTATGGCATTGGCAGAAGGCTAGACAGGGCTGAAAGCCTGAAATCTACCAAAATGTTTAATCAGAAAGTGTATGTCTTCTATGCCATTTGGGTCGAAGCTTTATTGATGTATATCAAGTATGGAAATTGTTATGTCTCATTGATTGTATATCTTTGAATCAAATCATTGATTGATATGGAAAGTTTGTCACATGATTCACATATGCCTTTGTTGTTCCTTGTTCCTCTTTGCTTCTGCCATATTGAAGTATATATATGGCATAACATTATATTGTATCTATTATTCAACTCACTAAGTGTCACCGCTTACCCCTCTCAATGTTTAACAATTGCAGGCAATAAGCAACCAGTATAGTTATATACTGATAGAAGATTTTAAATAGTTCGAAACTATTGTATTTAGTAATCATGTATGTATAAAAGTATAGTATCCTTGGTAGTTGTGTAATATATAACACTTTGTAATAGTCGGTTTGTATCCAGTCGTATGTAATCACTTTATCAAAGTAAAATATTGTTTTTTATGAATATGCATGTAGCATGTTTTGGAGTAACAATTGTCAAATATGAAAGTGTGGGTCTTTCAATCATGGTATCAGAGCAATAGTTTAAGTGAACTAAATACTACGGATTGGTATTTAGACTTAAACTGTTGGAACTCCAATATATGAACGGATTCATTAGGAGTATATAGATACAAACCATAGGAAAGATTTAAGTGGGGTATTGGGTAGTGATAAACCCTAGTATTCTAAAATATTAAGTTACTTCAAAATTTTCAAAGAATTAGTTTAAGTGAACTAGGAATCTTGAGAATTTCTAGACTTAAACATGGATTGCTAAGGGATGATGATACAACGTGTATCTAGTATATTTGACGTTTAATACCTAAATGGACACAAGCACTAGAATATTAGAGGAGATATGTCTTATATTCTAATATGTGCTAAATGATAAATGAATATAGCATGCCTTACGTTGCTTGCTTATATTGCTATTACTTGAGAGAGTTTAAGGTCTGTTACCGACCTTGGCCTGGAAGAAGAAATTTAAGTATTCCAGATTCTAAAATTTCCGTGTTATAACTGATAAGGAACTTTTCGAATTGATAAAAATACTTATGATAGTCGACACCGATAATTTTATAGATAAACGATCAAGGGATATCGTAAAATAATACTTATCAAGTGATATCGTAAATAGTGTATTAATACCTATAGAGTGGTGTTGTACATTCAAACTATGTTTAGTAAAATAATAACACCGTTGGAAGAATGTTGTGTAATCGAAGTACATTTGAACGAGATGAATGTTTTGGCATAACCAATGAAGTTCCACCACTGTCCAGATTGAAGCAATAATTGCTTATAGAGTAGGAAGAACCGAAGATGGTGATCAATACTTCGACAGTATCGAAACTGATGTAGTATACAATTTGAATAGTATGATAAAAACTGATATGTAACAGTTAGTATCAATTGAGTTCTATCACATCCTTATGAAAGTTCCATCGTGTGTTAAGTCGATTTTAACATACATGATTAGGATGGTGAAATAGGTTATTTGGTTGTGAAAAGGCAGAGTGACTTACTTGTTAGAGTAAGGTAGAGTACATAGTTGAAGAAGATATACACTCATAGTGTTGTATGAGAAGAGATGTTGTAGTTAGGAATGAAAGAGAACTAAGTTGAAAGTAGTAGAACATGATGAGATGCATCTATAATGCAGACTTGTTTAAATAGACTCCTATGAAGAAGACTTAAAAGATACAACCATGAGAAGAAGACTTACTCAGATACATGAATGATGATGTCATGAAAGGATAATGAAACTAACAAATGTGTATGATGACTTGCATGAGTTAGAAGATGATACAGGTAGTTGGAAAACGTTTGTCTCCACACTGCTAGAATAAATTTTGGTGTAGTGTGTCTTGCAGAGTACACACTACCCGGGGAAGAATTTATATGAAGAATTTGAAAGTGAAATTCCTATCGATCTAGGAAAAGTATTAGGATATACTAAATCGATCATATGCGTAAAAAGGATTCTAGAAGGCGAGTATAAGAAATCCAAGAAATATTTGATAGAAATGCGAAATCCCTAGTTGATTCTAGGAGAAATTGTCGTATGTACTTGTTTGAACACATTCACGTGTGATAAGTCGCTTTGTGAAAAATTTTGAATGGTGACTTGGAAAACTGTGACACAATACTTGGCACGAGTATGAGTAGGTGTGAATAGTAGTAGAGGCCTGTACTACTGGAAGCACAGGATTCACACTAGGATCAGGGAAAGTCGCAAGGTTACCAAGAAGCTAGAAATTGTTTCCGTTTTTGTTCAAGTATGTCATTACCTTCGTTTCGGTGATGACTAGGAAGATGATTTTCATTTAAATCTTAATGTCATAAAGAATTGAGTCCGATTAATATAAATCTATAAAGAGAGAGTTGATTGGTTTAGAAAACCATGTCTTGAGTAATGACGAAACTTCAGTCAGGAAGGAGATGGTCGAGATGGTCAATAGAAATATAACGATCTTCATTAAAGAATTGGGCAACCATTAACTAGAGATGTTACATGTTATGAAGAAGATGAAGAATTTAGTTATTCATGGAAGGATTACAATATGAAATCCTTGATTTCGTAATCAATCGAAATATTCTGTCATTTGACAAAACTGATGTATATGCCCGAAAGCACGAGCATGAATTAGAGATACGTGGTGCCATTCTTTCTGTTCCAAAGCATCCACATGTTGATCAAACTGTCTCTGTTTCCTCTATTCCATCAGCTCGATCTGTTCGATCTGATTCTAATACAAGAGTATGGTTTGTTATGTGTCTTTTGCAATATAAAATCAAAGGTCATTAGAATATGACCATTCGAGTTGTCGTTGTAGCAAAAGTAAAGACCTTATCTTGGATTTAGTCTATAAACCAAGAAGGAGCAGGAGTCTGCAAAGAGAATTGAGTTTTAACTCAAAGATTAGGATCGAAGGCCCAATAGAGAATGAAGAACGAGTGCAGATTTGAACACCGCCATCAATTAAGAGGTTTGAAGAATTTGACAATCATTTAGTTAAAGGTTGTACAAATCAGATTACCATAGAGGAAGTACGCAAGGACCTGAATGTTGTGACTAATTCATTTCTCGTCAACTCTAGACTTGCTCATATATTATTTGATTCTGATACCTCAGATTCTTTTGTGTCTCATAAATTCGCGGATTCCTTCCAAATTGCATGTTATTCATTCGCCCAATCATTTCATGTAGATACTACGGGAAGTATATCATTACTTGCTAATAGAGTCTATAGAAATTGTGTCATAGAAATTTAAGGTTATAGTTCTCTTGCTAACCTGATTCCAATCTCCTTGCCCAACTTTGAAATTATTCTCGGAATGAATTGGTTGTCAAAGAACCGCATAAAACTCTTGTATTACGAAAAGATGATATGCATCCCTATCGAAAGGGGGAATCCTATTTATGTCTACAGTAAACAAAGACTTAAAATCTTAAAAATAACCTCTGTTCTAGAAACCCGTAAACTTATATCGAAGGAGTATTCTACTTATCTATACAGTTGATATCTTAAAAGAGGGGAAGAAAACTGTAAATGATGTTCCTTTGATAATAAATATCCTGATATTTTTTCCTGGATGATTTGTCGGAACTACCCCGGATAGGCAAATAAAATTCAGAACTGACTTTATGTATAGTGTTGCTCCAATTGTCAAAGACGGTTATACAAAATAATAGAATTTGAATAACTGTCGACCGAATGACTAAGAGTGCAAATTTTCTATCCATACGTGAAACGGATCCAATAGAGAAATACGCACAAGTATACTTGGATGAAACTGTTGCAAGACATGGTGTGCCGCTAAAGATTATTTCCGATCGTGATAGTAGCTTTACTCTCAGCACAGCTTATCATCCCCAGACAGATGGTCAGAAGAAGAGAATAATCCAAACAGTAGAAAATATACTAAAGGTATATGAAGCACTATATGGGCGTAAATGTCATACTCCATTATGTTGGCGTGATGTAGGACAGAAAGTCCGTAGTTACCCTGAAGTGATACCACTGATAAGATTCAAATTGTACGAGAAAGAATGAAAGCGACCCAGGATCGACAGAGGTCCTATGCAGAAATGAGGAGATGACCCGTAGAATTCCGGGTGGGTGATTTTGTAATACTGAAGGTATCTCCATCGAAAGGTATTATGCGATTTGGGAAGAAAGAACGATTGGTAAGCAAGCATACCACTAAGAATTGCCTGCAGATTTGACAGATATTCATGATGTGTTTCATGTAAGTTATCCGCGTAAAGGTCTAAGCATATATGATGAAACGCTCCTGTTATCCGAAGTGAAACTGGATAATAAAATAAGAGTGAGATAAGAGCGAAATATCCTCATTTGTCAAAATCGTTGAGATTTCAAGGACGAAATCCTCAAAAGGAGGAGGTATATGTAACATACACGTTCAGTTATCGTGTTATGTAATTTTAAAAGTGAATAATATTATGAAATATTATATGAAATTTGAGTATTGAGTTCTAACAGATGGTTTTTACTAGAAATGAAGTAAAACTATGTTTAGAATCAATCGGAAAATATTGGAAGTCTTATGAGATTCCAATCAAAAGACAAATATCGAAATTTAACGAAAATATAAAATTTTAAATAAGTAAAGTTTTATTATTGAAAGTTGTAAAGAATCTCGTTAGAAACATTTAGGCGAAAACCTCATCGACATCCGAGTTATAACGAAGAAGTTATGACCAATCGAAGATCCGCGACAAAACCGGCACGACGCCGAATGACGTAAAAAGTGAGTTTTTGATAAACTACTTTTTAGCCTTGGTGATCTAAATGAAATTTTTAGTATTTTTTAAACCGAGAATTTTCATAAAAAGAACGTCAAAATCTGACTTCGTATAAGGAAGTTATGGTTTTTCTAATTTTCAGAATAGTAGTAGACAGCTAAAAACTCGAAATAAAGTTCGAGTGATTTTTAGCTGACGCAACCTAAACGAGAATCGAAGGTCTCGTCAATAGTAGTACAACGGTAAAAAGACCGACGAAAACGGACGTCGGATGAAGAAGTTATGAATTTTTAACGAATTTTCCTGTCTCGGTCTGTTAAAAATAATAATATTAAAAATAAATCAAAATTAGCTAACGAAGTCTAAACGAAAGTTGTAGAGTATATTCCCGCCTACGCGTGCATATAAAGAACGTCAAAAACGGAGCCCGTATGCTAAAGTTATGGATTTTAGAAGTTCGGGACATAATTTCCGAGAATTTTCGCATGTGTAAGGCTAAAAAGCGGCCACGTCGTCGAATCCTCGCAGCTCGCCCCGTGTCCGACCCGTGTGTCGCCACCCCTTGCATCCGAAGCGCGTTCCAACCAGCGACCAACACGTGTAGCGTCCGAAGCTCCTGAGTCTGACGCGTGCCCAGCGCTGGACCAATCCGAGGCCGACACGTGCCCTTCTTCCTCCGACCGAAGATCCGAACCTCGCACTATATAAGGGAGGGTGCGAACCCTCCCGGTTTATGTTGGGATTTTTCACACTTTTTCACTTTAAACCCTATTTTAAGGAAATTTTAATCCCCCGAAGCCACGAGATCATTCCCAACACCCGAAATACGTTCTGAAGTGCCCGAAGAGCCCGGGAAATTTATCTTTTCGGTTTGAAGCTAAACCCTTGCAGGGCCTGATTTTCAATAAAGCTCCCAGTTTTCAACGAAGAAACTTATTTATTAGAACGAAATGCTGCACAAATTACTATTTTAACCTCCGGTTATTTCACGGTGAGTTCAATATATAGGAACAATTGTATGTTATGTGTTATATGTGCTATGTGCTTTTCCGTTGTTATTATTTATGCTATTTATGATAGCAAAGCTATCCCTTTGACCATGTGATCAGTGAAAGGACTTAGATTCACGGTGGTACTGGTATGTAGCCTCTGGCCATGTAAAGCATGTCTCGTAAGAGAATCACTTCTATTCTATGGCATTGGCAGAAGGCTAGACAGGGCTGAAAGCCTGAAATCTACCAAAATCTTTAATCATAAAGTGTATGTCTTCTGTGCAATTTGGGCCGAAGCTTTATTGATGTATATCAAGTATGGAAATTGTTATGTCTCATTGATTGTATATCTTTGAATCAAATCATTGATTGATATGGAAAGTTTGTCACATGATTCACATATGCCTTTGTTGTTCCTTGTTCCTCTTCGCTTCTGCCATATTGAAGTATAGATGGCATAACGTTATATTGTATCTATTATTGAACTCAATAAGCGTCACCGGTTACCACTCTCAATGTTTAACAATTGCAGGCAATAAACAACCAGTATAGTTATATACTGATAGAAGATTTTGAATAGTTCGAAACTATTGTATTTAGTAATCATGTATGTATAAAAGTATAGTATCTTGGGTAGTTGTGTAATATATAACACTTTGTAATAGTCGGTTTGTATCCAGTCGTATGTAATAACTTTATCAATGTAAAATATTGTTTTTTATGAATATGCATGTAGCATGTTTTGGACTAACAATTGTCAAATATGAAAGTGTGGGTCTTTCAGTTCGGCACCAGGATATGATAAGGGGAAGCACTCAGTTGAAATGAAGGGTTTTTTCTACACAGAGATAAGGAAGGGTTGTAGCTTATGGAAAGTTGCCTTGGAAAGGCCAGTATCTGCGCAGAGAAGGGGATGAACCCCTTGGATATCATGTGTAAGTGTTCGGGAGTACTGGAAGGATTGGACCGAGCAGACAGAGTATGCATTGTATAGGAATGCAGTGAAAGGTTGCAGAATAGTTGGCCGAAGCAGACTTCGAGGACGAAGTCTAGTTTAAGTGGGGGAGAGTTGTAACACCCCGAATTCAGAAGACCTAGAAAGGAAAGGAAAACCTCAATTCAGAAGGCAACTCGTCGAGTAGGTGGGATGGCTTGACGAGTAGGAGCATATTTTGGGTCGCAGGTTAAATGACCTACTCGATGAGTTGGGGGACCAACTCGGCGAGTCGGCCAGGGTTTGGGAAACCCTAAATTCGGGACTTGGCACCCTATAGTTGGAAGTTATTCAATTTGTGCAAGATTAGAAAAAACTTAATGCAAGAAGGATGTTTCCATGGAGTTGATATCCATTGGAATACACTATAATATCTGTTGACAAGTCTTTGTGACTTTGTGCATAATCATTACAAGAGGATCAATGCATATAATGTTAAAATCTAACAAATTTCGGTAAATGATAGGAATTTGGAATTCTTACATTTTTTATAAGGATTTGGGAGTGTGAAAAGAGAATCAGTGAAATTATGATCAATCGATCTATTTCACAACGTAAAGATCATAGACAAACATAGAGTGCTTACTTGGTGTATGGCAAAGCTATTGTTTAGAAAAAAAAAACATAGTGTACATGCTTGGAGCATGGGACAACTAGTGTTTTTAATTCAAGTATAAAGTTGATAAAACCGAAACAATGAATAATGAGTAATCAGTATGATGATAAATAAAAAGTGTTCTATTTATATTCATAAGTTTTGATACCATATTGGATTCAATTATTCTTTTGTTTCATTTTGCATGTTTTGACTTCCAGAATAAACTAGGTCATTCTTCCCGAATGACTAAGTTATTCAAACCATCCACAGTCGGTCATATGTTGGAAGTAGATATGAATCAAGACTGTCATGAGTTGGCTTGTAGATGTCTAAGATGTTGGACATAACAAAGTATTCCTACAACACTCATGAGTACTCATAAGTTCTGAGTATTAGATTCAACCGACGCTCATTTGAATCACTTCATGGATTTTATCACGAGTGAATCATGAGATGATAATATCTTATATTCTTCAAACCTAGAGATATGAGTTGTTACTATGAGTTGGTTATACATTGATTGCACGAAAATGCATTGGTAACTCGATGTTATAAAACATGCCTTTGTGTATGATTCAACAAGTAGTAGAACAAGACATATGAGTCGAAGTTTATCCATTCCTTTTACCTTCGGGATAAAAGCGATATCTGTGGGCCCCTCGATGATTTAATGATTACACTTGTGAGTGCTTGGCCAAGCCAGGACTAATGTGATTTGTTCAATTAGTCGGTCGTCATAAATCGGAAATCAGGAAACAACAAATGAGCAGAGAGAATGATTATAATGCATGTCTCAGTCCATATGATATCTAGAATGGAGGAATATATAATCCCTTATCTAATGGACAAGTCATTGACGATATCAGAGTTCAGTTACAACGTCAGAGTTCGACAACGGCTTAAAGAGCTATGATTGCCAGTCGGTTTTTGAAGTCATACTCAATAATAGTTTTACACTTATCCAAGTGGGAGACTGTTGGATTAGTGTCTAAGTCCATAACTATATTTGGTATGTACTTGACCCGGTTGGCATTGTCCATTTGGGTTGCATGGCATCATGCATTTGGATAAACTAAAATGAGAGAAATAACACTTAAGGTTTGGTAATATATTATAAGTTCTAATATATTAATAAGATTATTTAATTAGTATTGATCAAGAATTAATTTGGAATTAATTAAGTGATCAAAAGGAGACTAATTAAATATATGGGTTGATTGTGTAAATCATCCATACTTGTATAGTGGGCTAATGCTCCATGGATTATCTAGTTGGGCTAAAACCCATAGGATGCTCCATGGATGCTCCATGGTGTTTTTGTACCCATGTATCATGGAAATGAAAGGCCATGACAATTAGGGTTTACATGGTGTAACCCTAATTGTGACACACTATATAAGCATCTTATTCTTCCCAAAATCGGCAACCATGAGAAGACTATGATGGAATGGTGAGGGCTAGCCGATTTCATGAAGTGGTTCATTTCTCTCTAAGTTATTCCAAGTGTATTTGATGTTGTGTGAACCATTTGAGGTGTCACACTTGGGGCACTCAGCTCTTAAGCATCAAGGAATCAAGCTACATAAAAAGGTATGTCTTCTAACTTGTTTTATTACCCAAGTATCAAAGATTGTATGCTAGATAGGGTAATACCTTGGAATACTCATATTTGCATGTATAATAGAGAAAACATATATCCAAGGTATTTAGGGTTGCATGTACACTTAGGAGTGTTAGAATGCTCTAAACCCAACAGCTTGATCTATGGGACAAGGACGTCCCAAGCAAAGATCCTTTCAGATCTGGAGTCCCTAAGAGTGGTTAAGGCATAAAGGTGCAAGCTTTATGCCTTTAGAAGCCCCCATGCAAGCTTTAAGGAGTGGTTATGGTCTTTTAAGCCTCAAAAGGCCATGCATGGAAGAAAAGGCAGATACTTTTCGTGTCCTTGTGGTGTATAAGGCCTAGATCTATATTGTTATGCTTTGGTTTGGAGTAATGAGGGTTTTTGGACATAGAGTTATGTCTTAAGGAGCTAGGGTTTTGTCTAAACCCATTAAGAAGGATTAGGAGTGGGTAAAGTTGGAAACTTTACCATCATGAGATCATTTCTAGCACGTATATGAAGTTTAGGGTTTGGATCTGAAGTGTACGGGCTTAATCTTTTAAGATGGCCCAAACAGACTGGGGACTCGGCGAGTCCAGGGAGGGAGTCGACTAGTCGAAGTGAGTTGTCCCGTTTCTGTTCATGTTGGAACTCAGCGAGTCTGAGCGCTGACTCGAAGAGTTGATTCAATAAACCGCGACTTTGAGTAGCAGGGAACTCAGCGAGTCAAGGGGTGACTCGACGAGTTGGATCGCGATTTCAGGATTCTGATTGCTGGAACTCGGCGAGTTGGTGGGCAACTCGTCGAGTTAAGTCAACTTGGGGAGTTGACTTTGACTTTGGCCAAGGTTGACCTAGTTGGAGTTTGAGGACGTTTTGGGGCTAAGTTTCATTTTGTTATTGATAGCTCGGGGATCCGAAGGAGCAGCAGTTCGGAGAATTGTCAGTTTGTAGCCTGAGGAGTATCAGCAGTGCAAGGTGAGTCTCCTCACTATGTGCATGGGTCTACGGCCACAATTCTGGCCCATTATGTTTGTGTATAGTAGGAAGACCCGGGGGTTAGCCCTAGGCACTTTATGATATATGTTCCGGGTTACGACTCGATGCCGGGCGAGGCCCGAGGAATGTTAGTATGATAGAGGTCTTTGTGATTCTTGCATGTGTCGGTACGATAGGTTCCGGACCGGGGGTTCGATGTCGGGGCGAGCCCGATGTATATTTATATGGTAGTATGATTTCGGACTAGGGTCCGATGTCGGGGCAAGCCCGAGGAAGGTTTATAAGTTGCATGTTAGATTATACTTGATGTCTTTGTGATACTTGTATTTGCCTGGTAGGGAGATGAGTGTGGGCGAGGTCCCGTATCTCATCACTAGCTGAGTATGGATGGGGTTCCATATCTTAATATTAGCATAGTAGGGACGTGACCCGTGATAGGAGCGAAGTGAGTGTGGGCGGGGGCCCGTATCTCACTATCAGTAGGAGTGTGGACGGGGTTCCACGACTCATCAGTCACAGACCAGGGGCGGGGCCCAAGTTAGACGAGACCTTAGATCAGGAGTACAGTTAAAGTATGTTTATTTATGTACTAGCATATTATTTGATTGTATATGTATAGCGGGCGAGGCCCAGAGACAGGCGGGGCCTAAGAGGGACAGATATGTATACCGAGCGGGGCTCGATTTCAGGCGGGGCCCGATGTCGGAGCGAGTCCGATGTCGGGCAAGTCCCGATGCAGCGAGCGGGGGCCCAGTATGTGGTTATGTGTATGGTATGTGGTAGGTTAGGGAACTCACTAAGCTTTGTTCTTACGGTTTTCAGTTTTGGTTTCAGGTACTTCCGGTAGCGGAGGGAAGAGCTCAGTATGACTGCATGGCACACACCATAATGTTTTAGCCTGGGATGTTTTACTCTGATAATTTGATACTCTGATTAGGATGTTTTGAGTTATTGGCTATGTTTTGATGAAAGGATTTGACAACCATGGTTTTACTTAATAATTTAAAATGAAATTTTTGGTCATGATTTTTGGGATGTTACAAGTTGGTACCAGAGCCTTGGTTTGAGGGATTCGGGCACACCTTCGGGCGTGTCTGAACTCAAACTAAGGACATGGTATGGAATTTTTCAAAAGAAAATCACTTTTCTAAAAGAATTTTTAAAAGAGAAAAGAAACTTTGAAAAGAGAAAAAGGGTGTGGTGCATGCAATCAGCCGAGCTGAAGTAAGTTCTCCCAAATTACCCATACAAGTTTATGTTATGATATGATTATGAGATCTGCATGCTAGTTTAGGGATAATGATCTTGAAAGGATGCCTTGTGTTCATGCTATATGTGTATGAGCTTAGAATCACATGCTAGTACAGATTCCTGATATGTGGATAGAATTGCTTGATTTATATGTTTGGTTAGATTTTCCGTTGCTCTGAATGCTGCTTGCTTTGTGCTTGGTGGAACTATGAGTGATGGGAATTAACTACTAGGTGAATACGTTAAGTCACATGTGACAAGGGTTGAATAATCTCATAGTGTTCGATTTGACCCTATTGCGCAGCTCTCGTTTGAGTCTAACCGTTGTAGGGATGAGTCCTTTACTTGAAGGATTATCTGAGCCTCGTCACATGTGATGGTATTCATGTAGTGGTTAATTGGAATTATAAAGAGTCCTTCAGCAGCTGAGGACTGGGTTTGGGATTGGAGATTTTCCTAGGGCAAGCATAGGATGAGTTTAGTGCTGAGAGCAGAGATAGTAGTGAAAGGGACTTGGTGGAGTCGAGGCAATTCTTGAGGAAAGTACAGATAGATGTGGAAGGTAGTATGGGCCCGTACTACTGAAAGCAGAGGATCCGTACTCAATTCAAGAAGGGATGAGATAAAACCAAGGAACTTATAGTGCGTGTGTGATCCCTCAGTAGTGATGAGTATTATGATGGTTGTTATGATATGTTTTCAGCATGGTGACGTTGCGTGAGAGACCAGTGGGCGGATTAGGCACCGGAGAGGGTTCAGGCTCGGGTTTAGGAGCCGAGCAGCTCGAGGAGCGGATGAGGGAGTTTATATCAGCTAATATTATACGCAGTATTCTAGACCAGACTCCTGTGATCTTTGGTACGGTCAAGGAGGGCATACTGGAGATTTTGGATGAAAGGCTGGGAGCCTTCCGTACTGAGATGGTGGCCATGATCGGAGCACGTTCGCTGACATTCCGAGAGTTCAGAGCTTGTGGAGCTCCGGATTACCATGGGGATAGGGACCCCATTGCTAGCAGCAGATGGTTGGCTCATGTCGCCAACGCCTTTCGTTCTAGCCGGTGTCCCGAGGGGGACAAAGTCCGACTCTCCTCCTGTCTTCTGAAGGACAGAGCGCGTGATTGGTGGGAGGAGGTTGGACATGCTATGGTGGATGATTTCGCGTTGGACGCGATGACATGGAGTGATTTCTCGGCCAGGTTCAAGGCCGAGTTTGCACCAGTGATTGAGGTGCAAAAGTTAGCACGGGAGTTCCAGGAACTCCGGCAGACTACAGAGACAGTGGCGGAGATCACCACCAAGTTCAGGGAGAGAGCCCTTCTGGTTCCGCAGTATGTTGCAGACGAGGAGATGAAGAAGGCTCGATATCACGAGATGCTGAGGAGCGATATCAGATAGTTTGTGAGCCGGTCCAGTTGCAAGACGCTGGAAGATATGATCGCTCGAGCCAGAGAGAGAGATAGATTGACTTAGAGTCAGAAAGGAAGAGGAAGTTGGAAGAGGTTCAAGTATTTACGGGTTCGGGCAAGAGGCCCAAGACATCAGATTCTAGATCGAGAGGTCATAAGGACCGTGGCCGCTGTGGCAAGTGCGGCAGGACGCACGAGGGTGCATGTAGGAGCGGCAGTGGTGGTGATTCGGGCTGCTTCAAGTGCGGCCGGATTGGTCATTTTAGCAGAGATTATACTGCTACCACCACCCTGGGATCATACCTGATATGTTTCCATTGCAGTCAGAGGGGCCACAAGAAGGCCCAATGCCCGAGTTTGCTTTCAGCAAGACAGGTGATAGCACCTGCCCCTACAACTTTGAGGATCAGCGACGGTCGTCAGGGCCGGGCAGAGGCGCCTACGACGAGGAGTCGGGCATTCCAGTTGATTTCAGAGCAGAAACGAGCAGCCCCTGATATGGCAGGTGCGTATCTTTCATTTTCCTATCAGCTTTTGTTATCATTTTATTGTTATGGTACTGCATCGATATTGGTAAAAGTATTTCAGAATTTTGTGGCCTGCTTGTGATTAAGTTATATGCCAACTGCATACCCTGGATTCTAGGATGGTAGTTAGAGGTCGTTCCTTTTTAGAGCAGGTTACTCAGGATGCGGTAACTGTAGCATGCATGTGTGGGACTCGGGAGTGTCACGTTAGTTTTCAGGGGAGGCATCGTTCGGGTATTGGTCGGTTAGAACACCAGCAGTGCTAAGCGTGGATTGACAACAGAGTGGTTAGAGGATAATAGAGAGAAATAGGAGAGAGCACGTATCTCCTTGTTAGTGGAGTGTGAGCGGGGGCCCGTATCTCCTATTTAGCATGATAAGAATCAAGAAAGAATAGAAAGCTGAGATTCGAGGAGGAGTGGGCATGTATAGCCCTAGATAGGTGGGACCCCTTGGATGTCAAGTGTAAGTGTTTGGGAGTATTGGAAGGATTGAACCGAGCAGACAGAGTATGCATTGTATAGGAATGCAGTGAGAGGTTGCAGAATAGTTGGCCAAAGCGGACTTCGAGGACGAAATCTAGTTTAAGTGGGGGAGAGTTGTAACACCCCGAATTCAGAAGACCTAGAAAGGAAAGGAAAACCTCGATTCGGAAGCCAACTCGTCGAGTAGGTGGGATGGCTCAACGAGTAAGAGCATATTTTGGGTCGCAAGTTAAGTGACCTACTCGACGAGTTGGGGGACCAACTCGGCGAGTCGGTCAAGGTTTGGGAAACCCTAAATCGGGGACTTGGCACCCTATTTAAGCATCTTATTCTCCTTCTCTTGGTTCCATTCCCAGCCCCCATTGTCCAGAGCTTACCCCACGAAACCCTGGAGCATTTTGTGAGTGTGTGAGCCATTCTTGAGTGTTGTATGTGTTCTTTGAGACTTGAGGAAGAAGAAGGAGCTTGAAGGTTCAAGAAGAAGTTTGTAGATCCAGCAACACCATCTCATTTCCATCATTTTCTGGTAATCAAGTCTTCATCTTGACTTATAGTTTCGTAGATCTCTTTATGACCATTGTATGAGAGTTTTGGTCCATGGAGCTTGTGTTGGATTAGTGTCTAAGTCCATAACTATATTTGGTATGTACTTGACCCGGTTGGCATGGTCCATTTGGGTTGCATGGCATCATGCATTTGGATAGACTAAAATGAGAGAAATAACACTTAAGGTTTGGTAATATATTATAAGTTCTAATATATTAATAAGATTATTTAATTAGTATTGATCAAGAATTAATTTGGAATTAATTAAGTGATCAAAAGGAGACTAATTAAATATATGGGTTGATTGTGTAAATCATCCATACTTGTATAGTGGGCTAATGCTCCATGGATTATCTAGTTGGGCTAAAACCCATAGGATGCTCCTTGGTGTTTTTGTACCCATGGATCATGGAAATGAAAGGTCATGACAATTAGGGTTTACATGGTGTAACCCTAATTGTGACACACTATATAAGCATCTTATTCTTCCCAAAATCGGCAACCATGAGAAGAATATGATGGAATGGTGAGGGCTAGCTGATTTCATGAAGTGGTTCATTTCTCTCTAAGTTATTCCAAGTGTATTTGATGTTGTGTGAACCATTTGAGGTGTCACACTTGGGGCACTCGGCTCTTAAGCATCAAGGAATCAAGCTACATAAAAAGGTATGTCTTCTAACTTGTTTTATTACCCAAGTATCAAAGATTGTATGCTAGATAGGGTAATACCTTGGAATATTCATATTTGCATGTATAATAGAGAAAACATAGATCCAAGGTATTTAAGGTTGCATGTACACTTAGGAGTAGGGGTGTCAAAAAAACCCGAACCCGACACGACCTAAACCCGAATAAGGTAATTAGGGTCGGGTTTAATAGGGTCAAAATTTCTATTCGGGTTAACCCGACAAACCCGAATTGAAGTTAGGGTCGGGTTTAGGGTTATTTTTTTAATAAAAATCGGGTTTCGGGTCAACCCGAATAAGCCGTTTAACTAACAGTTTGTATAGTACAACACTTTATAGCTATTGTTATTCTTCGAATTTATTTTTCTTCGTTTAAAAGTTAAATCATATCATGAAGACAAAAGCCTTCATTTTTTTCTCATCATCAACGACGGTTGTCGTAAGTAACAAAATAAGCAGAACATTTTCTAAAAATTTATATTTTCAGTCCTTATATTAATAAGTGATTTATAAAAATGATACAAATTGAATCCATCTTACTTTCTACGTATAACCTACACTAACAGCATAAGGAATTGAACATTTTTTTTGCAACTTACATATTGAGTCCTTGTACTATTACCTGATTTGCTCAAATGGAAAAACATTAGTCCGACTTACATTTCAACCCGATTAACCCGACTAACCTGACCCTATTAACCCGTAACCTGATTAACCCAAACCCGACTAACCCGTACCTTAATAGGGTCGGGTTTCGGGTGAAATTTTTATTTTTGCAAACCTGACTAACCCGACCCATTTAACCCGAAACCCGATCGGGTTGACCCGATTAACAACCCTACTTAGGAGTGTTAGAATGCTCTAAACCCAACAGTGGTATCAGAGCCTAGGCTTGTTTTCTTGTTATACTTGCAAAATGGCTGAAAAATCGAAATTTGTTGCTGTCTGAACAGCAGACTCGCCAAGTCCATGAAGGGACTCGACGAGTCCAAGGCTAAACTCATCCAACTTGCCGAGTTGGTTCATGCACTCGACAAGTTGGACCCCCATACAACATATCTTCGATTGTTTTGGCTGGAATTGGACTAGGAACATTACCCTAAGCTGTTTTTCAACTTATAAACCTGTTTTTGATGTGGTAATGTTCATGCTAATCCAATTTCAAAGATAATTGTCAATAGATTCACGTTTTGTATTAGTTTAAGGATTAGGCTAATTACATGGAAAAGTTTGATTTGTATTATCTTGTTCTTATGAGTTGCTTAGATTAATAGAAAAGTTATGTGGAATTGTAGTTTTCAATCCAAATTAATCTAAGAGTTGGTTCTAAAATGTGTTTTTGTAACTTGTCCTCAAGTTATATGAAAAGTCACATTTAAGATTCATAAAACTCATAAATATTTCCATAGGTTATGAATAAAGAAAAGTCATATTCGTTTAATAGTTTAAAGTCTTCCATAACTTGTCCTCAAGTTATGGAACTTGAAGAGTTTCTTGAATTAAAACTACTTTAAACACATAAGTTATGGAATTGAAAAGTTTTTTAATAGTTCAAAACTTTCCCTCAAGTTTTGGAATTTGAAAAGTTTTCTTTCATGTATACTTTAATTCCAAATTAAGCCCTTAGGATTTTAAAAGTTAAAACTCAACCCTTATACTTTATAATATTATAAGTTAATAATATATATATATATATATATATATATATATATATATATATATATATATATATATATATATGTGTGTGTGTGTGTGTGTGTATAAGATCAAGTCGTCTTACCATTAGTAGGCCTCATTCACGAAGCAGTCTATAAGGGGGGTATAAGGTTACTGCCTATAAAATGACAGTTTAATGGGTGTCCACTCTCACCCACCGCTTCCTTGACTGGTGGAGGGTCGTTAGCCGAACGGGTAGGACAAGTACTATAATTCTCCCTTCATTATAAGTATAATGATAAATACTAAGTAACTAAACACTTATAAATTCCCAATCTTAGTTACTTAGGAAAATGTGAATAAGGTGCTAATCCATGAAATTACACTTTGCACTTTGTTTGAGCTGTTAGTGGAGTGTGTGTGGTTAACCGGCACACTAACTGGTTTTAACAAAGTAGGCAAAGGGTTTCTTAAAGTTTATCATAGGCCGGTGGATCGTGTGTGGTTAACCGGCACATCGGTTGAGTGATAAACATTTAAGAGTACCAAGTAATTTGCATGGTTACTTCACACCTTGTTGTGTAATCCTCGGCATCCCAGTCACAAAACCTGAAGGGCACAATCGAGATTAAAACATGCCATTGAAAAGTTCAATGAATCTCAAAAGAATCTAGGAGTTTCAAAACCAATTAAAACCTAATAAATTATTTCGTTTTTCATGGTGGAAATTGGTGAATCGTCATTCACCTACCTTCAAATATTTTATAGCCTGGATTACGGCATCCCTCTTCCAAGTTATAAAATATTGTGTTGGGTCCTAGCCTTAATATTTCATATTGGTTGTTATATTAAGGACTTAAATCAACTTACTTGAATATCTCCCATATTAAATGTTTGGTTTAGACATCTATGATCATCCCAAATCTCTTGGAACAAGCTTTCCTAATGAAGATGATGTCCCATGGTTGGTTCATGGAAATCATACTTCTTTTCTGTCACCTCCTCCAATTATTCTCCCTAACCCACAAGTTCTTGAAAAGTTTAAGGTCACTCAAGCCCTATTGGCAAGCAAAGTCTATGTGTGCTCACATCTTGGAGATAAGGTCACATATTGACAAGCCGGGAGAGTTGGGTGTCAAAGTCTTGAGGAAGTTGGATGTTCAATCACTTTCTAAGTCACATAGCGAGTTCCTTTGGGACCACTATGAAACAGACTATGACATTACCCTTAATGATCTTATCTATTTGCTTGGTGCTGCTGAATCAGAAATGATTTGAGGACTAGTAAAGCAAATTTGATTAGAAGATCAACTTCCCAAACCTTCAATGGACATTGACAATGGTAACATTGGATACCTAGTAAAAGCTTTCTCTTCCCAATGGAAAGGGATCCGCCATAGTCAACTCGGTTGACCAAATGGTAAAGAGAAAGGCTAAGTCTGAGATAGTCCCATGTATCATTACCAAAGAGTCCATATGTTTCTATTGCCAAAGGAAGGGGCATTGGTTGCGAAGCTGCCAAATTTACCTTAAAGATCATAAGGATGGTAAAGTCAAAAGTTTGACTTTACTTCAGGTAAAGTCCACTATCTAACTATGTTAAGTTCCCAGTTGATGATTCTTAATACAAAATGTGACTCGGTTACATTTTGATATTTAGCAGGATCAAGCAAATGGAAGGAAACTTTAAGAAAGAGTATGCTGAATCTGATCGCGTAGATGGATTTCTATCGCATGGTTTGAAGATTGGATTACTGAGCTACTTCTTAGGAGTTATGATAGATTGCTAGGAAACATGTAATAGCATAGTTTTCATTTCAAGTTGCATTGTAAGGAAAAACAAATTCCGTATTTTTATAAATAAATAAAAGTTTTACTTTATTTTATATCTCCTTGCAATGGCATTTATGAAAACATGATGTTTGTATGTTTCTAGCAATATTGGAAATATGAATTTGATTCTTTCATCTGTGCTAGTGTCTAAATTTACCAAGTAAGGAAAGAGTCTCATCACCCAAGGTTCAATTGGAACGAAGCTTGGAATCATGCAAGTGGTATAGTATGATGAATGAGAAGTTTCATTTTTGGAAAATTAAGACTAGTTCCTTGTTCACATGTATATGTTAGTCAAGTGAAGGACTAAGGGATCAAGTACACATTCTTGTGCACTGGTCAGGTCCACCACAAAAGATTGATAAGGCTATTCGTCATGATTTACTAAAGTTTAGTAAATATGGTTATACTTACAAGTTTAAGTATAATTCTGAAACATTGGAAAAGTTTCGATGTATGGCAGAACAAATGAGAAAATTAGGCAGAAAGATAAAAGTTTCTCAAATTTGAAAAGATGGGAGAGTACTTTAGTATCATGCTTTGTGATCATCTTAATGATTAAGAAACCATATCACAATTGGTCCTCTAAGGACATCTTAGTACATTCCTATGGCTAAGAAGAGGAATGAAGAATTGCTGAAATGGTTAAATCAAGAAGATGAGTCATACTTCATTCCAAAAACAAGTCTTAGAGTCATACTCCAAGATTGTAATTTGAGTGACATTACTAACACTTTTCAAATGTAAGAGTAGAATGTGTCCCACTCTTGTACATTTGAAATTGGTAAGTTGTGATGTTTTGGATAAAACAAAGACCAACTAAGGCCAAGTGTTTGTCTTGATAAAGAATCTGCACTATCTATTGAATATTTGGCAAGATAGTCTTATATGTCAAGAGGACAGTGGGAGTCTTAAGGATCCTGAAATGATTTCAAGATCTAATCAAGAATAAAAACCTGTAGTTTGACACTAGCACACGACGTGAGGTTTTATCACCCGTCGTGTTGACATATCCTATTTCTGTGCCCATTCCAGTTAAAAGTTGGCTTTGCATATGAGTTCTGAGAGCTCTCAAATGGTTGCATAACAACTTGGAAGTAATGGCAGACCCTTGTGCTGCCAGGTGGCAAGAAGTTAAGACTGCACAAGTCCAGTCCATATGAGTTTGGATTTGTCACTAACCTTGTCTTGATATTATGGTTTTGACAAATTCACATGGATAGGAACACATACACCATAAAATCTAAGTGTCATAAGGTTTCTCTCCGATTCATGTAAATGATGGTGAGGAAACGCTTTCACTAAGTAGATTTTAAGTAGATAGCAACTGTGATATTTTCATTCTCAAAGTCGTTAGTGGAGCGTGTGTGGTTAACCGTCACACTAACATGGACTTGTGAGAAATGGCAAAGGTCTAAACAATTGAGACTATGATTACGGCATCCCTTTCCATAGTTCTGAAATTGTTTAGACACACATGTGTGCTATCTAAGGAAAGGTGTATGATTTTGATAAAGGTTTATCAAAGCATATCGTATCAGAAATTTGAACTTTGGTACGAAAGTCAATACAGTATTGATTTCTAGAAGTCCAGCTGATTTCTTAGTACAAGTCAAAGCTAGTGGGAGCATAAGTGTTATGCTAATAATTTTCATGTTAGTGGGAGCATGATAATTATGGTAAGTATTGCAAGTTAGCAATGTTAATTATAGAAAACAAAAGTTTCAATTCATGAAGTTGTTGGTGTTGAAAAAGTTGTTTTGCTATAATTAAGGGAGAGGAAATTATACCTCATTTCAATTCTAAAAGGCTTAGATTGAGATTTTAATCGTCTTTAGTCAAGGATATATATATATATATATATGAATTTTATGTTGGAGTGGCTCAACATAAAGAAATTCTATATATGGGTCCATTATTTGCATTCTAAAATTCAGTTATGATTACGGCATCCCTTTTCATAATCTAAATTATGAGAACTTGGCAAATAGACATAGAAATATTATAGCAAAAAGACTGGTCTAGTATCATGTCTTTATGTGAGACATCATGAATCGTGTCCCATATGCTTCAGATATAGGATCGATTGCATGTGCTATAATATTCATCCTTTCTAAATTTTCCAAATGCTCTGGCATTAAGGGGGGAAAATCTAGAATTGGATATGACTAAAATGCTTAAGCAATTGTCGAGAACAATCTAAGGTTTACCAAAGATTGGGTACTCAAGGACAGTTGGAAGTATAGTGTTAAATTTTGGAAGGACCATATTGACATACTCTGAAAGGAGGCAACTCTTGTTCAGAAGTGACAGTCAAAATGGGAATATGGAAAATTTTCATAGTTGGAAGTTATTCAATTTGTGCAAGATTAGAAAAAACTTAATGCAAGAAGGATGTTTCCATGGAGTTGATCTCCATTGGAATACTCTGTAATATCTGTTGACAAGTCTTTGTGACTTTGTGCATAATCATTACAAGAGGATCAATGCATATAAGGTTAAAATCTAACAGATTTCGGTAAATTATAGGAATTTGGAATTCTTATAATTTTTATAAGGATTTGGGAGTGTGAAAAGAGAATCATTGAAATTATGATCAATCGATCTAGTTCACAAAGTAAAGATCATAGACAAACATAGAGTGCTTACTTGGTGTATGGCAAAGCTATTGTTTAGAAAAAACATAGTGTACATGCTTGGAGCATGGGACAACTAGTGTTTTTAATTCAAGTATAAAGTTGATAAAACCGAAATAATGAATAATGAATAATCAGTATGGTGATAATTAAAAAGTGTTCTATTTATATTCATAGGTTTTGATACCATATTGGATTCAATTATTCTTTTGTTTCATTTTGCATGTTTTGACTTCCAGAATAAACTAGGTCATTCTTCCCGAATGACTAAGTTATTCAAACCATCCACAGTCGGTCATATGTTGGAAGTAGATATGAATCAAGACTGACATGAGTTGGCTTGTAGATGTCTAAGATGGTGGACATAACAAAGTATTCCTACAACACTCATGAGTAATCATAAGTTCTGAGTATTGGATTCAACCGACGCTCATTTGAATCACTTCATGAGACGATAATATCTTATATTCTTCAAACCTAGAGATATGAGTTGTTACTATGAGTTGGTTATACATTGATTGCACGAAAACGCATTGGTAACTCGATGTTATAAAACGTGTCTTTGTGTATGATTCAACAAGTAGTAGAACAAGCCATATGAGTCAAAGTTTATCCATTCCTTTTACCTTCGGGATAAAAGCGATATTTTTGGGCCCCTCGATGATTTAATGATTACACTTGTGAGTGCTTGGCCAAGCCAGGACTAATGTGATTTGTTCAATTAGTCGGTCGTCATAAATCGGAAATCGGGAAACAACAAATGAACAGAGAGACTGATTATAATCCATGTCTCAGTCCATATGATATCTAGAATGGAGGAATATATAATCCCTTATCTAATGGACAAGTCATTGACGAGATCAGAGTTCAGTTACAACGTCAGAGTTCGACAACGGCTTAAAGAGCTATGATTGCCAGTCGGTTTTTGAAGTCATACTCAATAATAGTTTTACACTTATCCAAGTGGGAGACGGTTGAATTAGTGTCTAAGTCCATAACTATATTTGGTATGTACTTGACCCGGTTGGCATGGTCCATTTGGGTTGCATGGCATCATGCATTTGGATAGACTAAAATGAGAGAAATAACACTTAAGGTTTGGTAATATATTATAATTTCTAATATATTAATATGATTATTTAATTAGTATTGATCAAGAATTAATTTGGAATTAATTAAGTGATCAAAAGGAGACTAATTAAATATATGGGTTGATTGTGTAAATCATCCATACTTGTATAGTGGGCTAATGCTCCATGGATTATCTAGTTGGGCTAAAACCCATAGGATGCTACATGGTGTTTTTGTACCCATGGATCATGGAAATGAAAGGTCATGACAATTAGGGTTTACATGGTGTAACCCTAATTGTGACACACTATATAAGTATCTTATTCTTCCCAAAATCGGCAACCATGAGAAGACTATGATGGAATGGTGAGGGCTAGACGATTTCATGAAGTGGTTCATTTCTCTCTATGTTATTCCAAGTGTATTTGATGTTGTGTGAACCATTTGAGGTGTCACACTTGGGTCATTCGGATCTTAAGCATCAAGGAATCAAGCTACATAAAAAGGTATGTCTTCTAACTTGTTTTATTACCCAAGTATCAAAGATTGTATGCTAGATAGGGTAAGACCTTGGAATATTCATATTTGCATGTATAATAGAGAAAACATAGATCCAAGGTATTTAGGGTTGCATATACACTTAGGAGTGTTAGAATACTCTAAACCCAACAACTTGATCTATGGGACAAGGACATCTCAAGCAAAGATCCTTTCAGATCTGGAGTCCCTAAGAGTGGTTAAGGCATAAAGGTGCAAGCTTTATGCCATTAGAAGCCCCCATGCAAGCTTTAAGGAGTGGTTATGGTCTTTTAAGCCTCAAAAGGCCATGCATGGAAGAAAAGGCAGATACTTTTCGTGTCCTTGTGGTGTATAAGGCCTAGATCTATATTGTTATGCTTTGGTTTGGAGTAATGAGGGTTTTTGGACATAGAGTTATGTCTTAAGGAGCTAGGGTTTTGTCTAAACCCATTAAGAAGGATTAGGAGTGGGTAAAGTTGGAAACTTTACCATCATGAGATCATTTCTAGCACGTATATGAAGTTTAGGGTTTGGATCTGAAGTGTACGGGCTTAATCATTTAAGATGGCCCAAACAGACTGGGGACTCGGCGAGTCCAGGGAGGGACTCGACTAGTTGAAGTGAGTTGTCCCGTTTCTGTTCATGTTGGAACTCGATGAGTCTGAGGGCTGACTCGAAGAGTTGAGTCAGTAAACCGCGACTTTGAGTAGCCAGGGAACTCAGCGAGTCAGGGGGTTACTCGACAAGTTGGATCGCGATTTCAGGATTCTAATTGCTGGAACTCGGCGAGTTGGTGGGCAACTCGTCGAGTTAAGTCAACTTGGGGAGTTGACTTTGACTTTGGCCAAGGTTGACCTAGTTGGAGTTTGAGGACATTTTGGGGCTAAATGTCATTTTGTTATTGATAGCTCGGGGATCCGAAGGAGCAGCAGTTCAGAGAATTGTCAGTTTGCAGCCTGAGGAGTATCAGCAGTGCAAGGTGAGTCTCCTCACTGTGTGCATGGGTCTACGGCCACAATTCTGGCACATTATGTTTGTGTATAGTAGGAAGACCCGAGGGTTAGCCCTAGGCACTTTATGATATATGTTCCGGGTTACGACCCGATGCCGGGCGAGGCCCGAGGAATGTTAGTATGCTAGAGGTCTTTGTGATTCTTGCATGTGTTGCTACGATAGGTTCCGGACCGAGGGTTCGATGTCGGGGCGAGCCCGATGTATATTTATATGGTAGTATGATTTCGGACTAGGGTCCGATGTCGGGGCAAGCTCGAGGAAGGTTTATAGGTTGCATGTTAGATTATACTTGATGTCTTTGTGATACTTGTATTTGCCTGGTTAGGAGATGAGTGTGGGCGAGGTCCCGTATCTCATCACTAGCTGAGTATGGATGGGGTTCCATATCTTAATATTAGCAGAGTAGGGACGTGACCTGTGATAGGAGCGAAGTGAGTGTGGGCGGGGGCCCGTATCTCACTATCAGCAGGAGTGTGGACGGGGTTCCACGACTCATCAGTCACAGACCAGGGGTGGGGCCCAAGTTAGACGAGACCTTAGATCAGGAGTACAGTTAGAGTATGTTTATTTATGTACTAGCATAGTATTTGATTGTATATGTCTAGCGGGCGAGGCCCAGAGACAGGCGGGGCCTAAGGGGGATAAATCTGTATACCGAGCGGGGCTCGATTTCAGGCGGGGCCCGATGTCGGAGCGAGTCTGATGTCAGGCAAGTCCCGATGCAGCGGGCAGGGGCCCAGTATGTGGTTATGTGTATGGTATGTGGTAGGTTAAGGAACTCACTAAGCTTTGTTCTTACGGTTTTCAGTTTTGGTTTCAGGTACTTCCGGTAGCGGAGGGATGTTACAAGTTGGTACCAGAGCCTTGGTTTGAGGGATTCGGGCACACCTTCAGGCGTGCCTGAACTCAAACTAAGGACATGGTATGGAATTTTTCAAAAGAAAATCACTTTTCTAAAAGAATTTGTAAAAGAGAAAAGAAACTTTGAAAAGAGAAAAAGGGTGTGGTGCATGCAATCAGCCGAGCTGAAGTAAGTTCTCCCAAATTACCCATACAAGTTTATGTTATGATATGATTATGAGAACTGCATGCTAGTTTAGGGCTAAGGATCTTGAAAGGATGCCTTGTGTGCATGACATATGTGTATGAGCTTAGAATCACATGCTAGTACAGATTCCTGATATGTGGATAGAATTGCTTGATTTATATGTTTGGTTAGATTTTCCGTTGTTCTGAATGCTGCTTGCTTTGTGCTTGGTGGACTATGAGTGATGGGAATTAACTACTAGGTGAATACGTTAAGTCACATGTCACAAGAGTTGAATAATCTCATAGTGTCTGATTTGACCCTATTGCACAGCTCTCGTTTGAGTCTAACCGTTGTAGGGATGAGTCCTTTACTTGAAGGATTATCTGAGCCTCGTCACATGTGATGGTATTCATGTAGTGGTTAATTGGAATTATAAAGAGTCCTTCAGCAGTTGAGGACTGGGTTTGGGATTGGAGATTTTCCTAGGGCAAGCATAGGATGAGTTTAGTGCTGGGAGCAGAGATAGTAGTGAAAGGGACTTGGTGGAGTCGAGGCAATTCTTGAGGAAAGTACGGATAGATGTGGAAGGTAGTATGGGCCCGTACTACTGAAAGCATAGGATCCGTACTCAATTCAAGAAGGGATGAGATAAAACCAAGGAACTTATAGTGCGTGTGTGATCCCTCAGTAGTGATGAGTATTATGATGGTTGTTATGATATGTTTTCAGCATGGTGACGTTGCTTGAGAGACCAGTGGGCGGATTAGGCGCCGGGGAGGGATCAGGCTCGGGTTCAGGAGCCGAGCAGCTAGAGGAGCGGATGAGGGAGTTTATATCAGCTAATATTACGCGCAGTATTCTAGACCAGACTCCTATGATCTTTGGTACGGTCAAGGAGGGCATACTGGAGATTTTGGATGAAAGGTTGGGAGCCTTCCGTACTGAGATGGTGGCCATGATGGGAGCGCGTTCGCTGACATTCCGAGAGTTTGGAGCTTGTGGAGCTCCGGATTACCATGGGGATAGGGACATCATTGCTAGCAGCAGATGGTTGGCTCACGTCGCCAACGCCTTTCGTTCTAGCCGGTGTCCCGAGGGGGACAAAGTCCGACTCTCCTCCTGTCTTCTGAAGGACAGAGCGCGTGATTGGTGGGAGGAGGTTGGACATGCTATGGGGGATGATGTCGCGTTGGACGCGATGACATGGAGTGATTTCTCGGCCAGGTTCAAGGCCGAGTTTGCACCAGTGATTGAGGTGCAAAAGTTATCACGGGAGTTCCAGGAACTCCGGCAGACTATAGAGACAGTGGCGGAGATCACCACCAAGTTCTGGGAGAGAGCCCTTCTGGTTCCGCAGTATGTTGCGGACGAGGAGATGAAGAAGGCTCGATATCACGAGATGCTGAGGAGAGATATCAGACAGTTTGTGAGCCGGTCCAGTTGCAAGACGCTGGAAGATATGATCGCTCGAGCCAGAGAGAGAGATAGATTGACTTAGAGTCAGAAAGGAAGAGGAAGTTGGAAGAGGTTCAGGTATCTACGGGTTCGGGCAAGAGGCCCAAGACATCAGATTCTAGATCGAGAGGTCATAAGGATCGTGGTTGCTGTGGCAAGTGCTGCAGGACGCACGAGGGTGCATGTAGGAGCGGCAGTGGTGGTGATTCGGGCTGCTTCAAGTGCGGTCGGATTGGTCATTTTAGCAGAGATTATACTGCTACCACCACCCTGGGATCATAACTGATATGTTTCCATTGCAGTCAGAGGGGCCACAAGAAGGCCCAATGCCCGAGTTTGCTTTCAGCAAGACAGGTGGTAGCACCTGCCCTTACAACTTTGAGGATCAGCGACGGCCGTCAGGGCCGGGCAGAGGCACCTACGACGAGGAGCCGGGCATTCCAGTTGATTTCAGAGCTGACGCGAGCAGCCCCTGATGTGGCAGGTGCGTATCTTTCATTTTCCTATCAGCTTTTGTTATTATTTTATTGTTATGGTACTGCATCGGTATTGGTAAAAGTATTTCAGAATTTTGTGGCCTGCTTGTGATTGAGTTATATGCCAACTGCATACCCTGGATTCTAGGATGGTAGTTAGAGGTCATTCCCTTTTAGAGCAGGTTACTCAGGATGCGGTAATTGTAGCATGCATGTGTGGGACTCAGGAGTGTCACGTTAGTTTTCAGGGGAGGCATCGTTCGGGTATTGGTCGGTTAGAACACCAGCAGTGGTAAGCGTGGATTGACAACAGAGTGGTCAGAGGATAATAGAGAGAAATGGGAATTCCTTCGAAGCTATGAGTTGTGAAGAGCTAGTTGAATTGAAGTGGGGGAGAGCCATCCGAGTAGTCAGGAGCAGAAGTAAGTGCGGAACTGGGATGAGTTTGCATTTTTGGTAAGGAAGAAAGCAGATTAAGTGGCTGCTTGGATTGAGGAGCACGTGAGTTGGGAGTTTGGGAAACTTCCCAACATTGATTTTGTGTATTTGTGATTAGTTAATGACTGGTTTGGGAAACCAGGTTAGAGTTTTTCCTGGCAGGGTGCGAGTTCAGGCAGGATATAAGACTGCGGGATAGCCGAAGCATTCATTAGTAGCCTACTTAGAGGAATGTGGGCGAGAGCACGTATCTCCTTGTTAGTGGAGTACGAGCGGGGGCCCGTATCTCCTAGTTAGCATGTTAAGAATCAAGAAAGAAAAGCAAGCTGAGATTCGAGGAGGAGTGGGCCTGTATAGCCCTAGATAGGTGGGACCCTTTGGATGTCAAGTGTAAGTGTTTGGGAGTACTGGAAGGATTGGACCGAGCAGACAGAGTATGCATTGTATAGGAATGCAGTGAGAGGTTGCGGAATAGTTGGTCGAAGCGGACTTCGAGGACGAAATCTAGTTTAATTGGGGGAGAGTTGTAACACCGCGAATTTAGAAGACCTAGAAAGGAAAGGAAAACCTCAATTCAGAAGGCAACTCGTCGAGTAGGTGGGATGGCTCGACGAGTAGGAGCATATTTTGGGTCGCAAGTTAAGTGACCTACTCGACGAGTTGGGGGACCAACTCGGCGAGTCGGTCAGGGTTTGGGAAACCCTAAATCGGGGACTTGGCACCCTATTTAAGCATCTTATTCTCCTTCTCTTGGTTCCATTCCCAACCCCCATTGTCCAGAGCTTACCCCACGAAACCCTGGAGCATTTTGTAAGTGTGTGAGCCATTCTTGAGTGTTGTATGTGTTCTTTGAGACTTGAGGAAGAATAAGGAGCTTGAAGGTTCAAGAAGAAGTTTGTAGATCCAGCAACACCATCTCATTTCCATCATTTTCTGGTAATCAAGTCTTCATCTTGACTTATAGTTTCTTAGATCTCTTTATGACCATTGTATGAGAGTTTTGGTCCATGGAGCTTGATCTATGGGACAAGGACGTCCCAAGCAAAGATCCTTTCAGATCTGGAGTCCCTAAGAGTGGTTAAGGCATAAAGGTGCAGGATTTATGCCATTAAAAGCCCCCATGCAAGCTTTAAGGAATGGTTATGGTCGTTTAAGCCTCAAAAGGCCATGCATGGAAGAAAAGGCAGAGACTTTTCATGTCCTTCTGGTGTATAAGGCCTAGATCTATATTGTTATGCTTTGGTTTGGAGTAATGAGGGTTTTTGGACATAGAGTTATGTCTTAAGGAGCTAGGGTTTTGTCTAAACCCATTAAGAAGGATTAGGAGTGGGTAAAGTTGGAAACTTTACCCTCATGAGATCATTTCTAGCACGTATATGAAGTTTGGGGTTTGGATCTGAAGTGTAGGGGATTAATCTGTTAAGATGGCCCAAACAGACTGGGGACTCAGCGAGTCTGAGGGCTGACTCGACGAGTTGATTCGGTAAACCGCGAATTTGAGTAGCCAGGGAACTCGGCGAGTCAAGGGGTGACTCGACGAGTTGGATAGCGATTTCAGGATTCTGATTGCTGGAACTCGGCGAGTTGGTGGGAAACTCAGCGACCTAAGTCAACTTGGGGCGTTGACTTTGACCATCGACTTTGACTTTGGCCAAGGTTGACCTAGTTGGACTTTGTGGATATTTTTGGGCTAAGCGTCATTTTTTTATTGATAGCTCGGGGAGCCGAAGGAGCAGCAGTTCGGGGAATTATCAGTTAGCAGCCTGAGGAGTATCAGCAGTGCAAGGTGAGTCTCCTCACTGTGTGCATGTGTCTACAACCACAATGTTGGCCCATTATGTTTGTGTATAGTAGGACGACCCGGGGGTTAACTCTAGGCACTTTATGATATATGTTCCGGGTTACGACCAGATGTCGGGCGAGGCCCGAGGAATGTTAGTATGCTAGAGGTCTTTGTGATTCTTGCATGTGTCCGTACGATAGGTTCCAGACTGGGGGTCCGATGTCGGGGCGAGCCCGATGTATATTTATATGTTAGTATGATTTCGGACTAGGGTCCGATGTCGGGGCAAGCCTGAGGAAGGTTTATAGGTTGCATGTTAGATTATACTTCATGTCTTAGAGATATTTGTATGTTCCTGGTAGGGAGATGAGTGTGGGCAAGGTCGCGTATCTCATCACTAGCTGAGTATGGATGGGGTTCCATATCTCAATATTAGCATTGTAGCGACGTGTCCCGTGATATGAGCGAAGTGAGTGTGGCCGGGGGCCCGTATCTCACTATCAGCAGGAGTGTGGACATGGTTCCACGACTCATCACTAGCAGACCAGGGGCAGGGCCGAAGTTAGGCGAGGCCTTAGATCAGGAGTACAATTAGAGTATGTTTATTTATGTACTATCATATTATTTGATTGTATGTGTATAGCGGGCGAGGCCCAGAGACAGGCGGGGCCTGATGCCGCGCGGGGCTTGATGCCATGCGGGGCCTGATGTCGGGCGGGGCCCGATGCCGGAGCGAGTCCGATGCTGGGCAAGTCCCGATGCAGTGGGAGGGGCCCAGTATGTGGTTATGTGTATGGTATGTGGTAGGTTGGGGAAATCACTAAGCTTTGTGCTTACGGTTTTCAGTCTTGGTTTCAGGTACTTCCGGTAGTAGAGGGAAGAGCTCGAGATGACTACATGGCACACACCATAATGTTTTAGCCTGGGATGTTTTACTCTGATAATTTGATACTCTGATTATGATGTTCTGAGTTGTTGGCTATGTTTTCATGAAAGGATTTGACAACCATGGTTTTACTTAATAATTTAAAATTAAATTTTTGGTCATGATTTTTGGGATGTTACACATCGTTTGGATACCATGGTTCGTAGCAGAGTGTGTTTCTGTCTTTACCGGTTATCTGGTTGTGGTTGTTCAGACTAAGAGTGGATATGGTAATTTGTGGGGCCAGAGGGCCATGTCAGTCTAGCTTAAATGGCGTATACCTTGCGAGGAAAAATTGAGCTTAGGCCTCGAGGGATTTGACTGGTGAGGTGCAAGTTGGAGTCGCAGGACTCAAAAAGGGAGTGGAGATGATGCATTGTGCAGGATTGCTATCTGAGTTGAGTGATCGGCCTAAGGAGTGTGAGGGAAATTTCTATGACGAGAATTATATTATTACCGCTTTCCATGTTGGAAGGATGGGTGAGTGAGCTTCTGATTTCAGAGATTAGAGGAAGACCCCGTGGGGTACCAGATAGTTGCGGTATTAGCACCAAAGGGATTTTCTGGTATGAGTGCCCTGAGTTATTCCTTATGTCGGGAGGGAGTCATCTGTGGGGACTGTGATAGACGAGGACAGGTATGCGCCTCAAATGAGTATGTTAAGGCGTATTCTAGCAATAGTTCCAGGTAACCAGGGGGAGTATCTCGAGACGACGACCTTCGTTGTCTATGCTGCAAATCGACTGTAAGAGTGAGGTCTCCTATTTCTTTATGATTCTTGCGATGAGTTGTTGGGTGAGGATCCATAGAATGAAGCGGTTGATAGTTCATTATTTCCAAATAAATAGTCGATACTATTTCAAGACAGTCGGAGTATCTGGTTGTGCAGCTGTATGAGATTCTTGGTGATTGGAGGCAGTCACATTTGGGAAGTTTCCGAGATCTCCGTCTGAGTTTCGGAATACTTGGAGTTGATTGGTATTTATCTGGAAGATCATCGAGTGTTGTGTGGTATGTCCCAAGATTCGGGTATGGTATATCAGGTGAGCCAGTTCGTAGTGTGGTCTGGTTGGTATGCCAATTGGCGATGGTTCGAACCCTAAGTGGGGAAGAACTACGTATTCTGTTGGGAGGATTATCAGTTTGTTTAAAGTTTCGGTTCAGGAGATTGGGTTATAGGGATTTTTGGTCCGGGTATATGAGACTAGGGTCTGGAGGTAGTCAAGGCAAGGTGTAGAGCGAGATGATGTATGTTGTAGGTGCCCAGGAATGGATGAGTGTCTTCACGGCAGATAGCCATTGGTCAGAGATCCTATTGTGGTCACTGTTTCTTTTGGGTTCGCCAATGTTAGAGTTTCGAGGCGGTTGGGTTGTTGAGATCAAGTTTCGATGGTTGAGAGATTTGCTAGTTCGACGTATAGATTGTTATCTATACTTCAGGAAGGGCAGCAGTTGATTTGTCAATTAACTTCAGAGTCGGTAAATGTGGTTTCACATGGGTTTGATCAGTAGAGTTGGGGTTTTGGATTGTCATCAACGCATTTTCAGTAATTGATAATTTTTCGGTACATCATTAAGGAGTTGGAGTACTTCGAAGGCTTCGAGTTGTGTAGTTGAAGATCAGTGGTCGTGACGAGCTATCATGAGATTCTGTGATGGTGTATCGGGGTTTCCGAGTATGATGCCCTGAATTATTGGAATGTAGGATTATTATAAGACTCGGGTTTGTTAGATGACAAGTTAAGCATCGAGCGACTATTATATGTTCCAGTTGTAGACCCATCAGTTATTTGTCACCAGACGGGGATTGTACAAGGGTGTAAATTGTATTGAGGGAAAGTGCTTTGTTTACGATAATTTTCGTGAAAGAGTAATGATGACTAATCTGAGTGGGTGTGTGCACCTATTTATGATTGGATCGCGGAGCATGAGTTTAGTGAACTCAGTATGGTGATTGGTTGATAATGAGACTGTGAGATTGTTCGGTAAACTAGTGGATGTGAGGTTGTAAGAGAGTGGATGGATCCAGGTGGGAGTAATCACTTATGACTGTCGAGAAGGACCATGGGCGTGAGCCCATGGCGAGTGAGGGAGTGTCGTAAGACTGCGGGGAGTTGTAGCATTCACTAGTCAGTGAGAAAGTGTTGTAAGGATGTAGGGAGCCGTAGAATTCACTAATCAGTGTATGACGTAGAGGGGTTCTTAGGCTTGGGTAGCCTTGCCATTTGAGTCTTTGGGAACCTGGTGGCCGGACCAGGGGCGAGACTGGGGTCTCAGTGATGGTCGGGAACCATTATATCTCGACTTAGGGAGAGGATGTCGCTAATCGAAATGATTGGAGTGTAATGCACACGTAGATTCGCAGATCTCGGGTCATAAGATGAGTATCAGATTGGATACGAGTGGTTCAATTTTTGTTGTCGGACTAGACTCTTGTGTTTGAGTTTGGCTCTATCTATGTAAAGGATAGGCAAGTAGGGATTTCAGATTTTCAGATGGATTTCATTTTGAGTGGTTATGGTTTCCATCGGGTGTTTTAGACCTGGGTGGGTCGGTTCATTTGGCTTGGGGAGGACCACAGCATGCATGGAATTAGTAAGTGACAGACTACAGAGGTCGAAGGTGATGTGCAACTACAAATCGGTTGTAATATTCGCTTGGGGTAAGACGAACTTAGTGATTGCATGTACAATGTGATTGGTTGAGATAGCTCTGTTGGATTGAACGGTTGTGGAGTCGTACTTTCGAATGTGATAGGGTAGCCTTGGTGGTTCAACTTTGGGGCGGGAGTCGATCTTGTATTCGGATTTGGTGTTAAGCATTGGAGGGTAACTGGGGCTTATGTTTTCGGATATCAATGGATAGTTTTGGTCGGGAATGGTTATTCAGTTCGGGGTTGGAGCTGAATCGTCTTGGTATTGGTAGTGGGATGGTTCTGTCTGATGGGAGGTCATACCTAGTGTAGGGTTTCAGTTTCCATGTGGATCAACAGGTTTTCATTTACTGTTTGAGGGCAGAGTATTGAGGTTCATTGTTCAGATGGGTTCTGATAGCAGTATCAGTGGTTGGTCCTTGGTGCGACGTGACCCCTCCGTTCCTTTTGAGTTTCGGTCAGGATCGACTTGTATGTCACGCGTAAGTGATCAATAGTTGATTATGGTCAACGACTTGTTTCCATCAGTTGCAACAAGATAATCAGGGTTAGAAGTGTTTTATCGGGTCCGTTATTCGATGAGCGATTGACATGGTGATATTCTGCATGGGCGGTCTGTCGAGGAGACAGACCACTATCGATTCCAAGTTTTTGGTGAGGCAGAGCTGGTACTGCAACGGCGAAGGGTTCATTTTTCTTTGGGTTGGAGGGTTCTGATTGATTTCGGTTGTCTTGGGGAGATCGTTTTATGTTCCTATTTTTCTGATGCACTTCTCGGGTTGTTTGATTTGATCTGAGTATTGACAAGGAGATATTTCGAATGAGAAATCAAATTTAAGTGGGGGATAATTGTAACATCCTGTTTCAGATCGTTTTGCGATTCAAGTCTCGTGGGCCGTAATCCGAGCATGAGAATGTTTTGAGGCTTTGAAGGAGAGAGGTTTAGGCCCTTTTGGATAGGGATAAGGTAGGTTGTGTGATAAAAGTATTCGGGTTGTGCTTTAGAGCCCAAGTGTATCGGTGAAGGCGTTGGCTCGATCTTTTATGAATTTTGGATTTTTTCCGCTTGGAGTTTTAAGGCGATGATGACTTGCTAGAAGCATAGGGCTTATCCCAACCTTTCCGTGGATATAAGTTTCGTTGGAAACGAACTTATAACGAAGAAGTTATGATAGTTTGAAGTTTTGGCAAGTTTAGTCCTTATTGAGAAATGGGTGGCAATTGGGTACGCGGGGCGTACACTTGTGTACCTGCAGTGTACTCATCTGCGTAGCATGAACACGAAGACCACCTAGTACGTTGGCGTACCAGAGGGTACGTTGGGCGTACTAGGCCCAGAGTGTAAACCCTAATATTTTGAGGTCACCCTATTTAAAGAACATCATGGCCTTATTTTCATCCACCATTTCTAGTCTCCAAGCCCTCTCAAACCCTAATCTTGTTTCCCCTAGTTTGTGTGAGTGTGGTGGCTCATTTGAGTGTTTTTGGTGAAGCTTTTGGTAAAGAAGGAGTCTTGAAAGAGGATAGCTTGTGCAACTAGCTTTTGGATCTGATTTCTACTCTTATTGGTGCATCTTCCAGAGGTATCAAGTTCGAAACTTGCTCATTGTTGTGCTAGTTCTTGTTTTGGGTCTATTTTATGGTTTTATGTTCCAAGATTGGAACTTTGTGAGTTTGGTGAACTCCAAAGCAAATCTCTTGTCCTTTTAAGTGTATTGGGTTGCCTTGATTCATAAAAATGAGAACTTGGTCGTCTAGACCTCTTGTTAAGATGATTTAAGAGAGTCTTAATGGTTATTTTTGGATTTGGGTCCCATTAAAACATGCAAACTGATAATGTCGCCAACTTTATCAGTTAGGAGCTTGTAATGAAGCTTCCCTGAGGTTTGGATGCTTTGCGCTGAAGTGGTTAAGTTGAAAATAGAGTTTTTGGACCTGAGCAGTACGCCCCGCATACTATTCTAGTTTCCCTGATCAGGAGTTGTGTGTACGCTGAGCGTACCAGGGGAGGTACGCCCCGTGTAGCCTTGATGTGGGCTTGCGGTTTGGGCTTCGTATCCTTGGTTCGTTTTGTTTGGACCTTCTGTTTGGGCCTCTGGGCCATCTGAGATTATTGTGGGCTAAGAGAAGCATTGGGCTTAGGATAAGTCCCATATGGGGGTTGGGCCCAATTTGGAAAATGGGCCATTAGTGGGCATTTTGTGGATCTCTTGGTTGGGCATTGGTGGGCACATTGGGTTTGGGTCATTGTGAGCCTGTTCGGCTGGGGACATCTTTGGGGCGTAGTATTGGAGTGTAGCCTTGCATAGTTTTTTATTATGGTTTTGGGTTGTTTTGGCCCAGTTCATGAGCCAGTGAACAGTAGCAGCAACAGTGTAGGATTTCTCGTGTAGCAAGTGATGTGAGTCTTCTCACTATACTTACCTGTGTGGTAATGCATGAGTGACCGGAGGGTCTTATTTGTGTTATTGATCGGAGGGTCCTTTTTACTTTGTTGACCAAAGGGTCTTATTTATATTATTGACCGGAGGGTCTTATTTGTATTACTGACCGGAGGCTCTTATCTGCTTTATGTGTTATCTTGCATTCTTTCTTTGTGACTTAGGCTGTTATATTATTATGTACATATGTTAAGCTATGACCGGAGGGTCCATATCGAGCCGTGAGACCGGAGGCTCTTCGCTGAGACACATGACCGGAAGGCCCTTATTGAGACATAGCCATGAGAGGCTAATTATTTGTGTATGTGGTATTTTGGGGAACTCACTAAGCTTCGTGTTTACTGTGTTGAGTTAAATGTGATTCAAGTACTTCTGTAGATTCCGAGAAGGCAGAGGCATGATTGTACACATCCGTCGGCTTATGGAGATTTGAGAATTTTGGGATACTCTGATATTGTTTGATAATAACTTATAATTTTTGTGATCACTGGAATTTATGAGTAATATTTTGAGAATTAAAAATGAAAATTTTTTCTTGAAATTTTAGGTGTTACAGAATTTACATGAGCACAATTCAAGATTAACATGTCATTGAATGTTCAATAAATCTCAAAAGATATAGGAGTTTCATAATAGACTGAAGTTGACAAATTACATTGCCTTCCTAGATAACTTTGTTGTGTGTTTACGACATCCCTTTACACATCACAGAGCCAAATATGGATCCTAGCCTTTGAAAATAATTCATTAAGGTTAAAAATTATTTTAAGGATTAATAAAGAAAACAAGAATGGAATTGATATTGAATGATGTCTATAAGATAATCCACTAAAATCTACAACAATAAGACCTCTCAAAAGGATTAGTTGGTAGGATGATTGATCTAGTCCAAATTCGTAGTTTGGAAAAGGTTCACATGTACGAATAGAGAGATCATGCCTTAGATAAAGCTCTTCCTAAGATTCCTCCAACCACTTCATACCAAAATTGTTAGAAACAGTGTTCAATTAAACTTATTGAAGTGAAATGGAATTTTATTAAGCTACGAGTTGATTGATGCTACCATAGTCAACTAGCTGCATGTACATATAATTAGTCCACTCTGATTTTGATATGAACAACTTGGAAATGTCCATAAAGGAGTTTCATGGCATGCTGAAACCCTTTAGGACTAACATGGCCAATTGTAAAAAAACTCCAACTTCAAATACTTTGATATTCGTTACCATGAATTGAAGTGTCAAGATGAAGAAAGCCAATTTACCAAGCGTTAAAGGCGATTAGTGTTGGAATACCTAATGTGGCCTTAAACGCCAAGGACAATAAGAAGGATTATTATGAGACTTGTTTTGATAAACTATTCATTTCCAAAACACGAAAAAGAGAAATAAAGCATAAATTCCTAGTATGATTGATGGATAAGATTGAAACATGGAGAAGATAATTCGATTATGCATTACGAGCCCATGTTATTGTCTATAGGATCAAACAAAAACTCATTTTCGTGAACGTTTAGTCTACAACTGGATATGCAAATTCATAATACCATTGGAACACTACTTCCATTCATTTGAGTATTTTACTAAGTATAAAGTACTGGCATTTGCAAGAATATGTAGTGACTAAAAGGAAGTAAGAAGACAGAAACAAGGAGAAGAAAATTTTTGATAATGAATATCGGGCCCTTTCCACCATTCATAGGATCAAATGGATAATTCGTTCTCCAAAATGTTTAAGTCTATGGTCTTATGATTTTAAAATTGTTTATACAAAGTTTCATAGGATTGTTATGACTTATTTAGAACGTTTTTAATGTGTTTAAACGAAAGTCACAAAATTTATGAAACTAGTATAGTTCAAAAGTTTATTTGAATGAGATGTAATATTGTGGAATCATCTTCTTGAAAATAAGAAATATGTTGCCAAAGATCCAACTAGATAGAATTTTGGAATTCATTTGACCACAAATCTTGTGATAAATGTGATTCTTATTTTGCAAGGCAGATGATAAAAGCACTATGTGATAGTATGAAAATCTGTTGGAATTAGTTTTAACTAATGGTCTGTTCAAATTATCCACAATACGTATAAATTCGAATACATCCAAAAGTTTGGATAAAATGTATTAGTATAATCATTTTATTGAAACATATAAACAAGAAATACATTACCAAGTATCTAGTTGGATCAGATTTTCGATAACATTTGACTGCAAGTCTTATGATAAATGTAAATCGTGTTTAGGATAGATGATGAATACATTACTTGGTAATGGGAATATCTATTGGAATTAGTTCACACTAATGGACCATTCAGATAAACCACAATACATTGAAAGAGCAACTTCATGTGAACATGGTTAAATGAGTCTGGAACCATTAAAGTGGTCACAACTTTCATAAAATGAAGCTAAGAATCAACTGGGAGAAAGGATAATATAATCGGATCCAATAAGAATAGTGATCATATTAGTCAAAACAACGTCGATCATCTAAGGAATTATGAAAAGGTTTAATAAGTTGTCTCCGTCGAGAACACTACCACAAGGAGTATAGTTGGTAAGAGAAACAAATCATTATTTGATTTGATACTTGATTAGTCGTATTATTCTGACCAACAGTTCATGAGTTGAACCATGAGTAAGTGTTATAAGAGTACTTGGTATTATACCAAATAAAAGGGGTTTCCAAGACACTATTTGAGACGTGGAGTGTCACAACTAGCATTTTCGGCTAAGAAATTCTATCTATGTATGATCAACTCTTGATGTATCTTGTAACTCTAAGATTGATTTTATACATGTTATTCATTTCAAAAACAACTATTCAAATCAAAACTCACTCGTGAAGCCCAAAACCTAATTCGATACATTTCACACACTCGACTTTGGATTGTATCCCTAATTTTCCCGGTTCAATCTCTTATTGGACCAGGAATCATTTATTGAGCCTAATGGACCAATAAATCCACAACTTGATTATTTTGGGTTAAGATACCTCATTTGGGCCCTAATTGGACCCACATTCACTAAGTAATTGGTATTGGGTCACAAAACTCTTCATGGGCCTTAATGGGCCGTAAATGTTTTCTTGAACCTCATTGGGTCGAAAAGCCATTGTTTATACCACTTTTGGGCCGAAAACTTGTGTATGGGCCCAATGGGCCGAAAGCTTTCTTATTGGGCTATAAGATCTCGATTTTATTCAATTCAAGCCCAAACATTTCTCTTCTCTTTTCCCTCCCTCCATTCTCGGTTTTAAAACAAAAAAAACATGGAGATTTATGGGGGTGACACCTCATTATTATTTATTGGTAATCCATGCACTATAACCACCATGCAACTAGACACTCTCATACCTCTAGGCAACATCTTTTCTCACCACTCTCTTCTCTCTTCTTAATTCTCGGCCAAGCCTCTCTCCACTCTCCACTCTCCAAAAAAAATTCAAACTTGATCCCATTCTAAAACTTCCTCTCTAGACTCTTCAAGAATTCCTCCATTCTTTTTCAAGAAAACCGTGAGGTGTTGTGGATTTTCAACAAGTTCTCACCATAGTTCATCTCTTTAGGTAAGATACTTTCTAATCAAGGTGCTCAACTTCATTTTATGATAAGTCCTTCACTCATAAATACTCTATTTCCTGATCCATGCTCCTTAGAACTCCATAAGTTCGAAGATCTTCTCAAAGAGCTTGCTAGGCCGAAATCTCCTTCAATCTTCTCACCAAAACCGATCCATCAACCAAAGTGAGTTGATACCCCCTTGTTTTCGGTTTTTACTATGTTTTGGGGGAGGATACAAGTTGCTTTGTGTTAGATCTATGTATTTATGCATGCATATGTGTGTTTTCATGTTATATGTTGTGATTATGTTATGAAAACATGCTAGGTCTTCACTAAACTTGAAATATCTACTAAACTTGGTGATGTTAGTAAAGTAAACCATCTTATGTGCTTACTATGAATTGGAAAAGATTAAGCATGCTAAGGATGTTTGAAAACTATATAAGACCGTATAAAGGGCCATATTTGACAAAATAAACAAAAATTGAGGTTCTTATGTTAACTCACAGTTTTGAGAGGACCAAAAGAGTCATTTTTAAATAAAAATGGGTCTTTATGATATTCATGGTTTTAAAAGGGCCAAAAGTGTTAATTTTCACAAATGGGCTTCTATTTGGGCCTTCACGGTTTTAATGGGCTAAATATGTCAATTTTCACAAAAATGGGTCTTATTTAGCAACTCACGGTTTCATGGGCCTAAAAAGGTAGTTATTGACTTTTTATGGATTAAATTGTCATTTTAAACAAACAAGGGCCAAAAATGTAAATTTTCGGTTAAATGGGCTGAAAATGTCATTTCTGTTAAATTTGGGCCAAAAACGTCATTCCTATCAAAAGTGGGTTGAAGATGTCCTTTTATACAAAATAAGCCCTTAAAAGTAAACTTTCGGTCTTAATGGGCCTAATGTGTCATTTTTACCAAAAATGTGCCTTAATTGTAAAATTTACGGCTTAATGGGCAAGAATGTCATTTTTACAAAAGTGGGCCTTGTATGTCATTTTGGTAAATAATTGAGCTAAAACAAGCAATATAATAACAAACAGTCTAATTACGTCGTTCTCATTTTTATTGGGCCTTGTTTACCCATTTTCATGTTATTGGGCCTTTGTGGTCCATTTATATGCTTATTGGGCCTGATACATTCGTTACATGTTTAATGGGCCTTAGTGACCCATTTACATGCTTATTGGGCCTGATACTTTCATTACATGTTATTGGGTCTTAGTGGCCCATTTACATGCTTGATAGGTCCTATATACTCTTTACATCTTTATTGGGCCTTGTTAACCCATCTACATGCTCGACGGACCTTGTATACTCATTTCATGTTCATTGGGCCTTGTAACCTAAATACATACACGAAAACGTTATTTATAACATTAAATAGTGTGTTACAGTATTCGCGTAAACATAGTTAAGGTTCTAGTGAGACGTTCTTTCATTCGTACCTACCTAGTGTTTAACCTTCAGTCCTGTAGTTATAACCAGAGTCTCTTGGAGGGAGAGCAAGAATTTGTGTATAGATCTATACAGGGTTGACAGCCCCACACCTGAGCCGTTCGCTACAGCTAGACTAGGCCAATCTAGGGTGACAAATGTATTACCTTAAACAAGCGACGCCTGAAAAACGTCATGACAGGCAGATCAGTCATATCAAGTATGGTTATAACGACTCACATAGAAATTAACTACACTGTAAAATTTACGGAATACATATACTTTTCTGCAGTTACAATACTATACAAACACCATTTTACGGTCTTAGGGTTTTAAGACTACAACATTTTTTACAAGCAGAAAATATCGGATTTTCTGGGAAACTTACATTATACATTACCTTCTACTTACAACAGAAAATATAGGATGTTCCTTGAATACTCTCTTTGCATATTTTCAAAACATAAACACACATGCTTTAATACAAGATTTGATACAAAGCGTTCAAACCATTTTCAACAGAAAATATCGGATTTTCTGGTATTTACAAAGCGATACGAACTTTCATACAAATATGCTTATGAACTCACCAACATTATATATGTTGACCATTTTCAAAATAACTTGTATTCTCAGGAAATCGTTAAGCAGGTTGGTCTTCAAGAACTCATGGATTTTGTTGTATTTTTGTTATCATCATACACTTATATTTTGGTAATGTAATTTGTAATCCAACACACTGATGTAAACAATGACGGTTTGATGGGTTTTGGGTAAAACAAATAAACTAGAAAACAATTCCTAAGTTCACATGCAACCTACTTTGGATCTATGTTTTAACTATTGAACATACAACTTTGAATTGCAAACAAGAACCCTAGAGGAGAGAGGCTAATTTCGAAATTAACAAACTAGGGTTTAAGAGTTACATACCTTTCAATTGTTATAGCAAACAATTGATAATCCTCTTGATCTTGATCTTGATCTTCTTGGAAGCTTAGCACCACAAGTGTAATGCCTTTAATGGAATCATACCCAAGAACTAGCAAGAAGGAAAGTAGAAGAGGAGAGAGGGGAGGGAGTATGCAATTTCAGCCAGGGTTTCTTCCAAAGAACAAGTGACCTAAAATGTGAGCCAGGAGCCTCCTTAAATAGCTGAGGGATCTAGGGTTTAGGGAAAACCCTAATTATCCTTTGCTTAGGGCCTAAGCAAAACCCAAGGGCCTTATCTGGACCCCTTGGACGAAATCTCTAGGGTTTCCCCTATGGATTTCGTCCACCTCCTTCCAAGGGGGTTCTGGATCCTTCCACTCAACTATTAGTTAATTGCAAACTAGTCCCTGCACTTTATAATTAATTCTTTTAACCCCAAAATTAATTCTGATTAATTTCTGGCTAACTATTAATTAAACATAATGATTTCTAATTAATATATTAATCCATTAACATATTAATAAATCATTTACATATTAATTTATTAATCTTATAAATTAATATCTCTCCTTTCATAATTTCCTTGTCCAGTTGCTAGGTTTGAGGGCAACCCAAAAGGATTGTGCTGCTATCAATTCAAGTACATACCAATTATAGTTCTGGGCTTAGACATCTAATCCAACAGTCTCCCACTTGGATAAGTCTGTAACTATAATTGCTAGTATGCCTTCTAAATTTGACCAGCAAATTGTAGCTTCCAAAAGCTGCTGCCGAACTCTGACCTAGTCAGTTACGTGTCCTAAGATAAGTGATCACATGACCCTTCGTTCTACTAGATATCCCTAGACATAAGACATGGAATACAATCAATCTCTTTGTCCAGAATCTATGTTTCCCGATTTCTGATTTGTGATGATATAGGACTTCTAATCGAACACATCAATTTGGTCCTGGCTGGGCCCAACACATAAGTCAACACCAAATCATCGAGGGGCCCACATATATCGCTTTTCCGGTTAGGGCAAACGGAACGAATAAACATTGACTCGTATGCTTGTATCTTTTACTCATCAAACCATACATGACAATACGTTTTATAACACCAAGTTACTGATGCGTTTTCGTATCACCAATGTATAGCCGACTTGCAAATTACAACTCATATATCTCTGTTTCAAGATCACAAATATTATCGTCTCAGTATTACTCGTGATGAATTCCATGAAGTAATACTCTGAGCGGGGTTTTATCCAATACTCAAATCTCACTCTTTAAGTACTCATGAACATTGCAGCAATTCTAATTCTATGTCTATCCTTAGACAATCTGCAATCCTATTCATGACAGTCTTAATTCACTACTTACTTCCAAAAGTACGAGCGACTGTGGAGGTTTGAATAACCCAGTTATCCTGGAAGTCAAAACATGCAAACTGAAACACAATAATAATCGAATCTAATATGGCCCCAAACTTTTGAGTATAAATAAAACTTCTTTTATTTAGTCACCATATTAATTACACATTATTCATTGTATAATGTTTCGAGTAATCAACTTATTACTTGAATTATAACTACAATTGTCCCATGCTCCAAGCATGCACACTTTGTTTCCTATGGTCCTTACTTTGTGAAATAGATCAATTGAAAAACTTTTCCAATGATGCTCATTTCACAATTTCCAATCCTTATTATTAGTGTTAGAACACAATGTTCTTGCTACTACTAGAATATGCTAGATTCTAACATTTTATGCAACGATCCTTTCGCAAAGTCATAGCACAAAAGTCACCAAGACTTGGCTAATGAAATTACAAAGTACTCTTATCAAAAAAAATGTCACAAGACAATTCCATAGACGCGAAGTCTCATATACAAAGTACATTCCTTTGAACATCCTTCTTGCATAAAAGTTTCTAATCCAGACATAGACTCTCAACATCCAACTCCCAATATGGAAACATTTCCATATTTGCCATATGACAACTCATTCTTAATAGAATCTTATCTATTCATAATAATGTTGATATGGTCCATCCAATACCATACTTCCAACTACTCACAAGCGACCAATCCTCAGTGAACTTTGGATCGTTCTTTGATAGTTGTTTAATTATTTTAGTCAAAACCGATTCTAGTCCTTTTTCCCTCTTAATGTGCTAGACATTTGGAAAATTTAAGAATGGTCAAATATTATAGCATTTGCAATCGATCCTATACCGGAAGCGTATGGGACACGATGCATAATGTTCTTACATAAAGATATGATACTTTATCAATCTTCTGCCATAATATTTTATGTGTAACGTTCTCACAATTTCGAACTATGAAGAGGGATGCCGTAATCATAATCGAAATTTAAGAACACACTATGTACCCTTTGACTAAATTTATTAAAATTTCTCAATCTAAGCTTTAGATTTTTTTGAAACGAAGTATAATATTCTCTCCCTTAATTATAGAAAAAACAACTTTTCAACTCCTGCGACTTTGCAAAGTGAAACTTTTGTTTTTCTATAATTAATATTGCCAACTTGCAATACTTCAAATAATAATCATGCTCCCACTAACATGATGATTATATCTATCCTAGCATAACATTTATGCTCCCACTAGCTTTGACACGTATTCAGAAATTAGCTGGACTTCTAGAAACCAATTACTTATTGACTTTCTTTTCCAAAGTTCAGATTTCTGAAACCGAGACGCTTTGATAAGCCTTTATTTAAGCTTCTCGAACTCATACACCTTTCCTTAGATAACCCATATGTGTGTTTAAACATTTCTAGAATAAGTCTAAAATGTTCAGACCCATTTGCCATTTCCCACAATTCGAACTATGAAGAGGGATGTCGTAATCATAATCGAATTTGAGAATTACAAATTACATAATGCTATCTTCAAAATCTCTCTTAGTGAAAGCGTTTCCTCACAATCATTTTCATGAAGGAGAGAAACCTTATAACACTCAGATTTTGTGGTGTATGTGTTCCTATCCATGTGAATTTGTCATAACCATAATCATAAGAGAACAATTGTGACAAATCCAAACTCTTATGGACCGAACTTGTCCATTCTTAATTTCTTGCCATCAAGGGTCCCACCTTTGCTTCCAAGTTATTTAGCAACTCACCCCTACCTTTCAATGTACTTTCCATCGATCAAGGTGCCTTGTCCCTATGCAACCCATTGAGATCTCATAGAACTCACATGCATAGTTGACCAACCTAGAATGGCACAGAAACAATAGTATGTGAACACGATAGGTTAGAAACCTCAAGTCGTGTGCTAGTGATTAACTATCGGTTTATTCTTGATTTGTTCTTGAAACTTTTCAAGACAATTGAGACTCCCACTGACCTCTTGACATATATGATTCTCTTGTCAGGAACCTTTCCTAGACAAAACAAATATTCAAGAGTTAGTGTAGTTCTTATCAAGACAAAACACTTCACATAATTGGTCCTAGTTGGTCTTTGTCTTATCCAAGACAGCACAACTTACCAATTTCAAATGTGCAAGAATAAGAAAGCCTTTTTCCAAACTCCACATTTGATGAGTGTTATAAACCTACTTAAGACTTGTCACTCAATTCACAATCTTGGAATATAATTCTAAGACTTGATATTGGAACGAAGTATGATTGACTTCTTGATTTTAACCATTTCTACAATTCTCGATTCCTCTTCTTGGACATACAAATGCACTAAGACTCACTTGGAGGATCAATTGAGATATGGTTTTTTTTAATCATTAAGACTTATCATAAAACACAATAAAAGGTACTCTCCCTTCTTCTTAGAATAGAGGAACTTTTTTTCTTTCTGCCTACTTGATTCTTCTTATTCGTTCGGCTATTTATTGAAACTCTTTCAATCAACTCAGAATTATACTTAATCTTATAAGTATAACCATATTCACTAAACTTTAGTAAATCATGACGAATATCTTTATCACTCTTGTGGTGGACTTGATCAATGCACAACCTAGTGTACTCGATCTCCTAGTCTTTCTCTTGACACTTTGTCAAAGAATTAGTCTAATTTCCAACTATGAAGTTTCTCATTCATCACGCAACCTAGTTGCATGACTCCAAGTTTATGTCCAACTGAAACTTGGGCGATGAGAATCTTCCTTTATTTGGCAAATTCTCGACATTTCCACAAATAACATAATTAAGAATCAAATCCATTATTGATAACAATACACAAACATCAATTTTTCATAACGATTTCATTGCAAGGATATATAAAATTATTCAAACCAAAAAAAAAATTATTTTATTCATAAAAGCAGCGGAAAACATGTCCTTACAATGCAAAATCAACTGAAAAACTATGTAATCAAATATTCCTAACAAATATATCATAACTTTCTAAGCTCAAAATCTGATCTTCGAATCCATGCGATCGTGATCCATTTCTTCGTGATCAGACTCATCTTGCTTTTCCATCAAGCTTCCTCTCTTTTCTCTGATCCTGCAAAACATTCAAATGTAATCTTATCACATTATGTATTAAGAATCAATGAATAGGAACTTAATGGAGTTAGATAGTGGATTTTTACCTGAAGCAGAGCCATACGTCTTGACTCTCCCATCTCTTAGATCTCTCAGGTAAATAGGGCAGCTTCGTCTCCTATGCCCCTTCTCTTGGCAATAGAAACAAATGGACTCTTTTGGAATAGCACAAGGAACTATCTCAGAATTTACCTTTTCTGGATTTCCAATGTCACCATTTTCAATGTCCATTGAAGTTTGGGAGTTTGATTCACAAGACAAATTTGCTTGATCAGTACGCCAGATCATTGCTGATTCAGCTGCTATCAGCAAATAGGTCAAATCAATGAGGGTCACGTCGTGAACCATCGTATAGTACTCTCTTACGAACTCACTATACGAATCAGGAAGTGACTGAAGAACCCAATCAACAGCCAACATCTCTGAGATATCGACACCCAACATCCTTAACCTATCAATGTGTGACTTCATCTCTAAGATGTGTGCACACACGGGTTTCCCATCTTCGTGCTTACTTGCCAATAGGGATTAAGTGACCTTGAACTTTTCAAGCCTTTGAACTTGTGGGTCAGGGAGAACAATTGGAGGAGGTGGAGGAAGTGAAGCATGACTCTCATTTCCTTGATCATATCTTGGAATGCCATCTTCATTTGGAAAGCTTGTTCCAATGGATTTGGGAAGACCATTGTTAGATTCAGACATCTACAAAATGGGAGAAATTCAAGTCAAGTTGATTAGAATCCTTGATGTAACACCCAAACGAAACATCAAGGCTAGGATCCAACACAATACTCTACAACCTAGAAGAGGGATGTCGTAATCTAGTTGCAGAATATTTGAAGGTAGGTAAATGACGATTTACCAATTTCCACCATAAAAAACGAAAAAGAAGGTTAAGTTTTAAATGTATTGGAAACTCCTAGATCTTTTGAGATTCATTGAACTTTTCAATGGCATGTTTAAATCTCGGATTATGCTCTTCTATTTGTGACTGGGATGCCGAGGATCACAAACAAGATGTGAATAACCATGCAAATGTGCTTGGTAACCTCATTGTCTTTATCATTAACTATTGATGTGCTGGTAAACCACACACGCTCCATCAAAATGACAATTATGAGATACCCATTACTACTCTTTATTAGTGCCTTTTAGTGTGCTGGTTAACCACACACGCTCCACTAACGACCAATAAAGCATAATGTGCAATTTCATGGATTAGCATACTTTTCACATTTTTCCTAAAGTAACTAGAGTTGGGATTTTGTAAAATAATGTTCTAGTACTTTCTTTAATAACATTATACTTTTAATGAGATGTAGTTGTCCTATCAAACCCGTTCTGCTAACGACCCTCCACTAATCAAGGAAGCGGTGGGTGAGAGTGGACACCCATTCAACTACCATTTTATAGGCAGTTTTCTTATACCCCCCTTATAGACAAGCTTCGTGAATGAGGCATACTAGCGATTTGACTGACCATATTCTTATACATATATAATATTTAACTTTTAATTATAATACATATATAAGGTGTGTTTTAAACTTTTTAAAACTTTAAGGTTTATATATAAATTTCGAAAAATTAAACTATTAATTTAAATTTAAAATAAACCAAATAACTAGATTTAATATTTATCTAATAATTAACTTTTAATTAATTTATTAAATCTTCTAAGGATTATCTAATTAAATTAAACAATTAATTTAATCCTAATCCATATCCCTTCTAGATTTCGAAAATATGGGGATAGGATAATTTCCTTATTTTTCTCAGTTATCCAATAAGGCAACTATTATCCAAAACAAAGAAACCCTAAAAGGGGCTAGCATATTTCGAAATCATAAGGGAGGAGGCTAGGGTTTTCAAAACCCTAACCCTAATTTCGATTAGGGTTCTTGGAGGCTAGGGTTTTCGAAAACCCTTTGAACCAAAACCCTAAAATCGAAAATTTGGCCTTTAGGGTTTAATGGCTATAAACCCTAATTTTCAATTCAACCATTATAGCAATTCAATTTAAAACAAACAATGGCTCTGATACCACTGATGGGTTTCGGGTAAAACAAATAAACTAGAAAACAATTCCTAAGTTCACATGCAACCTACTTTGGATCTATGTTTTAACTATTGAACATACAACTTTGAATTACAAACAAGAACCCTAGAGGAGAGAGGCTAATTTCGAAATTAACAAACTAGGGTTTAAGAGTTACATACCTTTCAATTGTTATAGCAAACAATTGATAATCCTCTTGATCTTGATCTTGATCTTCTTGGAAGCTTAGCACCACAAGTGTAATGCCTCTAATGGAATCACACCCAAGAACTAGCAAGAAGGAAAATAGAAGAGGAGAGAGGGGATGGAGTATGCAATTTCGGCCAGGGTTTCTTCCAAAGAACAAGTGACCTAAAATGTGAGCCAGGAGGCTCCTTAAATAGCTGAGGGATCTAGGGTTTAGGGAAAACCCTGATTATCATTTGCTTAGGGCCTAAGCAAAACCCAAGGGCCTTATCTGGACCCCTTGGACGAAATCTCTAGGGTTTCCCCTATGGATTTCGTCCACCTCCTTCCAAGGGGGTTCTGGATCCTTCCACTCAACTATTAGTTAATTGCAAACTAATCCCTGCACTTTATAATTAATTCTTTTAACCCCAAAATTAATTCTGATTAATTTCTGGCTAACTATTAATTAAACATAATGATTTCTAATTAATATATTAATCCATTAACATATTAATAAATCATTTACATATTAATTTATTAATCTTATAAATTAATATCTCTCCTTTCATAATTTCCTTGTCCAGTTGCTAGGTTTGAGGGCAACCCAAAAGGAGTGTGCTGCTATCAATTCAAGTACATACCAATTATAGTTATGGGCTTAGACATCTAATCCAACAGTATTTTTGTATGTGTGATGATGATGTTGTCTTGATTAAATTATTTACACTACAAGATGAAGTCACCCAAACCCCCGGACATTTCCGCCGTTCCGGTTCGGGGTTGTGACATGGAGTAAGGGTTCATCCCTAACCTGTACATATGGAAGTCTACAATTATGAGGCTTACATTCTTCGTGAAGCGCCAGACAATCTAGGAATTAGAATAAAGATATGTTATTTCGTTGAACATCCCAACAAGAATTTTGGGTAATTGTTTCAAAAACAAAAGGTTTGTTGCTTGAAGGGTAGCCTTCTAAAAAAAGAGCTAATATTTAAAATGGATAGTGGAAACCACAATGATCTTGACAAGTTTCAAGAGTCAACCAACAAAGAACCCAAAGTTGGCCTTAACTTTCAATTCAAGATTACAAGAGCTATTGAGGAAAATGACATACCTCCAACACTTCCTAATAGACTTTATAGATGATGTCATATACCTAGTTTTATAGATTTTATATTACTGAGGTAAATGAGCCACTGATAAATGACAATTAGAGTATGACAGCTATCAAAAGTCATGACATTCCCTAAAAAGGCTGGGAGAAGTAAGGATGACATGGAGAGCGAGAATCAGTCCAAGTAATATTGAATCTTGGTTGATAAAATACTTGACCTTAAAACCGTAAGTGTTTGTGTATCTTTAAGAAGATAAATAAATATGGATGTGTGCAATCACATTGTCCTAGATAGAATGTTTAAGCTTATGAAGTTCATTTATGAACTAAAACAAGCATCTAAGTGAGATGGAATCTTTGTTTTAATGACATAATTCAAGGATTTGAATTATGAAATGAAGATGGACCATAAGGTATGTCGAAGCCAGTGGGAGCAATTAAGATTTTTGTTTCAATTAGAAACTTCAAGGATTTTGAATTTCGAGAAATGAAGATAATCCCTATATATGTCAATGCTAGTAGGAGTACTGTTGTCACCCTTGTTATATATTTGGATAATATACAATTCATAGGAAACAATGTTCTAACGTAGCAAGTGTAAAAGCTTAGCTTTTTTTGAGAAATTGTTTCACTTGAGACTTGTGGGAGAAACAACACACATACTGAATGTAATAAAGAGATAGATATGGGTAATTCATTAGGTTAATCCAAAGTGAATGCAATCTCGAATAAACTCGAAATAGTTCATAATGTACTCCATGACATTGAACATCATGAATGTCCTAGTATTAAGCTTGAAGAAATAAGTCCTGTCCCACATACTTCTACTTATGGGATCAATCATGTATGGGACCAAGCTAGCTCAGTTATATAAAGGACCTAGCCCTTCACATTTTTGTGCACTCATCCCCCTATAAGACTTGGACGAATTTGGTTATCCCTTCTCCTCTCTTTATATTCATCCTCTTGCTAGCTTGGGTGTGATTTCATTAGAGGCACGACAATTATGGTGCTTGCTTCCAAGAGATCAACAAGAAGGTGTTCGTTATTATTTATTACAATAACAATCAATGTATGTAATCCTTAACCCTAATTTGGTATCTTTTGAAAATAGTCTAGTGTTCTTAGGGTTTCTTTTTTATGTTCTTAGTTATAGGTTCAATAGAGAAAACAAAGATCTTCATTAGGTTTGCATGCACACTTAAGAGTTTAAGTTTGTATGTTTTGCATAAAACCCATCAGTGGTATTAGACCTTGACTTGTTTTCTTTTGAATTTGCTATAATTGTTGAATTGATCAAATTAGGGCTTATGGAAATTAAGCCCTAAAAAGCCTAAATTTCGATTTTAGGGTTAGGGTTTTGAAACCCTAATCTTGCACCCTAAGTTTCGAAATTAGAGTTAGGGTTTTGAAATCCTAACCCTCCTCCCCAAGGATTTCGACTTTTAGGTAAGGGGTTGAAACCCTTACCTTCCTCCCCAAGCAAGCTATTTTCGAAAATGGTAGATGTGGTTAGGGTTTCCTAATTTTGGCAATTGTTAGTTTATCTGATTAAATAGGATAATTATTAAATTAGATAAATCCTACACCCTTTTCTCTTTTTTTTTCAAAAATTAGGGGTGAGGACTAAATTAAATCATTTTATTAATTTATTTAGATAATCCTTACATGATTAATTAAATGTTTAATTAATAGATAATTATTTGTTTAATTTTTAAATTTAAATTAATTATTTAATTTTTGAAATTTAAATATAAACCTAGTATTTTGAAAAAGTTTTAAAATACACCTTATACTATATGTAAAATTAAAGGTTTAAAAATTACTATATGTATAAGACTAAGTCAGTCGAACCACTAGTATGCCTTATTTACGAAGCTAGTCTATGTGGGGGTATAAGGAAACTGCCTATAAAATGATAGTTGAATGGGAGTCCACTCTCACACTCCGCTTCCTTGATTAGTGAAGGTTCGTTAGCCGAACGGGTTTGATAGGACATTTAAATCTCATTATAATGCGATTAAAAAAAAGGTAACTAGACTATATTATTATAAATCTCAATCTTAGTTACTTTAGGTAAAATATGAATTTGTATGCTAACCCATGAAATTGCACATTATACTTTATAGTAGTTAGCGGAGTGTGTGTGGTTAATCGACACACTAATAGTGACTATAAAGAGTAATAATGGGCGCTTCAAAAATTATTGTTGATTAATGGAGTGTGTGTGGTTAACTGGCAGATTAAAATGAGATGATAAATGACATCAAGATTGTCAAGCTAATTTGCATGGTTATTCACATCTTGTTTGTCATCCTCGGTATCCCAGTCACAAATGGAAGACCATAATCTGAGATTAAACATGTCATTGAATAGTTTCAATGCGTCTCAAAAGATCTAGGAATTTCACTTAACTTAATTTATTTCAAATTTCGATGGTGGAATTGGTAAATCGTCATTTATCTACCTTTATAAAATTTACAATTAGATTACGACATCCTTTTTCTAAGTTATGAATTTTTTAGTTGGATCCTAGTCTTAATATTTCACTTTTGGATTGTTACATTAAGGATTGTTCTTATCTAACTAAAACTACTTTTCTTTTACAGATGTCTACTCCAAATGATGCTTCTTGTTCCTCCTCCTCCTCTTCCAATCATAAATTTTCCTTGTTGAACATCTGCTCCAAGGTAACATTAGATAACACCAACTACAATGACTGGATGCATAACATCAAGATGGCCCTTCGTTTCTAGGACAAGGAGTATGTTATTGAGAAACCATTAAATGAGATTAACGAACAGAAGGCCACTTCTGAAGAAATGGTCGCCTACAAGAAGTACTAAAATGATACAACAAATGTTTCTTGCATCATGGTGGCCACGATGACTCCTGAATTGCAAAGATACTATGAGGATTACTGGCCATACGAGATGAACAAAGACCTTATGGAAAAGTACCATAAGCGAGCTCGTCAAGAAAAGTACAAGGTGATAAAGTCCATCATAGCAAGAAAGATGAAAAAGGGAGAATCTGTTATCATCCACGTACAAAGAATGCAACGATACATGGATTGGTTTGTAAATCTCCATGTGAGTTTTAATGAGGAGTTGGATATTGACATAGTCTTGAACTCCTTGCCATGTTGTTATGATCAGTTCGTCTTGACCTATCATTTTAACAACAATGAGACCACTTTGTCTCAATTGCATAACCTCCTGCGAATAGCTGAAGCAGGGATGAAGGGAAAAAGTGTTGCCTCCACTCCTGATAGTGCTCCCATTCTGGCCATTGGTCAAGGGAAAGGGGAAAAAAGAGGAAAGGTCCTCCAAATCAAAACAGTAAGGCAAAGTCTCAAGCTGTGTCATCAAGCAATGGACCCAAAGGTAAATCCAGTACTGATGCTCCACCTGTCTCTGATCCCAAAGAGGCCACTTGCTTCTACTACAATGACAAAGGGCATTGGAAATGAAGTTGCCCAAAATATTTGCAAGACATTAAAGATGGAAAAGTGAAGCCGAATTCTACATGTATATACACTATCTTATCTAATAACTCATCATCTTCTCGTTCTTGGGTCCTTGATACAAGATGTGGTATTCACATTTGTTCTGATTTGCAAGGGCTAAGAAGAAGTGAGGACGTGGAGCATAGTAGAATAAACTTGATCATGGGGAATAGGCGATCTTCACCTGTCACCAAGATTGGATTTTATAGTCTAGTGCTTAGTGATGGAGTTAGTTTAGATTTATTAAATTGTTGCTACTCGTTAGAAATGACACAAAACATTACTTCCTTTCATGCATTGTTTAAACAAGGTTTTAGATATTCCTTAAGGGATGAGAATGGTTCTATTTCTGCTTATAAAAATGGTATTTTTTATTTTGAAGCTTTACCTTGTGATGTTGTGTATGACACTGTGATGTGTGTAGACAATTTAGGCAATAGTTTATTTCAAATTGATTTGTCTAATGGTATAGAAAAAGCATGCTTGTGGCATTGTTGTCTTGGACACATTAACAAGAAACGCATAGCCCAAAAGGATAGAGTGTTGGAATCATTTGACCTAAGGTCGGATGATGAATGCGAATCTTGTCTTTTGGGTAAGATGACAAAATCACCTTTTATTGGATCATGTGAAAGAGGGAAGGTTTGTTGGACCCTATGTAGTCAATAGCGGCGCTATAGCGGTGCTATAGCGGCGCTATAGCGGTTAGCGGAGGTAAGGAAACGCTATTTCAAAATAGCGGTTTAGAATAGCGGTGGCGCTATTAGCGCCGCGATTTACTGCTATTTACCGTGATTATGGTCACCACTATAGCGGCGCTATAACCGCTATTTGAATAAATTCCATTTTTGGGCTATTTTACATAAAAAAAACATTTTTTTGTGTCATTCCATTGAATAAAATTATTTTTTCTTAGCCAAAACCAAAACTTTTGTGTCATTCCATTGAATAAAATTGTAATTTTGTGACTGTCATGACATCCATTGAAACCATGTATGTGTTGTCTTGTTAATTGTGTTGAAAACTTGAAGTACTACATTATGATTAACTATCAAATTGCTTAATCATTTTATTTGATAACTGTAATTGTGTTGAAGTATGAAAAAATAGTAAGTATTGCATATGTTCTCTTGTTAATTGTGTTAAAGTATGACTAACTGGGGCATTGGTAACCGATCTGTGAAGTATGATTAACTAATTATGATATGTGAAGTATGATTAACGAAATATGATATGTGAATTATGATTTACTGATTAACTAATTAACTGGATTGGGTTGAACTTTAAAGTATGATTTACTGATTAATACTCTAATATATATATATATATATATATATATATATATATATATATATATATATATATATATATAATTCTAAATAATATAAAAAACGCTATAACACCGCTATACCACCGCGAAAACCGTGATTTCAAATAGCGGCCGGTGACCGCTATTATATTTTTGACCGCGATAACTGCTTAGGTTGGACCTCATACACTCAAATGTGTATGGGCCCTTCAGATCCACCAGAAGGGATACAAATTGATTCTATGTGACTTTCACTGATGATTATAGAAGATATGGTTATATCTACTTAATCAAGCATAACTCAGAAACCTTTGAAAAGTTCAAAGAGTTTAAACATGAAGTCGAGAATCAATTCGACAGGAAGATAAATGTGCTCTGTTTAGATAGAGGCGGAGAGTATCTTAATATCGAGTTCCACGACTACCTCAAGAAATGTGGAATTGTTTCACAATTAACACCTCCTAGAACACCGCAACTTATGGTGTGGCTGAGAGACGAAATCAAACCTTGTTAGACATGGTTCATTCCATGATGAGTTGAGCTTCTCTTCCAATTTCATTATGGAGGTATGCCTTAGAGACTGTCGCCCATATTCTTATTCTTGTCCCAACTAAGAAGGTTGCCAAAACACCTCACTAGATGTGGATAGAGAAAGTTGCCTCGTTAGCACATATCAAGGTTTAGGGTTGTGAAGCTTTGGTTAGAAGAGAGACTCACGACAAGCTTGAACATCGAAGTGAGGGATATATTTTTATCAGCTCTCCATGGAATTTCTTTGGATATTTGTTCTACAGACCTAGTGAGAACTGTTGGATAAGGTGTCTAAGTCCATAACTATATTTGGTATGTACTTGACCCAACCCGGCATGGTCCATTTGGGTTGCACTTCACTCAAACTCAGGGAGTTAACTATGATGAAACCTTCTCACCAGTATCAAAGATTAAGTCGATTAGGGTTATGCTAGCCATTGCTGCATTTCATGATTATGAAATATGGCAAATGGATGTCAAAACCGCTTTACTTAATGGAAAGTTGGCTGAGGATCTTTACATGAGTCAGCCAGAGGGTTTTGTCAATGCAGATTACCCTGATAGAGTGTGCAAGCTTGAGGAATCCATTTATGGATTGAAACAAGCATCTCGCAGCTGGAATATTTCTTTTGATGAGAAAGTCAAAGAGTTCGGTTTTTCGAGAAGCGAAGATGAGTCATGTGTATATGTCAGAGCTAGTGGGAGTATAGTTAGCTTTTTGGTACTATATGTGGATGACATACTACTCATAGTAAATGACATCCCAACTTTGCAGGAGATTAAGTCCTGGCTTGGGAAGTGTTTCGCTATAAAGGACCTTGGAGAAGCTGCCTATATCATAGGGATAAGGATATTGAGAGAAAGGAGTAAAAGACTAGTTGGACTTAGTCAGAGCACCTACTTGGACAAGGTGTTGAAAAGGTTCAACATGCAAAATTCCAAGAAAGGTGATTTACCGATCCAAAGAGATGCCAAACTAAGCAAGGCTCAGAGTCCGAGTACAGAGGCTGAGATAGCTGAGATGAGTCGATTACCATATGCTTCCGCTGTTGGCTCGATCGTGTATGCTATGACTTGTACCCGCCCTGATGTGGCCTTTGCTTTGACCATGGTCAGTAGATATCAGGGGAATCCTGGCAAGGCTCACTGGACTGCAGTGAAGAACATTCTCAAGTACCTGCGGAGGACTAAGGATTGGGTCCTTACCCTTGGTGGGAGTGATGACTTGAGAGTAGTGGGGTATAGTGATGCTAGCTTTCAGACTGATAGGGATAATTTCCGCTCTCAGTCGGGCTGGGTCTTTACCATGAATGGAGGAGCAATTACTTGGAAAAGTTCCAAGCAGGAGACAGTAGCTGATTCGACTTGTGAATCAGAGTACATAGAAGCGAGTGAAGTGGCTAAGGATGCGATATGGCTGAGGAACTTCATCGGAGACCTTGGAGTTGTACCAGCTATAAAGGAGCCTATGGAGATTTTCTGTGACAGCAATAGTGCGGTTACCTTAGCCAAGGAACCGAGAGATCATGGCAGATCCAGACACATTGACAGAAAATATCACTTCATAAGACACAAGATAGAAGAAGGACTCCTCGTTCCAGAGAGGGTATCGTCAGAAGAGAACCTAGCAGATCCCGTCATGAAGGGACTGACTATGGTTAGGCATTTGCAGCATGCGAGGCGCATCAGGCTGAGAACGATATTAGTTTTACAGAGTAGATAGCTATTTCTGAAACTTGTAAAATGTAATTGACATTTGATGATTAAATAAAAGTTGTTGTTTATTTATAAGTAAGGTGTTGCTATCTTGTGTCAATCGTTTACTGTTTCAACTTTGCATGTTTTGACTTCCATAATAATTACTTTATTCTAATTCTCCACAGTCAGTCATACTTTGGAAGTAGGTATGAATCAAGACTATCATGAATTGGGCTTGTAGATGTCTAAGGTATTGGACATAGCAAAAGTTGCTACAACATTCATGAGTGCTCATAAGTTCTGAGTATTGGATTAAACCCACGCTCACTTGTATCACTTCATGGAATTTATCTCGAGTGATCGTGAGACGGTAATATCATATAAGTCTTCAAACCTAGAGATATGAGTTGTTGACTATGAGTTGGTTGTGCATTGATTGTACGAAAACGAATCAGTAACTTGATGTCATAAAACGTGCCTTTGTGTATGATTCAATAAGTAGTTAGTACAAGCATATGAGTCGAAGTTTATCTGTTCCTTTTAGTCCTTAGAGGATTAAAAGCGATATCTGGGGCCCTCGATGATTTTGTTTTGACCTATGTGCCGGGCCCGGTCAGAACCAAATTGATATGTTCAATTTAGTTCTATGTCAAACAGATCGGAAATCGGGAAACAAACTGCTGGACAATAAGCATTGTTCCATGTATTGTTCCGGCTGATATCTAGAATAGAGGATTATATGATCACTTATCTAAAATGGCACTTCATAGTTCAATAGAGTTTTATGAGCTACGATTGCTAGTCGGTTCCTGAAGTCATACTTGCAACTATAGTTATCAGACTTATCCAAGTGGGAGACTGTTGGATAAGGTGTCTAAGTCCATAACTATATTTGGTATGTACTTGACCCGACCTGGCATGGTCCATTTGGGTTGCAATTCACCGAAACAATTTATATGGATAATCTTTTGAGAATAGTATATTTATGATTTATTAATATATTATAAGTTATAATATATTAATATGAAATCATATTATTTAATTAGTATTGATCAAGAATTAATTTGGTGATCAAATGAGACTAATTAATTATGGACTCTTATATATATAGAATGGGCCAATGTTCATTTAGGATGGGCTAAGCTTACATGGATAGTCCATGGAGTTTTTAACCCATGGATCCTATGGAAATGAAAGGTCATGGGTATTAGGGTTTACATGGATGTAACCCTAATCCACCATACTATATAAAGAGGTCTTAGGCACATGAAATGGCACTAGTATGTGTGAGATCAAAGGTGGACCGATTTCTACAAGTGCATACTATTCTCTCAAGGCTTCCAAGTTGGTTTGGTGATTTGTGATTCCACTTGAGGCATCCACATTATTGGTGTTAGGCTCTTGAAGCTCCAAGCAATCAACCACAAGAAAAGGTATGTTATTCTACTAAGGTTTTATATTACAAGTACCCCATAACATGCTAGTTAGGTTGAGAACCTTGGAAAATCAAATTTGCATGTATAATAGAGAAAACATAGATCCAAGGTTTCTAGGGTTGCATGTACACCATAGGAGTATTAGAATGCTCAAAACCCATCAAGAATGTGGTATTTTGATAGAGAGAACTCATATGCAAAGAGGATAGTGGGAGTGTCATTGATCTTGAAGAGATTCAACAATCAAATGATGAAGGAACCTCTGAAGACGATAGGGTTCAACCAAAGGAAGAGATTCTAGTTAAACCGGTTGACGATTCATTACCTATTAGGCATTCCAGTAGAGTTAGAATGCCACCTGAGTTCTATGGTTTCCATATTACTACAAATGGTGATACGTTTATCAGTGATAGTACACTGGTAAATTTGGATGAGCCGACTAACTACAAGGAAGCAATGGCATGCCCTGAGGCAGCCAAATGGCAAGAGGCAATGGACAGCGAGATCAAGTCCATGTATGACAACCAAGTTTGGAATTTGGTTGATAATATACAAGGTCGTAAGACAGTTGGATGCAAATGGATCTTCAAGAAGAAGACCGACATGGATGGAAAGGTACACAATTTCAAGGCTCGACTGGGTGTGAAGGGCTTTACTTAAACCCCAGGGGTTGACTATGATGAGACCTTCTCACCAGTGGCTAAGATAAAATCTATTAGGATAATGCTCGCCATAGCTGCATTTCATGACTATGAAAGTTAGCATATGGATGTCAAAACCGCTTTCCTTAATGGGAAGTTGGTTGAGGATGTTTACATGAGTCGACCAGAGGATTTTGTTGATGAAAAGTTTCCCAATAGAGTGTGTAAGCTTGAGAAATAAATCTATGGATTAAAACAAGCTTCTCGCAGATGGAATCTTTGCTTTGACGAAAAGTTCAAGGAGTTTGGCTTCTCCATAAGTGAAGATGAGTCATGTGTATATTTCAAAGCTAGTGGGACTATAGTAACCTTCCTGGTATTGTATGTTGATGACATACTTATTATAGGAAACGACGTTCCAACTTTACAAGTGGTTAAGTCCTGGCTTGGAAAGTGTTTCGCTATGAAGGATCTGAGAGAGGCTGCTTATATTTTAGGGATAAGAATTCTAAGAGACAAGAGTAAGAGACTAATTGGACTTAGTCAAGGGACATACTTGGAAAAGGTGCTAAAATGTTTTAGTATGGAAAATTCCAAGAAAGGAGAACTACTGATCCAGAGTAATACCAAACTAAGTAAGACTCAGAGCCCGAGTACTGATGTAGAGATAACAGAAATGATTCGGATTCCATATGCTTCCGACGTTGGATCGATAATGTATTTTATGACATGTACTCACCTTAATGTGTCCTTCGCTTTGAGAATGGTCAGTTGTTATCAGGGAAATCCTGGTAAAGCTCATTGGATAGCAGTTAAGCATATTCTCAAGTATCTGTGAAGGACAAAAGACAGGGTCCTAGTACTTGGTGGCAATGATACATTGAGAGTAACTGGGTATAGTGACGCCAGCTTTAAAACGGACAGAGACAACTTCCGTTCTCAATCTGGCTAGGTGTTTACCTTAAATGGAGTAGCGGTTAGTTCGAAAAGTTCCAAGCAAGAGATAGTGGTTGATTCTACATGTGAATCAGAGTACATAGCGGCAAGTGAAGCATCAAAGGAGGAAATTTGGTTGAAGAACTTCATCGGAGACCTTGGAGTTGTTCCAGCCATCAAGGAGCCAATGTAAATTTACCGTGATAATGAAGGAGCGGTTGCCTTGACAAAGGAACCAATAGATCATGACAGATCAAGACATATCGACAGAAAATACTATTTCATCAAACATAGAGTAGAAGAAGGTCACCTCGTAGTGAAGAGGGTATCAACTGAAGAGAATCTTGCAAATCCACTCACAAAGGGTCTGAGTAGGGCTAAAACATGTTCAGCATGCTAGGAGCATTGGTCTGAAAGATGATATTAGTTTTAGTAGTTAAATAGTTAGTTGAAACTTGTAACAAAGTAAATGTAATTGACTTTTGGTGATTAAATAATAGAGAATTATATATGATTTTGTTTACTACCTTTTTTCAATTATTTATTATTGTATTTCATTTTGCATGTTCTACTTCCCGAATTATTCGATTATTAAAACTCCACAATCAATCATACTTTTGGAAATAAATAGTGAATTAAGACTGTCATGAATTAGATTGTAGATTGTCTAAATAGTTTTAAACGTAGAAATTGTATTGTTGCGATGTTTATGAGTACTTTGAAATTGAGATTTAAGTATTGGATTAACTCACGCTCAGAGAATTACTTCATGGAATTTATCACGAGTAATTCTGAGACGATAATATCTTATAATCTTGAAACGAAGATATATGAGTTGTGGTTTACAAGTCAGTTGTGCATTGATGACACGTAAAAGAAATAGTAACTTGATGTTATAAAACATATTGTTGTGCATAATTTGATGAGTAAATGGTGCAAGCATATAAGTCAAAGTTTATTTGTTCCTTTTGTCTTAATGGGAAAAGCGATATCTTTGGGCCCCTCGGTGATTTGGTGTTGACTTATAGTGTTGGGCCCGGCCAGGATTAAATTAATGTGTTCGATTAGAAGTTCTATGTCATTACAAATCAGAAATCGGGAAACAAAGTATTGGACAATGAGATTGATTATGTTCCATGTCTCATGTTCGAATGATATCTTGCAGAACGGAGGATTATATGATCACTTATCTTAGGACACGTAACTGACTGGGTCAGAGTTCGGCATCGGCTTTTGGAAGCTATAATTTGTTGATCGATTCAGAAGTTATACTGACAATTATAGTTATTAGACTTATCCAAGTGGGAGACTATTGGATTAGGTGTCTAAGACCATAACTATAATTGGTGTATACTTAAATTGATGGTAGCACAATCCTTTTGGGTTGCCCTCAAACCTAGCAATCGGATAGGATGACTTTTTAGAGAGAGAGATAAATTTATTAATTGATTAATAAATTTAAATAAATGATTTATTAATATATTATAAAAATAATATATTAATTAGAATCATATTATTTAATTAATAATTAATCAGAAATTAATTTGGATTAATTTTGGGATTAATTAGATTAATTAAAAGTACAGATACTGTTTGGTTATTTATTGAAAGTTGAAGAAGGAATGTCCATGGACCTTATTGGATGAGGTGGACGAAAATCACTTGAGTAAGCCCAAGAGTTTTCATCCAAGCCCCTTGGATAAGGGGAATGGGCTGCTTGGTCACCAAGCTGGGGAATCTAGGGTTTCTCCCTTAAACCCTAGCTTTGACACCAAGCTACCTCGGCTATATAAAGGACCTAGCCCTTCACATTTTCGTGCACTTCTTCCCTCTAGAAGCCTTGGACGAATTTGGTTATCCCTTCTCCTTTATCTATATTCATCATCTTGCTAGCTTGGGTGTGAATCTGTTAGAGGCACGACAATTGTGGTGCTTGCTTCCAACCAAGGTTCTAAATAACGTAAGGCGAGACTTGGCGGTATTATCAAGCCTCAAGTTTTTACGAGCCTTGACGAGCCACATCGTTTGTAAGGCGTTACTTAAGGTGTTAATTTTGTATATAATTGATAATTTTATATTTATTTTCAACTATTTTTCATTTTTATATACATATACTACTTAAGGCGGCAAGTTGTCAAAGCTTGACGACAAGTATAAGCCTCGGAGCCATGGCACGCCATGACGAAGCCATGACGAGCTTTTTAGAACCTTGCTTCCAACAGATCAACAAGAAGGTGTTCATTGTTATTTGCTACAATAATAATCAAGGTATGTAATCCTTAACCCTAATTTGGTATTTTTCAAAAATAGTCTAGTATTCTTAGGGTTTCTTTTTGATGTTCTTAGTTATAGGTTCTATAGGAAAACATAGATCTTCATTAGTGTTGGGTCAAAATATTGGTTTCTACTTTGCTTTTCTAGTTGATTGTATTTTTCTGTAATGTTTTATGAGTTTACGGTCAGGTTTACGGCCAGGTGGGTGTTTACGGCCAATGTTTCTCATGCATATATAGGGGGGGGGGGGGGTTGTTCTTCGTGTTTTTGATAAAAAAGAGTTTTTGATCGAGTTTTGGAACAAAAAGGGTGAAAAACGCTGTTTTTTGTCGTAACCAGCTAGGGGCGGCGGCGTGTGCGGTCAGCAGTTAGGGTTTTCGAAGTTTGCGGTCAGAGTTTACGGCCTCGGAGTTTACGGTCCGAGATTACGGCCCTCGGTTTGCGGTCCGAGGTTTACGGTCAACATCGTACGTGTACGGCTCGGAGTTCACGGCCAGCAGCAGCATCGCACGTGTACGGTCGACGTTTGCGGTCCTCGCCTTGGATTCGTGGTCAGCCTCGCATAGTGTCCAAAGTTCGCACCTCGTCCTCGCTTCACTTCGTGGAGTCCTCGCATCGCACATTTAAAAAAAAGAAACGGGCGGACGGATTTTTGGAGGTGCCAGGGATCGAACCCGGGCCTCCTCTATACTCAACAACGCGTCTTACCACTTGGGCCAAGCTACCTGTTGATTTAATCCTTCCGATTTTAATTCAAAAACACTCCTTTTCGAACCTAGTTTCGCAACTTTGTCATTTTTAGCCCAAAATTCAAAATCTTTTATTTTAAAATTCCATTTTCAACCAAAAATTTTAGTTTTTAAATTATGACTTTTATTTTTGACTTTTTACTTAAAATTTTGACTTTGACTTTTAAAATTTGACCTTTGACTTTAAACTTTGACTTTCTCATTTAACTTTTAAATTTTCAAATTTAGCTTTTCATTTTGACTTTTGCGTTTGACTTTTTAAATTTGACTTTTAAGGTTGACTTTTGAGGTTTGTAGTCAAAGGGTTTGACTTTTAAGTTTGATTTTGGCTTCTAGTTGCGCTTTTAATGGATTTTGAGGTCTACGAGGGAAATGAAGACATGAAAGAGAGTCAGGATATATTAAGACAAAAATTCAACATGTTCAACTATATCCCTAGAGAAACCCTGGAAGCTCAGTTGCATCGATTTACTACACCTACTACTGAGATGAATATAGCTGGGATCTTCTTAACTAAATCTGAGATAAACAAAAAGCTGCTGAATTCATTTCCGAAATCGTGGGATATGAACGTGGCTGTCATCAAGAAGACAAAAGATCTCAATCGTCTTAGTCTTGCTGTTGTAACTGAAGAACTTGACGCTTTGAAGTGTGGAAAAACAATGAGTTCCGCAAACATCCCGGTCAATGAAGTTTCATGTACTCCATCTTGTGAAGATACGATTAAAATTCTTCGTGAACATAATGATTTGCTAAAAAGGGAAGTCGAGGACCTAAAATACGAAGGATGTCAACTTAGGAAAGGACAGAAACCCCTGAAGGCTGAATTAGAAGAAAAAACCAAAGACTTTAGGAAGCTTCAGGAAGGCTATAGTAATAAATGTGAAAATTATGACTATGTTAAGAGACAACTTGCTGAATTAACTACTGAGCTTGACACATTAAAAAGCAAATTTGAAAATGCAGATTTTGATTTTAGAAAATTTGATGTGTCAAGCGAAGTAGTTGCGAACATGATAGACCATTGCATGCATTTTAAACATAACCAGCAAAAGGGTTTAGGATACGATAAAGTTCCTCCTCCTTTCAATCACACGTATCAGTATCACCCTTTGACTAAAGAGGAGATTACCAACGAACCATTCATGGTTTATGGCAAACCAGTTGGTTTTGTATCAGGAGGCATTATTAATGTTGAAAATACTAATGTTTCTACTTCCTATGCAGATCAATCCTTAAACCAATCCAAGCAAGCAGCTGAAGAGAGTGTGTCTGATAGTAAAGTAGCAGAAGATGAGAACAATGAGAAAACCATTGAACAAACAAACATCTCCTTGAGCTCTGAATCTGTTGCTTCGAACTCAGCTGCTTCTAATCAACCTGCTGTTGAGAAATACAGGCCACCAATTCCAGTGAAACAGAGTGCCTGTTGTAATTATTCTTGTGGGAAAAATAAGTGACAAGATAAGGATACGCCACCAGGGGTAGGAAGAAACAACTTCACAGTGAAGAAAAAGACATGTTTTCACTGTGGAACACCTGGACACATTGCCAGAAATTGTCCTAATCGCGCATACGTTCCCTACTATGCACAAGGGTGGCAGAACGCGCCAAGAGGGAGATACTCCAAAAGAAACCCCTCAAGGTCACGTTCAGACAATGGTGACTGGAACGCGCAGAAGGCCAAGAATCAAACCCACAAGACCAAGAATCCGAATCCCAAGGGCAAGAAGGGAATGTCGGCCAAGAAGCCCAATCCAAGAGATGCTCCAGTGAAACAAAGACCGGTTAGGTCAAATTCATCTCAACGGCCGACATGAAGATCAAAAGCAAGTACTGAGCCACCCATCAGATCGAAAAAGAAATGGGTTAAACCCAACTACAAATGGGTTCCAAAGGCTCACTCTCCCAAATCTTCTAACGATTCTAATATTTCTTCATCTTCTGTTTGTGATAAACAGGATATGTCATGGGAGAGAGTACCATGCAAGGATGAAAAATGTCAACCCAGTTTCAAAATGGACTGGATTCCAAAGACCAACTAATCCAGCTCTGTGTCGGAGCAGCTATGGAGGCATATCATCAGACTTCGGTTTGTTGGTAGTGGCTGTTCCAGGCACATGCTAGGGGACATCTCTCAACTATACAACATTCATAACTTTGTTTGGGAGTATGTATCATTTGCGGGAAAGGAAGAAAAGAAGGGATCACACATGGGGTTAGTGCTTAATGACATGAAGAATTTTCGGATCTGTTCTGAGATTATGCGTGCTATTCTCAGACCTTCTGGATGCAAATTCAATCGGTGAATTACGGTTTGCGCTTTGCTCTCTATACTCCTGAGTTTATCTTAAACTGATTCTTTTCAAAGACAATTTTTCATTTTCTTATAGTTTTTCGTTAGTAGGTATTGTTTGGGAAGTGATATCAAGAAAGTGATAACGGGAAGTCTAAAACCAATGTAAGGGACTGAATCTGAATTGTCTAGACTCTGTGTTCAATGTGCTGGTAGGCACGAAGGATTTGACAGTGTGGATTTAGTTAGGATTGTTTGGACCGACCATAAGACGCTCGGGTAGATTAAGCAATGAGATAAACACGGGAACCTACAGGATACAATAAATTAATATGCATCTAGAACAGTGGTTCAACTTTTCCTAGATGTACAGTCTTATGTCCTTAATTATGGTTCTGATAGGGCGACTGGGGGTTCTGATAAAGTAGGTCTGTAGGAAATTATTTTCTTGCTTTCTATCTGTCAGTCATATGTTGCCTCATCTGCGTGATCGGAAGACCTTCGTCAGTCGTATCGACAGTCCGACCTAAACATCAGTTTTATCTTTCGTACTCTAAACCCCGAAATACTCATGCGAAGGGTACTTTGTCCTCCGAAGCCTTGCCGTCGTATGTTCCACAGATCGTCACGAAATACCACTCGTCCAACAGACCAAGTTCGAGCACAGAGGCTATGGACGAATACAGCCCACACTATCATTATTCAGTGTATACGCGAGGGTGGTATATGATTATGATTACGCAGATTTAGTATGTGTGTTTCCGCCCTATCTCCTGTTCCTTGTTTGGTTGTGGACCTGGGGCAGAGTCGCACATCCGACCGTCTTACTAATCCTAATTATATACGACTTGTATACACGAGGTAATGATAAATGGACTAAGTACGAATGCTATCATGAACACCAGGGCAAAGTTGCCAGGTCTACGAGTGGGTATTTTGCAAATCAGAGGAACGCAACCCCAGTAATACTGTAAGAAAGCTAATTTCGGGACGAAATTCCATCTAACGGGGGGATGATGTGACAACCTGAAATTTTTTTGCTTTAAAAGCTCAGTCAGTCAACTCAATTAAGTGTCAGACTCATTTCTAATTAGTTCTAGCCTTGTTAAAGGTCATTCTAAGGAGTTTTTAGCCTAGTACACTTACGGAATAAGTGTTTGGACGAATCAGTTGATGTTCTAAACCAACGATCGAACCGTAAACCTCTTCAAAAGGAGTTTACGGTCAGGGTGACCGTAAACCCCCTCCTATATATATATATATATATATATATATATATATATATATATATATATATATATATATATATATATATATATATATATATATATATATATATATATATATATATATATATATATATATATATATATATGATCATTTTGATCATTTCTTCCCTTTCAAACTCAAGAACTTCCAAATCCTCTCAAGTATCATCAAGTTCATCATCCTAGATCGCCAAAATCGTAAGTGTTCTTCCTTTGATTTATTGATACATCTCTTAATCTAGTATCATCTCATGATTTCATCCATGGAAATCATCTTTTTAGCCAAGAACAAGGTGTTTACGGTCTAAGAGTATCTCCTTAGATCGTAAACTATAATGAAAGTTGCATTAGAGACCCTAAACCCTTCCTAAGGCTAAGCATGGTCCCTAGAATCTGATGCCTTTGAATGAAGCCCTTGAAAACCATCATTGTGTAAAGATTTTATGAGTTTACGGTTGGATCTCCTTAGACCGTAAACTCCATGACCGTAAGGTCATTAGACCGTGAACACTTAGACCGTGAACACTTGAACCGTAAACGCATAGGACCGTAAACCATAGGACCGTGAACACTTGAACCATAAACACATAGGACCGTAAACCATAGGAACGTGAACACATAGGACCGTAAACCATCTTGACCGTAAACACTTATGGTCATGCCTTTTGGACCGTAAACTCTATAGGGTGTCCATACACCCTAGTTATGCAATCATATGTGATTGTATCCCTTAAATCTTAGAGTTTCCTAGTCTATAAGGGTGTTACCCTTCTTAATTAGTTGTCTAGACACTAATTACATACACATATATGCCATTATATGTCATTTAGGACCCGTTGTGTCTCGGGAGTTCATTCGTGGAACTTCTCATCCTTACGCGCATATTCGTTTGAATCACCCACATCAGGTGAGTTCATACCCCGTAATCAATCTTTTAAACTGTTTTAAATGCTTTTAAGGGGGTGAATACAAGTTGAACACAATGATAATTGTGTAATTGTTTGTTATAAACATTTTCAAAAGATTACTTATGTCATTTATAAGTTGTCAAAACATTTCAAAAACTCTTTTAAAGTTATGTTACTTTATAGTTTAACCAAACTCCGTTTTTAAAGTACAAGCATAACTTAGTAATAAAATGAGTCTTTTCAATAACAATTAAAGTAAAATACTAGTAAACTATAAGGGGTATAGTTTAGAGGTACAGTACATACTAGATAATATAAAGAGAAACAGGGAGGTAGATACAATACACGATAACATAAAGAGAAATAGGGAGGTAGATACAATACACGATAACATAAAGAGAAACAGAACATACTATATGAGAAACAAAACATACTATATGAGAAACAGAACATACTACATACTAGACAGAGAGAACATACAATACATCTAGTACATACAATATATATACAAGTATACTATAACATAAATGTGAACCACGGTTTCGGGGCATGGCATCACCTGTCATGGCTCGATTTGTATCCAGAGTCTCCTAGAAGGAGAGCGTGAATTTGTGTATAGATCTATACTGGATTGACTATCCTACACCTTGTTGTTCGCTACAGTGGGACTTGCAAGTCTACGGGTGCCAAATGTCATTTCTTCCGACGTCTTTCATCGTCGTGTTATTAGTCGATAGTATGGTGCAATCATATCACATTATACCTTAAATAACAATTGGTTTAAGGTAGGTAGTACAGCAGTAGTTACTATAATACAACACTACAGTACTATTATTATTTCCCCATTGCATTCACATTGTGATCTTCTCACATAAACGATAATGTAAAAACTATATTTTTGGTTAATGATAGTCTCACTTGGGAAAATACACACTCATACAAGAAACAAACATACATAACATTTGATGCCTTGGTAGAAGGTTACGTTTAGTAGAAAGGACCATAATGCTAACCTTATGATTCCTTAATGTATACATCAAAGGATATATATATATATATATATATATATATATATATATCAATAGGATCCGACAGGTAATAGCATGTGTGCTCTCCACTTCATTTCCTGTTCCTTGTTTGGTTGTGGGCTTGGAACGGATTCACCCAGTCTATTATCTATTCGATTCTAGATATATATATATGTTCAGTATACATTAAGTCATCATAAGGGTACCAGGTATGGGTCAAGTCATAGGACACAAAGTCAATGCACAGTTTTCTGGTACAAAACATACTTTCCAAATCAGAATTTTTGGTATAAAAAACTAGAAACTTACCAGTTAAGGGTTTAATCCATTTTATTAAACCAGTATAAACTTAAAGGACCTTAGGTGATTAAATCTATAATACCTTAGTTTATACATCATGGTTATATATCATTAATACCCAATAGGTAGTTGGATGTGTGCTTTCCGCCTTACTTCCTGTTCCTTGTTTGGTTGTGGGCTTAGGGCAGATTTACCCAATTAACTATCTATTCGATATTAGATCATATATAGCCAGTATAAACTAAGTGATTATAGAAGTAATCACTGTGGTCACCATTTTATTATAAGGAATAACGGTTTTCTTAAAGAATATTTTCATTAAATATAAAGGAACCATTACAATTAACTCCATGAGTAACAAGTGAATACGCCAGGGTTATATACAACAATGATCTAACAAACAATGGGAGGTGTGCTATCCGCCTTACTTCCTGTTCCTTGTTTGGTTGTGGGCTTAGGGCAGATGCGCACAGTCGATTGTTTGTTTACTCTGAGTTTTATATAACGTGTATCCATTTAGTACTCATAGAAAGGATTGTAGAATCATTTTTACGTATCTTTCATCAAAGTAGGAAATATAGGATTTTCTAAGAGGAACATGCGAACTTTTCTAAACAGAACTTACAACTTACTACATTTTTCAACTACATTTTCAACAACATTTTACAACAACTTTCTACAACTTACTTACATCACTAAAATCTTATGAACTCACCAGCTTAATTGCTGATCAACACTTTAAAATAACTTGTATTCTCAGGAGCCTAGTAGACAGGTACTCGCGCTGGGAATTCAGAAGATGGAGCATAATAGCTTCAAGTCTTGTTTTGTTATTTGCTTATGTATTCTATGTTTTGTGAACACACACTTTGTAACACTTTCTTTCTAATGATATGGTTGTTCATTACTTTGATTACTATGATGCATGTCTTGTGATACTAAAAATGATGTCCTCCACCCCCGAACGTTTCCGCCGTTCCGGTTTTGGGGTGTGACAGATTGGTATCAGAGCATTGTTTATAGTGAACTAAGTATATCAACCAATAAAAGATATACAACTATAAATACAATGGGGCTTAAGTGCTCTGGATAATGATATATTTTAAGAGTATAACGATAAGTTATAAAAATATACCTACTTGCTTATACATGTACATACTAGACCAAGTATCAAAAGAAGAACAAAACTAAAGTATTTAAAGGTTGAACAATGTCGTCAAACCTGAACAGTTATGTAATCATAGCTAGGATCAATATAGCATGATCAACTATATTCATTCGAGATGTGACCGACATGTGTTTGGGAGCGATGTGGTGTTGCAACAGTCTTAAAACTTACCTAATACTAAGTCAAGAGAATACTAGATCAAGTACATTAGAGTTGGAATACTATAGGAGTATTCTATGATACTATAACGCGATAACAAGTTTAAAACATACCAAGTAGATTACGTTAAAATACTATAGGAGTATTTTAGGCACTATATAAATAACTTATGTGATAACTTAAAAGACCATTACGGATAGGTCTATAATTTTACAATGTATACTTCTAAGGTTATATATAATTGAGAATTTATAGACTTAGAATTTGTGATCTACGCTCCACTACATGTTCCTTGTTTGGTTGTGGTTTTGAAGTAGGATCACTTATTCGAAGGTCTATTTAATCTTGAATTATATACAACTTGTATACATTGTGCAATTATAGGAGGACTCTGTAAGGATCACCCCATAATGTTTCACTTAAATCTCATAGATTCTTTAGCCACTTCCATTCTCGCACGACAAGCCCAAGTAAATGTAACCACTTCCTCATAGTAGACAACAAAAGAGTCAGGAGGAAACGAGAGCAAGTTCATAAGGAGCTTTCAAAGAGGGATCAACCGAAGTAACCAAAACGTCTTATGCGTCACACTAATAAATAATAATCTCGTTTAACTTAATGAGCGAGTGGAGACACTGCTCACATTATATGTTAGGATTATTTTCTTACATGCAGCTGGTAACAGTTATTCAGGCAACATATATTCATTCGAGGATAGCTATTCCAAATTCATAAAGTTTATTAGGTATAGACTCAATTATGAATTTATTCCAGAACCCTGTGGAAGTCATGACCCGATACACCCAGAACTAGGATAACCTTGTCTTTTCAGCTTTTAGCTTGTGTCCATTGCTTTAGACTTATTCCATCTCATCTTTGTATTCTTTTAGCAAAGACGCCTCCTCGCAGATCAAACAGACGCGCTACTCCGATAACTCCAACTCCACCGTCGCAATTCGATCCTGCTGCTCTTCAAGCAGCGATATCCTCCGCAGTGACAACTGCTCTAGCACACTTCGGTGAAAGTGGTACCCTCGGATCTGGTAGCGGTACCCACTTAACCAACCCCGGAGTTACTCACGAACACCCAAGGGAGTGTTCGTATAAGGAATTCTTGAACTGCAAACCCAATTCCTTCGATGGAAAGGGTGGAGTCATCGCTCTGATGCGATAGTTCGAGAAAACAGATTCGGTCTTCGAAATTTGTTTGTGCCCTGAAGGGAGAAAAGTGAAGTTTGCTTCCTGCAGCTTCTCTGACAGAGCCCTGACATGGTGGAACAGCCATGTTAAATCACTGACCCTATCAGTGGCAAACTCAATAGGTTGGGAGAACCTAAAAGCGATGATGCTGGAAGAATATTGCCTGAGGGGTGAAGTTCAAAAGCTGGAACAAGAACTATGGGAGCTCACAATGGTCGGCTCAGACATAGTGGCCTACACTGACAGATTTAGCGACTTAGCAGCGCTATGCCCCGGGATGGTTACCCCGGAGAGCAAGAAGATAGAAAGATACATCTGGGGTCTGACTGCTCCGACCCAAGGAGATGTGTTGTCTTCTAACCCAGCCACATTCGATAGCACCAAACGCCTGGCCCAGCGACTCATCGACCATGGAGTCCGCCATGGTGTAGAAGTCCTCGTTCCCGAGCCATCAAAGGGAAAGGACTATAATCAGAAGTCGGGGAACAAGAGGAAGAAGAAGCGAACAACACAGGAACCCCCGCAAGAGCAACAAGCGAGTACTATGTACGCCGCTACGACACCTACTACTCCAGAACCTACCAGTCGATATGCTGGAACCCTCCCGAAGTGTGGAAAATGCAACTACCACCACACCGGAGTATGCCGGGAAATGCAGTGTCTGAACTGCCACAGAAAGGGACACACAGTCCGTTTCTGCAGGGCACCGGCTCAACCGATCTCCCAAGTCCCCGGAGCTAAAGAAAACCAAGCCTGCTATGGCTGTGGTGAGACTGGACACTACCAGAGGGACTGCCCGATAACAAAGAACTCAGGCGCGGATGGATGCATTCTGATGATCACCGCAAGAGAATCAGCCCCGGAGTCGTCAACGAGCAGCGGTACGTCTTCGATCTATGAATTACTTTAAAAATTAATTAATTAATATTTATATAAGATTAAAACTTGGGGAAAACACTTAAAAAGTAATTATAATAACGCACATATTGAAATAGATCACAGTATTCAAGAGAACTAAAAGATCCGTTTAGAGAAGCTATGATGGCTTAGCATATACATCAGGGTTGTGCATAACTAAGATGTTGCAGACTTAGAGTGAGTAATTCCGCCTTAATTCATGTTCCTTGTTTGGTTGTGGATTTGAGGCAGAGTTACTTAGTCGACTGTATTATTCATCTTAAATATTTATAACTTGTATATGACAGGCGATCGTAGTGGTACCAAGGAGGATCATGATATAAAGTATCATCACCAGTTATCAAAGCACTTTCATTTGTATGTATGCGCACATAGCGGTACGATACGTAGGAGTGTTAACATCAAAGGGAAAACAGAAAGCACTGGAACATTTACAAAGAGTACATTGTCGAACACACTAGGAGTACATTGTCGAACACACTAGGAGTACATTGTCGAACACACTAGGAGTACATTGTCAAACACACTAGGGATACATCATCGTATAATAGACGTTTCTTTCAAATTGGCCAAAACTTTGTTCAGTAAAGAGTCCGTTACTATCATTCATCATGAATTGGTGTGGTCCTCACCATACTAAGTTCATATGTTTCTATCGCCTCGACCGTCAAGTTCCCGAAACCTTCGTCAGTCGTATCGACAGTCCGACCTAAACATCAGTTTTATCTTTTGTATTCTAAACCCCGAAGTACTCGTGCGAAGGGTACTTTGTCCTCCGAAGCCTTGCCGTCGTATGTTCCACAGACCGTCACGAAATACCACTCGTCCAACAGACCAAGTTCGAGCACAGAGGCTATGGACGAATACAGCCCACCTATCACTATTCAGTGTATACGCGAGGGTGGTATATGATTATGATTACGTAGATTTAGTATGTGTGTTTCCGCCCTATCTCTTGTTCCTTGTTTCGTTGTGGACCTGGGGCAGAGTCGCACATCCGACCGTCTTACTAATCCTAATTATATACGACTTGTATACACGAGGTAATGATAAATGGACTAAGTACGAATCCTATCATGAACACCAGGGAAAAGTTGCCAGGTCTACGAGTGGGTATTCTGCAAATCAGAGGAACGCAACCCCAGTAATACTGTAAGAAAGCTAATTTCGGGACGAAATTCCATCTAACGGGGGGATGATGTGACAACCTGAAAAATTTTTGCTTTGAAAGCTCAGTTAGTCAACTCAATTGAGTGTCAGACTCATTTCTAATGAGTTCTAGCCTTGTTAAAGGTCATTCTAAGGAGTTTTTAGCCTAGTACACTTAAGGAATAAGAGTTTGGACGTATCAGTTGATGTTCTAAACCAACGATCGAACTGTAAACCTCTTCAAAAGGAGTTTACGGTCAGGGTGACCGTAAACTTATATATATATATATATATATATATATATATATATATATATATATATATATATATGTATATATATATATATATATATATATTATGATCATTTTGATCATTTCTTCCCTTTCAAACTCAAGAACTTCCAAATCCTCTCAAGTATCATCAAGTTCATCATCCTAGATCGCCAAAATCGTAAGTGTTCTTCCTTTGATTTATTGATACATCTATTAATCTAGTATCATCTCATTATTTCATCCATGGAAATCATCTTTTTTAGCCAAGAACAAGGTGTTTACGGTCTAAGAGTATCTCCTTAGATCGTAAACTCTAATGAAAGGTGCATTAGAGACCCTAAACCCTTCCTAAGGCTAAGTATGGTCCCTAGAATCTGATGCCTTTGAATGAAGCCCTTGAAAACCATCATTGTGTAAAGATTTGATGAGTTTACGGTTAGATCTCCTTAGACCATAAACTCTATGACCGTAAAGGCATTAGACCGTGAACACTTGAAACGTAAACACATAGGACCGTAAACCATAGGACCGTGAACACTTTAACCGTAAACACATAGGACCGTAAACCATAGGAGCGTGAACACATAGGACCGTAAACCATCTTGACCGTAAACACTTATGGTCATGCCTTTTGGACCGTAAACTCTATAGGGTGGCCATACACCCTAGTTATGCAATCATATGTGATTGTATCCCTTAAATCTTAGAGTTTCCTAGTCTATAAGGGTGTTACCCTTCTTAATTAGTTGTCTACACACTAATTACATACACATATATGCCATTATATGTCATTTAGGACCTGTTGTGTCTCAGGAGTTCATTCGTGGAACTTCTCATCCTTACGTACGTATTCGTTTGAATCACCCACATCAGGTGAGTTCATACCCCGTAATCAATCTTTAAAACTGTTTTAAATGCTTTTAAGGGGGGGGGGGGAATACAAGTTGAATACAATGATAATTGTGTAATTGTTTGTTATAAACATTTTCAAAAGATTACTTATGTCATTTATAAGTTGTCAAAACATTTCAAAAACTCTTTTAAAGTTATGTTACTTTATAGTTTAACCAAACTCCGTTTTTAAAGTACAAGCATAACTTAATAATAAAATGAGTCTTTTCAATAACAATTCAAGTAAAATACTAGTAAACTATAAGGGGTATAGTTTAGAGGTACAGTACATACTAGATAACATAAAGAGAAACAGGGAGGTAGATACAATACACGATAACATAAAGAGAAACAGGGAGGTAGATACAATACACGATAACATAAAGAGAAACAGAACATACTATATGAGAAACAAAACATACTATATGAGAAACAGAACATACTACATACTAGACAGAGAGAACATACAATACATCTAGTACATACAATACATATACAAGTTTACTATAACATAAATGTGAACCACGGTTTCGGGGCATGGCATCACCTGTCATGGCTCGATTTATATCCAGAGTCTCCTAGAAGGAGAGCGTGAATTTGTGTATAGATCTATACTGGATTGACTATCCTACACCTTGTTGTTCGCTACAGAGGGACTTGTAAGTCTACGGGTGCCAAATGTCATTTCTTCCGACGTCTTTCATCGTCGTGTTATTAGTCGATAGTATGGTGCAATCATATCACATTATAACTTAAATAACAATTGGTTTAAGGTAGGTAGTACAGCAGTAGTTACTGTAATACAACACGACAGTACTATTATTATTTCCCCCATTGCATTCACATGGTGACCTTCTCACATAAACGGTAATGTAAAAACTATATTTTTGGTTAATGATAGTCTCACTTGGGAAAATACACACTCATACAAGAAACAAACATACATAACATTTGATGCCTTGGTAGAAGGTTACGTTTAGTAGAAAGGACCATAATGTATATCAATAGGATCCGACAGGTAATAGGATGTGTGCTCTCCGCTTCATTTCATGTTCCTTGTTTGGTTGTGGGCTTGGAACGGATTCACCCAGTCTATTATCTATTCAATTCTAGATATATATATGTTCAGTATACATTAAGTCATCATAAGGGTACCAGGTATGGGTCAAGTTATAGGACACAAAGTCAATGCACAGTTTTCTAGTACAAAACATACTTTCCAAATCAGAACTTTTGGTATAAAAAACTAGAAACTTACCAGTTAAGGGTTTAATCCATTTTATTAAACCAGTATAAACTTAAAGGACCTTAGGTGATTAAATCTATAATACCTTAGTTTATACATCATGGTTATATATCATTAATACCCAATAGGTAGTTGGATGTGTGCTTTCCGCCTTACTTCCTGTTCCTTGTTTGGTTGTGGGCTTAGGGCAGATTTACCCAATTAACTATCTATTCGATATTAGATCATATATAGCCAGTATAAACTAAGTGATTATAGAAGTAATCACTGTGGTCACCATTTTATTATAAGGAATAACGGTTTTCTTAAAGAATATTTTCATTAAATATAAAGGAACCATTACAATTAACTCCATGAGTAACAAGTGAATACGCCAGGGTTATATACAACAATGATCTAACAAACAATGGGAGGTGTGCTATCCGCCTTACTTCCTGTTCCTTGTTTGGTTGTGGGCTTAGGGCAGATGCGCACAGTCGATTGTTTGTTTACTCTGAGTTTTATATAACTTGTATCCATTTAGTACTCATAGAAAGGATTGTAGAATCATTTTTACGTATCTTTCATCAAAGTAGGAAATATAGGATTTTCTAAGAGGAACAGGCGAACTTTTCTATACAGAACTTACAACTTACTACATTTTTCAACTACATTTTCAACAACATTTTACAACAACTTTCTACAACTTACTTACATCACTAAAATCTTATGAACTCACCAGCTTAATTGTTGATCAACTCTTTCAAATAACTTGTATTCTCAGGAGCCTAGTAGACAGGTACTCGCGCTGGGAATTCAGAAGATGGAGCATAATAGCTTCAAGTCTTGTTTTGTTATTTGCTTATGTATTCTATGTTTTGTGAACACACACTTTGTAACACTTTCTTTCTAATGATATGGTTGTTCTTTACTTTGATTACTATGATGCATGTCTTGTGATACTAAACATGACGTCCTCCACCCCCGAACGTTTCCGCCTTTCCGGTTTTGGGGTGTGACAGTGGACAACAATACCCATGGTCGTCGTCAGCAAAATAGTTTATTTATAAAAGTTTATCAATATTCTTCGTGTTTAAGTGGACCACAATACCAGCAATTGACTAGATCTATTCATGAAGGTGAAGGTTCTGATAAACAAAGCTAAGACTGTCTCACAACGTTGATCCCAAATATTTTTGTTTTTGTTAAATTTGTTCATAGTTTTTCTCTATGCACAAATTTAGTGGGAGAATTAAAAAAATTCAAAAAAAAACAAAAACAAACAAACAAAATTCAAAAAAATTCAAAATCAAAAAAATAGTGTTATATTCTGTTTTATTTCTTGTTCAAGAAAATCAAAAATCCAAAAATATTTTTGTTTCTGTTTTATTTTTTTCAGAAAATATGAAAAACCCACAAATATTGTGTGCTAAATTTTCTTTTAGTTTTGTTTTATCTTGAAAAGTGAATTCAGGTGAAGATGAAACTCATGGAGTTTGTGTCGAAGATTTCTGAGCCAAAGCTTCATCTGTGATCATCGAAGAATTCTCAATCGAAGGAGCAAGAAATGAAGATTATTCTTTCGACATTCAATCTTTCAACCCCAGAAGCAAGGTGAAGCTGCACTTGAAGATTAGGTGACGGATTACATTGAAGCCTCCTCAATCAGTCTGCTGCTATCTTGAACCTGCTGAAGTGATCCAGAAGATTTGTTCTCTCTGATGTTCTCTCTGAAGATTCTCAAGCTGAAAGCGCTATCTTTCAAGAATCAGTACATCAAGCCTCCTGACCCAATGTGCGTTCAGAGTCAAATCTTGAAGAAATGCCCAACAGCTCAAGATGAAGTCAATTATTGAAGATTCATCATGTTCATCTTGAAGCTGTGAAGAATTTGAAGATTAATGTTGAAGCCAAGCTCTCAATGAAGATTAACAAGAAAAGTCAGCTACTTTTTAGGGGGGGCTTGTTGTGTCAATTAAGAAAAGAAAGCTATAAACCAAGGGGGGAGATTGTTGGGTCAAAATATTGGTTTATACTTTGTTTTTCTAGTTGATTGTATTTTTCTGTAATGTTTTATGAGTTTACGGTCAGGTTTACGGCCAAGTGGGTGTTTACGGCCGTAAATAGTTTACGGCCAATGTTTCTCATGTATATATAGAGGTGAGGGGTGTGAGGTACGGTATAACAGAGATAGAGAGAGAGATGAGCTTATGTGTGTGTATTCTAAGGTGTTTTCTAGAGAGAGAAAGTGAATCTTGTGTAAGGAACTTCAATCATATCATCAATACATTCAAGATTCAAGTTATTCTTCTCCTCCTTCTCTTCTATTTTGATCTGGCACCATCCGTTTGATTGGGATTCCGCACCATCAAACGGATCTGATTGATACACAAGCATTTTGGGGACTTACAATTAGGGTTGCATGCACACTTAAGAGTTTAAGTTTGTTTGTTTTGCATAAAACTCATCATAACCTTTGTTACAAAAAAACATAATGAAAAAAAAATCAGCTCAAACGGAGTTTGTATGCGAAAGTTAGTTAAGTTATTTTTTATATTTTCCACCGAGTAGCTTACTTTGGATGTAAATATGACTTCCCGGCCTCCAAATTTGGAGTGTGATATATCCATGGATTACCATTGTTACAAAAAAACACAATAAAAATCAACTAAAACGGACTTTACATGAAAAGTTAAGAAAAAATTTACATTTTCGTAGGTGACCAATATTTTCTCATGTTAGGTCGATTTTCTCATGTCCATACTAATAAAATCGACATCGTTTTGGAAAAAATGGGACAAAAATCGTAGGCCACCTGCCAAATTGTGGTTATTTGGATAATTTTTCTGATTTTAAGCTATTTTTTGAAAAATAAAAAAAAGGATTAGCTATTATTGATATTTTCTTTTTAATAAATTGATATAATTTTCTTTGGTCATTGTTATTTTATCTTTGCTTTGTAAAGAGTAATTTGGTCTTGATATAATTTTGTGCCGTCGTTGTTACTTTGTAGCTGCTGATGCACGAACAAATATATTAATTCAGTTTAAAGTTTGAAAACGATGTTTTTGGGTTTCCTTTTTCTAATTTACTGGCCCACCGTTCATTTCCTTTTTCCCAATCCACCTACTTGTATCATTTATGTGTGCATTGCCTCTTGTTTCGTTTCATCGCTAAATACCTTCCTAAGGTTTGATGGTTGAATATATACTCTTACACCCCGTTCCCGAGTTCAACTTGACGAGAGAAGAGAAAGGAAATGGATGGAAGTGAGAGGAAAGTAAAAGATATTAGTGTTTCCGAGTTTCATTAAAAGAAGGAAGTGGGAGAAAGTGAAAGGAAATGGAATGATCACTTTCCCTCCTAACTTTCCTTCCGATTTGGACGGATTTGGAGAGAAAGAACAAAATGTTTAACTTTCCTTTCACTTCCCTTCCGATTTGGAAGGAAATGGAATGATCACTTTCCCTCCTAACCTTCCTTCCGATTTGGACGGATTTGGAGAGAAAGAACAAAATGTTTAACTTTCACTTCTCTCCGACTCGGGAACACGAAAGACAAATTTATTTTCCCTTCCTTTCTCTTCTTTTCTCTCCTACTTTCTATTCTCTTCTTTTTTTTTTTTTTTGCTAACACTCACGAGGCATTTAGGGTTCTTAGGATTGTTGGAATCTTACAGAATCAGAAGAATTGGAATCTAATTCTATATATTTTTTTTATGTTTAATTCAATATTGAAAAGATATTGAAAACCTAAATAAGATAAAATAATATCATTTCATATTTAATGAGTAAAGAACTAAATTCTAATTCATGAAGAAAATGCAAAAGAGTAATATATATATATATATATATATATATATATATATATATATATATATATATATAAAGATCAAATAAGAAGGAAATTGTTGGTAGGAAGGTAAGAAGTTTTTTTTCTACATATTTTTTTCGCGAACAAACAAAATGAATCATTAGATGATTCATTTGTAAGATGATTCACAAGAAAAAATTCTCAAAAAAACATCTCGATGATTCATTTATACAATGATTTTGTTGTTATTCACTAAAATTGTCATAAAAGTGAATTTTTTCTTAATTACTTAAAAATGAATCATAAAGATGTTTTTTTGGGAATTTTTTCTTGTGAATCATCTAGTGATTCATTTATTTTGTTCGTCAAAAAAATATATAGAAAAAAACCTTATTACCTTCCCACCAAAAATTTCCTTCTTACCGGATCTATATCCTATATATATATATATATATATATATATATATATATATATATATATATATATATATATATATATATATATATATATATATGAAAACTAAACTGCACAAATGGTCTCTGTGGTTTGCTTAAATTTGTCACTTTGGTCAAAAAGGTTTGGACTAGCACCAGCAGTCCAAAAGTTTGATTTTGTTGCGAATTTGGTCCAATTTGCTTTGATTTTTTTTTATTATTACAGTTTTGCCCTTATTTTTTCTATTTTTTTTATAAATTTATAATTATCATAATTAAAAATTAAACAAAAATAAAATAAAAACCTAAACTATAACCCCACATCCTTTTAATCTACAATCTCTCCCTCTACTATTCATTAAAACCACCGGTGCCACCGCTGGAAACCGGTGCTACCGCCGGAAAACGGTGCCACCATTGTCAGCCAACGCCATCGTCAACGCCACCACCATCGTCTTCGTCGGCCAGCACCGCCATTACCCACAACAAATCCTTGTCGATTCCCAGCACCAGAGACCATCTTGTCACCTTCTTGGTACGTCTTCTTCATCGGAAACCATCTCCATAACCCCTATTTTCGACAAAAACCATCAACAACTTCCTACCCTAGTGTTACCGACTTATCTCATCTAGATTAGGGTTTTCGGCGGAGAAGAAAGACGGTGGCGGTCTGAAACCTTAACTCGTCGGATCATGTAACGCCCGTGTTTCTAGGCTAAGCATTAATATTGACATAATAGTCTAGGTTAACCTTTGAAACTCATTTTGAAGAAATGAAAAGGAATTATGTGAATATTATGTGAATTATGTGTTTTATACTTAATTATTAGGATTTAATTAATTAATAATAAAAATGAGCGTCGAAAATAAATATTAGATAAAGCCAATATTTATTAAGAAAGTTGTAGTGGTCGTGACAAGGATTACGAATATATAAAGAATACCGAAATCCGAGTTATAACGAACAAGTTATGACCTGTCGAAGTTTCACGACAAAACCGGCACGGTGCCGAATGACGTAAAAAGTGAGTTTTTGATAAACTACTTTTTAGCCTTAGTGATCTAAACGAAAGTCGTAGTGTTCGTTAAACCGAGAGTATGTATAAAAAGAACGTCCAAATCTGACTTCGTATGAGGAAGTTGTGATTTTTCTAAGTTTCAGCTTAGCAGTAGACAACTAAAATCTTGAATTTTAGATCGGGTGATTTTTAGCCGACACAACCTAAACGAGAATCGAAGGTCTCGTCAATAGTAGTACAACGGTAAAAAGACAGATGAAAACGGACGTCGGATGAAGAAGTTATGAATTTTTAACGGATTTCCTGTCCCGGTCTGTTAAAAATAATAATATAAAAATTAAACTCAAAATTTGCCGACGAAGTCTAAACGAAAGTTGTAGAACGTAATTTTACCTACGCGTGCATATAAAGAACGTAAAAAACGGAGCCCGTATGCGAAAGTTATGGATTTTAGAAGTTTGGGGCACAAAAATCGAGAATAATTGCGAAATCCGAGAAAAAATCGCATGGTTAGGATTCGGCCACGTCACCTCGCGTATGAACTCGCCCCGTGTTCCGATCTGCTGACGAGTCTGAAGTGGTCCAATAAGAATCTGACGTGTGTGCCTTGGTGGCGAGCCCTCGCATCCGACGCGTGTCGCGATGACTCTCGCATCCGAGCCAGCTGCTTCGCTCCGCGGACGCCACATGCCTTCGCCTCCTGCTGCCTCGTGCCCTCGCTGCTGACTCACTCCTCTCGGCCGACCTTCGGACCTCTCTTATAAATAGAAGGGTTGCGAGATCTTCCGGCTACTTTTGGAAAATTCTCATTTTTCACCCCTTTTTCAATATTTTTATTATTTCCACTTCCCCCGAAGCCCCGGTATTATACCAAACACCCGAAACACGTCCCGGAGTGCCCAAGAAGCCCGAGAAATTTATCTTTTCGGTTTCGAAGTCCGACCCTCACAGAGCCCGGTTTTCAATAAAGCATCCCGGTTTTATCGAAAACGATTGTTTTAGGAAACGAAGTGTTGCCCGATTATCGTTAAATCAAGTGAGTGTATAGTCACTTTCATCTTACACATAGATATGAAGTATTTTATGTAAAATACGTGCTATGTGTATATATGTTGTTTGTTTATTTGAGATGGATGCTAAATGAATGTTTTATACATGTTTAAAATGATTTAAAATGTATATATATTTTATCTTCAAATATGTTGGATAAAACATGGGTAGATAAAGAATGAGGGATAAAAGTACAGTATAGATGTACGTTGGTAGCTATGAATTTAGTACAGTATAGATGTATGTTGGTAGCTATGGATTTAGTACGTTGGCAGCTATGGACTTAGTGCCTGTTGTATAAACCTTGGCGACGATGTGACTTCGTGCCTGTTTGACATAAATTGCTGAGGAAAAGCAATGTTGTCACCCCGATGTTTGCCTTATTTGACATAAATTTCTGAGGAAAGCAATGTTGTCACCTTATTGGTTGTTTTATGCCAGGTTGTCTTGTTTGACATAAATTGCTGAGGAAAGCAATGTTGTCACCTTATTGGTTGTCTTGTTTGACATAAATTGCTGAGGAAAGCAATGTTGTCACCTTATTGGTTGTCTTGTTTGACATAAATTGTTGAGGAAAGCAATGTTGTCACCCCATTGGTTGTCTTATTTGACATAAATTGCTGAGGAAAGCAGTGTTGTCACCCCGATGGTTGCCTTATTTGACATAAATTGCTGAGGAAAGCAGTGTTGTCACCCCGATGGTTGCCTTATTTGACATAAATTGCTGAGGAAAGTAGTGTTGTCACCCGGATGGTTGCCTTATTTGACATAAATTGTTGAGGAACCCCCGAAGCAATGTTGTCCCCCTAATGAAAATCCTTAGGCTAGGTCCCTAGTGATAGTTGTTTTAGGGACGTAAGGTGAGGATAACGGGAATGGGTAATTAGGGTTATTTTTGGTTGATGAAATTAATAAATTATTTGTTGATTGATGAACTTAAAAAGTTTATTATTTATTGTGGGTTGAAAACCCTATATGCTCACCAGGCACTTAAGCCTGACCCACTCAGCCTTTTTATCTTACAGGTAGTGGACCCCGAGCATAGTTGGATGATGATGAGAGAATTTTTGGATTATAGGCCAGTAGTTGTAATTAACTGTTGTAAGGCTTATAATGTCTTGTTTATGCTTTTGATCTGTATCGGAACATGACATCCCGAGGTTTCGATATAAAATGAAAATATATATTTCTTAAAGAAAGGTTTTGATAAACTTTTTATCATGTTTTGTTTTGGGAACAAATTCCGCAACATCTTTTAAATGGATTACTCTGATTTTATTTTAAAAAACATAAACGAAATCGGTCTTTTCTGGCCATGAAATTGGGGATGTCACAGATCAGAAAACCATAACTGGTTGTTGGATCTGAGAGAGACGAGACTTTCTGGAGAAGAAGCAAGAGACAGAGGCAACGTTTGTGGCTCGAGTTTCCAGACGAAGTTGTAGTCGAGTTGTGAAGATACCGACATTTACAGATGTAACACCCATAAAAATCAAGCCAATTTAAAACATTTTAAAATCATTCAAAACCAATAATTATTAAAAATTTGTTTTCAAAATGGTTTCATGTCAGAGTACCCCATAATTAAATCATAAAAACATAAGGAGGTGCACAATCACGCCTTCGCCTTCCCGCGATAATTAGAAGTGCCTGAAACATAATCAACAACTGTAAGTCAGAAGCTTAGTGAGTTCCCCCAAAATACCAATGCCATACAAACCATATCAATATCATATAAACAAAAAACATGCATCATGAGCCATCAGCCTGACTGGACCGCCTCGCAGGGCCATCAGTCTATCTGGACCACTCTCCGAGCCATCAGCACGTCTGGACCGCCTCTCAGGGCCTTCAGCCTATCTAGACCGCTCGTCGGTCCTTCGGCCTTACTATTATGCCATCCCGGGCCTATAGTCTATCCGGTCCGCCCTGGGTATGTTGATCTTCAGCACAAAGCAGGTCCGCCTCAACCCAACCCCCAAAATCAAACAATCATGTGCACATAAATATCACACACTAGCATATATAACAGTCAAACCGATCTAACAGATCACTAATTATAACATCATCCTATATACCAGGATACTGACCTAACCGGTCACTAACATAGCATTATCCTATATACCAGGATACCGACCTACCAGGTCACTAAGCACATCACCATCCTAACTACCAGGATGCAAATCAATAAGCATATCATGCAATAAACCCGAATACAAATCTGATAATGGCCGACATTTGTGCCTTCGACCTTGTTAGTATAGTGAGGACAACTCACCTCGTAAGTAGCTCGGGATGATAAATGTCCAACTCCCCAAATACAGCTCCAAACTCAATCACCTACATCCACCAATGATCCACTTTCATAAATTCCCAAATTACTAAAATACCCCCAGAAGTCAAACTGGTCACCCTTGGTCAAAGTCAAAGTCAACGGTCAAGGTCAACAGTCCATGTTGACCCAACTCGTCGAGTGTAGCCCACTGACTCATCGAGTTCTTCCAGAACTCGAGAAATTGTGAAAACCTTATTTGACTCGCTGAGTTTCCATATAACTCGTCGAGTCCATGCGGTGTCCAAATGGCGAGTTTCTAGACAACTCGCCGAGTCCATGCAGAAACCAAAAACGGCTAATCTTCATCTGACTCGTCGAGTTGACCATGTAACTCGTCGAGTCCCTTCAGTCAATATCTCATTCAGACGTTTTTAAGCTATCCAAAGCTCCAAATTGCAGATCTAGCCTCCTAGGGCATGGTTTCCACATAAAGTTGCAAACTTTACATACATGCAAGGTCCTACATGCCAAAACCATGCTAAGGGAGAAGTTTTAGGTAAGGAGAAGGCCACAACTTGCTAAAGACTAGGACTTTATGGCTATAAGGGGCTAGAGGAGTCCAGATCTGAAGTTACAACTTCAGATCATGCTCAAAACCAAAAAAGACTCCATAACAAACTAGAAATATCCCTAAACCTTTGCATGAAGAGATCTAGCTAAAGAAAAGTCAAGGTAACGACTTGTTACCTTCAAGACGATGTTAAGATGAAGTAGAAATCAGATCCACAAGCTTCTCCTTGCTCCAAGCTCCTTAGACTTCAAGCTTTCTTCACAAAGTCCACCTTACAAGCTTCTTAACACACAAAAATGGAGAGTAGGCGTGATTAGGGTTTTCTGAGCTCAAGGGGGACGGTAAGGGAGTTAGAGGGAGGCTATTAACCCTTTAAATATGGTGTAAAACCCTGGAAATTAGGGTTTCATTTTTCAACTCCTACTCGTCGAGTTGGGGTCCTCCAACTCGTCGAGTAGACCTCCTAAATCATGCGACCTGAATTGTTTCTACATGACGAGTTGGGGCATACAACTCGTCGAGTAAGTCTAAGAACATGACTATAAGCTTTAAATTTTTATACTTGGGAGTCGGGGTGTTGCAATATATCTAGAATGTCGTTGATTTTAAGGGTTTCCAGAAGAAACCCTTCGTCTTCTCCTTAAATCTATTACGTCGTCTCCTCCTTCCATCGTCAGAGCCCTTCGTTGGGGCTCAAAACCTACCGTTGGAGCCGCCTCTTACATCAAACCCTAGCATCGCCGCTTGTCATAGCAAACCCTGGCGATGTTCTTCATATATCTCTCACAGGTCCGAGCTGGTTTAGGGTTTGCAAACCCTAGTTCCATACATATCTCTTTGTTTAAGTTGTTCTCCGATTTACGGCAGCGGCGACGACTTCTAGTGGTGGTTGTTGTCATGATGCTACTGATGGGTAATGGTGTTGTTAAGTGGTGCACAGATAAAATGGAGGAGGGGTGAATAAATTTTACCTTTTCTTTTTTATTTGTTTTAATCAAAAATAATAAAAGAAAATAGAAAAAGAAAATACAAAGGGTAAAATCATCATTATAAAAATATTCAAAGCAAATTGGACCAAATTCGCAACAAAGTCAAACTTTTGGACCACTGGTGCTAGTCCAAACCTTTGGACCAAAGTGGCAATTTTGAGCAAACCATAGGGACCATTTGTGTAGTTTAGTCTCAATCGCCCCTCCATCACCACCACCCCGTCATCACCTACGCCACCACCATTGTCACCATTACTTTTTAACCCTCGTTACGGTCCACGGAAGTTCCCTTTCCAAACAAAAGCATGTAACGTTTAAATTTAAGAAGAGATAGACTAGGTTTTTGGTATTCTTTTTAAGGAATTGTTTACTTTCTATGCTCAAAACCTTTTTTACATTCAGAAATATGTCTAATAATGTTATTTTTTCCTTAAAATAATATAAACAAAAGGTCTCATTTATTAATAGTTAAGCCGACTTGGGCAATTGAAAAAAAATAGTGCAATGTATTACCTAGTTATGAAATATTGGTTGATTCTATAAAAGAATTTATATCTACTTTATACCTATTCAAATAAACGAAACTTAAAAGTGTCTCCTTGACACGTGATAAACGAAACCTATAAATCTACTTTCACATATCTATTTTCTAGCATATCTCCTTGACACGTGATATTTTTCTATGATTTCTATGATTCTCCTTTTTTTGATAACATGTCAACTTCAATTCAAATTTTGAAAATACAAAATTCTATAATAATAACATTTTCGAAATATATGCTAAAGTATTATAATTATTTTATTTAGCAAATTAATTCAGAATTACTTACTATCGACAATACATTGAATTTTTTTGATATTTATTATTTTTTCATCTATAATAATTTTAGACATATCAGCTGTGGTTTTCAGAATTTATAACCTGTTTATTGATATTTAGAATGTTTCAAAATTAATCTATCATAAAAAAACTATTTGGGAAAATGACACATACGTCCTATGAAGTTTCTAGAGTTTACTCTTTTAGTCACTTAACCTTTTAAGTGGCTTTTTAAGGGAACATATTTGGTTTTGTCGGGTCCAATATGTCCTTTTTGAGAAAACGAAGGGGTAACCCGGTTACCCCTTATGTCAGCTCATTTATTTTTATATTTTAATAAATTAAAAAAACTAAAAGGTCTCACAACATCTCTCTCTCTCTCTCTCCCCCCCCTCTAACATCTCTCTCGACCTCAACACTACTCTCTCTAACTTCTATATCTCTCCCTTACCCTCCTCTTATTTTCTCAACTTAAATCAACCTTGCTCCACCATTTCCATCACCTTCTTCCTCACTGGAATCCACCATCGTCTGCCATAGAACCACCGTAGCCCCACCCCAAACAACCTTGATATATGCACCTTCTTTTCTATTCGATCACCGCTGGATTGGGAAGGTGGAAGCAGCGGAGCTACTGTGGTACGACCACTCGTCGCCGCTGCTGTGGTGGGTGGTACCCATCATCACCGGTGATATTCAACACCCATCACTCTAACAGGTGACGACGAGAAGAGAGTAATGGCGATGAGGAGCTCGCCGGAGGAGACCCGTAGAACTACTCTTCTTAATTTTCGACCTAAACACCTCCAAAACAGAAAAACAACAGAATAAGGAACTATATATAACTGTTTAGGACCGAACCCATCACCGGGACCATCTCGTCGAAACTGTTCATGTCACCGGCCACCATGGCAGGTGTTGACTGTTCTTGGAAATTTTTTAATGAGTTATGAACAGAAAAGAAAAGGGGTTACCTAAGATTGATGGAGGAGTAAGGAAAAATGATTGGAAGCTGCTTGAAGGTCGAAAAGAGATGAAGACAGAAGGGAAAATGGTGATTCTCGCAGATTCTCCTTCTCCGGTGAACAATACTGACGGTTCTGTTTGCGGTCGGAGGCTTGCTTCAACTGGCCATGACGGTGGTTTGGTGGTGATTGGATAAGTCTGCCATCAAAATAGAAGGGAGACGAGAGGATGGGCTGAAGAAGGCAACAACTTTGGTTGTTGTTGGGTTTTTTCTGGTGATCAGGAGGAATGAGAGAGAGAGAGAGAGAGAGAGAGAGAGAGAGAGAGAGAGAGAGAGAGAGAGAGAGAGAGAGAGAGAGAGAGGGGGTGGGCCCCAAGTTTTGTCTATGTGTCCCCTAAACCGGCTAAAACAAGTAAATGAGACTAAAAAGACATGTTGCCTACAACTTGGTTCATTCATAAAGCCACGAAAAATTTTAAGTGACTAAAAGAGTCAACCGTAAACAATTCGTAGGCTATACATGTCATTTTTCCAAACTATTTTTATTAGTAAAGATGGTAGTGGCACATCCGCACATGTAGGTAATGATGGGGAAAATGTAAGGTTAACGTCTAGAAATAAAGTTCAGATGTTTTTTACTTAACTTTATTTTATTATCTATATTTATTGATTAATTGATGATAAAGTGGTTGTAGGTGTTTTGACGCGGATAACTGAAGATGGAATCTTTTCAACGTACAATTCAAGGTATGTGGTAAATTATGTATATTGCCATTTATTGCTTTAGACCATAATTTCATTAATTACGAGTAAAAACGAATTACGTCATTTAGCAATTCTAACTGAAAGTGTAAAAGATGAAAATCAGGCTTCTTGAGTAATATTTTTTTTTTGGAAATTACAAAGTTTTTTTTTTTTTGGAAATTACAAATATATATATATATATATATATATATATATATATATATATATATATATATATATATATATATATATATATATATATATATATATAAGTAAAAAGAAAGAGCTAACACCCAGCTTAGAAAGGAACTAAGAAGAAGCCAGCAACAAAAAAACATAAAAATATGGGGGAGTATCCACTCGCCCCAATTACACCTGTCACTTATAAATCTACATTTATACCAAAGAAAAGAAACCGACATAACATCATCAACAATCTTCACATGAGAAATGTATATATTGTTGAACACATTCTCATTCCTCGCTTTCCACATACACCATAGAAAGCAGCAAAACATGGTGACTGTTTTGAGCCGTTTCATGGGGCAATTCCCCCAATTTGCAACGAAGTTTAGGAATTCTGAAACACTTACAAATTGTTGCATCGGTATGTCATACCACTCGAGGATCCATTCTAGAGCATTACATGCCCTAACACAAAGTTAGTGGTCTATTTGAAAAAATAGGACTTGATATGACCTAAACGCTTTTAAGATTTATCAAACATCATTTTGTGTAAAAATAAAAGAAAAAAGAGAGTTCAAGAGAGATTTGTGTGAAATCAAATGAAAGAGCAAAAAGAATTTGGAATTTTGATATTGTATGTTTAGTTGGATATTATTGGGAAAATGACGCAACGGCCCTACTATGTTTTGTGACTTTATGAATTCAGTCTCTAAAGTTATTTTCTTGCCCTCTAAGGGAACACCCCTTGAATTCGTTGTGTTGTTGTTGTTGTCCTCCCTCCATTTTCTTCAGTTTCAAGCGAGAAAACCTCCACCGGACCCACTGCTGGAATCAGAAGAGAAGTAGCCTTGTTGCTTTTGTGTTTCTCCTTCTTCGAACTAATCAAGCACCGGAGGTGCTCCTCTTTTTCTTCTTGCCTTCGGTCGTTCTTTTTCTTCCGATCAGCCAAGGAATTGAAGACCCAAACATTCAATTTACATGCACACCAGTGTTTGATGAAATGCTTGAATTAAATATTTTCTTCAACAAGTTTGTATTCATTATAAATTCATGTATGGAATGAGTGGGTTGATTTATGTTAAAACAACCACCTCAGGTTTGAAGGGCAAACATTGAGAGAGGTTTACTTAAACTCTCGATCAACTCATCTTCTCACCTGAAACACTCTCTTTTCTTCTCTATTTTTTTTTACTAAGAAAGACACCACCTGGAGGTGAGTTTTCTGGTGAACAAAAGAGGCAGCAGCCTCTCCTCTTCTACCTCTCTTTTTTGAAAAATAAAGCAACCAAAAACCACCTGGATCCCTCATCTTTCTACTTTCCCTCTCTCTCATTGTTTCTACCCAAAACAGAAAAGAAGAAGAAGCAAGGAGGCTACCGCAGTACCCCCCCCCCCCTCGCTCACTTATTGTTGCTGCTTGTTTTGATGCCCTCTAACCAGCTGCCTCCATCCACTTCGCGTTCCTGATGTCGGATCAGAAAAAAAAAGCAACGAGGAAGCTGCCGGAGCAGCCCCTCGGTACTAGCCATTGTCGACAACCTCACCTGTTGTCACCTTCGTGTTTCTTTTCCTGTGAGAGAGAGAGATGATGATGGGAGAGGGTGAACTCTCATTTAATAAGAAACGCTCTTATCTAGGATTTCATCTAGTGACATAGCAAAGGTGTAACCAATTTACCCCTTCAAAATTTCAAAAGGGACCTTTTAAACCCGACAAAAACAACTTTGTTCCCTTAGAGGGCAAGAAAATAACTTTATGAACTGAATGCGTAAAGTCTCAAAACATAGTAGGGTCGCTGCATCATTTTCCCGACATTATTTTATGCTTAATTTTTTTTATATAATTATTATATTTTTCATATACAAAAATTTCGGTTACTGTTTTAGTAAATAGGGATCCTATATATACTGTTAGTGTAACACCTAGTTTCGGGATGTTTCTAATTTCAGGATAATGGGTTGTAATTTGACCAATTTAAGGTCTTAGGCTTCAATGGAATAGAGTTTAGACCCTGTCGGATGTTGATAATGTTGATTAAATGATTAAAGTCATCGAATTGGGCTTTGAAGCCAAAGGGCAAAATAGGAAAAGTGATATTTTGGACTTCTTGCATGAATTAATGAATTTAATTCGATATGTTTTAAGTCAAAAGTAATTAGATAGAATTTTGGGGCTTTTTAATACCTTCACGTGCATATAAAGATTGTTGAAATCGAACTTAGAACGAAGAAGTTATTACTGTTTTAAGTTGGAATGAAATGAGTGAAAAACTATCACCACGAGGTGGTGAATAGGTCACCACAAGGTGGTGAGCAGGCCAGCACGAGGTGGTCGTTGTGCATCCCCAGCCCTTGAATTTTAGGGTTTTCATTGTATTTAAAGGCAAGGTTCCATATTTTAGGGTATTTTCTCAGCCTCCATCACAAATAGAGCTCCTTGGGAGCCTTAGCCTCCCTATTCATGATTTGAGCTCCTCCTATCTCCTTGAACCTCCTTTGGTGCATATTTTGGGTGTTTTGGTAAAGGAAGCAAGAAAGGTTGTGCTTGGAAGCTTGAAGCTTGTGGATATCTACCTTCATCTATCTTCTGGACCTTTGTAAGTCACAAAGTTTCTTGCTTTTTAGTATCTTGTCTTTGGATCTTGAAGTATTATGAGTTTTATTCCATAATGATGAGTTTTAAGTGAAAGTTAGGAATAAAGTTTGCACTTTATTACTCTCTAAGGTCCTAAGAACATTGTATGTTTCAGATCTGGATTTACAAGCTATTTTGATGTCATGCATGGGATTTTGACCCCATTTCTCACCATTTTAACCTAGTTTTGTAAGGGCGTGTATTGGACATGCATGTCCATAAATTTAGGATTTTTATGGACCATTGGGATGCAAAGAATCCGCCTGGAAAGTTTGAGTGGCTAACTTAAAGGATTAAGGACTTAATGGAGTTTTGGATCTGTCGCGTTGCCACTACGTGGTTAAGTGATGACCACAACGTGGAGGGAAATTACATCGGGATCTACTTTGAGCCGGACCATGGCGTGGCCATGGTATTGCCACGACGTGGTGTTCCGTTGAGTTGACTTTGACCGTTGACTTTTGACATGTTTGACTTTTGGTCAAACTTGGGTCGAATTGAGTATTTAACTTAGGACTAGTTATGGTTTGGCTTTAGGTATCTAGGGTAATTTTTTCTGTAGTTGAGATTGATGTGGAGCTTCTATTATTATGATGTATATCCTTGCATGGTAGGATGTAAGGGAGTAACGGTATGATGGTTAGATCAGTAGGATGGTGATTGTCGAATTGAGTGTTGTAGGGGTTGTATGTAGTCATGTAGCATAGCCTAAGAACTCTTAATCTAGGATTTCTTGCATGTTACTTTTTTGGTTGCGGTCTTAGAATAGGATCACCTGCTTGACTGTCTATTCTACCTCTGATTACATACAAATATGCATTCAATTGGTGATCTGTCAGTCGTGGCTTAGGGTGCAGCATGATACTTTTGTATGTTGCAGTGGGTTGTTAGACAGATAGACTAGTATAGACAGTTTCATGTGTTGTTACTTATTTGTTTGGTTGTTTTTTTCTATATGTCGACATATATTGTGGTGAGTTGAGGCGGTCCTGCTTTCTGCGGTATGTCAAGATACCCGGGCGAGCCAACAATGTGTTAAAGGCCAGATGCAGACTGGATTTATGTTGTAGGCAAGTGAGAGGTGGACCAGTCATGGACTGAAGGCCGATGTGTATATTCTTGTATGTATATTGTGGTGTGTGGTATCTTGTGGGAACTCACTAAGCTTTGGCGTACAGTTGTGGGTTAAATGCTTGCAGGTACTCCTAATGATCGTGGGAAGACGAAGGTGTGACTGTACAAACTCATCTGTAGCATTGATGTTTCACATTTATTATGATACTCTAATTTTTGTATAATTATATTTTGAACAAATGAAACTTCTTGACTTGGGTTTTTATGAAAATGGTGTTTTATCTCAACTAAAAATGAATTTTTTTTTTGTGGAAAATAGGACGTTACAATTAGGTGACATGTATTATGAGTATGTACTTACTTTAGTCAAATGCTAGACTTCTAATATTACGAGTATGTACTTACTTTAGGTGACATGTATTACTAAAGTGTTACCTATAAGCATCGGTAGGGGTGTCAAAATCCTATTAATTCACTTATTAAGCTCTTAACATTAAAATTGAAATTTATTATTTAAATGTATTTTTGTGTTAAAACATAAACATAGCCGAAAATTGGGACTAACTAGGAGGTTGGATGCAAAGGTATAGTGTTTCAAAGTTTGTCCTAATTAACATTATTCATGTGAACCGCCTGGTGTAATATTTCTAACCGTAAGAAATAACCCGAGAACCCAAAACTACTCACATGGACTGCTTGGGATCTCATTCGAATCACGTGAACCGGTCTGATACCCCTTTTTACTATTTTGACATCGTTCTATTCATATTGCACCTAAAACTTCCTATTTATCATCGAAAACCATTTTAAGCACTATAAATGGACAAAATAAGTGTCTCGATATTATTTCATCTTCAATTAACTCTAATATTAGTAATTACTTAATTGATAAGTCATTTCGACACTATAAGAGCTTTGGAGAAGCACTTGTAACCATATTAAAACTTACTTTGATGATTAAGTTCTTTATTAGTTTCTAATTTATCCATATTTATTCTGGATAGATAATAAGTTTTTAATGAATCTCTAAACCACTTAATAAGCTCTTATATTACTTATTTACCATGTATTGGTCAATTTCTTTGAGAAAAAGGAGTTGGAATTGGCGATTATAGAGTTGTTTCAATTCAAACTATATTTTCTTTCCAAACCATTCTCAATCTATCAATCACCAATTAACCAACATACACAGGTTTCAACCATGGCATTTTTTTATTTATTAACAACTCAAATTAGAAGTTTCCTTCAAATCTTTATGTATCACCATTGAAACCCTAATTCAAAAGTTCAAATGCATAAACTTAAATGGATCAAAATTGTGAGATTTGTGGGGATTATCGATGATTGAATTTGAGATTTCGTTTTAAATCATTAGAATAAAGTTAATTTAATCATTAAAACATAATCATCACAAATTTTCATGTGTCTTACATGGATGGAGCTTCAAGCTTCATAAAACCCTTAAATCAAAACTGTGTAAGTAAATTTCAATAAATCAGAGGTTTTCCATGACTTTCTCCGTGTCAACAAACAATTCGAAATACCTAGAATTTTTAGAACATGTCCGATTCAAATAGCAATGATTTGAAGCACTTCTTTTTACACTATTTCAGAAACCCAAGGACTCAATCGTATGAATATGTAAAATATAGGATTTCCAATCCTAGCAGGAAAAGGAGGGAAACGGATACTCAATTTATAGTGAATTCATTTGCTTGATATTGGATTGAAACACCTCATAAGCTCAGAATTAACATTTTATTTCATGAAAATTGAAATCGAAAACTCGAAATCTACCATTGTTGTCCATTGAACCTTTCAAAAACATTTAAACTTAATTCCAATCTATGAATAAGAAGAGTAAGATTATATTTGAGATCTATAAGCTAAAACACACTATGATTATTACCAAAACATTTTTAATATGATAATTTTCGGATTTAGGATTTCACTAAAACCCTAGATCGAAAATGTGTTGGAAAGAGTGTCCATGGTCATAACTATTTGTGACATTTCTAATAATAGCAGGGTCCTTTTAGGTTGTCTTTAAGACATATTTGAGCAATTAAAAGACAAAAAGAATTTAGGAGAAATTAGTTTATTACATTTTCATGATTTGATAAATTAATTAGAAGCTAATTTGTAATTAATTAATAAGAGGGTTTTTTTTCCTCTCCCCTCCCCTCTCCTAAGGTTTTGTTGTTTTCATCATTTGGTTTCCTTGGGTATGATTTCATTAGAGGGATTATATTCTTGTTTGTTACATCCAAGAAAAGGTGGCGAGAACACGATCTCAAGCAACGATATCTCTAGCTTCTAAAGAGGTATGTTTATTATGCATCTTGTAGTTGCAATAATATAATGAACACATAGGAATTGTTATATGCTTATGCTACTTATGAACATGTGTTTATTTGCCTAAAACCATGCAACAGAATCGAAGCCTTAGTTCATAGTTATTTGTACTACCAATCAAATTTGATTTGTGTAAATCTTGTTTGTATGTTATGTTTTTCAAACTTAGGGTGTAGAAGGTGCGAAATTATTATTTTTGTTTTCTATGGCTATTTTTATTACCTTTTCCTAAACCAGGGGTTTAATGGCCATAAGCTTGAACCTTAAATTGGAAACTAGGGTTTACTGGGAAATTAAAGTGTTGCACCCTAATGCAACGTTTTAAGAAAAAAGGTTGTATCAGCAAATCCTAATGCAAGGTTTCTAAAAAAAGGTTGCATTAGCATACCCTAATGGAATGTTTTTTTTTGGAAAACTGTTGCATCAGATTCTAATTAGGCAACACTTTTGAAACCCTAATTTGCTTAGCAAGTTTCCTAACTTGTTTTCCAAAAATGCAAATATGAAGATTTTTCAAATATTGGATATACCTCTTTACTCGAATATTTTTATAATAAGGTTTATAAATTTAAATATTAAGTTTGTTTTAATTACTAACATTGTCACCTCGCATGTTTAATTTAAGTTAATAAACTCGTAAATTTAAATGGTTTAAATTTTACCTATATATGTTAGAATAGTATATATATATATATATATATATATATATATATATATATATATATATATATATATAGAGAGAGAGAGAGAGAGAGGTAGGTTCCTTTAAGATTCAAAATAAAATAGAGATCTTGAGATTCAACCTCAGCCACATAATTCACATTTGCCGCTATAATCCTCCGGCGTACCGGCACGACGGGTCTATTATAATCATAAATGATTACGTAACGCCACCAATTCATTTCACCTCCGCCACCTTACCCACCACCACAACTGTCACCGCTACCATCACCACTTCTGCTACCAACCGTTATAATCATATATCATTACTCAATATGTGAACACACATATATGTATAATCATTTATGATTAGGCATATACATATGAACATGTATAATCATATATGATTATACCTCTTTGCTATATAATCATTTATGATTAGTCATACCCCGTTGTTGTCGGTACGCTGGAGCGTTAGAGCGGCAAATGAGAAATATGTGGCTAAGGTTGAATCTCAAGATCTCTATTTTTTTAATCTCAAGTGAACCGTCCCCTATATATATATATATATATATATATATATATATATATATATATATATATATATATATATATATATATGACATTGCATCCTCGCATGTTTAAAAACATTGTCAGTCTTACCGCAACTATGTTCACCCACTCTGATGCTATAAGAAAGGTTTATTGAGGTTTCTTTGATTCCTCATAAGGTCAGTTTTTAAAAGCTAAATGCTTACCACCCTCACCGCCTTTTTACATTTTGAGTGGAGCTAACGAAAGGGTATGATAGGATAATGTTCAAGTTAAAACTATTAACTTAAAATATTAAAACATAATCCCATTTTGAACATAAGTAAAACATGAATCTTATGCAGCCCATGAAAAACACAAGTTTTCTTTGTAATTTGTTGATGGAGCGTGTACGGTGCAACACATCAATCTGAGAGTATAGTTGAAAACGAAGTGGTATTCGTGATACTAAAGTGCATCTTGAGCCAGGAATCATGTGGTTTTTGCATGGTTGATCCACCATCTAAACAATGATCCACTACATCCCTATCATGTACTAAGATGAGCAGAATCAAGATTAACTTGTCATTGACGTAGTCAATGAATCTCAAAGATCTTGGAACTTCATAGTGATTAAAATTGGAGAATAGTGTTGCCTACCCAAATAGCTTTGTGGTGTGATTACAGAATCCTTCTTCACATCATGGAGTGAAATATAGATTCTAGCCTTATTTAAATAATCTTGTTGAATTGAGTAATTATTTTTGAAGGATTAAAAAAACAAACCAGAATGCAACTTAATATAGAATAATGTTTATAAATTTATCCATTCAAAGTTATTGTTATAAAACATCTAAAAGGATAAGATGATATGACTGATCAATCTTGTCTAAATTCGTAGTTTGAGAATAGCTCTGATGAACGAAAAGAAAGATCATGCCTTAGATAAATCTCTTCATGAGGTTACTCCAACCACTGTGTTTAAACTGTAGAAAGAAACAATTACCAAGTGTACATTGTATACTGACATTTTGAAGTAGAATGAAATTTTACTAAGTTAGGAGTTGACTATGATTATCATAATCAACTAGCTGACATGTACATATAATCAATCCACTCTAATTCTCATATAAAAAACTTTTGAAATATCTATAAGAGAGTTGCATGGCATGTTGAGGGTCTTTTATAACTAACATGGTCAATCATAGGAACTCTAAATCCTCCTATATCCGCTATCAAGAATGGAAGTGTCGAGAAGAATAGAGCCAATTGCCTATGGGTAAAAGTCGATTATAGTTGGTATACCTAATTACAGCCCCAAACTCCAAGGACAAACAGGAAGGATTATTCTGAGACATAATTTGGTAGGCTATTAGTTTCCATAACATAGAAAATGACCAAGAAAGCATACATGCCCAACATATCTGAAAGAGCTGAAAAGCTAAATACCAAAGAGTCACTACAAATAAAATGACGTTTAGTGGCACAATAATTTTTTGCCACTATGAAGGCTTTCATTGAAGAATCGAAAGAATTCACCATCTCTCTCTCTTCTCAATTCTACATATCAACATCCCTAAACGCATTCCATTATCTTCTGCATATCACAAAAGAGGTTAGAAGGATGGGAAGCTAATTTTAATTCAACTCCTGCTTGGTTTTTCTTGTTCATATATGTCGCTCTTTTTTCCCTTTCTTAAAAGAAATTCATACTTCTCTTTCCCTCTCTTCTTTCATACGACCACAGTGCAGGGAGGGGGAAGCACGATTATGTTATAGAGGTGGTTGTCGGGGAGGCGGTTGTGAATGGAGTGACAATGATGATGGCCAAGACAATCAATCGATGACTGTATGTATGGATTCTTTCCTTCTCAAAACTTTTCTGAGTATCTAGCCTTAACTTCGTACATTGCTGGAAAATTAGGATTTTTGAGCATATCGATGACCATTTATGGTGAAATTCTTTGTAAGTTGCTTTTGGATAGCGAATAAGAAGGAATATTTTTGTTAATTTCTCTATATAATTGGAGATTAGGGATGATTGATCAATGTCCTGCAGTCCTGCTCATCTAAATTTGTAAGCAACATTTGTACATGGACATTGGCTTGATGATCAGTTCTAGTGGGAATACAATGCTCACGGCAAAATATGAAGTAGGTAGATGGGTTGAGCAGGTCAAATGCATGAATACCTTCCCATGGTGTATCTAATGCTTACAAGTTAGGTACATATAATCATCAATGTTGTATTAGTCTCTTTGTAAAATGCCCATTAAAATATGAATTTTAAATAACACTGTGTTTGATTTGCCTGGTGACTGACTTGGACAATTTAATCACCATTCTATATGGGTAGAATCTTTGGGGATTCATGTTTATGCAAACTACTCTTTTAGTTTTAGTGATTTTATTTTGTATTTATGGGCTTACACTTACAATCTTTTGTCATATTTGTTTAATGGTTATTAAAAAAAACGCTTACTAGGTTCTTACACTTGAATATGAGAATATTTACGTTAGATATAGAATTGTTTATTATGTTTTTGTGGATGAGCTATTCGTTGTTTATTTGATAACACTTGTAGGTAATCTTAGTTTTGGAAAAAAATTGCTAATCTTAGTTTTTTGAAGTGTAAAAATTGATTTCTTTTTTGAGTTTGTTAATGTTGTAAAGATGGTTTTGGTTTTGATATCTCCCATAAATAGTAAATTCAATTTAACAAACATAATTATTATTTATCTCCTTCTATTGCAATAATCATTTTGTACAGGTTTTGATATTGGGAGAAGGAAATTATATAATTGAAGAGAAAGGAAAAGAAAATCCCCTATGTAAGGTTTGAATATTTTTCTCTCCTTCACTTTTCCGGATTAATAGTTTAATATCCTTATTTTTTTTTATTTTTTCTTGAAATGTGAAAAGAAATTTAACAGTCAATTCAAGGCAACAATAGGACCCGATTTCTTGAGAAAATAAATGGAATTTGAGGATAAACTCTTCACTCTATAGGTTAGTTGTTAGTGATGCTTATTTAATAGAGATGCAGATCCGTTTGAAAGCATTATAAACTTGGTTATGTGGGTATCAATCAGAAACATAAAAAGAGATGTGATTAAATATTGTGACAAACTTGAAAAGGTTTAGGCTTTAAAATTCTAATTTCTTGATTCTCACTACCGATTACGAATATAATATTAACCCAGATATTATTCCATGTAAATTTGTTGGAGTTTTTTCTTCTATGTACACCTAAGTATAAATCTTTCACCACTCCCATAATACTAGTTGTAACATCACATACACGGTAGCTAAGGAACTCATTCAACCTCTAAATCAAATAAAGCTACGATGGAAAGTTAGTTATAAAATAGTCCTAATTCATTATTGAAACTAACACAGGCCATGATCTACACCACCATGATTACATTTTTTTATTCTTGCAGAAAGTTACCTATTAGTACACGAAGAAGATTGATCCATCTTCAAACAATGTTACTTACCTGTGGTAATGTATTTTGAATTTCTTATCAGCATTAATAACTTTCTATACTCATACTAAGTTTTATTATAAATTGTTTTGTTTTCTAGTATTTCCTACAAGCTATTTCAAATGATTCTGCAAACACACTGTAGCACCCGATTCCTGGTACGTATTTAAATTCAAGGAATATTGCAATTTACTCTGGGACTCGGCGAGTTGGAGGCCCAACTCGTCGAGTAGACTCGACTGTTGATCGGAGGTTTAAGTGACCTACTCGACAAGTCCGAAGACCGACTCGATGAGTAGGAGCTGTCTGGACAAAAGCCTAATATTTAGGGTTTGCACCCTATTTAAACAACTTAACTCGCCCCAAACCAGCCTCCATCGAAGTCCCTCTCACTTCCAGAATACCCTAACTCGAAACCCTAGCTTTGTTTGAGTGCTCTCAAGCCATTTTGTGTATCTTTTTGTGTGTTTTAGGTTGGAGAAGGAGAAGGAAGTTTGGAAGTTCAAGTAGAAGCAAGGAGATCCAGAAGTTTTACTCCATTCTCAGCTCATTTGAGGTAAAAAGCTGGAACCTTGAACATCTATCTCTTAGATTTTGTTTTGGGGTTGTTTTTACCCTTTTAATGAGTATAGAGAAGCAAAAATCGAATTTTGTGGATGTGCTTAGAGTTGCACTTCGGATCTGGGGCTATTGGGGGTCTTTATGGCATAAAGGTGCCAACTTTGTTGCCATAAACACCCCATGCATCTTGTAGACCTCCTTTTATGGCTTTTTGAGCCAAAGGCCCCATCCATGTGTATCAAGTTTGAAGCTTTACGTATAAATTCGACCCTAGGAGGCCAGATCTATGGTTTTGACGCATTAAGACCCATTATAATCGACTGTATAATGTTGTAGAAAGAGGGACTCGGTGAGTTACTTGGGTGACTCGGCGAGTCGGGACGCTTTTTCCCCAAAAACGACTTCTGGAAATGGTTTTGGTTGAGTGGAAGGAACACTCAGCCTGCTAGGGGTTTGTTTTGGAACTGGAAATCATAGGACTCGACGAGTGTATGAACAGACTCGGCGAGTCCAAGGCAATCTCCCAATATTTGAAGATGGACTCGACGAGTTGTTCATACAACTCGGCGAGTCATAGACTGGACACATTCTTATGAGGGAGATGAACTCGACGAGTTCAAGGTCGAACTCGGCGAGTCGGATGAAGATGGCCCCAATGGTATGATTGAAGAAGAACCCGTCGAGTTCTTGCTAGACTCGACGAGTAGAGACGGGGATTGGTTCGAGTTAGAGGAGTATGGACTCGACGATTTGGTAGACCAACTCGGCGAGTCAGGTCAACTGGATGTTGACTTTGACCGATGTTGACTTTGACTGAATTGAGTTGACCCTGGTTTGGGTTGCATGTTCGAATTGATAACTTAGAAGGGTTGTCGTGTAGGGATTGAGGAGTCGAGGGGCGTCGACTTTCACGCCGAGGACATTTCAGACACTACACGAAAACGAGGTGAGTTACCTTCCAGTAGAAGTGGGTCTAAGGCACCAAGGTCGGCCCACTGGTAATTGTTTAGTTGTGATGATTGTCTTTGTGATAATCATATGGGTTGCTTGTGCTTGATATATGTGTATGCTAGTATGCTATGTTATGTGAGATAGTATCAGTAGGAGGGGACTAGTCCCCGATTCGATCGCTAGGACCAATGGGTAGGTCGGACACCCCAGATATGTGTGACATCATGATTATGATATGATATTATATGCTAGCGGTAGGGGTGAAATAGTCCCCGTATTCGGTTGAGATAGACCGGAGGGTAGGTCGGCACTCCAGAATAGCCTGACACGGGTAGGTCAGCACCCCATAATGGCTTGACATGGGTAGGTCAGCACCCCAGAATGGCTTGACATGGGTAGGTCGGGCACCCCAGAATTGCCCGGCAATATGTATGTGGTTTTGGTATGTGGTATGATGGGGGAACTCAGTAAGCTTTGCGCTTACAGTTTCACTTTTGGTTTCAGGTACCTCTTCATCCAAGGGGAAGGAGTCGTCGGTGTAGTAGCGCATCAAACACACACACATGATTTCCACATGGAGTTTCTGGGATTCTACTCTGATTTTCATCACTCTTGACATTGTGATTTTGAAACATGACGTTATGGTTTTTATAAGTTGATGTAACTTGACAATGTTTTGGTATATTATTTCATGAGGTACTTAATTTAAAAATGAAATTTTTGGCCTTGAAAATTGGGATGTTACAAGTTGGTATCAGAGCCTTGGTTTGAGGGATTCGGGCACACCTTCGGGGGTGTCTGGACTCAAACCGAGGGACTAAAAGATTTTTCACAAGGAAAACAGTTTTCTAAAATTTAAGTAAAGAATTTTGAGAAAGAATAAGGTGTGTGATGTGTGCGACCGGCCGAGCTCAAGTAAGTTTTCCCCAAGATACCCATACTTGTTATGTTATGTATATGATTTATGATTCTGAGAACTGCATACAAGATTAGGGCTAAGGATCTAGGAGGATTCCTTGTATGCCTGATGTATGATTCTGAGAACTGCATGCTAGAATAGGGCTAAGGATCTAGGAAGGATGCCTTGAATGCCTGTAGTATGAGCTGTATGCTAGGACTGTTTAGTCAGTGGTAGGATGTCCTGATCAGTTTATGCTTGTTGTGGTTACTCGATGCACGAATGGTGCTTGCTTTGTGCTATAGGGGTTTTGGCTAACTTTAACTAACTAGTGAGCGGATATGTAACAGTATTCGCAATCTAGTTAGGGAGAGGTGGTAGGGACTCCTAGTGCAGCTGACGGCGGAGAGTAGGTCGGAGAGTATCCTAGGAAAGCCTAGGATGAGCTTAGTTGGGAAGTTGAATTAGTAGAAAGGGACTTGGTGAAGTCAAGGCAGTTCTTGAGGAAAGTACGGATAGATGTGGAAGGTAGTATGGGCCCGTACTACTGGAAGCAGAGGATCCGTACTCGAATCAAGGAAGGCTGAGACAGAACCGAGAAACTTGGAGAGTGTGCGAGACCTCTCGAGGATATGTATGATCCTGGCGTTTATGTGTTCATTTTCAGTATGGCGATTACACGACATGGAGCAGGATCTGGATCAGGATCAGGATCAGGCTCGGGTGCAGGGTCCGAGCAGGTCGATGACAGACTACGCGAGTTCATCGCGTCTGAGATCACTAGTGGTATCCTTGAGTCGACCCCTATCATTTTCGGGTCGATCAAGGAGGGGATTATCGATTTGATGGAGGACCGCCTCCAGGCGTTCAGGAGGGACTCGGCGGCCAGCCAGTCGGGTACGCGCACACTGTCCTTCAAGGACTTTAGGGGGAGTGGTGCGCCGGACTTTCACGGGGTGAAGGACCCCATTGCTGCCAGGAGATGGATCGCAGACATTGAGTCTGCGCAGTTGACGAGCTTCTGCCCGGAAGGGTCGAAGGTCCGCTTTGCTGCGGGATGTTTGAGGGATAGAGCTAGAGATTGTTGGGAGTCAATTGGTGACTCGTTGGGAGCCCCAGCCATCGAGGCTATGACTTGGTCAGATTTTGTGACTAGATTTGGGGCTGAGTTCGCGCCAGATGTGGAGCTTCAGCCGCTTGCCCGAGAGTTTCTTGATATGAGACAGACGACTGAGACAGTAGCGGAGATCACCACCAAGTTCAGGGAGAGGGCCTTGTTGGTACCTCAGTATGCGGGGGACGAGGAGATGCGGAAGACCCGCTACCATGATATGTTGAGGGTTGATATCCGGGAGCATGTCAGCTATTCAGCCTGCCCGAACTTGGAGTCCATGATTGCCAGGGCGCGGGAGAGGGAGATTAATTTGGAGCACCTTAAGAAGAGGAAGGCAGATACTGAGCAGGTTACAGGGGTTTCGGGGAAGAAACCCAAGGGATCCGACGTTAGGTCGAAGGGCTAGTCGGGCCAGAGCTGCTGCAGGAAATGCGGCAGGCCGCATGAGGGAGCTTGTAGAGCGGGATCGTCAGGCTGCTACAAGTGCGGCAAGACGGGGCACTTTGGCAAGGATTGTACTGCCTCCGCCCCCCACAGTTCAGACATCAGACCTGATTTGCTTTCATTGCAATCATAGGGTCCATAAAAGGGCCAACTGCCCTAGATTGTCAGCAGTGTCAGCAGCAGTGCCAGTGGTGGTGCCGACTCCAGCGACAGCACGAGTTGCGGATGGCCGGAAGGTCAAGGCAAAGGCTTCAGTGGTGCGGAGCCGAGCATTTCAGCTGACAGCCGAGGATGCACGCGCCGCACCTGATGTGGTGACGGGTATGATTTCTTACTTATGTTCTTATTTTATGTCGTTGTGATTTTGATATGTTTTATGTACGCTCTGCTTAGGATCGTTCCATGTGAATGGTATCCCAGTTCAGGTGTTGTTTGATTCGGGTGCTACCCGATCATTTGTCTCTCTTGCGCTTAGCAAGAGGTTTCCTGAGTCCTCAGGCATGTTGGATTGCCCTCTAGAGGTCGAGATCGCGGACGACCGGTCAGTGCGAGCATCAGAGGTCTTCAGGGACTGTGTTTTGAGATTGTTCGAGGAGCGTTACCTGGTAGACTTGGTTCCCATACCTTTGCGGGGGAACAAGGTTATTATAGGTATGGATTGGCTAAGCCCCAATGGGGCGGTGATCGACTGCGCGCAACTGTTGGTGCGGATCATGACCCCAAGTGGGGGAGAGCTAGTGATTCAGGGCGAGAGGCCACAGCGAGGGCCAGCTTTATGTTCAGCAGCGAGGGCTAGGCGCTACCTTCAGCAGGGTTGCGCAGGATATGTCGCCTATATTATGGATACCCGGGAGGCGGGTAAGGTGACGGTGGGCGATGTGCCAGTAGTACGAGGGTTCGTGGATGTATTCCCAAAGGAGCTGTCTGGGATACCTCCGGAGAGGCAAGTGGAGTTCAGGATCGACCTGGTCCCTGGTGTGGCTCTGATAGCCAAGGCACCATATCGATTGGCTCCTCCTAAGATGCAGGAGTTGTCTACACAGCTGCAGGAGCTGTTAGACAAGGGATTCATTAGACCGAGCACTTCACCCTGGGGAGCCCCGATTCTGTTTGTGAAGAAGAAGGACGGGTCGCATCGGATGTGTATCGATTACCGGGAGCTGAATAAGGTAATGGTAAAGAACCGTTACCCACTCCCGAGGATTGATGACCTCTTTGACCAGCTGCAGGGAGCATCTTGGTTCTGCAAGATTGATTTGCGCTCAGGCTATCATTAGATGAGGGTCAGAGAGGAGGATGTGCAGAAGACTGCCTTTCAGACGCGTTATGGTCACTATGAGTTTGTGGTGATGCCCTTCGGGCTCACCAATGCTCTTGCCGCGTTCATTGATCTCATGAACCGCGTGTGCAGACCAATGTTGGATCGGTATGTGATAGTTTTTATCGATGACATATTGGTTTATTTCAAGACACGAGAGCAACATGAGGAGCACTTGCGAGAGGTTCTGGATACTTTGAGGAGGGAGAACTTGTATGCTAAGTTCTCCAAATGTGAGTTATGGTTGCGCGAGGTGCAGTTTCTTGGGCACCCTGTCAACCAGAACGAGATTTCGGTCGACCGGGCCAAGGTGGAGGCCGTGATGAGATGGGAGGTTCCGAGGTCTCCATCTGAGATTCGGAGCTTTCTGGGACTGGCAGGCTATTATCGGAGATTCATTCAGAACTTCTCCAAGATAGTTGTGCCCCTGACCCGGTTGACGAGGAAAGCCATGGTCTTTCGCTTGGGGCCTGAGCAGCAGACTGCATTTGAGACGTTGAGACAGAGATTGTGCGAGGCGCCAATCTTAGCCCTGCCGGAGGGCATGGAGGATTTTGTAGTATATAGCGATGCGTCCATCTTGGGTTTGGGCGCGGTATTGATGCAGAGAGGGCATGTCATCGCTTACGTTTCGAGGCAGCTGAAGCCTCACGAGGCGAACTATCCGACGTATGATTTGGAGCTGGGGGCTGTTGTTTTCGCCCTCAAGATTTGGCGTCATTACCTCTACGGGGTTCGTTGTACCATTTACACGGACCACAAGAGCCTGAGGTATCTCATGGATCAGCCAAATCTAAATATGAGGCAGCGTTGATGGCTTGATGTGGTGAAGGATTATGATTGTGAGATCCTCTACCACCCGGGGAAGGCCAATGTCGTGGCCGACGCGCTTAGCCGCAAGGCAGAGCCGATCAGGGATATCTGTATGAGGATGACGATTGTGACTCCGCTGTTGGAGCGGATTCGGGAGCCCCAACAGGAGGCCATGAAGGAGGAACACCGTAAGAGCGAGCGTATTGTGGGACAGATTTCCTCTTTAGACTATGATAGCCGTGGGTTATTGACGCTACACCGCAGGGTGTGGGTTCCATACCACGGGGGTGTGCACCAGGTTCTGATGGAGGAGGCGCACAAGTCCCGATTCTCGATTCATCCCGGGGCGACGAAGATGTACAGAGATCTTCGTCCCGATTATTGGTGTCCCTGCATGTAGCGGCATGTAGCCTGGTATGTTGAGAGATGTCTGACCTGTAGGAAGGTCAAGGCCGAGCACCAGAGGCCTCACGGCAAGATGCAGCCGTTGGATATCCCTATGTGGAAATGGGAAGATATTACTATGGATTTCATCACAAAGCTTCCCAGGACCGCGTGAGGTGTAGATTCGATTTGGGTCATCGTTGATCGATTGACCAAGAGCGCCCATTTCATTCCGATTCGGGAGAGCATTTCGGCCGAGAAGTTGGCCCATATCTACATCCGAGAGGTGGTGGCTCGGCACGGGGTGCCAGTTTTGGTGATTTCGGACCGGGACGTGCGGTTTACTTCCAGATTCTGGAAGAAGTTTCACGACGAATTGGGTACTCGTCTGCACTTTAGCACCGCCTTTCACCCGCAGACGGATGGTCAGAGTAAACGGACCATCCAGACTCTGGAGGATATGTTGCGGGCATGTGTTTTAGACTTCGGAGGTAGTTGGGATACTTACCTTCCTTTGGCTGAGTTTTCCTATAATAACAGTTATCATGCAAGTATCGATCGTCCTCCCTTTGAGATGTTGTACGGGAGGAAGTGCAGGACCCCGATATGTTGGGGTGAAGTCGGACAGAGGGTCATGGGGAGCACCAAAGTGGTGCTCAAGACGACAGAGAGGATTCAGCAGGTTAGGAGTAGGCTTCAGACTGCTCAGAGTCGGCAGAAAAGTTATGCCAACAAGCGCCGTTCGGACTTGGAGTTCCAGGTCGGGGATATAGTCCTCCTGAAGGTGTCGCCTTGGAAAGGCGTCATTCGATTCAGGAAGCGGGGCAAGTTGGGCCCCAGGTATATTGGACCTTTCAGGGTTGTCGCCCGGGTGGGCAAGGTGGCGTATAGGCTGTACCTGCTAGCTGAACTCAGTCAGATTCATAGCACGTTTCACGTCTCCCAGTTACAGAAGTGCCTGGTGGACGATTCGGCAGTGGTGCCTTTGGAGGATATTCAGGTGGATGACAGCCTGAACTACATTGAGTGGCCAGTGGCGATCCTTGATAGGAAGTCGAAGGATCTGAGGAACAAGAGGGTGGAGCTGGTGAAGGTGCAATGGCAGCACCGCAAGGGGCCGGAATGGACTTGGGAGCTGGAGGAAGAGATGAGGGAGCACTACCCCGAGCTCTTTCCAGATTCAGCAGCAGACTTCGAGGACGAAGTGTAAAATAAGTGGGGGAGATTTGTAGCACCCGATTCCTGGTACGTATTTAATTCAAGGAATATTGCAATTTACTCTGGGACTCGGCGAGTTGGAGGCCCAACTCGTCGAGTAGACTCGACTGTTGATCGGGGGTTTAAGTGACGTACTCGACAAGTCCGAAGACCGACTCGATGAGTAGGAGCTGTCTGGACAAAAGCCTAATATTTAGGGTTTGCACCCTATTTAAACAACTTAACTCGCCCCAAACCAGCCTCCATCGAAGTCCCTCTCACTTCCAGAATACCCTAACTCGAAACCCTAGCTTTGTTTGAGTGCTCTCAAGCCATTTTGTGTATCTTTTTGTGTGTTTTAGGTTAGAGAAGGAGAAGGAAGTTTGGAAGTTCAAGTAGAAGCAAGGAGATCCAGAAGTTTACTCCATTCTCAGCTCATTTGAGGTAAAAAGCTGGAACCTTGAACATCTATCTCTTAGATTTTGTTTTGGGGTTGTTTTTACCCTTTTAATGAGTATAGAGAAGCAAAAATCGAATTTTGTGGATGTGCTTAGAGTTGCACTTCGGATCTGGGGCTATTGGGGGTCTTTATGGCATAAAGGTGCCAACTTTGTTGCCATAAACACCCCATGCATCTTGTAGACCTCCTTTTATGGCTTTTTGAGCCAAAGGCCCCATCCATGTGTATCAAGTTTGAAGCTTTACGTATAAATTCGACCCTAGGAGGCCAGATCTATGGTTTTGACGCATTAAGACCCATTATAATCGACTGTATAATGTTGTAGAAAGAGGGACTCGGTGAGTTACTTGGGTGACTCGGCGAGTCGGGACGCTTTTTCCCCAAAAACGACTTCTGGAAATGGTTTTGGTTGAGTGGAAGGAACACTCAGCCTGCTAGGGGTTTGTTTTGGAACTGGAAATCATAGGACTCGACGAGTGTATGAACAGACTCGGCGAGTCCAAGGCAATCTCCCAATATTTGAAGATGGACTCGACGAGTTGTTCATACAACTCGGCGAGTCATAGACTGGACACATTCTTATGAGGGAGATGAACTCGACGAGTTCAAGGTCGAACTCGACGAGTCGGATGAAGATGGCCCCAATGGTATGATTGAAGAAGAACCCGTCGAGTTCTTGCTAGACTCGACGAGTAGAGACGGGGATTGGTTCGAGTTAGAGGAGTATGGACTCGACGATTTGGTAGACCAACTCGGCGAGTCAGGTCAACTGGATGTTGACTTTGACCGATGTTGACTTTGACTGAATTGAGTTGACCCTGGTTTGGGTTGCATGTTCGAATTGATAACTTAGAAGGGTTGTCGTGTAGGGATTGAGGAGTCGAGGGGCGTCGACTTTCACGCCGAGGACATTTCAGACACTACACGAAAACGAGGTGAGTTACCTTCCAGTAGAAGTGGGTCTAAGGCACCAAGGTCGGCCCACTGGTAATTGTTTAGTTGTGATGATTGTCTTTGTGATAATCATATGGGTTGCTTGTGCTTGATATATGTGTATGCTAGTATGCTATGTTATGTGAGATAGTATCAGTAGGAGGGGACTAGTCCCCGATTCGGTCACTAGGACCAATGGGTAGGTCGGACACCCCATATATGTGTGACATCACGATTATGATATGATATTATATGCTAGCGGTAGGGGTGAAATAGTCCTCGTATTCGGTTGAGATAGACCGGAGGGTAGGTCGGCACTCCAGAATAGCCTGACACGGGTAGGTCAGCACCCCAGAATGGCTTGACATGGGTAGGTCAGCACCCCAGAATGGCTTGACATGGGTAGGTCGGGCACCCCAGAATTGCCCGGCAATATGTATGTGGTTTTGGTATGTGGTATGATGGGGGAACTCAGTAAGCTTTGCGCTTACATTTTCACTTTTGGTTTCAGGTACCTCTTCATCCAAGGGGAAGGAGTCGTCGGTGTAGTAGCGCATCAAACACACACACATGATTTCCACATGGAGTTTCTGGGATTCTACTCTGATTTTCATCACTCTTGACATTGTGATTTTGAAACATGACGTTATGGTTTTTATAAGTTGATGTAACTTGACAATGTTTTGGTATATTATTTCATGAGGTACTTAATTTAAAAATGAAATTTTTGGCCTTGAAAATTGGGATGTTACAAGTTGGTATCAGAGCCTTGGTTTGAGGGATTCGGGCACACCTTCGGGGGTGTCTGGACTCAAACCGAGGGACTAAAAGATTTTTCACAAGGAAAACAGTTTTCTAAAATTTAAGTAAAGAATTTTGAGAAAGAATAAGGTGTGTGATGTGTGCGACCGGCCGAGCTCAAGTAAGTTTTCCCCAAGATACCCATACTTGTTATGTTATGTATATGATTTATGATTCTGAGAACTGCATACAAGATTAGGGCTAAGGATCTAGGAGGATTCCTTGTATGCCTGATGTATGATTCTGAGAACTGCATGCTAGAATAGGGCTAAGGATCTAGGAAGGATGCCTTGAATGCCTGTAGTATGAGCTGTATGCTAGGACTGTTTAGTCAGTGGTAGGATGTCCTGATCAGTTTATGCTTGTTGTGGTTACTCGATGCACGAATGGTGCTTGCTTTGTGCTATAGGGGTTTTGGCTAACTTTAACTAACTAGTGAGCGGATATGTAACAGTATTCGCAATCTAGTTAGGGAGAGGTGGTAGGGACTCCTAGTGCAGCTGACGGCGGAGAGTAGGTCGGAGAGTATCCTAGGAAAGCCTAGGATGAGCTTAGTTGGGAAGTTGAATTAGTAGAAAGGGACTTGGTGAAGTCAAGGCAGTTCTTGAGGAAAGTACGGATAGATGTGGAAGGTAGTATGGGCCCGTACTACTGGAAGCAGAGGATCCGTACTCGAATCAAGGAAGGCTGAGACAGAACCGAGAAACTTGGAGAGTGTGCGAGACCTCTCGAGGATATGTATGATCCTGGCGTTTATGTGTTCATTTTCAGTATGGCGATTACACGACATGGAGCAGGATCTGGATCAGGATCAGGATCAGGCTCGGGTGCAGGGTCCGAGCAGGTCGATGACAGACTACGCGAGTTCATCGCGTCTGAGATCACTAGTGGTATCCTTGAGTCGACCCCTATCATTTTCGGGTCGATCAAGGAGGGGATTATCGATTTGATGGAGGACCGCCTCCAGGCGTTCAGGAGGGACTCGGCGGCCAGCCAGTCGGGTACGCGCACACTGTCCTTCAAGGACTTTAGGGGGAGTGGTGCGCCGGACTTTCACGGGGTGAAGGACCCCATTGCTGCCAGGAGATGGATCGCAGACATTGAGTCTGCGCAGTTGACGAGCTTCTGCCCGGAAGGGTCGAAGGTCCGCTTTGCTGCGGGATGTTTGAGGGATAGAGCTAGAGATTGTTGGGAGTCAATTGGTGACTCGTTGGGAGCCCCAGCCATCGAGGCTATGACTTGGTCAGATTTTGTGACTAGATTTGGGGCTGAGTTCGCGCCAGATGTGGAGCTTCAGCCGCTTGCCCGAGAGTTTCTTGATATGAGACAGACGACTGAGACAGTAGCGGAGATCACCACCAAGTTCAGGGAGAGGGCCTTGTTGGTACCTCAGTATGCGGGGGACGAGGAGATGCGGAAGACCCGCTACCATGATATGTTGAGGGTTGATATCCGGGAGCATGTCAGCTATTCAGCCTGCCCGAACTTGGAGTCCATGATTGCCAGGGCGCGGGAGAGGGAGATTAATTTGGAGCACCTTAAGAAGAGGAAGGCAGAGACTGAGCAGGTTACAGGGGTTTCGGGGAAGAAACCCAAGGGATCCGACGTTAGGTCGAAGGGCTAGTCGGGCCAGAGCTGCTGCAGGAAATGCGGCAGGCCGCATGAGGGAGCTTGTAGAGCGGGATCGTCAGGCTGCTACAAGTGCGGCAAGACGGGGCACTTTGGCAAGGATTGTACTGCATCCGCCCCCCACAGTTCAGACATCAGACCTGATTTGCTTTCATTGCAATCATAGGGTCCATAAAAGGGCCAACTGCCCTAGATTGTCAGCAGTGTCAGCAGCAGTGCCAGTGGTGGTGCCGACTCCAGCGACAGCACGAGTTGCGGATGGCCGGAAGGTCAAGGCAAAGGCTTCAGTGGTGCGGAGCCGAGCATTTCAGCTGACAGCCGAGGATGCACGCGCCGCACCTGATGTGGTGACGGGTATGATTTCTTACTTATGTTCTTATTTTATGTCGTTGTGATTTTGATATGTTTTATGTACGCTCTGCTTAGGATCGTTCCATGTGAATGGTATCCCAGTTCAGGTGTTGTTTGATTCGGGTGCTACCCGATCATTTGTCTCTCTTGCGCTTAGCAAGAGGTTTCCTGAGTCCTCAGGCATGTTGGATTGCCCTCTAGAGGTCGAGATCGCGGACGACCGGTCAGTGCGAGCATCAGAGGTCTTCAGGGACTGTGTTTTGAGATTGTTCGAGGAGCGTTACCTGGTAGACTTGGTTCCCATACCTTTGCGGGGGAACAAGGTTATTATAGGTATGGATTGGCTAAGCCCCAATGGGGCGGTGATCGACTGCGCGCAACTGTTGGTGCGGATCATGACCCCAAGTGGGGGAGAGCTAGTGATTCAGGGCGAGAGGCCACAGCGAGGGCCAGCTTTATGTTCAGCAGCGAGGGCTAGGCGCTACCTTCAGCAGGGTTGCGCAGGATATGTCGCCTATATTATGGATACCCGGGAGGCGGGTAAGGTGACGGTGGGCGATGTGCCAGTAGTACGAGGGTTCGTGGATGTATTCCCAAAGGAGCTGTCTGGGATACCTCCGGAGAGGCAAGTGGAGTTCAGGATCGACCTGGTCCCTGGTGTGGCTCTGATAGCCAAGGCACCATATCGATTGGCTCCTCCTAAGATGCAGGAGTTGTCTACACAGCTGCAGGAGCTGTTAGACAAGGGATTCATTAGACCGAGCACTTCACCCTGGGGAGCCCCGATTCTGTTTGTGAAGAAGAAGGACGGGTCGCATCGGATGTGTATCGATTACCGGGAGCTGAATAAGGTAATGGTAAAGAACCGTTACCCACTCCCGAGGATTGATGACCTCTTTGACCAGCTGCAGGGAGCATCTTGGTTCTGCAAGATTGATTTGCGCTCAGGCTATCATTAGATGAGGGTCAGAGAGGAGGATGTGCAGAAGACTGCCTTTCAGACGCGTTATGGTCACTATGAGTTTGTGGTGATGCCCTTCGGGCTCACCAATGCTCTTGCCGCGTTCATGGATCTCATGAACCGCGTGTGCAGACCAATGTTGGCTCGGTCTGTGATAGTTTTCATCGATGACATATTGGTTTATTTCAAGACACGAGAGCAACATGAGGAGCACTTGCGAGAGGTTCTGGATACTTTGAGGAGGGAGAACTTGTATGCTAAGTTCTCCAAATGTGAGTTATGGTTGCGCGAGGTGCAGTTTCTTGGGCACCCTGTCAACCAGAACGAGATTTCGGTCGACCGGGCCAAGGTGGAGGCCGTGATGAGATGGGAGGTTCCGAGGTCTCCATCTGAGATTCGGAGCTTTCTGGGACTGGCAGGCTATTATCGGAGATTCATTCAGAACTTCTCCAAGATAGTTGTGCCCCTGACCCGGTTGACGAGGAAAGCCATGGTCTTTCGCTTGGGGCCTGAGCAGCAGACTGCATTTGAGACGTTGAGACAGAGATTGTGCGAGGCGCCAATCTTAGCCCTGCCGGAGGGCATGGAGGATTTTGTAGTATATAGCGATGCGTCCATCTTGGGTTTGGGCGCGGTATTGATGCAGAGAGGGCATGTCATCGCTTACGTTTCGAGGCAGCTGAAGCCTCACGAGGCGAACTATCCGACGTATGATTTGGAGCTGGGGGCTGTTGTTTTCGCCCTCAAGATTTGGCGTCATTACCTCTACGGGGTTCGTTGTACCATTTACACGGACCACAAGAGCCTGAGGTATCTCATGGATCAGCCAAATCTAAATATGAGGCAGTGTTGATGGCTTGATGTGGTGAAGGATTATGATTGTGAGATCCTCTACCACCCGGGGAAGGCCAATGTCGTGGCCGACGCGCTTAGCCGCAAGGCAGAGCCGATCAGGGATATCTGTATGAGGACGACGATTGTGACTCCGCTGTTGGAGCGGATTCGGGAGCCCCAACAGGAGGCCATGAAGGAGGAACACCGTAAGAGCGAGCGTATTGTGGGACAGATTTCCTCTTTAGACTATAATAGCCGTGGGTTATTGACGCTACACCGCAGGGTGTGGGTTCCATACCACGGGGGTGTGCGCCAGGTTCTGATGGAGGAGGCGCACAAGTCCCGATTCTCGATTCATCCCGGGGCGACGAAGATGTACAGAGATCTTCGTCCCGATTATTGGTGTCCCTGCATGAAGCGGCATGTAGCCTGGTATGTTGAGAGATGCCTGACCTGTAGGAAGGTCAAGGCCGAGCACCAGAGGCCTCACGGCAAGATGCAGTCGTTGGATATCCCTATGTGGAAATGGGAAGATATTACTATGGATTTCATCACAAAGCTTCCCAGGACCGCGCGAGGTGTAGATTCGATTTGGGTCATCGTTGATCGATTGACCAAGAGCGCCCATTTCATTCCGATTCGGGAGAGCATTTCGGCCGAGAAGTTGGCCCATATCTACATCCGAGAGGTGGTGGCTCGGCACGGGGTGCCAGTTTTGGTGATTTCGGACCGGGACGTGCGGTTTACTTCCAGATTCTGGAAGAAGTTTCACGACGAATTGGGTACTCGTCTGCACTTTAGCACCGCCTTTCACCCGCAGACGGATGGTCAGAGTAAACGGACCATCCAGACTCTGGAGGATATGTTGCGGGCGTGTGTTTTAGACTTCGGAGGTAGTTGGGATACTTACCTTCCTTTGGCTGAGTTTTCCTATAATAACAGTTATCATGCAAGTATCGATCGTCCTCCCTTTGAGATGTTGTACGGGAGGAAGTGCAGGACCCCGATATGTTGGGGTGAAGTCGGACAGAGGGTCATGGGGAGCACCAAAGTGGTGCTCAAGACGACAGAGAGGATTCAGCAGGTTAGGAGTAGGCTTCAGACTGCTCAGAGTCGGCAGAAAAGTTATGCCAACAAGCGCCGTTCGGACTTGGAGTTCCAGGTCGGGGATATAGTCCTCCTGAAGGTGTCGCCTTGGAAAGGCGTCATTCGATTCAGGAAGTGGGGCAAGTTGGGCCCCAGGTATATTGGACCTTTCAGGGTTGTCGCCCGGGTGGGCAAGGTGGCGTATAGGCTGGACCTGCTAGCCGAACTCAGTCAGATTCATAGCACGTTTCACGTCTCCCAGTTACAGAAGTGCCTGGTGGACGATTCGGCAGTGGTGCCTTTGGAGGATATTCAGGTGGATGACAGCCTGAACTACATTGAGTGGCCAGTGGCGATCCTTGATAGGAAGTCGAAGGATCTGAGGAAGAAGAGGGTGGAGCTGGTGAAGGTGCAATGGCAGCACCGCAAGGGGCCGGAATGGACTTGGGAGCTGGAGGAAGAGATGAGGGAGCACTACCCCGAGCTCTTTCCAGATTCAGCAGCAGACTTCGAGGACGAAGTGTAAAATAAGTGGGGGAGATTTGTAGCACCCGATTCCTGGTACGTATTTAATTCAAGGAATATTGCAATTTACTCTGGGACTCGGCGAGTTGGAGGCCCAACTCGTCGAGTAGACTCGACTGTTGATCGGGGGTTTAAGTGACGTACTCGACAAGTCCGAAGACCGACTCGATGAGTAGGAGCTGTCTGGACAAAAGCCTAATATTTAGGGTTTGCACCCTATTTAAACAACTTAACTCGCCCCAAACCAGCCTCCATCGAAGTCCCTCTCACTTCCAGAATACCCTAACTCGAAACCCTAGCTTTGTTTGAGTGCTCTCAAGCCATTTTGTGTATCTTTTTGTGTGTTTTAGGTTAGAGAAGGAGAAGGAAGTTTGGAAGTTCAAGTAGAAGCAAGGAGATCCAGAAGTTTACTCCATTCTCAGCTCATTTGAGGTAAAAAGCTGGAACCTTGAACATCTATCTCTTAGATTTTGTTTTGGGGTTGTTTTTACCCTTTTAATGAGTATAGAGAAGCAAAAATCGAATTTTGTGGATGTGCTTAGAGTTGCACTTCGGATCTGGGGCTATTGGGGGTCTTTATGGCATAAAGGTGCCAACTTTGTTGCCATAAACACCCCATGCATCTTGTAGACCTCCTTTTATGGCTTTTTGAGCCAAAGGCCCCATCCATGTGTATCAAGTTTGAAGCTTTACGTATAAATTCGACCCTAGGAGGCCAGATCTATGGTTTTGACGCATTAAGACCCATTATAATCGACTGTATAATGTTGTAGAAAGAGGGACTCGGTGAGTTACTTGGGTGACTCGGCGAGTCGGGACGCTTTTTCCCCAAAAACGACTTCTGGAAATGGTTTTGGTTGAGTGGAAGGAACACTCAGCCTGCTAGGGGTTTGTTTTGGAACTGGAAATCATAGGACTCGACGAGTGTATGAACAGACTCGGCGAGTCCAAGGCAATCTCCCAATATTTGAAGATGGACTCGACGAGTTGTTCATACAACTCGGCGAGTCATAGACTGGACACATTCTTATGAGGGAGATGAACTCGACGAGTTCAAGGTCGAACTCGGCGAGTCGGATGAAGATGGCCCCAATGGTATGATTGAAGAAGAACCCGTCGAGTTCTTGCTAGACTCGACGAGTAGAGACGGGGATTGGTTCGAGTTAGAGGAGTATGGACTCGACGATTTGGTAGACCAACTCGGCGAGTCAGGTCAACTGGATGTTGACTTTGACCGATGTTGACTTTGACTGAATTGAGTTGACCCTGGTTTGGGTTGCATGTTCGAATTGATAACTTAGAAGGGTTGTCGTGTAGGGATTGAGGAGTCGAGGGGCGTCGACTTTCACGCCGAGGACATTTCAGACACTACACGAAAACGAGGTGAGTTACCTTCCAGTAGAAGTGGGTCTAAGGCACCAAGGTCGGCCCACTGGTAATTGTTTAGTTGTGATGATTGTCTTTGTGATAATCATATGGGTTGCTTGTGCTTGATATATGTGTATGCTAGTATGCTATGTTATGTGAGATAGTATCAGTAGGAGGGGACTAGTCCCCGATTCGGTCACTAGGACCAATGGGTAGGTCGGACACCCCATATATGTGTGACATCACGATTATGATATGATATTATATGCTAGCGGTAGGGGTGAAATAGTCCTCGTATTCGGTTGAGATAGACCGGAGGGTAGGTCGGCACTCCAGAATAGCCTGACACGGGTAGGTCAGCACCCCAGAATGGCTTGACATGGGTAGGTCAGCACCCCAGAATGGCTTGACATGGGTAGGTCGGGCACCCCAGAATTGCCCGGCAATATGTATGTGGTTTTGGTATGTGGTATGATGGGGGAACTCAGTAAGCTTTGCGCTTACATTTTCACTTTTGGTTTCAGGTACCTCTTCATCCAAGGGGAAGGAGTCGTCGGTGTAGTAGCGCATCAAACACACACACATGATTTCCACATGGAGTTTCTGGGATTCTACTCTGATTTTCATCACTCTTGACATTGTGATTTTGAAACATGACGTTATGGTTTTTATAAGTTGATGTAACTTGACAATGTTTTGGTATATTATTTCATGAGGTACTTAATTTAAAAATGAAATTTTTGGCCTTGAAAATTGGGATGTTACAAGTTGGTATCAGAGCCTTGGTTTGAGGGATTCGGGCACACCTTCGGGGGTGTCTGGACTCAAACCGAGGGACTAAAAGATTTTTCACAAGGAAAACAGTTTTCTAAAATTTAAGTAAAGAATTTTGAGAAAGAATAAGGTGTGTGATGTGTGCGACCGGCCGAGCTCAAGTAAGTTTTCCCCAAGATACCCATACTTGTTATGTTATGTATATGATTTATGATTCTGAGAACTGCATACAAGATTAGGGCTAAGGATCTAGGAGGATTCCTTGTATGCCTGATGTATGATTCTGAGAACTGCATGCTAGAATAGGGCTAAGGATCTAGGAAGGATGCCTTGAATGCCTGTAGTATGAGCTGTATGCTAGGACTGTTTAGTCAGTGGTAGGATGTCCTGATCAGTTTATGCTTGTTGTGGTTACTCGATGCACGAATGGTGCTTGCTTTGTGCTATAGGGGTTTTGGCTAACTTTAACTAACTAGTGAGCGGATATGTAACAGTATTCGCAATCTAGTTAGGGAGAGGTGGTAGGGACTCCTAGTGCAGCTGACGGCGGAGAGTAGGTCGGAGAGTATCCTAGGAAAGCCTAGGATGAGCTTAGTTGGGAAGTTGAATTAGTAGAAAGGGACTTGGTGAAGTCAAGGCAGTTCTTGAGGAAAGTACGGATAGATGTGGAAGGTAGTATGGGCCCGTACTACTGGAAGCAGAGGATCCGTACTCGAATCAAGGAAGGCTGAGACAGAACCGAGAAACTTGGAGAGTGTGCGAGACCTCTCGAGGATATGTATGATCCTGGCGTTTATGTGTTCATTTTCAGTATGGCGATTACACGACATGGAGCAGGATCTGGATCAGGATCAGGATCAGGCTCGGGTGCAGGGTCCGAGCAGGTCGATGACAGACTACGCGAGTTCATCGCGTCTGAGATCACTAGTGGTATCCTTGAGTCGACCCCTATCATTTTCGGGTCGATCAAGGAGGGGATTATCGATTTGATGGAGGACTGCCTCCAGGCGTTCAGGAGGGACTCGGCGGCCAGCCAGTCGGGTACGCGCACACTGTCCTTCAAGGACTTTAGGGGGAGTGGTGCGCCGGACTTTCACGGGGTGAAGGACCCCATTGCTGCCAGGAGATGGATCGCAGACATTGAGTCTGCGCAGTTGACGAGCTTCTGCCCGGAAGGGTCGAAGGTCCGCTTTGCTGCGGGATGTTTGAGGGATAGAGCTAGAGATTGTTGGGAGTCAATTGGTGACTCGTTGGGAGCCCCAGCCATCGAGGCTATGACTTGGTCAGATTTTGTGACTAGATTTGGGGCTGAGTTCGCGCCAGATGTGGAGCTTCAGCCGCTTGCCCGAGAGTTTCTTGATATGAGACAGACGACTGAGACAGTAGCGGAGATCACCACCAAGTTCAGGGAGAGGGCCTTGTTGGTACCTCAGTATGCGGGGGACGAGGAGATGCGGAAGACCCGCTACCATGATATGTTGAGGGTTGATATCCGGGAGCATGTCAGCTATTCAGCCTGCCCGAACTTGGAGTCCATGATTGCCAGGGCGCGGGAGAGGGAGATTAATTTGGAGCACCTTAAGAAGAGGAAGGCAGAGACTGAGCAGGTTACAGGGGTTTCGGGGAAGAAACCCAAGGGATCCGACGTTAGGTCGAAGGGCTAGTCGGGCCAGAGCTGCTGCAGGAAATGCGGCAGGCCGCATGAGGGAGCTTGTAGAGCGGGATCGTCAGGCTGCTACAAGTGCGGCAAGACGGGGCACTTTGGCAAGGATTGTACTGCCTCCGCCCCCCACAGTTCAGACATCAGACCTGATTTGCTTTCATTGCAATCATAGGGTCCATAAAAGGGCCAACTGCCCTAGATTGTCAGCAGTGTCAGCAGCAGTGCCAGTGGTGGTGCCGACTCCAGCGACAGCACGAGTTGCGGATGGCCGGAAGGTCAAGGCAAAGGCTTCAGTGGTGCGGAGCCGAGCATTTCAGCTGACAGCCGAGGATGCACGCGCCGCACCTGATGTGGTGACCGGTATGATTTCTTACTTATGTTCTTATTTTATGTCGTTGTGATTTTGATATGTTTTATGTACGCTCTGCTTAGGATCGTTCCATGTGAACGGTATCCCAGTTCAGGTGTTGTTTGATTCGGGTGCTACCCGATCATTTGTCTCTCTTGCGCTTAGCAAGAGGTTTCCTGAGTCCTCAGGCATGTTGGATTGCCCTCTAGAGGTCGAGATCGCGGACGACCGGTCAGTGCGAGCATCAGAGGTCTTCAGGGACTGTGTTTTGAGATTGTTCGAGGAGCGTTACCTGGTAGACTTGGTTCCCATACCTTTGCGGGGGAACAAGGTTATTATAGGTATGGATTGGCTAAGCCCCAATGGGGCGGTGATCGACTGCGCGCAACTGTTGGTGCGGATCATGACCCCAAGTGGGGGAGAGCTAGTGATTCAGGGCGAGAGGCCACAGCGAGGGCCAGCTTTATGTTCAGCAGCGAGGGCTAGGCGCTACCTTCAGCAGGGTTGCGCAGGATATGTCGCCTATATTATGGATACCCGGGAGGCGGGTAAGGTGACGGTGGGTGATGTGCCAGTAGTACGAGGGTTCGCGGATGTATTCCCAGAGGAGCTGCCTGGGATACCTCCGGAGAGGCAAGTGGAGTTCAGGATCGACCTGGTCCCTGGTGTGGCTCCGATAGCCAAGGCACCATATCGATTGGCTCCTCCTAAGATGCAGAAGTTGTCTACACAGCTGCAGGAGCTGTTAGACAAGGGATTCAATGTGTGCACATACAACTCTTAGGTTCCTAAGAATACATGTATTTTAAAATAAGTCAACAATAATGTTGTTGAGTTCCACATGTTTTGATTCTGCAAACTTTTATAACCAAAAGTGTATTTACAGGTGCTAATTCGTGAAGTATAAGTACTTACCTTACTTATATAGAAAAACATGCTTGTGACTTTGTACAAGTGTGCTTGTTTATAATTATTTACTTGTAAAAACATAAGTTTTCATAAAACAATAGTTCATGTGCTTTGTATATTTACAAGTATTTGTTTTACTTATAATATATACTGAAGCTTACTCCATTTTCAACGTTTTTTATATCTACGCGTTCGTCTTGTCGACTACTACAACTTTCATGTTGATCATTTTAGCCAAAAAAAAAAAAAACAATATATTTTCACCTTCATTTTTATAAACAAAGGTTTATATTTATTAACTTTTATAAGTGAAATGGGTGTTACAATTTATTGGTTTATATTAAAATAAAAAACGTTGAAGTTGGTTATGCTTATTAGATTTTGCTAAAAACTAAAAACCATATTTTCGAATAAAAAATCAAGATATTTACTAAAATAAAAAACATATTTTCACATAAAAACCCAAGATATTTACAAAAATAAGTTTTGACATGATATTCGTTTTCAAATTATATAGGTGCACAAATAAAAATAATTTTTCATCTTATGTGAATATTTTTTCATCCTATATGAAAATAATATTTGACATGTTATTCGTTTTCGAATTATATAGGTGCACAAACAAAAATACGTTTTTTATGTGAAAAAAATGTTTTTTTAAAAAAGTTTTTTATGTGAGAATGTTTTTTTTTTGTATAAATGATATATTTTCACATAAAAAAAACCTTCTATGCGAAAAACCTTTTGGACAAAATTTATACAAAAAAAAAACATATCTTTTACATATAAAAACTTTTTTTTAACAAATTTTTTTGTAAGAAAAAGGTTTTGATGTAATACTTAATGTTTGTAAGGACGTATATAAAATTTTCCCAAAATTTATAGAGACTTAATTGAATATATATGAGCTCAAATGTAAATATTGAGTTTTTTTCTATCCTTGTTTTCCAAAGGTTAGTTTGCTTTCATCCATGTGTGTTTCCCAAATGACATTTTGGTAAATTGGTATAACTTTGTTCGGTCTTCGTTTTATAAAGGGGTGATTCACTACTAGAAAAAGGTTAATGTAATACGGTTGAAATTATGAATATAGTACGTACATAGAGGGCGTATTAGTAGAGGGGTGTATTAGATTACATGCCTAATAGAGTACAGCTATTTAACCGTACTCTATATGTATCCTATCTACTTTCTAGAACCATCACATACAATCATCTAATACGCCATATATATACATCTAATACACTAATAAACAACCGTACTTGATGTCTCACATCCCCCATTCCTTCCTTTCCACCATTCATGCCCACCCATTCTACCATTCATGCCCATTCTGGCTTTGCATTCCATTCCTTCCTTTCCACCATTCATGCCCATTCTGGCTTTGCATTCCACTCTTACCAAAATAATAATAATGAGAGAGAGAGAGAGAGATGTGCCACATACCCCACTTTCTGCTTCATCCCCATCATCTCTTTATATGCTTCAAGTTTTTCTTTCTAGGAAAATTTTCTACCACCAAAAAATAGTTAAAATTGCAGTATATTTCTGAGGTCTAAATGCTAAAAATAGCAACATACTTTCATTTCTTTTCATTGCAACATTGTGCTTTTAACTTTTTATCTTATTAAGGCATGTTACTATATAATATCTTTCAAAGATCTACTACCTAAATATAGAACTAAACTTGGATTTTTTTTCTTATTAGGGCATTATACTTTCTACCAGATAATGCACGCAAGATCATTGTGAACACTTCATGAATAAGTTCCTGTTGATTTCAAGGATAAATTTGAAAATTTAGCATACTTAATACCATCATGAAGCTTAAGTATGAAGTACATTTTACCTTATATGATGATTCTAATTTGTCTTTGTATTTTGTAGAATACAAGTTTTCATTCATCATCAAAGAGCTCTCGACCATATAATCAGTTTCAAACTGACACAACAAAAATAAAGAGAGCATCATATGTGGGACCCGGATTGTGAGGGAGTAATGTGAAAAACAGTGAAGAAATGGTACCTGCATTACAATATATGGGTACATTGTTTGACCTTTACAGATAGGAGGGTCCAGAGTGACAACCACAAACGTGTGAGGTTGGTTAGACTGCATCAGCAAACAGGGTAATATAGTCATTTTATTTTGTAAGTGAGTAAAACCAATGACAAAAATATATCAGGACTTAAAACAACTCTTTGCCATGTGTAAAGGAGAACAAACGAGAACCTTAGGCAAGACAAAAACATGGACTAGGCTGTTGTATTGAATTTTGAAATCAGTGGCTTGCCCTTCAAGCCTTAAAAAGGAAAGGTGAAGTTCAACATTGTATCGACCCCTGTAATACAAAGATACTCCCATTATAGTGCTTGATAAATAAGATAAAAACCAATTATGACACTTGACACATGGAATAAAGGCAATACCTTGGTGTAAGAATCGTAATGATTTCAGTGACAACAGCTTCTTCACCTCCAGCCCCATCATCTGCCATGGACATTATTTTATCTCGGAAAATCTTATAAAATGTAACAAAAAATTTATAAAATATATAAAATGGAACTCCAAATGCAGCAATTAACAAACAAACAAAACCAACTAAAATTACATTGTTAGTGAGGCATCCATTTGCATTAATGAGGAAGCCAAAATATAAATTGAAAGGTAGCACTAAAGAAGCCAACAAAGGCAAATTGCTAGAACTTATTCAACATGCACAAAACTCCCATCAATAGCAAATCCAAGACCAGTTCTCTAAACACATCAAGCCTGAAATCCTTTTAGGCATCGGTTCCTAGGCAAAGAGGTCAAAAACTGATTTAAAAAAATTGAATGATATAATAGAAAAACTAAACAATTAATTGGAAGTAAACTTTGTTAATTTAATTTGTATATTTTTCAAAGAATAATGCTATAATAGGTAAAAGGGAAAGTAGACACTATAATAAACAAATCAAAGTTCATTGTTATTTCTTGCATAACAACATTAATGATTTATAAAATAAATCAAAGTTCATTTTTTGGACATGATTTGTTCTTCGTATAACATGATTTATATAACATGGAAATTAAGTAACTGCATGCAACATATGAGATATAAGATGTATTAAACGCATTGCTTACTGCTTACTAACCTTCCCAATGAACTTCAAAAAGATTCATAGGAGCCTTGTGACGACCATTATTGGTTGAAATTTACTAAGTACATTTGAGAGGGAAAAGAATGCCCTGAAACAATAATTAAGTGATTATCATACCATATATGAAAGACTCAATCATAGTTATTGTTACACATGTCTTTAAAACAAAGAAAAACAGATCAAGATTATGAAGCTAAAAGTTGTTTTACAAACCTAAAATGGTAAAATGGTATAATGATGTCTGTTTCATCTACTTGCAAGGTCACGCTCTTTATTTTATCATCTCGATATTGTCCAAGTTTCAGGATTCCCTACAAAAAATGTTTAATTGTATTAATAACAAGTTTTTATTAAAAAAATGGGTAAACATAGATTTAAACATTTTTTTCGTCATAAAGATGACATAATCATCATACCTCTTATTATGGCGAACCTTTTATCCCTTACATAAAACTTCAAATCAGAACATAGTACAATCTACACCACAAGGCTTTAAAAGTTAGACATCAACAAAATACCATTGATCAAATGATATCTGTAAGTTGTAACTTTTTAGCCCAAGACTTCGAATTAAATGGTTAAATAATAGTACTAACCTATTGTTAATGTTGGGGAAGGGACTATATGGTACTAGATTTGTCTGAATCATTATCATCATTATCACCTGCAACCTATGTTCATGCAGCAAACTCAAAGTTAATCAAACAAAACTACGATATATTAATGATTAAAAGATGACTTCTGACAAAGATTTCACAAGTTTTTTGTTGTAGAATTCCAAGCTCTTTTCATATTTCTTCTTCCTTTTGTCAGCTTTAGCTATAAAAGGTGTTGTGTCCTACATTCACATCACCAAAAAAACAGGTAAATACTACATCAATTTTCTATATATTCTTATAAGTTTTAATTCTAAATGTTAAAAGTTAAAACCTTTATTCAACGAACCTACAAATGTTATTCTATATGGTTATTATTGTTCTGTCTTTTATTTCGCATTATAATTTTGCCTCAAAAACTAAACGTATAATACTTATAGGACCTGCCATTGACTTCCATTTTGCCACACCAGCTTACCAACCTGATAATACGCAAGTGAAATTCAAATCCAAAGCTACAACTTGAAAGCATAAACTCAACTCAATTTAGATAGAGAATACTTGAACAAAGCTTAATAAATTTCGAGGCAAATAGCAAAAAGGAAGATCACTCACAGCAACAACAGAGTTGTGTTCAGAGTTATCTTCTTTGAACTGCTTTCTAAAGTCTTCCCTTCACAACACATTAACAAAAGGAAAACTATCTAAATATTGGAAATTAAAGTAAAAGTAAAAGCTAAAAGATAAACTAAAAACAATTACTAAGTGCTAGCAGGTCCCTTAGGTTTATTGGGATCCTTAGCAGCTTCCCCTTGGCTGCAGTTTTCTTTACAGCCAACCTAAAATTCTAACAAAAAAATTGTTAAAAAAATACCAAAATCGTGATCATGGGGAAGAACAAAAACCTAATTTCATTGAAGATAAAAAAAAAAAAGCAACATAAACCCTAACAGATGGCACTATGAAACATAATATAGATTAAATCGTACTTTGTATCAACTTTCCTCGTAGCATGGCTTGATTTGCCTCCTTTCGTCGTTTGATCCTGAATGAAACAACCAAAATAACAAACTAGGTAAAAAAAATCAAGACGAAAATGGTTGTATGTGACAAAAATTAGAGTCGACATTGAGGAAAAAGATAGATAACCGAATAAAAACAAAGATCGAGTAACAATGAAACAACAACCCTATCTCCGATCCGATCTGCCATACATCTGATATGATATGCGGTACATATATCCTTTTTGCCTCACAAATTCGAGCGAATTCCAATAATCGATCATACATCCCGAATTCCCGAACTGATATCCAAAAAAAAAAAAAAATGAAATCCTTTCTGTTTGGTTAAAAAGGGGGAGGAGGCGGTGCTCCAGTGGTCGTCGGGATGAGGAGAGATGACGGTTTAGTGATTGTCTAGAGGAGAAGAGATGGTGGTGCGACGGTCGTAGGGAGGAGGAAGGATCGAGTGGCAGTTTGGCGGTGAGATGAAAAGACGAGGGCTCTGTTCCTTTCACTTTTTTTTTGAACGGCGGGACCGAAAAATAAAATAATTGAAAACCTAATTAAATATGTATAATGGTATATGAATCGTCTAATACATGTTTAATAAGAGCCGTACATCTGTTTCTAATACGGATTTCTTACAGCCGTATTATATTATGGTGTATTGTATTAACCATTTTCCAGTAGTGATTGTTTTTCTTTGGTTTTTGTTTTCTAAAAGTTAATTTTATAAAGTGATATAAGTTTGGTTTTCTTTTCTTCTGTGGTTGTTTTCTATTAGATTTCTTAAAGGGTAGTTTGGTAAAATGATATAATTTTCTTTAATCTTTAAATTGTGAAGGATAGTTTTCTTTTCTTTCATTTTCTGTTTCCCAAAGGTCAATTTGATAGATTGATACAAATTCTCTTCCATCTTGTGCTAATGAGGACAAATAAACATATATATAATAATATAATTTAGTACTTTATTAAGTTGAAAGTGATGTTGTTTGCGTTCCACCTTTGTTGAAAAGATGAAAGTGATGTCTTCTGCATTTGACGTTCTAAAGGTTACTCTAGCATTAAAAGTTGAGTGTGATGTTTTTTGGAAAACAAAGATTAGCTCTCTATAAATAAATTTTGGAAGTAAACATCATTAGAGCATTGGCCATTTCTTTTTGAAAAATTTCACCCTCCACCTCAACATAGTGATCATGCCTTCAGCCACTAATAATCCAGTTTACAAGGAAGAAGTTGTAGTCATGGAGATAGACATAGAACCACCGACAGAAGTCAACCACAGAACATTCAGTTTAACCATAACATTTTTGTTGAAGCTCATCTGCTACATATTTAGTCTACTGGAACGTTTTGGTCGCCTCTGGACATACTATTACCCACGAATATTTGGGGAAATAATGCTCCCATCCCCACTTAAGTTTATTATCTTTGGCTTGGCTGCTTTTGCAGAAATGAAGTCGCAAGGGTCTGAATTTCCTTTCAAAAGCCACCCTCGATCAATGCATGTTGCAGTTACCAGTCTACTCTTTTATGGTTTGGCTTCAGCAGCCGAACACTTCATTTATGTCACGCATCTTGGTCCAGCTGCAGTTTATGGCATGGTTGCTCACTCGGGAAGGATTGGTTCTTTGTGCATTTTGGTGGCATCTGTGGCATCTTTGTTCTATCTTTGATATTTTCATTTCTCTCACTTAGTCTAAAACTGCAGTATATATACCTATGTATCGGGAGTATGATGCCTAAGATAGATTTCAACTACTGTTTACCCATGTAACATCTCATCCCATATATGTTTTTGATATGAACCATGAGCTTCTTATAAGCACATGGTGTTAGTCGTTTGGAGGTTATTTGGACCAATCTACTCTTTTGGGTAATAAGACATTAATTATATGATTTTGGACACTGCCTCATGACCTGGCTCGTGGGTTATATATGTGGTCATGAGCTAACAATTACCTTCCAACATAGTTTTAGTTGTTTTAAAGTTATTTACACAAATATGATATTAAGGCTTTGATGTTAAACATTAAGTATATGTGACTTTGTTTGATTTGGGACATTGACTTACGGGTTGACTTATGGATTATCGCCATTAAGAACTTGAGTGGTGGAGTTAGTAACATCCCACGTTGACTTTGTTTTTTATTGTGAACTAACTACTTCCCACCGGCACCACCCATTAAGTTGATTTGGAGCTTATATGGGCTTTGGTCGTGGAGTCATGGTAAATGATCCACCAAATAATTCAAGTGGTGTTACAACTTAGAGATCGTATGATAACTTTTTTTAACGTATATTAAAAAGATATAAAAATTCACTAAGAATAAAAAAAATTACATTTTATAATTGTTCATTAGAGCATCTCATGGGATTTTTCTATAACTTATTATTATTAGCTTTTTTTTTTATTGATGGTTTATTACCATTCGTGTTGTGGAGTACATAACTGATTTGTTTTCGTTTAGGACAAAACTGCAAAAATTGTCTCTGTGGTATGCATTTTTTCTCAAGTTTGGACTAAACCTCAACTTTTTTGGATTGGTGGTCTTTTTGGCCTAGTTTTAATGCGTATTTGGTCCCTCGGTAAACTAAAATAACTGCAATGCCCTTCTATTTATTTTTTATGTTTTTTCTATTTAATTTAAATAAAAAAGAAAATAAATAAATAATTTTGGGCCTACATCTATCTCTATCTCTATCTCTATCTCTCTCATAAATAAATAATTTTGAGCCTACATAAATCTCTATCTCTATCTCTATCTCATGAATGAACAAACTAACGAACGAACACCCATATCATAAACATTACCAAACGGTAGAAAATCCAACAAATTTACATGTGTTCTACAATCAATTTTAAAATTCAAGATATCTATTTCACACACACACTCACATTCTATTTGATATATCTCACTCACATATCATAGACTCTGTTTCCTCACCTTCCTTTCAGTCAAGCACGATCTCGCACACAACAAACAACTCCAATACACTCTGTTTCATTATGCCTCTCTTTGATATTTCCCTTCTTTCTTTCATCTCCAGGTTGTGGTGTTTCCCCTCTTTCTGTCATCTCCGACCAACAGCCAACCTTTCCTCTTCATTTGATTCATCTTCTCAGTGACCCATGAGAGAAATTTCAAACAAAAAACACCCAGATACAAAATCATTATTATTGATTCAAACCCCAATAATCATTCAACCCTAGAGTACAGGATGTAAATGAAGAACACGAGTAAACTCTAGAAATCGGGTGGAGCTTCATTTGATGTTTTTGCCATTGATACACACATGACGAAATTAAAAGTGGGTCTCGAATTTACCAGATTTGATCCAGCGAGTCTATGATATGTGATGGGAAGAAGGCGATGCTTCCTGGCCTTGGATCTGTTATGTCGTCCGTTAGGCCACCTCCGACCACAATTTCCTTCGTCGGATATTATAATAGTGATGGCTCTGATCTTCTTTAAGTGTGAGGGTACTGGATGATGAATCCAAGGAAACTCACCACTCCCATTCTTTTGGTCCATGTGGTTTGAGTAGTGGTGGTTCTGGTTAACGGTGGTGGCTAGGGTTGTGATATGAAGAAGGAAGAAGAAAGAAGAACATAGGTGATGGTGCTGAAGTTGAACGACTTTTGGGTTTTGTGTATATTGATTTTGAAGTGTATAGGAGTTTGTGGTACTCGAATCTGAACGTAGAACTTCATATGATTCATCATTGTGTGTATGTATGTGCTATATCAAGGAAAAAGAAGCAAGGTTTACCTGTGTTGAATCTGAACCCAAATATTCATATTGTTCTTCCCCAGATCTTTATATCTTCATCTAGTCTTCATTATGAGAGAGAGGCCCCTTTTATTTTTTTTAATTATTAAATTATTAAAAAATATATTAAAAAAATGTAAAAATAAAAATAAAAGGGAAGAATAGTCTTTTTAATTTTCGGAGGGACCATTTCCTTATAGAAACATGGCCAAAAGGACCATGCAGCCAAAAAAGTCGAGGTTTCAGCTAAACCTCGGAAAAATGCATACCACAGTGACCATTTTTGCAATTTTGTCTATATTTAGTGACCAATATACTTTAAGGCCATCAGCTATGTTCTACGTGATTTTACTCAAAAAGTGTGGCATATCAACTTCAATACATCCTTACTAAACTTAGAAAGTGTTCACCACTCCACATCATATATATATATATATATATATATATATATATATATATATATATATATATATATATAGGTAAGTTAAATCGAGAACGTTCAAAAGCTTGAGAACGCGAGAACGTACCATTTATGTAAACTTCGAAACTAAGGGAATTAATTTGTAACATTTAAATTGATTATAAGGATATTAACTAATTGTCTCTTTAGTTGATTCCTTGAAAATAGCTAACGTATTCATTAATATATACCGTCATTAATCATTTTATATTCACAAGACTCAAACAATTCAACCAGTTCTCCACAAGCGCCGTTTTTTTCCTTTCAAGCCAATTAGGGTTCAAATCAATCCATAACCCATCGTGATAACATGTAAAAATCAGATCATCTAAAACAGCCAAGGCTAGTGGTCCTACCAACGAATGCGTCGATCGAGGCTGTTTGTGGCAAAGCACGACGGGAAAAGGGCTTCCGGCGACTGATGGACGATAGTACAAATTGGTAATATAAACAACCATATATTTGATGACATACATATGTGGTAAACGAGCAATATATGTGCTTCATATTTTCTTCATGTTTCTCTCCCTCTTTTTGGTTTATTTTTTTGTTGGCAATTACTCGTCAACGGTAACACACAAAAAAGAAGAAAAAAAGGGAATTGCATTAGTTCTTGGGCTTTTGGAAACATTCTTTGGCTTTGATTGTGATCAATGATTACAATTCATGCAAGTTTTTTTATTTGGTTTATTTAGTTTTCAAAAATGATTTTTATTCTTGGAGTTGTTTGATTTATCCATGATTAGAGTAGGAATGTAATTTGTGAATAATGTCAATATTGTTTTCAAAAAAATATTTTATGAATATTGTTATAATTTATAAGTAACTACATCATGAATTGCAAATTGGAATATATTATTAAAATGACATTAAATAAAAAATTGTGTTTGTGATTTCTATACTGTTAATGAATAAAATTATTTTCGTTTGGGTATTAATTTGTTGGTTTTTTAGGTTTATTCACTTTCTAAGAAAAAAGAAGAACAATGATCGAGATGGATCTTTATGGATTGGACAGGCATCGAGATCCATATTTTCATAATTTTTGGTTGTTATTTTTTTCATTTGTAATGTTGTAATCATTTATTTATGAAGGTAGGTTTCATATACAATATGTAATCATGTATGAATGATTTATGAATATAATTGTTTTGTTTTATTAATTATACTTAACTCTTTACATATTAATCATGTATGAATCGTTTATTCCATTTTCTTATTTATTTTAAGAAACTTTTCCCTATTTTGGTGTTTTATTCATTTATTAATATTACTATCGTGTATGTACTGTATAATTATGTATAAAGTGTTTTATTCATTTATAAATATAACTATTGTACTTTATTCATTGTAATGTTTATTTTTGTTTATATACATTCATAATTAACATAATAAGGTCAAATGAAATTCTCAAAAGAATTCATTTATGAATGAAAATAGCATGAATCTGACCATTAACTTGTTAAAGAATAAATATCCACTTACATATTTTTATTATACAAACCATTAATTTCTATTAAAAAAAAATCAAATTATGCATACATCATTTATGAATATAGGTTGCATATATAATATGTAATCATGTATGAATATAATTGTTTTGTTTTATTAATTATACTTTATTCTTTACATATTAATCATGTATGAATCATTTATTCTATTTTCTTATTTATTTTGAGAAACTTTTCCCTCTTTCGGTGTTTTATTCATTTATTAATATTACTATTGTGTATGGATTGTATAATTATGTATAAAGTGTTTTATTCATTTATAAATCTAACTATTGTATTTTGTGCATGATAATGTTTATTTTTGTTTATATACATTCATAATTAACATAATAAAGTCAAATGAAATTCTTAAAAAAATTCATTTATGAATGAAAATCACATGAATTGGACCATTAACTTGTTAAAGAATAAATATCCATTAACATATTTTTATTATACAAAACACTAATTTGTATTAAAAAAATTCAAATTATTCATACATCAATAAATACAATAAAATTGTAGAATAAAAATAGGTTTTTTTAAAATATGAAAAAAAAATCAAGAATTCATTCAATTTGATTATTTTATATTAATAAAAAAAGATATATTTTTTGTAAAAAAATTGAAATAAATGATTGCAAAATTATAGGAAACAATCATTTAATTAAGTTTAATATCTCATTAATGCAATTTTAAAATTCTTATATTACCCATAGAAATGATTGATCCATAATTGTTCTCGCGTTCTCAACCTTTTTGCATTCTCAATATATATATATATATATATATATATATATATATATATATATATATATATATATATATATATAGACAGAGAGAGAGAGAGGTAGGTTCCGTTGAGTATCAAAATAAAATAGAGATCTTGAGATTCAACCACAGCCACATAATTCACATTTGCCGCTCTAACCCTCCGGCGTACAGGTGCGGCGGGTTAGTTATAATCATAAATGATTACGTAGCGCCGCCCGCTCCTTTCACCTCTGTCACCTTCCCCAGCACCACACCCGCCACCGCCACCGCCACCACCACTACCACCACCTCTGCCACCATCCGACCCCACCAATGTCATCTCTGTCACTTATACCATCACCACCTCTGTCACCATCACTTCTTTTGCCACCAACCGTTATAATCATATATGATTACTCAATCTGTGAACAGACATATATATGTATAATCATTTATGATTATACATATACGTATAAACATGTATAATCATATATGATTATACATCTATGTCATATAATCGTTTATGTTTAGGCATACCCCGTTGCTGCCGGTACATTGGAGCGTTAAATCGGCAAATGAGAAATATGTGGCTAAGGTTGAATCTCAAGATCTCTATTTTTTTTAATCTCGTGAAATGTATCATATATATATATATATATATATATATATATATATATATATATATATATATATATATATATATATATATATGGCTAGGTTAATGTGTTTTCTTACATTTATTGTATGCTAGAATGCACCAATAGAAAATTTAGTAAAATTAAATAATTATTTAGTTAAATAAAGATAGATATTAAATGATTTCCACAATTGTATAAATATTAAATGATATCCATAATTATAATTATCTTTTTATAGAAACTAATTAAATTTGTCATTAATGTCAGCAATAACATTCTTTCAGAATGAATTCGCATCTAGGTTTTTATGTATGTGTTCGTGTTTTGTTTCAAAAGTCTTTCACTTAAAATACAATAAAGTTGCATGGAATATGAAGAACGAGAGTGTATTCTACTAGAATACACTCTCATTCTTCTAGATACGAATTCATTCTGAAAGAATATTATTGTTGACATTAATGACGAAGTTAATTAGTTTCCATAAAAAATGAATTATAATTATGGATATCATTTAATATACATATAATTATGGAAATCGTTTAATATCTATATTTATTTGATTAAATACTAATTTTATTTTTACTAAATTCTTATTGGTGCATTCTTGCACACAATAGATGTGAGAAACATTTTAACCTACCTCTCTCTCTCTCTCTCTCTCTTTATATATATATATATATATATATATATATATATATATATATATATATATATATATATCATATAAGTAAAATCATACAAGTTAAAAATAAACAACTACATAATTAAAATCATTTAAAACATGATACAACATTCTATTATTGAAAATAAAAAATTACAAAATTAAAATTAAAAAAAAAAGACAACAAAAATTAAAAGTTTAACATTACAAAATAAAAACAATATACGTTGTTGTCTTTCACTTTTGTCGTAGTCGTCTTCATTGTTACGGTTCTTTTGCCTTTGGTATACGTGCTTCATTAAATTTTGACAGAGATTGTTGTGTGTTTTTCTATTTCGTATTTCCAGAACTCAAGTATAGTATGTAGCAGTGCGGACTTGCATTTTTGCAGATGGATGAAGTAAATCGTTCGGAGTATACATACAAATATTTGGCTCTTTTCTTATATTATCATGTTATGTAAAATGACACAAACAGCCATCATCTTCTTTATGTTTTCCCGATCTCATGATCGTGTTAGGTGTTTATTATGTGTCATTTGTTTTTTAAGACTCGAAAAGTCCATTCCACATCCTTCCTTGCGTATTCTAGTGCTAACTTGAACAATTTTTTTTTTCATCTTCTCGATATGATATTGCCATATTTATACACATTTTAGGCAATATTTTAATACATTTTTATTAATATTTTGGTTATTTGCAAAGATATATGATACTTATGAGATTGAATTGAATTTTGCAGCCAAAAGGAACACTCTTGAAGATAAAGGACCAAAATCAACAAGAATTGGAACTTTGGAGGATGAAAGCTTAAAAGAAGAAAAATCCCCGCGAAAAACCAAAATCACGACGTGGCCATCACATACACGACGTGGAGCGAGTGTTCTAGAAAATAAGTGCACGAGAAGTCAGAGTCCTTGCCCGATAAGGTATTGTCTCAAATTCCCGACGTGAAATCCTTGTTCACGTCGTGAAGCGCGAAAATTCCCAAAACTATAAATACTCATTCACTTCCACGGTTTGAAGAGGCTTGGAAGATTTTCAGAGAGATTTATGGAGAATAATTATTCGGAGAAACCGAAATTAATCATTCTAGTAAGGAGATTTATTTGAAGATCGAGAGATTGAAGAATATATTCACTACATTATTTTGGTACACTTTAATCATGTCTTTCATTGTTGAGATTTTGTTCATGTTTATAGCCATGAGTAGCTGAATTTAGTTGCTTTCGTTTAGCTAGATGAAGTTTTAAACTCTATGGTTTGGTTTATTAAATTATGGATATTAATTGTTGGTTATGAGCTTGTGTTTGATTATCTTTACCTAGCATGTTAATATTTGATACTTTGATTGCTTGAATTCAGGTTCTATGTAGCTTAGTGACCATTAAATTATATTAACTTGTTACCTAGTAGTTTTAGTGACTATTAAGTGATAAAAAGTAACTAATTTAGCTGCTCTGGAGAACATAAATTATGACCATAATTGTTTTATTAAGATCAATCTTACATAGCTTATCTACATTCTATAACTGGTTCTGTGTTTGCTAGTGTATGACCATACATAGTTTTACATGAATTAGTGAAGACATTAGTAAATTTGGACTTGAATTGCTAATAAAATAATACTTGATAACCAACATTGATAATCCATAATTAGGAGCTAACCATATAGGAGAAGTGGAATCGAACTAAACGGAAGTGTTCTTAGTAATTAATTTAAATCGTTAGTTAAAGAGTTTAAGTTTGTCTGAACTTGCAAAATCAGATAAAAACCACTTTAACTTTTGCTTGTTTTAGGATAATTTTTAGTGATTTGGTCAATTAATTAAATATGTTCCCTGTTTTCGACCCCAACTTACTTTAATATGATATACACTGACTAGGTACACTGCCTGTAGGTGCAATAATAGATAAGTAGTTAGGTTATAAATTTAAAGCTAGATAAGGTGATATATTTTGCACACATCAAGTTTTTGGCGTCGTTGCCTGGGAACGTCTATTTTAGTTTTTAATTTAATTGCTTTAGGTTAATCGATCCTTTTTGTGGGGTAAAACCTGCAAAAAGTTAATTTTTAGCATTAGTTTTCTGAAGTCACGACGTGACCTCTTAAAGATCACGACGTGGGTTCAACTCTTTTACGTTTTATTTCATTTGTTAGCTTCTATTCAGATTATTTGCTTAAACACAACGTGGCATCATTACCACGTAGTGGTGAACATTCTGTAGGACTTTTTAATTACCTTTTGTTCGTTTTTACATTTTTATTTTTGCTTTTTGTTGCAGTAGTACATGACCCGTGGATCCAATACACCTTTGATACCACCGCTTGAAGATCCAGAGTCAGCCCTTCGTAAAAAGACGAACAAGAACGTAGGAGAAACAAACACAACAAAGAAATCACCATTCAAGGATCTTAAATTGGTTTTTGGTAAAAAGAAAGGAAAGCACGTTGGAGAATCAAGCAACCCTCCAAAGGACAAAGGCACTTTAGAAGGTACTAAGAACAATCCAAAGGAGGTTGGTTACGAAACATACGAAAGTAGTGAACCCGAATGTGAGCAAGAAAACAACATGGAGGATATTGCCAATATTTTGATGGAAACATATAAGAAGAGAATTCGAGAGGACACCGATCCAGGTTTAGTGCAACCCGCAATTCCCAATACCGCAAAATTCGAGCTTAAGGGACATATTCTTTCTACGCTTAAGGACGTTCCATTTTTCGGGAAAGATCATGAGGATGCTTACAAACACCTTGATGAAGTCAATGACATCGCTGGTTATTTCAAGATTCCAAATGTTCCACGCGAGACGATGTTATTGAGAATGCTTCCAGTCACTTTTAAAGGAGATGCTAAGGATTGGTTGAAAGCACCCCCACCCGGTTCCATTACCACATGGGCACAAATGTGTGAACAATTCTTAGAGCAATTTTTCCCACCATCAACAGTGTCTAAACTCAAGAGGGCGATAGCTAATTTTGAGCAACAACCGGGTGAATCACTTTATCAAGCATGGGAGCGTTACAAGGGATTACTTCAAAACTGCCCCCAAAATGATCTTAATGTACAACAAGAATTCTCAATCTTCTATGATCGGGTAAATGTGATGACAAGACGACTCCTTGATTCTCAAGGACCTTTGACGAAGAAAAATCTTGTTGAAATTAAGGATTTAATTGAAGAATTTTCTAAGCATTCGCGTGAGTATCACAATCCTCGAAATAAAGGAGCAAAAGGAATTGGAAGTGGCACTTCTGTAGACATGGCGGGTGTTTTGGCTATGCTAAATAATATGGATCGAAGAATGACGAAGATAGATCAATTCATACATGCTATACATGTGGGTTGTGAAAGATGCAATGGTCCACATTTGACAAAAGGTTGCCATTTGGACGAAAATGGGAATAAAAAAGCTCAAGTATGCTACTCAAGTGGAGATCGTTACGATGAAGATTGGAGGAAGCCAAAGAAAGAATGGTTGCCTTACGATGAATACAAAAGCAAAAAGGACGAGAAATTTAGGCAAACTGGTCGAGGCTTTTACCAAAAAGAGCAACCACAACCTGAAAAGAAAGTAGATTTTGAGTCCATGCTTACTAGATTTATGGAGGCTTTGAAAAAAACGACATGATGAAACCGATGCGGTAATAAGAGACCATCAAGCTCTAATGAGAGATCAGCAAGCTTTACTTAGAAACCATCAAGCATCAATCCAAAACATTGAAGCTCAACTTGGTCAACTAACTACATTAGTTAATGAACGACTATCTCCATAAATTCCCGATAAAAAACCACAACCGCATGTGATGGCCATCAACACTGAAGAAGATACTATTTATGAGTTCTTAGAAGCCCTAGAAGAAGAGCCAAATCAGCCCGAACCACAACAAAAGAAGTCGAAGGTTGAAGATAAAATTTATGCCGAATCCTCAACATCACGACGTGGAGATTCAATCTCCACGACGTGGGCACGGACTGAAAAGAAAAATCATTCTTGCACTCTAGCTTTTCGTCCTCTGCTACCATTTCCTTCTCAAGCAAGAGTTCATCCATTGGAGCAAGAACATCTAAAATTTATGAAACAAGTTAAGGTTATTTCTATTAATACTCCTTTTGTTGAATCCTTGGCACAAGCGCCCAAATATACAAAGTTTCTTCAAGACTTACTCGAAACTCGCCAACAATGGAGAAAACTTCCAAGGTTGTCCTCAGTGAGAAAAGTTCCATGGTAATTATGGGAGAAATACCAAAGAAGATTGGAGATACTGGACGCCTTACACTTCCATGTGAATTTGGAAATAATATGAAGACATATGCTTTAGCCGATTCTGGAGCAAGCATAAATTTAATGTCTTATTCATTCTATCAAAAGTTCAATCTTCTAGATTTGAAGGCTACTCGAATGACAATTCATATGGCCAACCGTACAGTGACTCATCCTCGAGGCATAGTTAAGGATATTTTGGTGAAAATTGGAAAATTTATTTTTCCAATTGATTTTGTAGTAATTGATATGAAAGAAGATAAAAATGTCCCAATTATCCTTGGACGACCTTTGCTCAATACCGCTCGAGCCTTGGTGGATAAACGTGAGTCAAAACTCACATTGCGAGTGGGAGATGAAGAAATGATTTTTGGAGTGGAAGATGGATTCAAGGAAGATTATGCTCAAAATGAAGTATTCAACATAGATGAAGAAAACGAGCTTGAGGAAGTGAAGAAATTAATGGAAGAAGAAATTCAATCCATTAAGAATTCAAGCGTACAAAGCCTAGAGCATCGATTCCAATGGTTTTCGAAGTCTTTGCTTACAAAACTCCAAGTTCTTTAGTTAGTGAGGAGAGTGAATAAAGTGTGGTGTTAAGTGATGAGGAAGAAGAAGTTACCCAAGTATTGAGACAACCAACTTTTGACAAGGTGAATGTTGAAGATATGGAGCTACAAAGTGAAGAAGGAGAAGGACCTAAACTTGTTGTGAATAAAGGAGTTAAGTGAAAGCTCGCAGAAGGTGATTCCAAACTGAAGAAGGAAAACTCTAAGAAGGCCTACTTAAGGAGAGTGCAAGCATACAAGAGAAGATGGAGGGAACAGAAGGTGAAATTGGTGATTGAAACTACGAGCGATTCAACGTGAGGCGGCACCGAGTCCTGCTCATGACTCCTATAAAAAGAAGCGCTTCTCGGGAGGCAACCCAAGCTCGGTTTGAGTTTTTCTTTTCGTTTTTGCGTATCTTTAATTTTTGCATTTCTAGTTGAGTTTTAGGATGATTAATCATTATAGTCATTTTAATTTTTAGAAAACAATAAAAATCAAGTGTGGGGTTGAAATTATTAGAGTGGTAAAATTTTAGAGAAAAAAGAATGAATTTTTTGTCAAAAGAAAAAAAAACCTCGACAACACGATGTGGGATTAGCTCCCACGTTGTGGTCACGAAATCTTTTCCAATTATTATTCAGATGTTTTAAAACTCACGACGTGAAGTTTTGGTTTCACGACGTGGATTAAAAATTCACCGGGAGGGAGGGGGCAGTTAAACTTGGATGACTTCACTTTTGACTATCACTTTCAAACACCCATTCTCGTGCACACGTAGTAGCAGCCCCACACTTCGATTTTGTGCCGAATTTCTTCAACTTTTTTCTTGATTTCGTGCTTAATCTCATGTTTTGGTAAGATCTCCATTCTTAATTTATATAAATTTATTCTAGTTTTAGGCATTTTGACTTAGGGTTTGTTCTTGAAGTTTCAATGTCAAAATTGAGTTGATTTGTCAGTAAATTTCAGTTGCATGTGTGATACAAAGCCTTAGAATAGAAAATGACACAAACCCCAAGAATCAATTTCAGTTCATTTTGACCCATGAATGACCGACTAAAAATCACGTCACAAACTAATTTCACGACGTGGTCTTTGTTAGCACGACGTGAAAACTGGGCACTCAGTTTTCATTTTTCTGCTGATGAATTAATTGTTTGGTGGTTTGTTGGTTTTTCTTGCTGATCATTTTTCAGATACTATGGGGCCAAGGCGTGTGATTCCGCAGGAGCAAGAACACATCGATGTACCAAGTATCCATCCACTTTATCGATTTCCACAAAATATTTTGCAAGCAATGCTCAACAACTATGTGAATAGGTTAGGATGGTTGTGCAATCGAGAGTTTGCAGTGGCACCATTGGTAGATTGGGCGTGGTTAAGTGGGATTGGTATGGTCATGGAAGTAGAAATATATTGGATGAAATTATTTGTTAGGGAAGGTTTCACATTTCCATGTAACGGGTGACGAAATTTGTTTTCTATTCAAGAACCTATTTATCAGGAATTGTCCGTTGAGTTCTTTGCCACGGTCAATTTTGAAGAACGGACTACTGACCCAACATACATTTGGGCTCTTGCATTCCAATTGGGAGGTGTTTATCGCGAATGTAGCCTTCACGAATCTGCTTGGAGAATGGGGTTATATACTGAAGAAGAAACTCAATCACCCCATTTTATCTTATTACTACAAGGTTGTGTTCGGGACTTTACCTCGGGATTGCTTGACGTACAGTTCTGGAAAAGCATTTCCAATCACAAGTATAATTCGTGTGATGCTTGTGAAAGACAAATCCAGTCTCCTATTTACCGGTTCTTACATCGTCTGATCACTTTTTCTATTACCCATAAACATCATTGCGATAAGGTGCCTACACAAAATTTGTTTTATCTTTGGAGCATCATCACGCCAGGAGTTTTCTGTGACCTACCATACATGCTTGAATGATTCATGGGGAAGAAGGCGGAAAGTTCTCGGCCTGGTAGTCCCATTACGGGTGGACATCTAGTCACCCGCTTATCTCGCTCCTATGGGATTTTAACTCCTATCTTTATTCAAAATCTTACACGTTTTCAAGATAATGATTTGATGATTCAATTCTTGAGTGTTATGCGAGTGGTGGTGAAAACTGGTAGGGGATATGTTATACCCCCAGAAGATGATGAGCAACTGATTGGTCACCAAGAGGAACGACCAAGACAGAGGGGAAGGCGAAATATTAGAGCTTGTGGGGAGAGAGGCTAACAACAACAACCACCTCAACCATTTAAGGGTGGGGTACCAACCGACCCATTCCAAAGTCGGTTTGGTACTTATTTGGATAATCTATGTGGTGGCATTAATTATCATAATCAAGCTATTGATGTTTTATTTACACATCTTAATGTGTAGCGACCGACGATCATGCCGCCTCATTACTCGTACGTTCCGACTTGGGAGGAGTTGTGGACAAGGCAAGGAGATGGAGGCGGGACAAGTGGAGTTCGGGAGGACAAAGATGATTATTAATTATCCTTTATTAAGTTTTTATTTTGTTTTAGTGTATTCTGTTTTAGTTTTTAAGTTTTTATTTGGTTGTTTAAAACTTCTAACCACACTATGTGATGGATGTTTTTCTTTTTTCCACAATTTATTTGCTATGTTGCAGATTTGGTAAGCTATCGTGAGCGTAAAAATAACAGAAAAGAGACTAGGACATATGAGAAAAGCCATTTCATTTGAAGTTATGAGTCGAAGACCACAATTTTTATTAAGTGTGGGGTCAATTTCATGCGAGCAAAGAGATTAGAGGAAGAGAGAATTTAGAAATATTAGAAGAGTCTTATTTCATTAAGTGGGTCAAAATTAATATCACTTGCAAAGGAAGACAGCTTACAAAAACAGTTTTCTGGAACTCCCAGTTTCCACGACATGGCACTTCTTTCCACGTCGTGAATTTGAAGCCATCATGATTTCGATTTCTATTTACACCGACAACACGACGAGAATTAAATTACCACGTTGTGGCTAGCACGAATGGCATTTTTGTTTTTCCTCTTCTAACTTTACAATGTGGTGTATTCCTTCCCACATTGGCATGATATGCTTTAAAGATTTTATGCTCTACCCTTGTTAAAGATACAAGTTTCTGATTTGCTTTTTGCCGGCACAATTACGTATCTCAGAAGATCCAAGTTCCAATCACATATTAAGTTTGTTCAAAGTTATCTGCATGCGTTCAGAATCGATATCGCCACTATTACCTAGGGGAGTCTGTTCTTTTTTCTCCCGTTTATTGCTTTTAAATTATTTTATGCATACAGTGAGAGCATTGTATGTCATAAGTGTGGGTAGGGATCAAAAAAGTAAATTGCTAGAAAATTTTAAATTTTTAAATTTAGAAATTTATTTCAAATAATAATATAAATATAAAATCTAGTAATAGTTTAAAATTAAGTTGCTAGTGTTATGTGGGATGATCTGATGCGAGCTCAAATGTTTAATTAAGCCAACATATGTTATAGTATATTTGTGGCTTCCAATTTTCTAGTGAAAAACCATGAGATATGAAAGGTAATCTGATAGTTTATATGGCATAATAAGTTTTGCAGCCTCTACCTGAAATCTATCCAGGAGAGCTTATGTAGTCATTGCACTTAGACTAATGCCTCTAACTAACAAAGGTTGAAGTTAAGCTCCTTTGCTTAAGCATGTAGGATTTGAGCGAAAAAAGTGAGATATATATATATATATATATATATATATATATATATATATATATATATATATATACCAAAAAAAGAGAGAAATTGCCAAAGAGCAGTAAGAAATTTTGGAACTATAAAGTATGAAGATCAAAATAGTCAAAATTCTGAATAATCAAATAGTGAAGATACCAAAAATCAAACAAAAAGGTGGTGAATTCAAAGAAATCCAAGAGCATATATCAAAGAAGTGAGGAATTCCAAAGAGCTCCATTGTGGTATCTAAAGTTGTAATTGGTTACATAGTAGTTTGGTGTAGCTTAGTGACCATTAAATTACATGAACTTGTTACATAGTAGTTTGGTGACTATTAAATTGCTAGAGCTAGGATCGACCCAATCTTAGATAAGTGATAAAAGTAACTAATTTACCTGCGCTGGAGAACATAAATTGTGACCATAATTGTATAACTGATTCTGTGTTTGCTAGGATCGACCCAATCTTAGATCAATTTTACATAACTTATCTACATTCTATAACTGATTATGTGTTTGCTAATGTATGACCATACATAGTTTTACATGAATTAGTAAAGACATTAGTAAATTTGGACTTGAATTGCTAATAAAATAATACTTGATAACCAACATTAATAATCCATAATTAGTAGCTAACCATATAGGAGAAGTGGATTCGAACTAAACATAAGTGTTCTTAGTAATTAATTGAAATCGTTAGTTAAAGAGTTTAAGTTTGTCTGAACTTGCATAATCAGATAAAAACCAGTTTAACTTTTGCTTGTTTTAGGTTAATTTTTAGTGATTAGGTTAATTAATTAAATATGTTCCATGTGTTTGACCCCAACTTACTTTAATATGCTATACACTTACTAGGTACACTGCCTATAGGTGCAATAATAGATAAGTAGTTAGTTTATAAATTTAAAGCTAGATAAGGTGATATTTTTTTGCACACATCAACTAGCTATCCTAATCCACTATTTAAGTTTAGAGCTCAAGTCTAAGTAATACTCTAAAGTACTGTCACATCCCTGGCCGAGGCGGCGGAACATGTCGGGTTGTGCGACTTAGTTCATAGATCACAGGTAAACTAAATATATAGCACAAGTACAACGATAAAAAAATTGCATTTGTATTCCATCTTGATGTTTGAATACATGGTTCTTACATATAATAATAGTACATAAATTGCCTTAACAGATAGGCAGATAATACAACAGCTAGTAAAGTAGGTCGCCTGTAATCCATTCCGACTTGAATGTCTGTTTAGTGATTTCCTAAGAATACATGTAGTTTTTATGGTCAATACAAGGTTGGTGATAGTTACAGGTTTTATGCTAATAGCAGTGCTACTTTTAAAAATCTAAAAAGTATTTTCTTTGTAAGTAAAACCATACTTAAAACTGTGTTTGTAATGAATCTTTGAATAACCATTGAAAACCAAAAGATGTCTTTGCATAAGTAGATCCATATTTAAAATAGTTTTGAGGGAAACCAAGCCCATGGTTTGCAGTGTGTGTGAGAGAGAGAGAGAGAGAGAGAGAGAGACCATAAGTAAATCCATACTTAAAATAGTTATACTAACTATGTGACTATATGTAATCCTTACAATGCTTCATTGGACGTCATAGGTAAAGACTTAAGATATTTATACGGGTAAATTTGTACGGATGAAGTTATACGGATAAACAGATATACGGATATACGTATAAAGTTATATGTCAACGTTGTAGTTATCAACCGCAGATACGGATAAAGTTGTACGAATATACGGATAAATTTATTCCATGAATTTTGACTATAAAAGTGATTCACTAAGGTAAACGGATATAATTGTATGGATAAAAGTCTTCGATATGTATAAGCGTAACAGTGTATGATATTCATTTAAATAGGTGGCGAATCTTATGGGAGTGTACACAAGTAAATGTAAGAATATACGATATACGTTTTATAGCGTGTATATATATAAACCTACTATATATGTATGCACAATATAAGTTGAAAACTATACAGTTGATGGCCGTTTACGACACATGTTTTGTGACAAGCTTTTTATACATAAAATCATAGCACTTTGTAGTAGGAAGATATATCATTTTTTTATTGGTCGTAATATATTTATAACAACTATAATATATCTATATTACATGTTTTGATTAGTTTATTTGTAAATAACATGTTACTTGATGAAATAACATCTTATAAACTTGATATGATTTGTAAGAAAAAACAGAAAATTTAATCTAGAATAACGATTTTGTCCCTGTTTTAGAAAAATTCTAGAAAAATCATTGGGAGTCGGAATTAGGATTTGTAAACACTCAAGGCTTCGTAATTGACTCTAATTTGTCCCTGATTTATTCCTTAGCGTGATATGTAACTAACTAGGGTGAAAATGGCCGTTTTCACAGACTGGTCTAAAATAGACTGAAATGATATGTAGTTTTGCAAAAATCATAATAAATTATATAAAAATCGTATGAACGAGTGCGAATAGCCCCTAGAAAGGTAGCGATCTGATTTACTTGCATATGATACAATTTTGCAAACTATAAAGTTTAAGAGGTGTAAGACAGGTCTTGAACAGACCATAATTTTGGTGTAAAAAGTTGATATATATATATATATATATATATATATATATATATATATATATATATATGTGTGTGTGTGTGTGTGTGTGTATGTGTGTGTGTGTGTTTTCATTTTTACTTAAATAAGATTTTATATCATCCAAATAGTAATCATTTAGCATGTATTATCCCCCGAAATATATAAAAGCATTAAAATGGGGTTGTAAGCACTCACCTTTGATGTGTGAATTCGGTTTAGACGCAAGAATGTGATTGTGTTCGGGAAGCACCGCGAAGTAACACCAAAATAGCAACGAATTCTAACCCAGTTTGGACTTGATTTAAACCCACAAAACAACACCAAAAAAACTTGATTTTTGAACTAGGAAATAACCACAAAAGGAATGGGAACACAAGGTGGCACAAAAAGGTGGTGGCCGAGAGAGTGGTGGTTCTTCGGTGGTGGAGTGGTGGTTTTTGGTGGTGTTTCTAAACCAAGAGAGAAAATGAGAGTAAGGGATAGGGAAAGAGAAGTGATTACTAAATTTGTGTGATCAAAATGGGAAGACAATGGTTATATTTATAGTTCATGAAGACCTCTCATGTCCATGTTAGCACCATTCCTTGAAAATTAGTCAAACACCTAATATCACAATAATTGTACTATGAGAAGTAGTGCACACAAAGGAAGATGAAGGGTAATGGGGTTAGGGAGTCACGTGGGTAAGGAGTCCAAGAGGGGTAAGAGTTGGTTTCTTTCATCTCTTGCATGTTATATGGGTCATGGTAATGTCATGCTCTCCAAAAACGCTCTCGAAATTCCCATCTGAGGTGTCCAAGCGTCTCAACAGATCGATTCAGTTTTAGTAGTTTAAAGAAAATCAGTGTTTTACTGGTTTGCTTTCTTATAACGGTCGTATCTTTTGCATACGAACTCCGTTTTGGACGTTCTTTATATTTTTGGAAACAGATGAACATGTATTATGAGACTAGAATGTTTTCTTTTCTCACAACTGCTTAATATGAAATTTTAGTTTTTCAGACTTATTAACTAGGGTTGTAGTTTGAGTTGTTTGATTCGTTTGAGATTTCCCACAATTGGGAGTAAGATACCATCTGGTATCTTATAATAGTTGTAATGACACTATATATTTTTCAAAATATCCATTAAAGCTTAATAGATCAAATTACAAAGCGGATCGCGGTGAACTAGTTGTCTACAGTTTTAGACCAAAATTTCGGGATGTCACAAGTACCTAGTTCACTTAAATCAAAGCTTCGATACAAATTGAAATTCCAATTGAGTTGGCTATTAGAAAACAATGTTTAAACATATTTCAAAATTCAAAAAATATAATGTAGCAGAATTTACGGTCCTGTAACATCCCGTTAATTTCTGTTTGTAAAGTCAAACAAAGGTCAACTAGACTCTTTTTTATTGTTTGGGTTTTTATTTAGGTTATAATAATAACCTTTATTTGTTAAAATCCATAAAATATCTACAATTGAATTTAGAAGGAAAAGGCTTGAAAACCAAGAAACTTCGCATCTTATTCCTTCGCTTCGGACCGCAAACACTTCGGACTGCAAAGAGTTTACGGTCGTACACTCCTCGCAGCCGTAAACGAGGCCGTGAATGGCTTCGGCCGTATACTCTTCGAATCTTATCTTCTCGGAAACCAAACCTTATCGCATTGGAACTTGTTCACGGTCGTAAACTCTAACCGACCTTGGGCCGTAAACGAGGTTCACGGCCGTAAACCCTCGGACCGTGAACCCTCGCACATATATATAGATTTCCTTCATTTTTCACCATTTCTCACATTTCCAACCCAAGAAACTCGATTTTCTCTCAACTATCATCAAGAGTTCTTATCTTGATCTTCAAATAAGTAAGTGTTTCTTCCATTTGTTAGTTGATACCTTGCTTAATCTAGTGAAACCCTATGATTTCATCCATGAAATCATCTCTTTTGGTTAGATCTTCAAGAACACCAAGAACACACACTAGTTCTTTAGACCGTGAACACCCCCTTCACGCTTCAAAACGTAAATATCTTTCCGTAAACACCTTTGTGTGGCCGTGAACCCCTTTAATGCAATCACATGTGATTGTAACACTTCTATTGAAGTGTTTCCAAGTCCCTAAATTGGTTCCCTATCATAATTAGTTGTTATATACACTAATTATATCCATATATGTGTCATTATATGCTTAATAGGATCCGTTTGTGCTCGAGATTTCACTTGACACTTAGCATCCTACATCGACCTTTCACTCGAATCACTCACTGCAGGTGAGTTCATACCCCCGTATTTTCATAGTTTTTACTGTTTTAAGGGGGGGGGGGGGAATACAAGTCTAACACAAAGATTTTGTGTTATAAACAAATGGTTTCAAATATCTTATCAAAATGGATTTCAGTTATCATCAAATCAAATGGTTGTCAATGATTGTATCAAAATGACATCAAGTCACCAAAATGAATTTCAAAATATCAAACTTCTATTAAATGTTTTTATAAACTTATATTTCTCCCAAAAAAAATCATACTTGTATATATATATTTATATAAATAAGATTTAAAAGGCTTAGGACTGATAACCCATTTTGGTTCCTTTTCCTTGTTTGGATGTGGGATTATAAGCATTAGTTATTTGTCCGAGTGTCATTTAAATTTTACTTATATATATTTGTATATGTATACAAGTATAAAAGTTAGTTCATTAAGTTTCAATTACCCTTTGTAACATGTTGAGCAATGGGTTGCATTCATGAATACTCGGTATCAAAACAGAAAGTACATGTAAATTATAATAGGTATAATTTATGATTCACAGAACATTAATTCACGATTCAAGTATACTAAAGTACATTGTTTTACAAAAACAAAGGTTTGATTCAAAACTATTCAAGGGTATACATCTTTTAGATAAATGTTAAGAATACTAATTCAAGAACATACTATCAATCATTTATTTCAGAATGATTGGGTTTTCTTAACTATTATACATGTAACGTTTATATGCTTTTTATGAGTCATTTGATACATGTTGTTTAATTTATTTAAACAATATAGTTAAAGTCCTGACATTATAACCAGAATCTCCAGCCGGGGATCGAAACAATGTGTGTATAGATCTATATTGGGATTGACAATCCCGCACTCAGACTGCTAGCTACAGTCAGGCATACACGCCTACGAGTGACAATTGTTATCAACAACTTTCAACGCAGTCATAGCGTTGGGTCAGGCCATCTAGTCAGTATGGTTATAATAACTCATATAAAAGATATTAACAATACGTTAGTGTATAATTAACTAAACTTAAGTACATTTTCAAAGTACTAGTTACGTGATACAGTTTACAGTATTACATTACAGCTTACAATAACAGATGATGAAACCAGGCATACTCTCAGATACAAGTTTACAAAAGGATTACAAATACAGAACATTGGTTTACAAATAGAACAGTTTTATGTACCTAAAACTACTTTTCATATACAACAGAAAATATAGGATTTTCTGGAATAATTTACATATTCAAGAAACAGAAAACATTCTTTCAAACATAAATACTTATGCACTCACTCAACTTTATGTTGATACTCTCTTTTCAAATTACTTGTATTATCAGGGAACCAGTAGACGGGTACTCCCCGAGCTTTTGAGAAGATGGAGCTATTTATGTCTTGTCTTCTTCTTTTGTATAACAACTTGGTTTTAGTATACAATGATGAAACACATGTAAATACTTATACTTTTTAAATACAATGGTTGTTTGTACTCTGATTACTATAATGCATGTGTTGTGATACTACAAATGAAGTCCTCCACCCCCGGACGTTTCCGCCGTCTGGTTTGGGGGTGTGACAAATTGGTATCAGAGCATTGTTTATAGTGAACTCAGTATATCAATCCATAAAAGATATACAAACTATAAATACATTTGGGGCTAAGAGCTCTGACTACAAGTATACTTTTTAGAAATTCAAGTATTTTTACAAGAAGTATACTAACACTCATACCTACAAGTACAGTAACACAGTCATAAGAACTTAAAAGTAATTGGATGTTGGAGATTACAGTCAAACCTGGACAATTATGTAATCATATCTGGGATTAATATAGTCCGATCAACTATATTGATTTGAGATATGACCAACATGTGTTTGGGAGTGATAGTGGTGTTGCGGCATGTCTAAAACTTACCAACTATACATATTCAGAAGAACTCTAGAACATAACATAAAGATTAAAATACTGTAGGGGTATTTTAGGCACTATATACTAATAACAAACATGTGAAAACAATAGAACAATTGAGGGTAGAACTATAAATATTAAGGGTATATTACAGTTATATATAATTAAAGTTATATAGACTTAGAATAAGTGATCTAGCTTCATTTCCTGTTCCTGTTTGGTTGTGGATTTTGAGCCGGGTCATTTAATCAAAGGTCAATTATACCCAAGTTATATATAATTAGTATACACTTTATAGTTATAGTAATACCTAGAACAAGTCATACAAAATACATTACTTGTTAACTGTAAGTCTATCTCGTAGAAACTTGTATCCTTAATCTATCGTTACTAACTATATTCTATATCTCTTATCCCTATTCTCACTTAGATAACAAATGGCTGAATTTCACTTACCTGGAGACCCGTATTTCCCTGGTCAAGGACAAGATGCAGAGCCAGAAGAAAATCACGAAATTCCCTTAGATGATGATTTTGCATAAAATTTTCCTGAAGACAATGATTCCGAATCAGAAGCCTATAATCCACCACCATTTGCCCAAAATCCTAAACCTCGTCCGGCTTTTCAAGGCCCGACGTCTCTGTGGGCGGAAAGCTTGGAAACATGGAGTCAAGAACAGGGTCAACCCATGCCATACAACGGAGATAGAAGCTTCTATAACCTGAGCGAAGGAGGCTCAGCAGACAGAGTCCTGCCAATTCTGGTCCGCAGGGTTGCTCAAAATAAAATATAGGGTAGGACAGCCATCAACCGAATCATGGAAGTTGATGCCAATGCAGGAGTTAATACAGTCTGCATTCATCGTATTGAAGATGCTCGTGACAGAGCACTGAGAGACAAAGAAGCCTTACTGCAAGAGTTAGCTATAACTCGAGCTGAAGTCATAGAACTTCGAGCACGCCTGACAGTGTATGAAAGACATCTGCTTGCTGTGGAGTGTCAACTGGCTGAGTTGAGGTTTCGTTCAAGTGATAACCGTCGCTAGTAGGAGATGCTCTACTCATTCTCTGTTCACTCTTTTGGTTATAGTTTAAGTCTACGGATAAGTTCTAGTGTTATTTTTCTTGTTTTTTCAGTGCGACCGCGAAAATTTTATTTTCGGTAGGTCAGTATGATGTCGATGTTTTTCCCAGAATTTGGTATATTGTAGACCTGTATTGTAATATCCGGATTTTCAGGTATGTTATTTTGAATTATTTATGTTTTTAGGATCATTGATCTACTCGACAAGTTGGTGCTATAACTCGTCGAGTAGAAGCGGGGTGGCCACGTGAGTTTAATGAACTACTCAACGAGTCCAAGAGTAGACTCGTCGAGTAGGCGCTGTTAGTGGAAACCCTAAATCATCGGGCATGAGCCCTATTTAAAGGCACTTATGGCCTTCATTGGCGGCTACCATCCCAGAGAGAGAACCCCCATCGATCTTGAGTGTGTAGAGTGGGAGAGAGAAGACCATTTGAGCTTTTGGTGTGATTTTGCAAGAAAGGAGAGGAGCTCCAGCAAGAAGGATCAAAGGAGATTGCTATTCTGAGTTAGCCAAGCAAGGAGTTCACCTTGAGGTACCAAATCAGACCCCTCTTTCTCTCTATTGTATGGGTTTCATTATTTGGGGTTAGGGCTTGAATCATTCCTTTTTGGGGGTTTTGGATGCCTCAAACCCCCTTCTTCGAGTTGTGTTAGAGATGTGGACCCTTTTAGGTCCAGGAAGTCCCAAGCATCCAGCTTTATGCATTTCCAATGGAGTTTTGAACCTACGTTGCCATTTTAGGAGCTATTTCAGCAAAAAGAGCCTTATGAGTGTTGCATGAGTATAAAGGTTGGACATTTACGTGAATTTTGAGTGTTTAAAGACCAGATCTATGGATTAGAGAAGCAGATCTGACCTCAGGAGGTCGTTTGAGCATTCTCATGGAAGAAACTCGCCGAGTCCATGAGCGGACTCGACGAGTCGGATCGTGTTGCACCACGATTCGTGATCAGTGGTAATCGTTGAGAGAAAGGTTAACTCAACGAGCCGAGTGGACCTTAGGAGGATTCAGAGGACATGTATGGACTCGCCGACTCACCCGAGTGCACTCGACGAGTCTGGTCAAAGTTGGGTCGTTGACTGGGGTTGACTTTTAAGGTTTGGTCAACATTTGGACATCTGACCATTGGAGGGGTAAAATGATCTTTTCCCCTTCTGAGAGAATATAGGGAGGGATTATTCTAGCCTTTGAGAGCCGTATTAATTAGGGATATTTACTTTATGTGATTAGGCGGAGGCTAGATCAGATATTCGAGTTTGAGACTTTCCGAGATTTCCCGAGGTGAGTCTTCTCACTATACATTACCTAGAGTTGTATCTATGTGCAGACCGGAGGGTCTTATGTGTTATGTGTATGTTTGAGTTTATGTGTAGTGTGATATATGTATGCTATGTGTTATATAGACCGGACCGAAGGGTCCAACGATTTAGATCGGACCGGAGGGTCCAACGATTTAGACCGGACCGGAGGGTTCAACGAGCTAGACCGGACCGGAGGGTCCAACGAGCTACGGGACTGGAGGGTCCCGCTGAGAAACAATGACCAAAGGGTCATACCGAGTTATAGCCTCGAGTGGCTTATGTGTTGTATGTGGTATATTGGGGAACTCACTAAGCTTTTATGTTTACCGTGTTATGTGTTATGTGTTTCAGGTACCAGTGAGGATCGCGGGAAGGCGCCGACATGATTTATACACACTGGCAGAGGATTATGTTTTGAGATTATGGGATATGTTTTATTATGATAACATTGGATCATGAGATTCTGGGAATATTATATATGTTTTTATCATGTTGAAAAATGAAAAATTGTTTAAAATTTTACGTCGTTACAAGTTGGTATCAGAGCCTTGGTTTGAGAGATTCGGATGCACCTCCGGGCGCATCTGAACTCAAACTGAGGATTTGAGAGAATTTTTCATAAAAGAAACAATTTTTCTACCAGAGTAAAAGATTTTTGAGAAAAGCAGAACGGAGCAGTGTGTACGATCAGCCAGCGCCCGAACGGTGATTTCCCAAAATACCCTTACATTATGTGTTATGAGATATTATGTGATATGTTATGCATGCTAGAGTAGGCTAGGTATTCATGGTTAGGACTAGAGTGGGCCTGATTTGTGATGCCTTAGCCTAGGAGTTACTGCTACTATGAGATACTTCGAGAGTGAGTAGGTAGCAGCGAGGAACTTATGAGTGGTCTACCGGAGAGTAGCCTGAGTTTAGTGAGATATAGAGTACTTGTGATTTGGGATCCTAGGAGGAGGACTTGGGGTGAATACCGATGCATTGTGGAAGGTAGTATAGGGCCCATACTACTGAAAACACCGGATCGGTGAGCAGTCCAAGTAAGAATCCTTAGGGTACTAAAGAACAAGTAGAGTTGAGTATCGAGTGCGAGTATACTCGAGCGAATCTCTAATTTCTTTTGTGTTGTATTTCAGAGACATCATGGTTGGGACGCGCCACCACCCAGGAGGCAGTGGTACCAGTGGTACCAGCGATGAGGAGATCCGTAGGTTGATTCACGAGGAGGTGGCCGCAGCCATACGGGCGGAGATTCCTGAGATGTTTGGGTCTATCAATACCACTTTGATTGAGACGTTTGACGAGCGGTATGCTTCTCTTACCGAGGCTGTTGTTGCTGCAGCCACCGCAGCCGTCACCGCTGCCAGGCCACAGGGGGGTGACTCGTTGTTGTACCGAGAGTTCAGCAACACGAAGCCACCAGAGTTTGATGGGACTCAGGATCCGATAGCCGCGATGAGGTGGATCTCTGACATTGAGGGATGCTTCTACACCTGTTCGTGTCCGGAGCATCTGAGGGTACAATTCGCGCTGAACCAGCTTCGCTTGGGAGCGAAGGACTGGTGGAAGTTTGTTACGGCAGACTTCACTCCTGCAGAGATTACAGCGGTGACCTGGGAGAGGTTCACCACCATGTTCCGAGATGAGTATGTTCCTCCGGTGGAGAGGGAACGATTGGCACAGGAGTTCTTGTCCCTCAAGTAGGGAACTGAGTCGGTGACAGTGATTATGAGGATGTTTCATGAGAGGGCGTTGTTTTGCCCTGAGCACGTGTCGACCGAGCAGGCACGTATGAGCCGATATCTGAGCATACTGAGGAGAGACATTCGTGAGTTCATGGCGAACTCGACGTACCAGACATTTGCCGAGCTCCAGGCAAATGCTCGGAAGAGGGAGATCGAGCTGGAGACTCAGGCCAGGGAGGAGGCCGAGTCTCAAAGGAGGGACAGGCGACCGGTGCAGTCGCAGCCGGCAGCCAAGCGGGCGAAGCCCGCTGATTCGAGATCTGGAGGTCCTAAGGGCCTCACTTGCGGGAAGTGCGGCAAGAGCCATGAGGGAGTGTGCAGAGCTGGGGTGTGTTACAAGTGTGGGAAGGAGGGGCATTTCACGAGGGATTGCCCCTAAGGGATTTTCGGTTTGCTTTCATTGCAACCAAACAGGCCATCGGAAGCCGAGTGCCCGCAGCTACTACATGGATCAGCACAGGGATCTGCACCTGCTGCTAGAGCTACCGAGGTCCGGCCAGCGAAGGCCGAGGCACCGAAGGCTCGCGGGAGAGCCTTCCAGTTGACAGCGGAGGAGGTCCGTGTAGCGCCCGATGTCGTGGCCGGTATGTATTCTATTACTTACTGATTTTGAGTTTAAGATTTTGTGTTTATATTGTGGTATGCATAGGTACTTTTCTTGTGAGTTTTGTACCTGCTTTGGTGTTATTTGACTCGGGTGCGAGTCGATCTTTCATGTCATTAGCATTTAGTCAACACATCAGTGTCCAGCGAGAGGCGTTGAGTCGACCTCTACGAGTTTCTATAGCCGACGAGCGAGCGGTGTATGCTACTGATGTGATTCGAGGATGTGTACTCGAGATCTTCGGTGTTGAGTTCCCGATTGACCTAGTACCGATTGCGATGGGTGATGTTTGTGTCATCGTGGGCATGGACTGGTTGAGCCGCTTTGGAGCTGTTATCGACTGCGAGCGTCAGATGGTGCTGCTACGAGACCCTAGTGGGGGAGTGCTGACAGTGTATGGCGAGGGTACCCGAATTGGGTCAGCATTTTGTTCGGCTGCCAAAGCGAGACAGAGCCTACAGCAGGGCTGTAGAGGGTTTGTAGCCTATGTGATGGATACACGAGTGGCCGCAGAGAGGTCGATTTCGGTTGATGATTTTCCGATAGTGCGTGAGTTCCCAGATGTTTTTCCCGAGGAGTTGTCGGGTGTGCCTCCTGAGAGGCAGGTGGAGTTACGCATCGATTTGGTTCCGGGGGCAGCACCTATCGCCAAGGCGCCTTATCGCCTTGCGCCGCCAGAGATGCGGGAGTTATCCTCGCAGCTTCAGGAGCTGCTAGGAAAGGGGTTTATTCGACAGAGTAGTTCGACGTGGGGAGCGCCGATCCTTTTTGTCAAGAAAAAGGATGGTTCACACCGGATGTGCATAGATTACCGGGAGTTGAACAAATTAACGGTCAAGAACCGTTATCCATTACCGAGGATCGACGATCTGTTCAATCAGTTGCAGGGTTTGTCTTGGTTTTCCAAGATAGACTTGAGGTCTGGATATCACCAGATGAGGGTGCATGATGAGGATATCCAGAAGACAACATTTTAGGACTCGTTATGGGCATTACGAGTTCGTGGTGATGCCTTTTAGGCTCACCAATGCACCAGCGGCGTTCATGGACCTCATGAACCGAGTATGCAGGCCGATGTTGGATCGATCGGTGATTGTGTTCATCGACGACATTCTAGTGTATTCCAGGACCAGTGAGCAGCATGAGGAGCACATGAGGGAGATCCTCGGAGTATTGAGATCGGAGAGGCTATATGTCAAATTCTCCAAGTGTGATTTCTGGTTACGTGAGGTCCAGTTCTTGGGACATCTCGTTAATAAGAATGGGATATTGGTCGATCCGGCCAAGATTGAGGCGGTCATGAGTTGGGAGGTGCCGAGATCCCCCACAGAGATCAAGAGTTTTCTGGGGTTGGCCGGCTACTATCGGAGATTTATTCGGATTTCTCCAAGATTGTCGTTCCCCTCACCAGGTTGACCCGGAAGGGGGCTGCTTTTACGTGTGGTCCACAGCAGCTGGCCTCGTTTGAGACTCTTCGCCAGAGGTTATGCGAAGCCCCGGTGTTAGCTCTTCTGGAGGGAATGGAGGATTTCGTGGTGTATTGTGATGCGTCTATATCGGGGTTGGGTGCAGTGCTTATGCAGAGAGGGCACGTGATAGCATACACATCGAGGCAGTTGAGGCCTCATGAGACAAGGTATCCCACCCACGATTTGGAGTTGGGGGCGGTGGTGTTCGCCCTCAAGATATGGCGCCATTATTTGTATGGGGTTTGGTGTACCATATACACGGACCACAAGAGTTTGAAGTATCTGATGGATGAGCCCAACCTGAACATGCGTTAGAGGAGATGGTTGGATGTGGTAAAGGATTATGACTGTGAAATCCTGTACCACCGGGGCAAGGCTAACGTAGTAGCCGACGCTCTGAGCCGTAGGGCGGAGAGTGCCCTGATTCGATACATATGTATGAGGATGACGGTGATGACTCCGGTGTTGGATACTATTCGAGAGGCCTAGGCAGAGGCTATGAGATCGGAGAACCGTAAAAGGGAGCGGGTGATAGGACAGGTGTCCGAGTTTGTGACGGATAGCCGAGGGCTCTTGACCTTTCGTGGTCGGATTTGGGTTCCGTATACGGGCGGGGCACGTAGCACCTTGATGGACGAGGCGCATAGATTGAGATTCTCGATCCATCCCGGGGCTACGAAGATGTATTTGGACCTGAAGAGAGATTATTGGTGGCCCTGTATGAAGAGGGATGTTGCATGGGTAGTAGAGAGGTGCTTGACCTGTCGCCGGGTTAAGGCCGAGCACCAGCGCCCGCATGGCAAGTTGCAGCCGTTAGAGGTTCCCTAGTGGAAGTGGGAACATATTTCTATGGATTTTATCACCAAATTGCCGCGAACCGCGAGGGGTGTTGATGCAATTTGGGTGATTGTGGACCGGCTGACGAAGAGCGCTCACTTTCTTGCTATCAGTGAGAGCTCTTCTGCGGAGAGGCTAACGGAGATGTATGTGAGAGAGGTGGTGTCACGGCATGGAGTTCCGATCTCGATTGTGTTAGATCGAGATGTACGTTTCACTTCCAGGTTCTGGAAGAAATTTCATGAGGAGTTGGGTACGAGATTGCATTTCAGTACTGCTTACCACCCACAGACAGACGGGCAGAGTGAACGGACGATTCAGATGCTCGAGGACATGCTTCGGGCATGTGTTATGGACTTCGGTGGAAGTTGGGACACATACCTACCTTTGGCTGAGTTTTCTTACAACAACAGCCACCATTCGAGTATTGGTATGCCTCCCTTTGAGATTTTATATGGGAGGAGGTGTCGGACTCCCATCTGTTGGGGAGAGGTAGGGCTGCGAGTAATGGGTAGCACTGAGATAGTTGTTAAGACGACTGAGCAGATACAGCTGGTCAGACAGAGGTTACTAATAGCCCAGAGCCGTCAGAAGAGTTATGCGGATAGGCGACGATCCGAGCTCGAGTTCCAGGTCGGAGATTTCGTACTCCTGAAGGTATCTCCTTGGAAAGGAGTGATCCGATTCAGGAAGAGGGGCAAGCTGGGGCCCCGATACATTGGTCCATTCAGGGTGACCGCGAGGGTGGGTAAGGTAGCATATCGTCTAGAGCTACCCAAGGAGTTGAGTCAGATCCATGATACCTTCCATGTATCCCAGTTGAGGAAGTGTATAGCTGATGAGACGGCAGTAGTGCCTCTAGAGGATATTCACATGGACGCGAGCCTGAATTACATTGAGAGGCCGATCGCGATCTTGGATCGGAAGGTCAAGGTTCTGAGGAACAAGGAGGTGTCCCTGGTTCAGGTCCAACGGCAACATCGGAGAGGGTTCGAGCTGACTTGGGAGACGGAGTCGGAGATGCGGGAGCAGCATCCAAAGTTGTTTGTAGAGCGAGAATTCGAGGGCGAAGTCTGATTCTAGTGGGGGAGAATTGTAACATTCGGATTCTTGAGGTACCAAATCGGACCCCTCTTTCTCTCTATTGTATGGGTTTCATTATTTGGGGTTAGGGCTTGAATCATTCCTTTTTGGGGGTTTTGGATGCCTCAAACCCCCTTCTTCGAGTTGTTTTAGAGATCTGGACCCTTTTAGGTCCAGGAAGTCCCAAGCATCCAGCTTTATGCATTTCCAATGGAGTTTTGAACCTAGGTTGCCATTTTAGGAGCCATTTCAGCAAAAAGAGCCTTATGAGTGTTGCATGAGTATAAAGGTTGGACCTTTACGTGACTTTTGAGTGTTTAAAGACCAGATCTATGGATTAGAGAAGCAGATCTGACCTCAGGAGGTCGTTTGAGCATTCTCATGGAAGAAACTTGCCGAGTCCATGAGCGGACTCGACGAGTCGGATCGTGTTGCACCACCATTCATGATCAGTGGTAACCGTTGAGAGAAAGGTTAACTCGACGAGCCGAGTGGACCTTAGGAGGATTCAGAGGACAAGTATGGACTCGCCGAGTCACCCGAGTGCACTCGACGAGTCTGGTCAAAGTTGGGTCGTTGACTAGGGTTGACTTTTAGGGTTTGGTCAACATTTGGACATCTGACCATGGGAGGGGTAAAATGGTCTTTTCCCCTTCTGAGAGAATATAAGGAGGGATTATTCTAGCCTTTGAGAGCCGTAATAATTAGGGATATTTACTTTATGTGATTAGGCGGAGGCTAGATCAGATATTCGAGTTTGAGACTTTCCGAGATTTCCCGAGGTGAGTCTTCTCACTATACATTACCTAGAGTGGTATCTATGTGCAGACCGGAGGGTCTTATGTGTTATGTGTATGTTTGAGTTTATGTGTAGTGTGATATATGTATGCTATGTGTTATATAGACCGGACCGGAGGGTCCAACAATTTAGATCGGACCGGAGGGTCCAACGATTTAGACCGGACCGGAGGGTTCAACGAGCTAGACCGGACCGGAGGGTCCAACAGCTACGGGACTGGAGGGTCCCGCTGAGAAACAATGACCAGAGGGTCATACCGAGTTATAGCCTCGAGTGGCTTATGTGTTGTATGTGGTATATTGGGGAACTCACTAAGCTTTTATGCTTACCGTTTTATGTGTTATGTGTTTCAGGTACCAGTGAGGATCGCGGGAAGGCGCCGACATGATTTGTACACACTGGCAGAGGATTATGTTTTGAGATTATGAGATATGTTTTATTATGATAACACTGGATCATGAGATTCTGGGAATATTATATATGTTTTTATCATGTTGAAAAATGAAAAATTGTTTAAAATTTTACGTCGTTACATGTATAGGGTCAAGCTTTCCAGACTTTATGTATTCAATGTGCCAATTTAATCGACATGCATTTTCATAATCTTTGAATAATAACCATTCAATTTCATATCATTTTGTTACAAGTTGTACTTATCGTAGACTTCTATTTCCAATTCATTACAAGATTCATGTTGAACTAAATGTTTTAGTTCAGAGATATCAAAATTCATATTCACTCTTGATATCTTACCATCTTTGTATATTTTAACTTTTATAGAGAAAGATGCCTCCTCGTAGAAATCCAAGACGTAACACAGTTAATGAAGCACCGACACCACCTCCGCCACCACCTCCTCAGTTCGACGTTGCTATGTTCCAAGCGGCGGTCACGGCGGCCGTAGCGGCTGCCATGTCTCATATTAATACTCCTGGTACTAGTGGGTCGGGAGCTGGTGCACATCTTTCTAACCATGGCGAGAGTCATGGGCACTCACGAGAGTGCACTTATAAAGATTTTTCTAATGCCAAAGCCAGGACCTTTAATGGGACTGGAGGAGTTATGGCATTAAGACAGTGGATTGAGAAGACAGAAGCAATTTTTGAAATCTGCTCCTGTCCAGAGAGCTGCAAAGTCAAATTCGCTGCTTGTACCTTTTTGGATAGAGCTTTAACGTGGTGGAATGGCCATGTTAAGTCACTGACTCTGGTAGTGGCTAACTCGATAAGTTGGGAGAACTTAAAAGCCATGCTAATGCGAGAATATTGTCCGCGAGGGGAAGTTCAGAAACTCGAGCAAGAGCTCTGGGGTCTCACAATGGTTGGTTCTGACATATCAACCTATACCAGTAGATTCTGTGATCTGGCAATTCTTTGTCCGGATATGGTTGCTTTGGAGAGCAAAAAGATTGAGAGATATATTTGGGGTCTGTCGCCCCAAATTCAGTCAAGTGTTTTAGCTTCAAGGCCTGTTACTTTTGACAGCGCCAAAGAGCTGGGACAATTTCTTATTGACCACAGAGCCCGTCAAAACTCAGTGGTTGCTGCACCAGAACAACCAAAGGGAAACAACAACAACAACAACAATAACAACAACAACAACAAGAAGAAGGGTTGGAACAAGAGGAAGGGCAAGTCTTCACAGGAATCCTCAAAGAAGCAACAACTAGTTGCAGTCAATGTTGCTACTGTTCCTGCTAACCCTGCACCAGCTAAGCCTTATGCTGGTAATCTCCCTAAGTACAACAAGTGCAATTTTCACCATAACGGAAATTGCCAGGAAATGCAGTGTCATAACTGCAACAGGAAAGGGCATACTGCCCGATTCTGTAGATCACCATCACAACCGCTTAACCAAGTACCTGCCACTGGAGTAGGTCAAGCATACTACCAATGTGGTGATGTGGGGCATTTCAAGAGAGATTGTCCAAAAGCTGGAAATGTTGGTGGAGTTGGGAGAATTTTTGCTTTGGGTCATGAAAAAGCGGTAGCAGACCCTGCAGTGGTCACGGGTACGTTTCTTCTCAACAACACTTATGCATGCATTCTATTTGATTGTGCTGTTGAGAAGAGCTTTGTGAGCCATAATTTCAAACACTTGGTAAATCAAAACTCCCAACCACTAAAATAAACATTCACAGTCGAAATGGCTAACGGGAAATCTGAATCCACCAACGATATATTCATAGGATTTACTCTTACCTTGAATAACTTTTCGTTCCCAATAGACCTTATGCCGGTCTCTATCAAAAGTTTCGACATCATAATAGGTATGGATTGGTTGTGCCCTAACCATGCTGACATCCTATGCTATGAATGAGCCATTCGTCTGAACTTGCCAACTAACGAAACTCTTGTTATTTACGGCAACAAACCCGGAACAAACCTTCAGATCATTTCTTGCGTCAAGTCACAGAAGTACCTTCGCAAAGAGTACTGTGCTTTCTTAGCTCACGTGGTAGACAAAAAGCAAGAAGTGAAAGATATCGCGAGCATTCCTGAGGTCTGAAACTTTCCCGATATTTTTCCCGATGATCTTCCAGGAGTGCCTCCCGAACGACAAGTCGAGTTCAGAATCGACTTAATCCATGGGGCTACCCCTGTAGCCAAATCCCCCTATCGTCTTGCACCTTCTGAAATGCAGGAATTATCCAGCCAGCTTAACGAACTCCTTAGCAAAGGTTTCATAAGATCAAGTTTCTCACCCTGGGGAGCACCGGTCTTGTTCGTGAAGAAGAAGGATGGATCATTCCGTATGTGCACAGACTACCGCGAGCTGAATAAACTTACCATTAAGAATCGATACCCTCTGCCTTGCATTGACGATCTGTTCGACCAACTTCAAGGTGCGAGCTACTTCTCAAAAATAGACTTAAGATCCGGGTATCACCAGTTACGGATTTTGGAGGATGACATTCCCAAAACCGCGTTCAAAACTCGTTATGGTCATTATGAGTTCGTAGTGATGTCATTCGGATTGACGAATGCACATGCTGTGTTCATGGGTCTAATGAACAGAGTGTGTCATCCATTCCTGGACAAATTCGCCATAGTCTTCATTGACGACATCCTTATCTACTCTAGAAGTGAAGAGGAACATGGCCAATATCTGCGTCAAGTATTGCAAACTCTTAGATTAGAGAAACTCTATGCGAAGTTTTCAAAGTGTAAATTTTGGATCAAGAAGGTTGATTTCCTAGGTCACGTGGTCAGTTCAGAAGGAATACACGTCGACCCTTCCAAAATAAAGGCAATTGAAAACTGGTCAGCACCCAAAACACCTACAGAAATCCGTCAATTCTTAGGTCTTGCTGGCTATTATCGCAGATTCATCCAGAATTTCTCTTGAATAGCTAAGCCTCTTACCACCCTGACGCAAAATGGTGTAACTTTTAGTTGGGGTGAAAAACAAGAAAAAGCGTTCCAAATGCTGAAGCGAGCTCTGTGTAGTGCACCGATCCTGTCTCTTCCTGAAGGGACAGAGGATTTCGTAGTGTACTGTTATGCTTCTAATCAAGGGCTTGGAGTTGTTCTTATGCAAACAGGAAAGGTTATATCATATGCCTCAAGACAGCTAAAGACACATGAATTCAACTATACAACACATGACCTTGAACTAGGAGCAGTGGTATTTGCTCTGAAGATCTGGAGACATTGCTTATATGGAACGAAATGCACAGTATTCACGGACCATAAAAGTCTCCAGCATATCTTTGATCAGAAAGAGTTGAACATGAGACAACGACGATGGGTAGAGCTACTGAACGACTACGATTGTGAGATTCTTTATAACCCTGGTAAAGCTAACGTAGTAGCTGATGCCCTTAGCAGAAAAGAATACTCAGGACGCCGAGTAAAGTCGTTGACCATGACAATCCATTCACATCTGTCCACACAGATCAGAGAGGCTCAACTTGAGGCCTTAAAACCTGAAAACGTGACAGGTGAAACTTTGAGAGGAATGGATAAAAACTTCAAAGTCAGGGATGATGGAGTCTATTGTTTCATGAACCGGATCTGGACACCAAAGTTCGGTGGTTATAGAGACGTGGTTATGAATGAAGCACACAAAACCCGATACTCCATTCATCCAACTTCAGACAAGATGTACCTGGACCTCAAGAAACTATACTGGTGGCCAAACATGAAGGCCGAAATTGCTACCTTTGTGGGCAAGTGCCTTACTTGTGCCAAAGTCAAGGTAGAATACCAGAAACCTTCAGGTTTATTGCAACAACCTGAAATCCCTTAATGGAAGTAGGAGCGGATTACAATAGATTTCATAACCAAGTTACCCAAGACATCGGGTGGTTATGATACTATTTGGGTAATCGTCGATAGATTAACCAAATCCGCACACTTCTTACCAATCAAAGAGACCGACAAAATGGAGAAGCTAACAAGAACTTACCTCAAGGAAATCGTTAGACTGCATAGTGTACCAATATCTATTATTTCTGACCGAGATAGTAGATTCACTTCTCGTTTCTGGCAGTCTTTACAAAAATCTTTGGGAACTAGGTTGGACATGAGTACATCCTATCATCCACAAACTGACGGACAAAGTGAGAGAACGATTCTAACTCTAGAAGATATGTTGCGAGCTTGCGTGATAGACTTTGGTAAGGCATGGGATACTCATTTACCCCTTGTCGAATTCTCTTACAATAACAGTTATCACACTAGCATAAAGGATGCTCCTTTCGAAGCTCTTTATGGCCGCAAGTGCAGATCACGTCTGTGTTGGGCTGAAGTGGGTGACACGCAGCTAGCTAGAAGTCAAGTTCCTGACAGTGCTCTCACTGGTCCGGAAATCATTCGCGAAACTACGGAGAAAATAGTACAAATTCGGGAGCGACTTAAAGCTTCCAGAGATAGACAGAAAAGCTACGCTGACAAAAGAAGAAAACCTTTGGAATTCCAAGTTGGTGACCGCGTCATGTTAAAGGTCTCACCGTGGAAGGGCATGATACACTTTGGAAAGCGTGACAAGCTGAATCCAAGGTACATAGGACCATTCGAGATTCTGGCTAGAATCGGTCCAGTAGCTTAAAAACTCCGATTACCTCAAGAACTAAGTAACATACATCCTGTTTTCCACGTCTCGAACTTGAAAAAGTGTTTGTCCGATGAGACACTTGTAATCCCACTCGATGAAATCGAGATCGACGAGAGCCTCAACTTCGTGGAAGAACCAGTAGAGATCATGGACCGAGAGGGCAAGCAAACAAAGCAAAGTCGTATTCCTATAGTGAAAGCTCCCTGGAATGCCAAGCGGGGACCTGAATTCACTTGGGAGTGCGAGGATCAAATGAAACTAAAATATCCTCATCTTTTCGCTTAGTTATTTGTAAATGCTTAATTGCTTAAACTCTAATTTCAGGACGAAATTCTCTCTAACGGGGGGATAATGTAACATCCCGTTAATTTCTGTTTGTAAAGTCAAACAAAGGTCAACTAGAGTCCTTTTTATTGTTTGGGTTTTTATTTAGGTTATAATAATAACCTTTATTTGTTAAAATCCTTAAAATATCTACAACTGAATTTAGAAGGAAAAGGCTTGAAAACCGAGAAACTTCGCATCTTATTCCTTCGCTTCGGACCGCAAACACTTCGGACCGCAAAGAGTTTACGGTCGTACACTCCTCGCAGCCGTAAACCCTCGCAGCCGTAAACGAGGTCGTGAACGGCTTCGGCCGTATACTCTTCGTATCTTATCTTCTCGGAAACCAAACCTTATCGCATTGGAACTTGTTCACGGTCGTAAACTCTAACAGACCTCGGGCCGTAAACGAGGTTCATGGCCGTAGACCCTCAGACCGTGAACCCTCGCACATATATATAGATTTCCTTCATTTTTCACCATTTCTCACATTTCCAACCCAAGAAACTCGATTTTCTCTCAACTATCATCAAGAGTTCTTATCTTGATCTTCAAATAAGTAAGTGTTTCTTCCATTTGTTAGTTGATACCTTGCTTAATCTAGTGAAACCCTATGATTTCATCCATGAAATCATCTCTTTTGGTTAGATCTTCAAGAACACCAAGAACACACACTAGTTCCTTAGACCGTGAACACCCCCTTCAAGGTTCAAAACGTAAGTATCTTTCCGTATACTAGTTGTTCTATAGAAGCTCTTTACATACACCCTTGAAAACAACCATTTCCCAAAAACAATAAGAGTTTACGGCTATGAGCATCTCCCTTGGCCGTAACCCTCCTCAAGATCTTCCTTGGCCGTGATCATCATTGGCCGTACACTCCATGGCCGTAAACACCTTTGTGTGGCCGTGAACCCCTTTAATGCAATCACATGTGATTTTAACACTTCAATTCAAGTGTTTCCAAGTCCCTAAATTGGTTCCCAATCATAATTAGTTGTTATATACACTAATTATATCCATATATGTGTCATTATATGCTTAATAGGATCCGTTTGTGCTCAAGATTTCACTTGACACTTAGCATCCTACATCGACCTTTCACTCGAATCACTCACTGCAGGTGAGTTCATACCCCCGTATTTTCATAGTTTTTACTGTTTTAAGGGGGGAATACAAGTCTAACATAAAAATTTTGTGTTATAAACAAATGGTTTCAAATATCTATCAAAATGGATTTCAGTTATCATCAAATCAAATGGTTTTCAATGATTGTATCAAAATGACATCAAGTCACCAAAATGAATTTCAAAATATCAAACTTCTTTTAAATGTTTTTATAAACTTATATTTCTCCCAAAAAAATCATACTTGTATATATATATATATATATATATATATATATATATATATATATATATATATATATATTATATAAATAAGATTTAAAAGGCTTAGGACTGATAACCCACTTTGGTTCCTTTTCCTTATTTGGATGTGGGATTATAAGCATCAGTTATTTGTCTGAGTGTCATTTAAATTTTACTTATATATATTTGTATATGTATACAAGTATAAAATTTAGTTCATTAAGTTTCAATTACCCTTTGTAACATGTTGAGCAATGGGTTGCATTCATGAATACTCGGTATCAAAACAGAAAGTACATATAAATTATAATAGGTATAATTTATGATTCAGAGAACATTAATTCACGATTCAAGTATACTAAAGTACATTGTTTTACAAGAACAAAGGTTTGATTCAAAACTATTCAAGGGTATACATCTTTCAGATACATGTTAAGAATACTAATTCAAGAACATACTATCAATCATTTATTTCAGAATGATTGGGTTTTCTTAACTATTATACATGTAACGTTTATATGATTTTTATGAGTCATTCGATACAGGTTGTTTAATTTATTTAAACAATATAGTTAAAGTCCTGACATTATAACCAGAATCTCCAGTCGGGGATCGAAACAATGTGTGTATAGATCTATATTGGGATTGACAATCCCGCACTCAGACTGCTAGCTACAGTCAGGCATACACGCCTACGAGTGACAATTGTTATCAACAGCTTTCAACACAGTCATAGCGTTGGGTCAGGCCATCTAGTCAGTATGGTTATAATAACTCATATAAAAGATATTAACAATACGTTAGTGTATAATTAACTAAACTTAAGTACATTTTCAAAGTACTAGTTACATGATACAGTTTACTGTATTACATTACAGTTTACAATAACAGATGATGAAACCAGGCATACTCTCAGATACAAGTTTACACAAGGATTACAAATACAGAACATTGGTTTACAAATAGAACAGTTTTATGTAACTAAAACTACTTTTCATATACAGCAGAAAATATAGGATTTTCTGGAATAATTTACATATTCAAGAAACAGAAAACATTATTTCAAACATAAATACTTATGCACTCACTCAACTTTATGTTGATACTCTCTTTTCAAATTACTTGTATTCTCAGGGAACCAGTAGACAGGTACTCCCCGAGCTTTTGAGAAGATGGAGCTTTTTATGTCTTCTCTTCTTCTTTTGTATAACTACTTGGTTTCAGGATACAATGATGAAACACATGTAAATACTTATACTTTTTAAATACAGTGGTTGTTTGTACTCTGATTACTATAATGCATGTGTTGTGATACTACAAATGAAGTCCTCCACCCCCGGACGTTTCCGCCGTCTGGTTTGGGGGTGTGACAGGTCCCAATTCTCAAAAAGTATTTTTAGTTTTAGATTTGTGCAAGGAAGTATTAAATTCATATTGATCAAAAGTATATGTGACATCCCCAATTTTACGACCAGAAAAAACCGTTCTGTTTATGCTTATTAAATCAGAGTATTCTTAAAATAAAAAGATTAATTTTGCGGAATTTTTCCCAAAAACATGATAGTAATACTATCAAAGCATTTCCGAAGAAATGTGTTTTATTTATAAAACTCGTGATGTCATTGTTAATACAGAAACATAAGCACAACGAAATATTACAAGCCTTACTCTATTTATACTAGAAGCCTACAAACTCCTTGTTAAATGTGACTCAAGCATTTGGATCATGTCCATGGAGCATTTGGAGCACTTGGAACTCAATGGAGCACTTGGGGTTCATGGAGCATGTGAAAAAGGAATGGATCATCTAAGAAGGGAATGGATCGTCTGACAAAGGAACGGATCATACGGAAGGGGTTTGGATCACTTGGGAGTGATATGGATCAACAAAGGAACTTGTTGCGCCAAATGATGAAGTGTTGGGCCAAGAAGGATGTTGTTGTGCCAACGGAACTCCTTCTTGCTCCAAGCATATCCCTCTTGCGCCATGAAGAAGACTTGTTGCACCAAGTAGGTTCTTGTTGCGCCAAGCATGTCCTTGTTGCGCCAAGATGGTCCTTGTTTTGCAAAGGTGATGATGTTGCTCCAACCTAGAAGTTCTTACGCCACACTTGAAGCCTGTTGCGCCATCCTTGCACATGTTGCGTCATCATCGTGCAAGATGGCCACTTTTGGTTCCTTGATGAGCCATGGTATCCCTGATAAGCCAAGTATGCTATTAAGTCCTCTATGATGCTCAAGATCATTCAAGAATGCTCAAAAGTTGGTATTTCTTAAGGATTACACCATGTTGTGCCACCATGATGGATGTTGGACCATTAGTGTTCATGATGTGCCACTTGTACATCATGATGCATCACTATGGCACAAGGTGGTCCATCATGTGTGTTGTTGATGCTCATGGGTTGTATGACATGGAAGAATGTTCCAAAAGATGTTGCATGGCGGAATATGATTGGTTGTCACCATTCATGGTCCTATGGGCCAATGGGCTTCGCCCATTAGGGTTTTAGGTCTGATCCCTCAAGTATAAGTAGGTATGCATGCAGATTCATTTGTGATGTCTTGTCTCTTGTATCCTTAGTGAGTAGGACGAATCTCTAGTGAATTATACTTGTAACCTCTGTTTGAGAACTCTAAAATAAAGAATACTCCCCGCCCGCCCATGGACGTAGGTCACCGTGACTGAACCATGTAAATACTGTGTCTTTGTATGCTTATATTTTTTATTGTTATCCGCATTACTTCCTAACAAGGGTCATCAGAACTTGGCAAGTGGCATCAGATTTGTTCTGAGTCTTGACAAGTATCGTCTGTTTTCCTTAACAAGTGGTATCAGAGTTGCGGTTGGTGTTCTGTTGATTGAAGATGGCATCTCACAAGTTCGATTTGGAGAAGTTTAATGGTTCAAATAATTTCTTTTTGTAGAAGGTGAAGATGAAGGCTCTTCTGGTTCAACAAGAATGTGCAGCGGCACTGGAAGGAGAAGCGAAACTACCAAAAGACATGGCGGCTGAAAGGAAGGTGGATATTCTTGAAAGAGTGCATAGTGCTATTCTGTTGAGTTTGACAGACAAAGTACTAAGAGAGGTCATGGATCAAACGAGTGATGATGGGCTTTAGGAGAAATTGTGTGACAAGTATCAGAATAATTCTCTGACGAACATGATATACCAGAAGCAACGTTTGTATACTCTTAGGATGTCAGAAAACACCCAAGTGAAGGATCATCTGGACAACTTGAATAGGATCATCTTGGACCTATAATGTGTAAATGTAAAGATTGAAGATGGAGATCAAGCACTTATCCTCTTATATTCACTGTCGAATTCTTATGAGAATTTCGTTAATACCATGTTGTATGGTAGGAAAACGATCAGTGTGAATGATGTGAAGGATTCTTTGATGTCCAAGGAGCTAAAAAGAAAAGTTTCAGTTGGATTTGAAGTTTCCAGTTCAGGTTTGTTCGCATGCAGAGGAAGAACATCATATAGAGGTGGAGGTAACAGAGGGAAGTCAAGTTCCAAATCTAAAGCCAACATTAAATGTTATAACTGCAAGGAAAAGGGGAACTTCATAAGGGATCGTCCACTGTTGAAGAAAGGGAATAATGGTGTTGAACCAAGCAACAACAATGTTGTTGTAGTTCATGAAGATTCTGATGAAGGGGATGATGGTGAAGTTTTGACAGTTTGTACATCTAGTTCTGTTGATGCTTGGGTCTTGGAATGTGGAGCATCCTATCATATGACAGACAATCGCAACTAGTTCGACTCCTTCAAATAATGGAATGGCACAGTCAAGATGGGTGATGATCGGGTGATCAGTATCAAGGACAGTGGCACGGTGCATATCAAGATACATAATGGTATGGTCAAGAAACTGGATTGTTGGTTCGTCCTGTAATTTCGAAAGAATTAGATTTCTCTTGGGACATTGGCGAAGGAAGGATTGAATTTTTTTGGAGAGGGTGACTGGTTAAGAGTCTTAGAGGGTGCTCTTGTATTTATAAAGGGAAGGATGAATCCTCATGGTATTTATATTCTGGATGGCTGTAAGATTGGGGAAACGGTGATTGTATCCCAATCCTTGGATCAGTATGATGATGAAAGAAAGTTGTGGCATCATAAGTTGGGACATGTGATCAAGAAGAGGTTGTTTAGTGGAGATGCAACTGGAAAAGTTGAACCTTGTGAAGCTTGTGTTCAAGAGATACAAAGCAGGGTGTAGTTCAGTTCGGTTCAACACTCAAGCAAGGAGATTCTCGAGTGTGTTCACTCAAATCTATGGGGTCCCTCTCATGTGAAGTATCATGGTGGATGTCAATACTTTGTGACTTTTATCGATGATACTCAAGGAAGACATGGGTGTATTTTCTGAAAACAAAGAATGAAGATGAAGTGTGTGGGTGGTTCAAGGAGTGGAAGACGATGGTTGAGAAACAGACCGGGAACCATGTTAGGTCACTCAGAACAGAAAATGGGTTGGAGTTCTGCAATGCTTCGTTTGACAACTTCTACAAATCAGAAGGTATAGTGAGGCATCGCATTGTACGGCTAACACCACAACAAAGCAGAGTGGCGGAACAGATGAACTAAACACCGGTGGAGCATGCTCAGTGCATGTGATTATCTATTGATTTGTCGGAGCAATTCTGGGCGGAAGCAGTTAATACTGCTTGCTATCTGGAAAATAGATCTCCATCAACTGCAATTGATTGTAAGACTCCTCAAGAGGTGTGGTCTGGGAAACCCTATGAGAACACTGGTTTACGAATGTTTGGATACTCTGCTTATGCTCATGTGAATGATGGTAAACGGGAGCGCAAGGAAATTAAGTGCATATTTCTAGGATATGCATATGGATGGAAAGGTCATCGTCTGTGGTGTACAAAAGAACAAACTCCAAAATTCGTTATTAGCAAAGATGTGACCTTTAAATCTGTTATGTGTAACTAGATAGGAGGTGGTACAAGTGTTGCGGGGAACGATCAGGATGCTAGCCAGAAGGTAGAGTTTGAAACAGAAACCCTACACAGTTTTGTGATAAATGAGGAACAGTAGGGTGGCATGGAAAAGCATAGACGCGAGGAATCCCTTGTTCAACCCAGGGAAGAAGTGTCTGGTGATGTTAATACCGGGAAACTCAAATTGAAGAGGCTTCTGGAGAATAGCTTGTGATCAATGATTTAGGAGCCAAAAAGAAGTTAACATGGATGGAGATTTAGAGTGATAGATGAGTAGGGTGGTTATACATTTCTCACTACATTGAGAAAGTCTTGCGGTCGTTCTATCGTGATCATTCCAAACATGTTGGTAATTCTTTGGTGGTTCGAGGCAATCGAGGAAAAGCTCATTGGGAAGTGGTCAAGTGGATGTTGCGACACTTAAAGGGAACGCTTGATGTTTTTCTGGTGTATGGTGCAATTTCACAACATACGTACTTGGTTGGATTGATAGACTTGGACCATGAAAGTGATCTAAAGATAAGATGATCATTTGCGGTTGGTCTTGTTCATAGTCTTTTATTGAAGGTGGAGAAACCTATCATGTTCTATGATAGGTTATGCATTTAAAAGTCTGGTGCCAAGGAGAATCTGGAAGATATGGTGACAATGACGTTGCCCAGAGAGAAGTTCAATCTTTGCTTGGACTTGGTGGATGTTCGCAGGAGCTAAGACCCTTTGGGGCATGATGGCAGGATGGGAGAGGAAGTTCTTGTTTGAGGTGGAGTTCAGAGGATGCTCAAGTCAAGGTGGAGATTGTTAAATGTGACTCGAGAATTTGGATCTTGTTCATGGAGCATTTGGAGCACTTGGAATTGAATGGAGCACTTGGGGTTCATGAAGCATGTGACAAAGGAATTAATCATCTAAGAAGGGAATGGATCGTCTGACAAAGGAACAGATCAAGTGCCAAAGGAACGAATCATATAGAAGGGGGTTTGGAGCACCTAGAAGGGGTTTGGAGAACTTGGGAGTGATATGGATCAACAAAAGAACTTCTCGTGCTAAATGATTAAGTGTTGGTCCAAGAAGGACGTTGTTGCCCCACGGGCACTCCTTCTTGCGCCAAGGATAGTCCCTCTTGCGCCATGAAAAGGCCTTGTTGCGCCAAGTAGGTTCTGTTTGCGCAAAGCATGTCCTTCTTGCGCTAAGGTGATGATGTTGCTCCAACCTAGAAGTTCCTGCGCCACACTTGAAGCCTGTTGTGCCATCCTTGCACATGTTGTGCCATCATGGTGCAAGATGGCCATTTTTGGTTCCTTGATGAGCCATAGTATCCCTGATGAGCCAAGTATGCTATGAAGTCCTCTATGATGCTAAAGATCGTTCAAGGATCCTCAAAAGTTGGTATTGCTATAGGATTACACCATTTTGTGCCACCATGATGGATGTTGGACCATTAGTGTTCATGATGTGCCACTTGTACATCATGATTGACCGATGCTCCACTATGGCATAAGGTGGTCCATCATGTGTGTTGTTGATGATCATGGGTTATATGACATGGAAGAATGTTCCACAAGATTTTGCATGGTGAAATATGATTGGTTGTTACCATTCATGGGCCCATGGGCCAATGGGGTTGGCCCATTAGGGTTTTAGGTCTGGTCCCTCAAGTATAAATAGGTATGCATGTAGAGTCATTTATGGTGTCTTGTCTTTTGTATCCTTAGTGAGTAGGACGAATCTCTGGTGAATTGTACTTGTAACCTGTCTTTGAGAACTCTGAAATAAAGAATACCCCCCTCCGGGTCGTGGACGTAGGTCACCGTGACCGAACCACGTAAATAATGTGTCTTTGTGTGCTTATAGTTTTGCTTGTTATCCACATTACTTCCTAACAAGGGTCATTAGAACTTGGCAAGTGGCATCAGATTTGTTCTGAGTCTTGACAAGTATTGTCTGTTTTCCTTAACACTTCTTAAATCCCTCAGCAAACACATATATCAATATCCAGATAACTTCGTATCGGTACGTGTGACACAAAGAAGCTGAGTGGGTCAGGTTGGGAAACCTGGTTGGTACATAGGGTTTTCGACCCACAATTATATAATTTAAGATATATATTTTTTATTAAGAAAATAACCCGAATTACACATTTTCGTTATTCTCAGTTCCTGGTCCTAATTGATAATCTCGAAGAATCTATCCTAGAGGATCTCTAAGTGAATAATATTGATTTGGGGATTCCTTAGGTATATGTGCTAATAATAAAATCATGGGGTGAATATAGTATCTACTTAAATAATTCATTCATACCTACCGTTCGTAATCCTGTCCGTATGAGATTCCTTAACATCTACAGGTCGAGGACCTTCCCATGTATAGTTCAGTAATACCTACAGGTCAATGACTTGTCTGCATACGAATTATTATTGCCTACAGGTTGTAGACTTGCCCGCACAAAGATTTATTAACACCTATAGGTTGTAAACCTGCCCATGTATGATTGGATGACATCTACAGGTAGTAAATCTGCCCGTGCATGGCTTATGAACATCTATTGGTTGCAAGAATATCCATGTTCGACCTGACTTGTCTAGAGTAGTATGTGTTCATCTATCAATACCCTACTAGGAAACTACATTGCTAGTCCGGTAGCACTATAAAGGTTACGACCTCTCATTATTATTTGCATTCCTCTTTACCCTTTGCTACCCAATATATTATAAGTATGAAAATACATATATGGTAAATCATGTAAAAATCATCTTATTTCATCTAACACAGAACATCTTTGCATATAAGCACATATAGCATTCAATTATCTAAATACTTCACATCTATGTGTAAGATGAAAGTAACTATAAACTCACCTGATATAAGCGGGTGACTGGCGATTTTGGAAACTCTTTGCTTCGTACTTTGAAAATACCTAGACGTATAAAGTACCAATCCTTAGTCTAGTTTTGCAATCCTTGTGACTATAAAAATTATAGTCTAGATTACTCACTAATCCCAATATTTATATCAAGATCTATCAAGTAAGGATCAGCTGGTTAGGACAGTTGGGAGGCATGATCATTTTGGCGTATAGCCTTTCTAAAATCCAACAACCAAGCCAACATGACCATTCTAGACACCTCTCCCGTAAGTAGATCAATTTCGCTGGAAGGAATCCTACCTGATAGCTACTAGATGTCGGGCTCCTAGGGATCTTTGAACTAACCAAAATACCCTAATAATTAAGGAAAATTCGGACCAAAGTTTAGAGATTCGAGAGAGAAAGAATTGGAGGTGTGGGAAGAAGAATGAACAAATGCTGCTATATATAGGCTGGATCCAGCACTTGCGCGTCGTGCACATGGTCGACGTGCTTGGCCTAGTGCGGTGCCACGTGTCGCGTCGCCGTTCGCCCACCTCGCATCCTTCTAAAATGTGACACATGTCACAATCCTATGGATACATGTGTCAATATTTTATGGATCCACGTCGACATGTCTCTCAGAGAGTTTGGCTGCCCGACATCACCATGTGTCGCCTACGGAGAGTTCCACATCATCGCGAGCGTCGCGCACTTTGCGCGCGCGATTTTCTAGATTTTCATAATGGCGTAACTTCTTCATACGAACTCTGTTTTTTACGTTATTTATATCCTCGGAAAGCTCTCGGTGAGATATACAACATTTATTTAGACCTCAACGGCTAATTCTAAATCTATCAAAAAGTTATATTTTTAATAGGCTTAGGTTGTTAGAGATTGTTGCAGAAAGCATAACTCCTATACACAGGCTCCGTTATCGATGTTCTCTATATTGAGTGACTCCTATTAATGAGATATTCAAGTCTCATTTAGACTGTTTCGGCTAACAATCGACCGATTACAATTTCGATTTTTGTTCCCGTACTACTGCGTTGAAACTTCGAAAAATTATAATTTTCACTTGCGAAGTCAGATTTGGACGTCATCTATATGCACGCTCTCGGTTTAACAACTACTACGACTTTCATTTATATCCCTTAGGCTAAAGAATAATTTATCAAAAATCCACTTTTTACAATAGGCAGAGTCGTGCTGGTTTAATCGCGAAACTTCGAAGAACATAACTTCTTGATACGAAGTCGAATTTCATCATTCTTTATATGTACGGAATCCCTGTCACATATACAATGACTTTGGTTAAGATTAATTATCCTAAATAATCTGCTAGTCATTTTAACGTTTATTATCTCTAAATTGACTAGCCGAAATTTACGAGTGTTACAGTATAAGTAACAACTACTACTCAATGACCTTCTAGATGTCCCTAAAAAATAAGCTCCTTATCCTAACTCGATCCTAATATGGATACACGTCAAAATAATAGGTTAAGGATGAATAGTGAGTTGATCATCTAATCAAACCTTATAGGTAATAAGGACAATTCGCCAATCCAAATCGCAAAGTCAAGCTCCTAGAAGAATTTTAAATTTTAAGAAAATAAGTTCCCATATTGGGGTAAAAGCACCATGTTTCAGTCACTTGATAGCCAAAAATTTCACAATATAAGAAGAGGTATATAAATATAGAAATGCAATGCAACGATGAAACTAGTCCTAAACCCAATTAATCTCAATAGGCCCTTCACATAAGGTCAAATATCATCTTAAGTTTCATCTTTAATAGGGAAAGTGCTCCCATCATCGTAAGTGGGGAAAATGCTTTTGTCATTGTAATCATCCAAATGATTAGGGAAAGTTTTCCCATCATCTTAAGCCTCATAATGAATAGGTAAAGTATTAACATCATTTAAAGGCGTATAATAAATAAGGAAAGTGTTCCCATCATCTTAAGTTTTTTTAAAACATCTCATAAGTCAACCCACCCCTAATATGTATGCACATACTCATGTTAAAAGGCATCTTAAATCGCCAAGTATAATCCCCATAATTCCAAACATTTTGTGAAAAAATTTCATAATGCACAAAGCTTACATATAATAATATTTTATCATAATAGAATATTCTAAAGATAGATTACATTAAAAATATGGAAAACATAGTACGGACATATATCCATGGGTAATACCGAACCTTATTGTTTAAGAGTACTTCACTTTACTCCTACTAGTTGAGTATACACTTAATAATCACATATAATAAATAATTATATTGTTTATTAACACTAAAAATCAACCGAAAACATCTCTTCTTGTCTTATTTATATTATTCCAATTATTTCCTACCATTTAAAAAGTACTAAGGAAGAAAAACAAAATAATTTATCATCAAGTCTCCATATATCATCGTGGGACTCTAATCAGTGTCCCACATAGTGTCTTGGGACTTTCACCCGAATATAGAACAACCTTATATACTAGAAAAGTTTGGAAGCTCGGCGTCTTATGAATCTGATCAGCATCATGGGACTTTGGTACGAGTAGTTTTTGCTCATAAGCAATCCAAACACACTCTGTTCAATCTCAAACATTTCCAAATAATTTCCAATGGTCCTAATTGATTATATGATGCTTATTGTCATGTTTCAACTTCATTTTAACATCATATAATATGATGATTAATTTTCAATTTAGGAAATCATAAGCATATGAGCTTCATTTTGTAACATCCGGTTTACCAAGTATATTGTTTTAAGTATTTAACTTAAGGATTTTGGAGGGACTCGACGAGTTGGTGCCTCAACTCGTCGAGTAGGGTCGCGGCTTGGTGATGTGGATAATAAATGGACTCGACGAGTCGGAGAGATGACTCGTCGAGTCAGCGCTGTTGGTAGAAACCCTAATTCTCCCGGGCCTAAGCCTATTTAAAGGCACTCAAGGCTTCCTATTGCGGCTACCTTTCAGAAGAGAGAACCCTAAACGAGTCCTGAGTGCTTTGGGCAAGAGAGAGAGCCATTTTGAGCTTCTTGGTGGATGGTTTGCAAGGAAGAAGGAGGTTTCAAGCTAAAGGGGCCAGAGGAGGTTGTAGATCCGCGATTTACAACCTAGGAGCATCAGTTGGAGGTATCAATTCGGACCCCTTTTCTTCACTAATTGAGTAGATCTTTCTTTTGAGGATTAGGGCTTGTATTATCTTCTTGGTGGGGTTTTGAATGCATCAAACCCCTCTTGTGAGTTGGTAGCATAGATCTGGACCTTGTAAGGTCCAGAAAGTCAGAAAGTAGAAAGCCTTTGTTGTGCAACCATGGGGTTTTGAGGTTAGGAAACTTTAAAGGAGTCTAAATGGCATTTTGAGCGAAAAATGCCATGCATGGCCATCAAGATCGGACCTTTACGTGAATTTTGGGTAGTAAGAGGTTAGATCTATGAGTTTGAGTTATAGATCTAACCTCGGGTGGCTGAATGAGAAATTTATTGGAGCCAACTTGCCGAGTCCATGGGATGACTCGACGAGTCGTAGCGGGTTTGACTGAGTAGCCTCAACCCAGTGGTGGCTCATCGAGTTTGGAGTCAACTTGGAGAGCTGAGTGAGTCCTAGGAAGAATCCAGAAGATGCGAGGGGACTCAGCGAGTCGCAATGGTGCACTCGACGAGTTGGGCCAAATGTGGACTGTTGACTTGAATTTGACTTCTGTTGACTTTGGGGTTTTGGTCAACATAAGTAATAGAGACCTTGGAGGGGTAAAATGGTCTTTTACCCATTTTAAAGAGTTAGAGAGAGAAAGAATCACCTTCGAGTATCTGAGTCGTGAAAAGAGTATTAATAAGAGATATTCATCCTTTGTGTTAGGAGGAGGCTAGTTCGAGATCCAAGCGCGAGGTTATTTGCTCACCTGCTAGCCGAGGTGAGTCTTCTCACTATACATTACCTAGAGTGGTAACTATGTGCAGACCGGAGGGTCTTATGTGTTATGTGTATGTTTGAGTTTATGTGCATTGTGATAGATGTATGATATGTGTTATATAGACCGGACCGGAGGGTCCTACGATTTAGACCGGACCAGAGGGTCCAACGATTTAGACCGGACCAGAGGGTCCAACGAGCTTGACCGGACTGGAGGGTCCAACGAGCTAGGGGACTGGAGGGTCCCGCTGAGACACATTGACCGGAGGTTCATACCGAGTTATAGCCTCGAGTGGCTTATGTGTTGTATGTGGTATTTTGGAGAACTCACTAAGCTTTGTGGTTACCGTGTTATGTGATATGTGTTTAAGGTTTTCTCAGGATCGCGGGGAGGCACCGGCTTGATTGTACACACCAGAGAAAGAGTTATGTTTGAGGATCCTGGATTATTAATGGAGTTGTGTTTTGTAAATTGAATAAACAAGATTTTTATACAATATGTTATGAATAGCATGCGATTTTAAAATGAAAAATTTTGTTTGAAAATTTACGGTGTTACACATTTGAAGAATGACAACCTCATATGGAGTTTATACTCTAAAATAATATCATATTTTTCAATAATCACCAGATTTCTACTCAGGTACTTGATTCTGATCTAAATATCTCCACACTTAAAGGCCATAAAATCTAAGGGTTCATCATTTTAAGCCTCCGCCTCCTCTAGAACACCTATAATGAAACCTTAGCCTCCATTGAAGTGTTTGGAGCTCATCCTCTATCCTAAACCCATTTCGGTACTCTCTTAATGGCCTTTGGTGCTCTCTGGTGGTTTTATGCTCTAGAAGGAAAGAGAACAAGAAATATTGATACTTGAAGATATGCATTTGAAGTATCAAGCCTTCATTCACTTTCTAGACCTTAGTAAGCCTTAAAGATCTAAGTTTTATTGTATTTCATCATTAGATCTATGAGTGCTTGGTGTTTTGGTCCATTTTAATGAGTTTTGGTCCCTTTGTGACTTGTTCCATGGAGTTTAAAGAACTTCATGAGCCTTGGTTCATGTTTAAAGTTCAGATCTAGTGATTTGGTGGAGTAAAGAGTGTATACAAGAGCTCTATTTACTCCATGCATTAAGAAAGATGGGTTTTTGGTTATTTCCCAACTTTGGGTTTTATATCTCAGAATTTTGTGGCCTTATAATGGATAAAGTTGGAAACTTTATCCATTTAGACATCATGTTGATTCAGATCTAAAAGTGGAAGACTTGGATTTGATGGATTAAGTCGAGAAAGATGCATTCTTAGACGCTTTGAGACTTAAAGTTTAGATCTTTGTTGTTTGGACCGTCCTAATGAGGTTGGCCCATCTTTATGTTGTAGGCCCAAGGAGGGTGGTCTAGCTTTATATTGTAGGCCCAAGGAGGGCGGTTCAGCTTTATGTTGTATACCCAGGCATGGCAGTCCAGCTTTGTGTTGTAGGACCAGAGAGTCTAGTCCAACTTTGTGCTGAAGGCCCATGGAGGGAGGTCTAGCTTTGTGTTGTAGGCCTTGTGTGCATGCATTGTATGTGTATTGTTGTGTGATGTATTTTGGGGAACTCACTAAGCTTTGTGCTTACAGGTGTGGATTAAATGTTTTTTAGGTACTTTATCAGTTCGTGGGGATGCGAAAACATGACTGTACACACAAATCAATAGTTTTACGATTGGAGATTGCGCGATAATGTCGTTATAATTCTGATTTATAGATTTCAATTTATGAACAAATGGTTTTGCTTTGAATGTACCTTTATGAAAATGAATGTTTATGCTGGTTTAAAAATGAAAATTTTATTCTGAAAATTGGGACGTTACAACATTACCCATCTGTTTTATGACATATTTCGTACTAACTATGTCACATGGCTCAACTATCGGTCAACCTTTATCTTTAATGAAATTTACACTTTTAACCCAAATATCTTAAATTAGGTTTTCATCATATTTTCTATAAAACTTTTTTACTTCATTAATATTGTTATTATTATGATTATATGTATTAATTGCTTGCTTTATTAAACTTTATTTTATCTTTTTTTTATAAGTTTTTACAAGAATTCTTAATTTTGTAGCCTCCAAAATCGGATGTTGCATAAAAGCAATTAACTATACATATAGTGTTAAAGGTTTAACAACGTGTCACTGCCACTAACCATACATGAATGATTGTATCCATATAAAACTTTCATAAACTTCTTAATGGTGAATGACATATTACTATCCCATTGTTCGAATATCATTGAACATGAGATATGAATAAAGTCTTTCTCATATGAGTTAAATATAGATTTCTTGATATGTGAATATGAGTAAGATTATCATGCTTATTTGATCATCATATGGTTGTGGCAAGACACTTAAATTTATTCAGTTCATCAAGGGGCCTAACCGATATCACACTCAAAATAATTATATGAACAAATCCCATATTGTAACGCCCTGTTCCGAATCGATTCCTAATTCGAGGCTGTGGCCTGAAGATCGGTCATCACAAGGCTTAGGGCTTTTGGAAAGGTGATATCTAGACCCATTTGGATGCAAGTAATGTAATTGAGGTGATTCGGGTGTTCAGTTTGTGTTTTGGAGCCTAGGGGTATTCCGGTAAAGTGTCAGTTCAGGCTTTTATAGAAATTGGATTTTTGTTCGGAAGGTCTTAAGGCTGGTATGAGTCTATAGAAGTGTAGAGAATCTTGTTACCTTTTCGTGGATATAAGGATCATCGGAAACAGACTTATAACGAAGAAGTTATGGCCTTTAGAAGATTGGTGAAATTAGGGTTTCACCAGGTACGCACGACGTACGTTGGGCGTACTAAGCTAAATGGTCGTGATTATCCTTTGGAGTACGCACGGCATACATGAAGTATGTTGGGCGTACTCCTGTCAGTCCCAAACCTTATTTTAGGGTCTTGGACCCTATTTAAACTATTTATCTCATCACCTAACCCTAATATCTTCAGCCTTCATACCTCTAAACCCTAGAAATGAAACCCTAGCCCCCATTTGAGTGGTTTTTGAGTTTTTAGGTGTTATTTCATGCTTTTGGTGTTCATAGAAAAAAAGGCGCTTCTTGGAGAAGTGTGGGATTGCTTGAGGCTTTTGGATCCAGGCTTGTTGCATCTTGATCTACATCTTGAAGGTATAAAGTTTCTACCTTGGTGATATTATATGTTAGATTTAGTTCATGGAGTATTTTGTGCATTTTGGAGTCTTTGTGTTAAAAATGGGTTTTTGATCTACTCCAGAAGCAATGAGTGTTAGATCTTAGCTCCATTCAGTCCCTAGGTTCATAAAAATGCAAGCTTTATAGCGTTTTTGTTCGATGCAAGCATTAAGACCTTTGTTAAGTCCTTATTGAGCCTTTGAGTCCCTTTTTGCCATACAAGCACATAAAGTTGCCAACTTTACGTGATAAGTAGTCTTATAGAATCAGATATGAGAGTTTGGCACTTTGTCTTAACCAATTAAGGGCTTATTGGAGTGAAAAAGGGGTATGAGGAGTACGTTGGGCGTACGTAAGTGTACGCTAAGCGTAATGTTGAGTTTTTGCATAAATGACTTGTACTCTATGCTTTGCGGTCGTGTATGCGGGGCCTACATTTTGAGTACGCGAGGCGTACTCCCCAATTCTGCATTATTGGGCCTTTTTGAGTTTGGGCCATTGGGCTTCTGTTTTTGGGCCATGGTTAGGCTGAGGACTTTCTTCGTATTGGTCCCTTGAGAATTTTAGGCCCAATTAGGAAGTTGGGCCATATTGGGCTTGGGTTTCCATATTGGGCTTTTTGTGCAATTGGGTTGGGCCTTGGTTTGGGGCCAAGTAAGAAAATGGTTAAATTGTCTTTTACCCTTTAGGAATTTGGTTTATGGAGTGGTCCTCGGATTTTAGGCTATTGGGTATTTATTGATTAAAATTGTATTTATTGATAGTTGGCACGAGATTATCCGGTTCAGCGGTCCAAGTAGTGATTTGATTATCAGCGGATTGAGGTGAGTTTTCCTCACTGTACTTTTGGGTTGAAGGCACGAAGGCCGGCTCATTGAATTTTTATCCTGGTTTATCGCATGTTGGTATGTTGTAGTGATCTGTTAGATTTATATCCTGGAATATAGGATGATGTTATCTTAGTGATATGTTAGATCTACCTGTTATCTGTTTACTGGCTATGTGTTTACTGGTTACATATGTTGGCGTAGTCTGGTTGGGTTAAGATTGTACTACTTTGTGCTACCAGAGAACAAACCCAGTAATGTTTTGTAACATCCGGAATTCCAGGTATCATATTTTAATTATTTTAGTTTGTGTCAAGAAGAGGGACTCGACGAGTCGACGCCTAGACTCGTCGAGTAGGATCGCGATTGCTGACTGGATTTAATGAATGGAATCGACGAGTTGGTGAAGCGACTCGACGAGTCCGCGCTGTGGACAGAAACCCTAAATCCTCGGGCGTGTGCCCTGTTTAAGAGATCTTATGCCCCTCATTTGCGGCCACCTTCACCCTTGAGAGCACCAGAGAACCTGAGAGCATTGTGAGTGAGAAAAGAAGCCATTTTCATCATTTCTAATGTGATCTTGCAAGAAAGAAGGAAAGAGGGCAAGCTAGGCAGATTGAGAAGCTCAGATCTACTACCATTTGGTCAGAAGAGGCTGCTAGAGGTATAAATCTATGCTCATTCTCATGTATATGGTGATCTACTTGAATCTAGGGTTTTCTTATGCCTACTTTAGCTTGAATTCGAAGCATGTGAGGTCCCAAGGTGGAATTCTTCTTAGATCTGGACCTTCAGAGGTCCAGAGAGTCCTATCTATCCTGCTTTATGTTATTCCTTTGGAGATATGAACCTAGGTTGCCATTTTAGAAGCTATTTCACCAAAAGAAGCCCTATGAGTGTTGCATGAGTGTAAAGGTTGGACCTTTACGTGATCATTGTGTATTGGAAGGTCGGATCTATAGGTTAGAGAAGCAGATCTGAACTCAGAAGGTCTTTTGAGTGTTGCCATGGAGGAAACTCGCCGAGTCCATAAGGGGACTCGACGAGTCGAGTCGGGTTGCCCCACGATTCGTGACTAGCGGTAACCCGTCGAGCGAAAGGTTAACTCGACAAGTCGAGTGAGGATTTATGAGGATTAAGAGGACACGCATGGACTCGCCGAGTCACACGAGTGCACTCGACGAGTTTGGTCAAAGTTTGACCGTTGACTAGAGTTGACTTTAGTTGACCTTAGGATTTTGGTCAAGCTTGTTCAAGAGAGGTCAGGGAGGGGTAGAAAGGTCTTCTACCCATTCTTTAGAAATGAGGACAAGAGAAAGTATTGATTAGAGATGTTATTATGTTCATAGGATGAGGCTAGGTCGGGTTATCGAGAACGAGAGGTTATCCGACATCGTACGAGGTGAGTCTTCTCATTATACTTTACCTAGAGTGGTAATTATGTGTGACCGGAAGGTCTTATGTGCTATGATGATTATGTGATGTATGATGTTATATGCGAGTATACTAGAGCTAGTCTCTGATATTTTTATGCCATATTTCAGAGACATCATGGTTGGGACACGCCACAGACCAGAGACCAGCGGCGTGAGTGACGAGGAGCTTCGTCAGATGATCCACGATGAGGTAGTTGCGGCTATCCGAGCAGAGATACCGGAGATGTTTGGGTCTATTAAGACCACGTTGATTTAGACGTTCGATGAGCGGTACGCCAGGGAGGAGGCCGAGTCTCAGAGGAGGGACAGGCGACCGGTACAGGTACAGCCGGCAGCCAAGCGGGCTAAGCCCGCTGATACGAGATCTGGAGGCTAAGAAGGGCCGCACTTGTGGGAAGTGCGGCAAGGGACATGATGGAGTGTGTCGAGTGGGTGCTTGCTACAAATGTGGCAAGAAGGGACATATATCCAAGGACTGCCCCAAGGGATTTATGGTTTGCTTTCATTGCAACCAGACGGGTCACCGGAAGGCCGAGTGCCCATAGGTGTTACAGGGATCAGCGCAGGGATCTGCCCCTACTACTGCACGAGCTACTGAGGGTTGGCCAGTGAAGGCTGAGGCACCGAAGGCTCGCGGGAGAGCCTTCCAGTTGACAGCGGAGGAGGTCCGCGCAGCACCCGATGTCGTGGCTGGTATGTATTCTTTCATTTATTTATGCTGAGTTGAGATATTGTGCTTATATTATGATATGCGTAGGTACTTTTCTTGTGAGTTCTGTACCTGCTTTGGTGTTATTTGACTCGGGTGCGAGTCGATCATTTGTGTCGTTAGCGTTTAGTCGGTACATCAGTATTCGACGAGAGGCGTTGAGTCGACCTCTACGAGTTTCCATAGCTGACAAGTGAGCGGTGTATGCCACTGATGTGATTTGAGGATGTGTACTCGAGATCTTCGGTGTTGAGTTCCCGATAGATCTGGTCCGGATTGCAATGGGTGATGTCTGTGTCATCGTGGGCATGGATTGGATGAGCCGATTTGGGGCGGTTATAGACTGCGAGCGGCAGATGGTGACAATACGAGACCCTAGTGGGGGAGTGCTGACTGTATATGGCGAGGGTACCCGATGTGGGTCAGCATTATGTTCGGCTGCCAGAGCGAGACAGAGCCTACAGCAGGGTTGTAAAGGGTTTGTAGCCTATGTGATGGATACACGAGTGGCCGCAGAGAGGTCGATTTCGGTTGATGATGTTCCGATAGTGCGTGAGTTCCCGGATGTTTTTCCCGAGGAGTTGCCGGGTGTGCCTCCTGAGAGGTAGGTGGAGTTACGCATCGATTTGGTTCCGGGGGAAGCGCCTATCGCCAAGGCGCCTTATCGCCTTGCGCCGCCAGAGATGCGGAAGTTATCCTCGCAGCTTTAGGAGCTGCTGGGAAAGGGGTTTATTCGACCGAGTAGCTCGCCGTGGGGAGCGCCGATCCTTTTTGTCAAGAAAAAGGATAGTTCACACCGGATGTGCATTGATTACCGAGAGTTGAACAAGTTGACGGTCAAGAACCGTTACCCCTTACCAAGGATCGATGATCTGTTCGATCAGTTACAGGGAGCGTCTTGGTTCTCCAAGATAGATTTGAGGTCTGCATATCATCAGATGAGAGTGCGGGATGAGGATATCCAGAAGACGACGTTCAGGACTCGTTATGGGCATTACGAGTTCGTGGTGATGCCTTTTGGACTTACCAATGCACCGGCAGCGTTCATGGATCTCATGAACAGGGTGCGCAGGCCGATGTTGGATCGATCGGTGATCGTGTCATCGACGATATTCTGGTGTATTCGAGATCCTGAGAGCAGCATGAGGAGCATTTGAGGGAGATCCTCGGGGTTTTGAGATCGGAGAGGCTTTACACCAAATTCTCCAAGTGTGATTTCTGGTTACGAGAGGTCCAATTCTTGGGGCATCTCGTTAATCAGAATGGGATATTGGTCGATCCGGCCAAGATTGAGGCGGTGATGAGTTGGGAAGTGCCGAGATCCCCCACCGAGATCAGGAGTTTTCTGGGGTTGGCTGGCTACTATCAGAGATTTATCAAGGATTTCTCCAAGATTGTCGTGCCACTCACAAGGTTGACCCGGAAGGGTGTTGCTTTTACGTGGGGTCCAGAGCAGCAGACCTCGTTTGAGACTCTTCGCCAGAGACTGTGCGAAGCCCCGGTGTTAGCCCTACCAGAGGGAATGGAGGATTTCGCGGTGTATTGTGACGCATCGATATCGGGGTTGGGTGCGGTGCATATGCAGAGAGGGCACGTGATAACGTACGCATCGAGGCAGCTGAAGCCTCACGAGGTGAGGTATCCCACCCTTGATTGGGAGTTGGGGCCGTGGTGTTCGCCCTCAAGATATGGCGTCATTATTTGTATGGAGTTCGGTGTATCATATACACGGACCACAAGAGTTTGAAGTACTTGATGGATCAGCCCAACCTGAACATGCGCTAGAGGATATGGTTGGATGTGGTAAAGGATTATGACTGCGATATCTTGTACCACCCGGGCAAGGCTAACGTTGTAGCCGATTCCCTGAGCCGTAGGGCGGAGGGTGCCCCGATACGAGATATTTGTATGAGGATGACGGTGATGACTCCGGTGTTGGATACCATCCGAGAGGCCCATGCAGAGGCTGTGAGACCGGAGAACCGCAAGAGAGAGCGGGTGATTGGGCAAGTATCTGAATTTGTTAGCGATAGCCGAGGGCTCATGACCTTTCAAGGTCAGATTTGGGTGCCGTTTGCGGGCGGGCCACGTACCATCCTGATGGAGGAGGCGCACGGATCGAGGTTTTCGATCCATCCTGGGGCCACGAATTTGTATTTGGACCTGAAAAGAGATTATTGGTGGCCCTGTATGAAGAGGGATGTTGCGTGGTTTGTTGAGAGGTGCTTGACCTGTCGCATGGTTAAGGCCGAGCATCAGCGTCCGCATGGCAAGTTGCAGCCACTTGAGGTTCCCCAGTGGAAGTGGGAACATATTTCTATGGATTTCATCACCAAATTGCCGAGGACCGCGAGGGGTGTCGATGCAATCTGGGTGGTCGTTGACCGGCTGACGAAGAGCGCTCACTTCCTTGATATCAGTGAGAGCTCTTCCGCAGAGAGACTGGCAGAGATGTATGTGAGGGAGATGGTATCGCGGCATGGAGTACCGATCTCGATTGTGTCAGATCGAGATGTACGTTTCACTTCTAGATTCTGGAAAAAATTCCATGAGGAGTTGGGTACGAGGTTGCATTTCAGCACCGCTTACCACCCACAAACGGACGGGCAGAGTGAACGGACGATTCAGACGCTCGAGGACATGCTTCGAGCATGTGTGTTGGACTTCGGTGGATGTTGGGACACGTGCTTACCATTGGCTGAGTTTTCCTATAACAACAGCCATCATTAGAGTATTGGTATGCCTCCCGTCGATTTCTTGTATGGGAGGAGGTGTCGGACTCCCATCTGCTGGGGAGAGGTAGGGCAGCGAGTGATGGGTAGCACTGAGATAGTGCTTCAGACGACTAAGCAGATACAGCATGTCAGACAAAGGTTGCTGACAGCTCAGAGTCGCCAGAAAAGTTATGCGGATAGGCGACGATCCGAGATCGAGTTTCAGGTTGGTGACTTCGTACTCCTGAAGGTATATCCTTAGAAAGGAGTGATCTGATTCAGGAAGAGGGGCAAGCTGGGGCCCCGGTACATTGGTCCTTTCAGGGTGACCGCGAGGGTGGGCAGGGTAGCATATCGTTTAGAGCTACATGCGGAGTTGAGCCAGATACATGATACCTTCCACGTGTCTCAGTTGAGGAAGTGTATAGCCGACGAGTCGGCGGTAGTGCCACTAGAGGATATTCAGGTGGATGCGAGCCTGAATTATGTTGAGAGGCCGATCGCGATCCTGGATCGGAGGATCAAGGTTCTGAGGAACAAGGAGGGGCCCCTGGTTCAGGTCCAGTGGCAACATCGGAGAGGGTCCGAGCTGACTTGGGAGCCGGAGTTGGAGATGCGGGAGCAGCATCCAGAGTTGTTTGCAGAGCGAGACTTCGAGGGCGAAGTCTGAATCTAGTGGGGGAGAATTGTAACATCCGGAATTCCAGGTATCATATTTTAATTATTTTAGTTTGTGTCAAGAAGAGGGACTCGACGAGTCGACGCCTAGACTCATCGAGTAGGATCGCGATTGCTGACTGGATTTAATGAATGGACTCGACGAGTCGGTGAAGCGACTCAACGAGTCCGCGTTGTGGATAGAAACCCTAAATCCTCGGGCATGTGCCCTATTTAAGGGATCTTATGGCCGTCATTTGCGGCCACCTTCACCCTTGAGAGCACCAGAGAACCTGAGAGCATTGTGAGTGAGAAAAGAAGCCATTTTCATCATTTCTAGTGTGATCGTGCAAGAAAGTGTTGGGTTATGAGCATTCTAACACTCCTAAGTGTACATGCAACCCTAAATACCTTGGATCTATGTTTTCTCTATTATACATACAATTATGAACATCCAAGGTATTATCCTAATCTAGCATACAAAATAATAAATATAACAAGATAAAATACATACCTCTTTGATGTAGAATGTCTTCATGAAGCTTGAGTGCCTAGTGCCCCAAGTGTGACACCTCAAATGGTTCACACAACACCAAATACACTTGGAATAACTTGAGAGAATCTTGAACACTCCTTGAAATCGTCTAGCCCTCACACTCACACATTAGTGCACGATTTCTTGAGCCATGAGATTCTTTTATATGGTGGCTATTAGGGTTACACTATGTAACTCATAACTTTACCCATTCCTTATGCTCCATGGATTTTAACCTCCATGGAGTATCCATGGGTCACCCTATGGACTTAGTCCAACATAAGGAATCTTGGATCACAAGCCCACATATATAAGAATGAATGATTTACACAATCAACCCATATATTTAATTAGTCTCCTTTTGATCACTTAATTAATTCCAAATTAATTATTGATCAATACTAATTAAATAACCTTATTAATATATTAGAACTTATAATATATTAACCACCCTTAAGTGTTATTTCTCTCATTATAGTCTATCCAAATGCATGATGCCATGCAACCCAAATGGACCATGTCGGGTCGGGTCAAGTCTTACCAATTATAGTTATGGACTTAGACATTAATCCAACAGTCTCCCACTTGGATAATTCTAAAACTATTATTGCGTATGACTTCAGGAACCGATCAGCAATCGTAGCTCTCAAAAGCTTCTGTCGAACTCTGACCTTGTCGATGAACTCTGACCTTTGTCGATCATTCTCTCTGGCCATTTGTTGTTTCCCGATTTCCGATTCATGATGACTGACTGATTGAACAAATCAAATCAGTCCTGGCTTGGCCAAGCACTCACATGTATCATCTTTAAATCATCGAGGGGACCACAGATATCGCTTTTATCCCGAAGGTAAAAGGAATGGATAAACTTCGACTCATATGGCTTGTTCTACTACTTGTTGAATCATACAGAAATGCACATTTTATAACATCGAGTTACCAATGCGTTTTCGTGCAATCAATGTATAACCAACTCATATTAACAACTCATATCTCTAGGTTTGAAGAATATAAGATATTATCGTCTCATGATCACTCGTGATAAAATCCATGAAGTGATTCAAATGAGCGCGGGTTGAATCCAATACTCAGAACTTATGAGCACTCATGAGTGTTGTAGCACCACTTTGTCCACCAACTTGGACCTCTACAAACCAACCCATGACAGTCTTGATTCATATCTACTTCCAACATATGACCGACTGTGGATGGTTTGAATAACTTAATCATTCAGGAAGAGCGACTTAGTTATTCTGGAAGTCAAAACATGCAAAGTAAAACACAAGAATAAATGAATCAAATATGGTATCAAACCCTATGAATATAAATAAACACTTTTATTTATCACCATACTGATTACTCATTATTCATTGTTTCGGTTTTATCAACTTTATACTTGAATTTAAAACAATAGTTGTCCCATGCTCCAAGCATGTACACTATGTTTTCTAAACACTAGTCATGCCATACACCAAGTATGCATACTATGTTTGTCTATGATCTTTACTTTGTAAAATAGATCAATTGAACATCACTCCAATGATCCTCTTTTCACAGTCCCAAATCCTTACTGCAAATGCAAGAATTCCAAATTCATGCCATTTACTGAAATCTGTTAGATTCTAAACTTATATGCATTGATCCTCTTAATGATTATGCACGAAGTCAGAAAGACTTGACAACAATCATTACAGAGCATTCCAAAGGAGATCAGCTCCTTGGAAACATTCTTCTTTCATTAAGTTTCCTAATCTTACACAGATTGAATAATTTCTAACTTTGAAACATTTCCATATTCCATTTTGACTATCACTTCTGAACAAGAGTTGCCTCCTTACAGATTATGTCAATATGGTCCTTCCAGAATTAACATTATACTTCCAACTGTCCTTGAGCAACCAATCTTTGGTAAACCTTAGATTGTCCTCGACAATTGCTTAATCATTTTAGTCATATACAATTCTAGACCTTTTCCCTTCATAATGCCCCAGGCATTTGGAAAATTTTAGAAAGGATGAATATAGCACATGTAATCGATCCTATATCCGAAGCATATGGGACACGATTCATGATGTCTCACATAAAGACTAAACCAGTCTTTTGCTATAATATTTCCATTTCAATTTGCCAAGTTCTCAAAATTCAGATTATGAAAAGGGATGTCGTAATCATAATCGAATTTTAGAACGCAAATAATGGACCCATATATAGAATTTCCTTATGTTGAGCCATTCCAACATGAAATTCATATATATATCCTTGATTAAATACGATTAAAATCTCAATCTAAGCTTTTAGAATTGAAATGAAGTATAATTTCCTCTCCCTTAATTATAGCAAAACAACTTTTTCAACCCCTGCAACCTCACGAATTGAAACTTTTGTTTTCTATAATTAACATTGCTAACTTGCAACCTTTGTCATAATTATCATGCTCCCACTAACATGATGATTATTAGCATAACACTTAAGCTCCCACTAGCTTTGACATGTACTCAGAAATCAGCTGGACTTCTAGAAATCAATACTTTATTGACTTTCTTACCAAAGTTCAGATTTCTGATACGAGATGCTTTGATAAAACTTTATCAAAATCATACACCTTTTCTTAGATAGCATGCATGTGTGTCTAAACAATTTCAGAACTATGAAAAGGGATGCCGTAATCATAGTCTCAATTGTTTAGACCTTTTTCCATCTGCTTCAAATCTACTTGGTGGAAGTGTTTCCTCACCATCATTTTCATGAATCGGAGAGAAACCTTATGACCCTTAGATTTTATGGTGTATGTGTTCTTATCCACGTGAATCGTCAAAACCATAGTCACAAGACAAGGATAATGACAAATCCAAACTCATATGGACTGAACTTATGCAATCTTAACTTCTTGCCACCTGGCAGTACAGGGCCTGCCATTGCTTCCAAGTTGTTATGAAACCAATTGAGAACTTTCATAACTCCTATGCAAAGCCAACTTTAACTGGAATGGGCACAGAATATGTCAACACGATAGGTTATAAACCTCAAGTCGTGTGCTAGTGAAGAACCTCAGGTTTTATTCTTGATTAAGTCTTGAAACTTTCAAGAGCTTTAAGACTCCCACTGTCCTCTTGACATATAAGACCCCCTTGTCAAATATTCAAGAGATAGTGCGGATTCTTTATCAAGACTAACACTTTACACAATTGGCCTAAGTTGGTCTCTGTTTTATCCAAAACATCACAACTTACCAATTTCAAATGTACAAGAGTAGATAACCTTTTACTCTTACATTTGACTAGTGTTAACAAACCTTCTTTAAGATATGTCACTCAAGTTACAATCTTGGAGTATGACTCTAAGAATTGTTTTGGAACGAAGTATGACTCATCTTTTTGATTTAACCATTTCAACAATTCATGACTCCTCTTCTTAGTCATAAGAATGCACTAAGATGAGTTTAGAGGACCAATTGTGATATGGTATCTTAATCATTAAGATCATCATAAACATGATACTAAAGTACTCTCCCATCTTTTTAGATTTGAGAAACTTTTATCTTTCTGCCATACTTTGATTCTTCTTATTCGTTCTGTCTCACATTGAAACTTCTCCAATGCTACAGACTTATACTTAAACTTATAAGTATAACCATATTTACTGAACTTAAGTAAATCATGACGAATAGTCTTCTTGATCTTTTGTGGTGGACTTGACCAGTGCACAAGAATGTGTACTCGATCCCTTAGTCCTTTCCTTATTCACATAAGGAATTAGTCTTAATTTTCCAAGCTGAAAGTTCTCATTCATCATACTATACAACTTGCATGATTCCAAGTTTCGGTCCAATTGAACCTTGGGTGATGAGAATCTTTCCTTATTTGGTAATATTAGACACTACCACAACCGAAAGAATCAAATCCATTTTTCCAATATTGCTATCAATGGAATCTTATAAGCAACAACTTTTCACAAATGCCATTGTAAGGATACTTAAAATAAATAAAATCAAAACCTTTTTCTTTTATTTTAAAACTTTGCGGAAACACTTATCCTTACAATCCATATGAAAACCTTGTTGTTATCTATTCCTAAGCAATATAAATATCATAACTCTTAAGTAATAACCCAAAATTCTGATCACCGAACCATGCGATTGAAATCCATCTTCGCGATCAGAATCAGCATGTACTTAATAGAGTTAGACAATGGACTTTACCTGAAGTAGAGCCAAACTTATTGACTTTAACATCCTTAGGTAAATTTGGCAGCTTCGTAACCAATGCCCCTTCCTTTGGCAATAGTTACCTATGGACCCTTGATAATGGGACTATCTCAGACTTCGCCTCTCTCTTTACCATTGGGTCAACCGAGTTGACTATGGCCGATCCCTTTCCATTGGGAAGAGAGAGCTTTACTGGATATCCAATGTCATCATTGTCAATGTCCATAGCGTTTTAGGAAGTTGATCTTAGCAAATAGATAAGATCATTAAGGGTCTTGTCTTAGTCTATTTCATAGGATTCCCAAAAGAACTCACTATGTGACTTACAAAGTAGTTGAGCCACCAACTTTCTCAAGACTTTGACACCCAACTCTCCCGGTTTGTCAATATGTGACTACATCTCCAAGATGTGATCACACCTAGACCTTGTCTTGCCAATAGGGCTTGAGTGACCTTAAACTTTTTAGGAACTTGTGGGTTAGGGAGAATAATTGGAGGAGGTGAAAGAAGTATGATATCCATGGGACATCATCTTCATTTAGGAAAGCTTGTTTCAAGAGATTTGGGAAGATCATAAATGTCTAGACCAGACATCTTTTTGGGAGATATTCAAGATAGTTGATTTAAAGTCCTTAATATGACACCCAATATGAAATATTAAGGCTAGGACCCAACAAACTATTTTATAACTTAGAAGAGGGATGTCGTAATCCAAGCTATAAAATATTTGAAGGTAGGTGAATGACGATTCACCAATTTCCACCATGAAAAACGAAATAATTTATTAGGTTTTAATTGGATTTGAAAGTCCTAGATCTTTGAGATTCATTGAACTTGTCACACCCCGATCCTTGTCGGAATCGATCAAGGCGTGATATATTGTTCAAAGTCTCATGACAACTATGTTATAATATGATTAGATTCAATTAAGTACTAAGTATGCAAACAAGATCCACAACATACAAATACAAATCCAAATACGAACAACATTTATTACATCAAATTTAAATAGTCTTGTGGATTTCTAAGGCACAACCTATTTTTCATCAACTTCATTCTTCAAATCTGCATCATGGGTAAAAACAGGTCAACTACGAGAGTTGGTGAGTAATCTAATTTTAGTAGAGAAAATTGTGAAGTTGAAACATTTATAATTTGAAATTTGTTTTCTTTTGAAGTCGGCAAACAATTGTATTTGAGATAACGGTTTATAAATCAAAAATTGATTAACAAATGATAACGACAACAATAAGTCCTCACCCTATATATATATATATATATATATATATATATATATATATATATATATATATATATATATATATATATAAATATATATAGGATGGAGCATCTAATCATCATACACACTCAACCACGTGCGATCAATCACCTTAGCGTCCCAAGGCGGGGTGGTCAACCCAATAGCGCTATTATTGTCCATAACGTACCTCAAGAATACGGGCATAGTCATGGAGATTAGACTAAAAATGGTAATGCACTACAAGTACATGTAGCGTAAACAAACAATAGTTATACAATTAATGACTCACGTATAAATGTCCCAACAATGTCTCAATTGTGATAAAACAATAATATGAAGTTGGAACATATTAGAACCACATGATACACCCCAAAAGTATTGAAAATTATAAAATATGGGGTAGATTACTCACATTAGTCCCAAAACGACATGCGTGTGTCGTACGATAGACAGTTCGGGTCAAAATGACGTAGAACCTATTATAATTAATAGTTTTGGTTTAGGAACTGCTAAACGAGAATAGAGTACTAATACAAATAATTAGACACATATTCTTATATTAGATGAATTAACAATAATTCATTTTGATTAGAATATTAAGGTATTCATTTGTTAAATGAATTTTAAATTGAATTAATTACTTTGCATAATTAATTTATATTTTCAATTTAGGCCAGATTTTAATAATTTCTTATTAAAATAATAACTTGCCCAATTATAATTATTTACAGATTTTAACAATTATTTATATGAAATAATCATTAAAATGCATTTTTACATGCTTAAATACTTAGGAAAATGGTTTTAAATAGTAAACAGTATTGAAAAATTATGAAATTATTAGGAAATCATTATTTCATACAATAATAATTACTATAAAATTTTTATATTTTTCTGAACTGTTTTAGTATTTATTTAATACTTTAATGATTAAACAACAACAAAATCCGGGAAAAATAATAAATGATTCCCAAAAATTCTGTAAAATTAACCATAGTTTTATAACATAATATAGAGCCCATTGTATAAGTTTCGGATATTTGTGACTATGGGAAGTATTTTTTATATATTTCATTATTAATTAATCAATAAAATCATAAATAATAGTAAACAGTAATATAAATGCATGAAACTTCATAAATTATGTTTAATCAATATATAGGTCATCCCAGAATTTTCTCAGAATTTATTGAATGCAAAAAATCTTTTATGTGAATTATTGCCCTACTTTATTGCAATAATTATAGTAATTCAATAAAAATAAGTTATTTTCTGAAAATTTCCAGAACTTCTTATTTTATTGATGGGATTCTGAGAAAAATCAGGTTTATGCATAAAATGAGTTTTAGATAGTTTGGTGGATTTAATTTGTTTCTTGTATGAATTTGAAACTTTTAACAACATACCTTGTTGAATACTTCAAGAGGGATGAAGATTTGAGTATAATAGATTGTTCTTGGCTGGAATATGAGTATTTCTTGGATGAATTTCGAGATTGAGGGTGAGAGAAAGAATAGAGAAGGTTTAAGTGGTGAAGAGAATAATGTGTTGGGAGAAAAAGGAAAGGAAAGTGGATGGGAGGTGTGAGTGGGAGACCATGGGAATAATCTTTTTGCTTTTGGTGGTCTTCATAACTTCCCACTAACACAAGCATATTTTACATAATTAATATAAGAGTTTAATAAAATTTAATGTAAAGTTTATAAAAATAGAGTTTTATAAAAGATAGGTTATTATTTGATTATAACAATCTACTTTGATTTGAAGTTTAATTATAGCATTCAAGTTTGATTCTTTTAATTTAATTAGAGCATTATACTTTGATTTGATTTTAATATGGTATCATAATTTAATTGGATTATAGTTATAACGGTGTACTATACTATGTTGCTATTAACGTCAATTTATATCGTAGTGTATGGGTTTTGATCCTATTAGTGTCAAGTAATCTTGAGTAGGGTTTATTAAATTTCCAATGTTGTTTAGCACTGTAAAGGCTAAGGGAAATCAAACACACGAATTTTCCAAATGATGTTTTCTCATTAAAGTAGCGAATTGTACAGTTATTACATAACGTAAACCCTAACATACAAGGGTTAAGGGAGTTGACCGGTTTGACTTGTTGACTTAGTTTGACTTTGCCTTGACCGAAATTTGACGGTTGTCACATCATCCCCCCGTTAGAAAGAATTTCGTCCCGAAATTTTCATTTTGACTGGGATTTCGAGAGTTTGGGAAGAGATGTGGATACTTTTGTTTCATCTGATCCTCGCGTTCCCAGGTGAATTCGGGTCCTCGTTTAGCATTCCAGCGGACCTTCACAATGGGAATACGACTTTGCTTTGTTCTTTTGATCTCTCGATCCATGATTTCTACCGGTTCTTCCACGAAGTGGAGACTCTCGTTGATTTCAATTTCGTCACGAGGTATCACGAGGGTCTCGTCGGATAGATTTTGTCAATCATATCTTCGGGGTTAAAATATAGTTTTATTAGTTACCTATAGCGACGACTCGTTGTCACCACAGGTTTAATCTATTACGATGACTTGTTGTCGCTATAGGTTTTTAACAAGGGCCAACGACATACCTATAGCGACACACAAGTCATAATTTGCATGCGTGAAGACTTGGAGTACTTTCTAATGAAAAGTATGCTACTGGGGAATTTGGAAACTGGTACGTAGCTTCAAAGTCAAGAATATGCAGTAGGCATGTGATGCATTAAATGCATGAGGCACACAAGTCATAATTTTCAGCACCATATACGTATATGTGTGTGAATTGAAGAAGAAGGTTACGGCTCAAAGAATATATATATATATATATATATATATTCATTTTCTTCTTCATTTGTTAGATACACAATAACCATAACATCATAGACTATATATATTCAATTTCGTTTGTAATTTTCACTAGTTTATATTCCGCGAGTGTTACCGAAATCATTTATCAATTTTTCAGAAGTGCTTAACTTGTTTTGTTGCATTCCCACAACTTGCTATTAATTACTTCTCCCACTTCACTTATATAAATCATCACATTCTTATCGCGACTTTTAACTTCTCCCTCACAAATGGATCCACCTGCAGATCACCAAAACCCCATAGATGACCTCGATTGGTTTCAATACTTTGATCATCAAGATCTTTTCAGGTATATATATAAACGTTACTCATTACACCATCTTTCGCACAGAAAAGTGATTTTGTCGACATTGATCAAAACATGGTTTGGATTTGTAGTGATCAAAAAGAGTCTTTCATCGTGTTGGATTTGATTATCTTGAGTTTTTTTTTTTTTTGGATTTTTGCAGTGGTGACATGCTCGACCATCGTGATTACGAGTTGTCGGAAAAATTGCATGAAGTGCTCGATCAGAACGTTTCCACAGTACTTAACAAAGATCAAAACATCATTTCTAGAAATGAGTTTCACGATTTAGATCCCCTTAAAGACATAAGCTTATGGGATTGTTGGGAGGATGGTAATTTACCATTGGTTTGTTTCAGTGAAGACTGTAAATCCGGTGGTGAGGCTACATGTAGTTCTAGTGCTGCCACCACTGATCACGGTGGTCGGAAGGTGGCAAAGAGATTAAGACCATTGGAGTTTGAAGAGATAGCGAAGTACTTTGAGATGCCGAAAATCATGGCAGCAAAGGAACTAGGGATAGGGTTAACATTGTTGAAGAAAAGATGCAGAGAGCTAAACATAAACAGATGGCCTCATAGAAAACTTACGAGCCTACAATCCCTCATTCAAAATGCCAAGGTAAATTACGATAATAACCTTCTATACATTACTCATGCATGCATGCCTGCACTTGGTAACCAAAGTAGTTTTGGTATTTTCTAAAATTTTAATTATTAGTTTCTTTATAACATAAACAATGGCCCTAGGCATATTCCACATCAAATCAATTGATTTACTACGATTTCCTGATTTATATTTATATAAACTTAACTCATTGTAAATTTTGTGAACTCACACGAAAAATATATTGCATCTACCTTTTTTTTTAAAAAAAACTAGGAGTTGGGATTAAAGGAGGAGATAGAGACGTTAGAAGGGCACAAGAAGATGATGGAGAAATTGCCAGGTATGGAATTGACAGAAAGAACAAAGAAGCTTAGGTAAGCTTGCTTCAAAGCTATTTATAAGAAGAGAGGACTTAACAATCCTTAGTCCTTACCTTTTCTTTTAGCCATTTTGTTATAATTAGTGGATTTTAATCTACATTGTATGTGTTTTTCTCTTGATAGTTTGATACCCTTTTTAGTTTCATTGTGTTTGTCTATTGATTTTTAATGCAGAAAATTTTGTATAATTTGGGTATTATAGTTTGTATTATGTATTTAGCTATGTTCTAGATTGCCGACACGACTATGCTGACGACTCTATACCAGAGGTCTATATAAATAGACTTATGAATTTAGTAGGAATAACTTGATTATAATCTTGTGATTTGTTCCATGTCTGATCCACTCCTAAGTTTCACTCGACATGCCCCCAGTTATGTGTAATTAAAATTTTATTAGACTGTTGATCCTAATGAGTCTACCCTGAATATCTTCGATCTTCTTTTCTTTGACCTTTGTTTCCACCACATGGGCTAAGAAAGCCATATATTCTTTTCGTAGATATGATCGAGCTTGAGTACATAACATAAGACTAAGCTTTTTCGAATGAGTCTCGCCATAAATACGAAGACTTTGACCGTCGGCGAGAGGAATACGAATGAACTTATCGTAACATACTATTTCAGCATGGTTTTGGGATAGCCAATACATTCCTACGATGATGTCGAAGCTACCAAGTTCCATAGGAACTAAATTGACAGAAAATTTATGACCGCAAAAATCGAAAGTGTAATCTTGGATGTCTGCATTGAGTGAAACGTATTTTCCATCGGCGACTTCTACGGTAAAGTACTCATCAAGAATCGTGCGAGATGTGTGAAGTATGGGCTCAAATTCCAAAGACACAAAACTTTTAGCGGCACCTGAATCAAAAAGTACTGACGCGTAGCAGTCATTTATGAGAAACGTACCATTTACGACCTTGTTATCGGTCTTTGCTTTGGTTGCGGTAATGACAAAGGCTCGGCCTTTGGGAGCTGGAACCTGCATTGTTGGATTTGCCTGGGCTTGGGTGTTGATGATATTGACTAGCCTAGGACACGCGTTTCTGAAATGGGTGGGGTCACCACAGTTGAAGCATGTTCCAGTTGGATACCGGGTTTGTGTTTGCTGATTTGAGGATAGATAGAGTGGTCGCTGAGTTTTTTGTGCACGACATGTGTCCGCCAAGTGGCCATAGCGACCACAATTCGTACAGAGACGACGCGGGCTGGTGGTCATATGGTGATAGTTACAGTGGTTACAGAGGGGGTGAGGTCTGGTATACGACTTTTTATTCGGTTGGGCTTGTGGGGTGACTTGGGTGATAGGAGTAGCAGGGGTAATAACATCATGGTTGTGGTGATGACTTTTCCGCTTCTTTTTGTCATGTCGGTGGGAGGACTCGGACTTGACAATTAGGGGGGTCTCAGGGGTCGGCTTTTCAGTTGACATCTTTGAACCCTTGCGTGGGAGGACACCATCGTTCATATTGTCCTCGTTGAGTTGACCTGCTATTTCAATGGCAGATTCTAGGGTAGATGGCCTACTGTTGGTCACCGAATCACGGATCTGGCGTGGTAACCCTTTAATGTAGCGGCGTATTGCAGTTTTCATAGGTTGAACCATGTGAGGTAGGAGTCTCGAGAGATCATGGAATCTATTGGTGTAGGTCGCGTTGTCGCCTCCCACTTGTTTCAGATTCCAGAATTCATCCTCGAGAGTTTGCAATTCGCTGTCAGGGCAGAACTTCTCCATCATGCGTTCCTTTAGTTTTGACCAGGTCATTCCCAAGGCAACAGCCTCTCCCTTTGCCCGTTTTTCTAGGTTCCACCATGTGAGAGCATGACCTTGGAGGCACCCTGTAGCATGACGGACCATCAGGTCCTCATGACACTCGCTATGGATGAAAGTACTCTCCATTTCTTCAATCCATGTGAGGAGTGCGGTGGCACCATCGATGCCTTTGAAGTAAGGCGGATTGCAGTTACGAAAGTGCTTGAACGAGCAACGAGGAGTGGTTGCTGGAGCTTGTGGCTGAAGAGAATGAAGTTGGGTTGCAATTGTTGGGATGACGTTTGCTACCTCCTTGGCGATAAGGGCAGCTAGCCTTCGGTTGTTGCGAGCAGCGTATGGGGGTCGTAATGCCATCTACGAGAAACACGCATATGGACTTGTGAGTTATTTGTAAATTGATTATGGAAATAAAGTTTTTAGACATTGTTGGGTAAAATAATTGTAAAACACTTGTTGGGCCATGGTTAGGAGTGTTGGGCACCTTTTGGGCTTTCCATGGTTACTAAATGTGAAACATGTAGCACTTGCGTGGGCCCCCACAAAACTAAGTTTTCACATGTTTTTCCCACTTCTAGGCCCATTAGGGAACTTAATAGTCCAATGAGTTGGCCATTTTGGAGTGTATCCTTTCGGATACGTTTGATAAGGTCGGGTATTTTGATGGCTCAAAAGTAATGTGAATGACGCGCTTTGGCCTATAGGTTTGGGAACTCTCGCCTTTGGTCCCCAGGTAAGCAAACTGGTCCCTTGGTTGATTGGGATGTATACGAATGCTTGCCTAGTCAGGACTTTCGGGCTACCGGCACCTCCCCCTTCCAGTTACTACGCGTCCATTACTATGATCCTACACAACTAGAGTGGATGACTTTGAATTTCCTATGAGCTTTAAGGAATATATATGTATATACATTTTTTTTACCACTTGAATATGTGTGTGATTTTTCAGAGAAAGAGGAGAATATTCACCAGTGTATGCACACATATAAGTGTCAGGAGTAATACGTATGCACTTAAGGGAGCAATTAACACACAAAGGTATTCCTAGGCTTTTCTAAGTGTGAATTGCATGCAGTTGTGTGTGCATTTTATAAACTAGCATACGAGAGGACCCTAGAGGCTATAGACTAGGTCAAGGCAATTAACCTAATTCCCTATAGTCAAGGGCTCTGATACCAATCTGTCACACCCCGATCCTTGTCGGAATCAATCAAGGCGTGATATATTGTTCAAAGTCTCATGACAACTATGTTATAATATGATTAGATTCAATTAAGTACTAAGTATGCAAACAAGATCCACAACATACAAATACAAATCCAAATACGAACAACATTTATTACATCAAATTTAAATAGTCTTGTGGATTTCTAAGGCACAACCTATTTTTCATCAACTTCATTCTTCAAATCTGCATCATGGGTAAAAACAGGTCAACTACGAGAGTTGGTGAGTAATCTAATTTTAGTAGAGAAAATTGTGAAGTTGAAACATTTATAATTTGAAATTTGTTTTCTTTTGAAGTCGGCAAACAATTGTATTTGAGATAACGGTTTATAAATCAAAAATTGATTAACAAATGATAACGACAACAATAAGTCCTCACCCTATATATATATATATATATATATATATATATATATATATATATATATATATATATATATATATATAGGATGGAGCATTTAATCATCATACACACTCAACCACGTGCGATCAATCACCTTAGCGTCCCAAAGCGGGGTGGTCAACCCAATAGCGCTATTATTGTCCATAACGTACCTCAAGAATACGGGCATAGTCATGGAGATTAGACTAAAAATGGTAATGCACTACAAGTACATGTAGCGTAAACAAACAATAGTTATACAATTAATGACTCACGTATAAATGTCCCAACAATGTCTCAATTGTGATAAAACAATAAAATGAAGTTAGAACATATTAGAACCACATGATACACCCCAAAAGTATTGAAAATTATAAAATATGGGGTAGATTACTCACATTAGTCCCAAAACGACATGCGTGTGTCGTACGATAGACGGTTCGGGTCAAAATGACGTAGAACCTAATATAATTAATAGTTTTGGTTTACGAACTGCTAAACGAGAATAGAGTACTAATACAAATAATTAGACACATATTCTTATATTAGATGAATTAACAATAATTCATTTTGATTAGAATATTAAGGTATTCATTTGTTAAATGAATTTTAAATTGAATTAATTACTTTGCATAATTAATTTATATTTTCAATTTAGGCCATATTTTAATAATTTCTTATTAAAATAATAACTTGCCCAATTATAATTATTTACAGATTTTAACAATTATTTATATGAAATAATCATTAAAATGCATTTTTACATGCTTAAATACTTAGGAAAATGGTTTTAAATAGTAAACAGTATTGAAAAATTATGAAATTATTAGGAAATCATTATTTCATACAATAATAATTACTGTAAAATTTTTATATTTTTCTGAACTGTTTTAGTATTTATTTAATACTTTAATGATTAAACAACAACAAAATCCGGGAAAAATAATAAATGATTCCCAAAAATTCTGTAAAATTAACCATAGTTTTATAACATAATATAGAGCTCATTGTATAAGTTTCGGATATTTGTGACTATGGGAAGTATTTTTTTATATATTTCATTATTAATTAATCAATAAAATCATAAATAATAGTAAACAGTAATATAAATGCATGAAACTTCATAAATTATGTTTAATCAATATATAGGTCATCCCAGAATTTTCTCAGAATTTATTGAATGAAAAAAGTATTTTATGTGAATTATTGCCCTACTTTATTGCAATAATTATAGTAATTCAATAAAAATAAGTTATTTTCTGAAAATTTCCAGAACTTCTTATTTTATTGATGGGATTCTGAGAAAAATCAGGTTTATGCATAAAATGAGTTTTAGATAGTTTGGTGGATTTAATTTGTTTCTTGTATGAATTTGAAACTTTTAACAACATACCTTGTTGAATGCTTCAAGAGGGATGAAGATTGGAGTATAATAGATTGTTCTTGGCTGGAATATGAGTATTTCTTGGATTAATTTCGAGATTGAGGGTGAGAGAAAGAATAGAGAAGGTTTAACTGGTGAAGAGAATAATGTGTTGGGAGAAAAAGGAAAGGAAAGTGGATGGGAGGTGTGAATGGGAGACCATGGGAATAATCTTTTTGCTTTTGGTGGTCTTCATAACTTCCCACTAACACAAGCATATTTTACGTAATTAATATAAGAGTTTAATAAAATTTAATGTAAAGTTTATAAAAATAGAGTTTTATAAAAGATAGGTTATTATTTGATTATAACAATCTACTTTGATTTGAAGTTTAATTATAGCATTCAAGTTTGATTCTTTTAATTTAATTAGAGCATTATACTTTGATTTGATTTTAATATGGTATCATAATTTAATTGGATTATAGTTATAACGTTGTACTATACTATATTGCTATTAACGTCAATTTATATCGTAGTGTATGGGTTTTGATCCTATTAGCGTCAAGTAATCTTGAGTAGGGTTTATTAAATTTCCAATGTTGTTTAGCACTGTAAAGGCTAAGGAAAATCAAACACACGAATTTTCCAAATGATGTTTTCTCATTAAAGTAGCGAATTGTACAGTTATTACATAACGTAAACCCTAACATACAAGGGTTAAGGGAGTTGACCGGTTTGACTTGTTGACTTAGTTTGACTTTGCCTTGACCGAAATTTGACGGTTGTCACAGAACTTTTCAAAGGCATGTTTCAATCTCGAGTGTGCCCTTCAGGTTTTGTGACTGGGATGCCGAGGATCACAAAACAAGGTGTGAATAACCATGCAAATATACTTGGTACCCTTAATATTTACCCCTTAATCAGTGTGCCGGTTAACCACATACGCTCCACCGATACTATGATAAATATTAAGTTACCCTTTGCCTACCTTGTTAAGTCCAGGTTAGTGTGCCGGTTAACCACACACGCTCCACTAACGACTTAAGCAAAGTGCAAAGTGTAATTTCATGGGTTAGCACCAAATTCACATTTTCCTAAGTAACTAAGATTGGGTATTAATAAGAGTTTAGTTACTTAGTATTTATCATTAATACTTTTAATGAAAGGAGAATTATAGCCCTTGTCCTACCCGTTCGGCTAACGACCCTCCACCAGTCAAGGAAGCGGTGGGTGAGAGTGGACACCCATTAAACTGCCATTTTATAGGCAGTAACATTATACCCCCCTTATAGACCGGCTTCGTGAATGAGGCCTACTAACGGTAAGACTGACTTTACTCTTATACATATATATAAATATTATTAACTTCTAATATTATAAAGTATAAGGGTTGAATTTTAACTTTTAAAATTCTAAGGGCTAACTTGGAATTAAAGTATTCATAAGTGAAAACTTTTTCAAATTCCAAAACTTGAGGGCAAGTTTTGAAACAATTCAAAACTAATTAATTCCATAACTTATGAGTTTAAAGTAGTTTTAATTAAAAAAAAACTCTTCAAGTTCCATAACTTGAGGACAAGTTATGGAAGACTTTAAACTAATTAATAAAAAAAATAACTTTTTTTTTATTGTAACTTATGGAACTAATTAAGGTTACACTTTTTTTTTTAATTTAATGAAGAGACTCTTGAACCTCCATAACTTGAGGACAAGTTATGGAGTCATAAAACCATTTAATTAGAACTAGACTCTTCATTTTGTAACCTTTGCCAACTTTTATGAATTTTATGATTCTTAAATGTGACTTTTCATATAACTTGAGGACAAGTTACAAAAACACACTTTGGAATCAACTCTTAGATTAAAATGGATTGAAAACAACTATTTTACACAACTTTTCTATTAATCTAAGAACCTCATAAGAACAAGATAATTCAAATCATCAATCTTCAAGAAATTAGCATGAACATACAAACTAATACAAATCTTGAAATTATGACAATTATCTTAGAAATTGGATTAGCATGAACATTACCACATCAAAAACAAGTTTATAAGTCCAAAAACATCTTAGGGTAATGTTCCTAGTCCAATTCCAGCCAAAACAATCGAATATATGCATCCAACTCGATTTTTCAGATACTTTTGCAAGTATAACAAGAAAACAAGCCTAGGCTCTGATACCACTGTTGGGTTATGAGCATTCTAACACTCCTAAGTGTACATGCAACCCTAAATACCTTGGATCTATGTTTTCTCTATTATACATACAATTATGAACATCCAAGGTATTATCCTAATCTAGCATACAAAATAATAAATATAACAAGATAGAATACATACCTCTTTGATGTAGAATGTCTTCATGAAGCTTGAGTGCCTAGTGCCCCAAGTGTGACACCTCAAATGGTTCACACAACACCAAATACACTTGGAATAACTTGAGAGAAACTTGAACACTCCTTGAAATCGTCTAGCCCTCACACTCACACATTAGTGCACGATTTCTTGAGCCATGAGATTCTTTTATATGGTGGCTATTAGGGTTACACCATGTAACTCATAACTTTACCCATTCCTTATGCTCCATGGATTTTAACCTCCATGGAGTATCCATGGGTCACCCCATGGACTTAGTCCAACATAAGGAATCTTGGATCACAAGCCCACATATATAAGAATGAATGATTTACACAATCAACCCATATATTTAATTAGTCTCCTTTTGATCACTTAATTAATTCCAAATTAATTCTTGATCAATACTAATTAAATAACCTTATTAATATATTAGAACTTATAATATATTAACCACCCTTAAGTGTTATTTCTCTCATTATAGTCTATCCAAATGCATGATGCCATGCAACCCAAATGGACCATGCCGGGTCGGGTCAAGTCTTACCAATTATAGTTATGGACTTAGACATTAATCCAACAGAAAGAAGGAAGGAGGGCAAGCTAGGCAGATTGAGGAGCTCAGATATACTACCATTTGGTCAGAAGAGGCTGCTAGAGGTATAAATCTATGCTCATTCTCGTGTATATGGTGATCTACTTGAATCTAGGGTTTTCTTATGCCTACTTTAGCTTGAATTCGAAGCATATGAGGTCCCAAGGTGGAATTCTTCTTAGATCTGGACCTTAAGAGGTCCAGAAAGTCCTATCTATCCTGCTTTATGCTATTCCTTTGGAGATATGAACCTAGGTTGCCATTTTAGAAGCTAGTTCACCAAAAGAAGCCCTATGAGTGTTGCATGAGTGTAAAGGTTGGACCTTTACATGATCATTGTGTATTGGAAGGTCAGATCTATAGGTTAGAGAAGCAGATCTGAACTCAGAAGGTCTTTTGAGTGTTGCCATGGAGGAAACTCGCCGAGTCCATAAGGGGACTCGACGAGTCGAGTCGGGTTGCCCCGCGATTCGTGACCAATGGTAACCCGTCGAGCGAAAGGTTAACTCGACGAGTCGAGTGAGGATTTATGAGGATTAAGAGGACACGCATGGACTCGCCGAGTCACACGAGTGCACTCGACGAGTTTGGTCAAAATTTGACCGTTGACTAGAGTTGACTTTAGTTGACCTTAGGATTTTGGTCAAGCTGGTTCAAGAGAGGTCAGGGAGGGGTAGAAAGGTCTTCTACCCATTCTTTAGAAATGAGCACAAGAGAAAGTATTGATTAGAGATGTTATTATGTTGATAGGAGGAGGCTAGGCCGGGTTATCGAGCACGAGAGGTTATCCGACATCGTACGAGGTGAGTCTTCTCATTATACTTTACCTAGAGTGGTAATTATGTATGACCGGAAGGTCTTATGTGCTATGATGAGTATGTGATGTATGCTGTTATATGATATGTATGTGATATGTTATGTTATGAGTATTATGATATGGACCGGAAGGTCAACAGTGTATGGGCCGGAAGGTCAAGATGATGCGGACCGGAAGGTCGGAGAAGTGGGACCGGAAGGTCAGGGAAGTGGGACCGGAAGGTCTACCAGAATGATGGAACGAAAGTCCCCTGAGACACATTGACCGGAAGGTCTTGTAGAGTTATAGCCTTGAGTGGCATATATGCGTATGTGGTATTTTGGGGAACTCACTAAGCATTTATACTTACTGTTTATGTGACATGTGTTTCAGGTACCAGCGAGGATCGCGGGAAGGCGCCAGCATGATCTGTACACATTGATGAAGTTTTATGTATTTGAGATCTTGGGTTTGTTTTATTTGGAGGACATGTGTTACATTGGAGTTTGATATTTCTTATGAATGAAATTATGCTTTAAAAATGAAAAAAAAATTGTTTTGGAAATTCACGTTGTTACATGTTTATATCGATATGTTATATGTATGCTTATCTGTTATGATTATGTCGACATGGTATATGTGATGGTATGTTGGGTTGAGGCGGTCCTACTATGTGCTCATGGCCAAGAGACCTAGGGCGTCCCGGATAGACTGTAGGTCGGTGGGGCGTACCAGTCAGGCCAAAGGCCCGGAGAACGTTCCAGATAGGCCGAAGTCCCGGTGAGGCGTACCAGTCATGTTGAAGGTTCTGTGAACGTACCAGATAGACTGTAGGCCGTTGGGGCGTTCCAGTCAGGCTGAAGGATCTGTATGCATGTTGTTTGTTTGTTATTATGTTTATGTGGTGGTACTTTGGGGGAACTCACTAAGCTTCGTTCTTACAATTTCAATTTATGGTTTCAGGTGCTTCAGAGGACCGTTGCAAGGCGAAGGCATGACCGTACACATTATTGGTTTTTACAACTGATTGGATCTTGGGAGACTCTGACTTTAAATCATGTTTTGGAAACAATGGTTTTGTAAATACTTTTATTAGGAAATGGGTTCTTTTGAAAAGTTTAAATTTGATGAAAATTTTTGGGATGTTACATATATTGACTATATGTGTTCATTATCTAGTTTCACATCATATCTAATAGTATCCTTTATAACTGTCTTCTTCAAAACAATGTTTAACTATCTCATGACATAATGCTACACTTACTCACAATCTAACATATACCTGAAGTCAAAATGATATATAGACTCATTTTCTCTTCGAGGTTCATTTACTAATGCCAATCCGTGAAGTCGCATCCTGAGGTTTGGTCAATCAAAATATTTACAAAATTAAATATGTGTGAATTTGGTTCGCTACAAGATACATATTATTCCCAAAAAATATTAACCACATTCACACTAGTCTTCATTCATGATTATCCATATAACATGGCGGGCTATGCATGTTTAGATAACGAATTATCATTCATCGATTAAATATTCTAATATACAAACAAATTAATGTTGATGGAAAAAATCATATTATGTACATTAATTTGTAACTTAGTCTTTACTTCTTAATGTTCCAAAATTTAGATAAAAAAATTATTTAAAATATAACATACGGTACTAGCATAACAAAATTCAAGACATATAGCATTACCATCATGATAGATGCATATCATGTTCTTAGTAAATGTTTTAATTATCATACAGTATTATAAAGGAAACATTTTTCCTTTCACCACATTCATTTGAAACTCCCATAACTTCTCAATTTCTTTCTAATAATAATTATAAGTTGGTTAATAAAGTTAAATAAATATTAAACCTAAAGTGTAATCATATATAAACTAAATTTCAATATTAAAAGAATATTTATACTTCTACTTATAAAGTTATGTTTTTCAACTTTTAACATATTATATTTAATTTATAAGTTTTAATATATTGTTGGATCTAAACCATTATCATTTTAAAGATACAATTTTGGAACAATTTGTATAAAATACTTAAATTATTAATTTAAATATAACATTACAGGGTCAACTTAAATATAAATTTTAGTTTAAGTTAAACAACCAAAAAATATTTTGTAAATAGTTAAAAGTGATAAATTGTAGTGTCTTTCTAACAATGATTATAAGTTGCTTAATAAGGTTAAATAAATATCAAACCTAAAGTGTAATCATAAATAAACTACATTTCAATTTTAAAATAATATATTTACTTCTACTTAGAAAGTTATGTCTTTAACTTTTAACATATTATACTTAATTTATTAGATTTAAAATGTTGTTGTATGTAAACCATTATCAGTTTAAAGCTACAACTTTTAATCAGTTTGGACAAAATACTTAAATTGTCAATTTAAATATAACATTAGAGTGTCAACTTAAATATAAATTTCAGTTCCACTTAAAAAACCAAAAAATATTTTGTAAATAGTTAAAAGTGATAGATTGTAGTGATAAATGCAAAAACTAAATTGTAATCTCAATTTAACTAAAATATTTCCTAAATGTATTTTTATAATCGTTAAAAGTTGTCAAATAAGTAGCTTAAAATAACTTACAATAACAATAGTTAAAAATAACTCTATATAAATGATTATATTGTTACCTTTAAAATAAAAAAAAAACAATGTTTAATGTTTTAAATAATTATAATGATAGAAATTAAAACATTAAGAAAATTAATTTTAAAAAATTAATTAACAATAATAACAACTATAAATAACATTAAACAATATATTATATTTAATTTTATTCAAGTGTAACTCGCGGATAGAAGTCATTCAAACGATTGAGATTATGCAGTTATAATAGATGTATATATATTATCATATAATTCAAAATAACCAATATATTATATCAACTTAGTATACAAATTATTATATCAAATTTAACAACAACGTTATTGTTATATTTAAATAAAAAACATATATTTGTAAAAACTTCAACTATATAGCTGTTTCTACGCAACGCGCGGACATTCGCCTAGTTTTATATAAATGAACATTTACGAACATTAAATTTACTTATTCTAGTATCATGAAAAAAGTGTTGACTAATACAATTCATTCCTTTATGCAAGGTATTTAAATACCAACATTTTCATAATATATCACTGTCGAGATTTTAATGTCATATACTACTCTGAGTTCAATAACGAACATCCCCTTTCATATAGCTTATAGAGTTTAATATGGAATTATGATATTTATAACTTCTTAATAAGACCGTATCATCAAGCTATAACATGAGTAGTTCCATAAACTCTTTTTCATTCAAGATAAAAACATAGTCTGAATGGTAATAAAATCATCTTAATGATTCTTAAAACTTTCATCAACATAACATTTTACACTAATCTCATCATTTAAGATAACTTTCTAAACTAGGAATGTCTTTAGTTTTTTGTAAGTTCTAAGAATACTCCTTGTAGAAATCTAGTGACATGCATTTGGATTTTGTTGGTATTTACTAGTCATGTCCAAGGCATATTGTATATTTGGTCTACTACATAACATGCCATACATGAAAATTTTATTGGCACATGGACAAAAACTGTGTGTTAGATGTGGTAGGACATTAATACGTATGTACTGAATAACATGGATGTTTAGAATCTTTAAAAATAACACTTTATATTATAAATTTTCCATCATGTTTAGGCAATATCTAATCAAATTATGGAATGAATTTGTGAAGTTTGGAACGGTCATTGATGTGTTTATATCAAGAAAGAAATCAAATATGTGAAATAATTTTCATTTTGTTCGTTTTATTAGGCAGGAGAATGAGTAGTCCTCGAATAGACTCAAATATATTGCCTTGTGACTAAGTAGTGATCTTAAAGTCTTATTGCTTGATAAGAGTGCATTGGGAATAAGAAAAAACTTATTACTCGCATGGAAAAAAATGGGAGTCATAATGTTTAGCAAGTTCTTTTAGATACATATTTTTACAATTTTTATATCTCTCACAACATAGATATTCCTCGAAAATATTGAACAGATTTGTTTATATCAAAAAAATATATTCTCATAAATTAAAAAATATATATTTAAGGTTATTTTGATCATTTTGTAACTAGAACAAAGTAGTTTTATGATTACATGCCACCACTTCTTAGACATATGTTTTAAATTTGGGCTGGAGCTCATAATTATCGTGTTTGATCTTGGTGCATGGCAAAAACAATGGACCCCCTAGGGTGGTGTTGCAAAATCGAACCCCGACGTGATGGAAGCCCATTCTAATCTATCTCTTTCTTTCTTATTTTTTGACCATTGAGAACTAAAAACAAAAAAGAATTAAGTAATATATATATATATATATATATATATATATATAATTTCTATCATTTGAAACACAACCAAATTTCTATCATCAAACGAAGATCAAGTATGCTTTCTTTGCAGCTATCCAAGCAACAATCACTTATTTGTCACAAGTTGTATGTGTGGGTCCATGAACAAGAAGAGGGAATTTAAACAAAAGTCATCAAGAGGTACACGAACGAATAGAACGATACTACTTTGTTGAGGACTCTATATTTATAGATGACATGTTTAGACGACAAATCTAAATGCATAGACTACTATTCTGACGGATAGTGGACACTTTGGAGAAGGAAATGTCATTATTTATATTCACATGGGATGCCAGATGTAGAAGTGGTTTTACTCCATTACAAAAGTGTACATTTGTGATTCGTAAACTTACTTATGACAATGCCCCTGACTAATTAGATGAGTATTTACAGATGTGTAAGCAAACTTCACGTCTACACGGGAAAACATTTACAAATATTGTAAATATATCATAAAGATTTACTTAATACAATATTTGTGTAAACCTGCGACAAATAACATTTAGAATTTGTTCCACATTCATGAGATCAGACACAACTTTCCTGAGATGCTTGGAAGCATTGATTGTACACATTAGGCATTGAAAATTATCCCAACACATGGAAAGGTCAGTACATAAAAGGCGATCATGAATATCCAACAATAATTCTAGAAGCAGCGATGTCATAAGGTCTATAGATCTGGGGTTTTGCTTTGGTATTCTATTTGCATGTTCAACTAGTGAAAAACTTAGATCCAAAGCAATTAGGGTTGCATGAACACATAGGTTGTAGTTATGCTCATAACTCATCAGTGGTATCAGAGTCTAGGACGTTTTTCAGTTGTATTTGATGCATATATGAATTGTCCAAAGGAGAGGGGAACAGATTCGTCAATCTGTTCATCAGACTCGACGAGTTCATAGTGGGACTCGATGAGTTGATCCTACTCAACGAGTTCATTGCAATAACTCGAAGAGTCGGGCTGTCAGATCCCTGATTTTTCGATTTTGATATCTTTGTTTGATTAGGATAATTACCAAATTCGTTTTTCATGCCTAAAATAGAATTTTTCTAGAAAGGTAAATCTATATCCTTATCAAATTAAGAGATTTGGTCAAATTTTAAGATAAAGACAAAATTATTTGATTAATATAATTATTTAAAATTTGATCTAGTATTTTTGAAAAGTTTTAAAAATACCCCTTTGGTTTTGGAGTTTAAAATTTAATTAAAAGTTTGATTTTGAAATCTTAAATTCTAGAACCCTAGTATTTTAAAATTTTAAAATACACCCTTATACTATTATAAAATTAAAAGTTTACTTTATATATATATATATATATATATATATATATATATAAAAGAAAAGTCAGTCTTACCGTTAGTAGGCCTCATTCACGAAGTTGGTCTATAAGGGGTGTTTAAGGAAGCAGCCTGTAAAATGACCACCATTGGGTATCCATTCTTACCCACCGCACTCTTAACTAGTGGAGGGTTGTTAGCCGAACGGGTATGATAGGACATTAATCTCTCATTAATAAGTATAATGACATGTATAAAGTAACTAAATGTTTTATAAAAATTCCAAATCTTAGTTACTTTAGGAAAATGTGAATTTGATGCTAATCCATGAAATTGCACATTGCACTTTGTCAAGTCGTTAGTGGAGCGTGTGTGGTTAACTGATACACTAACCTGGACTAACAGAGGGTGGAAATGGGTAACTTGTAAATTATGATTGATCAATGGAGCGTGTGTGGTTAACCGGCACATTTATTTGGTGGTAAATGATATCGAGTGTACCAAGCTAATTTGCATGGTTATTCACACCTTATTTGTGATCCTCGGTATCCCAGTCACAAATTTGAAGGGCATAATCGAGATTAAACATGTCATTGAATGGTTCAATGAATCTCAAAAGATCTAGGAATTCCAAATTCAAAAACCTAATTCACTTAAATTTTGTTTTTCGTGGCGGAATTGGTAAATCGTCATTTACCTACCTTCAAATAATTTACAATTGGATTACGGCATCCCTTTTCAGAATTGTGAATTATTGTGTTGGGTCCTAGCCTTAATATTTCATTTGGGTGTTATATTAAGGATTTCCTATCTAATCTAAAACTTGTCCTTCTTCATTTTCAGATGTCTACCTCAAACGACGCTTATAGTTCCTCCAACAACAACTTCGCTAACTCTTTCTCGCTCTTCAGCATTTATGCCAATGTGACATTCGATGGAACCAATTTTAATGATTGGATTCGTAACATCAGAATGACCTTGCGTTTCGAGGACAAGGAATACGTCCTCGACAAACAGCTGAACGAGATAGACAAAACAAAAGCTACTCCTGAAGAAATAGCTGAGTATAAGGCCCAATGCAAAGATGCCACTAAGGTGTCATGCATTATGGTGGCAACTATGACTCCTGAGCTATAACGGTTTTATGAGGACTATTGGCCTTACGATATGTGCCAGGACTTGATGGAGAAGTACCATCAAAGAGCACGTCAAGAAAGGTATAAGATAGTCAGGTCACTCATAACCACCAAGATGAAGGATGGAGAGTCCATCACGACCCACCTGCAACACATGCAAAGATATGTGGATCATTTACTCAAGCTGAATGTGAACTTCAATGAGGAGTTGGCTATTGACATTTTCTTGCACTCATTACCTCCTTGCTATGATCAGTTCAAGAGGACTTATCATCTGAGCAAAGAGGAAGTTACATTGAGTAAACTTCAAGGCTTGCTGAGAACCGCTGAAAGTGGATTAAAAGCAAAAGGTGTTGAATCCACTCCTACTGCTTCTACCCCAGTCCTAGCCATTAGACAGGGGAAGGGGAAAAAGAGGAAAGCTCCCTCTAAGTAAAACTGGAAGGGAAAGTCTCATGATGGGTCTTCTAGTAGTGGACCCAAAGGAAAAAACCAGTTCTGCTCCCCCTACCACAGATCCAAAACCGGATGTTGCATAAAAGCAATTAACTATACATATAGTGTTAAAGGTTTAACAACGTGTCACTACCACTAACCATACAAATTCAAAAACCTAATTCACTTAAATTTTGTTTTTCGTGGTGGAATTGGTAAATCGTCATTTACTTACCTTCAAATAATTTACAATTGGATTACGGCATCCCTTTTCTGAATTGTGAATTATTGTGTTGGGTCCTAGCCTTAATATTTCATTTGGGTGTTATATTAAGGATTTCCTATCTAATCTAAAACTTGTCCTTCTTCATTTTCAAATGTCTACCTCAAACGACGCTTATAGTTCCTCCAACAACAACTTCGCTAACTCTTTCTCGCTCTTCAGCATTTATGCCAATGTGACATTCGATGGAACCAATTTTAATGATTGGATTCGTAACATCAGAATGGCCTTGCGTTTCGAGGACAAGGAATACGTCCTCGACAAATAGCTGAACGAGATAGACAAAACAAAAGCTACTCCTGAAGAAATAGCTGAGTATAGGGCCCAATGCAAAGATGCCACTAAGGTGTCATGCATTATGGTGGCAACTATGACTCCTGAGCTACAACGGTTTTATAAGGACTATTGGCCTTACGAGATGTGTCGGGACTTGATGGAGAAGTACCATCAAAGAGCACCTCAAGAAAGGTATAAGATAGTTAGGTTACTTATAACCACCAAGATGAAGGATGGAGAGTCCATCACGACCCACCTGCAACGCATGCACATATATATGGATCATTTACTCAAGCTGAATGTGAACTTCGATGAGGAGCTGGTTATTGACATTGTCTTGCACTCATTACCTCCTTGCTATGATCAGTTCAAGATGACCTATCATCTGAGCAAAGAGGAAGTTACATTGAGTAAACTTCAAGGCTTACTGAGAACCGTTGAAAGTGGATTAAAAGCAAAAGGTGTTGAATCCACTCCTACTGCTTCTACCCCAGTCCTAGCCATTAGACAAGGGAAGGGGAAAAGAGGAAAGCTCCCTCTAAGTAAAACTGGAAGGGAAAGTCTCATGATGGGTCTTCTAGTAGTGGACCCAAAGGAAAAAAACCAGTTTTGCTCCCCCTGCCACAGATCCAAAAGATGCTACATGCTTCTACTTCCAAGACAAGGGGCATTGGAAATGAAGCTTCCCTATGTACCTACAGGACCTTAAGGATGGCAAGATCAAGCCAACCTCGGCAGGTATTTACACTATTATGTCTAAAATTCATCGCATTCCAATTCTTAGGTCCTTGATACACGATGTGGTTTTCACATTTGCTCTGAATTGCAGGGACTAAAAGAAATAGGAATGTGGAGCTTAGGAAGATGAGCCTAATAATGGGCAATAGGAGATCGTCACCTGTTACCAAGATCAGCGTTTACTTTTTAAAGCTTAGTAGTGGATTATGTTTAGACTTGACTAATTGTTGCTACTCGTCAGAAATGATGAGGAATATTATTTCCTTTCATGGTTTGTACAGACAAGGCTTTAGATATTATTTTTATAATGAGAATGGATCTATTAATGCTTATTATAATGGTGTATTTTATTTTGAAGCATTGCCTGGTGATGGTATATATGAAACTATGATGGTAGTAGACAATTTAGGAAATAGTGTGTTGAATATGATTCGTCTAATGGTTTAGATAAAGCATGCTTGTGGCATTGTTGTCTTGGACATGTCAACAAGAAGCGCATTCCCCAACTCCAAAAGAATGGAGTGTTGGAATCATTTGACCTAAGGTCAGATGATACATGCGAATCTTGTTTGCTTGGAAAGATGACTAAATCACCTTTCACTGGTTCTTGTGAAAGAGGTGAAGGATTGTTGGATCTCATACACACAGATGTGTATGTGCCCTTCAGATCTACCACAAGGGATGCAAATCGATTTTATGTGACTTTTACTGATGATTATAGCAGATATGGATATATCTACTTAATCAAGCATAAGTCATAAACAATTAAAAAGTTCAAAGAGTTTAAACAAGAAGTCGAAAATCAATTGGGCAGGAAGATCAAGATGCTCATATCCGATAGGGGTGGTGAGTATCTTAGTATCGAGTTCCATGACTACCTCAAGGAATGTGGAATTGTTTCACAATTAACACCTCCTAGGACAGCACAACTTAATGGTGTGGCTGAGAGGCGTAATCGAACCTTGTTGGACAAGGTTTGTTCCATGATGAGTCGAGCTTTGTTACCAATCTCATTATGGGGGTATGCCTTAGATATTGCCGCCCATATCCTTAATCTAGTCCCAACAAAGAAGGTTGCCAAAACACCTCACGAGATGTGGACAGGGAAGGTTCCCTCATTGGCACATATTAAGGTTTGTGGTTGTGAAGCTTTCGTTAGAAGATAGACTCACGACAAGCTTGAATCTCGAAGTAAGCGATGTATTTTCATCGGCTACCCACAGAAGTCCTTTGGATACTTGCTCTACAGACCTAGTGAGAACATGGTCTTCGTAGCACGAAGGGGAGTTTTCCGCGAGAGGGAACTCATATGTAAAGAGGACAGTGGGAGTACAATTGATCTTGAAGAAATTCAAGAGTCAAGCGATGAAGGAACCTCTAACACTAGCACTCAACCTGAGGAAGAAATTCCTATTGAACCTATTGACGAGTCATTGCCTATTAGACGTTCCAATCGAGTTAGAATGGCACCTGATTTTTATGGTTTCCATATTACTACATATGGTGATATGTTTATCAGTGATAGTGCACTGATAAATTTGGATGAGCCTTCTGACCACAAGCAAGCCATGGTGGGCCCTGAGTCTGCTAAATGGAAAGAGGTAATGGATAGCGAGATTCAGTCCATGTATGACAATCAAGTTTGGAACTTGGTTGATAATGTACCAGGTCGTAAGAAAGTTGGTACAAATGGATCTTCAAGAAGAAGACATACATGGATGGAAAGGTACACACGTTCAAGGCACGACTGGTTACGAAGGGCTTTACTCAAACCCAAGGGGTTGACTATGATGAGACCTTCTCTCCAGTGGCTAAGATCAAATCTATTAGGGTTATGTTAGTTGTAGCTGCGTTTCATGATTATGAAATTTGGCAGATGGATGTCAAAACCACTTTACTTAATGGGAAACTGTTTGAAGATGTTTACATGTGTCATCTAGAAGGTTTTATGGATGCTAAATACCCCAATAGAGTGTGTAATCTTGATAAATCAATCTATGGATTGAAGCAAACTTCTCGCAAATGGAATCTTTGCTTCAATGAGAAAGTCAAAGATTTTGGTTTCTCTAGGAGTGAAGATGAGTCATGTATATATGTCAAAGCTAGTGGGAGTATAGTTAGCTTTCTAGTATTGTATGTTGATGACATACTACTCATAGGAAACGACGTTCCAACTTTGCAGGAAGTTAAGTCCTGGCTTAGAAAGTGTTTCGCTATGAAGGATCTAGGAGAGGTTTCTTATATAATAGGGACTAAGGATCTTGAGAAATAGGAGTAGAAGACTAATTGGACTTAGTCAAAGTACTTACTTGGATGAAGTACTAAAGAATTTTAGCATGGAGAATTCCAAGAAAGGAGAGTTGCCTATCCAGAGCAATACCAAACTGAGTAAAACTCAGAGTCCGAGCACTGATGCAGAGATAGCAGAAATGAGTCGGGTGCCATATGCTTCCGCCGTTGGCTCGATCATGTATGCTATGACATGTACTCTCCCTGGTGTGGCTTTTGCTTTGAGCATGGTCAGTAGATATCAAGGGAACCCGGGTAAAGCTCACTAGATAGAATTCAAGAACATTCTTAAGTATATGCGAAGGACAAAGGACTGGGTCCTTGTACTTGGTGGCAGTGATGACTTGAGAGTTACTGATTATAGTGACGCCAGTTTTCAGACAGACCGAGACAACTTCCGTTCTAAGTTTGGTTGGGTGTTTACACTCAATGGAGGAGCTGTAACTTGGAACAGTTCCAAGCAGGAGACCGTGTATGATTCAACATGTGAGTCAGAGTATATAGTCGCAAGTGAATCGTCAAAGGAGGCTATATGGTTGAAGAACTTCATTGGAGACCTTGGAGTTGTACCATCCATAAAGGAGCCCATGATTTATGTGATAATGAAGGAGTGGTTGCCTTGACCAAGGAACCAAGGGATCATGGAAGATCCAGACATATCAACATAAAACATCACTTCATCAGACATTGGGTAGAAGAAGGACTCCTCGTCGTCAAGAGGGTATCGTCATAAGAGAATCATGCAGATCCCCTCACAAAAGGTATAAGTAGGATTAAGCACATTCAGCATGCGAGGAGCATTAGTCTGAAGGACAATATTTGTAACACCCGGTTTCAGATTGGCCTTATTAATTGGGGCTACGGCTCAATCATTAGTTGTCATGGGGATTAGAGCTTTGGGAAATGAAGGATTTAGCCCATTTCGGATGAAGTTGCTATGATTCAAGTGACGTTGTATTCGATTGTGTCTTCGGGAGCCAAGGGTATGACTGTAAATTGATATCTCGGCCTGTTATGCATTTTAGGCTTTATTCGGAAGGTTTTAAGGCTCGGGTGTGATGCTAGGAGCGTAGGGCTTCTCGTCACCTTTTCTTGGATATAAAGTTCGTCGGAAACGGACTTAGAATGGAAGAGTTATAGCACTTTGAAGTTATTGTCAATTTTAGTCTCTAATGGAGTTTTGTGACAAAGGCAGCCCATGCATGCATGGAACACATGCGTGTGTTTAGCTGGGTACGCCCAACGTAAGCTGGGTTACGCCCAGCGTAAGTTGGGTTATGCCCAGCGTATAAATGGGTATGGTCGCGGGTGCGGAGAGGCGTACGCCCAGCGTACGTTCAGAGTGCCCAAAACCCTAATTCCTCTACTTATGCCCTATATAAGCCACATTATATCCTTCCCAAGGTCATTTCAGATCAGCCTCCACCCCTTTTCACGACCATGAAACCCTAAATGACCTTGGATGAAGCTTGGAGCTTGAAAGAAGACTTTTGTGTGTGTGTGTGTGCAATAAGAGAAGGTGGTGTTCAAGTGTTGATCTTGGAAGGGAGCTTGTAGATCCAGAAAGTTCTCATATTTGTCAACCCATTGGATGTAAAAATCTCTGATCTTGACCTTCCATTTCATAGATCCTCTTTTGGGTTGGTTTTAACCATTTTTACCCTTTTACTTGGTCTTGGTGAGCTAGGGTCATTTTCGGGACTCAAAATTGTAGATATGGACATTCTAACTCATAAAGGTGCAAGCTTTGTGAAGTGTTTGAACCCCAAGCATGAGTTAAGATCATCCATTAAGCTCTTTTGAGCTCTAGAGTCCCATTAAGCCATGTATGTCAATAACGTTGCCAACTTTACTTGAAAAGTCACCTATAGGGGTCAGACTGGAGACTTGGAGCAAGGGATGAAGTGAATAAGTGCTTATTTAGAGAAGGTTAGACTTCTGAGGAGTACGTCGGGCGTACGTCTGGTACGCTGCGCGTACTGGCCCAAAGTGGTGTACGATGGGCGTACCATCTGGGTACGCAGGGCGTACTCGGCCTGGTTGACTCACTTTGTTTTGTTGACCTTTTTGGGCCTTGGACCATGGACCAGGAGTTGGATAGGGTAGCCCATTTAGTATTTCATGCCTTTTTGGAGATTGGGCCTTCTTGGGTTAGGTCCAAGATAGATTTAGGCCTTATTGGGCCTTGTGGGCCATTTTGGGTTTAGGCTATTATTTGGGTTGTGGATTGTTGGACTAGTTAAGGATGTATGTTTGGACTGGAAATAAGTTATTGGGCTTAGGGTGAGGCCCATGTAAAGGGTTGGGCCCAATTTGGAAAATTGGGCCATTAGTGGGCCATTGGTGGACCTTTATGGATTTTGGAGCTTTGGGCTTGATTGGTTTTTATTTGGGCCATTAATGGGCCTTCATGGATTATATAGTATGGACCTCGATGGGTCGGGGGTGAAACGGTCATTTCACCCCAAGTATGGATTATGGATCATGGTTTAGGACCCAATTGCTAATCGAGTGATATTGTGATATTGATAGCTCGAGGAGTCGCCAGGGCAGCAGTAAGGATTTCTAGCAATGGACTTCAGCAGTATGAGGTGAGTTACCTTCCAGTAGAAGTGGGTCTAAGGCACCAATGTCGGCCCACTAGTAGTTAATTATAGTTGAGATGATTGTCTTTGTGATAATTGACTGGTTTGCTACTACCTGGTATGTTTATGTGCTAGTATGCTATGTTTTTGTGGTAGTAGTAGGGGTGAAACAGTCCCCAGTAGTCGGTTGAAATAGACTGACGGGTAAGTCAAGCACCCCAGAATGGATTGACCTGGGTAAGTCAAGCACCCAAGAATGGCTTGACATGGGTAGGTCAGGCACCCCAGAATTTCCTGGCAGTATGTTATTGTATGGTGTGTGGTATGATGGGGGAACTCACTAAGCTTTGTGCTTACGGTTTTCAGTTTTGGTTTCAGGTACTTCGTTTTCAAAGGAAAGGAGTCGGCTCGATCGCAGCGCATCAAACTATGGTTTTCCGCACATGAGATCTTTGGGATTACACTCTGATATTCTTTTATGATAACACGTTTTGATTATTTCTGCTTTGGTTTTGACATGATATGATATTATGGATGTTTTCTTATACTGTTGGTTTTATAATAACTTGTTTAAAAATGAAATTTTTGGCCTTGAATTTTGGGATGTTACAAGTTGGTATCAGAGCCTTGGTTTGAGGGATTCGGGCACACTCTCTGGTGTGTCTAGATTCAAACTAAGGACTTGGTATGAAAATTTTCAAAAGTAAAATCATATTATAAAAAGAAGTTTAAAAAGAATTTGAAAAGAGAAAAAGGACTTTGAAAAGAACAAGGTGTGTGATGCGTGCAATCAGCCGAGCTCAAGTAAGTTTTCACCAAGATACCCATACATGTTATGTTATGATATGATATGATATGTGTATGAGAACTTCATTGTCACAACTAGCATTTTAGCTAGGAAATTCTATTCCTGTGTAACCATTCAACAATTATAAATCATATACTCTAAGTAAATCTCACTCAATGCTCATTTAGATTCATCAATTATGTTCATCAAAGAGTCTGAAGCCCTAAGAACCATGGTTTGAGTCCATATTGGACTAGGATTTCCTTATTGGGCCTAATGGACCAATAAGCATCCAATTCAACCATTTTGGGCTTGGAAACCCTATTTGGATTCTAAATGGACCCAATTCTTAAAATCTATAACATTTTGGGCCATTTGGGCCTAGAATGATTCATTCTAACCCTAATGGGCCTTATTGGGCCATAGCTAACCCAATTAACATTAGTGAGCCATAAACCCATTCTTTTATCCTATTGGGGCCGTGAGCTGTCTAATGAGCCCATTGGGCCGAAAAGTAATCATTGGGCCGAAAAGTAATCATTGGGCCTCATGATTTTGAGTAAAGGCAAGTCAAAGCCCAAACTACTCCACCCTTTCTCCTAGCCCAAAACACTCGGCCCAACACATTAGCAAAAAAAATGAAATGGAGGGGGGTTGACTTTGGAAGTGCCACATCCATATTGTCCACCATGTATCAATTCATGGTCTCCCATATTTCCATGCAAGGTCACCTCACTACCTCTCTCCCCTCTCTTCTTCTACTTACGGCCAAGAGGCAAAACACACACACACACATACTCTTTCAAAACACTCTCCAAACACTCTCAAAGATTATCCTCCTTCCTCCAAGATCTCGAAAATTGCTAGAGTTCCAAGGATCTTCATCAAGTCATTCCAATCTTTGGTAAGTTTTTGTCAAACACAAGTATCTCCTTCCATCTTAACATGAAAAACTCCTTCTTACATAGTTTTATTCCATGATCACACCTTTGAAGCTTCATAATCTCGGGATCCACTTCAAGGTGTTGCTAGGACAAAAAATCCTTTCCACTTCTTCTTCAAAAACCAAAACAGCAAGCAAAGGTGAGTTCATACCCCCTTGTTTTCGGTTTTCATATGATTTTTGGGGAAGAATGTAAGTAAAAATGTGTGGATCTATGTATTATATGCATGTTTTGTGTGAATTCTTAGTTTATTGGTAAAAATGTGTTAGATCTTAGCAAATCTCGAAATTTTAAGTAATATTGAACAAAGATCTATGAACTATGACATTATATACATCACATTATCAAGCCAAAAGTGATTACATGTTTAAGATACAAAAGATTTCAGCAAAAACCTTGTTAAAGATCAAAATTTGTCAAGAAAACAAAAGATAAGGGCAAAAAGTGACATTTATCTTTTTATAGGGACCAAACAGGTCCTACTTGTATAAAAAAGGGATTTTTATGATAAACATACTTTCCAAAGGGCCAAAAATGTAAATTTTAGCTTAATGGGCCAAATTTTTGGGCCTCACGGATTTGGGCCCAAAATTGCGAAAAAAATGAGGTTTTGGGGATTAAAAATGTAAATTGGCCAAAGTTTGAATCATAAATGTAAATAAACCAAATTTTGGGGTAAAAATAACATTTATTCCTAAATTGGACAAAAAATGTAACTTTTATCAAAGATTGGGCCGAAAGTGACAACTTTTACAAACAAGAGGCTGAAAATGCAATTTTCTGCAAAACTAGGCCATAAATGTCAAAATATAAAATTTTGGATTAAATTTGTGAATTTCTAAACATTTGGGACAAAATTGCAAATTTTTATAAATGATGGACTAAAATGTCATTTTTACAAAACTTTGGGCCTTAATTGAAAATTTGTAGGATTATTGGCCAAAAATGTCATTTTTACAAAAAGAAAGCATCTTATGATCAATCTAATAAACCTCGAGCTAAAACAAACAACGGAACAAAACAAATGAACGAAATATGTCGATAACTATTTATTGGACCTAATATTCACGTTACTTGGCCATTGGGCCCTAAGGGCCCATTTAAGTGTATATTGAGCCCAATGTTTTCCATGGCGTGTTTATTGGGCCTTGCGACCCACTTACATGTTAATTTGGGCCTAAGTTATGGATTACATGTTTATTGGGCTCTTGTGGCCCATTTACATGCCTATTGGGCCTAAATTACCCTCATACATGTTATTGGGCCCTTGTGGTCTAATTACATGCTAATAGGGCTTGGAATGGAAATTTCACATGCTAGTAGACTGTAACTATACCTTTGCGTAATCATTAAACTTCGTGTACTTATATATGTACCTTTCGAATACGAAAACATACCACATATACGTAAACATTAAACATACTACAAAAAGGGGTTGAGAATCTAGTGAGACATATCGGTTGGCACCTCTGAGTGTACAATCGTAGCCTGTAGTTATAATCAGAGTTTCCTGGTAGGAAAGCGGGAGTTTGTGTATAGATCTATACGGGGTGACGCCCCACGCCTTAGTTGTTCGCTACAGCTAGACTAGGCCAGTCTAGGGCGACAAAATCTTGAGCAATACTGGCATTTGGAAAAATGCCAAGGCGGGCAACCTAGTCATTATCATGCATGGTTATAACGGCTCATATAGGGATTCAATACCAAAAATTTAACCTTTCGAAGATAAACTCTTCAATTGTGTCAATACAAAACGACTTATTTAACGATACAAGAATCTAGACGCTGTTATAAAACAGAAAATATTGGATTTTCTGGGGAAATTATTCATATACATTTATCATTTATTCACAATACAATGAATCTAAACTACACTCATACAAGTTATAACTATGAAATTTACACATGCATTTATACTTGATTTTCACATCATTTTCAGACAATTTATAGAAAATATCGGATTTTCTAGGTTTTTACGAAAGATACAAAGGCTTTTATTCAACCATACTTATGAACTCACCAACATTATATATTTTGACCGTTTTCAAAATTACTTGTATTCTCAGGTAACCGTTAAGCAGGAAGGATTTGCAAGAATGTATGGATTTATTTTGTGTAACATCATCTATCTTACTTTTAAAAACTTGAAACTATGTAACTTATAACAATGTACTTGATGTAAACAATGCTAGTTGTTATATGTAATGTTGGTGATGAATGTGTTATGTTTCATGTATATTCATTGTGATGATAATTCAATTGTTAGTCACACGAGCCCCCAGACGTTTCCGTCATCTGGTTCGGGGGTGTGACATGCATGCTAGATTAGGGCTAAGGATCTAGGAAGGATGCCTTATATGCCTACTGTATGTGTATGAGAACTGCATGCTAGATTAGGGCTAAGGATCTAGGAAAATGCCTTATATGCCTGTTGTATGTGCTTGATGAGCTGCATGATAGTACTGATCAGTCAGTGATAGGATAGCCTGTTTGGGTTATGCCTGATTGTAAGAGCCTTTGAACTGGATGTATAGATTCCTGATTAGAGGATAGAACGGTTTGATTGGATTATGATGGTTAGATTTTCCATTGTCTGAATGTTGTTTGCTTTGTGCTTTGTGGGACTCTTAGTGATGTGAGCTAGCTATTAAGTGAATATGCTAAGTCACATGTGGCACAGGCTGGATAATCTCAGAGTGATAGATTTGACCCTATTGCGCAACTCTTGTTTGAGTCCAACCGTTCTAGGGATGGGTCTTTTACTCGAAGGAGTATTTGATCTCTGTTGTATGTGGCTATATTCATGAGGTAGCTAGTTGACATTATTGGGAATCTTTCAGCAGCTGAGGACTGCGTGAGTTTGGGAACCTAGGAAAGCCTAGGATATGCTTCAGTGGGTTAGTAGTGAGGTTTAGTGAGACTTGGGTGCATCCGTTTGAGGAAGTGACTTGGAGGATTCGAGAGGATTGCTGAGGAAAGTATGGATAGGTGTGGAAGGTAGTATTGGGCCCGTACTACTGAAATCACAGGATCCATACTCGAATCGGTGAGAGTCTTGGAGAATCAGAGAAGCTTCGGGAGAAGGATCTTTGAGTATGACCGACCAGAGATTTTGTGGTTTTCAGTTTAGAGATAGGCACTCAGGGAGATGGTTCTGGTTCAGGATTCAGTCTCGGCTCAGATGGTGAGCCAGTCGGGGAAAGGACTGTCAAGGTTTTGAGTTCGCGCTGGATTGAGGAGATGGAAGGTGTTTTCCGCACTAGTCCCTACTCCATAAGAGCCAAGGTTCGGTTCTCCTTGGGTCTCTTGTATCAGCCGGCAAGGAGCTGTTGGGAATTGATTGCGCAGTCTATTGCACTTTCTGAACTGGAGACTATGTCTTGGGAGGAGTTTGTGACCCGGTTTAGGGCAGATGATGTTCCAGTTGTTGCAGCTCAGTCATTGGCGAGTGAGCTAGCGAGTGTGACAGGGTGTTAGACCCTGAAGGATATGACGTCCGGAGTTCGAGGATACGAGATCGATTTGGAGCACGTAGAGAAGAGGAGGCCATATCAGGAGCATTCTTTGGAAGATCCCGCTAAGATGCCCAAGATTTTAGATCAGCGATTAGTAGGCCGGCAGGGCCGAAGTCAGTGCAGCACATGCGGAAAACTACACAAGGGGGTTTGTCGTTCCAGAGGGTTAGGCTGCTACAAATATGGCGGGATTGGTCATGTTAGTAGAGATTGTTCTCAGGGGGCAAGGCCATTATGTTTTCGCTGCGATCGGGTGGGCCACAAGAAGGCAGACTGCCCGACGAGGAAGAGAGGGGCAGTAAGCACGTTTACTCTGGACACTTTGAAGATCTCTGATGGACGAGAGAGTAGGACAGGAGCCCCAGCCGAGAGGAGTCGGACTTTGCAGTGATATACATGAGAGATCCGGATTACAGCAGGAAATGTTGTAGGTATGTATCAATTGATCTTTTCGATTCTGTCGGTACTATGATTGTTCTTACCTCGGTCTTGGGTAAGAGTATGTATGAGTTATCTCCCTACTTGTATTCGGATTGTATTTTTCAAGAAATGTCATATGCCAAATACATACCGTGAATTGTTGAGTAATTAGTAAAAGGTTGTCCCCTTTTGTTGCACCGGGGTGTTCAGTGCCCCACGATTCGTAGTAGAGATCGGTCGGGGGTATTGTATGGAAGGCATGTGGATAATTTCATCAAGCTAGTCCACCTGTATCGATAGGATTTGGTGGTTTCACCATCTGTTTTGATATGATCGGAAAATGTCTATGGGAGCACTTTGGAGTTCAAGTCACTACCGTTGCTAGGAAAGGACTGGTAGCATGAGGATGGTAGCGTCAGCTGCAGGTATTCGACGCATAAGTGGTCGGTCATGGGATGTTCAAGAGAATGGTATTTTTATGGGTTGTGTTCGGTGAAAATTCAGTGGTGCTGCAAGATTGGAGGTGGAGGCAAGGATTCGCCAGCCAGGGTGAAGATTAAGGCCTCCAGTGGTCAGCATGGGAGGTGGACTGAGGTTTCAAGTTGGACCGGATTTCAAGGGCACTTTTCAAGATTTCAGAGGATGGGCGATCTTAAGGTTTGACTGGTAATTGATCTTTAGCATTGGTGAGCTCAGATTGTCGGAAGTGGACTATTAGAAAGCAAGAAGGATTGGGAATCCTTCAATTCTCACGTGCCATGAAGACTTAGTTGAATCTAAGTGGGAGAGAATCGGTCAGGCATTCGGGAGCAGAAATAAGAGTGAATTTGGATGAGTTTCGCATCCCCGTCAGGGGGAAGGCGGTCGAGTAGCCATCTAGGTTAAGGAATGGGTGAGTTGGGGGTACAGAAAATTTTTCGACGTTTGATTCACGCTTTTCCTTGGCATCAGATAGTTGGATTAGGGAACCAGGTTAGAGGTCCAATTAGAATTCAAGTTTAGTTGAGTGTTAGGTCGAGTGCGTGTTCGACCTGGTATGGGAAGTGTTGTAAGTCTGCGGGTGTAGCCGCAGCATTCACAAGGTTGTCAGATAGTGGTAGAAGTGTTATGAGTCTGCGGGTGTAGCCGCAACATTCACAAGGTTCTCAGATAGTGTTAAAGTGTTGTAATCCTGCGGGTATAGCCGTAGCATTCACTAGCACCCTGATAGTGCTAGAGTATTGAGAGACAGCGGATGTAGTCGTGGCATTCACTGGGTTGGTAGATAGTGCGGGAGTGATGCCAGATCACGAGGAGAGCAGTAGTACCCCCCGGTCAGGTGCAACAGTGTCACACCCCCGAACCGTCGGAACGGACGGCGGAAACGTACGGGGGCGCATAACGTCATGCGTAGTATCACAACAATCGTATCATAGTAATCAAAGTAAACACAACCATTACATTATAATATGAATATTTACATCAGTTTGAAAACATAGTTTGTACATCCGTGTATATAGCAAAAGTAAAAGACGTGACTCCAAAATGCTCCGTCTTTTTCAAAAGTTGGCAAGAGTACTTGTCTATTGTTGCCCTGAGAATACAAGCAGTTTGAAAGAATATCAGCATAAAGCTGGTTAGTTCATAAGTATTTAGTTCTGGTGAAAGAAATGTTTCTTTGATCCTTTGAAAAGTGTTTCCCAAGAAAATCCTATATTTTCTTATGAAAGATGTTTGATTATCCATTAGTTATTTGTTAACAGCCTGTTTATGTAAGGTTGAGTTATCCCAGGCATGTCCTATATTTTCCTTAAAAGTTGACAGTTGGTTATCTGTTCTTGTCTGAGGTGTACAAGTATCTACCATACTTGTATCGTTAGATGTAGTTTCCTTGAAAAACCCTGTTTGCTCTCTGTGAGGTGTATTAGTCTTATTACATAAATAAAACTAATAAATAAGTGGTGAACTAAATCCTAAGGGTATTATCAATACCCTCTAGTAATCGAATCGGTTATTACTTTGAGGTTAGTTCACTTGATTCATTATTACAAGAGTAAATCTATGTTATATAGGTTGCGAGTTTTATAACCATATATTAAACTGGATATGGCACGTAACGAGGTCAGTATCCTTTTATGACTTTGTCACCCGTAGACCTGCCGGTCCCACTGTAGCTAGCAGCGAGGTGCAGGATAGTCAGTCCCGTATAGATCTATACACAACAGTCACGCTCTCCCTATAAGAGATTCTGGTTACAAGTGCTAGTCCTACACTCTCGAATCCGGTGGGAGTGTTACCAAGGACGTGTCTCCAACTTAAAATAACAAATTTACAAGTAATAATATAGAAAATCCTGTTTATAATTTGCATGAATCCCTTATAAAATAACACATTTTACGATATGATTCACGAATTCGCTGCTTTAGTTTAGAAAACTGTTTCTACGAGTTGATTTCTTAATCGTTTGGTAAAACTGTTTTCTGCGTTAAAAGCATACTAGAATATAATTATTTTAAACAAAATAATATATTTTGAGCATAAGTTTCCTTGTATTTTTTCTTGTATCCCCTCCCCCTGAAAACATGAAAAACTCGTAAAAGCGTAGAGGTATGAACTCATTGTTTTGACGCGGGATTCGAGTGTAAGTTGCTAGGAATTGCTGAGTGTCAAATAAAGCCTCGGGCACAAAGGGGTCCTATTTAGCATGTAAAAGTACATATATGCATTAGGTGAGGGCATAACCCTAGTTGTTATGGAAAGAACCACCTTAGGGACTAGGAAACACTTAAAACTAAGTGTTAGAATCACATGTGATTGAAGAGGGGAGTTTGTGTCCGTAATCAGGAGTGTACAGACATGGGTTTACGGCCCAACAGGGTTTACGGCCCATAGGTTTACGGCCCAAGTGTTTGCGGTCCATGGGTTTACGGCCTATGGGTTTACGGTCCATGAGTTTACGGCCGTGAACACTTGGTGAAAGGTGCGATTTTTGGTGTTTCAAGGTCCTTTCTAGCCTCTGGGAAGTGTTCTAAGCCTTGTGCCCAGTTCAAGGAAGAGTTTAAGGGCCAATAATCAACCAAAAATGGAGTTTACAGCCATTGAAGGGAGTACGACCGTAAACCCATTTCGTGTTCATGATTTGGGTCGATTTTTAGGTGTAAACAAGTGATTCCTAGTAGATAACAAGCATAGGGAGTAGTTACTTACTGTAAGAGGCTTGGAATGAGTTTTTAGCCACCAAGAACTAGTGTGTGTTCTTGGTGTTCTTGGTGAGAGAGAAAATCTAGACAAAGATGAGATTTAATGAGATAGGAACATGGATTTACCACTAGATTGAGGAATGAAGCAACAATTAGAGGTGAAAAACACTTACAACTTGAAGATCTTGAAGAATTTTCGATGAAGGTAGAGATAGAGTAGAGAGAGAAAGCCTTTAGAGTGTGTAAAATATGAAATGAAGGCCACTCATCCCTTATATAGGGGTGAGTTTACGGACAAGGGGTGGGGTGGGGGGTGTACGGCCGTAAACTCGAGTTTGCGGCCGCACACTCCTCTCGAAGGGGTGTTTTGCTCGTATGCTATGCTTTGACTTTGAAAACCTCGTTTTCGAATCCAAAACTCGATTGAACTGAGCTTAGAATATTATGTTAGACAAAAAATAATACTAACGTGAACGGAAATAAATCCGAATTGATTTGTTTAAAACGTAAAGTCCTTCCCAAACTAAGAAATTTGACGGAATTAAATAAAAACCCAAATTTTATTAACGGAAACTGGGTAAGGATAACGGAAAAAGTTTTGGGTTGTCACATCATCCCCCCGTTAGAGGGAATTTCGTCCCGAAATTCGAACATAGAATACAAATCATGGATTAGAAAAGAGATGCGGATACTTCTGTTTCATCTGATCTTCGCGCTCCCAAGTGAATTCAGGTCCCCGCTTGGCATTCCAGCGAACCTTCACTATCGGGATGCGACTTTGTTTCGTTCGTTTGATCTCTTTATCCATGATTTCGACTGGTTCTTCCACGAAGTTTAGGTTCTTGTTTATTTCAATCTCGTCGAGAGGAATCGTAAGGGTTTCGTCGGATACGCATTTCTTAAGATTCGAAACGTGAAAGACAGGATGAATGTTGCTAAGTTCTTGTTGTAAACGAATTTTGTAGGCTACAGGACCGATCCTAGCGAGGATCTCGAAGGGTCCTATGTATCTTGGATTTAGCTTTCCACGCTTACCAAAGCGTATCATGCCTTTCCAGGGTGAGACCTTTAGCAGAACGCGGTCTCCGACTTGGAACTCCAAGGGTTTTCGTCGTTTATCGGCGTAGCTCTTTTGTCGATCTCTCGAAGCTTTTAGTCGTTCCCGGATTTGTACGATCTTTTCTGTGGTTTCGCGGATGATTTCTGGGCCAGTAAGAGTGCTGTCAGGGACTTGCCCCTTGGCTAGCTGCGTGTCGCCCACCTCAGCCCAGCACAGAGGGGATCTGCACTTGCGACCATAGAGGGCTTCGAAAGGCGCAACCTTGATGCTGGTGTGGTAACTGTTGTTGTAGGAAAACTCGACCAAGGGCAAATGGGTGTCCCACAACTTACCGAAGTCAATGACACATGCTCGCAACATGTCTTCCAAGGTCTGGATGGTTCTCTCACTCTGCCCGTCTGTCTGAGGATGGTAAGTTGTACTCATATCCAGCTTAGTTCCAAGAGCTTTCTGCAGTGACTGCCAAAACCTCGAAGTGAACCTGCTATCTCAATCGGAGATAATAGACACTGGCACACCATGAGGAAGGTAGCGATCTCTTCTTTCATGTTCGGCTACCAATACAGTTTCTTGAGATCGAGGTACATCTTATCCGAACCTGGATGAATGGAGTATCTGGTCTTGTGAGCTTCGTTCATTACAACCTCTCTGTAACCACCGAACTTTGGGGTCCAGATCCGGTCCATGAAATAATAGACTCCGTCTCCCTTGATCTCTAGGTTCTTTTCCATTCCTCTCAAGGCTTCACCCGTCATGTTCTCTGGTTTTAAGGCTTCCAGCTGAGCCTCCTTGATTTGCGCGGATAAATGGGAATGGATAGTCATGGTCAGTGCCTTCACTCTACGACTGTAACATCCGGATTTTCAGGTATTATGTTTGATCATTTATTCTTTTGAGTAAAAGGGAGGGACTCAACGAGTTGAGGCGTAGACTCGTCGAGTAGGATCGCGTGTGCTGACTGGATTAATGAACGGACTCGACGAGTCGGAAAGGGTGGACTCGACGAGTCCGCGTTGTAATTTGAAACCCTAATTCTCGGGGTCTGTGCCCTATTTAAAGGCCTTTATGGCCTCCATTTGCGGCCACTTCACCCCTGAGAAACCCTAGAGAGCAGAGAGATCGTTTGTGGTGCAAGAGGAAGGCTAATTCACCATTTCTTGTGTGTTTTAGCAAGAAAGAAGGAGGTAGAACAAGCTAAGCGGGTTGAGGAGCTTGGATCCACTTCTATTTGATCAGAGGAAGCTGTTGGAGGTAACAATCTGTGCCATTCTCGTGTTTATTATGATTCTAGTGAAATCTAGGGTTTTCTTTATGCCTCTTTTAGTTGAATCTTGAGTATGTGAGGTCCCAAGGCGAGTTGGTTCATAGATCTGGACCTTAAGAGGTTCAGAGAGTCCTTACCACTCTGCTTTATGATGGGTTTTCAGAGCATTCTAACACTCCTATGGTGTACATGCAACCCTAGAAACCTTGGATCTATGTTTGACTATGATACATGCAAATAATTATTTTTCCAAGGTTCTTATCCTATCTAGCATGGCATGGGGAACTTGAATCAAATAAAGCTAGTAAAATTACTTACCTTGTAGTTGTAGTTGATTGCTTGGAGTTTTAGAGCCTAGCACCAATAGTGTGGATGCCTCAAATGGAAATCACAAATCACCACAAACTTGGAACTTTGAGAGAATAGTAATCTCCTTCTTGAAATCGGCCCTCTTACTTTACTCACCACAACTCATGAGATTTCAAGAACCAAAGCCTCCTTTATATAGTGTGGTGGATTAGGGTTACATTCATGTAAACCTTAATACCCATGTCTTTTCATTTCCATGAGATCCATGGGTTAAAGCTCCATGGAGTATCCATGGACTTTCCATGCAAACCTAGCCCATTCCAAATAAGCATTAGCCCACACTATATAAATACAAGAGCCCATATTTAATTAGTCATACTTTTGATCTCTAAATTAATTCTAGATTAATTATAGATCAATACTAATTAAATAATATGATTTTATATTAATATATTAGGACTTATAATATATTAATAAATCATAACTTATACTATTCTCAAACGATTATCCATAAATTGTTCGGGTGAAGTGCAACCCAAATGGACCAAATATAGTTATGGACTTAGACACTATATCCAACACTTTATGCCATTCCTTTTGAGTTATGAGCCTAGGAGGCCATTTTAGAGGTTATTTCACCAAAAGAAGCTTTAGGTGTGTTGCATGTGTACCAAGATTCGACCTTTACGTGATTATCATGCTTGGGAAGGTCAGATCTATAGATTAGAGAAGCAGATCTGACCTTAGAAGGTCATTTGAGTATGAACATGGAAGCAACTCGCCGAGTTCATAAGTGGACTCGACGAGTCGAGTCGGGGTTGCCCCGCGATTCGTGACAGGAGGAACCCGTCGAGTGGAAGGATGACTCAACGAGCCAATAGAGACTAGAAGGACTCAGAGGACCCGCATGGACTCGCCGAGTCGCCTGTGTGCACTCGACGATTCGGGTCAAAGTTTGACTGTTGACCTTAGGGTTCTGGTCAAGACTGGTTCAAGAGAGTTCAGGGAGGGGTAGAATGGCCTTCTACCCAATCTTTAGAGATGAGACTATGAGAGAGTATTGATCGGGGATGTTATTTGAATGATAGGAGGAGGCTAGGTCGGGACGTTGAGCACGAGAGTTATCCGACTTCATTGAGGTGAGTCTTCTCACTATACTATACCTGGAAGGGTACCTATCTGTGACCGGAAGGTCTTGTATGCTATGAGATGTATGAGCTGTATGTTGTTATGTGATATGTATGTTATGTATGATAGGGACCGGAAGGTCAAGATGATATGGACCGGAAGGTCAAGAGGTTACGGACCGGAAGGTCGATACGGGTAGGACCGGAAGGTCTACCGGGATTCGGGACGGAAGTCCCCTGAGACATTTGGATCGGAAGATCCCACATAGATGTGGCCTGGAAAGGCGTATGTGTTGTATGTGGTATTTTGGGGAACTCACTAAGCATTTATGCTTACAGTTGTTGTGTTATGTGTTTCAGGTACTAGCGAGGATCGCGGGAAGGTGCCGGCATGATCCGTACACACTCATAGAGATTATGTTTTGAGATTCTGGGATTTGTTTGTTATGATGACATTGGATACAGTTTGTTTGATATTGTTTTTGATGATTGAAAATATGATTTAAAAATGAAAAATAGTTTTGAAAATTTACGTTGTTACAAGTTGGTATCAGAGCCTTGGTTTGAGGGATTTGGGTGCATATTCGGATGTATCTGAACTCAAACTGAGGATTTGAGAAAGTTTTTAATAAAATAAACAATTTTTCTAAGAGAGTAAAAGATTTTGAGAAAGGCAGAACGCAGCAGTGTGTACGATCAGCCAGCGCCCGAACGGTGATTTCCCAAAATACCCTTACATTATGTATTATGAGATATGATATGATATCATATGCATGTTAGAGTAGGCTAGGTATTCATATTAGGACTAGAGTGGCCTGATTTGTGATGCCTTAGCCTAGGAAGATTTATGCTGCTATGTGATGCTTGAGAGTGAGTAGGTAGCAGTGAGGAGCTTTTGAGAGGTCTATCGAAGGGTAGCCTATGCCATCGAGATGTAGAGTACTTGGGATCTAGGATCCTAAGAGGAGGACTTGGGGTGAATACTGATGCGGTGTGGACGGTAGTATAGGGCCCGTACTACTGAAGACACCGGATCAGTGCGCAGTCCAAGTAAGAATCCTTAGGGTACTAGGAACAAGTAGGGTTGAGTTATCGAGTGTGAGTATGCTCGAGCAAGTCTCTGATATTATTATGTTGTATTTCAGAGACATCATGGTTGGGACACGCCACAGACCTAAGACGAGCGGCGTGAGTGACGAGGAGCTTCGTCAGATGATCCACGATGAGGTGGCAGCGGCGATTCGAGCCAAGATTCCGGAAATGTTTGGGTCTATCAAGACCACATTGATTGAGACTTTTGATGAGCGGTACGCAGCGGTGACTGAGGCTGCGGCTGCTGCAGCTACTGCAGCTGTGGCTACTGCCAGGCCTCAGGGAGGTGACTCGTTGTTGTTTTGAGAGTTCAGCAACACGAAGCCACCAGAGTTTGACGGGACGCCGGATCCGATCGCTGCGGTGAGATGGATTTCTGATATTGAGGGATGCTTCTACACGTGTTCATGTCCGGAGCATCTGAGGGTACGGTTCGCGCTGAACCAGCTTCTCTTGGGAGCGAAGGACTGGTGGAAGTTCGTGACGGCGAGCTTCACTCTTGCAGATATTTCAGAGGTGACCTGGGAGAGGTTCACCACCATGTTCAGAGACGAGTATGTTCCCCCGGTGGAAAGGGAACGGCTGGCCCAGGAGTTCTTGACCCTCAAGCAGGGTACTGATTCTTGTTACTGTGGTTACCAGGAAGTTTCATGAGAGGGCGATGTTCTGCCCTGAGCAGGTGTCTACTGAGCAGGCACGCATGAGCCGGTATTTGGGCATTTTGAGGAGGGATATTCGGGAGTTCGTGTCGAACTCGACTTACCGGACATTTGCTGAGCTCCAGGCAAATGCCCAGAAGAGGGAGATTGAGTTGGAGACTCAGGCCAGGGAGGAGGCCGAGTCTCAGGGGATGGATCGGCGGCCGACACAGTCTCAGCCGGCAGCCAAGCGGGCAAAGCCCGCCGATTCTAGATCTGGAGGCCAGAAGGGCCGCACTTGCGGAAAGTGCGGCAAGGGACATGACGGGGTTTGTCGATCGGGTGCTTGTTACAAATGTGGCAAGGAGGGGCATATAGCCAAGGATTTCCCTAAGGGGTTCATGGTTTGTTTTCATTGCAACCAGACGGGACATCGGAAGGCCGAGTGTCCTAAGCTGCGGGGGACAGCATAGGGAGCACCGCAGGGATCTGCTCCTGCCGCTGTGCGAGCTACTGAGGTTCGGTCGGTGAAGGCCGAGGCACCGAAGGCTCGCAGGAGAGCCTTCCAGTTGACAGCGGAGGAGGTCCGCGCAGCGCCCGATGTCGTGGCTGGTATGTATTCTTTCATTTATTTATGCTGAGTTTGAGGTGTTGTGCTTATATTATGATATGCGTAGGTACTTTTCTTGTGAATTCCGTACCTGCTTTGGTGTTATTTGACTCGGGTACAAGTCGGTCATTTGTTTCCTTAGCGTTTAGTCAGTACATCAGTATCCGACGAGAGGCATTGAGTCGACCTCTGTGAGTTTCTATAGCTGACGAGCGAGCGGTGTATGCTACGGAAGTCGTTCGAGGATGTGTACTCGAGATCTTCGGTGTCGAGTTCCTGATAGATCTAGTCCCGATTGCAATGGGGGACGTATGTGTCATAGTGGGCATGGATTGGTTGAGCCGATTTGGGGCTGTTATAGACTGCGAGCGACAGTTGGTGACGATACGAGACCCTAGTGGGGGAGTACTTATGGTGTACGGCGAGGGTACCCGATGTGGGTCAGCATTTTGTTCGGCTGCCAGAGCGAGACAGAGTTTACAGTAGGGCTGCAGCGGGTTTGTAGCCTATGTGATGGACACACGGGTGGCCACTGGGAGGCCAAGTTCGATTGATGATGTTTCGATAGTGCGTGAGTTCCCGGATGTTTTTCCCGAGGAGTTGCCGGGTGTGCCTCCCGAGAGGCAGGTAGAGTTCCGCATCGATTTGGTTCCGGGGGCAGCACCTATCGCCAAGGCGCCTTATCGCCTTGCACCGCCAGAGATGCAGGAGTTATCCTCGCAGCTTCAAGAGCTGCTGGGGAAGGGGTTTATTAGACCGAGTAGTTCCCCTTGGGGAGCGTCGATCCTGTTTGTCAAGAAAAAGGATGGTTCACACCGGATGTGCATTGATTACCGGGAGTTGAACAAGTTGACAGTCAAGAACCGTTACCCATTACCGAGGATCGACGATTTGTTCGATCAGTTGCAGGGAGCGTCTTGGTTCTCCAAGATTGATCTGAGGTCTGGATATCATCAGATGAGAGTGCGTGATGAGGATATCCAGAAGACGGCGTTCAGGACTCGTTATGGGCATTACGAGTTCGTGGTGATGCCTTTCGGGCTCACCAATGCACCGACAGCGTTCATGGATCTCATGAACAGGGTGTGCAGGCCGATGTTGGATCGTTCGGTGATCGTGTTCATTGATGATATTTTTGTGTATTCGAGATCTAGAGAGCAGCACGAGGAGCATCTGAGAGAGATTCTCGGGGTATTGAGGTCGGAGAGGCTTTATGCCAAATTCTCCAAGTGCGAGTTCTGGTTACGGGAGGTCCAGTTCTTGGAGTATCTCATCAACCAGAATGGGATTTTGGTCGATCTGGCCAAGATTGAGGCAGTTATGAGGTGGGAGGTGCCGAGATCACCCACCGAGATCAGGAGTTTTCTAGGATTGGCCGGTTATTATCAGAGATTTATCAGGGATTTCTCCAAGATCGTCGTGCCTCTCACCAGGTTGACCCGGAATGGTGTATCTTTTTTGTGGGGTCCGGAGCAGCAGACCTCGTTTGAGACACTTCGCCAGAGATTATGCGAAGCCCCAGTGTTAGACCTCCCGGAAGGGATGTAGGATTTTGTGGTGTATTGTGACGCATCGATATCGGGGTTGGGTGCAGTACTTATGCAGAGGGGGCATGTGATAGCGTATGCATCAAGGCAGCTGAAGCCTCATGAGGCGATGTATCCCACCCACGATCTGGAATTAGGGCCAGTGGTGTTCGCCCTCAAGATTTGGCGTCACTATTTGTATGGGGTTCGGTGTACCATATACACGGACCACAAGAGCTTGAAGTATTTGATGGATCAGCCCAACCTGAATATGAGCCAGAGGAGATGGTTGGACGTGGTAAAGGATTACGATTGTGAGATCCTGTACCACCCGGGCAAAGCTAATGTTGTAGCTGATGCCCTGAGCCGTAGGGCGGAGAGTGCCCTGATTCGAGACATTTGTATGCGACTGACAGTGATGAATCCGGTGTTGGACACCATTCGGGAGGCCCAGGCAGAGGCTGTGAGACTAGAGAACCGCAAGAGAGAGCGGGTGATTGGACAGGTACCTGAGTTCGTTACCGATAGCCGCGAGCTTATGACCTTTCAGGGTCGGATTTAGGTGCCGTATGCAGGCGGGGCGCGCACCACTTTGATGGAGGAGGCTCACCTATCGAGGTTCTCGATCCATCTCGGGGCCACTAAGATATATTTGGATTTGAAGAAAGATTACTGGTGGCCCTGTATGAAGACGGATGTAGCATGGTTTGTTGAGAGGTGTTTGACCTGTCGCAGGGTTAAGGTTGAGCACCAGCGTCCGCACGACTAGTTGCAGCCACTTGAGGTTCCCCAGTGGAAGTGGGAACAGATTTCCATGGATTTTATCACCAAATTGCCAAGGACCACGAGGGGTGTCGATGCGATTTGGGTGATTGTCGACCGGCTGACGAAGAGCGCTCACTTCCTTGCTATCAGTAAGAGCTCTTCTGCAGAGAGATTGGCAGAGTTTTATGTGAGGGAGGTTGTATCGCGGCATGGAGTACCGATCTCGATTGTGTCAGACCGACATGTATGTTTCACTTCCAGGTTCTGGAAGAAGTTCCATGAGGAGTTGGGTACGAGGCTGCATTTCAGTGCCGCTTACCACCCACAGACGGACGGACAGAGCGAGCGGACGATTCAGACGCTCGAGGACATGCTCCGAGCATGTGTGTTGGACTTCGGGGGAAGTTGGGACACGTATCTGCCATTGGCTGAGTTTTCTTATAACAACATCCACCATTCGAGTATTGGTATGCCTCCCTTCGAGTTGTTGTACGGGAGGAGATGTCGGACTCCCATTTGTTGGGAGAGGTAGGGCAGCGCGTGATAGGCAGCACTGAGATAGTGCTTCAGACGACCGAGCAGATACAGCAGGTTAGACAGAGGTTGTTGACGGCTCAGAGTCGCCAGAAGAGTTATGCGGATAGGCGACGATCCGAGCTTGAGTTCCAGGTGGGAGACTTCGTACTCCTGAAAGTGTCTCCTTTGAAAGGAGTGATTCGATTCAGGAAGAGGGGCAAGCTGGGGCCCCGGTATATTGGACCGTTCAGGGTGACCGCGAGGGTGGGCAGGGTAGCATATCGGTTGGAGCTACCTGCGGAGTTGAGCCAGATTCATGATACCTTCCACATGTCTCAATTGAGGAAGTGTATAGCCGACGAGTCGGCGGTGGTGCCGCTGGAGGATATTCAGGTGGATGCGAGCCTGAATTATGCTGAGAGGCCAATCGCGATCCGGGATCAGAGGATCAAGGTTCTGAGGAACAAGGAGGTGTCCCTGGTGCAGGTCCAGTGGCAACATCGGAGAGGGTCCGAGCTGACTTGGGAGCCGGAGTTGGAGATGCGGGAGCAGCATCCAGAGTTGTTTGCGGAGCAAGACTTCGAGGGCGAAGTCTGATTCTAGTGGGGGAGAATTGTAACATCCAGATTTTCAGGTATTATGTTTGATCATTTATTCTTTTGAGTAAAAGGGAGGGACTCGACGAGTTGAGGCGTAGACTCGTCGAGTAGGATCGCGTGTGCTGACTGGATTAATGAACGGACTCGACGAGTCGGAAAGGGTGGACTCGACGAGTCCGCGCTGTAATTTGAAACCCTAATTCTCGGGGTCTGTGCCCTATTTAAAGGCCTTTATGGCCTCCATTTGCGACCACTTCACCCCTGAGAAACCCTAGAGAGCAGAGAGATCGTTTGTGGTGCAAGAGGAAGGCTAATTCACCATTTCTTGTGTGTTTTAGCAAGAAGGAAGGAGGTAGAACAAGCTAAGCGGGTTGAGGAGCTTGGATCCACTTCTATTTGATCAGAGGAAGCTGTTGGAGGTAACAATCTGTGCCATTCTCGTGTTTATTATGATTCTAGTGAAATCTAGGGTTTTCTTTATGCCTCTTTTAGTTGAATATTGAGTATGTGAGGTCCCAAGGCGAGTTGGTTCATAGATCTGGACCTTAAGAGGTCCAGAGAGTCCTTACCACTCTGCTTTATGCCATACCTTTTGAGTTATGAGACTAGGAGGCCATTTTAGAGGTTATTTCACCAAAAGAAGCTTTGGGTGTGTTGCATGTGTACCAAGATTCGACCTTTACGTGATTATCATGCTTGGGAAGGTCAGATCTATAGATTAGAGAAGCAGATCTTACCTTAGAAGGTCATTTGAGTATGAACATGGAAGCAACTCGCCGAGTTCATAAGTGGACTCGACGAGTCGAGTCGGGGTTGCCCCGCGATTCGTGACAGGAGGAACCCGTCGAGTGGAAGAATGACTCGATGAGCCAAGAGAGACTAGAAGGACTCAGAGGACCCGCATGGACTCGCCGAGTCGCCTGTGTGCACTCGACGAGTCAGGTCAAAGTTTGACCGTTGACTTTCGTTGACCTTAGGGTTCTGGTCAAGACTGGTTCAAAAGAGTTCAGGGAGGGGTAGAATGGCCTTCTACCCAATCTTTAGAGATGAGACTATGAGAGAGTATTGATCGGGAATGTTATTTGAATGATAGGAGGAGGCTAGGTCGGGACGTTGAGCACGAGAGTTATCCGACTTCATTGAGGTGAGTCTTCTCACTATACTGTACCTGGAAGGGTACCTATCTGTGACCGAAAGGTCTTGTATGCTATGAGATGTATGAGCTGTATGTTGTTATGTGATATGTATGTTATGTATGATAGGGACCGGAAGGTCAAGATGATATGGACCGGAAGGTCAAGAGGTTACGGACCGGAAGGTCGATACGGGTAGGACCAGAAGGTCTACCGGGATTCGGGACGGAAGTCCCCTGAGACATTTGGATCAGAAGATCCCACATAGATGTGGCCTGGAAAGGCGTATGTGTTGTATGTGGTATTTTGGGGAACTCACTAAGCATTTATGCTTACAGTTGTTGTGTTATGTGTTTCAGATACTAGCGAGGATCGCGGGAAAGCGCCGGTATGATCCGTACACACTCATAGAGATTGTGTTTTGAGATTCTGGGATTTGTTTGGTATGATGACATTGGATACAGTTTGTTTGATATTGTTTTGGATGATTAAAAATATGATTTAAAAATGAAAAAATGTTTTGAAAATTTACGTTGTTACAACGACCCGAGTACTCCTTCCGGCTGAGGGCATCTGCCACCACATTGGCCTTGCCGGGATGGTAGCGGATTTCGCACTCGTAATCGCTGAGTAGCTCAACCCATCGCCGTTGTCTCATATTCAACTCCTTCTGGTCGAAAATATGCTGCAGGCTTTTATGGTCAGTGAAGATAGTGCACTTGGTTCCGTAGAGATAATGTCTCCATATCTTCAATGTGAAGACCACTGCTCCCAATTCCAGGTCATGCGTTGTATAGTTGACTTCTTGTGCTTTCAACTGTCTTGAGGCATAAGCAATGACTTTTCCCCGTTGCATGAGCACCCAGCCTAGGCCCTGATTGGATGCATCATAGTAGACAACGAAGTCCTCCGTACCTTCGGGCAGGGACAAGATAGGTGCGCTGCACAGGGCCTGCTTCAACGTTTGGAATGCAGTGTCTTGCTTTTCACTCCAACAAAAGGGTACGCTTTTCTGAGTCAGAGTGGTTAAGGGTTTGGCAATTCTGGAAAAATTCTGGATAAATCTGCGATAATAGCCAGCAAGACCCAAGAATTGACGGATTTCTGTGGGCGTCTTTGGTGCTGACCAGTTCTCTATCGCTTTGATTTTGGAGGGGTCCACGTGTATGCCTTCCTCGCTTACCACGTGACCTAGGAAGGTTACTTTTCAAATCCAGAATTCGCACTTGGAGAATTTCGCGTACAGCTTCTCCGTCCTTAGGGTTTCCAACACCGATCTCAAGTGTTGTCGATGATCTTCCTCACTTCTGGAATAGACAAGTATATCATCGATGAACACGATTACGAACTTGTCCAGGAAAGAACGGCACACCCGATTCATCAGGTTCATGAATACCGCCGGTGCGTTGGTTAGACCGAAGGGCATCACTACAAATTCGTAGTGACCATACCGAGTCTAAAATGTTGTCTTAGGAACATCACTCTCATGGACTCGCAGCTGATGGTACCCTGATCTTAGGTCTATTTTGGAGAAGTAACTGGCTCCCTGAAGTTGATCGAAGAGGTCGTCGATTCGAGGAAGAGGGTAACGGTTTTTGACAGTGAGCTTGTTCAGTTCTCGATAATCAATGCACATCCGAAAGGATCCATCCTTCTTTTTCACAAATAAGATCGGGGCTCCCCAGGGTGAGGAACTCGGTCTGATGAATCCTTTGTTGAGCAGCTCATTGAGCTGACTGGATAACTCCTGCATTTCTGCCGGCGCTAATCGGTATGGGGATTTAGCTACGAGGGTAGCTCCGGGGACTAAGTCGATGCGAAACTCGACTTGGCGCTCGGGAGGGATTCCCGGGAGGTCTTCGGGAAAAACATCGGGAAAGTTGTAGACTTCGGGGATGCTCTCGAGGTCTTTAACTTCCTGCTTCTCGTTAATGACATGGGCTAGGAATGCATGACACTCCTTTCGCAGAAGTTGCTGGGCTTTGATGCACGAAACGATACGGAGGTTTGAACTGAGTTTATCACCGTAAATCATGAGAGTTTCACCAGAGGAAAGATTGAGACGGATAGCTTTTTTGTAACAAAGGATATCAGCATGATTGGGGCTCAACCAATCCATGCCGATGATGACATCGAAGCTTTTTATGGAAACTGGCATAAGGTCGATGGGAAAAGAATGATCGTTTAAGGTAAGGGTACAGCCTATGTATATATCATTAGTGCTCTCTTTCTCACCGTTAGCCATCTCGACGGTAAATGTTTCGGTTAGTGGTTGAGGTTTATGTTTGAGGAGATGTTTGAATGCATGGCTAATAAAACTTCTCTCCGCACCAGAATCGAAAATAATGCATGCATAAGAGTTGTCGAGGAGGAACGTACCCGAAACAATGATGGGATTTGCAACTGCCTCTTCTTGGCCCATCGCTAGCACTCTCCCCGTGCTACTAGTTGTTGTTGCCTTGGGGCAGTTTCTCTTGTAGTGCCCGACTTCTCCACAACCATAACAGGCTTGACCGACGCCTGCTCCAGATGCCTGATTGGTTGGTCGGACTGGTGTCTTGCAAACTCGAGTTGTGTGCCCCTTTTTGCCACAGTTAGTGCATGACATTTCACGACATAGACCGGTATTATGATGGTAATTGCACTTGTCGCACCGAGGAAGGGAACCAGCATACCTACTGGTAGGTGCTTGAGTGGCAGGAGCAGTACCAGGAGTAGTAGCAGCGTAAACTGCCACCGTATGTTGTTTCTTGGAAGGCTCCTATGAAGACTGGCCTTTTCGCTGCTTCCAGAACTTTCTTTTCTCACCACTCCCTTTTGCTGGCTCAGGAGCGGCTGTTACATTATCAAGATCAACTCCGTGATCTATGAGACACTTAGCGTTGTCAAAGGTGTTTGGCCTAGCAGCCAAGACATTTCCTTTGGTGGGTTGTGTTAGTCCCCAAATATATCTCTCAATCTTTTTGCTTTCCGGGGTGACCATTCCCGGGCAAAGAAGTGCTAGATCTTCAAACCTAGAAGTGTAGGCAGCAATGTCGGAATCCTTCATCTTTAGGTTCCAGAGTTCGTGCTCTAGTTTCTGCATCTCGCCCCGTGGGCAATATTCAGCAAGCATGAGCTCTTTCAAGCTCTCCCACCCCATAGCATTGGCTATCGGTAGGGTTAGGGATTTGACCCGACCATTCCACCAGGTCAGTGCTCTGTTGGCGAAAGTGCAAACGGCGAATTTTACTTTGTTGGCTTCAGAACAGGAACAGATTTCGAAAATGGACTCAATCTTCTCGAACCATTGGGTCAGGGCAATAACCCCTCCTTTGCCGTCGAAAGATGTGGGTTTCGCGTTCATGAAGTCCTTATAAGAGCACTCCTTCTGGTGTCCCTGACCATCTTCATGATTTTGGGGACGAGTACCACCTCCCGGCCCGCCAGATCCACCAGGATTTATCTGTGACATCGCGGCAGCCACAGCAGCAGTAACAGCTGCCTGGAACATAGCGGGATCGAATTGAGGAGGTGGAGGAGTTGGATCTGTTGGAGGATTGTTGTTCTTTTTGCTGGGTCTTTTCTTTGGAGGCATCTTGTTCTAAAATAATCAGGAAGGAGAAGATGGTAAGTCCTCTGGAATCGAATCAAGAGATATGAAGCAAGACATTTCTCAATATGATGGCTAGAGTGTTCTACTAAGCGATAAACAAGGAAAAGTTACCAATGCAAATAAGTTATCGCTAAAAGGAATGAGTAGCAACACTAGGAAGTGAATTTCTGCAATGAATTTGACTCTAGTAAAATACTCCTATAGTATTTTAAGTTGTAAGTTTTGTTCTATCGACGTCTTGTTGTATGGATACTTGGTAAGTTTTAGGCCTGCTGCAACACCACAGTCACTCCCAAGCACATGTTGGTCATGTCTCGAATGAATATAGTTGATCAGACTATATTGACCCTATACATGATTACATAACTGCCCAGGTTTAACCGCAACGTCCAACATCCAAATACTTTTGTTTTGTTCTACTCATGATACTGTTCCTGGTATGTAGGTATACTTGTATACTTTTTGTAAAAATACTTATATTTTAAAAGTATACTTTTAGTTCAGAGCACTTCAGCCCTTTAGTGTTTATAGTTGTATACCATGTAAGGTTCGGTATACTTAGTTCACTATAAACAATAGCTCTGATACCAATCTATCACACCCCCGAACCGTCGGAACGACCGGCGGAAACGTCCGGGGGCGAGTAACGTCATGCGTAGTATCACAACAATCGTATCATAGTAATCAAAGTAAACACAACCATTACATTATAATATGAATATTTACATCAGTTTGAAAACATAGTTTGTACATCCATGTATATAACAAAAGTAAAAGACGTGACTCCAAAATGCTCCGTCTTTTTCAAAAGTTGGCAAGAGTACCTGTCTATTGTTGCCCTGAGAATACAAGCAGTTTGAAAGAATATCAGCATAAAGCTGGTTAGTTCATAAGTATTTAGTTCTGGTGAAAGAAATATTTCTTTGATCCTTTGAAAAGTGTTTCCCAAGAAAATCCTATATTTTCTTATGAAAGATGTTTGATTATCCATTAGTTATTTGTTAACAGCCTGTTTATGTAAGGTTGAGTTATCCCAGGCATGTCCTATATTTTCCTTAAAAGTTGACAGTTGGTTATCTGTTCTTGTCTGAGGTGTACAAGTATCTACCATACTTGTATCGTTAGATGTAGTTTCCTTGAAAAACCCTGTTTGCTCTCTGTGAGGTGTATTAGCCTTATTACATAAATAAAACTAATAAATAAGTGGTGAACTAAATACTAAGGGTATTATCAATACCCTCTAGTAATCGAATCGGTTATTACTTTGAGGTTAGTTCACTTGATTCATTATTACAAGAGTAAATCTATGTTATATAGGTTGCGAGTTTTATAACCATATATTAAACTGGATATGGCACGTAACGAGGTCAGTATCCTTTTATGACTTTGTCACCCGTAGACCTGCCGGTCCCACTGTAGCTAGCAGCGAGGTGCAGGATAGTCAGTCCCGTATAGATCTATACACAACAGTCACGCTCTCCCTACAAGAGATTCTGGTTACAAGTGCTAGTCCTACACTCTCGAATCCGGTGGGAGTGTTACCAAGGACGTGTCTCCAACTTAAAATAACAAATTTACAAGTAATAATATAGAAAATCCTGTTTATAATTTGCATGAATCCCTTATAAAATAACACATTTTACGATATGATTCACGAATTCGCTGCTTTAGTTTAGAAAACTGTTTCTACGAGTTGATTTCTTAATCGTTTGGTAAAACTGTTTTGTGCGTTAAAAGCATACTAGAATATAATTATTTTAAACAAAATAATATATTTTGAGCATAAGTTTCCTTGTACTTTTTCTTGTATCCCCTCCCCCTGAAAACATGAAAAACTCATAAAAGCGTAGAGGTATGAACTCATTGTTTTGACGCGGGATTCGAGTGTAAGTTGCTAGGAATTGTTGAGTGTCAAATAAAGCCTCGGGCACAAAGGGGTCCTATTTAGCATGTAAAAGTACATATATGCATTAGGTGAGGGCATAACCCTAGTTGTTATGGAAAGAACCACCTTAGGGACTAGGAAACACTTAAAACTAAGTGTTAGAATCACATGTGATTGAAGAGGGGAGTTTGTGTCCGTAATCAGGAGTGTACAGACATGGGTTTACGGCCCAACAGGGTTTACGGCCCATAGGTTTACGGCCCAAGTGTTTGCGGTCCATGGGTTTACGGCCTATGGGTTTACGGCCGTGAACACTTGGTGAAAGGTGCGATTTTTGGTGTTTCAAGGTCCTTTCTAGCCTCTGGGAAGTGTTCTAAGCCTTGTGCCCAGTTCAAGGAAGAGTTTAAGGGCCAATAATCGACCAAAAATGAAGTTTACAGCCATTGAAGGGAGTACGGCCGTAAACCCATTTCGTGTTCATGATTTGGGTCGATTTTTAGGTGTAAACAAGTGATTCCTAGTAGATAACAAGCATAGGGAGTAGTTACTTACTGTAAGAGGCTTGAAATGAGGTTTTTAGCCACCAAGAACTAGTGTGTGTTCTTGGTGTTCTTGGTGAGAGAGAAAATCTAGACAAAGATGAGATTTAATGAGATAGGAACATGGATTTACCACTAGATTGAGGAATGAAGCAACAATTAGAGGTGAAAAACACTTACAACTTGAAGATCTTGAAGAATTTTCGATGAAGGTAGAGAGAGAGTAGAGAGAGAAATCCTTTAGAGTGTGTAAAATATGAAATGAAGGCCACTCATCCCTTATATAGGGGTGAGTTTACGGCCAAGGGGTGGGGTGGGGGGTGTACGGCCGTAAACTCGAGTTTGCGGCCGTACACTCCTCTCGAAGGGGTGTTTGGCTCGTATGCTGTGCTTTGACTTTGAAAACCTCGTTTTCGAATCCAAAATCGGTTGAACTGAGCTTAGATTATTCCGTTAGACCAAAAATAATACTAACGTGAATTGAAATAAATCCTAATTGATTTGTTTAAAACATAAAGTCCTTCCCAAACTAAGAAATTTGACGGAATTAAATAAAAACCCAAATTTTATTCACGGAAATTGGGTAAGGATAACGGAAAAAGTTTCGGGTTGTCACAAACAGTGAGGATGTGGAAGTCCACAAATTGATTTCGGAATTACCCAGATGGGTTAGATCTGGTTGAACCAGTGATAAGACTGTAGGGACGCCACTACGGTTATGAGATCAGGGAAGCAATGGATTGCTTAAGGACGTGTGAGATAACGCTACCATTGGTCAGGTAGCAATCACTTTTAGTCTTGGATTTAATGATGATAAGATTCGATGTATGGACCCGATCGGTTAGATCAGAAGGTTGTTAGAGCCACAGTGGCATGATAACTAGTGGCAACTAGTTCCAGAGAAGGATTTTGTGACAACCGTCGATTTTCAGGCTAGTTAAAGTCAAATAAAGTCAATAAGTCGAACTGGTCAACTCATCTAACCTTAGAATATTAGGGCTTGCAATATGTTAGCTACTGTACAACTCGCTATTTTAATAAGAAGTCATCACTTGGAAAGTTCGTATGTGTAGGATTCCTGAACCCTAATCGGCGTAAGTAATGTAGCAAAGCGATAAAACACTATTACATACCCTTCGGGGGTGTGTAAGACTCTTAAACATGGCTTAACAGGGTTTACGGACCTTGCGTTACAAAGCCAAACACTCAAAAAGGTCCCAAAAGAAATCCCTCCCAAATCTCTCCATGTATGTGAAATCTCTCCCAAATCTCTCTAAGTATGTCAAATCTCTCCAAGTATGTCAAATCTCTCCCAAATCTCTCCAAGTATCTGAAATCTCTCCCAAATCTCTCCAAGTATGTGAAATCTCTGCCAAATCTCTCCAAGTATGTGAAATCTCTCCCAAATCTCTCTAAGTATGTCAAATCTCTCCAAGTATGTCAAATCTCTCCCAAATCTCTCCAAGTATGTCAAATCTCTCCCAAATTTCTCTAAGTATGTCAAATCTATCCAAGTATGTCAAATCTCTCCAAGTATGTCAAATCTCTCCCAAATATGTCAAATATCTCCCAAATCTCTCCAAGTATGTCAAATCTCTCCCAAATCTCTCTCAACTTCTTATAATCACTCGGGGCATCCCGACCCTTAATTTAGTCGAAAACCGCTCGAAAACGGAAGTTTACGCGAAAAACAGCTTTAAGGAGTCGAACCCTTTTAAGGAGCCGAACCTAGCTTAAGGGCCGAACCCTCTTATAGGAGCGAAACCCTCTTAAAGCCGAAGCTCCTATTAGAACCGAACCTCGGAAGACCAAAGGTCCCTTCGGACCGAACTACTAGCCATGCTTCACCTTTGGTCCCTTCTGATGAGTCGCCTGCGAGATCTCTCGGTTCCAATACACAACCGAACCCTACTTCGGTTCCAAGGCTTCTAAGACCGAACCTCGCCTCTGACTTCGGATTTTCCATTTTCTTCCCGGTTTTTGACCCAATCTTCGTTTTAAACCCGTTTTTCATTATTTTAACGTGGTATTTCACCCAAACTTATATTTTGACATATAAGACCCTAAATATTCATATTTTAAACATGTTTTGAGGATAATCTTTATCCAAGATTAAAATCTAGTGGGTGAGATATTTAGGTGGAGTGTTGACTTTACCTTTGAGTTATGACACAAGCAACCCTCTACACCCACTCCATGACCATCCTCAGTCACTATTCCACCATACCTGGTCATTCCATCGTCCTTTTCCCACTCTTTTCAGTCAAACACTTTGATTCAAGGATAGAAAAACCCTTATCTCTTCTCCCATTTCACTCACACTCCACCAAGAAGCAAAAACTCATTCTCTCTCAATATCCCTCTCTAATATCGAAATTTCAAAGCTGATCACAAGTTCTTCATCTACTTCTAGTAAGTAATATCACTCCTCACATGATTATTTCTCCTTCTTTCTACTTAAATCACGGATATCTTACACAAACATCGTCATATTTGTGTTAGATCTTCGAATCTTCAAGCATCTTCTAAAGTGTTCTTAAGTTGAACACTTCCTTTCTTCATCATCCATCTTCTGAAACCAAACAAGGTGAGTTCATACCCCTATCTTTTCACGTTTTTCTTAAGTTTTAAGGGGGGGAATACAAGTTAAAACACCAAGAACACAACTAAACTCATCCAACAACTTTCATCAGAAAAGTTTAACTCCATTCACGGACTGTTTTGGTCAACTTAAACATTTTAGTTTTCAAAACTGTATTAGGTTCAAATAGTTCAGGTTCATACCTTTAAAATGACTACTTGTACATCTCCATAAGAGCTTTCTACAATTTATGGTGATTTTTACAAAACTGTCTATCATTTCAAGAACAAATCCAGACCAGTCTGTGAATATGGACCTTTTCACACAAGTGGGAAGTCACTAAAAATCATGATAAAATTTATGAACAAACTAGACACATTTTCCAAACTCTCAGAATTTACGGATTCTGATTTGGACCTTTGATGACTTCCCTATAAATCTTCCAAGGACAGGAAATAGAAATGTTAACACTAGAAAAATGTTATCAATTTCATTTACACCTTGTAACTTGTTGAGCAAGGTGTATATTATTATGTGCATATATGTGTTATATTATATGTCACTTTGTCTTGGTAAATAGACATAAATCAGAAAACAAATGGATTTTTACCTCCACAAGTTTGGAAACTAAATATAATAAACAAAGTTTATATCCATTGCATACAAACATTTTGATAAACTATTGTAAGTATAGTTTATGTTCACTACTACTACCATTACTTGATAAACTATAATAGGTATAGTTTATGATGCACTTACACAACAAGATCATTTCCAGAGGTTTCATTTACACAAAAAGGGTTTTCACTCACTACACATAAATCCGTTAATGACTAAATTGTGAGACATTCACTTCATGTTACTTTTCAAGTAATGCACTATAAGTCCTGTATTGTAACCAGAGTCTCTTTGAGGGAGAGCGTGATAGTTGCGTATAGATCTATATTGGGATTGACACCCCACACCTTGCTGTTAGCTACAGTAGGACCTCGAGGTCTACGGGTGACAAATGTCATAACATTTCCGACGCTTGAAGAACGTCGTTTCAGGCCATCTAGGTCATAGCATGGTTATAATAACTCACATAAAGCATTAACAACTCATAGGATTTACGGGGATTTCATTAAATCAAATGAGTTTATGTCAATTTAAACTTGCATTGTTTTACTATAAGTATGGAAATTACTTGTACATTTTGGTCTTTGGATTTAAGGCTGCAATTCACACTTTAAGGAAAATATTGGATTTTTCTGGAACAAACATTACTTTAAAAAAAAGAAGGAAAGGTTTTCATCACTACATTCAAAAGCTTATGAACTCACCAACTTAATTGTTGACACACTTTCAAACTACTTGTATTCTCAGGAAATAAATAAACAGGTAAACAAGCGCTTTTGAGGATGGGACGTTAAGGCGTCAAACATTTCATTTTTGTCAACATAATGTAATTGATTTGGAAACATGTAAACTTATACTATGGTGTAACTTTTTCAATTATATTTAGGTTGGTTGTGTTTACTCTGATCACTATTGCAATTGTTGATATGATACTATACATGAAGTCCTCCACCACCGGACGTTTCCGCCATCCTTGGTTTGGGGGTGTGACAGATTTCGTTCAGAAGTCATGTGAGGCGACAAAGTGGGAGTCCTTTGGCTCCGCAGCCAGGCCGGAACCCGACATTCAGATGATTGGCGAGCGAATTGAGACCCGGAAGGTCTCGGTAGAATTTGGGAAAAGCAGTCATGAGACAACACACTGATTCAGGCAGTTCAGTGTTCGGGCAGTTTCAGCGTTTGGGCAGTATGAGTAATTGTGTTTTAGGTTGCAAGTACGGATGGAGTAACTGATCGATTGGGAAGCGATAAGTCACTCGTCGTGGGATTAAATAGTCTCAGAGTAGTTGATTCGACTCTGTTGTGCAGCTCTTGTATGAGTCTAACCGTTGCAGGAATGGATCTTCTACTCGAAGGATTATCAAATCCTTCTGTTAAGTTTAAGTGTTCTATAACCGTTTATGGATAGTGACTTGCTCCTTTTTCAGTAGCAGCATGATGGGTGACAGTTCGGTCTGAGAGGTCTGACAGGGAGCCGGACCACTGAGACCTTAGAGTTCAGACTCCAGGGAAGTCGGATGGGTTTTACTTGAGAGATCGAGGAGTCATTCTTCACCAAGTTTGAAGAATTGCTCTAAGGATGTTTTTAGTAGATTGGGATAGGTCGATAAAAGAACAGAGTTGGAAGGGTTGTGAGTGTTGGGCTAGTAGTTGAGGGATTGACTGAGAGTTGTTTTCGGTTGTTTCAGCACGGGCGAGCTGTCAGGAAGCCAGGTTATGATAGGTTTCAGGTCTCAGAAGGTAGAAGTAGCTTGCAAGGGTTGAAGGATCGAGCGTTATCTCCAGGATGGAAGTTTCAGTTTAGGGGTTCCAGTTGTATTCCTCAGATGGTTATTTGAGATGGGTGTTGGTAAGGAGCGATTTCGAGGACGAAATCTAATTTAAATGGGGAAGAGTTGTAACACCCGGTTTCAGATTGGCTTTATTAATTGGGGTTGCGGCTCAATCATTAGTTGTCATGGGGATTAGAGCTTTGGGAAAGGAAAGATTTAGCCCATTTCGGATGAAGTTGCTATGATTCAAGTGACCATGTATTCGATTGTGTCTTCGGGAGCCAAGGGTATGACTGTAAATTGATATCTCGGCATGTTATGCTTTTTAGGCTTTATTCGGAAGGTTTTAAGGCTCGGGTGTGATTCTAGGAATGTAGGGCTTCTCGCCACCTTTTCATGGATATAAAGTTCGTCGGAAACGGACTTAGAATGGAAGATTTATAGCACTTTGAAGTTATTGTCAATTTTAGTCCCTAATGGAGTTTTGTGACAAAGGCAGCCCATGCATGCATGGAATGCATGCGTGTGTTTAGCTGGGTATGCCTAGCGTAAGCTGGGTTACGCCCAGCATATAAATGGGTATGGTCGCGGGTGCGGAGAGGCGTACGCCCGGCGTACAAGAGGTACGCCCAGCGTACGTTCAGAGTGCCCAAAACCCTAATTCATCTACTTATGCCCTATATAAGCCACATTATATCCTTCCCTAGGTCATTTCAGATCAGCCTCCACCCCTTTTCACGACCATGAAATCCTAAATGACCTTGGATGAAGCTTGGAGCTTGAAAGAAGACTTTTGTGTGTGTGTGCAAGAAGAGAAGGTGATGTTCAAGTGTTGATCTTGGAAGGGAGCTTGTAGATCCAGAAATTTCTCATATTTGTCAACCCATTGGAGGTAAAAAGCTCTGATATTGACCTTTCATTCCATAGATCCTCTTTTGGGTTGGTTTTGGCCATTTTTAGCCTTTTGCTTGGTCTTGGTGAGCTAGGGTCGTTTTGGGAACTCAAACTTGTAGATCTGGACATTCTTAGGTACCCTCTCTCATAAAGGTGCAAGCTTTGTGAAGTGTTTGAACCCAAGCATGAGTTAAGATCATCCATTAAGCTCTTTTGAGGTCTAGAGCCCCATTAAGCCATGTGTAAAGTCCCAAATCCAAGGAACCAAACCAGTGATCAAACAATGAACAATCAAACAATAACAAGAATGGAGTAGAAGAAGGAATTACTCGAGCAATGCACATGTTTATAACCGCAAACGTTAGGTACGCCTTGAAGAACACACACATACGTCTCTAGCACAACGTTACTATACACTGACAGGACTGACAACTATTTATAGGACACGGCCAGCCGCAAACGGGTTCACGGCCGTGAACACCTTTCAACCGTGAACTAACTGACCGCAAACACCAAAAACATGACTAAACCCTAATCAAAACCTATACAAGATAAATGCCTAGCCCAAACCATCTAAATGTGACCTAACAGTCTCCCCCATGGTTTGAGGCTAGCATGAACTTAGTCTTTTTTTTCGATCAGCAACACGTTGTCACCGAACCGCCGTTTCTCAAGCTCGGTTACTGTAAGTTGGGGTTGGTCTCCACGACGATTTTCATCAGAATTCTTCATGAAAAGCCATCCCTCTTTCTTCTGAGTTGTAACCTTCCTTTTAGCTTGCCTGATGGTGATTCGTGGGTTGGCTCGGGCAGGTTCCTCTTCAAATTGATCAACAACTCTTGTGGTTCTGACTGGTGGTGGATCCTCAAAAGCATCTTGCTGACTAGGCTGGACAGGGGCACTGGGAGAAGCTTCAGTGGTGTTAGGCTCTTCAACTATGGTCTTGAACTTGTCACCGAATTCTGCAATAAGCTTGTTCTTCAAGTCAAAGTAGCCTGCTGATAGGGCACCAAGATTAAGTTGGAGATCGGAGATCTATTTAGACTTCTGAAAGTTTTCTTCTTCAAGCTCGGAAACTCGAATATCGAATTTTCAAATCAAAAAGTCCTTTTCAATGATTCTCTGGTTTAGGACTCCGATCTCCTCCTTGAGCTCTGAGATAGATGGGTCTGCTCCCCCTGAACTTCCTTCACCTATTGATATTCCTTTGCCACGAGGTAAAGGATCTGGATCTTGTTGAGCAAGAAACCTGGCAAGCCTCACGGAGGCAGCATCATGCGTAGGTTTTAGAGGAGAAGAACTCCCGGCTTCAAACGAAGATCTAACATTACTTGGACCTTCTAGGGTCGGTTGAGTTGGTGTAGCAGCTATGGGGGGTTGTTGGACTGGTGGTGCTTGTTCCCTGATAAGCACTCCCGGCCTGGGATCAGCTTTTCTACGTTTAATTGGAGGTTGGGAGGCTTGTGTCAGATTGAGATCACTATCAAATGGCAATGAAGTTGGAATAGCAACTGGAAGGGGAGGAATCCTTGATGTTGTATCCATATCGGTTGAAAGGTGTCGGTCATCTGATCAAAAGTTGGAGACGTCACTTTGAGAACACCACTAACTCCTTCTGTCTTCGTTGCAGGTTGCACAACATCATGGACAGTGTCAAATAAAGCATCGAGGTCTTCACTGCTTAACCTTATATCATTATCCTGCTCAAAACCCATGAGTTTCAAACCCAATACATCCAAAATTTTCAAAAATAAAACATTTTGAAGACTTTTAAAAAATAAAATTAAAATAAAATAAATAAAATCTAAAAATTTTAACTAAAATATATATTTTTAATTTTTGATTTTTTTTTGAAAAATAAAATAAAAATGAAAATAAATGAAGTAACACAATTTTCCTTTTTCACCATCGCAGATAACCTTTTTGTGATTGTTGGGATCAATGTTCTGGGACAACCTTGATCTGTTTTTCAGCACTTCCACCTTCATGAGTAGATCTGGTCAATCGCTAGTATTGTGGTCTACTTAAACACGAAAGATTGTGACAATTGAGGACATACTAGAAGTGACAAGACATTTGACCCTATGATCCTAAATAGTATTCCTAAAGGACCATTCAGCTGATGACGACCAAGGATATTGTTGTCCGCCTAAATTTAGCAGCGAGATCTACAGACAACCGATTAAATGTTCAATTTTAGATGTACTAGAACGTGTTTCCCGCTTCCTAACATACTCTGCTAATCAAGAACTTCCAGAATACTCCTTACTTTAGATGAGTAGACAATTATTATGGGAGAAGTCAGATTTAGAATGCATATGTTGTACACCCAGGTCGGATCTTCCAATCACGCAGAGGGATAAACATATGACTAACTGAATAGAGGGATTGAGAAATAGAATGGTGCATATGTTGTGTTCCAGGTCGGATGTATTTCAATCACGCAGAGGAGAGAGCATATGGCTAACAGATAGGAAGAATTGCATAGATAAGAAGATGCAGAAAGACAGAGTTGCATATGTTGCAGTCCCGGTTAGATCTTTCGATCATGCAGAGGAGGCAACATATGACTAACAGAAAGAAAGCAAGAAAATAACCTTCTACATACCTAATTTATCGGAATTCCCCAGTTGTCCCGTCAATACCAGAATTAAGGACAGAGTCCGTACATCGAGGAAAAGTTAAACCACGGTTCTAGATACAGATTATTTAGTGTAATCCGCAGATTCCCATGTATATCTCCCTACTCAACCTACCCAAGCGTCGTATTGTCAGGCTAAACATAACTATCTAAGTCAAGATTTGTCAAGTCTCTAGATTCCTTAAGTTCATCTATGCCTAGTCAAGTCCAATTAAACCTTTCGTGCCTACCAACGCATCGAACACAGAGTCTAGATCAGTTCAGTGTTGGTACCTTACACTAATCAAGATTGCTTGTTATCACTGAGTTGATATCACTTCCCAACACATCACCTGCAGACAGACTAACATGAGACACTATAATTTTTTTGTTTTTCATATTTTATGAAAAAAAAACAGAAATAATATTATTTTTGGATTTTTGGTTTTCTGATTTTTTTGTTTCTTTTTGTTTATTTCTCCCCCTAAATTTGTGCATGGGGAGAATGAAAAGGAAATACGCAAATTTAAACTACCTAAAAACAAAAATTAGTCCTCAAAACGTAGCATTTTTAGAAAACCAACCAGTACATCGAATCGAGCTTTGTCAAAAGGTTTTGTGAACAGATCTGCCACATTAATAGCAGTGGGAACCTATTCTAACCGAATGAGCGAACGCTCATAACAATCTATGATAAAATGAACTTTGATGTCGATGTGCTTGTTTTTGGAGTGATGGATAGGATTTTTAGCGATTTGAATTGCAGCATCGTTATCACAGAAGATAGGAGTTTCAAGAAAATTCAAACCGTAATCCATAAGCTGATCTGTGAGACACTCAACAAGCTATACTTTAACTCGGGAGCGTAGATGACGTTCTCAAAACTCAGCACTCCATTTGTAACAGTTCCTCTCTGTGTGATCTTCCCTCCATCTCCTCCCGCGAAGGAAACATAGCCCCCATTAAAAGTCTGAATGTCGTGCAGTTGGGAGATGTCTCCGGTCATGTGCTTGGAACAACCGTTGTCGACGTACCAAGGTCTGGCGACATTCCCCCGCAGCTGTTCCTGTACAATGCGCGGGATCAATTAGATTTAGGAACCCAGGTCATAACAACACTGGGTTTTCCTTTGTTAGCAGTGGATTTTCCTTTTTCAAATTTTTATTTTAATTCACTATCATATGCACGTCCAGAAGACGAAGCTAATTAGACAATTAAAGATTTGGGCACCCATTGGTATTTAGGTTTTGACATATTTACAGGTCTCGCACGGCCGTAAAAGCTTCAACAGGATGAACCGTAAACACCAAAAACAACAGTTTTTCGAGCAAATTTTGATCCCTTAAGCCTTGAATTTACTCACAATCAGCAAAATCCCGCAGCAAACACTTGAAAATCTCGAAAAGTGAGGATAAACACCCAGCCGTAAACACCAAAAACAAGCTTGACACCGGATTAGCTCTGATACCAATTGTAAAGTCCCAAATCCAAGGAACCAAACTAGTGATCAAACAATGCACAATCAAACAATAACAAGAATGGAGTAGTATAAGGAATTACTCAAGCAATGCACATGTTTATAACCGCAAACGTCAGGTACACCTTGAAGAACACACACATACGTCTCTAGCACAATGCCACTGTACACTGACAGGACTGGCAACTATTTATAGGACATGACCAACCGCAAACGGGTTCACAACCGTGAACTAACTGACCGCAAACACCAAAAACATGACTAAACCCTAATCAAGACCTATACAAGATAAATGCCTAGCCCAAACCATCTAAATGTGACCTAACAGCATGTATGTTAGTAAAGTTGCCAAATTTACTTGAAAAGTCACCTATAGGGGTCATACTGCAGAGTTGGAGAAAGGGATGAAGTGATTAAGTGCTTATTTGGAGAAGGTTGGACTTCAGAGGAGTACGTCGGGTGTACGTCTGGTACGTTGCGTGTACTGGCCCAAAGTGGTGTACGCTGGGCGTATCATCTGGGTACGCAGGGCGTACTCGGCATGGTTGACTCACTTTGTTTTGTTGACCTTTTTGGGCCTTGGACCATGGACCAGGAGTTGGATAGGGTAACCCATTTAGTATTTCAGGCCTTTTGGAGATTGGGCCTTCTTGGGTTAGGTCCACGATAGATTTAGGCCTTATTGGGCCTTGTGGGCCATTTTGGGTTTGGGCTATTATTTGGGTTGTGGATTGTTGGACTAGTTAAGGATGTATGTTTGGACTGGAAATAAGTTATTGGGCTTAGGGTGAGGCCCATGTAAAGGGTTGGGCCCAATTTGGAAAATTGGGCCATTAGTGGGCCATTGGTGGACCTTTATGGATTTTGGAGCTTTAGGCTTGATTGGTTTAGATTTGGGCCATTAATGGGCCTTCATGGATTATATAGTATGGATCTTGATGGGTCGGGGGTGAAACGGTCATTTCACCCCAAGTATGGATTATGGATCATGGTTTAGGACCCAATTGCTAATTAGGTGATATTGTGATATTGATAGCTCGAGGAGTCGCCAGGGCAGCAGTAAGGATTTCTAGCAGTGGACTTCAGCAGTATGAGTGGGTCTAAGGCACCAATGCCGACCCACTAGTAGTTGATTTATAGTTGAGATGATTGTCTTTGTGATAATTGTCTGGTTTGCTACTACCTGGTATGTTTATGTGCTAGTATGCTATGTTTGTGTGGTAGTAGTAGGGGTGAAACAGTCCCTAGCAGTCGATTGAGATAGACTGACGGGTAAGTCAAGCACCCCAGAATGGCTTGACCTGGGTAAGTCAAGCACCCCAGAATGGCTTGACATGGGTAGGTCAGGCACCCCATAATTTCCTGGCAGTATGTTATTGTATGGTGTGTGGTATGATGGGGGAACTCACTAAGCTTTGTGCTTACGGTTTTCAGTTCTGGTTTCAGGTACTTCGTTTTCAAAGGAAAGGAGTCGGCTCGATCTCAGCGCATCACACTATGGTTTTCCGCACAAGAGATCTTTGGGATTACACTCTGATATTGTTTTATGATAACATGTTTTGATTATTTTACTTTGGTTTTGACATGATATGATATTATGGATGTTTTCTTATACTGTTGGTTTTATAATAACTTATTTAAAAATGAAATTTTTGGCCTTGAATTTTGGGATTTTACAATATTAGTTTTAGTGATTAGATGGATATTTAGAAACATGTAATAGATAAATGTAATTGACATTTGATGATTAAATAATGGAGATTTATTTATGTGTATTGGTTATTATCTTTTGTCAATTGTTTATCTTGTGTTTCAACTTTGCATGTTTTACTTCCAAAATAATTGGATTGTTCAAATTATCCAGAGTCGATCATACTTTGGAAGTAAGTAATGAATTAAGACTGTCATGAATTGGCTTGTAGATTGTCTAAGTATTTATACATAGCAATGGTTTGCTACAATGTTCATGAGTACTCCTGAAATGGGGATTTGAGTATTATATTAAACCCACGCTGATAGAATTACTTCATTGAATTTATCGGGAGTAATTATGAGATGATAATATCATATAATCTTTAAACCGAGATATATGAGTTGTTGTTTATGAGTTGGTTGTGCATTGATAATGCGTAAACGCATCAGTAACTTGATGTTATAAAACGTATTGTTGTGTACGATTTGATGAGTAAATAGTACAAGCATATAAGTCAAAGTTTATCTGTTCCTTTTATCCCAAGGGGATAAAAATGATATCTTAGGCCCCTCGATGATTTTGTGTTGACTTATGTGTCGGGCCTGGTCTGGACTGAGTTCATGTGTTCAATTAAGTTCATTGTCATACATATCAGAAATCGGGAAACAAACTGTTGGACAATGAGAATGATTATATTTCATGTCTTGTCCACATGATATCTTGCAGAACGGAGGATTATATGATCCCTTATCTAAGGACTTGTAACTGACTAGGTCAGAGTTCGACAACGGCTTTTGAAAGCTACGATTGCTAGTCAAATTTCAAAGTCATACTTGCAGTTATAGTTATTAGACTTATCCAAGTGGGAGACTTTTAGATTAGGTGTCTAAGCCCATAACTATAATTGGTATGTACTTGATTTGATAGTAGCATGGTCCTTTTGGGTTGCCTTCACCCTAGCAACTTGACAAGATGACTTTTGGAGAGAAAGGTTGAAATTATTATTTGCAATAATAAATTGATTTATTAATGTATTATGAGAATAATATATTAATTGGAAATCATGTTATTTAATTAGTATTTAATCAGAAATTAATTTGGAATTAGTTTCGGGATTAAAGGAACTAATTAAAGGAACATAGGTTGTTTTGTAAATCATTGATAGTTGTGAAACTGGGCTAATAGACTCCTTAGATGGGAGTGGACGAAATCCTATAAGGAGGCCCTATAGATTTCGTACAAGGCCTATTGATGGGAGGTCTATGGGTTGCTTAAGCCTTAAGCAGGAAATTAGGGTTTCCTCCAGAAACCCTAGCAGCCCACAGCTATATAAAGACCCCACAGGCTTAGGATTTTCGGCCAATGCTTGCTAAAAGAAACCCTAGTCGAAATTCCTAGATTTTTCCCTCTTCTCTCCTCTCATCCTCTTGCTAGTGGTGTTTGTGAACCATTAGCGGTGCAAAATTTGAGGCACTTTGCTTTCAAGAGTCAATGATCTACAAGGTTACTTGTTATTACTACATAACAAGTTAAGTTAATTATCAAAACCCTTTATTATGTAATTTTCGAATTATGTATGCTAGATCTAGGGTTTTTCTTTGGTATTCTATTTGCATGTTCAACTAGTGAAAAAATTAGATCCAAAGCAATTAGGGTTGCATGAACACATAGGTTGTAGTTATGCTTATAACTCATCAGGAGATGCGTGAGCACTATCTAGACTTATTTACAGCCGAGGATTTAGAGGACGAAATCGAGTTTAAGTGGGGGAGAATTGTAACACTCGATCTTTGAGGTATGGTTATATTTTCGTTTAAAGGTTAAATTCAATGAAACGCATCCTAGGTTGGGTGTAGGATAGTCTCCTACGCTAAGCGTAGGAGGAGGTTTGGACATGCGACTTAAGTGACCTACACAGGGCGTAGGTTGAGTTAGGCAGGGCGTAGCAGCTTAGAACCAAAACCCTAATCTTGGGGTTTTAAGCCCTATTTAAAGGTTCTAACCCCTTGAGGCCGTTTCCATTCTCAGCCTCCACCCTCCCATACGACCTCCTTGAAAACCCTAATCACCATTTGTGAGTTTTGAGCCTTTGGAGTGTTTTGTGTTCACTTTTGAAGGAATAAGAGCAGTATGGAACCACTTAGGAGCTCAAATCAGTGTAGATCCGGGATTTGCATCCACTCATCCATCTCCAAAAGGTGCAAAGTTTCTATGTTGATGTTGTTTTATGTTAGATGTAGTTATGCTTAAGAATTTCATCCTTTTTTACCCATAGCCTTGGTTCTTATGAGTATGAGCTACTCCAGACCATTTGTGTATCATTTCCAGACGTTCTTAGGGTTGTTAAGTCATAAAAATGAGAGTTTGGTCACTCTCATCCATCCATGCATGTGTTATTGAGCAAAAGATGACTTTAAGGACCTAGGTTTTGGATTTGTGCTCCTTGTGACCATGCAAATGGATAAAATCAGAGACTTTATCCATTAAGACATTCATAAGATATAGATCTAAAAACAGGAAGAGTTGATTGTCTGTTTTAAGGACTTAATAATTAAGATAGGTCATCAGGTGTCTACGTAGGGCATAAATTGCCTTACATTGGGTGTAGCCCTGATTTCACCCATATTTGCCACCTTAAGCTCTATGATGGGCATAGAGCTACTACGCTAAGCGTAGCACAGCTGGAGTTGACCATTGACTTTTGACCATTGACCGTAGACTTTGACCAAGTTTGACTTTAGGTCAAACTGAGGATTTTGGGTGGTATATTGGGACTTGAACCCTGTTTGTTATATAGGTGACTCGTAGAGCCGATTGTTGGATATGTGATCAGTTTGGCTATCTTCTAGACTACGAGGTAAGTTCTCTCATTATACTCGTGGGTCAAAGACACCAATGTCGGCCTACTAGATTGTGTTATGTATCCTTGTGTATAGGAAGTTGTTATGTTATAGTGGTCTATTAGATTGTAGACCTGTATGATTACATGTACTTGCTGGTTTTTGTTATCTGTTGCATATGTTGACATAGTGCGGTTGGGTTGAGGCGGTACGACTTTGTGCTGTAGGCCAAAAAAAAACGGGGCAATCTAGTCGGGAGACTGTAGGCTAGAGAATCCAGTCGGGAAACTGTGGGCTATGGGCAATCTAGTCGGGAGACTATGGGCCCAGGGGCAATCTAATTTTATAATGTGGGCCCAGTGTGCCTGCATTGTTTCTGTATTGATGTGTGTAGTATTTTGGAGGAAACTCATTAAGCTTTGGCTTCCATTTGTTGATCTCAGTGTTTCAGGTACTTATGATGATCGGGGCAAAGGCGAATGTGTGATCGTACACATCCTCCTATGGTTTTATATTTTGAGAGATTGACTTGATACTCTGATTTTCTTGGATATGATTTGAAAACAATGGTTGTTGTCTATGGATTCTTGTGGAAAATGTTTTTATAAAAATGAAAAAATTTATCATGGTTTTGGGATGTTACATATATTAGTTTTATGAGCTTCAAGTTACCATCTTCTTTCAGATTTGTTCAAGGTACTCCTGCAAATCCAATCTTATGCTCCTCCGATATACCATACGACGAGTGCAACGAGATGTCAGACGTTTTCAATTGTCGTGAACGAAATAGGAGGATGAGGATCGGCCAAATATAAAGGAACACGGATGAGAGAGGAAAAGCTGACGAAGTTGATTGAGTCGAAAGTTGTTGAAGCGACATAGGTTTGCGAGGGAGATCTTGATTCCGACAAGTGCAAGGTGGCGTGGGATGAGGTGGAGGAGGTGAGTCGGGCGAAATCTGATCTCCGGCGAAAATTGGATTAGAAGAAGGATCCTTTACAGTCGTGTGGGACTTTCTATGTAGTCATGAAGTGTCACCGACGATATTTATATCCACATAACACTTTTGTTTCTCTAGAGATCTCTGTGAAAACTTTAAAGTGCTTCAAGACGGACCATCTTCCCTAATCCTCCGAGCCCTAAATTACTTCATAATGTTAGTTCAATCTCTACAAAATCTTTCCCTTTATTGTGTTCTTGCAGTTCAATTGATTTTCATTTCAATTCATTGTTTCGATTTCTCGATTACATTCTAGTTAGCTATCACATTTAAACTCTTATGATCTAAATAAAAAAACCATTGATTTTCCTTTTCCCTTTCCGATGAATGTCAGGTGAGTAAGGCGACAACTGATCTCCGACGAAAACCGGATGAGAACAAGATCCTTTACAGTCGTTTTGTTAGGAAAATCCTAAGATAGACAATGTGGATGGAGCCTAATTTCAACAATTTCAACATCCTGCTGAAACTTATGACAAAGTTTGACCCACAGTTGATGAAGAGGGGGTCTGATAAACCCTATTGTGAAGGAGGAAACAACAAAGAGAAAAGGACGAGGAAAGAAACAAAGGGTGGACTCTTTTAAAGCAAAATCCCGAATTCACTGGTGACAAGAAGTCACATCAGCTTCAAATGCTTTTGTGGTTTATAAAACCTGTTAAATTAGGTATTAGTGATAATAAAATAAATAAATAAATAAATAACAGGTCAACATCCACTTCATACCCCTAAAAAGCACTAAAAAAAATTTAAGAACCGATTAAACCAATTCTGAAAACATTATAGGGCTAAAATATCAGTTGCCCCGGGAAAAATGAATAACTCTAGTAATATATATTTAAGGCCTTTTGACATAAAAGTCCTTAAGTTTTGCAATTTTTGTCAGTTTAGTCCCTCCAACGATTTTTGGTGTATTAATGACTAATATTTTCAAACTTTTTTTCATTTATGCCATTTAGCCGGTTTGTCTATCCATAACAGGTAACTTTTGGGTTAGGTGGTGTTGACTGGGCTTTTCGCTGACGCGGGGCTGAGGTGGCTGACGTGCCACGTCAGAATGTTATTATTTAATCAAAAGATCTGAAAAGTCTGAAAAATATGTCGTCGACAAGATTCGAACCCTCACCTACTACAGAACATGGCAACGCAACTACCACCGGTCTCTGTACTTCTTTAATTAATTTATTCATGTCCTTTTGTTTGTGTTCCATTCAACTTCCCATTTTTTTGGCAGAATTGGTCTCTGTATTATTGTTGGAAGTTAGGAATACTAAATTTGGATGTTTTTTGGCAACTTTGCTCATTATTCTTTACCCATTTTGACACTTTTGGTCCTTGCAATCAATATTTTTACACTTTTTTGGAACCTTTTAATATTTAAAGTTTGGCCACAAAACTTTAACGGTTTGACAACTTTGATCCATTTTCTAAAAAGTTGCTAATTCTCACCCCTTTAATTCTTTAGCCATTTTCACACTTCTGGTCCTTGCAGTCAAAACTTTTACATTTTTTGTCCGGGGCAAATCCCAGACTTTTCATCCTTGCACTTTCTATGTCTGTCATATTTATCAATTCGGAAACAACATTGAAAGCTTCTGGCCCCGCGTAGAGGAGGTAACCTTTCTAGTTATAATTATATTATTTTTATCATACATTATTATTATATTATTAATATTATATATTATTATTATATATTATTATTATTATATATATATATATATATATATATATATATATATATATATATTATTCTTATATATATAAACATATTTTATAAAGTATAAATTCACTTAAAAATGTATATAGGTATTTGTATCCGTATTTAAAAGTATACTTACTCTTTCAAATATATATTTTCAATATATAAATACCTTATACCTTTAAATTTTATTTATACCTTTAAACATATTTTTATTGTTTTTTTATACATAAAAATAACGTTTTATACATATGACGTTTTTATTTGTAACATACGAAATTTATATATTTTAAACGAATTTATACATTTATATACGTTATAAAATATAGTTACTTGTACATTTTTATTCGAATTTATATATTTTTTAACAATTTTATGTATTTTTATACGCTATAAAATATAGTTATTTGTATTTAATAGATATGAATATATATATATATATATATATATATATATATATATATATATATATATATATATATATTTATCGTATAAGAATAATATGAATACATAATTCTATACGTTAAAAAATATTGACATTTTTGTAATTTTAATTATACGTTTTTTATACATTTTAATATTAATAAATACGTTTTATATAATAATAATAATAATAATAATAATAATAATAATTATTATTATTATTATTATTATTATTAGAGTAGTTTAATAGTTTATTATTATTAGAGTAGTTTAATAGTTTATATATACAATTTTAGCTTATAATGACACAAAAAATGTTTAAGTATGATGGTTCACGCGTTGCTCTGATTCGTAGGAGGCGAGGGTTTGATTCTTCTTTTTTTCTGTTTCTCCTATGCTTCAGCTACATTTTTAATGGGAAAGAATTCGCGGATGTGGCGCCACGTCAGCCCCATGTCAGTAGTAAAAATGTCTGGTCAATCCCATCTAAGCCGCAAAGGACAAAAATGACCTGCTGAGGACCGGGAAACCGGTTAAGTGGCGAAAATGAAAAAAAATTTAAAAATGTTAGGCATTAATACACCAAAAATCGTTGGAGGGACTAAATCGACAAAAGTTGCGAAACTCAAGGACTTCTATGTCAAAAGGCCTATATTTAACTAGGGATGAGCATCGGAACCGGGTACCCGCTTTTGGAACCGGAACCGCCTCGGAACTGCCGGTTTTGGAACTAGGCGGTTCCGGTTCCGGTTCCTAAAGTTGTGGAACCGCCTTAAGTGGTTCCGGTTCCGGTTCTTGTTTTTTCGGAACCGCTACCCGTCGGAACCGGTCTATATATATATATATATATATATATATATATATATATATATATATATATATATATATATATATATATATATATATATATATATATATATATATATAATTTCATATAAATATATGTGTTATTTAGACCCGTTTAGAATATATTTGTCTGATTTTGTCCGTCTTTGGTCCGAATTGATTTGATTTGGATCGAACTAAATTGCGGTTTTATCGACAAAAGTTAACAAAATTAATGTAACCGGGTTACCCGGGACTGGTTCAAAACATTTAAGAACTGCCTAGAGCGGTTCCGGTTCCGGTTCTAACTTTCTAGAAACCGTCGGTTCAGGTTCTGGTTCTCGCCAAATGAGGCTGGTATCCGCATATTTAACTGTCACATAAACAGAAGTTAATAGTAAAGCGATCGACAGAAATATATGGCGACGGGGAGCGGCGGACCAGCGGCGGCGAAGATAGTATGGAACGAGAGACAGAAAAGGTTTGAAACAGAGGACAAGCAAGCATACTTGCAATACGAGTTGAGAAACGGTGGAAAATTGATGGATATAGTTCACACCTTCGTTCCATCAAGCAAGAGAGGCTTAGGTTTAGCTTCACATCTTGCTGCTGCCGCCTTCAATCACGCTCAATCCAACTCCTTATTCGTTATCCCTACCTGCTCTTACATCTCCGTAAGCTTATCTACCTCCATCCTTCTTCAATTTTGTAGATCAATTTTTAGGGTTTTTCGATTGTATGAACGTTTCCCCCTCGTTATGAATGTTTCACCTAGAAGTAGGATGGTTTATGCAGGTTATATATTTTAAACTCTCTTGGATTGATCAGTTACTAATTTTCCACAGCAGTAACCAATAGAGACTAAGAAGATTGAATAGTTAATTCGTCAAATGTTCTGTTTTTCGTTCTTGAACTTGAAGGCTCTTGGATTTACCAATTATGGATAACAATCATCGATAAAGATTAAGAAGATTCAATTGCTGATTCATCAAATCTTCTTATTCGTTCTTGAACTTGGATTCAACAGTTAGATATAGCAATCATGATAGAGATTAAGAAGATTGAATCATTAATGGAAGCTAATGTGTTGTTTTTGTGTATGGCAGGAGACATTTGTTTCTAGAAATCCATCTTGGAAGTCTGTATTGTACTCTGAAGATCTCAAATCAAGCATTTAAAGGTTAGTGTTGTAGTTAGCTTCTGCAGAATAATAAGCCAAATGCTGAAGGAATGCCATTGGCCATATATGTCCCTTTGTAGCATACTTAAGAGTTTAATTTCATACATGTAATATTCACTTTGGGTACGAGTGAAAAACATTAATTTACCAAGATTATTATAAAAAATGAGTTATTTATAATTTTTCAGTCAAATAAAATTGCAGTTTTTTTAACCCCAATAAAATGAACTATTTCATTTCTTCTTTGATTCCGACGTGTCATTTAACCCCAATAAAAAATGAGTTATTTATATTCTTTTGTTGTTTTAACATTCGTTCAATCATTAGGTAAAAAGAGTTTCACCGGGATATCCACAACCATTCTTAAATTTATCATTTCCTTTTGCAAAAATATTTCCATTTTTTCTTGTTCAATCGGCATGCTTCTAAAAGTTGAGTCATTTAGGGTGCGTTTGGTTGTGGAAAACTGTTTTCATTTTCTATGAAAATATTTTCAGAAAATAGTGTTGAGTTTTTATTTTCAATTTTCAATGAAAACGCGTTTGGTTGGAACAGGTGGAGTTTTCATTTTCCATCTTAGAAATGTGGAAAACTTTAGAAAACTATAAAAATCACTTTTCTAATTTACATACAATTTGGAAAACTGAAAATTTTTATTTTCTTTGAAAACTTTGGAAAACTGAACGAACCAAACGCGTTTTTAAAATTTCCGATTTTCTTGGAAAGTTTTCCTAGAAAACTGGAAAATTTTCCACAACCAAACGCACCCTTAATGTTTTAAAGTTTGAAAAGAAGATTTTCATTCCCAAAACATTTGACAAGGTGAAAATATGATAACATCGTGATAAAAATTATCAATCACATATTGGACTCAAAACTCCCTCAATTAATAACATTGTTATTATTAATAACGGTGTAGCCACGTAGAAAGTATTTTATCATTTATATTAAAAGCGTTTATTTATTTTCGAAACGGCAAATATCATTAAATAATCACACAGAGGCAAAAGTACAATACAATATAAGAAATTTAAAAAATTATTAAAAAAGGAATTAAAATGATAGATAGATTTCACCACCTTAAAGATGTTGCACCAAACTCCATTTGAGGATTTTCTAGCAATATCGAAGGCTAGATTGTTGTGTAGATTATGAATACTCACGATGACATCTTTCCATAAGCAATCTTTTTCATTCATCAACCTTCACCACCATTTAATTAAAAGACCTGTATTTTGAGCGAGTAGGGTACCGACACCAAGGCCACCCTTTGATTTTGGCCCAATGACTTTCGACCAATCCACCCAATGGATTTTAGCATAAGGATCATTTTGATATTTTTTGCTTGATAGAAAAAAATATTAATCTCATGAAAATATTATATATTCGTTTGTGCATAAACCACGTTTTTTTGGATCAATCCCGTACATCATGACACAAACAAATGATAGTGTTGTACCATGTGGAGCCATCTAAATGTCTCTAGTTATTGACACTATTTAAATATCCATTAATAATTCCTTTAAATCCGCATCAATTTATTTAGAATTTCTTATCATTTTAGGGTAGTACGACTTGCTTGAGAAAAAAACATTTATAAAGGTTTTTTGAGGAACTAAATATCTCTAGGAATAAATCTAAATGAAGTCTTTCTTGTATAACTACTCTCATAGATAACTCACATGCTAGTTGTGAATTTTATTATAGAACAAATTACTGAAATCGTCCCTATGATTTGGCTAAAATTACGCGTTTGGTCCCTAACAATTTTTTAGCACTCGGACCGTCCTCAAAGTATAATTTTATTGCGTTTTTCGTCCCTATCCGACCTTAAAGGACTATATTGCCCTCTCCAATTTATTTTTTACTTATTTTTTATTAAATCTTTTATATTTCTTAATAAAAAACAGAATGGGCCCACACCCACCCTTTGTCTTCTCACGTGTTCAAGACTCTTCCAATTTACTGGTCATTCATCACCACTCCTTTACTCACCCCGTAAATCATCGCCATCTCCGGTGAGACCAGAAATTCGGTGAACACCACACGTCATCATCCGCCAGCAGCCATTATCATCTCTTCCCCCTAAATTGGTAAACCCCCATCAGTAACCTAACACTCACCCTCACTGTGCTTTTTCCCTCAAGTTCTTCCATTGCACCGCCGATGAAGATATTAAATCGAAAATCGAAGATTTGCAATACAAGATCTTGAACTCAAATCAAAGATCTGCAATGCAATATAAGCTCTGCAACTCAAATTGGATATCTTCACTGAACTTGTATCTTAAATCTCCCACCATCATCATCGCCTTATTGAAATTAGAGCCACCACCACCATAATGTTACTAAAACAGGTGATTTTCTAAAATAGGAGGCACCACCACCATCGCCTTATGTGAATCAAGCCACCACCTTCATCGCTTCTGAAAATCGCCAGATCTTCGACCAAATTCGTTACACTTGGACTTTCTTCTTTGAAATTTCTTATGTATGGTTAACGGATCTGATCAGAGCATCCTTCGCCTTTTCAGCTTTTCCGGGGACAGGATATGACCGGAGGAGTTTATTAACCGAGACCGAGATTCATCAGTAGTCGACACTCAGTTAATTGATGAACTGATGATGAAATCAATTACCCAGATCGACGAATTAGAGGTCGATGTTAGTGTTTTCAGATGGAGGATTAGCTTTTCATTGATTCATCAAACAGTTAGTTGTTCATCAAACAGGTTTTTTTTGGTTGGATTTCAGGTTTTGATTGTGATTACATGAAGTTTGCTTGTTTTTTTTTGGTTCAAATTCAATTGATTTTGTGTGGTGACTGGTGGTGGTTTTCTGAGGTGAATGATGGTGATGTTGGGAGGTTAACGGAGGTGCTGTCGGAGGTTATGTTGGTGGTTGATCAGAGGTTGACGGAGGGGAAGGGAATGGAGGAGTGTATATGTTGGGGCCATATTTTATTAATTTACCTTTTTAATTAATAAATAATAAATAAATAATATAAAAACTGAAAAAGAAAAGACAAAGGGTAATATAGTCTTTTCAAGTGTGTGAGGGACGAATAACGCAATAAAATCATACTTTGAGGACGAGTGCAAAAAAAAATGTTAGGACCAAACGCGTAATTTTAGCCAAACCATAGGGACGATTTCAGTAATTTGTTTTTTATTATAAAGTCATATTTAACTATCATTACCTACATATGTTTGACTAAGAATACATCACAATTCTCGCTGATGGGTGTGGGCAACATGTTAAGACATGTTATCATATCCAAATTTTGTCAACTCATATGCCATGTCATCTTTAACACCATTTGATTTATGTAGGAAATGGTGTGCAAATGTTATAACATGTTAAGAGATACAAAGAGAGTTAGAGAGAGAGTGAGATAATGGCTTTTGATTGGTTGATTCTCACGTTACTTCGTGTGGCCATGATAACATTTCTTAACATATAACATGAGAGGGGGGCGGTGTTCCGGTGTTATGGCGCCGTTATGGGAGCTGCCAAATCAGCATAACGTCTTATGACGTTGCCCATACCGAGTAGACTTAGGACATGATTCCTAATTATTTCAATGTAATATTATTGTTAATAAAACTAAACCTAAGTTATTAATTTAGTTAATTAATGATTTCAACAATTCAGTTTAATTTATAATTATTGACTTGTTTTATATACATAACTTATATATTAACTCTAAATTAATACGTTTTTCTATCAAGAAAAAATTATCAGACAAGATAAGGATCATTTTGGTATATAATATTTCGAAAAATCTAACAATCGTCAATGTTCATTATCCATGTTATATCTATTAGTATTGAATTGCAATTAAACAAACAATTAAATTCGATATTGCGATGACTAATTATAAATAAAATAAACCAATTAAACTAACTTAATTATAAAACCTAAAATATTAACCACATAAATTATTAATTAAATCAAACCGATTATAAATCAAACTAATTTAATCAAATAAAACAAACTAATCTAATCAAAGGCAAATATATGTAACCTCACTCGCATCCTTCGCTGTTTCCATGTTTTATCGGGGCTCAAAGTAAATTTCAATAAATCTCAGGTTTTTGGCATTGGTGCATCGCAACACGAAGTGACTAGATGAGCTCGTCTTCTTGGGTGTGAGTCATCCTCTCTCCCTTTTATCTACTTAGGAGTGCCGGTGGGAGCTAACATGAAGTTAAAGAAACATTGGAGTCCGATCTTAGACAAATTCAATGCCAAACTGTTTGACTGGAAATCTAGAAACTTGTCTTTTGGAGGGAGGCTTACTCTCATTAAGTCGGTGTTGTCGAATTTACCTTCATACTACTCCCTTTTTGTTGCTCCATGTGCGATTATTAAGAACTGGAAAGGATTAGGAGACGTTTCTTATGGGGTGGATCGAAAGACTTGAAAAAAATATGTTGGGTAGGATGGGACAAGGTAGTTGCTGCAAAGGAAAAAAGAGGTTTAGATGTTGGCTCCATCAAAGCATTCAATATTTCCTTATGTTGTAAACGGTGGTGGCGGCTAAAAACAGAACCAAACTCATTTCGGGCCAAGGTGATTCACGTTATTCATGGGCTAGAAAACAAACCAGATGATTTTCTTGCTCGCAAATCGATGTCAGGTCTTTGGAGCTCAATTGCTAAGTTGAAACTCGATTTGGTCAAGTACAATATTTCTTTCAATAGTGTCATTAGAAGGAATTTAGATTCAAGGGAGGCTTCATGGGTGTCTGATTTGGCTAATGGAGGGCGATACTCGGTGAAAAACATGAGACAGACGGTTGATAATTCCATCTCCATTACCCCTTCGGGTCCCTTCCACTGGACTAAGGTTGTTCCTTTGAAAGTAACATGTTTTGCTTGGCGTGCAAAATTGGACTGTATTCCTTCAGTCATTAATCTTCATAGTAGAGGAATTAACAATGTGGCGAAGAATTGCAGCTACTGTGTTGTTATGGAAGAGACCACTGATCATCTATTACGTGGATGTCCTGCAGCGAGTTCCATAATGGATTGGGTGTTTAAGTGGTGTGGAATTCAACATTCTAGCTTCTCGAGCATTTCTGAGGTTCTTGATTTTGCTTCTAACTGGGAATCTGTCCAAAGAGAATGAGGATGCTAATTAGCATTTGCTATGGCATGTTTTGGTGCATATGGAGAGCTCGTAACGACATGGTGTTTAACAACATAAAAACCATTTCAGAGAGTGGCGGATATCATTAAATCTACAATCTATTTATGGTTTAAATATAGGAGAAAAAAAGATGTTTGTAATTGGATTGATTGGATATTTTACCCTTTACTTTGCATTTGAAAGGGTTGTTTTGTTTTCTTTTCCTTTTTTTTAGCTCTCTTGTGGTGTGGCTTGCCTCGCTCCTTGTTAGGTTGGTCCTCTTTGTTTTAATAAATTTGCTGGTTCCAAAGAAAAATAAAATAAAATAAAATAATTAATTAATTAAATTAACTAAACTATTAAAGCAATTTAGAAATACAAAGACTTACATTATATCTAGCTTTTTAGGAGATTTTCAAACGAACAACTTCAAAGAAATTATATTCATCTATCCGTAGAGTAGAATGAGATTTTCACACGAACAATTTCAAAGAAATTATATTCATCTATCCGTAGAGTAGAAGAAATTATATTCATCTATCCGTAGAGTAGAATGAGATTTTCAAACGAACAATTTCAAAGAAATTATATTCATCTATCCGTAGAGTAAAAGAAATTATATTCATCTATCCGTAGAGTAGAATGAGATTTTCAAACGAACAATTTCAAAGAAATTATATTCATCTATCCGTAGAGTAAAAGAAATTATATTCATCTATCCGTAGAGTAGAATGAGATTTTCAAACGAACAATTTCAAAGAAATTATATTCATCTATCCGTAGAGTAGAATGAATGTAGCACGACACCTCTATTGCTCTTCCACAACCCAGTTTTTACGGTGTATGTTGCTCCCACTTTGCTCACGGCTACTACATGAATCATTTTTGTTTTCTTTTCCACTGGCGGCTAAGATGTTTCAGTTCATCATGCCAATTCATCGTGTCGTCTCTTTCTTATCCATAGATTCATCAGGTTGTCTCTTTCTTATCTCGGATATAACTTGGCGACATTGATCACTTCCCATAACACCAAACATCATAACATGTTACTATTTAGGTCCATTGTAGCAAAGGAATCATTTATAACTTTAGGACCCCCAATTCCATGAGGGTTGATAGGCTAAAAAGCTTAAAATTATTGTCTTGTAGTATACATATAACATATATAGATTTCTGAATTCTGATCATGTAAAACCTTACAAACATAACTATTAACTAAACCCTAAAACGTAATCCAAAACAGAGACCCTAAATTTTTTACCTTCTAAACCGCATGAATAGGACTATGATTCGAATCCATTTTAGAAGAAGGTCTAGCACCAGGGTTACTTGCATGAAACGCCGACTGCCGGCTCAGCCCTCCAACTTTCAGTGACGTCGGTGCACCACCATCACCTAATGTCAGCTTCGACATCCCAAGAAGATCATCAACATTGATCGGACTCTTTGAATGAACAGCAGTCGGCTTCAGAACTTCATGAGCTTCAGTCTTAGCCATGGAATCTTGATCTTGACCGGAGGGTCCAGGCCAGTACGGGATAGCAACTGGTATGATCGGAGAAACGTAGGCCGGAAACATCATCGGAATCAAACACTGTGAACCAGAACTACCCTCGAGATTTACACTTACAGTTGCAGGTGTTGGTGTGGGGTCGATTTGGGGATCGGCGGTGGTTGAGTTAGCGGAATCCATCGACTCGCATTCTTCTTCTTCTAGAGTCGGGATGGTTAATGGGTTGTTGACTGATTGAGTCTCCGGCTGCGACGGGAAATCGTCGGCGACGATGTCGAAAAGGCTGGATCGTCGTTTTCTTCTTGAGATATTGCTTTGTCTGATGAAAAATTTCTGAGCATGACTTGCGACTTGAGTTGGTGTTCGTGTAATCACATAGTTTCTCGCGATCCCTCGCCAATCCCCTTTACCGAGCTTCTGTAAACCTAATAAGAACATCCGATGTTCTTCCTCCGTCCATGGAACACCTGCAAATCAAAACACAAAATCAGGATGAAATTTACAAAATTTGATTAAAACCCTAAACATCCGATATTTATTTACCTTTTTTCCTTTCACGGCTTGAAGACGAGCCGGCAACGAAATCCTCCGAGCCGTAGCCGTCACCGGCGGCGTTATGATCCGGGGTATCTCCTGGCGAATCAAGGTCGGTGCCGCCGCCGCCACCGGAAAATCCATTAAAGAAGGCGCCGGTTCCGGATCCGTTACAGTGACTCAAGTTCCCCATACTTGCACTCTTCCGAATCGATCCATCTGTAATCCGAACCCCAAATAGCTTCAGACCTCGATTAGGGCAAGTTCTCGAGTTGTGTCCATTGTTGCTGCAATGAGAACATCGCCTAGTCATCGTTGATTGATTGATTATCTCCTCTGTTCTTCGAATCGATTGCTATGAAGATCGCTTATGTAATCGAAAAGGAGGTGTAAATTAAGGAGATTGGGATAAAGAATTATGCTTTTTGATACGTTTGGGTAGATAGGATTTGAGATTTGGACGGATGTTGGTTGAAGAATTTATTAAAATTGGATTGAATGAAAGAGGAAATGATGAAGAACACACGACAAAGATAGAGAGACAACATGATCCATTTGCAAATAAATGTGTATATAGAGTCGACCAGGTATAAATTTCATTATCGCCCTTTACTTTCAACAAGTTTACAAATATAGCCCTTATATTTACTTATTCATCTAAAAGGTACTTACATGCTCTTAAAAACTATTTTGAATAGGTGTGCATTATAAGTTTTTTTATAAATAAAAAATTTTACTTCTTATTTTTGAACAAAGTATTTTTAAAAACAATTCTAATTTTTTTTACAAGTTAAAAGTAAAAAGTTTCTACATGTAGTCAAACATATTTTAAGGCTATTGGTATGGATCACATCCTCCATCCTTTTTTTGTCAGTTATGTCACTCTCCGGTCTCCACACAACATTATATTTTCTAGGAAATAACCACCACACCATTTTATTATTATTATTTTTAAAATTAAATGTATATAAAAATAAATATAGAGAAATTAAATGAAGAAAGATGATTGGCTTTTAGTCCTCCACCCTCCCTTATACCATGTTGAGTCCTTAACATCTCTTCATATAACATGAATACAGGGTGGTGTTCCCATCCCCTCAACCTTGTTGAGGGCTTGCCACATCACCTCCTCTACGTAGTAGGGTCCTATACCACACATCCTAAGGGTAGAGGGAATGGACCATTCCCAAGCCACTACCACATCAACTTTTCTCTCTCCTTTCTCTTCTATCTGTAACGTCCCAAAAATTAAGACCAAAAGTTTTGATTTTTATATTAATAAAACCATCATCCAAAACAATATCATAAAACCATAGTGAAATCAGAGTATGTCAATAAACATCCAAATACATCAGAGTCATATAAAATGTGGAACAATGTGGCGTGTGCAATGCAGTCATCCCGAGCTCTTCCCCTTCGAACCAGAAGTACCTGAAACATAAACTGAAAACCGTAAGCACAAAGCTTAGTGAGTTCCCCAAAGTACCACATACCATACATATCAAACATATAACGGACGCCGTCCGGCATCAAGCCCCGCTCGGAACAGATCTATCAGTCATCAGACCCCGCCCGGTATATATACAAACACATAAACACATGCAAAATCACAAAGATAAATAGCATACAATATAATCATCAGGCCCCGCCCGATAAACATATCAGAAAATATACATGTAGCGTCATGCAGACAACTAGCATCCTAATCATAATAAACCATGGGTCGGTATTGGTGTCTTCGACCCGCTCAACACAGTGAGTAAACTCACCTCAAGCTGTCGAATCTCTCAAATAAAATCTCGGTCTGCTGATCCGGAAAATCCCTGCACTAACACCATCAAATAATATCCAATTAATAAATGGATCTCGGCCCATAATCAAGAATCTAAATACTTGTCCAATAACCAGGGTAAAATACCATTTTACCCTTTTCTTACTTTGCCCAAAACCAAGGCCCACCCCATTTGCTCAAAATGCGCAAATTCCTAAATGGCATCCCAAGGCCCAATATGGCCCAACTTCCTAATTGGGCCCAAAAACCATCATGGACCCAATTCCAAGAAGGCACATAGTCTATCCATGTCCCAAAGTCAAAAGTTCATTGGCCCAACAAGGCCGAAAACCCTAAAAGTCCAAAATATAGCCCAAACCCGTCAAAGTCAACCAAATTCAAACTGCTGAGTACGCTAGGCGTACTCAGACTTACGCTTGGCGTACTCCTTCCGGGGCCAGTATGCACGGCGTACGAGCTGGGTACGCCCCGCGTACTCCGCAGACAACCAATCCAACCCATTAAGCACTTAATCGGTTAAGCCATCATGCCACACTCTCATATTTGATCCTAAATGGTGACTTAATACGTAAAGTTGTCAACTTTACTCTCATGCATGTCTTAATAAGGCCCAAAACTCAAAGAGAACCATAACAAGGAACCTAACACATGCATGGACCAAAATAACTCATAATGATTGCATTTTTATGGACAATGGACCTCAAATATGCTAAGATATAACATACATGGCTTCTGGAGTGGACCATAATCTCAAATATGGCTTAAAAGACCCAAAAATGCACAAATAACACCCTAAGTTGGATCTAGCATAAAGAACCATCAATATGAGAGCTTTTTACCTCAAATGGCTTGCTATGATGAAGATGAATCTGGATCTACAAGCTCAAGCCACTCCCAAGCAACCTCCAAGTGTTCTTCTTATTCTATTTCACCAAAAACACCACCAAAACTCAACTTCAAGCTCAAATCTCACAAATGACAACTAGGGTTTTGATCTTAGGCTATAGAGAGATGGATGTTGTTCATTAGGAGGTCCAAGGGTGTCTTAAGTTGTTTAAATAAGGCATAAACCCTAAAAATTAGGGTTTGCCCCTGCATTGCGTACGCCCTCCGTACTCCCAGCATACGTGGGTGCATGCACGATCCAAAAAGGGCTAGTACGCTAAGCGTACTCATAGAGTACGCCCCGCGTACTAGCTAGGGACTAAAATGAGATAACTTTTACATTAAGGGCTAAAAGTAAACATACCAATAATCTCGAATGTTACACTATCTTTTCCAACACACAACACATGGAAACGGTATCTTTCCCAACCCGCCACATCACTATTTTTAATTTAGTTAAATTAGAAATTTTAAAATAAAATGAGACATAGCATTTATATATATGTGTGTGTGTATGTGTGTGTTCTTTAAAAATAACATTTAATTAAAAAAGCACACTATAATAATATTAATTAAATTCTACGAACGACACATGACAAACTAAATAAATACTTAAATTTTAAAAGAAAAGAGTAATTTTTTAAAATATTTCACGCTGCCTCATAACGAAAATATTTCATGTTATAGTGTTCGATATACTCGTTTTTTGTTGCATTTAAAACTTATTTGTTGGAAACTTTAGGCTCCGAGGTATTCATCTTATGAGTGAAAACAATATTAAACTTTTTAACTTTTTGATGCATATTTTCCCATTGGGAAACAATTTGATGTGTTGAATGATCTGAACCCCCAAGTTGTTGCTTAAAATAATTTATAACTAATTGCCAAAAATATGACGATTTATATTGAGTAACAAGCCTATTTTCGAAAGGGTCAGTGTATGCTCTCGCCAACACCACTTCTTTGATTTTAGACCATTATGCGAATAGAAGTGGCCTAAAAATGACATCCATTTTCAAGTTTTGAATTGAAATGTAGAAAGAGTAGAGTAAAATGGAATAGAATTGAAAGAAAGATAAGTGTAGTTTTGAAATGGTATAAGAGGTATTTATAATAGGAAATTTTATTTAAAAACATTATTTAAATTGTTGCCTTTAGGAAGAATCACAGGTCCATCAACCCACATATGACCATTGGAGTGGTACCAATTTTGTCTCGAAGTCGTTAGCTCAGTGATATCGATGATACCGCCAACCCAAAACCTCTAAATCACCACCACTCAGTACACCCTAAGAGGTGGTTAGACATGTGTCATGAAATCTATTGTGGCAGTTAATAATCATAATTAAATATTCATTTTAGCAAACATGTGTTCTGGGTGATATTATTTCACATATTGTACTAATTGATAATAAATTGTTTAAGGTCTTGTTTGACAAAATAGCTAAAAAAAATTAGCTTTTAGCTTATAAACTACCTTTTAGGGCATGTTTGGCAAAAATAAGATAATTTATTGTAATTTCTTGTTTACTAAAACTAAAACAATAGCTTATTTAATGTAGCTTATAAGATACTTTTTGATAAGTTGTTTGAACTAGCTTTTGAAAAGTTTATGAAGTTTTTTCAAAAAATATTTCAAATATTCCCTTAATTAGTACATATAATGTTATTCTAGTTATATATCTAAATATCCATTTACGTCATTTTACATTTAAAATCTAGTTTATCAGATATTTTTTACTAAACACTATTAATTCATAAGTTAGCTTATCAGCTATCATCTACCAGTTAGCTTTTCAACTAAAAGTTAGTTTTACATCTACTGTGTCAAAAATGGCCTAATTTACAAGAAGCTACTTGTATGATTTTACCAAACATTAAATTACAATAAACTAACTTATTTTTTGTTAAACAGAACCTAAATATTTGATGAATTTTAATTATTACGAAATCAATATATATATATATATATATATATATATATATATATATATATATATAGAGAGAGAGAGAGAGAGAGAGAGAGAGAGAGTCAAGATCAAATAAGAAGGAAATTTTTGGTAGGAAGGTAAGAAGTTTTTTTTTCTACATATTTTTTTCGCGAACAAACAAAATGAATCATTAGATGATTCATTGTAAGATTATTCACAAGAAAAAATTCTCAAAAAAACATCTCGATGATTCATTTATACAATGATTTTGTTGTTATTCACTAAAATTGTCATAAAAATGAATTTTTTATTAATTTACTTAAAAATGAATCATAAATATGTTTTTTTCGAAATTTTTTCTTGTGAATCATCTTACAAATGAATCATCTAGTGATTCATTTATTTTGTTCGTCAAAAAAATATGTAGAAAAAAAACTTTCTTACCTTCTTACCAAAAAAAATTTCTTACCGGATCTATATCCTATATATATATATATATATATATATATATATATATATATATATATATATATATATATATATATATATATAAGCGACAGTTAAATGAAAAACACATGAACCCTAGAAACCCTAAAATCCTAGAAAATCAATAGAAATACATAAAAAAAAATACTTTGAGATATCTAAGCTTTTATTAACTTCAGAAACAGTCAAATCAATATATATATATATACACACACAGTGAAAAAAATTTAAAAATGATTTTAGTTTAATTTTTTTAATTTTATTGTTATTATTTTTTTATAATTTAGTGAATATATATATATATATATATATATATATATATATATATATATATGCGTTTTTACTGTTTGTAAAGTAAAAAAAAAAATAGATATTTCAAAGTATTTTTTTTTTATGTTTTTCTATTAATTTTTTTTTATGATTATATATATATATATATATATATATATATATATATATATATATATATATATATATATATATATATAGAGAGAGAGAGAGAGAGAGAGAGAGAGTCAAGATCAAATAAGAAGGAAATTTTTGGTAGGAAGGTAAGAAGTTTTTTTTCTACATATTTTTTTCGCGAACAAACAAAATGAATCATTAGATGATTCATTGTAAGATTATTCACAAGAAAAAATTCTCAAAAAAACATCTCGATGATTCATTTATACAATGATTTTGTTGTTATTCACTAAAATTGTCATAAAAATGAATTTTTTATTAATTTACTTAAAAATGAATCATAAATATGTTTTTTTCGAAATTTTTTCTTGTGAATCATCTTACAAATGAATCATCTAGTGATTCATTTATTTTGTTCGTCAAAAAAATATGTAGAAAAAAAACTTTCTTACCTTCTTACCAAAAAAAATTTCTTACCGGATCTATATCCTATATATATATATATATATATATATATATATATATATATATATATATAAGGGACAGTTAAATGAAAAACACATGAACCCTAGAAACCCTAAAATCCTAGAAAATCAATAGAAATACATATAAAAAAAATACTTTGAGATATCTAAGCTTTTATTAACTTCAGAAACAGTCAAATCAATATATATATATATACACACAGTGAAAAAAATTTAAAAATGATTTTAGTTTAATTTTTTTAATTTTATTGTTATTATTTTTTTATAATTTAGTGAATATATATATATATATATATATATATATATATATATGCGTTTTTACTGTTTGTAAAGTAAAAAAAAAATAGATATTTCAAAGTATTTTTTTTTTATGTTTTTCTATTAATTTTTTTTTATGATTTCTAGGGTTTCTAGGGTTCATGTCTTGTACATTGAAACCCCAATATATATATATATATATATATATATATATATATATATATATATATATATATATATATATATATATATATATATATATATATAAAAGAAGTTACATTTACAATATAACAAAATGTATTTAGTACCAATTAGAATAATAGTTTTATAAATATTTTTTAAAAAGTTATGTCATCAATAATTCCAACAACTGCTTTTTGTCCTGACAAATTTATTAACAATGAAAAGTGGGCAAACATCTTTTAAAAGTGATTAAAAGAAAGTTGAATAATACATAAGTTGTTGTTTTTCCTTAAAATAATCAATTTTGTTGCACAAAATATGAAAGTGATTATTTGATCTTAAAATAGTCAGATGATTACAACCAAAATCAATTTCTACAAACACTAAAAATTGATTATCACGACTTGAAGTAACAAAATCAAAAGGTAATCGTGTTTTATAATGCAATCCCTAACACCTCATGAATGCAAATTAAAAATGTGTCATTATTAAAAATCGACACAAAGTAAAATAATCGATTTTCTTGCACAAAATATGAAAGTGACTATTTAATCTTTAAGAAAAATTAAAAAATTTCCAACCTTTTCTATAGAAAGATATTTGAGTAGTGTGATGGTGGAGAACTGGATTTCTTTTTGATCGTGTAAGTTCACTTTCTGAACTGATATTTATATCTTATGTCCGGGTTACATGAAATTCAGTTTATAATAATTCAAGATGACATTTGTGTTTATAGGCACAAAAACACATGTCAAATCGTCAGAAGGTTCTGAGTTTGTATAGAAGAAGAGATGAGAAGGTTATCTTTCGGCTCAATTAAAGAGTCGTATTTATATTAGACAGATTAGGGTTTTCGTCTTCTATATTAGTTAGGAGAATCATGAATTTAATGGCATAATCAATGGTTACCAAAATTGATAAGATTTATCAAATTTACCATGATCACCTACCGTCAGGGGCTCTGCCCTTTGGACCCCGCTAGGGGCGCTGCCCCTAGGACCTTGCAAGGGGGCGCGGCCCCTTGACCCCCTGTTTTTCCAATCGTACTGACTTATAACTCGATCTTATATATGCATGCATTCCGCATTCTCTAAACATATAATATAGAGTACAAATGATAAGCTCCTTAGCTCACATATTAGTTCTAATTACATAAAATGTCTGGTGACACTAAAATCACAAACATTTTCTTCTTAGTTATCCTTCTACTCATTGGATCGAGACAAGTGTCAAAATCAAAAGAATTGATTAACAAAGAAAATTAATAGTATCCATGTATCATAATCATATATGAATAGAAAAATAAATAGAAAATATAGAAAAATATTTAATTTTTCAATCTTTAAATAGTCGGGTGATTACAATCAAAATCAATTTCTCTATTCAAAAGCCTTTCAACAAAAACATGTGGGTTAAAATTGAACATACGACAAAATGCCAAGTACTAAAACATTAACATTCCATTCATATACATTTTTGAGTACCTATGGTATGGGAGAATTTGTGTGCTTGATCGTTAACTTATTTTTTTAACTTGGAAGGTCTCTACTATTTGTTTTTGTTACGCACTTGGTCTCTACTGTTTGTTTTTATTACGCGTTTGGTCCTTGTATTACCTAAAAAGACTATTATTTAAATAGAGAAAATGTTGTGGGTAGGTAAGGTAAGGTGATGGGATGGGGCTGAGTGTGTTTATTTAAATAAATTAAAAAATCAATGGCAAAATAGTTTTTTTAGCTAAGACAATGACTAAGCGCGTAACAAAAACAAACAGTAAGGACCTGCCGAGTTAAAAAAAATAAGTTTATGGACCAAACGAGCAAATTACCTAAACCATAGGGACGATTCCCGTAATTTACTCTACACTTTTTCACCTTTGCGTGCATAAATTCGGTTAAATGCGTCTCATTAATACGATATTAAGTTCAACTTCTAAAAAAAAAAAAAAAAAAAAAGAAACAAACACTTTTTTTTTATTCAGATATATGTAATCATAATTTAGAAGTTTAAATATTTTGTCAAAGAAACTATTATAATGCTCAAGAGCGAGCATCACAATTCACAAATTATGAAAGATCTTTTGTTTTGTTTTTTCATAAAAAAAATTATATAATTACATTATGTAATGTTAAATGTTTTATAGGATTTTATACAGCCCAGTGGGATTTCATTTAATCCACCAATATTCTTTGTTTAGCATATTAATCAACTCGTTAAATTATTAAATTTATGTAATATGGATAATTTAAACTAATATTACGATTATTATAACATTGGAGATTTTCTATATTTTGCATCGACTTTTTTTAATCTGAAAATATCTAACTTAAAAGTGAACCAATTATTGTACCAAAGGGTACGATAAACATTGAAAAATAATATAATAATATAAAAATATTTAGAAAATAATATTTTTGCATATAATTTCATGATTTGCATGCGCACCACGTTTCTTTTGCCGTCTTTTGAGGTTATGTATATAGACACGTGGGATACTAATGTCCGTCTATTATTACATTGGCACCAAAAATTTAATACCTTTTTTTTTTTCTTTTTCTTGTTCACTACATTCATTTCATTTGAAAGATATTTTTCTTATAATATAAACGTGACTATGGTTTTTATTTAAGCTTATATAATTATGAATGGGGTTGTGTTTAATTATATTTTGTTTCGAATGGTTTAATGGAATACAAACAAAAATAATAATTAAAAATATCAAAGGAGTCGAGAGAGACTCAAAATGTGTTCTCAAATGATGATATAATACAGATTTTGGTAAAAAAAAAAATGTCGTTATTATACAGTGATATATCTACAGGAATCTTTATTATGTCACTTCTTTCATGGTTTTGCAAAAATATTTTTCTTTAGCTTTTATATTCGACCAAACAGTTTTGTTAAGTATGATATGGAATATTACATTCTTCATAAAAGGAATTTATAAAATTTACATGACGGTCATGGCCTCAAAACACCTCAAAATCATGCCATTATCAATTGATGCAACGGTTTCACAATCGATGGTTAGGCTATTGAACTATTTACTTAGCAATATGTTTTTTTTTGGAAAGGAACATCCCTAACGAGGGTTTTCGGATCAGTTTTCGTGTACCGGTTAATCATTTGTTGCGAACATGAGGCTATGTCTCATTCCTTGGAGTCACTTCAAGCGAACTTTCATGGTCATGTGTGTTGAGTAGTATCAATATTTGAACATGAATCATTGTGTTACTCACCACATCTTCCACATGTTTTACCAACTCACTACAATCCAAGTGGTTTTAATTTAGCAATACGTTGTAGTTTAAGCGGCTATTATGTAAAGTAAAATCTATTTATACCTATTTTATCACATTGGTTATTGGTAGAACCCTTCTTATCGACACAAAACTTGTCGGGTACTTGGATTAATGCATTCCATGTCTTTGTTCAACAACAATTAGAATATAGAACTCTTGGTCTCCAAACCGAGTTTTACAATCTAGAAGGAAAGCAATGATCTTGTTATCATCAATTTCCAAACACGCATATGGTGCATTATATGAAAAAGGAATGTCTAATGACATATGGGACGCTTTATAAGGGCATATAAACCTTATATTATCTCTTATGAACTAACTCACAAAAGCAACCTTCTTAAACTAGAAATGGGAAGTGATAAATATATCATGACCTATTTATAATGTGCAAAAAATAATATTGATTTTCCATCGTGATTAGTGAACCCATGCATGGTAGAGATTTAGTCATCACAATCATAGTCAATATATCTTCCTATACCTAGTTTAGTATCTTTATCACCCCCTTACGGCTTGAGGGATAATCACACTTATGATAACCTTCAAACACTTCTTGTTGATCATGACTTTGTTTACAAAAATCAAAACCAAACATCCCTCAAGCAAGTCAAATCTAAACTACATTGAATGGCTAAACAGCCATCCAACCTATCATTGTAATTTTTCATTACTTGTGACTTATGCGCAAGCATTAGATTTAACACTTATACCAATTTAAACATATTCGTATGCCTTTATAGAAAGTGCAATAACCATGTTGCAATTTGGGGTGGTAGGGAAGGAATAACAATCATGGCAGAAATCATGAAGGCCAAAGTCATTAACCTAACTTTAGACAGCCTCCACTTAAAATACAGTTTTTGGCCATTACCAATAATGTGGCATTTATTAAGTTCCATATTAACTCCCAACTTTCATAAAAGTACTTGTTATAGAATAAACGAGAAATCACATAGAATCACACACACAAAGACATAATATTTAACGTGATCCAGTCAATGTGACCTACGTCTACACAGACAGAGGGAGTATTCTTATTCACAAGCTCAACCAAAGTAACGGTACAATTAAGACATACAAAGACCTCATAAAGATTCTCTAATGATCTCAAAAAAATATAATCTATAAATCCTAGTCAACAACCCATATTTATATACTAGGAATTAAACATGAAACCCTAATGGGTCAAGCCCACCTATTCATAGGTCAAAAATTATGCTAACTATAACACCCTGTTTCAAATTGTTTCATAATTTGGGGTCGTGACCCAAAGATCAATTACCAGAAGGCTTCGGGCCTTGTAGAAAGAAATATTTAGACCCCTTCGGATGTGGATAACGTAGGTTATGGATACCGAGTATTCGGTTGGTGCTTTGGAACCCGAGGGTATATCAGTAAAGTGGTGATGTGGTCCTTTCATGAATTTTGGAATTAAGTTTGAGAGGTTTTAAGGCAAAGGAGAGTTGATAGGATTGTATATCTTCTCATTACCGTTTCGTGGATATAAGGATCGTCGAAATCGGACGTAGAACAAAGAAGTTATGGCCTTCAGAAGTTAGGTGGTTTTGGGGCTAAGTCTAGTACGTTGGACGTACAGGGAGTATGTAGCACCCGATTCCTGGTATGTCTTTAATTCAAAATTTTATGTATTTTTCTCTGGGACTCGACGAGTTGGTGGCCCAACTCGTCGAGTAGAGACGGGATCCGCGGGAAGTTTAAGTGACCTACCCGAAGAGTCGGAAGACTGACTCTGTGAGTAGGTGTTGTTTGAGTAAAACTCTAATTTTGAGGGTTTGCACCCTATTTAAACGCCTTAACTCAGCCTCCATCGCCCCTATCACTCCTAGAACACCTCATATAGAAACCCTAGCCGCTTTGAGTGATCTAAGGCCATTTTTGGTGCTTTTGAATAGTTTGTGAAGCTTGGAAGGAAGGAAGAAGCTTGGGAATTCGAGTTGGGGCTTGTAGATCCAGAGATCTTACTCCATCTTCAGCTTAAGCAACGTAAATGCCCCCTGTTTTGGTCTTCCATTTGGTTGTTCATCTCTAGGGCTTAGATTTTTGGGTGCATTTAGGGCTTTCCAAGCCATTTTCGGATTTATGAAGTGTTTCATGGAGTTCTACTTCCAGATCTGAGTCATTGGAGGGGTCTCATGGCATAAAGGTGCCAAATCTATGGCCATGAGAGCCCCATGCACATTGTAAAGCTCCTTTTATGGATTTTTGAGCCAAAGACCCCATGCATGTACACCAAGTTTGGAACTTTACGTGTAAAATGGACATTAGGAGGCCAGATCTATGGTTTTGAGGTGTTAAGACCCATTTAAATCGACTGTATAGTAATGGTCATGGAGGGACTCGACGATTCGCTCTTGGGACTTGGCGAGTCGTTATGAAATGACCACCAAATCCTTTCTGTGGAGGGAATAGTTGTTAGCAAGGAAAAGTCTCGTAGATGTTTAGTCTAAAAAGGGGCCTGAGACTCATGGAACTCGACGAGTGTATGAACAGACTCGGGGAGTCCAAAGCAATCTCCCAACTTTGAAGATGGACTCGACGAGTTGTTCATACAACTCGGCGAGTCATAGACTGGACATGTTCTTATGAGGGAGATGAACTCGCCGAGTTGAAGGAAGAACTCGGCGAGTCGGATGAAGATGGTCCTGATGGTTTGAATGAAGGAGAACTCGACGAGTTCTCGCAAGGCTCGACGAGTGGTGACGGGGTTGGATCGGGTTATTGGGACATGGACTCGACGAGTTGGTAGACCAACTCGGCGAGTCAGGTCAACTATTCGTTGACTTTGACCAAAGTTGACTTGCCTGGTTTTGGTATTGGCCCTGGTTGGGTTGTATGTTCGGTTTGATGACTTGAGGGTTGTCGTGTAGGGATTGAGGAGTCGAGGAGGGCCGACCTTCGCGCCGAGGACAGTCCAGACAGTACACGACATCGAGGTGAGTTACCTTCCAGTAGCGGTGGGCCTACGGCCACAATGTCGGCCCACCAGTAAGAGTTGAATGTAAGATGAATGTCTTTGTGATATCCATCTAGGCTTGATACTACCTGTTATGTTTTATGTGCTAGCATGATATGATGATGATGGTAGGAGTAGGTGGAGATAGTCCTCCAGTTACCGGCCGATAGGGCCGAAGGGGTAGATTAGTACCCAGCTATGTTAGATTATGAATACGTGACTATATGTGATAGACCGGTCGAGAGGGCCGAAGGGGTAGGCCAACACCCAGATATGCTAGGCATGGTCACCGGTCGAGAGGACCGAAGGGGTAGGTCGGGCACCCAGATATGCCTGGCAGAATGTATGTTATGTGTTGTTATGGTATGTGGTATAATGGGGGAACTCACTAAGCTTCGTGCTTACAGTTTTAGTTTTGGTTTCAGGTACCTCTTCAGCGAAGGGGAAGGAGCCGGCGCGGTAGCTGCACATCATCCACACACTGGATTCCGCATTATGAGATTTCTTGGGATTGTACTCTGACATTGTCACTACTTTTATGATATGATTTTCAGACATGATATTACGGTTTTCATGAAATGATATGACTTCATGATATTTTCTTATGAATGTTTTCTATGTTGTATATCAAAAATCGAAATTTTTGGACTTGGAAAATAGGATGTTACAAGTTGGTATCAGAGCCCTGGTTTGAGGGATTCGGACACACCCTCAGGAGTGTCAGGACTTAAACCGAGGGATTTAAAAGATTTTTACAAAGAAAATGGTTTTCTAAAATCTAAGTTAAAGAGTTTTGAGAAAGAACAAGGTGTGTGATGTGCGCAACCGGCCGAGCTCAAGTAAGTACCCCAAAATACCCATACAAGTTATGTTATGATGTGCTTATTAGAACTGCATGCTAGATTAGGACTAAGGATCTAGGAGGACGCCTTATGTGCCTATTATATATGTATGAGCCTTATGAATTGCATGCTAGTATAGATTCATGAGTAGAGGATAGAGCAGTGTGATTGGATTATGTGGTAGGTTTCCTTCGTCTGAATGCTACTTGCTTTGTGCTTTCTAGGACTCTGAGTGATGGGAGTTAGCCATTAGGTGAATACATTAAGTCACATGTGATCAGGGTTGAATAACCTCAGAGTGCTGGATTTGGCCCTATTGTGCAGCTCTTGTTTGAGTCTAACCGTTGTAGGGATGAGCCCTTTACTCGAAGGATTATCTGAGCCTCTTCACATGTGATGGTATTCAGGTAGTGGCTAATTGGCATCATGAGGATACCTTCAGTAGCTGAGGACTGAGTTTAGGTGGGTGATTACCCTAGGGCCAACCTAGGAAGAGAGTAGCAGATATTAGTAGCAGTGAAAGGGACTTGGTGAAGTCGAAGCAATCCTCGAGGAAAGTACGGGTAGATGTGGAAGGTAGTATGGGCCCGTACTACTGAAAGCAGAGAATCCGTACTCGAACCGAGGAGGGCCGAGATAGAGCCAGGAAACTTGCTGAGTGCATGGAACCTCTCGAGGTTTATGTATGATTCTGACAGTTATGTGTTATGTTTCAGAATGATGATGATCACACGTCATGGAGGAGGAGGTTCAGGATCAGGATCCGGCTCAGGATCAGGTTCGGGAGCAGGTACCGAGCCGGTTGATGAGGGACTACGGGAGTTCATTGCTTCTGAGATCACGAGAGGTATCCTTGAGTCGACCCCGGTGATTTTCGGGTCGATCAAGGAAGGGATCATTGAGTTGATAGAGGATCGACTCAGGGCATTCAGGAGTGACATGGCGGCCAGCCAGTCAGGATCACGCACGCTGTCCTTTAAGGACTTCAGGGGCAGTGGTGTGCCGGATTTCCATGGGGCGAAGGACCCCATTGTTGCCAAACGATGGATTACAGACATTGAGTCTGCACAGTTGACTAGCTTCTGCCACGAGGGGTCGAAGGTTCGATATGCGGCAGGATGCTTGAGGGACAGGGCCAGGGATTGGTGGGCGTCGGTTGGTGACTCTCTGGGAGCCTCGGCTATTGAGGCTATGGCATGGCCAGATTTCATGACCCGGTTCAGGGCTGAGTTCGCACCCGCTGTGGAGCTCCAGCAATTGGCCCGGGAGTTCCTGGATATGAGGCAAACGACTGAGACAGTGGCGGAGATCACCGCCAAGTTCCGAGATAGGGCTTTATTGGTGCCCCAGTACGCGGGAGATGAGGATATGAGGAGGACCCGCTATCACGATATGTTGCGAGCCGATATTCGGGAGCATGTCAGTTTTTCAGCTTGTCTTACCCTGGATTCCATGATTGCCAGGGCTAGGGAGAGAGAGATTGATTTGGAGCATATCCGCAAGAGGAAGGCAGAGGAGGGACAGGTTACTGGGGCTTCGGGGAAGAAGCCCAAGGGATCCGACTCTAGGTCGAAGGGCCAGCAGGGTCGGGGCCGCTGCGGAAAGTGCGGCAAGACTCATGAGGGGATTTGTAGGATGGGATCATCAGGCTGCTACAAGTGCGGCAAGACAGGGCACTTCAGCAGGGATTGTACCGCCCCTGCGCCTACTTTCCAGACGTCAGAGTTGTTGTGTTTCCACTGCAACCAGCGAGGCCATAAAAAGGCCAATTGCCCTCAGTTGACAGCAGCAGCGCCAGTGAAGGCGCCAGCTCCAGCGACCCTGCGGATTACAGATGGTCGGCAGGGCAAGACAGAGGCTCCAGTAGTGAGGAGTCGAGCCTTCCAGTTGACTACCGAGGAGGCACGCGCCGCACCCGATGTGGTGACGGGTATGATTTCTTCCCTCTAGCTTTTATTTTCTGTTTCTTATGATATTAATGTGTCATATGATATGTCTTGTTTAGGATCGTTCCATGTGAACGGTATCCCAGTTCAGGTGTTGTTCGACTCGGGTGCTACCCGGTCATTTGTCTCTCTTGCGCTTAGCAAGAAGTTTCCTGAGTCTTCGGGCATGTTGGATTGCCCTCTAGAGGTCGAGATTGCAGAAGACCGGTCAGTGCGAGCATCAGAGGTCTACCGAGATTGTGTTTTGCGGCTGTTCGAGGAGCGTTATCTGATAGATCCGGTTCCCATACCCTTGCGGGGGAACAAGGTTATTATTGGTATGGATTGGCTAAGCCCCAATGGGGCAGTGATTGACTGTGCGCAACAGTTGGTGCGGATCAGGACCCGAAGTGGGGGAGAGCTGGTGGTTCAGGGCGAGAGGCCACAGCGAGGACCAGCTCTATGTTCAGCAGCGAGAGCTAGGCGCTACCTTCAGCAGGGTTGCGCAGGATTTGTCGCTTATGTTATGGATACCCGGGAGACGGGTAAGGCGACGGTGGGCGATGTGCCCGTGGTACGAGAGTTCGCGGATGTATTCCCCGGGGAGTTGTCTGGGATACCTCCGGATCGGCAGGTAGAGTTCAGGATCGACCTAGTCCCCGGTGCGGCTCCGATAGCCAAGGCACCGTATCGGTTGGCTCCTCCTGAGATGCAGGAGTTGTCTACACAGCTGCAAGAGCTGTTAGACAAGGGATGCATTAGACCGAGCAGTTCACCCTGGGCATCCCCAATTCTGTTCGTGAAAAAGAAGGACGGGTTGCATCGGATGTGTATAGATTATAGGGAGCTGAATAAGGTAACAATGAAGAACCGTTACCCACTCCTGAGGATTGATGACCTCTTTGACCAGCTACAGGGAGCATCTTGGTTCTCCAAGATTGATTTGCGTTCAGAGTATCATCAGATGAGGGTAGAGAGGAGTATGTGTAGAAGACTGCGTTTCAGACGCGTTATGGCCACTATGAGTTCGTGCTGATGCCTTTCGGGCTCACCAATGCTCCTGCCGCGTTCATGGACCTCATGAACCGCGTGTGTAGACCGATGTTGGATCGGTTCATGATAGTTTTCATTGATGATATCTTGGTCTACTCCAAGACACAGGAGCAGCACGAGGAGCATCTGCGAGAGGTTTTGGATACTCTGAGGAGGGAGAGCTTGTACGCCAAGTTCTCCAAGTGCGAGTTCTGGTTGCGCGAGGTGCAGTTTCTTGGGCACCTTGTCAACCAGAACGGTATTCTGGTCGACCCGGCCAAGGTGGAGGCCGTGATGAGATGGGAGGTTCCGAAATCTCCATCCGAGATTCGGAGTTTCCTGGGATTAGCCGGCTATTACCGGAGATTCATCCAAGATTTCTCCAGGATAGTCGTACCTTTGAATCGGCTAACGAAGAAGGCCGTAGTCTTTCGTTGGGGGCCTGAGCAGCAGGTAGCGTTCGAGACACTGAGGCAGAGATTGTGTGAGGCGCCGATCTTAGCCCTGCCAGAGGGCGTGGAGGATTTTGTAGTATACGGCGACGCATCTATTTCGGGCTTGGGAGCAGTACTGATGCAGAGAGGGCATGTCATCGCCTACGCCTCGAGGCAGTTGAAGCCCTACGAGGCGAACTACCTGACGCACGATTTAGAGTTGGGGGCGGTCGTCTTTGCCCTCAAGATTTGGCGACACTATCTCTATGGGGTTCGATGTACCTTTTACACGGACCATAAGAGTCTGAGATACCTCATGGATCAGCCGAATCTGAACATGAGGCAGCGTCGGTGGTTAGATGTGGTGAAGGATTATGATTGTGAGATCCGTTACCACCCGGGGAAGGCCAATGTGGTGGCCGAAGCGCTTAGCCGTAAGGCAGCGTCGATCAGAGGCATTTGCATGCGGATGACAGTAGTGACTCCACTGTTGGAGCAGATCCGGGAGGCTCAGCAGGAGGCTATGAAGGAGGAACATCGGAAGAGCGAGCGTATAGTGGGTCAGGTTTCCTCCTTCGACTATGATAGCCGAGGGTTATTGACTCTACATCGTAGGGTATGGGTTCCCTACCATGGGGGTGCACGCCAGGTTCTGATGGAGGAGGCGCACAAATCCCGATTCTTGATTCATCCCGGGGCAACAAAGATGTACAGAGATCTTCGACCCGATTACTGGTGGCCCTGCATGAAGCGGGACGTAGCTTGGTACGTAGAGCGGTGCTTGACCTGCAGGAAGGTCAAGGCCGAGCACCAGAGGCCACACGGAAAGATGCAGCCGTTAGACATTCCCATGTGGAAATGGGAAGATATTACTATGGACTTCATCACCAAGCTTCCTAGGACTGCACGGGGAGTGGATTCGATTTGGGTGATCGTGGATCGGTTGACCAAGAGTGCCCATTTCATACCGATCTAGGAGAGCATTTCGGCCGAGAAGTTGGCCGACATCTATATCCGAGAGGTAATATCTCGGCACGGAGTACCAGTTTCGGTGATTTCAAACTGAGAAGTGCGGTTCACTTCCAGGTTTTGGAAGAAGTTTCATGAAGAGCTGGGTACTCGTCTGCATTTTAGCACCGTTTTTCACTCGCAGACGGATGGTCAGAGCGAGCGGACCATCCAGACGCTAAAGGATATGTTGTGGGCGTGTGTTTTAGATTTCGGAGGTAGCTGGGATACCTACCTTCCGTTGGCCGAGTTCTCTTATAATAATAGTTATCATGCGAGCATCGACCGTCCTCCTTTCGAGATGTTGTATGGGAGGAAGTGCAGGACCCCGATATGCTGGGGAGAGGTTGGTCAGAGGGTCATGGGGAGTACTGAAGTAGTACTCAAGACTACGGAGAGGATCCAGCAGGTTTGGAGCAGGCTTCAGACTGCTCAGAGTCGGCAGAAGAGTTATGCCGACAAGCGTCGATCGGACCTGAAATTCCAGGTCGGAGATATGGTGCTCCTGAAAGTGTCACCTTGGAAGGGCGTCATTCGATTCAGGAAGCGGGGCAAGCTGGGCCCCATGTATATTGGACCCTTCATGGTTATAGCCCGGGTGGGCAAGGTGGCGTATAGGCTGGATCTGCAGGCCGAACTCAGTCAGATTCATAGCACCTTTCACGTCTCCCAGCTGCGGAAGTGTCTGGTGGACGATCCGGCAGTGGTTCCTTTGGAGGATATTCTGGTTGATGACAGCCTGAACTATATTGAGCGGCCAGTGGCGATTCTTGACAGGAAGTCAAAGGATCTGAGGAACAAGAGAGTGGAGGTTGTGAAGTTGCAGTGGCAGCACCGCAAGGGCTCGGAGTGGACCTGGGAGCTGGAGGACGAGATGAGCGAGCATTACCCCGAGCTTTTTCAGGATCGAGCACCAGACTTCGAGGACGAAGTCTGAGATAAGTGGGGGAGATTTGTAGCACCTGATTCCTGGTATGTCTTTAATTCAAAATTTTATGTATTTTTCTCTAGGACTCACCGAGTTGGTGGCCCAACTCGTCGAGTAGAGACGGGATCCGCGGGAAGTTTAAGTGACCTACCCGAAGAGTCGGAAGACTGACTCGGCGAGTAGGTGTTGTTTGAGTAAAACTCTAATTTTGAGGGTTTGCACCCTATTTAAACGCCTTAACTCAGCCTCCATCGCCCCTATCACTCCCAGAACACCTCATATAGAAACCCTAGCCGCTTTGAGTGATCTAAGGCCATTTTTGGTGCTTTTGAATAGTTTGTGAAGCTTGGAAGGAAGGAAGAAGCTTGGGAATTCGAGTTGGGGCTTGTAGATCCAGAGATCTTACTCCATCTTCAGCTTAAGCAAGGTAAATGCCCCCTGTTTTGGTCTTCCATTTGGTTGTTCATCTCTAGGGCTTAGATTTTTGGGTGCATTTAGGGCTTTCCAAGCCATTTTCGGATTTATGAAGTGTTTCATGGAGTTCTACTTCCAGATCTGAGTCATTGGAGGGGTCTCATGGCATAAAGGTGCCAACTCTATGGCCATGAGAGCCCCATGCACATTGTAAAGCTCCTTTTATGGTTTTTTGAGCCAAAGACCCCATGCATGTACACCAAGTTTGGAACTTTACGTGTAAAATGAACATTAGGAGGCCATATCTATGGTTTTGAGGTGTTAAGACCCATTTAAATCGACTGTATAGTAATGGTCATGGAGGGACTCGACGATTCGCTCTTGGGACTCGGTGAGTCGTTATGAAATGACCACCAAATCCTTTCTGTGGAGGGAACAGTTGTTAGCAAGGAAAAGTCCCGTAGATGTTTAGTCTAAAAAGGGGCCTGAGACTCATGGGACTCGACGAGTGTATGAACAGACTCGGCGAGTCCAAGACAATCTCCCAACCTTGAAGATGGACTCGACGAGTTGTTCATACAACTCGGAGAGTCATAGACTGGACATGTTCTTATGAGGGAGATGAACTAGCCGAGTTGAAGGAAGAACTCGGCGAGTCAGATGAAGATGGTCCTGATGGTTTGAATGAAGGAGAACTCGACGAGTTCTCTCAAGGCTCGACGAGTGGTGAAGGGGTTGGATCGGGTTATTGGGACATGGACTCGACGAGTTGGTAGACCAACTCGGCGAGTCAGGTCAACTGGGCGTTGACTTTGACCAAAGTTGACTTGCCTGGTTTTGGTATTGGCCCTGGTTGGGTTGTATGTTCGGTTTGATGACTTGAGGGTTGTCGTGTAGGGATTGAGGAGTCGAGGAGGGCCGACCATCGCGCCGAGGACAGTCCAGACAGTACACGACATCGAGGTGAGTTACCTTCCAGTAGCGGTGAGCCTACAGCCACAATGCCGGCCTACCAGTAAGAGTTGAATGTAAGATGAATGTCTTTGTGATATTCATCTAGGCTTGATACTACCTGTTATGTTTTATGTGCTAGCATGATATGATGATGATGGTAGGAGTAGGTGGAGATAGTCCTCCAGTTACCGGTCGATAGGGCCGAAGGGGTAGATTAGTACCCAGCTATGTTAGATTATGAATACGTGACTATATGTGATAGACCGGTCGAGAGGGCCGAAGGGGTAGGCCAGCACCCACATATGCTAGGCATGGTCACCGGTCGAGAGGACCGAAGGGGTAGGCCAGCACCCGGATATGCTAGGCAAGGTCACCGGTCGAGAGGACCGAAGGGGTAGGTCGGGCACCCAGATATGCCTGGCAGAATGTATGTTATGTGTTGTTATGGTATGTGGTATGATGGGGGAACTCACTAAGCTTCGTGCTTACAGTTTTAGTTTTGGTTTCAGGTACCTCTTCAGCGAAGGGGAAGGAGCCGGCGCGGTAGCTGCACATCATCCACACACTGGATTCCGCATTATGAGATTTCTTGGGATTGTACTCTGACATTGTCACTAATTTTATGATATGATTTTCAGACATGATATTACGGTTTTCATGAAATGATATGACTTCATGATATTTTCTTATGAATGTTTTCTATGTTGTATATCAAAAATCGAAATTTTTGGACTTGAAAAATGGGATGTTACAGAGTACGTCGGGTGTGCTAGGCTGGGTGATCGTGAATGGTCCATGGAGTATGTTGGGCGTACCTAGAGTACGTTAGGCGTTCTCCAATCAGATGCAAACCCTAATATTGAGCCTTTGGACCCTATTTAAGCATCATTAACTCTTGGAACCCTCCCCATATTCAGCCTCCATGCCCCTCAACCTGTAATCTCGAAACCCTAGCCTTCCTTTGAGTATTCTTAAGCCTTTTTAGTGATTTCAAATGTTCTAGGTGCACATTAAGGAGGAAGGAGCTCATTGAAGAAGTGTTGGTTAGCTTGGAACTTATAGATCCAGACTTTGTTCATCTTGATCTACCTTCTAGAGGTATAAAGTTTTAATCTTGATGACTTTTTCTTATAGATCTATTTGGGTGGTAATTTGTCATGTTTTGGACCCATGGTTATGGTTCTTATGAGTAGAAGTTACTCCAGAACCTTTAAGCCTCATATTTGGTCCTTGTTGAGGTCATTAAGTCATAAAGTTTGGATACTGAGGAGTATTATTCTTTCATGCAAGAATTAGTGACCTTTTTATGAAGTTATAGAGCTTGGGTTGTGGTTTGAGTCACATTAAGACATGTAAAGGAGTAAATTTGCCAACTTTACGTATTAAGGCTTTATTTAGCAGTAGATATGAGGTTTGGACATTGTGAGCTTAATGTATTAAGTCATTCGGATTGAGAAATGGGGAGTGACCGGTATGTTGGGCGTACTCCAGAGTATGCTACGCGTACTTCGCTGAACATGTGTACGCCCGACGTAAGTATGAGTACGTTGGGCGTACTCAACAGTTGTTGACTTTCGTTAACTTTTGTGGACCTGTTGACTTTTGGTCAACTGTTGAGTGGCTTGGACTTATTAGGGGGCAAAATGGTATTTTGCCCACTCTTGGAATTGTTGAGTTGTTGACTCGTTCGATGGGTATTATCTTAATTATTAATTAGGATGATGGTCTTGGTTTGATTAGTGCGCGTGGAGCTTTCTTAGCATCGACTCATGAGTATAGTTGGTTATTGACTGATTGAGGTGAGTCTCTTCACTGTATCCATGGGTCAAAAACATCAATGTCGGCCCACTAGGATCTGTTATGCTAGTTGTCTTTGTGACTATTGCATGGTATGTTGGGATAGGCCCATTTGTATGTTGGGTTGGGCCATGGATCAAGAAGGGCTAGGCCCAATGTATGTTATGTAGGATACTAGTTGTCTCTGTGACTCTTGCATGGTATGTCGGGTTGGGCCCATTATATGAGGTCTAGGCCCATTATGGTGGGTTGGGCCTAGTGTGAGGGCTAGGCCCAATGGTATATATGGTATGTGGTATTTTGGGGGACTCGCTAAGCTTTGTGCTTACAGTTTTATGGTTATGGTTTTAGGTACTTCCGTTTCGAAAGGGAAGGGCCCGGCTTGATCGCAGAATATTCCACCCATGTTTTCGCAACTATATGATTTTGGGATTGTACTCTGATAACTGTTTTTTATTCTGAATTACTTTTAAATGATTGGAAAAAGGATAATTGGTGTTTCTGGTTGAATTAAAAATGAAATTTTTACCTTATAGTTTTTGGGATGTTACAAGTTGGTTTTAGAGTCTTGGTTTAAGGAATTCGGGCACACTCTCGGGTATGTCTGAACTCAAACTAAGGAATTGGTAATCTTTTGAAAGAATATAAGTTTCTAAAAATATTTTTGTAAATAAAATAAGTTTCTGAAAAAAAAAATTATAAAGAAAAATGGGGTGTGATGCGTGCAATCAGCCGAGCTCAAGTAATTGATTCCTAGAATACCCATACATGTTGATATGATATATGATATGAATATTTACATGCTAGGATAAGGCTAGGGATACTTTAAGGAATTGCATGATAGATCGGCCTAATATGTGATGCCTTGTAGCCTAGGATAACTGGATGATATGCTAGATTTGGAATCGATATTGGTAGAAGTGATTGTTAAGTGTATGTTTTAAAAATTGTATACGATTAGGATCATATTTCCTATATTCTGTATAATTTGCATGCATAAGGCAACCAACAGTGAGGATAGAAGTTCCTAGCATGGTAGTAGTAAGTGAGCTTGAGATGTCATATCGTTGTTTTGTGGCTTGGAGTGTTATTGCACGAATGGTGCTTGCTTTGTGCTTTGTGAGACCCCTTAGTGATGGGAATTAACTATTAAGTGAATATATTAAGTTGCATGCTGCAAAAGGTTAAATAAACTCGGAGTGATGGGAGTTAACTATTAAGTGAATATATTAAGTTGGTAGAAGTGATAAAGAAAAAAGGGGTGTGATGCGTGCAATCAGCCAAGCTCAAGTAAGTGATTCCCAGAATACCCATACATGTTGATATGATATATGATATGAATATTTACATGCTAGGATAAGGCTAGGGATACTTTCAGGAATTGCATGATAGATCGGTCTGATATGTGATGCCTTGTAGCCTAGGATAAGTGGATGATATGCTAGATTTGGAATCTATATTGGTAGAAGTGATTGCTAAGTGTATGTTTTAAAATTTGTATACGATTAGGATCATATTTCCTATATTCTGTATAATTTTATGCATAAGGCAACCAACAGTGAGGATAGAAGTTCATAGCATGGTAGTAGTAAGTGAGCTTGAGATGTCCTTTCGTTGTTTTGTGGCTTGGAGTGTTATTGCACGAATGGTGCTTGCTTTGTGTTTTGTGGGACCCCTTAGTGATGGGAGTTAACTATTAAGTGAATATATTAAGTTGCATGCTGCAAAAGGTTAAATAAACTCGGAGTGATGGGAGTTAACTATTAAGTGAATATATTAAGTTGGTAGAAGTGATAAAGAAAAAAGGGGTGTGATGCGTGCAATCAGCCAAGATCAAGTAAGTGATTCCCAGAATACCCATACATGTTGATATGATATATGATATGAATATTTACATGCTAGGATAAGGCTAGGGATACTTTCAGGAATTGCATGATAGATCGGTCTGATATGTGATGCCTTGTAGCCTAGGATAAGTGGATGATATGCTAGATTTGGAATCTATATTGGTAGAAGTGATTGCTAAGTGTATGTTTTAAAAATTGTATATGATTAGGATCATATTTCCTATATTCTGTATAATTTTATGCATAAGGCAACCAACAGTGAGGATAGAAGTTCATAGCATGGTAGTAGTAAGTGAGCTTGAGATGTCCTTTCGTTGTTTTGTGGCTTGGAGTGTTATTGCACGAATGGTGCTTGCTTTGTGTTTTGTGGGACCCCTTAGTGATGAGAGTTAACTATTAAGTGAATATATTAAGTTGCATGCAACAAAGGTTAAATAAACTGGTAGTGATGGGAGTTAACTATTAAGTGAATATATTAAGTTGGTAGAAGTGATTGTTAAGTGTATGTTTTAAAAATTGTATACTATTAGGATCATATTTCCTATATTCTGTATAATTTGCATGCATAAGGCAACCAGCAGTGATAATAGAAGTTCCTAGCATGGTAGTAGTAAGTGAGCTTGAGATGTCCTTTCATTGTTTTGTGGCTTGAAGTGTTATTGCACGAATGTTGTTTGTTTTGTGCTTTGTGGGACCCCTTAGTGATGGGAGTTAACTATTAAGTGAATATATTAAGTTGCATGATGCAAAGGTTAAATAAACTCAGAGTGATGGATTTGACCCTATTGCGCAACTCTTGTCTTAGTCCAACCGTTGTAGGGATTGAGTCTTTTACTCGAAGAATTATTTAAGCTTTGTTGCATGTGCTTGTATTCATGAAGTAGTTAGCTGAAATTTATGGGAGTTCTTCAGCAGTTGATGGCAGGGTGAGGTTGGAACCAATTTATAATAATTATATTGTTGTATTATGCGCAACACGCGGGTATTCGCCTAGTTTCTATATCTATATATACTTACAAAAGAGACATTTTTACTTGCACCACATGCATTTGAAACCTCCATGACTTTTCAATTTCTTTTTAATTATTATTATAAATTAGTTAATAATGTTAAATTAATGCAAAAACTAAATTCTAATCATTAATTGACTACATCACAGCATTAAAATATCATATTTTACTTCTATTTATAAAATTATGACTTTAACTTTTTAACATATTATAGTTAACTTATTAGTTTAGATATGTTGTCGTATGTGAACAATTGTCATTTTAAAGTAACAACTTTTCTATAATTTATGATTTTATGCAAAATAGTTAAGTTAATAATTTCAATATAATGTTAAATGGTTAACTTAAATCAAAATTTTAGTTAAACTTGAAAAAAATCAAAAGACTACTTTACAAATAGTTAAAAGTATAAATTATAGTGTTAAACCTAAATTGTAATACTAAATTAACAAAAAAAAACCATGAAACTATTTTTTAGAATTTTCAAATAAGTAGCTTAAAAATAACTTACAATAAGAATAGTTAAAATTAATATTATACAAAAAATTATAATGTTATCTTTAAAAACAAAAATAATGTTTGTTATTTTAAATAGTTACAGTCAAAGAAACTAACAATATTCATCAAATAATTTTTAAAACAGATAAATATCTTAAACCAAATTAAAATAATTAAGAGTTTATAAATACGTTATTTTAAATAACTTACAACAACAATAGCTAAAATTAACATTATATACAAAAATTATATTGTTACCTTTAAAAACAAAAACAATGTTTGACGTTTTAAATAATTACAATGATAAAAATTAAAATCTTAAGCAAATAAACTTTTAAAAATTAATTAATCATAACAACAACTACAAATATCATTAAACCATATATTATATTTAAGTTTATTCATGAGTAACCTACAGGTAGAGGCCATTAAGACAACTGAGATTATAGAATTTTAAAAGATGTCTAATTATCAAATAATTCAAAAGAAACAATATTTATACCAACTTATTATGAGATTTATTATATAAGAGCTAACAACAACATCATTGATATATTTAACAAAAATATATATTTGTAAAGATTTTAAATATATTGTTGTATTTTGCGCAACGCGCGGGTATTCGCCTAGTATACTTATAAAAGAAGCATTTTTATTTGCACCACATGCATTTGAAACCTCCATATAACTTTTTAATTTCTTTCTAATAATTATTATAAATCGGTTAATAATGTTAGATTAATGCAAAAACTAAATTCTAATAATAAATTAACTAAACTACAATATTAAAATATCATATTTTATTTCTATTTATAAAATTATGACTTTAACTTTTTAATATAGTTAACTTATTACTTTATATATGTTATTGTATGTGAGCAATTGTCATTTTGAAGTCAAAGCTTTTGTATAATTTATTATTTTATTCAAAATAGTTAAATTATTAATTTCAATATAATGTTAAATGGTTAACTTAAATCAAAATTTCAGTTAAACTTGAAAAAAAATCAAGAGACTATATAAATAGTTAAAAGTTATAAAATATAGTGTTCAGTCTAAATTGTAATCATAAATTAACAAAAAAAACCATGAAACTATTTTTTATAATCATTAAGAGTTTTCAAATAAGTAACTTAAAAATAAATTACAATAAGAATAGTTAAAAGTAATATTAAATAAAAAATTATAATGTTATCTTTAAAAACAAAAACAATATTTGTTGTTTTAAAGAATTACAATCAAAGAAACTAACAATATTCATCAGATAAATTTTAAAAAAGTTAAATTTCTGAAACCAAATTAAAATAATTAAAAGTTTTCATATATGTTATTGTATATAACTTACAGCAACAATAGTTAAAATTAACATTATATACACAAATTATATTGTTACCTTTAAAAACAGAAACAATGTTTGATGTTTTAAATAATTATAATGATAGAAATATAAATTTTAAGCAAATAAACCTTTTAAAATTAATTAATCATAACAACAGCTATAAATATCATTAAACCATATATTATATTTAATTTTATTAATGAAAACGCACAGGTAGATGTCATTGAGACAATTGAGATTATAAAATTTTAAAAGATGTGTACATGCACTATCATATAATTCAAAACTAACAATGTTTATACCAACTTATTATAAAAATTATTATATAAGAGCTAACAATGTCATTGATATATTTGAAAAACATTTATTTGTAAATATTTCAAATATATTGTTGTATTCTGCGCAACGCGCAGGTATTCGCCTAGTATCTTATAATAGAGGACATCATCCTAGCACCATATTGATTTGAAACCTACATAACTCTTCACAATTCCTCATTAATTTGATATATGATTATTAAGTATTCAAATTAATACCGTATAATTTGAATGGTTTTATAACTTTATTCTTAGTTTACTACTATAAAAGAATTCAATTGTTTGAGTAAAAACACACACATACTCACACACGAATATAAAGAAGCGCTAGAAAAGTTTTTATGTTGGTTCAAGTTTTCCCGACCACATTTCAAGACAAGTTATAATGTTAAAACTTTTTATTTATATGATTGTTATATATTAATAGAGTCGTTTAATAGTTTTAATTATGTTTCATAGACTAAAAATTGGCATACAAACATTATTAAATATGAGTGTATGAAATTACTTTCGCAATGAATTTTTGAAGATAAAACTTATTTAATTGGTTGATGATTTTTATTTTTATTTGAGCATTTTGATATTATTAATAATAAATTATCATATTAACATCTCCACATAATACAAGTTTTGATATTTATAAATTTGTGCGATTTTTGTGACTACAAAAGAAGAAATTATTTATATATTTGGGTGTTTAAAACTTTAAAATAATTATATGCACAATTATTTACCCAAATATTACATTTAGTAAAAAGTTTTAATATTTTAATTAATTGTAATTTTTTTATTACTATAAAATGTCAATTGTTCGAGTAAACACACATATAGAGAGACAAATCATATAAAAAGTCATAGAAAAAACGGATATGAAGAATTATGTAACACTAGGATTTGGGTATGTTCCTTTTAGCCCATTTGTATTTATTTATTGCTTTTTGGTCCTTAGAGTAGTACGCTGGGTGTACCACTGGGTACGCTTAGCGTACTAGCTGAAAAGCTAGTACGTGGAGCGTACCACATGGTACGCTTAGCGTACTAAGTTTGATGAATCGCGGTACGGATGCCTCGTACGTTGGGCATACGAGGATTACGATGGGCGTACGAGGGGATTACGTTGGGCGTACGAGGGGTTAATGATGTTGGGTTTTGATACGAGATAACAGTTTGTTTTTCACAAAAACCGGCAACGGAAGACTTTAAAAATAACAAGTTTATTTTTAGTTCATAACAAAACTGAACCATCATGGATCCATTTATAGATGTTAGAATGAAATAAAAACAACCATAGGATGTTTTAGAGATAACCTTTGAATCCTTTGAACCCACTTGGTTTTGGGGTGTTGATGAAGATAACAAAAGACCAAAGTGTATGATCTTCTCTACAAGTATCCACCATCAAGAGTAAATGACTTGGAATGCTAGTTCCTTCTTGTATTCTTGAGTGTCTTAAACCTTTAAGTGATTAACTCAATTAAGGACTAAAGGGAACAACTCAAGATGTCTTCTAAACCACCAAAGTGAAGCTCCAAACTTCAAAAGAAACGATCTCTTCATGCTCACGGTTTTAGAAGAGTAATAAGGGAAGAAAAAGTGTTTCTCTCTTGCAAAAATTCAAGCCTCATGCATCTCTTATATAGCCCATGAAAAGTAAGGCCTACCTATTAAAATAATCTAAAGTAATGGTAGCCTTTAGAAGCATGGGAGACAAAAGGTGGAAGGTTGAAAAAATAACCTCCTACACCATCATTATGCCTTTTAAAAAGTAAGATTTTTTATTTTTTATAAACTCCAAGTTTATAAAATATAAACTTTGTCTTTAGGTAAAAGACAAAAGAATCCAACTAGTCCAAAATATTGTGCATGACTTATTAATTCATACCATATGAAATAATAACTAGTAATATTCTCTTATAATTACTATTTTCACAAAACAATAATTATTCCCTAATTAAATACAAGAATCGATATTATTTATTAATAATCATATTAATAATAAATATACAAAATGTGTCAACTTGATAAAGGTGTGACCCTATAGGATCATATATTATTAGCAATATCCATCCATAATGATTCTTGGGCATATAGATCCAACAAATGAAACCCTAATTTTAGGGTGTTGCACCTTATATAAACTCCTTAAGTCCCTAGGGTTGGCCTCTTTACCAGCCTACATACCTCCTAAACCCTAAACCTCGACCCTTAGCCTCCACTGTTGTGTCTTTGAGCTTTTGAGAAGAAGTCGGTGCTTATTTATCTCATTTTGAAGGGATTAAAGAAGATTGAAGGTGCATTGCTTAGTGTGAAGCTTAGAGATCCAAAATCATCACTCATTTTGCAAGTCTTTTGAGGTATCAAGTTCATACCTTGTCTTCTCCCTGCATAGATCTCTTCATGTCTTGGTTGTTGTGTTTTTGGTCCCTTTTTGGGTTACTTTGATGAGATAAGTCATTTGAGGGGCTTATTCTTTTAAATCTAGACATATTATGAGTTTCTTATGCTTAAATGTGCAAACTTTATGGGTTTATGGTCTCATGCATGCATTAAGTCATATATTAAGTCCTTTTGAGCTTTAATAGCTTCATTAAGCCATGCATGCACGTAAAGTTAGCAAATTTACGTGATAAACCATCTCAAGGAAGTCAGATCTAAGTTTTGGAGTAAAGTCTTTATGGTTTAAGAGCTGGAAATGGAAGTTGGCTGAATGAGTGTAACACTCATAAAAATCATGCCAAATTTAAACTTTTTCAAAACATTTTAAACCGTTTAACATTACAAAGTTTGTTCTCAACATAATAAATATCAGAGTATCCTAGTATCAAATCATAAAATCATAATGACAGGAAGAGCGGTACGATCATGCCTTCGCCTTCCCACGATCACCAGAAGTACCTGAAACAATAATCGATAAATGTAAGCTCGAAGGCTTAGTGAGTTACCCCCAAATTACCAAACACATATAACCATAATCACATCATATAAACAAGCACATAACAACATGCATAATGAGCCTTCAGCCTGACTGGACCGCCTCGCACGCCTTCAGTCTATCTGGACCGCTCTCCGAGCCTTCGGCACGTCTGGACCGCCTCACAGGGCCTTCAGCCTATCCGGACCGCTCGTCGGGCCTTCGGTTTGACTATCATACCCTCCTGGGTTGTAGTCTATCCGGCCCGCTCTGGGTATGTTGGCCTTCAGCACAAAGCAGGATTGCCTCAACCCATCCCTAATCAAAACAACATGTGCACATAACTATCATACGCTAGCATAACATACATATACAATCAAACCGATCTAACAGATCATATAGCATAGCAACATCCTATAACCAGGACACCGACCTAACCAGGTCACTAAGCATAAGCATATCCCCATCCTAACTACCAGGATGTAATCAATAACATATCATGCCATAATCCGGATACAAATGCATAAAGGGTCGGCCTTGGTGCCTTAGACCGTGTTGATATAGTGAGGATAACTCACCTCGCAAGTAGTGCTGATAGTACTACAAATCTCTGCCTGCTGTCTCACCACGAATCCCGAACTATCACATAATAAATACTAAGTTAATACCCAAATAACCTTCTTGACTAAGTGTCCACACCACTTATTAAGTCCATCCTCTTTACTGGGCCTAAACCCAATACCAAGTCCTTAAGTTGAAAGTCCATTTATAAAGCCCATTATTGGCCCAATTTACCAAATTGGGCCCAACCCCCTAATTGGGCCTAATCCCAATACCCATTATCAAAAGTTGGCCCAAAACATTATATTCATGAAGTCCAGCAAAGGCCCAAATCTAATTAGTCCATAAACAGCCCAAAACTCAAAACCCAATAGACAAAGGCCCAACAGAGGACGTACATAGGGCGTACTCGTCCAGATGTTGACCACCATCAGGGTGGTTGACCCAGTACGCTGGGTGTACTGGATTTACGTTGGACGTACGCAGTGTCTTGCCAAAACCTTATTAAGTGCTTAATGGCTTAAGCACTTAAGCCCAAACTTTAGATCCAGAGACCTGACGTGCCTAGGACCCATAAAGTTATGGACTTTATCACTTTGGACGTCCAGAAAACTCTTAATACTGGGAATTAATCCATTAAGCCCTTCTTATTCCATGCATGGGACACATTCAGCTATTGGGACCTTGTTTTTATCACTTAAGACCTCTACTAAGGTCTGAAAGGACAGCTCATCCCATCCAAATCATAACATGCACCATTTTGGGACTTTTGGGACAAGAATGCTTCCATAAAGCTAAAATCTCTAGATTTATAACATACAAGTATAAAGTTCCAAGCTTTTTACCTTCTGGAGCTTCTAGGGCACAACACAACTTCATATCTATAGCCTTGCTCTCCTTCTCCAACTACTTGATGCAATGACTTCACCTTCAAGAGTTCAAAATACACACCAACTCACACTCACACACAAAACTAGGGTTTGGAACGTTTTTTGTAAGATGGAGGCTGAGAATGATGAGAGAAAATGGGCCATAAGGATGTTTATATAGCCCCCAAACCCTAATATTAGGGTTTCATCTTGACATTAGTACGCCCAGCGTACACAAGTTTACGCCCAGCGTACTAAGGCGGACCTTAGTACGCTTAGCGTACTCTTATATACGTGCAGCGTACTCCTTCTTGGCCCAAATGTTGCAACTTTGGCCCTTAAACTTATCTTGACTCTACACTTCCAACCCCAAGGACTATAAATGACAAGGTAATGATAGAGGAGGGTTCAAAAATACCTGCAAAATATCGGGATGTTACAATTCTCCCCCACTTGACCTAGATTTCGCCCTCGAAATCTGCTGCTGTAAATAGATCCGGGTAATGCTCCCGTATCTCGGACTCGGGCTCCCACGTCTATTCGGATCCCCTCCAATGCTCCCACTGTACCTTTACCATGGGTATCTCCTTATTCCGTAGAACCTTCATCTTCCTCTCTAGTATATCCACGGGCTTCTCCACGTAATTCAGGCGCTCATCGACCTGAATATCATCCAACGACACCACTGCCTCTTGATCCACAACACACTTTCGCAATTGCGAAACGTGAAAGGTGCTGTGGATCCGACTGAGCTCCTCCGATAACTCTAACCTATATGCCACCTTGCCAACCCTGGCAACGATCCTGAACGGCCCAATGTATCGGGGACCCAATTTCCCCCTTTTCCTGAGGTGGATCACACCCTTCCATGGCGAGACCTTCAGGAGTACCATGTCACCAACCTGGAACTCTAACTCAGATCGGCGTCTGTCAGCGTAACTCTTCTGCCGACTCTGTGCAGTCTGCAGTCGCTGCCTAATCTGCTGAATCTTCTCGGTAGTCTGCAAGACTACTTCCATCCGTCCCATCACCCTGTGTCCGACCTCACCCCAACAAACCGGGGTGCGAAATCTCCGCCCATACAACAGCTCAAAAGGCGGGGCACCAATGCTGGAATGATAGTTGTTGTTGTAGGCGAACTCTGCAAGGGGTAGGTGGGAATCCCAGCTCCCACCAAAGTCAATGACACACGCCCTTAACATATCTTCGAGGTTCTAAATGGTCCGCTCACTCTGATTGTCGGTCTGCGAATGAAATATTGTGCTAAAGTGCAGTTGCGTGCTTAGTTCCTCGTGGAACTTCTGCCATAAACGGGAGGTAAATCTAACATCCCGGTCGGAAACAATGAAGACCGGAACCCCGTGGCGAGCGACGATCTCGCGGACATACACGTCGGCCAACTTCTCGGCCGATGAACTCTCCCGTATAGCCAAGAAATGGGAACTCTTGGTCAATCGATCCACGATGACCCATATAGCGTCAAACCCCTTCGCCGTCCTCGACATCTTGGTAATGAAACCATCGCGATCTGTTCCCACTTCCACATGGGAATCTCCAGGGGCTACAGCTTGTCATGCGGCCTCTGATGTTCGGCCTTGACCATCCTACAGGTCAAGCACCTCTCGACATCAAAGCGATTTCTCGCTTCATGTATGGCCACCAGTAACTCAAACTCAAGTCCCGGTACATCTTGGTGGCCCCCAGGTGAATAGAGAAGTGAGACTTATGAGCCTCCTCCATCACTGTCTGTCTGACCCCACCAGACATCGGAACCCATACCCGACCGCATCGGGTCAATAATCCCCGGCTATCCTGCACAAACCGGGTGTTCTCACCCCTGATCCTCTCCAGTTTCCAGTTCTCTGGTCGCATGCCCTCAACCAGAGCATCCTTGATCAAACTCACAAGCGGAGAATCCACCGTTATCCTCATACATACTGTTGTGGTGGAAGACCCAGCTGACTTGCGGCTCAGAGCGTCCGCCACCACATTCGCATTACCGGGGTGGTAAAGGATCTCGCAGTCGTAGTCATTGACTACATCCAGCCACCTGCGTTGTCTCATGTTCAGGTTCGGCTGATCCATGATGTGTCTCAGGCTCTTTGAAAGACCCTAACTTTCATACTAAAAACATTGTTACTCCAAAACATGCTACATGCATATTCAACATAATATTTTACATTGATACTTTGATTACAAAAGATTGGATACAAACCGACTAAGTTTTAGTATATTACATAACTACCCAGGATATTAAAGCTTTTATACAAACGTAAACACAAGTACAAAAGTAATAGTATAAATTATTCTAAATCTTCCAACAGTATATGACTATACTGGATGCTTATTACCTGCAATTGTTAAACACTGAGAGGGGTAAGCGGTGACGCTTAGTGAGTTCAATAATAGATACAATATAACGTTATGCCTTATATATACCAATATGACAGAAACAAAGGGGAACAAAGAACAACAAAGGCAGATGAGTATCATATGATATGCTTTCCATATCAACGAATAATCTGATTCAAAGATCTATAATCAATGAGACATAACAATTTCAATACTTGATATACATCAATAAAACTTTTGCCCATATGGCATGAAAAATAACCAATTTCTGAATAAACATTTTGGCTAGCAAATTATAGGCTTTCAGCCCTGCATAGCCTTCTGTCAATGCCAAAGGAATGCTTAATCATTCACTTCATGGTCAAAGGCTACATACCAATACCCAAGTGATGCTTATGTCATACACTTCAAGTCAAAGGTATAGCTCTGTTAGTATTCCGTTAGTATACAAATCATGCTTTACATAGCCAAAGGTATAAAACCAGAATAACACAGGAAAGCACATTGAACATATAACACATAACATACAATTGTTCCTATATATTGAACTCACCGTGAAATAACTGGGGGTTAAAGTATTAATTTGGGCAGCACTTCGACTCTAAAAATGACTTTCTGTGACGAAACCGGGGATTTTAGTTGAAAATCGGGCCTTACTCAGGCAGAGTTTCGACTTGAAAATATGATTTTCTCGGGAACTTCGGAGTGTCGGGACTTGCTTCGGGTGTCGGGGATGATACCGGGACCTCGGGGGGTTAAAAGTAGGCTAAAGAAGAAGTAGAGAGTGAGAGGAAGTAGAATTTGTAAAAAAATATGGCATCCTTTGGTTTCTATTTATAGTGGGCTGAAACCTCGCATTACGCGGGGCGTAATCCTCGTACGTTGGGCGTATGCGTTGCGGCTCAGTACGCTGGGCGTACACCGAGTACGCAGAGCGTAGCGTGATGTGTGTCCGTTGTTCGACTTCCGAGCTTTGGACATGTCATTTATCTACGATATGTGGCATCTAAGCGAAGAGAGGGGCGACGTGGCCGATCTCTGACCGCGTACGTGAGTACGATGGGCGTACCTCCCCGGTCCAGCCTCGTAATTTGTGCCATAAACTTCAAAAATTCGTATCTTTTGCATACGAACTCCGTTTTTGACGTTCTTTATATCCACGTGTAGGTGAAATTATGCTCTACGACTTTCGTTTAGACTCCGTCGGCTAATTTTGAATTCATTTTTAAAGTTATATTTTTAACAGGTCGGGACAAGAAAAGTCCGTTAAAAATTCATCACTTCTTCATCTGGCATCCGTTTTCGTCTGTCTTTTTACCGTTGAACTAGAATTGGCGAGATCTTCGATTCTCGTTTAGGTTGTGTTGGCTAAAAATTACTCGATCTTTATTTCGAGTTTTTAGCTGTCTACTGTTATACCGAATCTTATAAAAATCATAACTTCCTCATACGAAGTCAGATTTTGACATTCTTTTTATAAAAATTCTTGGTTTAACGAATACTACGACTTTCGTTTAGATCACTAAAGATAAAAAGTAGTTTATCGAAAACTCACTTTTTACATCATACGGCGTCGTGTCGGTTCTGTCGCGAAACTTCAATAAGTCATAACTTATTCGTTATAACTCGGATTTCGATGAGGTTTTCGCCTAAACGTTTCTAACGAGATTCTTTACAACTTTCAATAATATAATTTTACTTATTTTCAACTTTATATTTTCGTTAAATTTTAATATTTGACTTTTGATTGGAATCTCATAAGACTTCCATTATTTTCCGATCGATTCTAAACATAGTTTTACTTCATTTCTAGTAAAAACTATATGTTAGAAATCAACGCTCAAATTACATAATATTTAATTATATTATTCACTTTTAAAATTACATAACACGATAACTGAACGTGTATGTTACAAATACCTCCTCCTTTTGAGGATTCGTCCCCGAAATCACAACAATTTAAACAATTGGGGATATTTCGTTCTTATCTCATTCTTATTTTCCCAATTATAATTTGAGCCTCGATGGTGTTTCCACTTGACGCGCACCAATTCCAAGACATATGCACAAAGCATATATTCTACTGTTTGGATTGTTCTCTCTGTGTGACCATCTGTCCGGGGATGATAAGTTGTGCTAAGAGCAACACGAGATCCCAATTCATGTTGCATACTCGCCCAAAAATGAGCAGTGAAGCGAGTATTACGATCATAAATAATCTTCAGTGGTACACATCATTTACAATTTTCTTCTCCTCTTTGAAATAGCAACTGTATGGACCAGATAGATAGAACACCCCTTCGATATCAATTTACGAGTTTTTAATAAAGAATTTATCTTTAAGATTTGTAAGTCTTTGTTCGATGTAGACATAAATAGGATCCTTCCCTTCGATAGGGTTGCGTACCATCTTTTCGTAACACCAGAGTTCTGCATGGTTCATTAACAACCAATCCATGCCGAGAATAATATCAAAGTTAGGCAAGAAGATAGGAATCAGGTTAGCAAGAAAACTATAACCTTTAGTTTCTATGACAAAATCTCTATGGACTTTACCAGCAAGTAATGATACACTTCCTATGGTATCTACGTGAAATGGTTGTGCGAGTGCATAGCAAGCAATTTGAAAAGAATGCGCAAATTCATGAGACACAACAGACTCTAAGGCACCATAATCAAATAATATATGAGCAAGTCTAGAGTTGACGAGAAATGAACATTTCACAACATTTGGGTCCTCGTGTGCCTCCTCTACGGTAATCTGATTTGTACGGCCTTTAGCTAAACGATTGTCAAACTCTTCAAACTTCTTAATTGATGGCGGTGCACAAATCTGCACTCGCTCTTCATTCTTTATTGGGCCTTCGGTCCTAATCTCTGAGTCAAAGAAAAAAATCAATTCTCATTGCAGACTCTTACTCCTTCATGAATTTTCGTTATAAACTCAACTCAAGATAAGGTCTTCACTTTGCTACAACAACAACTCGAATGGTCATATTCTAATGACCTTTGATTTTATAATGCAAAAGACACATAACGAACCATACTCTTGTATGAGAATCAGATCGAACAAATCGAGCTGATGGAATAGAGAAAACAGAGACAGTTTGATCAATACGTGGATGCTTCGGAACATAAAGAGTGGCACCACGTATTTCTAAGTCATGATCACGCTTTCGTGCATACTCAACAACTTTGTCGAATGATAGAATATTTCGATTAATTACGAATTCACGGATTTCATACCATAATCCTTCCATGAATAACTAAACTTTCATCGTCTTCATAACAGGTAGTATCTCTTACTAATGGTTTCTCAATCCTTTAATGAAGATCATTATATTTCTATAGACTACTTTGACCATCTCTTTCTTCAATCTTCTGACTGAAATTTCGTCACTACACAAGACATGGTTCTCTGAACCAATCAACTCACTTCGCAGATTTATATTAATCGGAATCGATTCTTTATGACCAATAAGGTCTAAGCGAAAATCATCTTCTTAGTCATCACCGAAACGAAGGTAATGACATACTCGAACAAAAACGGAATCAATTTTCTAGCTTCTTGGTCACCTTGTGACTTTCCCTGATCCAAGTGTGAGTCCTGTGCTTCCAGTAGTATAGGCCTCTACTACTATTCACACCTACTCATACTCGTCCCAAGTATTATCTCGTAGTTCCCAAGTCACCATTCAAAAGTTTTCACAAAACAACTTTTCACACCTGAGTGTGTTCAAACAAGTACATAGAACAATTTCTCCTAGACTCAACTAGGGATTTCACGTTTCTATAAAACATATCTTAGATTTCCTATACTCGCCTTCTAAGATTCTTCTCATGCATATGCTCGATCTAGCATATCCTAATACTTTTTCATAGGTCGATAGAAATTTTACTTCCAATTCTTCATATAAATTCTTTCTCGGGTAGTGTCTACTTTGCAAGACACACTATGCCAGAATTTACTCTAGTAATGTGGAGACAAACGGTCTCTAACTATCTGCATCATCTTCTAACTCATGCAAGTCACCATGCACATTTGTTCATTTCATTATCCTTCCATGACATCGTTATTCCTGTATGTAAGTAAGTCTTCTTCTCATGAGTGTATCTTTTAAGTCTACTTCATAGGAGTGTATTCAAAGAAGTCTGCATTATAGCTGCATCTCAGCATGTTCTACTAGCTTCAACTCGGTTCTCTTCTCATGCAATACTATGGGTGTATATCTTCTTCAACTAAGCATTCTACCTTACTTAGACAAGTAAGTTACTTAGCCTTTTACCACTAAATGTCTTAATTCACCATCCTAATCATGTATATTAAAGTCGGCTTAACACATAATGGAACTTCCATAAGGATATGATAGAAGTCAATCGTCACTCAGTAAAGTCTGAACATCCTGTATCGGGTTACTACTTGAACTACATACTACATCAAAATGTTTAGGCAAAGCCTTGGCCTATTGAGTCTGAAAACTTCATTAGTCTTTCCTTTGATCTTCATTTAATTCTTCTAAATCTTGCACAACATCAGTTGTGATATTGTCGAATTATTTATCACCATCTTCAGCTCTTCTAACTCTATAAACAATCACTGCTTCAATCTGGACAACGGTGGAACAACTTCATAGATTGCACCAACACATTTATCTCGCCCAAATGTGTTTCAAACGCACATCATTCTTCCAAAGATGTTATTATTTCATTATACTTTAAATGTACAATACCACTCTATGGGTATTAATTCACTATTTACGATAATACTTCATAAATATTACTTTACGATATCCCTCGATCGTTTATCTATAAAATTATTGATGTCAACTATCATAAGTCTTTTTATCACTTCAAAAAGTTTCATGTCAGTTCTAATATAGAAATTTTAAAATCCGGAATACATAAAATTTCCTCTTCCATACTATGGTCGGCAACAGACCTTAAACTTTCTCAAGTAATAGCAATATAGGTAAGCGACCTAAGGCATGCTATATTTATTTATCATTTAGCACATATTAGAATATAAGGCATATCTCCTCTAATATTCTAGTGCTTGTCCATTTAGGTATTCAACCTAAACTATACTAGATACACATCGTATCATCATCCCTTAGCAATCCATGTTTAAGTCTAGAAATTCTCAAAATTCCTAGTTCACTTAAACTAATTCTCTGAAAATTTTGAAGTAACTTAATTTTTTAGAATACTAGGGTTTATCACTACCCAATACCCTACTTAAATCTTTCCAATGGTTTGTATCCATATACTCCTAATAAATCCGTTCATATATTGAACTTCCAACGGTTTAAGTCTAAATACCAATCCGTGATATTTAGTTCACTTAAACCACCGCTCTGATACTATGATTGAAAGACCCTAACTTTCATACTAAAAACATTGTTACTCCAAAACATGCTACATGCATATTCAAAAATAATATTTTACATTGATACTTTGATTACAAAAGACTGGATACAACCCGACTAAGCATTAGAATATTACATAACTACCCATGATATCCCGACCTCAAGTCTATCTTGGAAAATCAAGATACACCCTACAACTGATCAAAGAGGTCATCTATCCTCGGAAGTGGATAACGGCTCTTCACCGTCAACTTGTTCAACTCCCTATAATCTATGCACATCCGGTGCGAACCGTCCTTCTTCCTGACGAAAAGGATCGGTGCTCCCCATGGAGAATTGCTCGGTCGAATGAACTGTTTGCGCAGCAGTTCATGCAGCTGTGATGACAGCTCCTGCATCTCGGGTGGCACCAATCGGTACGGCGCCTTGGCGATAGGAGCCGCACCTAGCACCAGGTCGATCCAGAACTCGACCTGCCTCTACGGAGGTATCCCCAGTAACTCCTCCGGGAACACGTCAGCAAACTCTCTAACCACTGGAACCTCTGAAACTGGAGTCTGATCCCTGACCCGCGTATCCACCACATACGCTAGATAACCCGCACACCTGTGCTGAATATACTGGCGAGCCCTAGCAGCCGAACAAAACCATGATCCCACTATGGTGCCCTCGCCATATATAATCAGTTCTCCCCCGCTTGGGGTTCGAACTACCACCCGCTGACCCTCACAATCAATCATGGCACCGAATCGACTAAGCCAGTCCATCCCTACAATCACGCACACCTCCCACTTGGGAATCGGAATCAAGTCTATAGGGAAGGATACCCCGAAGATCTTCAAATCACATCCTCGGTAGACCGCGGAAGCAGAAACCCCGTGTTCGTTGGCAATAGAGACTCGCAACGGACACTCTAGCTCGCCTACTGGCACATTGAACTCCCTACTAAATGTTTGAGATACAAACGACCGACTCGCCCCCGAGTCAAATAAAAGCAATGCAGGCAAGGAGTTTACTAAGAACGTACCTAAACACAGGTATTGAAAGATAAGCATAAAACATATAAGATCAGTAAGATAAGGGATAGAAACATACCAGCAACCACATCTGGTGTTGCCATGGCCTCCTCTGCGGTGAGCTGGAAGGCACGCCCCTGAGCCTTCGGGGGCTCTGCTCTACCTGACCTCCCATTTGTAATCCTCAATGTATTCGTCGTTGGAGCCTGCTTCGGCCTGGCTGCAAGCTGTGGACAGTTGGTCTTCACGTGACCAACCCGATGACAATGATAACATATCCTCATATCTGATGCCGGGGTGGACTGGCGACAGTCCCTAGCATACTGCCCCTCCTTGCCACACTTGTGGCACCCACTAATAGCTCTACAAACCCCATAATGACCCTTACCGCACTTTCCACAAGTGCGGCTCTGCCGACCCGCGGTCCCAGAATCAGCGGTCTTAGACCGCTTCGGCACCGGCTGAGACTGCGTCGGGGCCTGACGCTACTCCCTCAACTGCAGCTCAATCTCCAACTCACGCCGCCTAGCGGCCTCCTGCAAGTCCAGTAGAGTATCACATCGTTGGGTGGCAACAAACTGACGAATGTCAGTCTTGAGCATGCTCAGATAACGCGTCATCTGAGCTTGCTCAGAAGAAAACTCCAAGCAAAACATGGCCCTTTCAGTAAACATGCAAGTGATCTCCGTCACCGACTCTGTACCCTGTCTCAGATCTAGGAACTCATGTGCCAACTGTTCGCGCTCGACACGTGGAATGTAGCGAGCACGAAACATATCCCTAAACTACTCCCAAGTAACAGCAGCTCTCTGGTCATCCGTATATGACCCAGTTATCAGCCTCCACCAGTCCTTTGCCCCATACCACAACAAGTTCAGGGCACATCTGACCTTCTGGTCAGTAGGACACGAACACGTGAAGAAACACCCCTCCACATCATATAACCACCTCATGGCCTTGATGGGATCCTAAATCCTATCAAAAGTAAGGGGCTTCGTTTTACCGAAGTCCCGGTACTGGAATGCCCTACAAGCTCCTCCCCCTGCTGTTGTTACAGTTGTTGTAGTTACTGCGGCAACCGTCTCAGCAAGGGTTGCGTATCTGTCGTCGAAATACTCCCTCATAGCGGTCTTAATAGACCCAAACAACTCTGGAATCTGACCCCAAACAATCTCGACCACCTTCTCGCGGGATGATCTCCCTGACACGATCCTCCGTCAACACTGGCCCATCCTGGCCGATAACCTCGGGCGCTGTCGGGGCCCCCTGATCGTCCTGCCCTGATCCTGATCCAGATCCAGTCACAAAACGCCTCGTAACCACCATACTGAAAATATAACAGGAAGATATCAGATAATCCGCATAAATAACAGGGAACCAACTCCCAACTAAACCCTAGGGGTTGTGACTTCCTTGCTACGCGTATGGGTCTTGTGCTTTCAGTAGTACGGGCCCATACTACCTTCCACACCTACCCATATTTGTCTCAAGTATCATCACAACGCCCTAACAATAAATATAATCATAGCGAGTGCTCAATCCTCACTCCTAGAGGAATGCTAAATATCTCGTAACTGGCCTCCCGGCCTCACACAACCCACCCATCCATGAAACTTCCACCAACCCTGCAGCATTAGTGTATGCTTTCCATACATAACGCTGGACCCCATAGACTTTCGAATATCTAATCCTACCCTAAGCTCCCAATCAAACAAGAACAGAACATAAGGCCAAATCAAACATTCTCAGGCTATAAGATCTTAATTATGTATAACTGTGATGCATACACTAAGCAACTACAGTCATGATGTCAATCTCATGTAAAGGAAACCCTAAGCTAGCAGGCATCATGTAATCAGGCAATTTTTACCATGCAATTCCTGAAGATCCCTAGCCTAGTACTAGCATGTTGTTCTAACATATCAAAATATCAAATAACTGTATGGTATTTTGGGGTCTACTTACTGGCTCCGGCTGATCGTACACCCTGCATCCTCCTTTACTTATTTTGAAAACCATTTTAGAAATCATTTTGAAAATATTTCCTTGATTTAAGACTGGATTCACACAAATGTTCATCCAATTCACTCAAACCAACGCTCTGATACCAACTTGTAACACTCATAAAAATCATGCCAAATTTAAACATTTTAAATCGTTTAACATTACAAAGTTTGTTCTCAAAATAATAAATATCAAAGTATCTCAGTATCAAATCATAAAATCATAACGACAGGAAGAGTGGTACGATCATGCCTTCGCCTTCCCACGATCACCAGAAGTACCTGAAACAATAATCGATAAATGTAAGCTCGAAGGCTTAGTGAGTTACCTCCAAAATACCAACCACATATAACCATAATCACATTATATAAACAAGTACGAAACAGCATGCATAATGAGCTTTCAACCTGACTGGACCGCCTTGCAGGCCTTCAGTCTATCTGGACCGCTCTCCGAGCCTTCGGCATGTCTGGACCACCTCACAGGGCCTTCAGCCTATCCGGACTGCTCGTCGGGCCTTCGGTTTGACTATCATACCCTCCTGGGTTGTAGTCTATCCGGTCCGCCATGGGTATGTTGGCCTTCAGCACAAAGCAGGACCGCCTCAACCCATCCCCAATCAAAACAACATGTGCACATAACTATCATACGCTAGCATAACATATATATATATATATATATATATATATATATATATATATATATAATCAAACCAATCTAACAGATCATATAGCATAACAACATCCTATAACCAGGACACCGACCTAACCAGGTCACTAAGCATAAGCATATCCCCATCCTAACTACCAGGATGTAATCAATAACATATCATGCCATAATCCGGATACAAATGCATAAAGGGTCGGCCTTGGTGCCTTGGACCCTGTTGATATAGTGAGGATAACTCACCTCGCAAGTAGTGCTGATAGTACTGCAAATCTCTGTCTGATGTCTCACCGTGAATCCCGAACTATCATATAATAAATACTAAGTTAATACCCAAATAACCTTCTTGACTAAATGTCCACACCACTTATTAAGTCCATCCTCTTTACTGGGGCTAAACCCAATACCAAGTCCTTAACTTGAAAGTCCATTTATAAAGCCCATTATTGGCCCAATTTACCAAATTGGGCCCAACCCCCTAACTGGGCCTAATCCCAAGATCCATTATCAAAACTTGGCCCAAAACATTATATTCATGAAGTCCATCAAAGGCTCAAATCCAATTAGTCCATAAACAGCCCAAAACTCGAAACCCAATAGACAAAGGCCCAACAGAGGACGTACATAGGGCATACTCCTCTGGTACGCGGGGCGTACTCGTCCAGATGTTGACCACCATCGGGGTGGTTGACCCAGTATGTTGGGCGTACTGGATTTACGTTGGGCGTACGCAGTGTCTTGCCAAAACCTTATTAAGTGCTTAATGGCTTTAGCACTTAAGCCCAAACTTCAGATCCAAAGACCTGACGTGCCTAGGACCCATAAAGTTACGAACTTTATCACTTTCGACGTCCAGAAAACTCTTAATACTTGGTCTTAATCCATTAAGACCTTCTTACTCCATGTATGGGACACATTCAGCTATTGGGACCTTGTTTTTATCAATTAAGACCTCTTCTAAGGTCTGAAAGGACAGCTCAACCCGTCCAAATCATAACATGCACCATTTTGGGACTTTTAGGACAAGAATGCTTCCATAAAGCTAAAATGTCTAGATTTATAACATACAAGTATAAAGTTCCAAGCTTTTTACCTTCTGAAGCTTCTAGGGCACAACACAACTTCAGATCTATAGCCTTGCTCTCCTTCTCCAACTACTTGATGCAATGACTTCACCTTCAAGAGTTCAAAATACACACCAACTCACACTCACACACAAAACTAGGGTTTGGAACGTTTTCTGTAAGATGGAGGCTGAGAATGATGAGAGAAAATGGGCCATAAGGATGTTTATATAAGCCCAAACCCTAATATTAGGGTTTCATCCTGACATTAGTACGCCCAGCGTACACAAGTTTACGCCCAACGTACTAACGCGGACCTTAGTACGCTTAGCGTACTCTTATGTACGCGCAGCGTACTCCTTCTTGGCCCAAATGTTGCAACTTTGGCCCTTAAACTTATCTTGACTCTACACTTCCAACCCCAAGGACTATAAATGACAAGGTAATGATAGAGGAGGGTTCCGGAAATACCTGCAAAATCTTAGGATGTTACAATGAGGGAGTACGCTGGGTGTACAAGTAGGTACGCTTAGCATACAAGCCCTAAGGTGAGTTCGTTGCGCGTACGAGTTGAGTACGCCCCGCGTACTCAACAGGGTGGACCTCGGAATCTTGGGTCTTCGGTTTGGGCCACATTTTGGGCTTAGATGTTTAGGGTTTGGTTGGCCCATCTGAATTCAGGTGTTTTGGGCTAGGAATATTTTTGGACCTTGGATAAAGGCCTGTGAAGGGTTTTGGGCCCAATTTGGAAAATTGGGCCATGATTGGGCCTTGGATGATTATTTTGGTAATTGGGCATTTTGGACCGTAGGTTGGGCCTTATTCTTGGACCAAATTATGTCAGTGGTAAAATGGTATTTTTACCCTAATCTTGGACTTGTGGTTATGGATTGGAATCCAATTATTAATTGGATGTTATTTCGTATTGATAGCTCGGGGATTTGTCGGACCAGCAGCCAGAGATTTATTTGTGTGATTCAGCAGTTCGAGATGAGTTTCCTTACTGTGTTTAGCAGGTCGAAGGCACCAATGCCGGTCCATGATATGTTATGTTAGGATATTAGATGTCTGTGTGACTTTTGTATGTGCTTGTATGCCTACGGGACGGGGTCCGATGGTTATTTTGTATGGTATGATCAGTTATGCTTATATGATTTGTATGTGGGCAGGGCCCGTTATGCGAGTTTGGGTGGGGACTGTTATACTTCTTTGGGCGAGGCCCGTTATACTCTTTGGGCGGGGCCCGTTATGCGAGTGTGGGTGGGTCCCGTTACACTCTTCGGGTGGGGCCCATTGTGTGTTTATTATGTATGGTATGTGGTATCTTGGGGAACCCACTAAGCTTTGTGCTTACGGTTTTTAGCTTATTTTTCAGGTACTTCCAGTTCCAAAGGGAAGAGCTCGGGATAATTGCAGAGCACACACCACCTCGTTCCGTATTTTCTTGATTTACTCTGATGTGATATGATGATTGATACATTTGTTTATCTGGAATTTGTATGATGATGTTTTGGGATACTAGTTTTATTAATTTAAAAATGAAATTTTTTGGTCTTGTTTTTGGGACGTTACAAAATATTTGGAAAAATTAAGGCAAATTACAATATTAAAACTTTTAATTTGTACTTTTGTTATAATATTATAAGAATAACTTAACAGTTTTTGCCATGTTCATTTTAAGCAATAATATGATGCAAATAACTCTTGAAGGACTTATTTAATAAAAATGTTACACTTATTAGGCAACAATAAAAATCATTAATTATAATATTATATAGAAATTTGAAAAGCTATGAGAGTTTGAAGTAAATATCATGCAAGCAAAATAGATGATATAAGATAACAGCAATGTTTAATAAAAAAATTATTATTTTTTATTTAATGGTAATACTTTAATTATTTTTCATAACCTATATTTGTCGTAAATTTTAAATGATAAGGTTTTATTTCTTAGCAACATGTATCCAGTATCCACCTAATTTTTAAATATATGTAACCCACGATTTTCCTTTGATAATTAACTAGACGCAAGAGAATAAAAATAAATAAAAAATATATTGAAAAAATGTTTTTATGAGTAACAAATCTTTCAAAAATATATTATATTGTAAACGAACATTGTTATAGCGGAGAGAATTCTGGTTTTCAGGTTTATATATAAGAATGTATTTTCTTCGTAACAAAAATTATAATTTTTTGAAGAAAGTTAAGATAACAATAACCGGAAGGGAATTAAAAAAGAGGATATATTTGTTTATGTAAAATATGGTGGTGGTTGAGAACTTAGATCTACTTGTTTTGATATTACACATGATATCTTATCATTTACAAAACCTTATCATAAAAAAACTTTATCCGAATTTATTTTGACACTTGGCTTCCCTTTATTCTCAAACTCCAAAAAAGTAATATATCTTCACCTTATCTCTTCCTTCACATTTTTTATTTTTATGTTTCACCCCATAAAATGATTAAAAAAGAGTTAGCAGATATATTTTCTTTTTTAATATGTTTCATAGTTTGTATCTATTTTTCATTATTATTTGTTCATTATCATTTCACTTTTTTTTACTAAATTGCAATTTTATTGTTTGTTAAAACTTATAAACAGAATTTCAACTTGTCTGTACAAAAAACGATTAAACAGAACGGGACAAAGTTTTCTTCTATGACTACAAAGATTCCTCTAAGTTGATAAAAAGTTTTGCGGACTCAAAATTAAATCAGAAATGATATTTCTGTTTTTAAATAAATAAATGAAGATATCAAATCATGTGACTACTATAAAATAATAAAACAATAATTAGTGGCCTTAGATATATATATGTAGGATAATGTAAAGATGGATTTACTATATAATATAACATGATAATCTACAATATGATGACACACTTAAAAACTTTTAGAATGATTCAAGGCAAAAAAAATATTATGGCAAATACATCTATAAATTGAAAACTAAATTCATATATTATAAAATACGTCATGAATTGAAAAATACATTTAATTTTGTAAAATATATGTTTTTTCTTGAATATTTTTTTATCTTTTTTTAAAGGTTTTTTCAGGCAATGATCAATTTTTTTTTTTTAAAATTCACAGTCGTATAATATGTATAAATTAGTTTGTTAAGATTTTCTTCTTGAAAATGATCAAACATTAGAAAAAGGTTTGTTATACTTGGTTTTATTAAATGAAATTAATAAAAGTTTGATTCGACCAAAGAAATAAAAAAAATGTTGATCATTATGGATAGCATAATATTCCTTTATGAAAGTTGTCACACATGTATTGATAACATGAAAAAATGGGTTCACAAACATCCATTGTGGTTCCTCACTTTGCAAGGATGAAGAGAGATGGTTCATCTTTTGGACATTTGGACAATATGCTAAGATATCAAATTAGATTGCATATCCTCTCATGGTTTAACTAATAGAAACCTTCAATATTTGAACTTGAACATCGTATACAGAGATGTTAGTGACTTATCCGGTAGGCCACAGTTGGTTATATGTATTGATAACATGGAATCATATAATATATTAGACTAAAATTTATAATAAAAATATATGATACTTGCTTATATTATATATGCATATAAACATGCTAAACATCAAATTAGCTGAAACACGAATTAATCTATATTTTTTTATGCCCGTAGTTCATGTTATATTACAAACAACGCTATCATAAAGACTTTAGTTTAAACTTGGTTAGTTTTCTATGTTATATATATCTTCAAACCCTCATAAAGATTAAGGAATAAAACATATAACATAAGAGCACTATTATATTTCAAGTTTTTGTGATATATTTGAACATAATTAATATTTTGATTGTTATATAATTATACTTTGTGTTTAATATCAGTCAGATTGTTTAACATAATCTCCAATAATATTGGGATGGCATTTGTTCAAAGTTCATTTTATAAGTTTGATTAAAATTAAATAAACAAAACAAACAGCTTTATAAATAATTCCGCCGCCTCCTGCTTTCCTTCTGCCATGAAATCTTTTGGTATGAAACATCGAATTAGGTTATAACAATTTTTGTCATCATCTTTTCTTCAATATTATATGTCGAAATTTCTTATGCATACTTTCTTTCAACTTGCTGATGATGGTGGTCTTGATTGGGATGTCCTACAGTAAAAAAAAGGTTTCTCTTTTATTTTTGTATTGAAAAGTTAATAGTTTGATACCAATATGATTACAACTACTCTTAGGTAATCGATCAAAGATTAAATTCTTTTTACTATGTTCTCTATTTAAAATTATAATATATTTTTTTCGGAAAAGATTGTATCATAATGACTTATTTACCAATTTTTAAAATATAAGGAGTATACAACTATAAGGTTCATATGTTTTTATCTTATTTACATGTATTTTATCCCAAAAAAAAAAAAAAAAATCCTTCTATACTTTTCGTCAGCCCTAATCTTTCAACAGGTTTCCTTTCCTTTCTCTTTCATGGGCTTTATTTGAGAATTCTGTAGGAGAGTTGAACGAAGAAACTATATGAGAGGTCGAGGAAATTCCAAGAATCATTTTCAAGCGTTCAAGCTTTTTGTAGTTCAGTTTTAATTGGTAGGTTCCTTTGATTACGTTGATACGTGTCTTAAAATTTAAAATTAATAGTAGTAAATAATTGATTGTAGAGAATGGATTATAATATATTTAAAAACTTAAATCATAATTAAACATGATAGGATTCTTTAATGTCTTTGTCCATACTTTTCTACACCATATTTTTTCCAGGAATATTTTTAAATTAATATAGTTTTAATGTTTAAATGCATGAGATTTTGGACTTTGGAGAAATTGAACTTCGAGAATTAATATCAACAAACTTGGTCACGCGGATAAGCTTCAATTTTGACTTTCCGTATTTTGTCCACCTGTGTAAATAAACGACAAGTACAATATTTTGTATAAACAACCCTAAGTTTTTGTTACAATGGTTATCTAAAACGATTAAAAGATTAATAAAAATAATATTCACATCTTGAAAAATCGTTAGTATTAGTAAGTAAAAACAAAAGGATAATGACCTAGGAGGTAATAAGGTTTTAACTTTGTTTACATTCGGTTTTTAAGGTTTTTTTTTTTTTACATAGTACACCAACATGGTTGTTATAACCGTTTAAAAAGGGGTAATAAGGTTTTAATTTTGTCCATATTAGGTCCCTATTTTTAATATTTTTATCATTTCATCTAACTCTTTTATAATTTATATTAGTAATCTAGTTAGATGACTTCATCATTTCATCTTCTCATTTTGGTCACGGTTTCAATTGAAAGGTTATATAACAATTTTTTGTCATTTTTCCAAAAAAAAAAAAAAAAACTAATAATAATCAAAGTCTTAATGATTAAGGCTATGTTTGACGCGCCACAGCCAGTTGATAAGCTAGTTTATTTTTCGATCTTTTTTAAGTTGTTATAAGCTAGCGTTTTAAAAAGCTACTTAGGCTAGTTTTTAAAAAGATTTTTTTTAATTTCCAAATATACCCCTTAATTAATTAAGAAAAAATATTTTGTAAATGCTCTTTTATGTCATTATATAAATTTATGTCAAAGTAAAAAAGTATCCCTGAAAAGTAATAGGATATCCCCGATAAGTAATGGCTCCGCTAATGGGGTATCCCCGATACGCCATTAATTATCGGGGATACTCTTTTATTTTGACATTGGCTCTGCTACTGGCTTATAAGCTATCTGAAATTTATATAATGACATAAAAGGGCATTTAAAAAACATGTTTTCTTAATTAATTAAGGGGTATATTTGGAAATTAAAAAAAAAACTTTTAAAAAACTAGTCTAAGTAGCTTTTTAAAACGCTAGCTTATAAACTACTTTTTGGCTTGCCAAACATGTCAATTTAAAAAAGATTGAAAAATAAATTGGCTTATCAGCTAGCTGTGGCGCGTCAAACATAGCCTTAATCATTAAGACTTTGATTATTATTAGTTTTTTTTTGTAAAAATGATAAAAAAATTTGTTATGTAACCTTTCAATTGAAATCGTGGTTGTGGTGAATAGGCGACTTGAGAAGATGAAATAGATACTAATATAAATTGTAAAAGAGTTAGATAAAATGATAAAAATATTATAAATAACGAACTAATGTGGACAAAATCAAAACTTTATTATCTTCTTTAAATAGTTATAACAATCATGTTGGTGTAATATGTACAAAAAAAGACCTTAAGGACCTGATATGGACAAAATTAAAACTTTATTATCTTTTTCAAACGGTTATAACAACCATATTGGTTTAATATGTACAAAAAAAAAACATTAAGGACGTAATATGAACAAAGTTAAAAGCTTATTACCCTCGTAGGTCATTATCCCAAAATAAAATCCAAGAAAGATTTAAAGATGCCTTGTAGTTTAATAATAAATAAAAAGTTATTATTATTATTATTATTATTATTATTATTATTATAAAAAGGTCTATGTGGTATATTAAAATTAGTATTTTAGTCCAAGTTTTTAAATTTTGTCATGGCTTGTCCTCATTGTTTTATTTTCTTGCACGGTTGAAATATATAAAATGATGTAAAAGGTATTTAAAAGAATATGTTTTTTCATAATTAGTTAAAGGTACATTTGAAAATTAAAAAAGAAAAAAAAATCAAAAGCTAGTCTACGTATTTTTTTAAAAACTAATATATAAGTTATTTTTGGTTTGATAAATATTACAACTTATAATAACTTAAAAAATAAGTTATCTTATCAGCTAGCTAATTGTGATACGTGCGCCAAACACAATCTAACACTATTAAAAATCACCATTAAATACATATAAAATGAACAATACACTCCTTCCTTGTTTGTTTATCATTATGTTAGTATTATTAATCATGTTTAAGTATGGTTAATTTCAAAAAATACCCAATACTTTTAGGTTCTATTTTTTTAAACCAAAACCCTTTTTATCAATTTAAACCAAAACATTTCTTCAAATTCTTTTCATTTTGCTCAATTAGCAGGTTACTTTCTAGTTTTACGATGATAAGAACTCTTTTAGAACATTTAGAACATATCAATCAAACCGACCCCTTTTTTTCTTGAATGATAATTTTCACAACCCACTTACCACTTTCCAAAATTCCAAATAGCAATTACCCAATTCAAAAAATTACATTACAGTATTACCCATATTTAACATTTTCAAATAAACACAATTTATACTCTAAAAAGACTCATCTCTTCCAATTCATATCATAACACACACAAACAAAACTATAGCCAACAATGGCTTCCATAATCAGTCATCTTCCAGCTAGCCTCCTGCTTCTTCTCAACCCTTTTGATGGTGTTTGGTTTGTAACAAATCTTTCAGGGCTTTGAATCTGAATCTCATCATGTTCTTCTTCACAATCATCTGACCTCCATCGAGGTCCACCATTAGAAGGATACACAGGATCCCCCCTCTCCCTCTCCCTCTCCTCTTTGTTACTGAACATCATACACAAATATTAAAAAAAAATTGTAATAAAGAAAAATATTTTTATTTTTTTAATTTACCTCCAAGACATGTCCATAACATCACCAGAAGCTTCCACAACATCTCTTCTACTACCAAATCTACTCGATCTTTCAGAATTTGTAGCAAGATTCCCGAAAAGGGGACTAGAACTCGGAAGGTCATTTTGGTCATTTTGAGAAAGTTGCTTGTTCTTCCGAATTCTTGAAGAGCCTCTGTTAAACTCTTTTAATGGTGTTGTAGTAGTAGTGTTTATATCATCAAATTTGAAGCTTTTACTGATGGATTTTAGCATGCTCATTCCTCTTTCTCTTTCTATATCACTAAATTTATTATTATTATTCACTTGAGGGGTACCATAATTTGTTAAATTCGATTTTGGTGAAGGATTTTCATCACTCATCTGAAAAAGAAGAGAAGGAAGAGTAGGATTTTGTTTTGGGAGATAATCAGCTTGTCCTGGAATATCATTCTTGTCATTCTCCAACAGGGGTAATTCGGTCATTTCACCATTTTTCACTTTTTCTTGTTCAACTTCTGGTAATAGCTGTATACTTTTGTCCTGGAAAACAAATATGACATATGACTTATGAGTAACTATAAATGTAAGTATTAAAGTTCTTTGCTTTTTCCTTTTTTTACCCCCGAAAAAACAAATAAACTTACAACTAATCCTTTTCTCCAATGTTGTATGGAACTCATTCTGTTTGCCACGTCATCATGAATAGAATTCTTGGAAACAAATTCATGTTCAATACTTTGAAGCTTTTGGTCAACTTGATATGCTTCCACATATCGATAACGCTACAACAATAAAAAAAAAATACAATTTATTAACATAATTAGTAAATAATATTATATATTATAGTTCAATATTTGTAAGATACCTGTAAATAGAAGACAAGAAGAAGACTTCCAGTATTGGTCAAAGGTTCATCAGAAGCATAATCCAAAAGACATTTGTGAAGATGTTTTTCTTCATCAACATTCCATGGTAACCCAATAATTCGGTCAACTAAATTCCTTCTAATACAAAGAATACAAATTTCTGTCACAAGTATTTCCAACCAATTAATTTTAATCCCACTTTCAAAATCATCATCATCATCATATAACTCATGTCTTGATTTCTTTTTTTTGAATTTTGTGCAAATGGATCTTTGATACATGAATGCTTCAATCAGAAGCCCACATTCTACTCTCACACGGACACCTGTCACAGCCTCATTGAGTGAGAGTGAGACTAACTCTGTTGCATTCTCACTTCCTGAGTAACGTAACACCATAAGAGCTGCATAAGGGTTTTCTCTTTCTAATAAAACTTGTGCCACTTTTGGATGTGTTGTGGGGCCCGATATCTCTGGGAGACGTCCACAAGCTTCCTATGAAAAAAATAATCATCAAGAAATCTCAGTTTTAGATTAGGGTTCATCACTAAAATGACAAAATGACCACTTTTTGAACAGATATCACAAAATGACCAATTTAACCTTCAAGAAATCAAGAAACAACTTGTATTTAGGGATAAATATGGTATAATTTCACACCTGTAGGGCTTCATCACTGTGGTCATCAAGGAGATAGAAAGTAAATGATTCCAATATTGAGTGTCTTGCTATGTTAAATGTAGAAGAAAAGTCATCTACACAGTATCTCCATTTGTCATCAGGTATTTTCCAGAGTCGATCAAACAGATAATATAAGAGCTGATTTAAGTTAAGAAGATACAAAAACAAGAAAGATTAAGCAAAATGATGTATAAAAAGTTAATAACACATAAGGAAGGAATCAAAGGATACAATTGCTTGTTTTGCTACAACCAAATCTGAACTTCCACAAAGAAACAGAATGTCAATAGCTGATCTCAGGTTTTCAAAAGGATAACTTCCCACCATTCCTTCTATTTTAACTCGTGAAAAAGATAAACCTCTATCTTTTTGTAAAGAAGCAATTTGAAATTCATCATCTTTATTTGTTGCATACTCCTGTTGTGCATCAAGATTTGATAAAGCATCTTCAATGAACAGCATTGCAATGTCTTTCCCTGAAGTTCCCATAGGAGAAGGCCATGAACGTTTGACTGCCATTGACTTTCTCTCACGGACATCAGAATGCCATGAAGAGAAACTATCATGATGATTCAGAATTTCAAGAGATTGATGTCTTATATACCAAATCATCATCTCCATATGCTGTGAGTTCATGTTTGTGATAAAGGGTTAGAAGATAAACATCTTGAATGAAATGAGAAATCTGTAGTAAACAGTAGAAACAAACCTGTTTTGTTTTTAGTATGCTCTCTTGTAAGTGGTGAACATCATGAAGCTGTGCAGAAAGGGAATCTTTGAAGGATGATTCGAATTCTTCTAGAACAGTGGATATGGAGGTTAGCCTTGATGTAAGCTTGAGAAGGGTATTTGACTTTTCTTTCATTTCGTCTGCATTAAGATTATCTTTAGAGGGTTAAAGAAAATATTCTTGATTCTAGAACACAAGTTAAATAACAATTGAAAAGGTGAAAGGATACAAATAGGTTGAAGCTCAGCAATGATGTTTTTGAATGTTCTCTTGCACCAATCTTTGACAACCACTTCATCCAGCAACATAGCAACAACTGGATCACTAGAAACAGCAGTTTCATCCATACAAACATCTGTAATATCTGTTGGGAAACTGTTAAGAAGAACAGAACTTGAAATTAAGAGGGTTATAACAGTTTTTAATAAAGAAAAGTTGTCTATTTCGTGGATGTAAAAGGATACAATGGCAGATTAGAGATAGCAGATTGTTCTCTAATGCAACATCAAAAAACGAATACAGCCTTTCAATGTCTGCTGTTGCTTGTTTCTCCCCATCTTTTTCTTGAAACCTGTCATCATATCTCTTGGAAATAAGACCAGCTTCAATGCACTCATAATATAGGCGAAGAGATAGTTTATTCCCATTTTTTGAAAGGGGAATTCTGCAAATTGGGCAAACATCACATCGCTGACTACATTCTTCACATAAAGAGGCATGGCCACATGTAATCAACACACTTTGAACACATCTTCCACAGCTTCTTAAGTCCCTTGTAGCTCGACAATGCTCAACTTTTGCTTCATTGCAGAGTTCACTCAGCTCAATAGATGCCAAGTTCTCTAATGCTTTCTGAAATTGAAAACCACTAGCAAATTAAACTTCTAAACTATCAGTAGGAACTCAGATGAGTCTAGCAAGAAGCCCCCATACCCCCAAGGCCCCAATAATAAATAAAAGAATTAAAAAGATGATAAAGATCATATAGAACAATTGCATTGTGGGTCATTGAAAGTTTCAAGGATCGATCAGTTTCCAGAGAGATGAAAATATACATGAAAATATGTGTACACTACTACCCCAAAAGAAGAAGTTCTTTTCCACCCTTGAGACCAACATACAAGCTATGGAAGAACCATACGGTTTAGCTCTAAACAAACCAGAGCTTCTGGTGAACCTTTAGCTGTCATAACAAGTTCTCATTGCAATAGGAAAAATAATCGAATAAAAAAGGTCTTGTTTAAACAGCTATGCTCCAATCAGACTTATTGCTAGGCTTTAACTTAAAACGAGAGAAAACAACAATTCAAGTTCTAATAGAATAATAAAAAGGAGGGACTGAAACTTCTTAAGGTCTGAAAACCCTAAATCACTGACCAATTTCACACACATAACAATAATCCGTTTTTAACTAATTAAATCGCTTATGCGCATGCTATGAGCGTGAATAATCGAGTATCCAGAAGGAATATACCAAATAAATAGACTGTCGTGCATATATAGATGTATCATTGTGTGTATACGCATATACCTGGACTTTCTGGCAGCTGTAGTTGGGTTGAAGTGAGGGATGAACGGTACTAGGCCTTATTGTGGAGCTTCGGTTATCGGAATCCAAGTGTATGGCGGCTCCGTCGTCGAATAGCCTCCGTGCTTCCATTATTTCAGTCGGAGCTCAGAGCAGCTCTGATTTTTGATGTTTTGAGGGGGGGGAGGGAGAGGGAGGGTTTTGATTTCTTATTTGGCATTGGGGTGAAAATTCCAAAGACGCCAAAACTTAACCCAAATACTATGAATGTTATCATTCAGGTCACTTAAAAGACGATAAAGAAAGACAGAAAGTTACAGAAACGATCCCTCAACTATTTTTCAATCCACATGTTAATTTATCCATGTTGTTTCCTACTCTTGCATTTCCCTTTTCATTAATGGACAATTTGTTGCAGATTACATCTCTTTCTTCATTAATGTTCACGTTAAATTACTTATTATTATATATATATATTAAAGATGTGAAAAAAAGAAACAGTAAACTGGCTGATGGGTTGGCAAAAGTAGTCCCTGTTTATTTGTCTATTGTCAATCGTGTTTGGGCTTTCATGTCCGTCAAAAATGCCCCACTTCTTTCTTAAAATTACAATTTGCTCCCTCTAGGTTTCTGTGAAAATTTTATATCTGGGTCGGTGTGTTGGACAGACGTTCGACACGTGTTCTCTTTCTGGAAATTTCCACCGCCTCTCCGACCAAATCTCTTTCTATTCTCTTTCCAGGGTTGATTGGTATACATGTGTTCTGTCTCTCCTCTATCTTCGTTATCCTTATTACCAATTCTTTTACATTTTCAATCTATTTACTTCCATCACCAAAAGAGATTGAGATGCTTCTCGAACCTTTTGATAACCACCCCACCGATTCATCGATTGTTCTCCACCGCCTTATCTCATGTATTTGATTTTTTTTTCTCACTGCCTCCATCAGATGCTCATACGCTCTCCACCGGTCATCCTCCTACTACGAACTTTTTTTTTCTCTTCATCCCTCTCTCTCTGCAATCGATTCGATTTTGCTTCTCTTCTACTTTCGTTTTCCTCTCTTACTCCACTTCTGCTGTAATAGAATCCTTACAGATATAAAAATGTCGATCACTTCCACTCCTGTCGTCTTGTCTGTGCCATTTTATTCCAACTTGAATCTCAGGTCTCATCGGTAAGGTAAGGAAGTAACATAACTTCAAACCTAGGAGCCAAAGTTAGAACCGCTTACTATTATTTGTCGATTTTCTATATCTGGTCGTCCTCACCATCAAACCCAATTTTTCATTGGGTTTTTATTTTTGTCACAAGTTATTTTTGCAGTTGTTGCGCACACCAACTGCTCGATATATTGCTCCAAAGAATAGTTATCTTTTTACTTTCCTTTTACCTGCTTTCATTTATGCGGGTTCATGTATGATGTTTTGGTTATATTAGTTTTTTTATAGTTCCTTTGATGTTGATTGATTTATAGATGATGTGGTGATGACGACTGATGTTGCGGTTTTGTCCATTCAAAGAATATGATATCAAAGAAGAAGGCCAAAGGGATGGAGCATGGAATCAGATTGAGGACAAAAACGAAAACAAATAACAGTGTACCGACCTTTTATCATAGTTCTTATGTTTTGTCTGTATATTTTACATTTTTTTTATCAAATGATCTATATGGTGCAACCTTACACGCCTGTTATCATTTTCAGATTATTCCCATTTTTTATTTCTTGATGACAGATGTGTACCTATTTTATGTCATTATATAATGTTTCATTTCATGATTTCAATACAGGTATGTGGCAGAACAAGAGAATAAAACTCTCTCTAATTTATTCAGGGGTTCGTTCATGACATTTGTTGTGTGAAGTGTGTTCTCTTAGATTCACAAATTAAAGTATTTCTTTACTATTAATTTATTATGTGTTTATCTATTTAACTTTGTGCGTATTTGGTCATTCACTGGATACCCAAGGACAAATAAGTTAGAATTCCCAGTCAAAATCTTTTTTTTTAAATCTCCATTGGGTTTCAAATCTTAGTCCTATTTATGGATATATGGCTTATATGTTGCAAAATTTGTAGTTTCATTTGGATTCCTTATTTTCAAAACAATGTTGATCTATTGATACTGCCTTGCAGGGTTCTGTAGCCACAAAGAAACTCAAGGACCTGAAAAGGAAGGCTGGAGCAGAGAGGTTGTTATGACGATATCATCAAATAATAATAACTCATTAGAAATTTAAAATAAAAGATATTATTTTATTTATAATCATCATTCTATTCTCTGTATTCAGATTTGGGATCACATAAGTAACACACAGTTAAGAAGACAACAAGAAGAAAGTTAGACTTTCTACGTTTCGATCGGCTTCAAGTGCTGGTTCTCTTGAAGAACAGAAAAAGAAGGCAACGAGCAACAATACCCACAGGGGTCGAAGAGGCGATCCTCTGCTTCCGACATTGCATCTTCATGTATGTTTTTTCTTCACATGGATGTGGATTAGGTTTTATTTGACAACAGATGGAATTTCGCTTTGGGCCAAACTGATTACGCATCTATTTCTTGATATTAATTCTTAATTGAATACCCTAACTTTCGAACCATGGCTGGAAAACAATGGAGATGATAGGGCAAAGTACGGGCTGAAGTTAGCATTATTGGAGTAAATTATTGTTATGTTCAGTTGTTATTGTGTATGCTACGTTTACCATTTTTTTCATTTATTTCAGGCAACTGATGCAAAAGTTAGCATTATTGTTGTTGAACAGGTTAATTTGGAAAAGTTTAAATCATAATTTTGTAACGATTTCTTAATGTTATTATGTACATAAACTGTTGAATTTGAATGCTTTCAGCCATATTCAATTCATCAAGATTATGCATTTATTCGTACAACTCTCCCTCAATTCTTACTCTCCGATATGAGGTAAGCCTACCCTAACCCTCTGACCTCTCTCCTGATAACACAGTTAACAACACGTGATACCCTATGTTGTTGCATAGTTTCTGTCTAAATAGTTTTAACATATCAATGGTTGTAATATTTTTTGTCCATATTATGCTATAGTTATCTGTCTATTAAACCATTTTCTCTTTAAACATGTAGTACGCCGAAAGAGTGCTTTTGAGCAATCTTGGATTGATTAGTCCCAAATACAAAGAAGATGAGAAAGAACAACCCCTTTGTCTACTTCGATGTGTCTACTCATTAACGTCTAAAGATCTCCTTTCATTCTGGTTTCCTGTTGGATTGGAGGTTAGGCTGCATAATCTTATAATCATACCATTTTTTTGTTATATCCCAGCCAATCTCTGTGATTTAATGTTGTTTGCTACATTTAATTTCAGATTAACACTATCGAGAGGACACATCAATGACTTAACTGAGTTAAATACTTCTTGGATAGGTTGTATGTATTAAAAAGGCTTTTCACTTTTGTTAAAATCAAACACATTTATCTAAAACTATGTCATTTTTAACATGTTGGTACTTTTTTCAGGAACACCTTAAACAAAATGATCTTTCCTTTGTATTCAGATTGCCTCAAATCCACTATTTTCTCCTACTAACTCCAATTTTATTTTGTCACCATCATAAACTATGTAACATCCCGAAATTCAGGTAAAGCTATTTAACCCTTCCATTTTTTCAAGTTGTCAAGATTGGTCCCTTGAGAGGGTTCTTGTAGCAAATGAGTACGCTGGGCGTACTGGGGAGTACGCTGCGCGTACTCATGCGCTTAATTTGGACGCGGACTCGCAGCGTACCCAGGGTTACGCTGGGCGTAACGGGTCCAGATGCAAACCCTAAATGTTTGGCTTGTGCACTATTTAAAGGATGCTAAGGCTCATTTCTCAGCCTCCATATCAGAGAGTGAAACCCTAAGAGAGAGCCTTCCATCGTCCTTAGCTTGAGTGTGTGTATTTTGGAGCTAAAAGTGTCTCGGTGTGTTAGTGAAGAAGAAGGAGAAGAGCTTGTGGAGGCTAGGGCTTGAAGTGCAAGTTTGGATCTGAGATCTTCAGAGAAAGGAGCTTCATCTAGAGGTATAAAGTTCAAAACTTTCCTCTTTATTTGGTTTAATGTTGCATGGACCATTTCTAGGGTTAAAAGTCCCAAAGGTGGAGACTTTATGAGTGTAATGTACTCCATGGACCTAGATCGGTCCCATTTCAGTGATATTTGTGTTATAGATCCATAAAAATTCCATCTTGGTCGTTGTTATGAGGTCCTGCTTGAATTGTGAGCTTTCTAGAGTTGGGAAATGGAATGTTATGGGTGTTAGTGACTTGTCCAGCCATGCACAGGCTTAAAGTCACCAACTTTATGGATTAAGAGGTTTAGAAATGGTCAGATCTAGAAGTTGGACGTGGGACTTAACTATTTAAGACCTCAAGAGCTTAGAGTCTGAAACTGGGAGTTACGCGGGGCGTAATCCCAGTACGCGCGGCGTAAGGGGTCGCGCACCCCGTTTCTGTGAGGTCATCGGGTACGCCCAGCGTACAGGTTCGGTACGCGCAGCGTAACCCGGAGAGTTGACTTTTGTTGACTTTTAGGGTTTGGTCAACATTTGGGTCTTTGAGCCATGAGAGGGGTAAAATGGTCTTTTACCCTTCTGAGATTGCTAAGAGAGGGAACAGTCTAGCCTTGAGAGTTGTATTGATTAGAGTGCTTATTCCATGTGATTAGGCGGAGGCTAGAGCAAATTTTACCGAGTTCGAGATTACCGAGTTACCCGAGGTGAGTCTTCTCACTATACTGTACCTGGAAGGGTACTTATGTGTGACCGGAAGGTCTTGTATGCTATGAGATATATGTGTTATATGCGGTTATGTGATATGTATGTGCTATGTATGTTATGTATGGTATGGACCGGAAGGTCAAGATGATATGGACCGGAAGGTCAAGAGGTTACGGACCGGAAGGTCGATACGGGTAGGACCGGAAGGTCTACCGGGATTTGGGACGGAAGTCCCTGAGACACATGGATCGGAAGATCCTACAGAGTTATGGCCTGGAAAGGCGTATGTGTGGTATGTGGTATTTTGGGGAACTCACTAAGCATTTATGCTTACAGTTGTTATGATATGTGTTTCAGGTACTAGCGAGGATCGCGGGAAGGCGTCGGCATGATTCGTACACACTTACGGAGTTTATGTTATTGAGATTATGGAACATGTTTTGTTATGACACAGTGAATACATTATGTTTTATGATTATCGTGTGATTGAAAGTATGATTTAAAAATGAAAAATTGTTTTGAAAATTTACGTTGTTACAAACTATTTTATACATAAACGTTTCTTATGTTGCTAATATAGAATTTTTTCATAGGCTATACACTAAAATAAAAGTTAATATTGTTTTTGTGTTAATCAAGAAGTAATGAATGCATACAACGTTATTGGTCATATTACATAATTAATAATTTGGTAGTAATATTTTAATAAAAGTAAACAAATCTATTAATCGTTCATGGCTCATTAAGAGAAAATCAATTTGACACTATAATAATGTTAGATAATAAAAAAAATTGATAATAATAATAAATTTAAAAAAAAATTCCGTATACATTGCTTTTAAACATCAATTAAAAATGAATTATGACTTTAAGTCTTTTGTTTGTTTTAGGTTTAAATGCAAGAAATAGCAACACAGTTTCATTGATATGCCCATTATACCACCCTACTTGCATTTCTTCATAACATATCCCTCCACAAAAAGTAATTATCATAGTTTTTAATCACGTATCCTACCTGATTCATACCTCATCACTCATGCAGGTGAAATCAACATTTCAAAATGGAAAAAAAGTTAGATTGAAGGTGTTTGGGGATAACTCGAACAACACCTCTGACCCCTTTTTAGAAAGTTGTTGCCGATTTAGGTAAAAAAAATCTTTTCCGTTCAGCTTTTTACCGGTTCTATTTTGGAATTATGTGTATAAATGAAGGTGTATGACACCATCACTATTGCACCCTCCTTTAGCTGGTGAATGTGAATCAGAGAAATTCAAAAATACTTATGTTCTACACAGTTATAACATGTATGTGGGTGTTTTGATATCCTTATTCTATTTCTATACGCATGTGAATGTGAATGTACTGAATATGCAAGTAGCATCATACTTTCATATTGTTCCATTTTCTTAAAAGTATGTTGTTGTAACAAGAAAAAATCATAAGTACAATGCTATTCTTGGTTCACTTTTCAAAATATAATAGAATAATTGGTTTATTTTTGAAACTATGATGTTATAAAAAGCTTATACTCTGACTTTGTATTGTTTTACTAGGTGTACGCAGGCTTTGCCATATGCATGCTATAATGGAAAAAAATTGGGAATTCATAAGAAGTATATGAAGTGCTACATACATAAAGCACAAATTTCTTGAGTTGATTAACCATCCAGGTAACAACTCTTTTCTAAATGTATGCACTTGATAATGTTACTTTTTTATTTAGAAAATTCAAAACTTCATACACCTTGACAAAACCTTTATTTTTGTACAATGTTGTTTTAGGAATAGAAAGAAATTGGGAGGTGGAATAAGGGAAACATAATTTCTTATGGCTTTTGTCGGCTGGAAATAGACTGAAAAGGAGCTTCAACCAATCAAGCATCTTTCTCTGTTTAGTGTCGCGCCGAGTCTGATTTATTTTTAGCTAGATGAGATTGAGATTCTGCCCCCCGCGGAGCGGGGGTAACCCTCTAGTGAATTAGTTTATGTTTGTAGATAAATCTTAACAAAGTAAATAGATGTTTTTCAAATTTCCTAAAAGTTTCTAAAAGACCAAAGTTTATTCTTATAATGTCTATTGTCTATGCTTACTTTTAATATAGTAAATTTTTAAAGGGAAAATTCACAAAATTCATTAAGTTTATCCGAGTGATATTGTGCTATTTTTTGTCTCAAATTGGATGTTGTTTTTTCAATTTGTTATAATTTTGATCATTTAACCAGCCAATCAGGTTTTCTGCAAATGTAGCATGTTGAAGTGTCAATTTTGATTAGGGTGACAATTCATGACATGACACGATAAAAATACACAAAACGAAATGAAATTATGATGAAACTAAAATTTGAATTCGTGTTCGTGTTCGTGTCAAGTGTAAAAAACACGATGTCGTATCCAGTGTTGCAAAACTCAGCCTACTCGGCCGATTACTCGGAATCGACCATCCACCGAGGCGAGTAATGTGAACTCGGCAAAAAAACTCGGATTAAGTCAAACTCAGTCAAAAATTGGTCAAAATCGGTCAACATCTCTCTAACTCGGGCCTACTCGGTATTACTCGGTCTTACTCGGGCCTACTCGATCAAACTCGATCAAATGGTCAAAATTTTCGTAAAAAGAGAAAAAAATCAAGAATTTCAAGATTAATATGTATAATACACTTAATGATTTATTATTTAACACACACATGTTATTATTACTACATATATATCTTAAATTTTCAGTAATTATTTATGAAGTGAGACATTTGTGTGTATTTCAGTTTTTATGTATTCACATGTATCTAATTTTGTTATATATTTCAATCAAATTATGATTTTAACTTATGATTTTGACATATATAATTTTTCTAAAAATATTTCTACATGAATTACCGAATCCGAGTACTCCCGAGTACTCGTTACTCCCCAGTCGGCCGAGCAGGTACCGAGTAGCGAGTTCTACAACCTTGTTCGTATCGTGTCATGTTCGTGTTCAAATTTCGACACGGAATTGACACAATTTACCACCAAGTGTAAAAAACAAGATGTCGTATCGTGTCGGGATGGAATGGGGACGGATTTTCTTGAAGTGCATATCGTCCTATGCCCTGAAGCGTGAATACCGAAGGATCGGCCAGAAGATGGGGGTAATGGAGTCACGATCTCCAGTGATGGCTCTAACTCAATAGTGTCCTCCTCCTGAGTGACAGAATGCTCGAAAAGGTTATCATGGGATGAAAAATTCGGATATGGTGAGCTATACGTTGGTTCCCCCTCCCCTCGAACTCCTCATCGTGCTTCTCATCCTCCTTAACTGTCTCCTCCTCGTTTTCAAACGGCTCATCATCCTCATCGATAGATATTGGGGTAAGGGGTAAAGGCATCGTAGGACCATAGTCACTTTCTGTCTTTGGCGTGTGTGGCACAACCTGGTCCTCTTCCGGTTAAGGATACGACACCCAAGCCCATATGTCCTATAAATCACTCTGATACCATGCATAAGACATCAATAAGGAAAGATGTTTATGATAGATAGTATAAAAATCATAAAATACATATAATTTCCTATTATAAGTATGTAGTAGATAGTACCTCAAACAGCAAGTCTTGTTCTAACTCTTAAATCAACTAATCGAACTAAATTATTGATCCACAAATCCTTAAGCGTTTAGATTGTTAACTACGACATCCAGGTTTAGGTGTGCGTCGGTCACACCATAATAAAACTTAGTTGCACATTCTAGGTCTAGTTGTGGTACGATCGCAATATTGTATTAACCCTAAGATTCGTTTTTGACCTAAAATCTTAAGTTATGATTTAATTGGATGATTTTTATGATATTTAGGTATATTTATAAGAGTTTATATGACTATTTATCTTGTTATTGTTTGATTAAGGGTATTTTATTAATTTTATGTTTAGTACTTCAAGACTATCAAGTAAGGATCGGTTAGGTCAGAAGTGTCGGAGGGCAAGACCATTTTAGCATATAGTCGTTCTGAAATCCAGCAACCCTAACGACAGTTCAAACTAGTCACATCTCTCGTAAGTAGTCCATCCATATGGTAATTAATAATAATATTTTTTTATTATATTTAACTAATTTGGAGTGTATGCCCTAGGTTATAGTCGTAGTTCCTAAGGAATTACTAGTTCGCTATAACATGTAGCTCCGATACCAATCTGTTACACCCCCGCCAACGGCGGAAACATCGAGTTGTGCGACGTAGGGACGTTGGACCACGATGATAGGTATATTAAACAATACATAAAAGTATAATACAAACATTACTTTTATGTATAATAAATTATTTATGGGTTACATTGTTTGGAGCTTAATCACACATCTTATTCATAACTAAGCATAAGACAAACGTAAACGATTTCCAGGAACTTCCTTGATGACTTCCTTCCTTCCACAACCACTCTTCACACTCATCTTCTGGAGAATACATGTATTTTGAAAACTATTATGGTGTAAAGTCACGCTTGGATGTATTTTGTGTTTTACCCACTTGTATTGTGTGATGAGTTGTCTTTCCTATAAATAGGAAGTGAGTGACACTCATTTATGTAAAAAAGGAACCATTTGGAGTGTTAGACTAGAGAGAGAATTTGTACAAGACCCACTTTGTATGTTCTTTCTATATCTAATATAAGCTTAAAAAGATTTATTTACTTGATGTGTTCTTGAGTTTATGTGATGATTCACTAGATCTTTTCTTATTCCGCACATGCCATCATAATCAACACCACTACAATTGGTATCAGAGCTCATAATTCCCACTACAATTGGTATCAGAGTGGGTATTCTTGATTTGATCAAGAATTGATCATTGATGGCTTTCTAGATTTGGTGATTCTTATTTTGATCTTTGATCTTTGTGTTTTAGAGTGTTTGGATTCTAGAAATCGAATTCATCTTTGATTCTATTCATAATTCGATTTTCTTCACTAGAATTCAAGTGATTTTTACTTTCTCTCTCTATAAAACCCATTAAAAATCACTTTCTTTCTCTAGAAATTTTGAAGTTATTGTGATCATGGTGCCTTTGGAGTATGATTCTTAGGTTGTAATTATCGAAGATATCAAATACAAAGTCAATGAAGATCAATTTTATGGGTTGGTGTTAAGCAAATTGATTTCATGGGGTAATATGGTTTCTTATGGAGATTTCAAGGATGATAATGGAAGCTTGATTTTTCAACCACTTTGTAAGATTGTATGGTTGAATAAAATTGCCTTGTCCATATTAGTTCGTAGTAGAAATCAAAAGGAATGAGAAGAAAGAGATTTCTTTAATAAGAAATAGACTTCTCTAATTGAAAATTCAAATGATCTTCGTGCTCTTAAGTTTGTTGAAGTTCAAGACAATGGAGTTCAATATGACGTTCTTGAAGTTCATGATAAGAAGATTCAAGTTGATTCTCATGAAGATGAAAAAGTTTTTTGCTCGATTGGAGTTCAAACCGGTGATATTTTGTGTTCTTGTGATTCGTTTGAAGAAATTATTCCTTATCGGAAGTCGGTGAGCCAAGAAATTCACAAATATCAAACTCCAAAAGATTTGATTAAAATACACAAAGTTGAAGTTGTGGAAAGTGGGTTTGTTCATGAAATCAAATTTTCAAGATGCAAAAAGATGAGAAAGAAAAAGAAGAAGAAGATTAAACGCAAAAACAAGCGGGTTTACTCACAAAAATCGTTAAATGTTGTGAAGCCGAAATTTGTGAAGCAAATTTGGGTTCCAAAGAAACAATCTCCAAGTGTTGCATTGAATTTGAAGTCAAAACCCAAAAGTGTTGGTGGTTCTTATGAAGATGTTCTTGGACCGTTGAAGAACACGAAGAACGAGTTGTACATCACGCATAGTGGGTGGTACAATGTTCAAATTGGAGATTTTCTCATTCCGGCAAAAGAACCAATATCTTCTAATTTTGATTCGTTCATTGCAAATGTAACTCGATTCGTCAAAAAGGTATCACAAATTCTTAAATGGATTCCAAAACGTCCATGATTTCGATTCATACTTTGTGTTTTTCAATTTTTGATCGATTTGACTCATTGGATCAAATCTGTTTCAACCCCTTTGTTGATCCAATTAATTTTTTATAGATCAAAGTCCAATCCAAAAGATTTAATTCATTACAATTCATTGATCCAAATCATTCATTCGGTTACTGTTCATTTAATCTGATTGAGCCCAATCAATTAATATGTTTACTGTTCATCAAACAATATTCAAGCCCATTCTAAATTCTCGGTACTGTTCATCGATCCATACAATTTTTAGCCCAAAAATTATATCGATCCGCTTTTAGTGATTGAATCCAGAATAAATGTTCGATCGTTCATATTCACTGCTTGAATCGAAATGTTGACTCTTGTTTGCTCGAATCAAACTACTTCTTGATGTGTGTCAAAATCGATTTAGATTCAATCTGTATCCGATGTTCATTATAATTATTTCAAAATCGAATATGTTTGATTCAAAATTGTGCTTGTTGTCGATTTGGAGTTGAACGTACCTATAGTCGAATTCAATTTCAACTGGTATTAAGTGTTGATTTTTACGTTCAAATTGAATTGGTATTGATCGAGAATTCGAAATTGAAAGTCAAAAACTTAATTGTTTGGAATCGAGATTTTGTTTGACTGATTTTGATTTGGACTCGTACTCTTGAAATCGATTCGGTTGAGAAAGTTAAATGGTAAAAGTCAAAACTGATTTTCTTGGTGAATTGGAAATCGATGTTCGTCATGAACTGTCGAAGGTTGATAACGAAATCATGAGAAGTTGATAACAAACATTAAAGGGGAGCTGATTTTGATTTTGGAATCAAATGGTTGAAGTGTTTGATTTTGGATCAGTAATCGGTACAAAGGAATTTGATTATTCATGATGTTGGATTAGGTGTTTAAGCCCATAACTATATTTGGTATGTACTTGACCCGGTTGTAGCATGGTCCTTTTGGGTTGCCTTCATCAGAACAACTTGACTGGATGATTAATGGAGAAAGAGGTTATTATGGTTTATTAATATATTATATGAATAATATATTAAAAGAGAAATCATACTGGTTAATTAATATTGGTCAATAATAATTAAGAAATTAATTTTGTGATCAAAAGATATTAATTGAACCTAAGGGACTGGAATTACAATTATAAGATAATTGGATTTTGGGTTGAGGATCCCTTAGAAAGGGGTGGACGAAATCAAGGAGAGAAGCCCACCTTGAATTCGTCTAAGGACTCATTCTGGAAGGTTCCTTTGGACTGCTTAAGGCCTAAGCAATCCAATTAGGGTTTTGATTGAAACCCTAGTAGCTCACTTATATAAAGAACCCTTGGGCACTAGAATTCGGCGACCACAACCCTAAGAAGAGTCCAATAGTCGATTTTAGCCTTCCCCCCTCTGTCTATTATTCTCCAACTTGCTTTGGTGTTTGTGATCTATTAGAGGCACAACATTTGAGATGTTAAGGTTCTCAAAAGATCAAGATCTTCAAGCAACAATCAAGGTAACTTTCTAACTTGTTCATTAGATGTTATTTTCGTTTTCGTTGTATGCTAGATTAGGGTTTGCAAGTCTTGGACAATTATTGCATGTACAAATAGAAAAACAAGATCCAAGCATTAGGGTTTGCATGAACACCATAGGAATGTTGTTTTGCTCATAACACATCGGTGGTATCAGAGCCTAGGATGTTCTTCTATTGTATTTGATGCTTTGTTAATTGTTCATGGCTGAAATAAGAAAAAAAAATCGTTTTTTGGGTTTCTGACTCGAATCACGATGTGACACAATGCATGTCACGACGTGAGTTCAGTGATATTCTGAAACTCGGATTTTTTACCCTAATTTGGTTTAGATAATTACCATAAATTGTTTTTCAAATTTAAAAACCAGATTTTCTGTTATGGTAATTTATATCTTAATCAAATTAATAGATAATTGTCAAAAATAAGATAATTACTTGTTTTATAAGATACATTTAATTATTTGTATTTTTGATTTGAATTATCTTGTAAAGGAAAAGATTAGGTCAAATTATGTTATAAATATTAATAATATGATTAATTAATAATTTTCAAATTTGATCTAAAAGATGTTTTGAAAAGTTTCAAAATTTTCCCTCAAGTTTTGGGATTTAATTTTTAATTAAAAGTTTTAATTTTGAAATATTTAAATTCCAAACCCTAGAATTTTACAAGTTTAAAAATCCAACCCTTATACTATTATAATATTATAAGATTAATAATTATATATATGTATAAGATTAAGCTAGTCTTACCGTTAGTAGGCCTCATTCACGAAGCCGATCTATAAGGGGGGTATAAGGTTGCTGCCTATAAAATGACAATTTAATGGGTGTCCACTCTCACCCACCGCTTCCTTGATTGGTGGAGAGTCGTTAGCCGAACGGGTAGGATAGGGCAACTAATTCCTCATTAAAAGTATAATGTTTAATAAAGTAACTAAATTGTTTTTATAAAATTCTCAATCTTAGTTACTTTAGGAAAAATGTGAAATGATGTTATTCCATTGAAATTACACTTTGCACCCTGCCAAGTCGTTAGTGGAGCGTGCGTGGATAACTGGCACACTAATATAGACTAGCAATGGTGGCAAAGGGTGACTCGATGTTTATCATAAATCAATGGAGCGTGTGTGGTTAACCGACACATTGATTAGGTGGTAAATGACATCGAGGGTACCAAGTATATTTGCATGGTTATTCACACCTTGTTTGTGATCCTCGGTATCCCAGTCACAAACTTGAAGGGCATATCGAGATTTAAACACACCATTGAAAAGTTCAATGAATCTCAAAAAGATCTAGGGGTTTCAATACATTTAAAACTTAATCTCTTTTTCGTTTTTGATGGTGGAAATTAGTGAATCATCATTCACTTACCTTCAAATTATTTGCAGTTTGGATTACGGCATCCCTCTTCTAAATTGTAAAAAATGTTGTTGGATCCTAGCCCAAATTTCTCATTAGGGTGTTTAATTGGGGATTCTTATCTAATCAAACTTTGTCTCTTTTCTATTTAAGATGTCTACTTCAAACAACAACAACGCTTCAGGCTCGACCCCTTCCAGCTCATTCTCACTCATGAATTTGTGTGGTAGAGTGATTTTCGATGGGTCCAACTTCAATGATTGGATCCGCAATATCTGAATGGTCACCCGCTACGAGGACAAGGAGTACGTTCTCGATAAGGAGCTGAAAGAAGTCAATGTCAACACTGCTATTCCCGAAGAGATTGCTGCCTACGAGGCTCACGAGCGAGATGCTACGAAAGTTCATTGCATCATGCTCGCGACCATGACCGTAGAACTCCAAAAGTCCTACGAGGACTACTACCCCTATGAGATGCATCAAGATTTGATGGACAAGTACTATCAAAGCGCGAGGCAGGAAAGGTACGAGATCATCGTTGCGATGATCACTACCAAGATGAAGGATGGAGAGTCCATCACGACCCACCTGCAGAAAATGCAGAGGTATGTGGACCGCTTGCTGAAGTTAAATGTTAACTTCGATGAGGAGCTGGCCATAAATATCATTCTACACTCCTTACCTACTTGTTACAACTAGTTCCGCATGACCTACCACATGAACAAGGGAGGTCACTCTAAGCAAGCTTCAAGTCCTGCTAAGGACTGCTGAGAGTAGTCTGAAAGACAAATCCGTTGCATCAACTCCTACTACCGCCCCTGTCTTGGCAATTGGTCAAGGGAAGGGTAAGAAGAGGAAGGCTCCTTCTAAGAGCCACAAGGGAAAGTCCCACGATGGCACCTCTTCTAGTAGAACCAAGGCTGGTCCCGTTGCACCCTCCTCCAACCCGAAGGATGCAGAGTGCTACTACTGCCATGAGAAAGGGCATTGGAAACGAAGCTGCCCGAAGTACTTGCAAGATATCAAGGATGGGAAGATAACGCCATCCTTCGCAGGTATTTATACCATTCATTCTAACAACTCATCACATGTTATGTCTTCGGTCCTTGATACAGGATGTGGTTTTCACATTTTTTCTGATTTGCAGGGCCTAAGAACAAGTAGGGATGTGGAGCATGGGAAGATAAACTTGATCATAGGGAATAGGAAAGCGTCGCCTGTCACCAAGATTGAAGTTTACTCTTTAGTGCTTATTAGTGGGTTAGGTTTAGATTTGAATAATTGCTGTTACTCGTCAGAAATGACACGAAACATTATTTCTTTTCATGTTTTGTATAAACAAGGTTTTAGATTTTCGTTTGATAATGAAAAAGGTTCTATTAATGCTTTCTTTAATGGTTCTTTCTATTTTGAAGCATTGCGTTGTAATGGTATATATGAAACTGTGATGGTTGTATACAACTTAGGAAATGATGTGTTGCATATCGATTCTTCCAATAGTTTGGACAAAGCATGCTTGTGGCATTTTCGTCTTGGACATGTCAACAAGAAGCACACAGCCCAACTCCAAAAGGATGGAGTGTTGGAGTTATTCGACCTTAGGGACGATGACGTGTGCGAGTCTTGTTTACTTGGAAAGATGACCAAGTCACCCTTCACTGGCACTTGTGAAAGGGGTGAGGGTTTATTGGATCTCATACATACCGATGTCTGTGGGCCCTTTAGATCCACCACAAGGGATGCAAGCCGCTTCTATGTGACTTTCACCGACGATTATAGCAGATATGGGTATATCTACTTAATCAAGCACAAATCAGAAACCTTTGAAAAGTTCAAAGAGTTTAAGCAAGAAGTGGAGAATCAGTTGGGCAGGAAAATTAAGATGCTCCGATCCGATCGAGGTGGTGAGTACCTTAGTCTTGAATTCCACGATTACCTCAAGGAATGCAGAATTGTTTCGCAATTGATGCCACCTAGGACACCGCAGTTGAATGGTGTGGCTGAGAGGCGCAATCGAACCTTGTTAGACATGGTTCATTCCATGATGAGTCGTGCTTCCTTACCTATCTCATTTTGGAGGTATGCCTTAGAGACTGCTACCCATATCCTTAATCTAGTCCCGACAAAGAAGGTTGCCAAAACACCTCACAAGATGTGGACATGGAAAGCTCCCTCGTTGGCACATATCAAGGTTTGGGGTTGCGAGGCTTTCGTAAGACGAGAGACTCACGACAAGCTCGAACCTCGTAGTGAGTGGTGTATTTTCATCGGCTATCCGTAGACGTCCTTTAGATATCTCTTCTATAGACTGAGTGACAATGTTGTATTCGTTGCGAGGAGAGGGGTTTTCCGAGAGCGAGAACTTATAAGCCAAGAGGACAGTGGGAGGCAAATTGATCTTGAAGAGCTTCAAGAATCAAGCGATGAAGGAACCTCTAACGCTGGCGTTCAACCCAAGGAGGAAACTCCTGTTGAACCGATTGACAAGTCCTTACCTCTTAGACGTTCCAGTAGAGTTACTGTTCTACCTGTGTTATATGGTTTCCATATAACAAGTGAGGGTGACACATTTATTAGTGATAGTACACTAGTAAATTTGGATGAACCTAACAGCTACAAGGAAGCCATGGCAGGCCCGGAGTCTGCAAAGTGGAAAGAGGCTATGGACAGCGAGATTCAGTCCATGTATGACAATCAAGTTTGGTACTTGGTTGACTATGTATCGGGTCGTAAGACGGTCGGGTACAAATGGATCTTCAAGAAGAAGACCGACATGGATGGGAAAGTACACACTTATAAGGCTCGATTGGTTGCAAAGGGCTTTACTCAAAATCCCGGAGTTGACTATGATGAGACCTTCTAACCAGTAGCGAAGATAAAGTCTATAAGGGTTATGCTAGCCATAGCTGCGTTTCATGATTATGAAATATGGCAGATGGATGTGAAAACCGCTTTCCTTAATGTGAAGTTGGCTGAAGATGTTTACATGAGTCAGCCATAGGGTTTTGTCGATGCAGAACACCCTAATAGAGTGTGTAAGCTTGAGAAATCCATTTATGGATTGAAACAAGCATCTCGCAAATGGAATATTTGTTTCGATGAGAAAGTCGAAGAGTTTGGTTTCTTGCGGAGCGACGATGAGTCATGTGTATATGTCAAAGCCAGTGGGAGTACAGTTAGCTTTCTCGTTTTGTATGTCGATGACATACTGCTTATAGGAAACGACGTCCCAACCCTACAGGAAGTTAAGTCCTGGCTTGGGAAGTGCTTCGCTATGAAGGACCTTGGAGAAGCTGCTTATATTCTTGGGATAAGGATAGTGAGAAACATGAGTAAAAGACGAACAAGACTTAGTCAAAGTACTTACTTGGATAAGGTACTAAAGTGTTTTAGTACGGAAATTCCAAGAAAGGGGAGTTACCAATCCAAAGCAATACCAAGTTGAGTAAGACTCAAAGTCCGAGTACCGAAGCCGAGATAGCAGAGATGAGCCGAGTACTTTATGCTTCCACAGTTGGCTCGATCATGTATATTATGACTTGTACTCGCCCTGATGTGGCCTTCGCTTTGAGCATGGTCAACAGATATCAAGGGAACCCTGGTAGAGTACATTGGACCGCAGTAAAGAATATTCTTAAGTACCTTCAGAGGTCTAATGAATGGATTCTTATCCTCGGTGGGAGTGATGACTTAAGGGTGCGAGGGTATAGTGACGCCAGGTTTCAGACCGACCGAGACAACTTCCACTCTCAGTCAGGCTGGGTCTTTACCCTGAATGGAGGAGCAGTGACTTAGAAAAGTTCCAAGCAGGAGTCTGTAGCTGATTCAACATGCAAATCAGAATACATAGCAGCGAGCGAAGCGTCAAAGGAGGCAATATGGTTGAAGAACTTCATCAGAGACCTTGGAGTTATGCCAGCCATAAAGGAGCCTATGGAGATTTTCTGCGATAACGAAGGTGCGTTCCTTAACCAAGGAACCGAGGATCATGACATATCTAGGCATATCGACAGGAAATATCATTTCATTAGACATCGGGTAGAAGAGGGACTCCTCGTAGTGAAGAGGGTATCGTCAGAGGATAACCCAGCAGATCCCCTTACGAAGGGACTTAGTAAGGTTAAGCACTTGCAACACGCTAGGAACATTGGGCTGAAGGACGATATTAGTTTTAGCAATTAGATAGCCATAGAAACTTGTAATATTTAAATTGTAATTGGCATTTTGATGATTAAGTAAAAGAGTAATATTTATAAGTAATGTCTGTCTTATGTCAATTATTTACTATTGTTTCACTTTGCATGTTTTGACTTCCTAAATAATAAGATTATTTAAACTATCCACAGTCGTTCATACTTTAGAAGTAGGTATGAAAGATGACTGTCATGAATTGGGTTGTAGATTGTCTAAGTGTTTAGACATAGCAAAAGATTTCTGCAACGTTCATGAGTGCTCTTGAAATATGATTTGAGTATTGGATTAAACCCATGCTCACTTGAATCACTTCATGAAATTAATCACGAGTGATTGTGAGACGATAATATCATATAGTCTTTAAACCTAGATATATGGTTTATTGTTTGCAAGTTGGTTGTGCATGGATAATACGTAAAAGCATCAGTAACTTGATGTTATAAAACGCATTTGTTGTGTATGATTTGATAAGTAAATAGTAAATGCATATAAGTCGATGTTTATCTGTTCCTTTTATCCTACGAGGATGAAAGGGATATCTTGGGCCCCTCGATGATTTGGTTTGACTTATGTGTCGGGTCCGGTCAGGACTAAATTGATGTGTTCAATTGAGTTCTATGTCAGACGAATCAGAGATCAAGAAAAAAACTGTTGGACAATAAGTATGACTATGTTCCATGTGATTGTCCACAAGATATCTTGAGAACGAAGGACTATAGGATCCCTTATCTAAAGGACGTATCATAGTTCGACAACGGCTTTTGAGAGCTATGATTGCTAATCGGTTTTTGAAGCCATACTTACATCTATAGTTATTAGACTTATCCAAGTGGGAGACTGTTGGATTAGGTGTTAAGCCCATAACTATATTCGGTATGTACTTGACCCGATTGTAGCATGGTCCTTTTGGGTTGCCTTCACCAGAGCAACTTGACTGGATGATTAATGGAGAAAGAGGTTATTATGGTTTATTAATATATTATATGAATACTATATTAAAAGAGAAATCATATTGGTTAATTAATATTGGCCAATAATTAATTAAGAAATTAATTTTGTGATCAAAAGATATTAATTGAACCTAGGGGACTGGAATTGCAATTATAAGATAATTGGATTTTGGGCTGAGGATCCCTTAGAAAGGGGTGGACGAAATCAAGGAGGGAAGCCCACCTTGAATTCGTCCAAGGCCTCATTCTGGAAGGTTCCTTTGGACTACTTAAGGCCTAAGCAATCCAGTTAGGGTTTTGATTGAAACCCTAGCAGCTCACCTATATAAAGGACCCTTGGGCATTAGAATTCGGCAACCACAACCCTAAGAAGAGTTCAAGAGCCGATTTTAGCCTTCCCCTCTCTCTCTGTTATTCTCCAACTTGTTTTGGTGTTTGTGATCTATTGGAGGCACAACATTTGAGGTGCTAAGGTTCTCAAAAGCTCAATATCTTCAAGAAACAATCAGGGTGACTTTCTAACTTGTTCATTAGATGTTATTTTCGTTTTTCTTGTATGCTAGATTAGGGTTTCCAAGTCTTGGACAATTATTGCATGTACAAATAGAAAAACTTGATCCAAGCATTAGGGTTTGCATGAACACCATAGGAATGTTGTTTTGCTCATAACCCATCACATGATTGTTTGAGTATTGATATCGAACAGATCTTAGCTTTGGTTAATTGATTTTAACAACGAAGAGTTAATCTTTGTATCGACTGGGAAGCGATGGTAGAAAAGTGAAGAACAAATCGTTTGGATTCGAGTATCTAATTTCGAAGATTGTAGATTGTTGAGTCGATGTACGAAGCATGGATTTTGAGAGTTTGTTGACGAGCTTTTTTGAAAGTCGATATGCGAAGCATGATTTTTGAAGAATTCATTGCTAGTTGTCTTCAATTTTGGACTGTTTTTAATGAGTTTCGAAGGCTTAATGATTGTTTGTTTTGAAGGGTTGATAGTTGTTTCGATTAACGAATCGTCAACCGAGTCAAGAAGAATGGTTCGATATTCGAAGGGTTGGAAAAAGAGAATTGTATCTCGACTAACGAAGGGTTAGAGATGTGGATTTCGATTTTGACTAGCATGCAATTGACATAAACAATATGAAATACTAGTTAGGATGACATACCTTTTTTGTAGCTTGAAACCTTGTTGTATTTAGCGTTAAGAGCTTAGAACCAAAAGTATGAATGCCTCAAATGGCTCACAAATCACCTAGGACAAAGGTGGCTCTTGAGAGAGAATTACTTCCACACCAAAATCAACTCCATGAGCTCTAAGAACTACAAGTGGCGATTTTGGCTATGGAGTGACCTATTTATATGTAGGATTCCAAGGGTCATGGGTATAACCCAAATCCATACCCATGGGTATTATGATACATGGTTCATGTGGCCCAACTCTTTATGTGTCCATACATAAACTTGGTCCAACATGGATCATATGCCCAACACATATAAATATAACTAATTACCATGTGGCAGATTGGGTTTCGCTGCGTCTTTCTTCTTCGGGAAATCCCTCAAAATATGCCCTTCTTCATGGCACCCATGGCAGACGTTATTAGTGAAGGTGCATTCATTGGCATAATGCCCTGGCTTTCCACACTTGTAACAAGTGACTCCCACGCTGCATTTCCCAACATGTTTCTTCTTACACTTGTCACGCCATTTGGCTTCGGCTCCTCCTCCGAATTTTCACGAACCAGACTTCGAGAATTTGTTCTTTTTATTGGAACCTGACGTTCCTTCAAACTTTCTCTTTTCGCCAACTTCAACCTTGCTGGCGGCTCTCCCCTTGATCATATCTTCAACAGACTTGGCAGCCCAGATAGCTGCCTCCAAAGTAAGTGCCTGACGTACTGGCACCGCATACTCCCATGGAAGTCCCTTTGCGTACCTGTCAATTTTCGCCAGCTCATCTGGGACAATACGCAAAGCAAACTCCATTTTGTCTGTGAAGTTATTCGTATACTCGTCAACGGTCATACTCCCCTTCTGTAACGTTAGAAATTGGTTTTCTAACTCAAGTACGTTTTGGGCCGAGCAGTACTTGCGCTTAAAGTGCACCAATAACTCTGCCCAAGTCATTTGCAGTGGCTCATTAGGGCTTAGGGTTTTCCCCAATGTGTTCCACCAACGAGCAGCACTACCCCTGAACTGACGCACTGCAAAGGTGGTTTGTAACTTGCCTTGGCAATCACAAGTCATGAAAGCCAACTCCATTTCCGAGATCCAGTCCATAACTCCGACAAGATCTTCTTTTCCATTGAAGGTCGATGGCTTGCAAGTCATAAAGTCCTTATACTTGCACCCATTTCTCTCCACTCTGCCCTCGTGGTTATTCCTCCCAACCACAAGCGGTTCACTATGACCAACCGATCTGCTGTTGTTCCCTTCTTCAGATCGATCGTCATTTAGTTCACGTTGTTCAACAGGAACTGAAGGTTCATCTCTGTTGTTCAGCAACATTTGCCTCAACTCCTCCCTTTGTTCAGCCATCATGGTCTGAATCATAGTTCGTACTCCAGCCATGGTGATGGGTTCGGGTGCAGCTCCTACTATCGGCACCTGTTCCACCACTTGAGGTTGAGGTTGTTGGTTTCTGTTTGCATTTCCCGCTCCACTTCGAGTTCTTGCCATTACAATCTATATATTGAATAAGGCGAATTTAGGTCTTTATCCTTGTTAGACATGTCGATTCCCTTATCACTCCGAAACGTTTACATGTTAGTTCTAATCTCGTAATCATACGCTTAGAATCCTACACACATAAGGTTTCCAGATCCGGTCGGCAACAGACCATAGATCCGAACAAATAATGGCATATATGGCAACATATAGCATTTAGCACATAAAGGCATTTTAGGCACCTTTCCTAAAATAAACTAGTGCTCGTGTCTAAAATATGGTAGACACTCACCTCACAATCATCACTTAGCATTCTAAGTTTAAATATAGAAATCCTACAATTTATTAGTTCGCTTAAACTAATGCTCTGATACCAACTGTGACATCCCCTAATTTCTCGGCCAGAAAATACCGATTTAATTTATGCTTTTTAAAATAAAATCAGAGAAATCTTTTCAAAAGATGTTGCGGAATAGGTCCCCAAAATAAAACATGATAAAAGTTTATCAAAACCCTTCTTTAAGAAGGTATATATTTTCCGTATATATCAAAACCTCGGGATGTCATGTTCCGATACAGATCAAAAGCATAAACAAGACATTATAAGCCTTTCAACAGTTATTTACAACTACTGGCCTATAATCCAAAAATCTCTCATCGTCCTCCGACTATGCTCGGGGTCCACTACCTGTAATCATAAAAAGCTGAGTGGGTCAGGCTTGGGAGCCTGGTGAGCATATAGGGTTTTCAACCCACAATAATAATAACTTATTAAGTTCACCAATCAACAATAACCCTAATTACCCATTCCCGTTGTCCTCACTTTACGTCCCTAAACACCTAACACAAGGGACTTAGCCTAAGGAATATCATCGGGTTGGACACTACTGCTAAGGGGACTCCTCAGCCATACATGTCCTAAAGGCAACCATGAGGGGGATTGGAGTACACCATTGAACATTTAGTTCATCAACACCTACAAGTTGCGAACTTGCTAGTGTACCACTGGACTGTCTAGAAAGGTCCGTGATTGTCATCTATACTCCGCTAGACGACTACAACGACAACACCAACAAAAACACCGACACCGAGGCCTCTCATCATTTTAACACCCACTGACTATTTTGTCTACCCATGTTCTACCCAACATATTTGTAGATAAAATACATATACAGTTTAAAACTTGTATAAAACATCTATTCAACAGTCACCTCAAATAAACAATTAACATATTTACACATAGCACGTATTTTAAGTTAAATACTTTATATCTATGTGTAAAGTGAAAGTAACTACACACTCACATGATTTGATGATAACCGGGCAGCAATTCGTTTCCTAAAACGTTCGTTTCTAATAAAACCGGGAGTTTTATTGAGAAACCGGGCTCTGCAAAGGTCGGACTTCGAAACCGAAAAGATAAATTTTTCGGGCTTCTCGGGCACTTCGTGGCGTATTCCGGGGGTTATAATTGATATCGGGGCTTTGGGGGATGTTAATATGAAAGAAATATGAGTTTAGGGGCTAAAATTGACAAGTTTTCAAAATATACCCGGGAGGTCTCGCACCCTCCTATTTATAGGAGCGAGCCTCCTGATCCAACGGCTGAGAAGCCTCCAGGTGTCGCAGATCCGAAGTTCGCAGGGCATAGGCTCGCATGTGACTGCGCATGCGAGGGGGCTGCAGGCCTCTTGTGATTGGACCGAGGTCTAGGTTCGAAGTAGGGGCATCCGTGGCAGCCTGCGAGGGTTCGGACACGAGGGAAGAGGGTACGTGTCGCCTTCTCAGTGGACCGCTTCGGATCAGCTCTCCGGTTCGGATGACTCAACAACATTTCGGACATGTGGCTCGCATGACTCACCAATTTCGGACACGTGGCACGTTCTAAGCGAAGGTGACGTGGCCGAAGCCACCTATGCGAAATTTCTCGGTTTTCGCGCCAAAACTTCTAAAATCCACAACTTTCGCATACGAGCTCCATTTTTTACCTTCTTTATATGCACGCGTAGGTAAAATTACGCTCTACAACTTTCGTTTAGACTTCGTCGGCTAATTTTATATTTTAAATTTTATATTATTATTTTTAACAGACCGGGACAGGAAATTCGTTAAAAATTCATAACTTCTTCATCCGACGTCCGTTTTTGTCAGACTTTTTACCGTTGTGCTACTATTTACGAGACCTTCGATTCTCGTTTAGGTTGTGTCGGCTAAAAATCACTCGATCTAAAATTCGAGTTTTTAGCTGTCTACTGCTAAGCTGAAACTTCGAAAAATCATAACTTCCTCATACGAAGTCAGATTTGGGTGTTCTTTTTATACCTATTCTCGGTTTAACGAACACCATGAGTTTCATTTAGATCACTAAGGCTAAAAAGTGGTTTATCGAAAACTCACTTTTTACGACATTCAGCACCGAGCCGGTTTTGTCGTGAAACTTCGACAGGTCATAACTTCTTCGTTATAACTCGAATTTCGGCATTCTTTATATATCTGTAATCCTTGTCACGACCAATACAACTTTCTTAATAGATATCGGCTTTATCTAAAATTTATTTTCGACACTCATTTTTATTCTTAATTAATTAACTCCTAGTAATTAAGCATAAAACACATAAAACACATAGAATTCACATAATTCCTTTTTCATTTCTTTAAAATGAGTTACAAAAGTTAACCTAGACTATCACCTTAATATTAATGCCTAGGCTAGAAACACGAGTGTTACACATATGGACTAAGACATGGATTATAATCATTCTCTCTGTCCATCTGTTGTTTCCCGATTTCCGATTTATGATGACTGACTAATTGAACAAATCAAATCAGTCCAGGCCTGGCCGAGCACTTAGGGTTGTCATCACTAAATCATTGAGGGGCCCACATATATCGCTTTTATCCACATGGGGTAAAAGGAACGGATAAACTTCGACCCAAATGCTCGCTTGTACTCACTCATCAAATTACACACAACGATATGTTTTATAACATCCAAGTTACTGCTGCGTTTACATATGTCAATGTGCAACTGACTCGCAACTACAACTCACATGTCTCTGTTTGAAGAATATAAGATATTACCGTCTCATGATCACTCGTGATAAAATCCATGAAGTGATTCAAATGAGCGTGGGTTTAATCCAATACTCGAATCTTATTCCAGGGGCACTCATGAATACTACAACTATGTCTAAACCATCCAGACATACTACAGACCCTTTCATGACAGTCTTGCCTCAATAACTACTTCCAAAGTATGATCGACTGTGGACAGTTTGAATAACCTAGTTATTCGGGAAGTCAAAACATGCAAAGTGAAACACAAGAATAACACTAATCCTATATGGCCCCAAAACTCTCGAGTCATATTGATTACTCATTATTCATTGTATAATGTTTCAAATAATCAACTTAATACTTGAACTAAAACAATAGTTGTTCCATGCTACAAGCATACACACTATGTTTACCTATGGTCCTTTCTTTGTGGAATAGATCAATTGAAAACATTTCAATAATGCTCATTTTATGTAATCAAAGCAGAAACGGTTAGCGGTACGAGGTCGTCGGGGCTCGGGATGCAAGAGGGCTTAAGCAAAGGAGAGAGGAGAAAGAAGTTTAGGTGTAAGGATGGCTGGAGTCGGACCTGCTATTTATAGTAAGATTTTTAGCCCTCACGTCGTGAGTTTTATAAGACTCACGCCGTGAGTCTAGCATGATCATCTCGTAGACTTGCCATTTGCGTCCCTAGATTCGGAAGGTGGCCGGATGAGTCCTCACGTCATGAGATATCCTTGCTCACGTCGTGAGTTTGGATCTTATCCCTTCATAGCCTCGTCACACACCTTCTAGATTCCGAGATGTGGCAAAATGACTCCTCACGTCGTGAGCTCAGTCAGATTAGGGTTTCTAACAGCTGAATCTTCGGAAGGTCGTAACTTTCGCTTACGAACTTCGTTTTTGACGTTCTTTATATGCACGCGTAGGTATTTACGAGTACTAAAACTATCTTTTAGACTCCAATAGATAATTCTAAGTCTATTTTAAATTTTTCTTATTATAGAGATTTATAGTGTTCGGTTTACCATAACTTCTTCATGCGAAATCAGATTCAGACATTCTCTATATTTTTGGAATCGTATGGACGTATACTTTGAGTTGTATCATAAAGAAAGTTAATATTTGTATTAGAATTTATCTTGAACTACATAGTACGTTTATCACTGTACTAGTTTAACAACATCACATTACATGATTGGCATAATCACATGTGATTGTCTATTGACCTATTTTGACTAGTGTTACATTCTCCCCCTGTTAGAATAATTTCGTCCCGAAATTTATCTTATGGATGGGGTTATGTCAAACAGTTGGGGGTATTTTTCTTTCATCTGATCTTCACGTTCCCAAGTAAATTCAGGTCCTCGTAAAGAGTTCCATCGAACTTTCACTATGGGAATACGACTTTGCTTTAATCGTTTGACTTCTCGATCCTTGAACTCGACAGGTTCTTCTACAAAATTGAGTTTTGTATTGACTTGTATCTCGTCAAGAGGTATAACAAGAGTGTCATCTGATAGACATCTTTTGAGATTTGATACGTGAAAAACATCGTGCACATTACCTAGCTCTTGAGGTAACTTGAGTTGGTATGCGACAGAAGCAATTCTTGCTAGAATTTCAAAAGGTCCTATATACAGTGGGTTTAATTTGCCTCGTTTCCCGAATCGAATTACGCCTTTCCAAGGAGAGACCTTCAGCATTACTTTATCTCCAACTTGGAATTCTAAAGGCTTACGTCTTATGTCAGCATATCTCTTTTGACGATCACGTGCAGCCTTTAATCGATCCTTAATTTGCACGATCTTTTTAGTTGTCTCGTGGATTATTTCTGGTCCAGTACGTAAGGTATCGCCTGTACGTTCTATGGCCATCTGCGTATCTCCAACTTCTGCCCAACATATTGGGGAACGACATTTTCGTCCATAAAGAGCCTCAAACGGTGTAGCCTTGATGCTGGTGTGATGACTATTGTTGTAGGAAAACTCAATTAACGGTAATTGAGTATCCCACGCATTTACAAAGTCTATTACACAGGCTCGGAGCATATCTTCTAAAGTCTGAATGGTTCTCTCACTTTGACCATCAGTCTGTGGATGGTAAGTTGTACTCATATCTAAACGTGTTCCTAAGGATTTTTGTAGAGATTGCCAAAACCGTGAAGTGAATCTACTATCTTGGTCAGAAATAATAGAATTTGGAACTCCATGCAATCTGACAATTTCCTTAAGATAAACTCTAGTCAGCTTCTCCACCTTGTCGTTCTCCTTAATTGGTAAGAAATGAACGGACTTAGTCAATCTATCGACTATTACCCAAATAGTGTCGAACCCACTATGAGTTTTAGGTAACTTAGTGATGAAGTCCATTGATATATGCTCCCATTTCCATTCAGGTATTTCCAGTAGTTGAAGTAAACCTGAAGGCTTTTGATGTTCTGCCTTTACTCTAGAACAAGTCAAGCATTTGCGCACATAAGTAGCAATTTTTTCCTTCATGTTTGGCCACCAATAATGTACTTTTAAATCTAAGTACATTTTGTCAGAACCTGGATGCACGGGATATCTGGACTTGTGGGCTTCTTCTAAGACCAAGTCCCTGACTCCACCGAACTTAGGCGTCCAAATTCGATTCATAAAGTGTCGCATTCCGTCATCTTTTTGTATAAGTTGCTTTTCCATTCCTCCAAAGCTTCGTTCTTGATGTTTTCTTCCTTTAGAGCCTCAAGTTGAGCTTCTCTAATTTGTGCGGTAAAGTTAGAATGGATAGTTATAGTTAATGCTCGTACCCGACGGGGTTTAATATATTCTTTCCGGATCAAGGAATCTGCTACCACGTTTGCCTTTCCGGGATGATAATGAATCTCACATTCGTAATCATTCAACAATTCGACCCATCTTCGTTGTCTCATATTAAGATCTTTTTTGGTTGAAGATGTGCTGTAGACTCTTGTGGCCGGTGAAAATAGTACACTTAGTACCGTATAAGTAATGTCTCCAGATTTTTAGTGCAAAAACTACAGATCCCAATTCAAGATCATGGGTAGTGTAATTATTCTCATGCACCTTAAGTTGTCGTGATGCATAGGCGATAACTTTTCCTCTTTGCATCAACACACAACTCAATCCTTGATTTGATGTGTCGCAGTATACGACGAAATCTTCTGTCCCATCTGGAAGGGATAGGATTGGTGCACTACACAACATTTGCTTCAGTTTCTGAAAAGCAGCTTCTTGTTTGTCTTCCCAGTTGAACTTCGTATCCTTCTGGGTTAGTGTTGTAAGCGACTTGGCTATTTTGGAGAAATTCTCTATGAATCTGCGGTAATAGCCAGCAAGTCCTAGGAATTGACGCACTTCTGTTGGCATCTTTGGTGCTTCATAATTCCTAATTGCTTCAACTTTGGATGGGTCAACATGAATCCCTTCGTTGCTAACTACATGACCTAAAAATTGTACTTCTCTAATCTAAAACTCACATTTGGAGAATTTGGCGTACAACTTTTCTTTTCTTAGTAGTTCCAAGATTATTTGCAGGTGTTGACCATGTTCTTCCTTGGTTCGTGAATATATCAATATATCATCGATAAATACTATCACGAATTTATCCAAGTACGGTTTGCAAACACGATTCATGAGATCCATAAACATTGCTGGGGCATTGGTCAATCCAAAAGACATAACTAAGAACTCATAATGACCATAACGAGTTCTAAACACTATTTTTGGAATATCATCTTCTTTTACTCTGAGTTGATGGTATCCTGATCTAAGATCTATTTTTGAGTAGTAGCTGGATCCTTGCAGTTGATCGAATAGATCATCAATTCTGGGAAGCGGGTAACGATTCTTGATCGTTAGATTATTCAGCTCCCGATAATCAATACACATTCGAAAGGATTTGTTCTTCTTCTTGACAAACAAGATTGGTGCTCTCCAAGGTGAAAAACTTGGTCGGATAAAGCCTTTTTCAAGAAGTTCTTATAGTTGGCTAGACAATTCTTGCATTTCGGATGGAGCCAACCGATAAGGAGATTTTGCTACTGGTGCTGCTCCTGGAATTAAGTCGATTTGAAACTCGACTTGTCGTACGGGAGGTATTCCAGGTAGATCTTCAAGAAACACGTCAGTGAAATCACATACTTGAGGTATGTCCTTGATTTCTTTTGTCTTTCTCTTCTTATCTACAATGTGGGCTAAGAATGCGCTACATTTCTTATGTAGATATTTCTGGGTCTTGGTACAAGAGATGACTTTGAGGTTCTTCCTAAATTTATCACTATAGATAATCAGGGATTCGCCGTTTGGTAAGGGTTGTCGTATAGCTTTCTCATAACATAGAATTTCGGCGTGGTGTGAAGATAACCAATCCATGCCAATTATGACATCAAAACTACCGATAGGCATTGGCATGAGGTTGACGTGAAAAATGTAGTTATTAAGAGTTAACAGACAGTTTTCTAGGATTTCATGTGTTTTCTCGGTTTGACTGTTAGCGATTTATACTTCATAGATTTCTTTTAATTTGCTAGACTCATGACTTAACAATTTTCTAAACGTCGGAGTTATAAAACTTCTATCTGCTCCAGAGTCGAAGAGTATGGTAGCATATAAATTATCTATGAGAAACGTACCAGATACGACCGAAGGGTCCTGGATAGCCTCTCTGCTTCCGATCACGAATGCCCTGCCACGCCCTATGCCTCCTTGATTCCTTAACTTTGGACATTGTCTCTTGATGTGTCCAACCTCACCACACTCAAAACACGTTCTTCCTTCACCACGACCTGTTCCAGTATTTGTTTGATGATTGACTGTTGCATGTGTTGTGCTCCTGCAGTAACTAGCAGTATGCCACTTTTTCTTGCACTTCGTGCAAACAAAACAGTCACCTGGATGATGACGGTTGCACTGATTGCACCATGAAGATTTTGGTTGAGTGGTTACTGCTGTCGTGGTTGCATAATTGGTTGCCACTTCTTGTCTTTTCTCAGATGATTGTATGGGATTCTTCCCATTAAACTTGCGATTGTTTGTTCCATATTTGGGAGACTTGGCCTTTGAGACCACTACTGTTCCTTGGATCTCTGTGAGGGTTAGCTGATGAGCTATCCTCTTGGTGCTGTCATAGGTTGTAGGCTTTGATGCGATCACCATGCCTTTGATTTGAGATGCTAAACCCCAAATATATCGCTCAATCTTCTTATATTCAGGGGTTACAAGTGCTGGACACATTACTGCAAGATCATTAAATCTTGCAGTATAAGCTTTTATCTCTGAACCCTTCATGGTTAGGGTCCACAATTCTTGTTCCAGCTTATGTATTTCCTCTCTAGGACAATACTCCTCTACTAGCATCATTTTCAGCTCTTCCCATTTCATGGAATTTGTAGTATCAATTCCCATTGTATTCACATGGCTGTTCCACCATGTAAGTGCTGCATCAGCGAAAGTACATGCTGCAAATCGTACTTTACAATCATCTGGACAGAAGCTTATTTGAAAGACGGACTCTGTCTTTTCTATCCATCTAGTCAAATTAACAACCCCTTCATTTCCATGAAAGCTCTTTGGCCTGCAATTCATAAAGTCTTTGTAGGTACACGTTCTAGCGGTCCCTACATTCCCTTCATTTCTAACTCCACCTCTTGTGACGTTTGATAGAGCTGCAACAATTCTTTGAGCTATGATTTCTTCAAGTTCTGCTGTACTCATTGGGGGGTTTGGTTCTGGTGGTTGTTGTTGTGGTGTTGATCATTGGTTAGGGTTTAGCCGAGCACTACTCCTTCTAGACATTTTGTTTTAGTTCCTATTATAAATAATAAGAATTTTATAAGTTTCATGAAGAATTAGTCATTTACTACACGAGTACTAAATACTGTAATTATTCTTCAAAGTGTAAAACATAATGGATAACACAATGATTACTGTAATATATGCTTCATATTATTACTAGTGGTTACATCAGTTTATTTAGGCTTATAAGAGAAAAGTTTTTATAAACATTGAAAATTTTGCAAGGTTTTATACATCCTTGCTATAAACTTTACTCTTCTTGCCTTAACTATTTTGATTTTTCTATTTACACAACCACTAGTTTTAGCTTATCTACCAGAAACCTAAGTGATGACCTAGCACGTCAGTGACATTAACCACTTGCTCCTCAAGTGCTTGAGTTCTCTGCTCAAGACTTGCTGTGCGTTCTTCATTTTTTGAGGTTTGATTGTAGAGCTCTAACTCTGCAATCCTTGCATCGTGAGTAATCATGTCGTTATAAGCGAAATTTATACGATGATGGACATCCATCACCGATTCCTGATCTCGCGTCCTTTGTCCTTCTAGCCTTCGTACTCTTCCGGAGAGATGAGTAGCCCTTCCTTCAACAATTTCCATCTTATCTTCAATTTTCACACTTTTCTCAAACAATTGAGATAAAGTGTTAACTTCAGAAGAATGTGGTCGAGATGATTGACCAGTTTCATACATCTTAGCAGCTGTTTCTTCTGCTACCCACCTATCAACAGTTTGTGCGATCCGTGCAGGTTCATCTTGAACTCTATGACTTCCTGAAGATGTCACATTCTGATTCTTCTTAATCCTTTTCCATATTGGTATGGATTTACGTGCCTTGCGTTTCATCTTTGCTCCTCCTGGAACTTGACGGTAAAGAGTGTTCATTGGTGGTAAAGATGATGCCATCGATTTTGTCTCCTACATTGATTCGCTCTCTTCCATTGGTTCACTCTCTTCCCATTCGTTGGAAGGTAAAGATGCTCCATCGTCAGAAGGTATTGGATGAAAGGTAGTTGGATTTATAGGGTAGTAAGGATCGCCCACCATCATGGGGAATGAAACTTCCTCTTCTTCATTCGTATCCTCGATGATTATCCATTCTCGTGAATGTGTCATGTCGAATTCCTATACATTTTGGATCACCAAGAGTTTAGTTTATCAAATATTACTCCCAAATTAAATAGTTCATATGATATGATCATAATAAAATGTAGTTGCGCACCTACACCTAATTGTGATAGGATATACGCACATATAAACTTTAGTTGGAATATTCGATCTAAATCCTTGAGATCAAAAACATTCCGGGTATTAAGGTGTATTCTCATCGCGGGTCTGAGTCTTTATATATGACTCTATATTCTTATTTATTGTATTCACGCTTTAATTATTGTTTGTTACTTCATGTCTATCTGATAAGGCTCTGGCCAGTCGAAATGGCAGGATCATTTTAGCATATAGCCGTTCTGGAATCCAACAACCCAAATCGACATGTCTATCCTTGTCACCGCTCCCGTAAGTAGTCCTTCAGTAGAATAATTAATAATACTTTATACTGTAGGCTAAGGGATATACCTAAACCTAATAGAGTAAGACCTGAACTATAGACGTGCTTTCCTAAGAAAGTACTAGTTCACTATAGTTAATAGCTCTGATACCAATCTGTCACACCCCCAGCCGTCGGCGGAAACACCGGGCGGTGTAACGATATTCTTCGTATCACAGTTATATAACATACACTAAACAGTACTATAGAAAATACATACCTTTATTGATGATTGAAAGTTACATTATTGTTTTCCTAGTACTTATTACATAATATCCGACTATGACATACTTCTTAATGAACAGAAAGGTAATAGTAAAACTTCTCCTTTTCGAATACATACCAGCTTTTCAATTTCCTGAAAACACATGCATTTTAAAATACGTCAACATAAAGTTGGTGAGTCCAAAGGTTTTGACTCCATATAAAAATAATACATTTTCCAAGTTCAAAAGTATAGTTTTGAAAGTATCATTTTGACTCTCCAACATTTAGTATATATATTAGGTATAATAGTTTTCTTATCAATTAAGTGTTATACCTAAACATTCCTTGAGCCTAAGGTATAAGTAGGGGGAAACTTATACTTAACATTAATACTTGTATACGACAAAGTATAATGTTTCTAACAATTTGCTACCATGAGCCTGTAACCGCTGCTATGACATAATACCTCTGATAAAACACACTCATGATTTACCATGAGAAACAACACACTCATGATTTCCATGAGAAACAACACTCATGATTTCCATGAGAACAACACCGTACGCTTCATCGACGCCGGAACAATAACAGGTAAAAAGATAGTTCGTCACTTGCTTATGGTTGACTGTAGCTAACAATCACAGGTGGGGTGGTCAACCCGTATACTAATTATACATTACTTCCTCGCTCACACGGGATTAACGGTTACAGTTCAGAGGATTTCCGCTAAGATCCTCAATCTTAGTTGATGAGTACAATTACTTATGTAGACTTCGACGGCTTCCTATAGCTCTAACAACAAAAGCATTTTCATGTCTAAAACCCTAAGTTACTAGACTATGGTTTTAAAAATTACTCCTAACTTCATAACATTTAGGCAGTATAACAGCTATAAATTGAAGTAAAACCAGGATTTATTTTGACATAAAACCAATAACAATAACAACATATAATATACCAAGTTTTATCTTGTCATAAAACTAACAATAACAACATATAGCATACCAAGTTTTATCTTGACATAAAACCAATAATAGCAACATACTTTATAGATTAACATATAGAACTTCCGAATACAGCTTCAGAACTATATCGCACACAACATATATATAGAATCCTAAGTATAATTGTTGGGTATAATTGTGTTGCATCTATGGGTTCGGTCCCTAGCCCGGTTTTGTTATCAGGTTTGGGCCTGTCCAACCGTGTATGTTTTTTTAGGGTTTAGTATTTAAGGTGCATGCATGCATCCTTTATGGTCAGCGCTTTTATTATTATTCTGGATATTGTACTACAAACCCTAGCCCGCCTCTACAGTGGAAGTTCTTAATCGAGCTCTGCTGAGGCGTGACTACATTTGAATCATTAAGCATTACTTGATTCTATATCGTGTTGATTGTGTTTGTTTGCTTTTATTGTTTAACCTGTTGAAGATCTAATCGATCTAAGAGTTTTTCAACTCATCAATTGGTATCAGAGCAGGAGACTGTGTAATTCATACACATCTCTTATGTTGAAGAAGATCTTAGGGTTTTCCGCTTTGATTGATATTGTTAGAGCCGTCATTTACTATTGACGTAGTTCTTTAAATATTCGATCTTACCCTAAACGTTATTTACAAGTCTGATCTTAAGCAGGTTTTTGAACAAACATCGTCATGTCTATGGATGATTCTCAGTCTAACCCAATCAATATCTCCAACAGCATAGGATCAACGACAAGGATTCCTATATTGTACACTCAGGATTATGAGGTCTGGACTCATCACTTTGAAGATTACGTGATTGGCTCAGAAGACAATGGTTACTTGATCTGGGAGGCGATTACTGTAGGTCCATTCCTTCACTCAAAATCTTCAAGAGTTGTTAAAACTCAAAAAGACTACAATCAACTCATCAGTGATGTGAAAGACATTCCCCAAGATGAGAAGGAAAAGTTTCAATGCAACATCAAAGCCTTGAGAATGATAAGGTTTGCTTTGCAATCGGACACGTTTCGGTTAGTAAGCTCATGCGCAACGGCAAAAGAAATATGGGACAGATTGAAGGAATTGTACTCTACGGATGAAGATCTTGAGCATTCAATCCAAACATTGTTGCTCTCAGAATTTGGTGACTTCAAGCAGAAGCTAGAAGAGAAGCTCATTCAAACCTTCGATCGATTCAATCATCTCCTTAGTAGGATGATAAAGCATGGGATTGAAAGGAAAGTCATTGAACAGAAGGTGACATTCATGAATGGCCTTAGACCCGAATGGATGGCTGTGGTGTCTACTATGAAGGCTCATGAACAATTCAAGAACTATTCTCTAGCGAAACTGGTGGGAATATTAAAGTCACATGAGAGTGCCTTGACTAAAGAAACGAATGTGGTTTCTAGCATGGGTTCCTTGGCCCTTATCTCCAATGGAAAGAGTGCTACTGAAGAAGAAGAAGATTTGAATCTCTCTGAATATGATCTGAAAAATGAAGAGTATGCTTTGATGGTGTCAAATCCCAAGAAATTCATCAAAAGAAGGTTCCCAACAAATAAGAACCGAAACTGGCAAGGTAGCTACAGTGTCGAGAAAGCAAAGGAGGAACCGAAGAATGGTTCTCAGACTGAAGAACCAAAGAAAGAAGTAAAACTTGGAGGTGACTCAGGGATTAATTGTCACTACTGTGGAGGCAAAAATCACTTCGCCAGAGATTGTATGCTGAGAAAGATGTCAGAAAATAATGAAGATGAGGACGATGAAGCGAACCTCACACGAAGATTGGAAGAAATCAAAAAGAAGAAAGTTGGATCTAATAACACTATGAATGCTCTTATTGTGCACGGAAATATTGTTGACGATGAGTTCGGTGGTGTTGAAGTTTGGTCCACTGATTCTGAAGATGATGAAGTGAGGAAGCCTACTCATCGCAGGGCTTTGTTGGTGAAGGAAGAGGATGTTGCAGGAAAGTGTTTGATGGTGACTTTTGGGGTGTCACAAAAGCGAGGCTATGCCACTGATGGAGAACTGGATGAAGCGAAGGAGCGTGAAGACAGGTGTTTTGCAGCGAAACCTGTCAGTGAGCAGATCAACGAATGCGATGAGTTGATCAAGAAGGTACAATTTATTCTTATTTCCTTACAAATTCCCATCTCAAACTCTGAAAAAGAACTAAATTGATTAAAATCTAAATTTTCTAGTATAAGTGGTAGTTTAACTCAAACTCGCGTCACAAACTCTAACCTAACTGATCAAATCAGCAGGGTATCATCAAAGAGTGAGGAGAGGCGTATGTGGATTGAGCAAAAGGAGAAGGAGTTGATTAGGTCTAGGGATGAAACAATTTATTTGCAAAGAGATAATTTGAAGCTTTTGAAACAACGAAATGTTTTTTGTTTAATTGCTAAACGATTATATACCAACATTACTCAATTGCATCTCAATTGTGAAATTGGGAAGAAGATACATCGTATGATTTTACCCTTCCTTGAGTTAAAGGAGGATGAAATCGATGTCGATGCTTATGACTGTGAAAACGTTGCTTCTTCTGATGATATTTCTCCTGCTTACAAAATTGGTCTTGACAAAATAGAGTCCTTCATTAAGTCAAAAGACCATAAGGACATGCTCAAAAATCTGTTGGATGAAAATGACAAATTAAAGATCAAAACCGAAACTGTACAGAAATTTGACTCCTTTAATGCCAATTTGAGTTCAGAAAATAAAATTGATATTGAAAACACTTCTGAATTCAATGAGGATGATGATATGAGCGAAATTTTTGTGGAAGATGAGGTGGACTGTTCCGAATTTGTCAAGAGCGAACCCGAAACCAACAAAAATCTGATTTCTCAAAATTCTGTTGAGTTCGCTCGTTTATCCAAAGAAAAGACCAAAGTCCTCAAGGAAAAGGTTGTTGTATATCAAAAGGTTCAAACAACTCCAAATCAAGTTTATGCAGTTTATGGGGTTACTCAGCAATAGACAGCCGAACTGACAACATTAGTAGCAGAAGATAATGCTGATGGCTGTGATGAGTTTTTCTGGTCAGCACCGATTGATAACGCTGATGAAACGGAAGGTCTATCTACGAAAACATCATGGAGAGTAAAAGGCAGGTATGTGGCGGAACCAATCAATGATCATACACGCTTTGATGTGCCCAACACAAGTGGTACCAAAAGTCCTTCCGGTGAACCGGTCATGGTGTCAAGCGAAACTTCTTCGCTAAAGAGCGAAACTCATGCTCAAAGACCGATGAAAAAGGCCAACATCCACAAAACTCCAAAACAGGTGTTAGACCGAAAACATCAACGAAATTTGAGGTACAAGAAAAATCTCACTGAAAGGAAACAGGTCTGGCGATCTCAAAATCCTAATTACGTTCGCTATGAAAAACCCTCCAAACCAAAGGAAGAAGCAAAAGCAAACTCAGCTTCGTGCGCTCAACATAATGAAAACAGCCGAAAGAAGGGTTTCGGTCCTCAGATTCAAAACAACCGAAAACAGAGTTTCAGTCCTCCGAATCAAAACAACCGAAAACAGAGTTTCGGTCCACAAAGGTACAACAATCAAAAGAGGATTTTCAGTCCACAGACGGATGACAACCGAAAAGGAAGCTTCGGTCATCAAAGACACCAAAAGGGTGGTTTCGGTCCTAGACCAACCAAGGAAAGGAACCGAAGGGAAAGTAGTTTCGGTTCTCAACCAAGTAAGAGCAATGACCGAAAGCTTAACTCTGCTCCTATGTCTCATCTTTCTCATTCTCACTCTCACTCACAGAATGATCGAAAGGGAAAAGGAAAGCTCTTTCCGGAAGACGAAAAGAAGACGTCGTTTAAACCTAATTTCGAGAACCGAAAGTATGCCAACGTCAAATTCTCATACTCTAAAACTGAACCTAAAGCACTCAAATCAGATAAAATCAAAATTTTCACCTTAAAAAGAAAAGACGAAACAACCTTAATAAAAAGGACCTTTTTGGTTGATGTTTCTCTTACAATTCCCTGTACTGTAAAAGGCTCACAAGGAACCAAGAAACTTTGGGTTCCTAAATCTGCTTAATTTTTGCAGGTAATTCGTGACGAGCAGTTTGACGATGAATGGTACATAGACAGTGGCTGTTCACGTCACATGACAGGAAGAAGGGAAGAGCTTAGGGAGTTTCGGTCCTTAACAAATGGTGGAAGTGTCAAGTATGGTAATAATTCTTTTGGCACGATTAAAGTTTATGGTATGATAACCAATGGTGAGTTCTCGATAAGAAACGTGGCATACGTTGAAGGATTACAACACAACCTTATCAGTGTGTCTCAACTGGTAGTTGGTACCGGGTTAAAAGTTTCGTTCGATGACGATGGCTCAGAGATTGTTGAAAAGAAGACGAAAAATATTCTGCTGAAATCAAAGCGAAAAGGAGAGATGTACCCTATGAATCTCAATCTCATACGAGGGAAACCAACAATCTGCTTACTAACAAAGGCTCAGTCAAGTGAAAGCTGGCTTTGGCACCGAAGTCTCTCCCATCTCAATTTTAAAGACCTAAACAAACTGGTGCTTGGGGATCATGTTCGAGGTTTTCCTGTTCTAAAGTTCAATAAAGAACACATGTGTGCTGCATGTGAAATGGGAAAGCAAAGTCGACAGAGTCATCCTTCTCGAGTCAATACAAAAATTATTGAACCACTTGAATTACTTCACATTGATTTATGTGGTCCATCTTCAATCGAAAGTATTGGCGGCAACAAGTATATACTTGTCATAGTGGATGACTTCTCTCGGTTCACTTGGGTGTTCTTTTTGAAGCAGAAATCAGAGGCCACTCCCAAGCTTAAAATCTTTATCAAGCAGATAGAAGTTCAACTACGAAAGATAGTTCGAAATATAAGGAGCGACAACGGGTTGGAGTTCAAGAACAAAGATTTTGAAGATTTTCTTGCAGAGAAGGGAACAACTCACAACTTCTTGGCTCCATATACTCCACAACAGAATGGGATTTTCGAAAGGCGAAACCGATCTTTGTGTGAAGCAGCCCGAACCATGCTAAGCTTCGCTTCTCTACCTCTATATTTTTGGGTTGACGCCATTGCTGCTGCATGCTTTACACAGAACAGATCTTACCTCAACAAGCGTTTCTCCATCACTCCTTATGAGATCTTGAACAACCGAAAGCCTAACGTAGAGTTTTTTCACGTGTTCGGTTCGAGATGCTTCATCTTCAATTCAAAGGAGCACCGAAACAAGTTTGATGTCAAAGCAGACGAAGGAATCTTTCTGGGTTATTCCTTAACCTCCAAAGCATATCGGGTTCTCAACAAGCATTCAAAGAAAATAGAGGAGACCTATTATGTTGCCTTCGATGATAACTACATCAAGAAACTGAAGACAACCGAAGGCTCTGTGGAGGACATATTTTCAAAAACTGGTCAAGTTACGGCACCAATTTCAAACCTCTTTGAGCAATACATGCTACTATTTGATGAACCAGAAAAGGCTATTCTCTCTGAATCTAAAGCTGCAGACAACAAGGTAGATAACTTGAAGCAGATAATCGATGATGCTGCGAAGAAAATGGCAGAAGAAGAACCAGTAACAACCGAAAAGCCAGACACAAGCGATCCTCCAACAGATAGTTCTCATTTTCAGGGGGAGAGTTCGTCCTTTAAACAGAACCAAAATTCACCATTCCAGGGGGAGAGCTCATCATCATTTATTCCAACCGAAAGTCAAGTCCAGGGGGAGAATTCTGAGCCTGAAACTGAGGAAGTATCATCATTCGAGGGGGAGAATGCGAATACAAACGATGACGATACTCAGTCAGAATTTGAAAAAGAAGTGAATGCTGAACTGGATCCCACATATGATCCGAGTTACCCTCCTCTCACCAAATGGACCAAAGATTATCCACAAAAACAAATTATTGGTGATTCGACAGAAAAGGTTCTCACACGATCCCAACTGAAAGCGAAACAAACTGCACTTTTCTCTAAAGTAGAATTCTGCATGTTTAATTCGTTCGTCTCCAAAGTCGAACCAAAGACGATCAAGACTGCACTCGATCACTCTGATTGGGTACAGGCAATGCAAGACGAACTTAATGAGTTCGAGCGGAATAAAGTGTGGAGACTGATTCCAACACCAAAGGATGCTTCTGTGGTTGGATTAAAGTGGGTTTTCAGGAACAAGATGGATAAGGAAGGAAATGTGATACGTAACAAGGCAAGATTGGTTGTGAAAGGTTACTGTCAAGAAGAAGGCATAGATTACGAAGAGACCTTCGCTCCAGTAGCAAGGCTAGAATCAGTTCGTATCTTTCTCGCCTATGCTGCACACAAGAACTTTGAAGTATTCCAAATGGACGTGAAGTGTGCCTTTCTAAATGGCGAACTGGAAGAGACGGTGTACGTAGAGCAACCACCGGGTTTCGTGAACGTGAAGTATCCAGATCACTGCTACATTCTGGACAAGGCAATCTATGGTCTCAAGCAAGCACCAAGGGCGTGGTATGAAACTCCAACTAGATTTCTCAAAATGTCTAAATTTAAACAAGGTTCGGTTGACCCAACCTTCTTTCGCAAGAAAGAGGGTGACCACCTTATGATCGTTCAAATTTATGTTGATGATATCATCTTCGGTTCCACAAATCCTAGCTTAACAGCTGATTTCAGGAAGTTGATGGAGACTAAATTTGAAATGAGCTCAACGGGTCCTATTAACTTTTTCCTTGGCTTGAATATAAGACAGGGACCCGAAGACATTTTTATTTATCAAGAGGCTTACACGAAGACCTTGCTCGCCAAGTTTGGAATGATGGGAGATTCGAAAGTAAAGGTTCCTATGGCGTTTGGCGCAAAGCTGACACCTTCTCTGGACAAACCGGCTGCTGACATGACCCTTTATCGTCAGATGATAGGGTCTCTCATGTATCTAACAACAAGTCGACCAGACATAATGTTCTCTGTGTGTTATTATGCTAGGTTTCAAGCTAATCCACGCGAACCTCACCTGCTAGCTGTGAAGAACATCTTTTGATACCTGAAGCGAACCTCTTCTCTCGGTCTGTGGTACACTGCCAAATCAGGTTTCTTTGTCCAAGCATTCTCAGATGCTGATCTTGGGGGGATGTGGAGTAGACCGAAAGAGTACCACTGGTGGATGCCAATTTCTAGACGGAAAACTTGTTAGCTGGCAATCCAAGAAACAAACGTGTGTATCTCTCTCCGCTGCCGAAGCAGAATATATAGCCGCTGCATCATGCACATCTCAGGTCATTTGGATACAAAGTCAACTTCGAGACTACGGCCTGAACATGAAGAAAATCCCACTATATTGTGACTCAGAAAGTGAAATTAGGATTTGTCATAACCCAGTGCGACACTCAAAGACGAAACACATAGCACTGAGGTATCACTTTATCAAAGATCATGTGGAAGATGGTAACGTAGAAATTCATTTCGTACGAACCACTGATCAATTGGATGACATCTTCACTAAGGCCTTGCCTGAAGCAAGTTTTAATAAAATCCTTCAAGGCTTAGGAATGATGGAAGCTGAATCTGTACCGAAATCACTTCAGTCTCAATAAAAGTTGGAAGCGAAATAGAGCAAACGCTCGGTCCATTTCGGGTTCGGTTCTTCTGGGAACCGAAATGCACCGAACGCTCGGTCTATTTCGAGGTCGGTCTCACCGGGCTCAGTTCGTTCCTAATTTCCAAAAGATGATTTCGGTTGTATAGTATGTAATCTCTTATCTTGCAATTTATTTTATGTTTTTAGTTTTATAAAATCCAAAAATATTTTTCTTTTCTATTTTAATTCCTTTTCAGAAAATCTAATAAAATCCAAAAATATTTTTCTTTTCTGTTTTATTTCTTTTCAGAAACTTCAAAACTCAAAAATATTTTCTTTCATTTTATTGTAATTTTCTTTACTCTTAATATAATTTGCATACAAAGGCCATTTTTAATGATGGAGCTGGGGCAGGTATCATTCTTTATCTATGTACTAGCTAAGTGTCCCTAGAAGCATGCTGCTGTATGTTGACCCAAGCCTCAAAAGATTTTGAGTGAAGCCTTAATGACTTGATATATACGAATCATGTCTTCCCAATCAGGCTGTCAAATTCACTCTAATCATGAGCTACCTTACTCTTCTTAAATGAAGTTGAGAGTTTTTCTGCTTAGTCCATCTTTTGTAGCAGAGGTACTTTCGGCTCCTTTACCACCTCTTTCTATTCTCCATCATACTTCATCTCATACATGTAATCCTTGAGACTCTCAGCTTTACCACTGAGGTTTACGGTTACACAACTTCTGTGTTGATGATCTTGGTTTCGTACCACTACGTGCTAAGTGAAACCCGAAAATTCAAAACCTTTAAAGAATTGACGGTGAACAATTATATGTTCTAGATTTCACCTTTGAATTAACGAAACCCCTTTTGTGGAAGTACCTTGAAATCTCGTTTTTTTATGAGAGATCCTTATGAAAATGTCTTGCACCACGACTTTTCTTCCCAAAGGATCCAATTTTTTTTTTTTTTTTTTTTTTTTTTGGATTTCAAATTAACAATTTTCAACAAGTCACTGAATGTGCTCCAAACCTACTTGTTTAACAGGCCACATCGGTCTCACAAGTACTTCGTTCTATTTCGGTCTTATTTCAAGTATCGAACTCAAGAATTGAAGCGAAAGCTACCCTTAATAGCCTTATATATAAAAGATGCATTTCAATGCTTCTCAACAAGTACTTGATCGTAATTCAACGGGAATCCAAACAAGCACTTTGAAGTCTTTTTTGACTTTGAAGGAAGAGATTCGTGCCCGGGATCCATTGCTTTGTGTCTTAAATGACATCACTAATTCCCACAAATAGTTTGATTTATTTCTTTTTCTTTGACACTATCTTGCACGAAAATCTTGCATTTTCCAAAAGTCTTGTTTGGTTATTAATAAGCTATTCCTCGATATATAGCTTCGATTCTTCACGATGTAATGCAGTTGTTTTAAAACAAAGAGATTTGTTGGTGTAACGTTCTTGGTTGTTACGGTAATAAAGATTTGATTGAAGATTCAAGCGGTGACTCAGCAGGAAGTTTAATCGCTTGGGAATTTGAATTATGGATAAGTTTGGAAGGCACAAGAATTTGAACAGTTACCTTATCATGCGTCATCACTACTTTATCGGCGTTGCCAGTTGTTAAATCACGCCTTTTTAGGCGTCGTTTCCCAAATTTAAGGAATCATTGCTTGCAATTTTTCTCTCTCTACAAAATCGTATATAAGGGTTTGATTGAATTCCTCTTTACCACTCTTCAACTCTCTCAAGCAAAAGAAAGCGATCTAATCTTGATTGTTCATCTTCTTCTTCGACAAGTTTCAACAATGGCAGAATCTTCCTCTGTTCAAGAAACCACCGCACGTTCCACTCTTCTTACAATCAAGCCCAATCAGAACTTGTTGATCGATCTTACACTGTTTCTCTACGATACTTACATGTATCAAGTGGTGGAATGCCTGAAATATTCCCCACTCGTCAAAGCTCTATCGATGGTGGCAGTTGTTCTAATGGCCTGTCTCTCTCAAATCTATTCTACCGCCACATACGACAAAGGAGCATACAAGATTTACTTCGACATTCTCAACCAGAAGGCTTTAATCTCAAAGAATCGATTTTGCTCGTTGTTAGGGCTCACTTTTGAAGAATCCATGGTGAATCCTGATTCCATCTCAACAGGTCAGCTTTTCTCGATGTTCTACAACATGGGGTACACTGAAACCCTAACTACTGTGACCAAGTTCAAAAATTCATGTCTTCCTCCTCAATGGAATGACCTCTTCACTATTCTCTTCAAAGGGCTTTTTGAACGCAGTGCCAGATCTGATGATGCTAGCAAGTCTTTCATGACTCTGCTTTATGGGTTGTACCTTGGTCTCAATCTTGATTATGGATTAGTCTTGTGGCTTCAACTTGTCCAGAGTTTGTCATCTTCCTCTCGCCACACGGAGATTTCATGTGCCCGTTTCTGGACAATTATAACTCAATGGGTGATGGAGCGTTATCATGTTCCTATCATGGCGGACTCCCTGATGTCCTCTATTGCTACATTTCATACCACCAACATTATTGTCACTCATCCGTTGAAGTTTCTCTTCGTTGGATCTATTCCTGAGACAATGTATGCTTCTGTGCCTCCATCAAGCAAGCTTATTCAGGAGTACAAGAAGCTTCCTTCTTCTAGTCCAAGGGAACTCACTCCTGAAATGGTGAAATCTATTAAGGAAGCATACAAACCTGCTAAACGGGGAAAGAAGCAAGACACGAAAAAGGGGGATAAAGGAGGTCAAGTCTCAAAGGGTCAGACTCCAAGGAAGCGAAAGTCTAAGAAGGCAGCATCTTCCCAGCCCAAGCAGAAGAAGTCCAAGAAACCTGCTCGGAAGCTTATTCTTCAATCATCAAGCGACTCAGACTCTGAGTACGTGCCTCCTGGTCATCACTCAACCATTCCAAGCGAATCTGAGAGCGAAAGCTCAGATGATGACGGTTCGGCTCGTGGTGATACTCCACCTCGTTCGCCTACACCACAGGTAAATGTTCGCTCCAAAGCACCTTCTCCTCCACCTGTTTCCATTCCTATTTCCTTACCTCCTGTTTTCCCTATCATCACATCTCAACCTTTCTCTACCATTCCTATATCTACACCTATTTTCACTGACGCTACAACTACCACCACTACTGGAGTTCGGACCAACGTATCTGATACGGGGGCTCGTTCTTCAGCACCCGAAACCCCTATTACCACCAAACCTCTATCACCTACCCAATCCACAGAAACCAATACCGTTCTTGGAGGTGAGGACTTGGAGTTTGATTCTACTTACTTCAGTCCTTATCGTGTCCAAAGCGATGATGATGAAGATGCTCCTCTCACCAAGCGACATCTCAAGGCTGTGACTGATAAAATAGATCAGTTACTTTCTTCGTCTTCTGCTAGTGCTTATTCTGAAGCAGCCCTCAAAGCTTTGTTCTCTTCAGTCGTCCAAGAACATGCTTCCTCTATCTCCGATGCTGCAAACGCTATTGATGCCTCTACCTCCCAATGCCAGAAGGCTTCGCTTGCTGTTGAAGCCTCCACAAAAGACTGCAAGGAAGCGACCGCAAAAGTCGAAAAACTAATTTCAGAGGCTCAACTCTTCTTGGATTCTTTGCAAGCTGCTGCTCTGAAAAACGCTCAGACAGTCAATGATTCTGTTAACAATCTCACGCGTTCACTGGAGGCAGAGAAGACACATCTTGAAGTTGCTCGAAAAGCTATTGAAGCTGCTAACGAAGAGCTTCATACTAAAGTTGATGATCGTTTAACTCAGCTGGAGGCCGAGCTTGCTGTCGAAAACAAAATCATGGATGAGCTAGACAAGCGAACTTCCCAGCTCAAAATTTAGAACTTAAAACTCCGAACCGCAACCAAAGAGCTTGATAATTTGAAGTCTGAACGAGAGGTGATTCGAAGCTCAGTGGGCGATGTACATTCCATCTTGTTGCATCTCCTTGACGCCCATGACTCAATTTTGACTATCTCCATTAGAAGCCACTTAGCTGAGAAGCTTCGACCTGCCTTGGATATCTTAAGTCGGATTGAAGGTGTTCCGGAGACCACTGTTCTTCCGAAACAAAGGGAGAAAAGGATCCACAAGGCAAGGCTGTCAAGGCTCCACCTCAACCCCCTCCAGAACCAAAAGCGACTGCTGGACTGAAGGATAATGTAGCTTCGTCCAGTAAGAGGGAAAAGAAAAAGAAGAAGATTGGAGAAGATGATGAAGATGAAGATGATGACATTGAAGACATCATGAAAGGGAGTCCTTCCAAACTTCATCAGAAAGTCAAGCATTCAGAGCAAGAGATTCGGGAGAAGTTGAATCTTATGGATAAAGAGTTGAAAGAGAAAGAGCTCTTAGAGAAAAAGAAGTCCATGTTTCCAGAATGAACCATTGAATCGCTCCGGAGGGAAGTCATTGATGAACCGAGTACTCACTGGCTTGAACCTGTTATCTCGTTCGGTCTTGAGAACTCGAAGGATGCTCAATTCGATATGCCAATCACCCGAAAGGCATTTATCTTTCATTTCTTTGACTCAACGGTTGTTGTTCCCTCTCCAGACCCGAAGGTAGATCGGGATTTATTGGAGTTTTATCTGGAGTTTGCTCAGCCTCAATACTTGACATGGAGCTCAAAGAAGATTACAATGGTCAAGGTATTGAAGCCCTCTTCGGCTGGGAAATTCATTAATGTCAAATTCAAAGTGACCCGAGGCTCGGATAGCTCGGTCCATAATTTTTCCCTGGCTGATCTACCGAACTTGAACCTGCACGACTGGATACTCCTCAACAACATTTTATTATCCAATCCTCAGGAGTATCAGCCAATCATTGATCACATCAAGCGAATGCTTGTTTGTTACATTCACGAAGTAGCAAAGATGGATCAAGAAATCGCATCTGCCATTCACAAGCGAACTACAATAAAACCGATTGGAAGAACTGGCAATGTGAATGCGATGATCAAGGGCAAAATCAATCCTAAGTTTCACACAGTGATGTTCATTAGGGGCGAAGGTCAAAAGTGCCTGTTCGCTCTTATTGACAAGCACCTGTTCTCTACTGCCTGCTTGGAGCACATTTTGGAGATCATACACAGGTGTAATCAGAATAGTGAAGCTGACAAGAAGTTGTTCACTGATATGCTTCGTTGGTACATTCAGTTTCGGCAGACACTTCTTGTGATTATCCCTCGGCTGTTCAAGGTTGTGATGCAGGTCAAGGTTACTCAACCGAAGTAGTTTCTCGCCTCTTTTGACGCAAAGGGGGAGATTGTTGGGTATAATTGTGTTGCGTCTATGGGCTCGGTCCTTAGCCCAGTTTTGTTATCCGGTTTGGGCCTGTCCAACCGTGTGTTTTTTTTAGGGTTTAGTATTTAAGGTGCATGCATGCATCCTTTATGGTCAGCGCTTTTATTATTATTCTGGATATTGTATTACAAACCCCAGCTCGCCTCTACAGTGGAAGTTCTTAATCGAGCTCTGTTGAGGCGTGACTACATTTGAATCATTAAGCATTACTTGATTCTATATTGTGTTGATTGTGTTTGTTTGCTTTTATTGTTTAACCTGTTGAAGATCTGATCGATCTAAGAGTTTTTCAACTCATCAATAACTCAAGATCTACATTAGTATAATAACATGCTAACAAGTTGATAATAGTTGTATATATTCAAAATATTATATTTAGAACAACTATATCCCGGTTATTATAACTATCTACGTTGATACTAATATACTATCATATAGACAGAATAGTAACGTATATACGATATTTAGCATTCGTTTCCCCCGAAAATATTAGAAAGTGGGGCCGTGAAACTCACCCTAGTAGCGTGATTTTATGTAATCTAAGCAGAAACGGTTAGCGGTACGAGGTTGTTGATGGGTTTTGAGCATTCTAACACTTCCTAAGTGTACATGAAACCCTAATAACCTTGGATCTATGTTTGTCTAATAATCATGCAAAGTTGAATTCCAAGGTTATATTCCTATCTAGCATACATGGGGAACATTTTTAACTTGAATGAAAGATAGAATAACTTACCTTGTTGTTGATTATGATCCTTGAAACCTTGTGAGCCAAGCACCCCAAGTGTGATGCCTCAAATGCTTCACACAACACCAAATGCAAATGAGTAAACTTTGAGAGAATCTTACACTTACAAAATCGGCTCTAGCCCTCTTGTTTCTTAGTGTAGCCTATTTTGGTGGAGAATGGGTTTCTTATATAGTGTTGACACATCTAGGGTTACACCATGTAAACCCTAATGTGTCATGACTCTTCATTTCCATGACCCATGGGTTTGTAACTCCCATGGAGCATCCATGGAGCATCCTATGGGTGGAACCCAACTTGATAATCCATGGAGCCTCTTAGCCCACTATATAAGATATGGAAGATTTACGTAATCTACCCATATATTTAATTAGTTATCTTTTGATCACTTAATTAATTCTAAATTAATTCTTGATCAAACTAATTAAATAATATTATTAATATATTAGAACTTATAATATATTAATAAACCATAAGTGTTATTTCTCTCATTTTAGTTTATCCAATTGCATGGTGCCATGCAACCCAAATGGACCATGCCGGGTCGGGTCAAGTACATACCAGAAATAGTTATGGACTTAGACACCTTATCCAACAGTCTCCCACTTGGATAAGTCTAATAACTATAACTGCAATACTTCAGGAACCGATCGGCAATCGTAGCTCTTCAAGGTCTCTCGGAACTGAGAAGATGATGATACGCCATTTAAGATAAGTGATCATATAATCCTCTGTTCTAGATATCAGCCGGACAAATACATGGAACAGTGTCTTACTTTGTGTCCAACAGTTTGTTTCCCGATTTCCGATTTGTTTGACAAAGAACTTAATTGAACACATCAACTTAGTTCTGACCGGGCCCGGTACATAGGTCAAAACAAAATCATCGAGGGGCCCAAATATCAGCTTCTAATCCAAGAAGGAACAGATAAACTTCGACTCATATGTTTGTTCTACCACTCATTGAATTATACACAAAAGCACGCTTTATAACATCGAGTTACCAATGCGTTAACGTACAATCAATGCATAACCAACTCATAAGTAACAAATCATATCTCTAGGTTTGAAGACTTATATGATATTACCGTCTCACGATCACTCGAGATAAATTCCATGAAGTGATTCCAGTGAGCGTGGGTTGAGTCCAATGCTCAGAACTTATGAGCACTCATGAGTGTTGTAGCCATGTCCAACAACTTAGACCTCTGCAACCAATCAGGACAGTCTTGATTCATACCTACTTCCGACATATGATCGACTGTGGAGGTTCGAATAATATGATATACCAAACATAATTATTCTGGAAGTCAAAACATGCAAAAGAAATATAGTAAACGATCGACAAGAGATAGCAACACTTTACTCATAAATAAAACACCTTTTATTCATCATCTAATGTCAATTACACTTTACAAATTTCAAGGTTATCTAACTACTAAATCTAATATCATCCTTCAGCCCTATGCTCCGAGCATGCTGGAGATGCTTAACCCGAGTCAGTCCCTTCCTTGGCTAAGGCAACTGCACTTTCACTATCACAGAAAATTTCCATTGGCTCTTTAATAGCTGGTACAACTCCAAGGTCTCCAATGAAGTTCTTCAGCCATATCGCCTCCTTTGCTGCCTCGCTAGCTGCTTTATACTCTGATTTGCAAGTTGAATCAGCCACTGTCTCTTGCTTGGAACTCTTCCAAGAAATTGCTCCTCCATTTAAGGTAAAGACCCAGCCTGACTGAGAGCGGAAATTATCCCTATCAGTCTGAAAGCTAGCATCACTATACCCTACAACTCTCAAGTCTTCACTCTCACCGAGGGTAAGGACCCAGTCCTTAGTCCTCCGTAGGTACTTGAGGATATTCTTTACCGCAGTCCAGTGTGCCTTGTCAGGGTTCCCCTGATACCTGCTAACCATGCTCAAAGAAAAGGCTACATCAGGTCGAGTACATGTCATAGCATACATGATCGATCCTACAGCCGAAGCATAAGGTATTCGACTCATTTATGCTATCTCAGCGTCAGTACTAGGGCTTTGTGTCTTACTCAATCTGGCGTTACTCTGGATGGGTAACTCTCCTTTCTTGGAGTCCTGCATGCCAAATCTCTTCAACACCTTATCCAAGTAAGTACTCTGACTAAGTCCAATTAGTCTTTTACTCCGGTCTCTCAAGATCCTTATCCCTAGAATATAGGCAGCTTCTCCTAGGTCCTTCATAGAGAAACACTTCCCAAGCCAGGACTTAACTTCCTGCAGAGTTGGGATGTCATTTCCTATGAGTAGTATGTCATCCACATACAATACCAAAAAGCTAACTATACTCCCACTAGCCTTGACATATACACAAGATTCATCTTCACTCCTAGAAAAGCCAAATTCCTTGACTTTCTCATCAAAGCAAAGATTCCATCTGCGAGGTGCTTGCTTTAACCCATAAATGGATTTCTCAAGCTTACACACTCTATTAGGGTACTCTGTGTTGACAAAACCCTCTGGCTGACTCATGTAAACATCCTCAGCCAACTTTCCATTAAGGAAAGCGGTTTTGACATCCATTTGCCATATTTCATAGTCATGAAATGCGGCTATGGCTAACAGAACCCTAATAGACTTAATCTTGGCCACTGGAGAAAAGGTCTCATCATAATCAACTCCCGGAGTTTGTGAGAAACCCTTTGCAACCAGTCGTGCCTTATAAGTGTGTACATTACCATCCATGTCGGTCTTCTTCTTGAAGATCCATTTGCACCCTACAGTCTTACGACCTGGTACATTCTCAACCAAGTTCCAAACTTGATTGTCATACATGGACTGTATCTCGCTGTCCATTGCTTCTTTCCACTTGGCTGACTCAGGGCCTGCCATGGCTTCCGCGTAACTGTTAGGTTCATCCAGACCTATCAATGTCTCATCACCGATAAGTGTATCACCTTCCGCAGTAATATGGAATCCATAGTAATGCTCAGGTGCATTCCTAACCCTTGTGGAACGCCTCAGAGGTACAGACTTCTCAATTGGCTCAACAGAAGTTTCCTCCTCAAGTTGAGTGCTAGGGTTTGAAGTTCCTTCACCACTTGACTCTTGAATTTCTTCAAGGTCAACTTGCCTCCCACTGTCTCCTTGGCTTATGAACTCTCTCTCTCGAAAGAAAGCCCTCCTAGCTACAAAGACCACATTCTCACTAGGTCTGTAGAAGAGGTAACCAAAGGATTTCTGTGGGTAGCCGATGAAAATACACCTCTCACTTCGAGGTTCGAGCTTATCATGAGTCTCGCGTCTCACGAAAGCCTCGCAACCCCAAATCTTAATGTGGTCTAGTTTGGGTACTTTACCAGTCCACATCTCATGAGGAGCTTTGGCAACTTTCTTTGTGGGAACTAGATTAAGGATATGGGCGGCAGTCTCTAAGGCATACCCCCAAAATGAGATTGGTAGCAAAGCTCGACCCATCATGGAATGAACCATATCCAACAAGGTTCGATTACACCTCTCAGCTACACCATTCAACTGCGGTGTCCTGGGAGGTGTCAATTGTGAGACAATCCCACATTCCCTAGAATAGTCGAGGAACTCTGAACTAAGATACTCACCACCTCGATCGGATTGAAGCATCTTAATGTTCCTGCCCAATTGATTCTCGACTTCCTGTTTAAACTCTTTAAACCTCTCAAAAGTCTCTGACTTATGCTTGATTAAGTAGACATATCCATATCTACTGTAATCATCAGTAAAAGTCAAATAATAACGATTAGCATCCCTTGTGGCATGTTTGAAGGGCCCACACACATCTGTGTGTATAAGATCCAACAAACCTTCACCCCTCTCACAAGAACCTGTGAAGGGTGACTTTGTTATTTTTCCAAGTAAGCATGATTCGCAACTATCATCTGACTTTAGGTCAAATGACTCCAATACTCCATCCTTTTGGAGTTGGCCTATGCGTTTCTTGCTTATATGTCCAAGACGACAATGCCATAATGATGCTTTATCCAAGTTATTATTATTAACAAAATCAATACACAATACATTATTTCCTAAGTTATCAACCATAGATACAGTTTCATACACGCCATCACAAGGTAATGCTTTAAAATAAAGAACATTATTAAAGAAAGCATTAATCGAACCAACTTCATTATCAAATGAAAAGGTGAAACCTTGTTTATACAATGCATGAAAGGAAATAATGTTTCTTGCCATTTCTGGCGAATAACAACACTTATTCAAATCTAAACTAAACCCACTACTTAGCAATAAAGTATAAACTCCAATCTTGGTGACAGGTAAAGCTTTCCTATTCCCCATGATTAAGTTTATTCTTCCATGCTCCACATTCTCACTTCTTCTTAGTCCCTGCAAATCAGAACAGATATGAATACCACAACCGTTATCAAGGACCCAAGAGTTAGAATGGGGTGAGTTATTAGATAAGATAGTGTAAATACCTGCATGGTTGGGTTTAACTTTCCCATCCTTCACATCTTGCTGGTACTTTGGGCAGTTCCGCTTCCAATGTGACTTTTCATGGCAATAGAAGCATTCAGCCTCTTTAGGGTCAGAAGAAGGAGTGACAAAACCTTTCTTGGTTCCACTTGAAGAAGAGCCATCAAGGGTCCTAGCCTTGGTACCCTTCGAAGAGCTCTTCCTCTTCTTCCCTCTACCTTTCCCGATTGCCAAAACCGGGGCGGAGTTTGGAGTAGGAGTGTTAACAACCGACTTACCCTTAAGACCTGTTTCTGCGGTCTTGAGGAGTCCCTGAAGTTTGCTGAGTGTGACCTCTTCCTTATTCATGTGATATGTCATGCGGAATTGATCATAGCACGATGGTAAGGAGTGCAAAATGATATCTATTGCAAGCTCCTCAGGGAAGTTCACATTAAGCTTCAGCAACCGATCCACATACCTTTGCATTTTCTGCATGTGGCTCGTGACGGATTCCCCGTCCTTCATCATGGTTGTTATGATAGATCATATGATTTCATACCTCTCTTGTCGTGCACTTTGATGGTATCTTTCCATCAGATCTTGGTGCATTTTAAAAGGGTAGAAGTCCTCATAGGACTTTTGGAGTTCCGCTGTCATGGTGGCCAACATGATGCATGCCACTTTTGTAGCATCCCTTTCATGTGCCCGGAAGTCAGCGATCTCCTGGGGAGTTGCAGTGGTCTCATCAATCTCCTTAAGCTCCTTGTCAAGGACATATTCTTTGTCCTCGTAGCGGGTAATCATCCTGATGTTTCTGATCCATTCATTGAAGTTGGATCCATCAAAAGTGACTTTCCCACACAAGTTCATAAGGGTAAAGGAGCCATTAGGATTAGAGCCAGAAGCAGCATTGTTTGAAGACATCTGAAAGAAGAGAACAAGATTAGTTTAGATATTAAGAGAGTCCTTAATAAAACACCCAAATGTAATATTAAGGCTAGGATCCAATCACAATATATTATAACTTAGAAGAGGTATGCCGTAATCCAAGCTATAACATATTTGAAAGGTAGGTGAATGACGATTCACCAATATCCACCATGAAAAACGAAATATAAATATTAGGTTTTTAATTGGTTCTTAGAAATTCCTAGATTCTTTTGAGATTCAATGAACTTTTCAAAGGCATGTTTCAATCTCGAGTGTGCCCTCCAAGTTTTGTGACTGGGATACCGAGGATCACAAAACGAGGTGTGAAGTAACCATGCAAATCACTTGGTACCCTCAAGGTTTATCACTCAATCGATGTGCCGGTAAACCACACACGCTCCACCGATGCTATGGTAAACCTTAAGTCACCCTTTACCTACCTTGTTAAGTCCAAGTTAGTGTGTCGGTTAACCACACACGCTCCACCAACGACTTAAACAAAGTGTAAAGTGTAATTTCATGGATTAGCACCTTATTCACATTTTCCTAAAGTAACTAAAATTGGGAATTTAATAAAAGCATTTAGTTACTTTATAATATTCATCATACTTTTAATGAGAATTTATAAGTCCTTGTCTTACCCGTTCGGCTAACGACCCTCCACCGATCAAGGAAGCGGTGGGTGAGAGTGGACACCCATTAAGTTGCCATTTTATAGGCAACAACCTTATACCCCCCTTATAGACCGGCTTCGTGAATGAGGCGTACTAGCGGTAAGACGACTTGACGTTATACATATATATATATTAGTAACTTATAATATTATAAAGTATAAGGGTTGAATTTTAACTTTTAAAATTCTAAGGGTTGGAACTAAAGTTTTAATCAAGACTTTACATGTTCCAAAACTTGAGGGCAAGTTTTGTAAACTTTCAAAACTTTTCATTTCTTATAACTTATGAATTAATTGAGTAATAAAAATGAAGACTCTTCATTTTTATAACTCTTGTGTTCTTTTAATGGCTTTAATAAAAGTGAGACTTTTGGTTTTCCATAACTTGAGGACAAGTTATGGACTCCATTAAAACACATTATGATCATGAATTAAACTACCATGAAGGTTACAAACAATTCCTATGATCATCTAATCTTCATAAGTTCAAGAACATGAATATGAACACTTTCAAGAATCAAAAATTACACTTAAAAAAAACTTGTAATTTTAATAATTGCCATTGTAAATGGATTAGCATAAACATTACACCATCTAAAACAAGCTTTAAAACATCAAAACAGTTTAGGGTAATGTTTCTAGTCCATTTCCAGCAACAAATGTGCAAACTTTCATACGAGCAGAAAACAGAAAAACGATTTTTTTTTCAAGCTGTTTGCACACAAAAAAAAAACAACAAACAAACCTAGGCTCTGATACCACTGATGGATTTTGAGCATTCTAACACTTCCTAAGTGTACATGCAACCTTAATAACCTTGGATCTATGTTTGTCTAATAATCATGCAAAGTTGAATTCCAAGGTTATATTCCTATCTAGCATACATGGGGAACATTTTTAACTTGAATGAAAGATAGAATAACTTACCTTGTTGTTGATTATGATCCTTGAAACCTTGTGAGCCTAGCACCCCAAGTGTGATGCCTCAAATGCTTCACACAACACCAAATGCAAAGGAGTAAACTTTGAGAGAATCTTACACTTGCAAAATCGGCTCTAGCCCTCTTGTTTCTTAGTGTAGCCTATTTTGGTGGAGAATGGGTTTCTTATATAGTGTTGACACATCTAGGGTTACATCATGTAAACCCTAATGTGTCATGACTCTTCATTTCCATGACCCATGGGTTTGTAACTCCCATGGAGCATCCATGGAGCATCCTATGGGTGGAACCCAACTTGATAATCCATGGAGCCTCTTAGCCCACTATATAAGATATGGAAGATTTACGTAATCTACCCATATATTTAATTAGTTATCTTTTGATCACTTAATTAATTCTAAATTAATTCTTGATCAAACTAATTAAATAATATTATTAATATATTAGAACTTATAATATATTAATAAACCATAAGTGTTATTTCTCTCATTTTAGTTTATCCAATTGCATGGTGCCATGCAACCCAAATGGACCATGCCGGGTCGGGTCAAGTACATACCAGAAATAGTTATGGACTTAGACACCTTATCCAACAGTTGTCGGGGCTCGAGATGCAAGAGGGCTTCAACAAAGGAGAGAGGAGAAAGAAGTTTAGGTGTAAGGATGGCTGGAGTCGGACCTGCTATTTATAGTAAGATTTTTGGCCCTCACATCGTGAGTTTTATAAGTCTCACGTCGTGAGTCTAGCATGATTATCTCGTAGACTTGCCATTTGCGTCCCTAGCTTCGGAAGGTGGCCGGATGAGTCCTCACGTCGTGAGATATCCTTGCTCACGTCGTGAGTTTGGATCTTATCCCTTCGTAGCCTCGTCACACACCTTCTAGATTCCGAGATGTGGCAAAATGACTCCTCACGTCGTGAGTTTCTGTGCTCACGTCGTGAGCTCAGTCAGATTAGGGTTTCTGACAGCTGAATCTTCGGAAGGTCGTAACTTTCGCATATGAACTCCGTTTTTGACGTTCTTTATATGCACGCGTAGGTATTTATGAGTACTACAACTCTCTTTTAGACTCCAATAGCTAATTCTAATTCTATTTTAAATTCTTCTTATTATAGAGATTTATAGTGTTCGGTTTACCATAACTTCTTCATGCGAAGTCAGATTCAGACATTCTCTATATTTTTGGAATCGTATGGACGTATACTTTGAGTTGTATCATCAAGAAAGTTCATATTTGTATTAGAATTTATCTTGAACTACATAGTACATTTATCACATTACTAGTTTAACAACATCACATTACATGATTGGCATAATCACATGTGATTGTCTATTGACCTATTTTGACTAGTGTTATAGAAATCCTTATGATAATGTAAGAATACAAGATTCTTTGCCATTTACTGGAATCTGTTACATTCTAAACTTATATGCAATGATCCTCTTGTAATGACTATGCACAAAAGTCACAAAGACTCGGCAACAGACATTACAAAGTATTCCAATGGAGAGTAATTCCATGGAAACGAAGTCTAACATTCAAAGTACATTCCTTTGAACATCCTTCTTGCATTAAGTTTTCTAATCTTACACAGATTTAAAGAATAACTTTCACTTATGGAAACATTTCCATATTCCCATTTTGACTATCACTTCTGAACAAGAATTGCCTCTTTTCAGAATATGTCAATATGGTCATTCCAAAATTAACACTATACTTCCAACTGTCTATGAGTAACCAATCTTTGGTAAGCCTCAGATAGTCCTCGACAATTGCTTAATCATTTTAGTCATATACAGTTCTGGTCCTTTTTCCCTCTTAATTCCCTAGGCATTTGGAAAATTCTGAACACATAGAAATATTATAGCATATGCAATCGATCCTATACCCGAAGCATATGGGATATGATTCATAATGTATCACATAAAGACATGATCCTAGACCAGTCTTTTGCTATAATTTTTCTATTAGCCATGTTCTCAAAATTTAGACTATGAAGAGGGATGCCGTAATCATAATCAAATATTGAGAACGCAATTAATATTTCCATATATAGAATTTCCTTATGTTGAACCATTCCAACATAACAGTCATATATATACTTGACTAAATTTGATTAAAATCTCAATCTAAGCTTTTAGAATTGAAATGAAGTATGAATTTCCTCTTCCTTAATTATAGCAAAACAACTTTTCAACCTCTGCAACTTTGCAAATTGAAACTTTTGTTTTCTATAATTAACATTGCTAACTTACAAAACTTAACATAATAATCATGCTCCCAGTAACATGATAATTATATTCTTATAAGCATAACACTTATGCTCCCACTAGCTTTGACATGTATCCATAAATCAGCTGGACTTCTAGAAATCAATACTTTATTGACTTTCATTACCAAAGTTCAGGTTTCTGATACGAGATGCTTTGATAAGACTTTATCTAAGCTTCCCAAAATCATACACCTTTCCTCTGATAGCTCACATGTGTGTCTAAACAACTTTTAGAACTACGAAAAGGGATGCCGTAATTATAGTCTCAAATGTTTAGACCTTTGCCATTGCTCACAATTCGAATTATGAAAAGGGATGCCGTAATCACAACTGAATTTGAGAATGCAAATATCACAATTTCTATCTCCTTAAAATCTACTTAGTGAAAGCGTTTCCTCACCATCATTTTCATGAATCGAAGAGAAACCTTATGACTCTTAGATTTTATGGTGTATGTGTTCCTATCCATGTGAATTTGTCAAAAACGTAACCACAAGATGAGGTTAGTGACAAATCCAAACTCATATGGACTGAACTTGTTCAATCTTAACTTCTTGCCACCTGACAGCACAAGGACCTACCATTGCTTCCAAGTAGTTATGCAAACAACTGAGAACTCATAGAACTCACATGAATAGTCAACTTTAACTGGAATGGGCACAGAAACAAGAATATGTCAACACGATAGCTTATAAACCTCAAGTCGTGTGCTAGTGATAAAAAATACCCTTGATTAGTTCTTGAAACTTTCAAGATCTTTATGGCTCCCACTGACCACTTGACATATAAGATTCTCTTGTCAAGAACCATTCCTTGACAAAGCAAATATATTTAAGAGTTAGTGTGGATTCTTATCAAGACAAACACTTCACACAATTGGCCTTAGTTGGTCTTTGTTTTATCCGAAACATCACAACTCACCAATTTCAAATGTACAAGAGTAGAAAAAATTTTACTCTACATTTGATAAGTGTTTTAAACCTTCTTAACATTATGTCACTCAAGGCTCGATCTTGGAGTGTTACTCTAAGACTCGTTTTTAGAACGGAGTATGATTCATCTTTTGATTTAACCATTTCAACAATTCACGATTCCTCTTCTTAGTCAATCAAATGCACTAAGATGTCCTTAGAGGATCAATTGTGATATGGTTTTTCATAATAATTAAGATGATCATAAAACATGATACTGAAGTACTCTCCAATCTTTTCAGATTGGAGAAAATTTTATCTTTCTGCCTAATTTGATTCTTCTCATTCGTCATGCCATACATTGAAACTTTTCCAATGTTTCAGAATTATACTTAAACTTGTAAGCACAACCATATTTACTAAACTTTAGTAAATCATGACGAATAGCCTTATCGTTCTTTGTGGTGGACTTGATCAGCGCACAACCAAGTGTACCCGATCTCCTAGTCCTTCACTCGACTCACATATACATATGAACAAGGAATTAGTCTTAATTTCTCAAAGATGAAAATTCTCATTCATCATAGAATACAAGTTGCATGATTCCAAGCTTCTATCCAAATAAAACTTGGGTGATGAAAATCTTTCATTATTTGGTAAATTATGACACTACTACAAACGAAAGAATCAAATCCATTTTCCGATATTGTTTATCAATGGAATCATATAAACAATAATTTTTCACAAATGCCATTGTAAGGATACTTAAAATAAATAAAATCAAAATTTTCCTTTTATTTTAAAATTGCGGAAAAACTTATCCTTACAATGCAAATACATATGAAAACAATGTTGTTATCTATTCCTAAGCAATCTATCATAACTCTTAAGCAGCAGCTCAAAATTCTGATCTTCGAATCATGCGATCGAAATCCATCTTTGCGATCAGATTCAGCATACTCTTCTTCTAAGCTTCCTATCTTTTTCCGATTCTACAAAACATCAAAATGCGACCTAGTCACATCATGTAATAAGAATCTCCAAATAGGAACTTAATAGAGTTAGATAGTGGACTTTACCTAAAGCATAGTTAGATTTATTGACTTTTACCATCCCAGTGAACTTTCAGGTAAATAAGGCAGCTTCGCAACCAATGCCCCTTCTTTTGGCAATAGAAACATATGGACTCTTTAGTAATGGTACATGGGACTATCTCAGACTTAGCCTCTCTTTGCCATTTGGTCAACCGGGTTGACTATGGACGATCCCTTTCCATTGGGAAGAGAAGACTTTTCTGGACTTCCAATGTTTCCATTGTCAATGTCCATGAAAGTTTGGGAAGTAGATCTACCAATCAAATTTGCTTTAGCAGTGCTCCAAATCATTGCTGATTCAGCATCAACAAGCAAATATGTAAGATCATAAGGGTCATGTCGTGGTCTGTCACATAGCAGTCCTTAATGAACTCACTATATGACTCGGAAAGTGATTGAAGAACCCGGTCAACAGTCAACTTCCTTGAGACTTCGACACCCAACTCTCCCAGCTTGTCAATATGAGACTTCATCTCCAAGATGTGAGTACATATAGACACTGCTTGCCAATAGGGATTGAGTGACCTTGAACTTTTCAAGAACTTGTGGTTTAGGGAGAATAATTGGAGGAGGTGAAGGAAGTGAAGTATGATTTCCAGTCCCATTAATGCACAACAATGGGAGTAATCTTTCACCTTGATCGCCATTTGGGATATCATCTTTATTAGGAGGGCTTTATCCAAAAGGATAAGGAAGAACATAGTTGTCATAACTAGACATCTATGAGGGAGAAATTCAAGTTTAGTTGATTTAAGTCCTTAATATGACACCCAATATGAAATATTAAGGCTAGGACCCAACACAATATTTTATAACTTGGAAGAGGGATGTCGTAATCCAAGCTACAAAATATTTGAAGGTAGGTAAATGACGATTTACCAATTTCCACCATGAAAAACGAAATTTAGCATTAGGTTTTAAATGAATTGAAACTCCTATATCTTTTGAGATTCATTGAACTATTTAATGACATGTTTAAATCTCGATTGTGCCCTTCAAGTTTGTGACTGGGATGCCGAGGATCACAAACAAGGAGTGAATAACCATGCAAATTAACTTGGTACACTTAATGTTACAACCACCTAATCAATGTGTCGGTTAACTACACACGCTCCATTGATCTATGATTAACATCAAGCTACCCTTTGCCACACATTGTCAGTCCCAAATTAGTGTGTCGATCAACCACACACGCTCCACTAACGACTTAACAAGGTGCAAATTGCAATTTCATGGGTTAGCACCATATTCACATTTTCCTAAGTAACCAAGATTGGGTATTTATAAGTGTTTAGTTACTTAGTATTTATCATTATACTTTTAATGAAGGGAGAATTAATGTCCTGTCCTACCCGTTTGGCTAACGACCCTCCAATAGTCAAGGAAGCGGTGAGTGAGAATGGACACCCATTAAACTGCCATTTTATAGACAGTAAGCTTATACCCCCTTATAGACCGACTTCGTGAATGAGACCTACTAACGGTAAGGCTGACTTACTCTTATACATACATACATACATACATATATATATATATATATATATATATATATAAATATTAAACCTATAATATTATAATAGTATAAAGGTTGAATTTTAAACTTTTAAAATTCTAATGGTTGGAATTAAAGTATACATGGGGGGGTAACTTTACAAATTCCAAAACTTGAGGGCAAGTTTTGAACAATTCAAAAACTTTTGGTTTCCATAACTTATGAGTTTAATATGGTTTTTATGGAAGACTTTTGAAGTTCCATAACTTGAGGACAAGTTATGGAAGACATAAAAACTATTTTATGATGGCATTTAAAAACAAGACCTTTCATTTTTCATAACCTATGAACTTTAATGAATCTTTTAAAAGGAAAAACACTTCATTTTCCATAACTTGAGGACAAGTTATGGAGTCATAAAAACCATTAAGATCATTTATTCCAATTAACACAAAAAATCAAATAATTTTTCTATGATCTATATCAAACTCACAAGTAAAGATAATTCACATCAACAATTTTCAAGAAATTAGCTAATCACATAAACTAATACAAATCTTGAAACTTTTACAATTATCCTTTATTTGGATGAGGATAATCATTACCATAGCATCAAAATCAAATTTTATGAACAAAAACATTTTGTGGTAATGATCCTAATCCAAAACAGGCCAAAAAAACTCGAAAATCTGCACTCTGGACTGCCAACTCGTCGAGCCCATTACTGGCCTCGACGAGTCCAAGACAAAACACATGTAACTCGGTGAGTCACCCATCCAACTCGGCGAGTCCAAGTCCAAAATCATGCAACTCGGCGAGTTAACGAGTGGACTCAGCGAGTTCCTCTGTCAGACTGCAGAAAAATTGATTTTTTTTTTGCTTCGAAAACCAATAGTAACATCAAATATAATAGAAAATAACCCATGGTTCTGATACCACTGTTGAGGTTTTGTATACTACAACATCCTATGGTGCACATACAACCCTAAATGCTTTGGATCTATGTTTTCTCTAATTATACATGCAATGGTATTTCCAAAGCATTAAGCCTATAACTAACATGCAATTGACATAAACAATATGAAATACTAGTTAGGATGACATACCTTTTATGTAGCTTGAAACCTTGTTGTATTTGGCCTTAAGAGCTTAGCACCAAAAGTATGAATGCCTCAAATGGCTCACAACTCACCTAGGAAAAAGGTGGCTCTTGCGAGAGAATTCCCTCCACACCAAAATCAACTCCATGAGCTCCAAGAACTACAAGTGGCGATCTTGGCTATGGAGTGACCTATTTATATGTAGGATTCCTAGGGTCATGAGTATAACCCAAATCCATACCCATGGGTATTATGATCCATGGTTCATGTGGCCCAACTCTTTATGTGTCCATACATAAACTTGGTCCAACATGGATCATAAGCCCAACACATATAAATATAACTAATTACCATAATTAGTCCCCATAGATTTAATTACTCTCTTTTGATCACTAAATTAATTCCAAATTAATTCTTGATCAATACTAATTAAAACATATGATTTCATATTAATATATTATAACTTATAATATATTAATAAATCATATATAACCTTATCTCAAGAGTCCATCCTAACAAATTGTCCTGGTGTTATGCAACCTAAATGGACCATGCTACTCTCGGGTCGAGTACATACCAATAATAGTTATGGGCTTAGACATCTAATCCAACACCAAGTTCAACTTGAAATTGACATAAGTCCATAATTAACCTTCTAGATTTCGGGTGTTACATAAGGATACCTTCAGGAATCATATGATAGAATTACCAGATTTGTGTGATGCCTTATGTCCCAGGAGGATTGGATGTTATGGGTTACTTGGAATTGATATTGGCTCAATTAATTGCTAAATGCTATGGGTTACTTGGAATTGATATTGGATGCTATGGGTTACCGAGAAGTTCGACAAAAAGAACACCAAAATCTGACTTCGTATGAGGAAGTTATGATTTTTCTAAGTTTCAGCTTAGCAGTAGACAGCTAAAAACTCGAATTTTAGATCGAGTGATTTTTAGCCAACACAACCTAAACGAGAATCGAAGGTCTCGTCATTAGTAGTATAACGGTAAAAAGTCTGACGAAAACGGACGTCAGATGAAGAAGTTATGAATTTTTAACGGATTTACCAGTCCCGGTCTGTTAAAAATAATAATATAAAAAATAAAGTCAAAATTTTCCGACGAAGTCTAAACGAAAGTTGTAGAACATAATTTTCTCTACGCGTGCATATAAAGAACGTCAAAAACGGAGCCCGTATGAGAAAGTTATGGATTTTGCAAGATTGGGCACATTTTTCAATAATTTTCGCATGAATAGTGTTCGATCCACGTGGCGTCTTCTGATTGGACCGCAGCCTCGCGTGGCACCCACTGATTGGTCCGAAGTCGTCACCCTGTACCCCCATTGGACCGAAGCTCGGTCAACTAAGAAGCTTCCAGCCGTCCGAACCGAGGTCTCGCAGGTCCGACGCGTGTAGAAGCCATCTGTCCGATGCCAGCTGGTCCGAGCCTCGCATGCGTGCCTTCGCCTCCTGATGCCGCGTGTCCGAACCCCTCGCTGTTGCGTGTCCCTTCTCGGCCGACCTTCGTATTTCCCCTCCTATAAATAGGAGCCTTGCGAGATTACCCGGGGAAAATGGGAAAATGACCATTTTCACCCCCCTTTTCTATATTTTCATTATTTTGATATCCCCCGAAGCCCCGGGATTATTTTCAACGCCCGAAACACGCCCCGAAGTGCCCGAAGACCCGGAAAATTTATCTTTTCGGTTTTGAAGCCCAACCCTCGCAGGGCCCGGTTTTTCAAGAAAACTCCCGGTTTTCAACGACGAAAGTCATATTTAGAGCTGAAGTGCTGCCCAAATTACTATTTTGACCCCCGGTTATTTCACGGTGAGTTTAATACATAGGAACAATTGTATGTTATGTATTATATGTGCTATATGATTTTCCATGTTATCATCTCGAGTTGTTGTTTCCGCTATTTTTATAGCAAGGTTGTACCTCTGACTTGAAGTGTATGACATAGGCATCACTTGGGTATTGGTATGAACCGTTGACCATGAAGTGTATGACATAGGCATCACTTTGGCTTCGGTAGTATGCTAAGATAAGGCTGAAAGCCTAAATATTCTAGCAAAATAATATTCCTGAGTATTTTCTGTGCCATTTGTGCTGAAACTTTATTGATTTTATATCAAGTATGGAAATTGTTATGTCTCATTGATTGATATGGAAAGCTTTTAGCATTATGCATTTGTTGTTCCTTGATCCTCTTTGCCTCTGTCATACTGAAGTATATATATGGCATAACGTTATATTGTATCTATTATTGAACTCACTAAGCGTCACCGCTTACCCTCTCAATGTTTAACAAATTTTGCAGGAGATAAGTAACCAGTGTAGTCATATACCGTTGAAAGGTTTAGAATAGTTGTAATATTACTTTGGTATTTAGGGATCATGTTTGTATAAATTTACAATATCCTGGGTAGTTATGTAAAATATTAAAACATAGTCGGTTTGTATCCAATCTTTTGTAATCACTTTATCAATGTAAGATAATGTTTTATAAATATGCATGTAGCATGTTTTGGAGTAACTTTATTGTCTAGTATGAAAGTTTAGAAAGGGGTTCTTTCAATCATGGTATCAGAGCAGTGATTTAAGTGAACTAAATTCCATGGATTGGTATTTAGACTTAAACTATTGGAAGTTCAATATATGAAATGAATCATTGTAAATATATGGATACAAACCATAGGAAACACTTAAGTGGGATATTGGGTAGTGATAAACCCTAGTATTCTAAGACATTAAGTTACTTCAAAATTTTTTTTAGAGAATTAGTATATATGAACTAGGAATTTTGAGAATTTCTAGATTTAAACATGAATTGTCAAGTGAAGATGATATAATATGTATCTGGTATATTTTAGGTTGAATACCTAATGGGGTAAGCACTAGAATATTAAGAGGAGATATGCCTTATATTCTATTAAGTGCTAAATGATAAGTAAATATAACATGTTTTAGGTTTCATACCTATATTGCTATTACTTGAGAAAGTTTAAGGTCTGTTGCCGACCTTGGTTTAGAAAATTTTATGTTCAGAATTTTAAGAATTTTCGTAATAGAATTTACATGAAATTTTTTCGAAGTGATAAAGAGACTTATGATAGTTGACATCGATAAGTTTATAAATAAACGATCGCGGGATATCGTAAAATAATAAATATAAAGTATTATCGTAAATAGTGTATTAATACCAATAGAGTGGTATTATACATTTAAAGTATGTTTGATATATAATAACATCTTTGGAAGAAAGATGTGCGTTTGAAACACGTTTGGGTGAGATAAATGTTTTGGCATAACCAATGAAGTTGTTCCACCACTGTCCAGATTGAAGCAGTGATTGTTTATAGAGTCAGAAGAACCGAAGATGGTGATAAATACTTCAACAGTATTGAAATTAATGTGGTACAAGATTTAGAAAAATTAAATGAAGATAAAAGGAAAGTCTAATGAAGTTTTTAGACTCAATAGGCCAAGACTTTGTGATGTAGTGTGTAGTTCGAGTAGTAACATTATACAGGATGCTCAGACTTAGTATTTAATAATACTAAGTGATGATTCACTTCTATCATATTCTTATGAAAGTCCATTGTGTGTTAAGCCGACTTTAACATACATAATTAGGATGGTGAATTAAGTCATTTAGTAATAAAAGGTTAAGTAACTTACTTGTTTAAGTAAGGTAGAGTACTTAGTTGAAGAAGATATACACTCATATTATTATATGAGAAGAAATGTTGTAGTTAGGAATGACAGAGAACCAAGTTGAAGCTAGTAGAGCTTGCTGAGATGCAGCTATAATGCAGACTTCTTAGGATAGACTCTTATGAAGTAGACTTAAAAGATACAACCATGAGAAGAAGACTTACTCAGATATAGGAATGATGATGTCATGAAAGGATAATGAAACCAACAAATATGCATGATGGTTTGCATGAGTTAGAAGATGATGTAAGTAGTTGGAAACTATTTGTCTTTACACTGCTAGAGGAAATTTTGGGTGTAGTATGTCTTGCAGAGTAGACACTACCCGAGAAAGAATTTATATGAAGAATTGGAAGTAAAATTTCTATCGACCTATGAAAGAGTATTAGGATATGCTAGATCGATCTTATACATAAAAAGAATTCTAGAAGGTAAATTTAAGTAATCCAAGATATGTTTGATAGAAACGCGAAAACCCTAGTTGAGTCTAGGAGAAATTGTTGTATGTACTTGTTTGAACACACTTAGGTGTGAAAATTTGCTTTGTGAAAACTTTTGAATGGTGACTTGGGAACTACGAGACAATACTTGGGACGAGTATGAGTAGGTGTGAATAGTAGTAGAGGCCTATACTACTGGAAGCACAGGACTCACACTTGGATCAGGAAAAGTCACAAGGTTACCAAGAAGCTAGTAAATGATTCCGTTTTATTCATGTGTGTCGTTACCTTCGTTTCGGTAATGACTAAGGAAATAATTATCGTTCAAATCTTAATGTCATAAAGAGTGGAGTCCGATTAATATAAATCTACAAAGATAAATTTGATTGGTTTAGAAAGCCATGTATTGAGTAATGACGAAACTTCAGTAGGAATACTGAAAAAGTAAATGGTCGAGGTAGTCGATAGAAATATAACAATCTTCATTAAAGAATTGAGCAATCATTAGCCAGAGATGTGACTTGCTATGTGGTGTTACTGGCCACAAGAAATGTTTCCGCCCTACTCTTACTAGTCAAATGGCGGGGAGTCAAGTTTCCGTTCAACAATCAAAGAGTACTCCAACTAAAAAGGAGGAGGTGCCAAAAGCTAAAAGATGTATATGTCCGAAAGCACGAATTAGAGATACGTGGTGCTATTCTTTCTGTTCCAAAGCATCCACGTTTTGATCAAACTCTTTTCATATTCTTTATTCCATCAGCTTGATTTATTCGATCTGATTCTAATACAAGAGTTTGGTTCGTTATGTGTCTTGTGCGTTATAAAATTAAAGGTCATTAGAATAAGACCATTCGAGTTGTTGTTATAGCAAAAGTAAAGACCTTATCTTGGGTTTAGTCTATAAACCAAGAAGGAGCAGGAGTCTGCAATGAGAATTGAGTTTTAACTCAAATATTAGGATCGAAGGCCCAATAGAGAATGATGAGCGGGTGCAGGTTTGAGCACCGCTAGTAATTAAGAAGTTTGAAGAGTTTGACAATCTTTTGCCAAACCAAAAGTTAAATATCGTACATTTTAGATTACCACAGAGGAAGTAAGTTAGGACTCGAATGTTGTGACTAGTAATTTCTCGTAAACTTTAGATCTGCTCACATCTTATTTGATTGTGATGCCTCAGATTCTTTCGTGCCTTATAAATTCGCACATTCTTTTCAAATTGCTTGTTACGCAATTGTCCAATCATTTCATATAGATAACATAGGAAATATATCATTACTTGCTGACAAAGTCTATAGAAATAGTGTCATAGGAATTGAAAGTTATAATCTTCCTGCTAACCTAATTCCTATCTTCTTTCCCAACTTTGATATTATTCTCGACATGAATCGATTGTCAAAGAACTACGCAGATCTCTTGTGCTACGAAGAGATGATATGCATCCCTATCGAAAGGAAGGATTCTTTTATGTCTATGGTGAAAATAATAAATTTCTTTCTTAAAAACTCGTAAATTTATATCGAAGGGATATTCTACTTATCCGGCTTATACAGTTAATACCTTGAAAGAGGAGAAGAAAACTGTGAATGATAGCCTTTGGATAATTATCGACCGGTTGATTAAGAGTGCATATTTTCTCGTCATACGTACAACGGTTCTAATGGAGAAATACGCACAAGTTTACTTAGACGAAATTGTGGCGAGACATGGTGTGCCACTAAAGATTATTTCCGATCGTAATACTCGTTTCACTTCTCACTTTTGGGCGAGTATGAAAAGTGAATTGGGATCTCGAGTTGCTCCCAACACAGCTTATCATCCCCAGACAGATGGTTAGACGGAGAGAACAATCCAAACAGTAGAAGATATGCTTCGTGCATGTGTCTTAGAGTTCGGTAGTAACTGTGAACACCATTATGTTGGCATAATGTAGGACAGAAAATCCTTGGTGGTCCTGAAATGGTTCAAGACACCACTGATAAGATTCAAATTATACCTAGGGAAAATAAGAATGAGATAAGAACGACATATCCTCATTTGTCTAAATCGTTGTGATTTTGGGGACGAAATCCTCAAAAGGAGGAGCTATTTGTAACATACACGTTTTAAAATCGTGTTATGTAAATTAAAAAGTTAATAATATTATTAAATATTATGAGAAATTGACTATTGAGTTCTAACAAATAGTTTTTACTAGAAATAAAGTAAAACTATGTTTAGAATCACTCATAAAATATTGGAAGTCTTATGAGATTCCAATTAAAAGTCAAATAGTGAAATTTAGCGAAAATATAAAATTTGAAATAAGTAAAATTTTATTATTGAAAGTTGTAGATAATCTCTTTAGAAACATATAGGCGAAAGCCTCATTGAAATCCAAGTTATAACGAAGAAGTTATGACCAATCGAAGATCCGCGATAAAACCGGCACGGTGCCGAATGACGTAAAAAGTGAGTTTTTGATAAACTAATTTTTAGCCTTAGCAATCTAAATGAAAGTTGTAGTATTCGTTAAACCGAGAAGTTCGACAAAAAGAACACCAAAATCTGACTTCGTATGAGGAAGTTATGATTTTTCTAAGTTTCAGCTTAGCAGTAGACAGCTAAAAACTCGAATTTTAGATCGAGTGATTTTTAGCCAACACAACCTAAACGAGAATCGAAGGTCTCGTCATTAGTAGTACAACGGTAAAAAGTCTGACAAAAACGGACGTCAGATGAAGAAGTTATGAATTTTTAACGGATTTACCAATCCCGGTCTGTTAAAAATAATAATATAAAAAATAAAGTCAAAATTTTCCGACGAAGTCTAAACAAAAGTTGTAGAGCATAATTTTCTCTACGCGTGCATATAAAGAACGTCAAAAACGGAGCCCGTATGAGAAAGTTATGGATTTTACAAGATTGGGCACATTTTTCAATAATTTTCGCATGAATAGTGTTCGATCCACGTGGCGTCTTCTGATTGGACCGCAGCCTCGCGTGGCACCCGCTGATTGGTCCGAAGTCGTCACCCTGTACCCCCATTGGACCGAAGCTCGGTCCACTAAGAAGCTTCCAGCCGTCCGAACCGAGGTCTCGCAGGTCCGACGCGTGTAGAAGCCATCTGTCCGATGCCAGCTGGTCCGAGCCTCGCATGCGTGCCTTCGCCTCCTGATGTCGCGTGTCCGAACCCCTCGCTGCTGCGTGTCCCTTCTCGGCCATCCTTCGTATTTCCCCTCCTATAAATAGGAGCCTTGCGAGATTACCCGGGGAAAATGGGAAAATGACCATTTTCACCCCCCTTTTCTATATTTTCATTATTTTGATATCCCCCAAAGCCCCGGGATTATTTTCAACGCCCGAAACACGCCCCGAAGTGCCCGAAGACCCGGAAAATTTATCTTTTCAGTTTTGAAGCCCAACCCTCGCAGGGCCCGGTTTTTCAAGAAAACTCCCGGTTTTCAACGACGAAAGTCATATTTAGAGCTGAAGTGCTGCCCTAATTACTATTTTGACCCCCGGTTATTTCACGGTGAGTTTAATACATAGGAACAATTGTATGTTATGTGTTATATGTGCTATGTGATTTTCCATGTTATCATCTCGAGTTGTTGTTTCCGCTATTTTTATAGCAAGGCTGTACCTCTGACTTGAAGTGTATGACATAGGCATCACTTGGGTATTGGTATGAACCGTTGACCATGAAGTGTATGATATAGGCATCACTTTGGCTTCGGTAGTATGCTAAGATAAGGCTGAAAGCCTAAATATTCTAGCAAAATAATATTCCTGAGTATTTTCTGTGCCATTTGTGCTGAAACTTTATTGATTTTATATCTAGTATGGAAATTGTTATGTCTCATTGATTGATATGGAAAGCTTTTAGCATTATGCCTTTGTTGTTCCTTGATCCTCTTTGCCTCTGTCATATTGAAGTATATATATGGCATAACGTTATATTGTATCTATTATTGAACTCACTAAGCGTCATCGCTTATCCTCTCAATGTTTAACAAATTTTGCAGGATATAAGTAACCAGTGTAGTCATATACCGTTGAAAGGTTTAGAATAATTGTAATATTACTTTTGTATTTAGGGATCATGTTTGTATAAATTTACAATATCCTGGGTAGTTATGTAAAATATTAAAACATAGTCGGTTTGTATCCAATCTTTTGTAATCACTTTATCAATGTAAGATAATGTTTTATAAATATGCATGTAGCATGTTTTGGAGTAACTTTATTGTCTAGTATGAAAGTTTAGAAAGGGGTTCTTTCACTCTATGAGGGTGGAATCCTGCCATTGTGTCTGTGCGAGAATAGGGGTATGAGGAATATATGAAAAACTTAAGTGTATGAAAGTAAATATCGAAGCTTAAATATAGTAGTCACGGTTATGATGGTATCATAAAATACTCCTATAGTATTTTAAATTTTATGTTTGGTTCTCAAGTTTATGGGGTTGGTAAATTTTTAGATTTGTTGCCCACTACGACTATTACTAAGCGTATGCTAGTCACCTCTCGAATAAATAGTTGATCAGGCTATATTCATTCGAGACCTGATTACATACTCTCAGACGTACTCGTAGTGCTCAACGTATCTTTAATAATTTTGTTTTGTTTTTATTACAACATTGTACTAGTACGTATGTATGCATGTATACTTTTTATAAAACTATTATGATATTTTAAAAAGTATAACTCTTGGTCAGAGTATTTTAGTCTCATTGTATTTATAGTTGTATATCGTATGGTTCGATATACTTAGTTCACTATAAACAATGCTCTGATACCAATCTGTCACACCCCAAACTTGAATGGCGGAAACATTCGGGGGCGGAGGACATCATGTACAATATCATAACAATTGAATAGTAAAGAAAGTAAACACAACCATCACATACGTAATTGAAAAAGTTACATCATTGTAAGCGTTTACGTGTTTAAAAGTCAATTACAATATGATGTCAAAAGTTTTGTTTAACGCCCTAGCGTCAAATCTTCAAAAGCTGTTGATAATCCGTTTTACTGGTTTCCTGAGAATACAAGTTATTTGAGAAAAAGTGTCAACAATTAAGTTGGTGAGTTCATAAGCATTTGTATAAATAAATATATTCCATTCAATGAGATGAAATCACATTGGTTTTCAGAAAATCCGATATTTTCTATAAGATGAGTTGCAATTCGTTTGTTTATAAAAATGAGAGTGTTTATCCCGGAAAATCCTATATTTTCCATAAAACTGAACTGTAGTCTTTTACGTTTCCAAGACCGAAAGATACAAGTATATATGCCATACTTAGTTTAATAACATGTATTTTTATTTGTGAATAAAACCGTTTGAAGAGCTGGGTATTTACGTAAAATAAGCGTACTATTGATTTCACGTAAAAATAATGTATTGTCGTTTATCATGTGAGGTTTTATAACCGTGCTGAAAATGAATTGCCCGCCTCGACGTTCTTCAGGTGTCGAAAATATATGACGTTTGTCACCCATAACCTGCCGGTCGTGCTGTAGCTAACAGTCAGGGTGCGGGATCATCAGTCCCGTATAGATCTATACACAAGTATCACGCTCTCCGGGAGGAGATTCTGTTTATAAAACATGACTTCCATGGATACCTTTGGTAGGCACGATGAAGACGAATGACTCATAAATTTCTAACGAGACACGTGTTTTGTTAATGAAAATATTCATGCATGAAACTGATACCCATTTCATCATATTTAATATGTATATAAAAATAACCGTATTTTTATATAATCGTTTCTTTGCCCTGAAAGATAAAATAATGTGAATATTTCTCAAACTATACCTATTATAGTTTAAAAGGGTATTGTTTTGTTGAAAATGATAATCGTTTCGTTTTAACATGTTTTGCAAAAAACGTTTGTAATTTGGTAATAACATTATGTCGCATGGTTGATATTCTTACGTAAAAGATATTTAAACGTGATAAAATATAAACCATAATTTGTATATTAACACAAGCCTCTTGTGTTTTACTTGTATTCTCCCCCTTAAAACATAGAAAAAGTTATGAAAATGTAGGGGTATGAACTCACCTTGAGTGTGTTAGCCGTTTTGATAACGGGATAGAAGATGGTGAACTTCGATTTAGAACACGTAACAATAGCCGTATCCTAATGTTTAAACACATATTAATGTGTGATTATGATGATAAAAGTTATAAGATGGTTGTGAAAACCCAAGGTTTCTATAGAAAACTTACCAAAACTTATAGATATATGGAAGCAAAATGGTCTCCTGGAGTTGTTTGTTCTTGAGATGAAAGGGAGTGAGTTTGCTACTTGAGAGTAAATGGAAGGAAAAATGCTTGCAATTTGAGAGAGAAATGAAAGTGTTTTCGTTACTGGAGGTGAATAATGAAAGGGTTTTCTATTGAGGTATCTTAAGTAGGAAGTAAATATGAGGAGGTGATGTGAGGTTTTCGTTGGTAACTTAATCAAATCACATTGGGAAACTGAATTTAGGATAAGATATGAGATATTTAGGAGTGTTTACTATCAAGTTGCAAGTGTTTACTCCCCAAAAGAGAGTTTACTCCCCACCATGAAGGTGTTTTCGACCAACATGACCGAAATCACCCCAATCACCCTCAAAAGGGAGATTTCGGTCTTAATGAACCCAAAAGATGGGTTTACGGTCTACTTGGTTTGTGTTTTCGGCCATAGTGGGTTTCAAGCCATGGGTTCACGGTCCTATGTGAGTCCATGGAGGAGTTTTCGGCCATAGGTGACTTCAAACTCAAGAATAGAATGTCTAAAGTCGAATTCACTGTACCATGTAATTAATTTGACTTTTGTTGACCCATTTTACTCCTTAATGTTTTGGTTAACTTGCATTAGCTTATTATAACTTAAACTAACATGGGTTATCACCACACATACTTAAATAAAACCCATACAAGTATGGTTCATGAAATTCGTATTTCTATTGCATCAAATTACATTGTGAATCTACCGGTACGTGGTTGAAGTTTTAGACCTGGTTTGTTCTAGGAAAAATTACAGTTGTGACATCATCCCCTCGTTAGAGAGAATTTCGTCCTGAATTTTGAACTTTAAGTAGAATTTCAAGTATTGGGGAAAAGATGTGGATATTTCTGTTTCATTTGATCTTCCCGTTCCCATGCGAACTCAGGTCCTCGTTTAACATTCCAGCGGACCTTAACTATTGGTATGCGACTCTGTTTTGTTCTCTTAACTTCTCTATCCAAGACTTCTACGGGTTCTTCCACAAAGTGTAAACTCTCGTTAATCTCGATTTCATCCAGTGGAATAACTAGAGTTTCAACTGACAAACATTTTTTGAGATTGGACACGTGGAAGGTAGGGTGTATGTTACGAAGTTCTTGAGGTAGTTGGAGTTTATAAGCTACAAGACCAATCCTTGCGAGGATTTCAAATGGTCTGATGTACCTTGGATTTAGTTTTCCACGTTTTCCGAAGTGTATCATGCCCTTCCTGGGCGAGACCTTTAACAGAGCACGGTCGCCAACCTGAGATTCCAAGGGTTTTCGTCTCTTGTCTGCGTAGCTCTTTTGTCGATCTCGATAGGCTTTCAGTCGTTCACGAATTTGAACAATCTTTTCGGTCGTTTCCCTGATGATCTCCAGGCCAGTGAGAGTGCTGTCAGGGACTTGTCCCTTTGCTAGTTGTGTGTTATCCACTTCCGCCCAGCACAAAGGTGATCTGCACTTGCGGCCATAGAGAACTTCGAATGGAGCAAGTTCGATGCTAGTGTGAGAGCTATTGTTGTATGAGAATTCAAAAAGGGGTAAATGGACATCCCAAGCTTTACCAAAGTCTATCACACAAGCTCTCAACATATCCTCCAATGTGTGGATAGTTCTTTCACTCTGCCCGTCGTTCTGTGGGTGGTAGGCTATACTCATGTCCAACCTAGTTCCCAGGGATTTTTGCAGTGACTACCAGAACTGTGAAGTGAATCTACTATCACAGTCGGAGATAATGGATATTGGGACTCCATGCAGTCGTACGATTTCTTTGATGTATGTTCTGGTCAGCTTCTCCAATTTGTCCGCCTCTTTTATTGGTAGGAAGTGCGCAGACTTGGTTAACCTATCAACAATCACCCAGATGGTGTCGACTCCACCTGTCGTCTTGGGTAACTTGGTGATGAAGTCCATGGTTATCCGTTCCCACCTCCACTCGGGTATCTCTGGTTGTTGTAGTAAACTTGAGGGCTTTTGGTATTCTACCTTTACTTTGGCACAAGTCAGACACTTGCCCACGTAGGTAACAATTTCTGCTTTCATGTTCGGCCACCAATACAATTTCTTAAGGTCCAGATACATCTTGTCTGAACCTGGATGAATAGAGTATCGAGTCTTGTGTGCTTCGTTCATGACAATTTCTCTGAATCCACCAAACTTCGGTGTCCAGATCCGATTCATGAGATAACGAACTTCGTCACCCTTGATTTCTAAGTTTTTATCCATTCCTCTTAGGGTTTCACCGGTCACGTTGTCTGGTTTCAGGGCCTCTAATTGAGCTTATTTGATTTGTGTTGATAGATGGGAATGGATAGTCATGGTTATTGTTTTTACCCTGCGACCCGAGTACTCTTTACGACTGAGGGCATCTGCTACTACATTGGCTTTACCGGGATGATAACGAATTTCGCATTCGTAGTCATTGAGTAGTTCTACCCATCGTCGTTGTCTCATATTCAGCTCCTTCTGATCAAATATGTGTTGAAGACTTTTGTGGTCTGTAAAGATGGTGCACTTTGTACCGTAGAGGTAGTGACTCCAGATCTTTAGAGCAAACGCTATTGCTCCCAGTTCAAGGTCATGAGTAGTGTAGTTGACCTCGTGAGTTTTTAGTTGTCGTGAGGCATAGGCGATAAACTTTCCTCGTTGCATAAGTACACATCCCAGTCCTTGATTGGATGCATCGCAGTATACAACGAAGTTTTTTGTCCCTTTAGGAAGAGACAGAATAGGCGCGCTGCACAGAGCTTGCTTTAGAGTTTGGAATGCAGTGTCTTGTTTCTCTCCCCAGCTGAAAGTTACACCCTTCTGAGTCAGGATAGTAAGTAGTTTAGCTATCCTTGAGATGTTTTGTATGAACCTGCGGTAATACCTAGCGAGGCCAAAGAATTGGCGGATTTCCGTTGGCGTTTTTGGTGCTGACCAGTTCTTGGTTGCTTTAATTTTGAAGGGGTCCACATGTATTCCTTCTTCACTGACCACGTAACCTAGGAAATCTACTTTCCGGATCCAAAATTCGCGTTTTGAGAACTTCGCATAAAGCTTTTCCGCTCGCAATGTTTCTAAGATCTGTCTAAGGTGCTGACTATGCTCATTCTCTCTTTGCGAGTAAATGAGTATATCGTCTATGAACACAATTACGAATTTATCTAGGAAAGGACAGCATACCCTGTTCATCAAGTCCATGAACACTGCTGGTGCATTGGTTAGTCCGAAGGGCATCACTACAAATTCGTAGTGACCATAACGCTTTCAGAATGCCGTTTTGGGAACGTCGCTTTCCTGGACTCGTAATTGGTGATATCCGGATCTCAGGTTGATCTTTGAAAAGTATTTTTCTCCTTGGAGTTAATCGAACAAGTCGTCTATTCACGGTAGTGGGCATCGGTTCTTAATGGTGAGCTTGTTTAGTTCGCGATAGTCGATGCACATTCAAAACGATTCATCCTTCTTCTTTACGAACAGGACTGGTTAGTTCCTAGCCCAAGGTTAAGAACAGGCCTAAGAACAGGACTGGTCAGCACCAAAAACGCCAACGAACAGGCCTAAGAACAGGACTGGTCGAATGAATCCCTTACTGATTAGTTCGTTTAGTTGGCTGGATAATTCCTACATCTCAGCTAGGGCTAGACGATACGGTGATTTGGCTACTGGGGTACCTCCAGGAATAAGATCGATTCTAAATTTGACCTGTCACGTAGGAGGTACTCCTGGAAGATCCTCAGGAAATACGTCAGGAAAATTACAAACTTCAGGAATACTCTTGAGGTCTTTCACTTCTTGCTTTTCATCCACGACATGTGCCAAGAATACGTGGTATTCTTTGCGTAGGTATTTTCGAGCCTTGGCACCACCAGAGATGCATGAGTTGTCTACGCAGCATCAGGATCTGCTAGACAAGGAATTTATTCGGCCGAGCAGTTCTCCATGGGGAGCACTGATCATGTTCGTTAAAAAGAAGGACATACCACACAGGATGTGCATTGACTACCGAGAGTTGAATAAGCTAACGGTGATGAACCGTCACCCACTCCCGAGGAATGGCGATTTATTTGACCAGCTCCAGGGTGTATCTTGGTTTTCCAAGATTGATTTGCGGTCAGGGTACCGTTAGATCAGGTTCAGGGATGATGATGTGCAGAAGACAACCTTCAGGACTCATTATGGTCATTACAAGTTCGTGGTAATGCCATTCGGGCTCACTGATGCATCAGCGGCGTCCATGGATCTCATGAACCGGGTTTACAAGCCGATGTTGGATCGGTCAGTGCTAGTGTTCATAGATGATATTCTTGTCTACTATAGGACTAAGGAGCAACACGGGGATCATTTGCGAGAGGTTTTGGAGACCCCGAGGAGAGAGAGGTTGTATGCTGAATTCTACAAATGTGAGTTCTGGTTGCACAAGGTGCAGTTCTTGGGGCACATTGTCAACCAAAAATGTATATTGGTCGACCTGGTCAAGATTAAGGTTGTGATGAGGTAGAAAACTACAATAGCGTCATCAGAGATTTGAAGCTTTTTGGGTCTCACAGGTTATTATCGGAGATTTATCCAAGATTTCTCCAATATTGTTTTGCTATTATCCCGCCTAACAAAGAAGCCTGATCAGCAGTTGGCTTTTGAGACTCTAAGGCAGAGATTGTGCAAGCCCCCAATTCTCGCGCTTCCCCAGGGTATGGATGATTTTGTGGTTTATTGTGATGCTTCTATATCAGGTTTGGGAGATGTTCTTATGCAGAGGGCAGGGGCGGAACACGAGCAATATAAATACGGGGGCCAAAACATAGACATATCCATATTTTTTTCTAGATGAAGGCATACTCTAATCAATGTAATTTCGTATATAATTAATAGTTCACTATAAAAAAACAGTTGCTCTCATGACTGATATCCAAATGGCAAACTGATACATTTCTAGTTTATATAACTTCATGTTATAATAAAAATATTAATATAAATATAAAAACAAACATTAAGTTAAAATTAAATAAAATATTACATATGTTGTAGAGGTTTATATTGAAAAACTAATTAAAATAAACATAAAAGACTATACTAATCAACGTTGAGGATTGACAACATTTAAAAGAAAACAGAAATAGTACATTAGAAGACTAGGAGAAAGAAATAAAAATTAGTTCAAGTATTATTGTGATGCTGGGAAGTTTTCCAGAGGCTATCCTCAAATACAATTAAATAATAAATTAAAAGTAATACTAGTGGACAAAACCAAAAAGAAGAAAAGTGAACAAAAGTACAACTCAAAAGTCAAAAAGCATTACCTTCATTACATTCATCCCCATGGTTGCAAAATAGAACCAGACGGAGATGGTGATTGTGGAGGCTGTAAGTGCGTGAGCCGTAAGCACGATCCATGAAGATGAACGACAGAGTGAGAGCAAAGAGTGGAGGATATGTGATCGACCAGATCCCATTTGAAGCAACGATTATATGGAATAGCGAGTTACCCGGTTATTGGATGCATTCTCTTTTTCTCCTGTTTGATTTCTTTATGTTTATATTCTTATAATCACGGAATCGATTCGTAAATCTTAAATTGGTATCTGTTTCGAAAATCCAGGGATGCCAATACAGTACTTATCTTTAAGTAACAAATTAATTTATAAAAAATTCAATATTACAAGGCTAAAAACCAGGGGGGCATGGCCCCTCCTGGCCCCTTAAGGGATCCGCCACTGGCAGAAGGGTAATGTGATTGCTTACGCTTCGAGACAGCTAAAGCCTTATTAGGCGAATTACCTCACGCATGATTTGGAGTTAGGGGAAGTAGTTTTCGCCCTCAAGATTTGGATGCACTATATGCGTGGGGTCAGGTGTACTATTTACACTAACCACAAGAGTTTGAGGTACCTGATGGATCAACCAAATCTGAATATACGACAAAGGATACGGTTGGATGTGGTAATGGATTACGATTGTGAGATCCTATACCACCCTAGGAAGGACAATGTGGTGGCCGACACCTTGAGCCATAAGGCAGTAAGTACTCCTATCGAGGATGTTTGTCTAATGATGGTTATTATTTCACCTTTGTTGGATATGATCAAGAAGGATCAGGTAGAGGGATCGAAAAAAAGAATCGGAAAGCTGAACGGATCAAAGGACAAATTCCCTTATTTGTCAGAGACAGTCGGGAATTGTTGACTCAGTGTGGTATATTTTGGGTTCTGAATAGTGGTGAAACATCCTAAAAATACAGACCACAAATTTCATTTTAAATTAAACAAATATAAAACCATTTCTCTGAAAATCACATAGTAATAATATATATCAACCAACGTATCCATAATCAGAACATGTCATAACAAAATCATATCAAAGTATAAATCCCATAGATCTCTGGTGCGGAAAATCGTGTGTGTGTGATGCGCTGCTACCGTGTCGGCTCCTTTCCCTTCGAGGAAGAAGTACCTGAAACCAAAACTTAAAATCGTAAGCACAAAGCTTAGTGAGTTCCCCCATTATACCACATACCATATAATCATATAATGCCTAGCATATCTGGGTGTTGGCCTCCCCTTCGGTCTCTTTCAACCGGTAACCTACCTAGCTTATGTGGGTGCTGGCCTCCCCTTCGGTCTCTTTCAACCGGTAACCGGGGACTATTTCACCCCTACCACTACCACATAATTATCTAGCATAAACATATCAATCATATACAGCCTAGCATATTTGGGTGCTGGCCTCCCCTTCGGTCTCTTTCAACCGGTAACCGGGGACTATTTCACTCCTACCACTACCACATAATAACATAGCATACTAGCACATAAAGCATATCAGATAATGACATACCAGACAATTATCACAAAGACAATCATCTCATCTATAATCATCTACTAGTGGGCCGACATTGGTGCCTTAGACCCACTTCTACTGAAGGTAACTCACCTCGTAAAGCTGAACGTCGAATATCACTGGAAGGAATCTCTAACAGCTGCTCCGATGACTCCCCGACTATCATTATCATAACAACACTTAGTGAAAATCCATAATACTTCTTAGGGTAAAATGACCATTTTACCCCTTCGTCTAATTTGGACCATACCCAGGGCCCATTTCCATCTTATCTTTCCCAGCCCACTATTAGCCCACTACATGCCTACTAATGGCCTAATTTTCTAAATTGGGCCCAACTCCTCAAATGGGCCTTTTCACAAGCCCAATAAATCCTTAGCCCAAAATAAATAATCTCGAGTGGCCCTCTAAGTCTCAGTTCTAGGCCCAGAAACCCTGCTCCACAGTGGGCCATGGGGTCCAACTATCCAGGCCCAGACTTCTAAGTCCCAAAAGCCCCATTTTGCCAATGTGCATGCGTATGCGTGGCGTACCTGGCACGTACGCCCAGCGTATGCTGGCCTTGACCAAAACGGGAAGTTGACCCAGTACGCGTAGCGTACTAGAGTGTACGCACGGCGTACCGGCCAGCTTTCTTAGGGCTTCATTTGTGACTTAACCCATTAATTCCTTACGTCCATAATGTAGATCCAGGTCCTTTAAGGCATCCTAGTCCATAAAGTCACAAACTTTATGTGCTTGCATGCATGGTTGGGGTCAAAACATGATTTTTGGTCCTTAACCCAACTTTGTGACCTTCAAACACTTGCATGGTTGTGGCTTAACCATCAAGGTCCGATTTGTATTACTCTAAGTGCTTCTAAGAGCCCAAAAGGACAACTCTTATGTTCTGAAACTATCAAGACGCAAGCAACCTCAACAATGGAGCCCAAAAGCGACCTAAAACACCCCAAAATCAAATCTAAACATGCAATGATCAAGTTTGAAGCTTGATACCTCAAATGAGTCGGAAATGGTGCTAATCTCCTGGATCTACAAGCTCCATTTGAATCCTTGCTCCTTCTTCAAACTCCTTTCTCTTCTAAATACCAAAACAACACTAAAATGCTCTCAAGTGGCTTCCAAATCACAAGAACACACAAATATGAGTTAGGGTTTTCGTGGTGGCTGTCTAAGGGTGAGGGGGAGGTTGGACCAAAGACACAAGGTCCTATATATAGGGATCAAACCCTAAAATTTAGGGTTTTAGAACCTGCATACGTACGCTGCGCGTACTCCTGGTATGTTGGGCGTACCTTCATAGCTTCCGTGTTCCAGTCTCTTGAGTACGATGAGTGTACATGGCAAGGTACACTCCCGCGTACGATGAGCGTACATGGCAAGGTACCCCCACTTGATTTAGACTTCGTCCTCGAAGTCTGCTGTTGCTGCAGAGAATAACTCGGGATAATGCTCCCTCATCTCGTCTTCTGGCTCCCACGTCCATTATGAGCCCTTACGGTGCTGCCACTGCACCTTCACCACTTCTACTTCCTTGTTTCTCCTGTTGAGAATAGCCATTGGCCGCTCAATGTAGTTCAGGCTATCGTCCACCTGAATATCCTTTAGAGGCACCATTGCAGAGTCATCTACTAAGCACTTCCGCAGCTGGGAGACATGGAATGTGCTATGTATCTGGCTAAGCTCAGTCGGAAGATCCAGCCTGTACGCCACCTTACCCACCCGGGCTGCAGCTCTAAAAGGTCTGATGTACCTAGGGCCGAGCTTTCCCCGTTTTTTGAAATGGATGACACATTTCCAAGGTGACACCTTCAGAAGGACCATATTTTCAACCTGAAACTCCAGGTCCAAACGACGCTTGTCGGTATAACTTTTTTTCCGACTCTGAGCAGTCTGAAGCCTGCTCCGGACCTACTGGATCCTCTCCTTCGTCTTGAGTACCACTTTGATACTCCCCATGACCCCCTGTCCAACCTCACCCCAACATATCAGGGTTTTGCACTTCCTCCCATACAACATCTCGAAGGGAGGATGGTTTATACTCGTGTGGTAACTGTTATTATAGGAAAACTCTGCCAAGGGGAGGTACGTATCCCAGCTACCACCGAAGTCCAGGACGCATGCCCGCAACATATCCTCCAGAGTCTGGATGGTCCACTCGCTCTGACCATGCGTCTGCGGGTGAAAAGCTGTGCTAAAGTGCAAACGAGTACCCAACTAGTCATGAAATTTCTTCCAGAATCTGGAAGTTAATCTCACGTCTCGATCAGAAATCACGGAAACTAGCACTCCGTGTCGAACTACTACCTCTCGGATGTAAATGTCGGCCAACTTCTCGGCCAAAATGCTCTCCTGGATCAGGATGAAATGGGCACTCTTAGTCAACCGATCCATGATGACCCAAATCAAATCCACTCCCCGTACGGTCCTAGGAAGCTTCGTGATGAAATCCATAGTAATATCCTCCCACTTCCACACAAGGATATCCAACGGTTGCGTCTTGTCGTGAGGCCTATGGTGCTTTGCCTTGACCTTCCTGCAGGTCGGGCATCTCTCAATGTACCAAGCTACATCCCGCTTCATGTAGGGCCACAAGTAGTCAGGGCGAAGATCTCTGTACATCTTCGTCGCCCCGGGATGGATGGAAAATCTGGACTTGTGGGCCTTATCCATCAAAATCTGTCGTACTCAACCCCAATACGGAACCCAGACCCTCCCATGCAGGGTCAGCAGCCCATGACTGTTATAGTCAAACGAGGCCACCTGGCCTATGATCCGCTCGCACTTCCGACGCTCCTCCTTCATACGCTCAACCTACGCCTCTTGGATCTGATCCAAAAGTGGAGTCACCACCGTTATCCTCAAGCAAATGTCTCTGATCGGGGCTGCCTTGCGGCTAAGCGCATCGACCACAAAGTTGGCCTTCCTTGGGTGGTAGAGGATCTCACAGTCGTAATCCTTCACCATATCTAGCCACCGACGCCGCCTCATGTTCAGATTCGGCTGATCCATGAGGTACCTCAAGCTCTTGTGGTCCGTGTATATGGTACAACAAACCCCATAGAGGTAATGCCGCCAAATCTTGAGGGCGAAAACTACCGCCCCCAACTCCAGATCATGCGTTGGGTAGTTCGCCTCGTGAGGCTTCAACTGCCTCGAGGCGTAAGCGATGACGTGGCCCCTCTGCATCAATACATCGCCCAAGCCCGAAATAGACGCATCGCAGTACACTACAAAATCCTCCACGCCCTCTGGCACATATCACAATATTGCCCGCTTTGGGCTCTCGGTGCCAAAATTTCCCAGGGGTTACCCATCTCTGGATTGCTCTCGCCCGAGCACGCTTAACTGCAGCGTTCTTATGGGATATGCTGCCCTCATGACTTTAAAACGCGTTGTGACAAGGAAGGTATCCACATCCCTTTTAAGGAAATGATTTTTTTGCCTTCCAAGCTGATGTAGGATCAGGTACAACCCACCTTCACCCCCATTATAGGGTTCGACGTCCCCATCGAACACATCGACCCGTGCCCCAACTCTGATACCATTTGTAACATCCCCCTCTGGCAGGGCCAAGATTGGCGCCTCACACAACCTCTGACACAGCGTCTCGAACACTGCCTGCTGCTCAAGCCCCCAGCAAAAGACCACGACTTTCTTCGTCAGCCGGGTCAAGGGTATTGCTATCTTGGAGAAGTCCTGTATGAATATCTGGTATCTGCTAACCCAAGGAAACTCTGAATCTCAGATGGAGACCTCGGAACCTCCCATTTCATCACAGCCTCCACTTTGGCTGGTTCGACAAAAATACCGTTCTGGTTGACAAGTTGCCCAAGAAACTGCACCTCGTGCAACCAGAACTCGCACTTGGAGAACTTGGCATACAAGCTCTCCCTCCTCAGGGTATCCAACACCTCTCGCAAGTGCTTCTCATGCTGCTCCTGCATCTTAGAGTAAACTAAGATGTCATCAATAAATACGATCACAGACCGATCCAACATCCGTCTGCATATGCGGTTCATGAGGTCCATGAACGCGGCAGGAACATTAATGAGCCCAAAGGGCATCACCACGAACTCGTAGTGGCCATAGCGAGTCCGGAAAGTAGTCTTCCGAACATCCTCGTCTCTGACCCTCATTTGATGGTAGCCCGAACGTAAATCTATCTTGGAAAACCAATATGCCACCTGTAGCTGGTCGAAAAGATCATCAATCCTCGAGAGTGGGTAACGGTTCTTCACCGTTACCTTTTTCAGCTCCCGGTAATCTATGCACATCCGATGCGACCCGTCCTTCTTCTTCACAAACAGGATCGAGGCTCCCCAGGACGAACTGATCGGTCTAATGAATCCCTTGTCTAACAGATCCTTCAGCTGTGTAGACAACTCCTGCATCTCGGGAGGAGCCAACCAATATGGTGCCTTGGCTATCGGAGCCGCACCAGGGACTAGGTCGATCTTGAACGCCACCTATCTCTCCGAAGGTATCCCAGGCAGCTCCTCTAGAAATACGTCTGAGTACTCTCACACTACTGGTACATCACTCACAGTTGCCTTACCCGCCTCCCGGGTATCCATAATGTAGGCAACATACCCTGCACAACCCTGCTGAAGGTAGCGCCTAGCCCCCGCTGCTGAACACATAGTTGGTCCATGTTGCGGCCTCTCGCCCTGAATCACCAGCTCTCCCCCACTCGGGGTCCTGACATGCACCAAATGTTGCGCACATTCGATCACCGCTCCATTAGGGCTCAACCAATCCATGCTTATGATGACCTTGTTCACACGCAACAGAATGGGAACCAAATCCACTAGGTATCGCTCGTCGTACAACCTCAAGACACAATCTCTAAAAACCTCTGATGCCCGGACATATCGGTTGTCAGCAATCTCGACCTCTAGAGGACAGTCCAACATCCACGAAGACTCAGAAAACCTCTTGCTAAGCACTAGGGAGACAAATGATCGGGTAGCCCCCGAATCGAATAACACCTGGACTGGGATACCGTTCACATGGAACGATCCTGAACAACACATAAAACATAGCACATAAATATCATAAACGACATATAACAAGAGTTAGGGAGAAGAAAACATACCCGTCACCACATCCGGTGCGACACGCGCCTCCTCGGTGGTCAGATGGAAGCTCGGCTCCTCGCCATTGGAGCGTCTTTCTTGCCCTGTCGGTCATCCGTGATCTGCAGGGTCGCTGGAGCTGGCACCGCCACTGGCGCTCCCGATGTCAACCTCGGGCAGTTGGCATTTTTATGGGCCTTTTGATTGCAATGGAAGCAAACCAGGTCTGACGTCTGAAGGGTGGGGGTATGGGCAGTATAATCCCTGCCAAAGTGTCCGAGCTTGCCGCACTTAGAGCAGCCCAATCCCCCTAATATGCACACTCCCTCGTGCGCCTTGCCATATTTCCCACAGCGGCCCTGACCCTTCTGGACCTTCGACCTAGAGTCGAATCCCTTGGGTTTCTTCCCCGAAACCTTAGTAACCTGTCCGGCCTCCGCCTTCCTCTTTCGGAGGTGCTCTATGTCGATCTCCTTCTCCCTCGCCATCGCAATCATGTCCTCCAGAGTCGGGCATGTCGAGTAGCTGACATGTTTTCGGATGTCAGCCCTCAACATGTCGTGATACCTGGTCTTCCTCATCTCCTCATCCCCAACATACTGAGGCACCAGTAAGGGTCTCTCCCGAAACTTAGTGGTAATCTCCACCACCGACTCAGTCGTCTGCCTCATATCCAGAAACTCCCTGGCCAGCTGCTACAGCTCTACAGCCGACACAAACTCTGCCCTAAACCTGGTCATAAAGTCCGACCAAGTCATAGCCTCGATTGTTGGGGCTCCCAACGAATCACTGACTACCTCCCACCAGTCCCTAGATCTGTCTCTCAAACAACCTGCAGCGTACCGAACCTTCGACCCCTCAGGGCAGAAGCTCGTCAACTGGGCAGACTCGATGTCTGCAATCCACCTCATGGCCACAATGGGGTTCTTCACCCCATGAAAGTCTGGCGCACCACATCCCCGAAAGTCCTTGAAGGAGAGTGTGCGCGTCTCTGTCTGGCCAGATGCCATGTCGCTCCTGAACGCCCTGAGTCGATCCTCCATCAGCTCGATGATCCCTTCCTTCCACATCTATCCTACTTTCCTCAAGGATTGCCTTGACTTCATCAAGTCCCTTCTACTACTACTGCTCACTGCTCTAATCTCTTCCTAGGCTTACCCTAGGGTAACTCTCCGACCTACTCTCCGCCATCAGCCGCATAAGAAATTCCTGTTACCTTTACATAACTAGCTCACGAATACCATTACATATCACTAAGACCAGATAATTTTTCGAATGAGAGGTCGTACCCTACAATGGTTGGACTCAAACAAGAGCTGCGAAATAGGGCTAGACCTAACCTTTTGAAATTATTTAGTCCTCGTAATATGTAACTTAACGTATTCGTTTACTAGTTAGTTAAAGATAACTAGAACTCCTAAAAGCACAAAGCAAGGCAGCATTCAAGCATTGAGTAACAAAACCAAGCATATCCTATTCAGGCCATCATATCACTGATTAATCAGTTCTAGCATGAAATTCAATAGGCACATAAGGCATCTTCCTAGATCCTTAGCCCTAATCTAGCATGTAGTTCTCATACACATATAATAGGCATATAAGGGCATCCTTCCTAGATCCTCAACCCTAATCTAGCATACAGTTCTCATAATCATATCATATCATAACATAACATGTATGGGTATCTTGGGGAAAACTTACTTGCGCTCGGCCGATTGCACGCATCACACACCTTGATCTTTCTCAAAACTCTTCGTTTTAATTTTTAGAAAAATTATTTTCTTGTAAAAATCTTTCAAACCCTCGATTTGAGTCCAGACACCCCCAGAGGTGTGTCTGAATCCCTTAAACCAAGGCTCTGATACCAACTTGAAACATCCAAAAAATACGGTCCAAAATTTTCATTTTAAATTAAACAAATATAAAACCATTTGTCTGAAAATCACATAGCAATATATATATATATATATATATATATATATATATATATATATATCAACCAACATATCCATAGTCAGAACATGTCATAACAAAATCATATCAGAGTATAAATCCCATAGATCTTTGGTGCGGAAAACTGTGTGTGTGTGATGTGCTGCTACCGTGCCGGCTCCTTTACCTTCGAGGAAGAAGTACCTGAAACTAAAACTGAAAACCGTAGGAACAAAGCTTCGTGAGTTCCCCCATTATATTACATACCATATAATCATATAATGCCTAGCATATCTGGGTGCTGGCCTCCCCTTCGGTCTCTTTGAGTCGGTAACCTGCCTAGCATATCTGGGTGCTGGCCTCCCCTTCGATCTCTTTCAACCGGTAATCGGGGACTATTTCACCCCTACCACTACCACATAATAATCTACTATAAACATATCAATCATATGTAGCCTAGCATATCTGGGTGCTGGCCTCCCCTTCGGTCTCTTTCAACCGGTAACCGGGGACTATTTCACCCCTACCACTATCACATAATAACATAACATACTAGAACATAAAGGATATCAAATAATGGCATCCCAGACAATTATCACAAAGACAATCATCTCATCTATAATCACCTGCTAGTGGGCCGACATTGGTGCCTTAGACTCACTTCTACTGAATGTAACTCACCTCGTAAAGCTGAACGACGAATATCACTGGAAGGAATCTCTAACAGCTGCTCCGATGACTTCCCGTATATCATTATCATAACAACACTTAGTCAAAATCCATAATACTTCTTAGGGTAAAATGACCATTTTACCCCTTGGTCTAATTTGGACCATACCTAGGGCCCATTTCCATCTTATCTTTCCCAGCCCACTATTAGCCCACTAAAGGCCCACTAATGGCCCAATTTTCTAAATTAGGCCCAACTCTTCAAATGGGCCTTTTCACAAGCCCAATAAATCCTTAGCCCAAATGCCCTCAAGTGGCTTCCAAATCACAAGAACACACAAATATGAGTTAGGGTTTTCGTGGTGGCTGTCTAAGGGTGAGAGGGAGGCTACACAAAAGGCATAAGGTCCTTTATATAGGGATCAAACCCTAAAATTTAGGGTTTTAGAACCTACATACGTACGCTGCGCGTACTCCTGGTACGCTGGGCGTACCTACATGGCTTCTGCGTTCCAATCTCTTGAGTACGTTGAGCGTACATCGCAAGGTATGCTCTGCGTACGGTGCTTGCTCAGCCCAATTACAAGGGCCTAAAGGTATAAGCCCAAACCTTATAAAACTATTAACCTTATCTAAATAAAAAAAATTAGTACCTTATAAATCCCGGATGTTACAACTAGTGGCGGTGAGACAGACAGTTCTGGAAGAGGCTCATAAGTCAAAAATCTCAATCCATCCGGGGGTCATGAAGATGTATCTAGATCTGAAGTTGAGTTATTGGTGACCCTATATGAAGAAGGAGATAACATGGTTCGTAAAGTAGTTCCTGACTTGTAGGTGAGTCAAGACCGAATATTAGAGACCCCACGACAAGATGCAACTGTTACCTATTCCCATGTGGAAATGGGAAGAGATTACAATGGATATCGCAAGGCTACCAAAGACGACACATGGAGTGGATTCTATCTGGGTCATTTTTGATAGGTTGACCAAGAGTGCACATTTCATACCGATTGCCGAGAGTATATCTGCTGAGAAGCTAGCTAATATCCACATTCGGGAGGTGGTGGTTCGGCACGAGATGCCAATTTTGGTGGTTTCGGACCGGGATGTTCGTTTCATATCCAAGTTATGGAGGAAGCTTCATGAGGAGTTGGGTACTAAGTTGCATTTTAGTACAACATACCATCCCTAGTCCGATGGTCAGAGCGAGCGGACGATTCAGATGCTCGAAGATATGCTCCGGGCATGTGTATTAGATTTTGGAGGGAGTTGGGATACTTACCTTCAACTGGTTGATTTCTCTTACAGCAACAATTATCATGCCAGTATTAACCGACGACCTTTTGAGATGTTGTATGGGAGGAGGTGCAGGACCTCGGTTTGCTGGGGGGAGGTTGGGCATCGGGTCATAGGGAGTGCTGAAGTGGTACTCAAGACCACTAAGTTGATTCAATAGGTGTGTGACAGATTGCGAGTCACGCAAAGCCGACAGAAGAGTTATGTAGATCGGTAACTTTCAGACCTTGAGTTTCAGGTAGGGACTTGGTGCTTCTGAAGGTGTCACCTTGGAAATGTGTCATCCGATTTTCAGAAGTGGGCAAGCTTGGCCCCAGATTTATTGGTCCCTCCAGGATCACCGTTTGGGTGGGCAAGGTTGATTACCGATTGGATTTGTCTGACGCGCTCAGTCAAATCCACAACACCTTCCATGTTTCTCAGTTTAGGAAGTGTGTGGCCAATGATTATGCAGTTGTACCTTTGGATGATGTTCAGGTTGATGATCGTCTAAATTATGTGAAGAGACTTGTAACAATCTTGGATAGGAAGATGAAGGCATTGCACAACAAAAAGGTGTCTTTGGTCAAAGTCCAACGACAGCATCAGAGGGGTTCCGAATGGACATGGGAGCCCGAGGCGGAGATGCGAAAGCACTACCCTGATTTATTTGCGACAACAGACTTCGAGGACGAAGTCTAGTTCAAGTTGGGGAGAGTTGTAACATCTTGATTTTCCAGATATTCCATTTTGACCCTTGGTTTGAGTATTGTTTGCACAGTTAGTCCCTAATGGCATTTTTGTAATATTGGGTCGTGCATTCGTACGTTGGGCGTACTTTGAGTACGCAGGGCGTACGTGGCCAGTGTGAAAACCCTAATTTTTAGGGTTTGGACCCTATGTAAACATCATTATTGCCCCATACTCTTTCTTAACTCTAGCCTCCATCTCTCTTTGCCCTCATACTAAAGTGTGTGAGTGTATTTTGAAGCTTGGAGAGTCATTTTGGTGCCATTTTGATGCTCTTAGAGGTAAAGAAAGAACCTTGAAGTTGTGGTGCTTCACTAAAGGCTTTGGATCCAACAACTACTCTCTTTGTGCATCTTTTGGAGGTATAAAGCTCCAACCTTGATAAATATTTCATTAGATCTAATTATAGCTTCAAAGTTGGCACCTTTTTGTCCCAAAATTTCATCCTTGTGAGTATGGAATACTCCAGGACATTTGAGTTGTCCTTTCAAAGGTTTTAGGGTGTGATAAGTCATAAAAATGTGATATTGGGCATTAGTTTCTTTCCATGCATGATCTAGGTTGTCTTAATGAGTTAAGAAGTTAGGGTTTTTAGTTTTGGGCACTTAATAGCCATGCAAGATCATAAAGTTGGAAACTTTATGATTAAGGACATCATTTGAGGGTTAGATCTGGATTTTGGACGAAAGAGCTTAAGGATTAAGCTCTTAATGGGAATAGATGGTGGCAGCTGCGTACGCTGGGCGTACAAAAGGGTGCGTTGCAAGTACGTGGTCAGCCCCTCGATTCTGGTCAAACACGTAGTACGCCCCGCGTACCTTTTATGTACGCCCAACATACTCGCCGAGTTGACCAAGTTGACTTTGACTTTGACTCTGACGTTGACCAGGAGTTTGACCTAGGGGTATTTTGGGTATTTTTAGCTGTAGTCTGAGTTTGGGTCACTTTTATTTGTAAAGATGACCGATAGATTCAATTTTCGGAGCAACTTAATGTTCACCTTTTCATCTGACTGTGAGGTGAGTTTTCTCACTGTATCCATGGGTCGAAGGTGTCACACCCCCAAACCAAGGACGGCGGAAACGTCCGGGGGTGGAGGACTTCATTTACAGTATCACATAACGAATATAATAGTGCTCAAAGTAAATACAACCATCATAAATATAATTGAAAATGTTACACCATGGAATAAGTTTACATGTTTCAAAATCAATTACATTATGATGACAAAATGAAACGTTTGACGATTTATCGTCCCATCCTCAAAATGCTGATGTTTTCATGTTTCACTGATTTCCTAAGAATACAAGTAGTTTTGAAAAAGTGTCAACAATTAAGTTGGTGAGTTCATAAGAGTTTTGTTTGAGAAAGAAACCGTTTTCCTTGTAAAAGCGACAAAGTATGTTTCCAGAAAATCCAATATTTTATTTATTAAGTGGAATGAATGCTTCTATGTTATGCGATAATGAATCCTAGAGAGACCCATAGATTCCTTCTATAACCGCCCAGTGTATATAAGTTATATAAAATTTAAGTTGAATAAACCGTTGAATATAATGGGTCTGCCCTAGGTCCACAACCAAACAAGGAACAGGAGATGAGGCGGACCCACCAATTCTAAGTCGATCGTAACTAGATTCTTATAAAACTCTAGCATATACACTTAGCAATTATAGCTGAAGTCTATCAATTCTTAATGAAATATAGTTTTAATATCATAAAACTAGTTTGTGTGAGCCTGGTACTTTGTATTTGTACCCCCTTTTGGTACGAAACCGGTACTTTGTATTTGTACTCCTTTTCGTATGAAAACCTGGTACTTTGTATTTGTACCCCTTTTTGCATGAAACCGGTACTTTGTATTTGTACCCCTTTTTGGTATGAAACCGGTACTTTGTATTTGTACCCCTTTTCGTATGAAAACCTGGTACTTTGTATTTCTACCCCTTTTTGTATAAAACCGGTACTTTGTATTTGTACCCCTTTTCGTATGAAAACCTTTTGTAACGTAAATGAACATAAACTATACCTATTATAGTTTATCAAAAAGTTTGAAATGTATATGCAACCTAACTATACCTATTATAGTTTAATATGTTTGTTTGTGGTGTATAAGAACCTTTTTCTACGTAAGTCGAAGGCATAGTAAAATATAACTATGTTTATCTTGCTTTGTTTTGTACTAATGGTAATGGTGGAGGATTCTTACACTTCAGTGGGTATTTTCTGTTATATAAATTATACCACAACAAGAAACACATGTAAAAATATGAAGTCATCAAAGATTAACACTTTGCTCGACATGTTACAAAGTGTGTTGAAAGTTAAAAGCTGTTATCTAGATTTTGACCTTTCTACACTGTTTTAGAAGAATTATATAAAAATCATACGAAGTCGAAAACTAAATCCGTAAATTCTGAGAGTTCACAAAATGTGTCTAGTTTGTTCATAATTTTTATTATGGTTTTTAGAAGTCTTTAACTTATGTTAAAATGTTCATATTCACAGACTGGTCCGAATTTGTTTCTGAAATGATAGGCAGTTTTGTAAAAATCACCATAAATCGTAGAAAAATCGTATGGTAATGTGCAAGTAGTCATTTTAAAGGTATGAACCTGAACTATTTGCACCTAATACAGTTTTGAAAACTAAAATGTTTAAGTTGACCAAAACAGTCCGTGAATGGAGTTGAACTTTTCTGATGAAGACTGTTAAATGAGTTTAGTTGTGTTCTTAGTGTTTTTACTTGTATTCCCCCCCCTTAAAACTTAAGAAAAACATGAAAAGATAGGGGTATGAACTCGCTTTGTGTGATTTCAGTGGATGGAGGTTGAAGGAGAGAAGTGTTCAACTCAAGAACACTAGAAGGATTGCTTGAAGATTCGAGAATCTAACACCCTATTGATGGAGTTTGTGTAAGGAATCAATGATTTGAGTAAAAGGAAATGTAATAACCATAAGGAGGGTGATGATACTTACCAAATGAAGGAGAAAAGCTGGAAAATGCCTTGGAAATCTCGAATTTGTGAGAGAGAGTTTGAGAGAAAAGGTGTGTTTGATCTTTGGTGAAAAGTGTGAAAATGCGAGAAGTGTGAGGAGAGAGGGGGTTTTCCAACCCTTGACCAATAGTGTGTCTGGTCAAATGGTGGGGAAAGTACTCTTGAATGACCAGGTATGGTGTAAGGACAATAGCTGGTCATGGAGTGGGCATGAGGTGGTTGCTTGTGTCATAAACTAAAGAGAAGTCAACACTCCACCTCAATTATTCACCCACTAGATTTTATTCTTAAATAAAGATTTCCATAAAAATATATTTAAATTATGAATATTTAGGGTCTTATATGTTAAAATATTATTTTTGGAGAAAATCCCGCGTTAAAATAATTAAAAACGGGCTTAAAACGCAAAACTAGTCGAAAACCGGGTGAAAAACGCAAAATCCGAAGTCAGGAGGTGATTCCGGTCTTGGTCGCTGAAATGGACCCGAAGTGGAGCTCAGTCGCGGATGCAAAAGGAAGGCGCTGCGGTCCGAAGTTAAGAGGCTGCGGTCCGAAGTCAGGAGAACCGGAGGCGAACATCGGATGCGGGCTCCATGCCGCTGCGGTCGGCGGCTGCTGGCTGCGGCTTGTTGGTTGCGGTTGCGGCTGCTGGCTGCGGCTTGTTGGTTGCGGCTGCGGCTAGATGGCCGCGGCTCCTCAAGGAGACTCCGGTTCACGGAGGGTTTGATCCCTATAGAAGGGCTCCGGCCTTAAGAGGCTATTTTCCAAGGTATCTTCCCGTTTCGCATGGTTTTTCACCAAGTCAAGTGTCGGGACGCCCCAATTGATTACGAAAAAAAAAACCAAAAGAGGTTTTGAGAGAGATTTGGGAGAGATTTGACGTTCTTGGAGAGATTTCTTATACAGAGAGAGATTTGGGAGAGATTTGACGCTCTTGGAGAGATTTCTCATACAGAGAGAGATTTGGGAGAGATTTGACGTTCTTGGAGAGATTTCTCATACAGAGAGAGATTTTGGAGAGATTTCACATTCTTGGAGAGATTTGGGAGAGATTTGACGTTCTTGGAGAGATTTCTTATACAGAGAGAGATTTGGGAGAGATTTGACGCTCTTGGAGAGATTTCTCATACAGAGAGAGATTTGGGAGAGATTTGACGTTCTTGGAGAGATTTCTCATACAGAGAGAGATTTTGGAGAGATTTCACATTCTTGGAGAGATTTGGGAGAGATTTGACATTCTTGGAGAGATTTCTCATACTTAGAGAGTTTCGGGAGAGTTAGAGTGAAAGAGATTGGGAGAGACTTCTTTTGTGACCTTTTTGAGTGTTTGGCTTTGTAACGCAAGGTTTGTAAACCTCGTTAAGTCTTGTTATGATTGTTATATGCCCCCGAGGGTTAAGGAATAATGTTTTATTGAGTAGTTTCATCACTTGCCCTGATTAGGGTTTAGAGTTTCCGAACACGTGAAAATTCCAAGTGATACTTCGTATTAAGATTGCGAGTTGTTCGATAAGAAACATAATGGAAACCCCAATATACAAGGGTTAGATGAGTTGATCGGTTTGACTTGTTGACTTTAGTTGACTTTGACTTGGCCAAAATTGACGGTTGTCACAGAAGGCATCAACGCCGGCCCATCATTGTGTTATGTAAGATGATAGCTGTTATGTGACTTATATGTGTTGCATGTTCGGGTTGAAATAGACCCCAAAGCGGGGCCCACTATTTTATGATCGGGTTGAAATAAACCCTAGAGCGGGGCCCACTATGATATGATTGGGTTGAAATAGACCCCATGACAAGGCCCATATATGATGATTGGGTTGAAATAAACCCCCATGGCGAGGCCCCAGGGTAGGGCCCATATATGTATATCGGGTTGGAACACACCCCAGTGTTAAGACCAATTGTATGATTGGTATGTGGTACTTTTGGGGGAACTCACCAAGCCTTGTGCTTACAATTTATGTTTATGATTTCAGGTACTTCCGGTTCGAAAGGGAAGGGCCCGACGTGATGACACAACATCCTCCCCTCATGATTACGTACTTTTTGGATATTATTACTCTGATGATTTTGGATATTGTACATTGTGAATGTTTTGGAACAGTTTGATGTTTGAACTATTGATTTTTAAAATGGACTTTTTTATCATTATTTGGGGACGTTACAATTTGGTTGAAACCGAACCCAAACCGACAATTTCGGTTTTTAGGTTTTCAAACCCATTGGGTTCGGTTTTTGAACGAGTTTGAGTTTTGGGTTTATAGGTCGTTTTTTTGGTTCAACCCATGTTTTTTTAACGGCTAACACACACACACACACACACACTCTCTCTCTCTCTCTCTCTCTCTCTCTCTAAATACTACTAGACTTGAGCCCTCAACCCATTGGGGAAGAAACATATTTTGCAACACATGGGTTGTTTTGGGTTTCAACCCATTTTCCAGGAATCCTAAATAACATGAAACAAATTCAGTACATAGTTGTCTTCCTTACGTTGAGGCTCGAGAGCCTTTATCTTGCTTGGGTCTTATTAGATCAAGTAGAAGATTTACCGACTTAGAGATAGGGTATGTGTCTTCCTGATGCAATTGTGCTTGTGAATATGAGATGCTGAGAGAGTGAGACGAGAGGAGCGTTAGTAAACAACGGGGTTAGGATTTTGAAAGTTTTGTATATTTATTATTTTAATAAAACATATAACATTTATTAAAATATATACTCATTAAATAATTAATAATATGTATACCGAGTCGGTTTTTTGGCTTGGATTGGTTTTAAACCCAGAACCGAACCCAAGCCGAATTTTTCGGTTTCGAAAATTCTAAACCCAAAACCGACGGTTTGAGTTCGGTTTCGGTTTTTCTATGTCGTTTTTTCGATTTTCAATATCGGTTTGATTGGCTCTACTGGCTACATCCTCTACTACCAAATGTATAGCAACCTATACTGCTGAATGATAGCAATTTCTCAAGAACTAACAAAATATAATGAAGATCAATATAATCGACATAGAAAAAATATATAAATAAAAAGTTGAAAACAAACTATACAAAAAGCATTACATGTTTACATTCTTTTTATGTATGTAACCACTTTTTCTTTTATTTTCTAATATATTTCCCTAAGTTATACTCGAAGTCTTTGGATCAACAGTCACGAGTCTTGCTGGTCATGTTTTTTTGTATAAGACCCACACCCAACCAACTCCCTCCGCCTTTCCATACACAATTACACACCCTCCGTCACCTCCTCATCCTCTTCATTCCCTTGTATCTTTCTCTCTCACTACGTTCCAGTTTTAGGGTTCTTAAGCTTCTCATTTACCTGCGGAAGAAGAATTGCAGATTGTTAATGGAGGAGTGAGTAGTCTCTCCCCCATCCCCCCTCTCTCTACCTCTCTCTATCTGCTTTGTAAACATATACCCGTACAAATAAGCTATCATGGCGACGGTGCCCACGAAGAATCAGCAACGACTGCATAATTTCTCGCTTCCATTCCTAAAATGGGGACAGAGAACCCAAATCAACAACAACTGCCGCCGCCGCTACCGCAACTTTCCTCTCACCGACTCAGACCTCAATAATGACCGTAAACCTCATCGGTTTCATAATCGGGAGAGTAAAGACACAAAAACGAAAGATGAGGAAGAAAACGGGGGAGTTTTGTTGGATAGAGGCGATAACACCGGGAAATCATCGGATGTGGCTGCGGCAGCTGATGGAGACGTTAAGCCGTGGAATCTGAGGCCGAGGAGGTTCGTGATCAATACTGTTGATGGTAATGGTGCGGTTATGGGGGTGAATAGTGCAAAGTCAGGGTGGTTGTTGAGAGGTGGTGCGTCGGCGGCGGCGGCGGCGGATGAGGAGAAGATTAAGGAGAAGGAGAAGGAGAAGGAAGAGGATCAGATGAAGAAGAAGAGGAGATTATGGATCTCGTTGTCGAAGGAAGAGATTGAAGAAGATGTATATGCGTTTACTGGATCAAAACCAGCTCGAAGGCCTAAGAAAAGGAACAAAACCGCGCAGAAACAAGTCGATGTATGTCTGTTGCTCCAGAGCTCATAAATTTCAAAATCTTCTTCTTCCTCGACTGATTATGTTCATTGTTCAATGATTAATTGATTATCTGTTTCAAATCGCAGAATGTTTTTCCTGGGCTATACTTGGTTGGAATTTCAGCTGATTCATATCGAGTTTAAACTTCACAGTTCATACTATTAAGGTATAATCTTTCTTCATATCTCCATTTCCCAGCATCCATGAGATGTAATTTCTTTTCTCTGAGTGGATTTCATAAATCTGTTCTTGGGTGTTTCTGATGCTTTCATCTGTTGCAGAAGCAGAGACTAGAGAGTAGAGACAGATGAAATTGATCAAATCACAATCTACTTGGAAGAGAAAAGAAGCCTCAGTTCGAGGTATAATCTATAATGTACTAATTATATAATAAAAATGGTTGATTTGAGTCTATGATTTCAAACATAAAAGTTTGTATGATACATATGAATGTAAAGGGTTCAGGTTATTAGTTTGTTAAATCTTTGAAGCTCATTGTTCTCTGAATGGAAGTTCCATGTTTGATTTTGATTCTTGTTTTCCAGAATCATTCTGCCAAATAATTTGATAATCTCTGTGTTTTACTATATGTATGATAGAAAATTTAAATTTTTCCTTTTGAATTTTGATAATGCCATTATTCATAAAGAAAATTATTGAAATGTGGTTTTACTTCAATTTTTATGTTACAATCATGTTTCAAGTCAGATAGAGTGATCATCAATGGAACATAGTGAAGAACAATCTAGTAAGTTCCTCTACTTAATGTCAATTACTTTTTGCATACATTTTTATAGTTAAATGCAAGAAATAGAATTGTACTTTTGTTGATTTGTTTATTATAGCATTTTACTTTCATTTCTTTCAATTATAACATTGTACTTTAGAAAAATATATCTGATTAAAGAATGCCATTTAAATCTAATCAATTTTCATTGTTATAATAAGTAAAAAAATGAAAATACAATGTTATTTCTTGCATTTAACCCTAAATTTTTATTCCATTAGTACATACCTGAATCCTGATAGCACTTGTCCCTCCTCTATAAAACCATGTCATGTCACATCCATTATATAATTTTTTTTTTAATAATAATTTATTTGAAGTTTATAACATGGACCCGTTATCAATTTTTTGTTTGTTTCATAATTATTTATCTAAAACAAATTTGTTTACTTACTTTTAACCAATAACAATGTTTTTAAATTATCCAACAAAATATCTAGTAAAGTAGCGACTATATTATTCGCAGTTTAACATGTAATAGTCAGTACCATTGTACATAAATATTAAGTTTAAGGATCTGTTTTTTTTTTTTTTTACAATTAAAACAGCATAATTTCTTATGTTATGAGTCATTACTCCAATATTCTTCCAACTACAACTACATACAAAAAACATCAAATCAAAATATACATTAATATTTAATTGATGAAAATACATTTTTTATTATAACAAGTTTAAATAAAATAGAGTAGATATAATTTGTAATTAGTTGCTTCGTAATTCGTAAGACATAGGTTGTGAAAACTTGTTTAAACTAATGTGATTTATTTTTAAAAAACTTAATATTTTTTTTGGGAACGGCAAGCAAAATTCATTAGCACAAAGTAACAAAAGACTGAAGCGAGGAGCTCAAACCAATTACAAGAAAACATTTGAAATAGGAGACATAGCCCATATATACCGATTAAGGTTATACGACTTAGCTCTATTTTTTATCCAATTAAAAGTGCTAATAGGGGTGAGCATTTGGACCGGACCGGTTTCGAATAATATTGTGGACCGTTGACCGTACCAGATGATACTTATCGATGATACTTACCGGGTCCAGGTCCGGATTTTCCGGTTCTTGGACCCGTTTGAACCGGTACAACTTTATATGCATATGGTACAACTTGTTAAAACGTGTTTTTGGGTTTGATACAATTCTTTAAAACAAATATGTTGTTGGGTTTGATACGTTACAACTCATTAAAATGAATACTATTTAGGGTTTGATACGATACAACTTGTAAAAATGAATACGTTTTCGTTTATTGTGCTCTTTGGACCGGTTAAAATTTTATTATTTATACTTTATACCATTTGTTTGAAGGATTGTAACTCATTAACAATAACACCAAAAACAACAAAATTATAGTCTAAAATCATCTACAAACTCTAAATTACACGTTGGAAAAAACCGAATGTCAATCCGACTTAAAACAAATGAGATATGCTTGTTTAAAGAAGTTCACAGAATACAAAAGTTTAAATTTATTGCTGAAAAGTTGAAATATTTCAACATTGATCTCTCATCTTTGAAGGATTATAACTCATTGAATATAATACCAAAAACAACAAAATTATAGTCTAAAATCATCTATAAACTCTAAATTACACGTTGGAAAAAACCGCAAGTCAATCCGACTTAAAACGAATGAAATATGTTTGTTTAAAGAATTTCACATAATACAAAAGTTTAAATTTCTTGTTGAAAAGCTGAAATATTTCAGCTTTGATATCTCATCTTTAAAGTACTATAACTTATCGAATATAATACCAAAAACAACAAAATTATAGACTAAAAATACAAACTCTAAATTACACGTTAGAAAAAACCGAATGTTAATCCGACTTAAAAAGAATGAGATTTGCTTGTTTAAAGAATTTCACAGAATACAAAAGTTTAAATTTTCTTGCTGAAAAGCGGAAATATTTCAGCTTTGATATCTCATCTTTGAAGGATTGTAACTCATCAAATATAATACTAAAAACAACAAAATTTACAGTCTAAAATCATCTATAAACTCTAAATTACACGTTGGAAAAAACCGTACGTTAATCCGACTTAAAACGAATGAAATATATTTGTTTAAAGCAAGGTTGTCAAGATCGGGATCCTACCTAAGATCGTTTTTGGGTTTGCAAGATCGGGATCGAGATCCTAAGATCCCACAAAATAAAATATAATTTTAATTTGTAATATTTAATCATAAAAAATATTTCAAACATTTAATTTTTCGTTTAAAAGTTATAAAAATTCAAAATAGTCATAAGTCACAATAAAAAATGATAAATGGTAGATTGGTAAAGGGTAAAAAACATAAAGTGGTAAAAAAAAATTTCATTTGCAAAAAAAAATAAATAATAATAAAATAAAAAAATCAAGGGAATGTAGGATCGGATCGGATCTCGATCCTACGATCCTACCTACGATCTTACGATCCTATCTGCGATCCTACCCCAAATACGATCCTTTTACGATCCATATCGTTTTTCATACCTAGGATTGTAGGATTGTACGATCCTACGATCAGGATCGCGATTTTGACAACCATGGTTTAAAGAATTTTACAAAATACAGTTTTTTTAAAAATAAGTCGGAACAAAACCGGTTTTTACCCGAATCCAGCTGGACCGGACCGGTAAAAAAACCGGATCGGATTTGCTGAAATCCTAGAACCGAGAACTGACCCGGGGTCCAAAAAACGGTCAGGTCCGGTCTCCACAGGTCCAAATGCTCACCCCTAAGTGCTAATACTAATTTAATCAGCCATAAGCATAATAGCTTGCCTTTCATTCTCGAAGACAACTATATTCCGGGCTTTCAAAATTACCCATAGAGTGGAGTAGATAAGCTATAACTTCAGCTTCTTAATTTTTTTTACTATCAACCTGCGAACTCAACATTTCAAGTAGATCAGAGCAAGAGCAAGGTTGCATTTGAAGCATTTTAGACCACTCCATCAACCATTTTCATAGCTTCGAAACTACACAACAAGAAAAGAAAACATGACCTAGGCTCTCATCACCCAATAGAAGTGACACAAGCTCGATGAAACATTTATACCATGTTTTAGTAACTTTGGAAAGATGAGAATACTGTTTTTAAGCATCATCCACACAAAACAATTAACTTTTAATGGGATCCATTGTACCTGGTTAAAAAGAGTTCACCGTACCATCACCTTGTCCGTTAATGAGTAACCTTAGATCTTTAACCGAGAAGCCATTATCACCATCACTTTTCCAATGCCATATGCATGCGCCACATGTAAAATTAACATTACCGATGCAATCCTTATTAGTCTCCAACGGATATAAATAAGGCAATCCACCTCGAATTATGATCAACATCATCATTAACTTTATCCAATACAAGGCAATCCTTGTTAGTCTCCAACGAATATAAATAAGGAAATAACTCTTTTAATGCAATGTTACCACACCAAGTATCTTTCCAAAAAAATGTTTTATCACCATTTCCAACCACCTTCTTAAACAACTCTGAAATAGAAATGCCTTTAACTTTCAATTCCATGTTGATTTGAGATGTATTCAACCACACACCTTTCATGGATTTCTTGGCAAGAGGTTTACCATCAATAAGCTTTATCTTATGAATTGACTTTATGAAAAACAAACCAAACGAATTATACCCACTCCTTAGCTACTGCCACCATTTGGTAAGAAGTGCCAAATTAGCCGAGTCAAGATTGACAACTCCAAGACCGCCTTTTTTCTTGGGTTTTGTAACAACATCCCAAGACATCCAATTTAACTTCTTTTTATCATCATCAGCTCCCCATAAGAACCTCTTCCTAATGCTATCAAGAAGGTTAAGAATCTTCCTCGGAGTTCTAAAAAGAGAAAAATAATAAAGATGTAAGCTATTAAGAACCGAGTTCACAAGTGTGAGACAACCGCCAAAAGATAAAGATTTTGCCTTCCATTTTAATAATATTTTCTTAAATTTATCCACCACCAGATTCCAATTTTTGGCAAGCTTCATATTTTCCTCCACCGGAAGCTTCATATTTTTCATATTTTCCCCATCGGGAGCCCAAGATAAGCAAAAGGAAATAAAAGTGGCTCACACATAAGGATTCTAGCAAGTCTATTAACTTCCAAACTATCAACACTAACTCCATAAATTTTACTTTTGTGTAAATTAACTTTCAAACCCGAGGCAAGGAAAAAACAACGAAACAATCTATTAAGGTTTACAAAATTAAGTTCCGACCATTCTCCAACAAATGTCAAATCATCGACATACATAAGATGTGAGAAACATACCATTATTAGGAAGAGAAAGGCCCGGAAGTAATGAAGGTCACAAGCCGCCTCCACAGAAACATGCAATCCTTCCATAATGATAATAAAAAGAAATGATGCCAAAAGGTCACCTTGTCTAACCCCTCTCATAATCTTAAACTCCTTTGTAGGTGAGCCATTAATCAAAACCAACACCCTACTAAAAGAAAGACACCCCCTAATCCATCTTCTCAATTTCCACCCAAACTCCATTTGCTCCATAACTTAATCAAAGTACTCCCAAATCAAAGAGTCAAACGCTTTATCAAAACCAACTTTGAAAATTAATGGTTTTTTCTTCACCTTTTTAGTAATGCAACCACTGACCATCCAAAATACTTCTTCCTCCAACATAGGTCGTTTGCTCCGGGCTAATGTTTTGTCCGAAACTTTTTATAAACGGTTAGCAAAACACTTTTGAGAACACTTTATATAAGCATCCCACAAGGTTTATCAGCCTATAGTCTTTCAAACAAGTCATTGGTCTTCGGAATTAACAATATAAATGAAGAATTGTAGCCTCTGGCCAATATGTATATCTAAAGCATGAAAATCCTGAACAAACATAGTAACATCTCCTTTAATAAGATCCCAATAATTTTTCAAAAGTTTAATAGTAAAATCGTCCGAATCCGACGCCTTGCCATTCCCACGTCACCAAATAGCACTTATAAGTTCATCTTCAGAAAACGGAGCGACGAGTCGGCCCTTGTCCTCCTTCGAGACCCTGAATCTGCTACTAATTAATTTGGGATGATTGTACATAGGCTCACCGAACTTTTTTGAGAAGAAATCCCAAACCTCTTCCATAATTTTTGACGGATCATTAACCCAAACCCATTCAATATTCAACCAATGTATGTGATTCTTTCTTTTATTATTATTAACGACACCATGAAAGACCTTTGAGTTGTCATCAGTGTCAATATCCCATATCAACGGAGGAGAAACCACTAACGTCGCCGGAGAGAGAAAGTCGAAGAAAATGAAAAAACAAAGTAATGAAATCGGATGCGATTTACAAATATGATCTCAAGCAAAAAGCCATGTTCATGACGGTGATGAGAACTCAAAGTTCTTTTATGGTGTAGTTAATACTAATAAAAGAAAGAATCACATAATTGGGTTGAATATTGAAGAGTTTGTGTTAATGAACCGTAAAAAATTATGAGAAGTTAAATATCTTCTTACCATTTACTTCTACTTATATTCCTAGTCATGTGAAATAGTGACAGGTGTCATATTTGAATAATATTAATTATATTTTAATACATTTGTCATCATTTCAAATGGGTAGACCGTATGATGATAAATAGGAAGAAAAATAGGAATATATTTAATTTCTCAAAAATTATTGAAGAGATTTGGGATTTCTTCTCAAATAAGTTCAGTGAGCCTGTGTACAATTGTCCCAAATTAATTGGTAGCAGATTCAAAGAGGTCTCGGAGGAGGAAACGCTCGTCGTTCCATTTTCTAAAGATGAAATTAAAAGTGTCAGATATCTGCCCCTCAATTCAACAACGTGACAGAATTCTTACACTTTGTGGCAAATTGAGGTAATTGTCCACGGAAAAAGGAACGACTGAATGCAGTAGCATACGCACTCTTATGGTTCATTTGGATGGCTAGAAACACAAGGTGTTCAAACAAACAAGGATGCAGCCGGCACAAATTGCGGATGAGGTGATCTCCCAAACATATACGTGGTACAAATATAGAACTACTCAGGTGTTGAATAGGTGGATAGATTGGAGTATATCTCCATTTTGTTAACTTTTTGTATTACAATATTTTCTTGTATTTGCTCATGTTTTTAGCTACTTGCTAAGCATGTGACCCATTCTATATTAAAATATATTTGCCGTTTCAAAAAAAAAAATGTGATTTGATGTCGTGGCCTGTGGGAATTACAAAGCGTCTAATATTGGATTCGTTTTAAAGCTATGAGATATTTACAATTTACAATTTTCTATAAAATAGTTTGTAATTTTTATATTATATATATTTTTAACAATTTTTAGTTAAAAATATATAATGATGATCGGAACTCGAAAGGACATATCGAATAGTATCTTGTCAATATGGTTTCACCAAAATGGAAATGGTTTTGTGTTTTGGGCCTTTTGGCAATGGCCTGCAAGATGGCGTTATTCAGGCCCATTGGAGAAACCATTTGCAATTTTGCATATGGACCATATGCGCCATGGATGTGCTACTGTGATATTCATATTCATATCATGACACGAATCTATCATAAATTAAGTGACTTGATTACATAATCATGAAATGAAAATAATTATGAGCAAAATACGAAATTACTTATGTGATGTTTATCATGAATTTGACTTGTTTAATGTTACATTATTATATCCACGTGAATATGGATTTTTTATTTATTTGTTTTTCTATAAATATTCAAATGAAGTCCATTACATCATTCAGTTTGAAAGAAACCTACAAAACTTAAACTTCATCATTTTGGATGAAAGATAAAAGTTGAGCAGAAATGAATCGATGTATCCTTCGTCTTCAAAGAAACTCAAAAAATGGCTCCACCTTTCATGAACAATTGTCTCCATTAACATCCTACATCTATTAAGAGAGATCAAGAACAAGAAACCTAGAAATCATGTTTTATGATTTCGATTGGGTTCTTATCAGCTGCATATGTTGCTTTGTATTTAGGAAGCTTTCATGTGTTTTATCTAGATCAAAATATTAAACAAAGAAGTCACATGTATAATTGTCTCTCTCTACTCTTTGACTGTTGGAAAACAATACTTTTTTAAAATCATTTACCACTATAAATATAACACTCAACCATTTCAAAAGCAACACTTTCTCTCATATCTCATTCTATTTTTCTTCAGTTCCATTTCTTTTCTTTCTAATTCCATTTCCATGTATCCATTTTCCTTATCATCGTTGAATGTTAGTTGTCGTTTATCCTTTTTTGTCCAGCGTACGTACTAGTTTATTTTTTAATCCAAAAAAAATTTATGTTTAATTTTATTTTTAATTTTTTTACTTTAAATTAGTAAAATGTTTAATTTAAAAAATAAAATAATAAAAAATTTAAGTGTGCTAGAATGAACGGGTTTTCATGTGTTATGGATTCAGATGAGTCAATATAAAAAAAAAATAGAAAAGAACTGACATGAAAATGATGTGACAAATGGATCTTAAGATATAAAAAATATGAACTCACTCCACCTAACGATTAATGACCTTTTGGACTTTTTGCAATTCATACCTTTTTGGAATGCACAAGCTTAGATCGAATATGATTTTTGATAAAACCATGTCCGACTCGTATCTTTGGTTGTTTAGTCTATATTTGACATAATAGCTAAAATTTGTAAAATGATAGAAGATTATATAGAATATATTGAGTTTTTTTATATATAATTAATAAACAATATAATTGAGATCATAAAAAAAAAAAAAAAAACTCAATAAGCTTTGTTGGAACATTAGTGTAAGTAGTTTTAAAAATAAACTTGTTAATAAACTATTTTTTCGTTTGCCAAATATGACAACCTAAAATGGCTAAAAAACTATACTAGTTGTTGCGAGACAAATATAATCCTTAATAGAAATTCTATACCGAAAGCTAAAACACATTGAGTAATTTGGTTGAAAAAACTAAAAATTGCTATATCCACTTTGTAATTTTGGGAGGAGAGAATCATTCCATTGCAATTCACTCAAACCACTCCACATCAACTGCACTTCATATTTTCTCTCTTTTTCTCTTTCATATTTGCTAACGCACAACATATAGAAACTCTATTTTTTTCAACCCACTAAATTAAAAAAATACAAAACAACTAAGATACAACTCTTAAAGCATATGGTACAAGAGAAAAAGAAAGTAGAGAGAGAGGAGGAGGAGGATGTGGGTTGGTGAAACCTAAAAACAACTTTTTTCAACCGTTAACCAGTTCATATTATCATATATTTTAATTTTTTAATCATCTATAATTTTTTATCCATCAAACATTTGATAAGCAGATACATTTAAATAATTTGAAATCAGTTTAAACAAATTTGGTAAAAATGACACGACCAAATAGTTGATTGAATTATTTAAAGCATTGAGAATTTTAATATTATTTTCCATTAGTTCAATGATAAACATGATGATGTAGATGGGACTTTAAAATTGAAAATAAGCTATTAATGATGATGTTGTGGAGCAATTCAACTCCAAACATGCTTCTCAAACAGTGTCCCACATTTGTCCCATCCAAGTTACCAGAATACCCCTTAAATACTTATTGTAGTATCCCAAAGGTCAAAATAGTCCATTTGGATGTGTGATGATCATTGGGACTACAACTAATTAATCATGGTTAGGATCCCCCACACGTGTGAGTTTCAGTTAAACTAAACCTCCAAGTTGAGGGATTTGATTAGTTATGAATGATGTGTAATCACATGCTTAACAGCTCAGCCCACTCACATGGCCCAGATACGATTTGGCCCATTTCCCAATTTATTTTCTTTAATTTCTGGTACCAACTATGTCATATTAAAATTGGAAAAAATATTTTTAACTATTTTCTAGAAAAACTTTATATTAAATTTATTAGATGAGATATTTTAGATCCATTTATTTGAAAAGTTGTCTATTAGGGTGTCTTGCTTTCAAAATGAATAGAATTTCTGAACCTTCGTAGTAAATGGGTCAAAATACTAATACATCACTCTTCTATATAGCTTTTTGAAGAATATACATGCTAATTTTTACTATATAGTTTCTATGATAATGCATAATATACAAAACTTGAATATAATAAAATATGTTCAAAATGCCTTTACAAGTAACTCAACTAACCTGTATTAAAATCTACACACAAGTTACTCAACACGTCCTGTCCAACTATTTTTTTTTTCTATTTTAAACGTGATAATGACACAGACTAATCTATTACATTTATAATGTTTTTTACATATTAACCAATAGTCAATCGAAAATCTATAAATATATGTTAAACCAAACGTTCCAAGGGTTAATGTCATAAAAACCCTCAAGTTTTCAGGGTTTTGTCGGTTTTGTCCAAAGTTGAATTTTATGTCCGTTTTTACCCTAACATTTTCGGAAAAATGTTCGGTTTTACCCTTTTACCGGTAATAACAGGTTTTCCAGGTTACCATTATATTAAATTCGCAAAAAAACCCTTACGTTTACCTTTTTTTTTTTTTTTTTTGCATTTTTACCCTTAAGTTTATAATTTTTTTTCACTTTTACCCTAAGTATTTTTTTTTCATAATATACGTATTAATGCAGAAAAATCGTATTTATATACGAAAAAATGTTTAATTAAATATCATATTTATATTTTGTTTAATGTTATATATATATTTGTTTGTTTGTTTGTGTGTGTGGTTTTGCAAGGTTCTACCATTTAAAAAGATAAATAATATTTTTAGAATTATGAATACGTGTTTTATAGATATAGTTTTTAGAAGTATAAATATATATTTTTACATTTTTATATATTAATATGTATCTATACTTCTAAAAATATATTTATACTTAAAAAAAACATATATCAAAATACATATTTACACTTCTAAAAATATATGTATATACTTATATAAACATGTTTATGATTGAACAAGTTTTTTTATTGATATTTATATTTTTAAATACATAAAAATACGTATTTGTAGTTTTAAAAACATATTAATTTGTTTTTTTTACATCTTAAATGGTTTATCCAAGAAAAAAACCTACACACACACACACACACACACACACACATATATATATATATATATATATATATATATATATATATATATATATATATATATATATATATATATATATATATATAACATTAAAAAAATGTAAATACAATATTTAATTAAATTTTTTTGTATATAAATATGCTTTTTCTACATGAATACGTATAATATGAAAAAAAATACATAAGGTAAAAAGTGTAAAAAAATTATAAACTTAAGGGTAAAAACGTAAAAAATTTGTAAACTTAAGGGTTTTTTTGCAAAGTTAATATAATGGTAACCTGTTATCACCGGTAAAATGGTAAAACCGAACATTTTTTGGAAAATGTTAGGGTAAAAACGGACATAAAATTCAACTTTGGGCAAAACCGACAAAACCCTGAAAACTTGAGGGTTTTTATGACATTAGCCCAACGTTCCAATCTGTGTTCATTCCATTTCATTATAGATTTTGTTTCTTCCAACGATTGAGGTGATGATCGATGGAATATTGATTGATTTCGTTTTATCGAGTACTTATTTCAGTCTTTGGGTCATGAGACATTAATTTGCGATGGTGGAACGATGTTATCAAGGATCAATAGATAATCCTGAAGGAGAATGCACTCTTGTTAGAATAAAATGAGGAGGTGGTAATAGGAGAGGTATTTGATCGACTAGATCATAAGGTTGCACCACTCAATTCTAATTTTTCAAATTTAAAACAACTATCACATACCTATTTTATCTCGGTAATCCAACCATTTACGGGGGTTCATGAATTGTTGGATCTTTATGCCAAATATGATACAATTACAGATATATTCATTGCTAGTTGAAGGTCAATAAGGAAAGATCTTTGGCCTCGTTTGCTTTGAAGGGTGGAGAAGGTTGATAATATTATACACAATGTTTTTCCTTTGTGGATTGGATATTACAAGATCTTTGCTTCTCTAGTAATATTTGAAATGAATGAGAATTATCAATCATTCCCAAATAAGAATAATCAACAAAAACATGTTAGTGAATTAAGAACGGGTATATGGAAAAAAGGAGACAACAAGGGCGTAGATCAGTGGCGAGGTTGTATATTATCATGGTGGGTCACTTGACCCACCTTTTTTTTTCTTTTGTTAACAAGTTATATAGAACAAAAATATGTGACCTGCCTTATAAAAATTAAATGAATCACCTTGGCAAAAAAATATCTATCTATAAATAATAAATCAGACTTTTAAAACCCATATCCCATATCTTACTAGCCCAATATTTTTTTAGGGTATAATCCGTAGCCCAACACAAATTAAATTAAAAAAAGAAAACGTGAATTAAGAATCGGCGTTTTACAATTCACAACACACGAAGTTGGGAACCCACATAATCAACGATCCGGTAAATATTCAAATTTGTACGCTAAATAAAATAGGACTATATAAGGAAATTCTATTTCTAAATTCCATTGGCATGTAAAGACCATAATAATGAATTGGTGATTCAAAATTCACACTTTCGCATTTCCGTTCACTGTTAATTACATTTGCTTTATTTTTTTTTTTTTTATTTTTTTTTTTTAAGTACTGTTTCATAATTTATTTGTTCTAAAAAATCTAACTTCTAAGATTGTTAATTGTCAATGGACAAAATTTTGTCAATATTGAATGTTAACAGTGATTTTTCACTTTTTAATTGTTTCATGATTTTATAATAGGTTTTTTTTATGTTTCATTAGATGTGAATTGATTATTTGAATGTTATTCATTTGTTTGTTTATTTGATTGTGTTTGCTTCAGAAATTATAATCAAGAATGTATTTATTCAAGTTTTTTAGAAAGAATGATAAACACGTTATTAAAATCATGCATCGTCGAAAAGGTTCACAGGTTAGTAACATTTGATATTACCAATTTGATTTATTTATTGTGTTTTGTCATTGGCATATTAAAAATTCTTTTATTTTCAGGTTAACATCTTGCACCACTACATGTTGATGTATTTAAGGAGGTGATTGATATGCAACTTCAAGAGCTTACCATTGTTTTAATGAAGCCAACACGAAAGTACTTCTTTGCATATCTTGTTTGTGCCCGCGTAATTCTTTCAAAGCCTTTGATTTGGATAAACTAATGGAAATGGATACACTTTATCAGGAAGAGTTTCGAACATAATATGATCTTCAAGTTCTTGAAATTGAACTTAAAAATTACATTAAGGATGTGCGAGAAGATGAATGATTTAGTCAATTGAAGAGCATTGGAGAACTTACCAAAAAGATCGTTGAAGAACAGAAGCATATAATATATCATAAAGTCTATCTTCTCTTGAAACTTGCATTGATCTTACCCGTTGCAGCAGGGAGTGTGGAACGCGTATTTTCAACAATGAAGTTGGTAAAGACTAGTAATGATCAAAAAAATGGGTGATCAGTTTTTAAATGATAGTTTGGTATCATATATTGAAAAAAATATATTTTAGAAAGTACTAGTAATGATACAATTGTGAAATTGTATCAACGTATAAGACTTCGTCGCGTACAATTGTAAGAACTTAATTTGTTTTGACTTATACAACTCGACCCGATCCGAACACGCAATAGTTTTTCTTTTTATATTTTTCTTTTTTTATCGGCTTCATTTAAATAGTGACCTATGTAGTTTTACGTTCTAGACTCGCCACTGACGTAGATCGTATGCAAATATGATGATTGAGAAACAGGAATTGTGAAAGTAAAAATGAAAACCAAACTATGATAATATCATATGGGCTTATCTAAAAACTAGAATTGCATGATCATATGACTCGTCAAAAGACACATTATTGCAATCTTCTTGGTTACATGAAAGAGTTATCGTTTGTAGCTAACATTCATGTCATGTGGAATAATGAATGTTTCACAAATTCATATTACAAGAACCTAAGAGGGTTGTAGGCCATGTTGGATTTTATGATGACTAGTGCTTGTAACAACTTTAAAGTCTTATGTTTAATTTAGTTCCTAAGGGACCTAAAGTGTAATTGTAGTAAACACGAGTTCAAATTATAGAATTTCGACGTAACGAACTAAAAATATCATTATAACAAAACGCAGGACTTTTTATAATATTATGGATAAATGTTTTGACTTAATGAACTACACTATAACAAACAAACGAAATACAACAATGGTACGAATATTGGGCCTAGTACTTCCTATACATGCTTATTGGGCCTTCGTGATCCATTTGTATGTTTATTGGGCCCAATATATTCATTACATGTCGATTGGGCCTTAGTGACCCAATTACATGCTTAATGGGCCTAAATTAGTCTTTACATGTCATTGGGCCTTAGTGGCCCATTTACATGCTAATTTAGCCTGGAATAAATCATCGTATGCTTAATGGGCTATAATGTGTCCACGTCATACTTAACAAGCCTGGAAATAACTTACATGTCTAATGGGCCATAATTGTCTTTTCTTCATGTTTGTTGGGCCTTATCCTTTCATATTCATGTATCATCTAGTGTTTGAAATTCTAAATACATATAACGTATACATATTCATGTGGCAATAATTGGAATCTAGTCAGACTTGTCGGTTGACTCCATTGAGTGTATGGCCGTAGCATGTAGTTATAATCAGAGTCTCCTGGAGGCAGAGCGAGAGTTTGTGTATAGATCTATACGGGGGTGACTCCCCCACACCTGAGCTGTTCGCTACAGTTAGACTAGGCCAGTCTAGGGTGACAAAACCTTGATCAAACTCCGGCGTTTGGAAAAATGCCAAGACAAGCAATTCAGTCACTATCATGCATGGTTATAACGACTCATATAGAGATCCAATACCATCACGACTTTACGGAAATCAAAAATCTGTAAATCATATTAATACAAAACAAATCATACTATAATGCAAAGACTACAACATTTTTATAAATCAGAAAATATCGGATTTTCTGGGGAATTACTATTATTCATTACCTTCTATTTACAACAAATATAATACAAGGAAATTTTGGATCGTTTACTTATACATGTTTTTACTATGAAATTCACGCATGCATCTGTACTCGATTTTCACATCATTTTTCAGACTTTTTACAGAAAATATCGGATTTTCTGGGTTTTACAAACAATACAAAATCTTTCATTCAAATATGCTTATGAACTCACCAACATTATATATGTTGACCGTTTTCAAAATAACTTGTATTCTCATGTAACCGTTAAGCAGAAGAACCTTCAAGTGTGTGAATTTATTTTGTGTAATGTCACTCATCGTACTATTAATATTTTGGAATTATGTAACCTAAGACAATGTACTTGATGTGAACAATACCAGTTGTAATATGTAATGTTTGGTGATGATTGTGTTATGTTTCATGTATATTCATTGTGATGATATTTCAATTGATAGTCACACGATCCCTCAGACGTTTCCGCCGTCTTGTTCGGGGGTGTGACAGGTTGGTATCAGAGCATTGTTTATAGTGAACTGGCATATCTAACCATGCTTGATATGCAACTATAAATACAATGGGACTAAAACACTTTGAATAAAGTGCATACAATAAAACAATAACATTAAAAGTCTCTAGAGGAAATGGAACGTTGTGATTAAACCCGGGCACTTATGTAGTTATATTGGGGGTAAATATAGTCTGATAAACTATATTTATTCAAAATATGACCAACATGTGTTTGGGGGTAATTATGGCGGGAAATTGACCTAGAAACTTACCTCATATCCAAAACTTCTCAGGAATTTAAACATAAATAATGAAAATACTATAGGAGTATTTTGAAATTTTATATACACCCCTTTTACACACTTCTCACTCCCAGCTTCTCGCGAAGCCACCATGGATGGAGCGCATCAGGGCATTTTTTCCACCAGAACCTAGTGGATCACGGAGAGATTGAAGAAGACCCCGTGGTAGGACTAGAGGCAGCCTCTGACCTTGAGGGTGAGGAGTATACAGATATGGACTATGAGTTTGACGAGACTGATGACGACGAAGAGGACGATAAGAACACTGATGAAGTTCTCGGCGAGCCTCCTACCACAGAAGTGCATCAGGACCACCCTATACCGCCAAGGAACTCCATTGGTGGAACCCCCTCTTCGGAAGAAGAAATTGCCGCTCTTCGACAGCAGCTGCTGGCAATGGAGACACGAGCCGTGCGAGCGGAACAGGAAAGGGATGATGTCATTAGAGAAATGACCGAGATGGCTAATTTAGTAGCGCAACATATTGGAATATGATATATCTATTACTGTTAGACGCATCTCGTCATGACTAGGATTCGCCCTCTCACTTACTAGTATCGTTATGTTTCCCTTTATCTGTATGCTACTTTATGTACTATCGACCTTATGTTTAAGTGATTACACTACTCATAGGGTCGTCATGCTGGCAGATTATATGTTTCCCCATGTACTGTATGCCTTCTGGCAAATTTTCATGTATTAAAAACAATTAGTATTAATGGAAATGCTTTATGTTTTTATCGTGATGTTGTTATCTGCTATGTGTTTTATTTCCTTGTTTTATGTTAATGCATGGAATCACTTAAATGCACACTCGATACGCCGAGTCTATGGAATTTTAAACTCGGAATACGATATGTACTCAACATCTTTCCGTTCTTTGACAGAAAGATGCCTCAAAAACCCAACCGTGGAAACAACGCAACACCGATCCCGCCGGAAATAAACTCAGTTGCATTCCAAGCAGCAGTGTCCGCTGCGGTCACTGCAGCACTTGCGCAGATTCGCAATGGAAACAACGGATAAGGCAACAGACAGGGAACCGGAAGCACAAATCAAGGAACAAACCACGGAGCCACACGAACCTGCACCTACAAGGACTTCACCAACGCCAAACCTCGAACCTTCAACGGAACAGGAGGCGTAATAGCCCTGAAGCGATGGATTGAGAAGGTGGAATCAGTTTTTGAAATTTGCGGGTGTCCGGATGGGTGCAAGGTCAAGTTTACGGCCTGCACATTCATTGATCAAGCTCGCTCCTGGTGGAATGGCCACGTAGAGACCATGACACTCCCGGTGGCGAACGCGATGCCATGGGAAGAGCTTAAAGAAATGATGTTGGCTGAATACTGTCCAAGAGGCGAAATTCAGAAGATGGAACAAGAGTTGTGGAACCTTACGGTTTAAAACTCCGATATCGATGCATACATATCCAAGTTTAGTGAACTATCTCTCTTGTATCCCGGAATGATCACCTCAGAAGGGATAAAGATTGAGAGGTTTATCTGGGGATTGACTGCACCTATCCAAGGGAACATCATTGCGCCAAACCCTGAGACGTTTGATAGTGCCAAGAGGCTGGCCAAGAAATTGTATGATCATGGCAAAAAAAAGGGTGCCAAAACAGGAGAAGCGGAGGTTAAGAAAGAAGGTGAGAGCAAGAAAGGGAAAACAACAAGAGAAAGGGAAAACAAAACTCCGAATCATCAAAGAAACAACAAACTGTGATTGTCCATGCTGCAACTCAAGCTACCACCACACCACATGCTCAACCTCATCCACGCCAAATGCTCCAAAGCAGTACTCAGGAAATCTCCCCAAATCAACTTCCATAATCATGGGGAATGCAGAGAGATTATTTGCACAAGGTGCAATCGGAAAGGCCATACAGCAAAGTACTGTAGGACTCAGCTTCAACAGAACCAGACGCCAAACAACAACAACAACAACAACAATAACAACCACAACAACAACAACAACAACAACAACAACAACAACAACAACACCAATGCTGGGGCCAGTCATACCTGTTACGGATGTGGGAGAACCGGGCATTTCAGGCGCAATTGCCTGAATGTTAACAATCAAGGAGTTGGGGGATCGGGAAGAGTTTTGACTTTGGGACAAGGTGAAGCAGTCTAGGACCCTACCGTTGTCACCGGTACGTTCCTACTTAACAACACATATGCATGCATCTTATTCGATAGTGGAGCAGAGCGAAGTTTCGTTAGTAACAAGTTTAAACATTTACTAAAACAACGACCCCAGAAGCTCAACGAAACCTTCACGGTGGAAATGGCTAATGGGAAGACTGAATCAACTAAAGATATCTATATAGGATGCACGTTAACACTAAACAACCACTCTTTCCAAATAGATTTGATGCCTGTAAATGTTAGGAGTTTTGATGTGATAATTGGCATGGATTGGTTAAGCCCCCATCATGCTGATATTATGTGTCACGAGAAGGTCGTTCGCCTTCATCTTCCCAATCACGAAACCCTAATAATCTATGGAGATAAACCTGACACAAATCTTAGCCTTATCTCGTGTATCAAGGCACAAAAGTGTCTAAACAAGAAGAACTACGCATTCCTCGCTCACGTCGTAGATAAAACCAAGGAACAGATAAACATTCATAACATCCCAGTGGTGTGCGACTTTCCAGATGTATTTCCTGAAGATCTCCCAAGAATACCCCCAGAAAGGCAAGTCGAATTTCGAATCGACCTCGTGCCTGGAGCCACTCCGATCGCCAAATCACCCTATAGGTTGGCTCCCGCTGAAATGCAAGAATTATCAAGCGAACTTAGTGAACTCCTGGATAAAGGATTCATAAGGCCAAGCTTCTCTCCATGGGGAGCTCCGGTTCTTTTCGTTAAAAAGAAAGACGGATCCTTCAGAATGTGCATTGACTATAGGGAACTGAATAAGCTCACCATCAAAAACTGGTATCCACTTCCACGAATCGATGATCTATTTGACCAGCTTCAAGGGGCTAGTTACTTTTCGATGATAGATCTGAGATCCGGTTATCATCAACTCAAAGTCCGAGATGAGGACATTCCTAAGACTGCTTTCCGAACTCGCTACGGTCATTACGAATTTGTCGTGATGCCCTTAGGTCTAACAAATGCCCCCGCTACATTTATGGACCTCATGAATCGAGCCTGCCGCCCATTCCTTGACAATTTCGTGATCGTTTTCATCGATGATATTCTCGTATACTCTCGAAGCGAAGAAGAGCATAGTCAACATCTCCGACAGATCTTAGAGACCCTGCGGGCTGAAAAGTTGTATGCGAAACTCTCCAAATGTGAGTTTTGGCTCTGCAGTGTAAATTTCTTGGGTCATGTTGTTAGCAAGGAAGGAATTCATGTAGATCCTTCCAAGGTCAAAGCCATTGAAGGCTGGGAAAATCCGACAACACCAACATAAATTCGCCAATTCTTGGGTCTTGCAGGCTACTACCGAAGGTTCATTCAGAACTTCTCCAGGATAGCCAAACCTCTCACCACATTGACACGAAAAGGCGTAACTTTCAACTAGACTGAGAAGCAAGAGATTGCCTTCCAAACCTTGAAGCAAGCCCTCTGTAGTGCACCAGTGCTATCCTTACCGGAGGGAACTGAAGACTTCGTAGTCTACTGTGATGCTTCGAATCAAGGTTTAGGTTGTGTCCTTATGCAACGTGGGAAGGTAATTGCGTATGCGTCCAGGCAACTAGAAACTCATGAAGTAAATTACACCACCCATGACCTCGAGCTGGGAGCTGTGGTCTTCGCCTTGAAGATTTGGAGGCACTACCTTTATGGTACCAAGTGCACCACTTTCACCGATCATAAAAGCCTCCAGCACATTTTAAATCAAAAGGAACTAAACATGAGGCAGCGGAGATGGGTTGAGCTGCTAAATGATTACGAGTGTGAGATCAAGTACCACCCAGGCAAGGGTAACGTGGTAGCCGATGCCCTGAGCCGAAAGGAGTATTCAAGTCGTCGCGTGAAAACTCTATCAATCACCATTCAATCTCACCTAACCTCACAGATCAAGGAAGCCCAATTGAACGCATTGAAACCGGAGAATGTCGCTAGTGAATCACTGTGTGGAATGGATAAGGGATTTGAAGTTAAAAAGGACGGAACTCACTACTTCATGAACAGAATATGGGTTCCTAAGATTGGGGGATTCAGAGAAGTAGTCATGCATGAAGCCCACAAGACGCGATACTCTATTCATCCTGGGTCAGATAAGATGTATCTGGATATCAAACAACATTATTGGTGGCCAAATATGAAGGCAGAGATAGCCACTTACGTGGGCAAGTGTCTTACTTGCGCTAAGGTGAAAGTGGAATACCAAAAGCCCTCGGGATTATTTCAATAGCCAGTGATACCCGAGTGGAAATGGGAAAGGATTACTATGGACTTCGTGACCAAATTACCAAAGACAGCAGACGGATTGGATGCTATCTGGGTAAACGTGGATAGATTAACAAAATCCGCTCATTTCCTGCCAATAAAAGAATCCTACAAGATGAAAAAGCTGACCCGAATCTACATCAAGGAGATCGTGAGACTCCATGGAGTGCCAGTTTCTATTATCTCGGACCGAGATAGTAGGTTCACTTCAAGATTTTGGCAATCTCTTCAGAAGGCAATGGGAACACAGCTAGATATGAGCACTGCCTACCACCCACAGACGGATGGTCAGAGCGAGCGTACCATCCAGACACTTGAGGACATGCTCCGAGCTTGCCTCTGATCGAATTCTCATATAACAACAGTTATCACACGAGCATCAAGGTTGCTCCTTTCGAGGCTCTTTATGGTCGTAAATGTAGATCACCTCTATGCTGGGCCGAGGTGGGTGACACCCAACTAGCAAAAAGGCAATCTCCAGCTAGTGCTCTCACAGGACCAGAAATCATCCGTGAAACGACCGAAAAGATAATCCAAATCAAAGCTCGACTTCAAGCATCGCGAGACCGACAGAAGAGTTATGCTGACAAGCGGCACAAACCATTAGAATTTCAAGTCGGGGATCGAGTGTTATTGAAGGTCTCTCCTTGGAAAAGAATGATCCGCTTTGGGAAACGGGGAAAACTGAACCCGCGATACATTGGACCATTCGAGATTCTTGCCCGGATTGGTCCAGTGGCTTACAAGCTGCAGCTCCCTGCCGAGCTCAGCAACGTACACCCCGTATTCCACGTCTCGAATCTGAAGAAGTGCCTGTCAGATGAAACTCTTGTCATTCCTCTAGAAGAGATCGAGATCAACGAGAATATCCTGCTCGTCGAAGAACCAGTCGAGATATTGGATAGGGAAGTGAAGCGTACGAAGCAGAGCCGCATTCCGATTGTGAAGGTTCGATGGAACGCCAAGCATGGACCGGAATTCACATGGGAACGCGAAGATCAAATGAAGCAGAAGTACCCTCACTTATTCTCTCCTTCATAATCCTAGTTTTCAAAAAAAATTCAGTACGAAATTCCCTCTAACGGGGGGATGATGTCACAACTGGCATTTTTGCCAGGAAATTCTGTGATCATGTAAACGTCATCTATGATAATATTTGTAACTCTAACTTGATATCATACACTATGTTCATTCTATGACAACAAACTTACTCAAGATTTACAATTGAAATTCAAAACTCTATGCAAAACATTTCAGAAAGTCAACTGGGAGTTGAAAACCCTAAAAATCCCGGTTCAAGTTCTTTATGGATTAGGATTTTCTTATTGGGACTAATGGACCAATAAGCATTTAATTCGACTATTTTGGGCTTAGAAGCCCTATTTGGATTCTAAATGGACCCAATTCATAAATCTATAACATTTTGGACCATATGGGCCTATAATGATTCATTCAAACCCGAATGGGCCTTAATGGGCCATAAACTCCATCTCTTTTATTCAAATGGGCCGTGAACCATCCTAAGGGCCCAATGGGCCGAAAAATAATATTGGGCCTATGAAATTCGATCAAAGCCAAGGATTTGAGCCCAAAGCTAATTCATCTTCATTCATTGAGCCCATTCTCGGCCCAATGGGTTTATAAAAAAAAAGATTGTGCATGGAGTTAAATGGTGCCACCTCAAGTTTACCTTGTGGTTCTCCATGCTAATAACCTACTAAACAAAAATATAAGTTCACATACATCTAAGCACCCATCTTATCTTCACCTCTCTCTTCTCTCTCTATCTTCCATTCGGCCGAGAGCAAGAAACAAACACACACATACCATCAAACTCATACTCCAAACACTCTCTAAGAACTCCTCCCTCTCCTCCATATTTTCGCAAGTTTGTGAGTGTCTTCAAGAGATTTCCATTTAAATCATCAATCTTTGGTAAGTCCTTATATATCCAAGTTCTACAACTTCATTCTTATGTTAGAACACTTCTTCTAAACAAATGTTTGTGATCATACTCTTAGAAACTTCCAAAGTTCGAAAATCACTCAAGAAAGCTTGCTAAAGGCCAAGATCTCTTCATTTCTTCTTTAAAACCGAGAACAACAAGCAAAGGTGAGTTCATACCCCCTTGTTTTCGGTTTTTACATGTTTTTGGGGGAGAATACAAGTGTTTATGTGTAGATCTATGTATATATGCATGTTATGTGTGATTTTCTTGGTTTATATTGTGAGTATGTGATAAAACTTGATGAATCTCGAAAACTCTAACAAAAATGGGTGAGATTCATAAACTAAAACAGTCTAAACATCATACTACAAAGATAAAAGTGTTATACATGCTTTAGATGTGAAAAACAAAACAAAATCTTGTATAAGGACCATTTTTGACAAGTAAACAAAAGATTGGGATAATTTTTACCACTCACGGTTTTTGTAAGGATCAAAAGGGTCACATTTGTATAAAAATGAGTTTTTATAACAACAATACTTTCCAAAGGACCAAAAGTGTAATATTTTGCATTATGGGCCTCAATTTGGGCCTTACGGCTTATTGGGCCCAAATTGCAAAAATATCAATTTTTGGGGATTAAAATGTTATTTAATCAAAACTTGAGCCAAAAATGAGAATAAACAAAAAAATGGCTGAAAATGACACTTATTTCAAAATTGGGCCAAAAATGTTAACTTTACAAACTTTGGGCCGAAAATGTCATTTTATTCAAATAAGGGCTGAAAATGTAATTTTCTGCAAAAATAGGCTGAAAATGTCAATATACGTATTTTTGGGCCAAATCCGTCAAGTACTAAACATTTGGGGCGAATGTATAAATTTTTATAATTATGCGGGCTAAAATGTTATTTTAACTAAAATAGACCAAAAATGACATTTTTGTAAAAATAAGCCTTAAATGTTTAATTTAGTTCCTAAGGGACCTAAAGTGTAATTGTAGTAAACACGAGTTCAAATTATAGAATTTCGACGTAACGAACTAAAAATATCATTATAACAAAACGCAGGACTTTTTATAATATTATGGATAAATGTTTTGACTTAATGAACTACACTATAACAAACAAACGAAATACAACAATGGTACGAATATTGGGCCTAGTACTTCCTATACATGCTTATTGGCCTTCGTGATCCATTTGTATGTTTATTGGGCCCAATATATTCATTACATGTCGATTGGGCCTTAGTGACCCAATTACATGCTTAATGGGCCTAAATTAGTCTTTACATGTCATTGGGCCTTAGTGGTCCATTTACATGCTAATTTAGCCTGGAATAAATCATCGTATGCTTAATGGGCTATAATGTGTCCACGTCATACTTAACAAGCCTGGAAATAACTTACATGTCTAATGGGCCATAATTGTCTTTTCTTCATGTTTGTTGGGCCTTATCCTTTCATATTCATGTATCATCTGGTGTTTGAAATTCTAAATACATATAACGTATACATATTAATGTTGCAATAATTGGAATCTAGTGAGACTTATCGGTTGACTCCATTGAGTGTATGATCGTAGCATGTAGTTATAATCAGAGTCTCCTGGAGGGAGAGCGAGAGTTTGTGTATAGATCTATATGGGGGTGACTCCCCCACACCTGAGTTGTTCGCTACAGTTAGACTAGGCCAGTCTAGGGTGACAAAACCTTGATCAAAATCCGGCGTTTGGAAAAATGCCAAGACAAGCAATTCAGTCACTATCATGCATGGTTATAACGACTCATATAGAGATCCAATACCATCACGACTTTACGGAAATAAAAAATCTGTAAATCATATTGATACAAAACAAATCATACTATAATGCAAAGACTACAACATTTTTATAAATTAGAAAATATCGGATTTTCTGGGGAATTACTATTATTCATTACCTTTTATTTACAACAAATATAATACAAGGAAATTTTGGATCGTTTACTTATACATGTTTTTACTATGAAATTCACGCATGCATCTGTACTCGATTTTCACATCATTTTTCAGACTTTTTACAGAAAATATCGGATTTTCTGGGTTTTACAAACAATACAAAATCTTTCATTCAAATATGCTTATGAACTCACCAACATTATATATGTTGACCGTTTTCAAAATAACTTGTATTCTCATGTAACCGTTAAGCAGAAGAACCTTCAAGTGTGTGAATTTATTTTGTGTAATGTCACTCATCGTACTATTAATATTTTGGAATTATGTAACCTAAGACAATGTACTTGATGTGAACAATACCAGTTGTAATATGTAATGTTTGGTGATGATTGTGTTATGTTTCATGTATATTCATTGTGATGATATTTCAATTGATAGTCACACGATCCCTCAGACGTTTCCGCCGTCTGGTTCGGGGGTGTGACAAGTGAGGAGTACTCACCTCACAGTCTGAACAATAGCTGATGAGGTCCCAACTCTGAATCTCAGTTCTAACCGTCACCTATGCATCCAAATGACCAGTTCTCAACCACAATCCAAAATACCCTTAAGTCAAACTTGGTCAAAGTCAATAAGTCAACTGAGTCAACCCAGCCGAGTCAACCCAACCGAGTCAACTCAGCCGAGTCGACACAGAACGCGTACGCGGGGTGTACTCCAAAGGTACGCGAGGCGTACTCAAATCTTCACCGCAGATGAGAGAGTTGACCACGTACGCGCTGCGTACTCAGGTTATGCAGGGCGTACGTCCAAATTTCCCAAAACTTCATTAAGAGGTTAACGCCTTAAGCTCTTACGTCCAACTTTCAGAGCCAAGGCTAAATCATCCTCAAGAATCATAAAGTTTCCAACTTTATGACTTTGCATGTCCATTAAGTGCTTAACTCAACATATTAATACATTAAGACCTTCTAAAGAATGCATGGAGCAAAACCAACCATTAAGACCCCATTTTTATGACTCAAGACCTTTCCTAAGGTTTGAAAGGACGGCTTAATAGGTCAAGAACATGTCATGCTCAAGAATCACCATTTTGGGACCAAAAAGTGTCTTAAAAGAACAAAAGTCTAGATCTACAAGATGGAGTGGTAAAGTTGCAAACTTTATACCTCCTGGAGGTTGCAAACAAGAAGGAAATCTCAGATCCAAAGTGCTCTCAAGCTCCAAGTTCTTCTCACCACCTTCTTCTTTCTTCAAGAACACTTCTAAACACTCTAAAGGCCTCAAAATGCTCTCTTTCTCTTAGGGTTTGCTTGGGTGTCGATTTCACAGAAGGATGCTGAGTAAGAATGAGATGTGAGGCTATAATGAGGTTTAAATATGAGCCAAACCCTAAAAATTTGGGTTTGCATGATCTTCATGTACGCCCTGCATACGAGGTGTACGCCTAACGTATTAAGGCGTGCTCTAATACGCTTAGCGTACACACGTTCACTCAGCGTACCCCCAAAGTCTGAATTTACCAAAGTGCCACTATGAGCCATTTTGCAATCTTTCTTTTACTTAGGGAGCAAAATGCAATAAATCTCAATATAAGAGTCAACAATAAAAATACCTCAAAACAAGATATTACAGCATCAATAAAAAATCCTTATTGCATCATCAAATTAACTTAAATTAATATTCTGAAAATCCAAGAAAATATTGGATTTTAGAAAGAATAAAATGGAAATGCCGAGCTGGCTCTCAATAACAGTTGCACATGCGTGAATGCACGTGTGGGTACCCCGAAATGACCTGCCCAATTATTATTATTGTTTTTATTTTATTAATAAATATATACTCCACATATTTTAAAATAATCGTTTATATATTCTTTCATAACTAAAAAGTTTTATGCCCAAGTCATGAAAACTAACATTTCTAATGTCGACATTGTCGTGATTTATTATTATTATTAATATTATTTATTATTATTATTTTTTTTTTTTAAATTGCACACATAATAAATGTTCCAAATGAAATTGTAAACTTTAATAAATTTTATTTTCTCTCTAATTTATTTCAGGAGTAAAATTAAAGTATCATTACCAACAATTAAAGAAGGAATATTATGGGATAAAATAAAACAAGCCACTCTTTTTTTGGTTAATAATTTATTATATACAATTTTTCCTAGTTTTTATATTGCAAAACTGTATCATGAATTTTAATTATTAGTTTAGAATGCTTTTACTCAGATATATGTAAATTTAAATATCATATTTTTATAGAAAAACATGAAAAAATCACTAAGTAATTAGAAAATTATGTTTAATAGGCTTATAAAAAATGTTAAATTTTATAGTTTGTACAAACTAACTTTTTATTAAACACTTATCGAAATATGTTAGTACAAGCAACCCAAAAAATATCATGTTTCAAGAACAAGTACTATATTTTAGTGTTATCGAGACAAAATTTGAATTAGGAGCGCATCGATGAATATATAAAAGTGGTTACTCCCAGTAAATTAATTGTGGAATTGTGATTTGTGCAAATCCAATAGAATAATTGGGTATGATTTGCGAATTTAGTAAAGCTTATTTCTTAGAAGACAAAAAAAAAACACAAGTAATTATTGCAAAATCTTCTATGACGCATATAATTTATGTTTAGTATATTTTATTCAATTTTTAAAGTTATACCTTAATTATATTTTGTAAGTTCATCGATTTATAAGGCCAATAAACGTTTTATATCGACCATATATAAGACAATGCCTTTTTTTTAAATGTTCTAATACATTTCAAGGGTTGGAACCCAAAATTCCTTTGATATGAAATTTTATTAAAAAACAAATCATTGAATATGAAACTATCATATCAAAATATTTATAACTAAAGTATGAAAGTGATTTTGTTTAAGGAAATCATGTCAAATGTAAGCATCATTTGGTGTTAGTTTGTTTAATCACATCTTCTGCAGGTTCTAAATAATTTAACGAGGTTGTTTTTTACCTTACAAAATGAAAAACCACTTTAAAAACTTACTTATTCAAAGTTTCAAACCAACTCTGTTTTATATATTCGGAGAATACAGAATTTTTTTGACACATATATACATGGAAACTTATTTATTCAATAAGTTTTTGATTAATATTTCTTTTTTTGAAAAGTAACGGTAAATAATAATAATAAGTATTAAATTATATGTTAAGTTCGACATGATATCTTTTATATTATATAATAAACAAGTTATATGATTAGGAAATAGAAAGCATGATTTGCTACAATATTATATTAATCTTAATGACAAGTTGGAGAACCAAATGATGAAGAGATTTTAAGGTTGTTTGTATATATATTTATAGAGGGGGTATTTTTGACCATTGACCACATCAGCCTTCGCACGTGCAGGGCAAATAGTGCTTTGCTGTTAGTGTGCTGTTTGCCACGTACGATCCACATGACTACTAATCATGGAGTCCCATGCAACTTGACATTAATACTTATATTAACGATAAAATCCCTTTATTATTGTTCTAATTAATCAATATCTTAATACACTGTAGATTTGAATCCTCTTCGCACGTTCTAAGAAGTTGAAGATCATCTAGTTATACGTGAAAAAGGATATTTTGGTCTTTCTACTATTAGGTTGAAACAATTAGTTAATACAATGTGTTATACAACCTTTAAAGATCCGAACATATCTTCGAATTCTCATATCATGTTCTAGAAAGTTGTAAAAAATATTGTGATATCTAAAGGGCAGTTTAGTCATTTACCTCATATAAAATAGCTTCGTATATATCTCTGAAAATATACTATGACGGTTGCATTAATGTAGTCCCCTCGTTTACCCACTTTACAAAGTTATAGCATAAATATAAATTCTAATGTATTCTCTATTATTACATGCAAAAGGGTATTTAGGTAATTTTGTTATAGTAGTTGAAAGTTGAAACCTTTTGATCCATCACCTTTCCCATTTTCTACGTTTTCTATTAAAGTTTAGCAGAGAAAAAAAAGTGTCTGTGTGTACGTATGTGTATATCCATGTGTCTGTATATATATGTTTATTTATATATATATATATATATATATATATATATATATATATATATATATATATATATATATATAGGGGCGGACCCAAGAATTTTCCGAAGATGGGACAATTTTTTTTATAACTTTTTTATGGGGGCAAATTTTTTTGATGAGTCAAAATATATAATTTTGAAGGGTTAAAAAATATTTTTTTTTAAAGAAACAACTCTATTTTTTTTTGTTGTTGCCCCCACTCTAGGACCGCCCATGTATGTATGTATGCATGTAATCTGAACAAAAAGCTTTCTCTTTAGCCTTATCATTACATATCAACGACGACGTTAGTTTTGGCCCATTTTTTGGATTTTATTTTATTTTTGAAGAAATAAAATAATTGAAAATGATGTGTTACCAAAAAATATGAGGGGTAGAGGAGAAATAATGTAAGCACAAAAACTAGACATGTGGAAACCACCCTCTTTATGATTCAATGATGAAGACATGAATGGACCTAACTCATAACTCCCTTCTTCCAAATTATTGAAACCATCACCCCAATTATTGTTTCTTAGTCCCTACCAAATGATCTTGATTCTTGAAGTATATTTTAACAATAATATATTGTAGTATATTAATTATAATAAATTCTGTTTTGGAAGGTAATAAGTGTCTATTTTCAAATCAATATTTATGATTTTATTCTGTTATCTTTTATTTAGAGAAAAAGAAAAATTAAAATTTGTCTATATTGCTTCATGATATTGTTTGGGACTTTGGGTATTTCATTGGATACTATATAAAAACCAGAAATCAAAAGGCATGATCTTAGAATATGTTTGGTATTGTGAAATGAATTTATAAAAGAAAGTGAACAACATAACGGTTAGTACAAAGGTAATAATATGTATCTTTGCATTGTATTGTCATATTTCGTTGTCCTAATAAAGTTTTTAAAAGTAAATTTTTTCTCAAGATGATTTTTTAATAATAGCTTTGTTTTGGTCATGTTTTATCAATAAAGATAAAATTTCAAATATCAATGGTTAAATGGTTATATGACAAATTATTATGTTAGACCGGAGGATCTACCTCACCACTTATTTTTTAAGTGACACGTCAGCTTTCACTATAAGAAATATTGTCATTGTCGGCGACACTTTTGCGGCGACAGAGATTTTTTCCAGAGATTTTTTCCGGAGACTTTTTGCCGGCGCTTTGTTGCCGCTAATTTCCTTTTTGCTAGTAGTGTTTACACTCACCCACCTTTCATTCACCAAAATGCATGAAATAATCATCTTTCATTACTTTTCACTTTTATTTTTTAAAAATAAAATTAATTTAATTTGAAATTATATAACTAAAAAATAAATAGAATTAATTACAAAACGATTAATAAACAAAAAATTTAATTAAAGTAGAAATATTTCATTACTTAAAAATAAAAGTTACATAATAAAACCTAGAAAACATAATTAATAATTACATAATAAAAATAATAAACCATTATTAAAAAAGTATGTCACTCTGAATCGCCGTCGCCGTTATCTGCATCATCGTCTGAGTCATCGACGAACAAATCTGAATCTTAATTTGATTCGTCAAACAAATCATTGTGTCAATATTCGACATTGGGTTGTATGTAACCCCTGTAAACGTGTCCCTCCAAATCCATACGAAGGGAGTGATGAATGTCGCGACCATGTACATCTCTTCTATTTGCCCTATATTCTTGTGTACTAACAGGTACTCATTCAATGTTTGACAAAACTTTGTTTTCGTAGTAGCTGCATATCGCGCTTCCTTTATCTTCTAGAATTATATTATGTAATATGATGCACACTTACATTAAGTGTTGGAACCTTTTCACTTCATATGATCGTGCCCCGACTTATAGTACTTGCCAACGCTTCTTGAGTACACAAAATGTTCGCTCCACGTCCTTCCTAGCTGACTCTTGTGCCTGTTTAATTTTTTTTTTCATCGTTCGAACATGTGAACGATTTCACAAAAAAAGATAATGTAGGATATATCTCATCGGTAAAATAGTGCCCACGCTTATATGTTATCGCATTTGCATCAAATGGTACATCGTACGACTTTCCATATTAGATGTCGTTGAATACCGACGACTGGTCGTGAACATTGATATTGTTTGCACAAACTAGACCAAAGAATGCATGCCATATCCAAGGATCATGTGATGCGATTGATTCTAGAATAATCGTCGGCTCTTTATGAACACCTCGCATGTATTGACCAGACCATGTGTTAGGGCACAATGCCCAAGACCAGTGCATCCAATCGATGCTACTTAGCATTCCCGGGAACCCATGTCTACTTGTGTGCACCTTGTACAATTGGAGACCATGAACATGTACTTTGACCTATTCGGTTTTGGAAATAGGCCACTGTTTTTGCCATGACAGAACCAACAAATGTTGCCTTTTCTTGTAACGTTCATAAAATTTCATAAAAAATTAAACTTTTCCAAACCAACCAAAAATCATATTCGTTTACATAATAGTTTTCAAAACATGTTTATCATAAGAGTTTTTTCCAAAATCCCAAAACATATCATGAGGAGGTGCACGATCACGTCTTCGCCTTTCCGCGATCCTCTTAGGTACCTGAAACATAATCCAAAACTGTAAGCCCAAAGCTTAGTGAGTTTCCCCCAAAGTACCAACACAACACAAAACCAAAATAATACAATAAACAACATGCATACAGAGCCTTCAGTCTGACTGGAACGTCCCACCAGCCTACAGTCTATCTGGTACGCTCACAGAACCTTCTGCATGACTGGCGTAAACTCCGAGTCTTCAGTCTATCTGGAAAGTTCACCCGGCCTTCGGCCTAACTGGTACGCCCCACTGGCCTTCAGTCTACCCGGGACGCCCTGGGTCTGTTGGCCTTCAACACAAAGCAGGACCGCCTCAACCCAACCACACATAACATGTCGACATATACGTAACAAATAAACATATAACCAGTCAACAGACAAACATGCATATCTTACAAATCACTAAGCATAACATCATCATATCTACCAGGATACCGATCTAACAGATCACTACAATACTCAATCATGCAATAATCAGGATAACAATCCAAAAGGGTCGGCCTTGGTGAGGAACACTCACCGCACACTGACGAATCACGCAGAAAACCTTCGGCTGCTGGCCCACTAAAATCCCGAACTATCACAACAAATAAACATCCAATTAACAATTGAATTACCATCCTTGACTAATGACCCAAACCTAAGGTAAATGGCCACTTTACCCTATCCAAGACCCATGCCCAATTCTTGATCCAAAAGCCCAAAATTACACAAGGCCCATTATTGGCCCATTTTCCAAATTAGGCCCAAACCCCTTATTGGGTCTTATCCTAAGGTCCAACTCTTCACTTGGCCCAAAACACTCATACTTAGGAAGTCCAATGAGGGTCCAAATCATTCAATCCCAAAAGGTGGCCCGAAACTCGAAGCCCAAACTCAAAAATCCACAGATGACGTACGTTGGACGTACACCGGAGGTACGCAGGGCATACGCGAGCCTCACATTGACCACCATCTGGGTGGCTGACCGAGTACACAGGGCATACTCCTCCGTACGCAGATCCTAAAAGTCCATTAAGTACTTAATGACTTAAGCACTTAAGCCTATATTACAGATCCATGGTCCAAATGCACCTTAGAGTCATGAAGTCTCAAACTTTATGACTTTAGACGTCCAAAATTTCTTAATTGAAGGTCTTAATACATTAAGACCATTCTACCAAATGCATGGGACACTTCTAGCCATTGAGACCTCATTTTTATGATTAAGGACCTCTCCAAGGGTCTGAAAGGACAACTCAAAACATCCAGAACATGCCATGCTCAAGATGGAGCATTTGGGAACAAAAAGAATCATAAAAAGAACCCAACAAGAGATCTATCAATTCAATCATAAAGGTATGAACTTTATACCTTTAGATGATGGAGAAGGAAGCCAAATTCCCAGATCCAAGCCATGCTTCACACTCCCAAGATTCTTGATGCACTTCCTTTGTCTCTAAATCACCAAGAATACACTTTAGGGCTCTCACTCTTACTCAAGGGGGCTACGGTTTTGGCAAGAACAACTCAGGGACTTGGAGGCTGAAAGGATAAGGGAAAATGGTCCATAATGATGTTTAAATACTCCTAAAACCCTTAAATTTAGGGTTTCACCCGGACACTAGTACTAGGGCGTGCCCTGGTACGCTTAGCGTACTCACATGTACGGTCAGCGTACACCTCCTGCCCCAAAATTTACCAATTTGCCACTAGGGCTTCTTAGGGCTAATTCCAACCAACTCCAAGGACTAAAATGACATAATTAAAAAAAATCAAGGGAAGGATTTGAAAATACCTGAAATCCTGGATGTTACACTTCTCGCACCATCGAATCGGAGGATGAAGATGAAGATGACAACATTGTGACCAAGTGAGTTTTTTTAGAGAAAGTATAAAGGTAGGTGTGAAAATTATGTTAGATATATTTGGTATTTATAGAGTGGTAAATTTAAAAATTATATATATATATATATATATATATATATATATATATATATATATATATATATATATATATATATGTGTGTGTGTGTGTGTGTGTGTGAAAATTATGTTAGATATATTTGATATTTATAGAGTGGTAAATTTAAAAATTATATATATATATATATATATATATATATATATATATATATATATATTAAATGCTTGTATCCATTAAGATTCAAAAATAAAATAAAAATCATTTTTTATATCCGTTGCTTTCAAATAAAAAATGAAAAAAATAAAAATCGGCCAATCACATGTGAAGAGAGACAGCGGGGTACCCTCCCTTCACCATTTCCCCGCAAGGCCTAAACCGCACCCAGAGTGTAGTGTAACAGGTTCCTGGTCCTGTAGCTCCTTCCCGCACCACTCCTCCCGATCTTATGAGCACAAAATGGTTCGTTTGTAACATATTATTTTTATCATGATTAATTATTTTTATATTTTAATAACACAATAATGTAATGTAAGTCTTTTGACTTCTAATAAAAAACTAAATAAAAACAAAGATAAAACCAAATTTGTGAAAACATATTTTTACAAATTAAAATTACATAGAAGTATCTATTTTGATATATAAATTAGGGAAAATGACACATTAGTTCAACAATATTTTTCGAATTTGCTCATTGAGTCCCTTAACTTATATTCATGCTTTATGAGAGAATAAACTTGTTTTTGTCGTGTTTAATTGGTCTTTTTTCAATAAACGAATGAGTAAGCCGGTGACTTTTTTGCCACCTCATTTATGGCACTCACTAGGCGTCAATGTATGCTTTTATTTTAAAAATTAAGTGACCTATCTATCATTTCCCCTAACCACACACACACACACTCTCTCTCTCTCTCTCTCTCTCTCTCTCACACACACACACACACACTCTCTCTCTCTCTCCAACGTTTACGCCATTAATATGAGTTCTTGTTGATGAAGAACAAGAACATGAAATCAGACTTTTTGCAACTAAATGGAAAATATTTCTAAAATCTATTTCATCTCCTCTCAGCCCCCTCCTCCCTGTTCCAAATATGAAATCTATTTCATCTCCTCTCGACCAGATTTTCAAATCTGAATATGATGTTTTCTAGGTCTAGACCCACCACCAGCGATGATGATTTGATCGGAATTGGGGATAGCAACACAAGCAAAACTCCCATGAGGTAACAACATAGGAGAAACAAATTCCGAATTATATATCACAAAATCAAAACGGAAGAAATGAAAGGATCAAAGTTGATAGATCATCTGGCATACCTGGAATCACGGTTAGTGTTAGGTTTTCAGGTTCGATGGACAACGGAAGAGATGATGACGATGATGGATGATGAGGAGTCACAATTATAAATGAATCTCTATATCGCGAGCCTCTATTAAAACGATCAAATTCATGTTCAGATCATGTTTCTGTTAATTTTTTCTGTTTCGATTTCGACCTAATTTCACAAGTGGAAAGTCGGTACTGTTCAGATCACCCAATATAAAACCCTAAAATCGAATGTGTTCTTGAAGAAGACGATGAAACTCACAAGCAAGGATCGAATCAGATCTGGAGGTTATGAAATGGTTTACAAATTGACGATTAACGATTCAACGTTTTTAGATGTGAAGAAGCTACGAAAAGAAACAACAGAACACGATCAAGGATTTGAGAGAGAATTGGAAGCAATGGAAGATTGGACGTCGTTCTTCATGGTACAAATTTATATACTTTTGACTTTTGAGGTTGATTTTAACTTTAAAAGTCAAATTGATTACGTAGATTGCCACGTGCTGGCAATGTCATGCTGACTGGACATCTAAATCTTCTCCAATGATTGCGTGACATAGTGGACATGTTATTATAGGTTAGAGGGACGAAACAAGCAGGTTCACACCCACGTTATGTGTCATAAAACACGAAAATAAGTTAAAGGACTAAATGATAAAATTCGAAAAACATTGTTAGACTGATGTATCATTTTCCCTACAAATTATAGCTATGGATTTAATTCAATGTTGAATTTGGATTTATGATATAAACAAGTAATTGTTATTGTAAATGCCAAATACAACATTAAATACTTTGTAAAATCTTTAATGTTATTTTCTTTTAATCAATCCGTGTAAAACACTGTTTATTACCTAATGTTTTACTAAAAAACATAAATGTTATTGCAAGCATAAAAAATAATTTATAACTATTATATATCTTTCAATTAAAACACCGCTCCTCATATAATGAAAATACCAATCCAAAACAATGAATAAAATTCTACTAGGAATACTTTATTTTATTGTTTTTCTCTAAATAAACATAGTTTTTTTTAATTCGGTTATAATACTTCATTTCATTCACTTTTCGATTGATGAGTTTTATAGGGGTTTTAAGAGTATTCATTTGTTTCTCGTATAATTGATTGTTTAAATTTCAATTATGAAATAGGTAAAGCAAAAGATGAGATTGTTTGGACGCACTCTAGTCTAAATAAGCATAACATTTTTGTTTTTTTTTCTTTGTCTTGTTTTTGTCAGGAAAATCGAAGTTGTACAGAAACAAAGAAAAGTGAAATATCGTGATGGATCGATCAAATGTTCCTTTCAATTTGAGTCGTGTCGATTTTAAAGTGTATGTTAGTTTGGGGGTAACATTGACCAATGAGTGATCAATAAGCTAAAATAAATATGAGTCGATACATGAATTTTGATACTTGTTTTTAATATGTTATTCTTTTGATAAGAAAAGTGACGATATTGTAATTAATATATCTAATTGACTATTTAAAAAGTTTGTATTGACTTTCCCTTTTTAATGTTTTTTTCGATTTTTTTTTGGAATGGTGAGACTTTAAAGATGAAAAGAAAAAGAGAAATTGAATTATCATGGTAATTAATAAATCTTAGTTATCATCGTACAACGAATGAGAAGACAAATAGATAACAAGTTGCGCCGCTAAACCTTTTTGTATGGTAAAGCCGATTCTTTTGAATACTATATCCATAGATCTAGGGAATATAACTTTGTTATGCATGATTCATTGTACTCTACTAAGAAGTTCCACCGTATCTTGCGCAAGGAAACCAAACGTATCAAATGCAAATGGTATGAACACGTGTTGATTTTCCATGCACGACTTCTCATGTTTGGTGACTTTGCATGTATCAACTTTTAATATAGCACGTCCCACCGTGAAACCCCAGACCTGAAGCCTACGAGAGGGGATACCCCTGTAAGGTCCACACATGTGTGTTTCCTTCCAACCCATCCAAAAATCAAAACTTCGGCCGGTCTAAGGGTTGACATTCCTTCTGTTGGGTCAGTCAGGAAATTCACAGAAGCCTCTTTCTTGATAGAAACCCCCGACACGCTTAAATATGTCGACCAGAACATCCGTAACCATATCGTGCTTGTATTTGAACCCCGGGAGTTCTTTGCAATGAACTGCATGCCCTCCAAAAGAGTCAAAACATGCCATGTGACACACCGGACATATCTCGTCGGCTAGGAATATTGGAATCATGTGTTGATATTTGAGGATGGTATGATACTCCACATGATACATATGTTGGCCAAGCCCATTTATAGGATAGCTAGAAGAAAATCGTGAGCATGTGGTGCACCTAAATACTGGAAAACTGCTTTCTGACGAGCCGTCATGTTGAATGCACTTCCATATCTTTGACAATTTTACTAAAAAGGGCACTCGTCAGTGTATTATGGGATTTAGGGGGGACGGTGTCCTTAGTAGTGAAACTGCTAAGGTTAATGTCTGAAAGCTTGTTACGAAGAGAGGCTAATGCACAAGCATAATCAGAATCCATACCATAAATGTCGCTATCCCGTAAGATGTGATCTTGCAATACCCAAGATTGGGCCCTTGAGGCAAAAAAAGCATATGAGGTCGCCTCTAATGCCAGGTATAAACCCAAACCACCAAACCGAATGGGTAGGGAATCAAGTCGCCGCTGTATGTCGCCAAAGAAAGGGCCACCACAAACCACAATGTCCTTAATCACCCCGCGCAACCCATTGTTGAAGAACAACGCCGCCTCCTCCATGTGAACAGGTTGGCACGTCCTCAGCCCAAAGAAAGGTTTAGCAATACACATACAAGACCGAAGTAGATGGAGCTCACTCTGTGGGTCAGACAATTATGGAAGAAAGCGCATCGAATTCACAACGTTTTCAACTCTCTTTATGACTAAGCTGCTAATGAAACTAGCATCTCTACTAACAGCTTCCCCGAGAAGTTTCACCTCCAATGGCGGCCTCCTGATGCCAACTGGGAATAGCCCCTCACGCAAATTCTTATCATCATACGAGGGCCAAAAGAGCTTGGTTTTCTTGATATTCAACTGAAGGCCCAATTTTGGGCCAATAACTTTAATGATGTCTAACGCTTTGGCCACCTTCTGAGAATCTCCAACAAGTGTGTCATCATCAAGGTATCATGCATGGAGAAGAAGCTTGTAATTGTCTCTATTATTATGTAAGAGCGGGTGCAACACAAGGGTAAAGAGAAGTGGTCCCAAGGGGTCTCCTTGCTGAACTCCAGTAGTAGACAAAATATGCATGTCTCCTAGATACAACCTTGTTGCTTGACCATATAGGAATTCTACCCACAAGGATAACTTTTTTTTCACATCATGATAATTACGTTTTTTTCACATCGAGATAACTTTTTATTTTGTATATGTATAGATAACGAACTTGTTGGAAGTGTTCATATAAAACCACTATGGTAACTTTTTTTTTATATACATCTAGATAACAAACTTGTTAAAAGTGTTCACATATGACCGTTATGACCGACTGTAGCAAGTTACAACTGGTCATAATGGTCATATGTGAACACTTCCAACAAGTTCGTTACATAGATGTGTACAAAAAAAAGTTACCCAAATATGTGCAAAACGAAAAGGTAATTACTTTGCTAAGTTAATTTCCCTTTTTATTAAAGCAGTTAATCATAATATTTGCAATATTAATATATTCAGTTAAATTTTCTTAAAACAATATTTATGACCATTTATTAGCATTTAAATTGGCCACGACATGTTAGGAGTCGTTTTTGGTAGCATAATTATCAAAGAGCACTATATATATATATATATATATATATATATATATATATATATATATATATATATATATATATACTAGGCGAATGCCCGCGCGTTGCGCAGAAACACCTATATAGTTGAAGTCTTTATAAATATATGTTATTTTTTTTGTAAATATAGCAATAACGTTGTTGTTAAATTTGAAATAATAATTTGTATATTTTATTGATATAATATATTGATTATTTTGAATTATATGATAATATATACATCTATTATAACCGCATAATCTCAATCGTTTGAATGACTTCTACCCGCGAGTTACACATGAATAAAATAAAATATAATATATGGTTTAATATTATTTATAGTTGTTGTTATTGTTAATTAATTTTTTAAAATTTATTTGCTTAATGATTTAATTTTTATCTTTATAATTATTTAAAACATCAAACATTGTTTTTTGATTTTAAAGGTAACAATATAATCATTTATATAGTGTTATTTTAAACTATTGTTATTGTAAGTTATTTTAAGCTACTTATTTGAAAACTTTTAACGATTATAAAAATATCTTTAGGAAATATTTTAGTTAAATTGAGATTACAATTTAGTTTTTGCATTTATCACTAAAATTTATCACTTTTAACTATTTACAAAATATTCTTTGGTTTTTTAGGTGGAACTGAAATTTATATTTAAGTTGACACTATACTGTTATATTTAAATTAACAATTTAAGTATTTTGTCCAAACTATTCAAAAGTTGTAGCTTTAAACTGATAACGGTTTACATACAACAACATTTTAAATCTAATAAATTAAGTATAATATGTTAAAAGTTAAAGACATAACTTTATAAGTAGAAGTAACGATATTATTTTAGAATTGAAATTTAATATATTTATGATTATACTTAGGTTTGATATTTGTTTAACCTTATTAACCAACTTATAATTATTATTAGAAAGACACTACATTTAATCACTTTTAACTATTTTTAAAATATTCTTTGGGTTGTTTAAGTTAAACTAAAATTTATATTTAGGTTGACCCTCTAATGTTATATTCAAAATAATAATTTAAGTATTTTATACAAATTGTTCCAAAATTGTATCTTTAAAATGATAATGGTTTACATCCAACAATATATTAAAACTAATAAATTAAGTATAATATGTTAAAAGTTAAAAAACATAACTTTATAAGTAAAAGTAAATATATTATTTTAATATTGAAATTTAGTTTATATATAATTACACTTTAGGTTTGATATTTATTTAACCTTATAAACCAACTTATAATTATTATTAGAAAGAAATTGAAAAGTCATGAGAGTTTCAAATGAATGTGGTGAAAGAAAAAATATTTCCTTTGTGCAGATATATATATATATATATATATATATATATATATATATATAGTTGAAATCTATACAAATATATGTTTTTTTTATAAATATAACAATAACATTGTTGTAAAATTTGATATAATAATTCGTATACTAAATTGATATAATATATTGATTATTTTGAATTATATGATAATATATACATCTATTATAATTGTATAATCTCAATCGTTTGAATGACTTCTACCTGCGATTTAATAATGAATAAAATTAAATATAATATATGGTTTAATGTTATTTATAGTTGTTTTTGTTGTTAATTAACTTTTTAAAATTTATTTGTTTGACATTTTAATTTCTATCATTATAATTATTTAAAACATCAAACATTGTTTTTTGATTTTAAACGTAACAATATAATTATTTATATAGAGTTATTTTTAATTATTGTAGTTGTAAGTTATTTTAAGCTATTTATTTGAAAACTTTTAACGATTATAAAAATATCTGTAGGAAATATTTTAGTTAAATTGAGATTGCAATTTAGTTTTTGCATTTAGCACTACAATTTATCACTTTTAACTATTCACAAAATATTCATTGGGTTTTTTAAGTGAAACTGAAATTTATATTTAAGTTGACACTGTAATGTTATATTTAAATTAACAATTTAAGTATTTTGTCCAAAGTGTTCAAACGTTGTAGCTTTAAACTAATATTGGTTTACATACAACAACATATTAAATCTAATAAATTAAGTATAATATGTTAAAAGTTAAAGTCATAACTTTATAAGTAGAAGTAAAGATATTATTTTAATATTGAAAGTTAGTTTATTAATAGTTATACTTTAGGTTTGATATTTACATAACCTCATTAACCAAATTATAATCATTATTAGAAAGACACTACAATTTATCACTTTTAACTATTTACAAAATATTCTTTGGGTTGTTTAAGCTAAACTAAAATTCATATTTAAGTTGACCCTGTAATGTTATATTTAAATTAATAATTTAAGTATTTTATACAAATTGTTCAAAAGTTGTAGCTTTAAAATGATAAAGGTTTACATCCAACAATATATTAAAACTAATAAATTAAGTATAATATGTTAAAAGTTAAAAAACATAATTTTATAAGTAGACGTAAATATATTTTCTTAATATTGAAATTTAATTTATATATGATTACAGTTCAAGTTTAATATTTATTAAACCTTATTAACCAACTTATAATCATTAGTAGAAAGAAATTGAAAAGTCATGACAGTTTCAAATGAATGTGGTGAAAGGAAAAATACATGTGGGTTTCAAATTAATGTGGTGAAAGGAAAAATGCTTTCTTTATGATATAGAAGTAGGTGAATACTCGCGCGTTGCGCAGAAACACCTATATAGTTGAAGTATTTACAAATATATGTTTTTTATTAAATATAGCAATAACGATGTTGTTAAATTTGATATAATAATTCATATATACTAAATTGATATAATATATTGATTATTTTAAATTATATGTTATATATATATATATATATATATATATATATATATATATATATATATATTATAACTACATAATCTCAATCGTTTGAATGACTTCCATCCGCAAGTTACACATGAATAAAATTAAACATAATATATGGTTTTATGTTATTTATAGTTGTTGTTATTCTTAATTAATTTTTTAAAATTTATTTGCTTAATGTTTTAATTTCTATCATTATAATTATTTAAAACATCAAACATTGTTTTTTGATTTTAAAGGTAACAATATAATCATTTATATAGAGTTATTTTTAACTATTGTTATTGTAAGTTATTTTAAGCTACTTATTTGAAAACTTTCAACGATTATAAAAATATCTTTAGAAAATATTTTATTTAAATTAAGATTACAATTTAGTTTTTATATTTATCACTTTTAACTATTTACAAAATATCTTTGGTTTTTAAGTGGAACTAAAATTTATATTTAAGTTGACATTGTAATGTTATATTTAAATTAACAATATAAGTATTTTGGCCAAACAGTTCAAAAGTTGTAACTTTAAACTGATAATGGTTTACATACAACAACATATTAAATCTAATAAATTAAGTATAATATGTTAAAAGTTAAATACACAACTTTATAAGTAGAAGTAAAGATATTATTTTAAAGTTGAAATTTAGTATATTTACGATTACACTTTAGGTTTGATATTTATTTAACCTTAGTAACCAACTTATAATTATTATTAGAAAGGCACTACAATTAATCAATTTTAACTATTTACAAAATATTCTTTGGCTTGTTTAAGCTAAACTAAAATTTATATTTAAGTTGACCCTGTAATGCTATATTCAAATTAATAATTTAAATAATTTATACAAATTGTTCCAAAATTGTATCTTAAAAATGATAATGGTTTGGATGTGAAATGATAAAGGTTTACATCCAACAATATATTAAAACTAATAAATTAAGTATAATATGTTAAAAGTTAAAAAACATAACTTTATAAGTAGAAGTAAATATATTATTTTAATATTGAAATTTAGTTTATATATGATTATACTTTTAGTTTTATATTTATTTAACCTTATTAACCAACTTATAATCATTATTAGAAAGAAATTGAAAAGTCATGGGAGTTTCAAATGAATGTGGTGAAAGGAAAAATACATGGGGCTTTCAAATGAATGTGGTGAAAAGAAAAATGCTTCCTTTATAATATAGTAAAATGATAAAGCTTTACATCCAACAATATATTAAAACTAATAAATTAAGTATAATATGTTAAAAGTTAAAAAACATAACTTTATAAGTAGAAGTAAATATATTATTTTAATATTGAAATTTAGTTTATCTATGATTATACTTTAAGTTTGATATTTATTTAACCTTATTAACCAACTTATAATCAGTATTAGAAAGAAATTGAAAAGTCATGGGAGTTTCAAATGAATGTGGTGAAAGGAAAAATACATGGGGGTTTCAAATGAATGCGGTGAAAGAAAAAATGTTTACTTTATAATATAGTATGATATATATATATATATATATATATATATATATATATATATATATATATATATATGAGACAAGAGCAATGCTATCGATGTAGGTAAAAGTTACTTCTATTTTTTGTATTTTAAATTCCTGTAATACATGAAGCAAACTACATTAAAGATGATGTTCTTTTTCATGTTATTGGTCTCCATCTCTGATACTTTTAGTCTCTATTATAATGCTCTAGTTTCTGACTTGTTTGTTTTTCTCTAACAAATTTAACATGCTTTGCAGGTACACAAATATAAAATGTTTCACTTGACACAGTTATCAGTGTAAATGGGTGGTGTGACATAGATGGTGATTGCCACATTTATTGTCGAGTTGGTATGCCAACATATATTCTCAATTTTTGCAAGTGTACATAGTAAATTTTAATTTTTATATTTAATATTTTAAACAACAAAGTTCTATAAAATGACGATGTGTTTTTTCGATGTCAAATAAGAAGTTTTTATTTTACCATAGTAATGTATTTTAAAAAGATATTTACCAAAATAGTGTGGTTTTTAAAATATTTACCATTTAGGTTAAAATTTATACCAAATCAGAATTAGAAGGTAAAATAAATAAATAAAGAGAGAAATTGAATTATCATGGTAATTACATTTTCATTTTGTTCACATTTGGATACTTTTTTTTGTACACATCTAAGTATCGAACTTGTTGGAAGTGTTCATATATTACCATTATGACGGGTTATACAAGTTACAGCCGATCATAATGATAATATGTCAACACTTCCAACAGATTCGTTACATAAATGTGTACAAAAAAAATACCCAAATATGAATAAAATGAAAGGTAATTACCATGATCAGTCAATTTCCCAAAGAGAGAGAGAAAAAAAAACTAAGTAACTAACATTTAACTAGTAAAAAGAAAAGTTACATGCAAAAATATTGTAGTACTAGTAAACACCATTAGATTTCAATAATTATTATATTTTTCATTTTTAATGTTTGTTCTATTTTTGCAAGTTTTGCTACAACAGTTGGTCTTTTTCTTTTTAGTCATTCCAAATAAGAGGTTCTTGAAATTCAAAATGGAGCAAAATATAGCAAATTTGACCGCATCAAAATGTTTATGTAGGTTTCTTGCAAGATTAGAACATACTGAATACTGACCAACGAATTCGGCCGTTAATCGATTGAGACCGAGGGCAATCTAAATCCCTCACCCACTAACCTGATCCCAAATAGTTGTGGTCAAGTGAAAGAAAGTAAAGAGATGACCGGTCATCTCCGAAACAAAAAAGAACGGAGAACAAAGCTAGAAATCATTCATTTGACTTTTTTTATTTAACATCGTTTCAAAGATAATTTTTTTTATTTTATTTTAAAATGGGTAAAACATATACATTGTCAATGAACCCTCAACATTTTAGTAAAGAAACACCTTTAATAACATTTGACAATGCTATGCAAATGATCATTTTGGACATATGATTAATTAATTACATAAGATAATAAATATTTCAGTCCAATCATTATCTAAAATAGTTTTTCTAAAAAAACAACGTTCTGAAGTGTTTTCACATTTTTAATTTGTATAAGTAAGTTGTCGAAAATAGAAAACACTAAAAGTATATATATATTTTTTCTATAAAAACAATTACCTAAAATAGAAATCGAGTAAAAAAAATATATCTATTGATTCAGGGGCGGAGCTAGGTGGTTTCCGGGGTAGCCCGTGACATGATTGTCAAAATCGCGATCCTGATAGTAGGATCGTACAATCCTAGATATGAAAAACGAGTTAGATCGTAAACAAATTGTATTTGAGGTAGGATAGAGATCCGATCCGATCCTACCTTTCCATGATTTTTTTATTTTTCTTTTTGAAAATGATTTTTTTTACCACATTATGTCTTTTACCCTTTACAAATTTATCGTTTATCATTTTGTGTTGTGGCTTATGACTAATATTTGAAAGTTTTTATAACTTTTGAACGAAAATAGAATGTTTGAAATATTTTTAATGTTTTAAAATTATAAATTAAAATTATGATTTATTTTGTGGGATCTTAGGATCTCGATCCCGATCTTGCAAATCCGAAAACGATCATACGTAGGATCCCGATCCTGACAACCTTGGCCCGGGATGTTATAAAAAAATTTCGAATAGTGTAATTTTTTTAATAGTATAATTTTAATTTTTTTTTTGAACATACCCATTTACTACTTTTTACTTTGATTTTAGCTCCACCGCTACTTTTTTTAGTTTACCCTTCGAAATATGAATAGGCAATTATATTATATTATATGATGACCGTTGAAAGAAAAAAGAAAAAGAAATTGAAAAGGACAGAATGGTAAATAAATACAAAATGGACAAGAAACAAGTTGATTGGAGGAATATTATTGTATTGATGTTGAACGCGGCCTCATGGGATTGGCCCAAGTTCACGTGCCTTCACATGGGGGTGGGAATTGTACGGACTGTCTTTGTTTTTGTTTTGTTTTTGTGGGGCCCACAATGAGATCCATTATTGAGGTTGGGGGAACACGTGGGACTGTGCTACCACGCACTACTGGGGACACCTAATCATCATCCGACATCATGTCGGCCCATACATATGTCCTACTCACTCTCCCTCTTTTCCCCGTTTCTTTACTACCCTTATTTACATTCTATCACAAAAGATTGAAGTGTTGTTATTTTTAAAAAATTTTATAATGTATTGATAATTTTAATTTTTTTTTTCTAAAGAAATCGATCAACAACTCCGGAACAAGTCGTTTCAAAGTCGAATACGGCTCGAGCTTTTACGTAACGGTTCCGGACTCACCGGACCATACTTAAAGCAATTTTTGAATTCATATCAAGATACATTATATTTCAGACTTATTTGGCAGCGTAAAAAATAGAATGTGATCATGACAATATTGAGATTTTATGGACCAATTCCTTCTTCTTTTACTTCTTTATATATTTTTATGAATTATTAACCGAAAAAACGTATTTCGTATGCGAAGAACATGTCCGGAATAAAATATTAATTTGTAGGGGTTTTGCCGGATATACACAGTTTTTAGGCTTGAATTCTAAAAAATAGACAAAAAAAATTGAATTTCCAGGTATAGACATGGATTCCGCGGAGGTGAACTCTGAGGGCTCTGCGGAATTAACTGTAGCTCTAAGGGAGCTCTGCGGAACTTTTCTTCAGCGTTCATTCCTCGGAGGGAGCTCTGTGGAATTGTTCTTCAATTTTGACAGATCGATTCCTCGGAGGAAGCACATCGGAATTGTTCTTCAGCGTTCATTCCTCGGAACTGTTCTTCAACTTTTTTTTGAAGGATTGATTCCTCAAAGCTACAGTTAATTCTGCAGAGCCCATGGAGCACACGTCGGCGGAATCCATGTCTATACTTGGAAATTCGTTTTTTTTGTGTCTATTTTTTTAAATTTAACTCCAAAAAATGTCTATATCCAACAAAATCCTTAATTTATATGATATTGTTTACCATTTATATTCAATTTATAAATTACAATTGTAATTGTTTTTATATTACTTATGGTTATTTTTATGGTAAAACAAATATGTTTGGGGCACGATAATTTATGAACAATTATGCAATCAACTGAAGATGATATTTATAAAAGTTTACGAACTTATTCATTTCATCAAAGTAGAGAAAAATTAGCATCATAAATGTAAGTACAACCTAAGAAGGTTTATATACGTTTTCAAAATTGTATTAATTATTTTTAATAAATTATATTTTAAAGTTTTATTTTTACGAATATTGTGATATATGAATTTGATATATCTGAATTTTGAAGACTTCCAATTAAAAATTTATTTGGTATCTAAAAACCAAATGTAATCTATCGGGCTATTACATGGTTGAAATTTAAATGGTTACAGAAGAGTAACTATGAGGTGGGTGTTGATGTAGATCTAGTATGATTATCTATTTAAAATCACAATTTATAATATATATATATATATATATATATATATATATATATATATATATATATATATATAGAGAGAGAGAGAGAGAGAAAGAGAGAGAGAGCTAGGTTCAAATGTTCATCACATCTATTGTGTGCTAGTTTGCATCAATAAGAATTTAGTAAAAATTAAATTATTATTTAATCAAATAAAGATAGATATTAAATAATTTACATAATTATTTATATATTAAATGATATCCATAATTAAAATTCCTTTTTATGGAAACTAATAAATTCGTCATTAATATCAGCAATGATATTCTTTCAGAATGAATTCGCATCTAGTTTTCCATGTATGGGTTCGTATTTTGTTTCATAAACCACTTACTCAAAATACAACAAAGTTGCTTAGAACATGGAGAACGAGAGTGTATTCTAGTAGAATGAGAGTTTATTCTAGAAGAACGAGAGTATATTCTAACAGAATGAGAGTGTATTCTAGTAGAATACACTCTCGTTCTTCATATGCCATGCAACTTTGTTGTATTTTATGTGAATGGGTCCATAAACAAAACACGAACCCATACGTGAAAACCTAGATGCGAATTCATTCTGAAAGAATGTTATTGCCGACATTAATGACGAATTTAAGTAGTTTCCCTAAAAAAGAGAATTATAATTATGGATATAATTTAATATACATACAATTATGGAAATTATTTAATATCTATATTTATTTAATTAAATAATTATTTGATTTTACTAAATTCTTATTGGTGCATTCTAGCACACACATACACATACACTCACACTTCGAGTCATAGGCACTTTTGTTATAACATATGCATATGCCTCGTATTGAGGCTGTGCTAGGGCTACCTATAGATCCTATCATCATTCAACAACCTGGAAGTATTGTATGGTGATTTACCCCAGTAAAGGTGCGTGGTACATTCGATAATAAGGGTACCACATAAGGTGACGATTTGTCACATGGGTTTGAAGTAAAAAGTTAATTTTATATATGTAGTATACTCGTTATTGCCTTGTTGAATATTTAACAGTATATAACCATTAATTTAATGCAGGATGGCATTATTACTCCTATACAACTGGATACCCCACGAGATGAGAGGTCATTACAGGAAGATGGATAAGTACGTATGTCTACAATACAGATCAATAATGTATGTATCGATGCATCCTCAAGTAATGACGACATCTTTGAAGTTGCTCAGTTAGATTACCAAACACCACCCTTAGAACTTAGGCATAGGAAGCGAGAGATAAATGTTTTGATTTAGTTAAAGTCTCTATGGGTACAGATGAAAAAGAAATGAAGTACCTGCATATGCCCATCCCATTTGGAAGATTGCATGGATGATAGTATTGGCGATATATTTGAAAAGCGCAATGGTTCGGTGATGGAGTTTTGGATGCTTCCAAATGAGGACATTGACAACGACTAACTGTGATGTAAGTTTTCTATGTTTTCTTGTTATCATTATATAATAAATAATTAGTTAGGTTTCTTACACTTTTTTATGTATATGTTGATCGACAACACATTATGCTCTAGGTATCCTTGCTTCTAGAGCAAACACCTAATGATGCTTAGTAGACAGTTTTACCATCAACTTTCAATATAGATGTAAAGGATTGGCGTAACATGGCTGATGGAAGCCTTTACCCCAACTTGGTTTGAATGTGATACAATATACTTGTGTTTTGATTACATTACATAAGTGTTAGTTACCTATAAAAAATATAATAATATGTTATTTCTAAGCATTTGTGCGACTATACATCCCTATAAATATAAAAGATGCCCACTTTTTTTAAGGGTTTCTGATTTCCGATTTTGCACGCTCACTATGTACAATAGTTAAAGGTGTTAAAATTATTGTCCAGAAACTACACCCTAGTTTAGAACTATGTGAGCGCGTATACAAAAAAATTAATGTCTATCCAATATTTGGGTACCCAACCCACTGATGCAAATACCTTCAAGAGTTTAACACTTAAACTTGTGATGGCGACAAACAGACCACAGTAGACCGACGAAAGAGGGGACTGTGGAGTTTTTGTACGTTGGTTCCTAGAGAGTTTGACCACTAATCAATTAGTGAGCATTAATGGTTACACCACAACTTGGGTCGACATATATCGGAGGCGGTTTGCCCGTGTATCATGGGGCACACGTCAAAAGTAGTAGTCCATTTAGACATATTATTATTATTTTAACATATATGGATATGCAAAATACACATATGTAAATGAGAACATATAAGTTTATCTAACTGTCATTTATATATCTTTAGTACCATGTCTATAAATCTCATTTTGGAAGAACACAATTACAGTAATCAACAACATCACAAATAGCTATAATATGATCCAACTCCCTGACATCATGCAGAGAAAGCCAAGGTTTCTATAATTAACATTTCTAAAATATGGACATTTTTACTAATATAAGAAGATCTACTTTTTGATATGAACTCACAGAACTCATATGATCATATCCATTATATGTCACCTTCCCTTAGCTCTATATTACAAATAGTCAATGTAGGTTTAAACAAGACTTGAACAACTAGCCACTTAAGATTAGTGATTTACTTTAAGATATTTGCAAGAATCCTATCAATGACCCAACAATAATGCCGTCTTCCCATAACTTGGGGGACCCAACAATAATGTCATTCTACAAAGAAACAATTCTAGAATAGTCGATGGTATGGAAGGTTTTGGAGGCTTTCCCAGGGTTTCTTGAAGGCTTCCGATTGCTGATAAGGAAAAGATTTGAATTGAGATTAAATTTATTATTTAATCATTCAAATCGGGTTTTGTCTGCAAGTTACCTAGACTATAAATAGAACCCTTGGGGCACTTAATTTCATGGCTTTCTGATACCTAAAGGTGGAGAATAAAATTCTCCTCCTCCTCTCCCTCTCTCCTTCAATCCTAGGGTTTATTGTGTTTTGGGTGTCAACCATTAGAGGCTCGCACACTATTGGAGTTAGGTTTTCCAAGCAGACAAGAAGGTTTTGATTAGCTTGATTGGAATAAAAAAAGGTATGTATTCTTAAGTATGTTGCTATTTGATGTGAAAAAGACATTGATTCATTTTAGGTTGCATGTACCCTTAAGTGTTAAGAGAATTTATGCATGTACATTTGTTTTGTAACCTAAAATCCCCATTAGTATTGTGATATATGGTATTTTGGGGAACTCTCTAAGCCTTGGCTTATAGTTGTTGAATAAATGTTTTCAGGTTGTTCCTTTGATCGGGGAAAGGCTCCAACGTGATTGTACCCGCATCGAATAAATAATTATGTCTTTAAACTTCCACTAAAAATCTCTTTTATATTAATGGATGTATGACTCTAATCTTTTAATGAAAAACAGGCTTTTGGAGTTATTTTATGTATGTTTTAAAAATGAAAAAATTGTGTTGAAAATCGAGACGTTACAACTAACCAAGTAACATAACAAAATTCCCGTTTTATATAAATCAAGTAATATGAGTCATGTGCTACCCATAAAAACACATATTTTGTTTATATTTTGATGATGGAGCATGTGTGGTTAACCAACACGTCATTTCGATAATATAAAATAAAATGAGTGTCGCTCGGGAAGTTATTTTGTTGATGGAGCGTATGTGGCTAACCATCACGTCAACATGAGGATAATTTTGCGTCGAGGATCGGGCAGTTTTGCATGGTTGATTCACCATCTATTAATGGCCGATGGTATCCCCATCATCAAATTTGATATGGGCACAATCGGGAGTAACATGCTGTTGAACGTCAATGAATCTCAAATAATCTAGGAGTTTCAAGTGTTTGAAACTGGCAACTTTGTTGTGTGTTTACGACATCCCTTTACACATCACAAAGCCAAATATAGATCCTAGCCTTGTTAATAAATCATTTAGGGTTAAAAAATTATTGTAACACTCAAAAATCACAAAAAAGTTAATTTTTTCAAAAATCAACCATTCATCATCATTGTTTACAAAATAGTCATTGTTTTCAAAGTATTATTTCAAATCAGAGTTTTTCCCCAAGATCCAATGACAAAACAGGAAGTTGTGTACAATCACGCCTTCGCCTTTCCACGATCCCCAGAAGTACCTGAAACCACAAACTAAAACTGTAAGCCAAAGCTTAGTGAGTTCCCCCCCCCATAAAAAAAAGTACAACCACACAAACATATAATCAAATAGATATCGGGTCCACAACCTCCTGGGTTTTCAAAGTACGAAGCGAAGCGCTGCCGATATCTTCAATCATCCACTTTATCAAGTGAGTGCATAGTTACTTTCATCTTACACATAGATAACGAAGTATTTAGATAATTGAATTTCATATGTGTTTATGTGCAAAGATGTTAAATGTTAGATGAAATATTACAAAGATGAATTATATGATTTATAGTGTATATGTATTTTATAAATTTAGTACTTTGGGTAACGAAGGGTAGTAATAAATGCCATAGAATGATGAAAGAAGTATGCAAAGATAGGATGTCACGATGTAGGAAATGGTATTAGCATACCAACAATGTAGAAATGGTACTAGCATACCAACGATGTAGGAAATTGTATTAGCATACCAATGATGTAGAAATGGTATTAGCGTGCCAACGATGTAGGGATGGTACTAGCGTTCCAACGATGAAGTCACTTAGCAGAGTACATGTGACAATCACCAGACTATTCATGACCGTCCCATGGAACATAGGCAGGTTTATAACCTGTAAGTGATGGACTTCGTGCCCATTTGTTGTACTCTACCCTAACGACACGTACTTCAGAGAAATCCCTGTAACAGTATTGTCAACAATGATGATTAAAATAAATCCTTAGGAAAAATCCTTAGGAATGAAAATAGAAACCTACTGACATGTATTGCTGAGAAATCACTGTAACAGAACTATTAGCAATGATGATTAAGATGATCCCTAGAATAAAACCTTCAGGAGGAATAAATAAGAAAATAGGGATGGATAATCAGGTTAATTGTTTGATAATTAAACATATTAACTTTATTACTGTGGGTTGAAAACCCTATGTACTCACCAGGTTTCCCAACCCGACCCACTCAGTTTATTTGTATTACATGTATCGATGTGAAGGTACATTACACTGAGAGATTAAAAGAGACGTAGTAAAAATTAATGTAAGGTCTGTTTATGCTTATGTTTTGTATCAGTTATGACATCCCAAGCTTTTATAAATCAATGAAAAACATTTCTTCTTAAACGCCTTGATTTGATATTATATCATTTCAAGGATATTTTTTGGGACCAATTCCACAATAAAAGAAATACTTTGTTTTAAATAAGCATAAACAAAAAATTTTAAAATGGCTGTGAAAATGGGGATCTCACATTAGTTGTTAGTTTGAGTTATTATGAAACATATAACAATATGAATTGTAACCATTTTGATATTTATCTCATAGTGACTTAATAAAAAGCTTTTGTTATCAAAGTTGTATTAGCTCAGCTACTATGTTTCACTTTTGCATGTTTAGAATCTTACTTCCAAAATATTTAATTATGTTAAAACTTCCACAATTGGTCACACTCTAGGAAGTGGATAAGTGATTTAAGACCGTTATGAGTATTAGGTGATTAAACAAAGTTCTTTGGGCATTGCAATAGAGATTGCGCTGATACTACACGAGTACTTGAAAATGGAGATTTTATGTAATGGAACAAACCGCAATTAGAGATTACTTCTTAGTCATAAGTAATTCTAAGATGATAATATCTTTTATTCTTCAAACTGAGATACATACTTGGGTTTTTGTTTGCAAAATCATTTGTGAATTGGTGTGCTCCAATTTTATCCGTAACTGGTACTCATAAATTCGTCCATACTCTTTCTCTCTCTCTCTCTCTCTCTCTCTCTCTCTCTATAACCAAAATCACAACCTCTCTCCTAAGGGTTGGTGATTTACATATAAACCCTATATTGGGGTTTCTTCCTTTTGCTTTTGGTGTTGTGGGTCGGATTCCATTATAGGGGTGCTACATTGGATCTTTCATCCTAACAACGATATGGAACGCATAAGATCATAATCAGGAAATCCATAGGTTAGTAATTTCTTTCTTTTGTTGAGTTTTAAAGCATGTCTCGAGAATGGGATCAACAAGATTCTACTGCAATGGTACATCCATTCACAAAGTAGATTTAGATTTATCACGATGGCATGATAGGTTGATATGTTCTTACCATTTTGGTCGATTTGTAAAGAGTGAGTAATTATTACATAGTCCTTTGTATTTAGACCAATGATGCAATATATAATTGTTAACTTACATAAATGTATGAAACAATGATGTGGAATGATTTGTCAGATTTTATATTGGATTGTGATCATGCATTGCTTACATTTCATTTACTATGAAGCATGACTAAAATAAGATATTATGTCGAATATTTCGATATTTTTGTATCTAAACCTCATGTAAATTATGAGATATTATCGTTATATGTATATGTTTTTTAAATTCATCTATATGGGTTGAAATTGAAAGGTTTAGAAGATTTCAATCGTTTGAAGATGATCTTTCGTTGATGACGACAAGAAGGACCGTTGAATGCATATATAGATTAAAGCTTTTTGGACGGACCTTTGAATACATATATGGATTAAAGATTTTCGGAGGGACTAGATACTTCATCCTTAGGTTGTATATTTATATTTACTTATGTATGATTTGTATATAATATGTAATTGGAACCTTGTTTGATAAATTTTGGTAAATCACAACTTAAAGTTATAAATTGATTTGAGTTTATACACTTTAAGTGTATAAAAGATAAGATGATACATTTTCAATCTCCAAAAACTTTTTAAAACCCCCTATTTATTCCCCTAACTAAACTTATGTAAACATAGGTCGAACCATTTAGATGTTGCCTCTTAATGATTCATTAAGAGGTTATCAAACAAGCGTAAGGAGTGTACGAGTTGACCCCTTATAAGTCAAACTTGGTCAAGGACTAAAGTCAAAGTCAAAGTCAATGGTCCGAGTTGACCCAACACGCCTAGTTGTCCTTCAACTTGCCGTGTTTCTCCATTAATTGCATAGATCGGGAAAAATCTTATCAACTTGCCGAGTTCACTAATGAACTCGTTGAGTTAGCCAGAAATCTGATAGCTTAATGCATTAAGCTGTTTCCATCGAATCTAGGAACTCCAATTCTTAGATCTCCTCCAAAATGATGTCTAGAAGGGTAAAGTTTCCAACTTTACCCTTAGTGTTGGATTAGGTGTCTAAGCCCATAACTATAATTGTTATGTACTTGAATTGATAGTAGCAATGTCCTTTTGGGTTGCCTTCAAACCTGGCAATTGAATAGGATAATTGTTGGAGAGAGAAGAATGATTTATTAATTTATTGCTTGGTTAATAAATTAATAATCAAGATAAATGATTTATTAATGTATTATGGATATAATATATTAATTAGGAATCATATTGTATAATTAATATTTAATCAGAAATTAATTTCGAATTAATTTTGGGATTAAAGGAATTAACTGAAACTGCAGGGACTAAAGGTGACAATGTTTAAAAGTTATGCATTGAGCATTCTAGAACCTCCCTTAGAGGTAGGGAACGAAATCTAGAGTGTCCTAGGGTTTCCTTGGGCTCTAAGGGTGCCTTGGAAGCCTTAGGGATGAAGTTAAGGGATTAGGGTTATCTAAGATACACCTGCCTTATCCTAAACCTTCCTTATCACCTATATAAACCCCTATAGGGTTGGATTTCGTCAAAGGGAACTCCAAGAAAGGCTAAGGGCCGAAATTCTACTCTACTTCTCTCTCTCCATAGTAATCCTTGGTTGCTAGGTTTGTTTGTGAGCCATTAGAGCCATTCGAAAATTACATGTGCCTCCTAGGGTTTCTAGTTTTTGTGTTCAATGCTTGTATGTCTAATAGTGAAAACATAGATCCTCACCTTAGGGTTGCATGCATACATAGGATTGTTTGTTATGTACAAAACCCATCAGTGGTATCAGAGCGTATGGTTTTTGTTTTCAATTACATTTGGTACAATTGATTGAACTAGACAAAATTAGGGTTTATGGCTATTAAACCCTAAGGCCTTTAAATTTTCGCAAATTAGGGTTTAAGAACCCTGTTTTTCGAAAATCCCTAAGGGTTTTCAAACCCTTTCCTTTGGCCACCTTGGAGTCGAAATCTAGGGTTTCCTAACCCTAGGGTTTTTGATTTTTAGGCAAGTTTGAAAGCCTTGCCTTCCACTGCAAGCAGAAGATTTCGAAATCTAAGGAATCTGTTAGTAGGTTGTTATATTTGGTAATTATCTTGTTAATTGTTTAATTGGATAATTAAAGATATCCCTGCCTAAATTTCGAAATCCATGTATATAGGATTAAATTAAGTTAATATATTTAATTTAAATTGGTAATCCTTATTTTATTTAATAATTTAATTAATTGTTTAATTTTTGAATAATTATTAAATCAAAATAGTTCAAATTACACCCTTATGGTTTTATTAAGTTAATTAAAAGTTTAATTAAAAGAGAAAATTAATAAAACCACCTAGTATTTTAAAAGTGTAAAATACACCCTTATACTATATATATATAAAATTAAAAGTCTAATATTATATATGTATAACTTAAACTGCTAGTCTTACCGTTAGTAGGCCTCATTCACGAAGCCGATCTATAAGGGGGTATAAGGTTATGGCCTATAAAATGGCCGTTTAATGGGTGTCCACTATCACCCACCGCTTCCTTGATTGGTGGAAGGTCGTTAGCCGAACGGGTAGGATAGGGCAAACCCTCTCCTCATTAAAAGTATAATGAATAAAGTAACAAAATGTTTTTACCAAATTCTCAATCTTTGTTACTTTAAGAAAAAGTGAAATCGATGCAATTCCATGGAATTACACTTTGTACCCTTGTTGAGACGTTAGTGGAGCGTGTGTGGTTAACCGGCACACTAAATGGGTTCTAAGCAAAGGTAGCGAAGGGTGACTCGGTGTTTGTCATAGTTCGATGGAGCGTGTGTGGTTAACCGGCACATCGAATAGGTGACTGTAACATTGGGGGCACCATGTAAGTTTGCATGGTTATTCACACCCTGTTTTGTGATCCTCGGCATCCCAGTCACAAATCGAGGGGCATATCGAGATTTAAACATGCCATTGAAAAGTTCAATGAATCTCAAAAGATCTAGGAGTTTTCAATACATTTAAAACTTAATCTCCTTTTCATTTTTCATGGTGGAAAATTAGTGAATCGTTATTCACTTACCTTCAAATATTCTGCAAGTTGGATTATGGCATCCCTCTTCCAAATTGTAGAATATTGTGTTGGATCCTAGCCTTAATATCTCATTTGGGTGTTTTATTAAGGACTCAATCAACTAACTTGAATTTTCTCCCGTTTTATAGATGTCAAAGTCTGACAACTATGGTCTTCCTAAATCCGTTGGAAAAAGTTTTCCACGTGAAGATGATGTTCCACGATTGTATTGTGGAAATAGAAATCATGCTTCATTTCCTCCACCTCCTCCAATAATTCTCCCTGACCCACATGTTCGAAGACTTGAAAAGTTCAAGGTCACTCAAGCCCTATTGGCAAAAGACACGAAAATGGAAAGTCTATATGTGCTCATGTATTGGATAAAAGGTTACATATTGATAAATTGGGATTGTTGGGTGTCGATGTTTAAAGGAAGTTGGCTGTTGACTTGGTTCTTCAGTCACTTCCCGAATCATATGGTAAGTTCGTTAGAGAGTACTACATGATGGACCACGACATGACCCTTATTGATTTGACTTATTTGCTTATTGCTGCTGAATCAGAAATGATTTGGCGCACTGGTCTGCAAATTTGTCTGGTAAATCAATATCCCAACCCTCTATGGGCAATGGTAACATTGGAAGTCCAGAAAAGTTTTCTCTACGCAAGAGAAAGGCTGAGTTTGAGATAGTCCCGTGTGTCATTCCAGAGAGTCCATAAGTTTCTACTGCCAAAAAGAAGGGGCATTGGTTACGAAGCTGCCCTGACTACCCGAGAGATCTAAGAGATGGGAGAGTCAAGATGTATGACTCTACTTCAGGTAAAAATCCACTATCTAACTCTATTAAGTTCCTATTTGGAGATTCTTAATACATGATGTGATAAGATTACATTTCGATGTTTGAAGGATCGAAGAAAGGAAAGGAAGCTTAAAGGAAGGAGCAAGCTGAGTCTGATCGCGAAGAAATGGTTTTCGATCGCATGATTCAAGGATCAGATATTTAAGCTACTACTTTAGATTTAGGATAGATTGCTAAGTAATGTTTACATAGTTTTCATTAGTAATCGCATTGTAAGGACACTATTTTTCTGCAATAAGATAAATTTTGATTTATCTTATTTATGTTTCCTTGCGATGGATTTTATGAAAATTGGTGTTTGAACAGTTCTATTGTTAGCAATATTGTGAATGGATTCGATTCTTAGTTATGTTATTTGTGGAAATGTCAGATTTTTACCAAATGAGGAAAGATTCTCATCGCCCAAGTTTCAATTGGATAGAAACTTGGAATCATGCAACTGGTATTGTGTGACGAATGAGAACCTTCGTATATGGAAAATTGAGACTAATTCCTTGTTCACATAAGTATGTGAGTCAAGTGAAGGATAATGAGATCTGGTACACAATGTTGTGCGCTAGTCAAGTCCACCACAAAGATCAATAAAATGTTCGTCATGATTTGCTAAAAGATTTGTAAATATGATTATACTTAAAAGATTAAGTATGATTCTGAATCATTGAAAGGTTTCAATGAATGGCAGAACGAATAAGAAGAATCAATTAGGCAAGAAAAATAAAAGTTTCTCCAATCTAAGAAGAAGGGAGAGTACTTTTGTATCATGTTTATGATCGTCTTAAGAACCATATTACAATTCATCCTCTAAGGACACCTTAGTGCACTAGTATGGCTAAGAAGAGGAGTCGAGAATTGTCAAAATGGTTAAGACAATAAGATGAATCGTACTTCGTTCCAAAATCAAGTCTTAGAGTCAAACTCCAAGATTGTGACTTGAATGACATAATCTTAAGTAGGAATGTTCTTACATTTGCACATTTTGGTAAGTTGTGATGTCTTGAATAAGACATAGACCAACTAGTACCAAATTGCGCGTAGTTTTGTCTTGATATAGACACACACTAACTCTTGGATATTTGTTTTGTCAAGAAATGTTTCTTGATAAGAGAATCTAATATGTCAAGAGGTCAGTGGGAGTCTAAAGATCCTGAAAAGTTTCAAGAACAAATCAAGAAGTAAACCTATTAAACACTAGCACACGACTTGAGGATTATAACCTATCGTGTTGACAAAATTGTATTTCTGTGCCAATCCAGTTGAGTGATTATGCATATGAGTTCTACGAGTTCTCAATTGAATACATAAGGGCAAACACCTTGATCAATGAAAGTACATTGACTGGCATAGGTGAGCTGCTAAATAACTGGGAAGCAATGGTGGGACCCTTGATGGCAAGAAATTAAGAACGAACAAGTTCTATCCATAAGAGTTTGGATTTGTCACATACATTATCTTATGATTGTGGTTATGACAAAATCACATGGATAGAACACATGCACCATAAAATCTAAGTGTCATAAGGTTTCTCTCCTTCATGAAAATGATTGTGAGGAAATGCTTTCACTAAGAGAAATTTTAAGGAGATGGCGATTATGTAAATTGCATTCTCGAATTCGATTATGATTACGACATCCCTCTTCATAGTTCGAATTGTGAGATTTGGCAATTAGTTTGAACATTCGAGACTTATTGATATAAGTTCTAGAATTTTTAGACACACATGTGAGCTATCTAAGAAAAGGTGTATGAGTTGTTTTCTAGAAGATTAGATAAAAGCTTATCGAAGCATCTCATGTCAGAAATATGAACTTCGGTAAGAAAGTCAATAAGTATTGATTTCTAGAAGTCCAACTGATTTCTGAATACATGTCAAAGCTAGTGGGAGCATAAGTGTTATGCTGGTAAGAAGATAATTATCATGTTAGTGGGAGCATGATTATTATGATTTGCGAGTTAGCAATATTAATTATAGAAAACAAGAATTTCAATTTGCAAAGTTGCAAGGGTTGAAGAGTTGTTTTGCTATAATTAAGGGAGAGAATATTATACTTCATTTCAAATCTAAAAGCTTAGATTGTGAGATTTTAGTCAAATTTAGTCAAATATATATGAATGTTATGCTGGAATGGTTCAACGTAAGGAAATTCATATATGGAAAGGATAATTGCGTTCTCAAAATTTGGATATGATTACGGCATCCCTCTTCATAATCAAAATTATGAGAATATGGCAAATAGAAATATTATAGTAGGAGACTGGTAAAGTATCACGTCTTTATGTAAGACATTATGAATCGTGTCCCATACGCTTTGGGTATAGGATCGATTGCATATGCTATAATATCCAATCGTTCTTATTTTCCAAATGCCTAGGGCATTAAGAGAGAAAGGGACCAGAACCGAATTTGACTAAATTAATTAAACATCTGTCAAGGACAATCTAAGGTTCGCTAAGGATTGGTCGCTTGTGGACAGTTGGAAGTAAATTATTAAATGGACCATATCGACATCATTATGAATAAGTAAGACTCTATTAAGAATGAGTTGTCATATGGAAAATATGGAAATGTTTCCATATTGGGAGTTGGATATATAAGAATCTATGTCTAGATTAGAAACTTTTATGCAAGAAGGATGTTCAAAGCAATGTACTTTGAATGTGAGTCTTCACGTCTATGGAATTGTCTTGCAACAATCTACGATAGAGAACTTTGTAATTTCATTGGCTGAGTCTTGATGACTTTTGTGCAGTGACATTACGAAAGGATCGTTGCATAAAATGTTAGAATCTAACATATTCTAATAGTGGCAAGAATTTTATATTCTTACACTAACAATGAGTTTTGGGGATTGTGAAATGAGTTTCATTGGAAATGTTTTCCAATTGATCTATTTCACAAAGAAAGGATGATAGGTAAAGATAGTGTGCATGCTTGGTGCATGGGACAACTGTTGGTATAATTCAAGTGTCAAGTTGATTATCTGAAACAGTATACAATGAATAATGAGTAATCAATATGGTGACTAAATAAAAGGTGTTTTATTTATACTCAAAAGTTTTGGGGTCATATAGGATTAAGTATTATTATTGTGTTTCACTTTGCATGTTTTGACTTCCGGAATAACTAGGTTATTCAAACATCCACAGTCGCTCATATATTAGGAGTAGGTATGAAGCAAGATTGTCATGAGTCCGTCTGTAGATTGTCTAAAGTGTTTAGACATAGCAAAAGTTTGTTGCAGAGTTCATGAGTGTTTTAAGAAGATTAGAGTATTGGATTAAACCCACGCTCACCTGAATCACTTCATGGATTTTATCACGAGTGATTGTGAGACGATAATATCTTATATTCTTGAAACGAAGAGATATGAGTTACAGTTTGCAAATCAGTTGCACATTGATAACACGTAAACGCACCAGTAACTTGGTGTTATAAAACGTATTGTTGTGTGTGATTTGATGAGTAAATAGAGCAAACATATGAGTCGATGTTTGTCTGTTCCTTTTACCCAAAGTTGGATAAAAGCGATATCTGTGGGCCCCTCGATGATTTAGTGATTACACCATAAAGTGCTTGGCCAAGCCGGGACTGATTTGATTTGTTCAATTAGTCAGTCGTCATAAATCGGAAATCGGGAAACAGAACATAGACAGAGAGAATGATTAAAATCCATGTCTCGTGTCTATATGATATCTAGAATGGAGGAATATATGATCCCTTATCTACGGACACGTCACTGACTAGGTCAGAGTTCGACAACGACTTTTGGTAGCTAACATTTGCTAGTCAATTTTTGAAGTTATACTTGCACTTATAGTTATTAGACTTATCCAAGTGGGAGACTGTTGGATTAGGTGTATAAGCCCATAACTATAATTGTTATGTACTTGAATTGATAGTAGCAATGTCCTTTTGGGTTGCCTTCAAACGTGGCAATTGAATAGGATAATTGTTGGAGAGAGAAAAATGATTTATTAATTTATTGCTTGGTTAATAAATTAATAATCAAGATAAATGATTTATTAATGTATTATGGATATAATATATTAATTAGGAATCATATTGTTTAATTAATATTTAATCAGAAATTAATTTTGGGATTAAAGGAATTAACTGAAACTGCAGGGACTAAAGGTGAAAATGTTCAAAAGTTATGCATTGAGCATTCTAGAACCTCCCTTAGAGTTGGGGAACGAAATCTAGAGTGTCCTAGGGTTTCCTTGGGCTCTAAGGGTGCCTTGGAAGCCTTAGGGAGGAAGTTAAGGGATTAGGGTTATCTAAGATACACCTGACGTATCCTAAACCTTCCTTATCACCTATATAAACCCCTATAGGGTTGGATTTCGTCAAAGGGCACTCCAAGAAAGGCTAAGGGCCGAAATTCTACTCTACTTCTCTCTCTCTCTCCATAGTAATCCTTGGTTGCTAGGTTTGTTTGTGAGCCATTAGAGGCGCGACACTTGTGGCGCTTGCTACCAAAGTTCAAGATCTTCAAGGATTTGATTGTTATTACAATATAACAATCAAGGTATGTATCCTAACCCTAACTATATGTTAATTTCGAAAATTACATGTGCCTCCTAGGGTTTCTAGTTTTTGTGTTCAATGCTTGTTTGTCTAATAGTGAAAACATAGATCCTCACCTTAGGGTTGCATGTACATATAGGATTGTTTGTTATGTACAAAACCCATCACTTAGGAACCACCACAATGAGTCAAACCCGAACCCTAGAATCATTAGAGTGAGGCTTGACCCATTAAGCCCTTAAACTCCAAAGTCATAGACCCAAAATGCAGATCTGGCATCCAAAGGCTGGGAAATCACATAAAGTTTCCAACTTTACGTCTATACATGTTAGAAAGAAACTCTAGGGTTCAAGATGGGATAATAAAGGACTTATTTCATGAATGAGACATAGAACTTAGAAAAGTTTGCAACTTTAAGCCAGATGAGGCCATAAAATGGTCAGATCTAACATAACAACCCTTGGAACACTCAACTTCTTGGACAACCCAACCATGAACCCAAAATCAAGATAAAACACCAAAACAAAGAAATATATATGATAACAAAGCAAGGTATAAACTTGATACCTCCAAGAGACTGAAACAAGTGGGGAGATTCTGGATCTAAGTCTTCCGTCCAAGCTTTACACCTCCAACTTCCAAGCTTCTTCAAAAGAGCACAAAAGATCAACACTCAAGGCCCTCCACAAGCTCACATACTCACAAAAGAAGATGATACATGCTATATAGGGTTTCTGGACAGAGGAGGCTGGTAAGGAGGTCGGCCAAGGGACTTAAGGTCTTTAAATATGGTGCAACACCCTAAAAATTAGGGTTTCCTTCCTATCCGCCAACTCGAAGAGTTGGGACACCCCAACTCGCCGAGTTGGTTCATTCATTTCCGCTTCCAAAACCCTATCGACACGCTGAGTTAGAGCTTCCAACTCGTCGAGTCCCAAAGGAATTATAAACAATTGGAGAAACAAACTTATACCGGAACCAAGTGTTACAGACGATTTAGGAACAGAAGTCTAGAGGGGCACAAGGTGTACTAAGTGTAGAAGACTTCATGATATAGTGTGTTGATCATTTGGGTGTCACATTTATGGTTGGGAGGGGCACTATAAGAGAGACTACAGGCAGAGTATGTGAGTATGCTTCCATTGGGATCTGGTGAGCCACATCAAGGCCAATTGCGCCTTTCATGTAGCAGGCATAGCACAGACTCCACCCCGTGCAACTTTGAGGATCATGAATGGACGGCATGGGAGAGCTGAGGCTTCAGAGGCTAAGGGAAGATCCTACCAACTTATTTTAGAGGATTTGAGACAGGTACCCGTAGTGATCGTCGGTATATTTCCAATTATTTTATTTGTAACATCCAAATCCTCGAGTTATGAAATTTAAAGTAATTTACAAGTTTTATGATGGCCACGACATGGTGGATGTATTACCACGACGTGGCATGGTTGCATGAGTTGTTTATTCCATTTAGGTGTCACGACGTGCCACTCTATTGGTCACGACGTGACATTTGATCAGGGGCAAACCCTAATTTCCGGACTTAGACCCTATTTAAAGGAAGGGAGGGCTAGGGTTTTCTCCACCATCATCCTCCATCACCTCCTAACCCCTTGAAGAAGAAAGCTTTTGTGGTGTAGAAAGCATCTTGGCAAGCTTTGAGACTTCATTTGAGTATCTCCTGGACCGTTGTGAGTAATCAAGTTCCAATATTTATGCATTAGGCTTCTAGATCTATGCTTTTGGTCCCTTTTCTCCACATTTGGGAAAGTTTGGATGGAAGGATTCCATAAAGTTGACAACTTTATGGATCCTTGAGGTCCCTTGAGGATTATCTTCTTTGGATCTGAAGTTGGATTGAGTTTTGAATCCATGTATGTGATTTTGTTTCCATTTTCATCCTTTTGACCTAACATGAGCTCAAGAGATGCATTGGACATGCATGTGTATAAAGCATTGCTTTTTAGATTTTTTTTGGAGTAAGAAGGTCCTTTGGAAAGTTAGAATGGATGGCGTAAAGGATTAAGGGCTTAATGCATTAATGTAGCATTTGGTAATTTATCGTCACCAATTGTCACTAAAGATTAGCATCAACCGATGATAATGGTAGAACCTTTCATATTAATGGAAAATATGATCTGTTAAATGATAATAATAGGGTAAAAAATGATTGACCAAAAAGTTATATAAATTTTTATGATGGTTAGTGTATTTGGAAAGTACACAACAAAGTGATCCCTACGATATAAGAGTTACGAAAATCTGACTCCGATTGGAGCAGTTATGATTTCATAAAAGATAAAAACCAACCACGTTAATAATGCCATTAACGTCAAAATAAAATAAAGAGATCAGTTGAGTTTCGGCTAACGTCACAAAAAGGAAAATCATAGTAACTCGTGAGATAAGGACTTTGAAAGGAAAAGGGTCAACAAAGGAGTTCGTATGAAGGAGATATGATTTTTACAAAAATATAAAATACGGGTTAAAAACGAAAGTCAAAATTTAACAACGCGACATTCAAGAAAGTTGTAATACTAGTAGAGAGCTACAGAAATATATAAAGAGGGTCATACACAAGATTTATATAAGGAAGATATGAATTTTTATAAAAGATTTAGGGGTGCACACCAAGTGCGCGTCATGGCCGTCTCATCTTTCATCGCTCATCATTTATCTCACCTCTAATCTACCCATGTTTTACCCAACACATTTTGTAGATATAAAATACATATACAGTTTAGATCATTTAAAACATGTATAAAACGTTTCATCCAGCATAGACAGCAAGTATTCAGACAATATACACACATAGCATGTAATTTATATAAAATACTTCATATCTATGTGTAAGATGAAAGTAACTATGCACTCACCTGTAAAGGTGGTGACTCGGCACTCGGACAACACTTCGTTACTCTTAAAACAATTTTCCTTTGACAAAACCTAGTATCATTACCACTAGAGTTTAGTCTAATGTTCAACGAGACTAATTAATAGTCTTGCTATTATTACTATTATATAAGCGTTAAAACAATACTCTTCACCCACTATGTACAGACAGGGGCCAGACATGAAACACCGGAAGGCAGGATCATTTTGACATATAGCACTTCTGAAATCCAACAACCCAGACGGCCCTTCAAACCGGATTCCCCGTACCGCGAGTGGTTAAAAAGATATTATAACGACACTTATATAACCCATAATAATATATCAAATAATTATTATAAGGTCTTAATAATATTACTATATTTAAATAAAAGTTATATTAAAAATTAGGTAGGCGTATCTTACCTACGAGGGGGTTTGGCTAGAAGCCGGGCTCTGTAGAGGCAGGACTTCCGAGCCGAAAGCTCTTCTTCTCGGAGCCGTCGAGCGCTTCGGGGATTTCTTCTAGCGCTAGGGGAGTTTTTAGGAGGTTTAGAGAGAGTGTAGAGAGAAGAAAGAATGGGAAAGGTGTGAAGAAAATGAAGGTGGGATAGGTTCTATTTATAGGGTGAAATATGGCTGAACTTGGTGCCACATGTCACCATCTGGTGGCAAGACTTGGGGAGAAAGCAATGGCCAAGATTGTGCCACATCACCCATTTTCGCACAACACACTTCCGACTTCTAAAATCCGTAACTTTCGCATACGAGCTCCGTTTTTGACGTTCTTTATATCCACGCGTAGGTAAAACAAAAATATACAACTTTTCTTTTGACTCCGTCGGCTAATTCTCTACCAATCTTAAATTTAGCAGTAGAAGGTGACTACACTGTTAAATGTCCGCGTAAAATTCACAACTTCTACATACGGAATCTGTTTTTGTCTGTATTTTTGTCGTTGAGTTCCTATTAATGAGATCTTCAATTCTCATTTAGGTCGCGTTGGCCAAAAACCGCTCGATGTAAAATTCAAGTTTCGGGCCGTGCACTGCTAGGCCAAATCTTAGAAAAATCATAACTTCCTCATACGAAGTCAGATTTGGGCGTTCTTTTTATGCACGCTCTCGGTTTAACTTTTGTTTAGATCACTAAGGCCAAAGAGTCCTCTATCGTAAATTCACCATTTACGTCGCGTAGTGCCGTGCCGGTTTTGTCGCGAAACTTCGACGGGCCATAACTTCTTCATTATTACTCAGATTTCGGCATTCTTTTTATGTACGGAACCCTTGTGACATATTCTACAACTTGGTTAAGATTACTCCTTATAAATAATCTTCCATCAAAAACTCATTTTTGATGATCATTGTCTCTAAATTGACTAGCCTGGATCTACGGGCGTTACAATTATCTCCCCCTTAGGATGATTACGTCCCGGAATCATCAACGAAACAGGGCTTGTATAATGACTCCCTACGTTAACTCTTCATCCTAGGTAATAATCGTAACTTCTATGTTGCTTCGAACGAGTATTTTACTCTTGGACTCCTTGACTGCAGGCGGTGCTTGATCTTGCACCTGCTCCCCATCTCACGTTTAGACTCCAAGTTATGACCTTTAAGTCACAATCTCGATCCTTACTGGAGACTGCTTCTTCTTCTTAACAAACTTAAGATAAGTTCTTTTATTACTACAATGGACCGATGTGTCATATTCTAATGACCTATCATCGCATGTTGCAACGCTTAGACTTAGGTCTCTTAGAGTCAAATTCCAGAACAGACTATACCTTCCTTCATGTTCTAATCATATCTTAAAAGGTAGCATTTCTAGCTACAAGAAACTATTGCGATACCTCTACTGATCGCTTTGATTATCTTTTATTTCAATCTTCTGGCTTAAGTCAGATGCTACATCAAACTTGGTTCTCTGAACCACGTAACATACTCATCGTAGTCGGACTCAATTTGATATGACCACTAGGGTCAGAATAACAATCATCTTCTTAGTCATTACCGAAACAATGGTAATGACATACATGAACAAAACGGAATTAACTACTAGCTTCTTGGTAACCTTGTGACTTTCCCTGATCCAAGTGTGAGTCCTGTGCTTCTGGTAGTATAGGCGTCTACTACCATTCACACCTACTCATACTCGTCCCAAGTATTGTCTCACAGTTTTCCAAGTCCCCATACAAGAAAATCACATAACAACTTAACACATCAGATAGCAAAACGAAGGTTTTATATTATTCCTTGAAACGATTACAGACGTGTTCAAGTTCACCCTAGACTGTGCCTCTAATAGGCTACATCATACGATACTATGGCTACTACATAACTCGATCTTCGGATATGAAGTCCTCATCCTTGATTCCTCGCGTTGTTATCTGCTTCGTCGAGGATCATGTGAAATGCCCTTGGCTTTGGCGGTGCATTTGGCCTTGCTGGTTTGTTTTTCTTTGGGCAGTCTCTAGAAATATGCCCTTCTTTGTCACATCCAAAACATACCTTCTTGTAGAATGTGCACTCGTTGGCGTAATGGCCAGACTTTCCACACTTGAAACATATCACCTATTTGCCACATTTTCCTAAGTGTTTCTTCTCGCACTTATCACACCATCTTGCTTCGCCTCTTCCACCTCCTCCAAACTTCGAGAATTTACTCTCCTTGTTGGGCCTTGAAGATCCTTCAAATTTCCTCTTTTCTCCTGCCTTATCTTTTTCTAGACCCTTTTCTCTTATCTGGGTCTCTATATTCTTAGCTGCTCTAACGACTGTTTTCAAAGTAATTTCCATTTTGACCGTTGGGCCAAAGTCTGCGGACAGTCCGTTAGCGAACCTATCTATCTTTGAGAGTTCAGTCGGCACCAAGTAGGGAAATAGTTTCATCCTCTCGGTGAATACGGTGGCATACTCATCAACACTTATTTTCCATTTCTTCAGGTTCTGAAACTCGTTGTTTAGGTCTATCATATCTATCTCTGAGCAGTACTGCATTTTTAACTGCTCCGTGAATGCTTCCCAAGACATTCGTATGGCTTCTCCTTGTGGCATTGTATCTGCCAGCAACTTCCACCAACTTAACACTCCGGTCTTTAGTTGTCTGACTGCAGAGACGGTCTTTTGCTTATCGCTGCAGTCGCAGCTCTCAAATACCATCTCCATCTCGGAGATCCAGTCCATAATCTCCACTGGTTTTGGGCTTCCAGAGAGACTCGGCGGTTTTGCACCCAAGAAATGCTTATAAATCCGCCCATCCTTGTCATTTCCCTTCTCCGGGCCATTCCTCCTTGCCCCTTGGGTTCCAACTTGACTCACAGTGCGACTATAATTTCCTTCCTCCGATTGTTCAACGATCAACTCAGGTTGCACAATGGGCACCGTAGGTTCATCCCTATTTCCGTGCAACATCTGCCTCATCTTTTCTCTTTGCTCAGCCAGCATAGCCCGAATCATGCTTGTACTCTAGCCATTGTGATTGGCTCAGGAGTGGCTACTACAACAGGTATTTGCTCATTCACTGGTGGTTGAGGCGGTTGATTTCTATTTCCATTCGCGTTTCCACTTCGGGTTCTTGCCATTTCGTTCTATACACCAAATCCGACGTTCGGTGTGAAACGACGAGAATTAAGATAGGAAAGATTTTATTTACGATCGATGTGTAAATCTCCCTATTACTCCGAAAAGTTACATGCCAGTTGTAATACCGTAATTAAACGTTTAGAAGTCTGAACACATAAAGTTTCCAAATCCGGTCGGCAACAGACCATAGATCCGACCATATAATGCATATCATAAATCATTTAGCACATAAAAGCATGTTAGGCATTTTCCTAAATAAGCTAGTGCTTGTGTCTATTCAGGTGTACTTCCTAAATATATTAGACACACTCCTCACGATCATCGCTTAGCATTCTAGGTTTAAGTCTAGAAATAAATCCTTATTCCTAGTTTGCTTAAACTAATGCTCTGATACCAACTGTGACATCCCCATTTTCTCGGCCAGAAAAGACCGATTTTTTTTATGATTTATAAAAATCAGAGTACCTCTTTTAATAAAAATGTTGCGGAATTTGTTCCCAGAAAAAAAAACATGATAAATACATTATCAAAGCATTTACGAAGAAATGTGTTTTTATCCATTTTAAAACATTTGGGATGTCATCGTCAATACAGAAACATAAGCATAAACAGAACTTACATTCATTTACACTAGTGATCTACATCTCTTTAAAATCTCTCAGTGTAAAGTAGCTTCATATCGACACCTGTGATACAAATAAGCTTGAGTGGGTCAGGTTAGGAAACCTGGTGAGTACATAGGGGTCTCAACCCACAATAATATAATTATTATGTTAAACATCAAACAATCAACCCAATTACCCATCCCCATTATCTTCTTTACTCTTAATGATCTACCCTAAGAGTCAGCTATTCCTCGTTCATTCATTCCTAAGGAGTATCCTAAGGAATCGACACTAAGTCTGCATAGTCACCAGGGTTTATCTCGTTTATTGACAGTATCGTTTTTGACAGTCCACTCGTAATACCTGTCAATGGGTTTTTAGAGTACACCGGGTGAACACATCGTTCACAACACCTACAGGTTGCGAGCCTGCTAGTGTTCCACTAGACTGTCTAGAATAGTCCGTGGTTGTCATCCATACTCTGCTAGATGACGGGCCATCGCTTGGGTCATCGATTGGCTCATCGTTTTGGCTCATCGCTTTGGCTCATTTCTTAGGTCATCGCTTCACACCATATTTTATCACTCATATATCATCGCTCATCATGCATCTCATCTTTCATCGCTCATCACTTATCTCATCTTTCATCGCTCATCATTTATCTCACCTCTAATCTACCCATGTTTTACCTAACACATTTTGTAGATATAAAATACATATACAGTTTAGATCATTTAAAACATGTATAAAACGTTTCATCCAGCATAGACAGCAAGTATTCAGACAGTATACACACATAGCATGTAATTTATATAAAATACTTCATATCTAAATGTAAGATGAAAGTAACTATGCACTCACCTGTAAAGGTGGTGACTCGGCACTCGGACATCACTTTGTTACTCTTAAAACAATTTTCCTTTGACAAAACCTAGTATCATTACCATTGGAGTTTAGTCTAATGTTCAACGAGACTAATTAATAGTCTTGCTATTATTACTATTATATAAGCGTTAAAATAATACTCTTCACCCACTATGTACAGACAGGGGCCAGACATGAAACACCGGAGGGCAGGATCATTTTGGCATATAGCACTTCTAAAATCCAACAACCCAGACGGCCCTTCAAACCGGATTCCACATACCGCGAGTGGTTAAAAAGATATTATAACGACACTTATATAACCCATAATAATATATCAGATAATTATTATAAGGTCCTAATAATGTTACTATATTTAAATAAAAGCCATATTAAAAATTTTTTAGGCGTATCTTACCTACGAGGGGGTTTGGCTAGAAGCCGGGCTCTGCAGGGCAGGACTTCCGAGCCAAAAGCTCTTCTTCTCGGAGCCGTCGAGCGCTTCGGGGATTTCTTCTAGCGCTAGGGGAGTTTTTGGGAGGTTTAGAGAGAGTGTAGAGAGAAGTAAGTGATGAGAATATTACGCTAATGATCGATAGATTCCAAGCAAAAAAACAATAATAATCAAGTAAAGAACACAGGAATGGATCAAACGATGTCGAATGATTAATAAATCACACCTCAGAAGAGCTCGATGAAGAACTTCGACTGTAGAGGTGTGCTAGGGTTACAATGCAAAGTAATTAATGAGATCAATCACCTTAAAGCTATACATGCATGCAATATATATATATATATATATATATATATGCTAACCCTATTGATTATCCACGGTTGGACAGGCCCAAACCGGGTAAACTAAATGGACTAATGAACTGAGCCCACGACGCAACACTTAGACCCAACAATCTCCCCCTTTGCGTCAATTGAGGCGAGAGACTACTTCGGCTGAGTTAGACTACTTCGGATGAGTTACTTTGATCTTCTTTACAACCTTGAACAGCCTAGGAATGATGGCAAGAAGAGTTTGCCGAAATAAAATATACCATCGAAGCATATCAGTAAACAGCTTCTTATCGGCTTCACTGTTCTGATTACACCTATGAATAATCTCCAAAATGTGTTCCAAACAAGCGGTGGAGAATAGGTGTTTGTCAATCAGAGCGAACATGCATTTTTGATCTTCGCCCCTCGTGAACATAACAGTGTGAAACTTGGGATCGATCTTCCCCTTAACCATCACATTCACATCGCCTGCCCTTCCAATCGCCTTCACAGTGGTTCACTTATGAATAGCAGCAACGATCTCCTGGTCCATCTTCGCGACTTCATGAATATAACATACGAGCATTCGCTTGATGTGATCGATAATAGGCTGATACTCCTATGGATTGGTTAGCAAAATATTATTAAGAAGTATCCAGTCGTGAGGGTTCAAGTTCGGTAGGTCAGCCAGGGAAATCATATGAACCGAGCTATCAGAGCCTCGGGTCACCTTGAATTTGATGTTGATGAATTTCCCTGCCGAAGTGGGCTTCAACACCTTGACCGTTGTAATTTTCTGATTGCTCCAGGTCAGGTATTGTGGTTGAGAAAACTCCAGATAATACTCGAGCAAATCCCGATCGACCTTCGGGTGTGGAGAAGGAATGCCAACCATCGACTCAAAACAGTGGAAGATGAATGCCTTTCGGGTGATGGGTATGTCAAACTGTAAGTCCTTAGAGTTCTCAAGCCCGAACGAGGAAACCGGTTCGAGCCAATGAGTGCTCGGTGCATCAATAACCTCTCTCAGAAGCGATTCCATAGTCCATTAAGGAAACATGGACTTCTTCTGTTCCAACAATTCGTCCGCTTTCAACTCCTTGTCAAGAAGTTCCTTCTCTTTCTGAAGCCTTTCCCGAATCTCTTGATCAGTGGGCTTGACTTTCAGACTTTCATTTTTCGAAGCATTCCCTCCTGTATCATCGTCATCATCATTTTCATCCACATCATCGTCTCCAATTTTCTTCTTTTTCTTGTCCTTCATACTGCCCGAAGCTTCATTATCCTTCGGCTCAGTAGTGACTTTCGGTTTGGGAGGTGGATGAGATTGGCCTTTGCCCTGAGTTACCTTATCTCCCCTTGTTTCGGAGGGACACCAGACTCTAGAACACCTTCAATCCTGCTCAACACGTCCAAAGCAGGTCTCAGCTTTTCAGCCAAGTGGCGTCGGATGGAGATAGTAAGGATGGAGTCATGTGCTTCCAGGAGATGCAGGAGGATGGAATGCACATCACCGACCGAACTCTTAATTATTTCTCGCTCGGTTTTTAATTCTTCAATCTCTTTGGTTGCAGACTTGAGCTTGAGATTCTGAATTTTAAGCTGGGAAGTTCGCTTATCCAGCTCATCCATAATTTTATTTTCAACAGTAAGCTCAGCTTCAAGTTGAGTCAGTCGATCATCGATCGAAGTATGAAGCTCTTGGTTAGCAGCCTGAATGGATTTGCGAGCTTCCTCGAGATGTGTCTTTTCGGCTGCCAGTGAACGCATAAGATGATCAACCGAAGCATTCAGTGTTTCAGCATTCTTCTTGGCAGCTGCTTGGAGGGAATCAAGAAATATATGTGCCTCAGAAATTAGTTTTTCGACATTTGCGGTCGCCTGCTTGCAATCTTTAGTGGAAGCTTCAACTACAAGTGAAGCTTTTTGGCAGGTGGAGGTTGAGGCTTCAATTGCTTTAGCAGCGCTGGAGATGGATTTCTCATGTTCTTTCACAACCGATGAGAACAGGGCTTTGAGTGCTGCCTCTGAATATGCACTGGCAGAAGATGAAGAGAGCAAGCGATCAAGTTTGTCTGTCACAGCCTTGAGATCCTTTTTGGTAATAGGGGCGCCATCATCTTCATCACTCTGTATGCGATAAGGACTGAAATAAGTGGAATCAAACTCCATGTCTTCACCGCCGAGAATAGGTTCAGAGTCATGTGATCTAGGTGGGGATAAAGGTGTTGAGGTAACAGAAGGATCAGAACCAAATGGACTTGCCCCCGTATCAGATACGTTGACACGAATAGTAGGTTCGGTTGGATGAGTGGTGGTGGTAGTGACGGTAGTGAAGAGTGGGCTTGGAATTGGGATAGAGGTTGCAGTTGTAGAGGAGACAGGTGGAGGACAGGGAGCGATAGTAATAGGAATCGAAAGTGGAACAGAACGAGGAAGCGAGTTTCGGTTACTATCATTGGTAGGTGAGGGTGGAGGCGAATTACCTCTAGGTGGACTGTCGGTTTCAGTAGCTTCGTCGTCATTTGACTCAGGGTCAGGTTAGCCATCAGAAGAAACATACTCAGAGTCACTAGTGGATGGGGAAGGAGACTTCGGTCTGCGAGCTTGCTTCTTTGTCTTGCGTTTCTTTGGAGCAGTTGGCTCTGCTTGCTCTGGCTTGCGTTTCTTAGGGGTCGAAACTTTGGAGGATTGACCGACCTTTTCCCTTTTGTTATCTGGCTTCTTTCCTCATTTTGTTGGCTTGTCTGCAACGTCCAACGAGCTTTGCATCTCGGGCGTGAGTTGGCGTGGACCTGAAGGAGTCAACTTCCTGTAATCAGCCATGATTTTACTTTCACTGGAGACACATCGGCTCATTGACTCAGGAATTGAACCGATGTAAATGAACTTTGTGGGGTCAGTGACGATAATTTTGACCGTGTGAAAGGTCGCAATAGAAGACCTCAGAGCCCCTTCCATGACAGGAATCTGAAAAGTCTGAATAACTCTGTTAGTGATCAAAGTCCAAAAACGACCACATGAAATTTCAGAATGTTTGGTGGAGGAGTTGAGACTCTGCACCAGTTGAGCCCAGAGAAGTGATCCGTAATCCAAATTGATCCCGTTATAGAGACCATAGAGAATGGTCAGGAAACCCTTACTTGCCCCATCTGACCCTGCAACACGTTCTGGTAATCCCTTGTAAAGAAGGGTAAGAAGACCATTCCACTGAGGTGGCAGACAAGACTTATTGAACTTCGTCACTGTCTTCAGAACGTCTGTGTACCCCATGTCGTAGAGCATCGAAAACAACTGGGTCGTAGTGATAAAATCCGGTGAGATGACGGAAGCATCTGCAGCAAGCCCTAGCAACGAACAAAATCGAGCCTTGGAAACAGAGGTCTTTTGATTAGAGATATCAAAGAAGATCCGTTCCTTGCGCTTGTCATATGAAGCAGTAAAGTACACATGGGATAGAAGAGACATGGGAACTGATTCGACCTGTGTGAGTGCAATCACCAATGGATAATACTTGAGGCACTCGACAACATGAAGCATGTACGAATCGTAAAGAAAAGGGTCCAGTTGGATGATGAGGTTCTGATTGGGTTTAATCGTGAGCAAAGACGATGACACAGTTTGATCTTGGAAAGAAGATGATTCCGCCATTGTTGTTGTGAAGAAGAAAAGATGAACAGTAACAAAATCGCCGGTTTGTTCTTGAGAGAGAGAGAGAAGATTTGGTAAGGTAGTCCAAGAGGTGTGAGAAAACCTTTTATACCGTCGCTAAGAGAGAGAAAAATCCATTTGTGATGATGACTCGATCTCTGAAACGTCGCCACAAAAAGCGGGATTTGGCAGCCTGGTTACGTCAGCCGGCGTGAAAGTAGGTGCCGTTTCAAATTCACGCGCCTTTTCAACCTTATCTCCTGTTTAAATTTTGAACCGTTTCAACTTCATGCTGACTCTCCCTGATTTGATTATTATTCTTAAAATAAATCGTGACGCATCCTTCCTTCTTTATGTTAAGGAACCTTCGCTCCATATTACTGTGAACAACCATTGCAGTTAGAGCCGAAAGCACAAATCTGTAAAAGTGCTATTAGTATCATAAACAAGAATTTGGAAAATCATAAAGACCTTCGTGCAAGAGTGTGCCAATGATAAAGAAATAAAGCAAAATATTTGTGGGATTTAAGTGATGTTTATTTAGACACGAAACTGATGATCCCGGGCACGAATCTCTTCCTTCAAAGTCAAGAGAGACTGAGAAGTGTCTGTGTGGTTTCCCGTGAAATACGATCAAATGTTTGTAAAGAAACATTGAAAGGCATCTTTTCAATTATAGTCTTTATAGGGTAGCTTACCTTCAACCGAACCTTGATACTAGAAATAAGACCGAAAGTCGGGTGAAGTACTTGTGAAACCGATGTGGTTTGTTGAAGAAGTAGGTTTGAAAATATATATTAAGTGACTAGAAAATAGTAAGAAATCTCAAAAAAAAAAATAAACTGGATCTTAGGGGAAGAAACGTCCTGGTGTTAGACAGTTTCATAAAGATCACGCAAAAAGAAAAGGAGATTTCATGAGGTAACAAGTAATAGCTTGAACATTAGAGTGTTCACCGTCAATGCATTCAAGGTGTTGGATTTTGGGTTTCACTTAGCTCGTGGTAGACGTAACTAAGATCATCAACACAGAAATTGTGTAACCATAAACCTCAGTGGTAATGTCTGAGAGTCTCAAGGGTTACGAATGTGGAGCGAAACGGGATGGAGAAAAGTAAGGTGGTTAAGGAACCGAAAGTACCTCTGCTTTATTAGAAGGACAAAGCAGAAAACACTTAACTCACTATGAGAAGAGTTAGGTAGCTCGTGACTTGAGTGATTTTAACAGCCTGATTGGGAAGAAACGATTGGTTGTTATCGAATCATTAAGGCCTCACTCAGCGTCATGGAGGCTTCGGTCCACATGCAGCAGCATGCTTCTAGGGACGCTTAACTAGTACAAAGAAAAGAAGATTATACCTGCCCCATTATCATCGTGTTTCACATCTGTGAACTTAGAATTGTTGTTTAGAATAGAGATATTAGAGAAAAAAAAATATTTTTGGATTTTTGGATTTTCTGAAAAATAATAAAAACAGAAAAGAAACTAAATATAAACACTCGAAAGAATAAGAAAGCTTTACAAAATTATACAACCAAAGCCATTCCTTAGAAAAGATAAAGCGAAATAGACCGAGCGTTCGGTTTATTTCGGTTCCCAAAAATTCAAGAGCCGAAATAGACCGGCCGTTCGGTTCATTTCGGTTCCCAAAAATTTAAGAGCCGAAATAGACCGAGCGTTCGGTTCATTTCGGTTCCCAAAAATTTAAGAACCGAAATAGACCGAGCGTTCGGTTCATTTCGGTTCCCGAAAATTCAGGAGCCGAAATAGACCGAGCATACGCTCTATTTCGCTTATTCAATTTTAGTGAGTAGAAGGAGGTTTTGGTGCTGACTCAGCTTCCATCATTCCCAATCCTTGGAGTATCTTGTTAAAGCTAGCTTCTGGTAAGGCCTTAGTGAAGATGTCATCCAGTTGATCTAAGGACCGAACAAAGTGAATTTCAATGCGATATGCTTTGTCTTGGAGTGTTGCACTGGATTGTGACATATTCGAATTGCACTTTCAGAGTCACAGTAGAGAGAGATTTTCTTCATGCTTAAGCCATAATCTCTAAGTTGGCTTTGTATCCATATGACCTGTGATGTGCAAGACGCAGCAGCAATGTACTCAGCTTCAGCTATGGAGAGGGACACACAAGTTTGTTTCTTCGACTGCCAGCTGACAAGTTCGCCATCAAGGAACTGGCACCCGCCGGTTGTGCTTTTTCGATCCAATCCACATCCACCAAGATCAACATCAGAGAAAGCTTAAACAAAGAAGCCAGGTTTTGAAGGATACCAAAGACCGAGAGACGAGGTTCGCTTTAAATATCAGAAGATATTTTTCACTGCAATCATGTGAGGTTCTCTTGGATTAGCTTGAAACCTGGCACAATAACAGACATAAACCATTATGTCTGGCCTACTAGCCGTTAGATACATTAGTGACCCTATCATTTGACGATAAAAAGTCACATCAACAGCTGGTTTCTCAAGAGATGGAGTCAACTTCGTGCCGAATGCCATGGGAACCTTTACTTTCGAATCTCCCGTCATGCCGAACTTCGTTAACAACGTCTTTGTGTACGCTTCCTGATTGATGAAGATGCCTTTTGGTCCCTGTCTTATATTCAATCCAAGGAAAAAGTTAATCGGACCCATTGCGCTCATTTCAAATTTAGTCTCCATCAACTTCCTAAATTCAGCTGTTAAGCTAGGATTCGTGGAGCCGAAGATGATGTCATCAGCGTAGATTTGAACGATCATTAAGTGTTCACCCTCTTTCATGCGAAAGAAGGTTAGGTTAACCGAGCCTTGCTTGAATTTTGACATTTTGAGAAACCGAGTTAGAGTTTCATACCAGGCTCTCGGTTCTTGCTTTAATCCATAGACCTCTTTATCCAAAATATAGCAATAACCAGGATACTTCTCGTTCACAAATCCAGGTGGTTGCTCAACGTATATCGTTTCTTCTAGTTCTCCATTCAAGAAAGCACATTTTACATCCATTTGGAAAACTTCGAAGTTTTTATGTGCAGCATATGCCAAGAAGATTCTTACAAATTCCAACCTTGCTACTGGAGCGAAGGTCTCTTCATAGTCTATTCCTTCTTCCTGGCAATACCCTTTCACCACCAGCCTCGCTTTGTTGCGAATGACATTACCCTCTTTATCTAACTTATTTCTAAATACCCACTTTAAGCCGACTACAGATGCATCCTTTGGTGTGGGAATCAGCCTCCAAACACGATTTCGTTCAAACTCATGGAGTTCGTCTCGCATAGCTTGCACCCAATCAGAGTGATCAAGAGCAGCATTTACCGTTTTCGGTTCTACTTTAGAGACAAACAAATTAAACATGCAAAATTCTACTTGAGAGAATAAAGCAGTTTGCTTCGCTTTCATTTGTGAGCGTGTGAGAACACCCTCAGATGATTCACCAATAATTTGTGTTTTAGGATGATCCTTTGTCCATTTTATAAGAGGAGGGTAATTGGGATCATAGGCAAGATCCAGCTCAGCATTGACTTCTTCTTCCAGTTCTGATATATCGCCTTCGTCATTTGCATTTTCATTCTCCCCCTCAAATGGCGAACTGAATCCTATGTCAGATTCAGTGCTCTCCCCCTCAGATGGATCTTCATGGGTTGGGGTATTTGAAGGATTCTCCCCCTGGAAAGGCATGTCGTTTGGTTTTGGTGTAGACGAACCCTCCCCCCGAAGTATTGAGCTTTCTCTTGGAGGGTCATCAGTAGCATGATGTTCACCGAATGTAGTAGCTTCGCTTTGATTCTGCTTCTCGGTTGGTTGATTAGGCTCGTTTTCCATGACTTTAGCAGCTTCATCGATGATTATCTTCAAGTTATCGATTTTGTTATCTGCTGCTTTCGCCTCTGAGTTGATCGCCTTTTTTGGTTCATCAAAAAGTAGCATGTACTCATCAAACAGATTAGCAATAGGAACCGAGACTTGACCAGATTCTGGAAAGATTTCCTCCGTTGGGCTTTCGGTTGTTCGCATTTTCTTCATATAATTGTCGTCAAAAGTGACATAATAGGTTTCTTCAACCTTTTTCGAGCGTTTATTCAGAACCCTATATGCTTTTGAAGTAAGCGAATAACCAATAAAGATTCCTTCGTCTGCTTTGACATCAAATTTCTTTCGGTTCGCTTTGGAATTGAAAATAAAAAATCGTGAACCGAACACGTGGAAAACTTCACATTAGGCTTACGATTATTCAAAATCTCGTATGTAGTTATGGAGAATCGCTTGTTTAGGAAGGATCGGTTCTAAGTGTAACATGCAGCAGCAATTGTATCCGCCCAGAAGTACAGAGGAAGAGAGGCGAAGCTCAGCATGGTTCGCGCCGCTTCACATAAAGAACAGTTTCGCCTTTCAACAATCCCATTCTGCTGTGGAGTATAGGGAGCAGAGAAATTGTGAGTTACTCCCTTTTCAGACAGAAAATCTTCAAAGTCTTTATTCTTGAACTTAAGACTATTATCGCTTCTAATGTTTCGAACCACCTTTCGCAGCAGCACTTCCATTTGTTTGATGAAAACCTTTAGCTTGGGAGTCACTTCTGATTTCTGTTTAAGAAAGAAAACCCAGATGAAGCGAGAAAAATCATCTACAATTACAAGTATAAACTTACTACCACCGAAGCTTTCGATAGCCGGAGGCCCACATAGATCGATGTGCAGTAGTTCCAGAGGATCGATGATCTTTGTATTGATTCGAGAGGGGTGACTTTTACGACTTTGCTTGCCCATCTCGCATGCTGCACACAAATGTTCTTTGTCAAATTTAAGAATAGGAAGTCCACGCACGTGATCACCGAGCACCAGTTTATTAATATCTTTGAAGTTCAGGTGCGATAGTCTTCGGTGCCACAACCAGCTTTCATCTGAGTTCGCCTTCGACAGCAAACATATTGCAGGCTTTCCTTTTATTAGGTTGAGATTTAGAGGATACATTTCCTCTTTTCGCTCAGATTTCAACAGCACTTTCTTCTTTTGCTTTTCAATTATCTCTGAGCCCTCATCGTCAAACGAGACTTTTAATCCGGTTCCTATGACTAGTTGAGAAACACTGATGAGGTTGTGCTGCAGTCCTTCCACGTACGCTACTTTTCGTATTGAGAACTCTCCGTTGGTGATCATCCCATACCCTTTGATCGTGCCGAAAGAGGTATTTCCGTATTTCACACATCCACCATCCTTAAGGGACCGAAACTCCTTAACCTCTTCCCTCCTTCCAGTCATGTGACGAGAGCAGCCACTGTCAATATACCATTCTTCGTCAAACTGCTCGTCACTGATAACCTGTAAAATTAAGCAGATTTAGGAACCCAAAGTCTCTTGGGCCCTTGTGAGTCTTTTACAGAATAGGGAATTGCAACCGAAAGATCAACCATATATGTTCTTTTTATTAATGTGGTTTCATCTTTTCGTTTGATGGTGTAAACTTTGATTTTATTTTTATCTTGTTTTAACTGGTGTGTATTATTGTTAGAAGATTTCTCAGTAGATGTTTTCTTGGAAGTTCTAGGGTTAGCTGACTTTTTGGTGTTTTGGACTTCAGTATCTGAGTACAACTTTCCATTTCCTTTGACATCCTTCACAGAGTTGGGTTTAGGATGAGAGTGAGGAGGATGGGATTTGGGACCGATACTGGACCTTCGGTTTTTGGCGTAGTAGGAGTTGGGACCAAAACTTGTCTTTTGGTTCTCGTGACCACAAGTATTAGGGCCGAAACGGGTCGTTCGGTTCGCCTGACGGTACGATTGATGTTGATTGCTAGAATGAGACTTGGCCTGTGCTTCCTTTTTTAGAGTAGAAGCTTTTTCAGAGTGAACATAAGAGGGGTTTTGGGAGTGCCAAAACTGCTTTCTCTCATTGAGATTTTTCATGTATCTTTTGTTCCTCTGTCGTTTCTGATTAGCAAGTTGCTCTTGAGTCAAGTGAATGTTGGCTTTAGGTTTCGCTTTCTTCTCATGAGCACCGGATGTTGTTGATGAATCGCTGGTAGCTTTCAGTGGTTCCTCTGGTGTTTCTTTTGTACCACTTGTGCTGGGTTTATCAAAGCTGGAGGGCTTGTTGAGGGGTTTGGGTATGTATCGTCCCTTAACTTTCCATGAGGTTTGCTCTGACAGACCAACTGTTTCGTCTGCATTATCGATCGGAGCTGACCAGAAGAAGTTGTCACACCCTTCAGCATTATCTTTGTCAACCATTGATGTCAACTCCGCCGTTTGCTTCTTGGTTACACCAGTCACTACATACACTTGGTTTGGAGTCGTTTGCACCTTCTGATAAAAAAGCGGCTTTTTCTTTGAGTTTCTTGGATTTGTCTTTTGACATCCGAGCGTATTCAACCGAATTTTCAGATATTAGTGGTTTTGCTGTTTCGGGTTCGCTCTTAAGAAATTCTGAACAGTCGACCTCATCTTCTACAGATATTTCACTCATCTCACTCTCTTCATCAAATTCTGAAGTGGTTTCCAAATTTATTTTATTTTCTGAACTCAATTTGGCGTTGGATGAGTCAAACTTCTGTATAGTTTCAGTCTTTATTTTCAATTTATCGTTTTCGTCCAGTAAGTTCTTGAGCATGCATTTATGTTCTCTAGACTCAATGAAAGATTCAATTTTGTCTAGTCCATATTTGTAAGTGACAGAAATTTCATCCGAGGACATTATAGATTCACATTCAGCAATGACTTCGTCCTCCTTAAATTCAACGAAAGGCAAAATCATTTTATGAATCTGTTTTCCTATCTCACAATCTAAATGTAACTGAGTGATGTTAGTATATGTAACAACCCGATATTTTGAATCAATGTAACGATCCAAAGTCGAGTTTGGTAACCTATCTTAATATAATGGGAATAACGTTAAAAATGAAATGTTCGAAAAGCTCAGATTGAGTATACTAGGTGGTAGATATCGTAACAAGGTTTCCAAAAATATAAAGAACACAAAAATCCGAGTTATAACGAAGAAGTTATGACCGATCGAAGATACGCGACGGTATCGGTAAAACATTGTTAAGCATAAAACGAGAAATTTCAATAAAATACTTTTCAACCTTAAGTGTCTAAATGAAATTCATATATATCCCAAAACCGTAAACATACATAAAAAGAATGCCCTAATCTGACTTCATATAAGGAAGTTATGATTTTTCGAAGTTTCGGACATAGCAGTAGACAGCTAAAAACTCGAAATAGAGATCGAGCGACTTTTTGCCAACATGACCTAAATGAGAATCGAAGATCTCATCAATGGTATTACAACGGTAAAAAGTCTGACGAAAACGGACATCGGATGAAGAAGTTATGGATTTTTAACAGACTTTTCCTGTCCCGACCTGTTAAAAATATAATATTAAAAATAAAGTGAAAATTAGCCGACGAAGTCTAAACGAGAGTTGTAGAGCAAAATCTCACCTACACGTGGATATAAAGAACGTCGAAAACGGAGCTCGTATGCGAAAGATATGAATTTATGAAGTTCGAGACACGATTTTCGACGTTGTGTCAGAATTTGTCGGTGTTCACGACGTGAACAGTCTGAATGACCCTTCTAGAGCAAGTTGACGAGTGACGCATGCCATGACGATTCGGGACCAAAACTCACGACGTGAGTTATGCAAAACTCACGACGTGAGAGTCAAAATGGTGGCTATATATAGAAATCTAAGCCTTCCGACTTTGGTTGCGCAACCCCATCCTCTCTCCCAATTCTACTCTGTGTTAAGCATCCCGAGACCACCCTGAAGCCCCGATAACAACCCTAGCACGCGACGCAAGGCTCGAAGTCCCGAAGTTCCCGAGGAACTTGCTTCTTTCCAGTCGAAGTACTGCCCGAGTTTAGTCTCGCCTTCTTCAACTCATCGCTTCTATCAAGTGAGTTCATACCCCTATCACTAAGTTTTCAAATGCTTTTTAAATGGTTTTAAACGCTTTTAAGAGGGGGGGGGGATACAAGTAAACACACGGTTAAACTCATGTGAAACACAAATCTTTTGCTATATTCTTCATACTATTGTTTTAACTATCTTATGAAATTATTATCATGCAAAGCATCATACATCGCAACTTTACCCTCATGGGGTACAATATGTTTTATAAATAGAAATATGTTTTATTTATATATATCTTCATACTACATCATACCAAGAGTAACTATTTCAACTATAACATCATGTTTATACAAGAAAATACAACTCATTATTATGCCTTTGTTAACACTGTAGAAAGGGTAATCTTTTCAGAAATCATTCATATATCCTTCAAAATACGTGACTTAATTGAGAATATGTCAGTCAATCGTCTTCACCATACCTATCAAGGTACCACTAGAAAGCCCTGTTCTATAACCAGAGTCTCTGTTGTGAGAACGTGATACGTGTGTATAGATCTATACGGGACTGATGATCCCGAGCCCTGACTGTTAGCTACAGTCCGCGGGGTGACAAATATCATATCACTTCGACGCCTGAAGAACGTCGCCGCAGGAAAACCCATCATAGTACGGTTATGAAAACTCACAAGATAGACAATTATTATGGTATTTATGTTTTTGCGGGAAAAGTAATATTACAATTACTTTTACGCCAAATTACAAACTTCTTATAGTTTTGTTTACTAATAAAACTATGCCTCATTATTTTAAGTATGACATATTTACTTACAAAACCATAGTCTTGGACATTTGAGACTACTCTCCACTGTTAGGAAAATATTGGTTTTTCTGGGTTCAATACATCCTTATTATACAAACAAAGATTCATAACTCCTTTTATGAGAAAATATCAGATTTTCTGGAAAACAAACACGAAACTTTCGAATGGCATACAAATATATACTTATGAACTCACCAACTTAATTGTTGACACTATTTCTTTGAAATGACTTGTATTCTCAGGAAATCGCTAAACCAGGTTAGCAACTGCTTTTGGGGACTAATGCTCTAGCATTAGCAATATCTTTTGTAACATCATATTGTATTTGACTTTTGAAACATGTAATACAACAATCATGTAAACTTTTCAAATATATGTTATGGTGTTGTGTACTTTCTTTACTATTCAATTGTTATGATACTGTACATTACGTCCTCCGCCCCCGAACGTTTTCGCCGTTTTGGTTTGGGGGTGTGACAGTATATAGGCGTTTAGCAATCAAACAGAAAACGTTTCTTTGTTTCAAAATTTTCAAATTGTCTCTTTGCAAATAAATAAGTTCATCCCTAGCCCTACTTAACTCTAACTCCTTCTGCTGAATCCACATCCTTCTCTCCTCACTCTTGGAAGACTCCCTGCTGAGTTGGTCAGTTAGGTTAGAATTAGCTAGGCGAGTTTGCATAAGACTGCCACTTAAATTAGAAAACTTGAATTTTAATTCATTTAAGTCTTTTTCATAGTTTGTTATTGGCACTTTATGAGATTCTAGGATAGTTTGTACCTTCTTGATCAATTGATCGCAATCGCTGATCTTTTCACTCATGGGCTTGGCAGCGAAACATTTGTCTTCCATGACCTTCGCTTCCTCATGCTTACTTTCGGTTGTAACCATTAAGCATCTCCCAGCCGACTCAGCAACTCCTTCTCTCGCCACATATGCTCTTCCACGCGAGGGTCTTCGTACCTCTTCATCCTCAGAATCTGTGGACCAGACTTCCACTCCACCGAACTCATCATCAATAACGTTTTCCTGTACAATCAAAGCATTCATAGAAACATTAGTAGCTTTCTTCTTCTTTATCTCCTCCAACTTTCTCATGTAGTAAGTCTCGTCATCTTCACTATCCTTCTTCTCAGCTATCTTCCTTAGCATGCAATCCTTGGCAAAGTGGTTCTTACTCTCCTTCTTTTCATCATCCTTTTGAGTGGTGATCTTCGGTTCTTCTTTCACCTTTTCAGAACTATAACTTCCCTGCCAGTTTCGGTTCTTGTTGATCGGGAACTTTCTGCGAGCAAACTTCTTTGGGTTTGTGACCATCATAGCATATTCTTCGTTGGATAGATCACACTCAGACAAATCAAATTCCTCCTCTTCGTTTGCTACATTCTTGCTTTTAGAAACGAGGGCCAGTGAACCCACACCCGAAACTACCTTCGCTTCCTTTGTCACCACGCTTTCATGAGATTTGAGAATACCCATCAGTTTCGCCAATGAATATGATTTGAATTGCTCATGAGCCTTCACAGTCGAAACCACCGCCATCCATTCAGGCCTTAATCCATTCATGAAGGTAACCTTTTGTTCAATCACCTTCCTTTCAATGCCATGCTTCATCATCTTACTGAGTAGATGGTTGAAGCACTCGAATGTCTGAACAAGCCTCTCTTCAGGTTTTTGTTCGAAAGCACCAAACTCAGAGAGCAAAAGGGTTTGGATCGAGTGCTCTAGATCTTCATCGGTTGAGTATAATTCTTTCAACCTATCCCATATTTCTTTAGCTGTTGTGCATGAACTCACCAGACGAAAAGTATCGAATTGAAATGCGAATCGGATCATCCTCATGGCTTTAACGTTGCATAACACCTTGTCTTTTTCGTCCTGTGGCATCTTATCTTTGTCCGCCAGGAGTTGGTTATACTCTTTTTGAGTCTTGACTATTCGGTTTGTTCCAGAGTGAACAAACAGACCCAATGTTATTGCTTCTCAGATCAAGTAGCCATTGTCTTCAGATCCAACTACATAGTCTTCGAAGTGATGCGCCCACACTTCATAATCTTGAGTATAGAGAATGGGAATCCTTGTAGTCGATCCTATGCTGTTGGAGATGTTGATTGGATTGATTTGCAAGTCATCGTGAGACATGATGAACTATTTCTGGTAGAATCAGACTTGTAAAGTTGAACTTAGGGTTTTATCAAACACAAGAGATGTCGTCGACAAGAAGAGGACAGCTTCTATATATTGATAAAAGCGGAAACCCTAAAGGACTCTTCAAACAGAAGAGATGCGTATGTATTACACAGTCTCCTATTCTGATACCAATTAATGAGAATATTACGCTAATGATCGATAGATTCCAAGCAGAAAAACAATAATAATCAAGTAAAGAACACAGGAATGGATCAAACGATGTCGAATGATTAATACTCACACCTCAGAAGAGCTCGATGAAGAACTTCGACTGTAGAGGTGTGCTAGGGTTACAATGCAAAGTAATTAATGAGATCAATCACCTTAAGGCTATACATGCATGCAATATATATATGCTAACCCTAATGATTATCCACGGTTGGACAGGCCCAAACCGAGTAAACTAAATGGACTAATGAACCGAGCCCACGACGCAACACTTAGACCCAACAGAAAGAATGGGAAAGGTGTGAAGAAAATGAAGGTGGGAGAGGTTCTAGTTATAGGGTGAAATATGGCTGAACTTGGTGTCACATATCACCATCTGGTGGCAAGACTTGGGGAGCAAGCAATGGCCAAGATTGTGCCACATCACCCATTTTCGCACAGCACACTTCCGACTTCTAAAATCCATAACTTTCGCATACGAGCTCTATTTTTGACGTTCTTTATATCCACGCGTAGGTAAAATAAGATCTACAACTTTTCTTTTGCCTCCGTCGGCTAATTCTCGATCGATCTGAAATTTAACAGTAGAAGGTGACTACACTGTTAAATGTCCGCGTAAAATTCATAACTTCTACATACGGACTCTGTTTTCGTCTGTATATTTGTCGTTGAGTTCCTATTAATGAGATATTCAATTCTCATTTAGGTCGCATTGGCCTAAAACCGCTCGATCTAAAATTCGAGTTTCGGGCCGTGCACTGCTAGGCCAAATCTTAGAAAAATCATAACTTCCTCATACGAAGTCAGATTTGGGCGTTCTTTTTATGCACGCTCTCGGTTTAATGTATACTACAACTTTTGTTTAGATCACTAAGGCCAAAGAGTCCTCTATCGTAAATTCACCCTTTACGTCGCGTAGTGCCGTGCCGGTTTTGTCGCGAAACTTCGACAGGCCATAACTTCTTCGCTATAACTCGGATTTCGGCATTATTTATATGTACGGAACCCTTGTGACATATTCTACAACTTGTTTTAGATTACTCCTTATAAATAATCTTCCATCAAAAACTCATTTTTGATGCTCATTGTCTCTAAATTGACTAGCCCGGATCTACGAGCGTTACATCAGAATACGTTACTAGAGTGAGTTCACGGCCCCCTATTTTACTATTTTAAATGTTTTACCGGGGGGGGGGGGGGGGATACATGCTTATAAAATGGTTTTATCAAAATATATTTATATCTATAAATATCAAATCATTTTATAAAGCTTAAAGCCTTAGGAAAATGTAGCTATAGAGACTATGCCTAGTTGTAAGCCATGATATTATGCCTAACAGTTATGATGCCCACTAGTGTAGGAAGAGATAATACCTAGATGTTATAATGGCCAAATCCCTAGGATAACATAATACCTAGAAGTTATGCTGGTCAAATATAGGGATATGCAACGTACCTAGTTGTTACTCTACCCAAATATCTTGTTTTCAAATAACCATAATTAGGGTATATATATATATGAATACTTATATGTAACATCCCAAAATTCATGACCAAAAATTTAATTTTTAATTACGTAATTATATAAACTAGTAGTCTGAAAACATCAATAGTGTCATCCCATATCATAATCAAAACTGATATCTCAAAACATGTCATAAAAAAACAACATCAGAGTACAACTCCCAAAGATTTCATGTGCAGAAAATCATAGTGTGATGCGCTGCGATCATGCCGGCTCCTTTCCTTTCGAAGTAGAAGTACCTGAAACCAAAACTGAAAACCGTAAGCACGAAGCTTAGTGAGTTCCCCCCCCCATCATACCACATACCATACAATAAAAATATTGCCTAGCATATCCGGGTGCTGGCCTACCCCTTCGGTCTTTTTAAACCGTTCACTGCCTAGCATATCAGGGTGCTGGCCTACCCCTTCGGTCTCTTTCAACCGGTAACTGCCTAACATATCTGGGTGCTGGCCTACCCCTTCGGTCTCTTTCAACCGGTTACGGGGTCTATTTCACCCCTACCGCTACCACATAATATCCTAGCATATAAACACATAAATCATATACTGTCTAGCATATCTGGGTGTTGGCCTACCCCTTCGGTCTCTTTCGACCGGTTACGGGGTCTACTTCACCCCTACCATTACCACATAATAACATAACATACAAGCACATAAATCTCAACAGATAGTGGCATACCAGACAATTATCACAAAGACAATCATCTCTATTGTAAACAACTACTAGTGGGCCGACATTGGTGGCTTCGACCCACTCATACCGGGAAGGTAACTCACCTCAAATACTGGAAGTAGTTGAACAGTCCCCGGCTCTGAATATCAACCCAACTTAATCCCCTACACATAAAATATTTCCTTAATTACCCTTTCATACTCAAAATCCCCATAAGGGTCAGGTTTGGTCCAAGTCAAAGTCAAAGTCAAAGTCAATGCTCCGAGTTGACTCAACTCGTCGAGTTTTCCCTTCAACTCGCCGAGTTCCCATGAACCACAGAATCGTGAAATCGAAATCCAACTCGTCGAGTTATCTTCTAACTCGGCGAGTTTCCAGAACTTATAGAATCGCGATATCCCGGGTCAACTCGTCGACTTTTCCCCCAACTCGCCGAGTTCATCCTTTACAACAAAATCGTGACTTCTCAATACAACTCGTCGAGTCCTTCCGTGAACTCGTCGAGTTCTTCAGTCTGTTAACCCTTCTTAATGCATTAAGCCTGTAACGCCCGCAGATTCGGGCTAGTCAATTTAAGGACAATAAGCGTCAAAAATGACTTTTTGATGGAAGATTATTTAGAAGGATTAATCTTAACTAAGTTGTAGTATATGTTACAAGGATTCCGTACATATAAAGAACGCTGAAATCCAATTTATAACGAAGAAGTTATGACCCGTCGAAGTTTCGCGACAGAACCGGCACGACACAGCGTGACGTAAATAGTGAATTTACGATAGAACGATTGTTAGCCTTAGTGATCTAAACAAAATTCGTAGAGTTCGTTAAACCGAGAGCATGCAAAAAAAGAACGCCCAAATCTGACTTTGTATGAGGAAGTTATGATTTTTCTAAGTTTCGACTTAGCAGTATGCAGCCCAAAACTCGAAATTTAAATCGAGTTATTTTTAGCCGAAACAATCTAAAAGATAATCGAAGATCTTGTTGATAGTAGTTCAACGGTAAAAAGACAGACGAAAACGGACGTCGGATGAAGAAGTTATGAATTTTTAACGTTTTTTTCTTGTCCCGGCCCGTGAAAAATATAATATTAATATAATATTAAAAATAAAGTCAAAATTAGCCGACGGAGTCTAAACAAAAGTTGTAGAGCATAATTTCACCTGCGCGTGGATATAAAGAACGTCAAAAACAGAGTTCGTATGCGAAAGATATGAATTTATGAAGTCCGGAGCACAAACTTCGAGAATTTGACTGTATTCACAACGTGAACACAATGTTCACGACGTGAACTCAGTGAACGACGCGTTTCGAGCGTAGAAGACACACGGCAAGCCTAGGGGATGACCAGGATCAAAGTCACGACATGAACAAGCCTGGTTCACGACGTGAATGTCGAATTTTCACCCTATAAATAGAAATCGAGGTATCCGAGAATGGTTGCTAATTCACACTCTCTTTCACTCTCTATAACCTCTCTAGCCATCTTAAAATACCCCGAAGCCTCGGGAACGCCCCTAGCACCCGAAGAAAGCCCGAAGTTCCCGAGAAAAACAGTTTTCGAGTCGAAACTCTGCCCGCGTGAAGCCCGGTTTTTTAGAAAACATCCCGGTTTCATCGAAGAATATTATTTTTAGAGCCGAAGTACTGTCCAATCGTCTTCTTAACAAATGAGTGCATATTATTTTCATCTTACACATAGATATGAAGTATCTTATATAAATTACGTGCTATGTGTGCATATTATCTGTATACTTGCTATCTATGATGGATGAACAATTTTATACATGTTTTAATTGATTTAAACTGTATATGTATTTTATATCTACAAATATGTTGGGTAAAACATGGGTAGATGAATTAGATGATGTGTGATGAAATAAAAATTGATGAGAGGTATCGATGTTTAAGATGAACTAGTCATCTAGCAGAGTATAGACATAGTTATTTGGTATTAATCCGGGAGTATGGATTAGGTATTTTTGAACTATGTGTTCATCAGATAAGTATCATGTACAAAGTTCTTCTTTTTGACACTATTGTGTGTCGGGGTACGGGAGCGTACGGGAGTACTTTATTAATATTTTCCCTATACTTTTTATTTTGAAGAGCTTTAGAGTCTTCGTTTCTTTTATGAAGTGATCGGACTAGCTTCATGTGTCAGCGTTTCCGTTCACAAATGCATGCGTTGCGGTCTTGACATAATGGCTGGGTTTGATTGGGATTGTCGTATGTGATATTGGTGTGCTAAAATTCAGTTTTGCTTGGGGGCAAGCAAAAGTCAAGTGTGGGGTATTTTGATATGGGCATATTTAGTTATAAAAATCATGCATGATCTTTAATACTTTATGTTAATTTTATCTCAAATAATGAACTAAAGGTGCTTAATTAGTTTAGAATTTCATTTTTCAGCAACAATGACATGCTCGGAAGGAAAAGGAAGCGGAACTAGCAATTGGAAGCTTGGATCTTGGATTTTGAAGAAAGAAGGATGTTGTTGGACAACTTGACCCCTCGTCAGTGTTTTGGCCATATCTCATGAACCGTAACTCCGATTGACGAGATTCAAAATGTTCTGAAAACTAGACACAATTTCGGACGACTTTCATGTTTTGAGAAAATGTTGACTTCAAATGGACTCGACGAGTAGGCCATCAACTCGACGAGTTGGTTAGAAGTTTCGCGATTTTTGACTTTGCCTTGCCGTACACGGGATTTTAAGTGATGGACTCGTCGAGTAGGTCACTGGACTCGCCGAGTAGCCCCTGTTTTCAGAATATATATATATATAGAAACGCTTCTCATTCGAACCCTAACTAATGTGGGAATCTATGGACGATTTTTAGAGGCCAGAAGGGTTCTTAGAAGCTGTGGTTTTCGAGATTTCAACTTAGATTCCAATTTTGAGAAGATCAAAGGCAATTGAGGTTTACTCTTTACTTAATCTTTTGTTTAAACTATGTTTGCATCAATTGATTTCGTTTTTGAGTTACTTTCTGCTGTAATCATGAGTTAAAACTCATATCTTCTGTTTAGGGTAGATGAATTTATGACTATGGATTGATTTGTGGTTGGATTAATTGTTTATTGGTGAATTTAGTTTTATTAAGCTTGTTAAAGAACCTTATGCATTAACCATAACTATTTTCTGTTAATTATCAAGTAATTAAGCTGCATGAACATCTCTTAATTGCTTAACTCATGTGATTTATGTGAAAACATTGTTATGTGCCTAGGATTAACGAACGTGAAACTAGGATTAACTAGAAAGTGGGTAAATTAATGTGTGAGCTTGTGTGACAAACCATCAACAAGAGGTTAATTGAATTAGTAATTTGATTAGCTATTTACAAGTCTTATTTAACCCGGATAATTAACTAGGAAATTCATTAGTTTAATCACTTGATCACTGCTTAAATTAATTTGTTTTCTAAGGATTGGTAATAGCGGATGTGAATCTAATCACTTTAATCGGTAACCAATAACAATTAATCCATTGCACTTGCCATAAAATCAACCATAGAAGTAAATGAATCGAACCTAAACAGAAGTCTTCTCCATTATTGAATTTAGTTGATTGTTTATTTGCTTTAGCTGTTAGTTGCTTAGTTTGCGTGTTATTTGATTGCTTAAGTTTCTAGTCTTGCAAAACTAGAGAAAATCTCATTGCTATTACTTGTTATATTTAGATAATATTAGCATTTATTTTAATTGTTTACCGTTCCCTGTGTTCGATACCCTACTTGCTTGAACTATATTACTAATCGATAGGTACACTGCCTATCGTGTGTTTATTTTGTGTCTAAGTTAATAGGATTAAAACTAGTTGGTTTCACATACATCAAGTTTTTGGCGCCGTTGCCGGGGAACGGTTCTAAATAGTTAATTTTATTTTCTAATTGTTATCATTTTTTTTATTTTATTTGTTGATTTATTTTTTTTATTTAGTTTAATTTTAATTTTAATTTTTATTTATTATGTATTTTCCAAATCTCGATGCTCTTGATGCTCTTCTTGAGGAAGTAGTACAGGAAATTGAGCAAGAAGATGAGGAGTATGACTCAGATGAAGATTTGAAGAAATTTGGAAGATGGTTAGATAACATCTTACCCAAGACACAAGGGACATCTGAGTCACAAGAGCTAGAAGATGAGGAGTATGACTCAGATGAAAATTTGAAGAAATTTGGAAGATGGTTAGATAACATCTTGCCCAGCAAACAAGAGCAGTCTGAGTTACTAGAGCTAAATTTACAAGATGAAGAATTTAATCCAGAAAGGGACTTGGAGGAGCTGGAAAGGTTGCTAGCAGAGAGGTCAGACGAAGAACAAGAACAAGCTGAATTGCAGGAACCGAGTCGTGGATTGACCATTACCACGACATGGCCCCATGTATTTCCAGTTTGTGTTTCGAAAAATGGGGTGACGATTCCAACTTTGGAGAAAGTTCTGAAGCGCGATCCATTTCTGATTAGTATCCGAGCGGTTCCAACCCTTGTCGAGATTCTTGGGTTACATGAATTAAAGCTCGATTGGACAATTGTAAAAGCAAAGATCCAAATTTTACAAATTGGTCCAAAGAAAATATTTAATGCAACGGATGGATTGGCATTGAGTTTATTGGAAATTTATTAAGTGGGGAGTCCAGCTCAAGAATCGCACAAAAAGAAGCGCTTGCGGGAGGCAACCCGTCATTAGAGTTTGCTTTTCTTTTTCTTTTAAACTTCTAGTATTTAGGGATAATTTAGGAATTTTTATTTTGATGTTTGTTTTCCTTTTTATTACGTGGTTTTGTCTTTGATCTTTGCAGAAGTTAGGGTGAGATTAGAGCGATTTCTTAAAGCGTGAAGGAAATAAAGTGAGGGGTCGAGTCGTTTACGAGAAGATTAGAAGACTTTGAGTGATATGTTGAGTCTGATGTTTATATTTGATTAAAAAGAGTCTCGTCCCTGAAGAAAATGAGGATTTGTATTACCTTGATACTCTCCTTGAACACAAAATTAAAGCTGAGGCAGAAAGAAGAAAAGACCTGATCAGAGTCAAGAACTCGTCGAGTGCATAATACTAACTTGACGAGTCCAAGCGAAAAATCACGATTTCTGCGAGTATAGTGATTCAACTCGGCGAGTCTCCACATAAAATTCGGCGAGTTGCTCATTCTTTTATCTTTGAGTCGACGATTTGATTCCATTTGACGCTGGCATTGTCTATATATTTGAAGATCATTTTCCGAGCGTTTCCAATAAGCTTTTTCCTATATATTTAGAGTTGTCAACCACACGAGATTTTGACGCCAAAGGCATGGATGAGCTGTTCCCATGCCAAAGTCATCTGAAGATGGAGCTCAAAAGAAGAAAGATCACCCTCGCAACTACTATCCCAGGGGCGTTTGTTCCAATTCCCTCTTTATTTTATTGTTCTTTATCATGCATAATATGCACTGGGGACATTGCATAAATTAAGTGTGGGGTAGGGGGTTGGTTACATTAGTTAAAATTTTAGTTAAATTTTGAGAATTTTGAAATTTTTGCATTAAAATTGCTATAACTTAATTTAGAAAACTTTGGTAAAGCAATTAGGATTCCATGCTAGTATTATATTTGATGATTCCATGAGGACCCAAATGTTTAGTTGAGCCTACATACGTTATAGTGCATTTGTGGCCTCCTTTATTCTAGTGAAATCATTGGACAAAAACACAACCTCGCTTAGTTTGAGGATCGCAATATGTTTAGCATCGTGTACTTGAAATGTATCCAGGAAAACTAATACTTTAACCAATAAAGGTTGAAGTTGAGTGCCCTTGCTTAAGCATGTAGGTATTGAGTGAAAAAAAAAGTGAGATACATGTTAAAAAAAAAAGAGAGAGAATTACAAGAAAAGTTGTAAGAATTTTGGAGTAATCAAAGTGAAGATCAAAAGATCAAAGTTCTGAAGAAATTCAAAAAGTTGAAGATACTAAAAATCAAACAACAAGGTGGTCAATTCAAAGAAATCAAGATTAAATTATCAAAGAAGTGAAGAATTCCAATAGCTCCATAGTGGTATCGAAAAGTTGTAATTTTCTAGATTATGTATGCTTGGGTTGCTTGACCAAAAATACCTTGAGGTTAAAAAAGTTTTCTAGGGATGGATTCGGAGGGATGCATAAAATGAGCGTTGTTCAAAAGCAGTGGACGAGTGTTTATGAGGATTGTTAGTATTTAGAATTAGGGGTCCTTAGGAAAAAATTTAGACACAAATGCATGCGTTGCGGTCTTGACATAATGGCTGGGTTTGATTGGGATTGTCGTATGTGATATTGGTGTGCTAAAATTCAGTTTTGCTTGGGGGCAAGCAAAAGTCAAGTGTGGGGTATTTTGATATGGGCATATTTAGTTATAAAAATCATGCATGATCTTTAATACTTTATGTTAATTTTATCTCAAATAATGAACTAAAGGTGCTTAATTAGTTTAGAATTTCATTTTTCAGCAACAATGACATGCTCGGAAGGAAAAGGAAGCGGAACTAGCAATTGGAAGCTTGGATCTTGGATTTTGAAGAAAGAAGGATGTTGTTGGACAACTTGACCCCTCGTCAGTGTTTTGGCCATATCTCATGAACCGTAACTCCGATTGACGATATTCAAAATGTTCTGAAAACTAGACACAATTTCTGACGACTTTCATGTTTTGAGAAAATGTTGACTCCAAATGGACTCGACGAGTAGGCCATCAACTCGACGAGTTGGTTAGAAGTTTCGCGATTCTTGACTTTGCCTTGCCGTACACGGGATTTTAAGTGATGGACTCGTCGAGTAGGTCAATGGACTCGCCGAGTAGCCCCTGTTTTCAAAATATATATATAGAAACGCTTCTCATTCGAACCCTAACTAATGGGGGAAGCTATGGACGATTTTTAGAGGCCAGAAGGGTTCTTAGAAGCTGTGGTTTTCGAGATTTCAACTTAGATTCCAATTTTGAGAAGATCAAAGGCAATTTAGGTTTACTCTTTACTTAATCTTTTGTTTAAACTATGTTTGCATCAATTGATTTCGTTTTTGAGTTACTTTCTGCTGTAATCATGAGTTAAAACTCATATCTTCTGTTTAGGGTAGATGAATTTATGACTATGGATTGATTTGTGGTTGGATTAATTGTTTATTGGTGAATTTAGTTTTATTAAGCTTGTTAAAGAACCTTATGCATTAACCATAACTATTTTCTGTTAATTATCAAGTAATTAAGCTGCATGAACATCTCTTAATTGCTTAACTCATGTGATTTATGTGAAAACATTGTTATGTGCCTAGGATTAACGAATGTGAAACTAGGATTAACTAGAAAGTGGGTAAATTAATGTGTGAGCTTGTGTGACAAACCATCAACAAGAGGTTAATTGAATTAGTAATTTGATTAGCTAATTACAAGTCTTATTTAACCCGAATAATTAACTAGGAAATTCATTAGTTTAATCACTTGATCACTGCTTAAATTAATTTGTTTTCTTAGGATTGGTAATAGCGGATGTGAATCTAATCACTTTAATCGGTAACCAATAACAATTAATCCATTGCACTTGCCATAAAATCAACCATAGAAGTAAATGAATCGAACCTAAACAGAAGTGTTCTCCATTATTGAATTTAGTTGATTGTTTATTTGCTTTAGCTGTTAGTTGCTTAGTTTGCGTGTTATTTAATTGCTTAAGTTTCTAGTCTTGCAAAACTAGAGAAAATCTCATTTCTATTACTTGTTATATTTAGATAATATTAGCATTTATTTTAATTGTTTACCGTTCCCTGTGTTCGATACCCTGCTTTCTTGAACTATATTACTAATTGATAGGTACACTGCCTTTCGTGTGTTTATTTTGTGTCTAAGTTAGTAGGATTAAAACTAGTTGGTTTCACACACATCACCACTGCTAAGCAAAGTTCGATGCTGGATAAGGTGAGTCTGGGGGTAAAATACCTCACGATATTCAGACCACTGCTAGGCAAAGTTCGATGCTGGATAGGGTGAGTCTGGGGGTAAAATACCTCATGATAATCGGACCACTGGTAGGCACTGTTATCTAGATAACTACCCCTCACTTAATTGTATTGTGGTTCTTTCTTTTACGAACGAAGGTTCGTGGTGAAACTTATTCCATTCCCCTCATTTGATGTCTTTATCGATCCTTGTTTGCTGCTAGGGAATTTCCGAAGCAGCTTCGTCAGTTTGTTGTTCATATCGATCCTTTAGGCTAGATCTTGTAAGATCATTGTATAGGATCATTACGTGGGGATCGACGTTCGTTAGTGCTTGTAGTATAAACCTCGGGCAGTGATGGACTTCATGCTTATTCCTTAGGATAATCCTTAGGAATGAAGGATAGATGATTCTTAGGGTAGATCCTTAAGATTAAAGAAGATAATGGGGATGGGTAATTGGGTTGATTGTTTGATGATTAAATATAATTATTGTGGGTTGAAAACCCTATGTACTCACCAGGTTTCCCAACCTGACCCACTCAAGTTTATTTGTATCACAGGTGTCGATACGAAGCTACTTTACACTGAGCGATTTAAAGGAGATGTAGATCACTAGTGTAAATAAATGTAAGGTCTGTTTACGCTTATGTTTCAGTATTGACGATGACATCCCAAAAGTTTTAATATGAACAAAATACATTTCTTTGGAAATGCTTTGATAATATATTTATCATGTTTTTCGGGGAACAAATTTCGCAATATATTTATTTAAAAATATACTCTGATTTTCAAATAAAGCATAAACAAATCGGTCTTTTCTGGCCGTGAAATTTGGGGATGTCACAAAGCCCTTACTCTTCAGATCTACACCCTATACTCCAGATCTAGGCTGGAAATGCCTCTAGAAGGTTAAAGTTTCCAATTTTACCCATTAATACCCTTCCTAATGAGATTAAGCTCAAACCCTAACCCAAAAGGCTAAAGTCTTCATCCATAGACCACCAAAACTACAAGATAGACCATGAGGTCATAGATCTGGACTCGAGGGACATAAAGATCACGTAAAGTCCCAACTTTCTCTACATGCATGGCCATTAAAAGCTCCAAAAGGCCAAAATGATGGTCTAAAGGTTGCATGCGACTCCCATGGCCATAAAGTTGGCACCTTTATGCCATGAAGACCCCTCAAGACCCTAGATCTGAAGTGTTAATCCATTTGGGACGTCCAACTCCCAAGGACCATGATATTTAGGCAAAACCATGCAAAATAACCCAAAAAGGAGATCTACTCAACTACAAGGCAAGGTTCAAGATTTATACCAGAAAAGTGTCGTGGATGAGGCAAGGATTCTGGATCTATAAGCTCCTTCTTGAGTCTTCAAGCTTTTCCTTCTTCCAATGGCTTCAACACACACCAAAAACACCCAAAATGGCTCACAATCACTCAAAGTAGCTTTAGGGTTTCGAGATTTAGGGTTAGGACAGTGGAGGCTGGGAAATGAGGCCATCATGAAAGGTTTAAGGTGTTTAAATAGGGTGCAAAACCCTGAACTTAAGGTTTCATTTCACCTAGCCAACTCGTCAAGTTGATACCTCCCAACTCGTCGAGTTGGTCACCAAAACGCGCGGTCCAAAACATCTCTACTCGACAAGTCTGGGGCCTCCAACTCGTCGAGTTGCTCTATAAAAATGAATAACTTATAAGTTAAATACATACCAGGAACCAAGCGTTACATTATATATACAAAATAATTATGAGATCAAAAGTTATAATTATCAAATATAAGACAAAGATTTATATTGTGATAGTTATAGGAAATCCCTAGGAAGGATTAAAAGATAATAGATAAAAGATAAAAGATAAACAGCTAAGGTCAATGCGTTAGTGAGTTGTTATATTCATCTAAAGGCCTTGAGTAAATTTAGCATTCTCCGGTACCTATAATCGTTAATCTTACGAGAGCTAGAAAGATATGTATAGATCTATATGGGGTTTGACAACCCCACCTGCAATTTCTAGCTACAATCCCGACAGGATAACTTTTTTTTATTATTCACTATTCGATGTCCGATGAAGCGTCGTGGCAGGGAAAATTATTAGTCAAACATCGTGGATTATGGGGGTTCATGGTAATACATTAGATAACCTTAGAGATCAGACTACCATTAAGGATGGCTTAGAATGGTAGATAAAATATGTTCGGATCGTTAGATATCCCACAAAGATAGTAAATTAGGAATAATAAATATATCCTAAAAAGATAAAAAGATAGGATCGGTATATATACTAGAGATAATGAGATAGGATCGTTTGATATCCTACAAAGATAGCAAATTAGGATTAATAATACATCCTAAAAGATAATTAGATAGGATCGTTAGATATCTTGAAAAGACAGTAAGTTAGGGTTGATAAAATACATTAGGAAAGGTTTTTCTAAAATAAAAAGGATTCTTAAATTAATACAATCAAATAAAAGCCAAAAAATATAAAATCCTGTGTACTCACCAACATCAAGTTGACTTTTTCAAAAATCACATATGTTTCTAAGATGGAGTAGAGATTAAGTCAAGGAAGGACTATCAGCATGAAGACTTGTAGATTTTCGTTTATATATGTAATTATGATTGGCGCTCTATGATTTGGGAAATCTTTATACCATCACCACTCGGAATTTTCCACCATCAGTTGGGGAGGGTGTGATAATCAAGCTGCCCCAGTGTAGTTCTCACAATATGGCCATGAGGACGCCTCGACGTGATGATAGGAGATCATTAACTGTTTTGGATAGACTCTATTACGACGTTTTGGAATAACCATCTCGACGTGACATTAGCATTGACCGTTACTGAGTTGGATCGTGATCGGGATTTTGATCGAGCCTGAGTTTGTTCTTCAAGACGTGACCATGGATTGATCACAATGTGAAAGGCAACTGATGTTGAATTTGAGTGTTAACATTGACGATTAACTTTTTGACCCTATTGACTTTTGGTCAAATGCTAGCTCTAGAGTGTAGACTAAGGTGTGACCTTGTGTGATTCGATAGGTGGATTGTAGCACCTGTTTCTTGACGTTGAGTTGTGGTTTACCTGACTTCGTGAGAGAGATGAGTCTTCTCACTATACTATGTAGGATGCTAGTTGTCTTTGTGATACTTGAATGGAAGACCATGGGGGTAGCCCATGACATTTCAATTAAAGATCATGGGGTAGCCCATGACACTTGGATATAAGACCATGGGGGTAGCCCATGACATTTCAAGGAAAGACCATGGGGGTAAACCACAACATTTGAATGTAAGACCATGGGGGTAGTCCATCTCATTTATAGAAACGACCGTGGTATGTTGTATTTTGGGAACTCACTAAGCTTTGTGCTTACGATTTTATGGTTTAAATATTTCTGGTACTTCTGATTCCAAAGGGAAGTCCTGACGTGATCGCATAACATCCCCAAGAGTTTATTTCCGCATTACCTGTTTTAGATTCACTATGATATTTGGGAATACACTTAAACAATTATTGGCTTTTGAACAAATGGTTGTATGGTTTTGGTGGTTGAAAAACAATGTTTATGAGATTTGTGTGTTTTAAAAACAAAAATTTTTACTTAGTACTCTTGGGATGTTACATTATTTTCCATTCTGCTCTTTCGCCTTATCATTCTATGCATATGTATAGAGTTTTTCTTTTGTGATCCTCTTTGCAATGAATGCCATTTTTGTGGGAAAATATTTGGTTTAGACCTCCTTAGATCTTGTGGTAGATTATAGGAATGGGATTTCATAGAATCCTAACTTTTGACTTGACCCTTCCACCTGCTGTTGTCTGATAAAAGGTTTTGGGGTAGAGTTGAACAATTCAAAGGACTATTTAATTCCATTTCTATTTTATTTCTTTTGATCAAGGTTGATATAATTTTGGATGGGTCAGTTTGGGAGCCTTATTATGGTACATTGACAACATTTAGATGGTATATATTTCAAAGTGGAGGAGAGTCGACACTTCGTGAGGGATGAGTTTAGAGCCACTCGGTCTTCAAATTGACTGCTTGGGTTGGAGGGTATTTGCAACGGCACACAAACTTCAGAGTCCTAAGTTGGTAATGTTAGCTATGTTGTTTCCCTTCTGAGTAGTCATAAATATAGATTTCATAGGTACTTTCTCGGATTTTAAGGTGTTGTTTATGTATAGAATCAAAGATTTTAAGGGACTCAAATTGAGGATCGTGATGAAGATCTCCTTGCATGTTCTTTTTTTATAGGTCTTGGGATTTCAATTCACATTCCGAAAGCCTAATAGGGATAGTTGGATTTCATGATTTCGACTTATGTCTTTGGGTTGAACCCGAGAGCCAATAGTTGTCGATGGATTGGGTAGAGACCGAGACTCATTAGTGGTCTATGACTTGGGTTGATCCCGAGAGTCATTAGTAATTAACAGATAGGGTTAAGCCTAATAGTCATTAGTGGTCGACGGATCAGGTTGAGCCCGAGAGTCATTAGTGGTCGACGAATCAGGTTGATCCTGAAAGTCATTGGTGGTGCACAGATCGGGTTGAGTCCGATAGTTATTAGTGGTTGGCGGATCCGATTGAGCCCGAGAGTCATTAGGGGTTGAGGGATCGGCATAAGCCCGAGGATCTCTAGACGTCATTGGTTTAAAAGTATTCTCTTCGGAAGTTGGCCAATAGGTAAGTCGGGAAGATGTTTGCTCGAATTATAAGTATCAGTTAAATCTCAGATCGGTGAGTTTCTAATAATGGTAAGTCTTCTCTCTAGGAATTGGTTTGCTCTGTGGTGCCCTGAGATGGGTTGCGTTAGGCTGAGAAGAATTGTTGGTTAGTGGGAATAGAAGATTAGCCCAGGTATAAATATATATGTGCCTGGTAAATCTATATTAAGTGTGTGGGTGGGGTACCCGAGTGGACTTTCAAGGATGGATTTTCGAGGACGAACTCTAATTCAAATGAGGGAGAGCTATAACACCCGATTTCCAGATTTGAGTTTTTGGCAGGATCGCGACACAACCAATGGTTAGTCGCGGCGCTATGGTTTAATAAAGGTAACAGTGTCAAAAGTATTGATCATGACGTGACATAGCTATTATGATAAACTCTAATTTTCGGGCCTTGGGCCCTATTTAAAGGCACTAACCTCTAGGGCTTGCCTCATTTGGTAGCCTCCATACTCAGAAACCCTCTCTCACCATTAACCCTAGCCTCTATTGCAAGTTTGAGCCTCATCTTCCATTTTTGTGAAGCTTGAAGGTGGTGGAGTTGCTCCTTGTTGCTTAAAGGTATTGTATAAGTTCAGATCCATCTAATCTTCTTCACTTTTTTAATTTCCTAGGCCTTGGAATGTGGTGCGTATAGTTGACTCTACGGGGCTTCTAGTAGTGTTATTTCAACTCTTCGATTTAGGTGAGTTTTCTCACTACACTACATGTAGTAGTATATGTCCCTTGTATGCTAGGATGTAGATGTATTGTAGTATGCTGATTAGGCAAGTAAGTTATCTTAGTCGTTTGCATGTTGATTTTTGATGACTAGATGGTATGATATGTTGATATGTTATGTTTGAGGAGTTGATAGTGGATTGGCACGAGAGCCTAGAGCCTAGATTACTCGCATTCAGGTTAGACGGGCACGAGAGTTGTTAACTGTTGGTTCAGGGTTAGATGTGCACGAGAGCCATTAACCGTTGGTATGACTAGACGTGCACTAGAGTCGTTAGTCATTACTTGTTGAGGTGGATCGGAACTAGAGTCAAGAGCCTATGTTTGTATGCATTTTATGTGTATTGTGGTATGTAGTATATTGGGGAAACTCACTAAGTTTTATGTTTATAGTTGAAGATTAAATATTTTTCAGATACTTCATTAGATCGTTGGAAGGGCAATGTTTGACTGTACACGCACATCGACTTTGTGTTTTGAGATTTCCGCATGCTCTATTTTATACTTTGATTTAATTATTCTAATTTTGATTATTAAACTATGGTTTTCTATTAATGAATGAATATTTTGAATTGGTTTTAAAAAAAATAAAAAATTGGGTTTGCACAGTAGGACATTACACTGTTAAATTTTAAAAAAATTATAAATTTACGTATAAAAAGAAGAAGTCTCACAAGGGATTGAAAATGAAACATTTTATTGAACCAATAACAAATATTTATGAAAATGACGAAAGGTAAAATTTCTTTTTAAACCAACTAATTAAAAATTTAAAATACCTCCAAAAGAGCTATTCTTTTAACTTATAACATACCAGATATTTATGAAAATGACAAAAGGTAAATTTTCTTTTTAAACAAACCAATTAAAAATTTAAAATACCTCCAAAAAGGATATTCTTAACTTATAACACACTTGTGCGGAGTCGAACTCATAACCATTGTTGCAATGGAAACGAACATGGCTTTATCAATTTATCTAGACCAATTATGTTATTTTTTTCTAGACAAATAGTATTTATCAAATACTGAACATAATTAATATTGGGCCCCCTAATTTTCGTGAGGCTTACGGAGGTCATCCGACTTGTCCATCCTATTGGGTCGGTCCTGGTTACCAAATGATTTGCATGATATTATAACAAAACTCGCATGTCTAATAACAAAAGGTTATCTAAAACTTTCTCCAAATATTAGAAACCTAAAAAAACTAACATTAAAAATGCTCCTATATATAGAAAAAAAATATTAACAAGTGTTAAAATGTTCTTATATTTTCATAATATTTAAGTGAGTGTAGGCGAAAGGGAGGGGGACTTGTTTTTAAGAAAGCCAATTTTAGAGTAAATTACAGTTCTGGTCCCCATAGTTCACACGAATGTATAATTTTAGATCATTTTTTTAGTTTTTGACATGTCTCATTGCTAAGGTTTCCAAAACTTACATGTGTGGTCCTTAAGGATGTTACCATCAATCCCCCCTTCCGTTAAATGTCTTTAAAAGAACCACAATTCCATTAATTTGGCCTTTTTCGTTATTTTGATATTTCTAATAAGTCAGGACCATTTCTGAAAAAATATTTAAAAGATGCACTAGAACCCTAACAACCTCGTCGATGTACGATTTCAATGTCAACGCTCTCTGTCTTTCCCGCTCCCGGTAAGTCCAACACCGACAACTATTTCTCTTATAATCTCCGGTGATAAAGATAACACATGCACTCTGGCAAGCAACCATATGTGCTACCGTCTTACTCTTTTTCTCTCCCCCACCAACTTCATCCTCTTATTTTTACCATTTGTTGTGTCGTTGTCCTCTTTCTTCTCAGCTTCTGTTACCGTAGTCCACTTCACCTTATACACTTATATTCTAAAAGAGATTGATGCTCCTCATTTCCTCCATCTAGGGGTGTCGCTACATACACCAAAGGTGGGTCCTAGGACCTACCTAAATTTTAATATTTTCTGGAAACAATATAATTTTTTTTAGGACCTACCCAATTTTCAACGAGGGAACCACATGGTTTTTAGCTCTAGGTTCGCCATTATCTCCATCTTTATAATTCTCTAGAATTTGGTGTTGTTGGATGCCACATATGTTTGGAATTGGAACGTTGTTATGGTTGGAATCTTTGATTGTTTTCTTCGATTGGAATATTGTGGATGTTGCGGGAATTGGACACATGGGAAGTTATGAGGATGATAACCATGATATCCAGAATTCAGATTTCGACATATTGTATTCGTGTGAAGATGCTTTTTGAAATCTCTTTTTTCTAGGTATGGGTTGATCGAATTTTGGTTCTAACTTCATCGTATTTTGAGTTGCAGATTAGAGGTTTCATATTGGTTTTGATTTTGATTAAGGGATTAAAGTTTGATTTTTATTTTAAGTTAGATATATGAATGTGGTGTACGACAATGGTGGTGGTGGGTGGGGTCTACCGTCTATATTAAAGTATCAAAACATTATAAAAAATAAAAAGAAGAGGTGGGGGTAATATGGTCATTTAGAAGCATTTAACAAAAGAGAATTAACGATAAAAGATACTGGAACCACATATGCAACTTTTGAAAACGACAAGTCATATAAAAAATTGAAAAATTAAACTAAAACTGCAGATGTGTATAAACCATAGGGACCAAAACTGTAACTTACTGTTAATTTTATCCAAATCTATGTTTTGGGTTAACAGATCACGCGCAGGGGTAGAGAGTAGGATTTGTATATGGAAAGATAAGAAAGCGGAGTCGTTCAAATGATTATACGAAGAGTGCGTGTCTGCTAACAGAAAGACAAGATGACACGCACGGCTTGTGTGTTTGTCGCTGATGTGGGCCCACACGCGCTCCTTAATTCGTAACTTGAACGTAATTATATACTTGACACTTAACCAATTAAATTCATTGATTTAAAAAAAAATTAATTTCTTGAAATAAACCATCTTTATATATATGTTTTTTATATTATAAATACCTGTTATCGTTGATAAAAAAAAAAAGGAACGATACATATCTATGTAATATGATGATGTGAATGTATGTTGTCGTTAAAAGGTAATAAAATTATATAAACAATTAAAATATGAGAAAATGACTACGTAGTTATTATGGCTAATGACTTGTTAAGATTTTTTATTTTAGATCAAAAAAATAAATCAGATCTGTCCCTCATTTTTACCCTTTCATTTGCACAACACATTGAGAAATTATGTCCCCTTATTTCGTATCAAGGAACTCGAGAAATGGTTCAAGAAAAAAGAATATACCACATTAAGTAAAGTTTATTTTTGCAACTTTAATTTCATATCTTTTATGTTTATTTGGAAAAGTTCCATATCATCTACTTGTGCTTGAATACGGTTTATAACCATACATTTTTTACTTCGAGGAATTTGATTTTCGCATTATCATATTGTATAGGATTTTGTATATAAAATTTGATTCTAACGTATTGTATTTATATATTTTGTTGTAGATTTGAATCATACTTATTCATTCGTATTATTAAAGTTTCATATTCTTAGTATTGATTCGTGTTTTATCTTTGTTTTTTCTTCAAAGATACTGTATTTGTATGATAATGATGTATATTTGGTAAAATATATAAACATTGGTCTGGAACTAAAAAATAAGTACCAATGATTATTTGCATGACTAAGAATAGGTTTGCAGTGCAAAATTATTTTTTACATTGCGCAATGGCAACTATTTTTTATTATTTGATTTGTATTTATACTTTAAATTTTATATTTAAATGTACACCTTTGTTTTATAAAAAAACGGTGATAAGTTATCTAATTAGTCGCAGTGGCGAATCTAGAACCAAAATCAACGTGATTCCTTATATAAATGAAATGAAAAAAAAGTATGAAAATGTAGGTCTTTTGGCAAAAATAAGATAGTTCATTATGTTTTTTATATGGAATTATTGTATTAAAAAGGAAAAAAGTAGGTCCTAGGACCCACCTTCATATAGTGTAGCTACGCCCCTCGTTACTCGCATAACATGATACTATTGAGACAAACTTATGAATGAGTGAACAAGTATATTGTAACAATTAAATAGGATTGAAGGGAATCATATTGAGAAAATTGGCTAAGTTGAAGAGAAGCTTGGGACAAGATCAAGACTAAGAATTGTAATTAATCAAACTAACAATTAAGGTAAGTATTTGTGGACTTTTTAATTTGGGAACATATCGTAAATAATTCAGACACAATTATGTGATTTGTTATTGCGCTTTGCCAATAAAAGTTGATTCAATACAACTATCAAAACGTCTATGTATTGGGTCAACGTGGTTTCATTTTTTATTTGTTTGGTCCATGTGGTTTCCAAAAAATTACCCGAACAATCCTTTTGCCATGTAAAAATTCTTTTTTGCCATTTTTTATTTTTGCCAATAAAAATTGATTCAATACAACTACCACCAGACAACCCTTTGCTCCTGACCGACACCGTCGTGACCCAAGATATAGGTTTGGTTGGTTTAGGGGAAATTGATATAGGACTCACAGCGAACACAACTCTTCTATACCACCCACCAACGTCTGAAACCCTAAACCACACCCTCTCCCATTTGAAACTATCACCCGCGCACCGCCATTATCTAAAACACTCACTCTTTGTCTCTCTAAAACCCTTATGCCACTCCACTCCATTATTGTCTGAAAAACTCACCCTCCACCTCTTTTAAGTTGTTAATTTTCAAATTTTAGAAACCCTAAATTTGTCATTAGATTTCTTCAAGTTATTTCAACTTTTTTATAAGTTTTCTTGGTGAAATTTTTTGGAAACTTGGAAAATTTTGTATCTTATTCAGTTGTACAAGCTTGAACTTAAAGTTATCAAAATCTGATATGATTTGTTTTTTTATCTTCAAATATGATATGTTTGATGCTTGAAATTTATCTTGATCCATTTTTTTTCTGATGATGGTTGTGCTTGAATGTAAAAAATATCTTGTGAATATGATGATATGTTTGAATGGCTTGAATGGTAGGAATGCTCATTTATGGTCGAAAAAGGATCATGATGTTATCTTTCTTGTGTGGTTTTAAAAAATTCAAATGTTTGAGTAAAATCTAATGCTTGCTAATGTTTATGTCTAATGAAGTTTCCTTTATATTTGCTTTGTATATGAAATAAGAAATTTGGAGGTGGTGGCGGATGCAGTAGGTTAAGTGTTAATGAAGACGATCCAACTGCTCTTTTGACTTCCTTCTTATAATCTCAATCAATAACTTTTTTGAATATGGAATTATGTTTATGTGTGTGTTCTGGGTTTAAAATCATGAAGACATGTATGTGTGTGAAACAAAGATTTTATAGCGTCGACGACTGCTGGTGACTGTGGAGAGGGTGACCTAAAGGAAGGAGAACGAGAAGGAGAAAGATGAGGGTGGGGTGGCTTGGGTTTAATTTATTTTACCTTTTTTTAAAAAGGAAATAAATAAAAAAAAGTCTAAAATAAATAAAAAAAAGTCTAAAATAAAATAAAAGGGGTCAAAAAAGCAATTTTCATGCTAAAAGAACCAGACAAGCAAGAAAATCAAACCGCATAGACCCAACTTGTAGACGTTTTGATAATTGTATTGAATTAGCATGTTTTGGCAAGCCGTGGGGATCAACCGCATGATTTTGTCAATAATTTATTTTCACAACAAATGCTTTGTTCTAAAATGTTTTCCACATATTTGATAGTTTCTTATGAAATGATATGCTTAAAATTTAATTTTGCATGATAAATTTCACATGATGCATGTCATGACATCATAAATGTGTAGTATAATTGCATTTGGAATAATGTTTGTGATATGCTTGGACATACATATAATGTGGTTGCATAGATTCGAGTAAAGGTTATAAACTAAAAAGATCTGTCTCTTAATAATAAACGAAAATCCTCCAAACAAGGACAAAACAAAAATATCAATGATAATGATAATAAAGAGCCTCTAATAGGGAATAATATTACCTAATGTCAAGTATTTGAGTTCATGCATTGCAATTTACACATTAGCATGAAAGTAAGTTACAAGTTAAAAGTATGTTTGAACTTTGATAAATGTTTGATTTATAAGTATGTTGGAAGTTTGATAAATGTATGACTTAAAAGTATGTTAAAAGTTTGGAAAGTTAAAGGCTTTCTACAAAGTTGATAAATAATTTTGTGTCTAAAACCTATGTATCTCACGAGACGAAAGTCTTATGTATCTCTCTTTTAAATGACATGTACTATAGATACCAAAGACAAATAAAAGTGACATGTACTCCATTAAACACTTTCTGTACTTTTTGTGACATTTTTCGGAAAATTAAATTTAAAATATTTTATAAAAGGGGGCATTTATAAATCAATTTGTGGATAATGGTCACAAACGGTTATGTCCTTGGCATTCAAAATGTTTAAATTGCTAAAACATACGGGGATGTAACAAAATAATTAGAGACGAAGGCAAAGTAACAATTTTGTGTCTTTGGAAAGTTAAAGGCTTTCTACAACGTTGATAAATAATTTTGTGTCTAAAACCTATGTATCTCACGAGACGAAAGTCTTATGTATCTCTCTTTTAAATGACATGTACTATAGATACCAAAGACAAATAAAAGTGACATGTACTCCATTAAACACTTCCTGGACTTTTTGTGACATCTTTCGGAAAATTAAATTTAAAATATTTTATAAAAGGGGCATTTGTAAATCAATTTGTGGATAATGGTCACAAACGGTTATGTCCTTGGCATTAAAAATGTTTAAATTGCTAAAGCATACGAGGATGTAACAAAATAATTAGAGACCAAGGTAAAGTAACAACCTTACATACATTTAAAATAGTAATTGCATCATCTTTTAAATAAACAAAAGCTAAAAGACCGAATCTTCCGATCTAAATACATAGGTTAGACTTGGAAAGTCTACACAACATTCTTTAAGCTAACTCTTAAGGGTACTGGATAAGATCAACAATCCAAACCCAAAGTCAAATATAAAAGGTTTTCAAAACAATAAATATTTTTTACATTCTATATTGGGAAAAATCATTTCAAAGACATGCATTTGCAAAACAACATCAACTCATCAATAAAATTTTAACAAATTTCGAAAGAACAAAAGTTTAACATTCTTTTACTTTCAATTCCTAAGTCATCACAAAGACCAAATCTCACAATCATGCCTAAAATATGAGCCCAATGTATAATTAGCACAAAGAACACAATACAAACATTTGACCGTTTTAACAAACTAGGTATCAGTGAGCCATCATACTAGAACACATGTGGCATAACAAATATACAAATAGATTTGACGATGTTCTGTAATGCTGACACGACCCTCTATCTATTCTAAAAATGTTTTGGGTGCCCAAGTCATACTGGCCACAGTATTCATAATCCATCTTAAGTGGATGCACATGTACATGTCAAAATCATTCAAAGTAACAAGTTTGTGCTCGTTGTAAAATCAATTTCATGAACACACACATATACATATAGTATTCACATATTAATAACATATGACATTACAAGTAAAAGATGACATATATATATATATATATATATATATATATATATATATATATATATATATGTAAATAAATTATAATGGGGATTCATATTCTTGGGTAATGAACTTACCTCAACTTATACTAAATTTATTACTTCATTTCTAGTGATGATTGGAAATTCATAGATCGCCTAATAAACAATAAACATTATTAGTTATTAACACTAATCCAATTCTATTTATCAAATTAATGTTACTAAATTTGATTAACCCTTTTGAACTCTTAAACATGCTTTACTTATACCAAAGGTAACAATGGAAGTGACTTAATGCTTTCCTAATGTCCCAAGATCAAGTTACAAAAGATTCAATCATTATTACACATGATTGCATAATCTGTGGGAAATAAAAAAAAATGGATTTTCCCATGACCACTAGGAACACTATAGGTACACTTTTTCTTTAAAATTACCAGTGTTCTAAATAACACGTCATGGAATGAGGTACCTGTTACGAAAACATGCAAAGCGTCTTTGTGAGGCGTGACGCCCAAAAAAACGTGGCTAGGCGCACCCTATCGCGTTATGGAGTGAGTTTTTTTAAAACACATGTTTTTTTGTTGTTTTTTCTGATCGGGAATGAAACAATGAAGTTGTTAACTTTTTCATATTAATTATTGATATAACACTTTTAAAAATTGTATATTTGATATAATTTTATAGTTATGTGATTTATATTTTTAAATGTAAATAATATTATCACGCCTTGAAAAACCTCATGGCTCGCCAAGGCTCACCATGGCTTGATGCTTGACCGTGCTGCCACACCACGTCTCACGTCATTTAGAACCATGAAATTTACCAAAAGAGTCATCCTACTTTGCTAGATACAATACCGCTTGAATCCATTTCTAATAAATTTTAATGATTGAGATACACTTAAAACATAAGTTAATAATCTACTAATATTACCATATCATCATTAATAATTAAATCGTATATTAGATTGATGATACTGTAAACAATATTTTAATGCTTAAAAAGTACATGATGATCTCTACATTAGGCTGATTTACATAAGGATGATACTAACTAACTTCTAGTCATACTAAGACCATTTTTACATTATTCATATCATGATTACATAATTAGATTTAGTCAAAATATATTTCAAAATCCACTTCAAAGCTTGGTAAATCCTTATTTCCTTCATTTAAAGAACTAGAATCCCTATTGAGTTTAAAAACTTCAAAACATGATTCAAGTTGATGATTAATTGCTAAATCAATAATATAATCTAACTACTAATAGATAATATCATCTATTTCAATATAAAAGTGTTTAAAACTTTATTTGAAATTTCAAGAATCCATTAAATCTTGAGAAATCCATTTTTAATGTTTTAACAATATGATTTGAACTTTGCATCAATGGTCTTACATACAAACCTCATTTGTACGTAACCTAATCCATTTGCTAGAATTAAAATACACTAGATCTAGTGTTGAGTTCACAAAGTTAGGGTTTCCAAACCCCTTTGGAAGCTTTATGAATTCAATATGACTAGAATTATATCGTTAAAATTGCAACCTATTCATATAAAAAAACTATAATTATAATCACAAAATATACATAAAATCAGATTTTAAGATGATCTTGGGAGTTAAAAGTCTAAAGGAAAAAAGATAAGTGAAAATTAGCTAGCTTTCACAAGTTCATTTGATGATTTAAGTTTCTAATCTTCAAAATATCTTCTAATTATTTCTCCAACTTCAAAAAATGAACCCATGTTTTCTTCCTATCTTTAGGCCATTCCAAATGAAGAGCATGAGATGGAATTGGAGATTTGAGTTCAAAATTCTGGATATTTGACAAGAATTGCCCATATACTTGAGGTACTATAGTTGTTGAAATATGTGAACCTTCTTCAATTGATTTCCATATATTTACATCAAGATCGTCAAGATAAAATTTCATTTGAGTTACCCATTGTGTGTATTCTTCTCTTACACAAACTTCGTGTAATGCTTGTTCTTTAGGCAAACATCGTCGTCTTCCATTTTCTTTATCTCAAACATTTACTAGTGCTCCTTTTGATATTATACATGCTGATTTCTGGACTTCAACAGTCAAATCTAAACTTGGTCATAAGTATTATTTAGTTTTGCATGATGATTTCTCTCACTTTATATGTACATATCCATTACAAACCAAATCTCAAGTTTTTACAATATATCAATAATTTCACAATATTATTCAAACACAGTACCAACGAACTATCAAAACACTCCAATGCGATGACGGTAGAGAATTTAATATTTCTATGTTTCACCAACTTTTCACCAACACTGGTACATAATTCCGATTTACGTGTTCTTATAACCTCACCCCAAAATGGTAAAGCCGAAAGAATCATATGTACCATTAATAACATGATTCGTACAAACCTTCTTCATGCCTTTCTTCCACCCTCCTATTGGCATCATGCACTAGCCTTTACTACCTACATGCTTAATATCTTACCATCTACGACCATTAAAAATAAAAACCCAACCAAAATCCTCTACCTTCGAAGACCCACCTACTCTCATTTAAGAACCTTTGGGTGCTTATTCTATCCTAACATATCCGCCACTACCCCACATAAATTAACACCCCGTTCCATGCCTTCTCTCTTTCTAGGATATCCACCTAACCATCGTGGATATTTATGCCACATCTTCTCAAATGACAAACCTATAATTTCTCATCACATGATCTTCAACGAGCACACCTTCCCATATCAAAATCGCTCCTCTTATCCATCTTCTTCTTACGATTTTCTTGAAGATATTTTAATCTCCCCCTATAACTCTTACCACTCACAAAACTCATGTACTACCACTCCCACCGGTTCCAACAACTCCTCGAACCTCTCCTTTGCGAGTTTTCCACAGACGCGACCTACCAGTCCTCGCCCTCCAATACCCCACGTCAGCCCCCATGTTTTAACTCCTCCAGACAACCTATCATCGTCGAACAGCTGACTCCTCAACCGGCTGTCATCCCACCCCCTTATCATAGTGGCATTCATAAACCCAATCCAAAGTATGCACCACATTCTGCCTCCATCTCTCCTATTCCTAACTCACCAAAGTCAGCCCTCCTTGACCCTAACTGGAATAGTGCTATGACAAATGAATTTAATGCATTACCTAAACAGAACACATGGGATTTGGTACCTAGACCCACAGATACTAACATTGTTGGGTGTCCTTGGATTTTTCGACATAAGTTTCATACAAATGGTTCTCTTGACAAATATAAAGCATGCTTGGTAGTTAATGGAAAATATCAAGAAGTGGGAGTTGACTGTGATGAAACATTCAGTCTAGTGGTTAAACCTGCCACTATACGTACAATTCTCAGTCTTACGTTAAACAGAAGGTGGTCAATTCATCAACTTGATGTCAAAAATGCATTTTTCCATGGGAATCTTAAAGAAACCGTGTACATGCATCAACCACCAGGATTTGTAAACTCTTCTTGCCCCGGTTATGTTTGCAAGTTACGCAAATTACTATATGTTTTGAAATAAGCCCCATGGGCTTGGTATCAAAGGTTTTCTCAATACCTTCTTAGCATCGGGTTTGTATGTAGCAAGAGTGATAATTCTCTACTTACCTTACGCCGAAACAACCAATATGCTTATCTGCTTGTCTACGTCGACGATATTATTCTTACAACTTCTTCTCCTCAACTCAAAGCTGAAGTCATATCTTCACTCAAGACATAATTTGATATGAATGATCTTGGCAAACTCACATATTTCTTGGGAATTTCTGTCAGTTACTCATCGGGTGGTATGTTCCTGTCACAACAGAAATATACTACCGAAATCCTCAAAAGGGATAAAATGGAGAATTGCAATCCCGTTTCTACACCCACTGATACTAATTCCAAACTCAGGGTAACCAGCGGTGATCCTGTTCAAAACGCATCAGCTTATCGGCAATTGGATAGTGCCCTTCAATATTTAACTTTCACTCGGCCTGATATAGCCTATGTTGTTTAACAAATTTGTCTATTCATGCATGCACCCTGGGAACCACATTCGAATGCCTTAAAAAGGATTGTACGATATTTGAAAGGCATTCCAAAATCTTGGTTTACACTTATACAAATCCACACCTTCTCAACTCATTGCTTATATAGATGCCGATTGGGGTGGCTGTCAAGACACCCGTCGATCTACTTTAGGATATTGTGTCTTTATAGGAGACAATATGATCTTTTGGTCCGCTAAGCGACAACCAACTCTTTCCCGCTACAACGTTGAATCAGAGTATCAGGGTGTGGCAAATGTTGTTGCTGAGGCTTGCTAGTTGCGTAATCTTCTTCTTGAGGTACATAATCCTCTTAAGACTGCTATATTGGTGTATTGTGACAATGTTTCAGTGGTCTATCTTTCGGGCTACCTTTTCAACATCAACACACCAAACATATCAAGATGGGCATTCATTTTTTTAGAGACAAGGTGGATCTAGATCATTTTCGAGTTCTTCATGTTCCGTCCGCCTATAATTTTGCCGATATTTTCAGTAAAGGGTTGCCTCGCCAATTTTTCTTGGATTTTAGATCCAGTTTGAGCATCCGTCCTCCTTCTGCTCCAACTGAGGGAGGCTATTAGTTGATATTGTATAGATATTATTTGTACTTATCTTTGGAAGTTATTGCTCCCTTCATTATAGGGATTCAATTATACTTGTATATATACAAATACATAATGAATGAGAAGGAAAAGGAAAATTCCTATTGTTTTATGGCTATGAGATAAACGGCCAAGACATTGTCGCAATAGATCAAAGTAGCTTGTCAAATTGGAAGGTGAAGTTCCAGTAGAAGGTTTCTGACCCAACTAGTTTCGGCAAGGACATTAGCAATTCCTCTGTATTCGGACTCTGCACTTGACCGAGAGATGGTGGCTTGTCGTTTTGAAGACCATGACATAAGGTTATCGCCTAAAAACATGCAGTATCCTGACGTGGAACGCCTTGAGTCGGGGCATCCTCCCCAGTCAGCATCGGTATATGTGGTTAGATTCATAGATTGGTTTGCACGAATGTGAAGTCTATGTGTAATAGTTCCTCGAAGATAACGAAGTATATGTTTGAGGAACTGAAAATGGGGTTCTCTTGGTGCATGCATAAACCGACAGACTTATTGAACGGCGTAAGTAATGTCTGGGCGTGTGAATGTGAGGTATTGTAGTTCTCCGGCTAGGCTTCTATATAGGGATCCATCGGTTAGAGGGGAGCACGATTCGACACTAAGTTTTGAGCCCGTGTCAACTGGAGTTGTGACTGGTTTGCAATTTGACATATTTGCTCGTTGTAGTATTTCCTTGGTATACATGGCCTGCGATAAAAATAAACCCGAGGAGGTCCTTTTGGCGGTGACACCAAGAAAATTATGTAAGGGACCTAGGTCTGTCATTGCGAACTCAGTAAACAAAGTATGTATGATTCTTTTTAGAAGTTTGTCATTTCAGGCCGTAAGAATCATATCGTCCACATATAGTAGGAGATAGGCTGTAGCATTTCCTTTGTGAAAATGAATAGAGAGTGGTCGGAGATGCTATGTTTGAACCGTTTGGACGTAATGAATGTGGTGAATCAATTGTACCACTCTCGGGGTGCTTCTTTAAGGCCATAGAGATATTTTCATAAACGACACACATGGTTAGGTTTCGTTCGGTCCACAAAACTTGGGGGGTTGATGCATGAAAGCTGTCTCGTTTAGATTCCCGTGTAGAAATGCATTTTTCACGTCAAGTTGACTAATAGTCCGTGTGCGTGAAGTTGCGATGCTGAGAACAGTCTGAATGGTTGTGGGTTTCACCACTGGACTAAAATTTTCGTCACATTCAAGGCCCGCCTTTTGGGATTTTCAATTAACGACCAAGCGTGCCTTATATCTTTCAAGAGACCCGTCAGATCAATGTTTGTGGCGTTAAATCCACATGCAACGTATGATATTAGAGTCTGTAGGCCGTGGGACAAGATCCCACGTGTGATTTTGTTGCAAGGCTTTTAACTCGGTGGTCATAACATCCCACCAGTTTGGGTCAGTAAGGGTTAAGTGAGGTGATTTTGGTAAAGGGGAGATGGGTGGGGAGGAGTAAGTATGAAGGTTCATAGGTTGTCGTGGTTTGAATATACCACGTTGGTATCAGCTAGCCATGTCGTGGAATGGTGGTTGCAGATTGGATGGAGGTGGAGGAGGAGGGGGTGTATGGGTAGTAGGTACATTGGTGGGAGAATATGGATCCGAGGGCGATTGGGTTGTATGTGGAGGATCCGTAGGTTGTGAGGGGGTGGAGATGTATTGGGTGTGGCGGTTGGAAAAAATATCAAAAATATGAGGGGGAAGGGTAGAGCTCTCGGTTTAGGTGGGGTAGGGATGAGTGGTGGAATATAGAAATTTCATTTCGTTAAAGGTGACATTGTGAGACAGGAAAACTCTACCGGAGGAGAGTTCAAGACAATAGTATCCTCGGTAATTTGGTGGGTAACCAAGAAAGATGCAAAGGGTGGAGCGAGGGTCGAGTTTGTGTGTTCGGTTTGCTGAGCGGTTTGGGTAACATGCACACCCGAATGTGCGGAGATGGTCATAGGTAGGGTGTTGATGAGAAAGAGCGGAAGCGGGGGTTCGAAGGTGAAGGGTTTTAGTGGGAAGGATGTTATGAAGGTAGGCAGCGGTGTGAAGGGCTTCAACCCAAAAAAATGGTGGGAGTGAAGCATGAGTGAGTAACGCAAGAATGATTTCATTTAGACGACCGATCATTCGCTCAACTTTGACATTCTGCGTGGAGGTTTGGGGGCAAGAAAAACGAAAGTGTAATCTGTGGGTGTTTGCGAAGTTGTGAAAATGGGTGTTATCAAATTCACCACCCATGTCGCATTGGAATGTTTTGATGGTCGAGTTGAATTGAGTGTGTATGTACGTATGAAATTGTTTGAATTTGAAAAAAGTTTTAGACTGGAATTTGAGGGGATAGCCCCACACGTATCGTGTGAAGTTGTTAATTAGGACCATGTAATATTTGAAATCAGAATTGCTGGGCACATGTGACGAGGAGACATAAGCAAATGAGGCAGTAGAATAAGTTGAGGTAAGAGCTCTAGTTTGGTGTCGGCGACTGTTTTATTATTTAGGAGGAGAAAAAAAACAAACGAAGAGAATATGAAGCATAATGAAGGCACCTCCGACGACTATGAGAGAATGTCGTCGGAAGTGGAGAGCGGCGGTAGCAGGTTGTGGTCAGCGGTAGGATTTTAATCTAGAGTTGTTATACCATGTTATATAATAGAATGCTTCATTGATAAATAGTGAGGTTAAACATTATATAAATAGAGATACATAAGAGACCTAATCTAAACTTTAAAAGACTTGGGTCTAAACCATAATCACTAACAAAACGACAAAGTAAGATTTCACGTTGTCTTCGTATAGAAGCCTTCTAGATACGATTATGTATCATTTCCTAAAACGTCAGTTATGTGAAAACACTTTGCTTCTACAGAGCTAATTATTTCTAATTAAATTCTGTTTAACAATATCACATCCAATAAAACAGTTTGATTTTGTGTTTTATATTAAATAAAATTTATTTGATAAATGATAAAATTTTCATTTTCTAATAACATTACAAATATATTTACAAAATGAGTAAAGGAGTAAAACTCATTTTCCTATTTTATCACAAAAAAGTGACATTTATCTTCGGAAAAACAATTTCACACAAAATTCTGCATGTGACAGTTTAGGCTTTTAATATACATAAAAATACACCAATAAATATTAAACAACTCAAAAAAATTATCCCAAAAACATTAAAGTATTTAAAAGGACCTTTCGCACTTATTTTTGATTAATTGTGAATTTTCATTTCGTTCTATATTCAATGTTTTTTTTCTCTGCAAATAACGAAAAAAAGGGTTTTTTTTATAAAGGAAATAATCAAAAGGATGAAAAGCTGACAAATTTAAATTCAGATAATACATTCATTCAAAAAAGTAAGGATAAAAGAATTTTAAAAGAAGGGCAAAGGTGAAAACCTTAATACGGAGTATTAGTGTTATGCATTGTCACGAAGTTTATAAAAATAAAATAAATAAATAAATAATAAAACTGGATCGTATAATACTGTTTGGTACCAAATCAGACTCTGATTTAAGACTTGTTTTTGGTCAATTATTTACGTCTAATTTGTGTGACATATGTTGTTAAGTTAGTATAATAAGACTCATAATGGACAATTATTGTAAAAATATATATGCCAATTCTTTTATTATGATGAAAACAAACTAGTTAACTAGATGTACATGTTCATATTTAGCTTAATATGATTTGAATTTTAACTTTATCCACTTTAATGTTTTTTACCAAATTTTAAACAATTCTATATAGACCTGATAAAACCTGGCACGACTCGACAATTCGATATGAAATTAACCTGTTTGAATAAGTGATTTCGATACATTTAAGTAAATAGGTTGACACGACATAACAAAAAAATTATATGAATTGGGTTAGGTCAAAATTTTCAATTTGAAGATGATTCAAATATGATCTATTTAATCATATATTATTTTTTTTTATAAATATTAGTATTTAATTATTATTAATAATAAATATAAATATCAAAATAAAGTATGAAAAGGACAAAAAATGGCATACAAAAAAAGTTAGTGGCATAACTGAAGTACATGTTTTCCTTTATTAAAATACCAAAATGGAAGTATATGTATCGTAGCCTAAAATTTCTGAAAATATATAGTATTCGTGTGTGTGTATACATTGAGATGTAAATATGGGAATATATAATTTAAAAAAGAAAAGTAAAAAAGGACCCACGTGTATATAAACAAGACATGTTGTTACACGTGAGTTCTAGGAGGAGGAGGTTCCTTCCCACGTGAACTCCACTCTACACGGTCGTCATAGGGTCCCACCTTCTTCTCTAGCTTTCTTCTTCTTCTCCACTTTCCAGCTCGGCTCGGCTCAGCTTAAATCTCTCTAATTGGGTACTTTACTTTACTTTACTCACCCATATGATATGAAGACATTTCGTAGTTGACAATTTTACCCTTTACCACCCTCGTATTCTGGATTTCACATGTACCTGCCTTCAAAAGCCACGGCTCACATTATCTTTGTCTCTAAAAGCTTTTCCTTTACTTTTAAATATTTTTATACACGCTCGTTATTTTATGATTATGTTTTTTCAATTAGATATTTATTCAAAACTATAGGCCAGCAGTATCCGGTGTTGCTCTTATTCCTTGAGGTTGAGGTTCAAGTCTCGCAGTGAACATAGATGAAATAATTTAGGTGTAGTTAAGTATATTTTCCGTTAAAAAAAAAGATATTTATTCAAAAAATATTTAAAAAAATTATATAATTGACGGGTGTGAATGATATTGAACGAACCACACAATAATAATGTGTGTTGTGTATATTTATATTAAAAGATTAAAACAGTATCTCCCTATAATAATGAAGTATCTCCCATAATAATGAAGAGATAATACACAATAATACATTTTAATATAATTCTAGATTATTATCTAATATCCCCCCCTCAAGCGAATCGGTGGTGGACCAAGACGAAGCATGACACGAAAATGTTCAAATTGCGGACGTGGAAGACTTTTGGTGAAGATATCTGCCACTTGAAGCTTGGTAGAAATGAACTTGGTGTAAAGTTTACCAGAAGCCACAAGTTCCCTAACAAAATGATAGTCCAGGTCAATGTGTTTGGCACGTTTGTGAGAAACGTGATTCTGAGTCATGAACATGGCACTTTTATTATCATATAACAGTGTAAGCCGATCTGGAGGAAGAGCATGAAGTTTACGCAAGAGGTGAGTGATCCAAACTATTTCAGCTGATGTGTTGCAACAAGTCGAGCCTTAAATCGTTCAATGGAGCCATCAGAGTTGTATTTAACACGATACACCCATTTGGATCCAACTACATTTGAATCAGAAAGACGAGGAACTAATACCCAAGTATGATTATGAGGCAAGGCCTCCATTTCATCGTGCATAACGGCTAGCCAGCACGGATGTTTAGCGGCTGATTTATACCCCTTTGGTTGAGATTCAAAAAAAAGCGTCATATGTAAAGCATGTGTAGATAATGAGGCAAAATCAGCTTTGTGTTTTGGTTCAAAGATACCAGACTTTGAGCGAGTATTCATCGGATGAGAGCTCACGGATGGAGCACGAGGAGCAAATGGCGTAGCAGGTAAGGATGGATCAACTCCCGGACCTTAGGTAGATGAATTAGAGTCCGGATCAGAACCGGAATGACTGAAATCAGAGGCAGAAGTAGGCGCATCTGAATTGGGCTGTTGGACCGATGCTGAGATGGGCTCACACAGTTGGCAAGGTGAGGAGACATTTGGAGAATGTGACAACCCGAAGCTTTGTCCGTTTCTGTTACGCGATTTCCGTTAATAAAATTTTGAATTCGTTAACCTTTCCGTCAAACTTCTTGGTTTAGAATATAATCTAGTTATATATATAATTAAAATATTTGCAAGTCGAAACCGAAAATCGCGCGGAAACCTGAATATCTCGAAAAATCAATCACTTTCGGTCTAAGTGAGGTTACGGCCGTAAACTCGTTTACGACCGTATACCCGTTTACGGTCAGTAAAGAGTGGACCCCCCACCACCGACCACCTCACTCCTATAAATACGATATCTCCACCTTCATTAGAACATTTCTGGCCAAAAACTCTCTCCTCCTCTCTCTAAGAACCTTAACCGTAAACACCTAAAAGCACCCTCAAACTTCGGGAAACATCGAGAAACCACGTTTGGAGTCACTTTGGAACGTCTCAGAGCACTTATCTCTTCGAAATCAGCAATCAGCACCATTGTTCTTGAGTTTACGGTCCATCTTCAAAGACCGTAAACCCTGTTCTTGAGTTTACGGTCCAAGCCTTCAAAGACCGTAAACTCTGTTCTTGAGTTTACGGCCGTAAACTCACCGAGCCTTCAGAAACCGTAAACTGTCTGTCGACCGTAAACTCTTGTTCACGGCCGTAAACACCTTTTAAGTGGTGCTTTTGACTGAAAACTCACTTTCATCGATTCGATCAAGTCCCGATAACATTCCTCAACCGAATTCAAGTGTTCCTCTAACACGTTATCTAACGAAATCACTAATTTAGATACATATATGTATTTATTTGATAATAGGATTCCGTTAAGTGTCACGTGCAACAACTCGAGGATCTTCATTTCAGTCAACGCTTTCACACAACAACTGTGAGTTCATACCCCTACATTTTCTGTATTTTTAATGTTTTCAGGGGGGGGGGGGAATACAAGCTAAACATAAATGTTTTCAAAAACTCATGCAAATCTCATACTTTAAATCCCTTTTGTACTATGCTGAGCATAAGGGACGTTTTCACTAAAATTTGCATAGTTTTCCGGACACGCTATTCACTATACATGCAAACTATAATCGGTATAGTTTGGGATTTTTCTAAACATAACAAGTACAAAAACTTTCACTACTAAACATATGCTCTAAGACAGAAACAGTTTACAGTTTACATCACTACTTTATCATGGTATTCATAACTGTAATTATCACTATATACGGTATACATACGGATTTTCACTACGGTAGAACGCTACTACACTACATGTAAACTAGATTGTACGATACTGTGAGGCGCTACTTCACTACTGTACCCTTAGGTGTACAGGGATAAATCCTACCATAGTATAACCAGAGTCTCCTGGAGGGAGAGCGTGAGATTTGTGAATAGATCTATTCGGGACTGACAATCCCACATCTGGACTGCTAGCTACAGTTAGGCGGGCACGCCTGAGATGTACAAATGTCATTTAACTCGACGCCTAAAGAACGTTGGAAAGGTCTCTAGTCATATCAAGCATGGTTATACGACTCACAATATGTATAAATCACCTTTAGTTTACAACTTAACACTCTTCAACAGTTTTATTTACATTAAATAGAACTAATACACACTACAATTAGGGAACTTTCAGGGTTTTCAAACAGAACGAGAATACAATGGTTCCACGCACGAAATACTATTACATCATGATTAGCATTAGCTAGTCACATGAAGTAATAATTTCGCATATCACTACAGTTTTCAGTGACAAACATTCATGGTTTTATACAGAATTGAAAACACTACTTTCTCACTAAAGAAAATATCGGATTTTCTTGAAACAATGCAAAACACTTTTACGAACTCATCAACGATTTTCATTACAAACCACCGCTTATGAACTCACCAGCTTTATGCTGATACTTTTTCAAACTGCTTGTATTCTCAGGAAATCAGTAGACAGGTACTTGCTGGATTTTGAGGAACTGGAGCAATAAGAGTTTTATGTTTATACTATACAAAGCTATTTGATGTAATTCAAACAAAGTTTCAGACAAAGATTCAAACTGATGTAAACATTTTTACTTAAGTATTCACTGTGATGGTTGTGTTGCTATGATTGCTATTATTCATTGGTTGTGATGCCACACATGACGTCCTCCGCCCCGGAATGTTTCCGCCATCGGTTTCGAGGTGTGACAGAGAAGGCTCAGCAGACTCTTGTGATGAGATAGGCCCAGAAGACGGGTTCGTTGAAGTTGCTGGAGATGGAAGACTAGAAGTACCCTCATCTAAAAAAGTAGAAATTTCAAACTGTGAAAGGTCATGTGGGGACGTGTCACCAGAAAATGGAAAGGAGAGCTCATTAAAGTGTGCATGACGGGTAAGGTATATATGAGATGTAGTAGGATCTAAACACTTGTACCCTTTATATTGCAGATAATAACTAACGAAAATACAAGGAATGCTTCTTGGAGCAAGCTTGTGATCAGCGTAGTCGCGAAGATAAGGATATACTCGACACCCATAAGTACGAAAATTGTTGTAAGTAGGAACACGTGAATAGAGCAACTCGAATGGAGAACGATTATTAAGAACAGCAGTAGGAAACCGATTAATAATATAAGTGGTGGAACTGAAACCATCAACCCAATAGGAAGATGGGACATGTGCATGAAACAACATAGTCAAACCTGTTTCAACAATATGTCTGTGTTTACGCTCTGCTCGTCCATTTTGCTGTGGAGTATATGGACAAGAGATTTGGTGAAAAGTCCCATTTTCTTCAAAAAGTTCCCGAACAATATGATTTAAAAATTCAGTTCCTCCATCACTCTGAAAAACCTTAATTTTGCGTGAAAATTACGTTTGAACAAGCTTAACAAAAGCCTTCAAGACTTGATAGAAACCGGTCTTAGTTTTTAAAGGGTAAAACCAAGTAAACCGTGAATAATCATCTACAAACACAACATAATATAGAAAACCATCAGATATAACAGGAGCGGGTCCCCATAAGTCACAGTGTATTAAATCCAATGGATGCAAAGACCGTTTAGGGTTTAAATCAAAAGACAAGCGTTGACTTTGAGAAAGTTGACAAGGTTCATACAATATAGGTTTAGGTAAAACTGAAGTAACACTCAAATAACCAAGTTTATTCAAACTAGAAATAACATCAAAGGAAGTATGTCCTAAATGAGTATGCTATAGTTCAAAAGAAGCTTTATTCGAAACGCCAGATGAAGCAACTAAAGCCGTAGGACCATCTTTAAGCACATATAAACCATATTCACATAGACCTTGTGATATCACTTGTTTGCTTGCCCTGTCCCGAATGGTGAAAAATGGTTGAGAAAAAAGAACATCAACGTGATGATCCATGGTGAGTTTACTAATAGATAATAGGTTTTTGGTTAAACGAGGAATAACCAAAACATCACGCAATATAAGGTTTTATTAATTGTACGAGTGCCCAAATGGGAGACAGGTAATTTATGTCCATTACCGAAATAAACTTGCATATTACCAGAGGAAGGTGTAGCGGAAGTAACACTATCTGTGGATGGAGTTATGTGTGAAGTTGCGCCTGAGTCCACATACCAATCTGGATTGCCTTGCATAACATGACACTGAGAGTGAAATGCTTGTGCCAAGTTTGCATCAGAAGTGTTAGAGTTTGTAGCATAGGTGTGAAGATTAGGACAAGAGGAGGTGTAATGGCCATTAGTGCGACACAACTGACAGTGTGGAGGACGACGACCCCCATGGCCATGACCACCACCTCTTGAACTACCCCCTCCTCGAGAAAAGGAGCGTCCCTTGCCTTGAGTGCTACCGTGAGAACGAGTCTGTGAAAAGAAGGTAGCAGGCGAAGTGGCAGCACCATGGAGAGATTTTAAAAACAGTTCATGACTCTCTGCTTGAGACAAGAGATCACAAAAAGTAGGGGAGGGTTTGTTGGTACGAATAGTTGTGGAGAAGGTCTCAAACGATGGCCCTAAGCCACAGAGAAACCAGTGAATCTTGTCCATGTCATCCACTGGTTGGCCGATTGCAGCCAGTTTATCACATACACCTTTAAAAATTCGACCATATTCAGAGATGGTGGAGTTACCTTTTGACATGGTGCGGAGAGAGTCTCGTAGAGAGTGAACTCGTTCAACGGACGAGTTGCTGTAAGCACTTTCAAGAGCAATCCATATGGATCGAGCGATAGTGAGACCAATCACTTCTGCAGCGACTTCTTCTGTTAAAGATGAATTGAGAATGATTAAGGCCTTCTGATCAAGATCGATCCAGGTGGTATACAATGGATTTGTGGTCTTCTTGTTATCAACCTCAATAGTCTCGGATGGTTTTTTAGAGGTACCATCAATATGAGAAGATAACTTTTGATAGGAGAAGAGAGGGAGCATCTGGTTCTCCAGAGCAAATAATTGGTGGAATTCAGTTTGATTAGGACCATATGAAGAAGGGTATTCATAGTAAAGGTTCCATCATTAGAGGTGGACATCGTGCAGGTACCAGGAAAGAAAACGAAGCAGAGGTTCTGTAGGGTTTTAGAGAAGAGAACGAGAGAAACAAAGGGAGGAAAACGAGATTCGAAATTTTAGGCTGATACCATGTGTGAATGATATTGAACGAACCACACAATAATAATGTGTGTTGTGTATATTTATATATTATAATATTACAACAATAACTCCTATAATAATGAAGAGATAATACACAATAATACATTTTAATATAATTCTAGATTATTATCTAATAACGGGTAGCAAGTTCATGGACGACAACAACTCACTTGAAAGATTGATTGCTGACACACTTTTACCCGAATTGCCATCAAACCAAAAAATAGATCGTTCCACGACCTTGATGGATCTTATTATCTTCTCTATATCTCCACTTTCCATGCCACTTCTTGTTTTAATGAAAAATTGTGAACTCGGTGATGACAATTTACAAGTTGTTTTTTTTGGCCTTACTGCCATCTTCCAACGAGTGACCAAATCTTAGGTTAGTCGACTTGTAATGCTTTGTTTAGGACAACATACCCATTCAATAAGATAAAGTTTCACTTGCTCTTCAGACAGACAATTATTCTGGACCGCATATTACATGGCATTGGCTTGCAAGTCATTTATATTCATCTTCTTTATATGATGGTAAATTCTTGTTTGATAAAATTTCCATGGATAAAAATCTAATTTTCCAACTGCACAATTTATACCAATATTATATTTGTTGTGTGGAATACACTATATAACATTCCTCACCGGATATATTGGCTTCCACAATATTTGGGAAAATTTAAAGTTGAATTGCATTTGGAATTATAGAACACCATTAAATAGGCCAAAACCATATTGCATTTCAACCGTCAATTTTGTTAAAATATAGACAAAATTGAAAATCATAATTGAGTTTGAAAATGACCATTTTCCAATATTTGATCATTTCGGCATTTTCTTAATATGACTGTCATTTTGTTTCATTTATCTTCAGAAATTGGTCATTTTGATCATCCTTTTCTATCCAAATTATAAAATCCAAAACATATTTATTGTTATTGCTATTGCAATTTTTTAGGGTGTTGCTAACAAGACACTTCTTGGACACCCTATTGACCACTTTTTAAAAAGTCAATATATAATTAACTACTTATAATCAGTTTTTTTGCAAAATAATGCAATTTCAACCAATAAAAATATTTCAAAATTAAATTAGAGTGTCTATATGGTAAAATGGAGTGTCTTTTTAGCCAACCCCTTTTAGAAACACTCGGACTACAACCATTTAATTGCGTATTGTTATTGTAATTTTCGAAACACATGGACTACAACCATTTAATTGTATGATGGGGTATGGAGCCTTTGTACTAGTATTTTAACTGTGTTCTACTTTCAGTAAAAAGTATTATCAAAGCCAGTAAGATATAATCTCATAGAAAGTGGTCGCCGTTATATTATGATATTCTGGTCAAAACAAAATACTTATGTTTTTTTTAGTTGTCAAGGTATAACTGTTACAATTAATAATCTCAACTTATCATGCAAAAGTTCAACAACATAGGTCTTGTTTGCAAAACAAGCTTTTAGCTAGTAGGTCATAGGTGGAAGCTTTAGCTTTTATTTGTATAAAAGTTTTCGATAAAAATAGTTAATTTTTAAAGCTGTAAAATTACATAAAACTAAAAGTAAAAGCTCTTAAAAATGATTTGGAATAATTTTTGGATTAAAAGCTTTTTCTTTAAAATTAAACTAAAAGCTCATACGGTGATCAATACTTTCTTTTTTTAAATAAAAAATAAAAGCTAAAAGCTTTTCACAACTATAGTGTTTAGCTTTTTGAATTGGCCAAGGTAATAGGGTCATAAGTCACAACTGCCTTCAAACATGCCTTTAATTTCATGTCCGACAGCCATTGAATAATATTTATATGATTGTTTGATTATAAATACATTTTTGGTAAATTTAATTAATACTATATGTATATGATAAAAGATCTAATGAGTAATGACCACTTAATCTGTATTTTCATCTATTTATCCAAATGAAAGTAAGACTTTGAACGTGCAATGTTTCAGCTTTTCCCTAGCAGAGAAAAAGGGCGAATACACAATGCCATTGTACACTGCTCCTTATGGTAATATTGCTTTCTCGATAAAAAAGAGTATTTAACCTTTTTATATTTCTAGTTTATTAGATAAATTAATCAAAGTAGTTACCTTATTAGGGAAGAAACCATTAGAGTATGTTAAACCGAATAGTTGGAGAATTTTCAATCTTTATTTTGTAAAGAGATGATCAAAATCGATACAATGTCCAGCACGATTTACCATAGAAATAGAACCATAAATGCAATAAACACAACCATATGTATGAGGTTTGAACGACCCAGTAGGTCGATAACTATAGGGTATAGTGTTTCTGTACACCCATTAATGGTCTTGATTATCATATGTTTTTGCAAAGGCTCCATGGGACAAAACTGAAAAGTAATGTCGATATCTATCATTAATTCTTACAAGCCATGCAATATTTACTTTGGTCAATTTCCAGTAAAATAAACCAAAAAGACTTGCAATAATGCATTTGTACATTCAAGCCTTAAAAAATATTCGATCTTCAGGTTACAATATCGATCTCTTCGTTTTGTCACATCCTTCGGTGCAATGAAACTAAACAAAAAAGGTCTATATCCGCAATTTTTACTATGTTTGAAATTTACCCAAAGAAAATGACAAATCACATTTTTTTGAACAGCAAGCAAGCAATAACATTAACAAAGCAAAGCCAAAGTAACCATCTCCACAATTTCACAGCAACACGAATGGTGAGGAAAATGTGCTCCATATCTTCATCAAACAGTCGACAAAACATACATAGTCTCGAGTTCAAAGTAATACCTCTCTTCAATAAATTGTCATAAGTCGGAATTTTATTTTTGAACAATCTCCAAACGAAGCAGTTGATCTTTAAAGGAATCCAGTTAACCCAATGAAAAACCTCAAAATTATTGGTAGATGAACCAACAATGAGACTCCTAGTCGCCTTCACAGAAAAAGAATTACTGCCATCACCAACCCACAGCCACCTGTCAAGACCATTATTCAACAAACTAAGTAAATCAAAAAATTGGACAGCTTCTCTCCCATTTTGCAGCTTCCTAGACTAATTCCATGACCACCGAGAGCTAGAATCAGACATCACAACAACTATGTCTAACACCAGACAATTTTTATTAGATTCCACTACATACAAGTTGGGAAAAATATCCTTTAAAGTTGTATCTCCACACCATACATCCTTCCAAAAAAATGTTTTATCCCCGATGCCTACACATCTTTTAAAAAGATCCTTAAGAACAATTACGTTATCGCCGACCTCAACATCAATTTGCGAGATCTCAAGCCAAACTCCTTTTAGAGATTTCTTTGCTAAAGGTTTTCCATCAATAAGCTTATGAAGAGATTTTATCAAAGTTCTAAATAGTGTAAGGCGTGATTTGGCGTCAACGTCAAGCCTCAGGCTTTTTCAAGCCGTGGCGAGCCACATCGTCTTTAAGGCATGACTTAAGACGGAAAATGTGTATATAATTTTAATAGTTTTATATATATTTTCTACTATTATTCATTTTTATACACATATATGAATTAAGACGACATTTTGTTAAAGCTTGGCGGCAAGTACAAGCCTTGGAGTCATGACACGCCATGGTGAGCTTTTTAGAACCTTAGATTTTATACAAGAAAACCAAAACGTATCGAACCCATTATTGAGCGGCCACCACCATTTAGCAAGGAGCGCTAAATTAGCCGAATCAAGGCAACCAACTCCAATACCGCCTTTCTCGTTAGGTCGAATAACAACATCCCAAGACACCCAATGTTTTCTTTCTTGAGATCATCACCACCCCAAAGGAACCTCTTTCTAATACTCTCAAGAAGATGAATAACTTTCTTAAGGGCCCGAAATAACGGAAAATAATAAAGAGGTAAACTATTTAAGACCGACTTCACAAGAGTAAGACGACCGCCAAAAGACAAGGACTTCGCTTTCCATTTAGAAAGTCTAGCTTTAAATTTCTCAATAACCGGCGACCAATTTTTAGCAAGCCTAATATTAGCACCCACCGGCAGCCCAAGGTAGGTAAAAGGGAAGGAAGCGGGCTCACACTTCAAAATGCTAGCAAGTCGTTACACCTCCAAGCTATCCACACCAACACCATATACCTTACTCTTATTCATGTTCACCTTCAAGCCCGAAGCAAGATAGAAACAATGAAGAAAACGGTCGAGATTGATAAAGTTTAACTCCGACCATTCACCAATGAAAATAAAATCATCAACATACATTAGGTGTGAAATAGAGAAACAACCATTTGGAAGAGAGATACCCCTAACATGATGAAGATCACACGCTGCCTCCGTCGAAACATGAAGCCCCTACATAGCTATAATGAAAAGTAAATGGGCCAAAAGATCTCCTTGTCTAACACCTCTCGTGACATCGAACTCCTTTCTAGGGGGGGCGTTAATTAAAACGGGTGTTCTGGTAGAGGAAAGACAACCCGAAATCCATCTTCTCCATTTCCAATCGAATCCCATTTTCTCCATAATTGAATCAAGGAAATCCCAACTTAAGGAATCAAAATAATGTCGAAATCTACTTTGAAAATAAGAGCTTTTTCTTCACCTTTTTAGACCAAGAAAAAATCTCATTAAGTAGCAGGAAACCGTCCAAAATACTTCTCCCTATCACATATGTCGATTGTTCTGGGCTAATAGTTTTGGTAATGACTCTCTTGGGTCGATTGGCAAGGACCTTAGAGAGCACTTTGTAGAGACACCCGACAAGATTCACCGGTCTGTAATCTTTCAAATAAAGAGGGTCCTTTGATTTTGGAATAGGAGAAATAAAAGATAAGTTGCAACCTCTGGCTAAGATACCAGAGTCACCAAAGTCACGAAGAAACATAATCACATCATCTTTAATCAACTCCCAATAAAATTTTAAAATTTTGAAGGTAAACTCGTCCGGATCCGAAGCCTTGTCCTTTCCACAACACCGAACAACATCTTTAATTTCAGCTTCAGGAAAAGGCTCCATGAGAACAGCCCTATCAGAATCATCAATCTTCCTGAACCTGTTACTTATTAACTTAGGTCGATTATACAAATGGTTCACTAAATTTTTTTTGAGAAAAAGTTCCAGACTTCATCTTTTATCTTAACCGGATCATTTATCCATAACCCATCAATAACAAGACCATTAATACGATTTTTCCTTAAATTATTATTCACCACCCTGTGGAAAAATTTTGAGTTCTCGTCCCCATCAACATTCCATCTTAAAAGATCCTTTTGCTTGAGATCTGACCTATGAGTATCACCAATTTCCATCACACGTTTTTTTTCCATTACTAACGACAAGCTCTCTCGGGGGGTTAAAAGAGGTCTGATTTCAGCCTTGAGCTCCAGATCATCAATCTTCAAGAGTAAACAATTAAGTTCCTCCAATTCTTTCCATTTGGAGCCAGCTCTCCAAATTTTAATATCATTCTTCACATCAATTATTTTTTTTGTCAGTCTCCTATCCGAAGTTTATGAAGGCGAGCAATTCATCCAAGCTTTCTTCACCACCTCATCAAGTCCTTCCAAAAAGCACCACGAGTTGAAGAATCTAAAAGGACAAGGTCCAAAATCATGAATTTCACTCAAAAGCATAATCAGGCAATGATCCGAAAACCTCCTAGGAATAATTGTGGCCGACGATAAGCCTCATTTGTTCATAAAACCCTCACATGCAAGGAACCGATCAAGTTTGCTGAGATTTCTACCATCTTCACTAATCCAAGTGAATTTTCTACCCCCAATCTGAATTCAAATAACTTAGCATCATCAATAAAAGAGTTGAAAGCTTTTATAGAGGAATTACACCCCCAATTGTAGAATATTTCCTGATTGAGTCTGATCTCATTGACGTCACCCATTAACAGCCATCAACCAAACATATAATTAATAAAACTAAGCAGGGAACACCAAAGAAACAATCTGGCGTCATCATCCACAAGGGCATACACGTTAACAATATATGTGATTCCATTCATTCCACTCCAAAAACCTGAGATTAGGATAAAATTGGAATCGAGAATGACATTTACTTTTTTTTTTAACCATCCTAAGATCTTTAACCCAATTCGAAAACATAACCATCCTAGAATTTCTCTATAGGAATATCACACGCATCTCTAATTTGAGTCTCTTGAACACTAATGAAGCTATTTGATGCCACATCTTAAGATCTTTAACCCAATTCGCCTTATGAACACCTCCCGCTCCTCAAATTCACCGATAAATAATTCATTTAAGACCCGTACAAACCACTTCTCCTTCAGTGACACTCCGTAAGGCCTGACTCACACCATCCAAGTTAAAACCAATTTCCTTACCCAAATCCATGGTTTTTTCAAGTTTCATGGAAATTGAGTTCCTCGAATCAGTGGAACAATCCACACTTCCGCTACCTCTTGACTTCCTTGCGATACTTACAGCACAAGATCTTGAGTGAGCCGAGAAATTGCAAGCTCGAATAACATCCTTGAGTTTCAACGACGTCAGGACCTGCCTCTTCGAACCTTTTCTATTTTTTGACATGTTCCCCAAAGAATTTGACGACCTTAAAGAATCAGACTCAAATATCACATTTTTGTTTAGATCCGGGATCACTTGGGCATTATCCGAACTATCTTTCTCCTCATGTGAGCCTAATTGAACACAATTTGGGCTCCAGGAAGAAGGCTCAATTTCATTTTCATTAAGCGGCCCATCTTCTATCTTATCTACTCTATCACATTCTAAATCGTCAATATCAACATCACCCATGCCAGCGTTATTAACAAAACCAGGAATCGAAGCGTCTCTAGTTTGAGATGAATCGACTTCCTCGAAAAACTCTCCTTCTTCCTTCTCAACATTATTCTCCGACACATCACCGACTACCTTCAAGCCGAAATCCGACAACCAAGCAATACAATTATCAGAAGAATTTTATTAATCAACTCATCAACCTCATCCTTAAACTGACCATCTCCATATTAATCAAAATCATTGTCTGACTCCAAGTCAGAATTATTCTCCAAACTGGGAGGAATCCACCCCTGTCCATTTTCTCTACCCTGACAGTGAACTTATTATTTCTCTATATCTCCTCCATGCATTGATTGATAATTTTATCTTGCTTCACTAAAATACACATCCTGCCATAAGAGATCTATTGCATCCCTGGAACATTTCGAATGGAATTAGCACTCTGCCAAATTTACTTGCAACCGCCTCGAAGAAAACTGGATCCCAAAGATGAACTGGCATTCCACATATCTTAATTCATGCAATTCTATGCATCTAAACAAAAGAATCATCCCATACTTTTAGCCAAGAGAACCAAGCTCTCCATCCTTCAACATCGTCCTTTAAAATAATTCCAGCAACACTCCTACCAAAGTCCAATAAGACATTCAAGCCTCCCAAATATTTCAACGAACAATCAACAAGATCCGAAGAGCAAAAAATCTCAAAGAATTTCGAAAGAAAATTTAAGTCTTTTGCTTCACCAATCATGCAACCTTCTATCCATGAATGCGGTCTAGGAGAGACACCGTCGGGAATACAGAGCAAGGAAAGCTTACTAGCCTGACAATCACCAAAATCCTCCTTAACACCCTTCATATCCTTCATAGCCTCAACATAGGATTTGAATCCGCCCGTCTTCTTTACATCATTAGATATATGAATAAAGGATCTCCTATCAACATTACATTCCACTTTGTTTGTAATGGGCTTATTTCTTTTAAACTTAGAGATATTAACCTTAAGATATTGCCCCATAACAACAACTTCTGAAAGTTTCTTCTCCATGAAAATCTCATTATGGACCTTAATGAACCTAGCAAAGCTAAACCTCAACCCAAGAGGAACCCTCTTTTGAGCAACATACACATCCACCAAACATCCAAGCTTTTGAAAAACCTTCCTCAGATACAAATCATTACACTCATCTGGAATATTGGAGATGAAAAAGCTAGTAGCAACATCTTCCACATCCTTATCAAGTGCCTTGCTAACCATCCCTTGACGAAACCTTCTCCTGCTCATGGTGGACTAACCACCCTCATCCCAAGTTCCGACGACTCTTCGACTCCCCATTTTGTTTCTCAAACTTGGATTCCACTCGTATAATTGTAACTTTAATGGAAAACAAAATTGGATGATTTGTTTCATGTCCTGTTAACTCCCCAATACCCATTTTTTAAAATGGTTTCCTTCTTTACCTATTTTCTGGAAAAAAAAGGTGTGGCTACTACTGAAACTTAAAGATCTTGGTAATCACTTTATTTGTTCAATACTTTGTTGGGTTTTCGTTCAAAAATAGTTTCATAAACTAGAAAAATATGGCAACGGAAGACTTTAATTTTGAAATAACAAAAACATTTTATACCCACCAAGGATATTCTTGCAAGTTATAAAGATTAAAACACCAACCAAAGAAGAGGTGAAGAAATAACAACCTTTGTAGTTCTCTGGGTCGTCTTGGGAGGCTTGGAAGTTGATGAAGAATGTTGAACCTTTGAGACACCAACAATGACTCAACTTGATGTAGATGCTAGTCCAAAACTCTTAAACTCTTAAGCTTGAAGTTCATAACCAATATGAACTTCAAGAGAGCAAAAGATATGCAAGTAATCTTCAATAATTCAAAGCAAAGAAGAGATGGAGAGTCTCCCATGGAGCTCTTGGCCATTGGAAGAAAGAATAGGAATGAACACACTTTCAAGAATGCAAGCCTCATATTTATATGCAAAAGTGAAGGTATTAACCATTAGTCCTTAGCACTTGAAGCAAACTTGTCCCCATTGTCATAAGCATGTCTCCCATGCCTTTAAAGCATGATTAGACAAGTCATACACTTCTTCTTTTTATGCATATCTCGAAAATTGCATAAAGAAGAAGAAAGAAAGTCAAACTTTTATAAAATATAAACCTTGTATTTTAGGAAAAAGACAAAAGGATTCAACTAGTCCAAAAGTTTGTACATGACTTATAAATCATACTATATGATATATATTCAGTTACTTGCTAATGGAATTTATTATTTCCATGAAATAAATAGTTTCCATATTAATTATAAGAGTTTTATTGAATATTTATTAAAATCAATTTCTAATAAATAATCAAATGTATCAAGTTGTTGTTAGTGTGACCCATTAGTATCATATGTAATTTAGCAATATCACTTTAATATGACTCTTGAGCATACTAGATCTTTCATACTTACCCTAACTGTGCAACCTAATAGGTTCAACCAATTATTGCACTAGCACGGCCTTTTATATGCATACAGACTCTAACAGTTATAAGTCGATGATGACAATAACACCAATCTATTATAAGTATACATACACTCTAACAATTATAAGCATTGTGGTGATCTCTTATTTTGTTTTCAATTTAGTCTTAAATACGATGAACGATTCAAAGTAGGACTAAAAATACAAAGGTTATATAACAAATTGGAAAAAAAAATACATAAAATACAAAGTAAATTACAAATATAGTCTCTACGATTTACTCAAAATTGTAAGTTTAGTCTAAAATTTAAAATTGTCTTGCTATTATACTTTAGTTTGCATTTAATTGCAGATATGGTGAATGTATTTTAAATAAAATTGCAATTTTAGCCAAAACTTTGAAGTAGTTCTATATTTGTAAATGATTATATCCACAACAATATGCAAACTTAAGGATAACATTGAGACAATTTCAAAAGTTGAACCGAACTTGTGATTTTGGTAAACACATAGACCAAATATGTAATTTACTTTGAACTATATGTGTTGGGTTTTTATTCAAAAATTTGTTTCCAAAACAAGATTTTAGCAATGGAAGACTTGAGTATTTTTGAACAATTATAAACTAGTTATAACCAACCATGGATCTTATGACATGGGCTTCCTTGATACGCATTGCGTGTCATAAACACGCATGTTGTAAGGTTACGACACGCAAATGCGTGTCATCTTCCTTTATGACAGGGCCTTCATTGATACACATTACGCGTCGTAAATGCGTGTCATAAATGTGCGTCGTAAATGCGCGTCGTCTATAGACGACGCGCAAAAGCGTGTCGTCTCTTGTTATGACAGTGCCTTCCTTGACACGCATTTGCGCGTCGTCTGAGCATTTTACGACGCGCATTGCGCGTCGTAAATGGCTGTTTTTCTAGTAGTGACCTTTGTAGACTTTGGATCCTCTAAGGAAGGCTTGGAAGTTGATGGAGAATGTGGAAACCTTTGAGACACCAACAATGCTTCAACTTAACTTGAAGATGCTAGTCTTGTAAGTAAAACTCTTAAGATTTGAACCAAACCCATGTATGGTTCTGTTAAATAAACAATAGTTTTCAAACTAAAACATGGCTTAATTGTTCTTAATATAATTTGTTATTTATGAAATGGTTTGGGTTATATGTATTGTGGTCTCAGGGTATTAAATCTCACAGGTTGAGTCCGGGTCTGGATAGTCCATGAATGTTAATTGGATTCTATATACTATACATCTTATCTTCCAGGTCATAAGATACATACACTCAAGCAACAGATCGTAGTTCTCTTTCAATCAAGGGTTTCATTGTTCTTGTTGTTCATCTGTATTCTTCAATTCTTGATAATTCTTGTGAGAGTAGATTTAGATGAGAGTAGTATAGGAATATGTAGTGAGGGTTTTTATGTAAAAAGTTGTTCAAACGAACTGATCTATCATTAATAAATAGATTGTTCATGTTGGGAAATTCATTTTGTCAAGTTGTTCATGGTATCAGAGCTTCGTTAGTTTGTCTGAACTGTTAATCGATCGTCGGTGTTCTCCGCTTTAATCGACGATGCTTTAAAGGTTAGGGTTTTGTCCCTTCTTCTTTTTACCATCTATTCTTTGAATCTTAGTCTGTTATCAACATTTGTTGTGTTGATCTAAAATTATGATCAGAATCTGTAGCTCTAACACCTTGGTGTTGATCTAGGGTTTCAGTCCTTTGTTCTTTATTTTGGTTTTTTAGATCTCGGTTACTGCGAGTTTGTGTTTTATTTGCAGGTTCGTTGCTTCGGTATTTGTTCAATCAATCGACGTTCGACGGAATCTGTAAAATCTGATTAACTCTTTAGAGAACGGAACCTAGAAGTTCTGAAATAACTCTGAAGAGAACATATTCATTCTTATCTGATAAACTCGTTTAGAGAACTGAACCAAGAAATCCTTATATTAACCTGAGAGGTCTGTCGTGTAATTTGCTGGTACGTGTCTCTAAGTCTTTTGTTGATTCTTCATTGCGGTTTGTCGAAGACTAAAATCTCTCACTGTAAGTCTTCTTTCTCTTTTCTGTCTGTTCAGGCTTGTTCCTGGTAGTCCGTGTTCTGACCTTTGTTTGTGGGTCTACTTACGCTCTCTCTGTTGTCTGTTGTTTTACCTTGAGGTTGTGTTACAGATCTTAGTTCACCATTTCATTGGCTGAATTTTCTGATTCTGTAACTCAGTTTCTTTTTTTGTGAGTGTTTTCTTTTATTGGTTCTTGATTGTTATTCATGACTGCTGGTGAGACTCCTGGTGGATCAGGGACGAAGTCCACTGAAACACCAGATGTTGATGATCCGTTGTATATTCATCCTACTGATACAGTTACTGGAACTATTATCACCTTCAAATTACTTGGAACTGAAAATTTTAGAGTTTGGAAAAGTGCTATGACTAGGGCTTTAAAAGCCAAAAATAAACTTGGATTTGTTGATGGAACTGTTAAGAAAGTTGAAAATGATCCCATTAAGTCTCTTAAGTGGGAAAGAGCCAATGTTGTCGTGTGTTCTTGGTTACTTGGATCTATTTCAGAGACCATTTATGCAGGACATGCTGGCTCTGAAAAGGCTATTGAAATTTGGAATGATTGAATGAAACTTATTTTAAATGTGATGGATCTGTTATTTTCAATATTCATCAAAGAATTAACTCACTAACTCAAAGTGGATTGTCTGTTTCAGACTACTATAACAAACTTGATTCCTTATGGAAGGAATTTGATGGGTTAACAAACTTAACTGAATATGTTTGTGCTGCCTCTACCCCACTGATTAATCACTCTAAACTTATGAAACTCATGTAGTTTCTAAGTGGTCTTGATGATTGTTACAATCAAGTCAAAAGTCATATTCTTTTAACTGATCCTCTTCCAAATGTTAGAAATGCTTTTGCAATTATTTCGAGAGAAGAATCTTTTCAGAAAAATGGTTCTATGTCCAATACTTCCAATAACAGCAAATCTCAAACAACTGTTGTTTTTAATAGTAAACTCAATGATAATAAAAGGAACAGAGGTCCTAATCAAGGACTTCAGTGTAAACATTGTGGTATAAAAGGTCATACTATAGAAAAATGTTACAAGCTTGTCGGCTATCCCAAAGATTTCAAACCCAGAAATAGTGGTAATAGGTTTTCTAATAACCATAACAACAATATTTTTTCTAATCAAAATAGTTCTGAAAGATCCTTCTCTGGGAACAATGTTGTTTCTTCTAACACTGATACTTGTTCTTCTAGTGTTAATGTTTCTGATTTTAGATCACTCACTCAAGAACAATTCACCAAGCTACTTCAGCTTATTGGTGATAAACAATCCATGGATGAAGTAACTGTCAGTGCTAATATGGCAGGTACTTCATGCAATTCTTTTTTTACAAATTCCTTTAAATCTGATAAATGGATTGTGGATTCAGGAGCTAATCAACATATGACATCCTCAGAATCAAATTTAAATGATCTTGTTAATGTGTCAAACCTTAATCTCAGAGTGGATCATCCCAATGGATCTACTGCTAAAACCCAAAAAATTAGAAATTTGAACTTATCAAATAAACTCACTTTGTTTGATGTCTTTGTGGTCCCTGAATTCAATGTTAATTTGTTGTCTGTTCACAAGTTATGTAAGGATAGTAAATGTAAGGTTCTTTTTGATGAATATAATGTATGGTCCAGGACTCACAGTCCATGGTGACTAGTAATGAGGGAGAGGGACTTTATTACCTCAATAGTACTCCTTCAGGCAAGTCTTCCTGCAATTCTAGTGTTGTTAAGTGTTTTGTGTCTAAGCTAACTTGGCATAGCAGACTTGGTCATCCATCTGATCAAGCTCTTAATGCTTTAAAAGGGAAATTAAATTTTAATAACAATTCTTTGCCCCCTTGTGAAGTTTGTCATAAAGCCAAGCAAACTAGAGAACCTTTTTCCAAAAGTCTTCATTCCTCAAAAAAACTTGGTGATCTAGTTCATTTTGATGTTTGGGGTCCTTATAAAATTCATTATGTTGGGAACTTTAGGTCCTTTTTAACTATTGTTGATGATTTTACTAGAGGCACATGAGTTTATCTTTTAAATTCTAAAGAAGAAGTTTTTTCTTGTATTCAAATTTTTTTAAATCTTGTTGAAAATCAATTTTCAGTTAAAGTAAAAGTTGTTAGATCTGACAATGAAACTGAATTTATAAATCATAAAATAAAAGATTTGTTTAATTCAAAAGGGATTTTGCATCAGACATCATGTGTTTACACTCCACAACAGAATGGTGTTGTGGAGAGAAAACACAGACATATATTAAACATATCTAGGTCTTTGCTTTTTGAATCTGGATTACCTGTTAAATTTTGGGGAGATGCTGTTATGACTACAGTTTTTTTGATAAATCGTATTCCTACTTCTGTTCTAAATGGTTTATCTCCTTTTGAGAAGATATATAATCAATCTCCAAAATTTGATAATTTGAGAGTGTTTGGATGTCTATGTTTTGCAACAAAGTTAAACGTTATTGATAAGTTTTCTCCTAGGTCTGAAAAATGTGTTTTAATTGGTTATTCTAATGAGAAAAAGGGTTATAAACTTTTGAGTCTTGATACTAGTCTTGTCTTCTTTTCCAGGGATGTGAAATTTTATGAAAATGTGTTTCCTTTTAAGATGAAGTCTTCTCCTACTTCATCTAAAACCTTTGCTCAAAATGGTCCTCATTCATTCATTTTTTTGGATCCCTTTTCCAATGATGAGTCTGACTTTTCTGAGTCTGTGATTAATAGCTCAAATTCAGATGACTTGGGAGTGACCCATCAAACTGATGGTGCAGATGATCCTCAGTCTAATACTGATGTTAGTACAGATACTATGGTAGATGATTCGTCTGTGCCTTGGTTTGGTGAGGATGTTCCCAGTACATCTGATCAGACTGAGGAAAATATTCATGTTTCTTCTTCATCTAGACCTTTAATAACTCCCAAAATGCCAACTAGATTTAATGATTACATTATAGAAGGGAAGTATAAATATGGAGTTGAGAAATTTGTTAATTATTCTAATCCTGAAACAAAATGTTTTATCTCTAACTTGAATAAAACTCTTGAACCTCAAACTTATAATGAAGCTTGTAATGATCCAAACTGGATCAAAGCTATGAATGAAGAAATGGAGGCTTTGTACAGAAATAACACATGGGATATAACTGATCTACCAAAAAATAGAAAACCTATTGGTTGTAGGTGGATTTATAAGATTAAATATAAATCAAATGGAGAAATTGATAGGTACAAGGCTAGACTTGTAGCCAAAGGTTACAATCAGAGAGAAGGTCTTGACTATTTTGAGACCTTTTCTCCTGTAGCAAAATTGGTTACTGTTAGAATTGTGATTTCTTTAGCTATTAATAATAATTGGGATTTATTTCAACTGGACATTAACAATGCTTTTTTGTATGATAGCCTGTATGAGGATGTTTATATGACATTACCTCAAGGCTATCATACAAAGGGGGACAGTCGTGTTTGTAAACTTAAAAGATCTTTATATGGTTTAAAGCAAGCTCCTCATAAATGGAATGAAAAATTATGCAGTTCCTTAACTGATTTTGGTTTTTCTCAAAGCATCAATGATTTTTCTTTATTTGTTCGTATTAAAAATGGATCCATTGTCATTCTTTTGGTTTATGTTGATGATATAATTGTTACAGGAGACAATATAACTGAGATTGAAGATGTTAAGTCTGTCACACCCCAAAACCAGAATGGCGGAAACGTTCTGGGGTGGAGGACATCATGTGTAGCATCACAACCAATGAGTAATAACAATCATAGCAACACAACCATTACAGTGAATACTTAAATAAAATGTTTACATCAGTTTGAAACTTTGTCTGAAACTTGTTTGAACTACATCAAATCGCTTTGTAAGGTATAAACATAAAACTCTTATTGCTGCAGTTCCTCAAAAATCCAGCAAATACCTGTCTACTGATTTCCTGAGAATACAAGCAGTTTGAAAGAATATCAGCATAAAGCTGGTGAGTTCATAAGCGGTAATTTGTAATGAAAACTTGTTGATAAGCTCGTAAAAGTGTTGGTATAGTTTCAAGAAAATCCGATATTTTCTTTAATAAAAATGTAGTGTTCTCAATTCTGTATGAAATCGTGAATGTTTATTACTGAAAACTGTAGTGATGCACGAAAATAATACTTCATGTGACTAACTAATGCTAGTATGATGTATAAGTATTTCGTACGTGAAACCATTGTATGTTCGGTTCTGTTTGAAAACCCTGGAAACCCTCTAGTTGTAGAGTGTATTAGTTCTATTTAATAAAATAAAACTGTTGAAGAATGACAGTTTGTAAACCAAGAGTGATTTATACATATTGTGAGTCGTATAACCATGCTTGATATGACTAGAGACCTTTCCAACGTTCTTCAGGCGTCGAGTTAAATGACATTTGTCACCCTAGGCATGCCTGCCCGACTGTAGCTAGTAGTTCGGGTGTGGGATTGTCAGTCCCGAATAGATCTATTCACAAATCTCACGCTCTCCCTCCAGGAGACTCTGGTTATACTATGATAGGATTTATCCCTGTACACCTAAGGGTACAGTATTGAAGTAGCGTCTCACAGTATCGTACAATCTAGTTTACACGTAGTGTAGTAGTGTTCTACCGTAGTGAAAATCAATATGTATACCGTATGTAGTGATAATTACAGTTATGAAAACCATGATAAAGTAGTGATGTAACTGTAAACTGTTTCTGTCTTAGCGCATATGTTTAGTAGTGAAAGTTTCTGTACTTGTTATGTTTATAAAGTCCCAAACTATACCGATTATAGTTTGCATGTATAGTGAATAGCGTGCCCGGAAAACTATGCAATTTTAGTGAAAACGTCCCTTATGCTCAACACAGTACAAAAGGGTTAAAGTATGAGATTTGCATAAGTTTTGAAAACATTTATGTTTAGCTTGTAAATGTTTAGCTTGTATTCCCCCCCCCCCCTAAAAACATTAAAAACACGGAAAATGTAGGGGTATGAACTCACCTGCAGTGAGTAGTTTGGATGAAAGAGTGGTATAGGATGCTAGATGCCAAGTGGATACTTGAGTACACACACATGTCCTAATAAGCATACAAGTACACAAATGGATATAATTAGTGTTTACCCCACTAATCAAGTGAGTGAAGCATCTTAGGGCTAGGAAACACTCATATAGAAGTGTTATGACCACAAAGGATTGCATCTAAGTAGTTTAAGGCCAAACTATTGTGTTTACGGCTAGGGTTCACGGCCAGGTGTTTGCGGTCCATGGGTTTACGACCCATGTGTTTACGGCCGTAAACACTTGATGAGGAATACGATTTTTGGTGTTTCAAGGTCATTTCTAGCCTCATGGAAATGTTCTAAGCCTCGTGCATAGTTAAAAGGGGAGTTTAAGGTCGATTCTTGACCATTCACTAGGTTTTACGGCTAATGAGGGGTGTACGGTGTGTTAATGTCTTTTGGGTCGATTTTTAGGTGAAAACCCAAAGTTTCTAGCAGATGCCAAGCATAGGGAGTAGTTACTTACTGTAAGAGGCTTGGAATGAGGTTTTTAGCCACCAAGAACTAGTGTGTGTTCTTGGTGAAAGAGAAAATCTAGACAAAGATGAGATTTAATGAGATAGGAACATGGATTTACCACTAGATAAAGGAAGGAAGCAACAATTAGAGGTGAAAAACACTTACAACTTGAAGATCTTGAAGACTTTTCGATGAAGGTAGAGAGAGAGAGAGAGTAGAGAGAGAAAGCTCCTGTGATGTGTAAAGTGAGAAATGAAGGCCACTCATCCCCTTATATAGGGGTGAGTTTACGGCCAAGGGGTTGATGGGGGTTTACGGTTGTGAACAGGGTTTACGGTCGTAAACTGAGTTTGCGTCCATAAACTGAGTTTGCGGCCGTAAACTCCTCTCGAAGGGGGTGTTTGGCCCGGATGCTATGCTTTGACTTAGGAACCTCGATTTTGAACCCAAAACTTAGTTGGACCGAGCCTAGAATAGTTAATTAAGCTCAAAATAATGACGGCAAGAGCAGAAATAAATTCCAAATTGATTTATTTTTAACGATTTGAACGAAAGAAATTTCGGGTTGTCACAAAGTCTTTTTTAAAATCTCTTTTTTTAATAAAGGATTTGGGGAAATTAAAATATTTTCTTGGAATTGAGGTTATTAACACAAATTCTGGTGTTTATCTTACACAGAGGAAGTACTGTCTTGAGTTACTTCATGAGTTTGGTCTTCTTGGTTGTAAACTTGTTAAAATTACTCTAGATCCATGTTCTAAAATTGTTAAAGATGGTATTGATAGTTTTGAAGTTTTGTTAACTAATATTACTGAGTTTCAAAAATTAATAGGAAAATTAATATATTTGACTGTTACTAGGCCAGACATTTCTTATACTGTGCAAACTTTAAGTTAGTTTATGCATAGTCCTAGAAAGTCTCATCTGGATATTGCCATTAGACTTTTAAGGTATCTTAAATTGAATCCAGGAAAATGTATTAGCATCATTAAATCAGATTCTTATTTTGTTACCGGTTATGTTGATGCTGACTGGGCAAAATGCTTGTCATCCAGAAGATCTGTAACTGGTTATTGTATTTTCCTTGGTAATTCACTTATATCCTGGAGGAGTAAAAAGCAAAATACTGTTTCCAGGTCCTCCACCGAATCTGAATATAGAGCTTTAGGCTCTATAACTTGTGAAATTATCTTGATTGCTAAAGTGTTATTTGATATTGGAATTAAAATTTTCAACCATTCTGATATTTTTTGTGATAATGACTCAGCAATAAAATTGGCTCAGAATCCTGTTTTTCATGAGAGAACTAAGCATTTTGAGGTTGATGTTCACTTTATTAGGGAAAAAATTTTAAAAAAAATTGTTAATCTAGTTAAAATTGAATCTGATAAAAATATTGCAGATATTTTTACTAAAAGTTTATCTTTTCCTCAACATAATTTGTTTTCTGAAAAATTGAGAATGTTTGATCCTTTTCAAACTGTTAATTGAATTTTTTGCCATTTTTAGTTTGAGGGGAGGTGTTAAATAAACAATAGTTTTCAAACTAAAACATGGCTTAATTGTTCTTAATATAATTTGTTATTTATGAAATGGTTTGGGTTATATGTATTGTGGTCTCAGGGTATTAAATCTCGCGGGTTGAGTCCGGGTCTGGATAGTCCATGAATGTTAATTGGATTCTATATACTATACATCTTATCTTCCAGGTCATAAGATACATACACTCAAGCAACAGATCGTAGTTCTCTTTCAATCAAGGGTTTCATTGTTCTTGTTGTTCATCTGTATTCTTCAATTCTTGATAATTCTTGTGAGAGTAGATTTAGATGAGAGTAGTATAGGAATATGTAGTGAGGGTTTTTATGTAAAAAGTTGTTCAAACGAATTGATCTATCATTAATAAATAGATTGTTCATGTTGGGACATTCATTTTGTCAAGTTGTTCAGGTTCAATAAGAGAAAAAAACAAGCAAAAATTCTTTAAGAACTCAAAGCAAGAAAGGAAAGGAAGAGAGAGGAAGTGTTATCGGCAATGCATGCAAGAATCGAGAGATTCAAATGCAAGCCTCAAGTATATTGTCTTAAAGTGAAGTCTTTAACCATTAGGTCTTTACACTTTTAAACAACTATCTCCCTATGTCATGAACATGTCTTTCTTAGGATGCATTCTTTACATTAAACAAATGCAAAGACCATTCTTCCTATAATCAAAGCAACTTTCGACAATAGGTAGGAAAAGAAAAGAATAAGTTTCAAATATTATAAAACAAGTTTATAAAATATAAACTCTAACTTTTAGGTAAAAGACAAAAAGATTTATCTAGTCCAAAAAGCTGTACGTGACTTATTAATTTCATACCATACGAAATAATATATTTACTTGTATTGTAAAATAATTATTTCCATAAAATAAGTATTTTCCCAATTTATTATAAGAGTTTATGAGTATTTATTGACCTAAATTTCTAACAAATAATAGATTGTATCAAGTTGTTGTTGGTGTGACCTTTAGAATCATATGTTAATTAGCAATATCATTTTAATATGATTCTTAAGCATATAAGATCTGTCAATATGTTTGTCCATAAGCTTTTTTCTGTTCAAATAAAAGTTTGAATTGGTCTATTTAGTGTGGTTTTCCTTTCGTTTTACTCTCTCTGTCATTTCTTGTATCAACTCTAGCACCTTGAATATATATATATATATATATATATATATATATATATATATATATATATATATATATATGAAAATTTTGGTTATTGAAAAAACATCAATATATTTAAACAATAAAAGTAGAAAATAAACATAAAGCAAATTAATATAACAAGTAGTCACACCAAGATTTTTCCAAAAACTAACCAAAAATCAAAATCAGAAAATCCCCAAATAGCAAAAAAAAAAAAAAAAATACATGTCAAAATCCACTAAAATCTAGGTTTTTTAAGATTTTAACAGGTCATCACATTTGGAAATCTAGGTGGCCTACGAATTTTTTTTAAAGATTTTCGCATGTCAACATCAACGAAAATTTAGATGACCTACGATTTTTGTTTTGCGATTTTTCAGGTCAACCATTGTGATTGGAAAACCAAAATGGTCTGATGATTGTTATGAAGTTAGTATGTGGAAGTTATGAAGTTTTTTTTTCATAATTTTCACTAAATAGTCACTTTGGTGCTAAACTTGTATAACTTTCCGATATACAAATTGGGAGTGTATTATATCCATGGATATCCTTTGTTATAAAGAACACAATGAAAAAAAATCAATTTTAACGGAGTTCGTATGAAAGAATTATGAAGGTTCAAAGTTGATTTTTTTTTTGTTTTGTTTTTCATATTTTCAACTAGTAGCCTGCTTTGAAACAAAAAAGTGTTACTTTATTTGGAGTATAATATGTTCATGGAAAGCCGTTGTTACAAAGAACAATTTTTTTAGCTTAAATGGAGTTTGTATGAAAAAATTATGAATGCTCGAAGTTGGCAAAAACAAGATTTTCGCAGTCACCACTTGTGAAAATGATGACTATTTTTTGACAAGTTTTTACAATCTTTTAGAAAAATCTTGGTGTGATCAACTATTATGGTTATTTTCTCATAAAGATATCCAAATAAAGTTATGAGTGATTATACAACTAATATTCTAATAAGGAGAATGGTTGATGTACCTACATTGGATCCAATTTGGTCAATTAAGGTGGTTGGGATATGACTGTTACAACCGAATTAAAACATTTACATATGTTTTAATAGTCGAACCTTACACATGCTTCTGTTGTCAATATGCATTAAAGGTTTTACTATCAAGAGATAAATGTATGTAAGTTTGTCTATGAGAAGATATGACATTTACACCACTATGGTGTCAATTTTTTAACATAATTTAACTATATTCTTTCTCAAAATATTCTACAACCATAAGAAATTTTCATCAATTTGTGCATTAAAGTATTATATTGTATAACTTTTAGAAAACATAAATTATTGTATATGGAAAAAAAAATTATATACGAATCATTTGAAGACCATTAAAATGCCACGTTTCCACGTGATTCTACACATCCCGTTATGTTTTCCTTTTGGAGTTTTGGTTGAGGGATGAATAGTTGAACAAGAACCTACTCTATCAATAAAAATTAAATTACTTTTATAAAAATAAGAAATTAAATAAATATAATCTATTATAAGTCATATAATATGCATCAAATTTAATTGAAGAGAAATTAAATATCTTCCTACATTTTATTCATATTTATCTTCTTACTAATGTAAAATAGTGACAAGTATCGTATTTTGATAAAATTAATTACATTTTAGGACACTTGTCGTCATTTCAAATAGATAGAAAGATAATTAGAAAGAAAAATAAAAAAATATTTAATTTCTCTTAAATTGAAACATATCATAATCCAGTCAAAAACCTTTACATATACTAGCTATTGAACCTTCTACACGTTGCAATTGACTGGTAATTTAATAATCCCATTTAATGTCCTCTCAAGATATATAGAGACCTTAAATTGCACATATATTTTCTTTGTACGCTGGTCAAACCTCTTTCTTGTACGGCAGGAAGTAATATCAATTAAAAGGAAATGAAAAATGAGCATGGTCATGATCATTAAATTAAATACGCCCTCTACATTCTAAAGTTGGATTACCATATCATTATTCATTTGATAGGGCTGCATTTTATCTTTAAAGCCTTTATCGATAAGGGTAAAATGTATCACAAATTGCTTACCGACGGTAAGTTTATGTGGCACATTTACAAGCGGTAAACACCACGCCGGAACCTATTTTTCACCGTCGGTATAATACCGGCGACACCTTTCCAGCAGTGGTAAATTAAAAATTCTGACTATTGATTGGTCAACGGAAATTTAAGGTTTTTTTTATTTTTTTATTTTATTTTTATTTTTTTATTTCAAAAGTAAAAGTTTTACCACACCGAATTCATTAGCAAATTGTAGCAAAAATATAAAAATCTTACATGACGCCTATGTGTCATGCTTTTACCATTGACTTGTCAATGTCGTTTGGATTTTAAGATATCTAGAAGTGATTTTATGGTTCTCAAAACGCCACAATACCCAAATGAAAATCAATGCTAAAGCTTGTGTACTTGTCCAATAGGTGGACTAATTGGTGAAAATAAGGACTCCAAGAGTCGGAGTTTACTCTTGTTCAAATTTACTAAAAAACAGTACAACTTTACATTTATAAGTCGTTCAAACTTTCACCTTTTTTATATTATTTTTTTATAGGTCTAATTGAAGACGAGTAATCGATCATAAACACACTCTATCAATAAAATATTAAATGAAATCCAAGGAGATCACGATAATTTGTTTTTGAAGATTTATGATCAGGGTGTTTTAACCTGGTGAATATCACTCCCTGTTTATTTCACCGCTCTAACCATATCACCCACACCTTGGAATTTTAACTACAACTTAGTACTTATACCTTCATTTCTCAACTTCAATTAATTTTCTTCATCACATGATTGGGTGACGACGACATTATTGTTTGTCGCATCATTGTTATGTAGTACATGTATCTATATGGTTATATGGTTCCATTTAGATTTAGGTTATGTTAAATAGACTTTGATAATCACCCTTAATCTTTTTAATGGTTTTCATTCAGTGTTACCAAGATTTTGGATTAGTATTTTCATTTCCACCAACTTGTAAGATTAAGTTTTCTCTAAATATGCTTGTGTTGATTGCTTCTTTGAGAGTTGATCAATGGATTGTTAGTGAAAACCCTAAAGATGTATCGCCAACAATAAATAATATGTTCACTAGATTCAGCCCTGGACTTCTAATCATAAATTCCAAATCAAATCATCAAATTAATGGGAGTTGATCGGAAAGATAAGGGGATGACCGATGCTGGGAGGTGAACGATAAGGGAAATGAGCAAAGGAAATAAGGGGGTTAAGGGTTATGATTTAATAGGTTTTGTATTTAATTAAATTAAAATATAGAATATTATAATTTTACAAAATTTAAAGTAGGAGCGTAATAGTAATTTTAAATTAATTTGAAAAAGAAATAAAATCATAAGATTATCCGTATAAAAAATAAAACCATAAGGACCAAAAACAAAAACAAAATAAAAATATTATTCTAGAGTAGTCTTCAACTAACTAATTTTGACAAAGCACAAAGATCAGCAGAACTTTGTCTAAAAAATAAGAGGTGTGTTAAATTTATACAACCCAATTCATACGTATCAAAGCAAAAGTAGACTTGAAAAGATTTTTATAGCAAAAAATAATATTTTTGAAACATAAGATTTGAGAAAAAGGAAATTAGGGCCTTGGTAAGCAAAGTAAAAGGTTAAAAAGGGGGTGGGATATGGTGCGGGTAGGGTCCACAGCAGGTGGAATGGATATTGATCTGTCTGGTTGGATCCAATCATAAAAATCATCAATCCACTCATGATGACACAATGGATGGATTTGATGAGGCTATAACATTTTGGTCCCACACCGATGTCCCTTACCTGTGGATGTGAATGCTCATGGCCGGGGTACTCTCCTCCTTTCCATTTATTATTCAATTAATAATTAAACATATATATTTATTTTTAAAATAATATTCTTGTAATTTAAAATAATTGTTTCATTTGACATTTTCTTTTCATTTTTCTTGGTAGAGTGGTACCATTCATGCCTTAAAACCAAATCATATTTTTTAAATTATTTTTAAGATATAAGTTTTATCTTCAAATGTTGCTTACGTTCATTATTAATCATATAAACCATTTATATACATTTATTTTAGTTTACAAGTTTCATCTTGATTATATAAAGGAATATGATATGTATCTAACAAGTAATGAAACAATATTAGTAAACAATCTATTAAGTCCAGTGTAATTGTGTCTTAATAATATGAGTTTAATTGTTAATGTGTAAAATTTATACTAAGTTACGATTATTCAAGCACTAAAATATCTAAAATATTGTTAGTGGACATGGATTGTGTCCAAATAATACACATTATTATTTTCATTATATCTATTATGTTTTTAGCTTTTTATAATATATATTTTACTGAAAATATTAATTAACAACAAAGTTAAAATTTATTTGGATACTTAATGTCTAACTTATTAAATACAAGACATTGAAGAGGCATAAAACATTAAATTATAAGAATGACATAACACAAAGACAATTAATTCTACCCATATTAAAATTTAATTCGACTTCATATAATTTAAGAGAAATCAAACATCTTTTTATTTTTTTCTCTTATCATTTTATTATGATATTTGTGATATTTAATAAAATTAATAAAATTTTATTATATTTGTATCATCTAAAAGTTGTATGAGGATAGGTAAGAATAATAAGTAGAAGTATATTTTATTTCTCTGAATTTAATTATTTTCTTATAAAAAAGAAAAACTAATTATCAGTTTTATATATTTATTTTGAACAGTATCATTTTTATATTTAGTGATAGTATTTAACAAACTGTGTTGTAAAAAAAATATAATTAAAAGTTGTAAATTTTAAGAAAGAGATAAAACAATGATATTTTATAGACGAGTCAACGGTCAAACAATAAAAAGCATTTGGTTGCATGCACATATGGTCATAAAAAGTCATTGTCTCCTACACAGCAAAAAGACAGATAGCTCTTTCTCTCTCTCTTTCTTTCCTCAGCTCGGCTTAAAACGGCTTCATCAAGCCGCCATATCCTTCTCTCTTCTTTCTATATAACCCCATTCATCACCCTCTCCCTGAATTATTGTCAAACCCCTTTCAATCTCTCTTCAATCTCCATATCCTAGATTCAATAGAGTGATTAAAGCTCTTATCATCAAGTTTCAGCTGAATATACATACATAGAATTAGAAGAAGGAAAATAAATTTGTACTGTGAAATGATGGTTGAGAAGGAAGATTTGGGTTTGAGTCTCAGCTTGAACTTTCCGGCTACCATGGAGGGGAATCCGTCGTCACTTCAGTTGAATCTGATGCCTTCATTTGTTTCTTCGTCTTCGTCGTTCAATCTTCTTCACAGAACGCCCAATTGGTCCGATTCGTGTCCATCTTCATCAGGTATTTACGTGCATACAGTTATCTCGTTTTGAAATGTAAAGAATAAAGAGAGCGATTTTGTAATTCACTGTTAGGTGAATAGATCTAGAATCATTTTTAACCGATCGGTTGTTTTGGTAAATCATTCGATTACATCGGCTATGATCGATTTATTGTGCGCGAATCGTTAGATCTGAAAACAAATTCTGAACAGAACTGTTACATGCAGATCGGAACATCGCTGATGCATTTAAAGTGGAGACGAGGTCGTTCCTGAAGGGGATCGATGTAAACAGGATACCGCCGACGGCGGCTGAGGTGGAGGAGGAGGCCGGTGTCTCCTCCCCAAATAGCACCATCTCGAGCATAAGCGGGAAGAGAAGCGAGAGAGATCTTCCTGTCAACGAACAGGACGGCGAGAGAGCTTCTTCTCGAGGCATGAGCGACGATGAAGACGGCGATAACTCCCGGAAGAAGCTCCGGCTATCAAAAGACCAATCGGCGATACTTGAAGAGAGCTTCAAGGAACACAATACTCTCAACCCAGTAAGTACGCTTTAAAAGCTTGTACAGTACAAGTGTGCTTTAATGGCATAATCGTAAATAACTCATAATTTTCTGGTTTGTTTACAACAGAAGCAAAAGCTTGCTCTGGCGAAAAGACTCGGGTTGAGACCTCGTCAGGTGGAAGTTTGGTTTCAAAACCGAAGGGCAAGGTTAGTAATTTTCTCATTTCAAAGGGTATTATCGGTATTTTCATACGGGATTTCATCATTTCATGTGAAATCCTTGTTTTGCTCTTGAAGATGACTTGAATTAACGGAAGTTTTTCCTTTTTTACAGGACTAAATTGAAGCAAACAGAGGTCGATTGTGAGTTTTTGAAAAGATGTTGTGAAAATTTAACAGAAGAAAACAGAAGATTACAAAAGGAATTACAAGAATTAAGAGCGTTAAAACTTTCCCCACAATTCTACATGCAAATGGCGCCTCCGACCACCCTAACCATGTGTCCGTCGTGTGAGCGGGTGGCGGCACCACCATCTTCCGCCGTGGAAAAACCGGCTGACCACCAACACAACCGAAACCATCTCACTGGTGTGAACCAAAACCACCACCGGTCATTACCGTTCAACCCCTGGTCAACGCCGGCCACCCAGGTCGTTCATCGTCAAATGAGTGCCCTTCATCCTCGATCATGACGAGGGTAATCTGGTCATTTTGGGTTTTGAATGTATTTGGGTTTTATCTTACTTCTAGAGGGGTAGTTTTGTAATTTTTATTTTTAGTTTTCTAGTATTTAAATATCTTCTTCCCAAATTTTCAAGAGGTGAAAAAGACAAAAAGACTCATTGTTTGATTGGAAGGAAGAGACATGTTATTAGGGTTGTAAATTCCCCTCACTAATTAATTAATTTATTTTATATTAATTAATTCTTGAATTCTTGATTTATCATATTATAATAGGACTTTCAAGTTTTATTAATATGTTTATCTTAAAGACCAAATAAAAAAATTAATAATAATGATTTATGGCAGTGATGATTTTGATTAATATTATCTGCTGTAACTTCATGTAAAATCCTTTTAAAAAAAATAATATGCAACAAATCATGTAGAGATATATGTTAATTAAAATATTTGTCATTAATGATTGTTACAGAAAATATTCATTATACCGTTGTTTTGTTTTAAAATGAATATAACGTTTATTATTTAAATAATACTTATTGCACCTATCAGAAATAAAATAAAATTTAAATTAAATTATATTAGATTTAGTATTTCTAACGATGAATATTAATTTTATTTAATAGGAATAGGAAAATTGCTATTTACTTATTTTAAGGCAAACAAAAAGTAAAAGGGAGTTATAAGTTGGTTGTTAACTTTATTACAAAATTATAATGTTAGGGTTAGGCATTTTGGCAATATTGTTGGTTAATGGTTGTAGCTTTACAAAACAATTATTGATTGTTGATTTGATAAGACTTTATTGACTTTAAGATTCATTTTTACAATCAAAATGGCATATTGTGATGTTATCCTCTTTAATCCATTTAAATTTCTTTTGACACCACCATCTAAAAATAATATATTAATGTGTATGATAAACGATTTTAAATTGATTTTTATTTCAGAGTAACATGTTTTAAATTAATGTTTACATTTATATATACCTAGAATACACGAATGGTCATTGGGGTTAGGGTAGTTTGCACGTTTGATCCCTAATTTCTTTTTAACTCGAAAGGTCCCTATGGTTTGATTTTGTTACGTTTTTGGTTCCTAGCAGACCTGAAATGATTATTATACTCTTTTGTTATTTTGTTTACCATTTTATATTATTAATTTATCCAAAAAAACGTTAATAAAATTATTGGGTCTCTTCTTTATCCCTCGTTCTCATGACATGACCTACATTTTCTCTTTTCTCATCATATATCAAGAAGAAAAAGATGAGACCACCCCAACTCCCCACCTAATCGCTCTCTCATCTCCGACTACCGTCCTTGGCCACCATCTCTGACCACTAGTTTTGAGTAAGAAAATCAAATACAATTATGGAATACATATGTACAACAAAAACATTAATTCCTAAATGTAACTCCATGTTCTGGGACGTTTCTTAAATTCGGGGTAGTGGACCGTAAATCGATCATGTAAAGGTTTTGGGCTTTGAGAAAGTAAAGTTTAGACCTTATTTAATATTGATAATATTGATCATGAAACCTAAGCCCTTGATTTGTGTGGTGGAACCAAAGGATAAATGAAAAAAGTTATATGTCGGCATTCTTGCAAGGATTATGGTTTTTGTTCGATATGTGTTAAGCCAAAGGTAACTGGATAGGATTGTGGACTTGTCAATACCTTTTTGTGCATATAAAGAACGCCGAAAACGGAGTTGAAACGAAGAAGTTATGGTTGCTTGAAGTTGAACTGGAAATTGAGAATTTTGCCCTAAGTCGGGCGTAGGAAAGCTACTCTAGGCCTAGATGTTAAATTCTGGACGTGAGTTTAATGACCTACGTGGGGCGTAGGTTATGCTATGCAGGGCGTAGCCATTGCTATCTAAAACCCTAATTGTGGGGCTGTGAGCCTTATTTAAAGGCTCTAACTTCTTGGAATCCTTCCCATTACCAGCCTCCACCACCTCATATTATTCCTTGAGAAACCCTAGCCTCCTCTTGCTTGTTTTGAACCTTAGCATCATTTGTGAGCTTATCTTCTTCATTTGGTGGGTGAATCTTGAAGATCAAGGTGTTTGTAAGGTGCTTGGAAGATGGATTCAAGTATAGATCCAGCAAGCTTGCCTTATTTATGGACCATTATGAGTAAAAAGCTTATATCGTGCTCATTGGTTTCATAGATCTACTTATTTGTCATATGTAAGATCCTGGAATAGACGATGAATGCGGAATAGTAATAATCAATGTGAATCAAACATAATGGAAGAACAAACAATGTAAATAATTCTCTGTTTAATCTCAATTAGTCTAGAAAGGATTTACAAAGTGGGTCATGTAAAAATTCTCTCACTAGACTAAATCTCACACTTACATAAAATAGGAGCTATCTCTCTACCTATACATGAATACTAAGACTAGTATTTATAGGTAAGCTCAACCTAATACAAATCCAAAGAGGGTAAGCCGAATACACATCCAATGGAGAACTTTGCACTCCAACATTCTCCACCTTAAAGTTAGGAATGGATGACCCGACTTCAATCTCCAAACGAGCAACAAGCGAACAAGATCAACTCTCCCTCGAAGTCACACCGGTCTTCTAATAAAAAATTATTATCCACTTCGAAAATAAATATCCAAAAAATTTCGAATACCCATATCTATTTCTCTCCCCCCTTTTTATAATCAAAACGAGATTATAAAACTCCAATTGGGAATGAGAAAATGATCAACTTGAAACTTTTCATACAAAACTCCCCCTCGATATGTGACAAAAATGAAACGCTTCAATTCCGAGAAAATCCAAAAAAAATATGTCAATGCTTCAAAGACTTCCCGGTATTGAAAATGAACACAAATTGTTCATAAACCATGAAAATATCTTGCACCGATAACAATCTTGAAAATCCGAGAGAAAATCTTCAAAAGTTGTGAATATTTTGACTTATGGGTAAGAATTGTTATAATTTTGAAACTTTAGGGACTATTTCTATGAAATTGCCAACTCTTTCCCATTATCAGTTCCAGTGGCAAGAAATTGAGAAATTGGGTAGAATTTGCCAATTCCGCATAAATATCAGGGACCTGTTTGTGAAAAATTTGAATCTTTGTCTTCCCAATTCACTGATATGCGAAAGAACCCAATTTCGATACTAACACTCGTTACTATCTCTTGATACGACATCCTGCATCAAACTTTCGATTAAAAAATTAACTTTCCATTCAAAAGTTAACTTTTGTTCCCAAGGTCCGCAACTTTCGACCTTTCATAATCGAAACCCATACAATGCACATCAATTGCCTTCGAGTGAGATACAAAATTTAGACCATCAAAGATTCAAGAATCGAACAAGCAGCAAACAATCCATAGAGAATCATATCAATCCCGTCGAGACTTGAACTCTCAACTGCATCCTTAACTACCCAAACTTTCGACCATCAATAATCAAAACTTCAAACTTTCGATTATAGACCGCAACCCTTTAACTTTCGTTTCTCTGTCGAATTCAAAATACTTTCTCAATCAACCATTTGTTACAGAATCGATCAGTCAACATCCTAAACCAGATCAATCGATAACAACTCTCGCAATCAGTCACTTGTAATAAGTCATCAACATCGAGTCTTCAAGAACGAACCATCGATCTAGTCTTTGTAACGAAATCGAACATCCAATCATTATCCAAAAATCAATACTTGACTGTCGAGTTGATTACGAGTCTAAAATCGAACACCTCACCCACTCGACAACAACTGGCGAGTTTCCATCACAATTGATTTCATCCATTCGATACCAAACTCCTTTCACAAATCAAAATCAAAATCCAAAATATGTTGAGAGAAAAACTTGAACAAATGTTAGTAGCGAGATAATAAGTTGCAGAATTAAAGTTAATCTCAGTGGATCTTGTTAGCTCAACAATAATAATAGTTAAATTGCGGAAATATAAGGAAAATAAATAGCAGCAAGTTTTTATCAATAAGCAGTAAACAAGTAGACACAAGGTTGAATCGTAATAAGGTTTGCATGCAAACACAAGTTAGTATAAGATGAACAACACAAGTGAAGATGGACACGGTTAAGTATCAGTTAAGATAACTTAAGATATAAAGATGAACAATCCGATATTGATAAACATTCAGTGATAGATTGATTGTTGATAATTGGTAAATTGGTAAGGAATACATGAAGTGGGAAGCTCTATTTATAGAGTCCCAAAAGTTACATCAAAGAGTAAAATAATCGTAAAGTGATTGACTACGGTGACCATGAATGGTTCACTGAATATTACATTGAATACAAGCAATGTCAGTAAAGTAACTTAAACTATCTTCATGCATAAGTCCACTCTGCGGTTCATCTTCAACCCTGTGGGTCACAAAAGATAAAAACAGTCTCCGGTAGGATCTTCTCTACGATATCATGAAGGCAAAAGTCTGCGGTTCCTTTTAGCTGAAGAGGGTCACTTTTTGTTTCAACAATTTCCCCCAAAGTGACCTCTCAACTATTTTCTTCATTTGATCATTTTAAGGAACTTGATGATAATCCACCAAAAATTTTTGACTTCGAAAAGCCACTAGATCCTTCTTGTAATCTCGAACTTGACTTCATCAGTTGTGTGCTTTGATATTTGCACCGAAGCCAGAGTGACATCCAGTTGCTTCTTTGTAAGACGGTGGATTGCGGTTACCGGAACAAAGTACTTTGGGCCATCTTGATTCTTTTTGAACACAATCCCTAGCTCAGGGTTGCTTGTAGCACTAAGGGTCATTTCTTGAAAACCTTCAGTGATGGATGGAACATGCTCGAAAGGAGGAAAATCGAATTTGTTGGCAAGTATAGGATGTATTTCAACATTGATTTTTCCAAAATCACATACCATGGCCTTCAAGAATTCACAGGCCCTTTCGAAGGCAATTTTCATCGTCGGGTACTTTTCAGCCTTCAGCTAAAACACTTGAGCTATCAAGAAGATATCTTTGGGATTCATGCACACAAAGTCAGCTTGACTTCTGATGTACTCACTTCCTCTCCGGGTCAGGGTGTATTGGAAAAATTCACACTTCATTAATTTTCTAACTTTGTAATTCTTCACCCCGTATGGTTTATCGTTGGACCAGATGTTCTCAAACTTTCCACCGTGTTTTGCATGGAAGTGGTTCAAGCGTTCAAAATCCATGGGGAGTCTTCTATCATCAGGAATGCTGAGATCAAGAGGTTGAAAAACTGGGAAATACTTGGAATTTGGAGAAACCGGAATATCCCAATAGCCATCTGATGGTGGTTCTGCATATATGTGAGATGAGGAATGTAATCAACATTCAGAAGTCTACGTGTTGGGTTTACCCATGAGTTGATCAGGGTTTCATCAAACGTAGTATCAAACCCTTGTTCTTTATAGATTTCATCCACAAACTTAGCATCTCTCCAGTCACGTTTTCTCTGAGCTGTGGCAGGGGAGTCATCAGTGTGATCTAAAGACATTTCATCTTCCAAGCGAAGAGAAGTTGATTTTTGAGGTGAACCCTGAGGAGTGTGATTTTTAGGAGATGACCGTTGAGTTGGTTCTTTGTTAACCTCTGTGGTTGGAGGTTGGTTCTAAGGAGGGGTCTGAAAATTTTGAGCTTAAACGGTCTTTGTAACGCCCCGATTCTCAGGTATTGATTTCTGATATAAGATTTTTCTTGATTTCAAGGTCTACTCGAGGAGTTGGTTGCCCGACTCGTCGAGTATAAGCGGGTTGGTCCACGTGTTTAAGTGACCTACTCGCCGAGTCCAAGTAGGGACTCGACGAGTAGGAGCTGGAGGATGAAACCCTAATCCTCGGGGTTTTGCACCCTATTTAAAGGATCATTGGCCTCCCCAGCCTCCCCTTCACAGATTCTTGATACTCCATAACCCTAACTCGTGTGAGTGTGCTCCATTTGTGTGTCCTAAGCTTTGAAGAAGGATTTTTGGTGAGAAAAGCTTGGGGAACCAGTAACTAGAAGTAAGGAACGGGTGGGAATCAGAGATCTACCTCAGGTGGCATCCTTTGGAAGGTATTAAACTGTTATCTTGGCCTCATTTCATTCTAGATCTCATTTGGGTGGATTCTACGAAGCTTTTCTTGTGTTTGAGCTAAGATCTGAAGTTGCAACTTCAGATCTGAACTCTCTTGGGTCTCTAAGTGTAACATCCGGATTCCCAGGTATCTTATTTTAAGTATTTATCTTGAGTTTTAGGGAGGGACTCGGCGAGTAGGCGCTCAGACTCGCCGAGTAGGAGCGCGCATTTCTTGTCTGATTTAATGAAGGACTCGACGAGTCGATGCGTAGACTCGGCGAGTCCGTGCTGTAAAGTGAAACCCTAATTCTCGGGGTCTATGCCCTATTTAAAGGCCTTTATAGCCTCCATTGCGGCCATTTCACCCCTGAGAAACCCTAGAGAGCAGAGAGAGCGTTTGTGGTGCAAAAGGAAGGCTAATTCACCATTTCTTGTGTGTTTTAGCAAAGGAGAAGTGGTTTCCAACAAGTGGAGGTCAAGGGAGCTGTGGATCCAGAGTTTTCAAGTTTAGATCTACACTATTGAGCAAATCGAACTTCCTTCCTGTTTTGGGTTAAGATCTATGATCTAGGGTTTTCTATAACCTTTTAGGGCTTGAAAAGTTGAGTTTATGGTCCCTTGTTGTGTTAGACCTCGGATCTGGACCCATAGAGGTCCAGAGAACCTTCCCCATTCTGCTTTATGTTGGTTTATGGAGGAAAGGAGACTAGGTTGCCATTTTAGAAGCTATTTCACCAAGGAAAGCCTTGGGTGCTTTGCATGTGAGTCAAGTTTCGACCTTTACGTGGTTATTGGTTGTGGAGAAGTCAGATCTATAGTTTAGAGAAACAGATCTGACCTCAGAAGGTCATTTGAGAGTTGTTATGGGATCAACTCGCCGAGTCCATAAGTGGACTCGATGAGTCGAGTCGGGATTGCCCCGCGATTCGTGACCGGAGGAACCCGTCGAGTGGAAGGATGACTCGACGAGCCAAGAGAGGCTGGAAGGATTCAGAGGACCCGCATGGACTCGCCGAGTCGCCCTTGTGCACTCGACGATTCGGGTCAAAGTTTGACCGTTGACTTTCGTTGACTTTAGGGTTCTGGTCAAGATTGATTCAAGAGAGTTCAGAGAGGGGTAGAATGGCCTTCTACCCAATCTTTAGAGATGAGACTATGAGAGAATATTGATCGTGATGGGTTTTAGGTACAACAAATAAACTAGAAAACAATTCCTAAGTTCACATACAACCTACTTTGGATCTATGTTTTAACTATTGAACATACAACTTTGAATTGCAAAAACAAGAACCCTAGAGGAGAGAGGCTAATTTCGAAATTAACAAACTAGGGTTTAGGGTTTACATACCTTTCAATTGTTATAGCAAACAATTGATATTCCCTTGATCTTGATCTTGATCTTCTTGGAAGCTTTAGCACCACAAGTGTAATGCCTCTAATGGAATCACACCCAAACTAGCAAGAAGGAAAGTAGAAGAAGAGAGAGAGGAGGGAGTATGCAAAATCTCGGCCTTAGGTTTTCTTCAAAAGAAAGAGTCACCAAAAACATGAACCAGGAGGCTCCTTATATAGCTGAGGGATCTAGGGTTTAAGGGAAACCCTAGTTATCCTTTGCTTAGGGCCTAAGCAAACCCAAGGGCCTTATCCAAGCCCCTATGGACGAAATTATTAGGGTTTCCCCTAAAGATTTCGTCCACCCTCTTCCAAGGGGGTTCTAGAGCCTTCCACTCAACTATTAGATAATTGCAAACTAGTCCCTGCACCTTATAATTAATTCTTTTAACCCCAAAATCAATTCTGATTAATTTCTGGCTAACAATTAATTAAACATAATGATTTCTAATTAATATATTAATCCATTAACATATTAATAAACCATTTATATTAATTTATTAATCTTATAAATTAATATCTCTCCTTTCACAATTTCCTTGTCCAGTTGCTAGGTTGAGGGCAACCCAAAAGGACTGTGCTGCTATCAATTCAAGTACATACCAATTATAGTTAAGGGCTTAGACACCTAATCCAACAGTCTCCCACTTGGATAAGTCTGTAACTATAATTGCTAGTATGCCTTCTAAATTTGACCAGCAAATTGTAGCTTCCAAAAAGCTGCTGCCGAACTCTGACCCAGTCAGTTACGTGTCCTAAGATAAGTGATCATATAACCCTTCGTTCTGCTTGATATTCCCAGACAAAAGACATGGAATGTAATCAATCTGTTTGTCCAGAATCTATGTTTCCCGATTCTTGATTTGTGATGATGTAGGACTTCTAATCGAACACATCAATTTAGTCCTGGCTGGGCCCAGCACATAAGTCAACACCAAATCATCGAGGGGCCCACATATATCGCTTTTCCTGTTAGGGCAAAAGGAACGAATAAACGTTGACTCATATGATTGTATCTTTTACTCATCAAATTATGCATGACAATACGTTTTATAACACCAAGTTACTGATGCGTTTTCGTATCACCAATGCACAACCGACTTGTAAATTACAACTCATATATCTTCGTTTCAAGATTATAAGATATTATCGTCTCAGTATTACTCGTGATGAATTCCATGAAGTAATACTCTGAGCGAGGGTTTATCCAATACTCAAATCTGAATTTCTGAGTACTCATGAACATTGCAGCAATTCTATTGCCATGTCTATCCTTAGACAATCTGCAATCCAATTCATGACAGTCTTAATTCACTACTTACTTCCAAGAGTACGAGCGACTGTGGAGTTTGAATAATCTCATTATTCAGGAAGTAAAACATGCAAAAATGAAACACAATAATAAACAATTGACAAAAGGTAGTAGCCAAACTTATAAATAATACTTTATTATTTAATCACCAAAAGTCAATTACATTTACTTTGTTACAAGTTTCAATAACTAATCTAACTACTAAAACTAATATCATCTTTCAGTCCTATGCTTCGAGCATGCTGAATATGCTTAGCCCTACTCAGACCCTTTGTGAGAGGATCTGTTGGGTTATCTTCAGATGACACCCTCTTTACTATAAGATGGCCTTCTTCTACTCTATGTCTGATGAAATGGTACTTTCTGTCGATATGTCTGGTCTTACCATGATCTCTCGGTTCCTTTGTCAAGGCAACCGCTCCTTCATTATCGCAGAACAGTTCCATAGGCTCCTGGATGGTTGGAACAACTCCGAGATCCCCGATGAAGTTCCTCAACCAAGCTGCTTCTTTCGACGCTTCACTTGCTGCTATGTACTCTGATTCACAAGTAGAATCAGCCACCGTATTTTGCTTGGAACTCTTCCAAGTAACTGCTCCTTCATTCAGTAAAAACACCCAGCCTGACTGAGAACGGAAGTTATCTCTATCCGTCTGAAAGCTGGCATCACTGTAACCATCTACTCTCAAAGTATCACTGCCACCAAGCACAAGGACCCAGTCCTTTGTCCTTCGCAAATACTTGAGTATATTCTTAACTGCTACCCAATGAGCTCTACCTGGGTTTCCCTGATAGCGACTGACCATGCTCAAAGCAAATGCCACATCAGGGCGAGTACATGTCATAGCGTACATGATCGATCCGACAGCGGAAGCATAAGGTACACGATTCATGTCATCTATTTCAACATCTGTACTCGGACATTGAGTCTTACTCAATTTGGTATTGCTCTGGATAGGTAGCTCTCCCTTCTTGGAATTTTCTATACTAAACCTCTTTAGTACCTTATCCAAGTATGTGCTCTGACTAAGTCCAATTAGTCTCTTCTTTCTATCTCTCAATATTCTAATCCCAAGAATATAGGCAGCTTCTCCAAGGTCTTTCATGGCAAAACACTTTCCAAGCCAAGACTTAACTTCTTTCAAGGTTGGAACGTCGTTACCAATGAGTAATATGTCATCGACATACAACACCAGAAAAGTTACTATACTCCCACTAGCTTTGATATACACACAGAACTCATCTTCACTTCTAGAGAAACCAAATTCTTTGACTTTCTCATGGAAGCAAAGATTCCAACTGCGAGATGCTTGTTTCAATCCATAAATGGATTTCTCAAGCTTGCACACTCTATTAGGGAACTTTGCATCAACAAAACCCTCTGGCTGACTCATGTAAACATCTTCAACCAACTTCCCATTAAGGAAAGCAGTTTTGACATCCATCTGCCAGATTTCATAATCATGAAAGGCAGCTATGGCGAGCAATATCCTAATAGATTTAATCTTAGCCACTGGCGAGAAGGTTTCATCATAGTCAACCCCTGGGGTTTGAGTGAAACCTTTTGCAACCAGTCGAGCCTTGAATGTGTGTACATTTCCATCCATGTCTGTCTTCTTCTTGAAGATCCATTTGCACCCAACTGTCTTACGACCTGGTGCACTATCAACCAAATTCCAAACTTGGTTGTCATACATGGACTTAATCTCGCTGTCCATTGCCTCTTTCCACTTGGAAGCCTCTGGGCCTGCCATTGCTTCCTTATAAGTGACTGGTTCATCTAAGTTTACCAGTGTTCTGTCACTTATGAATGTGTCACCATCTGAAGTAATATGAAAACCATACAACTCAGGTGGCACACTCACCCTAGTGGATCTTCTAAGAGGTAATGAGTTATCGATTGGTTCAACAGGAACTGTTTCCTCTGGTTGAGTGCTAGTGTCATCTAAGGTTCCTTCATTGGCTGACTCTTGAATTTCTTCAAGGTCAATAGTGCTCCCACTGTCCTCTTTGAATATGAGCTCTCTTTCAAGAAAGACTCCTCTTCGTGCTACAAAGACCACGTTCTCACTAGGCCTGTAGAACAAATATCCAAAAGACTGCTTTGGGTAACCAATGAAAACACATTTCTCACTTCTAGCTGCTAGCTTGTCGTGAGTCTCTCGTCTTACGAAAGCTTCACAACCCCAGACTTTAATATGTGCTAACGAGGGAACTTTCCCTGTCCACATTTCGTGAGGTGTTTTGGCAACCTTCTTTGTAGGGACAAGATTGAGGATGTGGGCGGCTGTCTCTAAGGCATACCCCCAGAAGTGAATAGGAAGCGAAGCCCGACTCATCATAGAACGAACCATGTCTAACAAGGTTCGATTACGCCTCTCAGCTACACCATTTAACTGTGGTGTCCTAGGAGGAGTCAATTGTGAGACTATCCCACATTCTTTCAGATAGTCGTTAAACTCGATACTAAGATACTCCCCGCCTCTATCGGATCTAAGTATCTTTATCTTTCTGCCCAATTGATTTTCGACTTCATGCTTAAACTCTTTGAACTTTTCAAAAGTTTCTGACTTATGCTTGATCAAGTAGATATATCCATATCTGCTATAATCGTCAGTGAAAGTCACATAGAATCGATTAGCATCTCTTGTAGTTGATCTGAAGGGTCCACACACATCCGTGTGTATGAGATCCTACAGACCTTCACCTCTTTCACAAGACCCTGTGAATGGTGATTTTGTCATCTTTCCCAAAAGACAAGACTCACACATATCATCTGACTTTAGGTCAAATGATTCCAACACTCCATCCTTTTGGAGTTGGGCTATGCGTTTCTTGTTAATGTGTCCAAGACGACAATGCCACAAGCATGCCTTGTCTACACTATTAGACAAGTCAATATTAAGTACACTATTTCCTAGGCTATCAACACAAGTCACTGTTTCATACACACCATTACAAGGCAAAGCTTCAAACATAAAAACACCATTCTTATAAACAGAAATTGAACCATTCAAATCATTAAAAGAATATGTAAAACCTTGTCTGAACAATGCATGAAATGAAATAATGTTTCTCGTCATCTCAGACGAATAGCAACAATTTATTAAATCTAATCTAACATCATTACTAAGCAGAAGCTGATAAACTCCGATCTTGGTTACTGGTGAAGACTTTCTGTTTCCCATGATCAGGTTTATCCTTCCTCGCTCTATCTCCTCACTTTCCTTTAGACCCCGCAAATCAGAACAGATATGAAAACCACATCCTGTATCAAGGACCCATGAACGAGAAGATAATGAGTTATTAGCAGAAATAGTGTAAATACCTGCCGAAGATGGCTTCACTTTGCCATCCTTGATATCTTGCAGATATTGTGGGCAAGATCTCTTCCAATGCCCTTTTTGGTTGCAGTAAAAGCAAACTGCCTCTTTTGGATCAGAAACATGGGGAGTGGAACCATTGGGCTTAGCCTTTGGGCCATTACTAGATGACCCAGCTTGAGCCTTGCTCTTCCAGTTTTGCTTGGGAGGACCTTTCCTCTTTTTCCCCTTCCCTGTCCAATAGCCAAAACAGGGGCACTCGTAGGTGTGGAGGGTATACTTTTACCCTTCATCCCTGCCTCAGCTGTCTGCAACAAGTTGTGCAATTGGGCCAAGGTCTGCTCAGTATTGTTCAAATGGTAAGTTAGAATAAACTGACCATAACATTCAGGAAGTGAGTTCAAGACCATGTCAATGGCCAATTCCTCATCAAAGTGAATATTGAGCTTGACCAAACGCTCTATGTAGCGTTGCATTCTTTGCACATGTGACACTACCGACTCCCCATCCTTCATCTTGCAAGCCATGAGTGACTTGACTACTTCGAACTTTTCTTGACGAGCTCGCTTATGGTACTTTTCCATAAGGTCCTTGTTCATCTCGAAAGGCCAGTAGTCCTCATAGTACCTCTGCAGTTCTGGGGACATAGTTGCCACCATGATGCATGCCACTTTGGTAGCATCATCGTAATGTTTCTTGTAGGCAGCAAGATCTTCAGGAGTAGCTTCATTCTCATCAAGCTCTTTGAGCTCCTTTTCAAGAACATATTCTTTGTTCTCGAAACGAAGAGCCATCTTGATGTTGCGCATCCAATCGTTATAGTTTGAGCCATCCATAACGACTTTGGAGCATATATTGAGCAAAGAGAAGTTTTGGTTGGAGGAGGACGAAGCAGAAGTGTTTCCAGGAGTAGACATCTGAAAAGAAAGAAAGTTTTAGTTAGATTTCAAGATACCTTAATAGAATAACCCAAAGATATAATATCAAGGTTAGGATCCAACTATGAAGATTCACAACTTAGAAATGGGATGCCGAGATCCAAGTGCAAATTTCATAAAGGTAGGTGAATGACGATTCACCAATTCCACCATTAGACGAAACAAACGAAGTGAAATTCCTAATTCTTTTGAGATACATTGAAACTATTCAATGGCATGTTTTATTCTCAGATTATGCTCTTCTATTTGTGACTGGGATGCCGAGGATCACAAACAAGATGTGAATAACCATGCAAATGTGCTTGGTAACCTCATTGTCTTTATCATTAACTATTGATGTGCTGGTAAACCACACACGCTCCATAAAAATGACAATTATGAGATACCCATTACTACTCTTTATTAGTGCCTTTTAGTGTGCTGGTTAACCACACACGCTCCACTAACGACCAATAAAGCATAATGTGCAATTTCATGGATTAGCATACTTTTCACATTTTTCCTAAAGTAACTAGAGTTGGGATTTTGAAAATAATGTTCTAGTATTTTCTTTAATATCATTATACTTTTAATGAGAAGTAGTTGTCCTATCAAATCCGTTCTGCTAACGACCCTCCACTAATCAAGGAAGCGGTGGGTGAGAGTGGACACCCATTCAACTACCATTTTATAGGCAGTTTCCTTATACCCCCCTTATAGATTAGCTTCGTGAATGAGGCATACTAGCGATTTGACTGACCATGTTCTTATACATATATAATATTAAACTTTTAATTATAATATATATATAAGGTGTGTTTTAAAACATTTTAAAACTTCAAGGGTTTATAAATTTCGAAATTTAAGCTATTAAATTTAAATTTAAATAAACCAATTAACTAGATTTAATATTTATCTATTAATTAACTATTAATCAAATTATTAAATCTTGTAAGGATTATCTAATTAAATTAATCAATTAATTTAATCCTAATCCTTATCCCTCTAATTTCGAAAAATAGGGTAAGGATAATTATCCAATTAATCTAATTAAGTAACAATTATCCAAAAACAAGAAACCCTAGTTATCCTCTTAGCATATTTCGAAATTCATAAGGGAGGAGGCTAGGGTTTTCAAAACCCTAACCCTAATTTCGATTAGGGTTCTTTGGAGGCTAGGGTTTTCGAAAAAAACCCTTTGATCCAAAACCCTAGAAATCAAAAGATTGGCCTTTAGGGTTTAATAGCTATAAACCCTAATTTGCAATTCAACAATTGTAGCAATTCAATTTAAAACAACAATGGCTCTGATACCACTGATGGGTTTTAGGTACAACAAATAAACTAGAAAACAATTCCTAAGTTCACATACAACCTACTTTGGATCTATGTTTTAACTATTGAACATACAACTTTGAATTGCAAAAACAAGAACCCTAGAGGAGAGAGGATAATTTCGAAATTAACAAACTAGGGTTTAGGGTTTACATACCTTTCAATTGTTATAGCAAACAATTGATATTCCCTTGATCTTGATCTTGATCTTCTTGGAAGCTTTAGCACCACAAGTGTAATGCCTCTAATGGAATCACACCCAAACTAGCAAGAAGGAAAGTAGAAGAAGAGAGAGAGGAGGGAGTATGCAAAATCTCGGCCTTAGGTTTTCTTCAAAAGAAAGAGTCACCAAAAACATGAACCAGGAGGCTCCTTATATAGCTGAGGGATCTAGGGTTTAAGGGAAACCCTAGTTATCCTTTGCTTAGGGCCTAAGCAAACCCAAGGGCCTTATCCAAGCCCCTATGGACGAAATTATTAGGGTTTCCCCTAAATATTTCGTCCACCCTCTTCCAAGGGGGTTCTAGAGCCTTCCACTCAACTATTAGATAATTGCAAACTAGTCCCTGCACCTTATAATTAATTCTTTTAACCCCAAAATCAATTCTGATTAATTTCTGGCTAACAATTAATTAAACATAATGATTTCTAATTAATATATTAATCCATTAACATATTAATAAACCATTTATATTAATTTATTAATCTTATAAATTAATATCTCTCCTTTCACAATTTCCTTGTCCAGTTGCTAGGTTGAGGGCAACCCAAAAGGACTGTGCTGCTATCAATTCAAGTACATACCAATTATAGTTAAGGGCTTAGACACCTAATCCAACAGTCTCCCACTTGGATAAGTCTGTAACTATAATTGCTAGTATGCCTTCTAAATTTGACCAGCAAATTGTAGCTTCCAAAAAGCTGCTGCCGAACTCTGACCCAGTCAGTTACGTGTCCTAAGATAAGTGATCATATAACCCTTCGTTCTGCTTGATATTCCCAGACAAAAGACATGGAATGTAATCAATATGGAACCTTAGCATGGCTTAAAAAGCATCTGTTTGGATGAAGGACTGAAGGGACTTGGCGAGTTGCATGGTCAACTCGGCGAGTCCGATGAAGATTGTCGTGGACTCGGCGAGTCAGATGAGGGACTCGGCGAGTCAGCGGCTAGGGTTTTCCCAATCTTTGGACACGTATGGACTTGGCGAGTTGCAAGGGAAGCTCGACGAGTCGGCCAAAGAGTTTACGACCGCAGACCTTAGGAACTCGACGAGTCACTCTCGTGACTCGGCGAATTGGGGAGTTATACAAGGAACTCGACAAGTAGCTGAGGGTGCTCGACTAGTTGAGGTCAACATGGACTGTTGACCTAGACCGATGACTTTGACTTTGACCAAGGGTTGACCAGCTGACTTCTGGGGACATTTTGGGAAATTGGAAATTTACAAGCATGGTTCTATGGTGAATATAGGTAGAGTTGTGCCGGTGATCTGAGAGTTTGAGTTTATCTTTGAGTCGACAGTGTGAGGTGAGTTATCCTCACTATATCAATGGGTCTAAGGCACCAAGGTCGGCCCTTTATGGATTGTATTCAGTTATGACATGATATGTTTATTGATCACATCTTGGTAGTTAGGATGGTGATATGCTTATGCTTAGTGGTCTGGTTAGGTCAGTGTCCTGGTTATAGGATGATGCTATGTTAGTGACCGGTTAGGTTTGTATCTCGGTTATTGGGATATTTCCATGATTAGTGATCTGTTAGATCGGTTTGACTGTTATATGATATGAGCTAGCGTATGATATTTATGTGCACATGTTTGTTTCGTTGGGGGTTGGGTTGAGGCGGTCCTGCTTTGTGGTGTAGGCCAACATACCCGGCGAGCGGTCCGGATAGGCTGTAGGCCCTGCGAGGCGGTCCAGTTATGTCGAAGGCTCGGGAGCGGTCCAGATAGGTTGTAGGCCCTGCGAGGTAGTCCAGTCAGGCTAAAGGCTCATTATGCGTGCTGTTCTGTATTTGTTGATATGATATGATTATGGTTATATGAGTTGGTATTTTGGGGGTAACTCACTAAGCTTTCAGGCTTACAATTTCAGTTTATTGTTTCAGGTACATTAGGGGATCGCGACAAGGCAAAGGCGTGATCGTACAACTCCTCCTGTTTTGTTTATGTTTCTGGGAAAACTCTGATATGATACATTTTGAAAACAAGTTTGTAATGATTTAATGGTTTTGAAATGTTTTTAAAGGTTCAAAATTGGCATTAATTTTATGGGTATTACAGTCTTGGACTCTAACGATTCAGAAGTTGAAATTCTTATCCCTATGTTCTGATCATTATCACTTCCCCCTTTTGAGGAAGCAGACTCCATCTTCTCCTCAAACCAATTTTTCGATTCATCATTCTTTTTAAATGTGGCATCGAAATGAGTTTTCATCTAGGCACACACTTCAGTGTTGTTGGGGATCTCAGGATTGAAAAGATTTTGATAAATTTCTTTTGTGAGAAGGAGGATTTCATCAATACTTGGTTTGTCAGTGGGTGATCTTCTCAATCCCTTGATTGTTTCTTGATGTACCGCAAACCCTGATTCATATGCGGTGTGAGTTTTTTCAACAAGCTGCTTTGAGTTGCTTCCTTGAGTTTGAAGGGTTTGTTTGAGCTCTGTTTTTAATTCTTTCACTTCCTTGATGAAGTCTTCGGCCTTGGACATGAATTCCTTGTGATCAGATGTCAGTTGATTGTCGAGTTGCCTGATGCCCATTTCTATCCGCAGAAGAACCTTCTCTGCAATCATTCTTTCTTTTGTTTATAAGATCTCAACACGATCAATGAGTGATTGTGTGTTTGGAGTCTCAGTGTTATGTGGTGTTTTGGTGGTGAATGCAGCTAAGATTTGACCGACTTTGACTTGTAGGTCAAGGAATTCTTTTCTGGATACTGCTATCTTCTTCTTCTTCTTTTGCATAGGCTTTAAAGTGGAGTGTTGAGAACCACTTGATTCTTCGTCATCGACAACCATAATGAAGTCGTTTGAAGGAGGAGGCTGTTGAACATCATCAAGATTGTCATCATCAAGACCGAGCATGGGGGCATAACTGATCTCTATTGCGGTACCATCATCGTTGGAAGCATGAGCTTCATCATTTATCGGGGGCTTGGAGGGACCAACAACGTTTTCCATATCTTAAATCTTCTGGACAGTGTTTTCCAGGTCTGACATCCATTGTTGAACTGTAAGGATATCATGCACTGTCTTGGCATTGTTTATCATTGTGGCCCACTATCTTGTCACAAGGAGAAGAGATTCCTCCTTTTGTTGTTGTTGTTGTTGCTGCACCTGTTGAGTTTTTCTTGCTTGCAGAGCCCTTTTAAAGGCTTCAAAATTCTGTAGGACAGACTCCGTTGTTGGACGATATCGAGACCAAGAATCGTCGGATGTATAACCATCAAATCCTTTACACATCAAGGTTTCCCTCGAGATCATGGATCCTTGCACATTTGTGCTCACCATGCCTAAACCGCTTGAGTGTAATGAAGGTGGTACAGAAATTTCAAAGCTTCCTTGGTCTCCTTGATCAAAAATCAAGTTTGGCTTCGGCTCTGTTCCGGCTAGGGCCACTAGAGAATCGCACTACGGTGCAATAGGTGTTTGATCTGTTTTTGTGACATGAAGAAAAATGGAGTGTAACTCCTCGGTAGCAAAAATGTGTAATCGTGAATCCCCGGAGACCTTAGGGCAAGTATTCACATATGGATCCACTTGGGCTCCATATGGGGGTCTGTCTCCAACTTGAGATGAAACTGTACACTTATTGTATCAGGGTGGTGAGTTGGGATTCTTGCAGGTGAGTCTGCAGTGACTCGAATGGTTGTGGGAGTCTTTTGAGAGACTCTGGCATTTGCCTTGGTTTGCATTTGGCCGTGACTAGGGGTGAGCTTCAACTTCTTCCTCCAAAAAATGTATACGGATTCTGAAGGCTCATCTGGATTGTCATCAATGCGATTCATAGGTGGGTCATGAGCCTTGGAAAGAGAAGGTTGAGCTTTGGGAGTAGGCTCTACGGTCTTAGCCTTTCTCTTGTTTGAGGGACTAGCTCCCTTAGTGACAACATTCACTGGTGTTTTCCTTGAGATAGCAAGGGATTTAACCCTTTTTGGTTTTGGCTGCGGTCCTGGACTGCGGTAGGCTGACTCGGTCTTGGCAGGGAAGAGTGATATGGGGCAATATTACTCGTAGCCATAATGTGATCAACCACCTCTATTGTTGTAATTCCAATTGACTCGAGAATATACATAGGCAACCGATGAATGGGACCAAAAAGAGACTGATCCTTGGAAGGATTGTACCTTTTAAGATCGCGAGCAGAGAACAAATTGGCGTCATTTCCCATGCTAAGATGAGCATCTTTGTGAAGATCCACAAGGCATAATTACCAGAACCTAGAAAATGTGAGTTATGTCATGCCTTATTTAGAGGCATCCTTGGAGATGTACTACTCAAAATCATCCCATATGATTTGCCCATAGTTGACAGCATTGCCAATGAAGATACTCCGCACTATGCCCAGTAATTGTTTTCCCATGTTGTCTGTCCCTCCGGTTCTCTCCTGACATACAACGAATCACAAAATGACAAATAAAGTGCCAAACAGCAGGCAATTTTCTCTTCTTGAATTCATCCACTCCTTTGAGTTTCACCTGGTACCCCATCTGGTACAGAGCAGAGAATACACCTGTTGTGCTTGGAGAATAGAACTTGGTTGAAGGAAGCACCCTTAGGTTGATTGCAGAAAGAAATTTCTCTTTGGTCAGAACCACCACATAATTATCGATAAGATTGGGATGAACTTCTTGAGGTTTGTCATGAGGTCTGAATGCAGAGAATGCATATTTGAACAGCACTTCTTGTGGAACAGCTTCAGTAAAGGAATCAAGAGCTCCAAACAGAGGGTGAGTTGGGGGAAACTTGATCATGAGTTTGATTGCTACATTGTACGATTGGTGATCTTTAAAGATTCCTCTGTAATTTCTGGCTGCGATGGATTAGGTATTTGATCGTGGATTCAGACCCAGTTGGTCTTGCTGAACCAAAGGCTTTGGATTGTTTGATATGCCTGATTTCACCATTGTTGCAGAAAAGGTTTGAAGAACTTGCTTTGAAATAGTTTTCTTTGCAAGAAGGTGAAGAAGATGAAGTTCGTCTGATGAGAGTGCAGAAATAGTAAAAACTTTCTTGGGAAGAAAAGGGGGTTTTTATACCTCCAGATTTCAAAAAGTATTGAGATTGATTTAATTATAGTTGTTAAAGCTAAAAACCTTTGGGTTTTTACCATTATCATATTAAAATAAATCAAAATAAATGTTTTTCGGGAAAAGAGGAGCACTAATTATTTTGCAGGCCCATGATGACACACCGGTTAAACGTGGGGTGAGAAATGGTTTATCCGTTGTAAAAATGGGGAAGTGGAATGGATTAGACCCCAACGGTTGCTTGATGTGATTGGAAAGGATTTTCAAAAAGATTTTGTTAAAGGCAAATTGGTTTATTTACTTTTTATCCAAAAATAGGTCTGACTGAGGAAAGTCACTTGAAAAATTCCTGAAAAATCATGTGCGACAAATTGAATGTTTGAAGAATGTTTTTAATTTCATTAAGTAGCACACATTGTCATTTAAAGCATTTATGAGATGATTTCTGCGGGTTCATTTAATGCGTCTATGGTAGCTGAAAGACAACTAGATCATAAAGGTTAGAAATAAAGGAAATAAAGAGACCCGAGGAGTATATAAATCATAAATGACTTCAGTAGATACCGAGGAGCAATTATGAGGTGTATAATATATCAGTTATTCCAAAAAGATACTACAGTGAATAAAGTGCTTCAAGAGTTTTGTTTTGAAAAGAAAAGAAGCAGTTTATTCACACCCGGAGACCTAATAAGGTCTGCGGTACCTACCTTTCAAGAAGAACTGTGGGTCAGGGTTCATCATCCCTAACATTTCCAAAAATCCATTTAGTTTTGTGGAGTCGAGTGCTTTAGTGAAAACATCAGCTATTTCCTCATGAGTTGGCACAAAAATAAGTTCAATGTTACCTTTAAGAATGTGGTATTTGATGAAGTGGTATCGTAGTTCTATGTATTTCGTCTTCGAGTGATGAATGGGATTATGAGATATCGCAAAACCACAAAATAACTGATAGGATCCCACAATCCTCAAACAAAGTCTCGAACAGGTGTGTACAATCAAGCCGGCACCTTCCCGCGATCCTAAGAAGTACCTGAAACACATAACATACAACACGGTACCCGAAAATACCACATACACAAATAATAAGCCTCTCATGGCTATAACTCGACATGGACCCTCCGGTCTCATGCGTCTCGGTGAGGACCCTCCGGTCTCACGACTCGGTGTGGACCCTCCGGTCATGTGTCTTAGTGAGGACCCTCCGGTGTCACAGCTCGGGTTGGACCCTCCGGTCCTATATCTCAGTGAAGACCCTTCGGTCTCACAACTCGGTTTGGACCCTCCGGTTCTAACTCAGTAAAGCACAAAATAATATAGCATATATCACAAAGACAAAATGTATAATATCACATAATTCAATATAAGCACATAGGACCCTCTGGTCGATAACTCAAATAAGACCCTCTGGTCGATAACTCAAATAAGACCCTCTGGTCACTCAGTATTACCACTCAGGTAAGTATAGTGAGAAGACTCACCTCGGAAGTAAGCAAGTAAATCTAGTACCCAACGAACAGTCTAGACTCCGCCTACACAATATAATTATCTCTAATAAGCAAATCGAAATAACGAATATGAGATTCTAAGCTAACTCCTCCACTAAATCTCAAGAAGGGTGAAAAGACCATTTTACCCCTCCATGGTCTCCAACGTCCACACTTTACCAAACCCTAAAAGTCAACGAAAGTCAACGCTCAAGTCAACAGTCCATGTTGACTAAACTCGTCGAGTGCATCTATGCGACTCGTCGAGTTCCTTCAATTTCTCTGAAGTATTAGGAAAATCCAACTTAACTCGTCAAGTTGTCTCGTCAACTCGCCGAGTTGTAACTCGTCCAGTCTATCGGGTAAAACCCTAGTTGACTCGTCGAGTTGGCTCATGCACTCGTCGAGTCCCTCTAGACCAATTCTCATTCAGACGATTCTAAGCAGAAATAATGTCCCAAACTCTAGATCTAGCCTCGCAAGGCTGAAATACCAAGTAAAGCTGCAAGCTTTACATCCATGCATGGCATCTAGGGCTCGAAATGCCATAGCAAGCTCTATATGGGGTTTAATGCATAAAAGCTTATCGCTAGCTTGATAAATCATGGATCTTTGGACTCAAAGGACCTCATTCAGTCCATATCTGATGTTTCAACTTCATGTCATGCTGAAATGACTCAATACCCAAAAGATGGATGGAAGAAAGCCCTAAAACTCCCTAGAAAGAGATCTAACAAAAGAAATGATCAAAGTGGTAGCTTTTTACCTCCAAATAGAAGATAACACTTAAAAACATTGGATCCAAAAGTCCCTCCTCGTTCCAAGTCTTGTTGGTCTCCAACCTCTTTCCAAAAGTGCACTAGAACACACAAGATTAGCCTCTCTTTCTCTTACACAAGGTTATAGCTCGATTAAGGTTTCTCACAGATTGTTAGGGTGATAAGGGAGGCTTAAGGTCCTTTAAATAGGACACAAACATTGAAAATTAGGATTTTCTCACTCAACACCTACTCGTCGAGTTGGGGTCCTCTAACTCGTCGAGTAAACTCTAAAAATCACGCGGCCATTAACCCTTCTACTCGGCGAGTTGGGGCATCCAACTAGCCGAGTTGCTCTAAAATTATGAATGCAAATTAATTAAATATTATACCTGGGAGTCGGGATGTTACAATGGGTACCCGCAGCATCCTGTACCCGTAGTCCAAAATTTGTGTCTTCATGTAAAGGACTTGGGAGCAACAACTGGTTGTGGCCACATATTCTGCCTCTTCGTTAGACAATGAAACACAATTTTGTTTTCTTGAAGACCATCTAACTAATCTTCCACCCAAAAACTGACATCCACCCAAAGTTTTCTTTCGATCGAGTCGACATTCGGCATGATCTGCGTCTGTAAAAGCCTGAAGACAGAAGTTGTTACCCGCAGGGTACCAAACACCCAAGACTTTACTCCCTTTTAGATATCTGAAGATTTGCTTGACTGCGGTCGAGTGAGATACTTTGGGATCAGACTGGTATCTAGCACATAAACCTGTAGCAAACACAATGTCCAGTCGATTAGCAGTAAGGTACATCAATGATTGAATCATTCCTTGGTATATCTTGTGATTGACTGACTCTCCGGTAGGGTCAGTTGAGATTTTATACCCAAAGGCCATAGGGACCTTTGCCGAGGAGCAATTATCCATTGAAAACTTCAACAATTCAGTGGTGTATTTCTCTTGATGAATAAAAGTCCCTTGAGGAACTTGTTTAATCTGAAGACCTAGAAAGAAATTAATCTCTCTATTCGTGCTCATTTGAAAGATTCTAGTCATGAGCTTTGCAAATTCATCCACCATTCCCTGATCCGTTGAACCGAAGATGATATCATCCACATAGATTTGAACAAGAATCAAGTGTTTTTCATTTGCTCGTCTAAATAAAGTGGGATCAATCACACCTCTTTTGTACCCTGAAGATTCAAGAAACTCTAAAAGAGTCTCATACCATGCTCTAGGTTCCTGCTTTAAACTGTAGATCACTTTCTCCAGCTTATAACAGTGATTTGGAAATTCTGAGCTTTCAAAGCCTGGAGGTTGATGCATATATACTTTATAACATCCTGTTTCGGATCGTCCGCGATTAGGGTTCATGGGCTGCAAACCGGGCATGAGAAGGTCTCGGGGTTGCGACGAGTTGCTAGAAGCTTAGGGCATCTCATCACCTTTACGTGGGTTTGAGGTTCATGAAAATCTGGGTTATATCGAGGAAGCGATGGAAGTTTGAAGTTATGGCAGGATAAGTCCCTTATTTGAGAAAGGTGGCAGCTGAGTACGCTGGGCATACATATCTGTACGCTTAGCGTACTCATGTGCGTGATTTTCAAGCGAAGCCACCTAGTACGCTGGGCGTACCAGAGGGTACGATGGGCGTACTAGGCCCAGAGTGAAAACCCTAATTTAGGGCTAGTCCCCTATATAAAGGATATGGTGGCCTCATTTCTAGCCACCATTCTCAGACATCAAACCCTAAGTGTTCCCTAACCCTCGTTTTAGAGCTTGTGAGTGCATTGGTGAGCCTTTGAGAGTTTTTGTGTGTTCTTGAAGAGAAGAGAAAGCTTTGGAGAAGAAGGAGTGGGAGTCCAAGCTCTTGGATCTGAGCAAATTTGAGTTGGGAGCTTCATATAGAGGTATAAAGCTTCAAACTTTACCACTCTTTTGTTATGTGCATCATAGAAGAGACTTTTAGGGTTTTGTCCTAAAAAGGTGGAGACTTTATGAGATCTTGAGTTCCAGAGACTAGGACCAACCCCTTTTGAGTATATTAGTGGTGTAATGTCATAAAAATCCAATCTTGGTCGTTGGAATCAAGCCATGCATGTGTTATGAGCTTTTTGAGATAAGGGAGTGAGTGTTTTGGGTGTTTGTGACCTTTCCAGCCATGCAAAGGCTTAAAGTCACTGACTTTATGGAGTAAGAGCCATTTGGGAGTCCAGATCTGGGATTTGAGTTAATGTCTTAACTAATTAAGACCAAAGGAGTAGAAAGAGTGAATCTGGGGAGTACGCTGAGCGTAATTCCTGTACGCCCCGCGTACTGTCCCAGTGTCCCTGATGGCCAAATCTGGATTGTGAGTAGGCTGAGCGTACCAAGGGAGGTACGCCCCGCATAACCTTACTGTGGACTTTTGGGCTAGGTCTCATTTTGGGCCTGGAGTTTGGGCTTGTTGGAATAGAGTATTGGACCAGAGGAATATATATATTCGTGCTTGGGCCCTTAAGTTGGGCTTGCCATTTAGTTTTGAGAGCGCGCCTCGGGTGAGCCCATTTATTATTGGGCCTTGATGGGCCCAACGAGTTTTAGGGTATTAATGGGCTGGTTAATGGTCTACCCTTAGAACTAATGAGTGAGAGTTTAGACTTAGTTCCTAATTGGGTTAACTGTGGGTTTGGCTCAGAGTTAGAGGCCGGTGCGCACCAACAGCGTTTTTAGGGGATGTTCTTCATGCGAGGTGAGTCTTCTCACTATACTTACCATGAGTGGTATCCTTGTGTGACTGAGATGTCTTATATGCTTATTTGTGTGTTGTGATATTCTGCATTATGTCTCTGTGATTTATGCTGAGTATTGTTATTATGAGTTTATTGAGTTAGGACCGGAGGGTCCACCTGAGTTCTGGGATCGGAGGGTCCCACTGAGACACATTGACCGGAGGGTCTTTTCTGAGTATAGCCATGAGAGGATATTGAGATGTGTGTGGTATTTTGGGGAACTCACTAAGCTTCGTTCTTACCATGTTATGTGTTATGTGTTTCAGGTTTTTCTCAGGATCGCGAGAAGGCACCGACTCGATTGTACACACTAGAGAAAGAGTTATGTTTTGTGAAATGCGTTATGGGAATTATATGATTTTAAAATGAAAATTTTGTTTGGAAATTTACGGTGTTACATACTTCTTCTTTTAGTTCACCATTAAGAAAAGCACTTTTCACATCCATCTGATGAACCTTGATGGTTTTATGAGCTGCATACGCTAAGAAAATACGTATGGCTTCCATCCTTGCAACTAGTGCATATGTTTCATCGTAATAAACACCTTCAAGTTGACTATACCCCTTTGCAACTAAGCGTGCTTTGTTTCGTACTACCACACCAGATTCATCTAACTTGTTCTTGTAAACCCATCTTGTACCGACAACTGTGTGACCTTTTGGCTTCGGTACCAATTTCTAAACTTTATTATGTTCAAACTCAACAAGTTCCTTTTGCATTACAATGATCCAATCGGGCTCCATAAGTGCTTCTTTTGTGGTTCTAGGCTCGACCGATGAAATGAATGCTGCATAGTGACAATGGTTATTTAAATAAGAAGAACAATTTTGAATACCTGATGACAGGTTGTCGATGATTTGAACTGGCGGGTGATCTTTCGTCCAAATGTGTAGACGAGATTGCTGATGGACTACAACTGCATTTGAGGGAATATCCTCTACGTCAAAGGACTCTTTGAGTCTGCTTGAAGAAGGTAGTTCCCCCTCGATGTGAGAGTAAACCGCAGATGAATCTTGGACTGTTGGGATCGGTTCTGCAGTTGGTAATGCAAGTTCCCCTTGGATTGAAGATGGGAGTTCCCCTTGAACCGATGACGGTTCCCCCGGGATTGACGAGTGATTAATAATCATTGGATCCGTTCTTGTATCAATATTTTCAAATTCTTCATCCTCAGAGTCTTCAGACACGGTTGATTGATTGGTTGGTCTGCGGGTAGGTGTTGTAGCAGCATCTTTAATTACTGGAACCTCGATGGTTGTAACTTCAAAAAGAATTGAACTTTCCCCCTCAAACGGTGAAGTGGAAGTATTGAATGACGTTCCTTCAGACATGATTGGTCCATATACTTCTGCATGTTGTTGTTGGGGTACCGAAGACACCAAAATTTCTGAAAGATGTGCTATCTCCTCGGGATCGAATAGGTCTTCATAGTTAACTTCAACTATAGTTAACGGACCCGAGGAGGTTGGAATATCACTTTCCAAGATGAACTTTGTTTCTGTTGAAGGGGCAGTGATGCAGACGTAATAGTCATCGAATTTGACGTCAAAGCTTTCGACTATTAGTCTTGTACGTCGTATGAGAACCCTGCATGCAACATTGTTGGTTAACTAACCCATGAGGATCCCTTCATCAGAATTCAGTGCAAACTTGTTAAGATGATCCTTGTTGTTGATCACAAAACACCTGCAACCAAAAATGTGAAAGAATCGAACATTGGGTTTTCGATTGTTGAGACCTTCATAAGCAATCTTGTTGAGGCGTTTGCAAATGATGCTTCGATTTTGAACAAATCATGCAGTTGCCACTGCTTCTGCCCAAAAGTAGAGAGGTAATTTGGAAAAATTAAGCATCGATCTAGCTGCTTTGACCAATGTTCTATTCCTTCTCTCAACTATTCCATTTTATTGTGGTGTATAAGGTGCCGAGAAGTTATGGCTGATTCCATTGGAGACTAAAAAACTATTCAAGAGTTGATTAGTAAATTAAGTGCCATTATCACTTCTTATCCATCTGATAGGTAGTTTGATCTGAAGCTCTATTTCTTTGATGAAGTTGATCATGATCTGCGGTGTGTTTGACTTGAGTCCCAAAAAGAAGACCCAAGTGAAGTGAGTAAAGTCATCAACTATGACCATAATATATTTCTTGTGATGAAGACTGGATACGGTTGATAGACCGTAGATTTTGATGTGAAGTAGCTCTAGAGGTTCAACGATTGAAGAATCAGCTATCAGAGGATGGCTACCTTTAGTTTGTTTACCAGATTTACAGGCTGGGCACAAAATATCATTGTTATACTTCAAGATTGGTAGTCGTCAGACTAACTCTTCAGTTACCAAGTTGTTGATGTATCTGAAGTTGAGGTGAGAAAGTTTACGGTGCCATAACCAACTCACTTCAAACACGACCTTTGACAGAAAACACAACATCAGTTTGCCAATGATCAGAGAGACATCCAATGGATACATTGTCCCTTCAGCTTTAGATTTGATCAAGCATGTGTTTCTGTCATTTTTCATGATATAGTAATATTCACTATCGAACTCAACCCGATGACCAACTTTGCATAATTGACCCATACTGATCATATTATGTTTTAGACCTTCTACGTAAACAACTCGTTGAATAGAGAAGCTACCCGTACTCAAAACTCCATATCCCCTGATAATCTCGTTTGCGTTGTTCCCAAAGGTGACATGTCCACCACCACTGATTGGCCTAAAATCTCGAAGGTATTCCAACCTTCCAGTCATGTACAAGGAGAAGGCACAATCGATTAACCATTCTTCTTCTTGTTCCTCCTTGCACATTCCCTGCACATTCAGTTGGTTAGTGTGGGCACCCAAACAAGTTTGGATCCCGTAGTAACATGGGAAACTTTCTTAACATATGAATGCATGTGGGACTTGGAAACAAGTTTCTTTTTCCATTTTGGTTTGGGACCACAATGTGTCACATCTTTTTGAGTTTTTCGAGTTGGGATTTTACAAGTCTTTGATGGCAGTGGATAAAAGCAAAAAGATAAGTTCTTTTCATTAATCCACAAACCATACTTAGTCAATGGTCTGGAGGGTGTGGTCTTTTGCTTTTGACTGGTCCGAGGTTGGTGTTTCTTGAAATTGTCCACTTAATTTTGAAAAGGTTTGTTGAAAGACCTTATCTTGGGTTTAGACCTTTTGACTGATGGAAGGGATTTCGAAAATTGTGAAGTGTGTAAAATACCCTTCATTTTTGTGTCTTTTAAGGAATTTGGTGATGGTGGCTTGGCCCCTTTTTGAAGGTTTTCAATTTTGTTTGAGTCAAGAGTTTTAGTCACTGTACATGACTTTTTGCACGATCCATCGACTACATTGGGTTTTGAAAAGTTATTTGCAGTGGTGGGTTTTTTCAAAATTCCTTTTGTTTGAAAACTTGGTCTGGTTTTTGAATTTTTTGCTTTTGGAATCAACTTCCCACTTTTCACGTCGGGATATGATCTCCTTTTCCAGAACCAAATTTTCTTCTACCTTTGGTGAGACAATATCAGAAACATTTAATTGAGGTTTCTTGAAATTCTATGTTTGAGGTAAAAATAAAGGACTTGAGTCATCAGAACTAGATAGTTCATGACTCTGAGAACATTATCCAAATTCAAAATTATCAATGGGCAGTTCATGCAAGATAGGCTAAAGAGTAGTTGTGCTTTTGACTGGGGTCTGCGGTAGAGAGGACTGGAGTACCGCAGAGTAATTCATTGGTGACTCTTGGTTGGGACATGTCTTGGAAGGAAAGGATGGACAATCTTCAACTAATTCAGGTCCTTCCAAAATAATTTCTTTTTCCACATCTGAACTGGACTGAGAGCCGAGACAAATTATGACAATGATGGGTAAGAGATCATCTAGGTTACCCGGGGATTCAGGAATAATTTCCTCAATCACAAAATTGTTGCTAAGTTCATGAAGTCTACCAAAGTGACAGCGTATGTCTTCGGGAAAAGTCTTGTCATTGACTGGATAATGAAAAGTCCGATGTAGTGGGACATAGGGACGATTGGCATCAAACCGAGGAGGAGAGTTCTCATTGGTTGAGTACCCATTGGACCATCCCCAATTATAAGTGTTGTGTACGGTCCCATTGTTAACTAAGTTCTTAATTGCTTCACTTTTCACCAGCATCTTTTTCAGTTTTAAACATAGATAGTTGTTACCTATCTTCTTCATTCTCGAAAATTGAAACAACTCTTTCCCAGTTAACACAATTTTTTGGGAACCCACTTGCACTTCAACACTTGAGAAAACTCTTTAAAATTTCTTCTTCCTTTCAACAAATAAGAACCAAATGACGAAAATTTAACATCATTCTCGAAAATTGTACCAACGATGAGACTTTTTCTCATTTCTCCAATAACAAAATTCGTCATCATGTCGAATTTGATGACTTTCAACATATTTGGCTTTGAAATTCGACACCATAGCAACATTTGACTTTTTTTGCTTAGGCACCCAAATTTTCTTGGTTTTAATCTTCTTCTTCTTTTTTTTCACCATTTTTTTATTTTGAAGATTCATAATCAAAAGACATAACATCCTTCACAATTTCAACATTATTCGTTTGAATCAAATCCTTTGGGGATTGATACATATGAACTTCTTGAACTTTGTGTTTTCTATAAGGTATCATACCTTCAAACAAATCACATAAACATGATTATTCTTCAGTTTGAGTCCCAATAGAGCAAAATCTTTTCACAACAACATTTGATTCACTAGAATCACTTTCACAATCACTTTCATTATTTGTGATGTCTTCAACATGAACAAAATCATGAAAATGTTCATGAAATTTTTTAGATTTCTTCTTTTCTGGAACATGAAGAACACTATGAACATCTTCAAGAACACCATTACAAACTCCAAGAACATCTTCAATAATTTCAAGATCACGATGAACATTAGGATCTTCAATTAAAGAAACATATTTTCTTATATACATTTCCAATTCCTTAGGTTCTTTATTAAAATAACATTGTAAGATCAATCGTTTCTTCAATTAGAATCATGTTGGAACTATGACAAAGAGGTTGAAATATCAATTTTTCAAAACCATCTTTCTTGGCATAAGAAACCGGAATGTTCTAATTGAATCTACCATCTTTTGAATATTTGAACATAAATCCATAATATTGCTCCTTATTGACTTTGTACTTGATATTTTCGATCATCACGTTCCAAGAATCATACTCCAAGTTCACCATATTTGATCAATTAACAAAAAGATCAACAGGTACTGGATATTTCAGGAGCGAGAAAACAGATCTGAAAAAGAGTTCTAGAGAGAGAATATGAATCTGACAAGAACTTTAGAGAAAGAAACTGAAACAAGTTCTAGAGAGAGAAAATGAATCTGAATCACATTCTAGAGAGGGAAAATCGAATCTGAATGAAAAAAGAACTAAATTCGATTTCTAGAACAAGAACTCTCTCAAAAACAGAAAACTTACAACATTTGAAGCTTGATGTGAGATTCACGAATTTAGATTTTCATCATGGATCAATTTCTTGAAAAAGTTGTTAAACCTTCAAGAATAAGCTCTGATACCATATGTAGGATCCCACTGACGATGACAAATGCAAAATTGAAGAATTAATGTATAATCGATAAAACCCAGTTTAAAGTTTAAGCACAGTTTGTATAGATAAAGAGGATAGTACAAAAATGTAGAAGCATGTGCTTGCTATATTTAGGTTGGCTGAGGGTTGAACGTTGACTTTTTTGGACCAATTTGACTATTGGTCAACTGTATTGGGATTTAGTCTTGGAAGGGAGAAAAATAGTTTTTTTGTCCCGAGGAGGGTAGTTATAAGTTAAGACCCTTTGAATGTGGATTATTACCTTAATTATTGATTGGGGTTTTACTATGTGTACGTTTAGTGTGAGGAGTTCCAGTAGCAATAACTCGAGTGTGTGTGATTGTCTGTCTGTAGATTGAGGTGAGTCTTCTCAGTATACTGTATAGGATGCTAGTTATCTATGTGACTCTTGCATGTGTATGTTGGGTTGGGCCCATTCATTATATCTTGGGATGGGCCCCTTTATTATATCTTGGGTTGGGCCTATTTATATGTATGTTGGGTTGGGCCCATATCTATGTACGTTGGGCCAGGCCCATTGACATGTTGGGTTGGGCCCATTTGTATGGTATGTGGTATTTTAGGGAATTCACTAAGCTTCATGCTTACAGTTTGTGGTTTAATATTTTTCAGGTACTTCCAGTTTCAAAGGGAAGGTCCCGGCCTGACTGTACAACATCCCCTGATGTCTTTTCCACACTAATTATATTTGTTTACACTAATGTTTGGAAAATAAAATTCATTCTAATTGGTTTTGGAACAAATTGTTGTATAAAATTAATGGTTTGTAGATGAATTTCTTTATCGGTATTTTTGGGACGTTACAAGTTGGTATCAGAGCCTTGGTTTGTAGGATTTGGTCACACTATCAGGTGTCTCTAAACTTAAACTGGGGAATTGGTAATCTTTTTGAAATAAAACAAATTTCCTGAAAAGATTTTTACAAAGAAAGGGGTGCGATGCATGCAATCAGTCCAGCTCAACTAAGTGGTTCCTAAAATACCCATACCCGTTGATATGTTGTATGTGTTATAGTATGATATGCATACTAGAAGTTAGAATAAGGATCTACTCTAGGTTGCATGCTAGAATGCCTTCTTAGGAGAGATGCCTTGTATGCCTGATCTATGAACTGGTACATATGCCTGATAGTGAGTAGGCTAAGGACCTTCATGTTAGTACCTAAAAGTGAACCTCTAGCAATCATTCAATAAGAAGATCCAAAATCAGTCTCTGGTACGAAATGGAGTGGTGTTCCAGAATGCTTACTAGTGCGAAATGGAATTGATGTCCGAGATGGAGATTAAAGTCAGAAATGAAGTTTTGTGGTGCGAAGTGAAAAGATGTTCCGAGATAGTGAATCCGTCTGCATTAATTATTCTTGTCGTTTTGCTTGATGTAACTTTACATGGGACTAAGTCTTTTTTGTCAAAATGGATAATCAGAGTGTCAGGAGTTATACTTTTATCCAGTCCTTTGTATACATCTTGGTATGTACGTTTGATCTCCTTTTTCCTATATAAGGAGTGTTTAATGATATGAATAAAAGACAGATTGTTGCTCCAAAGATAGCTATATTCACATTTACTTCACTTTTCTCTCAAATCAAACTCTTTCAAACATTCTTCGTGTTCATTTATTGTCTTTACTTTGATTATACTCATAGTTCCATATTTAATACTTAAAGTACTTTGTTGATCTTCCTCTTCAGTCTCGAATGGTCTTACCAGACTTGACTGGAACACTTAATCAGAAGCAGACATTGATCATAAGCATTAACTCAAGGTTTGAGTTTTCAAGCCTTGTCCCTATGCAATCAGATCCTTGTTCTCATACTTAAGGAATCATATGCTAGAATCACCTTATTTATGTGATACCTTGTAGCCTAGGAGGAGTTGGGATGTTATGCATTACTTGGAATCTTTATTAGTAGAGTTAATTGCTAAGTGTATGTTTAAAATTTGTATACGATTAGGATCATATAGCCCTAGAATGATTGATTTGGTCTTATTTCATGTTCCTTATTTGGTTGTGGACTTAGGGTGGATCCATTTATTCGATCGTCTGTCTGGTCCTGTATTGTGTACAATTTGCATGCATCAGGCAACCATCGGTGTTGGTAGAAGTTCCTAGTATTGCAGAAGCAAGTGAGACAAAGATTCCTAGGAGAGCATAGGGAGTGTTATAGTAGGTTATGTATGTTGTTTAGCATAGGGCTTATGCGAGTTTCCATGATAAATTGACTTAGAGGATTCAGGATGATTCTTGAGGAAAGTACGGATAGGTGTGGAATGTAGTATTGGGCCTGTACTACTGAAAGCATAGGATTCGTGCTCGAATCAAGGAAAGTTAGGGGGATTCTAAGGAGTTGGTTGAGTGCAGAGAGTGATTCGTTGCAGTATTGTGGTATTTATCAATCTTCGGTTATCGCTATTCAGGATGAAGATGAGTTTGGTATATGTGTAGGCCTTAGTGGCCATGGCAGTTTTGATCTGGATGGTACAGATCTGTACGAGCTAGTTGATCTTAAGGTGTTAGAGACCTTGTTCAAAGTAGTGCTAGTTTGAGTCGTGAGGCTCATGTAGGATTCGAATGTGATGATCGACTCAAGGATTGTAGCCTGAGGACGAGTGGTCGGTTGATAGATTGGGACATCGTTCTCTACCATGGGGCTATGTTCTTCCAGCCCCCGTGTTTGAGAGGGGTAGAGATCATATGTATGACAGTTGATAGATGGAAGAAATGGAGGGTGTTCTCCACATTATTATTTTCCGCGAGGGAGTATTTTTTTGTTCATGGTGAATTGTTTCCGTCTTACACCAAGCGAATGTTCGAGACTCGACTGTTCTTTTGGTTTGATGGCCTAGATGAAGATCTTGCCGCAAGGTGGATATATGGAAAAGTTTTGAAAAGATCGAGATGTTCCTTACTTACAAAGGAGAGTTCTATTGATATGCTAAGTTTGTTGGAGCTATTATTTGAGCATCTGTAAGGAATTCTTGAAGCTTCAGAGGAGGATAAGGTTGAATGAGGTGATGGTATTGGGAAGAGTTTTCGAGGTCCCCATCTAAGGTTCAAGGTTTCTTTATGAAGTATTCGGCCATTATTCGAGGGACGTCATATGCCATGTTACATACCAGGAGTCAAGGTCGGATTGTGTGTAACGTCCAAAAATTTAAGACGAAAAATTTCATTTTCATAATAATAAAATCATCAATAAAACATGTTTATAAAATCATACAAGAAAACAAAGTACGTCAATCAAACATCCCAAATACAACATATTCAAGTAAGGCGGAAATCATGATGTGTGTGCGATGCGTTCATCTTGAGCTCTTCCCCTTCGATATGGAAGTACCTGAAACATAAACTGAAAACCGTAAGCACAAAGCTTAATAAGTTCCCCAAAATACCACATACCGTACATATCTACCAGCTTAAGGCTGTGTCGAGTCTATTTTGCCCTCAGGTCTATTTCACCCCGAGTCTATTTCAACTAATGTGTTGGCCCAAAGCCGTATCGGGTCTATTTCACCCATGGGTCTATTTCATCCCTGAGTCTATCTCAACTCATCTGTCAGCGCATAGTTGTACCGAGTCTATTTCACCCCACATACATATAGCAAACATGCATACTTGCATATAACACATACAACAGGAGTCACAAAGACTAAAAGCACATAACATATCCTAGTGTCCTACAGTATAGTGAGCAAACTCACCTCTGTCTGTTGTCAGTCAAACAAATGATCAAGCTGCTGAACCAGAAAATCCCCGTGCTAATCAATCAAATAAAACCCCAATTAATAATTCGGCCATAAACCCTAACCGGGAATCTAGTTCATTTGTCCAACACATAGGCTAAAAGACCATTTTGCCCTTTCCTCGCTTGGCTCATTAATCGAGGCCCAACCCAATGACATCCAAAAGCCAATATGGTACAAATTCCTAAATCCAAGAAGGCCCAAAGCCTAACACTGACGCAAGGTCAGAAAGACTAGTGGCCCAACAACGCCCAAAGCCCTAGTAGTCCAAATATGGCCAAAATCACAAAAGTCAACAGCTGTTGAGTATGCCCAACGTACTCAGACTTACGCCCTGCATACGTCATCTTTGGTGTACGAGCTGGGTATGCCCAACGTACTCCACATCAGTCCAAACTCGCCATTAAGTGCTTAATCGGTTAAGCCATTAAGTCTAATTCTCAGATATGATCCACATAAAGTTGACAACTTAACTCCTTTTCATGTCTTAATGGGACCCAATACTCAATAAAACCGATAATAAGAACCCTAACTTATGCATGGTCCAATATAACACATCAAGATTACATTTTTATGAACTAAGGACCTCAAAAATGCTAAGATCTAGCATCCCTAGCTTCTGGAGTAGCTCATACTCTCAAGAATCACTTAAAGGACCATAAAAGTCATAAAAACAAGCCCTAAATATATCTATCAAAAGAACCATCAAGTTAAGAGCTTTATACCTCCAAAATCTTTCTAAGTTAGTGAGGATTCTGGATCCACAAGCTCTAGCCACACCAATGCAACTTCAAAGAGTTCTTCTTCCTTCAAGACCACCAAAAACACCTTTAAAGTTCAGTTTCAAGCCCAAAACACTCAAAATTAAATTTGGGTTTATTTCTTAGGGTTTGGAGAGATTGAGGGTGGTCATAAGAAAGTCCACGAGCAACTTAAATTGTTTAAATAACGCACAAACCCGAAAAATTAGGGTTGGCCCTAGGTGACCGTACCCGTACGCCCCACGTACGTGGATGCCTCCGTGACCAAGCCATCAAGCCAGTACGCCCAACGTACTCCTAGCATACGTCCAACGTACTCAGCTAGGGACCAAAATGCAAGAGTTTTTTAAGGTTAAGGGCTAAAACAAAAAATACACAGAATGCAAATGTTATAATTCTCCCCCACTTGAATCTGACTTCATCCTCGAAGTCCGTCGCTGCGAACAACTCCGAAAAATGCTCCATCATCTCGAACTCGGGATCACACGTCTATTTTGAACCCTTGCGGTGATGCCATTACATCTTAATAGATCCACCGACTTATTCCACAGATCCTTTGTTTTCCTATCAATGATGGCAATCAGTCTCTCTATATAATTCAAGCAATCATCCACCTGAATATCCTCCAATGGAACCACGATGGAATCATCAACCAAACATCTCCACAGTTGAGAGACATGAAACGTGTTATGTATCTAACTAAGCTCCTCGAGTAGATCCAGGTGATAAGCAACCCTGCCCACCCAGGCTAAAACCCTGAAAGGTCCAATATATCTGGGGCCCAACTTGCCCCTCTTCCTTAATCAGATGACACCTTTCCAAGGTGACACCTTCAGGAGAACCATATCCCCAACCTGGAACTCTATATCTGATCGACGCTTGTCGGAATAGCTCTTCTGTCGACTATGTGATATCTGAAGTCTACCCCGAACCTATGAATCAACTCAATATTCATGAGTACCACCTCAGTACTCCCCATGAGTCATTGACCAACCCCACCCCAACATATCGGGGTCCTGCACTTCCTCCCATAGAGCATCTCAAAAGGAGGTCGATCAATGTTGGCGTGATAACTATTGTTATACGAAAACTACATCAAAGGGAGATACATATCCCAACTCCCTTTGAAATCCAATACACATTCCCGGAGTATACTTCAAGATCTAGATAGTCTGCTCACTCTGTCCATCAGTCTGTGGGCGGAAAGTCATGCTGAAATGCAGGCAAGTACCCAACTCCTCGTGAAACCTATACCAGAACCTGGAAGTAAATCGGACATCCCTATATGAAACAACTGAAACCGACACCCCATGTCGTGCCACAACCTTCCTGATGTAAATGTCAGCCAACTCATCTGCAGAGATGCTCTCTTGAACCGAAACGAAATGTGCGCTCTTGGTCAATCAATCCACGATGACCCATATCGAATGTACTCCAAACGATGTCTATTAGGTTGTGTAAAACCCAACAAATAAAGGGGTACAAAATGACTCCAAAAACACTGCTACTTTACACCAAAAATGTAATACAAGGTAAGCAGGGTCAATCCACAGAGACATTGAACAAATGCTTATACCTTTTTGCGTAAGGTACAAAAATGGTCACAGAAGTGGGGGGTTTATATGAAATGATTTAAGCAAGAGAATAACTAATAAGTAAATGATCGATTAAATGAAACAAATTCAAGATTCATGAGGACTCCAACTCTATGTATGATGAATTAGCAATGTGATTCCAAAATGACATGATATTTATCCAATTATACCTAAGTTGGTACTTGGAAGTGCTAACAAGCTCTAACACTTCCTATTCACCACACTGTCAAATTCAAAACAAGCTCTTTGAAAATAACCTAACCTTCTAATTTAAGTCTAAACAACCTCTTAGATAGAAATCAAAAGGTTGCAATGAGATTTATGTGAATGTTCCCAACAACACTCAATACTCCTCATAAGCTCGGGAGTGTAAGAATGTGTGAATAAGATTTACACAAAATTCATTCAATAGAAATCAGTTTAGTGCTTGTTACCTAGTCCAATTTACAAAGCAGTTATGGATTTTGCAATTAGATAACTTGAATGACCTAACCCTAATTCAAATGGCCAGTAAGAATCACAATTAGAATCAAACATTTGATTGAAACAAAATCAAATTCACTAAATAGAAATTGAAGGCAAACATCAAGTCACGTGATTGAAATCACAACTAAGAAGTCAAGACATAAAGTTGGAGAAACTAAGGTTCTAGCCACACATGACTAGAACAAGATCACAAACCTAGAAAATGAAATTAAAGTGCTTACAAAATGAAATTAAATGTTTGCAAATGTTAATCAACTCCAAAATTTCCAGAAAATCGCCCAAAATGCTCTCAAATTCGACATACAGAAAAATGAAACTGGTTGCTATCTTTTAGGAAAGATGAGAAACTGCTTTTATACCCACATCCAAGTTTACACAGTTTGTGTGAATTTGCACTGAAGTTTACACGGCTCGTGTAAATGCAATAAATAGTCTGCTCAAATTGGTTGGGTCTTCAAAGTACGTTGGTAAAGTATGCTCGATTACACGACCCGTGTAAACTCATGGCTATAGTTTACACGGTCGTGGAAGTCCATAAATGGCTGAAATACTTGAGGATTGTGGCCATTGACCCTGCTTTCGGAACATCGGGAAGGAATATTTGAGGATTGTGGCCATTGAGGGACTTCCACAACTATGTAAACTATAGCCATGAGTTTACACGGGTCGTGTAATCGAGCATACTTTAGCAACGTACTTTGAAGACCCAACCAATTTGAGCAGTCTATTTATTGCATTTACACGGGCCGTGTAAACGTCAGTGCAAATTCACACAGACCATGTAAACTTGGATGTGGGTTTAAAAGCAGTTTCACATCTTTCCTAATAGATAGCAACCGATTTCATTTTTATGTCTGTCGAATTTGAGAGCATTTTGGGCGATTTTCTAGAAATTTTGGAGTTGATTAACACTTGCAAACATTTAATTTCATTTTGTAAGCACTTTAATTTCATTTTCTAGGTTTGTGATCTTGTTCTAGTCATGTGTGGCTAGAACCTTAGTTTCTCCAACTTTATGTCTTGACTTCTTAGTTGTGATTTCAATCACGTGACTTGATGTTTGCTTTCAATTTCTATCTAGTGAATTTGATTTTGTTTCAATTGAATGTTTGATTCTAATTGTGATTCTTACTGGCCATTTGAATTAGGGTTAGGTCATTCAAGTTATCTAATTGCAAAATTCGTAACTGTTTTGTAAATTGGACTAGATAACAAGCACTAAACTGATTTCTATTGAATGAATTTAGTGTAAATCTTATTCACACATTCTTACACTCCCGGGCTTATGAGTATTGAGTGTTGTTGGGAACATTCACATAAATCTCATTGCAATCTTTTGATTTCTATCTAAGAGGCTGTTTAGACTTAAATTAGAAGGTTAGGTTATTTTCAAAGAGCTTGTTTTGAATTTGACAGTGTGGTGAATGGGAAGTGTTAGAGCTTGTTAGCACTTCAAAGTATAAACTTACGTATAATTGGATAAATATCATGTCATTTTGGAATCACATTGCTAATTCATCATACATAGAGTTGGAGTCCTCAAGAATCTTGAATTTGTTTCATTTAATCGATCATTTACTTATTAATTATTCTCTTGCTTAAATCATTTCATATAAACCCCCCACTTCTGTGACCATTTTTGTACCTTACGCAAAAAGTATAAGCATTTGTTCAGTGTCTCTGTGGATTGACCCTGCTTACCTTGTATTACATTTTTGGTGTAAAGTAGCAGTGTTTTTGGAGTCATTTTGTACCCCTTTATTTGTTGGGTTTTACACACCCTAACACTATCCGTGGAAACTTCGTGATGAAATCCATGGTAATCTCTTCATTTTTTCCAAACGGGAATGCCTAATGGCTGAAACTTAACGTGAGGTCGTTGATGCTCGTCCTTGACTTTCCTGCAAGTCAGACACTTCTCCACATACCAGACCACATCTCGCTTCATGTATGGCCACCAATAGTCGAGCCAGAGATCCCTATACATCTTTGTTGCTCTGGGATGAATAGAGAACCTTGACCTGTGTGCCCCCTCCATGAAAACCTGGTGCGCACCACCCAAATACGGAACCCACAATCTCCAATGAAGGGTCAATAACCTCCGGCTATCATAATTGAAGGAAGCCACCTAAACCACTATGCGCTCACTCTTCTGGTTCTCTTCCTTCATAGCCTCAATCTGAGCCTCTTGGATCTTTTCTAAAAGTGGATTAATCACCGTCATTCTCAAACACATATTCCTCATCGGAGCCGCGACTGCCTTGCGGCTGAGAGCATCGACCACTACGTTGGCCTTCCCCGGGTGATATAGGATCCCACAATCATAATCTTTCACCACATCCAACCATATATGATGCCTCATGTTCAGATTTAGTTAATCCATCAAATACCTCAGGCTCTTGTGACCTGGGTAGATAGTACAACGGAATCCATAGAGGTAATGTCGCCAAATCTTAAGGGCAAACACTATAGTTCCCAACTCCAAATCATGCGTAGGGCAATTCGCCTCATGAGACTTCAGTTGTCTCGAAGCGTAAACAATAACACGGCCCCGCTGCATCAACACTGCTCGCAAAGATGTAAACGATGCATCACAATATACCACAAAATCCTCAATACCCTCCGGCAGGGTCAGAATCGGAGCCTTGCATAACCGCTGCCTCAGAGTCTCAAAAGTTTCCTGGTGCTCAGGCCCCCAACAAAAAGTGACAGTCTTCTTTGTCAACCGAGTCATAGGAACCGCTATCTTGGAGAAATCCTGAATGAATCTTCGATTGTAACCTGCGAATCCAAGGAAACTCTAAATATCAAATGGGGACCTTGGAACCTCCCACCTCATCACCACCTCGACCTTGGCCAGATCGACAAGAATACCATTCTGGTTGACAAGGTGCCCCAAAAACTGCACCTCGGGCAACCAAAATTCACACTTGGAGAACTTCGCATATAGCCTCTCCCTCCTCGGAGTCTCCAATACCTCCTTCAGATGCACCTCATGTTGTTCCTGGGTCTTGGCATAGACCAAGATGTCATCAATAAACAAAATCACAGACCAATCCAACATGGGTCTGCATACGCGATTCATGAGATCCATGAATGCGGCTGGAGCATTGGTGAGCCCAAAGAGCATCGCCACGAACTCGTAATGACCATAACGATTCTGGAAGGCCGTCTTCTGTGTATCCTCCACTCTCACCCACATCTAATGATAACCCAAACGCAGATCAATCTTGGAAAACCAAGATGCACCATGAATTTGGTCAAATAAGTCGTCAATCCTCGGGAGTGGATAACGGTTCTTTACCGGTAGCTTATTCAGCTCCCGGTGGTCGATACACATCCGATACGATCCATCATTCTTCTTCACAAACAGGATAGACGCTCCCCATGGCGCACTATCCAGTTGGATAAATCCCTTGTCTAACATCTCCTCCAGCTGTGTAGACAACTCTTGCATCTCAGGAGGTGTTAAATGATAAGGTGGTTTGGCTATCGGAGTCGTGCCAGGAACCAAGTCAATCCGAAACTCCACCTGCCTCTCCAGAGGCACTCCAGGAAAATCATTCAGGAACACATTAGGATATTCCCGAACAACTGGTAAATCATCCACAATTGCCTTACCCTTCTCCCGGGTATCCATCACATAGGTAACCAATCTAGAACAATGATAACGTCTATTTTATACATATATTTATGATGTTTTCTTATTACTTTATACTATGTTTTATGCTATTTAGAACTAAAAGATACTTAATACACTTTGAAATATTCAATTACAGTTAAAATGGGAGCTGGAATGCAAAAGGAGGAAAATGGAGCTGAAAAGATGCAAAAAGGATATTGCTGGCAGATTGACCCCTCTTCAGTGTTTCAGAATCTATGATATTCCACTTCGAGTTGTGCGACAAAAAACTTCATAACGGCCGTTTTGAGGGTCTAGAAGGCGGCCGGTAGGTCGTTAAGCTGACAGGATCGAAGATCTGAAGGATTAGAGAGCGGATTCGTGTCGGTAATCATGTGGTTTGTTATTGTGACCATGTTTAGCATTCCACTGTGATACTACAATGTTTTTACTTTCTGATTTTGGTGTTAAAACCATTTGCTTTGTGTTTATGATTAGATGAAACCTTGATTTGTGGATTAATTGCTATATTTGATTGTTTTATTCGTGTTTAATTTATCTTGTTGAGCTTGTTAAAAGATCCTCATGTGTTAATGACAATTATTTTCTGTTAATTATTAAGATGAAAGTAACTATGCACTCACCTAATTAGGTGGTGGCTCGGTACTCGGACAGCCCTTCGTTATCCCAAAACAATTTTTCCCTTGACAAAACCTAGTATCAATACCACTAGGATTTAGTCTAACGTTAACCGCGACTAATTAATAGTCTAGCTATTATTATTATTATACAAGCGTTAAACAACACTCTATATAACTCATAATAATAGCCCAAATAATTATTTTTAGGTCCTAATAATGTTACTATAATTAAATAAAAGCTATATTAAAAATAGCGTAGGCGTAACTCACTTATAGCGGGTTTATAGAAAACCGGGCTTTGCTTGGAGCAGCGTTTCCGAACCAAAAGACCCTTTTTCTCGGGACTTCGGGAGCCTCGGGGCTTCCTTCGGGTGCTAGGGGGTTACCTAGACTTTAGGGGGGGTTAGGGGATTAGAGAGAGAAACTAGTGAGAGAAAGAAGAGGTTTTGGTGTGATTTCCTCGACAGCCTTCGCAACCCTTTTATAGGCGCCAGCCTCGGACATACGCTGGGCGTAGTCCTTGGCTATGCGGGGCGTAACTTCAAATAAGGCATAGGTCGCGAGACCTCCGTGGGGCGACGTGGAGCTTCCGAGACCAAGCGATTCTGAACGCGGGGCGTACCCGTTTATGTAGTGCGTATGCGAGGCCAGGTGTCTCCATCCGAAGCGAGGCCGTGGGCCGCAAGCGACGGCTGTGATTGTGCCACGTCATCAATTTCGCATCAGTCTCGCAATTTTCCTTCCCGACTTCTAAAATTCATAACTTTCGTATACGAGCTCCGTTTTCGACGTTCTTTATATCCAAGCGTAGGCGGGAACGTACTCTACAACTTTCGTTTAGACACCATCGGCTAATTTTGACTTTATTTTAAAAGTTATATTTTTAACAGGCCGGGAAAGGATTGGTCCTTTAAAAATTCATAACTCCTTAATCTGACGTCCGTTTTCGTCTGTCTTTTTATCGTTATGCTACTATTAATGAGATCTTCAACTCTCGTTTAGGTTGTATCGGCTAGAAACCGCTTGATCTAATATTCGAACTTCGGGTTGTACACTGCTAAGCCGAAACTTCGAAAAATCATAACTTCCTCATACGAAGTCAGATTTGGGCGTTCTTTTTATGGACACTCTCGGTTTAACGTTTTCTACGACTTTCGTTTAGATCGCTAAGCCTAAAAATCGCTTTATCGTAAATTCACTATTTACGCTTCCCGGTGCCGTGTCGGTTCCGTCGCGAAACTTCGACGGGTCATAACTTCTTCGTTATAATTCGGATTTCGACATTATTTATATCCCCGGAATCAATGTTTCGACCACTACAACTTTATGTAGAGATATCGGGTTTATTTCACACTTTAATTTTGACGCTTATTTTTATCCTTTATTTATTATACATTTATAAATAAATAATAAACATATAATTTCACATAATTCACATAATACTCAAATATTTCATCTTTATTACATCAAAAAGAGTTACAATAGTTGACCTAGACTATTACATCATCTACTACTGCTTATCCCTGAAACACGGGCGTTACAATTCTCTCCCCCTTAGGATGATTCCGTCCCAGAATCATGCATCAGCAAACAGATGTGGGTAGCGACTCATCATGTCACTCTCTGTTTCCCAAGTGAGATTCGGCCCATTCGTATGTTTCCAACGGACTAACACTAAGTCGTCCATCTTGCGTCATAACTTCTTAGTCTTACGGTCAACAATTGCCTCGGGCTCTTCGATTAGCCTCTTATCCTCATCCATTCTTAACTCTGAGATTGGAATTATGTCGGGAACTTCTCCCGAGAACTTCCTCAAATAACACACATGGAAGGTGTTATGAATACCATCTAGTTCTTCGGGTAATTCGAGCTTGTAAGCTTGGTTCCCAATCTTCTGAAGAACTTTGAACGGTCCAATAAACCATGGAATCAACTTTTCTCGCTTCCCGAATCTTATAAGTCCCTTCCATGGTGAGACTTTAAGCAAAACCGAATCCCCAACTTTGAAGGTCATCGGTCGTCTTTTCTTCTCAGCATAGCTCTTCTGAAGATCCTGAGTTGCTAACATCCTTTACCTTATCACTTTTAACTTCTCAGCAGTCTCATGGACTATCTCGGGGCCCATAAACTACTTCTCTCCAGCCTCAAGCCAACAATATGGCGTACGACACTTCTGTCCGTACAAAGCTTGATAAGGTGCCATCTTGATGCTCGAGTGGAAACTATTGTTGTAGGAAAACCTACCAGAGGTAAGTGCTCGTCCCAGTTTCCTTGGAACTCCAGGGTACATGCTCTCAGCATATCTTCCAGTGTTTGAATCATTCTTTCGCTCTGACCATCAGTCTGCGGATGGTAAGTTGTACTCAAACACAACTTCGTACCCAATTCCTCTTGTAGACTTCTCCAAAACCTCGACGTGAAACGACTGTCACGATCTGATACAATCGTTAGAGGAACACCGTGAAGTCTTACTACCTCCTTCACATAAGCATTTGCGAGCTTATCCATAGACCACCTCTCGTTGGTTGCTATGAAGTGTGCACTCTTAGTGAAACGATCCATGACCACCCAAATCATGTTGTGTCTGTTCTTCGTCCTGGGCAGTTTAGTCACAAAATCCATGGTGATGTCTTCCCATTTACCCATGGGTACAGGTAAAGATTCTAAACTCCCATATGGTTTCTGATGTTGTGCCTTAACTCTTGCACATGTCACACACTCGGCCACATACTTCGCAACATCGAGTTTCGTCGTCGGCCACCAATAGTAGGGTTTTAGGTCCCTATACATTTTAGTTCTACCGGGATGAATCGAGTACATGGTCTTGTGCGCTTCTTCCATCAGAAGTTCTCTTACTCCTCCTGTCTAAGGTACCCAAATCCGATCTTGGAATACCTTCAGTCCTTGACTGTTCGTACCGAACACTAACTTTTTGCCCAAACGTTCTTCCTTTCGGTCATTCTTCTCTGAAGCTTCTTCTTGAGCTTTCCTGATACTTTCCACAATCGTCGAGACAACTTCTATTCTCAACGATCTTGGCCTTTTTCTCTCAAGGTTGACTTTTCGACTGTGAGCATCAGCGACAACATTTGCTTTACCAGGGTGGTAAAGTATCTCACAGTCGTAGTCCTTGAGTAACTCCAGCCAGCGTCGTTGTCTCATGTTCAATTCTTTCTGATTAAAGAGATACTGGAGACTCTTATGATCAGTGAAAAGTTTGCACTTCGTGCCATAGAGATAATGCCTCCATATCTTTAGAGCAAAAACTACAGCTGCCAACTCCAAATCGTGAGTGGGGTAGTTCTTTTCATGCTCCTTCAATTGTCGAGACGTGTATGCTATCACATTTTCTCTTTGAGTCAGGACACATCCTAACCCGACTCCCGACGCATCGCTATACACGGCGAAATCTTCAACTCCATCGGGTATAGAAAGAATCGGTGCTTCACATAATTTCTTCTTTAGCTTCTCGAATGCTTCTTCGTGCTTCTCACTCAATGTGTATGTAGCTATTTTATGGGTCAAAGCTGTCAATGGAGCAGCTATTGAAGAAAAGCCTTGGATAAATCTTCGGTAATATCCAGCTAATCCTAGAAAGCTTCGAATCTCTGTGGGACTCTTCGGACGTTCCCACTTCATCACAACTTTGATTTTTGCTGGGTCAACCATTATTCCCTCCTGGTTAACCACATGACCCAAGAATTGGAATTCTCGGATCCAAAAATCGCACTTAGAGAACTTAGCGTAAAGCTTCTCCTTCTTTAACACTTCCAACACTTCTCGTAGATGTTTGCCATGCTCCTCCTGGCTTCTCGAGTAAATGAGAATGTCATCTATGAACACAATCACAGATTTGTCGAGGAATGGTTTACAAACCCTGTTCATCAAATCCATGAACGCTGCTGGAGCATTGGTTAGTCCGAATGACATAACCAAGAACTCGTAGTGTCCATATCTTGTTCTGAATGCAGTCTTCTCAATATCCTACTCTCTTACCTTTAGTTGATGATATCCTGACCTGAGATCGATTTTGGAGAAATAGCTCGAACATTGCAGTTGATCGAATAGGTCATCAATCCTTGGCAATGGATACTTGTTCTTCACCGTTGCCTTGTTCAGCTTTCTGTAGTCTATACACATTCTCATGCTTCCATCCTTCTTCTCCACGAATAACACCAAGGCTCCCCAGGGTGATGAACTAGGTCTAATGAAATCGTTGTCCAACAATTCCTGAAGTTGCGTCATAAGCTCCTTCATCTCCGTCGGTGCTAATCGGTACGGTGTTTTTGCTATTGGTGTCGTTCCTAATAACAAGTCTATCCGAAAATCCACATGTCTATCAGGCGGTAATCCGGGAAGATCTTCGGGAAAGACTTCCGGATAATCACACACCACTGGTATACTCTACACCTCCTTCTTTTCCTTCTTAGCGTCGATCACGAATGCCAAATATGATGTGCAGCCCTTGGACAAACATTCCAGATTTCACTCTGCGTTTGTCCCCGTACACCACAAATGACTCCTTTCCAGGGGGATTTACCCTTACTATCTTCTTTCGACATAATATCTCGGCATCGTTGGCACTAAGCCAATCTATTCCCAAAACGATATCGAAACCGTTCAACTCTATGGGTAATAGCTCTTCGTGGAATTCGTTTCCATTTAAGTCGATGACGACGTTCTTAATACGATTACTAATAGGTATGAACTTGCCACTGACAACTTCTATAATCAGGGCATTATTAAGTTTCTCTATAGGCAATGCTAATTTCCCACCAAATTTATGTGACACAAAGGAGTAGTTGGCTCCGGAATCAAACAGTATATTGGCAGGCAAACCATTTACAAGAAAGGTACCTAAAGCGACGTTTGCTGCCTCCTTCGCAGCCTCGAGCGTCATCTGGAAGGCTCTCGCCTTCGGCTTTGGTGGAATGTTGGGCCTTGCCGCCTCTTTCTTCTTCGAGCAATCCTTTGCAATGTGCCCTTCTTCACGGTACTCGTAGCACACCCTTTTGTTGGTGGTGCACTCATTGGCGTAATGCCCTGTCTTCCCACACTTGTAGCAGGTCACTTCCTCGCTACATTTCCCAAAGTGCTTCTTCTTACACTTCTCGCACTATTTTGCCTCATTCCCTCCTCCTCCAAACTTCTTTGAACTGAACTTGCTCTTTTTATTGGGTTTTACAGACCCCTCGAACTTCCTCTTCTTGCCAACCTCAACCTTGCTGGCAGCTCTTCCCTTAATCATATCCTCCATAGATTTGGCAGCCCATATAGCTGCCTCCAGAGTAGGTGCCTGACGTACTGGCACCGCGTACTCCCATGGAAGTCCCTTTGCGTACTTGTCGATTTTTGTCAGTTCATCTGGCACAAGACGCAAGGCAAACTCCATCTTCTCCGTGAAGTTGTTGGTGTACTCATCAATGGACATGCTTCCTTTCTTCAGGGTTAGGAACTGGTTCTCTATCTCGAGTAGGTTTTGGGCGGAGCAGTACTTACGTTTGAACTGTACCAAAAACTCGGCCCATGTCAGTTGCAGGGGTTCATTGGGGCTTAAATCCTTCCCCAGGGTGTTCCACCAACGCACAACGCCTCCTCGGAACTGACGCACTGCAAACGTGGTCTGTAGTTTTCCTCTGCAACCACACGTCATGAAAGCTAACTCCATCTCCGAGATCCAATCCATGACCCCGATCAGATCTTCCTTTCCAGTGAAAGTCGATGGCTTGCAAGTCAGAAAATCCTTGTACTTGCATCCATTCCTCTCGACTCCTTCATCCTGATTTTTTTGTCGAACTATTGGTGGGTTGGCTTGACCAACGGTCCCACTGTAGTTCCCCTCCTCAGACTGCCCTTCGTTCAATTCGGGCTGTTCGATTGGTATGGTAGCTTCCTCCCAATTCTGTTGGAGCAAGCGTCTGGTTTCCTCCATTTGACGATCCAACATCATCTGGATCATCGCTTGCACTCCGGCCATCGTTATTGGCTCAGTAGCGGCTACCACAATCGGTATTTGCTCAATCACTGGAGGTTGGTTTCTGTTCCCATTAGCATTCCCGGCTCCACTGCGGGTTCTTGCCATTTTGATCTATACACCGAATAAGGTGAATTTAGATCTTTATTTAGGATAGTTGTTTAAACCGTCCTTATCACTCCGAAATGTTTACATGTTATTTCTAATATCGTAGTCGTACGTTTAGAATCCTAAACACATAAGGTTTCCAGATCCGGTCGGCAACAGACCATAGATCCGAATAAATAACAACATATCAGGCACAAAGCATTTAGCACATAAAACCATTTTAGGCATAATTCCTAAAATAAGCTAGTGCTCACATCTCACAATCATCGCTTAGCATTCTAAGTTTAAGTCTAGAAATCCTACAAATTCCTAGTTCGCTTAAACTAATGCTCTGATACCAACTGTGACATCCCCATTTTCACGGCCAGAAAAGACCGATTTGTTGATGCTTTGTTTAAAAATCAGAGTAATAATTTAAATAAAAGAGTTGCGGAATTTGTTCCCAAAAAAAACAATTTGATAAAGATTTATCAAAGCATTTCCATAGAAATGTATTTCATTAAAAGACTCGGGATGTCATGTTCGATACAGATCAAAAGCATAAACAGTACAACATAAGCCTTACTACATTATTTCATATTTACAGGCCTATAATCCCTTATCTCTCATCCAAACATCTATGCTCATGCGCCACTACCTGTAATACAAGAAACTGAGTGCGTTAGGCTTGGGAGCCTGGTGAGCACATTGGGTTTTCAAACCACAATAGATAAATTTATTATTTTCATCAACCAAACAAACCCGATTACCCCTTCCCGTTATCCTCACTTTACGTCCCTAAAACATATAACGCAAGGGACCTAGTCTAAGGACTTTCATCGGGGTGACAACACATGCTTCGGGGGTTCCTCAGCAATTCATGTCAAATAAGGCAACCATGTGGGGGGATGGAGTACTGCTGGTGAACACACAGTTCAAATAAACACCTACAGGTTGCGAGCCTGCTAGCGTTCCACTGGACTGTCTAGAATAGTCTGTGGTCGTCATCTATACTCCGCTAGATGACTGGATCATCAATGACATCTATAACAAGGCCTCTCATTATTTTATTTTGTCACACAACAATTATTACATCTACCCATGGTTTACCCAACACATTTTGTAGATATAAAATACATATACAGTTTAAATCATTTAAAACATGTATAAAATCGTTCATCCAACATATATAGCAAGTATACAGATAATATGCACACGTAGCACGTAATTTATATAAAATACTTCATATCTATGTGTAAGATGAAAGTAACTATGCACTCACCTGATTAGGTGGTGGCTCGGTACTCGGACAGCACTTCGTTATCCCAAAACAATTTTTCCCTTGACAAAACCTTAGTATCAATACCACTAGGGTTTAGTCTAACGTTAACCGCAACTAATTAATAGTCTAGCTATTATTATTATTATATAAGCGTTAAACAACACTCTATATAACTCATAATAATAGCCCAAATAATTATTTTTAGGTCCTAATAATGTTACTATAATTAAATAAAAGCTATATTAAAAATAGCGTAGGCGTAGCTCACTTACAGTGGGTTTATAGAAAACTGGGCTTTGCTTGGAGCAGCGTTTCCGAACCGAAAGACCCTTTTTCTCGGGACTCCGGGAGCCTCGGGGCTTCCTTCGGGTGCTAGGGGGGTTACCTAGACTTTAGGGGGGGGGGGGGTTAGGGGGCTTAGAGAGAGAAACTAGTGAGAGAAAGAAGAGGTTTTGGTGTGATTTCCTCGGCAGCCTTCACAGCCCTTTTATAGGTGCCAGCCTCGGACGTACGCTGGGCGTAACTTCGGATAAGGCATAGGTGGCGAGACCTCGGTGGGGCGACGTGGAGCTTCCGAGACCAAGCAATTCCGAATGCGGGACGTACCTGTTTACGCGGCGCGTAGGCGAGGCCAGGTGTCTCCATCCGAAGCGAGGTCGTGGGCCGCAAGCGACGACTGTGATTGTGCCACGTCATCAATTTCGCATCAGTCTCGCAATTTTCCTTCCCGACTTCTAAAATTCATAACTTTCGCATACAAACTCCGTTTTCGACGTTCTTTTATCCACGCGTAGGCGGGAACGTACTCTAGAACTTTCGTTAAAAATTCATAACTCCTTCATCCGACGTCCGTTTTTGTCTGTCTTTTTATCGTTACGCTACTATTAACGAGATCTTCGACTCTCGTTTAGGTTGTGTCGGCTAGAAACCGCTTGATCTAATATTCGAACTTCGGGCTGTACACTACTAAGCCGAAACTTCGAAAAATCATAACTTCCTCATACGAAGTCAGATTTGGGCGTTCTTTTTATGGACGCTCTCGGTTTAACATTTTGTACGACTTTTGTTTAGATCGCTAAGGCTAAAAATCGCTTTATCGTAAATTCACTATTTATGCTTCCCGGTGCCGTGCCGGTTCCGTCGCGAAACTTCGACGGGTCATAACTTTTTCGTTATAACTCGGATTTCGACGTTCTTTATATCCCCGGAATCCTTGTTTCGACCACTACAACTTTATATAGAGATATCGGGTTTATTTTACACTTTAATTTTGACGCTTATTTTTATCCTTTATTTATTATACATTTATAAATAAATAATAAGCATATAATTTCACAAAATTCACATAATACTCAAATATTTCATCTTTATTGCATCAAAAAGAGTTAAAATAGTTGACCTAGACTATTACATCATCTACTACTGCTTAGCCCTGAAACACGGGTGTTACACATCTCCATCTCCAGATCAATCTCTCTCTCTCTCTCTCTCTCTCTGGCTAGTGCGATCAAATCATCATGTGTCTTGCAACCGGATCGGCTCACAAACTGACTGATATCACTCCTTACCATCTCATGGTATCTCTCCTTCATCATCTCCTCGTCCACCACACACTTCGGAACCAATAATGCCCTCTCATGGAACATAGCATTGATCTCTGCCATTATCTCAGTAGTCTGGCAAAGGTTCTGAAACTCCTTCGCCAACTGTTGGACCTCAATCACAGGTGCAAACTCAGCCTGAAACGTCGACACAAAATCATCCCAAGTCATCGACTCAACCGCCTTGCCTCCCAAGGCGTGTCCAACCTCCTCCCACCAGTCTCGAGCTCTGTCTTTCAGAAGATAGGGGGAAAGTCTGACCTTTTCCCCTTCAGGGAAACAACTAGTACGGAAGGCGTTTGTGACATCTGCTAACCAATGCATGCTCACAATCGGGTCCTTCTTCCAGAAGAAATCTGAAGCCCTACATTCCCAAAACTCACGAAAAGTCAAAGTGTGAGTTCCCATCATTGCCAACATCTCATAATGAAAAGCGCCCAAGCGCTCACCCAGAGTCTCTAAAATGAACTGCGGGTAGTATCTGCTGAAATGAACTCCCGCATCTGATCATCCAAAAACGCAGCTCCAACGCCCCAACCCGAACCATCACCAGCACTAGATCCGCTATCAGTACCTCTTCAAGTCACCACCATACTGAAAATAATCCATATAAACCATCAGAATATACTTGAAGAATCCCACATTCTACAAGCTTCCTGGTATCATCGTGACTTTCCTTGGTTTGAGTACGGATCCTCTACTTTTAGTAGTTCGGGCCCATACTACCTTCCACATATATCCATACTTTCCTCAAGGAACGCCTCAAATCCTCCAAGTCACTCTCTTATCAATCCAAACAACCCTCAACAAGACAAGGCTCTCGGCACTGAATCGACTCCTAGTTTTTCCTAGGGCAACCATCACACCACCCTTCACCATCAGCTGTAAAAGGAACTCTCCTTAACACCCTCTAACTAGCTCACAAATGCAATTACATATCACTGACACCAGATAATTCTTCTAATGAAAGGTCTCATGCTACAATGGTTGGACTCAAACAAGAGCTGCGCAATAAAGTTAAAACCTAACCTTCTATAATTATCTAGTCTTAATAATATGTAACTTAACATATTCACTTACTAGTTAGGTAATGTGTAACACTTGAAATGGGTATGTTCCTTTTATCCCTTCGTAATTAAAACATTGCAGTTTTTTATCCTTTTATCCCATCAAGTAATCGTTTTTATTGACCTTTGGAGTCCTTATTAGCTTCTTAAAGAAATAGGAATGAAGGCTTGTTGGATTAAGGACTTAAAAGTTGGATTTTAGCATCAGACTATTCTCACGACGTTATGACACAAGGTATCACGACGTGAGAAGCGCTGGTCCCGTTTCTGGTCATCTGCCCGGGGCTCACGACGTGAGGGTAGCCCCGCTGACTTTTCCTTGGCTGAGTTGACTGTGTTGAGTCGTGATGAGTTGGGATCTGATTGAGTGAGGTCTGACGATGTAACCAAGGCTGGTCACAACGTGAGATGTGGTTTTTGGGAAGTTGGGCCTTGTTGGGCCCTAGTTTTCAGTATGTAGGCCATTTTGGTGCTTGGGTCCATTTGGAGCTTTGGGTATCTTCTAGGAGTTTGAGCCTCCTTGGATTAGGCCCAAGATGGGTTTTGGGCCGATTAGATAGTTGGGCCTCAGTTGGCTTTTGATGCTATTCGCGGGCTTCAGATTTTGGTCCAAGTGAGGAAAGGGTAAAATGGAATTTTACCCTGAGTCTTAAACAATTGGACTTGAACCCTAGCTTTGGGTTATGGATCAATTATTAATTTGGTATTATTTGTTGGTGCTAGCGCGCGAGGATTTTCCGAATCGGGAGTCCGAGCTTTTATCTGAGATATTCGGCAGTTTGAGGTAAGTTTCCTCACCATGTTTAGCGGGTGGAAGGCACCAATGCCAACCCATGATTTTGTTATGTTAGGATGTTAGGTGTCTGCGTGACTCTTGCATGTGTTATGTATGCGTATGCTTACTAGGCAGGGCCCGATGACCATTTTTTATGTTATGTATCTTTGTGATTATTGCATGTGTTATGTGTTTTTTATATGCTTATATGCTTACCGGGCGGGGCCTGATGACTAACAGATTTGTATATCGAGCGAGGCTCGATGCCAGGCGGGGCCCATTATGTGTTTATTTATGTATGTATGGTATGTGGTATTTTGGGGAACTCACTAAGCTTTGTGCATACGGTTTTTAGTTTTATGTTTCAGGTACTTCTGATGCAAAAGGGAAGAGCTAGGGGTGATTGAAGTGCACACACATTTTGTTCCGTATTTGATGTTTACTCTGATATTGTGATGTTTTGATAAACTTTTTACATTTGTGTCTTTTTATGATGTCTTAAACCTTGTTTTATGAAATTAAAAATGAAATTTTGGGTCTTATTTTTGGGACGTTACAAGTTGGTATCAGAGCGTTGATTTGAGGGATTCGAACATACTCTCGGGTGTGTCTGAACGCAAATTGAGGGTTTGGTTAAGTTTTTCAAAAAGAAATTTTTTTAAGGAAAAGGGTTTTCTAATACAAGAAAGGGTGTGGTGCATGCAATCGACCGAGCTCAAGTAAGTTTTTCCTAAAATACCCATACATGTTATCTGATATTATTTGATTTATGAATCTGTGAATCGCATGCTAGTTAGGGCTAAGGATCTGCTCAGTGTTTGCATGATAGAGAGCTAGGAGAGATGCCTTGTATGCCTATTGTATGAGCTTGTATACTTGCATGCTAGATTTGTCAGTGATAAATTGGCCTGATATGTGATGCCTTGTAGCGTATGAAGCATGGGATTTTAGATTGGGTACAATTTGTATTCGTAAGGCAATCAGTAGCGAGAGTGGAAGTTTCTAGCATGAGTTGTAGTATGTGAGATGAATGTTCTTGGTTATTCTATGGATTGGAATGTTACTGCATTAATGTTGCTTGCTTTGTGCTTTGTGTAACTCTTAAGTGATGTGAGTTATCTATTAAGTGAATATGTCAAGTCACATGTGACAAGGATTGGATAATCTCAAAGTGGCGGATTTAACCTTATTACGCAACTCTCATTTGAGTCTAACTATTTTAGGGACGATTCTTTTACTCTAAGGTTTATTTAAGCTTGTTGCATGTGATTGTATTCATGAGATTGGTGATTGACATTATGGGGAGTTCTTCAGCAGCTGATGACAGGGTGAGGTTGGAAACCTAGAAAAGCCAAAGAAGTGCTTAGGTGGGTTTAGTTGCGCTGTTTAGCAAGCATGGTAGTATCGGTTGAGAAGGTGACTTAGAGGATTCAGGATGATTCTCGAGGAAAGTATGGATAGGTGTGGAATGTAGTATTAGGCCAGTACTACTGAAAGCACATGATCCATACTCGAATCAGGGAGAGTCTTGGAGAATCTAGGAAGCCTGTGGGATGAGGATTCTTATATATGTTCTGATCATTTATATGGTTGTTCTTCAGTTTGGTGATGAGCGCTCGGGAAGGAGGTTTGGGTTCGGATTCAGGCTTAGGTGCAGGTGTTGGGCCGATCGATGAGCGCATATAGGATTTCATCTCATCGGAGGTTACCCACGTTATTTTGGAATGGACTCCTATGATCTTTGGTTCGGTCAAGGAGGGGATTTTGGAGCTCTTGGATGGTCGTCTCGGGGCTTTTCAAACCAAGATTGTAGCGAAGCAGTTGGGGGCTCATATGGAGCCCAAAGCTGGTGGAACCCTAGAATCCTTCAGGAAGGAGGATCCTATTGCTAGTTCTTATCATATGGGATCGGAGGTGGGTTATGCACCATGTTTTTAGGGTGATCAATCCCATGATTGGATTGCCACAGAGGTTTCACAAGCCTTACGCGAAGAGTTACTCGACATCATTGGGCGTGTCAATGATAGAATGGTCGCCAGGTTTGAGGGTCGTACCATGGTTGTTTAGAAGGTTAATGGGATGGTCGGGGTAACCCGGGAGCAAGAGATTGATTCAGATAGGAAACTAGGGAAGAGGAAACAGACTCATGGTCCGACTCGGCGATTTGAGCAGTTGGACGTTACCATGGCTAGTGTTAGCAACCCGAGGGGTCGTAATGGTTCTACGAAGGATGAAGGGCCCATGAGTATGTGCGCAGAAAGTCTAAGTGCGGAAGGTGCAGATGGAAGTCCACCTCCGCCAAGTATGCACCCTGGAGGTAGAATTGTTTCATCATTGTCATCATCCTGGTCATATTAGGGTGAATTGCCCTCACTTAGTGGTTGGGGTAGCTCAGGTTCCATTACAGGTACGACAGGAAGAGGAGGTCGGTATTTCTTCAGATGTTATTGTGGGTATATTATATTGTGATCTTCTCTTGGTTATTATATGTATCTATCTTGCTTTGATATCTTGTTGGGTATGGGTAAGTATTATCTCCGAGTTAGTTTTCTGTTTTTTCCTGGGTTATATTATCAAGAATTGTTATTTTCCATTTTGCATGCCAATAGTCATTTGTGGGTCGTAACTTGTTGAGTGGGATTCCATTATTTGGGTGATTGTTCCAGTTCTTTGTTGGGTTCAGTTTAGGGGTTTTGCTTGAGAGATCTTTAGTCGAATCAGCATGATTAGTTCTTCAGCAAAGGCGGAGTGCGAGCGTGATAGCATTGTTCAGGTGGGATTGGCAGTCATCTACGGCAGGAACTTCGGATCCAATCACCACCGTTTCTAGGTAAGGAACGCTAGCAAGGAGATGAAGGTGGAAACCACATGATCCTGTTTGGGCAATGGACGTACCAGGGGAATTTTGCTATCTCAAAGGTTGGTAATGTTCAGAATCCAGAGATTTTACGGAGGATGGGGAGTTGGGGTGGAGATCCGACAGTTCAAAGTAAGGGTTATGGTCTTTGTCACCAGCTTAAAGACTTAAGGATTTGGTGCGGTATCATGGGAAGTGATTGGGGGTTTTCGGACCTGCTTAGAGTTCGGGTAGTATTCATCTAGATTCCAAGAGTTGGGCGATCATCGACATTGGCTAGTAATGGAACGCTAGTATTGGTAAGTGCAGGCCATCGTCAGTTCATGTTATATGAAGGTAAGATGGGTTTGGAATCCATCAATTTTGTGGGATGGGAGAGCTTCAACGAATCCAAGTGGGGGAGAATTGTTCAGAATTCCAGGAGTTGGATCGTGTGTGGAGCTATGGTAAGTTTCACATCCCAGTCAGGAGGAGAGATGACTCGAGTGACCGTATGGATTGAAGTTGCGTAAGTTGGGAGTTCATGAAACTTCCAACAGCTGGTCGGCATCTTCATTGTGATGTATCGAAGGCTGGTGGATGGATCCAGGTTAAGGGTTGTGTTAGAGCCTTGCTGCTTGTTCTTGTTTGATGAAGGATTTGGGGTTCGAAGCATGACCTGAACACCTTATTGGAATTTAGTCGGATGCGGGTTCGACTCAGGAGGATTGGGGCTAAGATGGTATAGGTGTGGTAAGACCATGGGTGGTATCCATGGCTGGTTAGACGTGATGTAAGACTGTGGTATGGTTGAAGCGTTCACTGGATTGGCAGATATGATAGAAGTGATGAAAGTCTACGATGGGATCGTATCATTCACCAGTTTGACGAAGACCATCGTTGAGATGGTCATTAGTGTAAAGGAGGATCAGTTCATGCCTTGGGCAGGACGGACTGATGGGTTTTGAGCATTCTAACACTCTTATTGTGTACATGCAACCCTATAAACCTTGGATCTATGTTTTCTCTATTATACATGCAGATATTCAATATTCCAAGGTTTCATCCTAACTAGCATAATATGAAGTATATACAATACAAGAATCTAGTAGAATGACATACCTTTTGATGGAGCTTGAAGTATTGAATCTTTAAGAGCTTAGTGCCCCAAGTGTTGCACCTCAAATGGTTCACACAACACAAAAAACCCTTGGAATAACTTGAGGAAAAAGGTTACTTAGGTTCACTCTATGAAAATCGGCCTTGCCCTCTTTTGTGTATGCACTAGTTCCAATTTCATGAACTAGAGACCTCTTTATATAGTGTGGAGGATTAGGGTTACATTCATGTAAACCCTAATATCCATGACCTTTCATTTCCATAGGATCCATGGGTTAAAACTCCATGGACTATCCATGCAAGCTTAGCCCAACCTAAATGAACTTGGACCATCCTATATATATAAGAGTCCATATTTAATTAGTTCCTTTTGATCACTAAATTAATTTTAAATTAATTCTTGATCAATACCAATTAAATAATACGATTTCATATTAATATATTAGAACTTATAATATATTAATATAAATCATAAATAACCTTTTTCTCATTTTGTCTATCCAATTGTTCTGATGTCATGCAACCCAAATGGACCATGCTACTCTCGGGTCGAATACATACCAATAATAGTTATGGGCTTAGACATCTAATCCAACAGTCTCCCACTTGGATAAGTCTAAAACTATTATTGTGTATGACTCTAAGATCCCGACTAGCAATCATAGCTCTTAAAGTCGCTACCAAACTCTGACCTAGTCAAATGACGTGTCCATTAGATAAGGGATCAAATATTCCTCCATTCTAGATATCATATGAACTGAGACATGGGTTATAATCATTCTCTCTGTCCATTTGTTGTTTCCCGATTTCCGATTTATGACGACCGACTAATTGAACAAATCAAATCAGTCCAGGCTTGGCCAAGCACTTAGGGGTGTCATCACTAAATCATCGAGGGGCCCACATATATCTCTTTTATCCCTCCAAGGGCAAAAGGAATGGATAAACTTTGAACCAAGTCTTCGCTTGTACTTACTCATCAAATTACACACAACGGTATGTTTTATAACAGCCAAGTTACTGGTTGCGTTTACATATGTCAATGTGCAACTGACACGTAACTACAACTCACACGTCTCCGTTTGAAGAATGTAAGATATTATCGTCTCATGATTCACTCGTAATAAAATCCATGAAGTGATTCAAATGAGCATGGGTTGAATCCAATACTCGAATCTCATTCCAGGAGCACTCATGAAAACTGCAACCACTTTGTCCCAGACAAACTACAGACCCTTCATGACAGTCTTGCCTCAATACCTACTTCCAACGTATGATCGACTGTGGATAGTTTGAATAACCTAGTTATTTGGGAAGTCAAAACATGCAAAGTGAAACACAAGAATAATCGAATCCAATATGGTCTCAGAACTTATGAATATAAATAAAACACCTTTTATTTATCACCATATTGATTACACATTATTAACTGCATAATGTTTCAAAGTATCAACTTAATACTTGAATTAAAACAATAGTTGTCCCATGCTCCAAGCATGCACACCATGGTTGTACAAACAATAGATATGCCATACACCAAGTATGCACACTATGTTTGTCTATGATCCTTACTTTGTGGAATAGATCAATTAATCATAATTTCAATGATTCTTATTTCACAATCCCAAATCCTTATCGTAAATGTAAGAATTCCAAATTCCTGCCATTTACCGAAATCTATTAGATACTAAACTCATATGCATTGATCCTCTTGTAATTACTATGCACAAAGTCACAAAGACTTGGCAACAGTCATACAAAGTATTCCAATGGAGATCAATTCCATGGAAACGAAGTCTCAAATTCAAAATACATTGCTTTGAACATCCTTCTTGCATTAAGTTTTCTAATCTTATACAGATTGAATAAATTCCACCTATGGAGACATTTCCATATTCCCATTTTGACTATCACTTCTGAACAAGAGTTGCCTCTTTTCAGAATATGTCAATATGGTCCTTTCCAAAAATTTACACCATACTTCCATCTGTCCATGAGTGACCAATCTTTGGTAAAACCTCAGATTGTCCTCACCAATTGCTTAATCATTTTAGTCATATCCAATTCTAGGCCTTTTCCCCTCTTAATGCCCTAGGTATTTGGAAAATTTAGAAAGGATAAATATTATAGTACATGTAATCGATCCTATATCTGAAGCATATAAGACACGATTCATGATGTGTCACATAAAGACATGATCCTAGACCAGTCTTTTGCTACAATATTTTTTTTATTTGCCATGTTTTCATAATTCGACTATGAAGAGGGATGCCATAATCATAATCGAATTTTGAGAACGCAATATATATATATGTATATATATATATATATATATATATATATATATATATATATATATATATATATATATATATATATATATATATATATATAATTTCCTCATGTTGAACCATTCCAACACAAAATTCATATATATATATATATATATATATATATATATATATATATATATATATATATCCTTGACCAAAGATGATTAAAATCTCAATCTAAGCTTTTAGAATAGAAATGAAGTATACTTTCCTCTCCCTTAATTATAGCAAAACAACTTTTCCCAATTGAAACTTTTGTTTTCTATAATTAACATTGCTAACTTGCAACACTTATCATAATTATCATGCTCCCACTAACATGATAATTATTAGCATAACAATTATGCTCGCACGAGCTTTGACATGTATCCAGAAATTAGTTGGACTTCTAGAAATCAATACTTAATTGACTTTCTTACCAAAGTTCAGGTTTTCTGATACAAGATACTTTGATAAGACTTTATCAAAATCATACACCTTTTCTTAGATAGCTCACATGCGTGTCTTCCATTTCTCACAAGTCCATGTTAGTGTGTCGATTACCCACACGCGCTCCACTAACGACTTTGAGAATGCAAATATCACAATTGCTATCTACTTAAAATCTACTTAGTGGAAGCGTTTCATCACCATCATTTTCATGAATCGGAGAGAAACCTTATGACATTTAGATTTTATGGTGTATGTGTTCCTATCCATGTGAATTTGTCAAAACCATAATCCCAAGACAAGGTTAGTGACAAATCCAAACTCATATGGACTAAACTTGTGCAATCTTAACTTCTTGCCACTTGGCAGCACAAGGCCTACCATTGCTTCCAAGTTGTTATGCAAACAATTGAGAACTTGTAGAACTTATATGCATAGTCAACTTTAACTGGAATGGGCACAGAAATAAGAATATGTCAACACGATAGGTTACAAAGCTCAGGTCGTGCACTAGTGATAAACTACAAGTTTTCTTCTTGATTAGTTCTTGAAACTCTTTCAGGATCTTTTAGACTCCCACTGTCCTCTTGACATATAAGACTCTTTTGCCAAGAACCATTCCCTGACAAACAAATATTCAAGAGATAGTGCGGATTCTTATCAAGACAAACACTTCACACAATTGGTCTTAGTTGGTCTTTGTTTTTATCCAAAACATCACAGCTTACCAATTTCAAATTTACAAGAGTAGAAAACATTTTACTCTACATTTGAAAAGTGTTATAAACCTTCTTTAAGATGTATCACTCAAGTTACAATCTTGGAGCATGAATCTGAGAATTGTTTGGGAACGAAGTATGACTCATCTTCTTGATTTAACCACTTCAACAATTCATGACTCCTATTCTTAGTCATAAGAATGCACTAAGATGTCCTTAGAGGTTGAATTGTGATATGGTTTCATAATCATTAAGATGATCATAAAACATGATACTAAATTACTCTCCCATCTTTTCAGATTCGAGTAACTTTTATCTTTCTGCCTAATTTGATTCTTCTCATCCGTCCTTCCATACACTGAAACTTTTCCAATGTTTCAGAATTACACTTAAACTTGTAAGTGTAACCATATTTACTACCTTTTAGTAAATTATGACGAATAGCCTTATCGATCCTTGTGGTGGAGCTGACCAGCGCACAACCAAGTGTACCCGATCCCATTGTCCTTCACTTGACTCACATATACATGTGAACAAGGAATTAGTCTTAATTTTCCAAAGATGAAATTTCTCATTCATCATACAATACAACCTGCATGATTCCAAGTTTCAGTTCCAACTGAAACTGTGGTGATGAGAATCTTTCCGTATTTGGTAAATTTAGACACTACCACAAATGAAAGAATCAAATTCATATTTCCATTATTGCTAGAAACATACAAATATAAATTTTCCATAAATGCCATTGCAAGGAGATATAAAATAAAACAAAAACAAATTTTATTTATTTATAAAATTACGGAAAAAAACTTTTTCCTTACAATGCACCTTTAAATGAAAACTATGCTATTACATATTTCCTAGCAATCTATCATAACCCCTAAGTAGTTGCTCAAAAATCCGATCTTCGAACCATGCGAATGAAATCCATCTTCGCGATCAGATTCAGCATACTCTTATTTTAAGTTTCCTTCCCTTTGCTTGATCCTACAAAAGATCAAAATGCAACCTAGTCACATCATGTATTAAGAATCAACAATTAGAACTTAACAGAGTTAGATAGTGGACTTACCTGAAGCAGAGTCAAACTTTTTGATTCTTCCTTCTCTAAGATCTTTCAGGTAGTTAGGGCAGCTTCGCAACCAATGCCCCATCTCTTAACAATAAAAACATATAGACTCTTTGGGAATGGCACACGAGACTATCCCAGACTTAGCCTTTCCCTTTGCCTTTTGGTCAACCGAGTTGACCAAGGCCGATCCCTTTCCATTGGCAAGAGAAAGCTTTTCTGGACTTCCAATGTTACCATTGTCAATGTCCATGGAAGTTTGAGAAATAGACCTTCCACCCAAATTTACTATTCCAGTGCGCCAAAACATTTCTGATTCAGCAGCAACAAGCAAATAAGAAAGATCAATAAGGGCCATGTCGTGATCTGTCACATAGTAGTCCTTAATGAACTCGCTATATGACTCAGGAAGTGACTGAAGAACCCAGTCAATACCCAACTTCCTTGGGATAACAACACCCATCATTCTCAACCTGTCAATGTGTGACTTCATCTCTAAGACATGAGTACACACAGGTCTTCCATCTTTATGTTTCATTGCGAGTAGGGCTTGAGTGATCTTGAACTTTTCAAGTCTTCGAGCTTGTGGGTCAGGGAGAATAATTGGAGGAGGTGGAGGAAGATAAGTATGATTTCCATGATCCAATCGCGGGACATCATCTTCATTAGGGAAGCATGTTCAAAGAGATTTGGGAATATCATAGTTGTCTGAACCAGACATCTTCAATGGGAGAAATTCAAGTTAGTTGATTTAAGTCCTTAATAGAACACCCAATATGAAATATTAAGGCTAGGACCCAACACAATATTTTATAACTTGGAAGAGGGATGCCGTAATCCAAGCTACAAAATATTTGAAGGTAGGCAAATGACGATTCACCAATTTCCACCATGAAAAACGAAATAAATTATCAAGTTTTAATTGGATTTGAAATTCCTAGATCTTTTGAGATTCATTGAACTTTTCAATGGCATGTTTAAATCTCGATTGCTCCCTCTTAGGTTTACGACTGGGATGCCGAGGATCACAAACAAGGTGTAAATAACCATGCAAGTTAACTTGGTACCCTTAATATTTATCACCTAATCGATGTGCCGGTTATCCACACGCACTCCACCGATCTATGATAAAAATTAAGTCACCCTTTGCCACTCTTACTAATCCATGTTAGTGTGCCAGTTACCCACACACGCTCCACCAACGACTTGGTAAGGTACAAAGTGTAATTTCATGGGTTAGCACCAAATTCACATTTTCCTAAAGTAACTAAGATTGGGAATTTATAAAAGGTTCAGTTACTTTATATTTATCATTATACTTATAATGAGAATTATAGTCCTTGTCCTACCCGTTTGGCTAACGACCCTCCACCAGTCAAGGAAGTGGTGGGTGAGAGTGGACACCCATTAAGCTGCCATTTTATAGGCAACAACCTTATACCCCCTTTATAGACTGACTTCGTAAATGAGGCCTAATAACGGTAAGACCGACTTGCTCTTATACATATATTATTAACTTATAATACGATAAAGTATAAGGGTTGAATTTGAACTTTTAAAACTCTAGGATTTGGAATTAAAGTGTGTATGAGACTTTACAAATTCCAAAACTTGAGGGAAAGTTTTGAACAATTCAAAATGTCACACCCATAAAATTCGAGCCAATTTAAAACTTTTTAAATCATTTGAAACCATTCAGTTATTACAATTTGTTTTCAAAGTAGTTTATACATCAGAGTTCCTAGAAATCATAATCATCAATCGAGAAAGTGTACGGTCACGCCTTCGCCTCCCCGCGGCCATCCGTTGAACCTGAAACAATAAACTAAAACTGTAAGCCCGAAAGCTTAGTGAGTTGCCCCCAAAATACCAACCTCATATAACCATAATCATATCGTATCAACGATTACAGAACAACATGCATACTAAACCCTCAGCTTGACTGGACCGCCTTGAAAGGCCTACAGTCTACCTGGATCTATCTCGAGCCTTCGGTATGACCGGACCGTCATGCAGGGTCACAGTCTATCCGGACCGCTCGTCGGGTATGTTGGCCTCAACCGCACGAAGCAGGACCCCGCCTCAACCCACGCATCAATTATAACCATGTGCACATAAATAACATATACTGGCATATATATAACAGCCATACCGATCTAACAGATCATCAATCATAGCAACATCCTATAACCAGGATACCGACCTAACCAGGTCACTAACATAGCATCATCCTATATACCACGATACCAATCTAACAGATCATAATAGCATAGCAACATCCTAAACAGGATACTGACCTAACCAGTCACTAGCATAACATCATCCTATATACCAGGATACCGATCTAACAGAATCATAATAGCATAGCAACATCCTAACCAGGATACCGACCTAACCGGTCACTAACACAACACCGTCCTAACTACCAGGACGCAGATCTAACAAACCCATAAGTATATCATGTGAATACCCGAATACAAATCCGATAAAGGGTCGGCCTTGGTGCCATAGACCCTGTTGATATAGTGAGGAATACTCACCTTGCAACTGCCGAACCGAAACACGAGAACACTGGCCCGAAGCACTGCTCCAAACTCTAACACCTGATGCCATCAATGAACCATAACATAAATATCCAAAATACCATAACACCCCTGAAGGTCAAACAGGTCAAAATCAAAGTCCTAGCCAAAGTCAACCTTCCTGATTGACTCTACTCGCCGAGTCAACCCGTCGACTCGCCGAGTTCCCAACTTCAGAAAACTCTTATATCACAACTCGACTCGCCGAGTCACTCCATGACTCGTCGAGTTTAACGATCTCTGAGTCCTATCATGACCAACTCACTGAGTCACCACTCAACTCACTGATCTGAGTCTTAACCAGAAGAGTTTGGGGTTTTGCGTTCTGACTCGCCGAGTCCAAGAACAGACTCGCCGAGTCCACGACAATCTTCAACAGACTCGCCGAGTTGTTCCTCCAACTCGTCGAGTTCATGCCTATCTTCAACAGACTCGCCGAGTCTCTTCAATCCTTTATTCATGCAAATACTTTTTGAGTCATGCAGGGGCTCTAAACTGTAGATCCACACTTCTAGGTCATGACTCTCACGTAAAGTTGCAAACTTTATGTGAATACAAGGTTTTATATGCCCAAATCACTCTAGGGCTAAGGTTTAAGACAATGATGCTTCACCAACAAGCCAAGGGCTGATACTTTGTGAGGTTCTAGACCAAGAAAAGTCTAGATCTGAAGTAGCAACCTCAGATCTAGACCCCTAACCCGAATTAGATCCTTACCATGCCAAAATGGCCCCAAATATCATTCTAGAATAGATATAAATGCAATAGATTCAAGGTAACATCTTGTTACCTCTAAAATGTGCCCAAGCTGAAGTAGATTCTGGATCTACGCAAATCCGTTGATGCTCTACACTTTGATTTACAAGCCTTCTTTGCTAGAACCTCCTTCCAAAGCTTCCAAGTTCACTCCATAGGCTCACACATGATTCTAGGGTTTTCTGACTCTCAAGGGGTGACAAAGAGGCTGAGGTGAGGACTTAAGGTCCTTTAAATAGGGTGCAAGCCCTGAGATTAGGGTTTTCTCTTCCCAGCACCAACTCATCGAGTCCAGCTTCCGACTCGGCGAGTTGGTCACTTAATTCGCGACCAAAACCCAATCCGACTCGATGAGTACTCGCACCTACTCGTCGAGTAGCTTCTTCAAGGTACACTTTAAGCCCTTATATCATATTTCTGAAATTTTGGATGTTACAACTCTCCCCCACTTACATTAGGCTTCGTCCTCGAAGCCTACTGCAGTATACGCTACCGAACAACTTACTCGCACTGCAGACTCTGATTTCCCAATTATCTCAGGTCCTCCCAGACCCGACCACTACACCCCTATAACATATCTCCTACTCGCGAGGCACCCTTGCCAACACTCCAAGCCGACCATTGGCCTTTTCTTCTTGCGGACAACGCATAATAGCCAAGTACCACCCGATGATACTATTCCTTCCTGTCAGGAACACACTTCCGTGACTTGCAACTACTAGGTACCACCATGACCCACTGGGTCCTCCCACAGTGCCAAACTACCCTTCCCTTTCCAAACTAGAGATAGCCCGAGTAACTCGCAATGTTAAGACCCAATCCATCCTCTTCTTGAATCCATTCTCTCTCGTGTTGATAGGATACTGCATCCTTCAGCTTCTAGAAATTCCCATGAATTAACCAACTATATCTCATAACCACTCGCGCTTGACCCAATCAGCCTTAGGCTGGAATACCAGGCACACCTATAACGGGTCCAGTCATCCCTAGGGTGGAATACCCACTCATTCCCATGCATGTTTGGCCCAATCAACCCTCGGGTTGGAATACCAAACGCACCGGGTCCAATCAATCATAGGGTCCGGTCATCCTCATGATGGAATACCCTAGGTTTGAATACCACTACTCACATAACCCATGCCTACAACCATACTTGAAGCCCAAGGATCCCAACCTTGCAGCTCCCTCTATCTACTCTGACTCGACACAACCTAGTACAACTTACCCAAATCTCAACAATACGCTTACCTCAAACTTGCTACAGCACGAAATATAACTATCACGATCTCTACGCCCACAACCTATGACTGGAATACCCTTACGTGGTCCTCAACATCAGTCTGGATTGCTTTTGAGCCCACATCACGAGTCTGGTATGCCCTCCCCGGCCCTCAGCTCATGACTAGAATGCTCCCGATGACCGATCGACACTACTGTCGTCACTTTAGTTTCCCAACACTTGACCCTACATATATCCACTTCCCTCCGCCACTCGAAGGGCCTAAACGGCGCTCCTTTCATCAACGCACGACATACGATACAGAAATTACTACCACACACGAGTCACAATGGCTCAAATCAGCAACAACACACCTACCACTACCGGCCAACCAGCACGCCCCTCATACCTAACCCATACCGCTTCCTTCGGGTTAGCATACCAACATGCCTAATCAGTCCAACTATCGAGTCGAAAACTCTCAGGGTTTTCTGGCCTACCACCTCAACCCTACTGCTCACTTCGAGCCTCCGTGCCTACGACTTACAGTCGGCCCGCACCGGGTATCTTGGCCTACTGCGTAGAGCAGGACCGCCTCAACCCTATCCAAATGCCATAGACATTCATGAGAAAGATCTAACCCGGTTCCCAGAACCGGAATGACAGGATATTCTAATTCCAAACCTTCCCAAAACTGACGAATACCCATTCAGATCCACTCTCCGTCTCCAACTGGAGTATCACCCGATCCAAGATGATGATGTTGGATTAATGTCTAAGTCCATAACTATATTTGGTATGTACTTGACCCGACCCGGCATGGTCCATTTGGGTTGCACTTCACCGGCACAATTTATATGGATAGTCTTTTGAGAATAGTATATTTATGATTTATATTAATATATTATAAGTTCTAATATATTAATATGGAATCATATTATTTAATTAGTATTGATCAAGAATTAATTTAGAATTAATTAAGTGATCAAAAAGAACTAATTAAATATGGACTCTTATATATATGGAATGGGCCAAGTTCATTTAGGTTGGGCTAAGCTTTCATGGATGGTCCATGGAGCTTTTAACCCATGGATCCTATGTAAATGAAAGGTCATGGGTATTAGGGTTTACATGGATGTAACCCTAATCCTCCATAATATATAAAGGGGTCCTTGGCTCACAAAATTGGCACAAGTGTGTGAAAATAAGAGTGGGTCGATTTTAGTGTTCATACATATTCTCTCAAGTTCTTCCAAGGTGTTTTGGTGATTTGTGATTCCATTTGAGGCTTCCACACTATTGGGGCTAAGCTCTTAAAGCTTGAAGACATCAAGCTACATCAAAAGGTAAGTCATCTAACTAGAACTTTGTAGTATAGGTGCTTCATAATATGCTAGTTAGGATGAAACCTTGGAATAGTTAATATTTGCATGTATAATAGAGAAAACATAGATCCAAGGTTTATAGGGTTGCATGTACACCATAGGAGTGTTAGAATGCTCAAATCCCAACAGTGGTATCAGAGCCATGGGTTGTTTTCTGTTATATTGATGCAAATGTTTTATTTTCAAGTTGAAAAAAAAGGAAAAAAAACATGACGTTTGTCAAATTTTAAGATAATTACTTGTTTTTGTGAAAAACTAATTATTTGTAAAATTTGAATCATTTGCTATATGAGTTGAATTAGGTCAAATTTAGTAAAAGATAAAATGATATGATTATTTTATTAGTTTTAAAAGTTTGATCTAAAGAGTTTTTTGAAACCTCCATAAGTTATGGATATGAAAAGGTTTTTAAAAAAATTGATTCAAAGTTTTTATGGAGTTACAAAACTTGGTCTTAATGTTTTAAAGAATTCCATAACTTGTTCTTAAGTTATGGAACATGAAAAGTTTCATCATAAAACAAGTATTTAACTCCATAAGTTATGGAATCCAAAAGTTTTCAAGAGTTACAAAACTTGCCCTCAAGTTTTGGAATTTGGAAAAAGTTTTTTATGATAAAAAAAAAGAATTGAATTCTAAAACTCTTGGGTTCATAACTTAAACAATTAATTAAATGGTTTTAATTTTGAATTTAAAGCTTGGAATTATGATGTTTTTATTGAATAATTCAATTAACTCTTATGGACTTTATTAATAGATAATTAAAGTGTTTAATTAAAAGAGAATTAATAATTCCATAATGACATGGTTTAAATTTAATTAAATTAAGAGAATAGTTTAATTAATAGATTAAACCACCAAGTATTTTAAATGTCTAAAATACACCCTTATACTATTATAATATTAAAAGTTTAATATATTATATGTATAAGAGCAAGTCGTCTTACCATTAGTAGGCCTTATTCACGAAGCCAGTCTATAAGGGGGGTATAAGGTTACTGCCTATAAAATGGCAGTTTAATGGGTGTCCACTCTCACCCACCGCTTCCTTGACTGGTGGAGGGTCGTTAGCCGAACAGGTAGGACAAGGACTATAATTCTCCCTTCATTATAAGTATAATGATAAATACTAAGTAACTAAACACTTATAAATTCCCAATCTTAGTTACTTAGGAAAATGTGAATAAGGTGCTAATCCATGAAATTACACTTTGCACTTTGTTTAAGCTGTTAGTGGAGCGTGTGTGGTTAACCGGCACACTAACCTGGACTTAACAAGGTAGGCAAAGGGTAACTTAATGTTTATCATAGTATCGTTGGAGCGTGTGTGGTTAACCGGCACATCGATTGAGGGGTAAATATTAAGGGTACCAAGTATATTTGCAATGTTACTTCACACCTTGTTTTGTGATCCTCGGCATCCCAGTCACAAAACCTGAAGGGAACACTCAAGATTGAAACATGCCATTGAAAAGTTCAATGAATCTCAAAAGAATCTAGGAGTTTCAAAACCAATTAAAACCTAATAATATATTTCGTTTATCTTGGTGGAAATTGGTGAATCGTCATTCACCTACCTTCAAATATTTTATAGCTTGGATTACGGCATCCCTCTTCCAAGTTATAAAATAGTTTGTTGGGTCCTAGCCTTAATATATCATATTGGGTGTTATATTAAGGACTTAAATCAACTTTACGTGAATTTCTCCCATTGTTGATGTCTGGTTTAGACAACAATGATCTTCCCAAACCAAGCTTTCCTAATGAATATGACTTCCCGAGTTTGGCTCATGGAAGTCATACTTCTCTTCCTCCACCTCCTCCAATTATTCTCCCTAACCCACAAGTTCAAGGTCACTCAAGCCCTAATGGCAAGCAAGGTCTATGTGTGATCACATCTTAGAGATGAAGTCACATATTGACAAGCCGGGAGAGTTGGGTGTCAAAGTCTTGAGAAAGTTGGATGTTCAATCACTTTCTAAGTCACATAGTGAGTTCCTTTGGGATTACTATGAAACAGACTATGACATGAACCTTAATGATCATATCTATTTGCTTGGTGCTGCTGAATCAGTAATGATTTGGAACGATAGTAAAGCAAATTTGATTAGAAGATCAACTTCCTAAAAACTTTATGGACAGTGACAATGGTGACACTGGAAATCCAGAAAAAGCATTCTCTTCCCAATGGAAAGGGATTGGCCATAGTCAACCCGGTTGACCAAATGGTAAAGAGAAAGGCTAAGTCTGAGATAGTCCCATTACCAAAGGGTCCATATGTTTATTTTGCCAAAGGAAGGGGCGTTGATTGCAAAGCTGCCAAATTTACCTAAGGATGTTAAAGTCAATAAGTTTGACTCTACATCAGGTAGAGCCCATTATCTAACTCTGTTAAGCTCTATTCTGAGATCCTCATTACATGATGTGACTGGGTCACATGTTGATGTTTTAAGAATCAAAGAATAGAGAGAAATCTTAAAGGAAGTATATGTTGATTCTGATCGCGAAGGTGGATTTCGATCGCATCAGAATTTTGAGCAGTTGCTTAAGAAGTTATGATATATTGCTAAGGAATAGATAACAACAATTTTCCATGTGGATTGTAAGGATAAGTTTTACCGCAAAGTTTTAACATAAAAGAACATTGTTTAATTTTATTTATTTGAAGTATCCTTACAATGGCATTTGTGGAAAATTGTTGCTTATATGATTCCACTGACAGCAATATTGGAAAATGGATTTGATTCTTTCATTTGTGGTAGTGTCTAAATTTACCAAATCAGGAAAGTTCCTCATCGCCCAAGTTTCAATTGGACCGAAACTTGGAATCATGCAAGTTGAATAGTATGATGAATGAGAACTTTCAAGCATTGGAAAATCAAGACTAATTACTTGTTCACATGGATGTGTGAGTCAAGTGAAGGACTAAAGGGATCGAGTACACATTCTTGTGCACTGGTCATGTCCACCACAAAGCTTGTTAAGACTATTTGATTTACTAAAGTTTAGTAAATATGGTTATACTTACAAGTTTAAGTATAATTTTGAAACATTGGAAAAGTCTCAATGTATGGCAGAACGAATGGGAAGAACCAAATTAGGCAGAAAGATAAAAGTTTCTCAAATCTGAAAAGATGGGAGAGTACTTTAGTATCATGTTTGTGATCATCTTAATGATTTAGAAATCATATCATAATTAGTCCTCTAAAGGTCATCTTAGTGCATTCTTATGACTAAGAATAGGAGTCATGAATTGTTGAAATGGTTAGATCAGGAAGATGAGTCATACTTCGTTCCAAAACAATTCTTAGAGTCATACTCCAAGATTGTAACATGAGTGACATATCTTAAAGAAAGGTTTAAAACACTTGTCAAATGTAAGAGTAAAAGTGTCCTACTCTTGTACATTTGAATTTGGTAAGTTGTGATGTTTTGGATAAAACAAAGACCAACTAAGGCCAATTGTGTGAAGTGTTTGTCTTGATAAAGAATCCGCACTATCTCTTGAATATTTGGCAAGATAGTCTTATATGTCAAGAGGATAGTGGGAGTCTTAAAGATCCTAAAAAGAATTTCAAGAACTAATCAAGAATAAAACCTGAGGTTCTTCACTAGCACACGACTTGAGGTTTATAACCTATCGTGTTGACATATTCTGTGCCCATTCCAGTTAAAGTTGGCTTTGCATAGGAGTTCTGAAAGTTCTCAATTGGTTGCATAACAACTTGGAAACAATGGCAGGCCCTGTACTGTCAGGTGGCAAGAAGTTAAGATTGCATAAGTTCAGTCCATATGAGTTTGGATTTGTCATTATCCCTTGTCTTGTGACTATGGTTTTGACGATTCGCATGGATAAGAACACATACACCATAAAATCTAAGGGTCATAAGGTTTCTCTCCGATTCATGAAAATGATGGTGAGGAAACACTTCCACCAAGTAGATTTGAAGCAGATGGCAAAAGGTCTAAACAATTGAGACTATGATTACGGCTTCCCTTTTCATAGTTCTAAAATTGTTTAGACACACATGTATGCTATCTAAGGAAAGGTGTATGATTTTGATAAAGTTTTATCAAAGCATCTCGTATCAGAAATCTGAACTTTGGTAAGAAAGTCAATAAAGTATTGATTTCTAGAAGTCCAGCTGATTTCTGAGTACATGTCAAAGCTAGTGGGAGCATAAGTGTTATGCTAATAATCATCATGTTAGTGGGAGCATGATAATTATTGTTAGTGTTGCAAGTTAGCAATGTTAATTATAGAAAACAAAAGTTTCAATTCGTGAGGCTGCAGGGATTGAAAAAGTTGTTTTGCTATAATTAAGGGAGAGGATATACTTCATTTCAGTTCTAAAGGCTTAGATTGAGACCTTAATCATCTTTAGTCAAGAATATATATATGAATTTCATGTTGGATTGGTTCAACTTAAGGAAATTCTATATATTGCGTTCTCAAAATTCGATTATGATTACGGCATCCCTCTTCATAGTCAAATTTTGAAAACATGGCAAATAAAAATATTGTAGCAAAAGATTGGTCTAGAATCATGTCTTTATGTGAGACATCATGAATCGTGTACCATTTGCTTTGGGTACAGGATCGATTGCATGTGCTATAATATTTGTCATTTCTAAATTTTTCCAAATGCGCAGAGGCATTAAGACGGGAAAAGGTCTAGAATTGGATATGACTAGAATGATTAAGCAATTGTCAAGGACAATCTGAGGTTTACCAAAGATTGGTTGCTCAGGGACAGTTGGAAGTATAGCGCTAATTTTGGAAGGACCATATTGATATATTCTGAAAAGAGGCATCTCTTATTCAGAAGTGATAGTCAAAATGAGAATATGGAGTTGTCTCCATAGGTGGAAGTTATCTGTGTAAGATTAGAAAACTTAATGCAAGAAGCATGTCCAAAGCAATGTACTTTGAATATGAGACTTAGTTTCCATGGAGTTGATCTCCATTGGAATACCTTATAATGACTGTTGACAAGTCTTTGTGACTTTGTACATATTCATTACAGGAGGGTCAATGCATATAAGTTTAAAATCTAAACAGATTTCGATAAATGATAGGAATTTGAAATTCTCATATTTTTCGATAAGGATTTGAGAGTGTGAAATTAGAATCATTGAAATTATGTTCAATTGGTTTATTTCACAAAGTAAGGATCATAGACAAACATAGAGTGCATACTTGGTGTATGGCAAAGCTATTGTTTAAGAAAAACATAGTGTACATGCTTGGAGCATGGGACAACTACTGTTTTTAATTCAAGTATAAAGTTGATAAAACCGAAACAATGAATAATTAGTAATCAGTATGGTGATAAATAAAAGTGTTTATTTATATTCATAGGGTTTGATACCATATTTGATTCATTTATTCTTGTGTTTCACTTTGCATGTTTTGACTTCCAGAATAACTAAGTCGCTCTTCCTGAATGATTAAGTTATTCAAACCATCCACAGTCGGTCATATGTTGGAAGTAGATATGAATCAAGACTGTCATGGGTTGGTTTGTAGAGGTCCAAGTTGGTGGACAAAGTGGTGCTACAACACTCATGAGTGCTCATAAGTTCTGAGTATTGAATTCAACCCGCGCTCATTTGAATCACTTCATGGATTTTATCACGAGTGATCATGAGACGATAATATCTTATATTCTTCAAACCTAGAGATATGAGTTGTTACTATGAGTTGGTTATACATTGATTGCACGAAAACGCATTTGGTAACTCGATGTTATAAAACGTGCCTTTGTGTATGATTCAACAAGTAGTAGAACAAGCCATATGAGTCGAAGTTTATCCATTCCTTTTACCTTCGGGATAAAAGCGATATCTGTGGGCCCCTCGATGATTTAGCGATGACACATGTGAGTGCTTGGCCAAGCCAGGACTGATTTGATTTGTTCAATCAGTCAGTCATCATAAATCGAAAATCAGGAAACAACAAATGGAAAGAGTGAATGATTATAATCCATGTCTCAGTCCATATGATATCTAGAATGGAAGAATATATGATCCCTTATCTAATGGACAAGTCATTGACAAGGTCAGAGTTCGACAGCGGCTTTAAGAGCTACGATTGCCAGTTAGGTTTTGAAGTCATACTCAATAATAGTTTTAGACTTATCCAAGTGGGAGACTGTTGGATTAATGTCTAAGTCCATAACTATATTTGGTATGTACTTGACCCGACCCGGCATGGTCCATTTGGGTTGCACTTCACCGGCACAATTTATATGGATAGTCTTTTGAGAATAGTATATTTATGATTTATATTAATATATTATAAGTTTTAATATATTAATATGGAATCATATTATTTAATTAGTATTGATCAAGAATTAATTTAGAATTAATTAAGTGATCAAAAAGAACTAATTAAATATGGACTCTTATATATATATGGAATGGGCCAAGTTCATTTAGGTTGGGCTAAGCTTTCATGGATGGTCCATGGAGCTTTTAACCCATGGATCCTATGTAAATGAAAGGTCATGGGTATTAGGGTTTACATGGATGTAACCCTAATCCTCCATAATATATAAAGGGGTCCTTGGCTCACAAAATTGGCACAAGTGTTTGAAAATAAGAGTGAGCCGATTTTAGTGTGCATACATATTCTCTCAAGTTCTTCCAAGGTGTTTTGGTGATTTGTGATTCCATTTGAGGCTTCCACACTATTGGGGCTAAGCTCTTAAAGCTTGAAGACATCAAGCTACATCAAAAGGTATGTCATCTAACTAGAACTTTGTAGTATAGGTGCTTCATAATATGCTAGTTAGGATGAAACCTTGGAATAGTTAATATTTGCATGTATAATAGAGAAAACATAGATCCAAGGTTTATAGGGTTGCATGTACACCATAGGAGTGTTAGAATGTTCAAATCCCAACAGATGAAACCTTGGAGACACTCCGAACTGATGAGATCACCAAGATCCTTTAAACTCCGTCCGACCACTAATAACACCTTCGATCAACCAAAACACACCGGAGTCCTCGACCTACTCCAACCGCAGGTTCAAAATTTGGAACAAACCCATTGATTGCTATAGCATAGCAGCCTACTCAATACCCGAACATAGATCTACTAACATATACAGAGTCTTCAGCATGACTGGACCGCCCTACCAGGCCTTCAGTCTATCTGGACCACTATCAGAACCTTCAGCATGTGTGGACCGCCTCTCTGGGCCTGCAGCGTGTCTGGACCGCTCTGAACTGTTGAGCATCTCCCTGGACCACCCCTCTTGATGCTCTCTCTCATGCATCCTGTTCTCACCCACTTGGGGCTTCGAACTTCTGATCTACTCTGTGGACTATATCCCCAGCCCAACCCTAGGCCTCATGTCGATTGTCCACCCTCTCGGAAATCTGTGGTCTGTTCCCTGACCCGTGTGTCTACTACACACGCTAAATAACCCGCACTCCTGTGTTGAGCGTATTGTCGAGCCCTGGCAGCTAACAAAACCCTCAATCTATCAATCCAAAAACCCTCAGAGTCGAGTACACCCTCGACCGAATACTCGAACTGAACTCAAACCATGATCAAAACTCCAACCTGATTTCCATGAATTCTGTTATCTATCGCCGAGAAGACGTGATACACATGCTGGGGAGTTTTACCAGACTCCCAACTCACACAATCCTCCAACCAAACAGCCACTTGGTTTGTCTTCCTTCCTGCTAATGATGCGAGACTTATCCCATTTTCAACACCGCTCTTGCTTCTGCATCCCGGGGCGATTCTCCCCCACTTAGATTTGACTAAGTCTTCACAATACATGGACATTGGGGAAATTCTCAACCCTTCTCACTGTCCGACAATTGATCCGGTGACGACCAACTCTTTCCCAATTTGTCACACACTTCTAATAACCAGATGGACACTTACTGCATCCCAGTGCAACCGAAAGTCACTAATGCTTGAATAGCCCCACCCTCATGTCCTGGAGACCAAGAGATAAATTCAGCAAATAATACCCCAGCCACGAACCACTTCCCTTGTCGCTTTCCTCCGCCAATCAATAATGCTTACTAAAACCACTGAATCCTGACAATGATGAATAACCATCTTGTGGGACCCTGTCCATAGACCTCCCACATAATACCCTTCTTCCCAAAGCATTCCAACAATCCTCCCGCTTTCGACTCTAGAACTCATCATTCAGGGCCTCGCACCCTGACTCACTCACCAGCTCAATCATCCACCGCTGAACTGCAGTAGCTGAAACAACCTTTGCCCTAAACCAGGCTACAATCACTTCCAAGATGTAGTCTATAATCCCGAAAGTGCAATAGATCGCACCAACAATCCTTAGCGTCTGATACAAGAGATCCAATGCGAAATGGACTTCCAAAACACTTATGCTACATCGACCCACCCGCGCTTACCAGCGCTAAACCATTGTCGCCAATCCCGGCGACCAACTAACCCCGAGTTAGAATACAACCTGATCTTAGGGTCACAAGCCTGCTTAATTCTTCGAGCTCGTAAACTGAAAGGGCACAATCCTTGCCCTAGAAAATAAACCATTTTAAATTCCAGTTGCATAACTCCAGCTGAACATAATCATTACTCCTTTCCGGAGTCCCCGCGACTCACAATCCGGCCTCGAACAAAACCCTCGAAGCCTCAATCTAGAATCGCATGTTCTAGACTCTCCTGCTTAACTCGCAGACTGTAACAAGTACAGAACACCTCACTGATCCCAAGTAGCTGCAGCTCTCTGCTCCTCAGAATACGTCCCAATAACAAGTCTCCACAAATTCTTCGCCCCGGACCTTAGCAAGTTCCGAGCGTGCCTGACCTTCTGGTCAGTAGAACATGAATATGTGAAACAACATCCCTTCACGTCATATGGTACCTCATGGCTATGACCGCTCCCGAACCCTATCAAAAGTCGGGGCTTCGCATCATCGAAGTCCCGATACTAGAAAGCCTAACTGGCTCCTCCCCCTGCCGTTGTTACAACTGCTGTAGCTGCCACGACAATCATCTCGGCACTAGCTGCATAGCGCTCGTCGAAATACTCAACCATAACGGTCTTGATAGACCCAAACATCTCCGCCAACTGTCCCCGAACAATCTCAATCACCTCCTCCCAGATGATCTCACGGACACGACCCTCTAACAATGTGGGCCTATCCTAGCTGCCAACTCCCGACCCTAACCTGGGTTCGGTCTCAAGACGTCTCGTAACCACCATTCTGGTAAGACACCAGAAAGATCTCTGATAATGCATAATATAACAGGGGACCAACTCCTTACCCAACCCTAGGGGTTTTGACTTCCTTGCTACGCGTATGGGTCCTGTGCTTTCAGTAGTACGGGCCCATACTACCTTCCACACCTACCCATATTTGTCTCAAGTATCACCACAACACCCTGCTAATACAGATAGCAAGCGCTCAATCCTCACCCCTAGAGGAATGCTAAATATCTCATAACTGGCCTCCTGGCCTCACACAACCCATCCATCCATGAAACTTCCACCAACCCCTGCAGCACTAGTGTATGCTAGCCATACATAACGTTGGACCCTATAGACTTTCGAATATCCAATCCTACCCTATACCCTAATCAATAAGAACAGAACATAAGGCCAGATCAAACATTCTCAGGCTATAAGATCTTAATTATATACAGCTGTGATGCATACACAAGACAACTACAGTAATTATGTCAATTTCACATAAGGGAAACCCTAGGCTAGCAGGCATCATGTAATCAGGCAATTCTATCATGCAATTCCTGAAGATCCCTAGCCTAGTACTAGCATGATGTTCTAACATATCACAATATCAAATAACTATATAGTATTTTGGGGTCTACTTACTGGCTCCGGCTGATCGTACACTTTACATCCTCCTTTACTTATTTTGAAAACCATTTTAAAAATCATTTAAAAATAATTTCCTTGATTTGAGACTAGATTCACACGAGTGTTCCTCCAATTCACTCAAACCAAGGCTCTGATACCAACTTGTCACACCCATAAAATTCGAGCCAATTTAAAACTTTTTAAATCATTTAAAACCATTTAGTTATTACAATTTGTTTTCAAAGTAGTTTATACATCAGAGTTCCTAGAAATCATAATCATCAATCGAGAAAGTGTACGGTCACGCCTTCGCCTCCCCGCGGCCATCCGTTGAACCTGAAACAATAAACTAAAACTGTAAGCCCGAAAGCTTAGTGAGTTGCCCCCAAAATACCAACCTCATATAACCATAATCATATCGTATCAACGATTACAGAACAACATGCATACTGAACCCTCAGCTTGACTGGACCGCCTTGAAAGGCCTACAGTCTACCTGGATCTATCTCGAGCCTTCGGTATGACCGGACCGTCATGCAGGGTCACAGTCTATCCGGACCGCTCGTCGGGTATGTTGGCCTCAACCGCACGAAGCAGGACCCCGCCTCAACCCACGCATCAATTATAACCATGTGCACATAAATAACATATACTGGCATATATATAACAGCCATACCGATCTAACAGATCATCAATCATAGCAACATCCTATAACCAGGATACCGACCTAACCAGGTCACTAACATAGCATCATCCTATATACCACGATACCAATCTAACAGATCATAATAGCATAGCAACATCCTAAACAGGATACTGACCTAACCAGTCACTAGCATAACATCATCCTATATACCAGGATACCGATCTAACAGAATCATAATAGCATAGCAACATCCTAACCAGGATACCGACCTAACCGGTCACTAACACAACACCGTCCTAACTACCAGGACGCAGATCTAACAAACCCATAAGTATATCATGCGAATACCCGAATACAAATCCGATAAAGGGTCGGCCTTGGTGCCGTAGACCCTGTTGATATAGTGAGGAATACTCACCTTGCAACTGTCGAACCGAAACACGAGAACACTGGCCCGAAGCACTGCTCCAAACTCCAACACCTGATGCCATCAATGAACCATGACATAAATATCCAAAATACCATAACACCCCTGAAGGTCAAACAGGTCAAAGTCAAAGTCCTAGCCAAAGTCAACCTTCCTGATTGACTCTACTCGCCGATTCAACCCATCGACTCGCCGAGTTCCCAACTTCAGAAAACTCTTATATCACAACTCGACTCGCCAAGTCACTCCATGACTCGTCGAGTTTAACGATCTCTGAGTCCTATCATGACCAACTCACTGAGTCACCACTCAACTCACTGATCTGAGTCTTAACCAGAAGAGGTTGGGGTTTTGCGTTCTGACTCGCCGAGTCCAAGAACAGACTCGCCGAGTCCACGACAATCTTCAACAGACTCGCCGAGTTGTTCCTCCAACTCGTCGAGTTCATGCCTATCTTCAACAGACTCGCCGAGTCTCTTCAATCCTTTATTCATGCAAAGACTTTTTGAGTCATGTAGGGGCTCTAAACTGTAGATCCACACTTCTAGGTCATGACTCTCACGTAAAGTTGCAAACTTTATGTGAATACAAGGTGTTATAAGCCCAAATCACTCTAGGGCTAAGGTTTAAGACAATGATGCTTCACCAACAAGCCAAGGGCTGATACTTTTGGTAAAATCCATAACTTGAGGACAAATTATGGACTCCATTAAAACATTTAGATCAAGAATTAACTAACAAACAATTTGCAAATAATTCCTATGATCTACCAAAACTTATAAGTGTATGAACAATCATATCAAAAATTTCAAGAATCATATAAACACATATAAAACTTGAAATTTTGACAATAACCTTGAAATTGGTTTACCATAATCATTACCACATCAAAAAATAGGTTTTATAAGTCCAAAACAGTTTAAGGTAATGATTCTAGACCAATTCCAGCACCAAAACTCGAAAATCTGCACTCAGGCCTGCCAACTCGTCGAGTGCATGAACTGACTTGGCGAGTTGGTTGAATATATGCATGGACTCGTCGAGTTCCATAATGGACTCGGCGAGTCAACTGGGTAGTGTGCAGAAATTCGACATTTTTTAGCAATATGCATCAAGTATAAAGAAAACAAGCCTAGGTTCTGATACCACTGATGGGTTTTGAGCATTCTAAAACTCATATGGTGTACATGCAACCCTATAAACCTTGGATCTATGTTTTCTCTATTATACATGCAAATATTCAATATTCCAAGGTTTCATCCTAACTAGCATAATATGAAGTATATACAATACAATAATATAGTAGAATGACATACCTTTTGATGGAGCTTGAAGTCTTGAATCTTTAAGAGCTTAGTGCCCCAAGTGTTGCACCTCAAATGGTTCACACAACACCAAAAACCCTTGGAATAACTTGAGGAAAAAGGTTACTTAGGTTCACTCTATGAAAATCGGCCTTGCCCTCTTTTGTGTATGCACTAGTGCCAATTTCATGAACTAGACACCTCTTTATATAGTGTGGAGGATTAGGGTTACATTCATGTAAACCCTAATATCCATGACCTTTTATTTCCATAGGATCCATGGGTTAAAACTCCATGGACTATCCATGCAAGCTTAGCCCAACCTAAATGAACTTAGCCCACCTATATATATAAGAGTCCATATTTAATTAGTTCCTTTTGATCACTAAATTAATTCTTGATCAATACCAATTAAATAATACGATTTCATATTAATATATTAGAACTTATAATATATTAATATAAATCATAAATAACCTTTTTCTCATTTTTTCTATCCAATTGTTCCGATGCCATGCAACCCAAATGGACCATGCTACTCTCGGGTCGAATACATACCAATAATAGTTATGGGCTTAGACATCTAATCCAACACGGACATGAATTTTGGAGACCATTTATGTGTCTTAGGAGGAGGACCATTGGGGTCCGAGGCGGGGTTAGGCCTATGTAGCTCTAGTAGGGGTGGGACCCGTGAGCGTGGCCTGTTCGATGGTATGAATTGGGTGGGACCCACAGGGAGAGGCCCGTGTGATTATGGCACTACAGGTGGGACCTGGTAGAGACCGTTTGGGTCGAAGTATTGGATCATGGTTTTTATGGGAATGGTTATGTGGTCATTGAGTGGCGCAGAGTGATGCATAATCTAGGGTAGCCTTGTCATTTGGACTCTTAAGAACCTGGTGGCTAAACCAGGTGCAAGACTGGCAGTCTCAACGGTGGATGGGGATCTTTATATCTAGGTTTAGTGAATATATGTAATGAATCAGAAGATTTTGGGTGAATGCTATTGTAATTATTGGATCTCGGGTTTCGACTTAGGTACCGAGTTGGCTTTTGGGTGGATACTCACGTTAGGAATCGCAAGTGTATTCATACAAGACCTTTATTTTAGTAAGATATGAGTTAAGGAATGTGTATGCCAAGGGCATCAGCTAGAGGGTTCAGGGTAAAGGGATGTTTTTAGTTCGGATGGTAGAAAAGGCCCGTGTGACTGTGCGTTGGAATGGTTCTACCTGTGTATAGCTCTGGAAAGTTATGGGACTTCAGAATTATAGCTGCAACGTTTAAGTTCGGCAGTTAAGGGATCAATGTCTTGTTCAACACTAGAATATTTATCTCTCAGATTGTATCTTATAGCTCATTGTGCTCATGGATTCGTTAACTTCGGGATGAGTCCTTTACTCGAAGGGTTATATATGGTTCTACCAAGTGAAAGGTTTCAACAAAAAGGATCGGTCATTAATTTTGTTTTCAGTGGAAACAACAAGATAATCAAGGAATGGAAGTCTTATGGCAAGTCGGAAGATGAAGTGGAATTGTAATGTCAGTGTTTCTATATGAGCTGTCTGTTAGGGAGTCGGACAGGGTTTAGAGTTTCGAATTTCAGACAGAATGGTAATCTTTTATTTTTCTTCAGGAGTAGTGGATGAAGTGTTCTAGTCGTCCGGTGTGGCTGGGAGGTAGTAAAGAGTGATTTCGAGGAAAAAATCTAATTTAAGTGAGGGATAGTTGTAACATCTGTTTTCTTGGATGAATTGATTTGGCCTTTAGAGGGTCAAAAGGTTAGATTTGGGTGAAAAGGGGTCGTCACAACGTGAGGCATGGAGGCTTACAACGTGAGGAGGGTCGCATGAAGATTCCATCCGGGACTGAGCTCACGATTTAAGCAATAAGACCTCACGACGTGAGGAGCGCTGCAGCCCAAGCCCACAAAGTTTTAGGGTTTCCCACATATTTAAGCACTCTTATCTTGGTTTTAGGGTTCATTTCTCAGCCTCCACCTTCCCTTAACTCAGAAAACCCTAACCCTAATCCATCTTGGTGAAATTGGATCGATATTAGTGTTTTGGTTGCTACAAGAAGAAGAAGAGGAGGTTCTAGAGTGTTGGTTCCGCAAGGAGGCTTTATCATCATCATCTAGTGCACATTTTGGACCATTTTAAGTATCCAATATCCAATCTTTATGAGCTCAAGTTGATAGATCTAAGTTCTAAGCTCCTTTTTGCATGTTTATGTTGGATTGCATGCTCGGGATCCATAAAGTTGGCAACTTTATGGATCAATGAGTCATTCTCTATGATTTAGTCTTATGGATCTAGAGTGTGGCTGTAATTTATGAATCTTGGTTGAGTTTGGTGCCATTTCTTGTAATTTTCACCTAAGATGGGTTTAGTACATGCTTGGGGCATGCATGTCCATCAAGTAATCGTTTTTATTGACCTTTGGAGTCCTTATTAGCTTCTGAAAGAAATAGGATTGAAGGCTTGATGGATTAAGGAATTAAAAGTTGGATTTTAGCATCAGACTGTTCTCACGACGTGATGACACAAGGTCTCACGACGTGATGACACAAGGTCTCACGACGTGAGAAGCGCCGGTCCTGTTTCTGGTCATCTGCTCGGGGATCACGACGTAAGAAAGGATTCTCACTGCGTGAGGGTAGCCCCGTTGACTTTTCCATGGCTGAGTTGACTGTGTTGAGTCATGACGATTTGGGATCTGATTGAGTGAGCTCTCACGACGTGACCAAGGCTGGTCAGGATGTGAGATGTGGTTTTTGGGCAGTTGGGCCTTGTTGGGCCCTAGTTTTCGGTATGTGGGCCTTTTTGGTGCTTGGGTCCATTTGGAGCTTTGGGTATATTCTAGGAGTTTGGGTCTCCTTGGATTAGGCCCAAGATGGGTTTTGGGCCGATTAGGTACTTGGGCCTTAGTGTGCTTTCAATGTTATTGGTGGGCTTCAGATTTTAGGCCAAGTGAGGAAAGGGTAAAATGGACTTTTACCCTGAGTCTTGAACAATCACACTTGAACCCTAGCTTTGGGTTGTGGACCAATTATTAATTTGGTATTATTTGTTAGTGTTAGCACGCGGGGATTTTCCGAATCGCCAGTCCGAGCTTTTATATGAGATATTCGTCAATTTGAGGTGTGTTTCCTCACCGTGTTTAGCGGGTCGAAGGTACCAATGCCAGCCCATGATTTTGTTATGTTAGGATGCTAGATGTCTGCGTGACTCTTGTATGTGTTATGTACTCGTATGCTTACCGGGCGGGGCCCGATGACCATTTTGTATGTTATGTATCTTTGTGATTATTGCATGTGTTATGTGTTTATATGTTATATGTTTATATGCTTACCGGGCGGGGCTCAATGACTGACAGATTTGTATACCGAGTGGGGCTCGATGTCGGGCGGGACCCATTATGTGCTTATTTACGTACGTATGGTATGTGGTATTTTGTGGAACTCGCTAAGCTTTGTGCTTACAGTTTTCATTTTTATGTTTTAGGTACTTCTGGTGCAAAAGGGAAGAGCTTGGGGTGATTGAAGTGCACATACGTTTTGTTCCGCATTTGATGTTTATTCTGATATTGTGATGTTTTGATAAATTTGTTACATTTGGGGTCTTTTGATGATGTCTTAAACATTGTTTTATGAAATTAAAAGTGAAATTTTTGGGTCTTATTTTTGGGACGTTACAATAACACATCAAGATTGCATTTTTTATGAACAAGAGACCTGAAAAATGCTAAGATCTACCATCTCTAGCTTCTGGAGTAGCTCGTACTCTCAACCATGACTTAAAGGACCATAAAAGTCATAAAAACAACCCCTAACTAGATCTATCAAAAGAACCATTAAGTTAAGAGCTTTATACCTCCAAAAGCTTTCTAAGTTGGTGAGGATTCTGGATCCATAAGATCTAGCCACACCAATGCAACTTCCAATAGTTCTTCTTCCTTCAAGACCACCAAAAAACACCTTCAAAGTTCACTTCCAAGCCCAAAACACTCAAAAGGCAATTAGGGTTTCGTTCTTAGGGTTTGGAGAGATGGAGGGTGGTCACAAGAAAGTCCATGAGCAACTTAAAGTGTGTAAATAGGGCACAAACCATAAAAATTAGGCTTGGCCCCATGCGACCGTACGCCCCACGTACTTCCACATGCGCCGTACGAACGTGGGTGCCTCCGTGACCAAGCCATCGAACCAGTACGCCCAACGTACTCCTAGCGTATGCCCAACGTGCTCAGCTAGGGACCAAAATGTAAGATTTTTTTAAGGTTAAGGGCTAAAAGAAAAGTACCTGGAATGAAAATGTTACAGAGTGCCTGGCTGAGCTGGTCTGAGGCTTTGGGATTGCACACATCAGTCGATAGTAGTTCGAACCCTAAGCGGGGGAGAACTAGTTTTTTTATGCTTAGAAGATTATCAATCTGCTCGATTATGTGGGCCCACTATGATGGGTCGAGGGCATCTACGATTCAAGTGTGCAAGGTTTTGGTACAGGGTTATTGCTTCATAAGAGGATGAAAGTACTTGTGGTTAGGAAGTTTTCCCATTGTGTTTATCAAGGATATGCGGAAGTCCTCCATGGTCGCAGAGAACTTAAGGATGTGTCAGATTGTGTTTGTAGAGCAAGTTGCCATTGCATTATGTCTTCAAGAATGCATATGTTGTCCTCTCAGCAGGAAACGGATGGGCAGGAATCTCGTTGTGGCCAGCAGTTCCTTTTGGAAATGTCTGGGTATCTTGAGTGAGGTGCAAGTGAACCGCTCTAGTTGAGTATCAGTTTTGAGGGATTTGTTAGCCCATTATATAGATCGCTATCTATATTCTAGGTTGGGCAGTTGTTGATCTGTTAAGCAACTTCATAGTTGGTATGTGTAGTTCCTCATGGGCTTTGTTTAGTAAGTAGATTGGATCATTGGATTATTTGTCGATGCATTGTCGATCGATTGGTCATTTCATTCCTCGTCAACATCTGGGAGTCCTTTGAGGGTTTCCAAGCAGTAATAGTGGAAGGTACAATTGATGCGTCAACCCTTCACCAAGTTCTATAAGACGTATATCTTGCTCTCTGTGTATGTATGCTCTCGATTGTTTGGTTAAGGAATCATTGTCTCTAGTAGGCCCAAGCTTGAAAACTATTCATGGTTATTGGAAGTTCGGATATCGGGGAGGTGTTTTTGAAATTTTCAGATGTGATTTTAGGATCTACAAAGAGTCCATCTTTGGCAAGTCGTGTCGGCATGGTTGGCATTCGGGTTGACCCGATTAGGGTTATGTCAACATTCTGGTTCATTTTGGAATCTTCCTCCGATCGGGGAATTTTATTAGATGATTTGTGCATTAGTAGGATCTGTTTGGTTTATCTAAGATTGAGATATTGATATGAGTTAGGTAGGTTTTATGTTTGGGGTTGCTTATTGATAAGATTGTAATCACAAGTTGGAACTCTCGGATCTTGTCATTATGGGATGTAGTCATACGTTGGAGCTCTTGAGTGTTGATCGAAGAATTCAAATTCTCTTATGTTGGTGATGTCAGGCGTGGATGCTAGGAACCAGATAGTGAGGTTGTTTGATTGGCTTGGAAATTCCAGTGAAAATGAAGTCGTCAGAGTCTAGCCAATCCAAGTGGGGAGGAACCACTTGGGTTAGATGGAGATATTACCCAAGTATGGGTCATCCTGGAGTTTCATATTCAAGGAAAAGAGGATAGTTGGCTTTGGTTGTGTCCGAATTGAAGCTTATGCAAGGAATAATATTCAGCAACCAACTGTAATCGCGAAAGTGTTGTAAGACTATGATTTGGGACATAACATTCGCATGGCTGAAATAGGACGGAAGTGACTATAAGACTATGGTTGGACCATAACATTCACATATCGAAGACCATGGTTGGACCATGGCAGGAAAGGCTACAGTTGGGATGTAGCAATGGAAGTAATTGTAAGACTGTGGGAGGACCAGATCATTTACATAGATTGAAACAGACTCGCCTTTATTTGATAAGATATTTCCTTTGATCGGTCGTGGGAGCTGTTAGATCAGAGTAGTTGTATAGACTAGTTTAGTATTTGTTGTTTAGTTTTGGTTCAGAGTTCGATCTTGCGTGGGTATGTGAGGTTGGCGTTGGCGGCGGTTAGCCGTCAACTATGTTGTTCAGTTGACTAGTAGGCGGCGTGAGGTCGGGAAGATCTTGGAAATTCAGATCTTAGAGATTTTGGTTAAGCATGGTTGATGTGCGGTATGGAATTATTCTCTAGGATTTCAGGCATGACCTTGGAGTCTTCAAATCGTGGTTAAGAAATTAGCTCCTCTCGATGAGGGTTAGATGGAATATGTTGGTGTTGCTACTGGGGGCTTTATGGCCGACTACTTTGGTTCGGGTATTCGTAGGATGCTAACTTGTTACAAAAGTCATGGTTTTTTATCAGAAGTCCCTTAATAAGTTTCTTCTTTGAGGGTTCTTGTTCTTTTTATGAGAATGGTTTCGCATGAGTTAAGTCATCATTGATGGAATTTATGGAAGGTCCCTTAGATATTTTTCAGCTGCTTCTACACTGAAGTTATTATACAAATTTTGATCTTATGCAATATTTTTGGATTGACAATGGTTATGCTCGTGGGAGCGGTGGGTCAGTGATGGATTTTCAGGAAGTCAAGTGTGTATTGAGGCTCTTTAGGCATTATTTCCTAAGTTGAGATTGGTCGAAAATTCACTAATGAGATGTTTCGGGTATTCATTAAGCATGGTTTGGTGGTGATCATAGTCGTGGACTAGGGGTAAGTACAACGAAAGAATGGTCATATGTCTTAGAGCATGGTTTCTATAGTTTAGACTGATGAGTTCCCGGTTTTGGGAGTTTATTGTTGGAATTGGGTTGTAATTCCTGTTTTGAGAGTTTCCCCGGTTTGAATGGGTTCATTATGAGTTGGGTCCTACAGTTAGGGAAGGAGAGGTAGAAGTGAAACTGAGTGTTTTCAAGTTGTTGGGTTGTTATTGGCAGTTATGGTGTTCCGGATCGTCTCTCGAGTTTCTTCATGTATGCCTTGAATTCTAATTAGTTAGAAGCAGCTTATGGAATTAGTTTGTGTCATTTTCAGATATCCTGACCGAGACAGGTTTCAAGGATGAAATCCAGTTTAAGTGTGGGAGAGTTATAACACCCTGTTCCGGGATGTTTCTTAATTCAGGGTTGTTGATCATAAATTGATCATGTAAAGGTTTTGGGCTTTGAGAAAATAAATTTTAGACCGTATTTAATGTTCATAAAATTGGCAATGACACCTACGCCCTTGATTTGTGTGTTGGAACCAAAGGGTAAATGATAAAAGTTATATGTCGAGCTTCTTGCATGGATTATGGTTTTAGGTCGACATGTTTTAAGCCAACGGTAACTAGATAGGATTTTGGGGCTCTTCAATAGCTTTCTATGTATATAAAGAACTTCAAAAATGGAGTTAAAACGAAAAAGTTATGGTTGTTTGAAGTTAAATAGGTAATTGGGAATTTTTCCCTACGTGGGGCATAGGAAAGCAACGCTGGGTGTAGGTGCGGAATTTTGGACGCGAGTTTAAGGACGTACATAGGGTGTAGGTTATGCTATGTACGGCGTAGCCGTTGCTGTGTAAGGTTTGACCGATGACTTTTTACCAGTTTGACTTTTGGTCAATTGTGTTGGGATTTAGTCTTGGAAGGGAGAAAAATAGACATTTATCCCAAGTAGGGTAACTATAAGTCAAGACGCTTTGAATGTGGATTATTACCTTAATTATTGATTGGGGTTTTAATGTGTATACGTTTAATGTGAGGAGTTCCCATATCAGTAGCTCGAGTGTGTGTGATTGTCTGTCTGCAGATTAAGGTGAATCTTCTCACTATACTGTGTAGGATGCTAGCTGTCTTTGTGACTCTTGCATGTGTATGTTGGGCTACGCCCATTCATTATATCTTAGGTTAGGCCCATTTATTATATCTTGGGTTGGGCCCATTTATTATATCTTGGGTGGATCAGACTTTTAAGAATACCAATATAAATAATTATACACAAAATGAATTAAATGATAAAAGATATGCATGAGGATAATATAGCATTTTCAGGTCTGCCATGAACCAAAGACACAACAAAACCAAACAATATGGACATTCCGAGGGAAAAAAAAGGTTAGGAATTCCCAATCCTTAAGGGTCATCTGTGGAATTTATTTTAACTAGAGCTTGTATGATTTTGACTTCGACATTTCTAAATGTAAACAAAATGGAAATAAAACGGACAATGTTCTTGCGTATTATATGGAGAGAACAAATGAAACACAAATGAAACACATAGTTAAAATCAATCAATATCCATTAATAGATTTTCATGATTTCATTGTTAAAAATGGAGTAATTAAAAAAAAAAAAAAACAATTACAAATTATAATGACGGTAATTAACAAAAGTCAAATATGAAATAAACTTTCTTCCCCGTCATTGAAATCAAATTCCATAATTAAGTTTGAAACTTTTACACATAATTCTACTTCAATGATTTTCTATCATACCTTTTTGACTTTGAAGGGAAGAAAAGTTTTAATTTTGAATTTTTATTTTTAGGTCTTAACATGGTTTATTGACTTTAGAAAATTAATGGTTGATGAATAGAAAATCGGTTATGATTAATCATTAAAGTATGATAAAATTATATTATATACTTGGTTATTAATCAATGCAATTTTTTTTTTTACAAAAGAATATAATATAGTATCAATCTTTTTCTGTGCCCTCTAACTACAACATAACAAAGACAAGAAAAAAAAATTAACACGCGAAATTTAGGAAAGCAAACATGAAACATGAAACAGTAAACATGGAATAAGATAGAAAATATCTTGAAACAAGAATAAAATAGTATTATGCATTGTCTTTATATTTTATAAGTCAATTATAATTTTATAAATTATATTTCTGGTCAACACATTGAATGATCTATTAATTTTCAAAATCTTCAAAAAGATTTTGATGTTTATGATGATATGTTAGGTGTTGGCTATATTGAGTCATAGTGGTCAACAATTTAGAATATATATATATATATATATATATATATATATATATATATATATATATATATTGTTTTTGAAATACAATTTTGAATTTTATTTTTTCCATATAAAAAATATACCAACTCAAAACGAGACTTGTAAAATGAGAACTTTAGAGACAAAGAAAAATGAGATATATTTGTATGAAAATTTAACTCTAAAGACCAATTTAAGAAAATACTTAAGTACAAAAATATTCAATCACGAATTTAGTTTGTTTTTTACGCATATAACGGTTTAAGTCATCTGATGATTTTTCAAACTTATTGTAATAAAATGTTTGGTGAAACCCCTAAAATAAATTATAAGATAACTTTAAAAAAATAAATGAAATCGAAATGTCTTATTAAATAAGCCTTTAGGGCCTTTTATAAGTTTCCAAATATATCTTTATATCAAATTTTTATGGTTTTTATATTTTTTTCTAAATCTAGTTTTTCTAGTTTTTACAACATTTTTTATAAATATTTCTGTAGTGTTTTTCAACTGTTTCACAATTTTTTTTATAAAATTTTCTCAAATTCATGTTAAAACCTTTTTTTTCTCCAAGTCTTCTTATATTTGGGTCTTTTAGAACTCTTTTTTTCTAAATTCATTTTTCAAAATTAATTTTTTTTACATATTTGTTTTATACATTTAAGGTGGTAAAAATTAATTATTTTTACAAATTTATAAAAAGTTAAGTTGTTGAAAGACTTGGTAAAAAAGTCGAGGAAAAAGTTATAAAAAACGTAATTCTAAAAGAATAAAAAAAAAGTTAATATTAAAATAATAATAATAATAATAATAATAAAATAAATAAATAAACTTGGAGACTCGTTAAGTAATTTTTCATAGTTAGTCTTTATGTAATAAAGTACATAAAGTGTAAAAAGGGGTGTTTGATAGACATTTGAAATGTTCGTTAGGCAAATTTGATGTTAACATAATTTTAATTATATAAATAAATGTCATTTTATAATTATCATCTAACTTAGGTTTTTTCCAAACACTATTACTTTATCAGTTGTATGGGTTAGTCAGACAAAAACAATTTTTAAAAAGTTCGTCATGGTTTCGCCATAATGCGCCATGACTTTACGGTTTGTATTTGACGTCGCACTTTAACAAAATATCATTTTAAGTCATATATGCATATAAAATGGAATAATAGTAGAGAATATATGTAACATTATTAATTATGTACAAATTTGTCGCTTTAAGTCACGCCTTATAAACGACGTGACTCGTTATGGCTCGTAAAAGCTTGAGGCTTGACAATACCGCCAAGTTTACGCCTAAAGTTATTTAAGACCTTGGACAAAAGCTAACTTTGTAGTTAAAAACTAGTTTTTCAGCTAGTTAGCCAAACATAACCAAAAAATCACTTAGTGGTGAAAATAAAACATAAGATCCAAAGATTTGTTAGCTAAATTTTATGACTTGATTGTTTGAGTAAGGTTATGTTTAGTAGACTAGCTGAAAAATTAGTTTTTAGTTGAAAAGTTAGCTTATATCTGATAATCTATAAATAAGAATTTTCTTTTTTTGAAACTTAAGCAAGGTGCTCAAGTCAAATTACAAAAATGTTTAAAATGAAGGACAAACATTAAACCAACCAATCACTTAAACAAATATCGGATCAAATTTTAATCAAATTAAAGGTAGAAATGATAATGTCGTTTGTGAGGAACATAACAACCTTCCTCTAATTTTGAAAAACTACCGCATTTTGAGCTCTCCATGTTGTCAAAAGAGTCGAGTACAACAGAGACAACTACAACTTTTCTTTTGTCTCTTGTGTTCATCTTCAATTGCTCCAAAAATAAGAGATCAGTTGGTTTGCAAGATAGATGACCACTCAATAACCCATTTCCACAAACTTGATATATAGCTACATGAAAAGAACACGTGACTGATATCCTCAACCATGTTGTTGCAAAACCGACACTGTAACATCCCAACTTTCAAACTGCATTTTTTTTATTTAAAACCATATTAATCATTCAAAACTCATTTTTGAAAACATAACATGATATTCATTAGTTTCAAAAGCATAAGGTTTAAAGAGAGTTAAATTACAAAAACTAGTAGAAGTCTAATAACAGCATAACTTAGATGCGAATGTACAGTCACGCCACGCCCTTCCATCAAACAACCTGAAAGACATTTAACTTAACAACGTGAGCACAAAACTTAGTGGATTCCCCATTATACCACACATTCCACCATACATACAATGCATACAAACAAAGGCTCTCGACTCTAACTGATCCACCAGCATAACATATCAACATACATATAAACAATAGGCACCCTGTCATCATAGTACTACCGGCTATCAACCATCACACAACCATCAACTCCCAACTGTCACACAACACTGAATCTTAGTCATACCACAACCATACCAAGGATATTAATAATATTGACGGTTATGAATGCATAATCATATGTAGCTAAAAATAATATATACAATCAAATGGATGATCATACCCGTGAGAAATAAATCAAACAAGAATCATTCATTAAGGCTTAGACCAGAGTTCTCAGGCTGTCCAGTTTTAATTATGTACAATCCCTACGACATTCACTTAGCGGTCAACCAATACCACCAATACCCAACCAATCATGACACATAAGAGTATCAAACAATCATTCAATCACATACTTGACGAAGACTAACTAGTCTACAAGAATACTCGTATCCTAACAGTGCTAATGCCTTATCATACAAAGGACATACAATGTCACACACATTATAGTGAAAAAACTCGCCTGGAGCTAGCTGATCAACCACAAGCCTCACACGCGAGTCCACCGACAATCTGGTAGCACGGTCTACCTAATATCAACCATATATTGATCCTTAGTCTTAAACTCATATCCTTCGAAGTTTGACCAAAAGTCAATCTGGTCAAAAGTTAACGGTCAACGGTTCATCAAGGTCAAAGTTAGCGGTCAAACAAGTCAACCTGTCGCGACCAGCCCTTGGTTGTGTAGCTACTTGTAACATCCCAAAAATCATGACCAAAAATTTCATTTTTAATTAGGTTATTATAAAACCAACAGTATAAGAAAAACATCCATAATAACATCCCATGTCAAAACCAAAGTGTCAATAATTAAAACATGTTATCAGAGTGTAATCCCAAAGATCTCATGTGCGGAAAATCATAGTGTGATGCGTTACAGTCGAGCCGACTCCTTTCCTTTGAAAAAGAAGTACCTGAAACCAAAACTGAAAACCGTAAGCACGAAGCTTAGTGAGTTCCCCCATCATACCACACACCATACAATAACATACTGTCAGGCATATTTGGGTACCCGACCTACCCTCCGGTTTATCTCAACCGGTTCCAGGGACTATTTCACCCCCTACCACATCACGGCGGTGGTACATAGTGGCAGCCACCACATCATGGTGGTGGTGGTGGCGGCGATTGTTCTCGTGAGCTCCGGCCAAACGAAACCACATACAACACTCCATCGTAAATAAACACACACATAACACCAAAACATGCATATCCATCGCCAAAAACGCACCAATCTCGGCCACCCCTGTGGTGGCGTGAGGCAGTCGAACGGAAAAGCGGAAGTGGAATGGTCGTCGGAACCACAGCAGCGACGCAGCACCGAAACACAAATGGAGAAGGAGAAAAAGAAGAATAATGTAGGGAAGTGGCGGTTATCCGCCATCTGGAATAGCAGCAACGGGGAGACGCTATTTGCGAACCTCGTCGGCGATTAGAGCGACGACGACGCTGGGACGCTGACGGCACACACCGCCAGCAACGTCGTCGGCTGGGAATGGCAAAACAATTGCCCCGACGTCGGTCTTCAGCTTTCTCAGCTTCAACGGTGGCAACCTGTGGTGGCATTGGACCGGCGATAGCGGCGACAGCAGGTTCGTGGTGGTGGCTTCGGTGGTTGGCGATCTCAACAGTGGTGGTGGTGCGGCGCCGGAAGTCGAAGAAGGAGGGTGGCAGCCGGTGGTGGGATGGCGGCTGCACTCTCTTAGGGTTAGGGTTTACCGGGGTGACGGGTTTATATACCCCGAGCCCCATATAAGTTTATCCCATAATGACAACTATGGTCCCTCCACCTCCCTTTTCTTACAAAACAAATCCACAATTTACCCTTTTAACCCTAGCCAACCAAAATTCCTTCAAATTAAGTCTAACATTTTACCAAACAGCCCCTCCCTCTACAAAACCTTTTCAACTTAAGTCCTTATGTTACCAAATGGCCCCTCCTCTACAAAACCTTTTTAACTTAGGTCCAGAATTTACTCTTTAGCCCCTGCTTCCATATATCCTTTCATACTAAATCCCATACTTACCAAACACCCCCTGTCTTCTAAAAATCTTTATAAAATAAATCATGAAACTTACACTTTTAACCCCTAACTTCTAAAATTGTGACAGTTAACTCCTCGAGACCAACACCATGCTATATAATTATTGATTTTAAGGCTACTATTCATTCATTAATTTGTTTATTTATTTAATTAATAAACGGGGTGTTACAACTCTCCCCCACTTAAATTATATTTCGTCCTCGAAATCATTCCGTACCATTCTTTGCACGACAAACCACTCAAGTAACATGGCCACAATCCTGGGCACACCCTAGCCTTCCCAGGGTAACCGTGACCAAGCTTCGCAAGGCCCTAAAATCTGTAGATGAACGAATTCCTTGCAACAAGATCACATCTACTTCGTCTGAAATCTGCAGTCTTGAGGTGGTATGACTTATTGACAGACCGCTCATACTGAATCATTATTGTCGAACCCAGTCCACTTATCCCTCAACTGTCTACTCAACTTCTGATAACTCGAGGTTTCCACTAGAAAAGAGAGGCACATACCTAATTATCCTTGCAGATTACTTATACTTGGTCAAGGCTCAGATAATCCCGCTGTGAGCGACTTAACATAACCCAATCCATCTGTTACTCTCACCATACATGAAATCCTCAAAACACTAATATTGATACTGCCAAAACACTGAAACTAACCGAAACAGCATGCTTCCACAAGGCTGCTTTCCGAAATCTATCGAGACCTACTTGGTCTCAATTCACCTGCTAGTCATCTGAATTACTGAGTTTCTACCTGGTTGCTGAACCAAAAGCTCCCATATAGTCGTCCTTCGCGACTACCTAACGAAATCCTTATCTGTCAATAGTTGCTTCTAGTTATCTTTCCACTGTGGCTCTAGCGACCCTCTAATCTAACTGTCCGGGTCCATACATAGAGTCCTGACATCACCAAATCCAAGGCTAAAAGTGATTGCTACATGACCAATGGTAACCTTATATCACAAATGACCTTAAGCAATCCATTGCTTCCTTGATATCATAATTGCACTGGCATTCCTATGATCTTATCACTGGCTCAATCCGGTCTAATTAATCATTGGAAATCCATAAACCAATCCGTGGACTTGCCACATCATCACTGCTACACCCTACTGGTGGGTACTATTGTTCCTTCCGCGATCTAACAACGCTCTCATGCTATCTACCAACCTAGTGAATGTCACGGCTACACCCGCAGTCCTACAACACTCTAGCACTATTTGCCAACCTTGTGAATGCTACGGCTACACCCGCAGACTTACAACACTATAACACTATCTACCAACCTCGTGAATGCTACGGCTACCCCCGCAGTCTTACAACATTTCCCATACCGGTCGAACACGCACTCGACCTAACACTCAACTGAACTTGAGTCCTAACTGGAGCTCTAACCTGGTTCCCTAAACCTGTTATCTGATGCCAAGGAAAAGCGTGAACCAAATGTTGGAACGTTTTCTAAACTCCCAACTCACCCAATCCTCAACCTAGACGGCCACTCGATCGCCTTTCCTGCTGACGGGGATGCAAAACTAATCCTAGTTTCACACCTATTTCTGCTCTTGAATACCAGATCGATTCTCCCCCACTTAGCTTTGACTAAGTCTTCACGGTACGCGTGAATTGAAGGATTCCCAATCCTTTTGGCTTTCTAATAATCCACTGATGACAACTTGTGCTTACCAATGCTAGCGATCACTTACCAGTTAAACCCTGAGATCACCCATCCTTGGAAATCTTGATGAGTACTCTTGAAATATGGTCTAGTATGACACCTCAATCCACCTACCATGCTGACAACTGGAGACCTTAATCTTCATCCTGGCTGACGAATCCTCGTCCCCACTTCCAATCTCGCAGCACCGCTGAGCTCTCACCGAACATAACCCATGCATCAATACAATTTTCTTGAATATCCGATGACCAAACACTTATGCATCAAATACCCACAACTGACACCACCATCTTCATGCTACCAGTCATTTCCTATCAATGGTAGTGCCTTGAAATCCAAAGTTCTTCCATAGGCAACTATCAACCATACCCGAACGAATGATAGAACCATTGAGCTCTGACTTCCCTGGAGAACTGTCGCTCTAACCCTGACCTAATATCCTCTAAATAATACTCCTGTCCAGATCCCGAAAAAGATCCGGAATGACAACGGTACACGTGGAACCCACTCCGCAAGATACGTCCCTCTGTAGATTCATCAAAGACTTTTCTCGGCATGCACAATGGCATATGACTACCCTTGATGACCCATACGATAGCAGAGAACCGACCCGAGATCTAACTAGTTTGAACTCAATCAAAATTCCAAAGTGGTACAAATTCCCGACATCCAGCTAGTAGCAGTAGAAGATGATATACCCGCAACATCTGGATGAATCCTGATCACCTTCTCCAGAGATACTTCGACCCTCCTGAGAACATGGTACAAAACTCCATTACGATCCTGATGACAGGAGCTAACAATAGGATCCTCTTTCCTGAAAGATTCTAAGGATCCATAGGCTTTGGGCTCAGGGTGAGCCCCTAACTTCCCCGCGACTATTTTTCGGCCCGATAGGCCTCTAGACGACTACCGAGAGCTCCCAAAGTCTCTTCCATGGCTGAAAGAAAGACCACTGAGGTCCATTCCCAAAACTCTACGAGTAATCTCTGATGAGATGAACTCCCGCGATCGCGCATCGATTGGTCCAGGTCCTGCTCCTGAGCCATAACCAGAATCTTAATCCCATTCTTGAGTGCTCTCCACCATATCGAACTGACATTCAAGAGATCCGAATATACCCAAGAATCCTTATCCTACAGGCTTCTTGGATTCTCTAAGACTCTCCCCGATTCAATTATGGATCCTGTGCTTTCAGTAGTACATGCCCAATACTACCTTCCACACCTATCCATACTTTCCTTAAGAATCATCCCGAATCCTCCAAGTCACCTTCTCAAAATGATACCCCGAATGCTCGCTAACCTCACAAATAAGTCCACTAAATCATTTCCTCGGCTTCCCTTGGTTCCCGAACCCACCCAGTCCTCAGCTGCTGAAGGATTCCCAGTAATGTCAACTAGCTACCTCATGAATATAGCCACATGCAACAAATATCAGATAATCCTTCGAGTAAAAGGCTCAACCGTAGAACGGTTGGAATCAGACAAGAGCTGCATAATAGGATCAAAACTATCACTCTAAGATTATCCAGTTTGTGCCACATGTGACTTAGCATATTCACTTAATAGCTAGCTCACGTTACTAAGAGTCTCACAAAGCACAAAGCAAGCAGCATTCGGACAATGGTAAATCTAACCAACATATTCCAATCAAATTATTCTATCCTCTTATCAGGAATCTATACTGGCATGAGATTCTAAAGCTCATACAATCAGGCATAACCTAAACAGGCTATCCTATCACTAACTGATAAGTACTAGCATGCAAGTCTACAAGCACATACAATAGGCATATAAGGCATCCTTCCAAGATCATTAGCCCTAATCTAGCATGCAGTTCTCATAATCATATCATATCATAACATAACATGTATGAGTATCTTGGGGAAAACTTACTTGAGCTCGGCTGATTGCACGCATCACACACCTTGTTCTTTTCTCTTTTCAAAATTCTTTTTCAAATTCTTTTTATAAAAATGATTTTCTTTTGAAAATTTTCATACAAAGTCCTCAGTCTGAGTCCAGACACACCGAGAGTATACCCGAATTCCTCAAACCAAGGCTCTGATACCAACTTGTAACATCCCAAAAATCATGACCAAAAATTTCATTTTTAATTAGGTTATTATAAAACCAACAGTATAAGAAAACATCCATAATAACATCCCATGTCAAAACCAAAGTGAAATAATCAAAACATGTTATCATAACCAATATCCGAGTGTAATCCCAAAGATCTCATGTGCGGAAAATAATAGTGTGATGCGTTGCGGTCAAGCCGGCTCCCTTCCTTTGAAAACGAAGTACCTGAAACCAAAACTGAAAATCGTAAGCACGAAGCTTAGTGAGTTCCCCCATCATACTACACACCATACAATAACATACCGTCAGACATATCTTGGTGCCCGACCTACCCTGCTGAGCATACCGAGGTGCTCAACCTACCCCTTTTAGGCATACCGGGGTGCCCAACCTACCCCTGTCAGACATACCGGGGTGTCTGACCTACCCCTGTCAGGCATATCTGGGTACCCGACCTACACTCCGGTTTATATAAACCTGTTTCGGGGACTATTTCACCCCCTACCACTACCACATAATCAAGGCCGACCCAAGGGGAGGCGAGTTGGGTCGTTGCCCAACGCATCATTTAACTAGCGGGCATCAAATGACAACAAGTGTTATGGGTTTGTTCCAGTTTAATTGGGCAAAATTTAGTCCAGTAGAAACTTTTAGTCCAGAGGGCAGTAGAGCGGGGAAAATAAGCGGCTATAATGATTCTCCCCTAAATTGAAGCAGTATTTCTTGGTAATCTCACAAGTCGCATCGCAATCCACAAAATCACTCGCTTAAATTGAAATCAAGGGGCCGGTTGGAGGCAGGAACAACCGGTGGTTATTAATCACCACGACACCATTATGGATTCTACTCTCCAGTTCTCAAATCTCGACTTCTCCCTCCATTATTCCAGATTAGAAAAACAGAGCATATAAATAAACATCGATTGAGGTTTTTTTACATGATTCTAGAGCTTCACTAGTCTAGGAATTCATTCTCTAAGAATTCATTACTTAAGACCTAGTGAAGTTTTTTTTGTCTTTCTGAATTGACAACTAGTGAAGGTTTTCTGGTTTTGTTTCAATATCTTGTAACTGGAGTATTCTAATAGTTGTATTTGTTTGTTACTGGAAGTATTCAAGTTTTGCCCTGCACTTGGGGCACTTGGGTTGTTTTGCCATTTGGCCTGAAAGACGCATTCACTTTGAACATTGAAGTCTATGGTGGTATTTCATGTTTTCCCAATTGCCCATTTTGCCCTTTGGCTTCAAATTTGAAGTTCTTAAATCTTTCTTATTAGTGGAGTTGTTTTTTTGGCATTTTTGTTCTATAATGGTTTTAGGATTATTTTGCTAGTATCCAAGAATTATTCTTGAATCTGTAATTGCTTTTCAGAATTATTCTTCTATGACTTTTTTAGGAGTATGATTTTTTTTTTGTGTTGTACTTGTTATTAACAAGTTCAAGCAACAAAAATATTACTTTTTTTATTGTCGTTTTAATAATTTGGTTAATGGTTGATTGTTTTGTTTTGTTAAGTTGTTATCTTTACATATGAGACTAAAAGTGCTTGAGACAGAAATTGAGTCTCAGATTTAGCTGTTAGGCTTTAAAATTGTTTGATGGAGAAATTGAGTGAGTCCCAAAGTTGGTGTTTTTAGCAAGTGTCAATTTTTATAGGAAAATATGACATTTTTATTCAAGAATTGTACAGACACAATGTTTTAGTTGAAGTTTGTATTCGTGAGTTTGTATAAATATGAGTTATTAATAAAAAAAAGTTATGGTGTGAAAATTGCATTATGGATTTATGTGTTATATGGGTTTGATATAGTTGTATGGCATAAAGACAGGGCATTGTCGAGTTTTTTTTCCCTGGGCATGAAAAACATTTGGACCGGCCCTGCACATAATAACATATCATGAATATACTGCTAGGCATACATGGGTACTAACTGCCCCTTCGATATCTTTCAATCGGTATGCGGGGACTATTTCACCCCTACTACTACTAACACATATATCAGAGCATCCTAGCACATAAAGCATATCATATAGTGGAAAACCATACAATTATCACAAAGACAATCATATCATACATAATCGCCTACTGGTGGGCCGACATTGGTACCTTAGACCCACCTCTACTGGAAGGTAACTCACCTCGCACTGCTGAAGTCCCGCAGACAAAAACCCGGACTGCTGGATGATAGATTCCCGAACTGTAAACATTAAAACAATACCCAATTAATAATTGGGTTCCAACACATAACCATTAGTCCATGCTTGGGGGTAAAAGACTACTTTACCCCCATCTTAGCTTGATTCAAGCTCAAGGCCCAATCCAAAGGCCCACAAGTCAAACTTATAAATCAAAGCCCAACATATGGCCCAATTTTCCAAATTGGGCCCAATCCTTTACATGGTCTTACCCTAAGGCCCAACCTTTTATTCCAATCCAGACATTTAGCATTCTAATGGCCCAATATCTCATAATCATAAAGGCCCAATTATGGCCCACCTATGGCCCAATTTTCCAAATTGGGCCCAAACCCTCACATGGGGATTACCCTAAAGCCCATCCATAAATTCTTAGTCCATATGATTGTTCTTGCAAGGCCCATCAATAGCCCAATCACCAAATCCCAATCAGAAAGGCCCAACTTAAGGACCAAGTAAGATTAGGGTTTCACATAAAATGACAATTAGGGTTAATTGTTTCTTACTTAACCCATTAAGGATTTAATCCATTAAGTCCCTCAATCAACTACGTCAATCATATGGTGTGATCGGGTTAATACCTAATCCCAATCTGGTCATCCAAAAATGCAGGTCCCGACACTCCAAAAACCATATACCCAAAATTAGGGTTTTCTAAACCCTAATTAGTGTTTCCAACCCAATCCCAACCCAATTAGGCGCAAAAAGCTAAACCATTAGATCAATTAGGGTTTCATTAGGCCCACTAGGGTTTCATAAGTCAGGCACCACCCACTACCACCTTGGGTAGTGGTGGTCAACGGCGGTGGCCACCACCTCACGGTGGTGGTTATGGTTCTGGTCCATTTTTGTACAAGCATCCCAAAAGCAACTAAACACAAGAAAAAGCACACCGCCACCTAACACGACGGCCGGAGGCGGCAACCACCACCTCACGGGGGTGGTTATGATTTTTCTTTTTATTATTCCGACACCGATTACAATTTTACAATTCAAAATCCCAAATAACACACACACACACTCAGATAAACACACACACAGCCACCCTTGTGGTGGCCGACGGTGGTACATGGTGGCAGCCACCACCTCATGGTGGTGGTGGTGGTGGCGGCGGCTGTTCTCGTGAGCTCCGGCCAAACGAAACCACATACAACACTCCATCAGAAATAAACACACACATAACACCAAAACATGCATATCCATCGCCAAAAACGCACCAATCTCGGCCAACCCTGTGGTGGCGTGAGGCAGTCGAACGGAAAAGTGGCAGTGGAATAGTCTTCGGAACCACAACAGCGATGCAGCACCAGAATAGATACAGAGAAGGAGAAGAAGAAGAATACGGTAGGGAGGTGGCGGTTATCTTCCCTCTAGAACAACAGCAACGGGGAGACGCTATTCGCGAACCTCGTCGACAATTGGAGCGACGAAGGTGCTGGGAGGCTGACGGCACACACCGCCAGCAACGTCGTCGGCTGGGAATGACAGCAACACTTGCCCCGACGTTGGTCTTCAGCTTTCTCGGCTTCACCGGTGGCAACCTGTGGTCGGCTGGGAACGGCAGCAACACTTGCCCCTCCTCTACAAAACCTTTTTAGCTTAGGTCTAGAATTTACTCTTTAGCCCCTACTTCCATAAATCCTTTCATATTAAGTCTCATACTTACCAATCACCCCCTGTCTTCTAAAATTCTTTACTAAATAAATCCCGGAACTTACACTTTTAACCCCCAACTTCTAAAATTGTGACAGTTAACTCATCGAGACAAACACCTTGCGATATAATTATTGATTTTAGGGCTACTATTCATTCATTAATTTGTTTATTTATTTATTTAGTAAACGGGATGTTACACTACTACCAGGCGATAAAACAATCACAACGTCATACCAATATTTGCGATGCGAACCTTCCTTGGTTGCATTGTGATTCTCGAGGCAAAATACTTATACCATTAAGAACTTCATCCCTTAAGACTAAGTCTCTAACTTTCCAGTTCACATCAAAATAATGACTTAATGGATGAAGTTTCCAACTTTATCCATTTGTATTCCCCAAACACATCCATCTCTAACCTAGGTCTAAAATGGGACCAAAATGCTTCAATCTTCATACATGGGTCAAATGGGAGGTTGAACACACACACAAAACAATCCTAAGGGTCTAACATAACAACCAAAACCACCTTTAAATCCTTGATTTATCCAAACTCCAATCAATCAAGACAAAAAGGGACTAACTAAGCTCTAAATCCTATATGTAGCATACAAAAGCCTTAAAGGTGGGCACTTGATGTAACATCCTGTTTCGAATCATTTCATAATTCGAGGTCGTGACCCAAAGACCAGTTATCATAAGGCTTCGGGACTTGGGGGAAATAGAGATTTACAGCCCTTTGGATGTGGGTAATGTAGATTAGGTGACCCGAGAGTTCGGTTGGTGGTTTGGAGCCCACGGGTATAACCGTAAAGTTATAGTTCGAGCCTTTTATAAATTTTGGATTTAAGTTCAGTATGTTTTAAGGCAAAGGAGAGTTGATAGGGTTGTATACCTTCTTAATACCTTTCCATGGGTATAAAAATCGTCGAAATCGGAGTTAAAACAAAGAAGTTATGACCGTTTGAAGTTAGCGCGGTTTTGGGTTGAGCCGCGTATTCAACGTGTACGCTGGAAGTACTACGACATCCCTAGTACGTTGGGCGTAAATTGAGTATGTTGGGCGTACGTGACCAGTGCCCAAACCCTATTTTCGTGGTTTGAGCCCTATTTAAGCTCCTTAACTCCCCCAAACTGTAACGCTTGGTTCCTGGTATGTATTTAAACTTCTAATTATTCAATTTTGTAGAGCAACTCGACGATTTGGTGGCCCCAAATCGTCGTGTAGAAATGTTATGGACTGCGTGTTTTAAGTGACCAACTCGACGATTTGGGAGGCCTCAACTCGACGAGTTGTCTGGAAGAAATGAAACCCTAATTTCGGGGTTTTGCACCCTATTTAAACAACTTAAGCTCCATAAGTTGGCCTCATTTCCAGCCTCCACTGTCCTAAACCCTAACCTCGAAACCCTAAGGCATATTTGAGTGTTTGTGAGCCATTCTTAAGTGTTTTGTGTGTGTGTGTTTGAAGCCATTGGAAGAAAGGGGAGCTTGTAGATACAAGAAGGAGCTGCTAGATCCAGAATCCTTGCTTCATTTTCAACATCTTTCTGGTAAAAAGTCTCTACCTTGCCTTGTGGTTACTTATATCATAATCTTAGTGTTCTTTTGCTTTTTTATTTTTCCAAAAGACGTGGTCATTGGGAGTTGGACGTCCTATATGGACAAACCCTTTCAAATCAAGGGTCTTAAGGAGCTTTCATGGCATAAATGTGCCAACTTTACGGTCCTAAGAGCTCCATGCACCTTCTAAGCCTTTGTTTTGGTCTCTTAAGCTCCATTTGGCCATGCATGTGAGTAAAGTCGAAGACTTTACGTGAGCTTTTAGCCTTTAAGGTCCATATTTGTGTTCATAAGCTCTATCTTGAAGATATGGTGGTTTTTGTATTAAGACATAAGCCTTTTAGGATTAGGGTTTGAGCTTAATGCCTTTGGAGTGGTTCTTCATGGGTAAAGTTGGAAACTTTACCCTTCTAGATGCATTATCAGTCTAGATCTGGAAGATAGAGTTTTGGTTTGAAGATTAGTGGCTTAATGCATTAAGGGGGTTGGCAGACTGATGAACTCGGCGGGTTCATAAGGGAACTCGACGAGTTGGTTTAGGATTGTCCTGATTCGGTTGAAAAGGGAGAAACTCAACGAGTTAAAGGGAAACTCGACGAGTTGATTCGGAATATCATGATTCTGTGATTCATGGAAACTCGGCGAGTTGAAGGATGACTCGACGAGTTGAGTCAACTCGGAGCATTGACTTTGACTTTGGCTAAATTTGACCTTTTATGGGTTTTGAAGTATTGATCGGTATCTAAGGGATTGTTTCTATTTAGGGGTTGAGTAGAGCTGTTTCCAGGGCCGGGGATTTATCCAGTTATCTTTTAGCATTCGAGGTGAGCTTCCTTACCAAGTTTAGCGGGTCGAAGGCACCAATGTCGGCCCATGTTCTGTTATGTTAATAGAATGCTAATTGTCTTCGTGACTCTTGCATGTACCTATGTCTTTATGCTAGTGGACTAAGGTCCGATGTCGGGCGTTGCCCGATGACTATTTGTATGCTATGTATATTATTTGTGTATGTGTTTATATGCTTTCCTAGCTTAGCCTGATGACCGAGCGGGGCCCGATGACCGGGCAGGGCCTGATGACCGGACGGGGTCCGATGATCGGGCGGGGACCATTGTATGTTTACTATAAGTTTGGTATGTGGTATTTTGGGAGAACTAACTAGGCTTCGTTCTTACAGTTTTCAATATTCGTTTTAGGTACTTTTGGTTCCAGAGGGAAGAGCTCGGGATGACTGCATCGCACACGCCATTGGGATTTTATTATGATGTTATACTCTAATTTATGACAATTGATACATTGGTTTATTTCAAATGTTTGGATGATATGGAAAATTACTCTATTATCAAATATTAAATCGAAATTTTTTGGGACCATGTTCTTGGATGTTTCAAGTTGGTATCAGAGCCTTGGTTTGAGGGATTCGGGCACTTCCTCGGTTGTGTCTAAACTCAAATTAAGGAGTTGGTGGAAATTTTCAAAATAAAATATCTTTTTTATAAAAGGATTTCTAAAAGGAAAAGGGTTTGGTGCATGCAATCAACCAAACTCAAGTAAGTTATCCCAAAATACCCATGCATGTTTATATATGATATGAATTGTGACTTGTGAATCGCATGCTAGAGTAGGGCTAAGGATCTAGGAGAGATGCCTTTGTATGCCTGTTATATGAGCTTATAGATTTGGATGCTTGTACTGATCATTTAGTGATAGGATGGCCCAATTAGGTTATGCTCAGTTTTGTTTACTTGATGCTCGAATGTTGCTTGCTTTGTGCTTTTAGGAGTTCTTGCTAATCTCAACTAGTTAGTAAGCGAATATGATAAATTACATATTATGGAAATTAAATAATTTCAGAAGGTTAGGTTTAGCTATATTGTACAGCTCTTGTTTGAGTCCAACAGTTGTAGGGAGATACCTCTCATTCGAAGAATTATCTAGTATTTGTAATATGTAATGGCATTCGTGAGCTAGTTAGGGAAGGTTAGCATGAGTTCTTTCTGCAGCTGATGGCGGATAGTGGTGTGGAGTTTGCCCTAGGAAAACCTAGGATGAGATTTAGTGCTGAGAGCCCTAGTTGCGAGGGATCTGTTAGTTATAGAGTAACTTGGCTGAGTGAAGACACTTCTTGAGGAAAGTACGGATATATGCGGAAAAGTAGTATGGGCCCGTACTACTGGAAGAGGAGGATACATACTCGATTCAAGGAGGGTTGTAATGAAGCCAGTGAGCTTGTGTAGTTATGATTTCCCCGATATGCATTGATGCTTATTCTTATAGTTTTATGGTCTATTTTCAGTATGGTGGTATTGCGAAGTAATCTAGTGGGCAGTTCCGGTGCCGGGGAGGGTTCAGGCTCAGGTTCTGGAGTCGGGCAGCTTGACGACCAGACGAGGGAGTTTATCTCATCTGAGATTACACGCAGCATCCTTGATCAGACTTCAGTGATTTTTTGGCTCGGTCAAGGAGGGCATTCTGGAGTTTATTGATGAGAGATTGAGCGCTTTTCGCACTCAGATGGTGGCTTTGATTGGGGCGTGCTCTCTGACCTTCATGGAGTTTCGGGCTTGTGGAGAGCCAGACTATCATGGGGCTAGGAACCCCATTGCAAGCACCAAGTGGTTGGCAGATGTTGCCAACGCCTTTCATAACATTCGTTGTCCCGAGGGGGACAAGGTCAGATTAGTACCCTGCCTCTTGAAGGACAGGGCTCGTGACTGGTAGGAGGAGGTAGGGCATGTTGTGGGAGGTGATGCTATTGATTCGATGACCTAGAGTGATTTCTCCACCATGTTCCGAGCCGAGTTTGCATCGGTGATCGAGGTACTGTAGCTGGTGCGAGAGTTTCAGGATCTCCGTCAGACTACCGAGACGGTGACTGAGATCACCGCTATGTTCAGGGAGAGGGAACTTCTAGTTCCACAATATATGGCAGACGAGGAGATGAAGAAGGCTTGGTGTCACGAGATGTTGAGGAGCGATATCCGGCAGTTTGTGAGCTAATCCAGATGCAAGACGTTGGAAGACATGATAGCGAGGGCTAGAGAGAGGGAGATTGACTTGGAGATGGAGAGGATGAGGAAGCCAGATTCTACTGTGTGTGTTGAGGGGTCGGGAAAATGGCCCAAGGTATCAGCTTCCAGGCCGAAAGGCCAGCAGGGTCATAGCCGTTGTGGTAGGTGTGGCAAGGTGCACAAGGGAACATGCAGAGTGGGTGATTCTAGCTGCTTCAAGTGCGGTCGGACTGGTCATATCATCAGAGATTGTATTGATACCACCCCCATCACTCGAGTATCTGATCTGATTTGCTTTCAGTTGAATCAGAGGGGCCACAAGAAGGCCCATTGTCTGAGTTTGGCTGCGGCAGGACCGGTGTTAGGACCCGCTCCTGCGACATTGAGGATTACTGACAGCCTTTAGGGCTGGGTAGATGCGCAAGCGGCGAGGAGAAGGGCATTCCAGCTGACGGCAGAGGAGGCGCATGTAACTCCCGACGCTGTGACGGGTATGTATCTTCTCCTTATCTCTTTATTTTTATTGAATTATTGCTTATGTTTTTGTGTTTCATTTTAGGATTGTTCCTCGTGAACGGTATCTCTGCCTTGGTATTATTTGATTCGAGGGATACCCGATCTTTTGTATCTCTTGTGCTTAGCAAAAGATTTGCTGGAGCTCCAGGGGAGCTGGATCGTCCTCTAGATGTGGAGATTGCTGATGATATGACGGTTAGGGTCGTGAGGGTTCATCATGATTGTACTCTTCAGTTGTTCAGCGAGCGGTATCCGGTGGATTTGGTTCCTACTCCTTTGTGCAGGAACAAGGTTATCGTGGTCCGGGATTGGTTGAGCCCCAATAGGGCAGTGATCGACTGTGAGCAGCAGTTGGTTCGGGTTAGGACCCCAAGTGGGGGAGAATTAGTGATTCATGGTGAGAGACTGCAGCGTGGGTCGGTCATGTGTTCTGCAGCGAGGGCCAGACGCTACCTTCATCAGGGTTGTGCAGGTTTTTTCGCCTATGTCATGGATAACCGAGTAAAGGTAAAGTGACCGTGGACGATGTGCTGATTGTGCGGGAGTACCCGAATGTTTTCTCGGAGGATTTGCCTCGGGTACTAATGGAGAGGCAGGTGGAGTTCAGGATCGATTTAGCGGCTCCGATAGCCAAAGCACCGTATCGGTTGGCTCCTCGCGAGATGCAGGAGTTGTCTACGCAGCTACAGGAGCTGTTAGACAAGGGATTCATTAGACCGAGCAGTTCGCCTTGGGGAGCCCCGATTTTGTTTGTGGAGAAGAAGGATGGATCCCATTGGATGTGCATTGACTACCGGGAGTTGAATAAGGTAACGGTGAAGAACCGTTATCCACTCTCGAGGATTGATGATCTTTTCGACCAGTTTCATGGTGCGTCTTGGTTCTCCAAGATTGATCTACGATCGGCTTATCATCAGATGCGAGTCAGGGACGAGGATGTGCAGAAGACAACTTTTTGGACTCGCTATGGCCATTATGAGTTCGTGGTGATGCCATTTGGACTCACCAATGCTCCTGCCACGTTCATGGATCTCATGAACCGCATATGCAGACTGATGTTGGATCGGTCTGTGATAATCTTTATCGATGATATCTTGGTTTATTCCAAGACTCAGGAGCAGCACGAGGAGCACCTGAGGGAGGTGCTGGAGACATTGAGGAGGGAGAGACTTTTCGGAAAGTTCTCCAAGTGTAAGTTCTGGTTGCGCGAGGTGTAGTTTCTGGGACACCTTGTCAACCACAAGGGTATTCTTGTCGATCCGACCAAGGTCGAGGTCGTGATGCAGTGGGAAGTTCTGAGGTCTCCCTCTGAGATTCGGAGTTTTCTTGGTTTGGCGGGTTATTATCGGAGATTCATCCATGATTTCTCCAAGATTGTTGTTCCATTGATCCGACTGACCAAGAAGTCGGTGACATTTCGTTGGGGGTCTGAGTAGCAAGCAGCTTTTGAGACTCTTAGACAGCAATTGTGCGAGGCAACAATTCTGACCCTGCCTGAGGGTGTCGACGATTTTATGGTCTATTGTGATACTTCGATCACGAGTCTGGGTGCAGTTCTGATGCAGCAGGGCATGTGATTGCATACGCTTCAAGGCAGATGAAGCCTCATGAGGCAAATTACCCGACACATTTTGGAGTTGGGGGCGGTGGTTTTTGCCCTAAAGATTTGGCGGCATTACCTCTATGGGGTTCGTTGTACTATTTACACGGACCACAAGAGCCTGAGGTATTTGATGGATCAGCCGCATCTGAATATGAGACAACGTCTTTGGTTGGATGTGGTGAAGGATTATGATTGTGAGATCCTGTACCACCCGGGGAAGGCCAATGTGGTGGCCGATGCTCTTAGCCGCAAGGCGGTCACGGATCCGGTCAAGGATATATGTTTGAGGATGATAGTGATTACTCCGTTATTGGAACGCATTCAGGAAGCTCAGATAGAAGCTATGAAGGATGAGCGTCGGAAGTGTGAGCGGATTGTGGTTCAGGTGGCCTCCTTCGATTATGATAGCTGTAGATTGATGACCCTGCATCGGAGGGTCTGGGTGTGAGCGGATTGTGCAGTTTCTGGGACACCTTGTCAACCACAAGGGTATTCTGGTCGATCCGGCCAAGGTCGAGGTCGTGATGCATTAGAAGGTTCCGAGGTCTCCCTCTGAGATTCAGAGTTTTCTTGGTTTGGCGGGTTATTATCGGAGATTCATCCAGGATTTCTCCAAGATTGATGTTCCATTGACTCGACTGACTAAGAAGTCAGTGACATTTCGTTGGGGGTCTGAGCAGTAGGCAACTTTTGAGACTCTTAGACAGCGATTGTACGAGACGCCGATTCTGACCCTGCCTGAGGGCGTCGGCGATTTTGTGGTCTATTGTGATGCTTCAATCACGGGTCTGGTTGCAGTTCTGATGCAACGGGGGCGTGTGATTACATACTCTTCGAGGCAGATGAAGCCTCATGAGGCGAATTACCCGACGCATGATTTGGAGCAGGGGGCGGTGGTTTTTTCCCTCAAGATTTGGGCGGCATTACCTCTATGGGGTTCGTTGTACTATTTACACATACCACAAGAGCCTGAGGTATTTGATGGATCAACCGAATCTGAATATGAGACAGCGTCGTTGGTTGGATATCGTGAAGGATTATGATTGTGAGATCCTGTACCACCCGGGGAAGGCCAATGTGGTGGCCGATGCTCTTAGCCGCAAGGCGTTCACGGCTCCGATCAGGAATATATGTTTGAGGATGATAATGATTACTCCGTTGCTGGAACGGATTCAGGAAGCTCAGGTCGAGGCTATGAAGGATGAGCGCCTGAAGTATGAGCGGATTGTGGGTCAGGTGGCCTCCTTCGATTATGATAGTCATGGATTGCTGGCCCTGCATCGGAGGGTCTCGGTTCCTTATTGGGGTGGTGTGTGCCAAGTTCTGATGGAGCAGGCTCACAAGTCGAGATTCTCCATTCATCCCGGGGCGATGAAGATGTATAGGGATCTTCACCTTAATTATTGGCGGCCCTGCATGAAGCGGGATATAGCGTGGTTTGTGGTGCGGTGCTTGACTTGTAGGAAACTCAAGGTCGAACATCAGCGACCTCACGACAAGATGCATCCGTTGAAGATTCCCGTATGGAAGTAGGAAGACATCACAATGGATGTTATCACGAAGCTCCCTAGGACAACGCATAGAGTGGATTCTATTTAGGTCATCGTCGATCTATTGACCAAGAGTGCATATTTTATTTCGATCCAAGAGAGTATTTCTGCAGAGAAGCTAGCCGAGATTTATGTCCGGGAGGTAGTGGCATGTCATGGGGTGCCGGTATCAGTAGTTTCAGACTGAGATGTTCGCTTTACTTCTAGATTTTGGAAGCAGTTTCATGACGAGATGGGTACTTGTCTCCATTTCAGTACAACTTTCCACCCGCAGACCGATGGGCAGAGTGAGCAGACGATTCAGACTCTTGAGGATATGCTGCGTACGTGCGTATTAGATTTTGGTAGGAGTTAGGATACGTATCTTCCGTTAGTAGAATTTTTGTATAACAATAGTTATCACGCTAGAATTGATCGCCCTCCTTCTGAGATGCTCTACGGGAGGAAATGTAGGACCCCAATTTGTTGGGGAAAGGTCGGTCAGCTAGTCATAGGGAGTACCGAGGTGGTACTCAAGACTACTGAGACGATTCAGTAGGTCCAGAGCAGACTCCAGAGAGCTCAGAGTTGGCAAAAAAGCTATGCCAACCAGCGTCGGTCGGACATAGAGTTTCAAGTAGGGAATATGGTTCTCCTGAAGGTGTCACCTTGGAAAGGTGTCATCCGGTTCAGGAAGCGGGGCAAGGTGGGCCCCAGGTACATCGGTCCGTTCAGGGTTTTCGCTCGGGTAGGCCGAGTTGCGTATCGTTTGGATCTTCCAGCCGAGCTCAACCAGATTCATAGCACTTTCCATGTCTCTCAGTTGCGGAAGTGTTTGGTGGATGATTCTGCAATTTTACCCTTGGAGGATATTCAAGTGGATGACAGTCTGAACTATGTCGAGAGGCCGGTGGCAATATTAGATCGGAAGACGAAAACCTTGAGGAACAAGGTGGTGGAGCTTGTGAAGGTACAGTGGCAGCAACACAAGGGGTCAGAGTGGACTTGGGAGCCTGAGGAGGAAATGAGGGAGCATTATCCAGGGTTGTTCAAGGAGGCGGACTTTGAGGACGAAGTCTGAGACAAGTGGGGGATAATTTTAACACCTGGTTCCTGGTATGTATTTAAACTTCTAATTATTCGATTTTGTAGAGCAACTCGACGAGTTGGTAGCCCCAACTCGCCGTGTAGAAATGTTATGGACCGCGTGTTTTAAGTGACCAACTCGACGAGTTGGGAGGCCTCAACTCGACGAGTTGTCTAGAAGAAATGAAACCCTAATTTCGGGGTTTTGCACCCTATTTAAATAACTTAAGCTCCATAAGTTGGTCTCATTTCCATTCTCCATTGTCCTAAACCCTAACCTCGTAACCCTAAGGCATCTTTGAGTGTTTGTGAGCCATTCTTGAGTGTGTTGTGTGTGTTTGAAGCCATTAGAAGAAATGGGAGCTTGGAGATACAAGAAGGAGTTGCTAGATCCAGAATCCTTGCTTCATTTTCGACATCTCTCTGGTAAAAAGTCTATACCTTGCCTTGTGGTTACTTAGATCTTCATCTTAGTGTTCTTTTTCTTGTTTTTGTCCAAAAGAAGTGGTCATTGGGAGTTGGACGTCCCATATGGACAAACCCTTTCAGATCAAGGGTCTTAAGGAGCTTTCATGGCATAAAGGTGCCAACTTTATGGCCCTAAGAGCTCCATGCACTTTCTAACTCCATTTGGCCATGCATGTGAGTAAATTCAAAGACTTTACGTGATCTTTTAGCCTTTTGAGGTCCATATCTGTGTTCATAAGCTCTATCTTGAAGATATGGTGGTTTTTGTATTAAGGCATAAGCCTTTTAGGATTAGGGTTTGAGCTTAATGCCTTTGGGTGGTTCTTCATGGGTAAAGTTGGAAACTTTACCCTTATAGACGCATTATCAGTCTAGATCTGGAAGATAGAGCTTTGGTTTGAAGATTAGTGGCTTAGCGCATTAAGTGGGTTGGCAGACTGATGAACTCGGCGAGTTCATAAGGGAACTCGGCGAGTTGGTTTGGGATTGTCCCGATTCGGTTGAAAAGGGAGAAACTCGACGAGTTGATTCGGAATATCGTGATTATGTGATTCATGGAAACTCGGCGAGTTGAAGGATGACTCGACGAGTTGAGTCAACTCGGAGCGTTGACTTTGACTTTGGCCAAGTTTGACCTTTTATGGGTTTTGAAGTATTGATCGGTATCTAAGGGATTGTTTTTGTTTAGGGGTTGAGTAGAGCTGTTTTGGGGCCGACGATTTATCCAATTATCTTTCAGCATTCGAGGTGAGCTTCCTTACCAAGTTTAGCGGGTCGAAGGCACCAATGTCGGCCCATGTTATGTTATGTTGATAGAATGCTAATTATCTTCGTGACTCTTGCATGTACCTATGTCCTTATGCTAGTGGACTAAGGTCCGATGTCGGGCGGAGCCCGATGACTATTTGTATGCTATGTATATTATCTGTGTATGTGTTTATATGCTTTCCGAGCTCAGCTCGATGACCGAGCAGGGACCGATGACCGGGCGGGGCTCATTGTATGTTTACTATAAGTTTGGTATGTGGTATTTTGGGGGAACTAACTGGGCTTCTTGCTTACAGTTTTTAGTTTATGTTTCGGGTACTTCTGGTTCCAGAGGAAAGAGTTTGGGATGACTAAATCGCATACACCATTGGGATTTTATTATGATGTTATATTCTGATTTATTACAATTCATACTTTGGTTTATTTCAAATGTTTGGACGATATGGAAAATTACTCTTTTATCTAATATTATATCGAAAATTTTTGGGACCATATTTTTGGATGTTTCACAAACCCATTCCATTCTCAACCTCTACCTCTCCAACACCCTCTCTTGAAACCCTAACCCTAGTTTGAGCCTTGTGAGCAAAAAGAAGGTGTTTTTAATTGCTTTGGAGTGTTCTTGGAGCACCTTGGAGAAGAAGGGACTCTTTGTAGAAGTGTTGGTTGCATTGGCGCTTGTAGATCCAAACTTTGTTCACCTTGATCTTTCTTCTAAAGGTATAAAGCTTAAATCTTGATGATGCATTTGCTAGATCTAGCTAGTTTTGGGGTGTTATGAGCTTTTGGTCACTTTGGTGCATAAAGTTTAGATCTTGAAAGTTTGTGGCCTTGTTATGGATAAAGTTGGAAACTTTATCCATCTAAACATCATATTGATTCAGATCTAAAATTTTGAGACTTCGACTTTATGGACTAAGTTAGAAAAGATGCATTTTTGGTCCCTTTGAGACTTAAGTACTAGATCTTGGTTGGTTGGACCATTCTAATGGATAAAGTTGGAAACTTTATCCATTATGGAGTTATTAAGAACCATAAAAATGTCATCTTGATGGGTTTTGATGAATCATGCTTAAGTTGATGTTCATATTATAAGTTTAGATGGATAAAAACTGGTTTTGGGTCCCATTAAGGCATGCAAACGAGTAAAGTTAGCAACTTTATAATTTAAGACCTTATCTAGAGGTTAGATCTGAGTTTGGACGTTTTGTCTTAAGCATTAAGTGCTTAATGAGAGTTTTTGGCCCTCTGACGAATACATTGGGCCTACATAGGAGTACGCTCAGCGTAAGGCATGGATTAGGCTTCACGACTTGTACATTGCACAGAGAGGAGTACGCAGGGCGTACGAGTTCAGTACGCGGAGCGTATTTCCGAGAAACTCATTTTGGGCCTTTTGGGAGTTGGGCCATGAGTTGTTGCACCGTTAATGGGAAGGGCAAAATGGTGTTTAACCCTTTAGGAAGACAAAATATTGTGTGGGCCTTGGATTTTAGGAGTTTATCTTAATTATTGATTAGGGGTAATTTGATTATATTCAATGTGAGGATTCCGGTAACAGCAACTCGTAGGTTCCGTTATCTTGGATTGAGGTGAGTTTCCTCACCGTGTTGGTGGGTCGAAGGCACCAATGCCGACCCATAGTTTATTATGAATAGGATGCTAGTTGTCTGCGTGTCTCTTGCATGTATGAAATCTGATATGTATACCGGGCGGGGCCTGATGATTATATTGTATGTTATTTATCTTTGTGATTATTGCATGTGTTTATGTGTTTTTATGTATATCGGGCGGGGCCCGATGTCAGGTGGTGCCTAATGACTGACAGATATGTTCCGAGTGGGGCTCGATGTCGGGTTGGGCCCAATGACGGGCAGGTCCCATTATATGTTGATATGTATGGTATGTGGTATTTTGGGGAACTCGCTAAGCTTTGTGCTTACGGTTTCTATGGTTATGGTTTCAGGTACTTCCGGTTCAAAAGGAAAGGGTCCGACTTGATCGCAGCGCATCCACCCATGGTTTCGCAATTTGATGATTTTGGGATTGTACTATAATAACTGTTTTATTATGATATACTTTTGAATGTTTGGAAAAAGATAATTGGTGTTTTTGGTTGAACTAAAAATGAAATTTTTACCTTAGAATTTTTGGGACGTTTCACTTGTTAACTTATAGAGCTTGATAAGGCCACAAGTAGGTAAAAATTATCTGGAGTTGCTTCACTTGATTTAGAATAGCAACTAACTCTTCAATTTTTCTCTCTAAAGCACCAAACACAAGGAAATAAGGAAAATGAGGCTAGGGTTTTGGAGGTGAAAGGTTTATAGGGTTGGAGGTTGAGCAATAAGGGAAACCCTAGGAGTTAGTCACATTATATAAGGATCAAGGCCCAATATTAGGGTTTGGGATTTTTGCGGCTTTGCGTCATGACCCTCTGTATAGTCGTGTCGCGATGCTACACATCAATACTTGTGTCGCGACTATAAGTTTTTATGCTAAAACCCAATAACTTTAAATCCTCAAATTAACAATTTAACAACTTTGGAAACGGGTGTTACAATTCTCCCCATTATCCAGATTTTGTTCTCAAAATCCGCTTTCACAAGTCCTTCCGAGTACTTTAACCGCATTCCTTTATGGGTCTTCCAAGCCCTTACAATCCTTAACAATTCAAACCTACCCAATTCTTATTATAGCAACGCTAACAAATCCTTAGACGAAACTCTCCATGGCCGGAAACTTATCTGTCTAAAAACTCTAATTCCGAAGATTATCTCCCTTGAGCATAAAATCGACAAGTTTTCAAAAAGGATTACTACATATTCATTCTAAATCGAGTACCTTGATCAACACATCCACAATACCTCAAAAGGAACTATATACCTGATACCTGTCCATTAAGGCTTTTAGATCTCGTTTATCCTTCCAACCGCCAAAACTGTCCTATATCAATTCAGTTGCCATACATAACCTCACATTGTCCCATCCAAATCTAGAAACCCACAGCCTCATGCCGAATTATCGGACTCACTATCTCACCCTCAACACTCTACATTACTCTTTTCTGACCGCATTAACTGGGTCCCATGTAACATCCGCAGATTCGGGCTAGTCAATTAAGATATAATAAACGGTTAACATGATTTTTTTTATAGAAGATTATCTAATATAAATAATCTTAACCAAATTAATAGTTAGGGTTAACAATTGTAACCTATTTGACGTAATAAAGAAGAATTATTTGAATATTATAGGTTTCATGATTATTATAATATAATAAACTAGGAAAAATCAGTCGAATCGTCCGTAAATCGTAAAAATAAGTGCACCAAAACATATATATATATATATATATATATATATATATATATATATATATATATATATATATATATATATATATATATATATATATATATATAGGAAGTACATGTCGTCCCAATCCCGAAAATATAAATTTCGTCGAAATTCGAATCCGTATGAATTAGATATGATTTTTATAAGATATAAAAGTCAGCAGCGCACAACGAATGTATGACATAAAAAACTACGAAGAGAATGGTTGACTTTTAGCTAATGCGACCAAAATGAAAATCGTAGTACTCCTTAAAATAGGAATTTTAAGAAAAAGAATGCCAAAAAACGGAGTCTGTACGAGAGAGTTATGATTTTAGCAAAATTATTTAATTTTATAAAAATATGGACAAAAATATAAATTCAAAGTTACCCGACGGAGTCTAAACGAAAGTTGTAGATCTCGTCGATAGCTATGTGTGGATATAAAGAACGTCAAAAACGGAGTTCATATGGACGAGTTATAATTTTTAATAGCACATTTACGTAATAAAATAAAGTGTAAATCATATATACGTCTACATATATATACACATGTATATATCATTAGAAAGGTATCGACGGTGCGGTCGTTATGAGATTAGTGTCGAGTACTTTCGACATTAGTTTAGTACAAATATCATTAAATCTATTTAAAATAGTATTATAAATGGATGTTTAGTCATTTAAGTAAATATAGATGGTGGTTTTTGAAAATTCAATTAGTATAAAAAAGAGTCTCTAGGCTCTCATATTTCTTGCATCATTCTCTTGATTCAAGAGTCTTTCTCCTCTTATCCCTCGAGCATTTCGGTCCCTCGTGATTCGACTTATCTTTCTGTAGTTTTTAGTATAGTAAGGTGAGCGCTGAAGCACTGCAAGAATCTTTCTTAGAAAGATTCAGCCACGAAGTTCTGCCCCTGCAGAGCCCGACTCCTAGCTAAGTAAGTTATGTTACCTTACTTTAAATATAGCTTATAATATCATTATTATGAACCTATAAATAAGGTTTTTCTGTGATTCAAAGTCGTTATACTGATTGAACTACTTACGGGAGAGGTGTCTAGAATGGTGACGTTGGGTTTGATTGTTGGATTTCAGAAAAGTTATATGTCGAAATGGTCATGACTCCCAACTGTCCTGTCTGGATGATCCTTACTTGATAGATCATGAAGTAGACTCTGAGTTAATGACGAATCTAGACTAATAATTAGTCGCAATAAATATTAGAATAAAATTTAGCGATAGTAATGCTAGGTTTCGTCGAAGGAAAATATAATCGTTAGAAGCGAAGCGTTGCCCGAGTTTGGAATCATCACTTTAACAAGTGAGTGCATAGTCCCTTTCATGAACATGATTTTAATACAAGTATTGAATAATGTATTAAATGTTTTTTGGTGTGTAAAATATTTTATATTGCCTGAAATATGTGTTAAAGAACATACCTGATAATATACGATGATTTAGGATACAGAGTAAACCTAAATTAATTATGAGGAATATTTGGTAGTATCTCTTTATGAGAACAAGTGACATATACACGGAGAATAGAACTTTAAAAAATGTCATTGATCCAGGAGCATGGATTAGACATAGTCATTGTCCCTAGTCCGAGAGTATGTATTGGACATAGTCAATTGTCATTAATCTGGGAGTATGGATTAAGACATAGTCAGTTGTCCTTAGTCCGGGAGTATGCATAGGACATAGTTATTTATCATTAATCCGGGAGTATGGATTTAGACATAAACATTTGTCCCTAGTTTGAGAGTATGGAATGGGCACAGTCATTGATCCGAGAGTATGGATTAAGTAAGAGGTAAAATTTAAGGTCTGAGAGTATGGATAGTGTCGTTGGGAGGATCGACGGGGGTGGGGTAAGAGTTGCTTATATATGTGGTGAAATTGTATATTTGACGAGTTCTAAATTATATATATGATATAACATTGTGGGATTGAAATCCCTATGTACTCACCAGGTTTCCCAACCTGACCCACTCAAGTTTATTTGTATCACAAATGTCGATAGGAAGCTACTTTACACTGAGAGATTTAAAAGAGATTTTGATCACTAGTGTAAAAGAATGTAAGGTCTCTTTATGCTTTTTTTTCTGTATTGACGATGACATCCCAAATTTTTAAAAGAAATAAAATGCATTTCTTCGGAAATGCTTTGATAATACATTTATCATGTTTTTATAGGAACAAATTCCGCAACATTTTTGTTAAAAAGGGTACTCTGATTTTTATAAAGCATAAACAAAATCAGTCTTTTCTGGCCGTGAAAAAATGGGGATGTCACAGTTGGTATCAGAGCATTAGTTTAAGCGAACTAGGAATAAGGATTTATTTCTAGACTTAAACTTAGAATGCTAACGATGATCGTGAGGAGTGTGACTAATATATTTTAGGCAGTACACCTGAATAGACACAAGCAGTAGCTTATTTAAGGAAGATGCCCGCAATGCTTTTATGTGCTAAATGATTTGTGTTGCTATATGATGCTATCGTTTGATCGGATCTATGGTCTGTTGTCGACCGGATCCGGAAACTTTATGTGTTCAGATTTCTAAACGTTTAAATACGGTATTAGAACTGACATGTAACTTTTCGAAGTAATAAAGAGGAATACGCGTCTAAACCTTCCTTTATCTATATTCTCGTCTCGATACACCAAATGAATGCTTTGGTGTGTAGAACATCATGGTGAAGACTCGTAGTGAATTGAGTAAATGGAGGAAATGAGAAGGCTTGCGATAGTGAATGATACCTATCGGAAAGATATCGTAAGAGTGATATCTTGCCTTTAGAATGCGTCTAAAAAAATAATACGTCTAGTACGGGAGAAGTACACTTTCGATTAGCAGAAAGAAAGATTTTTGGTATAATCCATGAAGTTATCTCATCGTCTGACATTTCCATCACCAACCGAGTTGAAGCAGAATTGATGATCGAAGATATGCATGGAAGAAGTCCTAGTAGAGTCTAGAGAAAATTATATGATTGTTTGGACACATTTGTATGTGTTAAAATTGTTTTTGTGATAATAACTAGCAGAACTGCGAGACAATACTTGGGACGAGTATGAATAGGTGTGAAAGGTAGTAGAGGCCTATACTACTGGAAGCACAAGACTCGCACTTGGATCAGGGAAAGTCACAAGGTTACCAAGAAGCTAGTAATTGATTCCGTTTTGTTCATGTATGTCGTTACCATCGTTTCGGTAATGACTAAGAAGATGATTGTTAATCCGACTCTAGTGGTCATATCAAATCGAGTCCGACTAAGATGAATATGTTACGTGGTTCAAAGTACCAAGATCGATGTAGCATCTGACTTAAGTCAGAAGATTGAAGTGAAAGATAATCGAAGCAATCAATAGAAGTATCGCAACCGTTGTTAAGGTAAGAAGCTTGTAGCTAGATGTGCAACATGCTAGAATGTGATTATATCACGTTAGAACATGAAGGAATGTATATTCCGTTCTGGAATTTGACTCTAAAAGACCTGAGTCTAAGCGTTGCATCATACGACGAGATCTCATTAGAACATGTCTCACCGGTCTGTTACGGTAATCGAAGTAAAGAACATATCTTAATTTAAGTCTGTTTAAGAAAGAGCAGGAGTTTCCAATAAGGACTGGGTTTGTAACTCGAAGGTTAAAATTTGAAAGTCCAACATAGGATAAAGAGCGGGTGCAAGATTGCGCACCGCCAGCAGTCAAGGAGTCCTAGAGTTAGATACTCATTTGAAAGGACATAAGAGTTACGATTACCACCTAGGATAGAAAGGAAATGAACGGAGTCATTATACAAGCCCTGTTTTTTTTTATGATTCCGGGACGTAATCATCCTAAGGGGGAGATAACTGTAACACCCGCAGATTCGGGCTAGTCAATTAAGATATAATAAGCGTTAAAATGATTTTTTATAGAAGATTATCTAAGATAAATAATTTTAACCAAAGTAATAGTTAGGGTTAACAATTGTAACCTATTTGACATAATAAAGAAGAATTATTTGAATATTATATGTTTCATGATTATTATAATATAATAAAATAGGAAAAATCATTCGAATCGTCCGTAAATCGTAAAAATAAGTGCGCCAAAACATATATATATATATATATATATATATATATATATTATATTTAGGAAGTATATGTCGTCCCGATCCCGAAAATATATCGTCGAAATCCGAATCCATATGAATTAGATATGATTTTTATAAGATATAAAAGTCAGCCGCGCACAACGAATGTATGACGTAAAAAGCTACGAAGAGAATGGTTGACTTTTAGCTAATGCGACCAAAATGTAAATCGTAGTACTCCTTAAAATAGGAATTTTGAGAAAAAGAATGCCAAAAACGGAGTCCGTACGAGAGAATTATGATTTTAGCAAAATTATTTAATTTTATAAAACTATGGACAAAAATATAATTTCAAAATTAGCCGGCGGAGTCTAAGCGAAAGTTGTGGATCTCGTCGATAGCTACGCGTGGATATAAAGAGCGTCAAAAACGGAGTTCGTATGAACGAGTTATAATTTTTAATAGCACATTTACGTATTAAAATAAAGTGTAAATCATATATACGTCTACATATATATACATATGTATATATCATTAGAAAGGTATCGACGGTGCGGTTGTTATAAAACTAGTGTTGAGTACTTTCGACATTAGTTTAGTACAAATATCATTAAATCTATTTAAAATAATATTATAAAGGGATGTTTAGTCATTTAAGTAAATATAGAGGGTGGTTTTTGAAAATTCAATTACTATAAAAAAGAGCCTCTAGGCTCTCATATTTCTTACATCATTCTCTTGATTCAAGAGTCTTTCTCCTCTTATCCCCCGAGCATTTCGGTCCCTCGTGATTCGACTTATCTTTCTATGATTTTTAGTATAGTAAGGTGAGCGCTGAAGCGCTGCAAGAATCTTTCTTAGAAAGATTCAGCCACGAAGTTCTGCCCCTGCAGAGCCCGACTCCTAGCTAAGTAAGTTATGTTACCTTACTTTAAATATAGCTTATAATATCATTATTATGAACCTATAAATAAAGTTTATCAGTGATTCAAAGTTGTTATACTGATTGAACTACTTACGGGAGAGGTGTCTAGAATGGTCACGTTGGGTTTGATTGTTGGATTTCAAAAAAGCTATATGTCGAAATGGTCATGACTCCCAACTGTCCTGTCTGGCTGATCCTTACTTGATAGATCATGAAGTAGACTCTGAGTTAATGACGAATCTAGACTAATAATTAGTCGCGATAAATATTAGACTAAAATTTAGCGATAATAATGCTAGGTTTCGTCGAAGGAAAATATAATCGTTAGAAGCGAAGCGTTGCCCGAGTTTGGAATCATCACTTTAACAAGTGAGTGCATAGTCCCTTTCATGAACATGATTTTAATACAAGTATTGAATAATGTATTAAATGTTTTTTGGTGTGTAAAATATTTTATATTGCCTGAAATACGTGTTAAAGAACATACATGATAATATACGATGATTTAGGATACAGAGTAAACCTAAATTAATTATGAGGAATATTTGGTAGTATCTCTTTATGAGAACAAGTGACATATACACGGAGAATAGAACTTTAAAAAATGTCATTGATCCAGGAGCATGGATTAGACATAGTCATTGTTCATAGTCCGAGAGTATGGATTGGACATAGTCAATTGTCATTAATCCGAGAGTATGGATTAAGACATAGTCAGTTGTCCTTAGTCCGGGAGTATGGATAGGACATAGTTATTTGTCATTAATCCGGGAGTATGGATTTAGACATAGACATTTATCCCTAGTCCGAGAGTATGGAATAGGCACAGTCATTGATCCGAGAGCATGGATTAGATCCGAGAGTATGGATTAAGTAAGAGGTAAAATTTAAGGTCCGAGAGTATGGATAGTGTCATTGGGAGGATCGACGGGGTGGGGTAAGAGTTGCTTATATATATGGTGAAATTGTATATTTTGTGAGTTCTAAATTATATATATGATATAACATTGTGGGATTGAAATCCCTATGTATTCGCCAGGTTTCCCAACCTGACCCACTCAAGTTTATTTGTATCACAAATGTCGATACGAAGCTACTTTACATTGAGAGATTTAAAAGAGATGTAGATCACTAGTGTAAAAGAATGTAAGGTCTCTTTATGCTTTTGTTTCTGTATTGACGATGACATCCCAAAGTTTTAAAAGAAATAAAATGCATTTCTTCGGAAATGATTTGATAATACATTTATCATGTTTTTCTGGGAACAAATTCCGCAACATTTTTGTTAAAAGGGTACTCTGATTTTTATAAAGCATAAACAAAATCGGTCTTTTCTGGCCGTGAAAAAATGGAGATGTCACATCCCACCCATGAAATACATATCATTACAGGCTAACGGTCCCATCATGATTCCTCCCACCTACTAGGACTTAAGACTCATGGCACAATATCGTTCTTGTCCCTATTGATGGGTTTTGAGCATAACTACAACCTATGTGTTCATGCAACCCTAATTGCTTTGGATCTAAGTTTTTCACTAGTTGAACATGCAAATTGAATACCAAAGCAAAACCCTAGATCTAGCATATATAAATAGAAAATTACATATTAAAAGGGTTTTTTGATGTTTACCTTACTTGTTATGTTGTAATAACAAGAACACCTTGTAGATCTTGACTCTCGAAAGCTTAGTGCCTCAAATGTTGCACCTCTAATGACTTACAAAAACCACTAGCAAAAGGATGAGAGGAGAGAAGAGGGAATAGCACCAAATTTCGGCTAGGATTAGCAAAAGCAAGCATTGGCCGAAATCCCTAAGTGGTGGGGTCTTTATATAGTTGTGGGATGCTAGGGTTTGTTAGAGGAAACCCTAATTTCCTGCTTAAGGCTTAAGCATCCCATGGACTCCTCATCTAAAGGCCTTGGAAGAAATCTATGGGGCCCCCCTATAGTTTTCGTCCACTCCCATCTAAGGAGTCCAATAGCCCAGTTTCACAACAATCAATGATTTGCAAAACAGCCCCTGTTCCTTTAATCAGTTCCTTAAATCCCAAAATTAATTCCAAATTAATTTCTGATTAAATATTAATCAAATAACATGATTTCTAATTAATATATTATTTTCATAATACATTAATAAATCAATTTATTATTCCAAATAATAAATTCAACCTCTCTCTCCAAATGTCATTTTGTCAAGTTGCTAGAGTGAAGGTAACTCAAATGGACCATGCTACTATCAAATCAAGTACATATCAATTATAGTTATGGGCTTAGACTCCTAATCCAACACCTATCCTACTCCGGTTCATTAGGCTCACGATATGATAATATTCTTGCCATAATCCCACTAACACCACTAACAGCCTTCTAACAACAACATGAAACGAACCTCTAGAATACTAGACCTCGTAATGTGTTTAGATCATGCTTCAAATCCCTAAGCCCCAATCAAATAAGAACATACAAAGGGCTTCTCATCACAACCCTCTACCTGAGCCTATCCAACCACCTCAAAATGTGTGCCAACACTTATAATCTTAATCCTTTTGTTGATAAATCTGGAAATCCATTGAATCCGAGCCCACTACACCATCAACCTCTAAATACGAATCACATTAAGAAGATACATTGCTTCTCAATCCTTCATTATGATCAGATAGCTCTCCCCACTTGGAAGTGACTAGTAACTGATGTTGAACCTGATCACTCGAATCCCCTAACCGGTTTAAACAACCATACTTTCCTGGGTTCTACGAGACTATGAATAATATGGAACCAAATAGTCATCCGAATAATCAACTCCACCTTAGAACCTTTATTAGACGAGAACAGGTAGTGAGGTTAAGTCAAAAATTCTAACATTATGGTGATCCCAACCATGCATAACACTTAGAAGCTAAAAGAAACTTCGAAACATCCTACCATTGACCTCTAATTCTAAACCATATCTATAAAATCACTAACAACATGCAACCTAATGAGCAAGTCGACTAAGAATTTCAAAACTAATACATGATAAGAATCAACTGAAACATATCATCCCTTAAGAGCATCAAAGAATAAAATTAGACATTATAACTCAGAAAGGGTCCGACATCTAGCCATGCTAATGAAATGCCACAAAAAGACATTTAGATATATAATTAAAAATAACATTAGATCTTACGAAATATTATCAAAATATGAATAAATATAAGATAACAATGATGCTAAATTACAATCATTTTGGTGTGGTTAGAGTTTCTCCAACAATGTTTTTTTTATTTATTATTATGCTATAAGAAAATTACTATAGTATTGTCTAAATTTATAGATGATTTAGTTACGAAATAATCATTTTATAATTTTCTATCTATATATGTTAACCAAGCTATATTAAAATAGGTGGGTGTGAATCAATGACGGAACCATAAATTTTGATATGCGGTGCAAACACTGTCAATATTCAAAATAGTAAACACAAAGAATTTCTTAATATTTAAAGTCATATATATATATATATATATATATATATATATATATATATATATATATATATATATATATATAGTTTAAGCAAAAGTTACAATTGACTTCGCCTAGTCCTTATGTATTGAAATCGACCAATGATATCGTCGTTAAGAACTAGTAGAAACACATATTTCTTAATAAAAGTAAATACAAAAATTGTTTATAAACTTGATCATCAATGCTATTCCACAACTTATTCTCTCTATACTTGTTTTACTAACCGAAAAAAATATATTTTATATAGTTATATTATCTCATGTTTATATATATATATATATATATATATATATATATATATATATATTAGTTTTTTGGGATGCTGTAATACTAATACTCCCAACGTCTCATATAGCTCGACCACTTGTATGAATAAACATTATTAAACAAACAAACAAACAATTAACATAATAAGGAAGTTCTTTAATAAGAATAGAATAAAACGAAACTTGTAAATCTTTTATCAAATCTCCCAATTTCAGTCAATAACTACTAATATAAAAATGTAAACTAAAAATAAGACTATTATACAAAAACTACAATACCTTTTTGTATGATGGGAATAAAGTATAATACAAGTACAAGTTGGTAATGTGCGCCTAAGACTCGACTAGCTGAGTAGCTGGTTAAGAGGAAATGGATATTGAACTAAAGCCCAATTAACTATCTATTACGACGGGTCGATTAAGGACAATCTCGACACAGCTAAAATAAGTTCGGAGATTATTTTTTTATTTTTACTGGTTCTTTAAAATTATTAAAGGTAATAATTACATGGCCGATAGTCTTTTTAAATTTTAAATTTTTTATATTTTGTTCCTATAGTATGTGCATAAATAGGGGAGGGGATAAATTAATTTTCATATAAAGTACAAAAAGTTATCTAATCTCGTATTCTCGGTAAATAACATATTTCCAGCTTTCGTATTTCTTAATCGGGTTTTATGCAGAAAAATCCTATTATTTTGAATTTTTTTTTGATAAAGTTCTAAATTTTTTATTTTGAACAAAAAAATCTTGATTATTTAACATTTTGTTCAAACTAACGAAAAAGTTTTTTTTTTTAATTTTATTTTAATAGGAATTGACAAATTATGTGATTTTTTCAAAATAATAAGATTTTTCTGTTATTTTTTTTAGGACTTTATCATAAATTTCCCAAAATAATCAGACTTTTCTGCATAAAACCCTTCTTAATTTTGTATACCAAATTTTTTGTTCTCACATATCATAATGGTAAATTTCAATATTTCATGCATTATATTCCATATTTTTTTCATGTATATCTTCTTTTCCGTATAAAATTGGTATCAAAACAATTAGTTGTTGAGGTTCTCAAGCTCTCATTGGGTCCTCCTCGACACACAACCATAGTTTGCAAATAATCCAAGCCCCTGGATGGAAAGCTCCTACTTCACAAGATTTTGACATAGTTAAAACAAAGAATATTAGTCAAATAACGCAATGCAAAAAACATGAAATGCTACTTATAGGGGAAGAAAATTCGACGTTGGGACGCCATGTTGAAACATAATGTGGTTAAACAGAAGCTGCAACAAATTCAAGGCAAACCATATTAACGCGAAATCATTAACGTGAATTTTCGATAATGATTTGGATTGTGAATCCAGACATTTACTGTTAAATCTAATCCAAAAGGACACTTAAACCGAAGCCGGTTAAAATAGCCTCGATATATTGGTTTGTATCTTTAGCGAAACCAAATTTAGAATTTTGGGCTCTTTAAATATATATTGGCCCAGACCAAAAATAATATGGGCGCGTCGCACCGATTGTTGTCAACATGGTTTCGGTAATAGCTATAGTAGAAATTTGAGAAAAATATTTAAGCTTGATTATCTAATATCTTTTTCATAACTAGACATGATTTTATTTTTAAAGTAGACAGTTTCTTTCGTAAAAGTAGAGGCAAAAAGTTTAATAGTTAATATTTTGGAAATATTATGAGTACAATGATTATCTATTGAAGTTCTCTGACGACAATAATAAAAAGGGTTAATGCTATAAATTTTTTTAAGTTTTTAGGTTTTTTTCGGTTTTGTCAAAAATTATATTTTATGTCCATCTTTGCCTTCAAATTTACCAAAAAATATTCAGTATTACCTTTTTACCGGTGATAATAGGTTTTCCAAGTTACCATTATATTAACTTCGTAAAAAAACCTTTAGGTTTACCATTTTTTTTTTACGTTTTAACCATTAAGTTTATATATATATATATATATATATATATATATATATATATATATATATATATATATATATATATATATATATATATATATATATATTACACTTTTACCCTAAGTATTTTTTTTTCATATTATACGCATTAATGCAGAAAAATCGTATTTATATATGAAAAAAATATTTAATTAGATATGGTATTTACGTTATTTTTTAAATGTTATATATATATATATATATATATATATATATATATATATATATATATATATATATATATATATATATGAGTTTTTGCATGGTTATGCCATTTAAAACATAAAAAAATAGAATTTTATATATGTATTTTGTAGGGATAGTTTTTAGAAGTATAAATACATATTTTAACATTTTTAGAAATATTAATATGCATCTATACTTCTAAAAATATATTTTTACTTTTAAAAAAATATATAAAAATTATAACGTCCCAAAAGTAATGACATAAAATTTTTATTTTTAGATTAATAAATCGTTAATACATAACATTTCCATAAAACCAAGGTAATCTAGATATATCAAAACATCATCAAATCAGAGTACGTCACAGAATGCGGAAACATATGGTGTGTGCTCTGCAATCATCCCGAGCTCTTCCATTTGAAAATCGTAGCACCTAAAACATAAACTGAAAACCGTAAACACAAAACTTAGTGATTTTCCCCAAGATACCACATACCACACATACATAAATCAAATATCGGGCCCCCGCCCTCCATCGGGCCTCCCCTGGTCTCGAGTCCCTCTCGGCCTCGGGACCCGCCCGACATCGAGCCCCGCTCGGATTATAGATCTATCAATCACCAGGCCCTGCCTGAAAACGGGCCCCGCCCGATACACTCATATTCAAATAACCAATAATCATATAAACATATAACCTTACTAGAACATGCAATAATCATAAAAACTATAGCATCCCATACGGTCATCAAGCCCCGCCCAGTATCGGGCCTTGCCCGGTAAGCATAAAACACATACAGATAACTAGCATACATTATCCTCATCAGGCCTCGCCTAGCATTGGGCCTTGCCCGATAAGCATACCATCATATAACACGTGCAAGAGTCGAACAAACATCTAGCATCCTAACATATAAACCATGGGCCAGTATTGGTGCCTTCGACCCGCTAAACCCAATGAGGAGACTCACCTCACACTGCTGAATCACACAGACGACCCATGGTTGCTGGATGACAGATTCCTCGAACTGTTAATATCAAAACAACACCCAATTGGGTTCCAATCCATATGTAACATTCATAAAATTCTTGAAAATTTTAAACTTTTTAAACAGACCCAAAATCATCATTGTTTACAATTTTTTTTCAAAATAAGTTTCACATCAGAGAAATCCTAAAATCATAAAACCAAAAATATGAGGAGGTGCACGACCACACATTTGCCTTCCCGCGATCCTCTGAGGTACCAAAAACATAATCCAAACTGTAAGCCCAAAGCTTAGTGAGTCCCCCCAAAATATCACCACAATAAACAATCATAAATATCACAACAACAACACGCATACAGAACCTTCAGCATGTCTGGACCGTTCTTCGGGCCTTCGGCCTGACTGGTCCCCCTCGCATGCCTTCAGTCTATCCGGGCCGCCCTGGGTCTGTTGGCCTACAGCACAAAGCATGACCGCCTCAATCCAACCACACACACATGTCGACATATACATAACTCATAACATATAATTAATCAACAGTCAAACACAGCTCATACAGATCAATAAGCATAACAACATCCTATCTACCAGGATTCAGATTTAACAGATCACTACAATACTCAATCATACGATAATCATGATAACAATCCAAAGGGCCGAATTTGGTGCCTTTGACCCGAAAGCATAGTGAGGAAGACTCACCTGTCAAATGTCAAGCTGCACTAAAATCCCTGACTGCTGACTCACGGAAAATTCCGAACTATCACAATAAACAAACACCCAATTAACCATTGTGATACCATTCTTGACTAAGGGCCCAAACATAGGGTAATTGTCTAATTTACCCTTTCCCTAATTGGGCCAAGGCCCAAGTCCAAATCTTTGATCCAAAAAGGCCCAACTTACTTCAAGACCCATAATTGGCCCAATTTTCCAAATTGGGCCCAACTCTTTATTGGGCCTTATCCTAAGGTCCAACTTTCCAATCAGCCCAAAAATACTAATATCCAGAAGCCCAACGAGAGTCCAAGTATCTAAGCCTAAAAAGGCAGCCTACTCGAAAAGCCCCAACCGCAAGCCCACAACCTGAGTACGCAGGGCGTACCCAGCTGTACGCTTGGCGTACACGCTATGAGGCTTGTACGTTGTGCGTACCAGCTGGTACGCCCAACGTACTCCCCTGCTAAGCCCATTCTCCCATTAAGTTCTTAATACCTTAAGATTACACCCCAAAATGGAGATCTAGCCTTATTGAGCTGAGAAAACACATAAAGTTGCTAACTTTACATTCATGCAAGGCTAAACAAGGCTCTTTAGCTCAAAAAGGGCTTAATACATTACTTAATGCTTGCATGAGGCTCTTAACTTCATAAAGATGCCACCTTTAAGCATGAGGGGGCATGGAAAGCCTAGATCTGAAAGAACAAATCTTTGAGACGACCTAAACCAATCATCCATTAAAACATGGATTAAAACATAATAAATTGACCCCAAAAGAGATCTAAGCAACTAGTATTCAAGATAAGAACTTGATACCTCAAAATCCTTCCAAACTAGGTAGAGGTTCTGGATCTCTAATACCCCACCAAGCTATGAACTTCACTTCCTTCTAGGGTTCTTCAATTATGGACCGAAACACACCAACTTTTACTTCAAAAGCTCAAGATGCAAGATGGGAGGCTAAGAAGGACGTTTAGGGTTTTCTGGAGGGTGAGGGACATGAAATGAGGCCAAGTCTAAAAGTTAACGATGAATTTATGGGGTGTAACAACCCATATTAGGGTTTTATGAATCCATGCGTACGCCCAGCGTACGCTCCTGAAGTCCCGATCCATTCCTGGCTAGTACGCTAAGTGTACCATATGGGTACGCCCCGCGTACTAGCTGTAAGGGTGTTAGGTGTAATTTGTACACCTCTTTGCACATCTTTTAGTCCCATTTCATGCATCTATTTAGCATAATTGTTCTTCCTTTTTCTTGCATTTCATCATATTCATGTTAGTCTCTAGAACAACCTTATTTGCACACTTTCATGTCTTTTTCAGGTAAACCGAAGCTTGGAATGCGCTTTGGGAGGTGCCGGGAAGCATTGGCGAAGATTTCGGGATGATCGGGCGAAGAACGAAAAAGTTGGAAAAATCAAGTTTGGATTCGGAGTCAGAGGGGTACACGAGTCGTGTTGGATTTACACTGCAAAATCAACACGGGCCGTGTTGACCAAAATGGGAGCTGTTGACCATGCTGAACATGGGCCGTGTCAGTTTAGTGCAAATCAACATGGGCCGTGTTGGTTGCTGAACACGGGCCGTGTCAGTTTAGCCTATTTTAACACGGGTCGTGTTCGACCCAAAAACCAACTTTTGGCAGTTTTTCCTATCTTTCATATTACGGGTTGAGGGCCATTTTGAGATACACACAACATATCACAGCACATTTTGAGAGGGGATTTCGAAGGTTTTTGCAAGGATTTGATCATTTATCATTTGGAAACATTATTTCTCTTATTTGTAAGTTGTAATTGCACATTATTTCCATCTTTTATTCTTGTGATCTTGTTCTAGCCATGTATGGCTAGAACCCTAGTTTCTCCAACTTCATGTCTTGACTTCTTAGTTATGATTTCAATCATATGACTTGATGTTTGCTTTTAATTTCTATCTAGTGAATTTGATTTTGCTTTAATCGAATGTTTGATTCTAATTGTGATTCTTATTGGCCATTTGAATTAGGGTTAGGTCATTCAAGTTATCTCTTTTACAAGATCCGTAATTGTTTTGTGAAATTGAACAAGTAACAAGTACTAAACTGATTTCCATTGAATGAATTTAGTGTAAATCTTATTCACACACTCTTACGCTCCCGAGCTTGTGAGGAGTATTGGGTGTTGTTGGGAACATTCACATAAAATTTAATGCAATCTTTCAATCTAATTATAAGAGCGTGTTTAGATTAGGTTAGTAAGGTTAGGGTTAATCAAAGAGCTTGTTTTGGTTAATTAATGTGGTGAATGGGAAGTGTTAGAGCTTGTTAACACTTTCAAGTACCAACTTAGATAGAATTGAGCAAATATCATGTTATCTTGGAATCACATTGCTAAGTTGTCATACATGAGGTTGGAGTCCTTACCATTTCTGAATTTAATTCACTCTTTTAGTTGATTACTTGTGTTTTTAATTGTTTGTTTTAATTATTTCATTCTAAACCCCCCTCTTTACTGTTGGTGACCATAGTACCTTGCGCAAAGAGGTATAGACTAATTATCCCGTGTCTCTGTGGATCGACCCTGGTTGCCTTGTACTACCTTTTAGTGCAATATAGTGGGATTCTTTTGGAGTATATCGTACCCCTTTATTTGTTGGGTCTGACACGCCTAACAAATTGGCGCCGTTGTCGGGGACACGGTGTTACTAATTGTTTATGCCTAGATCTTTCCGTACAGGTACACCATTGCCAATTAACTCGGAGATGGAGAGGCCTGAAAAGAGGATACGGAAGCAAGCCAAGCTTCGTAAGAGGCAACCGGTTTCCAGGACATCTTCATCATCCACCCCTCCAGTCAGTAACATTTGAGTGGACATACCCCTATCAAGTGTATCCGCATCAGAAACAGAAAGCCTATCACTCTCATCTCAACCAACCTCACCCAAAAATACCACTCCACCCTCTTCACCTGTTCATAATATCCCAAACACTACACCCACAGAAACTTCAACTACTTCTCACGCCATGGGGGATAACCATGGAGGAAATCCACCTCCAAACCCACCACCTGAACAAACCCTTCGTCAATGGTCGAGACAAGAGGTTACTCAACAACCTCTTTGCATCACCTATCCGGCAGCCACAAACCTTGAACTAAAATCCGGACTTATACACCTCCTCCCAACCTTTAGAGGCTTAGAAAACGAGGATCCCCACAAGTTTCTCACAGAGTTCCACGTTGTGTGTGTTGGCATGAAACCACACAATGTCACAGAGGACCAAATCAAGCTTAGGGCATTCCCCTCCGCGGTGCAAGAAGCAGCAAAAGACTGGCTGTATGACCTCCCACCGGGGACGATTACCACTTGGGTAGATCTTGCACGACTCTTTTTGGATAAATACTTCCCGGAGATGAAAGCTTCAGCCCTACGGAGGGAAATCATTGGAATCAAGCAACACAAAAGAAAAGCTTTTCACACATATTGGGAGAGATTCAAGAAACTGTGTGCCCGTTGTCCTAAACATGGAATTACCGAGTATCAACTTCTCCAATATTTCATTGAAGGCATGACTCCAATGGAGAGAAGGCTTCTTAATGCCTCCAGTGGTGGGTCTTTACCCGACAAGACTCCAACCGAAATCTGCAACTTAATCAAGAACATGGCTGAAGATTCTAAGAATTCAAGTCATGATGAAGAATGGTACACGGATGCACCCTAAGCTGTAAAGGAAGTCCAAACTCCTCAAATTGAAGCTCAATTGTCCGAGCTTACAAAAGTGGTCATGATGCTAGCTAAAGACAAGGGTTTGCAGCCCACACCCCGCCCTTGTGGTATTTGCACTCAAGTGGGGCACCCAACCGACATGTGCCCTCAACTTCAAGATGAGGATTATGAAGAAGCAAAAGCCATGGGAGGCTTTTCTGGGTCAAATCAAAAGGGATATGAGTAGCCACGGGGTGATCAAAGATGGAACAACAATCAAGGTTGGGGAGGATATCAACATGGAAGTTATCAACCAAGTCAACCACATCAATACCAACAAAGGCCACCTTTTCCACCACAGAACTTCCAGCCAAGGCAGCCACAACACCCTCCTCAACAAGTGGGTTCATCAAATATGTCTTTAGAGGACATAGTGAAGAGTTTGGCAACTAGTACACAAACTTTCCAACAAGAGACAAAAGCAAGTATAAAGAACTTAGAGCAACAAGTTTCACAGCTAGCTATTTCTGTAAGCAAACTAGAATCTCAAGGAAAGTTGCCCGCCCAAATTGAAACGAACCCAAGGCACAACGTGTGTGCCATCACTTTGAGAGGAGGAAAGAGCTACGATGGTCCAAAAGTGTCGGTCGATCAAGAAGAAGAAGAAATAGTGGTCGAAGAGGCAACAAAAGAAGAAAAGAAGGAAGATAAAACAACCGCAAAGAAGCCCTTCGTCACTGAGCCTAAAGCCACACCTGCTCCATTCCTCGAACGATTAAAGAGCACGGAGAAAGAACGGGAGGAGAGTGAGATTATGCAAATGTTCCAGAAAGTTCACATTAACATCCCACTCCTCGAGGCCATCAAGCAGGTACCTAGATAGACAAGGTTCCTTAAGAATCTTTGTGTATCTAAAAAGAAATTGAAAGGAAACCAAATTGTAAAGGTCGGGGAAAATGTATCTGCAGTTTTGCAAAAGAGGATTCCCCCGAAGTGCAATGATCCCAGTGTTTTTACCGTGCCATGCAAATTGGGGAATATTTATGTCACATGAGCCATGCTTGATCTAGGTGCATCCATAAATGTCATACCATATTCTATTTTTAAATCAATTGGTGTAGGAACATTGAGCAAAACCGGTGTGATCATCCAACTTGCTGACCGGTCTTTGGTACATCCAAAAGGTGTATTGGAAGACGTGTTAGTGCAAGTTGATGAATTTGTTTTCCCGGCCGATTTTTATGTCTTAGATATGGGAGATGATGACTCTCCAAGTTCAAGTTCCATACTTTTGGGTAGACCTTTTCTTAAAACTTCTAAAACAAAAATTGATGTCTACAACGGAACTTTAAGTATGGAATTTGATGGTGAAGTTATCAACTTCAATGTTCATGAAGCAAAAAAGGTTCAATCTGATGTTCAATCTGTTAATTTTGTGAATATGATCCAGCCATTGGATGAAAAGAGCTTAAACTCGACTAACCATGATTTTATGGAGTTAGTCTTTTCACAAAAATTAGACAGGGACAAAGCCAAAGAACTTGCAACGGAGTGCGGTATAAACGAGGAGGTGCTAGAGATTTTGAAGTTCAAGGATGATAAACACATGCGGATTGATGGAAGAGAAGTAGAATTACCTACTACCAAAGCCAAATTTCATCCACCGGTGGAACAAGCACAAGATTCAGGAGCAAAAACTCCACCGGACCCTTTAAATAATATACATGTCAAGAAGGAGAGCACTCAACCAGTCATCAACTCAAATAAACTATCGAATAAGGAAAAGAAGGAGTTGATAACCCTGCTGAATAAATACCAAAAAAGGACTGAGTGGACAATCTCTGATATTAAAGGTTTAAGTCCTTTTTAGTTTGTGCGTAAAAAGAAAGCCAAAGGAAGGTTGAATGTTCCATTGAAGGAGGTGGCGAGAAGGTTGATGTGTTGGAGAGGCCCAACGACTTAAAACAACGGCGGGTAACCGGGAGGCAACCCGGGGGTATTTTTGTCTTTTTCTTTAAAAACATTTCTATTTCTTTGAAGTTTTTGGTTTTTAATGTTCCAAATGCATTTAAGCATGTTTTTAAATCACCAAGCGGATGAATAGAAAAACAAGACTTATGAGGCGATATCTCTCTTCATGCACGACCACCAATAACTCAAACGCAAATCCCGATACATCTTGGTGGCTCCCGGATGAATAGAAAAACAAGACTTATGAGCCTCCTCCAACACAATCTGTATGACCCCACCGGACATAAGAACCCATACCCGACCGTAACGGGTCAACAAACCACGACTGTCCGGAATAAACCTTGTGATCTCGCCCCTGATCCTCTCAATCTTCCAATTCTCCTCCCGCACTCCCTCGACCCGAGCCTCCCTAATCAACCCCACAAGCGGAGAATCCACAAAAATCCTCATACATGTCACCTCCACAAAAGGTCCATCCGCCTTGCGGCTCAAGGCATCCAGCACCACATTCGCTTTACTCGGATGGTAAAAGATCTCGCAGTCGTAATCATTGACCACGTCCAGCCACCTGTGCTGCCTCATGTTCAGGTTCGGCTGATCCATAATGTGCCTCAAACTCGTGTGATCAGTGTAGATAGTACAACGTACCCCATAAAGGTAATGCCTCCAAATCTTGAGGGTGAAAACCACCGCCCCCAACTCAAGATCATGTGTGGGATATCGTGTCTCATGCGGCTTCGGCTGCCGCGAAGCATAAGCTATCACCCATCCTCTCTGCATGAGGACAGCCGCCAACCCAGTGATGGACGCATCATAGAAAACCACAAAATCCTCAGCTCCCTCAGGGAGGGTCAAAATTTGGGCCTCGCAAAGTCTCTGACGAAGGGTCTCAAACGCTACCTGCTGCTCAGGGCCCCACCGGAAATCCACCCCCTTCCTCGTCAGACGAGTGAGGGGTACCGCAATCTTAGAGAAATCCTGAATGAATCTCCAGTAGTACCCTACCAAACCTAAGAAACTCCTGATATCCAAGAGGGATTTCGGAACCTCCCACTGCATCACCGCCTCGATTTTGGCCGGATCGACCAAAAATCCCATCCTGGTTAACGAGGTATCGAAGGAATTGACCCACTCGCAACCGAAACTCACATTTCGAGAGCTTAGGATAAATTCGTTCTTGCCTCAAAACCCCCAGAAGCTCACAAAGATGCTCCTCATGCTGCTCTCTAGTCTTGTAATACACCAAGATATCATCAATAAACACAATAACCGAGCGATTGAGCATCGACATGCATACCCGATTCATCAAATCCATGAATACCGCAGGTGCATTAATGAGACCGAATGGCATCACCACGAACTCGTAATGCTCATAACGAGTTCGGAACGCGGTCTTCTCCACGTCCTCCTCCCTCACCCTAACCTGATGGTACCCAGACCTCAGGTCAATCTTGGAGAACCAAGATGCTTCCTGTAACTGATCAAAGAGATCATCAATCCGCGGAAGGGGATAACGATTCTCCACCATTAACTTATTCAACTCTCGATAATTATTACACATCCGATGTGAACCATCATTCTTGTTGACAAATAGAATCGTTGCTCCCCACGGAGAACTGCTCGGACAGATGAACTGCTTGCCTAGCAGCTCCTGCAGTCGAGATGACAGCTCCTGCATCTCTAGTGGTGCCAATCGGTACGACGCCTTGGCAATAGGGGCCGCACCTGGAACAAGGTCGATCCTGAACTCGACCTGACTCTCAGGAGGTACACCGGGTAACTCCTTCGAGAATACATCAGCGAACTCCCTGAAAACTGGAACATCAACAACCGACACCTGATCCTAACCCGCATATCCACTACATAAGCCAAATAACCCGCACACCCGTGCTGAATATACTGACGGGCCCTGGATGCAGAACAAAACCCTAAACCCATCCTGGTGCCCTCTCCATTAATAACCAGTTCTCCCCCACTTGGGGTTTGAACTATTACCCACTGCCCCTCGCAGTCGATCATGGCACCGAAACGGCTAAGCCAATCCATACCCACAATCTCACAGACATCCCCCATGGGAATAGGAATCAATTCGATCAGAAATGCTACCCCGAAGATCTCCAGAACACATTCCTGATAAACCAAAGAAGCAAAAATTATGTGTTCATTGGCGATAGAAACTCGCAACGGACACTCCAACTCCCCTATGGGCAAAGCGAACTCCATACTAAAAGACAGAGAAACAAAGGACCGACTCGCACCCGAGTCAAACAACTCTAAAGCAGGCAATGAGTTCACTAGAAATGTACCTACAAAAGGTACAAATATATGAGCATAAAACAAACATAATAAAAAAGATAAGGGATAAAAACATGCTAGTCACAACAACCAATGATGCTCTGGCCTTCTCGACAGTAAGCTGGAAAGTGCGCCCTCGAGGGCTCCGCCCTGCTCAGACTCCCGTCAGTGATCCTCAGAGTGGCGTGGCGGCCTGTGCCGGCTTAGCGGCGAGCAAAGAACAGTTGACCTTCACATGGACAACCAGATCACAATGGTAGCAAATCCTCATACTCTGAACCGGGGCTAACTGGCGGCAGTCTCTCGTATAATGCCCCTCTTTACCACATTTATGGCACACACTACTAGATCGACATGCTCCAGACCTAGAATCAGCAGCCTCGATGACCTCCAGACCTAGAATCAGCGGCCTTGAACCGCTTTGGCGCCGGCTGCGACTGTGTCGGGGCCTGTCTCTGCTCTCTCAATTGAAGCTCTATCTCAAGCTCACGCTGCCTGGCGATCTCCTGCAACTCCAGTAAAGAATCACACCGTTAGGTAGAAACAAATTGCCTGATATCCGTCTTGAGCATGCTCATATAACCAGTCATCTGAGCCTTCTCTGAAGCAAACTCAGGGAAAAACATATCCCTCTCAGTAAACATTCGGGTGATCTATGTCACCGAATCCGATCCCTGCTTCAAGTCTAAAAACTCCTGATCCAACCTCTCTCGCTCGACCCGTTTAACGTAGAGAGTACGAAACATCTCCATGAACTGATCCCAAGATATCGCAGCCCTCTGCTCAGCAGAATAGGATCCCGTAACAAGTCTCCACCAATCCTTCGCTCCGGACCTCAGAAGGTTCAAAAAGTACCTGACCTTCTGGTTAGCTGGGCATGAACAAGTGAATAAATATCCTTCCATATCAGATAGCCACCTCATGGCCATGATCGGGTCCTGAACTCCATCGAAAGTCGGGGGCTTTCTATTATCGAAGCCCGATACTGAAAGACTCGCCCTGTCCCAGACTCCCAGCACCTACAGCCGCTACGGCTGTGGAGGCTGCAACAGTTTCCGTCTCAGCAATGGCTGTGTAGCGGTCATTAAATAACTCAATCATCGTGGTCTTGATAGACTCTAACATCTCTAGAATCTGACTCCGGACAATAGAAACCACCTCCTTACGGATGATCTCTCTGACGCGGTCCTCTGACAATGTTGGCCCACCCTGACTGCCAGGTCCTGGTCCCGACCCGGATCCGACCTTAACTCGTCTCGTAGTCACCATACTGAAAATACACCAGAAAGATATCAGATATTTCACATATCATAACAGGGAACCAACTCCCAACGAATCCCTAGGGGTTGTGACTTCCTTGCTACGCGTACGGGTCCTATGCTTTCAGTAGTATGGGCCCATACTACCTTCCACACCTACTCGTATTTGTCTCAAGGATCATCACAACACCCTAACAATACTCATAAGCATAGGCGAACACCCAATCCTCACTCCCTATAGGAAGGTTAAACATCTCACGACTGGCCGGCTGACCCCACATGACTCATCCATGAAACTTCCACCAACCCTGCAACACTCGTGTATGCTAGCCATCCATAACACTGGACCTTATAGACATTTGAATATTTGATCCTACCCTAAGACCTTCATCAAACAAGAACAGGAAATAAGGCCAAACCAAACATTCTAAGGCTATAAGATCTTAGTTATATATAACCATGATGAATACACTAAGCAACTACAATAATGATGTCAATTCCAAAAAAAAAGACCCTAGGCTATCACACATCATATAATCAGGAAATTCTATCATGGAATTTCTGAAGATCCCAAGCCTATCACTAGCATGCTGTTCTAACATATCACAATATCAAATAATAGTATGGTTTTTTGGGGTCTACTTACTAGCTCCGACTGATCGTACACATCGCATCCTCCTTGAGTATTTTGAAAACCATTTGAAAATCCTTTCCTTATTTTGAGTCTGGATTCACACGATTGTTCCTCCAATTCACTCAAACCAAGGCTCTGATACCAACTTGTAACATTTATAAAATTCTTGAAAATTTTAAACTTTTTAAACAAACCGAAAATCATCATTGTTTACAAATTGTTTTCAAAATAAGTTTCACATCAGTGAAATCCCAAAATCATAAAACCAAAAACATAAGGAGGTACACGATCACGCCTTTGCCTTCCCGCGATCCTTTAAGGTACCTGAAACATAATCCAAACTGTAAGCTCAAAGCTTAGTGAGTTCCCCCAAAATACCACCATAATACACAATAATAAATATCACATCAACAGCACGCATACAGAACCTTCAACATGTCTGGACCGCCACGCCGGGCCTTCAGCCTGTCTGGATTGTTCTCAAGGCCTTCGGTCTGACTGGTCCGCCTCGCAGTCCTTCAGTCTATCCGGGCCACCCAGGTTCTATTGGCCTTCAGCATAAAGCATGACCGCCTCAACCCAACCACACACACATGTTGACATATACATAACTCATAACATATAGTCAATCAACAATCAAACACAGATCATACAGATCAATAAGCATAGCAACATCCTATCTACCAGGATTCAGATCTAACAGATCACTACAGTACTCAATCATACGATAATCAGGATAACAATCCAAAGGGCCGACCTTGGTGCCTTCGACCAGAAAGTATAGTGAGGAAGACTCACCTCTCAAATGTCAAGCTGCACTGAAATCCCTGACTGTTGACTCACATAAAATCCCGAACTATCACTATAAACAAACACCCAATTAACCATTGGGATACCATTGTTGACTAAGGGCCCAAACATAGGGTAATTGTCCAATTTACCCTTTCCCTAATTGGGTCAAGGCCTAAGTCCAAATATTTGATCCAAAAATGCCCAACTTACTTCAAGACCCATAATTGGTCCAATTTGGAAATTGGGCTCAACTCCTTATTGGGCCTTATCCTAAGGCCCAACTTTCCAATCAGCCCAAAAACACTCATATCCAGAAGCCCAATGAGAGTCTAAGTATCTAAGCCTAAAAAGGTAGCCTACTCGAAAATCCAAACCGCAAGCCCACAGAATGAGTACGCAGGGCGTACCCAGCTGTACGCTTGGCGTACACGCTATGAGGCTTGTACGCTATGCGTACCAGTTGGTACGCCCAATATACTCCCCTACTAAGCCCATTCTCCCATTAAGTTCTTAATACCTTAAGATAACACCCCAAAATGGAGATCTGACCTTATTGAGTTGAGAAAACTCGTAAAGTTGCTAACTTTACATTCATGCAAGGCTAAAAAAGGCTCTTTAGCTCAATAAGTGCTTAATACATGACTTAATGCTTGCATGAGGCTCTTAACTTCATAAATATGACACCTTTATGCATGAGGGTGCCATGGAAAGCCTAGATCGGAAAGGACAAGTCTTTGGGACGACCTAAACCAATCAGCCACTCAAGCATGGCTTAAAAATAACAAATTGGCTCCAAAAGAGATCTAAGCAACTAGTATTCAAGATAAGAACTTGATACCTCAAAATCCTTGCAAATAGGTAGAGGTTCTGGATCTCCAATATCCCACCAAGCTATGAACTTCACTTCCTTCTAGGGTTCTTCAAAGATGGACCAAAAACACACCAATTTTTACTTCAAAAGCTCAAGATGCAAGATGGGAGGCTAAGAGGGACGTTTAGGGTTTTCTGGAGGGTGAGGGACATGAAATGAGGCCAGGTCTAAAAGTTAAGTATGAATTTATAGGGTGCAACAACCCATATTAGGGTTTTCCGAATCCACGTGTACGCCCATCATACCATAATGTACGCCCAACGTATGCTCCTGAAGTCTCGATCCATTCCTGGCTAGTACGATATGCATACCATATGGGTACGCCCCGCGTACTAGCTTCAAGGGTGAAAATGTATAATTCAGAGGTTGACGGGAAAAAGGAAAACTTACCAAAATCGGAGTGTTACACCATAACCATAAATCCATACTCGGGGTAAAAATACCATTTTACCCCTAACCTAGCTTGGTCCAAGACTAAGACCGAAACTCACAACCTGAAAGGACTAGAAGCTAAATAATCAACCAAGGCCCAAATATGGCCCAATTTTCCAAATTGGGCCCAAACCCCTTACATGGGCCTTACCCTAAATCCCAACCAATTTTCCTAGCCCAAAACACTTGTACTCAGATGGCCCATTATGTGCTCAAACACCCAAGCCCAAAAGGAAGCCCAACCTCGAAGCCCAAATTCAAAAATCAACCTGACTGAGTACACTGGGCGTACTCAGCTGTACGCTAAGTGTACTCGCTATTTGGCTTGTACGCTGCACATACAGACTTGTACGCCCAACATACTCATCCATTAAGCCAAAATCGACATTAAGTTCTTAATACTTAAATCCAGAAGTCCAAACCACAGATCCGAGTCAATACAAGTGTCTAGAACCATAAAGTCACCGACTTGATGACTTTGCATGCCCCAAAAAAACCCAACTTCAAAATAAAGCATTATACTTTCACCAAATGGACACCATCTCATGCATGGGGGAATCCAAACCCTAAATGGGACAACTTTATGCATCTAGAACCTTAGAAACACCAAGAGGGGCAACTCATAGCTCCTGGAGTGGTACCAAACCAGTAGATCTCATTCGTTGGGCCAAAAAGGGACCACAACTCATTCAAAATAGATCTAAGCCAACAATGAACAAGATCAAAGCTTTTTACCTTAAGCAAGCAGGAAATGAAGCACATAATCAAGATCCACAAGCTCTTCCTTGATCCACAACCTTGAACCAAACTCCATCTTCTTGAATGCGATCCAAAACACACCAAGATGCACACCATGAGCTAAAAAACACAACCATGGAGGCTAAGGGACAATTTCTAGGGTTATAGGGACTTGGAGTGTTGAGAATAAAGACGAGATGACGAATGCAGAATGTGAAGAACAATCATGAATTAATCACCATAATATGCAAGTAATCTGACAAAGGTTTTGTGTATTATTGATATGGATATGAACGTACAAAGAAAACCCTTTTCAGGAAAAAGCTTACATCAAAAGCTAACCTAATGATTATTTATAGGGAACATAAAATATTTACCAAAAATATAAATCCTAAAAGGCTTCCCTAAATAACAAAAAATTCCAAATCAGTTTCAATATCTCAAATACTCAACAATCTCCCCTAGATGTTGAAACTGATGAAGATCACGATTTCCAATCTTCTTGGCATTTCTCCCCCTAAATTGTGAGACTCATCAGTACATGGGGTCTTTCAAGCGAGAGAAATAAATATCATCTTCGAAATACGAACTCCCCCTTGAATAATGAACACTCCCCCTTTGAATCTTCAACAAATATCATGGAGAGAATCCAGAAAGTTAAGAAGAATCACCAACAACCTACGCTTTCTCATAGAGCAAGTCTGTGTATAACCTACTCTGTCATAAGGAGCGAATTTGCCAAAATGGATCTTCAAAACCCATCAGATTTAAACAAAAGATGAAACAAATTCTTTTTGGATTTTCGCGATTTTGAGAAATTAAAACCGGAAAAATAACAAAATTTATTTTGTATTTTTCGGTTTTTAAATTTTAGACAAAAAGAATAGAATAAGAAACAATTATTTAGAAGGGATTTGAAAAAATAAGACCAAAGAAAGGGATAAGAAGTGAAAATATTTTGGTAAGAAAGGGTAAAAGTGGTAAAAACCCCAAGAAATTGAAAGTATTAAGAATCTAGGGTTAAAACTGCCAAGCTGTATAACATCTGGGGACTGAAATTTTAACTTTAGCCATCTTCTTCATTTGATCAGGTTAAAACTCGTTCTTTGATAGGGATGAGCATATGTACTGGGGAACCGGCCGGAACCGTTACCGAAACCGGAACCCGATGGAACCGGTCGGACCGGGACCGATACTATAATTTCGTCAATTTTTGGAACCGGGACCCGGTAAGAACCGGTCGTTTGAACCGGCCCAAAACCGGAACCGAACCGGATAATCTTAAACAAAACCCATGACTTTTGCCGTTTGGACTTCTAAAATGGACGCATCAATTGCCCAAAACCGGGAATCGATCATCCCTTGTATGATTCCTTGATTAATCGATCATCCTAAGATTCATGAAGATCAAGTAAGATTATATATTTGTATTTCATGTTTTAAGTTCCATTTAACAATGTTCTTTGTACTTTATTGACATACATGCAAGATTTTTGTTAGATTAGTTTATAGTATGAATGTAAGATTGTAAAAACTAAGAATTTGTTTAATTATATAATTAATGTGTTATATTGACAATGTAGGATTTGAATGGGTTACCAAATGTACCATCATCAAGATACCGAAACTCGGATATTCATAATGCCAATAATGAATATGGTATTCCGGCTAATTGGATTGGAAAAGACTTTGATGACCAAGTAAGATTAGCTCATTAGCAATATTTACTTTTTTAGCATTCTGTCCAAATTTTGAAAGTTGCATAACTCATTCAATTTAACTTGTTTTGACCTGAATCTTTCTCCTACATGTAGATTAGGATTTTTATTTAAGTTTAGACTATAAAAACGTTTAATTTGGTTAAAAATTGAATGAGTTACAAGCACCGCAAGGAAGGGTGTCAAATCAGAATTTTGTTTATGTTTCAACAATTAAACATAATCTGAATTTGTTGTTCAAATGTTCATAACTCACACAATTTAAGTTGTTTTGTCACACCCCCAAACCAGAACGGCAGAAACGTCTCGGGGCGGATGAAGTGACTTCATGTATAGTATCATAACAATTGAATACAAATGAATCATAGCATCACAAACATTCATACATTGAGAATACAAGTTTACATTGTTTACAGACCTTGTTTACTCAAAAGTTAAGTACAAATAATTGGAAAGTAGAAATCATGATGTAGAGATGCTTTTCCTCAAAATGTTTTTGTAATACCTGCTCACTGGTTTCCTGAGAATACAAGCAGTTTTGAAAAGCGTCAACATTAAAGTTGGTGAGTTCATAAGCGTTTTTGTATGAATAAAATCTGTAATGTTTCCTTGTAAATGATAGCGTAATGTTTCCTAGTACATGTTTTTGAGAAATTTGACCTCTAAAAAGGTCTATAGAACATCGAAGATAGAGATTTAGCAGTATAACGACCCTCCAAATAGTGTAGTCACTTAGACGTAGAGTCGGTCCTACATCAAAGTGTGGGTAGGTCGAATCCTACTCACGAGGGGTAGTCCTCTGTGGTCCCTAGGATGAAGTAGAGGCGCCCTGTAGCTCGGCCAACCGATGCTCAGCTATCATCACTCTCTCCTCAAGAGTTGCATGCCTTTCCTGATATTCCCTTAACTCCACTCGGGCGGTGGTAAGGTCCTCAATGAGTCGATCCATGGGATAGTAATCTCTCTCAAGGTCTCGAGTGCGTGCGTCCGTGACGTACACAATAGCTCCCAATTCCAGTACGCGGTTCGCCGTTGCCCTAGTCTGGTCACCAATGTCCTAGATCTGTTGGATCATGACTGGGAGGGCTCTGTCGGCGGGTGCTCCATGTTTGAGGTTATAAAAACCTCACTCCATACCAAAGGGCGGGCACTGGTGTTAGTGCCGGGTCCATCTCTCCAAATCTTCCGCCCAGCGGGGCGTGGGTCTGTTGTAGCCTAAACGATGTGCAGGGACTCGGGAGACGTAGTGAGGGTTTATGACTTTGGATTCCGGATCAGATTCCTCCTCTTCCTCTTCCTCTAGCTCTTCCTATGGCTCTTCCTCCAACTCTTCTTCATCGGGCTCCTCTTCCAAGCTTTCCTCAAGATCCACCTTGGGATCCTCTTCTATCCAGCCTCCATTTCCCTGATTAGGGAAATAGGGGTCTCCTGGTGCATGAAAACCTGCCATGATGTCTGTTCAAGAATGTGATAAATGAACGAAAAGTCTAAGTATATGTATTCTAAAATACCCTATAGTATTTTAATTGTTTATGTTCACTACTATAACATCTTGGTATATATTTAGGGTCGGTAAATTTTAGATTTGTTATCCATCACGACCACTCCTAAACACATGTTGGTCATATCTTGAATAAATATAGTTGCTTAGGCTATATTTACCCCAGATATGATTACATAACCGTCTAAGTTTAATCGCGATGTCCAACTCTTCTAAATACTTCTTATTATATCTGATTTCTAATATGTATGTATGCATGTACACTTTTATAAAATACTTTTATTTTTAAAGTATACTTTTAGTTAGAGTGTTTTTAGCCCCATTGTATTTATAGTTGTATATCTTGTATGGTTTGATATACTGGTTCACTATAAACAATGATCTGATACCAATCTGTCACACCCCCAAACCAGAACGGCGGAAACGTCTGGTGGCAGATGGAGTGACTTCATGTATAGTACCATAACAATTGAAAACAAATGAATCATAGCATCACAAACATTCATACATTGAGAACACAAGTTTACATTGTTTACAGACCTTGTTTACTCAAAAGTTAAGTACAAATAATTTAAAAGTAGAAATCATGATGTAGAGATGCTTGTCCTCAAAATGTTTTTGTAATACCTGCTCACTGGTTTCCTGAGAATACAAGCAGTTTTGAAAAGCGTCAACATTAAAGTTGGTGAGTTCATAAGCGTTTTTGTATGAATAAAATCTGTAATGTTTCCTTGTAAATGATAGCGTAAACTTTTCCAAAAAATCCAATATTTTCTTAAGTGTAAAATGTAATCTTAAAACCCTAAGACCAAAAATGTAAGTAGTGTCGCAGTGTAAGGTAGTATCATATAGCTTTATATATTTTATAAAACCGAATAAAGATGCATTAGCCCCGTAAACCAAATGATTGTTAATACCCTATGTGAGTTGTTATAACCATGCTTAATATGACTAGTGGCCTGTACGACGTTCTTCAGGCATCGGAGCTAGTAGACATTTGTCACCCTAGACTTCTGGTCTAACCGTAGCAAACAACTTAGGTTCAGGGTTATCAATCCCGTATAGATCTATACACAACGGTCTCGCTCTCCCTCCAGGAGACTCTAGTTTTAATGCAGGGCTTAAGGTGTACTTTAGGTAAAGTACGTGAAGAGAGTGTGTCTCACAAACTGTACCAACGGTTTACGTGTAATGTAGTGTAATCCTTTTCGTATGTGAAAACATCTATTTTATAGAGTGACATAATTATAGTTCGGAATAATTATTTGTATTAAGCTAGAAAAGCTAGTGTATATGAACCACAAACTATACCTATTGTAGTTTGACTGAAAAAGTTGTAGAGTCATAGAAAAGTAAACTCATTTATACATTTTTTTATACCAAAAATAATATATTTAGAAAGTTTATAACTTGGTTTAACCCAAAAGAATATTGTCTTAGAGTAGTTATACAAATTCTTTCTTGATAGAAAAACTTCTTTTATCATAAAAGTCATTCTTTTTCCCATGTGTTCATGTAATATATTTAAACTTGTTTTTGTATAGTTATATGCCATAACTACTCCATATTATGCATGAAAGTTTAGAAATAACTAATAAAATCATATAACATGCACATATACAACATATAGATGAACACATATCACAACATTTTGTTATAACATAGTTTGGCTTGTATTCCCCCCCCCCCCCAAAAAAAAACATGAGAAATCTCAAAAAAATTAGGGTATGAACTCACCTTGAGTGGGTTTTTTTATGGATAAATTAAAGGGTGGAGATGAGGATTTCGAACTTGACACTTGAAAGGAAGTGGATGAACTTCAAGAACAAGTTATTATCCTAAGAATGTCAGCACACAAAAATATGTGTAAAAATAGTGAAACTAACATAAAATCATATATAAACACTAAGATATTATGAAAATTCTTACCAAAGAAATCTAAGGATGACCTTGGGGCTTAATTCCTTTGAAACTTGTATATGGTTTTCTTGAGAGCATGAGGAATGTAACAGAAAGTAGGATGAAGAATGGTGAGGTTTTGTGATGTTAATCTCGTTTAAATAAGAGGAGTAATATTGATGTGAAGTGTACTTGGATAACTGAAGGTTAATGTATAGATATTTGGTGGATAATACGTGGGTTATTGTGATTTCTATTGGAAATGGTTGAGAAATCACATCCTAAAGTCAACTTTTCTTGTCTTGTCCTCATCCTAGACCGTAAACCCTTTAAAATATCCTAGTATGTGTTTTCGGTCCTAGGAGTGACCTTACTTTATGATTTCGGTCCTAGACCTTTTCCCATGGAGATTTCAGCCTTAGTGGTTCCTTAGATTGTGTTTTCGGCCTTAGTGGGTCCGTAGGGTGTAGTTTTGGTTTTTAATGTTTCCTAGGCCTTGTGATTTCGGTTTTGAACAATAGGAATGACGAGGGTAGTGGCCTCAAAATCCAAAAATTCAAGGTCCTTGCATACCTTACATGTTATGTTAAAACTATTTGATTCTTGCTTGATTTGTATGAACCTTTCAAGGCTTAATTCAACATGAAATTTCAAGTGTATATTATCTTTGATCATACAAATGGTGCCCTCTTGGCTTTCAAATATTATTATTGAATAAAGTTACATAAATATATAGTGTGGATACACTTATACAAAAGACCCCTTAGGCTTAGTCTGACCCAAGATTTCCTAGTTGTCACATCATCCCCCCGTTAGAGGGAATTTCGTCCCGAAATTTGTTTAGAGTAGGCACTCACGAACTGGGGAAGAGATGTGGGTAATTTTGTTTCATTTGATCTTCGCATTCCCAGGTGAACTCAGGTCCTCGTTTGGCGCTCCATCGGACCTTCACGATGGGGATGCGACTTTGTTTCGTTTGTTTCACCTCCCTATCCATTATTTCTACAGGCTCCTCAATGAAATGAAGGTTCTTATTTACCTTAATCTCATCAAGCGGTACAACGAGAGTTTCGTCAGATAGGCATTTCTTCAGGTTGGGCAAATGAAAGACAGGGTGTACATTGCTGAGCTCTGGTGGTAACTATAGCTTGTAAGCCACCGGACCGATCCTGGAAAGGATCTCGAATGGTCCAATGTATCTTGGATTCAATTTTCCCCGCTTTCCAAAGCATACCAGCCCTTTCCTAGGAGAGACCTTTAGTAGCACGCGATCACCGACTTGAAACTCCAAGGGCTTCCGTCATTTATTCGCGTAGCTCTTTTGTCGGTCCCTGGAGGCTTTTAGTCGTTCCTAAATTTTAACGATCTTCTCGGTTGTCTCTCTGATGATCTCGGGACCGGTGAGAGTGTTGTTGGGTACTTTCCCCTTTGCTAGTTGTGTGTCTCCCACCTCAGCCCAACACAGAGGTAATATGCATTTACGTCCGTATAGAGCCTCGAATGGAGCGACCTTGATGCTTGTGTGATAGCTATTGTTGTATGAGAATTCAATCAGTGGAAAATGGCTATCACACGCCTTGTCGAAGTCTATCACACATGCTCTTAGCAGATCTTCTAATGTCTGGATGGTCCTCTCACTTTTCCCTTCTGTTTGAGGATGGTAAGTTGTACTCATATCGAGCTTGGTTCCCAAGGACTTTTGAAGTGACTGCCAAAACTGTGACGTAAATCTACTATCTCTGTCGGAGATAATAGATATTGGCACGCCGTGTAATCTAACGATTTCTTTTATGTAGGTTATGGTCAGCTTTTCCATCTTGTATGTCTCCTTTATTGGCAGGAAATGGGCGAATTTAGTTAACCTTTCGATAATTACCTAGATAGAGTCTAGACCGTCTGTTGTCTTGGGTAACTTGGTTATGAAATCCATAGTTATCTGTTCCCACTTCTACTCGGGTATGTCTGATTGTTGTAGTAGACCCAAGGGCTTCTGGTATTCTACTTTAACTTTGGTGCAAGTCAGGCACTTGCCCACGTAAGTAGCGATTTCGGCTTTCATGTTCGGCCACCAATAATGTTTCTTGAGATCCAGGTACATTTTGTCCGAACCTGTATAAAGGGAGTACTTTGTCTTGTGGGCTTCATTCATGACCACGTCTTTGTACCCACCGAACTTCGGTGTCCAGATCCGGTCCATGAGGTAGTAAGCTCCGTCGTATTTGACTGTAAAGTTCTTGTCCATCCCTCGCAAGGCTTCGTTTGTGATATTTTCCGATTTCAAGGCTTCTAGTTGAGCCTCCTTGATTTGCGAAGACAAGTGGGAATGGATGGTCATTGCTAGTGTTCTCACTCGGCGACCCGAGTGTTCCTTCCAGCTCAGGGCATCGGCTACCACATTGGCTTTGCCCGAATGGTATCGGATCTCGCACTCGTAGTCGTTCAGTAGCTCTACCCATTGCCGCTACCTCATGTTGAGCTCTTTTTGGTTTAGAATATGCTAGAGGCTTTTGTGATCCGTGAAGATAGTGCACTTTGTACCGTAGAGGTAGTGCCTCCAAAATTTTAGTGCGAAAACGACCGCTCCCAGCTCAATATTATGTGTGGTGTAGTTTGCCTCGTGGTTCTTTAGTTGCCTTGACGCGTAGGTTATGAATTTTCCTCGTTGCATAAGTACACAGCCTAATCCTTGGGTGGATGCGTCACAATAGACCACGAAGTCTTCTGTCCCTTCTGGGAGAGACAAGACCGGGGCGCTGCATAGAGCTTGTTTCAAGGTTTGGAAAGCAACCTCTTATTTCTTTTCCCAAATGAAGGGTACACCCTTCTGAGTTAGGGCGGTGAGCGTCTTGGCGATCTTGGAGAAATTTTGTATGAACCTCATGTAGCAACCAGCGAGGCCTAAGATTTGCCTGATCTCCGTTGGGGTCATTGGGGTTGTCCAGCCTTCGATTTCTTTGATTTTGGAAGGGTCCACATGTATCCCTTCTTCACTGACCACATGACCTAAGAATTCCACCCTTCGGATCCAGAACTCGCATTTGGAGAATTTCGCATACAGCTTCTCCGCCCTTAATGTTTCAAGAACTTGCCGCAGATGTTGACTGTGTTCTTCTCTACTTCGTGAATAGACCAGTATATCATCGATAAATACTATCACGAAGTTGTCAAGGTAGGTTCGGCAGACTCGGTTCATCAGGTCCATAAATGTCGCGGGTGCATTTGTTAGACCGAAGGGCATCACTACAAATTCATAGTGACCATAGCGAGTTCGGAAGGCGGTCTTGGGGATATCTTCCTCTCGGACCCGTAGTTGGAGGTACCTGGATCTTAAATCTATCTTTGAAAAGTAGCTTTCCCCTTGCAACTGGTCGAATAGGTCGTCGATCCAGGGAAGAGGGTATCGGTTTTTGACGGTGAGCTTTTCAGTTCTCGGTAATCGATGCACATGCGAAATGACCCGTCCTTCTTCTTAACAAATAAGACTGGAGCTCCCCAGGGTGAGAAGATTGGCCTTATGAATCCCTTGTCCAATAATTCACTCAATTGACTGGAGAGTTCTTGCATCTCAACAGGAGCTAGTCGATACGACGACTTGGCTATTGGCGTGGCTCTGGGTATCAAGTCGATTCTGAATTCAACTTGTCTCTCGGGTGGCACTCCCGGAAGATCCTCAGGAAATACGCCGGGGAAGTTGCAGACTTCCGGGATGTCGTTGATGTTCTTTTCTTCCTTCTTCTTATCGACAATGTGAGCTAAGAAGGCGTGGTTCTTCTTGTGTAGACACTTCTGGGCCTTAATGCATGAGATGATGCGCAGGTTCATGCTCGGTTTTGTCACTGTAGATGACCAAGGTTTCGCTACTTAGTAGGTGAAGGCGAACGGCCTTCTCGTAACACATAATATCGGCACGGTGAGGACATAGCCAGTCCATACCGATGATCACATCAAAACTCCTTATGGTAACCGGCATTAAGTCGATTTGGAAGGAGGGGTTATTCAAAGTTAATGTGCATCCTATGTTATTGAGATGTTTAAACTTATGACTCAAAAAGCTTCTCTCCGCACCACTATCAAATAGTATGCATGCATAAATGTTATTGAGGAGGAAGGTACCAGTGACCACTGCAGGATCTTTCATTGCCTCCTCGTGTCCTATTGCTAGGACTTTTCCCGTTCCCCCGTTATTTCGGTTGTTGTCCTTTGGGCAGTTCCTCTTGTAGTGGCCCGTTTCTCCGCAACCATAGCACACTTGGCTCACCCCAGTATTAGGAGTTTGGGTGGCCTGTTGTGCGGATGCCTTGCAGTATCGGGCAGTATGCCCCTTCTTGTTGCAGGTTGTGTAGTGCAACTCTCGGCAGGCGCCGTTGTGGTAAAACGGGCATTTGTCGCACTTTGGAAGATTACCGGCGTATTGCTTGGTAGTTTCTGGTGCGGTCGGGGCGGTAGCGGCATGAACCGCCACTATCTGTTGCTTCTTGGAGGGTTCCTGAGTTGGTTGACCCTTCTTTTTGTTTCCAAACTTCCTCTTGTTACCACCTTCCTTCGTCTGCTCGGGAATGGGATTCATTGTGCCCTTCTGTACTCCATGGTCAATGAGCTTTTGAGCAAGGCGCTTGGCGCTGTCGAAAGTTGTTGGGTTTGCAGCAATCACATTCCTTGAATCTAGGCAGATAGTCCCCAAATGAAACGATCTACCTTCTTGCTCTCCGAAGTGATCATTCTGGGGCATAGGATCGCCAGATCGCTGAATCTAGTGGTGTAGGCTTCGATGTCAGAGTCATTCATTGTGAGGTCCCAAAGCTCCTGCTCTAGCTTCTGTACCTCGCCCCTCGAGCAGTACTCTTCGAGCATCAAGACTTTGAGTTCATCCTAGCTCATCGAGTTTGCCACTGGGAGTGTTAGGGCTTTGACGTGGCCATTCCACCATGAAAGAGCTCTATTAGAAGGAGTACAGGCTGCAAATTTTACTTTGCTCTCCTCATGGCAGGCGCATATTTCGAACATTGACTCCGGCTTTTCTAACCATCGCGTCAAAGCAATGACACCACCGGTTCCGTTGAAGCACTTGGGCTTGCAGTTTGCAAAGTCTTTATAGGTGTATTCCCTTGGGTTCCCTTGGTTTTCACTTTGATTGGAACTGTTCGTTCCATTTCCGCCTCCATTGCTGCTACTGCTGATTTGAGCTACAGCAGCAGCCACAACAGCGGTCACTGCAGCTTGGAATAATGAAGTGTCCATTTGTGGGGGAGGTGGCCGTGGTGGTGTCGATGTATTGTTCTCGCGCCTATTGTTTCTTCGAGGCGACATTTTCTACCACAAGGTGGAATGACAATTAGTTTTTGATATGGGTTATGGTTCGGACACTACTAAGATAGACACCTTTGTTTCTAGTGGTTATGGTGATTCGTTTGTACTTATAATTGAAACCTTATTATGCCAAGTAATAATGAAAAGAGAAAACATAGCAGATAACAACATCCAACAAAATAAAAATACATTTTCATTTCATTAGTGATAAGATACTAGTACATGTTTTTGAGAAAGTTGACCTCTAAAAAGGTCTATAGAACATCGAAGATAGAGATTTAGCAGTATAACGACCCTCCAAATAGTGTAGTCACTTAGATGTAGAGTCGGTCCTACATCAAAGTGTGGGTAGGACGAATCCTACTCACGAGGGGTAGTCCTCTGTGGTCCCTGGGATGAAGTAGAGGCGCCCTGTAGCTCAGCCAACCGACGCTCAACTATCATCACTCTCTCCTCGAGAGCTGCATGCATTTCCTAATATTCCATTTCCTCCACTCGGGCGGTGGTAAGGTCCTCAATGAGTCGATCCATGGGATAGTAATCTCTCTCAAGGTCTCGAGTGCGCGCGTCCGTAACCTACACATCAGCTCCCAATTCCAGTACGCGGTTCGCCGTTGCCCTAGTCTGGTCACCAATGCCCTAGATCCGTTGGATCATGACTGGGAGGGCTCTGTCGGCGGGTCCTCCATCTTTGAGGTTATAAAAACCTCGCTCCATACCAAATGGCGGGCACTGGTGTTGGTGCTGGATCCATCTCTCCAAATCTTCTGCCCAGCGGGGCGTGGGTCCGTTGTAGCCTAAACGATGTGCAGGGACACGGGAGACGTAATGAGGGTTTATGACTTCGGATTCCGCATCGGATTCCTCCTCTTCCTCTTCCTCTAGCTCTTCCTCTGGCTCTTCCTCAAACTCTTCTTCATCGGGCTCCTCTTCCAAGATTTCCTCAAGATCCTCCTTGGGATCCTCTTCTATCCGACCTCCATTTCCCTGATTAGGGAAATAGGGGTCTCCTAGTGCATGGAAATCTGCCATTATGTCTGTTCAAGAATGTGATAAATGAACGAAAAGTCTAAGTGTATGTATTCTAAAATACCCTATAGTATTTTAATTGTTTATGTTCACTACTATAACATCTTGGTATATATTTAGGGTCGGTAAGTTTTAGATTTGTTATCCATCACGACCACTCCTAAACACATGTTGGTCATATCTTGAATAAATATAGTTGCTTAGGCTATATTTACCCCAGATATGATTACATAACCGTCTAATTTTAATCGCGATGTCCAACTCTTCTAAATACTTCTTATTATATCTGATTTCTAATATGCATGTATGCATGTACACTTTTATAAAATACTTTTATTTTTAAAGTATACTTTTAGTTAGAGTGTTTTTAGCCCCATTGTATTTATAGTTGTATATATTGTATGGTTTGATATACTGGTTCACTATAAACAATGATCTGATACCAATCTGTCACACCCCCAAACCAGAACGGCGGAAACGTCTGGTGGCGGATGGAGTGACTTCATGTATAGTATCATAACAATTGAAAACAAATGAATCATAGCATCACAAACATTCATACATTGAGAACACAAGTTTACATTGTTTACAGACCTTGTTTACTCAAAAGTTAAGTACAAATAATTGAAAAGTAGAAATCATGATGTAGAGATGCTTGTCCTCAAAATGTTTTTGTAATACCTGCTCACTGGTTTCCTGAGAATACAAGCAGTTTTGAAAAGCGTCAACATTAAAGTTGGTGAGTTCATAAGCGTTTTTGTATGAATAAAATCTGTAATGTTTCCTTGTAAATGATAGCGTAAACTTTTCCAAAAAATCCAATATTTTCTTAAGTGTAAAATGTAATCTTAAAACCCTAAGACCAAAAATGTAAGTAGTGTCGTAGTGTAAGGTAGTATCATATAGCTTTATATATTTTATAAAACCGAATAAAGATGCATTAGCTCCGTAAACCAAATGATTGTTAATACCCTATGTGAGTTATTATAACCATGCTTAATATGACTAGTGGCCTGTACGACGTTCTTCAGGCATCGGAGCTGGTAGACATTTGTCACCCTAGACTTCCGGTCTAACCGTAGCAAACAACTTAGGTTCGGGGTTATCAATCCCGTATAGATCTATACACAACGGTCTTGCTCTCCCTCCAGGAGACTCTGGTTTTAATGCAGGGCTTAAGGTGTACTTTAGGTAAAGTATGTGAAGAGAGTGTGTCTCACAAACTGTACCAACGGTTTACGTGTAATGTAGTGTAATCCTTTTCGTATGTGAAAACATCTAGTTTATAGAGTGACATAATTATAGTTCGGAATAATTATCTGTATTAAGCTAGAAAAGCTAGTGTATATGAACCACAAACTATACCTATTATAGTTTAACTGAAAACGTTGTAGAGTCAGAGAAAAGTAAACTCATTTATACATTTTTTTATGGGAAAACTATAATAAAGTCCGTACATATTGGCATCATAATCGATTTAGTCTCTATATATATTTTTTATTCAATTAAGTCCCAAATACCGGTAATCGTATTCAATTTAACCCTTTGACCCGGTCAACAGGTCATCCAACTTACAAAAATTACATTTTTGGCCCAGATTTCAAAATTTATTACAAATTTGGTTCAAAATTTACACTTTTGGCCCAGATTTTAGATTTTGTTACAAATTTGGTCCAAACTTTACCCTTTTTACCCAAATTTTAGAATTTTTTTTATGAATTCATTCTAAGTTTAGTTTGTTTTTACAAAGGTGATAGGTGTTTGTATACATTTTTTTTGTAAAATACATTTTTGTATACATTTTTTTTAAAAACAGATTTTTATATATTTATATACTTAGTAAATACATATTTTTATAACTAGATATTTCATATACAAAAAAGTTTTTAAAAAAAGTTTTTATATAGAAAATATAAAATTTTTATGTGAAAATACGTTTTTTTGTATAAATATGATTTTATAAAGAAAAAACATATTAGAAACAATTTTTTGAGAAAAAAATTTGTAAAAAAACTAAAGTTAGGATGAATTGATAATAAAAGTCTAAAATTTGGGCAAAAAGGGTAAAATTTGGACCAACTTTGTAACAAAATTTAAAATCAGGGCCAAAAGTGTAAATTTTGGAGTAAATATGTAATAAATTTTGAAATCTGGGCCAAAAATGTAAATTTTCAAAGTTGGATGACATGTTGACCGGGTCAAAGGGTTAAATTGAATACGATTACCGGTATTTGGGACTTAATTGAATAAAAAAAATATATAGGGACTAAATCGATTATGAGACGAATATGTAGGGACTTTATTGCAGTTTTCCCTTTTGTTATACCAAAAATAATAGATTTAGAAAGTTTATAACCTGGTTTAACCCAAAAGAATATTGTCTTAGAGTAGTTATAAAAACTCATTCTTGATAGAAAAACTTCTTTTATCATAAAAGTCATTCTTTTTCCCATGTGTTCATGTAATATATTTAAACTTGTTTTTGTATAGTTATATGCCATAACTACTCCATATTATGCATGAAAGTTTAGAAATAACTAATAAAATCATATAACATGCACATATACAACATATAGATGAACACATAAGTTTGGCTTGTATTCCCCCCCCCCCCCCCCCCCCAAAAAAAACATGAGAAATCTCAAAAAAATTAGGGTATGAACTCACCTTGAGTGGGTTTTTATGGATAAATTAAAGGGTGGAGATGAGGATTTCGAACTTGACACTTGAAAGGAAGTGGATGAACTTCAAGAACAAGTTATTATCCTAAGAATGTCAGCACACAAAAATGTGTGTAAAAATAGTGAAACTAACATAAAATCATATATAAACACTAAGATATTATGAAAATTCTTACCAAAGAAATCTAAGGATGACCTTGGGGCTTAATTCCTTTGAAACTTGTATATGGTTTTCTTGAGAGCATGAGGAATGTAACAGAAAGTAGGATGAAGAATGGTGAGGTTTTGTGATGTTAATCTCGTTTAAATAAGAGGAGTAATATTGATGTGAAGTTTACTTGGATAACTGAAGGTTAATGTATAGATATTTGGTGGATAATACGTGAGTTACTGTGATTTCTATTGGAAATGGTTGAGAAATCACATCCTAAAGTCAACATTTCTTGTCTTATCCTCATCCTAGACTGTAAACCCTTTAAAATATCCTAGTATGACCGAAATCAAATGTGATTTCGGTCCTAGGAGTGACCTTACTTTATGATTTCGGTCCTAGACCTTTTCCCATGGATATTTCGGCCTTAATGGTTTCTTAGATTGTGTTTTCGGCCTTAGTGGGTCCTTAGGGTGTGTTTTCGGTTTTTAATGTTTCCTAGGCCTTGTGATTTCGATTTTGAAAAATAGGAATAACGACGGTAGTGGCCTCAAAATTCAAGAATTCAAGGTCCTTGCATAACTTACATGTTGTTATGTTAAAACTTTTTGATTCTTGTTTGATTTGTATGAACTTCTCAAGGCTTAATTCAACATGAAATTTCAAGTGTATATTATCTTTAATCATACAAATGGGGCCCTCTTGGGTTTCTAATATTATTATTGTATAAAGTTACATAAATATATAGTGTGGATACACTTATACACAAGACCCCTTAGGCTTAGTCTGACTCAATATTTCCTAGTTGTCACATGTTTTGACCTGAATATTTTTCCTACACCTAGTTTAGGTCTTGTAGTTAAGTTTAGACTATAAAAACGCTTGATTTGGTTAAAAATTGAATGATTTACAAGCCCTGCAAGGAAGCTTGTCAAATCAGATATTCATTTTTATTTTTCAGTAATTAAATGTAATATAACTTATTATATGTTTTATTTTGAGAATATAGGATTATGGAGAAGATTCAGAAGAAGATTATATAGAAGAAACACTGGCATGGAATGTTATACCAAGTGACGAATCAGACCAAGAAGAGGAGCCACAAGAACAACAACCTTCAAAAAACCGAAAATTTCCAACCCCACAAAAACGAAGACAACCAAAAAAACCAACACAAACAAAAAAACCGCCACTACCAAAAAAACGAACACAAGAAAAATACCCAACAAAACCAAAACCCAAGAACAAAAAAAATGACTCAAAAGGAGTTAAAGGACCGGATTAACCCAACCAGACGAGGTGAGGGGAGAGATAATTGTACCGCTCCTGTTTGGAATTACTTCGAGATAAAGTGGATAAAGGAGGAAGATGGAATTGAAAGAAAGTGGGTCGAATGTAATTATCGTTTAAAATTACTAGCCGTGGATGCAAACCGGAATGGGACAACTTCAATAAACAAACATTTTAATGGCTACAAGTTAAATCCAGACAACAAACCGAAAGAAGTTGATGACAAACAACAAAAGTTGTCATTTACGAAAGCTCCTAATGGTGAGGGTCATCTATACACATGGAAACATGATGATACTAGGATCTAACTTGCCTTACTAGGCCTTTTCACTATCGGGGAACTACCCTTTAAATTCATTTAAAATGAGGCCTTCATAGAATTTGTAAACGCCCTCAATGGTAGGGTGAAATTGCCTTCATGGCATAAAATTTCTCGTGATGTTGTGTCCTTCTATTTAATGGAGAGTCAGAAGTTGTACAAACATTTGAGCAACCCCAAAACAGCCATCCACTTGACAACCCACATGTGGACATCCTCGTGTCAAAAGATAAATTATATGGTTGTCACGGCCCACTTCATTACCGAAGATTTTGTCATGCACAAAAGAGTAGTCAACTTTATAGAGGTTGATACTCACAAATCTGAAGTCATGGCCCATGAGCTGCTAATTTGTATAAACGAGTGGGGGATGAAGAATGTCATGTCGATGACCGTTGATAATGCCAAGACAAATGACGCGGCAATCAACATCATTGTGAAAGAACTGATGGGTATTTACGAGAATGGAAAACATTTTCACATTAGGTGTATGGCTCATATCATAAACCTAGTTGTGAAAATGGGGTTAAAACACGAATTTTACCATGTAAAAAGCATACAGGATGCGGTGAAATACATTAGAGCCTCCCCACAACGGATCAAGACCTTTAAACAAGCCATGAAGGACGCGGTTGTAGAAAGTCAAAGGTTTTTGTGTGGTGAAACTCCAACAAGGTGGAACTCTACCTTTGAATTGCTAAGATCAGCATATGATGTGAAAGACATGTTTCTCGAATATAGCCATCAAGGTAAATAAAATCAAATATGTTTCAGCACTAAAAATTAGCAATATTTACTTCTTTAGCATTCTGTCCAAATTTTGAAAGTTTCATAACTCACTCAATTTAACTTGTTTTGACCTGAATCTTTTTCCTACATGTAGATTAGGATTTTTAGTTAAGTTTAGACTATAAAAACTCTTGATTTGGTTAAAAATTGAACAAGTTACAAGCCCCGCAAGGAAGCGTGTCAAATCATAATTTTTTTTATGTTTCAGCAATTAAACGTAATCTGACTTTGTTGTTCAAATGTGCATAACTCATTCAATTTAATTTGTTTTGAGATGAATCATTTTTCTACATGTAGATTAGGATTTGTGGTTAAGTTTATACTATAAAAACTCTTGATTTGGTTAAAAATTGAATGAGTTACAAGCCTCGCAAGGAAGCGTGTCAAATCAGATTTTTTTTATGTTTCAACAATTAAACGTAATCTGACTTGTTGTTCAAATGTGCATGACTCATTCAGTTTAACTTGTTTTGACCTGAATCTTTTTTATACATGTATATTAGAATTTTTAGTTAAGTTTATACTATAAAAACGCTTGATTTGTTTAAAAATTGAATGAGTTACAAGCACTGCAAGGAAACGTATCAAATCAGAATTTTTTTTATGTTTCAGCAATTAAACGTAATCTGAATTTGTTGTTCAAATGTGCATAACTCAGTCAATTTAACTTTTTTTGAACTGAATCGTTTTCCTACATGTATATTAGGATTTGTAGTTAAGTTTAGACTATAAAAACACTTGATTTGGTTAAAAATTGAATGAGTTACATGTCTTGGAATATACCATACCAAATCTGTTTATCGTTGCAGCAACATACATGAAACTTTGACTGTATTTTCTTTGTTCTTTTTTATAGATCCAATGTTTCAGAAAAGTGTGGAAAGGATACCATCGCATTCAGAATTTGAGATGATTAAAAAAATGATGGAGTTCCTTGAGAAGTTTAAGAAGAAAACTGAAAAAGTTTCATGTTCAACAAAGCTTATCTTCCATACGTATACCTGGGAGATCCTAGACATAGAGCAACATCTTAGGAAACATGAAACCAACCCGGATTTTTTGTTTATGGTACCGAATATGAAAGAAAAATATGAAAAATATTGGGGTGACTATGACAAGATAAGTGATTATGTCTTCTTTGCGACATTGTTAGATCCTCAATGCAAGTCAAAGTTTATGAAAATTGTTTTTACCCAAATGCTTAAAGCCAAGAACAAAGATAATAAGATGTCCATTGATGAGATTGAATCGAAAGCACGTGAAAAGGTTATTGATATCGAATGCAAATTGGACAAGTTTTTCAAGACATACTTGGAAAGGTCAAACATAACCTCATCGTCTCAAGAAGAAACTCCCAAAGAAGTTGTTAATTTTGATGACGAAAACGAATTATTTGGAAGCTATATGACCTCCAGAAGTTTCCCCTCAACTTCGTCAGAAAGTCAATTGCAACGATACTTAAACGAGGACCCAATCGTATTTGACAAAGGATATGATATCCTCACATGGTGGAAAAATAACGTGGTGCGGTTCCCGATCGTTGCTCGAATGGCAAGAGGTATCGACCTTCTTTTACTGTAATTTTCATTTTTAATTTATAAATTCATGTCGTGTATTATACAACTGCAGTCCACTTTATTACTTTTTTGCAGAAAAATTCACTTTTCAACCCTTTTGCAGGAAATGACAGTTTCAGCCTCCTCTTTTTGCAAAAAAAGCCACTTTTCACCCTTTTGACTGAATTTTATTCAAAATTTATCCTTTTTTTTATTAAGGTTTATGAAACCTTTGGGATCCATTTGAGATTCAAAGTTGAAGTTGGTTTTTTGCACACCTATTTCTTTGAAGAAAAACACTCATCTTCTGAAAATGATGTCTGCTTCTTAGTTGGAAAACAAAAATTATCAATTATCTCACTGAACCAACCAAAAACCTTTTTCTTTTTTCTCCAACTTTAAACACCTCCATTTGAACAAAAGTGAGAATTGAGTTTTCTTTCAACATGTTTGGCTTCAACTTTCTGAACTTTTTCACAAGCATTAGAGGCTTGTACTTTTTGCATCCAAACCTTCTTCACTTTACTCTTCTTCTTCTTCTTATTTCTTTTCAGATTTTGAGGCTTCAGAAATGATTTTCGGATCTGAACAACCTCATCACATTTCAGAATCTGAACTTAACAAGCCATTGGTACACAAACTTTTTGAGTTTCGTACATTTGAACATCTTGAATAATAGGCTTTCTGTAAGGAACCATTCCTTCAAAAACATTATCAGAACATGAAAAATCTTCTATATGAGTTCCAACAGAACAAAATACCTTCATTTTCACTATTTCAGTAGATTTGCTTTGAAATTTATCTTCTGAACAACTAGATTCGAATTGTGACACTTCTGAAAAACTTGAAACTTTTGACTCCCCCTCAACAAGAACATTTGGAGTCACTTTTTCTTCAGAAATTTGAAGAACTTCATGAACTTTCTCAAGAGCACCAGGAATATCTTCATCTTTTCTCATAACTTATTCTTTTCTTTTTCTTTCTTTCTTCAATTGCTGTTCATTTTTTAGATCTAAATGTGCTTTAATAATACGAAATTGTTCCATCAAAACATCATCATTTAGTAAGACACAACTTCTATATTGATTACAACATGTGAACTTATCTATCTTCCCATCAAAAAAGAGATTATACATCTCAATAGCAACTCGATCCACATATTGATTTACAAACGCCAAGATTTTCTTAATTTATGACGAAAATTTGGATCAATGACCTTTAATCCAAGTTCAAAAATAGAAGATAAAAACAATGAGTTTGATAAAACCATTATATCTTCAACAAGTAACAGAACTTGAGGAGAGAGAAAGTAGATATGATAAGATTTCTAGAGAGAGAAAACGGATCTGAGATGATTTCTAGAGAGAGAAAACAGACTTGAGATGATTTCTAGAGATAGAAAACGGATCTGAGATGATTTCTAGAAAGAGAAAACGGATCTAAGATGATTTATAGAGAGAGAAAATAGATCTGAACACAAATATGAGAATAAACACGAAATTCTTCTTCTATTTAACTTCCAAAACACGAATTAAGTACAAATCAGATGATATAATGTGTAGAAGATAACAAATCTGAATTGGGTTTTGCAATAATAAGAGTTATTTCACTTTTTCTTTTCAGAGAACTTACAAAACTTGAAGAACAAAGTGAGATTCATGAAAAAAAATTCTCCATATCTGATCGATTCTTGCAATAATCACTGAGATCTACAAGAACCCGCTCTGATACCACTTGTTGAGAATAAAGACGAGATGACGAATGCGGAATCTGAAGAACAATTATGAATCAATCACCATCATATACAAGTAACCTGACAAAGGTTTTGTGTATTATTTATATGGATATGAACGTACAAAGAAAACCCTTTTCAGGAAAAAGCTTAAATCAAAAGCTAACCTAATGATTATTTATAGGGAACATAAAATATTTACCAAAAATATAAAACCCTAAAAAGGCTTCCCTAAATAAAAAAAATGTCAAATCAGTTTCAATATCGCAGATACTCAACATGGAGGCTGGTAAAGAGGTCAGCCCTAAAGACTTAATTCGTGTTTTGGAAGTTATCATTTATTCACAAATGAATATAACATTAATAAAAAATATGCTTATATAATTTATTTATTAACCATAAAAAGATTAGTTGTATGTAAATAAATATACATTGTTATCAAATATTTTTTTTATCTTTAAGTTTATATATTTTATATTTATCGCTTTTATTAATAGTTTTATTCATTTGTGAATAATACATATATATTCACATTTGATTATTAGTATATATATTCATTTATGAATATTACATATATTCACGTGTGGATATAATTCTTATATGTTATTCACATATGAATTACAAACTTGCTTAGGATCTCAAAACAACGTTTTTTTTTTCCGAAAAAATACGTTATCATTTATGAATATTACATGTATTCATTTGTGAATATTACATATATTCACATGTGAATATAATTTTTATGTGTTATTCACATATGAATTTCATACTTGCTCTGTGTTTTTTAAAGACATACATTAATTCTCATGTAAATACATATTCACTTATGAATATTACATGATAGATTTAGTTTATGCATTTCATCAAACAATTGGAATACAAATAAATTAACTTATATAATTATAGTAAAAATTTAACAATTGAAGCGAATAATTACAACACAAATCAAATCCTGACAAAATCGATCAGTAATAAATAGGTTGAGATAAAAAAAATTATGAAAATTTGTATGAAAAACGATTTTTTAAAAATTCTTCAAATATATGTTATGTTGATGAAGTTTCGATGAATGGTAATTGCTAAATGATGTAAGGTCGATAAATATGGATTATTTTTAAGGATTTTGCTTGATGTTGTGACAACCATAAAATTCATAAAAATTTAAAACTTTTTCTAACATCCAAAAACCATTATTTATTACAAAATGTTTTCAAAATAGTTTCATATCAGAGAATCCCAGAAATCAAAATCATAAAATGTGAGGAGGTGCACGATCAAGCCTTCGCCTTCTCGCGATCATCCGAAGTACCGGAAACAAAATCCAAAACTGTAAGCCCGAAACTTAGTGAGTTCCCCTAAAATACCAACGCCATACAAACCAGAACAATATCATAACGATCAGAATGCATATAGAGTCTTCAACATGATTGGACCGCCTCACCGGCCTTCAGCCTATCTGTATCACTCTCAGAACCTTCAACATGTCTGGACTGCCCTACCCGGCCTTCAGCCTGTCTGGACCGTTTTTCGGGCCTTCAGCCTGACTGGTATGCCTCGTTAGGCCTTCAGTCTATCCAGGCCGCCCTGGGTCTGTTGGCCTAGAGCACAAAGCAGGACCGCCTCAACCCACCCGCAAATACACAATCAACACTTAGATATCAAACGCTAGCTAGCATGTACAGACAATCATACAGATCTAACAGATCACTAATCATAGCATCATCCTATATACCAGGATACAGATCTAACATATCACTAAACATAGCATCATCCTATATACCAGGATGCAGATCTAACAGATCACTAAACATGTCATCATACGATACACCATGATATAATCCAATAAGGGCTGCCTTGGTGCCTTCGACCATGTTAGAATAGTGAGGAAAACTCACCTCACAAGTAGTGCTGAACTGGACTGAAAGTCTCCGACCGCTGTCTCACTGAAAATCCCGAACTATCCAAAATAACTAATACTAAGTCAACAGTTGGAATATCCATCTTGATTAAGGGTCCAAACATAGGGTAATAGTCCATTATATCCTTTCCATAAGTTGGGCCAAGGCCCAACTCCAATTCCTTAATCCAAAGGCCCAATATACAAGGTCCATAATTGGCCCAATTTTCCAAATTGGGCCCAACTCTCTAATTGGGCCTCATCCTAAGATCCACTTCTAAAATTAGCCTAAAACACTTCTATTCAGAAAGTCCAGCGAGGTCCCAAGCCAAACTGGCCCAAAGGTGGACCAAATCCGAAGCCCAACTCGGAAAAACCCATAATAGGGCATACGTTGGGCGTACCTTGAAGCTACGCGGGGCGTACATGAGCCTTGCGTTGACTGGAAAACGGGGACGTTGAATGCGTACGTGGGGCGTACTGCTCTCTATGCGGGGCGTACCCTCGCTGTATTCAAAACTCTAATAAGTGCTTAATGGCTTAACCACTTAAGCCCAAATTCCAGATCCATTGACCATATGTGTCTTAGAACCATAAAGTCTTAAACTTTAAGACTTTGAACGCCCAAAAAGTCCTTAATGCAAGGTCATAATCCATTAAGACCTTTCTACCACTTGCATGGGACACTTCCAGCCATTGGGACCTTATTTTTATCACTTAGAACCCTTCCTAGGGTCTGAAAGGACAGCTTAACACGTCTAAAACATAACATGCACCATATTAGGACTTTTTGGGACAAGAAGGGTGTCATAAAGCTATCAAGGCAAGATTTACATCATACAAGCATAAAGGAAAAAGCTTTTTACCTCCTGGAGCTTCTAGGGGACAAGATAATCTCAGATCTTCAAGCTTTCCTCACTTCTCCAACTCCTTGATGCAACTTCTTCTTCTTTAACTACTCAAAACACACACTTTTAGCTCATACACTCAAGAGAGAGGTTAGGGTTTGGGGAAAACGGCTCAAGACTATGGAGGCTGAAATGGTAGAGGGTTATGAGCTCATAAGGATACTTATATACCACCCAAACCCTAAATATTAGGGTTTTCCCCTGACGTGAGTACGCCCAGCGTACACAAGTGTATGCCCAGCGTACTAGGGCATGCCTAGTACGCTCATCGTACCCTTATGTACGCTTAGCGTACTCCTCCTGATCCAAAGTTGCAACTTTAGCCATTAGGGCATCTCATGGCTACACCCTTCTATCCCCACGGACTAAAATGACAAGGATAATAATAAAGGGAGGATTCAAAAATACCTGCAAATTCCGAGATGTTACAGATGTCAACGAAACTGGACAAGATTGAATCACGACTTAAACTTAATAGTTTGAATAAAGGTTTTTGATGATGAATCACAATATTTTGATAAATAAACGTAGATTTTTGATGAAGAATTGATGTTTTATGAAGTGTCGATGTTTTTTTTATGAAGAACAGATGACATTGATGAAGAACATGTAGCATAGCGTATGATGTTGATGAAGAACATATAATGTTGATGAAGAAAAGAGGAACGATAAAGATGAATAAATAATAGATGATGTGGAAAATTACCAGCGTACCTTAATGACTTAATCTAAATGTATTTTACATATATAAAAATGATTGACTGAGAATGATTCCCCCATTCTCAACCTTATATTTTTTTCTCAATTGAACTTACCTTTCTCTCTCTCTCTCTCTCTCTATATATATATATATATATATATACATTAAAAAAATACAATATCTAAATAAACCTTTTTTCGTATATGCATACAATGTTTCTGTATGAATACATATAATATGAAAAAAATATTTATGGTAAAAGCGCAAAAAAAAATTATAAACTTAAGGGCAAAACGTCAAAAAACTATAAACATAATGGTTATTTTGCAAAGGTTATATAATGGTAATCTGGAAAATCTGTTATCACCGATAAAGGGTAAAACCGAACATTTTTTGGAAAATATGAGGGCAAAAATGGACATAAAATTCAACTTTAGGCAAAAGCGACAAAAACCTAAAACTTAAGGGTTTTTATGGCATTAACCCTAATAAAAAATACTAAACATTTTTTTTCCAGTCTTGTAATCAGTAACCATTGCCATTGCATATGATATTAGTTTTAATAATGGTTAATAGTTGAATAGATACCATAAAAATTTAATACTTGATTCAATTCACCATTATGGGATGGATGAAACCTTTCAAGAAAATGGGATTAGTTAGGTAAAGGATTTATATGAAAATTTGACTCAACCAAAGGGTTTCTAGCCCAACGATATCTCTGGTGTTGCCCTCCTTCTTTGAGGTCAAGGGTTCAAGTCCCATTATGAACATAGATGGAATTAGGTGTTAGATTAGGAGTAGATTAGATTTGCCGGTTAAAAAAAAGAGAATTTGACTCACTTAAGCTTTATATGAATAGACTTAATGCATGAAATCAGCCTTGGAGTGCATTTTAACAATGATGGATCTATTGTATATTTAGCAATCTGTGTTGAGAACTTCATCATTGAACTATGGACTTAATATAGCTTCAACAAGCTCTACCATTGCATCTTTAGTGAGTGTTATTCCTCCATTCAACCACTCCATTTAATTTTAACATAAAATAAATTATGTGAGATTCTTTTTTCACCATAAAAGTATTCAAAAGTACAATTCTTGAATTCAGTTCCATTATTACTTCAAAGGTACTTGACATTTTGATTAGTGGACAACACTATTCTTTTGATGAATAAGATTATTTCATCACCAACACAAGTCTTATTCCTTAACATAATTAGCCAATTTGTAACATCTCAAATTTTGAAAACAAAATTTTTATTTTAAATAAAGGTAATCAACTCAATTTCGTTCCAAAATAGATAAGTGACCATTGTATTAGTTTGATAAACCAAAAGCAGCATGTCAGAGTTTTGAAAATATAACAAAAATCATAAAGTGCGGAAGTCTTCAATGGATGCAATGCAATCACGCAACTCCCTTCCATTTGCTACCAGACAAACGTGAAAATTTTGAAACTTGAAACCATAAGCGCAAAGTTTAGTGAGTTCCCAAAAATACTACATTCATCACATAATAATGGGTCCAACCCTGAATAAAAGGACCCTACCTGAATAATGGGCCCCGCCTTGAATAATGGGCTCAACCCAACGGGTCCAACTCAGCGAAGCATTTAATCATACAAGCAACAAACATACATTGACACCCAGTTTCCTACATAGTATAGTGAGAAGATCCACTTCGTTGAAAATCCGGAAATCATAACTGCACACAAAAACCCGTAAGGTCGGTTTCATGAACCACCTAAAAAGAGGTCAAACATCACTCTAAAAGTCAACCCGTAAAGTTTGACCTAAATTCAAACTTAGTCAAAAGTTCAAAAATCCCAATTCTCAAAATTTAGAGGCCCGTTGCATCCAGGAAAACGACAAAATAGTTGAGATTAAGTGTAACATCCCAAAAATCGCAACAAATTTTAACTTTTCAAAAACAATAATCCAAAACCATAATATTTCCAAAACCATTGTTCTAAAAGTGTAATACAGTAATCAGAGTATCCCAAAATCCAAATAATATGAAAACTGAAGGATGTGCATAATCATGCCTTTGGCTTGCCACGGTCCTCAGAAATACCAGAAACAATAACTAAAATTGTAAGCCAAAGCTTAGTGAGTTCCCCCAAGGTACCACCACATAATATAACAAACAACAGCATACATATAGAGCCTTCAGCATGACTGGACCGTCGTGTCAGGCCTTCAGCTTATCTGGATCGCTCTTCAGGCCTTCGGTCTGATTGGACCGCCTTACAAGCCTTAAGTCTATCCGGACCGCCCTAGGTATCTTGGCCTTCAGTACCAGCTGGTCCACCTCAACCCAGTAAACCGTAACATAGCGATATAAATATTATCAATCAATAATCAAAAAACACATGCAGTCCTACAGATCTACCAGTCTAATCACATAACCAGTAAACAGATATCTCAACATAACAACATACAACAAAGCATGATATCTAATCCTATGGGTCAGCCTTGGTGCCTTCGACCCATGAGTATAGTGATGAAAACTCACCTCTTCGTCCGAAGTGAATGTCGAACAGAACGCAGCTCTAAAAGTTGGTACTACCGATCACCTAAACAGAACCGAGACTTAATCTTAGTTAACAATCCCAAGGCCCAAAATATTCAAATCACTCTTAGGTCAACATTAGTCAAAGGTCAACGTCGACAAATCAACCGAGTCAACCCAACCGAGTACGTTGGGCGTACTCAACCGAAGGCGGGGCAGAATCGATAGTTGACTAAGAACGGGGGCTTCACCGCGTACGTGCATCGTACCAATTGGCATGCCTAGCGTATGTGTAACATCCCAATTTTCAAGGCCAAAAATTTCATTTTTAAATTAAGTACCTCATGAAATAGTGTACCAAAACATTGTCAAGTTTACATCAACTTATAAAAACCATAACGTCATGTTTCAAAATCACAATATCAAGAGTTATGAAAATCATATTACAATCCCAGAAACTCCATGCGGAAATCATGTGTGTGTGATGCACTGCTACACCGCCGGCTCCTTTCCCTTGGACGAAGAGGTACCTGAAACCAAAACTGAAACTGTAAGCACAAAGCTTAGTGAGTTCCCCCATCATACCACATACCAAAACCACATACATATTGCCGGGCAATTCTGGGGTGCCCGACCTACCCATGTCAAGCCATTCTGGGGTGCTGACCTGCCCATGTCAAGCCATTATGGGGTGCTGACCTACCTATGTCAGGCTATTCTGGGGTGCCGACCTACCCTCCGGTCTATCTCAACCGAATACGGGGACTATCTCACCCCTACTGCTAGCATATAATATCATATCATAATCATGCTGTCAGACATATCTGGGGTCTCCGACCTACCCATTGGTCCTAGAGACCGAATCGGGGACTAGTCCCCTCCTACTGATACTATCTCACATAACATAACATACTAGCATACACATATATCAAGCATAAGCAACCCAGATGATTATCACTCTTATGGTGTACATGCAACCCTATAAACCTTGGATCACTGTTTTCTCTATTATACATGCAAATATTAACTATTCCAAGGTTTCATCCTAACTAGCATATTATGAAGCACCTATACTACAAAGTTCTAGTTAGATGACATACCTTTTGATGTAGCTTGATGTCTTCAAGCTTTAAGAGCTTAGCCCCAATAGTGTGGAAGCCTCAAATGGAATCACAAATCACGAAAACACCTTGGAAGAACTTGAGAGAATATGTATGCACACTAAAATCGGCCCACACTTTTTTTCACACACTTGTGCCAATTTTGTGAGCCAAGGACCCCTTTATATATTATGGAGGATTAGGGTTACATCCATGTAAACCCTAATACCCATGACCTTTCATTTACATAGGATCCATGGGTTAAAAGCTCCATGGACCATCCATGAAAGCTTAGCCCAACCTAAATGAACTTGGCCCATTCCATATATGTAAGAGTCCATATTTAATTAGTTCTTTTTGATCACTTAATTAATTCTAAATTAATTCTTGATCAATACTAATTAAATAATATGATTCCATATTAATATATTAGAACTTATAATATATTAATATAAATCATAAATATACTATTCTCAAAAGACTATCCATATAAATTGTGCCGGTGAAGTGCAACCCAAATGGACCATGCCGGGTCGGGTCAAGTACATACCAAATATAGTTATGGACTTAGACATTAATCCAACATTTTCAAGCTTCAAACACCCAAAGTAACACCTCAAGGCTCAAAAACACACTAATAACGGCTAGGGTTTCGAGATAATGCTTTTTGGGAGTAATAGGGACGATGGAGGCTGAGATAAGTTGTTTAAATAGGGTGCAATCCCTCAAATTTAGGTTTTCACTCAAACAACACCTACTCGCGGAGTCGGTCTCCCGACTCGTCGAGTAGGCCACTTAAACTTCCCGCGAATCACGACTCTACTCGACGAGTTGGGCCACCAACTCGTCGAGTCCCAGAGGAAATACATGAAATTATTGAATTTAAATACGTACCAGGAATCGGTTGCTACAAATCTCCCCCACTTATTTTAGACTTCGTCCTCGAAGTCTGCTGCTGAATCTGGAAAAAGTTCAGGGTAGTGCTCCCTCATCTCTTCTTCCAGCTCCCAAGTCCATTCCGACCCCTTGCGGTGCTGCCATTGCACTTTCACCAACTCCACCCTCTTGTTCCTCAGATCCTTCGACTTCCTATCGAGGATCGCCACTGGCCACTCGATGTAGTTCAGGCTGTCATCCACCGGAATATCCTCCAAGGGCACCACTCCCGAGTCGTCCACCAGACACTTCCGCAACTGGGAGACGTGAAAGGTGCTATGAATCTGACCGAGTTCGGCTGGCAGATCCAGCCTATATGCCACCTTGCCCACCCGGGCTACAACCCTGAAGGGTCCAATATACCTGGGGCCCAACTTGCCCCGCTTCCTGAATCGAATGACGCCCTTCCAAGGTGACACTTTCAGGAGCACCATATCCCCGACCTGGAACTCCAGGTCCGATCGACGCTTGTCGGCATAACTTTTCTGTCGACTCTGAGCAGTCTGAAGCCTGCTCCGAACCTATTGGATCCTCTCCGTAGTCTTGAGTACCACGTCGGTACTCCCCATGACCCTCTGCCCAACCTCACCCTAGCATATGGGGGTCATGCACTTCCTCCCATACAACATCTCGAAAGGAGGACGGTCGATACTCACATGATAGCTATTATTATAAGATAATTCCGCCAATGGAAGGTAAGTATCCCAACTACCTCCAAAATCTAAAACACACACCCGCACCATATCCTCCAGAGTCTGGATGGTCCGCTCGCTCTGACAATCCGTCTATGGGTGAAAGGCGGTGCTAAAGTGCAGACGAGTACCCAGCTCGTCATGAAACTTCTTCCAAAACCTGGAAGTGAACTGCACGTCCCTGTTGGAAATGACTAAAACTGGCACCCCGTGCCGCGCCACTACCTCCCTGATGTAGATGTCGGCCAACTCTTCAGCCGAAATGCTCTCCTGAATCGGAATGAAATGGGCGCTCTTGGTCAATCGATCAACGATGACCCAAATCGAATCTACCCCTCGCGCGGTCCTGAGAAGCTTTGTGATGAAATCCATAGTAATATCTTCCCATTTCCACATAGGGATATCCAATGGCTGCATCTTGCCGTGAGGCCTCTGGTGCTCGGCCTTGACCTTCCTACAGGTCAGGCATCTCTCAACATACCAGTCTACATCCCGCTTCATGCAGGGCCACCAATAATCGGGACGAAGATCTCTGTACATCTTCGTCGCCTCGGGATGAATCGAGAATCGGGACTTGTGCGCCTCCTCCATCAGAACCTGGTGCACACCCCCGTGGTATGGAACCCACACCCTGCGGTGTAGCATCAATAACCCACGGCTATCTTAGTCGAAGGAGGAAACCTGTCCCACAATACGCTCGCTCTTCCAATGTTCCTCCTTCATAGCCTCCTGCTGGGCCTCTCGGATCTGATCTAAAAGAGGAGTCACCACCGTCATCCTCATGCATATGTCTCTGATCGGTGCTGCCTTGCGGCTAAGCGCATCGGCCACGACATTGGCCTTCCCCGGGTGATAGAGGATCTCAAAATCGTAATCCTTCACCACATCTAACCACCGGCGCTGCCTCATGTTCAGATTCGGCTGATCCATGAGTTACCTCAAACTCTTGTGGTCCGTGTAGATGGTACAACGGACCCCATAGAGGTAGTGTCACCAAATCTTGAGGGCGAAGACGACTGCCCCCAACTCCAAATCATGCGTCGGGTAGTTCGCTTCGTGAGGCTGCAGCTGCCTCGAAGCGTAAGCGATAACGTGCCCCCTGTGCATCCATACCGTGCCCAACCCTGAGATGGACACATCGCAATATACCACAAAACCCTCCACGCTCTCGGGCAGGGCGAGGATCGGCGCCTCGCACAGTCTCTATCTCAACGCCTCAAACTCTGCCTGCTGCTCAGGCCCCCAGCGAAAAACAACGGCTTTCTTCGTGTAACATCCGAATTTCCAGGTATGATAATTTGAGTATTTATTTTGAGATACGAGGAGTGGCTCGACGAGTTGGCGCCTCAACTCGTCGAGTAGGATCGCGACTTGGTGACATGGAAAATGAATGGACTCGACGAGTCGAAGAGCCGACTCGACGAGTCAGCGCTCGAGGCAGAAACCCTAATTTTCTCGGGCTTGGGCCTATTTAAAGGCACTTATAGCCTCCTTGGCCCCTTCCCATTAGTGTCTTCGTCCCTTGAGAGAAACCCTAGAGTCATTTGTGAGCTAGAGAGGAAAGAGGCTAATTTGAGGTCATTTCTTTGAGAAGAGGATCAAGAGTGTTGCAAGAATCTCAGAGGAGAGTTGGGGGATCAGTTTCATCTTCACTTCAAGCTTCAAATCGGGTATAAGCTCTTACCTTCCTTGTGTTTGGATAGATTTTCCTTTGGTTGCTAAGTTAGGGCTTGTATCACCATTTTGATGGGGTTTTGGGTGCATCCAAACCCTTTCTCGAGTTATTCTTTAGATCTGGACCTTGTGAGGTCCAGAGAACCAGAAAGTAGCTAGCCATGTCTGGATAACCTTGGGGTTTTGAAGCTATGAAGCTTTAAGAGGGCCAAAATGGTATATAGAGCAATATGCACCATGCATGAACCCCAAGTTCAGACCTTTACGTAACTTTTGGATACTAGAGGGCCAGATCTATGAGTTAGAGTCCCAGATCTGACTTCAGAAGGCCATATGAGTGATGCAATGGACATGAACTCGTCGAGTCCATGAGATGACTCGACGAGTCGGGTCGGATTTACTCTGCGATTCGTGACCATTGATTACCCGTCGAGTTGGAGGTTAACTCGACGAGTCGTGTGAGGCCTTAGGGGGAATCCAGAGGATACGCATGAACTCGCCGAGTCACACGAGTGCACTCGGCGAGTCTGGTCAATATTGGACTGTTGACTGGAGTTGACTTCAGTTGACCTTAGGATTGGTCAAACTGATTAAGAGAGGTCAAGGAAGGGTGGAGCGATCTTCCATCCATTTTCTAGGAATAAGAATGTAAGGAGTGTATTAATTAGAAATTTTATCCTTGTTATAGACGGAGGCTAGATCGAGGAGTTCGGGCATCAGATTTTACTAGCTATCTTACGAGGTGAGTCTTCTCACTATACTTACCTTGAGTGGTAACTTATGTGTGACCAGCGGGTCTTATGTGTATGTGTTGTATATTGAGAAATCCTGCTATTTGTTTTTTGATATGCTACCATGTATTATATTGAGATGCTGAGTTGAGGGACCAGAGGGTCCATCAGAGTTATGGGGCCGGAGGGTCCCACTGAGACACATTGACCAGAGGGTCTTGTTGAGTATAGCCACGAGTGGCTGTTGTGCTGTGTGTGGTATTTTGGGGAACTCACTAAGCTTTATGCTTACCGTGTTATGTGTTATGTATTTCAGGTAGTTCCGAGGATCACGGCAAGGCACCGGCATGATTGTACACACTGGCGAGAGATTGTTTTATGATTCTGGGATTTATGTTTTGTTTATTGACATTCAAGTCACGTGTGATTTTGAGAATAATGAAATGAGACATATTTTGTTTTTAAAATGAGAAAAATTGTTTGAAAATTTTACGTCGTTACACTTCGTCAGTTGGGTCAAGGGTACGACTATCTTGGAGAAGTCCTGAATGAATCTCCGATAATAGCCTGCCAGTCTGAGGAAACTCCGAATCTCGGATGGAGACTTCGGAACCTCCCATCTCATCACGGCCTCCATCTTGGCCGAGTCAACCAATATCCCGTTCTGGTTGACAAGGTGCCCAAGAAACTGCACCTCGCGCAACCAGAACTCGCACTTGAAGAACTTGGCATACAAGCTCTCCCTCCTCAGGGTATCTAACACCTCTCGCAAGTGCTCCTCATGTTGCTCCTGCGTATTGGAATAAACCAATATATCGTCAATGAAAACTATCGCGGACCGATCCAACATCGGCCTGCACACGCGGTTCATGAGATCCATGAACGCGGCAGGAGCGTTGGTGAACCCGAAGGGCATCACCACAAACTCGTAATGGCCATACCGAGTCCGAAAAGCAGTCTTCTGCACATCCTTCTCCCTGACCCTCATCTGGTGGTATCCTGACCGCAAGTCAATCTTGTAGAACCAAGATGATCCCTATAGCTGGTCGAAGAGGTCATCAATCATCGGGAGTAGGTAACGGTTCTTCACCGTTACCTTATTCAGCTCCCGATAATCTATACACATTCGATGCGACCCGTCCTTCTTCTTCACAAATAAAATCGGGGCTCCCCAGGGCGAACTGCTCGGTCTAATGAATTCCTTGTCTAACAGCTCCTGCAGCTGTGTAGACAACTTCTGCATCTCAGGAGGAGCCAACCGATACGGTGCCTTGGCTATCGGAGCCGCACCAGGAACTAGGTCGATCCTGAACTCTACCTTCCTCTCCGGAGGTATCCTAGGAAACTCCTCGGGGAATACATCCGCGAACTCTCGTACCACTGGCACATCGCCCACCGTCGCCTTACCCGCCTCCTGGGTGTCCATAACATAGGCAACATATCCTGCGCAACCCTGCTGAAGGTAGCGCCTAGCCCTCGCTGCTGAACATAAAGTTGGCCCTTGCTGTGGCCTCTCGACCTGAATCACCAGCTCTCCCCCACTTGGGGTCCTGATCCGCACCAACTGCTGCGCGCAGTTGATGACCGCCCCATTGGGGCTTAGCCAATCCATACCTATAATAACTTTGTTCCCCCGCAAAGGTATGGGAACCAAGTCTACCATGTAGCGCTCCTCGAACAGTCTCACAACACAGTCTCTCAAAACTTCTGATACTCGTACTGACCGGTCATCCGCAATCTCGACCTCTAGAGGGCAATCCAACATGCCCGAGGACTCAGAAAACTTCTTGCTAAGTGCAAGAGAGACAAATGATCGGGTAGCACCCGAATCAAACAACACCTGAAATGGGATACCGTTCACATGGAAGGATCCTAAACACAACATACATAAAACATATCAAAATCACAGCGACATAAAATAAGAACATAAGGAAGAAATCATACCCGTCAGCACATCGGGTGCGGCGCGTGCCTCCTCGACTGTCAACTGAAATGCTCGGCTCCGCACCACTGGAGCCTCTGCCTTGACCTTCCGACCATCCGCAACTCGTGCTGTCGCTGGAGTCGGCGCCACCACTGGCGCTGCTGCTGACACTGCTGACAATCTAGGGCAGTTGACCTTTTTATGGCCCCTCTGATTGCAATGAAAGCAAATCAGGTATGATGTCTGAACTGTGGGGGCGGGGGCAGTATAATCCTTGCCAAAGTGCCCCATCTTGCCGCACTTGTAGCAGCCTGAAGATCCCGCTCTACAAGCTCCCTCATGCGGCCTGCCGCATTTCCTGCAGCGGCTCTGGCCCGGCTGGCCCTTCGACCTAATGCCGGATCCCTTGGGTTTCTTCCCCGAAACCCCTGTAACCTGCTCAGTCTCTGCCTTCCTCTTCCTGAGGTGCTCTAAATCAATCTCCCTCTCCCGCACCCTGGCAATCATGGACTCCAAGGTCGGGCAGGCTGAATAGTTGACATGCTCCTGGATATCAGCCCTCAACATATCATGGTAGCGGCTCTTCCGCATCTCCTCGTCTCCCGCATACTGAGGTACCAACAAGACCCTCTCCCTGAACTTGGCGGTGATCTCCGCCATTGTCTCAGTCGTCTGTCTCATATCAAGAAACTCTCGGGCCAGCTGCTGAAGCTCCACAACTGGCGCGACCTAAATCTAGTCACAAAATCTGACCAAGTCATAGCCTCGATGGCTGGGGCTCCCAACAAGTCACCAACTGACTCCCACCAATCTCTAGCTCTATCCCTCAAACATCCCGCAACAAAGTGGACCTTCGACCCTTCCGGGCAGATGCTCGTCAACCGCGCAGACTCAATGTCTGCGATCCATCTCCTGGAAGCAATGGGGTCCTTCACCCCGTGAAAGTATGGCACACCACTCCCCCTAAAGTCCTTGAAGGACAGTGTTCGCGTACCCGACTGGCTGGACGTCGAGTCCCTCCTGAATGCTTGGAGGCGATCCTCCCTCAACTCGATAATCCCCTCCTTGATCGACCGAAAAATGATAGGGGTCGACTCAAGGATACCTCTAGTCATCTCATACGCGATGAACTCGCGTAGTCCGTCATCGACGTGCTCGGACCCTGCACCCGAGCCTGATCCTGATCCTGATCCAGATCCCGAACCTCTTGCTCCATGCCGTGTGACCACCATACTAAAAATAAACACGTAAACGTCAGGATCATACATACTCATGAGAGGTCTCACACTCCCCAAGTTTCCTGGTTCCATCTCGGCTCTCCCTGACTCGAGTACGGATCCTCTGCTTTTAGTAGTACGGGCCCATACTGCCTTCCACATCTATCTATACTTTCCCCAAGGATTGCCTCAACTTCACCAAGTCCCTTATCCAATATCCCTTTCCAACTAATCTCATCCTAGGATTTCCTAGGGAACCCTCCGTCCTACTCTCCGCCATCATTTGCGTTAGGAGTCCCTACCACCCTTCCCCAACTAGCTTGCGAATACTGTTACATATTCGCTTACTAGTTAGTTAAAGTTAGCCAGAACCCATATAGCACAAAGCAAGCAGCATTCGTCCATTAAGTAACCAATTTAAGCATTACCTAATCAGGCTATCTCACTGCTAACTAACAGCTCTAACATACGGCTCAATGAGCTCCTATAGCAGGCATACAAGGCATCCTTCCTAGATCCTTAGCCCTATTCTAGCATGTAGTTATCATAAACACATAATAGGCATACAAGGCATCCTCCAAGATCCTTAGCCCTAGTCTAGCATGCAGTTCTCATAATCATATCATATGTCATAACATAAAAATTATGGGTATCTTGGGGAAAACTTACTTGAGCTCGGCCGGTCGCACGCATCACACACTTCGTTCTTTCTCAAAACTCTTTAATTTAGATTTTAGAAAAAACTATTTCCTTGTAAAAATCCTTCAAGCCCTCGGTTTGAGTTCAGACACCCCTGAGGGTGTGTCCGAATCCCTCAAACCAAGGCTCTGATACCAACTTGTAACATCCGATTTTCAAGGCCAAAAATTTCATTTTTAAATTAAGTACCTCATGAAATAGTGTACCAAAACATTGTCAAGTTTACATCAACTTATAAAAACCATAACGTCATGTTTCAAAATCACAATATCAAGAGTTATGAAAATCAGAGTACAATCCTAGAAACTCCATGCGGAAATCATGTGTGTGTGTGATGCGCTGCTACACTGCTGACTCCTTTCCCTTGGACGCAGAGGTACCTGAAACCAAAACTGAAACTGTAAGCACAAAGCTTAGTGAGTTCCCCCATCATACCACATACCAAAACCACATACATATTGCTGGGAAATTCTGGGGTGCCCGACCTACCCATGTCAAGCTATTCTGGGGTGCTGACCTACCCATCTCAAGCCATTCTGGGGTGCTGAGCTACCCATGTCAGACTATTCTGGGGTGCCGACCTACCTTTCGGTCTATCTCAACCGAATACGGGGACTATCTCACCCCTACCGCTAGCATATAATATCATATCATAATCATGTTGTCAGACATATCTGGGGTCTTCGACCTACCCATTGGTCCTAGCGACCGAATCGGGGACTAGTCCCCTCCTACTGATACTAACTCACATAACATAGCGTACTAGCATACACATATATCAAGCACAAACAACCGAGATGATTATCACAAAGAAAATCATCACAACTAAACAATTACCAGTGGGCCGGCCTTGGTGCCTTAGACCCACTTCTACTAGAAGGTAACTCACCTCGATGTCGTGTAGTGTCTGAAATGTCCTCGGCGTGAAAGTCGACTCCCCTCGACTCCTCAATCCCTACACGGCAACCCTTCTAAGTTATCAATTCAAACATGCAACCCAAAACAGGGTTAACTCAATACAGTCAAAGTCAACTTTGGTCAAAGTCAACATCCAGTTGACCTGACTCGCCAAGTTGGTCAACCAACTCATCGAGTCCATATTCCTCTAACTCGAACTAATCCCCGTCTCGACTCTTCGAGTCTAGCAAGAACTCGACGAGTTGTTCTTCAATCATACCATCGGGGCCATCTTCATCCGACTCACCGAATTCGACCTTGAACTCGTCGAGTTCATCTCCCTCATAAGAATGTGTCCAGTCGCCGAGTTATATGAACAACTTGTCGAGTCCATCTTCAAATATTGGGAGATTGCCTTGGACTCCCCGAGTCTGTTCATACACTCACCGAGTCCTATGATTTCCAGGTCACTTTACGTGTCTAAACAACTAAGGTGCCTTCCATCCTAACAACTGGTCCATCCACAGAAGGGATTTGGTGGTCAATACACCCCGGCTCGCCGAGTCCCAAGAACGACTCGTCGAGTCCAACCTTGACCATTACTATACCGTCGATTTAAATGGGTCTTAACACCTCAAAACCATAGATCTGACCTTCTAATGTCCATTTTACACGTAAAGCTCCAAACTTGGTGCACATGCATGGGGTATTTGGCTCAAAAAGTCATAAAAGGTGTTCTACAAGATTCATGGGGCTCTCATGGCCTTAAAGTTGGCACCTTTATGCCATGAGACCCCCCTCCAATGACTCAGATCTGAAGTCAAGATTCCATGAACACCTCACAAATCGAAAATGGCTTGGAAAGCCCTAAATGTACCCAAAGTCCAAGCTTCTAAGGATGAATAAACACATGGAAGACCAAAACAGGGGCATTTACCTTGATTGAGTTGGATATGGACCAAAACCTCTGGATCTCCAAGCCTTAACTCGAACTCTCAAGCTTCGTCCTTCTTCTCAAGCTTCACAATCCACCAAATGCACCAAAATGGCCTTAGAACACACAAAAAAAGGGTAGGGTTTCGATATACAGCTCTCTGCGAGTGATAGGGACGATGGAGGCTAAGATAAAGTGTTTAAATAGGGTGCAAACCCTAAATATTAGGGTTTTTTCTAGACAGCTCCTACTCGTCGATTCGGTCTTCCGACTCGTCGAGTAGGTCACTTAAACCCCCGTTCCAACAGTTGAGTCTACTCGACGAGTTGGGCCTCCAACTCGCCGAGTCCCTGAGTAAATTGTAACATTTCCATGAAATTAAATACGTACCAGGAATCGGGTGCTACAAATCTCCCCCACTTATTTTAGACTTCGTCCTCGAAGTCTGCTGCTGATTTTGGAAAAAGCTCAGAGTAGTACTCCCTCATCTCATCCTCCGGCTCCCAAGTCCATTCTGATCCCTTGCGGTGCTGCCATTGCACCTTCACCAGTTGCACTCTCTTATTCCTCAGGTCCTTCGACTTCCTGTCGAGGATCGCTACTGGCCGCTCGATGTAATTCAGGCTGTCATCCACCTGAATATCCTCCAAGGGTACAACTGTCGAGTCGTCCACCAGGCACTTCCGTAACTGGGAGACGTGAAACGTACTGTGAATCTGACTGAGTTCGGCTGGCAGGTCCAGTCTATATGCCACCTTACCCACCCGGGCTACAACCTGGAAAGGCCCAATGTATCTGGGGCCCAACTTGCCCCGCTTCCTGAATCGGATGACGCATTTCTAAGGAGACACCTTCAGAAGGACCATATCCCCGACCTGGAACTCCAGGTCTGATCGGCGCTTGTCGGCGTAACTTTTCTGCCGACTTTGAGCAGTTTGAAGCCTGCTCCTAACCTGTTGAATTCTCTCTGTCATCGTGAGCACCACTTCGGTGCTCCCCATGACCCTCTGTCCGACTTCGCCCCAACATATCGGGGTCCTGCACTTCCTCCCGTACAACATCTCGAAGGGAGGACGATCGATACTCGTGTGATAGCTGTTGTTGTAGAAGAACTCAGCTAATGGAAGGTAGGTATCCCAGCTACCACCTAATTCTAGAACGTAGGCCTGCAACATATCCTCCAAAGTATGGATGGTCCATTCATTCTGACCATCCTTCTTCGGGTGGAACACTGTGCTGAAATGCAGACGAGTACCCAACTCGTCGTGAAAGTTCTTCCAGAACCTGGAAGTAAACCGCACGTCTCGGTCCGAAATCACGGAGACTGGCACTCCGTGTCGAGCCACAACCTCTCGGATGTAGATATTAGCCAACTTCTCGGCCTAGATGCTCTCCTGGATCAGTATGAAATGGGCACTCTTGGTCAACCGATCCACGATGACCCAAATCGAATCCACTCCCCGCGCAGTCCTGGGAGGTTTGGTGATGAAATCCACAGTAATATCTTCCCATTTCCACATGGGAATGTCTAGCGGCTGCATCTTGTCGTGTGGCCTCTGGTGCTCGGCCTTGATCTTCCTACAGGTCAAGCATCGCTCTACGTACCAAGCGACATCCCACTTCATGCAGGGCCACCAGTAATCGGGTCGAATATCCCTGTATATCTTCGTCGCCCTGGAATTAATCGAGAATCGGGATTTTTGCGCTTCCTCCATAAGAACCTGGCACACACCCCCATGATAGGGAAGCCACACCCTGCGGTGTAGCTTCAATAATCCATGGCTATCATAGTCGAAGGAGGTAATCTGTCCCATAATACGCTCGCTCTTCCGATGCTCCTCCTTCATAGCCTCCTTCTGGGCCTCTCGGATCTGCTCAAAAAGAGGAGTCACCACCGTCATCCTCATGCAGATGCCTCTGATCAGCGCTGCCTTGCGGCTAAGCGCATCGGCCACAACATTGGCCTTCCCCGGGTGGTAAAGGATCTCGCAATCGTAATCCTTCACCACATCTAACCACCGACGCTGCCTCATGTTCAGATTCGGCTGATCCATGAGATACCTCAAACTCTTATGGTCCGCGTAGATGGTACAACGGACCCCATAGAGGTAGTGTCGCCAAATCTTGAGGGCGAAGACGACTGCCCCCAACTCCAAATCATGCGTCAAGTAGTTCGCTTCGTGAGGCTTCAGCTGCCTCGAAGCGTAAGCGATAACGTGCCCTCTCTGCATCAATACCGCGCCTAAACCCGAGATGGACGCATCGCAATATACTACAAAATTCTCCATTCCCTCCGACAGGGCTAAGATTGGCGCCTCGCACAATCTCTGTCTCAACGTCTCAAATGCGGCCTGCTACTCAGGCCCCCAACGAAAGACCACGACTTTCCTTGTCAACCGGGTCAGGGGCACAACTATCTTGGAGAAGTCCTGAATGAATCTCCGATAATAGCCTGCCAGTCCCAGAAAGCTCCGAATCTCAGATGGAGACCTCGGAACCTCCCATCTCATCACGGCCTCCACCTTGGTCGGGTTGACCGAAATCTCGTTCTGGTTGACAAGGTGCCCAAGAAACTGCACCTCGCACAACCAGAACTCACACTTGGAGAACTTAGCATACAAACCCTCCCTCCTCAAAGTATCCAGAACCTCTCGCAAGTGCTCCTCATGCTGCTCTCGCGTCTTGGAATAAACCAAGATGTCATCGATGAAAATTATCACTGACCGATCCAACATCGGTCTGCACACGCGGTTCATGAGATCCATGAATGGGGTAGGAGCATTGGTGAGCCCAAAGGGCATCACCACAAACTCATAGTGACCATAACACGTCCAAAAGGCAGTCTTCTGCACATCCTCCTCTCTGACCCTCATCTGATGATAGCCTGAACGCAAATCAATCTTGGAGAACCACGATGCTCCCTGTAGCTGGTCAAAGAGGTCATCAATCCTCGGGAGTGGGTAACGGTTCTTTACCGTTACCTTATTCAGCTCCCGGTAATCTATACACATCCGATGCGACCCGTCCTTCTTCTTCACAAACATAATCGGGGCTCCCCAGGGTGAACTGCTCGGTCTAATGATTCCCTTGTCTAACAGCTCCTACAGCTGTGTAGACAACTCCTGCATCTCAGGAGGAGCCAACCGATATGGTGCCTTGGCTATCGGAGCCGCACCAGGGACTAGGTCGATCCTGAACTCTACCTGCCTCTCCGGAGGTATCCCAGGAAACTCCTCGGGGAATACATCCGCGAACTCTCGTACCACTGGCACATCACCCACCGTCGCCTTACCCACCTCCCGGGTGTCCATAACATAGGTGACATATCCTGCGCAACCCTGCTAAAGGTAGCGCCTAGCCGTCGCTGCTGAACATAAAGCTGGCCCTCGCTGTGGCCTCTCGCCCGGAAACACTAGCTCTCCCCCACTCGGGGTGCTGATACGAACCAACTGTTGCGCGTAGTCGATCACTGCCCCATTGGGGCTCACCAAATCCATGCCTATAATCACCTTGTTCCCCCGCAAAGGTATGGGAACCAAGTCTACCAGGTAGCGCTCCTCGAACAGTCTCAGAACACAGTCTCTAAAAACTTCTAATACTCGCACTGATCGATCATCTGCAATCTCGACCTCTAGAGGGAAATCCAACATGCCCAAGGACTCTGAAAACTTCTTGCTAAGCGCAAGAGAGATAAATGATCGGGTAGCACCCGAATCAAACAACACCAGAACAGGGATACCGTTCACATGGAACGATCCTAAACAGAGCATACATATAACATATCAAAATCACAGCAACATAAAATAAGAACATAAGGAAGAAATCATACCCGTAACCACATCGGGCGCGACGCGTGCCTCCTCAGCTATCAACTAAAATGCTCGGCTCCTCACCACTGGAGCCTCTGCCTTGACCTTCTGGCCATCCGCAACTCGTGTTGGAGTCGGCGCCACCACTGGCGCTCCTGCTGACACTGCTAACAATCTGGGGAATTTGGCCTTTTTATGGCCCCTCTGATTGCAATGAAAGCAAATCAGGTCTGATGTCTGAACTGTGGGGGCGGGGGCAGTATAATCCCTGCCAAAGTGTCCCGTCTTGCCGCACTTGTAGCAGCCTGACGATCCCACTCTACAAGCTCCCTCATGCGGCCTACCGCATTTCCTGTAGCGGCTCTGGCCCGGCTGGCCCTTCGACCTAATGTCGGATCCCTTGGGCTTCTTCCCCGAAGCCCCAATAACCTATCCGTCCTCCGCCTTCCTCTTCCTGATGTGCTCCAAATCTATCTCTCTCCCTCGCCCTGGCAATCATGGAATCCAGGGTCGGACATGCTTAGAAGCTGACATGCTCCCGAATATCAACTCTCAACATGTCGTGATAGCGGGGCCTCCACATATCCTCATCTCCCGCATACTGGGACACCAACAATACGCTCTCCCGGAACTTGGCGGTAATCTCCGCCACCGTCTATGTCGTCTGTCTCATATCAAGGAAATCCCTGGCCAACTGCTGAAGCTCCACAGCTGGCGCAAACTCAGCCCTGAACCTGGTCACAAAGTCTGACCAAGTCATAGCCTCGATGGTTGGGGCTCCCAACGAGTCACCAACTGACTCCTACCAATCTCTAGCTCTATCCCTCAAACATCCTGCAGCAAAGCGGACCTTTGACCCTTCCGAGCAAAAGCTTGTCAACTGCGCAGACTCGATGTCTGTGATCCATCTCCTGGCAGCAATGGGCCCCTTCACCCCATGAAAATCCGGTGCACCACTCCCTCTAAAGTCCTTGAAGGACAGTGTGCGCGTACCCGACTGGCTGAACACCGAGTCCCTCCTAAACGCCTGGAGGCGATCCTCCATCAACTCGATAATCCCCTCCTTGATCGACCCGAAGATGATAGGGGTCGACTCAAGGATACCTCTAGTGATCTCAGACGCGACGAACTCGCGTAACCCGTCATCAACCTGCTCGGATCCTGCGCCCGAGCCTGACCCAGATCCTACTCCATGTCGTGTAATCGCCATAATGAAAATAAACACATAAATGTCAGGATCATACATATCCTCGAGAGGTCTCACACACTCTCCAAGTTTCCCGGTTCTGTCTCAACCTTCCTTGATTCGAGTACGGATCCTCTGCTTCCAGTAGTACGGGCCCATACTACCTTCCACATCTATCCGTACTTTCCTCAAGAACTGCCTTGACTTAACCAAGTCCCTTTATACTAATACAACTTCCCAACTCAGCTCATCCTAGGCTTTCCTAGGGCACTCCCCGACCTACTCTTCGCCGTCAGCTGCACTAGGAGTCCCTATCACCTCTCCCTAACTAGTTTGTGAATACTGCTACCTATCCGCTCACTAGTTTATTAGAGTTAGCCAGAACCCCTATAGCACAAAGCAAGCAGCATTCGTGCATCGAGTAACCACAGCAAGCATAACCTAATCAGGATATCCTACTGCTGACTAAACAGTCCTAGCATACAGCTCATATAACAGGCATTTCAAGGCATCCTTCCTAGGTCCTTAGCCCAATTCTAGCATGCGGTTCTCAGAATCATACATCAGGCATACAATGCATCCTCCTAGATCCTTAGCCCTAATCTTGCATGCAGTTCTCAAAATCATAACTCATATAACATAACATAACAAGTATGGGTATCTTGGGGAAAACTTACTTCAGCTCGGTCGGTCGCACGCATCACACACCTTGTTCTTTCTCAAAATCTTTCAACTTAAATTTTAGAAAAATGTTTTCTTTGTGAAAAATCTTTTAATCCCTCGGTTTGAGTCCAGACACCCCCCAAGGGTGTGTCCGAATCCCTCAAACCAAGACTCTGATACCAACTTGTAACATCCCAATTTTCAAAGCCAAAAGTTTCATTTTTAAATTAAGTATCTCATGAAATAGTATACCAAAACATTGACAAGTTACATCCACTTATAAAAACCATAACGCCATGATTCAAAATCACAATACCAAGAGTTATGAAAATCAGAGTACAATCCTAGAAACTCAATGCGGAAATCATGTGTGTGTATGATGCGCTGCTACAACGTCGGCTCCTTTCCCTTGGACGAAGAGGTACCTGAAACCAAAACTGAAACTGTAAGCACAAAGCTTAGTGATTTCCCCCATCATACCACATACCAAAACCACATACATATTGCCGGACAATTCTGGGGTGCCCGACCTACCCATGTCAAGCCATTCTTGGGTGCTGATCTACGCATGTCAAGCCATTCTGGGGTGCTGACCTACCCATGTCAGGCTATTCTGGGGTGCCGACCTACCTACCGGTCTATCTCAACCGAATACGGGGACTATTTCACCCCTACCGCTAGCATATAATATCATATCATAATCATGATGTCAGACATATCTGGGTTGTCCGACCCATCCTTTGGTCCTAGCGACCGAATCGGGGACTAGTCCCCTCCTACTGATACTATCTCACATAACATAACATACTAGCATACACTTATATCAAGCACAAGCAACCCATATGATTATCACAAAGACAATCATCACAACTAAACAATTACCAGTGGGTCGGCCTTGGTGCCTTAGACCCACTTCTACTAGAAGGTAACTCACCTCGATGTCCTCTAGTGTCTAAAATGTCCTCGGCGTGAAAGTCGACTCCCCTCGACTCCTCAATCCCTACACGGCAACCCTTCTAAGTTATCAATTCGAACATGCAACCCAAACCAGGGTCAACTCAATACAGTCAAAGTCAACTTTGGTCAAAGTCAACATCCAGTTGACCTGACTCGCCGAGTTGGTCAACCAACTCGTCGAGTCCATATTCCTCTAACTCGAACTAATCCCTGTCTCGACTCTTCGAGTCTAGCAAGAACTCCACGGGTTCTTCTTCAATCATACCATCGGGGCCATCTTCATCCGACTCGCCGAGTTCGACCTTGAACTCGTCGAGTTCATCTCCCTCATAAGAATGTGTCCAGTCTATGACTCGCCGAGTTGTATGAACAACTCGTCGAGTCCATCTTCAAAGATTGGGAGATTGCCTTGGACTCGTCGAGTATGTTCATACACTCGCCGAGTCCTATGATTTCCAGGTCTCTTTACGTGTCTAAACAACTAAGGGGCCTTCCATCCTAACAACTGGTCCATCCACAGAAGGGATTTGGTGGTCAATATACCCCGGCTCGCCGAGTCCCAAGAACGACTCGTCGAGTCCAACCTTGACCATTACTATACCGTCGATTTAAATGGGTCTTAACACCTCAAAACCATAGATCTGGCCTTCTAATGTCGATTTTACATGTAAAGCTCCAAACTTGGTGCACATGCATGTGGTCTTTGGCTCAAAAAGTCATAAAAGGTATTCTACAAGATGCATGGGGATCTCATGGCCTTAAAGTTGGCACCTTTATGCCATGAGACCCTCCTCCAATGACTCATATCTGAAGTCAAGATTCCATGAACACCTCACAAATCCGAAAATGGCTTGGAAAGCCCTAAATGTACCCAAAGTCCAAGCTTCTAAGGATGAATAAACACATGGAAGAACAAAAATAGGGACATTTACCTTGATTGAGCTGGATATGGACCAAAACCTCTGGATCTCCAAGCCTCAACTCGAACTCTCAAGCTTCACAATCCACCAAATGCACCAAAATGGCCTTCGAACACACAAAAACGGCTAGGGTTTCGATATACAGCTCTCTCGGAGTGATAGGGACGATGGAAGCTAAGATAAAGTGTTTAACTAGGGTGCAAACCCTAAATATTAGGGTTTTGTCCAGACAGCTCCTACTCGTCGAGTCGGTCTTCCGACTCGTCGAGTAGGTCACTTAAACCCCCGTTCCAACAGTCGAGTCTACTCGACGAGTTGGGCCTCTAACTCGCCGAGTCCGAGAGTAAATTGTAACATTTCCATGAAATTAAATACCTACCAGGAATCGGGTGCTACACACATCAAAACCATAGATCTGGCCTCCTAATGTCCATTTTACATGTAAAGTTCCAAACTTCATGCACATGGATGGGGTCCTTGGCTCAAAAAGCCATAAAAGGTGGTCTACAAGGTGCATGGGGTGTTTATGGCAACAAGGTGGGCACCTTTATGCCATAAAAACCCTTAATAGCCCTAGATCTGGAGCACAAACTCATTCCTTACACTAAATCCCGAATACATCCTCACTAGGGCTTAGAAAATGGGGGAAAATGGACCAAAATCAAGATCTACACAAAGAATAGATAAGGTTCAGCTTTATACCTCCAATAAGCTGGAAATGTGCCTAAAGCTCTGGATCTTCCTGATTCGCCCTTGATCTCACAAGCTTCCTCCTTCTTTTCAAGCTTCAAACACCCAAAGTAACACCTCAAGGCTCAAAAACACACTAATAACGGCTAGGGTTTCGAGATAATGCTTTCTGGGAGTAATAGGGACGGTGAAGGCTGAGATAAGTTGTTTAAATAGGGTGCAATCCCTTAAATTTAGGGTTTCACTCAAACAGCACCTACTCGCCGAGTCGGTCTCCCTACTCGTCGAGTAGGCCACATAAACTTCCCGCGAATCATGACTCTACTCGACGAGTTGGGCCACCAACTCGTCGAGTCCCAGAGGAAATACATGAAATTCTTGAATATAAATATGTAACAGGAATCGGGTGCTACGGTATGCAACTTAACTTCTTCTTAACACAATAAGTTCTTAATACTTAATCTTTTACGTCCAAATTGTAGATCCAAGTCCAAAGTATCGTTCTTGGCCTTAAAGTTTCCAACTTCATGGTCTTGTGATATGTGCATAATTAGTCATATATTTTGTATAAAATATTAATACTTTTTGGATAATTTATTGCAATTATGGAACAAAAGATGCTTAATTACGTTTAAATTATATTTTCAGTTCAAAAGAAGTGCTCGGAAGCAAAAGGAAGCAGGAGAAGCTATCGGGAGCTTGGGAATCAAAGAAAGAAGAAAAGAGCCAAAAACCAAGAAGGACTCGGCGAGTTGACCCTTGACTCGACGAGTTCGCATGAACATTATCGAAGCAGAAGAGTCCTTGCCTTGTCGTACACGGGGATTTAATGAGAGACTCGACGAGTCAGTCCCTGGACTCGACGAGTCGCTTCTAATCTATAAAAAGGGGCTTTCAGATCGATACCCGGTTTTTCTAAGAAACCCTTGGAGGATACTTTTCGATTGAAGGACTGTTGGAGCCTAGGAAGTCAAGGAATCAAGTCTACATTCAATCTTAAGGAGGATTAAGGCAAAAATCAAGTTTACTCTTACCCAATCTCTTGTCTAAACCATGTTTTTATTAGTAGATTTCGTTTGTGACTTTGATTTTTCTGTAATCATGAGCTAAGACTATTTTCTTCTGTTTAGGAAAGACAAATTTTGTGATTATGTGTTGATTTTATGATTTGGATTATTCTTATTTGGTGATTTGTTTTGCTAAGCTTGTTAAAGACCCTTATGTGTTAATTATGACTATTTTCTGTTAATTAACCTGTAATTAAGTTGCATGACCATCTCTTAATTGCTAATCTCATATGATTTATGTGAAAACATTGTTATATGCCTAGGAATAGCGAACGTGAAACCAGGGTTAATAGAGAATAGGAAAATTAACGTGTGAGCTTGTGTGACGAACCATCAGCAAGAGGTTAATTGAAGGACCAATTTAGTTAACCACTACAAGTCTTACTTAACCCGAATAAATAAACTAGGAAATTCATTAATTTAGACAACTGGCCACTGCTTAGATTAATTTGTTTTCTAAGGACTAGTAATAGCAGACGTGAACCTAATCACCTTACTCGGTAGCCAAAGAAGAATTAATCCATTGCACTTTTCATAAAATCAACCATAGGATCAAATGAGTCAAACCTAAATAGAAGTCTCCTTTACCATTGAATTTAGTTGATTTTTACTGTCTAGCTGTTATTTGTTTTGTTTGAGTTTTAGTTAGATATTTAAGTTTTCTAGTATTGCAAAACTAGAGAAAACCCCTTCTTTTATCATTTGTTTTTAGATAGTACTAGTAGTTAATTTAAAATTTACCGTTCCCTGAGTTCGATACCCTGCTCACTAAAAACTATACCACCAATTGACAGGTACACTGCCTATTGTGTGTCAAATTTACATTAGGAAAGTAGGATTAAAACTTGTTCGCTTTACACACATCAAGTTTTTGGCTCCGTTGCCGCGGAGTGGTTCTAAAATTTAATTTGATTACTAGTGTTATCGATCCTTTGTGTGGGATCCTTCTTGCACAAAGTTACTGCTTTAGTAAATTAGTTATTAGGATAAATTTGAAATTTTTATGTTTTAGGATTTTTTATTAAACTTTTTCTGTTTTATCCTTGAACTCGCCGAGTGCATTCGAAGCTACTCGGCGAGTCCATAGCTGATTTCCAGTTTCATTTTTAATTCAATTTTTGTTCTTCTTACGCGTGTCTTCTGTTTTGTTTGCAGTTCGTATATGACCAGAGGAGGAGGCACACCTTTGATTCCACCACTTGAAGACCCAGAAGCAACCTTGAAGAAAAACAAAGGCCAAACCGTAGGAGAAACCGCAACATCAAAGAATTCGCCATTGAAGAATCTAAAATCTATTTTTAGTAAGAAAAAGAACAAGAAAGCGGGTGAATCCAGCAACTTTTCAGAGGCGGACGAAGACCCGAACAAGGACGATATCGTGTACGAATCCGAAAAAGAAGAAAGCGAATCCGAAGGAGGAAGCGACATAGAGGTCAAACTAGCTAACACCATGGCTAACATCGATGAAGTTCCCATAGGAGAATGGAAGAAAAGGATGCGTGACGACACCGGCCCGGGGCTTGTACAACCCATAATTCCCGCAACTGCCACCTTTGAACTCAAAGGCCACATACTAGCACAACTTAAGGAGATTCCATTCTTCGGGAAAGATCACGAGGATGCATACACGCACTTAGATGAGGTCAGTGACATAACCGACTACTTCAATGTCCCCAATGTGGCTCGCGACATCGTTTTGCTTCGTATGCTACCAGTCACGTTTAAGGGAGCTGCAAAAGACTGGCTCAAATCACTCCCTCGAAGATCCATTACCACTTGGGCCACGATGAAGGAAGAATTCATTGATCAATTTTGCCCTCCTTCAAAGATAGCCAAGTTGAAGAAAGCCATAGCAAACTTTGAGCAACAAGCTGGAGAGTCCTTATACGAGGCGTGGGAGAGATACAAAGGTTTACTAAGGAATTGCCCACATCATGATCTTAATAGCCAACAAGAAGTCTCCATTTTCTATGATGGAGTGAATGTGACCACAAGACAACTTCTTGACTCGCAAGGACCGCTCACGAAGAAAGCACCCCCGGTGATAAAGAAACTAATTGAAGAATTCTCTAAACACTCTAGAGAATATCATAACCCAAGGAATGAACCAAGTCGGGGGTGGTGAATTCTATTACTGATGATATGGTAGCAATGATGGCAAAATTGGAAAGCATGGATCGAAGAATGACTAAGATGGACCAATCCATCCATGCCATTAGAGTGGGCTGTGAAAATTGTAGAGGGCCTCACCTTACAAAAGACTGCGACCTTGATGAGAACGGGAACCGGAAAGTACAAGTGTGTTACTCAAGTGGTGATAGGTACGATGACAATTGGCGAAAACCCAAGAAGGAATGGCTCCCGTATGATGAGTACAAAAAGGCAAATGAGGAAAAGTATAAACAAAAAGATAGGGGCTTTTATCAAAAGGAGGAACCGGTACAAGAAAAGAAATCAGATTTTGAAGACATGCTCACGAGATTTGCAGCTGCATCCGAAAAAAGACACAATGATACCGATGTTGCACTAAAAGAACCACGAAATATGTTAAGAGAGCATCAAACCATGATGATAGATCAACAAGCCATGCTTAGGAATCAGCAAGCATCTATTCTGAACATTGAAAAACAACTAGGCCAACTTGCACTACAAATAAACGAGAGACAACCGGGTGGACTTCCTAGTAATACCGAAAATAATCTAAGAGGTTCACATATAAATATCGTGACGACTAGGAATGGGAAGATTATTACTCCTCTGATCCCCATTCAGAAAGAATATCCAAAACTGGTGCAAGAAGAGGCAGAAAAGCAGAAATCACTGAAACTCGACACGACTCGCCGAGTCGAAGACACGGACTCGACGAGTCCACCACCTGAATTGAAAAAGGAGCCTCCTGTTAAACCTTATCAACCTCCATTACCTTTTCCAGGCCGAGCTAGACAAGAGAAGCATGATGTTGATTATCAAAAGTTCCTGGAACACATCAAAGCCCTTCAAATTAATATGCCCTTCATCGAGGCGGTTGCACAAATGCCCAAGTATGCCAAATTCTTAAAGGAACTCCTCGAAAATAGAAAGAAGATGGAAGATGTTAGAACAAAGTTCTAGTAGGATTGATTGATTCTAAGTAGAAAAGCAATAAATAACGTAATGAAGAACACAGGAATGGTTTAACTGATGTCAAATGATTAAGCTTTAACACCTCAGAAGAGCTCGATTAAGAACTTCGACTGTAGAGGTGTTTAGGGTTACAAAGCATAATGATAATAATCATGACCGTATCTAAGGCATACATGCATGCACTATATATAGCTTAACCCTAATCAATAATCACGGATGGATAGGCCCAATCCGGATATACAAAAATAAAGCCCATGACGCAACACAAAATACCCAACAATCTCCCCCTTTGTGTCAATGGAGCCGAGAGCTCAGTTTGGTTGAGCTATAGAAGACTTCTTGACGGTCTTGAACAGCTTCGGTATAATAGCCAGTAGAGTATGACGAAAAGTAATATACCACCAAAGCATGTCAGTGAAGTTCTTCTTGTCTGACTCAGTGTTGTGCTTGCATCCATGAATAATATTGATTATGTGCTCCAAGCAGTCCGTTGAGAACAGATGCTTGTCAACAAGAGCGAAAAGAAATCTGGTGGCTCCGCCTCTTGTGAACATCACCGTGAGATGTGTAGAATCAATTTGACCCATCTGCATCTTGTTCACATCTCCAGGCTTTCCAGTTGGCTTCACAGTTGGTTTCTTCTTCAAAACACCAGCAATCTCCTAATCCATTGTAGCAACTTCATGGACATAGGAAGCCAACATCCTCTTCAGATGATCTAGGATCGGCTCATACTCCTTCGCATTAGTGAGCAAAATGTTGTACAATAAGATCCAATCATGAGGATTTAAGTTAGGAAGATCTACCAGGGAAAACACAGAAACCGAGTTGTCTGAACCTCGGGTTATCTTGAAATTAACATTAACAAATTTCCCTGCAAGCGAAGGTTTCAGCACTTTGACTGTCGTAATCTTCTGTGCACTCCAAGTCAGATACTGCGGCTGACCGAACTTGAGATAAAAATCAATAAGTTCACGATCAACTTGAGGATGAGGTGAGGGAACTTGAACTGTTGAATCAAAACAGTGAAAAGTAAATGCCTTTCGTGTTATAGGCATATCAAACTGTGAGTCCCTCGTATTTTCACAATCAAACGAAGCTACAGGTTCCAGCCAGTACATACTTGGAAACTCTATCGCTTCTTTGATCAGCGTTTCCCTAGTCCAAGGAGGAAACAAAGCCTTTTTGCAAATAAGGGCATCATGCTCTTCCTTGTTCTTTCGCTCCCTCTTTTCTGCTTCCTTTGCAACCCGAAGGTTTTCATCTAACTCCTGATCCCTTTTCTTCCGTTTCAGGGCATCAGCAATAGTTTCTTCTTCATCACTATCATCAGCAAGGCCTTTCTTATTTTCTTGATTACCAGAACCCGAAGCTACATTACCCTTCAGTTCTGTTTTGACAGTGACCTTCGGTTTAGCTTTCTGAGCACCTTCTCCCCCTTGTTTTTGAGGAACGAATCGCTCCGAAACACCCTTCATTTCATGTAGAAGTTCAAGTGCACCAAGAAGCTTGGAGGTCAGGTGATTCCGGATTGTCAGTGTAAGAATTGGATCATGAGCCTAAAGAACATTGTGCAGCATATTAAGAACGTCACCAGCACAACTTCGAAAAACGGCACGCTCAGTTTTCAACAAAGAAATTTCCCGCTCAGCTTGAGCCAGTTGAACCTTCTGGACTTCAACGGTAGTGGTTTGACGAGCAAGATCCTCCCTCAATGTACTCTCCTTTGCTAAATCAGCATGGAGCTTTTCAAGACGAGAATTCACTGAGCTAAGAAGAGAAGTGTTCTCAGCTTGAATCTCAGAACGAACAGTCTCGAATTTGGCTTGCTCCCCTTGAAGTGACTTTGAGAGAGAGTCAACCGAAGCATTCACCTTAGATGCATTCGCATCAGCATGACCCTTAAGGGATTCAAGAAAGATCTTGGAACTATGAATGAGTTCTGCAACATCGGTTGTAGCCTTCTGACATGAAAATGTGGATGCTTCAACCGCCTTTGTTGATTTATCAATTGCTCCTGTATACTGTTCAAAAGCAGTGTCCAGGAAAGCCTTCAACACAACATCATTGTACTTCGAAGAAGAGGCGAGCAATCAATCAAGCTTATCATCGAGACTCTGTACTTGTTGTCTGGTTACCGGAGCATCTTCATCTTCATCAGTGGGAAGTCTATAAGGACTATAATAGGTTGAGTCAAACTCAACATTGTCACCACCGAGAGTAGCACCAGAATCATTTGAGGGTGAGGGTGAAAGAGGTTTGGATGTAACAGGGGTTTCAGTTTCAGTATTAGCCCCCGTATCAGATACGTTGACGTTTACTGGAGGTTCGGTTGTAGTGGTGGAGATAGGAGTAGTTGTCGTAGTTGCTTGTGAAAAGATGGGAGGTGGTAAAGGAGTTGTAGAGATTGGTACTGTATTAACTGGTGGTGGTGGTGGCACAGTAGTGGTAGGTTGAGTTGTAGGAGTTGGTGGAATTGGAGCAACCGAAACTGGAACAGTAGTCTTCGTTGGAGATGGAGGAGGAGTTGGAATTTTGTCATGGAGTGGTTCTGTAGGAGTTGGAGAATGAGGAGGTGTATTACCTCTTGGTGAACCATGCTGAACTTCTTCTTCCTCATCAGCCGATTTCTCCTCATCATGTTCTGAACTTGAAGGAGAAGGACTCTTTGATTTCCTTTCCATCTTCTTGACTTTCTTTGGAGCCGAAGAATCAGCCTTTTCAACCTTTCGCTTTTTGGACTTGACAGGCTTGGAAGAAGGACCTTCGGTTTCCACCTTCTTGGTATCTGCCCTCTTTCCTCGCTTTGCTGGCTTTTCCACAGCATCTAAGGCAGCTTGCTGTTCAGGAGTCAGTTTTTTTGGGCCCTTGGGAGTAAGCTTTCGGTAGTCAGCCATCACTTTACTTTCGCTCGACACACACATGTACATTGTTTCATGTATCGAACCATTGTGAGAAAACTCGGTGGCATTTGAGAAGATAATCTTCTTTGTATGAAAAGTAGCCACAGAGGAGAGCATTGCATCTTTCATAACCGGAATCTGTAAATTCTCAATGGCTCGTCGGGTGATGATGGTCCAGAAATGAGCACCTGAAATCTCTGAATGTCTCGTTGAAGTGTTGAGACTTTGCACCAGTTGCGACCAAACAATAGAGCCATAATCCAAGTTAATGCCATTGTAGAGACCATAGAGAATGGTCATAAAACCCTTACTCGTACCATCTGACCCAGCTACCTGTTCTGCCAAACCCTTGTTGATAAGAGTAAGTAACCCATTCCATTGCGGCGGCAAACAGGACTTCTTAAACTTTGTCACTGTTGTAGGGACATCAGTATAACCCATTTCATAAAACATCATAAACAATTGGGTTGTGGTGATGACATCAGGAGATATGACAGAAGCATCGACGGCAAGCCCTAACAGGGAGTAGAATCAGACTTTCGAAATAGATGCCTTGTGATTGAAGATTTGAACATAGATAATCTCCTTGTTCTTGTCGTAAGACGCAGTAGAATACACTTGTGACAACAGAGACATGGGTACTGATTCCACCTGCGTAAGAGCGATAACCAGTGGGGAGTACTTGAGACATTCAACAACGTGGAGCATGTACGAATCATACAAAAAGGGGTTTAGTTGAATGATCAGGTTCTGAGTAGGTTTGATCACAAGCAATGACGATGATGCAGTTTGATATTGAAGAGATGATGATTCCGCCATTGTTGATGTAAGGAAGAAGATGAACAATTGCAGATCGCCTTGTGTATTTGAGAGGGTTTGAAGAAGGTAAAAAGGTACAATTGGTGTGAGAAACGCTTTATATACCGTTGCCAGGAGAGAGAAAGAATCTCCATAATGATGATACGATCACTGAAACGTCGCCTGAAAAAGCGCGATGTGACAGGTTGGTTTCCCCAGATAGACGTCATCAAGTGTGGGTTTAGGAACCGTTCAAATTCACGCGCCCAAAATCTTATCCACATATTGTCTTTTCAAATTCACTTTCGCTCCATACGTCAAAATAACCACTTTCGCTCCCAAAAAAACTTTAAACAGGCCATAAGGAACATCAACCAGAATTTTGGAAAATCACAAAGAATTTTCGTGTAAGAGTGTGCCAAAAATAAAGAAATAAAGCAAAATGTGTATGGGATGTGAGTGATGTCTTTAATAAGACATGAAGCAGATGATTTTGGGCAAGAATCTCTTCCTTCAAAGTCAAGAGAGACTTGAAGTGCTTGTGTGGTTCCCCGAGAAAATACGATCGAGTGTTCGTAAAGAAACACCGAAAGGCTTCTTTTCAAACAATGGGTCTAAAGGGTGGCTTAGCTTCAACCGAACATCGATACTCAACATAAGACCGAAAGTTGGATGAAGTACTTGTGAGACCGATGTGGTCTGTTGAACAAGTAGGTTAGATAGAATTTGTTGTGACTGGTGATGTTATAAAAATCTCAAAAACATAAACCAAACTGTATCTTTTTGGGAAGAAATGCCTTGGTGTTAGACAATTTCATAAAGATCACTCAAAAAAATAAAATGAGATTCTGGTAGGTAACAAGTGAGATCTTGAATATAAATATTCACCGTTAATTCATAATTGGTGTTGGATTTTGGGTCTCACTTAGCACGTGGTGTACGTATCTAAGATCATAAACACAGGTTTTGTGTAACCATAAACCTCAGTGGTAATATCTGAGAGTCTCAAGGGTTACCTTGGTGAAACGAAAGTTGATGGAGAATATAGAGGAGGTGGTTAAGGAACCGAAAGTACCCCTGCTATATAAAAGTGACAAAGCAGAAAACTCTTAACTCATTTGAGAAGAGTAAGGTAGCTCATGACCTGAGTTAAATTAGCAGCCTGATTGGGAAAAAACGATAGGTATAGATCGAATCATTAAGGCCTTACTCATAGTCTTAGAGGCTTCGGTCTACATGCAGCAGTATGCTTCTAGGGACACTTAACTAGTTCAAATTAAAATGGTCGTACCTGCCCTAGCTCCAATTTATGTAGCAACGATGTACTTGGTACCTAGTAAAGAGAATAAACAAAGACAAACAAACCACACAAACAAAACAAACAAAACAAAAAAAACAGAAGATAATTAAGAGAAAAACAAAAGATAAAACCTTTTGGAATTTTGAATTTTCTGAAAAAAAAAAATAATAAAAACAGAAAAAGAAACAAAATGAAATTAATGTTAAAAACTCTAGGAATAAAAATAAAAGAGAAAACATAGCACGAAAAAGATTTAAAAGAGAGTTTACAAAGTATACAGCCGAAATCAAACCTTAAAGAAATGAAGCGAAATAAGCCGAGCGATCGGTTTATTTCGGTTCCCTAAAATTCCGGAGCCGAAATAGACCGAGCGTTCGGTTCATTTCGGTTCCCGAAAATTATGGAGCCGAAATAGACCGAGCGTTCGGTTCATTTCGGTTCCCAAAAAATCCGGAACCGAAATAGACCGGGCGTTCGCTCTATTTCGCTTGTTTAATTTTTAGATAGAGGTTTGAGGGTTCGGTACCGAATCTTCTTCCATCATTCCCAAACCTTGTAGAAATTTATTGAAGCTTGCTTCTGGTAAGGCTTTAGTGAAGATGTCAGCTAGTTGATCAGAGGATCGAACGAAATGAACTTCCACGTTTCCATCTTCATCATGGTCCTTGATGAAATGGTATCTTAGTTCAATATGCTTTGTCTTTGAGTGTTGCACTGGATTGTGACATATTCTTATCGCGCTTTCAGAGTCACAATAGAGAGGTATTTTCTTCATACTCAGTCTGTAGTCTCTTAGTTGGCTTTGTATCCATATCACTTGTGAGGTACAGGATGCTGTAGCTATGTACCCAGCTTCGGATGTTGAAAGAGACACATAAGTTTGCTTCTTGGACTGCCAGCTAACAAGTTTACCATCAAGAAATTGGCATCCTCCAGTTGTGCTCTTTCGGTCCAGACCGCATCCTCCAAGATCGGCGTCAGAAAAGGCTTGAACAAAGAATCCGGATCTAGCAGGGTACCAAAGACCGAGAGAAGAGGTTCGCTTCAGATAACGAAAAATATTTTTCACTGCCACCATGTGAGGTTCTCTTGGATTTGCTTGAAACCTGGCACAATAACAAACAGAGAACATAATGTCTGGTCTACTTGTTGTTAGATACATAAGAGACCCTATCATTTGACGATAGAGTGTTACGTCAACAACAGGTTTTTCCAGAGATGGTGTTAACTTTGTGCCAAACGCCATAGGAACCTTCACCTTCGAATCTCCCATCATACAGAACTTCGCTAGCAAGTTCTTCGTGTAGGCCTCCTGGTTGATAAAAATGCCTTCTGGTCCCTGTCTTATATTCAATCCAAGGAAAAAGTTAATTGGACCCATTGCACTCATTTCAAATTTAGTCTCCATCAACTTCCTGAATTCAGCCGTTAAGCTAGGATTCGTGGAGCCGAAGATGATGTCATCGACATAAATCTGAACTATCATTAGATTTTCACCTTCTTTCTTTCGGAAGAAGGTTGGGTTAACCGAACCTTGATTGAATTTCGACATTTTAAGAAAGCGAGTTAATGTTTCATACCAGGCCCTTGGTGCTTGCTTCAGACCATATACAGATTTCTCCAACACATAGCAGTGATCAGGGTATTTCTCGTTCACGAACCCAGGTGGTTGCTCAACGTACACCGTTTCTTCTAGTTCTCCATTTAAGAAAGCACATTTCACATCCATTTGAAAAACTTCAAAGTTTTTATGTACAGCATATGCCAGAAAGATTCTAACGGATTCCAACCTTGCTACAGGAGCGAAGGTCTCCTCATAGTCTATCCCTTCTTCTTGGCAATATTCCTTCACCACCAACCGAGCCTTATTGTGAATGACGTTGCCCTTTTTATCCAACTTATTCCTGGAGACCCATTTTAAGCCGACCACAGAAGCATCCTTTGGAGTGGGAATCAACCTCCAAACTCAATTAAGTTCAAACTCATGGAGTTCATCTTGCATTGCTTGTACCCAATCAGCGTGATCAAGTGCAGCATTAACCGTCTTCGGTTCGATTTTCGAGACAAACGAATTAAACATGCAGAATTCAACATGAGAGAATAAGGCAGTTTGTTTCGCTTTCAATTGAGAACGTGTGAGAACTCGCTCAGATGATTCACCAATTATTTGTGTTTTGGGATGATCCTTAGTCCATTTCGTTAGAGGAGGGTAATTAGGGTCATAGGCAGGATCCAACTCTGCATTTACCTCTTCTTCAAATTCTGATTGATCACCTTCGTCATTTGTATTCTCATTCTCCCCCTCAAATGGCGACGCGTATCCCATGTCAGGTTCAGGATTCTCCCCCTCGGTTGGAGTTGGATTCTCCCCCTCGATTGGACTATCATGGGTTGGGATTGGAGTTGGATTCTCCCCCTCGATTGGACTATAATGGGTTGTTTTTGGTACAGATGAACCCTCCCCCTTGAACGTTGAGCTGTTGTTTGGAGGGTTAGTTGAGGGTTGACCACCAGTCGGTTTAGGAGGTTCATTTTCCATATCTTTTGCAGCTTCATCGATGATCTTTTTCAGATTGTCGATTTTGTTGTCTGCTGCTTTCGCCTCTGAGTGTATAGCCTTTTCCAGTTCATCAAATAGCCTTATGTACTCTTCAAACAAGTTAGAAATGGGAACCGAGACTTGTCCTGATTCTGGAAATATTCCCCCAAGGTACTTTCTCTTGTTTGAGCTTTATTCATGTAGTTGTCATCAAAGGTTACATAGTAGGTTTCTTCAATACGTTTGGAGCGTTTATTCAAAACCCTATATGCCTTTGAAGTGAGTGAATAACCAAGAAAAATTCCCTCATCGGCTTTGACGTCGAACTTGTTTCGGTTCTCTCTGGAGTTGAAAATGAAGCATCTTGAACCGAACACGTGGAAAAACTTAACGTTGGGCTTCCGATTGTTCAGAATCTCATACGGAGTGATGGAGAATCGTTTGTTAAGTAAGCATCGGTTCTGAGTATAGCACGCGGTTGCAACTGCATCGGCCCAGAAGTATAGCGGAAGAGAAGCGAAGCTTAGCATGGTTCAGGCTGCCTCACATAAGGAACGGTTTCGTATTTCAACAATTCCATTCTGTTGTGGTGTATAGGGGGCCGAGAAGTTATGAGATATCCCCTTTTCAGCCAGAAAATCTTCAAAATCTTTATTCTTGAATTCAAGCCCATTGTCGCTTCTAATATTCCTCACCAGCTTTCGCAGCTGCAGTTCCACTTGCTTGATAAACGCCTTCAACTTGGGAGTCGCGTTTGATTTCTGTTTAAGAAAGAAAACCCAAGTGAAGCGTGAAAAATCATCTACTATGACAAGAATGAACTTACTACCACCGAAGCTTTCGATAGCCGAAGGTCCACATAAGTCAATATGCAGAAGTTCAAGAGCTTCAACAATCTTTGTATTGATACGTGTAGGATGGCTCTTTCTGCTTTGTTTGCCCATCTCACACGCTGCACACAGGTGTTCCTTATCAAACTTGAGAAGAGGAAGGCCTTGAACATGATCACCAAGCACCAACTTATTAATCTCTTTGAAGTTCAGGTGCAATAGGCGTCGATGCCACAACCAGCTTTCATCAGAGTTCGCCTTTGACAACAGGCATATTGCTGGTTTTCCTCGAATTGGGTTGAGATTTAAAGGATACATCTCTCCCTTGCGTTCAGACTTCAACATAACTCTTTTGGATTGATTTTCAATAATTTCTGATCCCTCATCATCGAATGAAACTTTCAAACCGGTTCCCACAACCAATTGAGATGAACTGATGAGGTTGTGCTGCAATCCTTCCACGTAAGCCACTTTTCGAATTGTGAATTCTCCGTTGGTTATCATTCCATATCCTTTGATTGTTCCATAAGAATTGTTTCCTTACTTCACACATCCACCATCCTTAAGAGACCGAAACTCCCTCAGCTCTTCCCTCCTTCCTGTCATGTGACGTGAGCAGCCACTGTCTATGTACCATTCGTCATCGAACTGCTCGTCACTTATAACCTGCAAATTAAAGCAGATTTAGGAACCCAAAGTTTCTTGGGCCCTGGTGAGTCTTTTACAGAAAAAGGAATGGCAGCAGAAAGATCAACCAAATAAGTTCTTTTTATTAGAGTAGTTTCGTCTTTTCTTTTGATGGTATACACCTTGATTTTGTTTTTATCTTGTTTAAATTGTGGTGTATCAGATGGTTTGTCGTTAGATGGTTTTGGAATATTCTTTTGAGTCCTAGGGTTAGCTGACTTTTTCTTATTATTGATGTCAGAATTCGAATCAAGCTTTCCCTTTCCTTTTATGTCCTTCATTGAATTCGGCTTTCGTTGGCAGCAAGAAGGACCGAAACTTGACTTTCGGTTTTCAGCCTTGACGTTGTGACCGAAACAGGATGTTCGGTTCTGAGCTCTGGTGTTGGAAATGAAACTGGATGTTCGGTTCTGAGCTTTGGAATAATATGAGCTTGGACTAAAACTTTCCTTTCGGTTTGGCTTGTCATTTTCTTTGACAATTGACTCTTTCTTGGAAGGAACATGGTTAGGGTTTTGAGACTGCTAAAATCGTTTTCGCTCATTCAAATTCTTCATGTATCTCTGATTTCTTTGGCGTTTCTGTTCAGCCAGCTGCTTTTGAGATTTATGAATATTGAAGCTTGATTTTGGCTTCTTCTTTTGAACTTCGGTTATCTTGGAAGATACATTGAATGCCTTCTTTGGTTCTTCTGGTATCGCTTTTGTTCCACTCGTGCTTGGTTTATCAAAACTTGAGGGTTTGTTGATGGGTTCAACAATGTATCTACCTCTTACCCTCCACGAGGTTCGCTCCGATAAACCGACGGTTTCGTCTGCATTATCGATAGGGGCAGACCAGAAATAATCGTCGTACCCTTCAGCATTGTCTGTGTCGACCAAGATTTTCAATTCTGCTGTTTGTTTTTCAATGACCCCTTTAACAGCATATACTTGATTTGGCACTGTTTGAACTTTCTGATAGACCATTGCTTTCTCTTTGAGTTTCTGCGGCTTGTCCTTTGACAGGCGAGCATATTCAACTGAGTTCTCAGATATGAGTGGTTTTTCATTCTCGGTTTCGCTCTTCATAAATTCAGAGCAATCAACCACATCTTCCACTGATATTTCGCTCATTTCACTTTCCTCATCAAATTCAGACGTGTTTTCTATATTAATTTTATGTTCTGAAATTAATTTGGCGTTAGACGAATCAAATGTTTGAATGGTCTCGGACTTAATTTTCAACCTATCATTTTCATCTAAAAGATTTTTGAGCATACATTTATGTTCCTTAGAGTCAATAAAGGTCTCTATCTTGTCTAGTCCGATTTTATAAGTGATGGAAGTCTCTTCTGAGGACATTATGGATTCACACTCAGCGATGACCTCATCCTCCTTAAATTCAAGGAAGGGTAAGATCATCTTATGAATCTTTTTCCCTATTTCACAATTTAAGTGCAACTGAGTAATATTCGTATATAAGCGTTTAGCAATCAAGCAGAAAACATTGCGTTGTTTCAAAAACTTTAAATTGTCTCGTTGTAAATAAATAATCTCATCCCTAGCCCTAGTTAACTCCGTCTCCTTTAGCTCGATCCACATCCTTCTCTCCTTACTCTTCGAAAACACCCTGTTGAGTTGGTCAGTTAGGTTAGAGTTCGCTAAGCGAGTTTGCATGAGACTATCACTTAAGTTAGAAAATTTAAATTTTAGTTCATTTAATTCTTCTTCATAATTTGTTACGGGAACTTTAAGTGATTCAAGGATGGATTGTACCTTTTTGATCAGCCGATCACAGTCGTTGATCCTCTCACTCACGGGCTTGGCTGCAAAACACTTATCCTCAGTCAGGTTCGGCTCCTTATGCTCACCTTCGGTTGGTCTTCCAGCGGTAACCATCAAACATTTCCTAGCCGAACTAGTAGCTTCCTCTCTCGCCACGTAAGCTCTTCCATGTGTGGGTTTTCTCACTTCTTCATCCTCAGAATCGGTTGACCAGACTTCAACGCCACCGAACTCATCTTCATCCACATTTTCCTGCACAATCAAGGCATTCATTGAACTATTAGATGCTTTCTTTTTCTTTATTTCTTCCAACTTTCGCATGTAATAAGCCTCATCATCTTCACCGTCCCTTTCTCAACCATCTTCCTCAACATGCAATCTTTGGCAAAGTGGTTCTTGCCATGACAATAATTGCAGTCGAATCCAGAGTCTCCAACAAGCTTGCTTTCTTTCTTGTCTCCATCCTTTTGAGAGGTGTTCTTCGTTTCTTCTTTCACCTTCTCAGAGCTGTAACGTCCTTGCCAGTTTCGGTTCTTATTGACATGGAACTTCTTTCGTGCAAACTTCTTTGGGTTGGTGACCATCATTGCATATTCTTCGCCAGTAAGGTCACACTCAGACATATCTGAATCCTCCTCTTCTTCTGCTACACTTTTGCCTTTTGAGACAAGGGCCAGCGATCCCACACCCGAAACTACCTTTGCCTCCTTGGTTACCACGCTTTCATGGGATTTAAGAATACCCACCAGTTTCGCTAGCGAGTATGATTTAAACTGTTCATGAGCTTTCACTGTTGAAACCACTGCCATCCATTCTGGTCTTAAACCATTCATGAAGGTCACCTTTTGCTCAATTAATTTTCTTTCAATGTCGTGCTTGATCATCTTGCTGAGGAGATGATTGAAGCGATCGAAGGTTTGTATCAGTTTCTCTTCAGGTTTCTGTTCGAAAGCTCCAAATTTTGAGAGCAACAAGGTTTGGATCGAGTGTTATAGATCCTCATTGGTTGAGTACAGTTCTTTTAACCTATCCCAGATTTCTTTAGCCGTCGTGCATAAACCTACTAAACAAAAAGTGTCAGATTGCAATGTGAATCTGATCATCCTCATGGCTTTCACGTTACATAGCAGCTTGTCCTTTTCATCCTGTGGAATCTTCTCTACGTCCACCAAAAGTTGATTATAATCTTTTTGAGTCATCACTGTCCTGTTCATTCCAGAATGAACAAACGGCCCAATCGTGATAGCTTCCCAGATGAGATAACCATTATCTTCATATCCAACTACGTAATCTTCAAAGTGATGCACCCACACTTCATAGTCTTGAGTGTAAAGAATGGGAACCCTTGTAGTGGATCCAATGCTGTTGGAGATGTTGATGGGATTAGTTTAAGAATCGCCGTGAGACATGATGAGCCTTTCCTTGGAACTGCTAGAATCAGACTTGTAAACTTGAGATTAGGGTTTTATCAAACACAAGAGTTACCGTCGACAGGAAGAAGACGGCTTCTTTATATTCGATAAAAGAGGAAACCCTAAAGAATTCTTCAAACAGAAGGAATGTGTATTGATTACACAATCTCCTGCTCTGATACCAATTGTTAGAACAAAGTTCTAGTAGGATCGATTGATTCTAAGCAGAAAAGCAATAAATAACATAATGAAGAACACAGGAAGGGTTTAATTGATGTCGAATGATTAAGCTTTAACACCTCAAAAGAGCTCGATTAAGAACTTCGACTATAGAGGTGTTTAGGGTTACAAAGCAATAATGATAATAATCACGACCGTATCTAAGGCATACATGCATGCACTATATATAACTTAACCCTAATCAATAATCACGGATGGACAGGCCCAATCCGGATATACAAAAATAAAGCCCATGACGCAACACAAAATACCCAACAGAAGAAGTAAAGGAGGTAGTTCTCAATGAAAATTGTTCAGCCGCCATGTTGAACAAAGTGCCTAAGAAGAGAGGTGACCCGAGTAGTTTGACATTGCCTTGTCAATTCGGAAATATGGCAACTATACATGCATTAGCGGATTCGGAGGCAAGTGTAAATCTCATGCCATATTCGTTCTTTAAGAAATTAAACCTTCCGGAGCCAAGGCCAATTCGAATGGCAATACACTTAGCTAATAAAACGGTGACATTTCCAAGGGGAATATGCGAGGACCTATTGTTAAAAGTTGATAAGTTCGTGTTTCTAGCCGACTTTATAGTACTAGACATGGAAGCGGATCCTCAAGTCCCGATCATACTTGGAAGACCCTTCCTCAACACCGCGAGTGCTATAGTAGATATGCGAGATTCCAAATTCACCCTTAGGGTGGGGGACGAATCAGTTACATTTGGGGTTGATCAAGCAATGAAGCATGCAAGTTTTAGTGATGATATGACATTCTCCGTAGATATGTTGGACGAACTAATAGAAGATTGGAAAAAAGACAAGTCGAGCAACTCCACCATTACTTTTGAAGAAGATTTTGATGCTGAAAGGGACCTGAAAGAGATAGAGAGACAGCTAGAAGATGTCGACTACAATGATTTAATCATAAGTGCAGAACGCTCGAGTCGCCGAGTCGACACCCCAGACTCGACGAGTCCATATGGGAAATCGCGATCAGATGAGGACTTTAACCTGGACTCGACGTGTCACCTATCTCGACTCGCCGTGTCCAGTGTGCAAAACACAAAAACAGATCTTAAAACTTTACCTGATCATATGGAGTATGCATTTCTTGAAGATGGTGATCAAAAACCAGTAATTATAGCTTCTGACCTCTCCAAATCTGAAAAAGAAGAGTTAGTCCATGTCTTAAAGAAAAGAAAGAATGCCATTGCATGGAATATCACCGATATCAAAGGAATAAGCCCCTCTTATTGCTCTCACAAGATCAACCTGGAAGAAGGAGCAAAGCCGGTAGTGCAACATCAAAGGCGATTGAACCCTAACATGCAAGAAGTGGTCAAAAAGGAAGTAGTCAAGCTTTTAGACGCGGGGATCATTTATTCTATTTCCGACAGTCCATGGGTTAGTACCGTTCAAGTGGTGCCCAAGAAAGGCGGGATGACGGTAGTAACGAACGAGAAGAACGAGCTTATTCCGACCCGAACGGTAACCGGTTGGCGGGTGTGCATCGATTATCGAAAGCTAAACGATGCCACTCGTAAAGACCATTTTCCCTTACCTTTTATAGATCAAATGCTTGAAAGATTATCCGGCCATAGCTATTACTATTTCTTAGACGGATTTTCTGGTTACTTTCAAATACCTATAGACCCAATTGACAAACAAAAGACTACTTTCACTTGCCCAAGTGGGACTTTTGCCTATCACCACATGCTTTTTGGGTTATGCAATGCACCTGCGACCTTTCAAAGATGCATGACGACAATATTCCACGACATGGTGGAAAAGTTTATGGAAGTATTTATGGACGATTTTTCTGTTTGCGGATCTTCCTTTCATTATTGTCTTGCTAACCTTGACTTGATGCTTGCTAGGTGCGAAAAAACCGATTTAGTTCTCAATTGGGAAAAATGTCACTTTATGGTTAAAGAGGGTATAGTCTTGGGTCACAAGGTATCCAAAGCAGGAATTGAGGTGGATCGGGCAAAAATTGATACAATTGCTAAATTACCTCCACCAACTAATGTGAAGGGCATTAGGAGTTTTTTAGGTCACGCGGGTTTTTACCGCCGTTTTATAAAAGATTTTTGTAAAATAACTAGACCTCTAACTCAATTACTTTTAAAAGACGCACCATTTAATTTTACTAAAGAGTGTCTAGAGGCTTTTGAAATTTTGAAAGAAAAATTGACTAATGCCCCGATCATTATTGCCCCGAATTGGAAATTGCCTTTTGAAATAATGTGTGACGCAAGCGACTTTGCATTAGGAGCCGTACTTGGCCAAAGGGTTGATAAGCACTTTCGACCCATTTATTATGCAATCAAGACTTTGAATCCGGCCCAAGAAAATTACACCCCAACCGAAAAAGAATTGCTAGCTGTGGTGTATGCTTTTGACAAATTCCGCCCTTATCTTATTTTATCTAAAACCACTTTTTTCACTGACCACTCTATTATTAAGTACTTGTTTGCCAAGCAGGATGCGAAGCCTATATTGATTCGTTACTAGAGTTTGCTTTTTTTACCTTTTCTCATTTTATCTTTCGTTTTTATTTTTCGATTTTCTTAGGATTTTTCTATCCAATTCTTCCTAATTGTCTACAAATGATTGCTTGAGGAAAAGCAAGGCCTGAGTGTGGGGTATGGTGTTAATATTTTAAGAAAAGTTTTTAAGAAAAGTGAAGTTTTTAGAAAAAATTTCAAACAGCTTAACAAACTCGCCGAGTTAGGCCACCTACTCGACGAGTCGTTACGTATCCAGAAAAATGGACCCGTGACATGACACGCCGAGTCGGTACCCTTACTCGACGTGTCGCTATTATTTACTGAAAAAATAATAATTTTACAATTCGGTAAAATTAGGGTTTTAACCCTAATTGAAACATCATTCTCATTCCACACAACAGCCGCCTCTACACGCCGTGCCAAACTCTCTCAAGCTTTCATCTTCATTCTTCTCTTGATTTCTCCAAAATCTTCATACAAGGTAACAATTTCTCAAGCTTTCATCTTCATTCTTCTCTTAATTTCTGAAAGAAACCGTTTTTGAAAATACATGATTTCTAGGGTTCTTAAATTTGACATGTTTTGTTATTTTTTTTCGCAATGGTTATGAATTAGTGTTTAGGATACCTTCGTGGACAAATCCCTGAGATAAATTTAGAGTTTACATGACTCAATACAGATCGAATCACAGCAGAATCCGAATTGTTCATCGGGCACGCCGTGTCTGTCACTGACTCGACGAGTCCAGTCGTGTTTGTTAGAATTTATGTTTTGATATTTTCTGTATTTTGTGGTTTGTTTGTGTTGTTTGTGTTATTTTGCAGGAACAATCCTTTCAGAAGGGGTCAAAGCTCCCGTGGGAACCAAGAATCCCATCCTTGGTTAAACTTTCCACGGATCAATTCCGAATCGACTATGAGGTAGTGGAGGAAGAGGTTGGAAGAGCTAAAAAAGAAGGAAATCAATGTCCCGAATGAAATTGATTGGGAGTGGCTTGGACGAGTGCGTTATGAGGAAGAATTAGCCCCTTATTTGGTCAAGACATTCACACATAATGGGGTGTCAATAACCCGTGACGGATGGAACCGGTTATTCAGAATTCAAGAACCGGTGTACCAGGAATTATGGTGGGAATTTTTCTCCACCATTTCTTTTCGTGGAGGAAATGATTATTATAGTCCGGGGAACATTGCATTTTGTCTTGGTGGGGAATACCGCCATTGTATGGAGGATCTGGCTTGGAGGTTGGGAATTTATGACCAACAATTGGTCAACACTGGTGCATTTGGTATTTTTCTTGAACATTGTCACCAAGTTTTTCCGGAGGGTGTCAAGGGTCCTATTTGGTGGAGCACTATTGCTAACAAGGTTTACATCCCCAAGTCTGTTCAAGAGGGGAGTATCAGATCACCCACCCACCGACTAATTCATCGCCTAATCTCAAGCACGATCAACATGCGGAAAGACGACGACATGGTTCCTAACCTTGATGTGTTTTATTTGTGGAGTATTATTACTCCAAATACTTTTTGCAGTCTCCCATATTGCATGGCATCCTATTTATCCGAGGGAGCAGTCAAGGACAGGAAGACTTCCAAAATCAATGGCGGGATGTTTGTGGCTCGCCTAGCAAGGTCGTATGGGTTGATGAATGCATGGGCGTGGGATATGTTGACAGTGATTCCGACCCCTCCTTTTAATCCCATTCTTTTTAGAAGAGTAAGAATTATTGAAGATTATGGAGGGGGCCACTATGCTATTCCTCATGATGATCCGGTGATAGCACCCGAGGAGCCGGGTAGGCGAGTGAGAAGACGCCAAAGAGAAGACCATGATGAACCACCGGTAGTCCCGGTTGATGATGAAGTACCAATGGATTGGTACAATGTTGAGATGCGCCGGTTACAAAATGATTTGGCTAGGGGGATCAATTTTAGTAACCAATCACACATCCAATTGTTTAATCACTTCCAACTTCCGCATATTGATGGAGGAAATTATCCGTATATTCACACATAGGAGGAGCGGATAGACACGAGAAGAAGTGGAGCAAGCAGAAGCGGAGCGCGGGATGCTGATGGAGATGATGATGAGGAGGAAGAAGAAGATTGAATGATCCTTTTTATTTTTATTTGGTTGTGTTGAAAAAATTTTATTTGTTGGTTTTTGTTTGATTTTTTTTGGACAAGTAGTTTAGGATTTGTTTTTGGTGTGTTTTCTTTTATTACATGGTTTGTTTTAGTCTTTTCAGAACTTGGATAAAGGGTTTGCACAAAAAGGGTCTCGAGAGTGATAGAAGTGTCGAGTCTAGGCAAGAGAGAATGGAATCCGAGTTTAGAGTCCGGTCAAGAAAAGAGTTGGAAATTGTTTAAATACTGAAGGAAAAAATGGGAGAGTCTCAAGTGATCAGTTTCCAAATACATCAGAATCAACTTTGGAGCAGAATATAAAATTTTCCACCCAGCGATGGACTTGCCGAGTGCACTTACTGACTCGACGAGTCCCAGTGTAATTTCACGAATTCTGCCTTTTCGTGTTACAACTCGGCGAGTCACATACCACACTCGACGAGTTGATACGTATTTCACCTCTCAAGCTTATGATTTGATGATTATTTCACACAGCGATTGGCTGCACTTATAAAGATCAATTCCTGAAGATTTCCGAGAGTCTTTCCTTCAAATTTTTTTAGAGCTATGAACCACACGAGATATGACGCCCAAGGCATGGATGAGCTATTCCCATGCCAAAGTCAGCTGAAGATGGAGCTCAAAAGAAGAAATATCAACCTCGCCACTACTATTCCGGGGGAGTTTGTTCCAATTCCCTCTTTACTTTTGTGTTTTTCTATCATGCATAACATGCAATGGAGACACTGCATGAATTAAGTGTGGGGTAGGGGGTTGGTTACATTAGATAACTTAGGATCTTAATTTAGGCTTAATTTTAAAAAACAAATTGCATTAAAATTGCTAGGATTAATTCAGAAAATTATGGTAAAAGCAATTAGGATTCATGCTAGTATTATGTTTTATGATTCTATGAGGACCCAAATGTTTAGTTGAGCCAATATATGTTATAATGCATTTGTGGCCTCCCTTATTCTAGTGAAATCATGGGACAAAAACACAACCTCGCTTAGTTTGAGGGATGCAATATGTTTAGCATCGTGTACCAGAAATCTATCCAGGAAGGTTTGTACCTTAACCAGTAAGGGTTGAAGTTAAGCACCCCTTCTTAAGCATGTAGGATTTGAGTGAAAAAAAAAAGTAAGATCTACATGTAAAAAAAGAGAGAAATTACCAAAAAGTTGAAGAATTTTTAGAGCTATCAAGTTTAAAGTTTAAAGATCAAAGATCAAAAATTCTGAAGAAATTCAAAAGTTGAAGATACCGAACATCACACAAAAAGGTGATGAATTCAAAGTACAAATTGAAGATCTAATATCAAAGAAAGTGAAGAACTCAAGAGCTCCATTATGGTATCTAAAAGTTGTAATTCTCTAGACTATGTATGCTTGGGTAGCTTTACAAAAAATACCTTGAGGTTAAAAAAGTTTTCTGAGGATTGATTCGGAGGGATGCATAAAATGAGCGTTGTTCGAAAGAAGTGGGCAAGTGTTTATGAGGATTGTGAGTATTTAGAGTATGGGGGTTCCTTAGGAAAATTTTAGACACAAATGCATGCATTGAGGTCTTGGCATAATGGCTGGGTTTGATTAGGATTGTTTTATGTGATGTTAGTGTGTTTAAAATTCAGTTTTGCTTGGGGGCAAGCAAAAGTCAAGTGTGGGGTAATTTGATATGTGCATAATTAGTCATATATTTTGTATAAAATATTAATACTTTTTGGATAATTTATTGCACTTATGGAACAAAAGATGCTTAATTACGTTTAAATTATATTTTCAGTTCAAAAGAAGTGCTCGGAAGCAAAAGGAAGCAGGAGAAGCTATCGGGAGCTTGGGAATCAAAGAAAGAAGAAAAGAGCCAAAAACCAAGAAGGACTCGGCGAGTTGACCCTTGACTCGACGAGTTCGCACGAACATTCTCGAAGCAGAAGAGTCCTTGCCTTGTCGTACACGGGGATTTAATGAGAGACTCGACGAGTCAGTCCCTGGACTCGACGAGTCGCTTCTAATCTATAAAAAGGGGCTTTCAGATCGATACCCGGTTTTTCTAAGAAACCCTTGGAGGATACTTTTCGATTGAAGGACTGCTGGAGCGTAGGAAGTCAAGGAATCAAGTCTACATTCAATCTTAAGGAGGATTAAGGCAAAAATCAAGTTTACTCTTACCCAATCTCTTGTCTAAACCATGTTTTTATTAGTAGATTTCGTTTGTGACTTTGATTTTTCTGTAATCATGAGCTAAGACTATTTTCTTCTGTTTAGGAAAGACAAATTTTGTGATTATGTGTTGATTTTATGATTTGGATTATTCTTATTTGGTGATTTGTTTTGCTAAGCTTGTTAAAGACCCTTATGTGTTAATTATGACTATTTTCTGTTAATTAACCTGTAATTAAGTTGCATGACCATATCTTAATTGCTAATCTCATATGATTTATGTGAAAACATTGTTATATGCCTAGGAATAGCGAACGTGAAACTAGGGTTAATAGAGAATAGGAAAATTAACGTGTGAGCTTGTGTGACGAACCATCAGCAAGAGGTTAATTGAAGGACCAATTTAATTAACCACTACAAGTCTTACTTAACCCGAATAAATAAACTAGGAAATTCATTAATTTAGACAACTGGCCACTGCTTAGATTAATTTGTTTTCTAAGGACTAGTAATAGCGAACGTGAACCTAATCACCTTAATCGGTAGCCAAAGAAGAATTAATCCATTGCACTTTTCATAAAATCAACCATAGGATCAAATGAGTCAAACCTAAACATAAGTCTCCTTTACCATTGAATTTAGTTGATTTTTACTCTCTAGCTCTTATTTGTTTTGTTTGAGTTTTAGTTAGATATTTAAGTTTTCTAGTCTTGCAAAACTAGAGAAAACCACTTCTTTTATCATTTGTTTTTAGATAGTACTAGTAGTTAATTTAAAATTTACCGTTCCCTGAGTTCGATTCCCTGCTCACTAAAAACTATACCACCAATTGACAAGTACACTGCCTATTGTGTGTCAAATTTACATTAGGAAAGTAGGATTAAAACTAGTTCGCTTTACACACATCATCTTGCATGGCCAATAAGTGTTAAATGCTAGAAACCCCAACCTCTTAACCCATTAAGACCACCAAACACATGCATGGGGAAGAATTAAGAGCCAAAACCCTATTTTTATGCTTCTAAACTTCTCAAAACGTCTAAAAGGACAGTTTAAACGGACAGTTTAAACGGACAGTTTAAACTTATGAAAGGGTATCATTCATACACTAACACTTGGCTATTAGACTTTGATCCGACATACATGTGGATATTGTTGGAGGGAGTTTGCTTTGATTCCCTGCAATACATAGATATTTTACCTTACTAAAGTTAGACTCAAATGTTCACCTCGGGGTATACTTATGTTAAACACCTAATGGTTGTGCTTTAGTTGCTTATATTGCCTCGTGGATGGTCTTCTTGTTGTAGATTTTGATTTTGTGTGTATTATCCTTCTACCATGTTTGCACACCAGAACCCAACATAGCACATGTGATGTATCTATTATATTGATGAACCAATACACGCATTCAACCTAGATGCAACCCCTTCTAACGACAAAAATCTTAATCTTATATAATATAATAAAATCCACCCTATGAATGGTTTGTTTTGACTTTTGTTGTGATAATTAGGTTATAATATCTATATGTTATTTTATTTTTATTTTTGAAAAAATATCAACATCATCCTCGTAAGTGTTGCAAACTAAAACAGTTTCTTGGTGTATTTATACAAGAAAAAATAAATATGATTTTAATGGTATAAAAATACTTTTTCAATCAAATTACCATGACATTCTTACAAATTACCCTTTAATAAATGGTTAATGATTATTTACGTAAGAAAATTACACCTTTTTATTACATATAGTAGATATTTGATTAATTTATGTAATTTGTTTTGGTTTGATACTAGTATATTTTATCAATTTTGAAACAAAATTGACATTACCAATTCATACATCAATCGGTAAATTTGGGATAAAAGGTTTAAAAGATAATTACCTAACTAATAATAACTATATTTCTGTACATATTTTCATGAAGACATAATTTAGTTACATATAACGGTCCATTGGTTTTTACAACCCATGGCGAGATTAGTTAATAATGCCCTTATGTCCGAACCGTTACAACATAATTTATAATACAAAGGTGGTGTACATTTTGTATTTAATATACTAATATAAACAAAAAAAACCTGCTAAAATTACTTAAAACAATGTTTAAAATGAATAGATTCACCAAAGACAACCATATATTTTATTAACTTTTAATATTTGCAACATAAATGACAACTCTTTTTTCTGCCAGAGGTTTATCAAAATAAAAATTCGCATGCAACCTTTCTACATCACAAGCTATCATTCAAAACAACATTTCATTATACCATAAATTTGTCTCAAAAACCACATCAAACTCATGGAATCATTAAACCTTCAATTCAGACCCTAAAACAGATCGGATCAGTGGGTGAGAAACATCTTCATCAATGCACACAAAAGCAATGTACTTTGGATCTGAGACCAACATTAGCATTAAACTTCTAAGCTTTTACTTTTCAACTATTAAACTTTGATTCCTACCCCTAAACAGATCGTCTTCGAAGATTTAACGAGTTTCAAACTTTTGAAACTTTAAACCTTGATTTTATTTCAATTCTAAATTGAGCCGTTGGATCTCTTTATTTATGAATGAGGGAAAGAAACCAGATTATTCCCTCCGCGATGTGTGAAACAGTGAAGAATGAGTGAACCGAGAAGTTAGAAGTTTAGGAGAACACTATAACTACGTGCTCACTCATTCAACATCATCGTCCAATGTCGTTTCTGCCTCTGGTACAACATCCTGAATCAGAACTTTAGACAGAAAAAATATACATCCTGAATCAAATATGCGAACTCGGATTAATCAGATAGACAAACAAAACGTAACGCCCCGATTTCCAGGAGTTAATTGGTTTAATGTCCTACTCGACGAGTTGGTTGCCCTACTCGTCGAGTAGCAGCGGGGTTGGAACGCGTGTTTAGTGACCTACTCGACGAGTCCACTAAGGGACTCGACGAGTAGGAGCTGGCAGATGAAACCCTAAATCTCAGGGTTTTGCACCCTATTTAAGGAATGATAAGCCTCCTATGGCCTCTTTGCAGTCTTTGAGAGCCCCTTAAAACCCTAATACGTGTGTGTGTGTGCCCATTGTGTGTTTGAAGCTTGAAGAGAGGATCCTTGGAGGGAGAAGGCTTAGAGGAGAAGGAGAGTGGAGCAAGTAGAGTGTGGGAATCCACTCTTATCTCAGTTATCATCTTCTGGAGGTAACCAAATCTCCTTTTCCTTGTGAATCTCTTCTATTGGTTGAGTTTTAGGGTTTTTGGTGAGATATTAAGTTGGAAAGATGAGCTATGGGCTAGATCTGAGGTTGTAACTTCAGATCTGGACCCTCCTTGGATTCTATAAGCATAAAGTTTCAGTTTTGGTCATGATTAAGGTCCCTCTTGAGCATGAAGTTCCATTAAGAACTTAAAATAGGCATTTAGAGCCCTTATAGCCATGCATGCACGTAAAGTTTGCAACTTTACGTGATAAGCATGCCCTAGAAGCTTGGATATGTGATTTGGAGCCGCTGCATGGCTCAGAACAACTCTGTATGGAAAAAGGACTGAATAGACTCGACGAGTCGCAAGGTTGACTCGGCGAGTCACATGAAGATGGCCGTGGACTCGACGAGTTGGATGAACAACTTGGCGAGTCCGATGAAGATCACCATAAGACTCGGCGAGTTGAAGAACAACTCGGCGAGTCAGATGAGTTTTCCCCAAGTTATGAATGTATGTGTGTTCGTCGTGTGCAAAAAGGAAAACTCGACGGGTGGACTTAGAGTTTGGTCGAGAATCGGAGAAACTCGACGAGTCACCTCGATGACTCAGCGAGTGGGATAGTGTTTCAAGGAACTCGACGAGTAGCCGAGGGTACTCGGCGAGTAAGGTCAAGATGGACTGTTGACCTTGACTGAGGACTTTGACTTTGACCAGGGGTTGGCTAGTGAGTTATGGGGTACCTTCTAAGGTTAAGGACTTATGAGTATATTGTGCTATGGTATTAGGTGGTGGAGCCTGTGCCAAGTGATTCAAGAGTTGGGTTTTATCTTCCGGGTCGACATTTACGAGGTGAGTTATCCTCACTATACTAAGGGGTCTAAGGCACCAAGGCCGGCCCATTGGATATGATATCCTAGTAGTTGTATTATGTTGAGTATGAGTTGGTTATGCATGCTAGTTTGATATGCTAGAGGGTGGGTCTGTAGGACTACCTGTGATACTGATTGATTTCCTGTATGTGCATTATCTGTTACATGTTGATATGTTATGTGGAATGGGTTGAGGATGTACTGCTCCGTGCGGTAGCCAACAAACCCTAGAGTATTCCAGATATGAGCTGAGGGCCCGGTAGGCATTCCAAACTCATACTGAGGACTCGGGAGCATTCCAGATATGAGCTGAGGGCCCGGTAGGCATTCCAGACTCATACTGAGGACTCGGGAGCATTCCAGATACGAGGTGAGGGCCCGGTAGACATTCCAGACTCGTACTGAGGGCTCGATGGTATTCCAGATACGAGCTGAGGGCCCGATAGGCATTCCAGACTCGTACTGAGGGCCCAGGGGTAATCCAGCTTGTAAAGCTGTGGACCCATTGCATGCTGTTCTGTTCATTTTGTTATGATATGTCATGGTGTGACATGGTTATGTGGACTGTATGTGTATCGGTATTTTGGGGGTAACTCACTAAGCTCTCGGGCTTACAGTTTCAGTTTATTGTTTCAGGTACATCAGGGGATCGCGGCAAGGCGAAGGCATGATCGTACAGCTCCTCCTATTATGTTTATGTTTCTGGGAATACTCTGATAAAAATGTATTTTGAAAACAAAGTTGTAATGTTTTGATGAACTTGACATGTTTTGAAAGTTTAAATTTGTTCGAAATTTTTGGGTGTTACACAAAATGTTAAAAATCGGATTGTAATCATAATAACAATACAATAAGCACAATTATAGGTCTCCAGCAAATTAATTATCTAGAAATCTGATAAGGTTTAATCAAATCGAAAAGCATACCTCCTGAAGGCTGAAGTCTCCAACTCCTATCTTCACTTTTAAGAATTAGGTATCCATAAATTGTATATACATAAGAAATCGGGACAGAGGGTGAAAGGGCAGAGGGCATTCAGAAATCGATTGAATGACGGACAGGGGTATACAAAATTGGATGGCTAAGCATAGATGAAATAGATTCGTAAGTGGGAGAGTATCCATAAATCTTGTGTGTTGACAAAGAAATCGACAAGAGAGACTCCTAGTTTATCGTTCTCTACATCCTGATTCACTGAGTCGTCGACGCTTCGTTATTCAAGGTGAGTAGGCGTCGATTACATAGCCAATCGTTTGATTTCCCACGCCTTTGCCTGCCTGCATCAGATTGAAGTAATTGCATCATCATTCAACAGTAACATACAACCCAAATAATACCTAACAGTATTAATGGACTGAAATTATGCACTATATTTTTTGATGCCGTGGGCCTATGCCCAATTCGCCCATGTATTGGGCCGGCCTGTATAAGTCACTAACCTTTCTATTTCAATGCAATTGAGTTGTCTGTTAGTATACATACCAAACATAATGATTTATGGAAAAGGAAGCTAATAAAATTCAATAAGATTTAAGGGGGAGTGGGTGGTAAAAACACTTGGCATTTTCTTGGCTTCTCATACAAACATCACCCCTAGCTCTAAGGTGGCATGACATTATGACAAACTAAAATGGTATTTAAGAGAGAGAGAGAGAGAGAGAGAGAGAGAGAGAGAGAGAGATAGTTTTTATTTATTTATTTACTAGTTTATAATTCGTGGGAACCACGGTTATAAAATTAATTAAACTTTTATAATAAAAACTCAAAATTATTAATCACTTATTTTAAATAAATTATTAATTAAGAGATTTTTTTAGTTATATAAAAATTATAATCGTTGATTAAATAAATATGTAAAATTATATCACTTTATAACTTGTATTAATTTTATTTTAATTTTTATTCTAATGTTAATCATTTAATATAATTAGAGTGGAAAATTTCAAATTTCAAATGGAGAATGGAGAATCAATAGGTTGACAAGTGGCATGCATTAATTAGGAGACATAATAGGGTGACGCATGACAAAAGAAGAATAAAATATGTATTAATTAGTAGGCCTAATTGATAACACATGTCAAAAGGAGAATAAAATTATTCTTTTATTAGAATAAGAATTATTAGAATAGGGATATTTATTTTTTTACCATGTTAATTTATCCTTTTAAAATGTCATGTCATTCATGTTATGCAACAAAATTGACATGACAATGAATTTGGGCTTTAAAGGCAATGTGACATCATTACATGTCATGATCCACTCCCTCTCACCTAAAATAAAATAAAATTGGCATTCTTTAAGAACAAATTTTTTAATAAGACAAAATAAACAACTTTTTTATATATCCAATGAATTATATTTGATTATTTCGCTTATCTTATCAAACAATGCACTAGAGTTTGAAAGGCAGAAGTCTTGCGGACTAAGAAAAACAAAAAGGAGCTTGTGATTGTGATTGAAAAGAGGAAAGTTTTAGAAGTGAAGTTCAAGATTCATACTTCATGGTTACCTTTTCACCCATTTGACATTTCTATCCTTTTTTGGGGTTTCATTATTTCTTTTAAACTAAATTTCATTATTGGTCTTTACGGTTTTCAAAAAGTCATATGGTAAGAACTACTATCAAAATCGTTACATGTTTGGGCTAAGTGGTTTCTAAACATTGATTGGTCATTTTCTTTGACTCCGCTTGATTTTGGACGTTAGCCCCTCCCCATGCACACACGCATATGCCACTCAAACAAGGGTATATGTGTCTTTTTATTTCCCCAATGTTCATATACTCCTTTATCAACCAAACCCCCCAAATTAACTTCTTCCTCGGACCTTCTTCTCCATTTTTCTTCTTCGCATGCTCTTTGACGCAAAAAAAAATGGTTTTTTGTTCTTATGGAATGTAATTTTCATCACTTTGTAGACTAACCTAAACCCATGAAAGAGGTTCTAATCTTGTTCAAAATGCATGTTTATAGGATGGTTTGACCCACCAATATTCCCTAAGGTTGTTATGTGATTCATTGAACATGTTCATGCATGGTTAAGTTAGATTCCCTCTAAACATTGTGCTAGATCTCACTTTTTTGGTAATACTCTATTCCCTACCCATTCAATGCGATTTCTAAATATTGAAGTAAAAACCACAATTTTCAATAATATATATATATATATATATATATATATATATATATATATATATATATATATATATATATATATCTTCAAATAGCAAGGATAAAATCCCAAGATTTAACGTGAAGTTGCAATATTTTAGATAATCCAAAATAAAAAGTAGGGCACATCGGTAGGTCGAACCACCCAATAAACCTCCATTTTGGACCTAACTTAGAACAAGACCGAAACCTCCTTCCTAGGTTTAGGTTAGTCCACAAGGTGATAGCAATTACCATGCTTCCACAAGAACAAAAAATACCATTTTGATTTTTGTGTAAAAGAGCCTACGAAGAAAAATAGAGAAGAAGGTACGGGCAAGAATGTAATTTGGGGGTTGATGTTGTAAACGAGGATATGAACATTGGGTAAATAAAAATATACAAATACCCTCGTGTGAGGGGCTAGTAGGGTGGTCTAATGGTCAAGCTTAAACAAAATCAAGAAAAAGGGCCAATCGGGAACAATATGTACCAAAAGCATAACAGTTTGATAGTTTTCTTCACCATGTAACTTTTTACAAACCACAAGGACTATAAATACCAAATGACTTTTGCCCTCATTCTTTGAGGCTGATCGTTCAGATATAGTTGGATTTAGAAATATTTTAGGAATATATTGCATTTGCTTCGTTGACAAACAAGCGGTTTTATTTTCAGTCCTCTCCATGGAATGTATGCATTGATTGTTTAGTTTTTGTTTTTGTTGAATATTTTCATGTTGTAGATAGATGTAGACCTGGCAAACGTGTTGTGTCGTGTCGGGTTCGTGCCGTGTTAAGACATTAAACGGGTTGAGAGTGCTTGACCCTAACCCGACCCGTTTAATTATCGTGTCGTGTCGTGTCAACCCGTTTATTTTCGTGTCGATTTCGTGTCGGGTTTCGGGTTATGGTTTAAACCTTATAAATATGTTGTGTCATGCCGGGTTGAAATATTTTAAAGGTTGAAAAGTAAGAGTCATGAAGGAAAAAAAATGAAAAAGTGAAATGCTGGAGTTGGTAGATGGAACGGAAAAAAAATTATACTCCCTCCGTCTCATATTTATTGTTCATTTTTTACTTTTGAAGTTTTTATTTTTCTACTTTGACCTTTAATATTTTTATTTGTGTTATAAATTACTTGATAAAACTTATAACAATGAAAAGACATTTAAAACACAATCCATTCATATATTTTGCATTAAGTGTTATATATATCAAAAACAAAAATATTTAAGCTCAAATTTGAAGAATAAAGACTTCAAAAGTCAAAATTGGACAATAAATATGGAACGGAAGTAGTAGTAAGTTTAGAAAGTAAAATGGAAAGAGTTAGAGTTAGGAATCAAATGAGATAGGTAGTGAGGAGGATTAAAATTAAGTCACTTTGAAATTTTGAATTTTACTTTTAGTTCTTCAATTTGGGCCACTACAAATGTATAATATTTAAAATATTTATAAAAATATGAAATATATATATATATATATATATATAATTAAACGGGTCATCTTCGAGTCATCTTCGAGTTGAAAGTCTTGACCATAATTCTACCCGTTTAATTATCATGTCGTGTTGTGTCAACCCGTGTACATAAACGGGTCGAAATCTCTGACCCTAACCCGCTAACTTCGTGTCGGGTTCGTGCCGGGTTGTCGTGTCGTGCCAGATTTTGCCAGGTCTAGATAGATGATATTTTAGATTAGCATTGATATTTTGATGTTTAAGAATGACACATATGATATTTTGATATTTAAGAAAAAAATATATGATATTTTAATGTTTAAGAATATAGACGATATTTTAAAATTTTATGAAAGGTAAATATTATATTTAAAAATTAAGTTGGACAAATATAATATTTTTATGTTTAATAAGGGGATATACAAAATTCTTTCTTTATTGAAAATGTTGATTTTTACTTCAGTCTTTAGATGTCTTTTGCTAATATCAAGATAAAATAGTTTTGTAAATCTTTTCTAATGTTTAATGTTAAGCATAAAGTAATTATAACTTAAAGATTTTCCAAAAAATAAAAGAGATAATTTTCATGATATCAAAAATTAATCTAAAAATTGATATTTGTTTTGAGAAGAACTAGAGTTTAATGATAAAAAATTATAAATAACTTACAGAATATTTGTGAATTGTAACTGATTTAAGAAAAAGTTATACTTTTTAGAATCAATTAATGACGAAAAACATTTATCAATTGTTTTCTTTTTACTTATTTATCACTTGTGCACAAATCATTGTCCAAGAACGCTATCAAGACAAAAAGAAAAGAAAAAATTACTCAAATAGGTTACATGGATGTGATTAATACGCTTTATTGAGAAAGAATAAAGAGAAAGTAAAAGCAAAAGAAAAGGGGGCAACATGGTAATTTTAACCTTAGGAGGGTATGTTTCTCTTTATTTGTTTTCCCAATTCCCTCCACAATCTTTTGTAGTAATTCTTCAAATTCCATGGTCATTCATCACTAAGATGTTTATTAATTATTAAACTGATCATTTAAGCTCATGAGATTTAATATAAACTTATAAATTAAATTTTGTTCTACAAATAATGGATGGTTTTAACTTGTTATAGTATCAAATAATACTTTCTCAATATTATAGTATTACCTCATTTTCAAGGCATAACACTAAATTTATATGTATTTCAAAACTAAAGACATAAACACTACACTCCAAGCAGGAGACTTTTGATAATTCGATCTTCATAAGGTTTCAAGATCTTCAAGTAACTTGTCCCATTCATTTGTCTTGCTTTCAGATTTCTTCATACAATAAGCCTTTACACATGCAAATCCCCAAACCATAAGGACCAAAATCGCCATAAAGACCAAAATCGCGATACTTGTTTCTGAAAAGAAAAGAAAAAAAAAACTCAAATCTAATGCCAATTGAGTACAAGAAATGAGTTTAAAATAGAACCAAGTTATCTAAATGTCTAATTAGGCAATTAGCTATATAACAAATGTTATATTATTTTATCAAAACTTTTAGTTTATTCATCTAAATGTCTAATTAGCCAATTAGCTAATATAACAAATGCTATACGCTACAAATGTAGAGATATATAACAAGACAATAATCAAAACTAAAAGATTCTAAAGATTAAAATCTTGACTTTGACCTTAAAAGGTAAATCAACATTACCTTCTCCAATGGATTGAACACCAAACCACCTTCTTTTAGCTTCTGAAAAATCATCAAAACCAGTCGAATCCCATGTCAAATCAAGACCAAAACTATCATCAGAAACGTAAGAACTATACTCAAATGGAATCGAGACAGTTTTGATAAGCTCACAAGAACTGGGAATATCTAACGATGACTCCACAACATAAACATGGTGTTTAGAATCACTTAAACATGGGATTTGTTCGAAAGATCCCAAAAGATTGATCGAGCAATTCAAATACGTATAGTTTCTAACAACATGATAGTATCGAAAGGGTGTAGGATCAAGATTGAGGTTCAAGAACACTTGAAAGACGCAATCTTTTGGGTCGATTAGAGTGAGTTTTCTGTGATCGTATGAGATGGATTTCACGCCCAAATCGCCGTAATTTGGGAATTTGATCATGGTTTGTTTGTGTTTGCAGAAAGAATTGACTTTGAATGGAAAATGGATTGGGGGTTGATCATGGTTGCAGGTATGTGAGGTGAATTTGCCATCAAGAACCTCCATGATTGTAAAGATTAAGAAAATGGGAACGAAGGATTTGCGAGCTTCCATTAAAGATGATTCAATGGAATTCAAGAAACTTGCAAAAAGATGAATTACAGAATTAGTTAGCTTCTTGGATACTTGTGTTAAGTAGTTGTTGGAATGTCTGTGGGTATTCTTGGCGACTTCTTTAACAGCTTTCCTGAGGAGACTGAGTCAAGAGTAAGGTACAAGTTCTTATGCATGAGGTACAAGTGATTTATTATGAGTGAATGGAGAAAAGTAGACTATTTTATGTTGGGTTTACTTAGTGTAGCAAACTTGAGAAATTGGGGGGAAAAGGAAACACTATGGAAGATTTTTTGTGGGGAGAATTTCCACTAACATTTTCCAATTGACAATTTAGCCCATCTTCTAAAAGTCTAGTCACTTGACCTAAAAAATGGGGAATTGTATTTGTATATATGTGTCTAAATGATATTTGATTTTAAAGTTGAATAGTTATTTTGAAGCTTTTATAACCATAAATATGACTAAATTACTTAAATCGATATTTATTTTATAAAAAGTCGTAAGTTTAATATCTAACTATTTGAAAAAAGAATTTGACGTTTAACTGTAAGTTTATTATTATTTTTTTAGAATTGTCATGTTTTGCAGGATAAAATGTATCTTATAAATAGTTTTATAGAAAAATAAATACTTATACTGAATTTTTTCAAATTGTTTTCCAAATATACCCTTTAATATTTGTAAAAATCAAATTCCCCAAGTAAAACCTATATTTACGAATACATGTGACTAACATGTCAATTGAGTTTCATTTGTATCATTTTCTACATGCTGTTTTACATAATTTTATATTTGCAGTTAGTTTTTATCAGATATCATTTTTATCAACTAGATTTTCAATTATAAGTTATCAGTTAGCTGTTCAGTTGGTCTGTAAACAGAACCTAATATGTGAATGATTTTTTATTCCTCTAGGACCATATTTGAACAATCTTGGTCTAACTATACAACCAAAATATAGGTAATTAAATTGGTTGGTATAAAATATAAAACCTTCTTGTTTACATTTTGGATTCTTTGAACATTCATAATACAACTCTTTTCTTTTTGCTTTTCTGTTTTAATTATTTTTAATGAAATACGGTAACCTACTTGTAATATCATTTTTTAATTGAAACTAAAAGTAGATTGCTTAACATGATAAATTGATAAGTGATGTCCTTTTTAAAAGCAAATTACATATATAAACAAAACAAAAACACATGTCAATCATATAAACTATAAAGTATAAAGTACTTTTTTTTTTTTTGGTGTAGACTATATGAGAAATTATCAGCCACGTTTGGTTTTATAGATCCTCATATTTTGTTGATCCACACCTTTTATCTTATTAAAATGACAATCCAAATTTCCTAAATACGTTTAATATTAGATAAAAAATAACACAATTAATATGACTATGGCTAACTTTAGAAAAACTTACATTTTCAGCATTTTTTATTCCAGAAAAATCACTGATAATCTGAATTTTTCTCATTTAAACCATTATTTATACACACAAAAAAAAACATTATTTCCCAAAAAAACTATATGACATAAAACTTGTATTCCAAGCATTTAAATGATCATACACACAGTTACAGACTTACAGTTGCAGACAAATATAGAAACACTCAAGAATTAAGACAACAAACAAACTCCATGAACCCTATTAAAAAAAATCTATACACTTTATAAATAATACAACTTAATATCAGGAATAAAAATAACAAAATAGGTATTAAAATCAAAATTAAAGAAGATCTTTAGCTAGTCTGACAGGTGTCTCCTGTAAAAATGCCACGTCACTATTCGATTCAGTCAAAAGATGATGACGATGATCATCATCCACTTCATCTTCTTCACTCCCCATTGTTAATGGTGAATCACCCGAATCTGATTCTTCATCTGTTTCAATTTTCAACAGCAATTTTTACTACCTAAAATATAAGGGTATTTCTGTAATTTTTCCAAAATTATAATCAAAGCTCACCAGAAATTGTTGCATGATCAGGTAGATGTCTAACAGCTGCAACTTGAATGTTTTCAGGCAATAAACAGTTGCAGAAAGACCCTGTTCAAAGTTTAAAAAAAAAATCTATAAATCTTGAATCTTTCAAAGTGGAATGATAAAAATGAATGAAGGAGGATATAATTTCTTACCGAGTTTAGCCAACCGGTTGACCCAACCGGGTATTGGTTTCCCAGTGAGTCGCATTGATACTTCATTTGTGAAATGATTGCAGTTTTTTGCAATTAAATGATATGTGTCACCATAATATTTGTTAGAAAGATGTTCCATGAATGACCGGAATTCTGAAGGAGACATGTTGGTGCTTCCCAATGGAATTGAACGCCTGAAGATAAATCCCGGGCAGCTTTTTGGCTCCACTTCAAAGACTCCACTGGTTGGGTACTCGTGTGCTCCAAATGCGTATTCCATGTCATAGACTGATTATCATATCATAGTGTAAAGATATTACTTGATTCAAATCCAATTCAATGATTATCTGATAGTTGTTCATAGTAAGAAGTATATAGTGAAATTGGAAATGCTGAATCTCAGATAGGAGTAGATTATGGAGATCTAGAAACATATGTTTACTTGATGTAGCAAAAACTTGAAATCAAAACTTAGATTCTGATAGAAATTAGGTTAGTTTATCAATTCCAGAATCTGATAGCAATATTGAAAGTCAAACGTAAGGGAGTTGAATAGAATCTGGAAGAAATCGAATTCAAATGATATATATTCAATCGTTTTGAATTTGGAATTTGGAATTAGTTTACCTTCGATACCGGAATGGAAGATTCCGAAGCCTAACCAGTAGAGGTAGTTATTGACAGGGGTGAGATCATATACGTTGAGATACAATAAAGCATGATCACTTCCTCCATTTCTAAGCTCTCTAGACGAATTCATCGGAAACAGCCGCATTGTTTTGTTTTATATCTATGCACAGTTACAGACACACCACTTCGCCTCTGTTCAGTGCTCCCAATTCTTTCTCCAATGAAGATTATCCGTGTAAACCCTAAACTCCCAACCCTACAAAACCCTAAAAGATGGAAACTAAAATTAAAATCGGAAGTTCGTGAATGAAGAGATTAAAGGCGCATGGAAGTCTAAATCTAATACAGCAAATCGAAGCTAAAAAAACGACAATCGTAATACAGTCTTACATCGATTTGAGCTGCAAGTTTAAGCCACCAATTCGGATGAGAGAGAGAGAGAGAGAGAGAGAGAGAGAGAGAGAGAGGTACGTGTGTGTGTAAGCATTCATTAATTTTGATCTGGCAAAAACCATATATCGATTAACGGTAATTTTGTAATTAAGGATATAATCACTAAAAATGACAAAGATGGGGTCCTTGATGATATGACAATTTTTTAAAATATTTATTATAAAATAATTATTTATTTTGTAGAATAAACGTTACGATTTTGATATTACAAAATCATTTTATACAAGAAATATGTTTAAAACTTTAAAATTTTGTGAAATAACTTTTAGAGTAAATAACATAATGATGTTTATGGTATACATAACTTCTTATTTTCAATATAAGTTTCAAAAGCTTCATACCCAAGGCTTCATATCACTACGGTATATAGGTTCGTTTAAATAGTCTTATCTGTCTGTCAAATCAATCCCTACCTATAGTTCTAATCGTCCCCTAAAAAAATCATATTCATTTTATTCTCTCGTCCAACAAACTGAAGTTAAAATACAATGTTTTGGTTAATTTTTATGTTGGATTTAGATCTTTCGCTTTTAATTCAATGGATAATTTGGTGGATTGCATTGATGCGAGACCGATGGCCAGATCAGAAAAGGATATCATTCTATGGTGGTTATTTGGGTGTTTTGGACTTACAAGAATATTGTTTTGTTCTGGCATTCTAAGTTTAAGAAATAGTTTATTTTTGATAGTGTTGTAGATAATTCATTTCGTTGGTTTTCTTTTAGAAACTCTAAGACTAAGAAAAATTGGGTTGCTTGGATGCAAAATCCAATCATTCCTTAATTTTGTTTTTGTTTTTGGCTAGCTTCTTTCTAGCCTTTTTTTGGTTTCTAATGTATTGCTGTCTTTCAAAAAAATATAGTGTTTAGGCAATAATCATCAATCTTTAAGATTTCATTGAAAATCATTACCAAGCAATTGGTTTAACAATGTAGAGCATTCAAGGAACTAATATGGTGGTTTTTTAAAACATTTATGGTAGATGAGCCATCGAGGAGGATTTATGACAGAAGAATGTTATGTGGGCCACACCATATGAAGATATTCAAACCAATATATGGGGGAGTATGAGCTTGGAAGAGAATGGTACAAATGATGTTGTTTATAGCTCACATCATTTGTTCATATTTGTTATTTTGTTGAGACATGTATGGACACGAGAATCTTAGATTGTTATGAAATTAGATGATACTTGTCAAGACTCTGAACAAATCTGATGCCACTTGCCAAACTCTGATACCACTTTTTAGGAAGTAAAGCGGAAAACAAGCAAAACCAAAAGCACATAAGACATAGTATTTATGTGGTTTGGTCAAGGTGACCTACGTCCACGAGCAGGAGAGAGGTATTTTTTATTTCAGAGTTCTCAAACAAAGGTTACAAGTACAACCAGCAGAGATTCGTCCTATTAACTAAGGATACAAAAGACAAGACACCGGATGACTTAGCATGCATCCCTATTTATACTAAAGGGATCAAACCTAAAACTCTAATAAGCCAAACCCATTAGCCCATAGGCCCATGAATGGTGTCAATTAATCATAATTTGTCATGCATTAGCTTCTGGAACATTCATCCATGACATACAACATATTAGCATCATCAAAGCACATGATGGAGCATCATGAGCCACAGTGGAGTATCCAGATGCACAGTGTAACATCATGATTTTTCACCCAAAATGTTCTTTTTATTTTAACACTTTTTAACCAGAATACTAGGAGAAGTCTTATTTTGAATTTTATGAAAACATCACCAATGTTACCTTATTACCAAAAACAACCTTCATCAAAATTAAAGTTCATAAAACTAACCAAAACAAGTTCTCAAAACTGTAAGTAAATGAAAACTAAACGACATGTCTAAAGTGGTATCATCGCTAAAATACACTAACGTAACTACCCCAAAGGCCCCATCCTCTCCAAGGCATCATATTATGTTACTTGTTCCAATGCAAGGCAAAATAACAAGCAAATAAACAAGTGCCAACATACGCTAATTGAGTTAATCATAAGTACGGTGTTATGGAACACACATATCCCAAATGGATTAGACACGACATCATATAAGCATGCATTCAAACACTCACATAACATGGCATCACATACATCACATAACCAGCACAATTATACTCAATTAATATTATTCATCTTTGTAACTAATTATTATTACTTCATTGATCAATATAATATTATTAAATAATATTAATATTTGCTTTCATCATTAATAATTACTCTCCTCTAGTCACATTTGTAATATATATTAAAGAAGTCTCACCTTAGGAACAATAAAGTTGCTTTGGTTTTGGCAAACTTGGTCCACAACTTTACATATTTTCAATGGTTCAGATTTTTGCCACAAGAGTTTGTCATATTGACAATTTGGTCCCTTAAATAACCAATAGTGTAGAGGTGGGCATTCATCTGCATTGTAACTGATACGTGTCATTATTTCGTTCCCTCTTCCAATGTAACTGATATGTGTCATTCCCACCGTCTCCCACCGCCTCCAATCCCTCTTTCAACTTCCCAATCCATGTTATCCACTGCTTCTTCGACTTCCGCCTAAGCCTCCACCGCCATTGCCAAGAATTTTCTTTTCAACGTCTTCTTTCGTTTTTTTCTCGCAATTTGCGTTCTCAATTATTGTTTGTATTGTTTGAGACCGTACTTGGGTTTCTTCTCCATGCCTAGAGGTAGAAAATGCAATGTGTTTGAATATGGAGAATCGTCGGCTGGGGGTGGTGCACCTAAACCCACGAAGTAATTTCTATTTCTTCCACTTTCTACTTCGATTGAAGGTTTCTTATCTAAAGTTCTTCAAAATTGATCTCAACCTTCTCTTGATTTCTCGACGACGAATTCAGTCGGGTCAGGAATCATCGTCTGAGGTTTTGCTCCTTCTACCTTTCAATAAAGACGGATTATCACCGCCAACCTCTTTCAATATCCTGCTTACTCTTTTATTCTCCTAGCAGATCAATGATAGATGGAGGACGTCGGCGACACAGCGCCGTCTCCCTTTACCTTCAAAGTATAAACGACGATTGGGACTTCTCTCGCATCTGGAATCAGTTCAGGTGAAGGACTTCAATTTCTAATTTCGTTTCTTCCTACGCACCCACGTTCGTATTTAGTTTTAATTTCATTTGATTATTAGATAATTAGATAAAGGAGAGCATATCACGTTATGTTTTGGGGACTATACGTGTGCCTACGCTTTCTCTCCTATATGTTTGTAGCTTGAATAGATAAGAAGTGCTAACCCTAATCGATTCAGCTGCTTTCTGTAATGCTTGTTCCATGTATCAATTACTTCTCAAAATTTTAGGGTTTTAGATTGGAACTAGAAGAGTTGGGGAGCTCCAACTCGGCGAGTAGAAATCATTTTGGACGCGGGACTTAGGATCTACTCGATGAGCTGAAAGGCCCCAACTCGGCGAGTAGACGCTGTAAAGGAAAACCCAATTTTTCAGGGATTTGTACCCTATTTAAAGAACTTATGGCTCATTTGTAGCCTCTCTCATCGTCCTTACATCCAAGAGAAACCCTAGTTCAATCCTTATACCTTCTTGAGTGTGTGAGAGAGCTTTAGAGAGCGATTTTGGTGTGGTTGTGAAGGATTTTGAAGCTTGAAGAGGGTGGAGTAAAGAGAGAAGCAGTAGATCCGACATCTACTTTGTATTGGCAACCATCTTGAGGTATAAAGTTGCTACCTTGGCCTTTATTTGCTTATATCTCATCTTATAAAAGCATATGGTCACTTTTGGTGCATAATGGTGTCATTCTCGGATTTGAACTTGTCATGAGGATATGGTTTCAGATCTGGACACCTTTAGGCCTCCATGGACATAAAGTTGCTCACTTTATCTAGTATTAGCCCTTCTCCATGCCCTAAACCTTGTATAAACCTTATTTTTGAGTGTTTTAGCCTCTTAAGGCCTTGCATGCACGTAAAGTTGGCAACTTTACATGGTAACTACACCCTAGGGGCTGGATCTATAATTTGGAGACTTGGATTCCACTAGAAAGGACTGAACATGAAAAGGGATGAAGGGACTCGACGAGTTGCTTAGCCAACTCGACGAGTCGGGCAAGGTTTACCCGTTTTCGGGATCTTGAGTGATCTCGGTGAACTGATTAGAGATTTCGGTCTAGAGTTTTTGGTCTCTTAGACACTGAAGAACTCGACGAGTTACTCGGGTAACTCGGCGAGTTGACTTGAGATTTCAGTTTTATGGACTTTGAAGGAACTCGACGAGTTGCTAGATGCACTCGATGAGTTGGGGTCAACATGGACTGTTGACCTTGACTTTGACCAGGGTTGACCAAGTTTGTGACAACCCGAAATTTCTATCTTGTACAACTATTCAATTCAATCAAAGTCAGACTCGTTTCTGCTATCTTTTAGCATTGTTTAGAGTCTGTTTGAGTGTTCTAAGCCTAGTACCTTCAAAGTTAGGGTTTAGAAAAGAGTTCCTTAAGTTCATCACATTCTAATCGGGCCAAACACTCCTTCAAGAGGAGTGTACAGCCGTATACATGGGTGTACGTCCGTACACCCCCTTATGGCCGTACACTCTCACATATAAATGTGACACTTAGCCATTTTTAATCACTTTTCACACATTCAAGCCAAGAAATCGATTCTCTCTCAACTATCATCGGGTTTTTCACCTAGATCTCAAAAATGTAAGTGTTACTTCCTTTGATTAGTTAATTCATTACACTATCTAGTGAAGATTTAATCCATGAAATTACTTCTTTTGGTTAGATCTTCTAGAACACCAAGAACACCAAGAACACACACTAGTTCTTGGACCTTAAACACCCCTTAGAGGCTTCTAATTCATAAGTACCTCTTCCTATGCTTGTCATACTCCAGAAACACTTATTATTCATCTTAAAATCGACATCAAATGCATGAACACAAAGAGTGTACGACCGTACACCCTTCATATGGCCGTACACCCCTTGTTTAGTGCATGTTTGGCCTCAAACTCATATTATATTCCAACACAAGATCATGGACACTTAGAGGATGCTAGATAGAGCCTTAGACCACCTTTTTGGGCATGTTCTTCAAGGAGTGTACGGCCGTAGACTCCAGGGATGTACACACAAGTGGTCGTACACCACTTGGCCGTACACACATGTGGCCGTACACACAAGTGGCCGTACACCACTTGGCCGTACACACACTAGTGTGGCCGTACACCCATTTTATGCAATCCTTTCTACTTGTAACACTTAAATCTAAGTGTTTCCTAGTTCCTAAGGTGTTTTCCTTGCATAATTAGTTGTATAAACACTAATTATATCCATATATGTATCATTATATGCTTATTAGGATCCGTTTGTGCTCGAGGCTTCACTTGACACTTAGCATCCTATATCGAACTTGCATTCGTATCACTCACTACAGGTGAGTTCATACCCCTAACTTATCTTTTAAATGATTTTAAATGCTTTTATGGGGGGGGGGGAATACAAGTAGAAAACATTATAGTTATTATATCAATCACATGTGATTAATAACTACCAATCAATTAGATTTCTTATTCTTCAAAACTGTGTTATCAAACTATTTCAAAAACCTTTTTATAAACTGACATCAAGTCATCTAAAGCCATTCAAATGTTTAAAACTCTTTTATATGTTAAATTCTTTATTAACTTTTTTGAACTTATATATTGTGAAAATCATGTATATGTGAATATAGTTATATAAATAAGGTTAAAAGGGCTTAGGACTGATAACTCGCCTTATTTCCAGTTCCTTATTTGGTTGTGGACTTAGGGTATTCGGTTGTTTGTCCGAATGTCGTTTGAATCTTAGTTATATATTATGTATATGTATATAGACATAAAAGTCCTTTCTTTCAGTCCAATACCTTTGGGTAGCAAAGGTGTTCAAACATAATCAGTCATTCAAACAACTTTACTAGTAAACTATAATTGGTATAGTTTAGGAAGTCACTACTTACTATTTCTAGAACAATGAAACATACAAGAGTCAGTTCATACATGAGTCAGTTCAAACATACTATAATGAGAAACAGAGAGAACATACTACATACTAGAACAAAGAGAACATACTACATACTAGAAACAGAGAAAACATACTACACTAATACAATAACAAGATAACATTTATGTGAGCCACTACTTCATGGCGCGACAATATACTGTCGTGTCACGTTTTGTAACCAGAGTCTCCTGGAGGGAGAGCGTGAATTTGTGTATAGATCTATATGGGATTGACCATCCTACACCTTGCTGCTAGCTACAGTGGGACCTGCAGGTCTACGGGTGACGAATGTCATACCATTTCGACATCTCGAACGTGGTGATTTACTAGTCAATCAAGTATGGTTATAATCTCATCATATTTTGCCTTAATTAAACAAACAGGTTTAAGGTAGTTAGTACATTGGTAGTTACTTAGATAAAACTACGGTACATCTTTATTTTCCCTTTTCATTCATAATGTGATCTTCTCACATAATCGGTAATGAAAACTATATTTGGTAATGATAGTCATACTATGGGAAAACAATCACTTTTACAAAAGAACAAACTTACAAAACAGTTGAGTCTTGGTAGAAGACTACTTTAGTAGAAAATATAGGATTTTCTAGGAAGTATTCAAACATTTACAAACAACACTTACAAACTTTTACATCAAACATTTACAAACATTTCATTCAAACTTATACAAACAATGACATTAAATACTTATGAACTCACCAGCTTTAAAGCTGATCTACGCTTTCAAAATAACTTGTATTCTCAGGTCACCAGTAGACAGGTACCGATGACCAGGTTTTGAGAAGACGGAGCTTTCAAGACTCGTCTTTATTTTGATTATTCATTTTTGGTTTCTTATAAACTATACACAGAACACACTTGTATTAAATTATATTATTAATGCAATGGATGATGTTGTTGCTTGTTTACTATTATGCATTGTTGTGACAGATTGGTATCAGAGCCTTGTTTATAGTGAATTGAGTATATCAACCCATAAAAGATATACAAACTATAAACACAACGGGATTAAAATAATCTGACCAAGAGTTTATACTTTTAAATAATAAAATATTTAACCAAAGTATACACACCTGCATTCATACTAAAATCAGTGTCACTAGGACATAACAAAAGTATTGCGGTTGTTGGACAGCACAAACAGGCTTGGGGACATATAATCAGATCTGGGAGTGATATAGCATGATCAACTATATCTTTCCGAGAAGTGATTAGCATGTGCCTAGGAATGGTTGTGGTGTTGCAGCAAGTCTAAAAACTTACCAACACTACTACAATGAAAACAGTAGAACAGAACATAAACTTAAAATACTATAGGAGTATTTTGTGTTACTATAATTACTTATGTGCAAACTAAAAAGGTCTTTATTAGTATGTCAATAGTTGCTGAGTGGATACACTACGGTCATAGACTTAGAATCTGTGATCTTTGCTTTACTTCATGTTCCGTGTTTGGTTGTGGACTTAGAGTTAGGATCATTTATTCGAAGGTCTATCCTGTTTTGGTTACATATGACTGGTATCCATTACGCAAATGTTGGAGTAACTAGTAAGGATCATCTTATAATTATCTTAACTAGTACGTCTATTAACTTTTTCTTTTACCCCTATTCTCGTGGAGATAACATGGATGGATTCCATATCCCCGGAGATCCGTACTTTCCCAACCAAGGCAACGGAGGATGGCTTGATGATGAGCCAGAAGAGGGTCATGCAATTCCACTGGATGATGACTTCGCAGAGAACTTCCCGGAGGATTCTGACTCCGAGCCATAAGTCAATGACCTACCTCTGGTAGCTCCAATCCCAAATCCTAACCCTCGTCCGGCTTTTCAAGGCCTGACGCCTCTGTGGGCAGAAAACTTGGGAACTTGGAGTCAAGAATAGGGTCAACCCATGCCATATAATGGAGATCGAAGCTTCTACAAACTGAGCGAGGGAGGCTCAGCGGATAGAGTCCTGCCTATTCTGGTCCACAGGATTGCTCGTAATGAAGAGCACGGTAGGACAACCATCAATCGAGTCATGCAGGTTGATGCCAATGCGGGAGTCAATACTGTCCGCATTCGTCGTCTGGAAGATGCTCGTGAGAGAGCTGCGAGAGACAATGAGTCTCTACTGAAAGAACTGGCTGCAACTCGGGCTGAAGTCATAGAGCTCCGAGTACGCCAAAGGGTTTATGAACGACACCTTCTTGATATGGAGCGTCAGCTGGCTGATTTAAGGGTTCGCCCAAGGAGTGCCCGTCGCCAGTAGGAGATGTTCTGCTCATCCTTTCTTTGGTTTAAGGCATAGCCTTCTTAGCTATGCTCTAAGTAGCACTTTTCCCTGTAATTTCCTGTTTATCTTAGGACCTTGAATTTTCAGTCTGTTAGGTATTTATGCTGTCAAAAATTTCCTATTATGGTTTGATGTAAGACCTACTCCTAGGTCATTTTTCCCGAACTCATTACATCATTAATGCCAGTATTATTGACAGATATTTAATCTCATGGGAAATCTTTACTCAAATGCTTTCATCTTTCTAATGCTAGATCTCTATTTCAAGCATACTCTCATCTACTTGTTGGGCTATGGAGAATTAGTCCATGATTCACTTTCATCATACTCTATATTGAATTCTTACCAATATCTTCATCTTTTTAAACTTTTAGTTGAAAGATGCCTCCACGCCGATCACCGAGGCGCAATCCTCCGATAACTCCAACGCAACCACCTCCACCTCCTCCACAATACAATCCGACAGCAATCCAAGCTGCGGTGAATGCGGCTGTTACGGCATCCCTAGCTCAGTTCAGTGCTAGTGGAACTAGCGGGAGTGGAACAATTGTTCATTCCACTCAAGGTGATGCTCTAGTGCGCTCTAGAGAGTGCTCGTATAAGGACTTCACCAACTGCAATCCCAGGTCCTTCAATGGGACTGGTGGAATCATTTCCCTCTCGCAATGGTTCGAGAAAACGGAATCGATCTTCGAGATCTGTTCCTGCCCGGAAGGAAGCAAAGTTAAATTTGATGCTTGCACCTTCGCGGATCGAGCCCTGACATGGTGGAATAGCCATGTCAAGTCACTAACTCTGATAGTGGTAAATGCTATGGGCTGGGAAGCTCTTAAGGAGCTCATGATCGAGGAATACTGCCCGAAGGGCGAAGTTCAGAAACTTAAATAGGAACTATGGAGCCTAACCATGAAGGGCTCCGACATAGTGGCCTATACTGCCAGATTCAGTGATCTAGTGGCACTATGTCCATCAATGGTCCCTACTGAGGGAAAGAAGATTGAGAGGTATGTCTAGGGGCTGGTGCCTCCATTTCAGGGGAATGTACTAGCTTCAAACCCCACTACCTTTGACAGTGCCAAGCGGTTGGCACAGCGGCTCATTAACCATGGCGTCCACACCCCATCAATAACAACAACCCTAGCCATATCAGAACCCTCCAAGGCCGCTGTCAACAAGCGGAAGTTCTGGGATAACAAGAAGAAGAACGCTGCGCAGAACGCTGCCAAAAAGCAGCATATCGTGGCTGTTCATGCTGCGATAACACCTACTGCTACTGCGCCGATGAAGCAGTATGCTGGAAGCTTGCCTAAGTGCAACAAATGCAGCTTCCACCATAACAGACCTTGCCGAGAGATGCACTGTGCTAACTGGAACAAGAAAGGGCACACTGCCCATTTCTGCAAAGCTCCGACAAGGCCGATCAACCAAGTCCCCGGCGTTGGTGTGGGCCAGTCTTGCTACGGATATGGTGAGGTGGGCCACTACAAAAGGAACTGCCCGAAGGCAGGGAATGCCGGCGGAGTGGCAAGAGTTTTGGCTATAGGCCACGAGGAAGCAGTTGCCGACCCTACAGTGGTCACTGGTACGTTTCTCCTCGATAACTCATATGCATGCATACTGTTTGATAGTGGAGCAGAGAGGAGTTTCGTGAATAAGAAATTTGCTCACTTGCTTAAACAAAAATCATGTGCACTTAAAGAACCGTTCACTGTAGAAATGGCTAACGGAAAGACAGAGAGCACTAGCTGCATATACATAGGATGTACACTAACTCTAGATAGCCATTCATTTCCAATAGACCTCATGCCGGTCTCAATTAAAAGTTTCGACGTCATAATCGGCATGGATTGATTGAGTTCTCATCGCGCCGACATCATGTATTACTAGAAGGCCGTTCGCCTTAATCTACCTTCTAGCGAAACCCTAATTATCTATGGCGACAAACCCGGCACGAACCTTCGTATCATCTCGAGCATTCAAGCCCAGAAGTACTTACGAAAGGAATGTCGCACATTCCTTTCTCATGTTGTCGATGTGAGCTAAGAGACGAAGGACATAAAGAACATCCCAGTGGTACGCGATTTTCCCGACATCTTTCCAGAAGAACTACCAGGATTACCACCACAACGTCAAGTCGAGTTCAGGATCGACTTAGTTCCAGGGGCTACCCCAGTAGCCAAATCGCCCTATCGTCTAGCACCAACTGAGATGCAGGAGCTATCCGGTCAACTTAACGAATTGCTCAGCAAGGGCTTTATTAGACCAAGCTTCTCACCCTGGGGAGCACCGGTCTTATTCGTCAAGAAGAAAAACGGATCGTTCCGTATGTGCATCGACTACAGAGAGCTGAACAAACTAACCGTCAAGAATCATTACCCTCTGCCTCGCATAGACGATTTGTTCGACCAACTACAAGGGGAAAATTTCTTTTCAAAGATAGATCTGAGATCTGGGTATAACCAGTTACGAGTGCTAGAGGAGGATGTTTCGAAGACAGCCTTCCGAACTCGTTATGGACACTACGAGTTTGTAGTGATGCCATTCAGATTGACCAATGCGCCCGCAATATTCATGTACTTAATGAATAGGGTGTGCCGTCCTTACTTGGATCAGTTCTTCATTGTATTCATCGATGACATACTTATCTACTCTCGTAGTAAGGAGGAGCATAGTCAACATCCACGTCAGGTCTTAGAAACACTGCGATCAGAGAAGCTTTACGCGAAGTTCTCTAAATGCGATTTTTGGATTCGAATAGTCTAGTTCTTGGGTCACGTTGTTAGTGAAGAGGGAATTCACGTGGACGCTTCAAAAATTAAAGCCATTGAGAACTGCTCAGCACCGAAGACGCCTACAGAAATTTGTCAATTTCTAGGCATCGCTGGCTACTATCGCAGGTTCATTCAGAACTTCTCTCAGATTGCGAAACCGCTTACAACATTAACCCAGAAGGGCGTGGCCTTTGACTCAGAAGAGAAACAAGAGAAGGCGTTTCAAACGCTAAAACGAGCCTTATGCACCGCACCGATACTATCCCTCCCAGAAGGGATAGAAGACTTTGTGGTTTATTGCGATGCATCCAACCAAGGGCTTGGCTGTGTTCTGATGCAACGAGGAAAGGTCATCGCGTATGCCTCAAGACAGCTAAAGAAACACGAGGTCAATTATACCACACATGATCTTGAGTTAGGAGCAGTGGTGTTTGCTCTGAAGATCTGGAGACACTACCCGTACGGTACGAAAAGGACTATTTTTACAGACCATAAAATCCTACAATATATATTCGACCAGAAGGAGCTCAATATGAGACAACAACGGTGGGTTGAGCTACTCAGTGACTACGAATGCGAAATTCGTTATCATCCTGGTAAAGCCAACGTAGTAGCTGACACCCTAAGTCAAAAAGAATACTCTGGTCGTAGAGTCAAATCATTGACTATGACTATCCATTCACACTTGTCCACACAAATTAAGGAGGCTCAGCTAGAAGCCTTGAAACCTGAAAATGTGGCAGGTGAATCCCTGATAGGGATGGATAAGAACTTGGTAGTCAAGGGTGGCGGAGCCGTATATCTCATGGATCGGATCCGGACACCGAAACACGGTGGTCTCAGAGACTTGGTCATGACCGAAGCTCACAACACTCGATATTCCATCCACCCAGGTTCAGATAAGATGTATCTGGATCTTAAAAAGTTATACTGGTGGCCTAACATGAAAGCAGAGATTGCTACCTTTGTGAGCAAGTGCCTTACTTGCGCCAAGGTTAAGGTCGAATACCAGAAACCATCAGGTTTACTTCAGCAACCGGAGATACCTGAATGGAAGTGGGAGCGGATCACAATGGACTTCATAACCAAGTTGCCCAAGACAACGGGTGGTCTCGATACCATATGGGTGATCGTAGACAGGTTAACAAAGTCCGCACACTTCCTGCCTATCAAAGAAACTGACAAGATGGAGAAACTCACTAGAACATACATAAGGGAGATCGTACGACTGCATGGTGTTCCTATATCCATTATCTCTGACAGAGATAGTAGATTCACTTCGAGGTTCTGGCAGTCGCTACAAAGTTCCCTTGGAACTAGGCTGGACATGAGTACAGCCTACCATCCGCAAACCGACGGACAAAGTAAGAGGACTATTCAAACTTTGGAAGATATGTTGCGAGCCTGCGTGATAGACTTTGGGAAGGCATCGGATATCATTTACCCCTTGTCGAGTTTTCCTACAACAATAGTTATCACACGAGCATAAATGCTGCTCCATTTGAAGCCCTCTATGGTCATAAGTGCAGATCCCCTCTGTGTTAGGCGGAGGTGGGCGACACTCAGTTAGCTAAAGGACGAGTTCCTGACAGCACTCTCACAGGTCCGGAAATCATTCGGGAAACGACAGAGAAGATCGTTCAAATTCGTGAGAGATTGAAAGCCTCTAGAGACCGACAGAAAAGCTACGCAGACAAGAGAAGGAAACCTTTGGAATTCCAGGTGGGCGATCGTGTTCTATTGAAGGTCTCACCCTGGAAGGGCTTGATATGCTTCGGAAAGTGTGGAAAGCTAAATGCAAGATACGAAGGGCCTTTCGAGATTATTTCTAGAATCGGCCCTGTAGCTTACAAACAAAAACTACCTCGCGAGCTCAGTAACGTACATTCTACTTTCCACATCTCGAACTTGAAAAAGTGTCTGTCCGACGAGACTCTTGTAATCCCACTCGACGAGATCGAGATCAACGAGAGCCTCAACTTCGTGGAAGAACCAGTAGAGATCATGGATCGAGAGGTCAAGCAAATGAACCAAAGCCGTATCCTGATAGTGAAGGTTCGTTGGAATGCCAAGAGAGGACCTGAATTCACTTGGGAGCGCGAGGATAAAATGAAACGGAAATATCCTCATCTTTTTACTTAGTTATCTGTAATTGCTTAAACTCTAATTTCGGGACGAAATTCTCTCTGACAGGGGGATGATGTGACAACCCGAAATTTCTATCTTGTACAACTATTCAATTCAATCAAAGTCAGACACGTTTCTGCTATCTTTTAGCATTGTTTAGAGTCTGTTTGAGTGTTCTAAGCCTAGTACCTTCAAAGTTAGGGTTTAGAAAAGAGTTCCTCAAGTTCATCACATTCTAATCGGGCCAAACACTCCTTCAAGAGGAGTGTACGGCCGTACACATGGGTGTACGGCCATACACCCCCTCATGGCCGTACACTCTCACATATAAATGTGACACTTAGCCATTTTTAATCACTTTTCACACATTCAAGCCAAGAAATCGATTCTCTCTCAACTATCATCGGGTTTTTCACCTAGATCTCAAAAATGTAAGTGTTACTTCCTTTGCTTAGTTGATTCATTACACTATCCAGTGAAGATTTCATCCATGAAATTACTTCTTTTGGTTAGATCTTCAAGAACACCAAGAACACCAAGAACACACACTAGTTCTTGCACCTTAAACACCCCTTAGAGGCTTCTAATTCGTAAGTACCTCTTCCCATGCTTGTCATACTCTAGAAACACTTGTTATTCATCTTAAAATCGACATCAAATGCATGAACACAAAGAGTGTACGGCCGTACACCCTTCATATGGCCGTACACCCCTTGTTTAGTGCATGTTTGGCCTCAAACTCATATTATATTCCAACACAAGATCATGGACACTTAGAGGATGCTAGATAGAGCCTTAGACCACCTTTTTGGGCATGTTCTTCAAGGAGTGTACGACCATACACTCCATGGCCGTACACACAAGTGGTCATACACCACTTCGCCGTACACACATGTGACCATACACACAAGTGGTCGTACACCACTTGGCCGTACACACACTAGTGTGGCCGTACACCCATTTGATGCAATCCTTTCTACTTGTAACACTTCAATCTAAGTGTTTCCTAGTTCCTAAGGTGTTTTCCTTGTATAAACACTAATTATATCCATATATGTATCATTATATGCTTATTAGGATCCATTTGTGCACGAGGATTCACTTGACACTTAGCATCCTATATCGAACTTGCATTCGTATCACTCACTAAAGGTGAGTTCATACCCCTATAGTTATTATATCAATCAAATGTGATTAATAACTACCAATCAATTAGATTTCTTATTCTTCAAAACTGCGTTATTAAACTGTTTCAAAAACCTTTTTATAAACTGACATCAAGTCATCTAAAGCCATTCAAATGTTTAAAACTCTTTTATATGTTAAATTCTTTATTAACACTTTTAAACTTATATATTGTGAAAATCATGTCTATGTGAATATAGTTATATAAATAAGGTTAAAAGGGCTTAGGAATGATAACTCGCCTTATTTCCAGTTCCTTGTTTGGTTGTAGACTTAGGTTATTCGGTTGTTTGTCAGAATGTCGTTTGAATCTTAGTTATATATTATGTATATGTATATAGACATAAAAGTCCTTTCTTTCAGTCCAATACCTTTGGGTAGCAAAGGTTTTCAAACATAATCAGTCATTCAAACAACTTTACTAGTAAACTATAATTGGTATAGTTTAGGAAGTCACTACTTACTATTTCTAGAACAATGAAACATACAAGAGTCAGTTCATACATGAGTCAGTTCAAACATACTATAATGAGAAATAGAGAGAACATACTACATACTAGAACAGAGAGAACATACTACATACTAGAAACAGAGAAAACATACTACACTAATACAATAATAAGATAACATTTATGTGAGCCACTACTTCATAGCGCGGCAATATACTGTCGTGTCACGTTTTGTAACCAGAGTCTCGTGGAGGGAGAGCATGAATTTGTGTATAGATCTATACGAGATTGACCATCCTACACCTTGCTGCTAGCTATAGTGGGACCTGCAGGTCTACGGGTGACGAATTTCATACCATTTCGACATCTCGAACGTGGTGATTTACTAGTCAATCAAGTATGGTTATAATCTCATCACATTTTGCCTTAATTAAACAAACAGGTTTAAGGTACTTAGTACATTGGTATTTACTTAGATAAAACTACGGTACATCTTTATTTTCCTTTTTCATTCATAATGTGATCTTCTCACATAACCGGTAATGAAAACTATATTTGGTAATGATAGTCATATTGTGGGAAAACAATCACTTTTACAAAAGAACAAACTTACAAAACAGTCGAGTCTTGGTAGAAGACTACTTTAGTAGAAAATATAGGATTTTCTAGGAAGTATTCAAACATTTACAAACAACACTTACAAACTTTTACATCAAACATTTACAAACATTTCATTCAAACTTATACAAACAATGACATTAAATACTTATGAACTGACCAGCTTTAATGTTGATCTACGCTTTCAAAATAACTTGTATTCTCAGGTCACCAGTAGACAGGTACCGATGACCAGGTTTTGAGAAGACGGAGCTTTCAAGACTCGTCTTTATTTTGATTATTCATTTTTGGTGTCTTATAAACTATACACAGAACACACTTGTATTAAATTATATTATTAATGCAATGGATGATATTGTTGCTTGTTTACTATTATGCATTGTTGTGATACTGTACATGACGTCCTCCGCCCCCGAACATTTCCGCCGTTCCGGTTTGGGGGTGTGACAAAGTTAACTTTGAGGGTATTTATGGGGTTTCGGGATTTTGACAAGTTCATCACATGATGGTTGTAGACAGTTGAGTTGGAGCTACAAGTTGGGACTTATCTTATCGGATCAGCATTTCTTGAGAGTTGAGTCTCCTCACCATACCATTGGGTCGAAAGCACCAAGGTCGGCCTATTAATTGTTATGTGACATGCTAGTTGGTTATGGGATATGTGGTATGCTAGTTGTAATTGTAGTACTTGCATGAAAGACCTCGGGGGGGGGGGGGGGGTTCCCGAGGAACTTGGGTGTAAGACCTTGGAGGGTTTCCATGGCATCCTTAGTAAAGACCTCAGGGGGTTCCCGAGGCACCTGGGTGTAAGACCTAGGAGGGTTTCCATGACATCCTTAGTAAAGACCTTGGGGGTTCCCGAGGCACGTGGGTGTAAGACCTTGGAGGGTTTCCATGGCATCCTTGGGTTAAGACCATGTCGGGGTTCCCATGGCACCCGGAGTAAGACCCTGGAAGGTTTCCAAGGCATCCATATATGTTGTATGCATGGCTTATGTGGTTTATGTAGCTTTTATAGCTAATATGGATTATGTGATTATGTGGATTGTGTGGGGATTGCTCTGGGGAACTCACTAAGCATTAGCTTACAGTTTGTTGATTGTTTCAGGTACTTCTACGTCTAAGGGCAAGGGCAACGCTTGATGGCGCGGCATGCACTCTCTCAGGCATTTTTATGGGACACTCTGAAATTTGAAATAAAATTGTTGATGTTATGAATTTGAAAACAATTATTCTTGAGATTTTGTGGGTTATTGGAAATGTTTTGATTAATTAAAAATGAAAATTTTCTTTTGAAAAATTGGGTTGTTACAAGTTGGTATCTGAGCCTTGGTTTGAGGGATTCGGGCACACTCTCGGGTGTGTCAGGACTCAAACTAAGGAAATGGTAAAATTGTTTTCAAAAATCAAAAGTTAAAAACTTCTTAAAATGGAAAAAGAGTAGAGTGGAATGCGCGTGATCGGCCGAGCTCAAGTAAGTAGTTCCCTAATTTGTTAGCCATGCTATATTGATATTTGGAATATGATAGTCGGATGAATTTTTCTCTCTGTATGCTTTTAAAATTGTATACGGTTAGGAGCTTATAGCCTTAGAATGATTGATTTGGCCTTATTTCCTGTTCCTTGTCTGGTGGTGGTCCTAGGGTAGAATCTATTATTCGAAAATCTATTTGATCCTTTTCTGTGTATAATTTGCATGCATAAAGGCAACTTGTTATGATTGGTCTGATTTCTGGTTTGATGTGGATAGAGAAAATCTTAGGATAACCTAGAATTTGAGTTATGTGGCAGCCTGTGAGATATGTTTTGTTCTGGGACAAATTAGAGTTATCAGGTAGAACCTTGGAAAAGGTACATGTAGGTGTGGAAGGTAGTATTGGGCCCGTACTACTGAAAGCACAGGACCTGTACCCGATCTAATGTTAAATCTGGAAGCTCTAAGGAGAACCGTTGTGGTAGGATCCCCTTTTTTGATTATCTTGATCATTTTGTCTTATTAGGATGGTGGAGACGCGATTTGGATCAAGGGGATCAGGAATAGGATCAGGATCTGGTCCCAGATCTGGGTCGAGAAACGCTACTGAGCCCATTGATGAGAGGCTATGCGAGCTTATTGCAGTCGAAGTTACCATAGGCATCCTTGACGCTACCCCAATGATTTTTGGGACAGTCAAGGAAGGGATGATGGAGATCATGGAGGAGCAGCTCAAGTCTTTCCGAGCCAAGATGGCTGCAGGCCAGGTTGGGGCCCGAAGTCCCTCGTTCAGGGAGTTCAAGGCGTGCGGAGCCCCGAAGTTCTTCGGGGTTAGGGACCCCATAGTTAGTCGACGCTGGGTGGCGGACATGGAGAACGACCAGCGCACGAGCTTTTTCCCTGATGCGGAAAATGTGGGGTTTGCCTCGTGTACGTTGAGGGATCGAGCCCGGGATTGGTGGGAGGAGGTGACTAGCCAGGTGGGAGTAGCCGGTGTGGCTGAGATGACATGGTCAGAGTTCGTCAGGCGTTTCGATTTGGAGTTTGCACCACCTATTGAGGTGCAACGGCTAGTGAGGGAGTTTCATGAGCTCCATCAGACCACCGAGACTGTGGCGGAAATCACCGCCAAGTTTCGGGAATGAGCACTGTTGATCCCATAGTATGCTACAGACGAGGATATGAGGAGGAAGAGGTATCATTCCATGTTGAGGGATGATATCCGAGAGTTTGTGAGCTTTACAGGGTGCAAAACCCTATATGAGATGGTGACGAAGGCCCGTGAGCGGGAGATGGAGTTGGACTTCCGCACCAAGCGGAAGCCCGAGCAGTCACATATAGTAGTAGGTTAGGCTAAAAAGCCTAAGACCTCATATTCATCTAGTAGGGGCCAGCAGGGTCGTGGCCGGTGTGCCAAGTGTGGGAGATCTCATGGTGGAGCTTGTCGGGGGACGGGCCTGGTATGTTATACGTGTGGTCAGCCGGGCCACGTGAGCAGGGATTCCCCCAAGAAGGGCCTGATTTGTTTCCACTACAACTAGACCGACCATAAGCGGGCCGATTGTCCGAGGTTGCAGGGAGGAGGAGGAGCAGTGGAGGCGCCTGCACCCGCCACAATGAGGATCACTAATAGCTGCCCTGCTAAGGCAGATGCTCCAGTGGTGAAGAGCCGCGAATTTCAGTTGACTACCGAGGAGGCTCGGCAGCGCCAGGCGTCGTGGCTGGTACGTATTTTCTTTTTCTTGTTTGATATTGACTTGTATTGTTTATGTGTATTTATGTGCTCATGTATAGGGACCTTTTTGGTCAATGGTATGTCAGCTCACGTTCTATTCGACTCGGGTGCTACCCGATCGTTTGTATCTCTTGCGCTTAGCAAGAAGTTCCGGGATGCGCCGGGGACCTTAGAGTCACCGCTTGAGGTTGAGATTCCGGATGACCGCACTGTGAGTGCTAAGGGGGTGTATCGGGATTGTGTCCTGAATGTGCTTGGGGAGAGATTCTGTGTTGATCTATTCCTGATACCGTTGCGAGGGTTGATGGTGATCGTCGGGATGGACTGGCTGGAGGCTAATGGGGCCATAATAGATTGCGAGCGTCAACTGGTGAGGGTTTGAACCCCAAGTAAGGGAGAAATGGTTATTCATGGAGAGAGGGCCTTGCAGCAGCCAACCCTCTGTTCAACTGTGAAGGCTAGGAGAATTCTTCAGCAGGGTTGTTCGGGATTTTTGGCATATATCTCGGATACGAGGGTTGAGACCTCGACAGATTTGGGTCGTGTGCCAGTTGTATGAGATTTTCGGGATGTCTTCCCCGAGGAGTTACCTGGAGTGCCTCCGGAGAGGCAAGTGGAGTTTCACATTGATTTGGTGTCGGGTGCCGCTCCGATAGCCAAGGCACTGTACCGGCTAGTTCCGCCCGAGATGCAGGAGCTATCTACGCAGCTTCAGGAGCTGCTAGACCGAGGGTTAATCCGTCTGAGCAGTTTTCCATGGGGAGCACCGATCCTATTCATGAAAAAGAAGGACGGGTCACACAGGATGTGTATTGATTATCGAGAGTTAAACAAGTTAATGGTGAAAAACCGTTATCCGCTTCCGAGGATCGATGATTTGTTCGATCAACTGCAGGGTGCGTCTTGGTTTTCCAAGATTGATCTTTGGTTGGGGTACCATCAGATGAGGATTCGGGATGAGGATATACCGAAGACAAATTTCAGGACTCGGTATGGGCACTATGACTTTGTGCTGATGCCATTCGGGCTCACCAATGCCCAATTAGCGTTCATGGATATCATGAACAGGGTGTGTAGGCTAATGTTAGATCGGTCAGTGATCGTGTTTATCGATGCTATTTTGGTCTATTCTAAGAGCAAGGAGCAGCACGAGCAGCATCTGAGGGAGGTAGTGGAGACATTGACGACAGAAAGGCTTTATGCCAAGTTCTCAAAGTGTGATTTCTGGTTGAGAGATGTGCAGTTTTTGGGGCACATCATCAACCAAGAGGGTATTTTGGTTGATCCAGCCAAGATTGAAGCAGTGATGCGGTGGTAGGTGCCGAAGAATGCATTAGAGATACGTAGCTTCTTAGGTTTGGCAGGGTACTATCCGAGATTCATTCATGATTTCTCCAAGATTGTTGTGCCTTTGAACCGCTTGACCAAGAAGAATGTGACATTTTGATGGGGCCCTGATCAGCAATTGGCTTTCAAGACCTTGAGAATGAGGTTATGTGAGGCCTCGATTTTAACACTACCTGATGGGTTGGATGATTTAGTGGTGTACTGTGATGCGTCTATCTCGGGGTTAGGCGTTGTACTGATGTAGAGAGGACATGTGATCGCGTACTCCTCGAGGCAGTTGAAGCCTCAAGAGGCGAACTACCCCACTCACGACCTGGAATTAGGGGCAGTGGTGTTCACCCTCAAGATCTGGAGGCACTACTTGTATGGAGTTCGGTGCACCAGTTTCACTAATCACAAAAGTTTGAAGTATTTGATGGATTAGCAAAACATGAACATGCGACAAAGGAGGTGGTTGGATGTACTGAAAGATTATGATTGCGAGATGTTGTACCATCCAGGGAAGGCCAATGTGGTGGCCGATGCTTTAAGCCATAAAATGGAAAGTGCATCAATCGTGAATGTTTGTTTCAGGATGACAACGATCTTTCCATTGTTGGATATGATCAAGCAAGCTCAGGTCGAGGGTGTAAAGAAAGAGAATTGGAAGATAGAGCACATTCGGGGTCAGTATCCCTTGTTTGTTCAGGATAGTCGAGGTCTTCTGACACAGTGTGGTCGGGTGTGGGTACCGGTGACTGGGGTAGTGAGACAGAAGATATTGGAGGAAGCACATAAGTCCAAGTTCTCTATACACCCGGGAGCTACAAAAATGTATAGGGATATGAGGTTGGGCTACTAGTGGCCCTGCATGAAGCGGGAGATCGCCTGGTTTGTGGAGCGGTGCTTGACCTACACGAAGGTCAAGGCCGAACATCAACGGCCTCATGGCAAGGTTCAGCTGCTACCCATTCCTATGTGGAAGAAGGAAGAGATCACCATGAACTTCATCACGAAGTTACCTAGTACGGCAAGGGGTGTGGATGCCATATGGGTCATTGTGGATAGACTGACGAAGAGTGCCCACTTTATTCCGATCTCCGATGGCATCTCTGCTGAGAAATTGGCGGATATTTACGTGCGAGAGGTGGTGGTTAGGCATGGAGTGCCAGTGTCCGTGGTCTCTGACAGGGATGTACGATTTACATCTAGATTCTGGAGAAAGTTCCACGAGGAACTGGGCACTCAGTTACATTTCAACACGGCTTACCACCCCCTGCCAGATGGCCAGAGTGAGAGGACGATCCAGACACAGGAGGGTATGCTTTGGGCATGTGTATTGGATTTCAGATGGAGTTGGGATACATACGTCCTACTAGCAGAGTTTTCATATAACAATAGTTATCATGCTAGTATCGACCGGCCACTGTTTGAGATGTTGTATGGTCGGAGTTGTAGGACCCCTGTTTGTTGGGGTGAGGTAGGGCACCGAGTCATGGGGAGCACCAAGGTGGTGCTCAAGACTACTGAGTTGATTCAGTAGGTGCGTGGCAGGCTACGAGTTGCATAGAGTCGTCAGAAGAGCTATGCTGACCGGCACCGATCGGATCTTGAGTTTCAGGTGGGGGATTTCGTCTTGCTGAAAGTGTCACCATGGAAGGGTGTCATAAGATTTCGGAAGAGGGGCAAGCTAGGGCCCCGATATATTGGGCCGTTCAGGATTGCTGCCCGGGTGGGCAAGGTGGCCTATCGTTTGGATCTGTCGGACGAGTTTAGTGTTGGATCAGATGTCTAAGTCCATAACTTATTTGGTATATACTTGACCCGACCCGGCATGGTCCATTTGGGTTGCACTTCACCCAAACTAGTTATGGATAATTTTATGAGAGTTGTATACTTATGATTTATTAATATATTATAAGTTATAATATATTAATATAAAGTCATGTTACTTAATTAGTTTTTAATCTTGAATTAATTATGAATTAATTTAGTGATTAAAAGGAAGACTAATTAAATCATGGGCTATTATATTTATATGGTGTGGGCTAACACTCATTTGGGAATGGGCTAAGCTTATATGGAAGTCCATGGAGCTTTTACCCATGGATCCTTGGAAGAGGAAAAGACATGGGTTATTAGGGTTTCACCCTAACCATGTACACTATATAAACAAGCTTATGTTGCATGAAAACCCCCTTTATGTGTGTGTAAGTGTGGTGGCCAAAATCAAGAGTTAGTATACTCTCTCATATATTTTCCAAGTTTGTGGTGATTTGTGATTTCCATTTGAGGCATTCACATTATTGGTGCTTGGCTCTCAAACTCCAAGGAATCAACAATCAACAAAAGGTATGTAATTTATCTAGTTCTTTTATGGTTAAAAGTACCCCATGTCATGCTAGATAGGTTATAAACCTTGGAAAATAATATTTTGCATGTATCTTAGACAAACATAGATCCAAGGTTTAATAGGGTTGCATGTACACTTAGGAAGTGTTAGAATGCTCAAAACCCAACAGTGGTATCAGAGCCTAGGCTTGTTTGTTTGATACTTGATGCAAAATAGTGAAAAAAAGTCAAATTTTTTGCTGTCTGCCTAATGAACTCGCCGAGTCCATGGGGGGACTCGCCGAGTTCATGAGTAAACTCATCCTACTCGGCGAGTAGGTTCGTGCACTCGGCGAGTAGGAGCCTCAGAATGCAGATTTTCGACTTTTGCTGCTGGAAATGGACTAGAAACATTACCCTAAACTGTTTTGGTGTTTTAAAACTTGTTTTAGTTGGTGTAATGGTTGTTCTAATCCATTTACAATAGCTTATATCAAAATTTCATGCTTTGTATGTGTTCATATAATTCTTGAAACTTTGATGATCATGTTCATGTTCTTATGAATTTAGAAGATGATAGGAATTATTTGCTGAATTGTTTAGGATTAATTCTTGATCATTTATGTGTTTTAATGGAGTCCATAAATTGTCCTCAAGTTATGGATATCCAAAGGTCACTTCTTTTAAACACACACTTAAAACACATAAGTTACATGGAAATGAAAAGTCTTCATTTTTATGAACCTTTAATTCATAAGTTATGAAATGAAAGGTTTTGAATAGTTTCAAAACTTGTCCTCAAGTTTTGGAATTTGTAAAGTTACACACAATTTAATATATTTTAATTCCAAACCCTTAGAGTTTTAAAAGTTAAAATTCAACCCTTATACTATTTATAACATTAATGGTTAATTATTATATATATGTATAAGATCAAATTCGTCTTACCGCTAGTACGCCTCATTCATGAAGCCAGTCTATAAGGTGGGTATAAGGTTGTTGCCTATAAAATGGCAACTTAATGGGTGTCCACTCTCACCCACCGCTTGCTTGACTGGTGGAGGGGCGTTAGCCGAACGGGTAGGACAAGGACTTATAAATTCTCATTAAAAGTATGATGAATATTATAAAGTAACTAAACCTTATATAAATTCCCAATCTTAGTTACTTTAGGAAAATGTGAATATGGTGATAACCCATGAAATTCACACTTTGTACCTTACCAAGTCGTTGGTGGAGCGTGTGTGGTTAACCGGCACACTAACTTAGACTAGTAAGGATCACGAAGGGTGACTTAATGTTTATCATAGATCGGTGGAGCGTGTGTGGTTAACCGGAACATTGATTAGGTGATAATATTAAGGGTACCAAGTGAATTTGCATGGTTATTCACACCTTGTTTTGTGATCCTCGGCATCCCAGTCACAAAACTTGAAGGGCACAATCGAGATTGAAACATGCCATTGAAAAGTTCAATGAATCTCAAAAGAATCTAGGAATTTCAAAAACCAATTAAACCTAATAATTCATTTCGTTTTCATGGTGGAAATTGGTGAATCGTCATTCACCTACCTTCAAATATATTATAGCTTAGATTATGGCATCCCTCTTCTAAGTTATAATATATTGTGTTGGATCCTAGCCTTAATATTACATTTGGGTGTATTATTAAGGATTCGATATATCTAATCTGAACTTGTTTTCTTCTTTTCAGATGTCTTCCAACAACAAAGCTTCAGGCTCTAACACTACTGGCTCCTTTTCCCTCATGAACCTTTGTGGGAGGGTCATCTTTGATGGTTCCAACTTCATGGATTGGATCCGGAACATCAGGATGGTTACTCGTTACGAGGACAAGGAATATGTCCCCGATAAGGAGCTAAAGGAGCTTGATGAGTCCACTGCTACTCCTGAGGAGGTCGCTGAGTATCAGGCACATGAAAGAGATGCCACCAAGGTGGCATGCATCATGATGGCCACCATGACAGCTGAACTCCAAAAGTCCTATGCGGACTATTACCCTTTTGAGATGCATCAGGATCTGATGGAAAGGTACCATCAGAGTGCTCGTCAAGAGCGGTATGAAATAATCTCCTCCTTGATCACTACCCGTATGAAGGATAGCGAACCAATCACGAGCCACATGCAGAAAATGCAAAGGTATGTGGACCGTCTAATGAAACTGAATGTGAACTTCCCTGAGGAGTTGGCAATTGATATCATTTTGCACTCCTTGCCATCGTGTTATGATCAATTTCGTATGACATACCACATGAACAAGGAGGAAGTCACACTCAGTAAGCTTCAAGGACTTCTGAAGACTGCCGAAAGTGGTCTTAAAAGTAAGTCGGTTGCTACTCCTACTCCTACTACTACCCCTGTTTTGGCTATCGGGCAAGGCAAAGGGAAGAAGAGGAAGCACCCTTCGAAGGGTACCAAGGGAAAGTCCCTTGAAGGCTCCTCATCTGGAACCAAAGGTGGTTCTATCACTCCTTCTGCCATCCCTAAGGATGATGAATGCTTCTACTGTCAAAATAAGGGGCACTGGAAGCGAAACTGCCCAAAGTACTTGCAGGATGTCAAGGATGGGAAAGTGAAACCATCCCATGCAGGTATTTACACTATATTGTCTAATAACTCACCATATTCTAATTCTTGGGTTCTTGATACATGTTGTGGTATTCACATCTGTTGTGACTTGCAGGGCCTAAGAAGAAGTGAGGATGTGGAGCACGGAAAGATAAACTTAATCATGGGGAACAAGAAGGTTGCACCTGTTACCAAGATTGGAGTTTACACTTTGTTGCTAGATAGTGGGTTAAAGTTAGATTTGAATAAATGTGTGTACTCGTCTGAAATGGCGAGGAATATTATTTCCTTTCATGCTTTGTACAAACAAGGTTTTACCTTTTCTTTTGATAATGAAGTTGGTAGTATTAATGCTTTCTTTAATAATGTTCTTTATTTTAAAGCATTACCTTGTGATGGTGTGTATGAAGCTGTATCGGTTGTAGATAATTTAGGAAATAATGTATTATGTATTGATTCTTCTACTAGCTTGGATAAAGCATCTTTGTGGCATTGTCGTCTTGGACATGTAAGCAAGAAACGCATAGGCCAGCTCCAAAAGGATGGAGTCTTGGAGTCGTTCGACCTCAAGTCGGATGATAGTTGTGAGTCTTGTCTACTTGGAAAAATGACAAAATCACCCTTCACTGGTACTTGTGCAAGGGGTGAGGGTATGTTGGACCTTATACATACTGATGTATGTGGACCATTCAAAACCGCCACAAGGGATGCTAATCGCTATTATGTGACTTTTATTGATGATTTTAGTAGATATGGTTATGTCTACTTAATCAAACATAAGTCAGAAACTTTTGAAAGGTTTAAAGAGTTTAAACAGGAAGTAGAAAATCAATTGGGCAGGAACATTAAGATGCTTCGATCCGATCGAGGTGGTGAGTATCTTAGTACTGAGTTCCTCGACTATCTTAAGGAGTGTGGGATTGTTTCACAATTGACACCTCCCAGGACACCACAACTGAATGGTGTAGCTGAGAGGCGCAATCGAACTTTGTTGGACATGGTTCGCTCTATGATGAGTCGAGCTTCGCTACCAATCTCTTTTTGGGGGTATGCCTTAGAGACTGCCGCCCACATCCTTAATCTAGTCCCTACAAAGAAGGTTGCCAAAACACCTCATGAAATGTGGACTGGGAAAGTTCCCAATTTGCACCATATCAAGATTTGGGGTTGCGAGGCTTTCGCGAGGCGCGAAACTCATGACAAGCTCGAACCTCGAAGTGAAAGGTGTATTTTCATCGGCTACCCACAAAAATCTTTTGGTTACCTCTTCTACAGACCCAGTGAGAATTTGGTCTTTGTGGCTATGAGAGGGGTCTTTCGAGAGAGAGAATTTATAAACCAAGGAGACAGTGGGAGGCAAATTGACCATGAAGAAATTCAAGACTCAATTGGTGAAGGAACCTCAGACACTAGCAATCAACTTGAGGAGGAAATTCCTGTTGATCCAGCTGACGAGTCTATACTTCCGAGGCGTTCCACAAGGGTTAGGAACACACCTGAGTTTTATTATGGATTTCATATTACTACGGAAGGTGATACATTTATCAGTGACAGTACACTGGTAAATCTGGATGAACCTAACAGTGTTAAGGAAGCCATGGCAGGCCTAGAGTCTGCTAAATGGAAGGAGGCTATGGACAGCGAGATACAGTCCATGTATGACAATCAAGTTTGGAACTTGGTTGACAATGTACCAGGCCGTAAGACAGTCGGGTGCAAATGGATCTTCAAGAAGAAGACCGACATGGATGGGAAGGTGCACACTTATAAGGCTCGACTGGTTGTGAAGGGGTTTACTCAGACTCAGGGTATTGATTATGATGAAACCTTTTCACCAGTAGCAAAGATTAAGTCTATTAGGGTTATGCTAGCCATTGCTGCATTTCATGATTATGAAATATGGCAAATGGATGTCAAAACCGCTTTCCTTAACGGAAAGTTGGCTGAGGATGTTTACATGAATCAGCCAGAAGGTTTTGTCAGTGCAGAGTACCCCAATAGAGTGTGCAAGCTTGAGAAATCCATTTATGGATTGAAACAAGCATCTCGAAGTTGGAATCTTTGTTTCGATGAGAAGGTCAAAGAGTTTGGTTTCTCAAGAAGTGAAGATGAGTCCTGCGTGTATGTCAGAGCTAGTGGGAGTATAGTTTGCTTTTTGGTACTGTATGTGGATGACATACTACTCATAGGAAATGACATCCCAACCTTGCAGGAGGTTAAGTCCTGGCTTGGGAAGTGCTTTGCTATGAAGGACCATGGAGAAGCTACCTATATCCTAGGGATAAGGATATTAAGAGAAAGGAGTAAAAGACTAATTGGACTTAGTCAGAGTATCTACTTGGATAAGGTGTTGAAAAGGTTCAACATGCAGAATTCCAAGAAAGGAGAATTACCGATCCAAAGCAATGCCAAACTGAGCAAGGCTCAGAGCCCGAGTACAGAAGATGAGATAGCTGAGATGAGTCGATTACCTTATGCTTCCGCTGTTGGTTCGATCATGTATGCTATGACTTGTACCCGTCCTGATGTGGCCTTCGCTTTGAGCATGGTCAGCAGATATCAGGGGAACCCTGGCAAGGCTCATTGGACTGCGGTAAAGAATATTCTCAAGTACCTGCGGAGGACTAAGGATTGGATCCTTACCCTTGGTAGGAGTGATGACTTGAGAGTAGTAGGGTATAGTGATGCTAGCTTTCAGACTGATAAGGATAACTTCTGCTCTCAGTCGAGCTGGGTCTTTACCTTAAATGGAGGGGCAATCACTTGGAAGAGTTCCAAACAGGAGACTGTAGCTGATTCGACTTGTGAATCAGAGTACATAGCAGCGAGTGAAGCGGCAAAGGAGGCGATATGGCTGAGGAACTTCATCGGAGACCTTGGAGTTGTACCAGCTATTAAGGAGCCTATGGAGATTTTTTGTGACAGCAATAGTGCGGTTGCCTTAGCCAAGGAACCGAGAGATCATGGCAGATCCCGACACATTGACAGAAAATATCACTTCATAAGACACAAGATAGAAGAGGGACTCCACGTGGCAAAGAGGGTATCGTTAGATGAGAACCCTGCGGATCCCCTTACGAAGGGACTGACGAGGGTGAAGCATTTGCAGCATGCGAGACGCATCGGGCTGAGGGACGATATTAGTTTTACAGATTAGATAGCCTTTTCTGAAACTTGTAAAATGTAATCGACGTTTGATGATGAATAAAATTTGTGATTTATTTATGAGTAAAGTGTTACTATCATTGTCAATTATTTACTATTGTTTCAGTTTTGCATGTTTTGACTTCCAGAATAATTAATTTATTCAAACTCTCCACAGTCGGTCATATGTCGGAAGTAGGTATGAATCAAGACTGTCATGAATTGGGATTGTAGATGACTAAAGGTGTTTAGCCGTAGCAATGGTTGCTACAACATTCATGAGTACTCATAAGTTATGAGTATTGGAATAAACCCACGCTCACTTGTATCACTTCATGGAATTTATCTCGAGTGATCGTGAGACGGTAATATCATATAAGTCTTCAAACCTAGAGATATGAGTTGTTACCTATGAGTTGGTTGTGCATTGATTGCACGTAAACGCATCAGTAACTTGATGTTATAAAACGTGCCTTTGTGTGCAATTCAATAAGTAGTAGAACAAGCATATGAGTCGAAGTTTATCTGTTTCTTCTAGAAATAGAAGCGATATCTGGGCCCCTCGATGATTTTGTGTTGACCCATGTACCGGGCCCGGTCAGAACTAAATTGATGTGTTCAGTTAAGTTCTTTGTCAAACAAATCGGAAATCGAGAAACAACTGCTAGACAATAAGTAAGACATTGTTCCATGTATTTGTCCGGCTGATATCATGAGAGCAGAGGATTATATGATCACTTATCTAAAATGGCGCTTCATAGTTCACAAGAGTTTTCGAGAGCTACGATTGCCGGTTGGTTCCTGAAGTAATATAGGCAAATACAGTTATTAGACTTATCCAAGTGGGAGTCTGTTGGATAAGATGTCTAAGTCCATAACTTATTTGGTATATACTTGACCCGACCCGACATGGTCCATTTGGGTTGCACTTCACCCAAACTAGTTATGGATAATTTTATGAGAGTTGTATACTTACGATTTATTAATATATTATAAGTTATAATATATTAATATAAAGTCATGTTACTTAATTAGTTTTTAATCTTGAATTAATTTAGTGATTAAAAGGAAGACTAATTAAATCATGGGCTATTATATTTATATGGTGTGGGCTAACACTCATTTGGGAATGGGCTAAGCTTATATGGAAGTCCATGGATGATCCATGGAGCTTTTACCCATGGATCCTTGGAAGAGGAAAAGACATGGGTTATTAGGGTTTCACCCTAACCATGTACACTATATAAACAAGCTTATGTTGCTTGAAAAACCCCCTTTATGTGTGTGTAAGTGTGGTGGCCAAAATCAAGAGTTAGTATACTCTCTCATACATTTTCCAAGTTTGTGGTGATTTGTGATTTCCATTTGAGGCATTCACATTATTGGTGCTTGGCTCTCAAACTCCAAGGAATCAACAATCAACAAAAGGTATGTAATTCATCTAGTTCTTTTATGGTTAAAAGTACCCCATGTCATGCTAGATAGGTTATAAACCTTGGAAAATAATATTTTGCATGTATCTTAGACAAACATAGATCCAAGGTTTAATAGGGTTGCATGTACACTTAGGAAGTGTTAGAATGCTCAAAACCCAACACTTAGCCAAATACACAACACCATCCACGTGTCCCGGTTTCAGAAGCGTGTCGAAGACGAGGCCGCAGTTGTTTCTCTGGATGACATTCAGGTGGATGAGAGCCTGAATTACATTGAGAGGCCCGTTGCGATTCTGGATAGGAAGACCAAGGTCCTTCGTAACAAGGAAGTGAAGTTAGTGAAGGTGCAATGGCAGCACCAAACCAAGACCGGTTCACATGGTAATCCATTTAGCCAACAAGACTATGACCTTTCCAAGAGGTATATGTGAAGACTTACTAGTAAAAGGTGACAAGTTTGTTTTTCCCGCAGATTTTATTGTCTTAGATTTGGAGGAAGTCGAACAAGTCCCAATTATTCTTGGAAGGCCCTTCTTGAGCACCGCCCAAGCCTTAGTCGATATTAGAGAGTCCAAACTCACTCTCCGAGTTAGAGAAGAAGCGGTAACTTTTGGAGTTAATCGAGCAATCCAACATTCTAGGATAAGTGACGATACGACTTTCTCGGTCGATGTGTTTGAGGAATTACTTGGGAAAGAGCTTGGGGGATGGAAATAAAAAGAGACTGAGGGATATATGGTGCTCGAAGAAGGGGATTTTGATGTCGAACTTGATATACAAGAATTGGAGAATCTATTGGATGAAAGTGAGTACAATGAAGTGAAAAAAGAAGCAGAAGAAGAAACAGGACATGACATTGGCAACACGTCGTGGTCATCCAATGTTTCCCGATCAGACAATAAAATTGCAACAACACGACATGGCAGCAGGCCCACGTCGTGGTGACTGACGAAAAACCAAAAGTCGAGCTTAAAGCCTTTCCCGAACACCGGGAGTATGCATTCCTGGAAGAAGGACAACAAAAACCAGTAATCATAGCAGCCGATCTAGCAAAACATGAAAAAGAAAGGCTAGTGGAAGTACTAAAGAAAAGACAATGTGCCATAGCATGGAAGATTACCAACATCAAAGGAATTAGTCCCGCCTATTGTTCGCATAAAATCAACTTAGAAGAAGGGGCTAAACCAGTGGTGCAACGCCAAAGAAGACTAAACCCAAATATATAAGACGTTGTGAAGAAAGAGGTGCTAAAACATTTGGATGCCGACATCATATATTCAATATCCGATATGCCAAGGGTATGTTCGGTGCACGTGGTACCCAAGAAGGGAGGAATGCCGGTGGTTACCAACAAAGACAATGAGCTAATCCCAACTAGAACGGTGATCGGTTGGCATGTGTGCATCGATTGTTGTAAGCTAAATGATGCCACATGCAAAGATCATTTCCCTTTTCCATTTGTCGATCTAATGCTCGAAAGACTATCCGGTCACCTATACTATTGTTTCCTTGACGGTTTTTCAGGGTACTTTCAAATTCCTATTGACCCACAAGACAAAGAAAAAGACAACTTTCACTTGCCCAAGTGGAACTTTTGCATATAGGAGAATGTCGTTTGGATTATGCAACGCACCAGCCACATTCCAAAGATATATGATGGCCATCTTCCACGACATGATTGGAAAATTTATGGAGCTTTTCATGGATGACTTCTTGGTTTTCGGTTCCTCTTTTGAAGATTGCCTTTCTAACCTTGATCTAATGCTAACAAGATGTGAGATGACCAACTTAGTTTTAAATTTGGAGAAATGCCACTTCATGGTCAAATAAGGAGTTATATTAGGACACAAAGTCTCAAAACTATTGTGTTTACTGACCATTCTGCCCTTAAGTATCTTTTTGACAAACAAGATGCCAAACCAAGATTGATACGCTGGGTATTTCTTTTACAAGGATTTGACATTTAAATTAGAGACAAAAAGGGAATGGAGAATGTGGCAGCTGATCACTTATCAAGACAAGAAAACCCGCATTTGGAAGAATTGGAAGAAAACAAGATTGGAGATGATTTTCCGAAGAATATCTTATGGTTATAGTAGGAGAGGTACCTTGGTATGCGGACATAGCTAACTACTTAGCAAGTGACTATTTTCCAAAAGAGTTGACCCGACAACAAAAGAAGAAATTATTTTCAGAAGTCAAGTATTACTTTTGGGATGAGGCTTACCTCTTTAGAAGTTGCGCAGACGGGATGATAAGAAGATGTGTGTTCGGGAAGGAGAGTCAAGAGATCTTGAAACATTGCCATAGCGGGCCCACCGGAGGACAACATGGAGCACAATATATAGCCAAAAAGGTTTTTGATACTGGTTTCTATTGGACTATGATTTTTAAAGATGCTACTCAATTTGTTAAGGAGTGTGATTCATGCGAAAGGTCGGGAAACATTTCCTCCCGAAATGAGACGCCCCAAAATAGCATCCAAGTTTGTGAGATATTTGATGTTTGGGGGATTAACTTTATGGGACCTTTTCCAATGTCAAGAGGAAATAAGTACATATTGGTGCCGGTTGACTACGTGTCTAAATGGGCAGAGGCACAATCATTACCTACAAATGATGCTCGTGTAGTGGTGCATTTTCTTAAAAAGTTATTCTCAAGATTCGGTGTACCAAAACCTCTTGTCAGTGATCGGGGCAAGCACTTTGCAAATGATCAATTGGCAAAGGTTTTACAAAAATAAGGTGTACACCATAGATTTGCAACACCATATCATCCACAGACAAGTGGGAAAACAAAAGTAACAAACCGGGCACTTAAAAGAATTCTAGAAATATCGGTTGGAGGAATAAAAAGGAGTGGTCGGAAAAGCTTAATGATGCACTTTGGGCATTTCGCACGGCCTTTAATAAACCTATTGGTACTACACCATATAGGTTAGTATATGGAAAAAATTGCCATTTGCCAGTGGAAATCGAACATAAAGCATTTTGGGCTTTGAAGATTTGTAAGTTTGAACTGGTCGAACTTCGTACCATCCGTTTGATGCAAATGGATGCCCTTGAAGAGCTTACAAACGAAGCACATACTAGCTCCTTGAAGTACAAAGATAAAAACAAAGAAGTGGCATAGCGCGAGACTAAAAGAAAACAAGGATTTTCAGGAGGGACAAAAGGTTCTACTTTTCAATTCAAGATTAAAGCTTTTTCCGGGAAAACTACAAACTAGGTTGGATGGGCCATTCATTTTTAAACAAGTTTTCCCACATGGAGCTATTGAGTTGATATCAAGAGACGGAATTCCCTTTAAGGTTAATGGGCATAGAGTGAAGCATTATGAAGAAGGAATGCCAATTGAAGAAAAAGAGGGGGAAATCGTCAAATTCGCACAAGACGGATCGACGTAAGCAGGAAGGAGTTCGGCTCATGACTCCCCAAAAAGAAGCGATTGCAGGAGGCAACCTGTGGTTTTGAGTTTTCATTTTCTTTCCTTTTCTTTTATTTTCTTTATTTTTGCTTCATTTATGCTTGATTTTTGTTCTCTCATTCCTCTGAATTTTTATTTGGATTTCGAAGTGGGGAATAGCATAGAATGAGTGTGGGGTGAACATTTTTATAAAAATTTGACAAAAATGATATTATTTTTAAACCACGACGTGGTACATTTCAACACGCCATGGTGATTTTTCTGAAAACAAATCCATGATTTTTGATGCGACACCACGACGTGGTGATTTACCCACGACGTGTTGTCGGTTTTACTTCTGTCAAATTAGGGTTTTAATCTACATCAAAACCATTTCTTACTTTTCACCTCTCATTTCATCGATGTGCTATCAAGCCCCACGAATAACTTCCCTCCAACTTTCAATTTATTTGTTTATTCACGCAACGAGGTATGATTTTGACATCTTTTATTAGTTATACTCGAACTTATAGTAGTTATTTGTCTTCATTCACTGATTTGAACTAGATTTAGGGCCGATTTCATGAACTAGGGTTCCGATTTTTGCAAAAATCAGACCCAATTTTTGATGTTTTTGAGTTGCATTTGTTGTTAATATACTCGATTACATGCCCTAGTCAAACCATTGGCTTGATTACAATTGAATGTGCTTGGATTTTGGTTTGATTTTCATAGAGCACGCGACCAGTTCGTCGACCACGATGACTCGTCGTGGTCGTCGTCATGGTCAGTGATTTTTGGGCTTAATCTGTTTGTATTGATTTATAATCTCGAATATTGTTGCTTGGTTTGTTGTTTTTGTTATTTTGCAGATTATGGCTACCCGTTCTCGCCGAAACCAACCTTAGGGTCGCCCCGATTTCCCTTGGTTCAATTTCCCTGGGGTTGTGGGGCCCGAAGTCCTTGCACAATGAAATGGCAAGCTGGATTGGATGAAACAACGAAAGGTACATGTAGCCGCTGTTGTTGACTGGCATTGGATTGAGCAAACTGGGTTGTTGGAAGGAATTGAGCCGTTTTTGGATAAATCATTTGATGGACTACATGGAAGATTTATATGTATAGCGTGGAGAAGGCTTTTCCAAATTCAAGAGGTTGTGTATAAGGAGCTTGTAGTCGAGCTTTTAGCATCAGCCTCGTTCAGGAGGAAAATTGGTACACTAGAAGAAGCAAATCTTACTTTTGGCCTTGGAGGGGAAAGGCACGAGCTTAGCCTCGCTGACTTCATGATTAAGACGAAAATTTATCTCCCGTCCGAGGTACGTACCGAATCCTATCTCCATTACATTACCGGGTGCATCTGAACAGCTGATGGTTTCAAAGATAGTGAATATTAGGCAGCCATTGCAAATGGCACATACCAAAAGGGAACAACCCAAGAAAGCGATATCCGGTCCCCTCTACATGGCCTATTGCATCGGTCAATCATGAACACTATAAATCAAAGGCAAGAGGGGGACAAGGTCCCAGATTTTGTCACACCCATTGCATTAATAATATAGTTATTTATGTACAGTATCATAACAATGCATAATAGTAAAACAAGCAACAACATCCATTGCATTAATAATATAGTTAATACATGTGTGTTCTTTGTATAGTGGTATGACACCAAAAATCTAATATCAAAATAAAAGACGAGTCTTGAACATGCTCCGTCTTCTCAAAACCTGTGCCCGTGTACCTGTGTACTGGTTCCCTGAGAATACAAGTTATTTTGAAAGAGAGTATCAACATTTAAGTTGGCGAGTTCATAAGTATTTAGTGTCAAATGTTTGTATTTGTTTCCTGAAAATGTTAGTATACTTCCCAGAAAATCCTATATTTTCTACTTAAAATGAAAAGTAGTCTTATACCCAAGACCCAACTGTTTGTATGTTTTGTTCTCTTGAAATAATATTAATGTATGTTTGTACTTGAAATAGTATAACTGTATGTTTTCCATATTTGTAAACTATCTTTACTAGAAAAATAGTATGCCTTGTTCATGTGTTAACACTACTGTATGTAGGGAATGGAAGATAATATCTTTTAGTAGTTTTGTTTAAAATAAAACCATTGAATAAATGTTTGTCTTGTAAACCAAATGGTTTAGTTAATACTTAATGTGAATGAGGTTATAACCATGCTAATTTGACTAGTATAAAACACGACGTTCTTCAAGCGTAGAAAAAGTTATGACATTTGTCACCCGTAGACCTGTCGGTCTGAACTGTAGCTAAAAACAAGGTGTGGGATTGTCAGTCCCGTATAGATCTATACACAAACTCACGCTCTCCCTCCAGGAGACTCTGGTTATTAAACATGACTTAGCAAGAGTATTGCAAAGTACTATGAAGTAGTATATCACATTCTAGTTAACTTGTTTTCGTCTAGTATGTATATGATCCTTGTTCTTGTAAATGAGCAGTGTACTTTGTGATGAAAAGTAATAGTATGTATGTATTGATTCATGTATTGTTTCTCTGATCTAGAAAATAGTATGAATTGAGTCTCTAAACTATACCTAATATAGTTTACTAGTATGTTTGTACTGTAATGATTTGGAGAAAATGTAACACCCCAAATTTCAGAAGTTCAATGAAGGGCCAAAAGTGTAAATAAAAGAAGGGACTCGACGAGTAGGTATGCCTACTCGCCGAGTCGGAGCGGGATTTTGTCGCATGTTTAAGTGGTCAACTCGCCGAGTCGGCGGCTAGGACTCGACGAGTTGGTGCTGAAGAGAGAAAACCCTAATCTTAGGGTTTGCACCCTATATAAAGAACATTATATCCTTCCCTCAGCCCCCTTGCTACCCTGAGAGTTCCAGCAAACCCTAGTTCGTATGAAACACCATTGATTGAGGAGATTGGAGCTTGGAAGAAGATTTTGGTGTAAGAGGCTTGAGGAATTAGAGGCTAGCATCAAGGGGCTTGTGTAGATCTGGAATCTACATTAGTTTGGGCACATCTCAGAGGTAAGAAGCCTTTATCCTAAGCTATTTCCTTTTTGGATTCATCCATCGTGATTGATTTGGGGTCCCTTAGCTTGTTTGAGATCTATTTCGGGTTTAGAGGCTAGATTTGAGGTTGCAACTTCGGATCTAGGTTATATTTGAGCTATGAGAGCATAAAGCATCATCCTTTGGGTTTGTTTGAAAGGATCCTTGTCTCAAACGCAAGCCCTAGAGTGATTTGGACCTTTAAACCCTTGGTTTCACGTAAAGTTTGCAATTTTATGTGAGGGTTAGATTGTAGAAGGGTGGATCTATAGATTGGAGCCCCTGCATGGCTCGAAAAGCCTCTGAATGGATTGAGAACTGGAGAGACTCGGCGAGTCACATGGGTGTACTCGACGAGTTGTATGAACATGTGAATGGACTCGACGAGTTGGAAGAACAACTCGGCGAGTCTGTTGAAGATTGCCTTGGACTCGGCGAGTCTGTTCTTGGACTCGATGAGTCTGGTTGCGGAACCCTAACCTCTTCTGGTTAAGCCTCGAATCGGTGAGTCGAGGGACGACTCTGTGAGTTGAGCAGGATGGGACTCGGAGATCGTTGGACTCGCCGCGTCTTGGGGCGACTCGGCGAGTTGAGTCGTGTTATGGGAGTTTCTGAGTATAGGAACTCGACGAGTCGACGGGTCGACTCGGCGAGTAGAATCAACCAGGAAGGTTGACTTTGACTGAGGACTTTGACTTTGACCAAGAGTTGACCAGTTTGACTTCCAAGGGTATTTTGGTAATTTTGGTATTTATGGAATTGGTTCTTTGGTAGTGTTCTGTGGTGAAGTTCGTGTCGGTGGTCGGAGCAGCTTGGTCTTATCTCCTCAGTCGGCAATTGCAGGTGAGTTATCCTCACTATATCGACAGGGTCTACGGCACCAAGACCGGCCCTTTATCGGATGGAAATTCGGGTATTGTTTGATATGTTATTGCTTTGCTAGATCCGCATCCTGGTAGTTAGGATGGTGTTATGTTAGTGACCTGGTTAAGGTCGGTACCCGGTATATAGGGTAATGTTATGCTAGTGACCGGTTAGGTCGGAATCCTGGTTAGGATGTTGATATGCTATGTGATCTGTTAGACTGTTTGTCTGGTTAAGGATTGTTATGTGATTAATTGTTTTATGTGCACATGGTTGTTTGACAGGGGTTGGGTTGAGGCGGGTCCTGCTTTGTGTTGTAGGCCAACATACCCAGGGCGGACCGGAAAGACCGAAGGCCCAACGAGCGGTCCAGATAGGCTGAAGGCCCCAAGAGGGCGGACCAGACGTGCCGAGGCTTGGAGAGTGGACCAGGCCGACTGAAGGCCCGGTGTGGGCGGACCAGTCATACTGTAGACTCAGAGAGTGGACCAGGTGGATTGAAGGCCCGGTGCGGGCGGACCAATCACACTGTAGACTCGATGTACATGTCTAGACTCGGAGGGTGGACCCGGTGGACTGAAGGCCCGGTGCAGGCGGACCAGTCACACAGTAGACCCGATGTGCATGGCTGTTCTATTTGTGATATTTTATGAGTATGTTTATGTATGGTTGGTATTGTGGGGGTAACTCACTAAGCTTTCGGGCTTACAGTTCAGTGTATTGTTTCAGGTACTTCAGGAGATCGTGGTACGGCGAAGGCGTGATCGTACCGCTCCTCATGTTTTATGATTTCTGTGATGTGGTTCTGGGGGATACTCTGATGTTTAAACTATTTTGAAAACAAGGTGTATGAACTTAATGGTTTTTGAATGAATTAAAATGTTTTAATTGGCTCAAATTTTATGGGTGTTACAAGTTGGTATCAGAGCCTTGGTTTGAGTGAATTGGAGGAACATTCGTGTGAATCCAGTCTCAAATCAAGGAGGGATTTTCAAAATTGTTTTCAAAAGGTTTTCGAAATAAGTAAAGGACGATGTAGAGGGTACGATCAGCCAGAGCCAGTAAGTAGACCCCAAAATACCATACAAGTTATTTGATTATGTGATATGTTAGAACAGCATGCTAGTACTAGGCTAGGGATCTTCAGGAAATTGCATGATAGAATTGCCTGATTACATGATGCCTGCTAGCCTAGGGTTTCCTTTATATATGAGATTGACATCATTACTGTAGTTACTTGTGTATGCATCACGACTGTGTATAATAAAGATCTTATAGCCTGAGAATGTTTGATTTGGCCTTATGTTCTGTTCTTGTTTGATTGGGAGCTTAGGGTAGGATTGGATATTCGAAAGTCTATAGGGTCCAGCGTCATGTATGGCTAGCATACACTAGTGCTGCAGGGTTGGTGGAAGTTTCATGGATGGATGGGTTGTGTGAGGCCGGGAGGCCAGTTATGAGATATTGAGCATTCGTTGTGTGATGTATATTATTAGGGTGTTGTGGTGATACTTGAGACAAATATGGGTAGGTGTGGAAGGTAGTATGGGCCCGTACTACTAAAAGCACAGGACCCATACGCGTGTCAAGGAAGTCACAACCCCTAGGTTGTTGGTTAGAGGTTAGTTCTCGGAGGTTATGCGAGGTGTCTAAGGGTCTCGTTGGTGTATTGCAGTATGGCGACTATGAGGCGTGTCGTGACTGGATCCGGATCGGGATCAGGACAGGGTGAGTAGGAGGCCCCAGTGGCACCTGAGATTATCGGCCAGGAGGGGCCAATGTTGACAGAGGACCGGGTCAGGGAGATCATCCGCGAGGAGGTAGTCGAGATTGTCCGGGGTCAGATCCCAGAGTTGTTTGGGACTATTAAGTCCGCTATGAGAGAGTACTTCGATGATCGTTATGCAGCTCTTACTGAGACGGCTGTCGCGGCAGCTACATCGGCTGTAACAGCGGCACGGGGAGGATCCGATCGAGGCTTTTAGTATCGGGACTTCGATAATACGAAGCCCCTACCTTTGATGGAGTTCAGGATCCTATCATTGCTATGAGATGGTTGTCAAACGTGGAGAGTTGTTTCTTCACGTGTTCATGCCCTGCGGATCAGAGGGTGAGGTGTGCTCTGAACCTTTTGAGGCTCGGTGCGAAGGATTGGTGGAGGTTGACTACGGGATCTTATTCTGATGCGCAGCGGGCTGCGGTTACTTGGGATCAGTTTCGGGAGGTGTTCAGCACTCGTTATGTTCCACGGGTTGAGACAGAGAGAGGTTGGCTCAGGAGTTCCTGGAGCTGAAGCAGGATTCAGAGTCGGTGACGGAGATCACCAGGATGTTTACTGAGAGGGCGATGTTTTGCCCAGAGTTTGCTTCGGAGCAGGCTCAGATGTCCCGATATATGAGTATGCTCAAGAGGGATATACGGCAGTTTGTGTCCACACAGAGATGTGATACCTTGTTGGAGTTGCAGGAGGCCGCCAGGCGGCGCGAGTTGGAGATTGAGTTGCAGTTGCGAGAGCAGAGGCAGGCCCCGGTGCAGTCGCAACCGGCGCCGAAACGGTCCAAAACCGTTGACTTTAGGGTTGGAGGTCAGAGCAGCCACACTTGTGAGAAGTGTGGGAAGGGTCATGCCGGAGTTTGTAGGTCCGGTGGTGCGTGTCGCAAGTGTGGGAAAGAGGGGCATTATGCGAGGGATTGCCGTCAGTCGGTCCCGACTCAGGATAGGAGGATCTGTCATCATTGTCATCAAGTTGGACACTTGAGGGTCAACTGTCCACAGCTTGTTGCAAGACCGGTGCAGGCTCCAGGACCGGACACTTTGAGGATTACGGGTGGAGGTCAAGGGGGAGCGGAGCCTCCGAGGGCTCAGGGTCGTGTTTTCCAGCTCATTGCAGAGGAGGTCGGGGCAGAGCCAGATACAGCTGCGGGTGTGTTTCCATCTTGTTATCTTGTTATTTGTGTGGTATTGTAAATCTGTTCGCTTTTTCGCATGAATCATGGTATGATTGAGGATCTTAGTAGTTAGGAGTTGTAGTTAGCGTTCAGGAGAATTCTTGGTCGAAAGATAAGGTATATGATCTCGTTGCTAGGAATAGCAACTGCGATGTGAGAAGTGTTCAGTTGAGATTCGAACTTCCTTGGAGTTCGGGATGTGCGATGACGGGAGAGTGTTCTGTGGAGGTTGCTCACTCCGGAGGGATTTAGTTCCGAGAGAAGAGGAGGGAAACTCTATCAAGTAAGGTCGATCGAGTTATGCCGGTTTGTCAGCGGAAGTGAGTAGTTGGTACACTAAGTGGGGAGAATTGGAAAATTCTCCGGTAAAACAACAAGTATCCAGGGTTGGTTAGCTGCTTAGATTTATTAGTGTTGTTAGCCGAGAGTGTGGCATGATTGGAGCAAGTGATAGACAAGTGGGGCAGGGAACAGACCATGGTTTCAGGTAAGGTAGTTGGTCGATGTGAGGCTTGGGTTTAGGCCATGGAAAGGATTCCGGGATCGGGACTGGAGTTCGGAACCCCAAGAGGGCTAGAACAGACTAAATGGGAGAGATTCCTGGGAAGGATGGTTCAGGGTGACGTATGATAGTTTTGAGCGGTCCGGATAGACTGAAGGCCGGAAGGCGTACCAGTCAGGCCGAAGGCTCGGGGAACGGTCCAGACAGGCTGAAGGCCCAGGAGGGCGGTCCAGACATGCTGAAGGTTCTGAGAGTGGTCCAGATAGGCTGAAGGCCTGGAAAGGCGGTCCAGTCATGCTGAAGACTCTGTATGTGTTAGTGGATCGGTAGGAGGAGAATGAGTGAATATGTCACCATGCAATAGTAATCGATATGGTCTGGCCCCAAGTATTGATCATGATGATGAAGTTGGCTGGAGGCCGTGCGTGGGCCTTGTTAGTTATGTGATCGGATACGGAGTATATGGGAGCTAGAGAATAACAGTTGCTCTACATGGATAATGTAGAGTGGAGTTTAGCTCAGTGTCACTTATAAGTGCGGTAAGAGTTGTTGAGTAGACTTCCTGGAAAGGAAAGGTATGTAGCTGCGGAAGGAGTGTGGGTCCTCTGAGAGGGAGGCAGCAGAATGAAAGGATGATCGAAAGTGCTTCGGTTATTGGTAGTAAGCACTGGGATTGTACCAGATATATGGAAACACATACGGGTTGGATGCCCGTTGAGGTTGTGGCAATATTGGATGATGCGCATGCATGTTTTCAGTCTCCTTGGAAGAGGAGGAGGAAAGTGGTTCCAGATTGGAGACCGGGACAGAGGAAGGTGAGTCAGCAGGATAACAGACTCGGGAGTAGTCTGGACCAGTGCTGAGGACTGTATAAGGATATTACAGTCGGAGGTCAAGGACCTAGAGATCGTGATAAGGAGGTGTGAGTGGGTTGCACTCCGTTGTGTTGAACCGAAGGCTTCGAGGGTGACGCAAGCACAAGGTCCTTAGTTCCGAGTATGGTTGTGGGCTTGAGTTATGTATGTGGAGGTATTTCAATCTGGGGTATTCCATCATGAGGATGACCGTACCCTATGATTGATTGGACCTGGTGTGTTTGGTATTCCAGCCCGAGGCTGATTGGGCCAGATACGAGTGGTTACGCGATATGTTTTGGTTGATGGGTTATGGGAGCTGAGGGATGCAGTATCCTGTCAGCGCGTAAGGGATAGAACCATAGGGTGGAACCGGATTCGTTCCAGGTTGCAAGTTATCAGGGTTATCGCCAATTTTGGGCAAAGGAAGATGGATTAGTGTCTTGGCAGAGAGTGGACCAGGAGAATTGAAGGCCTGGTGCGGGCGGACCAATCACACTGTAGACTCGATGTACATGGCTAGACTCGGAGGGTGGACCAGGTGGACTGAAGGCCCGGTGCGGGCGGACCAGTCACACAGTAGACCCGATGTGCATGGCTGTTCTATTTGTGATATTTTATGAGTATGTTTATGTGTGGTTGGTATTGTGGGGGTAACTCACTAAGCTTTCGGGCTTACAGTTCAGTGTATTGTTTCAGGTACTTCAGGGAATCGTGGTAAGGCGAAGGCGTGATCGTACCGCTCCTCATGTTTTATGATTTTTGTGATGTGGTTCTGGGGGATACTCTGATGTTTAAACTATTTTGAAAACAAGGTGTATGAACTTAATGGTTTTTGAATGAATTAAAATGTTTTAATTGGCTCAAATTTTATGGGTGTTACAGAAAAGACTCATTTGCCCAGCATACGCAATTGAGTTAAGTATGTTCTTTGAAAATGAGATATAATATTCATTTATATATTTAGCATGTATAATTATGAGTTAACCGACAGTCGGACTGGTGATCCTACCCTAAGCCCACAACCAAACAAGGAACATGAGTCAAGGTATTTAGCAATAGTCCTAAGTCCGTTAAAGCATGATTATACATAAATATACAAATGAACATGATTGTGATAATAACAGAAATCTAAAATAGTTAAAAGAGTTTGAAAATGATTTTTAACAATATTTGTAAGCATAAGAAATCCTTTGTTTGTTTATTTTCACATATAAGTGTTAACACAATTCTATTGTGTTTTACTTGTATTCCCCCCTAAAAACATTAAAAAAAGGTAAATTGTAGGGGTATGAACTCACCTTAAGTGAGTGATTCGATTGAAGGTTCGATATAGGATGTTTTTCCACAAGTTAGATCCCGAGACAAAAACGAGTCCTAAAAGCATTTCACGTAATATATATGTATACTATTAGTGAATATAACTGCAAGTATGTTAAGGAAATGGACTAATTTTTAAGTTTTACTTACAAATAAGAGTGTTAGAAGCTATTTTGGAAGGCTGCTTTGCGTTTTCGGCCAGCCCTTGGGTTTTCAGCCCAATGAAGATCTTGGTGTTCTTGGTGAAACCAATAAGATTCAAGGGTTTTCGGTTGAGGATCTTGAAGAAATGAAGAACACTCGATGTTCTAAGCAAGATCCGAAGGAGATTCGAGTCTAATTTGGATGATAGTTGAGAGAGAATTAGGGGTTTTCGGTTGGAGTTCTTGGGAGAAAAATGTGTGTTTTCGGTTAGAAGAGTAGAAGTGAGGAAGTGATTTCGGTCCCCTCTTATGTATAGGGAAATCGATGATGGGACACTTTCGTTGGTTTTCGCACCTAGTGGATAAGACCGAAGTTTGCGGTCAGAAGGTTTACGGCCGAAAACAGAGGTTCGGCCTCGCATGCTTGCAGTCCGGAGTGGGTTCTCGGCTCCGAACCGAGGGTTTGCGGTCCAAAGGTTTACAGCCCATGCGAGACTTCTCGTATTAAGCACTACACTTCTAATTTAAGCAACACTTCTAATGAAAGGCTTTTAAACACATATAGGTTATCAACCTAACCTTAATAAGTACATCAAAACAATACGTTTGACTTTATTTGACATGTTTGAATTTAGTTGACGCAAGTTTGACTTTGGTTAAATTCTATAATATCGAAAATAACTGGTTGTCACAGATTTGGATGTATTTTTCATATGGGCTCTCATTACACTTGATGTTTATTTGGACATTCCATTCCTATTGGCTGAGTTTCTAGCGGTTTGGGCTGGAAAGGACCACCGTAGTTCACCCCTATATGGCGACATGCTTATTACCCGCTTGGCACGTTAATTTGGAATCCTTGAGAAGCGGGAAGCCATGTTTTTGAAGATCGAGCATCAGAAAACCTTTTCTACTCTTCTATACAAGCGGGCTAACATCGTTGAGGATCATGGGTTTGGTGCTTTTTCCATTTCCAATGACACTCCCTGAAACCAATCCAGGAGGAGGGTGAGACCGAGAGGTGAAGACGCGAAGGAAGATGAACCGCCAGTGGTCCCGACCGAGGACGAGCTCCCGATGGATCCCTACAACGTCGTGATGAGGAGGTTTCAAGATAATTTGGCACGGAGTGCCAATTACACAAATATATGTCTGGATTACATGATGCAGCAAACGCACTTCCCTTAACCTGATCATTTTCCAGCTTCATATCTTTATGCACCAAGTTGTGAGGAGCATTAGAGAGAGCAACAGGGAGGAGCCGGTAGCAGTGGTGGAGGTGGTTATGATAATGATGAGGATTGAGAGAGTTTATCCTTTTCTTGAGTGGATTAAAGACATGTTTCTTTTATTTTGTTTGTTTATTTTTGTTTGCTTGGTGTGGTTTGTTTGGATATTTATCTTTTATTTGGTTGTTTGAATTTTTTTCCTAGCTTTATTACTTGTCTTTGTTTTAGATTCCTATTTTTAGTGTCCAAGTGAGGGGTAGTTTTGGCAAGAGAGTGTTGCATTTTAGAGCAAGATTAGAAACCGACGAGAGTGAAGCATTTAGAGTGTTAATGCAACAACCCGATATTTTAAATCAATGTAATGAATCTAAAGTTAAATATCGTAACCTATTTTTGAGCTAATAAAAATAGCGTCAAAAATTAAATGTTCAAAAATCTCAATTTAGATGTACTAAGTGGTAGATATCGTTACAAGATTTTTAAAAATATAAATAACACTAAAATCCGAGTTATAACGAAGGAATTATGACCAATCGAAGATCCACAACAAAACCTGTAAAACACTGTTAAGCATAAAACTCGAAATTTCAATAAAATACTTTTTAGCCTTAGGTATCTAAATGAAAGTCGTAGATATCACTAAACCGTACACGTACATAAAAAGAACATCCAAATCTGCCTTCGTACGAGGAAGTTATGATTTTTCTAAGTTTCGGATATAGCAGTAGACAGCTAAAAACTCGAAATAGAGATCGAGCGACTTTTAGCCGACACAACCTAAACGAGAATCGAAGATCTCGACAATAGTAATACAACGATAAAAAAGACAGACGAAAACGGATGTCGGATGAAAAAATTATGAATTTTTAACGGACTTTTCCTGTCCCGGTCTGTTAAAAATATAATATTAAAAATAAAGTCAAAATTAGCCTATGGAATCTAAACAAAAGTTGTAGAGCATAATCTCACCTATGCGTGGATATAAAAAACGTCAAAATCAGAGCTCCTATGCGAGAGATACGAATTTATGAAGTTCGGAACACGAAACCCAACACTGTCAGGAAACTCACGACGTGAGCCAGAAGCTCACGACGTGAGCTAGTGACTGATGTGTGCCAGAGACGGGCTATCATACGTCGCGTCTACGGAAGAGATAAGAACCAAACTCACGTCGTGAACAACTCCGTGCTCACGACGTGAATCCCAAAAATGCACCCTATAAATAAAAACCGAGGGCTTTAGTTTTGGCTGCTCATTTATATCCTCTCTCCCACTTTTTGTAAGTCCCCAAAATGCTTGTGTATCAATCAGATCCGTTTGATGGTGCGGAATCTCAATCAAACAGATGATGCCAGATCAAAATAGAAGAGAATGAGGAGAAGAATAACTTGAATCTTGAATGTATTGATGATATGATTGAAGTTCCTTACACAAGATTCACTTTCTCTCTCTAGAAAACACCTTAGAATACACACACATAAGCTCCTCTCTCTCTCTCTCTCTATCTCTCTCTCTCTCTCTCTCTATATATATATATATATATATATATATATATATATATATATATATATATATATATATATATATATATATATATATATATCTTACCTCACACCCCTCACCCCTATATATACATGAGAAACATTGGCCGTAAACAGGGTTTATGGCCGTAAACCTGTTTACGGCCGTAAACACCCACATGGCCATAAACCTGACCGTAAACTCATAAAACATTACAGAAAAATACAATCAACTAGAAAAGCAAAGTATAAACCAATATTTTGACCCAACAATCTCCCCCTTGGTTTATAGCTTTCTTTTCTTAATTGACCCAACAAGCCCCCCTAAAAAGTAGCTGGCTTTTCTTGTTAAACTTCATTGGGAGCTTGGCTTCAGCATTAATCTTCAAGTTCTTCACAACTTCAAGATGAACATGATGAATCTTCAATAATTGACTTCATCTTGAGCAGTTGGGCATTTCTTCAAGATTTGACTCTGAACGCACATTGGGTGAGGAGGCTTGATGTACTGATTCTTGAAAGATAGCGCTTTCAGCTTGAGAATCTTCAGAGAGAACATCATAGAGAACTAATCTTCAGGATCACTTCAGCAGGTTCAAGAATAGCAGCAAATTGATTGAGGAGGCATCAATGCAATCTGTCACATAATCTTCAAGTCAGCTTCACCTTGCTTCTGGGGTTGAAGGATTGAATGTTGAAAGAATAATCTTCATTTCTTGCTCCTTCGAATGAGAATTCTTCGATGCTCACGGATGAAGCCTTGGCTCAGAAATTTTCGATTCAGTTTCCATGAGTCTCATCTACATCTGAATTCACTTTTCAAGACAAAACAAAACTAAAAGAAAAATTAGCACACAATATTTTTGGATTTTTCATATTTTCTGAAAAAAAAAAACAGAAACAAAAATATTTTTGGATTTTTGATTTTCTTGAACAAGAAATAAAACAGAAATAACACTATTTTTGGATTTTTAATTTTTCTGATTTTTGTTTGATTTTTGAATTTTTTTAATTCTCCCCCTAAATTTGTGCATAGAGGAAAACTATGAACAAATTTAACAAAAACAAAAATATTTGGGATCAAAGTTGTCATGCAATCCAATATCGTTTATCAGCACACGCCTGCATGTCTAGATCTGGTCAATCACCGGTATTGTGGTCCACTAAAACACAAAGGATGTTGACAATTTGGACAGATTATAAGTGACAAGTCATTGTGATATATATTCCTAAATGGACATTTAGCTGACGACGACCAAGGATGTTGTTGTCCACTTAAATTAAGTAGCAAGATCTACAGACAGCCTCTAAATGGTTCAATTTTAGTTGCACTAGAACGTGTTCCCCACTTCCCGAAATACCCTGGTTATCAAGAACTTCCTAAGGACTCCTTACTTTAGGTGAGTAAACAATTATTAAGGAGGAAGTCAGATTTAGAAATAGACGCATATGTTGTGTCCCAGGTCGGATCTCTTTCAATCACGCAGAGGGGACAACATATGGCTAACTAGGATAGAGGGATTGAGAGGTAGAATATTGCATATGCTGTGTTCCAGGTCGGATCATTTCAATCACGCAGAGGAGATAGCATATGACTAACAGATAGAAAGAATCTCATAGATAAGGAGGTGCGTAGAAGTAGAGTTGCATATGTTGCAATCCAGGTCGTATCTTCCGATCACCTAGAGGAGGCAACATATGACTGACAGATAGAAAGCAAGAAAATAATTTCCTACATACCTACTTTATCAGAACCCCCAGTCGCCCTATCAGAACCAGAATTAAGGACATAAGTCCGTACATCAAGGAAAAGTTGAACCACTGTTCTACATGCGTAATAATTTAGTGTATCCTGTAGGTTCCCGTGTTTATCTCACTGCTTAATCTACCCGAGCGTCGTATGGTCAGTCCAAACAATCCTAACTAAATCCACACTGTCAAATCCTTCGTGCCTACCAGCACATTGAACACAGAGTCTAGACAATTCAGATTCAGTCCTTTACACTGGTTTTAGACTGCCCGTTATCACTTTCTTGATATCACTTCCCAAACAATACCTACTAACGAAAAAATATAATAAAATGAAAAATTGTCTTTGAAAAGAATCAGTTTAAGATAAACTCAGGAGTATAGAGAGCAAAACGCAAATCGTAATTCACCGATTGAATTTGCATCCAGAAGGTCTGAGAACAGTTTGCATAATCTCAGTTGAGAGATGTCCCCTATCATGTGCCTGGAACAGCCCCCCATGTGTGATCCCTTCTTTTCTTCCTTTCCCGCAAAGGACACATACTCCCAAACAAAGTTATGAATGTTGTACAGTTGAGAGATGTCCCCTATCATGTGCCTGGAACAGCCACTACCAACAAACCGAAGTCTGATGATATGCCTCCATAGATGCTCCGAAACAGAGCGGGATTAGTTGGTCTTTGGAACCCAATCCATTTTGAAACTGGGTCGACCTTTTTCATCATTTCAGGGTACTCTCTCCCATGACATATCATGTTTATCACAAATAGAAGATGAAGAAATATTAGAGTCATTTGTTGATTTGGGAGATTGAGCCTTCGGAACCCATTTGTAGTTGGGTTTAACCCATTTCTTTTTCGATCTGATGGGTGGCTCAGTACTTGCTTTTGAACTTGATGTCGGCCTTGAGATGAATTTGACCTAACCGGTCTTTGTTTCACTGGAGCATTTCTTGGTTTGGGCTTCTTGGCCGACATTCCCTTCTTGCCCTTGGGATTCGGATTCTTGGCCTTGTGGGTTGAGTTCTTGTCCTTCGTGGCATTCCAGTCGCCATTGTTTGAACGTGGCCATGAAGGGTTTCTTTTGAAGTATCTCCCACTTAGTGCGTTCTGCCACCCGCGTGCGTAGTAAGGAACGTATGCGTGATTTGAACAGTTTCAGGCAATGTGTCCAGGTGTTCCACAGTGAAAACATGTCTTTTTCTTCACTGTGAAGTTGTTTCTTCCTGCCCCTGGTGGCGTATCCTTGCCTTGTCTCTTATTGTTCCCACAAGCACAATTACAACAGGCACTCTGTTTCACTGGAATTGGTGGCCAGTATTTCTTAACAACGAGTTTATCAGAAGCAGCTGAGTTCGAAGCAACAGATTCAGAGTTCGAGGAGATGTTGGCTTGTTCAATGGTGTTCTCCTTGTTCTCATCCTCTGCTACTTTACCTCCTGACACAAATCCAACTGGTTTGCCATATTGAAGATGTGCCTCCCTGTCAATTTCTTCCTGTGTCATAGGGATGGATGTGTAGTTATGATTGAAAGGTGGAGGAACACTATCATACCCTAGACCTTTTTGCTGGTTATTTTTAAATTGCAAACAATGGTCTATCATGTTCGCAACTACTTCGCTTGACACATCAAATTTTCTAAAATCAAAATTTGCAGTTTCAAATTTGTCTTTTAATGTGTCAAGCTCAGCAGTTAATTCAGCAAGTTGTCTCTTAACATAGTCATAATTTTCACATTTGTTGCTATAATCTTCTTGAAGCTTCCTAAAGTCTTTGGTTTTTGCTTCTAATTCAGCCTTCAGGGGTTTCTGTCCTTTCCTAAGTTGATATCCTTCGTATTTTAGGTCCTCGACTTCTCTTTTTAGCAAATCATTATGTTCACAAAGAATTTTAATTGTATCTTCACAAGATGGAGTACATGAAACTCCATTGACCAGGATGTTTGCGGAACTTATTGTTTTTCCACACTTCAAAGCGTCAAGTTCTTCTGTTACAGCAGCAAGATTAAGACGATTGAGATCTTTTGTCTTCTTGATGACATCCACGTTCATATCCCACGATTTCGGAAGTGAATTCAGCAGCTTTTTGTTTATCTCAGATTTAGTTAAGAAGATTCCAGGGTTTCTCTAGGGATATAGTTGAACATGTTGAACTTTTGTCTTAACATATCCTGACTCTCTTTCATGTCTTCAATTCCCTCGTACACCTTAAAAACCGTTAAAAGCACAACTAGAAGCCAAAATCAAACTCAAAAGTCAAACCCTTTGACTACAAACCTCAAAAGTCAACCTTAAAAGTCAAATTTAAAAAGTCAAACTCAAAAGTCAAACTTCAAAGTCAAACCAAAAAGCTAAATTTGAAAATTTCAAAGTCAAACGAGAAAGTCAAAGTTTAAAGTCAAAGGTCAAACTTTAAAGTCAAAGTCAAAATTTTAAGTAAAAAGTCAATTTAGAAATTTAAAAATTAAAAGCTAAAATTTTGGAAGAAAATAGAATTTAAAAATGAAAGAAATTTGAATTTTGGGGTTAAAAATGTCAAATTGGCGAAATTAGAATCGACTGGGAGTGGTTTTGAATTAAATTTCGAAGGAATGTTCCATCTAGCAAACTAGATCTGCTGGTAAGGCGCATCGTTGAGTATAGAGGAGGCCCGGGTTCGATACCTGGCACCTCCAAAAATCCGTCTGCCCCCCTTTTTTTTTTTAAATGTGCGATGCGAGGACTCCACGAAGCGATGCGAGGACGAGGTGCGAACTTCGGACACTATGCGAGGCTGACCAGGAATCCGAGGCGAGGACCGCAAACGTCGACTGTACACGTGCGATGCTGCTGCTAGCCGTGAACTCCGAGCCGTACACGTGTGATGCTGACCGTAAACCTCGGACCGAAAAACGAGGGCCGTAATCTCGGACCGTAAACTCCGAGGCCGTAAACTCCGGCCGCAAACTTCGGAAACCCTAGCTGCTGACCGTACACGCCGCCACCCCCTCACTGGTTACGACAAAAAACAACGTTTTTTCGACTTTGAAGCTCCAAAACTCGATCAAAAACCCCTTTTTATCAAAAACACGAAGAACAAACCCCCCCTAATTTTCAGAGATCTATTCAAAAACGCAGAAATCTTCCAAAAATAAGGTCAAATAAGCTCCAGATCTGAAAAAATTGACTGATACAACCAAGCTCTGATACCAATTGTAAGTCCTCAAAATGCTTGTGTATCAATCAGATCCGTTTGATGGTGCAGAATCCCAATCAAACAGATGATGCCAGATCAAAAATAGAAGAGAAGGAGGAGAAGAATGACTTGAATCTTGAATGTATTGATGATATGATTGAAGTTCCTTACACAAGATTCACTTTCTCTCTCTAGAAAACACCTTAGAATACACACACTTAAGCTCTTCTCTCTCTCTCTCTCTCCCTCCCTCTCTCTCTCTCTCTCTTTCTTTTATATATCTTACCTCACACCCCTCACCCCTGTATATACATGAGAAACATTGGCTGTAGTTTACGGCCGTAAACACCCACCTGGCCGTAAACCTGACCGTAAACTCATAAAACATTACAGAAAAATACAATCAACTAGAAAAGCAAAGTATAAACCAATATTTTGACCCAACACTTTTACTCTGTGTTAAGCATCCCGAGACTACCCTGACACCCCGGTTACGTGTCCAAGCCCTGACGGAAGCCCGAAGTCCCGAAGTTCCCGAGAAACTTGCTTCTTTCCAGTCGAAGTGTTGCCCGAGTTAAACATCGTTTTCATCAAATCGTCACTTCTACCAAGTGAGTTCATACCTCTTTCACTCCACTTTTAAATGCTTTTCAAATGCTTTTTAAACACTTTTAGGGGGGGAATACAAGTTAACACACGGTTAAACTCGTGTTAAAATATCAATCTTTTGCTATACTTTTCATGTTGTTGTTATAACTATCATACGAAAATGTTAGCATGCAAAACATCTCGCGATACCACTTTACCCTCTCGGGATAAAATATGTTTATAAATAATAATATGCTTTATTTATATGTTTGCATAACACATCATGACAAGGGTAACCATTTCAACTATAACATTATGTATATATAAGAAAATACAACTCATTGTTATGCCTTTATCAACATAGTAAAAAGGGTAATCATTTCGGACATAAACACATTCATTTCAAGAATACGTGACTTAATTGAGAATTTATGAGTCACTCGTCTTCCTCGTACCTATCAAGGTAACACTAGAAAGCCCTGTTTTATAACCAGAGTCTCCGTCCGGAGAACGTGATAAGTGTGTATAGATCTATACGGGACTGATGATCCCGCACCCTGGCTGTTAGGTACAGCCGAACCGGCACGTTAAGGGTGACAAGTGTCATAACATTTCGACCCCTGAAGAACGTCGTTGCAGGCAAACCCATCATAGTACGGTTATGAAAACTCACAGAATAGACAATTATTGTGGTATTATGTTTTACGGGAAAAGTAATATTACAGTTATTTTTACGTAAAAATACAAGCTTCCTATAGTTTTGTTCACTAATAAGACTATACATCATCATTTTAAGTATGACATATTTACTTACAAGTTACAGTCTTGGGGATTTAAGACTACTTCTCACTTTTTGGAAAATATAGGATTTTCCTGGTTCAAATACATCCATTTTATACAACAACGATTCATAACTCATTTTATAAGAAAATATCGGATTTTCTGGAAAACAAACGTGAACTTTCGAATGGCATACATTTACTCAAATAAATACTTATGAACTCACCAACTTAAATGTTAACACTTTTTCTTTGAAATAACTTGTATTCTCAGGGAATCGCTAAACACCAGGTTAGCAACTACTTTTGAAGATTAACGCTCAGGCGTTAGTATAATCTTTTGGGCATCATGTTGTATTTAAATTTTAAACATGTAATGCATACAATCATGTAAACTTTTCAAATATATATTATGGTGGTGTGTACTTTCTTTACTGTTATGATACTGCACATGACGTCCTCCGCCCCCGAATGTTTCCGTTGTTTAGGTTTGGGGGTGTGACAGTTAATTTGGGCTAACTAGTGAAGAGTCACGTCCAAGAAATGCTTATATTGATTGGTGCTAAGAATATTGAAGAAATCTGTTGTTTTCAACACTTATATGTGCCATTCTACTATCAACATGTCGTCGCATCAGACAACACGTCGTGTTGTCGCAGTCAGAACACGAAAAATTAATCTGTCCAAGCCACCACGATGTGTTCCATTTCACCATGAGGTGGTGCCCTCTCAAGTCTGTTTTTAGAGTCTAATCATATACATTCTAAATTACAAGTGTCCAAGTTTCAAAGTTCTATTCTGTAGCGGTTAGCCACTTCCGTTTCCACACTTTAGAGCAAGTTAGCTATCCTATACACAACAACATGATTCAAGATGCATCTTCTATCCCAGGGGAGTCTATTCCCTTTTCTCCTTCTTTTATTTTATGTTTTGCGTAACATGCAATGAGGGCATTCCATGAATTAAGTGTGTGGTAGGGGGTATATTGCATTGGAGAAAAAGCATTTGATTTTTCAAAATTTGCATTGCTAGTTTTCAACTTTTGCATTCGTTAAAACTTGAAATAATAGTTTAACTTAGGAAACTTAGCTAATTAAATTTTTTGCTAGTTGTGTATGGGATGATCCGATGAGATCCTAAATGTTTACCCGAGCCAACATATGTTATAGTGTATTTGTGGCTTCCCGTTTCCTAGTGAAAAGTCATGAAGTGTGAAAGGTAATTTGGTAGCTTATATGATGTAACAAGTTCTACAGCCTGTGCCTGAAATCCATCCAGGAGAGCTTAAGTAGTCATTGCACGTAGACTAATGCCTCTAACCAATAAAGGTTGAAGTTAAGCTCCTTGCTTAAGCATGTAGGAAGTTGAGTGAAAAAAAAGTGAGACATGTAAAAAAGGAGAGAAATTATCGAAAAGTTGAACAATTGTGAAGCTGTCAAAGTATAAATTCAAAGATCAAAAATTATGAAGAAATACCAAAGAGTGGAAGATACCAAAAATCAAACAAAAAATTGGTGAATTCAAAGAAATCAAAGATCAAATATTCAAAGAAGGGAAGAATTCATAGAGCTCCATTGTGGTATTAAAGTTGTAATTTTTCTAGAATTTATGTATGCTTGGTAGTTTAACCAAAAATACCTTGAGGTTAAGAAAGATTTCCGGGGATGGATTCGGAGGGTTTCAAAAATGAGTGTTGTATAAGCTAAGGGGTGAAGGTTCATAAGGATTGTGAGTATTTAGGATTGGGAAGTTTTTAGGAATTATAGACACAAATACATGCATTGCGGTCTTGGGATAATGGTTGGGTTTGAAATGGATTGTTTTATACATTGCTGGTAAAATTAAAAATCAATTTGCTTGGGGGAAAGCAAAGAATAAGTGTGGGGTATTTTGATATGTGCATATCTATACATATAATTATACATCATATCTCAATATTTTTAATTAATTTTATGTCCTTTATAGAACAAAAGGTACTTAATTTGTTATGAATTGTGTTGTAGGGGTAAAAGATATGCGTGGAGCAAAAAGGAAGTAGGAAGCTGGAAGCTAGGAGTTTGAACTAACATTTTTAATTAAAGAAAAAAACACTCAACACGTCATGGTGACATCTCCACGGCGTGGCACTTTGAGCTTTCCCGATGGATTAAGGATGCTTGTCGAATACAGGATAATTACGAATGCCACGACCTGGTCTTCCCAACACGTAGTGGTGCCCTAATTTATGGAAAACTATAAATATATCCCATTCTCCTCTGAATGAAGAACTTTCTCCTGCAGCTTTTCATGATTTTTGAAGACTAAAGTTCTGAATTGAAGCTTGGAAGTGAAGAAATCGATAGAAGCTTGGGAATTGAGAGCATTAAGGCAACAAAACTCTTAATTATGACTTTTTATTCTAGTTTAATCATGTCTATGCATATAAAACTCGTTTTTATGACTTTAGTTGCTGAAATCATGGGCTAAACCTCATGACTTTCGTTAAGCCTAGGATTGTTTGGTTTACTTATGGTTTGATTTATGGATTGGATTTAGTTAGTTGGTTATTTGTTGATTTAGCTTATTACGTACTTTTGATAACTATAATCTCTACTTATTGCCGAATTTGATTAAGTTAGTATGACCATCTTCCTTAGTTGAATTTGAATCTTATGATCTTGTGAATTGCAAAATTATAGGACTAGAGTTTTGAACAAAACCTAGGGTTAAGTAGAAAAGTGGGTAAAAAAGTGTAGGAGCTAATATATGATGGCAAATCATATATTGAATGGCATCAATAAACCAATTTGATCAAATATTATAAGTCTAATTAACTCGAACTGAACACTAGTAAACTTGTTAGTTTGTTCGCCTGATCAGCGTATGAATGAGCTTGTTTGCTAAAGGATTAAGCTAGTGAACACTAACTTGGTCATCTTAGGAATCGGTAACCAATGAAACTAAAATCCTTTGAAATTCCATAAATCAACCATAATAACAATAAATCCGAAGCTAAACGAAAGTCTCTCAATTACCTTGGTTAAATCATCTTTGTGTTCTTTGCTTTAGTTTTAGTGTTAGCTTCATTAGTTGATACTTAGTTAGTTTGGTTAATTAAGTTTCTAGTCTTGCAAAACTAAAGAAAAACCCTTTTCTAATTTTATTAGTAATTAGTTAGTAGTAGATAAAAATTAGCTAAAACACTGTTTCTTGTGTTCGACACTTGTTCTTACCATAGCTATACTATTACACGATTAGGTACACTGCCTAGTGTGTTTTATAGTCTAGTTAAGAGAAAATTATTTTTATAAATCTAAGACTTGAATAAATAAAATATACATTAAAATCACACATCAAGGGTGTAAACCCTAAAAATTAGGGTTTTCATCTGGCTGGAGTACGCCTCGCGTACTCCCAATACGCCAAACGTACTCCACAAAGGTTTGTGATCCTCTCAGCCTTGTACGCTAAGCGTACTCCCTTGTACACCCTGCATACAAGGCTTAGCCTTTTAACCCACCAACTTCCAGAGGCCATAACTTCTTCGTTCTGAGTCCGATTTCGACGATCCTTATAACCACAGAAAGGTAACAAGAAGCTCTACACTTGGCAGTTTACCGATATACCCCTTGGCTCCAAAACACAAACCGAACTCCTGGATCATATAGCTTACCTTATCCACACCCAATGGTTCTAAATCCCTCTTTCCCAGAGGCCCTAAGGCTTATAATAACCGATCTTCGGGTCACAACCCCGAATTAGGAAACTATTCGGAACAGGGTGTTACGACTCTCCCTTACTTAAATTATATTTCGCCATCGAGATCACTCTTTACCTGCCTTTTGGGAAGCAACATTCCAAACAAAACCTTCCAGTGCTGAAGAAATAATCATTGCTCCTTTCACTGTCGAGATCACTCTTTACCTGCCTTTTGTATGACCTCCACATAGGTGTAACCAATTCAAAACACAATCACAAGGGCCTTTTCTACCATCAGAACTGAAAACATCCTTTTGACCCTGAACCCTTCAGCTGATGCCCTTGGCATACAGATTCCTTAATTCACATGATACAACACCAAATCCTTAAGTCCTTAATTTTGGTGACAAGGACCATAACCCTTGCTCTGAACTGGCGAATCTTCATTCCAATTTCCTATCCTCAAGAGGATCTCTACATCCTAACCATCTTCAACCCATGCGATTATGAAATCCCCCCTGGCACTTCGAATGACCAACAACCTCATGTGACTGCCACCACCATCTTCTTGCTAAACTCCTTCCTTAGCAGTGGTAGTGATTGGACCCAAAGATTCTTCTATAGCGATACTACTGATTTGACCCCATCAAAGAACCGGAGCAATAACCGAACGAACTGAACCCCGCTCAGCAAGATATGACCCATTAATAATTATTGGCATGCAAAATGGCATATAACAATTCTTGATGATATAACTCAGGCAACAACAGAGAACTAAAATAAAGATAATGCTTACCATACCAAAACAAGATCCCAAGGCAAATATAAATACTGAAAATAATCAAGAAGAAAGCAAAAGACACATGCCCACAATAGCATCTGATGAAACACTGGCCTCCCCTGACTAACAATGCAATGCTCAGCCCCTCGCTGCTGGGGCTCCTACCCTACTATCACGACAGTCATAGATCCTCAAAGTAACTGGATTAGGTGCACTCACTGCTTCACCCCTCAACATCGGACAGTCAGCCTTCTTGTGGCCCACCTGGTTGCAGAGAAAACACATCGGAAACGATCCACAGGGCAATCCCTACTAAAATGACCCATCTGACCACAACTGAAACATCCGTGTCCTATATCCCGACATCCTCCCTCATGGGTCCTACCACACTTGGCAAAACGGATCCAACCTTGATGGCCTCTCAAATGTGAATCATGAGTCTTGGGCCTCTTCACCTGGCCCACTAAAATCTGAGTCTGCTCTGGCTTCCACTTACCGAGGTGCTCCAAATCAATCTCATGCTCTCGGGCTCTAGCAATCATATCATTCAGGGTCTCGCACCCTAATAAACTCACAAACTCCCTGATTTCATCTCTCAACATGTCATGACATCTCCGTTTCTTCATATCCTCATCCGCGGCATACTGCGGAACCAATAAAGCTCTCTCCCAGAACTTGGCAGTGATCTCTGCTATAGTCTCATTCGTCCGACGAAGGTCCTGAAACTCCCTGGCCAAATGCTACAACTCAATAGCTGGTGCAAACTCGACCCTAAACCGGGTCACAAACTCATCCCAAGTCATCGTCTCTAAGGCTTCGCCTCCCAAAGCGAAGTCTACCTCCTCCCACCAATCTTAGGCTCTATCTTTTAGAAGACGGGAGGCAAATCTGACCTTCGATCCCTCGGGGCAGAAACTCGTCTTGAAAGCGTTGTCCATATCCGCTAAGCATCTCCTACTCGCATTGGGGTCCTTCTCCTCAAAGAACTCGGGAGCTCCACAAGCACGGAACTCGCAGAAAGAAAGAGTGAGAGCTCCAACAATAGCCATAACCTCAGTACGGAATGCGCCCAGACACTCATCCAAAATCTCCAAAATCCCCTCCTTGATCGTACCAAAGATAACAGGAGTCTACTCCAAAATACTGTGGGTAATCTCCGACGAGATGAACTCCCGCATCCGCTTATCAGTCGGATCAGTACCTGGACCTGAGCCTGAACCCAAACCCGAACCCGAACCTCATTCATGAGTGATCATCACCATTTTGAAAAACAACCATGCAAATGATCAGAACATACGCAAGGATCCTCATCCCACAGGGTTCCTAGATTCTCCACGACTCTCCCTGATTTGAGTATGGATCATGTGCTTTCAGTAGTACGGGCCCAATACTACTTTCCACACCTATCCATACTTTCCTCAAGAATCATCCTGAATCCTCTACGTTACCTTCTCAAACTGATAAACCAAGTACTCGCCAAACAACGCAACTAAACCCACCGAAGAACTTCCTAGGCTTTCCTAGGTTTTCGACCTCACCCTGCCATCAGGTGCTGAAGAACTGCCCATAATGTCAGTTACCCACCTCATGAATATGATCACATGCAACAAAGCTTAGATAATCCTTCAAGTAAAAGACTCATACCTACAACGATTAGACTCAAACGAGAGTTGCGCAATAGGGTCAAATCAATCACTTTGAGATTATTCAACCTTTGTCACATGTGACTTAACGTATTTACTTAGTAGCTAACTGATATCACTTAAGATTTCCACAAAGCATAAAGCAAGAAGCATTCGTGAATTAGCACTCCAATCCATATAATAACTAAAGAACATTCAAACTCACATACTACAACCCATGCTAGGAACTTCCACTCTCACTGCCGGTTGCCTTATGCATGAAAATTATATACAATACATGATCAAATAGACTGTCAATAAAAAGACTCTACCCTAGGACCACAACCAAAAGAGGAACAAGAAATAAGGCCAAATCAATCATTCTAGGGCTATATGATCCTAATCGTATACAATTTTTAAAGCATACACTTAACAATTACTGATACCAATAGATATTCCGAATCTAGCATAACATCAAATGCTTCCTAGGCTACAAGGCATCACATATCAGGCCAATCTATCATGCAATTCCTGAAATTATCTCTGGCCTCATCTTAGCATGCAATTCTCATAACATATAATCATAACAAACATGTACGGGTATTCTGGCCTCATCTTAGCATGCAATTCTCATAACATATAATCATAACAAACTTACTTGAGCTCGGTCGATTGCACACATCACACACCCTTTGTCTTTATAAAATCCTTTTAGAAATTTATTCCCTTTTTCAAAATTGTTTTATAAACTCATTTTCTTTCAAAAGATTATCAATTCCTCAGTTTAAGTTCAGACATACTCAAGAGTGTGCCTGAATCCCTCAAACTAAGGCTCTGATGCCAACTTGTAACGTCCTAAAAACTATGAGGTAAAAATTTCATTTTTAATTCAATCAAAACATTAATTATCTTTAAGTCAACATTCATTATCCTTTTTCCAAATATTCAAAAGTACTTTATAAGGAAAAAGTAATCAAAGTACAATCCCAAAATCATCATAATGCGAAAACATGGGTGGATGTGTTGCGATCGAGTCGGACCCTTTCCTTTCGAACCAGAAGTACCTGAAACCATAAGCATAAAAACCGTAAGCACAAAGCTTAGTGAGTTCCCCAAAATACCACATCCCATACAAATATACAACCAAGCATATCTGGGGTGCTTTCAATCCCCTTCAGTCTATTTCAACTGGATACCGACTCTATTTCACCCCTACCACTACCATATATATCAAACATACAGTGGGTCGCGCCCGTCATCGGGCCCCGCTCGGTATACAGATCTATTTGTCATGAGGCTCTGCCTGGCATTGGGCCTCACCCGATATACATATAATCTTATAATCATACAAACACATGAGATAATCAAAAAGATAATAGCATACAGTACAGTCATCGGGCCCCGCCCGGCATTGGGCCTTGCCCGGTAAGCATGCCAACACATAACACATGCAAAAGTCATGCAGACATCTATCATCCTAACATAATAAACCATGGGCCGACATTGGTGCCTTCGACCTGCTAAACATAGTGAGGAAACTCACCTCACGCAGCCGAATATCACCGATAACAGCTCGGACTGTCGATCTGGAAAATCCCTGTGCTAACACCATCAAAATAACGCCAAATAAATAAGTGGTTCTCAACCCATAGCTGAAAACCCAGACTGATTACCCGATGCACAGGAAAAGTTCATTATAACCTTTTCCTTACTTGACCCAAAAATCCGAAGTCCAATCCAATAACAAAAAGAGTCCGATAGGGCCGGGACCCAACCCATCATGGGCCTAATACCAAAGGAACCCAAAATACTAGCAAAAGCCCAATATTAGAAGTCTAATGGCCCAACAAGTCATAATCTTCAACAGTCCAAGCATGGCCCAATACCAAGAATCACCAAGCCCCAAAGCTCATCTGTTGAGTACGCGGGGCGTACTCAACTCATACGCTTAGCGTACTCCTTCTAGGGCTAGTACACGCAACGTACCAACTGGGTACGCCCAACGAACTCCCCAGTGTTCCATCCTACTCCATTAAGCACTTAATTGGTTAAGCCTTTCCTCCAAACTCAAGATCTGGTCCCTAAAGGTGACTTATCGTGTAAAGTTGGAAACTTTACATACATGCATGGATTAATGGGGCTCAATAGCTCAAAAAGTGCTTAATAAATGTCTTAGTACATGAATGGGTCCAAATACTCCAAGAAGTTGATAGTTTTATGAACATGGGGACTGATTGGAGCAAAGATCTAGCATCCATTGCCTCTGGAGTAAATCAAACTCTCACATTTATCACAAAGGACTCAAAAAATGCACAAAATGCTCCATGAACTAGATCTAACATATAAGAGCATAAAGATGTAAGCTTTTTACCTCAAAAATCTTCCAAATGAGAAGAAAATCATGGATCTACAAGTCAAGCTATCCCCTCAAGTGCTCGTCTTCTTCTTCTTCTTCTTCTTCACAATCCGCTAACAAACACTCTTTCAAGCTCAAAACTCACAAAAACTCTCTACGGTTTCGATTTCAGGGTAATGGGAGGTGGAGGCTGGTCTAAAATGTCCAAAATGTGATATAATGATGCTTAAATAAGGTGCAAACCCTAAAAATTAGGGTTTTAATCAGGCTGGAGTACACCCCGCATACTCCTTGAAGGTCCGCGATACTCTCAGTCTAGTACGCTAAGCGTGCTCCTTTGTACGCCCTATGTACAAGGCTTAGCCTTTTAACCCACCAACTTCCGGAGGCCATAACTTTTTCGTTCTGAGTCCGATTTCGAAGATCCTTATATCCACAGAAAGGTAACAAGAAGCTCTACACTTCTATTAACTCATCCTTTCCTTAAAACTTCCCAAACTAATATCCAATTTCCACAAAAAACCCGAATTAGCACTTTAACGATATACCCCTTGGCTCCAAAACACAAACCGAACTCCTGGATCATCTAGCTTACCTTACCCACACCCAATGATTCTTAATAACTCTTTCCCAAAGGCCCTAAGCCTATGATAACTGATCTTCGGGTCACAACCCCGAATTAGGAAACAATTCGGAACAGGGTGTTACATGAATAATCATCAATGAACGTCACAAAGTATGATCATCCTCCTTGAGACTTCGCTGATGTAGGACCCCACAGATCTGAGTGAACATTCTCTAGGATTTCCTTGCTTGTGTCTTGACCGATACTGAACTTCACTTTGAGATGCTATCCCTTGATGCAAGCTTAACAAAATTTTATCTTTCCAGTAGCCTTTCCACCAATCAGTCCTTGTTTACTTAGAGTTGACATGCCTTCCTCACTCATATGCCGCAACCTAAGATTCCAAAACTCTGTCTTGTCATCACCTTCATTCAAGGATTGGGAGATAGCCATTGTTCCCATAATCGTACTGCCTTCTAGGATATAGATCCCTCCACGATTCATCTTCCCTTTCATTATAACCTGAAAACCTTTCGTCCCCTTGACCCAGTCACCTTTACCAGCGTACCTCATCACATTCTTAATCAATATGCCAAGAGAAATTAAATTCTTCCAAAGTCCTGGAACGTAGCAGCAATCTAACTTCCTAACCATGTCATCGTGCATCTTGATTTGCACCATGCCACTACCTTTGATACTGCTCACCCGATCATCACCCCTCTTGACTTTGCCATCCCAATATTTAAAGGAGTCGAACCAGTCACGATTATACATCATGTGATAGGATGCTCTAAAATCCAAGACCCAAGCATCAACAAAATTTGATGTACTAACAGTTAGTACATCACCATTGTCCCATTCATCAGAACTTTCCTAAACCACATCAACAATGTTATTGATGCTTGATTCACTCTTGAACTGCCCATTCTTTAGTTGTGGACAATTTCTCTTGAAGTGTCCCTTCTCCTTACAGTTATAACAGTTCACGTTCAATGAACCTTTAGACTTTGATTTTGAACGTGATCTCCCTCTATTTGCCCGTTCCTCTCTTCTATCCTTCCTATCCCTGCGAACAAATTGGAACTGTACACCTCCTCTCTAATTGAAACTTTTCTTTTCGGTTCCTTGGGCATTGGAGAGTCCTTCACATCATTCACAGTGGTCGTTGTCCTACCATAGAGCATGGTATCAACGAAAATCTCAAATGACTTCGGAATAGAAGATAATAGAATGAGCACCTGATCTTCATCTTCAATCTTCACATCAGCCCCTTGTAGATCAAAGATGATGCAATTGAAGTTATCCAAATGATCTTTCACTTGGGTACTTTCAAACATTCTGAGAATGTACAACCTTTGCTTCTGATATACCATGTTCTTCAGTGAGTTGTTCTGGCACTTGTCACAAATTTTATCCCAGAGCCCAAAAGCAGTTGTTTGATCCACAACCTCCCTCAGTACTTCATTTGTTAAGCTCAACAGAATGGCACTATGTGCCTTTGTCAGAATGTCCACCTTCTAACCAGCCGCCATGTCTTTAGGCACTGTTGCCTCTCCTTCCAGTGCCACTATACATCCTTCTTGAACCAGAAGAGCCTTCACTTTCACCTTCCATAATGTCAAGTCATTTAAACCATTGAATTTCTCCAAATCAAACTTGTGAGTAGACATCTTCAATCATAGGAATACAAACTGCAGATCTGAAACCACTTGTTAGGAAGTAAAGCGAATAACAATTAAAACTATAAGAGCACAAGACACAGTATTTATGTGGTTCGGTCAAGGTGACCTACGTCCACGGGCAGTAGGGCCGTATCCTTTATTTCAGAGCTCTCAAACAGAGTTTACAAATACAAATACAAATACATAGAGATTCTCCTATCAACCTATAATTCAAGATACAAAATGACCTAGCATGCATCCCTATTTATACTTGAGGGATAAGACCTAAAAACCTAATGGGCTAAAACCCATTGGCCCATAGGCCCATGAATGGTGACAACTAGTCATATTCAGCCATGCATCATCTTCTAGAACATTCTTCCATGTCAGAAAACCCATGAGCATCAGTAACACACATGATGGCCCACATTGACCATAGTTGTAACACCCCAAAATTTTCAAAACATTTTCATGCTATGGTTTTAAAAACATTCGGGTATTAACCCATATTTAACAAAAACCGGTCCCACAAAAAACCTTTATAAATTAAAAACAATGGGTGTTATCATTAAGCATCAATACAACCATAGCAAGCAAATAAGAATTACATCAATACAATTAATAAGGAACTTAACAAGTTCCACTCCATTCTCTATCACTTGACTTCTAGCTTCTATCTATCATTCTCTCTTCTTAAGTGTAACCTGAGATACATGGCATTAAAAAAAATACATAAGACAATAGTGTCTCGTGAGCTACGTGGGTTTGAGACCCAAAATATTTATCACATTTTCATCAAAAATGTTTCATATTTGCAAAACATAGTTTTAGACCATAAAACATTCTCAAGCATTTTCAAGGAAAACTCATTTCATACATGTTATAAATATCATTTCATATCTTCTCATTTCATTTCCTTTTATTTCATTTCAAAAGCCATATTTCTATATTTTATTTTCTTTTATCATTAAGGGCTAATTCCAGTATTATACCGTTGTCATTTTTATACTTAGGGTCTACGTCCAATAAAGGAACCACTCCCAAGTCTAGACCAAGGTGGAAAGAACAAATCAATCCACCAAGGCATCATTTCCATTAGGACATCTATCTCGCGAAGGGGAGGTGCCACCCCGATAGATTCCTCTAGTGCCTATTACGAGGTATCATGGTCGGGGCATTTTTCATTTCATTACTTTCGAGTTCTTTTCATTACTTTCCATTCCTTTTCATTACTTCACATTTCTTTTCATTACTTTCCATGCTTTACACATTTCATACATAAGTATCATAAAATCATTTCAAAAGTAAAGCATCTATATTTCAAAAACATTTCAAACATATTTTCAAAACATTCGATCTTACAAAACGTTCTTTTCTTTCAAAAACATTCTTGCCTTTAAGGCACTCTTTCAAAATACCCTTTCCAAAAACATTTGACGCTTTCCTTTCAAAACATTTCATATATCAAAGCATTGAATTTCATTATCATAAAATCATTTTTTCCATGTACCCCAAAGTGGGAAAAATGCCAACACGTACTCACCTCAATCACACATAGGTTAGCTAGTGCTCTTCTAGTTCCTTTCCCTATAGCAACCCTCTTCGAACACTACATACACCATATATAGACATAAGTCATTAAAATGACCAAAATACCCCTCAAAGGTTCACATACTAAATTTTATTTCTTCATACTATTCCTTATGAAAAACTATGAACGTAGGCGAAAACCGCACGTAAATCCGAGTCCGTATGCAAAAGTTATGAAAGAAACAAGAAAATCTCCAAATCAGGGATTTACGCGGGCCGTGTAAATTAAAGCTTGCATTTACACGGGCCATGTTTTCATGTCTGGACACACCCAAAACTCTATTTTTCTCATAATAACACCCTACTTTGCATAGTTCTTGAAGACCCTTTTCCCATTCACTTTGTACCATTTATTTAGGTTCTCACACATGTTTAGGAGGTGTTTTATCATCTTAAAACACTCCACTTAATCCATTAAGTGTTCATCAAAACCTTAAGATCATGATGATCCTCAAGTGTTTAGAAGAAGAGTGAACCATTTTTCACTTGAACATTCCAAAGCTCACAAGGTTTGTTCCCAACTTATTGAAAACTCAAGTAAATGATGTCAAGCATATAAAACCCCCATTAATCTTATTGGAAATGCCCAATCTAACTATGGAATTCTCAATTCCATTCCATGTTCCAAAATTTCCCTTGGGTCATAACAATCACTAGAGATGCATATTTGCTAACCTTCCTTCATGTTTATGTTTGACTATCACCTCTTGAGTGTCAATTCATGTTCATGAATATCATTCACTTATATGAGATTCATTATGAAATTATCAATAGATTTCCCAAAATTCCCTTATGGCCAATTATTCCATAAATTCAACTATAGACCACTCAATCCTTCATGTTCTTGCATTCAAATCATGTTGTTAGTATCAACTCATGATTATGAGTATCATATACTCTTCAAATGCTCATATTCAAAGGATTCCATTATTTCATCATAATTTTCCCCAAAATAATCTAAATTCCTTGTTTATGCAACATTCTCCCATGATAGATTTGTTTGAGCATTCCAATAGGATTTATTGCTTCTAAACATCATCTAGATCATTGAATCCATTCCAATCTAACATATAAACATGAAATCCTCAATTTGAATTTCTAGGGTTCATGAGGGTTTTCACCCAAATCCTCAAATCCATCAATAGGATGATTGAATTGAGATTGGGATCATCAAAACAACTCAAGGGATGTTAGAAAACCAAACCCTAACCATCAAATGAGATAAAAATTGTATATAACACCCAATCCATAGATGAAACTCGAATTCTACACTAAGGGAGGCAGAAAATATACCTTAAATCACTTGATTTCTTCACAACTTGCACCAAATGAACCAAGAAAGCTTGAGATTGAATCCTAGGGTTTTTCCTTATGTTTGAATTGCCATTTCATAGTCTCCTTTCTTCTCTCTACGTTCTCCCTTGGCTGGAAATGAAGAGAGTGCACATTTATTTCAGAATTTTCACATTTGATCCCTCTAATTTGCTCCTTTTGTCCAAAACTCACTAAACCTCAATATTTATGATTTTAACTTAGGTTTTTACATAATAAGCCCACATCCATGCATTATGTAACCTTTTTAGTCCATCCCATTACTTTAGTTAACCCCTTAGGTCAACTTACGTTTCCAACTTGGCACTTTTGGTCCTTTAACTTTTAAAATGTTATTATGTTCACTTCTAAACTTCCAAACTTCTTATCAACTAATGATATGATTATCTCTTGATGATTTAACCATATAAATAATTTTTAATTTATTTACTATATTAATTTAAGAACACAGTCTTAAATTTTTAGGATGTTACAATAGTGGAGATCATGATGCACAGGTGGCACAACATGAACACAAATGGTCCAACATCCATCATGGTGACACAAAATGGTGTAATCCTTGAGCAACACCAACTTCTGAGCATTCTTGAATGATCTTGAGCATCATAGAGGACTTCATATCATACTTAGCTCATCAGGGATACCATGGCTTATCAAGGAACCAAAATGGACCATCTTGCACCATGATGGTGCAACATGTGCAAGGATGGCACAACAGGCTTCAAGTATGGCGCAAGAACTTCTAGGTTGGAGCAACATCACCATATTGGCGCAACAAGGACATGCTTGGCGCAACAAGAACTTAATTGGAACAACAAGGCTTCTTTATGGAATAAGAGGGACTCTCCATGGCGCAAGAGGGATATACTTGGCATAAGAAGAAATGCCCTTGGCACAACAACATCCTTCTTGGTCCAACACTATATATCAGATGGCACAACAAGTTCCCTTGTTGCTCCATATCACTCAAGTGCTCCAAACCTCTTCCAGGTGCTCCAAACCCCCTTTGATATGATCCCTTACTTTGGCACTTGATCCGTTCCTTTTTCATATGATCCATTTCCTTCTTTGATGATCCATTCCTTTGTCACATGCTCCATGAACCCCAAGTGCTCCATTGACTTCAATTGCTCCATGAGAATGCTCCAATTGCTCAAGTCACATTTAACACTAGGAATTTCATGTTAGATAGGAATTGGTAAATTTGTCTTACGTACCTTAATAAATTCGTAATTAGCTTACGACATCCATTTTCTTTATTGTGAACTGTATTTAGGATCCTAGCCTTGAACATTCATTTTGGGTTCAAATATTAAAGATTTATATCACTAACTAAAATTGTGTCTCTTTATATAGATGTTTGGAAATGGTGATCTCGCTACTACTCAATGGGCCCCTCAAACTCAAACTTCTCTCTTCTCTCGATTTTGTCAAAAGAGAAGCTCATTGGTCCCAACTACATGGACTGGATGAGAAACTTGAAGATGACTCTTCAATACGAGGGAAAAGAATATGTCCTCAAAAAGCCTCTTGTTGAAATCGATCATTCCACCGCTACTCCGGAGGAAATCACTTCCTACAACAAACATTATGATGACGCCACAAAGGTTGCTTGCATCATGGTGGCCACTATGGCACCTGAGTTGGCCAAGTTCTATAAGGACTACTGGCCATATGAGATGAGTCTTGACCTTGTTGGTAAGTTCCATAAGAAGGCGAAACAAGAGGGCTAAGAAGTGGTCAAGTCTCTTATGGCATGCAAGCTTAAGGAAGGAGAATCAGTTTATGCTCACATACAGAAAATACAAAGGTGCGTGGAGTTACTCTAGAGGCTCAACGTTTTGTTCGATGAGGAGTTGGCCATTGACATGGTCCTTAACTCCTTGCCTCCTAGTTATGATCAATTCATTTTGACATACCACTTGAATAACACGAAGACGACATTGACCTAAATCCATAATTTGTTGACAACTACTAAGTCGAGGATGAAGAAAAATCATGTTCCTAGTACAACAAATGCTCCTATCCTAGCCATTGGATCTGGAAAATGGAACAAGAGGAAGGCTCCTTCCTAATCCAACAAGAAAGGGAAGACCCATGCTGGAGGGTCTAGCATTGGGTCTAAGATGAAGCCCAACTTTTATGTTCATGAGATTAGTGATCCAAAAGAGGCTACTTGCTTCTACTGTAGCAAAAACGGTCATTGGATAAGAAGCTGCCCTAAATAAATGTTGTAACATCTTATTTGAATTGTTCCCAATTTGAACTGGTGATCAGAGGGCTGGGTGTTATTAGGCTTCAGAACCTCGAGGGTTTGAGTTTGGACCCCATTTGGAGTTAGATAATGTATCTTGGTTGCTCGAGTATTCAGTGGGAGTTTTTAGACCAAAGGGTATTTTGATAATTTATCAGCTCGGACTTTTTTGGAAAGTAGACTATAATTCGTGATGTTGTAGGGCAAGAAGGAATTGATATAGTGTTGAACGTCTCGATACCTTTCCATAGATATATGGATGGTCGGGATCGGGGTTGTATCGAGTGAGTTATGGTCTTCGGAAGAATTAGGGTTTTAGGAAAAGCTCTAGTACGTGGGGCGTACCGAAGAGAAAGGAACTATGTGAGGCGTAGCTAGGAACGTGTAGCGTATATGCAACGACTGGATCGGGGTGCGTGGTCTCGTACGCGGGGCGTACGAGAGGGTACGCTGAGCGTACGAGGGTCAGACTGAAAACCCTAAAATTCAAACTCGACACCTATTTAAACATCCTTAAGTCTTTAGGACTAAACCCTAATCCGCCTATAGAGCCTTATTTCATCCCTTTACACCAGAGATACCTTGTGAGAGTGTTTTTGAGCTTAAAGAGTGTATTGTGGCCATTTTAGAGTTCATTCAAGAAGAAGGAAGTTCTAAGCAAGCTTGGAGTGGCATTGGGCTTCAAGAATCTGCATCTAGTTCACCTTGAAGAGCTTCTGGAGGTATAAAGCTTTGATCGTGCCATCTTATTCATTAAATCTAGCTAGGGTTTTCTATATTGTCCCTTTTAGTTGGTTTTGGAGTTGAGCCACTCCAGAGGCTGAAATGGTTAGATCTGAGCCTTGTGAGCATGTTAGATGCATAAAGGTGCTAGCTTGAAGAGCATCTAGACTCCATGCATGAGTTTGAAGCTTTAAATGAAGTCCTAATGTGAAGAATGAAGTTTTTAAGTCCCATATAGCATGCAAGGGCATAAAGTTGCCAACTTTATGCCCTAGGACGTCTTAATGAGCTTAGATCTGAGTTTGGGACGTAAAGTCTTCAAGTATTAAGCACTTAATGGATTTTGTGCATAAGCTGTTTGTACACTGAGCGTATAATGTAGTACGTTGCGCGTACAACCCTTTTCCCAATACGCTAAGCGTATAGAAGGGGTACGTTGGGCGTACACTCTCAGGAAGAGTTGGGCCTTAGCGGACTTCGGACCTTTGGGCCCTAATGGTTTTGGGTCTGGATTTGCTGGTAGTTGGGCCTGAATGTACCTTTGGGCCAATATTAGGATATTTGGGTATAATGGGCCTTGTGGCCCAATATAGAAATGGACTTCGCCTTATGGGCCTCTGTTTGGGCCATGTTTTGGACTAGGTTATTGTGGGTCTTCATGGGCCACTTGGGAACAGGGTTATGGACGAAGGAAATTATTGGGCTTTAGGATAAGGTCATTTAGAGAGGTTTGGGCCCAATTTGGAAAATTGGGCCATTGGTTGGTTAATTGGGGTTCCCGTGGCAGTATATTAAGACCATGAGGAGGTTCCTATGGCATTTGGTATAAGTCCTTGGAGGGTTTCCATGGCTTCCTAGTATGTTTACTTGTTTAGCTCGTATGATATTTCCATGATTAGTGTAGACCGTGTGGAGGTTACCGCGACAATTAGCCAAGACCACGTGGGGGTTCCATTAGCGGCTAGTAAAGACCACGCGGGGGTTTCTCGTGGCACTTTGTGTAAGACCTTGGAAGGTTTCCACGGCATCCCTATATGTTTATATCTGTGGCTTATATGGTTTATGTAGTTTTCATAGCTCATATGGATTATGTGATTATGTGGTTTGTGTGGGGTATGCTCTGGGGAACTCACTAAGCTTCGTGCTTACAGTTTTGTTTATTGTTTCAGGTATCATCGATTTGGAAAGAAAGGGCCCGGCTCGATCGCAGCGCATACACCCATGTTTTCCGCATTGAATGATTTTGGGATGAAATCTGATAAATGTTTTAATTAATGATGTTTTGGATGTTTGGAATAAATGATATCTATGTTTTGACTATATTAAAAATGAAATTTTTACCCTTGATTTTTGGGTCGTTACAAGTTGGTATCAGAGCCTTGGTTTGAGGGATTCGTACATACTTCCGGGTGTGTCTGAACTTAAACTGAGGATCTGTAAAGTTTTCAAAAGAAAAATGTTTTCAAGGAAAAAGTATTCTAAAATAAAAAGGGTGTGGTGCATGCAATCGGTCGAGCTCAAGTAAGTTTCCTAGAATACCCATATATGTTATATGTTATGACTTAGTTTTTGAATCTGAGAATCACATGTTAGATAGGGTTAGGAGAGATGCCTTTATATGTAGTATGAGCTGGTAGACTTGCATGCTAGTGCTGAGTAGTCAGCGATAGATTGGCCTGATATGTGATGCTGGTAGCCTTGGGAATATTGGACGCCATGCTAAAATGAGAATGATTATTGGTATTGATAGCTGCTAGGTGTATGTTTTAAAAATTATATACGGTTAGGATCTTATAGCCTTAGAATGATTGGTTTGGCTCGTCTCATGTTCTGTGTACAATTTGCATGCATAAGGTAGCCGGCAGTGAGGATGGATGGATGTGGATAGCATGAGTTGTGGTATGTGGGCTGAATGTTCTATGATAGTTTTTTGGATTGGAGTGCTACTACACGAATGTTGCTTGCTCTGTGCTTTGTGGAACTCTTCAATGATGAGAGTCAGCTACAAAGTGAATATGACTATATTCAGGAGGTGGATGGCTGGTATCATGAGGAGTTCCTCAACAGCTGATGGCAAGGCGAGGTTGGGAACCTAGGGGGAGCCTAGGAGTTGCTTTGGTGAGTATTGTGTTGTTGTTTAGCGGATATTTGGTGCACCTGTGGAGTAAATGACTTAGAGGATTCGGGAGGATTGCTGAGGAAAGTATGGATATGTGTGGAAGGTAGTATGGGCCCGTACTACTGAAAGCACAGGATTCATACTCGAAATGGTGAGAGTCTTGGAGAATCTAAGAAGCTTATGGGAAGGAGAGTTCTTGGTTATGCTCTGATAGTGAGGATATCTGCTTTGCTAGATGAAGATGAGCACACATGACGAAGGACTAGGGTTTGGTCCCAACTCCGGTGGTGAGCCAGTTAGTGGAAGGACTGCCAGGATTATGAGTTCGCCTTGGATCTCTTGTATCAGGCGGCAGGGGTTGATTGTGCGAATTATTATGCTTTGGGATTGGAGACTATGTCCTGGGAGTAGTTTGTAGCTGGCTTGGAGCATAGGTTGCTCCAACTATTGCAGTTCAGCCGTGACGATTGAGCTAGTGAGCATGTCGGGGTTCGAGACCCTGAATGATATGGATCCCAGAGCCGAGGGCGGAAAATTGATTAGGAGTACCTTGATGAGAGAGGTTCAGGTCAGATGAATTTATTGGTGGATCTCGGGCGGAGACCCAAGAAGTTCAGATCAGCTTTTGAGAGGCCAACAGGTCGGGTTCAGTGCAACGCTTGTGGAAACTGCACGATGGAGGTTCGTTAGAAGGGTTTGGATTGTCATTGGGATCGGAAGGAAGTGTTACACCATGTCCTCAGGGTGGTCGAGGTAACACAGGAGGAGGAGGAGGTCAGGATTCCTACAGATGTTTGTGGAGATGCTATCTTCTGGCATTTCCGATGGATATCGGGAATTTGCATCGCTTTGGACTTATGATAAGTTAGATCTCGGGTCGGTCCAGTGCTATAGTCTGAGTTAGCAAGGGTTGTCAGATGCCAGTCAGCATGCCGAAGAATCTTTGAGAAATCTTCAGACGGACGTATCTTGCGGAGCGGGTTCCGCATGTACCGTGATTGATCTGAGTCGTTGTTGGAATCTGTTTAGTGATGTGGGTTGCTACAGGTGTAGCAGGTTGGGCAACGTTAGCAGCGATTTCCTACAAGGGCAAGCCCGTTATATTTTCGTTGTGATCAGGTGGGCGACAAGGAGGTCGACTGTCTGATGATCAGAGAGGAGCAGTGAGTGCACCTGCTCCAGTTATTTTAGGGTTGTTATCTCTATTGGTGGATGAGTTAATTATATTCAAGAAGGGGTTACATGTCAACTGCATATCATGAATCTTTGGTGGAATAGTACGAGGTCGTACCATTATAAGTAGCAGATTCCCAGTGTTCGGATGTCATCTTGGGTAGTCGGGGTTGGATCGAGGGCTTGTACGAGGTAATCATGATTAGGTTTCAGTAGCCTTAGTATTTTGTGCTTGGAAAGAGCATTCGGGATTGCTGAGGGAAGAGAGAGAGTTGCTGCTGAAGTTTTGGTTGGACTATCCGTCCTTCGGACTTCGAGATCTGAGCGTGATATCATTTTTTTTAGCATCTGGAGTCATTGATGTTGTTGGGATTCAAGAAGTGTTACCTGGTTTTCAGGAATTGTGTTTTTTTGGGAAGGGTTACTTATGGTGCACTAGTGTGGTAGACACCGGTCGTCAGCAGATTGATCATTGGAACGAAAGAAGGACTGGGAATCCTTCAATTTTCATGTGCCAAGCAGACTTAGTTGAATCTATGTGGGGGAGAGTCGTCCAAGTATTCAGGACTGGGGCAGGTATGGGACCGGGATGAGTTTCTCATCCTCATCGAGGAAAATGGCGGCCCAAGTGGCTATTTAGTTTGAGGGTTGTGTGAGCTTGGAGTTCGATAAAACTTCCCATCATGTGAATCGTGTCTTCTTGGGGCTTGATAGCAGAATATGGGGAAGCAGGTTGGGGCTCCAGTCATGAATTGAGTTCAATTCGGTTGTTTGGCCGATTGCGTGGTCGACTCTGTATGCGTTTCGAATTGATAGATTAGGGGTAAGACATTGGGTTGCGGTTGTGTTAGGATGAAAGTGTTGTAAGACTACGGGGGAGCCGTATCATTCACTAAGGGTCAGTTGGGGTGAAAGTGTTGTAAGACTACGGGGGAGCCGTAGTATTTACTAATGTTCGGTTGGGGTGAATGTGTTGTAAGACTACGGGGGAGTCGTAGCATTCACTAATGGTCAGTTGGGGTGAAAGTGTTGTAAGACTACGGGGGAGCCGTAGCATTCACTAATGGTCAGTTGGGGTGAAAGTGTTGTAAGACTACGGGGGAGCCGTAGCATTCGCTAATGGTCAGTTAGGGTGAAAGTGTTGTAAGACTACGGGGGAGCCGTAGCATTCACTAGTAGTCAGATAGTGTGGAGAGTGTTGTAAGATTGCGGAGAATCTGTAGCATTCACCAGCATTCAGATAGTGCGCGAAGTGCAGAAAGACTACAGGGTAGCTGTGGCATTCATGGATTCGTTTAGATGACTTAGGCCAAGGTGGGCCAGTTCACAAGGTTGTGAGTAAGTTACAACGCAACTGGAATCGGGAAACGGTAGGTCGAAGGAGACCAGGCATGATGTAAGACTACAGTTATTCTGGTAGCATTCACCTTATGCGTCGGATTCAGTGACGACAGGTTGTCAGCTTATCATGATCGGATGGATCAAAAGGATTGAAGGAGACTTGAGTGGTGGTTTAGATAGAGCAGTTATTGTTAAACGAGGTATCCTTCGGAGGTCGCGTGGGACGAATGCAAGGTTGCTTGCTGGCTCAGCAACCGGGCAAGAATCCGATATTTCGGATGTGGGCAGATAAGTTGGATCCATGGAGGCCTCAGTTGCTGAGAAAAACAGCTATGAGGCAGTGCATTGTTCCGAGTAGTGGTAGTGATTTGGGATTCTTATGGGAGTAGCTTGTGGGCTGGGAGGTGCCAAGCCTCTTACATAAGGATTAAATGATCTCGGAACACTTGATTTGACCTTATTGCACAACTCTTGTCTGAGTCTTAATCATTGTAGGGATAAGACTCCTACTCGAAGGATTATTTGGACTATCTGTTAAGACGGGCTTTCGGCATCTGGACGTGGTAAGTGAATTCATCCGGTTGGTAACACCGAGATAATTAGGACCGGAAGTGGTTGTTCGATCAGTTATCCGCGAAGGAAAATTTTATGGTACGGTTCTAGTGTGGGAGCTCTGTCGAGGAGTCAAACCAATGTGAGGTCTCGGGATATGGGGATGCAGGAGTAGTTTCCTACATGAGACAAAGGATTCGTCCTTCGCTGGGATTAGAGAGAGAGTCTGGTTTGGTTGGTTTCGGGTGCATTGAGAAGGCTATAGTTATTCCCAGGTTGTGGAGGTATTGACCAAATTATTGGATGTGTTAGGGAAGGTAAGGACGGATTTCGAGGACGAAATCTAATTCAAGTGGGGGAGAGTTGTAACATCCTATTCGAATTGTTCCCAATTTGAATTGGTGATCAGAGGGTTGGGTGTTATCAGGCTTCAGAACCTCGAGGGTTTAATTTTAGACCCTATTTGGAGTTAGATAATGTATTTTGGTTGCTAGGGTATTCAGTAGGAGTTTTTGGACCAAAGGGTATTTCGATAATTTATCAGCTCGGACTTTTATGGAAAGTAGACTATAGTTCGTGATGTTGTAGGGCAGGCAGGAATTGATATTAGTGTTGAGCGTCTCGATACCTTTCTACAAATACATGGATGGCCGAGATCGGGGTTGTATCGAGTGAGTTATGGTCTTCAAAAGAATTAGGGTTTTGGGAAAAGCTCTAGTATAGGGGCGTACCAAGGTGGTACACACGGCGTACCAAAGAGAAAGGAACTACACGAGGCGTAGATAGGAACGCGTAGCGTATATGCGAGGACTGGATCAGCGTGCGCGGCCTCGTACATGGGGCGTACGAGAAGGTACGTTGAGCGTACGAGGGTCATTCTGAAAACCCTAAAATTCGGACTTGGCCCCTATTTAAACATCCTTAAGTCTTTAGGACTAAACCCTAATCTACCTGTAGAGCTTCATTTCATCCCTTTATACAAGAGATACCTTGTGAGAGTGTTTTTTAGCTTAAGGAGTGTATTGTGGCCATTTTAGAGTTCATTCAAGAAGAAGGAAGTGCTAAGCAAGCTTAGAGTGGCATTGGGCTTCAAGAATCTATATCTAGTTCACCTTGAAGAGCTTCTGGAGGTATAAAGCTTTGATTTTTCCATCTTATTCATTAGATATAGTTAGGGTTTTCTATATTGTCCCTTTTAGTTGGTTTTGGACCTTCTCTTGAGAGTTGAGCCACTCCAGAGGCTGAAATGGTTAGATCTGAGCCTTGTGAGCATGTTAGGTGCATCAAGGTGTTAGCTTGAAGAGCATCTACACTCCATGCATGAGTTTGAAGCTTTAAATGAAGTACTAATGTGAAGAATGAAGTTTTTAAGTCCCATATAGCATGCAAGGGCATAAAGTTGCAAACTTTATGCCCTGGGACGTCTTAATGAGCTTAGATCTGAGTTTGGGACGTAAAGTCTTCAAGTATTAAGCACTTAATGGATTTTGTGCATAACCTGTTTGTACGTTGGGCGTACAATGTAGTACGTTGCCCGTACAACCCTTTGCCAGTACGCTAAGCGTACAGAAGGGGTACGCTAGGCGTACGCTCTCAGGAAGACTTAGGCCTTAGCGGACTTCGGGCCTTTGGGCCCTAATGGTTTTGGATCTGGATTTGCTGGTAGTTGGGCCTGAATGTACCTTTGGACCAATATTGGGATAGTTGGGTCTAATGGGCCTTGTGGCCCAATATAGAAATGGACTTCGCATTATGGGCCTCGGTTTGGGCCATGTCTTGGACTAGGTTGTTGTGGGCCTTCGTGGGCTAATTGGGAACAGGGTTATGGACTAAGGAAATTATTGGGCTTTAGGATAAGGTCTATTAGAGAGGTTTGGGACCAATTTGGAAAATTGAGCCATTGGTTGATTAATTGGTCTTTGGGCCTTTCAGATTATAGTGTGGGGAAAAGTATTGGACAAGGATAGGTTAGGGGTAAGATGGTCTTTTTACCCCGGGTATGATGTGATACGTACGGATTAGAACTCAATTGCTAATTGAGTGTTAACTGATATTGCTAGCTCTGGGAAGTGGACAGGGCAGCAGCTACGGATTTCGTTCGGGAAGCATCTGCATTCGAGGTGAGTCTTCTCACCATACCAATGGGTCTAAGGCACCAAGGCCGGCCCATTTAATGTTATATGGATTGATAGTTGGTTATGTGAAATGTCGCTAGGACATTTGTATGGAAGTCCCCGGGGGGTTCCCGTGGCAGTATATTAAGACCATGAGGAGGTTCCTATGGCATTTGGTATAAGTCCTTGGAGGGTTCCATGACTTCCTAGTATGTTTACTTGTTTAGCTCGTATGATATTTCCATGATTAGTGTAGACCGTGTGGAGGTTCCCGCGACAATTAGCCAAGACCACGTGGGGGTTCCATTAGCGGCTAGTAAAGACCACGCGGGGGTTTCCCGTGACACTTTGTGTAAGACCTTGGAAGGTTTCCACGGCATCCCTATAAGTTTATATCTATGGCTTATATGGTTTATGTAGCTTTCATAGCTCATATGGATTATGTGATTATGTGGTTTGTGTGGGGTATGCTCTGGGGAACTCACTAAGCTTCGTGCTTACAGTTTTGTTTATTGTTTCAGGTATCATCGATTTGGAAAGAAAGGGCCCGGCTCGATCGCAGCGCATACACCCATGTTTTCCGCATTGAATGATTTTGGTATGAAATCTGATAAATGTTTTAATTAATGATGTTTTGGATGTTTGGAATAAATGATATCTATGTTTTGACTATATTAAAAATGAAATTTTTACCCTTGATTTTCGGGTCGTTACAAGTTGGTATCAGAGCCTTGGTTTGAGGGATTCGTACATACTTTCGGGTGTGTCTGAACTCAAACTGAGGATCTGTAAAGTTTTCAAAAGAAAAATGTTTTCAAGGAAAAAGTTTTCTAAAATAAAAAGGGTGCGGTGCATGCAATCGGTCGAGCTCAAGTAAGTTTCCCAGAATACCCATATATGTTATCTGTTATGACTTAGTTTTTGAATCTGAGAATCGCATGTTAGATAGGGCTAGGAGAGATGCCTTTATATGTTGTATGAGCTGGTAGACTTGCATGCTAGTGTTGAGTAGTCAGCGATAGATTGACCTGATATGTGATGCTGGTAGCCTTGGGAATATTGGACGCCATGCTAAAATGAGAATGATTATTGGTATTGATAGCTGCTTGGTGTACGTTTTAAAAATTATATACGGTTAGGATCTTATAGCCTTAGAATGATTGGTTTGGCTCGTCTCATGTTCTGTGTACAATTTGCATGCATAAGGTAGCCGGCAGTGAGGATGGATGGATGTGGATAGCATGAGTTGTGGTATGTGGGCTGAATGTTCTATGATAGTTCTTTAGATTGGAGTGCTACTACACGAATGTTGCTTGCTCTGTGCTTTGTGGAACTCTTGAATGATGAGAGTCAGCTACTAAGTGAATATGACTATATTCAGGAGGTGGATGGCTGGTATCATGAGGAGTTCCTCAACAGCTGATGGCAAGGCGAGGTTGGGAACCTAGGGGAGCCTAGGAGTTGCTTTGGTGAGTATTGTGTTGCTGTTTAGCGGATATTTGGTGCACCTGTGGAGTAAATGACTTAGAGGATTCGGGAGGATTGCTGAGGAAAGTATGGATAGGTGTGGAAGGTAGTATGGGCCCGTACTACTGAAAGCACTGGATTCATACTCGAAATGGTGAGTCTTGGAGAATCTAAGAAGCTTATGGGAAGGAGAGTTCTTGGTTATGCTCTGATAGTGAGGATATCTGCTTTGCCAGATGAGGATGAGCACACATGACGAAGGACTAGGGTTTGGTCCCAACTCCGGTGGTGAGCCAGTTAGTGGAAGGACTGCCAGGATTATGAGTTCGCCTTGGATCTCTTGTATCAGGCGGCAGGGGTTGATTGTGCGAATTATTACGCTTTGGGATTGGAGACTATGTCCTGGGAGTAGTTTGTAGCTGGCTTGGAGCATAGGTTGCTCCAGCTATTGCAGTTCAGCCGTGACGATTAAGCTAGTGAGCATGTCGGGGTTCGAGACCCTGAATGATATGGATCCCAGAGCCGAGGGCGGAAAATTGATTAGGAGTACCTTGATGAGAGAGGTTCAGGTCAGATGAATTTATTGGAGGATCTCGGGCGGAGACCCAAGAAGTTCGGATCAGCTTTTGAGAGGCCAGCAGGTCGGGTTCAGTGCAACGCTTGTGGAAACTGCACGATGGAGGTTCGTTAGAAAGGTTTGGATTGTCATTGGGATCGGAAGGAAGTGTTACACCATGTCCTCAGGGTGGTCGAGGTAACACAGGAGGAGGAGGAGGTCAGGATTCCTACAGATGTTTGTGGAGATGCTATCTTCTGGCATTTCTGATGGATATCGGGAATTTGCATCGCTTTGGAATTATGATAAGTTAGATCTCGGGTCGGTCCGGTGCTATAGTCTGAGTTAGCAAGGGTTTTCAGATGCCAGTCAGCATGCCGAAGAATCTTTGAGAAATCTTCAGACGGACGTATCTCGCGGAGCGGGTTCCGCATGTACCGTGATTGCTCTGAGTCGTTGTTGGAATCTGTTTAGTGATGTGGGTTGCTACAGGTGTAGCAGGTTGGGCCACGTTAGCAGCGATTTCCTACAGGGGCAAGCCCGTTATATTTTCGTTGTGATCAGGTGGGCGACAAGGAGGTCGACTGTCTGATGATCAGAGAGGAGCAGTGAGTGCACCTGCTCCAGTTATTTTAGGGTTGTTATCTCTATTGGTGGATGAGTTAATTATATTCAAGAAGGGGTTACATGCCAACTGCATATCATGAATCTTTGGTGGAATAGTACGAGGTCGTACCATTATAAGTAGCAGATTCCCAGTGTTCGGATGTCATCTTGGGTAGTCGGGGTTGGATCGAGGGCTTGTACGAGGTAATCATGATTAGGTTTCAGTAGCCTTAGTATTTTGTGCTTGGAAGAGCATTCGGGATTGCTGAGGGAAGAGAGAGAGTTGCTGCTGAAGTTTTGGTTGGACTATCCGTCCTTCGGACTTCGAGATCTGAGCGTGATATCATTTTTTTTTAGCATCTGGAGTCATTGATGTTGTTGGGATTCAAGAAGTGTTACCTGGTTTTCAGGAATTGTGTTGTTTTGGGAAGGGTTACTTATGGTGCACTAGTGTGGTAGACACCGGTCTTCAGCAGATTGATCATTGGAACGAAAGAAGGACTGGGAATCCTTCAATTTTCATGTGCCAAGCGGACTTAGTTGAATCTATGTGGGGGATAGTCGTCCAAGTATTCAGGACTGGGGCAGGTATGGGACCGGGATGAGTTTCTCATCCTCATCGAGGAAAATGGCGGCCCAAGTGGCTATTTAGTTTGAGGGTTGTGTGAGCTTGGAGTTCGATAAAACTTCCCATCATGTTAATCGCGTCTTCTTGGGGCTTGATAGCAGAATATGGGGAAGCAGGTTGGGGCTCCAGTCATGAATTGACTTCAATTCGGGTGTTCGGCCGATTGCGTGCTCGACTCTGTATGCGTTTCGAATTGATAGATTAGGGGTAAGGCATTGGGTTGCGGTTGTGTTAGGATGAAAGTGTTTTAAGACTACGGGGGAGCCGTAACATTCACTAAGGGTCAGTTGGGGTGAAAGTGTTGTAAGACTACGGGGGAGCCGTAGTATTTACTAATGTTCAGTTGGGGTGAATTTGTTGTAAGACTACGGGGGAGTCGTAGCATTCACTAATGGTCAGTTGGGGTGAAAGTGTTGTAAGACTACGGGGGAGCCGTAGCATTCACTAATGGTCAGTTGGGGTGAAAGTGTTGTAAGACTACGGGGGAGCCGTAGCATTCACTAATGGTCAGTTGGGGTGAAAGTGTTGTAAGACTACGGGGGAGCCGTAGCATTCGCTAATGGTCAGTTAGGGTGAAAGTGTTGTAAGACTATGGGGAAGCCGTAGCATTCACTAGTAGTCAATGGGGGTGAAAGTGTTGTATGAATATGGGGGAGCCGTAGCATTCACTAGTAGTCAGATAGCGTGGAGTGTGTTGTAAGATTGCGGAGAATCTGTAGCATTCAGATAGTGCGCGAAGTGCAGAAAGACTACAGGGTAGCTGTGGCATTCATGGATTCGTTTAGATGACTTAGGCCAAGGTGGGCCAGTTCACAAGGTTGTGAGTAAGTTACAACGCAATTAGAATCGGGAAACGGTAGGTCGAAGGAGACCAGGCATGATGTAAGACTACAGTTATTCTGGTAGCATTCACCTTATGCGTCGGATTCAGTGACGACAGGTTGTCAGCTTATCATGATCGGATGGATCAAAAGGATTGAAGGAGACTTGAGTGGTGGTATAGATAGGGCAGTTATTGTTAAACGAGGTATCCTTCGGAGGTCGCGTGGGACGAATGCAAGGTTGCTTGCTGGCTCAGCAACCGGGCAAGAATCCGATATTTCGGATGTGGGCAGATAAGTTGGATCCATGGAGGCCTCAGTTGCTGAGAAAAACAGCTATGAGGCAGTGCATTGTTCCGAGTAGTGGTAGTGATTTGGGATTCTTATGGGAGTAGCTTGTGGGCTGGGAGGTGCCAAGCCTCTTACATCAGGATTAAATGATCTCGGAACACTTGATTCGACCTTATTGCACAACTCTTGTCTAAGTCTTAATCGTTGTAGGGATAAGACTCCTACTCGAAGGATTATTTGGACTATCTGTTAAGACGGGATTTCGGCATCTGGACGTGGTAAGTGAATTCATCCGGTTGGCAACACCGAGATAATTAGGACCGGAAGTGGTTGTTCGATCAGTTATCCGCGAAGGAAAATTTTATGGTACGGTTCTAGTGTGGGAGCTCTGTCGAGGAGTCAAACCAATGTGAGGTCTCGGGATATGGGGATGCAGGAGTAGTTTCCTACATGAGACAAAGGATTCGTCCTTTGCCGGGATTAGAGAGAGAGTCTGGTTTGGTTGGTTTCGGGTGCATTGAGAAGGCTATAGTTATTCCCGGGTTGTGGAGGTATTGACCAAATTATTGGATGTATCAGGGAAGGTAAGGACGGATTTCAAGGACGAAATCTAATTCAAGTGGGGGAGAGTTGTAACATCCTATTCGAATTGTTCCCAATTTGAATTGGTGATCAGAGGGTTGGGTGTTATCACGCTTCAGAACCTCGAGGGTTTAATTTTAGACCCTATTTGGAGTTAGATAATGTATTTTGGTTGTTAGGGTATTCAGTAGGAGTTTTTGGACCAAAGGGTATTTCGATAATTTATCAGCTCGGACTTTTATGGAAAGTAGACTATAGTTCGTGATGTTGTAGGGCAGGCAGGAATTGATATTAGTGTTGAACGTCTCGATACCTTTCTACAAATACATGGATGGCCGAGATCGGGGTTGTATCGAGTGAGTTATGGTCTTCAGAAGAATTAGGGTTTTGGGAAAAGCTCTAGTATACGGGCGTACCAAGGTGGTACACAGGGCGTACCAAAGAGAAAGGAACTACACGAGGCGTAGATAGGAACGCGTAGCGTATATGCGAGGACTGGATCAGGGTGCGCGGCCTCGTACATGGGGCGTACGAGAAGGTACGCTGAGCGTACGAGGGTCATTCTGAAAACCCTAAAATTCGGACTTGACCCCTATTTAAACATCCTTAAGTCTTTAGGACTAAACCCTAATCTACCTGTAGAGCCTCATTTCATCCCTTTATACAAGAGATACCTTGTGAGAGTGTTTTTTAGCTTAAGGAGTGTATTTTGGCCATTTTAGAGTTCATTCAAGAAGAAGGAAGTGCTAAGCAAGCTTGGAGTGGCATTGGGCTTCAAGAATCTGTATCTAGTTCACCTTGAAGAGCTTCTGGAGGTATAAAGCTTTGATTTTTTCATCTTATTCATTAGATATAGTTAGGGTTTTCTATATTGTCCCTTTTAGTTGGTTTTGGACCTTCTCTTGAGAGTTGAGCCACTCCAGAGGCTGAAATGGTTAGATCTGAGCCTTGTGAGCATGTTAGGTGCATAAAGGTGTTAGCTTGAAGAGCATCTAGACTCCATGCATGAGTTTGAAGCTTTAAATGAAGTACTAATGTGAAGAATGAAGTTTTTAAGTCCCATATAGCATGCAAGGGCATAAAGTTGCAAACTTTATGCCCTGGGACGTCTTAATGAGCTTAGATCTGAGTTTGGGACGTAAAGTCTTCAAGTATTAAGCACTTCATGGATTTTATGCATAACATGTTTGTACGTTGGGCGTACAATGTAGTACGTTGCCCGTACAACCCTTTGCCAGTACGCTAAGCGTACAGAAGGGGTACGCTAGGCGTACGCTCTCAGGAAGACTTAGGCCTTAGCGGACTTCGGGCCTTTGGGCCCTAATGGTTTTGGGTCTGGATTTGCTGGTAGTTGGGCCTGAATGTACCTTTGGACCAATATTGGGATAGTTGGGTCTAATGGGCCTTGTGGCCCAATATAGAAATGGACTTCGCATTATGGGCCTCGGTTTGGGCCATGTCTTGGACTAGGTTGTTGTGGGCCTTCGTGGGCTCATTGGGAACAGGGTTATGGACTAAGGAAATTATTGGGCTTTAGGATAAGGTCTATTAGAGAGGTTTGGGACCAATTTGGAAAATTGGGCCATTAGTTGATTAATTGGTCTTTGGGCCTTTCAGATTATAGTGTGGGGAAAAGTATTGGACAAGGATAGGTTAGGGGTAAAATGGTCTTTTTACCCCGGGTATGATGTGATACGTATGGATTAGAACTCAATTGCTAATTGAGTGTTAACTGATATTGGTAGCTCTCGGGAAGTGGACAGGGCAGCAACTACGGATTTCATTCGGGAAGCATCTGCATTCGAGGTGAGTCTTCTCACCATACCAATGGGTCTAAGGCACCAAGGTCGGCCCATTTAATGTTATATGGATTGATAGTTGGTTATGTGAAATGTCTCTAGGACATTTGTATGGAAGTCCCCGGGGGGTTCCCGTGGCAGTATATTAAGACCATGAGGAGGTTCCTATGGCATTTGGTATAAGTCCTTGGAGGGTTCCATGACTTCCTAGTATGTTTACTTGTTTAGCTCGTATGATATTTCCATGATTAGTGTAGACCGTGTGGAGGTTCCCGCGACAATTAGCCAAGACCACGTGGGGGTTCTAGTGGCGGTTAGTAAAGACCACGTGGAGGCTTCCCCTGACACTTGGTGTAAGACCTTGGAAGGTTTCCACGGCATCCCTATATGATTATATGCATGGCTTATATGGTTTATGTAGCTTTCATAGTTAATATGGATTATGTGATTATGTGGTTTGTGTGGGGTATGCTCTGGGGAACATACTAAGCTTCGTGCTTACAGTTTTGTTTATTGTTTCAAGTATCATCGATTTGGAAAGAAACGGCCCGGCTCGATCGCAGCGCACACACCCATGTTTTCCGCATTGAATGATTTTGGGATGAACTCTGATAAATGTTTTAATTAACGATGTTTTGGATGTTTGGAATAAATGATATATATATATATATATATATATATATATATATATATATATATATATATATATATATATATATATATATATATATATATATATGTTTTGACTATATTAAAAATGAAATTTTTACCGTTGATTTTTGGGTCGTTACACTTGCAGGACTTGAAGGATGGTAAGTTCAAGGCGTCCTCGTAGGGAATATACACAATCTAAGTCAATAATACACAATTTTCTTATTCTTAAGTTCTTGATACAGGATATGGTTTCCACATTTGTTCTAATTTGCAGTGACTAAAAGAAAGTGAGGAAGTGGAGCCTAGAAGACTGGACCTAGGGATTTCAAAAACCCCCGCGGGACCCCGTTACCGTACGAGACTAATTTTTTTTTAAAAAATCGGGAGCGGAAGCGGGGGTGGGGCGAGATTAACTCCCGTTTATTTTCGGGACCGGGGGCGGGATTCAGTATTTCCGTCCCGTACTCCCGCGAGGGCCCGTTTATATTTATATAAAAATATATATATTTAATGTAAAATACAAATGGGAAATTAGGGCTTTAGCTTTCATCCATCACTTCTCAATCTGTCCTCAGTCTTCATAAAACGAATGGCGACTTTCTAGCTTCGGCCTTCGAGATCTTCGACTGGACTTCCGAATTCAGATTCCTTACCGTAGGACCTGTACTCCGACTGTGACTTCTCGAAGTCTCCAACTCCTACCGGCGTCCGGCGAATGACGACCTGCATTTGACGTTTCCCGTCACCGCCGCCGACGCCCTTCCTCATTTGACGGTAATGTATCCTTAATTTCCTTCTTTCCTTCTCTGATACAATTGCAATTAAGGTGTATTCAGTGAACATATTTCGATTTCTCACAGTTTTCTTTTGGAAATTTGCATGTTAATTGTGTGATTTTCCTATTTTTGTAATGGCTTTTATGATGATCAATAGTTGGAGAGAAAGGTTGTTCTTTCAAATTCGCAGAAGAAAACTGTTGATTATTAACTTTCACAACCGATTAATAAATACTACCAAAAACTTTCTCCTTCCTTCGTATAAGAACTCCATTTATATTAGGCAATTTGAGAAAGGTGTATTCAGTGAACAGAAGTTTTTCTACCGTATGAGGTGTTTGTGCTGGAAAGAACTGAGATTCATAATTTCATACACTATATCTATTGCTTGTTGCTATCAATTTCACAAACTAGAACAGTAATAGAAGTTTTTGAACTGTGATTCTGTGAATAAAGAAAGAGAAACTCAAACTGGATGTTGATGGTGTAATTTTATAACTTTAGTGATGTTCTTGTTGGATAAGGTGTCTAAGTCCATAACTATTTCTGGTATGTACTTGACCCGACCCGGCATGGTCCATTTGGGTTGCATGGCATCATGCATTTGGATAGACTTAATGAGAGAAATAACACTTGTGGTTTATTAATATTATAAGTTCATATATATTAATAGTATTATTTAATTAGTATTGATCAAGAATTAATTTGGAATTAAGTAAATGATCAAAAGATGACTAATTAAATATATGGGTTGATTATGTAAATCGTCCATAACTTGTATAGTGGGCTAAAAGGCTCCATAGATTATCAAGTTGGGTTAAACCCATTGGATGCTCCATGGAGGCTTCATGGGAGTTACAAACCCATGGGTCATGGAAATGAAGAGTCATGTCACATTAGGGTTTACATGGTGTAACCCTAGATGTGACACACTATATAAGGAACATGATACTCACCAAAATCGGTTACACTAAGAACAAGTGAGGGCAAGCCGATTTTTACAAGTGTTATACATTCTCTAAAGTTATTCCAAAGCATTTGGTGTTGTGTGAAACATTTGAAGCATCACACTTGGGGTGCTAGGCTCTCAAGGTTTTCAAGGAATCATAACAACTACAAGGTATGTAATTCTATCCATATTTTATGTTAAAAGTTCCCCATGTATGCTATATAGGATTATGAACCTTGAAAATCATAATTTGCATGTATTTTAGACAAACATAGATCTAAGGTTTTCTAGGGTTGCATGTACGCTTAGGAGTGTTAGAATGCTCAAAACCCATCGGTGGTATCAGATGTAACGCCCGAGTTTCAGGGCTAAGCATTTTTAGACGATGTAATAGTCTAGGTCAACTATTGTAACTCTTTTGATGTAATAAAAATGAGATATTTGAGTATTTTGTGAATTTATGTGCTTATTATTTAATTATAAATGTATAATTAATAAAGAATAAAAATAAGCGTCAAAATTAAAATATGAGATAAGCCCGATATCTTTACATAAAGTTGTAATGGTCAAAACAAGGATTCCGGAGATATAAAGAACGCCGAAATCCGAGTTATAACGAAGAAGTTATGACCCGACGAAGTTTCACGTCGGAACCGGCACGATACCGGGAAGCGTGAATAGTGAATTTATGATAAAGCGAGTTTTTAGCCGACACGACCTAAACGAGAATCGAAGAGCTCTTTAATTGTGGCGTAACAATAAAAAGACAGACGAAAACGGACGTCGGATGAAGAAGTTATGAATTTTTAACGGACCAATCCTGTCCCGGCCTGTTAAAAATATAACTTTTAAAATAAATTCAAAATTAGCCAACGGAGTCTAAACAAAAGTTGTAGATTACGTTCCCGCCTTCGCGTGGATATAAATAACGTCAAAAACGGAGCTCGTATGCGAGAGTTATGATTTTTCTAAGACAGGAGGCCGATACGCGATATTGGGTGACGTGGCACCACCAGAAATTGGACATGTGGCACCACCAGAAATTGGACACATGGCACCACCAGAAATTGGACATGTGACACCACCAGAATTTGGACAAGTGGCACCACCAGAAGGCCACCACATGCCCCAACTCACTATAAATAGAAGTGCCGGGTTCTCTCATTTCTTACACCTTTCCTCTTCCACTTTCTCTCTCTAAACTCTCTCTCTAAGCTCCCTTGAGCCCCTAAAGTCTAGGTAAACCCCCTAGCACCCGAAGGAAGTCCCGAGGCTCCCGGAGTCCCGAGAAAAGAACCTTTCGGCTCGGAAACGCTGATCCAGCGAAGTCCGGTTTTGAGAAAAACTCGCTGTAAGTAAGGTACGCCTACGAAATTTTTAATATAACTTTTAAATAATTATAGTAATGTTATTAGGTCCTTAGAATAATTATTTGGGCTATTATTATTTATATATTGGGTGTTATTTAACGCTTGTATAATAATAATAATAGCCAGACTATTAATTAGTCGCGGTTAACGTTAAAACTAAACGCTAGTGATATTAATACTAGGTTTTGATCAAGGAAAAATTGTTTTGAGATAACGGAGTGCTGTTCGAGTACCGAGTCACCACCTAATCAGGTGAGTGCATAGTTACTTTCATCTTACACATAGATATGAAGTATTTTATATTAATTACGTGCTATGTGTGCATATTATCTGAATACTTGCTGCCTATACTGATGAAAGATTTTTATACATGTTTTAAATAATTTAAACTGTATATGTATTTTATATCTACAAAAAAAATGTTGGGGTAAAACATGGGTAGATGTAATAAGACGATGTGTGATAAAATGATGAGAGGCCTCGATGTTGTTGTTGTTGATTCTGTCATCTAGCGGAGTATGGATGACGACCACAGACTCTTCTAGACAGTCCAGTGGAACGCTAGCAGGCTCGCAACCTGTAGGTGTTTGTGAACGATGTGTTCACCGGTGTACTCCATCCCCCTCATGGTTGCCTTTAGGACATTTATTGCTGAGGAAACCCCTTGGCAGTAGTGTCCATCCCGATATTGATCCTTAGTCTAGGTCCCTTATGATAGGTTTTTTAGGGACGTAATGTGAGGATAACGGGAACGGGTAATCGGGTTATTGTTGATTGATGAAATTAATAAACTTATTTATTGTGGGTTGAAAACCCTATGTGCTCACCAGGCTCCCAAGCCTGACCCACTCAGTTTCATGTATTACAGGTAGTGGCGCTCGAGCATAGATGTGATGTTTTGGATGAGGGATTACGGATATAGGCCTGTAAATACGAAATAATGTAGTAAGGCTTATATTGTACTGTTTATGCTTTTGATCTGTATCGAACATGACATCTCGAGTCTTTTAATGAAATACATTTCCTTGGAAATGCTTTTGATAAATCTCTATCATATTTTATTTTGGGAACAAATTCCGCAACACTTTTATTTAAAATGTTACTCTGATTTTTAAACAAAGCATAAACAAAATCGGTCTTTTCTGGCCGTGAAGATGGGGATGTCACAGTTGGTATCAGAGCATTAGTTTAAGCGAACTAGGAATTTGTAGGATTTCTAGACTTAAACTTAGAATGCTAAGCAATGATTGTGAGGTGTGAGCACTAGCTTATTTTAGGAATTGTGCCTAAAATGCTTTTATGTGCTAAATGATTTATGCCTTATATGCTGTTATTTGTTCGGATCTATGGTCTGTTGCCGACCGGATCTGGAAACCTTATGTGTTTAGGATTCTAAACGTATGACTACGATATTAGAACTAACATGTAAACGTTTCGGAGAGATAAGGATGATTTAAACGTCTATCCTGAATAAAGATCTAAATTCACCTTATTCGGTGTATAGATCAAAATGGCAAGAACCCGCAGTGGAGCTGGAAACGCAAACGAAAACAGGAATCGACCACCTGTAATTGAGCAAATACATGTTGTAGCTGCAGCACCTGAGCCAGTAACGATGGCTGGTGTACAATTGATGATTCAGGCGATGTTGGATAATCAGATGGAAGAAACTAGACTTCTGCTTCGACAAAATAGTGAAGAACTTTCAATCCAAGTTGAAGAGCCCAAAGTGAATGGAGGGCCATCGGAAGGTGGAAACTTCAGTGGTACCGTTGGTCAAGACAACCCACAAATTGTTAGACAAGGCAATCGTAATGGAGGAAATAATGGAAGAGGATGTAAATACAAGGATTTTATGGCGTCTAAGCCACCGTGTCTATCCGGAAGCCCGACGCCGGTGCAAATTATGGATTGGATCTCCGAAATGGAGACAATGTTTGAAAGTTGCGAATGCAGCAACAGGCAGAAGACCGCTCTTGCGATCCCGTTGTTGAAATCTGGCGTGTTGAGTTGGTGGAAGCTGTTAGCTGACTCTATGCCCAAGGGAGAAGCGAGTAAAATGTCTTGGGAAGATTTTGTGGAACAACTGAAACTGCAATACTGCTCAGAGCAGGACCTACTGGAAATCAATAACGAGTTTTAGAATTTGAAGAAGGGAAAGATGAGCGTTGCTGAATACGCTGCAAGTTTCACGGAGAAAATGAAGCTTATCCCATACCTAGTTCCAACAGAACTCTCAAAGGTCAATAAGTTTGCCCTTGGACTACCAGCGGACTATGGTCCAATGGTTAAGCAAGCAACCACATTGAAAGCCGCCATCTGGGCTGCCAGAAATGTTGAGACCCAGATCAGGGAGAAAGGTCTGGAAAGGTCAGAGGTTGGTGAGAAGAGGAAGTTTGACGGACCCTCGGGGTCCAGCAAAAAGGGTAAATTCTCAAAGTCTAGTTCGAAAGGAGGTGGAGGAGGCGAAGTGAAGTGGTGTGACAAGTGCAAGAAGAAGCACTCTGGGAAGTGTGACGGAGGGGTCACTTGTTTCAAATGTGGGAAGCCTGGGCACTATGCCAATGAATGCACATTCACTAAGAAGGTCTGTTATGAGTACAACGAGGAGGGGCACATTTCGAGGGACTGCCCGAAGAAGAAGGAAGCAGGAAGACCCAACATTCCACCAAAGCCGAAGGCTAGAGCCTTCCAGATGACACTGGAAGCTGCTAAGGAAGAAGTTGATGTCGCTTCAGGTACCTTTCTCGTAAACAAATTGCATGCCCAAATTTTATTTGATTTTGGAGCCAACTACTCCTTTATTTCGCATGAATTTGGTAGAAAGCTAGCTTTGCCTGTCGATAGACTAGATAATGCCTTATTAGTCGAAGTTGCTAGTGGCAAGTTTGTACCTGTTAGCCATCGTATAAAAAACATCTTAATTGATTTGAACGGGAATAAGTTTCACGAGGAATTATTGCCTATCGAACTTAACGGTTTCGACATCGTGTTGGGAATGGATTGGCTTAGCACCAATGATGCGGAAATACTGTGCAAAAAGAAGATCGTAAAAGTAAACCCGCCTGGGAAAGAGTCGTTTATGGTGTATGGGGACAAACACAGGGTAAATTCTGGAATCATTTCTCTAATGAAAGCCAGAAAATGTTTGACCAAGGGATGTACATCATATTTAGCATTCGTGATCGATGCTAAGAAGGAAAAGAAAGTGATACAGAGCATTCCTGTCGTGTGTGATTATCCGGAAGTATTTCCCGAAGATCTTCCCGGATTACCGCCTGATCGACAAGTAGAATTTCGTATTGACTTGTTACCAGGAACGACACCAATAGCAAAAGCACCTTACCGATTAGCACCGACGGAGATGAAGGAGCTGATGATGCAACTTCAGGAGTTATTGGACAAAGGTTTCATTAGATCTAGTTCATCACCCTGGGGAGCTCCGGTGTTATTCGTGAAAAAGAAAGATGGAAGTATGAGAATGTGTATTGATTACAGAGAGCTGAACAAGGCAACAAAAAAGAATAGATATCCGTTGCCAAGGATTGATGACCTGTTCGATCAACTGCAAGGTTCAAGTTATTTTTCAAAGATCGACCTAAGGTCAGGATATCATCAGCTGAAGGTAAGAGAGCAATATATAGAGAAGATTGCATTCAGAACACGATATGGACACTACGAGTTTTTGGTTATGTCGTTTGGACTAACCAATGCTCCAGCAGCATTCATGGATTTAATGAACAGGGTTTGTAATCCGTTTCTTGATAAATATGTGATAGTGTTCATAGATGACATTCTGATTTACTCAAAAAGCCAAGAAGAGCATGGTAGACACTTGCGGGAAGTGTTAGAAGTCTTGAAGAAGGAGAAGCTGTATGCTCAATTCTCCAAATGTGATTTTTGGATTCGAGAAGTCCAATTCTTGGGTCACGTGGTCAACCAAGAAGGGATAATGGTCGATCCAGCAAATATTGAAGCGGTAATGAAGTGGGAACAACCAAAAATTCCCACGGAGATCCGAAGCTTTTTGGGATTAGCCGGATATTACCGAAGGTTTATCCAAGGATTTTCTTCAATCGCTAGTCCATTAACAGCGTTAACCCATAAAGGAGCTACCTATGCTTGGAGTGATAAGCATAAAGAAGCATTCGAGAAGCTAAAGAAGAAACTATGCGAGGCACCGATACTTTCTCTACCCAATGGAGTTGAAGACTTCGCTGTTTATAGCGATGCGTCTGGTGTTGGGTTGGGTTGTGTTTTGACCCAAAGAGAAAAGGTGATCGCATATGCGTCTCGACAGTTGAAGGAACATGAAAAGAACTACCCGACTCATGACTTGGAGTTGGCGGCGGTAGTTTTCGCTCTAAAAATATGGAGGCATTACCTCTATGGCACGAAGTGCAAACTTTTCACCGATCATAAGAGTCTCCAATATCTCTTTAATCAGAAAGAATTGAACATGAGGCAACGACGCTGGCTAGAATTACTCAAGGACTATGACTGTGAGATACTTTACCACCCCGGTAAAGCAAACGTTGTCGCTGATGCTCTCAGTCGAAAAGTCAACCTTGAAAGAAAAAGGCCAAGAGCATTGAGAATAGAAGTTGTCTCGACCATTGTGGAAAGTATCAGGGAAGCTCAAGAAGAAGCTTCAGAGAAGAGTGACCGAAAAGAAGAACGTTTGGGAAAAACATTAGTGTTCGGTACAAACAGTCAAGGACTAAAGGTATTCCAAGATCGGATTTGGGTACCTAAGACTGGAGGAATAAGAGATCTTCTGATGGAAGAAGCTCACAAGACCATGTACTCGATTCATCCCGGTAGCACTAAAATGTATAGGGACCTAAAACCCTACTACTGGTGGCCGACGATGAAGCTCGACGTTGCGAAATATATGGCCGAGTGTGTAACTTGTGCAAGAGTTAAGGCACAACATCAGAAACCATATGAGAGTTTAGAACCCTTACCTGTACCCATGGGTAAATGGGAAGACATCACCATGGATTTTGTAACTAAACTACCCAGGACGAAGAACGGTCACGACATGATTTGGGTGGTCGTGGATCGTTTCACAAAGAGTGCACACTTCATAGCTGTCAATGAAAGGTGGTCTATGGATAAGCTTGCAAATGCTTACGTGAAGGAAATTGTGAGACTTCACGGTGTTCCTCTAACAATTGTATCGGATCGTGATAGTCGTTTCACGTCAAGGTTTTGGAGAAGTCTACAAGAGGAATTGGGTACGAAGTTATGTCTGAGTACAGCTTACCATCCGCAGACTGATGGTCAGAGTGAAAGAACGATTCAAACGCTTGAAGATATGTTGAGAGCATGTACCCTCGAGTTCCAAGGTAACTGGGATGAACACTTACCTTTGGTAGAATTTTCCTACAACAACAGTTTCCACTCGAGCATCAAGATGGCACCTTATCAAGCTTTGTACGGACAAAAGTGTCGTACACCTTCTTGTTGGCTTGAGGCTGGAGAAAAGCAGTTTATGGGCCCCGAGATAATCCATGAGACTGCTGAGAAACTGAAGGTGATAAAGGAAAGGATGTTAGCAGCTCAGGATCGTCAGAAGAGCTATGCTGACAAGAAAAGACGACCGATGACCTTCGAAGTTGGGGATTCCGTTTTGCTTAAAGTCTCACCGTGGAAAGGACTTATACGATTCGAGAAACGAGGAAAGCTGAGTCCAAGGTTTATTGGACCGTTCAAAGTTCTTCAAAAGATTGGGAACCAAGCTTACAAGCTGCAATTGCCCGAAGAACTCTATGGTATTCATAACACCTTCCATGTATGTTATCTGAGGAAATTCACGGGAGAAGTTCCCGACATACTTCCGATCTCGGAGTTAAGAATGGATGAGAATAAGAGGCTAATCGAAGAGCCCGAGGCAATTGTTGACCGTAAGATTGAGAAGTTACGACGCAAGATGGTCGACTTAGTGCTAGTCCGATGGAAACATTCGAATGGGCCGAATCTCACTTGGGAAACAGAGGATGACATGATGAGTCGCTATCCGCATCTGTTTGCTGACGCATGATTCCGGGACGGAATCATCCAAAGGGGGAGAAAATTGTAACGCCCGGGTTTCGGGGCTAAGCATTTTTAGACGATGTAATAGTCTAGGTCAACTATTGTAACTCTTTTGATGTAATAAAAATGAGATATTTGAGTATTTTGTGAATTTATGTGCTTATTATTTAATTATAAATGTATAATTAATAAAGAATAAAAATAAGCGTCAAAATTAAAATATGATATAAGCCCGATATCTTTACATAAAGTTGTAATGGTCAAAACAAGGATTCCGGAGATATAAAGAACGCCGAAATCCGAGTTATAACGAAGAAGTTATGACCCGACGAAGTTTCACGTCGGAACCGGCACGATACCGGGAAGCGTGAATAGTGAATTTATGATAAAGCGAGTTTTTAGCCGACACGACCTAAACGAGAATCGAAGAGCTCTTTAATTGTGGCGTAACAATAAAAAGACAGACGAAAACGGACGTCGGATGAAGAAGTTATGAATTTTTAACGGACCAATCCTGTCCCGGCCTGTTAAAAATATAACTTTTAAAATAAATTCAAAATTAGCCAACGGAGTCTAAACAAAAGTTGTAGATTACGTTCCCGCCTTCGCGTGGATATAAATAACGTCAAAAACGGAGCTCGTATGCGAGAGTTATGATTTTTCTAAGACGGGAGGCCGATACGCGATATTGGGTGACGTGGCACCACCAGAAATTGGACATGTGGCACCACCAGAAATTGGACATGTGACACCACCAGAATTTGGACAAGTGGCACCACCAGAAGGCCACCACATGCCCCAACTCACTATAAATAGAAGTGTCGGGTTCTCTCATTTCTTACACCTTTCCTCTTCCACTTTCTCTCTCTAAACTCTCTCTCTAAGCTCCCTTGAGCCCCTAAAGTCTAGGTAAACCCCCTAGCACCCGAAGGAAGTCCCGAGGCTCCCGGAGTCCCGAGAAAAGAACCTTTCGGCTCGGAAACGCTGATCCAGCGAAGTCCGGTTTTGAGAAAAACTCGCTGTAAGTAAGGTACGCCTACGAAATTTTTAATATAACTTTTAAATAATTATAGTAATGTTATTAGGTCCTTAGAATAATTATTTGGGCTATTATTATTTATATATTGGGTGTTATTTAACGCTTGTATAATAATAATAATAGCCAGACTATTAATTAGTCGCGGTTAACGTTAAAACTAAACGCTAGTGATATTAATACTAGGTTTTGATCAAGGAAAAATTGTTTTGAGATAACGGAGTGCTGTTCGAGTACCGAGTCACCACCTAATCAGGTGAGTGCATAGTTACTTTCATCTTACACATAGATATGAAGTATTTTATATTAATTACGTGCTATGTGTGCATATTATCTGAATACTTGCTGCCTATACTGATGAAAGATTTTTATACATGTTTTAAATAATTTAAACTGTATATGTATTTTATATCTACAAAAAAAATGTTGGGGTAAAACATGGGTAGATGTAATAAGACGATGTGTGATAAAATGATGAGAGGCCTCGATGTTGTTGTTGTTGATTCTGTCATCTAGCGGAGTATGGATGACGACCACAGACTCTTCTAGACAGTCCAGTGGAACGCTAACAGGCTCGCAACCTGTAGGTGTTTGTGAACGATGTGTTCACCGGTGTACTCCATCCCCCTCATGGTTGCCTTTAGGAAATTTATTGGTGAGGAAACCCCTTGGCAGTAGTGTCCATCCTGATATTGATCCTTAGTCTAGGTCCCTTATGATAGGTGTTTTAGGGACGTAATGTGAGGATAACGGGAACGGGTAATCGGGTTATTGTTGATTGATGAAATTAATAAACTTATTTATTGTGGTTTGAAAACCCTATGTGCTCACCAGGCTCCCAAGCCTGACCCACTCAGTTTCATGTATTACAGGTAGTGGCGCTCGAACATAGATGTGATGTTTTGGATGAGGGATTACGGATATAGGCCTGTAAATACGAAATAATGTAGTAAGGCTTATATTGTACTGTTTATGCTTTTGATCTGTATCGAACATGACATCCCGAGTCTTTTAATGAAATACATTTCCTTGGAAATGCTTTTGATAAATCTCTATCATATTTTATTTTCTGGCCGTGAAGATGGGGATGTCACATCAGAGCCTAGGCTTGTTTGTTGATACTTGATGCAAAATAGTGGAAAAAGTCGATTTTCTTGTTGTCTGCATGATGAACTCGCCGAGTCCATGGGGGGACTCGTCGAGTCCATGACTAAACTCATCCTACTCGTCGAGTAGGTTCGTGCACTCGACGAGTAGGAGCCTCAGAATGCGCAGATGTTCGACTTTTGCTGCTGGAAATGGACTAGAAACATTACCCCTCACGAAGGGACTGAGCAGGGTTAAGCATTTACAGCATGCGAGGCGCATTGGGCTGAAGGATGATATTAGTTTCAATAATTAGATTCCTGAAACTTGTAAAATGTAATTGACATTTGATGATAAATAAAAGTTGTTATTTATTTATGAGTAAGGTGTTACTATCTTGTGTTGATTGTTTACTATGTTTCAATTTTGCATGTTTTTACTTCCAGAATAATTATGTTATTATTCAAACCATCCACAGTCAGACAAACTTTGGAAGTAAGTATTGATTTAAGACTGTCATGAATTTGGCTTGTATGATTTGTCTAAAAGTGCTTTGGACAATGCAATGGTTGCTACAACATTCATGAGTACTCATAAGGGCTGAGTATTGGATCCAACCCACGCTCACTTGCATCACTTCATGGAATTTATCTCGAGTGATCGTGAGACGGTAATATCATATAAATCTTCAAACCTAGAGATATGAGTTGTTGACTATGAGTTGGTTATTCATTGATTGCACGAAAACGCATTGGTAACTCGATGTCATAAAACGTGCCTTTGTGAATAATTCAACAAGTAGTTAGTACAAGCATATCAGTCAAAGTTTATCTGTTCCTTCTAGAAATAGAAGCGATATCTGGGCCCCTCGATGATTTGGTTTTGACTTATGTACCGGGCCCGGTCAGAACCTAATTGATGTGTTTAATTTAGTTCTATGTCGAAACAAATCAGAGATCGAGAAACAAATGCTGGACAATAAGTAAGACCATGTTCCATGTGTTTGTCCGGCTGATATCATGAGAATAGAGGATTATATGATCACTTATCTTAAATGGCGTATCATCATCATCTCAGTTCCGAGAGACTTTGAAAGAGCTACGATTGCTAGTCGGATTTTGAAGTCATATTTGCAAATATAGTTATTAGACTTATCCAAGTGGGAGACTGTTGGATATAGTGTCTAAGTCCATAACTTTATTTGGTATGTACTTGACCCGACCCGTCATGGTCCATTTGGGTTGCATGGCATTGCAATACTTGGATAGACTAAATGAAAGAATAAGGCACTTATGATTATTAATATATTATAAGTTCTAATATATTAATAATAGTATTATTTAATTAGTATTGGTCAAGTATTAATCTAGTATTAATTTGGTGATCAAAGTGAGACTAATTAAATATATAGGGTTGATTATGACAATCATCAATTCTTTTATGGTGGATTAATGATCCATGGTTTATGGGTTTGGTTATAACCATATGGAGCTCCATGGATAGTCCATGGGAGTTACAAACCCATGGGTCATGAGAAATCAAGAGTCATGACAATTAAGGGCATTCATGTGTAAACCCTAATTGTGACAACACTATAAAAGGAACCCTATGGCTAGCAAAATGTGAGCTAGGTGACCTAGTGTTACTAGAGAGGGCATAACCGATTTTGAGTGCTAGAAGTATTCTCTCAAGTTATTCCAAGTCTTGTGGTGTTGTGTGAAGCATTTGAGGCACAACATTTGGGGTGCTAGGCTCACAAAGTCTTGAAGGAATCCAAGCAACAACAAGGTATGTATTTCTACTAGTTTTTATGTTTTATGTAATCCCCATGCCATGCTAGTTAGGAAATAACCTTGAAAAAGAAATTTGCATGCATATAGAGAAAACATAGATTCAAGGTTATTAGGGTTGCATGTACACTTAGGAAGTGTTAGAATGCTCAAAAACCCATCAGATAGATCATAGGAATTACTTGATTAATGTTGAATTCGTGATCTTTATGTGTTTTAATGGAGTCCATAACTTGTCCTCAAGTTATGGATAACCAAAAGCCTCTTTGTATTAAAGCCATTAAAAGAACACATAAGTTACAAAAATGAAGAGTCTTCATTTTAATAACTCATAAGTTATGAAGTGAAAGGTTTTGTAAAGTTACAAAACTTGCCCTCAAGTTTTGGAACATGTAAAGCCATCTTAATAAACTTTAGTTCCAACCCCTAGAATTTTAAATGTTAAAATTCAACCCTTATACTTTATAATATTATAAGTTTAATAATATATATATATATATATATATATATATATATATATATATATATATATATATATATATATATATATACGATCAAGTCGTTTTACCGTTAGTAGGCCTCATTCACGAAGTCGGTATATAAGGGGGGTATAAGGTTGTTGCCTATAAAATGGCAGCTTAATGGGTGTCCACTCTCACCTACCGCTTCCTTGACTGGTGGAGGGTCGTTAGCCGAACGGGTAGGACAATGACTTAAAATTCTCATTAAAAAGTATAATGATTATTATAAAGTAACTAAATGTTTTATAAATTCTCAATCTTAGTTACTTTAGGAAAATATGAATAAGGTGCTAACCCATGAAATTACACTTTGCACTTTGATTAAGTCGTTAGTGGAGCGTGCGTGGTTAACCGGCACACTAACTTGGGCTTAACAAGGTAGGCAAAGGGTGACTTAAGGTTTTTTATAGGTCGATGGAGCGCGTGTGGTTAACCGGCACATCGATTAAGTGAAAAAACATTAAGGGTATCAAGTAATTTGCATGGTTACTTCACACCTTGTTTTGTGATCCTCGGTATCCCAATTACAAAACATGAAGGGCACACTCGAGATTGAAACATGCCATTGAAAAGTTAAATGAATCTCAAAAGAATCTAGGAGTTTCTAAAACCAATTAAAACCTAATAATTTATTTCGTTTTCATGGTGGAAATTGGTGAATCGTCATTCACCTACCTTTCAAATATGTTTTAGCTTAGATTACGGCATCCCTCTTCTAAGTTATAATATATTGTGATTGGATCCTAGCCTTAATATTACATTTGGGTGTTTTATTAAGGACTATCTTTATATCTAAACTAAACTTGTTTTTCTTCTTTTCAGATGTCTTCCAACAATGATGCTCCTGGCTCAAACCCTACTGGCTCCTTCTCTCTCATGAACCTTTGTGGGAGAGTCATCTTTGATGGATCCAACTTTACAGATTGGATCAGGAACATCAGGATGGTCACTCGGTATGAGAACAAAGAATATGTTCTCGACAAGGAGCTTAAGGTACCTGAGCCAACTGCTACTCCTGAGGAGTTTGCTGAATATGAGGCACATGAAAGAGATGCTACCAAAGTGGCATGCATCATGATGGCCACTATGACAGCCGAGCTCCAAAAGTCCTATGAGGACTACTATCCTTTTGAGATGCACCATGATTTGATGGACCGCTACCATCAGAGTGCTCGTCAAGAGCGATATGAAATAATCTCCTCCATGATAACAACCCGAATGAAAGATGGTGAACCCATCACGGGCGACATGCAGAAAATGCAAAGGTATGTGGACCGTTTGATGAAGCTGAATGTGAACTTCCGAGAGGAGTTAGCAATAGATATCATTTTGAACTCCTTACCATCGTGTTATGATCAATTCTGCATGACATACCACATGAACAAGGAAGAAGTCACCCTCAGCAAACTTCAAGGACTCCTAAAGACCGCAAAATCGGGTCTTGAAGGTAAGTCAGTTGTTACCACTCCTACTCCTACTCCAAACTCCGCACCTGTCCTGGCAATCGGGAAAGGTAGAGGGAAGAAGAGGAAGAACCCTTCGAAGGGTACCAAGGGTAAGACCCTTGATGGCTCCTCTTCAAGCGGAACCAAAAAAGGTTTCGTCACTCCTTATGCTGACCCAAAAGAGGTTGAATGCTTCTATTGCCATGAAAAGGCACACTGGAAGCGGAACTGCCCGAAGTACCAGCAAGATTTGAAGGATGGGAAAGTGAAACCCAACCATGCAGGTATTTACACTATATTATCTAATAACTCACCTTATTCTAACTCTTGGGTCCTTGATACCGGTTGTGGTATTCATATTTGTTCTGATTTGCAGGGACTAAGAAGAAGTGAGAATATGGAGCATGGAAAGATAAACTTGATCATGGGGAATAGGAAAGTTTCACCTGTTACCAAGATTGGAGTTTATACTTTGTTGCTAAGTAGTGGGTTTACTTTAGATTTGAATAAATGTTGTTATTCGCCTGAAATGGCAAGAAATGTTATTTTTTTCATGATTTGTACAAACAAGGTTTTACCTTTTCTTTTGATAATGAAGTTGGTGGAATAAATGCTTTATTTAATAATGTGTTTTATCTTAAAGCATTACCTGGTGATGGTGTGTATGAAGTTGTGTCTGTTGTAGATAATTTAGGAAATAATGTGTTGTGTATTGATTCTACTAATGATAATAACTTGGATAAAGCATCATTATGACATTATCGTCTTGGACAGGTAAGCAAGAAACGCATAGGCCAACTCCAAAAGGATGGAGTCTTGGAGTCATTTGACCTAAAGTCATATGATAGTTGTGAATCATGTTTACTTGGAAAAATGACAAAGTCACCCTTCACAGGTTCTTGTGCTAGGGGTGAAGGTTTGTTGGATCTAGTGCACACAGATGTGTGTGGACCCTTCAAAACTGCCACAAGGGACGCTAACCGTTATTATGTGACTTTTACAGATGATTATAGTAGATATGGATATGTCTACTTAATCAAGCATAAGTCAGAGACTTTCGAAAGGTTTAAAGAGTTTAAACAGGAAGTCGAGAATCAATTGGGCAGGAACATTAAGATGCTTCGATCTGATCGCGGTGGTGAGTATCTTAGTACAGAGTTCCTCGACTATCTTAGGAAATGTGGGGTTATCTCATAATTGACACCTCCCAGGACACCACAGTTGAATGGTGTAGCTGAGAGGCGTAATCGAACCTTGTTGGACATGGTTCGTTCCATGATGAGACGAGCTTTGCTACCAATCTCATTTTGGGGGTATGCCTTAGAGACTGCCACCCATATCCTTAATCCAGTCCCTACAAAGAAGGTTGCCAAAACACCTCACGAGATGTAGACTGGAAAAGTTCCTAGTCTAGCCCACATCAAGATTTGGGGTTGCGAAGCTTTCGTGAGACGCGAGACTCACGAAAAGCTCGAACCTCGAAGTGAGAGGTGTATTTTCATCGGCTACCCACAGAAATCCTTTGGTTACCTCTTCTACAGACCCAGTGAGAATGTGGTCTTTGTAGCAAGGAAGGGTGTCTTTCTAGAAAGAGAGTTCATAAGCCAAGGAAACAGTGGGAGGCAAATTGACCTTGAAGAAATTCAAGAGTCAAGTGGTGAAGGAACCTCAAACCCTAGCAGTCAACTTGAGGAGGAAACTCCTGTTGATCCAATTGTTAAGTCTGTACCTCTAAGGCATTCCACAAGGGTTAGGAATGCACCTGGGCACTACTATGGTTTCCATATTACTGCGGAAGGTGAGACACTTATCAGTGATGAGACACTGGTAAGTCTGGATGAATCTAACACCTATGTGGAAGCCATGGCAGGCCCCGAGTCTGCCAAATGGAAAGAGGCAATGGACAGCGAGATACAGTCCATGTATGACAATCATGTCTGGAACTTGGTTGAGAATGTACCAGGTCGTAAGACAGTAGGGTGTAAATGGATCTTCAAGAAGAAGACCGACATGGATGGTAATGTACACACTTATAAGGCACGACTGGTGGCAAAGGGCTTTTCTCAAACTCCAGGAGTTGATTATGATGAGACCTTTTCACCAGTAGCCAAGATTAAGTCTATTAGGGTGTTGTTAGCCATTGCCGCATTTCATGACTATGAAATATGGCAAATGGATGTTAAAACCGCTTTCCTCAATGGGAAGTTGGTTGAGGATGTTTACAGGAATCAGCCAGAGGGTTTTGTCAGTACAGAGAACCCTAACAGAGTGTGTAAGCTTAAGAAATCCATTTATGGATTAAAGGAAGCACCTCGTAGATGGAATCTTTGCTTTGATGAGAAAGTAAAAGAGTTTGGCTTTTCAAGAAGTGAAGATGAATCTTGTGTATATGTCAAGGCTAGTGGGAGTATAGTTAGCTTTTTGGTATTGTATGTGGATGACATACTACTCATAGGAAATGACATCCCAACCTTGCAGGATGTGAATTCCTGGCTTGGAAAGTGTTTCGCTATGAAGGACCTAGGATAAGCTGCCTATATTCTAGGGATAAGGATTCTGAGAGACCGGAGTAAAAGACTAATTGGACTTAGTCAAAGTACATACTTGGATAAGGTACTGAAGAGGTTTAGCATGCAAGATTCCAAGAAAAGAGAGTTACCCATCCAGAGTAATGCTAGATTGAGTAAGACTCAGAGCCTGAGTACCGAGGTTGAGATAGCAGAAATGAGTCGAGTACCTTATGCTTCTGCAATAGGCTCGATCATGTATGCTATGACATGCACTCGTCCTGATGTAGCCTTTGCTTTGAGCATGGTTAGAAGGTATCAGGGGAACCCTGGTAAGGCTCACTGGACGGCGGTAAAGAACATTCTCAAGTACCTGCGGAGGACTAAGGACTGGGTCCTTACCCTTGGTGGGAGTGATGAATTGAGAATTGTAGGGTATAGTGATGCTAGTTTCCAGACTGATAAGGATAATTTCCGCTCTCATTCGGGCTGGGTCTTTACCTTAAACGAAGGAGCAATTTCTTGGAAAAGTTCCAAGCAGGAGACAGTGGCTGATTCAACTTGCGAATCAGAGTATATAGCGGCAAGCGAGGCAGCAAAGGAGGCGATATGGCTAAAGAACTTCATTGGAGACCTTGGAGTTGTACCAGCTATAAAGGAGCCCATAGAGATTTTCTGTGATAGTGAAAGTGTTGTTGCCTTAGCAAAGGAACCAAGGGATCACAGGAGATCCAGACACATTGACAGATCCCCCCATGAAGGGACTGGGTAGGGTTAAGCATCTCCAGCACGCAAGGAGCATAGGGCTGAAGGATGATATTACTTTTAGTAGTTAGATAGTTTTGAAATTTGTAAAGTGTAATTGACATTTGATGATGAATAAAAGTTGTGTTTATTTATGAGTAAAGTGTTGCCATGAATTAAGACTATCATGAGTTGGTTGTAGAGGTAGATATGAATTAAGACTGTCATGAGTTGGTTGTAGAGGTCTAAGATGTTCGGCATGGCCTCAACACTCATGAGTGCTCATAAGTTCTGAGTATTGGATTCAACCCACGCTCGATGGTATCACTTCATGGAATTTATCTCGAGTGATCGCGAGACGGTAATATCATATAAGTCTTCAAACCTAGAGATATGACTTGTTCACTATGAGTTGGTTATGCATTGATCGTGCGAAAACACATTGGTAACTTGATGTTATAAAACATGCCATTGTGTGTGATTTAACAAGTAGTAGAACAAGCATATGAGTCAAAGTTTATCTGTTCCTTTTTGGATTAGAAGCGATATCTGGGCCCCTCGATGATTTTGTTTTGACTTATGTACCGGGCCCGGTCAGAACTAGGTTGATGTGTTCAATTAAGTTCTATGTCAAACAAATCGGAAATCGGGAAACAAACTGCTGGACAAAAGTAATACATTGTTCCTTGTATTTGTCCGGTTGATATCTAGAACAGAGGATTATATGATCACTTATCTGAAATGGCGTATCATCATCTTCTCAGTTCCGAGAGACCTTGAAAAGAGCTACGATTGCTGATCGGTTCCTGAAGCCATACTTGCAGTTATATTTATTAGACTTATCAAAGTCGGAGACTTTTGGATAAGGTGTCTAAGTCCATAACTATTTCTCGTATGTACTTGACCCGATCCGGCATGGTCCATTTGGGTTGCATGGCATCATGCATTTGGATAGACTTAATGAGAGAAATAACACTTGTGGTTTATTAATATTATAAGTTCATATATATTAATATTATTATTTAATTAGTATTGATCAAGAATTAATTTGGAATTAATTAAATGATCAAAAGATGACTAATTACATATATGGGTTGATTATGTAAATCATCTATAACTTGTATAGTGGGCTAAAAGGCTCCATGGATTATCAAGTTGGGTTAAACCCATTGGATGCCCCATGGAGGCTTCATGGGAGTTACAAACCCATGGGTCATGGAAATGAAGAGTCATGTCACATTAGAGTTTACATGGTGTAACCCTAGATGTGACACACTATATAAGGAACATGATACTCACCAAAATCGGTTACACTAAGAACAAGTGAGGGCAAGCCGATTTTTACAAGTGTTATACATTCTCTAAAGTTATTCCAAACCATTTGGTGTTGTGTGAAACATTTGAGGCATCACACTTGGGGTGCTAGGCTCTCAAGGTTTTCAAGGAATCATAACAACTACAAGGTATGTAATTCTAGCCATCTTTTATGTTAAAAGTTCCCCATGTATGCTAGATAGGATTATGAACCTTGGAAATCATATTTTGCATGTATTTTAGACAAACATAGATCCAAGGTTTTCTAGGGTTGCATGTACACTTAGGAGTGTTAGAATGCTCAAAACCCATCAGTTCTATGTTTGATCAATTTCACAAACTAGAACTGTAATATAAGTTTTTTAACTTGATTCTGTGAATATAGTCAACTGTGATTCTGTGAATATAGCAAGAGAAACTCAAACTGGATGTTGATGGTGTAATTTTATAACTTTAGTGATTTTTTATGTTTGATCAATTCTTGATTTATCAAGGGCTTACATGTTTGTTTATATACATATGTTGGACTTGTATAAACTATTTGTAGATCTAAATCAAATAAGTTTCTAGCTTACATGATCTGATCACTTCAATCATACATGTATTTTTTAGCTAGATAAGTCATATACACTGTTTGATAAGTCATATACACAATCACCGATTGTTTGTGTGAACCATTTTCAGATTTTTTTTGCTTATTACCTTTATTTTTTTTCTTGGTTAGGTTGTGTTATTGATGGTGATAATTTACATTCCGATGAAGACGACGAAGGAATTGAGGTAAGATTGTTAAATTTTGGATTTTGTATTGAATAAACTAATATAACAATTTATTTTATTATTTTTTTTGCTATTTATTTAGGGAGGATATTCAAATGTCAATGAATGAAGAGTTGAAGGAAATTAATGGATATTGAAGATGTAGTGAATTGGTCAAGTTTTGGACATGTTGGTATTTTATATTTGTAATTTTGGATTTGTCGTATTTTGCATTTGTAATATCGGATTTGTTTTTGTAAGATTGTTGGAATTGTTGTTTTGTAATGTTGGATTCTTATTTTTTTTGTTTCTAAAAGATTAGGTTTTAAGCTTTTAAAGTTATTAAAAATAATTTTTTTAGCCTAAAACAAAGCAATTTTTTAGCATAAAAAATCCAATTTTAAGCCTATAAACCGGGGGAACCGGGGGAACGGGGGCGGGACCGGGGGCGATGGAGGTAATGGTGGGCGGGACCGAGGGCTATGTAAGCGGGGGATCCGGGGGCGGGACCGGGACCGGGGGTAACAAGTGATTTTGGGAGCGGGGGTGGGGGCAACTATTTTCGATCCCGTTTGGTCCCGTTGACATCCCTAACTGGACCTGATCATGGGAAATAGCTAATCTTTACTTGTTACCAAGATTGGAACTTATGAGCTTATGCTTAGTAGTGATGTTAGGATTGACTTATTAAATTGTTGTTACTCTTCAGAAATGACATAAAACATTATTTCTGATCATGCATTGTTCAGAAAAGGTTTTAAATACTATTTTGATAATGATATTCGTTCAATTTATGATTTCAAAAATGGTGTTTTTATGTTAAAAGCTTTACCTTGTAATGGAGTGTATGAAACTGTGAGTTATGTTGATAACTTAGGCAATAATGTGTTTCATATTGATTCGTCCAATGGTGAGGACAAGGCATGTTTATGGCATTGTTGTGTTAGGAATATAAACAAGAAACACATCGCCCAACTCCAAAAGGATGGAGTGTTGGAATCATTTGATCTTAGGACAGATGATGAATGCGAATCTTCTCTCTTGGGTAAGATGACAAAATCACCTTTCAGTGGAACATGTGAAAGAGGTGAAGGGTTATTGGAACTCATCCATACAGATGTATGTGGCCCATTCAGATCCTCCATGAAAGATGTTAATCGATATTACGTGCCATTTATGGATGATTATAGCAGATATGGTTATATCTACTTGATCAAACATAAATTGGAAACCTTTGAAAAGTTCAAAAAGTTTAAGCACGGGGTCGAGAATCAATTGGGCAGGAAGATAATGATGCTCATATCTGACAGATGTGGTGAGTATCTTAGTATCGAGTTCCACGACTATCTCAAGGAATGTGGAATTGTTTCACAATTGACTCCTCCCAGAACACAACAACTGAATGGTGTAGCTGAGAGGTTTAATCGAGCCTTACCAGATATGGTTCATTCCATGATGAGTCGAGCTTCTCTTCCCATTCATTTCTGGGGGTATGCCTTGGTCACAACCACCCATACCGTGAATGTTGTTCCAACAAAGAAGGTTGCCAAAACACCTCATGATATGTGGACAGGGAAATCTCCCTCGCTTGCATATATCAGGGTTTGGTTTGTGAAGCACTGGTAAGACGAGAGAATCACGAAAAACTCGAACCCAGAGCCAAGAAGTGTTATTTCATTGGCTACCCACAAAATTCATTTGGATACTTGTTCTACAGACCTACTGAGAATGTGATCTTTGTAGCTTGAAGAGGAGTCTTTCACGAGAGAGAGCTCATATTTAAAGAGGACAGTGGGAGTGCTATTGATCTTGAGGATATTCAAGAGTAATCCAATGAATGAACCTCTGACAACACTAACACTCAATCGTAGGAAGAAATTCTAGGTAAGCAAGTCGAGAACGCATTACCCCTTCGTCGATACAATAGGGTTAGCATGCCACCTACGTTCTATAGTTTCCATATTACGTTAGACGATAACATGTTTATCATTGATAGGACACTGGTAAAATAGGATGAGCTATCTAACAACAAGGAAACAATGGCAGGACCTGAGGCTGCTAGATGGAAGGAGGCAATTGAGAGTGAGATTCAGTCCATGTATGATAACCAAGTGTGGAACTTGGTTGATCAAGTACCTGGTCGAAAGGCAGTTAGGTGCAAATGGATCTTCAAAATAAAGACCGACGTGGATGGGAAAGTACACATTTTCAAAGCTAGGCTGGTTGCAAAAGGCTTTACTCAAACCCACGGGATTACTATGATGAGATCTTTTCACCAATAGCTAAGGTAAAATCTATCAGGATCATGCTTGTTATAGCTTCATTTCATGATTATGAAATTTGGCAGGTAAATGTTTAAATCGTTGTCCTTAACAAGAAGTTACCTGAGGACGTCTATATGAGTCATCCAAAGGGTTTTGTACATGCCAAGTTTCTTGATAGATGTGTAAGCTTGAGAAATCCATTTATGGGTTGAAACATGCATCTCGCAGCCGGAATCTTTGTTTCCATGTGAAAGTCAAAGAATTTATGTTCTCTAGAAGCGAAGAAGAGTCTGGTGTATATGTCAAAGCTAGTGGGAGTATAGTGACTTTCCTATTATTGTATGTTGACGACATACTCCTTATAGGAAACCACGTTCCAACTTTGCAAAGATTTAAGTCTTGGCTTGGAAAGTGTTTTGCTATGAAGGATCTAGGGGAAGCGATGTCACACCCCAAAACCGGAATGACGGAAACGTTCCGGGGTGGAGGACGTCATGTTTAGCATCACAACCAATGAATAATATGAAACATAGCAACACAACCAGTACATTGGATACATTAAAAATGTTTACATCAGTTTGAAACTTGTCTTAATTACATCAAAAGTATGTAAAAATATAAAAACAAGACTCTTATTGCTCCGACTTCTCTAAATCCAAGGAGTACCTGTCTACTGATTTCCTGAGAATACAAGCAGTTTGAAAGAATATCAGCATAAAGCTGGTGAGTTCATAAGTGGTATTTTGTAATGAAAACTTGTTGATGAGCTTGTAAAGGTGTTCGCATAGTTTCAAGAAAATCCGATATTTTATTTAGTGAAAATGTAGTGTTTTGAATTCTGTATAAAACCATGAATGTTCATTACTGAAAACTGTAGTGATATGAGTAAATAATACTTCATGTGACTAGCGAATGCTAATCATGATGTATAAGTATTTCGTACGTGAAACCATTGTATGATCGGTTCTGTTTGAAAACCCTGGAAATTCTCCAGTTGTAGTGTGTATTAGTTCTATTTAGTATAAATAAAACTGTTGAAGAGTGCCAACTTGCAAACTAAAGGTGATTTATACATATTGTGAGTCGTATAACCATACTTGAATGACTAGAGACCTTTATAACGTTCTTCAGGCGTTAAGCTAAATGACATTTGTTCACCCCAGGCGTGCCCGCCAAACTGTAGCTAGCAGTTCAGGTGTGGGATTGTCAGTCCCGAATAGATCTATTCACAAATTTCACGCTCTCCCTCCAGGAGACTCTGGTTATACTATGATAGGATTTATCCCTGTACACCTAAGGGTACAGTGTTGAAGTAGAGCCTCACAGTATCGTACAATCTAGTTTACATGTAGTGTTATAGCGTTATACCATAGTGAAATTCGTATGTATACCGTATGTAGTGACAATTACAGTTATAAATGCCATGATCATGTTGTGATGCAAACTATAACTAAACCTGTCATATATGTTTAGTAGTGACAGTTTCTGTACTTGTTATGTTTCGAAAATCCCAAACTATACCGATTATAGTTTGCATGTATAGCGTAGTGAATATCGAGTTCGGAAAACTATGCAATTTAGTGATAAGTTGAAAAAAAACTTCCCTTATGCTCAACATAGTACAAAAGGGTAAAAGTATGAGAATTGCATGAGGTTTATATTTGTTAAAAGCTCTTTGTATTAATTTAGAAAAGCATTTATGGTTTAGCTTGTATACTCCCCTGAAAACGTCTTAAAACCAATAAAAGTGTACGGGTATGAACAAACTATTGTTGTGTGAAAGCGTTGACTGAAATGAAGATCATCGAGTTGTTGTACGTGGCACTTAACGGAATCCTATTATCAATTAAATACATATATGTATCTAAATTAGCGATTTCGTGATGTAAAGTGTTAAAGAAACACTTGCTTTCGGTTAAGGAATGTTACCGGAACCTGCTTAAATCGAGAAAACGAGCTTTCACCACTTAGGAAGAATTTCCGGCCGTGAACTGGGTTTACAGTCTTTGAAGATGGGCCATAAACGGGTTTACGGTCTTTGAATATGGGCCGTAAACGGGTTTACGGTTTTTGAAGATGGGCCGTAAACTCAAGAACAAGGGTGCTGATTTCGAAGAGAAATGCGTTCCAGATGCCCCGAAATAACTCTAAACGGTGTTTCTTGGTGTTTTCTTGAAGATTGAAGGCCTTCTAGGTGTTTACGGTCATGAGTTTTAGAGAGAGAAAGAGAGAGTTTTCGGCCAGCCGTGTTCAAATGAGGGTGGGGGTCTCATGTTTATAGGAGTTTTGTGGTCATTGGATGGGGTCCACCTGACACTGGCCGCAAACGAGTTTACGGCCGTAAACAGGTTTACAGCCGTGAACTCCAGTCAGACCGTGAACATGATGTTTTTCAAGGATAATTCGAGTTTCGCGTGGTTTTTGGTTCCGACTTGCATATATAAGTTCAGTTATATAATACCAGATGATTTTCTAAATCAATAGGTTCAACGGAAGATTAATAAAATTTCAAATTTCATTAACGGAGATTGCATAATGGAAACGGAAAAAGTTTCGGGTTGTCACAAGCGACATATATTCTAGGAATAAGGATTCATCAGGATAGAAAGAATCATCTTATTGGTCTTAGCCAGAGTGAATATTTGGATAAGATACTGAAACGTTTCAGTATGTAGAATTCAAAGAAAGGCGAATTGCCTATTCATAGTGCTATCAAGTTAAGTAAGACTCAAAGTAGCAGTACTGATGAAGAAATAACTGACAAGAGTCGAGTCCCATATGCTTCGGCTGTAGGATCGATCATGTATGCAATGACATGTTGTCACACCCCGAAACCGATGGCGGAAACGTTCTGGGGTGGAGGACGTCATGTATAGCATCACAACCAATGAATAACAGCAATCATAGCAACACAACCATTACAGTGAATACTTAAGTAAAAATGTTTACATCAATTCCGAAACTTGTTTGAATTACATCATATAACTTGTATGAATATAGCATTAAACTCTTATTGCTTCAACTCTTCAAAAACCCAGCAGGCACCTGTCTACTGATTTCCTGAGAATACAAGCAGTTTAAAAGAGTATCAGCATAAAGCTGGTGAGTTCATAAGCGGTGGTTTGTAGTGAAAATCGTTGATGAGTTCGGAAAATATTTGAATAGTTTCAAGAAAATCCGATATTTTCCTTAGTGAAAACGTAGTGTTATCAGTTCTGTAATAAACCATGAATATCTGTATGTTTCCAAAAAAAATCCGATATTTTCTTTAGTGAAAAGGTAGCGTTATCAATTTCGTATAAAACCATGAATGTTCGTTACGGAAAACTGTAGTGATGTGCGAAAATATTACCTCATGAGACTAGCTAAAACTAATCATGAAGTATGAGTATTTTGCATGTGAAACCATTGCATAATCGATTATGTTTGAATAACCCTGGCCTTAGCCAGATTACGTAGTGTGTATCAGTTCTATTTAGTAAAAATAGAACTGTTGAAGAGTGTTAAGTTGTAAACTAAAGGTGATTTATACATATTATGAGTCGTATAACCATGCTTGATATGACTAGAGACCTTTCCAACGTTCTTCAGGCGTCGAGTTAAATGACATTTGTACATCTCAGGCGTGCCCGCCCAACTGTTGCTAGCAGTCCAGATGTGGGATTGTCAGTCCCGAATAGATCTATTCACAAATCTCACGCTCTCCCTCCAGGAGACTCTGGTTATACAGTGGTAGGATTTATCCCTGTACACCTAAGGGTACAGTAGTGAAGTAGCGCCTCACGGTATCGTACAATCTAGTTTACATGTAGTGTAGTAGCGTTCTACCGTAGTGAAAATCCGTATGTATACCGTATATAATGATAATTACAGTTATGAAAAACCATGATAAAGTGGTGATGTAACCGTAAACTATTTATGTCTTCGTGCATATGTTTAATAGTGAAAGTTTCTGTACTCATGATGTTTAGAAAATCCCAAACTATACCGATTATAGTTTGCATATATAGTGAATAGCGTGTCCGGAAAAACTATGCAATTTTTTGTGAAAACGTCCCTTATGCTCATACGGAAAATGTAGGGGTATGAACTCACAGTTCTTGTTGTGAAATTGCTGACTGAAATGAAGATCCTCGAGTTGTTGCACGCGACACTTAACGGAATCCTATTATCAAATAAATACGTATATGTATCTAAATTAGCGATTTCGTTAGATAACGTGTTAGAGGTACACTTGAATTCGGTTGAGGAATGTTACCGGGACTTGATCGAATCGAAGAAGGTGAGTTTTCAGTCAAAAACACCCCTAAAAAGGTGTTTACGGTCGAAGAGGAGTTTACGGTTCTTGAAGGCTTGGACCGTAAACTCAAGAACAGAGTTTACGGTTTCTGAAGGTTTGACCGTAAACTCAAGAATAGGGTTTACGGTTCTTGAAGGTTTGACCGTAAACTCAAGAAAAATGGTTCTGATTTCTGATTTCGAAGAGATAATCGTTTCCAGGCGTTCCCAAGTGACTCCAAACGTGGCTTCTCGATGATTTCCGAAGTTTGAAGGCGTTTTGAGTGTTTACGGTTAAGGTTCTTAGAGAGAGAAAGAGAGAGTTTTTGACCAGAAATGTTCTAATGAAGGTGGAGGCATCGTATTTATAGGGGTGTTGTGGGGGGGTCCACTCTTCACTGACCATAAACAGGTTTACGGTCGTAAACGAGTTTACGGTCGTAAACGAGTTTACAGTCGTAAGCTAGTTTACGGTCGTAATCCTCACTTAGACCGGAAATGTTGATTTTTCGAGATTTTTGGGTTTCCGCGCGATTTTTGGTTCCAACTCGCAAATAATTTAATTATATACATAACTAGATTATTTTCAAAACCAAGAAGTTTGACGGAAAAGTTAACAAATTCGAAATTTTATTAACGAAACTCGCGTAACGGAAACGGAAAAAGTTTCGGGTTGTCACATCATCCCCCCCGTTAGAGGGAATTTCGTCCCGAAATTCGAACATAGAATACAAATCATGGATTAGGAAAGAGATGCGGATATTTCTGTTTCATCTGATCTTCGCGCTCCCAAGTGAATTCAGGTCCCCGCTTAGCATCCCAGCGAACCTTCACTATCGGGATGCGACTTTGTTTCGTTCGTTTGACTTCCCGATCCATGATTTCGACAGGTTCTTCCACGAAGTTGAGGTTCTCGTTGATTTCAATCTCGTCGAGAGGCATCACAAGTGTCTCATCGGACAGACACTTCTTTAGGTTCGACACGTGGAACACAGGATGGATGTTGCTGAGCTCTCGGGGTAACTGAAGTTTGTATGCCACGGGACCGATCCTAGCAAGGATTTCGAATGGTCCAATGTACCTTGGGTTTAGCTTTCCACGTTTCCCAAAACGTATCATGACTTTCCAGGGTGAGACCTTCAGAAGGACGTGGTCACCAACCTGGAACTCCAAGGGTTTTCGTCTCTTATCGGCGTAGCTCTTTTGTCTATCTCGAGAGGCTTTCAGTCGTTCTCGGATTTGCACAATCTTTTCGGTTGTCTCTCGGATAATTTCAGGACTAGTGAGAGTGTTGTCGGGGGCTTGACCCCTGGCTAGCTACGTGTCACCCACCTCAGCCCAACACAGAGGGGATCTGCACTTACGGCCATAGAGGGCTTCAAACGGCGCAGCCTTGATGCTGGTATGGTAGCTGGTGTTGTAGGAAAATTCAACCAAAGGAAGATGAGTGTCCCATGACGCGCCGAAATCGATGACGCAGGCTCTCAACATGTCTTCCAATGTCTGAATTGTTCTCTCACTCTGTCCATCAGTCTGCGGATGATAAGCCGTGCTCATATCCAATTTAGTTCCAAGAGCCTTCTGTAGTGATTGCCAGAATATCGAGGTAAACCTGCTATCTCGGTCGGAGATAATAGATGCAGGTACCCCATGAAGGCGAACTATCTCTTGAATGAAGATTCGGGTGAGTCTCTCCATCTTGAAGTTTTCTTTGATTGGCAGGAAGTGGGCGGACTTTGTTAATCGATCGACAATTACCCAGATGGCATCGTGCCCACTCGGAGATCTGGGTAACTTGGTGATAAAATCCATGGTTATCCTTTCCCACTTCCACTCAGGTATTTCCGGTTGTTGAAGTAGACCTGAGGGCTTCTGATATTCGACCTTCACCTTGGCGCAAGTCAGGCACTTGCCCACGAAGGTAGCGATCTCTGCTTTCATGTTTGGCCACCAATAGAGCTGTTTGAGATCCAATTACATCTTATCCGAACCTGGATGAACGGAGTATTTCATCTTGTGAGCCTCATTCATGACAACCTCTATGTACCCGCCGAACTTTGGGGTCTAGATCCGGTTCATGAAATAGTACACTCCGTCTCCTTTGACCTCCAAGTTCTTGTCCATTCCTCGCAGTGACTCACTTGCCACGTTCTCGGGTTTTAAGGCTTCCAGTTGAGCCTTTCTGATTTGCGCGGTTAAATGGGAATGGATGGTCATTGTTAGTGCCTTCACCTTACGTCCTGAATACTCCTTTCGACTGAGGGCATCTGCTATCACATTGGCCTTTCCGGGATGATAGCGAATTTCGCATTCGTAATCACTGAGTAACTCTACCCATCGCCGTTGTCTCATGTTTAACTCCTTTTGATCAAAAATATGTTGCAAGCTCTTATGGTCGGTGAAGATAGTGCACTTGGTTCCATAGAGATAGTGTCTCCAGATCTTTAACGCAAAGACCACTGCTCCCAACTCTAGATCGTGAGTTGTGTAATTGACTTCGTGTGTTTTCAACTGCCCCGAGGCATAGACGATGATTTTTCCTCTCTGCATGAGTACACACCCTAGGCCCTGATTGGATGCATCACAGTAGACAACGAAGTCTTCTGTCCCTTCGGGCAGGGACAAGATAGGTGCGCTGCATAGGGCCTGCTTCAATGTTTGAAACGCAGTGTCTTGCTTGACTCCCCAACTAAAGGTTATCCCTTTTTGCGTCAGGGTAGTTAAGGGCTTAGCGATTCTGGAGAAGTTCTGGATGAACCTGCGATAATAGCCCGCGAGACCCAAGAATTTCCGGATTTCTGTGGGTGTCTTTGGTGCAGAACAGTTCTCAATCGCCTTGATCTTGGAAGGGTCCACGTGTATTCCTTCCTTGCTAATCACGTGTCCAAGGAAATTCACCTTCCTGATCCAGAATTCGCACTTCGAGAATTTCGCGTATAGCTTTTCTGCTCTTAATGTTTCCAACACCTGCCTTAAGTGATGTTTATGATCATTCTCACTCCGCGAATAGACAAGTATATCGTCGATGAACATAATCACGAACTTTTATAAGAAAGGGCGGCACACCCGATTCATCAGGTCCATGAATACTGCCGGTGCGTTGGTTAGACCAAAGGGCATTACTATAAACTCATAGTGTCCATAGCGAGTTCGGAATGATATTTTGGGCACATAATTCTCATGAACTCGCAATTGATGGTACCCTGATCTCAGATCGATCTTTGAGAAATAACTGGCTCCCTGAAGTTGGTCGAAGAGATCGTCGATTCTGGGTAAGGGATATCGGTTCTTGATAGTCAGCTTATTCAGCTCTTGGTAGTCAATGCACATCCGAAAGGATTCATCTTTCTTTTTCACGAATAAGATCGGAGCTCCCCAGGGTGAGGAACTCGGCCTTATGAATCCTTTGTTGATCAGCTCATTGAGTTGACTGGATAATTCTTGCATTTCCGCTGGCGCTAAGCGGTAAGGAGACTTAGCTACGGGAGTAGCTCCGGGGATCAAGTTGATACGAAACTCGACTTGGCGTTCGGGAGGGATTCCTGGGAGATCTTCAGGGAAGACATCAGGGAAGTTGCAGACTTCGGGAAGACTCTCGAGGTCTTTAACATTTTGCTTCACGTCTAAAACGTGAGCTAGAAATGCATGGCACTCCTTTCGCAGATACTTCCGAGCTTTGATGCATGAAATGATACGGAGGTTCGAGCTAGGCTTATCTCCATAAATCATGAGAGCTTCTCCAGAGGGAAGATTGAGACGGATAGCCTTCTCGAAGCAAAGAATATCAGCACGATTGGAGCTTAGCCAGTCCATGCCGATAATGACGTCGAAACTCTTGATGGACACATGCATAAGATTGATAGGAAAAGAATAATTGCCTAGGGTAAGAGTACAGCCTATGAATATGTCGTTAGTGCTCTCCTTCTTTCCGTTAGCCATCTCGACGGTAAATGTTTTGGTTAGAGGTTGGGATTTACATTTGATTAGATGTTTGAATGAATGGCTAACAAAACTCCTCTCCGCACCAGAATCGAAGAGAATGCATGCAAAAGAGTTGTCAAGGAGGAACGTACCCGTAACAACGGTAGGATCAGCAACTGCTTCCTCCTGGCCCATCACTAGAACTCTCCCTGCATTGCCACCAGTTGTTGCCTTGGGGCAGTTTCTCCTGAAGTGCCCAGCCTCTCCACATCCATAACAAGTTTGACCAGCGCCCGCTCCCGGAGCCTGGTTGGTTGGTTGAGCTGGTGTCTTGCAGTATCGAGCTGTGTGTCCTTTCTTTCTACAGCTATTGCAACTCAGCTCACGGCAGGGTCCGTGATGATGGAAGTTACACTTGTTGCACATGGGTAGTTTTCCAGCATAACCGCCGGTAGGAGATTAGGTGGTTGGAACAGCAGTGGGAGCAGCAGCAGGAGCAGTAACAGCATGAACTGCCACTATTTGTTGTTTCTTGGAGGGCTCCTGCGAAGACTGACCCTTTCGTTTGTTACCAAACTTTTTCTTCTTCCCACCGCTTTCCTTTTGTGGTTCAGAGACAGCTGCCACTTCATCCAGATCGATTTCATGATCGATCAGAGTCTGTGCCAGATCCTTGGCGCTTTCAAATGTGGTCGGCCTCGCAGCCAAGACATTTCCTTTTGTTGGTTGTGTCAGCCCCCAGATGTACCTCTCGATTTTCTTGCTTTCCGGGGTGACCATTCCCGGACAGAGAAGTGCCAGATCACAGAATCTAGCAGTGTAAGCAGCAATGTCAGAACCCTTCATCTTTAAGTTCCAAAGTTCGTGCTCCAACTTCTGCACTTTGCCCCTCGGGCAGTACTCAGCGAGCATGAGCTCCTTCAATCTTTCCCAACCCATGGCATTAGCCACTGGCAGGGTTTGGTTTTGACCCGACCATTCCACCAGGTCAAGGCTCTGTCGGTGAAGGTGCAGGCAGCGAACTTCACCTTGTTTGCTTCAGAACAAACGCAAATTTCGAAGATGGATTCGATCTTCTCGAACCATCGAGTCAGGGCGATGACACCTCCATTTCCGTCGAAGGACTTGGGTTTCGCAGTCATGAAGTCCTTGTAGGAACACTCTTTTTGATGTCCCTGACTTCCATCTTGTCTCTGTGGGTCGGTTCCACCTCCAGCCCCACCAGCATTCACTTGTGCCATTGCTGCAGTCACGGCGGCTCTAACTACTGCCTGGAACATGACAGGGTCGAACTGAGGGGGTGGTGGTGGTGGCGGAGTGTTGTCGTTCCTTCTGATGGGTCTTGGTCGAGGAGGCATCTTTTTCTAGAAACAATCAGGAAGAAGAGGATGGTAAGTCCTCGAGATATAAAAACAAAATATATCTCATCCTGATAATGAAAATATACTACCGAGCAATAAACACAGAAAGGTTACTAATACAAGTAAGTTATCGCTTAAGGAAGAAGAGGTAGCAACACTTAGAGTGAATCTGTATACTGAGTTTGGCCCTAACGAAAATACTCCTATAGTATTTTATGTGAGATGAGGTTTGGTAAGTTTTAGGCCTGCTGTAACACCACAGTCACTCCCAAGCACATGTTGGTCATGTCTCGACTGAATATAGTTGATCAGGCTATATTCACCCTAGACATGATTACATAACTGCCCAGGTTTAAACGCAACGTTCCAGCATCCAAATACTTTTGTTCTTTTCTACTAGCGACACGAATTTTGTTATGTATGCATGCTCGTATACTTTTTATAAAAATACTTTATATTTTGAAAGTATACTTTTAGCGTAGAGCACTTAGGCCCCTTAGTGTTTATAGTTGTATACCACGTAAGGTTCGGTATTCTAGTTTGCTATAAACAAGGGCTCTGATACCAATCTGTCACACCCCGAAACCGATGGCGGAAACGTTCCGGGGTGGAGGACGTCATGTATAGCATCACAACCAATGAATAACAGCAATCATAGCAACACAACCATTACAGTGAATACTTAAGTAAAAATGTTTACATCAATTCCGAAACTTGTTTGAATTACATCATATAACTTGTATGAATATAACATTAAACTCTTATTGCTTCAACTCTTCAAAAACCCAGCAGGCACCTGTCTACTGATTTCCTGAGAATACAAGCAGTTTAAAAGAGTATCAGCATAAAGCTGGTGAGTTCATAAGCGGTGGTTTGTAGTGAAAATCGTTGATGAGTTCGGAAAATATTTGAATAGTTTCAAGAAAATCCGATATTTTCCTTAGTGAAAACGTAGTGTTATCAGTTCTGTAATAAACCATGAATATTTGTATGTTTCCAAAAAAAATCCGAAATTTTCTTTAGTGAAAAGGTAGCGTTATCGATTTCGTATAAAACCATGAATGTTCGTTACGGAAAACTGTAGTGATGTGCGAAAATATTACCTCATGAGACTAGCTAAAACTAATCATGAAGTATGAGTATTTTGCATGTGAAACCATTGCATAATCGGTTCTGTTTGAAAAACCCTGGCCTTAGCCAGATTACGTAGTGTGTATCAGTTCTATTTAGTAAAAATAGAACTGTTGAAGAGTGTTAAGTTGTAAACTAAAGGTGATTTATACATATTGTGAGTCGTATAACCATGCTTGATATGACTAGAGACCTTTCCAACGTTCTTCAGGCGTCGAGTTAAATGACATTTGTACATCTCAGGCGTGCCCGCCCAACTGTTGCTAGCAGTCCAGATGTGGGATTGTCAGTCCCGAATAGATCTATTCACAAATCTCACGCTCTCCCTCCAGGAGACTCTGGTTATACAGTGGTAGGATTTATCCCTGTACACCTAAGGGTACAGTAGTGAAGTAGCGCCTCACAGTATCGTACAATCTACTTTACATGTAGTGTAGTAGCGTTCTACCGTAGTGAAAATCCGTATGTATCCCGTATATAATGATAATTACAGTTATGAAAAACCATGATAAAGTGGTGATGTAACCGTAAACTATTTATGTCTTCGTGCATATGTTTAATAGTGAAAGTTTCTGTACTCGTGATGTTTAGAAAATCCCAAACTATACCGATTATAGTTTGCATGTATAGTGAATAGCGTGTCCGGAAAAACTATGCAAATTTTTGTGAAAACGTCCCTTATACTCAACACAGTACAAAAGGGTTAAAGTATGAGGTTTGCATAAGTTTTGAAAACATTTATGATTAGCTTGTATTCCCCCCCTGAAAACATAAAAAAAATACGGAAAATGTAGGGGTATGAACTCACAGTTCTTGTTGTGAAATTGCTGACTGAAATGAAGATCCTCGAGTTGTTGCACGCGACACTTAACGGAATCCTATTATCAAATAAATACGTATATGTATCTAAATTAGCGATTTCGTTAGATAACGTGTTAGAGGTACACTTGAATTCGGTTGAGGAATGTTACCGGGACTTGATCGAATCGAAGAAGGTGAGTTTTCAGTCAAAAACACCCCTAAAAAGGTGTTTACGGTCGAAGAGGAGTTTACGGTTCTTGAAGGCTTGGACCGTAAACTCAAGAACAGAGTTTACGGTTTCTGAAGGTTTGACCGTAAACTCAAGAACAGGGTTTACGGTTCTTGAAGGTTTGACCGTAAACTCAAGAACAGGGTTTACGGTTCTTGAAGGTTTGACCGTAAACTCAAGAAAATTGGTTCTGATTGTTGATTTCGAAGAGATAATCGTTTCCAGGCGTTCCCAAGTGACTCCAAACGTGGTTTCTCGATGATTTCCGAAGTTTGAAGGCATTTTGAGTGTTTACGGTTAAGGTTCTTAGAGAGACAAAAGAGAGAATTTTTGGACAGAAATGTTCTAATGAAGGTGGAGGCATCGTATTTATAGGGGTGTTGTGGGGGGGTCCACTCTTCACTGACCGTAAACAGGTTTACGGTCGTAAACGAGTTTACGGTCGTAAATGAGTTTACGGTCATAAACGAGTTTACGGTCGTAAGCTAGTTCACGGTCGTAATCCTCACTTAGACCGGAAATGTTGATTTTTCGAGATTTTTGGGTTTCCGCGCGATTTTTGGTTCCAACTTGTAAATAATTTAATTATATACATAACTAGATTATTTTCAAAACCAAGAAGTTTGACGGAAAAGTTAACAAATTCGAAATTTTATTAACGAAACTCGCGTAACGGAAACGGACAAAGTTTCGGGTTGTCACACATGTCCTCACCCTAATGTGTCTTATGCTGTGAGCATGGTTATTCGATTTCAGGGAAATCCTAGCAGAGCCCATTGGATTGCGGTGAAGAACATTCTTAAGTATCTTCCTAGAATAAAAGACATGTTCCAAGTTCTTGGTGGCAGTGATACGTTAAGAGTAACTGGTTACACTGATGCCAACTTTCAAACAAACCGAGACAAATTTTTTTCGCAATCTGGCTAGGTGTTCTTGTTAAATGGGGGAATAGTTACTTGGAAAAGTTCCAAGCAAGAATTGGTGGCTGATTCCACCTGTGAGTCAGAGTATATTGCAGAGAGTGAAGCATTGAAGGAAGCGGCTTGGTTGAATAAATTTATCAGAGATATTGGAGTCATTTCAACTATTCAGGAACCAATGGAACTCTTCTGTGATATTGAAGGCATGGTTGCTTTCACAAAAGAATCAAAGGATCATGGCCGATCCAAGCATATCGGTAGAAAGTACCATTATTTTCGACATTAGGTAGAAGAAGGACACCTTCTGGTGAAGAGAGTATCATTAGAGGATAATGTTGCAGATCGTTTCACAATGGCTCTAAGCAGATTCGAACATTACCAGCATTCTAGGAGCATAGGTTTAAGAGACGATATTAGTTTTAATAGTTAGGTGATATTTGAAACTTGTAAAAAACAAATAAATGTAATTGATTGGTTGGTTGAATGAATAATAGAGGATTATTTATAATTATTGTACTACTTTATTCAATTGTTTATTATTGTGTTTCTTTTTGCATGTTTATACTTTCTTAGTAATTTGAATTATTCAAACTTCCACGGTTATTCATACTTTTGGAAGTAAGTAGTGAATCAAGACTGTCATGAATTAATTGTAGATTCTCAATTGAGGTTAAGACATTGCAATTGGAATTGCTACAATATTTATGAGTACTTTGAAAATAGTGACTTTAAGTATTGGATAAAACCACGCTTAGAGATTACTTCATGTATCTTGTCACGAGTAATTCTAAGATAATAATATCTTGTATTCTACAAATGAAGATATATAAGTTGTAATTTATGAATTGGTTGTATATTGGTACTACGTAAATGGATTAGTAACTTGATGTTATAAAATGTAGTATCATATATGATTTGGTGAGTATAGGTTACAGTTATGTAGTTAAAGTTTATTCGTTCCTTTTGTCCTGTTGACATATGGTCCATTAGCATGGCCCAAACGTCAAGGCCTGGCGCTCTCTTGGCACTCGCCTACCAGCCTTGTCTGGCGCCTGCGCCTGCGCCCGCGCCCGGTGCTCGCCTAGAGCCCGGTCGATCTTTCCTGGCTCCTTGCTAGTTGGGCCTGAGTTGGGCTGCCCGAAATCCCGACCTAATTCCTATTGACCTAATTGTCCCTAATAAATAGAATGCTTCCTCCTCTTTGAGGAGGCATCTTTGAGGGATCTGCAAGCCTAGAGATTTTAACAAGCTTCCAGTCACCTTCTCTAACCTAGAGCCACCATGGCTAAACATACACCCAACACACCAGGATGGTTCTCTCCAGCTAGGGATAACCATCTCATCTCTACCAACTGATCTAACTTGATCGTCGGAGCTTGCTCCCGGGGCACAGTCCCTGGGGAAACTCTAATGAATTTGGTGTGACTGTAGCTTTGGTATCTCGGCAAACACTCATTGACGACACTGCTTATAGATCTCCAATCTGAATCCAACATAGAAGACCCATCGGCCTGAGCACATGTCACAGCATTTGGCGTCATCCGCGGGACCAAGAACGAATAGCTATCGTCTCTTGGTATCAACCTCATTTTCGCCTCCAATCTATTTAAATATGTTGTTCTTCACCTCATATCTGTTCATTTACACCATTATCTGTTCAGATCCGTTCGGATATGGCTAAGATGTGTCCAAATCTGCTTCCCGAACGTTCAGATCTCCATATCTGTTTCATTTTTTTCCTTTTGATCTTTATATTTTCTCCGTTTTTCGCCATTAATGTTTGTGACAGATCGTGAGAAGGAGGTGGAAACACAGTTCTCATCCAAACTCACAACGTAAGTGGGCATGTGGGTACTCTAATACGTTCAAACAAGAGAATTAGCATTTAGGCCTCATTTCGAGAATGGGCTCCAAAGAATCTTATTTTGGGCTCCTCCTTGGACTGTTGCTATTTTGGGCTCCCCCAATCTAGTTTCTTATTTTATTGGGCTAGCTCAACAACAAAAATGGGCTATAAGAGTCAGCCACTCGACGCTAGAGTTCCGCAAGCTCCGCTTAACAAAATACGCATTCAAAACAAGCGTTGCAGTCTGGACGACTCGAGTTTTTTCAAAAAAAAAAGGAGGGAGAAGATAACTATGCTATTGATGCTACTCCGTGAAGCATTTCAAAACGCTCGCAAGAAAAAATTCGAATCGACTTATAATTTGATTGTGTTGTCATCACAGATAACCGCTCCAGCACCGCGGCCCTCAGAGTGCGCTAGCAGCAGGCTCACGGAGCAAAGATTGGTTTGTAAATCATTTGTAGGGGACTCGAGAAGTGTGCACTGCTGACCAGTCACTCCAAGTTTCCCCCTAGGAATAGAAATATAACCCACTACCTGGTGTTGGCCTCAGATCTCATCTGCCTCGCAAGGGCATGCGCATTTTCCTCAACGATGTTTCTATGGATAACTTTCAATTGTGACTGGGAGGCAAGAATCATGGATCGAGAACGTTACAGTTGCTTTACGAACTCCAGAGTTTGACACAACATTCGCACCGAATGATAGTCTCAGAGGCCATATGGAGAGGTCACACTTATTAGCTACCTTGGCCTAGCATCTTATCGACACCATTGTCACATAGCAGCCTTGCTCTGCACAACATTAGCAGCCTTGCTCTGTATAATATTATTAGCAGCCCTGCTCTTCATCATATTACCAGAAATCGCTACGTTACATCACATCGATCGGATCATACTCTTGAGGAGAAAGGTGTATCAAGCCAGCTAGTGCTGCATAAGTCCATGTCTACCTTATCATGCAACAGCTTATCTCTTGTGGTTGAGGTTCGATCCATTATTCTTATTTCTTTAATGTGTTGTTGACTTGTCTGTGTCAAGTCCAATGTCATTGGCTACACACCAATCACATCGGAATGGGGGGGGGACTTGTTGACGTATGGTCCATTATCATGTCCCAGACATCAAGGCCCGACACTCTCCTGACGCTCGCCTGCCAGCCTAGTCTAGCGCCTGCGCCCGACGCTTGTCTAGCGCCCGTGCCGTCTTTCTCGACTCCTTGATAGTTGGGCCTGAGTTGGGCTAGCCCAAAGCCTGACCTAATTCCTCTTTATCTAATTGTCCCTTATAAATAGAATGCTTCCTCCTCCATGAGGAGGCAGCTTCTATAGAGCTTCTAGGCAGCTTCAAGGGATCTGCAACCCTAGAGCTTCTAACAATCTTCTAGTCACCTTCTCTTACCTAGAGCCTCCATGGCTAAACACACATCCACACACCAGGATGGTTCCCTCCATCTAGGGATAACCATCTCATCTCTATCAACTGATCTAACTTGATTGTCAGAGCTTGATCCTGGGGCACAGTCCCTGGGGCAACTGTAACGACTTTGTTGTGACTGCGACTTAGGTATCTTGCCGAAAACTCATTGAACGCACCGCTTCCAGAATTCAGATCCGGATCTGTAACTCGTGTTTCTAGCCTAGGCATTAATATTAAGGTGATAGTCTAGGTTAACCTTTGTAACTCATTTTGAAGAAATGAAAAAGGAATTATGTGAATTCTATGTGTTTTATGTGTTTTATGCTTAATTACTAGGAGTTAATTAATTAAGAATAAAAATGAGCGTCAAAAATTAAATTTTAGATAAAGCCGATATCTATTAAGAAAGTTGTAGTGGTCGTGACAAGGATTACGGATATATAAAGAATGCCGAAATCCGAGTTATAACGAAGAAGTTATGACCTGTCGAAGTTTCACGACAAAACCGGCTCGGTGCTGAATGTCGTAAAAAGTGAGTTTTCGATAAACTACTTTTTAGCCTTAGTGATCTAAACGAAACTCATAGTGTTCGTTAAACCGAGAAGTTCGATAAAAAGAACGCCCAAATCTGACTTCGTATGAGAAAGTTATGATTTTTCAAAGTTTCAGCTTAGCAGTAGACAGCTAAAAACTCGAATTTTAGATCGAGTGATTTTTAGCCGACACTACCTAAACGAGAATCGAAGGTCTCGTAAATAGTAGCACAACGGTAAAAAGTCTGACGAAAACGGACGTCGGATGAAAAAGTTATGAATTTTTAACGGATTTCGCAACTTGTAGGTGTTGATGAATTAAATACTTCATATCTATGTGTAAATTGAAAATAACTACACACTCACATGATTTGATGATAATCGGGCAGCAATTCGTTTCCTAAAACGTTCGTTTCTAATAAAACCGGGAGTTTTATTGAGAAACCGGGCTCTGCAAAAGTCGGGCTTCGAAACCGAAAAGATAAATTTTCCGGGCTTCACGGGCACTTCGTGGCGTATTCCGGGGCTTATAATTGATACCGGGGCTTCGGGGGATGATAATATGAAAGAAATATGGAGAAAGGGGCTAAAAATGACAAGTTTTCAAAATACCCCCGGGAGGTCTCGCACCCCCCTATTTATAGGGGCCGAAGCTCCTGATCCAACCGCTGAGAAGAGGCCACACGTCGCTGATCCGGAGTTCGCAGGGGAAGGCTCGCACGAGGCTCGCACCTGCGAAGGCTTGCTGGCAGCCTCCTACTGGACCGAGGTCTACTGGTCCGAAGTCGGTTCTGGTGGTGGGGTCCGCAGGCGAGGGTGCGCAGATGGCAGCACGTGCGAGGGCCTCGGTGGCGGTTGCTGATTGGATCGCGGACTCACAGTCCATGTGCGAGGCTCGGAGTCGTGGCGTGCGAGGTTCGGAATGGGCCTCCCTTCGGTCAAATCAGAATCCGACACGTGGCTTCGCATGACTCACCATTTCTGACACGTGGCACATGCGAGGCGAGGGTGACGTGGCAACTCGTGACTATGCGAATTTTCTCGGTTTTTGTGCAAAAACTTCTAAAATCCATAACTTTCGCATACGAGCTCCGTTTTTTACGTTCTTTATATGCACGCGTAGGTAAAATTACGCTCTACAACTTCCGTTTAGACTTCGTCGGCTAATTTTGACTTTAATTTTTATATTATTATTTTTAACAGACAGGGACAGGAAATCCGTTAAAAATTCATAACTTCTTCATCCGACGTCCGTTTTCGTCAGACTTTTTACCGTTGTGCTACTATTTACAAGACCTTCGATTCTCGTTTAGGTAGTGTCGGCTAAAAATCACTCGATCTAAAATTCGAGTTTTTAGCTGTCTACTGCTAAGCTGAAACTTTGAAAAATCATAACTTCCTCATACGAAGTCAGATTTGGGCGTTCTTTTTATCGAACTTCTCGGTTTAACGAACACTACGATTTTCGTTTAGATCACTAAGGCTAAAAAGTAGTTTATCGAAAACTCACTTTTTACGACATTCAGCACCGAGCCGGTTTTGTCGTGAAACTTCGACAGGTCATAACTTTTTCGTTATAACTCGGATTTCGGCATTCTTTATATATCTGTAATCCTTGTCACGACCACTACAACTTTCTTAATAGATATCAGCTTTATCTAAAATTTAATTTTTGACGCTCAGTTTTATTCTTAATTAATTAACTCCTAGTAATTAAGCATAAAACACATAAAACACATAGAATTCACATAATTTCTTTTTCATTTCTTCAAAATGAGTTACAAAGGTTAACCTAGACTATCACCTTAATATTAATGCCTAGGCTAGAAACACGAGTGTTACAATTCTCTCCCCCTTAGGATGATTCCGTCCCCGGAATCACAAATCGCCAAACAACTGCGGGTAGCGACTCATCATGTCACTCTCCGTTTTCCAGGTGATATTTGGTCCATTCGTATGTTTCCAGCGCACAAGCACTAAATCAACCATCTTGCGTCGCAACTTCATAGTCTTACGGTCAACTATTGCCTCAGGTTCTTCAATCAACCTTTTGTTTTCATCCACCTTTAACTCAAAAATCGGAATTATGTCGGGCACATCTCCCGTGAACTTCCTCAAATAACACACATGAAATGTGTTATGAATACCCTCCAGTTCTTCCGGTAATTCTAGCTTGTAAGCTTGATTCCCGATCCTCTGAAGAACTTTAAATGGTCCAATAAACCTTGGACTCAACTTTCCCCTTTTACCAAATCTTATAAGTCCCTTCCACGGCGAGACTTTAAGTAAAACCGAATCTCCAACTTCGAAGGATATCGGTTGTCTTTTCTTGTCAGCATAGCTCTTTTGTCGATCTTGAGCAGCTAACATCCTCTCCCTTATCACTTTCAACTTTTCAGCAGTTTGATGGACTATTTCAGGTCCCATAAACTGCTTTTCCCCAGCTTCCAGCCAACATGATGGCGTTCGACACTTTTCCCCATACAAAGCGTGATAAGGTGCCATCTTAATGCTTGAGTGGAAACTATTATTATAGGAAAATTCTACTAGAGGTAAGTGTTCATCCCAGTTACCTTGGAATTCTAGGGTACATGCTCTCAGCGTATCCTCCAATGTTTGAATCGTTCGTTCGCTCTGACCATCGGTTTGTGGATGGTAAGTTGTACTCAAACACAACTTGGTACCCAATTCCTCTTGTAGACTCCTCCAAAACCTTGAGGTAAAATGGCTGTCACGATCGGATACAATCGTTAACGGAACACCGTGTAGCCTCACAATTTCCTTCACATAAGAATTCGCAAGTTTATCCATAGACCATTTCTCGTTAGCGGCTATGAAATGCGCACTCTTAGTGAAGCGATCAACGACCACCCAAATCATGTCGTGACCGTTCCTTGTTCTGGGCAGTTTAGTCACAAAATCCATGGTAATGTCCTCCCATTTACCCATGGGTACTGGTAAATCTTCTAAACTCCCATACGGTTTCTGATGTTGTGCCTTAACCCTAGCACAAGTTACACACTCAGCCACATACTTAGCAACATCGAGCTTCATCGTCGGCCACCAGTAATAGGGTTTTAGGTCCCTATACATTTTCGTACTGCCGGAATGAATCGAGTACATGGTTTTGTGAGCTTCTTCCATCAGAAGACCTCTTACTCCTCCCGTCTTAGGTACCCAAATCCTATCTTTGAATACCTTCAATCCTTGACCGTTTGTATCAACCACCAACGTTTTACCCAAACGTTCCTCCTTCCGGTCATTTTTCTCCAAAGCTTCCTCCTGAGCTTTCTTTATACTTTCCACAATTGTAGAGACAACTTCAATCTTCAGCGCTCTTGGCCTTCTCTTTTCAAGATTTACCTTCCGACTGAGAGCATCAGCAACAACATTTGCTTTACCAGGGTGGTAAAGTATCTCACAGTCGTAGTCCTTGAGTAGTTCCAGCCAGCGCCACTGCCTCATGTTCAATTCCTTCTGATTAAAGAGATATTGAAGACTCTTATGATCAGTGAAAAGTTTACACTTAGTACCATAAAGATAATGCCTCCATATCTTTAAGGCGAATACTACCGCTGCCAACTCCAGATCATGAGTTGGGTAGTTTTTTTCATGCTCTTTCAACTGCCTCGATGCATACGCTATCACTTTATCCCTTTGGGTCAGAACACATCCTAACCCAACTCCACAGGCATCACTATAGACTGCAAAGTCATCAACTCCTTCAGGTAACGAAAGAATCGGTGCTTCATACAATCTCTTCTTTAACTTCTCAAAGGCTTCCTTATGCTTCTCATTCCAAGCATAAGTAGCTCTTTTGTGGGTCAAACCTGTTAATGGAGTAGCGATCGAAGAAAAGCCTTGGATAAATCGGCGATAATATCCGGCTAATCCTAAAAAGCTTCGAATCTCCGTGGGACTTTTTGGTTGTTCCCACTTCATCACAGCTTCAATCTTTGCTGGGTCAACCATTATCCCTTCTTGGTTAACCACATGACCCAAAAATTGGACTTCTTGAATCCAAAATTCACATTTGGAGAACTTTGCGTACAGCATCTCCTTTTTCAGAACTTCTAGCACTTCACGCAGATGCTTCTCATGCTCCTGTTTGCTTTTCGAATAGATCAAGATATCGTCTATGAATACTATCACGGATTTATCAAGGTATGGTTTACAAACCCTATTCATCAAATCCATGAAAGCTGCTGGGGTATTGGTTAATCCGAACGACATAACCAAAAATTCATAGTGTCCATATCTTGTTCTGAATGCGGTCTTCTCGATATCCTGCTCCCTCACCTTTAGTTGATGGTACCCCGACCTAAGATCGATCTTCGAAAAATAGCTCGATCCTTGCAACTGATCGAACAAGTCATCGATCCTCGGCAACGGGTACTTGTTCTTTATCGTCGCTTTATTCAGCTCTCTGTAATCGATGCACATTCTCATGCTCCCGTCTTTCTTCTTTACAAATAACACAGGGGCTCCCCAGGGTGATGAACTAGGTCGAATGAAACCTTTGTCCAATAACTCCTGAAGTTGTGTCATAAGTTCTTTCATTTCGGTTGGTGCTAATCGATATGGTGCTTTGGCTATTGGCGTCGTTCCTGGTAACAAGTCGATACGGAATTCTACTTGTCGATCAGGGGGCAATCCGGGAAGATCTTCGGGAAAGACTTCCGGATAATCACACACCACTGGAATATTCTGCACCTCCTTCTTTTCCTTCTGAGCATCGATCACGAATGCTAGATATGATGTACACCCCTTGGCCAAACACTTTCTGGCTTTCATTAAGGAAATGATTCCAGAATTTACTCTGCGTTTGTCTCCATACACCATAAATGACTCTTTCCCTGGCGGGTTTACTTTAACTATCTTCTTCCAACACATTATTTCGGCATCATTGGCACTAAGCCAATCCATTCCTAAAACTACGTCGAATCCATTTAACTCGATAGGCAATAATTCCTCGTGGAACTTATTCCCATCCAAGTCAATGATGATGTTTTTCATACGATGGCTAACAGGTACAAACTTGCCACTAGCAATTTCGACTAATAAAGCATTAACTAGTCTATCAACAGGCAAAGCTAGTTTTCTACCAAATTCATGCGATATAAAGGAGTAATTTGCTCCAGAATCAAACAAAATTTGGGCAGGCAATTCGTTTACGAGAAAGGTACCTGAAGCGACATCAGCTTCTTCTTTCGCAACTTCGAGTGTCATCTGAAAGGCTCTCGCCTTTGGCTTTGGTGGCAGATTGGGTTTCGCTGCGTCCTTCTTCTTCAGGCAATCCCTCAAAATATGCCCTTCTTCATGGCACCCATGACAGACGTTATTAGTGAAGGTGCAATTATTGGCATAATGTCGTGGCTTTCCACACTTGTAACAAGTGATTTCCACGCTGCACTTCCCAGCATGTTTCTTCTTGCACCTGTCACACCATTTGGCTTCGGCTCCTCCTCCGAATTTTCTTGAACCAGACTTCGAGAATTTGTTCTTTTTATTGGAACCTGACATTCCTTCAAACTTTCTCTTTTCACCAACTTCAACCTTGCTGGCGGCTCTCCCCTTGATCATATCTTCAACAGACTTGGCAGCCCAAATAGCTGCCTCCAAAGTAAGTGCCTGACGTACTGGCACCGCATACTCCCATGGAAGTCCCTTTGCGTACCTGTCAATTTTCGCCAGCTCATCTGGGACAATACGCAAAGCAAACTCCATTTTGTCTGTGAAGTTATTCGTATACTCGTCAACGGTCATACTATCCTTCTTCAACGTTAGAAATTGGTTTTCTAACTCAAGTACGTTTTGGGCCAAGCAGAACTTGCGCTTAAAGTGCACCAAGAACTCTGCCCAAGTCATTTGCAATGGCTCATTAGGGCTTAGGGTTTTCCCCAATGTGTTCCACCAACGAGCAGCACTACCCCTGAACTGACGTACTGCAAAGGTAGTTTGTAACTTGCCTTGGCAATCACAAGTCATGAAAGCCAACTCCATTTCTGGGATCCAGTCCATAACTCCGACAGGATCTTCTTTTCCAGTGAAGGTCGATGGCTTGCAAGTCATAAAGTCCTTATACTTGCACCCATTTCTCTCCACTTTACCCTCGTGGTTATTCCTCCCAACCACAAGCGGTTCACTATGACCAACCGATCTGCTGTTGTTCCCTTCTTCTGATCGATCGTCATTTAGTTCACGTTGTTCAACAGGAACTGAAGGTTCATCCCTGTTGTTCAGCAACATTTGCCTCAACTCCTCCCTCTGATCAGCCAACATGGTCTGAATCATAGTTCGTACTCCAGCCATAGTGATGGGTTCTGGTGCAGCTCCTACTATAGGCACCTGTTCCACCACTTGGGTTGAGGTTGTTGGTTTGCATTTCCCGCTCCACTTCGAGTTCTTGCCATTACAATCTATATACCGAATAAGGCGAATTTAGGTCTTTATCCTTGTTAGACATGTCAATTCCCTTATCACTCCGAAACGTTTACATGTTAGTTCTAATCTTGTAGTCATACGCTTAGAATCCTACACACATAAGGTTTCCAGATCCGGTCGGCAACAGACCATAGATCCGAACAAATAATGGCATATATGGCAACATATAGCATTTAGCACATAAAGGCATTTTAGGCACCTTTCCTAAAATAAACTAGTGCTCTCTAAAATATGGTAGACACTCACCTCACAATCATCACTTAGCATTCTAAGTTCAAGTCTAGAAATCGTAGGATATTTCTTAGTTCGCTTAAACTAATGCTCTGATACCAACTGAGACATCCCCTAATTTCTCGGCCAGAAAAGACCGATTTAATTTATGCTTTTTAAAATAAAATCAGAGAAATCTTTTCAAAAGATGTTGCGGAATTGGTCCCCAAACAACATATGATAAAAGGTTATCAAAACCCTTCATTAAGAAGGTATATATTTTTCATATATATCAAAACCTCGGGATGTCATGTTCCGATACAGATCAAAAGCATAAACAAGACATTATAAGCCTTTCAACTGTTATTTACAACTACTGACCTATAATCAAAAATCTCTCATCGTTCTTCGACTATGCTCGGGGTCCACTACCTGTAATCATAAAAAGCTGAGTGGGTCAGGCTTGGGAGCATGGTGAGCATATAGGGTTTTCAACCCACAATAATAATAACATATTAAGTTCACCAATCAACAATAACCCTGATTTCCCATTCCCGTTGTCCTCACTTTACGTCCCTAAACACCTAACACAAGGGACTTAGCCTAATGAATATCATCGGGTTGGACACTACTGCTAAGGGGACTCCTCAACCATACATGTCATAAAGGCAACCATGAGGGGGATTGGAGTACACCAATGAACATTTAGTTCATCAACACCTACAAGTTGCGAACTTGCTAGTGTACCACTGGACTGTCTAGAAAGGTCTGTGATTGTCATCTATACTCCGCTAGACGACTACAACGATAACACCAACAACAACACCGACACCTTGGCCTCTCGTCATTTTTAACACCCACCGACTATTTTGTTTACCCATGTTTTACCCAACATATTTGTAGATAAAATACATATACAGTTTAAAACTTGTATAAAACATCAATTCAACAGTCACCTCAAATAAACAATTAACATATTTACACATAACACGTATTTTAAGGTAAATACTTCATATCTATGTGTAAATTGAAAGTAACTACACACTCACATGATTTGATGATAATCGGGCAGCAATTCGTTTCCTAAAACGTTCGTTTCTAATAAAACCGGGAGTTTTATTGAGAAACCGGGCTCTGCAAAAGTCGGGCTTCGAAACCGAAAAGATAAATTTTCCGGGCTTCACGGGCACTTCGTGGCGTATTTCGGGGCTTATAATTGATATCGGGGCTTCGGGGGATGATAATATGAAAGAAATATGGAGAAAGGGGCTAAAAATGACGAGTTTTCAAAATACCCCCGGGAGATCTCGCACCCCCCTATTTATAGGGGCCGAAGCTCCTGATCCAACCGCTGAGAAGAGGCCACGCGTCGCTGATCCGGAGTTCGCAGGGGAAGGCTCGCACGAGGCTCGCACATGCGAAGTCTTGCTGGCAGCCTCCTACTGGACCGAGGTCTACTGGTCCGAAGTCGGTTCTGGTGGTGGGGTCCGCAGGCGAGGGTGCGCAGATGGCAGCACGTGCGAGGGCCTCGGTGGCGGTTGCTGATTGGACCGTCGACTCGCAGTCCATGTGCGAGGCTCGGAGTCGTGGCGTGCGAGGTTCGGATTGGGACTCCCTTCGGTCAACTCAGAATCTGACACGTGGCTTCGCATGACTCACCATTTCGGACACGTGGCACATGCGAGGCGAGGGTGACGTGGCAACTCGTGACTATGCGAATTTTCTCGGTTTTTGTGCAAAAACTTCTAAAATCCATAACTTTCGCATACGAGCTCCGTTTTTGACGTTCTTTATATGCACGCGTAGGTAAAATTACGCTCTACAACTTCCGTTTAGACTTCATCGGCTAATTTTGACTTTAATTTTTATATTATTATTTTTAACAGACCGGGACAGGAAATCCGTTAAAAATTCATAACTTCTTCATCCGACGTCCGTTTTCGTCAGACTTTTTACCGTTGTGCTACTATTTACAAGACCTTCGATTCTCGTTTAGGTAGTGTCGGCTAAAAATCACTCGATCTAAAATTCGAGTTTTTAGCTGTCTACTGCTAAGCTGAAACTTTGAAAAATCATAACTTCCTCATACGAAGTCAGATTTGGGCGTTCTTTTTATCGAACTTCTCGGTTTAACGAACACTACGATTTTTGTTTAGATCACTAAGGCTAAAAAGTAGTTTATCGAAAACTCACTTTTTACGACATTCAGCAACGAGCCGGTTTTGTCGTGAAACTTCGACAGGTCATAACTTCTTCGTTATAACTCGGATTTCGGCATTCTTTATATATCCGTAATCCTTGTCACGACCACTACAACTTTCTTAATAGATATCGGCTTTATCTAAAATTTAATTTTTGACGCTCATTTTTATTCTTAATTAATTAACTCCTAGTAATTAAGCATAAAACACATAAAACACATAGAATTCACATAATTCCTTTTTCATTTCTTCAAAATGAGTTACAAAGGTTAACCTAGACTATCACCTTAATATTAATGCCTATGCTAGAAACACGAGTGTTACATATATGGGGTCTGATGTACTATCTACACGAATCACAAGAGTTTGAGGTACTTCCTGGATCAACCGAATCTAAATATGAGGCAGCGCAGGTGGCTTGATGTGGTTAAGGATTACGATTGCGAGATATTATATCACCCAGGGAAGGCTAATATGGTTGTCGATGCTTTGAGCCGCAAGACAAGTGATACTCGTATTCAAGACCTATGTTTGTGGATGACCATCATTTCACCACTTTTGGATATGATTAGAGAGGTTGAGGCTTAGGGAATCAAGAGGGAGAACTGGAAAAGGGGAAAAGATCAGGTGTTAGATTTTTGCTTTTGTTACTGATAGACACGGTCTGACGACTCAGTGTGGGAGAGTTTGGGTTCCGATTTTCGGTGGAGTTCGCTAGGTAGTATTATAGGAAGCTCACAAGTCTAAGTTCTCGATTCATCCTGGTGCGACAAAAACGTATCAAGACTTGAGACTCGGTTATTAGTGGCCCTGCATGAAGAGGGAGATAATGTGGTATGTCGAGAGATGCCTGACTTATCGGAAGGTCAAGGCAAAACATCAGAGACCGCATGGTAACTTATAGCCTTTAGAGGTCCATGTGTTAAAATGGGAACATATAACCATTGATTTTGTTACCAAGTTACCAAGGATGGCCAAGGGACTTGATACTATTTAGGTTATTGTGGATCATTGGAACAAGAGTTCCCATTTGCTTGCTATTCAGGAGAGCTTTCGCCAGAGAAATTGGCCAACATCTATATTCGAGAGGTTGTGGCTCGTCACGGGGTGCCTATTTCTATAGTCTCATATCGGGATGTTCGGTTTTCTTCTAGTTTTTGGAAGAGATTCCATGCGGAGTTGGATACCAAGCTGCATTTCAATACTGCATATCATTCGCAGACAGATAGCAAGAATGAGCGGACAATTCAAACTCTCAAGGATATGTTGAGAGCCTGTATCATTGATTTATGTAGGAGCTGGGACTCCTACCTTCCTTTGGCTGAGTTTTCCTACAACAACAGTCATCAAGCCAACATTGGCATGCCTTCCTACGACGTGGAGGTTGGTGTCACCATGATTGTTTTGTCATGTAGCTGCCACGACGTGGCCTATGGGTGGCCACGACGTGGAATGTCAGCCAGGGTTGACTTTGACCATTGACTTTTTGAACAAGTTAACTTTTGGTCAACTTGAGGGTTTTAAGGTGTAGAATAAGAGGGTAATTCTATATTGATGATTAGGTGATTCAAAGTACCGGTCTTCACTGTCATAGAGTTATTGTGTTAGTCTACTATTTGTGAGGCGAGTCTTCTTAATATATTACCTATGTGAAAGTGGTGTGCATGTTAGACTAGATGAGTCTTATTTGATGATTGATGTTATGTGTATTTATTGAGTTGTTGATAACTCCAGGACTACTGATAGTCTACAGGGTTGCTGATAACCTATAGGGTTGTTGATAACCCATAGGGCTACTGTGAGCCCATAGGACTGCTGATAGTCCTCATGACTGCTGATAGTCCCAGGGTTGCTGATAACCCATAGTTGTTTTATTATGTTGTATTGTGTATGATATTTTGGGGAACTCACTAAGCTTCTTGCTTATAATTGTGGATTTAAATGTGTTTCAGGTACTTCAAATGGTCGTGATAAGGTGAAGGCTTGACTGTACACACTCATCGATAACTTTTGTGATTTCGCCATATTATGATACTCTGATTTTTGGGATTACTGTATTTGATATTCATTGTTTTTCTTGATTTGGTTTTATGGAAACAATTTTTTTACCTAATTTAAAAATGAAAATTTTAGTTGTGAAAAAGGGACGTTACAGTTTGCAGATGATTCTATTAATCGTCTTTATCTTCATAAATTTCTTTCTGATATTGACATGAAGGAAGGTTTAGATCTAGCTTAAAAATCTAATATTAGGTGGGATATTGAAGGGGAAAAAATACCAAGTATTTTCATGGTGTAATTAATAAAAATAGACTTCAACAAGGGATGAGGAGGGTGATAGTGGATGGGGAATGGGTTGATAATACTGATAGAGTTAAGGAGTTTCTTACTCATTTTGAAGATTGTTTTGCTAAACCTTCTTGGTATTGACGTCATTTGCAGGAAGACTTCTCTAGGGTTTTAGCTTATGGTCAATTTAATGTTACTCGGGAGGAGATTAATATATCAGTATGGGATTGTGGTTCAGATAAGGTTCTCGGTCCTAATGTTTTCCCTTTTGAATTCTTCAAATATTTATGGTATCTTATTGGGGAGGTGTGGTTCGTGTTGTGATGTAATTCTTTTTGTCTGGATCTTCCCTAAGAGGTGTAACCCCTCTTTTATTGCTCTGATTTCCAAGGTGCATGATGCAAAGTTGGTTAGTTAATTTCCTCCTATTATGCCTAATTGGTTTCCAATATAAAATTATTGGTAAGATCTTAGCTAATAGAATGATCTTGGTTATTGATTCACTTGTTAGCCCTGAGCAGTCTGCTTGTATAAAAGGTAGACATATTTTGGATGGTCCTATGATTCTTAATGAAGCTTTTTATTAGTGTAAGACTTATAAACAACATGCTTTGGTGTTCAATGTTGACTTCTAGAAGGTTTATGACTATGTTCGTTGGGACTTTCTTGATGATATTTTGTGTAGGTTTCGTTTTGGCCCAAAATAGAGAAGGTGGATTTGTGGTTGTTTATATTCTTCTATGGGGTCGATATTGGTGAATGGTGCTCCACTGCCAAGTCCCAATTTCATTGTGAGTTACGTTAAGGAGATCCACTTTCTCCTTTGTTGTTTATTCTTGTTTTGGAAAGTCTCCATGTTGCTTTATGAAGAATTATTGACCGAGTTATGTTAATGGCCTTCTCGTTTGCAATGGTGATCAAATCTATCTTTTACATTTCTTCTATGTAGATGATGCAAATTTTATTGGTCAATGATATATGGATAATGTTGTTGATATTGTTCGACATCTCCACTAATTTTTCTTTCTTGTTTTTGGCCTCAAGATCAATGTTAAAAAAAAGTAATATATTGGGTTTTGGAGTTTATTTTTCAGATGCGGAGGATTTGGCGGTTTCTATTGGTTGTGTTCCTAGTATAACTTTGTTCACTTACTTAGACCTTATGATGGGTGATAATATATCTCAAACTTCTTCTTGGGATGATGTGATCCAGAAAGTTACTTCTAAACTTTCTAATTGGAAAGCTAAAACCCTTTTTGGTAAGGGGAAGACTGACATTACTTAAGTTTGTTTTGGGTGCGCTTCCTACTTATGCCATTAATCTTTTTAGAGCCCCAAAGACTATAATGAACCGTCTTGAGTCGTTTCATAATTCTTTTTTCTTAGGAGTTGATATGGAAGAATGTAAAATGACATAGGTTAGATGGAAGAAGGTGTTGGCTCAAAATTAGTATGGTGGTCTCGAGTTTAATAACTTATTTGCTCTTAACCGTGCTCTTCTCTTTAAATGGGTTTGCCATTTTTGTTCTTTTTCAAATTCTCTTTGGGTGAAAGTGATTATAGCTATTCATGGTTCTCATGGCTTGATTAGGCACACTTTACCTAGGAATATTGGTAATTCTATTTGGGTTTGTATCATTAAGACTTTAGATTCCTTGCATTCTAAAGGAGTGGATCTTTTGTCTTTTTGTTAAAGGGTGATTGGAGATGGTGTGAATATGGTTTTCTGGGAGGAAAATTGGATTAGTAATGACCCGTTGAAAATATCTTTTCATAGAATATATGTGTTAGAGTTAGACAAACAAATTACAATTGCTATGAAAATGCAACAACCAGAGTGGTGCACTTCTTTTAGAAGAAGATCAAAAGGAGTTGAGGAGGTGCAATGGACCAAACTATCATCCCTGTTGTCCTCGATGATTCTCTACTTCAGTTGCCAAATGGAGCTGGTCTCTAGATGGCTTGGCTTTGTTTTCAGTGGGTTCTGCTAGTTCTAAAATTGATAAACATCTTCATCTTTGTTCAATTTTAATGATTAGATAGTGTCGTCTTACACCAATTAAAGTTAATATTTTTGTTTGGCGCTTTTTCTTGAACAAAATACCTACTAGACATAATCTTTCTTCTAGAGGTCTGGAGATTAATTCGATTTTATGTCTTAGCTGCGACAAAGAGGTGACATGTTTCTTGAATTATTACGTTCATTATGCAAATGGTGGAATTTTTCGATTCCGCTTCTTCATTCTTCTCAGGATTGGATTGACTCATTGTGCATGACTAACGTTTGTAAAGAGTTTTTGGAAATTGTTTTCAGAATTCTTTTTCTTAGAACGGTGTTCCTTTTTATTTAGTAGAGTTAAGCCTAAAAAATGTTTGTTGTTTGATAAGATTGTTTTGGAAAGTTATGTCCGGGTTAATTATAGGTGTCAGAAAACTAGTGTGAATTGGTTAATCTTGGCTACTTCCTCCATGTAATTGTTTTGGTCTAAGCTTCTAATTATATTTAATATTTTGTTTTACACTTTCAACCATATTAATAGGAAGACAAAATTGCAAAAATGGTCCCTGTGGTTGTCAAATTTATGTGCTTGTGGTCCAAAACGAAACGTTGGTGCACCACTGGTCCAAAATTGGATCTTTTTATTGGTTTTGGTCTCTGTCAACTTAAAAAGACTATTATACCCCTTAGATTTGTTTTTTTTTATTTTTTTTATATTTATCATAATATTTTTAATTAAATAAAAATAAAAAATGGCCCACCAAACCCCCCCCCCCCCATCTCTATCTGGTTTTATTCACACACACACAGTGAAGGGAACACACCCATAGTTGCCACCATCACCACCGACTTCCATCACTTGTTGTCACTATCAACGACTGCTACCACCGCCAACCACCATCATCTGTCGTCCGCCCACACACCCCGATCTCCCCTATGTCGGAAAAACATGCGTAGATCGAAAACCACTGTCACATTTGTTGGGAACCACCGTCAGAAACCATATGAGCCATCCATACCCAAACCACCTTCAACGACGCCATCTGAACATCGGATGGTGTTACAGATCTGGACCGTCAGAGCCACCTCCTTTCTCATCGGATATAGGATTTTCAAAAGGCTTTCCATCCCGATTGTCATCTGTAGCCTTTCCCTCTCTATCGTCGGATCTAAAAACCACTGTCAAACCACCTTCATCAGAGAAGACGACTCGAGCTATAAATATGGACTGCAACACTATGGGTTTCTCCACCACTCTTTCTCCCTCTTCTACTGGTACGATTGTTAGAGTTTTCCAAAAAAAGATTAGGTTTTCGATGGAGAAGACAAAGACGAAGGGACGTGCTACCGGAGATGGTGGTGGTTTCTAGCTAAAAAAAGTAGATCTGGCGGTGGTTTTCTACTGAGAAAACAAAGACGAAGGGAAACATTACCGGTGACTGTGGTGGTTTATGGCTAAAACGGGGCAGATCCGACGGTGGTGGTGGTCCGATGACATGTAGAAGGTGGTGGTCCGGCGGCGGTGGTGGTCTGGTAGGTGGTGGTCCGTCGGCAATAGTGGTGTCAAGAAATGAAGTGTGAGAGGGAAATGGAGTCAATGTAAGGAGTGAGAGATGTAGGGGGATGGGTGGGTGTGACTTAGGAAGGGTTGGGGTGGGTTGGATTTTTCTTTTTTTGTATTTATTTTTAATTAAAATAATAAGAAAACAATTAAAAAAAATTTAAAATACTTATATAAGGGCATATTGGTCATTTCAGGTGGGGTATGGACCAAAACCACATTAAAATATGAAATATGAGGACCAAAACCACACAAAGTATTCAAAATTGGACCAGTGGTGCACCAACGTTTCGTTTTGGACCAAAAGCACATAATTTTGCCAACCACAGGGACCATTTTTGCAATTTTGTCTAATAAAAACCTTAGCCCTTAGGATAAATAAAAAATAAGAATTCTCTTAACGTCTTTCACTCAAAGAAATACCAGTAATGTGATCGGACACATAATTTTACTTGAAGAATTACCACCTATCTCTATAATGATCAAATAACGATCCTAATTATTAACCATGTATCAATTCCTTTCATAACACATCATCAAACGTTGAAAATTCTTTTATAGTTGGTGTTAACTAATTTTCAAAAGCAAATTAAAAAGATTACAATGCTTATTCTTTATCACGTCAAAGCAACAAAAACAATATGTTCGAGAAACATGTCACAATATAAATGGAAGATGTGATGAGACTTGGTCATGTTTTTCAGTGATATGGCCGCATGATCTCGTGAGCTTCGTGTCAATGCTTCATTCTCGATCCGATAACCAATTGGTTAAGCCTAAATCAAATGTTGACCGGACTAAGTCAAATAAACTAAAAGTCAAAATATTTATGCAACTCGTCACATGCAATCAGAATAAAAGTCCAAGTCAAAGTCAAAAATGCTTGATGCAGTACCTGCCTGCCATATTATTAACGCAACTACTCAAATTCACATAAAAAGAAAAAACAATCCCTTTCTAAAAAGAATATCTCTCTTTTATCATTAAGTTAAAATAAAATTATTAGAGCATTAGTATGGGCAACAAGATCCAACACCAAGTTGTGTCACCTCACATGCCACATAAACAAATGATGTTATAACACAAAGTGGAGAAATGGACAACAAGATGCAACACCAACTTTTTGAGAATAAATATGTTTTATTTTTTATTTTTATTTTTTTCGAATTTGTTTTTCTTTTTCATTTTTCGTTTTTTTTCCTTATTCGTTTTTTCCCCTTTTTACATTTTTTTAATCACTAAAATGAATATATTTTTATAAAACATAAAATTTTAAAACAAAAAAAGACATAATATTTAAAATCTAAAATTACGATTACAATTAAAAAAACATATCTTTAAACCTAAAATCATAACTAAAATATCATTCAAATTACTCATAAAATCCTAATTAACCCAAATATTTCTTCCTAATTTGTTCCTTTATTGCTTGTAGCACCGCTAGATCCTCAGGCGCCAAACCCTCCTCGCTCGACCGAAGAATTGACAACTGATGTGTCATTAGTTCCCGCTCTTTTTGCTCCTGCTTCTCCTGTGCCTGCCTTTCTAGGAACTCCAAATGACGACGTTTCAAGTCATTTTTTCTTTTATTAATAAATTGTGTTCGTCGAATTTCGCTCTCATTTCGCCGCGTCTTTTGCTTTCGCCTCAACCTCCTCCACATGCCTTGCAGCGCGCCTCGCATTGTCGCGTCCGGGCGGTCGTCATGGTGGGGATATCTTCCTCGATATCATCCGGGATCTCATCGTTGTCGGCGTTTAGGTCGATGTGAGTCTGTGCATCCGACACGTCGACGGAGCTCGAATTGCGATGCCTTTTGGATTGAACCTCCAACGATGTAGACGTTTTATTTCACTTTGGATCTGCTCGCAACAACTCCCATGATTTTTCAAACTCGAAAACATGTCCCATTTCGACCTGATATTGTTCTTTTGCAGCTTTGAACAAATCGAAGTCGTTGGTTCCGCTTTGCTGTTGCGCCTCAACCCGGTTGTAAATACCGTTGAATTTGTTGCACCGCTTAGTTATTTGACCCCATTTGCTGCTCAACATGTCATTGTTGCGATACAGTTTTTTCTTTAAAATAGTGTGACACTTGTCGCACACCCCCCCCCCCCCAATAAGCTCTTTTCTTCATTCCATTTCCGCGGAGTTCGTCTTTTGAAGCAGTACACCATGCCGCCGTCAAAGCATATTCCTCCTTCGGTATCCACCATTACAGAACGTCTGTATTTTCTGTTTCAATCGCTATCGATTTTCCTTTCTCTTTCCCTCTCCTACTACCTCCCTTTTCCACTTCAACTGATGGTTGTGTTGTAGGTGGTGGTTGGTTGGTTGTTTGTTGCGTCGAAGCAAAAGTAGGGAAAAGCTTTTGTTGTAAATTTGAGTTTTGACCAAATAGATTTTGTTGAAGGTATGGTGAGTTGGGAAATTGCAGTGGTGGTGAAGCGGGATTGAAAGCGGCGCCTTGGTATGAGATTTGTGGTGATCCTTGAGACGATAAAAGGTTGAAATAATTTTCAGAACCCGCAAATCCAAGAGGCGAGGTTGTGTTTGGTTGTGTATTTGGGTTTGATGATGGAGGGGGTGTTTGGATTTTGCTCCACTTTTTGGAATGAGAAGAAACTATGAAATTTTTTATAAAATATAAGATAAAGAGAGAAAGAAAGATGTATATAATGAAATGAAAGTTGTATTTATATAAGGTTTAAAGGTAATTTTTTTTAATGTAATTTTGACCGTTGTTAAAACGGTCCATTTATTAAAAATGTACGCGTTTTGCCAAGTTGTAACGAGCACGGGAGATGACACAACGAGAAGTAACGAGAAGGGGTGGTGTTCCCCCCGTTACCACGTCATTATGGCGTTCCACGTCAGCATAACGAGCACGAGATGTGCCCCATACCGTTTACTCTTACCGATAGTTTTACTAATTTGAAGTATAATTCATTAACAAACAAAAAAATTGTCAAAAATAAGAAATTATTACCAATAGTTTTACTAATTTGAAGTATAATTCATTAACAAAGAAAAAAAAAAGTAAAAAATATATTAAAATTGTATTTAATTTCCATAAGTTATTTTTTTAGTGAGACCACTAAAATATCTTAGGATCATTTATGTTTGACAAATTATTTGACAGCCAAAAAGCTGATAACTAAAGACTGGTAAAAAAGTAACGTTTTTTAAAAACTATCTAGTAAGTTTGTGAATAAAATATGTTTATGACAGAATTGTTATAAAAAATACTATTTAAGTTTATTGAAATATTAATATGATTTTTTTTGAACTAATTATAAACTAACTTTTAGATCGACAAACTCATAATCTAAAATAAACTTGAAATTTAAGTTAGATATAATATGTAGCTTTTCAAAAAGCCATTTAAAACAATTTATTAATAAGACCATGAAGTTTTTTCCATATATATATATATATATATATATATATATATATATATATATATATATATATATATATATATATATATATATATATATATATATATAAGAGTGAGATCGGTTGACAACTCATAGTTTCCCGAAAACCTGAAAACTAAAGGTGGAGCGTTAGATTAAAATTAACGCATTAAGGGCATGATCGTCATCTTACCGATCTTATTTAATGTTTAATTTTTTTTGTTATTGGAAATATTAATAAAATGTTCTAAAAAATAACATAATAAATCAAATTTCAGATTTTTTTTAAAAAAAATTGGAGATTTTTTACTTTTTTCAGAAAACATGAATTTTTTTAAAAAAAATGAGATTAAAAAAAAATTGCAATTTTTTTAAAAAAAAAACTGTAATTTTTTCAAAAAAAACTGAATTTTTTTTTTAAAAGAACTGCAACTTTTTTCAAAAAAACTGCATTTTTTATAAAAAAAATTGCATTTTTTTAAAAAGTAAATATTTAAAAATCAGTAAATTAACAAAAAAAACTAGAATATTTAAAAAAAACTCTAATTTTTTTAACAAAAAAAAAATCAAAGTTTTAGGTGCTTATATGCATATTTTTTCAAATGCATATATAGATATTTCTTATACTACAATAATTATAAGTAAATCATAAAAAATCTAATTTTTATTAATCAATCTATAAACATAATAATAGAAGAATTTTATTTGATACAAAATAAAATATAAAAAATAAAAAATGCTACAACGATTCAAACTGTTGTCATTTCTTCATATCAAAATTTTCATATTTTTTTCAATGTATCACTTTTCAACTCTTCAATATTTTCCACAAATTCTTCAAAATCTACAATAAAATTAAAAAAAAAATTGATTAATGCAAGAACACTCACAAAAATCACATGTTTATATATAATGTAAGATTCACATGTGATTATATCATGTAAGATTCACATATTGATTATATAATGTGATATTCACATGTGATTGTATATTTTAAGTATCAAATGTGAAATTGACAAGAAATTTTAAAAAAATAATTAACGAAGAACACACACACAAAATGCATGTGTGCATATAGACATAATTCATATGTGATATACTTGTGATTTACATGTGAATCACATGTAAATCATATGTTATTCACTTGTGATTTACATGTAATTGATATGTGATTCACTTGTGATTTACATGTGAATTACATTTGATTAATATGTGAATTACATGTGAATCACATGTAATTCATATGTGATTTACATGTGAATTACATGTGATTCATGTATATGATTCATGTATGAATTACATGTGAATCACATTAATTCATATGTGATTTACTTGTGATTTACATGTGAATTACATGTAATTTACATGTGAATCACATGTAATTCATATGTGATTCACTTGTGATTTACATGTGAATTACATGTGATTCATATGTGAATTACATGTTTTTTACATGTGAATCACATGTAATTCATATGTGAATTACATGTGATTCACTTGTGAATTACATGTGATTTACATGTGAATCACATGCAATTCATATGTGATTCACTTGTGATTTACATGTGAATTACATGTGATTCATATGTGATTTACATGTGAGTCACATGTAATTAATATGTGATTCACCTGTGATTTACATGTGAATTATATGTGATTTACATGTGAATTATATCTAATTCATATCTATCTTCATCAAATTGCCATGATAATATTGTAACACCTTTTCTAGAGCTGGCATCAACTAATTCTGAGGAGTCATGCAATGAGAACTTATACACAAAGCAATAGCAATTGTACATTTCATGGAACATAAAGTTTCAAACAATTTAATTGAAAGTTATTTATTTAAATTATGAGATTTTACCTGAGGGTGTTTCGTTAGGAAAGGTGCAAGTCAAAACCTCCAACAAAGCCGACATTTTCCGCCGGAATTCACGGCCCGAAAAAATTACTCATCCAATTCTTTAATAATCTCCAAAAGGTCCTATTAGAAAAGAAGATAAAATAAACATAAACAAAAATCATCTTGCATCAGCCAATCAAATCAATAAGAATTAAGCTATCTCATGATTAATAGATCCACCAATGTCTCATGTCAATTTTCACTCAAAACTTCCAAAAAAATCGCAAATTCTGTTACATGGATGAAATATATGATTTTTATATACTTTCAAATTGCACGACAATAATAAAATACCAAATGGTTCATAATATGTTTTAGAAATGGACTTCTGTAATGAAAAAAAAATAAGATTAATGGATCATGGAATATTTTTCTATAACAAAATAGCACAAAAAGGTTATACTTCTTTACCGACATAATGTTTCCTAATTTTTATGTAACCAAAGATTCAACTTTTTACTTTCCAATACAACAACTTAGAAATATATATATATATATATATATATATATATATATATATATATATATATATATATATATATACCACCAAGACCAATTACAACTGCCCTAAACTGGAAAAGTATGTATTTTTTATTCCAATTCCAAATTGAAAAAAAAAAGAAAAGAAAGAAAAGAAAAAAGATTGCAATAGTTCTTATTGTTGTTCCAGATGATGTCATGAGCATAAATCTAGATATTGTTCCAGAATGATAAGAACTTGCTAAATATCCATGATCAACATTTTAATAATTGCTTGAATCTATTACATTAAAAAACTAAAGCAAGATCAGATTTTGTTGGACAACATAGTAGTTGAGTTTCTCCATTGGTGTCAATACCTCAATATGTTGCAACCATAACCATTTCAAACATTTACAGGATATCTCTTTTTTACTAAGTTTCAACGATTTAGGATCCTTTTCTTTTTAACTCAATCAATCCAGACAGCTATTATGACTTTCTTTTTTACTTAATCTTAATCTGGACACAATGTATTAATAAGTTAGGTAAAAAAACCTGGATTAATGTATCAAGGCACTAACCTTTAACATATTTGATGAATATCATGAAGATTTATCCAATCATAGAGCACTATAAAAAAACAATAACTCAAATTTCAGCCACTTTAGGTAGAATGATATAGTTAGTACCTTTGTGATGACTTTATTGGCAACGAGTTCATCGAAATTTCCGATGTTGACTTGGATAGAATCCTAAATTGGAATTGGTTTATCATTCATAAAGTCAAAGTGAAGTTAACATGTGATATTTCTCATTGAGGCATTTCATCGAACATGTTGAGTGCAAACAAATATCTATATTTTTCAATAACACGGGTATCTATTTTTATACCTACAATCAACACAAAGATTTAACTCATTATAAAAACATATTGACTAAACAGGTTCAACTTAACGATTAGACAAAAAAATATTCATAAATGTCAAACAAAGGTCAGGAGTCAACAATAGAAACATATGATACCTAAATTTTGATCGACAAGGGATCATCTTCTTCGTTCAGGTCTTCAATCCACAGTGGAGGCCGATATGAAGTCAGCGATTACAGTGTACTCTGGGGAACGAATTGATGGAGGATAAAACGATTCAAAATCAAAGCATCTTCACTGGAGTTTTTTATATGAAGAACGTGAGATCAAGGAGTTCAGCAACAATGAAACTTCGATTGTTGGGGGATTTCGGATTTCATATAGATTGATGATCGATGATGATAGTTTGATCGATTGGGATCTGGAAATCAACGATAAATCATGTTCGTCGTTTATCTTCACCGTATTTGTGTGAGTAGAAGCAATTTCAGAATCGAAAGCATGGAATTGGATGAAGGATTGGAGGCAATTCGACGGAGGTGAGTCGTCGGAGGATGGATCGTAGGTTTGAGCGAGAGAGGAAAACGGGGAGGAGAGAGAGATGAAAAATTATTTTATCAGATATTAGATTTAAGAAATCATTTAATTATACTTTTATTCCTAAAATACCCCTGCCTGAATTAATTAAGATACCCCTCCTTCTTTTTTTGTCTACTTATTTACAAAAACACCACCTTACATCTCGACCCTTCATTTTTTTTGATCAAACGTTCCACCTTTAGTTCTCGGGTTATCGAGAAACTTTGAGTTCTTAAATGATCATTCCTTCATTTATATATATATATATATATATATATATATATATATATATATATATATATATATATATATATATCCGGTAAGAAGGAAATTTTTGGTAGGAAGGTAAGAAGTTTTTTTTCTATATATATTTTTTGATGAACAAAATAAATGAATCACTAGATGATTCATTTATAAGATGATTCACAAGAAAAAATTCTCAAAAAAACCTTTTTATGATTCATTTTTAAGTAAATTAAGAAAAAAATCACTTTTATGGCAATTTTAGTGAATAACAACAAAATCATTGTATAAATGAATCATTGAGATGCTTTTTTGAGAATTTTTTCTTGTGAATCATCTTACAAATGAATCATCTAATGATTCATTTTGTTTGTTCGCGAAAAAAATATATAGAAAAAAACCTTCTTACCTTCCTACCAAAAATTTCCTTTTTATTTGATCTTGACTCTCTCTCTCTCTCTCTCTCTCTCTCTCTCTCTCTCTCTCTCTCTATATATATATATATATATATATATATATATATATATATATATATATATATATATATATATATATATATATATATATATCATGAATGGCAAGCAAAAAATAGCATAAGAAAAAAAAATTAAGCTAGAAGTTCAAGTTAAATTACAAGAAAAGTTTGATACGAGAGACATGCACCAAACAAAAGAATTAATTTAAAAAAAATGGATTTACTTTTAATGCAAGAAAAAAAAATACTAATGTTAATATCATCCACCAAATTTAAAACAACTCGCCTTTCGTTTTTGCAGACCACCACAATTCTCACCTTACAAAGCGCCCAAAGAGTCGAGTAAACAAGCGACAAGAACATCTTCTTCAATTTATTTCTAGCATCGAACGAATTGAGTTTCACCACAAGATCTAGGCAAATATAAAGGCTAGTATTTCCAAATGCCCGACCATCCAATAATCCACCTCCAAATAGCCATTGCATAATCACAAGAAAATAATAAATGCTCCATTGTCCTACATGCCACAACAAAGAATAAAGAGTGGATGAAATATTGATCCCACGTCTCTCCAAATTACCAGTGAGTCATAAATTTTGTCTTGTAATAACCTCCAAACAAAACGGTTAACTTTTAACGGTATCCATTTCACCCAAACAAACTTACTCTCGGTATCATCATTACACATATCAATCAAACATCTCAAGTTTTAGAACCAAAAAATCATGTTAGAATCTCCGGTCAACTACTAGCTATCTTGCCCTTGATTAAATTTAAAAATTGTCAATCTAAATTGCACTTTAAATTTTATGATTTGTTATCCTTTTCTTTTTAAAGTTTATGCGAACCAAAAGTTGTACAAAACTCCTTAAAATCTAGGTAAAATTTCCAACTACAAAAATAAATAAGACATTATAGCGCAACACTAAAATTAACGAATTCAATAATGCAAGAATGTTTAATCATATATGGAATTTTTTTTTCCTACACGAATTTCAAATTTTTAGTGTTACAGAAAAAAAAATAAAGTAAAAAATATGGCGAATATAGAATTAAAAAACCGTGTGGTTCTCTAATTAAGTGAAACCGATAAAAATAAAAGAAGTCAACAATATTTGTGACAAATCGAGTACGTCAAACTAGTAAAAATCGACTACTTTGTAAAAAATGTTCAGCAATATCGGTCGAACGCCTTAAAAACAAGTAAAAACCGGTTTACTCGAACTCTAAAACCGGAATTTTGCAAAAAGATAATTACTTTACACGACTGTGTCTCTTTTATATTTTAAAAGGCCAGTTGCAACCGACGTTTTTAAAAGCTTGTCATGGCTTCGTCATGGCTCCCAAGGCTTGTAATTGCCGTCAAGCTTTGACAAAATGTCGCCTTAAGTCATATATGTATATAAAAATAAATAATAGTAATATATATATATATATATATATATATATATATATATATATATATATATATATATATATATATATAATTACTAATTATATACAAAATTGCCGCCTTAAGTCGCGCCTTACAAACGACGTGGCTTGGAAAAACTCGAGGCTTGACATTGACGCCAAGTCACACCTTATGTTATTTAGAACCTTGGTTGCAACAACCATTTTATACAACCAACAATGTGGGTATAGTTGTGTTGTTTTTCAAGTTTCCGTATAACCCTTCATCATTCTTTTTTATAACATCGACAAATTACATCTCTTTATCTTTATATATGATGTGGTTTAGGTTTTGATTTCTCCCTTTTAATTTTGGCTCTTAAATCTATAGGCGTTGATAAAAAGAAATGTAAGTTCCTTACTGCCCTTTCTTACAAGTTGTTGTGGTCTTTTTAGAAAGCTAGAAATTATAGGATTTTCAAAAGGCCAAAAATACAACTTAGTGATAACGATGGATAATATCTAGATTTTATATTTTAACAAAATTAAGAACATAGCTAATTTAGATTCGTTATGTTGGTTCGATTGATGTATAACTTCTTTATGTATTTATAATTGTACCTTTTTCTAGCACCTTGCTAGCAGTGGCGGATTTAGTATAGGGCACACGGTTGCCCGTGTAACCCCTGACTTTTCCAGACGCAATGTAAAATTTTTCAAAATTTTCGGAAATTTTTATTTTTTCTACTATCGTGCAACCCCTGACCTTCCCGTGACACCCCATACTATGAAATTATGCGTCCGCCCTTACTTGTAGTGATTTTAATCTTATTCCGCCATTAAAAGAACTATTTGGTTTGTAAATTTAAGTATAAACTTTCCACCATTTATTTGATTTATTTGTTTCTTATGTTGTCTAATACTATGTGTATGTCTTAAATTTCTTTAAGATAGGTCATAAAGTTTTGACATCTATAAATATGAAAGAAAATTTAAAAAACTAGGTGGGTCCTAGGACCCACCTTGATGTAGGGATGAGCAATGGGCCAGACCTGGACCGGACTGACCTGAAGACCGAAAATTGTGAATTACCTTACCTGAAAACCGTACCGTTTTTTGGTGTAGCGGGTCCGGGTTCGGTCCGGTCCGTTTCCGAGTACTAAACCGGGTTTAGGATTTTGGACCGAATTAGACTTTGGTAGTGTTGTTTATGGTTTCGGTTCGGTCTTGTTCCTGGTACCAAATTGGGTTTCGTATCTTTGTTGTTTATGGTTTCAGGTTTTGTTTGTCATGTTACTCTCTAGCATAATATTTCAAATTATAATCTTATTACGTAACATTCATAATTCGTATCTTTGTTATTTGCACAATTCGACTAAAAAAATACATAAAAGAAGATGAATACAACGGTACGCTACGGGCTCTAATTAGAACACGTGCAAATAAGGTGTATGCAACCAAATACAAACGTTATTAAAAAGCTACATTATTTTTTGTAACGCCCCGACTCTCAAATATTAATTTTACAGCTTTATTTTTCATATTGGAAGGTCTACTCAACGAGTTGGATGCCCTGACTTGTCGAGTAGGAACTTTCGGGGCCGCATGTTTAAATGACCAACTCACCGAGTCGGAGACATGACTCGACGAGTTGGAGCTGGAGGATTAAACCCTGGTTTCCGGGGTTTTGCACCCTATTTAAAGGGTCATTAGCCTCCCTTAGCCTCCTTTACAGCCCCTTGTGAGTCCAGAAACCCTAAATCGCCGTTTTCCCTCTTTTTGTGTGATATTAAGCTTTGTGGTGGATTGTGGAAGGAAGATCTTGAAGTACTCAAGCTTGGAACAAGAGGAAGGTTGTAGATCCGAGTTCTTCTTCATCTTAGCATCATTTTTGAGGTAACAAGTTGTTACCTTGACCTTCTTCTATCTAGATCTATGTATGTATGAGATTAGGGCCATTTTGGCAATGTTGATATGTTATTGTGGGTATTAGGCGTGATCTGAAGTTGCAACTTCAAATCTATGCTTATCTTGGTATGTAAGATCATAAAGTTTTAGCCTTTAGTGAGTTAATACCTTCTTCATCCCTTAGAACCTTTCTTTAGCTTGATTTGGGCCATTATCACCTTGCATGTACGTAAAGTTTTCAACTTTACGTAGAAGTATGCCTTTGGAGCTTAGATCTACATTATGGAGCTTAAAGTGACTTAAAATCGTCTGGATGGAGAAAGGACTAAAGGGACTCGACGAGTTGCATGGTTAACTCGGCGAGTCCGATGAAGATTGACGTGCAAGGACTTCTGCATGGACTCGGCGAGTCAGTAGGGTGACTTGGCGAGTCAGCTAGGGTTTTCCCGACATTTGGACATGCATGAACTCGGCAAGGTTCAGGGAAACTCGACGAGTCAATTGGGGGTTTCACGACTTCTCGAGTTCAAGATGGACTCGACGAGTCGGTGAACTGCACTTGGCGAGTCGGGTCAACATGGACTGTTGACCTTGACCATTGACTTGGACTTTGACCAAGGGTTGACTAGTTGACTTCTGGGGTATTTTGGTAAATTGGAAATTTATGGAAATGGTCTTATGGAAAATATAGGTGGTGGAGTTCGTGGCCGTGGTTCGAGAGTTTGAGTTAATCACTTCGATTCGACAGTTGAGAGGTGAGTTATCCTCACTATACTAAGGGGTCGAAGGCACCAATGCCGACTCATTGGATATGTTATCCTAGCAGTTGGAAGTATGTTGAGTATGAGTTAGTGTTGCATGCTAGTTCCTATGCCAGTTTGGTAGATCTGTAGGACTACCTGTATTATTATGCAAGGCCGGCTCAAGGCATGTTCAGAACGTGCTTGTGAACAGGGCCTACCAAAATTTAGGGCCCAATATTTTTTCCCGATTTTATAGTAGGTTATGTTCGATTCTTTTTGCCCAAATAGTTTAATGATGTCTGGTGTATCACGCGAGAAAGGAAACGACGCAAGTGGCAGAGAGAATCATAAATATTTTGGGAAAAGGGAACCACTCTTAGGTTCTTGCTGATAGTGATTAACTGATTTTGATTTAGGCATTGGAAACCAATTAACAAACGAGATTAAGGATTCAAAGTCACTAGTGACCGGCCCTGTAAATCACTCAATCAGAAGCTAAAGCTTGAGTTCGTACTTCTTTCTTCTTACCTCTTTATTCATAAACCTCAAAACATCAAGAATCAAAATCAGGATCGAGGCTTCAAATATTTGATGCAAGTTGAAATATGGAGTGAGGCTTCGAACATCAGAATTCATGACTAGGTCTAGGGTCAAAAATCATAAGGTATCATACCTTTTTTTTTATCTGATACATTTTCTAGTGTTTTTTAAAAGTAAAATCAGTTTTTTTTCATTCTTTCTGATTCATATAATCTCGAATTTAAAAGCATTGAAACAACAATCCGTGGACTTTCAAACAAGCTTTAAGGTTTAAAAGTTTTTGATTTTAAATTGTCTTGAAGAGTTTGAAGTGTCGAAAATTTGAAGGTATTATACATTGTTTTTTTATCTATCTGATACATTTCTATATTGTATAGAAGTACTTCAGTTTTTTTTTTTCATTCTTTCTTATTCCTATTTTCTCAAATTTAGAAGCATTCAAGCACCATTATGACAACTTTCAATCCATCTTTGATCGTGAGGTTAAGAACTTTTAGATGTAGATTTGTTGAAGTGTTAACATTTAAAAGGTAACTTTTTGTTTTTTGATATTTTATTGGAATCAAATTACAGGTTTTCTTTTATGACAATGTAATATAACTTACTGATATCATTTCTGATTTTATTACAGTTATTTAGAGGACAAAGGTGTTAAATTTTGCTATTTGAGTTTTATAATCCAGGACAAATGGAAGCAAATCAGACTTTTTCTCAGTATAACTTTTGTGTATTATTTTGAATCAAAATTTAATTTTTGTTTACTATTCTGCAATAGAATATGAAAAATTATAATTTTTTTACTTCAATTTTTAGATAGCACAAATTTTTAGGACCTATTTTTGGTAAAATTGCACAGGGCCTTTGAAATCTCGGGGCCGCCAATATTATGTGATTATTTGTATGCGCATTAGTTGTGTTATGTGTCGACATATTATGAAGTGGGTTGGGTTGAGGTTATACTGCTCCGTGAGGTAGCCAACAAACCCTAGAGTATTCCAGATATGAGCTGAGGGCCGGATGGGGCATGCCAGACTCATACTGAGGACTCGGGAGCATTACAAATACGAGCTGAGGGCCGGGTAGGGCATGCCAGACTCGTACTGTGGCCTCGGTGGCAATCCAGATGTGAGTTGTGGGCCCGGGAGGCAATCCAGACTCACATTGTGGGCCCAGGGGTAATTGAGTCTGTAAAGCTGTGGATCCAGTACATGTTGTTATTTGTATATGTGTTATTTGCAGTGTATCGGTATTTTGGGGGAACTCACTAAACTTTGGGATTACAGTTTCAGTTTTTGTTTCAGGTACATCAGATGATCGTGGGAAAGCAAAGGCGTGATCATACAACTCCTCATGTTTATGACTTGTTTCCGGGATACTCTGATATTGTACTATTTGAAAACAAGTTTTGTAATGTTTAATGGTTTTCAAAATGTTTTGAAAAAATTTAAATTTGGCATGATTTTTATGAGTGTTACAAGTTGGTATCAGAGCCTTGGTTTGAGTGAATTAGAGGAACACTTGTGTGAATCTAGTCTCAAACTAAGGAAAAGATTTTCAAAATGATTTTTCAAAAAGGTTTTCAAAATATCAAAGGAGGATGCAGGGTGTACGATCAGTCGGAACCAATAAGTAGACCCCAAAATACCATACGGTTATTTGATATTGTGATATGTTAGAATAACATGCTAGTACTAGGCTAGGGATCTTCAGAAATTGCATGATAGAATTTCCTGATTACATGATGCCTGATAGCCTAGGGTTTCCTTATATGAAATTGACATCATTACTGTAGTTGCTTGGGTATGCATCACGGCTGTACATAATTAAGATCTTATAGCCTGAGAATGTTTGGTTTGGCCTTATTTCCTGTTCTTGTTTGATGAAGGGCTTAGGGTAGGATCAGGTATTCGAAAGTCTATAGGGTCCAACGTTATGTATAGTTAGCATACACGAGTGCTGCAAGGTTGGTGGAAGTTTCATGGGTGGGTTGTGTGAGGCTGGTAGGTCAGTTATGAGATAGTTAGCTTTCCTCTAGGAGTGAGGGATGAGCGACCACCATGCATATGTATATTGTTAGGGTGTTGTGATGATACTTGAGACAAATATGGGTATGTGTGGAAGGTAGTATGGGCCCGTACTACTAAAAGCACAGGACGCATACGCGTAGCAAAGGAAGTCACAACCCCTAGGGTTTAGTTGGGAGTTGGTTCCCTGTTATTATGCGGATTATCTAATATCTTTCTGGTATATTTTCAGAATGGTGGTTACGAGACGCTTTGTGGCAGGATTCGGATCAGGATCGGGATCATGATCAGGAGATGGCGGCCAGGAAGGGCCGGCAGCACCTGAGGTTGTGATATAGATGGGGGCAGATGAGCTAGACGCCAGGATTCGAGAGATCCTACACGATGAGGTTGCCACTTTGTTCCGGGAACAGCTGCCAGAGATGTTTGGGTCTATTAAGACCGCCATGGTCTAATACTTCGATGAGCGTTACGCAGCCCTTATAGAGACAGTTGTCGCCACAACCGCATCGGGTTTAACGACGGCAGGGGGAGGAGCCAGTCGGCCTTTTCAGTACAGGGACTTCGATAACACGAATCCCCCTACTTTTGATGGGACTCAGGACCCCATCAAAGCCATGAGGTGGGTTTCTGATGTGGAGGGGTGTTTCTTTACTTGCTCGTGTCCTACTGACCAGAAGGTCAGATGTGCCCTGAACCTGCTGAGGTCCGGGGCCAAGGACTGGTGGAGATTGACGACTGGGTTGTACACTGATGGTCAGAGAGCTTCTGTTACTTGGGAGAGGTTCAGGGATATGTTTCGCGCTCGTTACATTCCACGGGTTGAGCGGGAACGATTGGCTCATGAGTTTTTCGGATTGAGATAGGATGGGGAGTCGGTGACGGAGATCACCCGCATGTTCATAGAGAGGGCGATGTTCTGCCCGGAGTTTGCTTCCGAGCAGGCTCAGATGACACGTTATCTGAGCATGCTCAAGACTGACATTCGTCAGTTTGTGTCTACCCAGCGATGTGATACTCTACTGGAGTTGCAGGAGGCCGTAAGGCGGCGTGAGTTGGAGATTGAGCTGCAGTTGAGGGAGCAGCGACAGGCCCCGACATAGTCACAGTCGGCGCCGCAGCGGTCTAAGACCGCTGATTCTAGGACCTGGAGTCAGCAAAGCCGCACTTGTGGAAAGTGCAGCTAGGGTCATTCTGGGGTTTGTCGAGCTGGTAGTGGGTGCCACAGGTGTGGCAAGGACGGGCATTATGCGAAGGAATGTCGCCAGCCCGCCTCGGTTCCGAATATGAGATTGTGTTATCACTATGATCAAGTTGGTCACTTGAAGGCCAACTGTCTGTTACTTGCCGCCAAGCCGACGCAAAATCCCGCGCCAGCTACATTGAGGATTACGGACGGGAGGCCAGGTAGAGCAGAACCTCCGAAGGCTCAGGGACGCGCCTTCCAGCTCACAGCAGAGGAGGCCAGAGCAGCACCAGATGTGGTTGCTGGTATGTTTCTATCCCTTATCTTATTGATTGTATATGTTTTATGATTATCTGTTTATACCTGTGATTAGGTACGTTTTTAGTGAAATCCTTGCCTGCATTGGTTTTGTTCGACTCGGGGGCGAGTCGTTCATTTGTATCTCATACATTTAGTAGGGAGTTCAGTGTGCCAGTAGGAGAGCTAGAGTTTCCGTTGCGAGTCACTATCGCTAACGAACACGGAGTTTCCGCTTCTTCGGTCTACCGGGGATGTAAGTTAGAGATCTTCGGGGTATCTTTTCCGATTGACTTGATTCCGATCCCCATGGGGGATGTGTGTGTGATTGTGGGGTTGGATTGGCTTAGTCGATTCGGTGCCATGATTGACTGTGAGGGTCAGCGGGTAGTGGTTCGAACCCCATGTGGGGGAGAGTTGATTGTTTATGGCAAGGGTACCAGAGTGGGATCAGGGTTTTGTTCAGCTGCCAGGGCTAGACAGTATATTCAGCACGGGTGTGCGGGTTACCTAGCGTATGTGGTGGATACGTGAGACAGAGATCAGATTTCAGTTTCAGAGGTCCCAGTGGTCAGGGAGTTTACGGACGTGTTCCCGGAGGAGTTAACAGGGATACCTCCGGAGAGGCAGGTCGAGTTTCGGATCGACTTGGTGCCAGGTGCGGCCCCTATCGCCAAGGCGCCATACCGATTGGTGCCACCAGAGATGCAAGAGTTTTCATCACAGCTGTAGGAACTGTTCGGCAAGCAGTTCATTCGTCCGAGTAGTTCTCCATGGGGAGCACCGATCCTTTTCGTCAGGAAGAAGCATGGTTCACACCGGATGTGCATTGATTACTGGGAATTAAACAAGCTGACAGTGAAAAACCGTTATCCACTCCCGAGGATAGGTGATCTATTTGATCAGTTGGAGGGAGCATCTTGGTTCTCCAAGATAGACCTGAGGTCCGGGTACCATCAGGTCAGGGTTAGAGAGGAGGACATGGAGAAGACCACGTTTCGGACTCGTTATGGACACTACGAGTTCGTGGTGATGCCGTTTGGGCTCACCAACGCCCCAACAATATTCATGGACCTGATGAATAGGGTCTGCAGACCGATGATCGATCGCTCGGTCATCGTGTGCATAGACGATATCTTAGTGTATTTCAAGACCCGAGAGCAATATGAGGAGCATCTACGGGAGTTATTGAGAGTCCTGAGGCGGGAACGACTTTATGCCAAGTTCTCGAAGTGTGAGTTTTGGTTACGAGAGGTTCAGTTCCTCAGACACCTCGTTAACCAGGAGGGGATTTTGGTCGATCTGGCAAAATCGAGGCGGTTATGCAGTGGGAGGTTCCGAAATCTCCTTTGGATATCAGGAGTTTTCTGGGGTTGGCAGGGTACTACCGGAGATTCATACAGGATTTCTCCAAGATTGCAGTACCCCTCACTTGTCTGACGAGGAAGGGGGTGGATTTCCGGTGGGGCCCCGAGCAGCAGAGGGCGTTTGAGACCCTTCGACAACGACTATACGAGGCTCCAGTCTTGATTCTCCTGAAGGGAGTCGAGGATTTTGTAGTGTTCTGCGATGCATCCATCACGGGACTGGGGGTGGTCCTCATGCAGAGAGGACGGGTGATAGTCTACGCATCGCGGCAGCTGAAGCCGCATGAGACGAGATACCCTACTCATGATTTGGAGTTGGGAGCGGTGGTATTCGCTCTAAATATTTGGAGACATTACCTCTATGGGGTCCGCTGTACCATATACACGGATCACAAGAGCCTGAGACACATCATGGATCAGCTGAACCTGAACATGAGACAGCGCAGGTGGCTAGATGTAGTCAAGGACTACGACTGTGAGATCATTTACCACCCAGGTAAAGCGAACATGGTGGCGGACTCTCTGAGCCGCAAGTCAGCTGGGTCTTCCATACCAGCGACATGTATGAGGATATCAGTGGAATCTCCACTCGTGAATTTGACTAGAGATGCTCAGGCTGAGGGTATGCGACCTGGGAACTGGAAACTGGAGAGGATCAGGGGCGAGAACGCCCGATTTGTGCAGGATAGTCGGGGATTGTTGACCCGATGCGGTCGGGTATGGGTTCCGATGTCCGGTGGGGTCAGGCAAACGGTTATGGAGGAGGCTCATAAGTCTCACTTCTCTATTCACCCGGGAGCCACCAAGATGTACCGGGATTTGAGTTTGAGCTAATGGTGGTCGTGCATGAAGCGAGAAATCGCTTAGTACGTCGAGAGGTGCTTGACCTGTAGGATGGTCAAGGCCGAGCATCAGAGGCCGCATGGCAAGCTGCAGCCTCTAGAGATTCCCATGTGGAAATGGGAACAGATCATGATGGAATTCATTACCAAGTTGTCGAGGACGGCGAAGGGATATTATGATATATGGGTCATCGTGGATCGATTGACCAAGAGTGCCCATTTCCTGGCCATACGGGAGAGTTCATCGGCCGAGAAGCTGGCCGACGTGTATGTCCGCTAAATCGTTGCTCGCCACGGAGTTCCGGTCTCTGTTGTTTTCAACCAAGATGTTAGATTCACCTCCCGTTTCTGGCAGAAGTTCCACGAGGAGCTGGGCACGCGGCTGCATTTTAGCACAACATATCATCCGCAGACAGACGGCCAGAACGAGTGGACTATACAGACCCTCGAGGACATGTTGAGGGCTTGCGCCATCGACTTCGGTGGGAGCTGGGATTCCCACCTACCCTTATCAGAGTTCCCCTACAACAACAACTATTATTCCAGTATTGGTGCCCCACCTTTTGAGCTATTGTACGGGCGGAAATGTTGCACCCCGGTCGGTTGGTCACAGAATGATGGGGCGGACAGAGGTGGTTTTACAAACTACTGAGAAGATTCAGCAGATTAGACAGCCGTTACAGACTGTATATAGTAGATAGAAGAGCTACGCCGATCGACGCCGATCAGAGTTAGAGTTCCAGGTTGGTGACATGGTACTCCTGAAGGTCTCGCCCTGGAAGGGTGTGATCCACTTCAGGAAGAGGGGAAATTGGGTCCCCAATACATCGGGCCGTTCAAGGTCATTGCTAGGGTTAGCAAGATAGCTTACAGACTAGATCTTTCTGAGGAGCTCAGTCAGATCCACATCACTTTTCACGTTTTGCAATTGCGAAAGTGCATTCCAGATGAGGAGGCAGTAGTATCATTGGATGACATTCAGGTCGATGAGCGCCTGAATTATGTGGAGAGGCCCGTGGCCATCCTGGAGAGGAAGGTGAAGGCTCTGCGGAACAAGGAGATACCCTTGATAAAGGTACAATGGGAGCACCATAGAGGGTCTGAGTGGACGTGGGAGCCGGAGGCTGAGATGCGGGAGCACTACCCAGAGATGTTCACTGCAGCGGACTTCGAGGACGAAGTCTAGTTTAAGTGGGGGAGAATTGTAACGCCCCGACACTCAGGTATTAATTTTACAACTTTATTTTTCATATTGTAAGTTCTACTTGACGAGTTGGATGCCCTGACTCGTCGAGTAGGAACTTTCGGGGCCGCGTGTTTAAATGACCAACTCGCCGAGTCGGAGACATGACTCGACGAGTTGGAGCTAGAGGATGAAACCCTCATTTTCGGGGTTTTGCACCCTATTTAAAGGGTCATTATCCTCCCTTAGCCTCCCTTACAGCCCCTTGTGAGTCCAGAAACCCTAAATCTCCGTTTTTCCCTTTTTTGTGTGATATTAAGCTTTGTGGTGGATTGTGGAAGGAAGATCTTGAAGTACTCAAGCTTGGAACAAGATGAAGGCTGTAGATCCGAGTTCTTCTTCATCTTAGCATCGTTTTGAGGTAACATGTGACAACCCAAAAATTTTTTTGCCTTGAAAGTCCAACCATTTAAATCAACCGTGTGTCAGACTAGTTTCTGCTATCTTTTAGCCCTGTTAAGGGTCCGTTTGGGTGTTTTAAGCCTAGTACCTTAAAGGAAAAAGTGTTAGGAAGTATCTGTGTTGAGTTCACTGTACATCAAATAAGCCATAAACTCCATCATGAGGAGTTTACGGCCACAACACATGAGTTTATGGCCGTAAACTGAAGGTGGCCGTAAACTCATGCCCCTAAGTATCATATTCCTTCACTTTTCTTCATTTCTTATACTTTCACCTCAAGAACACTTGAATTCTCTCTCAAGTATCATCGAGACTTTCATTCCTGATCTTCAAAAATGTAAGTGATTCTTCCATCTAGTTGTTGTTATCCATCTTATTCATGAATCACCCTTTGATTCCATCCATCAAAATCGTCTTTTTGGGTAGATCTTCAAGATCTTCATCTTTCACCAAGAACACCAAGAACACACACTTGTTCTTAGTGGCCGAAAACTCCTTTTAAGGCTTTAAAATCGTGAGTATTCCTTTCATACACTTGCTACCTAGTAGAATCATTAGCCTTAATACTTGGAACAAACGATTTGAGGATGATCTCCAGGAGTTTACTGCCGTAAACTCCCTTGGCCGTAAATCCCCTTGGCCGTAAACTCCCTAGACCGTAAACATCATGGCCGTAAACACCTATGTGTGGCCGTAAACACCCCTTTGATGAATCACATGTGATTCTAACACTTGGTTCAAGTGTTTCCTAGTCCCCAAGAGTGTTTCCTTGCATGTAGTTGCTTCTAAACACTATATTCATGCCAATATATGCCATTATATGTCATTAGGACTCGTTTGTGTCTCGGGACTTCATTCGTGGAACTTCTCATCCTTACGCGCATATTCGATTGAATCACCCACATAAGGTGAGTTCATACCCCTATAATCAATCTTTTAAACTATTTTAAATGCTTTTAAGGGGGGGGGGGGGAATACAAGTTGAACACAATGATAATTGTGTAAATGTTTGTTATAAACATCTTTCAAAGGATTGCTTATGTTTTTATAAGTGATCAAAACATTTCAAAAACTCTTTTTAAGTTATGTTACTTTATACAATACACGATAACAGAAAGAACATACTAAGATACTATAACAGAAAGAACATACTAAATGCTATAGCAGAAGAACAAAACAGGATTTAATTATACAATAATCACTAACTCGTTGTTCTAACCAAAAGGTGATAGTAAATTGGGTATACATGATCAGATAACTTTATTGTGAGACTACTTCACGGCTCAGCAATCTGTTTGCTGAAGTCGCGTTTGGTAACCAGAATCTCTTGCAGGGAGAGCGTATAGTACGGGGTACTACTCATCACATTATGACCTTAATAAAACATACTTGTTTTAAGGTAATCAGTACTTCAGTCGGTCAATTCAAAAGACAACTGTGTACTTACATTTTCCCATTACTTTCATTATTGTGACAGTTCCACTTGAAAGTTAATGCAAACTATTTTCGAGTTAAGATAGTTATAAACTAGGGAAAACTTACATCTTTTCAAACAACAAACAGAACAGTCGAGTCTAGTACATTCAGTAGAAAGGGGCCTATAATGCTAACTTTATGATCCATTAGTTTATACATCATAAATATATATTAATCGGATCCGACAGGTAGTAGGATGTGTGCTTTCAGCTTCATTTCCTGTTCCTTGTTTGGTTGTGGGCTTAGAGCAGATTCATCCAGCCTACTATCTATTCGATCTTAGCTATATATATATATATATATATATATATATATATATATATATATATATATATATATATATGTTCCGTATACACCAAGTAATCATAAGGGGTACCAGGTATGGGTCAGGTCATAGGACACTAATTCAATACACCGTTTTCTAGTACAAAACATACTTTTCAAATAGAACATTTCGTAGACAAAACTAGAAACTTACCAGTAAAAGGGTTTAATCCATTTTATTAAACCAATATAACTTAAAGGACCTTAAGTGGTTAATTCTATAATACCTTAGTTTATACATTAGGGTTATATATAATTAACACCCGATAGGTAGTTGGATGCGTGCTTTCCGCCTTACTTCCTGTTCCTTGTTTGGTTGTGGGCTTAGGGCAGATTCACACAACTAACTATCTATTCGATATTAGATTATATATAACTAGTATAAACTAAGTGATTATAGAAGGAACCATTGTGGTTACCATTTTTACTAAAAGAAATAAGGGTTTTCTTAAAGAATGTTTTCATCAAATAAAAATGAACTATTACAGTTAACTCCGTGAGTAGCAAGTGCATACGCCAGGGTTATATACAACGATGATCTAACAACCAATGGGCTGTGTGCCTTCCGCTTCATTCCCTGTTCCTTGTTTGGTTGTGGGCTTAGGGCAGATACACACAATCGATTGTTTGTTTACTCTGGGTTTTTTTATAACTTGTATCCATTTAGTACTCATAGAAAGGATTGTAGAGTCATTTTTACTTATCTTTCATCGAAGCAGGAAATTTAGGATTTTCTGGAGGAACAGACGAACTTTCCTAAAAGAACTTACAACTTACTACAACTTTCTTACAACTTCTTACAACTTACTTACATCACTAAAATCTTATGAACTCACCAGCTTAAATACTGATCTACTCTTTCAAAATAACTTGTATTCTCAGGTAACTAGTAGACAGGTACGCGCTCTGGGATTCAGAAGATGGAGCATAATAGCTTCATGTCTTATTTTTGTTATTTACTTTGTAGTCTATGTTATGTGAACCACATACTTTGTAAATACTTTCTTTCTAATGAAATGGTTGTTTATTACTTTGATTACTATGATGCCTGTTTTGTGATACTAAACATGACGTCATCCACCCCCGAACGTTTCCGCCGTTCCGGTTTTGGGGTGTGACATAACAAGTTGTTACATTGACCTTCTTCTATCTAGATCTATGTATGTATGAGATTAGGGCCATTTTGGCAATGTTGATATGTTATTGTGGGTATTAGGCGTGATCTGAAGTTGCAACTTCAGATCTAGGCTTATCTTGGTCTGTAAGATCATACCTTCTTCATCCCTTAGAAACTTTCTTTAGCTTGATTTGGGCCATTATCACCTTGCATGTATGTAAAGTTTGCAACTTTACGTAAGAAGTATGCCTTAGGAGCTTAGATCTGCAATATGGAGCTTAAAGTGACTTAAAAATCATCTTGATGGAGAAAGGACTGAAGGGACTCGACGAGTTGCATGGACAACTCGGCGATTCCGATGAAGATTGACGTGCAAGGACTTCTGCATGGACTCGGCGAGTCAGTAGGGTGACTCGGCGAGTCATCTAGGGTTTTCCCGATATTTGGACATGCATGAACTCGACGAGTTTCAGGGAAACTCGACGAGTCAACTGGGGGGTTTCACGACTTCTCGAGTTCAGGAAGGACTCGACGAGTCGGTGAACTACACTCGGCGAGTCGGGTCAACATGGACTGTTGACCTTGACCTTGACCATTGACTTGGACTTTGACCAAGGGTTGACTAGTTGACTTCTGGGGTATTTTGGTAAATTGGAAATTTATGGAAATGGTCTTATGGAAATATAGGTGGTGGAGTTCGTGGCCGTGGTTCGAGAGTTTGAGTTGATCACTTTGATTCGACAGTTAAGAGGTGAGTTATCCTCACTATACTAAGGGGTCGAAGGCACCAATGCCGACCCACTGGATATGTTATCCTAGCAGTTAGAAGTATGTTGAGTATGAGTTAGTGTTGCATGCTAGTTCCTATGCCAGTTCGGTAGATCTGTAGGACTACATGTATTATTATGTGATTATTTGTATGCACATTAGTTGTGTTATATGTCGACATATTATGAGGTGGGTTGGATTGAGGTTATACTGCTCCGTGCGGTAGCCAACAAACCCTAAGGTGGGGCATGCCAAACTCATACTGAGGACTCAGGAGCATTCCAGATACGAGCTGAGGGCTGGGTAGGGCATGCCAGACTTGTACTGTGGGCTCGGTGGCTATCCAGATGTGAGTTATGGGCCCGGAAGGTAATCCAGACTCACACAGTGGGCCCAGGGGTAATCGAGTCTGTAAAGCTGTGGACCCAGTACATGCTGTTATTTGTATATGTGTTATTTGCAGTGTATCAGTATTTTGGGGGAACTCACTTAGCTTTGGGCTTATAGTTTCAGTTTTTGTTTCAGGTACATCAGATGATCGCGGGAAGTAGACCTGGCAAAATCTGACACGACACGACAACCCGACACGAAGTTAGCGGGTTAGGGTCAGAGATTTCGACCCGTTTATGTACACGGGTTGACACGACACGACACGATAATTAAACGGGTAGGGTTAGGGTCAAGAGTTTCAACTCGAAGATGACTCGAAGATGACCCGTTTAATTATATATATATATATATATATATATATATAATTTTCATATTTTTATAAATATTTTCAATATTATACATTTGTAGTGGCCCAAATTCAAGAACTAAAAGTAAAATTCAAAATTTCAAAGTGACTTAATTTTACTCCTCCTCACTACCTATCTCATTTGCTTCATAACTCTAGCTCTTTTCATTTTGATTTCTAAACATACTACTACCTTCGTCCCATATTTATTGTCTAATTTTGACTTTTGAAGTCTTTATTCTTCAAATTTGATCTCAAATATTTTTGTTTTTGATATATAACACTTAATGCAAAATATATGAATGGATTGTGTTTTAAATGTCTTTTCATTGTTATAAGTTTTATCAAGTAATTTATAACACAAATAAAAATATTAAGGTCAAAGTAGAAAAATAAAAACTCCAAAAGTCAACCTTTAAAATGTTTCAACCCGGCATGACACAACATATTTATAAGGTTTAAACCTTAACCCGAAACCCGACACGAAATCGACACGAAAATAAACGGGTTGACACGACACGACACGATAATTAAACGGGTCGGGTTAGGGTCAAGCACTCTCAACCCGTTTAATGTCTTGACACAGCACGAACCCGACATGACACGACACGTTTGCCAGGTCTAGCGGGAAGGCAAATGCGTGATCGTACAGCTCCTCATGTTTATGACTTTTCTGGGATACTCTGATATTACACTATTTTGAAAACAAGTTTTGTAATGTTTAATGGTTTTGAAATGTTTTAAAAAAGTTTAAATTTGGCATGATTTTTATGTGTGTTACATTTTTATTAAAAAAGTTGTACTATTTTTATATAAAAAATCTGTACTTAACATTACTATTTTTATAAAAAAAAAATTGCATTGTTTTTATAAACAAAACTGCACTATTTTATAAAAAAAATTACACATAACAACATTATTTTAATAAAAAAACCGCACTAAGGGGCTGTTTGGTAAGATCTGAATTTTTAAGATCTGAATTTTTAAGAGATCTGAATTTCTAAGAGGGTCTGAATTTTTAAAATCTGAATTGTGAACATGCCGTTTGTTTAGAACCTCTGAATTTTTGTGCTTAATTATAAAAATGATCATTTTACCATTCTGTATTATTTTTTGCAAAACTATAAAAACACCATACAAAATCCAAATTAGACATAAGTTAAAATTAAACAATCAAACATAAATATTTGGCTAATGTATCCAATTATAACAATCAAAATTGCTTTGTTTTAAACTGTATGCTAATATTGATCACAATACAGAAATTGATGTTAACAGATCTACACACAAATGCAACATTCCAAATAAACTTAAAAATTGCAGCAATAAACATCAGAACAATCACATTGAAAACTGCATCCATTATCATCCTCATCTTGATAGCATCTTGTTCATTATCAATCACCTATATCAACCAAACAAAGGATACATCAGATTTTACCATCCACATTGAACAATTTAAGAGAGAATATTAACAAATCTACATACAAACAATTTTTATCATCCAAGGTTTCTTTTCTGCAAAAAGATTCAAGACAAAGAAATTTAAATAAATCACAAGTTGAAACAATTTCATTCAGACATTTTATCAAATGGTTCATATGCAAGTAAAATAAACATGGGAAAGAAGCCATAGCTGATAAATCAAACAAAACCAAACTAAAATCAACAACATTTCATCAAAATCAAACCAGAATCAGCAACATTTCATCAAAATCAAACCATATTTCAAACCAAATAAATAATTTCAACAACATAACCATAAATTCAACAATTTTTAGAACCGACTACAAGCATTTCAGCAAGTTTTACAGCCAATTTCAAGGCCATTTCACCGGTTTCAGCAAGAAAATCAAAAGAAAACATGAGATTATAAAGAAGAATACCGATTTCAGAAGATTAGGTGTGTTACAGTTGTGCGAAGTGTTGTATGACGGAGATGCTCAATAGCGGAGGTGTGCGGCGACCTGAGGGACGCCGACGCTGGTCCTTTGACGTCCGAGATGGAACGTCGGAGATGCAGGGGTGGAAGAGCAGTTGGAGCCGACGACGACGACGACTGTAGGGAGGAACGGAGACGACACCGACGATGGAGATGACAGGGAGGAACGAAGCTTCAACAGATGACGATGGAGGATTTGGGAGTGTGCATCGATGAGAAAGAAAAAGGTGGAGGCGTGCTAGTGAGAAGAAAAGAAAGACGTGAATTAGGGCAGTTCCGTCATTTTTTTTTCAGACACGGATACAAGTCTGAAAAATTAAGAGCCTTTTATCCAATTCAGATGTATTTTTTAAGAGGTTACCAAACGAGCTACATCTGAATTTTTAAGAGGTTACCTTTTAATTTTTCAATTAAGAGGTAAACAAACGGGGCCTAAATAAAAAAAACTGCACTATTTAAAAAAAAGGTTGCACTATTTTTATTAAAAAAAATTGTACTAGGAAATAACTTTTGGGTTTTCGAAGAAAAAAAAATCGACACCATAATGCGATCAATACAAGAAAATGAAGCCAAAAGAAAAAATTGACACTATAATGTGATCCACAGGAGTGACCGAATCAATTCAATCGGACAACATTTATATTATATCGGTAATTCTTGCTTACTATTTGTCGATCAAAAATAAAGAAAATAACTTTTGGTTTTCCGGTCCGTTTTAAATCCTTTAACTAGGATACGGTTCAGTCCAAACCCGAAACCCGATTATTGATAAAAACAAAACCCGAAAACCGGTCCGGGTTAAATCATTTAATTTGGTCCGGGTCCAGTCCCCATTTTTTTTTTCGGTCGGCTCCAATCCTATGGGTCGTATGTTAATTCCTATCTTTATGTATGCTAGCTCCGCCTCTTGTAACAAGAAACTCTTAGTTCTCTTATTATATATTTTGATATTTTCTATTAAATTATCAGTTATTTTTATCAAACGATATTACTTAGAAATTAGTTTATTATAGAAAAACTAGAAATCCAACTAAAATCTTGTTTCTTAGTTAACAAACACAACATAAAAGCTAAATTTAGACTCGTCAACAATAAAAGAAAAAAGCTAATTGATCATTAAAATTTAAAGTAAATCCTCCCTAATAAATAAAAGTTTTTTTGTCACATGTCACATTCTTATTTATTTTGCCACATATAATTTTGTGGTTATTTTAAATTAATTTTTATTCCACATGTCATTTTATGGTTTTTTCATTTTATTAAATTCTAGATAGTCTTTAAATACAATAATAAATACATATCAATTTCATTAATAAGCTTTCCATCTAATTTCAAAATTACTAAATTAAAGATTCATTAATTTTCTTTATTTATTTATCTAAATTATTTATTTAAATTTAAAAGAAAAAAAAACACTTTAATTTTTATAATTCAATATTTTCTCACTTTTTTAAAAAATTCAAAATTTTCAAAATTTTAGAATTTTTATTTAGTTTTTTTTTAAATAAACTCATGTAATACATAAGTCTCACACCTAGTTTTATGAAATATATAATATTTTCTAGCTCGAAGTTGTTTTCTGCAAAATAAATAAATAAATACTGTTGTGAATGTTCGTGTACATAATATCAATGAGTATATGCTTTCGAGTTTTTTTCTTCTTCAATTTAAAAGGCTATCAACTTATCAATTATCATTATATCCTTTTTAAGATAATATGAGAAACGAAAGGAAAGTCAACAAGACACGAACAACGTCCATACGTCGATTTCATGTACATGTAGTCGTCCAAATGTTATGTGGTGGTAGCTTAGTCTAAAATATAATGTATGTTTTATGTCCTATAACATAATATTTGTCCTATATATAACTTAATAAAAATATTTAATGATGGATTATTTATTAAAAAGATTTATTGACAACGACAAACTAAAAGTCATTAAACTAATGTCAAAAGGACGATTACTAAGAGATAGAAAAGCAAGACAAGTTCATAAGTCTACCGTGAAGAAAAGATATACACCTTTCTTTTTAAGTTATGTTTAATTGACTATCTAATAAAAAAATATTTTTGGTCTAAAAGATAATAAGCTAATCCATGAAAATGATTTTGATAAAAATTAGCTAATTGAGAAATATTAAATGATACGAAAAAAAATATAGAAGAATAATTTAATACTATTATAAAACAAATGCATAGTATATTTATTTTATGATATGATTCAACATTAATTTAACATTATTTCATTAAATTTTGACCTCCAATTAAATGACAGTTATAATAATTAATCTTTTTAAAAGTTTATTTTGTAATAAAGAATTTTCATTATTTATCTAAAATGTTTTATTCCTACCGTCACATATTATTAATAAACTATGTTTTCTTTTTGGTTTGTGCCAAAATAATAATCTATTTTTAAAAATAAATATCACTTTTTACCAAAATACTCTTCATTATTAGTTAACCTATTATGAAATTAAATGCAACAAAATGATAAAATTAAATACAACAAAATGATACAATTGTCATTTTGTTTAATAAAATTATAGGTAATTAATGTTTTCTTAATCTGTGTATTTTTTGTCTGTGAACAATAATTTGGGACATGGAAAGTATAAAAATTTCTCGTTTAATTAGTCGTTTTTAAACACAAATTATATTTACAAAATTATTAATGTACTAATTACCCGCTTCAAATTATTTAGGTTTTAGTGGAATTTCTTAAAATTTATATTATATTTTCAAAATTATTATGGATTTTTCGTATGTTATGCGGTAGCTCCGAACTGTTATTATAATTTTTTTTAGTTAAAATGATTTATTAAATATTCATATAAAATCTATCTGTTTTTTTTTTAAATAGTATTCATTATTGAAAAAGTTTATATCAAAACATTTACATCGACACAAATATCACATAAAAAAATCACCTTTTGTTTTCTAAATGTAAAACTAATTGTATATAATAATGAGTTGGCTCTATGCTTAACTAAACTATATAATTTTTGGAATATAATATACAAAATGAACAAAATGACATTTATACACATTGTTAAGGGTTGATTAAACATGTATTAATTTATATATCATTAGCAATAACGATAGTACATTAAATAAACTTTTGTTTTTGCAATCCACAGTTTTTAAAATTCATCATGTGTGTTATGAATTAGTCCTATCTTCTTAACAAAATTATTACAATAATATCATATAGAATTTGTTAGAATAGTGGTAAATCCTCTGTGGATGAGACCATGTGTAAGACACACCAGTCACCACATGTGAAAGGGATCTAGGTTTATATAAGATAATAAGATCACCTTTTTATTTCTTTTTTTTTTTATATATATACAATATAATCGATATTTATAATTTTATATATATCTAACCCCTTGTTATAGTAAATAAATAAAAACCAAAGTTTTATTAAATCACATTTCATTTAATTATTTGATGAAATATAATCATCCAATATATCATACCATTGAATTTTAGACTTTTAGTAGTATTAAACTCGTAATTTACCAATTGCATATTAATGGGTAGGAAGAAATCAAATTTCTCATAATCAGCTGATGTATATTAAAAATATTCACCTCTTTTCAAATAGGATACAATATCTTTCGAGTTATTTTAGATGAATTTCAGCTGTTATAACAAGATCGAAACAAGAAAGTTGTTTAATTGTTCAAATATCTTGTAAACCTTGAAACGAACTTCGATTGATCACTGTTGAAAGCTTTGTAATTTGTATATTTGCATGCTCTCAATGATTTCTGCAACGCCTTTTAACTCGTATGACAAGCTGTGAATCTCTCATCGGCAGGCATTCGGCGACGGAGGTTCGCCGGACACCTCAGCTATTGAAGAAAGTTATCCAATTAGACGACGGCGTCGCTGGATCATCCACGGCAGTCTCCGCCATTATCGTATTCCTCTCCACCACCACGTCATGTTCTCTGTTCCTTTTATGGCCTCCACCATATTCATCCATCTTCTTCAACGACGCAACCTCAAGTGGAAAATTAAGAATCGCCTTGCTACCTCGCATCGCAAATGCCGCTTTATCGTACGCCTCCGCTGCTTCAATCGCACTATCGAATGTGCCTAACCAAACCCTAGATCCGCGACGTTTTGGATCTCGGATCTCCGCCGCAAACTTCCCCCACGGCCTCTGCCTCACGCCTCTGTATCTCCTCTCTTCTCTCTCTCCGGCAATTCGTTCGACTGGTTTTGTGGATACCGGATTGGTGGTTTCATGTTCTGTGGATTCAGTTTCAGAAAAATTGATAGTACGAGTTAAATCGTAATCAGTGGAATGATTGGAGAAATCAGAGAGAGGAGAAGTGGTTGAAGACGAAGAATCACAGTGAGAGCTGGAAATGGAGCAATGGTCATCGGAGTTAAAGCTAGGTGTGTAAGTGAAATCGGTGAAGATTTGATCGATAGGAGAGGATTCAAATTCGTCAAGAAGGTGTTGCCTGATGAACTCGAGAGCTGCAACTTCATTTGGCGTCGCCATGATCAAAGGAATCAAGCTTCGATTGAAAAAGGAGATTTATGGAGTAAACTGGAATGGAGTAGAAAGAGGAGTGGAAATAAATATTTATAGGGAAGTAGTCCACGAAAAATCGTCATTACTTGGAAGATTCCAAATTAATCATTTCTTTTTATAAAGCATAAAGTTTTCAATTTTATGATAAATCAAAGGAAAAGTAACCAGTTAGGTTTTTAAACAATATTTCTTTGGAACATCAAACTAATCAACACCTAAACTAGATGAGACTGAATTCCGTCTAAAGAAAAAAAACAACACCTATCACTATTAGACTAGACTCTATGGTTACATATAAATTTGATTACAATTTTAGTTAGTCAAATTTTATATTTTATAATAATAACCATGTAAACGAGCTTGAACCCGAGGTACTCACTAGTACCTCGGAATATTACGAGTAGGCTTTCGTTCAATTCGTTTGCCGTTTCTAAAAGAATGCGTATTGAAATATATTATGATTAAACATTATTTTTTCTTTAAATTGTTTAAAATTTTAAATCTAATAAATATTTATGTGTGAATTAAAATAAGTTGGAGTGCAATGCAAACAGCTAATATTTACTTTTCATATTTTATTTATTAGGGGAGCAAATCGGACAAATTATGTTGTATTTATGTTTGGCATGACACAATATGACGATATTTTATGTAACACAGACATAATACAACACGATGTCGTGTTTTATTTAATTAATATGAACCGATTAAAAAGATAAACATGACACGACAAAGACAATATAAAATAAGATTTAATTATGTAATTAATACATAATTATATATAACACAACAAACACGGCAAATACGAAAAAACACAACAAACAAATGTTAAATAATGTCAACTTCGTGTCGAATTCAGAACACAAGCACGACACAACATGACATCATGTTTTTTGCATTTAACACAAACAAGACACAAAGTCAAATTTCAATTTTTTCATAATTTCGTTTCATATCGTGTATTTTTATCGTGTCGTGTTATTATTTGTCACCTTTATTGGTTGTCACTTATCTAAAATATGAAAAATAATAATTAGTAACGCAATCCAACTTGTTTGCAATACCCATTAATATGCGAGTCAAAATTAATTGCATTTAGACGTTTTTAGAAATCTTTTTTGACATATTTCTTTTGGCCTTATTTCAAGTATTTTTTTAGTATTTTACAATAGTGTGTAAGAGTTATCCTTGAATATAAAGAAATATCTCAGACAAGCCAAGACCGAGTCAAAGATTTCTAAATATTATATCAAACAATTTAAATATAATCCAATCAGACACAACCTCTTATTAGATACAATAAAAAAGTATCAAACAAACCTTACATTCTATTTTATTATCAAAGAAATATATTTAAATAAAATATCTCGTCTTTCTCAATGAATTTGTTTTAAATAAAACCACGTTAATAGTTGGGCGAATCCAATAAAAAAAGTATCAAACAAACCTTACATTCTATTTTATTATCAAAGAAATATATTTAAATAAAATATCTCGTCTTTTTCAATGAATTTGTTTTAAATAAAACCACGTTAATAGTTGGGCGACCCGCTTCAATATTTTCTAACTCCGGTGGCATGTTTCTTACCTTTTCAATATTTTGGTGAACACATAATAGTATGCGTTTAATTAATAAATCAAATTAACATAAAACATGATCTTTTATGAAATCTACATTCTTTAGGTATTTCATGTGTCATGTCAAGAAGCTCGAACTCGGGTTTTTGAATCGGCAAGAAGTTGCAATAACCAGACAATCACTTGTTTATTTATTTAACTAGTAGTTGTAAAACCCATGTATTATATGAGTTTATTTAAAAGAAAAAATAAATATGAAATTTTAAACATTTAAAATTTTGAATTTATAAGAAAATTAAAAAAAATATTGAATTATTAAAATTAATGTGTTTTTATCTTTTTTAAATTTAAACAAATAACTTAGATAAATAAATAAAGGAAACTAATGAGGTTTTAATTTGTAAATCTTAAAATTAAAAAGAAAGTCAATTAATAAAATTGATATGCATTTATTATTATATTTATTATAATTATTACATTTAAGTATTATGTGGAATTTGATAAAATGAAAAAAAAACTACAAAATGTCATGTGAAAAATTTTAATTGAAAATAACCACAAAATAACATGTGTCAAATCAATGAGAATGTGACATGTGACAAAAAAAATTTAATTTATTAGAGTAGAAACGAATTATAACGAACTAATAGATAAAGAGACAATTTACATAAAAGTCATTTGCTTTAACTATTTACTAAAAAGCCAGTATTTTTTTCTTTTTATTGATATCATTATCATTTTAATTTTATTAAATAATTGATCACCTACTCTAACCAATTAGCAAGTCACCGATGTTTTTAGAAACCCAAGTTTTCACTGAAGACCAGGTTTTGATATTTTTCCTCACGAAAAAGTCATTATGATTCGATAGTTTTTATATTATATTATATTATTATATTATTATTATTATTATTATTTTGTTTTTAACCCTTTTAGTTTTTTGGTATTTGCATTTTGTCTAAAAAATATTGTCAGTTTTCCCAAATTTTGTATGTATGTGAAACAGTAAAAGTGTGTATATTTTTTAGAAATAAAAGAGAGAAATCGAACAAAAAAAACCAAAAAAAAGAGTCGCAAACATATAAAATCATGTGCAACACGTATATACATATAAAAATAAAAAAATAACTTAAAAATGCAATTAATTATCATTTTTATTCATATTTTGTCAATTTTTTGTTTTTCTTTCTTTTTTTATATATCGTTACCATTGAATTTTTGAATTTTGTGTAAATTGCATCTTACGTCCATTTGACATATACATGTGATATGTGAAATTATAAGGACTAAAAGGGTAACTTATTTAAATTTGATTTTTTTTATTCATGATTGACCATTAAATTTTCATTTTGTGTTCAAATTGTATCGGCCAACAATAATCCCTTTCATCTCCCCAAATTGTAGATTACAACCATTATAGCCAAACCTTCACTAGACACTAATGTGGTGATGTTTTTTGTTTTTTAGTAGAAGTATGCAGGCGAGAAGACATTTATGTCTGTATGTTTTCACTGACTGTTTTTTAGTATATTGCAGAGATCAAAACGTTTGCGCACCCTTTTTCTAAAAAAAAGCATATACAAAAATCTGCTGATGAGAAGTTTTCAGAGACATCTTCTAGACAATAATAATGATTAAATTTTTTTATATATAACTAAGGATCCTTCACATTTTTTATATTAATTTTGGGGAAACTAAAGTCATGATTTAAAAAAAAAAATCATTGAACTACTTTTTAATTTTCTTTTCCAATAAGATTTTTATATTAAATTATATTTTTTGTTTATTTCTTGTGTTTAATATAAGAGATTTTATATGTGTAAAAAATTATGTGAAAATTATAATAGACATAAATTGTGAAGATTATAATAGAAACAATTTAATTTTGTGTTTTTTGTAATTATAAAATGTTGTTTAAAAAAAATTCAATCATATCCATATATTGAAGAGGATTACAATTGTCCATTCCGCACTTCATAATTTTATAAGGAAAGAGGGTTTGAGCCATAATTTCTTTTCTTAATACAAGCAACCGAATGCGTCATTTCAAATTATATGGAATGAATAATTTAAAAAAAAATGTTATTGTGATTGTATAAATTATATTTTAGTTGATAAACTATAATTATTTAAATCTCAGTGTTGAAAAACTCTTTTAAATTTAAAAAATCAGTTTATTTTCAATTTATTTTATCAGCTTATAAACATTAAAAAACAAACATTATTTTTCTTGCAGATTGCAGACGTTTGATTCATCTCTTCTTTGCATATGTGATCCGCATACTGCAGACCTTATATCCCTTAAAAACAAACAACACCCAAGTATTTAAACCCCAAACATGATAACGATCAACTTTTTTTTTTATAATCGAACAATCGTCTTATGGTTTTAGCTGACAAACATGACAATTTTTTATATAAGACGATATGACCCGATGTCGTGTTTTATTTTACTAACATAAAAACGACCAGATTGTAAAAACGAAAAACACGAAAAAGATAAAATAAAATAAACCTTTAATTTTTTAATTAATAATAATCTTAAAAAACACAGTAAACACATGTTAATGTTGTGTCGATTTTGTGTCTAAGTTTGAACACGAACACGACACGACCTTGTGTTTTTACACTTGACTGGAACACGACATGAATACGAATTCGAATTTTAGTTTTGTCCCAATTTTATTTCATGCTGTTTGTTTTTTATGTGTCATGTTATTGATTGACATACCTACTTTTAAGAACTAAACTTCATTTTAACAGGTATTAGTGATAATCCAAACAATTTCATGTGGTGTAATTTGAACACAAAATGAGAGTTTAATAGTTAATGGTGTACAAACAAAAGATCAAATGTGAACAATAATTATAATTGGTTACCCTCATAAGTCATTTTCCCAATATGTTATCTCACGTAGATACCATGTATATGCCAACAATTGCTCGTAAGGGAGTAATTTGAACAAAATTCAGCAACTCATTGGTAATCGCGTACAAAAAATTGAATAGATGTGAAAAAAAAGATAATTGTTAACCTATACAAACATATATTCTTACAGTGAGAAAAACCAAAAAAAAGTTTATAATTATGAAAATGTCAAGAAAACCTAAACCCGATAATCCATTTTCTAAAATGATTCGGGTTTCTGAGCTTTTTTAATTGGCTGGTTTGAGTTTGTTGTACAACTTGTAAGTATGTATGTATCTAAATGTTTGTACTTTTTTATATATGTGGATGTTAGTTTAGAAATAATCATTTAGAAACACTTTAAAATTTTCTAAAAGTATTTGAGTAAATAAGTTGCAGAATAGTCCTATAATTAAGCTCCAAAACTTTTAAGAACCAAAAGTACATTGTGAAAATAATAGTATACGCATATATTGCAATGAATAAAAGAGACAAAGGTAATTTGTTAGTACCATTTTAAACATAACATCGTAAATAATCTTCTGAATATCATCAAGCTTCCTAAAGCTTCAAGTCACTATAAAACGGATACTAATCTGAGCACAAGTCAAAAATAACACATGGGCTTAGGAAAGTTGGTGAGTAATATGAAGGTTAAACATGATATGAACAATATATATGAAACATCTCAAAATTCATGACCAAAAGTCATTTTTAATTATTAAATAAAACCATAGTTATGAAAACATCCGTCAAAAACATAAGTCATAGTGATGTGTGTTAAACTAACTAGTTTTATGCTACTTTTCACTTACGTAAAAACCAATTAAATTCAATGATCAAAAGGGTTTCTATTTAGGTTCAACTCATTTACTCCTATGGTTAATTTTTATGGTAATGTAATGGATTAATTGTTATTTGGCTACCGAGTAAGGTGATTAGATTCACATTCGTTATTACCAATCCTTAGAAAATAGATTAATTTAAGTAGTGATCAAGTGGTTAAACTAATAACTTCCCTAGTTTAATTATTCGGGTTAAATAAGACTTGTAATTAGCTAATTAAATTGGTGATTCAATTAACCTCTTGTTGATGGTGTATCACACAAGCTCACACATTAATTTACCCATTCTCTAGTTAATCCTAGTTTCATATTCACTAATCCTAGGCATATAGCAATGTGTTCACATAAATCATATGAGATAAGCAATTAAGAGATGTTCATGCAACTTAATTACTTAGCAATTAACAAAAAATAGTTATGGTTAATGCATAAGGGTCTTTAACAAGCTTAAATTAACAAGATTCACCAATAACAATTAATCAAAATAGTAAATTAATCCAAAGGAGCAAACTTGTCTACCCTAAACAGAAACTAACGAAATTAGTTGATAATTGCAGTAGATAACAAACTTAAAACGAATTCAAACAAGGTAGACATAGTTCTATTCAAAGGTGAAGTGGAAAATTAAACCTAAGTTGCCTTAGTCTTCTTAGAATTGAGGATTAGGGTTCTTCTCACGTTCTTCAAATCTCCAGTAGTCTCCTTAGTCGCCAAGTAAGCTTCCCAAAAGCCAGAGAGAGAGAGTCAATTCGGGTTTGTGGCTTCTATTTATAGATTTCTCAAAACAGGGGCTACTCGTCGAGTAGACGACCGACTCGACGAGTCCCCTTGAGGAATCCGTATACGGCAAGGGCTTTTCGTATTGCTTCGAGAATCTTCGTATGTACTCGTCGAGTAGACGTCCCTACTCGCCGAGTAGCTTCAGGATTTAGCATTTTTCTTCTTTCTTCAGTTCCCGAGCTTTCGATCGTACCTCCTGCTTCCTTTTACCTCCGAGCTTTTCTTTTGAGCTGAAAATACAATTTGAACACTATTAAGTACCTTTTGTCCATAATATGTAAATAATTAGCTACTAACTAATGAAAATCTATACTAAATATATAGCTAAATATTCACATATCACATAGTATGTCAAAACATCATAATTAGAGTATCCATATCAAAAACATATGTCAATATATCAGAGTAAACATCCCAGGCTAAACATCATGGTGTGTTCAATGCAGTCATCCCGAGTTCTTCCCTTTGCGACCGGAAGTACCTAAAACCAAAATTGAAAACCGTAAGCACGAAGCTTAGTGAATTTCCCCCAAACTACCACATACCATACACATAACATGCAACTAGGAGGTACGGCCCCCGCCCACACTCAAGGAGATACGGGCCTCGCCCACACTCGGATAACGGGCCCCACCCTATGAAATATGGGCACCGCCCACGCTTAGTGAGATACGGGCCCCGCCCACACTCAGCTATCTAGGAGATACGAGCCCTGACCACACTCGGCTAACTAGGAGTTACGGGCCCCGCCCACACTCAACTAATAGAGAGATTCGGGCCCCGCCCACACTCAGCTAACTAAGAAACACATACAAGTATCACATAGACAACAAGTATAACCAATCTACCAATCCATTTCATATCCATACTCAAGTAATGCTAAGATACGAGCCCTGCCCACACTAAACTACTAATCAGCACACATAACATACACGGGCCGACATTGGTGCCTTCGACCCGTTCAAACCAGGAGGAAACTCACCTCAAATGTTGGATGATAGCTGAAACATCTCTGCCCCGAAATCAACTCTACTCAATCCCTGAACCAAACAATCCTTTAGTTGCCATTTCATACTCATAACCCATTAAGGTCAACCATGGTCAAATTCAAGTCAATGTCAAAGTCAACGCTCCGAGTTGACTCAACTCGTCGAGTTTACCCTTCAACTCGCCGAGTTCCCATGAATCACAGAATTGTGAAATCGCGATCCAACTCGTCAAGTTTTCCTCCAACTCGCCGAGTTCTTCCTTTTAAACAGGGTCGGGATTCTTCGACCCAACTCGTCGAGTTCTTCAGTCTGTTAACCCTTCTTGAAGCATTAAGCCCTTATTCTTTAGATCTACACTCTATACTCCAGATCTAGACTGGAAATGCTTCTAGAAGGGTAAAGTTTCCAACTTTACCCATTAATACCTTTCCTAAATGGATTAAGCTCAAACCCTAACCCAAAAGGCCAAAGTCTTAATCCAAACACCACCAAAACTACAAGATAGACCATGAGGTCATAGATCTGGGCTCTAGGGACAAGAAGCTCACGTAAAGTCCCAACTTTCTCTACATGCATGGCCATTAGAAGCTCCAAGAGTCCAAAATGATGGTCTAAAGGTTGCATGGGACTTCCATGGCCATAAAGTTGTCACCTTTATGCCATGAAAACCCCTCAAGACCTTAGATCTGAAGTGCTAACCCATTTGGGACGTCCAACTCCCAAGGACCATGATATTTGGACCAAACCAATGAAAATAAGCCTAAAAGAATATCTAAACAACTACAAAGAAAGGTTCAAGCTTTATAGCAGCAAAATGTCGTGGATGAGGCAAGGATTCTGGATCTATATGCTCCTTCTTGTGTCCTCAAGCTTTTCCTTCTTCCAATGGCTTCAAGCACACACTAAAACACTTAAAATGGCTCAGAAACTCTCAAAATAGCATTAGGGTTTTGAGATCTAGGGTTAGGATAGTGGAGGCTGGAAATGAGGCCAAGAGAAAAGGTTTAAGGTGTTTAAATAGGGTGCAAACACCGAAAATTAGGGTTTCATATCTGTCAGCCTACTCGTCGATTTGAGGCCTCCCAACTCGTCGAGTAGGTTACTATAAAATACGCGACCCTTATGATCTCTACTCGATGAGTTTGGGGCTCCCAACTCGTCGAGTTGCTCTATAAAATGGAATAATTATAAGTTAAATACATACCAGGAACCAGACGTTACAATATAAATTAACATAAAAATTATATACAAACATAAAAATCATATGCTTCTTCAAAACTTGATAAAAGAAAACAAAAAAAAAATCATATTTTGGGAAAACATTGCAAAAGGATTAGTACACTAAGGACAACATCAAACTTGTATTAACATCATAAAAGGGATAAAGAGTGTATATAAATGCAATGTATAAAAAAGGAACAAAATGCTCAAAATACAAGTCCTTTCATCCCATATTACCATGTTCTTGTATTCTTGTGTTCTCATATATGCTCCTTATCTTCCAAATAGTGGTTACACGAAACATGATTTTAAGAAATAACACTAAGCATAATCTTATATTATTGGCTTTATAAACTCGTATACAAGTATGTAGTGGGACGATTTAGGTCACCATCTCAAACTTTTATATGTCTATAGGATATCCAAGTCTCATATATAACGTGTCTATACTGCAAAAGTATCATATCCCAACCCGTATAAGTGAAAGCACATGATTTGTACAAACATGTATAAAATTTTCAAAATAAAACATAGTTTCCCCCTTTTAAAATCTCATAATATCAAATCCCATTTACTTTTTTATAGCACAAAGAATTACATATAGTAACAAGCATTACATAATATGTACATAACAAACAAGAAAAATATAATGTCATAGGGGGACATGTGCACATATAGTAATGCTCACCTCAATTGTGTAGGATATTATCCAACAACCTATTTAATGTGTAAGAAGGATTCATGAACACCTAAACATGTATAATTGTGTAAAATACTATAAATAATTAACCTAATTAAGCAATTTATGGTTATATAAACTTAATGATACATATTAACATCATAAACTATCATACACGACCTTAGGGAAGCACTGAGAATACTCGAATGACCTCCATACTCAATATAGACCAAATTAAACTTCTTAGGACATTCCATAAATTTAAACGGTTATGTAAATGGTTACACATTCATGTAAATACACAGGTCGCATCAAAACATGAAAACTCCTAAAAACAACAACTTACTTTACTACTTATCTGATTATAAGACGTAAACTACAATTTTTAATAAGTTTTAATAACTATAGTGGATGCAAAACTCAATTACTCATGTGACCAAATTCCTATAACATATATAAACAAATTAAAGTGATTATCACCAAAATTGATGTTTAAGCTTCAAAACTTTAATTTTGACATATAAATTTGTTTTTTGCTTATGATTTGCATTCAGGATGATAATACCTAACTAAAAAACATAATCAAACCTTAGAAACATGATTCAATCAAAATTTAGTGAGTGCATGTATCAAATTTTAGAACTCACAAGTTATTGAAGATTTCATATATCCATATTTTACCTAACTAGAGTTTTCAACACTATGTTTTGGGCTTTACACCCTAAAACTTACATGTAATCATATTATTGATATTAGTACATGTTCAAATTCTAATTCAATTGGATCCATGGATGATTTATGAAGATAAGGGTTTAAAAGCCACCATTAATTAAAGTCTCATAAACTTAAATTTGACTATGCGAATGAATTAACATCAATTGATTAGTGTTATACGTATAGAATTTAACCATTAATGGAAGCTTAAATGACTAAGAGATGAAAGAAATGGCTAACTTACTATTTTTACATTAATGATTTTGTGTTAGAAATATTATAAGACTACATTTTCGTCCACAATCTCAAATTATATATTTCAGTTAAGCTTCATTCTTTAGTCATAGATGTAAAGTGTTCAAATGTGGAAAGTGAAGTGAGTTGGGAATTAAGCATCACATATTTCATCATTTGGTGACTCTAGTTTGCAAGACATTCTTTGTAAAATAACCATAGCAAAAATTTTAACTAACAAATAAGTCACATACTTCCTAGTTTGGGCCCAATGATTATATTTTCTTACAAATTAATTTTAAGGCTTGGTTAAAAGGGTTTTTAGTCAAATTACATATCCTAATTTCCATGTCTTAACAACTAAATCCTTAATTTCTAACTTACTTGACTTTCTTAATATTTAATAATAATCTTTCAAATAATTAATTAATTATTTAATTTATATAAAATTTTAATTTTAATTTAGTTAACTAACAAAACAACTATGGCTCCAAGTTATAGGTGTTACAATCACTTACCCCTTAAAATGAGTCCTTCCCTTGAATCACAACGACAAACTAAAAGTGGTTAATTCTTCAAAGCATTAGACATATTCATTACAAAACATTAGACATATCCATTACAAATATAACACCATTAGGATACTACTCTCAGTTGGAGTTATCATTTTTGATTTTGTAAAGTCAAATGGAGGATCCGTTAAAGCTAGTTAGTAAACTGACTAAAGAAATAATACAAAAGCGCTTAAATAAATGATTTCATATGAAGGAAAACCTACCCAAGATCTAGGGTTCAATATGATAATCTACTTAAATGAACTAAGTGGCAATACTATGAGGGAATTCATGAATTTCCTAGTCCAATCATAAAGCAAAGTGACATTAATAAAAGATTAAGTGCACAACTATGACACCTATTTTTCATAGCATGTATTATTACGAAGATGTAGCCCATTAATTGTACAAGTGAGATGATATGCAATGCATTACCATAGAAAATGGTGTAGATAAATTTCTAAAACAATCTAAGAGAGGGAGGGTAATGTACTTTGGGTTCACAATGCATTTGAGAAGAGTTGCATGACACGTTTAAGAAGTAGATTGCTATATTTAAAGAGCTAAAGAGAATGTCCTATCGTGATGTGTCAATCTATCTAAGTGTTGGACACGTGTTGTAACGACCCAAATTTTCTATACAAATATCTAAGGTATATATCATAGTTTTCAACTAAAATTCAGAATTCTATTAACTCAAAACAATTTACATCCCAAACTAAAAAGAAAACTACTTCTAGTCCAAGTCCTTGTGCTCATATCTCCTCTTTTACAATTGATATTACTTAAACCTGCAAACTATGAAAAATATCTACAACATCCGACCGCTGGTCTGGTGAGTTATATTTTATCTGGTTTCATGTTATCATATTATTCCTCTTATCTTTCTTTCTTTACACTTTCTAACATTCTTTTCTCTTCTTTCTTATACTCTGTAAATCTAATCTCTTCTTTCTCGTAGCTTACTCAACTATTCTTTCTCTTTACATAATTATAGCCTCTTCTCAAGATCGTCTCATACTCTACTTTACTCTCATTCTTTCTCATCTCATCTATATATTCTATTCTCTTCTCATGCCTTCCCATCTCACACTTTCTCATCTTTTCTATACCCATACAATTCTCTGTCTTCTTCACTTCTCAAGTTCTATTTTTTATATCTTCTCTTGTCCTATAACTTTCTCTCATTTCGTCCCTTGTTTTATCTTCTCATACTTTGTGCATGCACTTCTCATACTCTTACTCTACTCTTTTCATATCTCTTACTCTTAGCATGCCTTTTCGTACCCTTCTTACACTTACCTCTTTATTCTCAACATCTTATGCCTTAGCATTCTATTCTCATCGAGACCCAACGGTCCAATCACATATGATAACTACATTGATCATGTAGGGGACAACATAACATTAACATTACCGGGTATACTCATTCGGGCTTAGTTCTTTTACTTTGATCCCTTACAGATCCCATAGTCATTCTTCTTCTCTTGAATCTTGGTCGGTTCCTTACTCTTAATCACTCATGGATTATATCTAAATTCTTTCAAAGAACTCTCTTATCTTGTTTCACTCATGGAAGCCTTCCTATATCTCTTTTAATCATCATAATCTCATTCCCGCATGACTCATCTATCTACATTCTCGGAGGAATCATAATCTTATTCCCGGAGGAATCATACTCTTATTCCCGAAGGAATCATCTTTCAACTTTTCTCAAAATCTCCTTAACACATGATATGGTCTTACCATAGTCATATATAACATTTGTCTCATTGACATTTTATCTCTTTATCTTATCAAGAGATCTTCTACTACTCATCTAGTACTTAACTCATTAAGTACTTAATCTCTATCTTCATCCCATACATACTATAATTATACGTATGTTCTCAGACATATGATTTTATACATATTATCTCATCCATACATTAGTTATATGTAGATAGTCAAATACATGATTTTAACCGTCTAGCGATAGTCTATCTCCATGTACATCTAACCATACATACATACATGTATTCATATAAAAATATGCATATAATAGGAATATCAAGCATATAACATTATGTAGAGAGAGTTATAACTCACCTTGTTAGTTAGTGAAAACTAACTGTCCTTGGCTACTATTCTCCAAATTATGCATCTTGATCCTTCTGCTTTGCTCAAGGCATATTCATACAACACATCAAGTTTCTTAAAATTTGTATTAGCCTATTAAGAGCTTAATCCATATCTTATGTCAAAATGACCACTCAATGAATCAATATTATATCTTTTCATTTTCTACCTCTAACTCTACTCTAACCAATGAATTGAGCATCCCATAATACCTAGTTTATTACACTTTTATCTATTGCATCAATTCACCTCTCACTACTTAGGGTTTCAAAACATATCTCTCATTTGGTGTATTTCACCATGGAAATCACTCCCTAAGCTTTATTAAAGCTTCTAGACACTCTCAATAGCATCATAGTAAAGATATAAGATGGTCAAACCACCATCTCTCGCTTGTTTTGGCATCATCATGGCACCAAAATCACCCTATGGCAGCTCTCCATTGATTGGGGGAAGAAATGGTCCGAGAATGAACCATTTAGACTTTTTGATATGTCCTCTGCTTACGTAACTATGTTGCGATCATTTGTTTACCACACCGTGGTAAACATAAATTGGTTGCGGTCAGCCTTTAACCGAGTCGCGGTGCCTTTTCCTTATAACATCCTAATTTCGCCACCACATCGTGGTGTGAAGTACATTGCCTTCTGCTTACAACGACTCTTTCATCCAAATCACCGTTCTGAAGACCATTCCACTGTAAGACACTCACTGGACCATGGTGGGTACATTACATCAGACCCTTAGCTAATTCCATTCCAGCTTCGGGACAGATTTCTTCCAATCTTCTAACACTCATATCTTCTTCGTTTCAAACCCGTTTTCTATGATCTTTATATGCACGCGAAGGTGGGGATGAAATATACAACTTCATTAAGTCATTTATCAATGAATTATTACATTCTTAATTTATTAAGTGACAAACTTGGCCCAAAAACATGAAATCCCCATTTTACCCTTTTGGCCAAAACACATTATCTCATGCATTCCTTCTCTTAAACTTACTTATCCAATCTCATATATGTGAGTTGAACATATCTCAAATCATTTCATGAAGTCACGACTTTATAAACACATAAAATTCTTATAAATGACCATTATGCCCTTTTGGTCAATATTTGACTAAAAGTCAAATCTCTCTAAATTTTGGGTTCTTATAATCTCCCCTCTTTAAAGAGATTCCGTCCTTAAAATCTTTATATAATCTCTTAGTCATTTTCTCACTCAATGACTCATTTATAAGGTTACTTTTGTCTTTAATTTCATAACCCAAAATGGCAATCTACTTTCTATTTCTTTGCATTTTCAATGTAATCACCAACTCTCTTTATTTATCTACTCACAATGATTGTTATTAGACATTTGTTACCATATCTACTCTTATGCAATCACATTGCATACTTAGTATCATCTTTCATTTTTTTGTCCCACTTAACATAGCCAGGAGCATAAACTTACTTTTTTAATTCTTTTTCTCACAAGTGTGGTTCCAAAACAACACCTTTCTTGACCAACTATTCTAAGGTAAGTTACGAACCCATTGTGCTTCCACTGTGCCTTTTTGACTCCATAGGTGGTTCACCACCACTTTTCTAACTCTTTTTCTAAACTCATGTTGAAGTATTATATCTAATAACTTAACTCTCATTCTAAATTATTGTCTCTAACTAAAACTCATTTTCTCATTAATCGTTTAGTGTTCGAGTATCAGACTTTCATATCTTTCTCTCTACTATTCATGAGACCCAAAGTCTCAATCTAAACATGGAAAATTCTTTCAAATACCATGTTAGAACTTCTTATCCCAAACCATCTAATACTCAGGTAACTTTAGGATTCCATTGAATTACAATAAGTATCACGTGTCTATAGTGCCCATACTACTACATGCAATCCATACATATATAGTTTGAATTTCACCATTCCATTCCTTGGTTTACAAGTTTTCTATCTTTCTTCTCACAACCGAAATTCTCTACATGAAAATTCTTGGGTATTTCTTCTCTTTAGTCCTCAGTTGCTCATAAGCCAGCTAATATGACTTTCACACTTCTTTTTACGTATTTTATACTTGATACATCTAACAGATGTATCTTCACATACCTACTCATTTCTTACATCATGAAGTCTCACACTCCAAGTGTTTCTAACTTCTCATTTCTACATGACACTTGGTCATCACATCCTTTACTGGGATTCTACACCCAGCCTTAGACTCTTCTCATGTATCCAATATTTTCTCACCATTTTATCTAACTTCATAATCTTTCTCTAACTATCCCTTACTACACATTGTAACTGTTGGGTTTTGAGCAAAACACCATTCCTATGGTGCACATGCAAACCCTAAAGCTTTGGATATAGTTTTTCTATTTGTACATGCAATAATCATCCAAAGCTTGTAAACCCTACTCTAGCATACAAAATTCGAAATCAACATAAATAAACAAGCAAGAATGTTACCTTTTAATTGTAGCTTGAAGATCCTTGCCTTTCAGAGCTTAGAATCACAAATGTAATACCTCTAATAGATCACAAACACCACAAGCAATTGGAGAATGTTAGAGAGAGAGGAGGAGGCTCAAAATCGGCTGGTGATCCTTTTAGGGTTTCAAGTGGCTGATTTTGGGATACCAAGGGTGTCCTTATATAGCTGAAGAATTAGGGTTTTAGTCAAATACCTAATCAGGTTGCTTAAGTCCTAAGCAGCCCACATGAATCTTCCAGAATCCCTACCATGGATGAAATCCAGTGGGCTTCCACAAGGATTTTGTCCAACCCTATCCTTAGGGTTCCTCAGCCCATATTGTAATTATCATATAATTACAACATCAGTCCTTTTAATTCAATTAACCTCTTTTGACCACGTAATTAGTTCTAAATTAATTCTTAACCAATGTTAATTAAATAATATGATTTCTCTTTTAATATATTATTCACATAATATATTAATAAATCATATTTATCCTCTTTCTCAATTATTCATCCAGTTAAACTGCTTTGGTGAAGGCAACCCAAAAGGACCATGCTACTACCGGGTCAAGTACATACTAAATATAGTTATGGGCTTAGACACCTAATCCAACAGTCTCCCACTTAGATAAGTCTAATAACTATAAATACAAGTACGACTTCAAAATCTGATTAGCAATCGTAGCTCTCAAAAGCCGCTGTCGAACTCTGACACGTCCTATAGATAAGGGATCATGTAGTCCTCCGTTCTCAAGATATCATGCAGACAATTACATGGAACATAGTCATACTTATTGTCCAGCAGTTTGTTTCCGATTTCTGATTTTTCTGACATAGAACTTAATTGAACACATCAACTTAGTCCTGACCGGGCCCGTCACATAAGTCAAAACAAAATCATCAAGGGGCCCAAGATATCGCTTTTAACCTCGTAGGATAGAAGGAAAAGATAAACTTTGACTTATATGCTTGTACTAATTACTCATCAATTCGTACACAACAATGCGTTTATATCATCAAGTTACTGATGCGTTTACGCATTATCCATGCACAACCAACTTGTAAACAACAACTTATATATCTAGGTTTAAAGACTATATGATATTATCGTCTCACAATCACTCGTGATTAATTCCATGAAGTGATTCATGTGAGCGCAGGTTTAATCCAATACTCAAATCTTATTTCAGAAGCACTCATGAACGTTGAAACAAACTTTAGCTCATCAGTGAATGTTCCTTCAGAGAAAACTCACATGTCAAGAAGACAGTGGGATTCATGTTGATCTTGATCTTGTAAGAATCAACTAATAATGATCCTTTTAGTTATCACTATCACATGACTAGAGGTTGATAACATGTTGTGTTTCAATTGACATATTCATATTTCTGTGCACTTCCAACTGATTTGGCAATGCTTATGAGTTCCATGTTCTTCATTTAACTGCAAAAGCAAAGCACATTGGTTAGTGAAAGTGTACTGATCAATATAGTGAGCTAATAACAACATGGAAGCACTAGTGGGCCCTTGAGCTGCCAGAAGGAAAGAAATTAAAATAATAGCAAAGTTCAGTCCATGAAGGAAAACTGGATTTGAATTTGGTTTGGCGTAAACCTTGACTATAGCTTGGGAATGATAGATCCACATGGATAAGAACTTATGCACCTTCAAGTCTATGTGGCAAAAGGTTTTGCTCTAATTCATGAAAGATGGTTATGAGGAAACACTTTCACTAGTAGATTTTAAGGATATGATAAAATCAATACAGATATTGGTTGTGTTAATTGCATTCTCAAATTCAGAATATGATTATGACATCCCTCTTCATATTTCGAATTGTGAGGAATGGAAATGAAAATTTTAAACTTTCAGGAGATATGTTTATCACGTCTTGAAAGGGTTTAAACACATACACTATCTGGATATAATGCATAAGCTTAAGAAGCCTAATTAGAGGTTAGAGTAAGAACTTTCTTAAATATTCTCTTATACTCGAAATCTCTTTGTATCATTCCAGACAACTAATTGAGCTGAAAACAGATCTTAGATCTCTGTGTTCTTATTCGCTTTCTTTACATTGATTGATTCAAACACAATTTATTTCACTCTTCATGCAGTGGTCACATCGTGGCCATCTATGTGTCACGCCATGATAATTAAATGAATCCCGGTTTTGCCACGTGTCACACTCTCCCGCCAAGTGTTCCGGTGACTTGCCTCATTTCACATCATGACACATCTATTACCACATCTTTAACTCAATCTCTCTCACCTTCATATGCATCCCTAACTCACTCATTGCCACATTGTGGCCAATATACCTCCATGTCGTGGGGATAAAAAGTTGACCGTTGACATTGACTTTCATTGAATTTTCTCAAAATAGCAACGTACTTTCATCTCGACTTAAAACAACCATAACATTCTCAAACGGACTCCGTTTTTAACAAACTTTATATCCACAGAACCGTCTCAGAGTGAACTATCATTTTTTCTAAAAATTTCCCGTTTTAACTCTACTCATTTTCTGATACAACATAATAAGTACAAGAACCTATGTGTTGCATCATTGAATTACATCACTTCACTGTTTTATGCTCACCCCAAATCATAGTTATACCAAACACCTACTTTAACTCACATTATGAGGTTCTTAGGTCATTACATGTCTCGTAATAGTTCCTATTAGGTAAAAAGGTGTCATACAAAGTCGTTAGAAGAGGAACAAAGGATTACTGGGCAGTATTATCATGGAAGCGCAGTTATTGTTGATAGAGGCTGAGTGGCTATGAAGTTAGCGCATACTCGAAATCGGTTTGATTTACTTAGTTTTAGTCCATTACACATATAGGTGAATTTATATCCCCCTCCCCCTAATATTGAATTCTTCAAGCTCTGCATTACAATTGAAGTTGTTGAAGTCGGAGGTCGAGTTAATAGAAACTATTACTACCTTCTCGACATTTGCAAAACAATATGTTTGTCTATTCATTATAAGTTTAGAACTATTTGTTTTAAATAAAAATCATAATAATTACATAATCAAACCATTCAACTAAATGCGAGCACATGATAACTTGGGACAGTCACACCATTTCATAATTCAATAGCGCTTACTCTACAGTGAACCTAGAGTGAAAGAGAACATGTTCCACAGACTCCGATTCAGTACCACATAAAGGACAATGTTGATTTAGAGAAAGTACCCATCGGTGAGCAAGGGTCTCTGCAGCTGGAATTCTTCCACGTTGAGCACGCCAGATAAAGCACAAAACTTTGATGGGACAACTTTAATCCATCAATCTTTGGCCTCAAACATAAGTTTACTTTTGAGTCTTTGCGCATGATATTCACAAAAAACATGCCGTCTGGAGCAATATTAAACCAAAATTTATATTGTTCCTTAGTAAATGTGTGAGAGTACATAGTTCATTAAGCTCAACTACCATTTCACGGGTGCTCGGGGTGGATTTCCAGGACCATCTAAAGCCATTGATGATAAGTATCAAATTTAAAATTTCATATCATGTTAGACTTTAAAAGAATTGATTGCTATGACAACCATTGACCCACGATCATATGGATAGTTGCGTAAATGGACCACACCATTGACTTGAGATCTAATTGATGATCGAGTCAATGGACCTATATTTATTGTTCACGACTTTAGGTTAACATACAAAAATTCAAATGAGTTATTTACAACTTAATTTTTCATGCCGTTCAAAAAAAGTTATTTACAAGCCTTATATTTTACAAACTTATTCCTTGTTATTTATAAATCTTTAAACAGTTTATAAAATCAGCTCACTAATATTTTCTGTTAATATATAATACGTACTAAAAAGTCAAAATTATTACATATACTTTTAACAAATAAATTTATTATTTTAATGGCTAATTTATTTATGCAGTAGAAATATATTTTGACATTTGAAGAATTTAATTGCGATAAAATGTAATTTAGAAATTTGATTTTTGAGATGGAACTAGAGCAAGGCTTTTTATCCATCAGGAATATTGTTTAAATTAGTGATTATAAATATCAATACGAGTGAAGACGCTACACAACTTGTTTGAGTCATTGAGTGTAAATGCTATTAATCTACTTCATGTATTTTTAGTTTTAATATTTTATCTAATTAACATGTAACATCCTACTTTTAGGACTAAAAAATTTCCTTTTAATTAAATAAATAAAATAAAATTTAATAAAATAATAAATAAAAATAAAAATAATAAGATAAAACGTATTATTAGTGAGTATATAAATTTGAGGTGATGAAAGTTAGATTTGATACATTTAGTAAATAAATGTTAAAATCGACAAATTATGAAAATTGAGTTTGACTTAGAGTTGACTCATTTAAGTGGAATTAAGACTATTAACGTAAAGTTTATGGTGGGAAAGGACTAGAAGTGTCAACTTTTTATGTAGATGATGCAAGTTTGAGACATGGTGGTTATTTAGTAAAGGCCGGAAGTTGTTTGGTAAAAATAAGAAGTTTAGAACTTGAAATAAGAACCAACACTATTTTTCCCTCTAATTTCTTGTGGTGCAGGATTTTAGTGATTTTGAGAAGATCTCATGACGATTTTGTGAAGAGATTCATCATATGGCTTGGATTCAAGGAGATTTTGATAATTTAAAGTTAGATTTGAAGTCTTTTACTGTTGCAAGGTAAAAATCTTCATCAAAACTCTTTATATTTGAAATAGGGGTTGGCGGAGAATTCAAATCCGACTTTTGTTGGATAATTATAACTAGAGTTTTATTTCTAATCCATTATATGGTGTTCCAAATGTTCTAAGCTTGAAACATTTTTCCTATTAATGAATTTGAGTTTTGGGTAAATGTAAACCATAAACCCTAGTTATGGAGTTATGAGTAATGGAGTTGATAAACAAGAAATTGTTTGGATTCTTTGATCATATGGTGAATTTGATACATTAATCCAAATGTAGATGTTCAAACTTATGATTGTGTAAATCTAGGGTTTTAAACATCGTAATTGGTCATTTCAAGGCTTGTTGTCTCAAAAGAGTACAAATAACTCTTATAAGTAAGCTTATGTTCAAGCAATCAAAATTTATTCATTAAAAATGATCATTATCATAAACTTAGGGAAACTCGAGTAATCCAAGGTGATTCAATAAAGTATCATTGTGTTTGGATATTTTGGTAACTATGAAGTGGGAATAGATAATTCCATGGTTGTAATTGAGGACCTACACTTACTTGGAATGGATTACAAGCATGCATTATGTATCATAACTAGTTTATATAACTAGTTAATGGAAATGGTGTTATTACTTTGGTCATTCATAAACGTTTATGCTAAAATAGTCCATAACTAGTTTATATAACTAGTTAATGGAAATGGTGTTATTGAAGGGTTTTGAGCATTCTAACACTCCTATGGTGTACATGCAACCCTAGAAACCTTGGATCTATGTTTTACTAAGATACATGCAAATTTGATTTTCCAAGGTTCTTATCCTAACTAGCATGGCATGTGGTACTTGTAATATAAAAGCTAGTAAAATAACATACCTTTCTTGTTGCTTGAATTCCTTAAGAACTTTGTGAGCCTAGCACCCCAAATGTGATGCCTCAAATGTTTCACACAACACTACAACTCTTGGAATAACTTGAGAGAAGCACACTATCACTCAAAATCGACTAGCCCTCCTTGTTATTTTCTATGTGTCGATTTTGCTAGCCTATGGGGTCTTTATATAGTGTGTAGCGCCCGCAGATTCGGGCTAGTCAATTTAGAGACGATAAGCGTAAAAAAATGACTTTTTGATAGAGGATTATTTAGAATAAATAATCTTAAATAAGTTTTAGTATATGTCACAAGGTTTCCGTACATATAAAGAACGCCGAAATCCGAGTTATAACGAAGAAGTTATGACCTGTCGAAGTTTCGCGACAAAACCGACACGACACCGGGAATCGTAAAACGTATATTTATGATAAACTACTTTTTAGCCTTAGGGGTCTAAATGAAAGTTTTATAGTACGTATCCACCTTCGCGTGGATATAAAGAACGTTAAAAACGGAGCTCGTATGCAAAAGTTATGACCTTCCGAAGATGTAGCTGTCTGAGGGCATGACACGTGGCAGAAACCCTAGCCGCCTTAAGTCACGACGTGAACTTGAAGTTCACGACGTGAAACGTGTCAGGGACACTAATCAGGGCTAGAAAAAACGTGTTAAGGATACATGATGACTCATGGAAGTTCACGACGTGAATGGGCCCAGAACAGCCTATAAATAGCGATCAAGACCCTTTCATTCCTTACACCTATACTTTCTTTCTCTCTCGTTTACTGATGCCGTTTTCGCATCTCGAGCCCGACGATCACGAAGCACTGACCGTTTCTAGTTAGATTCTATCAACTCACGCTACTAAGGTGAGGGCATATTATTTTCATCTTACACATAGATATGAAGTATTTTATATAAATTACGTGCTATGTGTGCATATTATCTGTATACTTGCTATCTATGCTGGATGAACGATTTTATACATGTTTTAAATGATTTAAACTGTATATGTATTTTATATCTACGAATATGTTGGGTAAAACATGGGTAGATGAAATAGTTGGTGTGTGATGAAAGATGAGTTGGATGGTGAGATGAAAGGTGATATAGATCATGAGATGAGGGTGAGAGGTGAAAATGAGAGAAACCTTTACCCAAGCGTTGGCCCCGTCATCTAGCAGAGTATGGATGACAACCACGGACTATTCTAGACAGTCCAGTGGAACACTAGCATGCTCGCAACCTGTTGGTGTTGTGAACGATGTGTTCACCCGGTGTACTCTAAACCCTAGCGACTATGCGACTTAGTGGCTGTTGTATAAACCCTGCCGACTATGAGACTTAGTGTCTAAACCCTGACGACTATGTGACTTAGTGCCTGTTGAGTAAACCCTGGCGACTATGTGACTTAGTGCCTGTTGTATAAACCTTGGCGACTATGAGACTTAGTGCCTAAACCCTGGCGACTATGCGACTTAGTGCCTGTTGAGTAAACCCTGGCAACGATGGATTTCGTGTCGATTCCTTAGGATGATCCTTAGGAATGAATGAACGAGGAATAGCTAATTCTTAGGGTAGATCCTTAAGAGTAAAGAAGATAATGGGGATGGGTAATTGGGTTAACTGTTTGATGATTAAACATAATAAATATATTATTGTGGGTTGAAAACCCTATGTACTCAACAGGTTTCCCAACCTGACCCACTCAGTTTATTTGTATCACAGGTGTCGATACGAAACTACTTTACACTGAGAGATTTAAAGGAGATGTAGATCACTAGTGTAAAGAAATGTAAGGTCTGTTTATGCTTATGTTTCAGTATTGACCATGACATCCAAAATGTTTTAAATGAATAAAATACATTTCTTCGGAAATGATTTGATAAAGTATTTATCATGTTTTTCTAGGAACAAATTCCGCAATATATTTCTTTAAAAATATACTCTGATTTTCAAATAAAGCATAAACAAATCGGTCTTTTCTGGCCGTGAAATTGGGGATGTCACATAGTGTGTCACAAGTAGGGTTACACCATGTAAACCCTAATTGACATGGCTTTTCATTTCCTCCATGATCCATGGGTTTTAACCTCCATGGAGCATCCATGGAGCACCCTACGGGTTTTAGCCCAATCCAATAAACCATGGATCATTAGCCCACTATATAAGAATTGATGATTTACACAATCAATCCCCATATATTTAATTAGTCTCTTTTGATCACAAAATTAATTCCAAATTAGTTCTTGATCAATACTAATTAAATAATATGATTTCATATTAATATATTATAAGTTATAATATATTAACAAATCATAAGTGTCCTTCTTCTCATTTTGTCTATCCAATTATCATGATGCCATGCAACCCAAATGGACCATGCCAACCGGGTCAAGTACATACCATAAATAGTTATGGACTTAGACACCTTATCCAACAGTCTCCCACTTGGATAAGTCTAATAGCTATAACTGCAAGTATGACTTCAGGAACCGATCAGCAATCGTAGCTCTTTCAAAGTCTCGCAGAACTAAGATGACCTGCCATTTAAGATAAGTGATCATATAATCCTCTGCTCTCAAGATATCAGTCGGACAAATACATGGAACAATGTCATACTTATTGTCCAGTAGTTTGTTTCCCGATTTCTGATTTGTTTGACATAGAACTAAACTGAACACATCAATTTGGTTCTGACCGGGCCCGATACATAGGTAAAAAAAATCATCGAGGGGCCCAGATATCGCTTCTAATCCTCCAAGGACTAGAAGGAACATATATACTTCGACTCATATGCTTGTACTAACTACTTGTTGAATCATACAAAAAAGCACGTTTTATAACATCGAGTTACCAATGCGTTTTCGTACAATCAATGTATAACCAACTTATAGTCAACAACTCATATCTCTAGGTTTGAAGACTTATATGATATTACCATCTCACGATCACTCGAGATAAATTCCATGAAGTGATACAAGTGAGCGTGGGTTGAATCCAATACTCGAATCCCCATTCCAGGAGTACTCATGAACACTGCAGTCCCTTTGTCCCAGACAAACTACATACCCATTCATGACAGTCTTGCCTCATTACCTACTTCCAAAGTATGATTGACTGTGGCTGGTTTGAATAATATGATATACCATAACATAATTATTCTGGAAGTTAAAACATGCAAAAAACTGAAATGATAGTAAACGATTGACAGAAGATAGTAACACTTTAATTATAAATAAATAACAATTTTTATTTAATCATCAAATGTCAATTACACTTTACAAATTTCAAAAGCTATCTAATTTCTAAAACTAATATCATCCTTTAGCCCAATGCGCCTCGCATGATGAAGATGCTTAACCCTACTTAGTTCCTTCGTGAGGGGATCTGCTGGGTTCTCATCCGATGATACCCTCTTTGCGACGAGGAGTCCTTCTTCTATTCGATGTCTAATGAAATGGTATTTTCTGTCGATGTGTCAGGATCTCCCGTGATCCCTTGGTTCCTTGGCTAAGGCAACTGCACTTTCACTATCACAGAAAATTTCCATAGGCTCCTTTATAGCCGGTACAACTCCAAGGTCTCCAATGAAGTTCTTCAGCCATATCGCCTCCTTCGCTGCCTCGCTTGCTGCTATGTACTCTGATTTGCAAGTTGAATCAGCCACTGTCTCCTGCTTGGAACTTTTCCAAGTAATTGCTCCTCCATTTAAGGTAAAGACCCAACCTGACTGAGAGCGGAAATTATCCCTATCAGTCTGGAAGCTAGCATCACTATACCCCACTACTCTCAAGTCATCACTCCCACCGAGGGTAAGGACCCAGTCCTTAGTCCTCCGCAGGTACTTGAGAATGTTCTTTACCGCAGTCCAGTGAGCCTTGCCAGGGTTCCCCTGATAGCTGCTGACCATGCTCAAAGCAAAGGCCACATCAGGACGAGTACAAGTCATAGCATACATGATCGAGCTTACAGCGAAAGCATACGATACTCGACTCATCTCAGCTATCTCAGCCTCTGTACTTGGGCTCCGAGTCTTACTCAGTCTGGTGTTACTCTGGATCGGTAACTCTTCTTTCTTGGAATCCTGCATGCTGAACCTATTCAGCACCTTATCCAAGTAGGTACTTTGACTAAGTCCAATTAGTCTCTTACTCCTGTCTCTCAAATCCTTATCCCTAGGATATAAGCAACTTCTCCAAGGTCCTTCATAGCGAAACATTTCCCAAGCCAGGACTTCACCTCCTGCAGAGTTGGGATGTCATTTCCTATGAGTAGTATGTCATCCACATACAATGCCAAAAAGCTAACTATACTCCCACTAGCCTTGACATATACACAGGACTCATCTTCGCTCCTCGAAAAGCCAAACTCTTTGACTTTCTCATCGAAACAAAGATTCCATCTGCAAGGTGCTTGTTTCAATCCATAGATGGATTTCTCAATCTTACACACTCTATTAGGGTACTCTGTATTGACAAAACCCTCTGGCTGACTCATGTAAATATCCTGAACCAACTTTCCATTAAGGAAAGTAGTTTTGACATCCATTTGCCATATCTCATAATCATGAAATGCATCAATGGCTAGCATAACCCTAATAGACTTAATCTTCGCTACTGGTGAAAAGGTCTCATCATAGTCAACTCCCAGAGTTTGAGATAAACCATTTGCAACCAGTCGCGCCTTATAAGTGTGTACCTTCCTGTCCATGTCGGTCTTCTTCTTGAAGATCCATTTGCACCCGACTGTCTTACGACCTGGTACATTGTCAACCAAGTTCCAAACTTGATTGTCATACATGGACTGTATCTCGCTGTCCATAGCCTCTTTCCATTTAGCAGACTCGGGGCCTGCCATGGCTTCCGTGTAGCTGTTAGGTTCATCCAAACTTACCAGTGTACTATCATTGATAAGTGTATCACCTTCCGCAATAATATGGAAACCATAGTAATGCTCAGGTGCATTCCTAACTCTAGTGGAACGCCTCAGAGGTACAAACTCGTCAGTTGGATCAATAGGAGTTTCCTCCTCTAGTTGGTTGCTAGGGTTTGAGGTTCCTTCACCACTCGACTCTTGAATTTCTTTAAGGTCAATTTGCCTCCCACTATTTCCTTGGCTTATGAACTCTCTCTCGCGAAAGACTCCTCTCCTTGCCACAAAGACCACATTATCACTGGGTCTATAGAAAAGGTAACCAAAGGATTTCTGTGGGTAGCCGATGAAAATACACCGCTCACTTTGAGGTTCGAGCTTATCGTGAGTCTCGTGCCTTACGAAAGCCTCGCAACCCCAAATCTTGATGTGGTCCAAATTGGGAGCTTTCCCAGTCCACATCTCGTGAGGTGTTTTGGCAACCTTTTTAGTAGGGACTAGATTAAGGATATGGGCGGCAGTCTCTAAGGCATACCCCCAAAATAAGATTGGTAGCAAAGATCGAATAATCATGGAACGAACCATGTCCAACAAGGTTCGATTACGCCTCTCAGCCACACCATTAAGCTGTGGTGTTCTGGGAGGTGTCGATTGTGAGACAATCCGACATTCCTTAAGATAGTCAAGGAACTCTGTACTAAGATACTCACCACCTCGATCGGATCGAAGCATCTTAATGTTCCTGCCCATCTGCTTCTCTACTTCCTGTTTAAACTCTTTGAACTTTTCAAAGGTTTATGACTTATGCTTGATTAAGTAGACATAGCCATATCTACTATAATCATCAGTAAAAGTCACATAGAATCGGTTAGCATCCCTTGTAGCGGTTCTGAAGGGTCCACACACATCTATGTGTATGAGATCCAACAAACCTTCACCCCTAGAACAGGTAGCAGTGAAGGGTGACTTTGCAATTTTTCCATGTAAACAAGATTCACAACTATCATCCGACTTTAGGTTAAATGACTCCAAGACTCCATCCTTTTGGAGTTGGCCTATGCGTTTCTTGCTAACATGTCCAAGACGACAATGCCATAATGATGCTTTATCCAAGCTAGTGGAAGAATCAATACACAACACATTATTTCCTAGGTTATCTACAACCGACATAGTTTCATATACACCATCACAAGGTAATGCTTTAAAATAAAGAACATTATTATAAAAAGCATTAATACCACCACATTCATTATCAAATGAAAAAGTAAATCCTTGTTTTTACAAACCGTGAAAGGAAATAATATTTCTCACCATTTCATATGAGTAACAACATTTATTCAAATCTAATCTTAACCCACTACTTAGCAACAAAGAATAAACTCCAATCTTGGTGACAGGTGAAGCTTTCCTATTCCCCATGATCAAGTTTATCTTCCCGTGCTCCACATTCTCACTTCTTCTTAGTCCCTGCAAATCAAAACATATGTGAATACCACAACGTGTATCAAGGACCCAAGAATTAGAATATGGTGAGTTATTAGACAATATAGTGTAAATACCTGCATGGTTGGGTTTCGCTTTCCCATCCTTAACATCTTGCAAGTACTTTGGGCAGTTTCACTTCCACTGCGCCTTTTCATGGCAATAGAATCATTCAGCTTCTTTAGGGTTGGCAGAAGGAGTGACAGAACCACCTTTGGTTCTACTTGAAGAGGAGCCATCAAGAGACTTTCCCTTGGTACCCTTCGAAGGGGTCTTCCTCTTATTCCTTTTACCTTGCCCGATGGCCAGAACAGGGGCGGTGGTAGGAGTAGGAGTGGTAACAACCGATTTACCTTTAAGACCACTTTCTGGGGTCTTCAAAATTCCTTGAAGTTTGCTGAGTGTGACCTCCTCCTTGTTCATATGATAGGTCATTCAGAACTGATCATAACAAGTAGGTAAGGAGTGCAATATGATGTCAATTGCCAACTCCTCAGGGAAGTTCACATTCAACTTCCTTAGACGGTCCACACCTTTGCATTTTCTGCATGTGGCCCGTGATGGGTTCACCATCCTTCATTCGGGTTGTTATCATGGAGGAGATTATTTCATATCGCTCTTGACGAGCACTCTTATGGTATCTTTCCATCAAATCCTGGTGCATCTCAAAAGGATAAAAGTCCTTATAGGACTTTTGGAGCTCGGCTGTCATCGTGGCCAACATGATACATGCCACTTTAGTGGCATCTCTCTCATGAGTCCTGAAGTTAGCGATCTCCTATGGAGTAGCAGAAGACTCATCAAGTTCCTTCAGCTCCGTGTCGAGGACATATTCCTTGTCCTCATAGCGAGTGACCATCCTTATGTTCCTAATCCAATCGTTGAAATTAGTCCCATCAAAGATGACTCTCCCACAAAGGTTCATGAGAGAGAAGGAGCCGGTAGGGTTTGAGCCAGAAGCAGCATTGTTGGAAGACATCTGAAAAGAAAGAAAGACAAGTTTAGATTAGATATATATAGTCCTTAATAAGACACCCAAATGTAATATTAAGGCTAGGACCCAACACAATATTTGATAAATTAGAAGAGGGATGCCGTAATCCAAGCTATAAAATATTTGAAGGTAGGTGAATGACGATTCACCAATTTCCACCATGAAAACGAAGTGTATTATTAGGTTTTAATTGGTTTTGGAACTCCTAGATTGTTTTGAGATTCATTGAACTTTTCAATGGCATGTTTCAATCTCGATTGTGCCCTTCAAGTTTTGTGACTGGGATGCTGAGGATCACAAAACAAGGTGTGAATAACCATGCAAATTTACTTGGTACTCTTAATTTTATCACCTAATCGATGTGCCGGTTAACCACACGTGCTCCACTGATCTATGATAAACCTTAAGCCACCCTTTTCCAACCTTGTTAAATCTAAGTTAGTGTGTCGGTTAACCACACACGCTCCACTAACGACTTAAGCAAGGTGAAAATTGTAATTTCATGGGTTAGCACCAAAGTCACATTTTCCTAAAGTAACTAAGATTGGGAATTTATAAAACATTTAGTTACTTTATAATAATCATTATACTTTTAATGAGAATTAAAGTCATTGTTCTACCCGTTCGGCTAACGACCCTCCACCAGTCAAGGAATCGGTGGGTGAGAGTGGACACCCATTAAGCTGCCATTTTATAGGCAACAACCTTATACCCCCTTATAGACCGGCTTCGTGAATAAGGCCTACTAACGGCAAAACAACTTGATCTTATACATATATATATATATATATATATATATATATATTATTAACTTATAATACTATAAAGTATAAAGGTTGAATTTTAACTTTTAAAATTCTAGGGGTTGGAACTAAAGTTTTCTAAAGTGACTTTACATGTTCCAAAACTTGAGGGCAAGTTTTGTAACTATTCAAAACTTTTCAACTTCATAACTAATGAGTTAATGGTTTATTAAAATGAAGACTCTTCATTTTATGTAACCTATGTGTTCTTTAATGGACTTTAAAAGAAAAGACTTTTGGTAATCCATAACTTGAGGACAAATTATGGACTCCATTAAAACAATTAGATCAAGAATTAAACTAACAACCAATTTGCAAATAATCCCTATGATCTACCAAACTCATAAGTGTATGAACATTCATATCAACAATTTCAAGAATCATATAAACACATATAAAACTTGAAATTTTGATAATAACCATTGAAAATGGATTAGCATAATCATTACCACACCAAAAACAGGTTTTACAAGTCCAAAACAGTTTAAGGTAATGATTCTAGTCCATTTCCAGCAGCAAAACTCGAAAATTTGCACACAGGGCCTTCTACTCTTCGAGTGCAAGAACCTACTCGACGAGTAGGATGCTTTTACACTTGGACTCGTCGAGTCCCCCCATGGACTCGGCGAGTCCACTCCACAGTGAACAGAAAAATCGATTTTTTCAAGCATTTTGCATCAAGTATCAAGAAAACAAGCCTAGGCTCTGATACCACTGAAGGGTTTTGAGCATTCTAACAATCCTATGGTGTACATGCAACCCTAGAAACCTTGGATCTATGTTTTACTAAGATACATGCAAATTTGATTTTCCAAGGTTCTTATCCTAACTTGCATGGCATGGGGTACTTGTAATATAAAAGCTAGTAAAATAACATACCTTTCTTGTTGCTTGAATTCCTTAAGAACTTTGTGAGCCTAGCACCCCAAATGTGATGCCTCAAATGTTTGACACAACACTACAACTCTTGGAATAACTTGAGAGAAGCACACTATTACTCAAAATCGGTTATCCCTCCTTGTTCTTTTCTATGTCTCAGTTTTGCTAGCCTATGGGGTCTTTATATAGTGTGTCACAAGTAGGGTTACACCATGTAAACCCTAATTGACATGCCTTTTCATTTCCTCCATGATCCATGAGTTTTAACCTCCATGGAGCATCCATGGAGCACCCTATGGCTTTTAGCCCAATCCAATAAACCATGGATCCTTAGCCCACTATATAAGAATGGATGATTTACACAATCAATCCCCATATATTTAATTAGTCTCTTTTTGATCACAAAATTAATTCCAAATTAACTCTTGATCAATACTAATTAAATAATATGATTTCATATTAATATATTATAACTTATAATATATTAACAAATCATAAGTGTCCTTCTTCTCATTTTGTCTATCCAATTATCATGATGCCATGCAACCCAAATGGACCATGCCAACCGGGTCAAGTACATACCATAAATAGTTATGGACTTAGACACCTTATCCAACATTTATTACTTTGGTCATTCATAAATGTTTCTGCTAAAATAGTCCATAACCCCTCTAGATGGAGTTTCAGTAACACAAATGGTGTTATTACTTTGGTCACTCATAAACGTTTCTGCTAAAATAGTCCATAACCCCTCTAGATGGAGTTTCGGTAACACAAATTGTAACGCTCGGTATTTCTCTAAGGTATTATTTATATTTTGGGTTAATTATTTTGTATTGAATTGGGCTTGGATCCATTGGATCCTCATTATTTGGGCTTAAGGGTGTCGTACGCAGGGCGTACCACCCTATGTACACACAGTGTACTAGTATGAGATGATCGCACCTGACATGCACGTACGTGCAACGTACTAAAGAGTACGTGCAGCATACGCGTGCAGTCCCCAAACCCTAAATTTTAGAGTTGAGCCCTATATAAAGAACATTATGTCTTGTAGACCAGCCTCCCTCTCACCTTCAAGCAGCTCCCACGAAACCCTAATTCATATATTGTGTGTTCTTGTGCTTGGAAGGCCTCTTGAGAGCATTATTGGTGTTTTCACCCATTCTCCAAGGAAGTGAAGGTTGAAGCAAGGTGGTGGTTCAAAGGAGAAGGTGTAGATCTAGGATTATTGCTTCATTTCCAACCTTTTCAAGGTTTAAAGTCTTGAACTTGCCTTATGAATACTAAGATCTATTGAGTTGATTTTTGGACCTGTTTGGTCCAAAGAATGAAGCTTTATGGTTTAAAATCGTTTCCTAAGCTTAGGGTTGCCACCCTTGGTGTTATGGGAGTCCCTAAGTCAGAAAGTTGCAATCTTGGAAGTCTTGTAGCATCCATGAATGATTTTTGTTCATTTTTAAGGAAGTACGTTGTATTATTTCAAGTTTGGGCCCATTTGGGGGCATCCAAGCCGCCAAGTAATCGACTTTATGGGTTAAGATCCTTCAGTGGACTCAGATCTACATTTGGAGCTTCAGATCTTAAGGGATTAATCTCTTTTTGGGATTTTAGCTTAACAGGAGAGTATGTTGGGCGTACAAGCCCGTACGCGCAGCGTACAAGCCATGCAGCATGTACGCTAAGCGTACAACTGAGTACGCCCCATAAACTCAGTTGATTTGGGCTAGCGTCTTTTGGGCCTCGGTTTGGGCTGTTTCCTTAGGCTTCTGCTTTGGGCCTTAGTGGGCCATCTGGAATCGACTCATTAGGTTAGGAAGATGTTTTAGGCCTTGGGTTAGGTCCATGTGAAGGGATTGGGCCATATATTAGGCCTTGTGGGATCATTTATCTCTTTTGGGTCATTGGTTATGATTTAGAGTTTCATTTTGGGACAAGAGTATGTTAGGGGTAAAATGGTCTTTTACCCCAGTGAAGACTTGTGGTTAAGTGATGGAGATCCCGAACTTAATTAACATTTATTTGATAATTGGTAGCTCAGGGAGTCGTAGGACCAGCAGTCGGGGATCATCCGTATCATTCAGCTTTGCGAGGTGAGTTTCCTTACCGGGCTTAGCGGGTCGAAGGCACCAAGGCCAGCCCATGTTTATGCTTTGTTAGTATGCTAGCTGTCTTCGTGACTCTCGCATGTGTATGTATTTATACACTTCCGGGCTAAGGCCTGATGTCGGGCAAGGCCCGAAGACTAGTTGTATGATATGTGATTATTGTATGTGTGTTTGTGTTTATTTGATATATGTTATATGCATTCCGAGCTAAGCTCGATGACCGGGCAGGGCCCGATGTATGTTTATTGTATATTGGTATGTGGTATTTTGGAAGAACTCACTAAGCTTTGTGCTTACGGTTTCCAGTTGTGGTTTCAGGTACCTCTGGTAGCAAGGGGAAGAGCTCGGGATGACTGCACTGCACACACCATGATGTTTTGCCTGGGATATTACTCTAATGTTTTTGATATGGATACTTTGGGTTATGAACATGATTGGATGTTTTTGACAAATGTTGTTTATTTAATAAATTAAAAACAAAATTTTTGGGACCATATTTTATGTATGTTACAATCCTCTGGACTTGTTTTAATGAACTTAATTAAGTTATGAGGAAGATGGAGTTCATACCTTAATGTATTCATGTTATTAATCCGTAAAAGGTAATACAATTTGATATACAAAATATTTAATGCAACTAGGAAAAGTATAATGGCTTGAAAGGAAAATGTGCACCTTTTGGGGTGTGTATAAGATGTATATTGTCTGTGTGATATTATAGGTATAAAAATACATTGGCCACATGTTAGCCTATCCACTCCATTCCACTTGGTCATAACTTTTTCGTTTTAGGTCGCATTCACTTCATGTCACTTTTATTAGTGCCTATATAATGAATATATGTTAGAAAGGATGGTTATTTGAACTAGGATATACAATATCCTTTTTTGGGTATTTTAATCCTTTAGTAACCTATGTTTGAAATATATAGGTGGTGATTTAAAGGAATACATGGCCATATACAAACTGAATATGATTTCATCAATTAAACTTATTTGAATGTGTTACACTTGTGTGTTATGTGTATTATTATATATATACCTTTATATGCATTCATGAAAATAAGTTTTATTAAATAGAAAGAATTAAGAGTAAGAAGATAAAGCTTGAAAAGATTTCCTCACATTGATTGTACATTCATATAATTTTGGGAAGTAAGTGTCCTACAAGTAGAAAGGATGGTTATTTGAACTAGGATATACGGTATCCCTTTTAGGTATTTTAGTCCTTTAGTAACCTATGTTTGAAATACATAGGTGGTGATTTAAAGGAATACATGGCCATATATAAACTTTATATGCATTCATGAAAATAATTTTTATTAAATAGAAATAATTAAGAGTAAGTAGATAAAGCTTGAAAAGATTTCCTCACATTGATTATGCATTCATATAATTTTGGGAAGTACGTGTCCTACAAGTACATGGAAAAAGATAAAAAAAAATAGAGAATATAGAGAACCAAGGAGAATAAAAAGAGTCAAAGAGACCAAAGATATGAGAGATGAAGGTAAGAGATGAATGAGGTTTGGGAAATACAAACATATTGCATTACATCTTGTACTTGCATTTATTTAATGATTTTAACCTTCAAAGTGTTTTAGAAAGAGTTAAAGCTTTGTAACACTTGGTCCTTGTAGGTATATTTCTTTCCTTTATTGTAAGTTTGAAGTATGGTGAAGTTTGGTCCTACGCAGGGCTTTGTAACTCCTAGTCCTATGTAGCGTGTATGATGGTATATGGATGTGAGACTTAAATGATCTATGTAGGGCATAGATCAAGTTACACAACGTGTAGCTGCCCAGAACCAAAACTCTAATCTTGGGGTTTTCAGCCCTATTTAAAGGCTCCAACTCCCTTCAAGCCCTTCCATCCTTAGCCTCCATCCTCCCAAACGGACCCTTTGAAACCTTAATCCCTATTATTGTTTTTTGATCCTTATGAGTGTTTTGTGTTCACTTTTGAAGGAAGAAGAAGGTTAGGGAATCACTTGAAAGTTCAAATCAACTTGGATATAAAAGTTTCATTTCCTCAACCATCTCTAGAAGGTATAAAGTTCCCACCTTGATGTGTTTTTATGTTACATCTAGCTTTGCTTTAATTTTCATGTTCTTTTGTCCCCGCAGACATAGTGTATATGAGTATGAGCTACTCCAAACCATTAGAGTCTCATTTCTAGATGTTTTTAGGATTGATAAGTCATAAAAATGAGAGCTTGGTCACTCTCATCGATCCATGCATGAGTTATGGAGCATTGGGTTACTTTTTGGACTTAGATTATGATTTTGTGCCCTTGGTAAGCATGTAAATGGATTAAGTTTGAGACTTTATCCATTAAGACGTTTGTAAGAATAGAGATCTGGAAGTTGGAAGAGATATTGGTCTTAGTTAATGAATTAATGATTAAGTGGGGGTTCTAGGGGTTACATTGGGCGTAAATTCCCTTACGTGGGGCGTAGCTCCATTTTTCCACGTTTTGCCTCCTTAGACTCTCCGCAGGGCGTAGAACTGTTACTTTGGGCGTTGAATGGATGAATGTTGACCTTTGACTTTTTGATTGTTGACCGTTGACTTTGACCAAGTTTGACTATAGGTTAAATGGGGTATTTTGAGCTGTAGTTTTCGACTTGGTCCCTGTTTGTTGTATAAGTGACCTTTAGAGCCAGTATTCAGATCAGTGATTGTTACTGCTACATTCTGGGCTTTGAGGTGAGTTTTCCTCACTATACTCGTGGGTCGAAGGCACCAATGCCGACCCACTATATTGTGTTATGTATCCTTGTGTATAGAATGTTTCAATGTTATAGTGATGTGTTAGACTTGTAGATCTATATAACTATTTGTACTTGTTGGTAATTGATTATAGTTTACATATTTTGACATATTATGGTTGGGTTGAGGCGATACTGCCTTATGCGTTAAGCCAACAAACCTAGGAGCAATCCAGTCATAAGATGAGGGTCGGGAGGGAAATCCAGTCTTATGATGTGGGCTCATGAGCGATCCAGTCTTAAGGTGAGGGCCGGGGGAAATCCAGTCTTATGTTGTCGGCTCGGGAACAAGCTAGTCGGGAGCTGTGGGCCAGGAGGGCAAACCAATCTCGTAATTTAGGCCTAGGGGCAATCCAGTCTAATGAAGTAGGCCCAATGTTCATGCATTATATATGTATTGTTGTGTGTGGTACTTTGGGGGAAACTCACTAAGCTTTGGCATACAATTGTTGGTTTTATGGTTTCAGGTACATCCGATGATAGGTCAAGGCGAAGACGTGATTGTACACATCATCTCATTGATTGTCACGTTTTGGAGATACTTGATTTTATTACTCTGATCTAATATGATTGTAAAACTATGTTTTTGGTGACTTGGATTTGATGGAACACAGTTTTTACCTCTTTTAAAAATCAAAAAATTTCCTATTACTTTTGAAATGTTACAAGTTTGTATTAGCGCCCTGGTTTGAGAGAATTGGATAAACACCTGTGTGATTCCACACCAAACTAAGGATCTGCAAAATAATTTTCAAAATTAATTCTAAAATGATCAACGGAGAGGATGCGATGTATACAATCAGTTGAAGCCAATGAAAGTATTCCCCAAGATACCCACACCTGTTTGTGTATTGATGATATGATAGAATTTCATGCTAGTTGGTAGTCTAGGGATCTTCAAGAATTACATGATAGAACTATCTGATTTATGATGCTTGATATTCTATATGGAACTAACATTATCATTGTAGTTTCTTAGTGTGTGCATCATAGTTGTACATAACTAAGATTTTATAGCTTGAGAATGTTTGATTTAGCCTTATTTCAAGTTCTTTGTCTGGTTGTGGGCATAGGGTAAAATAAATTATTCGATTATCTATCGAATCCAATGTTATTTATGATTAGCATACACGAGCGGTTGTTGGGTTAGTGGAAGTTTCATATGTGAATGTGGTTTGTAGAAGGCCAGCATAAGGAATGATTAGTTGCTCCTAAGAGGGTGAGTATAGGATGTATGTGTATCCTATTAGTTTGGGTTTGCTGTCCGAGTGGTCCGTGGCGATCCTTTGAGGCAAATACGGGTAGGTGTGGAAGGTAGTATGTGCTCATACTATTGGAAGCACTGGACCCGTACACGTATCAAGGAAGTCACGAATCCCGGGAATTTAGTGCTTCCATAATAATGTAGTAGTATTAATTGTGGATTTTCTGATGTATTTCGGTTTGTTTTCAATATGGCGATCACGAGAGGTTCGGGGTCTGGAGCAGACGGCCTGAAGAGGCTAAGATTGACTGACGACGAGATTCGAGAGATGATCACCACTCAGGTGACCATGGTTGTTAGGGAGGCGATCCCAGAGATGTTTGGGTCTATCCAAACCGCTATGATTGAGATTTTTGATAAGTGATACGTCGCCGTTAGCGAGGTTGCTTCTACCGCAACCACCGTAGTCGTTGCTGTTGCGGGACTCCAGATGATAGGGATAGTTCAGTATTAGGACTTTAGAAACAGAAAGCCCCCGAAGTTCGATGGGGTCAAGGACCCAATCGTTGCCATGAGATGGCTATCTAATATGGAGGGTTGTTTCTTCACCTACTCGTGCCCAGGGGACCAGAAGGTTAAGTTCGCCTTGAACCTTCTTCATTTGCGGGCGAAGGACTGGTGGAAGCTGGTGAAAAGTGCTTATTCTCCTGCAAAGAAAGCTGCAGTGACTTGGGAGCAGTTCACAGAGATATTTCGTACTAAGTACGTTCCATTGGTTGAGAGGGAGAGGTTAGCCCATGAGTATTTGTCGCTGAAGCAGACGACAGAGCTGGTGACCGAGATCACCAAGATGTTCACTGAGAGAGCCTATTTCTACCCCGAGTATGCTGCTTCGGAGCAGGTGCATATGTCTTGTTTCTTGAACATGGTCAAGACAGAGATCCACGAGTTGAGTTGTAGTCTTTCGCTCAAAGGAGGGAGATTGAGATTGAGACCCAGACAAGAGAGAATAAGCATACCCTAGTTCAGACACATCCATAAGCGAAGCGGTTCAAACCCGTTGATTTGTGATCTGGAGGACCGAGGGGCCGTACTTGTGTCAAGCATAGGAATATGCATGAGGGGATGTGTCGATCATCAACATCATGCCGTAATTGCGGCAGGGAGGGGAATTATGTGAGGGATTGTTGTTAACAGGCTCCGCCATCGAGCACCATGATTTGTTATCATCGTGATCAAGTTGGCCATGTGAAGGCCAATTGTCCATTGCTCAACGCCAAACCAGTGCAGGCACCGGAACCGACCACTCTCCGAATCACAGATGTGCGCCAAGGGAGGACCGAGGCCCCGAAGGCTAGGGGTCGAGCTTTTCAGGTCACAACAGTGGAGGCCAGGGTGGCGCCTGATTTCATTACTGAAACGTATTCATTTATTATTTTTTCGAGTTATTTCTTGTATGCTTATGTTTGTATTCCTGATAGGTACCTTCTTAGTGAACTCGATTCCAGCTCTTGTACTTTTTGATATTGGTGCGAGTGAGTCTTTTATGTCTCGAGTAGAGATTACGATATGACTCTTAGGGAGTTGGAGTGTCCGTTGCATGTTTCCATTGCCAATGAACACAAGGTTTTTCTTCGAGTGTGTTTCGTGATTGTATCTTGGAGATATTCAGGGTATCTTAACAGATTGAATTGATTCCCATCCCTATGGGGGATGTATGAGTGATTGTGGGGATGGGCCGGTTGAGTAGGGTTGTAGCTATGATCGATTGTGAGAGACAATTAGTAGTGGTTCGAACTCCAAGTGGGGGAGAGATAACCATTTATGGTGAGAGCACCAGGGTTGTTTCAACTTTTTGTTCAGCTGCGAGGCAAGACAGTATCTCCAACATGGAGACTTGGGTTATCTCGCTTATGTGGCTGACACTCGAGTTGAGGGGAGAGTTTCAGTTTCAGATGTGCCAGTGGTTAGAGCGTTTCCATATTTTTTTTCCGAAGGATTTACCTGGTGTGCCTCCCGTGAGGCAGGTAGAGTTCATGATCGATTTGATTCCTGGTGCGGCCCCGATTGCTAAGGCGTCGTATCCCCTCGCACCACCAGAGATGCAGAAGTTGTCCTCTCTGCTTCAGGAGTTGTTGGGAAAATAGTTTATTAGACCGAGCAATTCACACTGGGGAGCACCAATTCTATTTTTGAAGAAGAAGGATGGGTGTCACCGTATGTGCATAAATTAGCAGGAATTGAACAAGTTGATGGTGAAGAATCGTTACCTACTCCCTAGGATTAATGATCTTTTCGATCAGTTGCAGGGTGCATCTTGGTTCTCCAAGATTGATCTGAGTTCGGGTTGCAACCAGATGAGAGTTAGAGATGAGGATGTGGAGAAGACAGTGTTCCAAACTTGTTATGGTCATTACGAGTTCGTGATGATGCCGTTTGGGCTCACCAGCACACTAGCAATGTTTACGGATTTGATTAACTGGGTATGCAGGCCGATGCTCAACCGATTAGTTATTGTTTTCATTGATGATATTCTAGTCTACTTCAAGACCAGTGAGCAGCATGAGGAGCATCTTTAGGAGTTACCTGGAGTGCTGAGACATGAGAGGCTTTATGATAAGTTCTCAAAGTATGAGTTTTGGTTATGAGAAGTCCAGTTTCTGGGACACCTCATCAATCAGAACGGGAATCTAGTCTACTCGACCAAGATTGAGGCAATTATACAGTTGGAGGTTCTGAGATCTCCGTCGAAGATTAGGATATTTCTAGGAGTGTATGCTTACTACCGGAGATTCATTCTGGATTTCTCCAAGATTGTTGTTCCTCTGACTCGCCTGATGAAGAAGAGTGTGGATTTTTGTTGTGGGCCTGAGCAGCAGGTTGCATTGAGGCCTTGATATTGAGGCACCCAGAGGGTATTGAGGATCTTATGGTATTTGGTGATGTGTAGATCATAGGTTTAGGGCGGTGCTCATGCAACAAGGCAGGGTCATAACTTATGTATCCATACAGCTGAATCCTCACAAGGTTAAATACCCGACACATGATTTGGTGTGACATCTCCTAATTTCTCGGCCAGAAAAGACCGATTTAATTTATGCTTTTTAAAATAAAATCAGAGAAATCTTTTCAAAAGATGTTGCGGAATAGGTCCCCAAAACAAAACATGATAACAGTTTATCAAAACCCTTCCTTAAGAAGGTATATATTTCCATATATATATATATATATATATATATATATATATATATATATATATATATATATATATATATATATATATATATATATATATATATATATATATATATATATCAAAACCTCGGGATGTCATTTTCCGATACAAATCAAAAGCATAAACAAGACATTATAAGCCTTACTACAGTTATTTACAACTACTGACCTATAATCAAAAATCTCTCATCGTCCTCCGATTATGCTCGGGGTCCACTACCTGTAATCATAAAAAAAAACTGAGTGGGTCAGGCTTGGGAGCCTGGTGAGCATATAGGGTTTTCAACCCACAATAATAATAACTTATTAAGTTCACCAATCAACAATAACCCAGATTACCCATTCCCATTGTCCTCACTTTACGTCCCTAAACACCTAACACAAGGGACTTAGCCTAAGGAATATCATCGGGTTGGACACTACTGCTAAAGGGACTCCTCAGCCACACATGTCCTAAAGGCAACCATGAGGGGGGTTGGAGTACACCAATGAACATTTAGTTCATCAACACCTACAAGTTGCGAACCTGCTAGTGTGCCACTGGACTGTCTAGAAAGGTCCGTGGTCGTCATCTATACTCCGCTAGACGACTTCACCAATAACACCAACAACAACACCGACACCGAGGCCTCTCATCATTTTTAACACCCACCGACTATTTTGTCTACCTATGTTCTACCCAACATATTTGTAGAAAAAATACATATATAGTTTAAAACTTGTATAAAACATCTATTCAACAGTCACCTCAAATAAACAATTAACATATTTACACATAACATGTATTTTAAGGTAAATACTTCATATCTATGTGTAAATTGAAACTAACTACACACTCACTTGATTTGATGATAATCGGGCAGCAATTCGTTTCCTAAAACGTTCGTTTCTAATAAAACCGGGAGTTTTATTGAGAAACCGGGATCTGTAAAGGTCGGATTTCAAAACCGAAAAGATAAATTTTCCGGGCTTCACGGGCACTTCGTGGCGTATTCCAGGGGTTATAATCGATACCGGGGCTTCAGGGGATGTTAATATGAAAGAAATATGAGTTTAGGGGCTAAAATTGACACTTTTCCAAAATATACCCGGGAGGTCTCGCACCCTCCTATTTATAGGGGAGAGCCTCCTGATCCAACGGCAGAGAAGCCTCCAGGTGGCGAAGATCCAAAGTTCGCAGGGCATAGGCTCGCACGTGACTGCGCATGCGAGGGGGCTGCTGGCCTCTTGTGATTGGACCGAAGCCTAGGTCCGAAGTAGAGGCATCCGTGGCTTCATGCGAGGGCTCGGTCACGTGAAAGAGGGTACGTGTCGCACCGCTACTGGACGGCTTCGGACTAGCTGTCCGGTTCGGATGACTCAGCAACCTTCTTGGACACTCGTCGGATGCGAGGCGAGGACACGTGTCCGGAGTCCACCTTGCGAAATTTCTCGGTTTTAGCAATTTTTCTCGTTTTTCGCGCCAAAACTTCTAAAATCCATAACTTTCGCATACAAGCTCCGTTTTTGATGTTCTTTATATGCACGCGTAGGTAAAATTACGCTCTACAACTTCCGTTTAGACTTCGTCGGCTAATTTTGACTTTAATTTTTATATTATTATTTTTAACAGACCGGGACAGGAAATTCGTTAAAAATTCATAACTTCTTCATCCGACGTCCGTTTTCGTCAGACTTTTTACCGTTGTGCTGCTATTTACGAGACCTTCGATTCTCGTTTAGGTCGTGTCGGCTAAAAATCACTTGATCTAAAATTCGAGTTTTTAGCTGTCTACTGCTAAGCTGAAACTTCGAAAAATCATAACTTCCTCATACGAAGTCAGATTTGGGTGTTCTTTTTATACCTACTCTCGGTTTAACGAACACTACGAGTTACGTTTAGATCACTAAGGCTAAAAAGTAGTTTATCGAAAACTCACTTTTTACGACATTCAGCACCGAGCCGGTTTTGTCGTGAAACTTCGACAGGTCATAACTTCTTCGTTATAACTCGGATTTCGGCATTCTTTATATATCCGTAATCCTTGTCACGACCACTAAAACTTTCTTAATAGATATTGGCTTTATTTAAAATTTATTTTCGACGCTCATTTTTATTCTTAATTAATTAACTCCTAGTAATTAAGCATAAAACACATAGAATTCACCTAATTCCTTTTTCATTTCTTCAAAATGAGTTACAAAGGTTAACCTAGACTATCACCTTAATATTAATGCCTAAGCTAGAAACACGAGTGTTACAATTCTCTCCCCCTTAGGATGATTCCGTCCCCGGAATCACACATCACCAAACAACTGCGGGTAGTGACTCATCATGTCACTCTCCGTTTCCCAGGTGAGATTTGGTCCATTCGTATGTTTCCAGCGCACAAGCACTAAATCAACCATCTTGCGTCGCAACTTCATAGTCTTACGGTCAACGATTGCCTCAGGTTCTTCAATCAACCTCTTGTTTTCATCCAACCTTAACTCAAAAATCGGAATTATGTCGGGCACATCTCCCGTCAACTTCCTCAAATAACACACATGAAATGTGTTATGAATACCCTTCAGTTCTTCCGGTAATTCTAGCTTGTAAGCTTGATTCCCGATCCTCTGAAGAACTTTAAATGGTCCAATAAACCTTGGACTCAACTTTCCCCTTTTATGAAATCTTATAAGTCCTTTCCACGGCGAGACTTTAAGTAAAACCGAATCTCTAACTTCGAAGGATATCGGTTGTCTTTTCTTGTCAGCATAGCTCTTTTGTCGATCTTGAGCAGCTAACATCCTTTCCCTTATCACTTTCAACTTTTCAGCATTCTGATGGACTATTTCGGGTCCCATAAACTGCTTTTCCCCAGCTTCCAGCCAACACGATGGCGTTCGACACTTTTCTCCATACAAGGCATGATAAGGTGCCATCTTAATGCTTGAGTGGAAACTATTATTATAGGAGAATTCTACTAGAGGTAAGTGTTCATCCCAGTTACCTTGGAATTCTAGGGTACATGCTCTCAGCATATCCTCCAATGTTTGAATTGTTTGTTCGCTTTGACCATCAGTTTGCGGATGGTAAGCTGTACTCAAACACAACTTGGTACCCAATTCCTCTTGTATATTGCTCCAAAACCTTGAGGCAAAACGGCTGTCACAATCAGATACAATCGTTAACGGAACACCGTGTAGCCTCACAATTTCCTTCACATAAGAATTCGCAAGTTTATCCATAGTCCATTTCCCGTTAGCGGCTATGAAATGCACACTCTTAGTGAAGCGATCAACGACCACCCAAATCATGTCGTGACCGTTCCTTGTTCTGGGCAGTTTAGTCACAAAATCCATGGTAATGTCCTCCCATTTACCCATGGGTACAGGTAAAGGTTCTAAACTCCCATACGGTTTCTGATGTTGTGCCTTAACCCTAGCACAAGTTACACACTCGGCTACATACTTAGCAACATCAAGCTTCATCGTTGGCCACCAGTAATAGGGTTTTAGATCCCTATACATTTTCGTACTGCCGGGATGAATCGAGTACATGGTTTTGTGAGCTTCTTCCATTAGAAGACCTCTTACTCCTCCCGTCTTAGGTACCCAAATCCTATCTTTGAATATCTTCAATCCTTGACCGTTTGTATCAAACACCAATGTTTTTCCCAAACGTTCCTCCTTCCGGTCATTTTTCTCCAAGGCTTCCTCCTGAGCTTTCTTTATACTTTCCACAATTGTCGAGACGACTTCAATTTTCAGTGCTCTTGGCCTTCTCTTTTCAAGATTTACCTTCCGACTGAGAGCATCAGCAACAACATTTGCTTTACCAGGGTGGTAAAGTATCTCACAGTCGTAGTCCTTGAGTAGTTCCAGCCAGCGCCGCTGCCTCATGTTCAATTCCTTCTGATTAAAGAGATATTGAAGACTCTTATGATCAGTGAAAAGTTTGCATTTAGTACCATAAAGATAGTGTCTCCATATCTTTAAGGCGAATACTACCGCTGCCAACTCCAGATCATGAGTGGGGTAGTTCTTTTCGTGCTCTTTCAACTGCCTCGATGCATACGCTATCACTTTATCCCTTTGGGTCAGAACACATCCTAACCCAACTCCAGAGGCATCGCTATAAACTGCGAAGTCATCAACTCCTTCAAGTAACGAAAGAATCGGTGCTTCACACAATCTCTTCTTTAACTTTTCAAAGGCTTCCTATGCTTCTCATTCCAAGCATAAGTAGCTCCTTTGTGGGTCAAAGCTGTTAATGGAGTAGCGATCAAAGAAAAGCCTTGGATAAATCGGCGATAATATCCGGCTAATCCTAAAAAGCTTCGAATCTCTATAGGACTTTTTGGTTGTTCCCACTTCATTACAGCTTCAATCTTTGCTGGGTCAACCATTATTCCATCTTTGTTAACCACATGACCTAAAAATTGGACTTCTTGAATCCAAAATTCACATTTGGAGAACTTTGCATACAGCTTCTCCTCTTTCAGAACTTCTAGCACCTCACGCAGATGCTTTTCGTGCTCCTGTTTGCTTTTCGAATAGATCAAGATATCGTCTATAAATACTATCACGGATTTATCAAGGTATGGTTTACAAACCCTGTTCATCAAATCCATGAAAGCTGCTGGGGCATTGGTTAATCCGAACGACATAACCAAAAATTCATAGTGTCCATATCTTGTTCTGAACGCAGTCTTCTCGATATCCTGCTCTCTCACCTTTAGTTGATGGTATTCTGACCTAAGATCGATCTTCGAGAAATAGCTCGAACCTTGCAACTGGTCGAACAGGTCATCGATCCTCGGCAACGGGTACTTGTTCTTTATCGTCGCTTTATTCAGCTCTCTGTAATCGATGCACATTCTCATGCTCCCGTCTTTCTTCTTTACAAATAACACAGGGGCTCCCCAGGGTGATGAACTAGGTCGAATGAAACCTTTGTCCAATAACTCCTAAAGTTGTGTCATAAGTTCTTTCATCTCGGTTGGTGCTAATCGATATGGTGCTTTTGCTATCGGCGTCGTTCCTGGTAACAAGTCGATACGGAATTCTACTTGTCGATCAGGGGGCAATCCGAGAAGATCTTCGGGAAAGACTTCCGGATAATCACACACCACCGGAATATCCTGCACCTCCTTCTTTTCCTTCTTAGCATCGATCACGAACGCTAGATATGATGTACACCCCTTGGCCAAACACTTTCTGGCTTTCATTAGGGAAATGATTCCAGAATTTACTCTGCGTTTGTCTCCATACACCATAAACGACTCTTTCCCTGGCGGGTTTACTTTTACTAACTTCTTCCTACACATTATTTCGGCATCATTGGCGCTAAGCCAATCCATTCCTAAAACTATGTCGAAACCATTTAACTCGATAGGCAATAATTCCTCGTGGAACTTATTCCCATCCAAGTCAATGATGATGTTTTTCATACGATGGCTAACAGGTACAAACTTGCCACTAGCAATTTCGACTAATAAAGCATTAACTAGTCTATCAACAGGCAAAGCTAGTTTTCTACCAAATTCATGCGAAATAAAGGTGGAAGATTGGGTTTTGCTGCGTCTTTCTTCTTCGGGCAATCCCTCAAAATATGCCCTTCTTCATGGCACCCATGACAGAAATTATTAGTGAAGGTGCAATTATTGGCATAATGCCCTGGCTTTCCACACTTGTAACAAGTGATTCCCACGCTGCATTTCCCAACATGTTTCTTCTTACACTTGTCACACCACTTGGCTCCGGCTCCTCCTCCGAATTTTCTCGAACCAGACTTCGAGAATTTGTTCTTTTTATTGGAACCTGACGTTCCTTCAAACTTTCTCTTTTCGCCAACTTCAACCTTGCTGGCGGCTCTCCCCTTAATCATATCTTCAACAGACTTGGTAGCCCAGATAGCTGCCTCCAAAGTAAGCGCCTGACGTACTGGCACCGTATACTCCCATGGAAGTCCCTTTGCGTACCTGTCAATTTTCGCCAGCTCATCTGGGACGATACGCAAAGCAAACTCCATTTTGTCTGTGAAGTTATTCGTATATTCGTCAACGGTCATACTCTCCTTCTTCAACGTTAGAAATTGGTTTTCTAACTCAAGTACATTTTGGGCCGAGCAGTACTTGCGCTTGAAGTGCACCAAGAACTCTGCCCAAGTCATTTGTAATGGCTCATTAGGGCTTAAGGTATTCCCCAATGTATTCCACCAACGAGCAACACTACCCCTGAACTGACGCACTGCAAGGTGGTTTGTAACTTGCCTTGGCAATCACAAGTCATGAAAGCCAACTCCATTTCTGAGATCCAGTCCATTACTCTGACAGGATCTTCTTTTCCAGTGAAGGTCGATGGCTTGCAAGCCATAAAGTCCTTATACTTGCACCCATTTCTCTCCACTCTACCCTCGTGGTTATTCCTCCCGACCACAAGCGGTTCACTATGACCAACCGATCTGCTGTTGTTCCCTTCTTCAGATCGATCGTCATTTAGTTCACGTTGTTCAACAGGAACTGAAGGTTCATCCCTGTTGTTCAGCAACCTTTGCCTCAACTCCTCCTTTTGTTCAGCCATCATGGTCTGAATCATAGTTCGTACTCCAGCCATGGTGATGGGTTCGGGTGCAGCTCCTACTATCGGCACCTGTTCCACCACTTGAGGTTGAGGTTGTTGGTTTCTGTTTGCATTTCCTGCTCCACTTCGAGTTCTTGCCATTACAATCTATATACCGAATAAGGCGAATTTAGGTCTTTATCCTTGTTAGACATGTCAATTCCCTTATCACTCCAAAATGTTTACATGTTAGTTCTAATCTCATAATCATACGCTTAGAATCCTACACACATAAGGTTTCCAGATCTGGTCGGCAACAGACCATAGATCCGAACAAATAATGGCATATATGGCACCATATAGCATTTAGCACATAAAGGCAGTTTAGGCACCTTTCCTAAAATAAACTAGTGCTCGTGTCTAAAATATGGTTGACACTCACCTCACAATCATCACTTAGCATTCTAAGTTCAAGTCTATAAATCGTAGGATATTTCTTAGTTCGCTTAAACTAATGCTCTGATACCAACTGTGACATCCCCTAATTTCTCGGCCAGAAAAGACCGATTTAATTTATGCTTTTTAAAATAAAATCAGAGAAATCTTTTCAAAAGATGTTGCGGAATAGGTCCCCAAAACAAAACATGATAAAAGTTTATCAAAACCCTTCCTTAAGAAGGTATATATTATTACGCTCTACAACTTCCGTTTAGACTTCGTCGGCTAATTTTGACTTTAATTTTTATATTATTATTTTTAACAGACCGGGACAGGAAATTCGTTAAAAATTCATAACTTCTTCATCCGACGTCCGTTTTCGTCAGACTTTTTACCGTTGTGCTGCTATTTACGAGACCTTCGATTCTCGTTTAGGTCGTGTCGGCTAAAAATCACTCGATCTAAAATTCGAGTTTTTAGCTGTCTACTGCTAAGCTGAAACTTCGAAAAATAATAACTTCCTCATACGAAGTCAGATTTGGGTGTTCTTTTTATACCTACTCTCGGTTTAACGAACACTACGAGTTACGTTTAGATCACTAAGGCTAAAAAGTAGGTTATCGAAAACTCAGTTTTTACGACATTCAGCACCGAGCCGGTTTTGTCGTGAAACTTCGACAGGTCATAACTTCTTCGTTATAACTCGGATTTCGGCATTCTTTATATATCCGTAATCCTTGTCACGACCACTACAACTTTCTTAATAGATATCGGCTTTATTTAAAATTTATTTTCGACGCTCATTTTTATTCTTAATTAATTAACTCCTAGTAATTAAGCATAAAACACATAGAATTCACCTAATTCCTTTTTCATTTCTTCAAAATGAGTTACAAAGGTTAACCTAGAATATCACCTTAATATTAATGCCTAAGCTAGAAACACGAGTGTTACAATTCTCTCCCCCTTAGTATGATTCCGTCCCCGGAATCACACATCACCAAACAACTGCGGGTAGTGACTCATCATGTCACTCTCCGTTTCCCAGGTGAGATTTGGTCCATTCGTATGTTTCCAGCGCACAAGCACTAAATCAACCATCTTGCGTCGCAACTTCATAGTCTTACGGTCAACGATTGCCTCAGGTTCTTCAGACGATGGAGCTTATCCAATATATTAGGCAGTGATTACACACAACTCAGAGCCGAAAGAAGAGTTATGCAGATAGACGATGATCCGAGCTAGAGTTCCAGGCATGGGATATAGTTTTACTGAAGGTATCACCCTGGAAGGGTGTTATATGCTTTAGGAAGAGGGGAAAGTTGGGTCCCCAATTTATTGGACCGTTTCGAGTAGTCCCCAGAGTACGCAAGGTGGCCTACCGATTGGATCTACCTGAGGAGCATAGTCAGATTCACAACACCTTCCATGTTTCTCAGCTTCGGAAGTGTGTGGTTGATGATTCGGTGGTGGTTCCTTTGGACAACATTCAGGTCGATGATCGCCTGAATTATGTAGACAGGTTGGTGGCTATACTGGATAGGAAGATGAAGGCTTTGCGCGACAAGCTGGTACCTTTGGTTAAGGTTCAATGGCAACATCAAAAGGGTTCCGAGTGGACCTGGGACCCCGAGGCAGAGATGTGTGAGCACTATCCGGATCTATTCGTAGTCGAGGATTTCGAGGATGAAATCTAGTCCAAGTAGGGTTGAATTGTAACACCCGGTCCTTGCAGGTATATTTCTTTCCTTTATTGTAAGTTTGAAGTATGGTGAAGTTTTGTCCTACGTGGGGCGTAGGGTGGTCTCCTACACAGCATGTAGGAGGGTATATGGATACGGGACTTAAATGATCTACACAGGGCATAGATGAAGTTATGCAGCGTGTAGCTGCCTAGAACCAAAAATTTAATCTTGTGGTTTTGAGCCCAATTTAAAGGCTCTAACTCCCTTTAGGCCCTTCCATCCTCCCAAATGGCCTCTTTGAAACCCTAATCCCCATTGGTGTGTTTTTGGGACTTGTGAGTGTTTTGTCTTCACTTTTGAAGGAAAAAGAAGGTTGTGGAATCACTTCGAAGCTTAAATCAGCTTGGATCCAAAAGTTTCATTCCCTCAACCGTCTCCGGAAGGTATAAAGTTCCCACATTGATGTGTTTTAATGCTAGATCTACCTTGGCTATATGTTTTCATGTTTTTTGTCACAATAACCATGGTGTATTTGAGTATGAGCTACTCCATACCACTGTAGTGTCATTTCTAGACGTTTTTAGGATTGATAAGTCATAAAAATGAGAGCTTGGTCATTCTCATCCATCCATGCATGAGTTATGGAGCAATGGGTGACTTTTTGGACTTAGATTTTGATTGTGTTCCCTTGGTATGCTTGCAAATGGATAAAGTCTGAGACTTTATCCATTAATATGTTTGTAATAATAGATATTTGGAAGTTATAACAGATATTGGTCTGAATTAATGAATTAATGATTGAGTTTGGCTTTCAGGGGTTACGCAGGGCGTAAATTCCCTTACGCGGCACGTAGCTCCATTTTCCCTGTTTTGCCACCTTAGGAACCATGCAGGGCATAAAACTGTTACGTTGGGCATATAATGGATGAATATTGGCCTTTGACTTTTTTACGTTGACTTTGACTAAGTTTGACCTTAGGTCAAATGGGGTATTTTGAGTTGTAGTTTGAGACATGGTCGTTGTTTGTTGTATAGGTGACCTGTAGAGCCGGTATTAAGATCAATGATCGTTACTGCTTTATTCTCCACTTTGAGGTGAGTTTTCCTCACTATACTTGCGAAAGAAAGGCACAAAAGCTGGCCTACTAGATTGTGTTATGTATCCTTATGTATAAGATGTTTCTATGATGTATTGATCTGTTAAACTAGTAGATTTATGTGATTATTTGTACTTGATGGTAATTTATTATAGTTTGCATATGTTGACATAGTGTAGTTGGGTTGAGGTGGTACTGCTTTGTGCGGTAAGCCATCAAATCCGGGAGCAATCCAGTCAAAAGCCGAGGGCCAGGAGGGCAATCCAGTCTTATATTGCGGAATCGAGAGCAATCCATTCATAAGTTGAGGGCCGAGAGAGTAATCTAGTATTATGATATGGCTCGGGGGCAAGCCAGTCAGGACTTGTGGGTCGGGAAGGCAATCCAGTCCCGTACTGTAGGCTTAATGGCAATCCAGTCTAATGTTGAGGTCCGAGTGTGTATGCATTATATATGTATTGTTGTGTGTGGTACTTTGGGGAACACTCACTAATCTTCGGCTACATTTGTTGGTTTTCTGGTTTCAGGTACATCCGATGATAGGAGCATGGCAAAGGCGTGATTGTACACGTCATCTCATCAGTTGTCATATTCTTGGAGATTCTTGACTTTATTACTTTGATTTGATATGATTGTAAAACTATATTTTTGGTGACTTGGATTTGATGGAACATAGTTTTTACCTCTTTTAAAAATCAAAAATTTGCCTATGATTTTTGGGATGTTACAAGCTTTAAAGAGATTTTTAGACCTAAAGAGTTCAAGTTTTGAATGGAAATGAGTTTTTTTTAATATATAAGATTGTTTAAATGATTTTTTTTGGAGATTTCCCATTTGCCAAACTAAGATGCCAATTCATTTGACTTTGAAGATTTGAAATCCCAATTTTACTTACTAGGTATTTCCAATGCCTAACCTATATTTTGAAATATATTCAGGTAAAGGTGGTGAATGAAGGTTAGATGATCTTGGATATTTAAGAAGTCCATAATTATGTAGTGGTTACTTTATGTATGTAATAAAACACTTTTAAAACCTGTGAATGTTTAGAGAATGTAAGGCAATAGGACTGTTTTCCGAAAAATGATGTATCTGAGTATTTAAAGACTTGAAATGGTTTTAAACTATTAAAACAAAAAAGGAAGGGTTTTTAACGATCTTATACCTTTGTTAAATTATATAAGATTATTTTTTCCAGATAGAGGGGTGAAAGGTGAACATTGATAAATTAAAAATAATAGTAAATCTATCAAAACGGAAAGTTAAAATGCTTTCAACTGGAGTTAGAACGACATTATTGCAAACAATATTGGGAGTTGAGAAATATATATTATGTCAAGCTTTAAGGTTCTAACTCAAGTAATTCGGTTCTTAGAAACTTTAAGATCTCGGTTCTTTTGGGGGGGGGGGGGGGGAAAGCCATGAACGAAGATCAACTAGGTTAAGTAGGATTTAATGGTCATGTAAAAAAAGGTATTGTTGTCAGAAACTAGGAAATTTTTATTGTGTTTTTTCTTCAGTATTGACAATGGTGGTTTGTAAATGAAAGCAAATATTTGTGGGTTAAAGTGATTAATGTTGGATACAAGTGATAATAAGTTGATTCGACTCACAAAATTTTAGATAATTTATTCAAGATCTAAGAGGCTTTAAATAGCCATTATACATAGAGAAGACTGGAAAAAGCTCAAAAATCAAAATACATTGCCACATCCCTAATTCTACGTTCAACACGAGGAAGATAAGAAGGTATGACCGAGTAATATGAATTAACAAGTCACATAGACACATGACATAGGCCTTATTTAAATAGACTCAAATAAACATGGGCTAACCCAACCATAAATAACAACCTAATAAATTCCTTCCCTTAAACAAGTAAGCATTAAGCTTATTGTTTAACATATTGCACCCCGATTTCCTTCCTGATCAACTCAAATACATTCAGTGTCAATGGCTTGGTCATGATGTCTTCTAGATGCTCCTTTGTTCTACATAACTTTAGTTGGATGATATCTTTATTCACCACTTCTGTGCTTTAATGGAAACGGACATCTATACACTTTGTTCTTCGATGCATTACTAGGTTCTTTGACTGCTTTATGGCTAAACAACTATCACACATAATCTCCATTGTTCTATCTTTTTCTTCAAGTTCTTCGAGTATCCCTTTCATCCATACGCAATGACATGAACATGTTGTAGCCGCAACATATTATGCTTCGTTTGTTGACAAGGTGACCACTTCTTGCTTACGTGAGCTCCAATATATTGCAGCTCCACTGAGCAAAAACACATACCTTGATGTGCTTTTTTGATCCTCTAGATCACGGGCATAACTAATTTCAGTGAACACCTTTAACTTCTGACTTTGATCATTCCTGTAGTGTAACCCATAATTTATAGTCCCCTTTATATACCTCAATACTCACTTTGCCACAACCATGTGTTCTTCTTTGGGTTTTCACATAAATCGGCTAACAAGCCGACAACATACATCAAATCTGGCCGTGTCACTGTTAAGTACATGAGACTTCCTATGAGACTCATATACTTGGTGTTATTCACGTCCTTCGCTGCTATGAGCTTCATAAGTTTTGTACCAAGAACAATTGGATTCTTCACCTCATTTGCTTCCCACATTCTGAAACGCTTTAGGACTTATTTTGCATATTGTAATTGACACGATGTGATTCCTTCTGAATTCTGGTTAACTTTCCCTCCAAGGAAGAATTTCATCTTCCCTGGATCAGTCATTTCGAATTCATGTTGCATAGCTTTTTTTAAATGACTCAAACATCATTGGATCGTTTCCAACATAGATTAAATCATCAATGTATAAGATAATAATGATGACTTTATCCTTCACCTTCTTTAAAAATAGTGTGTGATCATGGCTACTTTTCTTGAACCCTTCACGTATGAAGTAACTTTCTATCCGATTAAACCAAGCTCGAGGAGATTGCTTTAATCCGTACAATGCACACTTTAACCTGTACACCTTAGCTTCCTCTACTTTCTTTATGAACCCCTTTGGTTGAGTGACATGCATCACCTCCTTAAGTTCACCATTTAAGAAGGTGCTTTTGACATCTAATTAGTATACTGTCCACTTTCTTTGTGTCGCCACTGCTATTAGAGTCCTGATCGCGTCCCACCGAGCCACAGGGGCGAACACTTCATTATAATTTACACCTTCTCACTTGGCATATCCTTTTACTACTAATTTGGCTTTGTATTTTTCAACCTTTCCAAGTTCATTGAGTTTTATCGTGTCTATCCATTCTACCCCTATAGGCTTGGTTCCAACTGGAGGGTCAACTAATTCTCATGTATGGTTTTTTTCTATGGCAGTATTCATTACTTGTACCTATTTGTCATCTTTGTAAGCTTCTTCATACGTTATTGGATTTGTCTTCATTGAACATATATTGAGTGTGTAGTAGTCATTCATCCATACAGGTGGTCTTTGAGTATGAGTGGGTGACTTAGGTTGTGGAGTTAGTGTGCTTTGATCCTATGAATTTCCGTAGGTGGCTGAGACATGCCTATTATGACCTTCATGTGTACTTTCAATTTGAGACATTCCTTGAACTGGTGAGCATGCTTCAATTCCAGAGTCTTATGTTAAGTTGGGAGGACTTTGTGGTTCTTCTGCATTATTGTCTTCCTGTTGATTCTCTTGTACTCTTTCATCATCTTCTAAAATTAGCTCATGTACTTTCTGGTTCTCTTTCAACCAATTGCAAGTTGAAACTTCATCAAAAACAACGCCTCTGCTGATCACTATTTTCTTGCTTACTTGGTCATACAATTGATAGGCTTTTGATTCTTGACTAACACCTAGAAATACACACTTATGACTTCTTGCATCTAATTTTGTTTGTAATTGAGCATGTATATAGACATACCCTATACATCCAAATACATTAAAATGCTCAACACTTTGTTTTGGCCCTGTCCATAAATCATCTGGTACCTTTTCATCAAGAATCCTGGTTATACACCTGTTTAACACATGATATGCCCATCTTGCTGCTTCTGTCCAAAAACACGTATGCACAATTTTTTTTTATTAGTAAGCACGGAACGATGTTTATTAGGGTATGGTTTCATCATTCTGCAACCCCATTTTGCATTGGGGTGTAGGCGGCTCAAAGCTACCTTTTAATGCCTTGAGCTTCACAAAACTTAGTGAAAGCATTTGAGGTGAACTCACCACCCCTGTCACTTCTAAAACACTTGATATTCATGCCGGTTTCCTTTTCCACAGATCTTTTAAAGCTCTTAAACAGTTCGAAACTTTCATTTTTATGTGACAAAAAATAATCCAAGACTTTCGAGTGTAATCGTCGATGAACACAAGTATGTGCCTCTTTCCACTGGTTGAGGAATGAGGGATAGGCCCACACAGGTCTGTATGTATCAACTGTAGTTTCTCTGTATCATGCTAGTTATCTTCTTGGGTATCACCTCTCTTTGTTGTTTTCTGATGACACAGATCTCACATAAAGCATGCTTCTCAGTGACTGAGGGTAGTCCTTTCACCATTTTTTTGTACATCATGGTCCTAATGGTCTTGTGGTTGAAGTTTCTAAACCTCTTGTGCCAAAGTTGGGTCTTTGAATCACCTCTAGCTTGTAGACATTCTAGTTGCTGAGACTGGAATGAAACATACACATGGAACATCTTGTTCTTTGTCATGTTGGATGATATGATCAAACCCTTTAAGGGTGGAAGACTGTACAAACACCACCTTGAATGACAAAAGTCAAGGATTTTTCTTGAATTTGTCCAACACTCATGACGTTTGATATTAGTAATGGTACATAGTAGACATGTGTAATCACTTGTGCCATGCCATTCATAGTGATACGAACATCACCGCTTCCCTTGACTTCCAGCTTGTGGACATTTCCCAGTCTGACCTTGTGTTGATATGTCTTATCAATATGAATGAACCACTCCTTAACTCCTGTCATGTGATGTGAGCAAGCTAAGTTCAGAAACCAGAATGCCTCTTTATCATGCTTATCTTCTTTCACTCTTGCCATTAACATTTTGGTTTCCTTTTTGTATTCTTTAATATCAATAGAAGCCATAAATAAAACTTCTTCATTGTCTTCAAAAATTACATATTTACTTGTCGGGTATCATTTGGACATTCATATTGGAAATGCCCCAATTGGTGGTATTTATAACATTCAATCTGAGACTTGTCAAATTGTGGTCTGTTCTCGTTTTGTGGTCTTCCCCGGCCATGACCTCTTCTTCTTTATGAGTTTCGTCTAGCTCAGCCTCTTACACATCCAATATTTTGATCGGCATGGCCCTGACATTTTAGAGATCTTGTGCAAAAATCAAAATTAATGTCCTATAAAAAAAACTTTGGTAAAATATTATTAAGTCAGTTCTCTACCGATAAATTCAACTTAGAGTTGATAACAAGCATCTTATAAACTTCTTACCTAAGCAACACATACGAGTCTCCTCTCATTAATAATAAATTGAAAGTGTTACTAATAACTTTTCAAAGTAAGATAAACATCCAACACATTACTATTTTCTAAACATTAACCTTCTAGAATTTGCAGAAATAAATTCAACTATTATACTTTCATAATCGATATTTTCAATTGAAATCAAAATCAACGCGTTTAATCTATTTCCTGAGGAATGATAGATTGTAAATAAGATTCTAAATGGGAACAGTCAACAATAGTATGTTAGATAAGAAACTGGATAAGTGTTTATATTTTATGAGAAATTTAGTATCGTGTTAGTTGTATTACGTTCAATTGGCATTATTTGTAATCATTTCAGTTTTTTGAATAAATCATCATTATCAATGTTTGAGATATGACCATTTTCTAACATCTTTTCAAGATTTTTGCAACTTGCCTTTACTTCATTAATTTTTTTTGTGACTTTAATTATTCTATTGTGAATGATTGTTGAGTTGAATATCCATGTACTAGTTCATATGATTCTATATCACTCTCTTTAAAATGTTTTTTCTTAAAAATTGGTAATTTATTATTACTCTATAAGAAACACACTGCTCATTGTATCATCAATATACATGGTTTTCATATTTTAGTTAATGGTGTACCCGAGCCGGTTATTTGAGATAGCCCCATACCGACCTGGGTCCCCAGGACGAGCAGTAAAGAATCACAGCCTGTCACGAACGAATAATCGTACATGAAAAGGGAGGAATATGGTACAATAAAGTAATAAAAGGACAAAAGGTTCACCTCCCTACAGACCGGGTAATAAATGAAGAACCGGGCCAAGCCATGAACCTACAGAATCACAAAAGGCCTATAAAAGCTCTTAAAAGCCTGGTAACCAGGTATGAAAGAATAAGGGCAAGAAACACTATATAAAATATCTAAGTAATTCTCATATTCACAATCTAACTTGGTTATCGGAGAGCAATATCGGGGTCCAACCCTCAGTATGGCTTCCTAACCTAGCAGATGTTTATTTAGTGGAGAGCGGATTCATGGATGCTTATTAGACAGAATCCCAGGATGAAGAGCTAACCATGCACTTGGAACTAGCAATAACAACATTGACGCCATTCGTATTATAAAGGTGTCATAGTAACATGCGACGGAGGCACTCAACGAAAATTTTGCGAATAATATTATACATGCTATGCAATACAATAACCGATCGACTGAACGCAAAACGACCTTTACCGTATATGGAAGGAAGCGACATTGCATGTCTACATAAAATTTTTACAACAGAAAAAGAACATACCACACATCACCATGTAGATGAGTTGATACTTATATATGGGCACATATACGATATAGGTATCCAAATGATATACTGTGATAGCGAAAGCTCAACATAAATCATGTACAATCACTATTTCTCACAATTACCAGAGCAGATACAGAAAAAATGTGAAATAGCCAGCAGGACACTTAACAAGTTTCATGGGACACTCTGTGTGGCCAAAAGGAATATTATTCATTCCACTGACCTTAACAGATCAGGTGACACAAGCCAAAAACACACATATGTTAGACTTCACAATTGTATAATCAATGTCACCATAGAATGTCATATTTGGGAGAACCGAAATGAAAAAGTTTGAAGACATCACATCGACGATCCATGTTGTAGTTTGGTTTAAAACGCCAACTGTATATGGGACAATTCACAATAAGATATCGAGAATACCCATGGCAATGATAGTAGTAGAAGAAGCGAAAATGACAACGTTAGAACGGAAGCAAGCGAGTAACGAGACAGTGGAAGTTGTCATAAACAACAGATACACAGATCAAGAAATAAAACTCGTAGCAGGGTTACCGGGAAACCTAAAACAGGGGCTAATGAATTTATTGAAAGAAAGCGTTGACGTATTTTCTTGGGAAGCAGTGGACATGACCCGCACACCAATACAACTAGTTGACCACAAATTAAATGATAAGCTGGGAAACAAACCGATCCGAAAAAAAGAGAGGACAATCAAAGGATAGGAAAAAAGCAATAAATGATGAAGTAAATAAGTTAGTAAGGGCAAACATAGTAAGGGAGTCACTTTTCCCATCTTGGGTATCAAACCCAGTATTGGTAAGAAAGGAGATGGGCAATGGAGAATGTTTATAGATTTTTCAAACTTAAACAAAGCATCCCCAAAGGACTGCTATCCACTACCATCTATTGATGAAAAGATAGAATCTTTACATGGCCATAAGTGGAAGAGTTTCCTAGATGTTTACAAAGGCTACCACCGAATACACATGCACAAAGGAGACGAGGAAAAAACTTCTTTCCATACAGACAGGGGAACATTTTGTTACATAAAAATGTCATTTGGACTGAGAAATGGAAGGGAAACATACCAAAGCTTAGCAGACAAAGTCTTCGAGCCATAAATAGGTAGAAATATTCAAGTCTATGGGGACGTCATGGTCATCAAAAGCAAAGATGACAATCATATTCTATAGGACATATCATAAACCTTCGCCAATCTAAGGTTGGCAAACATGAAATTGAACCCACAAAAATGTATATTCGGACGGAAGAAGGAAGGTTATTAGGACATGTGATTACAAATGACGGAATAAAGAAAACCACAAAAAGATAGAGTCATTATTAGAAATGCGTTCACCAAAAACAGTGAAACAGGTACAAGCATTAAACAGAAAATTGGCAACACTAGGACTTTTCTTAGCTAAATTTGTAGAAAAAATGTTCCCTTTATACAAAACATTGAAAAGAGTACTAGATAAAAGGAAATTCCATGGATGGAGGAAGCAGAGAACGCATTCAAAAAACTCAAGATAGCATTAGCCGAATTGCCCACATTGACATCGCTAATCCCGAGTGAAGTTTTGAAGATATACTTATCGACGTCAAAGACAACAGCCGATACAGTATTATTAGAAAACAGAGAAGATAGACAGATTCCCATCTACTTTGTCAGCCACGTCTTACAAGGAGTAGAGGTAGGATACTCAGATATGGAAAAATTAGCATTATCCCTAGTAAACACAGAAAGACGATTGAGGAGGTATTTCTTAGCTCATTCCATACAGGTCCTTACAAACATACCACTACGATAAGTGCTACTAAAACTAGAGAATTTGGGAAGATTAGCTAAGTAGGCTATGGAATTGGGAGAACATGAAATCGTATTCAAACCAAGAACCAACATAAAAGCACAAGCATTAATAGACTTTATTGTTGAAATAACGGGTAAACATGGATGTATCATCAGTAGTAGAACCAGATGTTCAAGTAACAAACACGGAAGGCACACAAGGAAATCAATGGAGGTTGTACTCAGATGGATCTTCCTGTATAGAAGGGACAGGATCCGACTTGGTACTAACGACTCCAACAGGAGAAGAAGTAACTTATGCGCTAAGATTTGATTTCCAGGCGTCAAATAATGAATCGGAATATGAGGCACTCATTGCAGGACTACAAGTAGCTATCAAAATGGGGTGCGAGTACATACATGCCTTTATAGACTCGATGGTAGTGGCTAACCAAACCAATGGATTATATGAGACCCGAGGGAAAAATCTCGCGCAATATGCAGAAAAAGTTAAAGCATTAACAAAGCAATTTAGAAGCTTCAATTTGGAACAAGTTCCAAGATTAAAGAATAAAAGAGAGGACACATTAGGCAAACTAGCATCCTCAACTTTCCCCCATTTGTCCAAAAAAGTGTTAGTAGAAATAGTGCAAGCAAAAGTAATAGAAGAAATACCGGTAATGACCATAACAACAGGGACGAGTGATTGAAAGAAACCATTAATATAACACTTGATGGAAGGGAAATTACCCCAGGATGATAAACAAGCCAGAAAATTACGAGTCAAGGCACCATCTTTCGTAGTAGATAATGGAGTTTTGTACAAGAAATGATACTTAACACCTTGCTTACATTGCCTAAATGGCAAGGAAATGGAGTACCTCGTAAGAGAGATGCATGAAGGAATTACCGGAGTACACAAAGTCACGTGAACAATATTATGGAAAATCGCAAGGGTTGGGTACTATCGGCTAACCATGTATCAAGACGCGGAGGATATACTCTATAGATGCGAAAAATGCTAGAAGAACGTACCAATCCCAAGGAAATCAAGAACACTAATTATTAGCATTAGCAGCCTGTAACATCCCGAGATTTGTCATTTATAGTCCCTAGGTTTGGAGGGGTGACGCCATGAGAAGCCTAAGGGTTAAATTGCAAATTTGGGATCAGGAGAAGTATGCTGCGCGTACATAAGGGTACACTGAGTGTACTAGGTGCGCCTTAGTACGCTGGGCGTACTCATGTCAGAAGGAAACCCTAGTATTTAGGGTTTGGGTGTTATATAAACGTCCTTATGAGCTCATAACCCTCCCTTACCTTAGCCTCCATAGTTTTGAGCCGTTTTCCCCAAACCCTAGCCTCTCTCTTGAGTGTGTGAGCCAAAAGAGTGTATTTTTAGTAGTTAAAGAAGAAGGAGTTGCATCAAGGTGTTGGAGAAGGAAGACAAGCTAGTAGATCTGAGGTCTCTTTGTACTCTAGAAGCTCTAGGAGGTAAAAAGCTGTCACAACTAGCCTTTTTAGCTATGAAATTCTGTCTTCATGTAAAGATCAACTCTTATATAACTTGTAATCTAAGTTGATGTCATGTACTACGCTCATTCAAAATCAGCCATTTGAATCAAAACTCATGAGTGAAGTTCAAAACCTAATTCAACGCATCTAATATACCTAACTGTGGGTTTGAAACCCTAGTAGCCCGGTTCAAACATTTTAATGGGCCAGGAATCAGTTATTGGGCCTAATGGACCAATAAACCCTCAACTTGATTCTTTTAATCTAAGAGTCTTCAATTGGGCCGTAATTGGACCCACATTTATTAAACTATAACATTTTGGGCCTCAAGACTTTTTATGGGCCTTATTGGGCCTAAACTGTCCCACGTCATTTTCATAAACCCTATTGGGCCGTAAACTATCTTCTTGGGCTTCGTTGGGCCGAAAACCCAAATTCCTTTATCATTTTGGGCTGTAAACCCTTATATGGGCCCAATGGGCCAAAAACTCCTATCATGAGCCTTATAATTTCGAAAATACTCAATAATGGCCCAAACTTTTCTTTTTTCTCCTTTCATTCTCGAATTTGAGTGTATATATATATATATATATATATATATATATATATATATATATATATATACATGCAAAAATATAATAATATGGGAAAATTGTGAGGAAGATACCTCACCATTGCATGGTGAGTATCCACGCTTAATATCCATCAAATATCCTTGTGAAACTCATTTATCCATGCATGTCCCATCACACTTCTCTCTTCTCTCCCTCTTCTTCTTATTCACAGCCAAAGCCCCCTTCACTCACCACTGTCCATTCCAAACTTCCAACACTTCAATCCTCCTCTCAGGTCCATCTAAGGTTCTCTCATTTTCATCCCTCAAAAATTCGTGAACTAGGGTGTGTTCACCAAGATTTTCTTCAAAGATCATCACTCATTTGGTAAGCTACTCTTTAAGTTTAATGATTAACTTCATTTTATGATAAGCTTGATGATCATCACTCATTTCGAAAATCTCCAGTCAAGAAGCTTCTAGGGGCGAGATCTCATCCATCCTTCATCAAAAACGGAAATCTCCAAAGTAAAGTAAGTTCATACCCCCTATTTTCGGTTTTTACTATGTTTTGGGGGAGAATACAAGTTGTTTTGTGTAGATCTATGTGTGTATGCATGATTTTGTGTGTTTTTCATGATATATGTGTGATTATATGTTATAAACTCCATGAACTTGAAAGTATGTTAAAATATGATGATATTTGTAGAACATAACATTTATTGCAAACTTATTATGTAAAGAAAGGTTTTAAAATACTTCAAGTTTGCTTAAAACTAAGAAAATTACATAAAAGGGCCAAAAATGCCAAAATAATAAAAAATGAGGTTATTATATGTAACTCATGATTTTAAGGGACCAAAAAAAAGGATTATTTTTTATAAATATGAATCCTTATGGAATTTGTGATTTTAAAAGGGTTAAAAGTGAAAATTTTCACAAATGGGCCTCATTTTTGGGCTTTCACGTTTTTTGGGCCAAAATGTTAAATTTTTGGACTTTTGTGGGCTTAAGTTTCATTTTCAACAAAGTTATGCCAAAAATGTAAATTTTGATAAGAACTGAAAAAGTAAATTTATTAATACTTAGGCCAAAAAGATAAATTTATTTATAAGTGGGCCGAGAATGCACATTTTCATAAAATTAAGCCAAAAATGATATTTTTGACAAAAGTGAGTTAAAAATGTTATTTTTACTTAAAACTAGCCTTAAATGCAAACTTTGGCCTTAAAGGACCTAAAATGTCATTTTTACCAAAAATGTGCCATAATTGTAAATTTTCGGTTTTTAGGACCGAAAATGTCTTTTTACAAAAAGTGGGCTTTTTATGTCATTTTAATAAACAACGAAGCTTAAAAAACCAACGTAACAAACCACTGATCAATTACGTCATTTATACTTTTACTAGGCCTGGAATATAATCTATATGGTTAGTGGGCCTTAGTGGTCCACTTATATGTTTATTGGGTCTGGAATATACCTTATATGCTTATTGGGCCTGGAATATAATCTACATGCTTAGTGGGTCTTAGTTGTCCACTTACATGTTTATTGGGCCTGGAATATACCTTTCATGTTTATTCGCGTAAATTCGATTAAGGATCTAGTGAGACGTTTCGTTTGGCACCAAATGAGTGTACAAACGTAGCATGTAGTTATAACCAGAGTCTCCAGGATAGAGAGCGAGAGTTTGTGTATAGATCTATACGGGGGTGACACCCCACACCTGAGCTGTTCGCTACAGTTAGACTAGGCCAGTCTAGGGTGACAAACCTTACCTTAAACAAGTCGGCGTCTTATAGACGTCATGGCAGGCGAAATTGTCATTATTAAGTATGGTTATAACGGCTCACTTAGAGGAATTAACACCATTATAAAATTTACGAGAAACATTCTTTTGTGGAAACACGGTAACCTACACACACTGGTACTCAACCTCGGGTGTTGAGATTCCAACCTTTTCAGAAACGGACAACATCGGGTTCTGTGGGGTCATTTTCTTTATATTCTCATAAACATTAACACACACGCATTAATACAAGATCGAACACAAACATTTCAAACCGTTTTTCAGAAAATATCGGATTTTTTGGTGTTTACAAAGTAATACAAAACATTTTTTTTCTAAACATGCTTATGAACTCACCAACATTATATATGTTGACCTTTTTAAATTAACTTGTATTCTCAGGAAATCATTGAGCAGGTTGGTCAGCAAGAATACCTGGATGTTTTGTTATGTTTTGTTTTCATCATACTCTGGATATTTTGGCATGTAATATTGAAATACAATCTTTGATGTAAACCCATGACAGTTGTAATATTACATGTGTGATGATGATGATGTTATGTTTCAATTATATACACTGTGATGATACTACAATATTGAAGTCACTCAAGCCCTCGGACGTTTCCGCTGTCTGGTTCGGGGGTGTGACAGATTGATATCAGAGCATTGTTTATAGTGAACTGGCATATCTAATAATTTAACATATGCAACTATAAATACAATGGGACTAAAACACTCTGAATAAAATAATTAACATACATGCCTAGGTGTACATTAATACTATAACTCTAAGAGCTTTTGGAGGAAACTGAACGCCGTGGTTAAACCTGGACCTTTATGAAGTCGTATTGGGGATAAATAGAGCCTGATCAACTATATTTATTCAAAATACGACCAACACGTGTTTGGGAGTGATCATGGTGGACAATGAATCTAGAAACTTACCAACCTTGTATCCAAAAAGCTTTTAAGGAACTCAAACATAAGCAATTAAAATACTATAGGAGTATTTGGAATGCTATCTACATACACTCCCCTTACACATTTATCACCCCTCATGCAGACCATATGGCCGGATTCCATCACCCAAGAGATCCCTATTACCCTAACCAGGGGAATGGAGGATGGTTAGAGCCGGAATCGGAGGAAGAGCCGGAGGAAGAACCAGAAGAAGAACCCAAAGAAAAACCTGTAGGAGGACCGGCAGAACCGGTAGCAGAGTCAGATAAGGAGGAGGCTGATGGTAATGATGCAGATGACTCGGACGTGGAGTCCGAAGTCATCAAACCGCCATACATGGCTAGGGTGCCCCCTTACAGGATGGGTCCCAATGGTCCTACGCCCCCATGGGCATAGGAGATTTGGAGATGGAGTCGCCAGCAGGGGGTGCGTCCCCCATTAGGTATGAACCGGGACTACTACGACCTGAGTCACGGTGGACCTGCTGATCGAGCCCTGCCAGTGATGGTAAGGAGGACGCGCGACATCGGCGAGCAGGCACAGCCAACCGCCGGTTAAATGGTTGCCACGAGAGCCGCGGTTGAGCACGTGGAAAGGATAACACATGAGGTAGTCAGGGACTACCAGGCGGGACAGACAGCATTGCATGCCCGACTTCGAGCCACCGAGCATCACCTGGCCAGACTCCAGGGTGCATCTACCTCGTCGTCAGCTCCACCAGACCCTCCCCACCACGACTAGGAACGACTTCATCTGCCATCACTATTGTTATGATTTCCTTTTATGTACTACTCTATGTATTATCGACTTCATGATTAAGTGATTACACTACTCATGGAGTCGTCACGCTGTCGGATTTTATTTCTTTCGTGTATTGTATGCCTTATATAGGCAAATTTTCATGCATTAAAAAGATTATTATTAATGAAAGCAGTAGAATATATTATCATGATGTTGTTATCTGCTATGTGTTCTATTACTTTTATTTCATGTTAATTGTATGCATTCATTTACACATACAACCGAATCACCGAAACTGTTCTATAATTAAGGAATCGCAAAACCAGAATGCACTAAATACTCAACATCTTTCCGTTCCATGACAGAAGATGCCTCAGAGACCGAATCGCGGAAACAACACGACACCAACACCACCGGAGATAAACTCAGCTGTGTTCCAAGCGACGGTGTTAGCTGCGGTCACCGCAGCACTGGCACATATTCACAACGGAAATAATGGTGGAGGTAGCGGGAAAAGAGCCGGAAGTTGAAACCAGGGGATGAACCAAGGACCCACAAGGACCTGTACCTACAAGGATTTCATGAATGCCAAGCCTCGAACCTTCAACGTGACAGGAGGCGTAATAACTCTAAAGAGGTGGATAGAAAAAGTTGAATCAGTATTCGAGATCTGCGGATGCCCCGAGGAGTGCGAGGTGAAGTTTGCAGCTTGCACATTCGTCGATCAAGCGCTTTCTTAGTGGAATGGTTACGTGAAGGCCATGACACTCCCAGTGATGAACGCTATGCCATGGGAGGAGCTGAAAGAAATGCTAATGGAAGAATACTGTCCCAGAGGGGAGATCCAGAAGATGGAGCAGGAACTGTGGAATCTCACAGTTCAGAACTCCGACATCGATGCTTACATCTCGAGGTTTAGTGAGTTGTCAATCTTGTGTCCAGGCATGATCACATCTGAAGGAAATAAGATTGAAAGATTCATTTGGGGATTTACCTCTCCAATTCAAGGAAATGTAATAGCAGCTAACCCGGAGACATATGACAGTGCTAAAATATTAGCCAAGAAGCTCTACAACCATGGCAACAAGAAGGGTTCCAAAGCAGGAGAAACTGAAGGCAAGAAAGAGTGAAAAGATAACAAGAACAACAAGGACAACAAACGAAAAGGGCGACAAAACCACGAGTCATCGAAAAAGCAACAAACTGTAGCAGTCCACGCTGCTACTGCTCAGGTTTCCTCAACACCACATGCTCCAGCCTCGACTACACCAACTGCTACTAAGCAATACTCGGGAACCCTGCCCAAGTGTAACAAATGCATCTACCACCACTATGGAGAATGCAGAGATATGGAATGTACAAGTTGCAACCGTAAGGGCCATACCGCTTGATACTGCAGATCTCAACCCCAACCGAACCAACAGCCAAACCACAACAACCACAACAACAACAACAACAACAACAACAACATCATCATCAACAACAACAACAACAACAACAACAACAACAACAACAACAACAACAACTGCAACAACAATAACGTTGGGGCTTGTCACACTTGTTATGGATGTGGAGGAACCGGTCATTTCAGACGCAATTGCCCCAAAGCCAACAACCAAGGGGCAGGAGGATCAGGAAGGGTCCTGACGTTGGGTCAAGGTGAAGCAGTTCAAGACCCGACGGTTGTTACTGGTACGTTCCCACTTAACAACACTTACGCATGCATTTTATTTGATAGCGGAGCTTCGTAAGTAACAAATTCAAACACTTACTAAAACAACAACCCTAGAAGCTAAACGAAGCCTTCACGGTGGAGATGGCTAATGGGAAAACCGAAACAACCAAAGATGTTTACGTAGGGTGCACATTAACACTAAACAATCATTCATTTCAAATAGATTTGATGCCAGTAAATATTAGGAGTTTTGATGTGATAATCGGCATGGACTGGTTAAGCCCCCACCGTGCTGATATTATGTGTCACGAGAAGGTCGTTCGCCTTCACCTACCCAATCACAAAACCTTAATAATCTATGGTGATAAGTCTGGCGCCAATCTTCGTCTTTTCTCGTGCATCGAGGCATCAGAAGTGCCTGCACAAGAAGAGCTATGCTTTCTTCACTCATGTTGTTGACAAAGCCAAAGAAGAAGTAAACATTAAAGACATCTCAGTGGCATGCGACTTTCCGGATGTATTTCCTAAAGACCTTCTGGGAATACCCCTAGAAAGACAGATTGAATTTCGAATTGACCTCATACCAGGAGCCACATCAATTGCCAAATCACCCTACAGGTTAGCTCCCACCGAAATGCAGGAGTTATCCAGTCAATTAAGCGAATTGTTGAGCAAAGGATTCATCAGACCAAGCTACTCACCCTGGGGAGCTCTGGTCTTGTTTGTCAAGAAGAAGGACAGATCCTTCAGAATGTGCATCGATTATAGGGAATTGAATAAGCTCACTGTCAAAAACCGATACCCACTCCCTCGGATTGACGATCTATTTGACCAGCTTCAAGGAGCTAGTTACTTCTCCAAAATAGATTTAAGATCCGGTTATCATCAGCTCCGAGTCCGAGCAGAGGAGATTCCAAAAACTGCTTTCCGAACTCGATACAGTCATTACGAATTTGTTGTGATGCCCTTTCAGTCTGAGAAATGCCCCCGCAACATTTATGGACCTCATGAATCGCGTCTACCGCCCATTCCTCGATAACTTCGTAATCGTCTTCATCGATGATATTCTCATATACTCCCGAAGCAAGGAGGAGCACGGTCAACATCTTCGTCAAATCTTGGAAACTCTAAGAGCTGAAAGGCTATACGCGAAACTCTCATAATACGAGTTCTGGATTCTCAGTGTAAACTTATTGGGTCATGTAGTCAGTGAGGAAGGGATTCATGTAGATCCTTCCAAGATCAAGGCCATTGAAGGCTGGGCGATTCCGAAAACACCAACGAAAATTCGACAATTCTTGGTTCTCGCAGGCTACTACCGAAGGTTTATTCAGAACTTCTCCAAGATGGCCAAGCCCCTCGCCACCTTGACACAAAAAAGGGTATATTTCAAGTGGACGGATAAGCAAGAAGCTGCCTTCCAAACCTTGAAGCGAGCCCTCTGTAGTGCACCAGTGCTATCCTTACCTGAGGGAACCGAAGACTTCGTAGTCTATTGAGATGCTTCGAACCAAGGGTTAGGATGTGTCCTCATGCAGCGTGGAAAGGTGATAGCTTACGTGTCCAGACAATTGAAGACACATGAAGTAAATGACACCACCTATGATCTCGATCTGGGAGTTGTGGTCTTCGCCCTAAAGATTTGGAGGCACTACCTCTACAGTACAAAGATCACCATATTCACGGATCACAAAAGCCTCCAGCACATTCTAAACCAAAATGAGCTAAACATGAGGAATTGAAGGTGGGTTGAGCTGCTAAATGATTACGAATGCGAGATCAAGTACCACCCATGCAAGGCTAACATGGTAGCTGATGCCCAGAGCAGTAAAGAATACTCAGGTCGTCGGGTGAAGATATTATCGATAACCATCCACTCCCAACTAACCTCACAGATCAAGGGAGCCCAATCAGAGGCATTGAAGCCGGAGAACATCGTAAATGAAACACTACGTGGGATGGATAAAAACCTTGAAACCAAAAAGGACGGAGCTTACTACTTCATGAATAGAGTCTGGGTCCCTAAATTTGGGGGATTCAGAGAGATAGTCATGAGCGAGGCTCATAAAATGTGATATTCCGTCCATACAGGTTTGGATAAAATGTACCTGGACATCAAACAAAAATATTGGTGGCCAAATATGAAGGCAGAGATCGCCACTTACGTGGGAAAGTGTCTCACTTGCGCCAAAGTGAAAGTGGAGTATTAGAAGCCCTCGTCATTATTACAACAGCCAGTGATACTCGAGTGGAAATGGGAAAGGATTACCATGGACTTTATAACCAAATTACCTAAGACAGTAGACAGATTGAATGCTATCTGGGTGATTGTCGATAGGTTAACCAAATCCGCCCATTTCCTGCCAATAAAAGAATCGTACAAGATGGAGAGATTAACACGAATCTATATAAAAGAGATCGTGAGCCTTCATGGGGTGCCAATATCTATTATCTCGGATCGGGATAGTGGATTTACTTCACGGTTTTGGCAGTCGCTCCAGAAGGCAATGGGAACACAACTGGACATGAGCACTGCTTAACACCCTCAAACTGATGGCCAGAGCGAACGAACCGATCAAACACTTGAAGACATGTTCCGAGCCTGTGTGATCGATTTTGGCAAATCTTGGGATACCCACTTGCCTTTAATTGAGTTCTCGTACAACAACACCTATCACACGAGCATAAGGGTTGCTCCTTTTGAGGCTTTATATGGTCGCAAATGCAGATCGCCTCTCTGCTAGGCTGAGGTGGGTGACATCCAGCTGGAAAAAGGGAAATCACCAAGCATCACTCTTACAGGACCAGAGATCATTCGAGAAACTACAGAAAAGATAATCCAAATCAAGGCTCGACTTCAAGCATCGCGTGAACGACAAAAGAGTTATGCTGACAAACGACGAAAGCCTCTGGAATTCCAAGTCGGAGATCGGGTGCTATTTAAGGTCTCTCCCTGGAAACGGATGATCTATTTTGGGAAACGGGGAAAACTAAATCCGCGATACAACGGACCGTTCGAGATTCTTGCCCGAATTGGTCCGGTGGCATATAAGTTGTAGCTACCTGCGAAGCTCAGCAACGTACACCCCGTGTTCCACGTCTCGAATCTGAAAAAGTGTTTATATGATGAAACCCTTGTCATTCTTATGGAAGAGATCGAAATAAACGAGAATCTCCTGTTCGTCGAGGACCCGGTTGAGATAATGGATAGGGTAGTGAAGCGTAGGAAACAGAGTCGCATTCTGATTGTGAAGGTTCGATGGAACGCTAAGCATGGACTGGAATTCACATGGGCATGCGAAAACCACATGAAGCAGAAGTACACTCATTTATTCTCTCATTCATAGTTGATCTTTCAAAAGAATTTTGGGACGAAATTCCCTCTAACGGGGGGATGATGTCACAACTAGCCTTTTTAGCTAGGAAATTCTGTCTTCATGTAAAGATCAACTCTTGTATAACTTGTAATCTAAGTTGATGTCATGTACTACGCTCATTCAAAATCAGCCATTTGAATCAAAACTCATGAGTGAAGTTCGAAACCTAATTCAACGCATCTCATATACCTAACTGTGGAGTTGAAACCCTAATAGCCCGGTTCAAACATTTTAATGGGCCAAGAATCATTTATTGGGCCTAATGGACCAATAAACCCTCAACTTGATTCTTTTAAGCTAAGAGTCTTCAATTGGGCCGTAATTGGACCCACATTCATTAAACTATAACATTTTGGGCCTCAACACTTTTTATGAGCCTTATTGGGCCTAAACTGTCCCACGTCATTTTCATAAACCCTATTGGACCGTAAACTATCTTCTGGGGCTTCATTGGGCCGAAAACCCAAATTCCTTTATCATTTTGGGCCATAAACCCTTATATGGGCCCAATGGGCCGAAAACTCCTATCATGAGCCTTATAATTTCGAAAATACTCAATAATGGCCCAAACTTTTCCTTTCTCTCCTTTCATTCTCGAATTTGAGTATATATATATATATATATATATATATATATATATATATATATATATATATATATATATATATATATATATATATATATATATATATATATACATGCATAAAAAAATGGGAAAATTGTGAGGAAGACACCTCACCATTGCATGGTGAGTATCCATGCTTAATATCCATCAAATATCCATGTTAAACTCATTTATCCATGCATGTCCCATCACACTTCTCTCTTCTCTCCCTCTTCTTCTTATTCACGGCCAAAGCCCCCTTCACTCACCACTCTCCATTCCAAACTTCCAATACTACAATCCTCCTCTCAAAGCCATCTAAGGTTCTCTCATTTTCATCCCTCAAAAATTCGTGAACTAGGGTGTGTTCACCAAGTTTTTCTTCAAAGATCATCACTCATTTGGTAAGCTACTCTTTATGCTTGATGATTAACTTCATTTTATGATAATCTTCACTCCTTAACATATCATTTCGTGATCTATGCCCTTAGAACCATCTTAAGTTCGAAAAACTCCACTCAAGAAGCTTCTAGGGCCGAGATCTTATCCATCCTTCATCAAAAACTGAAATCTCCTGTAACGACCCAAAAATCAAGGTTAAAAAATTTCATTTTTAATATAGCCAAAACATAGATATCATCTATTCTAAACATTCCAAAACATCGTTAGTTAAAACATTTATCAGAGTTCTTCCCAAAATCATTCATTGCGGAAGACATGGGTGTGTGCACTGCGATCAATCTGAGCCCTTCCTTTCCAAAACGATGATACGTGAAACCATAAACAAACCTGTAAGCACGAAGTTTAGTGAGTTTCCCAGAGAATACCACACATACAATCTACATATCACATAACCTGATAGCAATAAAAGTTACCTATATCACAAAAGCCATGCATACATAAACCTGTAAGGATGTCGTGGGCTCCCCCCAGGGTCTTACACCTTCGTGCCATGGGCTACCCCACATGTTCTTTACCTAGGAATGCCATGGGCTACCCCACATGGTCTTACATCCAATGCCATGGGCTACCCCACATGGTCTTTACCTAGGAATGCGATGGGGTACCCCACATGGTCTTACATCCAATGTCACGGGCTCCCCCGGGGTCTTCCATGTAATAAAACACAATCACATAGCATATCAAATCACTTAAATGACTAACACAAGAAGCATAGGGGTAGATGAAAGCAGGAGCAAAGGGGATTGAATGAGGGATGAATCTTCTGAACTGCTTGAGAGCTGGAAGATTGGGATATCCCGACTTCCCATTCTTATACCCGCTTTAAAAGGTAAGATATCAACCTTTGATGGGGGGCTCTCACAGGTCTACTCGCCAGTGTCTTCCTTCCACAAGTGCTACCTATGCTTCCCGGTTATAAGATCTTATACAGAAGAAGAGCCTCTAGGATCATTCATCATCCTCAGCGGCTTGAGCAGGCTTCTCAATGGCTTGGATAGCCCCTGAAGTAATATCCTAATGTGTACTCAAGAACACAAGAAAAGAGCTTTTAAATGGCCTTTTTTATTATTATCAAAAAGTAGTGTTTTCCCGTGTTTTTCGGCCATAAACTAGAGAGTTAGGTTAAAGGTAAGCCGACTAAGAGGACTAGGAGCTTAGCTTGATGGCGAGAAAGGGTTTCAAAGAGGAGAACGAGGACAGCTGACTACTGCTAAAAGTCAGACTACGAGTACACAATGTATGATTGAAAACTGCCGCTGCATACTACCCGGTAATTGCAGGTCTGACTGATGCCTTCTCTCCAACAGCTGCTTCAATCAATGTGAAGTCTGACTACGAGGCCTCTTAGCCCGCAACTGACTACTTATTGAAATGAAAGACCGAACAATTAAGGCTATGTAACGAGGTAAATTTTAAAACAATTTTTCATTTTTCAAACGCAATAAAACTCATATAATATTCTGAAAATCTCATGTGTATCAATATCATCACAATAAAACATATCCCAAAATCTCAAAAACATAATCCTCTGCCAGTGTGTACGGCACTCCGGTCGATGTGTCTCACCGGGACCCTCCAGTCCCGTAGCTCGTTAGACCCTCCAGTCTGGTCTAGCTCGTTGGACCCTCCGGTCCGGTCTAAATCGTTGGACCCTTCGGGCCGGTCTATATAACACATAGCATACATATATCACAATGCACATAAACTCAAACATACACATAACACATAAGACCCTCCGGTCTGCACATATATACCACTCTAGGTAATGTATAGTGAGAAGACTCACCTCGGCTAGCAGGTGAGTAAATAACCTCGCGCTCGGATCTCGAACTAGCCTCCTCCTAACATAAAGGATGAATATCTCTAATTAATACTCTTTTGACGACTCAGATAACCGGAGGCAATTCTTTCTCTTTCTAACTCTTTGAAGTGGGTAAAAGACCATTTTACCCCTCCAAGGTCTCTATCACTTATGTTGACCAAAACCCCAAAGTCAACAGAAGTCGAACTCGAGTCAACAGTCCAAGTTTGACCCGACTCGTCGAGTGCACTCCTGCGACTCGTCGAGTCCCCGCGTATCCTCAGAAGTCTCAAAAGTCCAGCTCAACTCGTCGAGTTGACCCCCAACTCGCCGAGTTATCGCACAATCAAACCATCGGGACAAACCCTCGCCGACTCGTCGAGTCAGTTCATGGACTCAGCGAGTCCCTTTAATCTGATTTCTCATTCAGACGATTTAATGCAGATCTATCACTCCAATCACTAGATCTACTATTCTAAGGCTCGAATAGCACGTAAAGCTGCAAGCTTTACGTTCATGCATGGCATGTAAGGCTCATAATGCCAAAACATGCTCCAATAAGGGCTAGATGTACAAGAGCTTTCTTCCAACTCAATAAAGCTCGGGTTTCTGGACTCACAAGGCCACTCATAGTCCAGATCTGAGGTCCCAACCCCAAACCATACACAAATCACTCCATGACACAAGATAAATGGAAGAAAGCCCTAAAAGTTCCCTTAAAACAAGATCTCATAAGGAAATGATCAAGATAGCATGTTTTTACCTTCAGCTGAAGCAGAACTCTGAAGAATCTCTGGATCCAAAGCCTTCTCTTGATCCAAGCCAAGATGCTCTCCAAATCCCCTCTCAAAATTACACAAGAACACCCAATTTAGCCACACTCTCTCTCACAATGGATGGAACTGATATAGGGTTTCCCACAGGGCTCTCTGGAGATAAAGGAGGCGGAAATAAGGGCTTAAGGCCATTTAAATAGGGCACAAGTCCGGAAAATTAGGGTTTCTCTGCCCAGCGGTTACTCGGCGAGTCCCTCCTCTGACTCGTCGAGTCCACTCGTTAAATCCACGCGGCAATATCGACTCGACTCGGCGAGTTGGACCCTTAACTCGTCGAGTCTCTTCTTCAACCTCAAGGTTAACATATACAATAATATCCCTGAAAATACGGATGTTACAATTCTCCCCCACTTGAATTAGATTTCGACCTCGAAATCGCTTCTCAACGCCACATAGGTTGAACCCAACAACCCGGAAAGTACCACCGAAGTATCTCATGCCACACAACTAAATTCCTCTATAGACACCTGAAACCAACAGGAACTCCCAAACCCGGAAGAGGACATACCCATCTGAACAAAGAACCCTCAATACTCTGACCTCAGGCACGAAAAATGATCATGCTTGTTCAGGAGCGTCCTACGACGTCTAACAAACATAATCCTCAGCTCCCTTCTCAATAACCCTTTCAAGACTGAGCACCAGGTCATCTCCCGACCCAGCAATTGAACCTCCAAAGGTTACCCATCCCATGTCCCAAAGCGTCTCACTGACATCCTTCTCACAACAACTATCTCGGCCCAGTGTGGCACACAAGTCACGAGTTTGGCTTTACCTCAAGCGAATACAGAAGTCGTCTCACCCTCGACCTCTGTCGTCTACTACTCCTTAATTCCATGCGTCTCGCGGTTTTTCCCATACAACCGAACTGACCCACTCAGGTCTAAAACATCATAGGACACACAATACCCCGAAAAATAAAACCCTTTTCTGTATCTGGGATCTCATTCGCCTACTCAATACACTACCAAAGCCAAACTCATACTCGAGAGTCTAGTTCGATACAGAATTGGAACCACTCGTCCCAATGGAGCACCCAACTCATGACCCATGACCCGCAACTCACGCGTACATCATTTCTCCAAGTCCTTTCGATTGCGATAACCACAACTTAACTCAGAATATAACGATTCCCGACACATATGGAGACCCCTGTCTCGTCCTTGGTCCGACCACCAGGTTCCCAAACTCAAGGATTAAGGCTACCTAAGCCTAAAAACTCTTCTCCGTCATGCTCTGACTAGCGAATAATATGGTTCCCCGTAGCACCACGACACTCTCTCGCTGGCTAGTGAATACTACGGCTCCCTGCAGTATTTCAACACTCCCCAATGACTGGTGAGTACTACGGCTCCCTGCAGTATCACAACACTCCCCTAATGGCTGGTGAGCACTAGGGCTCCCCGCAGTATCACAACACCCTCTCTCTGATTAGTGAGTACTACGGCTCCCCGCAGCATCACAACACCCTCTCTGTGACTAGTGAGTACTACGGCTCCCCGCAGTATCACAACACTCCCCCAATGACTGGTGAGTACTATGGCTCTCCGCAGTATCACAACACTCCCCCAATGGCTGGTGAGTACTACGGCTCCCTGCAGTATCACAACACCCTCTCTCTGACTAATGAGTACTACGGCTCCCCGCAGTATCATAACACCCTCTCTCTGACTAGTGAGTACTACGGCTCCCCGCAGTATCACAACACTCCCCCAATGACTGGTGAGTACTACGGCTCCCCGCAGTATCACAACTGTCCCCTAATGGCTGGTGAGCACTATGGCTCCCTGCAGTATCACAACACCCTCTCTCTGACTAGTGAGTACTACGGCTCCCCGCAGCATCACAACACCCTCTCTCTGACTAGTGAGTACTACGGCTCCCCGCAGTATCACAACACTTCCCCAACTCGCCATCTCATAACTCAAGTCTCAAAATGATCCAAAATTTAGGATATCATACTCGGATATCTCGGCACATCATCACAGAACCTTACGACGTCTTCCCTCATCCACTGATCTTCCACTAGCACAAATCGCAACCTCGAAATACTCCAACTCAAAACTTGAAACACGGAGGAATCGTCAATGTCAAGTACATGTTGACGACCATCCGAAACCCCATCCTCTATGGCTCAAACCTATGCGAATACTCATACTGACTCTGAAGTTGACTGCCAACAACTGTTGCCCCTCCCAAAGTGAACATAACAACCCATACATTGAACTAGAAATTCTCCACCGTCGAAACTATCCTTACGAGCCAACCACCTCGAATTTACCATTACAACCTTGAAGAATCCCTAACCACCACAAGGTCTCTGACCAACGGCCGCCTGCCGTGGAGACACTCATCCCCTCCTGAACACGTACAACATGCATTATCTCGCTCTGGACGACCACCAATAACCATGGCCTCATGTATCCATACCTTAGGTCTCCATATCCAGCTCTCTAACCGCACTAGAAAAATTATCTGATTCTCTCAGTAAATAATCCAGTTCTCCCCCACTCAGGGCTCGAACCATCACCATTTGGTATACCGCAGTCTACTCCACAGACTGGCTCGCCAGATGCACCGATTCCGCCTCATGGGATATACCACACCGCGCTCGATGATCTTCCGGATAACAACCACATAACTCCAATTATACCGAAACCCACCAATCTCATAAGCCTCCTCACGTGTCTGCCTCCATCTATCTCGAAATCCCAGACCAACACACTGTCGGACATCCCATCTGTCCCTAATTAGTCCCGTCTCTCAATCTGGAAATAATCCACTATCACACCTCTCGTCTCCAATCCTTCCCCCAACGTCCCATTGTGTGGATTATCATAGAAATAGGAACCTCCGCTCTCACAACCGGTACACAACATAAGCAACGAGGGCCACCTCCTCGGTATACACCTCGAAATCACCTGGAACTGCTGCCAAAAAGTATGCCTCACCCAGAAATGTGCTTCCTCGTTCTCCTACCTCTCAGTCCCCACTAATAACCCTCTCATGGAATGGGACATACTTTGCAGTAGACATACTGCTCAAATACTCTAGTGAAAAGATCACAACCATATGCTACCCCACCGGTTTTACCTCCAACTCTGAAACCGGAAGCTCAATATCTCTTCTGCCCATCACAGGAAACCGAAATAATACAACTCTGGTCATAGAAAGTGACATCTCCTTTATCGGCCAATTGCTCAATTCGGACCGTAATCCTCCATAAATCACCATCTTCTACTCCTCCCTGAGTCTTGCGACTCCAACTGGCATCTCACCAAAAATCCCTCGGGGACTAACTTTTTTTCCCCTCAAGGCATGCTCCATTGAAACTTGTTCAACATGGACCTCTGGCCCCACCCTCAAGGCATACTCGAACCATGTTCTCTCTTCTCAATCTGCTACGAATCATGGTACTCGAACCATGACATCACCTCTCGATCTGCTACAAATCATGGTACTCGAACCATGACATCACCTCTCGATCTGCTACATATCATGGTACTCGAACCATGACATCACCTTTCGATCTGCTACAAATCATGGTACTCGAACCATGACATCACCTCTCGATCTACTACAAATCATGGTACTCGAACCATGACATCACCTCTCGATCTGCTACTTAAAACCTCCGGAATGCTCCCTGTATCGAGTATGAGTCCTTTGTTTTCATTAGTACGGGCCCATACTACCTGCCACATCTACCCATACTTTCTACACGGACCATCCCCTAGTTCCTAAGTAGCTGCTCAACCTTCTCGATCACCAATCCCGTCACACGTGTTCGCTCCTCTACGAAATGCTCTACTCTGTTAGCGTACTCATCTGACTAGGGTCACCCTCTCCTAGGCTCTTCTTAGGTTCTCACACTTCTCCGCCATCAGCTGCTGAAGAACTCCTAATGATGCCAACCATCTACCTCCTGAATATCGTCATATTCACTTGGTAGCTGACTCCCATCATTGAAAGTTCCACAAAGCACGAAGCAAGCAGCATTCGGGCATCGAATAAACACGTAAAACCCACTCTAGGTGATAACTCCAATTGCTCTACTCATACTCAAAAGATATCACCGAGCTCAGCAACTCTATCCCTCGCGGGTATCTAATTATTCTCTCAATAGGCTCCACAAATGCTCATCTAGGTATCTCTCCTAGATTACTCCTCTACTCAAATCCTTCTTAAAAAGGATTCCTATTGGATACTCTTTCTCAGCACATACTCGGAAGCGCATCACAGATAACAACAATTCCTAGCCTAAGGCATCACAAATCAGGCCACTCTAGTCCTAAAATATGAAATACCTATCCTGCCTCTAGCATGCATAATATCTCATAACATATCTCATAAATATCTCATAATACAAAAGTAATGGTATTTTGGGAAATCACCGTTTGGGCTCTGGCTGATTGTACACACTGTTCTTCCTCGTTTTCTCTTAGAAACTCTTTCTCGCTTTATAAAAATCATTTCTCTGAAATTTTTTCTCAAATCCTCAGTTTGAGTCCAGATTTACCCGAAGGTGCATCCGAATCCCTCAAACCAAGGCTCTGATACCAACTTATAACGACGTAAATTTTAAAACAATTTTTCATTTTACAAACGCAATAAAACTGATATAATATTCTCAAAATCTCATGTGTATGAATATCATCACAGTTAAACATATCCCAGAATCTCAAAAACATAATCCTCTGCCAGTGTGTACAAATCATGCCGGCGCCTTCCCGTGATCCTCGGTAGTACTTGAAACACATATCACATAACACGGTAAGCATAAATGCTTAGTGAGTTCCCCAATATACCACATACAGCACATACGCCACTCGAGGCTATAACTCGGTACGACCCTCCGGTCGATGTGTCTCAGCGGGACCCTCCAGTCCCGTAGCTCGTTGGACCCTCCAGTCCGGTCTAGCTCGTTGGACCCTCCGGTCCGGTCTAAATCGTTAAACCCTCTAGTCCGGTCTAAATCGTTGGACCCTCCGGTCCGGTCTAAATCGTTGGACCCTCCGGTCCGGTCTATATAACACATAGCATACATATATCACAATGCACATAAACTCAAACATACATATAACACATAAGACCCTCCGGTCTAGTGAGAAGACTCACCTCGGCTAGCAGGTGAGCAGATAACCTTGCGCTCGAATCTCGAACTAGCCTCCTCCTAACATAAAGGATGAATATCTCTAATTAATACTCTTTTCACGAATCAGATAACCGGAGGCGATTCTTTCTCTTTCTAACTCTTTGAAGTGGGTAAAAGACCATTTTACCCCTCCAAGGTCTTTATCACTTATGTTGACTAAAACCCCAAAGTCAACAGAAGTCGAACTCGAGTCAACAGTCCAAGTTTGACCCGACTCGTCGAGTGCACTCCTGCGACTCGTCGAGTCCCCTCGTATCCTCAGAAGTCTCAAAAGTCCAGCTCAACTCGTCGAGTTGACCCCCAACTCACCGAGTTATCGTACAATCAAACCATCGGGACAAACCCTCGCCGACTCGTCGAGTCAGTTCATGGACTCGGTGAGTCCCTTTAATCTGATTTCTCATTCAGACGATTTAATTCAGATCTATCACTCCAATCACTAGATATACTATTCTAAGGCTCGAATAGCACGTAAAGCTGCAAGCTTTACGTTAATGCATGGCATGTAAGGCTCATAATGCCAAAACATGCTCCAATAAGGGCTAGATGTACAAGAGCTTGCTTCCAACTCAATAAAGCTCGGGTTTCTGGACTCACAAGGCCACTCATAGTCCAGATCTGAGGTCCCAACCCCAAACCATACACAAATCACTCCATGACACAAGATAAATGGAAGAAAGCCCTAAAAGTTCCCTTAAAACAAGATCTCATAAGGAAATGATCAAGATAGCATCTTTTTACCTTCAACTGAAGCAGAACTCTGAAGAATCTCTGGATCCAAAGCCTTCTCTTGATCCAAGCCAAGATGCTCTCCAAATCCCCTCTCAAAATTGCACAAGAACACCTAATTTAGCCATACTCTCTCTCACAATGGATGGAACTGATCTAGGGTTTCCCACAGGGCTCTCTGGAGATAAGGGAGGCAGAAATAAGGGCTTAAGGCCATGTAAATAGGGCACAAGTCCGGAAAATTAGGGTTTCTCTGCCCAGCGCCTACTCGGCGAGTCCCTTCTCTGACTCGTCGAGTCCACTCATTAAATCCACGCGGCAATCTCGAATCGACTCGGCGAGTTGGACCCTTAACTCGTCGAGTCTCTTCTTCAACCTCAAGGTTAACATATACAATAATATCCCTGAAAATCCGGATGTTACAGACTAACTCTTTCTCGCCTTCAAAAAAGTATCAAAATGCAGTTATATAAGCTATCACTTTTGCAATTCAAGATCAGCTCATCGAAGGGAAAAGTGAGAGTATCAAAATGCAGTTATATGAGCATCGACTTGATAATTTTCCTAGTGAAAAAGCCAGGAAAAGACCCAACAGGCATACAAACTCACTCTCCCGGGGCAGCAGAGGAAGGCAATATTTCTTAGGAGTTTCAAATCTCGAAAAAAGGCTTTCTTTTAGGCGATTTCTCTCCTTTCAGTCGAGCTAGTCTGAAGACTTTCTCTTTCTAGCCAAGCAAGCTTCATGTTGAAACTATCTTCCTTCTTTGTCTTTGTACGAGACTGGGGGAGGTTGTAAGGTAGCATGAATAGATCTACTATGCCTTGAGTCGTGTTTTCACTCCTCTCCCCTCACTACTCTCTTTGGTTCTGCCTTGTTGAGGCTAGTAGAGGTAGAATTTTCATAGCTTACTCTTCCCGGTCTCTACGATTGCTTGACTTAAACAAGTGACCTCCTTTATTTCATTAGGTATGGTCCCAGACAACCTATTGTAAGACTGATCAAAAACTCCACGATGTTGAGCATAGCTCAGATCAGGTATATTAACTTGAGAAAAGACAAAGATGACTTGGAAGGAATCGACCCGGATAGATTATTATGAGAAAGAACTAGGTATTGTAGGTTGAGCCAAGATTCTCTGGTATAGGCCCATTAAGATTGTTATTTCCATGGTTCAATGTGTATTTAATAGCTGGTCCTTTCAACTACTATTCAAGCTCGTACAACCATGAGTAATCTGTGTATCTCAACTAGTGAAATAAGTTACTTGCCTAGTGCTACTCCTCCTTCACAGAAGACTTGCTAGAATAGCTTGGTTCCTTAGACCCATGGGTATGGTGAGAAGACTCACCTCGCACTGCAGAAGCTTCTCGCATGAATTCCTTAGCGGCTGCCTCGCCAGCTTCCCGAGCGGTCTTTACCAATCAATATACCCAATTAACAATTAGGTCCCCTACCATAATCCTTAATCCATGCATGGGGATAAAATGACCATTCTACCCTTGGCCTAGTATGATCCAAAACTAAAGCCCAAACCCAAAACCAAAAGCCCAACACTATAATGTCCATAATACCATCAATGGCCCAATTTTCTAAATTAGGCCCAAACCTTTCTAATGGACCTTATACTAGAGCCCAATATTTACCTTAGTCAATAATCATGTCCCCAATTGGCCCACAAAGGCCCACAGCCACCTAGTCCAAGAATTGGCCCAAACCAAGGCCCATAATGTGAAGTCCATTTCTATATTGGGCTACAAGGCCCAATAAGCCCAACTATACCATTATTGGCCCAAAGATACATTTAGGGCCAACTATCAACAAACCCAGGCCCACAACCATTAGGGCCCAAAGGTCCAAAGTCCACAAAGGCCCAAGTCTTCCTGAGAGTGTACGCCCAGCTTACCTCTTCTGTACGCTTAACGTACTGGGCAAAAGGGTTGTACGTGCAACGTACTACATTGTACACCCAACATACAAACGGCTGATGCACAAAATCCATTAAGTGCTTAATGCTTCAAACAAAGAGACCAAATTACAGATCTGAGCTCTACCTTATGTCTTAATCCATAAAGTCACTGACTTGGTGACTTTACATGCCCCAAACAAACCCAAACTCCAAAAATGGCATTCTACTTCCATAAAAGTGACCATAACTCTTGCATGAACCCATTAAGAACTCCAAGATAGCAACTTCCTGCCTTAGGGACTCAGTTAGCACCAAGGGTGGCAACCCTAAGCCTAAGAATCGGATTTGAACCATAAAGCTTCATCCTTGGGACCAAAAAGGAACCAAAACCCAAAAATGGTAGATCTAAGAGATGAATGATCAAGTTCAAAGCTTTATACCTTCATCAAGCTGAGAATGAGTCCTAGAAACCAGATCCATAAGCTCCTCCTTGATTCCCATATTTGCATCAAACTCCATCTTCTTGAAAATGGATCAAACACCCTAAAAATGGACTCCATAAGCTCAAAATGCCAACATGGATGATATATGACGATTTCTAGGGTTTAGAGGGGTGGAGGCTGAAGATATTAGGGTTAGGTTATGAGATAAGGGTCTTAAATAGGGTCCAAGACCCTAAAATACGGTTCTGATCTGACTAGAGTACGCCCAACGTACTCCTGGGAACCTTCGCGACCATCCTGGTCAGTACACCCAGCGTACTCCAAGGTACGCCCCACGTACTGCCTTCCTCACTAGTACGCCCCGCGTATGCTTTGTGTACGCCCCGTGTACTCGGCTAAGCCTGAAAACCACGAAACTTCCAAAGGCCATAACTTCTTCGTTATAAATCGGATTCCGACGATCCTTATATTCACGGAAAGGTGACGAGAAGCCCTACACTTCTATCAACTCATACCCTCCTTAAGACCTTCCGAACAAAAGTCCATTTTCTACAAAAGCCTAAACTGCCACTTTATCGAAATACCCCCAGGCCTCAAAACACGAACCGAACATTCGGATAACTTCTAATACATCACCCACACCCAAATGGGCCTAGATCTTACCTTCTCAAAAGCCCTAATCCTGATGAGGGCTTAGCTCTAGCTATCTAAAATGAAGAAATTGTACAAGGGAGAGTGACCGATCTTCGGGCCACATCCTCAGACTAGGAATCGATTCGGAACAGAGCGTTACATCTCCAAAGCAAAGTGAGTTCATACCCCCTATTTTCGGTTTTTACTATGTTTTGGGGGAGAATACAAGTTGTTTTGTGTAGAGCTATGTGTGTATGCATGATTTTGTGTGTTTTTCATGATATATGTGTGATTATGTGTTATAAACTCCATGAACTTGAAAATATGTTAGTATATGATGATATTTGTAGAACATAACATTTATTGCAAACTTATTATGTAAAGAAAGGTTTTAAAATACTTCAAGTTTGCTTAAAACTAAGAAAACTACATAAAAGGGCCAAAAATGGCAAAATAATAAAAAATGAGGTTATTATATGTAAATCACGGTTTTAAGGGACCAAAAAAGGATTATTTTTGAGAAATACGAATCCTTATGGAATTTGTGATTTTAAAAGGTTTAAAAGTGTAAATTTGCACAAATGGGCCTCATTTTTGGGCTTTCACGGTTTTTGGGCCAAAATGGTAAATTTTTGGATTTTTGTGGGCTTAAGTGTCCTTTTCAACATAGTTGTGCCAAAAATGTAAATTTTGATAAGAAGAACTGAAAATGTAAATTTATTAAAACTTGGGCCAAAAAGATAAATTTATTTATAAATGGGCTGAGAGTGCACATTTTCATAAAATTAAGCCAAAAATGATATTTTTGACAAAAGTGAGTTAAAAATGTTAGTTTTACTTAAAACTAACCTTAAATGCAAACTTTGGCCTTAAAGGACCTAAAATGTTATTTTTACCAAAAATGTGCCATAATTGTAAATTTTTGATTTTTATCCTCGAACGGTCTAACCCCCGCCTACATGTCATAATCATCTCTAATTAACACTTATAACCACAACTCTAAATAAATCTGGTCAATCTCTCTCTCTCTCTCTAACTCTTGGGATAGGTAAAAGACCATTTTATCCCTCCATGGTCTGGACATAATCCAAGTCTTGACCAACCCTAAAAATCAATAGAACTCAACACTCGAGCCAACAATCCCTGTTCACCTAACTCGTCAAGTGCATCTATGTGACTCATCGAGTCCCTTTGTTTCCTCAGAAGTGTCATGAAAATCCAACTTAACTTGTCGAGTTGTCTCATCAGCTCGCCGAGTTACACTCGTCCAGACTCGTCGGGTAAAACCCTAACCGACTCGTCGAGTCAGCTCACCGACTCGTCGAGTCCTTTCAAACCATTTCCTCATTTAGAGGTTTTTAGGCAGAAATGACGTCTCATACTCTGGATCTAACCTTCTAAGGCTCACTTATCACGTAAAGCTGCGAGCTTTACGTTCATGCTAGGCATATAGGGCTCAAAATGCCATAACAAGCTCCATAAAGGGTTTCATGCAGAGAGACTTGTCCAAAGCTTGATAAAGCTTGGATCTTTGGGCTCATGGGACCTCCTTTTGTCCAGATCTGGAGCCTCAACTCCATGACAAGTTCCAGCAACTCAAAACCACAAGATAAGGGGGAAAAAGCCCTAAAACTCTCTAGAAGGAGATCTATAAAAAGGATTGATCAGGGTGGTAGCTTTTTACCTCCAAACTGTAGCTAGCACATAAAAACTCTTGACCCAAAAGCCTCCTCTCGTTCCAAGGCTTGATGTTCTTCAATCCTCTTCCAAATATGCACTAGAACACCCAAAGTTAGCTTCTCTCTCTCTCACAAGCAAATACTCACCATTAGGGTTTCTCACAGAGGGTTAGAATGATAAGGGAGGCGGAAATGAGGGCTTAAGGTCCTTTAAATAGGACACAACCCCTGAAAATTAGGGTTTTCTCACTCAGCTCCTACTCGTTCAGTCGGGGTCCTCCGAATCGTCGAGTAGACTCTAGAATCCTGCGGCTAATTAACTCCTCTACTCGGCGAGTTGGGGCATCCAACTCTTCGAGTTGCTCTGAAAGTATGAAAATAAATTAATTAAATATTGTACCTGGGAATCGGGATGTTACAATTCTCCCATACTAGAATCAGACTTCGCCCTCGAAGTCATCCACCGGAAACAACTCGGGGTACTGCTGTCGCATCTCGGACTCCAGCTCCCAAGTCCACTCTGATTCCTTCCGATGCTGCCATTGAACCTGAACCAAGGGAATCTCTTTATTCCTCAAGACTTTCACCTTCCTATCCAAGATTGCTATCGGCCTCTCAATGTAGTTCAGGCCCGCATCCACCTGAATGTCCTCTAAAGGGACCACTGCCGTCTCATCGGCCACACACTTCCTCAGCCGGGACACATGGAAGTTGTTATGAATCTGACTCAACTCTGCAGGTAGCTCCAACTGATAAGCTACCTTACCCACTCGGGCGATCACTCTGAAAGGACCAATGTATCTAGGGCCCAACTTGCCCTGCTTCCTGAATCTAATCACCCATTTCCATGGGGACACCTTCAGGAGGACAAAATATCCGACCTGGAATTCTAACTCGGATCGTCGCTGGGGTGCGTAACTCTTCTAACGACTTTGGGCCGTCAGTAACCTCTGTCTGACCTGCTGGATTTGCTCTGTCATCTTGAGCACTATCTCAGTGCTCCCCATCACTCTCTGCCCTACCTCCCCCCAACAAATGGTAGTCCGACACCTCCTCCCATATAAGAGCTCAAAGGGAGGCATACCTATACTAGAATGGTGGTTGTTGTTGTAAGAAAACTCAGCCAAAGACAGATATGTGTTCCAACTTCCACCGAAGTCCATAACATGTGCACGCAGCATGTCCTCGAGCGTCTGAATCGTCCGCTCACTCTGCCCGTCTGTCTGTGGGTGATAGGATGTACTAAAGTGCAACCGGGTACTCAAATCCTCATGAAATTTCTTCTAGAACCTGGAAGTAAAACGCGCATCTTGATATGGCACTATCAACGTCGGCACTCCATGCCGTGCCACCACCTCTCAAACATAGATCTCGTCCAATTTCTCAGCAGAAGAGCTCTCAGTAATCGCCAAAAAGTGAGCACTCTTCGTCAACCGGTCTACAATCACCCATATCGCATCAACGCCTCATGCGGTCCTCGGTAATTTGGTGATAAAATCCATATAAATTTGCTCCCACTTCCACTGGGGAACCTCTAAAGGCTGTAACTTACCATGAGGACGCTGATGCTTCACCTTGACCTGACGACAGGTCAAGCACCTCTCGACTACCCAAGCCACATCTCTTTTCATATATGGCCACCAATAATCCCTTTTTAAGTCCAAATAGATGTTGGTGGCCGCTGGATGGATCGAGAATCTCGACCGATGGGCCTCTTCCATAAAAATACGTCGAGCTCCATCTGCATATGGCACCCATATCCGCTCCTGGAAGGTCATAAGCCCTCGATCATCAGTCTCAAACTCAGAAGCCTGCCTAATCACCCATTATCTCTTACGGTTATCTGGTCTCATGGCCTCCACCTGGGCCTCTCGAATAGTATCTAAGACTGGAGTCATCATCGTCATCCTCATGCACACGTCTCGGATCGGAGCACTCGCTGCTCTGCGACTTAGGGAATCGACTACCACATTAGCCTTGCCAGGGTGATACAAGATCTCACAGTCGTAGTCTTTCACCACATCCAACCACCTTCTCTGCCTCATATTCAGATTGGGTTGATCCATAAGGTACTTCAGGCTCTTATGGTCCGTATATATGGTGTACCAGACACCATAAACATAGTGGCGCCAAATCTTGAGGGCGAACAACACTACCCCAACTCCAAATCATGGGTGGGATACCTCGTCTCATGAGGCTTCAACTTCCTCGATGCATACGCAATCACGTGTCCCCTCTGCATCAACACATCACCCATCCCTGATATCGATGCATCACAGTAAACTACAAAGTCCTCCATTCCCTCGGGAGGGGATAACACTGGGGCTTCGCACAATCTCTGGCGAAGAGTCTCAAATGAGGCCTACTGCTCGGGCCCCCAGACAAAAGTAACACCCTTCCTGGTCAATCTGGTAAGAGGAATGGCAATCTTGGAGAAATCCCTGATAAATCTCCGGTAGTAGCCTACCAGGCCAAGAAAACTCCTAATCTCGGATGAGGACCTCGACACCTCCAATCACATAACTGCCTTAACCATTCTGATTAACAAGGTGTCCTAAGAACCGGACCTATCGTAACCAGAAATCACACTTGGAGAATTTGGCATAAAGCCTCTCCGCCCTCTATACCCCAAGAATCTCCCGAAGATGCTCCTCATGCTGCTCTCTGGACATCGAGTACACCAACATGTCGTCGATGAACATGATCACCGACCTGTCCAACATGGGCCTGCACACCCGGTTCATGAGATCCATGAACGTTGCCGGTGCGTTGGTAAGCCCGAAAGGCATCACCACAAACTCGTAGTGTTCATAACGAGTCCTAAAGGCCGTCTTCTGAATATCCTCTTCGCAAACTCTCATCTGATGATACCCAGATCTCAAATCAATCTTGGAAAACCAAGACGCCCCCTGCAACTGATTAAATAAATCATCGATCCTCGGTAGTGGATAACGGTTCTTGACTGTCCGCTTGTTCAACTCCCAGAAATCGATGCACATCCGGTGTGAACCATCCTTTTTCTTGACAAAAAGGATCGACGCTCCCCATGGTGAGCTACTTGGTCTGATAAAACCCTTCCCCAGTAGCTCCTGGAGCTGTGAGGATAAATCCTGCATCTCAGGCGGCACAAGGAAATAAGGTTCCTTGGCAATAGGCGTCGCACCCAGAACCAAATCAATTTGGAACTCCACCTGCCTCTCGGGAGGCACATCCGACAATTCCTCGGGGAAAACTTCCGGGAACTCACACACTATCGGAACCTCAGAGGTAGAAATCGGCCTCTCAGTGGCAAATCTCGTATCCATTACATAAGCTAAATATCCCATACACCCCTGCTGTAAACTCTGTCTCGCCCTACCAGCAGAGCAGAAAGCTGATTCAGATCTGGTCCCCTCATCATACATAGTAAGCACTCCCCCACTAGGGTCTTGAATAGTCACCAATTAACGCTCACAGTCAATCATAGCTCCAAACCGACTCAACCAGTCCATGCCCACTATGACACAAACATCACCCATCGCTATCGGCACCAGATCTATAGGAAACTTAACACCGAAAATCTCTAGAACACATCCTCGAAACACATTAGTGGCAAAAACTGCATGCTCGTCGGCTATAGAAACTCTCAAAGGTCGACTCAACGCCTCGCGTCTAACACTAATGTGTCGACTAAAGGATAAGGACACGAAGGATCGAATCGCACCCGAGTCAAATAACACCAAATCAGGAATAGAATTCACAAGAAAAGTACCTATATACAACACAATATAAGCATAAACAAATCTCAAAACAAACAGGAATAAGGAAATACGTACCAGCCACGAAATCAGGTGCTGCACGGACCTCCTCTGATGTCAGCTGAAATGCTCTCCCACTATCTCTCGGGGCCTCGGCCTTCGCCGGTCGAATATCAGTAGTACGCAAGGCAGTGGGAGCGGAAGCCTGAACTGATCTCTGAGTAAGCTAGGGACACTCGGCCTTTCGGTGGCCCGTCTGATTGCAATGAAAATAGACCAATAATCCCTTGGGGCAGTCCTTCGCCATATGCCCCTCCTTGCCACATTTGTAGTAAATCCCCTCTCGACAAGACCCCTCGTGTCTCTTGCTGCACTCACCATGAACTCCCGTATATCCCTCCTCAATATGCTCAGATATCAGCCCACACGTGCCTGCTCCGAAGACACGTGCTCAGGGAAAAACAATGCCCACTCATAGAACATCCTCGTGCCTGCTCTGAAGACACACAGATCTCATTAGCCTCTCATGGCTATATCTCAATAAAGACCCTCCGGTCGATGTGTCTCAGTGGAGACCCTATGGTCCCACAACTCGGGTTGGACCCTCCGGTCCTAACTCGGTAAAGCTCGGAATAATACACAACATAAATCACAAAGACATAATGCAGGATATCACAATACTCAACAATAGCATACAAGACCCTCTGGTCACACAAATTACCACTCATGGTAAGTATAGTGAGAAGACTCACCTAGTAAGCAACCAAGTAAACCTAGTACTCCTCGAACGGTCTAACCCCGGCCTACATGTCATAATCATCTCTAATTAACACTTATAACCACAACTCTAAATAAATTCGATCAATCTCTCTCTCTCTCTCTCTCTCTCTCTCTAACTCTTGGGATGGGTAAAAGACCATTTTACCCCTCCATGGTCTCCATAATCCGAGTCTTGACCAAATCTAACAGTCAACAGAAGTCAACACTCGAGTCAACAGTCCATGTTGACCGAACTCGTAGAGTGCATCTATGTGACCTGTCGAATCCCTTCGTTTCCTCAGAAGTGTCGTGAAAATCCAACATAACTCGCCGAGTTGTCTCATCAACTCGCTGAGTTACACTCGCCGGGTAAAACCCTAACCGAGTCGTCGAGTTAGCTCACCGACTCGTTGAGTCCTTTCAAACCATTTCCTCATTCAGACGTTTTTAGGCAGAAATGACGTCTCATACTCTGGATCTAACCTTCTAAGGCTTACTTATCACGTAAAGCTGCGAGCTTTACGTTCATGCTAGGCATATAGGGCTCAAAATGCCATAACAAGCTCCATAAGGGGTTTCATGCATAGAGACTTGTCCAAAGCTTGGATCTTTGGGCTCATGGGACCTCCTTTTGTCCAGATCTGGAGCCTCAACTCCATGACAAGTTCCAGCAACTCAAAACCACAAGATAAGGGGGAAAAAGCCCTAAAACTCTCTAGAAGGAGATCTATAAAAAGGATTGATTAGGGTGGTAGCTTTTTACCTCCAAACTGTAGCTAGCACATAAAATCTCTTGACCCAAAAGCCTCCTCTCGTTCCAAGGCTTGATGTTCTTCAATCCTCTTCCAAATATGCACTAGAACACCCAAAGTTAGCTTCTCTCTCTCTCTCACAAGCAAATACTCACCATTAGGGTTTCTCACAGAGGGTTAGAATGATAAGGGAGGCGGAAATGAGGGCTTAAGGTCCTTTAAATAGGACACAAAACCTCAAAATTAGGTTTTTCTCACTCAGCTCCTACTCGTTGAGTCGAGGTCCTCCGAATCGTCGAGTAGACTATAGAATCATGCAGCTAATTAACTCCTCTACTCGGCGAGTTGGGGCATCCAACTATTCGAGTTGCTCTAAAAGTATGAAAATAAATTAATTAAATATTGTACTTGGGAGTCGGGATGTTACACCATCATTTACCGAGGATCGCGTCAGGGAGGTCATCCGTAAGGAGATGGATGCCACGATTCGGGAGATCCTGCATGATGAGTTTGCTACTCTGTTGCGAGCACAGCTTCCAGAGATGTTTGGGTCTATCAAGACCGCTATGGTGGAGTATTTCGATGAGTTCTATGTAGCCATTGCTGAGACGGCTGCCCAACAACTATAACGGCGGCAGGGAAGGAGCTGGTCGGGCTTTTCAGTACCTAGACTTCGATAACACGAAGCCCCCGACTTTCGATGGGACTCAGGATCCGATCATAGCCATGAGGTGGCTGTCTGACGTGGAGGGATGCTTCTTCACATGTTCATGCCCTGTTGACCAGAAGGTCAGGTGTGCTCTGAACCTGCTGAGGTCCGGAGCAAAGGACTGGTGTAGGTTGATGACTGGATCATATTCGGATGAGCAGCGCACTGCGGTTACTTGGGATCGATTTAAGGATATGTTTCATACCCTTTACGTCCCGCGGGTTGAGCGGGAGAGACTGGCACAGGAGTTCTTAGATCTGCAATAGGATTCAAAGTCAGTGACGGAGATCACCCGCATGTTTACTGAGAGGGCGATGTATTGCCCTGAGTTTGCTTCAGAGCAGGCTCAGATGACCCGATATCTGAGCATGCTCAAGGCGAACATCGTATAGTTCGTGTCCACGCAGAGATGTGATACCTTGATAGAGTTACAGGAGGCCACCAGGTGGCGCGAGTTAGAGATTGAGCTTCGGTTGAGGAAGCAGAGGCAGGCCCCGGCGCAGTCACAGCCTACGCCGAAACGGTTTAGGGCCGCTGATTACAGACAAGAGAGTCAGAGGGGTCGCACTTATGGGAAATGCGGAAAGGTACATGATGGGGTTTTCCGATCTTCTTCAGGATGTCACAAGTGTGGCAAGGAGGGTCACATCGCAAGGGAGTGTAGGCAGCAGACTCCAGGTTCTCGTGTCAGACTTTGTTACCATTGTGAGCAGGTGGGCCATATGAAGGCCCAGTGTCCCCTACTAGCTACCAGGTCAGCGCAGGCCCCAACGCCAGCTACCTTGAGGATCACGGACGGGAGCCAGAGTAGAGTATAGCCCCCGAGGGCTCGGGGACACGCCTTCCAGCTCACTGCTGAGGAGGCCAGGACAGTACCTGATGCGGCGACCGGTATGTCTTTTCACCTATAGAATGCCCTTAGGAACTGTCGTTGGTTATGAAGGAGAGCCTGGAAACTCTGGGGCAACAACTTGTTCTATAAGTGAATAGTGTATGGTGAGGTTTCAGTATTGTGGCGCTTGTTGATGCTGTGAAGGACAATGATTAGGCCTTTTTGGGCAATGGAGGAGGCGAGTATCTCCAGGCCGGAGTGTTAGGCAATTGATGGAATGGAAACAGCGTTGATAGGTTATCAGGAGCCTTCCAGCCAGAGGCTGCAGGCCTAGAGATCGAAAGGAGTTACCACTCCTGTTGGAGAGCTTTCGGAATGGATATATTGTTGAGGTTCTGGTGAATTGTAATCGGTTGCGACAAATCAGAGGGTTTTGGATGAGATGGAAGGATAGGTCCTTGGATCTCAAGTTAGGGGTTAGAGTCGAGTTATGTATATAGTGGTATTCCAATCTAGGGTATTCCATTCTGAGGATGATCGGACCCTATGATTGATTTGACCTGACATGTTTGGTATTCTAACCTGAGGGTTGATTGGGCCAAACATGTGCGTGATACGAGAGAATTCCATCATAGGGATGACTGGACCCGTCGTAGGCATGACTGGTATTCCAACCCGAGGCTGATTGGGCCAGGCATGAGTATTCGTGCTTATTAGTGGGCTGATTACGTATGTTATATCGGGAGCTGAAGGACGCATTATCCTTTCAGCACAAAAAGGGTTCACTTCAGGAAGAGGGAAAGTTGGGTTTCCGATGCTTTGGATCATCAGGATTATTGTCAGGTTTGGCAAGGTGGCATATAGGTTGGACCTTCCGAAGAAGCTTAGTCAGATTCGTGACACTTTTCACATCTGGCAGTTACAAAGGCGCATATTGGATGAGGAGGCGGTTGTATCGCTGGGTGATGTTCGGGTCAGAGAACACTTGAACTATGTAGGGAGACCAGTGGCAGCATCAGAAAGGATCTGAGTAGACTTGGGAGCCGGAGTCCGAGATACGGGAGCATTATCCTGAATTGTTCGCCGGAGCAGGCTTCGAGGACGAAGCCAAGTTGTGACATCCCCAAATTTCTCGGCCAGAAAAGACCGATTTAGTTTATGATTTTAAATTAAAATCAGAGTAATCTTTTAAAAGATGTTTTGGAATTTGTCCCCAAAACAAAATATGATAAAATTCATCAAATCATTTCTTAAAGAAATATATTTTCCATTTCATAACAAAACCTCGGGATGTCATGTTCCGATACAGACCAAAAGCATAAACAGTATATTATAAGCCTTACAACAGTTATTTACAACTACTGGCCTATAATCCAAAATCCCTCGTCATCGTCCAACTATGCTCTTGTTCCACTACCTGTAATAATATAGAAAGCTGAATGGGTCAGGCTTGGGAGCCTGGAGAGCATAAAAGGTTTTCAACCCACAAATAATAAACTTATTAATTTCATCAACCAACAATAAATTTATTTATTATGTTTAAACATCAAACAATCAACCCAATTACCCATCCCCATTATCTTCTTTATTGTTAAAGATCTTAAGAATCATCTGTCCTCCATTCATTCATTCCTAAGGATTATCCTAAGGAATAGGCACGAAGTCCATCGCTGCTCGAGATTCATACAACAGGCACTAAGTCCACAGCTGCCAAGGTAACCAAAGGAATAGGCACGAAGTCCATCGCTGCCCGGGATTTATACAACAAACACTAAATCCATAGCTGCCAAGGTTCATTTATACGGTACTAAATCCATAGCTACCAACGTACATCTATACGGTACTAAATCCATAGCTACCGACGTACATCTATACCGTCTTTCATCCCTCATTCTTTATCTACCCATGTTTTAGCGAACATATTTGTAGATATAAAATACATATATAGTTTAAAATCAGTATAAAACATTCTTTCATCTACCCATGTTTTACCCAACACTTTTGTAGATATAATATATATACATTTTAAATCATTTTAAACATGTATAAAACATTCATTCAACATCCATCTCAAATAAACAAACAACATATATACACATAGCACGTATTTTATATAAAATACTTCATATCTATGTGTAAGATGAAAGTGACTATACACTCACTTGATTTAACGATAATCGGGCAGCACTTTGTTTCTTAAAACGATCGTTTCCGATAAAATAAGGATGTTTTCTCAAAAACCGGGCCTTTCGAGGGTTGAGCTTCAAACCAAAAAGATAAATTTTTCGGGCTCTTCGGGCACTTCGGGACGTGTTTCGGGTGTTGGGAATGATCCCGGGGCTTCGGGGAAAATTCAAATAGCTAAAAATTGGATTTAGGGGTAAAAAGTGTGAAATTTCTACAATTACCCTGGAGGTCTCGTACCCTTTATATAGGTGCGAGCCTCGGATTCGAAGCAAGGAGAAGCGAGCACGTGGCTCGCATGCGAGGGGGGACAGATGGCGAAGCTCGGAAGGCGCCAGCGCTTAGCCACGCGTCGGATCAGGAGAGGACCGCGCCTTCGGTGCGAGGTGGGTGCGATACGCGTCGAACACAGGGCATCTCGCATGCGAGGTGACGTGGCCAAACCCCAGCCATGCGAATTTTCACGGATTTCGGGATTTTCTCGATTTTTGTATCCCAAACTTCTAAAATCCATAACTTTCGCATACGGGCTCCGTTTTTTATGTTCTTTATATGCACGCGTAGGTGAAATTATCCTCTACAACTTTTGTTTAGACTCCGTTGGCTAATTTTGATTTTATTTTTAATATTATTATTTTTAACAGACCGGGACAGGAAAATCCGTTAAAAATTCATAACTTCTTCATCTGATGTCCGTTTTCGTCTGTCTTTTTACCGTTGTACTACTATTGACAAGACATTCGAATCTCGTTTAGGTTGTGTCGGCTAAAAATCACTCGATCTAAAATTCGAGTTTTTAACTGTCTACTACTAAGCTGAAACTTAGAAACATCATAACTTCCTCATACGAAGTCAGATTTGGGCGTTCTTTTTATGCAGGCTCTCGGTTTAATGAACACTACGACTTTTGTTTGGATTGCTAGGCTAAAAAGCACTTTGTCGTAAATTCACTTTTTACGTCATACAGCGTTGTGCCGGTTCTGTCGCGAAACTTCGACATGTCATAACTTCTTCGTTATAACTCAGATTTCGGCGCTCTTCATATATCTCGAATCCTTGTCACGTCCACTACAACTTGGTTAAGATTATTCATTCTAAATAATCTTCTATCAAAAATTCATTTTCGACGCTTATCGTCTCTAAATTGACTAGCACGAATCTGCGGGTGTTACACAAGTTCAAGTGGGGGAGAGTTGTAACATCCCGAGATTTGTCATTTATAGTCCCTGGGGATGGAAGCGTGAAGCCATGAGAAGCCTAAGGGGTAAATTGGAAATTTGGGATCATTAGGAGTACGCTGCGCGTACATAAGGGTACACTGAGCGTACTAGGCGCACCCTAGTACGCTGGGCGTACACTTGTGTACGCTGTGCGTACTCATGTAAGAAGGAAACCCTAATATTTAGGTTTTGTGTGCTATATAAACGTCCTTATGAGCTTATAACCCTCCCTTACCTCGGCATCCATAGTTTTGAGCCGTTTTCCCCAAACCCTAGCCTATCTCTTGAGTGTGTGAGCCAAAAGAGTGTATTTTTGAGTAGTTGAAGAAGAAGGAGTTGCATCAAGGAGTTGGAGAATGAAGACAAGCTTGTAGATCTGAGGTCTCTTTATACTCTATAAGCTCCAGGAGGTAAAAAGCTCCAACCTTTATGCTTGTATGATGTAGATCTTGCCATGCTAGCTTTATGGAACCATTTCTTGTCCCAAAAAGTCCCAGGTTGGTGCATGTTATGATTTGAACGAGATAAGCTGTCCTTTCAGACCCTAAAAGGGTTCTTAAGTGATAAAAATGATGTCCCAATGGCTGAAAGTTTCCCATGGATGTAGTAGAAAGGTCTTAATGGGTTAAGACCATGTATTAGGAACTTTCTGGACGTCGAAAGTCTTAGAGTTCAAGACTTTATGGTTCTAAGGCACATTTGGTCGATAGATCTGGGGTTTGGGCTTAAGTGCTTAAGCCATTAAGCACTTGTTAGGTCTTTGGCAAAACCTTGTGTACGCCCTGTGTAATTCTGCACGCTTAGCGTACTGAGTCAACCACCCCGATGGCGGTCAACACAAAACGGAAGTACGCCCAGCGTACCAGAGGAGTACGCCCCGCGTACGCCCTCAGTTGGGCTTTTGACGAATTGGGCTTTGGGATTGGGCCACCTTTGGACTAGTTGGACTTGGGCCTTGCTGGACGTTCTGATAATTGGGTTTTGGGCCAGTTTCGAAAATGGATCCTAAAATAAGGCTAATTAGGGAGTTGGGCCCAATTTGGAAAATTGGGCCAATGATGGGCCTTGTATCTGTGGACTTTTGGATCATGGATTTGGTATTCGGCCTTGACCCAAATTAGAGAAAAGGCAAAATGGACTATTATATTAGGTGGGGCTCTTGGTCACGATTGATATTCCCATTTATTGACTTATTATTCGTTATTTTGGATAGTTCGGGATTTTTGGTGAGATAGTGATTCAGGACTTTGATTATTCAGTTCAGATCGACATTGCGAGGTGAATTATCCTCATTATACCCAAGGGTCTAAGGCACCAAGGGCGACCCTTTGAATTATTATTCGGGTTAGTTGTTGTTATGATATGTTAGATTGATATCCTGGTAGATAGGATGGTTATGCTTAGTGACCTGTAGGTTGGTCTGACTGTCTGTATGCTGATAGGAGATTACCTGTTATATGTGCACATGATTGATTGGTAGTTGAGGGTATTCCATCCCGAGGATGATAGGACCCTATTATATTGTCTCTATAGACTGTTATTTGATTATCTGATATAGGTGCAAACGTTTGATTGGTTATGGGCATTCCAACCTGATGGTTGTGGGCCGAGAGTATTCCATCCCGATGATGATTGGACTCATAGTATATGGGAATTCCAACCTGATGGTTGTGGGCCGAGAGTATTCCATCCTGAGGATGATTGGACTCGTAGTATATTGGTATTCCAACCCGATGGTTGTGGGCTGAGAGTATTCCATCCCGAGGATGATTGGACTCGTAGTATACGGGCATTCCAACCTGATGGTTGTGGGCCTGGGGTATACCAACCCGATAGTTGACTGGACCCATAGTATGTTGGCATTCCAACCTGATGGTTGAGGGACTGGGGTATTCCAACCCGATGGTTGATTGGACCCATAGTATGCTGTTTGTTATTGTATGTGTATTGTTGTGTGTATGGGTATTTTGGGGGTAACTCACTAAGCCTTCGAGCTTACATTTATCGATTATTGTTTCAGGTATAGAGGATAACCGCGGGAAGGCGAAGGCATGACCATACACTTCCTCGATTTATGATTATGATTTCTGGGAACCCTAATATGAAACTATTTTGAAAACACTTTTTAACAATTAACGGTATTTTGGATATTTAAAAAGTTTTAAATTTTCATGAATTTTATGGATGTTACACAGCCGATGACCTTTCTTTCAGTGGGGCATAGATATATTATTGGGCCTTTCCTAGAGGCACCCGGAAAAGTGAAGTTCTTAGTAGTTATAATAGACTACTTCACCAAATGGGTTAAGGTAGAGCCACTAGCTTCCATCATAGGCCAGAACATCGTAAAATTCTTTTGGAAGCAAGTCATTTGCCTCTTTGGGATACCCCCTACGCTAATTTCTAACGGCACACATTTTGCAAACAATCCTTTCCGGAATTGGTGCAAAGAACTTAGGATCAATCAAAATTTTAATTTTGTAGCGCACCTAGGGAGAGCGGACAGATCGAGGTCACCAACAGAACAATAGTGCACGGTCTAGAAACAAGGTTAGACGAAGCTACAGGTCGATGCGTTGACGAGTTACCAAGTTTGTCATGGGCATATCAGACTACAATGCATACTGCGACGAAGAAACACCTTACAACCTAGTCTAAGGGTAAGAAGCAGTACTACCATTGGAACTAATCGTCCTAACAGGCCGGATTGAAAATTTAAAAATATATAAAGAAATGATGAAGGTTTAAGTGAAAAGTTGGATGTATCGATGGAATGAAAAGAAGTGGCGGCAATACGGTGGGAGCATTATAAAAATCAAATGAAAAGTTACTACAATTAAAGAGTCAAGGGGAGATAGGTGAGTAGGTACTAAGGAATAATGAAGCAAATAGACAAGAGCCACAAGGAAAGTTGAGACCAATATCGGAAGGACCGTATGTAATCCAGGAGGCAAATAGAGATGGGTCATATATTCTTGGAACCATGGATGGAGAAACAGTGCCAAGATCATGGCATGTAAAAAACCTAAGAAAGTTTTACGTCTGAACAAGTAAGGGAAAGTATGTCGAATTATATGAAAATGGAGGGAGTGAAGCAATTACTATGAATGTCTATATTTACTACGAGGGAAAACATGGAAAACCAAAAGAATACATGCTACCCAATTAGCCAAAGAATACATTTATTCTTCATGAAACATGTAGCTCGGCCAGCTGAGTACATTTATACTTAATTCGAGTATCCAACTCCGACACAGGATACCCACTTAGCTAAAGAATATATTTATTCTTCATGAAACATGTAGCTTGGCCAGCCGACTACATTTATACTTAAGTTGAATATCCAACTTCGAAACAGGCTACCCGCTTAGCCAAAGAGTACATTTATTCTTCATGAAACATGTAACTCGTCCATCCGACTTCATTTATACATAAGTCGAGTATCCAACTCCAACACAAGCTACCTACTTAGCCAAAGAATACATTTATTCTTCATGAAACATGTAGCTCGACTAGCCGACTACATTTATACTTACGTTGAGTGTCCAACTCCGACATAGGCTACCCACTTAGCCAAATAACACATTTTTTATTCATGAAACATGTAGCTTGGCCAGCCGACTACATTATACTTAAGTTAAGAATCCAACTCCGACACAGGCTACCCGCTTAGCCATAAAATACATTTATTCTTCATGAATCACGTAGCTCGGACAGCCGACTACGTTTATACTTAATTCAAGTATCCAACTCCGACACAGGCTACCCGCTTAGCCAAAGAATACATTTATTCTTCATGAAACGTGTAGCTCAGACAACTATACTTAAGTCGAGTATCCAATTCCGACACAGGCTACCCGCTTAGCCAAATAATACATTTATTCTTCATGAAACATGTAGCTTGGCTAGCCGACTACATTTATACTTGACTCGAGTATCCAACTCCGACACAGGCTACCCGCTTAGCCAAAGAATACATTTATTCTTCATGAAACACATAGCTCGACTACATTTATACTTAAGTCGAATATCCAACTCCGACACAGGCTACCCGCTTAGCCAAAGAATACATTTACTCTTCATGAAACATGTAGCTCGGCCAGCCAACAACATTTATATTTAAGTCCGGTATCCAACTCTGACATAGGCTACTCGTTTAGCCAAAGAATACATTTATTCTGCAAGATACATGTAGCTCAGCCAGCCGACTACTTTCATACTCAACTCGTGTATCCAATTCCGACACATGCTACACGCTTAGCCAGAGAACACATTTATTCTTCATAAAGCACGTAGCTTAGCTAGTTCATCACGTGCATACAAAAATAAAGTTGTATGCCTACTCAAATCCATCCCAAAATTAAATAGTATCCCATTCTTGTTACGGTACTGATATGTGCATATTTAGTCATATAATCCATGAATATTTCTATTACTTTTAGCTATAATATGAAAAAAAAGATACTTATTATGTTTGAAATATGTTTTGTAGCTGTAAAGACATGTTTGGGACAAAAAGGAAGGAAACAAGGAGCTGGAAGCAGGAATGGATGAGCTAAAGCAAGAATGAAGAAAAAGAAGATTTAAATATAGAAGACCACGGCGTGGTGAGCTCCAACACGACGTGGAGAAAAGAATATTAGCGACCATCAAATCCGATTTGGAGAATAGGAGATACACTTGAGGACCATATCATGGTGGTGGTTAACCACGACGTGGTGATTAGATTTTGGCAACTATAAAATCCCAAACATTAGGTCGAATTTGGAGGAAGGTGATTGGTTGGTTTGCTAATCATTACATATGTCGAATCTGGAGGAAGGTGATTAGATTTCAACTGAAAACCCTTGGAAACCCAGAAGAAGACCGAAAATCAAGTGAAGCTCAAGGATTGAAGAAGATTTTGATGAATTCCACATTGATATAGTTGGTTTACTAATCATTACCTATGTCCAGCTTATTTTATATGGATTTGTTGTGTTTTTATGCTACAATGAGAGGCTAAATACCTTTTACTTCTGTTTGGTGAAAATGAACCTAAACTATATGTGTTGATTTCGAATATTGGATGCTTTATATTTAATTTTACTTGTGTTTGATAATTTAAACCGTATCATGTTTAGTTCTAGTTTATATTTCTTATAAAGCAGATTTTGTGTGTTAGTTGACCATTCTAATTGCATGAATATGTCTCCTAATTGTTTATGATCATTAAATAGTTAGAGATAGGATTAATCATGTCTTAGATTAAGTAATTAAAGCTAGTAACTTTAACTGTGTTAGAGAGCATAATTAATCTTAATCTGTGCTTAGTTGCTTAACTTGATCATAGAAAAGTAACTACTATCATTCATAGTCTAATTTGTGCTTATTATCAATTTTATGCTTAACTTGTGCATGATCATTGCTTGGTAATTCATAAATTGGTAAGCCTAGATATATGATCATAAAAGCTAGTTAACATATTGGTAATCAATATAATCCATCCATTAGAAATCAACCATAGGAGAAGGTGAAATCGGATCTAAGCAGAAGTATTCTTTTATTTCTTGAAGTTAATTTGTTTTCTTTGTTTGCTTAATTGCTAGTTGATAGTTTAAATTCTTCTGATCTTGAAAAATTAGTAAAAACACCCACAATTAAAGTTTGTTCCTTAGTTTAATTAGAAGTAGTGAATTTATTTAATTGAATTTCGTTCCTTGTGTTCAACACCCGACTTACCTAAGCTATTCTATAATCTGACTGTGTACACTACCTATAAGTGCATAGTTAGTAAAGTTTTGTTAGGTTATAAATTTAAGACTGATAGGTATATTTATGCACATCAAGTTTTTGGCGCCGTTGTCGGGGAACCACTTATTTGATTTATCGTTTAATTGCTTTTAGTTATTCGATCCTTTTTGTGGGGTAAAAACCGCAAAAAGTTACTTTGGTTTCATTACTTTATTTTTCTCTTTAAGGTGCAACCACAACGTGATCATATTCACCACGTCGTGGTCTCATCTCAGTTAATTTTTACTTTAGTGATTTTTATTCCTTTTATACGTGTTTGTTTTGTTTTGTTTTTATTGAAGTGATTTATGACCCGAGGATCTAAAACTCCAATCGTTCCACCACTTCAAGATCCAGAGTCAGCTTTTCACAAAAAGAAGAACAAGAAAGACAACGAGTCAACAAGCACTTTTCAATCGGAAAAAGGATTTGAAAGTTTCAAGAGGACACCTGATAAGAAAGGAATTGGATACGAGCCAGAAACATCTACCGAAGAAAGTTCAGGCGAGGAAGAGATAAAGAGCGAGGTTGAAGAGATGGTGGATATCACAAGAATGACGATGGAAGATTACAAGAAGAGGATACGAGAAGAAGATGGACCAGGTCCTTTACCACCCTAGATACCATCTGAAAGAAGTTTTGAGCTCAAAGGGCACATTCTATCAATGCTCAAGGATATACCTTTTCGCGGGGAAAGAGTATGAAGATGCTTTCAAGCATATTGATGAAGTAAAGGACATTCCAAACTACTTCCATATTCCTAACATGCCAAGAGAATTCATGTTACTTAGGATGCTTCCGGTGACATTTACCGGTGAAGCTAAAGTTTCGTTGAAGCCACTTGCGCCCGGATCCATTACCACGTGGGGAAATCTTCGTGATGCTTTTATTGAGCAATTTAGTCTACCTTAAAAGATCTTAAAGCTCAAGAAGAAGATTGCTAATTTTCAACAAGAGGTTGGAGAGTTCTTATATTAAGCATGAGATATATATAAGGACTTGCTTAGAAGTTGTCCTCAATATGATCTTAATGTCCAACAATAAGTGTCCATTTTCTATGATGGAGTGAATGTCACAACAAGACAACTTCTTGACTCTCAAGGACCAATGAAAAATAAGGAGTCGGAAACCATCAAAGAGTTGATTGAAGAGTTTGTAAAGCACTCACGTGAGTATCACAACCCACTAAAGGATGTCACTAGAGGTAAAGGAGATGGAGGGAATGAGAACATGGCTATAGTTTTGGAAAAGTTAGAAAATATGGATCGGATGACGACGAATATGGATCAATCTATCCATGCAATAAGAGTTGGGTGTGACAATCGTTGTGGACCACATTTGACTAAGGATTGTGATCTAGATGAGAATGGTAACCAAAAAGCACAATTTTTCTACTCGAGTGGTGATCGATTTAATGAAGACTAGAGGAAACCCAAAAAGGAGTGGTTGTCATATGAAGAGTATAAGAAAGAAAAAGATGAAAAGTTTAGACAAACCGCACGAGGTTTCTACCAAAAAGAGCAACCACTACCCGAAAAGAAGATAGATTTTGAGTTGGTACTTCATAGGTTTACGGAAGCCTCAAAAAAAGGCATGATGCTACTGATGCTAATGTGAGGAATCATCAAGATTCCATCAAGAACATAAAGACTCAACTTGGGCAACTAACAACACTTGTAAAAGAGATATTACCATCTAGAAATCAAGACCAAAAATCACAACCTCTTGTAATGATGATCAACACTGATGAAGAAATTCATTCTGAGCCATTTATGACCCATGAAACAGTTGCTATGTAGCCCAATTCGTGTTTGGAAGAAGTAAAGCCCGAAGCTAAAAGAGCAAAAAGTGAGTCGTATTCTGACAATTTACCATGTCGTGGTAACTCTACCACATCATGGTCATAGGAAGATCGAAATTCTTCACTTTTAAATTCATATCATCCTCCTTTTCCATTTCTATCTCAAGCAATCAAGCATTCTCTGGAGCCGGGACAGAAGAAGTTTATGGAACAAGTGCCCCCACTCTCGATAAATGCTCCATTTTTGAAGTCAATGGCTAAGCTTCCAAAGTTTGCAAAAGGTGTTATGACTAATAGGAAGGAGTTGGAAAAGGCATCAACCATAGTGTTAAATGAGTTATGCTCAGCTGCTATCATCAATGGGTTGCCAATCAAGATGGGAGATCCAGGCCAACTTACTTTTCCTTGTGAATTTGGCAATTCCACTAAAATAAATGATTTATCCGATTCGGGGTAAAGCATCAAACTTATGCCTTATTGTTTCTATAAAAATCTCAATTTACCAAGGCTCCAAGACATGAGGATGACAATCCAAATGGCGGATCACTCGATCACTTACCGACGAGGAATCATTGAATACTTGTTAGTGAAGGTGAGAAAGTTTGTTTATCCGGTTGACTTGGTAGTTCTCAATATGAAAGAAGATGAAGAACTTCCCATTATTTTGGGAAGACCATTTTTATGTACCGCTAAATTTCTTGTTGATATTCATGAGTCAAAGCTTACACTTCGTGTCGAAGATGAAGTAATTACTTTTGATATGAATCCAAAAGTTAGTCATGAAATGCCAAAAGATGAAGTGTCAAAAATGGATTATATGGAAGAAGATCTTGATGAGCTAGTTGAAACTGAAAAGATGATGGAAGAAGAGTTGAAGGTTTGGGAGAAACCCCATGTTGAAAAATTCAAAATTTTAAACCAAGAGCTTCGATTCCTATGACATTTGAGGTAATTGCATTCACTACACCTAAGGCTCAAGTGGAAGAGGCAAGTGATGAAGTACAAGATGATTTATATGAAGAAGTTAAGATAATTGATGAAGACATGGGTGGGGAATTAGAAGAGCTAACTTTGGTCAAGATGGAGCTAGATGACAAGAAGAGTGCAAAGGCGAAGAAGCAAGGAAAAGGGGTAAAGCGTAAGTATGAAGAAAGTGCCAAGAAAAAGAAGAAGGAGAATTCAAAGAAGACATACATTATAAGGGTTCAAGCATACAATCGTAAGTGGGAAGAGAAAAAGGAGAAAAGGGAGATCCCAGTCCTAACCGCAACAACGTAGAGTGGGAAGGACTCCGGTTCATGACTCCTAAAAAAGAAGCGTTTTTCGGGAGGCAACCTAATGTTTTAGATTTTGCATTTCCTTTTCCTTTTGATTTCTTTTTAGTCTTTATCTCTTATTTTTAGTGTTTATGTTAGTTTAACCAAATGATCATGTATTTCTCTAGTCATTTAATTTTATTTTGTAGAGTTAGAAAAATACGTGAAGCGGTGAAGGAGATTAATGGATGAAGAAGCTGAGTGATTTTTTGAAGATTATAATTGAAGACTATGTTTTGAATAAGTGTGGGGTTCCCACATGATGAAGAAAATTATTTTGAAGAATTTTACAGAAAGGAAGGGTCGAGAATGATCCTAAGTATTAAGAAGATTCGATGCACTATTCTGACTATTGAAGACATTCTGAGAAGATACCACAACATGGATATTATCACCACGTCCTGACATTCGATTTATCACGACTGCATCCGACCATACACGACGACGTGGTATCCCTAAACCACGTTGTGGCGATGTTATAATTCATGACTATTCACTTGACACCACAACGTGGCGTTGCTTTCCCACATCGTGGCAAAGGATTAGTACACTTTTTGAAGATGGTTCTTCGGTTTATTTCGATCCGACACATTTGCATTCACAAGAGAAGAGCCCATAAGTACTATTTCCAGCCATTATACAAGAAGTCCAAGCTTTACCCAAGGGGAGTCTGTTCTAATTCTTCCTTTTTATGTGCTTTAATTGTTTAAATATGCAATGGACACATTGCATCATTTAAGTATGGGGTAGGGGTTGAATATAGTTAAAAAAATGTTATATTGAGATCTAGGTTACTAGTGTTGTGTGGGACGATCCAATGCGAATTTCAACGTGTATTTGTGCCAATATATGTTATAGTGTATTTGTGGCTTCCCTGTCCTAGTGAAATCATGGAACAAAAACACGACCTTGCTTAGTTTGAGGGCCATTATATATTTAGCATCGTGTACCAGAAATGTATCCAGGAGAGGCTATGTAGTCATTGAAACTTAGACTAATACCTCTAACCAATAAGGGTTGAAGTTAAGTTCTAAGCATGTGTTTTTATAGGATTTTTAGTTTTGAGTGAAAAAAGTTGTGAAAAAAAAAGAAAATAAAAAAAAGAGTTGCAAAAAGTTTGAGAATAAGAGTCCACAAAGTTATGAAGATCAAGAAATATCATGAAGAAAAGTGTAAGAAAGCCAAAAACTAAAGACTCAAGAATAAGGAGAAATTTTCCAAGTTATTTGTAATTTTTGTTTTTTGGTTAATTTTCCATATGTATGCTTGGGGGTTTAACCAAAAATTACCTTGAGGTTAAGAATGATTTCTGAGGATATATTTGTAGGGATGCATAAAATGAGTGTTGTTCAAAATAACTGGGGAAGTGTTTATGAAGACTAAGAGTATTTAGGATTGGGGATGTTTTTAGGAAAAATTAGACACAAATACATGTATTGCAGTCTTGGATTAATGGAGAGGCTCAAAATGGATTGTCTTGTGTGATGTGGTCATGTGGGTAGCTAAAGTTTTGATATAATAATAAAAAAACAGTTTTGTCTGATGGCAAGCAAAAGCCAAGTGTGAGTTATTTTGATATGTGCATATTTAATCATTAATTCATGCATATTTCTAATACTTTTAGATATAATATGGGACAAAAGATACTTATTATGTTTGAAATATTTTTTGTAGGTGCAAAGACATGCTTGGGACAAAAAGGAAGGAAACAAGGAGCTGGAAGCAGGATGTAACGACCCAAAAATAAGACCCAAAAATTCCATTTTTCAATTAATAAAACATTATCCCAAAACATCATCATAAATCTCAAAATGATCAAATGTATCAAAACATCACAAGTTATGAGAGTTATCATGAAAATGCGGAACTATATCGTGTGTGCATTGCAATCACCCCAAGCTCCTCCCTTCTGCACCAGAAGTACCTGAAACATAAACTGAAAACCGTAAGCACGAAGCTTAGTGAGTTTCCCCCAAATACCACATACCACACATATCAAACATATAATGGGCCCCGCCCGATCATTGTAACGGGCCCCGCCCTAACTCGCATACCAGGCCCCGCATACTGAGTATAGCGGCCCTCGCCCTAAGTCTAACAACGAGCCTCGCCCAGCATACAAACATACAAGTATAACAAGTAATGGCATACAGATTACCCATTGGGCCCCGCCCACTAAGAATACATACACATGCAAGAGTCACGCAGACATCTAGCACCTTAACATAATAAATCATGGGTCGGCATTGGTGCCTTCGACCCGCTAAACACAGTGAGGAAGACTCATCTCAGACTGCTGAATCATGGGTCTAGCTGCTGGTCCGAAAACCCTCTCACTATCATCATCATAAAATAACATCCAATTAATAATTGGACCCCAATCCATAATCACCGGTATAAATTAGGGTAGAAAGACCATTTTACCCTTTACCTAGCTTGGTCCAAGACCAAGGCCCAAACCAACTACACTAAAAGGCCCAATTCCAATATGGTCACCCAAAGCCCAATTATGGCCCAATTTTCCAAATTGGGCCCAAGTCCCTTCATGGGCCTCATCCAAGTGAACCCAAAATAAAAACATCAGCCCAAAATAAACCTGATGACCCAACCAGCCCCTATTCACCTAAAGTCCAAACATGGACCAAAGCCGACAATCCAAAACTTCCAAAGCCCATCTGCTGAGTATACGTGGTGTACTCAGCTCGTACGCTCAGTGTACATGTCCTTGGGCAAGTACGCGCATCGTACTAGCTTGGTAAGCCCAGCGTACTCACCAGTTGTCCATGTACAACTTAAGCACTTAATCCATTCAGCCCCTATTCCATGCTCTCATATCTTGTCCCAAAAGATGATTTATCATGTAAAGTTGGCAACTTTACGTGCATGCATGGCTTAATGAGGCTCTAGAGCTCAAAAGAGCTTAACAAAAGACTTAACACATGCATGAGTCCATAAGCACCATAAAGTTTGCATCTTTATGCTTAAGGAACCCTTACTATGTCCAGATCTAAAAGATTAAACTCCAGAAATGGCCTTAGCTCACAAGAACTAGCCAAAAGGGACCATAATGACCATAAACAAGCCAAGGAGTAGATTTATGCGTTGAATTGACAAGCTATGAACTTTATACCTCAAAAGACACGAACTAGATAAGTTAAAGCTGGATCTCTATGCTATTTTCCAAAGGATGAGTCTTCAATCTTATCCTTCCTCTTCAAGATGCACAAACCACTCCAAAATGTTTCACAAGAGCTCAAAAGCACCACACAGAGGCTAAGGGACGAAATTAGGGTTTGAGGATGTGGAGGCTGGTCAAAAATGTCCAAGAGGTGTGTTAATGATGCTTAAATAGGGCACAAACCCTAAAAATTAGGGTTTGTCCCTGGCCAGCGTACGCCCAGCATAACCCACGTACGCCCAGCGTACGTGGTTGATGCCTACGATCAAACTTCAGCTAAACGCCAAGCATACTCATAAAGTACTCCAAGCGTACTCATAGAGTACGCCCCGCGTACTAGCCAAAAAAGACCAATTTGCAATATTTTTGTTACTCAAGGGTAAAAGAGAAGAACTTACAAAGTTCGAGTGTTACAATTCTCCCCTACATGAATCAGACTCTGTCCTCGAAATCCACTACTCCAAATAACTTCGGGTAGTGCTCCCTCATTTCATCTTTCGGCTCCCAAGTCCATTCTAAACCCTTGCGATGCTGCCATTGCACTTTCACCAACCCAACAACCTTGTTCCTCAAGATTTTCGTCTTCCAGTCGAGAATCACCACCGGTCTCTCAATATAATTTGGGCGGTCGTCCACCTAAATATCCTCCAACTGTAGCACTACGGAATCATCCACTAAGCACTTCCGCAGCTGAGAGACATTGAACGTGCTATGAATCTGACTGAGCTCATTTGGAAGATTCAAGCGATATGCAACCCGAACCAAAACCCTGAAAGGACCGATATACTTGGTGCCCAACTTTCTCCTCTTCCTGAATTGGATGACACATTTCCAAGGTGACACCTTCCGGAGAACCATATCCCCCACCTGGAACTCTAGATCTGATCGACGTCTGTCGCTATAACTTTTCTACCGACTCTGAGCTGTCTGAAGCCTACTCCGAACCTGCTAGATCAACTTGGTAGTCTTGAGTACCACCTCGGTACTCCCCATAAACCGCTTACCGACCTCACCCCAACATATCGGGGTCCTATATTTCCTCCTGTAAAGCATTTCGAAAGGAGGTCGATCAATGTTGGCGAGATAACTATTGTTATACGAAAATTCCGCTAACGGAAGATACGTATCCCAACTCCCACCAAAGTCCAAAACGCACGCCCAAAGCATATCCTTGAAGGTCTAAATAGTCCGCTCACTCTGACCATCGGTCTGCGGATGGAATGATGTGCTGAAATGGAGACGAGTACCCAACTCATCATGGAACCTCTTCCAAAACCTGGAAGTAAACCTGACATCCTTATCTAAAACCAAGGAAACTGACACCCCGTGCCATGCCACAACCTCCCTAATGTACACCTCAACCAACTTAACCACATAAACACTCTCCTGAATCGGGATAAAATGCGCGCTCTTGGTCAATCGATCCATGGTGACCCAAATCGGATCCACTCTGCGTGCAGTCCGAAGTAACATCGTGATGAAATCCATGGTAATATCCTCCTATTTCCATATGGGAATCTCCAACAGCTGCATCTTGCCGTGAGGTCGCTGATACTCGGCTTTGACTTTCCTTCAATTCAAGCACCGCTCCACATACCAAGCCACATCCCGCTTCGTCCAGGGACACTAATAATCAGGACGAATATCTCTATACATCTACGTCGCCCCGGGATCAATGGAGAACCTAGACTTGTGCGCATCCTACATCAGAACCTGACACACACCGCCCCAATACGGAACCCAAACCCACCGATGAAGAGTCAACAACCCACAACTATCATAATCGAAGGAAGCCACCTAACCCACAATACGCTCACTCTTTCGGTGCTACTCCCTCATAGCCTCGACCTGAGCCTCACGAATCCGCTCGAAAAGCGGATTCATAATGGTCATGCTCAAATATATATCCCTGATTGGAGCAGCGACCGACTTGCGGATGAGAGCATCGGTCACCACATTGGCCTTCCCTGGGTGATAAATGATCTCACAATCATAATCATTCACCACATCCAACCATTGGTGCTGCCTCATATTCAGATTTGACTGATCCATCAGGTACCTCAGGCTCTTGTGATTCGTGTAAATAGTAAAGCGGACCCAATAAAGGCAATGTCGCCAAATCTTGAGCTCAAAAACCATGGACCCCGGTTCCAGATCATGTGTCGGATAATTCGCCTCATGAGGCTTCAGCTGCCTCGAAGCGTAGGCGATCACGTGAACCCTATGCATCAACAATTTCTCCCAAACCTATGATCGGCGCATCATAATAAACCATAAAATCCTCAACACCCTCCGACAGGGTCAAAATCGGTGCCTCACACAACCGTTGTCTCAAGGTCTCAAAAGCTTCCTGCTACTCAGGCCCCCACCAAAATGTAACCGTCTTCTTTGTTAATTGAGTCAAAGGAACAACTATTTTGGAGAAATCCAGGATAAACCTTCGATAATAACCTGCTAAACCAAGGAAATTCCAAATATCAGATGGAGACCTCGGAACCTCCCACCGCATCACGACCTCGACCTTAGCCGGATCGACCAGAATACCATTCTGGTTGACGAGGTGCTCCAGAAACTGCACCTCACGCAACCAGAACTCACCATCGGAGAAGTTTGTGAAAATTCACTCCCTCCTCAAAGTCTCCAGCACTTCCCTAAAGTGCTCCTCGGCCTGCACAAGCGGTTCATGAGATCCATGAACGCAGCTGGAGCATTGGTGAGCCCAAAAGGCATCACCACGAATTCGTAATGACCATAACGAGTCTGGAAAGTTGTCTTCTGCACATCATCGTCTCTAACTCTCATCTGATGATAACACGAACGCAAATCAATCTTGGAAAACCAAGATGCATCATGAAGCTAGTCAAATAGATCATCAATCCTTGGGAGTGGATAACGGTTTTTCACTGTTACCTTATTCAGCTCCCGGTAGTCAATGCACAAACGATGAGACCCACCCTTCTTCTTCTTCACAAACAAGATCGGTGCTCCCCAATGCGAGCTGATCAATCAAATGAATCCCTTGCCTAACAGCTCTTGCAGCTGTGTAGAAAACTTCTGCATCTCGGGAAGAGCTAATCGATACTGTGCTTTGGCTATCGAAGCCGCACCTGGAACCAGATAATTCCTGAACTCAACCTGCTTATCTAGAGGCACCCCAGGAAAATCCTCCGGAAGACATCCAGATAATCCCGCACAATAGGCACATCATCCACACTAGCCTTACCCTTATCACGGGTATCCATAACATAGGCGACAAATCTGAAACAAACCTACTGAATATAGCGTCTGGCCCTCGCTGTTGAACACAACATCGGTCGACTCTGAGCTCTCTCTCCCTGAACCACTAACTCTCCCCCACATGGGGTTCGAAGTCGAACTAAATACTGCTCACAATCGATTACCGCCCCATTGGGGCTCATCCAATCCATACCCACAATAACCTTGTTCCCACGCAAAGGAATGGAAACCAAATCAACCAGATACTGCTCGCTGAACAACTTGAGAATACAACCTCGTTGAACCCTCACTACTCGGGCAGATCGATCATTTGCAATCGCGACATCTAAAGGACAATCCATCTCCCCTGGAGCTCCGGAAACTATCTTTCTAAGAGCAAGCGACACAAAGCATCAGGTAGCCCCCAAATCAAAAAATATCAATGCAGAAATACCATTCACAAGGAACTATCCTAAAATAAAACACATAAATATAAGCAGGCAATTCAATATAAATAAAGATATAAGGAGAAGATAAACACCCGTCACCAGGTCAGGAGATGCACGAACCTCCTCGGCTGTCAACTGGAAAGCCCTACTCTTCACCACAGGTGCATTCGCCTTGCCCAGTCGGTGATTAGCAATCTGTAGAGTTGCAGGAGTAGGTACTGACACCGGTCCTGCTGCAGTCAAACTCGGACAATGTGCCTTCTTGTGGCTCCTCTGATTGCAATGAAAGAAAATCCGATCTGCTACCGGGGTGGTGTTGGTAGTAGCAGTACAATCCCTGCTGATATGACCTATCCGGCCACACTTGAAGCATCCAGAACCACCCACCATGTACGCCCCATCGTGCGTCCTGCCGCACTTGCCATAGTGGCTCCGACCCTACTGGCCCTTCCCTCTCGTATCAACAACCTTGGGCATCTTTCCTGAACCCTCTACACCCTGCACACAATCTGGCTTTCTCTTCTTCTCCATCTCCAGACCAATCTCTCTCTCCCTAGCCCTCACTATCATATCCTCCAACATCCTGCAGTTGGATCGGCTCACAAACTATCGGATATCACTCCTCAGCATCTCATGGTACCTCTCATTTTCATCTCCTCATCCGCCACATACTGCGGAACCAGCAGTGCCCTCTTACGAAACATTGCGGTGATCTCAGCCACCGTCTCAGTAGTCTCGATCACTGGTGCAAATTCAGCCCTGAATCTCGTCGTAAAATCATCCCATGTCATCGTATCAACAACATCATCACCAAATGCACACCCAACCTCCTACCACCAGTGTCGGACTCTGTCTTTCAAAAGACACGAAGCAAGTCTGACCTTTGCCCCCTTGGGACAACTGCTGGTGCGGGAGGCGTTAGCAACATCCGCTAACCACCTCCTTCTCGCTATAGGGTTGTAACACCGTAAATTTTCAAACAATTTTTCATTTTAAATCACATAATTCTCATAACACATTTCAAAAAATCCCATTTATTTAATTTACAAAATGCAACTCCATGAGTGTTTGATTAATAATCCAGGATCCTCAAAACATAACTCTTTCTCTGGTGTGTACAATCAAACCGGCGCCTTTCCACGATCCTGAGAAGAACCTGAAACACATATCACATAACACGGTAAGCATAAAGTTTAGTGAGTTCCCCAAAATACCAAACATATCTTGTTAGCCTCTCATGGCTATACTCAGAAAAGACCCTCCGGTCAATGTGTCTCAGTGGGACCCTCCGGTCCCACAACTCGGGTGGACCCTCCGGTCCTAACTCAGCAAGCTCAGAATAATACACAACATAAATCACATAGACATAATGCAGGATATCACAATTCTCAATATAAGCACATAAGACACCTCGGTCACACAAATATACCACTCATGGTAAGTATAGTGAGAAGACTCACCTTGTAACAACTCGGACAACCTCGAACTCGAATCACCGGTCTAGCCTCCGCCTAACACATACGGTAAATATCTCTAATTAATACTCTATTCATGACTCTAAATAAACCAAAGGTTATTCTCTCCCTCTAGCTCTTGTATTGAGTAAAAGACCATTTTACCCCTCCATGGTCTTCATTCCTCATGTTTGACCAAACCCTAAAGTCAACAGAAGTCAAACTCGAGTCAACAGTCAAAATTAACCCAACTCATCGAGTGCACTTATGTAACTCGTCGAGTCCCCTCGTTTCCTCAGAAGTCTCATGAAAGTCCAGCTCAGCTCATCGAGTTGATCCCCCAACTCGCCGAGTTATCGCATGATCAAGCTCATCGGGACAAACCCTAACCGACTCGTCGAGTCAGTTCCTGGACTCGACGAGTCCCTTCAATCTGACTTCTCATTTAGACGTTTTAAAGCAGATCTACCACTCCAAACTCTAGATCTAGCATTCTAAGACTCGATCGTCACGTAAAGCTTCGATCTTTACGCTCATGTATGGAATTTTTGCTCCAAAATGCCAATACATGCTCTCACAAGGTGTTAAGCACAATAACCCTCATATGGCTAAATAAAGTTGGGACCTTTGGACTCTAGGGACCTCACAAGGTCCAGATCTGAGGTATAGATCTCCTAATAACTCAGTATACTCAAAGTCCCAATAAAAGGTGGTAGAAACGCTAAACTTCCATAATCGTGAGATCTAACCAAATAGGTGAGAAAGGTGCAGGCTTTTTACCTTCCACTTGAAGCTTTGGACGAAAGAACACTGGATCCCACAGCCTTTCCTCGTTCCTTGCTTGAATCTCTCTTATTTTCTTCCAATGGCTCACAAAAAACACTCACAATAAGCTCTCTCACTCTCTCTTAGCTCCATTGGCCGATTAAGGTTTCACACAGGGGAGTTGGGTGGCTGGTGAGGCGGAAATAAGGACATAAGGTCCTTTAAATAGGTCCCAACCCTGGAGATTTAGGTTTTCATCTCACAGCGCCAACTCGGCGAGTTGGCTCTCTGACTCATCGAGTTGGTCACTTAACCCCCGTGGCCAATCACGACTCTACTCGACGATTTGAGGCACTAACTCGCCGAGTTACTCAAGAAACCCCAAAAAATAAATATATAAATAATATGCCTGGGAGTCCAGTGTTGGGTTTTGAGCATTCTAACACTTCCTAAGTGTACATGCAACCCTATTAAACCTTGGATCTATGTTTGTCTAAGATACATGCAAAATATTAATTTCCAAGGTTTATAACCTATCTAGTATGGCATGGGGTACTTTTAACCATAAAAGAACTAGATGAATTACATACCTTTTGTTGATTGTTGATTCCTTGGAGTTTGAGAGCCAAGCACCAATAATGTGAATGCCTCAAATGGAAATCACAAATCACCACAAACTTGGAAAATGTATGAGAGAGTATACTAACTCTTGATTTTGGCCACCACACTTACACACACATTAGTGTCTTTTTCATGCAACATAAGCTTGTTTATATAGTGTACATGGTTAGGGTGAAACCCTAATAACCCATGTCTTTTCCTCTTCCAAGGATCCATGGGTAAAAGCTCCATGGATCATCCATGGACTTCCATATAAGCTTAGCCCATTCCCAAATGAGTGTTAGCCCACACTATATAAATATAATAGCCCATGATTTAATTAGTCTTCCTTTTAATCACTAAATTAATTCATAATTAATTCAAGATTAAAACTAATTAAGTAACATGACTTTATATTAATATATTATAACTTATAATATATTAATAAATCGTAAGTATACAACTCTCATAAAATTATCCATAACTAGTTTGGGTGAAGTGCAACCCAAATGGACCATGCCGGGTCGGGTCAAGTATATACCAAATAAGTTATGGACTTAGACATCTTATCCAACAGACTCCCACTTGGATAAGTCTAATAACTGTATTTGCCTATATTACTTTAGGAACCAACCGGCAATCGTAGCTCTCGAAAACTCTTGTGAACTATGAAGCGCCATTTTAGATAAGTGATCATATAATCCTCTGCTCTCATGATATCAGCCGGACAAATACATGGAACAATGTCTTACTTATTGTCTAGTAGTTGTTTCTCGATTTCCGATTTGTTTGACAAAGAACTTAACTGAACACATCAATTTAGTTCTGACCGGGCCCGGTACATGGGTCAACACAAAATCATCGAGGGGCCCAGATATCGCTTCTATTTCTAGAAGGAATAGATAAACTTCGACTCATATGCTTGTTCTACTACTTATTGAATTGCACACAAAGGCACGTTTTATAACATCAAGTTACTGATGCGTTTACGTGCAATCAATGCACAACCAACTCATAGGTAACAACTCATATCTCTAGGTTTGAAGACTTATTTGATATTACCGTCTCACGATCACTCGAGATAAATTCCATGAAGTGATACAAGTGAGCGTGGGTTTATTCCAATACTCATAACTTATGAGCACTCATGAATGTTGTAGCAACCATTGCTATGTCTAAACACCTTTAGCCATCTACAAACCCAATTCATGACAATCTTGATTCATACCTACTTCCGACGTATGACTGATTGTGGAAGTTTGAATAAATTAATTATTCTGGAAGTCAAAACATGCAAAACTGAAACAATAGTAAATAATTGACAATGATAGTAACACTTTACTCATAAATAAATCACACATTTTATTCATCATCAAATGTCGATTACATTTTACAAGTTTCAGAAAAATTATCTAATCTGTAAAACTAATATCGTCCCTCAGCCCGATGCGCCTCGCATGCTGCAAATGCTTAACCCTCGTCAGTCCCTTCGTAAGGGGATCTACAGGGTTCTCATCTGACGATACCCTCTTTGCCACGAGGAGTCCTTCTTCTATCTTGTGTCTTATGAAGTGATATTTTCTGTCAATGTGTCGGGATTTGCCATGATCTCTTGGTTCCTTGGCTAAGGCAACCGCACTATTGCTGTCACAGAAAATCTCCATAGGCTCCTTAATAGCTGGTACAACTCCAAGGTCTCCGATGAAGTTCCTCAGCCATATCGCCTCCTTTGCCGCTTCACTTGCTGCTATGTACTCTGATTCACAAGTCGAATCAGCTACAGTCTCCTGTTTGGAACTCTTCCAAGTGATTGCCCCTCCATTTAAGGTAAAGACCCAGCCCGACTGAGAGCGGAAGTTATCCCTATCAGTCTGAAAGCTAGCATCACTATACCCTACTACTCTCAAGTCATCACTCCCACCAAGGGTAAGGATCCAATCCTTAGTCCTCCGCGGGTACTTGAGAATATTCTTTACCGCAATCCAATGAGCCTTGCCAGGGTTCCCCTGATATCTGCTGACCATGCTCAAAGCGAAGGCCACATCAGGACGAGTACAAGTCATAGCATACATGATCGAACCAACAGCGGAAGCATAAGGTAATCGACTCATCTCAGCTATCTCATCTTCTGTACTCGGGCTCTGAGCCTTGCTCAGTTTGGCATTGCTTTGGATCGGTAATTCTCCTTTCTTGGAATTCTGCATGTTGAACATTTTTAACACCTTATCCAAGTAGATACTCTGACTAAGTCCAATTAGTCTTTTACTCCTTTCTCTTAATATCCTTATCCCTAGGATATAGGTAGCTTCTCCAAGGTCCTTCATAGCAAAGCACTTCCCAAGCCAGGACTTAACCTCCTGCAAGGTTGGGATGTCATTTCGTATGAGTAGTATGTCATCCACATACAGTACCAAAAAGCTAACTATACTCCCACTAGCTCTGACATACACGCAGGACTCATCTTCACTTCTTGAGAAACCAAACTCTTTGACCTTCTCATCGAAACAAAGATTCCAACTTCGAGATGCTTGTTTCAATCCATAAATGGATTTCTCAAGCTTGCACACTCTATTGGGGTACTCTGTATTGACAAAACCTTCTGGCTGATTCATGTAAACATCCTCAGCCAACTTTCCGTTAAGGAAAGCGGTTTTGACATCCATTTGCCATATTTCATAATCATGAAATGCAGCAATGGCTAGCATAACCCTAATAGACTTAATCTTTGCTACTGGTGAAAAGGTTTCATCATAATCAATTCCCTGAGTCTGAGTAAACCCCTTCGCAACCAGTCGAGCCTTATAAGTGTGCACCTTCCCATCCATGTCGGTCTTCTTCTTGAAGATCCATTTGCACCCGACTGTCTTACGGCCTGGTACATTGTCAACCAAGTTCCAAACTTGATTGTCATACATGGACTGTATCTCGCTGTCCATAGCCTCCTTCCATTTAGCAGACTCTGGGCCTGCCATGGCTTCCTTAACACTGTTAGGTTCATCCAGATTTACCAGTGTACTGTCACTGATAAATGTATCACCTTCCGTAGTAATATGAAATCCATAATAAAACTCAGGTGTGTTCCTAACCCGTGTGGAACGCCTCGGAAGTATAGACTCGTCAGCTGGATCAACAGGATTTTCCTCCTCAAGTTGATTGCTAGTGTCTGAGGTTCCTTCACCAATTGAGTCTTGAATTTCTTCAAGGTCAATTTGCCTCCCACTGTCTCCTTGGCTTATAAATTCTCTCTCTCGAAAGACTCCTCTCCTAGCCACAAAGACCACATTCTCACTGGGTCTGTAGAAGAGGTAACCAAAGGATTTTTGTGGGTAGCCGATGAAAATACACCTTTCACTTCGAGGTTCGAGCTTGTCATGAGTTTCGCGCCTCACGAAAGCCTCGCAACCCCAAATCTTGATGTGGTCCAAATTGGGAACTTTCCCAGTCCACATTTCATGAGGTGTTTTGGCAACCTTCTTTGTAGGGACTAGATTAAGGATGTGGGCGGCAGTCTCTAAGGCATACCCCCAAAAAGAGATTGGTAGCGAAGCTCAACTCATCATAGAGCGAACCATGTCCAACAAGGTTCGATTGCGCCTCTCAGCTACACCATTCAGTTGTGGTGTCCTGGGAGGTGTCAATTGTGAGACAATCCCACACTCCTTAAGATAGTCGAGGAACTCAGTACTAAGATACTCACCACCTCGATCGGATCGAAGCATCTTAATGTTCCTGCCCAATTGATTTTCTACTTCCTGTTTAAACTCTTTAAACCTTTCAAAAGTTTCTGACTTATGTTTGATTAAGTAGACATAACCATATCTACTAAAATCATCAATAAAAGTCACATAATAGCGATTAGCATCCCTTGTGACGGTTTTGAATGGTCCACATACATCAGTATGTATAAGGTCCAACAAACCCTCACCCCTTGCACAAGTACCAGTGAAGGGTGATTTTGTCATTTTTCCAAGTAGACAAGACTCACAACTATCATCCGACTTGAGGTCGAACAACTCCAAGACTCCATCCTTTTGGAGCTGGCCTATGCGTTTCTTGCTTACATGTCCAAGACGACAATGCCACAAAGATGCTTTATCCAGGCTAGTAGAAGAATCAATACATAATACATTATTTCCTAAATTATCTACAACCGATAGAGCTTCATACACACCATCACAAGGTAATGCTTTAAAATAAAGAATATTATTAAAGAAAGCATTAATACTACCAACTTCATTATCAAAAGAAAAGGTAAAACCTTGTTTGTACAAAGCATGAAAGGAAATAATATTCCTCGCCATTTCAGACGAGTACCTACATTTATTCAAATCTAACTTTAACCCACTATCTAGCAACAAAGTATAAACTCCAATCTTGGTAACAGGTGCAACCTTCTTGTTCCCCATGATTAAGTTTATCTTTCCGTGCTCCACATCCTCACTTCTTCTTAGGCCCTGCAAGTCACAACAGATGTGAATACCACAACCTGTATCAAGAACCCAAGAATTAGAATATGGTGAGTTATTAGACAATATAGTGTAAATACCTGCATGGGATGGTTTCACTTTCCCATCCTTGACATCCTGCAAGTACTTTGGGCAGTTTCGCTTCCAGTGCCCCTTATTTTGACAGTAGAAGCATTCAGCATCCTTAGGGATGGCAGAAGGAGTAATAGAACCACCTTTGGTTCCAGATGAGGAGCCTTCAAGGGACTTTCCCTTGGTACCCTTCAAAGGGTGCTTCCTCTTTTTCCCTTTGCCTTGCCCGATAGCCAAAACAGGGGTAGTAGTAGGAGTAGGAGTAGCAACCGACTTACTCTTAAGACCACTTTCGGCAGTCTTCAAAAGTCCTTGAAGCTTACTGAGTGTGACTTCTTCCTTGTTCATGTGGTATGTCATACGAAATTGATCATAACACGATGGCAAGGAGTGCAAAATGATATCAATTGCCAACTCCTCAGGGAAGTTCACATTCAGTTTCATTAGACGGTCCACATACCTTTGCATTTTCTGCATGTGGCTCGTGATTGGTTCGCTATCCTTCATACGGGTAGTGATCATGGAGGAGATTATTTCATACCGCTCTTGACGAGCACTCTGATGGTACCTTTCCATCAGATCCTGATGCATCTCAAAAGGGTAATAGTCCTCATAGGACTTTTGGAGTTCAGCTGTCATGGTGGCCATCATGATGCATGCCACCTTGGTGGCATCTCTTTCATGTGCCTGATACTCAGCGACCTCCTCAGGAGTAGCAGTGGACTCATCAAGCTCCTTTAGCTCCTTATCGAGGACATATTCCTTGTCCTCGTAACGAGTAACCATCCTGATGTTCCGGATCCAATCCATGAAGTTGGAACCATCAAAGATGACCCTCCCACAAAGGTTCATGAGGGAAAAGGAGCCAGTAGGGTTAGAGCCCGAAGCTTTGTTGTTGGAAGACATCTGAAAAGAAGAAAACAAGTTTAGATTAGATATATCGAATCCTTAATAATACACCCAAATGTAATATTAAGGCTAGGATCCAACACAATATATTATAACTTAGAAGAGGGATGCCGTAATCTAAGTTATAATATATTTGAAGGTAGGTGAATGACGATTCACCAATTTCCACCATGAAAACGAAATGAATTATTAGGTTTAATTGGTTTTTTGAAATTCCTAGATTCTTTTGAGATTCATTGAACTTTTCAATGGCATGTTTCAATCTCGATTGTGCCCTTCAAGTTTTGTGACTGGGATGCCGAGGATCACAAAACAAGGTGTGAATAACCATGCAAATTCACTTGGTACCCTTAATATTATCACCTAATCAATGTGCCGGTTAACCACACACGCTCCACCGATCTATGATAAACATTAAGTCACCCTTCGTGATCCTTACTAGTCCAAGTTAGTGTGCCGGTTAACCACACACGCTCCACCAACGACTTGGTAAGGTACAAAGTGTGAATTTCATGGGTTAGCACCATATTCACATTTTCCTAAAGTAACTAAGATTGGGAATTTATAAAAGGTTTAGTTACTTTATACTATTCATCATACTTTTAATGAGAATTTATAAGTCCTTGTCCTACCCGTTCGGCTAACGACCCTCCACCAGTCAAGCAAGCGGTGGGTGAGAGTGGACACCCATTAAGTTGCCATTTTATAGGCAACAACCTTATACCCACCTTATAGACTGGCTTCGTGAATGAGGCGTACTAGCGGTAAGACGACTTTAATCTTATACATATATATAATAATTAACCATTAATGTTATAAATAGTATAAGGGTTGAATTTTAACTTTTAAAACTCTAAGGGTTTGGAATTAAAGTATATTAAAGTGTGTGTTGTAACTTTACAAATTCCAAAACTTGAGGACAAGTTTTGAAACTATTCAAAACTTTTCATTTCATAACTTATGAATTAAAGGTTCATAAAAATGAAGACTCTTCATTTCCATGTAACTTATGTGTTTTAAGTGTGTGTTTAAAAGAAGTGACCTTTGGATATCCATAACTTGAGGACAAATTATGGACTCCATTAAAACACATAAATGATCAGGAATTAATCCTAAACAATTCAGCAAATAATTCCTATCATCTTCTAAATTCATAAGAACATGAACATGATCATCAAAGTTTCAAGAATTATATGAACACATACAAAGCATGAAATTTTGATATAAGCTATTGTAAATGGATTAGAACAACCATTACACCAACTAAAACAAGTTTTAAAACACCAAAACAGTTTAGGGTAATGTTTCTAATCCATTTCCAGCAGCAAAAGTCGAAAATCTGCATTCTGAGGCTCCTACTCGCCGAGTGCACGAACCTACTCGGCGAGTAGGATGAGTTTACACATGAACTCGGCGAGTCCCCCCATGGACTCGGCGAGTTCATCAGTCAGACAGCAAAAAATCGACTTTTTATCACTATTTTGCATCAAGTATCAAACAAACAAGCCTAGGCTCTGATACCACTGTTGGGTTTTGAGCATTCTAACACTTCCTAAGTGTACATGCAACCCTATTAAACCTTGGATCTATGTTTGTCTAAGATACATGCAAAATATTAATTTCCAAGGTTTATAACCTATCTAGCATGGCATGGGTTACTTTTAACCATAAAAGAACTAGATGAATTACATACCTTTTGTTGATTGTTGATTCCTTGGAGTTTGAGAGCCAAGCACCAATAATGTGAATGCCTCAAATGGAAATCACAAATCACCACAAACTTGGAAAATGTATGAGAGAGTATACTAACTCTTGATTTTGGCCACCACACTTACACACACATTAGTATCTTTTTCATGCAACATAAGCTTGTTTATATAGTGTACATGGTTAGGGTGAAACCCTAATAACCCATGTCTTTTCCTCTTCCAAGGATCCATGGGTAAAAGCTCCATGGATCATCCATGGACTTCCATATAAGCTTAGCCCATTCCCAAATGAGTGTTAGCCCACACTATATAAATATAATAGCCCATGATTTAATTAGTCTTCCTTTTAATCACTAAATTAATTCATAATTAATTCAAGATTAAAACTAATTAAGTAACATGACTTTATATTAATATATTATAACTTATAATATATTAATAAATCGTAAGTATACAACTCTCATAAAATTATCCATAACTAGTTTGGGTGAAGTGCAACCCAAATGGACCATGCCGGGTCGGGTCAAGTATATACCAAATAAGTTATGGACTTAGACATCTTATCCAACATCCAGATGTTACAATTCTCCCCCACTAGAATCAGACTTCGCCCTCGAAGTCATGCTCTGGAAATAACTCTGGGTACTGCTCGCGCATCTCGGACTCCGGCTCCCACGTCCACTCGGATCCCTTCCGATGTTGTCACTGGACCTGAACCAGGGCACCTCTTTGTTCCTCATAACCTTCACTTTCCGTTGCAAGATCGCAATCGGCCTCTCAAAATAATCCAGGCTATCATCAGTCTGAATATCCTCTAATGGCACCACTACCGTCTCATGTCATACAAAAATCTCTTTCCCGAGACACCTAACCCATACAGAAACTCTCTATCCCGCCACAGAACGGATCCCCCCGCCATTGTGGTTCCAACTATGACTCTTCAGAACTTGGGACTCTAGCAGTTTGACTCCCTGTACGACCGCACATGCACGATATCATTATGTCATTTGCTCATCGAATGACCAATCTCAAAAATCATACCCCAGCTCTAATCATCTTGATACGACTGATGAAATCAGATCATTGACCATAACAACTACCGAACACTCAAACCTGACATATCAGTCGATCCAGATCGTACTCCAAAGGGACGAAAGGGTCACATCTCACCAGTGACCCATCAACTGCACTACTATCAGAACCCATGTGAACAAAACGAACCCCAATACTCTGTTCTCAATACAAGAAAATGATCGTGCCCGCTCAGAGGTATCCTCGGACCTCTATGAGCATAAGCCCCAGCTCCCTCTCACACATCTCTTTCAACACTGAGCACCAGGTCAACTCTCGACCCAATAGTTAAACCTCCAAAGGTTACCCACTGCACACCCAATAAAACGACTTACCGGCTTCCTTCTCATAATGACTATCTCGGCCCGTCGTGACTTACAAGTCACGAAGTTCGCTTTACCCAAAGCAAATACTATAACCCCATCTGAGGTCGCCTCACTCCCGACCTCTATCGTCTACTACTCACTAGTTCCATGCGTCTCGCAGTCCTTCCTAAACCAATGAACTAGACTACTCAAGTCTAAAACATCAGACAGAAACACATCCCTCTCAGAATGAGATCCACCCGAAATCCCAACTTGCTCATCCTCTACACAGATAGAGACAAACTCATCCACCAGAGTCTGGTCCGACACAGAATTGGAACCACTCGTCCCAATCTTGCACTCAACTCATGACCCAGGTTCCACGATTATACGTTGTTGAGAGAAAAACTTTGAGACACACTTGAACAAACGTTAGAACAAGTATAATTGCGGAATAGTTTATCTCGAAGGATCTAAAAGCTCAACAATAATATTAATAAGTTAGAGTTAGAAGGTTAGAAAGTTAATTGCGGAAAAGTAAAGAAATGTAAATGACAACAATTGTTATATTAAGTATACACATAAGTTGATTCATAACGAGGAATGCATTCAGACCAAGTTAGTAAGTAAGATCAAACTTAGTGATTAAGTCACAAGTGACTTGCTCCGAAGAGAGATTGTATTCAGTTATGTTCTAGTGAATTTTGAGAGTAAGGAGAGATGCGTAATCAGATAGAGAGATAGAAATGATGTAACATCCGAATTCCCAGGTATCTTATTTTAGTTATTTATTTTGGGTTTTTTGGAGGGACTCGGCGAGTAGACGCTCAGACTCGCCGAGTAGGATCGCGAGTTCTTGACTGGATTAATGACCGGACTCGACGAGTAGATGCGTGGACTCGGCGAGTCCGCGCTGTAAAGTGAAACCCTAAATCTCAGGGCATGAGCCCAAGTTAAAGGCCCTTATGGTCGTCATTTGCGGCCACTACTCCCCTGAGAAACCCTAGAGAGTAGAGAGAAGCTTGTGGTGCAAGAGAAAGTCTAATCCATCATTCTTGAGTGTGTTTTAGCAAAGGAAAGGGAAGATTTTAAGCTAGGCTGACTTGTGGGACTCAAATCTTCCATCATTCGTTCAGAGCTGCTGTGAGAGGTAAGGATTCATGTCCATTTTCCTTGAGTAATAGATTTCATGAATCTAGGGCTTTTTCTCTTCTTTTTGGTAAAAGATCCAGTGAATGTGATGTCCCCTTGTGTCAATATCTTCAGATCTGGACCTTGGGAGGTCCAGAGAGTCCCTATTCTCCAGCTTTATTCAGTCCTTTATGAGTTTGGGGCTTAGGTTATCACATTAAGGGTTATTTTGGCATATAGAGGTGATAGTGTGATGCATGGTCCTAAAGTTCGAACCTTTACGTAATTATCGTGTTTGGGAAGGTCAAATCTTTAGGTTAGAGGAACAGATCTGACCTCAGAAGGTCATTTCAGTGTTGCCATAGAAGGGACTCGCCGAGTCCATTAGTGTACTCGACGAGTCGATTCGGGGTTTCCCCGCGATTCGTGATAGGTGTAACTCACCGAGTGGAGGGATGACTCGACGAGCCAAGAGAGATTAGAAGAATTCAGAGGACCAATGTGGACTCGCCGAGTCTCCCGAGTGCACTCGACGAGTCTGGTCAAGTTTGACCATTGACTTTTGATTGACTTTTAGGGTTTGGTCAATGTTAGGGTCTTTGAGCCATGAGAGGGGTAAAATGGTCTTTTACCCTTCTAAGAGTACTAAAAGAGGGATTAGTCTAGCCTGGAGGGTTGTATTGATTTGAGTGCTTATTCCATGTGATTAGGCGGGGGCTAGACCAGAGATTACCGAGTTCGAGATTTACCGAGTTACCCGAGGTGAGTCTTCTCACTATACATTACCTAGAGTGGTATTTATGTGTATACCAGAGGGTCTTGTATGCTATGTGTATATATGAGTTTATGTGCATTGTGTTATATGTATGCTATGTGTGTTGAACAGACCGGGCCGGAGGGCCCAACGATATAGACTGGACCGAAGGGTCCAACGACACAGACTGGACCGAAGGGTCCGACGAGCTATGACCGGACCCGAGGGTCCAACGAGCTACGGGACTGGAGGGTCCCGCTGAGACACATCGACCGGAGGGTCGTACTGTAGCCTCGAGTGGCGTATGTGTTGTATGTGGTATTTTGGGGAACTCACTAAGCATTTATGCTTACAGTTGTTGTGTTATGTGTTTCAGGTACTAGCGAGGATCGCGGGAAGGCGCCGGCATGATCCGTACACACTCATAGAGATTATGTTTCGAGATTCTGGGATTTGTTGTTATGATGATATTGGATACAGTTTGTTTGATATTGTTTTCGATGCTTGAAAATATGATCTAAAAATGAAAAATTGTTTTGGAAATTTTACGTTGTTACAAATGATAGCATCAAAAGTTGTATTGAATAAGTGAGAATGAGCTCTATTTATAGAGTCTCAAGAATTACACTAGATCACATCTCTAAGAGTAGCCATGCAAGGCATACTGGACAATAGAGAGTATTACAATAAAAGTAGACAAAGTAAAGTAATCTAGTAGCTAATAGTGACTGCGGTTGATGATGACTTCGGGTGAGGCTGCTGATGAAACCTTAACTGCGGATCCTTGTGGACTGCGGTAGCTGAAGTTCAAGAGGGTCACTTTTCATGATTCAACAATTTCCCCATAAGTGACCTCTTTAACTTTTCTTCAGTTGTCAAGTTTTAGAAACTTGATCAATATCCACCAAAATTTCCTGATATTTTCCAACCAGGTGATCCTTCTCAAAATCTCGAACTTGACTTTGGTAGTTGTGTGTTTTGACTTTTCAACTGCGGTTCGACAAACTTCAATCTGCTTCCTTGTAAGGCGGTTCACGGCAGTCAACGGAATGAAGTATTTGGTATCATTGAGTTTCCGTTTGAAGATGACTCCGAGGTCTGGGAAGTTTGTTGCACCTAGGGATTTTTCTTGGAATCGTTCAGTTATCATGGGTGCGGGGTCAAGTGGTGGAAGATCAAATTTTGTGGCTAGGATGGGGTGAATATCTGCATCAATTTTGGCAAAGTCGCAGACAGTTTCCTTCAAGGAAATACTTGCCCTCTCAAGTGCTATCTTCATCTTCGGATGCTTCTCGAACTTGTTCTGGAACACCTTGGTTATCAGAAAGACTTCTTCAGGGTTCATGCATGGGAAGTTAGCCTGGGTGCGGACATAATCCTGATTCCTCCTTGTGAGAGTGTATTGGATGAAGTCAGCTTTCATGAACTTCCGGGGTTTGTAGTTCTTGAATGCGGATGGCCTATCATTAGACCAGATTTTCTCTATGGAAGACGCATGTTTGGCATAGAATCGATTAAGTCTTTCGAATTCCATAGGCAGTCTCTTGTGGTCAGGTAGGTTGCGGTCAAATGGCTCAAATACTGTGAAGTATTTAGCATTGGGAGAGATTGGAACATCCCAATAACCATCAGAAGGGGGTTCAGCATAGGTAAGGTATGGTTTGTAGTCATCATCTAGGAGTCTGCGGTGGGGATTGATCCAGGAATTTACTAAGGATTCATCCATAGTAATGTCGAATCCGTTTTCTCTCCAGATGATCTCCGCAAACTTGGCTGCTTTCCAATCTTTTTTCTTTTGTTGCGTTGCGGGGGAGTCATCTGAGTGTTCGGATGACATGTTGGATGCAAGATTTTTGAAGTTGGGAGGGGTCTCTGGTCGCTCAGGAGAAGGGGTTTTTTGAATGATCTCCTTTTGCGGTGGAGACTGATGCGGTGAGGGAACTCTTTCAGTTATGATGGGGGGACTTTGATGCTGAGAAAGGTTGTTGGAATGATGGTCTTCTTCCTCGCTTCACCCTCTTGAGGAATGCAACACCGGAGCATCCTCAAGCCATTGTCTGAGACCATCGACTTTGGCATATACTTCCTGGAACTATGCTTTAAGAACATCAGCCAGTTGCTGATTGTTAGGAATGGCGGTGTTGAAGTCTGTTGATGGTAGCTTGAACGACTGCGATAGTGGACTCATATGCAGTGTGAGTCTCATCGATCAGTTTTTGAGATTGAGTTGACTGGTCCGCAATGGCTGCTTGTAAGTATTTCTTGATTGTGGATACCTCAGAGATGAGGCGTTCTGCGGCAGCCATGAATTGCTTGTGGTCAGCTTGGCGACCTATATCCAGGGATCGGATTCCCATTTCAACCTTCAGGGAAATAGGCTCAGCAGCCAATCTTTCACGGGTTTCCAGTCTTTCAATGCGTTCGATCAAGGACTGCGGTTCGGGATTGTCTTCTGGTTGCGGTTGTGTTGGCTTAACCGCAACGAGAATTTGGTCGACTTTAGCTTGCAGACTGAGGAACTCTTTTCTGGTCACCGCATTCTTCTTCTTCTTTTTCTTGGCTTTTGGCTTGGAGGTTGAGTGGTGAGAACCACTCGATTCTTCTTCTTCATCAAAAATCATCATTAGATCATCATCAGAAGGGTGAGGTTGATTTACCTCATTTAGATCAAAATCGTCAAAGCCGAATGTGGGAGCTGAGCTAACTTCGACTGCAGTTCCGTCTTCTTGAGAATCACGAACAGAAGGAGTTGGAGTTTGAACTGGAGGGACCTTGGTTGTACCTTCACCACCATGAGTGGACTGAGCCTTGCAGATCGTCTCAGCCATTTCGGTCATCCATTCTTGTACTTTCAGGATGGTGGCTACGGTATTGGCATTGTTGATTGCGTCTGCCCAATACTTAGCTACAGATTGAATTTCCTGTTGCTTTTGTTGCAGTTGCTTGATTTGCTGATCCTTCCTTGCTTGGAATGCCCTACGGAAAGTGGCATACTTCTTGATATCGGACTCAGATACAGGAGTGTAATGTAACCATGAATCATTCGATTCATCTCCGTCAAATCCTTGGAATCGCACCGAAGTGTCCTCTGGGTTCACGGATCCTTGCACATTAGTGCTCACCGTGCCTAAACCACCTGGAACAGATGTAAGCAGAGTAGGATTTCCTGAGCTTCCTCGGTCTCCTTGACCCGTGGTCAAGTCTGGCCTTGACTCAATTCTGGCAAGGGCGGAAGAATTGCCCTGCGGTTGGGAAGGTGTTTGCAGTGTATGGGTGATAGTCAAAAGGATGGAGTTCAACTCCTCAGGAGAAAAGAAATGAAGTCGGGAAGCCCTGGAGACCTTAGGGCGAGAACCAGTGTCATCCTCTTGGGAGTGAACTGGGGGTGAGTTTCCACGATGAGGTGAAACAGACTCACTTTCTGAGTCTGAGTGGTATTCGATTGTGGTGTTGAATGGGTCTGCGGCCACCCCAAGGACTACCGGAGCCTTTTGAGAGGCTGAGGTATCAGTCTGGTCATGCATTTGGCCAGTGGGATCGGTTTTCCTTTTCTTAAGGATAGCTATGGGTTGTGCATCCTCATCAGAATCACTTTCAGAGGATTTGTCATTTGAGGGTACAGTTTGGGTGATTTTGCGTTTCTTTGAGAGTTCAGTTGGTTTGGGAGCATCTTTCTTTGGGGTTCTTTGTTTCTTGGAGACTTTGCGGGGGCCTTGATGGGCAGAGACTAATTGTTTGCGTCTTTGAGAGGAGTGAGTGGTGGAAGATGGGACTGCGGTACTACCAGGGATGGTGAGTGCGGATGTGGCTTGTAGAGGAGGGGTAGAAAGGTATGGGCTAATACCTTCCATAGCCTCTATATGGTCTGTGACATCAGGGGTTTCAAGTCCAAGTGATGTCAGAATGTGGACTGGTAGTCGTCTTATAGGTCCGAAGTTAGATTGATCTTTGGAGGGATTGTACCTTTTGAGGTCTTTGGTGATGAAGAGATTGGTGTCGTTGCCCATGCTAATTCCTGCATCCGCATGAAGATCTGAGATGCACAGAGACCAGAACCTTGCAAATGTGAGTTCGGTAGGGTTTTCTCTTGGGCTCTCTTTGGGAATGTATTTCAAGAAGTCATCCCACAAGGTCTGACCGTAGTTGATATCGTGGCCAGAAAAGATACTCCATACTAACTCTAGTAACTTGAGACCCATATTATCAGTGCCTCCGGTTCGGCCTGATAGACTGCGGATGACAAAGTGACAAACGAATTGCCACACCGCAGGCAGTTGATTCTTCTTGAATTCGCCAATTCCTTTGATCTTTTTCTGGTAACCCATTTGGTAGAGAGCTGAGAGAATGTCAGCCATACTTGGAGTGAAAATCTTGGTTGAAGGATGAACTAGCAGATTAATGGCGTTGAGAAATTTTTCTTTGTTCAGAATGACCAAAGAATCGTTCACTAAGTTCAGATGCACCTCTTGAGGGTTCTCGAGGGGTCTGTAAGTAGAGAATGCACACTTGAACAAGGTTGAAAGAGGAACTATGTCTGTGAATACATCGAAAGGGCCAAACAGAGGGTGATTGGTCAAGAACTTGATCATTAGCTATATCGGAGCATTGTAGGAGGAATGCTCTTCGAACGCAGCCCTAAAATTGCTTGAAGCAATCGTAGGCATTTGATTTCTTGTTTCAAAATCGGACCCAGTTGGGTTTGCAGAGGCAGAAGCCTTGGAGATTTTCTTCGAGATGCCTGATTTCACCATTGTTAAGAGAATAAGAAACGTTGCAGAAACAGAGTGTAAGAAAGATGGAGAGAAAGTTCAAGGTTCAGAGAGCGTAAACTGTTCTTGGGGAAGAAGAAAGGGTTTTATAGGAATGGATTTGAAAGGTAATTGATTGTAACCTGGGTAAAAGTAAATAAGGTAAAAAACGTTTGGGGGTTTTTCTGCGATTTGGAAGATGAAATCTCAGCCATAGATTATGAAAAGGTTTAAATTATTTTTTTGAGATTTACTAAAAAGGGTTGCAATTAATGAAGTGTCAGACATAAAACATCACGTCTGTGATCGTGTGGTGAGGGTGGAGTTAATCCGTTGTACAAAAGAGAAGTTGTAACGGATTGGACGTGCTGGGGAAATATGAAGGGATAGGCTAAAAGGATTAGTTTATGGGAAAACGCTCTTTTTGTCATCATACCTAAAATAGGTCTGACACAAGGTTTTTCAAAAAGAGAATGAGACAGTTACTCAAGGAATGTTTTTTTTGTTAATGATTTTCTTATTTAATGAAGGATCATTAAATAGCACACCATGAATCAAGAATTAATGGAACAGTTGAGAAACTATCAATGTGGTTGCGGATTGAGACTTCATTGCGGATGGATCGGATGTCATTGCGGATGGATCGGATGTCATTGCGAATGGATCGGATGTATGACTGCAGGAGAATAACTGAGGAGAACACTTGAACAAAAATTAGTAACAACAAACAGTAAGGACCATTAAAGGATAACTATGATATATGGTTGCGGTACACAAACTGCGGTACACAGGATATACCAAAACCATCTATCATAAGTAACTTCAGTTAGGACCGCAACAGAGACCAAGGATGGTCTGCGGTACCTATCAATTCAAGAAGAATTATGGGTCCGGATTCATCATTCCTAACATTTGTAAGAAACTGTTGATTTTTGTAGAGTCAAGGGCCTTTGTGAACACATCAACAATCTCTTCATGAGTATGGACAAAGATGAGTTCAATGTTACCTTTCAGGATGTGGTCTTTGATGAAGTGATACCGTAGTTCAATATGCTTTGTCTTGGAGTGCTGAATTGGATTGTGTGAAATAGTTATAGCACTTTCAGAGTCATAGTAAATTGGTATCCGCAGCATTCTGTATCTGTAGTCCATAAGTTGTGTTTTCATCCATAGGACTTGTGAACAACAGCTGGCTGCGGCCACATATTCAGCTTCTGCGGTAGACAGTGATACACAACTTTGTTTTCTAGATGACCAGCTGATGAGTCTTCCACCCAGAAATTAACATCCACCTGAGGTGCTTTTTCGATCTAGTCTACATCCGGCATGATCTGCGTCTGTGAATGCTTGAAGACTGAAGTCATTGCCTGCGGGGTACCATAATCCAAGAGACTTGCTTCCTTTCAGGTATCATAGTATTTGTTTGGCTGCGGTCATGTGTGACACTTTTGGGTCAGCCTGGTACCTTGCGCATACACCTGTTGCAAAGACAATGTCTGGTCGGCTTGCGGTGAGGTACATCAATGAACCAATGATACCTCTATAAGTCTTGTGATCCACTGATTCGCCCGAGGGATCAACAGATATCTTATATCCGAAGGCCATGGGGACCTTAGCCGAAGAGCAGTTGTCCATTAAATATTTCTTTAACAGTTCAGTGGTGTATTTCTCCTGATGAATGAATATCCCTTGCGGAACTTGTTTTACCTGAAGTCCTAGAAGGAAGTTGATCTCTCTATTCATGCTTATTTGGAACTTGTTGGTCATGAGCTTAGCAAATTCATTCACCCTTTTTTCATCAATTGATCTGAAGATGATATCATCCACATATATTTGTACAAGCATGAGGTGATTACCATTTGCTTTGATAAATAAAGTGGGATCAATCACTCCTCTTTTGTATTCGGATGAGACAAGAAATTCAGAGAGAGTCTCATACCACACTCTCGGGGCTTGCTTTAGACCGTAGACTGCTTTTTCAAGTTTGTAGCAGTGGTGTGGGAATTCAATACTTTCAAAGCCTGGAGGTTGCTGAAGATAAACCTCTTTTTTTAATTCCCCATTGAGAAAGGCACTTTTTACATCAATTTGGTGTACCTTGATGTTCTTGTGGGCTGCGTATGCTAAGAAGATTCGGATGGCTTCCATTCAGAGAGAGTCTCGTACCACGCTCTCGGGGCTTGCTTTAGACTGCAGACTGCTTTTTCAAGTTTGTAGCAGTGGTCTGGGAATTCAATACTTTCAAATCCTAGAGGTTGCTGAAGATAAACCCTTCTTTTAATTCCCCATTGAGAAAGGAACTTTTTACATCAATTTGGTGTACCTTGATGTTCTTGTGGGCTGCGTATGCTAAGAAGATTCGGATGGCTTCCATTCGTGCCACCGGAGCATACGTTTCATCATAGTCAATACCTTCAAGTTGACTATAACCCTTTGCAACTAGCCTTGCCTTGTTTCTGACTACCGCAGCAGATTCATCCAATTTGTTTTTGAACACCCATCTAGTACCAACAATGGTATGACCTTGCGGCTTCGGGACGAGCTGCCATACTTTGTTTCTTTTGAATTCTTCTAGCTCTTCTTGCATTGCGGATATCCAGTCGGGTTCTAGTAATGCTTCTTTGATCGTTCGGGGCTCGACCGAGGACATAAATGCTGCGTAGTGACAATGATCAGATAAGTCCTTGGAAGATCGAGTCTGGATACCTGCGGATGGGTTGCCAATTATTTGTCCTGGTGGGTGGTCCTTCGTCCATACGTGTAGACGGGGTTGCAGATAATCAGCAGCTGCGGTAAAGGGAATGTCTTCGATATCGGAAGACTCTGCGGTTGGAGATGGCAGTTCCCCCTGGACTTGAGAACATCCTGCTGAATTATCTTGAACTGGGAAGGTGGGATTAAAGTTTTCTTGGGCAGATGGTGCAGGTTCCTCCTGGATTGCAGAAGGGAGTTCCCCTTGACCCTTAGAAGGTTCCCCCTGGATTGTGGATGGGAGAGTGATAATTCTTGAGTCTGTTCTTGTGTCAATGTTCTCTATGTTTTCATCATCCGAGTCGGAAGAAACGTTGGATGGTAATGATTCTCTGCGGCTGGGAACTTGAGCTTCATTAAGTACTGGAACCTCGGTGGTTGTTGCATGATCCGGAGTAGAGCTTTCCCCCTCAACCGGCGAGGTGGAAGTATTGAGAGATGCTACTTCGGATAGAGATGGACCAGATACATCAGCATGCTGCTGTTGAGCTTCCTGAGACACAAGAACTTCAGATAATTTGGCTATTTCTACAGGGTCGAAGAGATCATCATAGTTTACTTCAACTAGGTTTAATGGACCCGAAGAGGCAGGAATATCACTTTCTAGGATTGCTGTGGTTTCAGTCGATGGATCGGTGTTGCGGATGTGATAGTCATCAAATTTCACATCGAAGCTTTCAATGATTAGCCTTGTACGTCTAATGAGAACCCTGTAAGCAACTTTGTTAGTGGAATAGCCAAGGAAGATACCTTCATCAGACTTCGGTGCAAACTTGTTAATATGATCTCTGTTGTTAATCACAAAACATCTACACCCAAAGATGTAAAAGAAGCGGACATTTGGCTTACGGTTGTTAAGGCCCTCATACGGTGTTTTGCTGAGTCTCTTGCATACAATACTTTGATTCTTCACAAAGCATGCGGTGGCCACTGCTTCGGCCCAGAAGTAGAGAGGAAGGTGTGCGAAGTTGAGCATGGATCTGGCTGCTTCTACTAGTGTGTGGTTCCTTCGCTCTATTACCCCATTTTGTTGCGGTGTGTAGGGAGCGGAGAAGTTGTGAGTGATACCCTTTGAAACCAAGAAACTGTTTAGGAGATGATTAGTAAACTCGGTTCCATTATCACTTCGGATGCGTCGAACGGGCAGCTTGATCTGGAGTTCTATCTCCTTGATGAAATTGATGAGAATCTGCGGTGTTTCTGACTTGAGTCTAAGAAAGAAGACCCATGTGAAGCGTGTGTAGTCATCTACTATAACCAGTATGTATTTCTTGTGATGGAGACTGACTACGGTGGATGGACCGCAGAGATCAATGTGCAAGAGCTCCAGTGGTTCATAAATTGAAGATTCAATCACCATGGGGTGACTTGCTTTGGATTTCGTTCCACATTCACATGCAGGACAGAGAGTATCATTGTTGAACTTGAGAATAGGGAGTCCTCTGACTAGTTCTCCAGTGACCAAATTGTTCATGTATCTGAAGTTGAGATGAGCTAGCTTGCGGTGCCATAGTCAGCTGACTTCGGATACTGCTTTGGATAGGAAGCATAACTGTGGTTTGCCTATGATCAGAGAGACATCCAGAGGATACATAGTACCTTCGGATCGGGACTTGATCAGACATGTGTTCCTATCACTTGTCATTACATAGCAAAATTGATCATCAAATTCAACTCGATGGCCTGCCTTACATAGTTGGCCAACACTGATGAGATTGTGTTTAAGGCTTTCTACATAAGCAACCTTTTGAATAGAGAAGTTTCCCGTAGGAAGAACACCATAACCTCGGATTATCCCATTCGCATTGTTGCCAAATGTAACATTTCCACCGTTGCAAATTGGTATGAAATCCCGAAGGTATTCTAACCTTCCGGTCATGTGCAAGGAGCAGGCACTGTCAATTAACCATTCATCTTCTTGTTCCTCCTTGCATAAGGCCTGAAAATTACACAGTTATTTTAGGCATCCAAACTAGTTTGGAGCCTGGGACAAAAGGTGAATTTCTGATTGGTGCATGAACCGAGGTTGCAGGGACGGGTTTCGTGTCAATGTTTAATCCTAGTCCTGCGTGTTTGTGAGATTTTGGAGTGTTGTGTCTTTTTGAAAAATTACGAGGTTTCTGAATCCAACTAGATTTGACATGGGATCAACCATTTTGGCAACTACACTGACATTGACAGGTTGAGATTTTGTCTTTAGCTCTGACACCTTGTTTGGTCAACGGTCTAAAGGATGAGTTGGGCTTGTGACCAGTCTGAGGTTGGTAATATCTGACAATGGTGCTATTGGACTTCTGAAAAGTTTGTTTTGGAAAAGGTTTAGCACGTGTAGATCTTTGGGACATTTTTATTGGTTTTGGTAAAATACCCTTCCACTTGTCAAAATTCTGATGTGATTTTAAAAGTGTTGGAATGGGTAAGATACTCTTCCATTTCAGATCATCTGAGGAATAGATTTGAAAGCCATTGCTTCGAAAAGACCTTTCTTTCATTCGGGTTGTGTCAGATGACTTTGGAATGACTGATAGAACTGTACATTCCCTTTTGCATGTTTTCTTGATAGGAGAGTTTTTCAAAAAATAGTGTGAGAAAACAAATTTTTCTGGACTCTTAGATTTTGGAAATCTGATACGCCTTTTGTTTTTCGAAAAGTTTGTCTATTTGTGCCTCGGGATCGAATTTCTTCTTTGAAAGCCTTTTTAGCTAAGGTTTTTGGGGAACCACAGTCAATGGTGTTCAGCTGCGGTTTCCTGGAAACCTTTGAAAATTTATGAAAACGAGGGCTTGAGTCATCCGAACTTGAAGATTCAGGGATTTGAGAGCATTGACCCACTTCAAAGTTTCCTATGGGTAATTCATGATGAATTGGTTGAAGAGTCACAGAGCCTTTATTTAAGAACTGCGGAAAGGATGATTTAGCTACCGCAGAGTAAGTCTGTGTTGGGACTTTAGTGGGACTTTTGTGGGACTTATGTGGCTCATGACTACAATGAGAGACACTGCGGTCTGAGGGCAGATATGGGAAGTCTTGCGAGACTTCAGGACCCTCAATAACAATTTCTTCATCAACTACGGATGAGGTTTGAGAATTTGGGTAGATTGTGCCACAGATAGGAATTTGATCACTTGTGTGACCCGAAACCTCAGGCACAATTTCCTCAATGACACAATTATTGCTTAGATTATGAAGTCTATTGAAGTGTGTTCTGATGTCTTCGGGAAAAGTCTTGTCATTGACTGGGAAATGAAATTCTCAGTCCGGAGGGACATACAGTCGATCTTTGTTAAACCGGGGTGATGAATCCATTGCGGTAGGATATCCATTTGACCAACCCCAATTGTATGTATTGTCCACGGTTCCATTATTTACCAAATTTTCAATATCTTCACTTTCATTGAACAATTTTTCTATTAAAAGATTTAAGCGTACAATTTCACTCTGAGCTAAATCTCTTTGGTTCAAAGCTATCTCTAGTTGTGTTTCACTTAACATTCTTGCATCTTTTTCTAACTCTAAGTCCGTTTCTAACATAGCCATTTTGAGTCTTTTGTTATCCAATCGTCCTCTCACATGGAACATCTCTTGGGACGCAATGTTCTTATCATCTAAGGCTTTGTTATAGTCTGTAAGGACGGCAGCACACGTGTCATTAAGATTATCTATGAAGGGTTGACAGTCATGCATGCTATAGTTAAGAGTTTGAATCATGAGTTTTACCTGTTCGACGATGCTTAGAGTTCCATCCTTAGCCATGTAGCAGTAATTCTTTTCCAGCTTTGTAGACTCATCGTCATCCGCAGTTGCCAGCATGCAGATTTTGCTTTTTTCTTTGACATTGCTGATGGCTTCCTCTTCATCTCCTGATGACCAAACTTGATGGTCTCTTTTGACATGGGCTACGTATGCCCTAGCCTTTTCCTTTTCTTCCAATTCTTGAGCCATTCTAAGATAGAATGCTTTGTCTTTTACTACATTGGCCTTACAATCTCTTGCAAAATGATTCTCTTTGTTGCATTTGTGACAAATCACAACATCAGTTTTGTCTTCTGAGGGAGTACCGGAGTCAGTGGTTTGAGTAGACTGCGGTGCCTCCTTTGGTTGAGTATTTTGAGATTGCGGTGGTGGATGAGAACTTTTAGGATAACGAGAATGGTTATTTTGCGGGTTGAAGTTACGGTTGAATGGAGGTTTGTTGAACTGCTGATTCTTGCGAAAGGAAGGAGGTGGTAGTCGATTGAACTATTGGCTAACCAGAGCAATAGCCTTCTGAAAGTCTTCTTCATCATCATACTCTGAGTCAACTTCGTATGACTGCGGAGGAGTGTCATACGAGGGAGAGTAGGATTGATTATGTGGAGCTTGTGCTATGAGAGCAAGTGGTCCTCCGAAGTCAGCACAGTCTTTGAGTACGGTGGATTCTTGTGCTTGCAGTTCTCCGTAGAGCTTGTAAAGAGACAAAGAGTGAATTTTTCTATCTCCTTGGACTATCATCTTAGTCGTAGTCCAATGTCTTCCCAAACCATTAAGAAACTGAAGATTTGTTTCATGGTTACTGCGGATGGTGCCTGCATTGGATAACTTCGTGACTATCAAGTTAAACCTTTTGAAGGAATCTTCCAAACTTTCTCCAGTAAGAGCTTTGAAATTGTTGAACTCATTGAGTGCGGTTGTAAGCTTCTTATCTTGTTCTTGTTCTGAGTCTTCGTACAAATTCTTGAGAACTTCCGAGATCTCTTTTGCTGATTTGCAATTTATGATAATATCGAAGTTGTCAGGAGCAACTCCACAAGAGATTTCATAAAAAGCAACATCATCATTTTCCATTTTATCGAGATCATCCTTGGTGGGACGGTTCATGACTGGTTGACCTCCTCCTAGTCTGGCTGTAGCGCCGTTAGTTTGGACTGGTGTAAGAACTGGGACATGTGGTCCTTCTTCTACGGATCGTCATACATCTCTACCAAGTCTCCTTAAGTATCTTTTCATTCTCTGAGACCAGTGATGATATTCATTTGCCACCAATATTGGGGCTCGATTAGAACCACCAACACTGTTGGAGACATTCAGAGATAACGATTGTGCCATATTTCCTTGTATTTTTGAAAAAAAAAATTTTAAGAGAAATGAGCTTTAGTGGTATAGAAGGCCCTTTGAAAATCAGAGTTATGTTTTTTTTCAAAAAGCAACCACTATGGCTCTGATACCAATTGTTGAGAGAAAAACTTTGAGACACACTTGAACAAACGTTAGAACAAGTATAATTGCGGAATAGTTTATCTCGAAGGATGTAAAAGCTCAACAATACTATTAATAAGTTAGAGTTAGAAGGTTAGAAAGTCAGTTGTGGAAAAGTAAAGAAATGTAAATGACAACAATTGTTATATCAAGTATACACATAAGTTGATTCATAACGAGGAATGCATTCAGACCAAGTTAGTAAGTGAGATCAAACTTAGTGATTAAGTCACAAGTGACTTGATTCGAAGAGAGATTGTATTCAGTTATGTTCTAGTGAATTTTAAGAGTAAGGAGAGATGCGTAATCAGATAGAGAGATAGAAATTATAGCATCAAAAGTTGTATTGAATAAGTGAGAATGAGCTCTATTTATAGAGTCTCAAGAATTACACTAGATCACATCTTTAAGAGTAGTCATGCAAGGCATACTGGACAATAGAGAGTATTACAATAAAAGTAGACAAAGTAAATTAATCTAGTAGCTAAGAGTGACTGCGGTTGATGATGACTTCGGGTGAGGCTGCTGATGAAACCTTGACTGCGGATCCTTGTGGGCTGAGGTAGCTGAAGTTCAAGAGGATCACTTTTCATGATTCAACATACGTGTGCATTACACCTCGATCCGTCCGATTCGCGACAACCCCTCTCTAACTTAAAAGACAACGTTTCTCGATCACTGCCGAGACCCCAGTCTCGTCCTTTGTTCGGTTACCAGGTTCTCACAGACTTCTCTGGTAAGGCTACCCAAGCCTACGAACCGCTTTGCGTATCACTCTGACTAGTAGGGCTGCGGCTCCCCGCAGTTATACAACACTCTCTCTCACTGACTAACAAGTGCTACTGTGCCCCGTAGTCCTATGGCACTCTCTCATTGCTTCGCGAATGCTACGGATCTCCGCAGTCACTCGATACTCTCTCCCTGAATCACGTATGCTACGGCTCTCCGCAGTCACAAGATACCCCTTCTTTGACTCATGTGTGCTACGACTCTCCGCAGTCACACGATACCCTTTCTCTGACTCGCGTATGCTACGAATCTCTGTAGCCACACGATACTCTCCCCCACTGATTCCTGGATGCTACAGCTCCCCGTAGTATTACAACACTCTCTCACTCACTGAATCACCATGGGCTCACTCCATGGTTTTCCCCTGATAATCCCAAGTGGCTACTCCCATTCGGTTCTGTTCACTCTCTTATCACCCCACATTCTCATCCTCAAGTCATCACCATACTGAGTCCACTAGCTCATGATCCGTGATCCAACCGTAAATAGGTACATGCACCCACCCAGATTACGCATTTCTACTCTTGACGACCATTTCCGAAACAAGACACTTTCTCCTGCTACAATTCACATTTGGATAGCCCCGTCCGATGACAATTAGCTGAAGGGTTCCCACTAGAACAATAGCCACTCGGTCCTCCACTTGCCATCTCACAACTCAAGTCTCAAATAATCCCAAAAGTTTAGGTCGTCATACTCAGATACCCTGGTACACCATCACGGGACCTCACGATGTCTTGTCTCCTCCACGGATCTTCCACTAACAGCATCATACTCGGATACCGCAACACACCCTCTCATAATCTCATAATGTCTTATATCGACCACTGATCTTCCACTCGCACAACTCGCAATCCTCGAAATAATCCAACTCACAACTTGAAACACGAAGGAATCGTCAATGTCAAGAACACGTTGACGACAATCCGAAACACCATCCTCTACGGCTCAAAACCCATGCGAGAACACTCATACCGACTCTGAAGTTGATTGCCAGACAACTGTTACCCTTCCTGGAGTGCATATAATAACCCATACATTGAACTAGAAATTCTCAGCAGTCGAATCCGGACCTCAACGAGCCAACCGCCTCGAATCTCAACCACTGCAACTTGAAGAGCTCCTAACCACAATAAAGTCCCTAGCCAACGGCTACTTATTGTGGTTGCATTATCTCACACTGCACCTTGTCTCATCCACCAACGACCCAAATCTCATATTTCCATACAGCATATCTCCATAATCAGTTCTCTAACCGCACCGGAACAAATCTCTGATCCTCTTAATAAAATACTCAGTTCTCCCCCACTCAGGGTTCGAACCATCACCAATTGGCATACCAACATTCTACTCCACAAACTGTTTCACCAGGTACATCACACTTGATGTAACGCCCGTAGATCCGGGCTAGTCAATTTAGAGACGATAAGCATCAAAAATGACTTTTTGATGGAAGATTATTTAGAATGAGTAATCTTAACTAAGTTGTAGTATATGTTACAAGGATTCCGTGCATATAAAGAACGCCGAAATCCGAGTTATAACGAAGAAGTTATGACCTGTCGAAGTTTCGCGACAGAACCGGCACGACACAGCGCGACGTAAATAGTGAATTTACATTAGAGTGATATTTAGCCTTAGCGATCTAAATGAAAGTCGTAGAATACGTTAAACCGAGAGCGTGCATAAAAAGAACGTCTAAATCTGACTTCATATGAGGAAGTTATGATTTTTCGAAGTTTCAACATTAGCAGTATGCAGCCCGAAACTCGAGATTGAGGTCGAGCGATATTTAGCCAAAACTTTCTAAATGATAATTGAAGATCTCATCAATAGTAGTCCAACGATAAAAAGACAGACGAAAACGAAGTTCAGATGAAGAAGTTATGAATTTCGAACGGAGTTTTCCTGTCCCGGCCTACTAAAAATAATATATTAATAATATATTAAAATTAAAGTCAAAATTAGCCAACGGAGTCTAAACGAGAGTTGTAGAGCATAATCTCACCTACGCATGGATATAAAGAACATCGAAAACGGAGTTCGTATGCGAAAGTTATGAATTTCTGAAGTTCGGGGCGCAAAACCCCACAACTGTCAGAGTTCACGACGTGAATACAGTGTTCACGACGTGAACTCAGTATTTATGACTTCTGGAGCCTGACAGACGCAAGTGGCGATGACGCACCTGATGACTATTGAATTCACGACGTGAGAACTTAAAATTCACGACGTGAGAGCTGAAAAATGACCCTATAAATAGAAATCGAGGGTCAGCCGATTTTGGTTGCTCTATCTCTTCTCTCCCACTCCCGATACCCTCTCTAAGCCCTATTTTAACCCCCCGAAGCCCAGGTATCATCTGAGACCCGAAGCAAGTCCCGGAGCCAGAAGATCCCGAGAAGAAAAGAGTTTCCGAGCCGAAGCTCTGCCCGCGAGAAGCCCGGTGTGTGAAGATCTTCTAGTTTCACCGAAGAAATACTACTCTTAGAGCCGTAGTTCTGCCCGATCATCTTCTGATCAGGTGAGTGTGTAGTTACTTTCTTCTACCGCATAGATATGAAGTATTTGCTATTAAATACGTGCTATGTGTTTATACGTTGTTTGTTTACTTGAGATGGTTGTTGGAATGAATGTTTTATACAGGTTTTTAAATGAACTAAACCATTTATGTAATTTATATATACAAATATGTCGGGTAAAACATGGGTAGATAAGTGATGTGGTATGAAAGATGTTATAGATAATCTTAGCAGATGCGCTAAATAGTAAATGTCATAATACTAGCAGATGCGCTTATAGGATACTCCTGGCAGATGCGCTTATAGGATACTCCTGGCAGATGCGCTTATATGATAAGGTCGGCAGATGCGCCAAATAGAGAATGCCGTAATCCTGGCAGATGCACTTATAGGATAAGGTCGGCAGATGCGCCAATTAGAGAATGCTGTAATCCTGGCAGTTGCGCTGAAAGGATAATGTTGGCAGATGCGCCTAATAGTGTATGTCGTAATCCAGGCAGTGGCGCCTAATAGTGTATGTCGTAATCCAGACAGTGGCGCCTAATAGTGTATGTCGTAATCCAGGCAGTGGCGCCTAATAGTGAATGTCGTAATCCTGGCAGAGGCGCTTAAAGGATAAAGTTGGTAGATGCGCCTTATGTAGCAATGGATTTTGTGCCAATTCCTTACGTCAATCCTTAGGAATGAATGAATGAAGGATAGTTGATTCTTAGGGTAAAACCTTAAGAAATAAAGAAGATAATGGGGATGGGTAATTGGGTTGATTGTTTGATGATTAAATATAATAATTATATTATTGTGGGTTGAAAACCCTATATGCTCACCAGGCTCCCAAGCCTGACCCACTCAGTTTTTATGTATTACAGGTAGTGCAAAAAGAGCATAGTTGGACGATGGCGAGGGATTTTGGATTATAGATCAGTAGTTATAAATAACTGTTGTAAGGTCTATTTTATACTGTTTATGCTTTTGGTCTGTATCGGAACATGACATCTCGAGATTTTATTATTTAATGAAAAGTACATTCTCTTTGAGAAATGTTTTGATAAAGTTTTATCATATCTTGTTTGGGAATAAATTTTGCAACCGTTTTCTTTAAAGGATTACTCTGATTTATAAAACAAAGCATAAACAAATTGGTCTTTTCTGGCCGAGAAATTGGGGATGTCACAGTTGGTATCAGAGCATTAGTTTAAGCGAACTAGGAATTTGTAGGATTTCTAGACTTAAACTTCGAATGCTAAGCGATGATTGTGAGATGAGTGTCTACCATATTATAGACACGAGCACTAGTATATTTTAGGAAAGATGCCTAAAATGCTTTTATGTGCTAAATGTTATATGTTTTCCATATATGATATTAGTTGTTCGGATCTATGGTCTGTTGCCGACCGGATCTGGAAACCTTACGTGTTTAGGATTCTAAGCGTATGAATACGATATTAGAACTAGCATGTAAACGTTTCGGAGTGATAAGGAGATTTATACATCTATCGTAAATAAAGCTTTCTTATCTTAAATTCTCGCCCGGTACACTAAACGTATGCTTGGGTGTACAAAACGTTATGGTGGAGACTCGTAGAGAATTGAGTAAATGGAGAAAATGAAAGGCTTATGATAGTGAATGACACTTATCGGAAGATATCTTAAGAGTGGTATCTTGCCTTTAGAATATGTCTGATAAAATAACGGAACGTTTAGGGGAGTACGGTACGTCTGAGGTACACCTTCGATTGGCAGGATGGTGGAACGATTGGTGTAATTCTTGAAGTTGTCCCATCGTCTGGAATTTCCATCACCAACCGGGTTGAAGTAGAATTGATGATTGAAGATATGCATGGAAGAAGTCCTAGTAGACTCTAGGAGAATTTTTATGATTAATTGGACACATTCGTATGTGTTAAACTGTTTTGTGATTTTAGGACTTGGGGACTGCGGGACAATACTTGGGACGAGTATGAGTAGGTGTAAATAGTAGTAGAGATCTATACTACTGGAAGCACAGGACTCAGGCTTGGATCAGGGAAAGTCACAAGGTTACCAAGAAGCTAGTGATTGGTCTCGTTTTATTCAAGTATGTCGTTACCATTGTTTCGGTAGTGACTAAGAAGATGATTGATATTCTGACCCTAGCGGTCATATCAAATTGAGTCCGACTACGATGAGTTTGTTACGTGGTTCATAGAACCAAGTTCGAGGTAGCATCTGAATCAAGTCAGAAGATTGAAATCAATGCGATCGATAGCATCGCGCTCGTTGTTAAGGAAGCTTGTAGCTAGAAATGCTACATGTAAAAATGTGATTATAACACATTAGAATATGAAGGAAGGCATATTCCATTATGGAATTTGACTCTAAGAGACTTGAGTCTAAGCGTTGCATCATACGATGAGAGGTCATTAGAACACGACCCATCGGTCTGTTACAATAGATAAAGGAAAGTACTTATTCTAAGAAGAAGAAGGAGTTCTCAGTAAGGATTTATTTTGTAACTTGAAGGTTACGATTGAAAGTCCAACATGGTACGAAGAGCAGATGCAGGATTGAGCACTACCTGCTATCGAGAAGTCCAAGAGTTACATACTCTTTCGAGGAAACATAGAACTTACAGTTATTACCTAGGATGAAGAGATAACGTATGAAATCATTATACAAGTCCTATTTCGTTGATGATTCCGGGACGTAACCATCCTAAGGGGGAGATAATTGTAACACCCGTAGATCCGGGCTAGTCAATTTAGAGACGATAAGCATCAAAAATGACTTTTTGATTGAAGATTATTTAGAATGAGTAATCTTAACTAAGTTTTAGTATATGTTACAAGGATTTCGTACATATAAAGAACGCCGAAATCCGAGTTATAACGAAGAAGTTATGACATGTCGAAGTTTCGGGACAGAACCGGCACGACACAGCGCGTCGTAAATAGTGAATTTACGTTAGAGCGATATTTGGCCTTAGTGATCTAAATGAAAGTCGTAAAATACGTTAAACCGAGAGCGTGCATAAAAAGAACGTCTAAATCTGACTTCGTATGAGGAAGTTTTGATTTTTCGAAGTTTCAGCATTAGCAGTATGCAGCCCGAAACTCGAGATTGAGGTCGAGCGATATTTAGCCAAAACTTTCTAAATGATAATTGAAGATCTCATCAATAGTAGTCCAACGATAAAAAGACAGACGAAAACGAAGTTCAGATGAAGAAGTTATGAATTTCGAACGGAGTTTTCCTGTCCCGGCCTACTAAAAATAATATATTAATAATATATTAAAATTAAAGTCAAAATTAGCCAACGGAGTCTAAACGAGAGTTGTAGAGCATAATCTCACCTACGCATGGATATAAAGAACATCGAAAACGGAGTTCGTATGCGAAAGTTATGAATTTCTGAAGTTCGGGGCGCAAAACCCCACAACTGTCAGAGTTCACGACGTGAATACAGTGTTCACGACGTGAACTCAGTATTTATGACTTCTGGAGCCTGACAGACGCAAGTGGCGATGACGCACCTGATGACTATTGAATTCACGACGTGAGAACTTAAAATTCACGACGTGAGAGCTGAAAAATGACCCTATAAATAGAAATCGAGGGTCAGCCGATTTTGGTTGCTCTATCTCTTCTCTCCCACTCCCGATACCCTCTCTAAGCCCTATTTTAACCCCCCGAAGCCCAGGTATCATCTGAGACCCGAAGCAAGTCCCGGAGCCAGAAGATCCCGAGAAGAAAAGAGTTTCCGAGCCGAAGCTCTGCCCGCGAGAAGCCCGGTGTGTGAAGATCTTCTAGTTTCACCGAAGAAATACTACTCTTAGAGCCGTAGTGCTGCCCGATCATCTTCTTATCAGGTGAGTGTGTAGTTACTTTCTTCTACCGCATAGATATGAAATATTTGCTATGAAATACGTGTTATGTGTTTATACGTTGTTTGTTTACTTGAGATGGTTGTTGGAATGAATGTTTTATACAGGTTTTTAAATGAACTAAACCATATATGTAATTTATATCTACAAATATGTCGGGTAAAACATGGGTAGATAATTGATGTGGTATGAAAGATGTTATAGATAATCTTAGCAGATGCGCTAAATAGTAAATGTCATAATACTAGCAGATGCGCTTATAGGATAATCCTGGCAGATGCGCTTATAGGATAAGGTCGGCAGATGCGCCAAATAGAGAATGTCATAATACTAGCAGATGCGCTTATAGGATAATCCTGGCAGATGCGCTTATAGGATAAGGTCGGCAGATGCGCCAAATAGAGAATGTCGTAATCCTGGCAGATGCGCTGAAAGGATAATGTTGGCAGATGCGCCTAATAGTGTATGTCGTAATCCATGCAGTGGCGCCTAATAGTGTATGTCGTAATCCAGGCAGTGGCGCCTAATAGTGTATGTCGTAATCCAAGCAGTGTCGCCTAATAGTGTATGTCGTAATCCAGGCAGTGGCGCCTAATAGTGAATGTCGTAATCCTGGCAGAGGCGCTTAAAGGATAAAGTTGGTAGATGCGCCTTATGTAGCAATGGATTTTGTGCCAATTCCTTAGGTCAATCCTTAGGAATGAATGAATGAAGGATAGTTGATTCTTAGGGTAAAACCTTAAGAAATAAAGAAGATAATGGGGATGGGTAATTGGGTTGATTGTTTGATGATTAAAAATAATAATTATATTATTGTCGGTTGAAAACCCTATATGCTCACCAGGCTCCCAAGCCTGACCCACTCAGTTTTTCTGTATTACAGGTAGTGCAAAAAGAGCATAGTTGGACGATGACGAGGGATTTTGGATTATAGATCAGTAGTTATAAATAACTGTTGTAAGGTCTATTTTATATTGTTTATGCTTTTGGTCTGTATCGGAACATGACATCCCGAGATTTTATTATTTAATGAAAAGTACATTCTCTTTGAGAAATGTTTTGATAAAGTTTTATCATATCTTGTTTGGGAACAAATTCCGCAACCGTTTTCTTTAAAGGATTACTCTGATTTATAAAACAAAGCATAAACAAATCGGTCTTTCCTGACCGAGAAATTGGGGATGTCACACTTGACTCTTGGAACGTACCACGTAATCACTCAATGATCTTCCCGATGGAACCCAAGCAGCTCCAAATATTTCGTAACTCAGACAAAAATCTCAGAATCCTCCCGACGTGAGTGCCTCTAGTCATCTCGAAGCCTCAGACCGACACACCGCCGGATACCCCAACTGATTTGAATTAGTCCTGACTCTCAATCTGGAAATAATGCACTATCACGCACCTCATCTCTGATTCCTTGACCAGCCTCCCATCGCGGGAATCATCATAAAAGCAAGAGACCTTACTCTCACATTCGATACACAACGTAGACAAAGAGGGCCACCGCCCCAAAATACTCCTCTTAATCACCTAGAACTGTTGCTAAAAATATGCCTCCCTGTAAGGGTCAAATATGTTGTAATTAGTCGAAGTGTGTTTTATACTCTTCGTATGTTCTTTAATCTATTTTACTAAGGCACTTTTATACGAAGCTTAAGTGTCTATACCTTAGTATATTTTTTGTACGCTTTCTGTTTCCTATAAATAGGGATATTTACTAGAGTTAGATAAGTGTTTTTTAATAGACCTGTCTTTGTACTCTGTAAACATTCGAAAGCGTAATAGAGCTGAAACAAGATCATATTTACATCCATTATTCAATCTCGCATTCTTACTTTAATTTTAACTCTGATTCATTTTATACTCGATTCATTGGTTCATCAATTGGTATCAGAGCAGGAATCACATCAGTAATCTGATTTTCACCTATTCAAAAAGTTTTTGAATCAACTTTTGGTTCAAAAGTTTCTACACTTTTTTATAGTGAAAAATTTGTCTAGATTTTAGTTTGTGATTCGATTCTGCATTTGAATTGTTAAATCGAGTGTTCTTCTTGTAATTCCGATTTGATTCAACTAGTTTGTTCTCAAATTTTCAAATTTTCTTCAAAATTCTCAAAATCATCTTCCGTACAACAATGGCGAGCTTCAATCTCAATTCTATGACCTCGTTTTCTCATCTGTTAGGATAATCGACCAAAATTCCAATGCTAATCCCTGAATACTATGATCAGTGGGCTGATCGTATGCAGGATTATCTGAATGGTCTTAATGAAGAATTATGGTCATGTATCTCTGGAAATGTCAATCCTCCGGCGAATGTTCAAGCAATTGGATCATCTTCTGCAAGTTCTGGTGTTGAAAATCAAACTGGTCGTCTGAAGAAACTGGAGAAGAGATGTATGAGGGAATTACGAGGAGCTTTACCTCCATTTGTGTACAATTACGTAAGGAGTTGTACAACTGCTAAGGAGATCTGGAACAATCTGAAAGAAAAGTTTCAAGGAAGTGAGAAGACGAAAATCAATTCAGTCAAACAGTGCTTGGTTGAGCTAAAAGATTTCAGACAAAAAGAAGGTCAAACAATTGAAGTGTACTATGATCGTCTGAACGAGTTAATCTACCGTTGCAATCACTATGAAATCACCACGACTTCAATGGAATTCAATCTCATCTTTGTGATGGGTCTTCGAAAAGAATGGAGAAGCGTGTGTATGATGGTGAAGAATCAGCAAAGTTTTGATACATCATCTCTCAATGATCTGTACAATCAGTTGAAGACACACAAAAGTGAGGTTAATGAAATGGCTGAGGAATCGAAGCTGAGTTTGGGAGGTCCATTGGCACTTGTGTCCAAGATATCTGAGAAAGAAGCTGAAAAAGGTGATTCAGAGGAAGAAGAGGGATTCATCATGAATTCGGATGATGAGGCGATAGCATTTTACTCAAATAATCGTGTTAAGAAGTTTTTCAAAAAGCCGTTCAATCCGAAGGCTAAGCTAGCTGAGGTGAAAGGAAGTGTTGTAGTAAAGTTGTTGTTGAGGAGAAGAAGAAGGTTGAGAAGAAAGAATCGAAGGTGTCTGAGGGGAAGAGTGAGAAGAAACTGAAAGGTGATGCTGGAGTAGATTGTCATTATTGCAATGGAGCCAATCATCTTGCGAATGATTGTATGCTTCGAAAGAAGGATGAGAGGAAGAATAAAGTAAAAGATGAGGCTTATTACGCAGAGAAGCTTGAGGAGGTTCGTGCGAAAGCTAAGAATTTGTCGCTGGTCGCAAGGGGTGAACAGGAGGAAGATGGAACCTATCAAATCTGGTCATCTGGATCAGACGATGAAGAAATGAGGAATCCAACACATGGAGCAATGTATGCGAAGATGGAGGAGGACTCAGATGAAGAGGAATTCGAAGTGAAGGGTAGATGCTTCGTATCCAAGACAGCAGACAAATCTCCAATGACGACAAAGGTACGTAATATTCTCGAATTTTTTAATATTCCTAAACATGCTTATGACTCTGAACTAATATCTTTTGATGAGACTGTTACTTATTTTGATTCAATTGTTGTGTCTGCTAGCAATGAGGCCAACAAGTTGTCCATGGAGTTATTAGAGACCAAAAAGCTATTAGACATGAAAATAAGTAAAGTTGATTGTTTAGAATTACATATAACGAACATTATGTGTGATAGGGATACTTTATCAAATGAAGTCAAACTTTTGCTAGCACAAAGAAACATATACTGTAATTCTGCTAAGAGACTATATGGCAAATTAACTGATTTACATCATTCATGTGAAATAAGTAAAGAGCAACATAGAAAATTACTGCCTTTTCTAGCATACGAAAGAGCTAAGGTAGATAATGTTTCGTATGATTGTGAGAAGATAATAGCTGAATTTGACAAAGTTAGGAAGAAAATATTTTGGCAGACTATTGAGTCTCAAAAGATGTCAAATGAAACGACAAAACCTGTTAAGACTGTGAATTCAGCAACTTTTTCAGACAAAAAGAAAAATTCCGCTCAAACAAATAAATATTTGTCTGAATCACAATCACCCAAAAATGTTTTCAAATCTAAAAATTCATCTTTTTCAACAAATAAACAACCTTCATATCAATCAAATAATTCAAGGACTGAAGTGAATAAACAACCAAAGTTTTCGAAAGTTTCAAAAACTACTATTCCAAGGAAATTTTCAAATGAATCAAATCCACCACAAATATTCTCTCAATGTCAACATTTTAAATCGACTGTTAATACATCTTATGCTCAATCTTTTCTAACGAAACCAAAAGTTGATTTCATTCCTCAAAAGCCAAATTTTCCTAATCACACGAAGAAACAAACTTTGAAAATTTCACATGAAATAGGATCACTTCAAGGAAGAATATTGATCATTGGCTTGAAGGCAAAGGAAAAATGTATCAGTCGAGTACATTTTCAAAGGAGAAAATTCACGAAGCCTATGAGAAGTATGTGAATACTTCATCAAACGGAAGTTCATCTTCTAAGGATTCGAACACATAAGTCAAAGCATGGAAACCAGTAGTGAAAGCAAAGAATGTACAATCACAAACTCAGAATACGAAGGGTAATGTCAGTGAACATCCGAAACCATCAAAATCTTATGTTTCGGTTCCTTTAAATGATAATGTGAACTTAATTAATAGTCTCAAAACCAAAGTTTGTGATTGGGTTAAAAGTTCTTCATTACATTCGAAATTGAAATCTAATTTCCAAGGACCTAAAAAGCCTTGGGTACCTAAATTTTTTCACTGATTGCACGTATTATGTGACGATCAATACGATAACAAGTGGTATATTGATAGTGGTTGCTCTCGTCACATGACTGGGAAGAAGGAGAATTTACGAGATTTTTGAAGCCTAAAGAATGCTGGAGTTGTGAAATTTGGTAACAATAAAAAATTCCAAGTCAAAGGATATGGGAAGATCACGAACGGACAATTCACAGTGAGTCGTGTTGCTTATGTTGAAGGTCTTCAACATAACTTGATAAGTGTTTCACAACTTGTTGTGGGCACTGGCAATCAAGTTCTTTTCAACGAAGAGGGAAGCATCATTTTGAATTTCAACACAAAAGAAGTTTTGCTCAAATCAAAAAGGAAAGGTGACATGTTCACTTTAGACATCAATCCGATAGTAGGAAAACCTGTTGTATGTCTTCTTTCGAAAGCTTCATCAGACATAATGTGACATCCCCTAATTTCTCGGCCAGAAAAGACCGATTTAATTTATGCTTTTTTTAAAATAAAATCAGAGAATCTTTTTAAAAGATGTTGCGGAATTGGTCCCCAAAACAACATATGATAAAAGTTTATCAAAATCTTTCTTTAAGAAATATATAATTTCCTTTTTATATTAAAACCTCAGGATGTCATGTTCCGATACAGATCAAAAGCATAAACAAGACATTATAATCCTTACAATAGTTATTTATAACTACTGGCCTATAATCCATAAATCACTCATCATCATCATCCGACTATGCTCGGGGTCCACTACCTGTAATCATAAAAAGCTGAGTGGGTCAGGCTTGGAAGCCTGGTGAGCATATAGGGTTTTCAACCCACAATAAATAAATTTATTGTACTTAAACATCAATCAATCAACCAAATTACCCCAACCCCATTATCTTATTTATTTCTTATGGGTTTACCCTAAGAATCAACTATCACTCCTTCCTAAGGATTCATCCTAAGGATTAGACACAAGGTCACACCATCACCAGGGTTTATATAACAGGGGCTAAATTCATAGCTCTTATTTATTGACAATATTCACCCCTGTCATACATGTCAATGGGTTTTTAGAGTACTCCAAATGAACATATAGTTCATTACACCTACAGGTTGCGGGCCTGCTAGTGTTCCATAGACCATCTAGAATAGTCCATGGTTGTCATCCCTGCTCTGCTGAATGACGGGGGCCAACATTTTGGGTAAGTGATTCTCTCAAATTTCACCACTCACCCTCAACTCATGATCAATATTACTGATCATCTCCTTTATCCAACTCACCTTTCATCACACACCCATTATTTCATCTACCCATGTTTTACCCAACATTTTTGTAGATAAAAATACATATACAGTTTAAATTATTTAAAAACATGTATAAATCACACCTTCAACATCCAACTCAAATAAACAAACAATAAATATTCACACAGCACGTATTTTATGTAAAATACTTCATATCTATGTGTAAGGTGAAAGTAACTACACACTCACATGATTTGATGATAATCGGGCAGCAATTCGTTTCCTAAAACGTTCGTTTCTAATAAAACCGGGAGTTTTATTGAGAAACCGGGCTCTGCAAAATTCGGGCTTCGAAACCAAAAAGATAAATTTTTCGGGCTTCACGGGCACTTCGTGGCGTATTCCGGGGCTTATAATTGATACCGGGGCTTCGGGGGATGTTAATATGAAAGAAATATGGGTTTAGGGGCTAAAAGTGACAAGTTTTCAAAATACCCCTGGGAGGTCTCACACCCTTCTATTTATAGGGGCGAGCCTCCTGATCCAACCGCTGACAAGAAGCCACGCGTTGCAAATCCGAAGCTCGCAGGTGATGGCTCGCACGAGGGTTGCACGTGCGAAGTGGCTGCTGGCTTCATGTGATTGGACTGAAGCCTCGGTCCGAAGTCGGTTCTGGTGGTGGGGTCCGCAGGCGAGGGTGCGCATGTGGCTGCACGTGCGAAGGCCTCGTTGTCCTCTCCTGATTTGACCGAGGTCTAGTCCGAAGTAGGGGGGATCCGTGGCATTCTTGCGGGGTTTCGGACACGAGGGAAGAGAGTACGTGTCGCACCGCTATTGGACCACTTCAGATAGATCAGGTGCTCGGATGACTCAGCAGCTCGGACACGTGGCTCGCCTGACTCACCATTTCGGACACGTGGCACCTTCTAAGCGAGGGTGACGTGGCAAATCGCGAGTATGCGAATTTTCTCGGTTTTTGTGCAAAAACTTCTAAAATCCATAACTTTCGCATACGAGCTCCGTTTTTGACGTTCTTTATATGCACGCGTAGGTAAAACTACGCTCTACAACTTCCGTTTAGACTTCGTCGGCTAATTTTGAATTTAATTTTTATATTATTATTTTTAACAGACCGGGACAGGAAATCCGTTAAAAATTCATAACTTCTTCATCCGACGTCCGTTTTCGTCAGACTTTTTACCGTTGTGCTACTAATGACGAGACCTTCGATTCTCATTTAGGTTGTGTCGGCTAAAAATCACTCGATCTAAAATTCGAGTTTTTAGCTGTCTACTGCTAAGCTAAAACTTCGAAAAATCATAACTTCCTCATACGAAGTCAGATTCGGGCGTTCTTTTTATCGAACTTCTCGGTTTAACGAACAATACAAGTTTCGTTTAGATTACTGAGGCTAAAAAGTAGTTTATCGAAAACTCACTTTTTACGACATTCAGCACCGAGCCGGTTTTGTCGTGAAACTTCAACAGGTCATAACTTCTTCGTTATAACTCGGATTTCGGCATTCTTTATATATCCATAATCCTTGTCACGACCACTACAACTTTCTTAATAGACATCGGCTTTATCTAAAGTTTAATTTTGACGCTTATTTTTATTCTTAATTAATTAACTCCTAGTAATTAAGCATAAAACACATAAAACACATAGAATTCACATAATTCCTTTTTCATTTCTTCAAAATGAGTCACAAAGGTTAACCTAGACCATTATGTCAATATTAATGCCTAGCCTAGAAACACGGGCGTTACAACTCTCTCCCCCTTAGGATGATTCCGTCCCCGGAATCACACAACGACAAACAACTACGGGTAGCGACTCACCATGTATCTCTCCGTTTCCCAGGTGGGATTTGGCCCATTTATATGTTTCCATCGCACAAGCACTAAATCGACTATCTTACGTTACAACTTCTTAGTCTTACGGTCAATGATTGTGTAACATACACGTTTTAAAATCGTGTTATGTAATTTGAAAAGTTAATAATGTTATGAAATATTATGTGAAATTGAGTGTTGAGTTCTAACAGATAGTTTTTACTAGAAATAAGGTAAAACTATGTTTAGAATCACTCATAAATTATTGGAAGTCTTATGAGATTCCAATTAAAAGCCAAATAGTGAAATTTAGCGAAAATATAAAATTTGAAATAAATAAAATTTTATTATTGAAAGTTGTAGATAATCTCGTTAGAAACACGTAGGCGAAAACCTCGTCGAAATCCGAGTTATAACGAAGAAGTTATGACCAATCGAAGATCCGCGATAAAACTGGCACGGTGCCGAATGACGTAAAAAATGAGTTTTTGATAAACTACTTTTTACCCTTAGTGATCTAAATGAAAGTCGTAGTATTCATTAAACCGAGAAGTTCGATAAAAAGAACGCCAAAATCTGACTTCGTATGAGGAAGTTATGATTTTTACAAGTTTCAGCTTAGCAGTAGACAGCTAAAAACTCGAATTTTAGATCGAGTGATTTTTAGCCGACACGACCTAAACGAGAATCGAAGGTCTCGTCATTAGTAGTACAACGGTAAAAAGTCTGACGAAAACGGACGTCGGATGAAGAAGTTATGAATTTTTAACGGATTTACCAGTCTCGGTCTGTTAAAAATAATAATATAAAAATAAAGTCAAAATTTTCCAACGAAGTCTAAACGAAAGTTGTAGAGCATAATTTTCTCTACGCGTGCATATAAAGAACGTCAAAAACGGAGCTCGTATGAGAAAGTTATGGATTTTACAAGATTTGGCCACAATTTTCGAGAAAAATCGCATGACTAGTGATTGCCACGTCACCCTCGCTCGGAGCTGGCCACGTGTCCGAAGCTGCTGAGTGGCAGGTACGAGAAGCGACGCGTGTCGCACAGGTGTCCGAAGGAAGCCACGTGATCCTCGCATGCTCCCACGTGATCTGACCCTCGTGTAAGCTCCTGATTCGACCGAGGAGGAGGCCCAATCCGAAGCAGCCAGCTCTCCGGCCGAAGCTTCGCCCTGCTGCCGCGTGTTCCGAGCCTCGCACACATGCCCCTCTCTCCTCGCTTCGGATCCGAGGCTCGCACCTATATAAGGGGTGCGAGACCTCCCGGTTAAGAGTTTGAATTTTGGCCTTTTTCACCCCTTTTCAACATTTTCTTTCAATCTAACTTCCCCCGAAGCCCCGGTACTTATTCCAAAGCCCGAAACGCGCCCCGAGATTCCCGAGAAGCCCGAAAAATTTATCTTTTCGGTTTCGAAGCTCTACCTTCGCAGAGCCCGGTTTTCAAGAAAACTCCCGGTTTTCAACGACGAAAGTCATATTTAGAGCCGAAGTGCTGCCCAAATTATTATTTTGACCCCCGGTTAATTTACGGTGAGTTCAATATATAGGACCAATTGTATGTTATGTGTTATACATGCTATGTGCTTTTCAGTAATATTATTCCGGGTTATTTTCCCGTGTAAATTTTATTCGCTATTCTAATAGCATGTTATTATCCAGAGTGGCTTTCTCGTGTTATTAAGTTTTGCTATTTTGATAGCAAGGCTATACCTCTAACCTTGTGATCAGTGAAATGACTTAGATTCACAGTGGAATTGGTATGTTATTATTCCGAGTTATTTTTCCAGTGTTTCACAGTGGTATTGGCAGAAGGTTAGTCAGGGCGTGAATACCTGAAATATATATACCTTAATATTAGAGTTCATGACTCGTAAGATTATGGCCATGTAGAGCATGTCTCCGTAAGAGAATGACTTCTATTCTATGGCATTGGTAGAAGATTAAACAGGGGGTGAAAACCTGAAATCTAATAAAATGATAATCAGACATTTGTATGTCTTCTGTGCCATTTGGGCCAAAGCTTCATTGATGTATATTAAGTATTGAAATCGTTAAGTCTCATTGATCGTAAATCTTTGAATCAAGTCTTTGATTGATATGAAATCCTGACATATGATACACATATGCTATTGTCGTTATCATTCTTCTTTACTTCTGTCATATTGGTATATATATGGCATAAGATTATATTGTATCTATTATTGAAGTCACTAAGCGTTATCGCTTACCCCTCCCAATGTTTTAACATAATGCAGGCAATAAGCACCCGGTATAGTTGGAAGACTTAGAATAGTTTGTAATAGTACTTTGTACTTCAGTTTATGTTTGTATAAAATTACAATATCCTGGGTAGTTATGTAAAATCTTAAAACATAGTCGGTTTGTATCCAATCTTTTGTAATGACTTTATCAATGTAAAAATATTGTTTTATGAATATGCATGTAGCATGTTTTGGAGTAACTATATTGTCAAGTATGAAAGTTTGGGTCTTTCAGAAATATGAAAGTATAGAAAGGGGTTCTTTCAGATTGTCTCAAGTTCTCCAATTAACCTCTTGCTCTCATCCAACCTTAATTCAGAAATGGGAATTATGTCGGGCACACCTCCCATGAACTTCCTCAAATAACACACATGAAATGTGTTATGAATACCCTCCAGTTCTTCCGGTAATTCTAGCTTGTAAGCTTGATTCTCGATCCTCCGAAGAACTTTAAATGGTCCAATAAACCTTGGACTCAACTTTCCCCTTGTACCAAACCTTATAAGTCCCTTCCACGACGAGACTTTAAGTAAAACCGAATCTCCAACTTCGAATGATATCGGTTGTCTTTTCTTGTCAGCATAGCTCTTTTGAGCAGCTAACATCCTTTCCCTAATCACTTTCAACTTTCCAGCAGTCTGATGGACTATTTCAAGTCCCATAACGTGCTTTTCCCCAACTTCCAGTCACCATGACGGCATTCAACACTTTTCCCCATACAAAGCGTGATAAGGTGCCATCTTGAGGCTTGAGTGAAAACTATTACCCTAAAAAAATTCTACTAAAGGTAAATGTTCATCCCAGTTACCTTGGAATTCTAGGGTACATGTTCTCAGCATATCCTCCAATGTTTGAATCATTTATTCGCTCTGACCATCGGTTTGCGGATGGTAAGCCGTATTCAAACACAACTTGGTACCCAATTCCTCTTACAGACTCCTCCAACACCTTGAGGTAAAGCGGCTGTTACGATCGGATACAATCATTAACGGAACACCGTGAAGCCTCACAATTTCTTTCACATAAGAATTCGCAAGTTTATCCATAGACCATTTCTCGTTGGCTGCTATGAAATGCGCATTCTTAGTGAAGCGATCAACGACCACCTAAATCATGTCGTGACCATTCCTTGTTCTGGGCAGTTTAGTCACAAAATCCATAGTGATATCTTCCCATTTACCCATGGGTATAGGTAAAGGTTCTAAACTCCCATACGGTTTCTGATGTTGTGCCTTAACCCTAGCACAAGTTACACACTCGGCCACATACTTAGCAACATCGAGCTTCATCGTCGGCCACTAGTAATAGGGTTTTAGATCCCTATACATTTTCGTACTGCCGGGCTGAATCGAGTACATGGTTTTGTGAGCTTCTTCCATCAGAAGATCTCTTACTCTTCCCGCCTTAGGTACCCAAATCCTATCTTTGAATACCTTCAGTCCTTGACTGTTTGTATCAAACACCAACGTTTTGCCCAAACGTTCCTCCTTTCGGTCATTTCTCTCTAAAGCTTCCTCTTGAGCTTTCTTTATACTTTCCACAACTGTCGAGACAACTTCAATTCTCAACGCTCTTGGCCTTTTCTTTTCAAGATTTACCTTCCGACTGAGAGAATTAGCAACAACATTTGCTTTACCAGGGTGGTAAAGTATCTCACAGTCGTAGTCCTTGAGTAACTCTAGCCAGCGTCATTGCCTCATGTTCAATTCCTTCTTCATATCTTTAAGGCGAACACTACCGCTGCCAACTCCAGACCATGAGTGGGGTAGTTCCTTTCATGCTCCTTCAATTGCCTCGATGCATTCGCTATCACTTTATCCCTTTGGGTCAGATGACAATCTAACCCAACTCTAGAGGCATCATTATAAACTGTGAAGTCATCAACTCCTTCAGGTAACGAAAGAATCGGTGCTTCACACAACGTCTTCTTTAACTTCTCAAAGCTTCCTATGCTTCTCATTCCGAGTATAGACAGCTCCTTTGTGGGTCAAAGTTGTCAATGGAGTCGCGATCGAAGAAAAGCCTTGGATAAATCAGCGATAATATCCAGCTAATCCTAAAAAGCTTCAGGTCTCCATAGGACTTTCGATCGTAACCTTCGAGTTACAAAATAAATCCTTATTGAGGACTCCTTCTTCTTCTTAGAATAAGTATTTTCCTTCGTTTATTGTAACAGACCGATGGGTCATGTTCTAATGATCTCTCATTGTATACTGCACTACTTAGACTCAGATCTCCTAGGGACAAATTTCGGAACAAACTATACCTTCCTTCATGTTCTAATGTCATACAATCACATTTCAACATGTATCATTTCTAACTACCAACTTCTTTAATAATGAGTGTGATACTTCTATTGATCGCTTTGATCATTTCTCACTTCAATCTTCTGGCTTAAGTCAAATACTACATCGAACTTGGTTCTCTAAACCACATAATAAACTCATCTTAGTCGGACTCGATTCGATATGACCTCTAAGGTCGGAATAACAATCATCTTCTTAGTCATTACCGAGAAAATGGTAACGACAGACTAGAATAAGACGGAATCAATTACTAGTTTCTTGGTAACCTTGTGACTTTCCCTGATCCAAGTGTGAGTCCTGTGCTTCCAGTAGTATAGATCTCTACTACTATTCACACCTACTCATACTCGTCCCAAGTACGGTCTCGCAGTCCCCAAGTCCTAAAATCACAAAACAATTTAACACATACGAATGTGTCCAATTAATCATAAAATTTTCCTAGACTCTACTAGGACTTCTTCCATACGTATCTTCAATCATCAATTCTGCTTCAACTTGGTTGGTGATGGAAATTCCAGACGATTGGGACAACTTCAAAAATTACACCAACCATTCCATTCATCAGATGACAAAACCAGGGTTTATATTATTTCCTTGAAACGATTACACAAAGGTTCAAGTTTACCCTATATTATGCCTCTAATAGGCTAAACCACTTGTTACTATTCACATTACTACTTCGTAACTTGATATTCGGGTATCAAGTCTTTACTTCTACTTCCTAGCGTTATTAATCGCTTCGTCAAGGTTATCCTGAAATTCCTTTGGCGTTGATGGTGCACTTGGCCTTGTTACTTCATTGTTCTTCGGACAGTTCTTAGAAATATGGCCTTCTTCTTTACATACATAACACACCTCCTTAGGAATCGTACACTTATTGGCGTAATGCCCTATTTCTCCACACCTAAAGCACTTCACCTTCCTGTCACAATCCCCAGAGTGTTTATTTTTGCACTTCCCGCACCAATTTCCTTTACCTCCTCTTTTGCCAGACTTTGAGGATATGTTGCTCTTGTTGGGCCTTGAAGACCCCTCAAATTTCCTCTTCTTGCCAACTTCAATCTTGTTGGCGGTCCTGTCATTGATCATATCTTCAACAAACTTGGCAACCCTAATAGTTGCCTCAAGAACAGATGCCTGACGTACTGGTATAGTAAGTTCACCCTTACTTTGTTGAAGTAAACGTTTTGTTTCTTCCATCTGTTCATCCAACATCGTACGCACCATTGCCTGCACCCCAGCCATCGTGATTGGCTCAGGCTGTGGATTATCGCTTCCGAACCCACTTTGAGTACTCGTCATTTCGATCTATACACCAATCGTAGGTGAATTTAGATCTTCGTTTTCGTTAGACGTTAAGTCTTCGTTATTACTCCGAAATTTTTATATGTTAGTTCTAATATCGTAGTCATACGTTTAGAATCCTACACACATAAGGTTTCCAGATTCGGTCGGCAACAGACCATAGATCCGAACAAATAATGGCATATATGGCAAACATATAGCATTTAGCACATAAAAGCATTTTAGGCATCTTTCCTAAAATAAACTAGTGCTCGTGTCAATTTAGGTGTACTACCTAAAATATAATAGACACACTCAACTCACAATCATCGCTTAGTATTCTAAGTTTAAGTCTAGAAATCCTACAAATTTCCTAGTTCGCTTAAACTAATGCTCTGATACCAACTGTGACACCCCCTAATTTCTCGGCCAGAAAAGACCGATTTAATTTATGCTTTTTTTAAAATAAAATCAGAGAAACTTTTTAAAAGATGTTGCGGAATTGGTCCCCAAAACAACATATGATAAAAGTTTATCAAAACCTTTCTTTAAGAAATATATAATTTCCTTTTTATATTAAAACCTCGGGATGTCATGTTCCGATACAGATCAAAAGCATAAACAAGACATTATCAGCCTTACAACAGTTATTTATAACTACTGGCCTATAATCCATAAATCACTCATCATCATCATCCGACTATGCTCGGGGTCCACTACCTGTAATCATAAAAAGCTGAGTGGGTCAGGCTTGGAAGCCTGGTGAGCATATAGGGTTTTCAGCCCACAATAAATAAATTTATTGTACTTAAACATCAATCAATCAACCAAATTACCCCAACCCCATTATCTTATTTATTTCTTAAGGGTTTACCCTAAGAATCAACTATCACTCCTTCCTAAGGATTCATCCTAAGGAATAGACACAAGGTCACACCATCACCAGGGTTTATACAACAGGGGCTAAATTCATAGCTCTTATTTATTGACAGTATTATTGACAGTATTCACCCCTGTCATACATGTCAATGGGTTTTTAGAGTACTCCAAATGAACATATAGTTCATTACACCTACAGGTTGCGGGCCTGCTAGTGTTCCATAGACCATCTAGAATAGTCCATGGTTGTCATCCCTGCTCTGCTGAATGACGGGGGCCAACATTTTGGGTAAGTGATTCTCTCAAATTTCACCACTCACCATCAACTCATGATCAATATTACTGATCATCTCTTTTATCCAACTCACCTTTCATCACACACCCATTATTTCATCTACCCATGTTTTACCCAACATTTTTGTAGATAAAAATACATATACAGTTTAAATTATTTAAAAACATGTATAAATCACACCTTCAACATCCAACTCAAATAAACAAACAATAAATATTCACACAGCACGTATTTTATGTAAAATACTTCATATCTATGTGTAAGGTGAAAGTAACTACACACTCACATGATTTGATGATAATCGGGAAGCAATTCGTTTCCTAAAACGTTCGTTTCTAATAAAACCGAGAGTTTTATTAAGAAACCGGGCTCTGCAAAAGTCGGGCTTCGAAACCAAAAAGATAAATTTTCCGGGCTTCACGGGCACTTCGTGGCGTATTCCGGGGCTTATAATTGATACCGGGGCTTCGGGGGATGTTAATATAAAAGAAATATGGGTTTAGGGGCTAAAAGTGACAAGTTTTCAAAATACCCCCGGTAGGTCTCGCACCCTTCTATTTATAGGGGCGAGCCTCCTGATCCAACCGCTGAGAAGAAGCCATGCGTCGCAGATCCGAAGCTCGCAGGTGATGGCTCACACGAGGGTTGCACGTGCGAAGGCCTCGCTGTCCTCTCCTGATTGGACCGAAGCCTCGGTCCGAAGTAGGGGGGATCCGTGGCATTCTTGCGAGGTTTCGGACACGGGGGAACAGAGTACATGTCGCACCGCTATTGGACCACTTCGGATAGATCAGGTGCTCGGATGACTCAGCAGCTCGGACACGTGGCTCACCTGACTCACCATTTCGGACACGTGGCACCTTCTAAGCGAGGGTGACGTGGAAAATCGTCACTATGCGAATTTTCTCGGTTTTTGTGCAAAAACTTCTAAAATCCATAACTGTCGCATATGAGCTCCGTTTTTGACGTTCTTTATATGCACGAGTAGGTAAAATTACACTCTACAACTTCCGTTTAGACTTCGTTGGCTAATTTTGAATTTAATTTTTATATTATTATTTTTAACAGACCGGGACAGGAAATCCGTTAAAAATTCATAACTTCTTCATCCGACGTCCGTTTTCGTCAGACTTTTTACCGTTGTGCTACTAATGACGAGACCTTCGATTCTCGTTTAGGTTGTGTATGCTAAAAATCACTCGATCTAAAATTCGAGTTTTTAGCTGTCTACTACTAAGCTGAAACTTTGAAAAATCATAACTTCCTCATACGAAGTCAGATTCGGGCGTTCTTTTTATCGAACTTCTCGGTTTAACGAACACTACAAGTTTCGTTTAGATTATTAAGGCTAAAAAGTAGTTTATCGAAAACTCACTTTTTACGACATTCAGCACCGAGCCGGTTTTGTCGTGAAACTTCGACAGGTCATAACTTCTTCGTTATAACTCGGATTTTGGCATTCTTTATATATCCGTTATCCTTGTCACGACCACTACAACTTTCTTAATAGATATCGGCTTTATCTAAAATTTAATTTTGACGCTTTTTTTTATTCTTAATTAATTAACTCCTAATAATTAAGCATAAAACACATAAAACACATAGAATTCACATAATTCCTTTTTCATTTCTTCAAAATGAGTCACAAAGGTTAACCTAGACCATTATGTCAATATTAATGCCTAGCCTAGAAACACGGGCGTTACACATAAGTTGGCTTTGGCATCGAAGACTTTCACATCTCAACTTTTGAAACATCAACAAACTTGTTGTACAAGATCTGGTAAGAGGTTTACCTGTACTTAAATTTGATAATAATTCTTTATGTGCAGCTTGTGAAGTTGGCAAGCAACATAAACAAGGTCATCCGATTACGATAGATTCAAAAATTGTCGAACCACTGGAGCTCTTAGATATTGATTTGTGTGGACCATCGACAGTTTCAACACTCAACAAGAAACGGTACATTTTAGTAATTGTTGATGACTTTTCAAGATTCACGTGGGTTTATTTTCTCAGGCTTAAATCCGAAGTTGCACAAATCATGATTGACTTTATCAAAAAGATGGAAACAACGTTGAAGAAGACTGTTCGAAAAATTAAGAGTGATCATGGAACTGAATTTAAGAACAATGTTCTTGATTCATTTTTGGTGGAAAAAGGAATTTCGCATAATTTTTCGTCTCCATATACACCACAACAAAATGGTGTAGTTGAACGAAGAAATAGATCTCTATGCGAAGCAGCAAGGACTATGCTGACATATGCGAATCTTCCACAATACCTTTGGGCTGAAGCAGTATCTACCGCATGTTTTACTCAAAACAGATCTTTCATCCATCGGCGTTTTAACATCAATCCATACGAAATTCTCAACAATCGAAAACCTAATGTGAAATTTTTCCATGTTTTCGGATGCAGGTGCTTTATTATGAATCTCAAGGATAATCTTACGAAATTTCAAGCTAAAGTAGATGAAGGGATTTTCTTGGGATATTCGCATAATTCAGTCGCATATCGTGTGTTGAACAAAAGAACACGAAAAGTGGAAGAAACTTTTAATCTTACATTTGATGATTACTATATTAAACAAACTGAAACGCATTTTGAAAATCATCCGATTCTAAAAGAAATACAAGATGAATCTGAACCTTCACAAACGTTGGATATTGATTATGATTTAATTTTTGGTATTTCAGATCATGTTGTTGATGCTGAAATTAATGCCAATGATAATCATCTCCTTGAATTAACAAAGCTTACTGATGATTCAACATCAACTTCTCAAGAGATAGGCGAAAGTATGCAAAATAATCCAGTGGAGAGGGAGCACTTGGATTCGAACACTCTTGTTGAGGGGGATCATTCTTTCGAGGGGGAGAATGAGAGATTGGATGCTGATGTTGAGGGGGAGCATAATGTTGAGGGGGAGCATTTAGAATATAATGAAAATAATAATGATTTTAATGATGTTTGTTCGATTGCAGGTTCAGAGAATGATGATGTATACGAAGATGCACCTTTGGACTTTGATCCAGCTTATCCACCGTTAGAGAAATGGACAAAGACTCATCCAATAGATCAAGTCATTGGAAATCCTCAAGATGGAGTTTTAACAAGAGCTCAAATTTGTGCAAAGAATGAGGTATTGAATACTCATCAATAATTTTGCATGTTCAATGTTTTCATCTCTAAAATTCAACCAAAGACAGTTAAGGTTGCAATGGAACACTCAGATTGGGTTGTTGCGATGCAATCTGAATTGTCTGAATTTGAACGAAACAAGGTTTGGAGATTAATTCCTAAACCTGAAAATGTTTCGATTGTCGGGTTAAAATGGATTTTCAAAAACAAAACCGACAAAGATGGAAATATCATTCGAAACAAAGCCAGACTTGTTATTAAAGGATATTCACAACAAGAAGGAATCGACTATGAAGAAACTTTTGCCCCTGTCGCAAGACTCGAGGTTGTTCGTATATTTCTGGCTTATGCAGCTCACAAAGACTTTGATGTTTATCAAATGGACGTGAAGTGTGCATTTTTAAATGGAGAGCTTGAAGAAACAGTTTACGTGGAACAACCCCCAGGTTTTATTAACGAAGAACATCTTGATCATGTTTATATTTTAGATAAGGCAGTTTATGGATTAAAACAAGCACCACGAGCATGGTATGCAACTCTTACTTCATTTTTGAAGCAATCTAAATTTAAACAAGGATCTGTTGACCCCACATTATTTCGAAAGAAAGTTGGGAATCATCTAATGCTTGTTCAAATTTATGTTGATGATATTATTTTTGGCTCAACTGACCCTGCCTTGTCTAGAGAATTCGAAGATCTGATGAAAAGTAAGTTCGAAATGAGCATGATGGGAAAAATCAATAATTTTCTTGGACTGAATATTCGTCAAAGCAGAGAAGGAATTTTTATTAATCAAGAAAAATATACGAAGAATCTGCTAGAGAAGTTTGGATTGACGAATAGCACAAAGTTACGAGTTCCCATGGCAACTGCCATAAAGTTAACACTTTCGTTAGATAAACCTACAGTTGACCTAACTCTTTACAAAAGCATGATTGGTTCATTACTTTATCTTACAGCTAGTAGACCTGATATCATGTTCTATGTGTGTAATTGTGCTAGGTATCAGTCAAATCCACGAGAACCACATCTCACTGTTGTGAAGAATATCTTTCGTTATCTTAAGGGAACAATTTCGTTAGGATTGTGGTATTCTTCGAAAACTGGGTTCTTTGTTCAAGCTTATTCGGATGCAGACTTGGGTGGTTGCAATCTTGATAGAAAGAGCACAACTGGCGGATGTCAATTGCTCGATGGCAAATTGGTGAGCTGGCAGTCGAAAAAGCAAACATGTGTATCAATTTCAACAGCTGAACCAGAATATGTGGCTGCTGCTGCTTGCACATCACAAATTATATGAATCCAAATTCAATTGCATGATTATGCAATTAATATGAAAAAGATTCCATTATATTGTGATTCTCAAAGTGCAATAAGAATTTGTCATAATCTTGTGCAGCATTCGAAGACTAAACATATAGCTCTTCGTTATCATTTCATCAAGGATCACGTGGAGGATGGAAATATTGAAGTGCATTTCGTGAAAACAACTGATCAGTTAGCTGATATTTTCACGAAACCTTTAGATGAAAAATCCTTTGTAAAAATTTTAGAAGGACTTGGAATGATCGATGGAAATTCTGTTCCATGCGAAAAAGGAGAATGATGGTTGACCAGGAATGATTCAGAGGCGCTGAATAAAAGACAAAGCAATGTCATTCAGCGTTCAGAGAGTACTGTTCATAGTCAACGCTTCGACCCCTTCAAATTCGTAAATTTGTCACTTTTCAGGGGTTGATAAAATTTCGTGTATTTGCAACAAGTACATTTCGTTTGTCATTTAATTTTCGAAAAATCAAAAATCCAAAAAGATTTTCGTTTGTTTTGTCATTTAATTTTCGACAAATCAAAACAACAAAAATATTTTGTTTCTTATTTCTTTTTAGTACTTTGTTGCAGATATTCATGATGATACACAATGGATAATGCTTGCAGTTCTAGGGTCAGGTAAATCTATCATACGAATCTTTAAATTTTTTAATATTTTGAACTAGTTAAGTTGTCCCTAGAAGCATGCTGCAGCATGTTGTCCAAAGCCTCCATTGACTCAATGTGTGTGTACGAAAGCCTTAATGAAATCTTTCATACGAAAATTTCTTCCCAATCAGGCTTGTATTCACATTAGTCTCCTGAGCTACCTGACTCTTGTCACAATGAGTTAAGATTTTACTGTTTTGTCCAAATATAACAGAGGTACATTTCGTGTCTTACATCAATCTTTTTCATCCAAAAAGTTCTTACACGATCACACACGAAGACATATGTCCTAGAGGTCTCTGATCAAACCAATCGAGACATAGACATATCAAAAATCTGTGTTTATGATCTGACATCATGAGACCATGATGAAAGTGAAACCCAATTTTCTAAACTTTTAAGCAATTGACGGGGAACTATGTTCCAGATTTTCACAAAACATTTGTTTTAGTACCCAAATTCGAAACTCCAAATCATATTCATTTCGTATGAGTGGTCTTGATCAAACATTCGAAACCCATGATGTTTGTTACCTAACAAGATCCAGCACAAATTTTTTCATGAATATGATTTCCGTATGAGTTTCATTCGAAATCCAAAGTTACTTAAAATGTTTCAAAGCAAACTTGTCACTGACTACACTGGTCAAACAAGTAATTTATGTTACAATTTATCACCAGATGTTTAGGTTGATATGTAACGAAATTTTTATAGCTACCCATGAAGCCTTATAAAAGAAGCCCTTCGATACTTCTCTACAAGTAATCGATTGTATTTCACGGGAACATACACAAGCTGTTGATCATCTCTCTTGATAATTAACGAAGCAATCTTTGCCCGGGGTTTTATCTGCCTTCGTGTCAAATTGATATTTTGACATCACAGTATCCCAATTTTTTCTTATTATTGTTTCTCGTCTAAATTCTTTGGAACACTGCACTCACAAAATCCTTGAGGTTCTGAGTAATACCAACTCAGGCTGATGATTTCAAACATCTGGCATATGACTTCGCTTTTCATCCCAAAAGTGAAAGAGCCTTACTTCCATCCGAAGGGTTCTGACGGTTACAATTCTCTTGGGACAAACAATACAGGCTGTTTTTCAATTACGTATGGTATTCTGTCCGGGTTTCAAGGAGAAGTGACAGTTACTTTTTGACGCATGGCTACTTTTACGGATTAGTGGTCCGACTTTCAAGGTGCCACGTCGGATCTCATTAAATGCACATCCCGCTTCAAATTCAAATTCCAGGGTTACATATAAAAGGGGATACAAGGGTCTATTATCGGTTTACACGTTCAGAGGAAAAATTCCTAAATTCTCTCTGATCGTCAAAGCTTTCAAACCCTAACAATGGCGACTTCTGTTCATGTCGATGCTGACCCTTCTCAAGCCACTGATGATGTGTCTTCATTACCGATTATGAAGATTCAAGGAACTAACTATCAAGTGGAGGCCGATATTTCTCAATACCCTGAAGAATTGGAGATGTTAGTTGTTGCTTTGAAGAGTTATGTTCTGTCAAAGGCAATGTTCAGTTCGTTTTCAGTTCCGATGTCATGGCTTTCTCAAGTAGGATCAACAGCTACATACACCAAAGCTTTTGATGCCATTACTTTCAATTTGGTGAATGACAAAAAGGTCAGATTGTCCAAGAAACTCTTTTGCCAAATTCTTGAAATTCCAAATTCACCACCGTATGTTGATTTCTCATTCCCTCAAATAGTACATATGTTCAATGAGATGGGTTATCAACCTCAACTATCCAAGATCAGTGATTTCAAGAAATCTGGTCTTCCTAGTATCTGGACTTTTTTATTTGGTATTTTTCTGAGGTGTTTAACTGGTAGAACTGTTGGTCTCGATAAAGGACGAATGGAGGTATATGTCATGGTTGATGGGCTATACTATGATCTTCAAGTGGATTATTCTACACAGCTATGGAAGGAATTCCAAAAGAGTGTAGAAAACACGAATGCTCTTCATGGTATTTCGTGTGCGAGGTACTGGAGCTTGATTCTACAATATTTCTACAACAAGGAGGGGATTTTGGTACCCAATGATGAAGAAAAAGTTGTTTTTCAGACATACCACTATCCGAAGGATGTCACAGATAATGCTGAGGAGTTTCCCTTTGTGGCTCGTATTCCTGATGCTATGCTAAAACGAGTTGATCCTACGAATTCAGTCTTGGTGGCTTATTTGAAAAACATTGATTCTAATGTTGAAACTGGGAAATTATTGCCAAGAGAAGAGAAGAAATCCAAGCGTTCGAAGAAGAATGAACCTGGTTCTTCTGAAAAGAAAGTCAAGGAATTGAAATCTACGAAATCTTCAAAGAAGAAGCCAATTACAGTTGAAGAGCCAGTGGTACAAGAAGTGTCTGTTGCTGAGACTAAATCGAGTGAGCCTGTTGTTGAAGATACTCAAGCGAAAGTGGTCATTCCTTCGAAGACCGGTGTTTTTCGAAGAATCAAAATGAAGTCTAAGCATACACGCAAGTCTCCAACACCTAACGTGGTACGAAAGCCTCAGGTTACTCATCAAGGTGTCTTAATTGGTGAAATACCAGCACCTGTTTCTCCATCGTCAAAGAAACGAAGGGCTGAAGATATGGCCAAACATCTTTCATAGAAGAAGAAGAAGACAAGAAAGCTTGTGATCTCCACTGACTCCACAGAAGATGAAGATGAACGAATTCCTGAAACACCATAAGCAACTCTTAACAAAGAAAGTTCAACTCCTGAGCAGACAATAGTCATACCACCCGAAGAATTGGAGATGTTAGTTGTTGCTTTGAAGAGTTATGTTCTGTCAAAGGCAATGTTCAGTTCGTTTTCAGTTCCGATGTCATGGCTTTCTCAAGTAGGATCAACAGCTACATACACCAAAGCTTTTGATGCCATTACTTTCAATTTGGTGAATGACAAAAAGGTCAGATTGTCCAAGAAACTCTTTTGCCAAATTCTTGAAATTCCAAATTCACCACCGTATGTTGATTTCTCATTCCCTCAAATAGTACATATGTTCAATGAGATGGGTTATCAACCTCAACTATCCAAGATCAGTGATTTCAAGAAATCTGGTCTTCCTAGTATCTGGACTTTTTTATTTGGTATTTTTCTGAGGTGTTTAACTGGTAGAACTGTTGGTCTCGATAAAGGACGAATGGAGGTATATGTCATGGTTGATGGGCTATACTATGATCTTCAAGTGGATTATTCTACACAGCTATGGAAGGAATTCCAAAAGAGTGTAGAAAACACGAATGCTCTTCATGGTATTTCGTGTGCGAGGTACTGGAGCTTGATTCTACAATATTTCTACAACAAGGAGGGGATTTTGGTACCCAATGATGAAGAAAAAGTTGTTTTTCAGACATACCACTATCCGAAGGATGTCACAGATAATGCTGAGGAGTTTCCCTTTGTGGCTCGTATTCCTGATGCTATGCTAAAACGAGTTGATCCTACGAATTCAGTCTTGGTGGCTTATTTGAAAAACATTGATTCTAATGTTGAAACTGGGAAATTATTGCCAAGAGAAGAGAAGAAATCCAAGCGTTCGAAGAAGAATGAACCTGGTTCTTCTGAAAAGAAAGTCAAGGAATTGAAATCTACGAAATCTTCAAAGAAGAAGCCAATTACAGTTGAAGAGCCAGTGGTACAAGAAGTGTCTGTTGCTGAGACTAAATCGAGTGAGCCTGTTGTTGAAGATACTCAAGCGAAAGTGGTCATTCCTTCGAAGACCGGTGTTTTTCGAAGAATCAAAATGAAGTCTAAGCATACACGCAAGTCTCCAACACCTAACGTGGTACGAAAGCCTCAGGTTACTCATCAAGGTGTCTTAATTGGTGAAATACCAGCACCTGTTTCTCCATCGTCAAAGAAACGAAGGGCTGAAGATATGGCCAAACATCTTTCATAGAAGAAGAAGAAGACAAGAAAGCTTGTGATCTCCACTGACTCCACAGAAGATGAAGATGAACGAATTCCCGAAACACCATAAGCAACTCTTAACAAAGAAAGTTCAACTCCTGAGCAGACAATAGTCATACCACCCGAAGTCTCGATTGCCAAATCAGTTCCTCAGGAGGTACGAACTTCAAGCATCACTACAAACATATCTGATACGGATGCAAATGTCACTATGGGTGAAGGAGATTCGAAGAAAGAAGATCAAGGTCATCATACTTCTATTGCCTTCGAAAATATTGTTTCTTTACCTCCACAAATCATTCCAATTACTTAAACCACTGATTCACCTACATTAGAAAATATTATCAATCAACCCTTTACTTCCATTTTTTCTTCTCAATCCACTGATCCACCCAAAATTAATTCGCCTGTTCAAGAAACCATTCTTATGGAAACCGAAACTGACAACGAAGGTTTTGGAGGAACGTTTGATGAATTAGAGTTTGATGACGAAGAAGAAGATTTTCCAGATCATATGCTGATGACGATGAAGTGGTTTAAAATTTTGAATACGAAGTTGAATTCCATAATTCAATCTCAAGCTGATCTGGGGGGTGGTTCGTCGGTTTCGAGTTTGGAAGTTGATACGATGTTGAAAATGTTCGAAGCCAAGGTAGTGAGTAAAGTCTCTGGGATTGTTAGAGACTCGAAGTCGAGAATTTTGGAGAAGGTTGATCATATTGATCAAAACAATGAGCTACGAATAAATTCTCAAAATTCGAAGTTTGTAGGAGACTTGAAAGAATTGAAGATTGTTGCAAAGGAAAGACATGTTCTCTTTGTTCAGGAAGTTAAGAAAGTCAGGGAGGATGTTAATTTTCATATTCGTGAACTTTGTGAAAATATGCAAAAAGAGATTGCTAGTGTCCAACAGGATTATGTGTCTTTGAATCAGAAGATTGACATTATTTGTGATGCTGTCACGAAATTTGTCAAGTTGTATGAAAGTATGAGTCCTCAACTTACTCAACTTTCTAAAAAAAGTAAAAACTTTATGGAAGTGATTACGTTGCTGAAGGAGTTAAAAGATCTATCTGTCAATCCAGTTTCGTCTTCTCTGATTACTCCAGAATTCTTATCCCAGAAGTTCACACAATTCGAAGCTATTCTACACAAGCAACTAGCCCCTCTTTCTCGTATATCAAGCCTTCTACCAACAACAGATGCCCCACCTGTTTTTACAGGGGTGCAAGGGGGAGAAAGAAAAGTTGAAGATACGAAGGCAGGTGGTGAAGATGCGAAGGTTGTGGGAAAGGTGTTTTCTTCGAAGATCCCAACAACGAACCCAATCGTAGCATCTGCTGGGCCGGTTACTTCAACAGTTGTAACAACTATGCCAATTACAAGACCAATTTCGAAAGGAATTATGATTGGTAAATCTGATGATACTAGTGGGAGTGGTTCGAAAACAAAAGAGATAATAGGTGATTCAGCTTCGAAAGATAAAGGGAAAACTAAAGCTGTGGAAAAGTCGAAAGAAGAAAAGAAAGCTGAAGCAGAAGTTGAACTTGAAAGGCTAAGGTTGATACAAAGCATAATGACTCAACGTGCTAGTGATCCTAAGGGTATGGACAAAGTTGATCCGTCCAAACACTACAATTACGAAACAATTGAAGCCAAGGTTGCATATAATCATATGTATTCGTTTGAGAAGAAACCAAAGCAGAGTTACATGGTTACGAATACTGATACAAGTCAGCTTGACTTTCTAGTGAATGAGATGATGTTCATCATGCCACAATTCAAAGCAGAAGGAAATTTCAAAGTGAAGGATGATGGTACTCACATGAATATTAGATTTCACGCTATTCTTACGAAAGCCCCTGAGGAAGTTTGGTCTTTGGTGAAGATCAAGAAAGTTATCAGTATCAAGAAGGATGTGGTGTTCGAAAACACAGTCCAAAATATCAAATACGTGGTGGCTAGGGCAAATGGAAATATTTGCGATTTCAAAATTGCAGATTTTCCATTAATGAACTTGTATGATCTTATACAAGTTGCATTGATTCTGAAAGACAAATCTTTTTCATATCTTCAAAACACTGAACCTGATGAATTTAAGCTTGGGGTTGCTCACATCAAGATTTTCATTGAAAATTATTATGAGTGCTTGGCTCTAACTGATGTGGAGTTAGCTACAGCTAAAGGTTTGGAAATAAAAGCTCCAATGGCACCTACGAAGACTCAAGCTGATTTGAAAAAGTATGCTGATGGGGAAATCTGCTTGAAGCCTTTTGGGTTAGTCTTCGCAGGAAAGGACAAGGCTGGAAAAGCAAAACGTTTCTTGTTCCAGGCATGCGAAGTGGAGAGATATGCAACGTCTCAATATACGAACTTAATTGTTCGTATGAATCATTGTAAGAAGAACAATGAAGGAGATAAGAAAGAGCTAAAGAAGATAATATCCTGGTACACTGAAATTCGAAGAGTGATGCTGTATTCCATCCAGCTTCTTACAAATTAAGATGTTCGACTATGATTACAAAGGGGGAGATTGTAAGGGTCAAATATGTTGTAATTAGTCGAAGTGTGTTTTATACTCTTCGTATGTTCTGTAATCTATTTTACTAAGGCGCTTTTATACGAAGCTTAAGTGTCTATGCCTTAGTATATTTTTTATACGCTTTCTGTTTCCTATAAATAGGGATATTTACTAGAGTTAGATAAGTGTTTTTTAATAGACCTGTCTTTGTACTCTGTAAACATTCGAAAGCGTAATAGAGCTGAAACAAGATCATATTTACATTCGTTGTTCAATCTTGCATTCTTACTTCAATTTTAACTCTGGTTCATTTTATACTCGATTCATTGGTTCATCACTCCCTCAATAAGGCACCTCCTTGTTCTCTTCCATCTTAGTCCCACTAATGACTCTCTTATTGTATAAGAAATACCATGCAGCACACATACTGCCCAAGTACTCTGGTGATAAGGTTGCAACCCTATGCTATCCCACGATGTTTACCTCCAACTCTGAAACCGGAAGCTCGTTATCTCCTTTGCTTCTCCTAGGAAACGGGGACAACGCAACTCTTTTCACAGAAGGTGACGTCTCATCTATTGGTCAATTGCTCACTCAGACCGCGATCCTCCAATAAGCATCATCTATACTCATCCCTGAGTCTTCCGACTCCAACTGGCATCTCACCAATAAAATCTCTCGGAAACTAACTCGATTTCCATCTCAAGGTATGCTCCATTGAAACTCGTTCGACATGGCCCTCTGGCCCCACACTCTATCATATATGTTCTTAGTCTAATCAATCACAATGGGATAACTGATAAACTCTGAAGCACTAACCGCCACGAAGCATGGTTCTCGAACCATGTTATCACCTTTTAATCTGCTACGAATCATGGTACTCGAACCATGTTATCACCTCTCAATCTACTACGAATCATGGTACTCGAACCATGTTATCACCTCTCAATCTGATACTTAGAACCTCTAGAATTATCCCTGTTTCGAGTACAGCTACTCTGCTTTCAGTAGTACGGGCCCATACTACCTGCCACATCTACCCATACTTTCCACATGGATCGTCCTATATTTTCTAAGTAGCTGCTCAATCTCCTCGATCACCAATCCCGATATACCTGGTCACTATCCAGCAAATACTCTCCTCTATAAGCGTACTCTTCTGACCTAAGTCACTCCCCAGGCTCTTCCTAGGTTCTCACACTTTGCTGCCATCATCTGCTGAAGAACCCCTCATGATGCCAGCCATCTACCTCCTGAATATCGTCATATTCACTCGGTAGCTGACTCCCATCATCAAGAGGTCCACAAAGCACAAAGCAAGCAACATTCGGGCATCGAATAATATCCACCAACATGTAAAACCACTCTAGGCTACAACTCCACTTGCTCTACTCACACTCAAAAGGTATCACTGAACTTAAGCAACCCTACCTCTCGCGGGTATCTCACTACTCCCTCAGTAGACTCCTCAAATGCTCATCTAGGTATCTCTCCTAGATTACTCCTCTACTCAAAGTTCTCTCTAAAAGATTCCTGCTGGATACTCTTACTCCTCACATACTCAAAGCACATCACAGATAGCAACAATTCCTAGGCTAAGGCATCACAAATTAGGCAACTCTAACCCTAAAATATGAAATACCTAGCCTATCATCTAGCATGCATCACTAATATCTCAATAATAACTTATAACACAAATAAGTAAGGGTATTTTGGGAAATCACCGTTCGGGCTCTGGCTGATTGTACACACTGCTCCATTCTCGTTTTTCTCTTAGAAACTCTTGCTCGTTTTAGAAAAATCATTTCTTTTGAAAAATTTTCTCAAATCCTCAGTTTGAGTCCAGACATACCCGAAGGTGTATCCGAATCGCTCAAACCAAGGCTCTGATACCAACTTGTAACACCGTAAATTTTCAAACAAAATTTTCATTTTAAATCACATAATTTTCATAACACATTTCTCAAAAATCCCATTTATTTAATTTACAAAACGCAACTCCATAATTGTTTGATTAATAATCCAGGATCCTCAAAACATAACTCTTTCTCTGGTGTGTACAATCAAGCCGACGCCTTTCCGCGATCCTAAGAAGAACCTGAAACACATATCACATAACACGGTAAGCATGAAGCTTAGTGAGTTCCCCAAAATACCACACATATATTGTTAGCCTCTCATGGCTATACTCAGATAAGACCCTCCGGTCAATGTGTCTCAGTGGGACCCTCTGGTCCCACAACTCAGGTGGACCCTCCAGTCCTAACTCAGTAAGCTCAGAATAATACACATCATAAATCACATAGACATAATTGAGGATATCACAATTCTCAATATAAGCACATAAGACACCTCGGTTACACAAAGATACCACTCATGGTAAGTATAGTAAGAAGACTCACCTTGTAAGAACTCGGACAACCTCGAACTCGAATCACCGGTCTAGCCTCCGCCTAACACATACGATAAATATCTCTAATTAATACTCTATTCACGACTCTAAAAAAACCAAAGGTTATTCTCTCTAACTCTTGGAGTGAGTAAAAGACCATTTTACCCCTCTATGGTCTCCATTCCTCATGTTTGACCAAACCCTAAAGTCAACAGAAGTCAAACTCGAGTCAACAGTCAAAATTGACCCAACTCGTCGAGTACCCTCGTTTCCTCAGAAGTATCATGAAAGTCCAGCTCAGCTCGTCGAGTTAATCCCCTAACTCGCCGAGTTATCGCATTATCAAGCTCATCGGGACAAACCCTAACCGACTAGTCGAGTCGGTTCATGGACTTGACGAGTCCCTTCACTCTGACTTCTCATTCAGACGTTTTGAAGCAGATCTACCACTCCAAACTCTAGATCTAGCATCCTAAGACTCGATCGTCACGTAAAGCTTCGATCTTTACGCTCATGCATGCCATTTTTTCTCCAAAATGCCAACACATGCTCTCACATGGTGTTAAGCACAATAACCCTCATATGGCTGAATAATGTTGGGACCTTTGGACTCTAGGGACCTCACAAGGTCCAGATCTGAGGTCTAGATCTCCTGATAACTCAGTATACTCAAAGTCCCAATAAAAGGTGGTAGAAACCCTAAACTTCCATAATCATGAGATCTAACCAAATAGATGAGAAAGGTGCAGGCTTTTTACCTTACACTTGAAGCTTTGGACGAAAGAACACTGGATCCCACAGCCTTTCCTCGTTCGTTTCTTGAATCTCTCTTCTTTTCTTCCAATGGCTCACCAAAAAATCTCACAATAAGCTCTCTCACTCTCTCTTAGCTCCATTGGCCAATTAGGGTTTCATACATGGGAGTTGGGTGGCTGGTGAGGCTGAAAGAAGGACATAAGGTCCTTTAAATAGGTCCCAACCCTGGAGATTTAGGGTTTCATATCACAGTTCCAACTCGGCGAGTCGGCTCTCTGACTCGTCGAGTTGGTCACTTAACCCCCGTGGCCAATCACGACTCTACTCTCGAGTTGAGGCACCAACTCGCCGAGTTACTCGAGAAACCCAAAAAAATAAATATATAAATAATATAACTGGGAGTCCGGATGTTACAAGGGTCCTTCGCCCCGTGATAGTCTGGAGCTCCACATGCCTGAAACTCCCTGAAGGTCAATGAACGCGCCCCAATCAAGGTCATCATCTAAGAATGGAAAGAGCTCAAACGCTCCTTCAATAGCTCCATAATACCCTCCTTGATCATACCGAATATCATAGGAGTCTGCTCGAGAATGCTACACGTAATCTCAGACGAAATGAACTCCCTCGTCTGATCATCCAACTGCCCGACTCCAAAACCTGAGCCTGATCCCTCACTAGCACTAGAACTACCAGTCGGTCTACCTCGAAGAGTCACCATACAGAAAACAGACCATATAAACCATCAGAATACACATCAAAATATATCGAGGGATCACAAACTCTACAATCTTCCTAGTTTCATCACAGCTCTCCTTGACTCGAGTACGGATCCTCTGCTTCCAGTAGTACGGGCCCATACTACCTTCCACATCTATTCGTACTTTCCTCAAGGATTTCCTTGAATCTGCCAAATCACTTCATATCAATATAATTAACCCTTATCAAGATAAGGCTCCCAACTCTAAATCTCTTCCTAGGTTTTCCTAGGGCACTCCACATCACTCTCCGCCATCAGCTACAGAAGGAACCCCTGCTAACTTCCTCTAACTAGCTCACAAATACAAATATATATCACTAAAACCAGATAATTCTTCGAATGAGAGGTCTCACACTACAATGGTTGGACTCAAACAAGAGTTGCACAATAGAGTTAAAACCTAACCTTCTAAAATTATCTAGTCTTAGTAATATGTAAGTTAACATATCCCTTTACTAATTAGCTGAAACTAGTGAGAACTCCTAAAAAGCACAAAGCAAGCAGCATTCGAGCATCAAGTAATCAGAACCAAGCATAACCTAATCATGCCATCCTATCACTGACTAATCAGTACAAGCATGTAAGTCTACAAGCTCATATAATAGGCATACAAAGGCATCTCTCCTAGCAATCTATCATGCAAATACTGAGCAGATCCTTAGCCCTAACTAACATGCGATTCACAGATTCACATATCAAATCATATCAGATAACATGTATGGGTATTTCGGGAAAACTTACTTGAGCTAGGTCGATTGCATGCACCACACCCATTTCTTGTATTAGAAAACCCTTTTCTAAAAAAACATTTCTTTTTGAAAATTTTACTAAATCCTCAGTTTGAGTTCAAACACACCCGAGAGTATGTCCAAATCCCTTAAACCAAGGTTTTGATACCAACTTGTAACGTCCCAAAAATAAGACCCAAAAATTTCATTTTTCAATTAATAAAACATTATCCCACAACATCATAGTAAATCTCAAAAGGATCAAATGTATCAAAACATCACAAATTATCAGAGTTATCATGAAAATACGGAACTATATCGTGTGTACACTGCAATCACCCTGAGCTCATTGCATGGTAATTCATAAATTGGTAGGCCTAGATATTTGATTATAATAGCTAGTTGTAACATCCCGTTTAAAATAGAATAATTAAATAATAAATCTGAAACCCCGAGATGTAATTTTATTATTATTTTATAACCAAAATAAAATAATAATTAGCGGGGTGTTGGTTTCGGGGAGCCAAATGACAAGATTTGAATCTCCGGGGGTTATAGTGTAATTTCGAGATTTATTTTGCAAAGGTTTTTAGAAGTCAGGGGGCGTTTGGCGTCATTTGGACTTAATATGAAAGGTTTTTGGATGGCTGGGGCTAAAAGGGTAAATTATGTACCTAAGCTTAAAAGAATTTGTCATGGATGGGCCATTTGGTAAATATTGGATCAAATTTGAAAGGATTTTAAGGAGTCAGGGGCTAAATGGTAGTTTTGGGACTTAATATGAAAGGAAAAGGAGAATGAGGGACCAGTTTTGTCAATATGGATCATAGTTTGAAGAGAGCGGGTATATAATTGTTCTGTTGCCTCTAAACCCTAACCCTAATGCAACTCCAGCCGTCACCTCCCTCTCTACCCTTAACCTCCAGCCGCCACTCACATTGCTGTTATGTCCGGCCGCCGCCTCCTTACCAATCGGTGTCGCCGATCGAAGCCAACAATCGGTGGAGCCACGACAGCGACGAAGAGTCTCAAGTGACGTTGGTTTAGTGGGTCGTCAGACCATATAGTGTTGCTGCTGTAGAGTCGTACTCCGGTGGAGGCGCAGTCTCCCTTCCTCGCTGCAACAGCCTTCTTCTATGACTTCTTCCGTCGCTGTTGAAGCCATAAGACCACCGAGAAGCCGTCGTGTCGTCTCACCGTCGATGAAGACGAAGATGCCGCCGATGGCCGCTGTTTCTACCGCCATTCGTAGTCACCCCTCCGTCGCCCACCGTCATGAATCGATTGCAGCAGCTTGGTGCGTTGGATCGTGCGTGTGTGCGTGTTCTGGTGGTCGTTGACTGTGGAAGATCATTTGGTCAGAAAAACCCCGTGAAGAACCACCATGGTGGCGAACCTTGGTGGCTACCACCGTCAACTCCTCCTGCTGGCATCTTTCCGTCGCCACCAGCCACCATGGAAGGTGGTCGAGTGTGTGCTTTGCTATGTATTTAGGTGTGTGTGTGTGTGTGTTGTTGCTATATTGTGTTAAGTGTGTGTGTGTGTGTGTATGTTGTGTAACTGGAATTCTTGGAAAAGCCACCACCACCACCGTGAGGTGGTGGCTACCACCTCCAACCACCGCCACAAGGGTGGATGGGTGTGTGTATGTGTTCTTGTGTGTGTGTGTGTTTATTTGGATATCGTGTTGTAACATTGTAATTGATTGGAATAGTAAGGAAAATCTGTCACCACCACGGTTAGGTGGTGGCCGCCGCCGTGAGCCGTCGTTGACCACCACTACCCGAGGTGGTAGTGGGTGGTGCCTGACTTGTTTAACCATAATGGGCCCAATGAAACCCTAATTGACCTAAAAGCCCAACCATTTGACTAATGGGCTAGTATTTGGGTTGGAAACCCTAATTAGGGTTTGGGAAAACCCTAATGTCATGAAACCCTAATTTTGGAAATTGATCGGAACCCGCACTAGAATTATTTAATAAACTTAAAATATTAATTAATAATCATTTGCAAATTAACCTAAGGCAATATTTGACTTAATGGATTAAGTCCTTAATGGGTTAAGTAGGAACACTTAACCCTAATCGTCATTTCATGTGAAAACCCTAATTTCACTTGGGCCTTGAGTTGGGCCTTTCTATTGGACTTTGGTGATTGGGTTATTGATGGGTCACCCAAGAACAAGCATATAAATTAGAATATTTAAATGGGCTTTAGAATAAGGCCCATTGGAAAGGCGTGAGCCCACTTTGGAAAATTAGGGCATAGGTGGGCCATAATTGGGCCTTGATGATTATGAGATATTGGACCATTGGAATACCAAGAGTTTGGACTAGAATAAATGAATGGGCCTTAAGGTAAGACCATGTAGAAGTCTGGGCCGAATTTGGAAAATTGGGCCATATGTTGGGCTTTGGCCCATTACTTGACTTTTGGGCATTTGGAGTGTGAGTTGGACCTTGGGCTTGGAACCCAATTATTAATTGGGTATTGTTTGATGTTGACAGTTCGGGAATCTGTCAACTAGCAGGTGGAGTTTTACCTGCGGGACTTCAGTAGTGGCAGGTGAGTTCTCCTCACTATATCAACATGGCCTACGGCACCAAGGCCGGCCCTTTATGATTTGCATCCTGGTTTTAGGATGGTTGCTATGTTGTTGATCTGTTAGATTTCATCCTGGTTTTAGGAAGGTTGTTATGCTAGTAATCTGTTAGATTGATATCTTGGTTATAGGATGGTTGCTATGTTAGAGATCGGTTAGATCGGTATCCTAGTTATAGGATGGTTGCTATGTTATTGATTGGTTAGATCAGTATCCTGGTTATAGGATGGTTGCCATATTAGTGATCTGTTAGATCTATATGACTATCTGTTATTGCATGCTAGCGTATAATATTATGTGCACATGTTCTGTTGGTTGGGGGATTGGGTTGAGGCAGGTCCTGCTTTGTGTTGTAGGCCAATACACCCAGGGTGGACCGGATAGACTGCAGACCCGGTTAGGGCATACTAGTCAAGCCGAAGGCCCGGCGAGCGGTCCGGATAGGCTGAAGGCCCCAAGAAGGCGGTCCAGACGTACCAATGGCTCGGAGAGCGGTCCGGATAGACTGATGGCCTGCGAGGCAGTCTAGTCAGATTGATGGCTCATTAGGCATGTTGTGTTTTTTATATATGATATGGTTATATCTGTATGGCGTTGGTATTGTGGGGGTAACTCACTAAGCCTTCGAGCTTACATTTATTGATTATTGTTTCAGGTATTTATGATGATCACGGGAAGGCGAAGGCATGATCGTGCACCTCCTTATATTTTCATGATTGGATTTTGGGGATACTCTGATGTTTAAACTATTTTGAAAACAAACTGTAAGAACTTAACGGTTTTAAATGTTTTTAAAAGTTTTAAATTGGCTCGAATTTTAAGGGTGTTACAAGTTGGTATCAGAGCCTTGGTTTGAGTGAATTAGAGGAAACACTCGCGTGTCTCCAGTCTCAAACTGAGGACAAGACTTTAAAACGATTTTCTTAAAATGTTTTCAAAATAATAAAGGATGATGCAAGTGTACGATCAGCCGGAGCTCGCGGATAGACCCCAAAATACCTTACGTATTATTTGATTTTGTGATATGTTGGAACAACATCCTAGTACTAGGCTAGGGATATTTAGGAATTGCATGATAGAATTGCCTGATTATATGATGCCTAATACCCTAGGGTTTTCCTTATATGAAATCGACATCATTGTTGTAGTTGCTTAGTGTATGCATCACGGCCGTACATAATTAAGATCTTATAGCCTGAGAATGTTTGGTTTGGCCTTATTTCCTGTTCTTGTTTGATGAAGGGCTTAGGGTAGGATCAGGTATTCAAAAGTCTATAAGGTCCAACGTTATGTATGGTTAGCATACACGAGTGCTGCAGGGTTGGTGGAAGTTTCCTGGGTGGGTTGTGTGAGGCTGGGAGGCCAGTTATGAGATAGTTAGCATTCCTCTAGGAGTGAGGATTGAGCGCTCTCCATGATCGTGTATATTGTTAGGGCATTGTGATGATACTTGAGACAAATATGGGTAGGTGTGGAAGGTAGTATGGGCCCGTACTACTGAAAGCACAGGACCCATACACGTATCAAGGAAGTCACAATCCCTAGGGTTGGTTGGGAGTTGGCTCCCTGTTATTATATGGGTTATCAGAGATCTTTCTGGAGTATTACCAGAATAGTGGTTACCAGATGTCTTGAGACCGGCTCTGGGTTAGGATCGGGAGCTCGCAGCCAGGATAGGCCAGTATTATTAGAGGATCGTGTTAGGGAGATCATCTGGGAGGAGGTGATTGAGATTGTTCGGGGTCAGATTCTGGAGATGTTTGGGCCTAACAAGACCGCCATGGTTGAGTATTTCGACGAGCGCTATGCAGCCATTGCTGAGATGGCTGCCGCAGCACCTTTAACAGCTGTAACATCGGCAGGGGGAGGAGTTGGTCGAGCTTTCCAGTACCGAGACTTGTTACTAGGACATATTCTAATGAGCAGAGGGTTGCATTTACTTGGGATCAGGGAGATGTTCTGTACTCGTTACATTTCGCGGGTTGAGTGGGAGAGGTTAGCATAGGAGTTTCTAGATTTGAGGCTTTGGGGGTTTTGCTCGAGGCTGGAATGCGAGTGGCGAAGACTCTGGAAGGGAGTGATGATTATGTTCAGCTGGGGTTTTGCAGCTGGAAGTAGAATGATTAATTGATGGATTGGGATGTCGTTTTCTAGGGCAAGGATTGTGCCTTTTCAGTTTTTCGAGCTCAAAGGAGTGACCAGGCTTGTGACCCCAGGATCAAATTGTATTCCAGATCGAAGTCAGTTACTCGTAGGGGTTGGCGACATTATTTCAGCACTGGTGAGCGCAGGTGGGTCGATGTGGCATGAGTATCTTGTGAGGCGTACGCAATTACCGTCCCTACCCATAGGAGCTAAGATCTGATTCGCCTTGGATCTCTTGTATCAGGCGGTAAGGATTGATTGTGCGATCTATTGCACTTTTGGGATTGGAGACTATGTCTGTGGGAGTAGTTTGTAGCCGGATTAGGGCAGAGGTTGCTTCTGCTACGATAGTTCAGCTGTGGACGACTGAGCTGGTGAGTGAGTCAGGGTGCAAAACCCTGAATGATATGATTCCTAGAGCCCGAGAGCAGGAGATTTCTTTAGAGCGCCTTGGGAAAAGGGGTATTATGTGGGAGGTCTACGGATAGGATCCCACAGGATGGTTATTCAGCATTGTCAGTGTTCAGTGGCTTTAGTAACCGTTATTGATTGGCGGATGAAAGTGCCAAGGGAAGTAGCTCGTTGCTGAGGTATTGGTTGGAGTACCCATCTTTTGGTCTTTAAGATTTGGGTTGGATCATTCACGCATTAGGGACTGTCGGTTTCACTGGGATTCAGGAAGTGTTCATCTAGCTCTTAGAAGTGTGTGAACATTTGGGATTAGCTAGTAATGGAGCACTAGTTGGAAAGAGTTTGTTGTCATCGGATTGATCGTTGGGAAGTGAGAAGGATTGGGAATCCTCCAATTTTCATGTACTGTGAAGGCTTAGTCGAATCTAAGTGGGGGAGAGTTACCCCGGGATGCAGAAGCGGGAGCGGTTTTGAAACGGGGATAAGTTTCACATCCCGTCAGGGAGAAAAGAGGCCCAAGTGGCTGTTTGGTTGAGGGTTGTGTTTGTTGGGGGTTCGGTAAAACTCCCTAGCATGAGAAACACGTCTTCTCGGTGCTTGATATTAGAATTTGGGGAACCCGGTTGGGGTTCTAGTCATGACTTGAGTTCAGTTCGGGTGTTCGGTCGAGTGTGTGCTCGACTCTGAGGGTTTTTGGATTGATAGATTGAGGGTTTTGTTAGCTACTAAGGCTCGGCAGTACATTCAACACGGGTGTGCGGGTTATTTAACGTATGTGGTAGATACACTGGTCAGGGATCAGACCACGGTTTCCCGAGAGGGTGGGCGATCAACATGAGGTCTAGAGTTAGACCGAGATTATAGTCCACGGATTTTATCAGGAGTTTGAAACCCCAAGTGGGGGAGAACTGGCTATATGGGAGAGGGCACCAGGATGGGTCCAGGTTTATGCTCAACAGACTTAGAGCGGTCCGGATAGACTGAAGGCCAGAAGGGCGTACCAGTCAGGCCGAAGGCTCGGAGAATGGTCCAGACAGGCTGAAGGCCCGGAGAGGCGGTCCAGACATGCTGAAAGTTCTAAGAGTGGTCCAGATAGGCTGAAGGCCCGGTGAGACGGTCCAGTCATGCTGAAGACTCTGTATATGATCCGTTAGATCTAGTGGCCAGATAGTAAGGGAAGTGTTGTGAGACTGCGGGAGGACCCGTAGCATTCACGAATTATTTCAGATGATTAGGCCAGGGTGGGCCAGTTCGCAAGAATGTGGGAAGACCACAGCATAATCGGAATCAGGAAACGATAGGTCGTTGGAGACCAGACATGATGTAAGACTACAATATTTTGGTAGCGTTCACTTTTCGTATTTGGTTCGATAGCGACAGATTGTCAGGTCATTATGGTCAGATGGACCAGAAGGATTGATGGAGCCATGAGTGGCGATATAGCTAGGGCAGTTATTGCTAGTTGGAGTTTCCTTCAGGAATCTCGTGGAGCGACTGTAAGATCGCTCGTTAGTTCAACAACCGGGCAGGAATCTGGTATTCCGGATGAGTTTTCTGTCAAGTACAAGTGTACTGCAGGGAAACTTGGTTTGTGATTCTGCTTTCTGGTGAGAACCTCCAGTCAGCAGAAGTTGGATAGTCGGTTTAAGGGATAAGTGGAATGGAAATAACAATGGTTCAGTATGTGTGGCATGTCAGGGAGTCAGACCATCTCAAGATTTTAGACTTCAGATTGAGTAATGTGTTTATGTAGCAAGGAATGCATTCACCTTCAGATTGTAGAGCCCTATGAGGGTTGGTTTTGAATGCCTTGGGAAGGCTGGGATTATGCATGGTGTTGTAGCCATGTAGTCCAAGTTGTCCGGCGTGTAAGGAATGATAAGAAACGTTTTCGAGGAAGAAATCAAATTTAAGTGGGTGAGAGTTGTAACATCCCGTTTAAAATAGAATAATTAAATAATAAATCCGGAACCCCGAGATGTAATTTTATTATTATTTTATAGCCAAAATCAAATAATAATTAGCGGGGTGTTGGTTTCGGGGAGTCAAATGACAAGATTTGAATCTCCGGGGGTTAAAGTGTAATTTTGGGATTTATTTTGCAAAGGATTTTAGAGTCAGGGGGCGTCTGGTGTCATTTGGACTTAATATGAAATGTTTTTGGATGGTTGGGGTTACAAGGGTAAATTATGTACCTAAGCTGAAAAGAATTTGTCATGGAGGGGCCATTTGGTAAATATTGGATCAAAGTTGAAAGGATCTTAAGGAGTCAGGGGCTAAATGGTAATTTTGGGACTTAATATGAAAGGAAAAAGAGAAAGAGGGACCGTTTTTGTCAATATGGATCATAGTTTGAAGGGAGCGTGTATCTAACTGTTCCATTGCCTCTAAACCCTAACCCTAATGCAACTCCAGCCGTCACCTCCCTCTGTACCCTTAACCTCCAGCCGTCACTCCCATTGCTGCTATGTCCGGCCGCCGCCTCCTTGCCAACTGGTGTCGCCAATCGAAGCCAACAATCGGTGCAGCGACGACAGCGACAAAGAGTCTTAAGTGACGTCGGTTTAGTGGGTCGCCGGACCATATAGCGTCGCTGTTGTCGAGTCGTACTCCGGTGGAGGCGAAGTCTCCATTCCTCGCTGCAGCAACCTTCTTATACGACCTCTTCTGCCACCGTTGAAGACATAAGACCGCCAAGAATCCTTCGTGTCGTCTCACCGCCGATGAAGTCGAAGATGTTGTCGATTCCCGTTGTTGCTACCGCCATTCGTAGTCTCCCCGCCGTCGCCCACCGTCATGAATCGATTGCAGCAGCTCGGTGCGTTGGATCGTGTGTATATGCGTGTTGTGGTTGTCGTTAGACTATGGAAGATCGTTTGGTTATAAAAACCCCGTGAAGAACCACCATGACGGCCAACCATGGTGGCTACCGTCGTCAACTCCGCCTGCTGCCATCTTTCCATCGCCACCAGCCACCATGGAAGGTGGTTGAGTGCGTGTTTTTCTATGTATTTAGGTGTGTGTGTGTGTGTGCTGTTGCTATATTGCGTTAAGTGTGTGTGTGTGTGTATGTTGTGTAACCAGAATTCGCGGAAAAGCCACCACCACCATCGTGAGGTGGTGGCTGCCACCTCCAACCACCGCCTGCCGCCACAAGGGTGGCTGGGTGTATGTCTATGTGTTCTTGTGTGTGTGTGTTTATTTGGATATCATGTTGTAACATTGTAATTGATCGGAATAGTAAGGAAAATCTGTCACCACCACGGTTAGGTGGTGGCCTCAGCCGTGAACCGCCATTGACCACCACTACCCGAGGTGGTAGTGGGCGGTGCCTGACTTGATTAACCCTAATAGGCCCAATGAAGCCCTAATTGACCTAAAAGCCCAACCATTTAACTAATGGGCTAGTATTTGGGTTGGAAACCCTAATTAGGGTTTGGGAAAAACCTAATGTCATGAAACCCTAATTTTGGGGATTGATCGAGACCCGCACTAGAATTATTTAATAAACTTAAAATATTAATTAATAATCATCTGCAAATTAACCTAAGGCAATATTGGACTTAATGGATTAAGTCCTTAATGGGTTAAGTAGGAACACTTAACCCTAATCGTCATTTCATGTGAAAACCCTAATTTCACTTGGGCCTTGAGTTGGGCCTTTCTATTGGACTTTAGTGATTGGGTTATTGATGGGCCATCCAAGAACAAGCATATGAATTTGAATATTTATATGCGCTTTAGGATAAGGCCCATTGGAAAGGCGTGGGCCCAATTGGACTTTGGCGATTGGGTTATTGATGGGTCATTACTTGACTTTTGGGCCTTTGGAGTGTGAGTTGCACCTTACGCTTGGAACCCAATTATTAATTGAGTATTGTTTGATGTTGACATTTCGGGAATCTGTCAACCAGCAGCTGGAGTTTTACCTGCGGGACTTCAGCAGTGCCAGGTGAGTTCTCCTCATTATATCAAGAGGATCTACGGCACTAAGGCTGGCCCTTTATGATTTGCATCCTGGTTTTAGGACGGTTGCTATGTTGGTGATCTGTTAGATTTCATCATGGTTTTAGGATGGTTGATATGCTAGTAATCTGTTAGATTGATATCCTGGTTATAGGATGGTTGCTTTGTTAGAGATCGGTTAGATCGGTATCCTGGTTATAGGATGGTTGCTATGTTATTGATCGGTTATATCGGTATCCTGGTTATAGGATGGTTGCCATGTTAGTGATATGTATGACTATCTGTTATTACATGCTAGCGTATGATATCATGTGCACATGTTCTGTTGGTTGGGGGATTGGGTTGAGGCAGGTCATGCTTGTGTTGTAGGCCAAGACACCCAGGGTGGACCGGATAGATTGCAGACCCGGTTAGGGCATACTAGTCAGGCCAAAGGCCCGGCGAGCGGTGCGGATAGGCTGAAGGCCCTGAGCGGGCGGTCCAGAAGTACTGATGGCTCAGAGAGCGGTCCAGATAGACAGATGGCCTGCGAGGCGGTCCAGTCAGACTGATGGCTCATTATGCATGATGTGTTGTTTATATATGATATGGTTATATCTGTATGGCGTTGGTATTTTGGGGGTAACTCACTAAGCCTTCGAGCTTACATTTATTGATTATTGTTTCAGGTATTTCTGATGATCGCGGGAAGACGAATGTGTGATCGTGCACCTCCTTATATTTTCATGATTGGATTCTGGGGATACTCTGATGTTTAAACTATTTTAAAAACAAGCCGTAATAACTTAATGGTTAAAAATGTTTTTAAAAGTTTTAAATTGGTTCGAATTTTATGGGTGTTACACTAGTTAACAAATTGGTAATCAATATAACCCATCCATTAGAAATCAACCATAAGAGAAGGTGAAATCGGATCTAAGTAGAAGTATTCTTTTAATTCTTGAAGTTAATTTGTTTTTTTTTTGTTGCTTAATTGCTAGTCGATAGTTTAAGTTCTTTGATCTTGAAATATCAGTAAAAACACCCCCACTTAAATTTTGTTCCTTAGTTTAATTAGAAGTAGTTAATTTATTTAACTGAATTTTGTTCCCTGTGTTCGACACCCAACTTACCTGAGCTATTCTATAATTTGACTAGGTACACTGCCTATAAATGCATAGTTAGTAAAGTTTTCTTAGGTTAGAAATTTAAGACTAATAGGTATATTTATAAACATCATGTACATACTAGGCCAAACACACATGACTACCTACCAAAAAATCAAGACCAAATAACATAACACCAAGGTTCAAGAATCTTTTTCAAGCAAAGGCATCCATCCATGATTACATTTATACAATAAAATGACACCTCGACCATAGTAAGACCTTACACAGACGGAGTAAAGAGAGAACCAAGCCACATAGTAAGGATCAGATAGGTACACAAGCAATACAAAGAAGGTGTTGTTTGCCAAAAACCAATAAAATAGCATAACCGACCTACATCTCCAATATTGTTACGATTTGGAGGCGGGTTGGGCATGAAGTAAATCATTTTCCCAAAGACATGCCTCATAGTCAGTTTCAACAAGGGACTTTTGATCCTCTAGCATGGTATTCTTGGCCGCAGCGTCCCCATACCGGATAGACAGATCGACATACATTTCCCCAACTTTCACCATCATCTCCTCACTAACTAGCTTCATGCCCTCTGAAGCCCGTAGATTAACCTCGATAGATAGAAATTGATCCCCTAAAGTTAGTAACCCATCAATAAACTTAAGTTCTCGTCCAAGAATGGTAGATATGATATTTTTAGCATGGGAAATGCAACGACATGCCTCGTCTAATTCCTCTTCAAACCGAATCCAAGAAGGACGACCATCTGTATATACAAGAAAAAGAATACACGGAATCCAAAGCTATCATATCAATGATGGGTACAGAAATATACGTATGTATATAAAATTGCTACAAAGAGGAAAATAAAATATCTACATACCAGCCAAGGTAGGAACGGTATGATCTGAAGGCAATGAAGACACACAATAAAGGGCTTGGGAAACTTCATGTAAAAAATGTTCAAACAGATGAGGTGTCAGAGGTCGTTTATGTTTCCGACTAGGATAAGGAACATTTGTGGAAATAAGTTCCACTGAACTAGAAGAACCAACATGTGAGGGGGCAATCAAAGGACAAGAAGCTTCTAAAAGTTGCTTAACAGAAAAAGCATCCAATCCAAACCAATGAAGTCTAACAGGAGATTCAACAACCACTATAAATAGGTCCACATCTGGATCTGGAATCACATCATCCAACATAATTGCTTCAAGAGAAATATCACCGGCCAAATATGACGTCAACTTGAAGGGGTATTTACAACCATCGACGACATTTAATGCGAAAATAAAAAGCATACAATAACAACATTTATATCAGGAGATTACATGAAACAAAGGAAAGTAAAAACATTGCCAGATCAAGTAAAAAGCATGAGTAATCAAACAAACCTAGATGACGCACTGATAAAACTGGCAGTTAACATCGAGCCTTCCAAAAAGGGCTCATACGGCACAAGGTAAGTACAACTTCCGTCAAGTACGGTCTTTTTACACAGAAATTAGTGAACAAATTTATGTAAGAGGATAAATCGTCATATAAAAACACTGGATCATTGCAGAGAGGAACATAGCAAGGAGAAAAGGGAAGACATAAGCTATGTACATCTACCCAATAAAACTTTCTCTTCCAGCTACCATTTGTGTGAGATAAATTAGAAGAGAGGGGGGAGTAATGACTACTAAAAGAATACTAATCATCGTAGCTTTCAGGCAGTAGAAATAGCGAAACAAGGCAACATTGAGTGGTATTTTTATGGGCAACACATAAATCTTCAAAAGTTAGCACCATCGATACCACATTAGGGCACAATTGCACATGGTGAACCTTGTAAAACACATAGCACCTCCAAAAAGAAGGAAGATGGAGGTAACCTAAAGCAGCAAGATGCCTAAAATAAAACCCAACCTTACCGAAGGGGTCTTAGAGAATAGATGATGACAAAGGTGGAAGTTGAAAACCAAGTATGGGCGACAAGTGATACTCATATGTATATCGATCTAGCATAAGGCTATCCACTTCAGAGACAACTGTTGCCATGCCATTATCAGTGGCAACCATGATGTGCAAAGTAAAAAAAGAATATGATATAGAAGCTTCTACCAAACTGAAGCTTTATCCGTTAAGTAACAGTTGAGACCAATTAAAGCATTAATTAGGGGCAATCTAATCAAAACAGACGACACGAATTCTGACGATGTGAACAATTAAGTCACCCCATACGACAGACATTTCAATAGCCAAGGCAGATACTCAAGTCTAAATGGAAAATATTTTGACAATATTCTTTACCCTTCTGACTGGGGGGGGGGGGGGGGGCTTAATGGTGTACCTGGGCTGGTTATTTGAGATAGCCCCATACCGACTCGAGTCCCCCGGGACGAGCAGTAAAGGACCACAACCCGTCACGAACAAATAACCGTGCACGAATTTCATAATCATATCTCAGAGATCATGTAAAAGGAAGAATACGGTGCAATAAAGTAATAAAATGACAAAATGTGCACCTCCCTGCAGACCGGGTAATAAACGAAGAATCGGGCCAAGCCATGAACCTGCAGAACCACAAAAATCCTATAAAAACTCTCAGAAGCATGGTAAGCAGGTATAAAAGAATAAGGGCAAGAAACACTATATACAATATTAAAGCAATTCTCATATTTGCAATCTAACTTAGGCGTCTGAGAGCAATATCGGGGTCTAACCCTCAGTATGGCTTCCTAACCCAACAACTGTTTATTTCGTTCAGAGCGAATTCCCGGATACTTATTAGACAGAATCCATGGATGAAGAGCTAAACATGCACCTGGAGACCTCGCCATAACAACATTAGTTATATGCTCAAGTTATTTACTTTAGTCAACATATGATACCATATAAACATACTAATGATAAAGTCAAATATGTCATGTTCATGAAATGATATACAAGTAGCTTTAATGGTTCTTCGGTTTTGAACTTTTGAATTTTTAGATTTGTTTTCTTTATTGGTGGTTTTTGTAAAAATTAAAAACGTTTCTATATATTATTACTATGAATAGAATTTGGGGTTTTTTTTTGTGGATGTAGATAATTTAAAACTCCATAAATTGTTAATTTTCCTAAAGAAAATCTAGAATTTGTAACAAGATTTTGATTTTTATGTTAGTTTTTTTTATAATTAAAATTACTTTAAATGTTATGTTGTGTATGATTACTTGTTATGAGTAATTTTTTTCTTAATAATAACACATACAATTTTTCTTTTACTAAAAAACATATACCAAACTTATAGATCTGCCCCTGAATTCGGAGGTCCCTTACGATTGGATGTCAGGTGCAACTGTACCATCCGCACACCCCACCCCATAACTACCATTGAGTTTTATGTCCTATTTGCTCGAATCATCCATATAGTATGGACCATTTGCTTATTGCACATTAAGTGGACTCTTAGTTTTGGATGTAGATTACTCTTTGGTGAGAAGTCCAATATTCATGTACGGTAGAGAATTGTTTGGGTGAGTTGATTCGTTGGGTTTGTGTAGTATGAAACGTATAGCTATGGATGTCGTCATTATGACGTCTTTGTAGGACATATGCACTTTTTGTAATACTTTAGTGTTTCGGTGGCAAAAATATAATTGAGATTCTATCTAATGATAAAGTTTCGTCTTCATTTCATTTACCCGCTTATACAAATCGCAAACATAAAGTCACTGAGTTTGTTACAAAACTCAGTTAGGACTATCTATTTGTAATTGTTTCGTTTTTTTTCCTATCTTCTTGTTAGTCTTTACAAAACTCGGCCGTGCAAAAAGAGATATGTGGCTTAGAGATCATGAAACAAGCGATGGTATTTATTATTTGAAATTTTGTATCTGGTTTTCCATTATAAATTAACCATATTGTATTTATAGACTCACCAATCACCAAACTAACAATAGATTTGGTAAAAAGGTCGTCTATTAAATTTAGGAATCTATTTCAACGTCATCATGAACAATAACAATATGCTCAAAAAAATTTCATAAATCTTAGAGTTCTCCAATGTACATACGATAACATCAAGTCCGGTGTTTGGTATCTTCTTCAATGTACATAGCTAGTCGAAATCCAATTTAGTATCATATCAAACCAATGTTAGTTTAGGGTTTGGGCCATATGGTAATAATGGATTAAATCATATACAATATCGGGTTTATTTATATGGGCTTGATAGGTTAGTACTTCACTTCAATCCACATGGGCTCAATAGTCAATTCCAATAACAAGCCATATCCAATAAGAAAGGTACAAGTGATGACGTCATCCGTCCTTACCAACATTGCCACTTGCAACATAAAAGTCATAAAAGATAAAATCATGTGCGTAAAATCCCACTACTTTAAATTTAATTTAAAATATAAATCACCTTCCAAGAAACCACCGTTTTCCTCATGTGAAGAAAAGTTGAAAACAACTAATTAATCTATTATTTTTTAATATTTTATTGGTCTCAGGTGCATGAACCTTTCCCAAATCTCCTACCTATTTAAACCTTTTCTGATTCTTCAACTGAAAACTGTCTCAGGTATTTGCTCAATTCGATTTTTGTTTCAACAATGATGGGAAATAATGGGTTTGATTCCGATTTTGCTCTTCTTGAGTCTATTCGTCGTCATCTGTTAGATGATTCCACCATGAATTCCGGCATGAGAGCTCCACCTATGTATTGCCGGACAAACACCTTGTTTCCTTGCTTGTCGGACACTTGGGGTGAATTACCCTTGAAACAGAATGATTCTGACGACATGTTAATTGCTCGGTTTCTTCACGAAGCATTGGATTTTGAGTGCCTCCCGTCGCCGGTGTTGACATCGATACCAAGTACTGCTACTGTTAAATCTGAGCCGGAGATTTTTATGCGATCGCCGGAGACTTTAAGTTATCAAGCGGAATCTCCGTCGCAGACGGCGGATGTGGATGGCGTGACGCAGCAGAGGGGGAAACACTACAGAGGTGTGCGGCGGCGGCCGTGGGGTAAATTCGCGGCGGAGATTCGGGATCCGGCGAAGAACGGTGCTCGGGTGTGGCTGGGGACGTTTGAGACGGCGGAGGACGCGGCGTTTGCTTATGACAGGGCGGCGTATAAGATGCGTGGTTCTCGTGCTTTACTAAATTTTCCACTCCGAATTAATTCCGGTGAGCCGGAGCCTGTTCGGATTACATCAAAACGGAGGTCGACGTCGCCGGCAAGCTCATCGGAAGATCGATCGCCAAAGAGGGCAAAGAAGGTGGAAGTAGAGTCCAGCGTGGAAACAGATACACACGTGGCGAACAGTTAGCGGCTGCTGGTCGCTGATTGTGACTGTTGTTCAATTTTTGTTCAATTTTTATTTTATCAATTTTGTTGTTGTAAAAAATTAGAAATGGCAATTTTTTATTTTATTTTATTTCTAAAGAATATAGGTTATTTCGACAGTTCACTAAACGGTCCTCCTCACACTTTATCCATTGGCACATTCGATCCATTTTCCAAACGGAACAGATTTTATAAGAATCATTAAACATTATAAAAAGCCTTAAGTTTGGCAGAAAATGTCGGTTTATCCTTCGGCAGATTTTTTGTTCGTTTATACCGCAAACTTGTCATTTTTTTGTCGGTTTTGCCCTTTTTACCTGCAATAGCAGGTTTCCAGATTACCATGAATTATTTTTTTGCGAAAAAACTCTTAAGTTTACAAATATTTTACAAAAAAACTCTTAAGATTATAAACATATAAATTATAAATATATATTCAAAATTTGATAAAAAACTAAATAGTTTTCTACTGAAACATATTTTTAGCTTTACGTACGGTAAATTTTATATTGGTTCGATATAAAGTTTTTATATTTAAATTTTAAAAAAGTTACCTAGTTTTATCAAAATTTGAATATATTTATTAGTTAATACTTAAATTTTTCAAAGAAACATTAAAAAAACGTCTGTTAGCTAATAATTAACTATGTTAAAACAGTTAAACATATGAATAATATGACATTAGTTACATTCAATTAATTTTTTAAAAAGGAAAATAAAAATATTTTATATGTTTAAAATGTTTGTATTTTAGAAATAATAAACTATCATGTTTTTTTATAAAAGTAATTATATTTATATAATAAATTAGACAAATATATTTATATTTTATATGTTTAAAATGATTATGTTTATTTTTTATGTTTAAAATGCTTATAATATTTTTATAAAAAATATATGATAATATTATTATGTATTTTAACATATAAAAAATATGATACATTATTATTTCTGAAATACAAACCTTTTAAACATATAAAATATTTTTTTTTCCTTTTAAAAAAATTAATTGAATGTAATTGATGTCATATTATTCATATGTTTAACTATTTTAGCATACTTAATTATTAACTATCAGACGTTTTCTAATTTTGCTTTGAAAAGTTGAAGTATTAATTAAGAAATATATTCAAATTTTAATAAAACTATGTAACTTTTTTAAAATTTAAATATAAAAGGTTTATATCAAACCAATATAAAATTTACCGTATGTAAAGCTAAAAATATGTTTCAATTTTAGTTTCATAATATAAGTTCAATAAAACTTATATTAGTTTTGATATAAACTTTTGACATTTAATTTTTAAAAAAAATTATTTAGTTTTATCAAAATTTGAATATATATTTATATTTTATATGTTTATAATCTTAAGGGTTTTTTTGCAAAATATTTGTAAACTTAAGGGTTTTTTCGCAAAAAATAATTCATGGTAACCTGGAAACCTGCTATTGCAGGTAAAAATGGCAAAACCGGCAAAAAAATGACAAGTTTGCGGTATAAACGAACAAAAAATCTACCGAAGGGTAAAACCGACATTTTCTGCCAAACTTAAGGCTTTTTATGACATTATCCCTAAACATTATTATTAAACATTTAAACTCGTTGTTATGTATTTCATAAAATAGCAAAGAACTTCGGTGATTTAAGTTTGATCGAACTAAAATTTATATAGCTTGACTGAAGTTCAAAAACGAACTCAAAATGTATAACGAATTCAGGCTGTTTGATGTTAGAAGACTGCAATCAGCTCGAAAACAGTCATCGTTGATTATGGTTTCCAAAAAAACACTATGAACTGTTAGACAAACTTTAAATGGATACCCATGAGCTCATTCTGACTCTTAATTTAGACTACATTCATAGAGAGAAGAACTGATGGAAAGTATTTTGAGAGAGATAGAGAACTTGACCCTATTATTTAGTTGTATTCCCTAGCTATGTTGTGTCAATTGATATAGTGAGCATGTGTTGTCATACATGTCTTACTCCACTTCAGCTCCAACAAAAAAAGGGAGAGATGTGCCAAGTTGGGAAGAAGAGAGGGGGTGGTGTGCTAAATGAGAGAGAAGAGAAGGAGGAGAAGGCGAGAGTCTCTCTCTCTCTCTCTCTAAGGTGTTACCGAGTTAGACTGTCGAGCTTTCGCCGAGCTGACTCAATCAATACCGAGCTTCTGCCGAGTCCGCTCCCCATAGCTTTATCTGTAGCGGATAGGCCATGTGTATTTATTGTAATGTTGGGAATGCTTGGTCCGAAGCCAGACTCTTTAGGAGCTATAGGAAGTTTGTGGTTTGCGAGTTCCTCATGTGTTATCAAATATTCTATAATGTCTCATAGGAAACCACATTTTAGATAGGTCAATATTGATTACAATTAACATAATATAAAAACATAGTGCATGTGCATACCGGTTTAAAATTAATATGATTTTATCTTTGGAAGTGTATAATGAAAATATTAATATTTTCTATCCCAATGTTACGTGAATATCAAAGGAAAAAAAAATTAGTGTGGCATCTAGAAGATGACGAGGATCTGGACATCTTTAATGGATTGGAAAAGTTATATTTTAAATTTTATTCTTGATTTATTGTTATCTTTTTAGAACGGCTTTTTTGATTTATTCAAGGGAGAACTTTTAAAAATGAGAAACGAACAAACGACTTGTCCGCCCTCTAGCAAATAGTAAATGCACACGAATGGATGTTTCGACAAAAGTACGGTCTCGCAAGACCCAAAACTTCTTTTTTCTTTTCTAAAGTTTTAAATTAAAAATAAGATTTGGTTTCATATGTATCTTAGACTTAGAGCATCTTTAACCTCATATTAAAACTTAAAATTTATATTAAATTTGATGTTACAATTTTGAGTAAATTAATTATCAAAATCTCAAAATGTGTGATCTAATCACCAAAGTTCTAATCGTGCTAAACAAACCATTGAAGTCATGATTTTTTTTTCATTTAACAATTGATACATTTTATAGTAGGTTTTATAGGTTCTATTTAAGACTTAAGATGAATTCATCATTCAAGTTACATAAATGTTTGTTTTTCTTTTTTTGGGAAAATGACATATATACCCTATTATGTTTCTAGAGTTTACCCATTTAGTCACTTAACTTATTTTGTGGCTTTATGAGGGAACGAATTATTTGTAACCTAGCAATCTAATCCCTTTCACATATTGTAGCCGGTTTCCATTGCCACATAAGCGTCCCAACAACCCAAAACTCAAACGACGTAGTCTTGTATTTCAATTTGCTTGGGAGTTCTTTCAATCTGAATATTTTGAATTGCGAAATGAGTTTGCAACTGGTTTTATTTTTGGAAGAAATTGGTACTTACGGAATGGCAATCATTTTGTTCTTGGTGGTAGAAGGAAGACGGGGAACACTAGATTTACCCTTGTCCTTTTCTGATTGTATATCAATCAAAGTGTAGTTCTGTGAAGATACAAGATCAAGAACTTGAGCAGCAGTGAGATCACCTGGATTGGAAAGTATGATTCCAAATCAGAATCGTTTCGTGAGTAGCATCACTTTTGATCATATATATGGTTTTAATTTACCTTTGTATCCACGAAATTTGAAAGATAGGGCGGAGAAGACAGGCGACAGTAAGAGATAAGTGAGGACCAAAGCTCCGCCGGTGACGACAATGGTGGTGGGATCCGCCGATGAGATGGTCTGCATCGTGTTTGATGCAATCGGTTGAAAACACACATATTGCTGCTATTTGTTGTCATTTGTTGTTATTTGGTATCTTCATTATCAGGTTCTTCCGGATTCAAAACACACATTCGAACAACTTGCATATTCCCCTGATTTTTGTTATTTCCGCCATCGCCATTCGATTCTAGTTGTTTCTCGATTATAGAAAACACCCTCCCGTCGAGGAAAAGAGGAACCCTTGCGAAGCCTTATTACAGGTTTCAATTCCATATTTTTGAAGAAGAGAAGAGAATGGATGTTTTCCTTAAATGGAATACAAACGACTGTAAACGTTTTAAACATGGAAAACCCAAATACCAAAGTAGCAAGTGGACATAACATTTCAACTCATTGTCACATAAAGGTTTATCGGGTACTATTTATCAAACTAGATATATGAATGTGTATCAGGTAACATGTTTGAGGAATATCAGATGGGGAAGAAGATGAATAGTATCGGGTTAAGGAATAATTGGTCAACAAACATCTGATGTGGAAAAGGGGTAACTGGATGACCCCTTCATTTTGCCCAAAATGACCTAATCGACCCGACAAAGTGTAATCCGTTCCCTTAGAAAGCCACAAAATAAATTAAGGGGCTAAATGGGTAAACCCCAGAAACATAATAGGGCATATATGTCATTTTCCCTTCTTTTTTAGCACAAAGTTACTAAAAATTATCACAGATCCTGATTAACATGCTCATAACCATGAAAGGATTACGAATTACCTTTTGTATTTGATTACAGATTACCTTTTTCTTTTTTTTCATAGCCTTCATTTTTCAATTCTTAGCGGTGGCCTCATACATTATTAACCTCGTTCATTCTTCTGTTGATTTCTTGTTCTACAATATGGTTTTAATTAAGGTTGTTAAGATCGGATCTTATCCAAGATCGTTTTATGTTTTGCAAGATTGTGATCATAAGATCGGATTGGGATTGAAAGATCCTACTATAATAAACTAATATTCAAATTTGTTCTTAAGGTTTTGGATGTGCATTATACATTATAATTATTTTTTGAACGATAGGATGATGTTATTAAAAACCCACTAGCAAGAAGCTACAATAATTTTATTATACATTATGACTTGATGTTGATTAAAATGTCAATATGGATCAACTTTAACTTTTTAAGCATGAACCATAACTTTTTTTACTGCAAACCATAAAATTAAGAAGAAAACATCTTAACTACAAAAACAAACAAGATCATGTACAACTACAGGGTTAAGATAACAAAATTAATATCATGAATGTTACCTGCCTAATTCGAGATGAATTGATAAAATGATGTTGCTCTATATGACTTCATGCAACTTGCAATAATCAATTTCAAGTTGAACACACATATTTTTGATGCTCAGTTATATAATAAATACTCACTCCGTCCCAAAATTATTGTCTACGTTTGACTTTTGAAGTCTTTCCATGTCAACTTTGACTATGAATAACTTTATTTGTGTTATATAATTTTGATGAAACTTATAACAATGAAAATACATTTAAAAAACAATCTATTCATATATCTTGCATAAAAGATTATATAACAAAAAGTAAATTATTTGAGGTCAAAGTTGAACTAAAGAGACTTAAAAAGTCAAACGTGGACAATAATTTTGGGACGGAAGGAGTATTAAATAGGTGGGATCGGCTCGTGTTAAGATCGTAAGATCTTAACCAGTATCCTAAGATCCCACTATAGATCTTGCTTCATATAGATCCTAGTAAGATCAAGATCGTTTTTTGTTTATAAGATATTAAAATCGCAATATTTTAATATCAAGATCGAAATCTTAACAACAATGGTTTTAGTACTTTTGTTTCATAAATTATTGATCGAAGTATGAGTCTCATGTATGGGGAGAGAGAGAGAGAGAGAGAGAGAGAGAGAGAGAGAGAAAGAAAGAAAGAGACAGAGAGAGAGAGAGATTATCTGTAACACCCATAAAATTCAGGCCAATTTAAAACATTTAAAACCAACAGTTATTACAAATTTGTTTTCAAAATAGTCTAATATCAAAGTTCATCCCAGAAACATAAATAAAACATGAGGAGTTGTATGATCACGCCTTCGCCTTGCCGCGATCCCATGATGTACCTGAAACAATAAACTGAAACAGTAAGCCCGAAAGCTTAGTGAGTTCCCCAAAATACCCATACCCACAACAATACACATATAATCATAAACAACATACTATGCGTCCAGTCAACCATCGGGTTGGAATACCTCAGGCCCTCAACCATCCGGTTGGAATGCCAACATACTATGGGTCCAATCATCCTTGGGATGGAATACCCCAGGCCCACAACCAACAGGTTGGAATGCCTACATACTATGAGTCCAATCATCCTCGGGATGGAATACTCACGGCCCACAATCAACAGGTTGGAATGCCCAGGTCTAATGGCTTCGCACAAAGCAGATAAGCCTCAACCGCCAAACAAACATGTGCACATATAACAGATAATCACATAGCAGTCTATAGACAACAACTGATCTAACGGATCATACAACATAGCACATAATACCATCCTATCTACGAGGATACCGATCTAATAGATCATACGACATACTACATAATACTATCCTACCTACTAGGATACCGATCTAACAGATCATACTAGCATAACATACCCAAATAACAATCCAAAGGGCCGACCTTGGTTCCTTAGACCCTTGAGTATAGTGAGGATGACTCACCTCACAAGTAGTGCTGAAATACCGAACATCTGACTGCTGTCTCACCAGAATCCCAAACTATTACATAATAAAACTAAATCAATACCCAAAATAACTTCTTGACTAAGTGTCCGCATAACTCATTAAATCCATTCTCTTTATTGGTCCAAGGCCCAACACCAAGTCCTTAACATGAAGGTCCAAATATATATCAAGCCCATTATTGGCCCAATTTACTAAATTGGGCCTAACCTCATGATCCACTATCACTACCTGGCCCAAAACATCTTATTCACAGATTCCAGCAAGGGCCCAAATCCATTTAGTCCATAAACAGCCCAAAACCGGAAGCCCATTTGACAAATGCCCTACAGAGGACGTACGCGGGGCGTACCCGACCAGGTGTTGACCACCATCGGGGTGGTGGACCCAGTACGCTGGGCGTACTGGATTTAAGCTGGGCGTACTCAACAGTTTTCCAAAACCTGATTAAGTGCTTAATGGCTTAAGCACTTAATCCCAAACTTCAGATCCAGAGACCTAACATGCCTAGGATCCATAAACTCATGAACTTTATCACTTTGAACGTCCATAAAGTTCTTAATGCTTGGTCTTAATCCATTAAGACCTTACTTTTCCATGCATGGGACACATTCAGCTAATGGGACCTCATTTTTATCACTCAAAGTCCCCTCAAGAGCCTACAAGGACATTCCTTTTTGTCCGAAACACGACATGCACCATTTTGTGGTTTTTGGGACAAGAAATGGGTCTTTCAAAGAAAAATGGAGAGATCTAATCATACATGCATAAAGTTTGGAACTTTATACCTTCTGGAGTTTCTTGAGCACAAACTAACTTCAGATCTACAAGCCTAGTCTCTTCCTCCAACTCTTGATGCAATGGTTTTCCTCTTCAAGCACTCAAGAATACCCCAAATGAGCTTAAACACAAAAGGGGAGGCTAGGGTTTGGGAGGGACGAGTATGATCTGTGGAGGATGAGCTAAGGGAGGCTTTGGTGCACTTTATGTTGCTTATATAGGCCTCAAACCCTAAATATTAGGGTTTCACCCAGACACTAGTACGCCCAACGTACACAAGTGTACGCCCAACGTACTAAGGCGGACCTTAATACGCTTAGCATACTCTTATGTACGCGCAACGTACACCCTCTTGGCCCAAGTTTGAAAACTTGGACCTTAAACTTCTCTTGGGTCTTCACTTCCAACCCCAAGGACTGTAAATGACAAGGTAATGATAAAAGAGGGTTCGGAAATACCTGCCAATTATCAGGATGTTACAATTCTCCCCCCACTTGACTTTGACTTCGCCCTCAAAGTATGCTGCGGCGAATAGATCCGGGTGATGCTCCCGCATCTCGGACTCGGTCTCCCACGTCCACTCGGATCCCCTCCGATGTTCCCACTGTACCTTTACTAAAGGTACATCTTTGTTCCTTAGAACCTTTATCGCCCACTCCAATATGGCCACATGCCTCTCCACATAATTCAGGCGCTCATCGACCTGAATGTCATCCAATGATACCACTGCCTCCTGATCCATGATGCACTTTCGTAATTGCGAAACGTGGAAAGTGTTGTGGATCCGACTAAGCTCCTCCGGTAGCTCTAGCATGTATGCCACCTTGCCAACCCTGGCAACAATCTTGAATGGCCCAATGTAGCAGGGACCCAATTTCCCCCTCTTCCTGAAGCGGATCACACCCTTCCAGGGTGAGAGCTTCAGGAGCACCATATCACCCACCTGGAACTCTAACTCAGATCGGCGTCTGTCGGCGTAACTCTTCTGTCGACTCTGAGCAGTCTGCAGCCGCTGCCTAATCTACTGAATCTTCTCGGTAGTCTGCAAGACTACTTCCGTCTGTCGCATCACCTTGTTTCCGACCTCACCCCCAACAAACCGGGGTGCGACATCTCCACCCATACAACAGCTCGAAAGGCGGGGCGCCAATGTTGGAATGATAGTTGTTGTTGTAGGCGAACTCTGCAAGGGGTAGGTAGGAATCCCAGCTCCCACCAAAGTCAATGACACACGCCCTCAACATATCCTCGAGGGTCTGTGTGGTCCGCTCGCTCTGACCGTCGGTCTGCAGATGAAATGTTTTACTAAAATGCAGCCGCGTGCCCAGTTCCTCGTGGAACTTCTGCTAGAAACGGGAGGTAAATCTAACATCTCGGTCGGAAACGATGGAGACTGGAACCCCATGGCGAGTGACGATCTCGCGAACATACACATCGGGAAACTTCTCAGCCGAAGAACTCTCCCGTATAGCCAATAAATGGGCACTCTTGGTCAATCGGTCTACGATGACCCATATGACATCAAACCCCTTCGCCGTCCTCGACATTTTGGTAATGAAATCCATCGTGATGTGTTCCCATTTCCACATGGGAATCTTTAGGGGCTGCAGCTTACCATGCGGCCTCGGATGCTCGGCCTTGACCATCCTATAGGTCAAGCAACTCTCGACGTACCAATCGATTTCTTGCTTCATACATGGCCACCAGTAACTCAAACTCAGGTCTCTGTACATTTTGGTGGCCTCCGGGTGAATAGAGAAGTGAGACTTATGAGCCTCCTCCATGACTGTCTGTCTGACCCCACCAGACATCGGAACCCATACCCGACCGCATCGGGTCAATAATCCCCGGCTATACTGCACAAACCGGGTGTTCTCACCCCTGATCCTCTCCAGCTTCCAGTTCTCTGGTCGCATGCCCTCAACCGGATCATCTCTGATCAAACTCAAAAGCGGAGAATCCACCGCTATCCTCATACACATCGCTGGGGTGGAAGACCCAACTGATTTGCGGCTCAAGGCGTCCGCCACCACATTCGCTTTACCGGGGTGGTAAAGGATCTCGCAATCGTAGTCCTTGATTACATCCAGCCACCCGCGCTGCCTCATATTCAGGTTCGGCTGATCCATGATATGTCTCAAGCTCTTGTGATCCGTGTATATGGTACAACGGACCCCATATAGGTAATGTCTCCATATCTTGAGAGCGAACACCACTGCTCCCATCTCTAAATCATGTGTAGGGTTTCTCGTCTCATACGGCTTCAGCTGCCACGACGCGTAGGATATTACTCGTCCTCTCTTCATGAGGACCGCCCCCAAGCCTGTGATGGATGCATCACAGAACACCACAAAATCCTCAACTCCCTCCGGGAGAGTCAAAACTGGAGCCTCGCACAAACACTGACGGAGGTCTCAAACGCCCTCTACTGCTTAGAGCCCCACCAGAAATCCACCTCCTTCCTCGTCAGACGAGTGAGGGGTACTGCAATCTTGGAGAAATCCTGTATGAACCTCCGGTAGTATCCTGCCAATCCCATAAAACTCCTGATATGTGAGGGAGATTTCGGAACCTCCCACTGCATGACTGCCTCGATTTTGGCCGGGTCAACCAAAATCCCATCCTGGTGAACGAGGTGCCCGGGGAACTAGACCTCCCGTAACCAAAACTCACACTTCGAGAACTTGGCATATAGCCGTTCTCGTCTCAGAACTCCCAACAACTCCCTGAGGTGCTCCTCGTGCTGCTCTCGAGTCTTGGAATATACCAAGATATCATCAATAAACACTATGACCGAGCGGTCAAGCATCGGTCTGCAGACCCGATTTATCAGGTCCATGAATACTGTTAGCGCGTTGATGAGCCCAAACGTCATCACCACGAACTCGTAATGACCATAACGAGTACGAAACACGGTCTTATCCACGTCCTCCTCACTGACCTGGACCTGATGATACCCCGACCTCAAATCTATCTTAGAGAACCAAGATGCACCCTGTAACTGATCGAAGAGATCATCTATCCTCGGGAGTGGAAACGGTTCTTCACCATCAACTTGTTCAACTACCTATAATCAATGCATATCTGGTAGGGATGAGAGTGGGTCCAAACCCGGACCGGTAGACCCGGACCCGGAAAACCCGGGAACCGGTTAACGAGATTTTTTAGGACCGGAAACCGGATCGGTATATAGGAACCGATTTCGGGTAAGGTACCGGGTAAAGTGGGTCTAGAACCGGAAAACCCAGAAATATCAAAGTGGGTCGAATGGAACCGGGTAAAGTGGGTCTAAAACCGAAAAACCCGGGGAACTAGGTAAAGTGGGTCGAATGCATGTTTTAAAATTTCACAAAATACAAAAATAAAGCTGAGAAAAAAAATTGCAACTTTGATATCCCAACTTTGGGAGACTATAAATCAATGAATATAAAACCAAAAATGACAAAATTATAGTCTAAAATCATGTACAAACTCTATACTACACTTTGGAAAAAACTGCATGCTATTCCGACTTCAAACGAATTAAATATGCATGTTTTAAATCTATCACGAAATACAAAGAAAGCTGAAAAAAAACATAAAATTTTCAGCTTTGATATCCCGACTTTGAGAGACCATAAGTCAATGAATAAACACCCAAAAATAACAAAATTATAGTATAAAATCATGTACAAACTATAAACTACACTCTTGGAAAAAACCTCATGCAATCCGACTTCAAACGAATGAGATATGCATGTTTTAAAACTATCACAAAATATAAAAAAAACTGAAAAACATAAAATTTCCAGCTTTGATATCCCAACTTTGAGAGACTATAAGTCAATGAATATAAACTCAAAAATGACAAAATTATAGTCTAAAATCATGTACAAACTATAAACTATACTATGGAAAAAACCTAATGCCAATACGACTTTAAACGAATGAGATATGCATGTTTTACAACTATCACAGAATACAAAAAAAAGCTGAAAAACATAAAATTTGCAGCTTTGATATCCCGACTTTGAGAAACTATAAGTCAATGAATATAAACCCAAAAATGACAAAATTATAGTCTAAAATCATGTAAAAACTATAAACTATACTATGGAAAAAACTTCATGCAAATCCGACTTCAAACGAATGAGATATACATGTTTTAAACTTTCCATAGAAACCGGTTCCGGCCCCTAAAACCGGTTCCGGTTCCTAACACGGTTCCGGTTCTTAAACCCGGTTTACCCGGACCCAAAGGACCAGAAACCCGGATTACCTGGAACCCGGATAGAGCCATTCTTTAAACCCGGGACCCGGACCGGTTTTACATATTCCGGTTCTAACGGTTCCGGTTCCGGTCCGATTCCGGTTCCGGTCCGGTTTTCTGGTTCTAAATCTCATCCCTAATATCCAGTGTGAACTGTCATTATTCCTGACGAAGAGGATCGGTGCTCCCCATGGAGAACTGCTAGGTCGACTGACCTACTTGCCCAACAGTTCCTGCAGTTGTGATGACAGCTCCTGCATCTCGGGTGGTGCCAATCGGTACGGCGCCTTGGCGATAGGAGCCGCACCCGGCACCACGACGATCCGGAACTCGACCTGCCTCTCTGGAGGTACTCCCGGTAACTCCTCCGGGAACACGTCAGCAAACTCTCTAACCACTGGAACCTCTGAAACTGGAGTCGGCTCCCTGACCCGCGTATCCACCACATACACTAGATAACCCGCATACCCGTGCTGAATATACTGCCGAGCCCTGGCAGCTGAATAGAACCCTGATCCCACTCTGGTGTCCTTGCCATATACAATCAGTTCTCCCCCACTTGGGGGTGCGAACTACCACCCGCTGGCCCTCGCAATATATCATAGCACCAAATCGACTAAGTCAGTCCATCCCCACAATCACACACACCTCTTCCATGGGAATCAGAATCAAATCTATCGGAAAGGAAACTCCGAAGATCTCCAACTCGCATCCTTGGTAGACCGAAGAAGCAAATATTTCGTGTTTGTTAGTGATAGAAACTCGCAACGGACACTCTAGCTCGCCTACTGGCACACTGAACTCCCTACTAAAAGTCTGAGATACGAAAGACCGACTCGCCCCCGAGTCAAATAAAACCAATGCAGGCAAAGAGTTCACTAAAAACATACCTAAACACAGGTACAACAGATAGGCATAAAATAGATATAATAAATGAGATAAATGATAGAAACATACCAGCAACCACATCCGGTGCTGCCCTGGCCTCCTCGACTGTAAGTTGGAAGGCACGCCCATGAGCCTTCGGAGGCTCTGCCTTAACTGGCCTCCCATCTGCAATCCTCAATGTAGTCGGTGCTGGAACCTGCGCCGGATTGGCGGCTAATAAAGGGCACTGGGCCTTCACATGGCCCACCTGCTCACAATGATAACAAAGTCGGACTCCGGGAGCCGGAGTCTGCTGCCTGCAATCCCTGGCCAGATGGACCTGTTTGCCTCATCGGTGGCACCCACTCCCTGATCAGCACATCCCTGAATGAGCCTTTCCGCACTTCCCACAAGTGCGACCTGACTATCCTCTGGTCCTGGTATCAGCGGTCTTAGACCGCTTCGGCGCCGGCTGCGACTGCGTCGGGGCCTGCCGATGCTCCCTCAACTGCAGCTCAATCTCCAACTCACGCCGCCTAGCGGCCTCTTGTAAATCCAGTAGAGTGTCACATTGCTGTGTGGCAACAAACTAACGAATGTCAGTCTTGAGCATGCTCAGATAACGTGTCATCTGGGCCTACTCCGAGGCAAACTCCGGGCAGAACATCACCCTCTCAGTGAAAATGCGGGTGATCTTCGTCACCGACTCTCCATCCTGTCTCAAACTCAAAAACTCCTGAGCCAACCGTTCCCGCTCAACCCGAGGAATGTATCGAGCGCGAAACATATCCCTGAACTGCTCCCATGTAACAGCAGCTCTCTGATCATCAGTGTACGACCCTGTCGTCAATCTCCACCATTCCTTGGCCCCGAGCCTCAACAGGCTCAGGGCACATCTGACCCTCTGGTCAGTGGGACACGAGCAAGTGAAGAAGCATCCCTCCACATCAGAAATCCACCTCATGGCTTTGATCTGATCCTGAGTCCCATCAAAAGTTGGGGGCTTCGTGTTATCGAAGTCCCTGTACTGGAAAGCCCGACTGGCTCCTCCTCCTCCTGCCGCTGTTATAGCCGATGTAGCTGCTACGACAGCCGTCTCATCAAGGGTTGCGTATTTGTCATCGAAGTACTCCCTCATAGCGGACTTGATAGTCCCAAACAACTCCGGAATCTGACCCCGGACAATCTCGACCACCTCATCGCGGATGATCTCCCTGACATGATCCTCTGTCAACACTGTTGGCCCCTCCTGGCCGATAATCTCGGGCTCTGTAGGAGTGCCCTGATCACCCTGACCTGATCCCGACCCGGATCCAGTCACAAAACGCCTCGTAACCGCCATACTGAAAAATATAACAGGAAGATATCAGAAAATCCGCATAAATAACGGGGAACCAACTCCCAACTAAACCCTAGGGTTGTGACTTCCTTGCTACGCGTATGGGTCCTGTGCTTTCAGTAGTACGAGCCAATACTACCTTCCACGCCTACCCATATTTGTCTCAAGCATCATCACAACACCCTAACAATATACGTTCACATGGTGGTCGCTCATTCCTCACTCCTAGAGGAAGGGTAACTGTCTCACATCGACCTACCGGCCTTACACAACTCACTCATCCATGAACTTCCACCAACCCTGCAGCACTAGTGTACACTAACCATACATAACGCTGGACCCTATAGACTTTCGAATATCTGATCCTACCCTAAGCCCTAATAAATAAGAACAGAACATAAGGCCAAATCAAGCATTCTCAGGCTATAAGATCTTAATTATGTACAGTCGTGATGCATACACAAGTAACTACAGTAATGATGTCAATCTCATAAAAAGGAAACCCTAGGATAGCAGGCATCATGTAATCATGCAATTCATGTAGATCCCTAGCCTAGTACTAGCATGCTGTTCTAACACATCACATAATCAAAGAACTGTAGGGTATTTTGGGGGTCTACTTGCTGGCTCTGGCTGATCGTACACCCTGCATCCTCTTTTACTTATTTTGAAAACCATTTTGAAATCATTTTGAAAATATTTCCTTAATTTGAGACTGGATTCACACGAATGTTCCTCCAATTCACTCAAACCAAGGCTTTGATACCAACTTGTAACACCCATAAAATTCAGGCCAATTTACAACTTTTCAAAACATTTAAAACCAGCAGTTATTACAAATTTGTTTTCAAAATAGTCTAATATCAGAGTTCATCACAGAAACATAAATAAAACATGAGGAGTTGTACGGTCACGCCTTCGCCTTGACGCGGTCCCCTGATGTACGTGAAACAATAAACTGAAATTGTAAGCCCGAAAGCTTAGTGAGTTCCCCAAAATACCCATACCCACAACAATACACATATAATCATAAACATCATACTATGGGTCTAGTCAACCATCGGGTTAGAATAACATAGGCCCTCAACCATCCAGTTGGAATGCCAACATACTATCGGTCCAATCAACCTTGGGATGGAATACCCCAGGCCCACAACCAACAGGTTGGAATGCCCATATATTATGAGTCCAATCATCCTCAGGATGGAATACTCACGGACCACAACCAACAGGTTGGAATGCCCAGGTCTATTGGCTTCGCACAAAGCAGATAAGTCTCAACTGCCAAACAAACATGTGCACATATAACAGATAATCACATAGCGGTCTATAGACACCAACTGATCTAACGGATCATACCCCATAACACATAATATCATCCTATTTACAAGGATACCGATCTAACAGATCATACCACATACTACATAATACTATCCTACCTACTAGGATACCAATCTAACAGATCATACTAGCATAACATACCCATATAACAATCCAAAGGGCCGACCTTGGTGCCTTAGACCCTTGACTATAGTGAGGATGACTCACCTCATAAGGAGTGCTGAAATACCGAACCTCTGACTGTTGTCTCACCGGAATCCCGAACTATTACATAATAAAACTAAATCAATACCCAAAATAACTTCTTGACTAAGTGTCTACATAACTCATTAATCCATTCTCTTTATTGGTCCAAGGCCTAACACCAAGTCCTTAACTTGAAGGTCCACATATATATCAAGCCCATTATTGGCTCAATTTACTAAATTGGGCCCAACCTCCTAATTGGGCCTAACCCCATGATCCACTATCACTACCTGGCCCAAAACATCTTATTCACAGAGTCCAGCAAGGGCCCAAATACATTTAGTCCATAAACAGCCCAAAACCCGAAGCCCATTTGACAAAGGCCCAACAGAGGACGTACATGAGGGGTACTCCTCTGGTACGCGGGGCGTACCCGACCAGGTGTTGACCACCATCGGGGTGGTTGATCCAGTACGCTGGGCGTACTCAACAGTTTGCCAAAACCTGATTAAGTGCTTAATGGCTTAAGCACTTAAGCCCAAACTTTAGATCTAGAGACCTAACATGCCTAAGATCCATATAGTCATGAACTTTATCGCTATTGACGTCCATAAAGTTCTTAATTCTTGGTCTTAATCCATTAAGACCTTACTTTTCCATGCATGGGACACATTCAGCTAATGGGACCTCATTTTTATCACTCAAGGTCCCCTCAAGAGCCTAGAACGACAGTCCTTTTTTTCCAAAACACGACATGCACCATTTTGTGGTTTTTAGGACAAGAAATGGGTCTTTCAAAGCAAAATGGAGAGATCTAATCATACATGCATAAAGTTTGGAACTTTATACCTTCTGGAGTTTCTTGAGCATAAACTAACTTCAAATCTACAAGCCTGGTCTCTTCCTCCAACTCTTGATGCAATGGTTTTCCTCTTCAAGCACTCAAGAATACACCAAATGAGCTTAAACATACAAAGGGGAGGCTAGGGTTTGGGAGGGACGAGTATGATCTGTGGAGGCTGAGGTAAGGGAGGCTTTGGTGCACTTTATGTTGCTTATATAGGCCTCAAACCCTAAATATTAGGGTTTCACCCTGACATTAGTACGCCCAACGTACACAAGTGTACGCCCAGCGTACTAAGGCGGACCTTAATACGCTTAGTGTACTCTTATGTACGCGCAACGTATACCCTCTTGGCCCAAGTTTGCAAACTTGGCCCTTAAACTTCTCTTGGCTCTTCACTTCCAACCCCAAGGGCTTTAAATGACAAGGTAATGATAAAAGAGGGTTCGGAAATACCTACAAATTATCGGGATGTTACATTATCAGTGATAAGGATGTCATTTTATATTAGACGAAGACCGAAACCAACCAAAACGGCTTACACACTTAGGTTGGAGGGAGTGACCCTCGCCACCAGCTTGCCAAGGACGCCAAGACCACCCTGCATTAAACATGCTAAAAGCCTCCCAAAGGGAGTTGTGCTATCCGTAATCCGTGTAGCGAGAAGAAAGAGAAGAATAATGGTTGTGATTGGCCGTTTTTTTCTTTATTTATTTATTTATTTCCAAAATAAAACTTATCGGAATAATTACCATTTTTTAACTTCATGAAAACTACCACTCGCTCCATCCTATGTTGTTCAAAAAATCAGATGTGGCAGCATGCTAAACATTCTACCACTCTCTCCAGCCTTATAGACGAAATTGTGATAAAAAATTATTTTGAACTGAAATCGTTATATTTTGTAAAATACAATGACCATTTTTGCATACTACTCTAAATTTTATATTCATATTTAATATAATCATTTATAAGAAATATAAAAAATAAAATCCAATCTAATAATATCAAACAATGATGATCTATTACCTCACTAATATTTAGCATATCCCCAAATAAGTCGACCAAATCAACGAAAAAGTACAATTCAATTCCAATCATGACCCTTATTCAACAACAAAGTTAAAAGTGATGACACTAGCCGTCCTCTCCAAATCCAATGTTACAACTTGCAACATAAAATCATGTGCTTAAAATCCCACTATGCATTAATCTCCTTCTAAGAAACCACCGTTTTCCTTAATTAATTTATAATTACTTTTCTATAGAATTATCCGTATAAGGTGCATGAACCATTCCCAATTCTTCAACCTATATAAACCTCTTCTCAATTATCAACAGAAAAACAGTATCAGATTTTGCTCAGATTACACCCGAACGTAAACTATTTGATTCCATTTTGTTTAAAGATTGATGGGAAATAATGGTTTTGATTCCGATTTTGCTCTTCTTGAGTCCATTCGCCGTCATCTGTTAGATGATTCCGCCATGAATTCCGACAGTGGAGCTCCACCGATGTATTGCCGGACTAACACCTTGCTTCCTTGCTTTTCCGACACCTGGGGTGAATTACCCTTGAAACAGAATGATTCTGACGACATGTTAATAGCTCGGTTTCTTCACGAAGCGTTGGATTTTGAATGCCTCCCGTCGCCGGCAATGACAATGGTACCGATTACAGCCACTGTTAAGTCTGAGCCTGAGAATTTTGTGGGATCGCCGGTGATGTCCAGTTATCAAGCGGAATCGCCGCTGGAAACTGCGGGAGTGGATGGTGTGAACCAGCAGAGAGGGAAACATTACAGAGGTGTGCGGCGACGGCCATGGGGTAAGTTCGCGGCGGAGATTCGGGATCCGGCGAAGAACGGTGCTCGGGTGTGGCTGGGGACATTTGAGACGGCGGAGGACGCGGCGTTTGCTTATGACAGGGCAGCATATAGGATGCGTGGTTCTCGTGCTTTACTAAATTTCCCACTCCGAATTAATTCCGGCGAGCCGGAGCCAGTAAGGATAACCTCAAAACGGAAGGCAACATCGCCGGCGAGCTCATCGGAAGATGGATCGCCAAACAGGACAAAGAAGGTGGCAACAGATCTACGTGGCAGATAGTTAGCAGTTGGTTGTTGCTGACTTGGACTGTTGTTCGATTTTTTTTTTTTTATCGCGTGTAAATGGCTGTGTTTTGTGCGTAAATGACAAATTTATTCTTTCATTAATAATTAATTAAAGGAACTCCAATTATTAACGAAAATTCATGAACGGATTTACATATTTATACAAAACCGTTTTAATTCATATATAACAGTTTATTCTGTTTATAAAATAAAATATACAAATTCTCGTATATAAAGAAACACTGTTCACTTGAACACTGTTATATTTATACAACAGGTCTATTTCCATAACCTCAACATATTTAAGAACATTAAACATGATTGTTATTTTTTCATTTGAATTTACAAAGTTTGTTTTTCAAAACATAAAATAATATTAAGATATATAACGGTCGATGCTTGCAAGTTGTATGTATGAAAAGTGAAAAATATTCTGAAAATTGTGGTGTATGAGTTTGGAAAATTTTGACTCACGACTTCAATTAGAGTTTAAATGTATGAAAACGTGGGTGATATCGAGCATGACTTCTGTCAGATATTAGAAACAATTATTTTTATTTTTAATTGTTTTATAAAATGTTGCGTAAATATCAAGGAACAAACGTAGGGTTTCTAGAAGATGACGACAGATAAGGTAAATCTTAATAATTATTAAAAAAAAAGTTATTCGAATATTTAATTTTCATTCGTTCATTAGAGGATTTTGAAATAAATAAATAAATAAATAAAAATAACCGGCGACTTGTAGGCCCACGTGCAAGTAGTAAATGCTCACGAACGAATGGATATGGGGCCAAGACTTCTATTATTTTTGACTTTTGCTTTGACAAATATAAAAATAAAATTAATATTTGGATTCATACTAAGAAATTATTTAGAGAATAAGGCGTTTGTTTGTTTTTGTCTGCAGATTTTTTTGGTCTCTTCTGTCCGTGCTGTGCAGACCACGTGCAGATATTAGGTTTTGTAGACTGTTTATTTTTTTGAAGACTGCTGACCAAAAAAGGTCTGTGCGTCCTCTTTTTGGCGCAGATATAGACCAGAGTCTTAAAACATCTTCAGACATTTTCTAACCTAAAAAAGCATATACTTTTTTTTTAAACTTACATTTTTTCCAAGTTTATCTATGATAAATAAATTGAAAAAAAATGTTACAATACTTAAAGAAAAAAAAGGTTGGATAACACAATCATAACCTTTTTGACAAATTAATAAATAAATATCTAATTACAATAATAATTTGTAGAGTTGTTTATATAAATATGCAAAAATAAAAAAATATATAATATTTTCTTATATTTTTTGTACCAAATTTTATAAAACATTATTTAATGCAACATCGTTCATGTCTTATGAAAATATTTATGGTTATTTTTTAATTGATTTAATTGAAAAAGTAAAATAAAACTTTGAAAATTTTCATTTAAAATCAAAGTTTATTTCCATTCATGTTATGTGTTATTTATCCCTAATTATAATATTTATGTATAACTTTACGACCAAAGTTTGTTAGTTTTTATCAAATATATACCATACTTCTTACCATTTTATTTTCACTTTTTATACAATAATGCCTAAAAGTTAATTTACATTTATGAATTATCTATAATAAAGTCATAAAATTATAATAATAATAAAAAACTCTTTTAAGTTATTTTTAATCAGTTTAATTAGATTTTAGTTTATTCTAACACCCTGCAGATGTTAAAAAACAAACAGTATTCTTCTTTCAGACTGTAGAGGTTTGGTCCACCTCTTTTATTACAGAGGTTTGCAAATATGATCCGCAGACTGCAAACATTTTGACTCAAAAAAACAAACAATACCTAAAATTCTTCATTTTGTATAGAGATTCTTGAATTGGTATTCAACTTCAACTATAATATAGAAAATACATTTTTATTAGTTTTATTGGTTCTCCTTCTTATTTTTGATGAAGATAATGAGTATTTTTATTGAATGATAAAAAAGGGTTTCAATCCCCTTGAGGAATGATTTGGAATATCATCTCTAATTGTTAAACCATAGTTGGCCTAGATGGTGGGTGACATGGTCAACCGTCTAAGGTCCAACACTTTAATTTAGGGGTAAGTCAACAATTACTCTTTTTTATGAAAAAAAATAAAATAGATTACAAGAAGCAAAAAGAAGCTAAATTCAAATGCCCAATTTGATACATTAGTGAAAGTGGATGAAGCAAAGCAAGATTATGATTATCGTTGTTCTTTAGAAAGTGGGTAGGTGGAACCAAAAATGGAAAAATCGAATTGAAAAATAATTAACCTACGATCCATGAAGCAATCAATCAACAACCGAATAGATAAACAACATACCAATGGATTAATCGATTAGGTTGTCTTAACTCCCAAGTCTTAAAGGTCATAAATTACAATCTCATTACATACAGATAAAATAATCTTATTAACTTTTTTTTTTCATTATAGCATCTATAAATATAAGATTTTTAAAGTTATAGTTATTAGATAATTACTTAAGGTCATCGATTCATAAGAAATATTAAATGTTCAACTAATTTATATATAAAAAGACGTGTTAGATAATATTAATTTTGACACTATTACTAATGATCTGAAAAATCTAATAGTATTAATTTTTTAATAAATTAATGGATTTTTATAAATTGTTTGACTATATTTATATATTTGATAGTATTATTAATATTTTTGCATCTATAAAGCTAGAAATATATTTCTTTAAATTTGCATATTTTTTTTAAATAGTTTGGCTACACTTATGTTTTTTAGGGATATTTTATTTCCACTCGCCGGAGGCACAAAATATGTGTGGACCGACTAGGTTATGTTATAACTTGAAAAAGTTTGTCAATCCATTACTCTACTTACTTTAACATTTAATTAAATGATCTTTCTAATGGTTAACGTCTTCCAATAAATTTTTAAATTTTTTTTTAACTAATCTATCATCATCTATCTAAAATGTTCTATAAAATTTCTTTATTTAACTAGTTGTCTTTTAAACATAAATAATATCTAAAATGTCACAAACAAACAAAAATATAAATACAACTACGTCGGGTCTTCATTTTATATACATAAAATCCAAAAAAATATTAGGTCATAGTTATAAAAATAAAAAATGATTGAAAATATTATATAATCAATATAAAATATATATTTTATAAATGAATTATCATTAAATATTTAATAAAAATAATTAATTAGTAAAAAAATAACAAATATTTTGTAACATCCTGAATATAAAGGTAGAACTTTTCATTTAAAATAATTAGGTGTTTGATAAATAAATAAATAAAACAATTTGAATAACAAAAATTAATCATATTTTCAGTAATGTAAAAGCTTAGAAGATTAAATGTTGGCATTACAACATTTGGATGTTAATAACTAAATGTGTCAAAGCGGGTAAAAGTGTGTTTGACCAAATGGTTGACTCACTTAAATAACTTTTGGGCTGTTAGTTCTTGAAATAGATAGAGAGGAACTAAAAGAGTTAACTCCTAAAGTTAAAAATTATTAGTATTTGGAATGATACCATTATTGTAAAATTATGAGGAAGTGAGGGTAGAAATCAAAAAATTGTGACAACCGTCAAATTCAAGTCAAAGTCAAAGTCAACAAGTCAAAGTCAAAGTCAACAAGTCAAACCGGTCAAACTTAACTAGTACTTGTATGTTAAAAGTTATTCTATAAAAATGTGCATTTGTATGTCAAGAATTCAAGTGTCTCGGAGAATCTATGTGTTTATCAATGTGAAACCCTAAGAAGGGAGTTAAACGCATCAAAACACGACTATGGACCCTTTTGGGGACTTAAAATAATAAAAAACGAAGCATAACGGGGTTCACGAACCTTGCATTACGAGATTATACAATAATAATTGCTAAAATTAAATCCCTCCCAAATCTCTCCCAAATCTCTCTCAAAATCTCTCTCTACTTTTTATAGTCATTCGGGTCATCCCGACCCTTAACATGGCCAAAAACCGCTTAAATCGGGGAGTTTGAAAAACAGCTAAATAGGGCCGAAAACCCCTAGGAACCGAACCCTTAGGGACCGAACCCTAGGGAACCGAACTCACCTCTTTTGGGACCGAAGCTACCTTTGAGAACCGAACTTAGCCTCTCAGGACCGAAGGTCCCCTTCAGAACCGAACCCTCCCTCTCAAGGACCGAACCTCATCAACAACCGAAATGAACCGAGCCTTCGGTCCATTTCGCTTCCATCTACCTTCGAGCCTGAGCCTTCCCTTTGGTTCCTTCTCCCCACTCTCGGTCCTCATCTCCAAAGAACCAAACCCCTCGCCGGTTCGCTCCTATTGTCCGGTTTTCAACTACTTTCGCCTGTTAAGCCCGTTTTTTATGGAGATTTTTCACCAAATTCATATTTTTATTATTTTAAACTCCCTAAACTCATATTTTATTCATTTCTCAAGAATTTATTAATTATAAATCATTATTTTACAATAAAGAAAATAGCTTAGAATATCAAGTGGGTCAAGTGTGCCCACTTGCCTTCCATGTGTCACCTCCTCATTAGCCAACCCTATCCACATCACACAAACCAAGGCAAACATCCTATCAATCTTGCAAATTGCTCCAGCAACCTCCTATATAAAGAAATCCCTGGAGGATTTCTTGGGTTGCCTTGATCATTTCATTCACCATCAAACACTTACACTTCTCTTACCCCTCAAGAAAGCTTCTTTTTCTCTCTACTTCCAGCCACTTTTTGAAGAAGTTCTTGAGCTATTACTTCACTTTTTGGTAAGTATTTCATCTAAACTCAAGTGTTATTTCATGTTTTCATAACATCCTTGAATCATCTACCCACATTTTAACACCGAAAATCGTTCTTAGGATCATCCAACATTTCACGTGTTCACCAAGTGTTCTTGACTTGATACTCCTCGTCTTCGACCTTCCACTCTTCAAGAAAGCACTCAAGGTGAGTTCATACCCCTACATTTTCTAGTTTTCTTTAGTTTTCAGGGGGTGGGGGGGGGGGGAATATAAGTTAAAACACCAAAACATATTTAAAACTCAACTTGACAGCTTACAACAGAAAAGTTGTGACCTGTTCACGAACTGTTTAACCCAACTTAAACTTAATATTTTTCAAAACTGTTTAATATGCAAATATTTCAGGTTTATACCTTTAAAATGACTACTTGCACATCTCCATACGATTTTTCTACAATTTATGGTGATTTTTACAAGACTGCCTATCACAACAGCAACAAAATCGGACCAGGTTGTGAAGATGAACATTTTCACATTGGTTTGAGACCACCAAAAATTATGGGAAAATTTATGAATACAGTAGCCTCTTTTCCAAACTCTCCGATTTTATGGATTCAGTTTTCGAATAACGATGATTTTTGTATAAATACTCTAAAACAGTGACAGTTAAGGGTAAAACTGTCAAAACAGGTTTAAGAGTTCTTCACACCTTGTAACATGTTGAGCAAGGTGTGTAAGATTTACACTTAGTATTTTCAATGTCATTTTTATTAAAATACAAACTCATACATATCAAGGTTTCATTAAATCATAAAACACTCTTGACAAACTATAATAAGTATAGTTTGGACACCTCGTATAACAAAGAAATGGTAATACAATCGATTTACAAAACGGGTATTTCATTACAAACTACGTGAACTTGTTAATGAATAAAATTGTAAGACATTCACCTTCGGGGTACTCTTAAGTACCACAGAAAAGTCCTGTATTTATAATCAGAATCTCTTGGAGGGAGAGCATGATAGTTGTGTATAGATCTATATTGGGTCTGACAAACCCGCACCTAAGCTGTTTGCAACAGCTAGACCGACAGGTCTGGGGTGACAAATGTCATAACATTCCGACGCATGAAGAACGTCGAGTACGAGGCCTTCGAGTTTTAGCATGGTTATAACAACTCACACGGGGAATTAACAAAACACACAGTTCACGGGGATTTAAGAATTCCACAAAAAGGAGTTTTATTTAAATATAAAACCACACATAAGTATGACGATTTACTTACATATACTAAGTCTTGGTTCAGTTAAGACTACAACAAACCTTTTAGAAAATATTGGATTTTCTAGAAACAAACTTGTAACAAACTTTAAGGAACAACATCCATTTTTCATTCATAAATTGCTTATGAACTCACCAGCTTTAATGTTGATACTCTTTCAAAAACAACTTGTATTCTCAAGTATTCAGTAATACAGGTAACCACAAGATTTTTGAAGGCAAGACGCTAAGGCGCAGATTTCTTTTGAACTATTTTGACATCATATGTAATTTATTTGGAAACATGTATTTTTGCAACGATGTAACCTTTTAAATTATATTTATGATGGTTGTGTTTACTTTCTTCACTATGGTTATGATACTGAGCATGACGTCCTCCGCCCCCGAACGTTTCCGCCGTTCCGGTTTGGGGGTGTGACAAAAATGAATTATAAGATGCCACTTCTTTTACTTATTTAAGCCAAAACGAGATTAGAGAGCTAGATGAAGTATGAAGATGTCGATTCCATGCTGCAATGCTCTAAAGAGTTGATTTCAAGCAAGCATAGACCATTTGACGCAAAGAGTGGAAGGAATCTAAGGTTTTAAGGTACATTTCTCCTACATTAACCTTATATTGGATTATGAAGTTTGGGATGAAACCCCACATCCATTTAACGTTGAATTGTTGGGTAGGGGTTTGTTTTCTAACTCCAGGGTCTCGTCTTCTATGAATTTTATAAACATGATGGGGTATGTTGAATTTGAGTGGGTCAATTGGGTTTCAAAGCAATTATATTGTTTCACATGAGATAATTCCCTTCCTAATTGCGCTTTAACAAAGGTGTATAGGGTCAATTCCACTATTTGCAACTTTTGTGGTGTTAAAGAAGAAACAACAACAAATTACTAACATCGTCTCATTGGTTTAGGGGCGTGTTCGGCACGGAGTGTTTGGAAGCCTTTGAGAGCTTTTAGCTTCTAGCGTTTGACACAACGCCCCGTTTTGAATAGAAAGCCTCGTTCGGCACTACAAGCTTCTAGCGTTTAGTTTAAACAAAACGCTCTAAATCCAAATGCTACTTCATGTAGCGTTTAACAAAACGCTACAAGCTACAAGCTACCCGCTATCAGCTACTTTTTCCGAACACGACCTAGGTAAAATTATTTGTTTAGTCCCTAAATTTTACTTTGCACTCGAACCGTCAAGTTGTGATTTTATTGCGTCTTTAATCACTGTCAGATATAAAAAGACTATACTGCTCTTTCCCATTTACTTTTACATTTATTTATTCTATTAGAATTATTTATATTATTAATTACATGAATGGGTTACACTTAATCATCTTCTTACACTTAACATCCCCGTCACGAACAATTTTAATCCCAACCTACAAATCAATTGCAAACTCTTATTCCTACCTATTAACAACTCCAACGACCAAACATCACTTCCAGTAACTCCGCCGGAAAATCTCATCCCTCCGGCGAGAACAAAACTCCGACGAGATTAGAATACCAGCGAACACCAGATCTCACCCCCGATTTTTCTTCCTGCCCATATTCAACTCCGACGTGACTAGAACACTAACACCACACACCACCACCACCATCTCCAGCAAGACAAAAACCTAAAAGTCAACACCTCCAGATTCAGATCTGTTGTCACTGTCTCCCCTGAAGACAGCACTGCCACAATGCCCTAAATCTCCTACCATCGGATCTAGATCTGCTGCCACGACCATCACTCCGAAGCCACCACCATTGTCATCGACCAACGCCAAACATATCTCATTCAAGAAGGCGATAAAACAACCTATATGGCAAAGACAGTAGGAAGACGGGATAGATGGTGAGGGAAACAGTTTCCAGCGAGAGAGCGGAGTGGAGAGAAGCGACATAGCGATTTCTGTCGGCAATCCATGGGGTTTAACAACTTTCGTAGGTGATTTTGTGGTTCCAGTAGTGGGGGGATGAGTTCCAAAGGTTCATGGGTGAAGAGGGAAGAGGATCTTGGTGATGGAGGAGGAAAATACGGATCTACTGGTGGTTTTGGTGTCGCCAGAGCTGAGAGATGGAGATGAACAAAGTGTCTTAAAAAATGGGTTAGGGTTAAGGATGAGGGTATGCAGATGGATAGGTGGGTTAGGAGTGGGACCATACATTCATATTTTATTTAAGTTATTTTTAAAATTAATAGATAAATAAAAAATAAAATACAAAGGGAAATATAGTCTTTTCTATTCTACGAGTGACGAAAAACACAATAAAATCATAACTTAGGGACAGTCCGAATACAAAACAAACTCAGAGACCAAACTAGTAGTTTTTACCAAACCATAGAGACGATTTCAGTAATTTATCATTAAACAAGTAAAGACGAGAAGTGAAGTCGAGTTCGTTTATTTGGATAAAAAACAAGGCAATGCTTTCTAAATATATATCATACTAGGCGAATGTCCGCGCGTTGCGCAGAAACACCTATATAGTTGAAGTCCTTATAAATATATGTTTTTTTTTAATATAACAATAATGTTGTTAAATTTGATATAATAATTCGTATACTAAATTGATGTATAATATATTGATTATTTTGAATTCTATGATAATATATACATCTATTATAACTGCATAATATCAATCGTTTGAATGACTTCTACCCGCAAGTTACTCATGAATAAAATTAAATATAATATATAATTAATGTTATTTATAGTTGTTGTTATTGTTAATTAATCTTTTAAAATTTATTTACTTAATTTTTTACTTTCTATCATTATAATTATTTAAAACATCAAACATTGTTTTTTGATTTTAAATGTAACAAATAATCATTTATATAGAGTTATTTGTAACTATTGTTATTGTAAATTATTTTAAGATACTTATTTGAAAACTTTTAACGATTATAAAAATATCTTTAGGAAATATTTTGGTTAAATTGAGATTACAATTTAGTTTTTGCATTTATCACTACAATGTATCACTTTTAACTATTTACAAAATATTGTTTGGTTTTTTAAGTGGAACTGAAATTTATACTTAAGTTGACATTGTAATGTTATATTTAAAATAACAATTTAAGTATTTTGTCCAAATTGTTCAAAAGTTGTAGCTTTAAACTGATAATGCTTTACATACAACAACATATTACATCTAATAAATTAAGTATAATATGTTAACAGTTAAAGACATAACTTTATAAGTAGAAGTAAATATATTATCTTAAAATTGAAATTTAGTATATTTATGATTACACTTTAGGTTTGATATTTATTTAACTTTATTAACTAACTTATAATCATTATTAGAAAAACACTACAATTAATCACTTTTAACTATTTACAAAATATTCTTTGGGTTGTTTAAGTTAAACTAAAATTTATATGTAAGTTGACCCTGTAATGTTATATTCAAATTAATAATTTAAGTATTTTATACAAATTGTTCCAAAATTATATCTTTAAAATGATACTGGTTTACATCCAACAATATATTAAAACTAATAAATTAAGTATAATATGTTAAAAGTTAAAAAACATCACTTAATAAGTAGAAGTAAAGACATCACTAATAAATTAAGTATAATATGTTAAAAGTTAAAAAACATCACTTAATAAGTAGAAGTAACCGGTCTTGTTCGTCAAGAAGAAAGACGGATCGTTACGTATGTGCATCGACTACGGGGAACTCAACAAGCCTATCGTTAAGAATCGTTACCCACTGCCTCGCATAGACGATTTGTTCGACCAACTGCAGGGGGCGAATTACTTTTCAAAGATAGATATGAGATCCGGGTATCACCAATTACGAGTGCTAGGGGAGGATGTTCCAAAAACAGTCTTCCGAACTCGTTATGGACACTACGAGTTTGTAGTGATGCCATTCGGATTGACCAATGCGCCCGCAGTATTCAGGAACTTAATGAATAGGGTATGCCGTCCTTACTTGGATCAGTTCGTCATTGTCTTCATTAATGACATACTTATCTACTCTCGTAGTAAGGAAGAGCATAGTAAGCATCTACGTCAGATCTTGGAAACATTACGATCAGAGAAGCTCTACGCGAAGTTCCCTAAATGCGAGTTTTGGATTCGAAGAATCGAATTCCTGGGTCACGTTGTTAGTGAAGAGGGAATTCATGTGGTAACTTCCAAAATCAAGGCCATTGGGAACTGGTCAGCTCCGAAGACACCTATAGGAATTCATAAATTTCTAGGTCTCGATGGCCACTATCGTAGGTTCATTCAGAACTTCTCTCCAAATTGCAAAACCTCTTACGACTTTGACCCAGAAGGGCGTGACCTTTGACTGGGAAGAGAAGAAAGAGAAAGCGTTCAAAACGCGGAAGCGAGCCCTATGCACCGCACCGATACTATCCCGCCCAGAAGGAATAGAAGACTTCGTGGTCTATTGCGATGCATCCAAATCAAGGGCTCGGTTGCATTTTGATGCAACGAGGTAAGGTCATTGCATATGCCTTCCGTCAACTTAATACACTCGAAGACAACGATACAACACACGAGCTGGAGTTAGAGCCAGTGGTACTTGCTCCAAAGGTCCGAAGATCATTCGGGAAACGACAGAGAAGATCGTTCAAATTCGTGAACGATTGAAACCCTCTAGAGACCGACAAAAAAGCTACGCAGACAAAAGAAGGAAACCTTTGGAATTCCAGGTAGGAGACCGAGTTCTTTTGAAAGTCTCACCCTGAAAGGGCTTGATACGCTTCGGAAAGCGTAGAAAGCTAAATCCAAGACACGTAGGGCCTTTCGAGATTCTCGCTAGAATCGGCCCTGTAGCTTACAAACTCAACTTACCCCGCGAGCTTAATAACATACATTCTACTTTCCACGTCTCAAACTTGAAAAAGTGTCTGTCCGACGAGACTCTTGTAATCCCACTCGACGAGATCGAGATCAACGAGAGCCTCAACTTCGTGGAAGAACCTGTAGAGATCATGGACCGAGAGGTCAAGCAAACGAAGCAAAGCCATATCCCGATAGTGAAAGTTCGCTGAAACGCCAAGCGAGGACCTGAATTCACTTGGGAGCGCGGGGATCAAATGAAATTGAAATATCCTCATCTTTTTACTTAGTTATTTGTAACTACTTATTTGCTTAAACTCTAATTTCGGGACGAAATTCCCTCTAACGGGGGGATGATGTGAAAACTTGAAATTTCTATCTTGTACAACCATTCACTTCAATAGAAATCAGACTTGTTTCTGCTAACTTTTAACACTGTTTAGAGTCTGTTTGAGTGTTCTAAAGCCTAGTACCTTCAAGAGGTAATTATAGGAAGTATACTCTAGAGTTCAATGTGCAACATTTAAGTCTCAAAACTCCAAGAGTTTGGAGTTTACGGCCATAAAATGGAGTTTACGGCCGTAAACTCTATGGACCTTAAACACCCTTACAAGCTAGTGTTCTTGGACCTTAAACACCCTTACAAGCTTCTATATTGTAAGTACTCTTGCCTTAGCTTGTTATATGCTTGAATCACTTAGTTTACACCTAGAAAACATCAAGAAAACAAGATCAAAAGGTGTTTACGGCCAAGGCAATCTTCTTGGGCCGTAAACCCTAATTAAGGGTGCAAATGAGCCCTAATCCCTTCCAAAGCCTTGGAACCAAGTCTAGAACACTTCCAAGATGAGTATAGGACCTTAAACATCAAGAGAATCAAGAACATATGGTGTTTACGGCCAAGGCAATCACCTTGGGCCGTAAACACTAGTAAGTGGTGCATTTGTGCCACCATTCCTTCCTAAGGCTTAGACTTGAACATAGAACATTTCCTAATGACTTGTAAGACCTTATAACACAACTTGGTACAAAATACCATGAGTTTACGGCCGTAAACTCATGGGGTTTACCCCTTGTCCGTAAACTCATGTGATGCATCCATGTTGGCCATGAACTCCAATGAGAGGCCATACTTCCCTTAGATGTAACCCTTTGGTACTTCTAGCACTTGAATTAAAGTGTTTTCCATGTCCTAGGGTGTCTTCACTTGCTTAATTAGTTGATAATTGACTACTTAGATACATATATGTGTCATTATATGTTAAATAGGATCCGTGTGTGTGCTCAAGTCTTCACTTGACACTTAGCATCCTATTGATGGGTTTTGAGCATTCTAACACTTCCTAAGTGTACATGCAACCCTAATAACCTTGGATCTATGTTTGTCTAATTATCATGCAAAGTTGAATTCCAAGGTTATATTCCTATCTAGCATACATGGGGAACAAATTTTAACTTGCATGAAAGATAGAATAACTTACCCTGTTGTTGCTTATGATCCTTGAAACCTTGTGAGCCTAGCACCCCAAGTGTGATGCCTCAAATGCTTCACACAACACCAAATGCTTTTGGAGTAAACTTTTGAGAGAATATTACACTTGCAAAATCGGCTCTAGCCCTCTTGATTCTTGTGTGCAACCTCTTTTGGTGGAGAATGGGTTTCTTATATAGTGTTGACACATCTAGGGTTACACCATGTAAACCCTAATGTGTCATGACTCTTCATTTCCATGACCCATGGGTTTGTAACTCCCATGGAGCATCCTATGGGTTTAACCCAACTTGATAATCCATGGAGCCTCTTAGCCCACTATACAAGTTATGCATAATTTACATAATCAACCCATATATTTAATTAGTTATCTTTTGATCACTTAATTAATTCTAAATTAATTCTTGATCAAACTAATTAAATAATATTATTAATATATTAGAACTTATAATATATTAATAATCCACAAGTGTTATTTCTCTCATTTAGTCTATCCAATTGCATGGTGCCATGCAACCCAAATGGACCATGCCGGGTCAGGTCAAGTACATACCAGAAATAGTTATGGACTTAGACACCTTATCCAACAGTCTCCCACTTGGATAAGTCTAATAACTATAACTGCAATACTTCAGGAACCGATCGGCAATCGTAGCTCTTTCAAGGTCTCTCGGAACTGAGAAGATGATGATACGCCATTTAAGATAAGTGATCATATAATCCTCTGTTCTAGATATCAGCCGGACAAATACATGGAACAATGTCTTACTTATTGTCCAGCAGTTTGTTTCCCGATTTCCGATTTGTTTGACAAAGAAATTAATTGAACACATCAACTTAGTTCTGACCGGGCCTGGTACATAGGTCAAAACAAAATCATCGAGGGGCCCAGATATCAGCTTCTAATCCAAGAAGGAACAGATAAACTTCGACTAATATGTTTGTTCTACCACTCATTGAATTATACACAAAAGCACGTTTTATAACATCGAGTTACCAATGCGTTAACATACAATCAATGCATAACCAACTCATAAGTAACAAATCATATCTCTAGGTTTGAAGACTTATATGATATTACCGTCTCACGATCACTCAAGATAAATTCCATGAAGTGATTCCAGTGAGCGTGGGTTGAGTCCAATGCTCAGAACTTATGAGCACTCATGAGTGTTGTAGCCATGTCCAACCACTTAGACCTCTGCAACCAATCATGACAGTCTTGATTCATACCTACTTCTGACATATGACCGACTGTGGAGGTTCGAATAATATGATATACCAAACATAATTATTCTGGAAGTCAAAACATGCAAAAGAAATATAGTAAACGATCGACAAGAGATAGCAACACTTTACTCATAAATAAAACACCTTTTATTCATCATCTAATGTCAATTACACTTTACAAATTTCGAGGTTATCTAACTACTAAATCTAATATCATCCTTCAGCCCTATGCTCCGAGCATGCTGGAGATGCTTAACCCGAGTCAGTCCCTTCGTGAGGGGATCTGCTGGGTTCTCATCCGATGATACCCTCTTTGCCACGAGGAGTCCTTCTTCTATTCGATGTCTGATGAAATGGTATTTTCTGTCGATGTGTCTGGATCTCCCGTGATCCCTTGGTTCCTTGGCTAAGGCAACTGCACTTTCACTATCACAGAAAATTTCCATTGGCTCTTTAATAGCTGGTACAACTCCAAGGTCTCCAATGAAGTTCTTCAGCCAGATCGCCTCCTTTGCTACCTCGCTAGCTGCTATATACTCTGATTCGCAAGTTGAATCAGCCACTGTCTCTTGCTTGGAACTCTTCCAAGAAATTGCTCCTCCGTTTAAGGTAAAGACCCAGCCTGACTGAGAGCAGAAACTATCCCTATCAGTCTGAAAGTTAGCATCACTATACCCTACAACTCTCAAGTCTTCACTCCCACCGAGGGTAAGGACCCAGTCCTTAGTCCTCCGTAGGTACTTGAGGATATTCTTTACCGCAGTCCAGTGTGCCTTGCCAGGGTTCCCCTGATACCTGCTAACCATGCTCAAAGCAAAGGCTACATCAGGTCGAGTACACGTCATAGCATACATGATCGATCCTACAGCCGAAGCATAAGGTATTCGACTCATTTCTGCTATCTCAGCCTCAGTACTAGGGCTTTGTGTCTTACTCAATCTGGCGTTACTCTGGATGGGTAACTCTCCTTTCTTGGAGTCCTGCATGCCGAATCTCTTCAGCACCTTATCCAAGTAGGTACTCTGACTAAGTCCAATTAGTCTTTTACTCCGGTCTCTCAAGATCCTTATCCCTAGAATATAGGCAGCTTCTCCTAGGTCCTTCATAGAGAAACACTTCCCAAGCCAGGACTTAACTTCCTGCAGAGTTGGGATGTCATTTCCTATGAGTAGTATGTCATCCACATACAATACCAAAAAACTAACTATACTCCCACTAGCCTTGACATATACACAAGATTCATCTTCACTCCTAGAAAAGCCAAATTCTTTGACTTTCTCATCAAAGCAAAGATTCCATCTGCGAGGTGCTTGCTTTAACCCATAAATGGATTTCTCAAGCTTACACACTCTATTAGGGTACTCTGTATTGACAAAACCCTCTGGCTGACTCATGTAAACATCCTCAGCCAACTTTCCATTAAGGAAAGCGGTTTTGACATCCATTTGCCATATTTCATAGTCATGAAATGCGGCTATGGCTAACAGAACCCTAATAGACTTAATCTTGGCTACTGGAGAAAAGGTCTCATCATAATCAACTCCCGGAGTTTGTGAGAAACCCTTTGCAACCAGTCGTGCCTTATAAGTGTGTACATTACCATCCATGTCGGTCTTCTTCTTGAAGATCCATTTGCACCCTACAGTCTTACGACCTGGTACATTCTCAACCAAGTTCCAAACTTGATTGTCATACATGGACTGTATCTCGTTGTCCATTGCCTCTTTCCACTTGGCTGACTCAGGGCCTGCCATGTCTTCCGCGTAACTGTTAGGTTCATCCATACCTATCAGTGTCTCATCACTGATAAGTGTATCACCTTCCACAGTAATATGGAATCCATAGTAATGCTCAGGTGCATTCCTAACCCTTGTGGAACGCCTTAGAGGTACAGACTTGTCAATTGGCTCAACAGGAGTTTCCTCCTCAAGTTGAGTGCTAGGGTTTGAAGTTCCTTCACCACTTGACTCTTGAATTTCTTCAAGGTCAATTTGCCTCCCACTGTCTCCTTGGCTTATGAACTCTCTCTCTCGAAAGACAGCCCTCCTAGCTACAAAGACCACATTCTCACTAGGTCTGTAGAAGAGGTAACCAAAGGATTTATGTGGGTAGCCGATGAAAATACACCTCTCACTTCGAGGTTAGAGCTTATCATGAGTCTCGCGTCTCACGAAAGCCTCGCAACCCCAAATCTTGATGTGGTCTAGTTTGGGTACTTTACCAGTCCACATCTCATGAGGAGTTTTGGCAACTTTCTTTGTAGGGACTAGATTAAGGATATGGGCGGCAGTCTCTAAGGCATACCCCCAAAATGAGATTGGTAGCGAAGCTCGACTCATCATGGAACGAACCATATCCAACAAGGTTCGATTACGCCTCTCAGCTACATCGTTTAACTGCGGTGTCCTGGGAGGTGTCAATTGTGAGACAATCCCACATTCCATAAGATAGTCGAGGAACTCTGAACTAAGATACTCACCACCTCGATCTGATCGAAGCATCTTAATGTTCCTGCCCAATTGATTCTCGACTTCCTGTTTAAATTCTTTAAACCTTTCAAAAGTCTCTGACTTATGCTTGATTAAGTAGACATATCCATATCTACTGTAATCATCAGTAAAAGTCAAATAATAACGATTAGCATCCCTTGTGGCATGTTTGAAGGGTCCACACACATCCGTGTGTATAAGATCCAACAAACCTTCACCCCTCTCACAAGAACCTGTGAAGGGTGACTTTGTCATTTTCCAAGTAAGCATGATTCGCAACTATCATCTGACTTTAGGTCAAATGACTCCAATACTCCATCCTTTTGGAGTTGGCCTATGCGTTTCTTGCTTATATGTCCAAGACGACAATGCCATAATGATGCTTTATCCAAGTTATTATCATTAACAGAATCAATACACAATACATTATTTCCTAAGTTATCAACCACAAATACAGTTTCATACACACCATCACAAGGTAATGCTTTAAAATAAAGAACATTATTAAAGAAAGCATTAATCGAACCAACTTCATTATCAAATGAAAAGGTGAAACCTTGTTTATACAATGCATGAAAGGAAATAATATTTCTTGCCATTTCTGGCGAATAACAACATTTATTCAAATCTAAACTAAACCCACTACTTAGCGATAATGTATAAACTCCAATCTTGGTGACAGGTAAAGCTTTCCTATTCCCCATGATTAAGTTTATTCTTCCATGCTCCACATTCTCACCTCTTCTTAGTCCCTGCAAATCAGAACAGATATGAATACCACAACCGGTATCAAGGACCCAAGAGTTAGAATGGGGTGAGTTATTAGATAAGATAGTGTAAATACCTGCATGGTTGGGTTTAACTTTCCCATCCTTCACATCTTGCTGGTACTTTGGGCAGTTCCGCTTCCAATGTGACTTTTCATGGCAATAGAAGCATTCAGCCTCTTTAGGGTCAGAAGAAGGAGTGACGAAACATTTCTTGGTTCCACTTGAAGAAGAGCCATCAAGGGTCCTAGCCTTGGTACCCTTCGAAGAGCTCTTCCTCTTCTTCCCTCGACCTTTCCCGATTGCCAAAACCGGGGCGGAGTTTGGAGTAGGAGTGTTAACAACCAACTTACCCTTAAGACCTGTTTCTGCGGTCTTGAGGAGTCCCTGAAGTTTGCTGAGTATGACCTCTTCCTTATTCATGTGATATGTCATGCGGAATTGATCATAGCACGATGGTAAGGAGTGCAAAATGATATCTATTGCAAGCTCCTCAGGGAAGTTCACATTAAGCTTCAGCAACCGATCCACATACCTTTGCATTTTTTGCATGTGGCTCGTGACGGATTCCCCGTCCTTCATCATGGTTGTTATGATAGAGCATATGATTTCATACCTCTCTTGTCGTGCACTTTGATGGTATCTTTCCATCAGATCTTGGTGGATTTCAAAAGGGTAGAAGTCCTCATAGGACTTTTGGAGTTCCGCTGTCATGGTGGCCAACATGATGCATGCCACTTTTGTAGCATCCCTTTCATGTGCCCGGAAGTCAGCGATCTCCTGGGGAGTTGCAGTGGTCTCATCAATCTCCTTAAGCTCCTTGTCAAGGACATATTCTTTGTCCTCGTAGCGGGTAATCATCCTGATGTTTCTGATCCATTCATTAAAGTTGGATCCATCAAAAATGACTTTCCCACACAAGTTCATAAGGGTAAAGGAGCCATTAGGATTAGAGCCAGAAGCAGCATTGTTTGAAGACATCTGAAAGAAGAGAACAAGATGAGTTTAGATATTAAGAGAGTCCTTAATAAAACACCCAAATATAATATTAAGGCTAGGATCCAATCACAATATATTATAACTTAGAAGAGGTATGCCGTAATCCAAGCTATAACATATTTGAAAGGTAGGTGAATGACGATTCACCAATTTCCACCATGAAAAACGAAATATAGATATTAGGTTTTTAATTGGTTCTTAGAAATTTCTAGATTCTTTTGAGATTCAATGAATTTTTTTTTCAAAGGCATGTTTCAATCTCGAGTGTGCCCTCCAAGTTTTGTGACAGGGATACCGAGGATCACAAAACGAGGTGTGAAGTAACCATGCAAATCACTTGGTACCCTTAAAGTTTATAACTCAATTGATGTGCCGGTAAACCACACACGCTCCACCGATACTATGATAAACCTTAAGTCACCCTTTACCTACCTTGTTAAGTCCAAGTTAGTGTGCCGGTTAACCACACACGCTCCACCAACGACTTAAACAAAGTGTAAAGTGTAATTTCATGGATTAGCACCTTATTCACAATTTCTTAAAGTAACTAAGATTGGGAATTTAATAAAAGCATTTAGTTACTTTATAATATTCATCATACTTTTAATGAGAATTTATAAGTCCTTGTCTTACCCGTTCGGCTAACGACCCTCCACCGATCAAGGAAGCGGTGGGTCAGAGTGGACACCCATTAAGTTGCCATTTTATAGGCAACAACCTTATACCCCCCTTATAGACCGGCTTCGTGAATGAGGCGTACTAGCGGTAAGACGACTTGATCTTATATATATATATATATATATATATATATATATATATATATATATATATATATATATATATTAGTAACTTATAATATTATAAAGTATAAGGGTTGAATTTTAACTTTTAAAATTCTAAGGGTTGGAACTAAAGTTTTAATCAAGACTTTACTTATTCCAAAACTTGAGGGCAAGTTTTGTAAACTTCAAAAACTTTTCATTTCTTATAACTTATGAATTAATTGAGTAATAAAATGAAGACTCTTCATTTTTATAACTCTTGTGTTCTTTTAATGGCTTTAATAAAAGTGAGACTTTTGGTTTTCCATAACTTGAGAACAAGTTATGGACTCCATTAAAACACATTATGATCATGAATTAAACTACCATGAAGGTTACAAACAATTCCTATGATCATCTAATCTTCATAAGTTCAAGAACATGAATATGAACACTTTCAAGAATCAAAAATTACACTTAAAAAAACTTGTAATTTTGATAATTGCCATTGTAAATGGATTAGCATAAACATTACACCATCTAAAACAAGTTTTAAAACATCAAAACAGTTTAGGGTAATGTTTCTAGTCCATTTCCAGCAACAAATGTGCAAACTTTCATACGAGCAGAAAACAGAAAAACGATTTTTTTTCAAGCAGTTTGCACAAAAAAAAACAACAAACAAACCTAGGCTCTGATACCACTGCTGGGTTTTGAGCATTCTAACACTTCCTAAGTGTACATGCAACCCTAATAACCTTGGATCTATGTTTGTCTAATTATCATGCAAAGTTGAATTCCAAGGTTATATTCCTATCTAGCATACATGGGGAACAAATTTTAACTTGCATGAAAGATAGAATAACTTACCTTGTTGTTGCTTATGATCCTTGAAACCTTGTGAGCCTAGCACCCCAAGTGTGATGCCTCAAATGCTTCACACAACACCAAATGCTTTTGGAGTAAACTTTTGAGAGAATATTATACTTGCAAAATCGGCTCTAGCCCTCTTGATTCTTGTGTGCAACCTCTTTTGGTGGAGAATGGGTTTCTTATATAGTGTTGACACATCTAGGGTTACACCATGTAAACCCTAATGTGTCATGACTCTTCATTTCCATGACCCATGGGTTTGTAACTCCCATGGAGCATCCTATGGGTTTAACCCAACTTGATAATCCATGGAGCCTCTTAGCCCACTATACAAGTTATGCATAATTTACATAATCAACCCATATATTTAATTAGTTATCTTTTGATCACTTAATTAATTCTAAATTAATTCTTGATCAAACTAATTAAATAATATTATTAATATATTAGAACTTATAATATATTAATAATCCACAAGTGTTATTTCTCTCATTTAGTCTATCCAATTGCATGGTGCCATGCAACCCAAATGGACCATGCCGGGTCGGGTCAAGTACATACCATAAATAGTTATGGACTTAGACACCTTATCCAACACCTATACCATCCGTTCATCCAAACCACTCACTACAGGTGAGTTCATACCCCTTAATCAACCTTTTAAATGATTTTAAATGCTTTTATGGGGGGATACAAGTTGAACTAATATAGTTATTATATCAATCACATGTGATTAATAACTATCAAACATATGGATTTTCTTACTTTTCAAACTGTGTTATCAAACAAACTACTTCAAATCGTTTTATAAACTCGTTTACATGTTAAATACTTTTATTAAACTCTTTTAAACTTATATTTTGTCAAATGCGTATCTATATAGATATAGTTATATAAGTAGGATTGAAAGGACTTAGGACTGATAGCTCACCTTACTTCCTGTTCCTTGTTTGGTTGTGGACTTAGGGTATCGGTTGTTTGTCCGAAGGTCGTTTGAATCTTAGTTATATATTATGTATATGTATATAGATATAAAAGTTCCTTCATTCAGTTCAATACCTTTGGGTAGCAAGGGTATACAATCATGTTCATTCATACAAACAACATTGCTAGTAAACTATAATAGGTATAGTTTAGGAAGTTACTAATACTATTGCTAGAACAATGAAATATACAAAGAGTCAGTTCATACATGAGTCAATACATACTATACATTATACAAGAAAACATACTATGATGAGAAACAAAGAGAACATACATACATACTAGACAGAGAGAACATACAATACAGCTAGTACATACTATACATTATACAAGAGAACATACTATTATGAGAAACTAAGAGAACATACATACATACTAGACAGAGAGAACATACAATACAACTAGTACATACATTACCTATACAAGTATATAATAACATAAATGTGAACCATTGTTCGGGGCATGACATCACCTGTCATGGCTCGTTTTGTATCCAGAGTCTCCTAGAAGGAGAGCGTGAATTTATGTATAGATCTATACTGGATTGACTATCCTACACCTTGCTATTCGCTACAGTGGGACTTGCAAGTCTACGGGTGCCAAATGTCATTTCTTCCGACGTCTTTCATCGTCGTGTTATTAGTCGATAGTATGGTGCAACCATTTCACATTTAACCTTAATTAACAGCCAGATTAAGGTAGAAAGTACAACAGTAGTTACTAAAATACAACTCTACAGTACTTTATTATTTCCCCATTGCATTCACATTGTGATCTTTTCACATAAAAGGTAATGTAAAACTATATTTTTGGTTAATGATAGTCACACTTGGAAAAATATACACTCTTACAAGAAACAAACATACATTTCATTTGATGCCTTGGTAGAAGGCTAGGTTTAGTAGAAAATATAGGATTTTCTAGGAGATTCAAACATTTACTAAAAACATTTACAAACATTTACTACAAACATTTACATCAAACATTTACAAACTTATACATCAAGTACTTACAAACATTTTCATATAAACAATGACACTAAAATTCTTATGAACTCACCAGCTTTAAAGCTGATAAACTCTTTCAAAATAACTTGTATTCTCAGGTCATCAGTAGACAGGTACCGATGCCAGGTTTTGAGAATATGGAGCTCGTTCAAGACTCATATCTTATTTTTTATTTACATTTTTGGTGTCTTATAAACTTCACAGAACACGCTTGCACTACTAGAAAAACAGCCTTTTACGACCCACAATTAATGACACACACTGATAGAGGATGCGCATTTGTACGTTCCCTAAAAATTAATGTCAGTTTTCCAAAATTTGAAGGATAGAGGATACACATTTTTGCGCGCCCTAAAATTAGTGTCCAACAAGAAAAAAATACACGGAGGGCGCTTATGTTTAATGCGTATCGTGTAAAGGTGTCGCTTTATAATTTTTTTTTTCAGGAATGCGGGTTATAGCTGAAGGGGGAAACGAAATCCAAAAAATTAAAAACCCCGCCCCCACTCCAACCCTTACAAACCCTAGAAACATTAACAGTAGGCATTCAAAAAAGTTTGCCAGCCTTAACAATGGTTGCATCCCTTCTATTTCTACGATCCCGAATCTCCCTTATACTTCCTTTCTCACCGATGCCCAATTTTATAGCATTCAACTCAACAATTTCACTTTTAACTTTCACCACTGCTTCTACTTTACCACCGAAGCGAATCGGCACTCATAACGGTACCTTCCACTGCAACGAAGCCCTAGGATGCTTTATGATTGGCCTCACGTTAAAGTTCCACGGAGCCCAAATCATTCGAACTAGAAACCTTCAGGTACTATCACTACAAGATATGTCGACTCTCGAACGAGGATATCACCTCGCCTCCCCTTTCCGTCAACATAATGTCCGACGACCTTAGGATTACTTCTTCTATTGCTCAAATCTACAAGCCCCATGTCTTATTAAGGTGTGTTTCGGTTGATTTTCTCTTCCCTATGTTTTCGTTCTTCTACCAGAACCCTATCTTGCAAAATCCTTTTTTCTTCCCGGCTTAATTTTTCTCCATTTCATTTATGATCGAAGGAACAAACTTCCGATTCTTGTTAAATCCCTTTTTCTTCATGACTGTATCTTTAACTCCCTACTCTATCAAAGCTCTCTATATATCAATTGAAGGCACGGTCCCTAATTCTCAAGAACTCCATCCCAAAGAAGCCTAACAGTCAAGAACTTCACCCCAATCAATACAACCAGGGCATCGTTTGAGGTATATGTTATTAAAGTTCATTCAATTTGAATATTTTTATCTTAAAGTTGGGTTTATTTGGAAATGCATCTTACTAACTTTTGATTAAAAAAGGTTTTTTGTTGGGATCAGAAAATTGCAAATAGAGATCCACGCTATAGATCTCGCCTACAGGACAATTGCATCTATTAAGAGAAGGAGCCCACTAGATTATGCTTTCTTTTCACAGTTTCTTTCTAAGAACAAGTTGGTTGTTTTAAGTCATATTTTCCTAATTTGACAGAAAGTTCATATCTTTTTATCATTGAAATTCTATAAATATAAATTTTTATCTCCAGATTTGTGTCGTTCTTTATCCTGGGGATGCTACAGAAGAAGGAAAACTCAAGGGGTTCCAACTAATGGAACCATGATCTCTGGGAGAACTGTGATGAGTTGACATATTGGTAAAGGCGCAGTAAGAATTGCAGTAGAAATGGTGAAGGAAGAATTAATTGATACTTGAACAGCAATTATGAGGGATGCTACAGAAGAAGGAAAACTCAAGGCGTTTCTATAAGTATTTCTATAAGTAGTAGCAATTTGATCAATTTATATTATGTTTATGTGCATGTCTATGTATCACTAATTATGAATCTCCTGTTTAGTTTGAGAATGCATCTGGTTACAAAGACCAAGTGGTGGCAACAGGTTTGCCAGCATCCCTAAATCTCAAGAACTTCATCCCAAAGCAGCACTGGACCTGTTACTGCCTTACCAAAGATCCGACTTTGAGGGAATTTTCCGAGCAATGGATGGTAGATTTATGATCTTTTAGTATTCTAATAATCATTTCATAGTATATTTTGGAAATCTCTTGTTTTATACTTGGATTACATCAAATATTTCAGGACTTCCAGTGACAATCCGCCTTTTGGATCCTCCACTCCATGAATTTTTACTCGAAGGTGATCTGCAACAAATTGTGAGTCAACTCACTGAGGACACTGGCATGACCGAGGATCAAATTTATTCAAGGATCGAGAATTTATCTGAAGTGAACCCAATGCTTGGCTTCAGAGATTGCAGGTGTGCTTTCTATTCATCACATTCCTTTAATCCCATCCTAATTCCCTTTTTTTTTGCTTCTTCAGTGACCTAACCCAGTCCAAGATGTCATTAAAAAATCTATAAAAAGCTACTTCACAGTCTAAAATGATAATAATCGATATAAAAAATACCATACATTAAAACAAACAACGAGTTCAATAACAAAAATAAAATTTTGCCATGATACAAGTATTAAATTACGATTTTTAAAAGCAAACTAAAAGGAAAATATAAATCTATGGATTCGTTAGGAATCCATAGTCGTTGGCTGGACATACGAGTCACAACCGGCTGGGAAATTACCAATTTTGGTATCACATATGAAATTATATGAAAGTATAATTCTCTATTTATAGATAAAATAGTTACCAATTTTGGTGTAATATGTTTTTCTTTTCTAAATAATATAAAGTTTAATTTAAAACCAAATAACTTTCAATATAAATTATAACCAACGAATGAGAACATTACATTTGTAATGTGAAAAAGGGTAAAATATTGGTTTGCCACCAAAGCATTCACAACATGTCATTTCTCTTTTCTTTGTTTTAATATTTATCTATATTTTCTCATGTGTGCATGTTTGTGAAAGATTAACAATAAACATAGTCTTATGCAATCCCGCATACATGAGTTACATCTCACATGTTGCTATTGTGGGAGGACAGTGTAGTTGCTCGAAAAATAACATTTTTGTTGAAATTTGTGCCTGTTTACATGTATAATCTTTGGTTGTACTATTTCAGGCTTGGAATTTCATATCCGGAGCTAACAGAGATGCAAGTGCGTGCAATCTTTCAAGCTGGGGTGACTATGAGCAACCAACAAATTGGTGCCACTTACATTCCAGCTGAGAACATTAGTGAGAGAACAAAAGAATTGAAAGATGATGCAAAACTCAATGTCCCTGGTTTATTAGTTATTGATACACCTGGCCATGAGTCCTTCAGGAACTTAAGGTCTCGGGGTTCTGGTTTATGTGATATTGCCATTTTGGTTGTTGACATTATGCATGGATTGGAACCACAGACTATTGAATCGCTAAATCTATTGAGAATGAGGAATACAGAGTTCATTGTGGCCATGAATAAGGTTGACATATTATATGGGGTTCCATTAGTTGGAACCTCTGAGGCATGATACTCTTCACAACTCATCAATCTATCATATAACCACACATGTGATCTTTGACAGAAAGTTCATATCTTTTTATCACTTGAGGTGAGTCATAGCTGTTTGTTAATTTCTTTTTTACTTGATTTTATTTTATTTTATTTTTAATTTGTATATTTATTTTTAATTTGTATATGTAAATGTTGTCATCACAGTTACAATCACTCAAGGCTGCTGCATACACACTCGAGTTTCCTGTTATTCTAAGTATGTAATTCATGTCCTTTTGGCTTTGCGATTTACACATTTTTCTAATCCAACCAATTGTTTTGTAACTTTGTTCATTGTTGACAATGAAACAGGTGAATGGTGGGATAGAAAGGTCATCAGTGTTTTACGATGAATGCCACAAATTATTTTCATTATTATTTGTTTTTTTGTGATGTTAGTGTTGGGAGAACATATGTATTCAGCTTTCGAGCAGATGACTGCCTCATCTATCTTGGGTCATGTTCCATATTATTGCTTGCATCAGAAGCAGAAAGTGGTACTGATTTGCATTTGCTGCCTGGATTCACCTCTACATAAAATGTAATTTGTGGAAAGGTAATGTCTGCAACTTCCTAACAAAAACAGGACCTATTGGTGAAATGTAATTTTGAATTATTTTATTTTTAGATTTGAACTTTAGGGTAGAAATGTAATTTTGAACTTTAGGGTAGAAAATTAATCAATAGACAGTTTCTTCATAAAGATTTTTTCTTTCAAATTAACCATTGAGACATGTTAACAATTTGTTGGATAAAGACAACTCTTTTGTGAAAATGGTATCTACTATCATCATTAGCTGATGCTTAATTGTTGCAATCAACAACCTTAGTGTTCTTGCTATTACCTCTTGTTATTTTATGCATTCAATATGTTCTTGCTATATATAAACATTAAATCTTTGTTGTTTTTTTTCAAGTTTTTTGCAGATATACAAGTGTTGCATTCTTCATTTCAATTGTTAGTTGTACTACTAATGATGGAAGCTGCTAATAAAGGAAATGGAAAAAGACGCATGAAATAGATTTTTTGTATGAAACACAGTAGATTAGATGAATGCAAATTTATATATTGTAAGAAATAAAATTGTGTGACATTAAATTTTATGCAATGGATTGTATTTTTTGTATATGGTATTTTATTTCTATTATGAGACATTAAATGCAAATTTAATTTAAAAATTAATAAATATATATATTTTTTAAACATTTAAATTTACGATACGCAAAAATGTGTGTCATCTTCATTTATGACATGGCCTTTCTTGACAGGGGTTTTAATGATACGCATTGCGTGTCATAATTGTGCGTCGTCTATAGACGACGCGCAAAAGCGTGTCATCTCTCGTTATGACAGGCCTTCCTTGACGCGCATTTACGCGTCGTCTGAGCGTTTTACGACACGCATTGCGCGTCGTAAAAGGCTGTTTTTCTAGTAGTGTTGTATGAAATTATATTATTAATGCAATGGATGATGTTGTTGCTTGTTTACTACTATGCTTTGTTGTGATATTGTACATGACGTCCTCCTCTCCGAACGTTTCCGGCGTTCCGGTTTTGGGGTGTGACAACATTCAAGACGTAAAATATTTGACAAAACTATAGATTTGGAAATACTGAATTTTAAGTATATATTCTAGGATAAATGCAAATTTACGTTTCGTTTTTTTTAAAACGCTAACACAAACTTTAAATCCTACCATGTTTCGTAATTTAGATGTAAACAAAAATGATAGACAAAATTTCATATATGTTCTTGCTAAACAACTAAATATCGTATTTGTCCGACCTAAACTTAAATATTGTATTTACCCTTCTTAATATTTTTTTTAATATCATATATATCCAAATCTATTTTTTTGATAACTTTTATTGATTTATAATTTTTTTTACCAATTTAAAATCATTAAAACTAAAAAATAGACAATATTACCCTTAGTTCTAAATTCCAATACAATACACAGATCACGTTTTTTGCCCTTCTCACGTTCACAACTTCTTCCTCACGATCGCTGCCTGACTTCTTTCTTATGATCCCAACAGGCTCCTATTATGCATCACGCGTCACGTATCACGTATCCGCCAAGAAACACAACTTGAAGTGAAATATTGTTTGCATAGAGCATCTTCATGTCGATGTTGTTAAAAAGACCAACCAACCAGGGATAATATTGTCCACATCAAAAAGCAAGAATTTTTTTCTACTATTCAAGAACAACACCTCTTTAACGACCATCAACATAATCTTGAATTAACACCACTTGAACTCTTCCAGCAATCGCCTTTTGATTTACATTTTCGCAAGACCCCTAATATACTCAAATTACCACTACTTAATGGCAGGACTTGATATTTGTAGACCAAAATTCCAGTCACTTCAACAATTTTACATGATAGTAGTAATCAAGTAACATATTGTAGGTTATTTAAACTCAAAATTCAAATAAGAATCACACGGGACATCTACCTTATGCTAGTATCAACTGAATCATCTACATCCACTGAGCAGACACGTTCATCCAAAAGTCCAGGTAAAGCAGCTGCAAAAATCTCTTTCTTGTTAGAGCCAATATGATCACAATAAACTGCAAAGCACAGTCTAATTTGTGCCCATCAGCTTGATAAAGCGCAAAAGCAATAACTTTGGGCATCCAATCGACTATACCATGTCCAATTTGGTTGTTTCGATTTTAAGCATGTACATCTTTGAACAAAATCATAATGAAATAAACAATAGATTAAATCTGGCGATAGTATAAGCCATAGAGACAAAAGAAGTTGAAAATTTGAAACTATATTCATGTTAATTCATCCTAAATCGCAACTGTAAAAGAATCTGAACAATTGACACTAGGAACCGTAAAAACGGAAATCACATTCCATATCTTCTGATGAATAATTTCATCCCGATTATCATATGTGGCTACCTCCAACATTCGAATAAATCCATAATATTTGATCGATGTATACACGAAGTCACGAATGGAAGATCGATGTTGAACATATGGAGAAGGCGAAGAACAACGATCGTAAGTAATATGCTGCAAACATGTGTTGTACTGGATTTAAGAACTAAGGGCATTATCGACATTTTACAATGTTTTTATAATTTTAGTGATTTAAGATTTTGAAAAACAATTATAAATCAATAAAAATTATCAAAAAAATAGTTTTGGGTATATATGATATTAAAAAATATTAAGAACGACAAATACGATATTTAAAGTTTAGGCCGGTCAAATACGATATTTAGCTGTTTATCAAGGGCATACACGAAATTCTTTTAAGGATAACCTTATATCAATATCAATATAATTATATAAACATGTAAATGATTTATTTTTACTAAGGGTATAAGAGTATATATGAAAGAATTTTAAAAATGTTTTATAAGTTCGTTTAAAAGTTAGTATAAATAGTTTCAGCTAACATGTAATCTATTATTTTTTAGCCTCTCAACATAACAATCTAGAAAAAATCGAAAAAAAAATAATTTATAACTGCTAGTTATTTTGTATATGATAAATATTTTATATAATTCTTGCCTAAGAATCTTTAAATCGGAATATTCACCCACCCATCTGTCACTTCTCTTATTCTCTTGTATATTTTGTATATGAACAATATATATTATATATAATTATCAATAAAATATGTTTTTTTTTTCGTTTCAAAATTACCGAAAGAGAAATATCATAGTTATTTATATAACTATATAACCATCTATCATCTTTTATATTATTATTGTATTTTTCAAAAAAAAAATGAAGTAATACACTTATTTAAAATAAGATAATACAAGAAATACATGAACGGAAAGAAGGTCAAAAACTCAATATTGTTCAGCAAGGTGTGAACCAAGAATAGGTCAACTGGTCAAACCAAATGACCTCACCGTTGCATTTAGATGTGCTCTATTGCTTTTGTTCTTCCTTTGCTTTTCTTTGTTCTTTAGTTATGTGTTGGGTTTGGTTTGTTTGTAGACTTTCCTTCTTTGCTAGCTCCCCGCTAACGTGTGTTATTTTTTTTTAATAAATTGTTGTTAAAAAAAAAGATAAACACCCAGATTCCCATTCAGACGTATATTTTTAAAAATCATCACCGGAAAACAAAAATCATAGAATACTATATAATCAATGGAATTTTATATAATTTGACCGTTTAACTTGTAAATATATGTAGAGTCCAAATACTTGGTCGTTGTGCATTCGCATTCAACCCACGTCTGTGGTAACTAATACGGACTCGAGAATTTAATCACGTGTTGTGAACGTCAATGGAACCTCATTTAAGTTGGTTTTATTATTTTTTTTATTTTTTTTTATTTTTAGTTTTTTGTTAAAAAAAATTCAATTTTTTTAAATAGATATATGCTCGATTTTAACATTTTTTATTTTTTTTCGTTTTTTAACTTTTTTCGTTTTTTTTTCTAAATATTTTTTTTCTTCGTTTTTTTAATATCTTTACTAAATGCTTGAAGGTACTAGTATTTTTCTTTATTTTTGTTTTTATTTTTTTATTTTTTAAACTAAATATCGGTTTGAGTTTTTAATGTTTAACAATTATAAAATTTTAAATAAGAAGAATATTAAGAATCATAATATTTTCCGTTCATACTTTTTTTGAATCATATTATTTTTGGATTATAAAATTTTGAATCATATTATTTTTTAATCATAGTATTTTGAATCAAATTAATTTTGAATCATATGATTTTGGATCAATAATATATTCAATTAAATATAGTTTTTGTTAAAAAAAATAAAATAATGGATCATTATATATTTTGAATCATAAAAGATATAAATAAGATTTATAAAATATTTAAGTCTAAATATTTTTAGATCATAACAAGTTAATGATCATACATAAGTTGAATCAAAAGTTTTTTTTTTAATCATAAATATTTTGAATCATCAAATTTTGGATCATATTATGTTCAATATATATTTTTTAAATTAATATTTCTTAAAATTAAAAATAAACTCTTCAAAATAAATCATACAACGAGTTGTTCCAAAACCGATCAAAATGAATATATCATTTAAACATCAGAGTAATATCGTTAATTGCCAATGCGGAAAACTCTGGGGGATGCTGTGCAGTTACGCCGAGCCCTTCCCTTTCGAACTGAAAGTACCTGAAACCATAAATATGAAACTGTAAGCACAAAGCTTAGTGAATTCCCCAAAATACCACATACCATAACATACAAGTGTCATGGGCTATCCTCTTGGTCTTTCCTGCAGTGCCGAGGGCCAAATCCCAGTCTTACATACAAGTGTCAGGGGCCAGATCCTGGTCTTTCATATAATTGCCAGGGGCCAGATCCTGGTCTTTCATACCATTTCGAGGGGCCAGATCCTGATCTTTCATACAATTGCTAGGGGCCAGATCCTAGTCTTTCATGCAAGCATCACATAGACAACTAGCATTCCTCATAACAAGTAATGGGCCGACATTGGTGCCTTCAACCCATAGATATAATGAGAAGACTCGCCTCACAGTCTAAGCTATCTCTACCGGTCACCTATACAATCAACATGAACCCAAATCTCAAACTAAAAATCAAATTACCCAAAATGCCCTTAGGTCAAACTTTGCCAACCCTGGTCAAAGTCAAAGTCAACGGTCAAGGTCCAAAAGTCAATATTTCTTCCCAGGAGAGTATGTCATGCGTACCAAGAGAGTACGACCAACGTACTCTGATGTTGACCAAAAGCGGGGCGTTGACCGCGTACGCGCAGCGTACCACCAGGTACGCCCAACATACGCAGCTCAGTCCCAAAACTCCATTAAGAGCTTATTCCATTAAGCCCTTACGTCCAAAACTCAGATCCAAGCCCAAAATGATGTCCTAAGTCATAAAGTTTCCAACTTTATGACTTTGCATGGCTATAAAGTGCTTAATGTCCAAAACCCTAAGCTCTTAACCCAATAAGACATCACAACTCTTGTATGGAAGAGATAGAATGGCCAAGATCATATTTTTATGGTTCATAATAGCTCCATAATGGATAAAGTTTCCAACTTTATCCATTAGAATAGTCTCAACAAACAAGATATAATCTTTAAGTCTTAAAGGGAGCCAAAAGTGCATCTTTTTCAACTTAATCCATTAAGTACAAGTATCTAACCTTCAGATCTGAGTCAAAATGATGTTTAGATGGATAAAGTTTCCAACTTTATCCATAACGAGGTCACAAACTTTTAAGATCTAAACTTTATGAAATTAAAGTGACCAAAAGCTCATAACACCCAAAACTAGCTAGATCTAACAATTTCATCATTAAGATTCAAAATTTATACATCTAGAAGAAAGATCAAGGCAAACAAAGTTTGGATCTACAAGCTCCAATGCAACCAACACTTCTTCAATGAGTTATTTCTTCTCCAATGTGCACCAAGAACACTCCAAAGCACTTAAATACACCTTCTTTTTGCTCACAAGGCTCAATCTAGGGTTAAGGTCACAAACGAGGGTGTTGGAGAGGTGGAGGCTGAGAATGGAATGGGTTTGGGGGAGTTAAGGAGCTTAAATAGGGCTCAAACCACGAAAATAGGGTTTGGGCACTGATCTCGTACGCCCAATGTACTTAATTTACGCCCAACATACTAGGAATGCCCTAGTACGCCCAACGTACACTTCGAGTAAGCCTAGCGTACGCGACTCATCGCAAAACCGCCCTAACTTCAAACGGTCATAACTTCTTCGTTCCAACTCCGTTTTTGAGGATATTTATATCCACAGAAAGGTATTGAATATTTTTACAATATTATCTAAATATCATGGACTAAAAACTTCTCTAACAAAAATCCATATTTCATACAAGAATTTGGTCTATGACTTTTCCCGTTTTACCCTTTGACTCCAAAACACAATTTAAAGGTTTATATCTCATAACCATCCTTACTTCCTTCCAAAAGGTCTAAACATCGCCTCCTTAAGGGCCAAAGCCTTTACATAATCGACTTCCAACCCACGGCCCTGAATCACAGAATGATCCCGAACAGGGTGTTACAATCACTGTAAGAGATAATATAAAAGGATAGTTGAGTCTTTGACCACAAGACTAAATGTGTGAGAGTAATCTAACTTAGGAATTTGAGTGAATCATTAAGAAACCAATCCAGATTTAAGGCGTTTAATCATTCCATTAAAATGATACTTGGTGCGCTAGACCCATTTTGAGCCAACACAATTATAAGATTATGGGCGAGGAACCAAATCCCAAGTTTGTTTGGAAAATGAAGCGTTGTTTAATCAATCGAATATGTAAATCAGAGTTAAAATGAGCACAAAGATGTAAATATAATCTGGTTTCAGCTCAATTAATCCAAAATTGATACAAGTAAATTTGTGAGAGAGTTTAAGTTCAGAATGACAAAAGTTAGAAATGACAAAAGTACCTATACTATTTATAGTGTACTCAATAGATAAAAAAGTGTATCGGGACTTCGACATGGAAAGAGAAACGATATAAAATCCTGATAAATACATATAAAATCGAAGTTATGCAGACCTTCGATTATGACAAACTTTGACTACGACCTAAGACTTCGATATATTACAACATATTTGAATCTACAATCTCCCCCTTTGTGATCAATGTTGAATCTTTAAACTGCGGGTAGCTTCTTAATCACATTCAACAAAACCCCTCTTATTTCTATATACAAAACGATAATCTTTCTAATCTCTGCTCTGTCTTCATTTGAATTTTTCTTGCATTTGTTGATCTGAAGAAGGGCACTGGAAAGATTTTGATTTGAATACCTTTCTTTATCGTTAATATGGAAGAAGTATTTCTTTTTCCCTCTTTTCATGTTCTTTCCCTAAAACACAACACCTATTGGTTGATCAATTATTTCACCATCTTCATAGTCTTCATTGTTCATTTTCCTTTTCAACATTGACTTGGGATCTTGTGGCTTTTTCTTGAAGGCTGTGGCAAACTTAAAGTCTGTTAATGTTAGATGAGCATAGTAACAGTCTATGAAGATTTTGATGTGACTATATCCAATGATGTATGGTGCTCTATATTGAACTTGATCATTATTCAGATCTCCCATAATATTTGTAACAGTCATTCAAGTTCATCAATAGAAAGTCAGCAATGGTGAACTCCAAAAGTGTGTTATTTGCTCGGACAACCTTATATCGATAGTTTTGAATGACTCCTTCGAATATGACATATGGAGTTATCGATACAAGTTTAAAAATTTTCACCAGAGACCAAACATCTCCTTCTTTCTATTTAAGAACAACATGAAATCTCATCTTCATACTTATATACACCTTAGAATCATGAAAATTTCAGCAAGCATGAGCTGAGAAAATGTGAAAATTGAATGATTAAATGGAAGTCCAATTGATTAAAATATGAATCATTGATGGCATAACTTCTCTTTGGTCGTTTTCAATTGCATCAACTTTGCCATAAGCTATATTTTTAATTGTTTCATAACACCACACTTTATTTGGATCTCTTTTGTCAAGACCAGGTGTGACAACCTAGAAAATACGTCGTCAACCGCCGTTAAAAATCTAACACTGCCACCGACACTTAATTTAACAACTCTAAAATCACACGACGTATAAAGAAAGATATCCAATTTTGATCTTAGTTACGACTCAAAATTTAGTGCACTAAAAACCATGTCATCTTACGAGCAGGTTAACATTTTTAGAACACATGTGTTACCGCAAGCCCAAAAAAAAACTTCAGAAAAATCCAACTCGGTATGGAAAGGATATGATTTTATCAAAAATAAAAATCTACTACATACTAAACTTTACAATGTCGAAAAACTATGAAGAGAATGGTTGATCTTATTCAGAAACCTCCAAAAGACGAAACATAGTACTACTCAAAATAGGATTTAAGAGACAAAGAACGCCTAAAACGGAACCTGTATGAGAGAGTTATGATTTTTATAAAATCATAAGGGTTATAAAATACATGCTAAAAACGAAAGTCAGAATTAGCGAAAATGACCAAAGGGAAAGTTGTAGTGCATGTCGAGACCTATGCATATATATAGAAGTCATTGAAAACGGTGATCGTATGCAAAAGCTATGAATTTTCAAAGTTTATAAAATATCCTTGCGTGCACCTGTGCACAAAGCGCAGTGTGCACTCTGACACCCCTATTCGCCAGGATACGGATGATGCGGCACCATAAGAAGAGGAAACATGTCAACACCTGGATGGTTCACGCGTAAGTTGCGCGGCGCGCACTGCGCGACTTGCACCTAAAAATTTCCTCTAAATAGCGAGCTTAGGCTGATCCTTTCTCACACCTCAACACACACCTCACCCTCTCTCGATTTTCATGCCACTGACTCCCAAGCGCCTCTCGAGTTCCGGACTCCCAAATTCTACCCAACATCAATGGTTTCACATTTATAAATGATTTCACGACCCCATTTTCTGAACCTTTTCGGGGGGGTGGGGGGTGGGGGGTGGATACATGTTAAAAATACAAATATTTCATAGTTATTACTAATTGTATAAGATTAGTTAGATGATTATGCTCATAACATTAGATGATTATGAAGCGAATCACAGTCTACCAAAGAGTATAGTTATCAAGATAACACTTAATGTAATAAAACTAAAGTCTTCTTGTAAGTTATCGATTGTTAAATGGAAGTGATATTTATGTCATGAATGATAGGTGAAATCATTATCTCTGATCCAACATCCTAACTTCGCGCCTCCCGGCGTTTCCGCCGCTAGGCCGGGGGTGTGACACCTGGTGGGTCATTTTCTCTGATACCAATTGAAGTGTTGTTTAATCAATAGAATATGTAAATCAAAGTTAAAATGAACACAAAGATGTAAATATAATATGGTTTCAACTCAATTAATTTGGAATTGATACAGCTTCATTTGTTGGTTTTGACTAATCGTTTTTGAAAAATATTGTTGTGGTTTTTGTTGCAAACGAGTTTGATATCCAAAACGTGACTCTTGTTGAAAACTTTTCTGATTTTGTGAAAAAATCCTTTGTTTATTTCTTTGACCATGATTTTGAAACCTATGATTTTTATCAAGCTTCGAATTTTGCGTAGAACCATTTTGAGCTTTGTTTTGAACACTATTTTGCACTCCTTTGTGAGAAACTTTCGATGATTCTTTGAAAAAATGTTTTCTAGACTGATTTGAAGATTTCTTTTGTGGAACTTGTTGTGACTGTATTTGCTTTTGAAAATCCTTTATTTTCTTCCAATAAGCTTTATTTGAGCTTTTCATTTGGAAAGATCCTCTTTTAAACAAGATTTTTCAACATTATTTTTTATATTTTGAGTGTTCACTTTTTGGTCCTTCAACTTATCTGGTTAAGACTTATCACAACATGTTTTTGACTTGTCTTCGACAATAGAGTGAGTACCTTTCACAACCCCAACACCAGATTTATCATTTTTATTATCTTTGGAAAAAGATTTCTTGACTCTTTTGACATTGAAAAGTTTTTTCTTATCTTTGATTCAAACCATTTTCCACAACATTTTGATTTGAGTAAAAACCCTCATTTGTCACTTTCAAATTATCTTTTTTCAACAATTCATTCAACTTTGGATCAACATTATCACAATTCTAGAGCCGGGAAAAATCAACTCAACCCCCAACTCGAACCCAACCCAAAATTAGCGGGTTGAGTTAAGATTTTCAACCCATTTAAGTTAAATGGATCAATCCGTCTAACTCATTTAATTAAATATGTTAGGTTGGGTAAAAATTATCAATCCATTTTCAACCCGCCAACTTATTTAACTTTAATATATATTTAATTTAATAATTATTTGAATATTATAATGTATTAATCAAAGTATTAATTTAGAAATTATAATGTTGAAAATGGGTTGATAATGTTAATAACAAAGTTTTTAACTTAATGAGAATGTACAATGGTTTAAATAAAAAATGTTGTATTATTATTTATGTTTTATAAAAATTCAATCATAATTCCTATATTTTTAACGTAGATAATACTAGTAACTCTCCAAAATCACTTTGAAAATAAACATTTTTAATGTTATTCGAACAATTTATGAATTGAGATTGTGCTTTTGTCATACTTATGAAGTTTTATTTACGTATGGAACTAATTTAAGTGGTATAACATTTAGTTAAATAATTTATTTATTTGATCTTAAATAGATTAACCCAAGTTTAACTCATTTATTTATTAGGTTGGATTGGGACCTAAATAAAGAGGTCAACCCGATGACAATCCATTTATCTAAAAGGTTGGGTTGGGTTGGAAATATCAACCCATTTAAGTAAAAAATTTAGGTTGGGTTGAAATTTTCAACCCAATTATTAAATGGGTTGAACCCGAACCCAACCCAGGTCGAACCATTGTCAACTCTACACCATTCTCTTTTGTGACAAAAACTTGATTTGGAAAATCTTTGAACTGTAGATAAAACATAGAGTTTTGTTTCAAAATTTTTGTATATTCGTATGTATGTTTAAATACTTGTGCTTCAACAACTCTTGGAATTTCCTTCTCACCATAATCATCATCACTATTGTCACAACCGAAATATTTTTGATCAAGCAAGGTCTAAACCCTAACCGAGTACAAGTGAAACTACATTGTCACCTTGTTGCATTGTATCATCTATAGCCTTAGGGTCATGTTTATAAGCTAGTAACTAAGTATGGATTGAAACCCAAGTTGAGTTAAGCAAATATATGTCAACATAAGTCAAAAGTTTAAGCTTAAAACCATAAATAAACACCCTATATAAGGGTTTTCGGATTTAAGAATCTAAAATATGGAGATTTCGGTCCAAAGAATCTAGAACAAATAGGTTTTCGGTTTAGAAATCAATTCAAAAGGGCTTTTCGGTTTTGAGTATGACCGAAATTTCAAAGTTAACTACACTATGACCGAAATCACTTTCAAAGGCCCATCATAGGACCGATAACTACTTCATTTTGGGCCCATTAGGACCGAAATCAACTTCCTATATATATTTGTTCAACCGAAAACAAACCTCATTTCTCATTTTATGCACCGAAATCCTTCACTTTTTGCTCTCAAAACTCATACGAAATCATCATATCTTCATAAGATTCTTGCCCAGATCATCATAATTTCACCAAGAACACCAACAACACCAAGAACAATATTCAAATCTTCAAGTTTACACCCAAGAACACTAAGAACACTTCAAACAATTTTAATAATTGTTTTTGTAAGTATTTATTACATAATTTAGTGTTGTCTAACACTTTAAATTATTATTATTAATTTAAATACGATATCGTGTATAAATATTATTAGGATACGGCTACTTTCACGTATTCCAACTCGAGGATCATTCGCAATTACTTCGTATCCAAACAAGCACACACACACTCGAGGTGAGTTCATACCCCTACATTTTCACTATTTTTCAATGTTTTTCAGGAAGGGGGGGGGGGAATACAAGTAAAACACAAGGAAATCTTGTGATAACATTAAAGCGATTTCAAACGATTTCCAATTATTTCAAGCTATTTCAACTGATTCAAACCGTTTCAAACTACTTTTATTATTTCAAATTTGATTTTTCACAATATATATATATATATATATATATATATATATATATATATATATAATTAAGATTTAACAGACTTAGGACTAGTGTTTCCGCCTTAACTTCTGTTCCTTGTTTGGTTGTGAGCTTAAGGAAGAATCACTTGTCCAACTGCCTTTTTCATTCTAAATTATATTTGCCTTATATATGTATATGTATATATATATATATATATATATATATATATATATATATATATATATATATATATATATATGAGTATAAAACTTATTTAAATAAAACTTTAACCCTTTGGTAACATGTTGAGCAAAAGGGTATATTTCTCAAATATTTCAATACTGTTTATACAAAATTTTATATTACAAAGGTTTTATTACATACAAATCAAACATATAAACTATAATAGGTATAATTTGGGAAACTTATATACTTATTTACTAAGGCATATAACAATACAAGAACAAACATATAAACTATAATAAGTATAGTTCATGAAACACACATACAGTTTAATCAGTACAAAGTTACATTTTCATTTACTAAAGGGTATTACATTTCATTTACTAAAAGGGTCTTCAGTTTATTACTCGTAAACTCGTTGAATAAATTTGTGAGACTCCTTAAAGTACTTATTTAAGTGCCCGCGAAAGTCCTGACTTATAACTAGAGTCTCTTGTAGGGAGAGCGAGATATTTGTGTATAGATCTATTCGGGACTGACGATCCCGCACCTCAACTGTTAGCTACAGTTAGGCCGACAGGCCTGGGGTGACAAATGTCGTTAACATTTCGACGTCTGAAGAACATCGTGTTCAGGCCATTTTACGTCACGGTATGGTTATAAGAACTCACATGGAGAAAACAACGACACATTTACAGAGTAATATATTTTCAGACAGTTTCATTGAAAATTAACTTTACATTTGATCTACGGGACAAACATACTTTCAAATAGTTTTACATAACAATAAAACTACATTACATGAATTCTCAGTACAACAAGGATTACATTTCTAGAAACAAACATTTAAAGGGATTTCATACGATTACGACTACAGTATACTATTTTCCTAGTACAATGCAACTTACATTTCTAAAAGGAATATTATTGTTTACATTAAGAAATTATAGGAGGTAACAGTACGGATCACACCATTTACATAAATTAGAACTTCGGATTGCAAATTTTAAGCATAAGAAACTTTTACTTTTTGGTCTTAAGGTACTAAGACTATAACTCATTTACAAAGAAAATATTGGATTTTCTGGAAGAACACATTAACATTTCAATAAAAAAGAACATACATTTTCACATAAATGCTTATGAACTCACAAACTTAAATGTTGACACTTTTTCAAACAAATTGTATTCTCAGGAATTTAGTAGACAGGTACCCTCACAGGTTTCGAGAAGACGGAGCATAGTGGCGTCACGTCTTAGTTTTTGTTGCATACTTTTGGAGTCAAATATACTATGATTCGAATACAACGTAAACTCTATATTATCAATACAATGGTTGTGTTTGCTTTGATTACTATTATACAATTGTTGTGATACTGTACATGACATCCTCCGCCCCCGAACGTTTCCGTCGTTCTGGTTTGGGGGTGTGACAGATTGGTATCAGAGCATTGTTTATAGTGAACTAAGTATATCAAACCATATAAGATATACAACTATAAATACAATAGGACTAAAATACTCTGACCAAGAGCTATACTTTTAAAATATAACAATATTTTTATAAAAGTATACATACATGCATACATACTAGAACAGTATCTCAAGAAGAACAATACAAAAGTATTTACACGTTGAACACTGCAGTCAAACCTAGACAGTTATGTAATCATATCTGGGATAAATATAGCCTGATCAACTATATTTATTTGAGATACGAATAACATGTGTTTAGGAGTGATGGTGGTGTTGCAGCAAGTCTAAAACTTACCAACTCTACTTACAAAGGAACACTAGAACCAAACATAAAGTTTAAAATACTATAGGAGTATTTTATGATATTATACAATAACAACAAGTCTAAAAACTTATCAACTTCGTATACCAAGAAACTCTAGAATCAAACATAAAATTAAAATACTATAGGAGTATTTTAAGGCACTATAAATAACTTATGTGAAAACTAAAGACCCTTACTGGTAGGTCTATAATTGCTGAGTATATACGCTAAGGTTATATATAATTAAGATTTTATAGACTTAGAATTTGTGATTTTCGCTCTACTTCCTGTTCCTTGTTTGGTTGTGGTCTTAGAGTAGGATCTGTTATTCGAAGGTCTATTCGATCTTATTTATATATAACTGGTATGCACTACGTGATTATAGAAGGACCCGACAAGGATCACCATAAAAAATTCAATAGAAAGGCCATAGATTCTTTTTACACCCTTATTCTCGCACAAACCACATATCTAGACATCGTAACCTCACTACAACAGCCAACAGAGGAGTTGAGGAAGAACCAGAAGGGGTTCACGAGGAGGATCCAGAGAAGGGATCAGACGAAGAAAAAGGCACTGGAAAGATCGTTAATAAACCTTACCCTATCAAGAGTAGACATGAAACCCTTTTCATCTTTATCTTTCTATGACATATTCACACAAAGTACATACACCCATTACCCAATACTTCGGACCCTAACACCTACAAATCAAGGACTACCTCTGATTGTTCCCTGAGAGGGCCGCTTGAACATTTGGGTTCAGGCTCTCCATCACGAAGTAATGGAGATCAGTAGCAAAGCCCGGAACATGACGATACAAATTCAACACACCCATGAAGAGAAAAGAACACCATATGGATGCCATACCTACAAGTAGATCAGGAAAATGATACGGACTACCTACACTCTTTAAAGGGAGAGATAGCCACCATGAGACAACGAATCTTGCAGCTAAAACTAGAACAGTCATAACAAATCAAAGAAACAGAAGGGGGCCACTCACGAGATGTGTGAGATGGTGGAGCACCCCGCGTGTCATTTTAATAACTAATAAAGTAATATAACCTAGTGAGTCAGTGATTACACTACTCACACTGTGTGTTAGGCTTAACGCACCTTTCGTCACAACTAGTAATAGAAAAATCAAGAGAGATACTCCCTTCCAAAACCCATGAAACCCGATCAACTTAAGATTTCAACATCTATACTCTATTTTGTTAAACTCAACATTGGTACAATACCTACTCCCACTCACTACCATAAATACGTCATAGGGATGTTGGTCGAAACATTGAAAATTGTACAACAAAACGTGAAATTTGTATGTGTATATATAAATAGATAGAATACAACTAGCAACGACAATAGTTACTTACGAACTCATTTCACGCCATGCAACAGAATCATGCCTTCACATGAAAGTAACCAGAATACCAGTGCAACTCCGGTTCTACATATAGACCCCGCTACATTCCAAGCTGTCGTAACAGCTGCAGTGACAGTTGTCATGGCACATCTCAATGCTAACAACACCCACATAAATGGAAAACGGTGTAGACAATTCTAACCGTAGTGACAACCAAGAAAACCAACTAGTGTCTACCTACAGGGATACCCCAAACCACAAACCTAAGAACAAGAAACAGAAATTCTGGAACAAGAAGGGACGTTCGACTCAAGGACCTACCAAAAGACAACAGACTGTGGCAGTCCCTACCTCCACCGTCCCTACTACCTCAGTACCGAACCGACCATATGCTGGAAACCTCCCAAAGTGCAACAAATGCAACATCCATCACTATGGAGTCTGCCGAGAAATGCAGCGCATAAATCACAACAAGAAGAGGCATAGCACCCGTTTTTGTAGGACTCCGACCCAACGCGCTACTCAGGCCGTTAATGCAGGAGCAAGTCAAGCATGCCATAAATGCAGTGAAATGGGGCATTTCAAGAGAAATTGTCCATCAGAAAGGAATGACGGAGAAGCGGGAAGACTTGTAATAGCAGGACGTGAGGAAGCAATGAGGGACCCTACTAGGATTTCCGGTACATTTCTATCTACATAACTCATATGCATACATACCTTACTATAACGATACGAAGATGAGTTTTTCGTGAACCACCAATTTACAAACATATTCAGATAAAAACCACAATCACACAACAAAACATTCACAATAGAAATGGCTAACAGTAAGAATGAAACAACACCAAGACAAGTACGTAGGATGCACAATAACACTAAGAACATCAAATTAATTCAAATTGATCAAAAATGGTTACAATAGAAAATTTTAACGTGAATACTAGCATACCAATATCACATGCTACGGAAGGGACCGTTCACCTTAACCGACAGACTAACGAAATCATTTCAATCTATAACAACAAACCCGACACAAACCTCCGTATCGTCTCTCGCATCAAAACTCATAAGTACCCATGCGAGGTGTAACATCCTAAAAATTCAAGCCAATTTAAAACTTTTTAAAACATTTAAACCATTAAGTTATTACATTTTGTTTTCAAAATAGTTTAATCATCAGAGTATCCCCAGAATCAAATCATTAAATAATGAGATATGAGGAGTTGTACGATCACACCTTCGCCTTCCCGCGATCATCAGAAGTACCTGAAACATAATCAACAACTTTAAGCCCGAAGCTTAGTGAGTTTCCCCAAAATACCAACGCCATACAAATATAACCATATCATATAACAAATACAGAACAACATGCATAATGAGCCTTCAGCCTGACTGGACCGCCTCGCAGGGCCTACAGCCTATCTGGACCGCTCCCGAGCCTTCGGCATGACTGGATCGCCTCGCAGGGCCTACAGCCTATCCGGACCACTCCCCGGGTATGTTGACCTACAGCACAAAGCAGGACCGCCTCAACCCAACCCCCAATCAAACAAACATGTGCACATAAATATCATACACTAGCTCATATCATATAACAGTCAAACCGATCTAACAGATCACTAATTATAGCAACATCCCAATAACCGGGATACAGACCTAACCGGTCACAAACATAACATCATCCTTTAACCAGGACACTGACCTAACCAGGTCACTAAGCATAAGCATACCACCATCCTTACTACCAGGATGTAATCAATAAACATATCATGCCATAATCCAGATACAAATATATAAAGGGCCGGCCTTGGTGCCTTAGACCCTGTTGATATAGTGAGGATAACTCACCTGGCACTGCTGAAGTCCTGCAGATGAAACTCCAGCTGCTGATTGACAGATTCCTGAACTGCCACCATCAAACAACACCCAATTAATAATTGGGTTCCAAGCCCAAGTTCCAACTCACACTCCATAGGCCCAAAAGTCAAGTAATGGGCCAAAGCCCAATATATGACCCAATTTTCCAAATTGAGCCCAGACCTCTACATGGTCTTTCCTTAAGGCTCGTTCAATTATTCTAGTCTAAACTATTTGTATTCCCATGGCCCAATATCACATAACCATAAAGGCCCAGTTATGGCCCAATTTTCCAAATTGGGCTCAAGAATCTCACATGGGCCTTGTCCTAAAACTCATACAATTATTTAGTCCATTTGATTATTCTTGGAAAGCCCATTAATATTCCAATCGCCAAAGCCCAATAGGAAGCCCAATTCAAGGCCCGAGTGAGATTAGGGCTTTCACATGAAATAATGATTAGGGTTAAGTGTTTCTTACTTAACCCATTAAGGACTTAATCCATAAGTCCATTATTGCCTTAAGCTAGTTTGTCAATGATTATTAATTATTATTTTAGGTTTAATAATTAATTCTCGTGTGTGTCCCAAACGATTCCCACAATTAGGGTTTTATGCCCTTAGGGTTTTCTGTAACGCCCGTAGATCCGGGCTAGTCAATTTAGAGACGATAATCATCAAAAATGACTTTTTGATGGAAGATTATTTAGAAGGAGTAATCTTAACTAAGTTGTAGTATATGTTACAAGGATTCCGTACATATAAAGAACGCCGAAATCCGAGTTATAACGAAGAAGTTATGACCTGTCGAAGTTTCGCGACAGAACCGGCACGACACAACGTGACGTAAATAGTGAATTTACGTTAGAGTGATATTTTGCCATAGTGATCTAAACAGAAGTCGTAGAGTTCGTTAAACCAAGAGTGTGTATAAAAAGAACGTCTAAATCTGACTTCGTATGAGGAAGTTATGATTTTTTTAAGTTTCGACTTAGCGGTATACAACCCAAATCTCGAAATTGAGATCGAGTGATATTTGGCCGAAACAATCTAAATGATAATCGAAGATCTCGTCGTTAGTAGTCCAACGGTAAAAAAACAGATGAAAACGGACGTCAGATGAAGAAGTTATGATTTTATAACGGAGTTTTCCTGTCCCGGCCTACTAAAAATAATATAATAAAAATAAATTCAAAATTAGCCGACGGAGTCCAAATGAAAGTTGTAGATCATAGTCTCACCTACGCGTGGATATAAAGAACGTCGAAAACGGAGCTCATATGCGAAAGTTTTGAATTTTTGAAGTTCGAGGCACGCATACCAAAGCTTATCCGAAGAGTACGCCCAGCGTAACCGAAGTACGCCCAGCGTACTGCTTGTAGAGGCATTACGCCCAGCGTAATTAGGATTTACGCCCAGCATAATCGGGGTTTCAGCCCCTATAAATAGAAGTCGTGGGCTGCCGATTTTGGTTGCTCATTTCTTTCTCTCTCACTCGTTTTACCTCGTTTTACGTGCAAGCTTTACCCCCGAAGCCCCGGTATCATTCCCGACACCCGAAGAAAGTCCCGAAGCCCCGAGAATCCCAAGAAGTAAAGTTTCTGATCCGAGACTCTGCCCGCGTAAAGCTCGGTTTTGGAGAAAACGTCTCGGTTTTATCGGAAAAGATTATTTTAAGAGACGAGGTGCTGTCCGATCATCGTGTTATCAAGTCAGTGTATATTCGTTTTCTTCTAACACATAGATATGAAGTATTCTTTATAAAATACGTGATATATGTTTATATATTATTTGTTTATTTGAACTAGTTGTTGAATGGATGTTTTGTACAGGTTTTAAGCTGTATATAAATGTATATATTTTATCTACTAATATGTTGGGTAGAACATGGGTAGACAGTTGGTGTGTGATGAAATAAAAAGATGAGAGGCCTTGATGTTGTTATTGATCTAGTCATCTAGCGGAGTATAGATGACGACCACAGACTCTTTCTAGACAGTCCAGTGGAACGCTAGCAGGCTCATAACCTGTAAGTTTTGTGAACGATGTGTTCATCGGTGTACTCCATCCCCCTCATGGTTGCCTTTAGGACATTTATTGTGGAGGAAACCCCTTCGCAGTAATGTCCACCCCGATGAAAATCCTTAGACTAGGTCCCTTGTGATAGTTGTTTTAGGGACATAAAGTGAGGATAACGGGAATGGGTAATCGGGTTATTGTTGGTTGATGAACTAAATATAATTATTTATTGTGGGTTGAAAACCCTATATGCTCACCAGGCTCCCAAGCCTGACCCACTCAGTTTTTCTTTGAATTACAGGTAGTGGCACGAGAGCATAAGTTGGATGACATTGTCAAGATATTTTTGGGTTATAGACCAGTAGTTATATGTAACTGTTGTAATGTCTATTTTGTATTGTTTATGCTTTTGGTCTGTATCGGAACATGACATCCCGAGGTTTTTGTTATATAATGAAAATACATTTCTTTATGAAATGCTTTGATAAATTCGTATCCTGTTTTGTTTTGGGAACAAATTCTGCAACTCTTTTAATCAAAGGATTACTCTGATTTTATTTAAAAGCATAAATTAAATCGGTCTTTGATGGCCGTGATTTTGGGGATGTCATAGTTGGTATCAGAGCATTAGTTTAAGCGAACTAGGAATTTGTAGGATTTCTAGACTTAAACTTAGAATGCTAAGTGAAGATTGTGAGATTAGTGTCTGTTATATTTAAGACACGAGCACTAGTTTATTTTAGGAAAGTTGCCTAAAATGCTCTTATGTGCTAAATGTTATATGTTTGCCATATACGATATTATTTGTTCGGATCTATGGTTTGTTGCCAACCGGATCTGGAAACCTTATGTGTTTAGGATTCTAAGCGTATGACGACGGTATTAGAACTAGCATGTAAACGTTTCGGAGTGATAAGGATGATTTGATTTTCTATCGTAATGTAGGATCTAAATTCACCTTATTCGGTGTATAGATCAAGAATGGCAAGAACAAGATGCGGAGTTGGAAACGCGAACGAAAACAGGAATCAACCACCTGTAATCGAGCAAGCACCTGTTGTAGCAGCAGCACCTGGGCCAATGACAATGGCTGGTGTACAATTGATGATTCAGACAATGTTGGATCGTCAGATCGAAGAAACTAGACGTCTTCTTCAACAGAATCGTGAAGAACCTTCGATGCCGATTATGCAGCCCGAATTAAGTGAAGGGTAGTCGGAAGGAGGAAACTTCAGTGGGACCATTGGTCAATCCAACCCACCGATTGTTAGACAAAACAATCGTGATGGAGGAAATGATGGAAGAGGATGTAAATACAAGGATTTTATGGCATCTAAGCCACCGTGTCTATCCGGAAGCCCGACGCCGGTGCAAGTTATGGACCGGATCTTCGAAATGGAGACAATGTTTGAAAGTTGCGAATGCAGCAACAGGCAGAAGACCGCTCTTGCGATCCCTTTGTTAAAATTTGGCGTGTTGAGTTGGTGGAAGCTGTTAGCTGACTCTATGCCCAAGGGAGAAACGAGCAAAATGTCTTGGGAAGACTTTGTGGAACAACTGAAACTGCAATACTGCTCCGAGCAGGACCTTCTGGAAATCAATAATGAGTTTCAGAATTTGAAGAAGGGAAAAATGAGCGTTACTGAATACGCTGCAAGTTTCACAGAAAAGATGAAGCTTATCCCATACCTAGTTCCAACAGAGCTCTCAAAGGTCAATAAGTTTGCCCTCGGACTACCAGCGGACTATGGTCCAATGGTTAAGCAAGCAACCACATTGAAAGCCGCCATCTGGGCTGCTAAGAATGTTGAGACTCAGATCAGGGAGAAGGGTCTGGAGAGATCAGAGGTTGGTGAGAAGAGGAAGTTTGATGGGCCTTCAGGGTCCAACAAGAAAAATAAATTCTCGAAATATGGTTCGAGAGGAGGAGGTGGAGGAGGCGAAGCGAAATGGTGCGACAAATGCAAGAAGAAGCATCTTGGGAAATGTGGCGGGGAAGCCACATGCTTCAAATGTGGAAAGCCAGGGCACTATGCCAACGAATACGGGTGTGGTGAGGAGGGGCACATCTCGAGAGACTGTCCTAAAAAGAAGGAGGCAGCAAGACCTAATATTCCACCAAAGCCAAGGGCATTCCACATGATCCTCGACGAAGCAGACAATAACGCGAGGAATTAGGAATAAGGATTTCATATACAAAGATCAAATTATGAAGTAACATATGGTGTAGCCTATTAGAGGCATAGTATAGGGTGAACTTGAACTTTTGTGTAATAGTTTCAAGAATTAATATAAACCAATGGTTTTGTTATTTGATGTATTGAGTGACACCTATCGGAAGATGTCGAAGGTGGTATCTTGCCTTTAGTTTATGTCTGATAAAATAACAGTACGTTTAAAGGAGTACGGTACGTCTGAAGTACACCTTCGATTGGCAGGATGATGGAACGATTGGTGTAATTCTTGAAGTTGTCCCATAATCTGGAATTTCCATCACCAATCAAGTTAAAGTAGAATTGATGATTGAAGATGCGCATGGAAGAAGTCCTAGTAGAGTCTAGGAAAATTTCTATGATTATTTGGACACATTCGTATGTGTTAAATTGTTTTGTGATTTTAGGACTTGGGGACTGCGAGACAATACTTGGGACGAGTATGAGTAGGTGTGAATAGTAGTAGAGATCTATACTACTGGAAGCACAGGACTCACGCTTGGATCAGGGAAAGTCACAAGGTTACCAAGAAGCTAGTAATTGATTCCGTTTTATTCAAGTATGTCATTACCATTGTTTCGGTAATGACTATTAAGATGGTTGTTATTCTGACCCTAGTGGTCATATCGAATTGAGTCCGACTACAATGAGTTTGTTACGTGGTTCGAAGAACCAAGCTCGATGTAACATCTGACTTAAGTCAGAAGGGTGAAATCAATGTGACCAATTGTATCGTGCTCGTTGTTAAAGAAGTTAGTACCTAGAAATGCTACATGTTAAAATGTGGTTATATCGCATTAGAATATGAAGGAAGGTATATTCCATTCTGGAATTTGACTCTAAGAGACTTGAGTCTAAGCGTTGCATCATACGATGAGAGATCATTAGAGAATGACCCATCGGTCTATTACAATAGATAAAGGAAAGTATTTATCCTAAGAAGAAGAAGGAGTCCACAATAAGGACTTATTGTGTAACTTGAAGGTTATGATTGAAAGTCCAACATAATACGAAAAGCAGATGCAAGATTGAGCATCGTCTGCAGTCATGAAGCCCTAGAGTTAGATACTCTTTCGAGGAAACATTGAAGTTACAGTTATTACTTAGGATGGAAAGATAACGTATGGAATCATTATACAAGTCCTATTTTTGATGATGATTTCGGGACGTAATCATCCTAAGGGGGAGATAATTGTAACGCCCGTAGATCCGGGCTAGTCAATTTAGAGAAAATAAGCATCAAAAATGAGTTTTTGATGGAAGATTATTTATAAGGAGTAATCTTAACTAAGTTGTGATATATGTTACAAGGATTCCGTACATATAAAGAACGCCGAAATCCGAGTTATAACGAAGAAGTTATGACCTGTCGAAGTTTCGCGACAGAACCGGCACGACACAGCGTGACGTAAATAGTGAATTTACGTTAGAGTGATATTTAGCCTTAGTGATCTAAACGGAAGTCGCAGAGTTCGTTAAACCGAGAGCGTGCATAAAAAGAACGTCTAAATCTGACTTCGTATGAGGAAGTTATGATTTTTCTAAGTTTCGACTTAGCGGTAAACAGCCCAAATCTCGAAATTAAGATCGAGTGATATTTGGCCGAAACAATCTAAACGAGAATCGAAGATCTCGTCGTTAATAGTCCAACGGTAAAAAGACAGACGAAAACGGACGTCGGATGAAGAAGTTATGATTTTATAACGGAGTTTTCCTATCCCGACCTACTAAAAATAATATAATAAAAATAAATTCAAAATTAGCCGATGGAGTCTAAATGAAAGTTGTAGATCATAGTCTCACCTACGCGTGGATGTAAAGAACGTCGAAAACGGAGCTCGTATGTGAAAGTTATGAATTTTTGAAGTTCGAGACACACATACCAAAGCTTATCCGAAGAGTACGCCCAGCGTAACCGAAGTACGCCCATCGTACTGCTTGTAGAGGCATTACGCCCAGCGTAATTAGGATTTACGCCCAGAGTAAATTGGGGTTTCAGCCCCTATAAATAGAAGTCGTGGGCTGCCGATTTTGGTTGCTCATTTCTTTCTCTCTCACTCGTTTTACCTCGTTTTACGTGCAAGCTTTACCCCCGAAGCCCCGGTATCATTCCCGACACCCGAAGCCCCGAGGATTCCGAGAAGTAAAGTTTCTGAGCCGAGACTTTGCCCGCGTAAAGCTAGGTTTTGGATAAAACGTCCTGGTTTTATCGAAAAAGATTATTTTAAGAGACGAGGTGATGTCCGATCATCGTGTTATCAAGTGAGTGTATATTCGTTTTCTTCTAACACATAGATATGAATTATTCTTTATAAAATCCGTGCTATGTGTTTATATATTATTTGTTTATTTGAACTAGTTGTTGAATGGATGTTTTGTAAAGGTTTTAAGTTGTATATAAATGTATATATATTTTATCTACTAATAGGTTGGGTAGAACATGGGTAGATAGTTGGTGTGTGATGAAATAAAAGGATGAGAGGCCTCGATGTTGTTGTTGATCTAGTCATCTAGCGGAGTATGGATGACGACCACAGACTCTTTCTAGACAGTCTAGTGGAACACTAGCAGGCTCATAACCTGTAGGTGTTGTGAACGATGTGTTCACCGGTGTACTCATCCCCCTCATGGTTGCCTTTAGGACATTTATTGTGGAGGAAACCCCTTCGCAGTAATGTCCACCCCGATGAAAATCCTTAGACTAGGTCCCTTGTGATAGTTGTTTTAGGGACATAAAGTGAGGATAACGGGAATGGGTAATCGGGTTATTGTTGGTTGATGAACTAAATATAATTATTTATTGTGGGTTGAAAACCCTATATGCTCACCAGGCTCCCAAGCCTGACCCACTCAGTTTTTCTTTTTATTACAGGTAGTGGCAGGAGAGCATAAGTTGGATGACATTGTCAAGAAAATATTGGGTTATAGACCAATAGTTATATGTAACTGTTGTAAGGTCTATTTTGTATTGTTTATGCTTTTGGTCTGTATCGGAACATGACATCCCGAGGTTTTTGTTATATAATGAAAATACATTTCTTTATGAAATGCTTTGATAAATTCTTATCCTATTTTGTTTTGGGAACAAATTCCGCAACTCTTTTAATCAAAGGATTACTCTGATTTTATTTAAAATCATAAATTAAATTGGTCTTTTATGGCCGTGATTTTGGGGATGTCACATTTTCCAAACCCTAATTAGGGTTATCCAACCCAATACTAGCCCATTAGTCCATTGGTTGGGATTTTAGGTCACATTGGGCCTTATTGGCCCATTAGGGTTCCATTGGGCCCACTAGGGTTTCTTTGGGCCCATTAGGGTTTCATTTGTCCCACATTGTCCAAACATCCCCCAAACGAGGTCCAAACGCAATCTAAGCACACCGCCACCCGACACGGCGGTCGGTGGTGGCAGGAGGAGGCAACCACCACTCTACGGTGGTGGTTTGGGGTTTTCTCTTCATTATTTCACTTTTTGTTACAATTACAATGCTAAAAAACCAAATAACCCACACACACTAACACACCTAAATTCATAGCAAAACACACACACACATCCACCTAGTGGTGGCCGGCGGTGGCAGGTGGTGGCCGCCACCACCTCAAGGTGGTGGTGGTGGCTGTTCTTGTGAGTTCTAGCCAACGGAGTCACCTACAACACAAACACCACAACAGAAACACACCCACACTCCCGGCTTGTGAGTCACGAATGCAGCCCCTTTTTCCGATGGCATACGGCGACCATGGCGGTGACACAAAAGGAGGGAAGCAGTGGCGACTATCGGCGGCTGTGGCTACTCCTTCTACATTCTCGACGCCCATCGTCGGTCTTCGTCCTCAACCACGACAGAAGTGGCAACAGCAGCGGCATAAATGGAAGAAGGTGGCAGTGACACATTCACGTCGTCGGCAACGGCGTTCATGGCAGTCCTTCTGATTGCTCACATCATCACCGGCGGCTAGGGTTGGCGCTTCAAGGCCAGGCGGCGGGCACTCGTGAGCGACAGCAGCGGCGGAGAGGCACCTGCTCGAGTCCCCGCCGGCAGCCACGTCTTCAACAGCATGACAGCAGCTCGTCGGCGTCCTTGGAGGGAGGTGGCGTCGATTGAAGGTGAGAGGAAGGCATAAGGTGGGTTGCGGCTGATGTAAACGAATTAGGTTTAAGGTTACAGGGCAATGCAACAGTTTATACCGCTCCTTTCAAAACTATTATCCATATTGACAAAACCCCCCCTCCTTCTCCTTTCCTTTCATATTAAACCCCAAAATTACCATTTAACCCCTGACTCCTTAAAATCCTTTCAACTTTGATCCAATACTTACCAAATAACCCCCATCTCTCATAATTCATTACAATTTCGGTACAATATTTACCAAACACACCCTAACCTCTGAAATCCTTTTCAAACAAATCCCGAAATTACATTTTAACTCCTGAGACTCTAAATCATGACATTTGGCTACCCGAAACCAACACCCCGCTAATTATTATTTGATTTTGGCTATAATAACATAAAATAATAATAAAAATTACTTCTCGGGGTTTCGGGTTTATCATTTAATTATTTTATTTAAAACGGGATGTTACAACTCTCCCCCACTTAAATTTGATTTCATCCTCAAAATCGTTTCTTATCATTCCTTACACGCCAGACAACTTGAGCAACACGGCCCCAACTACGAGCATAACCCCAGCCCTTCCAAGGTAACCACAACCAACCCTCACAGGGTTCCAAGACCTGAAAATAAACAAATCCCTTGCAATATGATCACATTTACTCAATCCGAAATCTGAAGTCTCGAGATGGTCTGGCTCCATGACAGACTGCCCACACTGGATCATTGTCGAATGCATTGCACTTAACTCCCAACTGGCTACTCAACTTCTGATAACCTGAGGTTCCCACTAGAAAACAGAATCACAAATCCCACACTGCTAACTATGATCCTTTAGTTCCCGAACCACATACATATAATAACCGGCTCATAAACACAAATACTCATACCTGGCCCAATCAGCCTCGGGCTGGACTCGGGCTGGAATACCAGGCATGCCTACGACGGGTCCAATCATCCCTAGGATGGAATACCCTCGTATCACACACATGTTTGGTCCAATCAACCCTCGGGTTGGAATACCAAACATGACAGTTCCACTCAATGGTAGGGTCCAGTCATCCTCACGATGGAATACCCTATATTGGAATACAACTATATACATAACTCGGTCTAACCCATAACTTGAAATCCAAGGACCTATCCTTGCATCTCATCCAAAATCCTTTGATTCGTCACAACCGAGTAACACTCATCTGAAATACCGGGTTCCGGCCCGGTCGTGGAGCTAAAGGACTCCCACATAGTTGCCTCACACGACTTCCGAACAAAATCCTTCCCTGGAACAAATTGCCACTAGTTATCATGCCACTGCGACTCTAACAACTTTCTGATCCAACTGATTGGATCCATGCGTCAAATCTTGACGTCACCAAATCCAAGGCTAAAAGTGATTGCTACATGACCAATGGTAGCCTTACATCACAAGCAACCTTAAGCAATCCATTGCTTCCTTGATCTCATAATTGTAGTGACGTTCCTACAGTCCTATCACTGCCTCAACCCGATCCAATCCGTCTGGGTAATTCCGAAATCCAATCTGTGGTTTTCCATATCCTCACTGCTACACCCGAACTGGTGGTTACTACTGTCCCTTCCATGTCCTAACAACGCGCTCATGTTATCTACCAACCTAGTGAATGTTGCGGCTACACCCACAGACTTACATCACTCTAGTACTATCTGCTAACCTTGTGAATGCTACGGCTACACCCGCAGACTTACAACACTTCTCATCCTACCTGATTGCTAGTGAATGGTACGGATACCCCCGCAGTCTTATAACACTTTCCATACCGGTCGATCACACACTCGACCTAACACACAACTGAACTTAATTCATGGCTAGAATCCCAACTTGATTTCCCCAAGTTCTTTTATCAAGCACCGAGAAGACGCGATTCACATGCTCGGGAGTTTTACCGAACTCCGAACTCACACAACAATCAAACCAAGCAGCCACTAGGGTTGTCTTCCTTCCTGAAAACGATGCGAAACTTATCCCAGTTTCAAAACCGATCCTGCTTTTGCGTTCCGGGACGATTCTCCCCCACTTAGATTCAACTAAGTCTTCACAATACATGAAAATTTGAGAATTCTCAATCCTTCTCACTTTCCAATGATCGATCTGATGACAACCAGACCTTTCCAATTAGTACTCCTTTACTAGCCAACCCCAAATGATCACACGCTTCTAATAACTAGATGAACACTTCCTGAATCCCCGGGAAACCAACAGTCCCTTATGCTCGAATGATCCCACACCCAAATCTCGAAGTCCAAAGAGAGATGCTCCAACTAGTGTCTCAACAACGAGCTACTTCCCTTGGCGCTTCCCTCCACCAATCAATAATGGTTACTAAAACCACTGAATCCTGAAAATGCTGAATAACCATCCTGTGGGACCCTGTCCGCAGACCTCCCTCATAATACCCTTCTTCCCAAAGTGATCCAAACAAATCTTTCGCTCTCGGGCTCTAGAAATGATATCATTCAGGGTCTCGCAACCTGACTCACTCACTAGCTCAATCGTACTCATCTGAACTGCAGTAGCTGAAGCAACCTCTGTCCTAAACCGGGCTACAACAACTCCCAAGAGATAGTCTCAAATACCGAAAGTGCAATAGATCGCACAACCCATCCTTACTGTCCGCTGCAAGAGACCCAAGGCGAATCGGATCTTAGGTCCTACGGGTCAGAACGGAAATCACGTACGCCTCATAAGATACTCATGCCACATCGACCCACCTGCGCTCACCAGCACTGAGATACTGTCGCCAACTCCTGCGACTAACTGACCCCAAATTGGAATACAACCTGATCCTGGGATCCCAAATCTGCTCATTCTTTCGAGCTCGAAAACTGAAAGGGCACAATCATTACCCTATAAAATGACATTCCAATCCATCAATTAACCATCCTACTTCCAGATGCAAAACCCCAGCTGAACATAATCATCACACCTCTCCGGAGTCCCCGCTACTCATATTCCGTCCTCGAGCAAAACCCCCGAGCCTCAAATCTAGAAACTGTGACAACCGTCAAAATTAAGTCAAGTCAAAGTCAAACAAAGTCAACAAGTCAAAACCAATCGACTCAATTAACCCTTGTATATTAGGGTTTACACTATGTAATTACTGTACAATGTAATATTTTAATGAGAGAAACATTATTTGGAAAGTTCGTGTGTTGAATTTCCTAAGTCTCAAATGCAGTAAACGTTGAACCAAAACGATAAAAAAATTATTGCACACTCATCGAGAGTGTGTACGACACTAAAACACAGTTTAACGGGGTTTACGAACCTTGCGTTGTGAAGCCGGACACTCAAATTAATCACAAACGAAACCTCTCTAAATCGTTTTCACTCTATCTCTTTCTATTTGAAATCTCTCCCAAATCTCTCCCAAATCTCTCTCAAAAGTTACTTTAACTTTTTGTAATCATTCGGGCCATCCCGACCCTTAACCGGGTCAAAAACCACTTGAAACGGGGTAAAAACGGGTAAAATAACCTTAAGGAACCAAAACCCTCCTATTAGAAGCGAAAACTCTCATGAGAAGCCTCTCAGGACCGAAGCCTCTCAGGACCGAAGCCTCTCATGAGAAGCCTCTCAGGACCGAAGCCTCTCATTAGAAGCCTCTCAGGACAGAGGCCTCGAATGAGAAGCCTCTCAGACAGCCCATGCGAGAGGTCTCGCAGACGGCCCCTTTTTACCGGTTTTTCGACTACAACTTCGTTTTAACTCCGTTTTTCATTATTTTAACGTGGGATTTTCACCCAAAACTTTATTTTATAAACTAAGGCCCCAAAATATATAAATCCCCAGGGCTTTTATAAAAATATATTAAAAGAATTAGTGGTTGAACTAATTATTGAGGGAATATTTGCTTTTCCTTAATTTATGGCAAAAGCAAACCACCACCACCTCACTCCATGATCAGCCACTCTTTCCCACTACTGCTTGTCACCTTAGTGGACCTTTACACCCAATCTCCAGCTCTTCCCACGTTCTAAGAGCTGGAGGATTGATCCTCTCTCCTCATTCTCCGTAAAGTTCTTTCATTCTACACTTAGCAACCAAAGGACACTCTCCAAAATTCTCTCATCTTTTCTCTCAACTTCAAGAACTTCAAGGATTTCTTCGGGGATTTCTTTCTTCAATTAGTAAGTATCTTCATCATTCATATAATTATTACACTCCATTCTACTCAAATCATTGATATCTTACACAAATTCCATCTTATTCGATGTTAGATTCTCGAATCATCAAGACATCTTCTTAGTATTCTTGGGTTGAACACTTCCTCTCTCTCACTTTCATCTACTGAAACCACATAGGGTGAGTTCATACCCCTACATTTACATGTTTTCTTAAGTTTTAAGGGGGGAATACAAGTAAAATCATCAAGAACACAATTAAACTTTTTCTAACAGATTACATCAGAAAAGATGGACTTTAATCACGGACTGTTTTGGTCAACTTAAATATTTTAGTTTTCAAAACTGTTCCAGGTGCAAGTAGTTCAAACTCTTAGCTTTAAAATGGCTACTTGCACATCTCCATATGATGTTTCTACAATTTATCGTGATTTTTACAAAACTGCCTATCATTTCAGAGGCAAACCCGGACCAGCCTGTGATTATGGACATTTTGACCTCTGTTAGAGATCACTAAAAATCATGATAAAATTTATGAACAAACTAGACTCATATTCCAAACTCTCATAATTTGTGGATTTGGATTTGGAGCTTTGATGATTTTTCTATAAATTTTCTAAGAACAGTAACAGAAACTGTATTAAACGAAAAGTTGCTGTCAATTTCATTTCACCTTGTAACATGTTGAGCAAGGTGTATATCTTTATCTGATTATATGTTATTGCAATATATGACATTTTATCTTAATATTTAGACACACATCAGTTTACAAATGGATTTGGACATATAAAATATAAAGAATAACAAGTGATTATAATCAAAGTACAACCGATACATTCAAACATTTAATAAACTATTTTGAATATAGTTTGCATACATTACTACGTACTACCCTTGGTTGATAAACTATAATAGGTATAGTTTATGATACATTACATAACACATACATTTAAAAAGGGTACATTTATACAAAGGATATTTTCATTAAGCAAGGTACGGCCATACGGTACCAAGTTTTCATAACACGTAATTCCGTTAATGACTTTGTGAGACATTTACTTCAAATTACCATTAAGTCATGTATTGTAACCAGAGTCTCCTTGAGGGAGAGCGTGATAGTTGTGTATAGATCTATATTGGGTTTGACAAACCCACACCTAAACTGCATGCAACAGTTAGACCGATAGGTCTGGGGTGACAAATGTCATAACATTTCCGACGCCTGAAGAACGTTGTTTTAGGCAACCTTGGTCATAGTATGGTTATAATAAACTCACATAAAGTATTAATAAACATTGGAATTTACGGGAACTTCATTAAAATTTAACGAGTTTATGTCGATTTAAACTTGCATTGTTTTACTATAAATATGACAAATTACTTGTACATTTCAGTCTTTGGGTTTTAAGACTACATTTACACATTAAGGAAAATATTGGATTTTCTAACACAAATACTACTTTTACAAACGAAAGGCTTTTAATAATACCAAACAAAAGCTTATGAACTCACCAACCTTTGTGTTGACACTTTTTCAAACAACTTGTATTCTCAGGAAATCATTAAACAGGTAACCAAGTGCTTTTGAGGATGGGGCTCTAAGGCGTCTACTATTTCATATTTTGTCAACATATTGTAATTGATTCATAAACATGTAATTCATACAATGATGTCACTTTTTCAATTATATATATGTTGGTTGTGTTTGCTTCAATTACTATTACAATTGTTGTTATGATACTATACATGAAGTCCTCCACCCCCGGATGTTTCCGCCATCCTTGGTTTGGGGGTGTGACAGATTGGTATCAGAGCACAGTTTATAGTGAATTAAGTATATCAAACCACATAAGATATACAAACTATAAACACAATTGGGACTAATAGTCTCTGATTTGTGCATTTTTCAAATAAATATACTCTTAGAAACTAAATGATTTTCTTGATTGAAGTATACATACATACATTACATGCTCGCATGGTATCATAACTAGCGAAAACATAAAGCAAAAGAAGAAGAGTTGAACGTTTTGAGTATGCCTTAGTATATGTGGATTAAATCTGGGAAGGATATAGCCTGATCAACTATATCTGTCCGGGAATTGACTTGCATATACCGGGGGATGGTCAGGATGGGCAACAATCTAACAAACCTAATAACACACTACAAAGGATACTTTAAGAACTCAAAACTAAACATTTACAAATACTATAGGAGTATTTTGTGTTACTATAATAAATTATCTGAGAATTAAATAGGTCTTTATTTATAGATCAATAGCTGCTAAGTGGATGCGCTAAGGTCATATGTAACTAAGATGCTATAGACTTCGAATTTATGTATCTTTGTTTCACTTCCTGTCCTTGTTTGGTTGTGGTCTTGGAGTTAGGGTCATCTATTCCAAGGACTATTATATCTTAATCATATATGACTTGTATGCACTCTGCAACTAATTAAGTAACCGATAAAGATCATTTTAAAATATAATATATTAATTATGTCCCGACTAAATTAGTATATGTGAAACTTTTACAAACAGTCATATACTTGGAAACAAGGAAACTCAAATAAAATATTTTATACTTTCATTTTACCTCATAACCCAATGTATTGGGTCAATTAAAAGTATAAAATCGTATGTATCGTAAACATACCGGAAAACAACGTAATAATATACTTTATGTATAAAAGATTTCTCTTCCTATAAATATACTTTTACTAAAAGTACATTGGTTTACGACTTATGACAGAACCATGCCGCTAAGGAGAAGACCAAGACCTTCCGGCAACACAGCAACACCTCCTCCGCCGCTGCCTCCACAGATTGATCCTGCGATGTTCCAGGCTGCAGTAACAGCAGCCGTAGCGGCCGCAATATCGCAGATAGGGACAAATGGAGCTGGTGGTTCTGGATCGGGTGCTACAAACTCAAACCATGGAGACAGTACGTGGCGTGCAAGAGAGTGTTCCTATAAAGACTTCACCAATGGCAAACCCGACAACTTCAATGGGAGCGGGGGAGTCATCACTTTAATGCAATGGTTTGAAAAGACTGAAGTAGTCTTTCAAGTGTGCTCTTGCCCCGAAGCGAGCAAAGTTAAGTTCGCAGCCTTCACTTTCACCGGCCGGGCCCTTACTTGGTGGAACTGTCGGATTAATTCACTTACTCTCGAAGTGGCTAGCTCCATATCCTGGGCAGAACTAAAAACCTTGATGATGAAGGAGTACTGCCCGAGAGGTGAAATTCAAAAGCTGGAACAAGAACTTTGGAACCTCAGGATGACGGGCTCCGACCTTGAAACCTATACCACCCGATTCAATGAATTGGCTCTCCTCTGCCCAACAATGGTTACTCCGGAGGAGAAAAAGGTGGAACGATACCTCTAGGGACTAACATCCCGGATTCACGATAGCGTACTAGCCTCGAAACCCACTACTTTTGCAAGTGCCAAAGAATTGGCACAACAACTTATCGACCATAGAGCCAGCCAAGGCACTATAGCGACCACCACTGATCAATCAAAAGGGGGAAACAACAAAAGGAAGTTTTGGAACCAAAAGAAGAGCCAACCAGCACAAGACCCCGCTAAGAAGCAACAAACTGTTGCTGTCTATGCTGCCACTACTGCTACCACTCCAGCACCACCGAAGCCATATGCTGGAACCCTACCCAAGTGCAACAAGTGCAACTTTCACCATAATGGTGCTTGTAGGGAGATGCACTGTAACAACTGCGACAGGAAGGGGCACACTGCTCGTTTCTGTAAAGCGCCGGCTCGACCAATCAACCAAGTCGCCAGTACAGGGGCAATCCGAACCTGCTACAACTGTGGAGACGCAGGTCACTTCAAAAGAAACTGCCCCAAAGCACAAGCCCCTAATGCTGGTGGAGTAGGAAGAATCCTGGCAATAGGACATGGGGAAGCAGTTGAGGATCCCGCGGTGGTTACCGGTACGTTTCTCCTCAATAACTCTTATGCATGCGTACTATTCGATAGTGGAGCGGAGAGGAGTTTCGTGAGCCACCAATATAAACAATTACTTGAACAAAATCCCCAATCACTAAAGGATACTTATGTAGTAGAAATGACAAATGGGAAAGTAGAACGCACTAGCGATATATATTCAGAGTGTACTCTCACTCTAGACAACCATACATTTAAAATTGACCTGATGCCGGTCACCATAAAAAGCTTCGACGTAATCATCGGGATGGATTGGTTAGTTCCTCACCGTGCCGACATTCTATGTTACGAAAGGGCCGTTCGCCTCAATCTACCAAATGGCGAAACCCTTCTCATCTATGGTGACAAACCTAGTGCGAATTTACAAATCATCTCATGCATCAAAGCCCAAAAGTATCTCTGGAAGGAGTACCACGCCTTCTTGGCCCACGTAGTAGACAAGAAACAAGACGTGAAAGACATCAAAGACATCCCCGAAGTGTGTAACTTCCCGGATGTGTTCCCAGAAGATCTTCCTGGTGTACCACTCGCACGACAAGTCGATTTCAGAATTGACTTAATACCCGGAGCTACCCCCGTAGCCAGAGCTCCATACCGCCTCGCACCAACAGAAATGCAAGAGTTGTCCAGTCAGTTGAACGAGCTTTTGAGCAAAGGGTTCATCAGACCAAGCTTCTCACCTTGGGGAGCACCAGTCCTTTTTGTAAAGAAGAAGGACGGATCCTTTCGCATGTGCATCGACTATCGGGAACTAAACAAACTCACCATCAAGAACCGATATCCTCTACCCCGAATCGACGACCTTTTCGACCAACTCCAAGGAGCAAATTTCTTCTCAAAGATCGACCTAAGGTCAGGTTACCATCAGCTACGAGTTCAAGAAGAAGATATTCCCAAAACGGCATTTAGAACTCGCTATGGGCACTACGAGTTTGTGGTGATGTCCTTCGGTTTAACAAACGCACTTGCGGTATTCATGGACCTAATGAATAGAGTGTGTCGACCCTACCTAGACAAGTTTGTAATCGTATTCATCGATGATATCTTGATCTACTCGCGAAGCGAAGAAGAGCATCACCTACATCTACGCCAAGTGCTAGAGACACTAAGAGCGGAGAAGCTTTATGCTAAGTTCTCTAAGTGTGAATTCTGGATTAGAGAAGTGGATTTCCTTGGCCATGTGGTAAGTGAGAAAGGCATACATGTGGATCCCTCCAAGATCAAGGCAATCGAGAATTGGTTAGCACCCAAGACGCCAACCGAAATTCGACAATTCCTTGGGCTTGCTGGCTACTACCGAAGATTTATACAAAACTTCTCCAAGATTGCGAAACCACTCACCACCTTGACGCAGAAAGGTGTGATATTCAAGTGGGAAAATAAACAAGAAACTGCTTTCCAAACATTAAAACAAGCCCTATGCAGCGCACCGATCTTGTCTCTCCCAGAGGGAACTGAAGACTTCGTAGTGTACTGTGATGCTTCGAATCAGGCCTCAGATGTATGCTCATGCAGAGAGGGAAGGTTATCGCGTATGCATCAAGACAGCTTAAGACGCACGAGGTTAATTATACTACGCACGACCTGGAATTAGGAGCAGTGGTATTCGCTTTGAAGATCTAGAGACACTACCTCTACGGCACGAAATGCACTATCTTCACTGATCATAAAAGTCTTCAGCATATCCTCAATCAGAAAGAGCTCAACATGCGATAGAGGAGATGGGTAGAGTTGCTGAATGACTACGAGTGCGAAATTCGTTATCATCCGGGCAAGGCCAATGTAGTGGCTGATGCTCTAAGCAGGAAGGAGTACTCGGGCCGCCGAGTAAAATCCTTAACAATGACGATCCATTCCCACACGACCATACAAATCAAGGAAGCTCAACTAGAAGCTTTGAAACCAGAAAAGGTGGCAGGAGAGACATTAAGGGGAATGGATAAAAACTTAGAAGTCAAGGATGATGGAGTACGTTATCTCATGAATCGAATCTGGACACCGAAGTTCGGTGGACTCCGAGACGTCGTCATGAATGAAGCACACAAGACTCGATACTCCATCCATCCCGGGTCAGATAAGATGTATCTGGACCTCAAGAAATTATACTGGTGGCCGAACATGAAAGCTGAGATTGCTACCTATGTGAGCAAGTGTCTGACTTGCGCCAAGGTCAAAATCGAATACCAGAAACCATCCGGGCTATTACAACAGCCGGATATACCTGAGTGGAAGTGGGAACGAATAACCATGGACTTCATAACCAAGCTGCCTAAGACATCGGGCGGGCTTGACACCATATGGGTAATCGTAGACAGATTGACCAAATCAGCACACTTCCTACCGATAAAAGAAACCGACAAGATGGAGAAGCTGACTAGAACGTACATCAAAGAGATTGTACGACTCCATGGTGTGCCGATATCCATTATCTCCGATAGAGATAGTAGATTTACCTCACGGTTTTGGCAGTCTCTACAAAAATCATTGGGAACTAGGCTTGACATGAGTACGGCCTACCACCCACAAACCGACGGACAGAGCGAACGAACCATTCAAACGTTGGAAGACATGTTAAGAGCTTGTGTGATAGACTTCGGTAAAGCATGGGATACCCATCTACCGCTTATCGAATTCTCCTACAATAACAGCTATCATACTAGCATCAAAGTCGCTCCATTCGAAGCTCTTTACGGTCGCAAATGCAGATCACCCCTGTGTTGGGCTGAGGTGGGGGATACACAGCTAGCTAGAGGGCAAGTCTCTAATAGCACCCTCACTGGCCCTGAAATCATAAGGGAAACCACAGAAAAGATCGTTCAAATTCGAGAAAGACTGAAAGCGTCTCGCGATCGGCAAAAGAGTTACGCAGACAAACGACGCAAACCCTTGGAATTCCAGGTGGGTGATCGTGTACTACTAAAAGTTTCCCCTTGGAAAGGAATGATACGATTCGGCAAACGCGGGAAACTAAATCCAAGGTACATCGGGCCATTCGAAATCCTTGACAGGATTGGGCGAGTAGCATACAAACTTCGATTACCTCAGGAACTCGACAAAGTACATCCCACATTTCATGTGTCGAACCTAAAGAAGTGTTTGTCTGATGAGACACTCGTAATACCACTCGACGAAATCGAAGTTAACGAAAATCTCCACTTCGTGGAGGAACCAGTCGAAATCATGGATCGGGAAATCAAACGAACGAAACAAAGTCGTATTCCCATCGTGAAGGTCCGTTGGAACGCTAAACGAGGGCCTGAGTTCACATGGGAACGCGAAGATCAAATGAAACAAAAATACCCACATCTTTTCCCAAACTCTTGATGTCCCAGTCAAATGCAAATTTCGGGACGAAATTCCTTCTAATGGGGGGATGATGTGACAACCGTCAAAATTGAGTCAAGTCAAAGTCAAACAAAGTCAACAAGTCAAAACCAATCGACTCAATTAACCCTTGTATATTAGGGTTTACACTATGTAATTACTGTACAATGCAATATTTTAATTAGAGAAACATTATTTGGAAAGTTCGTGTGTTGAATTTCCTAAGTCTCAAATGCAGTAAACATTGAACCAAAACGATAAAAAAATTATTGCACACTCATCGGGAGTGTGTACGACACTAAAACACGGTTTAACGGGGTTTACGAACCTTGCGTTGTGAAGCCGGACACTCAAATTAATCACAAACGAAACCTCTCTAAATCGTTTTCACTCTATCTCTTTCTATTTGAAATCTCTCCCAAATCTCTCCCAAATCTCTCTCAAAAGTTACTTTAACTTTTTGTAATCATTCGGGCCATCCCGACCCTTAACCGGGTCAAAAACCACTTGAAACGGGGTAAAAACGGGTAAAATAATCTTAAGGAACCAAAACCCTCCTATTATAAGCGAAAACTCTCATGAGAAGCCTCTCAGGACCGAAGCCTCTCAGGACCGAAGCCTCTCATGAGAAGCCTCTCAGGACCGAAGCCTCTCATTAGAAGCCTCTCAGGACAGAAGCCTCGCATGAGAAGCCTCTCAGACAGCCCATGCGAGAGGTCTCGCAGACGGCCCCTTTTTATCGGTTTTTCGACTACGACTTCGTTTTAACTCCGTTTTTCATTATTTTAACGTGGGATTTTCACCCAAAACTTTATTTTATAAACTAAGGCCCCAAAATATATAAATCCCCAGGGCTTTTATAAAAATATATTAAAAGAATTAGTGGTTGAACTAATTATTGAGGGAATATTTGCTTTTCCTTAATTTATGGCAAAAGCAAACCACCACCACCTCACTCCATGATCAGCCACTCTTTCCCACTACTGCTTGTCACCTTAGTGGACCTTTACACCCAATCTCCAGCTCTTCCCACGTTCTAAGAGCTGGAGGATTGATCCTCTCTCCTCATTCTCCGTAAAGTTCTTTCATTCTACACTTAGCAACCAAAGGACACTCTCCAAAATTCTCTCATCTTTTCTCTCAACTTCAAGAACTTCAAGGCTTTCTTCAGGGATTTCTTTCTTCAATTAGTAAGTATCTTCATCATTCATATAATTATTACACTCCATTCTACTCAAATCATTGATATCTTACACAAATTCCATCTTATTCGATGTTAGATTCTCGAATCATCAAGACATCTTCTTAGTATTCTTGGGTTGAACACTTCCTCTCTCTCACTTTCATCTACTGAAACCACATAGGGTGAGTTCATACCCCTACATTTACATGTTTTCTTAAGTTTTAAGGGGGGAATACAAGTAAAATCATCAAGAACACAATTAAACTTTTTCTAACAGATTACATCAGAAAAGATGGACTTTAATCACGGACTGTTTTGGTCAACTTAAATATTTTAGGTTTCAAAACTGTTCCAGGTGCAAGTAGTTCAAACTCTTAGCTTTAAAATGGCTACTTGCACATCTCCATATGATGTTTCTACAATTTATCGTGATTTTTACAAAACTGCCTATCATTTCAGAGGCAAACCCGGACCAGCCTGTGATTATGGACATTTTGACCTCTGTTAGAGATCACCAAAAATCATGATAAAATTTAGGAACAAACTAGACTCATATTCCAAACTCTCATAATTTGTGGATTTGGATTTGGAGCTTTGATGATTATTCTATAAATTTTCTAAAAACAGTAACAGAAACTGTATTCAACGAAAAGTTGCTGTCAATTTCATTTCACCTTGTAACATGTTGAGCAAGGTGTATATCTTTATGTGATTATATGTTATTGCAATATATGACATTTTATCTTAATATTTAGACACACATCAGTTTACAAATGGATTTGGACATATAAAATATAAAGAATAACAAGTGATTATAATCAAAGTACAACCGATACATTCAAACATTTAATAAACTATTTTGAATATAGTTTGCATACATTACTACGTACTACCCTTGGTTGATAAACTATAATAGGTATAGTTTATGATACATTACATAACACATACATTTAAAAAGGGTACATTTATACAAAGGATATTTTCATTAAGCAAGGTACGGCCATACGGTACCAAGTTTTCATAACACGTAATTCCGTTAATGACTTTGTGAGACATTTACTTCAAATTACCATTAAGTCATGTATTGTAACCAGAGTCTCCTTGAGGAAGAGCGTGATAGTTGTGTATAGATCTATATATGGTTTGACAAACCCACACCTAAACTGCATGCAACAGTTAGATCGATAGGTCTGGGGTGACAAATGTCATAACATTTCCGACGCCTGAAGAACGTTGTTTTAGGCAACCTTGGTCATAGTATGGTTATAATAAACTCACATAAAGTATTAATAAACATTGGAATTTACGGGAACTTCATTAAAATTTAACGAGTTTATGTCGATTTAAACTTGCATTGTTTTACTATAAATATGACAAATTACTTGTACATTTCGGTCTTTGGGTTTTAAGACTACATTTACACATTAAGGAAAATATTGGATTTTCTAACACAAATACTACTTTTACAAACGAAAGGCTTTTAATAATACCAAACAAAAGCTTATGAACTCACCAACCTTTGTGTTGACACTTTTTCAAACAACTTGTATTCTCAGGAAATCATTAAACAGGTAACCAAGTGCTTTTGAGGATGGGGCGCTAAGGCGTCTACTATTTCATATTTTGTCAACATATTGTAATTGATTCGTAAACATGTAATTCATACAATGATGTAACTTTTTCAATTATATATATGTTGGTTGTGTTTGCTTCAATTACTATTACAATTGTTGTTATGATACTATACATGAAGTCCTCCACCCCCGGACGTTTCCGCCATCCTTGGTTTGGGGGTGTGACAGAAACTCATGTGTTATCTTCTCCCGCTCAACCCGCAGAAATATAACGAGTACAGATCATCTTCCTGATCCCAGATAACTGCAACCCTCTACTCATCAGAATATGTACCAATAACAAGTCCCGGTATTGGAAAGCTCGACCAGCTCCTCCCCCTGCCGTCGTTACAGCTGTTGAAGCTGCTGCGGCAGCCGTCTCAGCAATAGCTGCATGGCGCTCGACAAATACTCAACCATGACGGTATTGAAAGACCTAATCATCTCCAAAATTTGTCCCCGAATGATCTCGATCACCTCCTCCCGGATGATCTCCCTGACACGATCCTCTGACAATACTAGCTATCCTGACTGCCAACTCCCGATCTTGACCCGGATCCGGTCTCAAGACGTGTCGTAACCACATTATGATAATACACCAGAAAGATCTCTGATAACCCATATAATGACAAAGAACCAATTCCCAACCAAACCCTAGGGGTTGTGACTTCCTTGCTACGCGTATGGGTCCTATGCTTTCAGTAGTATGGGCCCCTACTACCTTCCATACCTACCCATATTTGTCTCAAGTATCACCACAACACCCTAAGACTATACATACACCTGGTGGTCGCTCAACCTCACTCCTAGGGGAAGGCTAACTGTCTCACAACTGACCTACCGGTCTCACACAGCCCACCCATCCATGAAACTTCCACCAACCCTTCACTACTAGTGTATGCTAGCCATACATAACATTGTATTGGGTTATGAGCATTCTAACACTCCTAAGTGTACATGAAACCCTAAATACCTTGGATCTATGTTTTCTCTATTATACATACAATTATGAACATCCAAGGTATTATCCTAATCTAGCATACAAAATAATAAATATAACAAGATAGAATACATACCTCTTTGATGTAGAATGTCTTCATGAAGCTTGAGTGCCTAGTGCCCCAAGTGTGACACCTCAAATGGTTCACACAACACCAAATACACTTGGAATAACTTGAGAGAAACTTGAACACTCCTTGAAATCGTCTAGCCCTCACACTCACACATTAGTGCACGATTTCTTGAGCCATGAGATTCTTTTATATGGTGGCTATTAGGGTTACACCATGTAACTCATAACTTTACCCATTCCTTATGCTCCATGGATTTTAACCTCCATGGAGTATCCATGGGTCACCCCATGGACTTAGTCCAACATAAGGAATCTTGGATCACAAGCCCACATATATAAGAATGAATGATTTACACAATCAACCCATATATTTAATTAGTCTCCTTTTGATCACTTAATTAATTCCAAATTAATTCTTGATCAATACTAATTAAATAACCTTATTAATATATTAGAACTTATAATATATTAACCAACCTTAAGTGTTATTTCTCTCATTATAGTCTATCCAAATGCATGATGCCATGCAACCCAAATGGACCATGTCGGGTCGGGTCAAGTCTTACCAATTATAGTTATGGACTTAGACATTAATCCAACAGTCTCCCACTTGGATAAGTCTAAAACTATTATTGCGTATGACTTTAGGAACCGATCAGCAATCGTAGCTCTCAAAAGCTTCTGTCGAACTCTGACCTTGTCGATGAACTCTGACCTTTGTCAATGACTTGTCCATTAGATAAGGGATCATATATTCCTCCATTCTAGATATCATATGGACTGAGACATGTATTATCAATCATTCTCTCTGTCCATTTGTTGTTTCCCGATTTCCGATTCATGATGACTGACTGATTGAACAAATCAAATCAGTCCTGGCTTGGCCAAGCACTCACATGTATCATCTTTAAATCATCGAGGGGCCCACATATATCGCTTTTATCCCGAAGGTAAAAGGAATGGATAAACTTCGACTCATATGGCTTGTTCTACTACTTGTTGAATCATACACAAAGGCACGTTTTATAACATCGAGTTACCAATGCGTTTTCGTGCAATCAATGTATAACCAACTCATAGTAACAAATCATATCTCTAGGTTTGAAGAATATAAGATATTATCGTCTCATGATCACTCGTGATAAAATCCATGAAGTGATTCAAATGAGCGCGGGTTGAATCCAATACTCAGAACTTATGAGCACTCATGAGTGTTGTAGCACCACTTTGTCCACCAACTTGGACCTCTACAAACCAACCCATGACAGTCTTGATTCATATCTACTTCCAACATATGACCGACTGTGGATGGTTTGAATAACTTAATCATTCAGGAAGAGCGACTTAGTTATTCTGGAAGTCAAAACATGCAAAGTGAAACACAAGAATAAATGAATCAAATATGGTATCAAACCCTATGAATATAAATAAACACTTTTATTTATCACCATACTGATTACTCATTATTCATTGTTTCGGTTTTATCAACTTTATACTTGAATTTAAAACAATAGTTGTCCCATGCTCCAAGCATGTACACTATGTTTTCTAAACACTAGTCATGCCATACACCAAGTATGCATACTATGTTTGTCTATGATCTTTACTTTGTAAAATAGATCAATTGAACATCACTCCAATGATCCTCTTTTCACAGTCCCAAATCCTTACTGCAAATGCAAGAATTCCAAATTCATGCCATTTACTGAAATCTGTTAGATTCTAAACTTATATGCATTGATCCTCTTAATGATTATGCACGAAGTCAGAAAGACTTGACAACAATCATTACAGAGCATTCCAAAGGAGATCAGCTCCTTGGAAACATCCTTCTTTCATTAAGTTTCCTAATCTTACACAGATTGAATAATTTCTAACTTTGAAACATTTCCATATTCCATTTTGACTATCACTTCTGAACAAGAGTTGCCTCCTTACAGATTATGTCAATATGGTCCTTCCAGAATTAACATTATACTTCCAACTGTCCTTGAGCAACCAATCTTTGGTAAACCTTAGATTGTCCTCGACAATTGCTTAATCATTTTAGTCATATCCAATTCTAGACCTTTTCCCTTCATAATGCCCCAGGCATTTGGAAAATTTTAGAAAGGATGAATATAGCACATGTAATCGATCCTATATCCGAAGCATATGGGACACGATTCATGATGTCTCACATAAAGACTAAACCAGTCTTTTGCTATAATATTTCCATTTCAATTTGCCAAGTTCTCAAAATTCAGATTATGAAAAGGGATGCCGTAATCATAATCGAATTTTAGAATGCAAATAATGGACCCATATATAGAATTTCCTTATGTTGAGCCATTCCAACATGAAATTCATATATATATATATATATATATATATATATATATATATATATATATATATATATATATATATATATATATATCCTTGATTAAATACGATTAAAATCTCAATCTAAGCTTTTAGAATTGAAATGAAGTATAATTTCCTCTCCCTTAATTATAGCAAAACAACTTTTTCAACCCCTGCAACCTCACGAATTGAAACTTTTGTTTTCTATAACTAACATTGCTAACTTGCAACCTTTGTCATAATTATCATGCTCCCACTAACATGATGATTATTAGCATAACACTTATGCTCCCACTAGCTTTGACATGTACTCAGAAATCAGCTGATTTTCTTACCAAAGTTCAGATTTCTGATACTAGATTGTTTTGATAAAACTTTATCAAAATCATACACCTCTCTTAGATAGCTCACATGTGTGTCTAAACAATTTTAGAACTATGAAAAGGGATGCCGTAATCATAGTCTCAACTGTTTATACCTTTGCCACTTCTCACAAGTCCATGTTAGTGTGCCGGTAAACCACACACGCTCCACTAATGACTTTGAGAATGCAAATATCACAATTGCTATCTAGCTAAAATCTACTTAGTGAAAGTGTTTCCTCACCATCATTTTCATGAATCGGAGAGAAATCTTATGACACTTAGATTTAATAGTGTATGTGTTCTTATCCATGTGAATTTGTCAAAACCATAATCACAAGACAAGGTTAGTGACAAATCCAAACTCATATTGATTAAACTTGTACAATCTTAAATTCTTGCCATTTGGCAGCTCAGGTGCCTGCCATTGCTTCCAAGTAGTTGTGCAACCAATTGAGAACTCTCAGAACTCCTATGCAAAGCCAACTTGAATAGGCACAAAAATTTCAACACGATAGGTTATAAACCTCAAGTCGTGTGCTAGTGAAGGACTTTAGGTTTTATTCTTGATTAAGTCTTGAAACTTTCAAGAGCTTTAAGACTCCCACTGTCCTCTTGACATATAAGACTCCCTTGTCAAATATTCAAGAAATAGTGTGGATTCTTTATCAAGACTAACACTTTACACAATTGGCCTAAGTTGGTCTCTGTTTTATCCAAAACATCACAACTTACCAATTTCAAATGTACAAGAGTAGATAACCTTTTACTCTTACATTTGACTAGTGTTAACAAACCCTCTTTAAGATATGTCACTCAAGTTACAATCTTGGAGTATGACTCTAAGAATTGTTTTGGAACGAAGTATGACTTATCTTTTTGATTTAACCATTTCAACAATTCATGACTCCTCTTCTTAGTCATAAGAATGCACTAAGATGACTTTAGAGGACCAATTGTGATATGGTATCTTAATCATTAAGATGATCATAAACATGATACTAAAGTACTCTCCCATCTTTTCAGATTTGAGAAAGTTTTATCTTTCTGCCATACTTTGATTCTTCTTATTCGTTGTGTATCACATTGAAACTTCTCCAATGCTACAGACTTATACTTAAACTTATAAGTATAATCATATTTACTGAACTTAAGTAAATCATGACGAATAGTCTTCTTGATCTTTTGTGGTGGACTTGACCAGTACACAAGAATGTGTACTCGATCCCTTAGTCCTTTCCTTATTCACATAAGGAATTAGTCTTAATTTTCCAAGCTGAAAGTTCTCATTCATCATACTATACAACTTGCATGATTCCAAGTTTCAGTCCAATTGAACCTTGGGTGATGAGAATCTTTCCTTATTTGGTAATATTAGACACTACCACAACCGAAAGAATCAAATCCATTTTTCCAATATTGCTATCAATGGAATCTTATAAGCAACAACTTTTCACAAATGCCATTGTAAGGATACTTAAAATAAATAAAATCAAAACCTTTTTCTTTTATTTTAAAACTTTGCGGAAAAACTTATCCTTACAATCCATATGAAAACCTTGTTGTTATCTATTCCTAAGGAATATAAATATCATAACTCTTAAGTAATAGCCCAAAATTCTGATCACCGAACCATGCGATTGAAATCCATCTTCGCGATCAGAATCAGCATGTACTTAATAGAGTTAGACAATGGATTTTACCTGAAGTAGAGCCAAACTTATTGACTTTAACATCCTTAGGTAAATTTGGCAGCTTCGTAACCAATGCCCCTTCCTTTGGCAATAGTTACCTATGGACCCTTGATAATGGGACTATCTCAGACTTCGCCTCTCTCTTTACCATTGGGTCAACCGAGTTGACTATGGCCGATCCCTTTCCATTGGGAAGAGAGAGCTTTACTGGATATCCAATGTCATCATTATCAATGTCCATAGCGTTTTAGGAAGTTGATCTTAGCAAATAGATAAGATCATTAAGGGTCTTGTCTTAGTCTGTTTCATAGAATTCCCAAAAGAACTCACTATGTGACTTAGAAAGTAGTTGAGCCACCAACTTTCTCAAGACTTTGACACCCAACTCTCCCGGCTTGTCAATATGTGACTACATCTCCAAGATGTGATCACACCTAGACCTTGCCTTGCCAATAGGGCTTGAGTGACCTTAAACTTTTTAGGAACTTGTGGGTTAGGGAGAATAATTGGAGGAGGTGAAAGAAGTATGATATTCATGGGACATCATCTTCATTTAGGAAAGCTTGTTTCAAGAGATTTGGGAAGATCATAAATGTCTAGACCAGACATCTTTTTGGGAGATATTCAAGATAGTTGATTTAAAGTCCTTAATATGACACCCAATATGAAATATTAAGGCTAGGACCCAACAAACTATTTTATAACTTAGAAGAGGGATGCCGTAATCCAAGCTATAAAATATTTGAAGGTAGGTGAATGACGATTCACCAATTTCCACCATGAAAAACGAAATAATTTATTAGGTTTTAATTGGATTTGAAAGTCCTAGATCTTTGAGATTCATTGAACTGTTCAAAGGCATGTTTCAATCTCGAGTGTGCCCTTCAGGTTTTGTGACTGGGATGCCGAGGATCACAAAACAAGGTGTGAATAACCATGCAAATATACTTGGTACCCTTAATATTTACCCCTTAATAAGTGTGTCGGTTAACCACACACGCTCCACCGATACTATGATAAATATTAAGTTACCCTTTGCCTACCTTGTTAAGTCCAAGTTAGTGTGCCGGTTAACCACACACGCTCCACTAACGACTTAAGCAAAGTGCAAAGTGTAATTTCATGGGTTAGCACCAAATTCACATTTTCCTAAGTAACTAAGATTAGGTATTAATAAGAGTTTAGTTACTTAGTATTTATCATTAATACTTTTAATGAAAGGAGAATTATAGTCCTTGTCCTACCCGTTCGGCTAACGACCCTTCACCAGTCAAGGAAGCGGTGGGTGAGAGTGGACACCCATTAAGCTGCCATGTTATAGGCAGTAACCTTATACCTCCCTTATAGACCGGCTTCGTGAATGAGGCCTACTAACGGTAAGACTGACTTTACTCTTATACATATATATAAATATTATTAACTTATAATATTATAAAGTATAAGGGTTGAATTTTAACTTTTAAAATTCTAAGGGCTAACTTGGAATTAAAGTATTCATAAGTGAAAACTTTTCAAATTCCAAAACTTGAGGGCAAGTTTTGAAACTATTCAAAACTAATTAATTCCATAACTTATGAGTTTAAAGTAGTTTTAATTAAATATATTTTTTTTTAATTAAAACCCTTCAAGTTCCATAACTTGAGGACAAGTTATGGAAGACTTTAAACTAATTAATAAAAAAATAACTTTTTTTATTGTAACTTATGGAACTAATTAAGGTTACACTTTTTTTTTTAATTTAATGAAGAGACTCTTGAACCTCCATAACTTGAGGACAAGTTATGGAGTCATAAAACCATTTAATTAGAACTAGACTCTTCATTTTGTAACCTTTGCCAACTTTTATGAGTTTTATGATTCTTAAATGTGACTTTTCATATAACTTGAGGACAAGTTACAAAAACACACTTTGCAATCAACTCTTAGATTAAAATGGATTGAAAACAACTATTTCACACAACTTTTCTATTAATCTAAGAACCTCATAAGAACAAGATAATTCAAATCATCAATCTTCAAGAAATTAGCATGAACATACAAACTAATACAAATCTTGAAATTACGACAATTATCTTAGAAATTGGATTAGCATGAACATTACCACATCAAAAACAAGTTTATAAGTCCAAAAACATCTTAGGGTAATGTTCCTAGTCCAATTCCAGCCAAAACAATCGAATATATGCATCCAACTCGATTTTTTCAGCTACTTTTGCAAGTATAACAAGAAAACAAACCTGGCTCTGATACCACTGTTGGGTTATGAGCATTCTAACACTCCTAAGTGTACATGCAACCCTAAATACCTTGGATCTATGTTTTCTCTATTATACATACAATTATGAACATCCAAGGTATTATCCTAATCTAGCATACAAAATAATAAATATAACAAGATAGAATACATACCTCTTTGATGTAGAATGTCTTCATGAAGCTTGAGTGCCTAGTGCCCCAAGTGTGACACCTCAAATGGTTCACACAACACCAAATACACTTGGAATAACTTGAGAGAAACTTGAACACTCCTTGAAATCGTCTAGCCCTCACACTCACACATTAGTGCACGATTTCTTGAGCCATGAGATTCTTTTATATGGTGGCTATTAGGGTTACATCATGTAACTCATAACTTTACCCATTCCTTATGCTCCATGGATTTTAACCTCCATGGAGTATCCATGGGTCACCCCATGGACTTAGTCCAACATAAGGAATCTTGGATCACAAGCCCACATATATAAGAATGAATGATTTACACAATCAACCCATATATTTAATTAGTCTCCTTTTGATCACTTAATTAATTCCAAATTAATTCTTGATCAATACTAATTAAATAACCTTATTAATATATTAGAACTTATAATATATTAACCAACCTTAAGTGTTATTTCTCTCATTATAGTCTATCCAAATGCATGATGCCATGCAACCCAAATGGACCATGCCGGGTCGGGTCAAGTCTTACCAATTATAGTTATGGACTTAGACATTAATCCAACACATTGGACTCTATAGACTTTCGAATATCTAATCCTACCCTAAGCTCCCAATCAAACAAGAATAGAACATAAGGCCAAATCAAACATTCTCAGGCTATAAGATCTTAATTATGTATAACCGTGATGCATACACTAAGCAACTACAGTAATGATGTCAATCTCATATAAAGGAAACCCTAGGCTAGCAGGCATCATGTAATCAAGCAATTCTATCATGCAATTCCTGAAGATCCCTATCCTAGCACTAGCATGCTGTTCTAACATATCACATAATCAAATAACTATATGGTATTTTGGGGTCTACTTACTGGCTTCGGATGATCGTATACCCTGCATCCTCATTTACTTATTTTGAAAACCATTTGAAAATCTTTTCCTTGATTTGAGACTGGAGTCACACGAGTGTTCCTCCAATTCACTCAAACCAAGGCTCTGATACCAACTTGTAACATCCCAAAAATTCAAGCAAATTTAAAACTTTTTAAAACATTTAAACCATTAAGTTATTACAGTTTGTTTTCAAAGTAGTTTAATCATCAGAGTATCCCCAGAATTAAATCATAAAATAATGAGATATGAGGAGCTGTACGATCATGCCTTTGCCTTCCCGCGATTATCAAAAGTACCTGAAACATAATCAACAACTGTAAGCCCGAAGCTTAGTGAGTTACCCCAAAATACCAACGTCATACAAATATAACCATATCATATAACAAATACAGAACAACATGCATAATGAGCCTTCAGCATGACTGGACCGCCTCGCAGGGCCTACAACCTATCTGGACCACTCCCGAGCCTTCGGCATGACTGGACCGCCTCGCAGGGCCTACAACCTATCCGGACCGCTCCCCGGGTATGTTGGCCTACAGCACAAAGCAGGACCGCCTCAACCCAACCCCCAATCAAACAAACATGTACACATAAATATCATACGCTAGCTCATATCATATAACAGTCAAACCGATCTAACAGATCACTAATTATAGCAACATCCCAATAACCGGGATACAGACCTAACCGGTCACTAACATATCATCATCCTTTAATCAGGACACTGACCTAACCAGGTCACTAGCATAAGCATACCACCATCCTAACTACGAGGATGTAATCAATAAGCATATCATGCCATAATCCAAATACAAATATATAAAGGGTCGGCCTTGGTGCCTTAGACCCTGTTGATATAGTGAGGATAACTCAACTGCCACTGCTGAAGTCCCGCAGATGAAACTCCAGCTGCTGGTTGACAGATTCCCGAACTGCCAACATCAAACAACACCCAATTAATAATTGGTTTCCAAGCCCAAGGTCCAAATCACACTCCAAAGGCCCAAAAGTCAAGTAATGGGCCAAAGCCCAATATATGGCCCAATTTTCCAAATTGGGCCTAGACCTCTACATGGTCTTTCCTTAAGGCTCGTTCAATTATTCTAGTCTAAACTATTTGTATTCCCATGGCCCAATATCACATAACCATAAAGGCCCAGTTATGGCCCATCTATGGCCCAATTTTTCAAATTGGGCTTAAGACTCTCACATGGGCCTTGTCCTAAAGCTCATACAATTATTTAGTCCATTTGCTTATTCTTGGAAAGCCCATTAATAGTCCAATCGCCAAAGCCCAATATGAAGGCCCAATTCAAGGCCCGAGTGAGATTAGGGCTTTCACATGAAATGATGATTAGGGTTAACTGTTTCTTACTTAACCCATTAAGGACTTAATCCATTAAGGACTTAATACATTAAGTCCATTATTGCCTTAAGCTAGTTTGTCAATGATTATTAATTATTATTTTAGATTTAATAATTATTTCTCGTGTGTGTCCCAAACGATTCCCACAATTAGGGTTTTATGCCCTTAGGGTTTTCCAAACCTTAATTAGGGTTATCCAACCCAATATTAGCCCATTAGTCCATTGGTTGGGCTTTTAGGTCACATTGGGCCTTATTGGCCCATTAGGGTTCCATTGGGCCTACTAGGGTTTCTTTGGGCCCATTAGGGTTTCATTGGTTCCATATTATCCAAACATCCCCCAAACGAGGTCCAAACGTAATCAAAGCACACCGCCACCCGACACGGCGGCCGGTGGCGGCAGGAGGCGGCAACCACCACTCTACGGTGGTGGTTTGGGTTTTTCTCTTCATTATTTCACTTTTTATTACAATTACAATGCTAAAAAAACAAATAAATCACACACACTAACACACCTAAATCCATAGAAAAACACACACACACACAGCCAACTAGTGGTGGCCGGCGGTGGCAGGTGGTGGCAGCCACCACCTCACGGTGGTGGTGGTGGCTGTTCTTGTGAGTTCTAGCCAACAGAGTCACCTACAACACAAACACCACAACAGAAACACACCCACACTCCCGGCTTGTGAGTCACGAATGCAGCCCCTTTTTACGATGGCATACGGCGGCCATGGCGGTGACACAAAAGGAGGGCAGCAGTGGTGGCTATCGACGGCTGTGGCTAGTCCTTCTACATTCCTGACGCCCATCGTCGGTCTTCGTCCTCAACCACGACAGAAGTGGCAACAGCGGCGGCATAAATGGAAGAAGGTGGCAGTGACACTGTCACGTCGTCGGCAACGGCGTTCATGGCAGTCCTTCTGATTGCTCACATCATCACCGGCGGCGAGGGTTGGCGCTTCAAGGCAAGGCAGAGAGCACTCGTGAGCGACAGCAGCGGCGGAGAGGCACCTGCTCGAGTCCCCGCCGGCAGCCCCGTCTTCAACAGCATGACAGCAGCTCGTCGGCGTCCTTGGAGGGAGGTGGCGTCGATTGAAGGTGAGAGGAAGGCATAAGGTGGGTTGCGGCTGATGTAAACGAATTAGGTTTAAGGTTACGGGGCAGTGCAACAGTTTATACCGCTCCTTTCAAAACTATTATCCATATTGACAAAACCCCTCTCCTTCTCCTTTCCTTTCATATTAAACCCCAAAATTACCATTTAACCCCTGACTCCTTAAAATCCTTTCAACTTTGATCCAATACTTACCAAATAACCCCCATCTCTCATAATTCATTACAATTTCGGTACAATATTTATCAAACACACCCTAACCTCTGAAATCCTTTTCAAACAAATCCCGAAATTACATTTTAACTCCTGAGACTCTAAATCATGACATTTGGCTACCCGAAACCAACACCCCGCTAATTATTATTTGATTTTGGCTATAACAACATAAAATAATAATAAAAATTACTTCTCGGGGTTCTGGGTTTATGATTTAATAATTTTATTTAAAACGGGATGTTACACGAGGGGAATCACGCCTTACTAACTCACTCCGTAAACATGAAGCTTGAAGCGAAAAACATCGAGGATGTTCCGGAAGTCCGTATGCTTCCCGAAGTATTCCCAACAGACCTCCCAGGAATATCACTCGTACAGCAAGTCAGGTTCAAGAATAGAGACTAAGGACCCATGCGGCTAACTTATCACTACTAGGTGCATACGCAAGGGTGGTATATAATTAAGAGTCTATGGACTTAGGATATGTGAGTCCGCCCTACCTCTTGTTCCTTGTCTGGTTGTAGACTTGGGGCAGAGTCACCCATCCGACTGTCTTTTTAGTCTTAATTATATACACGACTTGTATACACGAGGTGATGATAGATGAAACAAGTATGAGTCCTACCATGAACTTCAGGACAAAGCTGCCAAAGACTACGAGTGGACATGCTACCATTCGAGTGAACGTAGACAAGTAAACCAAACCCACACTCTCCCCCGTCTTAAGTGCAACTTACCATCCCTAAAAAACAGTCAGAATAAAGGAAACAAAGTTGCATACTAATAGTGAAGATCCACTGGAACGCCAAGCGAGGATTTGAATTCACTTAGGGACAAGAAGATCAATAGGAACAGGAGTACACACCTTTTTACCTAGTTCAAAGAGTAACCACTCTAGAACGAATTTCGGGATGCAATTCACTCTAACAGGGGGATTATGTCACAACCGAAAAACTTTAGATCAAGCAAGGTCTAAACCCTAACCGAGTACAAGTGAAACTACATTGCAACCTTGTTGCATTGTATCATCTATAGCCTTAGGGGCATGTTTATAAGCTAGTAACTAAGTATGGATTGAAACCCAAGTTGAGTTAAGCTAATATATGTCAACATAAGTCATAATTTTAAGCTTAAAACCATAAATAAACACCCTATATAAGGGTTTTCGGATTTAAGAATCTAAAATATGGAGATTTCGGTCCAAAGAATCTAGAACAAATAGGTTTTCAGTTTGGAAATCAATTCAAAAGGGGTTTTCGGTTTTGAGTATGAACGAAATCTCAAAGTTAACTACACTATGACCGAAATCACTTTCAAAGGCCCATCATAGGACCAAAAACTACTTCATTTTGCGCCCATTAGGACCGAAATTAACTTCGTATATATATTTGTTCAACCGAAAACAAACCTCATTTCTCGTTTCGTGCACCGAAATCCTTCACTTTTTGCTCTCAAAACTCATACGAAATCACCATATCTTCATAAGATTCTTGCCCAGATCATCATAATTTTACTAAGAACACCAAGAAAACCAAGAACAATCTTCAAATCTTCAAGTTTACACCCAATAACACCAGAACACTTCAAACAATTTTAAGAATTGTTTTTTGTAAGTATTTCTTACATAATTTAGTGTTGTCTAACACTTTAAATTATTATTTAAATTATTATTATAAATTTAAATACGATATTGTGTATAAATATTATTAGGATATGGCTACTTTCACATATTCCAACTCGAGGATCATTCGCAATTACTTCGTATCCAAACAAGCACACGCACTCGATGTGAGTTCATACCCCTACGTTTTCACTATTTTTCAATGTTTTTAAGAGGGGGGGGGGGAATACAAGTAAAGCACAAGGAAATCTTGTGATAACATTAAAGCGATTTCAAACGATTTCCAATTATTTCAAGCTATTTCAACTGATTCAAACCGTTTCAAACTACTTTAATTGTTTCAACTTTGATTTTTTCACAAAATATATATTTATATATAATTAAGATTTAACAGACTTATGACTAGTGTTTCCGCCTTAACTTTTGTTCCTTGTTTGGTTGTGGACTTAAGGAAGAATCACTTGTCCAACTGCCTTTTTCATTCAAAATTATATATGCCTTATATATATATGAGTATAAAACTTATTTAAATAAAACTTTAACCCTTTTGTAACATGTTGAGCAAAAGGGTATATTTCTCAAATATTTCAATACTGTTTATACAAAATGTTATATTACAAAGGTTTTCATTACATACAGATCAAACATATAAACTATAATAGGTATAATTTGGGAAACTTACATACTATTTTACTAAGGCAGATAACAATACAAGAACAAACATATAAACTATAATAGGTATAGTTTATGAAACACACATACAATTTATTCAGTACAAAGTTACATTTTCATTTACTAAAGGGTATTACATTTCATTTACTAAAATGGTTTTTACTTTATTACTCGTAAACTCTTTAAAGCAATTTGTGAGACGTCTTCAAGTACTTATTTAAGTACCCGCGAAAGTCCTGGCTTATAACTAGAGTCTCTTGTAGGGAGAGCGAGATATTTGTGTATAGATCTATTCGGGACTGACAATCCCGCACCTCAACTGTTAGCTACAGTTAGGCCGACAGGCCTGGGGTGACAAATGTCGTTAACATTCTGACGCCTGAAGAACGTCGTGTTCAGGCCATCTTACGTCACAGTATGGTTATAAGAACTCACATGGAGAAAATAACGACACATTTATGGAGTAATATATTTTCAGACAGTTTCATTGAAAATTAACTTTATATTTGATCTACGGGACAAACATACTTTCAAATAGTTTACATAACAATAAAACTACATTACATGAATTCTCGGTACAACAAGGATTACATTTCTAGAAACAAACGCTTAAAGGGATTTCATACTATTACGACTACAATATACTATTTTCCTAGTACAGTGCAACTTACATTTCTAAAAGGACTATTATTGTTTACATTAAGAAATTATAGGAGGTAACAGTACGGATCACACCATTTACATAAATTAGAACTTCGCATTGCAAATTTTTAGCATAATAAACATATACTTTTTGGTCTTAAGGTACTAAGAATATAACTCATTTACAAAGAAAATATTGGATTTTCTGGAAGAACACATTAACATTTCAATAACAAAGAACATACCTTTTCACATAAAATGTTTATGAACTCACCAAATTAAATGTTGACACTTTTTAAAACCACTTGTATTCTCAGGAATTTAGTAGACAGTACCCTCACAGGTTTCGAGAAGACGGAGCATAGTAGCGTCACGTCTTAGTTTTTGCTGCATACTTTTGGAGTCAAATATACTATGATTCCAATACAATGTAAACTCTATATTATCAATACAATGGTTGTGTTTGCTTTGATTACTATTATACAATTGTTGTGATAATATACATGACGTCCTCCGCCCCCGAACGTTTCCGCCATTCCGGTTTGGGGATGTGACAACTATCACTTTCATTGTTTGTAATATCTTCAACAATAACAAACTCTTGAGTTTTATCAGTTTTGGTTGTCGAAGATGAATCATTATTTAACTTTGATTTTGAATCAACATCTTCTTTGATTTTAGCTAATGAAGCGATTTTTAATGACATACAAATTTGAGCTATCTACACATTCCTATTCCTCAATTTCACCGATATTGTCAGAATCATCTTCGATATCAACAAAATTTTGTTGAGTACTTTGTGTCAAAGATTTATTTTTGTTCAAAATTTTCATTTGTTCATTTTTGGTCAAAGTATTATTCACAATATCTACCAAATCATCAACATCCAAACAATCATCTATATTAACTATACCATAAGAATATGAATCATTTGGTACCTGATCAAACTTAGCAACCTTACTTTCACAATCATATGTAATTCCATCAACTAATTCTCTCTTGAAGTTAATGAAAGGAAGAAGTTTACGATGTTTTTCTTTACAAATATCAGATGAATGATAAAGAAGCGTAAGCTTTCCATACAATCATTTTGTTGTATTATAGAAAATGTTTTTTTGTTTTACAAGGAAACTATTATCCATCGAGAGTGAATCTCTCTCAATCATGATATTCATTATTTTCAGCTCTAAGCCATCAATCCTAGCCTTTTTCTCTTCCAACTTATTTCTGGCATCATAAAGCAATGCTTTATTTTTCTCCAACTCACTACTTATAGAAATCAACATGTCATTCAAATATCAACAAGTCATCAAAATTAGATAAAACTGTATCGTAAGAATTTAAAGGAATATTAAGAGAGTTTAATAGATCACATACCTTCTCAGTTATAGGAGACTTCGAAGTTCTTGAAACAAAGCATCTTCCTTTAATCATCTCTTCTTCTTCCTCATCCCTCTCTTATTCACTTTCCTCCTCAAACTCTTCCAACACTCTCTTTTCATCTGAATGATCACCATAGTTCTTGGAAAACATAACACCATGCGTCGGATGACGCATCTCCTCGTCGTTTGAACCAGATGACCAAATCTTACCACCAAAGAAAGATTCTTCGACTTTGCTTGAAGCTCTTCGATTTCCATCGCATAGTATGCTTCATCTTTCACCTTCTCTTTCTTATTCTCTTTCTTCTTAAGCGTACAATCCCTAACAAGATGATTCTTTCCATTGCAGTAGTTACAGTCGTAAATAGAATCTCCTATTAACTTCTTCTCAACCTTCTTCTCTTCCACATTCTTAGTACTCTTTTATGGAATACCAGAACTCGAAGATGACTTCTTAAAAGAGCTGTTTTGAAGTTTCCACCAATAGGTTTCTTGTAAAATTTCTTGACACTATTATTTGAATAATAGGCCACATCTTCGTCATCATAATTCATCAGAAAACCTTCTTCGTTATCATCTACTTCACCATCAGAACACGCATCCTTCATGTTTGTTTTTGAGACTAAAGCTAAGGGACCACCAAAATTAATTTTGTTTGTCTCATCATCTATCGCTTTCACTTCAGACTCATGACCTTTGAGTATGTTGTAAAGATTCGACAATGACCAAGTGTTGAAGTTCTCTTGCATCTTGATCATCAAGCAGACGTTCTTCCACTCCTTCTTCAAACCAAGAATGAAAGTAATGTTGTACTCTAACTTTGAACGAAAAACACCATACTTTGTACACTTTTAAATCAACTAGTTAAGTCGATCATAATAGACTTCAATACTTTCATTTTCCTTTTGTTTGAAATCTGCTAACTCTGATAAACACTGAGTCACTGAACTATTCTTCATTCGCTCGGTTCCTTGAAATTTCTCCTTGAGTTTGTTCCAGATCTCCTATGCAGTCTTGCAACCATAGATGTAATTATACACAATTGGTGGTAAGGCTCCACACAATTCACGAATGCATCTTTTGTCATTAGCTTTCTACTTGTTACCCTGAGAAATCATATCTTCATTTTCACCAGCTGTTCCCACTGCTTAAACACGTTCATCACGATATGGACCTTTTTCAATCGATCTTTACAAATCCTCATCAATTCCGTTGAGATAATCTTCCATTCTATTAGCCCATCGGTCATAGTATTCAGGAAGCAGCATAGGAATCTTAGTGGATGGACCAAGCATAATAGCAAAATTCATCATAGTATTCACATTCAAATTTGTCATTGATTCAATTGGAAAAAAAAAAGCTTGAAAAGAATGAAATCAAATACAAACGATTGATTAACGATTTCCGAATTGCTAAATCACAGAGATCAAACGAAGAATTACGTTTTCAGTTGCGGAAAGGTTGAATCAGAACAATTGAGTCAATAAAATGAAAACGATAATAAGATTCTTCAATCAATTTGTCGATTCCTGATTTGATACCAATTGAAGTGTTGTATAATCAATCAAATATGTAAATCAGAGTTAAAATGAACACAAAGATGTAAATATAATATGGTTTCAACTCAGTTAATCTGGAATTGATACAAATACATTTGTGAGAGAGTTTAAGCTCAGAATGACAAAAGTTACAAATGACACAAGTACCTACACTATTATAGTGTACTCAACAAGATGCAAAAAAGTATATCAGGACTTTGACATGGAAAGAGAAACAATATAAATGTCTGATAAAATACATATAGAATCGTAGTTATACAAACCTTCGATTATGACAAACTTTGACTACTACCTAAGACTTTGATATATCACAACATATTTGACTCTACAGAACATAAAGCGTACATATATTCTTCCATAGCTAAAAGCCATCGATGATTTTTAGTTGTCAATTTAAATCATATTGGTTATTTATTTGCAAAAATAACATGAAAAGGCCTATTTGACCAAGTCGTGCAAAACCTATAAATTGTATGGGTTAAAAATTCCTATTATGGGATCAAATTACCACACCGAAGATAGGGTTTGATTTGACGATGTCGTAGTTTGTACTGTAGCTGCGGGCGAGTGGTAGGATGCGAGCTCGTTTCGAATAGGTATGGCTCCCATTTGGAAGGGTCGAATGAGGGGCAAAAAAGGGGTAACTGAAGGGTGAGGGGAATTACTCGGTTGAAATTCAGGTGCTTTCCTGGTCAGTTTTTGTGATGAAATGAAAGATGCGACTTCTTTAGAATTTGTAAACAACAATTTGGAAAGATCAATGGGAGGAAGTACTCTAGTTAAAGGAAACGTCAATTCATAAAATGACATGTGTCTATTGGTGTAAATGCGATTTGGTGAAGGACTTAGACTATAATAGCCCTTATATTGAGGTATACATCCGATGAATATGCAAGAAATGCTCCAATGGGGTAAATTGTTAGTCGAATAGTCACGCAAATAAGAAAATACTTGACACTAGAAATTTTGGAAGATGTCATAGTTTGGCCAAGTGTTGAAAATTATTTCAAAAGGAATTTTGTGTTGTAATACCTTTGTTGGAAGTCGGTTGATGATATAAGCCGTCGGGATGAAAGAATCAACCCATGGAGAAGCATTCGCCTGTAAATTAAAGAGCATGGTGAGTCCGATTCTGGTGATATAACTGTGTTTCCGTTTGCTGCGACCATTTTTCTACCGAGTATAGGGACAAGATATCTGGTGACATGTCCCATTTTCCATAAAAATGTTACAAACACAATTGTTTAGGAATTTTGTGCCAACATATATTGCAAGAAAACTTTGTTTATTGCCACCTCTCACTTTGGAATGATTTACCTTGCAAGAACACTTCGTTTAAAAGAAAGTCTAAGAACAAAATCAACATATTATAAAAGATGATTTTATCTTTAGCCGGTAAAACCATATCAATCATGAGTAGTCGTCAACAAAAATAACATAATAAGACAACAAAAATAACATAATAAGAATAGCCTTCCATAAATGAAATAGGTGATGGTCCTTATAAACCACAATGAATTAAGTGAAGCACATGAAATGAATGTTTTGAATTAGGTTTGAAAGGGTAATTATTTTCTTTTAGAAGGCTAATAAGATGAACAAATAATATGTTTATGTAAACCACACATATCAGAAAAATGGCCACACTTTTATAGTAAAGAAATAATATCAAACACAATGTGTCCCAATCTTGTGTGTTTAACTCATAAGAGGTTTGAAGTCGTGTTGGCTTCAAAGCTGCCATAAAAGCTGTTCTTCTTGCTTGAACACATATATTTTGCTTTTCGCATTTGCCCCTTGCTAAGGCCTAGGATTTCCTTTATGATGATTCATTTATGAATGGAAAAAATGGATTAGAAAATAAAATAGCTATTGGATAATTCTTTGCTAATTTGCTGGTTTCGCTAATCGAGAAAAGATTCTTGGTAATGTGAAGAATCACAAGCTCATCCAAAAATTGAATATCTTTCGATAGAGAAAATATACTCTATTAATACATTTGGTCACTTTATTCCTTTTTGTACACTCTACTACTCCCTTAATACATTTGGTCATCTTATTCTTTTTTTTACACCTTTTACCATTAACTCACCTTTGTTTTAACAAAATACCATTTTGACTGGTCAGTGTAAGTTTAACCGATTTCCAACTAGACTCCAGTCATCTAAGGGGTTGTTTGGTTTGCTGGAATTCTCTGGAATGTGGGGGATTTGGAATCATATTCCATCCGATTCCTATGTTTGGTTCAAATTTTGCAAAGGAATTGGAATCCTAAATGAAAAAAATCCATCAATGGGGGAAAGCTCATTCTTTCAAGAGGGGGAACGAATTAACTCCAACTCGTGAGGGAAAGTGAAAGATTACCAAATTACCCTTGTTCCTGTTAACACTTCATCTAAACCCATATTTGCAAAAAAAACATTAAACCCTCATTTACCAAGCCTACGCATTCTCCACCTTTTTTCCTTTCTCACGTCGTTGGTCCGCGGTTCCTCCGATAAGAGCTTCCCTAATCACAGGTGCACGAGTCTCTTTCTCTCCCCCTACAAACGTTGCTGTATTAAGCCGAAAATGTGAAAAAAAATTATGTATCTTTCTCTTAAATCATGACTATAAAAATCTAATAAAAATGTTGAGTGAGTTATTATTATTATTATTATTATTATTATTATTTTATTTTATTTTTTTTATCCTGCAAAATGGCTACTATGAAAATATTTATCATTCAAGTAATTTGTACTGGCACCGAGTTGCTGGGATTGAGAAAGCATGCTGATTCATTCAATATTTCAAGCAATAACGAATAATTGTTGATTTCAAGTTAGTTGTTAGTTGTTATATTTATTATTGTTTTTTGTCACACCCAGAAGAGTATGTATTGCAACTTGCCACTAATTTCAAGTAATTAATTTATACACATTTGTTATACTCTTTAGTCTGTACTCATGTCTGTATCAGATTGTCCTGACTGTTCTGAATCATTTGTTATACTTTGTAGTCTGTAAGCATGTGTGTATTATTTGTTATAGTATATATATAGTCTCTACTCAAGTAAGTAATTAATTTCTACAAGGTAGTAGGTGATCTCTTGATTGTTCTAAATCATATTGTCCAAAATCAGAATTTCTATTGTAACAAGTTAGTTGATCTCTTGACTGTTATGATCAATTTGTACGATTTTCGTAATATAAATATTGGCATGATTACTCAATCAATAAAATGAAAATTTACTATAATTATAATTTATATAATCTATATTTACATATAACTTATTATGAAACAAAGTAAACACAAGCAATAAAAAATAAAAATAAATATAAAAAACTAAAAAAAAAAACCTAGAAAATAATTATGCCATTTTACATTATTCAAATTCCATTTCTGTCAACCAAACAGAATATCGAAACTTAGAAAACCATTTCTCTTGAAAATCAAACGTTCTTGAACACATGATATCTGGAAACGTCGTTGAAAACACACACACATAGTTTCTTGATATCTTAAACACAGACATACATGATTTCTTGGTTTGTTTTAGGCTCAAAAAAATCAAAGATGCCGACTCAAAACAATTCCTTGGTTTGTTCTTGAACAAACGTACACATGATTTATGGAAATAATTTTTGGGTTTGTTTTGGCCGAAGGAAAACTCATCAGAGGTACTATGGTAGCCGGAGATGCCAACTTAATCTCCTCTAATAAATGAATGTTTTTTTTGCCACATGTCACACTCATTCAATTTGCCAAATGTCATTTTGTGGTTATTTTGAATTAATTTCTTTTCCACATGTCATTTTATGGGTTTTTCTATTTTAATAAATTCCACATAATACTTTAATGTAATAATTACAATAAATGTATATCAATTTCATTAATGGACTTACCTTCTTATTTTAAAATTCCAAAATTAAAGCTCATTAGTTTATTTTGTTTATTTATTTAAATTTAAAAGATAAAAAAATCAATTTTAATAATTCATAATTTTTATTATTTTTTTATAAATCCAAAGTTCTTAAATATTTAGACATTATATTTAATTTTTTAATTAACTCATGTAATACATGGGTCTTACACCTAGTTATATGGTAAATAATCATTAACCTATAATACCAGGCCATCTTTGTATTTTTTTTAACGCAATAAGAGAGTTCAATGCTAAATCGAATTAAAAAAAAAACATTGGCTAAATGTATACTTTCTTTCCTACATATCTTCCTACTCATTTAAAATGATGACATGTGTACTAAAATATCATTAATCTTATCAAAATATGACACATGTCATCATTTTACATGAATAGGAAGATAAGTAGGAAGAAAATGTAGAAGGATATTTAATTTCTCATGTATAAATGAGGCATAATACATTACCCTTTCTGGTAATCAACCCTATAAATAGTACTATCCACTAATTAAGACTTGGAATAAGATATTTTGTTACAATTTCTAGCCTATTAACAACTGATCATTAGCAATGGACTATTCAATCACAAGTAGGGAACGGAAAATCAGGACCTATTTACATCTAACACTTACAGTTGCACAAGTCTAAGGCTTACTAGCGACGGAACATCTGTTGCTAAAAATCCATGGATTTTGACTGTCGCTAATACTTGATTTTCAAGTGGTGTATAAACAGCGATCGCCAGAGAATAATATTTCATAATACTCACCATTGAAATTATTTAACTAAAGGTCATTCATGTCAATCCAGATTCACCATATCACACCCCATTGCTCCATGTTTTGATTCACCTCCTCCCATACTCCACACATGACACAACAGTTAGATTGTCGCTTTCAAATATACTGGAGAGTCATTGGTTCAAATCCAGTTGTAGGTAAAACCGACTGCAGCCTTCACAATCTTCTTGCGAACTTCTTCCAACTGATCTGCCCCAATAGGGTGCTCTCCGGTGAGGTAACTACATATCCAAAAGATAAAGGAAGCTGGGAACAATACGGGGATCATTATGATAAACAATGGGATTAAGATCATAAACATAGGTATGAGGATTAGAAAGATAGCCAGCCCAACAATGGAGAGCGAGATGATGTGGCCAGCAAAGATCATGGGCACAACGATCTTGACCAGGTCTTCATAGAACTGCTGGTCGAGGGAGACATGCTGGTCTGAGCCATTGGCAGCCATGGAAGTTTGTGGTTTGTGAGGGGGGGAGGGAGGGTGTATGTATAGTGGTTGGTGGTGGGGCCTCGTTATCGGAGATGGTGAAATTCACGTGAAACATTGTTATATTTCGCAGGGTTTGTATGAAACTCAAGGAAAGTTAGTAGAATAATAAAGGTATAATGTGGTGTCATAAAATGGACAATAGACTAACAAATATCGCCTCTTTTTATTTTTTACTTTATTATTTTTTTTTTACTAATAAACTTGATTTCTCAATGTATATATTATATATGGTAAAATCCTTGATTAAGGATCAAAATTTGTTTCCTTTTTTGAGAGATCAAAATTCAGTAGATAAAGTTGGGTTAACATATTTTCTATATAATTTTTATATTAGGTTTACTAGGTTATAAACCCGAGTAACCTAATGAAAAATTCAAGAAAAATAGACAATAACAAAACCATAAGTATTTGGAAAATTTCAAGATAAAGATCATCCAATAACAAGTAATTTTTAATAACACAGTTTAGAGGGCCATTTTGAACCATCCTTTAACCAACTTCTTTATAGATATTATTTATTTAATTCATTAATAATAAAATATAATTTAAAGAGTAAATTATAGTTTAGTTCCAATGTTTGACACTTGTCTGCAATTTTTATCTAAGTTTTGAAAAATTGATATATGGTCTTTATGGTTTTAAAATGCATCATAGTTAGTCCCTTAGTAAGTTACTGTCAACCCCCTCCGCTACATGTTTTGTAAAAGATGAGATTGCCCTCAAACCAAATTAATAAAACCTATAAATCAAAGGACCCAAATTTTCTAGCTATTCATTTTTGATAAAAATTTGTATTTTGTTCAAACTTGTACCTAAAAATATTTCAATCATCTATAACACTCTCAATTTTAAAGACCAACAACAACCTCCCACCATCTCATCTGCCTGGTTATAGACAACTACGTCCTCTACCTCTATAACAACAGACACCACCTCCGTAGCCTAATTTTTCTCGTTTGCCACCCTCTCTCCGCAGTTCCAAAAAGACCAACCAATGCCGCCTCCTTCACCCCTCACCTCTAGTTACCACTCTCGCCTATACCATGCCTCCATCAACAGACACCACCTCCACATATGTATCTTATATTTGTTGTTTCAAGAGCATGTCACCTCAAGATTTAATTCTATGAGACTTAAACATGGTTCAACTCTATTTTGAAGTGATTTCATATAGAATAATCACCATTAAGCCTTCTTGATGGTCTTTTTAATTGTTTGTTGGATGAATAGTGTTCTTGAAATTTTTTTGTAAGTTATTTATATACACATCAAAGTGTTGTTTTTTAATTTTTATAAACTTAATTTGCAATTGTTTAAGAAGTTGTTATTTGTAAGATTTACCATCAAACACCATCCCTCATCCCACAGATTGCACCTTCATAAGGTTGAAAAATAAAATAGAAGATGATTTTCTAAATGACTTACTGGTTTATATTTTGAAAAAAAATTGCAAAAAATATTAATTTAGATATGATTATACAAGAGTTGAAAGACGCAAAAGATCGAAGATTAGTTTAGATATAGTAAATATATTACAAATTCAAACCAAATTATATTTAGTGTAAATTAAAGCTTTGGTTCTTGTGGTTTTGTTAGAATCAAACATTTGATCCAACATTTGAAATGTTCATATGCGGTGTCTTTGTGGTTATAACAAATTATAACGACCGTCCTTCTATTAGACCGCAGGGTATGAGCAACGTCATCCGGCGTTAAGCTGATGTGGCAGCCCCATAACGGCGCCATAACGCGCGTACACCGCCCCACCCCTCCCGTTATTAGCCGTTACGTGATCACTCGTTACCATGGTAACGGGTGGTAACGTGTAATTTTCGACCGTTGCTATCTTTCACCCGTTTAAAAACGGTAAATTCAAAAAAAAATTACTAATTAATTTTTTTTAAACTATATAAATACATATATACTTCATTCTTTTTACCTACACTCTATTTCTCTATATCTATCTCTATTTCTTTTATCATTCAAACACAAACACAAAAATCAACCCAAAAACAAAAACCAATTATGGATCAAAACCCGAATACTCCTCCTCCAAATACAAACACATCCACTCTAATAGGTTTTGCGGGATACGAGGGCTACATGAACCTTCTCAACTCGCAAAACTCAGCACAACTTCCATATTCCGACAATTTTTTCAATCCCGCCTCACCCTCACTACAATTCTCTACCTCGCCTGTTATGCAACAAAATGCAAACATTCAACAAAACCTTTTAAAACATTTGGTTCCATGCGACAAACAATCACACAACCCTCACCCACGCAAGAAACGGTTATCGAGACGCAAGCCGGGGGTAGCCAGAAAGCATCGGGAAAAAAATGGAGATAAAAAAAAGGGAGAGAGGTCGTGGTCGGGGCGGAGCAAACGGAAGCACCTCCAACATGGTGGACACCGGAGGAAGAGCATGCGTTGGCGGTGGCTTGGTGTGGGACTTCAAAACAACCAACTTTGGGGAACGATATGAGGAGAGTTGCTTTTTGGGAAGTCGTGATTGTCAAATTCCGCACAATTTTGAACAAGAATGACACATATCGCAATCATGATATGCTTAGTGGCAAATGGACTCAAATTAGCCAGAAGTGTACCAAATTCAATTCCATCTACAACAAACTTTCTTCGCAACGGCAAAGTGGTGTGAATGAGTTCGATGTGTTTAGAGCTGCGAGGGAGGAATATCACGTGCAAATGGGTCACATATTTGAGCACGAAAAAATTTAGGAGATCGTGAGGAAAGATCCGAATTGGATAAAAACGCCAACATCATCGGAACAACAATCAAAGAGGTATCGTGGTTCGGGTTCGATTGATGTTTCCGACGGACGCACGAACATCGACCTCAACGCGGACACCGATGAACTCCCGGACGAGTTTGACGACATCGAGGAAATCTCTCCGCCACGAAGATCGATAGGGAGCGATAAAGCGAAGCGCGCTCAACGACATGCGGAGGAGAATGAAAGTCGGCTTCGAGAGCACGCGGAAATGAAAAAAAATTGACGCCCACACGGAAATAGAAAATAAAAGATATGAATTGCAACGTCAGCATTTAGAGTTTCTTCGTCATGAAGCCGAGCAAGATCGCATATCGAAGGATTTGACAATTCTTACGACAAAACGAAGAAAATATGCCACCGCGACGAGCTGAAGTGATACGGAGGATGAAGGCAAAGATTGAGAGCAAATACTTAGACGACGAATAGTTTATCGGTGTTTTTTGTTAAATTATCGTGTGTTTTTAGGACTGTTGTGTGTTTTTTGGTCAATTTTTTTTTTTGCTTTGTAATGTTTTTTTTAAGTTTTTAATATATTTTTATTTTACTATTTTAATGAAATTATGTTTTATTAATTTGTATGTTTTTTATAGATATATCACATAAATAAATAAAAATAAAACAAATTAGAAATATATGAAGTAAATAAAAAAGAAATAAAACAAATTAGAATAATAGAAACTAAAAACATCAAAAAAAAATTTAAAAATAGAAAATAGTAGGTGTTATCCCATGTTATTTGGTGTTTCCCATTTCCACATTGGTTGTTATAACACCAAATTGTGACTAGGATAATGAGGTGGACACTTTTGGTGTGGTAACATGTAATAACATATTGTCCACACCTAGTAGTCTTAAACGTAGGGGTGAGCATTTGGACCGGTGGACCGGACCGGACCTGTGAACCGGACCGTAACGGACCATTTTTTGGCCCCCCGGGCCGGTTCTCGGTTCTAGGAATCCATCAAAACCGGTCCGGTTTTTTCCCGGTCTAGTTCGGTTTTGTAACGCCCGGACTCTGTTACGCATTTATTTACAAATTATTCATGTTTGGAAAGCTACTCGACGAGTTGGAAGCCCCAGACTCGTCGAGTAGAAGTTGGTTTTGGACGCGGGATTTCCGCCACCTACTCGACGAGTCAATAGCCCTTGACTCAGCGAGTAGGCCTAGCAGAGTGAAACCCTAATTTCAGGGTTTTGCACCCTATTTAAGCATCTTAATCCCCACCCTTTGGCTTGATTTACAGCCTCCTTGTCCCAAACCCTAATCCACAAAACCCTAGAGCTTTCCTTAAGTGTTTGAGCCATTTTGAGTGATCTTTGTGCACTTTTGAAGCTTGTGGAAGAAGAAGAATATAGAGGGCTCAAGAGGGAAGGAGTAGATCCAGAAGCTACACTCCATTTTCCACATTTTCTGGTAATCAAGTCTCAAACTTGATCATTCTTTTCTTAGATCTATTTACTTCCATTTTATGAGGGTATTGGTTCAAGAACCTTGGTCTTTGGGATTTGGACGTCCCAAGTGACTTATATTTCAGATCTGGGATCTAGGAGGGGTTCCATGGCATAAAGGTGCAAACTTTATGACCATGGAAGCCCCATGCAAGCTTTTAAGCATTTATATGGCCTTTTTAGCCCTAAGAGGCCATGCATGGAAGGAAAGCTAGGAACTTTACGTGTCCAACTGATGTTCAGAGCCTAGATCTAGTATAGTGTGCCTTGGTTTAGGGTATTATGGCTTGTAGACCAAGATCTATGTTCTAGAGAGTTAGGGTTCTGAGTTAAACCCATTAAGAAGGACTAAGATCGGGTAAAGTTGGAAACTTTACCCTTAAAAGTGTATTCCCAGTGTGTAGATGAAGTTTGGGGCTTGGATCTGAAGGGTAGGAGCTTAATCCATTGAGATGGATCAATCAGACACAGGAACTCGGCGAGTCCATAGAGGGACTCGACGAGTTGATTTGGTTTGTCCCGTTTTAGCTTCAGGTAGAACTCGACGAGTCGGTGAAGGGACTCGACGAGTTAAATTAGTAGATCGCGACTATGAGTAGCCTGGAGACTCGACGAGTCAGGGGGAGACTCAACGAGAGATCGCAATTTCAGGATCTAGGACTCGACGAGTTGATGTTGCAACTCGACGAGGTGGGTCAACCAGAAGGTTGACTTTTACCCAAGCGTTGACTTTGACCAGGGGTTAAATGGTCAATTTACCCTAGTAAGGATTATCATATTTTGATTAAGTGTTATTATGAAATTGATAGTCGGGGAGTCACCGGAGCTGCAGTCAGAGATTCTTCACTTGAGTTTTCAGCAGTCAGCCTTGCGAGGTGAGTTTCCTTCAGTAGGAGCGGGCCTACGGCACCAAGGCCGGCCCGTAGTATGATATCTTAGTACCTGAGTGTGGGCGAGGCCTATATCTACCCGTTAGCTGAGTGTGGGTGGGGCCCATATCTCACAGCTTAGTTTGATTATGGATATATGCCTAATTGATAGATTTAGTTATACTTGTTGTCTTTGTGATACTTGTATGTATGTTTAGTAGCCGAGTGTGGGCGAGGCCCGTATCTCGTAGTAGCTGAGTGTGGGCGGGGACCGTATCTCAGAGTCAGCGGAGTGTGGGTGGGGCCCGTATCTCCCAGTTAGCGGAGTGTGGGCGGGGCCCGTATCTCCTAGTTGCATGTTATATGTGTATGGTATGTGGTAGTTTGGGGAGACTCATTAAGCTTCGTGCTTACGGTTTTCAGTTTTGGTTTCAGGTACTTCCGGTAGCATAGGGAAGGGCTCGGGATGATTGCAGTGCACACACCATTTGTTCAGCATGGGATGTTTATACTTTGATATTTTAATATATTTTGATATGATGTTTGAGATATTATGACATGTGCTTTGGATAACTATGGTTTTATTAATAATTAAAAACGAAATTTTTGGTTTGTATTTTTGGGATGTTTCAAGTTGGTATCAAAGCCTTGGTTTGAGGGATTCGGGCATACTCTCGGGTGTGTCTGAACTCAAACTGAGGACTTGGTATAAAAATTTTCAAAAGAAAATCATTTTTATAGAAAGAACTTTGAGAAAAAGAAAATAATTTTGAAAACAGAAAATAACTTTGAGAAAGAGAAAAGGGTGTGGTGCATGCAATCAGCCAAGCTCAAGTAAGTACTCCCAAATTACCCATACAAGTTTATGTTATGATATGTTTATGAGAACTACATACTAGATTAGGACTAAGGATCTAGGAAGGATGCCTTATGTGCCTGTTATATGTATCTCAGCTTTATGAACTGCATGCTAGTATAGATTAGTTAGGGATAGCCTGAGAGAGATATGCTTGATTATGTTTACTCGATGCTCGAATGCTGTTTGCTTTGTGCTTTTAGAAGTTCTAGTGATCTTTTACTAACTAGTAAATGAATATGTTAAGTTACATATTGCGAGGACTGAATAATTTCAGAAGGTTAGGTCTAGCTCTATTGCACAGCTCTTGTTTGATTCCAACCGTTGTAGGGTAGGATCTCTCATTCGAAGAATTATCTAGTCTTAGTGATATGTAATAGTATTCACGAGGTGGTTAGGGGGAGATAGCAGGGACTTCTTATGCAGCTGATAGCGGAGAGTGGGTTGGTGATTACCCTAGGGCAAGCCTAGGACGAGTTTAGCAAGAGATCAGCAGTAGTAGTAAAAAGGACTTGGTGGAGTCAAGGTAGTTCTTGAGGAAAGTACGGATATATGTGGAAGGTAGTAGGGGCCCATACTGCTAAAAGCAGAGGATCCGTACTCGAATCAAGGAAGGCTGAGATGAATCCAGGAAACTTGTAGTGTGTTAGATCCCTCGAGATATGATGAGTATACCGATGTTTGTTATGGTGTATTTTCAGTATGGTGACGCTACGCACTAGGCCAGTTGGCACTTCAGGCATTGGTGAGGGATCAGGCTCGGGCACTGGAGTCGAGCAGCTTGACGAGCAGACGAGGGAGTTCATCTCGTCTGAGATCGCATGTACCATTCTAGACCAAACTCCTGTGATCTTTGGTTCGGTCAAGGAGGGTATTTTGGAGCTTCTGGATGAGAAGCTGAGCACTTTCCACACTGAGGTGGCGGCCATGATGGGGTCGCGCACACTGACTTTCAGGGAGTTCAGGGCTTGTGGAGCTCCCGACTACCATGGGGCTCCAGACCCCATTGCTAGCACCAGATGGTTAGCAGATGTCGCCAACGCATTCCGCACCAGCAGATGTCCTGAGGGGGACAAGGTTAGACTTGCGTCCTGTCTTCTGAAGGACGGGGCACATGACTGGTGGGAGGAGGTTGGCAGAGCCATTGGAGATGATGCAGTTATGGATGCGATGACCTGGAGTGATTTTTCGACCAGGTTCAGGGCCGAGTTTGCACCTGTGATTGAGGTGCAACAGTTAACGAGGGAGTTCCTGGATTTGGAGCAGACGATTGAGACTGTGGCGGAGATCACCACCAAGTTTAGGGAGAGGGCCCTTCTGTTGGGTTTTGAGCACTATAACTATCCTATGGTGCACATGCAACCCTAAATGCTTTGGATCTATGTTTTCTCTAACTATAAATGCATTTTTGTTTTTCCAAAGCATTCACCCTAGCTAGCATACATTTGAAGCTATATAATAAAAACTTAGTTTGGATGCTTAGCTCTTGAGTAGGGTAGAGTTCTTGAACTTTGAAAGCTTGAGCACATCATGTGTGATGCTTCTAATGATTCACAAACACCAATATGCAAGAGGAGGCTTAATAGAATAAGTTACTTGTCTCAAAGATATGGTGTAGCCGATTTTGGCTCATGAGGGTTCTATTTATAGTGTTGCACATCCTAGGGTTACACTTTGTAAACCATAATGCTCCATGACTTTCCACATTATTATGCTCCATGGGTTTAACCTCTATGGAATCCATGGATTAACTTATTGGTTTATCCCATAATCATGGATCATTGCCCCACACTACAAGAATCATTGATTTACATAACCAATCCCCATATATTTAATTAGTCTTTTTTTACCACAAAATTAATTCCAAACTAATTCTTGATCAATACTAATTAAATAATATGATTACATATATTAATATATTATACTTTTAATATTTTAATAAATCATAAATAACCTTATTCTCAAAAGTCCATCCTATCAAATTGCATTGGTGAAGGCAGCCCAAAAGGACCATGCTACTATCGGGTCAAGTACATCCAGTTATAGTTATGGGCTTAGACACCAAATTCAACACCTTCTCGTTCCGCAGTATGTGGCGGACGAGGAGATGAAGAAGGCCTGATAGCATGAGATGTTGCGGAGTGATATCCGCCAGTTTGTGAGCCGCTCCAGCTGCAAGACGCTAAAGGACATGATTGCTAGGGCTCGTGAGAGAGAGAGAGAGAGATTGATTTAGAGATGGAGAGGAAGAGGAAGCCAGAGTCGGTATCTGGGGGGAGGGCTCAGGCAAAAAGCCCAAGGTAGATTCATGAGGGAAGGGCCAGCATGGTCGAGGCCGCTGCAGCAAATGCGGTAGGTCGCACGAGGGGACGTGCAGGGCGGGTGGTTCGGGCTGCTTCAAGTGCGACCGAACTGGACATGTGAGCAGGGATTGTACTGTTGCTTCTACCACAACTACCACCACATTATCTGATCTGATTTGCTTTTAGTGCAATCAGAGGGGCCACAAGAGGTCTCAGTATCCGAGTTTGGCAACAGCAGGGAAGGTGGCGACACCCGCCCCTGCTACATTGAGGATTACAGACGGCCGTCAGGGCCGGACAGAGGCGCCAGTAGCGAAGAGCAGAGCCTTCCACTTGACAACAGAGGAGGCACGAGCAGCTCCTGATGTCATTACGGGTATGTATCCTCTCCTTATCTCTTTATTTATCTTGATTATTGCTTATGTTTATTTGTTTGTTATAGGATCGTTCTTAGTGAACGGTATATCAGCCTTGGTACTATTTGATTCGGGTGCAACCCAATCTTTTGTGTCGCTCGCGCTCATCAAGCGATTCGTAGGAGCTCCGGGGGAGCTAGATTGACCACTGGATGTGGAGATAGCAGATGACAGGACCATTAGGGTTGCGATGGTTCACAGAGGTTGTACACTACAATTATTTGATGAGCAGTTTTCAGTGGATTTGGTTCCTATTCCCCTGCGAGGGAATAAGTGTATAGTTGGTATGGATTGGTTGAGCCCCAATGGGGCAGTGATTGACTGCGAGCAGCAACTAGTGAGAGTTCGGACTCCTAGTGGGGGAAGGATTGTGATTCAAGGTGAGAGGCCACAGCGCGGACCAGTTTTATGTTCAGCAGTGAGGGCGAGGCGTTACCTTCAGTATGGTTGCACAGGTTATGTCGCTTATGTGATGGATACCCGAGATAAGGGTAAGGCGACAGTGGATGATGTACCGGTTATGCGAGAGTACTCGGATGTATTCCGGGAGGATTTTCCTGGGATACCTCCGGAGAGACAGGTTGAGTTTCGGATCGACTTAGTCCCTGGTGCAGCTCCGATAGCCAAGGCACCATATCGGTTGGCTCCTCCCGAGATGTAGGAGTTGTCTATGCAGCTGCAAGAGCTGCTAGACAAGGGATTTATCAGGCCGAGTAGTTTGCCATGGGGAGCACCGATCCTTTTCGTGAGGAAGAAGGATGGTTCGCATCGGATGTGCATAGACTACCGGGAGCTGAATAAGGTAACGGTGAAGAATCGTTATCCCCTCCTGATGATCGATAATTTGTTTGACTGGCTACAAGGTGCATTTTGGTTCTCCAAGATCGATCTACGATCGGGTTATCACCAGATGCGATTCAGAGAGGAGGATGTACAGAAGACGACTTTTAGAACTCGCTATGGTCACTATGAGTTCGTGGTGATGCCGTTTGGGCTCACCAATGCTCCAGCCGCATTTATAAACCTCATGAAGCGGGTGTGCAGACCGATGCTGGATCAGTCTGTGATTGTTTTCATTGATGATATCTTGGTCTATTCCAAGACTCAGGAGCAGCATGAGGAGCACCTGAGGGGGTGCTGAAGATACTGAGGAGGGAGAGACTTTTTGCAAAGTTCTCCAAGTGTGAGTTCTGGTTGCATGAGGTGCAGTTCCTTGGCCATCTCGTCAAACAGAAGGGTATTCTAGTCGATCCGACCAAGACAGAGGCCGTGATACAGTGGGAAGTTCCAAGGTCTCCAACTGAGATTCGGAGTTTTCTTGGTCTAGCGGGTTATTACAGGAGATTAATCCAGGATTTCTCCAAGATTGATGTTCCTTTGACCCGACTGACCAAGAAGTCGGTGACATTCTGTTGGGGTCCTGAGCAGCAGGCATCCTTTGAGACTCTTAGACAACGGTTATACGAGGCACCGATTTTTACTCTAACCGAGGGAGTTGATGACTTCGTAGTTTATTGTGACGCGTCGATTACGGGCATGGGTGCAATTTTGATGCAGAGGGGTCATGTGATAGCTTACGCGTCGAGGCAGATGAAGCGTCACGAGACTAACTATCCGACGTATGGTTTAGAGCTGGGGGCTGTGGTTTTCGCCCTCAAGATTTGGCGGCATTACCTCTATGGAGTCTGTTGTACCATTTACACGGAACACAAGAGTTTGAGGTACCTCATGGATCAACCGAATCTGAACATGAGACAGCGTCGGTGGTTAGATGTGGTAAAGGATTATGACTGCGAGATCCTTTACCACCCGGGAAAGGCCAATGTGGTGGCCGACGCCCTGAGCCGCAAGGCGGTGGCGGCTCCGTTTAGAGATATATGTTTGAGGATGACAGTGATTACTCAACTACTGGAGCATATTAGAGAGGCGCAGGTTGAGGGCCTAAAGGAAGAGCGCCAGAAGTGCGAGAGGATCGTAGGTCGGTGGACTCATTTGATTATGACAGCTGAGGGCTGTTGACCCTGCATGGGAGGGTCTGGGTTCCGTACTGGGGCGGAGTATGACTGGTTCTGATGGATGAGGCCCATAAGTCGAGGTTCTCCATCCATCCTGGGGCGACGAAGATGTACCGAGATATTCTCCCTGATTACTGGTGGCCCTGCATGAAACGGGATGTTGCTTGGTACGTGGAGCGGTGCTTGACCTGTAGGAAGGTCAAGGCTGAGCACCAGAGACCACACGACCAGATGCAGCCGTTAGACATTCCCGTGTGGAAATAGGAGGATATCACCATGGATTTCATTACCAAGCTTCCCAGGACCGCACGTGGAGTAGATTTGATATGGGTCATCGTGGATCGGTTGACCAAGAGTGCTCATTTTATCCCGATCCAGGAGAGCACATCGGCCGAGAAGTTGGCCAAGATATACGTGCGTGAGGTAGTGGCATGGCATGGAGTGCCTGTCTCATTGGTGTCAGACCGAGATGTCCGTTTCACTTCCAAATTTTGGAAGCAGTTCCACGAGGATATTGGTACTCGTCTCCACTTCAGCACCGCTTTCCACCCCGAGACAGACGGACAGAGCGAGAGGACGATACAGACTCTCGAGTACATGATACGCGCATGTGTTTTGGATTTCGGTGGCAGTTGGGATACGTATCTTCTGTTAGCAGAATTTTCGTATAACAACAGTTACCACGCTAGCATGGACCGACCTCCCTTTAAGATGCTCTACGGGAGGAAGTGTAGGACCCCAATCTGTTGGGGGTGAGGTCGGTCAGAGAGTCATGAGGGAGTATCGAGGTAGTACTCAAGACTACAGAGCGGATCCAGCAGGTCCGGAGCAGGCTCCAGACTGCTCAGAGTCGGCAGAAGAGCTACGCCGAGAAGCGGCGTTCAGACTTAGAGTTTCAGGTGGGCGATCTGGTCCTTCTGAAGGTATCACCTTGGAAAGGTGTTATCCGGTTCCGGAAACGAGGCAAGCTGGGCCCCAGGTATATTGGTCCTTTCAGGATTATAGCTCGGGTGGGCAGGGTGGCTTATTGGTTGGATCTACCAGCAGAGCTCAGTCAGATCCACAACACTTTCCATGTTTCCCAGTTGCGGAAGTGCTTAGTGGATGATTCAGCGATTGTGCCCTTGGAGGACATTCAGGATGACGACAGACTGAACTACATCAAGAGACTGGTAGCGATTCTAGATCGCAAGACGAAAACCCCGAGGAACAAGGTTGTTCAGTTAGTGAAGGTGCAGTGGCAGCACCGCAAGGGGTCAGAGTGGACATGGGAGCCCGAGGAGGAGATGAGGGAGCACTACCCGGAGTTGTTTTCAGACGCAGCCCACTTCGAGGACGAATTCTAAGACAAGTGGGGAAGGAATTGTAACCCCCGGACTCTGGTACGCATTTATTTACAAATTATTCATGTTTGGAAAGCTATTCGACGAGTTTGAAGCCCCAGAATCGTCGAGTAGAAGTTGGTTTTGGATGCGGGATTTCAGCCACCTAATCGACGAGTCAATAGCCCTCGACTCGGCGAGTAGGCCTGGCAGAGTGAAACCCTAATTTCGGGGTTTTGCACCCTATTTAAGCATCTTAATCCCCACCGCTTGGCCTCATTTACAGCCTCTTTGTCCCAAACCCTAATCCACGAAACCCTAGAGCTTTCCTTGAGTGTGTGAGCCAATGTGAGTGATCTTTTTGCACTTTTGAAGCTTGTGGAAGAAGAAGAAAATAGAGGGCTCAATAGGGAAGGAGTAGATCCAGAAGCTAAACTCCATTTGCTACATTTTCTGGTAATCAAGTCTCTAACTTGATCATTCTTTTCTTAGATCTATTTACTTCCATTTTATGAGGGTTTTGGTTCAAGAACCTTGGTCTTTGGGATTTGGACGTCCCAAGTGACTTATATTTCAGATCTGAGATCTAGGAGGGGTTCCATGGCATAAAGGTGCAAACTTTATGACCATGGAAGCCCCATGCAAGCTTTTAAGCATTTATATGGCCTTTTTAGCTCTAAGAGGCCATGCATGGAAGGAAAGCTAGGAACTTTACGTGTCCAACTGATGTTCAGAGCCTAGATCTAGTATAGTGTGCCTTGGTTTAGGGTATTATGGCTTGTGGACCAAGATCTATGTTCTAGAGAGTTAGGGTTCTGAGTTAAACCCATTAAGAAGGACTAAGATCGGGTAAAGTTGGAAACTTTACCCTTAAAAGTGTATTCCCAGTGTGTAGATGAAGTTTGGGGCTTGGATCTGAAGGGTAGGAGCTTAATCCATTGAGATGGATCAATCAGACACAGGAACTCGGCGAGTCCATAGAGGGACTCGACGAGTTGATTTGGTTTGTCCCGTTTTAGCTTCAGGTAGAACTCGACGAGTCGGTGAAGGGACTCGACGAGTTAAATTAGTAGATCGCGACTATGAGTAGCCTGGAGACTCGACGAGTCAGGGGGAGACTCAACGAGAGATCGCAATTTCAGGATCTAGGACTCGACGAGTTGATGGAGCAACTCGACGAGGTGGGTCAACCAGAAGGTTGACTTTTACCCAAGCGTTGACTTTGACCAGGGGTTAAATGGTCAATTTACCCTAGTAAGGATTATCAGATTTTGATTAAGTGTTATTATGAAATTGATAGTCGGGGAGTCACCGGAGCTGCAGTCAGAGATTCTTCACTTGAGTTTTCAGCAGTCAGCCTTGCGAGGTGAGTTGCCTTTAGTAGGAGCGGGCCTACGGCACCAAGGCCGGCCCGTAGTATGATATCTTAGTACCTGAGTGTCGGCGAGGCCCATATCTCCCAGTTAGCCGAGTGTGTGCGGGGACCATATCTCATAGCTTAGTTTGATTATGGATATATGCCTAATTGATAGATTTAGTTATATTTGTTGTCTGTGTGATACCTGTATGTATGTTTAGTAGTCGAGTGTGGGCGGGGCTCGTAGCTCGTAGTAGCTGAGTGTGGGCGGAGCCCGTATCTCACAGTAGCCGAGTGTGGGCGGGGCCCGTATCTCGTAGTAGCTGAGTGTGGGCGGGGCCCGCATCTCAGAGTCATCGGAGTGTGGGTGGGGCCTGTATCTCCCAATTAGCGGAGTATGGTTTGGGCCCGTATCTCCATGAGTGTGGGTAGGGCTCGTATCTCCTAGTTGCATGTTATATGTGTATGGTATGTGGTAGTTTGGGTATACTCACTAAGCTTCGTGCTTACGGTTTTCATTTTTGTTTCAGGTACTTCCGATAGCAAAGGGAAGGGCTCGGGATGATTGCAGTGCACACACCATTTGTTCAGCCTGGGATGTTTATATTCTGATATTTTTATATACTTTGATATGATGTTTGAGATATTATGACATGTGCTTTGGATAACTATGGTTTTATTAATAATTAAAAACGAGATTTTTGTTCTGTATTTCTGGGATGTTTCAGGTTTTTACCGGGTTTAGAACCGGTTAGACCCGATTTAAAAAAAATTTGTAATCTGTGAAAATTTTTAAAAAACCATAAGTCATTCGTTTTAAGTCGGATTGACACACGGTTTTGTCCAACGTTTAATTTATAGTTTTTAGATGAATTTAGACTATAATTTTGTTGATTTTGGTATTATATTCAATGAGTTACAGTCTTTCAAAGTTGAGTTATCAAAGCTGAAAATTTTCAGCTTCTCAGCAAGATTTTTAAAATTTTGTAATCTGTGAAAATTTTTAAACAACCATAACTCATTCGTTTTAAGTCGGATTTACCTGCGGTTTTTTCCAACATTTAGTTTACAGTTTGTAAATGAATTTAGACTATAATTTTGTTGTTTTGGTATTATATTCAGTGAGTTGCAATCCTTCAAAGTTGAGCTATCAAAGCTGAAATATTTCAGCTTTTTAACTATTATTTTAGACTATAATTCTGAATTTTATGTAACTTTGACAGATAAATCATATGAACGGGATCTTGGTGAACTTGATTTATATGTTATTTGCTTTTATTGGAAAATTAATTTTGCATGTTATAATATTATAACATCAAGGTAGATTAGTTATGCATGAAACGGAAACGTAATCATTTTTACAAGTTGTATCGTATCAAACCCAATAACATATTCGTTTTAACGAGTTCTATCAAACCCAAAAACTTATTTTAATGACTTGTACTCTATGTAATTAAAGTTGTACCGATCCAAACAGTTCCAAGAACCGGAAAACCCGGACCTGGACCCGGACCCGTACACGGACACGGACACGACTCATCCGGTCCGGTCATGACGTTTAAGTACTTAAACGTCATGATTGATATATCATCAAATGTCATTATGTGCCCCTCACATGAGAGTATTTTTGTTTATTCTCTTATCTCTCTAGTCCCCCGAGTATATTTTATTATTGCATAATGCATGGCTATAAAATAAAAAGACACTCAATTCTTTCCCTAATTAAATCACCGACATTCTTCTTCTCTCACCCTCCATAATTGTCACCGAAAAATCATAATGGTTACTTGTGCTTGTTGTTGTGTTGTGATTATACGTATTTCATGGACAAATATTAACACGTTTTGGTATTTCTGGAGTTGTTCAAAAAATGGATCAAAATTACACATTTAACAGGTGGTATGATCCGCCGATGTGCCTCAAGTCTGTGGACGGTTACTAAGGTCTAAATACAATGTGAAAAGGGTATTATAAACTGCAAGGATGTACAAGAAGTTGTTTTATATGTGTTAGATTTTTTTTTAATTTGTTTTCTTATTCAAGTAATGATCTAAGCAACTAGTTATATGTTAATGGGTTATTTATGGGTTACTAAAGTTGTAATACATGTATGTGGTCATGTATTAAGTTAGGTTTTTACTATAATGGATAATGGAATGTTGTTATTATTAAGCCATGTTTGTTTGTAAAGATTGATGGTTTGTTTTTATGAATTAATGGTTTCACTGATAGGTTATGATCTGACAATATTAAGCTATGTTTTCGTTGTCAAAAATTTGAAATTGTTAAACAGATTCCAAAATACCAACATCATGAATTTGTAACGCCCCGATTCTCAGGTATCGATTTTATATAAGAATTTTCTTGATTTCAAGGTCTACTCGACGAGTTGGTTTCCCTACTCGTCGAGTAGCAGCGGGTTGGTCCACGTGTTTTGGTGATCTACTCGCCGAGTCCAAGAAGGGACTCGACGAGTAGGAGCTGGAGGATGAAACCCTAATTTCCAGGATTTTGCACCTTATTTAAGGATCATTTATCCCCCCTTAGCCTCTCTTACTTCCTCCCTCGAGTTCAGAAACCCTAAATTGTGCTTGCCCTCTATTTTTGTGTGCTTCTTAGCTTGGAAGATGATTCTTGGAGTAAAGAGCTTGGAGTTCAAGAAGTTTGGAGCAAAGGGTTGTTGTAGATCCAGATTCTTCTCTATATTGGCATCGTTTTGAAGGTAACAAGTTGTTACCTTGACTCTCCTTTGGCTAGATCTCTTCATTTATAGGTTTAGAGCCCTTTTTGGGGTTTTGTGGTGGTTCTCCGATTTGGGTCAAGATCTGAGGTTGCAACCTCAGATCTGGACTCCTTTAGCCCCTCATTGTCATAAAGTTCCAGTCTTTGTCAAGCTATGACTTTTCCCTTACCTCAAGCCACTCCTTTAGCTTGTTTTGGGTCATTATCATCTTGCATGCACATAAAGTTTGCAACTTTACGTGATAAACATGCCCTAGGAGCTTAGATCTGCAATATGGAGCCTTTGCATGGCTTAGAAAGCACCTGTATGGATGAAGGATTGAAGGGACTCAGCGAGTCATATGAAGATGGTCCTGAACTCGACGGGTTGGATGAATAACTCGGCGAGTTCGATGAAGATTGTCGTAGACTCGGCAAGTCAGTAGAGTGACTCGTCGAGTCGGCTAGGGTTTTTCCCAACCGTTGGATGCGTGTGAACTTGTCGAGTTGCAAGGGGAAACCTCGACGAGTGGCCAGGGAGTTTTGACCGCAAGCCTTAAGAACTCGACGAATCATTCTAGTGACTCGGCGAGTGGGTGAGTTATGCAAGGAACTCGACGAGTGTCTGGTTGCACTCCACGAGTTCAGGTCAACATGGACTGTTGACCTTGGCAGTTGACTTTGACTTTGACCATGGGTTGACTTTTGGACTCTTGGGGCCATTTTGGGAACTTATGAACATGTTTATATAGCGATTATAGGTGGTGGGGTTTTTGGCAGTGATCCGAGAGTTTGAGCTTATCTTTCGAGTCGACATTTGTGAGGTGAGTTACCCTCACTATACTAAGGGGTCTAAGGCACCAAGGCCGGCCCATTGGATTTGATATCCTAGTAGTTATTGTTATGATGAGTTTGAGCTAGTAATGTATGCCAGTTGATATGCTAGTCTGGTAGATCTGTAGGACTACCTGTGATTCTGTATGATTATTTGTACGTGCATTAGTTATGTTATATGTCGACATATTATGTGGTATGGGTTGAGGTGATATTGCTTCGTGCGGTAACCAACAAACCCGGGAGCATTCTAGATGCGAGCTGAGGGAGACTCGTAATGTGGGCTCGGTGGTAATCCAGATGTGAGTTGTGGGCCTGGAAGACAATCCAGACTCACACTATGGGCCCAGGGGGTAATCCAGTCTGTAAAGCTGTGGACCCAGTATATGTTGTCAATTGTATAAGTATTATGTGCAGTGTATCGGTATTTTGGGGGAACTCACTAGGCTTTCGGGCTTACAGTTTTCATTTTATGGTTTCAGGTACATCAGGGGATCGTGGCAAGGCGAAGGCATGATCGTATAGCTCCTCATGATTTGTTATGTTTCTGGGAAACTCTGATGTTATATATTTTGAAAACAAAGTTGTAATGATCTTAATGTTTGAAATGTTTTTCAAATGTTCAAATTTGGCTTGAAATTTTTGGGTGTTTCAAGTTGGTATCAGAGCCTTGGTTTGAGTGAATTGGAGGAACACTCGTGTGAATCCAGTCTCAAATCAAGGAAGGATTTTCAAAATAATTTCTAAATGGTGTTCAAAATAAGTAAGGAGGATGCAGAGTGTACGATCAGTCGGAGCCAGTAAGTGAACCCCGAAATACCATACAAGTTATTTGATTATGTGATATGTTAGCACAACATGCTAGTACTAGGCTAGGGATCTTCAGGAATTGCATGATAGAATTGCTTGATTACATGATGCCTGTTAGCCTAGGGTTTTCCTTATATGAGCTTGACATCATTACTGTAGTTTCTTGTGTATGCATCACAGTTGTATATAATTAAGATCTTATAGCCTGAGAATGTTTGATTTGGCCTTATGTTCTGTTTTTGTTGATTTGTGTCGGACCCCCAAACCAGAACGGCGGAAACGTTCGGGGGCGGAGGACTTTAGGTAAGTATCACAACACATGCAATATAGTAATCAAATTACAAACAACTATTGCATTAATAAGTATAAGTTTTACATAAGTGTTTAAACATTACATATTCAAACACCAAAGTAGGTATAGTAGAAGACAAGAGTCGCGATACGGTACTAGGTAGTCTTCTCAAAAGTTTCGGGAGTGTACCTGTCTACTGGATTCCTGAGAATACAAGTTATTTGGAAAGAGTAGATCAGCATTTAAGCTGGTGAGTTCATAAGTATTTTAGTTCTGTTAAGTATAACCTAAGTTCTTTGGATAAGTTCACTAGTTTCTCCAGGAAATCCTATATTTCCTGAGGTGATTAACTGATAACCTCAATAGTTTCCCTCTGTAATTACTTAGTTTATACTGATTATATATAACCCAATATCGAATGGACAGTTAAATGGGTGTATCTGCCCTAAACCCACAACCAAACAAGGAACAGGAAGTAAGGCGGAAGTCACACATTTCACTGTCAATCGGATATTACTTATGTATAACTATGATGTAATAACTAAGAAATTATAGAATTAACCACTAAAGGTCTTTTATGTTATACTAGTTTACAAAGATTGAATAACTAAGTTTCATTTGATAAGTGGTTTAATCCCATAAACCGTTTCCTTTGTATAAGTGGTTTAATCCCATAAACCGTTTCATTTGTAAAAGTGGTTTAATCCCATAAACCGTTTCACTTGTAAAAGTGTTCTTAGTTATATCTGTTCTATAGTAAAAACCTTAGTATTAATCCTGGAAAATATTGTATTATCCATAATACTGCCTTGTGGTTTTAAATGTTCAAAACCAGAAGTACAATACTTGATTTCATGATACGTAGCTTTTACTGTAAGTAAAAACTACAGAAGGTACATTTGGTCGGGATGTAATTATTTTTTCTTACTGTTTTAAGAAAGTATATTACTTGGTAATCCACTCGTTGTTTTATTCATGTGAGTTCTATTAACCATACTAATATGACAGATATGCCTGCTGCGACGTTCTTCAAGCGTCGGAATGGTAATGATATTTGACACCCTAGGCCTGCCGGCCAAACTGTAGCGAACAGTACAGGTGTGGGATTGTCAGTCCCATATAGATCTATACACAAATTCACGCTCTCTCTACAAGAGATTCTGGTTAATAGATCAGGACTTAAAAGTCGTACTTAGATATGTACACCGTGAAGGGTCTCACAAATTTATTGTTTCAACGAGATTTACGATGTATTATTATTACCCTGTGATTGCTAACTCTAGTACTTTGTATCGTACCCTTGGTTAATGCAAACCCGGTATGATGTATTATTACCTCGTGTTTGCTAACTCTGGTACTCTGTATAGTACCTTTGTTAATGCAAACCCGGTATGATCTATTATTACCTCGTGTTTGCTAACTCTGGTACTCTGTATAGTACCTTTGCTAATGCAAACCCGGTATGATGTATTATTACCTCGTGTTTGCTAACTATGGTACTCTGTATAGTACCTTTGCTAATGCAAACCCGGTATGATGTATTATCACCTCGTGTTTGCTAACTCTGGTACTCTGTATAGTACCTTTGCTAATGCAAACCCGGTATGATGTATTATTACCTCGTGTTTGCTAACTCTGGTACTCTGTATAGTACCTTTGCTAATGAAAACCCGGTATGATGTATCTTTACTTCTTATGTTGTTTGTATATTAAAGGTATTATACATATCTTGGTATAGTTGAATGATTTTTGGTAATTTCCTTGGAAAGTATACAGTCGTGAATCATACTTGTATATTTAGTTTTGAATCATAAATTATACCTATTATAATTTATATGTTCTATCTGATTAGCATGATTTCTCATGGATGAACACCTTTGCTCAGCCTGATACAAATGTAATGATACTAAAAGGAGTAACCTTTTATACTCATATATGTATAATATATATATATATATATATATATATATATATATATATATGTATGTATAATATATATATATATATATATATATATAAGAAGGAAACGACCTTCGGACAAATAATACAACCTTAATTCCACATCCAAACAAGGAAAAGGAAATAAGATAATTCATTAGTCTTAAGCCCTTCAAATCTTATTTATATATTTATGCATATATAAACATGATTTTGGCATTTATACTTTGAAATAGCTTATAAAACATTTTTCAAAGAATTTAATGGAGTTTACATGACTTTAAAGATTTAACATGGCTTCAAGTCATTTTGAAAGTATTTGGTAATTCTTAAAAGCATACGGAAACACTTTGTGTGATTATTATCACATACAGTTATTAACACAATTTATAATTGTGTTAAACTTGTATTCCCCCCCCCCCCCCTAAAAAGCATATAAAACCATTTAAAAACGTAAATTATAAGGGTGTGAACTCACTTTGATAAGCGGTGATTCGGGCAGCGTTTCGTTTCCCGGAAAGAGTTTATTTGACAAGAAACCGGCTCAAACCGGGTAGAGTTTCGACTGGAAAGAGGATAACTTCTCGAGAATTTCGGGGCTCCGGGGCTTGCTTCGGGCTTTAGACACCTGGAGCCTTGGGGGGTCGTGATAAAGTCGAGGGGGGTGAAAATGTGATTTTGGGTGAATTTTGGGGTGAAAAATCCTTCAAATCCGAGAAGGCTCGCACCCTTTATATAGGGGTGCGAGGGTTCGGCCGAAGGAGGTGAGTCAGCAGCCACCTGACGAGGGTTTGGACACCTGGAGAGGATAAGGTGAGTCAGCAGGACACGCGGCAGCTCCTGCGAAGGCCACGTGCGAAGTCTAAGGTGGTGCGGATTTCGGACCCGGTGTGAGGCACGTGCTTCGGACAGATGGAGGCTTCTAAGTGGACCGAACTTCGGTCCAATGGGGAAGAAGGATGATGACTTCGGACCAATCAGGAGATGCCACGTGAGGCTGCGGTCCAATAAGAAGCGAACACATGGAGGCTGCATGCGAAGGGTGACGTGTTCGAAGCCAACTATGCGAATTTGTCCGGTTTTCAAGATTTTCTCTATTTTCGTGTCAAAAACTTGCGAAAATCATAACTTTCGCATACGAGCTCCGTTTTTGGCGTTCTTTATATGCACGCGTAGGTAAAATTATACTATACGACTTTCGTTTAGACTTCGTCGGCTGATTTTGAGTTTATTTTTAATATTATTATTTTTAACAGACCGGGACAGGAAATCCGTTAAAAATTCATAACTTCTTCATCCGACGTCTGTTTTCGTCTGTCTTTTTACCGTTGTGCTACTTTGGACGAGACCTTCGATTCTCGTTTAAGTTGTGTTGGCTAAATATCGATCGATTTATATTTCGAATTTTTAGTTGTCTACTGCTAAACCGAAACTTCGAAAAATCATAACTTCCTCATACGAAGTCAGATTTTTACGTTCTTTTTATGAACGTTCTCGGTTTAACATATTCTACAACTTTCATTTAGATTGTTAAGGCTAAAAAGTCTTTTATCGAAAATTCGCTTTTTACACTGAAAAGTGTTTTGCAGGTTTTGTCGCGGATTTTCGATTGGTCATAACTTCTTCGTTATAACTCGGATTTCAGTGTTCTTTATGTTTTTGGAAACCTTGTTACAAACTATACCACTTGGTTCATCCCAATTATGATTATTGATCAATCAATTTTTGACCAAAATTTGACTGGTGTCACAATTTGGGCTTAGGGTAGGATTGGACATTCGAAAGTCTATAGGGTCCAGCGTTATGTATGGATAGCATACATTAGTGCTACAGAGTTGGTGGAAATTTTATGGTCGGGTGGTTGTGTGAGACCGGTAGGTCAGTTATGAGATAGTTATCCTTCCTCTAGGGGTGAGTTGAGCGACCGCCATGTGCATGTATATTGTTAGGGTGTTGTAGTGATACTTGAGATAAATATGGGTAGGTGTGGAAGGTAGTATGGGCCCGTACTACTGAAATCACAGGACCCATACGCGTATCAAAGAAGTCACAACCCATAGGGTTTAGTCGGGAGTTGGTTCCCAGTTATTTAGGTGGATTATCTGATATCTTGCGGTATGTTTCAGAATGGTGATGACAAGACGCTTTGTGCTTGGATCCGATTCAGGATCAGGATCAGGAGACAGAGGCCAGGAGGGGCCAACAGCACCTGAGCCTATGGTGCAGATGGGTACAGAGGAGTTGGATTCCATGATTCGTGATATCCTGCATGATGAGGTTGCTGCTGCTTTCCGGGCGCAGCTGCCGGAGATGTTTGGGTCTATTAAGACCGCCATGGTCGAGTACTTCGACGAGCAATACGCAGCCCTTGCGGAGACGGATGCCGTTGCAGCTGCATCGGCTGTAACAGCGGCATGGGGAAGAGGAGGAGCCACTCGGGGCTTCCAGTACAGGGACTTCGATAACACGAAGCCCCCTACTTTTGATGGGACATAGGACCCCATCAAGGCTATGAGGTGGATCTCAGATGTGGAGGGGTGTTTCTTTACATGCTCGTGTCCTACTGACCAGAAGGTCAGGCATGCTCTGAACCTGCTAAGGTCCGGGGCCAAGGACTGGTAGAGATTGGCGACTGGGTCGTACACTGATGATCAGAGAGCTGTTGTTACTTGGGAGCAGTTTAGGGATATGTTCCGCGCCCGATACATTCCACGGGTCGAGCCGGAACGGTTGTCACAGGAGTTTTTGAGTTTGAGACAGGATGGGGAGTCGGTGATGGAGATCACCCGAATGTTTACAGAGAGGGCGATGTTCTGCCCAGATTTTGCTACCGAGCAGGCTCAGATGACCCGTTATCTGAGCATGCTCAAGAATGACATCCGTCAGTTTGTGTCCACCCAGCGATGCGATACTCTTCTGGAGTTACAGGAGGCCGCTAGGCGGCAGGAGTTGGAGATTGAGCTGTAGATGAGGGAGCAGCGGCAGGCCCTGGCGCAGTCGCAGCCGGCGCCGAAGTGGTCTAAGACCGCTGATTCTAGGACCGGGGGACAGCAGAGCCGCACTTGTGGAAAGTGCGGCAGGGGTCATTCTGGGGTTTGTCGAGCTGGTAGTGGGTGCCACAGGTGTGGCAAGGAGGGACATTATGCGAAGGATTGTCGCCAGGCCGCCCAGGTTCCGAGCTTGAGGTTATGTTATCATTGTGATCAGGTTGGCCACTTGAAGGCCAACTGCCCGTTGCTTGCCGCTAAGCCGGCACAGGTTCTCGCGCCGGCTACATTGAGGATTTCTGATGGGAGGCCAGTTAAGGCAAAGCCTCCGAAGGCTTAGGGTCGTGCCTTCCAGCTTACAGCATAGGAGGCCAGGGCAGCACCGGACGTGGTTGCTGGTACGTTTTTTTTAGTGAACTCCTTGCCAGCATTGGTTTTATTTTACTCGGGGGAGAATCGGTCGTTTGTATCTCAGACTTTCAGTAGGGAGTTCAGTGTGCCAGTAGGTGAGCTAGAGTGTCCGTTGCGAGTCTCCATCGCCAATGAACATAGGATTTCTGCTTCTTCGGTCTACCGAGGATATGAGTTGGAGATTTCTGGAGTATCCTTTCCGATAGGCTTGATACCGATTCCCATGGCAGAGTTGTGCGTGATCGTAGGGATGGATTGGCATAGCCGTTTTGGTGCCATGATAGATTGCGAGGGCCAGCGAGTGGTAGTTCGAACCCCAAGTGGGGGAGAACTGGTTGTATATGGTGAGGGCACCAGAGTGGGATCAGGGTTTTTTTCAGCTGCCAGGGCTCGGCAGTACATTCAGCATGGGTGTGCGGGTTATCTAGCGTATGTGGTAGATACGCGGGTGAGAGATCAGACTTCAGTTTCATAGGTTCCAGTGGTTAGGGAGTTTGCCGACGTGTTCCCTAAGGAGTTTCTAGGGATACCTCCGGAAAGGCAGGTCGAGTTCCAGATCGACATGGTGCCGGGTGCGGCTCCTATCGCTAAGGCGTCGTACCGGTTGGCGCCACCCGAGATGCAGGAGCTATCTTCACAGCTGGAGGAACTGTTGGGCAAGCAGTTCATTCGACCTAGCAGTTCTCCATGGGGAGCAACGATCCTTTTCGTCAGGAAGAAGGACGGTTCGCACTGGATGTGCATTGATTATAGGGATTTGAACAAGTTGACGTTAAAGAACCGTTATCCACTCCCGAGGATAGATGCTCTATTCGATCAGTTACAGGATGCATCTTGGTTCTCCAAGATTGATTTGAGGTCGGGGTATCATCAGGTCCGGGTCAGAGAGAAGGACGTGGAGAAGACCGCGTTTCGGACTCGTTTTGGTCATTACGAGTTCGTGGTGATGCCATTTGGGCTCACCAACGCGCCAGCAGTATTCATGGACCTGATGAATCGGGTCTGCAGACCGATGCTTGATCCCTCGGTCATCGTGTTCATAGATGACATCGTGGTGTATTCCGAGACCCGAGAGCAGCATGATGAGCACCTCAGGGAGTTGTTGGGAGTTCTGAGACGACAACGGCTGTATGCCAAGTTCTCGAAGTGTGAGTTTTGGTTGCGGGGGATCCAGTTCCTCGGACATCTCGTTAACCAGGAGGGGATTTTGGTCGACCCGGCCAAAATCGAGGCAGTTATGCAGTGGGAGGTGCCGAGGTCTCCTTCGGACATCAGGAGTTTTCTGGGTTTAGCAGGGTACTACCGGAGGTTTATTTGGGATTTCTCTAAGATTGCAGTACCCCTCACTCGTCTGACGAGGAAGGGGTGGATTTCCAGCAGAGGGCGTTTGAAACTCTCCGTCAGCGATTGTGCGAGGCTCCAGTCTTGACACTCCCGGAGGGAGTGGAGGATTTTGTGGTGTTCTGTGATGCATCTATCACAGGTTTGGGGGCGGTCCTCATGCAGAGAGGACGGGTGATAGCCTACGCGTCGCAGCAGCTGAAGTCGCATGAGACGAGATATCCTACTCATGATCTGGAGTTGGGAACGGTGATGTTCGCTCTCAAGATATGGAGGCATTACTTTTATGGGATCCAATGTACCATATACACAGATCACAAGAGTTTGAGACACATCATGGATCAGCTGAACCTGAACATGAGGCAGCGCAGGTGGCTGGATGTAGTCAAGGACTACGACTGTGAGATCCTTTACCACCAGGTAAAGCGAACGTGGTGGCAGACGCTTTAAGCCGCAAGTCAGCTGGGTCTTCCACCCCAGCGGTATGTATGAGGATAGCGGTGGATTCTCCGCTTGTGAGTTTGATCAGGGATGCTCAGGTGGAGGGCATGCGACCAGAGAACTGGAAAATTGAATGGATTAGGGGTGAGAACACCCGGTTTGTGCGGGATAGCCGAGGATTATTGACCCAATGCGGTCGGGTATGGGTTCCAAATGTCTGGAGCGGTCAGACAGACAGTGATGGAGGAGGCTCATAAGTCTCACTTCTCTATTCGCCCGAGGGCCACCAAGATGTATCGGGATTTGAGTTTGAGCTACTGGTGCCCGTGCATGAAGCGAGAAATTGCTTGGTATGTCGAGAGGTGCTTGACCTGTAGGATGGTCAAGGCCGAGCATCAGAGGCCGCATGGCAAGCTGCAGCTCCTGGAGATTCCCATGTGGAAATGGGAACAACTCACGATGGACTTTATTACCAAGTTGCCAAGGACGGTGAAGGGGTTTGATGCTAAATGGGTCATCGTGGATCGGTTGACCAAGAATGCCCATTTCTTGGCCATACAGGAGAGTTTGCCGGCCGAGAAGTTGGCCGACGTGTACGTCCGCGAGATCGTGGCTCGCCATGGGGTTCCGGTCTCCATTGTCTCCGACCGGGATGTTAGATTTACCTTCCGTTTCTGGCAGAAGTTCCACGAGGAATTGGGCACGCGGTTGCACTTTAGCACAGCATTCCATCCACAGATTGACGGTCAGAGCGAGCAGACCATTCAGAACCTCGAAGATATGTTGAGGGCGTGTGTCATTGACTTCGGTAGGAGCTGGGATTCCCACCTACCCCTTGCAGAGTTCGCCTACAACAATAGCTATCATTCCAGTATTGGCGCCCCACCTTTCGAGCTGTTGTATGGGCGGAGATGTCGCACCCCGGTTTGTTGGGGTGAGGTCGGACACTGGGTGATGGGGCGGACGGAAGTAGTCTTGCAGACTACCGAGAAGATTCAGCAGATTAGCCAGCGACTGCAGGCCGCTCAAAGTCGGCAGAAGAGTTACGCCGACAGACGTCGATCTCAGTTAGAATTTCAGGTGGGTGATATGGTACTCCTGAAGGTCTCACCCTGGAAGGGTGTGATTCACTTCAGGAAGAGGGGGAAATTGGTTCCCCGATACATTGGGCCGTTCAGGATCATTGCCAGGGTTGGCAAGGTGGCTTACCGGCTAGAGCTACCGAAGGAGCTTATTCGGATCCACAACACTTTCCACGTTTCGCAGTTACGAAAGTGCATTATGGATCAGGAGGCAGTAGTGTTGTTGGATGATATTCAGGTCGATGAGCGCCTGAATTACGTGGAGAGGCCTGTGGCCATACTGGAGAGGAAGAAGAAAGTTCTACGGAACAATGAGATACCTTTAGTGAAGGTACAGTGGGAACATCGGAGGGGGTCCGAGTGGATGTGGGAGCCAGAGGCAGAGATGCGGGAGCACTATCCGGAGCTGTTCGCCGCGACAGACTTTGAGGACGAAGTCTAGTTCAAGTGGGGGAGAATTATAACGCCCCGATTCTCAGGTATCGATTTTATATAAGAATTTTCTTGATTTCAAGGTCTACTCGACGAGTTGGTTGCCCTACTCGTCGAGTAGCAGCAGGTTGGTCTACGTGTTTTAGTGATCTACTCGTCGAGTCCAAAAAGGGACTCGACGAGTAGGAGCTGGAGGATGAAACCCTAATTTCCGGGGTTTTGCACCCTATTTAAGGATCACTTATCCCCCCTTAGCCTCTCTTACTGCCTCCCTCGAGTTCAGAAACCCTAAATTGTGCTTGCCCTCTATTTTTGTGTGCTTCTTAGCTTGGAAGAAGATTATTGGAGTAAAGAGCTTGGAGTTCAAAAAGTTTGGAGCAAAGGGCTGTTGTAGATCCGGATTCTTCTCTATCTTGGCATCGTTTTGGAGGTAACAAGTTGTTACCTTGACTCTCCTTTGGCTAGATCTCTTCATTTATGGGTTTAGAGCCCTTTTTGGGGTTTTGTGGTGGTTCTCCGATTTGGGTCAAGATCTGAGGTTGCAACCTCAGATCTAGACTCCTTTAGCCCCTCATTGTCATAAAGTTCCAGTCTTTGTCAAGCTATGACCTTTCCCTTACCTTAAGCCACTCCTTTATCTTGTTTTGGGTCATTATCATCTTGCATGCACGTAAAGTTTGCAACTTTACGTGATAAACATGCCCTAGGAGCTTAGATCCGCAATATGGAGCCTTTGCATGGCTTAGAAAGCACCTGTATGGATGAAGGATTGAAGGGACTCGGCGAGTCGCATGGTCGACTCGGCGAGTCATATGAAGATGGTCCTGAACTCGACGGGTTGGATGAATAACTCGGCGAGTCCGATGAAGATTGTCGTAGACTCGGCGAGTCAGTAGAGTGACTCGGCAAGTCGGCTAGGGTTTTTCCCAACCGTTGGATGCGTGTGAACTTGTCGAATTGCAAGAGGAAAACTCGACGAGTGGCCAGGGAGTTTTGACTGCAAGCCTTAAGAACTCGACGAGTCACTCTAGTGACTCGGCGAGTGGGTGAGTTATGCAAGGAACTCGGCGAGTGTCTGGTTGCACTCGACGAGTTCAGGTCAACATGGATTGTTGACCTTGGCAGTTGACTTTGAATTTGACCACGGGTTGAATTTTGGACTCTTGGGGGCATTTTGGGAACTTATGAACATGTTTGTATGGCGATTATAGGTGGTGGGGTTTTTGGCAGTGATCCGAGAGTTTGAGCTTATCTTTTGAGTCGACAATTGCGAGGTGAGTTACCCTCACTATACTAAGGGGTCTAAGGCACCAAGGCCGGCCCATTGGATTTGATATCCGAGTAGCTATTGTTATGATGAGTTTGAGATAGTAATGTATACCAGTTGATATGCTAGTCTGGTAGATCTATAGGACTACCTGTGATTCTGTATGATTATTTGTATGTGCATTAGTTATGTTATATGTCGACATATTATGTCGTATGGGTTGAGGTGATACTGCTCCATGCGGTAACCAACAAACCCGGGAGCATTCTAGATGCGAGCTGAGGGAGACTCGTACTGTGGGCTCGGTGGCAATCCAGATGTGAGCTGTGGGCCCGGAAGGCAATCCAGACTCACATTGTGGGCCTAGGGGGTAATCCAGTCTGTAAAGCTGTGGACCCAGTATATGGTGTCAATTGTATAAGTATTATGTGTAGTGTATCGGTATTTTGGGGGAACTCACTAAGCTTTCGGGCTTACAGTTTTCAGTTTATGGTTTCAGGTACATCAGGGGATCGTGGCAAGGCAGGCATGATTGTACAGCTCCTCATGATTTGTTATGTTTCTGGGAAACTTTGATGTTGTATATTTTGAAAACAAAGTTGTAATGATCTTAATGTTTGAAATGTTTTTCAAAAGTTCAAATTTGTCTTCAAATTTTTCGGTGTTTCAGAATTGGCATTAAATGATTAATTAAAATGATAAACAAGCACTAAGTGACCAAAATGAAGAGATCAAATAGGCATTTAATTACCAAACATGAAAACTATTACAATGGTCTGTCAAATGTGGACATGATGTTGGAAATTTTAGTAAAATATTTATATTTTTACTATCTTTAAACATGTATAAATATATACATATGTTGTATATATGATTAACTCTAAGTGGTTTTGTGCTCTACTCCGTGAGAGCTTCGAAACGATATATCTTATCTCCAAAATGGAGTATATGTGAATGAGATATCGATACTCAAAGCTGGGTATTTAAGAATAAAAGTTAGCAAGTGAGGTGGGTGTGGGAATAAGTCTCACATTGGTAGAAAGACCATACTCAAGTGAGTTTATAAGCTTGGATGTATGATAGCCTTACAAGCTTGTATTTATGGTTTTACTCCAACTCCTACCCGCGCCCAGGTGGGTGCGAATCTTGGATTTCGTAGGTCAAATTCACCAAATTTGTAGATAGGTGTGACCTGCACTGTGTAACATCCCAAAATTCAGAACCAAAAATTTTCGTTTTTATATTGAATGAACCATCAACCCAACATGTTTATCAAAACCATAAAGTATTCAGAGTAAATCAAATAACATCCCAAAAGTACATCAGAGTCAGTAAGGGTGAAAAATCATAGTGTGGTGTACAATGCGATCATCCCGAGCTCTTCCCACTTCGAACCGGAAGTACCTGAAACATAAACTGAAAACCGTAAACACAAAGCTTAGTGAGTTCCCCAAAATATTGCATACCATACATATACGCCAGCTCAAGGCTGTGTCGGGTATATTTCACCCCCGAGTCTATTTTAACTCAAATGTCAGCACAAGGCTGTACCTGATCTATTTCACCCCCGAGTCTATTCCAACTCATATGTCAGCACAAGGTTGTACCGGGTCTATTTCATCCCACATACATATAGAAAACAAGCACATAGGCATACAACACATAGAACATGAGTCATAAAGACTACAAGCACATACAATCCCTAGTGTCCTACAGTATAGTGAGCAAACTCACCTCGCAAAGCAGCTCAAAAGTTAACACATCCGTAAAATCCCACAACAGGTGCTAAATGTCACCTAGATAATCACAGGAGGCAAAACCTTAATCTACCTTTCAGAGAATTAATAGTTGAGCCAAAATCCACAAGTCAAAGGTCAACCCTCGTCAACGGTCAAGGTCAACAGTCAATGTTGACTTTAGATGACCGCCACATCGTGGCCTTCCCTGGCCACGTCGTGACCCGTGTACAACCAAACAGTCGGGGGAATTCCCATCTGCCACACCGTGGTGACCTATGCCCACACCGTGGTAACTAAGATTCCAAACAGCTTAATGCATTAAGTTGCTTTCTTCGATTCCAAGAGCTCAAAAGCTCAGATCTGGCCTAAAATTTGATTTAAAAGGAAAGTTTCCAACGTTATCCATTAGGACCACCCAAAAGATCCAAAACCCAATCTTCTAAGTCCCAAATGGCTTAATAATACAAGGACTTAACCAATAAGCACTTATTCCATAAAGTCCCAAGTCCATCCTTTCCAAAAGTGATTCTAGCACCAAAACTAACCTAAAAGTTGGTGCTTTATAGACATGTATGTACAATGCATGTCTTGAACCCATTTTAGGTCAAAATGAGGGTTTATGACCTAAATCTCATGAATGGCTTGAAAACCCAACCAAAATCCAAATCCAAGGCACAAAGTATACCAAATGTCCCAAAGATTCATAAAGTTGCAAACTTTATGAGATCTCATCATCCCAATAAGCAAGAACAAGAGGTTTTTGGGCCAAAAATCAAGATCTAACAACTTGGCATGATAAAAAAAATCGAGTCTTGGACACTCACAAAGGTCCAGAAGAGTGCTAAGGTGAAAAATGGAGAATTTCTTGCTTGATATATGTTTCCTTATTCCTTTTTTAGCTTCAAAGAACATCAAATTAGCTCAATAATGGAGGAAAGTGATTAGGGTTTTCTTTAGGGTTTGAGGGGCTAATTGAGGCTGAGGATGAGCAAACCCTAGCCTCCTCATTCCTTTAAATAGGGAGCAAACCCGGAAAAATAGGGTTTCTCATTAAACAGCTGCAACGCCGTGGCCACAAGATGTCACGCCGTGACGGTCGTTTAAAACCCGCGGTACATCAATCATTACCACGTCATGGAGTGCCTCCACCATGACGTAGCACCACCCAAAATCCAAAATATATTTAATTTAAATACCTCCAAGGATCCGGATGTTACACACTGTTTCGGTTTCTGGAAACAGACGTCAAATCTGTTTAAGGGAATCGAGTAACTCGAGCCTCAGCCATTGTGTTTTTTCTTGCAGATTTTTTGATTCATAAACAGAGCCAAGAACTAATAGATGAAACAAGTATTAACTCACTAATATATCGAAAAAATATGTAAACCATTACAATACCATCAAATAAGAAAATTAACACCATTAGATTAAACTACATAACATGATCAAAGTTGACATTCACATGCCAAATGTTTTAAGTGAATGATAATCAACCATGCCATTGTTCGAAACGAACAATTGTCTAGTATATTTTTAAACATAAACCAAAAATAAAAACAAATATTACTCAACTCAAAATGATACACCTTTCCCCTTAGCCATACTCCTCTTTTTTCAAGGTGTATTTTTTATCTAAACTTCTCCTCCCGGACCTTTACATATTTTAGAATTATGTCCCTTATTATATAACTTGCTCCAATACCTATTTAAGATGTGTTGGTTTAGACATTTTGATTTTCTCCACATATCTCTATCATTTATTGGATCCATATTTACCATATACATTTCCTTCCATGTTGTCACCCATTAGCATTGATGTACCCTTACTCCACTTTCTCAATTGGTTTCCTATTCTGAATCAAATCACACATACCACAAATAGCATATTTATGTAGCACACAATGATCCTTCCATAACCATACTACTTGATACTTGTTAGTGTCATTAATTACACACCTAAAATGTTGAGCTCTTCCTTAAAAAAATTCAAGCCATATTATAGTATTAGGTGTTGCTGGACATGTTCATCTTCTATAATTAGGACCAGGATCATCTTCTTCAATTGGGAAAGGTTCATGTATTGGTCTATGGTCAGCATTGAGATTAATTTCATCATTAATGGTTATAGTTCCAATAGTTGGAGCCAATAAATCGAGGACTACATTGTGTGGCCTTTTAAATTTCTCATAAGGAATTACGGATTTTCCTTCATGACATTGTTTAACAGAAGCATTATGGCTATTAAAGACTAGAAAAGGCATTGAGTTTGGAATTAGGTCATTGAGGCTAAAATGCAACTTCTTAATGTAGGAGCCACTTTCTTTCCTCCTCCTTTTGGTTCTATCTAATTTAGTTGAATGATCATCTTCGATATATTTAATGAGCACTTTTGTAAGAGACGTGAACTACATATGCATGTATGTTGACCCAAGCTTATTTTAAATGTGAATCTCCATATTCTTGGCAATATATATGGACAACCTTATAACATCTTAGTCATTGCCTAATGTAGGAGCCCTAAAATCAAACTACCACCATGAATGAAAAAGTAGTAGTATATGCATTCCCTGCGAACATACCCTATCTCTTAGAAGAGTACATCAAACTTGTATACATAGAACTTATCAATGTCAACATTGTACACACAATTTATCTTATCAAACATAAACTTTCTACCGAAAGCTTTTGAGAAAAATCCCTCTATCGTAAAGACGTGTTGTGAATGTGTTGTAAACCTTTTGCGTAGAAAAACAAAGGTATCAAAAACCTAAAATAGAAAAAAAAATGGATTGAACTTTATAAAGCATGTAAGCTTACAATAGACTTGGTCGACATCAGCACGAGTGTTGGTTCCACGAATACTCCATAATGTTGGACTCATACTTTGAAAACTAAAAAATAGCGAGTGTTTTCGATTGAAGAGATGGAAGGAGTGAAGACAATGAGGATGAAGGTATAGGCTTAATTAAGAGATATGTAAGTAAGTCATTAGGTATGAAAAAAGGTAAGAGAATGGACAGAATACCCATGTGAGGGGCACATGATGGCATTTGATGGTATTTTCAATCGTGGTGTTTAATAGAGAGAATGACTCCATAATTTGTTGATGTGTTTGACAGCGAGCATTTCAGAGATTCTATACTTTATCTTAAAAAAAATTATTTGGAAGTGCGAGTATTTAGCTTTTAGTTTAAACAAAAAGCTCCAAATCTAAAACTACGGACATGTTTCGCAAAACCAGCTTGTAGCATTTTGTTAAACGCTACGTAAGATAGCTTTTAGATTTGAAGCGTTTTGTTTAAACTAAAGGTTAAAAGCTTGTAGTGTCAAACAAGTTTTTTTTGTTCAAAACAGAACGTTTTTTTAAAGGCTAGAAGCTCTCAAAGTAGAGATGGAAACGGTGTCAAGGAATAGCGGAGACCCCAATTCTCATCCCCATCTCTGAATCCTCATTCCAATCTTCATCCTCGACTTCATCCCCAATGGGGAATATGAGTGAATCCTCATCCCCACCCCCAACGGGGACTAGGGATCCCTAGCAGAGAATTGGTGATTTCTTTCTCTATTTTAATCTGAAAACTTTTATGTAAATAAAAATTCGAAATTTCAATTTTACAAACATAAGATTAAAGATTTTACAAGCTATTAAAATATTCATAGGTTGCATAAAAATTATAAACAAAATTTCTACCAAATTTAAATACATACATGAAAAATCAAGTAGAAAAAAATTATGAGAGTGATATTTGAGGTAACAATAGGTAAACGAAGGAGAAATAATTATACACAATGTTAAATTAGATAAACGGATAAGGAAAAATATAATTTGAATCAAGTAATTACTAATGAATTTCATTATTTGGATCAAATTTTAGGTATTATAAATTTTATTATAAAAATATGTTTTGTTTTATTTTTATATATTAATATCTACTGGGACCGGGTCGAATGTTGGGGACTGAGGGTACCCATTCTTGTTTTCTTTATTTAGGGATTCTCCATCCCCAATCAACTTGGAGATTCACCGATCAAACTGGGTGCAGGTTTTGGGTTTCCAATCAGGTATGTGGATTCTTCCATCCTTATCCCAAATGCTCTCAAACGTTCTGTGTCAAACACGTCATACTTCATATAGCATTTAATAAAACTATTGAGTTTTTGTAATCATTTTTCAAAATTGCCTTTAAAAATACATTTATATATTTATCTTTTTTTTTAATTTTTCTTCTATGTAATTTTATATATTTCAAAAGTTTTCATCTATTTTTGTCAAATACACATATAATAAATAAAATTACAGCTTTCAGCCACCAACCTACTAGATACCATATAGTTTTGTCAAACATATTCTAAAGCCACAAGTAGGGTTGTAAACGAACCGAACGAACACGAACAAATGTTTGTTCATGTTCGTTCGTTTAAGTTAGCCGAACAATCGAACGAACACGAACGGAGTTTTCTTGTTCATGTTTGCTCGTTTAACAAATTGTCTTGTTCATGTTCGTGCGTTTATGTTCGTAAACTTGCTAAACGAGCGAACATAAACGAAGAAATATAAACAAACACAATTGAAAATATATGAACATAAAAAAACTTAAACGAACAACATAAACGAACGTAAATGAACAAACGAAATCATTGTTCATGTTCGTTCGTTTAACTAAACGAACGAGAATTTTTGTTCATGTCCGTTCATTTATTAAATAAACGAACATAAACGAACTCCCCGCCGAACAGTTCACGAACGGTTCGCCGAACGTTTAGTTTGTTTACAGTCCTAGCCACAAGTATAGGATCTATCAACATTTCAAAAGTTGGACAAAATATGCAATTTCAAACTATAGAAATCAAAACCGAAATTTACTCTTATGTTTACATATTTCTACTTTAAAATTATTGTTTCGATCCTTTTAATTTTAATATTCTTATTCCGTCATCGATTCCAAATCCGAATGATGTGTTATAAATTAACATAATCAACGAAAAATACAACCAAAATCTAATCCTTAGCCTTATCCAACAAGAACGTTAAAATTATTGATATAAGCTGTCCTCACCAAAGTTGCAACTTGCAACATAAAGTCATGTGCGTAAAATCCCACTATCATAAACCACCTTCCCAGAAACCACCGTTTTCCTCATGTCAACCAAAGTGGGGAAAATAGATTAATAATCCGAACCAGGTGAATGAACCTTTCCCAATTCTTCCACCTATATAAACCTCTCCCTATCATTAATCATCAACCGAAAACAGTAGAAGATTTTGTTCCAAATATAAACTACCAGACTTGAAAACATTTGATTAGATTTTGAAAACGAGTGATGGGAAATAATGGGTTTGATTCTGATTTTGCTCTTCTTGAGTCTATTCGCCGTCATCTGTTAGATGATTCCACCATGAATTCCATCAGTGGAGCTCCACCGATGAATTGCCGGACCAACACCTTGTTTCCTTGCTTGTCGGACACCTGGGGTGAATTACCCTTGAAACAGAACGATTCTGATGACATGTTAATAGCTCGGTTTCTTCACGAAACGTTGGATTTCGAGAGCCTCCTGTTGTCGCCGGGAAAGACAATGATACCAAACATCGCCACTGTTAAATCTGAACCCGAGGTTTTTGTGGAATCGCCGGAGATTTCAAGTTATGAAAAAGGATCACCGCCGCAGACGGTGGGAGTTGATGATGTGACGCAACAGAAGGGGAAACATTACAGGGGTGTGCGGCGACGGCCTTGGGGTAAATTCGCGGCTGAAATTCGGGATCCGGCGAAGAATGGTGCTCGGGTGTGGCTAGGGACTTTTGAGAAGGCGGAAGATGCGGCGTTTGCATATGACAGGGCGGCGTATAAGATGCGTGGTTCTCGTGCTTTATTAAATTTTCCACTCCGAATTAATTCCGGTGAGCCGGAGCCGGTACGAATAACCTCAAAACGGAGAGCAACATCGCCGGCGAACTCATCGGAAAATCGATCGCCAAAGAGGACAAAGAAGGTGGAATATATACACGTGGCGAATAGTTAGCGGTTGATGGATGCTGACTGTGACTGTGGATTACTTTTTTTTTTTAATTTCGTATTTTATCGTGTAAATAGCTGTTTTTTGTGCATAAATGACAAATTTATTATTTTTTTATTCATACAAAATCCAACTTATTTTCGATAGTTGCATCTTTTCCTTAACCTCGACATTCTTTATACGAAATATTAAATATAACTATCTGACTCGTTTTTTTAATATAATTATCATATATATTTTCAGTATTTAGGTTGTGTTTCATTATTTGTAGAGTTTTTATATGTTATAATGTTTAACAAACCAAAAATTAGCATATAAGCTATCATTTAAAAAAACTACTTATACTAGTTTTTGAAAAGTTTTTTTTTTAAATTTTCCAAATATACTCTTAATTAACTATAAAAATTTAATCAACTAGATTTTCTGATATCAACTAACTTTTTATTATTATCTAACTTTTCAGCTAATATATCAAAATAGTCTTAATATCTTGAAACGTATTCAATATTCTTGAAACTCATGCAATACAAGCCATAACAAAAAAAAATAGTGCACACTTGTTGAAGTGAATTCTAGTTTGGCATAATAAATGGAGGCAAATATGAGTGACAACATAACTATAAATTTATGCATTTATTTAACATGTCAATGTTTTTTTAGCTAAAGATCATGATAATATTTGATCAAGATAATCAAATTAGACGGGAAACAACTCAAACATATATAAATATTGTTGATATAGATCTACGATTTAAAAGAATTTTTCTGTTAGCATTAATATATATTATAAAATATAAATATCTATAAATATATATTCATAATAATTAATACTTTTTATCCCAATGTTGCGTAAATTTGAAGAGATACATATATAGGGTTTCTAGAAGGTGACGCAAGATATGATTAAATTTAAGAAAATAGCATTGGAATATTTATTTTTCATTTATTCAACGAATAAAGAACCCGTGACTTGTACGACCACGTGCAAGTAGTTAATGCACACGAATGGAAGTGGCGACAAGAGTACGGTCTGGTAAGCCACAAGGCAAGACTTCTACATTTTGACTTTGACGTTTCGGAATTTAGTTTGGTTTCATCGGTATCTCAAAAAAGGTATTTATTTACTGATTAGGCTATAAGGAATGGTAACACTTCTAGTAGTATACCCACCACATCAATTTTTTTTTCTGTCATGTCACTTTTTGGCATACCCACCTTGTTAGCATCTTTTTTCTTGATTTTTTTTTATAATTTTTTTATCAAAATTGAATAAATTATATTTTTAATACACACATTTCATATTAAATAAATTATATTTTTATAAAACACAAAATTTTAATATTAAATAAAAATGTTTTTATTTTTGGACAAAACATACTAAGTTCCTGAAACTTTAGGGACCAAATATGTAACTTTTTTATTTCTTCTTCAATAATTCTCTGTTAAAACGCATCTTCTTCCCCAATTCTCATATAAACAAACGCAACAAAAATAGAACAATCGAATCATTGAAAAAAAGAAGAAAATGAAGCCATCAGCCAATGATTTCCCTTTCTTTCCTCTTGCTCTTTCTCTTTCTTCTCGTTGTCCGGCTAGCGAGCTCTCTTTGACGAGGGACCTAACGACTTTAATGGGAGTGGTGGAGACGAGGCTAGCGAGTTGGAGGCGAGCTTGGCTAGCGAGCCACTCCCTCCAGCCTTAGGCTATACGGAGTGGGCATGGTTTGGAACCACGGTTTTGCCACTTGGAACGCGCACACCGCCCCCTGGGTGCGGTTTCTTGCAGTTTTGGCCGCGTCTTGTGGTTGCATGGTTCACCTTTTGACCGTTGAACGGTCCTTTGCACAGAATTATTATTATTATTATTATTATTATTATTATTATTATTATTATTTTAAATTTACCTTATATATACTTACCATTTCTTATAAAATCTTCACAATAAGGGTAAATTACGCGAATGGTCCCTATAGTTTGGGGTAATTTGCACGCTTGGTCCCTAACTTATTTTTTTAACTCGGAAGGTCCTTATTGTTTGTTTTTGTTACGCGGTTGGTCCTTATTGTTTGTTTATGTTACGCGCTTGATCCATGTCTTACCTAAAAAGACTATTATTTAAATAAGGAAAAATGGTGGGGTAGGTAAGGTAAGATGAGGGAGGTGGGGTTGGAGGTGTTTTTATTTATATAAATTAAAAAATCAAGGGAAAAATAGTCTTTTTAGGTAAGACAGGGACCAAGTGTGTAATAAAAACAAACAATAGGGACCTTCCAAGTTAAAAAATTAAGTTAGGGACCAAATGCGCAAATTACCCTAAACTATAGGGACCATTCGTGTAATTTACTCTCACAATAATTTCTTATCTTTTTACTATCTTTTCCTCAATTTTTTTTCAAAATGTCTTCTTCCAAAAGACCCACCAAAGAAAAAACACCCGCTAGAAACACCGCAACCCCAATACCTTCATTTGATCAACCAATTTTTTCACCTCTGTATTACCACTATGGCAGTATGCTTCCATATTTTCCACAACGACTAACACAACCACTATCACAAACACAACCACTACCACAAACACTACCACAACCCGACACAGATTTTAATCCATTTGATTTTTTGTCTCAATCCGAGTTTGTTCAACAAACACAAGCACAACTGAAGGGTCCAGTTTATGGTTTGGGCTAGGCTAATGGATGTATAGGTCTTATTGTGTTTTGAGTCTTGTAATTGAAGTGTTTTGGTGAGTTTACGGCCAGAGTGTGTTTACGGACAAGTCTTTTCCCCTATATATAGGGAGTGTTTGAGTCTGTTAGTTGTTGTTGATGATCCACTGAGTTTACGGTCATTGTGTCCAAGTTGCACTAGACGTTTTTCTATTATAAACGTGTGCAAGCTTTGGTTTAATCTTCTTCTACTCCATTCTTATCTTGTTTGATTGTTAGATTGTTTGATCACTGGTTAAGATCATGTTTCTAGGACCTTACAATTGGTATCAGAGCTAAGTCGGTATCAAATCATCTTTCAATCAAGTTCACAGTCAAAGGAGCTTAGTTCCATCACTGTTCGAGGCTTGATTTGGTGTTTTCGGTGTAAAAGGGGATCAGATCTGTTTAAAACTCGTGTTTTCATCAAATTCTGGGCATTTACGGTCAAGAGTTCACGGCTGTAAACTCCTATTCACGGCCGTAAACTAGCAATCTTTAGTGACCGTAAACAGACAATCTTTAGAAACCGTAAACTCCAACCGTAAACTCCAAACCATAAACCTCAACCGTAAACGTTGACCGGAAACATCAACCGAAAACCTGACCGTAAACTCCTGTTTACGGCCATAATTGTGTTACCGCAAACTGTTTGTTTGACATTTTAGTTTATTTTTCAAGTCATTTTCAATTAAAAAAAATTTAAAAAAAAAACAAAAATGGATTCTCAAGGCCAAGCACTTCATCATGAATTGGATTTCATCATGGGAACAACCACTCGCATTCCATGATTATTGTCTGCAGAAGGATTCCCGGAATGGAAATACAGGATCGAGAAATACATCAAAATGAAAGATTTTAAGGTTTGGCAAAGCATTCTCAAAGGACTAGTCAGATTCACTACTAATCTTCCAAATGGACAAATAATTGATAAATTGTATGCTGATTACACTGATGAAGATTTCGAAAAGGTTGAAGAACAGGAAAGGGCACTGGCTACTTTGACTATGGCTTTATCTCCCGATATTGCTCAAGGCTTCAGAGAATACACTTCAGCCAAAGCACTGTGGGAAGCTTTAATTGAGGTCTACGAGGGAAATGAAGATATGAAAGAGAGCCGTCAGGATATGTTAAGACAAAAGTTCAATATGTTCAATTATATCCTTGGAGAAACCCTGGAAGCTCAGTTGCAGCGATTTACTTCACTCACTACTGAGATGAGTACAACTGGGATTTACTTGACTAAGTCTAAGATAAACAAAAAGTTGTTGAATTCACTTCCGAAGTCGTGGGATATGAATGTGGTTGTCATCAAGAAGACAAAAGATCTCAATCGTCTCAGTCTTGCTGAAACAATGGTAATCATCAAAGCCTGTGATCTTGATGATAAACAACGAGAGATTAATCATGTGAATTCCTACTCGACTGCAAATCTTGGGATTTCTTCAAATAATGCCTTTTCATCTTTTACCTCCTCTCCAAGTCAAGCTTTTGTTGTTCAACAACCTTAGAATCAAACCTTTATTACTCCATCAGTTGCACCATTTGCTGCTTCATCATCTATGTCTCATCCACAAAGTCAGTCTTTCGTTGTTCCACAAGCTATTTCCTCCTCCAATGCACCAGTTATGGTTCCTACTCCCAATTCCAAAGAAAACGATGAAAACTTAGCTCTTGCCACTAGACTTGTCAATTGCTACAATGCTTTTGTAGCTGGAGAGCTTCCACCTCAACTCTCATTTGCTGATCTGGATCAAATTCATCTAGAGGATGTGGAAGAAATGGATATTACTTGGCAGATAGAAATGGCAGTGTTCAGGGCAAAGCAATTTGCTAAGAAGACGGGAAAGAATAATTGTGGAATGAATGTGGATAAGAAGGTAGGGTTTAACAAGGGAAAGTTGCGTTGCTACAACTGTCACGAGCCGGGTCATTTTGCTCGTGAGTGTCCTAAACCAGACAGAAGGGTAAGTAGTGATCGAACAATGGTTCCAGTGGGAAATAGTCGCGGAAGTGCTACTGTCAACAGTGAGACTGCTAATCTGGCAGTGGTTGCTCAGTCCTTTGACTGGGTGGACAAGATTCAGGCACTGAATATTTCAGGACCTGAAAATGCTCACTTGGCTCAAATCAATGATACTCCTGTGGAAGAAGCTGAAGTTGATCATGAAGAAGAGATGATGGAGTTGCAGTTTGCCTTTATGGTATCTTCTACTTTAGAACCTGAAAAGAAAGTGGTAAGTCAGTCTTCTTGTTCTCAAACATGCATTGATAATGTTAAAAATCTTCTTGAGCATATAGAATTATTACGTAGAGAGAACGAGGACTTGAAATATGAAAGGTATCAACTTAGGAAAGGACAAAAACCCCTGAAGGCTGAATTAGAAGCAAAAACCAAAGACTTTAGAAAACTTCAGGAAGAGTATAGTAATAAGAGTGCGAATTATAGATATGTGACTGAACAACTTGCTGAGGTAACTGCTAAGCTTGACACATTGAAAAACAAATTTGAAAATGCAGATTTTACTGTTAGAAAATTTGATGTGTCAAGTGATGTAGTTGCATCCATGATAGAACATAATTTGTAATTCAAAGAGAATCAGCAAAAGGGTTAAGCTATGACAAAGTGCCTCCTCCTTATAATCATAATTATCAGTTTAAGCCATTGACTAAAGAAGAGATGGACAGAGAACCATTTCTTAAATATGGATTTGTGTCAGGAGGTAGTATTAATGTTGAAAATACTAATGTTTCTACTTCCCACGCAGATCAATCTTTAAGTCAATCAAAGCAAGAAGCTGAAGGATGTGTTTCTGAAAATAAAAAAGTTTCTGAATTTGCTGTTTTTGTTTCAAATAATAACTCTTTTGTTTCTGATGTTAAAATCAATGATACATCTTGTGATACTTCTGCATCGGATCATGTTGATTTAAATTTTTTTTACATATTTGATGATTTGTTTGATAATCCTGATGTTCCTGTTTCAAGCACATCCACTTCACCAATCACACAACCGGATTCACCCTCACCTATCACACAATCTGATTCTTGCACATGTTCTTGTGGAAAAAGTAAGGGTGTCAGTAAAGAAAATAAATCAGACAAAGGCAGTACCAGTTACAATAATAATAAGCAGATATGTTTTAACTGTGGTACTGCCGGTCACATCGTTAGGAATTGTCCTAATATGGAATTTGTGCATTTTTATTCTCAAAGAGGAGAGAACGAGTCTCGAGGAAGGTCTTTAACTAGAAAGTCCTCGAGATCTCGTCCTCGAGATGATGATTGGAAGGCTAATCAAAACAAGAAAAGGGCAGTTTTTCAAAAGAACAAACATATTTTCAATAATAAAGTCATAAAGTTTGCCAAATTCGAACAAGGCTAAGCCGAGGTCGGTTTTGTTAAAGAGCAGATCTGGATCTTCAACCACTTCTGGTAGAAAATCCAAGTGCCCTAAGCAAACAGAAAAGAAAGATGTTTCAAAAACACCCGTGATTTTTCAAAAACCTAAATACCAGTGGGTGCCCAAATTAATTTACAACCAATCATCGTCATTCTCTGAAAGTGTTTTAAATGATGATTTCAAATCAAAAGGTTCAAACGATAAATCTGTGATCGTAAAGGGTCAACCCAGGAAAGTAATGACATGGGTTCCCAAATCTAAATGATCCCGCTCATCTTGCAGGGACAGTTGCGGAGGAATGTCGTCAGACCTTGGTATGTCGACAGCGGCTACTCCCGGCATATGACAGGAGACATCTCCCAATTGAACGACATTCAAACTTTTAATGGGGGATTCGTTTCCTTTGCGGGCGGAGAAGGAGGAAAAATCACTCAGAGAGGAACTGTGACAAATGAAGTGTTGAGTTTCGAGAACGTCAACTATGCTCCCGAGTTAAAACACAGCTTGTTGAGTGTCTCTCAGATTTGCGACAAGGGTTATTCAACGCATTTTACTGATAAAGAGTGTCTGATCTTAAAGGCAGGCATTGTCATCCCGGATGAGTGGATTCTTGTTAAATCAAAGCGGGATGGAAATGCATACATCATCGAAATGAATAGCAACATTCCTGAGCAAGTCACCTGCCTCTTTTCAAAAGTCTCAGAACAAAAAGCTATGTTGTGACACCGACGACTCGGTCATGCGAACGCTAAGAATCTGAATCGTCTTGCTAAAAATGAAATGGTGCATGGCCTGCCTGTCAGAGACTTCATAACATTTGAAAAGTGTGTGTCATGTGCCCAAGGAAAGCATCATAGAAAACCACACCTGCCAAAACAGGTCAATTCAATCAGTCAGGTGCTCCAATTATTGCACATGGACTTATTTGGTTCGGTCAATGTCCTAAGCATCAACGGGAATTCATATTGTCTAGTTGTGATCGATGACTTCTCGCGTTTCACATGGGTTTTCTTCTTATCCAACAAAGCTGGGGTATCTGATCTGATCAAGAAGTTCATCGTAATGATAGAGAACCAAACCAATAACCGGGTGAAGGCGCTTCATACTAATAATGGAACAGAATTCAAGAATGGTTCTTGATCACTTTTGCACAGAAAAGGGAATTGTGCGTCAATATAGTTCGGTTCGCACGCCTCAGCAAAACGGTGTTGCTGACCGGAAGAATCGAACGCTGCAAGACGCTGCAAGGACGATGCTGTGTGACTCAAAGTTACCAGTTTTCTTTTGGGCTGAGGCGATCAACACTGCTTGCTATGTTCAGAATCGTGTTTTGATCAACAAAGCCCAGATGAAGACTCCGTACGAAATTCTATATGGTCACAAGCCATCTGTCAGCCATTTCCGCGTATTTGGCTGCCCTTGTACCCTTCTTCACCTGGAGTCCAACCCGAAGTTCAATGCCAAAGCTGATGACTGCTATTTTGTGGGGTATGCTGCTCGCACTGCGTACAGGGTCTACAACAAAAGAACAAAGCAAATTGTAGAATCCTTCAATGTGCGCTAGTTGGAGGAGAATGAAACGGATGCTAGAGTGGGTCCTGATTGGCTGTTTGATTACACATCTTTGTTCAAATCGTTCAGTGTGTGTTCAGATAGTTTATTTGGTTCTACTTCTGGTTCGAAGACTGTACTTGAAGATGAAGACGGAGAAGTTGTTTACAGACCGCCGATAGTGTCTTCTGCAATTCCTATGGTGGATTCATCTGTTCCAATTACTTGTCCAGAATCGCCAAGTCATCAACATGCTCCAGATGCTGATGCCACTCCTCTTACTCCTGATGAAAGAGAGTTCATGTCCCGAGATGCTTCCGCTGTTACTCAAACTTTTATGGAACTTTTCTTTCCTGAGCAAATTGCAAATGAGTTTGTGGCAGATCCTACTAATGAGACAAGTTCGTCTGAAGTGGATCATTCGGCAAATGATGGAGTTATCAACATTCACAATCTTCCTGTTTCACTCAATGACATCAGCCAGGAGATACATTCACGCATTCAACGTGATCATCCGATCGATAATGTCATTGGCCAGCTGGGTGATGGTGTTAGAACAAGAAGTCAGAATGGAGATGTTAATATATGTCTCTATTCTTGCTTTATCTCTCAAATATAGCCAAAGAACGTTGAAATGGCTTTGAATGAGCCCAGCTGGGTAGATGCTATGCACGAAGAGTTAAATCAATTTGAAAAACTTGGGGTTTGGACGCTGGTTGAACTTCCTAAGGGCAAAAATTCTCTTGACACGCGTTGGGTATACCGCAATAAGCAGGATGATTCCGGAGTCATAGTGCGCAATAAGGCGAGATTGGTGGTTCGTGGGTTTAGACAGATCGAGGGTCTTGACTACACCGAGGTTTATGCTCTGGTGGCTCGCTTGGAGGCTATCCGTATCTTCCTTGCATACGCTTCCTACATGAACTTCACTGTTTATCAGATGGATGTCAAGACAGCCTTCTTGTATGGCAAAGTGAAGGAATAAATCTATGTTGATCAACCCCCTGGGTTTGTTAACTCGAAGTTTCCCAATCATGTCTACAAGTTGGACAAGGCGTTGTATGGTTACATCAAGCTCCTCGAGCGTGGTATGCAACTCTCACAAAGCACTTGCTTGAACATGGATATTCTTGCGGCACTATCGATCAAACTTTGTTCATCAAGCATGTGGGTAATGATCAGATTCTAGTCCATATCTATGTTGACGACATTATCTTCGGGTCTACAAATCCACAGCTTTGCAAAGAGTTCGAAGGAGTGATGAACAAGAGGTTCGAGATGAGTTCGTTAGGTGAAATGACCATGTTTTTGGGGCTTCAGGTCCAACAAAGATCAACCGGAATCCTGCTCCATCAAGCAAAGTATATGGACAATATACTTGAGAAGTTCGGGTTTCAAGATGCAAAACCTGCTTTGACGCCAATGGCCGAGAGACCCCTGCTGACTCCAGATACCGATGGCGAATCCGTAGATCAAACTCACTACAGATCAATGATCGGTTCGTTGATGTATCTAACTGCAAGCCGACCAGACATCATGTTTGCAGTTTGTCAATGCGCACGCTATCAGGCTAATCCTAAACTTTCACATCTTATTGCTGTCAAAAGAATCTTTCGGTACCTCAAAGGCAGCCCAAAATTGGGTCTTTGGTATCCGAAAAATTCTGAATTTGATTTATATGCATTTGCTGACAGTAATTATGGAGGCTGTGAGCTAGACAGGAAATCTACGTCCGGAGGGTGTCAATTCCTTGGTGACCGGCTAGTGTCTTGGCAGTGCAAGAAACAGCACACCGTCTCAACCTCAACAGCAGAAGCGGAATATGTTGCTGCCTCTGCTTGTTGCTCTCAAGTTATATGGATCCAACATCAGCTGTTGGATTACGGTTTGAATTATTTAGAAACCCCTATATTTTGTGATAATGAGGCTGCAATTCAAATTGTTAAAAATCCAGTCCAACACTCAAAAACCAAGCACATTGACATCAAAATTCATTTCATCAGAGATTGTTATGAGCGTTCGCTCATTCGGCTGGAACAAGTTCCTACTGCTAATAATGTAGCGGATCTGTTCAAAAATCCGTTTAACAAAGCTCGATTCGATGTGCTTGTGAGCTTTTTGAAAATGCTACGTTTTGAGGACTAATTTGTGCTTTAGGTTAGTTTAAATTTGCGCATTTTAATTTCATTTTCACCCATGCACAAATTTAGGGGGAGAAATAAACAAAAACCAAACAAAAATTAGAAAATTAAAAATCCAAAAATAGTGTTATTTTTGTTTTATTTTCAGAAAATATTCCAAAAACATTAAAAAATCAGAAAATCAAAAATATGTTGCTGATAGTTTCTGTTTGTAGGTGATGTGCTGGGAAGTGATATAATCATGTGATAACAGACAATCTGAATATGTGTAAGGTGCCAATGTCGAATTGTCTAAGCTCTGTGTTCGATGCGCCGGTAGGCACGAAAGTTTTTAAAATGGACTTGACTAGGATCAGATGAACTTAAGGAATCTAGAGACCTGACAAATCTTGACCTAGGTAGTTCCATTTGGCCTGAGAATACAACGCTTGGGTAGGTTGAGTGGAGAGATATACATGAGAATCTGCGGATACATTAAATGATCTGTATCTAGAGCTGTGGATTAACTTTTCCTCGATGTGCGGACTTTGTCCTTAATTCCGGTATTGACTGGGCAACTGGGGAATTCCGATAAATTAGATCTGTAGAAAATTATTTTCTTTCTGTCTGTTAGTCACATGTTGCTTCCTCTGCTGATTGGAAGAGATCCGACCTGGAATGCAACATATGCAACTCTATCTCTCTGCATCTTCTTCTATGATATTCTTCCTACCTGTTAGCCATATGCTGTCTCCTTTGCGTGATTAACAATCCGACCTGGTACACAGCATATGCAACCTTCTACTTCTCAATCCCTCTAAACTTTAGTTAGTCATATGTTTCACTCTCTGCGTGATTGGAAGAGATCCGACCTGAGTGTACAACATATGCATTCTAAATCTGACTTCTTCCTTAATAATTTTCTGCTCATCTGAAGTAAGGAGTATTTTGGAAGACCTTGATTATTGGGGTATATCAGGAAGCGAGAAACACGTTCTAATACAATTAAAATTGAACTTTATAGGTTGTCTGTAGATCTCGCTGCTCAATTTAGGTGGACAACAATACCTTTAGTCGTCGTCAGCTGAATGGTCTTTTAGGAATATTATCTAAGTTCATAAGATCTAATGACTTGTCACTTATAGTGTGTACAAAAAATTTATCAAAACCTTTCGTGTTTAAGTGGACCACAATACCGGTGATCGACCAGACATGGACATGAAGACAGAAGTATCGATAAGTGGATTAAGGTTGTCTAACAACTTTGATCCCAATATCACAAAATTATTATTAGTATTAGAAAGAGGTGAAATTAGTTTAAATTCCTGTTAAATTTTAATTTCATTTCAATTTTACTTTTATTTTTATTTTTATTTTTATTTTTATTTTTTAATTTTATTATCTTATTTTATTTTTATCCTCAAAATGTTTTATTTTCTTTTTGGACAGGGTATATAAGGAAATGTGTACAGCCGGAAACCATTTTACTCCTCATTTTCTTATTCTCGGCCGCAAACTCCAAAATTCTCTCTCTCTCTTAAAAAAAATCATGAAATTTTGTGAAATTGATCCGTTAACTTTGAAGGTACACTGATTTCGATCAAGGATATGTTATTTTCGCATCAAATCGACGTGTTTTGAGGGTTTAATCGGTGGAAAATCATTATCGGCGTTTACGGCCATGAGTTTACGGCCAGCCGTTTACAGCCGGCGTTCACGGCCATGAGTTTAAGGCCAGCCGTTTACGGCCGGGGTTCACGGCCATGAGTTTACGGTCGTAAACTCCTCCTTGACCGTAAACCCATTTTTGGTCAACTCGATTTTGACTTTTCAATCTTTGGTTCATCTAAAAGCCTAATTAAATTGTAAAATGAGAAAAACATCAATTTTAAATGATTTAATAAATTGTTTTCTCACTTGGCTTGGTTCAATGCAGATTGAAATGGCAGAACTCAAATTCGCTGACAGTCACAACCTGGCTATTCTCTTGGCTGATCCTTCTGCTGCTCACGGAGAATTCAAATCAATGATGCATGGACTGCGAGAATGTTGCTTGTCTACTGCTCTGACTATTAATCCAACAATCTATCAAGGCTTGATCAAGGAATTCTGGAGGACGGCAGATGTGAAGAAAGGAAGTGATGGATCTGTTATTGTTGAAGCTACAGTAAAAAATTGCAAAATCATCATCACGGAACAGTTCATCAGGGATGTTCTCAAAATTGACGATCAATCAACCTTCCCCTCTGAGATCGAGATCACTCAAGTTGAAAATTTTCTTATCAAAATGGGATATAAAGGTGTTTTCCCTCCAACTTTGAAGAAGTTGCTGCCACCGTTCTGGAGGTTCTTAGCTCATGTCTTTGTGAGCTGCATATCCGGAAGAAAATCTGGAGCAGATAAAATTTCTCTGAGAAACACTGGTGCCATCATCTCTCTGGCTGCGGGACTGAACTACAATTTCTCCAAGTTTATTCTCAATGAACTGATTGCAAACATCAAAGGAAAGACTAGGGACAAGTTCTTGTTGTACCCTAGGTTTATTCAAGTGTTTATTAATGTACAATTTCCCGAAATGGCTAAAGTTGGAGAAACCCTCGACATGAAGTCTCTTAGGCCGAACACCGTCGGGTTAATGAAGCAAAACCGAAAGGGAAAAATTATTTTTCAAGGAAAGTATCCCTTAGTGAAGTTTGGCTTGTTTGCCGATTCATGTGAGGCATCTGAGTCTCATGTATCATCAGACCGCGTGACCTCTGAAGATGATATCTTTTTTGAAGATGATGTTATTCCGGTTTCCGATCATGAAGATGATGAAGCTACACCTGCTGCTATTGTGGCTGAAGAGCATGACTTGCATTCTGTAAATGTTGAGAGTGATTACAACGAGGAAATGACAGAGGATGCGACAGAGAATGAAGGAAATGATGTTGATTCTTTTAATGATTTGGATCTTACAGGTTTTGACAAGGATGATATTTCCTTGAATCTTGGAGGCAATGTTAATTTCTTGTCCAATGAAGACCTTGACCCGTTTTTTGACACTATCCGTGATGTTGCTCATCCAGCAACGGAGATAAGGGATTCAGAAAACGTTCTTGAAACAACGCCTCCTACTCCAAATCAAATGGATGACACTTCAACTCCTATGGAGACAACTTCAGGGATTCCTCCCATTGAGGATGTTATTCCTACTATTGAGCCAACAGTGAGTGAACCGTTGACGACTCAGACCTCCTCGCCTACATTGAAGAGGAGAAGACTTGATCCAAGACCAGGAGTATTTGTTCCAGAACTATCTCAAGGCCTTCCGACTCAACCAATAACTACTTCTTTTGCTACTTCACCTACTCCATCCCATGAAAGACCGAGCACTTTTTATGAAGCTGGTGGTTCATCAGTTCCCTCGGGATCATCTCCTCTTAGGCCTTATCATGATGTTGCCTCTGAGAGGCTTGCTCTACATCTCGCCCAAGAACAAAGCTCAGTGCCTTCCTCCCGAGCTAAAGGAATTTTTATTGAGGAAGGTCACTCAGGAGAGGATGATCCCACCATTCTTGGACTTCAAAAGGAGATTAGCATGCTTAACCAGAAGAATATTGAGCTTGATATCCGTGTGGCTGATCTTGAAGCTGAAAAGGTCCAACTTAAAATTCATGTTGCAGATCTTGAAGCGGATAAAACTCTGAAATCTCAGCAAATTTCTGATCTGCAAACCCATCTGGGATCCTTAACTGCAAGTTACTTTGACCTGAAGAAGAAACTGGCAGAGGAATTTGGTGACAAGTTCAAGTCATTAGTTCAACAATTCAATGCTGGCCAGTCATCTCAAGATCCTCCTGTTGACCCGCCCACTCAAAGAATAACTCGGATCGTTGATCACTTTGAAAAGGAACCAGTTCAAGCGCCCATCGTTGTTGCATTAAAACGTGCCAAATTAGCAGCATCCGACAAGAAAAAGCAACTACTGTTCAAAAAGAGCTCAGATCAAAACGCTCCTGAAGGTCAACCACAAATCACCGTCACTGATCTTGAAAAGAGAAAATTTGGGCACAGGTACGGTGATAGAATAGGAATTGTCTCATGGGGCTTTCATGACAGGCTAAACATGTGGATAGTGAGACGCAAAAGCAAAACGTGGAGTAATACAACGGCTTCCATGATTTCAGTTCATGGACAAGGGTTGATCTTTCTGAATTATCAAATGCTCCATTTGCAAATCTATCAGGTGATCTACATGCAACTCACTTCAAGCTATTCTTGGAGGACCAAGTAAAGAAGGGATTTCCTGGCATGAAGACTGCTGAGTCTTTCATTAAAAGTTTCCCTAAAGTACTGGATCCCAAGACAAATGAGCCCTTCCAGACTGTCATGTGGCCGCCAACCAATCAAGTTAGACAAATTCCAGTGCTGCAGACCTTCAGTGATGGATCTCTTGCAAACATGCTTTACTGGGTCTATGATGAAACCATTGTGACTGCTATCATTAAGTTCCAATATGGTTGCTTTCGCTTGTTCGACAAAAAGGACCTACTTCAATTTGGAAAGTGGGATATTCATCATTTGGCCCTACATCAGATCAAGGTGGCTGAAGAGATTTCCGAGTCTGCTGCTAAAGAGTACACAACAATGGCTGTCGAGATTATTGGAAAAGAGATGTGGCAAGGGGCAATGGGAGGGTCCGATGTGCTTATAATTGAAAAGGACTGAGTCACGGCTAGCCCCAAACCAAGGGGGAGATTGAAGGGTCTAGTTTATGTTTGGGCTAGGCTAATGGATGTATAGGTCTTATTGTGTTTTGAGTCTTGTAATTGAAATGTTTTGGTGAGTTTACGGCCAGAGTGTGTTTACGGCCGTAAACCTGTTTACAGCCAAGTCTTTTCCCCTATATACAGGGAGTGTCTGAGTCTGTTAGTTGTTGTTGATGATCCACTGAGTTTACGGTCATTGTGTCTAAGTTGTACTAGACGTTTTTCTGTTATAAACGTGTGCAAGCTTTGGTTTAATCTTCTTCCACTCCATTCTTATCTTGTTTGATTGTTAGATTTCTTGATCACTGGTTAAGATCCTGTTTCTAGGACCTTACAACAACCACATACGGTCGTTTCTTATTCCGCACCGGAATTCGTTGAATAAACTCAGCCCACTCGAGCAGCAACTAAAAGAAAAGAGAAGGCGTTGGCTAAAGGTTGGGAACCTCTAGAAATATTAGTGTTGGCACAATCTTGGATTTATATTTCAGAAGATGTGACGGTTGGAAAAGACCAAAAGCATGACCGTTTTTGGATTCACGTTTTACATAGGTTCCATAAAGGAATGAACTGTGAAGAATACCGTTCAAAACATCAAGTGTACTCGAAATGGGGGAAGATGAACAAGGAAATCATGTTGTTTAATGATTTGTATAACAACATGACACGTCAATGGAAAAGTGGAGAAAGCGATGATGTGATTTTGAGGAAAGCGCTGAAATTGTATCAAAAAGAAAACCTGAAGGCTTTCAAGTTTCTTGAAATTTGGAATTTTGTGAAAGATAACAAGAAATGGCAAAACAGCAAAACATCAGATGAGCATATCGACAGTGGTTCAAAACGCAGCAGAACATCTGAGTCCGACCACAGTACATCAGATGCTCGTGTTCAATTCGATCTGAACGAAGATGAACTTGTTCCAGTTTCACCACTTTCCCGACCAATGGGGAGAGACAAAACAAAAAGCAAAGGCAAAGGCAAAGCGTCGGATTCAGATGAGTTGAAAGAAATGAGGCCCGACATGAAGGGTATAAAAGATAGAATGGACAAGATTTTGCAAATCGCTTCTGAAAGAGAGCTTCAGAAACAAAGGGAAAGCGACATGAGAATACTAGCGTTGGGCACGTCGAATATGACTGGGAACGAGCTTCAAGTTATTTTGGCGATGAAGGAGGAAGTGAAAAAACGTTACGCAAATCGTGACTAACTTCTAGTTTTTTTTTTCAAGTTTTTAATCGTTTGGTGCGGTTTTTTTTTAAGTTGTAGTTTTACGTTTTTAATTTGCTTTTCTAAATTTTTAGGTTTTTTTAAGTTAAGCGATGTATGGCATTTTTCTTTTTAATTAATGAAATATTAACTTTTTAAAAAAAATAAAGATTTTATCCATTAAAAAAAAACAAACCCAAGTAATGCAATGTAATTTTTTATTTTTATTAAAAATGAAGTTTTATTTGATTAAATTATTTAAAAAAAAAAGTGTGGCACCACTCCTTGGGTGTGGCAAGAAACCACACTAATGTGGTAAAAAATGATGTGGCGCACATGTGGCAGTGAAGGAGTGCGGTTTCGGTGGCGCCACTCCCTCCAACCTTATACATCAAAATTTCTAAGTTAGATGGGAGATTTTTCAACCAAGATGTATCTTAGCGTGTTATCAAACTTACAACATCAACTCATTAACAGCTAAAAGATTGTTAAGATAGGATTTTATCTAAGTTTGTTTTTGGTTTTGCAAGATCCTTATCGAAAGATTCTACCAAAATAAAATAGTCTTCAAATTTATTTTACAATGTCGTGTGTCCGGTACACATTAAAATTGATATTGATTAAAACATCGATCGTGGAACTTCGACTTTTTAAACAAGAAATATAATTTTTGTTGCTATAAATTGCAAAAATTAGAAAGAAAACATTCAAAACGGGAAAAAGAAACAATGTAATTGTGATCATATACAAGTAAAGACATAAGATCATAACAAGAATATCATGAGTATCACGATGTTCTGTCTAAATTCAAGATAAATGGATGAAGTAATGTGACATCTCTTATTTTCCTGAACCGAAAAAAAACTTTTCTTTACGCTTACAAGACCATATTATCTTTGTTTGAGGAAAATCTCAGTATAATATTTAATTTTGCAGAAACAGACTCGTTTTATAAAAATATCTTGAGTAAAGATATTGTTTCAAAACACAAAAATCCTAAGGATGTCATAATCAATACATAACATAGTTAGAGCGTAAAGACCTAATGGTCTTAAATACTATTGCAGAATTATCTCGTTAATCACTCTGCATCCTATTCAAGATGTAGCAGCCTTAACACCGCTACCTGTGATGCATATAGTTTGAGTAGGTCAGGTTTGGGAAAACATGGTGAGACACATAGGGTTTTCAATCCCACAATCTTATTATGATAATAATCCATAATTAATAAACCTGCAAAACCAACTGTTACCAACAATATATCATATAACACAAATATCCATAAGAGAATCTACCTGCAAAACCAACTGTTACCAACAATATATCATATAACACAAATATCCATAAGAGAATCTACCTCAACCAGTCGATTATTACATAGTGATTCTATAACATTAATCATTGAGATCTAACTTGATGGATCACTGTAAGCAACGAGTAGACTTTTCTGCTTTAGGGATTCCTTGGTAGTAAAAGTCAATAAAGGCAATCATGTGGGAGATAGAGTATAAACACCTACGGGAATGGACACCCGTAATGTTACATAATACGTCTATGGGTTATAAATCCACAATAACGACGTAATTCATGTGACTTATCTAGATCAGTTAAGTGTTGTTATCTTATTCTAGCATATTACAAGACATACCTAACCGGTTGCCTGATACAGACCCACCATTTCTGGCTGTCTAAAAAGAGAAGGAATACTAGTGTAGTACTCTAGTACGTAACCCGTACCCTGACACACAAAAGTGTCATTGAACAGAGCTTTGCGCACTGTTCCAATCTCTCACACACACACACCAATATAAAACTACCCAAAATCCAGCTTAATTGAACTGGGGTTTATGCCATAAAAATCATTATATATACGACCTTATTCTGTTTTAGCCCCAACTTTATATTTTTGTTCCTCATTTGCCATTATATTTTAGAAAATGTTTCATTTTCAGACCCTTAGTTAGTCACCAACAGGTCATATTGACGTGTCGGTTTGGCTTAGATAATTTTTTTCTCAGTTTGCATTTAGCCCCAACATTTACGTATGAGTTTACATTTAGCCCCAATATTTTTTTTGTTACCCATTTACCATTATTTTATAGAAAAAATTTCCATTTTAGCCCTTGGCCAGTCACGAATAAATATTATAAAACGTAATAACATAAAATGAAAAAGTGTCACACCCCCAAACCGGAACGGTGAAAACGTTCAGGGGCGGAGGACGTCATATGTAGTATCACAACACATGCATCATAGTAATAAAAGTAACAAACAAGCATCGCATTAATATTAAAGTGTTTACATTGTATTAGATTCACAAAAGATTGACTCCAAAGTAAATAACAAAACAAGACATGAAGCTACAATGCTCCATCTTCTGAATCCCAGTGCGCGTACCTGTCTACTAGTTTCCTAAGAACACAAGTTATTTTGAAAGAGTAGATCAGCATTTAAGCTGGTAAGTTCATAAGTATTTTAATTATGAAAAGTAAACTGTAAGTTCTTTTTAGAAAAGTTCGCCTGTTCCTCCAGAAAATCCTATATTTTCTGATGTGTGAATCCGCCCTAAGCCCACAACGAAACAAGGAACATGAAATGAGGCGGAAAGCACACATTCCACTACCTATCGGATATTAATTATGTATAAACTTGATGTATAAGCTAAGGTATTATAGAATTAACCATTTAAGGTCCTTTAAGTTATATTGGTTTAATAATGTGCATCAAACCTTTTACAGATAAGTTTCTAGTTTCACTTACTTAATGTTCTATCTGAAAAGTATGTTTTTGTACTAGAAAGCGGTATACTGAATTTGTATGTTATGACCTGACCCATACCTGTTACTCCATATGATTACTTGGTTATATATAGCTAAGATCGAATAGATAGTAGACTGTGTGAATCTGCTCTAAGCCCACAACCAAACAAGGAACAGGAAATGAAGCGGAAAGCACACATCCTACTGCCTGTCGGATCCGATTAATATATATCCCTGATGTATCTACCAAGGAATCATAAAGTTAGCATTATAGGCCCCCTTCTAACTGAATGTACCATGACCCGACTGTTTTGTTTGTTTGTTCTCTCGTAAGAATGTATGTTTTCCCAAGTTTTATGACTATCTTTACTAGAAAATAGTTTGCATTACTTTTTATGTGAAAATATCGCTATATGAATGTAATGGGAAAATGAAAGTATACAGTAGTATTGTGTGGGACGGAGTAAGGGCCCTTCTCCGCCCCTACGAGTCGTCCGGCAGAAAATACTTTCTGAATGGGGTAAAAGAACTTGGGGTCGCCGATCTCTTCCTTAAAGATGGGGATGAGTCGATGTCGGTCGATGGTGTGAAAACACTTCCTGATGTCGAATTCCGGACGGACTACTATAGTGAGTCTAGTGACTACTAGAGTAGAGTTAAGTTAAAAGGTATGGTATAGCAGCCTTTCCGAGCGAGCCTCTGGGATCTCCTGTAAACCCCCATGATGTGGTAAAGGGAGGATATTAGGGGAAGCAGTGAGTGGAGATTCCCCCGCCCTCCGAATGAGGGGATTGTATAAAATATCTACTGAAGTACTAACTACCTTAAAACCAATAAGTTTAATTAAGGTTAAAATGTGATGTGGTTATAACCATGCTGATTGACTAGTATTTAACACGACGACCTGCTGGCGTCGAAACTAATGTGACATTTGTCACCCCTTGTCCCGCCGGCCAAACTGTAGCGAACAGTCGGGATGCAGGATTGTCACTCCCGTATAGATCTATACACACAATGCCGCTCTCCCTCCAGGAGACTCTGGTTAAAAAATGCGACATAACATGTAACATCCGGACTTTCAAGATAAATTAATATGTGTTTATCTTTGAGATTGAGGGAGTGACTCGACGAGTTGTGAGTTCAACTCGCCGAGTAGGGTCGGGTTGGCCACGTGGAATTAATGAATGGACTCGACGAGTCAGAGAGCTGACTCGCCGAGTAGGTGTTGGGCAGAGAAACCCTAATTTATCAGGGTTGGGGCCTATATAAGGGAACTTATAGCCCCATTTGTGCCTCACCAGTTACCCTACACCCCTGAGAGCAAACCCTAATCGCCATTAGAGCTAGAAAGTGAGTGGGGAGCTAATTTGAGTGGTTTTGTGCATCCGTTGAAGGAGATTTGGAGAGCTTGGTGTGTTTGATGAAGGAGGGGCTGTAGATCCAGAGTTCCTCAGTGGTGAGCTTCAGTGCAAAGGTAAAAAGCTCCTATCTTGACCTTTCCTTTGTGAGATCCTAGTTTAGGGAGATTTTGAGGGTTTTCTCGCATCCATTCTTGGCAATGAGTTATTTGAGCATATCATGAGGTTGAAACCTCAGATCTGGACTGTAGAAGGACTTGAGAGACCAAAGATCCAAGCTTTATTGAGTTAAAGTCTAGCTTTTCTGCATCTAGCCCTTGTGTGAGCGTGTGTTGGCATTATGAGTCTTATATGCCATGTTTAAACGTAAAGCTTGCAGCTTTACGTGACAATCGACCCTTAGGATGGTAGATCTAGTGTTTGGAGTGATGGATCTGCCTTAAATCGTATGAATGAGGAATCTGATCAAAGGGACTCACCGAGTGCATGACCTGACTTGACGAGTCGGTGAGGGTTTGTCCCGATGGGTTTGATTGTGAGATAACTCGGCGAGTTGGGGGTCAACTCGACGAGTTGAGCTGGACTTTCTTGAGACTTCTGAGGAAACGAGGGGACTCGACGAGTCGCAAGAGTGCACTCGACGAGTCTGGTCAAACATGGACTGTTGACTCGAGTTTGACTTCTGTTGACTTTAGGGTTTGGTCAACATAAGTAATGGAGACCATGGAAGGGTAAAATGGTCTTTTACCCAATTCAAGAGTTAGAGAGAGAAAGAATAACCGTTGGTTTACTTAGAGTCGAGAATCGAGTATTTATTAAGATAACTACCCCTTTGTGTTAGGCGGTGGCTAGTTCGAGATTCGAGTGCGAGGATGCTTGCTTGCTGTCGAGGTGAGTCTTCTCACTATACTTTACCTAGAGTGGTAATTTTTTGTGACCGGAGGGTCTTATGTGTTTATTTGAGTTATGTGATATTATGCATCTTATCTGTGTGATATATATGCTATATTATGTATTGTTGAGACCGGACGGGAGGGTCCAATGAGCCATGAGACCGGAAGGTCCTAGCTGAGACCGGACCGGAGGGTCCAACGAGCAGTGAGACCAGAGGGTCCTCACAGAGCCCGAACGGTGATTTCCCAAAGTACCCTTACTTATTTGTGTTATGAGTTATTATTGAGATATTAGTAATGCATGTTTTGAGATAGGCTAGGTATTTCATATTTTAGGGCTAGAGTTGCCTGATTTGTGATGCCTTAGCCTAGGGATTTTTCTATCGGTGATGTGTTTTGAGTATGTTCGGAGTAAGAGTATCCAGCAGGAATATTTCAGATATAGAGCCTTGAGTAGAGGAGCAATCTAGGAGAGATACCTAGACGAGCATTGGAGGAGCCTACTGAGAGAGTAATTAGATACCCGCGTGGGGTAGAGTTGCTTGAGTTCGGTGACACCTTTTGAGTGTGAGTTGAGCAAATAGAGTTGTAACCTAGAGTGGTTTTACGTGCTGGTGGAGATTATTTGATGCCCGAATTTTGCTTGCTTCGTGCTTTGTGGAACTCTCGATGATGGGAGTCGGCTACTAAGTGAATATGACGATATTCAGGAGGTAGATGGCTGGCATCATAAGGAGTTCTTCAGCAGCTGATGGCAGAGAATAGGAAGAGCCTAGGGAGTGACCTTAGTCAGATGAGTACGCTGATAGAGTATAGTATTTCGTTGGGAAGCGAACACGCGTGACATGATTGGTGATTGAGAAGGTTGAGCAACTACTTAGAAAATCTGGAATGATCCGTGTGGAAAGTACGGGTAAATATGGCAGATAGTATGGGCCCGTACTACTGAAAGAAGAGGACCCATACTCGAAACAAGGAGAATTCCATAGGTTCTAAGTAGCAGATTGAGAGGAGATAACATGGTTCGGGTACCATGATTCATAGCAGATCGAGAGGTGGTCACATGGTTCGAGTACCATGATTCGTGGCGGTTAGTGCTTCTGGTATACCAGTTATCCCGTTGAGATTGATTAGACTTAGGTCATATGTGATAGAGTGTGGGGCCATGTTGAACAAGTTTCAATGGAGCATACCTTAAGAAGGAAATAGAGTTATTTTCCGAGAGATTTTCGGTGAGAAGCAGAAGAGATATTGAGCTTCTGGTTTCTGAGCTTGGAAGTAAACCCTGTGGGGTAGCGTTGGTTGCGATCTTTCACCTGAGTATCTGGACAGTATGTCTGCCACAAGGTAATATTATAGTATGAGAGGGTCATCAACGACGACTGAGATGGTCCAGGACAAGGATATACCCTATTTGAGTATAGTAGGGCATGTGTTAGCAGCAGCGTCAGGTGGTCAAGAGGAGTATATTGGGGCGGTGACTCTCATTGTCTATGATGAATATCGAGTATGGGAGTGAGGTTTCTGCTCTCATCATAATTCTCATGATGGGAAGTTGGTTGGGGAGTCGAAGATGAGAAGTGTGAGAATTCATTATTCTCAGACTGTGAGTCATGACTACTACGAGACAGTTGAGATGTCCGTTAGTGTGTCAGTATGAGATTTTGGATGACGATTGGGAAGTTTTTGAGGATTTTATCTGAGATTCGGGATGTTTGGAGTTGCTTGGTCTCTATTGGAAAGATCATCAAGTGTATGTGGTACTTTCCAAGAGTAAGTGTGATGTACCTGGTGAAACGGTATGTGGAATGGATTGTTGGTGTACCAAAATGGTGATGGTTCGAACCCTGAGTGAGGGAGAACTGGGTATTTTATTGAGAGAATCAGGGATTCATTTAAAGGCGGTTAGTGGACTGGATATAGTGACCTGCGGTTCGGATACATGAAACCAGGGTTATTGGGGGTCGAGGCGAGGTGCAGAGCGAGATAATACATGTTGCACGTGTTCAGGAAAGGATGAGTGCCTCCACGGCAGGTGGCCGTTGGTCGGAGATCTTGTGGTGGCTAGAAATTCCTCGGGGTTGTAATGGTAAATTCAAGGTGGGAGGCTCTTAAGGATAGTTTCGGTGGTTGAGAATTTATGGTTCAATGTATGGGTTGTTATATGCACTTTGGGAAGGGTAGGAGATTATTGGGCAGCTAACTTCCGGGTCGGTATGTGTATTCTTGCATGGGTTTTGAGCAATGAGGAGGAAGTTTCGGATGGTCGTCAACGTGTTCTGAGTCATTGACGATTCCTCCGTGTTTCAATTGAGAGTTGGGATACTCCGAAGTTACGAGTTGTGTGAGAGGAGGATCAGTTGTGAGATTCTGAAAGGATGCGTGGCTATATCCGAGTATAATGCCCTGAACTTCGGATTACTTTGAGACTTGAGGTATGAGATGGCAAGTGGAGTATCAAGTGATTACAGTTCCAGCGGGAGCCCTTCAACTAATGGTCATCAAATGGGAGTATCCAAGAATGTGAATAGCAGCGATAAAAAGTGTTGTACACGACGGTTTCTGTTAGGAGTGGAGATACATAACCTGGGTGGGTATGTGTACATATCTATGTTGATCCGTGGAGTATTGGATAGTGAAATTGGTGGGGGGATGACTCGAGGAGGAGATTATGGGGTGATAGTAGGGTGAGTGGATCCGAGTGGGAGTAATCACTTCAGATTATCAAGGGAAAACCATGGAGTGAGCCCATGGCGAGTCAGTGAGAAAGAGTGTTGTGATACTACGGGGAGCCGTAGTGTTCACCAGTCTGCGAGAGAATGTTGTGATACTGCGGGGAGCCGTAGTATTCGCCAGTCAGCGAGAGAGTGTTGTGATACTGCAGGGAGCCGTAGTATCCATGAGTCAGTGAGAGAGTGTCGTAGGCCTGCGGGGAGCCACAGCCTTCGCGGGTTAGTGAAAGGGAATTTTATGATACTACGAGGAGCCGTATTATTCGCTACTCAGATCATGACGCAGAAGAGCTTTAGGAATGTGTAGCCTTATTCTTGAGTTTCAGGAACCTGGTGGTCGGACCAGGTGCGAGACTGGGGTCTCCATAATTGTCGGGAATCGTTATATTCTGAGTTAAGTTATGGTTATCGCAATCGAAGGGAATTGGAGAAGTGGTGTACGCGTGGGTTGCGGGTCATGGGTCATGAGTTAAGTGCTTCATTGGGACAAGTGGCTCCAATTCTGTGTCGGACCAAACTCTCGAGTTTGAGTTTAGCTTTGGTGGTATTGGGTAGGCGAATGAGATTCTGGATTCAGAGATGGGTTCCATTTTGAGGGGTATTGTGTGTCATCTGATGTCTTAGACCTGAGTGGGTCAGTTCGTTTGTATGGGAAGGACCACGAGACGCATGGAACTAATGAGTAGTAGGCGGCAGAGGTCGAGGGTGAGACGATTTCAATTGGGATTGTAGTAATCGCTTGGGGTAAATCGAACTTCGTGACTTGTGCGTCATAATGGGCCGAGATAGTTGTTGTGAAAAGGAAGTCAGTGAGACGTTTTGGGGTATGCAACGGGTAACCTTTGGAGCTTCAACAGTTGGGTCGGGAGTTGACCTGGTGCTCAGTGTTAAAGGGGATATCCGAGAGGGAGCTGGGGCTTATGACTATTAGATGTCAGAGGATTCTTCTGAGCAAGCATGATTATTTTCTTGTGTTTGAAGGCAGGGTATTGAGAGTTATTTGTACAGATGGGATTTCGATTGCAGTATATTGGATGGGTCTCTGGTGTAATGTGACCCTTTCATCCCTTAGAGTATGATATGGATTGTTACTATGTCCGGTATGAGTGATCGGTGGTAAATTTTTGGGCTTTGACTTGTTTCTATCAGTCGCTACGAGAGAATCAGAGGGGCAATGAGTTTGCGGGGTCCGTTATTCGAGGAGCGAATAACATGATGATAGCTGGAGAGGGCGGTCGGGCAGTGAGACAGGCCACTAGAGTTTTCAAATTCTGGTGAGTCAAAAGGGGTATCGTAGCGGCAGAAGGGTACGTCATCTTCCAGGTTTGGGAATTCCTAATTGGTTTCAGGTGTCTATGGAGGAAGTTAGTTGTGTGATATGAGATCCTTTCGGTGGTACATTTCGGGTTGTTGGGTTCAATATATGTGGCGTTGAGAAGCGATTTCGAGGGAAAAATCTAATTCAAGTCGGGGAGAATTGTAACATCCGGACTTTCAAGATGCATTAATATTTGTTTTATCTTTGAGATTGAGGGAGTGACTCGACGAGTTATGAGTTCAACTCGCCGAGTAGGGTCGGGTTGGCCACGTGGAATTAATGAATGGACTCGACGAGTCACAGAGCTGACTCGCCGAGTAGGTGCTGGGCAGAGAAACCCTAATTTCCCGGGGTTGGGGCCTATATAAGGGAACTTATAGCCCCATTTGCGCCTCACCAATTACCCTACACCCCTGAGAGCAAACCCTAATCGCCATTAGAGCTATAGAGTGAGTGAGGAGCTAATTTGAGTGGTTTTGTGCATCCTTTGAAGGAGATTTGGAGAGCTTGGTGTGTTTGATGAAGGAGGGGCTGTAGATCCAGAGTTCCTCATTGGTGAGCTTCAATGCAAAGGTAAAAAGCTCCTATCTTGATCTTTCCTTTGTGAGATCCTAGTTTAGGGAGATTTTGAGGGTTTTCTCCCATCCATTCTTGGCAATGAGTTATTTGAGCATATCATGAGGTTGAAACCTCAGATCTGGACTGTAGAAGGACTTGAGAGACCAAAGATCCTAGCTTTATTGAGCTAGAGTCTAGCTTTTGTGCATCTAGCCCTTGTGTGAGCGTGTGTTTACATTATGAGTCTTATATGCCATGTTTAAATGTAAAGCTTGCAGCTTTACGTGACAATCGACCCTTAGGATGGTAGATCTAGTGTTTGGAGTGATGGATCTGCCTTAAATCGTCTGAATGATGAATCTGATCGAAGGACTCGCCGAGTCCATGGCCTGACTCGACGAGTCCGTGAGGGTTTGTTCCGATGGGTTTGATTGTGCGATAACTCGACGAGTTGGGGGTCAACTCGACGAGTTGAGTTGTACTTTCTTGAGACTTCTGAGGAAACGAGGGGACTCGACGAGTCGCAAGAGTGCACTCGACGAGTCGGGTCAAACATGGACTGTTGACTCGAGTTTGACTTCTGTTGACTTTAGGGTTTGGTCAACATAAGTAATGGAGACCATGGAGGGGTAAAATGGTCTTTTACCCAATTCAAGAGTTAGAGAGAAAAAGAATAACCTTTGGTTTACTTAGAGTCGAGAATTGAGTATTTATTGAGATAACTACCCCTTTGTGTTAGGCGGTGGCTAGTTCGAGATTCGAGTGCGAGGATGCTTGCTTGCTGTCGAGGTGAGTCTTCTCACTATACTTTACCTAGAGTGGCAATTTTTGTGTGACCGGAGGGTCTTATGTGTTTATTTGAGTTATGTGATATTATGCATCTTGTCTGTGTGATATATATGCTATATTATGTATTGCTGAGACCGGACCGGAGGGTCCAACGAGCCATGAGACCGGAAGGTCCTAGCTGAGACCGGACCGGAGGGTCCAACGAGCAGTGAGACCAGAGGGTCCTCACAGAGACCGGACCAGAGGGTCCAACGAGCCGTGGGACTGGAGGGTCCCACTGAGACACATTGACGGGAGGGTCTTACAGAGCTATAGCCTCGAGTGGCTACTTATTTTGTGCGTGGTATTTTAGGGAAATCAGTAAGATTCGTGCTTACCGTGTTATGTGTTATGTGTTTCAGGTTTCTCTCAGGGTCGCGGGAAGGCACCGGCTTGATTGTACACACCAGTGAAAGAGTTATGTTTTGAAGATCCTGGATTTTAATCAAACAATTTTGGAGTTTCAAATTAACAATTTAATAAATGAGCTTTTTGTAAAAAGTGTTGTGAGAATTATGTGATTTTTAAATGAAAAATTTGTCTTGAAATTTACGGTGTTACATAACAAGTATATTGTTATGCCGTGAAGTAGTAGTTTCACATTATTATTATCTTGTTCTTGTTATAGTATGTTCCTTTCTGTTCTTGTTATAGTATGTTCCTTCCTGTTCTAGTTATAGTATGTTCCTTCCTGTTCTAGTTATAGTATGAACTGAATCCCTAAACTATACCTATTATGGTTTACTAGTATGTTTGTTTTGAACTGTCCCTAATTTGTAGGAAAGACTCAATTATCTACTGAGTTATGCATGTACTTTAAAAATGGAGTTTTATAAACAACAATGTAACATCCTTTAAAAGTGTTTTTGAACTGATTTCTATAACTTATAAAAGCATAAGAAAATCTTTAATGTGATGGTTATCACAGATAAATATTAACACAATATTATTGTGTTCAACTTGTATTCCCCCTTTAAAAGCATTTAAAAGATAGATTATAGGGGTATGAACTCACCTTATGTGGGTGATTCAATTGAAGATTCGAATAAGGATGATAAGTTCCACAAATGAAGTCCCGAGGCACAAATGAGTCCTAAATGACATATAATGATACATATAGGCATGTAATTAGTGAATCTAACTACAAAGGTGATGGGGAAACAACCTAAGATGCAAGAATAACTCACCAAAGGAGTGTTAGAAGCAAGTTAGGAGGCTGATAGGGTGTTCACGACTGGTATTGAGGTGTTCACGGGCCAATGGGGTGTTCACGGCCCAATTTGATGAATGGTTCATGGCCCAAGTTGAATGGTTCACGACCTAACTTGATGTTCACGACCCAAAAGAAGGATGGTGCACGGCCTTGGAAGTGTTCACGGCCCAGAAATGGTGAAGAACATTTAAAGATATTGATGTTTTGGTGAGTGTTTGAAGATCCTAGTAAGCTTCTATGGAGTATCAAAGGAAAGGGGTGTTTAAGAGTGAAAGATTGAAGTTCTTGTGGATGATACTTGAGAGAGACTTGAGAGGTTCACGGCCAAGAGATGAGAAATGAATCAAAATAGCTAAAACTCATGTATATAACATGAGTTCACGACCCAAGATGGGTTCACGGCCGTGAACTACTTGTGAGGGTGTTTTCGACTCGATTGCAACTCAACGATCTCAAGCTAACACTTCCTAGCACACAATCCTTGAGTGTACTAGGCTTAGAACTCATTAAAATGACCCTTAACAAGGCTAACAGGTAACAGAAACAAGTCTGACTTTTGATTGATTGAATTGACTTTCAAGATAGAAATTTTCGGGTTATCACATCACCCTCCCGTTAGATGGAATTTCGTCCCGAAATTAGCTTTCTTAGCAGTACTCCTGGGGTCGTGCGCCTCTGAATGGTAGAATACTCACTCGTAGACCTGGGCAACTTCGCCCTGACGTTCATGATAGGATTCATACCTGGTCCATCTATCATCACCTCGTGTATACAAGTCGTATATAATTAAGATTAGTAAGACGGTCGGATGTGCAACTCTGCCCCAGGTCTACAACCAAACAAGGAACAGGAGATAGGGCGGAAACACACATACTAAATTCGCATAATCATAATTATATACCACCCTCGCGTATACACTAAGTAGTGATAGGTGGGCTATATTCGTCCTTAGCCTCTATTCTTGAACTTGATCTGTTGGACGAGTGGTAGTTCTGGAAGGTCTACTGAGTATATGGCGGCAAGGTTTCGGAGGGCAAGGTACTCCTCGCATGAGTATTTCGGGGTTTAGAAAACAAGAGATAATTATGAGGTCTGGGTCGGGTTGTCGTTAGGAGTGACGAAGGTTTCGTTAATCTGTCGGTTAAGGCGATGGATTTTTGAAACACATGACCTTGGTATGGTGAGGACCACGCCAATCCACGACGAATGGTGACGACGGACTCATTATAGAAACAACTGTTAGGCCGATTTGAAAGAAACGTTTGTTATACGATGGTGTATCCCTAGTGTGCTCAACAATGTATTCTGTGTAGACTTTCTAGTGCTTTTAGTTTTCTCCTTGATATTACCACTGCCACAAATCGTACCGCGATAAGCGAGTACTATCAGTGAAAGTGCTTTGATAACTAGTGTCGATACTCTATATTATGATCCTCCTCGGTACCTCTATGATCGCCTGGCATATACAAGTTATGTATAATTAAGATGAATAAAACGGTCGACTGAGTGACTCTGCCCTAAATCCACAACCAAACAAGGAACAGGAGATAAGGCGGAATCACTCACTCTTAGTCTGCAAAATCTTAGCTATGCGCAACCCTGATGTACATACTAAGCCATCATAGCTCACTTGTACGGATATTTAGTTCTCTAACGAATGTTGTTACTTGTTCAGACGAGTTAATAATTTATAATTACTTTTAAATTTCCCCAAGTTTTAATATTAATATTAATATAAACTTAAAATTTTAAAGAAATTTTTATTTAGGAGAGGTACCGCTGTTCGCTAGTGGTTCCGGGGCAGCTTCTCCTGTGGTGATCTTCGTCCATTCGTGCCAGAGTTCTTCGTTATCGGGCATTCCCTCTTGTAGTGTCCTGTCTCACCACAGCCATAGCAGGCCTGATTTACTTCTACTCCGGGGACTTGGGAGATCGGTTGTGTCAGTGCCCTGCAGAAACGGGCAGTGTGCCCCTTCCTGCGGCAATTCATGCACTGCATTTCCCGGCATACTCCAGTGTGGTGGTAGTTACACTTACCACACTTAGGGAGAGTTCCAGCATATCGACTTGTAACGCCCGTAGATCCGGGCTAGTCAATTTAGAGACGATAAACATCAAAAATGACTTTTTGATGGAAGATTATTTAGAAGGATTAATCTTAACTAAGGTATAGTATATGTTACAAGGATTCCGTACATATAAAGAACGCCGAAATCCGAGTTATAACGAAGAAGTTATGACCTGTCGAAGTTTCGCGACAGAACCGGCACGACACAGCGCGACGTAAATAGTGAATTTACGTTAGAGCGATATTTGGCCTTAGCGATCTAAATGAAAATCGTAGAATACGTTAAACCGAGAGCGTGCATAAAAAGAACGTCTAAATCTGACTTCGTATGAGGAAGTTATGATTTTTCGAAGTTTCAGCATTAGCAGTATTTAGCCCGAAGTTCGAATATGAGATCGAGTGATTTCTAGCCGAAACGATCTAAACGAGAACCGAAGATCTCATCGATAGTAGTCCAACGGTAAAAAGACAGACGAAAACGGACGTCAGACGAAGAAGTTATGGATTTCTAACGGAGTTTTCCTGTCCCAGCCTACTAAAAATAATATAATAAAAATATAATAAAAATAAAGTCAAAATTAGCCGATGAAGTATAAACGAGAGTTGTAGAGCATAATCTCACCTACGCGTGGATATAAAGAACGTCGAAAACGGAGTTCGTATGCGAAAGTTATGGATTTCTGAAGTTCGGGGCGCGAAACCCCAAAACTGTCAGAGTTCACGACGTTAATATAGTGTTCACGACGTGAACTCAGTATTTATGACTTCTGGAGCCTGACAGACGCAAGTGGTGATGACGCACCTGATGACTATTGAACTCACGACGTGAATATTTGAGATTCACGACGTGAATCCAGAAAATGGCCCTATAAATAGAAATCAAGGGTCAGCCGATTTTGGTTGCTCCGTCTCTTCTCTTTCACTCCTGATACTCTCTCTAAGCCCTCTTTTAACCCCCGAAGCCCCGGTATCATCCCGAGACCCGAAGCGAGTCCCGAAGCCCCAAGATCCCGAGAAGAAAAGAGTTTCCGAGCCGAAGCTCTGCCCGCGAGAAGTCCGGTGTGTGAAGAGATCACAGTTTCACCGAAGGATACTACTTCTACAAGCCGTAGTGCTGCCCGATCATCTTCTGATCAAGTGAGTGTGTAGTCACTTTCTTCTAACACATAAATATTAAGTATTTGCTATGAAATACGTGCTATGTGTATAATATATTGTTGTTTATTTGAGATGATTGTGGAATGGATGAATTATATAAGTTTTAATGAGTTAAACTATATATGTATTTTGTATCTAAAAATATGTTGGGTAGAACATGGGTATATGAGGTTGTTGGTAGGTGATAAAAGATGGGTTGGACCATGAGATAAAAGGATAAAGAGATAAACTTGTTTTAGATCTAGATGTATGGATCATGTCAGGAGGTTAGTTTTAGATCCGAGAGTATGGATCAGATCAAGAGGTTAGTTTTAGATCCGAGAGTATGGATCAGATCAAGAGGTTAGTTTTAGATCCGGGAATATGGATTAGGTAATGAGGCAAATTTAAGATCCGGGAGTACGGATTATGTATTTTTAAACTACGTGTTCATTCGATAAGGTATCATGTGTATAGTCCCTTTTAGGAACGCGATTTTAATAAGAGTATTGATTAAAGTATGAAATATACATATGTATGTGAAGTATTTGTTATTGTCCAAAATACGTGTTAGATATATTTGATGATATACAACGTGTGAATCAGATATGGTTCAATATGTGTTAAGATGTGTATATATGATATTATTACTTAAAACCTTGTGTTAAGTATACACTAGTTGACGTTGCCTAAACGGAGATATTATCAAAAATTGATTATAGGCATTGTAGGCTTGCCTAGTGATGGGTTAAGACTTAAATAGGGATGTTTAGTTCAATTAAGATTGGACTTTGGGTAGTCTCTTATTAAGAGTACGTGTGGGGTGAGATTGATGATCGGTGGAGTACGTCCTACGTACAAAAGTACATTTTATGTACAAAGTCCTTTTCAAAGCTCTGTGTCTTGGGTGCTGCTTGTGCCAGGGTACTATTATGTTCTCGGGTACGAGACTTTCGCATACCAGAGTACTATAATGTGCCAGAAGTACTATCATGTACAAAGTCTTTTTGACAATTTTGTGTGTCGGTTACGGGAGCGTACGGGAGTACTCTAGTAGTATTTCCCCATACTTTTATTTTGAGAGAGATTTGGAGTCAGCGTTTCTTTTATGAAGTGATCAACCGAGCTTCATATGTCAGCGTTTTCTTTCACGAAGTAATTAAGGGAACTTCGTAGACTGCCTAATAAAGTGTGTCGGTAATAGACCACTGCTAGGTATGTCTGGTGTTATATTGCTGGATAGGGTGCGTCTGGGGGTGAAATACCTCATGTATTCAGGCCACTGCTAGGCAAAGTTCGATGTTGGATAGGGAGAATCTGGAGGTATAATACCTCATGATAGACGGACCACGCCTAGGCATTGTTATCTAGATAACTACCCCTGACTTAATTGTCTCGTGGTTCTTTCTTTTACGAACGAAGGTTCGTGGTGAAACTTATTCCATTCCCCTCATTTGATGTCTTTATTGATCCTCGTTTGCTGCCAGGGAATTTCCGAAGCAGCTCGTCAGTTGTTGTTCATATCAATTCCGTAGGCTAGATCTCGTAAGATCATTGTATAGGGTCAGTGTGTGGGGATCGACGGGATGGGATAGATTGTTTTAGAAATATGATTTATATGTGTAAAAATATTAGTGGTTTTGCCGGATCGAGATATACATTATTATCACGTGGTTTGAACTAAGAGCTTTTGTACTCTGTGTTCCTTAGGTGATTGAGTTCACCAGGGATATTTGAACTAAGTGTTCACTAGATGTTTTTGAACTAAGTGTTCATTAGGTGTTTTTGAACTAAGTGTTCATTAGGTGTTTTTGAACTAGATGTTCATTAGGTATTATTGAACGGAGTGTGTTCAATGGGTGTTCATTAATTATTTTGAACTGCGTGTTCACCAGAGGTGATCTAAGAACCATGGCAGCACTAGACTTTGTGCCAATTCCTTAGGGCAATTCTTAGGAATGAATGGGAGAAGGGTAATCGGTTCTTAGGGTAAATCTTTATGAAATAAAGGAAGATAATGGGGGTGGGTAATTGGATTGATTGTTTGATAATTAAATATAATAATTATATTATTGTGGGTTGAAAACCCTATATGCTCACCAGGCTCCCAAGCCTGGCCCTCTCAGTTTTCTTTATATTACAGGTTATGGCACGAGAGCATAAGTTGGCTGACATAACGAGAGATTTTGGATTATAGGCCAGTAGTTATGAATAACTGTTGTAAGGTCTATTTTGTTCTATTTATGCTTTTGGTCTGTATTGAACATGACATCCCGAGATTTTGTTATATAATGAAAATACATTTCTTTAAAGGAATGCTTTGATAAATTCTTATCATATTTTTGTTTTGGGAACAAATTCCGCAACAGTTTTCTTTAAAAGATTACTCTGATTTTGAAAACAAAGCATAAACAAATCGGTCTTTTCTGGCCGTGAAATTGGGGATGTCACACGACTGACAGGTGCTGGAGTGGCAGGTGTTGTGGCGGCGTGTACAGTAACCACTTGTTGCTCATGCGGGGGTTCCTGTGTTGTTTGCTCCTTCCTCTTGTTCCCCGACTTTCGTTTATAGTCCCCTCCCTTTGATGGCTCGGGAACGGGGACCACCACGCCATGCCAGACTCCATGGTCAATGAGTCGCTGGGCCAGGCGTTTGGCGCTATCAAAGTTAGTTGGGTTAGAAGACAATACATCCCCCTGAGTCGGGGTAGTTAAACCCCAGATGTACCTTTCTATCTTCTTACTCTCCAGGGTAACCATCCTGGGGCATAGTGCTGCCAGGTCGCTAAACCTGTCAGTGTAGGCCACTATGTCTGAGCCGACCATGGTATGTTCCCGTAGCTCTTGCTACAGCTTTTGAACTTCGCCTCTTGGGCAGTATACTTCCAACATCATCTCTTTTAGGTTCTCCCAATATATCGAGTTAGCCACTGATAGGGTCAGTGACTTAACATGGCTATTCCACCATGTTAGGGCTCTGTAGGAGAAGGTGCAGGCAGCAAACTTCACTTTGCTCCCTTCTGGGCACAGACATATTTCGAAGACCGAATCTGTTTTCTCGAACCATCGCATCAGAGCAATGACTCCCCCATTTCCATTAAAGGATTTGGGTTTGCAGTTCATGAAGTCCTTGTACGAACACTCCCGTGGGTGCCCGTGGGTAACTCCAGGGTTTGTTAGGTGGGTACCGCCACCAGATCCACTGGTACTACTTGCGCGGATGTGAGTTATAGCAGCTGTTACTGCTGCTTGGAGAGCAGCAGGGTCGTATTGTGGTGGTGGATTCTCTGTTGTGCTATTGACTACACGCCTTACAGATCTACCGCGAGGCATCTTTTGCTAAAAAGAATACAAAGATGAGACGGAAATAAGTCTATAGCAGTGGTTATAAGCCGAAAGCTGAATGACTAAGTTATCCTAGTTCTGAGTGTATCCGCATCTGACTTTCGTAGGGTTCTGAACAATAATGAGAGTCTATGTAAAATAAACTTTATGAGTCAGAAGTGGCTATCCTCGAATGAATATTTGTGAATTGAATATCCGTTACTGGCTGCACGAAGAGAAATAATCCTAACACATAGTGTGAGTAGTGTATTCACTAGCTCACTAAGTCATTTAAGGTTATTATTTATTAGTGTGACACATAAGACGTTTTGTTTCTTCGGCCGATCCCTCCTTGGAAAACTCCTCTTGAATCTCTTTTTCTTTCTCCTTGAATCCTATGCTGACTGCTATGATGGAGTGGATACATCTATTTGGGTTTGTCGTGCGAGAATAGAAGTGTCTAAGGAATCTATGAGATTTAGTGAAACATTATGGGGTGATCCTTACCGGGTCCTCCTATTATTGCGCAGTGTATACAAGTTGCATATAATTTAAGATTAAATAGACATTCGAATAAGTGATCCTACTCTAAAACCACAACCAAACAAGGAACAAGAAGTAGAGCATAGATCACAAATTCTAAGTCTATAAAATCTCAATTATATAAAACCTTGGGAGTATACACTCCAAAATTATAGACCTACCAATAAGAGTCTTTTTAATTTTCACATATGTTATTTATAGTGCCTAAAATACTCCTATAGTATTTTAATGTAATGAACTTGGTAAGTTTTAAACTTGTTGTTATCTTATAGTATCATAAAATACTCCTATAGTATTTTAACTTTATGTTATGATCTAGAAATCCTTCGTATATAGAGTTAGGTAAGTTTTAAGACTGTTGCAACACCACATCACTCCCAAACACATGTTGATCATATCTCAAATGAATATAGTTGATCAGACTATATTGATCCCAGATATGATTACATAACTATCCAGATTTGACCGTAGTGTCCAACCTTTAAATACTTCTGTTTTGTTCTTCTTGTGATACTTGTTCTAGTATGTATATATGTATTCAGGTATGTATACTTTTATAAGAATATTGTTATATTTTAAAAATATACTTTTAGTCAGAACACTTCGACCCTATTTTATTTATAGTTGTATATCTTTTATAGGTTGATATACTTAGTTCACTATAAACAATGCTCTGATACCAATCTGTCACACCCCCAAACCGGAACGACGGAAATGTTCGGGGGCGGAGGACGTCATATGTAGTATCACAACACATGCACCATAGTAATCAAAGTAACGAACAACCATTGCATTAATATTAAAGTGTTTACATTGTATTAGATTCATAAAAGATTGACTCCAAAGTAAATAACAAAACAAGACATGAAGCTACAATGCTCTATCTTCTGAATCCCAGTGCGCGTACCTGTCTACTAGTTTCCTGAGAATATAAGTTATTTTGAAAGAGTAGATTAACATTTAAGCTGGTGAGTTCATAAGTATTTTAATTATGAAAAGTAAACTGTAAGTTCTTTTTAGAAAAGTTCGTCTGTTCCTCTAGAAAATCCTATATTTTCTGATGTGATGAATGATAAGTAAAAATGACTATACAATTCCTTATATGAATACTAAATGGATACAAGTTATATACAATTTAGAGTAAACAGACAATCGATTGTGTGAATCTGCCCTAAGCCCACAACCAAACAAGGAACAGGAAATGAGGCGGAAGTCACACATCTCATTGTTTGTTAGATCTTCATTGTATATAACCCTGGCGTATTCATTTGGTACTTACGGAGTTAACTGCAATAGTTCCTTTATATTTGATGAAAACATTCTTTAAGAAAATCATATATTTCCTTTAGTAAAAATGGTAACCACAATAGTTCCTTCTATAATCACTTAGTTTATACTAGCTATATATAATCTAATATCGAACGGACAGTTGATTGTGTGAATCTGCCCTAAGCCCACAACCAAACAAGGAACAGGAAATGAGGCGGAAAGCACACATTTCACTGCCTATCGGATATTAATTATGTATAAACCTGATGTATAAGCTAAGGTATTATAGAATTAACCATTTAAGGTCCTTTAAGTTATACTGGTTTAATAATGTGTATCAAATCTTTTACAGATAAGTTTCTAGATTCACTTACTTAATGTTCTATCCGAAAGTATGTTTTTGTACTAGAAAGCGGTATACTGAATTTGTATGCTATGACCTGACCCATACCTATTACTCCCTATGATTACTTGGTGTATACAGGATATATATATATATATATATATATATATATATATATATATATATAGCTAAGATCGAATAGATAGTAGACTGTGTGAATCTGCTCTAAGCCCACAACCAAACAAGGAACAGGAAATGAAGCGGAAAGCACACATCCTATTGCTTGTCGGATCCGATTAATATATATCCTTGATGTATCTACCAAGGAATCATAAAGTTAGCATTATAGGCTGATATGTGCATAATTAATCATATTTTTAACATATATTTCTATTCATTTTTGGCTAATTATATGCATAATATGGACAAAAGGTACTTAATAATGCTTATATTGTGTTTTCAGTCCAAAAGACATGCTTGGAAGCAGAAAGGAAAAAGGAGAAGCAATTAGAGACCAAAGAATGAAGAAAAAGGGAAAACTACACACCAACTCGGCGAGTCCACGCATGTACCCGGCGAGTTCATTAGAATGTTCCCGAAAGAAAAGTCAAGATTCCTTACCGAACACGGATTTCACACTAGTACTCGGCGAGTCCACGACCTACTCGCCGAGTAGCCCCTGTTTTGTGATAATTATAAATAGCGGGTCTTAATCCGATGGAAGGACTACTGGAACCTTTGGGGAGAAGCAAGCTGCGATTGAAGAGCCAGAAGAACCCTAGAGAATGAAGATACAACCTAGAATCCAATTCCGAAGAAGATTTGAGGCACATTCTCATCATTCTACTTAATCTATTGTTTCTCAATTATGGTTAGACAATTAGAATTCGTTTTATTGCTGTTAATTACCTCAATCATGAGCTAAAACTCTTAAACTTCTGTTTGGGGATACAAAATTGATATTATGGTTTGATTAATGGTAGGATTAATTAAATATTGGTGATTTTGTTAATTTTAGCTTGTTAAAGAACCTTGTGTGTGAATGATAACTAATTTTCTGTTAATAGGAAGATAATTAAATAGTATGAACATCTTTTAATTATCAACCCCATATGTTTATGTGACCACTTTATCATATATCTAGGACTAACGAACGTGAAACTAGAATTAATAAGAAAAATTAGGTAAATTCATGTGTGAGCTTGTTTGATGACCATCAGCAAGAGGTTAACTAAAGGACCAATTTAGTTAGCTATTACAAGTCTAAATTAACCCGAATAAATAATCTAGTGAATTAAATTAAATTAGACAACTGATCACTGTTTGAGTTAGTTTGTTTTCTAAGGATTATCGTAGCGAACGCAAGGCTAATCACTTGAATCGGTAGCCAATAGAAGAATTAATCCATTGCACTATTACCATAATATCAACCATAGGATCAATTGAGTTGAACTAAACAGAAGTCCCTTTTATTATTAAATTCAGTTAAATCTTTGTTTTTCTAGTTCTTAGCCTAAGTAGTATTAGTAAGTTTCTAGTCTTGTAAAACTAGAGAAAACCCATATTTACTATTTAATTTAGATAAAATTAGTCTTTAGTTTTAATTTACCGTTCCCTGAGTTCGACACTCTACTTACCCAACTATACCACTAAAAGACAGGTTCACTGTTTTTTTGTGCTTAATTTATAACTCAAAAGTAGGATTAAAACCAGTGCATTTCACACACATCATAGGCCCCCTTCTAACTGAATGTACCAAGACCCGACTGCTTTGTTTGTTTGTTCTCTCGTAAGAATGTATGTTTTCCCAAGTTTTATGACTATCTTTACTAGAAAATAGTTTGCATTACTTTTTATGTGAGAATATCGCTATATGAATGTAATGGGAAAATGAAAGTATACAGCAGTATTGTATAAAATATCTACTTAAGTACTAACTACCTTAAAACCAATAAGTTTAATTAAAGTTAAAATGTGATGTGGTTATAACCATGCTGATTGACTAGTATTTAACACGACGACCTGCTGGCGTCGAAACTAATGGGACATTTGTCACCCCTTGGCCCGTCAGCCAAACTGTAGTGAATAGTCGGGATGCGGGATTGTCAGTCCCGTATAGATCTATACACACAATGCCCGCTCTCCCTCCAGGAGACTCTGGTTACAAAACGCGACATAACAAGTATATTGCTATGCCGTGAAGTAGTAGTTTCACATTATTATTATCTTGTTCTTGTTATAATATGTTCCTTTCTGTTCTTGTTATAGTATGTTCCTTCCTGTTCTAGTTATAGTATGTTCCTTCCTGTTCTAATTATAGTATGTTCATTCTTGTTCTAGTTATAGTATGAACTGAATCCCTAAACTATACCTATTATAGTTTACTAGTATGTTTGTTTTGAACTGTCCTTGATTTGTAGGAAAGACTCAATTATCTACTGAGTTATGCATGTACTTTAAAAACAGAGTTTTATAAAAAACAATGTAACATCCTTTAAAAGTGTTTTTGAACTGATTTCTATAACTTATAAAAGCATAAGAAAATCTTTAATGTAATGGTTATCACAGATAAATATTAACACAATATTATTGTGTTCAACTTGTATCCCCCCCCCCTTTAAAAGCATTTAAAAACATTTAAAAGATAGATTATAGGGGTATGAACTCACCTTATGTGGATGATTCAATTGAAGATTCGAATAAGGATGATAAGTTCCACGAATGAAGTCCCGAGGCACAAACGAGTCCTAAATGACATATAATGATACATATAGGCATGTAATTAGTGAATCTAACTACAAAGGTGATGGGGAAACAACCTAGGATGCAAGAATAACTCACCAAAGGAGTGTTAGAAGCAAGTTAGGAGGCTGATAGGGTGTTCACGGCCCAATTTGATGAATGGTTCACGGCCCAAGTTGAAAGGTTCACGACCCAACTTGATGGTTTACGACCCAACTTGATGTTCACGGCCCAAAAAAAGGATGGTTCACAGCCTTGGGAGTGTTTGAAGATCTTGATGTTTTGGTGAGTGTTTGAAGATCCTAATAAGCTTCTATGGAGTATCAAAGGAAAGGGGTGTTTAAGAGTGAAAGATTGAAGTTCTTATGGATGATACTTGAGAGAGACTTGAGAGGTTCACAACCAAGATGTGAGAAATGAATCAAAAATGGCTAAAACTCATGTATAACACATGAGTTCACGGCCCAAGATGGGTTCACGGCCGTGAACTACTTGTGAGGGTGTTTCCAGCTCGATTGCAACTCAACGATCTCAAGCTAACACTTCCTAGCACACAATCCTTGAGTGTACTAGGCTTAGAACTCATTAAAATGACTCTTAACAAGGCTAACAGGTAACAAAAACAAGTCTGGCTTTTGATTGATTGTATTGACTTACAAGATAGAAATTTTCAGGTTGTCACAAAAAGGAAAAGACAAAGGTAGGAGTTGAATCTGCGACTTCTCCTTGAGGAGGGGGGAGGGTTGTGTTAGCTAGTAAGCCAATGACTCTCTTTTTTGTATTATCAATGTTTGTTGTATTTAATGTACACATGTATTTTAAAATGAATGAGAAAAGACCTACTGTAAGTATTGAGTTTGTGACATCTAATAAACAATATGACATGTTAATCTTTGAGCCAGTCAAAACTGTTAATTCATTCATAACTTATCTAAGAAACAATTGGTTATTCATTCATAACTCATCTAAGGTAAGAGTCAATGGCTCTTTTTTGTATTATCAGTATTTGTTGTATTTAATGTACACATGTATTTTAAAATGAAGGAAAAAACCTAGTGTAAGTCTTGAGTCTAATACATCTAATAAACGATGTGACATGTTAATCTTTGAGCCAATCAAAATTGTCATTTCTTTGGTTTCTTAACAAATATATCATTATAAATATTTGGTTTCTCAATAAATATGTCATTAGAAATAATCATTTGTTTCTTAGTTGAGTTACGAATGAATTAACAAGTTTGATTGACTCAAAGATTAGCATGTCACATTGTTTATTAAATGTCACGAACTCAAGACTTACACTAGGTCTTTTTCCTTCATTTTAAAATACATGTGTACATTAAATACAACAAACACTGATAATACAAAAAATAGATTCATTGATTTACTAGCTAACACGCCCCACCCCTCAAGGAGAAGTCGTGGTTTCGACTCTTGCCTTCGTCTTTTACTTTTTCATTTTAAGTTATTACATTTTAAAATATCTATATGTGACTGGCCACGGGCTAAAATAAAAAAAAATCTAAAAAAATAATGGCAAATAGGGAACAAGAAAGATATTAGGGTTAAATACAAACTCATACGTAAATCTTGGGGCTAAACGTAAAATGAGGAAAATATTTTATCTAAGCCAAATCGACACATCATAATAACGTGTTGATGACCGACCAAGGTCCCGAAAATGAAACGTTTTCTAATATATAATGGCAAATGAGGAACAAAAACAATAAAGTTGTGGCTAAAACAGAACAATGTTGTATATATAATGACTTTTATAGCATAAACCCATTGAACTATGCATTCCTTTCAAGTCTTAGTTTATAACTAGACCAGGTTACAGTACATGTAATTTCTTTTATATGTCTTAGTTTAAAACTTATACAAGACTACAATCTCTCAAATCAACTTTGAATAATAACCATGTTTAGACAACACTATCATAATTCAGTATATATATGTAACACAGAGTATCAAGTATTTAATATACATTTATCCTTTTAAGTAATAATACTTCTATTAGATTTCCATGTAAAAATACCATATATATATATATATATATATATATACACACACTTAACACATATATAACCATATCTGGTACACACGGTGTATGTTATCAAACGTACATTTAACATATAATCCAAATAATAAGCACTTATAATTTTCAACAAATATTTAATACTTTTAATAAATACTTGTATCAAAATCATGTTCATGAAAGTAACTATGAACTCACCTGATTGAGGTGGAAGACTCACTGGAAAGTTAGTTCCTTGACTACTACTTTAGTTTTTGCTTTTGAGTGACCTAAGCTTTAATATATGTTCGTATTTATAAGGTTATATTATCAAATTTTCGGGTTCTTCATTAATCCCAATGAAATACCGAGTTCTATCAAATAAGGAATGACTAGATAAGATCACTCTGGGGGTAGGATCTGTTTGGTAAAAAGATGTACCATTTGGAAAATCCACTTTAAACACCTCACAGATCTAGCCTAGACATCACTCCCGTAAGTAGATCGATCAGTATAACAACTGGTATTACTGATAAATCTTATTTATAATTTTATAATAACATCTATGAACATAAATATAAGCTACATTAAAGCGTAGAAAGTATAACTCAACTTCTAGGTTTTCTAGCGAAAAAAATTGGAAACTGCGTGGGCAGAAATTCGAAACCGCAAGCTCTATTTCGTCGGGCTCTCTAATGCTCCAGCGCTTCGCTACTAACTCTTAAAAACTCCTAAAGTTGGGCATCGGGGTTTTGGGAAATTTTGAGAGAGTTTTGGAAAGGATTTACGGAGAAATGAGCAAGAAAAACGAACTATATATAGAAAACCCTGAAGAGTGTGTCGCGTCTGGTAACATGGCAACCCCACATTAAGCCACGTGTCGATTTTGTAGGGAGGAAGGGAGGAGCTGTTAGAATTTTGGGGTCATAAGAATATCAATATAATAAGATATTTCTAGGATCGTGATTGCAATCACTTTCCAAAATCTGTGATTTCGACCCTATAGCCTGGGGTATCACGAAATCAAATTTGGGATAATCCAAAGAACTTCAATTTAGAAGTCAGGCCACTTCTAAATCAGAATCCAGAATATACCTTGTTTTTTTTGTTTTCTTGAGAGATAGAACAAATCAATAAATGATTTTCGTGTATGTAAGTTCCAACCCATTTTTTGGAACCGGAAAACGTTCTTATACTATATGAAAATATGGTTATTGATAGTTGCATGCAAAATAGGCGCCAAAATTGTTAGTTATTAGACATAACTAACGCTTGCATCATCAAGTGAGTTTTGACTGGAAAAATGCAAGGTTGGAGTCATACCCGATACAAAATTCGTTTAGGTTTCGGGGCGTTTACCCTAGACCATGCCAAGGGGATACAACTCCTTGGACCCGTGCACCCAGGGGCGCTGCCCCAGACCCCCGTATTCCCGAGTTCATATTTATCACACCGAGTGTGCACCCCGCACTTCCAAGCTCGGTTAGTAAATGGAGTTCGGCCTATCTCATTATTAATAATAATTACACCAAAATATATTGATAACACTAAAATCACCAACACCCCCCCCCCCCCTTATTTTAGTGTAATCATTAATTAACTAAAAGAAAACACAAAATCAAACTTATGCATAAATGAAAATATATTGAAGATTGAATTTTCACAATAGTATAATATACATATCAAATACTCGAGAATCAGGGTGTCCTAAGGATTGAACCTTTCAACTCATTTGATTAACTAAAGATACTATACGCGTAAGTCAAACACAATATCTAATGTTTCATACTTGACACTATTACAACCATGTGTCCAATCCATTCATGAGTGCATAAAAGCGTACCCCAAGCTTTCTGAAGCGGCAACGCTTCACACTCACATAGGTAGTCCTTCTATATCATGCACCTGTTAATGAACTTTTTCAAAAGAACTATTAAGAACTTAATCAACCTACTTTAACAATACAGGTTATAAGCACATACCTTGGGATGTAGTAAACTAAATGTGCTTCAATCTCCATAAGCAAGCTTTCCACATTGAATTCAACTTCTAACCTTGTATAAGAAGGGAATTCGGTATCTCACCCATAGAGAAATCAAGTGGGCCTTAAACCCATTCCTATAACCGACTTCTTTACCAAGTCTCTAGCTAGCCCCTTCGTCAAGTGATCAGCTATGTTTTTTTGAGATCAAACAAATTCAACAGAAATGATACCATGAGTAATGAGCTCACGTACCATGTTGTGCCTAACACCCAAATGTTGCGACTTTCCATTATACACTTGACTATATGCTTTTTCAAAGGTGGCAGCACAATCACCATGTATAGAGATAGGTGATATAGGCTTTGGCCACAAAGGAATTTCATAGATCAAATTCCTTAACCATTCTACTTCTTTTCTAGCAGCTGCAAGGGCTACAAATTCAGATTCCATAGTTGAATCTGTGATGCATGTTTGTTTCTTAGAATCCCATGAAAAGGCACCTCCACCAAGAAGAAACACCCAACCACTTATAGATACTTTAACACCCTCCTTACTGTTTGTCATACATAAGTCAAACCAAATTCCATGGTTTTTTAAGATACTTCAGCACCCTCCTTACTTCTTTCCAGTGATGAGTACTAGGATTGCTAGTAAACCTACTTAACTTTCCTACAACAAACACAATACCATGCCTTGTACTGGTCATAACATACATCAAACACCCAATGACCTTTGAATACTCAAGTTGTGAAACTGCTTCACCAGTATTTGGCATAAGTTTCATACTTGGATCAAAATGTGTACTCACAAGAGAACAATCAGAACAATTAAACTTCTTAAGAACTTTCACAATGTAATGAGACTGTGAAATTGAGATTCCTTGATGTTCACGCTAGATTCTTATTCCAAGAATCACTTCTGCCTCCCCCATATCCTTCATGGAGAACTGAGATGATAAAAATTCCTTGGTCATGTCAACTTGCCTTTGATCAGTACCAAAGATTAACATACCATCTACATACAAGCATATGATCACTCCTTTTCCAGACTCATCAAACTTGCTATATACACACACTTGTCTGATTGATTCAACTTGAAACCATGATACAAGACAACATCATCAAATTTTTGATGACATTGTTTTGGTGCTTGCTATATACACACTTGTCTGATTGATTCAACTTGCACACCTTATGCTCATTTCCACGCATAATAAAACCCTCAGGTTGTTCCATATACACCTCTTCCTCTAAATCACCCTTTAAGAATGTTGTTTTAACATTCATTTGGTAAATCACCAAATTATGAATTGTTGTTAAGGCAATCAGCAATCTAATGGTAGATATACGAGCAACTGGAGCATAAGTGTCAAAATAGTCAATGGCAAGTTTTTGTCTAAAACCTTGAATAACCAATGAAGCCTTAAATTTGTCAATTGATCCATCAACTTTCATCTTCCTTTTGAATATCCACTTGCAACCCAAAGGTTTGCATCTTCCTTAAGCCTCGTGCCGGTTTCGTAGGGAGGAATGGAGGAGCTGTTAGAATTTTGGGGTCATAAGAATATTAATATACTTGGATATTTCTTGGATCATGATTGCAATCACTTTCCAAAACTGGTCGCGACACGTGTCACAAATCTAAGGAGTCACATGTTGGCTTTTCACTGGGCCACATCATCATCAAGACTTGGTCTCCGGCTCTGCCACATGGCACCCTTCGGGTGATGCCACGTCATCTTCTTCGCGGGTTTTTTTTGCAACTTTCGAAAAATTATAAATCTCGCATACGAGCTCCGTTTTCGACATTCTTTATATCACCGGTTTTGTATCGACGAGTACTACAACTTTTGTTTAAACTTCCTCAGCTAATTTATATTCTATTTTTATTTTACAGTCTACGATGAATATATTATAAAAAAATTTGCAAAATTCATAACTTCTTCATACGAACTCCATTCTCGACGTTCTTTATATCGACAGATTTGTACTTACGAGGACATCAACTTTTGTTTATATTGTTTTGTCTAACAAGTAACTGATCTCTATTTTACTTTTTATGACACACACGTTGTATCGTGTCGAACGCAAAAAACTTCGAAAAATCATAACTTCTTCATATGAAGTCAGATTTTGGCGTTCTTTATAATCACGGCTTCGTAATTTCGATTACTACGACTTTTGTTTAGGTCTTTTATCCAAAATAATCTTTTATCAAAAATGTTATTTTATCGCTCAACGATAAATTTATAAGACTTTTTACAAATATTATATATTCATAATACTTGTCCACATAATGTGTATACATTAAATAAATATTTATATGACTCTTAACGCAAACGAAGAACAATTATGCTATTCGAGAATATGGATAATAATAATCATTATCCCTTAAATGTCTAGCCAAAAATTGTGGCGTTACAAGTAATGATTTTTAATGGGTTTTTTTTGCCTCTTACGACATACAATGCTCGATTTCAAGGTGTATGACCAAATTTTTGATGTTCAACTATATAATAAAGTTTAAAGAATTAGGAACGGATCAGGTTAAGATCGTAAGATCTTAGTTAGAATCCTAAAATCTCAATATAAATTTTGCTTAAGATAGATCATAGTATGATTTGGATCGTTTTTTTGCTAGTAATGTCTTATAATCTTAAGATCTTAATATAAGATCGAATTCTTAACCATAATTATTAAAATATATAATATTATATGTAAGATATCTAACTAATGATTATTAGGTGAATCTAAATAAACAAGTTATGACTTTCAAATATATTTAAGACAAAAGTACATAAATGGTTCATGAGGTTTATCAAAGGTTGCAAATTAGTATTTGTTATTTTCTTTTTTACGAACATAATCTTTGTGGTTTCCATAACTTGTGCGAATGGTACTTTTTGCTAACACCATTAGTTTTTTTCCCTTACTGTGAAGGTAATTTAGTATTTTCAGGTCGGAAGGACTGAGTTTGTGAATATAAGTAAACTATAGAGATCATTCATGTAATTTTGTCTATATTTTTTGTTTATAAGTTTGTGACTTTTCCATCCTTTTACTTTTTAAAATGTCACTTTAACTCTTCACTTTGAACTTTGTAAAGTGTTATTTTCACCCTTCTATTTTCTAAACTTTCGTGTTTAACTTCCATAGTATAAATATAAATTGATTTACTTAAAACCTTCTGTTCGTTAACCTAAAAAAACTAGTTTTTACGTGTTTATTTGTATATATGTGTCGGTATAAATTCAAGGTAGTTGACGTGTCGACATGAACTAAGAACTTTTGTACGTGAACTAAGAACTTTCGTTCGTTAATTTTTTTTAGAAGACTTGTTTTTTATACACATGTCAATTTAAATTCAAGTTTGTCTACGTTTTGATGTAATTTTTTTTACATTTCCGTGCTTAATTTATTTACGTTTCCTATGTATGATTCGAGTCACATATTATAACTTACGATCGCTAACATAAAAATAATATATTATATTCGAGTTTGTCTACATTTCGTCGTAAATTTTTGTTTTTACTTTTTTGTGCTTAATTTTATGTACATTTCCTATGTATGAGTTGAATTATATATAATAATTCTCGTGCGTTAACTTAAAAAAAGCTAACTTTTTACATGCATATTTTTTATGTTTGTGTCGATATAAATTTATGGTGGTCAATGTTTCGACGTATTTGATGTAAATTTAGAATGTTCTTTCATTAATTTAAAATAAAAAACTTACTTGTTTTTTTATGTATGTGTCGGTATAAATTCGAATTATTCTACGTTTCGACGTAATTTTTTTTTTATGTTTTAGTGCTTATTTTTATCTACGTGTTTATTTTTTTTGTACATAAAAAAACTTACGTCGAAACATAGATGAACTCAAATTTATATCGGCACATACATAAAAAACAAGTAATTTTTTTTACAATTAAAGAACGAAAGTTATAAATTTTTTTGAACGACTGACCAATTGAACCACCTCTTCCATTCCTAATAAATTGGGAATATTGATATCACACCATCTACCAACCCACTTCCACAACTCAAAAGCAACTTCACAAGTAATAAGCAAATGTGAAAATATCTTCCATATCTGAGTTACAAATACCACACACAGCTGACGTCACATCCATACCTCTCGCATCAAGATTGATTCGAGTACGAAGTTGATTCAAACGACATCGACAATAAAAAAAAATATTCACCTTTCTTGGGAGATATTTGTTCCACTTAGTCCCGATCATACCATTATGAAGAGAATTGCCTTCAATTAATCTTCTAGCATCTGAAACATGTTGGTGATTTTAGTGTCACCATGTCATTTTAAGTAACTGGAACTAACATGTGGGCTAAGGGGCTTCATGATTTGTACTCTAATGTATGTACGGGGTTGTGCGGAGTGCACGCATGTATAAGATCGAGTCAGAAGCCGGTTCGACGACTAGTCGGGGGTCCGGGGGCAGTGCCCCCGGGTCCGAGGTTTCCAAAGAGGCAGGGCCCCTTTGGCGGGGTCCAGGGGCAGCGCCCCTAGCGGGGTCTAAGGGGCAGAGCCCCTGGCTGGGGTCCCAAAACCTCACCGAATTTTGCATGTGGGAACATAATGGAAAACTCAATTTCTTGAGGGTGATTATGGTAAAACTAACGAAACTCGTTAGTTTTGGTAACCTTAATCCGGATTAATATTACTTGCCTCCAAAGCAACTAATGACGACCCAACCCTAATGAAACCCTAATCGTGTTTAATATATAAACAACTCTTCCTTTCCAGAAGTGGGGGACGTTCTTTAGCTCTCGTTTTTGATCACACATTCACAGAACCCTTTAGCATATTGGCTTACGTTTTCTATGCCTAGAAACGTAAGTGTCCACTTGGATTATCCTAGGCTGAATTTCTTGTAACCCAGACATAGGGTAGAAATATCAGTTCGGAAAGTGATATCACGATCCAAGTCGGTATCCAGATCTCCACCACAAACCCTAAAGTTCCCAACAAAACACAAAACCCATCACCATTACCAATATTCCAAACCTACCGATCACTAGATGTCGAGATGATGAAGTCACAGATCAAGTCTGAGATCTGTTGCAATTGAGAAAACAAAGTCCCTCCAAGAATTGGTGTGCACCAAGACCAAGTACAAGTAACCCCGTTCCACCTTTGATTAATTTTGCAATCTTTATCAATCTCCAAAATGAATAAATGTAAGTATCTCACCATGAGAGGTGAATTCCCGAGCCAAATATATTTCCAAAAATAAGTGGAAGCCCCATCCTTTCCATTTCGTTGAATAGCGTCCTTGGAAATAGTACCAGAATCATGTAACTGATTGACGATACTACGAATACGCGACCACACACCTATACAGGAATCGACACTCCACCCTAATCTCCAAAATGAAAGTTCTAAATTTACGTCGAATACATCGAAGCGTTCACCGCCATGAATATATACCGACATATACATAAAAATAAACACGTAAAAATTAGTTTTTTTAAGATTAACGAACGAAATTGTTATATTTGACTCGACTCATACGTAGGAAACGTACAGAAAATTAAACACAAAAATGTGTGTGTGTGTGTGTGTGTATATATATATATATATATATATATGTATGTATATATATATATATATATATATATATATATATAAGATCTAATATGCCCAAGAGTCATTATAGAATGATATTGCTGATAATATATGATCTTATAGGGTCACACCATATAGCAAGTTACCGTCAATTGATTATTTATTAATATAATTTGATTATTAATAAATATATCAACACTTGTATTTAATTGGAAAATTATTATTTCATGGAAATAATATTTTACTAATTGGGAATATATTATTTGTGGAAATAATATTTATTGGAGAAATAACAACTTATGAAATATATCATAAAGTATGATTATTTATAAGTTATATTTATATCTTAATAAACTAGTTCAATTTATATAAAAGGTAGTTTTATATAAAATAAGCTAGTTACAATTTATATAAAAATATAGTTTTATAAAAAATAAGATATTTATATATGACTAGTTATATATATATATATATATATATATATATATATATATATATATGTTGGGAATTCTTTATAAAAATGATTGATTTTTATAAAGATAACATGTATGTGTATATAAACTAGCCATGAGACAACTTTTGTCTTCTTTTGTGCATGTCTTTTTCGAAAACTGAGAGGAGACAAGGCATGCATGCCTTGTCTATTCTACATGCATGCTTGTAAGAAACATGTCCCATGTTACTTTTACTTTATTGTCTCCCTTTCACTTTTTAGCCATTATATAAGGAAGGACACGGAAGACATTTGATGATACTTCTCATGAGCAATCTTCTTCTTCTTCTTTGGCTATGAAATCCGAAAATAGAGAGAGCACCATGAGGGTTGCCAAGTTTTCGAGATTTGAAGGCTCTTCTTCTCCTCCATTCTCTTGCATTTTGATGCTAGACAAAGCCCCTTTGTTGCTTCACCTTTGAACATATATTTGGTATATATTTCAAAGGCCTATGAACAACAAATTATAAGTGAATACTAGCATGTTTTGATGGTTCCACTCTTGCCTGGTGGATACTTGTAGAGAACTATTGTTTTAGAGTTTCATGTCACACTTCATCAACTTCCAACCTCACATGAGGATCAAAATCTTCAAAGGTTATACTTTCCCTTTTATGGTTGTTTTAATCTTTCTAACTCTTGCAAAATGATCCTTAGTGGGTGAAATATGTTATTTTTATTCAACATTTTTAAAGCTTCCGTTGTTATTTTTACCGGTTGTGAAACCGAATTTTTGAATAAAAACCCAACAATATATATATATATATATATATATATATATATATATATATATATATATATATATATATAGACACACACACACACACACGTCGAGACATAAACAAACTCGAATATAATACGTTTTTTTTAAGTTAACGAACAAAAGTTATTATATGTGACATAACTCATACGTAAGAAACGTATATAAAACTAAGCACAAAAACATAAAAAAAATTACGTCGAAGCTTATACAAACTCGAATTTAAATCGACACATGCATAAAAACAAGTAAGTGTTTTTTTAAATAACGAACAAAAGTTTTAAATTCACCTTGAAACGTTGATCATCTTCAATTTATACCGGCACATACATAAAAATAAACATATTGAAAAATAGTTTTTTTTTATTATAACGAACGAAAGTTATTAACAAAAATCAAAGTATATATACTACGGGATATGAACACGAAAGTTTAGAAAATGGAGTAGTGAAAATAACATTTTACAAAGTTTAAAGTTAAGGGTCAAAGTGATATTTTAAAAGTAAAAGGTGGAAATGCCACAAACTCATAAACATGAAATATACACAAAATTACATAAATGGTCCTCATATGTTTTATCAAAGATCACAAACTCAATCTATATTATCTGAAAGAACCAAATTACCCTCATCCTAACGGACAAAAACTAACGATACTAATTTAAAGGATCATACACGCAACTTTTGAAAACATCATGGACCATGTTCTTAAAAAAAATAAAATAATAAAGACCGGGTTTTTGACCTTTAATAAACCATAGTAACCATTTATATAATGTTGTCTATATTTAATGTTAAGATGAATAACTTTAAATAAAGAGTTAAAATAGTTCCATTAAATTTGGAAAACTGTTTTTTTAATAATTAATATGTTAAAAAAATATAAAAATACCGATCGGTTGCATTAAAAAATATAATCCTTTTAAATAAAATGTTTTTTTTGGATACAGCAGCAAATTTTTTTATTAAATAAAAACAAGTGCCACACCCTTGGGAGGAACAAAACCGGATGAGAACAAAACAAGAAACAACAAGCAAAAAACAGCACCAATTACATGACACTGAATGGATTGCAACACCAATCAACCCAATTATAGTTTCCAAATTTACCCATATGTTTGACCCATCTAAAGACATCGACATAATGTTATCCACCACTTTAGAAGGAGAGCTACGAATCTTCAAAAAAGTCGATCATTCCTGCACTTCCAAATACACCAAAAGTAACGATAAATAATGGAAAACAAGATCTTCCTTTTTTTTAAGACAACGGCCTCAACTGGCAGCAAAGATCAAGGCATTAGGAACAGTAGAGAAACCATCAACAGGAATTGGAATGTCACACCACCTAAAAATCCACCATAGAACCTCCTTCGCGAACATGTAATCTAAAAGCAAATGATCAGTTGACTGCGTATCAGAAGAACACAGTTGACACTTCGTAGATGCAACACAAATTCCCCTCCGAGAGAGAGCCAAGGAGGAGGGGATATGATCCAAACTAGCACACCAAACAAAGCAAATGACATTGATGGGAACTAAATGTAGCCACACTATCGGATTGTAACAGCAATTCGTAATCTTGGAATCGATGACCATCCGGAAGTCATGAACATAGAATTTTCCGTCCCCAAAAATCTTAGACACCCACGATTCCGGAGAAAACGAAAGAGTAAAACCATTCAAGAGATCACCAAGATTGGTCAGCTCAAGCTATTCTCGAGGGAGGCAAGGTTTCCTCCTCTAAGCCCAAGAAACCCCGCGTGAAGACAACCTGTCATATATAAAACAATATTTTCTGTTTTCCAGCGCAAAAAGATTTGGGAAACGAGAAGCAAGAGTATCATCCCCGATCCAATTATCAATCAGAACAAGGTCCCCGTTACCAGAACCGATTTTATAAGAGAAAAGAGAGGAAAAATCAATCCCCAGCTCATGAAGAGAGTCCAAAATCGACACCAGATTACACCAAATACCGGACAATGGAGCGCTCATAGAGATTATTAATAGGTTGGCGAGCTAAGTTGTGGATACCATAAATAACCCGATGCCACAAAGTGTTAAATTCAACCTTTAACCTCCACATCCATTTACAGAGAAGCGAAATATTGAGGCTTCTAAGAGATCCGACTCCAAGGCCATCTAAATTTCTGGCAGTAAGAACTTAGTTCCATGCCACCCAACATATTTTTTCTTTTTCTTCATTTCCTCCCCAAAGAAATCTCCTGTGAAGCTTCTCCAACGCATCAAGAACAAAGGTCAAGGCCTTGAAAATAAAGAAATAAAATAGGGGTAAGTTGCCAAGAACCGATTTCACGAGAGTCAATCTCCCGCCAAAAAAGAGAGTCTTCGACTTCCAAGAAGATAATTTAGTTTGGACTTTCTCAATAATCGGCCTCCAATTACGCTTGAGCTTCATGTTTGCGCCCACGGGCACCCCAAGGTAGGTGAAAGGAAAGACAGCCGCCTCACAACCCATAATGTCAGCATAATTAGAGATATCAGAGTTGGAAACCCTAATCCTATAAACCTTGGACTTGTGGAAATTAACTTTTAGCCCTGAAACAACGTGAAAGCATTTGAGGATCCGGGAAAGGCTCTTGAAATTTGAAAGAGTCCAATCACCTACAAAAAGAGCATCGTCAACATAAAAAATATGGGATATAGAGGGGCTATTATTAGGGACGTCGACCCCGGAGAATAAAGAACATTATAAAGCCGATCTCATAGCCACATTCAAGCCCTCCATTTCTATAATAAAAAGAAAATGAGAGAGATGATCCCCCTGACGAACGCCTTTGGTAATCGGGAATTCTTTAGTTGGGACACTGTTAATTAGAACCGAAGCTCTCGAGGCCGCCAAGCTACCCCTGATCCAATCTCCACCTGTTGCCAAAACCCATTTGAAGCATCACCGAGTCCAGAAAATTCCAGTTAATTGAATCAAATGCCATGTCAAAATCAACCTTGAGAAGGAAGGTGCAATGTTTAAATTGCTTAACCCACCCAAAGATTTCATTAATTATCATGGGACCATCCATAATGTTTCGGCCTTCGATGAAACCGGTTTGGACTTAGTCACTCACCGATCCGATTACTCTTTTGAGACGAGTCACCAATGCCTTGGAAATGATCTTGTACAAGCAACATCTGAGACTAATGGGGAGGTAATCATTAAGCGTGAGAGTGTATTTGACTTTAGGAATGAATGTGATAAAGGAGGAGTTGCATCCCCTCACAATACGTCCATTGGCTTCAAAATATTTTGACAACTTTTATGCCTTAATATTGGTAATGCCAAAGGGACAATCGTTAAACCGAGAGAGAGGAAGCGACACACATAAAGGAAGTCGGAGGCTAGGGTTGAGCTGAGAAAGGAAAGAAAGAAAGGGAGGGTGGGAGAAAAAATCCTTGATACCATCTAATTTGGGATAATTCCTTATAACTGAAATCTCATTAATTTAGAGAATATGTACAAAGAATCAAGAGTAAATGGGTTGGACAAGTAATACAAATATATATATATATATATATATATATATATATATATATATATATATATTTATATTGGCCATATCTAAGTTACAATTTATGTACAATACAAAATATACACTAATATAACCTTGTTCTTCACCTAATATTATACTCCTCTCAACCAAGATTCATTATGTACTATCATGCCCCAAATTCCCCAACTTGTTCTTCACCTCCTCCACTGACTCAACAATCTTCTTGGGAGCATCTCCCACCCAATTGGTGCCAATAGGATCTCCTCACAAGATATAAAGGCATATCCAAAATATAAAGGCGGATTGGACCAAGACAAAGCTTAATATGATAAACAAAGGGCTTAAGACGGTGAATACTAGGTTAAGGTTGATGGTGAGGATCCACCAACGAAGAGGATAATGAAGGGGCCAGAAAAGATCATGGACACAAAGATTTTGACAATGTTTTCGTAAAAATTGTTGGCTTTGTGAGAGGAGTTGGTTTGAACCATTTCCATCCATTGAAGTGTGTCTAAGTGTTTGTATAGTTTTTGAGGGTGAGTACTACTCCACGTCTCCACCAGATAGAGTGAATAACTGAATATAGTGGTTAGTAATGGTGGCATGTGGTCGAAGGTGGTAACAATCATGTGAAAGACGGTTGTTTTTTTCACATAATTTGCATGGAAATCAAGGAAAATTAGTAGAATAATTAAAGGTATAATGTGGTTATTAAGTCAATAAGAGAGTGCCAGCTCCAAGTACAACTTTTTATTTATGACCGATGAATTTGGCCTTTTTTTTATGGTAAAGATATTGATACGTCAAAATATATGGAAACTCTTATGTTTATTATTATTATTATTATTATTATTATTATTATATATATATATATATATATATATATATATATATATATATATATATTTGAATTATGGTTTCCATCATTTTAATTTTAATATTACTATTCCGTTCTAGATTCCAAATACAAATGTTTTCTTATAATTAACTAAAGTAGATTATAACCCGCGGAAAACATATGAAAAAAATACATATAAAGTTATAAAAAGCCAACAAAATAAAAAAAGATGAAGTAACATAAAGAGACTTTGTGTTACTGGTTATATTGAAATGTCTAAAAAATAAAACGAAATGTATGATTATCTGTAATCGTTGAAGGACCTCTTGCTATACAATATTTTTTGTTTTATTGGTTGGACGACCTTCCTCGTTGCATATGAGTACCTTCAAGCCTTTTTTACTTGTCACGCGAGAAACAATTACATATAATTGACCATGAGTGAAGACAGGTCTACGCAAATACAACCCAACATAATGGTTGTGTCATACCCAGGATAGACAAAAGGGTCACAAGGGCGTAATTGTCATTTTTCAAATATGCAATTACCTTAGAAAAGGGTATAACTGAATTACATTTTTGTGATATTAAGCCATTAAACCATTGTTGTGATATTAATCCATCATGTTTCTCTTCTTGGAGTCATTGAGGTGAATGAGGTGTATTAAAACAAATGGAATGCTATTTGAAGCAATTTCATATGATGAGATGTAATTCAATCATTTATTCAAGGTGTAACTCACTCAATAGACAATTGCTTGTTTCTTTTTATAAAGAATGAAAGTAGAATTTAAGAAGGAAATTAAAGATTAAGCACTTGCCAACATCGAAGATTATAAAGTTTTGAAGATTGAACACCCACCAACGTGTATCTGGGATGAAGTCGACTAAACATGAAAGACACATAGACACATACTACAGATTTTATAGTGCACAAAAGAAAAAGAAGATATGCAAAGAAAGTAAGAAAAAAAAACTCACCGGTTGTGCTATCTATTAGAAGGGTTTATATTAGGTAAAAAATAAATTATGCATACAACGATGGTGGAATAAATGCAGTATACAAAATAGATTTGGAATAAGCTCTTTCCTTGTAGTACTCGATTAGAAAATGGAAAGCATGGAAACTATTAGAAAACATGAAATGATTTTTTATTTCAATCCCAAAAATTCAGGGATTATGACCGTAAGTTAAAAATGTAAGTTACAAAAACGATGTTTAACCAAAAGTTAAGTCAAGATAACGTCATGGATTTGATCTAAATGTGGAAAAATAAGACTGAAATACAATCAAAGGCCATGATTGCTTAAGTGATGAATTAAGAGTTCGCTTTTAAAAATATTTAGAGATTTCAATCCCGAGCCCTATCCAACAACAGGGGCGGACCTAGGGGGTCGATGGTGGCACCGGCAACCCCTAACTTTTCCGGCCGCAGTAGAAAAGTTTTCGAAAATTTTCGAAAAATTTATTTTTTCTACTAACGTGTAACCTCCGACTTTTCCGTGTACCCCATAAAATCGACTTTTCCGTGTACCCCATAAAATCCTAGGACCGCATCTGTCTATCAAAGAACATTAAAATTGTTGGCATCAGCCGTCCTCACCAAAGTTGCAACTTGCAACATAAAACATAAAATCATGTGCGTAAAATCCCACTATCATAAACCACCTTCCTAGAAACCACCGTTTTCCTCATGTCAACCAAAGTAGGAAAAATAGATTAATCTTTAAAGAACAATCCGAACCTGGTGAATGAACCTTTCACAATTCTTCCACCTATATAAACCTCTCCCTATCATTAATCATCAACCGAAAACAGTATCAGATTTTGTTCCAAATATAAACTACCAGACTTCAAAATATTTGATTCAGTTTTGAAAAAGAGTTATGGGAAATGATGGGTTTGATTCCGATTTTGCTCTTCTTGAGTCTATTCGCCGTCATCTGTTAGATGGTTCCACCATGAATTCCATCAGTGGAGCTCCACCGATGAATTGCCGGACCAACACCTTGTTTCCTTGCTTGTCGGACACCTGGGGTGAATTACCCTTGAAACAGAACGATTCTGATGACATGTTAATAGCTCGGTTTCTTCACGAAACGTTGGATTTCGAGAGCCTCCTGTCACCGGGAAAGACAATGATACCAAACATCGCCACTGTTAAATCTGAGCCGGAGGTTTTTGTGGGATCGCCGGAGATTTCAAGTTATGAAAAAGGATCACCGCCGCAGACGGTGGGAGTTGATGTGACGCAACAGAAGGGGAAACATTACAGGGGTGTGCGACGACGGCCTTGGGGTAAATTCGCGGCTGAAATTCGGGATCCGGCGAAGAATGGTGCTCGGGTGTGGCTAGGGACGTTTGAGACGGCGGAAGATGCGGCGTTTGCATATGACAGGGCGGCGTATAAGATGCGTGGTTCTCGTGCTTTACTAAATTTCCCACTCCGAATTAATTCCGGTGAGCCGGAGCCGGTACGAATAACCTCAAAACGGAAAACAACTTCGCCGGCGAGCTCATTGGAATATCAATCGGCAAAGAGGACAAATAGTAGCGGTTGATGGACGCTGACTGTGACTGTGGAATGTGGATCACTTTTTGTTTAATTTATTATTTTATCTCGTGTAAATGGCTGTTTTTTGTGCATAATGACAAATTTATTATTTTTTATTCATACAAAATCCAACTTATTTTCCTTAATTCACTGACATTCTTTATAAGAATCATTTAGCATTATTATTACACTTGTAATTGTTAATATTCCAAAACAATTTGAGTGATTCAAGTTTGATGGAATTCGTATTTATTGAGTTACAATTCGAATATTAAAATAAGAATGACTTAGCATTATCCATTTTACCATTTATTAAACATTATGTTTTTTTGGCAAAAGGTCATATGATAATATTGATCAAAACAATGAAATTAGACAGGAAAGCAACTCAAACATATAAAAACATTATTGAGATCCATCAAATATTTAAAAGATATTTTTGTTAGCATTAAAATATATTATAAAATATCTCATAAATATATGTTGCGTAAATTTGAAGAGATAGATACAGGGTTTCTAGAAGGTGACGCAAGATATGATTAAATTTAGGTAAAGTTACATATCTGGTCCCTATGGTTTACAACAAAAGACCATTGTATGTCTTTTGATGAATTTTGGACGCAAGGGCCCTTTTTAGTTTTCATTTCAAATGAACACAAAATGTCCTTTTGGCTAACGGTGTTAATTTTTTCAGTTAAGTCTCATATAAAATAACGAGTAAATTACACGGATGATCCCTATGGTTTGGGGTAATTTGCACGTTTTGTCTCTAACTTTTTTTTAACTCGAATCATCCCTATTGTTTGTTTTTGTTGTGCATTTAGTCCCTGTATCGTATAAAAAGACTATTTTGCCATTTACTTTTTTGTTTTCCAATAAACTAATTATTATTTATAATTAAAATATTAAAATAATAATAAAATCCATAGGGCCACCTCCACCAAAACATATGTCCCTCTCTCGTTCTAAGAGAAAAGCCAAATTAAATAAAGTGAACATTTATGCAAACTTAATCTATTCATCTTCAAGAGAGGTCCAAATCAATGGCGAAACTCTGATGGAGTTCGACGGTGATCGGTCGATCTTCGCTCTTTCCTATCTCCCCAAGCCATCTGTTAACTCAACTAAAAAGCAGCAACGAAAGAGGTGAAGGTAGATTCCAGGGCACTGAAATCGTTGCTTGAAAACAACCAGAGGCCACCGAACATGAAGCAATGGGTTTCGATGAAACAACCATCCACATTCGCCGCCCTTTAAGCTCGTCGACGCCCTTCAACCTCGTCGATGCCATTCTCTCATGTAGTTTAAGTTCTAAACCCTAAATCGATGAAACAACCACCCACATCCGTCGTCGCATCCACACCTCAAGGTTCCAGAGTGGTAGTGCAAGTTGTGGAACCCACGATCAACCACCATCCCGTCTCTTTTGTTCAGTTCCTCAGAAGTCATGACTTTCATCCATTAATTTCAGCTGGTATTTCTCGGTTCGATGGTGCAGTTAGGCGGAGCATCGTCAACATGAACAAATTTGGTACCAAGACATCCAATTGAAAGGCCTAACTATTTCCAACTCCGATTCATCCATATTTTCTGGTTTCATCCACGATTTTGTGCCAATTTTGACTACACTCTGTTGAAAGCCATGAATTTGATTTCATTCGAAAAAGAAATCAGTTAACAACGATTTCAGGTTTTGATTTCAAAATTTGATTTTATATTCAGGTTTAATTTTGATTTTGGGTTTTGTTTTCATATTGAGTTCGGGTTTAATTTATGCATGAGCTTAATTGTTTCCGGCGTTTTCAATTCAGATATACTTAAATATTTTGTTTATGGGTCACATGAGAAGAAGACAAAAGGGGAAGAGAAAGAGAAGGGAAAAGGGATTAAATGAGAAAGAAGAAGAAAAGGAGTAAGAACGATTTCAGAGGAGTACGTTGGAGTTTTGGTGTTCGCCAAAAATACGCAAGTGGTGGTGTCGATGGTCAATGGGGAAAGTGAAGTATGGGAGATGAATGTGGGTGGTGGGTCCCATATGTGTAATCAAACTATTTTATTATTAGATTAATTATAAATAAATAACAGAAAATTAAAAATGAAATAAAAAGGGTAATATAGTATTTTTAGGTCTGACAGAGACCAAATGTGCAACAAAAATAGATTTTAGGAACTTTCCGAGTTAGAAAAAAACGTTAAGAACCAAACATGTAAATCACCCCAAACCATAGGGACCATTCATTTAATTTACTCTAAAATAACATGTTTGCCCTTCCTACCATTTATATAATTTGTTGTTGAGAAAAAGCATTTATCTATTGTTTATTGTTGTTTTTTTATATATTTTTTATGATTTAGTTTTTTTAATGTTTTGTTCGAATATATTGTTTTAATATATTTTTTTATATTTTATTTGTTTATATTTTTTTTGACGTTTTGTTCAAATATATTTATTAATATTTTTTATTGTTTTATTTGTTTATATTTCTTAAATATTTCAAGACAACTATAATAATAAAAGAACATTAAAAATGAAAAAAAAAAAGACAATATAGTCTCTTTAGGTATGACAGGGACCAAATGCGCAACAAAAATAGATTTTAACGACATTCCGAGTTAGACAAAAAAGTTAGGGACCAAACACATAAATTACCCTAAACTACATGAATCATTAGTATAATTTACTCTAAAATAACATGTTTACCCTTCCTACCATAAGACCATTTATATAATTTGTTAATTTGTTGTTGCGACTAAATCATTTATCTATTATTGTTATATTTTTTTTATATATTTTTACGATTTAGGTTTTTTTAATGTTTTTTTACTGTTTAATATATTTTTTATATTTTATTTGTTTATATTTTTTTTTGACATTTTGTTCGAATGTATTTATTAATATTTTTTTATCGTTTTATTTGTTTATATTTGTTAAATATTTCAAGACAACTATAATAATAATTTGTCACATAGTTTACTTAAATCATGTTTTTTTTCTTTTAATATAGATGTTTATATAACTATTATTTTTTATTTGAATATTTAACCAAATAATATATATATATATATATATATATATATATATAGGGTTAGGTTATTTTGTTTCTAGTAACTATTGTGTGCCAGAATGCACAGATCTGGACCATAGGATGGATATAATCAAAGGTCATGATCTGAGGGTCTATGATAGTACAATATGGTAACATGTACCATATAATCACCCAAAATTCAGCATAAGGGCATTTTAATCAATTTAAAAAAGGAAAAGTTGAGATTTATGGGATAATTAATGATTTTGATTTAAAAATCTGATGTTTTTTCAAATTAATTCAATTTCAAACGTAATTTGTAAACATAAACCGATTTTATTCTATTAGAATGTTATTTTGTTAGAATGATATTCTGTAATTCTGTCAGAATGGTATACAACTATGAACATAATATTATAAACACATATTATCAAGACCAATAATTTTTAATGAATATAAATTTTATATAAAATGAAGTTTAATAGTTTAGAATAAGTAATTACATTCATTATTAAAGAATACAACTATGAACATAAATTACATTTATTCTTGAAATCTCTTGCAAAAAAAATATCGGCATTCTTGAAAGAATCCTCATTCACTTTCTTGTTTCGTTTCTAGATGTCTTGTGTATGTTTGACCTCTAAGCCACTTCAAAATATGCTAGCATTCTATGAGATTGACATTTTGTGAGATTGACATTCTGTCAGAATTGTATTGCATGGGAATGATTTTATACATCTGAAACATCTGAAACACAAAAGAAACAAAAATCATGTTAAAACTTCAGCCAATTGCAATACAACCCTTGCAAAATCATTCTTATGTGATTCTACCATAATCATTCTTATGTGATTATACCAGAAATACAATTCTGGCAGAATCATTCTTATGTGATTCTCCACGATTATTATACTCTCTACACATTATTCAAATAGAAGAATACATTAGATACATAATATTCTTAAAGAATGAAATAACTATTCTTAAAGAATGAACAGAATAACTTAGAAAGATAATCAAGGAACAACAATCTTCCAGGTCTGGTGAAGGTCTTTATCCCCTGAAAATCTAATAAAAGTTAATTTCTAAGAGGGGGAGAGGAGCAACATTCACACATTTATACACAGGTATAGAAAAAAAAGGCACAAAGAGACGCCAAAATAGAGTTTACTTACTTTAAAAGATATATGATTTGTTTCTCATCCTTGTGGACAAAACATGCATAGACATGTTGAAAGTGACTCATTAAGCAAGAAAGAACCAATTTTGGAATAAGTAACTGAAGTTCACCGAGACATATTAACAAACAGTTGGTGTGCAAATCAGAATATTTTCAATTCCACCAACAGGGATGCCATTGTTTATGATATTCTTCTATATCTTCGAACCTAAAATCAAGAACTGGGAATTTAGAGAAAAATCGAATCATATAAAAATCTCAGCTGATTGGAATCGAGAATTGACAATTTATGGGGATATCCTTGTCACTCTACTTTCTTCCAAATACCCACAATAAACATGATACCTGAATAAAGAAGATAACATGATACCTGAGATGCCGTTTACGGTTCGTGGAGGGAAAACGAAGTAGAATAGCTGTTGCAAAAAAGGAGCAGACCGATCAGGAGGCAGCTAAAGAATTCCATATAGCTACACAGGCGGCTATGATTGGTCAAATTAAGTACCTAAGCAGTCGGGAAGTAGATGGAGGTTAACAGAGCGATGGTGGCTCCCAAACCTCCACCAATCGATGGCGGTGATAGGGACGGAAGCCCTAATTGAGAAAGTGAAGATGCATACACACGGTTGTAGCAGGGTCATGGTCGACATGTGCATCAAAACTCAACTGATGCGGCCGAAGGTCGATGGAAGGGGTAAGAGACGATTTTGTGGTTGTCAATGGAAGAGGCAATAGGGAGGAGGCAGAAATAAAATACGTATGATATGAGAGGCTAGGGTTTAATAGTTGGTCAAAGAGATTTTTATGGTAATTTCCATGAATTAAGGGATTTTATTTTAATTATCATGCTAAAGTTACATAATTACCCTTATTACAATTACTATTATATATATATATATATATATATATATATATATATATATATATGTTATATAATTACTATTTTTACTTTAAATATCTAACTATATAGCATAAATAAGGTTATAAAATTATTATTTTTGTAAAGCTTTTTATAAATATTTTTTGTAAAAGAATATAAAAAGGTTTGGTAAACTTAAATAGGACTAATATAGATTAGGTATAAAATTATTTATTTTAATATGATTAATATATAGACTAATCGAAATCCAAAATGAGTATTAAGTTATATATAGGTTTGAAATCCATATAACTCGAAAACGAGTGTCAATGTTTTCGAGTTTATTATTTTATTTTTAAAAAATTTGTTCGTTTTCGAGTTATACAGATTCTATTTAGCCTATGTAAAACTAAATACATGTTTTGATTTCCGGTTACCTTATATATTAATCCTATTAAAATTAATAATTATATACCTAGTCTATATTAATCATATTCGTATTTAACAAAAATTTTACACTTTTTTATTTTGCAAAAATAATGTTTATCTATATTAACAGAACAAAAGGAAAATATATTTTTCAGATGCACGATTGTTGTAGAAGTTTGGAAACGAGTAACTTTGTGGTTAGATTATGTTATGAGTTATGATTATGTTGGCCATGAAATCTTTTAAAAATATAAATAAACAAAACATTAAAAATGTATTCGAACAAAACATAAAAAAAAATAGAAAAATTCATTCGAACAAAACATCAAAAAACATCTAATCACAAAAATATATACAAATAAAATAAAATAAAAACGAGAAAATATAAAAAAATTAAATAATATAATAATAATGATAATAATAACAATAATAATAGTAATAAATAAAAAAACAAAATAAACTATAAAAATGAAAATACTAAAAATTAAGACAAAATTTTAATTAAATGATTATGTTGTCGGTAAAATATATCATTACGGCTCTTTTTGTAGATGACATTTTGGTCGACACAAAATTTTAACCGTGTTAGTCAAAATGACATTGGTATTCATTTGAAGGGATAATGACTTAAAAGGGTAATATATTTTTTGATTTGTACACATTTGGCCACTTAGTTTTTTTTTCGTCCACATCTACCCCTTCAACTTGTTAAACTGTATACATTCAGTCCTTATGACCGGCTACTCCAGGTTACCCGGTAAAAATGACTTAATAGGGTAATATATTTCTCACTTTGTACACATTTAGTCCTTAATATTTTTGTACACATTTAATCCTTTTTTTTTTGCAAAATAAGTCATTTTTTTGTACTCATTCAGTACTTATGAATGATTTTTTAGTTTTTTCTCACTACGTGAGACATTCATTAATGAGGTGTATGGGGCTTTTGATGCTTATATTCATCACGATCTCGACTACTTGGTTGCTTAGGTCATGTGTTTTGAACGTCATAACTTCTTCATATGATCTCAGATTTTAACGATCTTTATATTCATGCGTTCGTATTTTAGTCTACTACAACTTTCATTTAGATTACTCCCATTAAAAAATAATATATTTTTACTTACGATTTTTATATCCATACCCGGTGGCGGATTTAGTATGGTCCCGGTGTTGCACCGACAACACCTATTTTTTCTGTTCGCAGTGGAAATTTTTTTGCTTTTTTTTCCTTTATACCTATTTTCCATGTATCGGCAACACCTATTTCATCTCGGCAACACCTACTATGTATTACTGCGACTTCCCCTGTCCATACGTTTTTTATGAATGCATGTATATATGTTTTTTTTTATAAAATCGTTAGTAAAAATATATTACTTTTTAACGGGAGTAATCTTAATGAAAGTTGTAGTAGACTCAAAAAATGAACACGTGGATAAAGATCCTTAAAATCTGATATCATATGAAGAAGTTACGATGTTCAAAATACAAGACCTAAGCCAAATCACAAGACTTACGTAACCAAGCAGTCGAGATCGCATTGGACATAAACATCAACAACCCCAAACACCTCATCAATGATTGTCTCACGTAAGATGTCGTGAAAAAAACCTAAAGAAATCATTCATAAGTACTGAATGAGTACAAAAAAAGACTTATTTTGAAACAAAAAAAATGTTAATGACTAAATATGTACAAAAATATTAAGGACTAAATGTGTACAAAATGAAAAATATATTACCCTATTAAGTCATTTTTCCCGGCTAACCTGGAGTAACAGGTCATAAGGACTAAATATGTACAGTTTAACAAGTTTAAGGGGTAAATGTGGACGAAAAAAAAACTCAGTGACCAAATATGTACAAATCGAATAATATGCTACCCTTTTAAGAAAAGTGAAAATGATCATATTCAAACTTCTTTAAAATACCCATCTTTTGCAAACTACAGGAACTAAAATATGTAATTTTGTCTTAAATTTAATAATTAGAAAATGAGAAATTAAATATTCTTCTACTTTTCTTCCTAATTATCTTCCTACCAATTTGAAATGATGATAAGTGTCAACAAATAAAATTAATTTTATCAAAATATTATACATATCATCATTTCATGTGGGTAGGAAGATATGTAAAAAGAAAATGTAGGAGGATATTTATTCAAAGAGAAAAGAACGACGACTTGTACGCCCACGTGCAAGTAGTTAATGCACACGAATGGATGTGACGACAAGAGTACGGTCTTGTAAGACACATGGCAAGACTTTAGACTTCTACTGTTCTACATTTTGACTTTGGCTTTTCGAAATTCAATTTGGTTTCATACGTATCTTAAAATAAAAGTAATTATTTACTAATTATACATCAAAATTATAAGTTGATGGGGGAACTATCAACAAAAAATTATCTTATCGTTACTATATTACAGACCACGACGTGGCCAAGGACTGACCACGACGCGGTTGGAAGCTTCATCGTGATGGTTCTGTCTGGGCCGGACCACAGCGCGGTTAAAGTTTCGCCATGGCGCGGTGGTCGTTGACCGTTAACCATTGAGTTTTGACCAAGTTTGACTTTTGGTCAAGTCTCATTATAAGTATGTCTTAGACCAACATTTAAGGGAAAAACGGTATTTTTCCCCTAAGATGAGGGTTAAAAAGAGAAAGACTCGTTTAGAGAGGGAAGTTAAGTATTATCCTTTAATTGTTAAATCAGGGTTATTTATTATATAGTTTTAAGGAAGACTCGATGTCACTAGCTTGGTCTTGTGGATTCATTCGTATTAGATCTTCAGGTAAGTTCTCCCAAACTTACTTACTATGCCAAACTAAAAATAAACCTCTTGGAGGAAATCTAGTGGAATCAGGACCATGCCATACCTCTCTGAGGGAAGTGATCAAGACCATGATAGACTGATCAGAGGGAAGTGGTCAATACCAAGTCAACTAGAGATAGACCACTCAGAGGGAATCTAGTGATCAAAGCCAGTTATGTTAACATGCTAAATCAGTTCATGTTTCAGCTAGTAGGTTTATATGTTCCGGTTATGTGTTTATGTGTTCAGTTATATGTTTATGTGTAAGCTTCAGAACATATAGATTAAGTGTTGTAATTACTCAGCAAGCTTTAGGCTTACAATTGTTACTTCATGTTTTTAGTTATAGGTCCTTCATGTTCGAAGGGCAAAGAGCTGGCTTGATTGGGATATCTGGACATTCTCGAGGGCATGACATATGTTTGTGTTATCTATCGTGTTTCCATTTCAAAAAAAAGATTTAGCTTCCGCGTTTTATGATGGTTGTTGAAGAGACTACATTGTTGTTTTATGACTGAAATCCCTTTTTAGTAATTTCACACTTTGATTTTCAAAAACTTTTATAGTTGGATTTTTGGGATGATGAAAGCGGGTGACCCTGTCTAGACCCATTTTTTTTATCGAAATTCCTATGTTGGGATCCCATTAACAAGAACGTACGAGCAAGACAAGTGTAAAAACGGTCTAATCCAAGTAATCCATTTTTTTATTGGAGCCCATAAATTCCATGATCGAGTTTAGATAACCCTACCACTAAGAACCATATATCTTCTTGAAGTCTATTTTTAGAATGACTAATTATTTTTTTTTGTTCTTGTAGTTATCAAGTAAATCTGTAAATCATTCACTATAAGCGGCTCATCCAAGATTTTTAGGACCTTAACAAAAGTCACTACCAAATACTAACAATGATGTCAACCACTTGAGCGAGTCTATTTTCCAATAAATTGGAAATAGTTTAATACTGAACTCCATCTAACTTGATGTGTCGAAAATATTTAATAAGAATCGGGGTTGAAACTTCTGGCCTTATGGGATCAACATTATAAAAGAAGAATTACAACCCGGTTGGATTGTACTAGTAACACAAAGCTCACAAACAAAATCTATAATATCATTTTTCACAAATCTCAATAATGTTTGCAAAAAAAAAAAGCTGAACTGAAGTAGGTCCTGATATCTTATCACTTCCACCAGTGCCGGCCCAATGGAGGTTCAAACAGTGCCCAAGAACAGGGCCCAAAAAATCATAGGGCCCAAAAATTATTTAATAATTCTTGTATACAAGGTTTATTTGGCCCAAAAAAAAATTAGGTTAATTTTTATTACTCGCCAGAAGAAGGAACGCCAGCTAGAAGAAGGAGCAGGAATGAATTTTCGGGAAACAGAAAACTCTTAGGTTTCTTCTAATCTTCTTCATTGACGCAGACATGGGTAATAGCAAACATCATTGCAGGAGCAGGAGGAACGGTAATATCTATTCAATCGTTTATATTCCAATATTAAAGACACGATTTCAGTTCTTAATTTTGTTTCTTCTTCTTCTTCTTCTTCTTCTTCTTCTTCAGCGATAACAACCAACCAATTCAGTCTATTCTTACTTCTATTTCTTCTAATCCTCTTCTTCTTCACTGAGTCTCAAAAGTTCAGAACTATCAAGCTTCAAATTTCGAATTAAGAATCATCAAATTTCAAAATCTGAAGCTTCAAAATCTTACCTGTTTGACTGTTTGAGCCTTGAGGTTTCGAAATCAAAGTTAATTTTAAACTTTAGTTTGTTTTTCATGGTTTGTTATTTTCTAATTGAATAATTTTTGATCAATTTTTCTTTTTCTGATCAAATTTCGAAATACAGGACCATCAATATCAGTTTCTGTAATCAGAAGGAACAAGGGTCAAGGAATAACGAATTCAGGTAAATTCTCCTTTCAAGTTTTTGATTTTTTCTACTTTTTCGTTTCTGAAAAATCACAAATTCTGATTTTCTGTTTCTATTTACTTCTTATTTGTAAGGACAAAGAACTATATTTTGATCTCAGATTGCAGGTTTTCTGATTTTTTTGGAGCATAACATTGTTTTCTGATTTGAAGTGTCAAAATATAAGGTAATTTTCAGATTATGATCTGATATGATTTCTTTAATTTTTCTTTTCTGATATGCTATTTGATTTCTTATTTGGATTCTGATTTTTATTTACAGTTTTGGTATCTTCTCTTAGTGATTTGAAGTGTGGAAAATCTAGAACCAAGAAGAAATCTACAAATCTCAATTCTCAAATAAGGTCGTTTCTTTCTTTTCTATAATTTACAATGCCTCCTAGATTAAAAAAATATGCATTTGGATATGAAAAACATAAAAAGAAACAAAAAATTGAAGAAGATAATAAAGCTCAAACAGGTTCTATGGATAAGTTTATAACAAAAAAAACACAAAAATTTTTCGGAAAATGAAACACAAACTATTAATGAAGATAATCTTGATGATAATGATTATGTTGATGTTGATGTTAATGATAATGCTAATGACAATGTTGATGTTAATGATAATCCTAATGACAATGTTGATGTTAATGATAATCCTAATGTTGATGTTGATGATAATGTTGATTTTCATACTTTTGATATATTTGATCCAAGAAATTGGGATGTTCTTAATTCTAATATGATAAATATATTAGCATTGAAAGGTCCTAAAAGAGATTTATCCATTATAAAAGGTCCTAAAGATAAATATCTAAGAAGATTTTTTGTAACATATTACACTAAAACTTTACCAAATGGAGAAAAATGTGATAGAGATTGGCTTGTTTATTCTAAAGAAATTGATAAATTTTTTTGTTTTTGTTGTAAAATTTTTCGAAAAGGGTGTGGAAAGAGTCAATTAGCAAATGAGGGTTTTAGAGATTGGATACATCTTAATACTAGAATTAACGAGCATGAAACTAGTATGGAACATGTTAAAAATATAAATACTTGGTATGATTTGCGTTTAAGATTACAAAAAAATAAAACTATTGATAATGCAGCTCAAAAACGATTAGAAAAAGAAAAAGTTCATTGGAGACAAGTTTTGTTGAGAATTATCTCTATTGTGAAATTTATTCCTAAACATAATCTTGCTTTTCGTGATACTAATGAGAAAGTGTATGAAGATAACAATGGAAATTTCTTAGGCTTATTTGAAATGTTGGCTGAAATTGACATGGTTTCTTATGAGCATATTCAACGTATTACAAATGAAATTGGTATCCATAAACATTATCTTGGGCATAGGATACAAAATGAATTAATAATTTTGCTTTCTTCGGAAATAAAATCTATGATTATTAGAATGATAAAAAATGCAAAATATTTTTCTATAATACTTGATTGTACTCTCGATATAAGTCACCAAGAGCAAATGACTATTATTTTAAGATATGTGGATGTTTCGTGAAATGTTGTTTGCATTGAAGAATCCTTTTTAGGGTTTTTAGATGTAAATGATACAACCGGCCAAGGACTTTTTGATGTTTTACAAAATGAATTGAATTTGCTTGATCTTGACATTAATAATGTGCGTGGACAAGGTTATGATAATGGATCAAATATGAAAGGAAAACATCAAGGAGTGCAAAAAAAAGCTTTTAGATATAAATTCTAGAGCTTTTTATACTCATTGTGGTTGTCATAGTTTGAACTTAACTTTGTGTGATATGACTAATACTTGTGGTAAAGCTAAAAGTTTTTTTGGAACAATACAACGTATCTATACAATTTTTGCAAATTCCACTAAGAGATGGCAAAATTTAAAAGATAATGTGAAAGGGTTAACTCTTAAATCTTTGTCATCCACTCGGTGGGAGAGTCGTGTTAATAGTGTTAAAGCTATAAGATTTCAAATTTTTGACATACAAAAGGCTTTACTTCAAGTAGCCAAAAATGATAATGATCCAAAAATAACAAGTGAAGCTAAATCTTTAGCAAAAAATGAACTTGGTAACTTTGAGTTTATATTGGCTTTAGTAATTTGGTATGAAATGTTAAATACTGTTAATTAAGTTAGCAAACAATTGCAATCAAAAGATATGCTTATTGATGTTGCTATGGAAAAAATAAAGGGGTTGATTTCGTTTTTTAAAGAATATAGAGAAAATGGTTTTTTAAATGCTTTAGAAACTGCAAAAGATATTGTCTTGGAAATGGATATCGATCCAATATTTTCAAGAAAACGTGAACCTAAAATAAAAAAACATTTTGATGAGATTTCATCCCATACTTCTTGTAGTGTTTCACAATCCGCACAAGAGAAATTTAGGGTTAAATATTTTATTTATATTGTTGATCAAGCAATTACTTCTTTAACTATAAGGTTTGACCAATATCAACAATATGATAAAATATTTGGTTTTTTATTTAATTGAGAAAAACTACATTCATTAGATGATATAACCTTAAAATCTTGTTGTAAGTCTCTTGAAACTTCACTCAAGAAAGATGAGCAATCGGATATTGATGGAAATGACTTGTATGTTGAGTTAAAATTACTTCTACATCTCTTGCCCAAAGAAAAAATGACAGCAATTGATATTTTAAACTTTTTAAAACGTGTTGATTGTTTTACTATTACATCTATTGCATATAGAATTATGTTAACTATTCCTGTTACTGTTGCATCTGCAGAACGAAGTTTTTCAAAATTGAAGATTTTGAAGTCCTATTTACGATCTACAATGACTCAATAACGACTTAATGGATTGACTTTGATGACGATTGAGCGTAATATGTTGGACAAAGTTACATATGAAGATGTTATTGAGAAATTTATTTCAACAAATATTAGGAGGATGGAAACCAATTTCTTTTTTGTGTATTATTTTGAATGAAATTTTAATTTTATGTATTTGCAATAAAAAATTAAGATGCATATTTTTTTTGCTTAAATTTTGAGATATTTCAAATTTTAGGGCCTATTTTACGTTAAATCGCACAGGGTCTCTAAAATCTCGGGGCCGGCCCTGACTTCCACACCACCACATAACATCCTTCACCTCCTACTGGAAACTAAAACTTGAATCTAAAATGGAACCATTAGTCGAAGACTTGTATTTAAACCTATGGCTTCGGCTTTGCATCTGCAACCTTAAAATGAGTAATTTTTTAACCCACACTGGTTCGGTAATGCACGCCCTTTCCAACTTGTTCCCTTGAATATACAACTGTTTCCATTTTCGATTAAGCAAACTGTGGAAGAACTTGGAGTCTATGACTAACCATCCATAGACAAATGAACATAAACTCGCATCAACAATAAAATTATTAAAAGTATCCAAAAGATCTTTGCAAAAAATTGTTCCAATGAGATCTATCCCTAACCACTTTAAAGTCCTCAAACAAAATATAACAGCCCCCTCTTGTTCTCATAAAAGAAATAAGATAAGTCCAAAGCATTTTCTGCGATACTCCTCATGTGGTTATACACACGTTATTCATACAACATATGAATTTGGAAAAAATATCTATTGCCTTCGACCATGACTAAATACTCAGTACAAGTAACTTTACGCTTCAAAAAATAAATAGAAGGATCCCAAATATATATTAATTCCACCCGACATACCCTTAACACTACTACAAATGTGTTTGAACTGAAAATTTCTCTATAAACTTTTAATTTTAAACATATCCAGTTGTGTCATACGAGATTCTTGGACCCCTAAAAGTTTATTAGATGCTTCAAACCAAGATTCATGATCAATCGCCTCTCATTTCATATCGTAATCCAAAACACCTCTCATTTCAATATTCCATAGCATTTCCTTAAATAATGATACCCATCATATTTATTTTTAACCCCTCTTAATATTATTTAACTTATCTTTTCGCAATATAGCCGAATCAAAGAGAATGATTCTCTTCTGGCCATTTTTCTCATGTCCAACAGCGGAGGACATTGACCAAAGTGTGGAAGCAAACATGCGGTTTTATGGTAGATGGGCTGTGAAACGGAACCCACCAAATCCAAACCCAGCCCAAGTGATTTAGACAATAAAGATGAACCCAACTTATCAGACCCAGCCCAGACACAATTTTGAGCCCACCTCAACAAATTCCCATTACTCCAAAAAATTGCCCCTACCTTGCTTTTCTCTTTCAACTTGCTCCTCCTAGTGACCACCTAAACGATTGCTTCCACCACCTTATATATATTTCAGGGAAAATGAATTAAAATAGCAATCAATACATAAAATTTGTTTTTGAGGTCATATTGTTTTGCTCCTCTTGTAAACATTTTTCTCAAATCATACGTGATAACCATTGGCAACGCCATATTGTTTTGTGACCTTGTCATTTTAATCGGTAAAAATCTATGTAGTTGAAGTTATGGTTTGAAAAAATGACTAAAGGCTATTAGTTAGATGTGGTAAAGACAATAATGGTGTTCGTTTTTATTTTAACCGATAAAAATCATAATCACTAGTATTTTAAAACCATAATAAAAAATTGATTTATTTATTAGATACAATATCTAGTGATTTAAATAACAAATTTCGAGTTACAGGTTGTCATTGATTTTCACTATATTTTACCAACACCTTAGAACTTGCCACATCCATACCTTTATATTTGTCATTTCCATTTTCCATCATTCTCGTGTACCATTCCTGTAGAGTAATTGCCACGCAGTATAATACCATATTCATTGTCATAATCTTGACTATTTTGGTCTCCTCCCCCTCATAACCCTCATAGTCCGACATATTTTCATTGAAAATAAAAGTTATTATATTTTCATTAAAATTCATTTTTGATATTATGTTATTTTATGTTACAATTTATTTACTACCTTTTTTTTCTAATTGTTGCAATGTTGAGTACTTAATTGGTAAACCCAGATGAAGCGGCATGCTAACATCAGGCTCGGCTTTGTGCGAAAATCAAAATGAGGCCTCAAAAAATTGTTGGAAAATATTATTAAGTAAGTTTGCTACAGTTAAATTCAAAACTAAAAATTGCTAATAAACATATCGTAAATTAACTATTACGGAATTATGTCTCAAAAGAAATGATAAGAAAACAACGCATTTCTAAACATCGACTTTCTTTCATTTTTAGAAGAAAATTCATATATTACACTTTCATAATCAATATTCTCTAGAAACTCGTTCTCTATTGAAATCAAAGCTAAAGCGTTTATTCTTTCTTGAGAGATGGGCGATTGCAGATAATATTTTAAAAGTTTTAGTTTTGAAAAACTTATTTTCGCAATTGTAATGAGAACAATCAACAATATTATGTATATTAGAAAGGAGTGACTCTTTCAAATGAGAAGTCATGGATTTAAGTCTTTTAGGAGACATAGGTGATATTTAGGAGTAGGTTAGCCAGTTTTTTGTTCAGAAAAAAAAGGATACTAGATACGTGTTTACCATTTTTAAGAAATTTAGTATTTCGTTAGCCGTATTATGGTCAACTAGTAAATGTTTTTATAAAAAGGGCATTTGGCCTAGCGGTAATGAGTGACTCTCTCAAATGGGAGATTATGAGTTCAAGTCTCTTAGTAGACATAAGCGAAATTTAGGAGTAGGTTAGCTAGTTTGCCGTTTACAAAAAAAGTAAATGCTTTTGTAACAATTCCAATTCATTGAATAAATCATCAACATTAATGTCTAAGATATGACCATTTTGCAATCTCTTTTCAATATTTTTGCAACTCACTAGTATTTAGTGATTTCAACTTTTCTGTTATAAATAAGAAACTAAAAATGTCTTCATATTGTTTTTATCGTTCAAACCTTCGCTCTAATGATCTAATAGTTTGATCATTTATGTACAAAAAATACTAAATGTTGAATGATTCTTGAGGTGAAAGTTCATGTATCGGTTCCGATGACCTAACATCACTCTCGCCAAAATGACTTTTTTTTAAAAATCTTCTTTTATTATTTTTATCAACAAAAACAAGTTTAATTCCCAAATCAGAAGCTATATCTCTCCCACAATTCAAATCTTTCTCAAACTCATTCTCTCGATAGTCTTTAAAAAAAACTCAATTAGTGCTCCCACACTACTCATTGTCCCATCAATACACTTAGTCTCAGATTGAAGTTGTTTGTTCATGTTATTTACTTTAACCAAGATATGATACCATATAGTCATACCAGTTATAAAGTCAAAGATGTCAAATTCATACTTTTCTAGACAAATAACTTTACTTTTGATCTTTATATTTGTCTCTTCATCAACAAGTTTATGTAGAGCTCCTACTATTTCAAAGGCCCTTAAAGATCAACATGCTAACTATAGATTCATCTTTAAATTCGGAGGCCCTTAAAAATCAGAGGCCCCGTGAAACCGCACAACCCGAACACCCCCGAGCCGCTACTGGTTAACACGTCAGTCATTGGTGACGTGACGTGCTGACATGACAATATTTTGTTATGTAGTGCTGATATGATGAAATGTCAAAATTGAAAGACAAAATGACAAAAATGAAACTAAATTTTCACTTTTTTCCATTTTTAAATTACGTTTTTACTTTTTTTTATTTTAATTTTGACACTCCATTTTTTATGTTCCCAGTCGAACATATTTTTTTCAATTTCATCAAACGTTAACCATTTTTCATTCGAAATGTTATACTTTTTCTTTTAACATTTGAAACAATATGAATACATTTTTATACATTTAAAAACCACATGTTTTATATAAATATATGTTTTCTTTTTTACATTAAACGGTAATATTATGTATAAATATTATTTATTTTATGACTGTATGTTTCGTCGTATCCGTAATTTTAATGTAAAATATGTATTTTACATATAAATATGTAATTTTAATGTAAAAATACAATTTAAATGTAAATAAATACTTGAAAATACCATTTAAATGTAATAAGAAATGTACTTTTATATGAAATTATGTATTAATTGCAACATTTTTTATAATTGAGCCTTTGGTAATTAATTGCAATGTATATTTTTTTAATTTGGCCCTTTGTAGTTGAGTCATTGGTAAATAAATTAACTACATAGCTAGAAGTTATGTTTTTTTTATCAATAAAACGTACGTTTTCATTATTATTTTCGTGTTTTAGTTGTTAGTTGGTTAATCTGTTTATAAAAAATATTTTTTTCGAACGAATCGAAAAAAATAATATTCGATTTGAAACAATAAAATACAAAATTGAAAAAAAAAAAAAAATTAGTTTCGTCTGTTTTTTTGTCAAATTCCAAACGTCATGAAGGAAGATTAATTGGCATGTGTCGCAACTCGCATGTAGAGCCACTGACAGTTGATTAAAGATATACTTATAAAAGGTTACCATCTTTCTTCTAATCATCCAATATAAACTAATTTCTTGTGGCTAGTGTGTTGGTAGCATATAACTCCAATCATTACGTGGAAAACTTTTCTCCTAAAAGTCGATAATTTAATCAAAATCTAATCACATTAATGTCCACGGATTGTAAAAGTATGCAATGCAAGTGATATTAAAGTGTTTAATTGTAATTTAAATAGACTAAATTAAAGTTACTACCTGACATTATGATGGAAAAAAAATATGAAGCAGGATGCAAATTTTAATTACAATTATTTCATATAGAAATAATAAATTGTATAAATGTATACTAGACGAAGAGGAAGAATTATATTTAATCATAATGTCAGGGTAGTTTTATCTATTGATCGTGACCTTGATTAAATAAGCAACAAAATAAAATATATATGATTAGATCATGTATTTAATTATTTTTATATGGTTTCATAGGATGATTTTATACAGGATGATGATGCTTAGAATCGGGATATTTCTAGACGTGGTGATACTATAAGAACTTGGTGTTGACTATTCAATCGATATCGAGTCGAGTTAATAGTTTTCTTAAAATATACGCATAGTCGAAAACTACACTCTGTGAATGGTTCTTTGACTCATATTAGGATGTTACTTGTTAAATGGTTCTACTTGTATGTGATACCCTACTGTTACTCTATATGTGTTAATTGTCATGCCTTGAGACTTGATTGCTAGCTCAATTTGGTTACAGTGATAGTTTGTTAATGGAATGCTATGCAACTATGGTATATTTCTGGAAATGCTAGCTATATGATTATGCTTGGGGTGCTTGATTGTTGTTTATTACTCATGATGTAACACTCGTTTCGATGATACGACTTTGCACGTTCACACATGACTTATGATTAATATTGTGGGATAATGCTTAGTAGATTTGGGTAGTATGTAGTACTTGCCTAAAACCATATCTGGATTATTTACGGGCCTAGTAGGTTGAAAGATTACCTTCTAGGATAAAAGTTTAAGTCATTTGCAGGTTGCATAGTCTTTCGAGATAACATTATGACACATGGTTCATGGACACTAAGGTGTTCGAGGACTAGAATGGTGTTAGCCATAATGGGGCTAGATTAAGCATCATGTAGGAGTTAGGAGGTGTCTCGTTTAATACACCGCTTGCACCGACTCTAGAATGACACAGCGATGTATTTGTATATATGTGGCAGTCAAGGAAAAAGACAGATTTATTTTGTAGATTTTGAAGAATTTAGGTTGTATTTTTTTGTTTATATTTTAAGTTTGTGTATGACAAAAGAAGTTATATATTTTATTTTTAATAAAATGGTTTTTGTTATTATTATTTTTAGACGGTACAAATAAAAATATGCATCTTGAAAATATGTATATATGGACTTGCGAATATTTGATATGCATAAGAAAATATGCATATATACATATGAAAATAAATGAATTTTTATACATTTTATATCAATAATATTAGACAAATTAATACTTATGTTATTTTATATTAAAAATCATAATATAATTAGATAATGTTACAATAAACTGAATTATATTAAAGACATTTTATATATATAATTAATATTTCTAATGAATCCAGATAACCATTTGCTATGGTAGTAAGTACTTGTTTTTCTACCCTGAGAAGTGAGAACAGTGGATTGGGATTGTTTAAGCAATTCACGTAAGTGATGATCTCTTGCCAATTGATTCTGAGTAGTTTTATCGAGATTAGAAGCAAATTGTACAAAAGCTTTTAGTTTTGCGAATTGTTCAAATTCCAATTTTAATTTACCGACCACTTGTTATATAACTTTAATTTGAGCCGCATATCCCACTCTGGAAACATAGATCCCCACATTAATAGCGGGTCAAATTACATCATTGAATAGATCATCAGATAATAATAATTGTCCATCAATAATCAAAATGATAGTAATAGGAATATAAATCGAAACATCTCTCGATTGGGTTTCTGTTATTGGTAAAGCGGGCATACTTCATTCACCTAAAAGAGAACTTAATTTAGCAGATCTTTCCAAAAGGTATGAATGTAAATAAAAAAACATCCCCTGGATAAACTTCGTTGTAACACCCGTTTTACAGAATGATTCAGTGGCGACCTGAATGAGTCAAAAATATGGTTGTTGAGGAAAAATATTTTCCACGATGTGGTGCATGGATGCACATGACGTGACATGACTTTTTATGATCGCACATTTTTGGTGAGCAACACGACGTTTGCAGGAAAAATATTTTCCTGCAAACGTCGTGTTGCTCACCAAAAATGTGCGATCATAAAAAGTCATGTCACGTCATGTGCTTCCATGTAACACTACGGATAACACTCTTTAGATCTAAGTTTTAGTGGCTTTTCTTTATGTTCTTGGAGTTTGGAGTGGTTAGATTCAAGAAAGTTTGCAACTTTATTGATCCCTGTACTCCCAAGAGGGTTAGATGTTCTAGGTCTGAAGAATTATGTTACTTTGAGCTCATACATGGATCTTGACTCCCAATTACGCCACTTTTGACCTAGTTGAGCAAATGATATGCATTGGACATGCGTGTCATCAAAGCAAGGATTTTTATGGACCATTAGTATCCCAAAAAGCCTTATAGAAAAAATGAGCTTTGGGCTTAACGAATTGAGAGCTTTATCCATTAAGCTGTTTACTGTGCAGTTGCCACGACATGATGGCATGATTGCCATGACGTGGCGATTTCACTGATCATGACTGTTTTGTCAAGAAGGTGCCATAATATGGTTAAAGGATGACCATGACGTGGATGTCATCTGAAGTTGACTTTGTCTGTTGACTTTTGGCCAGGCTTGACTTTTGGTCACATTGCTAGTTTTAGAAGGTATACTAAGGGTTTACCTTTTGTTATTTAGTAAGTGGTGTGTAGCACCTATTTCTTGGCTGTGTGAGCTGGTTAGCTATTGAATACATTGCAAGGTGAGTCTTCTCAATATACTATGTAGGATGCTAGTTGTCTTTGTAACTCTTGCATGGAACACCAGGGTTTGGCGCCTGACATTTGTATGAAAGACCAGGGTTTGGCCCCTGGAATTTGCGTGAAAGACCAGGGTTTGGCCCCTGGCATTGTATGGAAGACCAGGATTCGGCCCCTGTCAGTTGTACAAGAACATGATTTGGCACATGGCAAAAAGTAATGGTAAGACTATGATTTGGTCCATAGCATTCACTAGGGATTGAAATAGACTCGTTATGCTATGTGTGGTTTGTGCTCTTTTGTGAAATTCACTAAGCTTTATGCTTACGGTTTCATGTTTAAAATGTTTTAGGAACTTTTTGTTCGAAAGGGAAGGGCCCGACTTGATCGCACTGCACCCCCCAGAGATTTATTCCGTACTATTTGTTTGATACACTTTGATGTTATGAGAATACTTTATACTTTGATTATCTTCTGAACAAATGAACAAATCGTTTTGGTCGTTTAAAAATGCATGTTAAATGTGACTCGAGCATTTGGAGCATTTGGATCATCTTCATGAAGCATTTGGAGTACTTGGACCTCAATGGAGCACTTGGGGTTCATGGAGCATGTGACAAAGGAACGGATCTTCTAAGAGAGGAATGGATCATCAGAAAAAGAAAATGATCAAGTGCCAAAGGAATGGATCGTGTACAAGGGGGTTTGGAGCACCTGGAAGGAGTTTAGAGCACTTGGAAGGGATATGGAGCAACAAGGGGTCCTTGTTGCGCCACATGATGAAAAGATGGGTCAAGAGGGTGTTGGATTAGGTGTCTAAGCCCATAAATATAACTGGTATGTACTTGACCCGATAGTAGCATGGTCTTTTTGGGTTGCCTTCACCAAAGCAATTTGATAAGATGGACTTTTGAGAGAAAGGTTATTTGTGATTTATTAATATATTATAAGTATAATATATTAATTGAGAAATCATATTATTTAATTAGTATTGATCAAGAATTAATATGGAGTTAATTTAGTGATCAAAAGAGACTGATTAAATATACGGGGACTGATTAAGTAAATCAATGATTCTTATAGTGTGGGCCAATGATCCATGGTTGATTAGGATGGTCTAAACCAATATGATACTCCATAGAGGTTTAACCCATGGAGCCTAAGAAATATGAAGGGTCATGGTGCATTAGGGTTTGCATGGATGAAACCCTAGCCTTTGTAACACTATAAAAGCAACCTCATAGCCCCAAAATCGGTTGCCCATTCATTCTAAGAGAGTGATAAACGATTTTGAGCTAACTAGCCTACTCTCTCAAGCCTCCTGTTTGCATTTGGTGTTTGTGACACATTAGAGGCATCACACGTGAGGTGCTAAAGCTTTCTAAGGTCAATAACTACAAACTACATCAAAAGGTATTCATCTAACTTGGTTTTATGTTGTATATTCTCTATTGTATGCTAGTTAGGGTGTATGATTTGGAAAATTGAAATTGCATGTATAATTAGAGAAAGCATAGATCCAAAGCATCTAGGGTTGCATGTGCACCATAGGAGTGTTATAGTTCTTAAAACCCAACAGTGGTATCAAAGCCTAGGATTGTTTTCTATTATATTTGATGCTTGGTTGTTTTTCAAAGCTGAAAAAATCAATTTTCTGGCCTCTGACTGATGAACTCGCCGAGTCCAATGTTCTGACTCGACGATTCCACTCACTAAAAGGGCAACTCGACAAGTCCAGTTCATGTACTCGTCGAGTAGAGGCTTCTGTTTGCAGAATTTCGAGTTTTTGGCCATAATTGGATTAGGATCATTACCACAAAATGTTTTGTATCATAACATCATATTTTATGATTTGGTAATAATGATCCTCATCCAATTAAAAGATAACTGTCAAAGTTCTAAGATAATTGTTGGTTATATGATAAACAAAGTTACTTGAAAATTGTTGATTTGATATTATCTTGCCTCATGAGTTTAGTTAGATCAATCACAAATTATATGATATTTGTTGGAATCGATCTAAATGTTTTAATGAGTTCCATAACTTGTCCTCAAGTTATGGAACATGAAAAGTCTCACCCATTAAAATAACATTAAACTCATAAGTTATGAAAATGAAGAGTTTCAAAACTTGCCCTCAAGTTTTGGAATTTGTAAAGTCTCACTAATGAAACATTTAATTTCAAACCCTAGAATTTTAAAAGTTAAAATTCAACCTTTATACTATTATAATATTAAAAGTTAATACTTATATATATATATATATATATATATATATATATATATATATATATATATATATATATATGTATGTATGTATAAGACAAGTCAGTCTTACCGTTAGTAGGCCTCATTCACGAAGCTGGTCTATAAGGGGGGTATAAGGTTACTGCCTATAAAATGGTGGTTTAATGGGTGTCCACTCTCACCCACCGCTTCCTTGACTGGTGGAGGGTCGTTAGCCGAACGGGTAGGATAGGACAATAATCTTCATTAATAAGTATAATGAAATTATAAAGTAACTAAATCTTATTAAATTCCCAATCTTAGTTACTTTAGGAAAAATGTGAAAATGGTGCTATTCCATGAAATTGCACTTTGCACTTTGCTAAGTCGTTAGTGGAGCGTGTGTGGTTAACCGGCACACTAATTTGGGACTAGAAAGGGTGGCAAAGGGTAGCTTGATGTTAATCATAGATCAATGGAACGTGTGTGGTTAACCGACACATTGATTAGGTGATTTGTAACATTAAGAGTACCAAGCACATTTGCATGGTTATTTACACCTTGTTTGTGATCCTCGGCATCCTAGTCACAAACTTGAAGGGCACAATCGAGATTTAAACATGACATTGAAAAGTTCAATGAATCTCAAAAGAATCTAGGAATTTCAATCCAATTTAAAACTTAATAATCAATTTCGTTTTTCATGGTGGAAATTGGTAAATCGTCATTTACCTACCTTCAAATATTTTGCAATTGAATTACGACATCCCTCTTCGGAATTGTAAAATATTGTGTTGGGTCCTAGCCTTAATATTTTATTTGGGTGTTATATTAAGGATTCTCATCTAATCTAAACTATCTTCTTCTTCTTTTTCAGATGTCTATCCCAAACAATGCTTCAGGCTCCAACCCTTCTAGCTCATTCTCCCTCATGAACTTGGTTGGGAGAACTATCTTCGATGGGTCAAACTTTAACGATTGGATTAGAAACATTCGTATGGCCCTTCGCTACGAGGACAAAGAATATGTCCTTGATAAAGAGCTAAAGGAGATTGATGAACAAACTGCTACTCCAGAACAAATCGAGGAATACAGGGTTCATGAGAGGGACGTGACAAAGGTGTCGTGCATTATGATTGCTACCATGACTGCTGAGCTTTAAAAGTCCTATGAGGACTTCTGGCCCTTCGAAATGCACCAAGATTTGATGGAAAGGTACCATCAACGTGCTCGGCAGGAGAGGTATGAGATCATTTCCTCCATGATCACAACCAAAATGAAGGATGGAGAGTCCATCACGGCCCACTTGCAAAAGATGTAGAGATATGTGGACCGCTTGCTGAAGTTAAATGTGAACTTCGATGAAGAGTTGGCCATTGACATCATCCTACATTCGTTTCCTTCTTGTTATGATCGGTTTCGTATGACCTATCATATGAACAAGGATGAGGTCACTCTTAGCAAGCTTCAAGGCCTTCTAAGAACTGCAGAAAGCAACTTGAAAGGCAACTCGGTTGTATCTACTCCTACTGCTGCTGCCTCTGTTCTGGCAATTGGACATGGGAAAGGGAAGAAGAGGAAGGCTCCTTCTAAGAGTCGCAAGGGAAAGTCTCTTGATGGATCCTCTTCCAGTGGGACCAAAGCTGGTTCTGCTGATCCCTCTACTAATCCAAAGGAAGCAGAGTGCTTCCATTGTCATGAAAAAGGGAACTGGAAACGAAGCTGCCCCAAATACTTGCAGGACATTAAGGATGGGAAAATAAAGCCCACCTTCGCAGGTATTTACAGTATTCTTTCTAATAACTCATCACATGCTAATTCTTGGGTCCTTGATACAGGTTGTGGATTTCACATTTGTTCTGATTTGCAGAGACTAAAAAGAAGTAGGGATGTGGAGCACGGGAAGATAAACTTAATCATGGGAAATAGGAAAATGTCACCTGTCACAAAGATTGAAGTTTATTCTTTATTGCTTAGTAGTGGGTTAAATTTAGAATTGAATAATTGTTGTTACTCGTCGGATATGGCGAGAAATATTATTTCCTTTCATAGTTTGTATAAACAAGGTTTTACCTTTTCTTTTAATAATGAAATTGGTAGTATTGATGCTTATTATAATGGTACATTATATTTTGAAGCATTACCTTGTATTGGTATATATGAAACTGTGATGGTTGTAGATAACCTAGGAAATAATGTGTTGAATATTGATTTGTCCAATGTTTTGGACAAAGCATGCTTGTGGCATTGCCGTCTTGGACATGTCAACAAGAAGTGCATAGCCCAAATCCAAAAGGATGGAGTCTTGGAGTCATTCGATTTGAAATCGGATGACACTTGCGAATCTTGTTTGCTTGGAAAGATGACCAAGTCACCCTTCACTTGTAATTGTGAAAGGGGTGAAGGTCTATTGGATCTCATACACACTGATGTGTGTGGACCCTTTAGAACCACCACAAGGGATGCTAACCGCTTCTATGTGATTTTTACTGATGATTACAGCAGATATGGCTATATCTACTTAATCAAGCATAAGTCAGAAACCTTTGAAAAGTTCAGAGAGTTTAAGCAAGAAGTGGAGAATCAATTGGGCAGGAAGATAAAGATGCTCTGATCCGATCGAGGTGGTGAGTATCTTAGTATCGAGTTCCTAGACTATCTTAAGGAATGTGGAATTGTTTCACAATTGACGCCACCTAGGACACCACAGCTTAATGGTGTGGCTGAGAGGCGCAATCGAACCTTGTTGGATATGGTTCGTTCCATGATGAGTCGAGCTTCGTTACCTATCTCCATCTGGGGGTATACCTTAGAGACTGCCGCCCATATCCTTAATCTAGTCCCTACTAAGAAGGTTGCCAAAACACCTCACTAGATGTGGACAGGGAAGGTTCCCTCGTTGGATCACATCAAAGTTTGGGGTTGCGAGGCTTTCGTAAGACGAGAGAATCACGACAAGCTCGAACCTTGTAGTGAGCGATGTATTTTCATCAGCTACCCACATAAATCCTTTGGATATCTCTTCTATAGACCGAGTGACAATGTTGTCTTCGTTGCGAGGAGAGTAGTCTTTCGCGAGAGAGAGCTCATATGCCAAGAGGACAGTGGGAGGAAAATTGACCTTGAAGAGCTTCAAGAGTTAAGTGATGAAGGAACCTCAAACAATAGCGCTCAACCCGATGAGGAAACTCCTGTTGAACCGATTGACGAATCCGTACCTTTAAGACGTTCCAGTAGAGTTAGTGTTCCACCTGTGTTATATGGTTTTCATATAACAGCTGAAGGTGATAAATTTATCAGTGATAGTACATTGATAAATCTGGATGAACCTAACAACTACAAGGACGCCATGGCAAGCCCTGAGTCTGTGAAATGGAAAGAGGCTATGGACAGCGAGATTTAGTCCATGTATGAAAATCAAGTTTGGAACTTGGTTGACAATGTGCCAGGTCGCAAGACAGTCGGGTGCAAATGGATCTTCAAGAAGAAGACCGACATGGATGGGAAAGTACACAAATATAAGGCACAACTGGTTGTGAAGAGCTTTACTCAAACTCAGGGAGTTGACTATGATGAGACCTTCTCACCAGTAGCGAAGATTAAATATATAAGGGTTATGTTAGCCATAGCTGCATTTCATGACTATGAAATATGGCAAATGGATTTCAAAACCGCTTTCCTTAATGGAAAGTTGGCTGAAGATGTTTACATAAGTCATCCAGAGGGTTTTTTTCAATGCAAAGTACCCTACTAGAGTGTGTAAGCTTGAGAAACCCATTTATGGATTGAAACAAGCATCTCGCAGATGGAATCTTTGTTTTGATGAGAAAGTAAAAGAGTTTGGATTTTCGAGAAGCGACGATGAGTCCTGTGTATATGTCAAAGCTAGTGGGAGTATAGTTAGCTTTCTGGTGTTGTATGTGGATGACATACTTCTCATAGGAAACGACATTCCAACCTTGCAGGAAATTAAGTCTTGGCTTGGGAAGTGTTTCGCTATGAAGGACCTTGGAGAAGCTGCCTATATTCTAGGGATAAGGATATTGAGAAATAGGAGTAAGATACTAATAGGACTTAGTCAAAGTACCTACTTGGACAAGGTGTTGAAGCGTTTCAGCATGGAGAACTCCAAGAAAGGTGACTTACCTCTCCAAAGCAATACCAAGCTGAGTATGACTCAGAGTCCGAGTACAGAGGCTGAGATAGCAGTGATGAGTCAAATACCATATGCTTCCGTAGGTGGCTCGATCATGTATGCTATGACTTGTACTCGCCCTGATGTGGCCTTTGCTTTGAGCATGGTCAGCAGATATCAAGGGAATCCTAGTAAAGCTCATTGGACTGCAGTAAAGAACATTCTTAAGTACCTGCAGAGGACTAAGGATTGGGTTCTTACCCTCGGTGGGAGTGATGACTTGAGAGTGACAGCGTATTGTGACGTCGGTTTTCAGACCGACAAAGATAATTTACGCTCTCAGTCGGGCTGGGTGTTTACCCTAAATGGAGGAGCAATAACATGGAAAAGTTCCAAGCAAGAGACTGTAGCTGATTCAACGTGTGAATCAGAGTACATTGCAGTGAGCGAGGCATCGAAAGAGGCGATATGGTTGAAGAACTTCATCGGAGACCTTGGAGTTGTGCCATCCATAAAGGAGTATGTGGAGATTTTCTATGATAATGAAGGGGCGGTTGCCTTAACCAAGGAACCAAGAGATCATGGTAGATCCAGGCATATCGATAGAAAATATCACTTCATAAGACATCAAGTAGAAGGACACCTCGTTGTGAAGAGGATATCCTCAGAGGACAACCCATCAGATCCCCTCACAAAGGGACTCAGTAGGGTTAGGCACTTGCAGCATGCAAGGGGCATTGGGCTAATGGACGATATTAGTTTTAGTGATTAGATAAATATATAGAAACTTGTAATAGCTAAACTATAATTGACATTTGATGATTGAATAAAAGGAGTTTTATTTATAAGTAAAGTTAATATCTTGTGTCAATTATTTGCTATTGTTTCACTTTTGTATGTTTTGACTTCCAGAATAATAAGATTGTTCAAACTATCCACAGTCGATCATACTTTGGAAGTAGGTTATGAGGTTAGACTGTTATGAATTGGCTTGTAGATTGTCTAAGGTGTTAGACATAGCAAAAGTATGCTACAACGTTCATGAGTACTCCTGAAATAAGATTTGAGTATTGGATTAAACCCACGCTCATATGAATCACTTCATGGAATTTATCACGAGTGATTGTGAGACGATAATATCATATAATCTTCAAACCAAGATATATGAGTTGTTGACTACGAGTTGGTTGTGCATTGATGATATGAAAACGGATTAGTAACTTGATGTTATAAAACGTATCGTTGTGCATGATTTAACGAGTAGTTAGTACAAGCATATAAGTCGAAGTTTATCTGTTCCTTTTATCCTAAGAGGATTAAAAGCGATATCTTGGGCCCCTCGATGATTTTGTTTTGACTTATGTGCCGGGCTCGGTCAGGACTAAATTGATGTGTTCAATTATGTTTTATGTCAGACAAATCGGAAATTAGGAAACAAAATGCAGGACAATAAGTATGACTATGTTCCATGTATTTTTCCACATGATATCTTATAGAACAGAGGATTATACGATCCCTTATCTAAAGGACGTGTCACTGACTAGGCCAGAGTTCGACAGCGGCTTTTGAAAGCTACGATTGCTAATCGGATTTTGAAGTTACATTGGCAGTTATAGTTATTAGACTTATCCAAGTGGGAGACTTTTGGATTAGGTGTCTAAGCCCATAACTATAACTGGTATGTACTTGACCCGATAGTGGCATGGTCCTTTTGGGTTGTCTTCACCAGAACAATTTGATAGGATGAACTTTTGAGAGAAAGGTTATTTGTGATTTATTAATATATTATAAGTATAATATATTAATTGAGAAATCATATTATTTAATTAGTACTGATCAAGAATTAATTTGGAATTAATTTAGTGATCAAAAGAGATTGATTAAATATACGGGGACTGATTAAGTAAATCAATGATTCTTATAGTGTGGGCCAATGATCCATGGTTGATTAGGATGGGCTAAACCAATATGATAGTCCATGGAGGTTTAACCCATGGAGCCTAAGAAATATGAAGGGTCATGGTGCATTAGGGTTTGCATGGATGAAACCCTAGCCTTTGTAACACTATAAAAGCAACCCTATAGCCCCAAAATCGGTTGCCCATTCATTCTAAAAGAGTGATAACCGATTTTGAGCTAACTAGCCTACTCTCTCAAGCCTCCTTTTGCATTTGGTGTTTGTGACACATTAGAGGCATCACACTTGAGGTGCTAAAGCTTTTTAAGGCCAAGAACTACAAACTACATCAAGAGGTATTCATCTAACTTGGTTTTATGTTGTATATTCTCTATTATATGCTAGTTAGGGTGTATGCTTTGGAAAATTGAAATTGCATGTATAAATAGAGAAAACATAGATCCAAAGCATCTAGGGTTGCATGTGAACCATATGAGTGTTATAGTGCTTAAAACCCAACAGAGGGATGCTCTTGCGCCATCTTTTTCTCCTCTTGCGCCATCTTGTTTTCTTGTTGAGACATGCATAGCCTTGTTGAGCCATGCATGTGCCTGTTACTCATGGTGATGCTATTGCTCCAAGATTGATGTTGTGCGCCATACTTGATGCTCTTGCACCATTTAGATCCCTGTTGCGCCAACTAGGGTTGTTGTTGCGCCATGAAGAAGCTATTGCGCCATCATGGACTATCTTTGTACATGATGCGCCATATTGATTCCGTTGTTGTGCCATGTTGATCCAAGTATGCCTAGAAGATAATAATGCTCAAGCATGTTCCACAAGATGTTGCATGGCAGATTGTGATTGGTTGACACCTTTCATGGGCCTATGGGCCAATGGGCTTGGCCCATTAGGGTTTTAGGTCTGATCCCTCAAGTATAAATAAGGATGCATGCTAGGTCATTTAGTATTTTGAATTCTATAGTGATAGGAGAATCTCTGTGTAATTGTGCTTGTAACCTCTATGTTGAGAGCTCTGAAATAAAGAATACTCCCCTCCTGCCCGTGGACGTAGGTCTCCTTGATCGAACCACATAAATACTGTGTCTTGTATGCTTTTGGTTTTGCTAGTTATCCGCTTTACTTCCTAACAAGTGGTATCAGAGCTGCAGTTTGTATTCCTGTGATTGAAGATGTCTACTCACAAGTTTGATTTGGAGAAGTTCAATGGCTCAAATGACTTCACTTTGTGGAAGGTGAAGATGAGTGCTCTTCTGGTTCAACAAGGATGTGCGGCGGTACTGAAAAGAGAGGCAAAACTGCCAAAGGACATGGCGGCTGATAGGAAGGTGGATATTCTGACGAAGGCACATAGTGTCATTCTATTGAGCTTGACAAATGAAGTACTGAGGGAGGTTGTGGATGAAACAACTACTTCTGGGCTCTGGGATAAACTTTGTGACAAGTACCAGAACAACTCACTGACGAATCTGTTGTATCAGAAGCAAAGGTTGTACACTCTCAGAATGTCTCAAAGTATCAAAGTGAAAGATCATATGGATAACTTCAATCGTATCATCTTGGATCTACAAGGTGTTGATGTGAAGATTGAAGAGGAAGATCAGGCGCTCATTCTCTTATGTTCGCTTCCTAACTCATATGAGAATTTCGTTGATACCATGCTTTATGGTAGGACAACAATCACTGTGAATGATGTGAAGGACTCTCTGATGTCCAAGGAACTGAAAAGAAAAATTTAAGGTGGAGAGGAGGTGTCTAGTTCTGGTTTGTTTGCAGGGAGAGGGAGGACAGAAAAGAGGAAAAGGGGAAACAGAGGGATATCACATTCAAAATCAAAGTCTAAAGGATCATCAAACATGAAATGTTATAACTGTAAGGAAAAGGGGCACTTCAAGTGAAATTTCCACAACTGAGGAATGGGAAGTCCAAGAGTGAATCAAGTAGCAATAACACTTCTGCTGTGGTTCAGGAAAGTTCTGATGAAGGGGACAATGGTGATGTACTGACTGTGTGTACATCAAGTTCTGCTGATGCTTGGGTCTTGGATTCTGGAGCATCCTATCACATGACGTATAATCGTAACTGGTTCGACTCCTTTAAAGAGTGGGATGGCACAGTCAAGATGGGTGATGATTGGGTGAGCAGTATCAAAGGTTGTGGCACGGTGCAGATCAAGATGCATGATGGAATGGTCAGGAAGTTAGATTGTTGGTACGTTCCAGAACTTTGGAAGAATCTAATTTCTCTTGGAACATTGGCTAATAATGGGATGAGGTACGCTGGTGAAGGTGACTGGGTCAAAGTGACCAAAGGCTCTCTGGTTATAATGAAAGGGAAGATGAATAGTGGATGGATCTGTATCCTAGAAGGCAGTATGGTTATGGGAACGGTGGCTATCTCCTAATCCTTGAATGAAGGTGATGACAAGACAGAGTTGTGGCATCGTAGGTTGGGGCACATGAGTGAGAATGGCATGTTAATTCTAAGTAAACAAGGACTGCTTGGTGGAGAGGCTACTGGAAATATAAAGTTTTGTGAAGCTTGCGTCAAGGGAAATCATCGCAAAGTGAAGTTTGGTACCGGTCAACACACAAGCAAGGAAATCATAGAGTATGTTCACTCAGATCTGTGGGGCCCTGCACCAGTGAAGTCTCAAGGAGGATGCTCATACTTCGTGACGTTCATTGATGACTATTCTAGGAAGGTTTGGTTGTACTTTCTGAAGAAGAAGGATGAGGTGTTTGGGAAGTTCAAGGAGTGGAAGACCATGGTTGAGAAAAGGACTGGAAAACAGGTCAAGACTTTGAGGACTGACAATGGGTTGGAGTTCTGCAATGCTCCATTTGATAATTTATGCAAGGCAGAAGGTATAGTGAGGCACTGCACTGTACGGCACACACCACAACAAAATGGAGTGGCAGAACGTATGAACCAAACACTCATGCATCGTGCAAGGTGCATGTGGATATTTGCTAACTTATCCAAGCAATTCTGGGCGGAAGCAGTTAACACTGCATGCTATCTGGTGAACAGATCACCATCAACTGCAATAGACTTGAAGACTCCTCAAGAGGTATGGTCCGGGAAACCCTCTGATTATTCTGGTTTGCGTATATTTGGATGCCTCGCATATGCTCATGTGAATGATGGTAAACTTGAGCCAAGGGCAATGAAGTGCATATTTCTAGGATATGTGACAGGATTAAAAGGTTATCGACTGTAGTGTACAGAAGAAGGAAGAACTCCTAAATTTATCATGAACAGAGATGTGACCTTTGATGAATCTGCCATGGGTAACCAGGGAAGAGGTGAAACAAGTCAAGCAGAGAACAAAGATCAGGGTGCTAACCAGAAGGTGGAGTTTGCATCTCAAACTCCAGACAGAGTTGTGATAAGTGACAAAGATCAAGGCGGTAGTGAACAGCCTGGACAAGATGAAACCCAAGAGCAACACATGGTATCTTCATCAATTGGTGCTGATGCCAGGAAAGATGATGGGTCTGAATCTATAGCAAGGAGAAGATCGGAGATGGTTATTCGACAACCTGATAGATATGTGGGATGTGTAAATTCAGGTGAATTTCACTCCATTGCTTTTCCTTTAGCAACTGGAGAAGACATTGACACCGAGGAGCCTCAATCGTATAAAGAGGCTGTGGCGAGTAAAGAAGCAAATGACTGGTTGATGGCCATGAATGAAGAAATGCAATCTTTAGAAAAGAATGAAACATGGGATCTTGTTCCATTACCAAAGGGAGCAAAGCCAGTGGGATGCAAGTGGATCTTTAAGAAGAATGAAGGGATACCAGGAGTTGAACCTAGTAAGTTCAAAGCAAGGTTGGTAGCAAAAGGGTTCTCTCAGAAAAAAGGAATTGATTATCACAAGGTGTTCTCACCGGTCGTGAAGCACAAGACAATTCGAGTTCTTTTGACCATGGTGAGTGCATTTGATCTGGAGCTTGAACAACTTGATGTGAAAACTGCATTTCTTCATGGAAATTTAAAAGATAAGATTGATATGTGCCAGCCATAAGGGTTCCTTGATGCTAAGAAGGACCATGCATGTTTGCTGAAGAAATCCATGTATGGTTTGAAGCAGTCTCCACGACAATGGTATAAGAGATTTGATTCATTCATGATCTCGAATGGCTACTCCCGGAACCAGTTTGACAATTTTGTTTACTCAAAGGAATTGTCACCAGATTCCTACATATATATGTTGCTATATGTTGATGATATGCTCATCGCAGCCAAAGACATGGCTGGAATAAATGACTTGAAGGCGACCCTGAAGAATGAGTTTGAGATGAAGGATTTGGGAGCAGCAAAGAAGATACTGGGAATGGAGATACAAAGGGATAGAAAAGCAGGGAGGTTGTGTATTTCTCAACAGAAGTACATTGAGAAACTTCTGCAATCCTTCAATTGTGATCGGTCCAAGCCAGTTGGAACTCCTTTGGCGGCTCACTTTAAACTTGGTCCAAGCACTATACCCACTACTAATGAAAAAAGGAAGTACATGAGCAGGGTTCCATACTCTAGTGCTGTTGGAAGTCTCATGTATGCTATGGTTTGTACCAGACCTGATTTGGCTCATGCAGTTAGTGTGGTTAGCAGGTTTATGTGTAATCCAGGGAAGACTCATTGGGAAGCTGTAAAGTGGATCCTACGATACTTAAAGGGAACAACGGATGTTTGCCTAGTGTATGGAGCAAATATGAAGAGTGACTTGGTGGGATATGCTGACTCTGATTATGGTGGTGACTTGTTGAAGCGTAGGTCGCGGACGTGCTACATATTCACTTTATTTGGATGTGCCATCAGTTGGAAGTCAACGTTACAAGATACCGTTGCTTTGTCTACAACTGAATCCGAGTACATGTCCATGACCGAAGGAATAAAGGAGGAGATATGGTTGCAAAGGCTTATTCAGAGTCTTGGTCTGAAGGTGGAGAAACTTGTTTTGTATTGTGACAGTCAAAGTGCTTTGAGTCTTGCAAAGAATCCTGTGTATCACGAGAAGACGAAGCACATTGATGTCAGGCTGAATTTCATTCGGGATTTTCTGGAAGGAGGTAAGTTTTCAATACTGAAGATTGATACCAAGGTCAACCAGCAGGTATGTTGACAAAGTTGTTGCCCGCGGAGAAGTTCAAGCTTTGCTTGGACTTGGTTGATGTTCGTAGGAGGTAGGTCCCTTCGGGGACAAATGGCAGGAAGGGAGAGGAAGTTCTTATTCGAGGTGGAGTTCAGAGGATGCTCAAGTCAAGATAGAGATTGTTAAATGTGACTCGAGCATTTGGAGCATTTGGATCATGTTCATGAAGCATTTAGAGCACTTGGATCTCAATGGAACACTTGGGGTTCATGGAGCATGTGACAAAGGAACAAATCTTCTAAGAGAGAAATGGATCATCAGACAAAGGAACTGATCAAGTGACAAAGGAACGGATCGTGTACAAGGGGGTTTGGAGCACCTGGAAGGAGTTTAGGTCACTTGGAAGGGATATGGATCAATAAGGGGTCCTTGTTGCGCCACATGATGAAGAGATGGGTCAAGAGGGATGCTCTTGCGCCATCTTGTTCTCCTCTTGCGCCATCTTGTTTTCGTGTTGAGCCATGCATGGCCTTGTTGAGCCATGCATGTGCCTGATGCTCATGGTGATGCTGTTGCTCCAAGATTGATGTTGTGCGCCATACTTGATGCTCTTGCACCATTTAGATCCATGTTGCGCCAAATAGGGTTGTTGTTTCTCCATGAAGAAGCTATTGTGCCATCATGGACCATCTTGGTACATGATGCGCCGTATTGATTCCTTTGATGTTCCATGTTGATCCAAGTATGCCTAGAAGATGATAATGCTCAAGAATATTCCAGAAGATGTTGTATGGCGGATTATGATTGGTTAACACCCTTCATGGGCCTATGGGCCAATGGGCTTGGCCCATTAGGGTTTTAGGTCTGATCCCTCAAGTATAAATAGGGATGCATGCTAGGTCATTTAGTATCTTGAATTCTAGAGTGATAGGAAAATCTGTGTGTATTGTAACCTCTGTATTGAGAGCTCTGAAATAAAGAATACTCCCCTCCTGCCCGTGGACGTAGGTCTCCTTGACCGAGCCACGTAAATACTGTGTCTTGTGTGCTTTTGGTTTTGGTAGTTATCCGCTTTACTTCCTAACAATGCAGTTTTTACTTAGTATTTTTGGGACGTTACAAATTGGTATCAGAGCCTTGGTTTAAGAGACTCGACCACACTCTCTGGTGTTTTAGAACTCAAACTGAGAAATTGATAAAATCTTTTAAAAAGAAAACAATTTTCTAAAAAGGTTTTTACAAGAAAAAGGGGGTGCGATGTATGCAATCAGCGGAGCTCAAGTAAGTGATTCCAAACATACACACACATACACACACACGCACACACACACACACACACATATATATATATATATATATATATATATATATATATATATATATATATATGTTATAGTATGATATGCATGCTAGAAGTTAGAATAAGGATCTTCTCAGGGTTGCATGCTTGAATGCCTATGTAAGAGAGATGCATGATAGCGGGTAAGCTAAGGATCTTCAGGAATTACGTGTAAGGATTGCCTGAATTTTATAATGCCTTATTTCCGGTCGGTGTTGATCAAATGCTGCTTGCTTTGTGCTATGTGATATGTGAGGCCTATATGGATGTTAATTAACTATTAAGTGAATACATTAGGTTGTATACCATAAAGATTAAATAGTTTTAAAATGATTTATTTGGCTCTATTGTGAAACTCTTGTTTGAGTCCAATCGTTGTAGTGCAAGGTCTTCAGTCGAACGACTGTTTAATTTTTGTTGCATGTGATTGTATCTGTAAGGTAGTTAGTTGACATTAGTAGAAGTTTTCTTTGCAGGTGAGAGCAGGGTAAGGTAGGGTTCTTAGTGGATTAGGAGCAATGTCAGGACATGCTTATATAGGAAGTGAAATCCTAGGAGAGCCTAGGAAGTGCCTTAATTCGTTGTTTACTGCAAGGACCTATGAGTGTAATCATAGGGAAGTAACTTAGAGGATCCGTAGTGATTCTTTAGGAAAGTACAGATAGGTATGGAAGGTAGTATTGGGCCCACTACTGGAAACACATGATCCATGCTCGAATCTAGGAGAACTATATAGATTCTATGAAGTAAGTAGAGGGTTGATGTGCGGGCTTCTGAGTAGCGGATAAAATGTGTTAGTATAATGATGACACTTTTTGTTACGAGATGAAAATTATGTCTTTGTTTAAAAGAATGTCTATGTCTAGACGGAAGCGGAGTCCTATGAGATTGATGCAGACAACAAAAGACTATGTGATTTGATTGCCACTAAGGTTTTAGAGATTTTACTAGAAGAGTTGCTTGATATCATTGGTCAGATCACTAACAGGTTGATTGTCAAGTTCAAGAAGCGGATTGCAATCATTCGGGTTGTGGAAGAGATTGCTAAGGCCGCTAGAGAAGGAGATCTTGATGTGGAGGAATGACAAGGGAAGAGAAGGTGGACACATGATTCAGAAATGCTGGCGATATACGAAGAGTTCAATGCATGTAACATGGGTACTGGAAGTCAAGGGGACTTCGACATCTACGAAAAATGTAGGGAAACCCACGAGTTTGCCTGTCACAAGTTCAAATGATACAAGTGCGGAGAAAAAGAGCATATCGTCCATGATTATAAGAAGGATTGGATGTGTTTCCACTGTCACCATCGAGGTCATCTCAAACCTGATTGTCCTATGTGGGCGGCGGAAGGAGTGCAAGCCCCAACACCCATCGTCCAATAAGAGGTCAAGGTCAAGCCTCAAGAAATCACTGGTATGTATTTTGATCTTGATTATGTCATTACATGTCTATCTAGAATGATTATGATCCTGGTTAGTGTTGTGCTAGCGGATAGATAATCCTTTTGTATGGTTAGTTTGTTAGAACTATTATTAGAGCATCTGTAGTTTTAATGGATCATGGTTCAGTCCTCGGGGTGCCTCGTAAATCAAATGATATATTGATCGTTCTTGTTGGGTTCAAAGTAGTAATACTAGGGAAAGTTTCTGAGGTCTCCATCTAAGGTTCAAGGCTTCTTTATGATTGCTTTGTCATTATTAGAAGGATCGTCATATGCCGTATTACATACTAAGAGTAAGGTTGGCATGTACCTGGCTGAGCTAGTATTAGGCTTTTGTATTGCATACGTCAGTTGATAATATTTTGAACCCTAAGTGGGGAAGAACTGAGTACTTTGATTGAAGGATTAGTAAACGGTTTGATTTGTGGTTCCAAAATGTTAAATCAGAGAAATATATGGTGCAAAAATGCAAGAATTTTTGGTTTGGATACGCTACGACATAAGAGAATGAAGGTAAGCTACCATCAAAGTGCCCAGAGTTACAAAGCTGTCATCCCGATATCCAGGCTTTGTCAAAATCCGTCATGGTTACGAAATAATTATGGTTTGTTCAGACCACAAAAGAAGAGTTAGTTGTCGTCAGGTTCATGCCTTCAGGGATATGCGTGTTATCCTTACATCGGAAGTTGTTGGATGGAGATCTCGTTGTGACCTATTGTCCCTTTCTGGGATGCCAAAGATTAGGTTAAGAGCTGCTTAAGCCACTCAGATTGAATATCATTTATTGGAGGATTGGATAGCTTGTTGTATCGACCGCCATCTGTAGTAGTGGAAGAACGGTTGCTGATCTATTAACCAACTTTAGAGTTTGGTATGTGTATTTTTGCATTAGGATTTGGTCAGTAATAAATTAAACCATTGGATTACTTATCTATCCATTTTCGATAGTTGGTTATTTCGTTCATCGTCATCAGCTGAAATTGTTCGAAGGTTTTGAGTTGTATCAGTTGAAGGTAGTACGGGTGCGTCAATATTTCGTCATGTTTTGTGTGGTGTATACCTTGTCTCTTGGGTATGTGTACCATGATTTAATAATTCATGTATAAAGTTTTGGACACTTTGGTTAACCATGATTAAGTTAATTAATTGGTTTATTTGGTTAATGAATCTACAAGACAAATTTTGTCTCTTACTTTCACCAAGGCCGAAAATCAACAAGGCATGGGAGGTTGCTTGTCAACCTCCCTCCTTTGTACCTCATGTTTCTAAAAGGCTATAGTTACTTTATATTATTATAATGTAAAGACATGTCTTGCATGAGAGTACATAAGAAAGTGTCCATGAGTTTTTGGCTAGTTTTTTGGTCTTGAACTCTCTCCATAATGAAGAAGCCGTAGCCTCCTTCTATATCCTCACCCTCTCTCTCTCTCTCTCTCACTATTTTAAGCTAGTTTGATGATTAAAGCTTCCTTGAGTTGTCTTCTTTAGTTCTTATTTGAGTTAAGTGCTTAAAGGCTTAAGACACTCAATAATACAATAAGGAACTAGCATTCCAAGTGCCTTATTTTTTATCGTGTTGATCTTTCTATCTTCATCAACACCTCAGAACCAAGTGGGTTCAAAGGCTCCAAAGGTTGTCATTCTAAAACACTTTATGGTTGTTTTTAATATCATTCTAACCACTACAAATGGATCCTAGATGGTTTGGATTTGTTATAAATTCGAAAATAAACTTGTTATTTTAAGACTTTCGTTGCTTTGTTTTTATTAAAAACTAATTTATATTTTGTATCAAAACCCACCAGTGGTATCAGAGCCATCTTTTATATGTTAGAATGATTTTTTTATGTTTGATAATCTTTGCTTTTCGGAAAACAAGCATGAATTTCTTTTGGTTAAGAAATATCCATATTTTTCATCTTCGGCAACTTGTAGTTTACAATTCTTTACTTTTATATATAACCACCTTTCATGCATTTTGGTTATATAAAATTTGCATTAGAAAAAATACAAAGACTTGTTTGTTATTATATTTGCAATAAATTAGTTAGACTAGTTGTATTTCCATTTAAATGTAACAAGGTGGAGAAATAACCACTTTGAAGATGACTTAACCACTTGAGACCATAATCTTAACCATGAGCTTCTACTCTTGGTTTTGGGCTTAATTATAGTCTTAATGATTTAAGTGTTACAACATTTACAACATAAAGATTTGAAGTTCTTTTTGCAAGCAAGAATTGTCTTGACAAGTGGGAGCTTGAATACCTTTTGAAATGTCCCTCAAGTCCTTCAGGAAAGACTTAATAATTTTTGTGATAACTCACAAAAATTATTACTACATACGGTTTGGTTTATACACATTTTAATGCATGCATGTGATGTTTATTTTATGTTGTTGTATGTTGTATTTTATGTATGAAGATAGTTTTTACATGTCAAATAACATTTTAATATAAGATAATATCACTTGGAGTTTGAGTAAAAAATATTTAAAAGGTAACATAAGATGTTTATAAATGACTATTTATAAAAACGTTTTTTACCGGTTACCGGATAAAAATCGATTTTTCGTTAAAAATAGTTTTATTGTAAAACTTATAAATAGAAAACTTTAAAATATTTGAAATGGTTTAAAAGGTGTTTAAACATTATATAAAATACGTGTCTTTATAATAAATAAAAGTTTTTTTTAAAAAGATTAAAATCGGTTTATAGCGTTATAACGGCAAATAATAAAACCAATGATTATTTTTACGTCAAAACTTAATATATGATATTAGTTTTGTAAACTTAACGAAACATGTTGATATTATGTTTTATTGTAACATCCCAAATTTTCCAAATAAAATTTTTATTTTTAGATAACCAAAACATTCCCATAAATATGAAATCTTAATAACAACTGTTTTCAAAATTCATAGTATCAAATATTTTATTCAATATATCAGAGTGTCCCAAAATAAATCGCCGAAGAGAGTGCACGTCGCGCCATGAAGCCGGGCCCTTGCCCTTAGGCTCTGAAGTACCTGAAACAAACAACAGATTGTAAGCTAATGCTTAGTGAGTTCCCTAGAGCATACCCCATACAATCCACATAATCACATAATGCATATTAGCTCTATAAGCTACACATAATACATAAGCCATGCATAGAAACATATAAGGATGCCATGGAAACCTTCCAAGATCTTATACCAAGTGCCACTGGAATCCCCATGTGGTCTTAACTTTCTGCCATGAGAACCCCCCACATGGTCTTTGCTAGCTGCCACTGGAACCCCCATGTGGTCTTGGCTACCTGACGTGGAAACCTCCACACGGTCTTCACTAACCATAGAAATAACATACGAGCTAAACATGTGAACATACTAGGAAGCCATGGAAACCCTCCAAGGATTTATACCAAATGCCATAGGAACCTCCTCATGGCCTTAATCTACTGCCACGGGAACCCCCCGAGGATTTCCATGCAAATGTCATAACGACAGATCACATAATCAACTAACAATCCATATATCATGTAATGGACCGACCTTGGTGCCTTGGACCCATTGGTATGGTGAGAAGACTCACCTCTCAAGAAATGCTGAACCGATAAGATAAGTCCCAACTTGCAGCTCCAACACAAATGTCTACAACCATCATGTGATTAACTTGTCAAAATCCCGAAATACCAATAATACCCTCAAAGTCAGACTTAGTCAACTATGGTCAAAGTCAAAGTCACCAGTCAAGGTCAACAGTCCATGTTGACCCCAACTCGTCGAGTGCATCTAGCAACTCGTCGAGTTCCTGCAGTGTTCAGAAGACTTGGGAAAACCCTAGCCAACTCGCCGAGTTGTCTCATCAACTCGTCGAGTTCCTTCAGTATCCAGAAAGCGGGTTAACACAATCCAACTCGTCGAGTTGGCAGGGCAACTCGTCGAGTTTTCCCCAGTCCAAACCTATTCAGCCCTTTTTAGTCGAATATAAAGCTCCTTACTACAGATTTAGTCCCCTAGGGTGTAGTTTCCACGTAAAGTTGCCAACTTTACGTGCATGCAAGGCTTCAAGAGGCTAAAATGCTAAAACCAAACTTGATAATAGGTTTAGGGCATGAAGAAGGGCCAAAGCTTGATAAATTCGACGACTTTATGACTATAGAGGCCTAGAAGAGTTCAGATCTGAAGTTACAACTTCAGTTAATTCCCAACTTCCAAAAATAAGTCCAAAATGGGCTAAAAAGGCCCTAATCTCTTGAATGGAGAGATCTAACCAAAGAAAGATCAAGGTAATAGCTTTTTACCTTCAAATGGTTGCTACAACTGAGTAGATGTTGGATCTATAAGCTCCTTCTCGTTCCAAGCTCTTAAATCCTTGAGTTCTTTAAGAAATGTACCAAACACACACTCTTTAGCCTTACACACACTCAATATGGAGGGTTATCTCGATTAGGGTTTGCTTCTGGACTGTAAAGACGATGAGGGAGGCCACAATTGGACCATAAGTTCTTTATGTAGGGTGAAAAACCCGGAAAATTAGGGTTTTCCTTTTTAACGCCTACTCGTCGAGTTGGGGCTCCGAACTCGTCAAGTAGGGTCCTTAACCTGCGTCCAGAAAAATCTCTACACGACGAGTTAGAGCTCCCCAACTCGTCGAGTTCCAGTCCAAAACCCTAAAAATTGAAAAAAAAGTATTACCAGGACCAAGCGTTACATTTATGCATGCCAAATGAGATTTAAAACATAAGTATCATCGCCCAAGTTTTGGTTTATCAAAATATGACTTTTACCATAAGATAAATAAAATTGATTTTATAAAATAAAATAAGTTTATTCTATAAAATAATGAGTTATATATATATATATATATATATATATATATATATATATATATATATATATATATATATATATATATATATAACTCATTATTTTATAGAATAAACTTATTTTATTTTATAAAATCAATTTTATTTATCTTATGGTAAAAGTCATATTTTGATAAACCAAAACTATATATATATATATATATATATATATATATATATATATATATATATATATATATATATATATATATATATATATATATATATATATAAAACTGAAAATGTTAGTATGCGTAAAATTTTAACAAATCAAATTTGTCGAATCTATTTGACTAAGTTCCTTCATTAGTTAAAGCATGAAAGTCAAGTTGGGGCTATAGGGCCTTATTGATATAAGTGGATGGATTTGATTGAAATTTAGTATTTGGATATTGGAACAATGTAAACAACATATATTGTAATGAGTTGATATATTGGATATAGTCTTTTCATTATATAGTTATTGTGTTCTATATTAGCATGTTTAATCCTTGAGTAACTTGGTTATTCTAAACGTCCATAGTTGTTCAAGTTATGGGGGCATATATGAGGCAAGACTAATATGATTGGAATCATAGTTGTGGGAGCATATATAAGGCAAGACTAATATGATTAGATTGGTTGATTTTGATGGAGATGAAAATAACAAGAGCTGCTACCAACTTTATAATTACTTGATTAGGAGAATAAGTATTGGAACTGACCTGCATTAAAATCACTTTATGGATAGTAGTCATGAGTGATGTTTTGATCAAGGTTGTATCTTTGTACTCTTAGACCTGAGATACATATTTGGGACTTGAAGTGTAGAAATTGTTGTGCTTTGACATGGTTTAACATTGTTCCATAAAATATAGTCGTAAGGGCCATCGTTGGGTATGGCATGAACTACATGATGGGCGTATGTAGTCAAGATGGGATTTGTTCCTCTTATTCATTGAGATTTAGACATATAAGGCCTTACTAAAAATTTAACACTAAATGAGATTGATGGTGATCCATATCTCATGTTCAACATGATGTCTGATACAAAGGAATAACTTATACCACAACTTTAGTAACAATTATAGCTTAGAGCTCCTGGAATTGGCTGTTGATTAGATAGCACCCTTCGTGTGTTGTTAGGGGCAATAGCCCGTTGCTAGACGTCGACTACTGTCTTTATCATTTTGTAGTGAATCTTGTGTAAGTGGGAGATTGTTGGATCTATATGCTTAGGAATCATTATTGAGTGATATTTCTAATAACATATGATCCTATAGGGTCACACATTTATCATGTTATCACATTTTGTAGATTTATTATTAATATGATTATTAATAAATATTATGAATTCATGTATTTAACTAGGGAATATTTATTGTTTTGTGAAAATAATAATTAAAGAGAGTATAACTAGTTATTATATCATATGGTATGATTTAATAAGTCATGTATAAAGTTTTGGACACTTTGGTTAACCATGATTAAGTTAGTTAATTGGTGTATTTGGTTAAAGAAGCTAGATGACAAATTTTGTCTCTTACTTTCACCATGGCCGAAAATCAACAAGGAATGGGAGGTTTCTTGTCTACCTCCTTTTTTGTCCCCCATGCTTCTAAACGTTTGTAGTTACTTTACATTATTATAATGTAAAGGCATGTATTGCATGGGAGTATGTAATAAAGCTTCTTGCATGACTTTTTGGCTAGTTTTTGGTCTTGAACTCTCTCCATAATGAAGAAGTCATAGCCTCCTTTTATCTCCCCACCTCTCGCTCTTTTGAAGTTAGTTTGGTGATTAAAGCTTCCTTGAATTGTATCCTATAGTGCTTATTTGAGTTAAATGCTTAAAGTATTAAGACACTCAAGAATACAAGAAGGAACTAGCATTCCAAGAGCCTTATTCTTGATGGTGGATACTTGTAGAGAATGTCATCTTCTTTGATCTTTCTATCTTCATCAACACCCCAAAACCATGTAGGTTTAAAAGCTCTAAAGCTTGTCATTCTAAAACACTCTATGGTTGTTTTTAATATCACTCTAACCTCTATAAATGGATCCTAGATTGTTTGGTTTTGTTATAAACTTGAAAATAAACTTGTTATTTTAAGACTTCCTTTGCCCGGTTTCTATGAAAAAACTAACTTATATTTTGTATCAAAACCCATCAGACTCGAGTTTGGGTAGTTGTCCTTTGGTTACAAGAAGTTAGGAGGTCGGAGAAGCATTGTTTAGTTTTCAGGTTGAACCTCAGATCTACGTAGAACCCAATTTTGGTAGGTCGCATCAGTAGGGTTGGTAATGGGGTCAATCTGATCGCGGTTATGATAACATTCTGGTTAATTCTAGAATCTTCCTCAGAGCGGGAAGTTTTATTAGATAAGTTGTACATTGGTAGGATCTATTTGGTTTATCTAAGACTGGAATATTGCTTTGAGTTAGGAAGGTTTTATGGTTGGGTTGCTTTTTGATGTGGGATTGTAATCACAATTTGGAAATCCTGGGATCTTGTCATTATGGGTTGTAGTCATATGTTGGAGCTCTTAGGTGCTGTTTGAAGAATTCAGATTCTCTTATGGTTGGTGATGTCAGACGTGGTTGTTAAGAACCAGATGGTGAAGTTATTAGATTGGCTTGGATTTTCGAATGGTTATGAAGTTGTCATAGTTTAGCCAAATCCAACTGGGGGAGAATCGTTTGGGTTACATGGAAATATTTTCGAGTGCACGTCATCACAAAGTTTCATATTCAAGGATAGGAGGATAGTTGGTTTTGGTTATTTTTCGACTTGAATCTTATGCAAGGAATGATGTTCTGCAGTCAATTGTAATCAAGGAAGTAGATGTTGAGGTGTCAAGGTTATCTTGTCTGAAGGTTTTAAGCATCAGTAGCAGTGTAAGATTAAGTTAGTGTCTAGGATTAGGTCGAGAGTTGTGTGAGGGCCTCACTGCCTGTTCTTGTTTGATTAAGGTTTTGGGGTTCAAAACACGACCCAAACACCTGATGGGATCTAGCAGGCTAGGGGTCCGAATCGTGTTAGTTTTGCTTGGTATTTTGGTAGATTGTTTGAAAGACCATGGGGGAGCCCATGGCAATCACAGGAGTGTTGTAAGACTATGATCTGGCTCGTAGCTTTCACTTAGCTGAGATAGTCCATTGCAGGGGTTTTTGTAAGAATGTGGGATGACCACAACATCCGTATGGGTTGAGTTAGACCCGTTACTTCTATTTAGTCGCTCCTTGTTCAGGTGTGTTCAAGTGTGAGGATTGTTAGAGCCATGTCAATTCTTACACTTGCATAGCTTTTGATTGTGGGTGAGACCCGTTGTTAATGTTATCTTTGGGTGAGGTTCGTGAGTGAGGTGTATTTATATGTTTGTTAAAGTTTTGTTTGTGGTCTCATTTTGCATTAGTATGTGAAGTTATCAATGACTACGGTCGGCCGTTGAATTCATATTTCAGTTTATTGGTAGGACAACGTAGGACCGGGAAGATCTTGGTCAGATCGAATTTGCAAATTTTTGGTCAGCATGATTGATGTATAGGTTACTATAGTCTTTATTTATTGGGGATCATGTGTGGATTAACCTTTGTATCTAACTGTGAGGTTGTTGGTGTCGATGGTTGGTCATGGAGTCTGGTTTCTAGTTATTAGTAAGATGGTACGAGGTCGGCAAGGTCTCGGTAGGACCAGATTTGTGAGCTTTTGGACATCATGGGTGACGTACGGGGTGACTCTATCTACTTGGGAGTCAAACATGACTTTAGAATCTTCAAGGTATGGGCATGTAAGTTAGTTCTTCTCGTTATCAGTTAATTGGGACGTGTTGGTGTCCATCCTTCGCCGAGTCACGTATTTCTCGCTAATGATTGATTCGACATCGGTGTCGGAAGGTGATCCTCTGCTTAAGGTGTCATCTTAGTGCTGCATTGGATGCGATTTCGGCCTTTGAGAGTTTCCAGTCGGGTTTGGATTATACACTTGGTTTTGGAAATCCTTGTTATTTTAGTCGCAGTTTTCTGGCATTTAGAGTGGCATTGTTTTAGGTTGAAAGGAGCAAGCTGGTAAAACCCACAAGGGTTTCAAAGGGTGTTTTAAACATATAAAGGCAAATTTCGAGGATGAAATCTAATTTAAGTGGGGGAGATTTGTAATACCTATTTTACATGATGGTTCACTGGCGACCTGAAGGATTCAAAAGTATGGTTTTTGAGGAAAAGAATTTTCCATGACGTGGTGCATGGATGCCCACAATGTGACATAAATATTTATGATTGTGCATTTCTGGTGAGCACCACGGCATGGTAAGTAGTGTGCCACGACATGGTGGCTATGGCAGACCAAACCCATGATCTTTTAAGGTTTCTTCCATATTTAAAGCCTCTAACTTCAAGATTAGGGCATCCTTTTTAGCCTCCATCACCTCCAAAAGCCTTGAAGCAAACCGTAATCCCCTTTCCTCCATTCTTGAGCATATTTTAGTTTTTTGGTCCAATTGTAAGGAAGACGAAGAAGGTTCTAGTACATGAATCAAGCAAGCAACTCATCCCCACCTATAATATCACCTTTCAGACCTTTGTAAGTCCTCTTTTTTGGATCTTGTTGGATAACTCTCTTTAGATCTAAGTTTTATTGGCTTTTCTTCATGTTGTTGGAGTTTGGAGTGGTTGGATTCAATAAAGTGTTGGTGATTTGTTTCACTAATTGTATTTAAGTGTAATGGGTTGACTTATTGACAAAAAATCAATCTTGATGAATATTAAACAAGTAAGGAAGGTGCGGAGTGCACACTTGTTTAAGTTTATTCAAGATTAAATGTAGACTGTCATTTAGGGGCAAAGCCCCTGAACGAACAAGGGCCCGGGGGCAGCGCCCCTGTGAGCGGGGTCCAAGGGGCATAGCCCCTGGCTGGGGTCGAGCCCCTACCAGGTTAGCATGGAAATTTTTTATTTTGGTTATATTTTGGTTATATTGTTGTATTAAAAATACAAGGATGGTGATGGGCCAAGTGGATCCAAGGATCCAGAAAAGCAACAAGGTCAGATTTCTGTTTCCATGCAAAATTCAAAATATGTTCAGAATTATATTTCTATGATTTTTGAATCATTTTTGTGCAGAATGATGATGCTGCATGGTGGGTTGATTCGGGAGCAAAAATCCATATATGTAAAGATCTTTGTTGGTTCAAGGAATGTCAACCAATTGAAGATGGATCTGTAGTGAAAATGGGAAATGTTGCAACTGAACCAATCAAGGGGTTAGGATCTGTTTTACTTTAATTTAATTCTGGAAAGTGTTTGTGTCTAAACAATGTTTTATATGTACCGAGGATTCAAAAGAATCTTGTGTCTGAAATTGTTTTAAATAACTGTAGTTACAAACAAGTATTAGAAAGTGACAAGTATATCTTGTCAAGATGTTGTTAGGGAAAACAAGGTGTTGGAACTTATACATAGTGATTTATGTGATTTCCATGCAACACCTTGCATTGGAAACAAAAAGTATGTTGTTACTTTTATTGATGATGCATCTATATTGTTATGTCTATTTTCTACATTCCAAAGATGAAGCTGTTGATAAATTTAAGATTTATAAACAAGAGGTTGAACTTCATAAAAATGAATTAATAAAAGTTTTACGTATTTATAGAGGTGGTGAGTATTATGATCTGGTTTATTTTGAATCAACTGGAATAATACATCAAACCATAGATCCTTATACACCACAACAAAATGGTGTAGCTGAAAGGAAAAATAGGACTTTAAAAGAAATGGTTAATTCTACGTTGTCCTATTTAGGTTTAAGTGAAGGTTTCTGGGGTGAGGCTATTTTAACCGCATGTTATATTTTGAATAGAACTCCAAAAAAAAGGAGTAAGAATACTCCTTATGAACTTTGGTGTAAAAAGGTACCAAATTTGAGTTATCTCAAAGTTTGGGGTTGTCGAGCAGTTGTGAGGCTCACTGAACCCAAAAGGAAAACATTGGGTGAAAGAGGTACAAATTGTATCTTTATTGGATATGTTGAGCATTCTAAAGCTTATAGATTCTATGTTTTAGAATCTAATGACTCTGTGTTTGTGAACACTGTTATAGAGTCAAGAGATGCTATCTTTGATGAAGAAATATTTACATCTATACCTAGACCAAGGGACATGATTTAACAATCTTTCAGCAAGAACACAACTCAAGCCGAAGATGCTTCTGATGGTACAAGTTTTGTGCCTGAACCTCGAAAAAGTACTAGAGCTAGAAAAGCTAAGTCTTTTGGATCTGGTTTTCAACTATATTTAGTTGAAGGAACAAGGGATGAGACTGTGTCTCAACAACAATATTGTTTTAATATTGAGGAGGATCCAAAGACTTTCGGTGAAGCTATGGCTTCTAGGGATGTTCATTTCTGGAAAGAGGCAATTCAGGATGAAATTGATTCTATCATGCATAACAATACTTGCGTATTGTCTGATTTACCTCCTGGTTGCAATGCATTAGGATGTAAATGGATCCTCAAAAGAAAAATGATGGTGGATGGCACAATTGATAAGTATAAAGCTAGATTGGTTATCCAAGGCTTTAGACAAAAGAAAGGCATTGATTTCTTTGATACTTGTGCTCCTGTTGCCAGAATTTCCACTATTTGATTATTATTAGCTCTTGCAGCTATACATAATCTTGTGATTCACCAAATGGATGTGAAATTTGCATTATTGAATGTTGAATTAGATGAGGAAATATACATGAAACAACCTGAAGGGTTTGTGATGCCTGGAAATGAACACAAAGTGTGCAAGTTGAAGAAATCATTATATGGTTTGAAACAAGCACCAAAACAATGGCATCAAAAATTTGATGATGTTGTCTTGTCTAATGGTTTTACATTAAACCAAGCTGACAAGTGTATATATAGCAAATTTGATACTTATGGTAAAGGAGTTATGATTTGTCTATATGTGGATGATATGTTAATTTTTGGTACTGATTTAGAAGAAGCTGATAAAACCAAGAAATTCTTATCATCTAGTTCTGAAATGAAAGACCTGGGGGGGAGGCTGAGGTAATTCTTGGTATAAGAATTAAACAAGGAAACAATAAGATTTCAATTTCTCAATCTCATTACATTGAGAAGATATTGAAAAAGTTTAACTTTGAGAATTATTCTCCTGTTAGCACTCCTATAGATCCTAGTCTCAAGCTTCTACCTAATAAAGGATCTCCAGTGTCTCAAGTTGAATATTCAAGAGCTATTGGTTGTCTAATGTATGTCATCATCAGTACTAGGCTTGACATAGCATATGTTTGTTGGATTAGGTGTCTAAGCCCATAACTATAATTGGTATGTACTTGACCCGAGAGTAGCATGGTCCATTTCGGGTTGCCTTCACCAGAACAATTTGACAGGATGGATATTTGATAAAGAGGTTATTTGTGATTTATTGATATATTATAAGTATAATAAATTAATTGAGAAATCATATTGTTTAATTAATATTGGTCAAGAATTAATTTGGAATTAATTTAGTGATCAAAAGAGATTAATTAAATTAAGGGGACTGATCAAGTAAATCAGTAATACATATAGTTTGGGCCAATGATCCATGATTGATTAGTGATGGACTAAGTTTATGTGAGAGTCCATGAAGTGTTAGTCCATAAGGCTTATCATATGGATTATTGGATTAAAGGCCCAAGGAATGAATTAAGGTTTACAAGTTGAAACCCTAGGAATTCCACACTATAAAAGTCACCCCTTAGCTCCAAATTCATGACCCCAAGGTTTCTAAGAGAACCCTAGTTGATTTTTGTGGTTCTAGCCTCTCTCTCAAAGTCCTCCATTTGGTCATGGTGTTTGTGACTTGTTTAAGGCATCACACTTGAGGTGCTAAGCTCTTGAAAGGCCAACAACTACAAGCTACAAATAAGAGGTATTCTTCTAACTAGTTTTATGATTCATGTACCAAATTTGTATGCTAGATAGGTTTCATGCTTTGGATAATTTTTTGTTGCATGTATAACTAGAGAAAACTTAGATCCAAAGCATTAGGGTTGTATGTGCACCATAGGAGTGTTATAGTACATAAAATCCAACAGTGGTATCATAGACATGGGTAGTTTTCTGTTATATAGATGCATTGTTTAATTGTTCAAAGTTAAAAAAACCTGAAAAAATTGTTGTCTGACTGCTGGACTCGGTGAGTCCCATGAGTGGACTCGACGAGTTAGCTCACATGACCATGAACTCGACGAGTCCATAGCTTGGCTCGACGAGTTGGATCATTAGATGGCAGATTTTTCGATATTTTGGCCTGTTTTGGATTAGGATCATTACCACAAAATGTTTGGCTCATAAAATTCGATTTTACTGATATGGTAATGATTGTCAAATTCTAAGATAATTACTTGAATTTGTGAAAAACTAATTATTTGTAGAATTTGAAATTATCTTTCCATATGAATTGAATTAGTTCAATTAATAAAAGATAAAATTATATGATTATTTTATGAGTTTAAAATTTGAAATAAATGGATTTGAAGAGTTTCATAACTTGCCTCAAGTTATGGAACTTGGAAAGTCCCCGTTTATGACTAAAGAGAGTTATAAAAACTCGCCATCAAGTTTTGGAACTCAAAAGTTTTTTTAAGGAGTTACAAAACTTGCCATCAAGTTTGGAATTCAAGATTTTTTGAATTAAGTTTTTGAATTTGAAAAGTTTAATTAAAAGGTTTTAATTTGAAATATTGAATTCTAAAACATCTAGTAATTGAAAGGTTTCAAAAAGGTTCATAACTTAAAAATTAATTAAATAGTTTTTAATTTTGAAATTTTATAACCTTGATGGTTTGAATAGTTCAATTACACCTTATGGACTTTATTAAATTGATTAAAGTGTTTAATTAAATGAGAATTAATAAATCCATAATCATATGGTTTAAAGTTAATTAAACTAAGAGTATAATTTATTAATAGATTAAACCACCTAGTATTTTAAAAGTGTAAAATACACCCTTATACTATATAAAATTAAAAGTTTAATATTACATATATGTATAAGTAAAAAAGCCAGTCTTACCGTTAGTAGGCCTTATTCACGAAGCTGGTCTATAAGGAGTGTTTAAGGAAGCTGCCTGCAAAATGAACGCCATTGGGTATCCACTCTTACCCACCACACCCTTGACCAGTGGAGGGTTGTTAGCCGAACAGGTAGGATAGGACACAACTTCCATTAAAAGTATAATGAAATACCAAGTAACTAAATACGCTTATAAATTCCCAATCTTAGTTACTTAGGAAAAATGTGAATTTGATGCTAACCCATGAAATTGCACATTGCACCATATTAGTCGTTAGTGGAGCGTGTGTGGTTAACCCGCACACTAATATGGGACTAATGAAGGATGGCAATGGGTAGCTCGTAGTTTTTCATAGATCAATGGAGCGTGTGTGGTTAACCGGCACATTGATTAAGTGATAAATGAATTCGAGAGTACCAAGCTAATTTGCATGGTTATTCACACCTTGTTTGTGATCCTCGGCATCCCATTCACAAACTTGAAGGGCATAATCGAGATTAAACATGCGATTGAAAAAGCTCAATGAATCTCAAAGAATCTAGGAATTTCAATTCATTTAAAACCTAATGTTCTTTTTTGTTTTTCATGGTGGAAATTGGTAAATCGTCATTTACCTACCTTCAAATATTTTACAATTGGATTACGGCATCCCTCTTCCGAATTGTAGAATATTATGTTGGGTCCTAGCCTTAATATTTCATTTTGGGTGTTATATTAAGGACTTAAATCAACTAACTTGAATTTCTCCACTTATAGATGTCTAGGTCAGACAACAATGGTCTGCCTTATCCTGTTGGAAAAAGCTTTCCACATGAAGATGATATTCCATAATATCATACTTCACTTCCTCCACCTCCTCTAATAATTCTCCCTGACCCACATGTTCGTCGAATTGAAAAGTTCAAGGTCACTCAAACTCTATTGGCAAGCAAACTCCAAGATGGAAGGTCTGTGTGTGCACATGTCTTGGAGATGAAGTCACACATTAACAGGCTGGGAATGTTAGGAGTCGTTGTGTCAAGGAAGTTGGCTGTTGACTTGGTTCTTCAATCACTTACCGAGTCGTATGGTCAGTTTGTTAAAGACTAGTATATGACAGATCACGACGTGACCCTTATTGATCTTACCTATTTTCTAATTGCTGCTGAATCGACAATGATTTGACGCACTGGTAAAGCAAATGTGATTGGAAGATCTACCTCCCAAACTTCCATGGACATTGACAATGGAAACATTGGAAGTCCAGAAAAGTCTTCTCTTCCCAATGGAAAGGGAAAGACTAAGTCTGAGATTGTCCCGTGTACCATTCCAAAAGAGTCTGTTTGTTTCTATTGCCAAGAGAAGGGGCATTGGATGTGAAGCTGCCGTATTTACCAAAAAGACCACAAGGATGGTAAAGTCAAAGTGTTTGACTCCGCTTCAGGTAAGTCCACTATCTAACTCTATTAAGTTCCTACTTATAGATTCTTAATAACATGATGTGATAAGATTACATTTTGATGTTTGTAGGATTGAAGAAGAGAAAGGAAGCTTAAAGAAAGAGGAGGCTGAGTCTGATCGCGAAGAGATGGATCGCATGATTCGATGATCAGAATTGTGAGCTGCTACTTAAGAGTTATAATAGATTGCTTAGAAATATGTAGCAACATAGTTTTCATATGTATTTGCATTGTAAGAACAAATTTTCCGCATTTTATAAATAAAGAAAAAATTACAATTTTATCTCATTTTATATTTCATTACAATAGCATTTGTGAAAATTGATGTTTGTATGTTTCTATTTTTAGCAATATGGATTTGATTCTTTCGTTTGTGGTAGTATCGAAATTTACCAAATAAGGAAAGATTCTCATCATCAAAGTTTCATTTGGACAGAAGCTTGGAATCATGCAACTTGTATTGTATGATGAATGAGAACATTCATCTTTGGGAAATTAAGACTAATTCCTTGTTCACATATAGATGTGAGTCAAGTGAAGGACTAGGGAATTTAGTACAAATTGTTGTGTACTGGTCCAGGTCTACCACAAAGAACGATAAGACTATTCGTCATGATTTACTAAAGTTAGTAAATATGGTTATACTTACAAGATTAAGTGTAATTCTGAATCATTGAAAAAGTTTCAATGTATAGTAGAACGAATAAGAGGAACCAATTAGGCAGAAAGATAAAGGTTTCTCCAATCTAAAAGGAAAGGAGAGTACTCTAGTATCGTGTTTTATGATCATTTTAATGATTATGAAAACCATATCACAATTGATCCTCTAAGGACACCTTAGTACACTTGTATGGCTAAGAAGAGGAATCGTGAATTGTTGAAATGGTTAAGTCAAGAAGATCAGTCATACTTCGTTCCAAGATCAAGTCTTAGAGTCATACTCCAAGATTGTACATTGGGTGACATATCCTAAGCAGGTTTATAACACATCATGAAATGTGGAGTAGAAAAGTTTTCTTAATCATGCACATTTGTAATTGGTAGTTGTGATGTATTGGATAAGACAAAGACCAACTGAGACCAATTATATGAAGTGTCATTCTTGATAAGAATCCGCACTAACTCTTGAATATTTTTTTTATCAAGGAATGTTTCCTGACAAGAGAATCTTATATGTCAAGAGGTCAGTAGGAGTCTTAAAGACCTTGAAAAGCTTCAAGAACAAATCAATAAAAAATCTATCGTTTATCACTAGCACACGACTTGAGGTTTGTAACCTATCATGTTGACATATTCTTGTTTGTGTGCCCATTCCAGTTAAAGTTGACTATGCATGTGAGTTCTATGAGTTCTCAATTGCTTGCATAAGGCAAAGCACCTTGATCAGTGAAAGTTCATTAATCAGTAAGGGTGAGCTGATTAACAACTTGGAAGACATGGTAGGCCCTTGTGCTACCAAGTGGCAAGAAATTAAGATTGAACAAGTTCAGTCCATATGAGTTTGAATCTGCCATAGACCTTATCTAATGACAATGGTTGGAAATGACAGTTTCACATAGATAGGAACACACACCATAAAATCTAAGTGACATAAGGTTTCTCTCCGATTCATGAAAATGATTGTGAGGAAACACTTTCACTAAGTAGATTTTAAGGAAATAGCAGTTGTATTATTTACGTTCTCCTATTCAATTATGATTACGACATCCCTCTTCATAGTTCGAATTGTGAGAAATGGAAAATAGTTTGAACATTCGGAACTTATTGTTATAAGATCTGAATAGTTTAGACACATACATGAGCTTTCTAATAAAAGGTGTATGAGCTTAGATAAAGGCTTATCGAAGCATCTCGTATAAGAAATCTGAACTTTGGTAAGAAAGTCAATAAGTATTGATTCCTAGAAGTCCAGCTGATTTCTGGATACATGTCAAAGCTAGTGGGAGCATAAGTGTTATGCTAGTAAGAATATAATTATCATGATAGTGGGAGCATGATTATTATGTGAAATGTTGCAAGTTAGCAATACTGGTTATACGAAACAAAGGTTAAGAATTTGCAAAGTTGCAGAAAATTTGAAAAGTTGTTTCACTATAGTAAGAGAGAGGATACTTATACTTTATTTCGATTCTAAAAGTTTAGATTGAAGTTTTAATCAAACTTAGTCATGGATATATGAATACCATGTTAAAATATTTCAACATTGGAAATTATATATATGGAAATATTATAGCAAAAGATTGGTCAGGTATCATGTCTTTATGTAAGACATTATGAATCGTGTTCCATATGATTCAGGTATAGGATCGATTGCATATGCTATAATATTCACCTGTTCTAATTTTCCAAATGCCTAGGGCATTGAGAGGGAAAAGGGACGAGAACTGATTATGACTGAAAGTTATTAAACAACTGTTAAGGACAATCCAAGGTTCGCTAAGGAATGGTCACTTGTGGGCAGCTGGAAGTATAGTAATGGATGGACCATGTTGACATTATTATGAAGAGACAAGATTTTATTTATAATGAATTGTCATAGGGCATATATGGAAATGTTTCCATAATGGGAGTTGGATATCAAGAATCTATGAGTAAGTTAGAAACTTTTATGCAAGAAGGATGTTCAAAGGAATGTGCTTTGAATATGAGACTTAGTATCTATAGAGTTGTCTTGTAACAATTTCCAATGGAAAGTTTTGTAATTGGTAAAATCTCTGTGACTTGTTTACATTGTTGTTACAAAAGGATCACTACATATAAGCTTAGAATCTAACATATTACAGTAAGTGGCAAGGAGTTGGTATTCTTACACTTGCGATAAGGATATGGAATTGTGAAATGAGTATCATTGAAATGTTTTCAATTGATCTATTTCACAAAGTAAGGACCATATGTAAACATAGTGTGCATGCTTGGAGCATGGGATGACTATTGTTTTAATTCAAGTATTAAGTTGATCAGTCGAAACATTATACAATGAATAATATGTAATCGATATGGTGATTAAATAAGAGCTGTTTTATTTATATTCAAAAGTTTTGAGACCATATTGGATTCGATTATTCTTGTGTTTCACTTTGCATGTTTTGACTTCCCGAATAATAAGATTATTCAAACCATCCACAGTTGATCATACTTTGGAAGTAGGTATTGAGGAAAGACTGTCATGAATCCGACTGTATAATGTCTAAGCGTTTAGACATAGCACAAGTTTGCTACATTGTTCATGAGTACTCCTGTAATAAGATTTGAGTATTAGATTAAACCCACGCTCATCTGTATCACTTCATGGATTTTATCACGAGTGATTGTGAGACGATAATATCTTAGATTCTTGAAATAGAGACATATGAGTTGCAGTTTGCAATTCGGTTGCACATTGATGATGGGTAAACGCACCAGTAACTTGGTGTTATAAAACATATTGTTGTGTGTGATTTGATGAGTAAATAGAGCAAGCATATGAGTCGAAGTTTATCCGTTCCTTTTACCCTAAGATGGATAAAAGCGATATCTGTAGGCCGCTTGATGATTTAACGATGACACCCTAAGCGCTTGGCCAAGCCTTGACAGATTTGATTTGTTCAATTAGTCAATCGTCATAAATCGGAAATCGGGAAACAACACATGGACAGAGAGAATGATTATAATCCATGTCTCATGTCCATATGATATCTAGAATGGAGGAATATATGATCCCTTATCTAATGGATGCGTCATTGACTAGGTCAGAGTTCGACAACAGCTTTTGAGAGCTACGTTTGCTCGTCGGGTTTTGAAGTCGTACTTGCAGTTATAGTTATTAGACTTATCCAAGTGGGAGACTGTTGGATTAGGTGTCTAATCCCATAACTATAATGGGTATGTGCTTGACCCGAGAGTAGCATGGTCCATTTTGGGTTGCCTTCACCAGAACAATTTGATAGGATGGATATTTGAGAAAGAGGTTATTTGTGATTTATTAATATATTAATTGAGAAATCATATTGTTTAATTAATATTGGTCAAGAATTAATTTGGAATTAATTTAGTGATCAAAAGAGATTAATTAAATTAAGGGACCGATTAAGTAAATCAGTAATACATATAGTTTGGGCCAATGATCCATGATTGATTAGTGATGGACTAAGTTTATGTGAGAGTCCATGAAGTGTTAGTCCATAAGGCTTATCAAATGGATTATTGGATTAAAGGCCCAAGAAATGATATTGAAGTCCCGAAATGAGTGTAAGGCCTTAGATTTGAGTGTAAGGCCACCAAACTCAACTTTTATGTGTGTGCGGCCATGTGTCTATTAGTGGTTATATACCCTAAGTGTATTCATATATGTGTTATTACATGTTAAACTAGGATCCGTTTGTGCTCACAACTTCGTTCGACACCCGGTGATCCTATATCAATCTTTCTTTCGAGTTACTTACTTCAGGTGAGTTCATACCCCTACATTTTCCGTGTTTTTAATGTTTTCAGGGGGGGAATGCAAGCCAAACTCAAAGTACTTTATTAAGTTTTAAACTTATTAATGCAGTCCAACGATTTCCACGCTTAATAACATATTCAGATATTTTATCTCTTTTTGTAATATGTTGAACATAAGGGAAACCTCTATTTTTAGAGATCCAACTTCATAGCTTTCAGAAAGGTTTTTACAAAGCATTTTCCATATCAAATCTAATAAACTATAATGGGTATAGTTTGGGATAACTCTCTAAACAGTCTCTACTTAATCAGATTTCATAAATGAATTTATATAAACTATAATGGGTATAGTTTGGGATAACTCTCTAGACAGTCTCTACCAAATCAGATTTCATGGATGAATATATATATAAACTATGGCAGATTTAGTTTATGTTATATGTTTTCTCAGAAGTATAAAGTACAGTTATTCAAGGATAATTACTGTTTTATACTGTTTTCTCGCTAGTAAACTAGATTATACAGAATTGTGAGGCGCTACTTCGCTACTGTACCCTTAGGTGTACAGGGATAAATCCTATCATAGTATAACCAGCGTCTCCTGGAGGGAGAGCGTGAGATTTGTGAATAGATCTATTCGGGACTGACAATCCCACACCCGAGCTGCATCTTATGTTATCTTTTATATTTACTTTGGATGTTGTTGCTAAATGTAACCTATGTAAAAATTATTACTATTAATGCAATGGTTGTTGTACTTGATTTACTATACTGCATATGTTGTGATACTTGACATGACGTCCTCCACCCCAGAACGTTTCCGCCGTTCCGGTTTTGGGGTGTGACAGATTGAATTCCACACTATAAAAGTAACCCCTTAGCTCCTAATTCATGACCCCAAGGGTTCTAAGAGAACCCTAGCCGATTTTGGTGGTTCTAGCCTCTCTCTTAAATTCCTCCATTTGTTCATGCCGTTTGTGACTTGTTTGAGGCATCACACTTGAGGTGCTAAGCTCTTGAAAGGCCAACAACTACAATCTACAAATAAGAGGTATTCTTCTAACTAGTTTTATGATTCATGTACCAAATTTGTATGCTAGATAGGTTTCATGCTTTGGATAATTTTTTGTTGCATGTATAACTAGAGAAAACTTAGATCCAAAGCATTAGGGTTGTATGTGCACCATAGGAGTGTTATAGTACATAAAACCCAATAATGTTGTGGGAAGGCTTAGTAGATATACTAGTAATCCTAGTACACATCATTGACAAGCTGTAAGTAGAGTATTCAAGTACTTGAAAGGGACCATGAATTATGGTTTAACTTTTAGTGGAAATCCTTCTATTTTGGAAGGTTATTCTGATGCCATCTGGATTAACAACTTAGAGGATCACTCCTCTAGAAGTGGTTGTATGTTTCTTCTTGGAGGAGGTGCCATTTCTTGGGCATCCAAGAAACAGACTTGTATTACTAACTCAACCATAGAATCTGAGTTTGTTGTATTGTCTGTTGCTGGTAAAAAAGCTGATTGGCTAAGGAATTTGATTTATGAAACTCCACTCTGGCCAAAACCGATATCTACCATTTCTATCAGGTATGATAATGCTGCAACCTTGGCATTTAGGTGTATAATGGGAAGTCAAGTGTATAATGGGAAGTCAAGGCTTATAGTCAATTGTATAATGGGAAGTCTGGACATTTAGGTGTTAGACATAGCATGATTCGTGATCTCATCATGACTGGTGTGATATCTATGGAGTTTTTGAGAACTCAGTTGAAATTAGCCGATCATTTAACAAAAGGGTTAGCTAGAGATCCTTTGCACAAGGCGGCTATAGGGATGGGTTTAAAGTCCACCTAAAATCTTTTATATTAAGATACCCAATTCCCATCTAATGCAGTATTAGATGCTGAATACAATGTGGAAAGCTTGATATTTGAAGATTGGAACACATTATTATCATCATCCCAAGGTATGTGTTCAGTACTGCAAGTTAAAGAGGTTGAAATTTAATTTCTTAATAGTTCTTTGAAAAATTGCATTTGCAGGTGCAAGAACAAAAGAACTACCTATATAAGCAAGAAGTTTAGCTGCTTCAAGAAGTTGGCACTTGACTTTGATATGCTTATTGAAGGATGGGACACGAGCTAGTAAAATATAGTGTCAAGTTAGAACTTTGAGAATGTAAACTGTTGTGTATATTATCTTCATGTATTTAGTTAGAATAGAAAGGGTTCAATCCTTAGTGACACCCTGATATTCAAATATTTGGAATGAGTAATATACTAATGTGAAATTCAATCGTCACGATATTTCATTTATACATCAGTTTGTTATGTTTTTTGTTTTAAGTTAATCAAGATTACACTTAAATGGGGGAGGTTTGTTGGTGATTTGTTTCACTAATTGTATTTAAGTGTAATGGTTGACTTGTTGACCAAAAATCAATCTTGATGAATATTAAACAAGTACGGAAGGTGCGGAGTGCACACTTGTTTAAGTTTATTCAAGATTAAAAGTAGACTGTCACTTAGGGGTGAAGCTCCTAAACGAAAGGGGGTCCGGGGGCAACGCCCCTGGGAGTGGGGTCCAAGGGGCGGCAGCCCCTGGCGGGTCCAAGGGGCAGATCCCCTTGCTGGGGTTGAGCCCCTGCCAGGTCAGCGCATACATTTTTTTATTTTAGTTATATTGTTGTATTAAAAATGCATAAGAAATCCAAATTTTTAATATTTGACCCATTTTTGGTTTTTTCATTAATCCATATAGAAAACCCGGATTTATGACAGTTTTTTGACTGTTGGAAAACTGTTTTATGACAGTTTTGACATTTTTCAGACAAGGGAGATATTTAACCAATTTATGGTCAATTTTTTGGTACTCACGAAATTATTACATTACATTCTCTTAACTGAATCTCTTCTGAGTCTTATCCAATCAAAGATTAGGGAGTACCACCTAAATACTTTGATTTGAAAGTGGAATCACAATTCTCAGAATATCCAAGCGCCTTTATTACCTCGAAAATCTAACATAAAGTTTGCAACTTTATTGATCCTTGTAGTCCCAAGAGGTTTAGATGTTCTAGATCTGAAGAGTTTTGTTACATTGATCTCATACATGAATCTTGACTCACATTTATGCCACTTTTGACCTAGTTGAGAAATTAGACATGTATATCATCAAAGCAAGGATTTTTATGGACCACTAGTGTCCAAAGAAGCCTTCTGGAAAATATGAGCTTCAGGTTTAACAGATTGAAAGCTTAATCCATTAAGTTGTTAATTGTGCAGTTGCCACGATGTGGTGGCATGATTGCCATGACGTGGTGATTTCACTGACTGCAAGTGTTTTGTCGAGAAAGTTCCACGACGTGGCCAAAGGATGACCACGACGTGGAGGTCAACTGACGTTGTTTTTTGACCGTTGACTTTTGGCCAGGTTTAACTTTTGGTTAAATTGCTAGTTTTAGAAGGTAGACTAAGGGTTTACCTTGTGTGATTTAGTAATTGGTGTGTAGCACCCATTTCTTGGTTGTATGATTTGGTTAGTTGATGACTATGTTACGAGGTGAGTCTTCTCACTATACTATGTAAGATGTTAGTTGTCTTTATGACTCTTTCATGGAATACTAGGGTTTGGCCCCTAGCATTTGTATGAAAGACAAGGGTTTGGCCCCTGACATTTGCATTAAGGACCAGGGTTTGGCCCCTGGCATTGTATGGAAGACCAGGATCTGTCCCCTAACACTTATACAAGTAAAGACCATGATTTGGCCCATGGTAGAAAGTGAAGGTCAGAATACGATTTGGCTCATAGCATTCACTAGGGGTTGAAATAGACCCGTTATGTTATGTGTAGTATGTGGTATTTTAGGGAAAATCACTAAGCTTTGTGCTTACAGTTTCGTGTTTTAAATATTTCAAGTACTTTTGATTTAAAAGGGAATGATTCGGCTTGATCGCACTGCATCCTCCGTAGATTTATTTCGCACTATCTATTTGATACACTCTTATGTTTTGAGAGTACTTTGTACTCTGATTATCTTTTGAACAAATGAACAAATGCTTTTGGATATTTAAAAATGAAATTTTTACGTAGTATATTTCGGACCTTACATTCGCGCCCTGGCGGCTTCCGTAATATAAGAGACATTTGACGATTATCTTGGGCTTGTTTAGAGGGATCATCATAAATGATTGAAGTGTGTCATTCATGGTATATAAAATATTTAAACAAAGCTGCTCCTGTATGAAGAGTGATACATTGTAATGTAGCATGGGAATCTAGCGTTCCGACTACCAAAATGGTATATTCCATCACACCCCTTTCCTGGAAATTAGTCACTACATGAGAACAAAATATGTTTTTTGACTAATAGGTACATACATGTATATTACATTTTGCCTTGTTGATTAAGATTTATATTTATTGCTACTATTGTTTTAGCATTCTGCCTGTCCCCAATAACTAATTCTCAATGACAACATCCTATCGGAATCATTAATCAATAGCAATAAGCCCTGTTTAAATAGACTCATATACAGAATGTCAAGAAATAATCCGTAGAGTAGGCGATTCAATTAACCTATATTCAAAAGATAAAATTTCACCTCTACCATCAATAGGTTTAGCCATCACGTTTATAACACTACCCTAATAGGTCTCATTCACTCGTATTTTAGGAATTCTTCATGTGGCTTTTATAGAACTACATTCTTGTATTAGCAAACAATCACCCATTAATACAACACCAACATAAGTTGATTCTAAATTAAGAACAACACCTATTATACCCTCTTCGAATTCTACTAATTTACCCACCATTACTTTATCAAGACCATGAAAAGTTGGTCCCTATGCCAGTTGTAACATCCGGCTTCCCAGGTATGTCATTTTAAGTATTTATTTTTGAGGATCATTGACCTACTCGACGAGTTGGCGCTATAACTCGCCGAGTAGAGTCGGGATGGCCACGTGGGTTTAATGATCTACTCGACGAGTCCAGATGTAGACTCGCCGTGTAGGTGCTGTGAGTTGAAACCCTAAATCTTTGGGCCTGAGACCTATTTAAAGGTCCTTATGGCCTTCATTTGCGGCCACACATACCCTTGAGAGACACCATTCGAACTAGAGATCATAGAGAGAGAGAGGGAGCTAATTTCTTCACCTTAGAGCTTTCTTGCAAGGAAGAAGGAGGGGATTCAAGCTAGGCTGACTTGAAAGGCTCAAATCTTCTACCATTTCATTCAAAGTTGCTGCTTAAGGTATGAATCCCTGCCCATTTTCGTATGAATGGTAGATCTCATGAATCTAGGGTTCTTTTTCCCCTTTTTAGTTGATTTATGGAGTATGTGAAGGCCCTTTGACGCATAGGCATTAGATCTGGGCCTTGAAAGGTCCAGAGAGTCCCAATCATCCAGCTTTATGCCGTCCCATAAGAGTTTTGAGCCTAAGTTATCATTATAAGGGTTATTTTGTCAAATAGAGCTTGATGTGTGGTGCATGGACATAAAGGTTGAACCTTTACGTTACTTTTGGCTGTTAGAAGGCCAGATCTATAAGTTAGAGAAACAGGTCTGACCTCAAAAGGTCAAATGAGTATTGCCATGGAGAAAGCTCGCCGAGTCCATGAGAGGACTCGACGAGTCGGATCGGTTTGCCCCACGATTCGTGACTAGTGGTAACCCGTCGAGTTGGGAGGTTAACTCGACGAGTCGAGTGAGGCCTTAGAAGGATTCAGAGGATACACATGAACTCGCCGAGTCACATGAGTGCACTCAGTGAGTCTGGTCAAATTGGACCGTTGACTGGAGTTGACTTCAGTTGACTTTAGGGTTTGGTCAAACTGATTAAGAGGGGTCAGGGAGGGGTAGAATGGTCTTCTACCCATTATCTAGAATTATTATCATTATGCTAGGCGGAGGCTAGATCGAGGATATCGAGCACGAGAGTTTACTAGACATCTTACGAGGTGAGTCTTCTCACTATACATTACCTAGAGTGGTATCTATGTGCAGACCGGAGGGTCTTATGTGTTATGTGTTTACTTGAGATTATGTGCATTGTGATTTATCTATGCTATATGCAAACCAGACCGGACCGGAGGGTCCAACGATTTAGACCGGACCAGAGGGTCCAACGAGCTAGACCGGACCGGAGGGTCCTACGAGCTACGGGACTGGACGGTCCCGCTGAAACACATTGACCAGAGGGTCTTACCGAGTTATAGCCTCGAGTGGCTTATGTGCTGAATGTGGTATTTTGGGGAACCCACTAAGCATTTATGCTTACTGTGTTATGTGATATGTGTTTCAGGTACTACCGATGATCACATGAAGGCGCCGACATGATTTGTACACACTGGCAGAGGATTATGTTTTTGAGATTCTGGGATATGTTTTATTGTGATGACATTTGATACATATGAGATTTTGAGAATATTATATGAGTTTTATTGTGTTCGAAAAATGAAAAATTGTTTTAAAATTTACGTCGTTACAAGTTGGTATCAGAGCCTTGGTTTGAGGGATTCGGATACACCTTCGGGCATATCTGGACTCAAACTGAGGATTTGAGAAAAGTTTTCAAAAAGAAACAATTTTTCTAAAAAGAGTAAAAGATTTCCAGAACGAGCAGAAAAGAGCAGTGTGTACAATCAGCCAGCGCCCGAACGGTGATTTCCCAAAATACCCTTACGTTACGTGTTATGATATTATGTGATGTGTTTTGCATACTAGAGTAGGATAGGTAATTCATATGTTTGGACTAGAGTGGCCTGATTTGTGATGCCTTAGCCTAGGAGTTTCTGTGGCTGTGAGTGGTTTTGAGTGCACTTAGGTAGCAGATAGTAGCTTATGAGAAGTCTGCTACAGAGTAGGCTGGATTCAGAGAGGTATAGAGTACTTGCGAGTTGGGATCCTAGGAGGAGGACTTGGGGTGGATATGGATACGATGTGGAAGGTAGTATTGGGCCCGTACTACTGAAAGCATCGGATTGGTAAGCATTCCAAGTAAGAATCCTCAGGGTGCTAAGAAACAAGTAGGATCGGTTGGCCGAGTGTGAGTAATCCCGGTCGAGTCTCTGATTATTTTATGTTGTGTTTCAGAGGCATCATGGTGGTTACGCGCCACAACCCATGAGGCAGTGGTACCAGTGATGAGGAGATTCGTAGGTTGATTCACGAGGAGGTGGCCGCATCCAATCGAGCTGAGATTCCTGAGATGTTTGGGTCGATCAAGACCACGTTGATTGAGACATTTGACGAGCGATATGCCGCTCTTACCGAGGCTGTTGTTGCTGCAGCCACCGCAGCCGTCGCCACTGCCAGGCCACAGGGGGGTGACTCGTTGCTGTACCTAGAGTTCAGCAACACGAAGCCACCAGAGTTTGATGGGACTCAGGACCCGATAGCCGTGATGAGGTGGATCTCTGACATTGAGGGGTGCTTCTACACATGTTCTTGTCCGGAGCATCTGAGGGTACAATTCGCGCTGAACCAGCTTCGCTTGGGAGCGAAGGACTGGTGGAAGTTTGTGACAACTGACTTTACTACTGCAAAGCTTACTGCGGTGACTTGGGAGAGGTTCACCACTATGTTTCGAGATGAGTACGTTCCCCTGGTGGAGAGGGAGCAGTTGGCCCAGGAGTTCTTGTCCCTCAAGCAGGGGACTGAGTCTGTGACTGTGATCACACAGATGTTTCATGAGAGGGCGTTGTTTTGCCCTGAGCACGTGTCTTCTGAGCAGGCACGTATGAGCCGATATCTGAGCATTCTGAGGAGAGACATTCGGGAGTTCGTGGCGAACTCGACATACCGAACATTTGCCGAGCTCCAGGAAAATGCTCGGAAGAGGGAGATTGAGCTAGAGACTCAGGCCAGGGAGGAGGCGGAGTCTCAGAGGAGGGATAGGCGGTCGACACAGTCCCAGCCGGCGGCCAAGCGGGCAAAGTCCACTGATTCGAGATCGGGAGGTCAGAAGGGCCGCACTTGTGGGAAGTGTGGCAAGAGCCATGATGGGGTGTGCAGAGCAGGTGTGTGTTACAAGTACGGGAAGGAGGGGCATATCGCGAGGGATTGCCCCAAGGGATTTTCGGTGTGCTTCCATTGCAACCAGACTGGCCATAGGAAGGTCGAGTGCGCGCAACTGCTTCAGGGATCAGCGCAGGGATCTGCGCCTTCTTCTACTCGAGCGACAGAGAGTCTGCCCGTGAAGGCCGAGGCACCGAAGGCTCACGGTAGAGCCTTCCAGTTGACCGCAGAGGAGGTCCGCGCATCACCTGATGTTGTGGCTGGTATGTGATCTTTTGCTTATTCTTCTGTTTGTATATGGTGCTTATTTGTGATATGTTTAGGTACTTTTCTTGTGAGTTCTGTACCTGCTTTGGTGTTGTTTGACTCGGGTGCGAGTCGAACCTTTGTATCGCTAGCATTTAGTCGTCACATCAGTATCCGACGTGAGGCGTTGAGTCGACCTTTAAGAGTCTCCATAGCTGATGAGCATGCTGTTTTTGCGACTGGTGTGATCCGGGGATGTGTGCTTGAGATTTTTGGAGTCGAGTTTTCGATAGATTTGGTACCTATCGTGATGGAGGATGTCTGTGTCATCGTGGGCATTGACTGGTTGAGTCGATTCGGGGCTATGATCGACTGTGAGCGTCAATTAGTGACCATCCGGAACCCTAGTGGGGGAGTACTTACGGTATTCGGCAAGGGTACCCGATCTGGGTCAGCATTTTGTTTGGCTGCTCGAGCGAGGTAGAGCTTGCATCAGGGTTGCATGGGTATTCTGGCGTATGTGTCAAATACGCGGGATGTTACGGAGAGACCAAGTACTGTCGCTGAGGTTCCGGTGGTTAGCGAGTTTCCGGACGTTTTGCCCGAGGAGTTACCGGGTGTGCCTCCTGAGAGGCAGGTGGAGTTTCGTATTGATTTACTTCCGGGGGCGACACTTATCGCCAAGGCGCCCTATCGCCTTGCGCCGCCAGAGATGCAGGAGTTATTCTCGCAGCTCCAGGAGCTGTTGGGAAATGGATTTATCCGACCGAGTAGCTCGCCTTGGGGAGCACCGATCCTTTTTGTCAAGAAAAAGGACGGCTCGCACTGGATGTGCATTGATTACCGGGAGTTGAACAAGCTGACGGTCAAGAACCGTTATCGAGTCCCGAGGATCGGCAATCTGTTCGATCAGTTGCAGGGTGCATCTTGGTTTTCCAAGATCGATTTGAGGTCTGGTTATCACCAGATGAGGGTTCGTGAGGAGGATATTCAGAAGACAACATTTAGAACTCGTTATGGGCATTATAAGTTTGTGGTGATGCCTTTCGGGCTCACCAATGCACCAGCAGCATTCATGGATCTCATGAACCGGGTATGCAGGCCTATGTTGGATCGTTCGGTGATCGTGTTCATCAACGATATTTTGGTGTATTCGAGGTCTAGAGAGAAGCATGAGTAGCATTTGAGAGAGATCCTTGGAGTATTGAGATCGGAGAGGCTTTTTGCCAAATTCTCCAAGTGTGATTTCTGGTTACGAGAGGTCCAGTTCTTGGGGCACCTCGTTAATCAGAATGGGATTTTGGTCGACCCGGCCAAGATTGAGGCGGTTATGAGTTGGGAAGTGTCGGGATCCCCCACCGAGATCAGGATTTTTCTGGGGTTGGCCGGCTACTACCGGAGGTTTATCAGAGATTTCTCCAAGATTGCTGTTCCTCTCACCAAGTTGACCCGGAAGGCCGTTGCTTTTGTTTGGGGTCCCGAGCAGCAGACCTCGTTTGAGACTCTTCGCCAGATATTGTGCGAAGCTCCAGTGTTGGCTCTCCCTGAGGGAGTGGAGGACTTTGTGGTTTACTGCGATGCATCCATATCGGGGTTAGGTGTAGTGCTTATGTAGAGAGGGCACGTGATAGCATATGCATCGAGGCAGCTGAAGCCTCATGAGACGAGGTATCCTACCCACGATTTAGAGTTGGGGGCAGTGGTATCCGCCCTCAAGATCTGGCGCCATTACTTGTATGTGGTTCAGTGTACCATATACACGGACCACAAGAGCTTGAAGTATTTGATGGACCAGCCCAACCTGAATATGCGCCAGAGGAGGTGGTTAGACGTGGTAAAAGATTATGACTGTGAGATTCTGTATCACCCGGGCAAAGCTAACGTGGTAGCCGATGCCCTTAGCCGCAAGGCGGAGAGTGCCCCGATTCGAGACATATGCATGAGGATGACCGTGATGACTCTGGTATTGGATATCATGCGAGAGGCCCAAGCGGAGGCCGTGAGACCGGAGAACCGCAAGAGGGAGCAGGTGATTGGGCAAGTATCCGAGTTTGTGAAGGATAGTCGAGGACGGCGCGTGGTGTTGACGCGATCTGGGTGATTGTGGATCGGTTGACGAAGAGTGCTCATTTCCTTGCTATTAGTGAGAGATCTTCTGCTGAGAGGCTGGCAGAGATTTATGTGCGAGAGGTGGTAGCTCGGCATGGAGTACCGACGTCCATAGTGTCGGATCGGGATGTGCGTTTTACTTCCAGATTCTGGAAGAAGTTTCATGAGGAGTTGGGAACGCGATTGCATTTTAGTACCGCCTACCACCCACAGACAGACGGTCAGAGTGAGCGAACGATTCAGACGCTCGAAGATATGCTTCGAGCATGTGTTATGGACTTCGGCGGGAGTTGGGACACATACATACCCTTGGCTGAGTTTTCTTACAACAACAACCATCACTCGAGCATTGGTATGCCTCCCTTTGAGCTCCTGTATGGGAGGAGGTGTCGCACTCCCATCTGTTGGGGTGAGGTGGGGCAGAGAGTTATGGGCAGCACTGAGATAGTGCTGAAGACGACTGAGCAGGTTCAGCAGGTCAGACAGAGGTTATTGACGGCGCTGAGTCGTCAGAAGAGTTACGTGGATAGACGACGATCTGAGCTTGAGTTTCAGGTCGGAGATTTTGTGCTCCTGAAAGTTTCCCCCTGGAAAGGGGTGATCCGGTTTAGGAAGTGGGGCAAGTTGGGGCCTCGATATATCGGTCCATTCAGAGTGACCGCCAGAGTGGGTAAGGTAGCATACTAGTTGGAGCTACCTGTGGAGTTGAGTCAGATCCATAACACCTTCCACGTGTCCCAGTTGCGGAAGTGTGTGGCTGATGAGACGGTAGTGGTACCATTAGAGGACATTCAGGTGGATGCGAGCCTGAATTACATAGAGAGGCCGATCGCGATCTTGGATCGAAAGGTGAAAGTTCTGAGGAACAAGGAAGTGCCCCTGGTTCAGGTCCAAAGGCAGCATCGGAGAGGGTCCGATTTGACTTGGGAGCCGGAGTCAGAGATGCGGGAGCAGCATCCAGAGTTATTTGCGGAGCACGACTTCGAGGGCGAAGTCTGATTATAGTGGGGGAGAATTGTAACATCCGGATTCCCAGGTATGTCATTTTAAGTATTTATTTTTGAGGATCATTGACCTACTCGACGAGTTGGCGCTATAACTCGCCGAGTAGAGTTGGGATGGCCACGTGGGTTTAATGATCTACTCGACGAGTCCGGATGCAGACTCGCCGAGTAGGCGCTGTGAGTTGAAACCCTAAATCTTTGGGCCTGAGACCTATTTAAAGGTCCTTATGGCCTTCATTTGCGGCCACACATACCCTTGAGAGACACCATTCGAACCAGAGAGCATAGAGAGAGAGAGAGAGAGAGGGAGCTAATTTCTTCACCTTAGAGCTTTCTTGCAAGGAAGAAGGAGGGGATTCAAGCTAGGCTGACTTGAGGGGCTCAAATCTTCTACCATTTCATTCAAAGTTGCTGCTTAAGGTATGAATCCCTGCCCATTTTCGTATGAATGGTAGATCTCATGAATCTAGGGTTCTTTTTCCCCTTTTTAGTTGAGTTATGGAGTATATGAAGGCCCTTTGAGTCATAGACATCAGATCTGGGCCTTGAGAGGTCCAGAGAGTCCCAATCATCCAGCTTTATGTCGTCCCATAAGAGTTTTGAGCCTAAGTTATCATTATAAGGGTTATTTTGTCAAATAGAGCTTGATGTGTGGTGCATGGACATAAAGGTTGAACCTTTATGTGACTTTTGGGTGCTAGAAGGCCAGATCTATAAGTTAGAGAAACAGATCTGACCTCAGAAGGTCAAATGAGTATTGCCATGGAGGAAGCTCGTCGAGTCCATTAGAGGACTCGACGAGTCGGATCGGGTTGCCCCGCGATTCGTGACCAGTGGTAACCCGTCGAGTTGAGAGGTTAACTCGACGAGCCGAGTGAGGCCTTAGAAGGATTCAGAGGATACGCATGAACTCGCCAAGTCAAACGAGTGCACTCGGCGAGTCTGGTCAAATTGGACCGTTGACTGGAGTTGACTTCAGTTGACTTTAGGGTTTGGCCAAACTGATTAAGAAGGGCCAGGGAAGGGTAGAATGGTCTTCTACCCATTCTCTAGAGATGAGAATGTAAAGAGAGTATTGATTAGAATTATTATCATTGTGCTAGGCGGAGGCTAGATCGAGGATATCGAGCACGAGAGTTTACTAGACATCTTACGAGGTGAGTCCAACGAGCTAGACCGGACTAGAGGGTCCAACGAGCTAGACCGGACCGGAGGGTCCTACGAGCTACGGGACTGGAGGGTCCCGCTGAGACACATTGACCAGAGGGTCTTACCGAGTTATAGCCTCGAGTGGCTTATGTGCTGAATGTGGTATTTTGGGGAACTCACTAAGCATTTATGCTTACCGTGTTATGTGATATGTGTTTCAGGTACTACCGAGGATCGCGGGAAGGCGCCGACATGATTTGTACACACTGACAGAGGATTATGTTTTTGAGATTCTGGGATATGTTTTATTGTGATGACATTTGATACATATGAGATTTTGAGAATATTATATGATTTTATTGTGTTAGAAAAATGAAAAATTGTTTTAAAATTTACGTCGTTACAGCAGTGTTCTAGGTATTTTCATAGTGAGCATGATTAATTAAGAGTTTTCAAAGTTGGTCCTGGAGATAGGTACGTCGGGCGTAGGTCACTAAAATGATTGTGGGTTTTCCTCTCGTATGTTGGGTGTACTCATACAGAGGGAAAACCCTAAATTTTAGGGTTTGGACCCTATTCAAATGACTTTATGGCCTCAAACCCTTCCTTACCTCCAACCTCCGTCCCTTCTAGCCCTTATCTCAAAACCCTAATTATTGTGTGCAAGTTTTTAAGCTTTTTAGTGACATTTTAGTGTTCTTAGTGGTGAAGCAAAACCTTTTAAGTTTTGGGGTTTTTGGATCCAGATTCTTCACATCTTCGTGCATCTTCAAAAGGTATAAAGTGCAAACCCTGATGCTTGCCTTGCTAGATCTTGTTAGGTTGCAAGTTATGGCCTGTTTGTCCTAAAAACCTTGGCCAAATGAGAATGGTATACCCTAACCATTTGAACTGTCCTTTCAAGCATTTCTGAGTGTTTGGTGACATGAAAATGCAAGCTTGGTCCTTTGTTTTCTTCCATGCAAGAGTTATGGAGTGTTAGATGGTTGTATAAGTTAGGATTTTAGTTTTTAGCTCCTTATAGCCATGCAAAGTAATAAAGGTTGCAACATTATGGATTTAGATGTTTATTAGGTTTAGATCAGAAGTTTGGACAAAAGGTCTTTAAGCATTAAGACCTTAATAGAGAGTTTGATCTTCTGAAGGGTACACTAGGTGTAACCCTGAGTACGTTGGGTGTACTGGGTCGCTACCCTATAATCCTTCCAAGCGAAAGTAATACGTTGAGCATAATTAGGAGTATGCAGGGCGTACTACCAGAAAACACTCTCGGGCCATCTTTGGTTCTTGGGCCATTAGGGGTTTTGAGCCTTGTCTAGTTGGGTCTTGTATGAGAAGGGTAAAATGGTCTTTTGACCTTAGTAAGTTAAAGGATGAATTGGACCTTCGATTATGGGGATAAAATCCCGATTATTAATTAGAGTTGATTTTAGGTTATGATCAATGTGAGGAGCCGTAGTAGCAGCAGCCCAAGTGTGTGTTTTGGATATCTTTAGTTGAGGTGAGTCTTCTCACCACACTAGTAGGTCAAAGTTACCAATGTTGGTCCACTGATTTGTACATGTAGGATGTATGTGATTATGCGACTTTTACTGGTTTGATTATATGAATTATGCATGGATCCAATTTGGGCTCGTAGTCATTACCGACTTAGGGTCGATACAGACCGGAGGTTGATACGGACCCGACACATCTACTTGCTGTTATATAGGGTTGATACGCACCAATGGGTTGATACGAACCTGAGATAGTCGTGTGTTGTTATATTTATGTGTATGTTATGTGTGGTATTTTGGGGAACTCACTGAGCTTTGTGCTTATGATTTAAGTTTATGTTTTAGGTACTTTTGGTTTGAAAGGGAAGGGCTTGGGCTGATCGCAACACATCCACCCATGTTCAACATTTTTATGATCTTTGAGACTGTACTCTGATGACTGTTTTCACATTGACACACTTTTGTTGGATTGATATGGATACTTGATGATTTTTTATTAAATTAAAAATGAAAATTTACTTATGAATTTTGGGACATTACAAGTTGGTATCAGAGCCTTGGTTTGAGGGTTTTGGGCACACTTTCGAGTGTGTCAGAACTCAAACTGAGGAAATGATAATATTTTTGGAAGAAAAGTAAATTTCTAAAAGATCTTTACAAAATAAAAAAGGAGGGAGTGAGATGCGTTGAATCAGCCGAGCTCAAGTAAGTGTTCCGAAAATACCCATATCTATATGCTATGATTTGTATGCTTGATATATGAATTGCATGCTAGTGTAGGGCTATGGATACCTTCAGGATTTGTATGATAGAATTGATTGATATGTGTGATGCCTTATAGCCTAGGAGAATTGGATGCTATGTATTACTTGCAATTGATATCGACTCAGTTAATTGCTAAGTGTGTGCTTTAAAAGTTGTATACGAATAGGATCATATAGCCCTAGAATGATCGATTTATCCTCATTTCTTGTTCCTTTATTGGTTGTGGACTTAGGGTAGAATCATCATTTGACAGTCTATGTGATCCCATTTTGTGTATAAATTGCATGCATAAGGCAATCAACGGTGTTGGTTGAGGTTCTTAGTATTGTAGAGGCATTCAAATTGAGAATTCTGATAGTTGTCATTTTTTACATTTGCAAATTATTAGTTTAAATAATGTTCAGCTCATGTCTTTTATCAGAATTCTCGTACTGCTACCGTTTTGATGTCGTCATCTGATAATTCGAGTGGAGCGGTACTTTGGGAGCAACTGGATGCATATTTGGAGCTTAAATGGAGTTAGAAATGCAGAAGGATGCTAAGGAATGACTTGGAATTCTTAAACTGAAGAATCACATTCGAAACGAGCCGAAAAGCCATATCTGCGATCATAGATTTGGACATCTATGATTGTATAAATGTGTCGAGGTTCTTCAGGTTTGAAAAAGTCATCTAGAGAAAAAAAATTATGATCGCATATACCACTTCTGCGATCGCATTTTTTTGACGCAACTCTAAAAACTTCAGAAATAGCATCGTACTTCATTTAATGGAAAATATGGAAAAATCCCTATTTTTGCGATCTTATTTTGCATATTTGCGTTCGCAGATTTGGTTATCTTGTTCCAGAAGCTTCTGTCTTTCGTATAAATATGACCCTCCTGATCAGATTCGAGGGAAAGACGTTTTCAGGGGACGAAAAACCCTTCTGAAGGCAATTTCTGACACTTTTCTACACTTTCTGAAGATCTAAAGGCTATGAATCATCTCATGTATTTAGTTATCAAGATTAATTAGTTAATGTTTCTTTTTCTTAGTTTTAATTCAGTTTTAGCCATGTTTGGCTAAAACCATAGTTTTCAGTTCTGCATTAGACTAGTACTTTTCATGTGATTAGTTATCAGATTTGGTTTTCTTTGTGTGATTCTATCTAATTGTTTTAGTTTTGAGCTTAATGAACATTGTATTTTTAATTCTTGTTAGTCTGACCACCTAGCTAGGGTTTTATCATTCCAGTTAATTAGTTAATAGAATATGTAGTTGTTCTTTTCAACTAGTAATAAGTAACAAGTATCAGATTGGTTCAGTGTTAGGTATTTAACTCTGATATAAACTTAAATGTCATACCTTTACGCTTCCGAGCTTGTAAGAAGTATTTGGTATTGTTGGGAATTTTACACATATCTTAATGCAAAGAGCTTATTTAATTTAGAAAGTAAAAAGTTATGGTTAACTGAAGAGCTTGTTTTGGTTAATTTAACTAGGTAAAAGAGATTATACTAGAGCTTGTTAGTTTTTCTTAGTTCCAACTTAGATTAACGCACTCTGAATAAGCATATATGGGCTGATTGCATGATTAGAAAAGTCGCAGCAGAACTGAATTCATTTTTATTACTGAGTTTTATTTAGTTTATTTTCATTGCAATTTTTAGTTTTTAGTTTAAATAAAAAATCCCTCTTTTTATATTATTCTATTTTAATTACTAATATGTGCCTTATGCAAAATAGCATTGACTGTTAGGCTGTGTCCCTGAGGATTCGACTCTGCTTCCATGTGATATCTATTAGTGTAACCAGTAGTGAAAATATTATTTGCTTAATACGCCCGTGACAACGTGTTAACATATTGGCGCCGTTGTCGGGGACACGATGCTTCTAATAATTTTATGCCAAGAAATTTTCGTACAGGTTCACCTCTAGATTTTGATCCATAAATTGAAAGAACTGCAAGGAAACTAAAGAAAGAAGCAACAAAGAAAAAACAATCAACTGGTTTCTTTGGTTCATCGTCTTTAGTACCTCCAGAAATCACCACACAAGAAGATAGTCCCTTGTCGAAAGAACCAGATCTGACTTTTCCATTTTTTCTAAAATTACCCCCATCTTCACCTTCTGATAGCTCCTTTAAACATACTCTCCACCATCCTCTGTTAAATCCAAGAAAAAAGACTCTTCTGAAACCACATAACCTTCAGAATCTAAAAAATCAGTCATGAGTGACGCGGGAGAAGAAACAGAGAAGACTTTCAGAGGATGGGCCACCCAAGAGGTAAATCAATAACCTCTTTCTATCAATTTTCCAGAAGCTCAGAACTTCGAACTCAAATCTGGGCTGATACATCTTCTTCCCACATTCTGATGTCTAGAAAATGAAGACCTACATAAATTCCTTAAGGAGTTTCATGTGGTATGTTTAGGAATGAAGCCGCATGCTGTAATAGAAGATCTGATAAAGTTAAGGGGATTCCCCTTTACAGTTCATGACTCAGCGAGAGAATGGTTGTACGAGCTCCCATTAAATTCCATTACCACTTGGATAGAACTCGCGAAATTATTTTTGGAGAAGTATTTTCCAAAAACGTGAGTTTTGAGTCTCATAAGAGAAATCCTTGGTATCAAACAAGGAAAAAGAGAAGCTCTACACACTTACTGGGAGAGATTCAAAAAGTTGTTGGTTCGGTGCCCACAACTTGGGATCAGTGATTATCAGTTGTACAACTGCTTCTGTGAAGGTCTGCCACCCATGGAGAGACATCTGATAAATGTTTCTAGTGGCGGTTCCTTAGGTGATATGACACCAACAAAATCTGGGAGCTGATCGAGAAGTCGGCGATAGAGTCAAAGCATTCTGGAAACAAAGACGAGTGGTATACTGATCAGCCACGAGGAGTAAAAGAAGTCAGGAATGCTCATATGGAGTCCCAAATTTTTGATTTGACGAAATCAATGTTGCTATTTATGACAGAAAAAGTAGTGGTGAAGAAACAGTGCGGTGCTTGAAAAATGAACACCCAACATATATGTGTCCACTATTGCAAGAGAATGTGGCTCCAGTAAAAGCTGTCGGAGGATACCAACAATAGAAAAAATCTAATCAGCCTCCAAATTGTTATCAGAATAATTATCAACAAAGACAACAATTTCAACATATTTCGGGTTTTCAATAGCAACCGAATTTTCAGCAGAACATTCAGAATCATCAGTAGCAAAATTATCAGAATCCGAATTTTCATAATCGGTGTTCAAATCAGCAAGCCAATAGTTCCAATGTGGCTTTAGAAGATATTGGAAAGAGTCTTGCCACAAGCACCCAATCATACCAAAATGAAACTAGAGCTAGTATCAAGAATCTAGAACAACAGGTGTCTCAACTTGCCACTTCTGTGGGTTGGATGGAATCTCAAGGAAAGTTAGCAGGGCACACCGAAAACAATCCAAAGCATAATGTGAGAGTTATTTCCTTGAGAAGTGGTAAGAGTTATGAAGACCCAAGAATATTTGAACAAGAAAAAGAGGATGAAGAAGAATCTGAAGAAGTTTTAGGTGATAAAGAAGCTGAAGAAGATAAAGGAACAGAAACTTCAAAACCAGTTAAGCCAAATTTGAAGGAGTACAAGCTCTTATGACAATTCCCATCAAGACTGAAGAGTACAAAGCACGAAAGAGAGGATGATGATATTATTGAAATTTTTCGTAAGGTTGAGGTAAGCATTCCACTTTTAGATGTTATCCAACAAATCCCTCATTATGCCAAAATTTTAAAGGAATTATGTGTTTCAAAGAAAAAATTTAAAACTAACGAAACATTAAAAGCTGGTGAAAACATTTCAGCTATTTTGCAAAAGGGTTTACCTCCAAAATGCAAGGATCCGGGAGTTTTCTCGATTCCTTATAAATTTGGTGACCTTAATTTTCCAAAAGCTATGTTTGACCTAGGAGCTTCAGTCAATGTCCTTCCTTTTTTCTGTTTTTGAAAAATTAAATATAGGTGTTGGGTATAGAAGATTGCGTCATTGGGCTTTTTGCTTTAGTCCATTTTGTATACGGTTTTGGGCCTGTCCAACCGTCATTTATTAGGGTTATAGTATCTATATATAGTGCATGCATGCACCGTGTATGGAGAAGTCGTTGATATCATTATTGTAACCCTACCACACCTCTACAGTAGCAATTCTTAATAGAGTTCTTCTGAGGTTGTTTCTTGTTAATCATTCAACATCAGTTTGATTCATCTTGTGTTCTTATTTACTTTGTGTTCTTGTGTTGCTTGTTAAGAATCTTATCGATCTTAAAGACTTTTAATCTCATCAATTGGTATCAGAGCAGGAAGCTGTGTAAATAATACGCATCTTTTCTGTTAGAAGAAAATCTTTAGGGTTTCCGCTTTTATCGAATCCATTGGAGCTGTCATCACTTTATTGACGCTGTTCCTAGATCTCGATATTACCCTAACTCAATATTTACAAGTCTGATTCTTGACAGGTACGCAGATCAAATCATCATGTCTCTCGACGAATCTCAAAACAATCCCATCAACATCTCTAACAATATTGGCTCGACCACAAGTATTCCGATCCTATACACTCATGAATATGAGGTATGGGCTCTTCCTTTTGAAGACTATGTTCTTGGTTCAGAGGATAACATATATTTTATCTGGGAGGCCATTACTTTGGGTCCTTTCGTTCACTAAAGAACCAACAGAACCATCAAGACATAGAAAGAGTACAATCAGCTAATGGTAGATGTGAATGAAGTTCCTCAAGATGAGAAGGACAAACTGATTAGCAATGTAAAAGCAATGAGGATGATCGAATTCGCTTTACAATATGATACCTTTCGTCTGGTGAGTACGTGTACTACTGCAAATGAAATCTAGGAAAGGCTTAAGGAGTTATATTCCACCGATGAGGATCTCGAGCATTCCATCCAAACTCTTCTACTTTCGGAGCTTGGTGACTTCAAGCAGAAGCCTGAGGAAAGTCTTATTCAAACATCCAATCGTTATAACCATCTTCTGAGTAAGATGATTAAGCACGGAATTGGCAGAGAGGTGATCAAGCAGAAGGTCACTTTCATGAGTGGCCTAAGACCTGAATGGATGGCGGTGGTTTCAACTGTTAAAGCACATGAACAGTTCAAGACTTACTCGTTGGCAAAGCTCGTAGGGATTCTCAAGTCACATGAAAGTGTTGTGACAAAAGACTCAAAAGTTGTTTCTAGTTTGGGCTCTTTGGCACTTGTGGATAAAGGTAAATCCATGACCGATGAAGAACCTGAGACTGATCTCTCAGAATGTGATCTTACTAGTGAGGAGTATGCTTTGATGGTGTCTAACTCCATGCGGTTCGCTAGGAAGAAATTCCCTTCTGCCAAGAACCGAAACTGTCAATGGAGTTATAGCTCCGAGAAGGCGAAGGAGGAGAACAAAAACACTTCTCAGAAGGAAGAAGAGAAGAATGAAGAAAAGCTAGTTGGTAACTATGGGTATGACTGCCACTACTGTCACGGGCAGAATCATTTGGCGAAGGATTGCATGTTACGAAAGTTGAATGAGAAGAAAGAGGGAGAAGATGATGAAGCTTATTTCAAGCGTAAGCTGGAGGAAATCAAGAAGAAGAAAACTAATGATAAATTTATGCCTGCTTTGGTTGTGCAGGAAGATGTCGCAGAGAACGAGTTCGGTGGAGTAGAAGTTTGGTCTACTGACTCGGAAGATGAAGAAGTTCGCAAGCCCACACATGGAAGGGCATTTGTTGCGAAGAATGAAGGCTCTGAATTTACTGGCAGATGCTTGATGGTAACAACTGGTGTGTCACAAATGAGAGGCTACACAACAGATGGCGGGTGTGAAGAAGCGAAGGAGAGGGAAGCCAAATGCTTTACCGCAAAACCAGTCGGAGAGCAGATCAATGAGTGTGATCAGTTGATCAAAAAGGTAAATTCCATCCTTGAATCTCTTAAAATACCCGTATCTAATTATGAAAAAGAATTAAATGATTTAAAATTCACCTTCTCCAGTTTAAGTGGCAGCCTAAAACAAACTCGCCTCACGAATTCTAACCTAACTGATCAAATTAACAGGGTGTCTTCCAAGAGTGAGGAGCGAAGGATGTGGATAGAGAAGAAGGAATTAGAGTTGGTTAGGGCAAGAGATGAATTGATTTATTTACAATGTGACAATTTAATGTTTTTGAAACAAAGGAATATTTTTTGCTTGATTGTTAAACGTCTTTATTCCAATATTACTCAGTTGCAGTTAAATTGTGAGATTGGCAATAAGATCCATAAAATGATTTTGCCTTTCCTTGAAATAAAGGAAGATGAAATAGATGCTGATTGCTATAATTGTGAATCAATTGTCTCATTAGAAGAAACTTCTGAAGCCTATAGAATTAGACTGGACAAAATTGAATCATTTATTAAGTCCAAAGACCACAAGGACATGCTCAGAAACTTACTGGATGAAAATGACAGATTGAAAATAAAGACTGAAACTGTACATAAATTTGATTCGTCTAGTTCTAAGTTGAGTTCAGATAAAAAGATCAATGCTGAAAATACATCTGAATTTCATGAGGACAGTGACATGAGTGAAATATCTGTAGAGGATGAGGTTGAATGTTCTGAATTTATTAAAACAGAACCTAAACCAACAAAAGTCCTTATATCCGAAAACTCTGTTAAGTTCGCTCGATTGTCTAAAGACAAGGTCAAAGTCCTGAAAGAGAAGGCTGTGGTATACCAAAAGGTACAAACCGTACCAAATCAAGTGTACACTACCACTGGAGTTACTAAGGATCATACAGTTGAGCTAACAAACATAGTAGATGAAGATAACGTTGATGGTTGTGATGAGTATTTTTGGTCAGCCCCAATCGACAATGCAGATGAAATAAAAGGTTTGTCAGAACGAACCTCATGGAGAGTGAAAAACAGATACGTAGCTGAACCAATAAACAAACCATCGAGTTTCAATAAAGCTAGTGCAAGTGGCACCAAGGACGTTCAAAGTGAATTTTCGAAAGGAACAAGCGAAACTAACAGTACAAGTGAACCTCAGTTAGTGAAAACCGAACCTCATGCCAGGAAGGCGAAACCGAATGTGAATATTCACAAATCATCCAAGCAACTTGCAGAGCAGAAACGTCAACGAAATAGGAGATATCAGAAAAATCTCAACGAAAGGAAGCAGTTTTGGCAATCCCAGAACTCCAACTATGTACGTAAAGAAAAAGCTTCCAACCAAAAGACAAAAGTACATCCATAGGCGAAACCCAAACAGTGTTCACACTGTCATTCTTATGCTTCACAGAAACAAAATGGTGGTTTCGCTCATAAGTCATCAGTTCCAAAAAGGTTTCTGAAAAACCCAATCCTCCTCACTCTCTACCAAAGAAAACTCCTATCAAGGATGTTAAAGGGAAGTGAAAGCTTGTCTCAGATTCTGAAGTTCAAATAAAGAAGACGATCACTAACCCTATGAAGGATAAGAGAGAATTTGTTAAGAATCAACATAAAGAAAACCAAACTGATTCAAACAAAACAAGTAACAAAATCAAGGTTTTCACCATTAAAAGGAAAGACGAATCCACTTTAATAAAATGAACGTATATGATTGATCTTTCTAATGCTTTTCCTTATTCTGTAAAAGTCTCACCAGGACCCAAGCAACTTTGGGTTCCTAAATCCGCTTAACTTTTGCAGGTCATACGTGACGAGCAGTGTGACGATGAATGGTATATTGATAGTGGCTGCTCGCGTCACATGACAGGAAGAAATGAAGAGCTGAGAGAGTTTCATGCTCTCAAAGATGTTGGATATGTAAAGTATGGTAACAATTCCTTTGGAAAAATAAAAGGCTACGGGATGATCACAAATGGAGATTTTTCCATCCGGAAGGTGGCTTATGTGGAAGGGTTGCAACACAATCTAATTAGTGTTTCATAGATAGTTGTGGGAACTGGCCTGAAAGTATCCTTTGATGATGAAGGATCAGAAATTATAGAGAAAAAGACGAAAGCAGTTCTATTGAAGTCACAACGAAAAGGGGAAATGTACCCCTTAAACCTAAATCCCATAAGACGGAAGCCTGCTATATGTCTGCTAACGAAGGCTCACTTTGATGAAAGCTGGATATGGCACCGAAGGCTTTCGCACCTTAACTTCAAAGGCATCAACAAGCTAGTTCTTGGTGATCACGTGCGAGGGCTTCCTCTCTTAAAGTTTGATAAAGATCACTTGTGTGCAGCATTCGAAATGGGGAAGCAAAGCAGAAAGAGTCATCCAACTCTTGTAAACACAAAGATCATCGAGCCTCTTGAGCTTCTTCATATTGATCTATGTGAACCGTATGCAATCGAAAGTGTTGGTGGTAGTAAGTATATACTTGTTAACGTTGACGATTTTTCCCGTTTCACTTGGGTATATTTTCTTAAACAGAAATCAGAGGCTACTCCAAAGCTGAAGAACTTTATAAAGCAAGTGGAAGTTCAGTTGCGAAAGCTGGTTCGTAACATCGGAAGCAACAATGGGTTGGAATTTAAAAACAAAGAGTTTGAAGAATTCTTATCTGAAAAGGGAGTAACTCACAACTTTTCTGCTCCCTACACTCCATAGCAGAATGGCGTAGTTAAAAGACGAAACTGTTGCTTATGTGAAGCTGCCCGAACCATGCTTAGTTTCGCTTGTTTACCTCTGTATTTATGGGCTGATGCAATCTCCACAGCTTGCTACACTCAAAATAGATCCTTCTTGAATAAGTGATTTACCCTTACTCCATATGAAATCTTAAATAATCGCAAACCTAACGTCAAATTTTTCCATGTCTTCGGTTCCAGGTGTTTCATCTTTAATTCTAAAGAAAACCGAAGCAAGTTCGATGTGAAGGAAGACGAAGGTATCTTTCTGGGTTATTAGCTGACCTCTATGGAATATAGGATTCTTAACAAAAGATCCAAGAAAATGGAAGAAACTTATTATGTCACGTTTGACGACAACTACTTGAAGAAGAATCAATCAAGCGAAAGTTAAATGGGAGAGATCTTTCCAACACCAAGTCCAGTCACAATTCCAATAGCTAAACTTTATGAGGAATACATGCTACTTTTTGATGAGCCAGAGAAGGCTATCCACTATGAAGCAAAAGCAACAGATAATAAAGTCAATGAAATAAAGAAGATAATCGATGATGCCAGAAAAGAAATGGAAAGCGAACCTCCGGTCTCAAGCGAACCTTCAAAAGAAAGCACTCCATTGCAGGGGGAGGGTTCGTCTACGACAAATAAATCCGATTCGCCTTTCCAGGGGGAGAACCCATCTCCAACCATGACCCATGAAAGTCCACTCGAGGGGGAGAATTATGAACCTGAGGTTGAAACCGTCTCATCATTGGAGGGGGAGAATCAAAATACAAATGCTGATTTGGATGTTCAATCAGAATTCGAAGAGGAAGTCAACGCTGAACTGGATCCTGCCTATGATCCATCCTACCCTCTGCTCACAAAATGGACAAGAGATCACCCAAAAACTCAAGTTATTGGTGAATCATCTGAGGGAGTTCTTACACGCTCTCAACTGAAAGCGAAGCAAACTGCTTTATTCTCTCAAGTGGAATATTGCATGTTTAATTCATTCCTCTCCAAAGTTGAACCGAAAATGGTTTATATTGCACTCGATCACTCTGATTGGGTTCAGGCTATGCAAGAGGAACTCAATGAGTTCGAATGAAACAAGTTTTATAGATTGATTCCCACACCACCTGATGCATTTGTGGTCGGTCTAAAATGGGTGTTTCACAACAAGATGGATAAATAAGGCAACGTCATAAGGAACAAAGCCAGACTTATAGTGAAAGGATATTGTCAGGAAGAAGGGATCGACTATGAAGAAACTTTCGCTCCAGTAGCAAGGTTAGAATCAATTCGAATCTTCTTGGCATATGCAGCACACAAAAACTTTGAGGTATTTCAGATGGATGTCAAGTGTGCTTTCCTGAACGGAGAACTAGAAGAAACCATATACGTTGAGCAACCACCGGGTTTCATGAATGAAAACTATCCCAACCATTTCTATATTTTGGATAAAGCCGTTTGGTCTGAAGCAAGCTCCTAGAGCCTGGTATGAAAATTTAACTTGTTTTCTAAATATGTCCAAGTTTAAACAAGGTTCGGTTGACCCAATCTTCTTTCGCAAGAAAAAGGGTGACCATTTAATGATCGTCCAAATCTACGTCGATGACATCATCTTCGGTTCCACAAATTCTAGCCTAAGAGCTGAATTCCGGAAGTTGATGGAGACTAAATTTGAGATGAGTTCAATGGGTCCAATTAACTTTTTCCTTGGATTGAACATAAGACAGGGACCAGAAGGCATTTTTATCAATCAGGAGGCTTACACAAATACTTTATTGGCGAAGTTCGGCATGATGGGAGACTCAAGAGTGAAAGTTCCAATGGCTTTCGGGACGAAGCTAACACCATCTCTGGAAAAACCGGCTGCTGATATGTGGCTCTATCGCCAAATGATAGGGTCTCTAATGTATCTTACAGCTAATAGACCAGATATTATGTTTTCTGTTTGTTATTGTGCTAGGTTTCAAGCCAATCCACGCGAACCTCACATGGTGGAAGTCAAGAACATCTTCCGATACCTGAAGCGAACCTCATCTCTCGGCATATGGTATCCAGCGAAATCAGGATTCTTCGTTCAAGCATTCTCTGATGCCGATCTAGGAGGATGTGGTCTAGATCGGAAAAGCACCACAGGCAGTTGTCAATTTATGGATGGCAAACTCGTAAGATGGCAGTCCAAGAAACAAACGTGTGTATCATTGTCCACAGCCGAAGCTGAATATATAGCCGCTGCATCTTGTGCTTCGCATGTCATTTGGATTCAAAGTCAGTTAAGAGACTATGGCCTAAACATGAAGCGAATCCCACTCTATTGTGACTCTGAAAGCGCAATCTGAATATGTCACAACCCAGTGCAACACTCAAAGACGAAACACATATCACTGAGGTACCACTTTATCAAGGATCAGGTGGAAGATGGAAACGTTGAAATTCATTTTGTGCGCTCCGCTGATCAATTGGCTGACATATTCACGAAAGCCTTGCCTGAAGCAACCTTCAACAAAATACTCCAAGGCTTAGGAATGATGGAATCCGAATCTGTACCGAAACCCCTTTCGCCTCATTAAAATTTTAACAAGCGAAATAGAGCGAACGCTCGGTCTATTTCGGTTCCGAATTTTTCGGGCACCGAATTGTACTGAACGCTCAGTATGTTTCGCTTCGTCCATCAAAAGGCGAACGTTCGGTTGACACTTTATGTTTACCTTTTGTACATTTTATTTTTTCCTTTCTGTTTTTATTTCTTTTTCAGAAAAATCTAAAATGCAAAAATATTTTTCCTTTCTGTTTTTATTTCTTTTTCAAAAAAAAAATCTAAAACACAAAAATATTTTTCCTTTCTGTTCAGTCATATCGAAAATGCAAAAATATATTTTTTAATTAATTTGTTTAAACTAGATTGTTTTACAATTACTGCTTGTCTCAACAAGGTATCATGGGGAAGGTATCAACTCTTAATCTATATACTAGCTAAGTATCCTTAGAAGCATGCTGCTGCATGTTGTCCAAAGTCTCGACGACTCTAGAGTGAAGCCTTAATGATTCGATATATACAAATCGTTTCTTCCCAATCAGTCTGTTAAATTCACTCAAGTCATGAGCTACTTTACTCTGCTCACATTGAGTTAAGAGTTATATGCTTGGTCACTTTCGTATAGCAGAGGTACTTTCGGTTCTTTAACCACCTCACCATTTTTCTTCATTACTTTCGCATTCATACTTGTAACCCTTGAGACTCTCAGATATTACCACTGAGGTTTATGGTTACACAACATCTGTGTTCCTGATCTTAGTTTCGTAAACCACGATCTATGTGAAACCCACAATCCAATACCTTACATGAATTGACGGTGAACAATTGACTGTTCTAGTTTTTCACCCATGTATTAACGAAACCACTCATGTGGTATGTACCAAGAAATCTCTTTTATTTTTTTGAGATCTTTATGAAATTGTCTAAAACTAAGACATTTCTTCCCAAACGATCCTGTTTTATTTTTGTTTTTGAGATTTCTAAAATTTTCCCAAGTCACTACAAAATTATCAAACCTACTTAGTGTTTAAAGCTACACTCGCTATACAAGTACTTCATCCCACATTCGTTCTTATATCAAGTTCGTAGTTTGGTTGAAGCGAAAGCCACCCTTAAAGACGAAATTAAAAGATGCCTTTCAATGTTTCTTAACAAACATTTGATCGTACTTCAACGGGAAACCACACAGACATTTCTAAGTCTCTCTTGACTTTGAAAGAAGAGATTCGTGCCCGAGATCTTCACTCTCATGTCTCTAATGACATCACTTAAATCCCATAGATATAACTTGATTTATTTCTTTTTCTTTGGCACACCATTGCACGAAAGTCTATTGACTTTCCAAAAGTCTTGTTCGTGGTAACTATGGCTTATTCCTCTTACAGGATGTTAAGGTATCTCGCTTCCACATGGGATTATTCAGGCGAAAGGAGCTTTGTTTATTAACTTAGAATATGATGCGTTAAAGGATAATATGAAGAGGCGGGGAATGGATATGATTTCAAACTAAAGGCGCGTGAATTTGAAACGTCACCAATTGATCACGCCGCCTGACACGCTTTTGAGGGTAACAGTTGTCAAATCACGTCTAATCAGGCGTCGTTTCAGAAAATCACGCTTACGTTATCATTAAGGATTTTCTCTCTCCTGGTAATCGTAGAAAGGGATTTCGCATAATTCTTTTCTCCTTCACCACTTACAAAATCTCTCGAGCATTCAAAAGGCAAATACTCTCTCTACTGTTCATCTTCCTCACCAAGCTTCAGCAATGGCAAAATCATCTTCAGTTCACGAACACACCGCTCAATCCACTCTCCTCACAATCAAACCTGATCATCGACTTGGATCCATTCCAGTATGATGCTTTTATGTTACAGATCGTCGAATGCCTTAAGTACTCACCACTGGTACATGCTCTTACCAAAGTTGAACACGTGCCAATGTCACTCCTATCTCAAGTTTACTCTTCAGCAAAGTACGTCAAGGCTGAGGAGCGTATTATGTTTGAGATTTTCGATAAGAAAACTTCTGTCTCCAAAATTAGGTTTTGCTCTCTTTTAGGGCTAACCCATGTGGACTCAATGGTGCATCCTGACCCAATCACTAATGCTCAAATCTTCGAGATGTTATACAAAATGGGGTACACTGATCTTCTCTCCACCATCACAAAAGTCAAGAAGTCTTGCCTACCTCCTCAATGGAATGGGTTGTTTACCCTTCTCTTTAAGGGTTTTTCTGAACGGGTAGCTGGATCCGATGGTGCAAGCAAAGCTTTCATGACCATCATCTATGGTCTATACCATGGTATCAATCTTGATTATGGGTCTATTCTCTGGACTCAATTGGTTCAAAGTTTGAATTCAACTTCTCGTCACACCGAGATTTCATGTGGGAGATTTTGGACCATCGTTACCAAAAAGGCTATGGAGAAATTTCAAGTCCCACTCATGGCGTATTCTTTAATATTTGCAATTGCTACTTTCCACACCACAAAGATCATCGTGGCAGACTCTTCCAAGTTTCCGTTCATCGGTCCAATCCCTGAGACGATGTACAGGTGTGTTTCCGGGGCTAGTAAAGTTATTTCTGAATACAAGAAACAATCCTTTTCAGGTCCAAGGGTTTTTACTCCGGAGATGCAACATTCCCTCGATGAGGCTGACAAGTCAAAGAAAGGAGGTAAAAAAAGGGACAAAAAGAAGGAAGTTCAAGAGGGACCCTCCTCTAAACCTATCACGCCTAAGAAGCGAAAGGGTCAAACCGCTGAACCTTCGGTTCCTAAGAAGCGAAAGCTGCGAAAGATGACTATCAAGCCAAAAGTTTCTTCAACAAGCGTTTCTGATTATGTACCTTCGGATCACCCAGTAGCAGAGTCAAGCGACAGCGAAGATGATCTGTCTGAGGGTTCGCGTCGAGGTGATTCGCCTCCACCTTCCCCAAATCGTGAGGTACATGTTTCTGAAACCATTCAATCTCCACCTCGTTCTTCTATTCCTATTTCGATAGTTCCTTGCCCACCTCCAGTTTCATCTCAACCACCCACTTCTAGACCATTACCACCACCATCTTCACCGAAACAACAACCACCACCACTACCACTACAACCGAACCAGCAGTTCATGTCAACGCATCTGATGCGGGGGCACAAACTTCTAGTTTTGAAATCCCTATTACTTCTAAACCACTTTCCCCACTTCACTCCGACGAGTCTGACACCATTCTTAGTGGCAACGATGTGGAGTTTGACACATTCCACTATAGCCCCTTTACCGTTCAAAGTGACAGTGATGATAATGCCCCAGTCACTAAACGACATCTTAAAGCCCTAAATGAGAAGCTCGGAACTTTGCTTGCCTCTGCATCTTCCTCTTCTACCACTGAATACTCCGAAGCAACGGTCAAGGCCCTGTTCTCTACACTGGTCAAAGAGCATCAGGAATCGATTGATAAGGACACCAAAGCTGTGGAAGCTTCTACAACTTCTTGTAAGCAAGCGACCGAAAATGTCGAAAAACTAATCTCAGATGCTCGATTATTTTTGGAATCTCTCCATGCGGCTGCCGAAATGAATGCTAATACGGTGAACGCTACTATTGAGAATCTCACCACTTCGCTCTAGGATGAGAAGGAGCATTTTGAAAGCATTCATACAGGGCTTAAAGCTGATAATACAGAGCTCCACTATTCAATCAATTCTCGTCTTGATCAACTCCAGACTGAGTTAGCCGTGGAAAACAAAATCATGGACGAACTGGCTCTTCGCACTACTCAACTCAAAATTCAGACTCTAAAGCTCAACCAAGCGAACAAGGTTATGGATGTGCTCAAGTCTGAAAAGACAGTCATGAAGACATGTGTGGGTGATATTAGTATCCTACTCACCAATCTGCTTGATGCTTATGACTCAATCCTTACCATCAGTGTCCGCCGACACTTAGCAGAAAAACTCCGTCCAGCACTTGAGATCCTGCATCGCCTTGAGGGTGTTTCCGAGGCGGGTGCTCCTCGAAAACAAGGGGGAGAAGTAACTCAAGAACATCCTACTCAACCTCTAACAACCGAAACAACTCAGACTCTTCCGAAACCGAAAGTCACCAATGAACCGAAGGGTAATGCAACTTCGAGTTCCAAAGGAAAGAAAATCATCGGCGAAAGTGAAGAAGAAGAAAAAACTAAAGAAGAGTTGTTAAAGCGAAAGTAACGTGATCGAACTCTAGATGAAAATCTCAAAATTACACAGGAAGCCGAAGAGAGGGAACGAAAAGAGAAAGAAGTCCATGACATGTTGGAAAGCAGAAAAACTCTCTTTCCATTGTGGATATTGGAAAAGTTACTGAAAGAAGCAATCGAGTCTCCAAGCACTCATTGGCTTGAGCCGGTCATTTCTTTTGACTTGGAGAATTCTAAAGACTCACAGTTTGATATGTCAATCACCCGAAGGGCATTCGTTTTTCACAGCTTCGAGCCGACAGCATCAATTCCCTCTCCTGACGTGAAAATTGATCGATCTTTAATTGATTACTATCTTGCTTTTTCTTAACCTCAATACTTGACTTGGAGTGCACAGAAGATTACATCGGTCAAAGTTCTAAAGCCAGTCGCTGCAGGAAGCTTTATCAATGTGAAATTTCGGGTGACTCGAGGTTTTAAAAACTCGGTTCATGAGATCTCTCTTGCTGATCTTCCGAACCTTAACCCCCACGATTGGATCATGCTCACAATTTTTCTGCTAACCGAAGAACAGAAGTATGACCCTATTCTTGCTCACATAAAGCGAATGCTGGTCTCATACATACATGAAGTCGCGAAGCTGGATTAGGAGATCGCCTCTGCCTTGAGGAAAAAGCCAACTGTCAAACCAATTGGTAAAGCAAGTGATGTGAACAAGATGCAATTGGGCAAAATAGACACAAAATATCTCACAGTGATGTTCACTCGTGGAGAAAACCAAAAGTGTCTGTTCGCCTTACCCGACAAACACCTGTTATCCACTACCTGTTTCGAGCACATCTAATATTATAAACAGTTGCAAACAAAATGACGATGCTATTAAGAAGAACTTTAATGACATGCTTCGCTAGTATATCAGTTTTCGTCATTCTCTACTGGCTATCATACCGAAGCTGTTCAAGACAGTGAAGAAGAAAAAACAGGTACATCAGTAGATTTCTCTTGCCTCAATTGACGCAAAGGGGGAGATTGTTGGGTATAGAAGATTGCGTCATTGGGCTTTTTTGCTTTAGTCCATTTTGTATACGGTTTTGGGCCTGTCCAGCCGTCATTTATTAGGGTTACAGTATCTATATATAGTGCATGCATGCACCGTGTATGGAGAAGTCGTTGATATCATTATTGTAACCCTACCACACCTCTACACTAGCAATTCTTAATAGAGTTCTTCTGGGGTTGTGGCTTATTAATCATTCGACATCAGTTTGATTCATCTTGTGTTCTTATTTACTTTGTGTTCTTGTGTTGCTTGTTAAGAATCTTATCGATCTTAAAGAGTTTTATTCTCATTAATAGGAACTTTAAAAAGGCTGGGACTATTATCAAGTTGGTTGATCACTCGACAATACACCCAAAAGTTGTACCGGAGGATGTTCTTGTCTAAGTGAATAATTTGATCTCTCCCGCTAATTTTTATATTTTGGACATGGGTAATTTGGACATATCAGATATATACTCTATTATTTTAGGTAGACCATTCATGAAAACTACAAAAACAAAAATATATGTATTTAATGGCACAATTTCAATGGAGTTTGATGAGGAAGTGGTTCATTTTAAAATAAATGATGATGATTTTCCAACTAATAAAGTTTCTGTTAATTATGTGGGTACCAACGGTCCTTTATCTGAGGACTGTTGTGAGTTTTCTAATGTCTTTGTTCAAGAAATATTTGTAGATAGGAAGTTATCTAACACATCAAAAGAGCTAGAAACTGAAAATCTTAGGGGAAAAGAAGGGAAATTATATAGGTGCTGAAAATAAGTTGACAGAAGCGGATTAATCTAAAGAGGAAAAGATGATTTCTGCTAAAGAAACATCAGAGAAGAAACTTGTCACACCCCAAAACCGGAACGGCGGAATCGTTCGGGGGTGGAGGACGTCATGTACAGTATCACAACAATGCAAAGTAGTAAACAAGCAACAACATCATCCATTGCATTAATAATATAATTTAATACAAGTGTGTTCTGTCAAGTTATATAGACACCAAAAATATGAATCAAAATAAAAGATGAGTCTTGAACGAGCTCCATCTTCTCAAAACCTGGCACCGGTACCGGTCTACTGGTCACCTGAGAATACAAGTTATTTTGAAAGAGTTTATCAGCTTTAAAGCTGGTGAGATCATAAGTATATTAGCGTCTGTGTTTGTATGAAAGTGTTTGTAAGTATGTAGTGTATAAGTTTAAAAATGTTTGTAAGTGTTTGAATTCTCCTAGAAAACCCTATGTTTCCTACTAAAAGTAGCCTTCTACCAAGGCATCTAGTGGTCGTGTGTGTGTCTCTTGTAAGAGTATGTATTTTCCCAAATCTGACTATCATTAACCAAAAATATAGTTTTTACATTACTGTTTATTGTGTGAAGATCACAAAGTGAATGCAATGGGAAAATGAAATAGTACTGTAGTGTTGTATTAAGTAACTACTGTTGTACTAACTACCTTAAACCAATTGTTATTTAAAGTACCATGTGATCGGCCTGTACCATACTACTGACTATAAACACGACGATGTAAGACGTCGGAAGAAATGACGTTTGGCACCCGTAGACTTGCAAGTCCCACTGTAGCGAGCAGCAAGGTGTAGGATAGTCAATCCAGTATAGATCTATACACAAACTCAACGCTCTCCATTTAAGGAGATTCTGGATACAAAACGGGCCATGACAGGTGATGCCATGCCCCGTTACGTGGCTCACATAACTGTAGTAATGTTCTAGTATATGTATGTGCTAGCTGTATTGTGTGTTCTCTCTCTGTCTAGCATGTATGTATGTTCTCTCTTTATGGTATTGTTTGTTTCTCATCATAATATTCTCTATCTGTATGTTATGTTTTCTCTGTATGGTATTGTTTGTTTCTCATCATAGTATTCTCTATCTGTATGTTATGTTCTCTCTGTATGGTATTGACTCATGTATGAACTGACTCTTTGTATGTTTCACTGTTCTAGTAATAGTATTAGTATCTCCCTAAACTATACCTATTATAGCTTACTAGTAATGTTTTTGAATGTATGAACATGTTTGTATACCTTTGCTACCCAAAGGTATTGAATAGAAAGAAGTAACCTTTTATATCTATATACATATACATAATATATGACTAGGATTCAAACGACCTTCGGACAAACAACCGATACCCTAAGTCCACAACCAAACAAGGAACAGGAAGTAAGGTGAGCTATCAGTCCTAAGTCCTTTAAATCCTACTTATATAACTATATCTATATAGATACACATTTAACAGAATATAAGTTTAAAAGAGTTTAATAAAAGTATTTGACATGCAAAAGAGTTTGTAAAACAGTTTGAAGTAAAACAGTTTGATAACAAAGTTTGAAAAGTAAGAAATCCACTTGTTTAGTAGTTATTAATCACATGTGATTGATATAATAACTATAATAGTTCAACTTGTATTCCCCCCCCCCCCCCATAAAAGCATTTAAAATCATTTAAAAGGTTGATTAAGGGGTATGAACTCACCTGTAGTAAGTGGTTTGGATGAACGGATGGTATAGGATGCTAAGTGTCAAGTGAAGACTTGAACACACACAAGGATCCTAGTTAACATATAATAACACATATATGTATCCAATTAGTCACTAAACAACTAATTAACCAAGTTAAGACATCCTAGGACATGTAAAACACTTGATTCAAGTGTTATAAGTACTAAGGATTGCATCTAAGGGTTGTAGGGCTTGGCTATTGAGTTTAGGGTCCAAGGGTAAACTCTTTATGAGTTTACGGTTTTGGGACCAACCCCCTTGGAGTTTACGGCCGTAAACTCATGGTACTTCTACCATTTTGTGTTTTGAAGCTTTAAAAGTCATAATGAAGCATCCTAACTTCAAGTCTAAGCCTTAGGAAGTGATTGGGGCACCATTTCACCCCTTTGTAGAGTTTACGGCCCACGGACCATTTCTCCATGAGTTTACGGCCGTAAACTCTAATGGTTATTGGTCTTTTTGATGTTTTAAGTCCTATACACTTCAAGGATGTGATCTAGACTAGTATCCAAGGCTTGGTAAGGGACTAGGGCACACAATGGCCCATTCATTAGGGTTTACGGTCCAAGAACATGTTTGGACCGTAAACACCTTTGATCTTGTGATTCTTTGTGTTTTCTAGATGATTAAGAAGTGTAACAAGCCAAGTTAAGAGTACTTACTATGTAGAAGCTTGAAAGGGTGTTAAAAGTCCAAGAACACTAGTGTGTGTTCTTGGTGTTCTTGGTGAAACTAAGAACACTTGAAGATCTACACAAATGGAATGATTTCACGGATGGAATCATGTAAGATCACTAGATTAAGTAAGATATCAACTAATTAGGGCAAGAAACACTTACAAAGTTGAAGATCAAGAAGGAAAATCGGATGATACTTGAGAGGATTTGAGTTCTAGTTCTTGAAAGTGTGAAAAAGTGATAAAAATGGCTAAGTGCCATATTTATACCCCTTGGGGTTAACGGCCGTAAACACCATGTTTAGGCCGTAAACTCCAAACTCTTGGAGTTTTGAGACTTTATTGTTGCACAATAAACCCTAGGTTATCCTCTCTCCAGTTATCTCTTGAAGTACTAACTTTAAAATACTCAAACTGATTCCAAAAAGCTTGAAAGTTAGCAAAAACAGTTCTGACTTCTATTGAAGTGACTGGTTGTACAGAATAGAAATTTCGGGTTGTCACAAAACTGAAAAGAAAATTGCTTTTTGGGAAAAGAAAATGAGGGATAGGTATGTCTGATATGAATCTGAAAAGAAGAAAATCCGAAGAGAAGAATGAGAAGATTTCTGGAAAGAAAAAGATCAGAAAAAGAAAGAGAATAAAAAATCTGAAGAAAAACTTATCTGATAACAATATGAAGTCTTTCCAGCTTGCTGTGCAAGTTCCAAATCTACCAATTCTACCATATCTGAAGGGATCTGGAGTAACAAGGAAACGAGTTGAGCTTTAGAGAAGTCCCTACCACACCAGTTAGCAAATCTGGTTGGGCAAAATCGAGCCAACGACTTTAAAAATGGGAGGCTTTCCGGGAGGCAACCCGATGACTAGTTTATATTTTTATGCTTTTAAAAAATAGATGGTCGCAGTTCCAACCAAGCTTTGGGAAATCATAGGATCTTCAAAGTTGCTGAAATTCATATTTTTCGCCAACATCTTCATCAAAATAAGAAATTTCTGCAAACTTATCAGGTACATTCATTCATTGCTGCACCCTTTTGTTTTTTATATGCCTTATTGTGCTGTTCATTCCTCTCTGAGCATTGAGGACAATGCATCATTTTAAGCTTGGGGAAGGGGTTAGTGTAAAAATTTGCATTTTAAATTTTTTTTTTTAGTTTTTAGGTTAAATTTTTTCAATTTTGCTTTTTGCATTTTATTTTTTGCATTGCATTTGCATATAAAAAAATCAAAAAATCAAAAAATATTTTCCGTTTTATTTCTGTATTCATAAAATAAAGAAAAAACCCAAAAAAAATTTATTTCTAGTTATTTGTTTTTTTATTTTCTACATAAAAAATTTAAAAGAAAAAATTGAGAAAAGATTAAAAAAAACGAAAAAAGTTACATGAGATGAGGATATTCATGCATTCGATAGCTCTGTATAAACGGAAAATGAAAGTCCGAAGTGATCAGATCAATAGTGGTAAGTTCAGTAATAGTTCCCATAACTAGGAGTCACAAAACACCGTGATCTAAGACACCAGCTGTAAAAAATAAAAACAAATGGCATACCGAAACACTGTGTGGGTGGTAATAACAGTTCATGATTATTTGATTTGGAATGTTTAAAAATAACACTGTTCGACAAGTTTGGACCCCCAGAACACGAACCTATTTGTTGACACGCATTACCCTCGCGGTAACAGAGAGCCTTATATCATATCCACACAATCAGATTAAAAGAAGGGTACTAACTGTCATATTCAATACTCAAGTTAAAGTTCAAGCACTTAATTGAAGAAATCTCAAGAAATTCAAAATTTGATTGAAGAAGTCAAGCTGAAGACAAAGATTCAAAAGTCAAGTTCAGTCAAATCAAGAGCCACAATGAAGACAAATCTGGCAAATGAAGAACTGTGTGATATGATATTTGTTGTTCTCAGAAAAGTGAAAGCATAGAGTTGGGCTCTTATGGGGTTTGGCCCACTGCTTCAGCTAAATCTGATTTGACGTGACGGGTTCATAAGGATGCGTTAAGCCTGGTTCTTAATTATCTAGTCTTAAGGACATGAAATTCTGAAATGTGTTATTTTCACTTGCAAGGCTAATTAAGGTATAAAGTTTAAATAAAAATTACAATTGGTTATTGGTTCACACCATCAAGCTTCTTCCTGACTTTGGGAACCTGTGAAAGATGGAACGTATTGTAATGATTGCTTAGGTAGTGATTTCATTGGAGCTTTCCTCGGTGTTAAGTTTGATCATGTGAAAAAAAAGAGTGAAATTTTTAGTTTAAGTTTTTAGTTTCCTTCATTTTATTCTAAATTCTTTTTAGGCCATCTACATCTTTCCATTTGTTTATAATGTATAATCTTCTTATTACTATCATATTTTGTACATTTTCATGTCATTAGTTTAAATAATGTCCAGCTCTTGTCTTTTATCGGAGTTCCCGTACTGCTAGCGTTTTGTGTCGTTTTCAGATAATTCGATTAGAGCGGTACTTTGAGAGCAAATGGATACATATTTGGAGCTTAAATGGAGTTGGAACAGAAGAAGGATGCTAAGGAATGACTTGGAATGCTTAAATTGAAGAATTACATCTAAAACGAGTCGAAAAGCCATATCTGTGATCGCAGATTTGGACATCTGCGATACTATAAATGTGTCGAGGTTTTTCAGGTTCGAAAAAGTCATCTAGAGAAAAAAACTAAAATCTGGGATCGCATACACCACTTCTGCGATCGCATTTTTGTGACAAGGCTCAAAAAACTTCAGAAATAACATCGTACTTCATTTAATGGAAAATCTAGAAAAAAATCCCTATTTCTGTGATCGTATTTTGCATATCTGCGATCGTAGATTCTCTTATCTTGTTTTGGAAGCTTCTGTCTTGTGTATAAATATGACCATCCTGATCAGATTCGAGGGAGAGACGGTTTCAGGTGACGAAAAACCCTTCTGAAGGCAATTTCTGACACTTTTCTACACTTTTTGAAGATCTAAAGGTTGTGAATCATCTCATGTATTTAGTTAGCAAGATTAATCAGTTAATGTTTCTTTTTATTAGTTTTAATTCGTTTTTAGCCATGCCTGGCTAAAACACTAGTTTTTAGTTTTGCATTAGACTAGTACTTTTCATGTGATATGTTATCAGATTTGTTATCAGTTTTGAGCATAATGAACGTTTGACTTTTAATTTTGGTTAGTCTGATCACCTAGCTAGGGTTTTATTATTCCATTTAATCAATTAATAAAATACGTAATTGTTCTGGTCAACTAGTAATATGTAACAAGTATCCGATTGGTTCCGTGTTAGGGATTTAACTCTGATATAAACTAAAATTTCATACCTTTACACTTCTGGGCTTGTGAGAAGTATTGGGTATTGTTGGGAATTTTACACAGATCTTAATATAACTTTTCTAATCTTAATTAAGAGCTTATTTAATTTAGACAGTAAAAAGTTAGGGTTAACTGAAGATCTTATTTTGGTTAATTTAACTAGGTAAAAGAGATTATACTAGAGCTTGTTAGTTGTTCTCAATACCATCTTAGACAAAATGTACTTTGAATAACCAGATTTGGTTTGATTGCATGATTAGGAAAGTCGCAGCAGAACTAAATTCGTTTTTATTATTGATTTTTATTTAGTTTATTTTCACTGCAATTTTTAGTTTTTAGTTTTAATAAAAAATCCCCTTTTTATATATTTTTGTTTTAATGACTAATATGTGCCTTACGCAAAAAGGCAATGACTATTAGGCTGTGTCCCTGAGGATTCGAATCTTCTTCAATGTGATATCCATTAGTGTAACCAGCAGTGAAAATATTATTTGCTTAATATACCCGCGACAACATGTTAACAAATTCCTAGGAAATCCTAGGTGATGTCATAGTAGAGTTTGTATGCAGTATAGCATCGGGTTGGTATATGGATTTAGTGTGGTGACTTAGAGGATTCAGGATGGTTATTGAGGAAAGTAAAAATGGGTGTGGAAGGTAGTATTGGGCCCATACTATTGAAAGCACATGATTTGTACTCGAGACAAGGATGGTCTTAGAGATTCTAAGGAGATCGGTGTGGTGGGAGTTTCCTCGAGTTTTATTCTGATCGTTTCTATGTTGTTTTTCAGTTTGAGTATGATGGTAATCACTCGAGGAGGAGGTTCTGGTTCAGGCTCTAGTTCTGGTTCTGGCTTGGGTACAGAACCGATAGATAAGAGACTACGCAAGTTTATTGCAACCAAGATTACTCTCGGTATCTTGGATGCTACTCCAGTAATGTTTGGTACCATCAAGGATGGGATTATGGAGCTTCTAGATGACCGACTTTGGGCTTTTCGAGCTGAGATCGTCGCGGGTTACTTAGGGGGACGAACTCCCTCGTTTCGGGAGTTCAAGGCTTGTAGAGCTCCAGAGTTCTTTGGAGTTAAGGACCCTATTGCTATCTGACGCTGGATCGTTGACATGGAGACTGCTAATTAGACGAGGTTTTACCCAGAGGAGGAAAAGGTAAAGTTTGCATCCTGCCTGCTGAGAGACCGAACACATGATTGGTGGGATGAGGTCGGCCGAGCGTTGGGATCTGTGGCTTTGGTGACCATGACTTGGGGAGAGTTTGTTAGGAGATTCTAAGAGGATTTTGCACCGACGATAGAGGTGTAATAGCTGGTGAGGGAGTTTCAGGACCTTCGCCAGACTACTGGGACGTGGCGGAGATCACCGGTAAGTTCCGTGAGAGAGTTTGATGATTCCGCAGTATGCTGTAGATGAGGAGATGAAGAAGATGAGATATCATGACATGTTGAGGGATGACATCAGGGAGTTTGTGAGCTTTTCAGGGTGAAAGACCCTGAATGACATGATTAAGAGGGCACGTGAGCGGGAGATTGAGTTGGAGCTTCGGACGAAGCGCAAGACGAAGCAGGTACAGATAGCCGTGGGCCAGGCTAAGAGAACCAGGACTTCTAAATCGCAGTCTATGGGCCAACAGGGTCGGAGTCGCTACGGAAAGTAGGTGTGATAAAAACGAAATTCAACCTTGCAAACATGACTTCAGCAAAAACAATGATAAAAACGAAATTCAACCTTGCAAACATGATGTAAACAAAGGAATTAAGTACAGTGGATGTGATTTTGCCTTAGATCTCTTCAAACAAAAGCTTCTAGTCGAATTCTATAATCCATAGCTCCTAGGGATGTGTCTGGCCTCCAAAAGTCGCTAAAACGTTCTAGCAAAAGTTAGGGTTTCGAACAAAAACGATCCTTAAATAGATTCTGAAAAACGGTGCAACACGGCGTGTTTAGGGAGCCAACACGTCGTGTTCTTCATTAAAAACGCGTGTACATCAAGGCACTATTCCATCGGCATTTTTCATCTCAACACGTCGTGTTTACGGATAACACGCCGTGTTCTTCTTTAAGTTCTTCTTTTTCTTCAAAATCCAAGATCCAAGCTTCCAATTGCCAATTCCGCTTCTTTTTCCTTCTGAGCATGTCTTTTTTGCTGAAAAATAAATTTTAAACTAATTAAGTACATTTTGTTCTATATTTGAAACAAATACAACATAAAATATTAAGATAATACATGTATTATATGATTAAATATGTCAATATCAAGGGAGTTGGGATACTTACCTTCCACTAGCCGAGTTCTCCTATAACAACAGTAATCATGCCGGTATTGATCGACCACCCTTCGAAATGTTGTATGGGAGGAGGTGTAGGACCCCAGTTTGTTGAGGTGAGGTCGGACATCGGGTCATGGGGAGTACTGAAGTGGTGCTCAAGACCACTAAGTTGATACAACAAGTGTGTGACAGGTTGTGGGTGGCGCAAAGCCGACAGAAGAGTTATGCAGACCGCTGTTGTTCAGAACTCAAGTTTCAGGTGGGGGACTGTGTGTTTCTGAAGGTGTCACCTTGGAAGGGTGTCATCTAGTTTTAGAAGTAGGGCAAGTTGGGCCCTCTGTTTATTGGTCCCTTTAGGATTACCCTCGGGTGACCAAGGTTGCATATCCGCTATATTTTCCTGATGAGCTCAGTCAAATCCACAACACTTTCCATGTCTCTCAGTTGCGGAAGTGTGTATCCGATGATTCTACGATGATTCCTTTGGATGATATTCAGGTCGATGAGCACATGAACTATGTGGAGAGGCCGATTACGATTATCGACAAGAAAACCAAGGCTCTACGCAACAAAGTGGTGAACCTGGTGAAAGTGCAATGGTAGCACTGTAAAGGCTCTGAATGTACGTGGGAGCCTGAAGATGAGATAAGGGAGCACTACCCAAAATTGTTTGCAACAACGGACTTCGAGGATGAAGTCTGATTTAGGTGGGGTGGGGGGGGTGAGAGAGAGATTTCTAACGCCAGTGTTCCAGGTATTTCATAGTGAGCATGATTCATTAAAAGTTTACAAATTTGGTCCCTACGTTGGCGTACAAGATAGGTACGCCGGGCGTAGGTCACTAAAAGGATCGCCGATTTTCCTCTCGTACGTTGGGCGTACTCATGTAGAGGGCAAACCCTAAATTTTAGGGTTTGGATCCTATTTAAAGGACTTTATGGCCTCAAACCCTTCCTTACCTCTAGTTTCCATCCCCCTTAGCCCTCATCTCGAAACCCTAATTCTTGTGTGCAAGTTTTGAAGCTTTTTAGTGATATGTTGATGTTCTTGGTGGTGAAGGAAAACCTTTGAAGTTGTGGGGTTTCTCTCAAGCTTTTGGATCCAGATTCTTCACATCTTTCTACATCTTTAGGAGGTCTAAAGTTCACATCTTGATGCTTGCCTTGCTAGATCTTGTTAGGTTGCATGTTATGGCCTTTTGTCCCAAAAACCTTGGCCTTATAAGAATGGTATACCCCAGACCATTTGATCTGTCCATTCAAGCATTTCTGAGTGTTTGGTGACATATAAATGCAAGCTTGGTCCTTTGTATTTTTCCATGCAAGAGTTATGGAGAATTAGATGGTTATATGTTAGGGTTTTAGTTTTTAGCTCCTTGTATCAATGAAAAGGCATAAAGGTTGCAACTTTTTGGCTTTAGACGTTTACTAGGTTTAGATCTAAAGTTTGGACGAAAGGTCTTTAAGAATTAAGACCTTAATAAAGAGTTTGATTTTCTGAAAGGAACGTTGGGCATAACCCTGAGTACGATGGGCGTACTGAGCTGCTGCCCCGTAATCCTTCCAAGAAAAAGTAGTACATTGAGCATAATTAGGAGAATGCAGGGTGTAATCTCAGAAAACACTCTTGGGCCATCTTTGGGCCATGGGCCATTAGGGGTTTTGGGCCTTGTCTAGTTGGGTCATATATGGGAAAGGAAAAATGGTCTTTTGCCCTTAGTAAGTTAAAGGATGAATTGGACCTTCAGTTAGGGGGTTAAAATACCAATTATTGATTAGAGTTGATTTTGGGTTATGATCAGCGTGAGGAGCCATAGTAGCAATAGCCCGAGTGTGTGTTTCGGATATCTCCAATTGAGGTGAGTCTTCTCACCATACTAGTGGGTCGATGTGACATCCCCATTTTCACGTCTAGAAAATACCGATTATGCTTCATTTTTAAAATCAGAGTATACTTTTAAAGAAAAGTGTTGCGGAATTTGTTCCCAGAAAAACATGATAATGATATTATTAAAGCATTTCTGAATAAATGCATTTTGTTTGTATTAAAACTTTGGGATGTCATCGTCAATACAGAAACATAAGCATAAATAGACCTTACATGTATTTACACTAATGATTTTCATCTACTTTAATCTCTCAGTGTAATGTAGCTTCGTATCGACACATGTGATACAAATAAACTGAGTGGGTTAGGTTGGGAAACTTGGTGAGTATATAGGGTTTTCAACCCACAATAATAAATTTATCATGTTTCATCATCACACAATTAACCTAATTACCCATCCCCATTATCTTCTTTATTTCTTAAGGATCTACCCTAAGAATCATCTATCATTCACATTTTCATTCCTAAGGATTCTCCTAAGGAATAGGCATGAAGTCCATCGTTGCCTATGGCACATCTGCCAATGTTATCTACTAGGCACAACTGCCACTATTATCATTTAGGCGCAACTGCCAATATTATCATTTAGGCACAACTGCCAGAATTAAGATGTTCTCTATTATGCGCAATTGCCGATATTATCATTTAGGCGCAGCTGCCATAATTATGATGTTCTCTATTAGGCGCAGCTGCCAATATTATCCTTTTTGCGCAGCTGCTAGGATGTTTAGTGTACATCGTAGTTCAAAAACATCTACAGGTTGTGGCGCAACTACCAATATTCATCTATATCATATTTCCTCCGTCGTCATTTATCTACCCATGTTCTACCCAACATATTTGTAGATATAAAATACATATACAGTTTAGATCTGAAAAAGTTTAAATCTTTCATCGAGCACAGATCTCAAGATATAAAATACATATACAATTTAGATCTGAAAAAGAAGTTTAAATCTTTCAGCCAACACTGATCTCAATATATAAAATACATATATAGTTTAGATCTGAAAAAAAAAAGAAGTTTAAATCTTTCATCCAGCACAGATTTGAAGATATAAAATACATATACAGTTTAGATCTGAAAAAAAAAGTTTAAATCTTTCATCCAGCACAGATCTCAAGATATAAAATACATATACAGTTTAGATTTGAAAAAAAAGAAGTTTAAATCTTTCATCCAGCAGAGATCTCAATATATACAAATAATATGCACACATATCACATAATTTATATAAAATACTTTATATCTATGTGTAAGATTAAAGTAACTATGCACTCACTTGATGAGGTGGTGATTCCAACTCGGACAGCGCTTCGCTTCGACGAAACAAGGTGGTTTGCTTGAAAACCGGACTCTGCGGGGGCAGAGTTTTCAAACTGAAAAACTCTTTTTCTCGGAGCCTTTGGTGCTCCGGGGCTTTCTTCTAGTACTAGGGAAGTTTCCTAGGCTTTGGAGGTGTTTGGGAGGGTTTAGAGAGTGAGTAGAGAGAAGAAGAATAGGTTTAAGGTGAGAAAAATGAAGGAACTCTCGGGTGGTATTTATAGGCTGAAAAAGTGATGAAATCGTCGAGTTTATGACCCAACTCGTCGAGTTTCTGGCCCCAAACTCGTCGAGTTTCTGGTCCAACTCGTTGACTTGGTGCCACTTGTCGTTATCTGGTAGGGAGAAAGCAATGGCTCAAATTGCGCCACGTCACCCACTTCGCTGCAGCACCCTTCCAACTTCTAAACCCCGTAACCTTCACACACGAGCTCCGTTTTCAACATTCTTTATATCCACACATAGGTATTGACAAGATCTACAACTTTCCTTTTGACTCCATCATCTAATTCTCGATCGATTTTAAATTTAATAGTATGAGAAGATTACACTGTTTAACGACCGTGTAAAACTCATAACTTCTACATACGGACTCCGTTTTTGACTGCCTTTTTATCGTTGAACTCCTATTAATGAGATCTAAATTCTCATTTAGGTTGTGTCGGCTAAAAATCGATCGATCTAAAATTCCAACTCCAGACCGTACACTGTTATGCTAAATCTTAGAAAATTCATAACTTCCTCATACGAAGTCATATTTGGACGTTCTTTTTATGCATGCTCTCGGTTTAACGTATACTACAACTTTCGTTTAGATCACAAATGCTAAAAATCTCTTTATCGCAAACTCATTGTTTACGTCACACAGCGTCGTGCCGGTTTTATCGCGAAATTTCGACAGGTCATAACTTCTTCGTTTTAACTTGGATTTCGGTGTTCTGTATATGTACGGAAACCATGAGACATATGCTATAACTTGGTTAAGTTTATTTACTCTAAATAATCTTCTATCAAAAAGTTATTATTAATGCTCATTGTCTCTAAATTGACTAGCCCGAATCTGCGGGCGTTACAATTATCTCCCCCTTAGGATGATTACGTCCCGAAATCATCAACAAAACAGGGCTTGTATAATGACTCAGTACGTTATCTCTTCATCATAGATAATAACCGTAACTTCTATGTTCCTTCGAATGAGTATCTAATTCTTAGACTTCTTGACTGCAGGTAGTGCTCGATCTTGCACCCGCTCTCTACCTCATGTTGGACTTCCAATCGTGACCTTTTTAGTCACAGTCTCGATCCCTATTGGAGACTCCTTCTTCTTTTTAACAAACTTAAGATAAGATATTTCCTTCGATTACCATAATAGACCGATGGGTCATGTTCTAATGACCTCTCATCGTATGATATAATGCTTAGACTCATGTCTCTTAGGGTCAAATTCCAGAATGGAATATACCTTCATTCATGTTCTAATGTGATATAATCAAATTCTACCATGCAACACTTGTAGCTACAAGCGTCTTACTTTAAAAACGATTGTGATACTTCTATTGATCACTTTGATTATATTCACTTCAATCATCTGGTTTAAGTCAGATGCTACATCGATCTTGGTTCCCTGAACCACGTAACATACTCATCTTAGTCGGACTCGATATGATATGACCACTAGGGTCAGAATAACAATCATCTTCTTAGTCATTACCGGAACGATGGTAATGACATACTTGAACAAAACGGAATCAATTACTAGTTTCTTGGTAACCTTGTGACTTTCCCTGATCCAAGTGCGAGTCATGTGCTTCCGGTAGTATATGCCTCTAATACCATTCACACCTACTCATACTCCTCCCAAGTATTGCCTCGCAATTTTCCAAGTCACCGTACAATAAAATCATATAGCAAATTAACACACCAGATAACAAAACCAATGTTCATATTATTTCTTGAAACGATTACATAGGTGTTCAAGTTCACCCTAGACTATGCCTCCTATATTAGGCTAAATCACATGATCCTATTTATATGGATACCATATAGATCCTTTCTCCTAATCCCGTGCATCATCACCTGCTTCATCAAGGATCATATGGAATGCTCTTGCCTTTGGCTTTGGTGGCATATTTGGCTTTATAGCTCCTTCCCTCTTTGGGCAGTCTTTCTTGAAGTGCCCTTCCTCATTACATCCATAACACACCCTTTTGTTGAATGTACACTCATTGGCGTAATGTCCAGTCTTTCCACACTTGAAACATGTCACCTCCTCGCCACATTTTCCAAAGTGTTTCTTCTTGCACTTATCACACCATCTTACTTCACCTCCTCCTCCTCCTTCGAACTTCTTCGAACCAAACTTCGAGAATTTTCCCTTTTCGTTGGACCTTGAAGATCCTTTAAATTTCCTTTTCTCGCCAACTTCAGCTCTCTCCAGACCCTTTTCCCTTATCTGGGTCTCAACATTCTTAGCTGCCCAGACAGCGACTTTCTGTTGGATAAGGTGTCTAAGTCCGTAACTATATTTGGTATGAACTTGACCCGACCTGGCATGGTCCATTTGGGTTGCACTTCACCTAACAATTTGTATGGATATACTTTTGAGAATAAGATGTTTATGATCCATTCATATATTATAAGTTATAATATATTAATATTATTTAATTAGTGTTGATCAAGAATTGATTTTGGAATTAATTTAATGATCAAAAAGAGGCTAATTAAATATGGACTCTTACATATATATGGATTGGGCTAAGATTTATTTAGGATGGGCTAAGAGTATATGGAAGTCCATGGAGCTTTTAACCCATGGATCCTAGGTAAATGAAGAGTCATGGGTATTAGGGTGTAACCCTAATCCTCCATACTATATAAAGAGGGCATTGGTTCTAGAATTGGCACTAGTGTGTGTGATAAAACAAGAGTGGGCCGATTTTAGCAAGCATCATATTCTATCAAGTATTTCCAAGTTGTTTCGGGTGATTTGTGACACCACTTGAGGTATCCACACTATTGGTTCTAGGCTCTAAAACTCCAAGCAATCAACCACAAAAGAAAGGTATGTTATTCTACTTAAAGTTTTGTATTAAAAGTACCCCATAACATGCTAGTTAGGTTGTAAACCTTGGAAATCAAATTTGCATGTATTTTAGAGAAAACACAGATCCAAGGTTTCTAGGGCTGCATGTACACTATAGGAGTGTTAGAATGCTCAAAACCCAACAGTGGTATCAGAGCCTAGGCTTGTTTTCTTGATACTTGATGCAAACTTGTTGAAAAAGCTCAAAAATCTGTTGTCTGATGCATGAACTCGCCGAGTCCATGGGGGGACTCGAAAAGTCCATGTGATAATTCATCCTACTCATCGAGTAGGTTCGACGAGTAGATTCTTGCACTCGACGAGTAGGAGCCCCTGAATGCAGATTTTCGAGTTTTGCTGCTGGAAATGGACTAGAAACATTACCCTAAACTGTTTTGGTGTTTTAAAACTTGTTTTAGTTGGTGTAATGCTTATGCTAATCCATTTACAATAGCTAATATCAAAATTCCATGTTTTATATGTGTTAATATGATTCTTGAAATTTTGATATGCATGTTCATGTTCTTATGAGTTATGGTTAGATCATAGGAATTATTTGTTGAATTGTTTGATGATTGATTCTTGATCTTAATGCCTAATGATGGAGTCCATAACTTGTCCTTAAGTTATGGATAACCAAAAGTCACTTCTTTAAAAGTGTCATTAAAGAATAAGAGGTTACATAAAGTGAAGAGTATTCACTTTAATGGACCATTAAACTCATAAGTTATGAAATGAAAAGTCTTGAATAGTTTCAATACTTGCCCTCAAGTTTGGAATTTGTAAAGTCTCACACATTAATATTTTAAATTCCAAATTGAACCTTAGTTTTTTTTTAAAAAGTTTAAAATTCAACCTTTATACTTCTATAATATTAAAAGTTTAATTATTATATATATGTATAAGAATAAGTCGGTCTTACCGTTAGTAGGCCTCATTCACGAAGTCGGTCTTTAAGGGGGGTATAAGGTTGTTGCCTATAAAATGGCAGCTTAATGGGTGTCCACTCTCACCCACCGCTTCCTTGACTGGTGGATGGTCGTTAGCCGAACGGGTAGGATAGGACCTTAATCCTCATTAAAAGTATAATGAAATTATAAAGTAACTAAACCTTTATTAATTCCCAATCTTAGTTACTTTAGGAAAATGTGAAATAGGTGTTAACCCATGAAATTACACTTTGTACCTTACCAAGTCGTTAGTGGAGCGTGTGTGGTTAATCGTCACACTAATAAGGACTAGTAAGAGTGGCAAAGGGTAACTTGATTTTATCATAGATCGGTGGAGCGCGTGTGGTTAACCGGCACATCGATTAGGCGATAAAGTTGAGGGTACCAAGTCAATTTGCATGGTTATTCACACCTTGTTTGTGATCCTCGGCATCCCAGTCACAAACTTGAGAGGGCACAATCGAGATTCAAGCATGTCATTGAAAGTTCAATGTATCTCAAAAGATCTAGGAGTTTCAAATCCAATTAAAAACTTAATAATCTTTTTCGTTTTTTTTCGTGGTGGAAATTGGTAAATCGTCATTTACCTATCTTCAACTATTTTATAAATTGGATTATAGCATCCCTCTTCCAGTTATAAATAGGTTGTTGGGTCCTAGCCTTAATATTTCATTTGGGTGACTTATTAAGGATTCTTCATCTAATAAAACTTGTCTTTCTTTCTTTCAGATGTCTTCCAACACTGCTACTGGCTCAAACCCTACATGCTCCTTTTCCCTAATGAACTTGTGTGGGAAAGTCACTTTTGATGGTTCCAATTTCAATGAATGGATTAGGAACATCATAATGATTACTCGTTATGAGGGCAAAGAGTATGTCCTCGATAATGAGCTAAAGGTTATCGATGAGTCGACTGCTACTCCTGAGGAGATTGCCGAGTACACTACCCATGAGAAAGATGCCACTAAGGTGTCTTGCATCATGTTGGCCACAATGAAAACAGAACTCCAGAAATCCTATGAAGATTTCTACCCTTTTGAGATGCACCAGGATCTGATGGATAGGTACCATCAGAGTCCTCGTCAGGAGAGGTATGAAGTCATTTCCTCCATGATAATAGCTAGGATGAAGGATGGTGAACCCATCACCGGCCACTTACAGAAAATGCAGAGGTTCGTGGACCGGTTATTGAAGCTTAATGTGGACTTCCCTGAGGACATGGCGATTGACATCATTCTTCATTCCTTACCTCCAAGTTATGATCAGTTTCGCATGACTTATCATATGAACAAGGAGGAAGTCACACTCAGCATGCTTCAAGGACTTTTAAGGACCACTGAAAGTGGCCTTAAAAGTACATCAACTGTTACTCCTACTCCTACTGCTGCCCTTGTTCTGGCAATTGGGCAAGGAAAGGGGAAGAAGAGGAAGACCGCTTCGAAGGGTACCAAGGGAAAGCCCCTTGATGGCTCCTCTTCAAGTGGAACCAAGAAAGGTTCCATTCATCCTTCTTCAAACCCAAAGGAAGCACAATGCTTCTACTGCCAGGAAAAGGGGCACTGGAAGCGAAGCTGTCCCAAATATTTGCAGGATGTAAAGGATGGGAAAGTTAAACCCACCTATGCAGGTATTTACACTATACTGTCTAATAACTCATTGAATACTAATTCTTGGGTTCTTGATACAGGTTGTGGTATTCACATTTGTACTGATTTGCAGGGCCTAAGAAGAAGTGAAGAAGTGGAGCACGCGAAGATAAACTTAATCATGGGCAATAGGAAAGCATCACATGTGACCAAGATTGGAGTTTATTCTTTATTGCTTAATAATGGGTTAACTTTAGATTTGAATAAATGTTGTTACCCGTCATAAATGGCGAGAAATATTATTTCCTTTCATAGTTTGTACAAGCAAGGATTCACATTTTCATTTGATAATAAAATTGGTGCTATTAATGCTTTTTATAATGATGTGTTTTATTTTAAAGCATTACCTTGTGATGGTGTATATGAAGCTGTGAATGTTGTAGATAATATAGGAAATAATGTATTGTGTATTGATTCTTCAAATAGTTTAGATAAAGCATCCTTGTGGCATTGTCGTCTTGGACATGTTAACAAGAAGCGCATAGGCCAACTCCAAAAGGCTAGAGTTTTGGAATCATTTGACCTAAAGTCGGATGATAGTTGCGAGTCTTGTTTACTTGGAAAAATGACAAAGTCACCATTCACTGGTTCTTGTGAGAGGGGTGAAGGTTTGTTGGACCTCATACACACAGATGTGTGTGAACCCTTCAAAACCACCACTAGGGATGCTAATCGCTACTATGTGACTTTTACTGATGATTATAGTAGATATGGATATATCTACTTAATCAAACATAAGTCAGAAACCTTTGAAAAGTTCAAAGAGTTTAAGCAGGAAGTGGAGAATCAACTGGGTAGGAACATCAAGATGCTCCGATCCGATCGGGGAGGAGAGTATCTTAGTATTGAGTTCCTTAACTATCTTAAGGAATGTGAGATTGTCTCACAATTACACCTCCTAGGACACCACAGCTGAATGGTGTGGCTGAGAGGCGCAATCGAACCTTGTTGGACATGGTTCGTTCCATGATGAGTCGAGCTTCATTACCAATCTCATTTTGGGGGTATGCCTTAGAGACTTCCGCCCATATCCTTAATCTAGTCCCTACCAAAAAGGTTGCCAAAACACCTCATGTGATGTGGACTGGGAAAGTTCCTAACTTAAACCACATCAAGATTTGGGGTTGCGAGGCTTTCGTGAGGCGCGAGTCTCACGGCAAGCTCAAACCTCGAAGTGAAAGGTGTATTTTCATCGGCTACCCACATAAATCCTTTGGTTACCTCTTTTACAGACCCAGTGAGAATGTGGTCTTTGTGGCAAGAAGAGCAGTCTTTCATGAGAGAGAGTTCATAAGCCAAGGAAACAGTGGGAGGCAAATTGACCTTGAAGAAATTCAAGAGTCAAGTGGTGAAGGAACCTCAAACCCTAGAAATAAACCTGTGGAGGAAACTCCTGTTGATCCAACTGAAGAGCCCATACCTATGAGGCATTCCACGAGAGTTAGGAATGCACCTGAGCATTACTATGGTTTTCATATTACTGCGGAAGGTGATACGCTTATCAGTGATAGTACTGTAACACCGTAAATTTTTCAACCAAAATGTTCATTTTTAATTTCATTAAAGCACATGTCACATTATCCAAACTCCAATATCAGTCAACAAAGTTTTCAAAAAATTATGTCAAAATACAGGATCCTCAAAACATAACTCTTTCACTGGTGTGTACAATCAAGTCGGTGCCTTCACGCGATCCTGAGAAACCTGAAACACATGACACATAACACGGTAAGCACGAAGCTTAGTGAGTTCCCCAAAATACCACGCACAAATAACTAGCCACTCGAGGCTATAGCTCTGTAAGACCTTCCGGTCAATGTGTCTCAGTGGACCTTCCGGTCCCACAACTCTGGTAGACCTTCCGGTCCAACCATGATAACCTTCCGGCCCTAACTCTGTAGACCTTCCGGTCCTACTCTGTTGACCTTCCGGTCCAAACTCTGCAAGCTCAGGACATAGCATATATGTATCACATAGATAACATACATCAAACTCTGTTGACCTTCCGGCCCAAAATCTACAAGCTCAGGACATAGCATATACATATTACATAGATAACATACATCTCATAACCCTTATAACCACATAAGACCTTCCGATCACACATAATTACCACTCTAGGTAAAGTATAGTGAGAAGACTCACCTCGTAAGATAACTAGTAAGATCTCGTGCTCGGAAATCCTCGATCCAGCTTCCGCCTATGACAAGGATAACATTTCTAATTAATATTCTCCTTACACTCTTAGCCATAGAATTGGTTAAAAGATCATTATGCCCCTCTCCCTTACTCATCTTGACCAGACTCTAAGGTCAACAGAAGTCAAACTCTAGTCAACAGTCCAATTTGACCAGACTCGCCGAGTGCACCCATGTGACTCGCCGAGTCCACTCGTATCTCAGATTTCTTCCTAGGGTTTACTCAGCTCGCCGAGTTGACCCCCAAACTCAACGAGTCATTACTGGGTCAGACCCGTTCCGACTCGTCGAGTCATCCCAACAACTCAGCTAGTTGTCTCAAACGGATCTCTCATTTGATCGACTGAGGTCAGATCTGTAACTCCAACTCATAGATCTAGCCTCCTAGTACCCAAAAGTCACGTAAAGGTCTGATCTTGGTGTCCATGCATGGTATATATTGCTCTATATGCCATCAAAACTCCATTAATGCTTCCTAGCTTCAAAACTCCATGGTTGCCCAACCATGGCTTCACACTTTCGGACTCTCTGGACCTCACAAGGTCCAGATCTATAGCACAAGCTCACAAAGGGGGTTTGATGCACCCAAAGCCCCATCAAAAGGTGATACAAGCCCTAATTCTCACCACCATGGAATCTAATCAATCAATAAAGAAGGTAAGAGCTTTATACCTAGATCTGAAGCTTGAGATGAAAAGGAAACAGATCAACAAGCTCTCCTCCTTGATCCTTGAAGAACCTTGCTCTTCCTCTTAAGGAAATGACTTCAAATGAGCCTCCTTCCCTCTCTTGCTCACAATAAACGCTAGGGTTACTCTCATGGGGTGAATGAACACTGATGGGGGATATGGAGGCTATAAGTGCCTTTAAATAGGCCCAGGCCCGAGAAAATTAGGGTTTCCATCGGCAGCGCTGACTCGTCGAGTCGGCTCATCGACTCGTCGAGTCCACTCATTATTCCACGTCACCAGTCGCGACCCTACTCGACGAGTTGGGACACCAACTCGTCGATTTCCTTCAGAAATTCCTAAATTAAATAATTAAAATTATATGCCTGGAAATTCAGATGTTACAATTCTCCTCCATTTGAATTAGATTTCGCCCTCGAAATCGCTCTCTAACATCACACAGCTCAAAACCCAAAAGTCCGGAAGAACTACCCAAGAGGACTTCATACCACACAACTATCTTCCTCCAATCATACCTGATCCCAAACTCCCAAACCTAGAAAAGGGACAGACCCAACTGTCGCTACGATACCCCCTCTGGCTCCCCAGAATCTGGAAACTCTAGTAGTCTGCCTCCCTGCTAGCTGCCCTCTCAAGATATCATCATGGTATCTGCTCCTCGAATAACAGACCCCGATAACTCACTATCCCTCTGATCCTTTCGTCGTGGCTGATAAACAAGTCAACGCCCCAACATAGGCTTCTGATCGCTTAAACCAGATATATTACACAATCCAAATCATACTCCAAAATGAAAGGACCACATTACACCAGGGACCCATCCACTAAGCTTCAATCCGAACCTATCCGAACAATGAACTCTCAATACCCTGTCCTTGAACACAAGAAAAGATCATGCTTACTCAACAATATCCTCTGACTTCTACAATCACGATCCTCCATAGGTTATCCATAACATGTCTCAAAGTGTCTCACTGACTTCCTTCTCTCAACAACTACCTCGGCCCATTGTGACACACGAGTCACGAAGTTCGCTTTTTCCCAAGCGAATACTACAATCCAAACAGAAAACATCTCACCCTCGACCTCTGTCGTCTACTGTTCATTAACTCCAAGCGGCTCGAGGTCCTTTCCATACGAACGAACTGACCCACACATATCTAAGACATCCGTTGACGCACAATACCTCTCTACGAGGAACCCACCTCGGAGCTCGGAATCTCACCTCGCCTTCATAATACACCACTAGAGCCAACTCAAACTCGAGAGTCTGGCCCGCCGTGAAATTGAAACCACTCATCCCAATGAAGCACCCAACTCATAACCCATGACTCTATGATAATGTTACCCAAACCTAGGAACTCTTCTGCATCATGCTCTGACTGGTGAAAACTACGACTCCCCGTAATTCCACAGCGCTCTCCCTCTGACCAGTGAAAGCTACGGCTCTCCGCAGTTTCACAATGCTTTCTCACTGCTTCGCGGGTACCATGGCTCCCGCTGTATCGCCACACCATCTCGCTGACTGGCGAATACTACGACTCCCCGCAGTATCACCACACCTTCTTGCTAACTGGTGAATACTACGGCTCCCCGTAGTATCACCACACGCTCTTGCTAACTGGTGAATACTATGGCTCCCCATAGTATCACCACACCCTCTTGCTAACTGGTGAATACCACGGCTCCCCGTAGTGTCACCACACCCTCTTGCTAACTGGTGAATACTACGGCTCCCCGGAGTATCACCACACCCTCTTGCTAACTCATGGATGTTGCAGCTCCCTGCAGCCTTACATCACTTTCTCTTACCATCCACGGTCTCATCCTCAAGTCGACGCCACACACTACATCCATTAACCCATGTTCACGGCCCAACATAGATAGATGCACACACACCCATCCAAAAATAAGCATCACTACTCCTGACGGAAACTGACATGACAAAACTCCTTTTCTCACTACAATTCACATTCTTAAATAATCTCATTTGACATCAATTAGCCAAAGGGCTCCCACTGGAACCATAGATACTTGCTACACCACTTGCCATCTCTTAACTCAGAACTCAAAATAATCTGGAAATAAGGACATCATACTCGGATACCTCGGTACACCAACACAGAATCTCACGATTTTTTGCCCAAACCACTGATCTCATACTCACGGCACCATACTCGGATACCGCATTGCTCTTTCAGAATCTCTCAACCGATCTTCCTCTCGCACCACTTGTAACCTCAGAGTATTCCATCTCCCAATTTGAAACACAGATGCATCGTCAATGGCTCAGAACACATTGACGAAAACCCGAAGCTCTCCCTCTACTGGTCACTATCCATACGGAAGTACTCATATCGACCCTGAAATTGGTTGACAAATCAACTGTTTCCCTTCCTGGGGTATAGATCACAATCTATACCTTCACTTGCAAATCTCAGCTATTGCACCCGTAATACAGCGACCCGGTCGCACTCGAACTCGACATATGCTAACCCTGAAAATCACAAGCCACAATGAATTCTCCAATCCATGGCCACCTGTCGTGGATCCACTCATCCTTTCTTAAACACAAACTCATACATCTTCCCGTCTGGCACCTCGCCTCATCCTTGGGCTCATGTGTCTACACCACAGATTTCCATAACCATTTCTCTAACCGCACATGAATGGATCACTGATCCCCTAGCTGGAAAACCAGTTCTCCCCCACTCAGGGTTTGAACAATCACCAATTGGCACATCCACAATCTACTCAGTAGACTGTCTCACCAGTTATGTCACACTTGACTCTTAAACGTATTACGCAATCATCCCAGGGCATTCCCAAAGGAAACCAAACAATCTCCAAATATCCAGTCCCTGATAAAATCTCGGAATCCTCCCCACATGAGTGCCTCTAGTCACCTTGAAGCCTCAGACTGACACACCACCGGAAACCCTACTGTTCTGAATCCAATCTGTCTCTAATCCGGAAATAGTGCCCTATCACGCACTTCGACTCTAACTCCTCGACCCGCCTCCCGAATCAGGAATAATCATAAAAGCACAGACCTCATTCTCATTGTTGATACAAAATGTAGACCACGAGGGCCACTGCCCCGATATACTCCTTTTTAACCACCGGAAACTGTTGATAAAAGTACCTTTTCCCAACAAGGCACCTCTTTGTTCTCATCCGTCTTAGTCCCACTAATGACTCTTTCCTGGTATAAGAATACCTCGCAGCCAACATACTGCCCAAATATTCTGGTGAAAAGGTTACCACGCTTGCTACCCCACAAGGGTTAACTTCAACTCTGAACCAGAAACTCAATATCCTTTCTGCTCCTCACAGAAAATAGCACACTGCGGTCACAGGAAGTGGCATCTCCGCTATCGATCGACTGCGTAGCTCAAACCGTAGTCCTCCATGAAGCACCACCTCTACTCATCCCTGAGTCTTGCGACTCCAGTTGTCATCTCATCTAAATTTCTCGGAAACCACTCGATTTCCCCCTCAAGGTGTGCTCCCTTGAAACTCGTTCAACATGGCCCTCTGGCCCCACACTCTACCACATCTGATCTCAATCTAATCAATCATAACGGAATAACCGGTAACACCAGAAGCACTAACTGCCACGAGTCATGGTACTCAAACCATGTGGCCACCTCTCGACCTGCTATGAATTATGGTACCCGAACCATGTTACCTCTTCTCAAAATACTACGAATCATGGTACTCAAACCATGTTCCCTCTTCTCAATCCGCTACTTAGAACTTCTGGAATTCTATCTGTTTTGAGCATGGGTCCTCTGCTTTCAGTAGTACGGGCCCATACTACCTGCCACATCTACCCATACTTTCCACACAAATCGTCCCAGATTTCCTAAGTAGTTGTTCAACCTCCTCGATCACCAATCCCGGTATGCAAGTTCGCCCTACAGCGAATACTTTCATCCGTCAGCGTACTCATCTGACTAAGTTCACTTCCTAGGCTCTTCCTAGGTTCTCTCACTTTTCTGCCATCAGCTGCTGAAGAACCCCTTATGATGCCATCCATCTACCTCTTGAATATCGTCATATTCACTTAGTAGCTGACTCCCATCATCAAGAGTTCCACAAAGCACGAAGCAAATAGCATTCGGGCATCGAATGATCTCTACCAACATGTACAACCACTCTAGGTTACAACTCCACTTGCTATGCTCATACTCAAAAGGATATCACCGATCTCATGCAACTTTACCCCACGCGGGCGTCTGACTACTCTCTCGATAGACTCCTCAAATACTCATCTAGGTATCTCTCCTATATTACTCCGCCACTCCAATCCTTCTCTAAAAAGGATTCATGCTGGATACTCTTACTCCGCACAAACTCAAAAGCAAATCACAGATAGCAAAATTCCTAGGCTAAGGCATCACAAATCAGGCCACCCTAGTCCTAAATTATGAATACCTAGCCTACTCTCTAGCATGCATAACATATCTCATAACAGATCATAACAAATAAGGTAAGGGTATTTTGGGAAATCACCGTTCGGGCGTTGGCTGATCGTACACACTGCTCGTTTCCTCTTTCTCTTAAAATCTCTTACTCATTTTAGAAAATCGTTTCTTTTGAAAACTTTTCTTAAATCCTCAGTTTGAGTCCAGACATACCCGAAGGCGTATCCGAATCCCTCAAACCAAGGCTCTGATACCAACTTGTAACACCGTAAATTTTTCAACCAAAATGTTCATTTTTAATTTCATAAAAGCACATGTCACATTATCGAAACTCCAATATCAGTCAACAAAGTTTTCAAAACATTATGTCAAAATCCAGGATCCTCAAAACATAACTCTTTCACTGGTGTGTGCAATCAAGCCGGTACCTTCCCGCGATCCTGAGAAACCTGAAACACATAACACATAACACGGTAAGCACGAAGCTTAGTGAGTTCCCCAAAATACCACGCACAAATAACTAGCCACTCGAGGCTATAACTCTGTAAGACCTTCCGGTCAATGTATCTCAGTGGACCTTCCGGTCCCACAACTCTGGTAGACCTTCCGGTCCTACCATGATGACCTTCCGGCCCTAACTCTGTAGACCTTCCGGTCCTACTCTGTTGACCTTCCGGTCCAAACTCTGTTGACCTTCCGGTCCAAACTCTGCAAGCTCAAGACATAGCATATACGTATCACATAGATAACATACATCAAACTCTGTTGACCTTCCGGTCCAAGCTCTACAAGCTCAGGAAATAGCATATACATATTACATAGATAACATACATCTCGTAACCCTTATAACCACATAAGACCTTCCGGTCACACATAATTAACCACTATAGGTAAAGTATAGTGAGAAGACTCACCTCGTAAGATAACTAGTAAGATCTCGTGCTCGGAAATCCTCGATCCAGCTTCCGCCTATGACAAGGATAACATTTCTAATTAATATTCTCCTTACACTCTTAGCCATAGAATTGGGTAAAAGATCATTATGCCCCTCTCCCTTACTCATCTTGACCAGACTCTAAGGTCAACAGAAGTCAAACTCTAGTCAACAGTCCAATTTGACCAGACTCGCCGAGTGCACCCATGTGACTCGCCGAGTCCACTCGTATCTCAGATTTCTTCCTAGGGTTTACTCAGCTCGTCGAGTTGACCCCCAAACTCAACGAGTCATTACTGGGTCAGACCCGATCTGACTCGTCGAGTCATCCCAACAACTCAGCTAGTTGTCTCAAACGGATCTCTCATTTGATCGACTGAGGTCAGATCTGTAACTCCAACTCATAGATCTAGCCTCCTAGTACCCAAAAGTCACGTAAAGGTCTAATCTTGGTGTCCATGCATGGTATATATTGCTCTATATGCCATCAAAACTCCATTAATGCTTCCTAGCTTCAAAACTCCATGGTTGCCAAACCATGGCTTCACACTTTCGGACTCTCTGGACCTCACAAGGTCCAGATCTATAGCACAAGCTCACAAAGGGGGTTTGATGCACCCAAAGCCCCATCAAAAGGTGATACAAGCCCTAATTCTCACCACCATGGAATCTAATCAATCAATAAAGAAGGTAAGAGCTTTATACTTAGATCTGAAGCTTGAGATGAAAAGGAAACAGATCAACAAGCTCTCCTCCTTAATCCTTAAATAACCTTACTCTTCCTCTTAAGGAAATGACTTCAAATGAGCCTCCTTCCCTCTCTTGCTCACAATAAACGCTAGGGTTACTCTCATGGGGTGAATGAACACTGATGGGGGGGGGGATATGGAGGCTATAAGTGCCTTTAAATAGGCCCAAGCCCGAGAAAATTAGGGTTTCCATCGGCAGCGCTGACTCGTCGAGTCGGCTCATCGACTCGTCGAGTCCACTCATTAATCCACGTCACCAGTCGCGACCCTACTCGACGAGTTGGGACACCAACTCGTCGAGTCCCTTCAGAAATTCCTAAATTAAATAATTAAAATTATATGCGTGGAAATTCGGATGTTACAATTCTCCTCCATTTGAATTAGATTTCGCCCTCAAAATCGCTCTCAAGCATCACACAGCTCAAAACCCAAAAGTCCGGAAGAACTACCCAAGAGGACTTCATACCACACAACTATCTTCCTCCAATCATACCTGATCCCAAACTCCGAAACCCAGAAAAGGGACAGACCCAACTGTCGCTACGATACCCCCTCTGGCTCCCCAGAATCTGGAAACTCTAGTGGGAGTATAGTGAGCTTTCTGGTATTGTATGTAGATGACATACTGCTTATAGGAAACGACATCCCAACCTTGTAGGAGGTTAAGTCCTGGCTTTGGAAGTGTTTCTCTATGAAGGACCTCGAAGAAGCTGCTTATATTCTAGGGACAAGGATATTGAGAAACATGAGTAAAAGACTAATTGGACTTAGTCAGAGTACCTACTTGGATAAAGTGTTGAAGAGGTTCAACATGGAGAATTCCAAGAAAGGGGAGTTACCGATCCAGTACAATGCCAGACTGAGTAAAACTCAGAGTCCGAGTACAGAGGCTGAGATAGCTGAGATGAGTCGATTACCATATGCTTCCGTTGTTGGCTCGATCATGTATGTTATGACTTGTACTCGTCCTGATGTGGCCTTTGCTTTGATCATGGTCAGCAGATATCAGGGAAACCCTGGCAAGGCTCACTGGACTGCGGTAATGAATATTATCAAGTACCTACGGAGGACTAAGTACTGGGTTCTTATCCTCGGTGGGAGTGATGACTTGAGAGTAGTAGGGTATAGAGATGCTAGTTTTCAGACTGATAGGGATAATTTCCGCTCTCAGTCAGGCTGGGTCTTTACCCTAAATAGAGGAGCAATTACTTGGAAAAGTTCCAAGCAGGAGATAGTAGCTGATTCTACTTGTGAATTAGAGTACATAGCATCAAGTGAAGCGACAAAGGAGGCGATATGGCTGAAGAACTTCATTGGAGACCTTGGAGTTGTACCAGCTATACAGGAGCCTATGGAGATTTTCTATGACAGCAATAGTGCGATTGCCTTAGCCAAGGAACCAAGAGATCATGGCAGATCTAGACACATTGACAGAAAATATCACTTCATAAGACACAAGATAGAAGAAGGACTCCTCGTGGCAAAGAGGGTATCGTCAGAAGAGAATCCTGCAGATCCCCTCACGAAGGGACTGACTAGGGTTAGGCATTTGCAGCATGCAAGAAGCATCGGGCTGAGGGACGATATTAGTTTTAATAATTAGATATTTCTGAAACTTGTAAAATGTAATTGACATTTGATGATTAAAGTTGTTATTTATTTATGAGTAAAGTGTTACTATCCTATGTTGATCGTTTACTATTGTTTCAATTTTGCATGTTTTGACTTCCTGAATAATTATATTATTCAAAACTCTCCACAGTCGGTCATACGTTGGAAGTAGGTATTGAATTAAGGCTGTCATGAATTTAGCTTGTATGATTTGTCTAAGGTGCATTAGACATTGCAATGGTTGCTACAACATTCATGAGTACTCATAAGGTCTGAGTATTGGATTAAACCCACACTCACTTGTATCACTTCATGGAATTTATCTCGAGTGATCGTGAGACGGTAATATCATATATATCTTCAAACCTAGAGATATGAGTTGTTGACTATCAGTTGGTTGTCCATTGATTGTACGAAAACGCATCAGTAACATGATGTCATAAAACGTGCTTTTGTGCATAATTCAACTATTAGTTAGTACAAGCATATGAGTCGAAGTTTATCTGTTCCTTCTAGCAATAGAAGCGATATTTGGGCCCCTCGATGATTTGGTTTTGACTTATGTGTCGGGCCCGGTCAGAACCTAATTGTTGTGTTCAATTTAGTTCTATGTCAAACAAATCAGAGATCAAGAAACAACTGTTGGACAATAAGTACGACATTGTTCCATGTATTTGTCCGGTTGATATCTTGAGAACGGAGGATTATATGATCACTTATCTAAAATGGCGCTTCATAGTTCATCAGAGTTTTAAAGAGCTACGATTGCTGGTTGGTTCCTGAAGTTATACTTGCAACTATAGTTATCAGACTTATCCAAGTGGGATACTGTTGGATAAGGTGTCTAAGTCCATAACTATATTTGGTATGAACTTGACCCGACCCGGCATGGTCCATTTGGGTTGCACTTCACCTAACAATTTGTATGGATATACTTTTGAGAATAAGATGTTTATGATCCATTCATATATTATAAGTTATAATATATTAATATTATTTAATTAGTGTTGATCAAGAATTGATTTTGGAATTAATTTAATGATCAAAAAGAGGCTAATTAAATATGGACTCTTACATTTATATGGATTGGGCTAAGATTTATTTAGGATGGGCTAAGAGTATATCCATGGATAGTCCATGGAGCTTTTAACCCATGGATCCTAGGTAAATGAAGAGTCATGGGTATTAGGGTGTAACCCTAATCCTCCATACTATATAAAGAGGGCCTTGGTTCTAGAATTGGCACTAGTGTGTGTGATAAACAAGAGTGGGCCGATTTTAGCAAGCATCATATTCTCTCAAGTATTTCCAAGTTGTTTTGGGTGATTTGTGACACCACTTGAGGCATCCACACTATTGGTGCTAGGCTCTACAACTCCAAGCAATCAACCACAAAAGAAAGGTATGTTATTCTACTTAAAGTTTTGTATTACAAGTACCCCATAACATTCTAGTTAGGTTGTAAACCTTGGAAATCAAATTTGCATGTATTTTAGAGAAAACATAGATCCAAGGTTTCTAGGGTTGCATGTACACCATAGGAGTGTTAGAATGCTTAAAACCAACCACTTTCAATGTGGTTGCTTGCTTGACCATCGGACCAAAGTCCGCTGGCAATCCATTAGCAAACTTGTTGACCTTGGAGATTTTGGTTGGAACTAGGTAAGGAACAAGCTTCATCTTCTCCGTAAAACTTGCAGCATACTCGATGACACTCATTCTTCCCTTCTTTAGGTTCTGGAACTCATTGTTGATCTCCAGAAGATCCTGCTCAGAGCATTACTGCATTTTTAGTTGCACCAAAAAGTCTTCCCAGGACATCTTGCTAGCTTCTCCCTTGGGCATAGTATTAGCTAGTAGTTTCCACCAGTTTAGTACCCCAGTCTTTAATAATGTAACCGCGAGAGTGGTCTTCTATTTGTTGCTGTAGTCGCAACTTTCAAACATCATCTCCATCTTGGAGATCCAATCCATAACTTCCACCGGTGTTGGGCTTCCAGAAAGTCTTGGTGGCTTGGATGCCATGAAATCCATGTACTTGCATCTACGTCTGTCATTTCCTCCATCTTGGTTATTCCTTCTAACCACTGGTGGTTCAGCTTGACCAACGGTCCTACTGTAGTCTCCTTCTTCTGATTGTCCGTCATTTAGTTCTGGTTGTTCAACAGGCATCGAAGGTTCATCCCTATTATTCAACAACAGTTTCCTCATTTCTCCCCTCTGTTGGGCCATCATAGCCCGAATCATGGCTTGTACTCCATCCATCATGACTAGCTCCGGTGCAGCTTCTACTATCGGCACTTGCTCAATCCCTTGGGGATAAGGCTGCTGATTTCTGTTCCCATTTGCATTTCCGAGTCCACTTCGGGTTCCCACCATGTTGATCTATACACCAAAGTAGGTGATTTTAGATCTTTATTTACGATAGACGTTTGAATCCTCCTTATCACTCCGAAACGTTACATGCTAGTTCTAATATTGTAGTCGAACGTTTAGAATCCTGAACACATAAGGTTTCCAGATCTGGTCGGCAACATACCATAGATCCGAACAAATAATAGCATATAAAGCAAACATAAAACATTTAGCACATAAAAGCATTTTAGGTATCTTTCCTAAAACAAACTAGTGCTCGTGTCTAAAATATGGTAGACACTCATCTCACGATCATCGCTTAGCATTCTAAGTTTAAGTCTAGAAATCCTACAAATTCCTAGTTCGCATAAACTAATGCTCTGATACTAACTGTGACATCCTCATTTTCACGGCGAGAAAATACCGATTTGTTTATGCTTCATTTTTAAAAATCAGAGTATACTTTTAAAGAAAAGTGTTGAGGAATTTGTTACCAGAAAAACATGATAATGATATTATCAAAGCATTTCTGAAGAAATACATTTTGTTTGTATTAAAACTTTGGGATGTCAATACAGAAACATAAGCATAAATAGACCTTACATGTCTTTACACTAATGATTTTCATCTCCTTTAATCTCTCAGTGTAATGTAGCTTCGTATCGACAACTGTGATACAAATAAACTGAGTGGGTCAGATTGAGAAACCTGGTGAGTACATAGGGTTTTCAACCGACAATAATAAAGTTATTATGTTTCATCATAACACAATTAACCCAATTACCCATCCTCATTATCTTCTTTATTTCTTAAGGATCTACCCTAAGAATCATCTATCAGTCACTTTTTCATTCCTAAGGATTCTCCTAAGGAATAGACACAAAGTCCATCGTTGCCTATGGCACAACTGCCAATGTTATCTATTAGGCACAGCTGCCACTATTATCATTTAGGCGCAACTGCCAGGATTATGACGTTCTCTATTAGGCGCAGCTGCCGATATTAATATTTAGGCGCAGCTGCCATAATTATGATGTTCTCTATTAGGCACAGCTGCTGATATTATCATTTAGGCGCAGCTGCCAGAATTATGATGTTCTATATTAGGCGCAACTGCCGATATTATCATTTTTGCGCAGCTGCTAGGATGTTTAGAGTACATTGTAGTTCAAAAACATGTACAGACTGTGGCGCAGCTGCCAATATTCATCTATATCATCTTTCATCCCTTATCATTTATGTACCCATGTTCTACCCAACATATTTGTAGATATAAAATACATATACAATTTAGATTTTGAAAAAGTTTAAATGTTTCATCCAGAACAGATCTCAAGATATAAAATACATATACAATTTAGATCTGAAAAAGAAGTTTAAATCTTTCATCCAGCACAGATCTCCAGATATAAAATACATATACAGTTTAGATATGAAAAAAAGAAGTTTAAATCTTTCATCCATCACAGATCTCAAGATATAAAATACATATACAGTTTAGATCTGAAAAAAAAATGTTTAAATCTTTCATCCAACACAGATCTCAGGATATAAACTACATATACAGTTTAGATCTGAAAAAAAAAGAAGTTTAAATCTTTCATCCATAATAGATCTCAAGGTATATACTGATAATATGCACACATATCACGTAATTTATATAAAATACTTTATATCTATGTGTAAGATTAAAGTAACTATGCACTCACTTGATGAGGTGGTGATTCCAACTTGGACAACGCTTCGCTTCGACGAAACCGGGTGGTTTGCTTGAAAACCGGACTCTGCGGGGGCAGAGTTTCCGAACCGAAAACTCTTTTTCTCGGAGCCTTCTGGCGCTCCGGGGCTTTCTTCTAGTGCTAGGGAAGTTTCCTATTCTTTGGGGAGTGTTTGGGAGGGTTTAAAGAGTGAGTAGAGAGAAGAAGAATAGGTTTAAGGTGTGAAAAATGAAGGAACTCTCGGGTGGTATTTATAGGCTGAAAAAGTGATGAACTAGTCGAGTTTATGACCCAACTCGTCGAGTTTCTGGCCCCAAACTTGTCGAGTTTCTGTTCCAACTTGTCGAGTTGGTGCCACTTGTCGTTATCTGGTGGGGAGAAAGCAATGACTCAGATTGCACCACGTCACCCACTTCTCTGCAGCACTATTCCAACTTCTAAACCCCGTAACTTTCGCATATGAGCTTCGTTTTCGATGTTCTTTATATCCACACATAGGTATTGATAAGATATACAACTCTCCTTTTGACTCCATCAGCTAATTCTCGACCGATTTTAAATTTAACAGTATGAGAAGATTACACTGTTTAACGACCACGTAAAACTCATAACTTCTACACACGGACTCCGTTTTCGACTGCATTTTTATCGTTCAACTCCTATTAATGAGATCTTTAATTCTCGTTTAGTTTGTGTCGGCTAAAAATCGATCGATCTAAAATTCGAACTCCGGCTTGCACACTGTTATGCCAAATGTTAGAAAATGCATAACTTCCTCATACGAAGTCGGATTTGGATGTTCTTATTATGCACGCTCTTTGTTTAACGTATACTACGACTTTCGTTTAGATCGCCAATGCTAAAAAGCTCTTTATCACAAACTCACTTTTTACGTCACACAGCGTCGTCCCGGTTTTATCGTGAAACTTCGACAGGTCATAAATTCTTCGTTATAACTCAGATTTCGGCGTTCTTTATATGTACAGAACCCTTGAGACAGATGCTATAACTTGGTTAATGTTATCTACTCTAAATAATCTTCTACCAAAAAGTTATTATTAATGCTCATTATCTCTAATTTGACTAGCCCGAATTTGCGGGCGTTACATGGTTGTACTTGATCCCACTTTGGCTTGGAAAGAGAACGAAACATTTCCTTATAATGGGTGTGGATACCTTCCTTGTAACAACGCGTTTTAAAGCCGTGAGAGCAACAGATCCCATAAGAACTCTGCAGTTAAGCATGCTCGGGTGAGAGCAATCCAATGATGGGTGACCCCCTGGGAAGTTTTCGTGCCGGGAGCCCAAAGCGATATTTTGATACGTGACAGATGGGGATGTTACAAATGGTATCAGAGCTAGGGCACAGGTCAATGTGTTCGACAGGGACATCGAACCCTATAATGGGGGGTGAAGGTGGGTTGCACCTGATCCCACATCGGCTTGGAAGGAGAACGAAACATTTCCTTATAAGGGGTGTGTATACTTTCCTTGTCACAATGCGTTTTAAAGCTGTGAGGGCAGCAGATCCCATAAAAACTTTGCAGTTAAGCGTGCCTGGGCGAGAGCAATCCAGGGATGGGTGACCCCCTGGGAAGTTTTCGTGTCGGGAGCCCAAAACGAACAATATTGTGATATGTGACAGATGGGGATGTTACAGTCGAAGACACCAATGTCGGCCTACTGAATTGTATGTGTAGGATATATGTGATTATGTAACTATTACTGATATGATTATATGAATTATGCATTGAGCCAATTTGGGCTCGGAGTTATTACAGACTCAGGGTCGATACAGACCCGGGGGTTGATACGGACCCGACACAGCTACTTGCTGTTATATGGGGTTGATATGGACCGGACATAGCCGCGTGCTGTTATATTCATGTGTATGTTATGTGTGATATTTTGGGGAACTCACTAAGCTTTGTACTTACGGTTTAAATTTATGTTTCAAGTACTTCCGGTTCGAAAGGGAAGAGCCCGACCTGATCGCAGCACATCCACCTGTGTTCATCATTTTTATGATATTTGAGACTACACTCTGATAACCATTTTCAAATTGACATACTTTTGTTGGATTAATGTGGATATTTGATGATTTTTGATAAACTTAAAAATAAAAATTTTACTTATGAATTTTGGGACGTTACAAATATGAGAAATGTCTACTTGAAATACGGTATCTCGATGTTTAAACAACTATTCGGAGTTCCTAGAGCTCCTTGTAAGGCTTGTTGGAAAACACGATGTTTACTCGCTTTTTGTTGTTTAAATTTTATAGTTTCATTTTTGTAGTTTTCTAGTTGTTCCAAAGTCTTCTAAATTGAATCGGGCAAATTTAGTTTTTCTCACTTTATATTAAAGAATCCATTCACTCAAAAATGGTTTGCTTTTATTTCCACTTTTCGTAGGTGAGCCCAAGCTTTTTCCAATTGTTTGATGGCCCCCTCACGTAGTTATTCTGAATTTATATTAGTATTCAAGATTCTCTATTTTCAATTATCTAATAAATCACTTAATAAAAGTATATTATCTTTCCATTCATTTCCAAAATTCCATGATCCCTTCCTAAACTAACCATGAATCTTACTATGCATTTGGCTCTTACTCTCAAAGTAAAATTTTGTATCTTTATTGATAATGTAAAGAGCCTATCCTTTGTTTTCTTGTCCTATTCTATATATATATATATATATATATATATATATATATATATATATATATATATATATATAGGGAGAGAGAGAGCTAGGTTCAAGTATTCCAACAAATTATTATGTGGATATAGAAATCAATGTGAGCCAATCATTTAAAAACCTAAATAAGATAAATTTTTATTGTTATCTATTAATTAATTTTAGTAATTAAATAAATATTTAATTAATCCCTTTAATTTAGGCAAGATAGTTTAAAAATTAATTAAATAAGGTAAATTTTTAATGTTATCTATTAATTAATTTTAGTAATCAAATCTATTTGTTCAATAATTGTATATTTAAGGATGTTATTTAGACTATTATTCTGTAAGAATATGTATGAATCTATATTTGCATTACAATGTTTGAATATATAAGGATCATGTTATATTTCAACTGAAGGTTCAAGAATGTTGTTTTTCTATAAAAAGTTACTTCAATTAAAATATGTACTCTATCAGAATATATTCTGGCATTTTCATAAAATATCGTTCTAGCAAAATTGCATTCTAAAAGAATAAAATCGAGTAAAATTAAAAATTATGTTAGAATTTAAAATGAATTAATTAAAAAAAATCAGAATTTCAAAATTAAAAGAATCAATATCCATTAAAATCCGAAGTTTTCATTAATTAAAAATGTGTTTCCTAATTTAAACATGTGTCTCTTAATTTAAAGATATGTGAATCATTACTTAAAATAACTAAACAATTGGTCTACATTTATCCCTACATCCACACAATAATTAATTTGAATACAATAATCTAAGCCTCTATATATATATATATATATATATATATATATATATATATATATATATATATATATATATATATATATATATATATATATATATAATTAAAATTAATAATATGTTAAATAAAAAAGAATTATACATGAGATTCACATATGATAAATTAATGCCCTCACCATTTTGATATATTTTTCTTTCCTTAAAACTTTCTTCTATGAACTTTTAAAAAAAACCACTAAAAAACTTTGATATTATATATATATATATATATATATATATATATATATATATATATATATATATATATATATATATATATATATATATATATATATATATATATGTCAATAATTAAAATTAATAATATGTTAAAAAGGAATTATACATGAGATTCATATATGATAAATTAATGCCCTCACCATTTTGATATATTTTACTTCCCTAAAACTTTCTTCTATGAACTTCGATATAAAAAGAGGGGAGAAAAAACTTTCTTCTATGAACTTTAAAAAAAAAACCACTTAAAATCTATAAAAATCACGAGAGTTTGAAAATTGTTTGGTTCAACTACTTGAAGAAAATTTTCTTTTCAATAAAACCATTAAACTTTGAATTTTTTCTAAAAAAACCATCATTCATCCAAAGAACAATCTTTCTTTTGTTATATGCACCTCACTAACGGTAAAAACGTTGAGTGTTTTTTTTTTATGAAAAAAAATACAAACTCTAAGTTGTTAAACTAGAAAAAAAAATATTTCGATGGTTAAACAAAAAAAAAATCCAAACTACACTGAATTTTGTAAACTTTGGCCTAAAAAGAGATTTAAGTTTGAACTGATATTTCAAAAACAGATAAGTTGTCATGTTTAGGAGAAATAAACTACCTTATAAACTAATTTTCTAAGTAAGTTTATTGTAATCTAACATTTAATAATTTCAAAAAAATAGATTACCATATATCTTGTAAGTTAAATTATTGATAATTAAAAAAATTATGTACCAAAGGGCTTCTAGCCCAGCGGTACTGGGTGTTGCCCTTCTTCCTAGAGGTTGAGGGTTCAAGTCTCATTGGAGACATAGATGGTATTAGGTATAATTTAGGAGTAGTGTAGATTTGCTGTTCAAAAAACTAAAAAAATTATGTTTTTTTTCTTTTTTTTTGCTAATGCGCAGAACAAAACCAAAGTCTCATTTCTTCATAATTGTTTTATAGAGATCCTTCTTTATATATACATCTCCACTACTTGGAAGTTAGAACTTAGAACAAAGGTTGCGACGATTATTTATATAGTCAAATGTTGAATAAAAACGTCATTCTTGTCTAGATGTATGTTTTATTAACCAATAACCATTTTATATATAACCAAAAAAATCATGAAATACACATATTGTTCATAAGAAAATAAAGTTCAAACATAGGACAAATCAATCATACAAGTCTATGCGGTGATTTTATCATTTTATGGTGGGGTATGACTGGTAGGTGTGGGCACGCCGGTTATTGGGAAAAAGACAAAAAAACGGCGTTATAAAATGTTATGGTGGTAACAGGGAGCAACGCGCAGACTAATAACGTCTGATAACGGGGAAGGGGGCGGTATTCACGTGTTATAACACCCGATAACGCCCCTTGGCGCGTTGCCCATTCCCACCTCCCTAAGGTATTTGGTAGCCAATCTGAAACATCCGTCAGCGGCCCCTTAGAATAATATTATCCAGTACTATATATAACATAGTGACGTTATTTAGTTCTATCACCTTCTCAGTCGCGGCCAATGCTACCACCACCGCCGCCGCCGAGATTCGCTACCAACTCCTCCATCTTGTCCTTCACCTCCTTCCCCAACTTCTCCACCGCCTCAACAATCTTCTTGCGAACCTCGTCTACGTGGTCCCCCCAAATCGGGTGTTTTCCGGTGACATAACGGTATATCAACACCGGGATGAGGAGGATAAACACCAGGATGATAAACACCGGGCTTAAGATGATTAACACCGGAATGATAATGATCAACACCGGGATGAGGAGGTTAAACACCAGGACGACAACGAAAGAGATGACCAGCCAAACCGGGTCACCATCGGAGAGGGCAATGATGGGCAAGAATTTAAGGGTCTTGGCCAGTGTTTCGTCGAACGGGGATTGCTGCTGGTCTGTACCATTTTCAGCCATTGGAGTGTTTTGATGATGGAGTAGGATGTGTGTTTTTAAGGTGGGTATGAAGGGTGTTTATAGTGATGGTGCCGGAGTACGGCGGTGTGGTTGTATGATGTGATCGGAGGTTGTAAAATCACGTGAAACATGGTTATTTTATGTAGAAAGTTTGCATGGAATTCGATGAAAGTTAGTAGAATGATTAAAGACGGGTGGATATTGTCATACTCATAAGGGTGCTCCGATCTGTACTATTATACAAAAGAGTATACAAAACAATTAGAGATGTGCATATATAATTTCACTAATTATCGTGAATATGTATCATTTGGATCGGAGAGCCTTTACATCACTTCATGTCCTATCGTGTATATGTATTATTTGCATTGGAGAGCTTTCACGTCACTTCATGTCCTAGATGGAGAATTCTATTCGCCCCTAAAAACCGGGACACCATAAAACCATTTTACTAAGTCAAAACCATCACTAGTCACATTAATCAAAATGACGTATAAGGATGGAGGGAATGGCTCGCTAGCCAAGGTCACTTCCATCATTTTCATTGAATTCGCTAGGTGCCTCGCTAAGGAAGGATCGCTGGTTGGACAGCGAGAAGAAAGAGAATGAAAAAGAGGAAAGAAATGGCTGTGATTAATGATTTCACTTTCTTTTTTTTAATAAAAAATTAAAAATAAAACAAGGTTTACACTTTGACGGTGAGAAAGCAAGCTTGTGAGAAAATATCAGCTTTTATTTTTGTGTGTTCCTTTTAACCAGAAAATTAGGAAGAAAAGAAAGAAATTACACATTTGATCCCCAAAGTTTTAGCAACTTCTCATTTTTTGTCCAAAATCATAAACCTTTGTATTTAATATTTAAGGTGTTTGTATTTAAAAAAAAAAAAATATTTGATATTAAGTGTTTGTGTATTAAAAAAAAGTATAATATATTTAAAATTGAAAAAGAAAAATAAAAAAAATAGAGTGCTAGGAATGTTACCACTCCCTCTCAAATGTTAAAAACTAAGTGTTAAGAGAGAAAAGTAATATGACACTCAAAAAGATGATATGACTAACGTCTTAGGAGTGTTATCACTCCTCTAGCCTAATCATTAACCATTTACAATTGAGGTTTCTTAGACCGGTTGGTATGGGCAACACCCATACGTATTATTCCGACCTGGCACCCAAATAACAGGCGCCATAACGCCTTGAACATCGCCCCCGATGCGCGTTATTACTTGTTATGGTATTAGGCATTGGCACTGTAACAGGAGGTAACTTCATTTTTCAAATGTTAATTCACTCAACGGTCAAAAATGGACCGTTCTGAACGGTCGAAAAGTTAAAAAAAAAATTCTTTTTCAAATTTACTCACCTATAAATACATATTCATTTCATTTTTTACACAAAATATCTTCACTTCTCACTTCATTTTTTTTCAAAATACCTTCATTTCTCACTTTCAAAACAAAAAAAATGAATTATTTTGATCTGTTTCATCCAATTAATGATGATAACAACGGCGACGATATTTTTGTGAGTACGATGTACCAATATTATATGGACGTGCTACTACAACCAGAGCCAACTCCACTACTCACAAGACGTGTTTCGTTAAATATAGATCGTGAAGAAGGGAATAGACGTCTATTCAACGATTATTTTGCGGAGAATTGTGTCTACCAACCTAGCGATTTCAAAAGAATGTTTCGTTTGTGAAAAAATGTGTTTCAACGGATAGTCAATGCATTGGAAAACAAGTATCGTAAATACAGTTTTTAGATAAAATAAATACACTTAAATATATATGTTTTTATACAGTTTTTAGATAATCGTTTTTTATCAATTAAATAAATATTTAGGTATGAATTTTCCAAATGAGGTATGATGCGAGGAGTAAGCGAGGTTTCACACGGTTGCAGAAATGTGTTGCTGCAATCAAGCTTATGGCTATGGGGGAGTCGCCCAATTCCGTTAATGACTATATGAGAATATCGGAGCGAACTGCATGAGAAAATTTATATAGATTGGCGTGAGGTGTTGTTGAAACCTTCAGTGGCAAATACTTGCGCAAAACTTCATTGAATGATATGCAACAACTATATGTGGCGCATGAACAACGACATGGTTTTCCGGGTATGCTTGGAAGCATTGATTGCATAACGTGGATATGGAGAAATTGTCATGTTGCGTGGAAAGGTCAATACACAAGTGGTCATCTTGGATCGCCTTCGTTGGTTTTATAGGTTTTCGCTTCACAAGACTTATGGATTTGAAATGCTTTTTTCAGAGTTGCGGGTTCCAACAATGATGTAAACGTTCTTGATCAGTCACCAATATTTGAGGATCTTTTGACAGAAAAGGCACCGGATGCTCCTTTCACAATGAATGTAAATGAATATAAGTTTGGGTACTACCTCACCAATGGAATATATCCACCATATTCCATGTTTGTGAAGGAGTTTAGACACCCGATAGAACCAAGAGACAAATTTTTCAAGAGAAGACAAGAATGAGCACGTAAGGACATAGAACGTGCTTTCAGAGTTCTGAAATCAAAATGACACATAGTTGAACATGCGGCACGACTGTATTAGTTACAAACTCTACGAGATATTATGTATACATGTATCATAATGCATAACATGGTGTGAAACGTCCCAAAAATTAAGACCAAAAATTTCATTTTAATAATGATAAAACCATCATCCAAAGCGTGTTTACAAAACCATAAAAGAAAAATCAAAGTGTGTCAATAATCATCCAAGTATATCAAATCAACAAAAGCGGAACAACGTGGTGTGCGTGATGCGATCATCCCGATCCCTTCCCCTTCGATCCGGAAGTACCTGAAACATAACTGAAAACTTTAAGCACAAAGCTTAGTAAGTTCCCTAAGATACCTCATACCATACATACCAAACATACAATGGGCCATGCCCAACAACCATCGGGCCCCGCTCGACAGATTTGTAAATAATATGAGATGAGCCCCGCCTCATCACATTCATCAGGCCCCGCCCGACATTCGTGTTGGATTAGGTGTCTAAGCTCATATCTATAATTGGGATGTACTTGACCCGATAGTAGCATGGTCCTTTTGGGTTGCCTTCACCAGTGCAATTTGATAGGATGGACTTGTGAGAATAAGGTTATTTATGATTTATTAATATATTATAAGTATAATATATTAATTGAGAAATCATATTATTTAATTAGTATTGATCAAGAATTAATTTGGAATTAATTTTGTGATCAAAAGAGACTAATTAAATATATAAGGATTGATTATGTAAATCAATGATTCTTATAGTGTGGGCTAATGATCCATGGTTATTTAGGATGGGCTAAACTAATGACATAGTCCATGGATAGTCCATGGAGGTTTAACCCATGGAGCCTAAGTAATATGAAAGGTCATGGTTCATTAGGGTTTGCATGAATGTAACTCTAGCATTTGTCACACTATAAAAGCACACCCCTAGAGCCAAAATCGGTTACCCCATTCATTCTTGGAGAGTGATATTGATTTTGAGCCAAGTAACTTATTCTCTCAAGCCTCATCTTGCATTTGGTGTTTGTGACACATTAGAGGCATCACACTTGAGGTGCTCAAGATTTCAAAGTTCAAGAACTACACCCTACATATAAGAGGTAATCATCTAAACTAGTTTCTATGTTATATAGCTTCAATTGTATGCTAGTTAGGGTGTATGCTTTGGAAAATTAAAAAATGCATGTATAATTAGAGAAAACATAGATCCAAAGTATCTAGGGTTGTATGTGCACCATAGGAATGTTATAGTGCTCAAAACCCAATAGTGGTATCAGAGCCTAGGATTGTTTTCTGTTATACTTGATGCTTATTGCTTTTCAAAGTTGAAAAAATCGATTTTCTTGCTTCTGACTGATGAACTCGCCTAGTCTACTGGCTGACTCGACGAGTCCACTCAGTAAATGACCAACTCGACGAGTCAAGTTCATGTACTCGCCGGGTTGATGACTCTGGGTGTAGAATTTCGAGTTTTTGGCCAGAATTAAATTAGGATCATTACCACAAACTGTGTTTTGAAACATAAAATCTGTTTTTTTGATATGGTAGTGATCATGTTCATCCGATTAAAATATAATTGTCAAAATTTCAAGATTTGTATTAGTTTATATGATTAGGCTAATTTCTTCTAAAATTGTTGATGTGAATTATCTTGACTTATAAGTTTAACTAGATCATAGATAAATTACTTGATAATTTTTGTTAGTTAAAATGTTGATCTTAATGCTTTTAATGACCTCCATAACTTGTCCTCAAGTTATGGAAAATGAAAGTTCTCATCCATTAAAATGCAATTAAACTCATAAGTTATAGAAATGAAGAGTTTTGACAAGTTTAAAAACTTGCCCTCAAGTTTTGGAATTTGTAAAGTCACACTAATGAAACTTTAATTCCAAACCCTAGAGTTTTAAAAGTTAAAATTCAACCCTTATACTTTATAATATTATAAGATTAATATATATATATATATATATATATATATATATATATATATATATATATACATATATATATATATATATATATATATATATATATATATATATGTATAAGACAAGTCAGTCTTACCGTTAGTAGGCCTCATTCACGAAGCCGGTCTATAAGGGGGGTATAAGGTTGCTGCCTATAAAATGATGGTTTAATGGGTGTCCACTCTCACCCACTGTTTCCTTGACTGGTGGAGGGTCGTTAGCGGAACGGGTAGGATAGGACATTAATTCTCATTTAAAGTATAACAATAAATAAAGTAACTAAACTTTTATTAAATTCCCAATCTTAGTTACTTTAGGAAAATGTGAATTTGGTGCTAATCCATGAAATTACACTTTGCACCTTGTTAAGTCGTTAGTGGAGCGTGTGTGGTTAATCGGCACACTAATCTGGGACTGTGTGTGGCAAAGGGTAGCTTGATGTTAATCATAGATCAATGGAGCGTGTGTGGTTAACCGGAACATTGATTAGGTGATTTGTAACATTGAGTGTACCAAGCTAATTTGCATGATTATTCACACCTTGTTTGTGATCCTCGGCATCCCAGTTACAAACTTGAAGGGCACAATCGAGATTTAAACATGCCATTGAAAAGTTCAATGAATCTCAAAGGATCTAGGAATTTCAATCCAATTAAAAGTTAATAATCTATTTTGTTTTTCATGGTGGAAATTGGTAAATCGTCATTTACCTACCTTCAAATATTTTACAATTGGATTACGGAATCCCTTTTCGCAATTGTAGAATATTATGTTGGGACCTAGCCTTAATATTTCATTCGGGTGTAATATTAAGGATTATCATCTAATCTAAACTTTACTCTTCAGCTTTTACAGATGTCTATCCCAAACAATGCTTCCAACCCAATCCCTCCAGGCTCTTTCTTCCTCATGAACCTATGTGGGAGGGTCATTTTCGATGGCTCGAACTTCAATGACTGGATTCGAAACATCCGAATGGATATTCGCTATGAGGACAAAGAATATGTCCTAGATAAAGAGCTTAAGGAGATTGATGTCACCACTGCTACTCCCGAACAGATCGTTGAACATACTACTCATGAGAGGGATGCGACAAAGGTGTCATGTCTGATGATTGCTACCATGACTGTTGAGCTGCAGAAGTCCTATGAGGACTACTATCCTTTTGAAATGTATCAAGATTTGATGGAAAGATACCATCAAAGTGCTCGGTAGGAGAGGTATGAGATCATTGCCTCCATGATCACAACCAAGATGAAGGATGGAGAACCCATCACGGCCCACTTGCAAAAGATGCAGAGATATGTGGACCGCTTGCTTAAATTGAATGTCAATTTTGATGAAGAGTTGGCCATAGATATTATTCTACACTCTTTACCTTCTTGTTATGATCAGTTTCGTATGACCTATCATATGAACAAGGAGGAGGTCACTCTTAGTAAGCTTCAAGGCCTTCTAAGAACTGCAGAAAGCAACTTGAAAGGCAAGTCAGTTGTGTCTACTCCTACTACTACTATTTCTACCCCTGTTCTGGCAATTGGACATGGGAAGGGAAAGAAGAGGACGGCTCCCTACAAGAGCCGCAAGGGAAAGTCTCTTGATGGATCCTATTCCAGTGGGACCAAAGTTGGTTCTGCTAATCCCTATTCCAATCTGAAGGATGCAGAGTGCTTCCACTGTCATGAAAAAGGGCACTGACGAAGCTGCCCCAAGTACTTACAGGACATAAAGGATGGCAAGATCAAGCCTCCTTTGCAGGTATTTACACTATTCAATCTAATAACTCATCACATGCTAATTCTTGGGTCCTTGATACAAGTTTTGGTATTCACATTTGTTCTGATTTGCAGGGACTAAAAAGAAGTAGGGAAGTGGAGCATGGGAAGATAAACTTAATCATGGGAAATATGAAAGTGTCGCATGTGACCAAGATTGGAGTTTATTCATAATTGCTTAGAAATTGTTGAAATTTAGATTTGAATAATTGGTGTTACTCGGCCGATATGGCGAGAAATATTATTTCCTTTCACAATTTGTATAAACAAGGTTTTACCTTTTCTTTTAATAATGAAAATGGTGGTATTTATGCTTATTGTAATGGTGTATTTTATTTTGAAGCATTACCTTGCAATGGTATATATGAAACTGTGATGGTTGTAGATAACCTAGGAAATAATGTGTTGAATATTGATTCGTCCAATGTTTTGGACAAGGCATGCTTGTGGCATTGTCGTCTTGTACATGTCAACAAGAAGCGCATAGCCCAACTCCAAAAGGATGGATTCTTGGAGTCATTCGACTTGAAGTCGGATGATACTTGAAAATCTTGTTTACTTGGAAAGATGACCAAGTCACCCTTCACTGGTACTTGTGAAAGGGGTGAAGGTCAGTTGGATCTCATACACACTAATGTGTGTGGACCATTCAGAACCGCCACAAGGGATGCTAACCGCTTCTATGTGACTTTCACTGATGATTATAGTAGGTATGGCTATATCTACTTAATCAAGCATAAGTCGGAAACTTTTGAAAAGTTCAAGGAGTTTAAGCAAGAAGTGGAGAATCAATTGGGCGGGAAAATAAAGATGCTACGATCCGATCGAGGAAGAGAGTATCTTAGTATCAAGTTCCTAGACTATCTTAAGGAATGTGGAATTGTTTCACAATTGACGCCACCTAGGACACCACAGCTTAATGGTGTGGCTGAAAGGCGCAATCGAACCTTGCTAGACATGGTTCGTTCCATGATGAGTCGAGCTTCGTTACCCATCTCATTCTGGGGGTATGCTTTAGAGATTGCCGCCCATATCCTTAATCTCGTCCCTACCAAAAAGGTTTCCAAAACACCTCACGAGATGTGGATGGGGAAGGTTCCCTCGTTAGATCACATCAAAGTTTGGGGGTGCGAGGCTTTTGTGAGAAAAGAAACTCATGACAAGCTCGAACCTCGTAGTGAGCAATGTATTTTCATCGGCTACCCACATAAATACTTTGGATATATCTTATACAGACCGAGTGACAATGTTGTCTTCATTACGAGGAGAGGAGTCTTTTGAGAGAGAGAACTCATATGCTAGGAGGATAGTGGGAGGCAAATTGATCTTGAAGAGCTTCAAGAGTTAATTGATGAAGGAACCTCAAACACTGGCGCTCAACCCGAGGAGGAAACTCCTGTTGAACCTATTGACGATTCATTACCTCTCGACGTTCCTCTCGAGTTAGGATGGCACCTGAGTTTTATGGCTTTCATATTACTATTGAAGGTGATACGTTTATCAGTGATAGCACACTGGTAAATTTGGATGAACCATCTAACTACAAGGAAGCCATGGCAGGCCCCGAGTCTGCTAAATGGAAAGAGGCAATGTACAGTGAGATTCAGTCCATGTATGACAGTCAAGTTTGGAACTTGGTTGACAATGTACCGGGTCGTAAGACAGTCGGGTGCAAATGGATATTCAAGAAGAAGACCGACATGGATGGGAAAGTACACACATATAAGGCGCGACTGATTGCGAAGGGCTTTACCCAATCTCAGGGAGTTGACTATGATGAGACCTTCTCACCAGTAGCAAAGATTAAATCTATAAGGGTTATATTGGTCATAGTTGCATTTCATGACTATGAAATATGGCAAATGGATGTCAAAACCTCTTTCCTTAATGGAAAGTTGGCTGAAGATGTTTACATGAGTCGGCCAGAGGGTTTTGTCAATGCAAAGTAACCTAATAGAGTGTGTAAGCTTGAAAAATCCATCTATGGATCGAAATAAGCATCTCGCAGATGGGATCTTTGTTTTGATGAAAAAGTCAAAGAGTTTGGATTTTCGAGAAGCGAGGATGAGTCCTGTGTATATGCCAAAGCTAGTGGGAGTATAGTAAGATTTCTGGTATTGTATGTAGATGACATAATGCTCATAGGAAACGACATCCCAACCTTGCAGGAGGTTAAGTCCTAGCTTGGGAAGTGTTTCTCTATGAAGGACCTTGGAGAAGCTGCTTACATCCTAGGGATAAGGATATTGAGAAACAGGAGTAAAAGACTAATAGGACTTAGTCAAAGTACCTACTTGGACAAAGTGTTGAAGCGTTTCAGCATGGAGAACTCCAAGAAAGGTGACTTACCTATCCAAGGCAATGCCAAACTGAGTAAGAATTAGAGTTCGAGTACAGAGACTGAGATAACAGAGATGAGTCGAATACCATATGCATCCGCAGTTGGCTTGATAATGTATGTTATGACTTGTACTCGCCCTGATGTCGCCTTTGCTTTGAGCATTGTAACACTAGTCAAAATAGGTCAATAGACAATCACATGTGATTATGCCAATCATGTAATGTGATTTTGTTAAACTAGTAATATGATAAGAGTGTTATGTAGTTCATGATAAATTCTAATACAAATATGAACTTTCTTTATGATACAACTCAAAGTATACGTCCATACGATTCCAAAAATATAGAGAATGTCTGAATCTGACTTCGCATGAAGAAGTTATGATAAACCGAACACTATAAATCTCTATAATAAGAGGAATTTAAAATAGACTTAGAATTATCTATTGGAGTCTAAAAGAGAGTTGTAGTACTTGTAAATACCTACACGTGCATATAATGAACGTCAAAAACAGAGTTCGTATGTGAAAGTTACGACCTTCCAAAGATTCAGCTGTCAGAAACCCTAATCTGACTGAGCTCACGACGTGAGCACAAAACTCACGACGTGAGGAGTCATTTATCCACATCTCGGAATCTAGAAGGTGTGTGACGAGGCTGCGAGGGGATAAGGTCCAAACTCACGACGTGAGCAAGGATATCTCACGACGTGATGAGTCACATGGCCACTTTCCGAAGCTAGGGACGCAAATGGCAAGTCTACGGGGATAAGATCCAAACTCACGATGTGAGCCTTATAAAACTCACGACGTGAGGGTCCAAAATCCTTACTATAAATAGCAGGTCCGCCTTCAGCCATTCTTACACCTAAACTTCTTTCTCCTCTCTCCTTTGCTGAGGCCATCTTGCATCCCGAGCCCCGACGACCTTGTACGCTGACCGTTTCTGCTTAGATTACATAAAATCACGCTACTAGGGTGAGTATTCGAACTTTATGTTGACGTATTTTAAAATGCATGTGTTTTCAGGAACTTGAAAAGCGGGTATGTATTCGAACAGAAGAAGTTTTACTATTAACTTTCTGATCATTAAGAAGTATGCCATAGTCGGATATTATGTAATAGGTTCTAGAAAAAAAAAGTTATGTAACTTTCAATTATCAATAAAGGTATGTATTTTCTTAGTACTGTTCAATGTATGTTATATAACTGTGATACGAAGAATGACGTTACACTACCCGGTGTTTCTGCCGATGGCTGGGGGTGTGACAGAAATTGGTATTAGAGCTAATAACTATAGTGAACTAGTACTTTCTTAGGAAAGCACGACTATAGTTTAGGTCTTACTCTATTAGGTTTAGGTATATCCCTTAACCTACAATAAAAAGTATTATTAATTATTCTACTGAAGGACTACTTACGGGAGCGGTGTCAAGGATAGACATGTTGATTTGGGTTGCTGGATTCCAGAACAGCTATATGCTAAAATGATCCTGCCCTTTCGACTGTCCTGACTGGCCGGAGCCTTATCAGATAGACCTGAAGTAACAAACAATAGTTAAAAACGTGAATACAATAAATAAGAATATAGAGTCATATATAAAGACTCAGACCCGCGATGAGAATACACCTTAATACCCGGAATGTTTTTGATCTCAAGGATTTAGATCAAATATTCCAACTAAAGTTTATATGTGCGTATATCCTATCACAATTAGGTGTGGGTGCACAACTACATTTTATTATGATCAGATCATATGAACTATTTAATTTGGGAGTAATATTTGATAGACTAAAACTCTTTGTGATCCAAAACGTATAGGAATTCGGCATGACACATTCACGAGAATGGATAATCATCGAGGATATGGATGAATAAGAGGAAGTTTCATTCCCCATGATGGTAGGCGATCCTTACTACCCTATAAATCCAACCACCTTTCATCCAATACCTTCTGACGATGGAGCACCTTTACCCTCCAACGAATGGGAAGAGAGTGAACCAATGGAAGAAAGCGAATCCATGGAGGAGACAGAGTCGGTGGCATCATCTTTACCACCACTGAACACTCTTTACCGTAAAGTTCCAGGAGGAGTAAAAATGAAACGCACGGCACGTAAATCCATACTGATATGGCAAAAGATTAAGAAGAGTCAGAAGGCGACATCTTCAGGAAGTCATAGAGTTCAAGATGAACCTGCACGGATCGCACAAACCGTTGATAGGTGGGTGGCGGAAGAAAGAGCTGCTAAGATGTATGAGACTGGTCAATCATCTCGACCACATCTCCCACATTCTTTCGAAGATAACACTTTATCTCAATTGTTTGAGAAAAGTGTGAAAATTGAAGATAAGATGGAAATTGTAGAAGGAAGGGCTACTCATCTCTCTGGAAGAGTACGAAGGCTAGAAGGACAAAGGACGTGAGATCAGGAATCAGTGATGGATGTCCATCATCATATAAATTTCGCCTATAACGACATGATTACTCACGATGCAAGGATTGTAGAGTTAGAACTCTACAATCAAACCTCAAGAAATGAAGAACACACGGGAAGTCTTGAGCAGAGAACTCAAGCACTTGAGGAACAAGTGGTTAATGTCACGGACGTGCTAGGTCATCATTTAGGTTTCTGGTAGATAAGCTAAAACTAGTGGTTGTGTAAATAGAGAAATCAGACTAGTTAAGGCGAAAAGAGGAAAGTTATAGCAAGGATGTAGAAAACCTTGCAAATTTTGCAATGTTTATAGAAACTTTTCTCTTATAAACCTAAATAAACTGATGTAACCGCTGATAATAATATGAAGCATATATTACAGTAATCATTGTGTTTTACACTTTGAAGAATAATTGAAGTATTTAGTACTCGTGTATTAAATAATTAACTTAACTTATAAAATTCTTATTATTTTAGGAACTAAAACAAAATGCCTAGAAGGAGTAATCGGCTAAACCCTAACCGACCATCAGCACCACAACAACCACCAGAACCAAACCCCCCAATAGGTACAGCACAACTGGAAGAAATCATAGCTCAAAGAATTGTTGTGGCTCTATCTAATGTCACAAGAGATGGAGTTAGAAATGAAGGCCATGTAGGGACCGCTAGAACGTGTACCTACAAAGATATTATGAATTGCAGGCCAAAAAGCTTTCATGGAAATGAAGGGGTACTTAATTTGACGAGGTGGATAGAAAAGACAGAGTCCGTCTTTCAAATAAGCTTCTGTCCAGATGATTGTAAAGTACGATTTGCAGCATGTACTTTCGCTGATGCAACACTCACATGGTGGAGCAACCATGTGAATACAATGGGAATTGATACTGCAAATTCCATGAAATGGGAGGAGCTAAAAATGATGCTAGTGGAGGAGTATTGTCCTAGGGAGGAGATACATAAACTGGAACAAGAACTGTGGACCCTAACCATGAAGGGTTCAGAGATAAAAGCTTATACCGCTAGATTTAATGATCTTGATGTAATGTGTCCAGCACTTGTAACCCCCGAATATAAGAAAATTGAGCGATATATCTGGGGTTTAGCATCGCAAATTAAAGGCATGGTGATCGCATCAAAGCCTACGACTTATGACAACACCAAGAGAATAGCTCATCAGCTAACCCTCACAGAGATCCAAGGAACAGAAGTGGTCTCAAAGGCTGAGTCTCCCAAATCTGGGACAAACAAGCGCAAGTTTAATAGGAAGAATCCCAAACAATCATCTGAGAAAAGACAAGAAGTGGCAACCAATTATGCAGCCACGACAGCAGTACCCACACAACCAAAATCTTCATGGTGCAATCAGTGCAACCTTCATCATCCAGGTGACTGTTTTGTCTGCACGACGTGCAAGAAAAAGGGGCATACTGCTAGAACTGCAGGAGCGCAACACCTGCAACACTGAATCAGGGAACAAATACTGGAGCAGGCCGTGGTGAAGGAAAAAAGTGCTATGAGTGTGGAGAGGTTGGACACATCAAGAAAGAATGTCCAAAGTTAAGGAGTCAAGGAGGCATAGGACGTGGCAGGGCGTTTGTGATCGGAAGCAGAGAGGCTATCCAGGACCCTTCGGTCGTATCTGGTACGTTTCTTATAGATAATTTATATGCTACTATACTCTTCGACTCTGGAGCAGATAGAAGTTTTATAACTTCGGCGTTTAGAAAATTGTTAAGTCATAAGTCTAGCAGATTAAAAGAAATCTATGAAGTAGAAATCGCTAATGGTCAAACTGAGAAAACACATGAAATCCTAGAAAACTGTCTGTTAACTCTTAATAACTACCTTTTTCACGTCAATCTCATGTCAATGCCTATCGGTAGTTTTGATGTCATAATTGGCATGGATTGGTTATCTTCACATCGCGCCGAAATTCTATGTCATGAGAAAGCCATACAACTACCCTTACCAAACGGCGAAGCCCTGATTATCTATGGTGATAAATATGGGAAGAACCTCAAAGTTATCTCTTGTACTAAGACCCAGAAATATCTACATAAGAAATGTAGCGCATTCTTAGCCCACATTGTAGATAGGAAGAGAAAGACAAAAGAAATCAAGGACATACCTCAAGTATGTGATTTCCCTGACGTGTTTCCTGAAGATCTACCTGGAATACCTCCCGTCCGACAAGTCGAGTTTCGAATCGACTTAATTCCAGGAGCAGCACCAGTAGCGAAATCTCCTTATCGGTTGGCTCCATCTGAAATGCAAAGTCTAGCCAACTACAAGAACTTCTTGACAAAGGCTTTATCCGACCAAGTTTTTCACCTTGGGGAGCACCAATCTTGTTTGTCAAGAAGAAGGATGGATCCTTTCGAATGTGTATTGATTATCAGGAGCTGAACAAGCTAACGATCAAGAATCGTTATCCGCTTCTGAGAATTGATGATCTATTCAATCAATTGCAAGGATCCAACTACTACTCAAAGATAGATCTCAGATCAGGATACCATCAACTCAGAGTACAAGAAGATGACATTCCAAAAACAGCATTTAGAACTCGTTATGGTCATTATGAGTTCTTAGTTATGTCTTTTGGATTGACCAATGCCCCAGCAGTGTTTATGGATCTCATGAATCGTGTTTGCAAACCATACCTGGATAAATTCGTGAGCGTATTTATCGATGATATATTGATATATTCACGAACCAAGGAAGAACATGGTCAACACCTGCAAATAATCTTGGAACTACTAAGAAAAGAAAAGTTGTACGCTAAATTCTCCAAATGTGAGTTTTGGATTAGAGAAGTACAATTTTTAGGTCATGTAGTTAGCAACGAAGGAATTCATGTTGACCCATCCAAAGTTGAAGCAATCAGGAATTGGGAAGCACCAAAGACGCCAACAGAGGTGCGTCAATTCCTAGGACTTGCTGGCTATTACCGTAGATTCATAGAGAATTTCTCAAAAATAGCCAAGCCGCTTACAACACTAACCCAGAAGGATACGAAGTTCAACTGGGAAGACAAACAAGAAGCTGCTTTTCAGAAACTGAAGCAAATGTTGTGTAGTGCACCAATCCTATCCCTTCCAGATGGAACAAAAGATTTTGTTGTATACTGCGACGCATCAAATCAAGGATTGGGATGTGTGTTGATGCAAAGAGGAAAATTTATCGCCTATGCATCACGACAACTTAAGGTGCATGAGAATAATTACACTACCCATGATCTTGAATTGGGAGCTGTAATTTTTGCACTAAAAATTTGGAGACATTACTTATACGGTACTAAGTGTACTATTTTTACCGACCACAAGAGTCTCCAGCACATCTTCAACCAAAAAGATCTTAATATGAGACATCGAAGATGGTTCGAATTGTTGAATGATTACGAATGTGAGATTCGTTATCATCCCGGAAAGGCAAATGTGGTAGCAGATGCCTTGAGCCGGAAAGAATATATTAAAACCCGACGCGTACGAGCATTAACTATAACTATCCATTCTAACTTTACCGCACAAATAAGAGAAGCTCAACTTGAGGCTCTAAAAGAAGAAAACATCAAGAACGAAGCTTTACGAGGAATGGAAAAGCAACTTATACAAAGAGATGACAGAACCGACACTTTATGAACCGAATTTGGACACCTAAGTTCGGTGGAGTCAGGGACTTGGTCTTAGAAGAAGCCCACAAGTCCAGATATTCCGTACATCCAGGCTCTGACAAAATGTACTTAGATTTAAAGGTACATTATTGGTGACCAAACATGAAGGCAGAAATTGCTACTTATGTGAGCAAATGTTTGACTTGTTCTAGAGTAAAGGCAGAACATCAAAAGCCTTCAGGTTTACTTCAACAACCGGAAATACCTGAATGGAAATGGGAGCAGATATCAATGGAATTCATCACTAAGTTACCTAAAACTCCTAGTGGGTTCGACACTATTTGGGTAATAGTCGATAGGTTGACTAAGTCTGCCCATTTCTTACCAATTAAGGAGAACGACAAGATAGAGAAACTGACTAGAGTTTATCTTAAGGAAATTGTCAGATTGCATGGAGTTCCAAATTCTATTATTTCTGACTGAGATAGTAGATTCACTTCACAATTTTGGCAATCTCTACAAAAATCCTTAGGAACACGTCTAGATATGAGTACAGCTTACCATCCATAGACTGATGGTCAGAGTGAGAGAACCATTCAGACTTTAGAAGATATGCTCCGAGCCTGTGTAATAGACTTTGGAAATGCGTGGGATACACATTTACCGTTAATTGAGTTTTCCTACAACAATAGTCATCACACCAGCATCAAGGCTGCACCGTTTGAGGCTCTTTATGGACGAAAATGTCGTTCCCCAGTGTGTTGGGCAGAAGTTGAGATACACAGATGGCCAGAGAACGTACAGACGATACCTTACGTACTGGACCAGAAATAATCCACGAGATAAATGAAAAGATCGTGCAAATTAAGTATCGATTAAAGGCTGCACGTGATCGTCAAAAGAGCTATGCTGATGTAAGGCGTAAGCCTTTAGAATTCCAAGTTGGAGATAAAGTAACGTTGAAGGTCTCTCCTTGGAAAGGCGTAATTCGATTCGGGAAACGGGGCAAACTAAACCCACGGTATATAGGACCTTTTGAAATTCTAGCAAGAATTGGTTCTGTCGCATACCAACTCAAGTTGCCTCAAGAGCTAAGTAATGTGAACAATGTTTTTCACGTATCAAATCTTAAAAGATGTCTTTCCGATGACACTCTTGTTATACCTCTCGAAGAGATACAAGTCAATACGAAACTCAACTTTATATAAGAACCTGTTGAGATCATGGATCGAGAAGTCAAACGATTAAAGCAAAGTCGTATTCCCATAGTGAAAGTTCGATGGAAATCTTTACGAGGACCTGAATTTACTTGGGATCGTGAAGATCAGATGAAAGAAAAATACTCCCAACTGTTTGACAAAACCCCATCCATAAGATAAATTTCGGGACGAAATTATTCTAACGGGGGGAGAATGTAACATAGTCAAAATAGGTCAATAGACAATCACATGTGATTATGCCAATCATGTATTGTGATTTTGTTAAACTAGTAATATGATAAGAGTGTTATGTAGTTCATGATAAATTCTAATACAAATATGAACTTTCTTTATGATACAACTCAAAGTATACGTCTATACGATTCCAAAAATATAGAGAATGTCTGAATCTGACTTCGCATGAAGAAGTTATGATAAACCGAACACTATAAATCTCTATAATAAGAGGAATTTAAATTAGACTTAGAATTAGCTATTTTAGTCTAAAAGAGAGTTGTAGTACTTGTAAATACCTACACGTGCATATAATGAACGTCAAAAACAGAGTTCGTATGTGAAAGTTACGACCTTCCAAAGATTCAGCTGTCAGAAACCCTAATCTGACTGAGCTCACGACGTGAGCACAGAACTCACGACGTGAGGAGTCATTTATCCACATCTCGGAATCTAGAAGGTGTGTGACGAGGCTGCGAGGGGATAAGTGTTGGATTAATGTCTAAGTCCATAACTATATTTGGTATGTACTTGACCCGACCCGGCATGGTCCATTTGGGTTGCACTTCACCGGCACAATTTATATGGATAGTCTTTTGAGAATAGTATATTTATGATTTATATTAATATATTATAAGTTCTAATATATTAATATGGAATCATATTATTTAATTAGTATTGATCAAGAATTAATTTAGAATTAATTAAGTGATCAAAAAGAACTAATTAAATATGGACTCTTATATATATGGAATGGGTCAAGTTCATTTAGGTTGGGCTAAGCTTTCATGGATGGTCCATGGAGCTTTTAACCCATGGATCCTATGTAAATGAAAGGTCATGGGTATTAGGGTTTACATGGATGTAACCCTAATCCTCCATAATATATAAAGGGGTCCTTGGCTCACAAAATTGGCACAAGTGTGTGAAAATAAGAGTGGGCCGATTTTAGTGTGCATACATATTCTCTCAAGTTCTTCCAAGGTGTTTTGGTGATTTGTGATTCCATTTGAGGCTTCCACACTATTGGGGCTAAGCTCTTAAAGCTTGAAGACATCAAGCTACATCAAAAGGTATGTCATCTAACTAGAACTTTGTGGTATAGGTGCTTCATAATATGCTAGTTAGGATGAAACCTTGGAATAGTTAATATTTGCATGTATAATAGAGAAAACATAGATCCAAAGTTTATAGGGTTGCATGTACACCATAGGAGTGTTAGAATGCTCAAAACCCAACAGTGGTATCAGAGCCAGGTTGTTTTCTGTTATATTGATGCAAATGTTTTATTTTCAAGTTGAAAAAAAAAGAAAAAAAAAACATGACGTACGTCAAATTTTAAGATAATTACTTGTTTTGTGAAAATCGAATTATTTGTAAAATTTGAATCATTTGTTATATGAGTTGAATTAGGTCAAATTTAGTAAAATATAAAATGATATGATTATTTTATTAGTTTTAAAAGTTTGATCTAAATGTTTTAAGGAGTTACATATTTTGTCATAAAATTTTGGAGCTCAAAAGTTTTTTTTTTAAAGTTGTGATCTTAAGGGTTTTTGAAACTTCCATAAGTTATGGATATGAAAGTTTTTTTTTTTTAAAAAAAAATTTGATTCAAAGTTTTTATGGAGTTACAAAATTTGGTGTTAATGTTTTAAAGAATTCCATAACTTGTTCTTAAGTTATGGAACATTGAAAGTTTCATCATAAAACACCATTAATTCCATAAGTTATGGAATCCAAAGGTTTTCAAGAATTACAAAACTTGCCCTCAAGTTTTGGAATTTGAGAAAAGTTTTTTATGAAAAAAAGAATTGAATTCTAAAACTCTTGGGTTCATAACTTAAACAATTAATTAAATGGTTTTAATTTTGAGTTTAATAATTGGAATTATGATGTTTTGTTGAATAGTTCAAATTAACTCTTATGAACTTTATTAATAGTTAATTAAAGCGTTTAATTAAAAGAGTATTATTAATCCATAAATATATGGTTTGAGTTTAATTAAATTAAAAGTCTAGTTTAATTAATAGATTAAACCACCAAATATTTTAAATGTCTAAAATAAACCCTTATACTATTATAATATTAAAAGTTTAATATATTATATGTATAAGAGCAAGTCGTCTTACCATTAGTAGGCCTCATTCACGAAGCCGGTCTATAAGGGGGGTATAAGGTTACTGCCTATAAAATGGCAGTTTAATGGGTGTCCACTCTCACTCACCGCTTCCTTGACCGGTGGAGGGTCGTTAGCCGAACAGGTAGGACAAGGACTATAATTCTCCCTTCATTATAAGTATAATGATAAATACTAAGTAACTAAACACTTATAAATTCCCAATCTTAGTTACTTAGGAAAATGTGAATAAGGTCCTAATCCATGAAATTACACTTTGCACTTTGTTTAAGCTGTTAGTGGAGCGTGTGTGGTTAACCGGCACACTAACCTGGACTTAACAAGGTAGGCAAAGGGTAACTTAATGTTTATCATAGTATCGTTGGAGCGTGTGTGGTTAACCGGCACATCGATTGATGGGTAAATATTAAGGGTACCAAGTATATTTGCATGGTTACTTCACACCTTGTTTTGTGATCCTCGGCATCCCAGTCACAAAACCTGAAGGGCACACTCGAGATTGAAACATGCCATTGAAAAGTTCAATGAATCTCAAAAGAATCTAGGAGTTTCAAAACCAATTAAAACCTAATAATACATTTCGTTTATCTTGGTGGAAATTGGTGAATCGTCATTCACCTACCTTCAAATATTTTATAGCTTGGATTACGGCATCCCTCTTCCAAGTTATAAAATAGTTTATTGGGTCCTAGCCTTAATATATCATATTGGGTGTTATATTAAGGACTTAAATCAACTTTACGTGAATTTCTCCCATTGTTGATGTCTGGTTTAGACAACAATGATCTTCCCAAACCAAGCTTTCCTAATGAATATGACTTCCCGAGTTTGGCTCATGGAAGTCATACTTCTCTTCCTCCACCTCCTCCAATTATTCTCCCTAACCCACAAGTTTAAGGTCACTCAAGCCCTAATGGCAAGCAAGGTCTATGTATGATCACATCTTAGAGATGAAGTCACATATTGACAAGCCGGGAGAGTTGGGTGTCAAAGTCTTGAGAAAGTTGGATGTTCAATCACTTTCTAAGTCACATAGTGAGTTCCTTTGGGACTACTATGAAACAGACTATGACATGAACCTTAATGATCATATCTATTTGCTTGGTGCTGCTGAATCAGCAATGATTTGGAACGATAGTAAAGCAAATTTGATTAGAAGATCAACTTCCCAAAAACTTTATGGACAGTGACAATGGTGACACTGGAAATCCAGAAAAAAACATTCTCTTCCCAATGGAAAGGGATTGGCCATAGTCAACCCGGTTGACCAAATGGTAAAGAGAAAGGCTAAGTCTGAGATAGTCCCATTACCAAAGGGTCCATATGTTTATTTTGCCAAAGGAAGGGGCGTTGATTGCAAAGCTGCCAAATTTACCTAAGGATGTTAAAGTCAATAAGTTTGACTCTACATCAGGTAGAGCCCATTATCTAACTCTGTTAAGTTCTATTCTGAGATCCTCATTACATGATGTGACTGGGTCACATGTTGATGTTTTAAGAATCAAAGAATAGAAATAAATCTTAAAGGAAGTATATGCTGATTCTGATCTTAAAGGAAGTATATGCTGATTCTGATCGCGAAGGTGGATTTCGATCGCATCAGAATTTTGAGCAGTTGCTTAAGAAGTTATGATATATTGCTAAGGAATAGATAACAACAATTTTCCATGTGGATTGTAAGGATAAGTTTTTCCGCAAAGTTTTAAAATAAAAGAAAATTGTTTAATTTTATTTATTTGAAGTATCCTTACAATGGCATTTGTGGAAAATTGTTGCTTATATGATTCCACTGACAGCAATATTGGAAAATGGATTTGATTCTTTCATTTGTGGTAGTGTCTAAATTTACCAAATCAGGAAAGTTCCTCATCACCCAAGTTTCAATTGGACCGAAACTTGGAATCATGCAAGTTGAATAGTATGATGAATGAGAACTTTCAAGCATTGGAAAATCAAGACTAATTACTTGTTCACATGGATGTGTGAGTCAAGTGAAGGACTAAAGGGATCGAGTACACATTCTTGTGCACTGGTCATGTCCACCACAAAGCTCGTTAAGACTATTTGATTTACTAAAGTTTAGTAAATATGGTTATACTTACAAGTTTAAGTATAATTCTGAAACATTGGAAAAGTCTCAATGTATGGCAGAACGAATGGGAAGAATCAAATTAGGCAGAAAGATAAAAGTTTCTCAAATCTGAAAAGATGGGAGAGTACTTTAGTATCATGTTTGTGATCATCTTAATGATTTAGAAATCATATCACAATTAGTCCTCTAAAGGTCATCTTAGTGCATTCTTATGACTAAGAAGAGGAGTCATGAATTGTTGAAATGGTTAGATCAGGAAGATGAGTCATACTTCGTTCCAAAACAATTCTTAGAGTCATACTCCAAGATTGTAACTTGAGTGACATATCTTAAATAAAGGTTTAAAACACATGTCAAATGTAAGAGTCAAAGTGTCCTACTCTTGTACATTTGAAATTGGTAAGTTGTGATGTTTTGGATAAAACAAAGACCAACTAAGGCCAATTGTGTGAAGTGTTTGTCTTGATAAAGAATCCGCATTATCTCTTGAATATTTGGCAAGATAGTCTTATATGTCAAGAGGATAGTGGGAGTCTTAATGATCCTAAAAAGAATTTCAAGAACTAATCAAGAATAAAACCTGAGGTTCTTCACTAGCACACGACTTGAGGTTTATAACCTATCGTGTTGACATATTATGTGCCCATTCCAGTTAAAGTTGGCTTTGCATAGGAGTTCTAAAATTTCTCAATTGGTTGCATAACAACTTGGAAGCAATGGCAGGCCCTGTACTGCCAGGTGGCAAGAAGTTAAGATTGTATAAGTTCAGTCCATATGAGTTTGGATTTGTCATTATCCTTGTCTTGTGACTATGGTTTTGATGATTCACATGGATAAGAACACATACACCATAAAATCTAAGGGTCATAAGGTTTCTCTCCGATTCATGAAAATGATGGTGAGGAAACACTTCCACCAAGTAGATTTGAAGCAGATGGCAAAAGGTCTAAACAATTGAGACTATGATTACGGCATCCCTTTTCATAGTTCTGAAATTGTTTAGACACACATGCATGCTATCTAAGGAAAGGTGTATGATTTTGATAAAGTTTTATCAAAGCATCTCGTATCAGAAATCTGAACTTTGGTAAGAAAGTCAATAAAGTATTGATTTCTAGAAGTCCAGCTGATTTCTAAGTACATGTCAAAGCTAGTGGGAGCATAAGTGTTATGCTAATAATCATCATGTTAGTGGGAGCATGATAATTATTGTTAGTGTTGCAAGTTAGCAATGTTAATTATAGAAAACAAAAGTTTCAATTCGTGAGGCTGCAGGGATTGAAAAAGTTGTTTTGCTATAATTAAGGGAGAGGATATACTTCATTTCAGTTCTAAAGGCTTAGATTGAGACCTTAATCATCTTTAGTCAAGAATATATATATGAATTTCATGTTGGATTGGTTCAACTTAAGGAAATTCTATATATTGCGTTCTCAAAATTCGATTATGATTACGACATCCCTCTTCATAGTCAAATTTTGAAAACATGGCAAATAAAAATATTGTAGCAAAAGACTGGTCTAGAATCATGTCTTTATGTGAGACATCATGAATCGTGTACCATTTGCTTTGGGTACAGGATCGATTGCATGTGCTATAATATTTGTCATTTCTAAATTTTTCCAAATGCCCAGAGGCATTAAGAAGGGAAAAGGTGTAGAATTGGATATGACTAAAATGATTAAGCAATTGTCGAGGACAATCTAAGGTTTACCAAAGATTGGTTGCTCAGGGACAGCTGGAAGTATAGTGCTAATTTTGGAAGGACCATATTGACATATTCTGAAAAGAGGCATCTCTTATTCAGAAGTGATAGTCAAAATAAGAATATGGAGTTGTCTCCATAGGTGGAAATTATCTGTGTAAGATTAGAAAACTTAATGCAAGAAGCATGTCCAAAGCAATGTACTTTGAATATGAGACTTAGTTTCCATGGAGTTGATCTCCATTGGAATACCTTATAATGACTGTTGACAAGTCTTTGTGACTTTGTACATATTCATTACAGGAGGGTCAGTGCATATAAGTTTAAAATCTAAACAGATTTCGATAAATGATAGGAATTTGAAATTCTCACATTTTTCGATAAGGATTTGGGAGTGTGAAATTAGAATCATTGAAATTATGTTCAATTGGTTTATTTCACAAAGTAAGGATCATAGACAAACATAGAGTGCATACTTGGTGTATGGCAAAGCTATTGTTTAAGAAAAACCTAGTATGCATGCTTGGAGCATGGGACAACTAGTGTTATTAATTCAAGTATATAGTTGATAAAACCGAAACAATGAATGATGAGTAATCAGTATGGTGATAAATAAAAGTGTTTGTTTATATTCATAGGGTTTGATACCATATTTGATTCATTTATTCTTGTGTTTCACTTTGCATGTTTTGACTTCCAGAATAACTAAGTCGCTCTTCCTGAATGATTAAGTTATTCAAACCATCCACAGTCGGTCATATGTTGGAAGTGGATATGAATCAAGACTGTCATGGGTTGGTTTGTAGAGGTCCAAGTTGGTGGGCAAAGTGGTGCTACAACACTCATGAGTGCTCATAAGTTCTGAGTATTGGATTCAACCCGCGCTCATTTGAATCACTTCATGGATTTTATCACGAGTGATCATGAGACTATAATATCTTATATTCTTCAAACCTAGAGATATGAGTTGTTACTATGAGTTGGTTATACATTGATTGCACGAAAACGCATTTGGTAACTCGATGTTATAAAACGTGCCTTTGTGTATGATTCAACAAGTAGTAGAACAAGCCATATGAGTCGAAGTTTATCCATTCCTTTTACCTTCGGGATAAAAGCGATATATGTGGGCCCCTCGATGATTTAGCGATGACACATGTGAGTGCTTGGCCAAGCCAGGACTGATTTGATTTGTTCAATCAGTCAGTCATCATAAATCGAAAATCGGGAAACAACAAATGGACAGAGAGAATGATTATAATCCATGTCTCAGTCCATATGATATCTAGAATGGAGGAATATATGATCCCTTATCTAATGGACAAGTCATTGACAAGGTCAGAGTTTGACAGCGACTTTAAGAGCTACGATTGCCAGTTAGGTTTTGAAGTCATACTCAATAATCGTTTTAGACTTATCCAAGTGGGAGACTGTTGGATTAATGTCTAAGTCCATAACTATATTTGGTATGTACTTGACCCGACCCGGCATGGTCCATTTGGGTTGCACTTCACCGACACAATTTATATGGATAGTCTTTTGAGAATAGTATATTTATGATTTATATTAATATATTATAAGTTCTAATATATTAATATGGAATCATATTATTTAATTAGTATTGATCAAGAATTGATTTAGAATTAATTAATTGATCAAAAAGAACTAATTAAATATGGACTCTTATATATATGGAAGGGGCCAAGTTCATTTAGGTTGGGCTAAGTTTTCATGGATGGTCCATGGAGCTTTTAACCCATGGATCCTATGTAAATGAAAGGTCATGGGTATTAGGGTTTACATGGATGTAACCCTAATCCTCCATAATATATAAAGGGGTCCTTGGCTCACAAAATTGGCACAAGTGTGTGAAAATAAGAGTGGGCCGATTTTAGTGTGCATACATATTCTCTCAAGTTCTTCCAAGGTGTTTTGGTGATTTGTGATTCCATTTGAGGCTTCCACACTATTGGGGCTAAGCTCTTAAAGCTTGAAGACATCAAGCTACATCAAAAGGTATGTCATCTAACTAGAACTTTGTGATATAGGTGCTTCATAATATGCTAGTTAGGATGAAACCTTGGAATAGTTAATATTTGCATGTATAATAGAGAAAACATAGATCCAAGGTTTATAGGGTTGCATGTACACCATAGGAGTGTTAGAATGCTCAAAACCCAACAATAAGGTCCAAACTCACGACGTGAGCAAGGATATCTCACGACGTGATGAGTCACATGGCCACCTTCCGAAGCTAGGGACGCAAATGGCAAGTCTACGAGGATAAGATCCAAACTCACGACGTGAGCCTTATAAAACTCACGACGTGAGGGTCCAAAATCCTTACTATAAATAGCAGGTCCGACTTCAGCCATTCTTACACCTAAACTTCTTTCTCCTCTCTCCTTTGCTGAGGCCATCTTGTATCCCGAGCCCCGATGACCTTGTACGCTGACCGTTTCTGCTTAGATTACATAAAATCACGCTACTAGGGTGAGTTTCACGGCCCCACTTTCTAATATTTTGAGGGGAAATGCATGCTAAATATTATGTATACGTTATTATTATGTCTATATGATAGTATATAGTTATATTAGCCGGGTATAGTTGTTCTAAATATAATATTTTGAATATATACAACTATTATCAACCTGTCGGCATGTTATTTTACTAATGTAGATCTTGAGTTATACTTAGGATTCTATATATATGTTGTGTGCGATATAGTTCCGAAGTTATATTCGGAAGTTCTATATGTTAAGTTATAAAGTATGTTGCTATTATTGGTTTTATGTCAAGATAAAACTTGGTATGTTATATGTTGTTATTGTTAGTTTTATGTCAAGATAAAACTTAGTATGTTATATATTGTTATTGATAGTTTTATGTCAAGATAAAACTAGGAACGTTATATGTTGTTATTATTGGTTTTAGGTCAAGATAAAACCTGGTTTTACTTCAAGATATAGTTGTTATACTACCTAAATGTTATGAAGTTAGGAGTAATGTTTAAAAGCATAGTATAGTAACTTAGGGTTTTAGACATGAAAATGTTTTTGTTGTTAGAGCTATAGGAAGCCGTCGAAGTCTACATGAGTAATTGTATTCATCAACTAAGATTGGGGATCTTAGCGGAAATCCTCTTAACTATAACCGTTAATCTCGTGTGAGCGAGGAAGTTGTGTATAATTAGTATACGGGTTGACCACCCCACTTGTGACTGTTAGCTACAGTCAACCAAAAGCGAGTGATGAACTATCCTTTTACTTGTTATTGTTCCGGCGTCGATGAAGCGTACGGTGTTGTTCTCATGGTAAATCATGAGTGTGTTTCTTTCTCATGGTAAATCATGAGTGTATTTTATCAGAGGTATTATGTCACAGCCGCGGTTACAGGCTCATGGTAGCAAATTATTAGAAGCATTATACTTTGTCGTATACAAGTATTAATGTTAAGTATAAGTTTCCCCCCTACTTATACCTTAGGTTTAAGGAATGTTTAGGTATAACACTTAATTGATAAGTAAACTATTATACCTAATATACCTACTAAATGTTGGAGAGTCAAAATGATACCTTCAAAACTATACTTTTGAACGCGGAAAATGTATTATTTTATGGAGTCAAAACCTGTGGACTCACCAACTTTATGTTGACGTATTTTAAAATGCATGTGTTTTCAGGAACTTGAAAAGCGGGTATGTATTCGAACAGAAGAAGTTTTACTATTACCTTTCTGTTCATTAAGAAGTATGCCATAGTCGGATATTATGTAATAGGTTCTAGAAAAAAAAAAGTTATGTAACTTTCAATTATCAATAAAGGTATGTATTTTCTTAGTACTGTTCAATGTACGTTATATAACTGTGATACGAAGAATGACGTTACACTACCCGGTGTTTCCGCCGATGGCTGGGGGTGTGACAAGCATGGTCAGCAAATATCAAGGGAATACTGGTAATGCTCATTGGACTGCGGTTAAGAACATTCTTAAGTACCTGCGAAGGACTAAGGACTGGGTCCTTACCCTCGGTGGGAGGGATGACTTGAGAGTAACAGGGTATAGTGATGCCAGCTTTCAAACCGACAGAGATAATTTCCGCTCTCAGTCGGGATGTGTGTTTACCCTGAATGGAGGAGCAGTAACATGGAAAAGTTCCAAGAAGGAGACTGTAGCTGATTCAACGTGGGAATCAGAGTACATAGCAGCAAGCGAAGCATCGAAGGAGGCAATATGGTTGAAAAACTTCATTGGAGACCTTGGAGTCATACCATCCATAAAGGAGCATGTGGAGATTTTATGCGATAATAAGGGGGCAGTTGCCTTAACCAAGGAACCGAGAGATCATGGTAGATCCAGGCATATCGACCAGAAAGTACCACTTCATAAGACATTAAGTAGAAGAAGGACACCTTGTGGTGAAGAGGATATCGTCAGAGGAAAACCCACTAGATCCCCTTACGAAGGAACTGACTAGGGTTAAGCACTTGCAGCATGCAAGGGGCATTGGGCTAACGGACGATATTAGTTTTAGTGTTTAGATAAATAGAAACTTGTAATATCTAAATTGTAATTGACATTTGATGATTAAATAAAAGGAGTTTTATTTATAAGTAAAGTTATTGTCTTGTGTCAATTATTTACTATTGTTTCACTTTGCATGTTTTGACTTCCAGAATAATAAGATTATTCAAACCATCCACAGTCGATCATACTTTGGAAGTAGGTAAAGAGGCTAGACTGTCATGAGTTGGCTTGTAGATTGTCTAAGGCGTTAGACATAGCAAAAGTTTGCTACACCATTCATGAGTACTCCTGAAATAAGATTTGAGTATTGGATATGACCCGCGCTCACCTGAATTACTTCATGGAATTTATCACGAGTAATTGTGAGACGATAATATCATATAATCTTCAAACCAAGATATATGAGTTGTTGACTACGAGTTGGTTGTGCATTGATGGCATGAAAACGCATCAGTAACTTGATGTTATAAAACGTGTCGATGTGCATGATTTGATGAGTAGTTAGTAGAAGCATATAATGTCAGAGTTTATTTGTTCCTTTTATCCTAAGAGGATTAAAAGCGATATCTTGGGCCCCTCGATGATTGTGTTTTGACTATGTGTCGGGCCCGGTCAGAACAAAATTGATGTGTTCAGTTATGTTCTATGTCAGACGAATCGGAAATCAGGAAACAAATTGCAGGACAATAAGTATAACTATGTTCCATGTATTTGTCCACATAGATATCTTGAGAACAGAGGAATATATGATCCCTTATCTAAAGGACGCATCACTGACTGGGTCAGAGTTCGACAGCGGCTTTTGCGAGCTACAATTGCTAATCAGATTTTGAAGTTGCATTGGCAGTTATAGATATTAGACTTATCTAAGTAGGAGACTGTTGGATTAGGTGTCTAAGCCCATAACTATAATTGGGATGTACTTGACCCGATAGTAGCATTTTCCTTTTGGGTTACCTTCACCAGTGCAATTTGATAGGATGGACTTGTGAGAATAAGGTTATTTATGATTTATTAATATATTATAAGTATAATATATTAATTGAGAAATCATATTATTTAATTAGTATTGATCAAGAATTAATTTGGAATTAATTTTGTGATCAAAAGAGACTAATTAAATATATGGGGATTGATTATGTAAATCAATGATTCTTATAGTGTGGGCTAATTATCCATGGTTATTTAGGATGAGATAGTCCAAGGAGGTTTAACCCATGGAGCCTAAGTAATATGAAAGGTCATGGTTCATTAGGGTTTGCATGGATGTAACCCTAGCATTTTTCACACTATAAAAGCACACCCTTAGAGCCAAAATCGGTTACCCCATTCATTCTTGGAGAGTGATATTGATTTTGAGCCAAGTAACTTATGCTCTCAAGCCTCCTCTTGCATTTGGTGTTTGTGACACATTAGAGGCATCACACTTAAGGTGCTCAAGCTTTCAAAGGTCAAGAAGTACACCCTACATATAAGAGGTAATCATCTAAACTAGTTTTTATGTTATATAACTTCAATTGTATGCTAGTTAGGGTGTATGCTTTGGAAAATTGAAAAATGCATGTATAATTAGAGAAAACATAGATCCAAAGCATCTAGGGTTGTATGTGCACCATAGGAGTGTTATAGTGCTCAAAACCCAACAATTCATACAGACACATAAAACACATGCAAGAACCATTAAAACAAATAGCATATAATACACTCATCAGGCCCCGCTTGGCATCGAGCCCTGCCCGGTATACATATCTCATACTACACATGCAAGAGTCACACATACAACTAGCATCCTAATCATAATGAATAATGGATCGGCATTGGTGCCTTCGACCCGCTAAACACTATGAGGAGACTCCCCTCAAACGGCTGAATATCTCAGATAAAAGCTCGGACTGCTGATCCGGAAAAATCCCCGTGCTAAAACCATCAAATAATACCCAATTAAAAATTGGTCCACAACCCATAACTGGAATCCTAGTCCAATTGTCCAACACTCAGGGTAAAAGACCATTTTACCCTTTCCTTACTTGGCCCAAAATCTGAGGCCCAATCCAATAGCACCAAAAAGCCCAATATGGCCCAGAGCTCTAAAAGACTCCCACAACCCATTATTGGCCCAAACACAAGAAGGCCCAGAGCCCAGAAATGACTTAAAGTCAGAAGGGCTGATGGCCCAGCAAGGCCCAAACTCCACTAGTCCGAAAATGGTCCAAAGTCCCAAAAGCCCAATCCAGGCCTGGTACGTTGCGCATACTAGTCGTACGCCTGTCGTACTAGGTTGCATGCATGGTCGTGGACACGGGCACGTACGCGCAACGTACTCTTGAGTATGCCTAGCATACGCGCCTATTAAGCACTTTTTCCTTAAGTTCTTAATACTTGCATTCCAACATCCAAATTTTAGATCCAAGTCTAAATGAACGTCTTAATCCATAAAGTCGTGAACTTGGAGCCTTTGCATGGCTCAAAAGAACCCAAACCTTACTCTTAGCATTCTACTTTCACCAAATGGACCTAAACACATGCATGGTTTATCGACAACCATCAAGACGTTAACTTTATGGACCAGTGACCTCAGAAACATCAAGAGAAGTAACTCCTAACTTCTGGAGTGGAAGAAACCCACTAGATCTCATCATAGCAGCAAAAAAGAACCAAAACCTCATAAAGAATAGATCTAAGCATACAAGAAGCATGTTCCAAGCTTTATACCTTGTGACATCCCCAAATTTCTCGGCCAGAAAAGACCGATTTAATTTATGCTTTTAATATAAAATCAGAGTAATCTTTTTAGAAGATGTTGCGGAATTTGTCCCCAAAACAAAACATGATAAAAATTTATCAAAACATTTCTTAAAGAAATATATATTTTCATTTTATATCAAAACCTCGGGATGTCATGTTCCGATACAGATCAAAAGCATAAACAGTACATTATAAGCCTTACAACAGTTATTTACAACTACTGGCCTATAATCCAAAAATCTCTCATCATCATCCGACTATGCTCGGAGTCCACTACCTGTAATATAAAAAGCTGAGTGAGTCAGGCTTGGGAGCCTGGTGAGCATATAGGGTTTTCAACCCACAAATAATAATAAATTTATTAAATTCATCAACCAAAAATAAATTTATTAATTTCATCAACCAACAATAACCCTGATTACTCATTCCCGTTATCCTCACTTTACGTCCCTAAACACCTATCATAAGGGACCTAGTCTAAGGATTTTCATCGGGGTGACAACATTGTTTTAGGGATTCCTCAGCAATTTATGTCAAATAAGGCAACCATGAGGAGGATGGAGTACACCAACGAACATATAGTTCACCAACACCTACAGGTTGCGAACCTACTAGCGTTCCACTGGACTGTCTAGAAAGGTTCGTGGTCGTCATCTATACTCCGCTAGATGACTACAACAACAACAACAACAACAACATCGAGGTCTCTCATCATTTTAACACACATCAACTATTTCATCTACTCATGTTTTACCCAACATATTTGTAGATAAAAATAAATATACAGTTTAAAACTTGTATAAAATATCTATTCAACACTCATTTCAAATAAACAAACAATATAATTACACATAGCACGTATTTTATAGAAAATACTTCATATCTATGTGTAAGATGAAAGTGACTATACACTCACCTGATACGACTAATATATTTCTTTCCCAATAATTTGTACGTTCTCTTTATAAGTTGATTAAATTGTTTTATTGGATTCTTTTTTCTATTTATATTGAATCGTTCATGCATGTATGTGCCTAGTATCATATGATTAGTCATTTTAAGATTATTGACACGTAGCACATAATTTTGCCACGAATTAAAAAAATATGTGGGTAGTCTCTTATGCCCACACGTGGTGGTTTATGACTATATATTTAAAGTGGGTTAACTTGCAATCCATTCAAACATTAAATTTAATAATGTATATGTCGTCGATTACTTTTTCAAAACCATTAAAACTAGATTTGTATAGGAATATATATATATATATATATATATATATATATATATATATATATATATATATATATATATATATATATATATAGAGAGGTAAGTTCAATTGAGAAAAATAAAAAATGTTGAGAATTGGAGAATCGTTCTCAGTCACTCATTTATTTTTGCCGCAAAAGCCTTTGTTGTACCAACGGAAATGGATAAGGAATACACATGTGTTTCCAACAAAACATGTTTCCTTAAACTATGCTAATCATTACCTTAATATATATACAAAAACTTAGTTTTTTTTTTGTTTTTTTAATTTTTAAGAAGCTATTTATATCGAAAAATTATTTTAAATATACCAAAATTCATGATTTTTATTTTCTACAAATAGACATCCATATTGATATACTTTTAAGATAAAATAAAAAATTTATTTTTTTATATTTTCAGCTATCGTTATTCATAAGTGAATAAAAATGCATCAGATTTTTGCTACAGTACATTCGTTATTCACTTATGAATAAAAATATATAATTAATTTTTTTTTACAGTTTAAGTATCATCTATACTACTTATTCATATATGAATAACAAATTAACTGTAACAAAAATCTGATAAATGTTTTATTCATATATGAATATAAAATATGACGACAACTAATACACGTTTTATTCATATATAAATATAATATATGATGAAAGATGATGTAAAAAATATATTTTAAGTAAGAAAACTTTATTGCGTGTTATATTCATATATGAACGATACTTAAACTATAAAAAAGTTACGCATACGTTTTATTCATAAGTGAATAACGAATATACTATAATAAAAATCTGATAGATTTTTTTATTCACTTATGAATAACGAGAGCTGAAACTCTAAAAAAAATAAATTTTTTATTTTATCTTAAAAGTATATCAATATGGATGTCTATTTATAGAGAATAAAAAATTATGAATTTTTATATATTTAAAATAATTTTTCGATAATAATGGCTTTCTAAAAATAAAAAAAACGAAAAAAAATATGTTTTTGTGTATATTAAGGTAATGATTAGCATAGTTTAAGGAAACATGTTTGGTTAGAAAACACATATTTATCCGTTATCCATTTCCGACGGTACGCCTAAGTGTTTTGCGGCAAAATAAATGTGTGGCTGAGAATGATTCCCTCATTCTCAACCTTTTTTTCTCAATTGAACTCTCTCTCTCGATATATATATATATATATATATATATATATATATATATATATATATATATATATATATATATATATATATATATATTATAGTCATGTTTTATTTTTATTTTAATTCACTCTTATAATTCCCCACTTAAATATAAATACTAACGTTTTTTTATATTATTTTATTTTATAAATAGCACTGTTATTTGACATAGATTTTGTTTTATCATATTACAATCTTTATAATTAATAACTAATGTCATAAAATATATCTAGACAATTATTTTCGGGAGTTATATCGCGAAAATATATAAAATATATATTTATTTCTATTTTTATATTGACGGGCTCGTAATTATGGTTTCTACGACTTCGTTTAGATTATTTGCCGTAAATAATCTTTTATTTTTAAACGTTTATTTAGCCCTATTTAATTTTTTTTACACGAATATTATATACACATAATATATGTCCAATTTCCAAACATATAATATATAAACACATATACTCGTATAATCCCCTTTCACTTATTCATAAAAGGTTACAACTGTCGACCGACGTACATACAAATTTTATAATGATGCCAAGCAGGAAACGCGGACGTTACATACCTCAATGAAGCTGGAAATGATGTGATAAATCTGGATCTACAAGTTCTCCTTTGATCAAAGCTCCTTCTCCCAAGCTCTTCTTCTTCAACTCTCACCAACACACACTAAAAACACACACAATAGGGTCAAATCTTTTCAAGAGAGGCTAGGGTTTCGAAATGAGACTCAAGGGGATATGGACGCTGAGGAATGAGAGGATCAAGGTTCATTAAGTTGTTTAAATAGGGCACACACCTTAAAATTAGGGTTTGCCCCTAATGAGAGTACGCCCAACCTACTACCATGTACGCCCAGCTTACGTGGATGCCTCCACGTCCAACCCTTCAAGCCAGTACACCTAGCGTACTCATAGAGTACGCCCAACGTACCTGACTAGGGACCAAAATGAATGGAATTTCAAAATGAAGGGTTAAAAAGGAAAAATATTGAAATGAAGTGTTACAATTCTCCCCCACTTGAATTAGACTTCGTCCTCGAATTCCGTTTCCGCAAATAACTATGGATAATGTTCTCTCATCTCGTCCTTGGGCTCCCACGTCCATTCTGAACCCTTGTGGTGCTGCCACTGCACCTTCACCAACTCAACAACCTTGTTCCTCAAGGTTTTCGTCTTCCTGTCAAGAATCGCCATCGATCTCTCTATATAATTTAGGCAATCATCCACCTGAATATCATCTAATAGAACCACTGCGGAATCATCAACCAAACATTTCCGCAGTAGAGAGACATGAAATGTGCTATGGATCTGACTAAGCTACTTTGGTAAATAAAAGTGATAAGCAACCCGGGCCACCCATGCCAAAACCCTTAAAGGACAGATCTACATGGGGCCCAACTTGCCCCTCTTCCTGAATCGGATGAAACATTTCCAAGTCAATACCTTCAGGAGAACCATATCCCTAACCTGGAACTACAGGTCTGATCGGCGCTTATCGGGATAGCTTTTCTGCCGACTCTGTATTGTCTGAAGTCTACCCCGAACCTATTGAATCAACTCGGTAGTCTTGAGTACTACTGCGGTACTCCCCATGACTCGTTGACCGACCTCACCCCAACATATCGGGGTCCTGCACTTCCTCCCATAGAGCATCTCAAAAGGAGGTCGATAAATGTTGGCATGTTAACTATTGTTATACGAAAACTCCACCAAAAGGATATTCGTATCTAACTCCTATCGAAATCCAATACACATGCCCGAAGCATATCCTCCAAGGTCTGGATAGTTCGCTCACTTTTTCCGTCAGTCTGCGGGTGGAAAGTTGTGCTGAAATGCAGACGAGTACCCAACTCCTCATGAAACCTGGAAGTAAACCGGTCATCCATGTCTGAAACCACTGAAACTGGCATCCTATGTCGTGCCATAACCTCCCTGATGTAAATGCTGATGATTTTTTGGCACAACAAAACAAACTTAAAACTCTTAAGTGTGCATGTAACCTAAAACAAGATCTATGTTTTTACTATTGAACCTATAACTAAGAACATCAAAATAAGAACCCTAAAAACCCTAGGTAATTTTCAAAAAACACAAGAGAAGGGTTTAGGATTACATACCTTATTGTTATTATAGTAAATAATAATTATCCTTGACTTGTAGAACCTTTGGAAGCAAGCACCACAAATGTCGTGCCTAAAGTGATTCACAACCAAGCTAGCAAGAAGAAGATTATGGAGAGAGGAGAGGGGGGGGGATAAAATTCCGGCTATCTCTCTTAGATAATGAGTGGCAGAAATTAAAGGGCTAGGGTCCTTTATATAGTGGTACAACGAAGTCCTGGATAACCCTAATCTGAATATAATAATAATATTTCAAATTGGTAATTATCCAGCTCCATATTTATCCACATAAGATAATCTAGAAACCCTAGATTATCCCCCTTGAAACCGTCCACCCTCCTGGTGGAAAGTTCTAGAACCTTTTGTTCAACTATTAAACAATTGCACTTTAAACCCTTGTACTTTTAATTAATTCTTTTAATCCCAAAATTAATTCCAAATAATTTCTTATTAATTATTAATTAAATATTACTATTTATAATTAATATATTATTCTCATAATACATTAATAAATTATTTATTTCAATTTATTAATCAAATAAATCATCCTCTCTGTCCAAAAATCATTCTGTCCAATTGCTTGGTTTGAGGGCAACCCAAAAGGACTATGCTACTATCAATTCAAGTTTATACCAATTATAATTATGGGCTTAGACACCTAATCCAACAAATGTCGGCCAACTTCTCGGTAAAGATACTATCTTGAATCAGAATGGAATGCGCGCTCTTGGTCAATCGATCCACGATGACCCATATCGAATCCACTATGTGCGCTGTTTGTGGCAATTTCGTGATGAAATCCATGATGATCTCTTCCCATTTCTAAATGGGAATGTCTAATGGCTGCATCTTGTCGTGATGTTGTTGATGCTCGGCCTTGACTTTCCTGCAAGTCAAGCACCTCTTCACATACCAAGCTACATCCCGCTTCATATATGGCCACCAATAATCAGGACGGAGATCTCTATACATCTTTGTCGCTCCGGGATGAATAGAGAATCTCGACTTGTGCGCCTCTTCCATCAAAACCTGTCGCACAACACCCCAGTAAGGAAACCACACCCTCCGATGGAGATTCAATAACCCTCGGCTATCATAATCAAAGGAAGCCACCTGACCCACAATGTGATCACTCTTTTGGTGATCTTCCTTCATAGCCTCAACATGAGCCTGTCAAATCTGCTCCAAGAGTGGAGTAATCACTTTCATCGTCAAACACATATCCCTGATCGGATCCGCGGCCTCCTTTCATCTGAGAGCATCGGCCACCACATTGGTCTTCCCCGGATGGTAAAGGATCTCACAATCATAATCATTCACCACATTCAACCACCTACGCTGCTTCATGTTCAGATTCGACTGATCCATCAAATACCGCAGGCTCTTGTGATCCGTGTAAATCGTACAATGGACCCCATAGAGGCAATGTCGCCAAATCTTGAGGGAGGACACCATATCCCCTAACTCTAAATCATGCATAGGATAGTTCACCTCATGAGGCTTCAACTGCCTCGAAACGTAAGCAATAACGTGACCATTCTGCATCAGAACTGCACCCAAACCCGTAATCGACGCATCACAATAAACCACAATATCCTAACACCCTCGGGAAGGGCCAAGATCGGCGCCTCACACAATCTCTGCCTCAGGGTCTCAAAAGTTGCCTCCTGCTTAGGCCCCCAGCGGAAAGTGACAGTCTTCTTCGTCAATCGATTCAGAGGAACCGTTATCTTGGAGAAATCCTGAATAAATCTGCGATAGTAACCTGCCAACCAAGGAAACTCCGAATATCAGATGGAGACCTCGGAACCTCCCATCTCATCACCGCCTCGACCTTGGCCAGATCGACCAGGATACCGTTCTGGTTGACAAGGTGTCCCAGAAACTGCACATCGCGCAACCAGAACTTACACTTGGAGAACTTCGCATACAACCTCTCCCTCCTCAAGGTCTCCAAAACCTCCTTCAAATTCTCCTCATGCAGCTCCTGTGTCTTGGAATAGACCAGGATGTCATCAATAAACACAATCACAGACCGATCCAACATAGGCCTGCATACGCGATTCATGAGGTCCATGAATGCGGATGGAGCATTGGTGAGCCCAACACTACTAGAAAAACAGCCTTTTACGACGCGCAATGCGTGTCGTAAAACGCTCAGACGACGCACAAATGCGTGTCAAGGAAGGCCCAGTCATAATGAGAGACGACACGCATTTATGACGCACAGTTACGACACACATTTACGACGCTCATTTACGACACGCAATGCGTATCAAGGAAGGCCCTGTCATAAAGGAAGACGACACGCATTTGCGTGTCGTAACCTTACGACGCGCGTTTAGGATACGCATTGCGTATCATTATAGCTCCTGTCATAAATGAAGATGACACGCATTTGTGTGTCATAAACTTCCGCAACCATTTACAATATGCATATACGACGTGCCTTTACGATACTCTTTTATGCATAATAGAAAAATATAGAAAAAATATATATACCAAAACAATAAATTTCATCCAATAACATCATGTCAAAAAATTGTAATACATTGATATTAAAGGGATCTGACTGTACATTGTTATTAAGAGGTTTTCCCTAACTATATAACTTAATACTACATTGCTTAAAGGGGCACCTTCTTGTTTCAGTAACTCATCATTAAGTTGTCTGAAGAAGCTCTGAAACGTTTCCAATTTTCGTTGTGTCTTTTCCTATTTCCGTTGTGTCTTTTCCTATTTCCTTAGTTTGTGTACATTATTGTAAGCAAGTGTGTATTGAAGCACCTTCCATGCAGTAGTACCCCCTTGACCAATACTAGTATCAGAACATAAAGCACCTTTATGCACAAAAAACAACAATCAGTCAACAAAGAGTCAACATTCTTTAAAATACTATATGAACCTTATCAAGTGATGAACATGGACCAAGAATACCATGAATTACAATTTACAATTTACAACAAAAACAAGAACTGATTGAGTCAACATTAACATATGACATATCAATGTGTTAAGGATTGAAGAGATTAAATCAAACCTTACTTTAATGATAAACCCAAGTCAGTGTCACCCGATTGGAAAACACGCAGTAAATAATCTTTAAAAACTGAATGACCAAAGCTTTTTGGTAACACAACAAGTTCTCCAGTTTTTTCAACTGCAACTTTAAGCTCGTCTACCCCAACCTAGAAGAATAAAATGCTAGGTCAACTTAGCTAAGTAATGAATCCATATGTAATGAATACAATCACAAATGCAAGTGATTAATGTCATTAATGGCATAATTTGTTTCCCTTGTCTTACCTTTTTTAGCACCATATATCTCGTCTCATTTCACCTCCAAAATCAACAAATTCAAATATCCATGATTTGGACCTAAGAACATGGGAATACAAAGATACAAATAATATTTAATAACATTGTCCCAAATATAAAACAAAAACAAGAATTAATATTTGTTGAAGCTTACTCACTTTGGGCCAAACGTAATGGTGACAGCTGAGTAAAAAAGATCATAATAGAGTGAGCCCACCTTAGCTTTCTCTACCCATTAACATACAATCTTTCTTGGCAAAAATATCACTCACTACTCGAAAGTTAGAAAAAAAAATTTGATCTAGTTTAAATTTTGAGAATATAACATAAGGAGAATCTAAAATAGACCTATAGAATTCTATACCTTTACAATAACATCGTATATGTAGTTTTTCATGCCATCCTGTTGAACAACAGGTAATACATATGTTTGTGAGATGCAGTAATCTTGTAATAGAAACAAATGGTTGTGAGATGCATATCCCAGAAGATAGAGATAGTCACCTGTAAAGAAAAGAATTTGGTGTCCAAGCTCTGTGTATGTCTATTGTTTTGCAATTCCTGCAAAATTTCGTCAACATCAATCCTCTGTATTATTAACATGCACATATTAGTATGCATCTCATCTGATAATGTAACACATTTCATATATTTGTGTCAACAAACATTGATCAAACAACCACTCATATATGATAACATATCAATATATGATAATATGATATGATATGATGCCGACTCACTTTTACCTTTTACCTTTTACCGATTACCATACTAAAACTCAAACACCCCACCCATGCAAACATGTAAACAGCCGAGTTCACCACCAACGGGTAACCAAATACCGGAAATACCCCTCGTGCCAACACGTACGGGAAACACAGAGCTGTTAGTAGCTTCATCACTATCGAGATCACAATCTCCCGCAGCATCCAAACTCCCTGCAGCCGAGAGAACCCGTTTTCTCCCACCCTCTCGAATTTCATATGTGAATTGCATTCTGATGTACAGAATAAGCTCATCACATAACTTAATAATGATTTTATAAATAAATCCAATAAGATGAGAAATAAAGAACATGTTTGCATGTCCTTATCTTTTGTAGTGCATACTGATATTTATATCTCCCACACCATCAACAATCGATTGCTTTTCATCATCCTTTTTCACTGATTCCTTCTTTTGTAACTCTTTCACTTTGCAATATTCATCATAGTGCGCCTTTCTTTTCTCCCTAAAGCTTCTTGTACTCTTCCCACCTTCATTATCTGAACCCTCATCATATCATGAGTTTAATTTTAATTTTTTTTTTGAATAAAAGAAAAGCAAAGGGGTGAAGATGAAGGAAGTAGGAAGAACCTAGATCATGATCCATGGCATCTGCTTCATCTTCATCATCTGAAGATGTCCATCCAGAATGGGAGTTACTGTTGCTACTAGAGGATGCCATCTCATTCAGTGCTGAACGAATTGCTTCAGCATTCAGTCTGATGTTGCTGTTATAATCTCCTTCAAGGAAACTACCAGATCCCCCAATATGAGATAAAGATCCTACAATAAGTCAACGACACTTGAATTAATTTACATAACAAAGTAATAATTAATTTAAATTTAATGGAATGTGGGATATGTATAATACCATCAGTATCATGCATCATAGGATGATATGGAGTTTTGGGTTCTGTGATTTTCTGTCTTACAGGTTTATTTGTTTCAATTTCACCAAGGTTGGCTTCATCCCATCTAACACCTCTCCTACGGATTTTTTAAACAACAAGAAAAAAAACAATATTAATATTATTTTAGTATGGGTGTACTCATACGTCATAGAACAGGAAAAATAATTATATTTCTAAAACCAATATTTTCCAAACAAAAAGCAAACAACTTCATTACAGGAAAAGATAACAACCAACATAAAGGAATATATATATATATATATATATATATATATATATATATATATATATATATATATATATATATATATTTATAATTATATGCTTATGTCAATTTTACCTCATGTTTGTTGTACTTGAGCTTCTGAATTGTAAGATTGAAAAAGAGTTGTCTGAATAACTGTCACACCCCCAAACCAAGGATGGCGGAAACGTCCGGGGTGGAGGACTTCATGTATAGTATCACAACAACGAATATAATAGTGCTCAAAGTAAATACAACCATCATAAATATAATTGAAAAGGTTACACCATGGAATAAGTTTACATGTTTCAAAATCAATTACATTATGATGACAAAATGAAACGTTTGACGATTTATCGTCCCATCCTCAAAATGCTGTTGGTTTTCCTGTTTCACTGATTTCCTGAGAATACAAGTAGTTTTGAAAAAGTGTCAACAATTAAGTTGGTGAGTTCATGAGAGTTTGTTTGAGAAAGAAACCGTTTTCCTTGTAAAAGCGACAAAGTATGTTTCCAGAAAATCCAATATTTTCTTTATTAAGTGAAATGAATGCTTCTATGTTATGCGATAATGAACCCTAGAAAGGCCCATAGATTTCCTTCTATAATCGCCCAGTGTATATAAGTTATATAAAATTTAAGTTAAATAAACCGTCGAATATAATGGGTCTGCCCTAGGTCCACAACCAAACAAGGAACAGGAAGTAAGGCGGGCCCACCAATTCTAAGTCGATTATGACTAGATTCTTATATAACTCTAGCATATACACTTAGCAATTATAGCTGAAGTCTAACAATTCTAGATGAAATATAGTTTTAACAGAGATATGATTCCAAAGAAAATCCTATATTTTCCTTATAAAAGTTATGTGGTCCTAAATCCCAGGACCGAAAGTAAACAAGTATTTTCCATACTTAAAGATATAAAAGTGGTTCTAAATCGGCATAAAACCCTTTTTAAAGTTAGGTAGTCCTAAATCCTAGGACCGAAAATAGACAAGTATTTTACCATACTTAAAGATATAAAAGTGGTTCTAAATCGGCATAAAACCCTTTTTAAAGTTAGGTAGTCCTAAATCCCAGGACCGAAAATGAACAAGTATTTTCCCATACTTAAAGTAATTTTTGCAAGTTTAAATCGACATAAACTCGTTTAGTTTTAGAAGTAAAACCCTTTTTCAAAGTAGAATTTTCCATGTAAACTTGAATGATTGTTAACTACCTATGTGAGTCGCTATAACCATACTATGACGAGAAATAACCTGCACAACGTTTTTCAGACGTTAAGATACTATGACTCTTGTCACCCGTAGACCTGCAGGTCCCAATGTAGCTAGCAGCAAGGTGTGGGGTGTCAAACCCAATATAGATCTATACACAATTATCACGCTCTCCCTACAAGAGACTCTGGTTATAACTTACAGGAATTGGGATCCCGTACTCGAACGTACGGGGAGAGAATTGCCTCACATCCTAAGTTAACTAGTTTACACACAGTTTGATATTAAAACCTCTTCCATGAAGGAAGTAAAATCACCTTTTCTGAATAAATTAGTGATATGAAATCCTTAAACTATTACTATTATAGTTTATTACGTAAAGATATGAAAAACCCATTTGTTTTGAGAGTAAAACCTTTTTCATGTAGTAAAAATCCATAAACTATGCTTATTGAAGTTTATTACAAGTATTCGAAATGAATGAGTAAACCTTATCATGAATGACTAAATTTCAGTTTATGATGATAAACTAACAAGAAAATACATTCAATATTTAGAACTTATTTTTATACACTTTGCTCAACATAATACAAAGTGTTATAAAAGTTATAAGTTGTTAACTAGTTTCTAACCGTTATGCACTGTTTTAGAAAAATCATAGAAAAATCATACGAAGTCGAAAACTGAATCCGTAAATTCTGAGAGTTCAGAAAATGTGTCTAGTTTGTTCATAATTTTTATTATGATTTTTGGAAGTCTTTAACTTGTGTTAAAATGTTGATATTCACAGACTGGTCTGAATTCGTTCTTGAAATGATAGGCAGTTTTGTACAAATCACCATAAATCGTAGAAAAATCGTATGGTGATGTGCAAGGAGTCATTTAAAAGGTATGAACCTGAACTATTTGCAACTAAGACAGTTTTGAAAACTAAAATGTTTAAGTTGACCAAAACAGTCCGTGAATGGAGTTGAACTTTTCTGATGAAGGCTGTTAAACGAGTTTAGTTGAGTTCTTGGTGTTTTAACTTGTATTCCCCCCCTTAAAACTTAAGAAAAACATGAAAAGATAGGGGTATGAACTCACCTTGAGTGATTTCAGTAGATGGATGATGGAGAAAAGAAGTGCTCAACTCAAGAACACTTGGGAGGTGCTTGAAGATTTGAAGATCTAACACAAATATGACGATATTTGTGTAAGCAATCTATGATTTGGATGAAAGATAGTAGAATATCTAAGTGTGGGAGGAAGATACTTACCAAATGTGGAGGAAAAACCCAAGACCAGCCTTTGAATCTCGAATTTTTAGAGAGAGAAAGTGGAAGAGAGGTGTTTGTTCTTCTTAAGAAAGAGTGAATAAAGTGGGAGGAGAGGGGAGGATATCTCCAGCTTTTGATCAACATTATGGCTGAAAAAAAAGAGTGGGAAAAGGACAATGATTGACTAGGTATGGGTGAATAGTGACTAGGGGTTGTACTATGAAGGTATGGGGAGGTTGTTTGTGTCATACACTAAGGCAAAGTCAACACTCCACCCATAAATCTTACCTACTAGATTTTATTCTTAGGCAAAGATTTTCCCCAAAATATAATTAAAATATGAATATTTGGGGTTTATTATGTTAAAATACGAGTTTGGGTGAAAATCCCGCGTTAAAATCTTGAAAAACGGGCTCAAAACGCTAAAAATATTGAAAACCGGGCAAAAACTGCCAAATTCCGAAATTTGGGGCCGGAGGTTCGGTCCTAGTCCTTAGAACCGAAAGGAGGAGAAGAAACCGAGAGAGAAGGGTTCGGCTGCGCGAGTCGCCTCTCGGACCGTAGGTGAGGCTCGGTTGTGCATGGGAACCGAGAGGTCTCGCAGGCATGCTCATCAGAAGGGACCGAGGGTTAGGATCTCGGACCGAAGGTCAGGTCCTCGGACCGAAGGTAAGAAGGGTAGAGCCGAAAGTCAGGTCTCGGTTCTGATTAGTCAGGGGACCGAAATAAACCGACCGCTCGGTCCATTTCGGTTGAGAGGGGTTCGGCTCTAAGAGGTTCGGCTCCTAGGAGTTTCGGTTCCTAAGAGGAATTTCGGCTCCTTAAGGCTGTTTTTCGCGTAGACTTCCGTTTTCGAGCTGTTTTCGTCAAATTCGAGGGTCGGGATGCCCCGAGTGATTATAAAAAGTTGAGAGAGATTTTGAGAGAGATTTGAGAGAGATTTGTCATACTTGGAGAGATTTGGCATACTTAGAGAGATTTGGGAGAGATTTGACATTCTTGGCGAGATTTCTCATACAGAGAGAGATTTGGGAGAGATTTCACATACTTGGAGAGATTTGGCATACTTAGAGAGATTTGGGAGAGATTTGACATTCTTGGAGAGATTTCTCATACAGAGAGAGATTTGGGAGATATTTCACATACTTTGAGAGATTTGGGAGAGATTTGACATTCTTAGAGAGATTTCTCATATAGAGAGAGATTTGGGAGAGATTTCACATAATTGGAGAGATTTGGGAGAGATTTGACATTCTTGGAGAGATTTCTCATACAGAGAGAGATTTGGGAGAGATTTCACATACTTGGAGAGATTTGGGAGAGATTACACACACTTGTAGCGATTTCTCCTACTTAGAGAGTTTTGGGAGAGTTAGAGTGAAAGAGATTGGGAGAGACTTCTTTTGTGACCTTTTTGAGTGTTTGGCTTCGCAACGCAAGGTTTTTACATCCCGTTAAGTCTCGTTATGATTGTTATATGCCCCTGAGGGTTAAGGAATAATGTTTTATCGAGTAGTTTCATCACTTGCCCTGATTAGGGTTTAGAATTTCCGAACACGTGAAAACTCTAAGTGATACTTTGTATTAAGATTGTGAGTTGTTCAATAAGAAACATAATGGAAACCCTAATGTACAAGGGTTAGATGAGTTGACCGGTTTGACTTGTTGACTTTAGTTGACTTTGACTTGGCCAAAAATTGACGGTTGTCACATTATCCCCCCGTTAGAAGGAGTTTCGTCCCGAAATTAGCGTTTCGACTGGGACTTCAAAAATTTGGAGGAAAGATGGGGGAACTTTTCGTAGTATAAGGAATTGATATGGTGGGGAACAACCCGCTTGATGTTAAGTGACGATCTTGGAATTTCTTATTGTAACTTGAGCTGAGTCGATTTAAAGGAGTTATTGTTTTGGAATGATAGTGTATTTTACGTGTGCCTTTATGCTCTCCGCTTTATACTTGGTATTACCACTATGAATATTTTATAATGTAGTTAGCGAGTTCCAGCATTACGAATGTTTCAACAATTTGTGACGAAATTTGCATTATAAGTCCTACCAGTTCTTTTATAATCGCTTGGTGTAAACTAGTCGTATATCATTAAGATTGCAAGGGCATTCGGATGGGTGACCCCGCCTTAAGCCCACAACCAAACAAGGAACAGGAAATGAGGCGGAATCACACATTCTAAGTCCGTAGAATCTTAATGATATATGACCATAATGTTTACACCAGCCATCATAGATTCACTGGTAAAAACCCTGCGTTTTTATATAGGAGGTAAGACTTATTTGGGTTTTGTCGTGTTCTCAAGATTTATGGTTGGTATACTTTATTCGATGCTAGATTTAGTAAAAAAAAAAAATTTAAACGTCGATGTCAGAAACACGTACTGATATTTATGGGCGGTTCCGGGGTGGTCTCTCCGGCAGTGATCGTGAGCACCCTTCCACCATCACCGGCAATTCGTGCACTTGTGCAGTCCCTTTTAAAGTGTCCCGTTTCGCCGCACTGGTAACAGGCTGGGCTAACTCCAGTGCCGGGGACCTGGTTGATGGGTCGTGCTGGTGCCTTACAGAAACGGACAGTGTGCCCCTTTCTGTTGCAATTTTTGCAATGCATCTCTCGGTAAGCCCCAGTGTGATGGAAGTTACACTCGTTGCATTTCGGAAGGGTTCCAGCGTATCGATTTATGGGTGCTGGCGTGGCGTGGGTTGTGGCAGCATGAACAGCAACGCTCTGTTGCTTCTTAGTGAAGTCTTGGGTTGGTTGGTCCTTTTTGTTGTCCCCGAACTTCCTTTTGTTGTTTCCTCCTCTTGCTTGATCCGGGGTGGTTGTCGCCGTGTCATGGCTGGCACGATGGTCGATGAGTTGTTGTGCCAATTCCTTGGCACTCTCAAAGGTAGTTAGTCTTGAGGCCAACACGCTATCTTGAATTTCGGAGGACAATCCCCAGAGGTATCGCTCCAACTTTTTGTCTTCCGGTGTGACCATAGCGGGACAAAGGAGTGCTAGGTCACAGAATCGGGCGGTATAAGTTGCAAGGTCAGAGCCTGTCATTTTGAGGTTCCACAGTTCTTGCTCTAGCTTTTGCACCTCGCTCCTTGGGCAATACTCTTTCAGCATCCTTGCCTTCAAGTCCTCCCAACTCATCGAGTTAGCCACTGTAAGCGTTAGTGACTTAACGTGGCCGTTCCACCAAGTAAGGGCCTAGCCGGAGAAAGTGCGAGCTACGAATTTGACCTTGTTCGCTTCGGGGCACGCACAGATTTCGAAGACAGATTCGGTCTTCTCAAACCATTGCATCAAATCGATGACTCCCCCGCTACCGTTGAACGGATCGGGTTTACCATTGGTGAAGTCCTTAAAGGAGCATTCTCTAGAACGCCCTTGGCTATCTCCTTGAGTGGAGTTATTAGTACCGCTCCCTGCCCGTCCTGCACCATCAGTGCTGATTTGGGACATAGAAGTTGCCACCGCGGCCGTGACCGCAGCTTGGAACATAACAGGATCATATTGGGGAGGCGGCGGTGGTGGATTTGTTTGCGTTCCGCTAGTGCGTCTAACGGACCTTCGAGGCAGCATCTTTTTGTTATAGAATTTCAAAGACGAAATGAGTATAAGTCTTTTAGTATTGGTTATTAGTCGGGCGTCGTAAAAACTAGGTTATTAGTTTTCAAGTATAGTATTTCCCGATTCTTCGAATGTGGAAAACAATTCATAACAGAGGTCTATATAAATAAACTTATGAATTTAGTAGAAATGACTCGATTGTAATCTTGTGATTTGTTCCATGCCCGATCCACCCCTAAGATCACCCAATGTATACCAGCTGTGTGTAATTAAGGTCCGATAGGCCGTTAAACTTAATGAGTCTGCCCTAAGCCCACAACCAAACAAGGAACAGGACCTAAGGCGGACTTACCATTTCTAAGTCGATCGTCTCTTAATTACACATAACCTTGAGGTATATATCAAGTAATCTTAGAGTTGCCATAAGCAAATTGTTTGTAATAACAGGTTATGAAATATGTGGTAAACTCCCACTGAAATAAAATGCATGCCAATTTTTATTGATATACATTGGTTATATCCTTACCCTTTATATACACACGTAATAAATTTCGCACTTTACTGAACTATTCTCGGTGTTTCTGCTAACGTCCCTGAGACGGAGTTATGGTAGTGGGTAGAAGTGGGTTTTGTACGGGCGTTAAGATTTACCCATTACGTTGCTCGCGCGACAATAGGGGTAGAAGAGATAATTAATAGACGTCTAATCCTATAATTACTTATAGGGGGTGATCCTTATCAGTCATGTCTATAATCACCTAGTGCATACCAGTTATACATAATCTGAGATGGAATAGACCTTCGAATAAATGACTCTACTCTAAGTCCACAACCAAACAAGAAACAGGAAGTAGAGCAATAGTCATAGATTCCGAGTCTATAATATCTTTAATTATGTATAACCTTAGCGTATGCACTCAGTCATTATAGACCAACTAATAGGGGTCTTTAGTTTTCACATAAGTTGGTTATAGTATCACCAAATACTCCTATAGTATTTTAATGTTTGTCTTATGTTTTCGATGGTTGTTTGTAGATAGAGTTGGTAAGTTTTTAGACTTGTTGCAACAACACAACCATTCCCGGGCATATGCTAATCACTTCTGGGTTAGACATAGTTGATCAGGCTATGTCATTCCCAGACCTGACTATACATCCCCAAGCCTACTTGTGCCATTCAACAATCATTACTTTTGTTTTGTTCTAGAATGATGCTGACCTTAGTATGTATGCATGCATGTATACTTTTAACAAGAAACTATTTATTTCTAAAAGTATAGTTATTTGAAAAATGTTAAATCAGAGACCTTAGTCCCAATGCATTTATAGTTTGTATATCTTATGTGGTTCGATATACTTAGTTCACTATAAACAATGCTCTGATACCAATCTGTCACACCCCCAAACCAAGGATGGCGGAAACGTCCGGGGGTGGAGGACTTCATGTATAGTATCACAACAATGAATATAATAGTGCTCAAAGTAAATACAACCATCATAAATATAATTGAAAAGGTTACACCATGGAATAAGTTTACATGTTTCAAAATCAATTACATTATGATGACAAAATGAAACGTTTGACGATTTATCGTCCCATCCTCAAAATGCTGTTGGTTTTCCTGTTTCACTGATTTCCTGAGAATACAAGTAGTTTTAAAAAAGTGTCAACAATTAAGTTGGTGAGTTCATAAGAGTTTGTTTGAGAAAGAACCATTTTCCTTGTAAAAGCGACAAAGTATGTTTCCAGAAAATCCAATATTTTCTTTATTAAGTGAAATGAATGCTTCTATGTTATGCGATAATGAACCCTAGAAAGGCCCATAGATTTCCTTCTATAATCGCCCAGTGTATATAAGTTATATAAAATTTAAGTTAAATAAACCGTCGAATATAATGGGTCTGCCCTAGGTCCACAACCAAACAAGGAACAGGAAGTAAGGCGGGCCCACCAATTCTAAGTCGATTATGACTAGATTCTTATATAACTCTAGCATATACACTTAGCAATTATAGCTGAAGTCTAACAATTCTAGATGAAATATAGTTTTAACAGAGATATGATTCCAAAGAAAATCCTATATTTTCCTTATAAAAGTTATGTGGTCCTAAATCCCAGGACCGAAAGTAAACAAGTATTTTCCATACTTAAAGATATAAAAGTGGTTCTAAATCGGCATAAAACCCTTTTTAAAGTTAGGTAGTCCTAAATCCTAGGACCGAAAATAGACAAGTATTTTACCATACTTAAAGATATAAAAGTGGTTCTAAATCGGCATAAAACCCTTTTTAAAGTTAGGTAGTCCTAAATCCCAGGACCGAAAATGAACAAGTATTTTCCCATACTTAAAGTAATTTTTGCAAGTTTAAATCGACATAAACTCGTTTAGTTTTAGAAGTAAAACCCTTTTTCAAAGTAGAATTTTCCATGTAAACTTGAATGATTGTTAACTACCTATGTGAGTCGCTATAACCATACTATGACGAGAAATAACCTGCATAACGTTTTTCAGACGTTAAGATACTATGACTCTTGTCACCCGTAGACCAGCAGGTCCCACTGTAGCTAGCAGCAAGGTGTGGGGTGTCAAACCCAATATAGATCTATACACAATTATCACGCTCTCCCTACAAGAGACTCTGGTTATAACTTACAGGAATTGGGATCCCGTACTCGAACGTACGGGGAGAGAATTGCCTCACATCCTAAGTTAACTAGTTTACACACAGTTTGATATTAAAACCTCTTCCATGAAGGAAGTAAAATCACCTTTTCTGAATAAATTAGTGATATGAAATCCTTAAACTATTACTATTATAGTTTATTACGTAAAGATATGAAAAACCCATTTGTTTTGAGAGTAAAACCTTTTTCATGTAGTAAAAATCCATAAACTATGCTTATTGAAGTTTATTACAAGTATTCGAAATGAATGAGTAAACCTTATCATGAATGACTAAATTTCAGTTTATGATGATAAACTAACAAGAAAATACATTCAATATTTAGAACTTATTTTTATACACTTTGCTCAACATAATACAAAGTGTTATGAAAGTTATAAGTTGTTAACTAGTTTCTAACCGTTATGCACTGTTTTAGAAAAATCATAGAAAAATCATACGAAGTCGAAAACTAAATCCGTAAATTCTGAGAGTTCATAAAATGTGTCTAGTTTGTTAATAATTTTTATTATGATTTTTGGAAGTTTTTAACTTGTGTTAAAATGTTGATATTCACAGACTGGTCCGAATTCGTTCTTGAAATGATAGGCAGTTTTGTACAAATCACCATAAATCGTAGAAAAATCGTATGGTGATGTGCAAGGAGTCATTTTAAAGGTATGAACCTAAACTATTTGCAACTAATACAGTTTTGAAAACTAAAATGTTTAAGTTGACCAAAACAGTCCGTGAATGGAGTTGAACTTTTCTGATGAAGGCTGTTAAACGAGTTTAGTTGAGTTCTTGGTGTTTTAACTTGTATTCCCCCCCCCCCCCTTAAAACTTAAGAAAAACATGAAAAGATAGGGGTATGAACTCACCTTGAGTGATTTCAGTAGATGGATGATGGAGAAAAGAAGTGCTCAACTCAAGAACACTTGGGAGGTGCTTGAAGATTGAAGATCTAACACAAATATGACGATATTTGTGTAAGCAATCTATGATTTGGATGAAAGATAGTAGAATATCTAAGTGTGGGAGGAAGATACTTACCAAATGTGGAGGAAAAACCCAAGACCAACCTTTGAATCTCGAATTTTTAGAGAGAGAAAGTGGAAGAGAGGTGTTTGTTCTTCTTAAGAAAGAGTGAATAAAGTGGGAGGAGAGGGGAGGATATCTCCAGCTTTTGATCAACATTATGGCTGAAAAAAAAGAGTGGGAAAAGGACAATGATTGACTAGGTATGGGTGAATAGTGACTAGGGGTTGTACTATGAAGGTATGGGGAGGTTGTTTGTGTCATACACTAAGGCAAAGTCAACACTCCACCCATAAATCTTACCTACTAGATTTTATTCTTAGGCAAAGATTTTCCCCAAAATATAATTAAAATATGAATATTTGGGGTTTATTATGTTAAAATACGAGTTTGGGTGAAAATCCCGCGTTAAAATCTCGAAAAACAGGCTCAAAACGCTAAAAATATTGAAAACCGGGCAAAAACTGCCAAATTTCGAAATTTGGGGCCGGAGGTTCGGTCCTAGTCCTTAGAACCGAAAGTAGGAGAAGAAACCGAGAGAGAAGGGTTCGGCTGCGCGAGTCGCCTCTCGGACCGAAGGTGAGGCTCGGTTGTGCATGGGAACCGAGAGGTCTCGCAGGCATGCTCATCAGAAGGGACCGAGGGTTAGGATCTCGGACCGAAGGTCAGGTCCTCGGACCGAAGGTAAGAAGGGTAGAGCCGAAAGTCAGGTCTCGGTTCTGATTAGTCAGGGGACCGAAATAAACCGACCGCTCGGTCCATTTCGGTTGAGAGGGGTTCGGCTCTAAGAGGTTCGGCTCCTAGGAGTTTCGGTTCCTAAGAGGAGTTTCGGCTCCTTAAGGCTGTTTTTCGCGTAGACTTCTGTTTTCGAGCTGTTTTCGTCAAATTCGAGGGTCGGGATGCCCCGAGTGATTATAAAAAGTTGAGAGAGATTTTGAGAGTGATTTGGGAGAGATTTGTCATACTTGGAGAGATTTGGCATACTTAGAGAGATTTGGGAGAGATTTGACATTCTTGGAGAGATTTCTCATACAGAGAGAGATTTGGGAGAGATTTCACATACTTGGAGAGATTTGGCATACTTAGAGAGATTTGGGAGAGATTTGACATTCTTGGAGAGATTTCTCATACAGAGAGAGATTTGGGAGAGATTTCACATACTTGGAGAGATTTGGGAGAGATTTGACATTCTTGGAGAGATTTCTCATACAGAGAGAGATTTGGGAGAGATTTCACATACTTTGAGAGATTTGGGAGAGATTTGACATTCTTGGAGAGATTTCTCATACAGAGAGAGATTTGGGAGAGATTTCACATACTTGGAGAGATTTGGGAGAGATTACACACACTTGTAGCGATTTCTCCTACTTAGAGAGTTTTGGGAGAGTTAGAGTGAAAGAGATTGGGAGAGACTTCTTTTGTGACCTTTTTGAGTGTTTGGCTTCGCAACGCAAGGTTTGTACATCTCGTTAAGTCTTGTTATGATTGTTATATGCCCCTGAGGGTTAAGGATTAATGTTTTATCGAGTAGTTTCATTACTTGCCCTGATTAGGGTTTAGAATTTCCGAACACGTGAAAATTCTAAGTGATACTTTGTATTAAGATTGCGAGTTGTTCAATAAGAAACATAATGGAAACCCTAATGTACAAGGGTTAGATGAGTTGACCGGTTTGACTTGTTGACTTTAGTTGACTTTGACTTGGCCAAAAATTGACGGTTGTCACAATAACCCCCCGGTTGCTGGTGCAAAACAAAAAACTGTCGCTCAATATTGTCTCAGAAAACTTGGTTTTACATGATAACAAAATTATATTCACCAAAAATAAAGTGTGTATTTTGTTATGTTAAAGTATTTAAAATAAAGAATTGGAATGAAATACATAGGTGTATGTATAACGTAAGAAGGCACTACAAAAGATAAGGACACGCAGACATGTATTGTTCTTCTTTTTCATGTTCTTTGGAGGGAAAGACACTTTATAAATTATACCTTATTCTTTAAAATATATTTGTATGGAAAGATGATTAAATATGAATTATAAAAACCTAGAGGAATAAAATCCCTTTCGCCAAAATCAGTCATTAATCTAAAAATATATTGCTTAATAAGATCCTAGACACGTTTCAAAAAAGAATAAACGATTTGCCAATTTAATTCTTCTAAAACTTATTACCGTATTTATATCTTTTAGTATCTGCTAAGATGCATATAGTAGTTATGGGTTTTAATACTTAACCATATGCAATTTATAACATAGTGAAAATTTTTAATAGCAAACTATTTCTGTTTATGATTTCTTTACTGCAGTTGATGTTTATAGCAAACTATAAAAGTTAGACTTTTCAATAAATACCAAAACCTCTACTCTATTCAAAAGACAAAAAAATCTCAAGAGATCTCTATCTTTCCAACAAGAATGAAAAAACTCACTTTTTCTTCTCAGCGTCTCCACCAGACCTACAAAAAGAAGACCCAATACATATATCAAACCAGTGTAATACAACAAATCATACTAAATAAATAACATTCATCATACTATGTCAATATCAGTATATATTTTGTGAACCATGTAAGTAGAAAGAAAAAACATTTGTAGTTACCTCATCTTGCGAAGAACACTAGACATCTCCTCACGCTTCTTCTTTTCTCTCTTGTGAGTCCCCAACTTCCTCTTTGCCACTTTGAGGGCACGTTTGTCCTTTCCAACCTTGAGAAGCTCAGTGATTCTCTTCTCATAAGGAGCAAATCCAGCAACCTCTCTGATAAGGTTTCTCACAAAGTGTGATCTCTTGCTTGTTTTCTATATATAATCCAAAGAAACACAACCATTAATTTAACCAAAAGAAACTCAACACAATTTAGATATCATGATTTGTTACTTACCCCTTTTCTGTTGGAAGGACGGGGTGCTAATTCCTTCTTGGTGACAACATGCCCTTTGTTTAGACCCACAAAGAGTCCTGTGTTTGGCTGTTTTGGAGCCATTGGAACCTGAAAACATAAACATATATCAGCACAAAGCAACATACACTTCACAACAGATCATCAACTTAGCCTATGCAGTTTTGATTCAATGTGACCTGAAAACGTTACAAGCCTCAGACTACAATCAAAATGCGTAGTATATATTCTTATTAAACATGAAGCAGATTACAAGATATAAATGAGCTTATACGTGCCAATAAGTTTGTAAACACCAGCAAGCTTATAAGCACATGGAAAGCATCTCGGAACTATAAGAAGATGCGGGATAACTAAAAGTACAACTAGGGTAGAAAAACAACCTGGGCAAGAAGAATTTGAGACCAAGTAAACTTTAGTTGCTGTACATTGAACTTTATTCTTGAAAGAAACCCCCAAATATCTTGCCTTAATTGTTGTAAATTCCGAGACTGGGATACAATCAGGAACAAGATCTCCTCGTTAATGTTATTCATCGCCTCCTCCAACCACCATCCTTCACCACCTCCTCCGATTTTCATGGACCCGAGCCGCTGCTACAGCCTCTGACCGGAGCCCTCAAGTCGATCAAACCTCGGTGGTCTGGAATATCACGTGATGCACGTCAGCGAGGATGTGAGCCTGAAGCGGGCCCTCAATTCTTAACTCCACACCGGAGTACTTGATCTGAGATACGAGCTTGGTTGCGTTATTCCTTTAGGATAAACAAAAGGGATTCGGTAGTGGTGGAGGTGGATTAGGGTTTACAGAGAAAAGGAGAAGGAGAAAGTGAAGGTTGTCGGCTGGTGGAGAGGATGAATTCGTTATTCCTTCCCGAACAGCAACAACTTGATCAGAGAACGAAACCTGCAAATGAGGTCTAGGGATTACATGGAAACCCTAAAATATTGATGAAACGCGGGGTTTTTAATTTTTTAGGATTTCATTCCCCCCCCCTCTGCTATTAAAGGATGGAACGCGCGTTCCATTAAAATTTATAAAGCGCCAGCCTTAGACGACACACATCTTATTATAGATGCCCTCTGTGTCTTTTTTTTGTTTAGACACTAATTTAAGGGCACGCAATAATGCGTGACCTAAATCTTTAAATTTTTTGAAGAGACGAAACTTTTTTAATGTCACTCTCTTTTGCGTAACATAAATCAATGAGTGTCGTGGTTTGCGCGTCGTAAAAGGGTCTTTTTCTTGTAGTGCAAAGGGCATCACTGTTAGGGCCAAGATCCTCAATCCTATCTAGGATCCTGGATCTAAAAGATATTTAAGGATCCTTAAACATATCCAAGATCCCGGATCTTAAAGGAGTCTTAGGATCCCGAACATATGTCAGGATCCTGAACATCGCTGTTATTATTTCCTAACAAGTTTAACTACTATATTTCTTGTTTATTAATCACATGTGCAGAAATGGTCAACATAGGACTCATTCACAATGAACAATCAGTCTAACCAGGCTTAAGACCAGGAAATACCAAGTCAAAGCACGTTGTAAATACCAGCTCAGCAGGATCCCGGAAATATCGGAGATTTAGTTACTTAACCTAGACTATAAATACACCTGCAAAACACACACAACGAAAATAATTCTTGGACACCTTACTCATTTAGTATCACTTCACCATTTGTAATCGTATTATCATGCTTATCTCTGTAATTCTTTCTTCAATCAATAAAATCAAACAAGCTAGGTGATGATAATCACCTCCCAAGGTTTTATGCCGGAGATCCTAACAAGGATCAATGGCTTTCCTTGTAACTCTCTTGTGCAATCTTGTTCTAATTTCATTAATCACTTCACTTACAACACCACAGCCTCTCATGCAATTTGGTTGATATCCACTTAGTCGATTTTTTACCAAAACAATTTGGCGCCCACCGTGGGGCCGTGGTGTTCTTAATTCTCGAAAATTATGTCTACACAACCAACTTTATCTTCTTCCTCTATTCCTCCATTCCCTCAAAAAAATCTTCCACCACCTCGAAAAGGACCTCCTAGTTAGAGGAAAACTCTGGATACCTTTAAAAGTACACTTCTCCGGTCATCAGCCACGAGAATTCGGGATCCCTGAGATTCCAGGATCCTCCTGTTTCGCAAACAACGAACTCTTCTCCATGGTGAAGATGATAAAGAAATAACTAAACCAAAAACAGGAGGAAAACAAGACTACACTCTTGGAGATGGAAAGAATTAGGGAGGAGTTCCATAAACCCCAAGGAGCAGCATCCTCAATCTTGCAATGCAAGATCCTGAACTTTGACGATGTAGGATCCTCAGGAAATTGATGTGAGATAGGATCCTCAGGGAACCGCTAGGAGATAGGATCCTCAACACCAACACCTACTCCCACTTGGGGTGTAACTCCAAACGAGCAAGCCCATGTGATCCAGGATCCCGAAAAAATCTTCATCACTACCGATAACAAGGATCCTGGTAACTTCGTGAATAATAATATTTTTAATACTAACTCTATGGACCTTGATACAGGAATAAGCCCTATCATGGGAAATGAACTTCGGTAGTTAAGGGAGATGATCTCAAGTGTACCCGGAGTGGTCCAACCTATACTAGAGGTATCTCCCACGAGCCATAGAATCTCAAGATTTGCTCCTGCAATAGCTGAAGTCCCAAAGCACTTCCAAACTCCCAACATGAAGCCTTACGATGGAAACACTGATCCTGAAGAATGTGTGGCATAATGCAGAGAAAGAATGGAGATCATCACCATTCCCACATAGCTATAGGAAGCCTGTTTTGGTTCCACCCTCATAGGATCAACCTTGAAATGGCTTCTCAGTGTTCCTCTTTATTACTTGTTTTGCTCATTTAGTTAATCTTTTCAATAGCCAATTTTCTTATAAAAGGACATTCAAAAGGATCACTAGTGATCTCCATTGAGTACTCCAGGATCCTAACAAATCCTTTAGAGATTTTGTAAGCAAGTTTGGCAAGGAAGAGCTGAATATTTCTAACATCGACAAAGTCACTGCAGTAGAAGCCTCCAAGATGGATTTAAAGAAGGATCCTCCCTTTTATGAGGATTTCGTAATGACCCCGTGTAGGAAAACGACGAAGTCAGAAGTAGAACATCGAGGTTCATTAAACTTGAAGAAGGTCTAATCTATAGCATGCAAGATCTTGGCGAGAAAGCAAGGTGGCCACGGAAAGGAGAGAAATCAAGTGGCTGGAAAGACAAGTCTAAATGGTGCACATACCATGAAGATTTCAACCACATCATTGAGGATTGTGTAGCCCTCAGAAAGGAGATTAGCTATCTCCTAAGCAAAGGACATCTCAAAGAGATCCTAGGAAGACGAAAAGAAAGATTGAAGGAAAAATGAACAGGATCTTGCGAAGATCCTAGAAAAACTAGAATCCCCTCCTTCAAATGCCAAGGTAATTAATGTTATCTTTAGGGTTATGATATTTGTGGAACTTCTTACTCTAAAGAAAAAAGACACGTCGAGGTATCCAAAAAAGAGAAAGAAGAAAGACCCTGGAAGAAGACTTCGATAACACAAGCATCCCGGTGGATGAAGGATCCTCGGTGAACATCACACTCTTAGATGCTCTGACCAGGATGAACATCCTAGAATCTGAGACAATTAAAAGACCCTCAGTAGTAATGGGATTCAGCGTTAAAACAAAGCATACAATTGTAGAGATCAAACTACCTATCTACATCGAAGGGGTAAACTCTATTCAACACTTTTATGTTGCTAATGCTTTGTCTTCCTACAATGTTATATTAGGTAGTCCATAGATCCATGACGTGAAAGCATTTACATTAATGTACCCTCAATGCGTCAAAATGCCTACCCCTTGGGGGGCAGTAAAGATCCTTGGAGATCAACAGGAATCCAAATAGTGCTATGGGACCTCGATGAAGCTTTCCTCAGTACCAAGGTAAACATAGCAATTAAAGCGCGGGGGGGGGGGGGGGGGGGCACGAGACGTACCAGAAGTGAATGAGAAAGATATAAAAGAGTGCTATGGGACCTCAATGAAGCTTTCCTCAGTACCAAGGAAAGCATAGAAATTAAAGCAGGGGGCACGAGACGTACCAGACGTTCCCTTAAACCTTGAGGATCCTGACACCAAAGTACTCATAGGATCCTCAATACCAGAAGACATCGAAAAGGAACTAATTACATTCCTGAAAGAAAGAAGTAAAACCTTTGCATGGAAACACAAAGACAAGACAGGTATATATAAGAATATTATAACTCAAAAACTTAACATTGATCCTTCTTTTAGACCCATACATCAAAATAGAAGGAAGTTGGCACCTGAAAGGTACCTGATCATTCAAGAGGAAGTGGAAAAACTTCTCAAATAGGGATGATCAACGAAGTCAAGTTCCTAAGGTGGCTGGACAACGTAGATGAATGACTCCATGATAGACGCGGCAACGAGTCATGAATTATTGACATTCATAGATGCATCAACGGGATTCCAACAGATCCAGATGGAACCATCCGACCAAGAGGATACAACATTCATAACTCTAACAAGTATCTATTCTTATACTACCATGCCGTTTGGTCTTAAAAATGCAGGTGCCACATACCAAAGGCTAGTCAACAAGATGTTAAAAGAGAAACTGGGGGACACCATGGAAGTCTACATCGATGACATGGTGGTTATGAAAGCTGAAAATCACCTCAGGGATCTAGAAGAAGCCTTCGATATATTAGATGAATACAATATGAAGTTGAGCCTGTCCAAATGTCGCTTTGGAATAAAGGCGGGCAAGTTCCTTGGTTACCTGATGAAGCGAGTCCTGACCAAGGATCTTCGAATGGGGAACCACTCTTCCTATACCTTTCTATATCTTCAGATGTTTTAAGTGCTATTCTGGCCAAGGATCTTTATGGAAAACAACATCCTATTTACTATGTAAGTAAAAGTCCATTGGATCATGAAACCATGTACTCTCACTTTGAAAAACTAATACTTGAACTAGTTACAACTTCTACCTAATTAAGACATTATCTTGAAACTCATACTATACATGTCAAAACTAATTATATTATCAAGAATTTCATGAGAAATATAGAAATGTCAGATAGAATAACTAAGTGGTCAATAAAGCTCATCACATATGACATCAAATATGAGCTAGGATCCTGTAAAAAGTCATACGTACTAGCAGACTTTGTGGCTGATTTTAGTGATGATCTACAAACCGAAGCAGAATTGGAAAATTGACAACTCCAAAAAGAAGAAAGCATGGGAAAATAAACGTTTTTCGCAGATGGAACTAACAACTTTAGAGGAGAAATCCCATGGATCATACTAAAATCGCCACAGGGTGACATCCTACCCAGGAATTTAGTTATAAATTCAATGCAACTAACAATGAAGCAAATATGAAGCATTGATCATTGGGTTCTAGCTGGTCAAGGATCTTCAGATCAAGGATCTTCAGGTATATGTCAAATTTTTTATTAATAACTAACCACTTTAATGGATCCTATGCAGTTAAAGGCGAAAGACTAGCACTATACCTTCAAATTCTTAAAAAATTAGCCTCCAAATTTGAAGCTTTTAGTTTGAATCAAGTTCCTAGAGAAGATAATGTCGAGGCAGACGCATCAGTCAACTTAGGATCTTCCCTCAGGATCCCGCCAAAGACCATGATCCCAATAACCCAAATAATGGTCCCGGCGATAAAAGATCACTCCAAGAGACCAGACGACCCCGACGACCATGATCAGACGACCAACCTGGCAGCAATCAGAGATCCTGATCCTCAACCTCCTCACCAGGATCCTAATAATCAGGGTCTTGATCCTAATATTCAGGATCCTCTGCAAAATTCAAGATCCTGGATCCACTACATTGTGGAATATCTCCAAAATGGCATGATTCCAAAGGAAGAGAAAAGTGACAGAGACTTCAAGACGAGGGCCTCACACTTTGTGATGATCCAAGGGAAATTATACAGGAAAACCATGGCAGGTCCATATCTTAGATGTTTGGGAGATCACGAAGCTACACAAATTATAAAAGACATACATGAAGAATATTGTGGCATCCACACTGGGGGCAGATCCTTATGTCCTAAAGTGTTAATAACGGGATACTATTGGCTAACCATAAAGAAATATGCCTTCCTGCATGATCAAAACTGTGATGCATATCTCATTGATTCGGAAGCAGGAAAGGGGGCATAGTAGCTAGCATCTTGCCAAGATCCTGGAATTTTATAACCTCAAAGTGCACTTTATGTAAGTCGTTTTAGTTACATTTCATCACAACCAAGGCGAGGTACATACCTACTCCTTACTCTCATTTATTTCCTTTGTATATCTTTATTCCAAGAACACTACTGACTTAAGCATCGGAGGGGCATTAGCCAAGCTAACGCCCACCCCAAGCTAACGTTTGCAACATGCAGAAACTCAAGGATCCTAGCCATTATGAATAGAGACTGGTCATCTCTCCTCCGATTAAGGGTACTTAATTCCCTTTAAGGTTTAAAGAGTTAATTACCTCTTTCACACGAGTTAAGGTTTATACACCTCGCCTGGGCGCACGATATCTAACTATGGGATGTGGATAAGGGGATCATTTCACGCTTCGGTAGCTTGGAAACCCTCTTATCTTTGAACATAAGTTAAGATCCTTAAGGTTTATAACATCTTCATGTTATCACGCGTTGGGATCTTACCCCAGAAATTACTTAATGTTTATAACATCTTCATGTTATCACACGTTGGGATCTTACCCTAGAAATTACTTAAGGTTTATAACATCTTCATGTTATCACACGTTGGGATCTTAGCCCAGAAATTACTTAAGGTTATAACATCTTCATATTATCACACGTTGGGATCTTACCCCAGAAATTACATAAGGTTTATAACATCTTTATGCTATCACACGTTGGGATCTTTCCCCAGAAAATAAATACGAATCATAACATTTTCATGAACAAGGATATTTCCCACACTATACGTCACAAGTTGGGATCCTCCCCAGTATATAACATTAACATGTTATCAATTGAACGTGTGGTGTTATCCAAGAATTTTGTCAAGGTTTATAACCTAAACATGTTATCCTAAGAAGGGAATTCCCCAGTATGATCTTATGATTAAGGATCTTCATCATTAAGGATCCTCATCGGTAAGGATCCTCATCAGTAAGAATCTTATCATCAGAAGTCAACAGCGATCCTAAGTTCTTTCCTAAGTTGAGATTTATCCTCAGTAAATTCTGAGATTGAAGAACTTATGAAGCTTAATGAAAACTCTAAGACAATCAGGTTCCATCTTTCCTTGTTCTTAACTTTGAAATTTTTTAAGTAAAATTAAGGATCTTAAACTTTTCAGGATCCTAAAACAATTGTTGATTTATAAACTTTCATCACTTCAGAGTCATTTACTATTTTAAATTGATATCTTTAAAGAAGTTTTAAAGCACTTAGATTTACAAAAATTAGTTCTTAACAAATTCTTTTATACTTGTTTTATTATAAAAAAACATATGTTCAGATCCTGAAGTAAATTTCTAAGGTTTATAACATTATCATGTTATCTTAAGTTAGGAGCTTCCCCAATATTACTTAAGTTGGGATTTTCCCCAGTAAATCTTCTGTTGGGATTCTCCACAGTACATATGAAGTTGGGATCTTCCCCATTTATTATCTTAAATTGGGATCTTCCCCAGTATTACTGAAGTTGGGATTTTCCCCAGTATACCTTCGGTTGGGATCTTCCCCAGTACGTCTAAAGTTGGGATTTTCCCCAGTTATTATCTAAAGTTGGGATAATACCCAGTAATTCTTAAGTTGGGATTCTCCCCAGTAAAAATATAAACTGGGACCTTCCCTAGTGAATTCCTATGTGGAATCTTTCCCAATATTACCTAAGTTGGGATTTTCCCCAGCGAGAGTTAACTATTAATTTTCCCTAGTAATTTGCTAAAGTTTATAACACTGACGCGTTATCTCATGTTGGGATTTTCCCCAGACAATACCTAATGTTTATAACATTCTCATGTTATCATACGGTTTGGATTTTTCCCAATAGTTTACTAAGATTGGGTCACTCCTCCGAATATATGCAAGACTTGTAGCATTACCATGTTACAAACAAGAGTTTTCTAAGTTGGATTTACCTCCAAATGATTTCTAAGACGGAATCCTCCCCAGTTCACTAAGTAGAAGCTAAACAAGGATCTTCCATGATGAAATCCCAAAACAAGAATCCTCCTGATACAAGCTTCAAGATCACGTGGAGCTAAAAGACTTACAATGCAAAACTTCTGCTAAGTCAAAAGTCATCAGAAGATCAAAGCTAAACCTAAGGGTCATCAGGTTCTATCTATCCTTATTTCCTAAAGTTTGTCCTTATAAGAAGATAATTGAAACCTCATCCTTTTTAACTAAGGATCCTAACAGTTTCAAAGCCCTTGGCAGATGATTAGCTATCCTAGATTATTAGGATCCCGAGAATTCTTGTAAAACCTGAACTCTTTAGGATCGTAATTGTCTAGGGATCCTCAAGAAAACCTATTTTGATTATGTAACCAAATCAATCACGCAAGAAAAGAGATAGACCAAAGCATCGGTATTAAAAGGGGTTACCCTCCAACCCAACAAAAAAGAAAATATTGTTTTACAAAACAAAAATTTTAAATTGTTTTTAAATTTATCAAACTTAATTCAAGGTTTGATCACCCTCAACTGGGATATACTCTGTCTCTTTCTTCTCTTATCTACAGGATCCTGACCAACATTTACAAGCTCACCAGTCAACTTAGCAAGAGTTTCATGCCAATCTTCCACATTATAGGATCATGCATTCTCCACATCCTCTTCCAGCTTGATCTTTACCTCTCAGTTGACCTCAACAAAACTGCTATTAACCTCAGAAATCAACTCCTCGATCTCCAACGCATGCTCCGCCCGGTCAGGCTTAACCTTTAGATCTTCGGTAGATCAAGAAACATGATCAAGCAACTTGTAAAAGATCATGATTGCCAGAAAAAGAGAAACTTCCTCAGTGGCTCGTCCACCCTAAGGCTCCCAGCAGATGTCCTCTTGCAGGATCCTGGAGTATTAATGGTCAGATTTATCGAGGTTCTCTCCGGACGAAGAGAAGATGAATTCTTCTCCTTCTTCACCACAAGTTGGCCACCAGACATGGTGGAGTCGATATCAACAAGGGTGAACCAAGCACTAGAGTGTGTAGCCTTGGATCCTAAACATAACAAAGGAACTCAATAAGTTCAGGATCCTTCATGAAAAATAAAAAATAGACAAATAAAGGAACTTTACCTTTCGACGTGGGGGCAATAGCAGATTTACCTTTCGAACCTAACTGATCTTTCAGTCTCAGGCAAAGCAAAGAAACTCCCAATCTTCTCTTTGGTATCTTCATCAGCAGGGACGGGATCCTCGAACTTGAAAGCTGCATCAAAACAAATAAAACAAGGAAGTGTGAATTTTACATCATCAACGCAATAAAATAAAATCCTATCCTTTCTAACCTAATTTCTTTGCAGGAGATCACCGTCGGGGATAGATTCATGTTTCACAAAGAAATATTTCTCTTTCCAAGAACCTTCGTTTTGTTTTGATTTCAAAATAAGTTGTGATTTACTTGTTTTGACTCTGAGCAGGAAATGACAAGACCCAAAAGTTTGGAGATCACAAACGTGGGCCAACTTAGCTAAATCCCATGTATAGATCCTTAGATTGATTCAATCGATCAACCTAAAGCAGGTCCACCAGATCATGAGAATAGTTTGGATGGCACCAAACCTAAGTAGGAGAGACAAAGTCGGGTTGGGTCTTAGCATCAAAAGGCTTGAAAATAACAACGGAAGGAAATGCCCCAATTCACTTCAAGGACTCAATGTCGTCATCACCGAAAAAACATGTCTCTTAATAAGACAGGATCCTCTGATCGATGACGTCCTCGTCGAAAAATCAAGGATGCTCGAGCGAGAATGGAGTGCCTCTTTACCCATAATCAACAAACATGAAAAATAAGAAGAAATGAGAAAGAAATTTACCTTCAAACCAAGGAGAGAAAAGTGATTTGACAATATAATCATATCTTTTAAACGGATACAATTCTATGCGTTAGAATTTGAATTTCGAATCCTTTATTTCCAATTAATTAAATTATACACTTTAAATACTTGAAATCAATTCAAATATTTTGCAGGTATAATTTGGGGGTAATTGTTAGGGCCAAGATCCTCAATCCTATCTAGGATCTCGGATCTAAAAGATATCTAAGGATCCTTAAACATATCCAGGATCCCGGATCTTAAAGAAGTCTTAGGATCCCGAACATACGTCAAGATCCTGAACATCACTGTTATTATTTCCTAACAAGTTTAACGGCTATATTTCTTGTTTATTTATCACATGTGCAGAAATGGTCAACATAGGACTCATTCACAACGAACAATCAGTCCAACCAGGCTTAAGACCCGGAAATACCAAGTCAAAGCACGTTGTAAATACCAGCTCAGCAGGATCCCGAAAATATCAGAGATTTAGTTACTTAACCTAGACTATAAATACACCTATAAAACACACACAACGAAAACAATTCTTGGACACCTTACTCATTTAGTATCACTTCACCATTTGTAATCGTATTATCATGCTTATCTCTGTAATTCTTTCTTCAATCAATAAAATCAAACAAGGCAGGTGATGATTATCACCTTCCAAGGTTTTATGCCAGAGATCCTAACAAGGATCAATGACTTTCCTTGTAAATCTCTTATGCAATCTTGTTCTCATTTTGTTAATCACTTCACATACAACACCACAGCCTCTCATGTAATTTGGTTGATATCCAATTAGTCGATTTTTTACCAAAACAATCACCACGAACTCGTAATGACCATAACGATTCCGGAAGGCCTTCTTATGCACATCATCATCTCTGACCCTCATCTGATGATATATCGAACGCAGATCGATCTTGGAAAACCAATATACACCCTGATCAAACAAATCGTCAATCCTCGGGAGTGGATAACGGTTCTTCACTGTTAGCTTATTCAACTCCCGGTAGTTGATACACATCCGATGTGACCCATCCTTCTTCTTCACAAACAAGATCGGTGCTCCCCAAGGCGAACTACTCGTCCGAATAAATACTTTGTCTGACAGCTCCTGCAGCAATGTGGACAACTCATGCATCTCTGGAGGTGTTAACCGATAAGGTGCTTTGGCTATCAGAGCCGTACCGGAAACTAGGTCAATCCGAAACTCCACTTGCCTCTCTCGAGCCACTCCAAGAAAGTGATTCGGAAACACATCCGGACATTCCCGAACAACCGACACATCATCCACAGTCTCACAAAATATGTGTGTGTGTGTGTGCGCGCGCGTATGCACAAAATATGCATTTTTTTAAATAGGAAAAAAATCTCTTAATCGCAACTTTTTCCAGATGGTTTATACACACTATTTTACCATAAATCGCTACCTGAAGTAGCTATTCAAAAATAAAATAAACATTGTTTTTATATATGAGCATATACACCTTTTTTCGATTTTTTCTGCTATTCTCTAAATAGATATGTGCATAGTGCATGTGTGTTTCGGTTAAGGAAAAAAAATCCTTTTAAACACTCTCTCCATTATTTGATTTCTCTATTGATTTAGCCACATGTTTATATTATTGTCCAAGTTAAATAGTTTAAATTCGCTAACAACCAACAAGTGTAAGTACATTACTAATATAGTTAAAAAAACTAAAGTACATTGCCAATATCAATAAACCAAAATACATTTATTTCAGTCGCCTTTGTGCAAAGCACATTAATCATCTTAGGCTATAAATATGGTCAACCTTTTATTATAACCAATGTAATCGTCTGTTTTCTTTCAATAAAGACTTAAGTTTTAAGCTCGTAATACTTTGTCTCATTTATTTCTTCTGCCTCTTTGCATTTTTGCGGCTCACACGTTTGAACAATAATTAACCTTTAATATTGCATACATTTAGATCTTTATTTCTAACAGAATTTGCAACATTTATTTGATCTATTCCCCTCTCTTTCTCTCTCCCTCAGTGTCAACACACACACACACACAAACACGCTATGAAAACGTCATTTGTCTTCTCACATAAAGCCACTGATGGAAATTTCCTACCATATTCCCAATTCCCCATATCTAATGTCCCACATATGATGTTTCCCGAATCCCCAGATTACCCGATATGCAATTTGACGCCATTAACAAATTAAGGTTCGAACCCAGTTAAATTTTGCCAATGGAATCTCAAAATAACGTAAAATATTCAATTTACACACGGATTCTTATGTTTATAGTGTGTATGTTTGTTTGATTAGCATAAAGAAAGTAATACAGGTTCAACCTGTGGTCATGCGTTTCCAAAAGAGACATTAAGAAATATCTAGGGGTTTATGGTTTAGGGTTTCAGTGACTTTGATTTGGAGGGTTTGGTGGTGATTTCATCATCTTTTGTCATGGTGGTGATTTCATCTTCATCACGATGGTGGAAGGTGGGGTTGATGATCGAAAATGAAGGGAGAGAGAGAGAGAGAGAGAGAGAGAGAGAGAGAGATGGGTAAGGGAAGAAAGAGAAGTATCATGGGAGGTTGGTGTAAGACGGGTCGAGTGAGGTTTTTCTTGTCCTTTTAAATTATTAAAGTATTAAAAAAATATAAAATTATGTAAAAAAATTAAAACATGTAAATTTGTTTTTTCATATTTTGTAAGGACTAAAACCATAAAAAGTTTCGAATATTAATCATTAATAGTGTAAATTGAAAAGTTTTAGGATTTTATCCTAAGTTTTTGGCTAATCATATGGATCAATTTTGCACTTTATTGTATTTTTAACAAAATACTAATAAATAAATATAATAAACAACTAAATCATAAACTGATTTCATAAGCAACAGATATACAAATTTATACCCAGAAATTATTAAGGATATAAAAAACCAAATATAAAATTTAGAAAACAAAAACTTTATAAAATTATTGAATTTAAAGCTAATCCATCAAAAACTTTTTTGCTACCGTTTTGAAGAAAAAAAATCAAATGGGTGTAAAATATATGAACTTGACAAGACATTAATTTGGGTCCATAGAAAAGACATAACCTAGGGCTTTTCGAAAAGGACAAAACAAAAAGGGCAAAAGATGAATCGTGTTCAATTCAACTACCCAACTTATTTATGCAAATGATCGAAGATAAAGTTGTCATCGAGTTAACTTCCAACCCAATCTATTAAGTAAAGAAAATGACTTAAAAAGGTAATTAAGTTTTAAATTTGTACAAAAAATACTATGGAAGTTTATCATCTTCAAAAAATACTATTAAACTTAAGAAATCGTTCAAAAAATTAGGGATGTTCATTTGGATGGATCAGTTTGATTCGATCCAATCAAGTGAATCCAAATTGATTTCGGTTTTCAAAACATGGATCCGAATAGTCCAAACTAAATTCAAATTCAATCAGATCCGATCCAATTACAATGCGGTTGGATCGTTTTTATAATTCGGTTTTCAAAAACCGAAACTTTTTAAAACGACATATAATTATAATATTACCCAATTTTACACAAGAAGCGAAAACAAATTATTTAGTTGTGATTTGAAATTTATAAACAACTACTAACAAGATATATTATAATTAAATATTTTATAAATAAAAAAAACTTTTGAGAGATAATTCATATTGATGTTTTTTTATCGGGTGAAACGTTTTGAACAAATTTGAAAAAATTAATTACAAAATTAATAGATAACTATAGATATATATTATAAATAAATAAATAATAAATGTTTATTCGGTTTTTTTGGACTATTCGGTTCTACTTTTATAAACCAAAATTAATCCGAAATCCAAAATAATAATTCGGTTTTGTTGAAAACCAATCCAAAAATCCGAATATCCGAACCAAATAGTCCAATCCAAATTGTCCAATTGGACAATTCGGTTTTATCCAAATAGTAAACAGCCCTACAAAAAATACCATCGAACTTGACTTTTTGTTATTATGTAACCTAATGGTAACCGGATGATTAATTTACTAAGGCCCCGTTTGATATGCGTCTGGCTGAGTCAAGTCATACCTTTTTAGCTGACTCTGCAGATGGTTAACTGAGAAAGGAAGCAGGGCTTTCCAATAATACTCTTGCCCATTGGATAAAAATTCGCAGCTTAACAAAGTGAAATGGGAGGTTACCGGAATTGAACTCGGCTCTCCCCTATACAAACAATGGTGTTTACCAGCAAGCTAAAAGGTTTTTTGTGTTTTAATCTCTAAAATAGTACATTTAATGTCTATTATGCTGTAAGTTTTTGTATACATTATTATTATTATTATTATTATTATTATTATTATTATTATTATTATTATAAAGAGCATCAGGGTAAAATGGTCATTTTGCATCAGTCAGCACACTCAGTCAGATGTACAATCAAACAACATGGTTTCTTACTCAGTCAGAATATTACTCAGACAGACCTTTCTCAGTCAGTACTTTCTCAGTCAGCAACTATCAAACGGTCCCTAAATGAGTTGGCATTTTACTTAACATGTTGACTGCTTAGGTGGCCTAAAACTTGCCATGTAGGTTTAAATGAGTTTGCTTTGTTGCCCTATTTGTTTTTTGAAGTGGAGCTAAAATTTATAAAGAATCAAACAAACTCCTTTTCTCTTTCGTCATTTTCTTATTCTGACAACTCCAAAGCAAAAACCAATTATCCTTCACTTTTCTTCTTCTTTTCTTTCTTGTTCCTGATGTACACCGAATTTCACACAAAAAAAACTTTGGATGATTTCTACTTCCTTATTCTTCCTTGTTCTATTCGAAAATAAGATCATGAAATTAAATTTCCTTCTTTCTTCTTCTTATTTCTTCTTTATGTTCGAGATACATGAAAAAAAATTTGGAAATCAAATATCTTTTTTTTTTTTTTTTCGTTCGAACCTTCAGGTGGTGCTCGGTTGTTGGTTTTTTTCGACAAGGAAAGCAGCAGGTGGCCGGTGGTTATCGGAGGTTGAGGGTAGTGATGAGTTGTGTTAAACGAAGGTGGACGTATTTGGTTTTCGTATTTTTTTTTGTTCTTCTTTTCTGTTGGTCCTTTCGGAAGGATGAAGATGATGAACAGTGGAGTTATTTGGTTTGTTTTTCTTTCTGGTTCATAGTTCGACAGAAAAGGATCAAATATACTTTCCTTCTTTCCTTCTTCTCTGGTGTAAAGATGATGAACAGTGGAGTTGTTTGGTTTCTTTTTCTTTCTTGTTCATAGTTCGACAGAAAAAGGATCAAATATCCTTTCCTTCTTTTCTTCTTCTTCTCTGGTTCACATGAAACACAAAGAAATCTCTTTAAAAAAAAAAGAAAAACACAAAGAAATCAAATATTTTTCTTTCTTCTTTGTTCATGCTTCCTTGTTGCAGGTGGTCTCGGTGGTGTTTAATAGTTGGAACAAAAACGAAAGCAACAGGTGTGAAAGGTGAAAACGAAGGCAACAGTGGGTAGTCGTAACAGCTGGTCAGTCTTGATGGTGATCACAATGTTGATGCTCATTCTCGGAGCTGGAAAAGGTGGTGATAGTTTACGGTTGCAGCAGAGATGGGGTAGGGTTGTTGCAGATCGAAGGCAGCAACAGGAAGGAGCTAGAATAATTGTTGGTTCTGATGATTGACGACGTTTCAGAGTGGGGATGGAAGCTGGAAATCGAGGTTGCAGTGGATGAAGATGCTAAGGTTGTTGCAGCTCTAGGTAAAGGAGGTGATTAAAACCGGTTTTGTTTTCGGTTGTGGGAGAAACGAAGGCAGCAGGTGAGTGTACAGAAGGTCTTCGATTCCAAAAAAACTTTGCACATAATAGAGAAGGGTAATTCCACGTAAGGGATGGTATTAAAGTTAGACATAAGGGGTTTATCTGTAATTGTCTAAAGTTGAGGGTTCAGATTGTAAATATTGTAGTAGTTTGTTGTTTTCTGTTATACGCTCCTTAGCTAAAGGAGATATAAGATGTAATAGCTTCAGTTCAATTGATATGACGAATTCATTCCATTTCTTTCTTGTTTGTAATATGGTATCAGAGCGTTGATTTTTGCTTCTGTAATTTCGTCAAATTCATACTTTGTTTCTTTGATTTCGTTAATTATGGCGAATCAAAATGTTGTTTCTCCTCTTGACGATCGATCTTCTCATTATTCTATCCATCATTCAGACAATCCTGGTTTCGTTCTTGTTTTTCAACTATTGACCGGTGAAAATTATCCTTCATGGAGTCGATTAATGTTGATTGCCCTCTCTGTTAAGAACAAAATCGGATTTATAGATGGATCAATTCCTGAGCCTGATTCTACTGATTTCGTTAATCATAATCCATGGATGCGAAACAATAAGCTCGTTATCTCATGGATTCTCAATTCAGTTTCAAAGGAAATCTCCACAAGTATCATGTTCTCTGAATCTGCAAAGGAAATTTGGGAAGATCTCAAGGTTCGATATCAACAAAGCAATGGACCACGTATTTTCCAGATTCGCAGAGAGATTGTGAATCTTAGTCAAAATCATGATCCAATCGGAGTGTATTTCACTAAACTCAAGTCTCTCACTGAAGAATTAGACAATTTTCGTCCAAGATGTTCATGTGGAAAGTGTACGTGTACTGGAGTTCAGAAGATTGAGAACTATTTTCAAGAAGAACATATTATGAACTTCTTAATGGGACTCAATGAGTCATTTTCTCACACTCGAGGTCAAATCCTTCTTATGGATCCTCTTCCACCTATTAATCGAGTTTACTCTCTTGTTGCTCAAGAAGAAAACAAAAGATGATATCACAAGATAATCAAAATACATCTGTTGTTGCTTTTGTGGACAAATTGAATTCACATAACAATCAGGTCAAGAAGTTCAATAATCAGAATCATGGAAACAAAGACAGGCCTTATTGTTCACACTGTAAGTTTCAAGGACACACAATTGAGAAGTGTTATAAATTGCATAGATATCCACCAGGTTATAAACCAAAACCACGATCTAATCATATCAATGCTGCTATGTTTAATGAACAAAATAATTCAGATCAATCTTCATCATCGTCTATTAATGATGACTTGAGCAACATGTTTCGTGGTTTCTCTTCTTCTCAATGCCAACAAGCGATGTTTGCATTATCCAATCATATGATTTCTGTCAATTCCAATGAGAATTCTACAACAGGTAAATGTTATTCCTTAACCATTAATAATGGTTTAAAATCATACATGTGGATCTTAGATTCGGGTGCTTCTCAACATGTATGTCATGATATAACCATGTTTATCAACAAAAGGAAAGTTTCTCATCATAATGTTACTCTTCCAAATAAGATTGTTTTACCTGTTCATATGATTGGAGATATTGAGGTTGATTATTTGTTCGCATTGCATAATGTGCTTTATGTCCCTGATTTTGATCTAAATCTCATATCAGTTAGTGCTCTCACCAAAATACAACACCTTATTGTTCAGTTTACATGTCATCATGCTTATATCCAGGATATCCACAACCAGAAGATGATTGGCAAGGCTGATAATGTGCAGGATCTATATGTGATGAGCAATTCAGGTCAGCAAGAAGAGTATAATACAAGAGTTAATGATGTTTCGGTTGATTTGTGGCATAAAAGACTAGGACACCCTTCCAATAAAGTTCTTACTTCTATTAAGAACAGTTTAGGAATTCCTGTTGGTCAAAATAGTCATTCTCAACATTCTAATGTTTGTCCTTTAGCCAAACAAAAACAATTACCATTTGAATCTTTCAACAATATGTGTACTGAAACCTTTTCATTAGTACATTGCGATATATGGGGTCCTTATCAATCTTTTACTAATACTGGTCATCGATATTTTGCTACCATTGTGGATGATAAGAGTAGATATACTTGGATTTATATGTTGAAACAAAAGTCAGATATTCAACTTATAATTCCAAAATTCTACGCATATGTTCAAACTCAGTTCAATAAGGTTATCAAGGCTTTTAGAACTGACAATGCAAAAGAATTGGATTTTAAGGAATTTTTTTGAAGGAAAGGGGATTATTCACCAAAAGTCTTGTGTTGGTAAACCACAATAAAATTCTGTTGTTGAAAGAAAGCACCAACATCTTCTCAATGTGGCAAGATCTTTAATGTTTCAATCTAAAGTTCCTATATCTTTTTGGGGAGATTGCATTCTCACAGCTGCTTATTTGATTAATTGGATTCCTTCATCAGTTCTTGATTATCAAACACCTTTTCAGGTTTTGAATGTTATTTTACCAAATTATAAACATATAAGAACATTTGGTTGTCTTGCATATGCATCCACATTGTCAGTTCACAGAACCAAATTTGATCCAAGAGCTAAAGCTGCTGTTTTTATTGGTTATCCTCCCAATATGAAAGCATATAAATTGTTTGATTTGGAAACCAAAGAAATTTTTTATTCCAGAGATGTTGTATTTCATGAAATGATTTTTCCATTTCATGATCCAAATACATCAGATTCTATTGATCCTTTCTCTCAAACAGTTATACCTATTGCACAAAATTTGGACATTCCTACCCCTGGTCAAAATTTATCCCCAACAGTTAATCCTGACAATCTGGTTCACCCTCCTTCACCAAATCCAATTCGTAATAGACTTGTTAGATCTCATAATCCACCATCATGCTTACGAGATTATCATTGTAATCTTGTTCAAACATCAACATCTCCTTATTCCATAGACAAATATTTGTCTTATGAGAATGTTTCAGTCAACCATAGAATATTTGCTATGAACATTTCTTCTCATTTTGAGCCCAAACACTATAAAGAGGCTTCAAAATATACAGAATGGTGCAAAGCAATGCAGTTAGAATTGGATGCAATGAAAGAAAACAATACTTGGTCAATTGTACCCTTACCACCACAAAAGAATATTGTGGGGTGTAGATGGGTTTACAAGATAAAATATGGTAGTAATGGTGCTATATAAAGACATAAAGCCAGGCTAGTTGCTAAAGGTTTTAATCAAACGGAGGGAATTGATTTCTTTGAAACTTATTCTCCTGTAGCAAAATTAGTTACAGTTAAAATGCTTTTAGCTATAGCAGCAATAAAACAGTGGGATATGGTTCAATTGGATGTTAACAACGCTTTTTTGAATGGTGATTTGAATGAAGAAGTATCCCTCCAGGTCTTAATGTTCAAGGGGAACCTACTGGAAGAAAAATGGTATGCAAATTAAATAAGTCCATTTATGGGCTTAAACAAGCTTCCAGACAATGGTTTGATAAATTCTCCAAATTCATGATTTCTTTGGGTTTTATTCAATCCAAGTCTGATTATTCTTTCTTTCATAAAGGAAATGGAGATACATATGTTGCTCTTTTGGTGTATGTAGATGACATCATCAATACAGGATCACATAAAGAAGGCATCAGTTTTGTAAAGACCCAACTTAGTACTCAGTTCAAGTTAAAGGATTTGGGTTCATTGGGTTAATTTTTTGGTCTTGAAATTGCCAAATCACAAAAGGGTATTTTTGTCTCTCAAAGGAATTATGCATTGCAGCTTGTTGAAGATACCGGTTTACTTGCTGCAAAACCGACTAATACTCTTATGGATCCTCGAATAAAGCTTTCTAAGTCTACTGGTGAAGAATATCATGATCCATCACAATATAGGCGACTGATTGGCAGGTTGATATATTTGAACATAACTCAACCTGATATATCTTTTGCAGTACAAAAATGATCTCAATTTATGTCCAACCCACGTGTTCCACATTTTGAAGCTGCATGTCATCTTTTGAAATAGATAAAACAATCTCTAGGCCAAGGTGTATTTTTCTCCAATGATTCTTCTTTTCAACTCAAAGGTTTTTGTGATTCTGACTGGGCAAAGTGTTCAGACACAAGAAGATCAGTAACGGGCTTTTGTATATTCCTTGGTAATTCTCTTGTGTCATGGAAATCTAAAAAACAGCCAACGGTTTCTATATCATCTGCAGAAGCAGAATACAGAGCTATGGCCACCACCACTGCATAATTGATTTGGCTTCGTCAATTGTTGAAAGATTTTGATATTCATTTGCATGAGCCTACGTTGTTATTTTGCGATAATGATTCATGTAACGCCCGTTTTTCTAAGATAGGCATTAATGATGATGTAATAGTCTAGGTCAACCTTTGTAACTCATTTTGAAGAAAGAAAGAGGAATTATGTGATTATTATGTGAATTATGTGTTTTATGCTTAATTATTAGGATTTAATTAATTAAGAATAAAAATAAGCGTCGAAAATAAATATTAGATAAACCCAATATCTATGAAGTAAGTTGTAGTGGTCGTGACAAGGATTCCGGATATATAAAGAATACTGAAATCCGAGTTATAACGAAGAAGTTATAACCTGTCGAAGTTCCGCGACAAAACCGGCACGGCGCCGAATGACGTAAAAAGTGAGTTTTTGATAAACTACTTTTTAGCCTTGGTGATCTAAATGAAAGTCGTAGTGTTTTTTAAACCGAGAGTATGCATAAAAAGAACGCCCAAATCTGACTTCGTATGAGGAAGTTATGATTTTTCTAAGTTTCAGCTTAGCAGTAGACAGCTAAAAACTCGAATTTTAGATCGAGTGATTTTTAGTCGACGCAACCTAAACGAGAATCGAAGGTCTCGTCAATAGTAGTACAACGGTAAAAAGACAAACGAAAACGGACGTCGGATGAAGAAGTTATGAATTTTTAACGGATTTTCCTGTCCCGGTCTGTTAAAAATAATAATATTAAAATTAAAGTCAAAATTAGTCGACTGAGTCTAAACGAAAGTTGTAGAGCATAATTTTACCTACGCGTGCATATAAAGAACGTCAAAAACGGATACCGTATGTGAAAGTTATGGATTTTAGAAGTTTGGGACACAAAAATCTAGAAAAATGCTAAAACCGAGGAATTTCGCATGGCTCAACTTCGGCCACGTCACCCTCGCTAGCAGCATGTCGCGTGCCCAAATTGCTGAGTCATCCGAGGCCAGCTGGCGACGCGTGCCGCACCCTCCTCGCACCGAAGGCTCGGCCAATCAGAAGCCGCCTCCGGCCTTCCCCGTGTCTCGGTCTCGCATCACCCGCGTGTGCAGCCTCGCATCTGACGCCTGGCACCCTCGCATGCGAGCCACGTGCCCCCCTCGGTCCGAAGTTCACCCTATACAAGGGAGGTGCGAACCCTCCCGGGTATATTTTAGAAAATTGCCCTTTTCACCCTAAATTCCATATTTCTTTCATTTCGACTTCCCCCAAAGCCCCGATATTATACCCAACACCCAAAACACGTTCCGGAGTGCCCGAAGAGCCCGAGAAATTTATCTTTTCGGTTTTTAAGCTCCACCCTCGCAGAGCCCGGTTTTTCATTAAAGCTCCCGGTTTTATCAGAAACGATTGTTTTAGGAAACGAAGTGCTGCCCGATTATCGTTAAATCAAGTGAGTGTATAGTCACTTTCATCTTACACATAGATATCAAGTATTTTCTATAAAATACATGTTATGTGTAATTATATTGATTGTTTATTTGAGATGACTGTTGAATAGAAGTTTTATACAAGTTTTAAACTGTATATGTACTTTTATCTACAAATATGTTGGGTAAAACATGGGTAGACGAAATAGTTGATGTGTGTTAAAATGATGAGAGGCATTGATGTTGTTGTTGTGTTGTTGTTGTAGTCATCTAGCGGAGTATAGATGACGACCACAGACCTTTCTAGACAGTCCAGTGGAACGCTAGCAGGTTCGCAACCTGTAGGTGTTGGTGAACTATATGTTCATTGGTGTACTCCATCCCCCTCATGGTTTCCTTAAGGACATGTATGGCTGAGGAGTCCTCTTAGCAGTAGTGTCCATCCATATGATAATCTTTAGGCTAGGTCCCTAGTGATAGGTGTTTAGGGACGTAAAGTGAGGATAACGGGAATGGGTAATCAGGGTTATTTTTTGTTGATGAATTTAATAAATTTATTATTATTTGTGGGTAGAAAACCCTATATGCTCACCATGCTCTCAAGCCTGACCCACTCAGCTTTTTATATTACAGGTAGTGGACCCCGAGCATAGTCGGATGATGATGAGAGATTTTTGGATTATAGGCCAGTAGTTATAAATAACTGTTGTAAGGCTTATAATGTACTGTTTATGCTTTTGATCTGTATCGAAACATGACATCCCGAGGTTTTGATATAAAATGAAAATATGTATTTCTTTAAGAAATGTTTTGATAAATTTTTATCATGTTTTGTTTTGGGGACAAATTCCACAACATCTTTTAAAAATATTACTCTGATTTTATTTTAAAAGCATAAATTAAATCGGTCTTTTCTGGCCGAGAAATTGGGGATGTCACAGTTGGTATCAGAGCATTAGTTTAAGCGAACTAGGAATTTGTAGGGTTTCTAGACTTAAACTTAGAATGCTAAGTGATAATCGTGAGATGAGTGTCTACCATATTTTAGACACGAGCACTAGTTTATTTTAGTAAAGATGCCTAAAATGCTTTTATGTGCTAAATACTATATGTTTGCCATATATGCCATTAATTGTTCGGATCTATGGTATGTTGCCGACCGGATCTGGAAACCTTATGTGTTTAGGATTCTAAGCGTACAATTACGATATTAGAACTAGCATGTAAAAGTTTCGGAGTGATAAGGAGAATTTAAATATTATCGTGGATAAAGATCTAAATTCGCCTTATTCGGTGTATAGATTATAATGGCAAGAACCCAAAGTGGAGCTGGAGATGCAAACAGAAACCAACAACCTCAACCCCAAGTGATGAAACAGGTGCCAATAGTAGAAGCTGCACCAGAACCCATCACAATGGCTGGAGTACAAGCCATGATTCAGACAATGATGACTGAACAAAGGGAGGAAATGAGGAAAATATTGCTGAATGGATGCAAGTATAAAGACTTTATGACTTGCAAGTATAAAGACTTTATGACTTGCAAGCCATCAACTTTTACTGGAAAAGAAGATCTCGTCGGAGTAATGGATTGGTTCTCGAAAATGGAATTGGCTTTCATGACATGTGGTTGCCAGGGCAAGTTACAAACCACATTTGCAGTGCGTCAGTTCCGAGGTGGCGTTGTTCGCTGGTGGAACACTCTGGGGAAGACCCTAAGCCCTAATGAGCCACTGCAACTGACTTGGGCAGAGTTCTTGGTGCAATTCAAGCGCAAGTACTGCTCGGCCCAAAATGTGCTTGAGCTAGAAAACCAATTTCTAACGTTGAAGAAGGGAAGTATGAACATTGATGAATACACAAATAACTTCACAGACAAAATGGAGTTTGCTTTGCATATTGTCCCAGATGAGCTGACGAAAATAGACAGGTACACAAAGGGACTTCCATGGGAGTATGCAGTGCCAGTGCGTCAGGCACTTACTTTGGCGGCAGCTATCTGAGCTGTCAAGTCTGTTGAAGATATGGTTAAGAGGAGAGCCGCCAGCAAGGTTGAAGTTGGCGAAAAGAGAAAGTTTGAAGGAACTTCAGGTTCCAACAAGAAGAGCAGGTTCTCGAAGTCTGGTTCGAGAAAATCCGGAGGAGGAGCCGAAGCCAAGTGGTGTGACAAGTGTAAGAAGAAACATGCTGGGAAATGTAGCGATGAAGTCACTTGTTACAAATATGGAAAGCCTGGGCATTATGCCAATGAATTCACCTTCAATAAGAAAGTCTGTTATAGGTGCAATGAAGAGGGGCACATTTTGAAGGATTGCGCGAAGAAGAAGGATGCAGCAAAGCCCAATCTTCCACCAAAGCCGAAGGCGAGAGCCTTTCAGATGACACTTGAAGCTGCGAAAGAAGAAGCTGATGTCGCTTCAGGTACCTTTCTCGTAAATGAATTGCCTGTCCAAATTTTGTTTGATTCTGGAGCCAATTACTCCTTTATTTCTCATGAATTTGGTAGAAAACTAGCTTTGCCTGTTGATAGACTAGTTAATGCTTTAATAGTCGAGGTTGCTAGTGGCAAGTTTGTACCTGTTAGCCATCGTATGAAAAACATCTTCATTGACTTGAATGGGAATAAGTTCCACGAGGAATTATTGCCTATCGAGTTAAATGGTTTCGACATCGTTCTAGGAATGGATTGGCTTAGCGCCAATGATGTCGAAATATTGTGCAAGAATAAGATAGTAAAAGTAAAACCGCCAGGGAAAGAGTCGTTTATGGTGTATGGAGACAAATGCAGAGTAAACTCTGGAATCATTTCCCTAATGAAAGCCAGAAAGTTTTTGGCCAAGGGATGCACATCATATCTAGCATTCGTGATCGATGCTAAGAAGGAAAAGAAGGAGGTGCAGAATATTCCGGTGGTGTGTGACTATCCGGAAGTCTTTCCCGAAGATCTTCCCGGATTACCCCTGATCGACAAGTAGAATTATGTATCGACTTGTTACCAGGAACGACGCCAATAGCAAAAGCACCGTATCGACTAGCACCAACATAGATGAAAGAGCTTATGACACAACTTCAGGAATTATTGGACAAAGGTTTTATTCGACCTAGTTCATCACCTTGGGGAGCTCCGGTGTTATTCGTAAAGAAAAAGGACGGGAGCATGAGAATGTGTATCGATTACAGAGAGCTGAATAAGGCAACAATAAAGAAAAAGTACCCGTTGCCAAGGATTGATGACCTGTTCGATCAGTTGCAAGGTTCGAGCTATTTCTCAAAGATCGATCTCAGGTCAGGATATCATCAACTAAAGGTAAGAGAGCAGGTTATTGAGAAGACTGCGTTCAGAACAAGATATGGACACTATGAGTTCTTGGTTATGTCGTTTGGACTAACCAATGCTCCAACAACTTTCATGGATTTGATGAACAGGGTTTGTAAACCATACATCGATAAATCCGTGATAGTGTTCATAATATTTTGATTTATTCAAAAAGCAAGCAGGAGCATGACAAGCATCTGCGTGAAGTGCTAGAAGTTCTGAAAAAGGAGAAGCTGTATGCAAAGTTCTTCAAATGTGAATTTTGGATTCAAGAAGTCCAATTTTTGGGTCATGTGGTTAACCAAGAAGGGATAATGGTTGACCCAACGAAGATTGAAGCTGTGATGAAGTGGGAACAACCGAAAAGTCCTACGGAGATCCGAAGCTTTTTAGGATTAGTTGGATATTACCGAAGGTTTATCCAAGGCTTTTCTTCGATCGCTACTCCATTAACAGCTTTGACCCACAAAGGAGCTACTTATACTTGGAATGAGAAGCATAAGGAAGCTTTTGAGAAGTTAAAGAAGAAATTGTGTGAAGCACCGATTCTTTCTTTGCCTTAAGGAGTTGATGACTTCGCAGTTTATAGCGATGCATCCGGAGTTGGGTTAGGTTGTGTTCTGACCCAAAGGGATAAAGTGATAGCATATGCATCGAGGCAATTGAAAGAGCATGAAAAGAACTACCCCACTCATGATCTGGAGTTGGCAGCGGTAGTATTCGCCTTAAAGATATGGAGGCATTATCTTTATGGCACAAAGTGCAAACTTTTCACTGATCATAAGAGTCTTCAATATCTCTTTAATCAGAAGGAATTGAACATGAGGCAACGACGCTGGCTGGAGTTACTCAAGGACTACGACTGTGAGATACTTTACCACCCTGGTAAAGCAAATGTTGTTGCTGATGATCAAAGTCGGAAGGTAAACCTTGAAAAGAAAAGGCCAAGAGCGTTGAGAATTGAAGTTGTCAGGACAATTGTGGAAAGTATAAAGAAAGCTCAAGAGGAAGCTTTAGAGAAAAATGACCGAAAGGAAGAACGTTTGGGCAAAATGTTAGTATTCGGAACAAACAACCAAGGGTTGAAGGTATTCCAAGATAGGATTTGGGTACCTAAGACAGGATGAATAAGAGATCTTCTGATGGAAGAAGCTCACAAGACCATGTACTCGATTCATCCCGGCAGCACAAAAATGTATAGGGATCTAAAACCCTACTACTGGTGGCCGACGATGAAGCTCGATGTTGCTAAGTATGTGGCCGAGTGTGTGACATGTGCTAGGGTTAAGGCACAACATCAGAAACCATATGGGAGTTTAGAACCTTTACCTATACCCATGGGTAAATGGGAAGACATCACCATGGATTTTGTGACTAAACTGCCCTGAACAAAGAACGGTCACTACATGATTTGGGTGGTCGTTGATCGATTCATAAAAAGTGCACATTTCATAGCAGCCAATGAGAAGTGATCTATGGAAAAGCTGGCAAAGGTTTACGTGAAAGAGATAGTGAAAACACATGGTGTTCCCCTGACGATTGTGTCAGATCGCGATAGTCGTTTCACGTCGAGGTTTTGGAGACGTCTACAAGAGGAATTGGGTACGAAATTATGTTTAAGTACAGCTTACCATCCGCAAACCGATGGTCAGAGCGAACGAATGATTCAAACATTGGAGGATATGCTAAGAGCATGTACCCTGAAATTCCAAGGTAACTGGGATGAACATTTACCTCTGGTAAATATTTTCCTATAATAATAGTTTCCACTCAAGCATCAAGATGGCACCTTACCAAGCTTTGTATGGAGAAAAGTGTCGAACGCCGTCATGTTGGCTGGAAGCTGGGGAAAAGCAGTTTATGGGACCTGAAATAGTCCATCAGACTGCTGAAAAGTTGAAAGTGATTAGAGAAAGGATGTTAGCTGCTCAAGATCGTCAAAAGAGCTATGCTGACAAGAAAAGACAACCAATAACATTCGAAGTTGGAGATTTGGTTTTACTTAAAGTCTCTCCGTGGAAGGGACTTATAAGATTTGGTAAAAGGGGAAAGTTAAGTCCAAGGTTTATTAGACCGTTTAAAGTTCTTCATAGGATCGGGAATCAAGCTTACAAGCTAGAATTACCAGAAGAACTAGATGGTGTTCATAACACCTTCCATGTGTGTTATTTGAGGAAGTTCACGGGAGATGTCCCTGATATAATTCCAATTTCTGAATTAAGGTTGGATGAAAACAAGAAGTTAATTGAAGAACCAGAGGCAATCGTTGACCGTAAGACTAAGAAGTTGCGACGCAAGATGGTCGATTTAGTGTTTGTGCGATGGAAACATACGAATGGGCCAAATCTCACCTGGGAAACGGAGAGTGATATGATGAGTCGCTATCCGCATTTGTTTGCTGATGTGTGATTCCGGGGACGGAATCATCCTAAGGGGGAGAGAATTGTAACTTCCGTGTTTCTAAGATAGGCATTAATGATGATGTAATAGTCTAGGTCAACCTTTGTAACTCATTTTGAAGAAATGAAGAGGAATTATGTGATTATTATGTGAATTATGTGTTTTATGCTTAATTATTAGGATTTAATTAATTAAGAATAAAAATAAGTGTCGAAAATAAATATTAGATAAACCCAATATCTATGAAGGAAGTTGTAGTGGTCATGACAAGGATTCCAGATATATAAAGAATACCGAAATTCGAGTTATAACGAAGAAGTTATGACCTGTCGAAGTTCCGCGACAAAACCGGCACGACGCCGAATAACGTAAAAAGTGAGTTTTTGATAAACTACTTTTTATCCTTGGGTAAAACATGGGTAGACGAAAATAGTTGATGTGTGTTAAAATGATGAGAGGCCTCGATGTTGTTGTTGTGTTGTTGTTGTAGTCATCTAGCGGAGTATAGATGACGACCACGGACCTTTCTAGACAGTCCAGTGGAACGCTAGCAGGTTCGCAACCTGTAGGTGTTGGTGAACTATATGTTCATTGGTGTACTCCATCCCCCTCATGGTTGCCTTAAGGACATGTATGGCTGAGGAGTCCCCTTAGCAGTAGTGTCCATGCTGATGATAATCCTTAGGCTAGGTCCCTTGTGATAGGTGTTTAGGGACGTAAAGTGAGGATAACAGGAATGGGTAATCAGGGTTATTGTTGGTTGATGAATTTAATAAATTTATTATTATTTGTGGGTTGAAAACCCTATATGCTCACCAGGCTCCCAAGCCTGACCCACTCAGCTTTTTATATTACAGGTAGTGGACCCCGAGCATAGTCGGATGATGATGAGAGATTTTTGGATTATAGGCCAGTAGTTGTAAATAACTGTTGTAAGGCTTATAATGTACTGTTTATGCTTTTGATCTGTATCGAAACATGACATCCTGAGGTTTTGATATAAAATGAAAATATATATTTCTTTAATGTAACGCCCGTGTTTCTAGGCTAGGCATTAATATTGACGTGATAGTCTAGGTTAACCTTTGTAACTCATTTTGAAGAAATGAAAATGAATTATGCGAATATTATGTGAATTATGTGTTTTATGCTGAATTACTAGGATTTAATTAATTAAGAATAAAAATGAGCGTCGAAAATAAATATTAGATAAAGCCGATATCTTTTAAGAAAGTTGTAGTGGCCGTGACAAGGATTACGGACATATAAAGAATACCGAAATCCGAGTTATAACGAAGAAGTTATGAGCTGTCGATGTTTCGCGACAAAACCGGCACGGTGCCGAATGTCGTAAAAAGTTAGTTTTTGATAAACTACTTTTTAGCCTTAGTGATCTAAACGAAAGTCGTAGTGTTCGTCAAACCGAGAGTATGTATAAAAATAACGCCCAAATCTGACTTCGTATGAGGAAGTTATGATTTTTCTAAGTTTCAGCTTAGCAGTAGACAGCTAAAAACTCGAATTTTAGATCGAGTGATTTTTAGCCGACACAACCTAAACGAGAATCGAAGGTCTCGTCAATAGTAGTACAACGGTAAAAAGACAGACGAAAACGGACGTCGGATGAAGAAGTTATGAATTTTTAACGGATTTCCTGTCCCGGTCTGTTAAAAATAATAATAATAAAATTAAAGTCAAAATTAGCCGACGAAGTCTAAACGAAAGTTGTAGAGCGTAATTTTACCGACGCGTGCATATAAAGAACGTCAAAAACGGAGCTCGTAAAGTTATGGATTTTAGAAGTTCTTGCACAAAAATCGAGAAAATTCGCATAGTCATGCTTCGGCCACGTCACCTTCGCTCCATGCGTGCCACGTGTCCGAAATTGTTGAGTCATCCGAAGCCGTGGCGCATCCGAGGAGTGACGCGTATGCAGCCTCGTCCGAGCCTCACACCACCTGCTGCGTGTCCGACCTTCGCACCACCTGTCTCCCTTTCCTCTTGCTTCGGATCCGAACCTCGGACCTAGACTTCGGTCCAATCAGAGGTCAGCAGCTGGACCCTCGCACGTGCGACCCATGTGCCTCCTCTTCGGATCTGCTGCCACCTGGTAGCTTCTCAGCCGTCCGATCAGAAGCCTCACCCCTATAAATAGAAGGGTGCGAGACCTCCCGGGGATAATTTGCAAATTTGTCAATTTTCACCCCTCTTTCAATATTTCTTTCATTCCAACTTCCCCCAAAGCCCCGGTATCATACCAAACACCCGAAACACGTCCCGAAGTGCCCGAGAAGCCCGAGAAATTTATCTTTTCCGTTTTCAAGCCCGACCCTCGCAGAGCCCGGTTTCTCAATAAAACTCCTGGTTTTATTAGAAACAATCGTTTTAGGAAACGAAGTGCTGCCCGATTATCATTAAATCAGGTGAGTGTGTAGTCACTTTCATCTTAGACCTAGATATAAAGTATTTTCTATAAAATACGTGCTATGTGTAATTATATTAATTGTTTAATTGAGGTGACTGTTGAATATATGTTTTATACAAGCTTTAAACTGTATATGTATTTTATCTACAAATATGTTGGGTAGAACATGGGTAGACGAAATAGTCGATGTGTATTAAAATGGTGAGAGGCCTCGATGTTGTTGTTGTTGTTGTTGTAGTCGTCTAGCGGAGTATAGATGACGACCACGGACCTTTCTAGACAGTCCAGTGGAACACTAGCAGGTTCGCAACTTGTAGGTGTTGGTAAACTAAATGTTCATTGGCGTACTCCATCCCCCTCACGGTTGCCTTTAGGACATGTGTGGCTGACGAGTCCCCTTAGCAGTAGTGTCCATCCCGTTGATATTCCTTAGGCTAGGTCCCTTGTGATAGGTGTTTAGGGACGTAAAGTGAGGATAACGGGAATGGGTAATCAGGGTTATTGTTGATTGGTGAACTTAATAAGTTTATTATTATTGTGGGTTGAAAACCCTATATGCTCACCAGGCTCCCAAGCCTGACCCACTCAGCTTTTTATTATTACAGGTAGTGGACCCCGAGCATAGTCGGAGGATGATGAAAGATTTTTGGATTATAGGCCAGTAGTTGTAAATAACTGTTGTAAGGCTTATAATGTCTTGTTTATGCTTTTGATCTGTATCGGAACATGACATCCCGAGGTTTTGATATAAAAGGAAATTATATATTTCTTAAAGAAAGGTTTTGATAAACTTTTATCATGTTTTGTTTTGGGGACCAATTCTGCAACATCTTTTAAAAGGATTTCTCTGGTTTTATTTTAAAAGCATAAATTAAATCGGTCTTTTCTGGCCGAGAAATTAGGGGATGTCACATTTAAGAAATGTTTTGATAAATTTTTATCATGTTTTTTTTGGGGACAAATTCCGCAACATCTTTTAAAAAGATTACTCTGATTTTATTTTAAAAGCATAAATTAAATCGGTCTTTTCTGGCCGAGAAATTGGGGATGTCACAATTCAGCTATTCAGATTGCAACAAATCCTACCTTTCATGAAAGAACTAAGCACATAGAGGTAGATTGTCACTTTGTAAGAGAAAAGGTGGAAGACAAGACGATTAAACTACTACCAATTGGATCCGATTTACAACTTGCAGACATGTTTACGGAACCTCTACCCAATTCAAAGCTTATTCCTTTTATTGGCAAGATGGGTCTGAAGAACATTTATTCTTAAGCTCCATCTTGAGGGGGAATATTAAAGTTAGACATAAAGGGTTTATCTGTAATTGTCTAAAGTAGAGGGTTCAGATTGTAAATATTGTAGTAGTTTGTTGTTTTCTGTTATACGCTCCTTAGCTAAAGGAGATATAAGATGTAAGCTTCAGTTCAATTGATATGCCGAATTCATTCCATTTCTTTCTTGTTTGTAATAAGATGGAGATGGCCACGTAAATTTTAGTTGTGTTTTCCCGGTCATGTTTTACCTGGTAACTGGAATACCCGGTTACCACAGGGAAAGATGAGAACAAAAAGTCAAGTTTAATGGTATTTTTTGAACGGTTTCTTAAGCTTAATGGTATTTTTTTAACATGATAAACTTCCATGATATATTTTGTACAAATTTGAAACTTAATAACCGTTTTGAGTGAGTAAAACATGAGTTAACCCATTTACAATAGAAAAAGGTAAATAAATTAACTAAAAATTATACCACTTAAATTAGTTACAAGCTTAAATAAAATTTCAATTTCAAAGTACGACAAAAACACAATCCTAATTCAAATACAAATAAATTGTTCAAATAACAATAAAAATATTTAATTTCAAATTGATTTTGGACGGTGGTCAGTACTGTCGGCACAAAAAAAAAATGGAAATTAGAATTTTTTTTTTAAACATAAATAATAATACAACATTATAATTTATAAATTAATAATCCGATCACTACATAATAATATTTAAATAATTATTAAAATAAATATATAATAAAATTAAGTCGATCGACGAGTTGAAAATAACTTGATAATTTTTATTCAACCCAACCCATTGAACTTAAATGAATTTAAAATCTCAAGTCTCAACCCAACCCGTTAATTTTGGATAATTATGTTGGGTTGGTAGGTTGTGTGATCATTGTTTTTCTACTACATACACACAGACATGCATAGTGCAAATGGTGTTTTGTAGAATAATAATAATAATATATTTGCGCATATCCACAAAATTTGCATTTTTTAAATAGGGAAAAAATCTCTTAATCGCAACTTATTCCGGTTTATACACACGTACTACTTTACTCATAAATCCCTACTATAGTAGCTATTCAGGAATAAAATAACAATGTTTTTATATATATGAGCATATACACCTTTTTCTGATTTTTTATACAATTCTCTAAAAGGATAGGTGTAAGGTGTATAGTGCATGTGTGTTTCGGTTAAGCAAAAAAAACACTTTAAACACTCTCTCCATTATTTGATTTCTCTATTGATCTTGTCTCATGTTTATATTATTCTCCAATTTAAATATTTTAAATTCGCTAACAACCGTTTAACAAGTGTAAGTACATTACTAATATAGTTAAAAAAAACAAAAAAAACTAAAGTACATTGCCAATATCAATAAACCAAAAATCGGTTATTTCATTCGCCTTTATACAAAGGTTTTCGCTTCTCAGAAAACGCATTCAACCCTTCTAACCTATCATCCGTCACCAATATCTCTTCATAGCATTCTTCTTCCAATTCCAAACCAGACCCCATCTCCATTTCTAAACCATGGTTAATCGCTCTTTTAGCCATCCGTATTGCCACAGGACCCTAATAACATTAACTCACATCTTACATCATAATATTATATTACAATAAAAATATTTCATATAATATTAATAAATGTACCTTTTGATTTATCTCACGTGCAATTTCAAGCGCCTTTGAATACGCATCGCCCGCAGGAACACAATAGTTAATCAGACCTACATGAAATTATTTTAGGGTTTGTACTTTTTTTTACCCATAATAGCAATGTACTTATATTTTTTTGGTTATATAAATATATAAGTATATTTTTAATATTGGTATATAAATATAAGTATATTGCTATTATGGGTAAAAATAAAATACCAAATGACAATGCTTCTTTGGGAGTGATCTTTCGGCCTGTGAAAATAAGTTCTTTGGCTATTGAGCTTCCAATTAACCTAGGAAGCCTTTGTGTCCCTCCAGCCCTGTAAAAAATATATAAATATATAACAACCATTTTTTTTTATAAAAAATATATATATATATATATTCTTATATTATGCTTTATGCATAAATTGCATACATACGCTGGTATTACAGCAAGACCGGTTTCTGGTAAGCCAAGTTTGGCATCTTCTCCTGATGACATTTCAAATTATTAAAAAATGAAACTTGTGTAAAAAAAATATATTATAAATAATTATTAATGTACTTTTTGATTTTGTATTACCACATATTCGGATATCACAAGATAAAGCCATTTCAAGTCCCCCACCCAATGCTGCACCTTCTATAACTGCAATAGTTGGGATTTGAAGTGCCTAAACATGGAACATTAATTTAAAAACTAAAATTTTAATTAAAGAAAGGATAATAAAGATAATGAGAGTATGAGACTCACCTCTAAGAATGAAAATGTTGACCTTAGTGAGTTGACAAAAGCTCGAACTTCAGGTATATCCATGGTTCTTCTTTCCTAAGTGAGAATCGAAAGTATTTATGATCAAGAAGTTGAAATTGTAACTTTAAAGAATTGCAGGTTTTAAAAGCTACCTTCAAATCAGCACCTGCACAGAAGACTTTAGAGACTGAGCTGCATATCATCAACACTTTTGCAGATGAGTCTACACTTACAGCTTCAAAGCTATTCTGTAGTCCTTTTAGAAAATCTTTCCCAAGGGCATTTTTAGCTTCGGGTCTATTCATGTTAATTTGGATAATTCCTGTCGAGGAAACAGTAACAAGTAATTTGATTTGTCTCCTAAGTTTCATCAAAGAGTTAGGATTTCCATGGTGGTAAAATCATATAGTTATTTGTAATTTAGGGAGGAGGAGACAACCATCTGTTTTAGATTAGGAAACAGATCGGAATTTCAACACTAACAAAAGCGAGATATCTGTGCCTAATTGCAAATGAGATCATTGAAGATACTCAGAACGCCGTTTCATTTTCAAATTTAATCAGGATCTCGAAGTATTTACCTAAAACTCTAACCCTAATAAAATAACACCTTCCTCTACACCTAATTTGGGGAAAAATCTTCTTACGGATGTTTTCCGATATTAAGGCAAGAAGTAGAGCAGATTACACCGAGAGAGAGAGAGAGAGAGAGAGAGAGAGAGAGAGAGAGAGAAAGTATTTCAGTTGAGGCAAGAACTATATGTTCAAAAGTAGCATATGATCGTAACAGTTACCTGAATCGGCATCGGAAAGTTTTTGAACTTTGACGGATTCCGAAGCGGACTGAAGGAGGAGTGTTCGGATACTCTGGAATTGCAATCGAGAGGGTAATAAGTAGGATTTTGTATCATTGAATGATCGGTTGCAAAATCGTTTGCCAATGCTGGAGAAAACCACCATTTTTGGTTTTGATTACATGCATATGAACGACAATCCAACAATCCAAGTCATTGATCAGAGGGATAAGTAGCAGCGAAAAGCTCATAGTAAAAAAAAAGTCAAAGGATGGTGATGGTGTTAAAAATGGTAAAAGAAGGTTACTGAATTTTGGTAGTTTTGATACAAGATGGTTTTACCTTTCTAAATTTTTAAAGGAGTATAGGGAAACTTTCAAAGTAAATATTTTTAATTATGTTTGGTAAACTTATTAAAACAACTTATTAGTTTATTAGCAATTCCATCCCGCTATAATTTAAAAAAGTGTTTTGATAAAATAGTTTATTCTGATGGGAAACTGATAATAAACCATTTTTTTTCATAAGTTACTCTTTCTAACTTATTAGCTTATAAGTTAATAAGCTAATAAACAATAAGTTTTTTTTGTCAAACATCCCCGAAGGACTTTGAAGAGTCGGGGTGATTAGTAAAGGATGTGATACTTCGTCTATCTTTTAATTCCTAAAAAATCCGATCCTCTAATTTTAAAAGATGATAGGTTGATTAATCTTATTGGGTTACACACAAAGTATGATTTAAGCATAAAAAAGACAAAAGAGAAAGATTATGGATTAATTTGTTAACTTATCATCTTACTATTAGATATTTAGAAGCTAGTAAAGTTCAAGGATTAAAATGTAATTATTTGAAATTTGAATTATGGATAATTATCCCATAAGATTAGGGATAAAAGTTTTCCAAAACCAAAGATAAAAGGCCTAGCCGAACCCTAAGCTAGAACCGACCATATTTCCCCTTTTATATATATATATATATATATATATATATATATATATATATATATATATATGAAAAAGTTCAATAGAGAACCATAATTATTGGTTCTTCAAGGAATCAAATCCTTTTTTTTAATTTCTACAGCTTATTCTTTATCAAAAAAAAATCTAAAAATATATAAATTCATATATTAACATTGTGAATGTGAAAAATATTTTTCGGATTCACCGTGTGAATCCGGATTCACATTGTGAATTTTCAAAGATTCACATTGTAAATTTGACGTAAAAAAAATCGAATTTGATATCATTGGAAAAATGATAAAAAGTTATGAATTTTTGTATTTTTTGTTTTTTTTTGATAAAAAAAAAGTTCTAAAAGTTGAAAAAAAGATTGGTTTTTTGGTTTTTTGGTTCCTTGGTTAATTATGGTTCTCTATTGAACCTCACCCTATATATATATATATATATATATATATATATATATATATATATATATATATATATATATTCACCCTCCCTTCCAAGGCCAGGGAGGGGTGCTACTATGGAACCTCAATCATCCAGGACTTATGAAGAATCAAACAAGAAAAATATTTTTTTCATCATTCTTTAGAGTTTAGTTTGTTGCTTAAAATTAAATGAAGTTGTGATCATCTTGGATTATGGTTTTGTTTTGCTTCTGTTGTGATTCTTTTGGTATTAAAAATCACAATAATCCAACAATAATAGCATAGTACCCATAAAGAGCCCAATCCACATTGAAACTAAAACTCCCACATTGCAACTATTATATGTTTGTGCAAAGATACCACCTTAGAACCAACTGGCTTACGTCCTAAATGAAAAAATAAATTTTATTGTAAAATTGGTAGGTGATAGTTGTTTTCTTTCCTGTTCGGTATCATCAAGGATCATAATATCTTTTTCATGCCCAAGTAGGGGTGTAAGTGAGCCGAACTACTCGGGATCGACTCGTTAAAAGCTCGACTCGAGATCAAATTAAACGAGTCTGAGCCGAGCTCGAGCCTAAATATGAGGCTCGTTTATTAAACGAGCTCGAGCCGAGCTTCAATTAGTGGGTTCGCGAGCCTAAACGAGCTCATACGAGCCTATATACATACATACATAAATACATACATATATATATATATATATATATATATATATATATATATATATATATATATATATATATATAGAGAGAGAGAGGCTCGTTTAGGCTCGATTAGGCTCGCGAGCCCACTAAATTGTTCACGAGCCGAGCTCGAGCTTCATTTTAAGGCTCGAATCGAGCTCGAGCTCGAGCTTCCTCAAAATTAAACGAGTCGAGCTCGAGCTTGGTCAGGCTCGGGCTCGGCTCGGCTCGTTTACACCTCTATGCCCAAGTACCACATATAGCCCTTTTTTATGTCTTTGGATGCAATCACTATAGACTCAATGTAAACCTTTTGAGGGTCAAGTATATTCTCAAATTTAATGGATAAGAACTCTTGCCCATTGTGTAGATATACATTTCAAATAATTTATTTGCTTCTTTCAAGAAGGTGTGAACAAAATGCCTCAAGTTTGTTACCTCTTGGTCAATCGATCCACGATGACCCATATCGTATCGGCTCCTCGCGCCGTCCGTGACAACTTCATGATGAAATCCATGGTAATCTCCTCCCATTTCCACACGAGGATGTTCAACGGCTACATCTTGCTATGAGGTCTCTGGTGATCGGCCTTGACCTTCCTGAAGGTCAAGCACCTCTCGACATACCAAGCTACATCCCGCTTCATGCAGGGCCACCAGTAATCAGGACGAAGATCTTTATACATCTTCTTCGCCCCAGGATGGATGGAAAATCTGGATTTGTGTGCCACCTCCATCAGGATTTGGCGCACGCCGCCTGAGTATGGGACTCACACTCTCCAATGAAGTGTCAATAAACCACGACTATCATAATCGAAGGAGGAAATCTGACACACGATGCGCTTACTCTTCCGATGCTCCTCCTTCATAGCCTCTAACTGGGCCTCTCGAATCCGCTCCAAAAGTAGAGTCACCACTATCATCCTCAGATATATATCCCTGATCAAGGCCGCGACTGCCTTGCGACTAAGAGCATCGGCCACTACATTGGCTTTCCCTGGGTGGTAAAGGATCTCGCAATCATAATCCTTCACCACGTCCAGCCACCGACGCTGCCTCATGTTCAGATTTGGCTGATCCATGAAATACCTCAGACTCTTGTGATCCGTGTAAATAGTACATCGGACCCCGTAGACCCGTAGAGGTAGTGTCGCCAAATCTTGAGGTCAAAAACTACTGCCCACAACTCTAAATCGTGCGTCGTGTAATTCGCCTCGTGAGGCTTCAACTGCCTCGAGGCATATGCGATGACGTGCCCCCTCTGCATCAAGACGGCGCCCAAACCCGAAATAGACGCGTAACAATAAACTACGAAATCCTCTACACCCTCTGGCAGAGTCAAAATCGGAGCTTCGCATAACTTATGCCTCAAAGTCTCAAACGTTGCCTGCTGCTCAGGCCCCCATCGGAAAACGGCAGTCTTCTTCGTCAATCGGTTCAGTGGTACTGCTATCTTGGAGAAATCCTGAATGAATCTCCGATAGTATCCAGCTAGCCCAAGTAAGCTTCGATTATCAGATGGAGACCTCGGAACCTCCTATCTCATCACGACCTCCACTTTTGCCGGATCGACAATAATATCGTTCTGGTTGACAAGGTGCCCCAGAAACTGCACCTCGCGCAACTAGAACTCGCATTTGGAGAACTTCGCGTAAAGCCTCTCCCTCCTCAGGGTATCCAACACCTCTCGCAAATGCTCCTCATGCTACTCGTGGGTCTCGGAATAGACCAGGATATCATCAATAAATACTATCACCGACCGATCCAACATCGGCATGCACACGCGGTTCATGAGGTCCATGAACGCGACTGGGGCATTGGTGAGCCCAAAAGGCATCACCACGAACTTGTAATGACCATAACGAGTCCGAAAGGCTATCTTCTGCACATCATCCTCCCTGACGCTCATCTGGTGGTATCCCGAGCGCAGATCAATCTTGAAAAACCAAGACACCCCCTGAAGTTGGTTAAATAAATCATCAATCATTGGGAGTGGATAACGGTTCTTCACCGTTAGCTTGTTCAACTCATGGTAGTCAATACACATCTGGTACGACCCATCCTTCTTCTTCACAAACAGGATCGATGCACCCCAAGGTGAGCTACTCGGTCGGATAAATCCCTTGTCTAACAGCTCCTGCAACTGTAACACCCGGTTTTGAAAGTGCTTCGTTGCTCGGGGCTGCGGCCCAATCATCAGTTGTCATAAGATTTCGGGCCTTGGTAAAGGAAGTATTTGGCTCATTTCGGACATGGGTGTTATGGTATAAGTGATCCAAGTGTTCGACTGTGACTTCGGAGGTCAAGGGTATAATCGTAATTTGATAATTCGGCCTTTTATGGATTTTGGATTTTGTTCGGGAAGTTTTGAGGTGAGGATAAGTTTATAGATGTGTAGAGCTTCTCTCCACCTTTCCGTAGATATAAAGAACGTCGAAAACGGAGTTGAAACGAAGAAGTTATGGCCGTTTGAAGTTGGAGTAGTTCGGGTGAGTGATCGTTGACTTGTTGACCAAGTTCATTTAAGGCTCACGACGTGAGCAAGGAGTGCTCACGACGTGAGGAGCGTATGGTGCACTAAAACCCTAATTTTCGGGTATTTAAAGGTATAAGATGATTAAGGTTGCTTCTCTTCAACCTCTTTCACTCCCAACACCTCTGGAAACCCTAATCCCAACCCCCATTGAAGTTCTTGATCATTCTTGGTGTTTTTCAAGAGTATTTGGGTCCTCTGAAGCTCATTAAGGAGAATAATATCATTGGTGGTGCATTTTTTGACATCTTGGTTGCTTCATCAGATAGTTGAGGAGCTTTTGGACCTTTGTAAGTCTTCAAGTTCATGCCTTTCCTTTCCTTGCTTGCTAGATCTAAGTTTCCATGCATTTAATGGCTTTTTATGTTGGTTAGCATGCATGGAATCCATAAAGTTGGCAACTTTATGGATCATGGTGGTATCTTAAGTTCTATATGTTCTAGATCTGGACTTTGGTCCTGGTTTTGGACTCCAAGTTTGAGTATTGGCCCTTTTTCCTTCATTTTGATCTTGGTTGGTGTTAAGTCATGTATTGGACATATGTGACTGGAAAGCTTCGATTTTTATGATCCTTGGGGTCAAGGAAGTCCCTCTAGACGGTCCCATGTTAAGGCTTAATCGATTAGGAGCTTAATGCTCATTTTTGGTCAGATCTGGACTCATGACATGAGGAATGAAGCCTCACGACGTGAATACGTATTCGAGGAAGTTCTTGGACTGAAACCACGACCTCACAACGTGAGCAGCCCGTGAGCAGTTTTTGGACTCTTTGATTGTGGGCTAGCTTGGTATTGGACCTATCCTTTGGTTTGGGCTGATAATGGACTAAGGATTTTGGAGTAATGGACTTCTGGTTGGGCTTGCCTTGCTGGGTTTTCCCTAATGGGCCTTGGATGATGAATTGGGCCTTAGTGGGCCTAATGTAGTTAGGCCTTGATTGGGCTCAATGGGCTTGGACCTTTGGGCCATCGAAAGAATCATTGGTTCAGAGAAGTAAATGGGATTTAGGGAAAGGCCCATGTAAGGGTTTGGGCCCAATTTGGAATATTGGGCCATTGATGCGTTCTTATGGATTATATAGTTTTGGGCTTTAGTTATGGTCTTGTTGGGGCAGGGGTAAAATGGTCATTTTACCCCAAGATTTGGATTATGGTTCATGGTTTAGAACTTAGTTGCTAATTGGATTTTGTGTTGGTAATTGTTAGTTTGGGAAGCCGTCAGGGCAGCAGCTAGGGAGTTCAGGCAGCGAGCTTTAGCATTCGAGGTGAGTCTCATGATTGTTTGTATGGGTCTACGGCCACAATGCCGACCCATTTAGTTTATGTATGGTAAGAAGGCCCGGGGGTTAGCCCTTGGTACTATGTATGAAAGACCAGGAGGCGGCTCCTGGCACACAGTATGCTATTATGTATTGTAGGAAGACCTGGGGGTTAGCCCTAGGCAATATGTATGAAAGACCAGGAGGTGGCTCCTGGCACACTGTATGCTCATTAGCTAAGTAGAGTAGTATGTATGCTAGTTGTCTTTGTGATACTTCTATGGAAGACCAGGAGGCGGCTCTTGGTACTTGTCTGTAAGACCCAGGGGTGGCCCCCGGCTTGGCAAGAAAGACCACGTGGCGGCCCGTGGCATAATGGCAAGACTAGGTGCGACACATAGCAACTTATTTAATTATGGATATGTTTGATATGTATGGCTCAGAGTATGTATGGAATGTATGGATCAGTGGATATGTATGGTATGTGGTATGTGGGGAACTCACTAAGCTTTGTGCTTAAGGTTTACAGTTTTGGTTTCAGGTATCTTCAGTTTTCAAGAAAAGGAGCTCGGGACGATCGCAACACATTCACCCATGTTATTTTGTATTATGTGATCTTTGGGATTAGACTCTGATATTTGTTTTAATTGAAATTTTTTCAATGTCTGGAACAAAGTTATTAAACGCTTTCTTATATTAAAAATGAAATTTTTGGCCTTAAATCTTGGGATGTTACAGTAGCTGTGTAGACAACTCATGCATCTCTGGTGGGGCTAATCGATATGGTGCCTTGGCTATTGGGGCTGCACGAGAAACCAGATCGATCTGGAACTCCACCTGCCTCTTCGGAGGCACTCCGGGTAAATCCTCCGGAAACACGTCTGGGTACTCTCGAATAACCGGCACCCCATTGATTGTCGCTCTAGCCCGCTCCCGAGTATCCATAACGTAAGCGACAAACCCAGAGCAACCCTGATGGAGATAACATCTGGCCCTAGCAGCTGAACTTAAAACAGGGCCACGATGAGTTCCCTCTCCCTGGACCACCAACTCTCCCTCACTTGGGGTCCGCATACGTACTAGCTGGTGCTCACAATCAATCACTGCCCCATTAGGGCTCATCCAATCCATCTCTACTATGACCTTGTTCCTGCAAAGAGGAATGGGAACCAAGTCAATAGAGAAACGCTCACCGCACATCCTCAAAACACAATCCTGATGGACCCTCGATGCTCGGACGAACCGCTCATCTGTAATCTCAACCTCTAACGGGTAGTGTAACGCTTGTTCCAAGTATCATTTATTATTTTAAGTTTTTAGGGTTTTACACTGGGACTCAACGAGTTGGGGATCCCAAATCGACGAGTAGAGATCGATATTGGACGCGGGACTTATGGTCTACTCGACGAGTTGGAAGGCCCCAACTCGACGAGTAGACACTGTAAAGAAAACCCTAATTTTTCGGGTTTAGTGCCCTATTTAAAGAACTTAACCATTAGGGTTGGCCTCCTTACCAGCCTCCTTATTCAGAGAAACCCTAGAACCGCCACCCCCTCTTGTTCATTGAAGTTTTGAGTGTTGTGGTGTGATTTTTGAAGGAAGCCTTGAAGAGAGAAGTAGCAATCTTGGAGGAGTGATCTTAAATCCAGAAACTCTACATCAAGGGCTGCATTTTGAAGGTATAAAGCCATAACCTTGACATGTAGTGTTTTAGATCTCATCTTTTGATAGTTTAGGGCTTGTTTTGGGACTTTGGGTTGGATGTCCCAAGATAAGAGGTTTCCAGAGGTTAGGAGTGTAGATTTGGCCTTTATAAGACCTCTAGAGGATTAAAGTTGCAAACTTTAATAGCCTCCATGTCCCATTTATGCATTATGTCCATAAGGAAGGCCAAAATGGATATTGGAGAGTATTTCATGCATGCATGGACGTAAAGTTAGAAACATTACGTGATTTGTCCACCTTTGAACATCAAATCTATGTTTTGGGTCGATACAATGAGAGTTTAAAGGCTTAATGAGTCAATACCTTACTCAAAGGAGCTAGGGTTTGAGTCTAAGGCATATTAGATGGTCTTTGGGGGTAAAGTTGGAAACTTTACCCTTCTAGAAATCTCTATAGATAAGGATCTGTTGTATGGAGCTTTAGATTCGACTAGAAAGGATTGAATGAGTGAAGACATGGGAAACTCGACGAGTTTCCCTGACAACTCGACGTGTTGAGACGGGTTTCCCTGTTTCTAGATGCTAATCAACTCGGCGAGTTGATGAGATAACTCAGCGAGTTGGTCAGGGTTTTCCCCGGTTTTCTGAACACTGAAGGAACTCGACGAGTTGCTAGATGCACTTGATGAGTTGGGTCAACATGGACTGTTGACCTTGACTTTGACCATGGTTGACCAAGTTTGACTTTGAGGATATTATTGGTATGTTTGGATTTTGACAAAGTAGTCATATGATGATTGTAGGCAGTTGAGTTGGAGTTGCGCGTTGGGACTTATCTGATCTTATCTTATCAATTCAACATTTTTGAGAAGTGAGTCTCCTCACCATACCAATGGGTCTAAGGGACCAAGGCCGGCCCATTTTATGATATGTGGTACACTAGTTGATGTAGTGTTATGTAGCATGTTAGTTGGTTATATGCTAGGTGGTATGCTAGTTGTATATGTGGTATACTTGCATGAAAGACCATGGGGGGAGCCCATGACGCTTGGATATAAGACCATGTGGGGGAGCCCATCGCTTTTCAGTTAAAGACCATGGGGGAGCCCATGACACTTGGATTTCAGACCATGTAGGGAGCCCATGGCTTTCCAATTATGCCACACCCTCAAACCGGAGCGGCGGAAACGTCCGGGGGTGGATGACTTCATGTTAAGTATCACAACACATGCATCATAGTAATCAAAGTACAACAACCATTGCATTAATAATGTATAAGTTTTTACATAGTGTTCAAGTCATTGTATATATGACATCAAAAGTTATATATAGCAAAGGATAGAAGACATGACTCTATACTGCTCCGTCTTCTCAAAATCCTGGGAATGTACCGGTCTACTGGTTCCCTGAGAATACAAGTATTTTGAAAGAGAGAGTATCAACATTTAAGTTGGTGAGTTCATAAGTATTTATGTGTAGAACCTTTGTTATTTGTTTCTTGAAGTAGTAATCATGCATATTTTTCCAGAAAATCCAATATTTTCTAATATATCTGAAAAGTAGTTTTAATACCATAAAACCGTTCTGTGTAACTGTTGTTGTACTATAAAATAGTGTAACATAGCTTTAGTTCACAATAAAACTATAAAAAGAATGTTTGTTGTATTGTTTATGTTTCTCTTTGTTGTAACTAGTATGATGTAATTGTACTCTTTGAAAACCTGTAATCGTGAGTATGCCTGGCTCCACCAGCTGCAATTGTAAGTTGTAGAATTATACTGTAAATTGTATTATTTTTAAAACCAATACGTTGTATTTGTACTCTTTGGGTTAGTAGTGAGGCTCAGTGAGACTTGGGTGTACCAGTTTGAGGAAGTGACTTGGAGGATTCGGGAGGATTGCGGAGAAAAGTATGGATAGGTGTGGAAGGTAGTATTGGGCCCGTACTACTGAAAGAACAAGATCCATACTCGAATCTGTGAGAGTCTTGGAGAATCTGAGAAGCTTCGGGGAAAAGTTTATGACTTGGTTTGGGGACAGAGGATGTCCCAGTTGTTGCAGCTTAGCCATTGGCAAGCGAGCTAGCGAGCGTGACAGGGTGTCAGACCCTGAGGGATATGATTTCCAAGAAGTTGCAGATGCGAGATCGATTTGGAGCACTTTGAGAAGAGGGGTTCATGCCAGGTGCGTATAGTAAAGGGTCCCTGGAAGAGACCCATGATTTCTGATCATCAGTTGAAAGGCCAGCAGGGCCGGAGTCAGTGTAGCATGTACGGGAAAGTGCACAAGGGAGTTTGTCGCTCCAAGGGTTTAGGCTGCTACATGTGTGGCAGGGTTGGTCATGTCAGCAAAAGGTGATAAGGATTCTTGGGTATATTCGGATCTTTGGAATGTCAGTTCGGTATGGTGTTAAGCACCCAAGAACGAAACTCAGATTTGGGTTCCGGCTCAGGATCAGGGTCTGAACTAGTCGATGCGCGATCGCACAAGCTCATCTCATCGGAGATTACTTGCAGAGTTATGGGAATGGACATTAGTGGTCTTTCGTTCAGCCAGGGAAAGGACTTTGGGAGCCCTCGGTAGTCGTCTCGGGGCCTTTCGGCCCGATTTATCGCGGGGGGGGGGGGGGAGTTAGGGGTTCATTTGGAACCCAAGGACTGTGGACCCTTAGAATCCTCCGGGAAGGAAGATCCTATAGTTGGTCCCTGTCATCAAGATCAAGATTTCGTTAGATGTTCGCGGGCATGTCATTATTTGCCACTTCAAGTGGATATGGGGAATCTGTACCGCTTCAGAATTTGAGTGAGTTGGGACAAGTCAGATATTAGGTTGGTTTCTGCTACTGTCTGGGTTATCAAGGATTGTCATATGCCAATCTGCATGTCGGAAGTCCTTGATGAACCTATAGAGGGATGTATCTTGCGGAGTGGATTCCGCGTGTACCGTTCTCATCCCGGATCTTTGTCGGGATCTGTGCTGGAGTATTATTCAGAGAATACTGGGTCAGGATTAGAGCGATAGTGGTGCTGCGAGAATTGTATTTTCGTATGGGCTGTGTACGGATAGAGTTCAGTGGCGCTGCGAGATTGGAAGTGGGAACGAGGAATCGTCAGCCAGGGTGAAGATTAAGGCCTTCAGTTGACAGCATGGGAGATGGACTGAGGTGTCAGACTGTACCAGATTTCAAGAGTACTCTTCAAGATATCAGAGGATGGGCGATCTTAAGGTTTGACTGGTAATTGATTGTTAGCATTGGTAAGCTTAGATTGACGGCAATGGACTATTAGGAAGTAAGAAGGATTGGAAATCCTTCAATTCTCGCGTACAGTAAAGATTTAGTCGAATCTAAGTGGGGGAGAGACTTTTTGTAAAGTTCTCCAAATGTGAGTTCCGGTTGCGCTAGGTGCAATCTCGTGGGCACCTTGTCAACCAGAAGGGGTATTTTGGGCGATCCGGCCAAGATAGAGGTTGTGATGCAGTGGGAGATTCCGAGGTCTCCATCTGAGATTCGGAGTTTCCTGGGTATAGCGGGTTATTACCGGAGATTTATACGAGACTTCTCCGAGATTGAGGTTCCTTTGACCCAACTGACCAAGAAGTCGCTGGCCTTTCGCTGGGGGCCTGAGCAGTAGGTAGCCTTCGAGACTCTTAGGCTTCAGGTTTCGGGAACCAGGTTAGAACTTCGGTTAGGACTCAAATTCGGTTGAGGGTTAGGTCGAGTGCATGTTCGACCCGGTTGGGACAAGTGTTGTAAGACTACGGGGGTAGCTGTAGCATTCACTAGCAGTCAGTTAGTATGGAAAGTGTTGTAAGACTACGGGGGTAGCCGTAGCATTCACTAGCGGTCGGTTAGTATGGAAAGTGTTGTAAGACTACGGGGGTAGTCGTAGCATTCACTAGCGGTCAGTTAGTATGAAAGTGTTGTAAGACTACGGGGGTAGCCGTAGCATTCACTAGCAGTCACTTAGTATGGAAAGTGTTGTATGACTACGGGGGAAGCCGTAGCATTCACTAGCAGTCAGTTAGCATGGAAAGTGTTGTAAGACTACAGGGGTAGCCGTAGCATTCACTAGCGGTCAGTTAGTATGGAAAGTGTTGTAAGACTACGGGGGTAGCCGTAGCATTCACTAGCGGTCAGTTAGTATGAAAGTGTTGTAAGACTATGGGGGTAGCCGTAGCATTCACTAGCAGTCACTTAGTATGGAAAGTGTTATAAGACTACGGGGTCAGCCGTAGCATTCACTAGCAGTTAGTTAGCATGGAAAGTGTTGTAAGACTACGGGGTAGCCGTAGCATTTACTAGCGGTCAGATAGTGATAGACCGTTGTAAGTCTGCGGGTGTATCCGTAACATCCATGAGGTTGGCAGATAGTGATAGAGTGTCGTGAGACTACGGGTGTAGCCGTAACATTCACTAGGTTGGTAGATGGCGTGAGCGCGTTGTTAGAACGCGGAAGGAACAGTAGTACCCACCAGTTCGGGTTCAGCAGTGAGGATAAGGAAATCCACGGATTGGATCTCGGAATTACCCAGATGGATTAGATCTGGTTGAGCCAGTGATAAGACCGTAGGAACGCCACTACAGTTATGAGATCAAGGAAGCAAGGGATTGCTTAAGGTCGTTTGTGATATAAGTCTACCTTTGGTCATGTAGCAATCACTTTTAGCCTTGGACTTGGTGACGTCAGGATTTGACGCATGGATATGATCATTTAGATCAGAAGGTTATTAGGGCCTCAGTGGCATGATAACTAGTTGCAACTAGGTCCAGAGAAGGATTTCATTCAGAAGTCGTGTGAGGCGACTAAGTGGGAGTCCTTTGGCTCCGCAGCCGGGCCGGAACCCGGTATTTCAGATGATTGGCGAGCAAATTGAGTCTAGGTAGGTCTCATTAGATTTTGGGAAAGCAGCCATGTGGCAACATACTGATTCAGGCAGTTCAGTGTTCGGGCAGTTTCAGCACTTGGACAGTATTAGTATATGTGTTTTGGGTTGCAAATACGGACGGAATAATAGATTGTTTGGGTCATGCTAAGTGACCAGTAGGGATAATTGTGTTTGTGACCCTGTTTTCTAGTGGGAACCTCGAGTTATCAAAAGTTGAGTAGTCAGATGAGAGATAAGTGGACTGGATTCAACGATAATGATTCAGTATGAGTGGTCTGTCAGGGATTCAGACCATCTCGAGACAGCAGATTTCGGACAGAGTGCATGTGATTTTGTTGCGAGGAATTCGTTCACTTGCGGATTCTTGGGGCTTTACGAAGATTGGTCACGGCTACCCTGGGAAGGTTAGGGTGTGCCCAGGATGGTGACCATGTCACTTGAGTGGTTTGGTGCATAAGAAATGGTAAGAAATGATTTCGAGGACGAAATCTAATTTAAGTGGGGGAGAGTTGTAACACCCGTTTATTTATTAAATAAATAAATAAAATAATGAATGAATAGTAGCCCTAAAATAAATAATTATATATCAAAGGATGGTCTCGAGGGGCTAATTGTCATAAATTTAGAAGTTGAGGGCTGAAGGGTAAATTTTGGACCTTAATTGAAAAGAATTTGTCAAGCAAGGGGCGGTTTTGTAAATTCTGGATTAGTTTTGTAAAGATTTTAGAAGATAGGGGCTGTTTAGTAAATCCGGAATTATTATGAAAGAAATTTATGGATTCAGGGTTTAAATGGTAAATATTGGCCTTGCTTTGAAAGAAAATGTGAAGGGAGGGACTGTTATTGTCAATATGGCAAACATTTGGATGGAGCAGGTATTTAAGGGTTCAAAACCCTAACCCTAGGATCGGGAAGTCAGCTGCCAACACCACCTTGTATCCCCTCCACCCGACCTCTGCCTCCAGCTTCCTTATCGCCACCTTGCGCCAACGAATCACCAAGGAAACACCACCTCGGTTGGGGTCCCAAACCACCGGAGCAACCGCCATATCAGTTGACGTCGGAGCCGGGAGACACCACCCGCCACTATTTCATTGCTGTTGCCGCTGCTCGCCTCCGTGAAGAAGACGAAGATCGAACGCTCTCCTCCGTCGCTGATGTTACTGTTGCTCGTTTCATTCCTTCTTCTTGGATCTTCGGTGATTCACGCAGTCACGACTCGCCGCCGCCGCTTGTGCAACTCTCATGTTGTTTCGGTCACCGTTTATCGCCCCAAAGACTGCCATGTTCGTGTTTCACATGGGTTCGAGTGCGCTGTTGCTTTAAGTCCGGGTGGTGTGCGTCAGTTCGTGGATGTGTAGTCGAGTGTTCAGGTGGTTGCTGTATTGCGAGGATTATTGGAGCAATTTTGGACGGAAAACCCACCGCCACCACCTCAAGGTGGTGGCTGCCACCGCTTCTGCCACCGCCAAACGCCACCAGGTGGGTGGCTGTGCTACTGTTCCGAGTATAGGGTGTGAGTGTGTTATTTGTTGATGTAGAGTTGGCGTTATGTGGCTGGAAAATCAAAAAAATAGCCACCACCACCACCGTGGGGTGGTGGCTGCCACCATGTGCCACCGCCGGCCACCACTAGGGTGGCTGTGTGTGTGTGTTTAGCTTAATGTGTGTGTGGGGTATTTGAGTTTGAGCATTGTAAATTGTAACCGGAAAGTAGAATAATGGAAAGAAAGTCAAAACCACCATCGTGAGGTGGTGGTTGCCGCCACCGGCCGCCGTTTAGGGTGACGGTGTGCTTACTTGTGTTGGGATTGCTTTTTGGATGTTTGGACATATGACTAAAACCCTAATGGGCCCAATGAAGCCCTAATGGACCCAAAAGCCCAAACATGAGACTAATGGGCTTAATGGACCCTAATGGATCTAAGGATTTAGCTATTGGGCCTATTGGGCTAAGATGGGTTGGAAAACCCTAATGCCATGAAACCCTAAATTGGGATTTATCGAGACACACACGAGAATTATTTAATAACTTAAAATATTAAATAATAATCATTGGCAGAAATTAATCTAAACAATATTGGACTTAATGGATTAAGTCCTTAGTGGATTAAGTCCTTAGTGGGTTAAGTCCTTAATGGGTTAAGTGAGAAACACTTAACCCTAATCGTCATTTTGTGTGAAACCCTAATTTCACTTGGGTTTATTATTGGGTCTTTCGATTGGGCCTTGATTGGATATTTAATGGGCCATCCAAGAATAATCATAAGGACTAGAATAATTTAAGGGGCCTTGGGTAAGGCCCATGTAAGGGGTTTGGGCTAATTTGGAAAATTGGGCCATAGATGGGCCATAATTTGGGCCTTAATGATTATATGATGTTGGGCCTTAGAATAAGACCCTATATAGGCTTGGGCCCAAATTGGGAGATTGGGCCACATGTTGGGCTTTGACTCATAGTTGACTTTTGGGCCTTTGGATTGGGCCTTGGGCTTGAATTAAGCTAAGTTAGGGGTAAAGTATTAATTACCCCAAGTATGTACATATGGTTATGTGTTCGAACCCAATTATTAATTGGGTGTTATTTTGATGTTGACAGTTCCGGAACCTATCATCCAGCAGCTGGGGTTGAGTCTACGGGACTTCAGCAGTATGGAGTTGAGTCAGCAGAACTTCAGCAGTGTGAGGTGAGTTACCTTCCAGTAGCGGTGGGTCTAGGGCCACAATGCCGACCCACTAGTAGGAGTTGTATGTTAGATGATTGTCTTTGTGATATTCATCTAGGTTTGCTACTAGCTGGTATGTTTATGTGTTAGCATGATATGTTATATGTGATAGTGGTAGTAGGAGGGGGATAGTCCCTAAGTTCGGTTGTTAGGACCGAAGGGTAGGTCGGGCACCCCAGATATGCCTGATAATATGTCTATGCTATGATATTATGTGGTAGTAGTAGGAGATGAAGTAGTCCTCGTATCTCGGCCGTAAGGATCGAAGGGTAGGTCGGGCACCCCAGATATGCCTGACAAAATGATTATGTTATGATATGTGTGGTAGTAGTAGTAGGGGCTGAGATAGTCCCCAGAGTTCGGTTGTTAGGACCGAAGGGTAGGTCAGCACCCCCGAATGGCTTGACACGGGTAGGTCAGCACCCTAAAATGGCTTGACACGGGTAGGTCAGCACCCCAGAATGGCTTGACACGGGTAGGTTGGGCACCCCAGAATTGCCTGTCAGTATGTATGCTATGTGATTGTACGGTATGTGATATGATGGGGGAACTCACTAAGCTTCGTGCTTACGGTTTACTGTTTTGGTTTCAGGTACTCGTTTTCAAAGGAAAGGAGCCGGCTTGATCGCAGCGCATCACACTATGTTTTCCGCACATGAGATCCTTGGGATTACACTCTGATATGGTTTTATGATAATATGTTTTGATTATTGACACTTTGGTTTTGACATGAGATATTAATATGAATGTTTTTATACTGATGGTTTTATATAATAACTTAATTAAAACGAAATTTTTGGTCTTGAATTTTGGGATGTTACACTAACACTCCTATGGTGTACATGCAACCCTATAAACCTTGGATCTATGTTTCTCTATTATACATGCAAATATTCAATATTCCAAGGTTTCATCCTAACTATCATAATATGAAGTATATACAATACAAGAATCTAGTAGAATGACATACCTCTTTGTTCTATCTTGATTCCATGGAGCTTAAGAGCCTAGTGCCCCAAGTGTGACACCTCAAATGGCTCACACAACACCACCAATAACTTGGAATAACTTGAGAAAAAAGTTCTTATGCTCAAAATCGGCTAGCCCTCTCATATGAATCCTTTGGGCCGATTTCTTGAGCTATGGGGTCTTTATATATTGTGGCTATTAGGGTTACACCATGTAACTCATGACTTTCTATATTCCTCATGATCCATGGGTTTTAACCTCCATGGAGTATCCATGGGTTTAGCCCAACATGAAGAACTATGGATCATAAGCCCACATATATAAGAATGAATGATTTACATAGTCAATCCCCATATATTTAGTTAGTCTCTTTTGATCACAGAATTAATTCCAAATTAATTATTGATCAATACTAATTAAATAATATGATTTCATATTAATATATTAGAACTTATAATATATTAATAAATCATAAATATATTTTTCTCACAAAAGTCTATCCAATTTGTTCCGATGCCATGCAACCCAAATGGACCATGGCAAATCGGGTCAAGTACATACCAATTATAGTTATGGACTTAGACACTAATCCAATAGTCTCTCACTTGGATAAGTCTAATAACTATTATTACAAGTATGACTTTGCAACCTGACTAGCAATCGTAGCTCTAAAAAGCCGTTGTCGTACTCTGAACAAATCAATGACGCGTCCATTAGATAAGGGATCATATATTCCTCCATTCTAGATATCATATGGACTGAGAATGGATTATAATCATTCTCTCTGTCCATCTGTTGTTTCCCGATTTCTGATTTATGACGACCGACTAATTGAACAAATCAAATTAGTCCAGGCTTGGCCAAGCACTTAGGGTGTCATTATTAAATCATTGAGGGGCCCACATATATCGTTTTTATCCCTCCAAGGGTAAAAGGAATGGATAAACTTCGACCCAAATGCTCGCTTGCACTTACTTATCGAATCACACACAACAATATGTTTTATAACACCGATTTACCGGAGCGTTTTCAAATTATCAATGTGCAACCGACTTGCAGTTACAACTCACATGTCTAGGTTTCAAGAATATAGGATATTATTGTCTCATTAATCACCCGTGATAAAATCCATGAAGTGATTAGATGAGCGTGGGTTGAATCCAATACTCGAATCTCATTCCAGGAGCACTCATGAACACTGCAGCTATGTCTATAAACAAACTACATACCCATTCATGACAGTCTTGCCTCAATACCTACTTCCAAAGTATGATCGACTGTGGACGGTTTGAATAACCTAGTTATTCGGGAAGTCAAAACATGCAAAGTGAAACACAAGAATAATACTAATCCTATATGGCCCCGAACCTTTTGAGCCATATTGATTACTTATTATTCATTGTATAATGTTTCGAATAATCAACTTAATACTTGAATTTAAACAATAGTCATGCCATGCTCCAAGCATGCACACTATGTTTGTTTAAACAATAGCTATGCCATACTCCAAGTATGCACACTATGTTTGTCTATGATCCTTACTTTGTGGAATAGATCAATTGAACATAATTCCAATGATTCTCATTTCCCAATCCCAAATCCTTATCGTAAATTTAAGAATTCCAAATTCCTGCCATTTACCGAAATCTGTTAGATTCTAAACTTATATGCATTGATCCTCTTGTAATAACTATGCACAAAGTCACAAAGACTTGTCAACAGACATTACAGAGTATTCCAATGGAGATCAATTCCATGGAAACGAAGTCTCAAATTCAAAGTACATTCCTTTGAACATCCTTCTTGCATTAAGTTTTCTAATCTTACACAGATATAATGAATAACTTCCACCTATGAAACATTTCCATATTCCCATTCTGACTATCACTTCTGAATAAGAGTTGCCTCTTTCCAGGATATGTCAATATGGTCCTTTCCAAAAATTTACACCATACTTCCAACTGTCCATGAGCAACCAATCTTTGGTAAACCTCAGATTGTCCTCGACAATTGCTTAATCATTTTAGTCATATCCAATTCTAGACCTTTCCCCCTCTTAATGCCCTAGGCATTTGGAAAATTTAGAAAGGATAAATATTATAGCACATGTGATCGATCCTATACCCGAAGCATATGGGACACGATTCATGATGTCTCACATAAAGACATGATCCTAGACCAGTCTTTTGCTACAATATTTTTATTTGCCATGTTTTCATAATTTGACTATGAAGAGGGATGCCGTAATCATAATCGAATTTTCAGAACGCAATATATATAGAATTTCTTTATGTTGAACCATTCCAACATAAAATTCATATATATATATATATATATATATATATATATATATATATATATATATATATATATATATATATATATATATATATATATATATATATATATATATATATCCTTGACTAAAGATGATTAAAATCTCAATCTAAGCTTTTAGAATTGAAATGAAGTATAATTTCCTCTCCCTTAATTATAGCAAAAGAACTTTTCCCAATTGAAACTTTTGTTTTCTATAATTAACATTTCTAACTTGCAACACTTATCATAATTGATTATGCTCCCACTAGCATAATAATTACTAGCATAACCATTATGCTCCCACTAGCTTTGACATGTACTCAGAAATCAGCTGGACTTTTAGAAATCAATACTTTATTGATTTTTTTCCAAGGTTCATATTTTTGATACGAGTTGCTTTGATAAGACTTTATCAAGGCTTATCAAAATCATAAACCTTTCCTTAGATAGCTCACATGTGTGTCTAAACAATTATGAAGAGGGATGTCGTAATCATAAAGTTTAGACCTTTTGCCATTCTCATAAGTCCATGTTAGTGTGCCGGTTAACCACACACGCTCCACTAACGAATTTGAGAATGCAAATATCACAATTGCTATCTACTTAAAATCTACTTAGTGGAAGCATTTCCTCACCATCATTTTCATGAATCGGAGAGAAACCTTATGACACTTAGATTTTATGGGGTATGTGTTCCTATCCATGTGAATTTGGCAAACCATAATCATAAGACAAGGTTAGTGACAAATCCAAATTCATATGGACTGAACTTGTTCAATCTTAACTTCTTGCCACCTGGTAGCACAAGGGCGTACCATTGCTTCCAAGTAGTTATGCATACAACTGAGAACTCATAGAACTCACATGCATAGTCAACTTTAACTGGAATGGGCACAGAAACAAGAATATGTCAACACGATAGGTTACAAACCTCAAGTCGTGTGCCAGCGATAAACAACACCTTTGATTAGTTCTTGAGACTTTTCAAGATCTTTAAGACTCCCACTGACCTCTTGACATATAAGATTCTCTTGTCAAGAACCATTCCTTGACAAAGCAAATATTCAAGAGTTAGTGCAGATTCTTATCAATAAAAACACTTCACACAATCGGTCTTAGTTGGTCTTTGTCTTATCCAAGACATCACAACTTACCAATTTCAAATGTACAAGAGTAGAAAACATTTTACTCTACATTTGACAAGTGTTTTAAACCTCTCTTAAGATCATGTCACTCAGAGTTACAATCTTGGAGTATGACTCTAAGACTTGTTTTAGAAACGAAGTATGACTCATCTTCTTGATTTAAACTATTTCAACAATTCATGATTCCTCTTCTTAGCCATACAAATGCACTAAGATATACTTAGAGGATCAATTGTGACATGGTTTTTCCATAAACATTAAGATGATCATAAAACATGATACTAAAGTACTCTCCCATCTTTTCAGATTGAAGAAACTTTTATCTTTCTGCCTAATTTGATTCTTCTCATTCATTCTGCCATACATTGAACCTTTTTCCAATGTTTCAGAATTATACTTAAACTTGTAAGCATAACCATGTTTACTAAACTTTAGTAAATCATGACGAATAGTCTTATCGATCTCTGTAGTGGATCTTGACCAGCGTACACCCAGTGTACCGGATCCCCTAGTCCTTCACTTGACTCACATATACATGTGAATAAGGAATCAGTCTTAATTTGCCAAAGACAAAAATTCTCATTCATCATACAATACAACTTGCATGATTCCAAGTTTCTGTCCAACTGAAACCTGCGTGATGAGAATCTCTCCTTATTTGGTAAATTATGACACTACCACAAATGAAAGAATCAAATCTATTTTCCAATATTGCTATCAACGGAAACATATAAACAACAATTTTTTATAAATGCCATTGTAAGGAGATATAATAAAATAAAACAAAATTTTATTTATTTATAAAATGCGGAAAAAAACTTTTCCTTACAATGCATCTACAAATGAAACTGTGTTGTTATTTATTCCTAAGCAATCTATCATAACTCTTAAGCCGTCGCTTAAAATTCTGATCATCGAACCATGCGATTGAAATCCATCTTCGCGATCAGAATCAGCTTACTCTTCTTTTAAGCTTCCTCTCTTTTTCCGATTCTACAAAACATCAAAATGCGACCTAGTCACATCATGTAATGAGAATCTCCAAATAGAAACTTAATAGAGTTAGATAGTGGATTTTACCTGAAACATAGTCAAATTTATTGACTTTTACCATCCTAGTGAACTTTCAGGTAAATAAAGCAGCTTCGCAACCAATGCCCCTTCCTTTGGCAATATAAACATATGGACTCTTTAGTAATGGTACATGGGACTATCTCAGACTAAGTCTTTCTCTTTACCATTTGGTCAACCGGGTTGACTGTGGCCGATCCCTTTCCATTGGGAAGAGAAGACTTTTCTGGACTTCCAATGTTTCCATTGTCAATGTCCATGAAGGTTTGGGAAGTAGATCTTCCAATCAAATTTGCTCTACCAGTGCTCAAAATCATTGCTGATTCAGCAGCAACAAGCAAATAGGTAGGATCATAAAGGGTCATGTCATGATCTATCACATAGTAGTCCTTAATGAACTCACTATATGACTCGGAAAGTGATTGAAGAACCCAGTCAACAGTCAACTTCCTTGAGATTTCGACACCCAACTCTCCCAGCTTGTCAATATGAGACTTCATCTCTAATATGTGAGTACATATAGACACTGCTTGCCAATAGGGATTGAGTGGCCTTGAACTTTTCAAGAACTTGTGGGTTAGGGAGAATAATTGGAGGAGGTGGAGGAAGTGAAGTATGATTTCCAGTCCCATTAATGCACAACGAAGGGATTAATCTTTCACCTTGATTGCTATTTGGGATATCATCTTCATTAGGAAAGCTTTATCCAAAAGGATAAAGAAGACCATAGCTGTCATAACAAGACATCTATGAGGGAGAAATTCAAGTTTAGTTGATTTAAGTCCTTAATATAACACCCAATATGAAATATTAAGGCTAGGACCCAACACAATATTTTATAACTTGGAAGAGGGATGCCGTAATCCAAGCTACAAAATATTTGAAGGTAGATAAATGACGATTTACCAATTTTCAACATGAAAAACGAAAAAAAAAATTAGGCCTTAAATGGATTGAAACTCCTAGATCTTTTGATATTCATTGAACTATTCAATGGCATGTTTAAATCTCGATTGTGCCCTTCAAGTTTGTGACTGGGATGCCGAGGATCACAAACAAGGAGTGAATAACCATGCAAATTAACTTGGTACACTTAATGTTACAACCACCTAATCAATGTGTCGGTTAACCACACACGCTCCATTGATTTATGATTAACATCAAGCTACCCTTTGTCACACATTGTCAGTCCCAGATTAGTGTACCGGTTAACCACACACGCTCCACTAACGACTTAACAAGGTGCAAAGTGCAATTTCATGGGTTAGCACCAAATTCACATTTTCCTAAGTAACTAAGATTGGGAATCAATAAGTGTTTAGTTACTTAGTATTTATCATTATACTTTTTAATGAAGGGAGAATTAATGTCCTGTCCTACCCGTTCGGCTAACGACCCTCCACCAGTCAAGGAAGCGGTGGGTGAGAGTGGACACCCATTAAACTGCCATTTTATAGGCAGTAACCTTATACCCCCTTATAGACCGACTTCGTGAATGAGGCCTACTAACGGTAAGACTGACTTACTCTTATACATATATATATAAATATTAAACCTATAATATTATAATAGTATAAGGGTTGAATTTTAAACTATTAAAATTTTAAGGGTTTAACTTGGAATTAAAGTATTCATGGGGGAAAACTTTACAAATTCCAAAACTTGAGGGACATTTTTGAACAATTCAAAAAACCTTTGGAATCCATAACATATGAGTTTAATATGGCTTTTAATGGCAAGACTCTTGAAAATCCATAACTTGAGGACAAGTTATGGACCTCATAAAACAATTTATGGGAAAAGACACTTCAATTGCATAACTTATGAATTTTAAAGACTTATTAACAAGAAATACTTTTGGTTTTTCCATAACTTGATGACAAGTTATGGAATCCATTAAAGGCCATTTAGATCATCTAATAAACAAACAAACATGTCAAGAAAAACTATGATCTATATTAAACTCATATGAACAAGACAATTCAAATCAAATAATTTTCATGTAATTAGCCTAACCATCAAACTAATACAAAACATGAAACTTTTGACAATTATCTTTTGAATTGGATTAGAATGATCATTACCACATCAAAAACAGGTTTATAAGTTCAAAGACAGCTTAGGGTAATGATTCTAGTCCAATTCCAGCCTTAAAGGTCGAAAATCTACACTCAGGGCCTCCTACTCGCCGAGTGTATGAACCTACTCGACGAGTAGGATGATTTTACTCTTGGACTCGGCGAGTCCCCTAGTGGACTCGGCGATTCCACAGTCCAGAAAGCCAGATTTTCGATTTTTTCAGCAATTGCATCAAGTATAATTGAAAGTCAAGCCTAGGCTCTGATACCACTGTTGGGTTTTGAGCAATCTAACACTCCTATGGTGTACATGCAACCCTATAAACCTTGGATCTATGTTTCTCTATTATACATGCAAATATTCAATATTCCAAGATTTCATCCTAACTAGCATAATATGAAGTATATACAATACAAGAATCTAGTATAATGACATACCTCTTTGTTGTAGCTTGATTCCACGGAGCTTAAGAGCCTAGTGCCCCAAGTGTGACACCTCAAATGGCTCACACAACACCACCAACAACTTGGAATAACTTAAGGGAAAAGTTCTTATGCTCAAAATCAGCTAACCCTCTCATATGAATCCTTTGGGCCGATTTCTTGAGCTATGGGGTCTTTATATATTGTGGCTATTAGGGTTACACCATGTAACTCATGACTTTCCATATTCCTCATGATCCATGGGTTTTAACCTCCATGGAGTATCCATGGGTTACCCCATGGGTTTAGCCCAATATGAAGAACTATGGATCATAAGCCCGCATATATAAGAATGAATGATTTACATAATCAATCCCCATATATTTAGTTAGTCTCTTTTGATCACAAAATTAACTCCAAACTAATTCTTAATCAATACTAATTAAATAATATGATTTCATATTAATATATTAGAACTTATAATATATTAATAAATCATAAATATCCTTTTCTCACAAAAGTCTATCCAAATTGTTCCGATGCCATGCAACCCAAATGGACCATGCCAAATCGGGTCAAGTACATACCAATTATAGTTATGGACTTAGACACTAATCCAACAGATACTTGCAAGATCTTCAAGAAGAATCAATGGTTTTGCGCATGGAAATCAAAGAAATGAGAGGTTTCGCATGTTCTTGAGAGGAGAGGGAAGACTTTGGTTGATGATCCTTGAGAGAAAAAGGGAGTTTTCGGCTTAAATGTGTAAGAATGAGGTAGATTTTCGGGCAACATATATATATATATATATATATATATATATATATATATATATATATATATATATATATATATATATACATGTGGGTTTTTGGCTGTAAACACAAACCGAGGAAGTGGGTTTGCGGTCCGAAGTGATAAGATTGCGACGTTTGCGACTGTAAACCCTATGCCGGCTTCGCATTTTTGGTCCGAAGAGGAAACCCTCCGGGATAGTTTTCTACTGCCTCGCACGTTTGTGGTCCTCCGGGTTTGCGGCCGAAAATGGTTTGCGGTCCGAGGAGATGGGGCAGTCCGAGGGTTTTCGGTCTAGGCAAGAATCCTCGGTTGTTGGGTGGTTTAACCTCTTAACTTCACAACACTTTAACTCAAGGTTTATATATATATTAAATTTTATTAATTCAATAAAGTTAAATTAATAAAACTATAATTTGACTTTTATTTGATAGGTTTGACCCTCGTTGACTTTGGTTGACTTTTACAAGATTGAAAATACAGGTTGTCACATTATCCCCCGTTAAAGGGAATTTCGTCCCGAAATTTATACTATAGAGATACAATAAAACTAGGGAAAGAGATGCGAGGATTTTTGTTTCATTTGATCCTCCTGCTCCCAAGTGAATTCAAGTCCCCGCTTTGCATTCCAGCGAACCTTCACTATCGGGATACGGCTTTGCTTAATTCTCTTGACTTCCCTATCTAGGATTTCTACTGTTTCTTCCACGAAGTTGAGGCTCTCATTTATCTCGACTTCATCGAGTGGGATAACAAGAGTCTCGTCGGATAAGCACTTCTTTAGGTTAGACACGTGGAAGGTAAGGTGTATGTTACTGAGTTCTCGAGGTAGTTTGAGTTTGTAAGCTACTGGAACGATTCTAGCAAGAATTTCAAACGGTACGATGTACCTTGGATTTAGTTTTCCATGCTTTACGAAGCGTCTCATGCCCTTCCAGGGTGAGGCCTTTTACATGACGCGGTCACCAACCTGGAATTCCAAGGGTTTTCTCCTTTTGTCTGCGTAGCTTTTCTGTCTATCTCTGGAAGCTTTAAGTCGTTCTCTGATTTGTACTATCTTCTCAATAGTTTCTCGAATGATCTCCAGACCAGTGAGAGTGATGTCAGGAATTTGACCTCTAGCCAGTTGTGTGTCACCCACTTCAGCCCAACACAGAGGTGATCTGTACTGCGACCATAGAGGGCTTCGAATGGAGCAACCTTAATGCTAATATGGTAACTGTTATTGTACGAGAACTCGACTAGTGGTAAATGGGTATCCCATGCTTTACCAAAGTCGATCACACATGCTCTTAGCATGTCTTCTAACGTTTGAATCGTTCTCTCACTCCGTCCGTCAGTTTGAGGATGGTAGGCTGTACTCATGTCCAGCCTAGTTCCCAGAGATTTCTGCAGTGACTGCCAAAATCGAGAGGTGAATCTACTATCTCGGTCAGAGATAATAGATATTGGTACACCGTGCAGTCTAACTATCTCTCTGATGTATGTTCTAGTTAACTTTTACATCTTATCTGTTTCCGTTATTGGTAGGAAGTGTGCGGATTTGGTTAATCTATCGACGATTACCCAAATGGTATCATGACCACCCGTTGTCTTGGGTAACTTAGTTATGAAATCCATTGTAATCCGTTCCCACTTCCATTCGGGAATTTCTGGTTGCTGCAGTAGACCCGAAGGCTTTTGATATTCTACCTTGACTTTGGCACAAGTGAGACATTTGCCCACAAAGGTAGCAATCTCAGCTTTCATTTTAGGCCACCAATAAAGTTTCTTAAGGTCCAGATACATCTTGTCTGAACCCCGGTGAACGGAGTACCGCGTCTTATGTGCTTCATTCATGACAACCTCTCTGTAACCACCGAATTTTGGTATCTAGATCCGGTTCATGAGGTATCGGGCTCCATCACCTTTGATGTCTAAGTTTTTATCCATTCCTCTTAAAGATTCACGTGCCACATTCTCAGGTTTCAAGGCCTCAAGTTGAGCCTCTTTGATCTATGTGGACAGGTGTAAATGGATTGTCATGGTCAACGACTTTACTCGACGTCCCGAGTATTCTTTTCTGCTGAGGGCATCAGCTACTACATTGAATTTACCAGGATGATAACGAATTTCGCATTCGTAATCGTTTAATAGCTCCACCCAACGTCGTTGTCTCATGTTCAGATCTTTCTGGTTGAAGATATGGTGAAGACTATTATGGTCCGTGAATATTGTGCATTTCGTGCCATATAGGTAGTGTCTCCAGATCTTCAGAGCAAATATCACTGCTCCCAGTTCAAGGTCGTGAGTTGTATAGTTGACCTCATGTGTCTTAAGCTGTCTCGAGGCATAGGATATGACCTTTCCTCGTTGCATAAGAACACAACCTAGTCCTTGGTTAGACACATCGCAGTATATGAAAGAACCCCTTTCTATTCTTTCATATTTCTGAAAGACCCAAACTTTCATACTTGACAATATAGTTACTCCAAAACATGCTACATGCATATTCATAAAACAATATTTTTACATTGATAAAGTCATTACAAAAGATTGGATACAAACCGACTATGTTTTGAGATTTTACATGACTACCCAGGATATTGTAAATCTATACAAACCTAAACCAAAATACAAAAATAATATTACAACTATTCTAAGTCTTCCAACTATACTGGGTGCTTATTGCCTGCATTATGTTAAAACATTGGGAGGGGTAAGCGATAACGCTTAGTGAGTTCAATAATAGATACAATATAACGTTATGTCATATATATACCAATATGACATAAGCAAATAGGAGCAAAGAACAACAAAGTCATAATGTGATAAGCTTTTCATATCAATCAATGACTCGATTCAAAGATATACAATCAATGAGATATAACAATTTCCATACTTGATAAACATCAATAACGTTTCGGCCCAAATGACACTGAAGACAAACAATTTCTGATTAACATTAAGGTAGATTTCAGGTTTTCACACCCTGTCTAACCATATGCCAATGCCATAGAATAGAGTCATTCACTTACTGGGGGACATGCTCTACATGGCCAGAGGCTACATACCAGTACCACTGTGAATCTGAGTTCTTAAACTGATCACATGGTCAAAGGTATAGCTTTGCTATCATAAATAGCAGAAATAAAAATAACATGGGAAAATACTCAGGAATAACATTCTACCAAAGCCAAAGTGATGCCTATGTCATACACTTCATGTTCAACGGTTCATACCAATACCCAAGTGATGCCTATGTCATACACTTCAAGTAAGAGGTACAACCTTGCTATAAAAATAGCGGATACAACAACTCGAGATGATAACATGGAAAAGCACATAGCACATATAACACATAACATACAATTGTTTCTACATATTAAACTCACCGTGAATTAACCGGGGGTCAAAATAATAATTTGGGCAGCACTTCGGCTCTAAATATGACTTTCGTCGTTGAAAACCGGGAGTTTTCTTGAAAACCGGGCTCTGCGAAGGTAGAGCTTCGAAACCGAAAAAAATAAAGTTTTCGGGCTTCTCGGGAATCTCGGGGCACGTTTTGGGCTTTGGAATAAGTACCGGGGCTTCGGGGGATGTCGGGATAGTAAAAATATTGAAAAAGGGTGAAAAAGTGTGAAATTTCCAAAGTTAGCCGGGAAGTCTCGCAGCTACTATTTATAGTAGCGAGGTCCGGAGCTTCGGCCGAAGGAAGAAGGACACGCGGCAACTGGAGCGAGGCTCGGATCCGGAGGAGTCATCTGCGAAGGCGAGTCAGCAGCCACACGTCAGAAGGAGAAGCGAGAAGAGTGGCCGCCTCGGATGCATTTCGGACCAGGAGAGGACCGGACTTCGGTCCAATCAGGAGGCGCCTATGACGACTTCGGACCAATCATCGGGTGACACGCGTACTGCGGTCCAATCAGCAGCGAACACGTGTCCGACACGTGGAACCCTCGCATGCGAAGGGTGACGTGGCAGTACTATTCATGCGATTTTTCTCGAAAATTGTGCCAAATCTTGTAAAATCCATAACTTTCTCATACGAGCTCCGTTTTTATCGTTCTTTATATGCACACGTAGAGAAAATTATGCTCTACAACTTTCGTTTAGACTTCGTCGGAAAATTTTGACTTTATTTTTATATTATTATTTTTAACAGTCCGGGACTAGTAAATCCGTTAAAAATTCATAACTTCTTCATCCGACGTCCGTTTTCGTCAGACTTTTTACCGTTCTCCTACTAATGACGAGACCTTCGATTCTCGTTTAGGTTGTGTCGGCTAAAAATCACTCGATCAAAAATTCGAGTTTTTAGCTGTCTACTGCTAAGCTGAAACTTGTAAAAATCATAACTTCCTCATACGAAGTCAGATTTTGGCATTCTTTTTATCAAAATTCTCGGTTTAACGAATACTACGACTTTCATTTAGATCACTAAGGCTAAAAAGTAGTTTATCAAAAACTCACTTTTTACGTCATTCGGCACCGTGCCAGTTTTATTGCGGATCTTCGATTGGTCATAACTTCGTCGTTATAACTCGGATTTCGACGAGGTTTTCGCATACGTGTTTCTAACGAGATTATCTACAACTTTCAATAATAAAATTTTACGTATTTCAAATTTTATATTTTCGCTAAATTTCACTATTTGGCTTTTAATTGGAATCTCATAAGACTTCCAATATTTTATGAGTGATTCTAAACATAGTTTTACTTCATTTCTAGTAAAAACTATCTGTTAGAACTTAACACTCAATTTCTCATAATATTATTAACTTTTTAATTTACATAACACGATTTCAAAACGTGTATGTTACAGTATACTACGAAGTCTTCTGTCCACTCTGGAAGAGACAAGATAGGTGCACTGCACATGGCTCGTTTTAGTGTTTGGAACGCGGTTTCTTGTTTCTCTCCCCAGCTAAAAGTTACACCCTTTTGTGTCAGGGTGGTAAGTGGCTTAGCAATTCGGGAGAAATTCTGAATGAATCTGCGATAGTAGCCAGTAAGGCCTAAGAATTGGCAGATTTCTGTAGGCGTTTTGGGTGCTGACCAGTTCTCGATTGCCTTTATTTTGGAAGGGTCCACGTGTATTCCCTATTCACTGACCACGTGACCTAGGAAATCTACTTTCCTAATCCAAAATTCGCATTTTGAGAACTTCGTATATAGCTTCTCTGCTCTCAATGTTTGCAAGACTTGTCGGAGATGTTGGCCATGCTCCTCCTTACTTCGTGAGTAGATAAGAATATTGTCTATGAAGACTATTACGAATTTGTCCAGGTAAGGACGACACACTCTGTTCATCAAGTCCATAAACACCGCGGGCGCATTGGTTAATCTGAAAGGCATCACTACAATCTCGTAATGACCATAACGAGTTCGGAAGACTGTTTTGGGAACATCTTCCTCTAAAACCCGTAATTGGTGATACCCGGATCTTAACTCAATCTTTGAAAAGAAACTTTCACCTTGTAGTTGGTCGAACAAGTCGTCTATCCACGGTAGAGGGTATCGGTTCTTGATGGTAAGTTTATTTAGCTCGCGGTAGTCTATGCACATGCGGAAAGATCCATCCTTCTTCTTCACGAACAAGATCGGTACTCCCCAAGGTGAGAAGCTTGGTCTAATGAAACCTTTGCTAAGAAGTTCGTTTAGTTGGCTGGATAGTTCCTGCATTTCTGCTGGTGCAAGACGCTAAGGTGATTTGGCTACGGGGGTAGCTCCAGGGACTAAGTCGATTTTGAATTCGACTTGTCTTTCAGGTGGGACTCCTGGAAGATCATCGGGGAAAATGTCGGGGAAATTGCAGACTTCGGGAATACTCTCGAAGTCTTTCACTTCTTGTTTCTTGTCTACTACGTGAGCTAGAAAAGCACAGTACTACTTACGAAGATACTTTTGCGCCTTGATACATGAAATGATTTGTAGGTTCGCATCGGATTTGTCGCCGTAAATGATAAGGGTTTCGTTACTTGGCAGGTTAAGGCGAATGGCTTTCTCGTAACATAGGATGTTGGCACGATTAGGACTTAACCAATCTATACCAATAATGGCTTTGAAACTTTTATGGAGATCGGCATAAGGTCGATTCGAAAGGAAAAGTTATTTAGAGTAAGAGTATACCCTATGTATATATTGTTAGTGCTCTCGATTTTCCCGTTGGCCATTTCTATAGTGAAGGCATCTTTTAGTGGTTGAGAATTTTGTTTAAGTAGGTGTTTTATGGCTCACGAAGCTTTTCTCTGCACCACTATCAAATAGAATGCATGCGTATGAATTGTTGAGAAGAAACGTACCCGTTACCACCGTAGGGTCTACAACGGCTTCCTCGTGACCAATGGCCAGTATTATTCCCACACCACCGATATTCTTCGCCTTTGGACAATCCTTTTTGAAGTGTCCAGTTTCACCGCAACGTCAGGAACTTGAGTGATTGGTTGTGTAGGTGATCTATAGAAACGGGCAGTGTGCCCTTTTTGTTGCAGTTCTTACAATGCATCTGGCGGCAATTTCCTGTGTGATGGAAATTACACTTGTTGCACTTTCGTAAATTTCTAGCATATTGCTTTGCTGGGGTAGGGGTACCAGGAACATCAACACGAACAGTAGCAGCATGAACTACCACTATCTGTTGCTTCTTGGAAGGCTCTTGAGAAGATTGACCCTTCCTTTTGTTCCAGGACTTTTTCTTGTTGTTGTTGCTGTTTTTGTTGTTGTTGTTGTTGTTGTTGTTGTTGTTGTTGTTGTTGTTGTTGTTTTTGTTGTTGTTGTTGTTGTTGTTGTTGTTGTTGTTGTTGTTGTTGTTGTTTGTTTTGGGTTGTTCTAGAGCCACAGTCATGAAGCCTTGATGCACTCCATGATCTACTAGTGACTATGCCAGTTGTTTGGCACTATCAAATGTAACAGGTGTTGAGGTTCACACTTCCTTGAATATGAGATGATAGTCCCCAGATATACCTTTCGATTTTCTTGCTCTCCAGAGCAACCATTCCAGGACATAGGATCGCTAGATCACTGAATCTATTGGTGTAAGTTGTTATGTCTGTACCTATCATGGTAAGGCCCCAAAGCTCTTGTTCAAGCTTTTGTAGTTCACCGCTTGGACAGTACTCTTGCATAATCAATGATTTCAGATTTTCCCAGCTCATTGAATTAGCCACTATAAGAGTTAGTGACTTTACATGGCTGTTCCACCACGTAAGAGCTCGGTCAGAAAAAGTGCAAGAAGAAAATTTCACCTTGCTCCCTTCTGGGCACGAGCAGATCTCGAAGACTGCTTTAGTTTTCTCTATCCATTGAGTTAGAGCCATGACTCCCCCAGTCCCATTAAAGGTTCTAGGTTTTCCATTCGTGAAGTCCTTATATGTACACTCACGTGGGTGTCCATGACTTTCACCATGATTTAAAGCATGAGCACCACTCCCAGATCCACTGGTACCGGTTGTATTTATGTGTGACATGGCGGCTGCCACAGCTGCAATGACCGCTGCCTGAAACATAGCAGCGTCAAACTATGGAAGTGGCGGCGGAGGTGGAGGTGGTATTGGTGCTGCATAGACATTGATACGTCTTGGATTTCTCCTTGGAGGCATCTTTTGCTTTAAGATTCAAAAGATAGAAAGGTAATAAGACATCAATAGTGATTATAAATTAGATGTCTTTGAACTAATTACACTAGTTCAACATGTATTCTGAAAAGAGTTTATACAGAAGTCTACCACAAGGAATAACTTGTAAAGCGATAATGTGAAATTGGATAGTGATTTTTCAAAGGAAATAAGATTCCTGTCAATTTCATTGGTATATTAGATACATAGAGTTCGGAAAATTTGACCTTGAAGTAGGTCTACAATATACCAACTTAACGGAAAACTTTGACAGTATATCGACCTAACGAAAAGTGAAATTTCGAGGTCGTACTATGTACATGAAAACATCACTAGTGTATATACATAGACTTAAACTATATTCAAAAGAGTGAGTAGAGTATGCTCTACTCACGAGGAGTGTTGTTTGGTTTCCTATAAGTTCCAGCCTTGGATTTAGCCAACTGGCGTTCTGTTGCAAACATACGCCTTTCTAGTGTCGCTTGACGTTCTCGAAGTTCTCTAACTTCAGTTCGGTTTGTAGCCAGTTCCCTTTGCAAGGCTCCGGTGTGATTTCTGGTTAACTCTTGGTCTTCGCTCAAGTGGCTGAGGCGAACTCTGTTGACTACTGAGGTAGCACCGACCTCCACAACTCGATGCATGGCTGTCCTTGCTTGCTCGTCGTTACGAGCAACTCGACGTACTATTACAGGGAGGGCTCTGTCTACTGAGCCTCCCTTATCAAGATTTTAGAAGCTTCGGTCTCCACTGTAAGGATGGTCCTAACCCTGTTCATGACTCCACCTATCTAAATTCACTGCCCACTGCGGTGTCGGACCTTGGAAGTTTTGTCTGGGATTGAGATTTTGGGCAATTTGAGGTGGATTATAGACTTCTGATTCTGAGTTAGAATCTTCTGGAAAATCTTCTTCGAAGTCTTCTTCAATCCAACCACCGTTTCCTTGATTAGGAAAGTACGGGTCTCCCGGTAGATGAAATACAACCATGTTATCTATGCGAGAATAGGGGTATAAGAGATATCTAATAGATTTAGTAAGGACAAGTAAACAATTTCAAGTTTCCATATAAGAAACTTACAGTTAACAGTTATTGTATTCTGTATGGTACGACTCATACTGGGTCCTTCTATAACCACAAAGTGTATACCAATTATATATAACTTGGGTCGAATAGACCTTTGAATAAATGATCCTACTCTACATCCACATCCAAACAAGGAAAAGGAAGTAAAGCTAAACCACACATTCTAAGTCTATAAAACATTAATTATATATAACCGTAATATATACACTTAGTACTTATAGATCTACCAGTAAGGGTCTTTTGTTTTCACATAGTTGGTTCTTAGTATTATAGTGCCTAAAATACTCCTATAGTATTCTAACTTTATGTTCTGTTCTTAGAGTTTCCTTGTATTTAGTTGGTAAGTTTTAGACTTGTCGCAACATTACCATCACTCCCAAACACATGTTGGTCGTATCTCAAATAAATATAGTTGATCAGGCTATATTTACCCCATATATGATTACATAACTGTCCAGGTTTAACTGCAGTGTCCAACATCCAAATACTTTTATGTTGTTACGACTGTGATACTGTTTCTGGTATGCATGAGTTGTTAGTATACTGCTTGTAAAATACTTATATTTTTAAAAGTATACTTGTAGTCAGAGCTCTTTAGCCCCAATATATTTATAGTTGTATATCTTTTATGGATTGATATACCGAGTTCACTATAAACAATGCTCTGATACCAATCTGTCACACCCCCAAACCGGAGCGGCGGAAACGTCTGGGGGTGGATGACTTCATGTTAAGTATCACAACACATGCATCATAATAATCAAAGTACAACAACCATTGCATTAATAATGTATAAGTTTTTACATAGTGTTCAAGTCATTGTATATATGACATCAAAAGTTATATATAGCAAAAGATAGAAGACATGACTCTATATTGCTCCGTCTTCTCAAAATCCTGGGAATGTACCTGTCTACTGGTTCCCTGAGAATACAAGTATTTTGAAAGAGAGAGTATCAACATTTAAGTTGGTGAGTTCATATGTATTTATGTTTAAAAGCTTTGTTATTTGTTTCTTGTAATAGCAATCATGTATATTGTTCCAGAAAATCCAATATTTTCTAATATAACTGAAAAGTAGTTTTAATACCATAAAACCGTTCTGTGTAACTGTTGTTGTACTATAAAATAGTGTAACATAGCTTTAGTTCACAATAAAACTATAAAAAGAATGTTTTCTGTATTGTTTATGTTTCTCTTTGTTGTAACTAGTATGCTGTAATTGTATTCTTTGAAAACCTGTAATCGTGAGTATGCCTGGTTCCACCAGCTGTAATTGTAAGTCGTAGAATTATACTGTAAATTATATTCTTTGTAAAACCAATACGTTGTATTTGTACTCTTTGGTTTAATTATTCATACACTAATCGTTTTGTTCATATCTTTTTGTGAGTTATTATAACCATACTAAGACTAGTAAGCCTGATACAACGCTTTACGGGCGTTAGAACTGTAACGACAATTATCACTAATAGGCATACCAGCCTAACTGTAGCGAACAGTCTGAGTGCAGAATTGTCATTCTCGTATAGATCGATACACATTTGTCTCGCTCTCTGTCGGGAGATTCTGGTTAAATTATCAGGTCTTTAATAGTATTGCTTAAATAATTAAGCGAGTGAACTTTGTCTCATAAAAACCATATTGACAATTAATAATGAAATTTTATTCTGAAATAAATGAACTGATATTATGATCCTTTTCTAGTATGCCTGAATGTAAAACATTTGTACGAGAGTATATAGTTAAACTTTGTATACTTGACTAATGAAAATAATATGAGAGTTCCATAAATTATACCTATTATAATTTATATATTTGTATTCTGTTTGATATGATTTGTTCGTGATATTACCCCATTTGCTCGGCATATTACAAAGGGTAATGAAACTGATTGAAATATTTTTTATATTCATATATATATATATATATATATATATATATATATATATATATATAACTTATATAATTAAAATTTAAATGACATTCGGACAAATAATGCTACCCTAAACCCACATCCAAACAAGGAAAAGGGAAGTAAAGCGAATTATTAGTCCTAAGCCCTTGAAATCTTATATATATATATATATATATATATATATATATATATATATATATATATATATATATGATTTTGGCAAAATATAAGTTAAAAAGAGTTTATAAAACATTCAAAGTCGTTTTAAAAATATTTAGAAATCATTTATTTGTAAACACAATATTCTTGTGTTAGACTTGTATTCCCCCTTAAAACAGTGAAAAATGGTAAAAACGCAGGGCTATGAACTCACCTTTTTTTGAGTTTCTGGTTGAAGATACGGTGTTGTAGAGCTAAATCCACAAGTTAGAACTCGTGATAAAACCGAATCCTAATTTATATTAACATCATATTAAGTATAAATTAGTTAATCTAGTAATGTTTAAAGTGTTAAAAAGCACTTAATTATTGTAAAAAGACTTACAATAATTCTTATAATAGTGTGTTCGTGTTCTTCGCGTTCTTCGTGTTCTTCGTGTGTTTTTGATGAAAACTAGCTAAATTGGGTGTTTTCGGCTCAATTTATGAAGATTGAAAGGTGTTTTTGGGATGATAACAAGATCAATGGATGATACTTGCAAGATCTTCAAGAAGAATCAATGGTTTTTCGCATGGAAATCAAAGAAATGAGAGGTTTCGCATGTTCTTAAGAGGAGAGGGAACACTTCGGTTGATGATCCTTGAGAGAAAAAGGGAGTTTTCAGATGAAATGTGTAAGAATGAGGTAGATTTTCGGGCAACTTATATATATACATGTGGGTTTTCGGCTGTAAACACAAACCGAGGAAGTGGGTTTGCGGTTCGAAGTGATAAGATTGCGAGGTTTGCGGCTGTAAACCCTATGTCGGCTTTGCATTTTCGGTCCGAAAAGGAAACCCTTCGGGATAATTTTCTACTGCCTCGCATGTTTGCGGTCCTCCGGGTTTGCGATCGAAAATGGTTTGCGGTCCGAGGAGATGGGGCAGTCCGAGGGTTTTCGGTCTAGGCGAGAATCCTCGGTTCTTGGGTGGTTTAACCTCTTAACTTCACAACACTTTAAAACAAGGTTTATATATATTAAATTTTATTAATTTAATAAAGTTAAATTAATAAAACTATAATTTGACTTTTATTTTATAGGTTTGACCCTTGTTGACTTTGATTGACTTTTACAAGATTGAAAATACAGGTTGTCACAAATTAAAGACCATGGGGGAGCCCATGACACTTAGGTGTAAGACCATGTGGGGAACCCATGACATCATGGAGTAAGACCCTGGGAGGAGCCCACGACATCCCTATATGTTGTATGCATGGATTATATGGTTTATGTAGCTTTTATAGCTAATATGGTTTATGTGATTATGTGGATTGTGTTGGGTATGCTCTGGGGAACTCACTAAGCATTAGCTTACAGTTTGTTGATTTATTTCAGGTACTTCGGTTCCTAAGGGCAAAGGAAAGGCTTGATGGCGCATCATGCACTCTCTAGCATTTGATTTGATGGGACACTCTGATATTTGAAATAAAATGTTGACGGTATGGATTTGAAAACAATTGTCATTGATATTTCACATTTTATGAGAATGTTTTGATTAATTAAAAATGAAAAAATTTTATTTGGAAATTTGGGCTGTTACAAGTTGGTATCAGACCCTTGGTTTGAGGGATTCGGGCACACTCTCGGGTGTGTCAGGACTGAAACTAAGGAAATGGTAAAATTGTTTTCAAAAATCAAAAGTTAAAAACTTCTTAAAATGGAAAAAGGAGGAGAGTGCAATGCGCGTGATCGGTTGAGCTCAAGTAAGTGGTTCCCCAATATGTTAGCCATGTGATACTAATATTTGGATTATGATAGTTGGATGGATTTTGCTATGTGTATGCTTTAAAAATTGTATATGGTTAGGAGCTTATAGCCTTAGAATGATTGATTTGGCCTTATTTCCTGTTCCTTGTCTGGTTGTGGTCCTAGAGTAGAATCTATTATTTGAAAGTCAATTTGATCTTGTTCGGTGTATAATTTGCATGCATAAAGGCAACCTATTATGATTGATTGAGGTATGACTTGATGGGATGGGGTAATCTTAGGATAGCCTAGGATTTGAGATATGCAGTAGCCCGTGAGATATGTTTTGTTCTGGGGTGAATTAGAGTTATCTGGTAGAACTTCGGGGAAGGTACAGGTAGGTGTGGAAGGTAGTATTGGGCCCGTACTACTGGAAGCGCAGGACCTGTACCCGGACTAAAGTTAGACCTGGAAGCTCTAAGGAGAACCGGTGTGGGAAGATCCCCTTTTGGATAATTTGATCATTCTGTCTTGTGGTATTACAGATCAGAATGGTGGTGACACGGCTGGGAACAGGGGGATCAGGATCAGGATCCGGATCTGGGTCGGGCGACAGTACAACGCCCATTGATGAGAGGCTGCGCGAGCTCATAGCAGCCGAGGTTACGAGGGGCATCCTTGACGCTACCCCAGTGATTTTTGGGACGGTCAAGGAAGGGATGATGGAGATTATGGAGGAGAGGCTGAGGTCATTCAGAGCCGAGATTGTTGCGGGCCAGGTCGGGACCTGAACTCCCTTGTTCCAGGAGTTCAAGGCATGCGGGGCGCCGAAGTTCTTCGGGGCCAGGGACCCCATAGTTAGCAGACGCTGGGTGGCAGACATGGAGAACGCCCATTGCACGAGTTCTTGCCCTGATGCGGCAAAGGTGGGATTTGCTTCCTGTTTGCTGAGGAATCGAGTCCGAGACTGGTGGGGGGAAGTGACCATTCAGGTGGGGGCAGCTGGTGTGGATGAGATGACATGGGCAGAGTTCGTTAGGCGTTTTTATTTGGAGTTTGCACCACCTATTGAGGTGCAACGGCTAGTGAGGGAGTTTCATGAGCTCCAGCAAACCACCGAGACTGTGGTGGAGATCACCGCCAAGTTTCGGGAACGAGCATTGTTGATCCCACAGTATGCTACAGACGAGGATATGAGGAGGACGAGGTATTATTCCATGCTGAGGGATGATATCCAAGAGTTTGTGAGTTTTACAGGGTGCAAAACCCTGAATGAGATGGTGGAGAAGGCACGTGAGCGGGAGATGGAGTTGGACTTTCGCACCAAGCGGAAGCCAGAGCAGGCACAGAAAGCAGTAGGTCAGTCTAAAAAGCCTAAGATCGGATTCTTCCAATAGGGGCCAGCAGGGCCATGACCGGTGTGCCAAGTGCATTAAACCGCACAGTGGGGCTTGTCGAGTGGTAGGCTCGGGATGCTACGCATGTGGCCAGTCAGGCCACATGATTAGGGATTGCCCCAAGAAGGGCTTGACTTGTTTCCACTGAAACCAGTCCGGCCACAAACGGGCAGAGTGTCCGAGGTTGCACGGAGGAGGAGGAGCAGTGGAAACGCCTGCGTCCGCCATGATGAGGATCACTGATGGCCGCCCTGCCAAGGCGGATGCTCCAGCGGTGAAGAGCCGCGCATGTCAGTTGACTACCGAGGAGGCTTGGGCAGCGCCGGACATCGTGGTTGGTACGTGTTTTATCTTTCCTGCTTGATATTGATTTGTATTGCTTATATGTATATATGTGTTCTTGTATAGGGACCTTTTTGGTCAATGGTATGACGGCTCATGTTCTACTTGATTCCGGTGCTACCCGATCGTTTGTATCTCTTGCACTTAGCACGAAGTTCCGGGATGCGCCGGGGACTTTTGATTCCCCACTTGAGGTTGAGATTGCGGATGACCGCACTGTGAGTGCTGCGAGGGTGTATTGGGACTGTGTCCTGAATGTGCTTGGGGAGAGGTTTCATGTTGATCTAGCCCTGATACCGTTGCGAGGGGCGAATGTGATCGTCGGAATGGACTGGTTGGGGGCCAATGGGGCCATGATCGATTGCGAGCGCCAGCTGGTGAGGGTTTGAACCCCAAGTGGAGGAGAACTGGTTATTCATGGAGAGAGGGCCTCGCATGGGCCAACCTTCTGTTCAGCTGCGAGGGTCAGGAGACTTCTTCAGCAGGGTTGTTCTAGATTTTTGGCATATATCTCGGATACGAGGGTTGAGACCTCGACGGATTTGGGCAGTGTACCGGTTGTAAAGGAGTTTCGGGATGTCTTTCCCGAGGATTTACCTGGAGTTCCTCCGGAGAGGCAAGTGGAGTTTCACATTGATATGGTGCGGGGTGCCGCTCCAATAGCCAAGGCACCATACCGGCTAGCTTCGCTCGAGATGCAGGAGCTATCTACGCAGCTTCAGGAGCTACTAGACCGATCGTTTATTCGTCCGAGTAGTTCCCCTTGGGGAGCACCGATCCTGTTTGTGAAAAAGAAGGACAGGTCACACATGATGTGTATTGATTACGAGAGTTGAACAAGCTAACGGTAAAAAATCGTTATCCGCTCCCGAGGATCAATGATTTGTTCGATCAGCTGCAGGGTGCATCTTGGTTTTCCAAGATTGATCTTCGGTCGGGGTACCATCAGATGAGGATATACCGAAGACAGCTTTCAGGACTCGGTACGGGCACTATGAGTTTGTGGTGATGCCATTCGGGCTCACCAATGCCCCAACAGCATTCATGGATCTCATGAACAGGGTGTGTAGGCCGATGTTGGATCGGTCGGTGATCGTGTTTATCGATGATATTTTGGTCTATTCTAAGACCAAGGAGCAGCACGAGCAACATCTGAGAGAGGTATTGGAGACACTGAGGACGGAAAGGCTTTACGCCAAGTTCTCAAAGTGTGAATTCTAGTTGAGAGAGGTGCAGTTTTTGGGACACATCATCAACCAAGAGGGTATTTTGGTTGATCCAGCCAAGATTGAGGCGGTGATGCGGTGGGAAGTATCGAAGAATGCATATGAGGTTCGTAGCTTCTTGGGTTTAGCGGGGTACTATCGGATATTCATACAGGATTTCTCCAAGATTGCCATACCTTTGACCCGTTTGACCAAGAAGAATGTGACTTTTCAGTGGGGCCCGGACCAGCAGTTGGCTTTCGAGACCTTGAGACAGAGGCTATGTGAGGCCCTGATTTTAGCACTACCCGATGGGTTGGATGATTTGGTGGTGTACTGTGATGCGTCTATCACGGGGTTAGGCGATGTACTGATGCAAAAGGGACATGTGATCGCGTACGCCTCGAGGCAGCTGAAGCCTCATGAGGCGAACTACCCTACTCACGACCTGGAATTGGGGGCGATTGTGTTTGCCCTCAAGATCTGGAGGCATTACTTGTATGGACTTCGATGCACCATATTTACTGATGACAAGAGTTTGAAGTATTTGATGGATCAGCAGAACCTGAACATGCGGCAGGGGAGGTGGTTAGATGTACTGAAAGATTATGACTGCGAGATCTTGTACCACACAGGGAAGGCTAATGTGGTGGCCAATGCTTTGAGCCGCAAAGCGGCAAGTGCACCGATCGGGAATGTTTGTTTGAGGATGACGGTGATCTCTCCATTGTTGGATATGATCAAGTAAGCTCAGGTGGAGGGTGTGAAGAAAGAGAATTGGAAGATAGAGCAGATTCGGGGTCAATTTCCCTTGTTTGTTTGGATAGTCGAGGTCTTCTGACATAGTGCGACCGGGTGTGGGTACTGGTAACTGGAGCTGTGAGGCAGAAGATCCTGGAGGAGGCACACAGATCCAAGTTCTCGATTCACCCGGGGGCCACGAAGATGTACATAGATATGAGGTTGAGTTACTGGTGGCCCTACATGAAGCAGGAGATTGCATGGTTCGTGGAGCGGTGCTTGACCTGCAGGAAGGTCAAGGCTGAGCATCAAATACCTCACGGCAAGGTTCATCCGTTACCCATTCCTATGTGGAAATGGGAAGAGATCAATATGGACTTCATCACGAAGTTACCGAAGACGGTAAGGGGTGTGGATGCCATATGGGTTATTGTGGATAGATGGACGAAGAGTGCCCACTTTATTCCGATCTCTGAGAGCATCTCTGCTGAGAAATTAGCGGATATTTACGTGCGAGTGGTGGTGGCTATGCATGGAGTGCCAGTGTCAGTGGTCTCTGACCGGGATGTCCGATTTACATCTAGATTCTGGAGGATATGCTTCGGGCATGTGTATTGGATTTACCACCCCCAGACATATGGCCAGAGTGAGAGGACGATCCAGACACTGGAGGATATGCTTCGGGCATGTGTATTGGATTTCGGAGGGAGTTAGGATACATACCTCCCACTAGCAGAGTTTTCATATAACAATAGTTATCATGCTAGTATCGACCGACCACCGTTTGAGATGTTGTACGGTCGGAGGTGCAGAACCCCTGTTTGTTGGGGTGAGGTAGGGCACCGAGTCATGGGGAGCACCGAGGGGGTGCTCAAGACTACTGAGTTGATTCAGCAGATGAGTGATAGGCTACGAGTTGCACAGAGCCGTCAGAAAAGCTATGCTGACCGGACGAGCTTAGCCATGGAAGGGTGTCATTAGGTTTCGAAAGAGGGGCAGGATAGGGCCCTAATATATTGGACCATTCAGGATTACTGCTCGGGTGGACAAGGTGGCCTACTGCTTGGATATGCAAGATGAGCTTAGCCAGATACACAACACCTTCCACGTGTCCCAACTTTAGAAGTGTGTCACAGACGAGGCCATAGTTGTTTCTCTGGACGACATTCAGGTGGACGAGATCCTGGACTACATTGAGAGGCTCGTTGTGATTCCGGATAGGAATACCAAGGTCCTATGTAACAAAGAGGTGAAGTTAGTGAAGGTGCAATGGCAGCACCGAAGAGGCTCTGAATGGACATGGGAGCCGGAAGAGGAGATGCGAGATCACTACCCGGATTTGTTTGCGTCAGCGGACTTCGAGGATGAATTCTAGTTCAAGTGGGGGAGATTTGTAACGCTTGTTCCATGTATCATTTTTTTTAAAGTTTTTAGGGTTTTGTACTGGGACTCGAAGAGTTGGGGAGCCCAACTCGACGAGTAGAGATCGATATTGGACGCGGGACTTAGGGTCTACTCGATGAGTTGGAAGGCCCCAACTCGACGAGTAGACACTGTAAAGTAAAACCCTAATTTTCTGGGTTTAGTACCCTATTTAAAGAACTTAACCATTAGGGTTGGCCTCCTTACCAACCTCCTTATTCATAGAAACCCTAAAACCGCCTCCCCCTCTTGTTCATTGAAGTATTGAGTGTTGTGGTGTGATTTTTAAAGAAAGCCTTGAAGAGAGAAATAGCAATCTTGGAGGAGTGATCTTGGATCCAGAAACTCTACATCAAGGGCTGCATTTTGAAGGTATAAATCCATAACCTTGACATGTAGTGTTTTAGATCTCATCTTTTGATAGTTTAGGGCTTGTTTTGGGACTTTGGGTTGGATGTCCCAAGATAAGAGGTTTCCAGAGGTTAGGAGTGTAGATCTGGCCTCTATAAGACCTCTACAGGATTAAAGTTGCAAACTTTAATAGCCTCCATGTCCCATTTATGCATTATATCCACAATGAAGGCCAAAATGGATCTTGGAGAGTATTTCACACATGCATGGACGTAAAGTTAGAAAGTTTACGTGATTTGTCCACCTTTGAACATCAGATCTGTGTTTTAGGTCGATGGAATGAGAGTTTAAAGGCTTAATGAGTCAAGACCTTACTCAAAGGAGCTAGGGTTTGAGTCTAAGGCATATTGGAAACTTTACCCTTCTAGACATCTCTATAGCTAAGGATATGTTGTATGGAGCTTTAGATTTGACTGAAAAGGATTGAATGAGTGAAGACAGGGGAAACTCGACGAGTTGAGACGAGTTTCCCTGTTTTTGGATGCTAAGCAACTCGGCGAGTTGATGAGATAACTTGGCGAGTTGGCCAGGGTGTTCCCCGATTTTCTGAACACTTAAGGAACTCGACAAGTTGCTAGATGCACTCGATGAGTTGGGTCAACATGGACTATTGACCTTGAATTTGACCATGGTTGATCAAGTTTGACTTTGAGGATATTATTGGTATGTTTGGATTTTGACAAAGTAGTTATATGATGATTGTAGGCAGTTGAGTTGGAGCTGCGCGTTGGGACTTATCTGATCTTATCTTATCAATTCAGCATTTTTGAGAAGTGAGTCTCCTCACCATACCAATGGGTCTAAGGCACCAAGGCCGACCCATTTTATGATATGTGGTACACTAGTTGATGTAGTGTTATGTGGCATGTTAGTTGGTTATATGCTAGGTGGTATGCTAGTTATATATGTGGTATACTTGCATGAAAGACCATGGGGGAGCCCATGGCGCTTGGATGTAAGACCATGTGGGGGAGCCCATGGATTTTCAGTTAAAGACCATGGGGGGAGCCCATGGCACTTGGATGTCAAACCATGTGGGGAGCCCATGGCACTTAGGTGTAAGACTATGTGGGGAGCCAATGGCATCCTGGAGTAAGACCCTGAGAGGAGCCCATGACATCCCTATATGTTGTATGCATGGCTTAATGTGGTTTATGTAGCTTTTATAGCTAATATGGTTTATGTGATTATGTGGATTGTGTGAGGTATGCTCTGGGGAACTCACTAAGCATTAGCTTACATTTTGTTGATCCGTTTCAGGTACTTCTGAGCCTAAGGGCAAGGGCAAGGCTTGATGGCGCGGCATGCACTCTCCAACATTTGATTTGATGGGACACTCTGATATTTGAAATAAAATGTTGACGTTATGGATTTAAAAACAATTGTCATTGATATTTCACATTTTATGGGAATGTTTTGATTAATTAAAAATGAAAAAAATTATTTGGAAATTTGGGTTGTTACAGGTAGTCTAACATACTCGGAGATCCGGAAAACCTCTTGTTGAGCGCAAGAGATACGAAAGATCGGGTGGCCCCCGAGTCGAACAACACCAAAATAGTAATATCGTTCACATGGAACGATCCTATAACAAAACACATAAAATATATGTATCGAAATCGACATAAAATAAAACTTAAGGGAAAGAAACATACCCGTCACCACATCTGGTGCAGCCTGCGCCTCCTCGACGGTCAACTGGAAGGCTCGACCCCTCACCACTGGAGCATCCATCTTGCCCTGATGGCCATCTGTGATCCGCAGGGTCGCTGGAGCTGGCGCCATCACTAATGCTCCCGATGCCAGACTCGGGAAGTGGGCCTTCTTGTGGCCCCTCTGATTGCATTGAAAGCAAATAAAGTCTGATGTATGAATGGCAAGAGTAGGGGCAGTACAATCCTTGCTAAAGTGCCCGGTCTTGCCGCACTTGTAACAGCCTGAGCCCCCTACTCTACAAACTCCCTCATGTGACCTGCCGCATTTCCCACAGCGGATCTGGCCCTGTTGGCCCTTCGACCTCGAGTCGAATCCCTTGGGTTTCTTCGTTGAAACCCCAAATATCGGACCAGGCTCTTCCTTCCTCTTCCCAATGTGCTCCATATCAATCTTTTGCTCTCGTGCCCTGTCAATCATATCATACAGAGTCGGTAACGCCGAATAACTAATAAACTCCTTGATGTTTGCTCTCAACATGTTGTGATACCGGGTTTTCCTCATCTCCTCATCAGCTGCATACTGGGGCACCAACAAGGCCCTCTCCCTGAACTTGGCAGTAATCTACGCCACAGTCTCTGTCGTCTGTCTCATGTCCAAAAACTCCCTGACCAGCTGTTGAATCTCCACTGTTGGCGCGAACTCTGCTCGGAACCTGGTCACAAAATTCGGCCAGGTCATGGTCTCAATGGTCAGACCTCCCAAAGCATAACCGACCTCCTCCCACCTGTCCCTAGCCCGCTCCCACAAACAACCCGCAACAAACTTGACCATCGACCCCTCAGGAAAAAAGCTGGTCAGCTGAGCAGACTCGATGTCTTCTATCCACCGTCTAGCTACGATGGGGTCCTTCACCCTGAAGAAGTCTGGTGCTCCACATCCCCTGAAATCCTTGAAGGAGAGCGTACGAGTCCCAGACTGTCTAGATGCCATATCACTCATGAATGCCCTAAGGCGATCCTCCATCAGCTCAATAATGCCCTCCTTGATCGACCCGGAAATCACCGGGGTCGCATCAAGGATGCCTATAGTAATCTCATATGTAATGAACTCCCTGTTGGATAAGGTGTCTAAGTCCATAACTATTTCTGGTATGTACGTGACCCGACCCGACATGGTCCATTTGGGTTGCATGGCATCATGCATTTGGATAGACTAAATGAGAGAAATAACACTTGTGGTTTATTAATATATTATAAGTTCTAATATATTAATAGTATTATTTAATTAGTATTGATCAAGAATTAATCTAGGATTAATTAAGTGATCAAAAGATGACTAATTAAATATATGGGTTGATCATGTAAATCATCCATAACTTGTATAGTGGGCTAAAAGGCTCCATGGATAATCAAGTTGGGTTAAACCCATTGAATGCTCCATGGAGGCTCCATGGAGTTAACCCATGGATCATGAAATGAAGAGTCATGTTACATTAGGGTTTACCTAATGCAACACACTATATAAACAAAGGTGTTCTCCCCAAAATCGGCGACACTAAGAAACAAGAGGGTTAGAGCCGATTTTGCAAGTGTAAGATTCTCTCAAAGTTTACTCATTTGTATTTGGTGTTGTGTAAAGCATTTGAGGCATCACACTTGGGGTGCTAGGCTCACAAGGTTTCAAGGATCATAATCAACAACAAGGTAAGTTATTTTATCTTTCATTCAAGTTACAAATGTTCCCCATGTATGCTAGATAGGAATATAACCTTGGAATTCAACTTTGCATGATAATTAGACAAACATAGATCCAAGGTTATTAGGGTTGCATGTCACTTAGGAAGTGTTAGAATGCTCAAAACCCATCAGTGGTATCAGAGCCTAGGTTTGTTTGTTGTTTTTTTTGTGCAAGTTACTCGTCGAGTCTGTTCTTGCACTCGACGAGTAGAGGCTGCAGTTTTCAGAATTTCGACATTTGTTGCTGGAAATGGACTAGAAACATTACCCTAAACTGTTTTGGTGTTTTAAAACTTGTTTTAGATGGTGTAATGTTTATGCTAATCCATTTACAATGGCAATTATCAAAATTACAAGTTTTTAAGTGTAATTTTTGATTCTTGAAAGTGTTCATATTCATGTTCTTGAACTTATGAAGATTAGATGATCATAGGAATTGTTTGTAACCTTCATGGTAGTTTAATTCATGATCATAATGTGTTTTAATGGAGTCCATAACTTGTTCTCAAGTTATGGAAAACCAAAAGTCTCACTTTTATTAAAGCCATTAAAAGAACACAAGAGTTATAAAAATGAAGAGTCTTCATTTTTATTACTCAATTAATTCATAATTTATAAGAAATGAAAAGTTTTTGAAGTTTACAAAACTTTCCCTCAAGTTTTGGAACAAGTAAAGTCTTGATTAAAACTTTAGTTCCAACCCTTAGAATTTTAAAAGTTAAAATTCAACCCTTATACTTTATAATATTATAAGTTACTAATATATATATGTATAAGATCAAGTCGTCTTACCGTTAGTACGCCTCATTCACGAAGCCGGTCTATAAGGGGGGTATAAGCTTGTTGCCTATAAAATGGCAACTTAATGGGTGTCCACTCTCACCCACCGCTTCCTTGATCGGTGGAGGGTCGTTAGCCGAACGGGTAGGACAAGGACTTATAAATTCTCATTAAAAGTATGATGAATATTATAAAGTAACTAAATGCTTTTATTAAATTCCCAATTTTAGTTACTTTAGGAAAAATGTGAATAAGGTGCTAATCCATGAAATTACACTTTACACTTTGTTTAAGTCGTTGGTGGAGCGTGTGTGGTTAACCGGCACACTAACTTGGACTTAACAAGGTAGGTAAAGGGTGACTTAAGGTTTATCATAGTATCGGTGGAGCGTGTGTGGTTTACCGGCACATCGATTGAGTGATAAACTTTAAGGGTACCAAGTGATTTGCATGGTTACTTCACACCTCGTTTTGTGATCCTTCGCTACCAAGTGATTTGCATGGTTACTTCACACCTCGACTATCTTAGGGAATGTGGGATTGTCTCACAATTGACACCTCCCAGGACACCACAGTTGAATGGTGTAGCTGAGAGGCGTAATCAAACCTTGTTGGATATGGTTCGTTCCATGATGAGTCGAGCTTCGCTACCAATCTCATTTTGGGGGTATGCCTTAGAGACTGCCGCCCATATCCTTAATCTAGTTCCCACAAAGAAAGTTGCCAAAACTCCTCATGAGATGTGGACTGGTAAAGTACCCAAACTATACCACATTAATATTTGGGGTTGCGAGGCTTTCGTGAGACGCGAGACTCATGATAAGCTCGAACCTCGAAGTGAGAGGTATATTTTCATCGGCTACCCACATAAATCCTTTGGTTACCTCTTCTACAGACCTAGTGAGAATGTGGTCTTTGTAGCTAGGGCTTTCTTTCGAGAGAGAGAGAGAGTTCATAAGCCAAGGAGACAGTGGGAGGCAAGTTGACCTTGAAGAAATTCAAGAGTCAAGTGGTGAAGGAACTTCAAACCCTAGCACTCAACTTGAGGAGGAAACTCTTGTTGAGCCAATTGACAAGTCTGTACCTCTGAGGTGTTCCACAAGGGTTAGGAATGCACCTGAGCATTACTATGGATTCCATATTACTGCGGAAGGTGATACACTTATCAGTGATGAGACACTGATAGGTCTGGATGAACCTAACAGTTACGCGGAAGCCATGGCAGGCCCTGAGTCAGCCAAGTGGAAAGAGGCAATGGACAGCGAGATACAGTCCATGTATGACAATCAAGTTTGGAACTTGGTTGATAATGTACCAGGTCGTAAGACTGTAGGGTGCAAATGGATCTTCAAGAAGAAGACCGACATGGATGGTAATGTACACACTTATAAGGAACGACTGGTTGAAAAGGGTTTCTCACAAACTCCGGGAGTTGATTATGATGAGACCTTTTCTCCAGTGGCCAAGATTAAGTCTATTAGAGTTCTGTTAGCCATAGCTGCATTTCATGACTATGAAATATGGCAAATGGATGTCAAAACCGATTTCCTTAATGGAAAGTTGGCTGAGGATGTTTACATGAGTCAGCCAGAGGGTTTTGTCAATACAGAGTACCCTAATAAAGTGTGTAAGCTTGAGAAATCCATTTATGGGTTAAAGCAAGCACCTCGCAGATGGAATCTTTTCTTTGATGAGAAAGTCAAAGAATTTGGCTTTTCTAGGAGTGAAGATGAATCTTGTGTATATGTCAAGGCTAGTGGGAGTATAGTTAGCTTTTTGGTATTGTATGTGGATGACATACTACTCATAGGAAATGACATCCCAACTCTGCAGGAAGTTAAGTCCTGGCTTGGGAAGTGTTTCTCTATGAAGGACCTTGGAGAAGCTGCCTATATTCTAGGGATAAGGATCTTGAGAGACCGGAGTAAAAGACTAATTGGACTTAGTCAGAGTACCTACTTGGATAAGGTGCTGAAGAGATTCGGCATGCAGGACTCCAAGAAAGGAGAGTTACCCATCCAGAGTAACGCCAGATTGAGTAAGACACAAAGCCCTAGTACTGAGGCTGAGATAGCAGAAATGAGTCGAATACCTTATGCTTCGGCTGTAGGATCGATCATGTATGCTATGACGTGTACTCGACCTGATGTAGCCTTTGCTTTGAGCATGGTTAATAGGTATCAGGGGAACCCTGGCAAGGCACACTGGACTGCGGTAAAGAATATCCTCAAGTACCTACGGAGGACTAAGGACTGGGTCCTTACCCTCGGTGGGAGTGAAGACTTGAGAGTTGTAGGGTATAGTGATGCTAGCTTTCAGACCGATAGGGATAATTTCCGCTCTCAGTCAGGCTGGGTCTTTACCTTAAACGGAGGAGCAATTTCTTGGAAGAGTTCCAAGCAAGAGACAGTGGCTGATTCAACTTGCGAATCAGAGTATATAGCAGCTAGCGAGGCAGCAAAGGAGGCGATATGGATGAAGAACTTCATTGGAGACCTTGGAGTTGTACCAGCTATTAAAGAGCCAATGGAAATTTTCTGTGATAATGAAAGTGCAGTTGCCTTAGCAAAGGAACCAAGGGATCACGGGAGATCCAGACACATCGACAGAAAATACCATTTCATCATACATCGAATAGAAGAAGGACTCCTCGTGGCAAAGAGGGTATCATCGGATGAGAATCCAGCAGATCCCCTCACGAAGGGACTGACTCGGGTTAAGCATCTCCAGCATGCTCGGAGCATAGGGCTGAAGGATGATATTAGATTTAGTAGTTAGATAACCTTGAAATTTGTAAAGTGTAATTGACATTAGATGATGAATAAAAGGTGTTTTATTTATGAGTAAAGTGTTGTTATCTCTTGTCGATCGTTTACTATATTTCTTTTGCATGTTTTGACTTCCAGAATAATTATGTTTGGTATATCATATTATTCGAACCTCCACAGTCGGTCATATGTCGAAAGTAGGTATGAATCAAGACTGTCATGATTGGTTGCAAAGGTCTAAGTTGTTGGACATGGCTACAACACTCATGAGTGCTCATAAGTTCTGAGCATTGGACTCAACCCACGCTCACTGGAATCACTTCATGGAATTTATCTCGAGTGATCGTGAGACGGTAATATCATATAAGTCTTCAAACCTAGATATATGATTTGTTACTTATGAGTTGGTTATGCATTGATTGTATGAAAATGCATTGGTAAATCGATGTTATAAAACGTGCTCTTGTGTATAATTCAATGAGTAGTAGAACAAACATATGAGTCGAAGTTTATCTGTTCCTTCTTGGATTAGAAGCTGATATCTGGGCCCCTCGATGATTTTGTTTTGACCTATGTACCGGGCCCGGTCAGAACTAAGTTGATGTGTTCAATTGAGTTCTATGTCAAACAAATCGGAAATCAGGAAACAAACTGCTGGACACAAAGTAAGACACTGTTCCATGTATTTGTCCTGCTGATATCTAGAACAGAGGATTATATGATCACTTATCTGAAATGGCGTATCATCATCTTCTCAGTTCCGAGAAACCTTGAAAAGAGCTACGATTGCTGATCGGTTCCTGAAGTCATACTTGCAGTTATAGTTATTAGACTTATCCAAGTGGGAGACTGTTGGATAAGGTGTCTAAGTCCATAACTATTTCTGGTATGTACTTGACCCGACCCGACATGGTCCATTTGGGTTGCATGGCATCATGCATTTGGATAGACTAAATGAGAGAAATAACACTTGTGGTTTATTAATATATTATAAGTTCTAATATATTAATAGTATTATTTAATTAGTATTGATCAAGAATTAATCTAGGATTAATTAAGTGATCAAAAGATGACTAATTAAATATATGGGTTGATCATGTAAATCATTCATAACTTGTATAGTGGGCTAAAAGGCTCCATGGATAATCAAGTTGGGTTAAACCCATTGAATGCTCCATGGAGGCTCCATGGAGTTAACCCATGGATCATGAAATGAAGAGTCATGTTACATTAGGGTTTACCTAATGCAACACACTATATAAACAAAGGTGTTCTCCCCAAAATCGGCGACACTAAGAAACAAGAGGGCTAGAGCCGATTTTGCAAGTGTAAGATTCTCTCAAAGTTTACTCCTTTGCATTTGGTGTTGTGTGAAGCATTTGAGGCATCACACTTGGGGTGCTAGGCTCACAAGGTTTCAAGGATCATAATCAACAACAAGGTAAGTTATTTTATCTTTCATTCAAGTTAAAAATGTTCCCCATGTATGCTAGATAGGAATATAACCTTGGAATCCAACTTTGCATGATAATTAGACAAACATAGATCCAAGGTTATTAGGGTTGCATGTCACTTAGGAAGTGTTAGAATGCTCAAAACCCATCACTCCCGCGGACCATCATCAATCGGCTCGGAACCCATACCCGAACCAGACCCTGATCCTGAACCTCCTGCTCCCTGACGCATCATCACCATTCTAAAACAAACCATACAACTATCAGGATCATGAATACAAATCGCGAGATTTCACATTCTACAAGCCCTCCTGGTTTCCTCGTGGTCCTCCCCGAATCGAGTATGGATCATCTGCTTTCAGTAGTACGGGCTCATACTACCTTCCACATCTATCCGTACTTTCCTCGAGGATTGCTTTGAATCTTCTAGGTCACTTCCTACCCAAACATACAATTAAAATCAGATAAGGATCCTGACACTAATCTCTTCCTAGACACCCTCTAAGACACAACTCTCCCCACTCACTGCCCTCAGCTGCCTAAAGGACTTCCACGAACTTCCTATAACTAGCGTACAAATACAGTTTCATATTACTAAAACCAGATAATTCTTAGAATGAGAGGTCTTACTTTACAACGGTTGGACTCAAACAAGAACTGCACAGTAGAGCCAAACCTGACCTTTTAAAATTATTTGGTTCGCATAACATGTAACTTCGTGTATTCGCCCACTAGTTAACTGCAGTTAGTTAGAACTCCTAGAAGCACAAAGCAAGCAACATTTTGGCTTCGGGTAACAAAGCAAACATACCCTAATCAGGCCATCCTATTACTAAAAGATAAGCACTAGCATGCAAGTCTACAAGCTCATACAGTGGCATTCAAGGTATCTCTCCTAGCACTCTATCATGCAAAATTTGAGCAGATCCCTAGCCTTAACTAGCATGAAATCCACATATTCATAAATCAATTCATAGCAGATAATATGTATGGGTATCTTGGGGAAACTTACTTGAGCTCGGCCGATTGCACGCATCACACTCTTTGCCCTTTGTTAAACCCTTAGTAAAAAAAAGTTTTCTTATAAAAACCTATCAAACCCTCGATTTGTGTTCAGGCACACCCGAGAGTGTGTCCAAATCCCTCAAACCAAGGCTCTAATACCAACTTGTAACATCCCAAAAATTACAACCCAAAAATTTCATTTTTAAAGTTACTAAATCGATAACCCAAAACATCATCAGTTTCAAAAGCAATGTGTACATACGGTAATTATAGTATTTTAACAAAACCAGACATAGAAAAGTATTATCAAAGTTTAAGTCCCAAAATGTCTACTGTGGAAAATCATGGTGTGATGCAATGCGATCATGCCAGCCCTTTTCCCTTCGAGCTAGAAGTACCTGAAACACAAACTGAAACTATAAGCACAAAGCTTAGTGAGTTCCCCCACCATACCACATACACAATAAACATATTGCCAAGCATATCTGGGTGCTGGCCTACCCCCTTCGGTCTATTTCAACCGGATAATGCCGAGCATATCTGGGTGCTCGACCTGCCCCTTCGGTCTATTCCAACCGGATATCGGGTCTATTCCACCCCTACCACTACCACATAATATCCCACATAAATCATAGAATCATCAAACATTACATGGACAACCGATAATTATCACGAATACAATCATCATGCCATATCATAACTAGTGGGCCGACCTTGGTGCCTTCGACCCATAAATTCTATGAAAGGAGACTCACCTCAAACTGTAGGTGTAATAACGTGCTTGACGAATGACTCATGAACTCCTCCCCCTATCGCACATCATAAATTTCTAATTAGCTAACAAAGTATGACTCCAACCCTAATTTACGTCTTAGAAAAGATTCCTAATTCTTCCCTTATTGGGCCTTTTCCTCCTAAGGCCCAATTTCGAACAACCCAAAAGTGCCCAAGCCCAAAAAATTAAATTCTAAGGCCCAATAAGGCCCAAAGGTCTTCATCCACAGATGGACTTAGGGCCCAACAAGCCAAGCGCCAACAAATCAAGGCCCAACAATCATTTTTGCATTCTGCAAGCGTACGCGCGGCAGACTCCGCATGTACGCCCAACGTACGCTGGTCTTGACCTGACTCGGGTGGTTGACCCAGTACGCGCAGCGTACCAGGGAGTACGCCCAACGTACTGGCCAGCCAACCCAAGAATCCTCTTTATGCTTTTGCATGCATGGATGGGGATTAAGACATAGATTAAGTCCTTATACACACTTAGCTCGTACCTAACACTTGCATGGTTGAGGCTAAACCATCAAGGTCCGATTTTTATGGCTCTTAACACTTCCAAGAGCCAAAAAGGAAAGATCATATGGACTGAAAACTCATTTACTCAAAGGACCTCAACTATGGGACCAAAATATACCATAAAACACCCCAAAACTAGATCTAAGCATGCAATGGTCAAGTTTTAAGCTTTATACCTCAAATAGGTCAGAAATAATGCCAAGCTTCTGGATCTACAAGCCCTCTTCACATCCTTGCTTCTTCTCTAAACTCCTTCTTCTTCAACACCACCAAAAATGCACAAGATAAGCTCAAAATGCATGCAGGAGGTCTAGGGTTCAGTTCGAACACTCTAAGGATGATGGAGGTTGAGAGAATGAGGGTTAGGAGGGACATAAGGTCTTTAAATAAGGTGCAAACCCTAATATTTAAGGTTTGCTTCTGGCCAGACTACGCCCAGCGTACGCAGGGGCTTCCCCCGATTCGCGCCTCACCCATGTACGTCGTGCGTACACTATGTACGCCCAACGTACGACCCTTTCCCATATTAAAATTATCTATAAGTTTTTATAAGCAGCAAAAGAAGATACCTGGTAACTCGGGCATTACAAGTTGTACATAGTGATTCCTTGTGCACCTGATCAACGCTATTGCAACCAAGCATGTGTTCCCGCTCTATTGTTGGGTGGTGCACAAGTCTCCATATAAAATTCCAATGTAATTTTAACTCTCATTCATAAATTAATAATAAATCTCTTTATTTCGTTAAAATACATAGCACGATTACCCTAATTGTGAACGACATTGATCATTGTACTTTTTTGCATCTCTAATTGTGTATTTCTTCTAGATGCTAACCATTCCAAATTAGTATATTGAAAATGAGAAATTAAATACTCTCCTACCTTTTGTTTCTAAATATACTCTTACCCATTTAAATGATAACATGTGTCATATTAATATCCTAAAATATCATTAAATTTCATTAAATGAGCATTAAATGTTACACATGTCAAAATTTTATTGGATATGAGGATATGTAGGAACAAAAAGTAGGAGGATATTTAATATCTCTTTGAAAATACATGTAATTTCTCCATAATCTTGTGTAACTTTAGTATTATTATAATATGATAAAAAGACACTTAAATAGAAAAGTCCCTTTTGTCAAATAGAAAACTACAGTATTTTGTATTAAATGTGAATTGAAAGAAAAGATGTATTTTTCACAAAAATGGAACTTATGAAATTGTCTCATTGAATGCATCTTGAAGGCATACACCCGGTAATTGGAAACTTAGTAACAAAAATCAACATTTTCTTCTTTTTCTTAATTGATCAATCATCTTCATACCTTATTAATCCTATGTTACTTTATTCATTTATATAAACGCTATATATATTTCGGTACTATCCATTTTGAGCAAAGAATAAATTATAGACAAAAAGGTGTTGATCGAATTTGTGTTTTCTTTATTGGAAAGAACGAAAGGTCGAGATGAACTAGCAGTAGTGAGAAATTGATTTTCATACGCAAAAGAAGTATAAAATGAGGGCTTTGAAGCCTATGAACCGAAACCCGAGCAAGAAAGAGCATTTCAAAACAGGATCATCTAATAAAAAACGGAGACTTGATGAAGGTCATTTTGCTAGGAAAAATGGAGGAACAAGTTCATCAAAATCGCAAAGAATCAGTAGTCGTAGAAGCAAGAGGTTAGAGAACAGCAACCCCAAAGAAACACAAAAAAGTGCCACAATTCTATCATGGCTCGTCGATTCCAAAATAGTCCCAGATAGCGCAACCATCTACTATACAGGCACAACAACTCAAGATGGTTTTAAGAAAGGGACAATAGAGGCCAATGGGATTGTATGTACTTGTTGTCGAAGCTTTTTCACTGTCCCGGGTTTCCAAGTGCACACGGGAGGGAGAATTATTGACAATCCCTATGATGCAATCGGAGTTGATGGAATTCAAGGAGATGGTAGTATTACTCCCCTTTCACAATGTATGGAATCAGCTTTGAAAAAACGAGATGAACCAGAACACCATGGGATCAAACATGTCACCACGAAAGGATCAGATGGCGATATTTATGATGATGCGTGTATGTTATGTGCTGATGGAGGGAATCTGATTTGTTGCGAACAATGTAACTCGACATTTCACGTGAAATGCTTGGGCATGCAGGTAATTATAAGTTGAATTTGGTTTTGGTCTTCATTTGCAATACATGTCTTTCGTAAAATGAGACTTCTAGTGTGCAGGTGGTGCCTGATGAGCCATATTATTGTTCGTATTGCGCTTGCAAGTTATGTGGAAAGCCTGTTACCAAAAGGGATTCTTCTTGGCTCACTTGCTCTTTATGTGAAAAACAATGTATACGAATTAATTATAATATCTCGTATCCTTATCGAACACTAGAGAATTAATTAATTGTTTATGTAAATACAGATCATGTGAAGTGTTCAAAAGAGTCGTTAACGATCGACATTAATCGCTTTCCAAGAGCATTTTGTGAGAAAAGTTGTCGAAGCATTCATGAAAAGTTGGAAAGCAAGTTAGGAGTGAAAAGAATGCTTGAAGACGACTTGTCGTGGACTTTGCTGCACAGATTTGATAGAGAATATGGTTCTTACGAGGTTAGTGCAACCAAAAGACTCGAGTGCTACAGCAAGCTTGCGGTTGCATTCAGATTATTGACAGCTTGTTTTGAGCCCATAAGAGATCGACACACGAGAATCAACATGATTCGAAATGTAGTGTACAATTGTGGGTGAGTAATAATGAAAAAAAAATCAAATTTGATGGAAATTTCAAGACTTAATAGTTGATCATAATCATGGTTTAAAGATTTATTTAGGTCCGATTACCAACGGATAAATTTCCGTCGCTTTTTCACTGGTATAATTGAAAAGGGTGATGAAGTTATAGCAGTGGCATCAATCAGGTATATTTCATAAATTATGTCTTTAGGATTCATGGGAACTCGTTTTCTTGATGTGTTTTGCTTATTTTTTTAGAGTTCATGGAAGTAACCTAGCAGAGATACCATTTATAGCAACGGCTGAACCACACAGAAACAAAGGAATATGTGGCAAACTGTTGAATGGGATCGAATCTGTAAGTCATGGTTTAAGATTAGAGTACCTTTTTCATGTTTCTTGATCTTATCGATTTAGAAAATATGGTGGTTTGGTTATAGTATACGAATTGAATTGGCAGGATCTTCAAGATTTTGGAGTTAGAACGTTGGTTATCCCTTCTTCATCCGAGACGATAAGGGTTTGGAACGAGAAATATGGTTTTAATCTTCTAAAGGACGAGACAAAGAAAGAAATCATGAAACTGAACGTACTTATGTTTCATGATTGTTTAAGAATGCAGAAGACGATACGAGGTTATACCTTCCTTCTCTTTCTCTAGATCTGTGCACACACGTTTGCACGTATATATATACCTTAAGATGTTTGATTATACCTTCCTTCTCTTTGTCTAGATCAGGGCACCATTTAGTTTTATTGTAAGTGACATACAATAAATTCAATTAATTAATATTGACTAATGCATAACAACATTGCTTTCTTCATGCAGAAAGAATCGATTTAAACGCCGAACCACCTCAAGAGTATGACAGAAGAACAGTAGCATGTTGATTTTAACTTTTTTTAGAAGCAAGATATACTCTATACACTAATTTCATAATTATCAAACTTTGTTATGGATTGCTAACGGAATTATGATGCATTATCGAAAATTTTCACTACGACATATTTTTGAGAGATAGCTCCTGCTACAAAGTAGCTTCGCCCCTCACATATACTTAGCTTTGATAATGATGATTATAATATTAAGCTTTATATATATATATATATATATATATATATATATATATATATATATATATATATATATATATATATATATATATATATATATATATATATATATAACTATTGTGCGGACGTGTGGACAATGTTATTCTATGAGAATTATTATGAGAATAGACAGTTTGCTAATGTGAATACGTTCAACCTTACACAACTATCGTCATTTTCATTAATTCTCACTAATTCTTATTCATTTTTGTTCTCACGTATCGTTTTTTTTTTACTAATTTTCATTTTTACAGAATCCGACTCAATAAACATTATGACAATATTCTGTCAAAATGACAATAATAATAATAATAATAATTTATAATAACCTTATAGACGATTTAATTAGTACGAATGTGTGATAATAACAATAGTTACGTAAGATTGATCGTATTCACATTACAAAACAACATATTTTCTTTGTCATTTTCACAGAATAGCACTGTCCATACGCCCGCACAATAGATGTCAATCCATATTTTAACCTAGCTCTCTCTCCTTCTCTCTTTCTCTCTCTCTCTCTCTCTCTCTCTCTCTCTCTCTCTATATATATATATATATATATATATATATATATATATATATATATATATATATATATATATATATATATATATATATATATATATGAGTCAAGATCAAATAAAAAAGAAAATTTTGGTAGGAAGGTAAGATAAAAAGTTTTTTTCTACATATTTTTTTAGCGAACAAACAAAATGAATCATTAGATGATTCACAAGAAAAAATTCCCAAAAAAACATTTTCATGATTCATTTTTAAGTAAATCAAGAAAAAAATTCACTTTTATGACATTTTTAGTGAATAACAACAAAATCATTGTATAAATGAATCATCTAAATGTTTTTTTGAATTTTTTTTTTTGTGAATCATGTTATTTTTAATTCATCTAGTGATTCATTTATTTTGTTCGTCAAAAAAATATGTAAGAAAAAAAATTTCTTACCTTCCTACCAAAAAAAAATCTTACCGGATATATATATATATATATATATATATATATATATATATATATATATATATATATATATATATATATATATATATCCGGTAAGATTTTTTTTTGGTAGGAAGGTAAGAAATTTTTTTTCCTACATATTTTTTTGACGAACAAAATAAATGAATCACTAGATGAATTAAAAATAACATGATTCACAAAAAAAAAAATTCAAAAAAACATTTAGATGATTCATTTATACAATGATTTTGTTGTTATTCACTAAAATTGTCATAAAAATGAATTTTTTTCTTGATTTACTTAAAAATGAATCATGAAAATGTTTTTTTGGGAATTTTTTTTTGTGAATCATCTTACAAATGAATCATTTAATGATTCATTTTGTTTGTTCGCTAAAAAAACATGTAGAAAAAAACTTCTTATCTTACCTTCGAGCGTTCAATCGAAAGTATTTTTTATTGAGAGAACATTTGAAAACAAATTTGAACCTCACAATATTTTAAAATTAAAATAATTAAATAATATTAATATAAATAAAAAAATAAGTAAAAAATTAAAAAATCTCAATAACCAACACCACTCACCACCCGACAACACCACCCACCACCACCACCAGTCACTGCTACCCACCTCCACTACCCATCACCACCACCCCTACCTACCACCAACGAAAATTACCATCACCATCACCCGCCACTACAAAAAATATGTCATTTAGTGGCACACAAAAAGTGTCACTAAAAACCCAAAAATATGCCACTAAAGGTTTTTTTAGATAATTAGCGGCAAACAAAATAAGTGCCACTAGAAACGCTCCCACTAAAACCCTTTAGTGGCACTTTTTGTTTTTGTCGCTGCAGTTTTCTAAACCATTAGTGGCACTTTTTTATTTGTCACAATAAAAAGAAATGCTTTTGTGGCACATATTTTGTGCCGCTGAAAGCTCATGTGGTTCAAGAATTCAAGTTACTTTTAGTTACACATTTTTAGATTTTAGTGGCATTTTTTTTATCACAATACAAAAAAATATTACAACATTTTTTATGTCGGTAAATACTAATGAGATTCTATAATTTAAGCTACTTATATCTACTTAAATTTTATCTATAATATAAAATAAAATAAATAATTAAATTATAGCACGTAGAAAATACTAAAAAAATTCATTGTTTTTGATAAATATTTTTGAACTTTTTGAATCAAATATCCAAGTAAATGTCAAATACGGCTAAACATCTGAAAATTCATCTACAGATCCTTGGGTACTTAAGGCTTGCAACGGCTTGTAGGGAAACCTGCATAATAGCAACATACAAAAAACATGAAAATTGTTATCACTATTTCTGTCCCACTTTTAAAGTAATAGCAACATACTTTGAAAGTAGGTTGCTATACTGAAAGTATAACAACCTACTTCCAAATGTTGCTATTACTTTGAAAATGGGACAAAAAACAAGGTTTAAAGAAAAGCAAGGAGTAAACGGCATGAAATAATTACAAACAAAATAAAACGATAATATAAGTAAAAATAGAAGAATATAATAATACCTCTTCGTGAGCCGGTTGAGCAGGTGATTTGTCCTTGAAATATGGGATTCATTTGTTTTTTTCTGTCATTTATCAAAAGATATTAAATATAAAATTTATGTAAAATAAAAAAAAACATTTTTGATGAGAAAAAATCATCATACAATTTATATAATTTTTTTAAAAAAAAAGAGTTTTATAAAAAAAAAAACTTACAAGATTCTTTGTCATTTCTGCCACATCTCACCTCGGACTCCCTGCATAATCTTGTAAAGTAGTTGACTTTATTGGTGCATTACCAGGGGCGAGTGAAAATGCTTCAAAAAAATAAAAATAAAAAAATAAACATAAAAATAAAAAAACATTATAGTACATTGCTACTTTTAAAGGGATATGGACAATAGATGTAGTACCTGAGAACTTTGAAGAATGAGAGCCCTAGAGAACTGAAGTGGAAGTGAAAAGTGCACCTATAAAACATAATATATGACCTTAATTTAACAAACTTTCGAGCTTTATGAAACTTATCATACCAAAATTTTTATAACTTTATTAAATTATTATCATACAAATGTGAATACGCCAGAGCAAGCTAGAACAAAATACCTGGTTAGATATTAATTTTAAACATGGAGCTGAAGTCATTGCTGAATACTTTCTACCCATAGGATATATAATCCGAATTGATTCAACACAAAGCTTAAAATGTTAAGAGAAATGACAATAAAAAAAATCTAAATATACAAACATAAATAAGATTATCTGTAAGTATATCTAAAGTTGATGACGCCAAGTGGACCCTGCAACCATTTTATTCAAATCCATCTCCAACAAAGGCATTGCAAATTTTACCTCTTCTGGCTACACTATAGCTGAATAACAACATCATTACATAATTTAAAATTTTGATAATCAAGTGAAGGTATATAACTCATATGAAAATACCTTGCCAACATCAGAGCTCATATACATTTCGATTCCCTCTTGAGAATAAATAGTGTTTCTTTCAAACGTTAGTCTTTCATCACCATTTCTAACACACTTTTTCTGGTATGCTATGTATAAATGTCTGCAGTGGAAAACATAAGCATATACATATAAATGGGTAATATCAAATATCTAATTATCCATGATGTAACCATTTTGAGAAAGGTTATTGTAAGGGGTAAAATAGTAAAATACCTAAGTTCATGAATTAGAGACAAGAGCTTAGTTGGATCTTTGCAATTGAGCAATTTCATTCGGATTTCCTCCACCGGCATGATATGGTCTAAAGTTTCCAACTTCAGGTAATAAACCTTGTGAATCAATATTCTATTTCTTGTCCACATTTCAAATATGATCAGGTAATAAACCTTGTGAATCAAACAAATCAAGAATAATCTCACTAAAAACAAAGTTTGTGAATATATTGATTAATTTTTTGAATTTGAAATGACATATCCTTCGTAGGTCCAAGATATTACTGTATGATCGCATGCTACATGCTGCAAATGGAGTGTGATTCAAGAAATCAGACATGACATATAGAGGTTCTTACATATTTCAGTTCTCCATGTTAGTATGTTTTATGTTCTACATATTTGTCTGATTAATCAATGTTATAATATTCATATGCTTAAGGTAGTTATGTAATCTTAAGTTAAACCAGATTCATTACTTTCATATATATATATATATATATATATATATATATATATATATATATATATATATATATATATATATATATATATATATATATATATATATATATGAATTCTTCACATTACACACAAATCTAATAAATATATTACAATAGAATAACGATTGATTAAGCAACTAAGCTTTTCACAATCGAATTTGACCAAAATTAAATCCATGACATAAGACTAAATTGTGTCCAATTGAATACATTAAGATTAGAAGTAGAAAGTTAGGAGTAGAAATTGAAAACTTAACTCAGTGTACAAGAGCTGGAATAACAGGATTACAGCTAAACTCGACATGAAATACCTGTTGGGGAAGAGATGCCGACGTTGTTCAAAACTACCGCAGCATCGATGGCGTAGGGAGATGATGAACGGGACGACAGCGACGTGATTATGTGGTGGCGACGACCTGGAAGAACGTGGCGACGAACTGGAAGACGGCAGTGTGATGGTGCAGCGACGATGACCGAAGGTTGGTGATTGTACGCTCAAACCATTGTTATCAGCACGAGTGGGTTTAGGTCTAAACTATTTGGGGCATATTGGTAAGAATGGATAGTTATAGATTAATACGTTACCTAAAATAATTTCTGTTCAATAAAAAACAATTAAAATAACTTTTTTTATCTAAATTTAATTCCATTAAACCTTATAGTGGCACATTGCTTGAATAACTTAGAAAACGAAGTCTATTATATGTTAACTAGATCATTTTAAATAACATAGAAAACAAAGTAGGCGAGTGTCCCTGATTGTCTTAGTTTACAAAGATAAATATATATTTTTTTTAATTTATTAAACGTAAAGGTCACCATGTTTATCTTTTTTCCAATATATATATATATATATATATATATATATATATATATATATATATGGTAAATTTTTAATAAGATATAATTTTTAGTGGCATATTAAAGCATTATGTCATTTATAATAATGAAGTATTAGTGGCATAAGCTGGTAAAAGCCATTAAATCTATTAATTTTTATAATGGCACATAAGATATGCCACTACAAACATGCTATAATGGCACATCATGCATATGCCATTAAAAATGTGTTCCACTAAATGACATTTAGTTTGTAGTGCGCCACTGCCAACTACGACCACCATCCACCACCACCACCCATCACCACCGACCACCACCACCCGCCACCAGCACCCCCACCCATCACCCACCACCACCACCACCATCACCAACTATCACCACCACCCTTACCCACCATCCACGAAAACCACCACCCACCACCATCACCACCACTCGCCACCGCCAACCACAACCACCATCCACCATCACCACCGACCACCACTTGCCACCACCACCACCACCACCCACAACCACCCACCAACACCACCACCACTCACATCCACCACCCATCACTACCACTTACCCACCACCCACCATTATGACCACCACCCGCCACACCAACCATTATGACCACCGCTCGCCACCACCACCAACCACCACCCATCACCACAACCTACCACCCGTCTCCACCACCCACCACCACCCCCACCCACCCATCACCACCACCTATCACCACCACCCGCCTCCACCACCACCACCAATTTCCACCCACCCCTAAATTTGTTTTCGCGTTGTCGGTTCAATAATTTTTCTCATATATATTCTCATGTATATAATCACATGTGATTATATGTATTTAATCACATATGATTTATATGGACAAGATTCGTTTTTGTCCATATAAATTGTATGTGATTAGATACATATAATAACATGTGATCAAATATATGAGAACAACTATTTAATCGAGAAAGCGAAAATGAAGTTTGTACACATAAATCATATGTGATTAGATACATGTGATTATATATATCTAATCACATATTATTTAATCACATATGATTAAAGTGGGCAAAGAACAACTTTTGAATCAAGAACACAAAAACAAATCTTGCGCATATAAATCATATGTGGTTATATACATATAATCACATGTGATTAAATACACGAAAACAAATATTGAATCGAAAACCCAAAACGAATATTGTCCATATAAATCATATGTGATTAGATACGTATAATCACATATGATTAAATACAAGAACAACTATTGAATTGAGAATGCGAAAATGAAACTTGTCCACATAAATCATATGTGATTAGATACATATAATCACTTGTGATTATTTGTATTAAATCACATATGATTTATTTGGACAATGTTCACTTTTTCATTTTCGATTAAATAGTTGCTCTCGTTTATTTAATCACATGTGATTATATGTATCTAACCACATATGAATTATGTGAAAAAAATATCGTTTTCGTGTTCTTGATTCAATAGTTTTTCTCGTGTATATAATCACATTTGATTGTATGTATTTTATCAAATGTGATTTATATGGGAAATATTTTTTTTGTCTGAATAAATTATATCTGATCAGATATATATAATCACGTGTGATTAAATACTATAGAATAACAAATATAAATCTTATCCATATAAATCATAGGTGATTATATGTTTGAATCACATACGATATATGTGAACAATATTCATTTTCGCCTTTTCAATTCATTAGTTGGTCTCGTGTATTTAATCATATGTGATTATATATGTAATCATATATGATGTATATAGAAAAAAATCGTGTTTTTTGTTTCAACAGTTGTTCTTGTGTATATAATCACATGTGATTATATGTATGATGTATATAATCACATATGATTTATATTTGACAAGATTCTTTTTCATGTTTTTGTTTAATAATTTTTTTCATGTATTTAATTACATGTGATTATAAGTATTTAATCACATACGATTAATGTGGACAACATACATTTTTGCGTTCTTGATTCAATAGTTGCTCTCGTGTATTTAATCACATGTGATTATATATATATATATATATATATATATATATATATATATATATATATATATATATATATATATATATATATATATATATATATATAATCACATATTATTTATGTGGACAACATTCGTTTTTGTGTTCACGATTCAATACTTATTATTGTGTATTTAATCAAATTAGATGTATCAATTCACATATGATTTATATGGATAATATTCGTTTTTTGCATTCTCGATACAATATTTTTTTTTTCATGTATTTAATAACATATGATTTATATAGAAAAGATTTGTTTTCGCGTTTTCTTTTGAATAGTTATTTTTGTATATTTAATCACATGTGAATGTGTGTGTGTGTATATATATATATATATATATATATATATATATATATATATATATATATATATATATATATATATATATATATAAGATTAATTTTATTTTTTTCGATCCAATATTTGTGTTGTGTATTTAATCACAATTGATTATGTGTATTTAGAAAAAATGTATTTATACGATATATCTTTTGTAAACACAAAATATTTTTAAAAATAATTTTCTATTCATAAAATACGTTCTTATGAATTAATACACTCTTTAATCTATAAAACTTTATTTGTTTTATTTTTTTTATTTAAATAAGTCCAACAATTAAATTTATTAATGGATACAAGATACAAAAAATGATTCAAAATTCATCTAAATATTAAACCAATGAGAAATAACCCAAAGCTTAATTCCATTGTTTATGCAGCCCAAATTAAATTTAACCTAGCTATAATCATTGAAAAGTCAAAGTAGAGAATCTAACCTCATCTCATTTCACACCGAAAAAAGTAACAGGCGATTTCCAGTAGGATCTGCTTTCTCTTTCGGCCAAACCTTCATGTCAAGTAGCTCCCTCCTCCGAAGAATCTTTCTTCTCTGGTGAATCATTAGTGTCCGATGGTGTTGGTGCGTATTAACTAGACGCCGCCACTATCAACTCATCTGAGCTAGATCTCAAGTGGCGACTCATCTGTTCTGATTTATAAAACCTTTGACGTTCAAAGATCTCGTTGTAGGTCAATGATTCTGATACTAGGACCGTCTCTATCACGGAAATCGACCGCTATCCACCCTCAGGATCAGGCTCCGCGTGAGATGGAAGGCAGCGAACTGCCACTGGTGACGGAGTGTGATTCGCTCCTTCATTTCTTCGAATATCCTCTCAAATAGAGGGAGGCGATGGAAGATGGAGATAAATGAAAAGGCGATTTTCGATGGTCGAAGACCGAGGGAGATGGCAACAACAGATCTGGAGAGAGTGAAGAGGCGTCGGTCCGGTGGTTCTTATGGCTTATAGTTGTTCCGACGGTGTTCTGGTGGTTCTGTCGACGACGTAATGGTGGCTCCGGCAGCAGCTTAATGGTGGTTCTGACGGTCTAGATCTAACTTAACATAACAAAGAGTTTGTAGATTATGTGACAAATATAATTATTTTTATTAAAAGCTTTTTGTTATACTTCTAAAAAATTTAATTTTTAAAACTAGTGGTTCAAATTTGTTCTCAATTGTTCTCGATTTAAGAAATGTTCTCATATATATATATATATATATATATATATATATATATATATATATATATATATATATATATATATATATACACAGAGAGAGAGAGAGAGGAACGACAAATCAAACGTACTCCTAATATCTCCTATGTCGCGGAAGGGAATTGAAATATATTAAGCTATATATGGATATACAAGTTTATATCTTACTTTTTGTTATTATGTAATGCAAATTGCAACTTTTATTAGTAAAAAATTTATCACTTGAACTTCTTCAACATCTCTTTTTATAAGTAAGCCAAGTAAAACATGTGATGGATATTAATTAATCCAATTTTATCAAACGCATGTTTAGCAAAACAAGCTGGAAGTCGGTAACTAGTAGCTTTTGGATTATAATATTATATAAATATCAAAAGGTTTTCAAACGCATTTGATGGAATTAATTAATCCAGTTTTATCAAACGCATGTGTAATATTATATAAAAATCAAAAGGCTTTCGAAATCCACTTGAAGTAGCTTTTGAATTAAAATCTTTTTGTTTAAAATAAAAGCTAAAAGTTAGTCATGTTGTGAGTAGTAAGTTTAATGGATAGAGTTTCCATACTTAAAGTAGTATAATTTTTTTTGAACCGCAAACTCTCACATATTAATCCTACTTTTGATTCTATGCCTTTTGTCCACCACATGATTTGAACTCTCGAGCACTTAGGGGAGAGACATATTTTCAATACACATGATACCTACTGGTTTTAATTGAGAGAAATCCAGAAAATTTTCCCTACAAAATTCCTTAATTTGTTCCTTCTTCCTCTCTATATCTACGAGTGGTTTTGTTTGATATCCAAATTCCCTTCATCTCGTTACCCTTCATTTGGTATCAGAACTAGGTGAATGTCTATGTATATATCTCGTAACACCATGGATGCCTCTAAGAACAAAGACAAACAATTCATGCTCCATTATCTGATACTCGCCAAAAACAACTACACCGTATGGGTAATTAAAATGAAAGTATTCATGTAAGAACAAGGCATCTACTACATCATTGAATCCATAAACGCGAGAGAAGTCATGGATGTACGTATAGATAAAAATGGCTATATCAACCATTCATAAGGGAGTACTATGGAATTTTTGTTATCATTGGTGGAGAATGAATCGACGAATGAGGCGTGAGACCTTGAAAACCATGTATATGGGTGTGGAGAGAGTGGAGACTACAAAAGTACATTCTTTGAAGGTCAAGTTTGAGGCATTAATAATGAACTAGACCGACTCAATTGAAGAATTTACTATGAAGTTGAACTACCTGATGAACAACATCTGGGCCTTAGGAGACAAGAGCAAGGAGTGATATGTAGTGAAAAACCTACTACATGCAGTTTTATTGAAGTTTCACCAAACCACTTAAGCAATCGAGCTATTTGGAGACTTAGATCGTATGTCTATCAAAAAGAGATCAGTAGCCTAAGGACTCAAGAAGAGAAGATTTGAGGACCCAAGCACAATGATGATAATAATTTTTTGTTCACTCATGACGAATAGATGACTAGGTAAAAAAAAGTGGTGATGACTGGTGTGTCGTTTTCTAATAAAAAGGAATTAACCACTTACTGCTGAAAGTGGATCATTGGAAAGGGCATGGTCGTAGTAACTATGGTACAAAAGAAGGTTTCCATGGCGGTGATTCGATCAAAAAACAACATGAGGGTTGTGGTCTCATTTGGAGTCATGATAAGCATACAATCAAGTGCGACATATATGAAGATTGTGGAAACTAGTAAACCCCTTGGGAAAGAAATCAGGAGGTAAATCTATCCTAAACTCACAAAAATGAATCGGTGTTATGCTTGGTTGTGCATAAAGAAGTTATTATAAATGAAGAAAATGTAACACCAAAGTTGTTAATGATGCAAAATTAAAATGGTTTAAATTCGAACATGTGGTGCTTAAATAATGGAGCAAGTAGCTATATGATAAGACGATTATTAAATTTATATGAAATAGATACATGTGTTAGAGGGAATGTGAAGATAGGTAATGGCTCGAGGGTACTCATGTAAGGCAAAACATCTATACACTTGCACTGTAAAAATCAAGAAAAGTGTTGAAATTATAAGTTAGACTTAATATATAATTAATGTGGTAATTTAGTGTAACGGATATAAAGTAGTTATTAGGGGTATGGTAATCAGCTTCTTCTAAGGGTTACAATGTTTTCTTCTAAAGGTTGCATCGATGCATGTATTTATATATTTAGTGTTTGAAATATTGTATGTTGGTTGTTGTGTGATATAATAAAAGGTCTTTATTTCCAAGTACATAACTCACCCTCTTGGTGAATTCTTTCCATAATCTTTCTTACATATTTGTGTTATTTTATGATTGAATCCCAACAAAAAGAAGGTATTATGTGATGTCTTTTGTATCCCAAGTCTATATTTCAACATCATTAGCTTGAAGCAACTTGATGAAGATGTAAGCAAGGTGTTCATGCATGGGGATATTTTATGGGTTTATATGGAGACAAAGGTGAAATTCGTATAAAGGTAAAATGCTCCCTAAACAGGTCGTATAAAAGACTGTTGGAATATGTAAACCAGCTTGTTTGTTGTCGGAAAAGCTTAACCTAACATGGCTTTGGCATAAACGCCTTGGCTATGTTAATGTTCAATATATGAAGCTTATGAACCACAAAAAATGGTCACTGAACTACCAAAATTCAATCCACCAGCTCGAGTTTGTAACTATTGCGTAATAAGTTAACAAGAATGTACATGGTTCCCATCACATGAAAAATTTAGATTCGAGAAGGTTCTATAAAATTTTCATGGTGGAATTTATGGTCCAATCACGCCACGTACACATACCGGTAATCTCTATTTTATTATGTTAGTCGATGACTATTCAAGAATGATGTGGTCATTTATGTTAAAAACGAAATATGAATCATTTTATTACTTCAAGAACTTTTGTTTTTTTCGAGAATAAATCAAGAAAAAAATTGTGCATGTCCAGAACTGATTAGGGAGGAGAGTTCCACTCGAAAATATAGGAAACTTACTGTCAATAGAATGATACCTCATGAAATCTAACGATACATTACTCGTCACAACAAAATGGCATCATGGAAAAGCAAAACCGAACAATGGTTGATATGGTAAGAAGTTAACTTAAACAAATAAATTTACCAACATGTTTGTGGGCGAAGGCATTCGATGCTCCACCTACATACTTAACTAAGTGATGAAAGAAGCGCTTCAGAACCTAACTCCGTATGAGGCATTGCCAGAAAAAAAACCAAACCATAAACACTTAAGGGTGTTTGGGTGAATCGCTTACATGAAAATCACCATTGTCCATTTAAATAAACTCGATGAATGGAACAGACTTTAGGACTAAATCATACGTTTGTATGATCCGGATTTTGAAAAAAAAAATCCATGTTAGCTAGCACGTATATTTTGATAAAGAAATACATTAAACATGGGGTTCAACAAGTACACACAACTTAGCACATGTATAACCTTTAGTTTTACTATTAAAGATGAAGACTCATGTAACACTTGAATTTGGGTATGTTCATTTTTAACCCTTTATATTAAAAAGCATTGAATTTTGGTCCTTTTGGCTAGTACGTGGGGCGTACCATAGTGTACGCTTGGCGTACTAGCTGGAGATTGATCGCGGGCATCGACCACATACGCTGGGCATACGTGGGTTACGCTGGGCATATGCTGGCCAGGAGCAAACCCTAATTTTTAGGGTTTGTGCCCTATTTAATCTTCATTAACCCACCTTCTGGACATTTTAGACCAGCCTCCACCCTTTGAAAACCCTAATTCATCCCTTTTCCTTTGTGTGGTGCTTTTGAGCTTTGTTTTGAACTTTGGTGGGTTTTGTGCATCTTGAAGTTGTAGAAGAAGAAGTTTGAAGACTCATTCCTTGGAGGAGAGCTTAGAGATCCAGATTTAGCTCCATCATTTGGTGACTTTTGAGGTATAAAGTTCATACCTTGCCTAGTCTTTGCATTAATCTACCCTTTAGCTTGTTTATGGTCATTTTGGTCCCTTTTGGTTGGTCTTGATGAGTTAAGGCCGTTTTAGAAGCTAAACCTTGTAGATCTAGACGTTTTAAGGGTCCCTTGAGCATAAAAATGAAAACTTTGTGGTATTTATGGACTCATGCATGTGATAAGTCATTTGTTAAGCTCTTTTGAGCTTTAAGAGCCTCATTAAGTCATGCATGCATGTAAAGTTGCCAATTTTACGTGATAAACCACATTAATGAAGTCAGATCTGATTGTTGGGTTGGATTCTTAATCGATTAAGGGTTGAATGATGGAAGTTGGCCAAGCTGGGGAGTACGCTGGGCGTACAATCTAGTACGTTGTGCGTACAAGCCCCAAAGCGTACGAGCTGAGTACGCCCTGCGTACTCAGCAGATGGACTTCGGAATCTTGGGCTCTCGGTTTTGGGCCATGTTTGGACTTAGGTTATTAGGGCCATGTTGGGCCATCAAATTTTATTTGGGTTGATGTTTTTATTTTGGGTTCACTTGGATTAAGTCCCATAAAGCGACTTGGGTCCAATTTGGACAATTAGGCTTTGGGGTGACCATTTTGGAATTAGGCCTTCTAGTGTAGCTAGTTGGGCCTTGGTCTTGGACCAAGCTAGGTAAAGGGTAAAATGGTATTTTTACCCTAATTTAGACTGATGGTTATGGATTGGAATCCAATTATTAGTTGGATGTTATTGGTATTGATAGCACGGGGATTTATCGGACCAGCAGCCAGCGATTTATCAGTGTTATTCAGCAGTTCGAGGTGAGTTTCCTCACTGGGTTTAGTGAGTCTATGGCACCAATGCCGGCCCACGATATGATATGTTAGGATGCTTGATGTCTGTGTGATTCTTGCATGGGTATGTGCTTGTATGCTTACGGGGCAGGGCCCGATGATTATTCTATATGCTTTTACCTGGTTATGCTTATATGATTTTTCTGTTGGGTGGGGCTCGTTATACGAGTTAGCGCGAGGCCCGTTATACTCGGTGGGCGGGGCCCTTTATGCGAGTTAGGGTGAGGCCCGTTACACTCAGTGGGCGAGCTCGTTATGTGAGTCAGGGCGGGGCCTGTCACACTCATCGGGCGGGACCTATTATATGTTTGACATGTATGGTATGTGGTATTTGGGGGAAATTCACTAAGCTTCGTACTTATGGTTTTCAGTTTATGTTTTAGGTACTTCCGGTGCAAAAAGGAAGAGCTCGGGGTGATTGCAGTGCACACACGATATAGTTCTGCATGTTCATGATAACTTTGATAATTTCTGATGTTTTGATACAATTGATCCTTTTGAGATTTATGTTGATGTTTTGGGATAGTGTTTTTTTAATTGAAAAATAAAATTTTTGGGTCGTATTTTTGGGATGTTACAATTTGGTATCAGAGCCTTGGTTTGAGGGATTTAGACATACTCTCGGGTGTCTGAACTCAAACTGAGGATTTGGTAAAGTTTTTTTTCAAAAAGAAAATTTAAAAAAAAAGGTTTTCTAATACAAGAGAGGGTGTTGTGCATGCAATCGACCGAGCTCAAGTAAGTTTCCCCAAAATACCCATACATGTTACCTGATATGATTTGATTTGTGAACTTATGAATCGCATGCTAGTTAGGGCTAAGGATCTGCTCAATAGCTAGGAGAGATGCCTTTGTATGCCTATTATATGAGCTTGTAGACTTGCATGCTAGTACTGACCAGTCAGTGATAAGATGGCCTGATTAGGTTATGCTTGGTTATGATTACTTGATGCTTAAATGTTGCTTGCTTTGTGCTTCCTAGGAGTTCTCGCTAGTTTTAGCCAAGATTGTAAAAATCGCTCGCCGGTAGCTTGACGGTTGACTGGTGTTAAGGGATTGATCGGTCTTGGCGGAGATTAATCGTGAATTAATCGGGGACCATAGACTATTAATAAAATATTAAAATTAAACAAATATTAATATATCTTAAGAAAAACAAGTACTTCAAAATTAGAAAATAAGAAAATTTGTAATGTGAAAATTTGAAAATATGAAAATATGAACATTTTGGTATAATATTTGAAATTTTAAAAATTTGAAAATTTTGGAGTAAAAAAAAGTTGATTTTTTGAATTTTTTTTATAATTTTTTTGACCTTTTTTGACATTTTTTACTTTTTTATACTTTTTTCAAAATTTTTAACTTTTGTTGACTTTTGTTGACCGATTAATCCCGCCAAGATCGATTAATCCCGCCAAACCCGATTAATCCTAAATTTCCGATTAATGCCCTAATCCTCGACGGTTGGAGAATGCCAAGCGATTAATCCACGATTAATCCCGATTTTTGCAACCATGGTTTTAGCTAACTAGTAAGAGAATATGTTAAGTTATATATTACTAAGACTAGATAATTTTAGAAGGTTAGGTTTTAACTGTATTACGCAGCTCTTGTTTGAGTCCAACTGTTGTAGTGCGAGACCTCTCATTCGAAGAATTATCTGGTTGTGGTGATAGGTAATTGTATTTGTGAGCTAGTTAGAGGAAGTTAGTAGGAGTTCCTTCTGCAGATGATGGCGGAGAGTGGTGTGGAGTTTGCCATAGGAAAACCTAGGAAGAGATTTAGTGTTGGGAGCCTTATCTTGATGAGGGTTAACTGTTTGGATATAAAGTGACTTGTCGGATTCAAGGCAATCCTTGAGGAAAGTACGGATAGATGTGGAAGGTAGTTTGGGCCCATACTACTGGAAGCAGAGGATCTGTACTCGAGTCAAGGAGAGCTGCGATGAAACCAGGAAGCTTGTAGAGTTTTGTAATCCCTCGATATATTTTGATGTGTATTCTGATGGTTTATATGGTCTATTTTTAGTATGGTGACTCTACGAGGCAAACTGGTTGGCAGTTCTGGTGCTAGGGAGGGCTCGAGCTCAGGTTCTAGAGTCGGAAAGTTGGGTGATCCGACGAGGGAGTTCCATTAGTATGAGATTACGCGTAGCATTCTCGAGCAAACTCATGTGATCTTCGGTATGATCAAGAAGGGTATTGTGGAGTTGTTGGAGGATTGTTTGAGCTCTTTCTATTCTAACATGACAGCCTTGATTGGGGCGCGTTCCTTGACCATCAGGGAGTTTCGGGTATGTGGAGCTCCAGACTATGACGGGGCGAAGGACCCGATAGAGAGGAGGAGGTGGTTAGCGGATGTTGCTAACGCCTTCCGCACCAGCAGTTGTCCCGAAGGAGCAAATGTCAGACTTGCTTCCTATCTTCTGAAGGACAGGGCACGAGATTGGTGGGAGGAGGTTGGGCGCGTTGTTGGTGATGAGGTTGTTGATAAAATATCATGGGATGATTTTACGACGAGATTCAGGGATGAATTTGCACCGGTGATCGAGGTGCAGCAGTTGGCGCGGGAGTTTTAGGATCTCCGCCAGACTACTAAGACGGTGGCTGAGATCACCGCGATGTTTCATGAGAGGGAACTACTGGTTCTACAGTATGTCGCGGATGAGGAGATGAACAAAGGAGAGGTATCATGAGATGTTGAGGAGTGATATTCGGCAGTTTGTGAGCCGCTACAGCTGCAGGACACTGGAGAATATGATAGTGAGGGCTAAGGAGAGAGAGAGATTGATCTTAAGATGGAGAAGAAGAGGAAGCCAGATTTTATCCCGAGTGTAGACGGTTCGGGAAAGAGGCCCAAGGTTGTTGATACGAGAGAGAAGGGCCAGTAGGGCCGGGGCTGGTGGGGCAAGTGCGGCAGGACGCACGATGGGGCGTGCAGGGTGGGTGGTTCTGGCTGCTTCAAGTGCGGCCAGATAGGTGATATCAGCATGAATTGTACTACTACTACAACCACCACCCTGGTATCTAATCTGATTTACTTTCAATGCAATCAGAGGGGCCACAAGAAGGCTCATTTTCTGAGTTTCGCTGCAGCAGGACCGATGTTAGCACCTGCACCTGCAACTCTACAGATTACTGACGGCTGCCTGGGCAAGGCGGATGCACCTGTGGTGAAGAGCAGGGTTTTCCAGTTGATAGCCGAGGAGGCTCGTGCAGCTCCTGACGTGGTGACGAGTATGTATCTTCTCCTTATATCTTTATTTATATTGAATTGCCTGCTTATATTTAAGTGTTTTATTTTAGAATCGTTCCCCGTGAACGGTATTTCTGCTTTGGTATTGTTTGATTCAGGGGCTACCTGATCCTTTGTGTCGATTGCGCTTAGCAAGAGGTTTGTCGGAGCTCGAGGGGAGCTGGATTGTCCATTAGATGTCGAGATTGCAGATGATCGATATGTCCGGGTAACGAGGGTTCACCGGGGTTGTACCCTTCAGATGTTCAGTGATCAGTATCTGATTGATTTGGTTCCCATCCCTTTGTGTGGGAACAAGGTTATTGTAGGTATGGATTGGTTGAGCCCCAATGGGGCAGTGATCGATTGTGAGCAGCAGTTAGTTCGAATTTGAACCCCAAGTGGGGGAGAGTTATTGTTTCAGGGAGAAAGAGCTCACAGTGGGCCGCATTTGTGTTCAACAGTGAGGGCCAGACATTATATTCAACAAGGTTGTTCAGTATTTGTCGCCTATGTTATGGATACCCGGGATAAGGGTAAGGCGACCGTGTATGACGTTCTGATTGTGTGGGAGTATGCCAATGTATTTCCAGAGGATTTGTCTGGGGTGCCTCCGGAGAGGCAGGTTGAGTTCAGGATTGATCTGGTCCCAGGTGTGGCTCTGATAGCCAAGGCACCGTATCGGTTGGCTCCTCCCGAGATGCTGGAGTTGTCTACAAAACTACAGGAGATGTTAGACAAGGGATTCATCTGACCGAGCAATTCGCCAGGGGGAACGCCAATCTTGTTTGTGAAGAAGAAGGATGGGTCCCATCGTATGTGCATTGCCTACCGGGAGCTGAATAAGGCAACAATAAAGAACCTTTATCTACTCCCGAGGATTGATGATTTGTTTGACCAGCTTCAGGGTGCATTTTGGTTCTCCAAGATCTATTTCCGATCGAGTTATCATCAGATTAGGGTTAGAGATGAGTATGTGCAGAAGACAGCTTTCTGGACTCGTTACGGTCATTACGAGTTCGTGGTGATGCCTTTTGGGCTCACCAATGCTCCGGCCGCGTTCATGGATCTCATGAACCGCGTGTGCAGGCCGATGTTGGATCGGTTTGTGATTGTATATATTGATGATATCTTGGTCTATTTTAAGACCCAAGAGCAGCACGAGGAGAACCTGAGGGAGGTGCTGGAGACTTTGAGGAGGGAGAGACTTTTCACAAAGTTCTCCAAGTGTGAGTTTTGGTTGCACGAGGTGCAGGTTTTGGGGCACCTTATCGACCAGAATGGTATTCTATTCGATCCGACCAAGGTTGAGGTCATGATGCGGTGGGAGGTTCCGAGGTCTCCATCTAAGATTCGAAGTTTCCTTGGCCTAGGAGGTTATTATCGGAGATTCATCCAGGATTTCTCCAAGATAGTTATTCCTTTGACTTGGCTGACAAAGAAAACGGTTACATTTCGCTAGGGGCCTGAGCAGCAGGAAACTTTTGAGACCTTGAGATAGAGGTTGTGTGAGGCACCGATTTTGACCCTGTCAGAGGGTGTTGAGGATTTTATGGTCTATTGTGATGCATCGATCACGGGTTTGGGAGCAGTGTTGATGCAGAGGGGTCGCGTGATCACTTACACTTCAAGGCAGCTGAAGCCTCATGAAGCGAATTATCTGACGCATGATTTGGAGCTGGGGGTGTGATTTTCGCCCTCAAGATTTGGTGGCATTACCTCTGTGGGTCCCGTTATACTATTTATACGGATCCCAAGAGCCTGAGGCATCTGATGGATCAGCCAAATCTGAACCTGAGGCAACGCCAGTGGTTGGATGTAGTGAAGGATTATGATTGTGAGATCCTTTATCACCTAGGAAAGGCCAATGTAGTGGTCGATGCTCTCATCCGCAAGGCGGTCGTGGCTCCGTTTAGGGATATATGTTTGAGGATGACCGTGATTAATCCACTTTTGGAGCGGATTCGTGTGGCTCGGGCAGAGGCTATTAAGGAAGAGCACCTGAAGAGTGAGTGTATTGTGGGTCAGGTGGTTTCCTTCTATTATGATAGTTGTGGGCTGTTTACTCTTCATCCGCAGGTTTGGTTTCCATATTGGGGCGGTGTACGCCAGGTTCTGATGGAGGAGGCGCACAAGTCTAGGTTCTCCATTCAACCTGGGGCGACGAAGATGTATAGGGATCTTTGTCCTGATTATTGGTGGCCCTGCATAAAGCGGGATGTGGCATGGCATGTAGAGCGGTTCATGACTTGCAGGAAAGTCAAGTTCGAGCATCAGCGACCTCACGGAAAGATGCATCCGTTGGAGATTCCCGTATGGAAATGGGAGGATATTACCATGGATTTCATCACGAAGTTACCCCGGACTACGTGCGGAGTGGATTCGATTTGTGTCATCATGGATCGTTTGACCAAGAGAGTGCATTTTATTCTGATTCAGGAGAGTATTTCTGCATAGAAATTAGCCGAGGTTTATATCAGGGAGGTTGTGGCATGTCATGGGGTGTCGGTTTCGGTGGTTTCAGACAGATATGTCCGGTTTACTTCCAAGTTTTGGAAGAGGTTCCATGACGAGTTGGGTACTCGTCTCCATTTCAGGACAGCATTCCATCCGCAGATCGATGGTTGGAGCGAGTGTACGATTCAGACATTAGAGGATATGCTTCGCGTGAGTGTTTTGGACTTTGGTGGGAGTTGGGATATGTATCTTCTGTTAGAGGAATTTTCGTATAACAACAATTATCACACCAACATTGATCGACCTCCTTTTGAGATGCTCTATAGGAGGAAATACAGGACCCTGATTTATTGGGGCGAGGTCGGTCAGCGAGTTATGGGGAGTACCGACATGGTACTCAAGACCACCAAGTTGATCCATCAGGTTCGGAGTAGACTCCAAACAGCTCAGAGTCGGCATAAGCGTTACGTCGACAGACGCCGATCAGATCTAGAGTTCCAGGTGAGGGATATGGTTCTCCTGAAGGTGTTACCTTGGAAAGGTGTCATCCGATTCAGGAAGAGGGGCAAGTTGGGCCCCAGGTATATCGACCCTTTTATGGTTTTGGTCTGGGTGGGCTGAGTTGCATATCGTTTGGATCTTCCAGATGAGCTAAGTCAGATTCATAACACATTCCATGTCTCTCAGCTACGGAAATGGATAGTGGATGATTCCGTAGTGGTACCGTTGGAGGATATTCAGGTGGACGACCGCCTGAATTATATCGAGAGACCAGTGGCGATACTTGATCGGAAGACAAAAACCTTGAGGAACAAGGTTGTCGGGTTGGTGAAGGTGCAATGGCAGCATCGCAAGGGTTCAGAGTGGACTTGGGAGCCAGAAGATGAGATGAGGGAGCACTATCCGGAGTTGTTTGGAGCATCGGACTTCGAGGACGAAATCTAATTCAAGTGGGAGAGAATTGTAACACTTGAATTTAGGTAAGTTCATATTTAACCCTTCTTATTAAAAAGCATTGCATTTTGGTCCTTTTTGCTAGTACGTGGGGCGTACCATAGTGTACGCTTGGCGTATTAGCTGGAGATTGATTGCGGGCATCAACCACGTACGTTGGGCATACGTGGGTTATGTTGGGCGTATGCTCGCCAGGGGAAAACCCTAATTTTTAGGGTTTGGTAACTATTTAAGCTTCATTAACCCACCTTCTGGACATTTTAGACCAGCCTCCACCCTTTGAAAACCCTAATTCGTCCCTTTTCCTTTGTGTGGTGCTTTTGAGCTTTGTTTTGAACTTTGGTGGGTTTTGTGCATCTTGAAGTGGTAGAAGAAAAAGTTTGAAGACTCATTCCTTGGAGGAGAATTTAGAGATCCAGATTTAGCTCCATCATTTGGTGACTTTTGAGGTATAAAGTTCATACCTTGCCTAGTCTTTGCATTGATCTACTCTTTAGCTTGTTTATGGTCATTTTGGTCCCTTTTGGTTGGTCTTTGTGACATCCCCAAATTCACGGTCATTTTAAAAATTTTCCCTGATCCAAGTGCGAGTCATGTCCTACCAGTAGTATAGGCCTCTACTACCATTCACACCTACTCATACTTGTCCCCAGTATTGTCTCGCAGTTTTCCAAGTCACCATACAAGAATTTCACATAATCATTTAACACATCCTATAACATAACGAAGGTTTATATTAATTCTTGAAACGATTACATAGATATTTAGGTTCACCCTACACTATGCCTCTTATATTAGGCTACACTATATGATACTACCTATATGGCTGCTTCATATCCTGATCTTTGGATATACAGATCCTCACTCCTGATCCCTTACATCCTCACATGCTTCATTAAGGATCATCTGGAATGCTCTTGCCTTTGGCTTCGGTGGTACATTTGGCCTTGTAGCTCCTTCTCTATTTGGGCAGTCTTGCTTGAAGTGTCCTTTTTCACCACACTTAAAGCAGATTTCTCTTTTGGTTGTGCATTCGCTTGCATAGTGACCAGTCTTACCTCATTTGAAACAGTTCACATCTTTAGAGCATCTCCCAATGTGCTTCCTTATGCACTTGTCACACAACGTTTCTTCATTACTATCCCCATACCTTTTGTTGTTAGGGTCAGACTTCGGGAACCTATTTTTCTTATCGGATCTTGAAGACCCCTCAAATTTTCTCTTCTCGCCAACTTCGACCTTCTTGGCGGCTCTACTCTTGATCATCTCTTCAACAGACTTAGCAACCCAGATGGCTGCCCCAAAAGCGGGTGCCTAACGTACTGGCACAACATACTCCCATGGTAGTCCCTTCGTATACTTATCGATTTTTGTTAACTCATCAGCGACAATGCCTAAAGCAAACTCCATTTTGTCTGTGAAGGCATTGGTATACTCAACGATGGACATGCTGCCCTTCTTCAGTGTTAGAAACTGATTCTCTAGTTCCAACATGTTTTGGGTTGAGCAGAACTTGCGTTTGAAATGTACCAGGAACTCTGTCCAAGTCAGTTGTAGTGTCTCATTGGGGCTCATGATCTTTCCCAAAGTGTTCCACCAACGAACAACGCCACCCCTAAACTAACGCACAATTTGAGTGGTTTGCAGCTTGCCCTTGCAACCACATGTTATGAAGGATAACTCCATCTATGAGATCCAGTCCATAACTCCGATTGGATCCTCCTTCCTAGTGAAAGTCGATGGCTTGCAATTCGTAAAGTCCTTATACTTGCACTCGTTCCTCTCGATTCCTTCATCTTGGTCATTCCTCCTAACCACTGGCGGTTCGGATTGACCAATAGTTCTACTGTAATTCCCTTCTTCTGACTGTCCGTCATTTAGTTCTGGCTATTCAACAGGCATTGTAGGTTCATCCCTATTATTCAGCAACATTTTCCTCATCTCTTCCCTCTGTTCAGCCATCATAGCCCGAATCATTTCCTGGACTCCCGCCATTGTGATTGGCTCAGGTGCAACTGCTACCTCTGGTGCACACTCAATCATTTGTGGCTCAGGCCGAAGGTTTCCATTAGCATTTCCTAATCCGCTTCGAGTTCTCACCATGTCGATCTATACACCAAATCAGACTATCGGTGTGTAGTGACGAGAATTAAGATATGAAAGCTTTATTTACGACATACGTATAAATCTCCTTATCTTTTTGAAAAATTACATGCCAGTTCTAATACTGTAATTAAACATTTAGAAATCTGAACTCATAAAGTTTCCAGATCCGGTCGGCAGCAGACTATAGATTCGATCGAATAATGCATAAAAGCATTTTAGGCATCTTCCCTAAATAAGCTAGTGCTTGTGTCTATTCAGGTGTACTTCCTAAAATATATTAGACACACTCCTCACGATCATCGCTTAGCATTCTAAGTTTATGTCTAGAAATAAATCCTTATTCCTAGTTCGCTTAAAGTAATGCTCTGATACCAACGGTGACATCCCCAAATTCACGGTCATTTTAAAACTTTTATTTATGCTTATTTGAAAATCAGAGTATTCATTTTAAAGAATCATTTCGCGTAATTTGTTCCCAGAAAAACATGATAAATATATTATCAAAGCATTTCCGAATAAATGTATTTTGTTTATATAAAAACTTTCGGATGTCATCGTCAATACAGAAACATAAGCATAAACAGACCTTACATTCATTTACACTAGTGATTTACATCTCCGTTAATCTCTCAGTGTAATGTAGCTTTGTATCGATATATGTGATATAAATAAACTGAGCGGGTCAGGTTGGGAAACCTGGTGAGTACATAGGGATTTCAATCCCACAATGTTATATATATATATATATATATATATATATATATATATATATATATATATATATATATATATGAACCCACAAAATATACAACTTCATCTTATATAAGCAATTCTTATCCCACCCCGTCGATCCTTACAACGACACGATCCACACTCTCGAATCTAAAATTTACCTCTTAACTTAATTCATACTCCCGGATCAAGTATGTCTAATCCATACTCTCGGATCAATAACTGTGCCCATTCCATACTCTCGGACTAGGGACAATTGACTATGTCTCAATCCACGCTCCCGGATTAATGACAAATAACTATGTCTTCTCCATAATCTCGGATTAAGGACAAATGACTAAGTCTAATCCATGCTCTCAGATCAATGAAAAGTTTTAAGCTTCTACCTTCCGTGTATATCTCACTCGTACACGTAAGCTTCTACCCTCCGTGTATATCTCACTCGTACACGTAAGGAGATACTACCCAATATTCCTCTTAATTAATTTAGGTTTACTATGTATCATAAATCATAATATATTATCAGATATGCTCTTAACACGTATTTCAGGCAATATCAAATATTTCACACACAAACATATATTTAATACTTTAATCAATACTTGTATTAAAATCATGTTTATGAAAGGGACTATGCACTCACTTGTTAAAGTGATAATTTCAAACTCGGGCAGCGCTTCGCTTCTTAACAATATTATTTCCTTCGATGAAACCTAATATTATTACCACTAGATTTTAGTCTAATATTTATTGCGACTAATTACGAACGATTTTTTTATAAGTGTTAAACAATACTTTTCAACCACTATGTACAGACAGGGGTCAGACATGAAACCCCGAAGGGCAGGACCATTTTGGCATTATAGCACTTCTGAAATCCAACAACCCTATGCGACCCTTCAAACCAGATTCCCCGTACCTCAAGTAGTTAAAAAATATTATAATAACACCTTTTTATATCATATTTTATAATATATAAGTTTATAATAACGATAATAAATTTAAACCTAAGCTATACTTAAAGTAGGGTAATCATTACTCACTTACCGGGAGGTTTTCTATAAACCGGGCTTTGCGGGGGCGGAACTTTCTGAGCCGAAAAGCTCTTGTTCTTGGAGCCTTCTGGCGCTCCGGGGCCTTCTCCTAGCACTAGGAAGATTCTAGGGGTTGGGGTGTTTAGAGAGAAGTTAGAGAGAGAATAAGAGGTTTTGGTGTGATAAAACAAGGCAACCCTCGCAAGGTGTAACGCCCGTGTTTCTGGGTCAGGCATTAATGATGGTGTGATAGTCTAGGTTGACCTTTGTAACCCATTTTGAAATAATAGAAGTGTATTATTTGACTATTATGTGTTTTGTGCTTAATTGTGTGTCTTAAATGAATTAAGAATAAAAATAAGCGTGAAAATGAAATGTTAGATAAACCCAATATTGATACACGAAAACATAGTGGTCGTGACGAGGTTTCCGAATATATAAAGAATGCCGAAATCCGAGTTATAACGAAGAAGTTATGATCTGTCGAAGTTTCACGACAGAACCGGCACGACGCTGAATGACGTAAAATATGAATTTAAGATAGAGCGATATCTAGACTTAGTGATCTAAACGAAAGTCGTAGAATACGTTAAACCGAGAGCGTGCATAAAAAGAACGTCTAAATCTGACTTCGTATGAGGAAGTTATGATTTTTCTAAGTTTCAGCTTAGCAGTATGCAGCCCGAAGTTCGATTTTGAGATCGAGTGATTTCTAGCCGAAACAATCTAAACGAGAATCGAAGATCTCGTCAATATTAGTGCAACGGTAAAAAGACAGATGAAAACGGACGTCGGATGAAGAAGTTATGGATTTATAACGGAGTTTTCCTGTCCTGACCTACTAAAAATAATATAATAAAAATAAAGTCAAAATTAGCCAACGGAGTCCAAACTAGAGTTGTAGAGCATGATCTCACCTACGCGTGGATATAAAGAACGTCGAAAACGGAGCTCTTATGCGAAAGATATGAATTTCTGAAGTTCGGAACACATTATTCGAGGCTGTGTCAGAACTCACGAGGTGAGCACAGTGCTCACGATGTGAGAACAGACTGGATGTCCTCCAGAGCAAGTGGACGAATGACGAACGCAGTGACCTACTGTGCTCATGACGTGAACACTTAAAACTCACGACGTGAGTACATAATGATGCCCCTATAAATAGAATTCAAGGGGCAGCCGAGTTTGGTTGCTCAATCTCTTCTCTCTCACTCCCGATACTCTCTCTAAGCCCTATTTTAACCCCCCCGAAGCCCCGGTATCATCCCGAGACCCGAAGCGAGTCCCGAAGCACCGAAGATCCCGAAAAGAAAAGAGTTTCCGAGCCGAAGCGCTGCCCGCGAGGAGCCCGGTGCGTGAAGATCTCCCGGTTTCACCGAAGAACACTACTCTTAGAGTCGTAGTGCTGTCCGATCATCTTCTGATCAAGTGAGTGTATGTTCGTTTTCTTTAACACATAGATATGAAGTATTCTTTATAAAATACGTGTTATGTGTTTATATATTATTTGCAGTAATGTCCGTCCCGATGAAAATCCTAGATTAGGTCCCTTGTAATAGTTGTTGTTTTAGGGACATAAAGTGAGGATAACGGGAATGGGTAATCGGGTTATTGTTGGTTGATGAACTAAATATAATTATTTATTTTGGGTTGAAACCCTATATGCTCACCAGGCTCCCAAGCCTGACTCACTCAGTTTTGTTGTATTACAGGTAGTGGCGTGAGAGCATAAGTTGGATGACTTATCAAGATCTTTTGATATTAGACCAGTTGTTATATGTAACTGTTGTATGGTCTATCTTTTGTTGTTTATGCTTTTGGTCTGTTTATCGGAACATGACATCCCGAATATTGTTATATAATGAAAATGCATCTCTTGATGAAATGCTTTGGTAAATATTATTTTATCATATTTTGTTTTTGGGAACAAATTCCGCAACTCTTTTAAATCAAAGGATTTACTCTGAAACTATTTTAAAAAGCATAAATAAAACCGGTCTTTTCTGGACGTGATTTTGGGGATGTCACACAAGGCGTTCCTCGGAGGAGCGCAGGGCATTCGCGGTGTGCAGGGCGCTCATGCCTACGCAGCGCGTACGAAGGGGCACGTGGCCGAAGTCTACCGGGTCGACGTGGAAGTCTGTTTTCGTCCGAAGTTCGTTAAAAATTCATAACTTTGTCATCCGAAGTCCGTTTTCATCTGTATTTTTATTTTTGAGCTCCTATTAACGAGATCTTCGATTCTCGTTAAGGTTGTGTCGGATAAAAATCGGTCGATCTAATATTTGAACTCCAGGCTGCATATTGTTATGTCAAATCTTAAAAAAATCATAACTTCCCCATACGAAGTCAGATTTGGACGTTCTTTTTATGGACGCTCTCAGTTTAACATATACTACGACTTTCGTTTAGATCGTTAAGGCTAAAAATTATTTTATCACAAACTCACTTTTTTTATGATTCTCGGTGTCATGTCGGTTTTGCCGTAAAACTTCGACGGGTCATAACTTCTTCGTTATAACACGGATTTCGGCATTCTTTATATGTACGGAACCCTTGTGACGTATACTACAACTTGGTTAAGATTATTTAATCTAAATAATATTCTATCAAAAATTCAATTAATGCCCATTGTCTCTAAATTGACTATTCCGAATCTGCGGGCGTTACAGTCTTGATGAGGTAAGGCCGTTTTAGAAGCTAAACATTGTAGATCTGGACGTTTTAAGGATCCCTTAAGCATAAAAATGGAAACTTTGTGGTATTTATGGACTCATGCATGTGTTAAGTCATTTGTTAAGCTCTTTTGAGCTCTAAGAGCCTCATTAAGTCATGCATGCATGTAAAGTTGCCAATTTTACGTGATAAACCACCTTAATGAAGTCAGATCTGAGTGTTGGGTTGGAGTCTTAATCGACTAAGAGATGAATTCTGGAAGTTGGGCAAGCTGGGGAGTACGTTGACTATATAAGCTGGTACGCTGCACGTACAAGCCCCAAAGCGAGTACGCTAAGCTTACGAGCTGAGTACGCCCTACGTAATTAGCAGATGGGCTTCGGAATCTTGGGCTCTCAGTTTTGGGCCATGTTTGGACTTAGGTGATTAGGGCCTTGTTGGCCCATTAGACTTTATTTGGGCTGATGTTTCTATTTTGGGTTCACTTGGATGAAGGCCCATAAAGCGACTTGGGCCCAATTTGGAAAATTGGGCCATAATTGGGCTTTGGGGTGACCATTTTGGAATTACGCCTTCTAGTGTAGTTAGTTGGGCCTTAGTCTTGGACCAAGCTAGGTAAAGGGTAAAATGGTCTTTTTACCCTAATTTAGACAGATGGTTATGGATTGGAATCCAATTATTAATTGGATGTTATTGGTATTGATAGCACGGGGATTTGTTGGACCAGCACCTAGAGATTTATCAGTGTGATTCAGCAGTTCGAGGTGAGTTTCCTCACTAGGTTTAGTGGGTCTATGGCACCAATGTCGGCCCATGATAATATGTTATGTTAGGATGCTAGATGTTTGTGTGATTCTTGCATGGGTATGTGCTAGTATGCTTACAGGGCAGAGCCTGATGATTATTATGTATGTTATTACCTGGTTATGCTTATATTATTTGTAGAGTTAGGGCGAGGCCCGTTCTACTTAGTGGGCGGGGCCCATTATACGAGTTAGGGTGAGGTCCGTTACACTCAGTGGGCAGGGCCCATTATGTGAATCAGGGTGGGGCGCGTCACACTCATCGGGCGGGTCCCATTATATGTTTGACATGTGTGGTATGTGATATTTGGGGGAAATTCACTAAGCTTCGTGCTTATGGTTTTCAGTTTATGTTTCAGGTACTTCCGGTGCAAAAGGGAAGAGCTCGGGGTGATTGCAGTGTACACACGGTATAGTTCCGCATGTTCATGATAACTCCGATAATTTGTGATGTTTTGATACAATTGATCCTTTTGAGATTTATGTTGATGTTTTGGGATAATGTTTTATTAATTGAAAAATAAAATTTTTGGATCTTATTTTTGGGACGTTACAACTCACTTGGTATAATGATAGACATAAATATGAGACACCATTTGATGGACCAACTGAAGCACGCCTCACAAGATCAAGATGAAGTAAACCACTCAGGTTTTAATAAGTTTATTGTAATGTTGAAATTTTCACAACAAAATTTTTACTTTTTAATCCAGATAAAAGAAGGAATTTGTTAAATGAAAATTATAAAACCCATTTGTTCCAAAAGTTTACATTCCCAAATCAGGGTATGTTCATAAGTGCGGAATCATAAAATACGAAGTTGTTTATGTGTGTACAGTCACGCATTCCCCTACCCACGATCATCTGAATGACCATAAACATTTAAACCACAACTGTAAGCCAAAGCTTAGTGAATTCCCCAAAATAACACACACTACGATATACATACAAGCACATAAACATTGGCCTTCAATCCACGACTAGTCCACCCCAATCGCCTACAACATAAGTTAGTCCGCACCTGGCCTTCATCCTAACGATGGCCTGTAACATCCCCTCTGGAACGTATCACAATATTGTACGCTTTGGACTCCTAGCATGAAAACTTCCCAAGGGTCACCCATCACTGAATTTCTCTCGCACGGGCACGCTTAATGCAAAGTTCTTATGGAATTTGCTGTCCTCATGGATTTAAAACACTTTGTGACAAGGAAGGTATCCACACCCCTCATAAGGATTGTTTAGTTCTCATTTCCAGCCGATGTGGTATCAGGTGCAGGTTAGCACCCACCTTCACCCCCACCCCCGCCCCTTTACAGGTTTTGATGTCCCCGGCGAACACATCGAACCGTGCCCCAGCTCTGATATATTTGTAACATCCCCCTATGGCACGTATCATAGTATTTTCTGCTTTGGGCACGAAAACTTCCCAAGGGGTCACCCATCCTGAAATTACTCTCACCCAGGCACGCTTAAATGCACAGTTCTTATGGGATTCGCTGCCCTTACGACTTTAAAACGCGTTGTGATATGGAAGGTATCCATACCCCTCATAAGGAATGATTAGTTCTATTTCCTAACCGATGTGGTATTATGTGCAAACTTAACCTCGAAGGAGGGGGGTTATAAGAAAGCAACATTGTTAATGTCATTTTATAATAACTGTTAAATAAGACTTCCGCTAACATATTCTGTTAAGTAAGTGTTATAAAAATAAAAATAATCGGGGTGAAAAAGCACGATGTTACAAGTTGGTATCAGACCCATGTTGTGAGTAAACTGAATACAGAGGTCGGTGTTCAGACTCACAATATAGATTGGCTCAATTAGGTGCTTTAGACTCTTAATGGGGGAAGGTATGTGCTGCGAGTTTTAGGATAATTGCCTGAAAATTATAAGACTCTCCTTCCACTATGTAGTAATGTGAATAAATGTTCCTATAACCAAGAAAATGTCAGAAACACCTGCAAACAACAGATCGGGAGGAGATGGCAATAACCTGAATGAGAAAGGGGCACGTGTCCCATTAATCTTCCAAACCCTCCGATTGATCACCAACCACGAGCGTCGATGACTCGCGGTGAGCGCAACCATCCAACACGGAGCAAGCACAGTGTAGGGAGTGCTATCATCATTACCTACCTAGAGGAGCGGTTGAGGAGACGTGACCAGGAGATGATGGCATAAGATAATGGTTTCCCTGATAAGCTGTTGGGTTTGCCACCACCACGTCAGGTAGAGCTTCAGATAGATCTTGTTCCGGGTGCGATCCCAATAGCCAAAGAACCCTATCGGTTGGCTCCTTCGGAAAGGAAAGAGATGATGTCGCACCTTCAGGAACTACTAGAGTGTGGGTTCATTCGAACGAGTTCCTCTCCTTGGGGAGCGTGAGTCCTATTTATGAAGAAGAAAGATGGTAATATGAGCTTGGGTATTGATTATAGGGATTTGAAAAAGGTTAATGGCAAGAATAAATATCCTATCCCAAGGATTGATGATCTCTTCGACAGCTGCAGAGTGCAAGTTATTTCTCAAAAATCAATTTGCAGTTATCATCAGGTGCAAGTCAACATTCAGGTCATGCTATGGATACCATTTATAACATCCCCCTCTAGCACGTATCACAATATTGTCTTCTTTGGGGTCCCAACACGAAAACTTCCCAAGGGGTCACCCATCCGGAAATTACTCTCGCTCGAGCATGCTTAACTGTAGAGTTCTTATGGGATCTACTGCCCTTACGGCTTTAAAACACATTGTGATATGGAAGGTATCCATGTTGGGTTATGAGCATTCTAACACTCCTAAGTGTACATGCAACCCTAAATACCTTGGATCTATGTTTTCTCTATTATACATACAATTATGAACATCCAAGGTATTATCCTAATCTAGCATACAAAATAATAAATATAACAAGATAGAATACATACCTCTTTGATGTAGAATGTCTTCATGAAGCTTGAGTGCCTAGTGCCCCAAGTGTGACACCTCAAATGGTTCACACAACACCAAATACACTTGGAATAACTTGAGAGAAACTTGAACACTCCTTAAAATCGTCTAGCCCTCACACTCACACATTAGTGTATGATTTCTTGAGCCATGGGATTCTTTTATATGGTGGCTATTAGGGTTACACCATGTAACTCATAACTTTACCCATTCTTTATGCTCCATGGATTTTAACCTCCATGGAGTATCTATGGGTCACCCCATGGACTTAGTCCAACATAAGGAATCTTGGATCACAAGCCCACATATATAAGAATGAATGATTTACACAATCAACCCATATATTTAATTAGTCTCCTTTTGATCACTTAATTAATTCCAAATTAATTCTTGATCAATACTAATTAAATAACCTTATTAATATATTAGAACTTATAATATATTAACCAACCTTAAGTGTTATTTCTCTCATTATAGTCTATCCAAATGCATGATGCCATGCAACCCAAACGGACCATGCCGGGTCGGGTCAAGTCTTACCAATTATAGTTATGGACTTAGACATTAATCCAACAGTCTCCCACTTGGATAAGTCTAAAACTATTATTGCGTATGACTTCAGGAACCGATCAACAATCGTAGCTCTCAAAAGCTTCTGTCGAACTCTGACCTTGTCGATGAACTCTGACCTTTGTCAATGACTTGTCCATTAGATAAGGGATCATATATTCCTCCATTCTAGATATCATATGGACTGAGACATGGATTATCAATCATTCTCTCTGTCCATTTGTTGTTTCCCGATTTCCGATTCATGATGACTGACTGATTGAACAAATCAAATCAGTCCTGGCTTGGCCAAGCACTCACATGTATCATCTTTAAATCATCGAGGGGCCCATAGATATCGCTTTTATCCCGAAGGTAAAAGGAATGGATAAACTTCGACTCATATGGCTTGTTCTACTACTTGTTGAATCATACACAAAGGCACGTTTTATAACATCGAGTTACCAATGCGTTTTCGTGCAATCAATGTATAACCAACTCATAGTAACAACTCATATCTCTAGGTTTGAAGAATATAAGATATTATCGTCTCATGATCACTCGTGATAAAATCCATGAAGTGATTCAAATGAGCGCGGGTTGAATCCAATACTCAGAACTTATGAGCACTCATGAGTGTTGTAGCACCACTTTGTCCACCAACTTGGACCTCTACAAACCAACCCATGACAGTCTTGATTCATATCTACTTCCAACATATGACCGACTGTGGATGGTTTGAATAACTTAATCATTCAGGAAGAGCGACTTAGTTATTCTGGAAGTCAAAACATGCAAAGTGAAACACAAGAATAAATGAATCAAATACGATATCAAACACTATGAATATAAATAAACACTTTTATTTATCACCATACTGATTACTCATTATTCATTGTTTCGGTTTTATCAACTTTATACTTGAATTTAAAACAATAGTTGTCCCATGCTCCAAGCATGTACACTATGTTTTCTAAACACTAGTCATGCCATACACCAAGTATGCATACTATGTTTGTCTATGATCTTTACTTTGTAAAATAGATCAATTGAACATCACTCCAATGATCCTCTTTTCACAGTCCCAAATCCTTACTGCAAATGCAAGAATTCCAAATTCATGCCATTTACTGAAATCTGTTAGATTCTAAACTTATATGCATTGATCCTCTTAATGATTATGCACGAAGTCAGAAAGACTTGACAACAATCATTACAGAGCATTCCAAAGGAGATCAGCTCCTTGGAAACATCCTTCTTTCATTAAGTTTCCTAATCTTACACAGATTGAATAATTTCTAACTTTGAAACATTTCCATATTCCATTTTGACTATCACTTCTGAACAAGAGTTGCCTCCTTACAGATTATGTCAATATGGTCCTTCCAGAATTAACATTATACTTCCAACTGTCCTTGAGCAACCAATCTTTGGTAAACCTTAGATTGTCCTCGACAATTGCTTAATCATTTTAGTCATATCCAATTCTAGACCTTTTCCCTTCATAATGCCCCAGGCATTTGGAAAATTTTAGAAAGGATGAATATAGCACATGTAATCGATCCTATATCCGAAGCATATGGGACACGATTCATGATGTCTCACATAAAGACTAAACCAGTCTTTTGCTATAATATTTCCATTTCAATTTGCCAAGTTCTCAAAATTCAGATTATGAAAAGGGATGCCGTAATCATAATCAAATTTTAGAACGCAAATAATGGACCCATATATAGAATTTCCTTATGTTGAGCCATTCCAACATGAAATTCATATATATATCCTTGATTAAATACGATTAAAATCTCAATCTAAGCTTTTAGAATTGAAATGAAGTATAATTTCCTCTCCCTTAATTATAGCAAAACAACTTTTTCAACCCCTGCAACCTCACGAATTGAAACTTTTGTTTTCTATAATTAACATTGCTAACTTGCAACCTTTGTCATAATTATCATGCTCCCACTAACATGATGATTATTAGCATAACACTTATGCTCCCACTAGCTTTGACATGTACTCAGAAATCAGCTGACTTTCTTACCAAAGTTCAGATTTCTGATACTAGATTGTTTTGATAAAACTTTATCAAAATCATACACCTCTCTTAGATAGCTCACATGTGTGTCTAAACAATTTTAGAACTATGAAAAAGGATGTTGTAATCATAGTCTCAATTGTTTAGACCTTTGCCACTTCTCACAAGTCCATGTTAGTGTGCCGGTAAACCACACACGCTCCACTAACGACTTTGAGAATGCAAATATCACAATTGCTATCTAGCTAAAATCTACTTAGTGAAAGTGTTTCCTCACCATCATTTTCATAAATCGGAGAGAAACCTTATGACACTTAGATTTAATAGTGTATGTGTTCTTATCCATGTGAATTTGTCAAAACCATAATCACAAGACAAGGTTAGTGACAAATCCAAACTCATATTGATTAAACTTGTGCAATCTTAAATTCTTGCCATTTGGCAGCTCAGGTGCCTGCCATTGCTTCCAAGTAGTTGTGCAACCAATTGAGAACTCTGAGAACTCCTATGCAAAGCCAACTTGGATAGGCACAAAAATTTCAACACGATAGGTTATAAACCTCAAGTCGTGTGCTAGTGAAGGACTTTAGGTTTTATTCTTGATTAAGTCTTGAAACTTTCAAGAGCTTTAAGACTCACACTGTCCTCTTGACATATAAGACTCCCTTGTCAAATATTCAAGAGATAGTGTGGATTCTTTATCAAGACTAACACTTTACACAATTGGCCTAAGTTGGTCTATGTTTTATCCAAAACATCACAACTTACGAATTTCAAATGTACAAGAGTAGATAACCTTTTACTCTTACATTTGACTAGTGTTAACAAACCCTCTTTAAGATATGTCACTCAAGTTACAATCTTGGAGTATGACTCTAAGAATTGTTTTGGAACGAAGTATGACTCATCTTTTTGATTTAACCATTTCAACAATTCATGACTCCTCTTCTTAGTCATAAGAATGCACTAAGATGACTTTAGAGGACCAATTGTGATATGGTATCTTAATCATTAAGATGATCATAAACATGATACTAAAGTACTCTCCCATCTTTTCAGATTTGAGAAACTTTTATCTTTCTGCCATACTTTGATTCTTCTTATTCGTTCTGTCTCACATTGAAACTTCTCCAATGCTACAGACTTATACTTAAACTTATAAGTATAACCATATTTATTGAACTTAAGTAAATCATGACGAATAGTCTTCTTGATCTTTTGTGGTGGACTTGACCAGTGCACAAGAATGTGTACTCGATCCCTTAGTCCTTTCCTTATTCACATAAGGAATTAGTCTTAATTTTCCAAGCTGAAAGTTCTCATTCATCATACTATACAACTTGCATGATTCCAAGTTTCGGTCCAATTGAACCTTGGGTGATGAGAATCTTTCCTTATTTGGTAATATTAGACACTACCACAACCGAAAGAATCAAATCCATTTTTCCAATATTGCTATCAATGGAATCTTATAAGCAACAACTTTTCACAAATGCCATTGTAAGGATACTTAAAATAAATAAAATCAAAACCTTTTTCTTTTATTTTAAAACTTTGCCGAAAAACTTATCCTTACAATCCATATGAAAACCTTGTTGTTATCTATTCCTAAGCAATATAAATATCATAACTCTTAAGTAATAGCCCAAAATTCTGATCACCGAATCATGCGATTGAAATCGATCTTCGCGATCAGAATCAGCATGTACTTAATAGAGTTAGACAATGGACTTTACCTGAAGTAGAGCCAAACTTATTGACTTTAACATCCTTAGGTAAATTTGGCAGCTTCATAACCAATGCCCCTTCCTTTGGCAATAGTTACCTATGGACCCTTGATAATGGGACTATCTCAGACTTCGCCTCTCTCTTTACCATTGGGTCAACCGAGTTGACTATGGCCGATCCCTTTCCATTGGGAAGAGAGAGCTTTACTGGATATCCAATGTCATCATTGTCAATGTCCATAGCGTTTTAGGAAGTTGATCTTAGCAAATAGATAAGATCATTAAGGGTCTTGTCTTAGTCTTTTTCATAGGATTCCCAAAAGAACTCACTGTGTGACTTAGAAAGTAGTTGAGCCACCAACTTTCTCAAGACTTTGACACCCAACTCTCCCGGCTTGTCAATATGTGACTACATCTCCAAGATGTGATCACACCTAGACCTTGTCTTGCCAATAGGGCTTGAGTGACCTTAAACTTTTTAAGAACTTGTGGGTTAGGGAGAATAACTGGAGGAGGTGAAAGAAGTATGATATCCATGGGACATCATCTTCATTTAGGAAAGCTTGTTTCAAGAGATTTGGGAAGATCATAAATGTCTAGACCAGACATCTTTTTGGGAGATATTCAAGATAGTTGATTTAAAGTCCTTAATATGACACCCAATATGAAATATTAAGGCTAGGACCCAACAAACTATTTTATAACTTAGATGGGATGCCGTAATCCAAACTATAAAATATTTGAAGGTAGGTGAATGACGATTCACCAATTTCCACCATGAAAAACGAAATAATTTATTAGGTTTTAATTGGATTTGAAAGTCCTAGATCTTTGAGATTCATTGAACTGTTCAAAGGCATGTTTCAATCTCGAGTGTGCCCTTCAGGTTTTGTGACTGGGATGCCGAGGATCACAAAACAAGGTGTGAATAACCATGCAAATATACTTGGTACCCTTAATATTTACCCCTTAATCAGTGTGCCGGTTAACCACACACGCTCCACCGATACTATGATAAATATTAAGTTACCCTTTGCCTACCTTGTTAAGTCCAGGTTAGTGTGCCGGTTAACCACACACGCTCCACTAACGACTTAAGCAAAGTGCAAAGTGTAATTTCATGGGTTAGTACCAAATTCACATTTTCCTAAGTAACTAAGATTGGGTATTAATAAGAGTTTAGTTACTTAGTATTTATCATTAATACTTTTAATGAAAGGAGAATTATAGTCCTTGTCCTACCCGTTCGGTTAACGACCCTCCACCAGTCAAGGAAGCGGTGGGTGAGAGTGGACACCCATTAAACTGCCATTTTATAGGCAGTAACCTTATACCCCCCTTATAGACCGGCTTCGTGAATGAGGCCTACTAACGGTAAGACTGACTTTACTCTTATACATATATATAAATATTATTAACTTATAATATTATAAAGTATAAGGGTTGAATTTTAACTTTTAAAATTCTAAGGGCTAACTTGGAATTAAAGTATTCATAAGTGAAAACTTTTCAAATTCCAAAACTTGAGGGCAAGTTTTGAAACTATTCAAAACTAATTAATTCCATAACTTATGAGTTTAAAGTAGTTTTAATTAAAAAAAAACTCTTCAAGTTCCATAACTTGAGGACAAGTTATGGAAGACTTTAAACTAATTAATAATAAAAAAAAATAACTTTTTTTTATTGTAACTTATGGAACTAATTAAGGTTACACTTTTTTTTTAATTTAATGAAGAGACTCTTGAACCTCCATAACTTGAGGACAAGTTATGGAGTCATAAAACCATTTAATTAGAACTAGACTCTTCATTTTGTAACCTTTGCCAACTTTTATGAGTTTTATGATTCTTAAATGTGACTTTTCATATAACTTGAGGACAAGCTACAAAAACACACTTTGGAATCAACTCTTAGATTAAAATGGATTGAAAACAACTATTTCACACAACTTTTCTATTAATCTAAGAACCTCATAAGAACAAGATAATTCAAATCATCAATCTTCAAGAAATTAGCATGAACATACAAACTAATACAAATCTTGAAATTATGACAATTATCTTAGAAATTGGATTAGCATGAACATTACCACATCAAAAACAAGTTTATAAGTCCAAAAACATCTTAGGGTAATGTTCCTAGTCCAATTCCAGCCAAAACAATCGAATATATGCATCCAACTCGATTTTTCAGCTACTTTTGCAAGTATAACAAGAAAACAAGCCTAGGCTCTGATACCACTGTTGGGTTATGAGCATTCTAACACTCCTAAGTGTACATGCAACCCTAAATACCTTGGATCTATGTTTTCTCTATTATACATACAATTATGAACATCCAAGGTATTATCCTAATCTAGCATACAAAATAATAAATATAACAAGATAGAATACATACCTCTTTGATGTAGAATGTCTTCATGAAGCTTGAGTTCCTAGTGCCCCAAGTGTGACACCTCAAATGGTTCACACAACACCAAATACACTTGGAATAACTTGAGAGAAACTTGAACACTCCTTAAAATCGTCTAGCCCTCACACTCACACATTAGTGTACGATTTCTTGAGCCATGGGATTCTTTTATATGGTGGCTATTAGGGTTACACCATGTAACTCATAACTTTACCCATTCCTTATGCTCCATGGATTTTAACCTCCATGGAGTATCCATGGGTCACCCCATGGACTTAGTCCAACATAAGGAATCTTGGATCACAAGCCCACATATATAAGAATGAATGATTTACACAATCAACCCATATATTTAATTAGTCTCCTTTTGATCACTTAATTAATTCCAAATTAATTCTTGATCAATACTAATTAAATAACCTTATTAATATATTAGAACTTATAATATATTAACCAACGTTAAGTGTTATTTCTCTCATTATAGTCTATCCAAATGCATGATGCCATGCAACCCAAACGGACCATGCCGGGTCGGGTCAAGTCTTACCAATTATAGTTATGGACTTAGATATTAATCCAACAATCCACACCCCTCATAAGGAATGATTAGTTCTATTTCCCAACCGATGTGGTATCACATGCTAAATTAACCTTGAAGGGGGGGGGGTGTTTTTATAAGAAAGTAACATTGTTGATTTTATTATATAATAACTGTTAAATAAGACTTCCGCTAACATATTCTGTCAAATAAGTGTTATAAAAATAAAAAAACTGGGGTGAAAAATCACGATGTTTCAAGTTGGTATGAGGTCCATGTTTTGAGTAAACTGAAAACAGACGTCGGTGTTCTGACTCACAATGTAGATTGGCTCAATTAGGTGTTTTAGACTCTTAAGGGGGGAAGGTGTGTGCTGAGAGTTTTTGGATAATTGCCTGAAAATTATAAGACTCTCCTTCCATTATGTAGTAATCTAAATAAATGCTCCTATTATCAAGAAAATGTCGGAAATACCTACAAACAACAGACCGGGGGGGAGCTGGCAATAACCTAAATGAGGAAGGGGCACATGTCCCTATCATCTTCCAAACCCCCACCGATTGATCACCAACCACGAGCACCGATGACTCGCGGTGAGTACAACCAGCCAGCACGGAGCAACCGCAGTGTAGGGAGTGCTACCATCATTACCGACATAGAGGAGCGGTTGAGGAGACGTGACAAGGAGATGATGGCATGGGATGAAGTTTTCCCTGATAAGCTGTTGGGTTTGCCACCACCACTTCAGGTAGAGTTTCAGATAGATCTTGTTCCGGGTGCGACCCCAATAGCCAAAGAACCCTATCGGTTGGCTCCTTCGTAAATGAAAGAGATGATGTCGCAACTTCAGGAACTACTAGAGTGTGGGTTCATTCGACTGAGTTCCTCTCCTTGGGGAGTGTGAGACCTATTTGTGAAGAAGAAAGATGGTAATATGAGCTTGGGTATCGATTATAGGGATTTGAAAAAGGTTAATGTCAAGAATAAATATCCTCTCCCAAGGATTGATGATCTCTTCGATCAGCTGCAGGGTGCAAGTTATTTCTCAAAAATCAATTTGCAGTTAAGTTATCTTCAAGTGAAAGTCAAGGAGCGGGATATATCCAAGACAACATTCAAGTCATGCTATGGATACCATTTGTAACATCCCCCTATAGCACGTCTCACAATATTGTCTACTTTGAGGTCCTAGAACGAAAACTTCCCAATGGGTCACCCATCCTGAAATTACTCTCGCTTGGGCACGCTTTACTGTAGAGTTCTTATGGGATCTACTGCCCTTACGGCTTTAAAACACATTGTGATATGGAAGGTATCCACACCCCTCATAAGGAACGATTAATTCTATTTCCCAACCGATGTGGTATCACGTGCTAACTTTGTTGGATTAATGTCTAAGTCCATAACTATATTTGGTATGTACTTGACCCGACCCGGCATGGTCCATTTGGGTTGCACTTCACCGGCACAATTTATATGGATAGTCTTTTGAGAATAGTATATTTATGATTTATATTAATATATTATAAGTTCTAATATATTAATATGGAATCATATTATTTAATTAGTATTGATCAAGAATTAATTTAGAATTAATTAAGTGATCAAAAAGAACTAATTAAATATGGACTCTTATATATATGGAATGGGCCAAGTTCATTTAGGTTGGGCTAAGCTTTCATGGATGGTCCATGGAGCTTTTAACCCATGGATCCTATGTAAATGAAAGGTCATGGGTATTAGGGTTTACATGGATGTAACCCTAATCCTCCATAATATATAAAGGGGTCCTTGGCTCACAAAATTGGCACAAGTGTGTGAAAATAAGAGTGGGCCGATTTTAGTGTGCATACATATTCTCTCAAGTTCTTCCAAGGTGTTTTGGTGATTTGTGATTCCATTTGAGGCTTCCACACTATTGGGGCTAAGCTCTTAAAGCTTGAAGACATCAAGCTACATCAAAAGGTATGTCATCTAACTAGAACTTTGTAGTATAGGTGCTTCATAATATGCTAGTTAGGATGAAACCTTGGAATAGTTAATATTTGCATGTATAATAGAGAAAACATAGATCCAAGGTTTATAGGGTTGCATGTACACCATAGGAGTGTTAGAATGCTCAATACCCAATAGTGGTATCAGAGCCATGGGTTGTTTTCTGTTATATTGATGCAAATGTTTTATTTTCAAAGTTGGAAAAAAAAGAAAAAAAAACATGACGTTTGTCAAATTTAAGATAATTACTTGTTTTTGTGAAAAACTAATTATTTGTAAAATTTGAATCATTTGCTATATGAGTTGAATTAGGTCAAATTTAGTAAAAGATAAAATGATATGATTATTTTATTAGTTTTAAAAGTTTGATCTAAAGAGTTTTTTGAAGCCTCCATAAGTTATGGATATGAAAAGGTTTTTAAAAAAATTGATTCAAAGTTTTTTTATGGAGTTACAAAACTTGGTCTTAATGTTTTAAAGAATTCCATAACTTGTTCTTAAGTTATGGAACATGAAAAGTTTCATCATAAAACAAGTATTTAACTCCATAAGTTATGAAATCCAAAAGTTTTCAAGAGTTACAAAACTTGCCATCTAGTTTTGGAATTTGGAAAAAGTTTTTTTTTATGATAAAAAAAAAAGAATTGAATTCTAAAACTTTTGGGTTCATAACTTAAACAATTAATTAAATGGTTTTAATTTTGAATTTAATAATTGGAATTATGATGTTTTATTGAATAATTCAATTAACTCTTATGGACTTTATTAATAGATAATTAAAGTGTTTAATTAAAAGAGAATTAATAATTCCATAATGACATGGTTTAAATTTAATTAAATTAAGAGTATAGTTTAATTAATAGATTAAACCACCAAGTATTTTAAATGTCTAAAATACACCCTTATACTATTATAATATTAAAAGTTTAATATATTATATGTATAAGAGCAAGTCGTCTTACCATTACTAGGCCTCATTCACGAAGTCGGTCTATAAGGGGGGTATAAGGTTACTGCCTATAAAATGGCAGTTTAATGGGTGTCCACTCTCACCCACCGCTTCCTTGACTGGTGGAGGGTCGTTAGCCGAATAGGTAGGACAAGGACTATAATTCTCCCTTCATTAATAGTATTAATGATGAATACTAAGTAACTAAACTTTTTATAAATTCCCAATCTTAGTTACGTAGGAAAATGTGAATAAGGTGCTAATCCATGAAATTACACTTTGCACTTTGTTTAAGCTGTTAGTAGAGCGTGTGTGGTTAACCGGCACACTAACCTGGACTTAACAAGGTAGGCAAAGGGTAACTTAATGTTTATCATAGTATCGTTGGAGCGTGTGTGGTTAACCGGCACATCGATTGAGGGGTAAATATTAAGGGTACCAAGTATATTTGCATGGTTACTTCACACCTTGTTTTGTGATCCTCGGCACCCAGTCACAAAACCTGAAGGGCACACTCGAGATTGAAACATGCCATTGAAAAGTTCAATGAATCTCAAAAGAATATAGGAGTTTCAAAACCAATTAAAACCTAATAATACATTTCGTTTATCTTGGTGGAAATTGGTGAATCGTCATTCACCTACCTTCAAATATTTTATAGCTTGGATTACGGCATCCCTCTTCCAAGTTATAAAATAGTTTGTTGGGTCCTAGCCTTAATATAACATATTGGGTGTTATATTAAGGACTTAAATCAACTTTACGTGAATTTCTCCCATTGTTGATGTCTGGTTTAGACAACAATGATCTTCCCAAACCAAGCTTTCCTAATGAATATGACTTCCCGAGTTTGTCTCATGGAAGTCATACTTCTCTTCCTCCACCTCCTCCAATCATTCTCCCTAACCCACAAGTTCAAGGTCACTCAAGCCCTATTGGCAAGGCAAGGTCTAGGTGTGATCACATCTTGGAGATGAAGTCACATATTGACAAGCCGGGAGAGTTGGGTGTCAAAGTCTTGAGAAAGTTGGTGGTTCAATCACTTTCTAAGTCACATAGTGAGTTCCTTTGGGACTACTATGAAACAGACTATGACATGACCCTTAATGATCATATCTATTTGCTTGGTGCTGCTGAATCAGCAATGATTTGGAACGATAGTAAAGCAAATTTGATCAGAAGATCAACTTCCCAAAAACTTTATGGACAGTGACAATGGTGACATTGGAAATCCAGAAAAAGCATTCTCTTCCCAATGGAAAGGGATTGGCCATAGTCAACCCGGTTGACCAAATGGTAAAGAGAAAGGCTAAGTCTGAGATAGTCCCATTACCAAAGGGTCCATATGTTTATTTTGTCAAAGGAAGGGGCGTTGATTGCAAAGCTGCCAAATTTACCTAAGGATGTTAAAGTCAATAAGTTTGACTCTACATCAGGTAGAGCCCATTATCTAACTCTGTTAAGTTCTATTCTAAGATCCTCATTACATGATGTGACTGGGTCACATGTTGATGTTTTAAGAATCAAAGAATAGAGAGAAATCTTAAAGGAAGTATATGCTGATTCTGATCGCGAAGGTGGATTTCGATCGCATCATAATTTTGAGCAGTTGCTTAAGAAGTTATGATATATTGTTAAGGAATAGATAACAACAATTTTCCATGTGGATTGTAAGGATAAGTTTTTCCGCAAAGTTTTAAAATAAAAGAAAATTGTTTAATTTTGTTTATTTGAAGTATCCTTACAATGGCATTTGTGGAAAATTGTTGCTTATATGATTCCACTGACAGCAATATTGGAAAATGGATTTGATTCTTTCATTTGTGGTAGTGTCTAAATTTACCAAATCAGGAAAGTTCCTCATCACCCAAGTTTCAATTGGACCGAAACTTGGAATCATGCAAGTTGAATAGTATGATGAATGAGAACTTTCAAGCATTGGAAAATCAAGACTAATTACTTGTTCACATGGATGTGTGAGTCAAGTGAAGGACTAAAGGGATCGAGTACACATTCTTATGCACTGGTCATGTCCACCACAAAGCTCGTTAAGACTATTTGATTTACTAAAGTTTAGTAAATATGGTTATACTTACAAGTTTAAGTATAATTCTGAAACATTGGAAAAGTCTCAATGTATGGCAGAACGAATGGGAAGAATCAAATTAAGCAGAAAGATAAAAGTTTCTCAAATCTGAAAAGATGGGAGAGTACTTTAGTATCATGTTTGTGATCATCTTAATGATTTAGAAATCATATCACAATTAGTCCTCTAAAGGTCGTCTTAGTGCATTCTTATGACTAAGAAGAGGAGTCATGAATTGTTGAAATGGTTAGATCAGGAAGATGAGTCATACTTCGTTCCAAAACAATTCTTAGAGTCATACTCCAAGATTGTAACTTGAGTGACATATCTTAAAGAAAGGTTTAAAACACTTGTCAAATGTAAGAGTAAAAGTGTCCTACTCTTGTACATTTGAAATTGGTAAGTTGTGATGTTTTGGATAAAACAAAGACCAACTAAGGCCAATTGTGTGAAGTGTTTGTCTTGATAAAGAATCCGCACAATCTCTTGAATATTTGGCAAGATAGTCTTATATGTCAAGAGGATAGTGGGAGTCTTAAAGATCCTAAAAAGAATTTCAAGAACTAATCAAGAATAAAACCTGAGGTTCTTCACTAGCACACGACTTGAGGTTTATAACCTATCGTGTTGACATATTCTGTGCCCATTCCAGTTAAAGTTGGCTTTGCATAGGAGTTCTGAAAGTTCTCAATTGGTTGCATAACAACTTGGAAGCAATGGCAGACCCTGTACTGCCAGGTGGCAAGAAGTTAAGATTACATAAGTTCAGTCCATATGAGTTTGGATTTGTCATTATCCTTGTCTTGTGACTATGGTTTTGACGATTCACATGGATAAGAACACATACACCATAAAATCTAAGGGTCATAAGGTTTCTCTCCGATTCATGAAAATGATGGTGAGGGAACACTGCCACCAAGTAGATTTGAAGCAGATGGCAAAAGGTCTAAACAATTGAGACTATGATTACGGCATCCCTTTTCATAGTTCTGAAATTGTTTAGACACACATGCATGCTATCTAAGGAAAGGTGTATGATTTTGATAAAGTTTTATCAAAGCATCTTGTATCAGAAATCTGAACTTTGGTAAGAAAGTCAATAAAGTATTGATTTCTAGAAGTCCAGTTGATTTCTGAGTACATGTCAAAGCTAGTGGGAGCATAAGTGTTATGCTAATAATCATCATGTTAGTGGGAGCATGATAATTATTGTTAATGTTGCAAGTTAGCAATGTTAATTATAGAAAACAAAAGTTTCAATTCGTTAGGCTGCAGGGATTGAAAAAGTTGTTTTGCTATAATTAAGGGGGAGGATATACTTCATTTCAGTTCTAAAGGCTTAGATTGAGACCTTAATCATCTTTAGTCAAGAATATATATATGAATTTCATGTTGGATTGGTTCAACTTAAGGAAATTCTATATATTGCATTCTCAAAATTCGATTATGATTACGGCATCCCTCTTCATAGTCAAATTTTTGAAAACATGACAAATAAAAATATTGTAGCAAAAGACTGGTCTAGAATCATGTCTTTATGTGAGACATCATGAATCGTGTACCATTTGCTTTGGGTACAGGATCGATTGCATGTGCTATAATATTTGTCATTTCTAAATTTTTCCAAATGCCCAGAGGCATTAAGAAGGGAAAAGGTCTAGAATTGGATATGACTAAAATGATTAAGCAATTGTCGAGGACAATCTGAGGTTTACCAAAGATTGGTTGCTCAGGGACAGTTGGAAGTATAGTGCTAATTTTGGAAGGACCATATTGACATATTCTGAAAAGAGGCATCTCTTATTCGGAAGTGATAGTCAAAATGAGAATATGGAGTTGTCTCCATAGGTGGAAGTTATCTGTGTAAGATTAGAAAACTTAATGCAAGAAGCATGTCCAAAGCATTGTACTTTGAATATGAGACTTAGTTTCCATGGAGTTGATCTCCATTGGAATACCTTATAATGACTGTTGACAAGTCTTTGTGACTTTGTACATATTCATTACAGGAGGGTCAGTGCATATAAGTTTAAAATCTAAACAGATTTCGATAAATGATAGGAATTTGAAATTCTCACATTTTTCGATAAGGATTTGGGAGTGTGAAATTAGAATCATTGAAATTATGTTCAATTGGTTTATTTCACAAAGTAAGGATCATAGACAAACATAGAGTGCATACTTGGTGTATGGCAAAGCTATTGTTTAAGAAAAACATAGTGTACATGCCTGGAGCATGGGACAACTAGTGTTTTTAATTCAAGTATAAAGTTGATAAAACCGAAACAATGAATAATGAGTAATCAGTATGGTGATAAATAAAAGTGTTTATTTATATTCATAGGGTTTGATACCATATTTGATTCATTTATTCTTGTGTTTCACTTTGCATGTTTTGACTTCCAGAATAACTAAGTCGCTCTTCCTAAATGATTAAGTTATTCAAACCATCCACAGTCGGTCATATGTTGGAAGTAGATATGAATCAAGACTGTCATGGGTTGGTTTGTATAGGTCCAAGTTGGTGGACAAAGTGGTGCTACAACACTCATGAGTGCTCATAAATTCTGAGTATTGGATTCAACCCACGCTCATTTGAATCACTTCATGGATTTTATCACGAGTGATCATGAGATGATAATATCTTATATTCTTAAAACCTAGAGATATGAGTTGTTACTATGAGTTGGTTATACATTGATTGCACGAAAACGCATTGGTAACTCGATGTTATAAAACGTGCCTTTGTGTATGATTCAACAAGTAGTAGAACAAGCCATATGAGTCGAAGTTTATCCATTCCTTTTACCTTCGGGATAAAAGCGATATCTGTGGGCCCCTCGATGATTTAGCGATGACACATGTGAGTGCTTGGCCAAGCCAGGACTGATTTGATTTGTTCAATCAGTCAGTCATCATAAATCGAAAATCGGGAAACAACAAATGGACAGAGAGAATGATTATAATCCATGTCTCAGTCCATATGATATCTAGAATGGAGGAATATATGATCCTTATCTAATGGACAAGTCATTGACAAGGTCAGAGTTCGACAGCGGCTTTAAGAGCTACGATTGCCAGTTAGGTTTTGAAGTCATACTCAATAATAGTTTTAGACTTATCCAAGTGGGAGACTGTTGGATTAATGTCTAAGTCCATAACTATATTTGGTATGTACTTGACCCGACCCGGCATGGTCCATTTGGGTTGCACTTCACCGACACAATTTATATGGATAATCTTTTGAGAATAGTATATTTATGATTTATATTAATATATTATAAGTTCTAATATATTAATATGGAATCATATTATTTAATTAGTATTGATCAAGAATTAATTTAGAATTAATTAAGTGCTAAAAAAGAACTAATTAAATATGGACTCTTATATATATGGAATGGGCCAAGTTCATTTAGATTGGGCTAAGCTTTCATGGATGGTCCATGGAGCTTTTAACCCATGGATCCTATGTAAATGAAAGGTCATGGGTATTAGGGTTTACATGGATGTAACCCTAATCCTCCATAATATATAAAGGGGTCCTTGGCTCACAAAATTGGCACAAGTGTGTGAAAATAAGAGTGGGCCGATTTTAGTGTGCATACATATTCTCTCAAGTTCTTCCAAGGTGTTTTGGTGATTTGTGATTCCATTTGAGGCTTCCACACTATTGGGGCTAAGCTCTTAAAGCTTGAAGACATCAAGCTACACCAAAAGGTATGTCATCTAACTAGAACTTTGTAGTATAGGTGCTTCATAATATGCTAGTTAGGATGAAACCTTGGAATAGTTAATATTTGCATGTATAATAGAGAAAACATAGATCCAAGGTTTATAGGGTTGCATGTACACCATAGGAGTGTTAGAATGCTCAAAACCCAACAAACTTAACCTTGAAGGGGGGGGGGGGTGTTTTTATAAGAATGTAACATTGTTGATGTTATTATATAATAACTGTTAAATAAGACTTCCGCTAACATATTCTGTTAAATAATTTTTATAAAGATAAAAAAAATCAGGGTGAAAAATCATGATGTTACAAGTTGGTATGAGGGCCATGTTTTGAGTAAACGGAAGACAGAGGTTGGTGTTCAGACTCACAGTGTAAATTGGCTCAATTAGGTGTTTTAGAATCTTTAGGGGGGAAGGTGTGTGCTGAGAGTTTTTTGATAATTGCCTGAAAATTATAAGACTCTCATTCCATTATGTAGTAATTTGAATAAATGCTCCTATAATCAATAAAATGTCGGAAACACCTGCAAACAACATATCGAGGGGAGTTGGCGATAACCTAAATGAGGAAGGGGCACGTGTCCCTTTCATTTTCCAAACCCCCACCGATTGATCACCAACCACGAGTGTCGATGACTCGCGGTGAGCGCAACCAGCCAGCACAGAGCAAGTGCAGTGTAGGGAGTGCTACATCATTACCGACATAGAGGAGCGGTTGAGGAGATGTGACGATGAGATGATGGCATGGGATGAAGTTTTCCCTGATAAGCTGTTGGGTTTGCCACCACCACGTCAGGTATATTTTCAGATAGATCTTGTTCTGGGTGCGACCCCAATAGCCAAAGAACCCTATCGGTTGGCTCCTTTGGAAACGAAAGAGATGATGTCACAACTTCAAGAACTACTAGAGTGTGGGTTCATTCGACCGAGTTCCTCGCCTTGGGGAGCGTGAGTCCTATTTGTGAAGAAGAAAGATGGTAATATGAGCTTGGGTATCGATTATATGGATTTGAAAAAAGGTTAATGTCAAGAATAAATATCCTCTCCCAAGGATTGATGATCTCTTGGATCAGCTGCAGGGTGCAAGTCAATGAGCGGGATATATCCAAGAGAACATTCACGACATGCTAGGGATACCATTTATAACATCCCCTATGTCACGTATCACAATATTTTCTGCTTTGGGCTCCCAGCACGAAAACTTCCTAAGGGGTCACCCATCCTGAAATTACTCTCGCCCGGGCACACTTAACAGCAAAGTTATTATGGGATCTGCTGCCCTTACGGCTTTAAAATTCATTGTGATATGGAAGGTATCCACACCCCTCATAAGCCATGTTTTGAGTAAATTGAATACAGAGGTTGGTGTTCAGACTCACAGTGTAGATTGGCTCAAGTAGGTTATTTAGACTCTTAAGGGGGGAAGGTGTGTGCTGAGAGTCTTAGGATAATTGCCTGAACTTTATAAGACTCTCCTTGCACTATATAGTAATGTAAATAAATGCTCCTATATTCAAGAAAATGTCGGAAACACCTGTAAACAACATATCGGGACGAGAAGGCGATAACCTGAATGAGCAAGGGACACGTGTCCATTTCATCTTCTAAACATCGCCGATTGATCACCAACCACGAGCGCCAATGACTCGCGGTGAGTGCAACCAGCCAACACAGAGCGAGCATAGTGTAGGGAGTGCTATCATCATTACCGACCTAGAGGATCGGTTGAGGAGACCTGACGAGGAGATGATAGCACGGGATGCACATATTGCTCAGTTACAACGAGCAATGTCAGCGGCATGACTACTATCTGTCGGGGGTGATGTTGCGGGGGGGGGGGGGGAGTTGCTGAGGATATTGTTGAGAGTCGTTCAGTTTCTAGGAAGTCTACTATGAGGGAGCTAGTTAGGAGGGAACTGTTGGGGAGGTGGAGCTGCTGGCCGCCAAGGCAACACTTTTAAGGAGTTCATGGATTACAAGTCGTTTAAGTATCATGGGGTGAGAATGCTTTGGAGTGCTTAAGTTGGATTATGAATATGGAACAAACCTTCTGGTTGGGTGACTTTACTGAGCGCCAGAAGGTTAGCTATGTTGTGAGGATGTTCAAGGATGAGGCATTATAGTGGTGGGATGCGATTAACATCAGACTTAATGATGCTGCTCGAGATGCTACGATTTGGGAAATATTCAAAAATAAGGTAGAAGACCGTTTCAATAGTGAAGGCATCAAACAGGAAATTGAGTTGGAGTTCTTGGTACTGAAGAAGGTAAACATGAATATAGCTAAATACAACACAACCTTCATTGATAAGGCGCATTTCGCCACATATTATTGCTCTACTGAGGAGAAGGCTATAGACGCTATGTTGAGGGGTTACCGTACGAGTATCGATCCATGGTTAGGTCGGAGGCTACTCTGATTGAAGCTATGGATGAGGCAAGTAAGATCGAGAAGGATATCATTGTACATGATGGTACCACAGGAAAGGCAGATGAGAAAATAAAGTGGGAGGCTTCATCTGGATCATCCAAGAATAAGAAGGCTCACCATGACAAGAAGGGTGACAGATAGAGCTTCTGTATGAGGAGTCATTACTCACACAAGGGTCTGTGCAACAACAATATCATGAGTTGCAGGCGTTGTGAAACATCCCAAAAATACGGACCGAAAATTTCTTTTTTTTGAAACCATTAGTAAAACCATTATCATCCATCATCATAAAGAAGAAAATCAAGAATCATGTATCTCAAACATCATGTCAAAAACTGTATCAATTCGTATGAGAAAATATCAGAGTCTAAACAATCCCAGGCTGAGACTATGTGTGTGCCATGCGATCATCCCGAGCCCTTCCCCTTTCTAGTGGAAGTACCTGAAACCAAAACTGAAAACTGTAAGCACGAAGCTTAGTGAGTCTCCCCAAACTACCACATACCGTACACATAACATAAACTAGGAGATACGGGCCCCACCCACACTCATGGAGATACGGGCCTCGCCCACACTCCACTAACAGGGAGATACGAGCCCCGCCCACACTCCGCTGACTCTGAGATACGGGCCCCGCCCACACTCAGCTACTACGAGATACGGGCCCCGCCCACACTCGACTACTATGAGATACGGGCCTCGCCCACACTCAGCTGCTATGAGATACGGGCCCCGCCCACACTCAGATACTAAACATACATACAAGTATCACACAGACAACAAGTATAACTAATTCTATCAATCAGGCATATATCCATAATCAAACTGAGCTATGAGATACGGGCCCCGCCCACACTCGGCTAAATGGGAGATACGGGCCTCGCCCACACTCAGCTACTAACATAATCATACTGCGGGCCGGCCTTGGTGTCGTAGACCCGTTCCTACTGAAGGAAACTCACCTCGTAATGCTGACTGCTGAAACTCGAGTGAAGAATCTCTGACTACTGCTCCGACGACTCCCCGGCTATCAACTGCATAATGCACTTAATCAAAATCTGATAATCCTTCTCAGGGTAAAATGACCATTTTACCCTTGGTCAAAATCAACATCCAGGTCAAAGTCAAAGTCAAGGTCAACTCTCAGCCAACCCCAACTCATCGAGTTATCTCCCAACTCGGCGGGTTCATGTACTACTCAGACTCGTGGTCAGCCGAGTCAGCTCGTCGAGTCCCTTCCCAGACTCGTCGAGTTCTTCCTGTCATATAATCGGGACACAACAACTTTAACTCGTCGAGTTCCTCCTTGGACTCGCCGAGTTCTTCAGCTTCTGATTCCTAATCATGTCCAACCCACTGAGTCATCTCCTAGACTCAATGGTTTCACTCAAAACCAAAAAAGGGTTAAGGGTTTGCGACCCGACTCGCCGAGTCCAAGAACAACTCTATTGCAAATCCATTCAGTCGATTCTAATCCATTCCAATGTTTCCAACTTGTAGACCTGGACTCCTTAGGCTAGCATTACAAGCTAAAACACCAATTACAAGCTAAAATGAAGGTCTAAGTCATGGAATAGGGCCATGGCTAAATAAAGGTGGCAACTTTGAGCTTCTAAAGCTCAAGAGTTCCCAGATCTGAAGTCCTTTCATCCCCAAGAGTTCAAATCTCGGAATGACCTTGGAAATGGCCCAAAAATGACAACATACAAGCTCAAATGAAGATCTAAATGAATAGGATCCAAGGTATAACCTTTATACCTCTATGAAGACAGAAATGAGTCCTTGGCTCTGGATCTTGAACCTTCCTTCTGCAACTCCAAGCCTTTGCTTCCTTCTTCTAGCATTAAATCACAACAATGGCAAAGAAATAGCTCAAGATCACTCAAGGTTGATTAGGGTTTCGAGATTAGGGTTTGGAGGTGATGGGGGTTGGGATGGAGGCCAGATATGATGCTTAACTAGGGTGCAAGTAGGGGTGGAAATTATTTGGTCCGGAACCAAAAAACCCGAAAACCAAATCGAACCGAAATCGATTTCAGACCGAACTATATTCAAATTCGGTTTTTGGTTTGGTTTGAGACCAAACCGAATTGTAAATTTGGTTTTTGGTTCGAGTTTCGGTCTCATGAAGTTTAAATAAAACCGAACCGAAAAACTGAATTTCATAAATCAATTAATTAAAAAATATATTTTGTATTTTATGTTAATTAAAAGTATTATTTATAAACTAGAAATCACTTTAACCCATTTACTCTCTTGATCATTTCGTATGAAACTTTAGATCTTTCTGTTTGCAACTTTAGGTTTCTATGTTAAAAATATTTTAATTTATGTTTGAATTTTTTTTAAGTTAATATTTGGTTTCCTCGGTTTTCAAACCGAACCAAACCGAATTAGAATTTGGTTTTCGGTTTGGTCTAGAGAATTTGAATTCGATTTGGTTCGGTTTTCGAATTAGACAAAAAAACATTTCAATCCGAAGAAACCGATTCGAGGACACCGAAAAACCAAAAAACCGAACCGATTCCCACCCCTAGGTGCAAGCCCTAAAGATTAGGGTTTCATACGGACTGTCCTACTCGTCGAGTCAGGACTTCGACTCGCCGAGTAACTCACTTAAAACCCGCGCATATTCTGCCTTCTACTCGACGAGTTAAGGCCACCAACTCTTCGAGTAGCCCTTCCAAACTGAATAAAATAATAAAGTTAAATGCATACCAGGAACCAGGTGTGACACGTTGTGGTATGTTGGGCCACAAACAGTTGGAGTTTAAGAGTGTTGAGCCACTCTGCTTCAAACGTCATCAAACAGGGCACATGAGTAAGCAGTATCCAAACCCTAAAGTTTATCCAAGTGGTAGTGGGAAGAAGACTAGTGCATGAAAAGTGCAAGCTTGAGCATTTCGGATGGCGGCCGAGGAGGCCAGACTTGATGATAAGGTTATACTCGGAACTTTTACTGTTAATGATATGCATGCTAGGGTTCGGTTTGATGTTGGTGCTAGTAGATATTTTGTATCACCTGTATTCTGTGCTCAGTTCATGTTGCCCCGGATTCATCTGGGTTATGTCTTAGATATTGAGATAGCAGTAGAAAATTTTGTCCCAGTTCGGAAGGAGTATGATGGGTGTTTTATAGTTCTTTTAGGACATACTTTTCCTAAGATTCTCTGCTACGACAAACATATCCGGATTCCAATTTTCGGGGGAGACTATTTATGTTCGTGGAGAGAAGTTATTGTGTTCTCTTCCCATTATTTCAATGATGAAGGCACGCAAGTGTCTCGCGAAGGGTTGTATAGTTTTCTTGGCTCATGCGATGGAGAGTCGAAATAAGACTACCACACACCACAATATGCATACAAGCACCCAACATTGGCCTTCAGTCTATGACTGGTCTGCCTCTCTCGCCTACAACATAAGTTGGTCTGCACCTGGCCTTCAGTTCATTCCCCCCTGAGTATCTTGGCCTACCGCACAGAGCAGGACCGCCCTTAATGCACCGCATGATATGTCTACATATATAACAAAGAGACAAACAAACAATTCAAAAACACATGCAACTGTCTAAACTAGTCTATATATCTCACAGATCACTACAACATGTTCACATCATACAGAGGGCTAATATTGTACTCTAAACTACAACTAGAAGATCACCAAATGAATGCATACTTGTATATAATCAGAGATAAATCCACAGTCAAATAGATGATCCTACTCTAGATCCACAACCAAACATGGAACAGGCAAGAAAGCCTAGAACAAGAGTTATCAAGCTATCTTACATGAATACATACAACCCCTACAACATTCACTACAACGATCACCAATCCTATCAATACTCTAACCAACATACCACTACTCTTCTATATCATGTCATGCAAGGATATACATTATAACACATAGTATAGTGAGGAAATTTACTTGAGCTAAGCAGCAAAAGCTCAACAACAGCCACAACAACATAACAACCAACGGAGCTAATGCCAAACCAGAACTAATCCTTAATGAAATACCCAATTCTACTCAATTTTGACCAGAAGTCAACATCGTCAAAAGTCAACATCGTCAAACGTCAACGGCCAACGGTCAAATTCAATGGTCTGACCTCCGTGTCGTGGCCAACCAATGACCGCGCTGTGGCAACTACACGACACGACAGTTGCGGTCGAAGTCTGTCACCGTGCCATGACCAACCACCCACCACACCGTGGTGAACGTCCAAAATGACTAAATGAATTAAGCACTTAAACCTTAATCTCTAGAGTTCAAAAGCTCATATATGGTGACTCTAACGGTCTTAATGGATAAAGTTTTCAACTTTATCCATTCTCATGTCTCAATTGCACCCAAACTCTAAACCTAACCTCACAGTGAACCAAGACACATACTTGACCTCAATAGGGAGCATGCAACCACATTTTTCCTTCAACACTCAAATCCAGAAGTTACTTGGGTCACTTAAATGGTCCAGGAGTTGCTCAACTCTAAGGCTATCTAAGAAAAGGGACTCAAAACCACCCAAAAGGTGCATAAACTTAGATATAAAAAATCAACGGTCAAGGTTTAAACTTTATACCTCTAATGACTCATAAATTTGAACTAGATGATGGATGTAAGCTAGCTCATTGCTTCCTTGCACCAAATGATGTTCCTTCTCCTTTAAGCTTCATAAAATCAAGAGAACAAGCTCAAAAACCAAGTATGGAGGCTAGCATTTGGGAGGGTAATATTCTTAGTGGATGGAGGCTTCCAAATGAGGCAACCCTAGGAGTTAGAGCCTTTAAATATGGCTCAAAACCCAGGCCTAGGGTTTTGAACCCCAGCCACCACCACGTCGTGGTCCCTTAAATGATGTGGCCATTTAAATGACATGGCAACTCCATGCTGATCCTCCATCACCACACCATGGTCAATCCAAAACCGCAAAAACTTCAAGATTTCAATAAAATTATCCCAAAAGAATAATGCTCAAAAAGTGGATGTTACACTTATACAACCATGTCATCTCTAGGCCCACTACTTAATCGACTTTTTTCGGTTCATTTGAACGAAACATTAGAGAATCGACCTTATATTCATCACCGTCAATCGATGGGGCATCGAGAAGATATTAGCTATTATTTGATATTTAAATGGAGACTGAAAGAGTTGAAATTGATGAAGAGACATTTGTTTTGGTCATGGAAGAACCAACACCGTTTGTTGAAGTCGCAAACGATGGAAATTGGCAGAAAGCGAGGATCATTGAGCTCAAAGTAATTTAGAAAAATGGTATGTGGAAATTGACATCCCTCCCATATAAGAAACATATTTATTGGTCTGAAGTGGGTGTATAATCAAAATAAGGATACAAATGGAAGGTTCATTAAACATAAAACAAGGTTTTTCACTAAAGTATATGTGTCGAGGTCTGGCGTTAAATATGAAAATGTGTTTTCTAGGGTAAGCCGAATCCAAACTATACATTCATTATCTGTTATTGTATCCAAGCAAGGATGACATGCATATCTCCTGACTTTAAATCGTCCTTTCTTAACAATGAGATCGAAGAAGAGGAATACTTTTCATAAGCGGAGGGTTTTGTTAAGGAACCACAATGAGTGAAAGGCATCGTATATAAAGCACTTTATGGATTACACCAGACGCCTAGAGAATGGAATGCAAGGATATCTATGTCTTTTAAGGGGATTGGTATTGTTTTATGTTATCAATAACATGTCGACACAAGACGAGATGTGGGGGTAGGTCATAGTGGTAGGACTTTATATCTATGACATGACTGTGGTTGGTACAAACATTTCAAAAATAATGAATTTCAAACAATATATGAGTGTTGAGTTTGATATGAGCAATCTTTGGTTATTTTTTACTAAATAGTAAATAAATTAAGTTACAAACAATGACGAATTCATTTAAAAACAACAATCAATGTTAAACTGGTGATTGAAAGATTGAGTGTAAATCAACCAAATATCTAATAGAGGTGAAGTAAAATGTGAGAAGGGATGAGTAATTAGGGAGAACTATTGACTCAATGAACTATAGAAGAGTTATTGTGAGTTAAATATATCTTGCACATAGAAGATCTAATCTTATGTATGTAGTTGGCATAACAAGCATGTATATGGAAAAACCTACACAAAAACATCAACAGATTGCAAAGCACACACTTGTATGTGTGAAGGGTACTATTGACTTGGGGTTGGTATGTGAGAAGGACGAAAAATACCACGAAGTCTTGGGTTAGACTAATATTAACTTAAGAGATGATATGGATTATTTCAAAAGCACGAAGGTATGAATTTCTATGTTAATTGGAAGATGTTCCATTAGGGTTCCCAAAAGCAAAAACAATGTAACAGTTTGAAACTGTGAAGATGAGTTTAGGTGTGTCACAACGGCTGCATGCCAAGGTATTTTGTTTTCGGCCGGTCTTTTGTGAGATTACCAAATGTTAACCATGTCTTTTTTGACTTTATGTAGAAAACAAGTTCAATATAGCTTTGATGAAAAACTTGGTCTTCCATGGAAGGAGTATGCACATTGACATTTATTTCTGTTTCATATAGGAATGTATTGAAAAAGGATAAGTATCAATAAATTATGTGTGTTCCGAAGAACATTGAGCATCTACCTTTACTAAGGTACGTTTTAAACTGAAGTTTATCAATATACATAGATTGTTGGGTGATAAAGAACTTGATAGAACAATGTAGATTAAAGGGAAATGTTGGAGTTCATCTAACTTGATCAAATCACATGCTTTTTTAATAATTCGTTTAAGTTGTTTTCTTTAAATTAATTAGTTAATCAATTTTTTGTTTAAATTTGTAAACAAGCCATGTTACTTATTTAATAAGTAGAGTTTTCATAATTTCACATAGTTTAATTATTATTTAGGTATTCCACAATACATTAAACTTCATAGAGTAAAATGAATTACCACCTCATCTTTCTACATTCTATACAACTATATCAATTTTTTCCCAATAATCCATTGACCTCTAAAAAAATCTAATAGACCATTACAAAAGCTAATTTATATTATTTATTTAAGATTTAGAAATCTTTCATTTTTTTCATTGAACTGCAAATCGATTGAATGCCCCGGTGGCATATCATAATGTTAAAGTTTCATCTATTGACACTAGTAGAGAAATCACTTAATAGTGCGGTTAATTAGTGAGGGTATGAAACCACATAAACACTCCTATTTAGTGGTACGGGTATGAAGCCGCACCAAAAAAAATTGTGTTTTTTTTAAAAAAAATATTGCAAAAGGTTGAACACACACCGAAATAAGATGCGTAAGGATGAATCGATTCATCTAAAAAACCTAAATTAGAAGTCCAAAAAAACTAAACAATACTTACAAAAAAAATCATAAAAACCTTGTATGCAAAGCCTAAATACTTCCAAACCTAAATCATAAATCTAAATAAAAAAATCACAACAATACCTAACAATACTTCGAAGTTTAAATCGGAAATCGAAGATTCTAAAATTGCCCATGTTGTCCCTATCGTATGTCTACTTCATCCATCCCTTTAAATACCTTTTCTGATTGCAAAAAAAAAAAAAAAAAAAAAACAATGTTGTTGACATTACGATCTCACCAGCAAAAACAATCTCATGATTGTAATTAATATCTCGTTAGTTTTGTTGGGCCCCAAAAATTGATAAAAGGATCTAAAAACTTAAAACCGAACATTAATGCTTACTTGTGTGAAACGAGATATGTTGTGATGGTTATGTTTGCAAAAAAAAAAACCTTAACATTATGTATATGGTGATCTCACCGGCAAAATGGAAAGCAAAAAACATAGGCGGTTTGATGGAGGCGGAAGGTGTGGAGAACGCATGGAGTAGGGAAACATAAATGTAAGGTGACATTAAGATGAAGCCCTAAATCTTCAAAGTGACGATCTAAGGGAAGTGAAAATCGCACCAAAAAAACGTCCACCGCACAAAAATAAGAGAAGTGAAAAGCGCACCAAAAACAAACTATGACTGCACCAAAACAATGTATTAGATGGTGATGTTCGTTCTTTAAAGATTCAACATTTTGAATTTGGAGTTTGATGGTGCACTTTTAGGGGCAACCGCACGAAAAAAAAATATCGAACTAAAAATAGGTTTTGTACTAATGTGAATGACAATTAGACTTGCCACATCATTCAACTCTTCCATTAAATTCATCATTATAGTTTTTTAATCATATTATCTTCACTAATAACCCCAACAAACCTAATGAATCCAAACCTTTTACCCATACGTGTCAACTTTCTTGAAATAAAAACATTCACAATTTGACCCAACCGACCACAAACCCGCCATATATCTGATAATTGTACCGATTCCGGAAAATTAGTGATAAAGAATGAAGATACTGGATCACTTACCAGTACTCTCTTTTGATCATAGACCTGCTGATACTCCCTATTGTTAACAGACAACGTAGCATGCTTCTTTCCACCCTCGTCCATCCATCTTGATTGCATGATTCCAATGATTAGTCATGAATAATCCAACAAACCCCACATCTTCCTAAAGATGGTAGTAATAAGAATATACGACAAGGGTGTGTTAATGTCCAGAAAACTGTTATCCATGAAAATTCTTATGTAAGTGTTGTTAAAGGAGTGTCTTTGCATGAATCTGAACCACCTAAGGTTAAGCAAGATGACATTATAGAGTTGTATTCTGGTGATTTTATTGTTGAAAAGAAGAGAAGGGTGTGTCTTGTAAAAGCCAGGGATTTTCCAACTCTTCCCAATCTCCGTATGTTGTGTCTGGAAGAAGGATTCTCGGATTTTGAGATGAGATATGTCGGTGGATTGTGGGTAATGATTGAATTTAAGTCCAAACATGCTTGCAAAATGTTTTTAAAGAGTGGCTCTATGGATCATTGGCTGTTGGAGAAACGTGAATGGGATCGAAATTTTGTTTCTTTGGAACGTATTGTCTGGTTAGATATTGAAGGATTACCTTTATGTTGTTGGAGTAAAGACTCTTTCAGGAAAATCATTAATAAGTGGGGGGTGATTGCTCAACTTGATGATGCATTAGGGGAGGATGTGTATAAAAACAGAGTATGCATTTTAACTACCTTTCAATCGATTATATCTGATGTAGTGCGGGTACGGGTGAATGGTGAAGTGTTTATGGTGAGAGTTAAAGAAGCCCCGGGCTGGACTCCTTCATTTATTTCTAATATTAAAAGGAGGAAGATTGTGATTCTATTGATCAGCAAGATAAAGTGGGTAGTAATTGTTCATTGGGTGAGAATGGGGATAATTCTTTGGATCTGTTTGGTATCTATGATACTATAGCGAAAATGAATGAGGAAGAAATTACAAAAACTAAGCTGGATGAGGTGTATTGTCGAGATTATGGAAATGAAAAAGAAAAAAGCAAAAAAGTGAGGCAGGGGCAAAATAGGAATTGTGTTAAAGTTTCTTCTATTTTTCCTCTAGTGAAGGTACCTGCGGCTAATGCTGTTGTGTTCCAGATGGCCCAACGGAGCTTATTTCAGAACAGGTCCAGAAATCTACCCAACTAATTCCCCAACTGAGGATTTGTCGGCAACTGCCCCTGCTCTTGACCAAACAGTCAATGTTGTCGCTGTTACAACAGTTCCTGACTTGGGGGTGGCTCCTCAATCTGTCGGTGCTTCACCTCCTGTTGTTCCGGTTATTCCAGTTGGTTTTACAGGGGGTTTTGGTCGTATGGAAGGGGTTCATTCTCATGATTCGGAATCCCTCATGCATCCCCCTGGTTTTTCAAATAAAATTTTTATGGGAGATGATAATTTCTCAAATGGATCTGTGAATAAGAATTATTAGAATATTGAAGCTGAAAAAACTTTGGAATTGGGGGAAAAGATTGGATTTAATATGGATGGCTATTATCCACATGTTAAAAGTGTTATTGAAGGAGAGGTTCTTAATAAAACGTAGACATGAATTGCCTTTCTATCAATATACAAGGAGCGGGTTCGATTGATAAGCGGGGTTGGATTAAAAAGTTATGTAATAAACATAAAATTAATTTTTTAGCCATTCAAGAAACAAAGATGGTGAATGTTGACCTAGTAACGGTTCGTTCTTTCTGGGGTTATGTCTCGTGTTCGTATTTTTTTCTCCTTCTCGTGGTGCTTCGGGGGGCATTCTAGTCATTTGGGATCCAGATTTTTTTTCTCAAAGTCGTTCCTTTGTTTCTGATTGGTATGTAGCGGTTGAGGGTGTTTGGCTTCCTTCAAGGAGAAATATGTTGTTCATTTCAGTGTATGCTCCTCAAGGAGTCGATTCTAAAAGGATTCTTTGGAATGATTTATCAAACTTGATTGGTTCAGTGTTGGGAGATTGTATACTTATGGGAGATTTTAATGTAGTTCGTGATGTTACGGAAATTTTGGGTTCTCAATATAATCCTTCGGTAGCTACAAATTTTAATGAGTTTATTGATTATACAGATTTGTTCGATGTTCCTATGGGGGGTCCTCGGTTTACTTGGAGTGATAAATGGAGGTCAAAGTTTAGTAAATTGGATCATTTTCTCGTTTCTCAGGGTATTATGGAGTGTTTTCCCAATATTAGAGGAATGGTTCTTGATAAATATATTCCTGATCATCGTCCGATTCTGTTGGTGGAGCATAGTGTCGATTATGGCCCGACTCCTTTTCGGGTTTTCCATTCGTGGTTCAGGTTGGATGGTTTTGATGATATTGTTCGTCAATCTTGGTCTATTGGTATAGAAGGGGACCGGGTGGATAATCCTTGGGTTATTTTTAAGAAGAAACTTCAACTTCTTAAATCTAATCTTAGGATTTGGAATTTTTCCATCCGAGATCGCTTGTCTGGCAAGTCTAAAATTTTGAAGGAGGAGTTGGAGGCGATTGATGCTTCTCTTATGATTAATGACGAAACTGCTGATCTTCGCCAACGTAGGGTGTCCGTTCTCAAGGAGTTGGTGGATTTGGAGCATATTTCGAGGGTTGAGTTAGCCCAAAAGGCGAAAGTTCAGTGGAGTATTGAGGGTGATGAAAATTCAGGGTTTTTTCATGGTGTTATTAATCGGAAAAGGAGGCAGTTAGCTATCAAAGGTGTTTTGATAGATGGCGAGTGGGTGGTTGATCCGATTAGAGTGAAAAATGAATTCCATTATTTTTATAGGAATATTTTTTCAAAGGAAAATATTAATCGTCCATCCACCAATGCGTCCCTTTTTAATACCCTGTCTGGGGAGCAGGCTCAATTTCTTCAAGTTCCTTTTTCTAGTGATGAGATTAAAAATGCTGTTTGGGATTGCGGTTCAGATAAGGCTCCGGGTCCAGATGGGTTTACTTTTGGTTTCTTGAAGCGGTATTGGGATCTTATTTTAGAGGATGTCTCGGCTTTTGTTCATCATTTTCATAGCAATTGCTCCATTCCTATTGGATGCAATTCTTCATTCTTCACTGTCATCCCGAAGGTTCGTGATCCTAAGTCTATTAGGGACTTTAGGCCTATTAGTTTAATTGGTTGCCAATATAAAATTATTGGCAAGCTTTTAGCTAATAGGTTAGCAGAAGTTATTGGTTCTGTGGTGAGTCTGGAGCAATCTGCCTTCGTCAAAGGTAGACAAATTTTAGATGGTCCGTTTCTTCTTAATGAGGTGGTGGCTTGGAGTAAGTGATCGAAAAATCCTTTGATGCTTTTTAAAGTTGATTTTGAGAAGGCTTATGATTCGGTGTCTTGGGATTATATTTTGGAGATGATGCAAATTATGGGTTTTGGTTCTATTTGGTGTTCTTGGATTTTAGAGCTTCTTCGTTCAGTTAGGGTTTCGGTGTTGGTAAATGGGTCGCCTACTAGAGAATTTCAGATGCAGAGAGGTTTGAGACAAGGAGATCCTTTATCTCCTTTTCTCTTTATTTTGGCTATGCAGGGTTTACATGTTGCTTTGCAAAAAGCACATCTACAAAATGTTTTTAGGGGTGTCTCTATTTGTGGGATTAATATCTCACATCTCTTTTATGCTGATGATGTTGTGTTGGTGTCTCCGTTGGATCCCAACAATGCTAATTCAGTTCTTCGCATTCTGAGATGTTTTTATCTTGCTTCGGGTCTTAAAATTAATTTGCTGAAAAGCAAGTTGATTGGGGTTGGTGTCTCTAAGCCTCAGGTCGAGTTGGTGGCTCGTAAGTTAGGGTGTGCTCCGGAATATCTTCCTTTTGTTCATCTGGGTGTGCCAGTAGGTCAATGTATGTCTAGAGTTACAGCTTGGTCTCCTATTTTTGATCGTTTTCGTTCCAAGCTGTCAGGGTGGAAGGTGAAAACTCTCTCGTTTGGTGGCCGCCTGATGTTGATCAAGTATGTCCTGGGGAGTTTGGGAAGTTATTTGATGTCTATTTTTTTGGTTCCCATTTCGGTTCTTAAGTCCTTGGAGGCGCTACGTTCTAGATTTTTTTGGGGTGCGGACTTGGATGACAGGTGTATGCATTGGATCCAGTGGGATAGGGTGCTGGTTGGTAGGAAAGAAGGTGGTATGGGAGTTGGTAGTCTTTTCTCTTTTAATAGGGCTATGCTTTTAAGATGGAGATGGCGTTTTTTTCATAATCCTGATCTTATATGGGTTCGGTTAGTAAAGGCTATCTATGGTTCTGATGGAGGTTGTTGTTCTTTAATTCTCAAAAAAGGATGGATGGGTCCTTGGAATGGTTTCATTCGTATGATGTCTCATATGGGTGATCGTGGGTTGGATTTTCTTTCTTTATGTCCAATTCGGGTTGGAGATGGTAGTCGGACTTTGTTTTGGCAAGATATTTGGAAAAGAGATAGGCCTCTTGCAGAGAGTTTTCATAGAATTTTTGCCTTGGATCATCATAAATTTGCCTTAGTTCGTGACAGGTTGATGATGGGATGGGATACTACTTCTCTTAGGAGAGTGCCTCGGGGTGGTATTGAGCAGTCCCAGTGGGATGCTTTTTTGATTTTGATGCAGGGCTTACAACTTAATTCCAGTCCGGATCGGTTGGGGTGGCTCTTGGATACGTCTGATCATTTTACAGTCTCTTCAGCTAGCTCTTATATTGATAATGGGATGTTGTCTAGAGGTGGTGGCGAAACTTATTGGAATAATTGGGTTCCAATTAAGTTGAATATTTTTATATTGATATTAAGATTAAATGGCCTTCCGACTCGAGCAAATCTTTCTTATAGGGGAATTTTATTGGATTCGATCTTGTGTCCAGTTTGCTCTGCTACGATTGAGTCTATTGATCACCTGTTTGTTGGGTGTAGTGAGTTGATTGATCTTTGGACTAGAGTTGCTATTTGGTGGGGTGTTCATGTTCCTCAATACCTTTCCATAGATTCGTTATTGTTTTGGTCTAATTCGTTCTCTTGGAGAAGTGGTCAACGGAAAGTTTTTGACGCAATGATTATGACGACCTTATGGTGCATTTGGAAATTTCGTAATTCCATTCTTTTTGGGACGGTGTTGCCTATGAAATCAGTTATTTTTGATGACGTGGTCAAAAACTCTTATTTTTGGGTTTTTAATAGGCGTAGCAAAGCTAATGTAGGATGGACTAATTGGCATCATAATCTTATCTGTGCTTGTAAGTTGTTGTAATGTTCTTTTTCTAGCTTCTTGCTAGTTTTTTTAATAAAATTCCTGCTGTTCCAAAAAAAAAAAAAAAAATCATCGTTATAGATTCTCTTATTTGGTCACATTCAACTCTTTCATTAAATTCACCATTATAGATGTTCATATTTGGTTACCTGTTATTACTTTTAATCGTAAGAAATCTAGAAAAAATGCCCAAAAAAATACGTATGTTCCCTGTTCCTCTCTATAGCTACGTGGTTTTGCTTGATATCTAAATTTGTGTCATCTTGTTCCCCTTGTGCGTTTGAGCTCATCTTGATCTATCAAAACAATAATTAATGTCCTAATCATTTAACATTTTCTATCAATTTTTTTCCGAGTGTGTTAAAGGTCATGGTTTCATCCATTACTTGGATTCTTAAAAGATATTCTTCTAAGAATCCAAGTATTGGATGAAATCATAACCTTTAACATACTCGGAATGGAATAAGTACAAGGGCAAGGTATTGGAAAATTGGGGGGGAATGAAGTGTTTCTCCTTTTTTATCTTATAACTCTATTGAAAGTCAGTTTCGTTTTATAATGTTCTTGTTTGTTATGGTTCCTTTTGTTCCTTTCCACTCATAGCTCTTTGCTACTCTTTGAGTTTTTTTATTAATAATATTATTTGTCGTTTCCAAAAAAATAAAAATAAAATATAAAAATAAAAACCTTGGATTCTTAAAGTTTTTCATCCCTTCAACTATTTTTTTGTTTCAATTACACATCATTGATCATATGAACATCGTCACTTATAAAACATTAATCTCATGTAAATATAAAATTTTACCTTTACTTTTATATTTATTATTAAATTCTTTATTCACAATACTTTATTAGGTGGGTCTCGCACTACAATAAAATGAATAAAATTATGAAAGACCATATGAAGCCTTGGAAATGTTGCATTATGGAGTTCAAACACTTTACCAAGTGCCACCTTAAATATTTTTTTCCTTAAGCCACAAGAAACATTTTTCCGAATATTCAACGCAATATTCAATGGTTTTTGGAAGTGTTGTATGTCCTTAAAATGCAACACTTTTTAAGAAGACTTTCGACAATAGGTGCAACCCTTTTCAATTACGTACTCGATCCCACTTTTACTTATCAAGTGCAATACTTTTATATTTTCTATTATACAAGTTCAACACTTTTATCGATTATTACAACACTTTATCAATACTGCAACATATAACTTTTATCGACAAAAACATTCGTTACAACGAAACTATATTAGTAAATTACGTGATAAAAACATTCGTTACAATGAAACTATATTAATAAATTAACTGTATACAATAATGTTCTTCTAAAATCCTTTCTATACACTAGAGAGTCCAATTCAAATAGAAATAGAGTTTCAATATATACGAAAGTTTTACATATTAGGAAAACGCAAAAATAAATAAATAAACGCATTAGTAAAACCTTAAATAAAAATCCTATCAATCACAAATTTAAGAACCATAACATTAACACAAGAGCATGGTGTCACTCATCTTAATAATAAAAGTTGTACATTTTCTAGAATTTGTCGATTAAAGTTGATGTTTTATTGTTCTTACATATGTTCATGGCTAATTAAGATGTTCAAAGACCTCAAATCGTCATGTCTTCATGTGCATAGCAAAAGAAAGAAAATATTTATTCCATGAAGAACAAAACTTAGATGATGATAATTTAACCATGATCTTATGCAAGATACATAGTCAAAGAAGCCAAACTATATAAATCAAGGTGCTCTATTTTGGGAATCAAACAACAATCTAAACTACTAGAACACAAGTTCAAAGAGATGTAAGGAAGACGACAATCGAAAGAGATTAGTGTTTAAGATGTAACAAAACTATTCTAATGAGATATTTTCTCGCCTACTATTCTATTAATAGTTAGTGTAACATCACAAATTTCAACCTAAAATTTTCCTTTAAAAAGTATAAGTAAAACAACCATTTTCATAAAAGATGGAAATACCAATAGTCTACGACTATCACAAAAACGAAGTCATGAAATAGTATATCATGATCATAAAATCAGCAGAAGATTAAAATCATAAATCATCATCGATGCAAATGCAGTATAGTCACGTTGGGCCCTTTCCACAATTAAAAGAACAACCTGAAAAACATTTAAAATTAAAATGTAAGCACAAAGCTTAGTGAGTTCCTCAAAATATCATATATATATCATTGTAATAACTATGTATATCATCACAACGGGTCTATGGGTTTCGTCGTCATCCCTCGAACCTATAGGCTCATGGCACGACATCGATATCACCATCATCCAAACAGACTTATATACTCACAGCACATCACCAATATTGTTATCATCCAAACGATCGTATATACTCATGACACGACACCGGTATCGTCATCATCCCAAACATAGCATGTAAACATACAATCAACAAGAAAGACCCTACTAGTCTAGCATACAATCATATCATAGCATCACACAAGCATCCTACATACAATGGATCTAATACTGATATAATAACATAGTGAGAACACTCACCTGAATGTGAAGAGTCGAATCACGCACACTCATACAAGTCCTCTGAGGATCAACCAACACAAACTACCAAACTCAAATAGAGCTTAAATCTCAGTTGACAGCTTTTTCCTTAAAGTTTGACCAAAAGTCAAACTGGTCAAAAAGTCAACGGTCAACTGGTTAAAGTCAATGGTCAACGCGTCGCGACCTGGTTGTGTCGTAATCACAAGGCAACAAACCAATTTTGAACCTAGTCTAACACTCGCGTCGCGACCTTTTCTTAGTCGTGTCACGCTTTTTGAGGCAAATTCCTTTTTCCCGTTAAGCACTTAATTTATTTAGATCAAGGCTTAAACTTTCAGATCTAAATCTCTCAGGGGACTTAATGGATAACGTTTCCAACTTTATTTAGATATATAACCCAATCAAACCGTAACTTATAAATGTCCAAAAAATGAATTGAATCCTTTGCATCGAAAACAAGAAGCTCAAACATTCACTCCAAAGGCTCTAAACAAGTCCAGAAATCACATAAAGTCAAACAAATGGTCCGGAGGTCTACAAACTCCAAGAACTCCATAAAAAGGGACCGAAAGAGATCAAAATCTCTTCACAAGTCTAGATCCATGTAACGTCCCAAAAATAATGACACAAAATTTTCGCATTTAGATTAATAAATCGTTAATACATATCAATTCCATAAACCAAAGTAATTAAGATTTAGCGAAACATCATCAAATAAGAGTAAATCACAGAGTGCGGAAACATGTGGTGCGTGCTCTATAATCATACCGAGCTCTTCTATTTGAAAACCCAAGCACCTGAAACATAAACTGAAAACCGTAAACACAAAGCTTAGTGAGTTCCCCAAGATACCTCATATCATACATACATAAATAAAATATGGGGCCCCTGCCCTCCATCGGGTCTGGCCCAGTCTCGAGTCCCACTCGACCTCAGGCCCCACCCGGCATCGAGCCCCGCTCGGATTACAGATCTGTCAATCACCTGGCCCCGCCCGATACACACATAATCATATAACCATATAATCATATAAATATATAACCTTAATAGCACATGCAATAATCAAAAAGACTATAGCTTACCATACAATCATCGAGCCCCACCCGGCATCGGGCCTCGCCCAGTAAGCATAAAAACAGGTACTAATAACCAACATACAATATATTCATCAGGAACTGCCTGGCATCGTGCCTTGCCCGATAAGCATACCATCTCATAACGCATGCAAGAGTTACGCAGACATCTAGCATAAAAACCATGGGCCGACATTGGTGCCTTCGACCTGCTAAACACAGTGAGGAGACTCACCTCGCATTGCTGAATCACAGACGATCCCTAGCTGCTGGCCGATTGATCCCCGAACTGTCAATATCAAAACAACACCCAATCAACATTTGGGTCCCAATCCATATCCATAAACCCATACTCGGGGTAAAAAGACCATTTTACCCCTAACTTAGCTTGGTCCAAGACTAAGGCCCAAACTCACAATCTGAAAGGACCAAAGGCTAATTAATCAACCAAGGCCCAAATATGGCCCAATTTTCCAAATTGGGCCCAAAACCCTTACATGGGCCTTACCCTAAAGCCGAACCATTTTCCTAGTCCAAGACATTTGTACTCAAATGGCCCATTAATAACTCAAACACCCAAGCCTAAACTTGAAGCCCAATATGCAACATCTCATCTGACTGAGTACACCCCGTGTACTCAGTGGGTATGCTAAGCGTACGCCCAAGAAACCCAGTAGGCCCCGCGTACGAGGAGTTACGCCCCACGTACTGACCCTGCCCACAACCAACCTAGAAAACGTCTTGATCCCTTAAGCCAATACGTGAAATGCTCAGATCTAGATCTAAAACACGCTTTAATCCATAAAGTCGAATGCTCCAAGCCTTTGCATGGCTTAATGAAGCCCAATCACCAAAGATGAACTCCCAAGGTCAAAATCACTCCAAAATGTCTTAAAACTTCTTAATACCTTAAGACCTCAGTCCAAACTTCCAGATCTGATTAAAAAGGGACTTCTTAAGTCATAAAGGTCCTGACTTTATGACTTAGCATGACTTAACGGGACCCAAATCATAACCCTAAGTCCCAAGCAGCACCAAAAGACTAAAAAATCATGCATGGAAGGTTTATACTCATCAAGATCCAAACTTTATGACTCCATAACCCCAACAAAGACCAAATATGGACCTCAAAGGTTCTAGAGTAACTTCTACTCACAAGAACCACCACAAAGGGACCAAAACCATAACAAAATACCACTTAGCTAGATCTGTATGAAAGAGTTATCAAGGTTAAGACTTTATACCTCCAGAAGTTAGATCTAGGTGAACTAAGCCTCGATCCAAAAGCTCCAAGTCAAGCAATGACTCTTCAAGAAGTTCCTTCTTCCTCCTCAAGCACCAAAAACACACATAAATCACTTTCAAGCTCAAGAATCACTCAAATGGGGGCTAGGGTTTCGTTCTTAGGGTTAGAGAGGATGGAGGCTGAAGAATGGAAGAAGTTTGGGTCCATAATGATGCTTATAAAGGCGCCAAACCCTAAAAATGAGTTTTTGAAACAACCCCGCGAACGCCCTGCATTCCCTTAGGGAACGCCCAACGTTCCCATGTTGGCCTGCGTCCATTATCCTTTTGAATGCCATGCATTCCAACCTGGTACGCCATGCATACCTGGTTTGGCCCAAAACCCCTCTAACTTCAAATGGCCATAACCTTTGCATCCCTTATCCGTTTTCGACGTTCTTTATATCCATGGAAAGGTAACGAGAAGCCCTACAGTTCTATTAACTTTATTTAGCCTGAAAACCAACCGAACTTAAATCCAAAATTCATGAAATGCCCGAACCAACCCCTGTACCGATACCCTTTCATCACATAACCAACATCACCCATATCCAAATCGGTCTAAATCTTTCTTCCCCAAGGCCCTAAGCCTTATGATAACTGATGATCGAGCCACGGTCCCGAATAATCAAGCGATTCGAAACCGAGTGTAATAACTCTCCCCCACTTAAATTCGATTTCGTCCTCAAAATCATTCCTTACCATCCTCGAAATCAAAACTTTCCAACCCGAAGAAGACGAATCCATAACCCCATGCAGAAAACCAACCCTACTTTACCTGAAGTCTGAAATCTCGAATTGGTCTGACTCCCCGACAGACCGCCCATACTATACCACTACCAGACCAAAACCTCATTGAAGCCCAAACTTAAACAGAACGCTTCCAACCCTTGATTGACTTGATGCTTCAAAAGGAAACAAAATCACAGACCATTATTGATGCGGAATACTCATACTTGGAAATAGGCTCAGATAATCCTTCGAGTAAAAGACTCATACCTGAAACGGTTAGACTCAAACGAGATGTAACATTCTGATTTCCAGGTATGAATTTATTTCCATTTAATGCATGATTTTCCCATGGAACACGGCGTGGTGAAGCCTCACCACGACGTGTTGAGGAACTTTTGGGCCGCATATTTTTATGGACCCAATACGACATGTTGGTGTATAAACACGTCGTGTTGGCGGCTGGTTGAGAAAAAATTAATTTTTAGGGTTTTGCACCCTATATAATCTCCTTAAGTCCCAAGAACTTGCCTTTTATCAGCCTCCATTTTCCCAAATGCATCCTTCAAAACCCTAGTCATACTCCCCTCTCACTAGTGAGCTAGTGTGGTTCTTTTGAAGCCAAGAAGGAAGAAGTTGGAAGAAGGAAGCAAAGATCCAACAAGCAAGCCCTCATCTTTCAGTTTGGCACACTTTTGGACCTTTATAAGTGTCCAAGATCCGATATTTATCCTTCCATGTTGCTAGATCTTGAGTTGTGTGCCTTTAGTTTCTTGCTCTTGAAGGTTGGAACAGTTAGATCTCATAAAGTTTTCAACTTTATGAATCCCCAGGTCAAGGTGACCTACTAGAGTCTTGGATCTGGCCTTTAGTCGAGTTTTGATGCCATTCATAGAGATTAGGTCATAAATCCCCATATTGACCTAATATGGGTTCAAGATATGCATGGGACATGCATGTCTATAAAGCACCGAAATTTGGGATGGTTTTGGTACTAGAATATCTTCTGGAAAGGATGGGCTTCAGACTTTAAGGATTAAGTGCTTATTGGTTAAGCCTTTGTATCTTCAAGCTTTATGGTTGGGTTTTTGGACCCTTTGGGTAGTCCTAGTGGATAAAGTTGGAAAATTTATCCTTCTTAATAAGATTTTGGTCTAGATCTAAGCTTTGAAACTCTTGGAATCAAAGGAAGTGGCTGAATGTATTAAGCTGCTGGAACTTGGGCAAACACGACGTGTTTGCAAGTCAACACGGCGTGTCGGCTAAGGTTTTCCCGACCGTCTGGTTGCTGGCCGAACACGACGTGTTTGCAAGTAAACACGGCGTGTTGGTTTTGGATAAGGTGTCTAAGTCCATAACTATTTCTGGTATGTACTTGACCCGACCCGGCATGGTCCATTTGGGTTGCATGGCACCATGCAATTAGATAAACTAAAATGAGAGAAATAACACTTATGGTTTATTAATATATTATAAGTTCTAATATATTAATAATATTATTTAATTAGTTTGATCAAGAATTAATTTAAAATTAATTAAGTGATCAAAATATAACTAATTAAATATATGGGTAGATTATGTAAATCTTCCATATCTTATATAGTGGGCTAAGAGGCTCCATGGATTATCAAGTTGGGTTCCACCCATAGGATGCTCCATGGGAGTTACAAACCCATGGGTCATGGAAATGAAGAGTCATGATACATTAGGGTTTACATGGTGTAACCCTAGATGTGTCAACACTATATAAGAAACCCATTCTCCACCAAAATTGGCTACACATAAGAAACAAGAGGGCTAGAGCCGATTTTGCAAGTGTAAGATTCTCTCAAAGTTTACTCCTTTGCATTTGGTGTTGTGTGAAGCATTTGAGGCATCACACTTGGGGTGCTAGGCTCACAAGGTTTCAAGGATCATAATCAACAACAAGGTAAGTTATTCTATCTTTCATTCAAGTTAAAAATGTTCCCCATGTATGCTAGATAGGAATATAACCTTGGAATTCAACTTTGCATGATTATTAGACAAACATAGATCCAAGGTTATTAGGGTTGCATGTACACTTAGGAAGTGTTAGAATGCTCAAAACCCATCAGTGGTATCAGAGCCTAGGTTTGTTTGTTGTTTTTTTTTGTGTGCAAACAACTTGAAAAAAAATCGTTTTTCTGTTTTCTGCTCGTGTGAAAGTTTGCACATTTGTTGCTGGAAATGGACTAGAAACATTACCCTAAACTGTTTTGATGTTTTAAAGCTTGTTTTAGATGGTGTAATGTTTATGCTAATCCATTTACAATGGCAATTATTAAAATTACAAGTTTTTTTAAGTGTAATTTTTTGATTCTTGAAAGTGTTCATATTCATGTTCTTGAACTTATGAAGATTAGATGATCATAGGAATTGTTTGTAACCTTCATGGTAGTTTAATTCATGATCATAATGTGTTTTAATGGAGTCCATAACTTGTCCTCAAGTTATGGAAAACCAAAAGTCTCACTTTTATTAAAGCCATTAAAAGAACACCAAGAGTTATAAAAATGAAGAGTCTTCATTTTTATTACTCAATTAATTCATAAGTTATAAGAAATGAAAAGTTTTGGAAGTTTACAAAACTTGCCCTCAAGTTTTGGAACATGTAAAGTCTTGATTAAAACTTTAGTTCCAACCCTTAGAATTTTAAAAGTTAAAATTCAACCCTTATACTTTATAATATTATAAGTTACTAATATATATATATGTATAACGTCAAGTCGTCTTACCGCTAGTACGCCTCATTCACGAAGCCGGTCTATAAGGGGGGTATAAGGTTGTTGCCTATAAAATGGCAACTTAATGGGTGTCCACTCTCACCCACCGCTTCCTTGATCGGTGGAGGGTCGTTAGCCGAACGGGTAAGACAAGGACTTATAAATTCTCATTAAAAGTATGATGAATATTATAAAGTAACTAAATGCTTTTATTAAATTCCCAATCTTAGTTACTTTAGGAAAATGTGAATAAGGTGCTAATCCATGAAATTACACTTTACACTTTGTTTAAGTCGTTGGTGGAGCGTGTGTGGTTAACCTGCACACTAACTTGGACTTAACAAGGTAGGTAAAGGGTGACTTAAGGTTTACCATAGCATCGGTGGAGCGTGTGTGGTTTACCGGCACATCGATTGAGTGATAAACCTTGAGGGTACCAAGTGATTTGCATGGTTACTTCACACCTCGTTTTGTGATCCTCGGTATCCCAGTCACAAAACTTGGAGGGCACACTCGAGATTGAAACATGCCTTTGAAAAGTTCATTGAATCTCAAAAGAATCTAGGAATTTCTAAGAACCAATTAAAAACCTAATATTTATATTTCGTTTTTCATGGTGGAAATTGGTGAATCGTCATTCACCTACCTTTCAAATATGTTATAGCTTGGATTACGGCATACCTCTTCTAAGTTATAATATATTGTGATTGGATCCTAGCCTTAATATTACATTTGGGTGTTTTATTAAGGACTCTCTTAATATATAAACTAATCTTGTTATCTTCTTTCAGATGTCTTCAAACAATGCTGCTTCTGGCTCTAATCCTAATGGCTCCTTTACCCTTATGAACTTGTGTGGGAAAGTCACTTTTGATGGATCCAACTTCAATGAATGGATCAGAAACATCAGGATGATTACCCGCTACGAGGACAAAGAATATATCCTTGACAAGGAGCTTAAGGAGATTGATGAGACCACTGCAACTCGCCAGGAGATCGCTGACTTCCGGGCACATGAAAGGGATGCTACAAAAGTGGCATGCATCATGTTGGCCACCATGACAGTGGAACTCCAAAATTCCTATGAGGACTTCTACCCTTTTGAAATGCACCAAGATCTGATGGAAAGATACCATCAAAGTGCACGACAAGAGAGCTATGAAATCATATGCTCTATCATAACAACCATGATGAAGGACGGGGAATCCGTCACGAGCCACATGCAGAAAATGCAAAGGTATGTGGATCGGTTGCTGAAACTTAATGTGAACTTCCCTGAGGAGCTTGCAATAGATATCATTTTGCACTCCTTACCATCGTGTTATGATCAATTCCGCATGACATATCACATGAATAAGGAAGAGGTCACACTCAGCAAACTTCAGGGACTCCTCAAGACCGCAGAAATAGGTCTTAAGGGTAAGTCGGTTGTTAACACTCCTACTCCAAACTCCGCCCCGATTTTGGCAATCGGAAAAGGTAGAAGGAAGAAGAGGAAGAGCTCTTCGAAGGGTACCAAGGCTAGGACCCTTGATGGCTCTTCTTCAAGTGGAACCAAGAAAGGTTTTGTCACTCCTTCTTCTGACCCTAAAGAGGCTGAATGCTTCTATTGCCATGAAAAGTCACATTGGAAGCGGAACTGCCCAAAGTACCAGCAAGATGTGAAGGATGGGAAAGTTAAACCCAACCATGCAGGTATTTACACTATCTTATCTAATAACTCACCCCATTCTAACTCTTGGGTCCTTGATACCGGTTGTGGTATTCATATCTGTTCTGATTTGCAGGGACTAAGAAGAAGTGAGAATGTGGAGCATGGAAGAATAAACTTAATCATGGGGAATAGGAAAGCTTTACCTGTCACCAAGATTGGAGTTTATACTTTATCGCTAAGTAGTGGGTTTAGTTTAGATTTGAATAAATGTTGTTATTCGCCAGAAATGGCAAGAAATATTATTTCCTTTCATGCATTGTATAAACAAGGTTTCACCTTTTCATTTGATAATGAAGTTGGTTCGATCAATGCTTTCTTTAATAATGTTCTTTATTTTAAAGCATTACCTTGTGATGGTGTGTATGAAACTGTATCTGTGGTTGATAACTTAGGAAATAATGTATTGTGTATTGATTCTGTTAATGATAATAACTTGGATAAAGCATCATTATGGCATTGTCGTCTTGGACATATAAGCAAGAAACGCATAGGCCAACTCCAAAAGGATGATGTATTGGAGTCATTTGACCTAAAGTCAGATGATAGTTGCGAATCATGCTTACTTGGAAAAATGACAAAGTCACCCTTCACAGGTTCTTGTGAGAGGGGTGAAGGTTTGTTGGATCTTATACACACGGATGTGTGTGGGCCCTTCAAACATGCCACAAGGGATGCTAATCGTTATTATTTGACTTTTACTGATGATTACAGTAGCTATGGATATGTCTACTTAATCAAGCATAAGTCAGAGACTTTTGAGAGGTTTAAAGAGTTTAAACAGGAAGTCGATAATCAATTGGGCAGGAACATTAAGATGCTTCGATCCGATCGAGGTGGTGGGTATCTTAGTTCAGAGTTCCTCGACTATCTTAGGGAATGTGGGATTGTCTCACAATTGACACCTCCCAGGACACCGCAGTTGAATGGTGTAGCTGAGAGGCGTAATCAAACCTTGTTGGATATGGTTCGTTCCAGGATGAGTCGAGCTTCGCTACCAATCTCATTTTGGGGGTATGCCTTAGAGACTGCCGCCCATATCCTTAATCTAGTTCCCACAAAGAAAGTTGCCAAAACTCCTCATGAGATGTGGACTGGTAAAGTACCCAAACTAGACCACATTAAGATTTGGGGTTGCGAGGCTTTCGTGAGATGCGAGACTCATGATAAGCTCGAACCTCGAAGTGAGAGGTGTATTTTCATCGGCTACCCACAGAAATCCTTTGGTTACCTCTTCTACAGACCTAGTGAGAATGTGGTCTTTGTAGCTAGGGCTTTCTTTCGAGAGAGAGAGAGTTCATAAGCCAAGGAGACAGTGGGAGGCAAGTTGACCTTGAAGAAATTCAAGAGTCAAGTGGTGAAGGAACTTCAAACCCTAGCACTCAACTTGAGGAGGAAACTTCTGTTGAGCCAATTGACAAGTCTGTACCTCTGAGGCGTTCCACAAGGGTTAGGAATGCACCTGAGCATTACTATGGATTCCATATTACTGCGGAAGGTGATACACTTATCAGTGATGAGACACTGATAGGTCTGGATGAACCTAACAGTTACGCGGAAGCCATGGCAGGCCCTGAGTCAGCCAAGTGGAAAGAGGCAATGGACAGCGAGATACAGTCCATGTATGGCAATCAAGTTTGGAACTTGGTTGAGAATGTACCAGGTCGTAAGACTGTAGGGTGCAAATGGATCTTCAAGAAGAAGACCGACATGGATGGTAATGTACACACTTATAAGGCACGACTGGTTGCAAAGGGTTTCTCACAAACTCCGGGAGTTGATTATGATGAGACCTTTTCTCCAGTGGCCAAGATTAAGTCTATTAGGGTTCTGTTAGCCATAGCCGCATTTCATGACTATGAAATATGGCAAATGGATGTCAAAACCACTTTCCTTAATGGAAAGTTGGCTGAGGATGTTTACATGAGTCAGCCAGAGGGTTTTGTCAACACATAGTACCCTAATAGAGTGTGTAAGCTTGAGAAATCCATTTATGGGTTAAAGCAAGCACCTCGCAGATGGAATCTTTGCTTTGATGAGAAAGTCAAGGAATTTGGTTTTTCTAGGAGTGAAGATGAATCTTGTGTATATGTCAAAGCTAGTGGGAGTATAGTTAGCTTTTTGGTATTGTATGTGGATAACATACTACTCATAGGAAATGACATCCCAACTCTGCAGGAAGTTAAGTCCTGGCTTGGGAAGTGTTTCTCTATGAAGGACCTAGGAGAAGCTGCCTATATTCTAGGGATAAGGATCTTGAGAGACCGGAGTAAAAGACTAATTGGACTTAGTCAGAGTACTTACTTGGATAAGGTGTTGAAGAGATTCAGCATGCAGGACTCCAAGAAAAGAGAGTTACCCATCCAGAGTAATGCCAGATTGAGTAAGACACAAAGCCCTAGTACTGAGGCTGAGATAGCAGAAATGAGTCGAATACCTTATGCTTCGGCTGTAGGATCGATCATGTATGCTATGACGTGTACTCGACCTGATGTAGCCTTTGCTTTGAGCATGGTTAGCAGGTATCAGGGGAACCCTGGCAAGGCACACTGGACTGCGGTAAAGAATATCCTCAAGTACCTACGGAGGACTAAGGACTGGGTCCATACCCTCGGTGGGAGTGAAGACTTGAGAGTTGTAGGGTATAGTGATGCTAGCTTCCAGACTGATAGGGATAATTTCCGCTCTCAGTCAGGTTGGGTCTTTACCTTAAATGGATGAGCAATTTCTTGGAAGAGTTCCAAGGAAGAGACAGTGGCTGATTCAACTTGCGAATCAGAGTATATAGCAGCTAGCGAGGCAGCAAAGGAGGCGATATGGCTGAAGAACTTCATTGGAGACCTTGGAGTTGTACCAGCTATTAAAGAGCCAATGGAAATTTTCTGTGATAGTGAAAGTGCAGTTGCCTTAGCCAAGGAACCAAGGGATCACGGGAGATCCAGACACATCGACAGAAAATACCATTTCATCAGACATCGAATAGAAGAAGGACTCCTCGTGGCAAAGAGGGTATCATCGGATGAGAATCCAGCAGATCCCCTCACGAAGGGACTGACTCGGGTTAGGCATCTCCAGCATGCTCGGAGCATAGGGCTGAAGGATGATATTAGATTTAGTAGTTAGATAACCTTGAAATTTGTAAAGTGTAATTGACATTAGATGATGAATAAAAGGTGTTTTATTTATGAGTAAAGTGTTGCTATCTCTTGTCGATCGTTTACTATATTTCTTTTGCATGTTTTGACTTCCAGAATAATTATGTTTGGTATATCATATTATTCGAACCTCCACAGTCGGTCATATGTCGGAAGTAGGTATGAATCAAGACTGTCATGATTGGTTGCAGAGGTCTAAGTTGTTGGACATGGCTACAACACTCATGAGTTCTCATAAGTTCTGAGCATTGGACTCAACCCACGCTCACTGGAATCATTTCATGGAATTTATCTCGAGTGATCGTGAGACGGTAATATCATATAAGTCTTCAAACCTAGAGATATGATTTGTTACTTATGAGTTGGTTATGCATTGATTGTACGTTAACGCATTGGTAACTCGATGTTATAAAACGTGCTTTTGTGTATAATTCAATGAGTGGTAGAACAAACAAACATATGAGTCGAAGTTTATCTGTTCCTTCTTGGATTAGAAGCTGATATCTGGGCCCCTCGATGATTTTGTTTTGACCTATGTACCGGGCCCGGTCAGAACTAAGTTGATGTGTTCAATTGAGTTCTATGTCAAACAAATCGGAAATCGGGAAACAAACTGCTGGACACAAAGTTCCGAGAGACCTTGAAAGAGCTACAATTGTTGATCGGTTCCTGAAGTATTGCAGTTATAGTTATTAGACTTATCCAAGTGGGAGACTGTTGGATAAGGTGTCTAAGTCCATAACTATTTCTGGTATGTACTTGACCCGACCCGGCATGGTCCATTTGGGTTGCATGGCACCATGCAATTGGATAAACTAAAATGAGAGAAATAACACTTATGGTTTATTAATATATTATAAGTTCTAATATATTAATAATATTATTTAATTAGTTTGATCAAGAATTAATTAAGTGATCAAAAGATAACTAATTAAATATATGGGTAGATTATGTAAATCTTCCATATCTTATATAGTGGGCTAAGAGGCTCCATGGATTATCAAGTTGGGTTCCACCCATAGGATGCTCCATGGATGCTCCATGGGAGTTACAAACCCATGGGTCATGGAAATGAAGAGTCATGACACATTAGGGTTTACATGGTGTAACCCTAGATGTGTCAACACTATATAAGAAACCCATTCTCCACCAAAATTGGCTACACATAAGAAACAAGAGGGCTAGAGCCGATTTTGCAAGTGTAAGATTCTCTCAAAGTTTACTCCTTTGCATTTGGTGTTGTGTGAAGCATTTGAGGCATCACACTTGGGGTGCTAGGCTCACAAGGTTTCAAGGATCATAATCAACAACAAGGTAAGTTATTCTATCTTTCATTCAAGTTAAAAATGTTCCCCATGTATGCTAGATAGGAATATAACCTTGGAATTCAACTTTGCATGATTATTAGACAAACATAGATCCAAGGTTATTGGGGTTGCATGTACACTTAGGAAGTGTTAAAATGCTCAAAACCCATCAGTTGGGTCAACATGGACTGTTGAACTTGACCTTTGACCAAGTCTGACCTTGAGGGTATTTTGGGTATTTTGGAATTCTTATGGAAATTAGTCATTTGATGGGATTAGGTATCGTGTAAAGAGCTGAGATTCAGAGTCGCGCCTCATCGGTTCTACTCAGTTTGCGAGGTGATTTTTCCTCACTATGCTCGTGGGTCAAAGGCACCAATGTCGGCCCATTGGATCGATATCATGTTTTGCACGCTATTGTACTATAGTGATCTGTTAGATCGGTATCATATGTAGTGATTTGTTAGATTGGTAATCTAGTATATAGGATGATCCTATGCTTAGTGATTTGTAGATCTATTTGACTGGATGTAGACTGTTATATGATTATCTGTTATATGTGCACATGTTTGGTCGGTGGTTGAGGCTTCACTGCTTTGTGCGTAAGCCAACAGGTCGGGGCATACCAACCCGATGGTTGAATGGGCCTGAGGGTATTCCATCCCAAGGATGATTGGACCCATAGTATGTTGGCATTCCAACTCGATGGTTGAGGGCCTGGTGTATTCCAACCCGATGGTTAACTGGACCCATAGTATGTTGGCATTCCAACCCGATGGTTGAGGGGCGTGGGGTATTTCAACCCAATGGTTGATTGGACCCATAGTATGTTGTTATTGTATATGTGTTATTTGTTTTGTTGGTACTTTGGGGGAAATCACTAAGCTTTAGGCTTATAGTTTTTGGGTTATGTTTCAGGTACCTCAGATGATCGCGGAAAGGCAAAGGCGTGATTGTGCACCCCCTCGTGTTGTGTTTTGTGATTTTGGGAAAACTCTTATATTAAACATGTTTTGAAAACTACATTGTAAACAAATTATGAATTTTAGTTGGTTTGAAAAAGTTTAAATTTTCATGAATTATATGGATGTTACAAGTTGGTATCAGAGCCTTGGTTTGAGTGAATTGGAGGGACACTCGTGTGAATCCGGTCTCAAACTAAGGAAAACAATTTTTAAATACAATTTTCAAATAGTTTTCAAATTAATCGAGGAGGATGCAAGGTGTATGATCAGCCGGAGCCAGTAAGTAGACCCCAAAATACCACATTGTTATTGATATTGTGATATGTTAGAACAGCATGCTAGTGATAGGCTAAGGATCTTCAAGAATTACATGATATATTTTCCTGATTACATGATGCATGATAGCCTAGGACCTTTCTTTTTATGAAACTGAAATCATTACTGTAGTTGCTTAGTGTATGCATCATGGTTATACATAACTAAGATTCTATAGCCTGATAATGTTTAGTTTGGCCTTATTTCCTGTTCTTTTTTGATGAAGGGCTTAAGGTAGGATCAGATATTCGACTGTCTATAGGGTCCATTGTTATGTATGATTAGCATACACGAGTGCTGCAGGGTTGGTGGAAGTTTCATGGATGAGTTGTGTGGGGTCAGCCGGCCAGTTTCGAGATGTTTATCCTTCCTCTAGGGAGTGAGTATTGAGTGTAGGATTATGCTAGTTTGTATTGTTAGGGTTGTTGTGATGGTCCTCTGAGACAAATACGGGTAGGTGTGGAAGGTAGTATGGGCCCGTACTACTGAAAGCACATGACCCGTACGTGTAACAAGGAAGTCACACCCCTAGGGCTTTGTTGGGAGTTGGTTCCCCTGCTATGATATGTGTGTTATCTGATATCTCCCTGGTTTATTTTAAGTATGGTGGCTACGAGATGATTTGAGGTTGGGTACGGATCTGGATCAGGAGCTGGCAGTCAGGGTGGGTCGGCTACGTTGGATGATAGGATTAGGTAGATTCACCGTGAGGCGGTTGTGGCTATTGTCATGGATCAGATACCAGAGTTATTTAGGTCTATTAAGACTGCAATAATAGATTTCTTTGAAGACAGATATGCAGCCGTTGCTGAGACTGCTGCTGCTGCAGCCGTTACAGCTACTGGAGTTGGATCGGGTTGGGCTTTTAAGTATCGGGACTTCGACAATACGAAGTCCCCTACTTTCTATGGAATGTGGGAACCGATCATAGCCATGAGGTGGTTGTCTGATGTTGAGGGATGCTTTTTCACTTGCTCATGCCTAGCTGACCTGAAGTTCAGGTGCGCTCTGAACCTTCTGAGGTCCGGAGCGAAGGATTGGTGGAGACTTGCTACTAGTTCTATTTCTGCTGAGCAGAGATATGTTGTGTCTTGGGAGCAGTTCTCGAAGATGTTCTGCTCTAGATATGTGCCGTTGGTGGAGCGTGAGAGGTTGGCCTAGGAGTATCTAGACTTGAGACAGGGGACAGAGTCGGTGACGGAGATCACCAAGATGTTCACCGAGAGGGCCATGTTTTGTCCTGAGTTTGCTGCATCTGAGCAGGCTCAGATGACTCGTTACTTGAGCATGCCACGAAGATTCGTCAGTTTGTATCCACCCAGCGCCATGGTTCCTTCTTGTATTTTGCAGGAGGCTGCTAGGCGGTGGGAGATTGATATGGAGCTCCAGACGAGGGAGCAAAGCCGACCTCGACGCAGTCGCAACCTGCGCCGAAGCAGTTCAGGGCTGCTGATTCTAGGTCGGGGAGTCAGAAGGGTCGCACTTGTGGGAAGTGCGGTAAGGTACATGATGGAGCTTGTCGGACTTCTTCGAGATGCCACAAATATGGCAAGCATAGCCACATTGCAAGGAACTGTCGGCAGCAGACTCCAACTTCTAGCATCAGACTTTGTTACCATTATGATCAGGTGCGCCATATAAAGGCCCAATGTCCCTTGCTTGCTGCCAGGCCGGTGCAGGTTCCAACGCTGGCTACTTTGAGGATCACAAATGCGAGTCAGGGTAGGGTGGAGCCCCCGAGGGCTCGAGGTCATGCTTTTCAGATCACTGCAGAGGAGGCCAGAGCAGCTCCAGATGTTGTGACTGGTATGTTTCTATCCATTATTCTATTGATTATGTTTTTTGTTGTGCTTATATATGTGCCTCTGTTAGGTACGTTCCTAGTGAACTCTTTGCCTGCTCTTGTGTTGTTTGACTCGGGTGCGAGTCGGTCCATTGTATCTCGTTAAATCAGTAGAGAGTTTGATATGCCTATTGGGGAGTTAGAGTGTTCGTTGCGAGTTTCTATCGCCAACGAACACGGGGTTTCTGCATCATCAGTAGATCAGGGTTGTGTGCTAGAGATCTTTGGGGTGCCTTATCCGATCGATCTCATCCCTATTCCCATGGGGGATGTTTGTGTGATTGTGGGTATGGATTGGCTGAGCCGGTTCGGTGTTATGATTGATTGCGAGGGTCAGAGTGTGGTAGTTCGAACCCCAAGTAGGGAAGAATTGGTTATTTATGGAGAGGGCACCAGGCTGGGTTCAGGATTTTGTTCTGCAGCCATGGATCGGTAGTATATTTAGCATGGGTGTGCGGGCTACTTGGCTTATATGGTGGATACGCGAGCTAGGGATCAGGTTTCGGTTTCAGATGTCCCGGTTGTCAGGGAATTTGCGGATGTGTTTTCAGAGGAGTTACCCGGTGTGCCTCCCGAGAGACAGGTCGAGTTCAGGATCGACCACGTGCCAGGTGCGGCCTCTATTGCCAAGGCATCGTATTGCTTGGCACCGCCTGAGATGCAGGAGGTGTCATCTCAGCTACAGGAACTGCTAGGCAAGCAGTTCTTCAGACCGAGCAGTTCTCCGTGGGGAGCATCGATTTTTTCGTCAAGAAGAAGGATGGTTCACACCGGATGTGCATTGATTACCGGGAGTTGAACAAGTTAACGGTGAAGAGCTGTTATCCCCTTCCACGGATTGACGACCTCTTTAATCAGTTGCATGATGCATCTTAGTTCTCCAAGATAGATCTGAGGTCTGGGTATCATCAGGTCAGAGTGAGAGAGGAGGACGTGGAGAAGACCGCGTTCCAGACTCGTTAAGGGAATTACGAGTTTGTGGTGATGCCATTTGGGCTCACCAATGCGCCTGCAGTATTCATGGATTTGATGAATCGAGTATGCAGGTTGATGCTCCATCATTCAGTTATTGTGTTTATCGATGATATCTTGGTGTATTCCAAGACCCGAGAGCAGCATGAGAAGCATCTTCGCGATTTACTGGGGGTTTTGAGGCGAGAACGGATTAATGCTAAGTTCTAGAAGTGTGAGTTTTGGTTATGAGAGGTCCAGTTCCTTGGGCACCTCGTTAACCAGGATGGGATATTGGTCGATCCAGCCAAGATCGAGGCCGTGATGAAGTGGGAGGTTCTGAAATCTCCCTCCGATATTAGGAGTTTCTTGGGTTTGGCAGGATACTATCAGAGATTCATTCCGGATTTCTCCAAAATTGCAGTACCCTCACTCGTATGACGAGGAAGGGGGTGGATTTCCGATGGGGCCCTGAGCAACAATCGACATTTGAGACCCTTCGGCATAGATTATGTGAGGCCCCGGTATTGACCCTCCCGGAGGGAATTGAGGATTTCGTGGTATTTTATGATGCATCCATCACTGGTTTGGGGACGGTCCTCATGCAGAGAGGACGGGTGATAGCTTATGCTTCGTGGCAGCTGAAGCCGCACGAGACACGATATCCCACGCATGATCTGGATTTTGGTGCAGTGGTTTTTACCCTCAATATTTGGAGGCATTATCTTTATGGGGTCTGTTGTACTGTCTACATGGATCACAAAAGTCTAAGGCATATTATGGATCAGCCGAACCTGAACATGAGGCAGCGCAGGTGGCTGGACGTAGTCAAGGATTACGACTGCGAGTTCCTTTACCATCTGCGTAAAGCGAATGTAGTGGCGGATGCTTTGAGCCGCAAGTCGGTTGGGTCTTCATATGGGGTGTCGTGTATGAGGATATTAGTGGATTCCCAGCTTTTAGGTTAGATTAGGAAGGCAAGGGTCGAGGGTGTCCGGGAAGAGAATTGGAAGAAAGAGAGGATCATAGGTGAGATTACCAGATTTATTTCAGATAGTCGTGGCTTGTTGACCCGGTGTGGTAGGGTCTGGGTTCGGATATCTGGTGGGGTTAAACAGATTGTATTGGAGGAGTGATATTGCCATATTTTCACACATTTTTAGGCAATATTTTAATGCATTTTGATAAAATTTTCGTTATTTCCAAAGATAAATGGTACTTATAAGATTGAATTATGTTTTGCAGCCAAAATGAGCAATCTTGAAGAAGAAGGATCAAAAGCGACAAGTAGCGGAACTTTGGAGGATTGAGGAATTAAAGAAAAGAAAATCCCAGCGAAAAGCTAAATCCACGTCGTGGACTTCGCTTACATGACGTGGAGATGGTGATTCTAGAAGATGAGTACACGGGAAGTCGAAGTCCTTGTCCGATAAGGATTCATCCTAATTCACGACGTGAATCTCTAACTCACGACGTGGAGTTCAAAATCACGAAAACTATATATATCCTTGGTATCTACGGATTTGAGAGACTTCTGGAGAGAATAGAGGCTTCTGAAGACGATTTCTAGAGGAGAATAAGGCAAAGAACTTGAGTATAAACATCCAAGGAAGGAGAACAGGTTGAAGATCATAATTATTACTTAAAGTTGGTACTTTCAAACATGGTTTTATTTGTTGAGATTGTGTGTTTGATATCAGCCATGAGTAGCTGAATCTAGTTGCTTCTGTTTAGCTAGATGAAACTAGAACTCATGAATTAATTATTTGATTATGGATTTTACTAGTTGGTTAATTGCTTGTGTTTGATTGTTGATACCTAGCATGCTAATACTTAATACTTTAACTGCTTGATTTCATGTTCTGTGTAGATTAGTGATTACTAAATTGCATGAACTTGACACCTAGTAAATTAGTGAACATTAGATTCCTAGAGCTAGGATTGAACCAATTCTAGATAAGTAATTGAAGTTATTAAATTTGGCTGTGCTGGAGAACATATATTGTGATTATAATTATGTTTGTTTAATCAATCTTACATAGCTCCATTCATAATTCATAATTGATTATGTGTTAAATTATGTGTGACCATGCATAGTTCTACATGAATTAGTTAAACATTAGTATATTTGGACTTAAATTACTAATCATATATTAATTGGTAACCAACTTGAATTATCCATAATTAATAACTAACTATTAAGGAAAAGTGGATTCGAACTAAACAGAAGTGTTTTTAGTAATTGATTAAATAGTTGTTAATTGCCTACGTTTGTCTGAATTCCCAAAATCGGATAAAAACCCAATTTACTTTTGCTTAATTTAGATTAAAATTTAGTAGATAATTTAGTGAATTAAATTTGTTTCCTGTGATCGATACCCGATTGTTTGTGTTATACTATTTGCGAAAAGGTACACTGCCTTTAGTCGAATAGCTAGTTAGATAGTAGGTAAAATTAGGTGTAGTAATATTTCGACATCAAATTTTTGGCGCCGTTGCCGGGGAACGGCTAATTAGTTTAGGAATTTATATGCTTTAGGTTAATCAATCCTTTTTGTGGGATAAAACCTGCAAAAAGTTAATTTTTGCATTAGTTTTTATTTCAGAACTGAACTGACGGCGTGAACCTTAAGTTCATGACGTAAACTCAGTAGTTTATGTTTTCTTTCGTTTTCCGTTTCTGCTTAGTTTTACTACGATAACACGACGCGATGCTTTTTACCACGTCGTGGTGAATATTCAGTAGGCATTTTTAAGTAATTTTTGTTCATTTTTACGCTTTTATTTTTGTTTTGTTGCAGTATTTCATGAGTCGAGGATCCAACACACCTTTAATACCACCGCGTGAAGATCTAGAGTCAGCCCTTCACAAGAAGACAGATAAAAAGGTAGGAGAAACCAACACACCAAAGAAGTCGCCTTTTAAAGATCTTAAGTCGGTTTTTGGAAAGAAGAAAGGGAAGAAAGTAGGAGATTCAAGCAATCAAAAGAAGGACGAAAACAAGATTGAAAGCTTTGAGCAAAATCCTAATCAACAAGATTCTGATTACGAGACCGAACCTGAATTCGAATTCAAAATAAGTGAACCCGAAGATGAGCCGAAAAACGAGATGGAAAATATTGTTGATATGTCTATGGAGGCATACAAAAAGAGAATCCGAGAGGACACCGGTCATGGTCAAGTGCAACCTGCAATTCCAGCTGCAGCAACATTCGAGCTGAAGGGACACATTCTGTCCACACTTAAGGGAGTCCCATTTTCTGGAAAATATCATGAGGATGCTTACAAGCATCTTGATGAAGTCAATGACATAGCGGATTACTTCAACATCCCGAATGTTCCAAGAGAGACGGTGCTTTTAAGAATGTTTCCTGTGACCTTTAAGGGTGCTGCTAAAGATTGGTTGAAAGCACTTCCACCCAGTGCAATTACTACTTGGGCGCAGATGCGAGAGCAATTTCTAGAACACTTTTTCCCACCTTCAAAAGTTGTTAAACTCAAGAAAGCAATAGCTAATTTCGAGCAACAACCGAGGGAGTCACTATACGAGGCATGGGAACGCTACAAGGGATTGATAAGGAATTATCCCCAAAATGATTTGAATAAACAACAAGAAGTATCAATCTTTTATGATGTGGTTAATGTCATGACAAGGCAACTCCTTGATTCTCAAGGACCGCTAACCAAGAAAAATCCAACAGAAATCAAGGAATTAATAGAAGAGTTTTCCAAGCATTCTCGTAAATATCACAATCCTAGACATGATGGAGCGAAAGGAATTGGGGGTGGCACTTCTAAAGATATGGTTGTTGTTCTAGCTATGCTAAACACTATGGACCAAAGAATGAAAAAGATGGACCAATCTATCCATGCGATTCGATTTGGCTGTGAAAGATGCAATGGTCCTCATTTGACCAAAGATTGCCATTTGGATGAGAACGGGAATAAAAAGGTTCAAGTTTGCCACTCAAGCGGAGACAAATATGATGAAGACTGGACGAAGCCGAAAAAATAGTTGTTGCCATATGATGAATATAAGAAGCAAAAAGAAGAAAATTTTAGGCAAATTGGCCGAGGCTTCTACCAAAAAGAGCAACCAACACTCGAAAAGAAAGACGATCTTGAGTCCATGTTGACCAGATTCATGGAGGCTTCGGAGAATAGACAAAATGACACTTATGCGATGATAAGAGACCATCAAATTCTCATGAGGGACCAACAAGCTTTGCTGATGAATCATCAAGCATCAATCCACAATATCGAAGCTCAACTTGGACAACTAACAACTATGGTTATTGAGCGACTTTCCCCAAAAATTTCCGACAAAAAGCCTCAACCGCAAGTTATAGTGATTGAAACTGAAGAAGATACCATCTCTGAGTTCTTAGAAGCTCTAGAAGTCAAGCCACATCAGCCCGGACCACAACCGAATTTCCCTTCACCAATTCGAACCAAAATATTCCCTCCACCAATTCGAACCAAAAGATTCCCTCCACCAGTTCGAACCAAAAGATTCCCCGCATGTCGATCTGTGTTAAAGATTCGTATGTCTAAAATCTCGATATGATGCACGTATGAAACTGGGAAATTCGAAGTCCCGTGATCGCTTATCAAGGAGGCTCATAAGTCTAGTATTTCTATTCATCCGGGGGCCACCAAAATGTACCGGGATTTGAGATTGAGCTATTGGTGGCCGTGTATGAAGAGAGAGATAGCATGGTATGTGGAGAGATGCATGACATGCAAGATGGTCAACACTGAGCATCAGAGGTTGCATGGCAATTTGCAGCCTCTAGAGGTTCCCATGTGGAAATGGGAGCAGATTTTGATGGATTTTATCACCAAGTTTCCGAAGATGGCAAAGGGTTTTGATGCTATCTGGGTCATTGTGGATCGATTGACCAAGAGTGCCCACTTTCGGGCGATTCGAGAGAGCTCGTCAGCCGAGAAGTTGGCCGATGTGTATGTTTGCGAGATCGTTGCTCGCCATTGGGTTCCGGTCTCCATTGTTTCATACCGTGATGTTCGGTTCACCTCCCATTTTTGGCAGAAGTTCCATGAGGAACTGGGCACGAGGTTGCACTTCAGCAGTGCTTATCATCAGCAGACCGATGGCCAGAGTGAGTGGACAATACAGACCCTTGAGGATATGTTACGGGCCTGTCTTATCAATTTTGGTGGGAGTTAGGACTCCTACCTGCCTCTTGAGGAGTTCTCCTACAACAACAGTTATCACTCCAGCATTGGTGCCCAACCTTTCGAGCTCTTGTATGGGCGGAGATGTCGTACCCCGGTTTGTTAGGGCGAGGTTCGTCACAGGGTTATGGGGTGGACTAAGGTGGTCCTATAGACCATAGAGTTGATTCGGCAGATCAGGCAGAGACTGTAGACCGCTCAGAGTTGGCAGAAGAGCTATGTCGACCGGCGCCGATCCGAGTTGGAGTTTCAGGTCGATGACATGGTATTATTGAAGGTCTCGCCTTGGAAAGGTGTGATATGCTTCAGGAAGAGGAGAAAATTGGGGCCCCGGTATATTGGGCCTTTTCGGGTGATTGCCAAGGTTGGCAAGATTGCTTACATGTTGGATCTTCCTGAGGAGCTCAGTCAGTTTCACATCACTTTCCATGTTTTGCAGTTGCAAAAGTGTGTTTTGGAGGAGGATGTAATGGTTTCCTTGGATGACATTCAGGTCGATGAGCACATGAACTATGTGGAGAAAGCGGTGGCTATCTTAGAAAGAAAGATGAAGGTTTTGCACAACAAGGAGATACTGTAACGACCCAAAAATCACAACATAAAAATTTTTGTTTTTAAATTACTAAATCATCAATACAATAGTTTCCATAAAATCAGAGTAACCAACATTTAACAAAACATCATTTAACCAAAGTAATTCACGGAACGCGGAAACATGTGGTGTGTGCTTTGCAATCATCCCGAGCACTTCTATGCAATAAAATAGAGTACCTGAAAACCATAAGTACAAAGCTTAGTGAGTTCCCCAAAATACCATACCACATACGACCACATATTATCATGCACATACATAAAGTTGCCATTGGCTCCCCCCATGGTCTTTACCTGGGATGCCATGGGCTCCCCCCATGGTCTTTACTTGGATTGCCATGGGCTCCCCCACATGGTCTGATATCCAAGTGCCACGGGCTCCCCCCCCCCGGTGTCTTCCATGCAAGTATCACATAGACAACTAGCATACCACATATCACAGAAACTAGGGATGAAAGTGGGTCCAAACCCAGACCGGATGGACCCGGACCCAGAAAACCCGAAACCGGTTAACAGGATTTAGTAGAACCGGAAACCGGACCGGTATATAGGAACCGGTTCTGGTTCGGTTCCGGGTACGGTACCGGGTAAAGTGGGTCTAGAACCGGGAAACCCGTAAACATCAAAGTGGGTAGGTTGGAACCGGATAAAGTGGGTTTATAACCGGAAAACCCAGAAAAACCGAAATTTATTGGTAATTACTTAGTATTTAGTGGGTTGAACTTTGAAAATTTTCATATTGATATCCCGATTTTGGGGGACTCTAACTCATTGACTATGAAACTAAAATTGACAAGATTATAGTATAAAATCATGTACAAACTCTAAACTACACTCTAGAAAAAACCGCATGTCAATCCGACTTTAAACGAATGAGATATGCATGTGTTAACATTTTCACAGAATACAAAGTACAAAAACAAATAGTTGAAAAGTTGAAAATTTTCAGTTTTGATATCCCGACTTCGGGGGACTGTAAATCATTAAATATTAAACCAAAAATGACGAAATTATAGTCTAAACTCATTTAGAAACTCTAAACTACAAGTTGGAGAAAACCACATGTCAATCCAACTTCAAACGAATTAGATATGCATGTTTTAAAACTTTCATAGAATACAAAAAAACTGAAAAACTAAAAACTTTCAGCTTTGATATCTCGACTTTGGGGGACTATAAGTCAATGAATATAAACTAAAAATGGAAAATTTATAGTCTAAAATCATATATAAACTCTAAACTGCATGTTGGAAAAAACCTCATGTCAATCGGAGTTGAAATAAATGAGATATGCATCTTTTAAACGTTTCAGAAAAACCAGTTCCAGCCCTAAAAGTGGTTCCGGTTCCTAACACCGGTTCCGGTTTTTAGACCCGGTTTATCCGGACCCGATGGACCCAAACCCGAATTACCTGGAACCTGTATAAAGCCAATTTTTAAACCCGGAACCGGAACTCGTTCTATATATTCCGGTACTAACGGTTCCGGTTCCGGTCCGATTCCGGTTCCGGTCCGGTTTTCCGGTTCTAAATCTCATCCCTAACAGAAAAAACTAGCATACCACATAACACATAATGGACCGGCATTGGTGCCTTCGACGCATGAATATAGTGAGAAGACTCACCTCGCACTGTTGAATCATACAGAAGCACCCTTGGATGCTGGCTGACAGATCCTCAACTACTAATAACAAAACAAACCAATACCCAATTAACAATTGGGTTCTAATCCATAAACATAACCTCAATCCTGGGGTGAAAATACCATTTTACCCCTAACCTAGCCTTGACCAAAATTATGGCCCAAACTGAAATCTGAAAGGCCCAAAAGGCCAATTAACCAATCAATGGCCAATTTTCCAAATTGGGCCCAAACCTCTACATGGCCTTACCTTCAGGTCCAACCATCTTTCTAGTACAAAACACTTGGCATTTTGATGCCCCATTAGCCCATACCCATTCAAAACCCAAATATGGCCCACTTATGGCCCAATTTTCCAAATTGGGCCCAAACCTCTCCAATGGACCTTATCCTAAAGCCCAATAATTTCCTTGGTCCAAAAACCTGTTTTCCAGATGTCCACGAAGGCCTACAACAACTTAGTCCAAGAAATGGCCCAACCTGAGGCCCATAATTGCGAAGTCCACTCTGACTGAGTACACAGGGCATACTCAGCAGTACGCTGCGCGAATGGCTTGTACGCCCAACATACTCCCTCCATAATCCCACTTTTGCCATTAAGCACTTAATGCTTAGCCCATAAGTTCAAAACACAGATCTGAGTCCCAAATAACGTCTAGACCCATAAAGTCACTGACTTGGTGACTTTGCATGCCCCAAATGAACCCAAACTCCAAATATAACACTCTACTACCAAGGAAATGGTCCTAACTCATGCATGGATGGATTTAAACTCTAAAGGTGCCAACTTTATGGACCTTGAACCTTAGAAACACTAAGAGGGGAAACTCAAAGCTTCTGGAATGAAATCAAGACCACTAGATCTCATACTTGGGACCAAAAAGAACCAAAACTCATAAATGGTAGATCTAAGACATCAATGATCAAGTTCAAAGCTTTATACCTACAACAAGCTGGAAATGAGACACATAAGCCAGATCCATAAGCTCTTCCTTGATTCTCATCCTTGCACCAAGCTCCATCTTCATAGAAATGGACCAAAACACCAAAAATGGACACCATAAGATCAAGATACCACCATGAAGACTTAAGGACGAATTCTAGGGTTTTAGAGGGTGGAGGCTGACTTAGAATGAAGAAGGAGGCTTAACCTTATGCTTATATAGGGTACAACCTTTGGATTAGGGTTTTCAATCTGACCCTCGTACGCCCAGTGTACCTTCTCATACGCCCCGCGTATGAGGTCGCGCACCCGGACCCAATCCTCGCACAAACATCCCGCATTCCTCCTAGCTACGCCTCACATAGTTCCTTCTCCTCGGTACGCCCTGCGTACCACGTTGGTACGCCCCGCTTACTAGGGTTTTTCCCAAACCCTAATTCTTCTGAAGGCCACAGCTCTCTCGATACAACTCCGATTCCAACAATCTATATATCTCTAAAAAGGTATCGAGATGCTCTACACTATTATCAACTCAAAATGGGAACAATGCAAAATAGGATGTTATAGATACCTTTGGTAAAGGTACGGTGGCAACACAGGAAGGGCTCCGAATGGACCTGGGATCCAGAGGCGGAGAAACGGGAGCGTTATCCCGAGTTATATACCGCAGCAGACTTCGAGGACGAAGTTTAGTTCAAGTGGGGGGGAGAATTGTAACATCCCGATTTCCAGGTATGAATTTATTTCCATTTAATGCATGATTTTCCCATGGAACACGGAGTGGTGAAGCCTCACCACGGCGTGTTGAGGAACTTTTGGGCCGCGTATTTTTATGGACCAACACGGCGTGTTGGTGTGTAAACACAACGTGTTGGTGGCTACTTAAGAAAACCTTAATTTTTATGGTTTTGCACCCTATATAATCTCCTTAAGTCCTAAGAACTGTCCTTTTATTAGCCTCCATTTACCCAAATCGATCCTTGAAAACCCTAATCATCCTCCCCTCTCATTTTTGAGATAGTGTGGTGCTTTTGAAGACAAGAAGGAAGAAGGAAGCAAAGATCCAGCAAGCAATCCCTCATCTTTCAGTTTGGCACTCTTCTAGACCTTTGTAAGTGACCAACATCTGATCTTTATCCTTCCATGTTGCTAGATATTGAGTTTTGTCCCTTTAGTTTCTTGCTCTTGAAGGTTGGAACGGTTCGATCTCATAAAGTTTGCAACTTTATCAATATCCAGGTCAAGGTGACCTGGTAGAGTCTTGGATCTGGCCTTTAGTTAAGTTTTGATGCCATTCATAGAGATTAGGTCATAAATCCCCATTTTGACCTAATATGGGTTCAAGACATGCATTGGACATGTATGTATATAAAGCACCGACCTTTGGGATGGTTTTGGTACTAGAATCTCTTCTGGAAAGGATGGGCTTCAGACTTTAGGGATTAATTGCTTATTGGTTAAGCCTTTGTATCTTAAAGCTTTATGTTTGGGTTTTTGGACCTGATGGGTGTTGAATGCACTAGTTTTAGTCCTACTTTTTAAATATAATTTAGACACACAAAAGGTAGTGTACCTGTCAATTGGTGGTATAGTTAAGCAAGCAGGGTATCGAACACAGAAAACGGTAAGTAAACTAACTACTAGAGTTATCTAAAAAAACAAATAATAAAAGAAAATAGGTTTTCTCTAGTTTTGCAAGACTAGAAACTTAAGCACTTAACTCAAACAAAGCAATTAACAGCTAAGCAAATAAAAATCAACTAAATTCATTAATAAAGGAGACTTCTGTTCAGGTTCAACTTACTTATTCCTATGGTTGATTTTATGGCACGTGCAATGGATTAATTTGTCATTGGCTACCGATTAATGTGATTAGGTTCATGTTCACTATTACTAATCCTTAGAAAACAGATCAATTCAAACAGTGGCCAATTGGTTAAACTAATAAGTTTCCTAGTTTATTGATTCGGGTTAAGTAAGACTTGTAGTTAGCTAATTAAATTACTAATTCAATTAACTTCTTGTATGGTTGTTCGTCACACAAGCTCACACATTGACTTACCTATTTTCTAGTTAACCCCTAGTTTCATGTTCACTATTCCTAGGCATATAATATTGTTTTCACATAAATTATATGAGACAAGCAATTAAGAGATGTTCATGCAACTTAATAGACTTGATAATTAATAGAAAATAGTTATTGTCAACACATAAGGATCTTTAACAAGCTTAACAAAACAAAATTCACCAAATTAAATAATCCAAGCCATAAAATTCAAACCATAGTTATAAGTTTGTCTACCCTAAACAGAAGTTATAGTATTTAGCTCATATTCATAGCAGAAAATATCTCACAAACTAAACCTAATGATTTAAACATGATGTAAACACTAGATTAAGAAAAGAGAATAAATTTGTGCCTTTCAATCTCCTCAAAATTGAATGCTAGGGTTGATCCTCGATTTCCAGAGCTCCAGCAGCACTCTTAATCGCAATTCAGTCTCCAAGGGTTCCAGCCAGAGCTCCTTGTCTCGTGAGTTTATGCCCTTTATATAGTTTTCTGAATACAGGGGAGACTCGTCGAGTCCATGACTGACTCGCCGAGTCCCTCACTTAAAATCCGTGCGCGGTAAGGTACTTGATGGTTTGCGAATGTTCGTGTCTACTCGTCGAGTGGGTGTCCAACTCGTCGAGTTCTTCATCTTTTTGACTCTTTTTCTTCTTCCTTCAATTCCCGAGCTTTTTATTGCTATTCCTGCTTCCTTTTGCTTCCGAGCACATCTTTTAGGCTGAAAATACAATTCAAACATAATTAAGTACCTTTCGTTCATTAATTGAAATAAAATAGCCAAAAAGTATTAAGATTCTACACAAAATATATAACTAAATATGCACATATCAGGACCCTTTGGGTAGCCCCAGTGGATAAAGTTGGAAACTTTATCCTTATAAATAACATTTTTGTCTAGATCTGAGCTTTAAAGCTCTTGGAATCGAAGGAAGCAGCTGAATGTATTAAGCTACTGGAACTCGGGCAAACGCGGCGTGTTTGCAAGTTAACACGGCATGACGGCTGAGGTTTTCCCGACCATCTGGTTGCTGGCCGAACACGATATGTTTGCAAGTAAACACGGCGTGTTGGGTCAACATGGACTGTTGACCTTGAACTTTGACCAAGTCTGACCTTGAGGGTATTTTGGGTATTTTGGAATTCTTATGGAAATTGGTCATTTGATGGGATTACGTATCGTGTAGAGAGCTAAGATTCGGAGGCAGACCTCATCAGTTCTATTCAGTTTGCGAGGTGAGTTTTCCTCACTGTACTTGTGGGGCGAAGGCACCAATGTCGTCCCATTGGATCGATATTGGGTTATGCATGTTGTTGTACTGTAGTGATCTGTTAGATCGGTATCCTGTGTAGTGATCTGTTAGATTGGTATCTTGGTATATAGGATGATTCTACGCTTAGTGATCTATTGATCTGTTTGATTGGATGTAGATTGTTATATGGTTATGTGTTACATGTGCACATGTTTGGTCGGTGGCTGAGGCTTCATTGCTTTGTGCGTAAGCCAATAGGTCGGGGCATACCAACCCGATGGTTGAATGGGCCCGAGGGTATTCCATCTCGAGGATGATTGGACCCATAGTATGTTGGCATTCCAACCCGATGGTTGAGGGCCTGGAGTATTCCAACCCAATGGTTGACTGGACCCATAGTATGTTGGCATTCCAACCCGATGGTTGAGGGGCATGGGGTATTCCAACCCGATGGTTGATTGGACCCATAGTATGCTATTATTATATATGTGTTATTTTTTGTGTTGGTACTTTGGGGGAACTCACTAAACTTTGGGCTTACAGTTTTTGGGTTATATCCCTGAGTTGAGTGAGAATGTAGCCTTTCAATTCAAAATTGGCAGTTGCTGGAATCGCGGGTTGCACGAGTCCTGGGCCGATATCGTCACACATCCTTCTTTTCCATTGGCCCATGAGCATTTCATCGATGTTAGCCATGGTGTTATCGGGTTGAGTTTCGGGGTCGCTTTCTTCTTTGTCTGTTTCGTACTCTAAATCCTCCTTCGTTAGATCACTAAAAGTGTCGTCGTCCTTCAGTGTCGTGCTAGATTCTCCAACTTTCTAGCCCTTTTTCTTGCGAAAGGCTTATTTGAGGCTCTTAAACGGTGACTTCTTTGGTGTTGAAGATGCTTCTACGGTTTTATCCTTGTCCTTCCTAAGAGTTGATTTCGGGTTTTCGAGTGGCGGGATCAAGGGTGTGCCTGATCCTCGGGTCATAAACACACTGCAAGAAACAGAAAAACACGCGTAAAAAGAACAAAACTAAATTAAAAACGAAACTGAAATATTGCGATGGACTCGTCGAGTAGCTGCGACTGGACTCAACGAGTTCAAAGGAAAAACAGAAAAAAAATATAACTAAAATCCTAAAAACAGAAAAACTATATCTCAAAACTAATAACTAATTTACTAAAACAGTAACTTTGTGCAAGATAGATCTCACACAAAGGATCGATAACACTAGCAATTAAAATTTATTTTAGAACCGTTCCCCGACAACGGTGCCAAAACTTGATGTGTGTTGAATGCACTAGTTTTAGTCCTACTTTTTAAATATAGTTTAGACACACAAAACGCAGTGTACCTGTCAATTGGTGGTATAGTTAAGCAAGCAGGGTATCGAACACAGGGAACGGTAAGTAAACTAACTACTAGAGTTATCTAAAAAAACAAATAATAAAAGAAAATAGGTTTTCTCTTGTTTTGCAAGACTAGAAACTTAAGCATTTAACTCAAACAAAGCAATTAACAGCTAAGCAAATAAAAATCAACTAAATTCATTAATAAAGGAGACTTCTGTTCAGGTTCAACTTACTTATTCCTATGGTTGATTTTATGGCACGTGCAATGGATTAATTTGTCATTGGCTACCGATTAATGTGATTAGGTTCATGTTCACTATTACTAATCCTTAGAAAACAGATCAATTCAAACAGTGGCCAATTGGTTAAACTAATAAGTTTTCTAGTTTATTGATTCGGGTTAAGTAAGACTTGTAGTTAGCTAATTAAATTACTAATTCAATTAACTTCTTGTATGGTTGTTCGTCACACAAGCTCACACATTGACTTACCTATTTTCTAGTTAACCCCTAGTTTCATGTTCACTATTCCTAGGCATATAATATTGTTTTCACATAAATTATATGAGACAAGCAATTAAGAGATGTTCATGCAACTTAAAAGACTTGATAATTAATAGAAAATAGTTATTGTCAACACATAAGGATCTTTAACAAGCTTAACAAAACAAAATTCACCAAATTAAATAATCCAAGCCATAAAATTCAAACCATAGTTATAAGTTTGTCTACCCTAAACAGAAGTTATAGTATTTAGCTCATATTCATAGCAGAAAATATCTCACAAACTAAACCTAATGATTTAAACATGATGTAAACACTAGATTAAGAAAAGAGAATAAATTTGTGCCTTTCAATCTCCTCAAAATTGAATGCTAGGGTTGATCCTCGATTTCCAGAGCTCCAGCAGCACTCTTAATCGCAATTCAGTCTCCAAGGGTTCCAGCCAGAGCTCCTTGTCTCGTGAGTTTATGCCCTTTATATAGTTTTCTGAATACAGGGGAGACTCGTCGAGTCCATGACTGACTCGCCGAGTCCCTCACTTAAAATCCGTGCGCGGTAAGGTACTTGATGGTTTGCGAATGTTCGTGTCTACTCGTCGAGTGGGTGTCCAACTCGTCGAGTTCTTCATCTTTTTGACTCTTTTTCTTCTTCCTTCAATTCCCGAGCTTTTTATTGCTATTCCTGCTTCCTTTTGCTTCCGAGCACATCTTTTAGGCTGAAAATACAATTCAAACATAATTAAGTACCTTTCGTTCATTAATTGAAATAAAATAGCCAAAAAGTATTAAGATTCTACACAAAATATATAACTAAATATGCACATATCAGGACCCTTTGGGTAGCCCCAGTGGATAAAGTTGGAAACTTTATCCTTATAAATAACATTTTTGTCTAGATCTGAGCTTTAAAGCTCTTGGAATCGAAGGAAGCAGCTGAATGTATTAAGCTACTGGAACTCGGGCAAACGCGGCGTGTTTGCAAGTTAACACGGCATGACGGCTGAGGTTTTCCCGACCATCTGGTTGCTGGCCGAACACGATATGTTTGCAAGTAAACACGGCGTGTTGGGTCAACATGGACTGTTGACCTTGAACTTTGACCAAGTCTGACCTTGAGGGTATTTTGGGTATTTTGGAATTCTTATGGAAATTGGTCATTTGATGGGATTACGTATCGTGTAGAGAGCTAAGATTCGGAGGCAGACCTCATCAGTTCTATTCAGTTTGCGAGGTGAGTTTTCCTCACTGTACTTGTGGGGCGAAGGCACCAATGTCGTCCCATTGGATCGATATTGGGTTATGCATGTTGTTGTACTGTAGTGATCTGTTAGATCGGTATCCTGTGTAGTGATCTGTTAGATTGGTATCTTGGTATATAGGATGATTCTACGCTTAGTGATCTATTGATCTGTTTGATTGGATGTAGATTGTTATATGGTTATGTGTTACATGTGCACATGTTTGGTCGGTGGCTGAGGCTTCATTGCTTTGTGCGTAAGCCAATAGGTCGGGGCATACCAACCCGATGGTTGAATGGGCCCGAGGGTATTCCATCTCGAGGATGATTGGACCCATAGTATGTTGGCATTCCAACCCGATGGTTGAGGGCCTGGAGTATTCCAACCCAATGGTTGACTGGACCCATAGTATGTTGGCATTCCAACCCGATGGTTGAGGGGCATGGGGTATTCCAACCCGATGGTTGATTGGACCCATAGTATGCTGTTATTATATATGTGTTATTTTTTGTGTTGGTACTTTGGGGGAACTCACTAAACTTTGGGCTTACAGTTTTTGGGTTATATCCCTGAGTTGAGTGAGAATGTAGCCTTTCAATTCAAAATTGGCAGTTGCTGGAATCGCGGGTTGCACGAGTCCTGGGCCGATATCGTCACGCATCCTTCTTTTCCATTGGCCCATGAGCATTTCATCGATGTTAGCCATGGTGTTATCGGGTTGAGTTTCGGGGTCGCTTTCTTCTTTGTCTGTTTCGTACTCTAAATCCTCCTTCGTTAGATCACTAAAAGTGTCGTCGTCCTTCAGTGTCGTGCTAGATTCTCCAACTTTCTAGCCCTTTTTCTTGCGAAAGGCTTATTTGAGGCTCTTAAACGGTGACTTCTTTGGTGTTGAAGATGCTTCTACGGTTTTATCCTTGTCCTTCCTAAGAGTTGATTTCGGGTTTTCGAGTGGCGGGATCAAGGGTGTGCCTGATCCTCGGGTCATAAACACACTGCAAGAAACAGAAAAACACGCGTAAAAAGAACAAAACTAAATTAAAAACGAAACTGAAATATTGCGATGGACTCGTCGAGTAGCTGCGACTGGACTCAACGAGTACAAAGGAAAAACAGAAAAAAAATATAACTAAAATCCTAAAAACAGAAAAACTATATCTCAAAACTAATAACTAATTTACTAAAACAGTAACTTTGTGCAAGATAGATCTCACACAAAGGATCGATAACACTAGCAATTAAAATTTATTTTAGAACCGTTCCCCGACAACGGTGCCAAAACTTGATGTGTGTTGAATGCACTAGTTTTAGTCCTACTTTTTAAATATAGTTTAGACACACAAAACGCAGTGTGCCTGTCAATTGGTGGTATAGTTAAGCAAGCAGGGTATCGAACACAGGGAAGGGTAAGTAAACTAACTACTAGAGTTATCTAAAAAAACAAATAATAAAAGAAAATAGGTTTTCTCTTGTTTTTCAAGACTAGAAACTTAAGCATTTAACTCAAACAAAGCAATTAACAGCTAAGCAAATAAAAATCAACTAAATTCATTAATAAAGGAGACTTCTGTTCAGGTTCAACTTACTTATTCCTATGGTTGATTTTATGGCACGTGCAATGGATTAATTTGTCATTGGCTACCGATTAATGTGATTAGGTTCATGTTCACTATTACTAATCCTTAGAAAACAGATCAATTCAAACAGTGGCCAATTGGTTAAACTAATAAGTTTCCTAGTTTATTGATTCGGGTTACGTAAGACTTGTAGTTAGCTAATTAAATTACTAATTCAATTAACTTCTTGTATGGTTGTTCGTCACACAAGCTCACACATTGACTTACCTATTTTTTAGTTAACCCCTAGTTTCATGTTCACTATTCCTAGGCATATAATATTGTTTTCACATAAATTATATGAGACAAGCAATTAAGAGATGTTCATGCAACTTAATAGACTTGATAATTAATAGAAAATAGTTATTGTCAACACATAAGGATCTTTAACAAGCTTAACAAAACAAAATTCACCAAATTAAATAATCCAAGCCATAAAATTCAAACCATAGTTATAAGTTTGTCTACCCTAAACAGAAGTTATAGTATTTAGCTCATATTCATAGCAGAAAATATCTCACAAACTAAACCTAATGATTTAAACATGATGTAAACACTAGATTAAGAAAAGAGAATAAATTTGTGCCTTTCAATCTCCTCAAAATTGAATGCTAGGGTTGATCCTCGATTTCCAGAGCTCCAGCAGCACTCTTAATCGCAATTCAGTCTCCAAGGGTTCCAGCCAGAGCTCCTTGTCTCGTGAGTTTATGCCCTTTATATAGTTTTCTGAATACAGGGGAGACTCGTCGAGTCCATGACTGACTCGCCGAGTCCCTCACTTAAAATCCGTGCGCGGTAAGGTACTTGATGGTTTGCGAATGTTCGTGTCTACTCGTCGAGTGGGTGTCCAACTCGTCGAGTTCTTCAGCTTTTTGACTCTTTTTCTTCTTCCTTCAATTCCCGAGCTTTTTATTGCTATTCCTGCTTCCTTTTGCTTCCGAGCACATCTTTTAGGCTGAAAATGCAATTCAAACATAATTAAGTACCTTTCGTTCATTAATTGAAATAAAATAGCCAAAAAGTATTAAGATTCTACACAAAATATATAACTAAATATGCACATATCAGGACCCTTTGGGTAGCCCCAGTGGATAAAGTTGGAAACTTTATCCTTATAAATAACATTTTTGTCTAGATCTGAGCTTTAAAGCTCTTGGAATCGAAGGAAGCAGCTGAATGTATTAAGCTACTGGAACTCGGGCAAACGCGGCGTGTTTGCAAGTTAACACGGCATGACGGCTGAGGTTTTCCCGACCATCTGGTTGCTGGCCGAACACGATATGTTTGCAAGTAAACACGGCGTGTTGGGTCAACATGGACTGTTGACCTTGAACTTTGACCAAGTCTGACCTTGAGGGTATTTTGGGTATTTTGGAATTCTTATGGAAATTGGTCATTTGATGGGATTACGTATCGTGTAGAGAGCTAAGATTCGGAGGCAGACCTCATCAGTTCTATTCAGTTTGCGAGGTGAGTTTTCCTCACTGTACTTGTGGGGCGAAGGCACCAATGTCGTCCCATTGGATCGATATTGGGTTATGCATGTTGTTGTACTGTAGTGATCTGTTAGATCGGTATCCTGTGTAGTGATCTGTTAGATTGGTATCTTGGTATATAGGATGATTCTACGCTTAGTGATCTATTGATCTGTTTGATTGGATGTAGATTGTTATATGGTTATGTGTTACATGTGCACATGTTTGGTCGGTGGCTGAGGCTTCATTGCTTTGTGCGTAAGCCAATAGGTCGGGGCATACCAACCCGATGGTTGAATGGGCCCGAGGGTATTCCATCTCGAGGATGATTGGACCCATAGTATGTTGGCATTCCAACCCGATGGTTGAGGGCCTGGAGTATTCCAACCCAATGGTTGACTGGACCCATAGTATGTTGGCATTCCAACCCGATGGTTGAGGGGCATGGGGTATTCCAACCCGATGGTTGATTGGACCCATAGTATGCTGTTATTATATATGTGTTATTTTTTGTGTTGGTACTTTGGGGGAACTCACTAAACTTTGGGCTTACAGTTTTTGGGTTATATCCCTGAGTTGAGTGAGAATGTAGCCTTTCAATTCAAAATTGGCAGTTGCTGGAATCGCGGGTTGCACGAGTCCTGGGCCGATATCGTCACACATCCTTCTTTTCCATTGGCCCATGAGCATTTCATCGATGTTAGCCATGGTGTTATCGGGTTGAGTTTCGGGGTCGCTTTCTTCTTTGTCTGTTTCGTACTCTAAATCCTCCTTCGTTAGATCACTAAAAGTGTCGTCGTCCTTCAGTGTCGTGCTAGATTCTCCAACTTTCTAGCCCTTTTTCTTGCGAAAGGCTTATTTGAGGCTCTTAAACGGTGACTTCTTTGGTGTTGAAGATGCTTCTACGGTTTTATCCTTGTCCTTCCTAAGAGTTGATTTCGGGTTTTCGAGTGGCGGGATCAAGGGTGTGCCTGATCCTCGGGTCATAAACACACTGCAAGAAACAGAAAAACACGCGTAAAAAGAACAAAACTAAATTAAAAACGAAACTGAAATATTGCGATGGACTCGTCGAGTAGCTGCGACTGGACTCAACGAGTTCAAAGGAAAAACAGAAAAAAAATATAACTAAAATCCTAAAAACAGAAAAACTATATCTCAAAACTAATAACTAATTTACTAAAACAGTAACTTTGTGCAAGATAGATCTCACACAAAGGATCGATAACACTAGCAATTAAAATTTATTTTAGAACCGTTCCCCGACAACGGTGCCAAAACTTGATGTGTGTTGAATGCACTAGTTTTAGTCCTACTTTTTAAATATAGTTTAGACACACAAAACGCAGTGTACCTGTCAATTGGTGGTATAGTTAAGCAAGCAGGGTATCGAACACAGGGAACGGTAAGTAAACTAACTACTAGAGTTATCTAAAAAAACAAATAATAAAAGAAAATAGGTTTTCTCTTGTTTTGCAAGACTAGAAACTTAAGCATTTAACTCAAACAAAGCAATTAACAGCTAAGCAAATAAAAATCAACTAAATTCATTAATAAAGGAGACTTCTGTTCAGGTTCAACTTACTTATTCCTATGGTTGATTTTATGGCACGTGCAATGGATTAATTTGTCATTGGCTACCGATTAATGTGATTAGGTTCATGTTCACTATTACTAATCCTTAGAAAACAGATCAATTCAAACAGTGGCCAATTGGTTAAACTAATAAGTTTTCTAGTTTATTGATTCGGGTTAAGTAAGACTTGTAGTTAGCTAATTAAATTACTAATTCAATTAACTTCTTGTATGGTTGTTCGTCACACAAGCTCACACATTGACTTACCTATTTTCTAGTTAACCCCTAGTTTCATGTTCACTATTCCTAGGCATATAATATTGTTTTCACATAAATTATATGAGACAAGCAATTAAGAGATGTTCATGCAACTTAAAAGACTTGATAATTAATAGAAAATAGTTATTGTCAACACATAAGGATCTTTAACAAGCTTAACAAAACAAAATTCACCAAATTAAATAATCCAAGCCATAAAATTCAAACCATAGTTATAAGTTTGTCTACCCTAAACAGAAGTTATAGTATTTAGCTCATATTCATAGCAGAAAATATCTCACAAACTAAACCTAATGATTTAAACATGATGTAAACAATAGATTAAGAAAAGAGAATAAATTTGTGCCTTTCAATCTCCTCAAAATTGAATGCTAGGGTTGATCCTCGATTTCCAGAGCTCCAGCAGCACTCTTAATCGCAATTCAGTCTCCAAGGGTTCCAGCCAGAGCTCCTTGTCTCGTGAGTTTATGCCCTTTATATAGTTTTCTGAATACAGGGGAGACTCGTCGAGTCCATGACTGACTCGCCGAGTCCCTCACTTAAAATCCGTGCGCGGTAAGGTACTTGATGGTTTGCGAATGTTCGTGTCTACTCGTCGAGTGGGTGTCCAACTCGTCGAGTTCTTCATCTTTTTGACTCTTTTTCTTCTTCCTTCAATTCCCGAGCTTTTTATTGCTATTCCTGCTTCCTTTTGCTTCCGAGCACATCTTTTAGGCTGAAAATACAATTCAAACATAATTAAGTACCTTTCGTTCATTAATTGAAATAAAATAGCCAAAAAGTATTAAGATTCTACACAAAATATATAACTAAATATGCACATATCAGGACCCTTTGGGTAGCCCCAGTGGATAAAGTTGGAAACTTTATCCTTATAAATAACATTTTTGTCTAGATCTGAGCTTTAAAGCTCTTGGAATCGAAGGAAGCAGCTGAATGTATTAAGCTACTGGAACTCGGGCAAACGCGGCGTGTTTGCAAGTTAACACGGCATGACGGCTGAGGTTTTCCCGACCATCTGGTTGCTGGCCGAACACGATATGTTTGCAAGTAAACACGGCGTGTTGGGTCAACATGGACTGTTGACCTTGAACTTTGACCAAGTCTGACCTTGAGGGTATTTTGGGTATTTTGGAATTCTTATGGAAATTGGTCATTTGATGGGATTACGTATCGTGTAGAGAGCTAAGATTCGGAGGCAGACCTCATCAGTTCTATTCAGTTTGCGAGGTGAGTTTTCCTCACTGTACTTGTGGGGCGAAGGCACCAATGTCGTCCCATTGGATCGATATTGGGTTATGCATGTTGTTGTACTGTAGTGATCTGTTAGATCGGTATCCTGTGTAGTGATCTGTTAGATTGGTATCTTGGTATATAGGATGATTCTACGCTTAGTGATCTATTGATCTGTTTGATTGGATGTAGATTGTTATATGGTTATGTGTTACATGTGCACATGTTTGGTCGGTGGCTGAGGCTTCATTGCTTTGTGCGTAAGCCAATAGGTCGGGGCATACCAACCCGATGGTTGAATGGGCCCGAGGGTATTCCATCTCGAGGATGATTGGACCCATAGTATGTTGGCATTCCAACCCGATGGTTGAGGGCCTGGAGTATTCCAACCCAATGGTTGACTGGACCCATAGTATGTTGGCATTCCAACCCGATGGTTGAGGGGCATGGGGTATTCCAACCCGATGGTTGATTGGACCCATAGTATGCTGTTATTATATATGTGTTATTTTTTGTGTTGGTACTTTGGGGGAACTCACTAAACTTTGGGCTTACAGTTTTTGGGTTATATCCCTGAGTTGAGTGAGAATGTAGCCTTTCAATTCAAAATTGGCAGTTGCTGGAATCGCGGGTTGCACGAGTCCTGGGCCGATATCGTCACGCATCCTTCTTTTCCATTGGCCCATGAGCATTTCATCGATGTTAGCCATGGTGTTATCGGGTTGAGTTTCGGGGTCGCTTTCTTCTTTGTCTGTTTCGTACTCTAAATCCTCCTTCGTTAGATCACTAAAAGTGTCGTCGTCCTTCAGTGTCGTGCTAGATTCTCCAACTTTCTAGCCCTTTTTCTTGCGAAAGGCTTATTTGAGGCTCTTAAACGGTGACTTCTTTGGTGTTGAAGATGCTTCTACGGTTTTATCCTTGTCCTTCCTAAGAGTTGATTTCGGGTTTTCGAGTGGCGGGATCAAGGGTGTGCCTGATCCTCGGGTCATAAACACACTGCAAGAAACAGAAAAACACGCGTAAAAAGAACAAAACTAAATTAAAAACGAAACTGAAATATTGCGATGGACTCGTCGAGTAGCTGCGACTGGACTCAACGAGTTCAAAGGAAAAACAGAAAAAAAATATAACTAAAATCCTAAAAACAGAAAAACTATATCTCAAAACTAATAACTAATTTACTAAAACAGTAACTTTGTGCAAGATAGATCTCACACAAAGGATCGATAACACTAGCAATTAAAATTTATTTTAGAACCGTTCCCCGACAACGGTGCCAAAACTTGATGTGTGTTGAATGCACTAGTTTTAGTCCTACTTTTTAAATATAGTTTAGACACACAAAACGCAGTGTGCCTGTCAATTGGTGGTATAGTTAAGCAAGCAGGGTATCGAACACAGGGAACGGTAAGTAAACTAACTACTAGAGTTATCTAAAAAAACAAATAATAAAAGAAAATAGGTTTTCTCTTGTTTTGCAAGACTAGAAACTTAAGCATTTAACTCAAACAAAGCAATTAACAGCTAAGCAAATAAAAATCAACTAAATTCATTAATAAAGGAGATTTCTGTTCAGGTTCAACTTACTTATTCCTATGGTTGATTTTATGGCACGTGCAATGGATTAATTTGTCATTGGCTACCGATTAATGTGATTAGGTTCATGTTCACTATTACTAATCCTTAGAAAACAGATCAATTCAAACAGTGGCCAATTGGTTAAACTAATAAGTTTCCTAGTTTATTGATTCGGGTTACGTAAGACTTGTAGTTAGCTAATTAAATTACTAATTCAATTAACTTCTTGTATGGTTGTTCGTCACACAAGCTCACACATTGACTTACCTATTTTCTAGTTAACCCATAGTTTCATGTTCACTATTCCTAGGCATATAATATTGTTTTCACATAAATTCTATGAGCCAAGCAATTAAGAGATGTTCATGCAACTTAATAGCCTTGGTACTTAACAAAAAATAGTTATTGTCAACACATAAGGATCTTTAACAAGCTTAACAAAACAAAATTCACCAAATTAAATAATCCAAGCCATAAAATTCAAACCATAGTTATAAGTTTGTCTACCCTAAACAGAAGTTATAGTATTTAGCTCATATTCATAGCAGAAAATATCTCACAAACTAAACCTAATGATTTAAACATGATGCAAACACTAGATTAAGAAAAAAGAATAAATTTGTGCCTTTCGATCTCCTCAAAATTGAATGCTAGGGTTGATCCTCGATTTCCAGAGCTCCAGCAGCACTCTTAATTGCAATTCAGTCTCCAAGGATTCCAGCTAGAGCTCCTTGTCTCGTGATTTTATGCCTTTTATATAGTTTTCTGAATACAGGGGAGACTCGTCGAGTCCATGACTGACTCGCTGAGTCCCTCACTTAAAATCCGTGTGCGGTAAGGTACTTGATGGTTCGCGAATGTTCGTGTCTACTCGTCAAGTGGGTGTCTAACTCGCCGAGTTCTTCAGGTTTTTGACTCTTTTTCTTCTTCCTTCAATTCCCGAGCTTCCGATTGCTAGTCCCGCTACCTTTTGCTTCCGAGCACATCTTTTAGGCTGAAAATACAATTCAAACACAATTAAGTATTAAGATTCTACACAAAATATATAACTAAATATGCACATATTAAAATACCCCACACTTGACTTTTTCTTGCCCCCAAGCAAAACTAAATTTTAGCACACTAGCATCACATAAGACAATCCTAATCAAAACCAGCCATTATGCCAAGACCGCAACGCATGCATTTGTGTCTAATGTTTTTCCTAAAGACACCCCTAATCCTAAATACTTACAATCCTCATAAACACTCGCCCACTTCTTTTGAACAATGCTCATTTTATGCATCCCTCCGAATCCATCCGCAGAAAACTTTCTTAACCTCTAGGTATTTTTGGTTAAGCTACCCAAGCATACATAATCTAGAAAAACTACAACTTTTGATACCACAATGGAGCTCTTTTTGAATTCTTCGCTTCCTTGAATATTTAATCTTCAATTTATTTGAATTCACCACATTTTTGTTTGATTTTTGGTATCTCCAACCTTTTGATTCTTCAGAATTTTGATCTTTTGATCTTCGTACTTTGACTGCTCCAAAATTCTTGCAACTTTTTCTTGTAATATTCTCTCTCTCTTTTTTAACATGTATCTCTCTTTTTTTTTCACTCAATACCTACATGCTTAATCAAGGGCGCTCGGCTTCAACCCTTATTGGTTAAAGGTATTAGTCTTCCTGGATACATTTCAAGTACACGATGCTAAACATGTAGCGTCCCTCAAACTAAGCGAGGTTGTGTTTTTGTCCCATGATTTCACTAGAATAAAGGGGGGCCACAAATGCATTATAACGTGTATAGGCTCAGCTAAACATTTGGGTCCTCAAAGAATCATTAAACATAATACTAGCATGGTATGCTAATTGCTTGAAAAAAAAATTCTAAGTTAAACCATAGCAATTTTTATGAAATTTTTTTTAAAATTTATCTAAGATTCTAAAGTTTGACTAAATGTAACCAACCCCTACCCCCACACTTAATTTATGCAATGTCCTCATTGCATATTATGCATGATAAAGAACAATAAAATAAAGAGGGAATTGGAACAAACTCCCCTGGGATAGTAGTTGCGAGGTTGATCGTCTTCATTGAAAGCTCCATCTTCAATTGATTTTGGACATGGGAACAGCTCATCCATGTCTTGGGCGTCAAATCTCGTGTGGTACAGCTCCTAATATAGACGGAAAAACTCTTAGAAACGCTCGGAAAATGATCTTCAAAAATGTAGCCAATTGTCGTGTCAAATGTCATCAAATCATCAGCTTGAAAGTTAAAATAAGGGTCAACTTGTCGAGTTCCTAGGGTGGCTCGCCGAGTTGAAGCGTAATGCTGGCAGAAGTCGAGTTTTTACACTTGGACTCGTCGAGCCCATATATGCACTCTCCGAGTCCATCGCTGTATGGACAAAATTTGTTTCTGCTCTAGGTCCGTTGCTCAAGTGTGTGGGTAATATCAAATTGATACTTTCCTTCATTTTCCTTCAATAAATAAGCTCTCAATAACCCCTTTCATTATCGAACTTGTAATTAGACTCAAAACTTCTTCTCTTTTTTTCTCTTCTTGCCTAGACTTGATTTTTCTTGGTTAGACTTAACTCCATACCCTCGCATGCAATCCTCACCCTCAAACTGAAAAGATCAAAACAAACACAAGTGATAGGAAAGGAAAACAAATAAAACATCCTACATAATCCTAATTACTATAAGTTCAAACATAAATCAAAAGCAAACAAAAACAAATCAAAATTGTCTCAAACCAAACCACACAAATAAAAATAAAAAGATATCTATTCTTCATCATCATCTCCCATTCCGCTTCCTCTGGCTCCACTTTGTCTTTGGCTTATCCTCTCATCCCAATTCCTAACACGAGGGTACCCGGGTCCATCCATTGGCGGTATTTGCAAATGGCTCATCATATGAGCAAGGGTCATGTGGATATAGTTCAAACTATAACCCAAATCATCTTGGTACCGCCTTACTTCCATGTTGTACTAATCCATCAGCACCTCGTCTTCCGCTAGAATTACCGGGGGTCTTCATGAACGTTCTCATGTCTTGGCCTAACGCGTCGACCCGACTCCTCGGGTGTCACAACCGCATCATCACTTGGAACTGTAAAATGACCGCCACCATAATCTTCAACTATTCTTGCCCTTCGGTAAAGCATAATACTAAATGAAGGTGTAGGCACCATAGTGAGCATATTCCCGGCTCCTCTTTCCAACACACCATATGACCTTGCCAAACGGGTCACAAACATCCCACCATTTATCTTTGAAGTAGTCCGATTCTTCATCGCTCCCTCGCCTAAATATTGTGCCAAACAATAAGGAATGTTGCAAAATGTGTTTGGCATAATGATGCTCCATAAATAGAAGATGTCAAGGGTTGGGACTTTATCATCATCTTTTCGCATATTGATGGTACTAGCGATCAAACGATGAATCAAACGGTGAATAGGCGAACGAATGCTTCCCTCTTGAGCCGCCGAGGGAATGTAAACTTTGTTGGTGATTGTGTTCCACCATGTGGAAGCAACTGTACCCTCCGGTAAATCTTTATGGCGGTTTTCAAGAAATGCTCCAAAAGCTTCAGACATGACCACGAATTGGTCATAAATATTCATCCTCCATCCAAGCTCCGCAATACTACATTGGCGATACTCCCCGCCAAGATAAAATGTAAGGATACCCGGATTATAATAATCACTACCCCCTCGGAAGGCAACGGTCGAGAAAAATTCCCATCATAATTCCTAGTACATCGGTTCCTGAATCCTAAACAATCTATTCCACCCATCACATGTAATGGTCACCCCGTTGTGCATAAAAGTATTGACCAAATACAGGGTCAATTCTTCTTCCAATCCAACCTGCCCTAACCATTCCCAATTTATTTCATTTGAAACATAAATCTCCTTCTTCTTTACCACATCCGGCTTCTTTTTCCAACGGACCATTGTTGACTTGGACTCAATTTGGGGGAAATTCAACCACGGAAAATCCTCTTGGTTGCCCTTTGAACTTTGACCCCTCCTGCTAGACATTTTCTGCAGAATAACACAAGGCAAAACACACAAAAACCACAGAATCATCAAAAATTAAAATCTAGACAATATGCGCATGGACTCGTCGAGTCCATGACTGGCTCGGCGAGTCGGAAGAATTGCACGAGTCGCACTTCTTTTTCGTGAATAATCAGCCATCAAAACTCAAAATTTGTTTCAGGGGTTTGTCTAGGGTTGTATATCAAGTGTTAATTCACAAATTTTTTTAACTATAACACTCTAATTTGGCCAAAATCGAAACCCTAGAATTCAAGTAAATTTCAAAAACCGGATTTTTTCACAAATTAACAAATTAAGGCCATCAAAACACTAAATATCGAACCTTTGTCAGAAATAAGACAGAAAAATGTTACCTTGTTGGAAGATATTGGAAGAAATCAAAGGAATTGGAGATGGTTGCTTGAGAGGAACTTGGCACGTCGAGTAGGTGTCGGCTGGAGTGAATGAGGCCAATGTTTACCAATTAGGGTAAATACCCTAATTTTATAGAATAGTAAAAATTATTATTATTATTATTATTTTCCGAAAATAGACCTACTCGTCGAGTAGGTGCCCCTACTCGTCGAGTAGATTCGTGATTCTTTAAAAAATTTCAGAGTTTTACGCACGGACTCGTCAAGCAGATAACCTGACTCGGCGAGTTATTTGTTCTGTTTGAAAAATTTTCAAAAATTTTACTCTCTTTAAAATAAATCCACCATACCCCACACTCAGACCTTGCTTGTCCTCAAGAAATCATTTTAGACAAATAAGAAGATTTAGATAGACAAATCCTAAGAAAACCAATAGAACACGAAAAATAAAACGAAAAAGGAAGGTAAAAAGGAAGCAAACTCTAATATCGGGTTGCCTCCCATAAGCGCTTCTTTTTTAGGAGTCTTTAGCTGGACTCCTTCCCGCTCTACGTTTCAGCGGCGTCCTCCATCGGGAATTCCTGCTTAATCCTTTGTGCTTTATACTTTGTTTTGTAAGCATGGATTTTTCTCTTATACGCCTTTTTCAACTCCTCCTTTCTCCTCCTTGTGGCATTTTCTTCAGATTTACGCTTTATCCCTTTACCACATTTCTTCTTCTTTTCTTCTTCCGTGTGCCCCATCGTTTCCATTCCTCCTTTATCTACCTCAATCGCGTTTTCAGTCATCATTTCAACATCACTTGAGGTTACAGATTCTACCTCACTTTCTTCATACGCTTGAGAATCCGGTGGTTTAAAACTGAATACTTCAAAAGTGGTAGAAACTATAGCGCGAGGTTTGGTTTTCTTAATTGTGGTGGGCCAATGGAAGAGTTATGTTTAGCATTATTCCAAACCTTAGTGTTCTCTTCATCTTCCAAACTTTCCTTCTTGTCCTCTTGAAGTGCTTCCTCACATTTCAAATTTGTATCAAGACAACCCAAGTTTGTTTCTTCAAAATTGCTTAGATCTTCATTAGCTTCACTTTTTTCAAGTAGCTTCTCTAATTCTCTTAAGTCTTTTTCGGCATCAAAGTTTTCTTCTAAAGAAAGCATGAATTGATTTGGATTATTTTCTTGCCAAAGTGACAACTCTCTTTCTTAAAGTTCATCATCCAAATCCATTGAGGAAGTCTTATCTTCTCTTGACTTTACATGCTTCTTCTCTTGATCGGCTTTAAAAATCACCAAATCACTACCCACCCTAAGTGTTAGTTTAGATTCACGCATATCTACTAAGGCACAAGCGATATTCAAGAATGGTCGCCCAAGAATGATTGGGACTTTTTGGTCCTCATCCATATCCAACACTATGAAGTCAGCAGGAAACACTAATTTATCCACCTTGATGAGAAGATCTTCGCATACTCCCCTTGGATGTATTATTGTTTTATCGGCTAAATGGATTGTCAGTTAAATAGGCTTTGGTTCCGGAATGTTTAGATTTTTGAAGAAAGAATATGGCATAATATTTATACTGGCCCCCGAATCGGTCAACGCATGAGTGGTAATTAAGTTTCCAAATTGGCAAGGTATAGTGATGCTTCCCGGATCGTCCATCTTCTCTGGCAGCTCATTCAAAACTATCTCTGCTACTTCTGCCATATTCCTTCTATTCGTGAAGAGGCCCTTAAGCAAGCTTGCATATTTTGGCGTTTGAATTATTGTTTCAATGAACGGGATGTTCACTTGGAGTGCCTTTATATGCTCTATAAACTTCCTATACTCTTGAATATGTTCACCTTGTACGGCTCGACTCGGAAATGGCAAAGGAGGCTGGTAGGGTTTTAAAAGAAAGTCGTTTTTATCATCAGACCTTGGACTCGTCGAGTACCTGTCTGGGACTCATCGAGTCGATGTTCTTGTATGCGATTTCTGATTTTTGTCTTCTTTCCCTTGCACAGGTTTTGATTCTTCTTTCCAGATTGGACTTAAAGGAGTGTAAAATTTTCTCAAAATTTGTTGTTATTGCATTTACTTGAGCTATTCTTGGATTCTTTTTGGTATTACTTGGAAGTCCACCCGGTTGTCTTTCGTTCACTTGTTGTGCAAGTTGGCCAAGCTACTTTTCAATGTTGAGAATAGAGGCTTGTTGATTCCTAATTAGAGCTTGTTGATCTTTCATCATAATTTGATGCTCTCTCAACATGTTTTGTTGATCCTTTATTGCAGCAACGGTATCGTTATGCCTTTTCTCGGATGTGGCTACGAATCTTGTAAACATATCTTCTAAATTCGATTTCTTTTCTTGCACCGGCTCCTCCTTTTGAAAAAAACCTCTTGCTTTTTGCTTATACTTTTCCTCCTTCGCCTTCTTATACTGATCATATGGTAGCCATTCTTTCTTGGCTTTTCGCTAATCATCATCATATCTATCACTACTTGAATAACACACTTGGGCTTTTCGATTCCCATTCTCATCAAGATCACAATCCTTAGTAAGGTGAGGCCCTCTAAAGTTATCACATCCCACTCTAATGGCATGGATGGATTGGTCCATCTTAGTCATTCTTCGATCCATGCTCTCCAATTTTGCCATCATTGCTGCCATGTCATCGGAAATAGAGTTCAACACTCCTCGAGTTGAGTCATTCCTTGGGTTATGATATTCTCTAGACTGCTTAGAGAATTCTTCAATTAGCTCCTTTATAGCTGCGGGTGCTTTCTTCGTGAGTGGTCCTTGCGAGTCAAGGAGCTGCATAGTTGTCACATTCTGTAATGCCCGTGTTTCTGGGTTAGGCATTAATGATGATGTGATAGTCTAGGTTGACCTTTGTAACCCATTTTGAAATAATAGAAGTGTATTATTTGAGTATTGTGTGTTTTGTGCTTAATTGTGTGTCTTAAATGAATTAAGAATAAAAATAAGCGTGAAAATGAAATGTTAGATAAACCCAATATTGATACACGAAAACGTAGTGGTCGTGACGAGGTTTCCGAATATATAAAGAATGCCGAAATCCGAGTTATAACGAAGAAGTTATGATATGTCGAAGTTTCGTGACAGAACCGGCACGACGCTGAATGACGTAAAATATGAATTTAAGATAGAGCAATATCTAGCCTTAGTGATCTAAATGAAAGTCGTAGAATACGTTAAACCGAGAGCGTGCATAAAAAGAACGTCTAAATCTGACTTCGTATGAGGAAGTTATGATTTTTCTAAGTTTCAGCTTAGCAGTATGCAACCCGAAGTTCGATTTTGAGATCGAGTGATTTCTAGCCGAAACAATCTAAACGAGAATTGAAGATCTCGTCAATATTAGTGCAACGGTAAAAAGACAGATGAAAACGGACGTCGGATGAAGAAGTTATGGATTTATAACGGAGTTTTCCTGTCCCGACCTACTAAAAATAATATAATAAAAATAAAGTCAACATTAGCCAACGGAGTCTAAAAGAGAGCTGTAGAGCATGATCTCACCTACGCGTGGATATAAAGAACGTCGAAAACGGAGCTCGTATGCAAAAGATATGAATTTCTGAAGTTCGGAACACATTATTCGAGGCTGTGTCAGAACTCACGAGGTGAGCACAGTGCTCACGACGTGAGAACAGAATGGACGTCCTCCAGAGCAAGTGGACGAATGACGAACGCAGTGACCTACTGTGCTCACCACGTGAACACTTAAAACTCACGACGTGAGTACAGAAGGCTGGCCCTATAAATAGAATTCAAGGGGCAGCCGAGTTTGGTTGCTCAATCTCTTCTCTCTCACTCCCGATACTCTCTCTAAGCCCTATTTTAAACCCCCCCCCCCCCCCCCCGAAGCCCCGGTATCATCCCGAGACCCGAAGACAGTCCCGAAGCACCAAAGATCCCAAAAAGAAAAGAGTTTACGAGCCGAAGCCCTGCCCGCGAGGAGCCCGGTGCGTGAAGATCTCCCGGTTTCACCTAAGAACACTACTCTTAGAGTCGTAGTGCTGTCCGATCATCTTCTGATCAAGTGAGTGTATATTCGTTTTCTTCTAACACATAGATATGAAGTATTCTTTATAAAATATGTGCTCTGTGTTTATGTATTATTTGTTTATTTGAACTAGTTGTTGAACGGATGTTTTGTACAGGTTTTAAGCTGTATATAAATGTATATATTTTATCTACTAATACGTTGGGTAGAACATGGGTAGACAGTTGGTGTGTGATAAAATAAAATGATGAGAGGCCTCGATGTTTTTGTTGATCTAGTCATCTAGCGGAGTATGGATGACGACCACGGACTCTTTCTTGACAGTCCAGTGGAACACTAGCAGGCTCATAACCTGTAGGTGTTGTGAACGATGTGTTCACCGGTGTACTATATCCCCCTCATCGTTGCCTTTAGGACATCTATTGTTAAGGAAACCCCTTTGCAGTAATGTCCGTCCCGATGAAAATCCTAGATTAGGTCCCTTGTAATAGTTGTTGTTTTAGGGACATAAAGTGAGGATAACGGGAATGGGTAATCGGGTTATTGTTGGTTGATGAACTAAATATAATTATTTATTGTGGGTTGAAAACCCTATATGCTCACCAGGCTCCCAAGCCTGACCCACTCAGTTTTGTTGTATTACAGGTAGTGGCGCGAGAGCATAAGTTGGATGACTTATCAAGATCTTTTGATATTAGACCAGTTGTTATATGTAACTGTTGTATGGTCTATCTTTTGTTGTTTATGCTTTTGGTCTGTTTATCGGAACATGACATCCCGAATATTGTTATATAATGAAAATGCATCTCTTGATGAAATGCTTTGGTAAATATTATTTTATCATATTTTGTTTTTGGGAACAAATTCCGCAACTCTTTTAAATCAAAGGATTTACTCTGAAACTATTTTAAAAAGCATAAATGAAACCGGTCTTTTCTGGCCATGATTTTGGGGATGTCACAGTTGGTATCAGAGCATTAGTTTAAGCGAACTAGAAATTTTTAGGGTTTCTAGACTTAAACTTAAAATGTTAAGTGATGATCGTGAGGTGTGTGTCTGTCATATTTTAGACACGAGCACTAGTTTATTTTAGGAGAGTTACCTAAAATGCTTTTATGTGCTAAATGTTATATTTTCCATATGTGATATTAATTGTTCGGATCTATGGTTTGTTGCCAACCGGATCTGGAAACCTTATGTGTTTAGGATTCTAAGCGTATAACGACGGTATTAGAACTAGCATATAAACGTTTCAAAGTGATAAGGACGATTTGATTTCTATCGTGATTGAGGATCTAAATTCACCTTATTCGGTTTATAGATCAAGAATGGCAAGAACAAGAAGCGGAGTTGGAAACGCGAACGAGAACAGGAATCGACCACCTGTAATCGAACAAATACCTGTTGTAGCAGCTGCACCTGAGCCGGTGACAATGGCTGGTGTACAATTGATGATTCAGACGATGTTGGATCGTCAGATGGAAGAAACTAGACGTCTGCTTCAACAAAATCGTGAAGAACTTTCAATTCAAGTTGAAGAGCCCGAAGTGAATGGAGGTCCGTCGGAAGGAGGAAACTTCAGTGGGACTGTTGGTTAAGCCAACCCACCGATTGTTAGACAAAACAATCGTGATGGAGGAAATGATGGAAGAGGATGTAAATACAAGGATTTTATGGCATCTAAGCCACCGTGTCTATCCGGAAGCCCGACGCCGGTGCAAGTTATGGACTGGATCTCCGAAATGGAGACAATGTTTGAAAGTTGCGAATGCAGCAACAGGCAGAAGACCGCTCTTGCGATCCCTTTGTTAAAATATGGCGTATTGAGGTAGTGGAAGCTGTTAGCTGACTCTATGCCCAAGGGAGAAGCGAGCAAAATGTCTTGGGAAAAGTTTGTGGAACAACTGAAACTGCAATACTGCTCCGAGCGGGACCTTCTGGAAATCAACAATGAGTTTCAGAATTTGAAGAAGGGAAAATTGAGCGTTACTGAATACGCTGCAAGTTTCACGGAGAAGATGCAGCTTATCCCATACCTAGTTCCAACAGAACTCTCAAAGGTCAATAAGTTTGCCCTCGGACTACCAGCGGACTATGGTCCAATGGTTAAGCAAGCAACCACATTGAAAGCCGCCATCTGGGCTGCTAAGAATGTTGAGACTCAGATCAGGGAGAAGGGTCTGGAGAGGTCAGAGGTTGGTAAGAAGAGGAAGTTCAACGGACCCTCGGGGTCTAGCAAAAAGGGTAAATTCTCGAAGTCTAGTTTGAGAGGAGGTGGAGGAGGCGAAGCAAAATGGTGCGGAAAATGCAAGAAGAAGCATCAAGGGAAATGTGGCGGGGAAACCACATGCTTCAAATATGGAAAACCAGGGCACTATGCCAACGAATACACCCTTACCAAGAAAGTCTGTTATGGGTGTGGTGAAGAGGGGCACATCTCGAGGGATTGTCCGAAAAAGAAGGAGGCAGCAAAGCCCAACATTCCACCAAAGCCGAAGGCGAGAGCCTTCCAGATGACACTGGAAGCTGCCAAGGAAGAAGCTGATGTCGCTTCAGGTACCTTCCGCGTAAACAATTTGCCTGCCCAAATTTTATTTGATTCAGGAGCCAAATACTCCTTTATATCGCATGAATTTGGTAGAAAACTAGCTTTGCCTGTTGATAGACTAGATAATGCTTTATTAGTCGAAGTTGCTAGTGGCAAGTTTATACCTGTTAGCCATCGTATGAAAAACATCTTAATCGACCTGAATGGGAATAAGTTCCACGAGGAATTATTGCCTATCGAACTTAACGGTTTCGACGTCGTGCTTGGAATGGATTGGCTTAGCGCCAATGATGCCGAAATATTGTGCCGAAAGAAGATAGTAAAAGTAAACCCGCCTGGGAAGGAGTCATTTATGGTGTATGGGGACAAACGCAGAGTAAATTCTGGAATCATTTCGCTAATGAAAGCCAGAAAGTGTTTGGCCAAAGGATGTACATCATATTTGGCATTCGTGATCGATGCTAAGAAGGAGAAAAAGGAGATGCAAAGCATTCCTGTCGTGTGTGATTATCCGGACGTATTTCCCGAAGATCTTCTCGGATTACCGCCTGATAGACAAGTGGAGTTTAGAATAGACTTGTTACCAGGGACAAAACCAATAGCAAAGGCACCTTATCCATTAGCACCAACAGAGATGAAGGAACTAATGATGCAACTTCAGGAGTTATTGGACAAAGGTTTCATAAGACCTAGTTCATCGCCCTGGGGAGCTCCAGTGTTATTCGTGAAGAAGAAAGATGGAAGCATGAGAATGTGCATCGACTACAGAGAACTGAATAAGGCAACGATAAAGAATAGATATCCATTGCCGAGGATTGATGACCTGTTCGATCAACTACAAGGTTCAAGTTATTTTTCAAAGATCGACCGAAGGTCAGGATATCATCAGCTGAAAGTAAGAGAGCAGGATATCGAGAAGACTGCATTCAGAACGCGATATGGACACTACGAGTTTTTGGTTATGTCGTTTGGACTAACCAATGCTCCCGCAGCATTCATGGATTTAATGAACAGGGTTTGTAATCCGTTCCTCGATAAATCTGTGATAGTGTTCATAGACGACATTCTGATTTACTCGAAAAGCCAAGAGGACCATGGCAGACACTTGCGAGAAGTGTTAGAAGTCTTGAAGAAGGAGAAGCTGTATGCTAAGTTCTCCAAATGTGATTTTTGGATTCGAGAAGTCCAATTCTTGGGTCACGTGGTCAACCAAGAAGGGATAATGGTTGATCCAGCAAAGATTGAAGCTGTGATGAAGTGGGAACAACCAAAAAGTCCCACGGAGATCCGAAGATTTTTAGGATTAGCCGGATATTACCGAAGGTTTATCCAAGGCTTTTCTTCGATCGCTACTCCATTAACAGCTTTGACTCACAAAGGAGCTACTTATGCTTGGAGTGATAAGCACAAAGAAGCATTCGAGTTGCTAAAGAAGAAGCTATGTGAAGCACCGATTCTTTCTCTACCCGATGGAGTTGAAGACTTCGCTGTCTATAGCGATGCGTCTGGTGTTGGGTTGGGTTGTGTTTTGACCCAAAGAGAAAAGGTGATAGCATATGCGTCTCGACAGCTGAGGGAGCATGAAAAGAACTACCCCACTCATGATTTGGAGCTGGCAGCGGTAGTTTTCGCTCTAAAGATATGGAGGCATTACCTCTATGGCACGAAGTGCAAACTTTTCACTGATCATAAGAGTCTCCAATATCTCTTTAGTTAGAAAGAATTGAATATGAGGCAGCGACGCTGGCTAGAACTACTTAAGGACTACGACTGTGAGATACTTTACCACCCCGGTAAAGCCAATGTTGTTGCTGATGCTCTCAGTCGGAAGGTCAATCTGGAAAGAAAAAGGCCAAGAGCGTTGAGAATAGAAGTTGTCTCGACAATTGTGGAGAGTATAAAGAAAGCTCAAGAGGAAGCTTCTGAAAAGAATGACCGAAAGGAGGAACGTTTGGGCAAAACGTTAGTGTTTGGTACAAAAGGTCATGGACTGAAGGTATTCCAAGATCGTATTTGGGTGCCTAAGTCAGGAGGAATAAGAGATCTTCTGATGGAAGAAGCTCACAAAACCATGTACTCGATTCATCCCGGTAGCACTAAAATGTATAGGGACCTAAAACCCTACTACTGGTGGGCGACGATGAAGCTTGATGTAGCAAAGTATGTGGCCGAGTGTGTGACCTGTGCAAGAGTTAAGGCACAACATCAGAAACTATACGGGAGTTTAGAACCTTTACCTGTGCCTATGGGTAAATGGGAAGACATTGCTATGGATTTTGTCACTAAACTGCCCAGAACAAAGAGCGGTCACGACATGATTTGGGTAGTCGTTGATCGCTTCACTAAGAGTGTGCATTTCATAGCAGCCAATGAGAAATGGTCTATGGATAAGCTTGCGAATTCTTACGTAAAGGAAATTGTGAGGCTTCATGGTGTTCCGTTAACGATTGTATCAGATCGTGACAGCCGTTTCACCTCAAGATTTTGGAGAAGTCTACAAGAGGAATTGGGTACCAAGTTGTGTTTGAGTATAGCTTACCATCCACAGACTGATGGTCAGAGCGAAAGAACGATACAAACGCTTGAAGATATGCTGAGAGCATGTACCCTGGAATTCCAAGGTAACTGGGATGAACATTTACCTTTGGTAGAATTTTCCTACAATAATAGTTTCCACTCGAGCATTAAGATGGCACCTTATCAAGCTATGTACGGACAAAAATGTCGTACGCCGTCTTGTTGGCTTGAGGCTGGGGAAAAGCAGTTTATGGGACTGGAGATAGTCCATCAAACTGCTGAAAAGTTGAAAATAATTAGGGAGAGAATGTTAGCAGCTCAGGATCGTCACAAGAGCTATGCTGACAACAAGCGAAGACCGATGACTTTTGAAGTTGGAGATTCGTTTTTGCTTAATGTCTCACCGTAGAAGGGACTTATACGATTTGGTAAAAGGGGAAAGTTAAGTCCAAGGTTTATTGGACCGTTTAAAGTTCTTCAGAGGGTTGGGAACCAAGCTTACAAGCTAGAATTACCCGAAGAACTGAATGGAATTCATAACACTTTTCATGTGTGTTACTTGAGGAAATTCACGGGAGAAGTTCCCGACATGATTCCACTTTCGGAACTGAGAATTGATGAGAACAAAAGGTTAATTGAAGAACCAGAGGCAATCGTTGACCGAAAGACTAAGAAGTTGCGACGCAAGATGGTCGAGTTAGTGCTTGTCCGATGGAAACATACGAATGGGCCAAATCTCACCTGGGAAACGGAGAGTGACATGATGAGTCGCTATCCGCATTTGTTTGTTGATGTGTGATTCCGGGGACGGAATCATTCTAAGGTGGAGAGAATTGTAACGCCCGTGTTTCTGGGTCAGGCATTAATGATGATGTGATAGTCTAGGTTGACCTTTGTAACCCATTTTGAAATAATAGAAGTGTATTATTTGAGTATTGTGTGTTTTGTGCTTAATTGTGTGTCTTAAATGAATTAAGAATAAAAATAAGCGTGAAAATGAAATGTTAGATAAACCCAATATTGATACATGAAAATGTAGTGGTCGTGACGAGGTTTCGAATATATAAAGAATGCCGAAATCCGAGTTATAACGAAGAAGTTATGATCTGTCAAAGTTTCGCGACAGAACCGGCACGACGCTGAATGACGTAAAATATGAATTTAAGATAGAGCGATATCTAGCTTTAGTGATCTAAACGAAAGTCGTAGAATACGTTAAACCGAGAGCGTGCATAAAAAGAACGTCTAAATCTGACTTCGTATGAGGAAGTTATGATTTTTCTAAGTTTCAGCTTAGCAGTATGCAGCCCGAAGTTCGATTTTGAGATCGAGTGATTTCTAGCCGAAACAATCTAAACGAGAATCGAAGATCTCATCAATATTAGTGCAACGGTAAAAAGACAGACGAAAACGGACGTCGGATGAAGAAGTTATGGATTTATAACGGAGTTTTCCTGTCCCGACCTACTAAAAATAATATAATAAAAAATAAATTCAAAATTAGCCAACGGAGTCTAAACGAGAGTTGTAGAGCATGATCTAACCTACGCGTGGATGTAAAGAATGTCGAAAACGGAGCTCGTATGCGAAAGATATGAATTTCTGAAATTCGAAACACATTATTCGAGGCTGTGTCAGAACTCACGAGGTGAGCACAATGCTCACGACGTGAGAACAGACTGGACGTCCTCCAGAGCAAGTGGCCGAATGACGAACGTAGTGACCTACTGTGCTCATGACGTGAACACTTAAAACTCACGACGTGAGTACAGAATGTTGGCCCTATAAATAGAATTCAAGGGGCAGCCGAGTTTGGTTGCTCAATCTCTTCTCTCTCACTCCCGATACTCTCTCTAAGAACTATTTTAAACCCCCCCCCCCTCGAAGCCCCGGTATCATCCCGAGACCCAAAGCGAGTCCCGAAGCACCGAAGATCCCGAAAAGAAAAAAGTTTCCGAGCCGAAGCCCTGCCCGCGAGGAGCCCGGTGCGTGAAGATCTCCCGGTTTCACCTAAGAACACTACTCTTAGAGTCGTAGTGCTGTCCGATCATCTTCTGATCAAGTGAGTGTATATTCGTTTTCTTCTAACACATAGATATGAAGTATTCTTTATAAAATACGTGCTATGTGTTTATATATTATTTGTTTATTTGAACTAGTTGTTGAACGGATGTTTTGTACAGGTTTTAAGTTGTATATAAATGTATATATTTTATCTACTAATATGTTGGGTAGAACATGGGTAGACAGTTGGTGTGTGATAAAATAAAATGATGAGAGGCCTCGATGTTGTTGTTGATCTAGTCATCTAGCGGAGTATGGATGACAACCACGGACTCTTTCTAGACAGTCCAGTGGAACACTAGCAGGCTCACAACCTGTAGGTGTTGTGAACGATGTGTTCACCGGTGTACTCTATCCCCCTCATGGTTGCCTTTAGGACATCTATTGTTAAGGAAACCCCTTTGCAGTAATGTCCGTCCCGATGAAAATCCTAGATTAGGTCCCTTGTAATAGTTGTTGTTTTAGGGACATAAAGTGAGGATAACGGGAATGGGTAATCGGGTTATTGTTGGTTGATGAACTAAATATAATTATTTATTGTGGGTTGAAAACCCTATATGCTCACTAGGCTCCCAAGCCTGACCCACTCAGTTTTGTTGTATTACAGGTAGTGGCGCGAGAGCATAAGTTGGATGACTTATCAAGATCTTTTGATATTAGACCAGTTGTTATATGTAACTGTTGTATGGTCTATCTTTTGTTGTTTATGCTTTTGGTCTGTTTATCGGATCATGACATCCCGAATATTGTTATATAATGAAAATGCATCTCTTGATGAAATGCTTTGGTAAATATTATTTTATCATATTTTGTTTTTGGGAACAAATTCCGCAACTCTTTTAAATCAAAGGATTTACTCTGAAACTATTTTAAAAAGCATAAATGAAACCGGTCTTTTCTGGCCGTGATTTTGGGGATGTCACACATTCACTCCATCATAAAAAATGGAGACTTATTGCTGACTGTTTAGATCATTGTGAGGGCAGTTCCTCAACAATCCTTTATATCTCTCCCAAGCCTCATAGAGTGACTCTCCCGGTTGTTGCTCGAAATTTGCTATGGATTTCTTCAACTTTGCTATTTTTGAGGGAGGGAAATTTTGATCAATAAACTCTTCACGCATCTTTGCCCAAGTGGTGATGGATCCTGGGGGAAGTGATTTCAGCTAATCTTTCGCAGCCCCCTTAAAGGTGACCGGTAGCATACGAAGTAGAACAGTCTTGCGAGGCACATTAGGGGTATTGAAGTAGTCGGTTATGTCGTTGACCTCGTCAAGATGCTTGTATGCATCTTCTTGATCTTTCCCATAGAATGGGTTGTCCCTGAGTTGAGTGAGAATGTAGCCTTTCAATTCAAAATTGGCAGTTGCTGGAATCGCGGGTTGCACGAGTCCTGGGCCGATATCGTCACGCATCCTTCTTTTCCATTGGCCCATGAGCATTTCATCGATGTTAGCCATGGTGTTATCGGGTTGAGTTTCGGGGTCGCTTTCTTCTTTGTCTGTTTCGTACTCTAAATCCTCCTTCGTTAGATCACTAAAAGTGTCGTCGTCCTTCAGTGTCGTGCTAGATTCTCCAACTTTCTAGCCCTTTTTCTTGCGAAAGGCTTATTTGAGGCTCTTAAACGGTGACTTCTTTGGTGTTGAAGATGCTTCTACGGTTTTATCCTTGTCCTTCCTAAGAGTTGATTTCGGGTTTTCGAGTGGCGGGATCAAGGGTGTGCCTGATCCTCGGGTCATAAACACACTGCAAGAAACAGAAAAACACTCGTAAAAAGAACAAAACTAAATTAAAAACGAAACTGAAATATTGCGATGGACTCGTCGAGTAGCTGCGACTGGACTCGACGAGTTCAAAGGAAAAACAGAAAAAAATATAACTAAAATCCTAAAAACAGAAAAACTATATCTCAAAACTAATAACTAATTTACTAAAACAGTAACTTTGTGCAAGATAGATCTCACACAAAGGATCGATAACACTAGCAATTAAAATTTATTTTAGAACCGTTCCCCGACAACGGTGCCAAAACTTGATGTGTGTTGAATGCACTAGTTTTAGTCCTACTTTTTAAATATAGTTTAGACACACAAAAGGCAGTGTACCTGTCAATTGGTGGTATAGTTAAGCAAGCAGGGTATCGAACACAGGGAACGGTAAGTAAACTAACTACTAGAGTTATCTAAAAAAACAAATAATAAAAGAAAATAGGTTTTCTCTTGTTTTGCAAGACTAGAAACTTAAGCATTTAACTCAAACAAAGCAATTAACAGCTAAGCAAATAAAAAACAACTAAATTCAATAATAAAGGAGACTTCTGTTCAGGTTCAACTTACTTATTCCTATGGTTGATTTTATGGCACGTGCAATGGATTAATTTGTCATTGGCTACCGATTAATGTGATTAGGTTCATGTTCACTATTACTAATCCTTAGAAAACAGATCAATTCAAACAGTGGCCAATTGGTTAAACTAATAAGTTTCCTAGTTTATTGATTCGGGTTAAGTAAGACTTGTAGTTAGCTAATTAAATTACTAATTCAATTAACTTCTTGTATGGTTGTTCGTCACACAAGCTCACACATTGACTTACCTATTTTCTAGTTAACCCCTAGTTTCATGTTCACTATTCCTAGGCATATAATATTGTTTTCACATAAATTATATGAGACAAGCAATTAAGAGATGTTCATGCAACTTAATAGACTTGATAATTAATAGAAAATAGTTATTGTCAACACATAAGGATCTTTAACAAGCTTAACAAAACAAAATTCACCAAATTAAATAATCCAAGCCATAAAATTCAAACCATAGTTATAAGTTTGTCTACCCTAAACAGAAGTTATAGTATTTAGCTCATATTCATAGCAGAAAATATCTCACAAACTAAACCTAATGATTTAAACATGATGTAAACACTAGATTAAGAAAAGAGAATAAATTTGTGCCTTTCAATCTCCTCAAAATTGAATGCTAGGGTTGATCCTCGATTTCCAGAGCTCCAGCAGCACTCTTAATCGCAATTCAGTCTCCAAGGGTTCCAGCCAGAGCTCCTTGTCTCGTGAGTTTATGCCTTTTATATAGTTTTCTGAATACAGGGGAGACTCGTCGAGTCCATGACTGACTCGCCGAGTCCCTCACTTAAAATCCGTGCGCGGTAAGGTACTTGATGGTTTGCGAATGTTCGTGTCTACTCGTCGAGTGGGTGTCCAACTCGTCGAGTTCTTCAGCTTTTTGACTCTTTTTCTTCTTCCTTCAATTCCCGAGCTTTTTATTGCTATTCCTGCTTCCTTTTGCTTCCGAGCACATCTTTTAGGCTGAAAATACAATTCAAACATAATTAAGTACCTTTCGTTCATTAATTGAAATAAAATAGCCAAAAAGTATTAAGATTCTACACAAAATATATAACTAAATATGCACATATCAGGACCCTTTGGGTAGCCCCAGTGGATAAAGTTGGAAACTTTATCCTTATAAATAACATTTTTGTCTAGATCTGAGCTTTAAAGCTCTTGGAATCGAAGGAAGCAGCTGAATGTATTAAGCTACTGGAACTCGGGCAAACGCGGCGTGTTTGCAAGTTAACACGACATGACGGCTGAGGTTTTCCCGACCATCTGGTTGCTGGCCGAACACGACATGTTTGCAAGTAAACACGGCGTGTTGGGTCAACATGGACTGTTGACCTTGAACTTTGACCAAGTCTGACCTTGAGGGTATTTTGGGTATTTTGGAATTCTTATGGAAATTGGTCATTTGATGGGATTACGTATCGTGTAGAGAGCTAAGATTCGGAGGCAGACCTCATCAGTTCTATTCAGTTTGCGAGGTGAGTTTTCCTCACTGTACTTGTGGGGCGAAGGCACCAATGTCGTCCCATTGGATCGATATTGGGTTATGCATGTTGTTGTACTGTAGTGATCTGTTAGATCGGTATCATGTGTAGTGATCTGTTAGATTGGTATCTTGGTATATAGGATGATTCTACGCTTAGTGATCTATTGATCTGTTTGATTGGATGTAGATTGTTATATGGTTATGTGTTACATGTGCACATGTTTGGTCGGTGGCTGAGGCTTCATTGCTTTGTGCGTAAGCCAATAGGTCGGGGCATACCAACCCGATGGTTGAATGGGCCCGAGGGTATTCCATCTCGAGGATGATTGGACCCATAGTATGTTGGCATTCCAACCCGATGGTTGAGGGCCTGGAGTATTCCAACCCAATGGTTGACTGGACCCATAGTATGTTGGCATTCCAACCCGATGGTTGAGGGGCCTGGGGTATTCCAACCCGATGGTTGATTGGACCCATAGTATGCTGTTATTATATATGTGTTATTTTTTGTGTTGGTACTTTGGGGGAACTCACTAAACTTTGGGCTTACAGTTTTTGGGTTATGTTTCAGGTACCTCAGATAATCGCGGAATGACAAAGGCGTGAGCGTGCACCCCCTCTTGTTGTGTGTTTTGTGATTTTTGGAAAACTCTAATATTAAACATGTTTTGAAAACTACATTTTAAACAAATTATGAATTTTGGTTGGTTTGAAAAAGTTTAAATTTTCATGAATTTTATGGATGTTACACAAGAGCTGCGCAACAGGGTCAAATCTTTTACTCTGAGATTATTTAACCCAAACTGCAAGTGACCTAACATATTCCCCGAATGAGCGACTCCACACATGAGATCCAAATCAATAATACTGCCTTGACTTATCTTGATTCCCTTCATGAATAGAACTAATTCAAGACACAATCACAAAGGCTTGATCTATCATCAAAACCGAATCCATTCCCAACCCTTGAACCCTTCGATTGATGCCCTCAGCATATAGATACCCCAATTCTTATCCCACTCAAAAGAAAATCTTGCACATAAACACTAGCATTTCCCAACTCGAGATCTCACCCAAAAACCAACCTGATACTTAACTCAACCCGAGATCCACGGATCTGCACTTGTATTTCACCCAAAACCTTCTAATTCACGACAACCCCTCACTAGACCGAGATATAAAGGTTCCTAACCATCGTTGAGACTACCAATCTCGCACATGGTCCCACCACCAGGTTCCCAAGAGTCCAAATAACAAGGCTATCCAACCTATAAACCCCTCTGCGTCACACACTAACCACCCACTTAATCCTGCAACTCAAGATCCAAAACCTTGACCCAACGGTCTCTACCAGGTCCCACCGGTATTGCCATAATCACACGGACCTCACCCACGGGTCCCACCCAACTAAACCATGGAGCGGCCTCGCCCACGGGTCCCACCCATCTAGAGCTACACATACCCGACTCCACCTCATACCCCAATGGTCCTCAACCTAAAACAGAGCAATACTCCTCAATAATCCTGAACGGCGTGCCCAAGGCACAAACTGATTCCCCCTTTGCGCTCATGACCACCTCCAATGATAATCTACCTTGAACTAGTGAATGCTACGATCCCATCGCAGTATTACAACACTTCCAACCAACCACGGTTATCACCCATGGCCTTACCACATCCTAACCATCACAACCCCACGCATCCTGAGTCAAAACCTGCATCCAACTGCTTCCAATCAGGTGTTCGGGTCATACTTCGAATTCCAATGCCTTCAACCTGGACTCAACCACAAGCCTGCTATGCATAATAAAGGAGACGCCGACCAGCGGTTGGAAGTTTCATGAACTCCCACTTACGCAACCTCAATCACAACAGCCACTTGGGTCGTCTCTACTCCTGGTCAGGATGTGAAACTTGCCCTAGTTTCACACCTTTCCTAACTCCCGGAATTCTGATCGATTCTCCCCGCACTTGGATTTGACAAAGCTCTCTCTCATCCCATAAGTCCGATGGATTCCCAACCCGCCAAACACCATACAACATGAACCGCCTATGACTTGTGCTTACCAATACTAGCGTTCCATTACTATCCAATATCAATGATCGCCCAACTCCTGACGAATACTCTTGAAATCTTAACCAGTCTGATAATCCAAATCACCTCCCATGATACCAAACCAATTCCTTGAATTCTTATGTTGGCGACTAAAAAACTATAACCCTTGCCCTGACTGAGGAATCTTCACCCCAACTTCCATTCTCAAGGAATCATTGAATTCTAACCGTCAACAACCTATGTGAATATAAAACTCCCCTGACATTTACTATGACCAAACAACTCATGCAACTAACACCACCATCTTCTTGGTACCACTCCTCTCCTAGCGACGATAGTGTTTGAACCCCCAAAAGTTCTTCCATAGACGACTGCCGATCCCACCAGATCAAAAGATAAAACACTTGAACCCTAACTTTACTGGAGAATTAACCCGCTAACCCTGACCAAAGGTCCTCCAAGCAATACCCCTAAATTGATCCCGACCAAGACCCGGAACAACAACTGAACACGCTGAAACCCACTCAACAAGATACGACCCACTAATGATTCATTGAAGAATTTCGGTATGCAGAATGGCATATCTCAATCCTTGATAATATAACCCAGATAATAGTAGAAAATCAACCCGAGATATAACTCACTCAAATCCAAGCAAAATTCCAAAGCAATGCATATTCCGATAACAACCCCGAAGAAACCAGAAGATAACATTCTGCAAAAGCACCTGAAGGAATCGTGACCTCCTCCTCATGAGTTACCCCGACCATCCTGAGGACATGGTGCAAAACCCCTCTCTGATGCTAATGACAAGAACTAACAATAGGATCCTCCTTCCTGAAGGATTCTATGGTTCCACAAGTTTTGGGCTCCATATGAGCCCCCAACTGCCCTCCTACAACCTCGGCTCGAAAGGCCCCGAGATTACCAACCAAGAGCTCCAAAATCCCTTCCTTGACTGAACCAAAGATCACTGGGTTCCATTCCAAAATAATGCAAGCAATCTCCGATGAGATGAACTCCCGCATCCGCACATCGATCGACTCAGTACCTGCTACTGAGCCAGAACCGAAATTTGAACCCCATTTCTGAGTGCTCAACACCATACTGAAAACAACATTCAAGAGATCCGAATACACCCAAGAATCCTCATCCCACAGGCTTCCTAGATTCTCCAAGACTCTCCCTGATTCAAGCATGGATCTTTTGCTTTCAGTAGTAGGGGCCCAATACTACCTTCCCCACCTATCCATACTTTCCTCAAGAATCCTCCTGAATCCTCTAAGTCACCTTCTCAAATCCATACACCAACACTCTTTAACCAGCGCAACAAAACCTACTGATGCAATCCCTAGGCTTTCCTAGGTTCCCGACCTCACCCTGCCATCAGTTGCTGAAGAACTCCTCATAATGTCAGTTAGCTACCTCATGACCACAATCACATGCAACAAAGCTTAGATAATCCTTCGAGTAATATATGCATCCCTACAACAGTTAGACTCAAACGAGATCTGCGCAATAGGGTTAATCCGTCACTCTGAGATTATCCAACCTTTTCCATATGTGACTTGACATATTCACTTAATAGCTAACTCACATCACTTCTGAGTTCCACAAAGCACAAAGCAAGCAGCATTTGAGCAGCAAAAATCCAATCCTACATACTACAACTCATACTAAGAGCTCCCACTCTCGCTACTAATTGCCTTACGCATACAAATTATTCCCAAACCAGCACCCCATGCTTCCTAGGATACCAGGTATCACATATCAGGCCAACCTATCACTGGCAAATCAGAACTAGCATGCAAGTCTATAAGCTCATACACTAGGCATACAAGGCATCTATCCTAGCATTCTATCATGCAAAAACTGAGTAGGTCCTTAGCCCTAACTAGCATGCGATTCACAGATTCATAAATCAAATCATATCAGATAACATGTATGGGTATTTTAGGAGACACTTACTTGAGCTCGGCTGATTACATGCACCACACCATTTCTTATCTTAGAAAACTCTTTTCGTAAAAATACTATTCTTTTTGAAAAATTTACCAAATCCTCAGTTTGAGTTCAGACACACCCGAGAGTATGTCCGAATCCCTCAAACCAAGGCTCTGATACCAACGTGTAAAGTCCCAAAAATAATGACATAAAATTTTCGCGTTTAGATTAATAAATCGTTAATACATATCAATTCCATAAAACCAAGGTAATTAAGATTTAGAGGAACATCATCAAATCAGAGTAAATCACAGAGTGCGGAAACATGTGGTGCGTGCTCTGCAATCATCCCGAGCTCTTCCATTTGAAAACCCAAGTACCTGAAACATAAACTGAAAACCGTAAGCACAAAGCTTATTGAGTTCTCCAAGATACCTCATACCATACATACATAAATCAAATACGGTGCCCCTGCCCTCCATCGGGCCTGGCCCGGTCTCGAGTCCCACTCGGCCTCGGGCCCCGCCCAGCATCGAGCCCCGCTCGAATTACAGATCTATCAATCACCAGGCCCCCCTGACACTGGGCCCCGCCCGATACACACATAATCATATAACTATATAATCATATAAACATATAACCATATTAGCACATGCAATAATCACAAAGACTATAGCATACCATACAGTCATCGACCCCGCCCGACATCGGGCCTTGCCCAGTAAGCATAAAAACAAGAACTAATAACCAGCATACAACATATTCATCAGGCCCCGCCTGGCATCGGGCCTTTCCCGGTAAGCATACCATCTCATAACGCATGCAAGAGTTACGCAGACATCTAGCATAAAAACCATGGGTCAGTATTGGTGCCTTCGACCCGCTAAACCCAGTGAGGAGACTCACTTCGTGCTGCTGAATCAGACAGACGATCCCTGGCTGCTGGCTGACAGATCTCCGAACTGTCAATATCAAAACAACACCCAATAAACATTTGGGTCCCAATCTATATCCATAAATCCATACTCGGGGTAAAAAGACCATTTTACCCCTAACTTATCTTGGTCCAAGACTAAGGCCTAAACTCACAATATGAAAGGCCCAAATGCCAATTAATCAACCACGGCCCAATTATGGACTAATTTTCCAAATTGGGCCCAAACCCCTTACACGGGCCTTACCCTAAAGGCCAACCATTTTCCTAGTCCAAGACACTTGTACTCAGATGGCCCATTAATAACTCAAACACCCAAGCCCAAAAGAAAGCCTAAACTTGAAGCCCAATATGAAAAATCTCATCTGACCGAGTACGCCCCGCGTACTTAGTGGGTACACTAAGCGTACGCCCAAGAAACCTAGTACACCCTGCGTACGAGGAGGTACGCCCCGCGTACTGACCCTGCCCACAACAAACCTATAAAACATCTTAATCCCTTAAGCCAAGATGACAAATGCTCAGATCTAGATCCAAAACACACCTTAATCCATAAAGTCGAAGGCTTTAAGCCTTCGTATTGCTTAATGAAGCCCAATCACCAAAGATGAACTGTAAAGGTCAAAATCACTCCAAAATGTCTTAAAATTTCTTAATACCTTAAGACCTCAGTCTAAACTTCTAGATCTGATTCAAAAGGGACTTCTTAAGTCATAAAGTTCCTGACTTTATGACTTAGCATTAACGGTACCCAAATCAAAACCCTAAGTCCTAAGCTTCACCAAAAGACTACCAAATCATGCATGGAAGGTTAATACTCATCGAGATCCAAACTTTATGACTCCATAACCCCCAACAAAGACCAAATATGAAGCTCAAAGGTTTTGGAGTAACTTCTACTCACAAGAACCACCAAAAAGATACCAAACCCATAACAAAATACCACTTAGCTAGATCTATATGAAAGAGTTATCAAGGTTGAGACTTTATACCTCTAGAAGTTAGATCTAGGTGAACAAATCCTGGATCCAAAAGCTACAAGTCAAGCAATAACTCTTCAAGAAGTTCCTTCTTCCTCCTCAAGCACCAAAAACACAGATGAATCACTTTGAAGCTCAAGAATCACTCAAATAGGGGCTAGGGTTTCGTTCTTAGGGTTAGAGAGGATGGAGGCTGACGAATGGAAGAGGTTTGGGTCCATAATGATGCTTATAAAGGGGCCAAACCCTAAAAACGAGCTTTTGAAACAGCCCTGCTAACGCCCTGCGTTCCCTTAGGGAACACCCAGCGTTCCTAAGTTGGCCCGCATCCATTTTCCTTTTGAACGCCATGTGTTCCCACCTGGTACGCCATGCGTACCCGGTTTGGCCCAAAACTCATCTAACTTCAAGTGGCCATAACTTTTGCATCCCTTATTTGTTTTCGACGTTCTTTATATCCACGGGAAGGTAACGAGAAGCCCTACACTTCTATCAACTTTATTTAGCCTGAAAACCAACCGAACTAAAATCCAAAATTTATGAAATGCCCGAACCAACGCATGTACCGATACCCTTGGGCTCTAATGTACAAACCGAACCCTTTCATCACATAACCAACATCACCCACATCCAAATGGTTCTAAACCTTTCTTCTTGTCACAACTAGGAACTCTAATGCTTTTGTAAACATTAACAATGATAACATTTGTGACTAAAACTTAAAAGTATGCTTGATGTTTATTCAATAACACCAAAGTTTCATCAATCACTCTATGCAAACACTTTAAATAGTCAACAAAATATTGGAAACCCTGAAAATCCCGGTTTAAGTCCAATATGGACTAGGATTTCCTTATTGGGTCTAATGGACCAATAAGCTTCCAATTTGACTATTTTGGGCTTAGAACCCTTAAATGGGCTTTAATTGGACCCACTCTCATGAGACTTAACCTTTTTGGGCCTTATAAGTCTAAAATGGATTAGTTTACCTTTAATGGGCCTTGTTTGGCCATAACCAATCCAATTAGCCTTAATGGGCCCCAAAACCATTCTTTTATGCAATAATTGGGCCGTGAACTACTCTAAAGGCCCAATAGGCCGAAAACCATCAAATTGGGCCTCATATTATCGGACTCAAGCACTAAAGGCCCAAGCCATTTCTCTTCCTTCTCTCTCTCAGCCCAAGTAGAAAAGAAAAAAAAGAAAGAAAGAAGAAGTAAAGGGGGAGGGTTGACTTTGGGAAGTGCCACCTCCATATTACACACCATGTATCCATGCATGGACCAACATGCATCCATAATAGTCACTTCACTTCTCTCTCTCCCCTCTCTTCTTCCTCTCGGCCGAGAACCACCAAACACACACACACCACACAAATTCTCTCCATTTCTCTCACAGATCATCCTCTTCCTTCCTTCAAAGAAATCTCGAAAATTAGTTTGGATTCAAGGATCTTCTTCAAGTGTTGTCAATCTTTGGTAAGTGCTAGCATACACAAACATCTTCTTTCATTTCAACATCTAGAACTCTTTCTTACAAAGCTTTACTCCATGAACACCTTAGAAGCTTCATAAATTCGAAATCAACTCAAGGAGGCTTGCTAGGACCAAAAATCTTCTTCATTTCTTCTCCAAAACCGAAACCACAAACCAAGGTGAGTTCATACCCCCTTGTTTTTTTATTTTTACTTGTTTTTGGGGGGAGAACACAAGTACCATGTGTTGATCTATGTGTGTATGTTGTTATATGTGATTTCTTTGGTTTATGTTGTGAAAATATGATGTTATTTGCTAAATCTTGAAATCTATGGCTAAAGTGTGAAGAATACATAAACAAAGTACATAATAAACAATTTACTTCAAAGATCTAAGGATCTTTAGGCTTAAGAAGTGAAAACAAAGTCAAAGTCCTTGTAAGTGTCATTTTTGCAAAAATAATCAAAGTTTGGGTAAAATATGTAATTTTCGGTTTTATAAAGACAAAATGGTATTATTTACATAGAAATCTAACTTTTATGAAAATAACACTTTTCTAGGGGTCAAAAACATAAATTTTATCTTATTGGGCTTTAATTTGGGCCTCACGAATTTTTGGGCCCAAAGTTGCGAAAAAATGAAATGTTGAGGGGCTGAATTGGAAAACTTATCAAACTATGAGTCTAAAACATGAATAAACTATTTTTATGGGCTGAAAATGACTTTGATGCAAAAATTGGACTAAAAATGCAAAGTTTTTGATTTTAGGGTCAAAATTGTAAAACTTACGAAATTTGAGCTAAGAGTGTAAACTTTTTACAATAAAGGGATGGAAATGACAAATACAATATTTTTGGGCTGAAATTATTATTTAAATAAAGTTTGGGTCTAAAATGTCAAGAAAAACAGGTTAAGGACCAAAAATGTCAATTTTCATAAAAGGGGACTAAAATTGCCATTTTTATAGATTAAGGGGCTGAATTGGTCAAACTAAATGTTTTTGTGCCAAGTAGACAAATATTAAATTATGGGGCTAAAAATATTAAGTTTATAACGCATGGTTTTAAATATATATATATATATATATATATATATATATATATATATATATATATATATATATATATATATATATATATATATATATATATAACCAAGCTTCGTTGTAAATCAAACGTCAAAACATTTTAACACTTCGAATGAACATCTCACTTACAACAAACAGCTACATTACGAACTTAAGATCAATAAATTATAAATGATTCAATGGTTGGGCTCAAATATCTTCTATTCGTGCTATTGGGCCTTCATGGCCCAATATCCTGATTATTGGGCCCAATATAATCACACATGTTTATTGGGCTTCCGGTGACCCAATTACATACCCAGTGGGCCTTTATTAGCTTTAACATACTATTGGACCTTAATGGTCCACTTGTATTGCTAATAAGACCTTAAACCTTTATAATATGCTTAATGGGCTATAACGTGTCCGTAGCATACTCGACAGCCTGTAATAACATACAAAGTTAGTGGGCCTCCGTAGTCCTTTTCTCTTCGTCTGTTAGGCTTACCTTTATTCAAGTAAACATAAATCGGGTCGTGAAACAATGTTATACAATTTCTTTTGGATTAGTAAGAAATAACGGGCGACACCAATAAGTGTCGGTCATAGTCTGTAGTTATAATCAAAGTCTCCTAGAAGGAGAGCGAGAGTTTGTGTATAGATCTATACGGGGGTGACTCCCCCACACCTAAGTTGTTCGCTACAGTTAGACTCGGCCAGTCTAGGATGACAAAATCTTAATTCAATACCGGCATTCACTAGAATGCCAAGACAGGCGAATTAGTCATTATTATGCATGGTTATAACGACTCACATAGAGATCCATTACCATCTAAGTAATCATTGGGAAATCATGTTCATGTGCTATGACGATACAATAATACAAAGCTATTATACTATTTATATCGGAAAACATCGGGTTTTCCGGGGGAACAACATTATTCACTTTTACTACAACAACTATAATACAAGAAACTATTACGAAAAACATTTCACCTTTGCATGTTTTGAAATCATTTACACGTATACTTATGGATCATCACACCTTTTTCGTAAACAATTTATGTTTCAGAAAATATCGGATTTTTTGGGTTTTACAAGCAATACAAAACATTTTCATATCAAAACCTGCTTATGAACTCACCAACATTATATATGTTGACCGTTTCAAAATAACTTGTGTTCTCAGGTAATCGTTAGAATGAAGAATTATCAAGCATGTGTCTGAATGTCTTTTGTGTGATGTCATTTGATAAACAATTTATTTTTGGGATTATGTAATGTAAACAATATACTGGATGTGAACAATGACGGTTGTAATGTATTAATGCATGGTGATGTTGATGTTATGCTTCATGTATATTCATTGTGATGATATTTCAATTTAAGTCACACGAGCCCTCGGACGTTTCCGCCGTCTGGTTCGGGGGTGTGACAGGTTGGTATCAGAGCTCTGTTTATAGTGAACTGGCATATCTAACCACACATTGATATGCAACTATAAACCCAAATAGGGACTAAATAACTCTGAACAAAACGAATAAAACATAATAATAAACACTCTTACTTGTGCGACTTAGAAAAATGAACATAATAACAATTCAAATAAGACATTGGGAAAAATCCTGACATCTCGGTTAGGCCAGGACTGTTCACAGTTGTATTAGGAAATGAATGTAGCCTGATCAACTACATTTCCTTTAGAATACAACTATCGCATGCCCTGGAGCGATTGCGATGGTCAATAAACCTAAGGCATACCTTTTTGCTAACCAAGAGGAGAACATCAAACCAATTTGAATAATAACAAAAATATTTTAGGATTAATAATGGTTTAATTATATACCCTCTTGCAGACAGTATGGCTGGTTTCCATCTTCCTGGAGATCCGTATTTCCCTAATCAGGGGAATAACGGATGGCTTGAGGAGGAACCTGAAGAGGAGCCTAAGGAGGAACCTGAAGAGGAGTCTGAGGAGGAACAAGAGGTTGGGATCGAAGACGGGCCTGCAGAGCCTGTTGCCGACTCTGGAGGGGAAGAATCTAGCAACAGTAGTGACGATGACTCGTACGCAGAGTCCGTAGTCATCAACCCACCATTTCCAGTTAGGGTGCCAGCACATCGGATGGGCCCTAATGGCCCTACACCCCCATGGGGAGTTGACATTTGGAGATGGAGTAGGCAGCAAGGTCAGCGACCCCCGTACGACATGGCGAGGGAATTCTATGATCTGAGGGATGGAGGGCCGGCTGACCGAGCACTTCCTGTTATGGATGTGGAAGGACTGGGCATTTCCATCGAAACTGCCCCAATGTCAACAACCAAGGGAATGGAGGAGCAGGGAGAGTGCTAACCATGAGTCAAGGAGAAGCGGTTCAGGATCCCGCTGTTGTCACTAGTACGTTTCTCCTTAACAACACATATGCATGCATCCTGTTTGATACCGGGGCAAAGCGGAGTTTTATGAGTAATAAGTTCAAACATTTGCTAAAACAACAACCCCAGAAGCTTAATGAAACCTTTATGGTGGAAATGGCTAATGGGAAAACAGAATCAACTGGGGAAATCTACGTAGGATGTACCTTAACCTTAAATCACCACGCATTTCAAATAAACTTGATGCCTGTAACTATTAGGAGTTTTGATGTGATTATCGGCATGGATTGGTTGAGCCCCCATCATGCCGAAATTATGTGTCGCGAGAAGGCCGTTCGCCTTCATCTCCCTAACCACGAAACCCTAATTATATACGGAGACAAACCCAGTACGAACCTTCGTCTTATCTCATATATTAAGGCACAGAAGTATCTACAAAATAAGGACTTTGCATTTCTGGCTCACATCGTGGATAAATTCGAGGAAGAGATCAATATCCGAGACATCCCAGTGGCTTGCGATTTCCCTGACATCTTTCCTGAAGATCTTTCGGGGATACCCCCAGAAAGACAAGTCGAGTTCCGAATCGACCTTGTGCCAGGAGCTACACCCATCGCCAAATCGCCCTATAGGTTGGCTCCTGCGGAGATGCAAGAACTGTCAAGCCAACTCAACAAACTCTTGAGCAAAGGATTCATCCGACCTAGCTTCTCACCCTGGGGATCTCCGGTCCTTTTTGTTAAGAAGAAGGACGGATCCTTTAGGATGTGTATCGATTATAGAGAACGGAATAAGCTCGCTATCAAAAATCGCTACCCACTTCCACGAATCGACGATCTATTCGACCAGCTTCAGGGAGCAAATTACTTCTCTAAGATAGATCTGCGATCCGGCTACCACCAACTCAAGGTCCGGGAAGAGGATATCCCCAAGACCGATTTCCGAAATCGCTATGGACATTATGAATTTTTTGTAATGCCCTTCGATCTAACGAATGCCCCTGCCGCATTTATGGACTTGATGAATCGAGTTTGCCGACCATTCCTCGACAATTTTGTTATCGTTTTCATCGACGATATTCTGGTTTATTCTCGAAGCAAAGAGGAACATATTCGACACCTCCGACAAATCTTGGAAACCCTGCGAGCCGAAAAGTTATACGCAAAACTCTCTAAGTGTGAGTTCTGGCTCCGTAGCGTAAAATTTTTAGGTCATGTTGTCAGCCAAGAGGGGATACATGTGGACCCTTCTAAGATCAAAGCCATTGAAGGATGGGCAGTCCCAACGACACCCTCAGAAATTCGTCAATTTCTGGGTCTCGCAGGCTATTACAGAAGATTCATTCAGAACTTCTCCAGAACAGCCAAGCCACTTACCATGCTCACACAAAAAGGCGTACCATTTGAATGGACTGAAAAGCAGGAGGTTGCCTTCCGAACTCTGAAACGAGCTCTCTGTAGTACGCCAGTACTATCATTACCAGAGGGAACTGAGGACTTCGTAGTTTACTGCGATGCTTCGAATCAGGGTTTAGGTTGTGTACTCATGCAGCATGGTAAGGTGATAGCTTATGCATCCCGACAACTAAAGACACATGAGGTGAATTATACCACCCATGATCTCGAATTGGGAGCCGTGGTCTTTGCTTTGAAGATTTGGAGGCACTACCTTTATGGTACGAAGTGCACCATTTTCACTGACCACAAGAGCCTCGAACACATTTTAAATCAAAAGGAGTTAAACATGAGGCAGCGAAGATGGGTTGAGCTGCTAAACGATTATGAGTGCGAAATCAAGTACCACCCAGGCAAGGATAACGTGGTAGCTGATGCCTTGAGTCAGAAAGAATACTCAAATCGTCGTGTGAAAACTCTTTCGATAACCATTCAATCACATCTAATCTCGCAAATCAAAGAAGCCCAGTCTGATGCCATGAAGATAGAAAACAGAACCAGCGAAGCGTTACGTGGAATGGAAAAGAACTTCGAAGTCAAGGAGGAAGGAACATATTATTTCATGAACCGAATTTGGGTCCCTAAACTTGAGGGATTCAGAGAGGTAGTCATGAATGAGGCTCATAAGACACGATACTCCATCCATCCGGGTTCAGATAAGATGTACCTAGATATCAAGCAATATTATTGGTCGCCTAACATGAAGGCAGAAATTGCCACTTACGTTAGCAAGTGCCTCACTTGTGCTAAAGTGAAGGTAGAGTATCAAAAGCCCTCGGGACTATTACAACAGCCGGTAATACCCGAGTAGAAATGGGAAAGGATTACCATGGACTTTGTGACCAAATTACCCAAGACAACTGATGGAATGGATGCCATATGGGTAATAGTTGATAGGTTGACAAAATCTGCCCATTTCCTGCCAATAAAGGAGACATACAAGATGGAGCGACTAACAAGAATCTACATCAAGGAAATTATGAGACTCCATGGAGTGCCAATATCTATCAACTCAGATCGGGATAGTAGGTTCACTTCACGCTTTTGGCAAACACTTCAAAGGGCTATGGGAACACAACTCGACATGAGCACTGCTTACCACCCACAAACGGATGGTCAAAGTGAGCGAACCATTCAAACGCTTGAAGATATGCTTCGAGCATGTGTGATAGACTTTGGAAGGTCGTGGGATATCCACTTGCCTTTAATTGAGTTTTCGTACAACAACAGTTATCACACAAGCATCAAAGTTGCTCCCTTCGAAGCATTATATGGTCGTAAATGTAGATCACCGTTGTGTTGGGCTGAGGTAGGCGACACTCAGCTAGCAAGAGGACAGACACCAAACAATGCATTAACAGGACCGGAAATCATACGTGAGATGACAGAGAAGATAGTTCAAATCAGAGCTTGACTTCAAGCATCACGAGACCGACAGAAGAGCTATGCTGATAAACGGCGAAAGCCCTTGGAATTTCAAGTCGGGGATCGGGTGTTGCTAAAGGTCTCTCCCTGGAAAGGGGTGATTCGTTTCGGGAAACGGGGAAAACTAAACCCACGGTACATTGGGCCATTCGAGATTCTTGCCCGAATCGGTCCAGTGGCCTATAGGCTGCATCTACCTGGTGAGCTCAACAGTGTACACCCCGTGTTCCATGTTTCCAATTTGAAGAAGTGCTTATCCGACGAAACTCTTGTCATCCCATTGGAAGAAATCGAAATCAACGAGAATCTATTGTTCATCGAGGAACCAGTTGAAATCATGGACAGGGAAGTGAAGCGTACTAAGCAAAGTCGCATTCCGATTGTGAAAGTTCGGTGGACGCAAAGCATGGACCGGAATTCACATGGGAACGCGAAGACCAGATGAAGCAAAAGTACCCTCACCTATTCTCGCATTCTCAAATCTAGCTTCAAAAAGAATTTCGGGACGAAATTCCCTCTAACGGGGGGATGATGTCACAACTAAGAATTCTAATGCTTTTGTAAACATTAACAATCATAACATTTGTGACTAAAACTTGAAAGTATGCATGATGTTTATTCAATAACACCAAAGTTTCATCAATCACTCTATGCAAACACTTTAAATAGTCAACAAAAGATTGGAAACCCTGAAAATCCTGGTTTTAGTCCAATATGGACTAGGATTTCCTTATTGGGCCTAATGGACCAATAAGCTTCCAATTTGACTATTTTGGGCTTAGAACCCTTAAATGGGCTCTAATTGGACCCACTCTCATGACACTTAACCTTTTTGGGCCTTATAAGTCTAAAATGGATTAGTTTACCTTTAATGGGCCTTGTTGGGCCATAACAAATCCAACTAGCCTTAATGGGCCTCAAATCCATTCTTTTATGCAAGAATTGGGCCGTGAACTACTCTAAAGGCCCAATGGGCCGAAAACCATCAAATTGGGCCTCATATTATCGGACTCAAGCACTAAAGGCCCAAGCCATTTCTCTTCCTTCTCTCTCGGCCCAAGTAGAAAAGAAAAAAAAAGAAAGAAAGAAGAAGTAAAGGGGGAGGGTTGACTTTGGGAGGTGCCACCTCCATATTACACACCATGTATCCATGCATGGACCAATATGCATCCATAATAGTCACTTCACTTCTCTCTCTCCCCTCTCTTCTTCCTCTCGGCCGAGAACCACCAAACACACACACACCACACAAATTCTCTCCATTTCTCTCACAGATCATCCTCTTCCTTCCTTCAAAGAAATCTCAAAAATTAGTTTGGATTCAAGGATCTTCTTCAAGTGTTGTCAATCTTTGGTAAGTGCTAGCATACACAAACATCTTCTTTCATTTCAACATCTAGAACTCTTTCTTACAAAGCTTTACTCCATGAACACCTTAGAAGCTTCATAAATTCGAAATCAACTCAAGGAGGCTTGCTAGGACCAAAAATCTTCTTCATTTCTTCTCCAAAACCGAAACCACAAACCAAGGTGAGTTCATACCCCCTTGTTTTTTATTTTTACTTGTTTTTGGGGGGAGAACACAAGTACCATGTGTTGATCTATGTGTGTATGTTGTTATATGTGATTTCTTTGGTTTATGTTGTGAAAATATGATGTTATTTGCTAAATCTTGAAATCTATGGCTAAAGTGTGAAGAATACATAAACAAAGTACATAATAAACAATTTACTTCAAAGATCTAAGGATCTTTAGGCTTAAGAAGTGAAAACAAAGTCAAAGTCCTTGTAAGTGTCATTTTTGCAAAAATAATCAAAGTTTGGGTAAAATATGTAATTTTCGGTTTTATAAAGACAAAATGGTATTATTTACATAGAAATCTAACTTTTATGAAAATAACACTTTTCTAGGGGTCAAAAACATAAATTTTATCTTATTGGGCTTTAATTTGGGCCTCACGAATTTTTGGGCCCAAAGTTGCGAAAAAATGAAATGTTGAGGGGCTGAATTGGAAAACTTATCAAACTATGAGTCTAAAACATGAATAAACTATTTTTATGGGCTGAAAATGACTTTGATGCAAAAATTGGACTAAAAATGCAAAGTTTTTGATTTTAGGGTCAAAATTGTAAAACTTACGAAATTTGAGCTAAGAGTGTAAACTTTTTACAATAAAGGGATGGAAATGACAAATACAATATTTTTGGGCTGAAATTATTATTTAAATAAAGTTTGGGTCTAAAATGTCAAGAAAAACAGGTTAAGGACCAAAAATGTCAATTTTCATAAAAGGGGACTAAAATTGCCATTTTTATAGATTAAGGGGCTGAATTGGTCAAACTAAATGTTTTTGTGCCAAGTAGACAAATATTAAATTATGGGGCTAAAAATATTAAATTTATAACGCATGGTTATATATATATATATATATATATATATATATATATATATATATATATATATATATATATATATATATATATATATATATAACCAAGCTTCGTTGTAAATCAAACGTCAAAACATTTTAACACTTCGAATGAACATCTCACTTACAACAAACAGCTACATTACGAACTTAAGATCAATAAATTATAAATGATTCAATGGTTGGGCTCAAATATCTTCTATTCGTGCTATTGGGCCTTCATGGCCCAATATCCTGATTATTGGGCCCAATATAATCACACATGTTTATTGGGCTTCCGGTGACCCAATTACATACCCAGTGGGCCTTTATTAGCTTTAACATACTATTGGACCTTAATGGTCCACTTGTATTGCTAATAAGACCTTAAACCTTTATAATATGCTTAATGGGCTATAACGTGTCCGTAGCATACTCGACAGCCTGTAATAACATACAAAGTTAGTGGGCCTTCGTAGTCCTTTTCTCTTCGTCTGTTAGGCTTACCTTTATTCAAGTAAACATAAATCGGGTAGTGAAACAATGTTATACAATTTCTTTTGGATTAGTGAGAAATAACGGGCGACACCAATAAGTGTCGGTCGTAGTCTGTAGTTATAATCAAAGTCTCCTGGAGGGAGAGCGAGAGTTTGTGTATAGATCTATACGGGGGTGACTCCCCCACACCTAAGCTGTTCGCTACAGTTAGACTCGGCCAGTCTAGGGTGACAAAATCTTAATTCAATACCGGTATTCACTAGAATGCCAAGACAGACGAATTAGTCATTATTATGCATGGTTATAACGACTCACATAGAGATCCATTACCATCTAAGTAATCATTGGGAAATCATGTTCATGTGCTATGACGATACAATAATACAAAGCTATTATACTATTTATATCGGAAAACATCGGGTTTTCCGGGGGAACAACATTATTCACTTTTACTACAACAACAATAATACAAGAAACTATTACGAAAAACATTTCACCTTTGCATGTTTTGAAATCATTTACACGTATACTTATGGATCATCACACCTTTTTCGTAAACAATTTATGTTTAAGAAAATATTGGATTTTTTGGGTTTTACAAGCAATACAAAACATTTTCATATCAAAACCTGCTTATGAACTCACCAACATTATATATGTTGACCTTTTCAAAATAACTTGTGTTCTCAGGTAATCGTTAGAATGAAGAATTATCAAGCATGTGTCTGAATGTCTTTTGTGTGATGTCATTTGATAAACAATTTATTTTTGGGATTATGTAATGTAAACAATGTACTGGATGTGAACAATGACGGTTGTAATGTATTAATTCATGGTGTTGTTTATGTTATGCTTCATGTATATTCATTGTGATGATATTTCAATTTAAGTCACACGAGCCCTCGGACGTTTATGTCGTCTAGTTCGGGGGTGTGACACTTCTTCAAGGCCCTAAGCCTTATGATAACTGATGATCGGGCCATGGTCCCGAATAATGAAGCGTTTCAAAAACGAGCGTTACAATCCAAGCATGAATTTGAATAAATTATGGAAATTTAAGATTTACAATGCAAATAGAGGGTCTAGAAGGTGGAAACTTTAACTAGTAATCACTTCTCCAAGCACCACAAGCTTTCTTCTTCTTCTTCAAGAATCTCACAAACACACCAAAAATCTCTCAAGGAATAAAGTGAGGCTAGGGTTACATTCTGGAGATGGAGGCTAGTTCTAAGAGAGAACTCTAAAATCTTAGTGTCTTTATATATGTCTTAAGGCCTAAGACTTGGGGTTTTGGGTTGTAGCGGCTTCGCGTTACGACCAATACATGGTCGCGCCACAACTTATCGATGTGACACGTGTCACGATATTCAGAAGTCGTGTCAAACTTGTTGGATTAGGTGTCTAAGCCCATAACTATTTTGGTATGTACTTGACCTGATTGTGAGCATGGTCCTTTTGGGTTGCCTTCACCATAGGAACTGATAGGATGAATTAAGGAGAAAGAGGATTAATTATGATTTATTAATATATTATATGAATAATATATTAAAAGAGAAATCATATTGTTTAATTAATATTAGTCAAGAATTAATAAGAATTAATTTTGTGGCTAAAAGAGATTAATTAAACTTGGGGGACTGATATTATAATTATAAGATAGTTGTATAAATAGGCTAATGGACTCCATAGAAGTTGGAGTGGAAAAAATCTATAGGGAAACCCATTAGAATTCGTCCAAGGCTTCTAAGGAGGGAGTCCATGGGCTGCTTAGGGCCTAAGCAGTCAGATTAGGGTTTCCTGGTTGAAAACCCTAATAGCCTAAGTATAAAAGGAACCCTTGGCAAGCCAAAAACGTCCCGAGCCTTCTAAGAGAAACCCTAGGACGTTTTTGGTGCCTCCTCCCTCTCTCCTTGTTTATATTGTTGCATATGGTGTTTGTGACTCCATTAGAGGTGCACCATTTGAGGCACTAGGCTTTCAGAAGTCAATTACAAGAAGAATTCAAATTGTTATTGCAACATAACAATCAAGGTAAGATCTAAACTCTATTCTTTTGTCAATTTCGATTATTGTATGCTAGATCTAGGATTTATGAGCTTTGGATAATTATTGCATGTTCATTAGACAAACTAGATCCAAAAGCTTTAGGGTTTGCATGTACACCATAGGATTGATGTAGTGCTCATAACCCATCAAAACTTAGCCATAAACCCTATTTCTCAATCATATTTTAAATCAACATGAAATCAACTCATGCCTAGAAATGGGTGTTACAGTTATCAATTTTCACAAAGCTCCCTACACTTCCAAACATATCACTTTGACCTTTTACTAGAATTACAAAATATCTTAAATATCAATCAATTATATTGTTAATACTAAAAGTTCATAACTCTCAACCTAAACTTGGAAGACATTGTACAAACCTAACTTTTCACTTAGAAAATTGTATTGATATCCACCAGGAGACTTGGTAAGTATATCAATATTATGAAAATAATCAACTTTTAAACCTTTATTACCCTTTAGTACGCTCAAGTGTATACACATACTGACATATCATTCATTACGATGATGTTGGACATATATCTAACCAATTCAGGTATAGATTATTGGATAGCATCAAAAGTATTTTGAGATATCTATATAGGATAAAAGGCTATATGCTCACATATAGGAAATCAAATATTTTGGAGATCACCGATATTCGGATTATAATTTACCGATCTACATTGGGCTATATTTATTTTCTAGCAGGATAAGCCATTTTATAAAATAGACCTTGGTAGCTTATTCCATTATGATAGCATAACTTGTAGCATGTTATGAAGCATCGAATCATTAATATGGTTGTATAATTTTGTCACGAAAGTACGTATTATTTGTATTGAAAGACAACAAGTTTATATGCCAACACAACATAATTTCGACTAAGTCGAAGCATATTGACATCAAGCTTTTGTCTATTAAATAAAGAGTACAACATAGAAAAATATTATAAAGCATATCACGACAAACTCTATGATACAATCCACTCACAAAGCGATTACCTTCCAAGGTCTTTCATGAACATAGTATACATGTGTGTGTGATATTTTTTTAGTCGGTGTTTAATTGATGTTTTTTGTTTTGATATAGAAAAATATGTTTTTTATGAAAAAATTAAGGATTCGGTTGATTCTATTATTAATTGCACTTATTTGAAGTTTGTTCTCACTTCGAGCTAAATTAAGTAAACACACATGAATTCTATTTTGATTTAATAACTACATATTCATGTTTAATCAATGTCGTTTGGTTACACTTTTATGTATGACTATTGATGTGTTTAGTAACCTAAATTGTAACAAAAAAAAAATTTGATCCTATACTATTAATTATGATTAATAGACAATATTGTTTAATAATATCAATGTTTTGATAACATATATTAAAGTGCTTATATTGTTATCATCATATTCGTGTCTACTATGAAAATTATTTAAAATTGCTGATAAATTGATTTTATTTGTAAATAAAGATAAACACTTACCATTGTTTATCTTGTGGATTGAGTTCTCGGATTGACTCAAGATCTTCTATAAATCTAATATTTGACACAGTTATATATCCAACTATATAAACATGTGATATCCAACTATATAAACATGTGATGGGAAACACACACACACACACATACACACACACACACACACATATATATATATATATATATATATATATATATATATATATATATATAGGCTTAGGTTATTCTATTATAACTAATTATTGTGCGGACGTATGGACAATGCTATTCTTTGAGAATGATAAAGAAAATATGTTGTTTGATAATATAAATACGTTCAATCTTACATAACTATTGTCATTAACACACATTCTTACTAATTAAATCGTATATAAGGTTATTATACACTTATTATTATTATTCTCATTTCTGTCAGAATCTTTATTGAGTCGTATTCTGTCAATGAAAATGAGTGAAAAACGATGTGTGAGAACAAAAATAAATAATAATTAGCGAGAATGCAGGAAAATGACGATATTTTTGTAAGGTTGAACGTAGTCACATTGTTAAACAACTTATTCTCTTAGTAATTCTCATAGAATAACATTATCCACACATCCGCACAATAATTAGTTAGAATACTTGAACCTAGCTCTCACACTCTCTCTCTCTGTATATATATATATATATATATATATATATATATATATATATATATAATACGATATGAAAACGCACAAGAAATTTATGAGATTTTGTTGAATGATTGTACAGAGGGTCTTGAGATTAACTGGAAAACTAACATACTTATCATAATCGAAAATTGAAAATTTGAATGAAAGTAGGTATATATGTAATCTTCTTGATTCTTTAGTTTTATTTTAAACATATTCGAAATCAAAGATCTAAAATTTAAGCTTCTCCGTTTTATGTCAAATTATTAAAATAACTAACAATTTTCTTATGTCTAGTTATTAAAATAACTAACAATTTTACAAGCTATTCTTCAATTAATAGTCAATAACAACTCCCTACACTTCCAACCTTCACACTTTAGCCCTTCTGTTGCATTGTTTTTCCCATCATCTCTTTAAGCTTTCATATTTACAAGGTTTTAAATAACGTTAGGTGTGCCTTGTTGCAATGTCAAACCTTAACACGTCGTTTGTAAGGTGTGAGTTAAGACGGTAATTATATATATATATATATATATATATATATATATATATATATATATATATATATATATATCAAGGTTTTAAAAAATTTGTTATGGATTTGACATGGCTTCAAGGTTTGTACTTGACGCCAAACTTTAACAAAATGCCGCCTTAAGGTATATAAAAATAAATAATAGTAGCATATATATATATATATATATATATATATATATATATATATATATATGCTACTATTATTTATTTTTATATACCTTAAGGCGGCATTTTGTTAAAGTTTGGCGTCAAGTACAAACCTTGAAGCCATGTCAAATCCATAACAAATTTTTTAAAACCTTGATATTCACATCACAAATAACTTTAGGACTTAGTCCTGCAATGAAACATTTCAAGTTAGCCAAACTATATACAATGCCAATCAAGTTATTGTTATAGTAAAAGTTCATAGAAGTTTCAACAAAAGATTATTGGACCGATCTCATATAATTGGCGTCACATAGAAGCAACGGGTCGGTACTCACCCAATCTTTAAGATAAAAAGTCGGCCCACTTATATAGATATTGGTATTTCTCATTCATTCTATGAATAAGAAAGAATTACATCAAAATTTTATAAAGACAATTAGAGTGCGTTTAGTTGCGGAAAAATGAGTCGTTTTCCGGAAAAAATTTCCACGAAAAATGAGAATTTTGAAAACGCGTTTAGTTCGTTTATTTTTCTAAATTTTTCACGGAAAATGAAAATTTTCCATTTTCTAAAATTACAAAGAAGTTGGAAATTTTTGGAAAACCAATAATTATTGTTTTCCACATTTTCTAATTCCAAAATTTTTCTAAACTATAAACACACACTCACTCTCATCTCTACCTACCCCCACCTCTACACCTCCAACCCACCATACCCTTACCTACCCACACCCACACCCACCCACTCCCAAGCCCACCCCTACAAACATACACACAAACACACACCTACCCCAACACACACACACACCCACCCACCCACAAACACACACACAAACACAAGGTCACCCCCACCCCCACAAACACACACACACATAAACAAACACACAAAGACACACCTACCCACCCAACACCACTACCACAATCAACGACCTACCATCACCATCACCACCACCACTACCCCATCAGCACCACCACCACCACCACCGTCGCCACTGTCATCACCACCACTGCCACGATTGCCGCCACCACCACCTCCTGTCATCACCACCACCGCCGCCGACCCGCTACCACCGCCGCCCCCACCCCTACCCTACCACCGCAACTGTTTTCTAAAAATGAAAACCAACAGAAAAATACACATCTAAACACGTTTTCTAATTTTCTAAAACTGAAAATGAAAAATGAATAAATTTTAACTAAACGCGTTTTCTAAATTTTTCAATGAAAAATGAAAACTGAAAAGGGAAAACGAAAAATAGAAAATAAAAACTGTTTTTCCGCAACTAAACGCAACCTTAGAGTCGTTGAAGTGGATATGCAACTAAATAAATGCAGACGTAAGTACTATCAGAAGATTGAAAACGAAGACAAGCCCTTTTGCCGTGTTTCCTTTTTGCTTTACGTGTTTCCCAAGACCCCATTCAACGTTAAGTTATTTCTTGTCTCCTTCCAAATTTATTTTCAAACTTGTTATCTAAATGGAAAAATAAAACTTTATATTCAAATTTGTTGTGTTTTTGAAAGAGTAAGTGAGATCTAAATCATCATATTTGTCGTTTTATTGCACCATGATACATTTGTAAAACTAAGTGTGCCATTAAATGAGGATGCCGTCATTAAATGTCGACTTTATTAACTTTTTTTTTGTTTTGCCGATATAGGATTTTAATATAATTAATAATTAAAAAGGGGATAATGACTTAAAAGGGTAATATATTTTTCGATTTGTACATATTTGATCACTGAGTTTTTTTTTCGTCCACATTTACCCCTTCAACTTGTTAAACTGTATACATTCAGTTCTTATGACGGGCTACTCCAGGTTACCCGGTAAAAATGACTTAATAGAGTAATATATTTCTCACTTTGTACACATTTAGTTCTTAATATTTTTGTACACATTTAGTCCTTAATTTATTTATTTATTTATTTTTTTGCAAAATAAATCATTTTTTGTACTCATTCAGTACTTATGAATGATTTCTTTAGTTTTTCTCACGAAATCTTACGTGGGACATTCATTAAGGCTTTTGATACTTATATCTATCGCGATCTCAACTATTTGGTTACTTAGGTCATGTGTTCTGAACGTCATAACTTCTTCATACGATCTCGGATTTTAACGATCTTTACATGACTTCGTATTTTAGTCTACTACAGCTTTCATTTAGATTACTCCCATTAAAAAATAATATATTTTACTTACGATTTTTATATCTATACGCGGTGGCGGATTTACTATGGTACCGGTGTTGCACCGACAACACCTGTTTTTTTGTTCGCAGTGGAAAAATTTTCGATTCTTTTTTCGTTTATATCTATTTTCCATGTATCGGCAACACCTATTTCATCTCGGCAACACCTACTATGTATTCATGCGTCTTCCCCTGTCCATATGTTTTTTATGAATGTATGTATGGATGTTTTTTTTTATAAAATCGTTAGTAAAAATATATTACATTTTAACGGGAGTAATCTTTATGAAAGTTGTAGTAGACTCAAAAAATGAACACATGGATATATAGATCGTTAAAATCTGATATCGTATGAAGAAGTTACGATGTTCAAAATACAAGACCTAAGCCAAACCACAAGACTTACGCAACCAAGCAGTCGAGATCACGTTGGACGTAAACATCAACAACCCTAAACACCTCATCAATGATTGTCACACGTAAGATGTCGTGAAAAAATCCTAAAGAAATCATTCATAAGTACTGAATGAGTACAGAAAAATGACTTATTTTGAAACAAAAAAATGTTAAAGACTAAATATGTACAAAAATATTAAGGACTAAATGTGTACAAAATGAAAAATATATTACCCTATCAAGTTATTTTTCCCGGCTAACCTGTAGTAACAGGTCATAAGGACTGAATGTGTACAGTTTAACAAGTTGAAAGGGTAAATGTGGACGAAAAAAAAACTTAGTGACCAAATGTGTACAAATTGAAAAATACGTTACCCTTTTAAGTCATTATCCCTTAAAAAGGAAAACAAAATGTAGATTACACATGATTCACAGGCATTTAAATAACCAAAAAACACATTTCTTTCCACATCTTTGGGAGCTTGGATTTTTTTTTAATTTTTTTTTATACAGCGAACTTGCTTAGTGTGAAACTAAGCCAAGGGCAAGGTCGGAAATAGACAAGGAATTACAGTTACATATTACAAGAAAAAGCCACCCCCAACCCCTAGTTATATGTTTGTCGTTTGATGAATTATATGTTGTAAGAATAATATAAAGGTCAATAATGTAAAATATGTCAATAATGTAAGTCGGTTTGTATCAGACTTTTAAAGAATCTATAAATAGGGCATTGCCCATTGTGAATAAAGCAGAGTTATTGTCTGTAAGACTTGAGTACTCTTAAAGTTATATCTGTTGAAATTTATATTTCTGAATAGCAGAACTTGTATCCGAATTAACTTGTATTCAAATCCATATCATCAAACGCAACATTCGGGTCAGACATATTATTTATCATCATCATTATCATTATTATTTATGTTACATTTGACAAAACATTATCAACTACCATAGTTTAGGAGTGATAAGATTATGTTGTTTATCGACATCCAAATACACCATAAGAGGCAATAGAGAATGGAGATTCTGATCTTTCTCTTTTTTGGGATATTTCCACAATTGGCATCGAAATCAATACAGTTAACCACACTAGAGAATTGAACCGGGGATAAACCATACCATTTGAAAATTTGATCGTGAGCTATAGAAGCAAAATTGCAGTGAATAAGTAGGTGATCCACATTTTCGACTACTAGTCTAAGTTGGGAAACTTCAGCTGAAGAGACAAACAAAATGCTTTACGTATGAAGAGAGAAGAGGGAGCATTCATTATTTATGGATCAACTCAAAAAGAAATAAGAAAAAAGAATACACTTAAAGGGGTTGAATGGGGCAGCATCCCGTTACGACTGCCGTTCTCATTTTTAAACTTGTATCTCTTTTAATTTTATCCTTGCTTTCATGTTCTACTTCCAAACTCTCTTACTAGTTCTTTTTGTACAATGTATGTTGTTTCTAAACAAAAAAAAAAAAAAAAAAAAAAAAAAAAAAAAAACAAATATAGAGATTGGTTTGAATTTAGTTTTAATAAAAAGATAATAGATAAAAGCTAAATATATGGTTATAATTTTTAACTGAAAAATAAAAAATGTTGACAATGATAGAATCATTTTCAACCAATTATTTATTTTTGTCGTAGAAAGTCTTCAACGTACCGGCGGAAATGGGAAAGAAATACACATTTATTTTCCAATAAAACATGTTTCCTTAAATTATGCTAATCATTACCTTAATATATACAAAAACATAGTTTTTTTTTCGTTTTTTTAATTTTTAATGTGCTATTTTTATCGAAAAATGGTTTTAAATATATCAAAATTCATAATTTTTTATTCTCTATAAATAGACATCCATATTGATATAGTTTTAAAATAAAATAAATTTTTTATTTTTTATAGTTTCAGTTCTTGTTATTCATCAGTGAATAAAAATGCATCAGACTTTACTACAGTACATTCTTTATTCACTTATTAATAAAAAGTATGATTAACTTTTTTTACAGTTTAAATATCATTCATATATAAATATAACATATATAAACTCTTTACAGTTTACATCAGCTCTCGTCACATTTTATATTCGCATATTTATCATAATTTTGTTACAGTTCATTTGTTATTCATATATTAATAATTAGTTCAAAATTTTAAAACACGTCGTTTTTTATTAACATACTACTTGTTCATATTTGAATATCAAATAAACTGTAACAAAAATCTGATAAATTTTTTTATTTATTCATGAATATAACATATGTCGACCACTAATACACATTTTATTCAAATATAAATATAACATGTGACGAAAGATGATGTAAAAAATATATTTTAGATAAAAAAGTTTTATTACATGTTATATTTATATATAAATGACACTTAAACTGTAAAAAAGTTAAGCATACGTTTTATTCATAAATAAATAATGAATGTACTGTAATAAAAATCTGATCGATTTTTATTCACTTATGAATGACGAGGGTTGAAACTCTAAAAAAGAATATATATTTTATCTTAAAACTATATCAATATGGATTTCTATTTATAGGGAATAAAAAATTATGAATTTTGATATATTTAAAATAATTTTTTGATAAAAATAGCTTTCTCTCTCTCTCTCTCTATATATATATATATATATATATATATATATATATATATATATATATATATATATATATATATATATATATATATATATATATATATATTTATGTTTTTGTTTATATTAAGCTAATGATTAACATAGTTTAAGAGAAATATGTTTGGTTGGAAAAGACATGTGTATCCATTATCCATTTCCGTCGGTACGACTAAGTGTTTTACGGAAAAACAAATATGTGGCTGAGAATGAATCCCTTATTCTCAATCTTTTTTTTTCTCAATTGAATCTCTCTCTCTCTCTCTCTCTCTCTATATATATATATATATATATATATATATATATATATATATATATATATATATATATATATATATATATATATATATATATATATATATATATATATATATATATATATGAAAAAACAAAAAAACCCTAAAAATCATAAAAATATATAAAAAATATATTTAGAGATCACATAACATTTTTTGACTTTATATATCAAAAAATTGCAGTTTTTTTAAAAATTTCGCTGAATAAAAATTAAAAAATTGATCTTTTTTTTTAAAAAAAATATTTCAACGAATTTATATAAAAAGTTACGAATATTAAGAATAGAAAGTAAAAAAAAGATTTGTGATATCTAAGTATTTTTTTTATGCATTTTTATGATTTTTAGGGTTTTTTGTTTTCCATAGAACGTAAACATATATATATATATATATATATATATATATATATATATATATATATATATATATATATATATATATATATATAACTCAAGGATAAAATAGATACGTAGTAATGTTGGTATGTACTTTGCATTAGAAATATATTGGTGATTGTTGTTAATTTCGGTGTCAAATAACCAAACACATACTAACTACAACATTCATATGTAAAATGGTAATTTTCATTTAGCAAAGTTACTCAACATCATATTATTTAAAGACGGATTCAAGAGTTTGTCAAATAAATCCTAATACAAGATATAGACTAATACATAATGCATAGAGGCTTCAAAATTGCTTTAATCTCCAAAGAATCAAATAATCATACAATAAACCAATAAAGTAGTTCCAATCATAATTAACACATACATTATTTTAAAGATATAGAAAAGATGTCTGATCCCTAATAAAAATTTACTTATTTCGATAGGTCATTCATCTCGTTTGATCTTTACTCATTTTGACACATTTATTTAAAATCATGTGGCGATGCATATTATTTTTGTTGTGATACATATGTCGAATTATTCACTCAAAGTGGACAACTGGACATCACTTATTTTAAAGCAATGAAGCTTGGCATCTTATAAATCACGTGGATGTATTATAGTATTAAATTTCACCACGTGTACTGTGAACAAGAGTAGTTTGTTATTTTTAATTGGGGAAATTACTTACGATTTGATATTTTTTTTAAATCTCCGTCAATTAAACTTTTAGGTGTTGTTTGGTTCGCAGAATGTTTATGAAAAAATTGAAAATTAAACTTTTAGGTGTTGTTTGGTTCGCAGAATGTTTATGAAGGAATTTGAATTGGAATTGGAAAAGTAATATGTCAGAAATTTGAATCTAATTCCATATAAGGCGTGTTTGGCACGAAGCTTTTGAAAGCGTTTGGGAACTTCTAGCTTTTAGCTTTTGACAAAACGCTCTAATTTAAACAAAAAACTTCGTTTGACAGTACGAGCGTTTAGCTTTTAGTTTAAACAAAACGTTTCAAATCTAAAAGTTACTTCATGTAGCGTTTATACAAAACGTTACCGAGCTTTTGAAATCAATTTTCATAATTGCCCTTAAAAATATATTTATATATTTATTTATTTTTAAATAATTGTCTTTTTATGTAATTTTATATATTTCAAAAATTTTCAGCTACTTTTGCCAAATACTCATATAACAAATAAAATCTACAGCTTCCAGCTACATGCTACCTGCTACCTGCTTCCCGTTAACAACTACTTTTACCAAACACGTACATTGATTGGTTGCCAGGAAATGAAATTGTAATTAATTCCAGATTCTGTTTGGTTAGCAAGAAACAAAATTTGAATCCATGTAAAATGAAAGAAGTGTCCTTTTTTATCTGATTGACTTAATTTTAGTTTGATTTATATCTTACATGTAAAGATATATTATATATAAACTATAAAAAAGTACAATTTCATTTTATTAATTGAACATTCATGTCGGTGGTGGTGCTAGGTAGTGGTGGCGGTGGCGGTGGCGGTGGTTGATGTTGTTGGTGGTGGTTGGTAGTGGTGGTGGTAGTAGGCGGTGACGGTGGTGGTGGCGGTGGTAGGTGGTGGTGACGGTGACGGGTGGTGGGTAGTGGTGGTGGCAGTGGGTGGTGGTGGTGGTGGTGATGGTAGCATGGACAAATGGTGGAGGTGGTGGATGGTGATGACGGTGGCAGGTGGTGGGTGGCGGTGGCAGTAAGTGGTAGCAGTTGCGGTAGGTGATGATAGTGGTGGCAGTGACGGTAGGTGGGTGGTGGGGGTAATATCGGTGGTGGTAGGTGGGGGTGGTGGTGGTGGCGACGGCAGGTTGTGGTGGTGGGGTCGATGGTAGGTGGTAGTGGTGGTGGCGGCGGTGACAATAGGTGGGTGGTGGTTGTGGCGGCGGTGGTGAAGGTGTAACATTCTATTTAAAATAAAATAGGCAAATAAATAAATAATAACCCCTAAAACCCCGATATGTATTTTATATTTTATTTTATTTTAGCCCTAAATCCATAATAGTTTATCAGCGTTAGCCAAAAGGAGTTAAATGGTATAATTTCCAGAATTTGGGGTCTATATTGTAATATTAGGACTTGAAAGGTAAAGGATTTTGTGAAGCAAGGGTTGTTTAGTAATTATTGGATTTAAATTGAAAAGGAATTGTAGAGGTAGGGACCAATCTCGTTAAAATGCATCCAAGTTTGGTAAAACACGAGACTTGAACCCATGATTCCTTACCCCTCCCGTTTTTAAGAGTGCAACACCCGAAAACCCTAATGTCAAGAAACCCTAGTTTTTGGAGTTGGTCGGGACCCACGTTAAAGCTGTTAATTAAACTTTAAATAATACTTAATAATGCCCCTACAATTAAATTAATGCAATATTGGACTTAATGGATTAAGTCCTTAAGGGGTTAAATGTGGAACACTAACCCTTATGTGAAACCCTAATCGTCATTTTATGTGAAACCCTAGTTGTCATTTCATGTGAGGTGGTCACTGTTGCAAGTGACTATGACCTGTGATCGGGTATTGACTCAAGTATCTTATTGTAGATTATTGGAAGTAAGTTGAAGCTGGTAGAGTTCTTCTTTGCTACAGTGGTTATCTATGCATATATCGAGGTGAGTTTCGCCTCACTGTACCCGTGGGTCGAAGGCACCAATGTCGGCCCACTAGTTTTGGTTATCTGCTAGTAGAGGGATACCCTAGGGTTGTATAGATAGTCATGTATGATAGACTGATGACTCTTGATCTAATCTCTCTTACTTGTTCCTTGTTTGGTTGTGGTTCTAGAGTAGGATCACCTGTTCGGGTGACTATCTCACCTCTGAGTATATACAGCCATGCATTTCTTGGATTGTTGATATTTAGTATGTTGATATGATGTAGTGATCTGTAAGATTTGTATTCTAGTATTGAATATGTTGTTATGCTGTAGTGGTCTGTTAGATCCGCGTTCTGGTATTGAATATGTTGTTATGTTGTAGTGGTCTGTTAGATCTGCGTTCTGGTATTTAGTATGCTGCTATGTTGTAGTGAATTGTAGAATTGTAAGTTATATGTGCTTGCTGGTTATCATCTATGGAGTGCCCTTAGGTACTGTTTGTGGTTATGTAGGATAGCCTGAGAACTCTTGGTCTAGGCTTTCTTGCCTTTTCCTTGTGTGGATGTGGCTTGAGAGTAGGATCATTTGTTTGAGTGGCTATCTCACCTCTAATTACTTATGTTTATGCATTCTATGGGGGTTAGCTAGTAGCGAGATTGTATGCTGTGAGAGGATTAGTAGGTGGTAGTGAGATGTATGATTGGTGTTTTCATGTATTATGTGCCTACTTGATCCTGATTGTCTATATGTCGACATATTGTGTTTGGTTGGGGTTGAGGCGGTCATGCTTTATGCGGAAGGCCAAGATATCCGGTGCGGGCCGACTGTAAACCGTAGGCACGGAGGCTCGGGAGGAGCGGTAGGTTTGAGGCGGTAGGCCAACAAACCTGGTTTTTCCAGCCCGATGGCTGATTGGGCCTGTTGTATATTGGTATTTCCACCTGGAGTATTCCATACCGATGAGGACTGGACTCGGAGGTTGACTAGGCCTGGGGTATTCCAACTTATAGTTGATTGGACCCGACATGTTTGATTATATTCATGATCTGTTTATATGGTGGTATTTTGGGGCAAACTCACTAAGCTTTATACTTATCCAGTTGTTTATTGTTTTAGATATCAATGGTGTTTATGGAAAGGCGAAGGTCGGACTGTACACAATATCAGCAGCATTGGGGATTCCGCGTTTTCTATAAAACTCTGATTTTGAACAAATATAATTTGGAATAAACGGTTTTCTTAATAATGGATTTATAAATTGGAAAGTTTTCACCTTAATAAAAATGAAAAATTTTGGTTGTGAAAATGAGACGTTACAAGTTGGTATCAAAGCCTTGGTTTGAGTGAATTGGAGGAACACTTGTGTGAATCCAGTATCAAACTAGGATCCGACAGTTTTTGCAAAATGTTTTTGAAAAATAAATTATAATAAAAGAGTTGGGCTAAGGGCATGGGATCGGTCTCTTGTCATGTTCTTGTTTGATTGTTGGCTTGGGATCGGGAACGTGGACCTTGACCTAACTTTGATTTTTCAGGAAGATGCGGTGTGTACAGTCAGCCAGAGCCTGAACAGGAGAGTGGTTCCCAAAATACCCATACTTGTTATATTTACTGAGTTTTGATCTTGTTGATACATTATTTGTTAGAAAAACACTAGTGATGGATCTTCAGGAATTGCATGATAGAATTGTCTGATTATATGATGCCTGATAGCCTAGGGTTCTTCTTGTATGAAATTGACATCATTACTGTAGTTGCTTAGTGTATGCAACATAGTTGTACATAACTAAGATTCTATAGCCTGAGAATGTTTGGTTTAGCCTGATTTAATGTTCTTGTTTGATGAAGGGCTTAGGGTAGAATCAAGTATTCGACTGTTTATAGGGTCCAATGTTATGTATGATTAGCACACACGAGTGTTGCAGGGTTGGTGGAAGTTTCATGGACGAGTTGTATGGGGTCTTCCGACCAGTTGTGTAATGTCTAGCCTTCCTATAGGATGAGAGGATAGAGGGTATGTGTATTTTGCGGGTATGGTTAGGATTTTTGTGATGATCTTCTGAGACAAATACGGGTAGGTGTGGAAGCTAGTATGGGCTCGTACTACCAGAAGCACATGACCCGTATGCGTATCAGGGAAGTCACAAACCCTAGGTTTTGGTTGGAACTGGTTCCCCTGGTGTTATATGCGTTTTATATGATATCTCCCTGGTTTATTTTCAGTATGGCGAGTACGGGACGATTTGAGGCTGGATCCGGATTAGGATCAGGAGTAGATGGCCAGGATGGGCCGGCATTGACTGAGGACCATGTTAGGGAGATCATTCGTGAGGAAGTTGTTTATTTTTTTCGGGGGCAGATACCGGAGCTGGTTGAATATGTCAAGGTCGTTATGATGGAGTACTTTCATGACCGATATGCTACACTTCCTAAGGTTCTTGTTGCTGCAGCCACCGCGGCTGTTGCTGCCATTGGGGCTCGAGGAGAGAGAGATTTCCGGTATCGGGACTTCAAACGTACGAAGCCCCCAGAGTTTGATGGAGTCTCAGACTCAATTGTAGTGATGAGATGGTTATCTGACGTGGAGGTTTGTTTCTTCACGTGTTCTTTTCCAGATGACCAGAAGGTCAAGTGCACCCTAAACCTTCTCAGGTTGGGGGCAAGGGATTGGTGGAGACTGGTGACTAGTTCTTATACTCCTTAGCAGAGGGCTGCAATGACTTGGGAACAGTTCTCGAAGATGTTCCGTGCAAGGTATGTTCCCCTGGTAGAGAGGGAGAGACTGGCCTGGTACCTGGATCTGAGACAGACGACCGAGTCGGTGGTGTAGATCAACAAGATGTTCATTGAGAGGGCCTTGTTCAATCATGAGTTTGCTGCTTCAGAGCAGGCTTAGATGACTAGGTATTTGAGCATGCTCAAGGTGGATATTCGACAGTTCGTGTCCATCCAACGCTATGGTTCTCTCGTTGAGATTCAGGATGCCGCAAGGAGGCGAGAGATTGAGATAGAGACCCAGGTGAGGGAGCAGTTTTAGGCTCCGGATCAGTCCCAGCCTGTAGCGAAGCAGTTCAAGTCCGTTGGCCAGAGTTCAGGATCAGTTGGAGGGAGGCGTAGATCTGTTGCATGTCGACAGTGTAGTGAGGAGGGTCGTTTTGGAAGAGATTGCGGGGCGGAGTGTGCGAGTTTGTTTTCATTGCGGTCAGGAAGGCCACATTAGAGCTCATTGTCATTTTCTCAGTGAGGTGCTGGATCCTACGCCCTTAGCTTGGCAGTTACCCGATGGCCGTCAGGGGACCGTCGGGGTCCCGAGGACCGAGATTTGAGTTGGCAGTTCTTCTAGTTAGCTGTTGTGGTAGTATTGGCATTTATTTGTAATTATGTTTGTGGTTCAAGGTTAAATTGTAATTTTGGATGATCAGTTATATGGAATTATCTTATTAGCTCTATTTCGATTGAATTCTTATTATGAATGGATTAATTATCTTTGTCCTCGATCATATGTGTTTTGGAATGTATGAATGATGTGTGGATTCAGTTCCTAGCATGTATCAGGATATCAGTGATTGGGATCAAATGATAGAGTCCGGGTTACTCTGGGTATTGAAGGACTATGAAGTTCTCAGTTTCTAGCATATCTCAAATGGGGGAGGGTGGTACCTCGTATTAGGAAAATCCTGATGCCAAGGTTCGGTTCTCAGTTGAATTTCTCCAGGTTCAAGACTTCTGCGCAACTGCTGAATCTTTCTAGTTTCGCATTAAGATCATTGCCAGTTGTAGGATCCCTTTCAGGTCATATTAGTTTCAGTTGTGGCATCGTGTGTAGGTTGTGTTGTGCTCTAGCCTATAGGGTATTAGGAACCCAAGTTGAGGGTGGCGTTGAGGGCTTCCTTGTCTGTTCTTGTTGATGGGTTTGAGCCAAAAGAACATCATATGTGCTCATGCAAACCCTAATGCTTGGATCTAGGTTTCTCTATTTTACATGCAATTCATCCAAGACTTATAAACCCTAGATCTAGCATACATATTTCGAAATTAACATAAGAAATCAGATCTAGATGATTACCTCTTCTACAATGGCTTGAATCTTCTTGTCTTGGAGCTTAGAGTCACATATGTCACTCCTCTAATGGCTTACAAACACCACAAGCAAGAGGATACTAATTGAGAGAGAGGGAATGGGCACAATTTTGGCTATGAAGACTCTTAGGGTTTCCAGTGCCGAAATCTCATGCATTAGGGTCTTTTTTATACTTGTGCTGCTAGGGTTTCAGTCAAAACCCTAATGGATAGCTTAGGCCTTAAGCAGTCCAAGGAAGCTTCTGGAATAGGGCCTCTATGGCCGAAATTAGGTTGGACACATCCCTAATTTCGTCCAAGCCTAGTCCATAAGCCTTCTCAGCCCAATACTCAACTATCACACATTTGACAGTTTAAGTCCCCGTTATTTAATTAATGTCTTTTAGTTACAGAATTAATTCTTAATTAATTCTTGTCTAATATTAATTAAACTATATGATTTCTCCTTTAATATATTATTCATATAATATATTAATAAACCATAATAACCTCTCTCTTCATAAATCATTCTATCATGTTGCTTTGGTGAAGGCAACCCAAAAAGACCATGCACAACTGGGTCAAGTACTTACCAAATATAGTTACGGGCTTAGACACTAATCCAACAGTCTCCCACTTGGATAAGTCTAGTAACTATAGCGTAAGTACAATCCGATTAGCAATCGTAGCTCTCAAAAACGTCGTCGAACTCTGATCATATCAGTAATCTGTCCTTTAGATAAGGGATCGTATAGTCCTCCGTTATAGATATCTTGTGGACAATTACATGGAACATAGGCATACTTATTGTCCAACAGTTGTTTCTCGATCTCTGATTCGTCTGACATAGAACTTAATTGAACACATCAATTTAGTCCTGACCGGGCCTGACACATAAGTTAAACAAAATCATCGAGGGGCCCAAATATCGCTTTTACCCTCTTAGGATAAAAGGAACATATAAACTTCGACTTATATGCATTTACCATTCACTCATCAAATCATGCACAACAATGCGTTTTATAACATCAAGTTACTGATGCGTTTACGCATTATCAATGCACAACCAACTTGCAAATAATAAACCATATATCTAGGTTTTAAGACCATATGATATTATCGTCTTGCGATCACTCGTGATAAATTTCATGAAGTGATACCAGCAAGCGCGAGTCTAATCCAATGCTCAAATCAAACTCATAAGCACTCATGAACGTTGTAGAAACCTTTGCTATGTCTAATACACTTTAGACAATCTACACACCAATTCATGACAATCTTCTTTCATACCTACTCCCAAAGTATGAGCGACTGTGGAACATTCGAATAATCTTATTATTCAGGAAGTCAAAACATGCAAAATGAAACAATAGGTAAATAATTAACATAAGACAGTAACTTTACTTATAAATAATACCCTTTCATTTAATCATCAAATGTCAATTACATTTATCTATTACACGTTTCTAAACTATCTAATCTAAACTAATATCGTCCTTCAGCCAGATGCTCCTAGCATGCTGCAAGTGCTTAACCCTACTCAGTCCCTTCGTAAGGGGATCTGCTGGGTTATCCTCCGACAATACCCTCTTCACTACGAGGAGTCCTTCTTCCACCCGATGTCGAATAAAGTGATATTTTATGTCGATATGTCGAGATCTGCCATGATTCCTCAGTTCCTTGGTCAAGGCAACCGCTCCTTCATTATCACAGAAAATTTCCATGGGCTCCTTTATGGCTGGCACAACTCCAAGGTCTCCATTGAAGTTCTTCAACCATATCACCTCCTTTGACGCTTCGCTCGCCGCAATGTACTATGATTCGCACGTTGAACCAGCTACGGTCTCCTGCTTGGAACTCTTCCAAGTCATTGCTCCTCCATTTAGAGTAAAGACCCAGCCCGAATGCGAACGGTAGTTGTCCCTGTCGGTCTGAAAAATGGCGTCACTATACCCTCACACCCTTAAGTCATCACTCCCACCGAGGACTAGAAACCATTCCTTGGTCCTCCGAAGGTACTTAAGAATATTCTTGACTGCGGTCCAATGTGCTTTTCCAGGGTTCCCTTGATATCTGCTGACCATGCTCAAAGCGAAGGCAACATCAGGGCGAGTACAAGTCATAGCATACATAATCGATCCAACTGCGGAAGCGTATGGTACTCGACTCATTTCTGCTATCTCGACTTTGGTACTCGGGCTTTGAGTCTTACTCAATTTGGCATTACTTTGGATCGGTAACTCCCCCTTCTTTGAATTCTCCATACTAAAACGTTTTAGTACCTTGTCCAAGTAAGTATTCTGACTAAGTCCTTTTAGTCTCTTACTTCTGTTTCTCACTATCCTTATTCCCAAAATATAGGCAGCCTCTCCGAGGTCCTTCATAGTGAAGCACTTCCCAAGCCAGGATTTAACTTCCTTCAGGGTTAGGATGTCGTTTCCTATGAGTAGTATGTTATTGACATACAATACGAGGAATCTTACTATACTCCCACTGGCTTTGTGATGATTCATCCTCGCTTAGCAGAAAACCAAACTCTTTGACTTTCTCATCGAAACAAAGATTCCATCTGCGAGATGCTTGTTTTAGTCCATAAATGGACTTCTCAAGCTTACACACTCTATTAGGATGCTTCACATTGACAAAACCCTCTGGCTGATTCATGTAAACATCCTCAACCAATTTCCTGTTAAGGAAAGCGGTTTTGACATCCATCTGCCATATTTCATAGTCATGAAATGAAGAAATGGCTAGCATCACCCTAATAGACTTTATCTTCGCAACTGGTGAGAAGGTCTCATCATAATCAATTTCGGGAGTTTGAGTGAAACCCTTCGTAACCAATCGCGCCTTATAGGTGTGTACATTCCCATCCATGTCAGTCTTCTTCTTGAAGATCCACTTGCACCCGACCATCTTACGACCTGGCACATTGTCAACCAAATTCCAAACTTGGTTGTCATACATGGACTGAATCTCGCTGTCCATAGCCTCTTTCCATTTCATAGACTCCGGGCCTGCCATGGCTTCCTTATAGTTGTTAGGTTCGTCCAAATTCACTAGTGTACTGTCACTAATTGTCACACCCCCAAACCAGACGGCGGAAACGTCCAGGGGTGGAGGACTTCATTTGTAGTATCACAACACATGCATTATAGTAATCAGAGTACAAACAACCACTGTATTTTAAAAATTATAAGTATTTACATGTGTTTCATCATAGTATACTGAAACCAAATAGTTATACAAAAGAAGAAGACAATACATAAATAGCTCCATCTTCTCAAAAGCTCGGGGAGTACCTGTCTACTGGTTCCCTGAGAATACAAGTAATTTGAAAAGAGAGTATCAACATAAATTTGAGTGAGTGCATAAGTATTTATGTTTGAAAGAATGTTTTCTGTTTCTTGAATATGTAAACTGTTCCAGAAAATCCTATATTTTCTGCTGTATATGAAAAGTAGTTTTTGTTACATAAAACTATTCTATTTGTAAACCAATGTTCTGTATTTGTAATCCTTTTTGTAAACTTGTATCTGAGAGTATGTCTGATTTCATCAACTGTTATTGTAAACTGTAATGTAATACTATAAACTGTATCTTGTAAACTAGTACTTTGAAAATGTACTTAAGTTTAGTTAATTATACACTAACGTATTGTTAATATCTTTTATATGAGTTATTATAACCATACTGACTAGATGGCCTGACCCAATGCTATGAATGCATTGAAAACATGTTGATAACAATTTGTCACTCACAGGCGTGTATGCCTGACTGTAGCTAGCAGTCCGAGTGCGTGGTTGTCAATCCCAATATAAATCTATACACACATTGTTTCGATCCCCGGCTGGAGATTCTGGTTATAATGTCAGGACTTTACTATATTGTTTAAATGAATTAAACAACCTGTACTACTTGACTCATAAAAGCATATAAACGTTACATGTATAATAGTTATGAAAAACTCAATCATTCTGAAATAAATGATTGACTGTATGTTCTTGAATTAGTATACTTAACATGTATCTGAAAGATGTATACTCTTGATTAGTTTTGAATCAAACCTTTGTTCTTGTAAAACAATGTACTTTAGTATACTAGAATAGTGAATTAATGTTCTGTGAATCATAAATTATACCTATTATAATTTATATGTACTTTCTGAACTGATACTGAGTATTCATGAATGCAAACCCTTGCTCAACATGTTACAAAGGGTAATTGAAACTTAATGAACTAACTTTTTTACTTGTATACATATACAAATATATATAAGTAAAATTTAAATGACACTCGGACAAATAACTGATGCTTATAATCCCACATCCAAATAAGGAAAAGGAACCAAAGTAGGTTATCAGTCCTAAGTCTTTTAAATATTATATATATATATATATATATATATATATATATATATATATATATATTAGCATGACTTTTGGGAGAAATATAAGTTTATAAAACATTTAAAAGAAGTTTGATATTTGAAATTCATTTTGGTGACTTGATGTCATTTTGATACAATCATTGAAACCCATTGGATTTGATGATAGCTGAAATCCATTTTGATAATGAAATCCATTTTGATAAGATATTTGAAATCATTTGTTTATAACACAAAATCTTTGTGTTAGACTTGTATTCCCCCCCCCCCCCCTTAAAACAGTAAAAACTATGAAAATACGGGGGTATGAACTCACCTGTAGTAAGTTATTCAAATGTAAGATCGGTGTAGGATGCTAAGTGTCAAGTGAAGTCTTGAACACAGACAGATCCTAATAGCATATAATGACACATATATGAATATGATTAGTGTTTAAACAATTAATTATGCTAAGAAATCCTCTTATGGACTATGAATCACTTAGTTTGAAATGTTACAATCACATGTGATTGCTCTAAAGGGGTTTACGGCCACATAAAGGTGTTCACGGCCATGGTGTTTACGGCCCATGTGTGTACGGCCCATGGAGTTTACGGCCAATGGTGTTCTTCATAGGAGTTTACGGCCAAGGGAGATGCTCATGGCCGTAAACTCTTATTGTTCTTGGAAATGGTTGTTTTCAAGGTTGTAAGTTAAGAGCTTCTATAGGATAACTAGTATATGGAAAAATACTTACGTTTTGAAGCTTGAATTGGGTATTCACGGTCTAAAGAACTAGTGTGTGTTCTTGGTGTTCTTGAAGATCTAACCAAAATAGATGATTTCATGGATGAAATCAAAGGGTTTCACAAGATTAAGCAAGGTATCAACTAATAAATGGAAGAAACACTTACTTATTTGAAGATCAAGGTATAAATCTTGATGATAGTTGAGAGAGAATTGGATTTCTTGAGGTGAAAGTGTGAGAAATGGTGAAAAATGAAGGAAATTTATATATATGTGCGAGGGTTCACGGTCCGAGGGTTTACGGCCGTAAACCTCGTTTACGGTCCGAAGTCGGTTAGAGTGTACGACCATGAACAAGTTCCAATGCGATAAGGTTCGGCTTCCGAGAAGATAAGATCTGAAGATGTAACGCCCGTAGATCCGGGCTAGTCAATTTAGAGACAATAAGCATCAAAAATGAGTTTTTGATGGAATATTATTTAAAAGGATTAATATTTTCCAAGTGGTAGTATATATTACAAGGGTTCCGTACATATAAAGAACACCGAAACCCGAGTTATAACGAAGAAGTTATGACCTGTCGAAGTTTTTTCGGCAAAACCGGCACGGCACCGGGAGACGTAAATAGTGAATTTACGATGGAGGACTTTTTAGCCTTATTAATCTAAACAAAAGTTGTAGTATACGTTAAACCGAGAGCGTCCATAAAAAGAACGCCCAAATCTGACTTCGTATGAGGAAGTTATGATTTTTCTAAGATTTGGCACAGCAGTGCAAGGCCCGAAACTCGAATTTTAGTTTGAGCGGTTTTTGGCCTACGCAACCTAAATGAGAATTGAAGATCTCATTAATAGGAACTCAACGATAAAAAGACAGACGAAAACGGAGTCCGTATGAAGAAGGTACGAATTTTACGCGGTCATTTAACAGTATAATCTCCTCCTACTGTTAAATTTAAGATCGGTCGAGAAATAGCCAATGGAGTCAAAATGAAAGTTGTAAATTTTATTTTTACCTACGCGTGGATATAAAGAACGTCGAAAACGGAGCGCGTATGCGAAAGTTCCGAATTTTTGAAAATCGGCTGATTTTCACCCTGTGTGCGATGCCACGTGTCAGAACCAGGCTGTGCCTGGCTGTAGCCAGCTGACTCACGACGTGAGCACCCTTTCTCACGACGTGAATCGGCCTAGACAGCCTATAAATAGAGGCGTAAATCACCCCTAAAACACACACCTTTCATACCCTTTCTCTCCCATTACCCCCAAAACCTCTCTTCCATTCCCTAGTACTTCCTAAGTGCTAGAAGCAAGTCCCGAAGAGCCCGAAGGCTCCAAGAAAAAGAGTTTTTCGGTTTGAAACTCTGCCCGCGCGGAGCCCGGTTTTCAAGCAAACTTCCCGGTTTCGTCAAAGAAGATTATTTTAAGAAGCGAAGTGTTGTCCGAATCACTCCTTATCAGGTGAGTGCATAGTCACTTTCATCTTACACATAGATATGAAGTATTTTAAATAAATTATGTGTTATGTGTATAAATATATGTAGTCTATTTACCTGAGATGTTTGCTGGATGAAAGATCCGAACCTCTTTTTTTTTCAGATCTGAACTTCTTCTTTTAGATCTAAACATTTTCTTCCAGATTTGAACTTTCTCCTTCAGATCTAGATTTCCCTTCGGATCTAAACTTTTTCTTTTTAGATCTAAGACTTTTCTTCAGATCTGAATGGTATATGTATTTTTGTTAGATCTAACCCTTTTCTTTTAGATCTGAACTTTTTCCTTCAGATCTGGACTTTCTCACTGCAGATCTGAACTTTTCAGATCTAAGCCTGATATATGGATGATTTATACTTAAGATCTGTACTGGATGATAGATCTAAGCTTCTATCTTTCCAGATCTGACCTTTTCTTCAGATCTAGACTGTATATGTATTTTATGCTTTGAAAGTATGATGAAAGATTTAGACTTTGTTTTTCAAATCTAGACCTTTTTCTTCAGATCTGAACCGTATATGTATTTTCTTTACAGATCTAAACTATTTATTCAGATCTGAACTGTATATGTATTTTATATCTACAAAATATGTTGGGTAAAACATGGGTAGATGAAATATAAGTTGGATGATGAAATGAGAGGTGATATAGACCGTGAGATAAGGGTGAGAGGTAAACCATGAGAGAAGCCTTTTACCCATGTGTTGGCCCCGTCATTCAGCATAGTATGGATGAAAACCACGGACTATTCTAGACAGTCCAGTGGACACTAGCAGGCTCGCAACCTGTAGGTGTTTTGAACTGTGTGCTCACCAGCTGTACTCTAAAAAAAACCCTTGACATGTGTTGTGAGAGGAGTCTCGGAAACGACACTGACGATAGACGAGATTAACCCTGGCGACTATGCAACGTAGTGCCTAAACCCCTTGACATGTGTTGTGAGAGGAGTCTCGGAATCGTTACTGTCGATAAAAGAGAATAACCCTAGCGACTATGAGACTTAGTGCCTATTGAGTAAACCATGGCAACAATGGACTTCGTGCCGATTCCTTAGGATAACCCTTAGGAATAAATGAACGAGGAATAGATGATTCTTAGGATAGATCCTTAAGAGTAAAGAAGATAATGGGGATGGGTAATTGGGTTGATTGTTTGATGTTTAAACATAATAATTATATTGTTGTGGGTTGAAAACCCTATGTACTCACTAGGCTTCCCAACCTGACCAACTCTGTAACGCCCGTAGATCCGGGCTAGTCAACATAGAGACGATATGCATCAAAAAATGACTTTTTGATAGAAGATTATTTAGAATGAATAATCTTAACTAGGTTGTAGTGGTCGTGACAAGGATTCCGGATATATAAAGAATGCCGAAATTCGAGTTATAACGAAGAAGTGATGACCTGTCGAAGTTTCGCGACAGAAGCGGCACGACACAGCGCGACGTAAATAGTGAATTTACGATACATCGATATTTGGCCTTTGCGATCTAAACGAAATTCGTAGAATACGTTAAACCGAGAGCGTGCATAAAAAGAACGTCTAAATCTGACTTCGTATGAGGAAGTTGTGATTTTTCGAAGTTTCGACTTAGCGGTATGCATCCCAAAGTTCGAATATGAGATCGAGTGGTTTCTAGCCGAAACAATCTAAATGAGAATCGAAGATCTCGTCGATAGTAGTCCAACGGTAAAAAGACAGACGAAAACGGACGTGGGATGAAGAAGTTATGAGTTTATAACGGAGTTTTCCTGTCCCGGCCTACTAAAAATAAATATAATATAAACTAAATTCAAAATTAGCCGACGGAGTCTAAAAGAGAGTTGTAGAGCATAATCTCACCTACGCGTGGATATAAAGAACGTCGAAAACGGAGCTTGTATGCGAAAGTTATGAATTTCTGAAGTTCGGGGCGCGAACCCCAACACTGTGTCAGATGAACCTTGGTAGCTATGGATTTAGTACTGTGTAGATGAACCTTGGTAGCTATGGATTTAGTACTGTGTAGATGAACCTTGGGCAGCAATGGACTTTGTGCCAATTCCTTGGGTCAATCCTTAGGAATGAATGAAGGAAGGATAGTTGATTCTTAGGGTAAAACCTTAAGAAATAAAGAAGATAATGGGGATGGGAAATTAGGTTGATTGTTTGATGATTAAATATAATAATTATATTATTGTGGGTTGAAAACCCTATATGCTCACCAGGCTCCCAAGCCTGACCCACTCAGTTTCTTTGTATTACAGGTAGTGGCGCGAGAGCATAAGTTGGATGACTTATCAAGATATTGTGGATTATAGATCAGTAGTTGTGAATAAATGTTGAAAGGTCTATTTTATACTGTTTATGCTTTTGGTCCATATCGGAAAATGACATCCCGAGATTTTATTATTTAATGAAAAGTACATTCTCTTTGAGAAATGTTTTGATAAAGTTTTATCATATTTTGTTTGGGAACAAATTCCGCAACAGTTTTCTTTAAAAGACTACTCTGATTTTAAAACAAAGCATAAACAAATCGGTCTTTTCTGGCCTTGAAATTAGGGATGTCACACACTCATTTTATTTAAATCACAGGTGTCGATATGAAGTTAGATTACACTGAGAGATTAAAGAGATATAAACCACTAGTGATAATGAATGTAAGTTCTGTTTATGCTTATGTTTTTGTATTGACGATGACATCCCAATGTTTTAAAATGAAAAAAAAATACATTTCCTCGGAAATGCTTTGATAACGTGTTTATCATGTTTTTCTGGGAACAAATTCTGCAACATTTTTTATTAAAAGAGGTACTCTGATTTTTATAAAGCATAAACAAAATCGGTCTTTTCTGGCCGTGAAAATGGGGATGTCACAGTTGGTATCAGAGCATTAGTTTAAGCGAACTAGGAATTTTTAGGATTTATAGACTTAAACTTAGAATGCTAAGCGATGATCGTGAGATGAGTGTCTTCCATATTTTAGACACGAGCACTAGTTTATTTTAGGAAAGATGCCTAAAATGCTATTATGTGCTAAATGCTTTATGTTTGCCTTGTATGCTATTATTTGTTCGGATCTAGGGTCTGTTGCCGACCGGATCTGGAAACCTTATGTGTTTAGGATTCTAAATGTACGACTACGATATTAGAACTAATATGTAAGTGTTTTAGAGTGATAAAGACGGTTTAAACGACTGATGATATATGGTCCATTAGCACGACCTAGACCACTCTAGCGTACCAGCCCTGCCTGGTGTGCTCCCGCTAGCCTCGTTGGGGACTCCCTTGCCAGCCTTGCTGGGGACTCCCTTGTCGGTCCTACTGGGGACTTTCCTGCCAGCCTCGCTGGGGACTCTCCTGCTGGTTTATATAACTTAGTCCCGTCCAACTTCATTGGCCGCGTACCAATAACATCGGACTGGGGGGACTTGATGATGTATGGTCTATTAGCATGGCCTAGACCACTCTAGCGTGCCAGCCATGCCTGGTGCGCTCCCGCTAGCCTCACTGGGGACTCCCTTGCCAGCCTTGTTGGGGACTCCCCCGCCGGCCCGGCCTGGTGCTCCCTGGCCTGGCTCTCCCTTGCCAGCCTTGCTGGGGACTCCCTTGCCAGCCTCGCTAGGGACTCTCCTGCCGGCCCGGCCTGGCGCTCCCTTACCATCCTTTCCTGGTGCGCGCCAGCCAGCCTTGCCTGGTGCGCGCTCGTTAGTCCCGCTCGGCACCTCCGGGCGGCCTCGCCTAGCTCCTTGCTAGCTGGGCCTGAATTGGGCTGGCCCAAGGCCTGACCTAATTCCCCTTGACATAATTGTCCCCTATATAATGAACAGTACCTCCTCCATTGAGGGGGGTCCTTCCCTTTGGTTCAACCGCCACCCTAGACTCCGGCCGGGTGGCTCAGCCGCCACCCTCCGCCGTCAACCACCATACACCACCAGCACCAAGATGGTTCTCTCTAGATAAATAGAACCATATCAGATCTACCAGATGATCTAACTTGACCGTCGGAGCCCGCTCCCGGGGCACAGTCCCTGGGGTGGCTCTAACGCGTCTCTCTGTTGTGACCTCGCAGATCTGTCTCCGGCGTAGAAGCACTCTCTCAGTAAAGGTGGTCGGATGCGATGTCGCATCATTTGGCGCCATCTCGGACTCGAACGAGCAGAAATCATCTCGTTCTTGTCTAGATCTGCTCAGATCTGTCGTTTCAGCTAAGGTTTTCCTCAGATCTGTTCATTTCTAGCACCATTTAGTTCAGATCCGTTTGTCTTTGGCCAAGATCTGTTCAAATCGATTTGGTTCTTGACAAGATCTTTTCAGATCCGTCTAACCATCGTTCAGATCTCTTGATCTGCTTAGTTTTATGCACAGATCTTTTAATTTGCTTGTTTTTTCGCTCTGATCTTTTGATCTGTTTGAGTTTTCTCTCTTAGATCTTCAGATCTGCCTTGTTTTTTGCTTAGATGTCTAGATATGTTTTGTTTTAGTTCATCTGAGCAACTCTCAAGTCTTAAAGGACTTTATCAGATCTCATTTTCATCTATATTTTGATGGATTATTCAGAAAGTTAGGGAGAAAAGAGATCTCTATGAGTTTTTCCCCATTTTGTTCATATTTTCGAATTTTATTCAGCATGTTGAAGAACAAAGAAATATTTTACAAGTCTTTACCTCTCTTGCTTGCTCATTTTCAAGAAAATCGGTTTTGGTTCCTGATTTCTAATGTACAACTTTATTTAAGTTGTTTATTTGGTGCTTCCTCTAGAAGCTTAGAGATGGAAAACAAAAGATTTTCAGATCTGTTGAGCAAGCTGAAGAGTAGAGAAGGTTTAGTGAGGAGAAAACCTTGTTAGATCCATTTTTGTTTATATTTTGGGGGTTTTCTCAGTAAGTTGAAAAGAAAAGAATTTTTTATGAGTTTTTATCTCATTTTCAGCTCATATATTATCAGAAAATCGTTTTTAGTTAAGATTTTCTATGAACAACTTTACCACTTGCATCAGCTATTTGTAAGCACAGCTGAGATGTTTGTACATTTAAAAAAAAAATCGAGTTCTTATCCCACTTTTGTTTATATTCTTGGTGTTTCCTTTAAAAAGTTTAGGAAAGGAAAACAAAAAAAAAATTCGGATCTGTTTCTTGCTTATACCTTGATAGCTTGTTGAGCAAGCTGAAAAGAAAAGGAAGATTTATGAGCAATATCATATCAGATCCGTTTTAAATTTATAATATGGGATTTGTTCAGCAAGTGGGGAGAAAAGAAGTTTTTAAGAGTTTTTATTTCATCTTCAGTTCACATATTACCAAAAATCGTTTTTAGCTACGATTTTTTGTGTGCAATCTCATCTCTGCAACAATTGTTTGTACACCTAGTTGTGTTGCTTGTACGTATCTCAAAGCTTTTTATAAAAAAAAGAAAAAAAAAGAGAAGAAGAAGAGATGAGCTTTTCATGGGTTTTTATCATCTTTCAGTTTACACATTATTAAAGGTTCATTTCAGTAATAAGTCTAAATATACAAGTTTGTTTAAGTTGTGCTGTAATTTTTGTACATTTAAACAGATAAAGTTACCTTTACCCCATTAGTTTTACCATTTTAGTTAATGGCTTTAAAAAAAAAGAAAAAAAGAAGGATAACCGTGTGTGCACATTGGACAAAGTGTTGTATGTGGTCCAACAAATCACTAGCTGTATCATTCTTTGTGGTTTCGTGACCAGCAAAAAAGAAAACAAAAAGAGGAGAGTATCGCCTATTACATTCATCTTTTTTTGTCAATCACATGCTCCATGGGTCCCACAAATACAAAAGATTATTAAGAGTCAACCGACAAAAACCAAAAGCGTCAGGACCCACCTGGTCCAATCCCACACACACAAAAGCTGCACAAAAGTCAAAGGACCACAAGTCGGCCCCACAGTGTCCATATCCTCCGATCAGAGGAGTCAATCGTCGCCGGGAACCGACCCCAAATGATATTCCATCTCGCCGGACCAAGGAGGAACCAAAGAATCTCCGAGCAACCTCATCAGCCATCTGAATTCGACCATCAGAGGTCGCCGCCAGCTCGGAGGAACCAGCTCAGGCAAAAACATCTCTCTCTACCTGCCGACCTCCTGCAGGTATGCAAATACAGCTTCAGGAGTCTCTTGTTTCTTCGATGTATCGTCGATGGAACCACTGTCGACCAAAGCAGTCCCAGTGTCAGCAATCATCGTTGGTCGACTGTTTCCCCTGACCAACACGACCCAAACAATCAACCATCGCCATTAGAGCTCGCTGCATCGACCTAATTTACATATGGGACACTTTGGCTAGGAACAAACAAAAAAAGGTCATCGGGCCACAAGTTATCAGACCTCAACATCTACCAGCACTCGGAATCCAATAGCAATCGAGCAGCCGACGTAATTTAGAACACCGACCACTGCCGACTACTGCCCTTTCGTTAACACCGACTCAACATACTCACTTCACTGATGAAATCGCACCCTCAATCTCCATCGCTACCACTGCATATCTTCCAGTCGTCGACCGGCTCCAACGGACGACACAACTGACCAGCCTCGTCGACGATTGGTATCACTGCTCCGGTCTTCTTCAACGCTCGCTAAATACCGGAGACAACAGCTCCAATATCGACTGTGGTCTCCCCCACCGACAGTAATCTCCGGATCGAATTCACTGGCGGCCATAATTAGTCCATCATCGATCAACCTTGCCGGTGGACCTCCAACAAGTAGCGCAACTGATCGGCGCCGCCTGAAAACTCACAGCTTGTGGACACCCATCAGCAAGAAACACCCTCAGTAGAGACTTCAGTGTTGATTGCCATCGTTACCGGCGAAATATCCAGGAATCACGAAAGCCCTCGAAGCGAGATATCCAATCACCGGTTTTCCTTTTGGCGCCCCTTTTGACAGATCGAAAAATAGGATGTCGGCTGTAGCTCCCCAAAGCCGATGGAAGCATAGATGGGCCGGTGGGTGCCTAACCCTAATACATTCAAACAAATAACAATTGGGCTTCCTCTAGAAAATGGGTTGTATTTATTGTATTTGGGCTATAACATTCGGTTGGGCTTCTTATATATCGGTATCTGGGCTACCTAGAAAACAATTAAAATGGCCCAGTTTTTTGCAAGAATAAATTAGCCCATTAGTCAATACTCAAGTGTTGTGATTTCGCCCAACAAGCCTTAGTCTAGAAAATGTGTAACAACTCGGACCACTCGACATTTTCCTAAAAAAAAGGAGGGAGAAGAGTAGTACATCAATACTACTCGTGAAGCATTCTGAAATAACCCTCAACAATTGTGTTGCTCGGCTATCAGCAGCTATGTTGACCAACTTCAAGAAGTCTCGTTGCTCAGCTCTCAACAGCCGCACTGCTTGGACCTCAGCAGTCGTGTAGCCCGACTCTCACCAGCTATGAGACCTAGCTCCACAGCTGCAAAGCCTGGTCATCAGCAGTTACGTTGTCGGACTCCCAGCAGTTGTGCTGCCCAGTTTTTGTTAGTACTTGGGTCGCTTAGCTTTACTCAGTAGCTGTGTTGCCCAATTTCCTCCAAATATGCATCCATCGTTTCCATTCCTCGCCTCCTTTAAGAAATGGGGGGGGGGGAGTAGGGTTGGTACGACACTATGTAGAAGTAATTTTTATTCCCAACGGGAAGAGTAAAAGTACATGAAGAACTGACAATATGGATGATAGTACACTCCCGAGGTGACATTAATATTCCGAGTCGAAAGATCAGCCCCGTCGTTCAACCCTCGGTAGTCTCGTTGCCCAGCTCTCAGTGGTCGTGCTGCTCATCTATCGCTAGCAGCTCGATGCTCAGTCCTCAGGGGCCCTAATGACCAGCTCTCGACGGCGGTCTCGCTATGCACCACTTGATGGTAGCTACACTATCCAGCTCTAAGTAGCATCCCCGCATAGCCCTCGACAAACAGTCAAGACACCGAGGCATCAATTATTAGTACGACTAGCGATGCATCAAAGCATCAGGTACCATTCCACTTTAACCCAGACTGATCACACGAGCTAGACGCATAGATTGTGGGGTGCTACGCCCAATCATGTGAGGTTCAGTACCCTTTCCTCGAGTCACCTGGCTTCTCAGCCCGACTCCATTATAGCGGCAAGCTCCACATGCGAGGTTCAATACCCTCGCCTCGAGTCGCCTGGCTTCTCAACCCGACTCCATCAGCGGCAAGCTCTGCATGCGAGGTTCAGTACCCTCGCCTTGAGTCGCCTGGTTTCTCAGCTCGACTCCATTATAGCGGCAAGCTCTGCATGCGAGGTTCAGTACCCTCGCCTCAAGTCGCCTGGCTTCTCAGCCCGACTCCATTATAGCGGCAAGCTCCGCATGCGAGATTCAGTACCCTCGCCTCAAGTCGCCTGGCTTCTCAGCTCGACTCCATTATAGCGGCAAGCTCCGCATGCGAGGTTCAGTACCTTTGCCTCGAGTCGTCTGGCTTCTCAGCCCGACTCCATTATAGCGACAAGCTCCACATGCGAGGTTCAGTACCTTTTCCTCGAGTCGTCTGGCTTCTCAGCCCGACTCCATTATAGCAACATGCTCCGACCATTCCACGCGATGCTCTTCCGCGTGATTTATCTACGATTGCTGGCAGCCAAGCCCGATCCATTCCACGCGATGCTCTCCTGCGTGATTTATCTACGATCGCTGGCAACCAAGCCCGATCCATTCCATGCGATGCTCTCTCGCGTGATCTATCTACGATCGTTAGCAGCCAAACCTGATCTGTTACACGTGATGCTATCCCGCATGACATCTCCATGTTCGCTGGCTGCTAAGCCCGAGCTATTCTCCTAAGTCGCGCAACATAAGTCGCGCATCGTCGCGAACCATAAGTCGCACATCACAAGCTTATTCCACGTCTAACACCATGATCTTGGTGTTTCCTCTCTCACAGTCATCATGGCTCTCTTGTGCTCGGACGACCGATGAAGTGTTATCCACATTACATCCTGCTATAGTGAGGATACTCTCCAGCAAGAAGGTCATCCCGACAGCGGCCCTGCTACCTACGACCCCACAACATCTCTGTTTCCTGGCTCTCGGAAACGGTCTTACTACATAACACTACCTGTAGCCTCGCCGCGTACCCCACATCATCTCTGTTTCCTGGCTCTCAAAAATGGTCTTGCTGTGCAACCCTACCTGTAGCCTCGTCGCGTATCCCACAGCACCTCTATTTCCTGGCTCTTGGAAACGGTCTTGCTATGCAACCCCAACCTATAGCCTCACTGCCTATCCCTCAACAATTCTATTGTCTGGCTATCGGCAATAGTCTCTCCGCATGATCCCCGCTACCAACCTAATCGCCCAGCTCCCGGAACCTCTACCACCTATGACACGGTCAACAACCTTACGGCTTATCGGTTTGACAACGTCCTTCTCGTACAAAGAGTTTTGCCATTTCGTCGCGAATTGACATAGCAACTTTGCCTTATTTGTCATAGTCTGATCCGGCTACCTACGCTACCCACATCAGACTGGGGGGAATCCAGTTAGGTATAGTGTACTTTGGAAACACCTTCAGGACGGTTACTGGTTCTCATGCAAAAAAGACTATGTAGATGGTTATCGGTGACATTTTGTTTGTGCGTAACTACAACAATGGTTGCGTCGGATAACAATCTTAGGGACTGAAGGGCAAGCTTACGCTTCTCAGCTACCTTGGCCCGACGCCCTATCGACATTATTTTTACATAGCAGCCCCGCTCCGCATAGCATTATCAGCAGCCTCGTTCTACATGATCGCAACAACAGCTACGTTGCATCATATCGACCAAATTGCACTCCTAACAAGGAAAGGTCATTCAGCCAACCCATGCCCGGCTCATTGCGCATCACCACGATTCTCGTGGGAAAGGTTCGGTCGTTTCTTTTCATTCTTTGACATATTGGTGCTTTGTCTAGTCCGATTCGATTGTCAGCAACCTATCGGAAGATATCGAAGGTGGTATCTTGCCTTTAGTTTATGTCTGATAAAATAACAGTACGTTTAAAGGAATACTGTACGTCTGAAGTACACCTTCGATTGGCAGTATGATGGAACGATTGGTGAAATTCTTGAAGTTGTCCCATCGTCTGAAATTTCCATCACGAACCGAGTTGAAGTAGAATTGATGATTGAATATACGCATGGAAGAAGTCCTAGTAGAGTCTAGGAAATATTTTTTATGATTAATTGGACACATTCGTATGTGTTAAATTGTTTGGTGATTTTAGGACTTGGGAACTGCGAGACAATACTTGGGACGAGTATGAGTAGGTGTGAATAGTAGTAGAGATCTATACTATTGGAAGCACAAGACTCACGCTTGGATCAGGGAAAGTCACAAGGTTACCAAGAAGCTAGTGATTGATTCCGTTTTTATTCAAGTATGTCGTTACCATTGTTTCGGTAATGACTAAGAATATCATTGATATTCAGACCCTAGTGGTCATATCAAATTGAGTCCGGCTTCGATGAGTTTGTTACGTGGTTCGGAGAACCAAGTTCGATGTAGCGTCTGACTTAAGCCGGAAGATTGAAATCAAAGCGATCGATTGTATCGCGCTCGTTGTTAAAGAAGTTAGTAGCTAGAAATGCTACATGCTAAAATATGATCATATCACATTAGAATACGAAGGAAGGTATATTCCATTCTGGAATATGACTCTCAGAGACTTGAGTCTAGTCATTGCATCATCCGATGAAAGGTCATTAGAACATGACCCATCGATCTGTTACAATAGATAAAGGAAAGTACTTATCCTAAGAAGAAGAAGGAGTCCTCAATAAGGATTTATTTTGTAACTCGTAGGTTACGAATTGAAATTCCAACATAGTACAAAGAGCAGATGCAAGATTTAGCATCGCCTGCGGTTAAGAAGTCCAATAGTTAGATACTCATTCGAAGGAACATGGAAATTACGATTATTACTTAGGATGGAAAGATAACGTATGGAATCATTATACAAGCCCTATTTTCGTTGATGATTCTGGGACGTAATCATCCTAAGGGGGAGATAATTGTAACGCCCGTAGATCCGGGCTAGTCAATTTAGAGACGATAAGCATCAAAAAATGACTTTTTGATAGAAGATTATTTAGAATGAATAATCTTAACTAAGTTGTAGTAGTCGTGACAAGGATTCCGGATATATAAAGAATGTCGAAATCCGAGTTATAACGAAGAAGTGATGACCTGTCGAAGTTTCGCGACAGAACCGACACGACACAGCGCGACGTAAATAGTGACTTTACGATAGAGCGATATTTGGCCTTAGCGATCTAAACGAAAGTTGTAAAATACGTTAAACCGAGAGCGTGCATAAAAAGAACGTCTAAATCTGACTTCGTATGAGGAAGTTATGATTTTTCGAAGTTTCGACTTAGCGGTATGCAGCCCAAAGTTCGAATATGAGATCGAGTGATTTCTAGCCGAAACAATCTAAATGAGAATCGAAGATCTCGTCGATAGTAGTCCAACGGTAAAAAGACAGACGAAAACGGACGTCGGATGAAGAAGTTATGAGTTTATAACGGAGTTTTCCTGTCCCGGCCTACTAAAAATAAATATAATAAAAACTAAATTCAAAATTAGCCGATGGAGTCTAATGAGAGTTGTAGAGCATAATCTCACCTACGCGTGGATATAAAGAACGTCAAAAACGGAGCTTGTATACGAAAGTTATGAATTTCTGAAGTTCGGGGCGCGAACCCCAACACTGTGTCAGAGTTCACGAAGTGAAAAAGGGGTTCACGACGTGAACTCAGTGCTGACGTCTTCTGGAGCCTGACAGACTGAACATCGCGACTACGCACCTGATGACGTCCACGGTCACGATGTGAACAAGTGGTTCACGACGTGAAATCTGAAATTTCAGCCCTATAAATAGAAACCGAAGGCAGCTGGGTTTGGTTGCTAATTTCTCAACCTCTCTCCTACTCTACTCATCTTTAAGCCTTCTTTTAACCCCCGAATTCCCGGTACCATCCCCGATACCCGAAGCGAGTCCCGACGCTCCGAAGATCCCAATAAGAAAAGAGTTTCAAGCCGAAGCTCTGCCCGCGAGAAGCCCGGTGTGTGAAGATACCCCGGTTTCATCGAAGAATACTACTTTACAAGCCGTAGTGCTGTCCGAGCATCGTCTAATCAAGTGAGTGTGTAGTTACTTTCTTCTAACACATAGATATGAAGTATTTGTTATAAAATACGTGATATGTGTTTATATATTGTTTGTTTACTTGAGATGGATGTTGAATGAATGTTTTATACAGGTTTTTAAATGGTTTAAACTGTATATATAATTTTTATCTACAAATATGTTGGGTAGAACATGGGTAGACAAAATAGTTGGTGTGTGATGAAGGATGAGTTTGAGGATGAGACGAAAGATGATATAGATCATGAGATGAGGGTGACGGGTGAACAATGAGTGAAACCTTTACCCAAACGATGGCCCCGTCATTCAGCAGAGTAGGGATGACAACCACGGACTATTCTAGACAGTCCAGTGGAACACTAGCAGGCTCGCAACTTGTAGGTGTTGTGAACGATGTGTTCACCGGTGTACTCTAAAAACCCTGGCAGCTATGGACTTAGTGCCTTATATAAGAACGATGGTAGCTATGGATTTAGTAATGTATAGATGAACCTTGGTAGCTATGGATTTAGTACTGTGTAGATGAACCTTGGTAGCTATGGATTTAGTACTGTGTAGATGTACCTTGGTAGCTATGGATTTAGTACTGTGTAGATGAACCTCGGGCAGCAATGGACTTTGTGCCAATTCCTTAGGTCAATCCTTAGGAATGAATGAAGGAAGGATAGTTGATTCTTAGGGTAAAACCTTAAGAAATAAAGGGGATGGGAAATTAGGTTGATTGTTTGATGATTAAATATAATAATTATATTATTGTGGGTTGAAAACCCTATATGCTCACCAGGCTCCCAAGACTGACCCACTCAGTTTCTTTATATTACAGGTAGTGGCGCGAAAGCATAAGTTGGATGACTTATCAAGATATTGTGGATTATAGATCAGTAGTTGTGAATAAATGTTGTAAGGTCTATTTTATACTGTTTATGCTTTTGGTCTATATCGGAACATGACATCCCGAGATTTTATTATTTAATGAAAAGTACATTCTCTTTGAGAAATGTTTTGATAAAGTTTTATCATATTTTGTTTGGGAACAAATTCCGCAACAGTTTTCTTTAAAAGATTACTCTGATTTTAAAACAAAGCATAAACAAATCGGTCTTTTCTGGCCTTGAAATTAGGGATGTCACACACTCAGTTTATTTGAATCACAGGTGTCGATATGAAGTTACATTACACTGAGAGATTAAGGAGATATAAATCACTAGTGATAATGAATGTAAGTTCTGTTTATGCTTATGTTTTTGTATTGACGATGACATCACAATGTTTTAAAATGAATAAAAATACATTTTTTCGGAAATGCTTTGATAACGTGTTTATCATGTTTTTCTGGGAAAAAATTCCGCAACATTTTTTTATTAAAAGAGGTACTCTGATTTTTATAAAGCATAAACAAAATCGGTCTTTTCTGGCCGTGAAAATGGGGATGTCACAGTGGGTATCAGAGCATTAGTTTAAGCGAACTAGGAATTTTTAGGATTTCTAGACTTAAACTTAGAATGCTAAGCGATGATCGTGAGATGAGTGTCTTCCATATTTTAGACACGAGCACTAGTTTATTTTAGGAAAGATGCCTAAAATGCTATTATGTGCTAAATGCTTTATGTTTGCCTTGTATGCTATTATTTGTTCAGATCTACGGTTTGTTGCCGACCGAATCTGGAAACCTTATGTGTTTAGGATTCTAAACATACGACTACGATATTAGAACTAATATGTAAGCGTTTTGGAGTGATAAGGACAGTTTAAACGACTGATGATATATGGTCCATTAGCACGGCCTAGACCACTCTAGTGTACTAGCCCTGCCTGGTGTGCTCCCGCTAGCCTCGCTGGGGACTCCCTTGCCAGCCTTGCTGGGGACTCCCTTGCCGGTCCTGCTGGGGACTTTCCTGCCAGCCTCGCTGGGGACTCTCCTGCTGGTTTATATGACTTAGTCCAGACCAATGTCATTGGCTGCGTACCAATAACATCGGACTGGGGGGACTTGATGATGTATGGTCTATTAGCATGGCCTAGACCACTCTAGCGCGCCGGCCCTGCCTGGTGCGCTCCCGCTAGCCTCGTTGGGGACTCCCTTGCTAGCCTTGCTGGGGACTCCCCCGCCGGCCCGGCCTGGCGCTCCCTGGCCTGGTTCTCCCTTGCCAGCCTTGCTGGGGACTCCCTTGCCAGCCTCGCTGGGGACTCTCCTGCCGGCCCGGCCTGGCGCTCCCTTACCATCCTTTCCTGGTGCGCGCCCGCCAGCCTTGCCTGGTGCGCGCTCGGCAGTCCCGCTCGGCACCTCCGGGCGGCCTCGCCTAGCTCCTTGCTAGCTGGGCCTGAATTAGGCTGGCCCAAGGCCTAACCTAATTCCCCTTGACATAATTGTCCCCTATATAATGAACAGTACCTCCTCCATGGAGGGGGATCCTTCCCTTTGGCTCAGCCGCCACCCTAGACTCCGGCCAGGTGGCTCAGCCGCCACCCTCCGTCGTCAACCACCATACACCACCAGCACCAAGATGGTTCTCTCTAGCTAAAGAGAACCATCTCAGTTCTACCAGATGATCTAACTTGACCGTCGGAGCCCGCTCCTAGGGCACAGTCCCTGGGGTAGCTCTAACACGTCTCTCTGTTGTGACCTCGCAGATCTGTCTCCGGCGTAGAGGCACTCTCTCAGCGAAGGTGGTCGGATGCGATGTCACATCAACGAATATCCTAAATAAAGATCTAAATTCACATCATTCAGTGTATAGGTCAAATGGCAAGAACCAGCAGTGGAGTCGGGAATGCAAATAGAAACAGAAACCAACCTCCAGTGATTGAGCAAATACCGGTTGTGGTAGCCGCTCCTGAGCCAATAACGATGGTCGGAGTGCAAGCAATGATCTAGATGATGTTGGATCGTCAAATGGAGGAAACCAGACGTTTGCTCCAACAGATTCGAGAGGAAGCTACCATACCGATCAAACAGCCCGAGTTGAACGAAGGGCAGTCTGAGGAGGGGAACTACAGCAGGAACGTTGGTCAAGCTGATCCGCTAGTGAATAGGAGGAACAACCAAGACGATAGAGTCGAAAGAAACGGATGCAAGTACAAGGATTTTCTGACTTACAAGCCATCGACTTTCACTGGAAAGGAGGATCCGATTGGAGTTATGGACTGGATCTCGGAGATGGAACTAGCCTTCATGACGTGTGGTTACAAAGGCAAGTTGCAGACCACGTTTGCAGTACGCCAGTTCAGAGGAGGCGCGATGCGTTGGTGGAATACCCTGTGGAAGACTTTAAGCCCCAATGAGCCCCTGCAACTGACATGGGCAGAATTCTTGGTACAGTTCAAACGCAAGTACTGCTCAGCCCAAAACTTGCTTGAGCTAGAGAACCAATTCCTGACCCTGAAGAAGGGAAGCATGTCGATTGATGAATACACCAACAACTTCACAGAGAAGATGGAGTTTGCCTTGCGTCTTGTCCCAGATGAACTAACAAAAATCGACAAGTATGCCAAGTTACTCCCATGGGAGTATGCGGTGCCGGTACGTCAAGCACCTACTCTGGAGGCGACTATCTGGGCTGCCAAGTCTGTAGAGGAGATGATCAAGGGAAGAGCTGCCAGCAAGGTTGAGGTTGGCGAGAAAAGGAAGTTCGAGGGGTCTGCTAAACCTAATAAGAAGAGCAAGTTTAGTTCAAAGGAGTTTAGCGGAGGAGGAAACGAAGCGAAATGGTGCGAGAAGTGCAAGAAGAAGCACTTCGGGAAATATAACGACAAAGTGACCTGCTACAAGTGTGGGAAGACCGGGCATTACACCAATGAGTGCACCGCCAGAAAAAGGGTGTGTTATGAATGCCGTGAAGAAGGGCACGTTGCTAAGGATTGCCCGAAGAAGAAAGAGGCGGCAAGACCAAACATTCCACCGAAACCGAAGGCAAGAGCGTTCCATATGATCCTTGACGAAGCAGATGGCAATGAAAGGGATCAGGAATGAAAATCTATGAAGTAGTCATGTAGATAGTGTCACGTGGTGTAGCCTATTAGAGGCATAGTATAGGTTAAACTTGAACACCTATGTAATCGTTTCAAGGAATAATAAAAAACCTTCATTTTGTTATCTGATGTGTCAAGTTGTTATGTGATTTTCTTGTATGGTGACTTGGGTGAACTGCGAGACAATACCTGGGACGAGTATGAGTAGGTGTGAATGGTAGTAGAGGCCTATGCTACCGAAAGCACACGACTCACGCTTGGATCAGGGAAAGTCACAAGGTTACCAAGAAACTAGTAATCGATTTAGTTTTATTCAAGTATGTCGTTACCATCATTTCAGTAATGACTAAGAAGATGATTGTTATTCCGACCCTAGTGGTCATATCAAATTGAGTCCGACTCCGATGAGTATGTTAAGTGGTTCAGAGAACCAAGTTCGATGTAACGTCTAACTTCAGCCAGAATATTGAAGTGAATTAAAGTGATTAATAGAAGGATCGCGCTCGTGGTTAAAGAAGTTGGTAGCTAGAAATGCTACATGTTGAAATGTGATTGTATCACATTAGAACATGAAGGAAGGTATAGTCTGTTCTGGAATTTGACTCTAAAAGACTTGAGTCTAAGCGTTACAACATACGATGAGAGGTCATTAGAACATGACCCATCGGTCTATCGAGAATGTGACATGAAGGTCATGATTGGAAGTCTAACATGAGGTAAAGAGCGGGTGCAAGATCGAGCACCACCTGTAGTCAAGAAGTCCAAGAGTTAGATACTCGTTCAAAGCAACATAGAAGTTACGGTTATTACCTAGGATAAAGAGATAACGTATGGAGTCATTATACAAGTCATGTCTCGTTGATGATTCCGGGACGTAATCATCCTAAGGGGTAGATAATTGTAACGCCCGTAGATCCGGGCTAGTCAATTTAGAGACAATAAGCATCAAAAATGAGTTTTTGATGGAAGATTATTTAGAAGGATTAATATTTTCGAAGTGGTAATATATATTACAAGGGTTCCGTACATATAAAGAACACCGAAACCCGATTTATAACGAAGAAGTTATGACCCGTCGAAGTTTTTTCGGCAAAACCGGCACGGCACCGGGAGACGTAAATAGTGAATTTACGATGGAGGACTTTTTAGCCTTAGTAATCTAAACAAAAGTTATAGTATACATTAAACCGAGAGCGTCCATAAAAAGAACGCCCAAATCTGACTTCGTATAAGGAAGTTATGATTTTTCTAAGATTTGACATAGTAGTGCAAGGCCCGAAACTCGAATTTTAGTTCGATCGGTTTTTGGCCTACACGACCTAAATGAGAATTAAATATCTCATTAATCGGAACTCAACGATAAAAAGACAGCCGAAAACGGAGTCCATATGAAGAAGTTACGAATTTTACACGGTCATTTAACAGTATAATCTCCTCCTACTGTTAAATTTAAGATCGGTCGAGAATTAGCCAATGGAGTCAAAATGAAAGTTTTAAATTTTATTTTTACCTACGCGTGGATATAAACAACGTCGAAACTGGAGCTCGTATGCGAAAGTTACGAATTTTTGAAAATCGGCTGATTTCCACCCTGTGTGCGATGCCACGTGTCAGCACCAGGCTGTGCCTAGCTGTAGCCAGCTGGCTCACGACGTGAGCACCCTTTCTCACGGCGTGAATTGGCCCAGAAAGCCTATAAATAGAGGCGTAAATCACCCCCAAAACACACACCTTTCATACCCTTTCTCTTCCATTACCCCCAAAACCTCTACTCCATTCCCTAGTACTTCCTAAGTGCTAGAAGCGAGTCTCGAAGAGCCCGAAGGCTCCAAGAAAAAGAGTTTTTCGGTTTGAAACTCTGCCCGCGTGGAGCCCGATTTTCAAGCAAACTTCCCGGTTTCGTCAAAGAAGATTATTTTAAGAAGTGAAGTGCTGTCCGAATCACTCCTTATCAGGTGAGTGCATAGTCACTTTAATCTTACACATAGATATGAAGTATTTTATATAAATTAGTGCTATGTGTATAAATATATGTAGTCTCTTTACCTGAGATGTTTGCTGGATGAAAGATCTGAACCTCTTTCTTTTCAGATCTGAACTTCTTCTTTTAGATCTAAACATTTTCTTCCAGTTTTGAACTTTCTCCTTCAGATCTAGATTATCCTTCGGATCTAAACTTTTTCTTTTTAGATCTAATACTTTTCTTCAGATCAGAATGGTATATGTATTTTTGTCAGATCTAACCCTTTTCTTTTAGATCTGAACTTTTTCCTTCAGATCTGGACTTTCTCACTGCAGATCTGAACTTTTCAGATCTAAACCTGATATATGGATGATTTATACTTAAGATCTGTACTGGATGAAAGATCTAAGCTTCTATCTTTCCAGATCTGACCTTTTCTTCAGATCTAGACTGTATATGTATTTTATGCTTTGAAAGTATGATGAAAGATTTAGACTTTGTTTTTCAAATCTAGACCTTTTTCTTCATATCTGAACCGTATATGTATTTTCTTTACAGATCTAAACTATTTTTTCAGATCTGAATTGAATATGTATTTTACATCTACAAAATATGTTGGGTAAAACATGGGTAGATGAAATATGAGTTGGATGATGAAATGAGAGGTGATATAGACCATGAGATAAGGGTGAGAGGTAAACCATGAGAGAAGCCTTTTACCCATGTATTGGCCCCGTCATTCAGCAGAGTATGGATGACAACCACAGACTATTCTAGACAGTCCAGTGGACACTAGCAGACTCGCAACCTGTAGGTGCTTTGAATTGTGTGTTCACCAGCTGTACTCTAAAAAAACCCTTGACATGTGTTGTGAGAGGAGTCTCGAAAACGACACTGACGATAGACGAGATTAACCCTGGCGACTATGCAACGTAGTGCCTAAACCCCTTGACATGTGTTGTGAGAGGAGTCTCGGAATCGTTACTGTCGATAAAAGACAATAACCCTGGTAACTATGAGACTTATTGCCTATTGAGTAAACCATGGCAACGATGGACTTCGTGCTGATTCCTTAGGATAATCCTTAGGAATGAATGAACGAGGAATAGATGATTCTTAGGATAGATCCTAAGAGTAAAGAAGATAATGGGGATGGGTAATTGGATTGATTGTTTGATGTTTAAACATAATAATTATATTATTGTGGGTTGAAAACCCTATGTACTCACCAGGTTTCCCAACCTGACCCACTCAGTTTATTTGAATCACAGGTGTCGATATGAAGTTACATTACACTGAGAGATTAAGGAGATATAAATCACTAGTGATAATGAATGTAAGTTCTGGTTATGTTTATGTTTCTGTATTAACGATGACATCCCAATGTTTTAAAATGAATAAAAATACATTTCTTCGGAAATGCTTTGATAACGTATTTATCATGTTTTTCTGGGAACAAATTCCGCAAAATTTTTTATTAAAAGAGGTACTCTGATTTTTATAAAGCATAAACAAAATCAGTCTTTTCTGGCCGTGAAAATGGGGATGTCACAGAAGAGTATACGGCCGAAGCCGTTTACGGCCTCGTTTACGGCTGCGAGGAGTTTACGGCTGCGAGGAGTGTACTACCGTAAACTCTTTGCGGTCCGAAGTGTTTACGGTCCGAAGCGAAGGAAAAATCGCGAAGTTTCTCGGTTTTCAAGCCTTTTCCTTCCAAATTCAATTGTAGATATTTTAAGGATTTTAACAAATAAAGGTTATTATTATAACCCAAATAAAAAAAAGGACTTTACAAACAGAAAATAACGACATGTTACATTATCCCCCCGTTAGAGAGAATTTTGTCCCGAAATTAGAGTTTTAAGCAATTAAGCAATTACAAATAACTAAGCGAAAAGATGAGGATATTTCAGTTTCATTTGATCCTCGCGCTCCCAAGTGAATTCAGGTCCCCGCTTCGCATTCCAGCGAACCTTCACTATAGGAATACGGCTTTGCTTTGTTTGCTTGACCTCTCGGTCCATGATTTCTACTGGTTCTTCCACGAAGTTGAGGCTCTCGTCGATCTCGATTTCGTCGAGTGGGATAACAAGAGACTCGTCGGACATACACTTTTTCAAGTTCGAGACGTGGAAAACAGGATGTATGTTACTTAGTTCTTGAGGTAGTCAGAGTTTGTAAGCTACTAGATCGATTCTAGCAAGAATCTCGAATGGTCCTATGTACCTTGGATTCAACTTGTCAAGCTTTCCAAAGCGTATCATGCCCTTCCAGGGAGAGACCTTCAACATGACACGGTCACCAACCTGGAACTCCAAAGGTTTTCTTCTATTGTCAGCGTAGCTTTGCTGTCTATCTCTGGAAGCTTTAAGTCGCTCCCATATTTGTACGATTTTCTCTGTGGTTTCGCGAATGATTTCCGGACCAGTGAGAGTACTGTCAGGGACTTGACTTCTAGCCAGCTGCGTGTCACCCACTTCAGCCCAGCACAGAGGTGATCTGCACTTGCGGCCATAGAGAGCTTCGAAAGGAGAAGCCTTTATGCTAGTGTGATAACTGTTACTGTAAGAGAATTCGACAAGGGGTAAATGAGTATCCCATGCCTTTCCAAAGTCTATCACGCAAGCTCACAACATATATTCTAAAGTTTGAATTGTTCTCTCACTTTGTCCGTCTGTTTGTGGATGGTAGGCTGTACTCATGTCCAGCCTAGTTCCCAAAGATTTTTGTAAAGACTGCTAGAAATGAGAAGTGAATCTACTATCTCGGTCAGAAATAATAGATATTGGTACACCATGCAGTCTAACGATTTCCTTGAGGTAAGTTCTTGTTAGCTTCTCCATCTTGTCTGTCTCTTTGATTGGTAAGAAGTGTGCGGATTTGGTTAATCTATCGACAATTACCCAAATAGTATCATAACCACCCGATGTCTTGGGTAACTTGGTTATGAAATCCATTGTAATCCGCTCCCACTTCCATTCAGGGATTTCAGGTTGTTGCAATAAACCTGAAGGTTTCTGGTATTCTACCTTGACTTTGGCACAAGTAAGGAACTTGCCCATAAAGGTAGCAATTTCAGACTTCATGTTTGGCCACCAATATAGTTTCTTGAGCTCCAGGTACATCTTGTCTGAACCTGGATGAATGGAGTATCGGGTTTTGTGTGCTTCATTCATGACTACTTCTTTGTAACCACCAAACTTTGGTGTCCAGATCCGGTTCATGAAACAATAGACTCCATCATCCCTGACTTTGAAGTTTTTATCCATTCCTTTCAAAGTTTCACCTGCCACGTTTTCAGGTTTTAAGGCCTCAAGTTGAGCCTCTCTGATCTGTGTGGACAGATGTGAATGGATTGTCATGGTCAACGACTTTACTCGGCGTCCCGAGTATTCTTTTCTGCTAAGGGCGTCAGCTACTACGTTAGCTTTACCAGGGTGATAAAGAATCTCACAATCGTAGTCGTTAAATAGCTCCACTCATCGTCGTTGTCTCATGTTCAACTCTTTCTGATTGAAGATATGCTGGAGACTTTTATGGTCTGTGAATACCGTGCATTTCGTGCCATATAAGTAATGTCTCCAGATCTTCAGAGCAAATACCACAGCTCCTAGTTCAAGGTCATGTGTTGTATAGTTGAGTTCATGTGTCTTTAGTTGTCTTGAGGCATAGGATATAACCTTTCCTCTCTGCATAAGAACACATCCAAGCCCTTGATTAGAAGCATCACAATACACTACGAAATCCCCTGTCCCTTCAGGAAGAGACAGGATTGGTGCAGTACACAAAGCTTGTTTTAGCGTTTGGAACGCTGTTTCTTGTTTTTCTCCCCAGCTAAAAGTTACACCCTTTTGCGTCAGGGTGGTAAGAGGTTTAGCTATTCGAGAGAAATTCTGGATGAATCTGCGATAATAGCCAGCAAGACCTAAGAATTGACGGATTTATGTAGGTGTTTTGGGTGCTGACCAGTTTTCAATTGCCTTTATTTTGGAAGGGTCGACGTGTATTCCTTCTGAACTGACCACGTGACCTAGGAATTCAACATTCCTGATCCAAAATTCACACTTTGAAAACTTCGCATAGAGTTTCTCTGTTCTAAGAGTTTGCAAAACTTGACGAAGATGTTGGCCATGTTCCTCTTCACTTCTTGAGTAGATAAGGATGTCGTCAATGAAGACTATGACGAATTTGTCCAGAAATGGACGACACACTCTGTTCATTAGATCCATGAACACAGCAGGTGCATTCGTCAATCCGAATGGAATCACTACGAACTCATAATGACCATAACGAGTTCTGAACGCAGTTTTGTGAATGTCATCCTCCAAAATCCGTAACTGGTGATACCCAGATCTTAAGTCTATTTTTGAGAAGTAGCTCGCACCTTGAAGTTGGTCGAACATATCGTCAATGCGAGGCAGAGGGTATCGATTCTTAATGGTAAGTTTATTCAGCTCGCGGTAGTCTATGCACATACGGAATGATCCATCCTTCTTCTTCACGAATAAAACTGGTGCTCCCCAGGGTGAGAAGCTTGGTCTTATGAAACCTTTGCTAAGGAGTTCGTTAAGCTGGCTGGATAATTCCTGCATTTCAGAAGGTGCAAGACGATAAGGAGATTTGGCTACTGGGGTAGCCACTGGAATTAAGTCGATTCTGAACTCGACTTGTCGTTCAGGAGGCACTCCTGGAAGATCATCGGGAAAAATGTCGGGAACGTTGCAGACTTCAAGAATGCTCGTTATGTCTTTCACTTATTTCTTTTTGTCTACCACGTGAGCTAAGAATGCACAGTACTCTTTGCGAAGGTATTTATGTGCCTTGATGCAAGAAATGATCTGGAGGTTCGTTCCGGGTTTGTCGCAGTAAATAACAAGAGTTTCGTTAGTTGGCAAGTTCACATGAATGGCTCTTTCATAGCATAGGATGTCAGCATGGTTAGGACACAACCAATCCATACCTATTATGACGTCGAAACTTTTGATAGAGACCGGCATAAGGTCTATTGGGAACGAAAAGTTATTCAAGGTAAGTGTACATCCTATGTATATATCGTTGGTGGATTCAGATTTCCCGTTAGCCATTTCGACTGTGAATGTTTCTTTTAGTGGTTGGGAGTTTTGATTTAGTAAGTGTTTGAACTTATGGCTCACAAAGCTCTTCTCAGCACCACAATCAAATAGAATGCATGCATAAGTGTTGTTGAGAAGGAACGTACCCGTGACTACTGCAGGGTTTGCTACCGCTTCTTCATGACCCAAGGCTAAAATTCTCCCAACTCCATCGGCATTTCCAGCTTTAGGACAATCTTTCTTGAAATGCCCCACTTCACCACATTGGTAGCATGCATGACCTACTCCAGCGGCAGGTACTTGGTTAAGCGGTTGGGGTGGTGCTCTACAGAATCGGGCAGTATGCCCTTTTCTGTTGCAATTACGACACTGCATTTACCGGCAATTTCCATTATGGTGGTAATTGCACTTGTTGCACTTGGGGAGGTTACCAGCATAAGGCTTAGCTGGTGCAGGGTTAACAGGAACAGCAGCAGGCACAGTAGCAGCGTTGACTGCAACTAGTTGTTGCTTCTTTGAGGAATCCTGTGAGAACTTGCCCTTCCTCTTGTTCCTACCCTTCTTCTTGCTGTTGTTGTTGTCATTGTTGTTGTTGTTGTTTCCCTTCGGTTGTTCTGGTACAGCAACCACTGAGTTTTGACGGGCTCCGTGGTTGATAAGAGATTGCACCAGTTCCTTGGCACTGTCAAAAGTAACAGGCCTCGAAGCTAAGACACTTGACTAAATTTGGGGCGACAATCCCCAAATATATCTCTCAATCTTCTTGCTCTCCAGAGCAACCATATCCGGGCACAGAATTGCCAGATCACAGAATCTATTAGTATAGGTTGATATATCAGAACCAACCATGGTAAGACCCCAGAGCTCCTGCTCGAGTTTCTGAACTTCTCCTCGTGGACAGTATTCTCGCATTAGCATGGCTTTGAAGTTCTCCCAGCTTATCGAGTTAGCCACTACAAGAGTAAGTGACTTAACGTGACCATTCCACCACGTTAAAGCTCTATCAGAAAAGGTACAAGCAGCAAATTTGACTTTGCTGCTCTCTGGACAGGAGCAGATTTCGAAAATTGCTTCTGTCTTTTCTATCCACTATCTTAATGCCATAACTCCCCCAGTCCCGTTAAAGGTCCTGGGTTTGGCATTAGAAAAATATTTATAAGTGCACTCTCGCGAGTGCCCATGACTCTCTCCATGGTTAGAAGGATGTGCACCAACTCCCGACCCACTAGCACCAGGAGTATTGATATGAGACATGGCAGCAGCTACAGCCGCCGTGACCGCTGCTTAGAACATAACAGCGTCGAACTGTGGAGGTGGTGGCGGAGGCGTCGCCGGTGCTTCGTTAACATTGTTACATCTTGGATTTCTATGAGGAGGCATCTTTTTCTATAAAAGTCAAAAGATACAAAGGTGGTAAGATATCAAGAGTGAATATGAATTTTGATATCTCTGAACTAAAACATATAGTTCAACATGAATCTTGTGATGAATTGGAAATAAAAGTCTACAATAAGTACAACTTGTAACAGAATGATATGAAATTGAATGGTTATTTTTCAAAGAGTAAGCAAATGCATGTCGATTAAATTGGTATATTGAATACATAAAGTCTGGAAAATTTGACCCTAAACAGGTCTACAATATACCAAATTCTGGGAAAAACATCGACATCATACAAACCTACCGAAAATAAAATTTTTGTGGTCTTACTAAAAAGCATGAAAAATAACGCTAGAACCTATCTGTAGACTTAAACTATAACCAAAAGAGTGAACAGGCAATGAGTAGAGCATCTCCTACTGGCGATGGGTGTCACATGAACGAAACCTCAGCTCAGCCAGCTAACGCTCCACAGCAAGTAGATGTCTTTCATACACTGTCAGGCGTGCTCGGAGTTCTATGACTTCAGCTCGAGCTTCAGCTAATTCTTGCAGTAGAGACTCATTGTCCCTCGTAGCTCTCTCGTGAGCATATTCAAGACGAGGAATGTGGACTGTATTAACTCCCGCATTAGCATCAACTTCCCTGATTCGGTTGATGGCTGTCCTACCCTGAATTTCATTTCGAGCAACCCTGCAGACTAGAATCGGCAGGACTCTGTATGCTGAGCCTCTTTCGCTCAGGTTGTAGAAGCTTCTGTCTCCATTGTATGGCATAGGTTGACCCTGCTCTTGACTCCATGTTTCCAAACTTTCCACCACAGAGGCGTCGGGCCTTGAAAAGTCGGACGAGGGTTAGGATTTTGAGCAATTGGTGGAGGATTGTAGGCTTCTGATTCAGAATCATTATCTTCGGGAAAATTTTCTGCGTAATCATCAGCTAAGGGAATTTCGTGATTTTCTTCTGGTTCCGCATCTTGTCCTTGACCGGGGAAGTAAGGGTCTCCGGTTAAGTGAAATCCAGCCATTGTTATCTACGCGAGAATAGGGATAAGAGATATAGAATATAGTTAGTAACGATTGATTAAGGATATAAGTTTCTACGAAAGAGATCTACAGTTATCAAGTAATGTATTCTGTATGACTTGTTCTAGGTCTTACTATAACTATAAAGTGTATACTAATTATATATAACTTGGGTATAATCGACCTTTGATTAAATGACCCGGCTCTAAATCCACAACCAAACAAGGAATAGGAAATGAAGCTAAATCACATATTCTAAGTCTATATAACTTTAATTATATATAATTGTAATATACCCTTAATATTTATAGTTCTACCCTTAATTGTTCTATTGTTTTCACATGTTTGTTATTAGTATATAGTGCCTAAAATACCCCTATAGTATTTTAATCTTTATTTTCTGTTCTAGAGTTCTTCTGAATATGTATAATTGGTAAGTTTTAGAAATGTCGCAACACCACTATCACTCCCAAACACATGTTGGTCATATCTCAAATCAATATAGTTGATCAGGCTATATTAATCCCAGATATGATTACATAACTGCCCAGGTTTGACTGTAATATCCAACATCCAAATATTTTTAAGTTCTTATGACTGTGATACTGTACTTGTAGGTATAAGTGTTAGTATACTTCTTGTAAAAATAATTAAATTTTTAAAAAGTATACTTGTAGTCAGAGCTTTTAGTCCCAAATGTATTTGTAGTTTGTATATCTTTAATGGATTGATATATTGAGTTCACTATAAACAATGCTCTGATACCAATCTGTCACACCCCCAAACCAGACGGCGGAAACGTCCGGGGGTGGAGGACTTCATTTGTAGTATCACAACACATGCATTATAGTAATCAGAGTACAAACAACCACTGTATTTAAAAAGTATAAGTATTTACATGTGTTTCATCATAGTATACTGAAACCAAATAGTTATACAAAAGAAGAAGACAAGACATAAATAGCTCCATCTTCTCAAAAGCTCGGGGAGTACCTGTCTACTGGTTCCCTGAGAATACAAGTAATTTGAAAAGAGAGTATCAACATAAATTTGAGTGAGCGCATAAGTATTTATGTTTGAAAGAATGTTTTCTGTTTCTTGAATATGTAAACTGTTCCAGAAAATCCTATATTTTCTGCTGTATATGAAAAGTAGTTTTTGTTACATAAAACTATTCTATTTGTAAACCAATGTTCTGTATTTGTAATCCTTTTTGTAAACTTGTATCTGAGAGTATGTCTGATTTCATCAACTGTTATTGTAAACTGTAATGTAATACTGTAAACTGTATCTTGTAAACTAGTACTTTGAAAATGTACTTAGGTTTAGTTAATTATACACTAACGTATTGTTAATATCTTTTATATGAGTTATTATAACCATACTAACTAGATAGCCTGACCCAACGCTATGAATGCATTGAAAACATGTTGATAACAATTTGTCACTCACAGGCGTGTATGCCTGACTGTAGCTAGCAGTCCGAGTGCGGGGTTGTCAATCCCAATATAGATCTATACACACATTGTTTCGATCCCCGGCTGGAGATTCTGGTTATAATGTCAGGACTTTACTATATTGTTTAAATGAATTAAACAACCTGTACTACTTGACTCATAAAAGCATATAAACGTTACATGTATAATAGTTATGAAAAACTCAATCATTCTGAAATAAATGATTGACTGTATGTTCTTGAATTATTATACTTAACATGTATCTGAAAGATGTATACTCTTGATTAGTTTTGAATCAAACCTTTGTTCTTGTAAAACAATGTACTTTAGTATACTAGAATAGTGAATTAATGTTCTGTGAATCATAATTTATACATATTATAATTTATATGTACTTTCTGAACTGATACTGAGTATTCATGAATGCAACCCCTTGCTCAACATGTTACAAAGAGTAATTGAAACTTAATGAACTAACGTTTTTACTTGTATACATATACAAATAAATATAAGTAAAATTTAAATGACACTCGGACAAATAACTGATGCTAATAATCCCACATCCAAACAAGGAAAAGGAACCAAAGTAGGTTATCAGTCCTAAGTCTTTTAAATATTATTTATATAAATATATATACTAGCATGATTTTTGGGAGAAATATAAGTTTATAAAACATTTAAAAGAAGTTTGATATTTGAAATTCATTTTGGTGACTTGATGTTATTTTTATACAATCATTGAAACTCATTTGATTTGATGATAACTGGAATCCATTTTGATAATGAAATCCATTTTGATAAGATATTTGAAATCATTTGTTTATAACACAAAATCTTTGTGTTAGACTTGTATTCCCCCCCCCCCCCCCTTGAAACAGTAAAAACTATGAAAATACGGGGGTATGAACTCACCTGTAGTAAGTTATTCAAATGTAAGATCAGTGTATGATGCTAAGTGTCAAGTGAAGTCTTGAACACAGACAGATCCTAATAGCATATAATGACACATATATGAATATAATTGGTGTTAAAACAATTAATTATGCTAAGAAACCCTCTTAGGGACTATGAATCACTTAGTTTGAAATGTTACAATCACATGTGATTGCTCTAAAGGGGTTTACAGCCACACAAAGGTGTTCACGGCCATGGTGTTTACGGCCCATGTGTGTACGGCCTATGGAGTTTACGGCCAATGGTGTTCTTCATAGGAGTTTACGGCCAAGGGAGATGCTCATGGCCGTAAACTCTTATTGTTCTTGGAAATGGTTGTTTTCAAGGTTGTAAGTTAAGAGCTTCTATAGGATAAATAGTATATGGAAGAATACTTACATTTTGAAGCTTGAATTGGGTATTCACGGTCTAAAGAACTAGTGTGTGTTCTTGGTGTTCTTGAAGATCTAACCAAAAAAGATGATTTCATTGATGAAATCATAGGGTTTCACTAGATTAAGCAAGGTATCAACTAATAAATGGAAGAAACACTTACTTATTTGAAGATCAAGGTGTAAATCTTGATGATAGGTGAGAGAGAATTGGATTTCTTGAGGTGAAAGTGTGAGAAATGGTGAAAAATGAAGGGAATTTATATATATGTGCGAGGGTTCACGGTCCGAGGGTTTACGGCCGTGAACCTCGTTTACGATCCGAAGTCGGTTAGATTGTACGACCGTGAACAAGTTCCAATGCGATAAGGTTCGGCTTCCGAGAAGATAAGATCCGAAGAGTATACGGCCGAAGCCGTTTACGGCCTCGTTTACGGTTGCGAGGAGTTTACGGCTACGAGGAGTTTACGGGTGCGAGGTGTGTACGGCCGTAAACTCTTTGCGGTCCGAAGTGTTTGCGGCCCGAAGCGAAGGAAAAATTGAGAAGTTTCTCGGTTTTCAAGCCTTTTGCTTCCAAATTCAATTGTAGATATTTTAAGGATTTTAACAAATAAAGGTTATTATTATAGCCCAAATAAATAAATAAATAAAGGACTTTATAAACAGAAAATAACGGGATGTTACACTAATAAACGTATCCCCTTCAGTAGTGATATGAGAACCATAAAACTGGGGTGGAACACTAACTCTTTCGGAACGTCTAAGAGGTAAGGACTCGTCAATCGGTTCAACCGGAGTTTCCTCCTCGGGTTGAGTGCCAGTGTTTGAGGTTCCTTTATCGCTCGACTCTTGAAGCTCTTCAAGATCGATTTGCCTCCCACTGTCCCCTTCGCTTATGAGTTCTCGCTCTCGGAAAACCCCTCTCCTCGTAACGAAGACAACATTATCACTCGATCTATAGAAGAGATATCCAAAGGACTTCTGCGGGTAGCCGATGAAAATACATCGCTCACAACGAGGTTCGAGCTTGTCGTGAGTCTCTCGTCTTACGAAAGCCTCGCATCCCCAAACCTTGATGTGTGCCAACGAGGGAGCTTTCCCTGTCCACATATCGTGAGGTGTTTTGGCAACCTTCTTCGTAGGGACTAAGTTAAGGATATGGGCGGCAGTCTCTAGGGCATACCCCCAGAATGAGATAGGTAGCGAAGGACGACTCATCATGGAACGAAGCATGTCTAGCAATGTTCGATTACGCCTCTCAGCCACACCATTCAACTGTGGTGTCCTAGGTGGCGTTAATTGCGAAACGATTCCGCATTCCTTGAGGTAGTCGTGGAATTCAAGACTTAGGTACTCTCCACCTCGATCGGATCGAAGCATCTTGATTTTCCTTCCCAACTGATTCTCCACTTCTTGTTTAAACTCCTTGAACTTTTCAAAGGTTTCTGACTTGTGCTTGATTAAGTAGATATACCCATATCTGCTATAATCATCGGTGAAAGTCACATAGAAGCGGCTCGCATCCCTTGTGGTGGATCTAAAAGATCCACATACATCTGTATGTATGAGATCCAATAAACCCTCACCCCTCGCACAAGTTCCAGTGAAGGGTGACTTGGTCATCTTTTCAAGTAAACAAGATACGCACACGTCATCGTCCCTAAGTTCGAATGACTCCAATACTCCATCCTTTTGGAGTTGGGCTATGCGTTTCTTGTTGACATGTCCAATATAACAATGCCACAAGTATGATTTATCCAAATAATTGGAAGAATCAATACACAACACACTATTTCCTAAATTGTCTACAACCATCACAGTTTCATATATTCCATTACAAGGCAATGCTTCAAAATAGAAAACACCATTAAGATAAGCATTAATAGAACCCTTTTCATTATCAAATGAATATCTAAACCCTTATCTATACAAACCATGAAAAGAAATGATGTTTATTGCCATATCTGGCGAATAGCAACAATTATTTAAATCTAATCCTAATCCACTACTGAGCATTAAAGAGTAAACTCCGATCTTGGTGACAGGCGGCGATCTTCTGTTACTCTTTAAGAGTTGGAAATGATGCAACAGATTTATCTTTGAGGTTGCTCTCAGCTGTCCTCAACAATCCTTGAAGCTTGCTCAAGGTGACCTCCTCCTTGTTCATGTGGTAGATCATTCGGAACTGGTTGTAGCAGGGAAGCAAGGAGTGAAGGATGATGTCAATTTCTAGCTCTTCATCAAAGTTCACATTCAACTTTAGCAGACGATCGACATATCTCTGCATCTTTTGCAGATGAGCGGTAAGGGACTCTCCATTATCCAATTTGGCAGTGATCATCGAAGTGATGATATCGTACCTTTCTTGCCTAGCTCTCTGGTGGTACCGGTCCATCAGATCTTGATACATCTCATAGGGATACATGTCCTCATAGGACTTCTGGAGTTCTGCAGTCGTAGTCACCAACATGATGCAATGGACTTTCGTAGCATCACGCTCATGGGCCTCAAAGGCAGCGATATCTTCAGCAGAGGTAGTGTTGATGTTGATTTCCTTCAGCTTCTCATCGAGGACATACTCTTTGTCCTCGTAACGAGTGACCATTCGAATGTTGCGGATCCAATCAATGAAACTAGACCCGTCAAATATCACTCTCCCACACAAGTTCATGACTGAGAACGAGCCAGAGGAATTTGAGCCAGAAGCGTTGTGGTTGACGTTCGACATCCGAAAAGGAAAAAGAACAAAGTTTGATTAGAAACGAATCCCCAATTAAACACCCAAATGAGAAATTAGGGTTAGGATCCAACAACATTCTTTACAAATTAGAAGAGGGATGTCATAATCTAACAAGTAAATAATTTGAAGGTAAGTGAATGACGATTCACTAATTTTCCACCATGAAAAAAAATTAAAGCTAAGTTTTAAATGTATTGAAAACTCCTAGATCTTTTGAGATTCATTGAACTTTTCAATGGCATGTTTAAATCTCGATATGCCCCTCAAGTTTGTGACTGTGATGCCGAGGATCACAAAGCGGGTATGAATAACCATGCAAATGTACATGGTGCCCTCAATGTTACAGTCACCTATTCGATGTGCCGGTTAACCACACACACTCCATCGAACTATGACAAACATTGAGTCACCCTTTGCCACCTTTGCTTAGAGCCCAATTAGTGTGCCGGTTAACCACACACGCTCCACTAACGTTTTAGCAAGGGTACAAAGTGTAATTTCATGGAATTGCATCAATTCACTTTTGCCTAAAGTAACTAAGATTGGGAATTTTGTTGAAAAACATTTATTTACTTTATAAATTCATTATACTTTTAATGAGGAAAGGTTTGCCCTATCCTACCCGTTCAGATAACGACCCTCCACTAGTCAAGGGTACGGTGGGTAAGAGTGGATACCCAATGGCGGTCATTTTACAGGTCGCTTCCTTAAACACCCCTTATATACCAGCTTCGTGAATGAGGCCTACTAACAGTAAGACTAGCATTTAAGTTATACATATATAATAGTTATTCTTATAATATTATACAGTATAAGGTTGAATTTTAAACTTGTAAAATTCTAGGGTTTGAAATTTAAATAATTCAAATGAAACTTTTAACTAAAAAATTAAATTTCAAAACTTGAGGGCAAGTTTTTCAACTTTTCAAAACACATAGTATCAAATAGAAAATAATATAAATTAAACATTTAATTAAATGATTATCTAAATTTGATATATTCTATTTTAATCACAAGATAATTCATCAAATAAATCAAATAATCAAATTTTATCACATAAGGAATTTATTATTCAATTAAATGGTAATCATCTTTTGTTTTGGTAAGGATAATCACATAATAATAATAATATTCGGACTTTATTAGTCAAAAAAAGATTTGGTAATTATCCTTCAGCAAAACAGCAAGAAATCCCGGTTTTCCCTCTGTCTGACTCCCCGACTCGTCGAGTTCAGCAAGTAACTTGCCGAGTCAGGTCGGGCAGAGGGCAGAAAAACGATTTTCAGCAAGATGAACATACAAGGCATCAATATAATAGAAACCAATCAAGGCTCTGATACCACTGATGGGTTTGAGCCAAAAGAACATCCTATGTGCTCATGCAAACCCTAATGCTTGGATCTAGGTTTCTCTATTGTACATGCAATTCATCCAAGACTTATAAACCCTAGATCTAGCATACATATTTCGAAATTAATATAAGAAATCAAATCTAGATGATTACCTCTTCTACAATGGCTTGAATCTTCTTGTCTTGGAGCTTAGAGTCACAAATGTCACTCCTCTAATGGATTACAAACACCACAAGAAAGAGGATACTAATTGAGAGAGAGGGAATGGGCACAATTTCGGCTATGAAGACTCTTAGGGTTTCCAGTGCCAAAATCTGATGCCTTAGGGTCTTATTTATACTTGTGCTGCTAGGGTTTCAGTCAAAACCCTAATGGATAGTTTAGGCCTTAAGCACTCCAAGGAAGCTTCTGGAATAGGGCCTCTATGGCCGAAATTAGGATGGACACATCCCTAATTTCGCCCAAGCCTAGTCCATAAGCCTTCTCAGCCCAATACTCAACTATCACACATTTGACAGTTTAAGTCCCCGTTATTTAATTAATGTCTTTTAGTCATAGAATTAATTCTTAATTAATTCTTGTCTAATATTAATTAAACTATATGATTTCTCCTTTAATATATTATTCATATAATATATTAATAAACCATAATAACCTCTCTCTTCATAAATCATCCTATCATGTTGCTTTGGTGAAGGCAACCCAAAAGGACCATGCACAACCGGGTCAAGTACTTACCAAATATAGTTACTGGCTTAGACACTAATCCAACACTTGTTTGATTGGGGTTTGGAAGTCCGATTAACGGCCCGAAGACCTGGGGGGACCAGTTAATTCGTGTTGGATCTAATGATCATTTGTATGTACTGAAGGCCATGATGCCCAGGGCGGTCCGGATAGACTGGAGGCCTACGAGACGGACCAGTCAGGCTGAAGTCCCGAAGAGCGGTCCAGATAGGTTGTAGGCCCGGTGAGGCGGTCTAGTCATGTTGAAGGCTCTGTATGCGTGTTGCTGTTGATTTGTGGATCAAGGGTGGATCTGAGTATGGTTAGTAGATAAATGAGTAGGGTTGTTAGAGCCGAGTAGGAGCCCAGTCTAGTTTTTTAAAGGATTGTTGGGTTCCCTTATGTTGGTGCATTTCATGCGGGACTAGAGTGTCGGTGTTTAGCCGAGAAGCTCGGGGACCGATTGATTCTGTGGATTTTCATTCATCTTGGTTGTTGTGGGGGAGTACATCATGAAGTAGAAGCGTGAGCTGATTTCATGGACGAAATCTAATTTAAGTGGGGGAGAATTGTAAAATTATATTTAAAATAAAATGAATAAAATAAAATAGGTAAATAAATAAATAATAAGCCCAAAAACCCCGAGATGTATTTTATATTTTATTTTATTTTAGCCCTAAATTTGTAATAATTTATCAGCTTTAGCCATAAGGAGTTAAATGGTATAATTTCCAGCATTTGGGATCTATATTGTAATATATTCACTTGAAATGTAAAGGATTTTGTGAAGCAAGGGTTGTTTAGTAATTATTGGATTTAAATTGAAAAGGAATTGTAGAGGCAGGGACCAATCTCGTAAAAATGCATCAAAGTTTGGTAAAACACGGGACTTGAAACCCTAGTTTTTGGAGTTGGTCGGGACCCACGTTAAAGCTGTTAATTAAACTTTAAATAATACTTAAAAATGCCCCTACTATTAATTTAATGCAATATTGGACTTAATGGATTAAGTCCTTAAGGGGTTAAGTATGGAACACTAACCCTAATTATCATTTTATGTGAAACCCTAATCGTCATTTCATTTGAGGTGGTCAAGGTTGCAAGTAACTATGACCTGTGATCGGGTATTGACTCAAGTATCTTCCTGTAGGTGATTGGAAGTGAGTTGAATCTGGTAGAGTTCTTCTTTGCTACAATGGTTATCTATGCGTATATCGAGGTGAGTTTCGCCTCACTGTACCCGTGGGTCGAAGGCACCAATGTCGGCCCACTAGTTTTGGTTATCTTCTAGTACAGGGATGCCCTAGGGCTGTAGATATAGTCATGTAGGATAAACTGAGGACTCTTGATCTAAGCTCTCTTACCTGTTCCTTGTTTGGTTGTGGTTCTAGAGTAGGATTGCCTGTTCGGGTGACTATCTCACCTCTGAGTATATACGGCCATGCATTTCTTGGATTGTTGATATTTAGTATGTTGTTATGCTGTAGTGATCTGTAAGATCTGTATTCTGGTATTGAATATGTTGTTTTGATGTAGTGGTCTGTTAGATCTGCGTTCTGGTATTGAATATGCTGCTATGTTGAAGTGGTCTGTTAGATCTGCATTCTGGTGTTGAGTATGTTGCTATGTTGTAGTGAATTGAAGAATTGTAAGTTATATATGCTTGATGGTTATCATCTATGGAGTGCCCGTAGGGACTTTATGTGGTTATGTGGGATAACCTGAGAACTCTTGGTCTAGGCTTCCTTGCATTTTACTTGTTTGGATGTGGCTTGAGAGTAGGATCATCTGTTCGGGTGGCTATATCACCTCTAGTTACTTATGGTTATGCATTCTATGGAGGTTGGCTGGTAGCGAGACTATGTTGTGAGAGGATTAGTAGGCGATAGTAAGCTTTATGATTGGTCTTTTCCTGTATTATGTGCCTACTTGATCTTGATTGTCTATATGTCGACATATTGTGTTTGGTTTGGGTTGAGGCGGTCTTGCTTTGTACGGAAGGCCAAGATACTCGGTGCGGGCCGACTGTAAGCCATAGGCACCAAGTCTCGGGAGGGGCGGTAGGGTTGAGGCGGTAGGCCAACAAACCCTAGGTTTTCCAGCCCGATGGCTGATTAGACCTGTTGTATATTGGCATTTCAACCTGGAGTATTCCATCCCGAGGATGACTGGACCCGGAGGTTGACTGGGCCTGGGTATTCCAACCTGATGGTTGATTGGACCCGACATGTTTGATTATATTTGTGATATGTTTATATGGTGGTATTTTGGGGGAAACTCACTAAGCTTTATGCTTATCCAGTTGTTTATTGTTTCAAGTATCAATGGTGTTTATGGAAAGGCGAAGGCGGGACTATACACACGCATCAATAACATTGGGGATTCCGCGTTTTCTATAAAACTCTGATTTTGAACAAATGTAATTTGGAGTAAACTATTTTCTTAATAATGGATTTATAAATTGGAAAGTTTTCACCTTAATAAAAATAAAAAATTTTGGTTGTGAAAATGAGACGTTACAGAAGGTGGTGGTGTTGGCGGTATCGGTGTTAGGTGGTGGTGGTGGTGGTATGTGGTGGATGATAATGGTAGCGGTCGCGGTAGGTGGGTGGTGATGGTGGGGGCAGTGGCTGTGGCGGTAATGGTAGCTAGGGTAGGTGGTTATGGTAGTGGTGGTGGGTAGTGGAAGAGGTACGTGGTGGTGGCGGTAGGTGGTAGCGATGGTGGTAGGTGGGTGGTGGTTGTGGTGGCAGTGACGGTGGCAGGGATTGGTGGTTATTGTGGTTAATGGTGATAACGGTGACAGGTGGTAGGTGGTGGTGGCAGTAGGTGATGGTGGTGGTGGCGATGGCGGTTGGTGGGTGGGTGGTGGTAGTAGTGGTGGTAGGTAGTGGTGGTGGTGGTGGGTGGTGGTGGTGGTGACGGCGGGTGGTGGTGGCGGCGGGTGGTGGTGGTGGTGGTGGTGGTGGCGACGGGTGGTGGTGGTGGTGGTGGTGGCAGTGTCGGTGGTAGGGTGGTGGTAGCAGTGGCGGTGACGGTGGTAGGTGGTGGTGAGTAATGGTGGCGGTGGGTGGGTGGTGGTGGGTAATGGTGGTTGGGATTATTTTGTGAAATAAAACTTGGGTAATAAGGTAAAATGTTGCTTTCCTTCTTAGAAGGGAATTAATTCCATCATCATCTTGAAGGAAAGTGTTTTCCGTTATTTGATGGAAAGTTTTCTCATTTAGGATTCCAATTTCATCATACAAAGTTGAACCAAACACTAGAATGTGGTGGAATTGGAATCATTTTCCCTCAAATTCCATTCCATTCCAGCGAACCAAACACACCTTTATTTTGTGTTTACATTATATCCGTACGACTGACGATAATGGGTTAACCTCCAATTCATATATATGTGGCATTTATATGGATCTATCTACATAGCAAGTGATATCCAATTTAGTTGGGTTGATGCATCGGGTTTTATATCCATATGTGGTGTGAGTTTGCGAGTTCGATTCCCTTGAAGTACCTTTTATGGTGCCACATGTGGAAAATTTTTCTCTGGAAATCTCTATGGGGCTGGGTTTACCCTGTAAAGGAGATCGAACCCGGAATGCTCGTTGAAATATTGCAAGTAGACTTCCGCTTATTTCGTTTGTCGTTTCCAAAAAAAAAAACATGATATTTACATGGTATCTACGTTGCATATAAAATTGTGAAAATAACTAAGTGACTGTCATTTTTGTTCACATTTAATTATGTTTTTGTACATTACTGACAATTAAATTTTTATTCTGTATTCAAATTATACCGCATGAAATTGTTTGAATGATCACTAATACTAGTTGAAATAGAATTTGGTTCGTTTATACAAATACACTTATTTGAACGAAATTGAAATTTGAATTTATGTTTGTTTCATTTTTCTATCAAGTGTAAACATGTGTTTGTCGTTTTTTTTCGTGTTTTGTAAGATTAATTATGAATTAAATGGATTAAATGTTTGTTTATGTTTATCTTTTTCGTGTTTGTCGTGTTAGTTGTTTTTATCGTGTTTTAATTTGATCGTGTTCGTGTTAGTAAACAAAACGCGATATTGTTTCATGTTGTATTCATCTTATATAAAAAAATGTTATGTGAGCTAAAAACACAACACAACTTACACACACACACAAAAATTATTATTATCATGTTTGGGGGTATCCTATTAAGTAGCGGTTTGGTTGTAATAATTATATTCTACCATTTGAAGTGATGAAACCGGTAGTTCGGATTATTGACGGTCATAAGGATATAATTTAAATACAAAATGAAAGTTTAATGATCAATGGTGTACCAAAGAAATAATCAAATATGAAGAAAAATGTTAAATGGTTACTGTTGGGTCAAATAGTGTTGCGTCATGGGCTCGGTCCTTAGCCCAGTTTTGCTATCCGGTTTGGGCCTGTCCAACCGTGATTGTTTTGTTTAGGGTTTAGTATTTAAGGTGCATGCATGCAGCCTTTATGAGAAGCGTTTTCATTATTGTCAATTGTATTGTAGTACAAACCCTAGCTCGCCTCTACAGTGGAAGTTCTTTGTCGAGCTCTGCTGAGGCGTGACTACATTTGAATCATTAAGCATCATTTGATTCTATATTGTGTTCTTTGTGTTTATTTGATTTTATTGTTTAACCTGTTGAAGATCTAATCGATCTAAGAGTTATTCAACTCAACAATTGATATCAGAGCAGGAGACTGTGTAATTCATACACATCTCTTCTGTTGAAGAAGATCTTAGGGTTTTCCGCTTAGATTGATATTACTAGAGCCGTCATCTGCTATTGACGTGGTTCTTTAAATAATCGATCTTACCCTAACGTTATTTACAAGTCTGATCTTAAGCAGGTTTCAAACAAACATCGACACATCCATGGATGATTCTCAGTCAAACCCAATCAACATCTCAAACAGCATAGGATCGAAGACAAGGATTCCTATTTTATACACTCAAGATTATGAGGTCTGGGCGCATCACTTTGAAGACTACGTGATTGGCTCAGAAGATAATGGATACTTAATCTGGGAGGCGATCACTGTTGGTCCGTTCGCTCATGCAAGTACCTCAAGAATTGTTAAAACTCAAAAGGAATATAATCAACTCATCGGTGACGTGAAAGATATACCTCAAGATGAGAAGGAAAAATTTCAGTGCAATATCAAAGCTTTAAGGATGATTAGGTTTGCGTTACAGTCAGACACGTTTCGGCTGGTAAGCTCATGCATGATAGCAAAGGAAATATGGGACAGGTTGAAGGAATTGTACTCTACAGATGAAGATCTTGAGCACTCAATCCAAACATTATTGCTCTCAGAATTTGGTGATTTCAAGCAGAAGCCTGAAGAGAAGCTTGTTCAATCCTTCGATCGCTTCAATCATCTCTTAAGCAAGATGATTAAGCATGGGATCGAAAGGAAGCTCATTGAACAGAAGGTAACATTCATGAATGGCCTTAGATCGGAATGGATGGCTGTGGTGTCAACAGTGAAGGCACATGAACAGTTCAAAAGTTATTCTCTTGCAAAACTGGTGGGGATACTAAAGTCGCATGAGAGTGCCTTGACTAAAGAAACGAATGTGGTTTCTAGCATGGGATCCTTGGCCCTAATCTCCAAAGGTAAGAATGCTGCTGAGGAAGAAGAAGATTTAGATCTCTCTGAATATGATCTAACAAGCAAAGATTATGCTCTGATGGTGTCAAATCCCAAGAAGTTCATCAAGAGAAGGTTCCCAACAAACAAGAACCGAAACTGGCAAGGCAGTTACAGCGCCGAGAAAGCAAAGGAGGAACCGAAAAGTGTTTCTCAGACGGAAGAACCAAAGAAGGAACCAAAACTTGGAGGTGACTCGGGCTTTACCTGTCACTACTGTGGAGGTAAAAATCACTTCGCCAAAGACTGCATGCTGAGAAAGATGTCTGAGAAGAACGAAGATGAAGACGAGGAAGCGAACCTCACAAGGCGTTTGGAGGAAATCAGGAAGAAGAAAGCAGGATCTAACAACACTATGAATGCTCTCATTGTGCAGGAAAATGTTGCTGATGATGAATTTGGAGGTGTTGAATTTTGGTCGACTGATTCAGAGGACGAAGAAGTGAGGAAGCCGACTCATGGCAGGGCTTTGTTGGTGAAGGAAGAGGATATTGCAGGAAGGTGTTTGATGGTGACTTCTGGGGTGTCACAGATGCGAGGTTATACCACTGACGGGGGACATGATGGAGATAAGGAGAGAGAAGACCGTTGTTTTGCAGCGAAGCCTATTAGTCAGCAGATCAACGAATGCGACGAGTTGATCCAGAAGGTACAATCTATTCTTATCTCTCTGAAAATTCCAATCACTAACTCTGAAAAGGAACTCAATGGGTTAAAATCTAAATTTTCTAGTTTAGGTGGAAGTTTAACTCAAACTCGCGTCACAAACTCTAACCTAACTGATCAAATCAGCAGGGTGTCATCGAAGAGTGAGGAGAGGCGAATGTGGATTGAGCAGAAGGAGAAGGAGTTGATTAGGTCTAGGGATGAAACAATTTATTTGCAAAGAGATAATTTTAAGCTTTTAAAACAACGAAATGTTTTTTGTTTAATTGCTAAGCGGTTATATACCAATATTACTCAATTGCATCTTGATTGTGAAATAGGGAAGAAGATACATCGTATGATTTTACCCTTCCTTGAGTTAAAGGAGGATGAAATCGATGTTGATGCATATAACTGCGAAAACGTTGTTTCTTCTGAGGATATTTCTCCTGCTTACAGAATTGGTCTTGACAAAATAGAGTCCTTCATAAAGTCCAAATACCATAAGGACATGCTCAAAATTTTGTTGGATGAAAATGAATATTTGAAAATCCAAACCGAAACCGTACAGAAATTTGACTTGTTGAATGCTAAGTTAAGTTTAGAAAATAGAATTGATGTTGAAAATACTTCTGAATTTGATGAGGATGATGATATGAGTGTCATTTCTGTGGAAGATGTGGTTGATTGTTCAGAATTTGTCAAAAGCGAACCCGAAACTAACAAAAACCTTATTTCTGAAAATTCGGTTGAGTTTGCTCGTTTGTCCAAAGACAAGACCAAAGTCCTTAAAGAAAAGGCCATTGTGTATCAAAAGGTCCAAACTACTCCAAATCAGGTGTACAAAGTTAATGGAGTTACTCTGCAACAAACAGTCGAACTGACGACAATAGTAGCAGAAGATAATGCTGAAGGCTGTGATGAATATTTCTGGTCAGCACCCATTGATAATGCCGATGAAACAGTAGGTCTGTCACAGAAAACTTTGTGGAGAGTGAAAGGAAGATATGTAGCCGAACCACTTAATGATCCTACTCGTTTTGATGAGCCTAGCACAAGTGGTACCAAAATGCCTTCAGACGAACAAGCCGTAGTCTCTAGCGAAATCTCTTCACTTAAGAGCGAAGCTTATGTTCAAAAATCTAAGAAAAAGGCTAACATCCACAGAAATCCAAAACAGGTGAAAGAACGAAAACATCAAAGGAATGTGAGGTACAAGAAAAACCTTACTGAAAGGAAGCAGTTCTGGCGATCTCAAAATCCCAACTACGTTCGCTATGAAAAACCTTCTAAGCAAAAGGAGGAAGGAAAAGGAAACTCCAACATTCACACTCAGCATGGCGAAAACAACCGAAAACAGAGTTTCGGTCCACCAAAGAAAATCAACCGAACACAAGGCTTCGGTTCTCGAGATGAGAAAAACCAAAAGGGTGGTTTCGGTTCTAGACTAATCAGTGAGAAGAACCGAAGGGAAAGTAATTTTGGCTCTCAATCACAAAAGAGCTATATCCGAAAAGCTAACTCCATTTCCAAATCTCATTTCCCTAGTTCTAACCTTCACTCACAGAATGATCAAAAGGGAAAAGAAAAACTTTGTCCAGAAAATGCAAAGAATTCGTCAATTAATCCTGATGTTGATCGAAAGTATGCTAACGTAAAATACACATATTCGGCAACTCCACCTAAAGTGCTTAAATCAGATAAAATCAAAGTTTTCACCTTAAAAAGAAAAGATGAAACACGTTAACAAAAAGAACCTTTTTAGTTGACATTTCACTTACAAATCCCTGTTCTGTAAAAGGCTCACGAGGACCCAAGACACTTTGGGTTCCTAAATCTGCTTAATTTTTGTAGGTTATACGTGACGAGCAGTTTGATGATGAATGGTACATAGACAGTGGCTGCTCACGTCACATGACAGGAAGAAGGGAAGAACTGAGGGAGTTTCAATCCCTTACAAATGGTGGAAGTGTCAAGTATGGCAACAACTCTTATGGCACGATCAAAGGTTATGGTATGATTACCAATGGCGAGTTCTCGATAAGAAAAGTGGCGTATGTTGAGGGTTTGCAACACAACCTTATCAGTGTTTCTCAACTGGTGGTTGGAACTGGGCTAAAGGTGTCTTTCGACGACGAGGGATCAGAGATTACTGAAAAGAAGTCAAACAATAATCTGCTGAAATCAAAGCGAAAAGGAGAAATGTACCCTCTGAATCTCAATCCCATACAGGGAAAACCAACAATCTGCTTGCTATCAAAGGCTCAATCAAACGAAAGCTGGCTTTGGCACCGAAGACTCTCCCATCTGAATTTTAAAGACATCAACAAACTGGTGCTTGGGGATCATGTTCGAGGTCTTCCTGTTCTGAAATTCGATAAAGAACACTTGTGTGCTGTATGTGAAATGGGAAAGCAAAGTCGACAGAGTCATCCTTCTCGCATCAACACAAAAATAATTGAACCACTTGAATTACTTCATATTGATTTATGTGGTCCATCTTCAATCGAAAGTGTTGGTGGCAACAAGTATATACTTGTCATAGTGGATGACTTCTCTCGATTTACCTGAGTATTCTTTTTGAAGCAGAAATCGGAGGCCACTCCTAAACTTAAACTCTTTATCAAGCAGGTCGAAGTCCAGCTGAGAAAGGTTATTCGTAACATAAGAAGTGACAACGGATTGGAGTTTAAGAACAAAGACTTTGAAGAGTTTCTTGCAGAGAAAGGAACAACTCACAATTTCTCGGCTCTGTACACTCCACAACAGAATGGTATAGTCGAAAGGCGAAACCGATCTCTGTGTGAAGCAGCCCGGACTATGCTGAGCTTCGCTTCACTACCTTTGTATTTCTGGGCTGATGTCATTGCTGCTGCATGCTTTACGCAGAACAGATCTTATCTCAACAAACGCTTTTCGATCACTCCATATGAGATCTTAAACAACCAAAAGCCAAATGTCAAGTTTTTTGCATGTGTTCGGTTCAAGGTGCTTCGTCTTTAATTCAAAGGAGCACCAAAATAAATTTGATGTGAAAGCAGATGAAGGAATATTTCTGGGTTATTCCTTAACCTCCAAAGCATATAGGGTTCTCAACAAACGTTCAAAGAAAATCGAGGAGACCTATTATGTTACCTTCGACGATAACTACGTCAAGAGGCTCAAAACCACCGAAGGTTCTGTGGGGGATATATTTCCAATCTCTAGTCAAGTTACAATACCTATTTCGAACCTATTTGAACAATACATGTTGTTGTTTGATGAGCCCGAAAAGGCTATTCTCTCTGAATCTGAAGCTGCAGACAACAAGGTAGATAACTTGAAGAAAATAATCGATGATGCTGCAGAGAATATGGAAGAATAACAGCCTGTGGAAACCAACAAGCCAGACACGAGTGAACCTCAAAAAGATTATTCTCATGCTCAGGGGGAGGGTTCGTCTGATCTTCCCAACCAAGATCCAACATTCCAGGGGGAGAGCTCTGCAACCGAAAGTCAAGTCCAAGGGGAAAATTCTGAGCCTGAAACTGAGGAAGTATCATCTTTCGAAGTGAAGGATTCTAATCCTGCAGCAGAGGAAGTATCATCATTCGAGGGGGAGAATGCGAACATAAACGATGATGATACTCAGTCGGAGTTTGAAGTAGAAGTGAACGCTGAACTAGATCCCTCATATGATCCTAATTATCCTCCACTCATCAAATGGACCAAATATCATCCCCAATCACAAGTTATTGGTGATTCCACAGAAAAAGTTATCACACGATCTCAACTAAAAGCGAAACGAACAACACTTTTCTCTAAAGTAGAATTTTGCATGTTTAATTCTTTCGTCTCAAAAGTCGAACCGAAGACAGTCAAGACTGCACTTGATCATTTTGATTGGGTACAGGCAATGCAGGACGAACTACATGAATTCGAACGAAATAAAGTGTGGAGACTGATTCCAACACCAAGGGATGCTTCTGTGGTTGGATTAAAATGGGTGTTCAGGAATAAGATGGATAAGGAAGGGAATGTGATACACAACAAGGCGAGGTTGGTTGTGAAAGGTTACTGTCAAGAAGAGGGCATAGACTACGAAGAGACCTTCGCTCCATTAGCAAGGCTAGAATCGGTTCGTATTTTTCTCGCCTATGCTGCACACAAAAACTTTGAAGTCTTCCAAATGGATGTAAAGTGTGCCATCTTAAACGGAGAACTGGAAGAAACTATGTATGTAGAGCAACCACCGGGCTTTGTGAACGAAAAATATCCAGATCGCTGCTACATCCTCGACAAGGCGGTCTATGGTCTCAAACAAGCTCCACGGGCCTGGTATGAAACTTTAACTAGATTTTTGAAAATGTCTAAATTTAAACAAGGTTCGGTTGACCCAACCTTCTTTCGTAAGAAAGAGGGTGACCACCTTATGATCGTTCAAATTTACGTTGATGACATCATCTTCGGCTCCACAAATCCTAGCTTAAATGCTGAGTTCAGGAAGCTGATGGAAACTAAAGTTGAAATGAGCTCAATGGGTCCTATTAACTTTTTCATTGGTCTGAATATAAGACAGGGAGCTAAAGGCATTTTCATTAATCAAGAGGCCTACACGAAGACATTGCTTGCCAAGTTTGGAATGATGGGAGATTCAAAAGTGAAGGTTCCTATGGCGTTTGGCACAAAGCTAACACCTTCTCTGGACAAACCGGGTGCTGACATGACTCTTTATCGTCAGATGATAGGATCTCTAATGTATCTCACTGCTAGTCGACCAGACATAATGTTCTCTATTTGTTATTGTGCCAGGTTTCAAGCAAATCCACGCGAACCTCATATGTTGGCAGTAAAGAGCATCTTTCGGTATCTAAAGCGAACTACTTCTCTCGGGTTGTGGTACCCAGCCAAATCAGGGTTCTTTGTCCAAGCATTCTCAGATGCTGATCTTGGGGGATGTGGACTAGACCGGAAGAGTACCACTGGAGGATGTCAATTTCTGGACGGCAAACTCGTAAGCTGGCAATCTAAGAAACAAACATGTGTATCTCTCTCCACTGCCGAAGCAGAATACATTGTCGCAGCATCATGCACATCTCAGGTCATCTGGATACAAAGTCAACTTTGTGACTTTGGCCTGAATATGAAGAAAATACCACTATATTGTGATTCCGAGAGCGCAATTAGGATTTGTCACAACCCAGTGCAACACTCAAAGACGAAACACATAGCACTGAGGTATCATTTTATCAAATATCATGTGGAAGATGGTAACGTTGAAATTCATTTTGTAAGAACCAATGATCAATTGGCTGACATCTTCACTAAGGCCTTGCCTGAAGCAAGTTTTAATAAAATCCTGCATGGCTTAGGAATGATGGAAGCTGAATCTGTACCGAAATCTCCTATGTTTCAATAAAAGTTAGAAGCGAAATAGAGCGAACGCTCGGTCTATTTCGGGTTCGGTTCTTCTGGGAACCGAAATGCACCGAACGCTCGGTCCATTTCGGGTTCGGTTTCACCGGGCTCACTTCGCCTCTAATTTCTATCTTATGGTTTTGGTTGTATAGTATGTCTACTCTTTTCTTGCAACTTTCTTTACGCATTTCTTTTATATTTCATAAAATCCAAAAATATTTTTCTTTCTGTTTTTAATTCTTTTTCAGAATATTTCTTAAAATCCAAAAATATTTTTCTTTTCATTTTCGTTTCTTGTTAATAAATTCCAAAATTTATTTCTCTTCTGCTTACTTTGTGTACAAGAATTTCTCTCACTAATGGAGCTGGGGTAGGTATCAATATCAATCTATGTACTAGCTAAGTGTCCCTAGAAGCATGCTGATGTATGTTGACCAAAGCCTCAAACGATTTTGAGTAAAGCCTTAATGACTTGATATATACAAATCTTGTCTTACCAATCAGGCTGTCAAATTTACTCTAATCATGAGCTGCCTTACTCTTCTCAAATTGAGTTAAGAGTTTTTATGCTTTGTCAATCTTTTATGGCAGAGGCACATTCGGTTCTCTTAACCACCTTATTTTTCTCCATAACGGTTCGTTTCACATTTTGTAACCCTTGAGATTCTCAACAATAACCACTGAGGTTTATGGTTACACAATTTCTGTGTTGATGATCTTAGTTTCGTCGACTACGAATTAAGTGAAACCCAAAATCCAACTCCCATAATGAATTAACGGTGAACACTTCTAAGTTCGAGCTATTATATGTCACCTTATGAAATCTCCATTTTCTTTTTGCGCGATCCTTATGCAATTGTTTTTCACCAAGACTTTTTCTTCCAAAAGGATCCAGTTTTTTTTTTTTTTTTTGAGATTTCGTGTTAACGATTTTCAACAAGTCACTGAATATGTTACCTACCTACTTGTTTAACAGGCCACATTGGTCTCACAAGTACTTCGTTCTGTTTCGTTCTTATATTAAGTATCGAAATCAAGAATTGAAGCGAAAGCCACCCTTAAAAGCCTTAATTAAAAAGATGCCTTTTAGTGCTTCTTAACAAGTACTTTATCGTAATTCAACGGGATTCCAAACAAGCACTTTGAAGTCTCTCTTGAATTTGAAGGAAGAGATTCGTGCCCGGGATTAACTGCCTTATGTCTTAATAGACATCGCAAATTCCCACAAAAAGGTTGCTTCATTTCTTTATCTTTTACACACTTACGCACACACATTCTATATTCACAAAGAGGTCTTGTTCGGTTCTTAACGAATTAATGCAGATGGTTTCAAAATTAAAAGCGATGGGTTGGTGTAACGTCTTTGGGTTATTATGGTAATAGCAATTTTATTGAAGATTCAACCGATGACTCAGCTGGAAGCCGAACTTGCAGTCGAAAATCGGATTATGGATGAGCTAGACAAGCGTACTTCTCAGCTCAAAATTCAAACCATAAAGCTTCGTTCTGCCACAAAAGAGCTTGATGATTTAAAATCTGAAAGAGAAGCTATTCGAAGCTCCGTGGGTGACGTTCATTCCATTCTGTTACACCTTCTCGACGCCCACGACTCTATTTTGACTATATCCATTAGACGCCATTTAGCCGAAAAACTCAGACCTGCGTTGGATATCCTTAGTCGCATAGAGGGTGTTCCGGTGACTTCTGTCAAGCCACAACAAGGGGGAGAAAAGGTTACTCAAGCTGGCAAGGATGATACTCAACCTCCTCCCGAACCAAAATCAACAGCTGCACCGAAGGATAATGTAGCTTCAGTCAGCAAAAGGGATAAGAAGAAGAAAAAGATTGGAGAAGATGATGAAGATGATGATGATGATTTTGAGGATATCTTGGGTGAAAATCCCTCTAATCCTTTTCAGAAAACTAAGTCCACTGATAAGGAGATTGAGGAAAAGATTGAGAAGGAAACGGTTGAGTTCGAGAAGAAGCTAAAAGAAAAGGAGCTCTTGGAGAAAAAGAAGTCCATGTTTCCAGAATGGACCATTGAATCGCTCCAGAGAGAAGTTATAGATGAACCGAGTACTCATTGGCTCGAACCTGTTATGTCGTTCGGTCTTGAGAACTCGAAGGACGCTCAATTTGATATGCCAATCACTCGAAAGGCATTTATCTTTCATTGCTTCAACTTAACTGTTGTCATTCCCTCTCCGGACCCGAAGGTAGATCGGGATCTGTTGGAATTTTATCTGGAGTTCGCTCAGCCACAGTTCTTGACCTGGAGCTCACAGAAGATTACTACGGTCAAGGTACTGAAGCCTTATTCAGCAGGAAAATTTGTCAATGTCAAGTTTAAAGTGACCAGAGGCTCTACTAGCTCGGTTCATAATTTTTCCCTAGCTGATCTACCGAACCTTAACCCTCACGACTGGATACTCCTCAACAATATTCTGCTGTCCAATGCTCAGGAGTATCAGCCAATCATTGACCACATCAAGCGAATGCTTGTTTGCTACATTCATGAGGTAGCAAAGATGGATCAAGAAATCACATCTGCCATTCACAAGCGACCAACGATCAAACCAATTGGAAGAACTGGCAATGTGAACGCGATGGTCAAGGGTAAAATCGACCCAAAATTTCACACAGTGATGTTCGTTAGGAGCGAAAGTCAAAAATGTCTTTTTGCACTTATTGATAAGCACCTGTTCTCAACTGCTTGCTTGGAGCATATTTTGGAGATCATTCACTGGTGTGATCAGAATTCTGCAGCTGACAAGAAGTTGTTTGCTGATATGTTACGCTGGTACATTCAATTTCGGCAGACACTTCTTGCTATCATTCCTCGGTTGTTTAAGGTTGTGAAGAAAGTGAAAGCTACACAACAGAAATAATCTCTCGCCTCATTTGACACAAAGGGAGAGATTGTTGGGTCAAATAGTGTTGCGTCATGGGCTCGGTCCTTAGCCCAGTTTTGCTATCCGGTTTGGGCCTGTCCAACCGTGATTGTTTTGTTTAGGGTTTAGTATTTAAGGTGCATGCATGCAGCCTTTATGAGAAGCGCTTTCATTATTGTCAATTGTATTGTAGTACAAACCCTAGCTCGCCTCTACAGTGGAAGTTCTTTGTTCGCGCTCTGCTGAGGCGTGACTACATTTGAATCATTAAGCATCATTTGATTCTATATTGTGTTCTTTGTGTTTATTTGATTTTATTGTTTAACATGTTGAAGATCTAATCGATCTAAGAGTTATTCAACTCAACAGTTACATCTTAAGTCATTTTTTCAATTTCATATGTCATGTATATGTCAATTGGACATTAACCTACTACAATCAATCGTAAATGTATAAATTAAAATAATAACTTGATGTTTAATAGTGTCAAAAAAATGACTAAATATACACTAAAATAACAATTAATTACATTTTTTTATACTTAGGCTCGTGGGTGTATCCACTTACTTTCTCATATTTTTTGTCTATCATATCAATATCACATCATTTCCTCTCTTTCTCAAAAAAAAACCCTCATTACCTTTCTGTAACGCCCCATTCCTGGTATGTGATTTAATAAAGTAAATTTTCATTTCTTAAGGGGTACTCGACGAGTCAGTAGCCCGACTCGTCGAGTAGAGACGGGAGTTGGCACGCGGTTTAAGTTGGCAACTCGACGAGTCCATATCCTCGGGCTCGGCGAGTCTACCAGTCTGGATGAAACCCTAATGTCAAGGGTTTACACCCTATTTAAACAATAGTATGCGCCCCAAAACAGCCTCCATCACCCTCAGAACGTCCCTCACTAAACCCTAGCCTCCCTTTAAGCATTCTTGGAATATTTCTCATTTTGTGAAGGTTTTGGAGCATTTTGAAGTTAGAAGAAGAAGAGAGAAGAGGAGTTCTCAAAGGAAGCGAAGAATATATGAGTTTATTGTGTCATTCCAGCATCCATTAAGGTATAAAGCTCGAATCTTGGCTTATCATTATGTAGATCTCCTTAAAAGCTTGCTAGTATAGTTTTTGAGCCTTTTCTAGGCTTTGAGGTCGATTTATGGGTAGTTAAGTCGAATGGGTTTCAGATCTAAGCATTTCAGGGCTCCTTAAGCTCAAGGCTGCCACCTTTATTGAGCTAAGCACAACCCAGATCTCCTCTTTTAACTCCTTATTGGCCATTTTAGCTTATCATGAGCATGCATGAACGTAAAGTTAGAAACTTTACATGTGAAATCAGTCCTAGGAACCCAGATCTATGAACTGGATGCACTGAAATCGATTAGAATCAACTGTTGAGGGAGGACATGCATATGACTCGTCGAGTTGTTCTTGGACTCGGCGAGTCGGAGCGCAATCCTCCCGATTTCTCTGATTTTGGAATTTTGAGTTGAATCAGCGAGTGGAAGAGGACTCAGTGAGTTAGAACAAGGATCTGGAAGTAGAGGGACTCGGCGAGTCCATGTCCCGACTCGGCGAGTCGAGTCACGAGTGAGAGAAGTGTGAGTCCGGGAACTCGGCGAGTTCATAGTAGGACTCGGCGAGTAGAGTCAACCAGGAAGTTGACTTTGACCAGGGAGTTGACTTTGACCAGGGGGTAAAATAGTTATTTTACCCTGAGATTAGTAATCAGTAATTGATTTAGTGTTTATGGGATTTATAGCCGGGGAGTTCCGGAGCAGCAGTCAGGCAGTCTCAGATTTTGCATCTCGGTAGCCAGCGTTACGAGGTGAGTTTTCCTTCCAGTAGGAACGGGTCTACGACCACAATCCCGGCCCGTTTAGTTAGTAGTAGTTCCAGACTTCGGTCCGATGCAGTAGTTCAGTGTGCTTGATGTCTCTGTGATTCAAGCATGTCTTTGTGTTATGTATTCCGGACTTCGGTCCGATGCAGTATGCAGTATCTGTGTTTATGCTAGTAGTTATGATTATGCTATGCTATGTTCAGTCAGTTTCCGGACTTCGGTCCGATGCAGAGGGCAAGGCCCTGGTTAGTTCCGGACTTCGGTCCGATGCAGTTTCCGGACTTCGGTCCGACGCAGAGGGCAAGGCCCTGGGTAGTTCCGGACTTCGGTCCGATGCAGTTTCCGGACTTCGGTCTGATGTAGAGGGCAAGGCCCCTGGTTAGTTTCGGACTTCGGTCCGATGCAGTTTCCGGACTTCGGTCCGATGCAGTGGGCAAGGCCCAGTAGTTGTTTTATATATTATTGTATGGTATGTGGTAGTTTGGGGGAGCTCACTAAGCTTTGTGCTTACAGTTTCAGTTTTTAGTTCCAGGTACTTCCGCAAGTAAGGGGAAGAGCTCGGGATGATGGCATGGCACACACCACCGCTTCAGTTTTATCCTGGGAGTTTTATTCATATATTTTGATATGATTGATACAGTATTTGTTTTGGACACGGTTACTTGACTATTGAGTTATTCATTCTATGGTTCTTAGTATGTAGGACATTTGATGATGTGATTTTTAGTAATATTAAAACAAAAATTTTTGAGTTGTATTTTGGGATGTTACAAGTTGGTATCAGAGCCTTGGTTTGAGGGATTCAGGCACACTCTCGGGTGTGACTGGACTCAAACTAAGGAAATGGTAAAAAGGATTTTCAAAAGAAAAATGTTTTCAAAGGAATTTTTGAAAAAGAAAACTTAAAAAGAAAGAGTTTTGAGAAAAGGAAAAGGGTGTGGTGCATGCGATCAACCGAGCTGAAGTAAGTACTCCCAAATTACTCATACAAGATCATGTTATGTTATAATTATCAGTTCCAGTTTCAGTAGAACAACATGCTAGAATAGGACTAAGGATCTAGGAGGATGCCTTATGTGTCCGTTATATGTGTTTCAGCTTATTCAGAATTGCATGCTAGTATTGAGTAGACAGCAGTAGAATAGCCTGTTTAGGTTATGCCTGATAGTATGAGCTTAGCATTGTATGCTAGTACAGTTTCTCGTTATGAGGATAGATTTGCTTGAGTAGTTTCCTATGTCCGAATGCTGCTTGCTTCGTGCTTTGTAGAACTCGGAGTGATGGTCGTTATGAGGATAGATTTACAAGGAGGCCTTCAGCAGCTGAGGACTGGATTGGGTGGAGTCAGAGATTTCCCTAGGGCAAGCCTAGGATGAGAGTAGCAGAGATCAGTAGTAGTAGAAGTGACTTGGTGGAGTCGAGGCGGCAGTTGAGGAAAGTACATATAGATGTGGAAGGTAGTATGGGCCCGTACTACTGAAAGCAGAGGATCCGTACTCGAATCAAGGAAGACTGAGATGAATCCAGGAAACTTGTAGTAGTAGCGATCCCTCGAGATATATCAGTGTTTCTGACGTTTGTCATGATGTGTTTTCAGAATGGTGGTTTTACGCCCTAGGCCAGCAGTCGGCAGTTCAGGAGCCGGCGAGGGGTCGGGATCAGGCTCGGGGGCCGAGCATCTAGATGAGCAGACCAGGGAGTTCCTATCTTCAGAGGTTACTCGCACCATACTTGAGCAGACTCCTGTGATCTTCGGTTCAATCAAGGAGGGTATATTAGAGCTGATGGACGAGAGATTGAGCACTTTCCTTGCTGAGGTGGCGGCCATGATGGGGTCGCGCACACTCACCTTCAGGGAGTTCCGGGCTTGTGGAGCTCCAGATTACCATGGGGCGCGGGACCCCATTGCGAGTACCAGGTGGTGGCGGATGTCGCCAATGCGTTCCGCACTAGCAGATGTCCCGAGGGGGACAAGGTCAGATTAGCATCATGTCTCCTGAAGGACATGGCACGAGATTGGTGGGAGGAGATCGGGCATATCATCGGGGATGACGCAACACTTGATGCGATGACTTGGGATGATTTTACTACCAGGTTCAGAGCCGAGTTTGCACCAGTTATTGAGGTGCAGCAGTTAGCCAGGGAGTTTCAGGATCTCACTCAGACTACCGAGACAGTGGCGGAGATTACCGCCAAGTTCAGGGAGAGGGCTCTTCTCGTTCCTCAGTATGCAGATGATGAGGAAATGAAGAAGGCCCGTTATCATGAGATTTTGCGGGGTGATATCCGCCAGTTTGTGAGCCGGTCCAGCTGTAAAACGCTGGATGATATGATTGCGAGGGCTCGTGAGAGAGATATAGATTTGGAGATGGAGAAGAAGAGGAAGCCGGAGGCGGTATCTGGCACAGGGAGTTCGGGCAAAAAGCCCAAGGTATCAGATCACAGACCTAGAGGACAGCAGAGCCACAGTCGGTGTGGCAAGTGTGGGAGATTGCACGATGGGGCGTGCAAGGCAGGTAGTGCCGGTTACTATAAGTGCAGCCGGACTGGGCATATGAGCAGGGATTGTACAGCCACCACCACCACAACATCTGATCTGATTTGCTTCCATTGCAATCAGTGGGGACATAAAAAGTCCCAGTGTCCGAGTTTGATAGCAGCAGGGAAGGTGTCAGCACCTGCCCCTGCAACATTGAGGATCACAGACGGCCGTCAGGGCCGGAGTGAGACGCCAGTGGCGAAGAGTAGAGCTTTTCAGATGACAGCAGAGGAGGCGCGAGCGACTCCTGATGTGGTGACGGGTACGTATTTTTCTCTAATTTCTTTATTGATATTGATTGTTTCTTATGAGTGTATGTTGGTATATATAGGGTCGTTCCTAGTGAACGGCATTTCAGCTACAGTATTGTTTGATTCGGGGGCTACCCGATCATTCGTTTCGCTTGCGCTCAGCAAGAGGTTTAGCAGAGCTCCGGAGGAGCTGGATTGTCCACTCGAGGTGGAAATAGCGGACGACAGGACCGTCAGGGTCGCGAGAGTGCATAAGGGGTGTTCCCTTCGGTTATTCGATGAGCAGTTTTCAGTAGACTTGGTTCCTACTCCTCTGCGAGGGAACAAGGTTATAGTGGGTATGGATTGGCTGAGCCCCAATGGGGCAGTGATTGATTGTGAGCTGCAGTTAGTGAAGGTTCGCACTCCCAGTGGGGGTGAGTTAGTGATTCAGGGCGAGAGGCCACAACGCGGACCGATTCTGTGTTCAGCAGCGAGAGCGAGGCGCTACGTTCAGCAGGGTTGCGCAGGGTACATCGCCTATGTCATAGATGCCCGGGAGAAGGGTAAGGCGACAGTTGACGATGTGCCAATAGTACGAGAGTATCCGGACGTATTCCCAGAGGATTTGCCTGGAATACCTCCGGAGAGACAGGTGGAGTTTCGGATTGACCTGGTTCCGGGTGCGGCTCCGATAGCCAAAGCACCGTATCGGTTGGCTCCTCCAGAGATGCAGGAGTTGTCTACACAGCTGCAGGAGCTGCTAGACAAGGGTTTCATCAGACCGAGTAGTTCACCATGGGGAGCCCCGATCTTGTTCGTGAGGAAGAAGGATGGGTCGCACCGTATGTGCATAGATTATCGGGAGCTGAACAAGGTAACGGTGAAGAACCGTTACCCACTTCCGAGGATAGATGATTTGTTTGACCAGCTTTAGGGAGCGTCTTGGTTCTCCAAGATCGATCTACGGTCAGGATATCACCAGATGCGGGTCAGGGATGAGGATGTGCAGAAGACCGCTTTTAGGACCCGCTATGGTCATTATGAGTTTGTGGTGATTCCGTTTGGGCTCACCAACGCTCCAGCCGCATTCATGGATCTCATGAACCGCGTATGCAGGCCGATGTTGGATCGGTCTGTGATAGTGTTCATCGACGACATCTTGGTTTATTCCAAGACTCAGGAGCAGCATGAGGAGCACCTGAGGGAGGTGCTAGAGACTTTGAGGAGGGAGAGACTATTCGCGAAGTTCTCCAAGTGCGAGTTCTGGTTGCGTGAGGTGCAGTTCCTTGGTCATCTCATCAACCAGAAGGGTATACTAGTAGATCCGGCCAAGATAGAGGCCGTGATGCAGTGGGAGGTCCCGAGATCTCCAACTGAGATTCGGAGCTTCCTAGGATTAGCAGGGTACAACAGGAGATTCATTCAGGATTTCTCCAAGATAGCAGTTCCGCTCACCCGAATGACCAAGAAGTCGGTGGTGTTCCGCTGGGGGTCTGAGCAGCAGGCAGCATTTGAGACCCTCAGACAGAGATTGTGCGAGGCGCCGATTCTTACCCTGCCAGAGGGAGTAGAGGACTTTGTAGTCTACTGTGATGCTTCATTCACATGTATGGGAGCGGTTTTGATGCAGCGAGGCCATGTGATAGCTTACGCCTCCAGACAGTTGAAGCCTCACGAGGCTAACTATCCGACGCACGACTTGGAGTTGGGGGCAGTAGTGTTTTCCCTCAAGATTTGGAGACATTACCTCTATGGAGTCTGCTGTATCATTTACACGGATCACAAGAGTTTGAGGTACCTCATGGATCAGTCGAATCTGAACATGAGGCAGCGCCGATGGTTAGATGTGGTAAAGGATTATGACTGTGAGATCCTTTATCACCCGGGCAAGGCCAACGTAGTGGCTGACGCCCTGAGCCGCAAGGCGGTAGCCGCCCCGATCAGGGATATTTGTCTGAGGATGACAGTGATTACTCCATTGTTGGAGCAAATCAGAGAGGCACAGGTTGAGGGCCTGAAGGAGGAGAGACAGAAGTGTGAAAGGATTGTGGGCAGAAGCTAGCCGATTCAGGAGAGCATATCGGCCGAGAAGCTAGCCGATATTTATGTGCGCGAGGTAGTGGCACGGCATGGAGTGCCTGTATCAGTAGTATCAGATCGAGACGTCCGGTTCACTTCCAGGTTTTGGAAGCGGTTTCACGACGAGATGGGGACTCGTCTTCACTTCATCACCGCTTTCCACCCTCAGACGGATGGACAGAGCGAGAGAACGATGCAGACTCTCGAGGACATGCTTCGGGCATGTGTACTGGATTTCGGTGGCAGTTGGGATACGTATCTTCCGTTAGCGGAATTTTGTATAACAACAGCTATCATTCCACTATAGACCGACCTCCCTTCGAGATGCTCTACGGGAGGAAGTGCAGGACCCCAATCTGTTGGGGTGAGGTCGGTCAGCGAGTCATGGGGAGTACAGAGGTGGTACTCAAGACCACAGAGTTGATCCAGCAGGTCCGTAGCAGATTGCAGACTGCGCAGAGTTCGGATTTGGAGTTTCAAGTGGGCGATATGGTCCTCCTAAAGGTATCGCCCTGGAAGGGTGTTATCAGGTTCCGGAAGAGGGGCAAGCTGGGCCCCAGGTTCATTAATCCTTTTAGAGTTTTGGCCCGGGTGGGTCGGGTTGCTTATCGATTGGATCTCCCAGCAGAGCTTAGCCAGATCCACAACACTTTCCATGTTTCTCAGTTGAGGAAGTGTTTGGTGGACGAGTCAGCAATTGTACCCTTGGAGGATATTCAGGTTGATAACAGCTTGAATTATATCGAGAGACCAGTTGCGATCTTGGATCGGAAGACGAAGACCTTGAGGAACAAGGTGGTTCAGTTAGTGAAGGTGCAGTGGCAGCACCGAAAGGGTTCAGAGTGGACGTGGGAGACCGAGGAGGAGATGAGGGAGCATTATCCAGAGATATTCATAGATTCAGCAGCAGCAGACTTCGAGGACGAAGTCTAAGATAAGTGGGGGAGAGTTTTAAAGCCCCATTCCTGGTATGTGATTTAATAAAGTAAATTTTCATTTTTTAAGGGGTACTCGACGAGTCAGTAGCCCGACTCGTCGAGTAGAGACGGGAGTTGGCACGTGGTTTAAGTTGGCAACTCGACGAGTCCATATCCTCGGACTCGGCGAGTCTTCCAGTCTGGATGAAAACCTAATGTCAAGGGTTTGCACCCTATTTAAATAATAGTATGCGCCCCAAAACAGCCTCCATCACCCTCAGAACGTCCCTCACTAAACCCTAGCCTCCCTTTAAGCATTCTTGGAATATTTCTCATTTTGTGAAGGTTTTGGAGCATTTTGAAGTTAGAAGAAGAAGAGAGAAGAGGATTTCTCAAAGGAAGCAAAGAAGATCTGAGTTTATTGTGTCATTCCAGCATCCATTAAGGTATAAAGCTCGAATCTTGGCTTATCATTATGTAGATCTCCTTAAAAGCTTGCTAGTATAGTTTTTGAGCCTTTTCTAGGCTTTGAGGTCGATTTATGGGTAGTTAAGTCGAATGGGTTTCAGATCTAAGCATTTCAGGGCTCCTTAAGCTCAAGGTTGCCACCTTTATTGAGCTAAGCACCCATTCCAAACCTAGATCTCCTCTTTTAACTCCTTATTGGGCATTTTAGCTTATCATGAGCATGCATGAACGTAAAGTTAGAAACTTTACGTGTGAAATCAGTCCTAGGAACCCAGATCTATGAATTGGATGCACTGAAATCGATTAGAATCAACTGTTTAGGGAGGACATGCATAGGACTCGTCGAGTTGTTCTTGGACTCGGCGAGTCGGAGCGCAATCCTCCTAATTTCTCCGATTTTGGAATTTTGAGTTGAATCAGCGAGTGGAAGAGGACTCAGTGAGTTAGAACAAGGATCTGGAAGTAGAGGGACTCGGCGAGTCCATGTCCCGACTCGGCGAGTCGAGTCACGAGTGAGAGAAGTGTGAGTCCGGGAACTCGGCGAGTTCATAGTAGGACTCGGCGAGTAGAGTCAACCAGGAAGTTGACTTTGACCAGGAAGTTGACTTTGACCAGGGGTAAAATAGTTATTTTACCCTGAGATTAGTAATCAGTAATTGATTTAGTGTTTATGGGATTTGTAGCCGGGGAGTTCCAGAGCAGCAGTCAGGCAGTCTCAGATTTAGCATCTCGGCAGCCAGCGTTACGAGGTGAGTTTTCCTTCCAGTAGGAACGGGTCTACGGCCACAATGCCGACCCGTTTAGTTAGTAGTAGTTCCGGACTTCGGTCCGATGCAGTAGTTCAGTGTGCTTGATGTCTCTGTGATTCAAGCATGTCTTTGTGTTATGTGTTCCGGACTTCGGTCCGATGCAGTATGCAGTATCTGTGTTTATGCTAGTAGTTATGATTATGCTATGCTATGTTCAGTCAGTTTCCAGACTTCGGTCCGATGCAGAGGGCAAGGCCCTGGTTAGTTCCGGACTTCGGTCCGATGCAGTTTCCGGACTTCGGTCCGACGCAGAGGGCAAGGCCCTGGGTAGTTCCGGACTTCGGTCCGATGCAGTTTCCGGACTTCGGTCCGATGTAGAGGGCAAGGCCCCTGGTTAGTTCCGGACTTCGGTCTGATGCAGTTTCCGGACTTCGGTCCGATGCAGTGGGCAAGGCCCAGTAGTTGTTTTATATATTATTGTATGGTATGTGGTAGTTTGGGGGAGCTCACTAAGCTTTGTGCTTACAGTTTCAGTTTTTAGTTTCAGGTACTTCCGCAAGTAAGGGGAAGAGCTCGGGATGATGGCATGACACACACCACCGCTTCAGTTTTATCCTGGGAGTTTTATTCAGATATTTTGATATGATTGATACAGTATTTGTTTTGGACACGGTTACTTGACTTTTGAGTTACTCATTCTATGGTTCTTAGTATGTATGACATTTGATGATGTGATTTTTAGTAATATTAAAACAAAAATTTTTGAGTCGTATTTTGGGATGTTACACTTTCACCTTTTTTTGAATTAAATATATTAAATTATTATTTAATAAAATGTGATTATATAAAATTAATAAAATGAAGCTATTTCATTAATTAAAAAATACATAATAAAAATATACATAAATAAAATACATAGTAGAATAGTACATCACGCCTCATCATCGTCGGTCATAACGTCATCATAATCATCACCCGAATAATCTACAAACATGTCTGAATTGTCATTTGTACCGTCGTACCAATTCTGGACGACAGGATTACATGAGCAATAAAGACGTGTTCCACCAAATCATTGTGAAGGTTGTAGTGTCCAGCTTTGTAGTATACATCCCCTCTGTTCGCCATGTATTCTGGCATACTAAATACCTACTCCTTAGAATATTGGTAATTTATCGTTTTCATTGTAGAGGCAATTCGTCTTTCCTTCATCTTCTATAATCATATTATGGAATATGATGCATGCATACATCATGTTACTTATTCTTCTTCGCTCGAATGATTGTGTCGGTACTGTGAGTATCTGCCAACGTCTCTTTAGAACACCAAATGCTCGCTCGACCTCCTTCATAGTTTATTCTTGGGCCGACTTAAACTTTAATCACTTCTCGTCGTTTGGATATGAGGAGGATTTCATAAATGTAGCTAACTCGGGATATATCTCATAAGTAAGGTAATACTCATGCTTGTATGGTGTCCTATTTACTTGAAACGGCACGTCATATGATTTCCCAAGGTAGATGTAGTTGAATATTGTTGATTGGTCTAGAACATTGATGTCGTTTTTGGCACCCAATGCACTAAAAAAATGCATGTCATATCGAAAGATCATGCGACGCCACTACTTCTAAAGTTATTGTAGTTGTTTCTGATCATCTCACATGAGTTAACCGCGCCACACATTAGGACACATTGATCATCCTCAATGCGTACAATCAATACCGTTCCAGGGAACCCATGCTTGTTTTCATGCGTCGTATACAATTAGTGGACGTCGCTAATTGTAGTTTTGCGTAGATATCGGCCATGATAGATGATAATCACATCTTTAGCAAGCTTGTATAGACATTCTCTTGTCATTCGCTTTGACATACCCAAATACTCATCATATGAGTTCGGTCATATGTCGAATGCTAGTTGATGAATTGGTGCAACACATTTTTGAATTGGAGAGAAACCTTTATTGCCTCTTGCATCTCATTTCTGTTCAAAATATGGAAATCGATTATTCACATCATCAACAATGCATATGAATAATTTTATCCTCATGCGGAACCGGTGTCTAAATTTCTCAGTGTAAATTGCATCATCGTCAAAGGAGTCATTTTACAAGATGGTTATACCCAGCCTCATGATTCTCCGTAAATGATGATTTTTAGTTTTTAAACGCGAACTTTTGACTTCATTTTCTTGTAGATAAGCGAGTGTTGTTCTCATAACGTTCCCGAATGTTGATTCCTAGAATGACAACGTATCCGATAAAATGGAAGACAATGAAGACATTTTCAATTTTTATATATAAAGAATATAAAGTGTTTGATAATTGTTTTGTGGTTTGAAATGTGAATTATGTATGTATTTATAATATATAAAAATAAAATTAAAAAATAATATATTTTTGAAATTTAACCGTTGTAAAACAGTCACAAAGAGGAAAATGACACGGCGAAAGCTTTTGACGCGGGGACCCTCACTGCAGTACCGCATATTAGGTGGTGTGGTGTTCACCGCACCAACGCAATGACACCTCACCCCAACATGGTGTGTGGTTAGCTCGATCCTATCAACCATAGGTCATCTTGTATACTGTATAAATATCACTACCATAATTGTGGTGGGTTGTTGTGTCGTTGCCGCCTTATAACTACATTTAAATGGTACAGTTATAAAATATTCACCACTCCATATCAATATATCTTCAAATTATTATTATTATTATTATTAATATTATTATTATTATTATTTTGACTATTTAAATAAAAAAAATATTTTTTTAATTAATTAAAAAAAAAAGATGATGGATGTTGTCAATTATGATGATCACATTACACAATACTATATGACACCCCATTGTACTAAGCTAGTGTTCACTGTAACCATAGGTTGCGATAGTGACAACGATTATAGCATTCGTTGTGCCCATACCGAATAATCTTATTTCGATAGATCATTCAAACTCGTTTGATGTGTACTTATTTCGACACATTTATTTAAAATCATGTGACCATGTGTATTGGTTTTGTTGTGATGCATATCTCAAAAAGTATTCTACTCAAAGTGGGCGTCACTTTTCATAAAGCAATTGAAGCATGGCATTTTAATAAATCACATGGATGTATTAAAGTATTAAATTTCATCACGTTTATCTGTAAAGTAGCTTTTGTTATTTTCAATTGTGTTGTATGTTCAGTATCAAAAGTTATCGTTACACGTATTTGTAATTCATAAAACTTTTTTATGAAATTTAATATAGCTCACGACAGCAAATAATATTATCGATTTATCAGAAAACTAGATTACGCATATTTGATTACACGTTTAAAGATTATACTTGTTTTGACTTTTGATGTTATATAATTTAAAAATATAAGAAAATGAAGTATGGAGAGTAGTTGATGGAGTGGTTAATGTTGTCCCTTTCTTTTTGTTTGAACTAAAAAATTATTAGTGTAACAAAACCAATCAGATGCTTTTTGTTTTTCAATAAATTTGAAAAACACGTTATAATTATTTGATAAAAAATTGCTTTTCTCAGTGTCGCTTTTAGGTATTTTAAAACAGGGAAGATGACGATAGACTCGACACGGTTAGTTTGAAATTGAGGTGCTAAAGATTATAACATTTTTATTTTGAATTATTTATTAATAACGGCTAAAACTGTTAATATATGCAAAAACTGTTAAATAATAAGTGCATGCTAACGATTTAGGTGCTTTGGAGTTTGGATGTATAGATATATTATAACTTTTTGAGCTAAAGAGTTTCGTAAATATACGATTCTTCATAAAATTATCGTTTTTATATAGTTGATTGGGAATAGATTTCGTATAATTATAGTAGACTGAGTTAATTGGTTAAAGTGTCCTATGTTGGCTATAACTTTATAATTTTTTTCCTAACGTCTTACTAGTTAGTTAATATAATCCAACCGATTGAAAAAATTGATATAGCCATTGAAATCATGTTTGTTAAATAGCTCTTGCATTTGTCTCTTTGTGAACGGATTATCGTATCATGTTAATCAATGTGATTAGCATTTAATGTAAGGGGTTGATCACAACAATATGAAGTAGGAAAGTGTGTTACTATAATTTGATCCTTTTTTAACGGATGTAGTGAATAACCACATATTTTGTGAAACAAGTTACAAATGTTCCCTCCACATCATTAATATTTTTTTTGTTGTTTTGTAATAGAACTGTTTACGAAACTTTCAAAAATATTTCTCGAGCTCACATATACCGGGGCGAGTTTTGATGAAATAACATCAAACCAAGTAACTAGTTCTTAGATACTAGTATTACGTAAATGATTTCCCTAGAAACCATTTAACGAACAAAGATGAATAAACGAAACCCGTTTCTTGCAATGATTTTTTTTTTGGAACGACGGATTATTATTAAAAATACCAAAAAGCTAGAAAAGGAATTACATCAAAATAGTAGCTAAAATAGGATTATGAAGCCAAGAACACCAACTAAACTTGGCTTTTGTACACCTACTATAAATAAAAAAAAAAAGACTTATAAACAACATCATCAAAAATCATGGATTTCCTAGGGATAGCCGCTCCAAAAATCGTTGCATTTCTGAAATTCCAAATGCACCAAAAAGAGGTCAAGATCACTGCATCAAAAGCTTTACGTTGACCGATTCTCAAAAAGGTAGAAGTTGCCCAATTGATAAGAGAGTCCACTGTAATCTGAGAAGGAAGATTAACGCCCCACCAAACCGCAATACGAGACCATAAAGCATCAAATCAATACACTCTGCAAAAATATGATCAACAGTCTCCAATCTAGAGGAACAAACGGGACAAAGAATAGAATCCACCAAAATACCCCTATAAGATAAACGTTCTCTAGTAGGGATACTAGAAAGTCTAATCCTCCAAATAAGAATATTGATCTTAATTGGAATTCAATTGTTCCAACGAGTAGAAATACCCCCAGTGCTAAGCGTAAAACCATCCATATATCTACGAGCTGAAGAAATAGAAAAGGTATCTGACAAATCAATAACCCAACCCAGTCTATCTGGAACCAGCCTAAGTTGGAAATCCTGCACAAGTAAAGTAAAATTATTTCATTGCTCATGTTCCACTCCACCTCTAGGAATACGCCTAAGGGTATTAACCCCCAATCCCATAGACAGCCGGTCACCAATAGAAACATGTCTATGCAAATCCAGAGCATAAACTCTAGGAAAAGTGGCAGACAAAGGCACATCATCCCTCCACACATCATGCCAAAAAGAAGTAAGAGTCCCGTACCAACTCTAATGGGGCAAAGAGATTGGAGATCAATATCTTTCTGGCGCAACTGGGAAAACGTACGAATAACCCCAACCCAAGGGCCTTGGCCAGTAATTGGATAGCTTGAGTTCATACACGCACTATCCGACCCGTAAATAGATTTTGTCACTCTAACCCACAAAAGGCCAGGGCACTGATAAAATCTCCACCACCACCGAAAGACCATAGCCCTATTGAAAGAGAAAAGACTACCAATCCCCAATCCTCCTTCGTCCCTGGAAGCTATAACTCTATCCCATCTAACCTATTGCATTCAACGTTCATCCTCGTCTGCACCCCAAAAGAATCTCGCCCTTTTTCCCTCTAAAACCTTCAATACTGAAAGAGGAGTAAGAAAAACGGACATCAAGTAGCTCCCTAACGATCCCAACACAGACTTCACCAACGTAAGCCGACCTCCAAATGAAAGACATTTAGCCTTCCAATTCGAAAGCTTAGACTGAAACCTATCAATCACAGAAACCCAAGAAGAAGTCCATGTCTATACCTGGAAATCCGATTTTTTGTGTCTATTTTTTGGAATTCAACCCCAAAAAATGTCTATATCTGGCAAAATCCCTTAAGATCTTTGCTCTATGTGGTAGCATATATACTTAACCAAACTGTTAGGTTACTCAATATTTTGATTTTGTTTCTCAAACTAAGAACATCTTGTTAAATTCTAAAGTATCTTCGTGCAATGTTTCACATTTTTTTAAGTTTTTCTTAGATTTCTTAACATATCAACTCAATGTTTTAGTATTTATACTTAACCAAACTGTTTGTAATCCATGTTTTTGGTCTCTATCTCTTTTTTTTAAACTATGACGATCCTTATGATATATTTTTGTTGCACAATTTGTCCCTAACATAAAAAATATTATATTACCTTTATTAATTTTTTTTATTCTTAGTTTTTATTACTTATTTAAATCTTTTATTTAATTATTCTATTGGGACCTACTATTATTATCTCACATTTACCTTTTATTGTTCAAGATTGTTTACCTTTCATTAGATCTGACACTCTAATTCATCACCAAGAACAACCATAGGCACTCGGTTAACCTCTGACAACCATCATTTGCATCCAATTTACCTCCGGCAACCACCATCGATGGATAAATTTTAAACCTTATATATGAAATTCAAACCTCAAAATCAAAAGAATATACTATAATGAAAATGCAAACCAAAACTTGAAACCCAAATGAAGACAAAAATTGATTGACTTTTGAAAAATGAAAAGCAAAAATGATTGATTTCTAAAAATTAATACTAAAATCGATCAAGAAACATATCTAAATTTCTCCAAACCTCTTTACCTAGAATATCAAGAAACAACCCTAGCTTTTGATCTTTTTCCTATCTTTATGTCTCTTATCGATTTGATGTTTCTTTCCCTTTGTTCTTTATGTGTGTGTGTGTTTGGTGGTTTTATGATACCAATAGTCCAATGGTGATAGACAAGATTTTAGGTAAGAAATTAAAGAATAGGGGAAGACCCATCAACAACAACATCATTAAATGTACTACCATTAATCAAGTAGGTAGAGTAAAAAACTCAACAACAACAACTTTGATTATTAATGGGTTTTTGGCACTGTAGCACAACAATATTTTGGCAATTTACACATTTATTCACTCATGTTTTTTTTGTGCTAAATTGGTCCTTAACGTTAGTAAATACCGACTAATTAAGGGAGTTAGAGAAAATGTATCCGGTTTACGGGTCACTGCTGTGACAACCCGAAATTTTTTGCCTTGAAAGTCCAGCCATTCAATTCAACCGTGTGTCAGACTCGTTTCTGCTATCTTTTATCCTTTTTTAGAGTCTGTTTAAGGGTTCAAAGTTTAGTACATTCAAGCATTGGGTTTAGGGATGTGTCAGCTAAAGTTCTTCGCGTTGAAATCGAGTCGAACACTCCATTAGAGGGAGTGTACGGCCGTACACCCATGTTGGCCGTACACCCCCTCCATAAGTGTGATATCCCTTCATCCCTAAGTCATTTCTTTAGTTTTCAAGTCAAGAACTCGAGTTTTCTCTCAACTATCATCAAGCTTTTCACCCCGATCTTCAAGAATGTAAGCCTTTCTTCCGTTTTGATTAGTTGTTATTCTTATTAACCTAGTAACACCCTTTGATTTCATCCATGAAAATCATCTTTTGGATAGATCTTCAAATCTTCATCCATTTCACCAAGAACACACACTTGTTCTTGGTGATTGTGAACCCTCTTGAGCCTCCATATCGTAAGTACTCCTTCCCTATGCTTAGTACATGTTAGGAACACTTTATTAACACCCTAAAAACGACCAAAACTCAAGATCAAAAGGAGTGTACGGCCATACACCCATGTGTGGCCGTACACCCCTCAAAACACCCCCTAAAGGGCCTCCAAAATACAAATCTAGCTTCAACACTTGATGAGCAATAGTCCCACAAGCTTCCCTATCATTCAAGCAAACTTTTGTGCACTTGTTACCATGAGTGTACGACCGTACACTCCATGGCCGTACACCCATGGCCGCACACTCCATTTAGTGGTCGTACACTCCCCTTAGATGAATCACATGTGATTCTAACACTTGGTCCAAGTGTTTCCTAGTCCCTAAAGGTGATTCCTTGCATATGGTTGCTTCTAAACACTATATTCATGCCAATATATGCCATTATATGTCATCGAGAACTCGTTTGTGTCTCGGGACTTCATTCGTGGAACTTCTCATCCTTACGCGCATATTCGTTTGAATCACCCACATAAGGTGAGTTCATACCCCTATAATCAATCTTTTAAACTGATTTAAATGCTTTTAAGGGGGGAATACAAGTTGAACACAATGATTATTGTGTAAATTTTTGTTATAAACATCTTTCAAAAGATTGCTTATGTGTTTATAAGTGATCAAAACATTTCAAAAACACTTTTTAAGTTATGTTACTTTATAGTTTATAAAACTCCGTTTTTTTAAGTACAATCATAACTTAGTAGATAAATGAGTCTTTTCAACAGCAGTTCAAGTAAACATGCTAGTAAACTATAATAGGTATAGTTTAGGGGTTCAGTTCATACTAGATACTAGAACATACTATAAAGAGAATCAGGGAGGTAGATACTGTAACGACGTGAATTTTCAAAACAATTTTTCATTTTTCAAACATGACATTTCTCATTTAAATCATCTCAAACATAAGTGTATCAAATGTTATCACGGTAAAACACATCCCAGAATCTCAAATACAAAATCCTCTGTCAGTGTGTACAAATCATGTCGGCGCCTTCCCGCGATCCTCGCTAGTACCTGAAACACATATCAGATGACACGGTAAGCATAAATGCTTAGTGAGTTCCCCAAAATACTACATACAGCACATAAGCCACTCGAGGCTGTAGCTCTACGAGACCTTCCGGTCAATGTGTCTCTGGGGCCTTCCAGTCCCACAATCTAAGTAGACCTTTCGGTCCTACTCTGTCGACCTTCCGGTCTATACCATATTGACCTTCCAGTCCATCCACTGCTGACCTTCCGGTCCATACCCTGTTGACCTTCCAGTCCATACCATACTACTCATAACATACATAACACATACATATCACATAGAAACATATATCGCATACTCGTCATAGAACATAAGACCTTCCGATCACACACAATTACCATTCTAGGTAAGGTATAGTGAGAAGACTCACCTCGTATGATGTCTAGTAAACTCTTGTGCTCGATATCCCCGATCTAGCCTCCGCCTAATCACATAAAGTAATTATCTCTAATTAACAATGATTCTCATAGGCTAGACTAATCCCTTCCTATAATCTCCCAGAAGGGAAAAACACCATTTTACCCCTCCAATGGTCCAAATATCCAAATGCTGACCAACCCTAAAAGCCCACAAAAGTCAACTCCAGTCAACGGTCCAACTCTGACCAGACTCGCCGAGTGCACTTGGGTGACTCGGCGAGTCCATACGTGTCCTCTGACTCCTCCTAAGGCCTCACTTGACTCGTCGAGTTAACCTCTCAACTCAACAGGTTACCACTGGTCACGAATCGCGGGGCAACCCGATGCGACTCGTCGAGTCCTCTTATGGACTCGACGAGTTTCCTCCATGGCAATACTCATTTGACCTTCTGAGGTCAGATCTGTTTCTCTAACTTATAGATCTGGCCTTCTAACACCCAAAGATCACGTAAAGGTCTGAACTTGGTGTCCATGCATGGTGTATCTTGCATAATATACCATAAAAACCTCATAAATGCTTCCTAGATTCAAACCCTAAGGTTTTACTCTACTAAAGCTTCATATTCTCGACTCTCTGGACCTAGAAGGGTCCAGATCTAAAACACAAACTAGCAAGAGGGGTTTGAGGCATTCAAAACCCCAAAGATGAAGTGATTCAAGCCCTAACCCCCAAAAAGGAACCTACACAATAGGGAAGGAAAGGGGGTTAGATTTTGTACCTCAGAAAGAAGCTCCTTGCTTGGATGACTCAGAACAATAACCTTCCTTGGCCCCTCTTGCTGGAACTCTTCTCCTTTCTTGCAAAATCCCACCAAAAAGCTCAAGATAGCTCTTTCTCTCACTCTACACACTCAAGCTCACTAGGGTTCTCTCTTCTGGGAAGGTAGCCGCAATTTAAGGCTATAAATGCCTTTAAATAGGGCTCAGGCCCAAAGATTTAGGGTTTCTACCAACAGTGCGGACTCGTCGAGTCGCCTCACCGACTCGTCGAGTCCATTCATTAATCTGAGTCATCAGTCGCGATCCTACTCGACGAGTTTAAGCGTCAACTCGTCGAGTCCCTCTTCTCAACTCAAAATAAATACTTAAATTATGATACCTGGAAATCCGGATGTTACAATTCTCCCCCGCTAGAATCAGAGTTCACCCTCGAAGTCTTACTCTGCAAACAACTCTGGGTGCTGCTCCCGCATCTCTGTCTCCGGCTCCCAAGTCAGCTCGGACCCTCTCCGATGTTGCCACTGGACCTGAACTAGAGGCACCTCCTTGTTCCTCAGAACCTTGATCTTCCGATCCAAGATCGCGATCGGCCTCTCAATGTAATTCAGGCTCGCATCCACCTGAATATCCTCTAGCGGCACTACTGCCATCTCATCGGCTATACACCTCCTTAACTGCGATACGTGGAAGGTATCATGAATCTGGCTCAACTCCGCAGGCAGCTCTAAACGGTATGCTACCTTACCCACTCTTGCGGTCACCCTGAACGGACCAATGTATCGGGGCCCCAACTTGCCCCTCTTCCTAAATCGGATCAGTCCTTTCCAAGGAGATACCTTCAGGAGTACGAAATCTCCAACCTGGAACTCGAGCTCGGATCGCCGTCTATCCGCATAGCTCTTCTGGCGGCTCTGGGCTGTCAGCAACCTCTGTATTACCTGTTGTATCTGCTCAGTCTTCTTAAGCACTATCTCAGTACTACCCATCACTCGCTGCCCTACCTCTCCCCAACAGATGGGAGTCCGACACCTCCTCCCATATAAAAGCTCAAAGGGAGGCATACCAATACTCGAATGGTGGCTGTTGTTGTAGGAAAACTCAGACAAAGGTAGGTATGCATCCCAACTTCCACCGAAGTCCATAACACATGCTCGAAGCATGTCCTCGAGCATCTGTATCGTCCGCTCACTTTGTCCATCCGTCTGTGGGTGGTAAGCAGTACTGAAGTGCAATCTCGTACCCAATTCCTCATGGAACTTCTTCCAGAACCTGGAAGTGAAACGTACATCTCGGTCTGACACAATCGAGATCGGCACTCCATGCCGCAACACCACCTCCCTCACATATATCTCTGCCAGCCTCTCTGCAGAAGAGCTCTCGCTGATAGCAAGGAAGTAAGCGCTCTTCGTTAGCCGATCCACAATCACCCAAATTGCATCAACACCTCTCGTGGTCCTCGGCGATTTGGTGATAAAATCCATAGAAATCTGTTCCCACTTCCACTGGGGAACCTCCAATGGCTGTAATTTGCCATGCGGACGCTGGTGCTCGGCCTTAACCCGACGATAGGTCAAGCACCTCTCTACTACCCATGCAACATCCCTCTTCATACAGGGCCACCAATAATCTCTCTTCAGGTCCAAATACATTTTAGTGGCCCCGGGATGGATCGAGAATCTCGATCTATGCGCCTCCTCCATCAGAGTGCTACGTGCCCCGCCTGTATACGTCACCCAAATCCGACCACGAAAGGTCATAAGTCTTCGGCTATCCGTCACAAACTCAGATACCTGTCCAATCACCCGCTCCCTCTTGCGGTTCTCCGGTCTCACAGCCTCTGCCTGGGCCTCTCGAATGGTATCCAACACCGGAGTCATCACCGTCATCGTCATACATATATCTTGAATCGGGGCACTCTCCTCCCTACGGCTTAGAGCATCGGCTACCACGTTAGCCTTGCCCGGGTGGTACAGGATCTCACAGTCGTAATCTTTTACCACATTCAACCATCTCCTCTGGCGCATATTCAGGTTGGGCTGATCCATCATATACTTCAAACTCTTATGGTCCGTGTATATGGTACACCGAACCCCATACAAATAATGGCGCCATATTTTGAGGGCGAACACCACTGCCCCCAACTCCAAATCGTGGGTGGGATACCTCGTCTCATGAGGCTTCAGCTGCCTCGACGCGTATGCTATCACGTGCCCTCTCTGCATAAGCACCGCACCCAACCCTGATATAGACGCATCATAGTAAACCACAAAATCCTCCATTCCCTCCGGAAGGGTTAACACTGGGGCTTCGCATAATCTATGGCGAAGCGTCTCAAACGAGGTCTGCTGCTCCGGACCCCAAGTAAAAGCGACGCCCTTCCGGATCAATCTGGTGAGGGGAACGGCAATCTTGGAGAAATCCCTGATAAATCTCCGATAGTAGCCGGCCAACCCCAGAAAACTCCTGATCTCGGTGGGGGATCTCGGCACCTCCCAACTCATCACAGCCTCAATCTTGGCCGGATTGACCAATATCCCATTCTGATTAACGAGATGTCCCAAGAACTGGACCTCTCGTAACCAGAAATCACACTTGGAGAATTTGGCATAAAGCCTCTCTGATCTCAATACTCCAAGGATCTCCCTCAGGTGCTCCTCATGCTGCTCTCTGGATCTCGAATACACTAGAATATTGTCGATGAACACAATCACCGATCGATCCAACATCGGCCTGCATACTCGGTTCATGAGGTCCATGAACGCCGCTGGTGAATTGGTGAGCCCAAAAGGCATCACCACGAACTCGTAATGCCCATAACGAGTCCTAAACACCGTCGTCTGGATATCCTCATCACGCACCCTCATCTGATGATATCCAGACCTCAAGTCTATCTTGGAGAACCAAGACGCTCCGTGCAACTGATCGAACAGATCATCGATCCTCGGTAGTGGATAACGGTTCTTGACCGTCAACTTGTTCAACTCCCGGTAATCAATGCACATCCGGTGTGAACCATCCTTTTTCTTGACAAAAAGGATCGGCGCTCCCCACAGCGAGCTACTCGGTCGGATGAATCCCTTTCCCAACAGCTCCTGAAGTTGCAAGGATAACTCATGCATCTCCGGTGGCGAAAGGCGATAGGGTGCCTTAGCAATGGGTGCCGCCCCCGGTACCAGATCGATGCGAAACTCCACCTGCCTCACGGGAGGCACACCCGGCAACTCCTCGGGGAAAACATCCGGAAATTCTCGCACTATCGGAACCTCACCGACAGAACTCAGCCTCTCTACGGCAACTCGTGTATCCATCACATAGGCTACAAACCCCTTACAGCCCTGCTGTATACTTTGTCTCGCTCTGGCAGCCGAGCAAAATTCCGACCCACATCGGGTACCCTCGCCATATACTGTCGGCACTCCCCCACTAGGGTCTCGTATCGTCACCATCTAACGCTCGCAGTCTATAACAGCTCCAAATCGGCTCAACCAATCCATGCCCACACTGACACAAACGTCCCCCATCGCAATCGGGACCAGATCTATCGGGAACTCAACACCGAAGATCTCGAGTACACATCCTCGAATCACCTCAGTAGCATACACCGCTCGCTCGTCGGCCATAGAAACTCGTAGAGGTCGAGGCACCTCTCGTCGGATACTGATGTGCTGGCTAAACGCAAATGACACGAAAGATCAACTCGCACCCGAGTCAAATAACACTAAAGCAGGTACAGAACTCACAAGAAAAGTACCTATGCATACCACAATATAAGGACAATATCTCAAACTCAGTATAAGTAAATAAATGAATACATACCAGCCACGACATTGAGCGCTGCGCGGACCTCCTCCGATGTCAACTGAAAGGCTCTCCCACGAGCCTTCGGTGCCTCGGCCTTCGCTGGCCGGGCCTCGGTAGCTCTGGCAGCAGGTGCAGATCCCTGTGCTGATCCCTGAAGTAGTTGTGGGCACTCGGGCTTCCTATGGCCAGTCTGGTTGCAATGAAAGCAAACCATAAATCTCTTGGGGCAATCCTTGGCTATATGCCCCTCCTTGCCACATTTGTAGCAAACACCTGCTCGACAAACTCCATCATGTCCCTTACCGCACTTCCCACAAGTGCGGCCCTTCTAGCCTCCAGATCTCGTATCGGCGGGCTTTCCCCGCTTGGCTGTCGGCTGAGACTGCACCGGCCGCCTGTCCCTCCTCTGAGACTCGGCCTCCTCCCTGGCCTGAGTCTCTAGCTCAATCTCCCTCTTCCGAGCATTTGCCTGGAGCTCGGAAAATGTTCGGTACGTCGAGTTCGCCACGAACTCCCGAATGTCTCTCCTCAGTATGCTCAAATATCGACTCATGTGTGCCTGCTCAGTAGACGCATGCTTAGGGCAGAACAACGCCCTCTCATGAAACATCCGCGTGATCACCGTCACAGACTCCGTCCCCTGCTTGAGGGACAAGAAATCCTGTGCCAAACGTTCCCTCTCCACCGGGGGAACATACTCGTCTCTGAACATAGTGGTGAACCTCTCCCAGGTCACCGCGATAAGCTCTGCAGGAGTAAAATCTGCCGTCACAAATTTCCACCAGTCCTTCGCCCCCAAGCGAAGCTGGTTCAGCGCGAACCGTACTCTCAAATGTTCCGGACAGGAACAAGTGTAGAAACATCCCTCAACGTCAGAGATCCACCTCATCACGGCTATCGGATCCTGTGTCCCATCAAACTCTGGTGGCTTCGTGTTGCTGAACTCTCGGTACAACAACGAGTCACCCCCTTTCGGCCTAGCAGCGGCAACACCTGCAGTGGCTGCAGCAGCAGCAGCCTCGGTCAGAGCAGCATATCGCTCGTCGAATGTCTCAATCAGCGTGGTCTTGATAGACCCAAACATCTCCGGAATCTCTGCTCGAATGGCTGCGGCCACCTCCTCGTGAATCATCCTGCGGATCTCCTCATCGCTAGTACCACTGGTACCACTGCCTCCTGGGTTGTGGCGTGTTCCCACCATGATGCCTCTGAAATAAGACATAAAATAATCAGAGACTCGACCGAGATTACTCACACTCGATCAACCGTTCCTTCTTGTTCCTTAGCACCCTAAGGATTCTTACTTGGTATTTTTACCGATCCGGTCCTTTCAGTAGTACGAGCCCAATACTACCTTCCACACCGTATCCGTATTCACACCAAGTCCTCCTCTTAGGATCCCAATTCGCAAGTACCCTATACCCTCTGACTTCAGCCTACTCTCAAGCAGACTTCTCACAAGCTACTCTCTGCTACATACATGCACTCAAATCAACTCACAGCAGCATAAACTCCTAGGCTAAGGCATCACATATCAGGCCACCCTAGTCCTAAGATATGATTTACCTAGCCTAATCTAGCATGCGTAGCACATCACATAATATCTCATAACACATAATGTAAGGGTATTTTGGGAAATCACCGTTCGGGCGCTGGCTGATCGTACACACTGCTCCCTTTTGCTTTTTCTCAAAATCTTTTACTCTTCTTAGAAAAATTATTTCTTTTATGAAAAATTTTCTCAAATCCTCAGTTTGAGTTCAGATACGCCCGAAGGTGCATCCGAATCCCTCAAACCAAGGCTCTGATACCAACTTGTAACGACGTGAATTTTCAAAACAATTTTTCATTTTTCAAACATGACATTTCTCATTTAAATCATCTCAAACATAAGTGTATCAAATGTTATCACGGTAAAACACATCCCAGAATCTCAAATACAAAATCCTATGTCAGTGTGTACAAATCATGCCAAGTAATCATAAGGGGTACCATGTATGGGTCATGTCATAGTACACTAATTCAATGCACAGTTTTCTAGTACAAAACATACTTTTCAAATAGAACATTTGGTATTCAAAACTAGAAACTTAACTAGTAAAGGGTTTAATCCAATTTATTAAACCAGTATAACTTAAAGGACCTTAGGTGGTTAATTCTATAATACCTTAGTTTATACATCAGGGTTATATATAATTAATACCCGATAGGTAGTTGAATGGGTGCTTTCTGCCTCATTTCTTGTTCCTTGTTTGGTTGTGGGCTTAGGGCAGATTCACACAATTAACTATCTGTTCGATATTGGATTATATATAGCTAGTTTAAACTAAATGATTATAGAAGGAACCATTGTGGTTACCATTTTTACTAAAAGAAATAAGGGTTTTCTTAAAGAATGTTTTCATCAAATATAAAGGAACTATTACAGTTAACTCCGTGAGTACCAAGTGAATACGCCAGGGTTATATACAACGATGATCTAACAAACAATGGAATGTGTGTCTTCCGCCTCATTTCATGTTCCTTGTTTGGTTGTGGGCTTAGGGCATGTTTGTTTACTCTGGGTTTTATATAACTTGTACCCATTTAGTACTCATAGAAAGGATTGTAGAGTCATTTTTACTTATCTTTCATCAAAGCGGGAAATATAGGATTTTCTGGAGGAACAGACGAACTTTTCTAAAAGAACTTACAACTTACTACAACTTATTACAACTTACATTACATCACTAAAATCTTATGAACTCACCAGCTTAAATGCTGATCTACGCTTTCAAAATAACTTGTATTCTCAGGAAACCAGGAGACAGGTACGCGCACTGGGATTCAGAAGATGGATCAATATAGCTTCATGTCTTGTTTTGTTATTTACTTTGTAGTCTATGTTATGTGAACCACATACTTTGTAAACACTTTTTTTCTAATGAAAGGTTGTTTATTACTTTGATTACTATGATGCATGTCTTGTGATACTAAACATGACGTCCTCCGCCCCCAAACGTTTCCGTCGTTCCGGTTTTGGGGTGTGACAGATTGGTATCAGAGCATTGTTTATAGTGAACTAAGTATATCAACCGATAAAAGATATACAACTATAAATACAATGGGGCCGAAGTGCTCTGGATAATAATATATTTTAAATATATAACGATACCTTATAAAAGTATACATACGTGCTTATACATATATACATACTAGAACAAGTATCACAAGAAGAACAGAACAGAAGTATTTAAAGGTTGAACATTGCGGTCAAACCTGGACAGTTATGTACTCATAGCTAGGATCAATATAGTCTGATCAACTATATTCATTCGAGATGTGACCGACATGTGTTTGGGGGTGATGTGATGTTGTAACAATCTTAAAACTTACCTAACTCTATTCAAGGGAATTCTAGATCAGAACATAAAGTTAAAATACTATAGGAGTATTTTAGGCACTATATAAATAACTTATGTGATAACTTAAAAGACCCTTACGGATAGATCTATAATTTTGGAGTGTATACTTCCAAGGTCTTATATAATTGAGATTTTATAGACTTAGAATTTGTGATCTATGCTTCACTACCTGTTCCTTGTTTGGTTGTGGTTTTGGAGTAGGATCACTTATTCGAAGGTCTATTTAATCTTAAATTATATACAACTTGTATACATTGTACAATTATAGGAAGACTCTATAAGGATCACCCCATAATGTTTCACTTAAACTCATAGATTCTTTAGACACTTCCATTATCGCACGACAAGCCCAGATAGATGTAACCACTTCCTCATAGCAGTCAACAGAAGAGTCAAGGAGGAACAAGATCAAGTTCATGAGAAGTTTTCAAAGAAGGATTAACCGAAGTAACCAAAACATCTTATGCGTCACACTAATAAATAATAATCTTGTATAACTTAATGAGTTAGTGGAGACACTGCTCACACTATGTGTTAGGGTTATTTTCTTTACATGGAACTGGTAACAGCTATTCAGGTCACAAATATTCATTCGAGGATAGCCATTTATAATTCATAAAGTTTATTTGGTATAGATTCCTTTATGAATTGTTTCATGTGGAAGTCAGGAACATATACACTCAAAACTAGGATAACCTTGTCTTTCAGCTTTCGGCTTATATCCACTGCTATAGACTTTTTCCATCTCATCTTTGTATTCTTTTAGCAAAGATGCCTCCTCGCAGATCAAACAGACGTACTACTCCGATAACTCCCACTCAACCGCCACTACGTCCGCCATAATTCGATCATGCTGCTCTCCAAGCAGCGATATCCTCCGTAGTGGTAACTACTCTAGCTCACTTCGGCGAAAGTGGTACCTTCAGATCTGGTAGCGGTACCCACTTAGCCAACCCCGTAGATTCTCACGGACACCCAAGGGAGTGTTTGTACAAGGACTTCATGAACTGCAAACCTAATTCCTTTAATGGAAATGGTGGAGTCATCGCTCTGATGCGATGATTCGAGAAAACAGATTCGGTCTTCGAAATCTATCCGTGCCCAGAAGGGAGCAAAGTGAAGTTTGCTGCCTGCACCTTCTCCGACAGAGCCCTGACATGGTGGAACAGCCATGTTAAGTCACTGACCCTATCAGTGGCTAACTCAATAGGTTGGGAGAACCTAAAAGAGTTAATGCTTAAAGAATACTGCCCGATGGGCGAAGTTCAAAAGCTGGAACAAGAACTATGGGAGCTAACGATGGTCGGCTCAGACATAGTGGCCTACACTGACAGGTTCAGCGACCTAGCAGCACTATGCCCCGGGATGGTTACCCCGGAGAGCAAGAAGATAGAAAGATACATATGGGGTCTAACTGCCCCGATCCAAGGAGATGTGTTGTCTTCTAACCCAGCCACATTCGATAGTGCCAAACGTCTGGCCCAGCGACTCATTGACCATGGAGTCCGCCATGGTGTAGAAGTCCCCGTTCCCGAGCCATCAAGGGGAGAGGACTATAAACGGAAGTCGGGGAACAAGAGGAAGAAGAAGCGAACAACACAGGAACCCCCGCAAGAGCAACAAAAGAGTACTATGTACGCCGCCACAATACCTACCACTCCAGCACCTGCCAGTCGATATGTTGGAACCCTCCCGAAGTGTGGGAAGTGCAACTATAACCACACCAGAGTATGCCGGGAAATGCAGTGTCTGAATTGCCACAGAAAGGGACACATAGTTCGTTTCTACGGGGCACCGACTCAACCGATCTCCCAAGTCCCCGGAGCTGAAGAAAACCAAGCCTGTTATGGCTGTGGTGAGACTGGACACTACCAGAGAGACTGCCCGATAACAAAGAACACAGGAGCGGATGGACGAATTCTGATGATCACCGCAGGAGAATCAACCCCGGAGTCGCCAGCAAGCAGCGTTACGTTTTCAAAATAAGAATTACTTTAAAAATAAATTTATATTTATATATAAGATTAAAACTTGGGGAAAACACTTGAAAGTAATTATAATAACTCACTTATTGGAACAAGTCGCAGTATTCAAGAGAACTAAAAGATCCGTTCAGAGAAGCTATGATGGTTTAGTATGTACATCAGGGTTGTGCATAGCTAAGATTTTGCAGACTTAGAGTGAGTGATTCCGCCTTAATACCTGTTCATTGTTTGGTTGTGGATTTGAGGCAGAGTTACTCAATCGGCTGTCTTATTCATCTTAATTATTCATAACTTGTATATGAGAGGCGATCATAGTGGTACCAAGGAGGATCGTAGTATAAAGTATCGACACTAGTTATCAAAGCACTTTCACAGTATGTACTCGCTCATCGCGGTACGATACGTAGAAGTGTTAACATCAAGGGGAAATCAGAAAGCACTAGAACGTTTACAAAGAGTACATTGTCGAGCACACTAGGGGTACATCATCGTATAACAGACGTTTCTTTCAAATCGGCCAAACTTTGTTCAGTAAAGAGTCCGTTTCTATCATTCGTCATGAGTTGGCGTGGTCCTCACCATACTAAGTTCATATGTTTCTATCGCCTCGACCGTCAAATTCACGAAACCTTCGTCATTCGTAACGACAGTCCGACCTAGACCTCAGTTCTGTCCTTCGTATTCTAAACCCCGAAGTACTCGTTCGAAGAGTACTTTGCGCTCCAAAGCCTTGTCGCCGTATGTTCCGCAGACCTTCACGAAATACCACTCGTCCAGCAGACCAAGTTCGAGCACAGAGGCTAAGGACGAGTACAGCCCACCTATCACTATTCAGTGTATACGCGAGAGTGGTATATGATTATAATTATGCATATTTAGTATGTGTGCTTCCACCCTATCTCCTGTTCCTTGTTTGGTGGTGGACCTGGGGCAGAGTCGCACATCCGACAGTCTTACTAATCTTAATTATATACGACTTGTATACACGAGATAATGATAGATGGACCCAGTATGAATCATATCATGAACATTAGGGCAAACTTTCCAGGTCTACGAGTGGGTATTCTGCCGATCAGAGGAGCACAACCCTAGTAGTACTGCTAAGAAAGCTAATTTCGGGATGAAATTCCATCTAACGGGGGGATGATGTGACAACCCGAAAATTTTTGTCTTGAAAGTCCAGCCATTCAATTCAACCGTGTGTCAGACTCGTTTCTGCTATCTTTTAGCCTTGTTTAGAGTCTGTTTAAGGGTTCAAAGCTCAGTAAATTCAAGCATTGGGTTTAGGGATGTGTCAGCTAAAGTTCTCCGCGTTGAAATCGAGCTGAACACTCCATTAGAGGGAGTGTACGGCCGTACACCCATGTTGGTCGTACACCCCCTCCATAAGTGTGATATCTATTCATTCCTAAGTTATTTCTTCAGTTTTCAAGTCAAGAACTCGAGTTTTCTCTCAACTATCATCAAGCTTTTCACCCCGATCTTCAAGAATGTAAGCCTTTCTTCCGTTTTGATTAGTTGTTATTCTTCTTAACCTAGTAACACCCTTTGATTTCATCCATGCAAATCATCTTTTGGATAGATCTTCAAATCTTCATCAATTTCACCAAGAACACACACTTGTTCTTGGTGATTGTGAACCCTCTTGAGCCTCCATATCGTAAGTAATCCTTCCCTATGCTTAGTACATGTTAGGAACACTTGATTAACACCCTAAAAACGACCAAAACTCAAGATCAAAAAGAGTGTACGGCCGTACACCCATGTGTGGCCGTACACCCCTCAAAACACCCCTAAAGAACCTCCAAAATGCAAATCTAGCTTCAACACTTGATGAGCAATAGTCCCACAAGCTTCCCTATCATTCAAGCAAACTTTTGTGAACTTGTTACCATGAGTGTACGGTCGTACACTCCATGGCCGTACACCCATGGCCGCACACTCCATTTAGTGGCCGTACACTCCCCTTAGATGAATCATATGTGATTCTAACACTTGGTCCAAGTGTTTACTAGTCCCTAAAGGTGATTCCTTGCATGTGGTTGCTTCTAAACACTATATTCATGCCAATATATGCCATTATATGTCATCTAGGACTCGTTTGTGTCTCGGGACTTCATTCGTGGAACTTCTCATCCTTACGCGCATATTCGTTTGAATCACCCACATAAGGTAAGTTCATACCCCTATAATCAATCTTTTAAACTGTTTTAAATGCTTTTAAGGGGGGGGGGGGTGGAATACAAGTTGAACACAATGATTATTGTGTAAATTTTTGTTATAAACATCTTTCAAAAGATTGCTTATGTCTTTATAAGTGATCAAAACATTTCAAAAACTCTTTTTAAGTTATGTTACTTTATAGTTTATAAAACTCCATTTTTTTAAAGTAAAATCATAATTTAGTAGATAAATGAGTCTTTTCAACAACAGTTCAAGTAAACATGCTAGTAAACTATAATAGGTATAGTTTAGGGGTTCAGTTCATACTAGATACTAGAACATACTATAAAGAGAATCAGGGAGGTAGATACAATACACGATAACAAAAGGAACATACTAAGATACTATAACAGAAAGAACATACTAAATGCTATAGCAGAAGAACAAACCAGGATCTAATTATACCAATAATCACTAACTCATTGTTCTAAACAAAAGGTGATAGTAAATTGGGTATACATGATCAGATAACCTTAATGTGAGACTACTTCACGGCTCAGCAATCTGTTTGCTGAAGTCGCGTTTGGTAACCAGAATCTGTTGCAGGGAGAGTGTACAGTACGGGTACTACTCATCACATTATGGCCTTTATAAAACAAACTTGTTTTAAGGTAATCAGTTCTTCAGTTTGTCAATTCAAAAGACAACTGTGTACTTACATTTTCCCATTACTTTCATATTATGACAGTTCCACTTGAAAGTTAATGCAAACTATTTTCGAGTTAAGATAGTTATAAACTAGGGAAAACTTACATCTTTTCAAACGACAAATAGAACAGTCGAGTCTAGTACATTCAGTAGAAAGGGGCCTATAGTGCTAACTTTATGATTCCTTAGTTTATACATCAGGAATATATATTAATCGGATCCGACAAGTAGTAGGATGTGTGCTTTCCGCTTCATTTCCTGTTCCTTGTTTGGTTGTGGGCTTAGAGCAGATTCACCCAGCCTACTATCTATTCGATCTTGGCTATATATATGTTCCGTATACACCAAGTAATCATAAGGGGTACCAGGTATGGGTCAGGTCATAGGACACTAATTCAATGCACAGTTTTCTAGTACAAAACATACTTTTCAAATAGATCATTTGGTATTCAAAACTAGAAACTTAACCAGTAAAGGGTTTAATCCATTTTATTAAACCTGTATAACTTAAAGGACCTTAGGTGGTTAACTCTATAATACCTTAGTTTATACATCAGGGTTATATATAATTAATACCCGATAGGTAGTTGAATGGGTGCTTTCCGCCTCATTTATTGTTCCTTGTTTGGTTGTGGGCTTAGGGCAGATTCACACAATTAACTATCTGTTCGATATTGGATTATATATAGCTAGTATAAACTAAGTGATTATAGAAGGAACCATTGTGGTTACCATTTTTACTAAAAGAAATAAGGGTTTTCTTAAAGAATGTTTTCATCAAATATAAAGGAACTATTACAGTTAACTCCGTGAGTACCAAGTGAATACGCCAGGGTTATATACAACGATGATCTAACAAACAATGGAATGTGTGTCTTCCGCCTCATTTCTTGTTCCATGTTTGGTTGTGGGCTTAGGGCAGATACACACAACCGATTGTTTGTTTACTCTGGGTTTTATATAACTTGTACCCATTTAGTACTCATAGAAAGGATTGTAGAGTCATTTTTACTTATCTTTCATCAAAGCAGGAAATATAGGATTTTCTGGAGGAACAGGCGAACTTTTCTAAAAGAACTTACAACTTACTACAACTTCTTACAAATTACATTACATCACTAAAATCTTATGAACTCACCAGCTTAAAATCTGATCTACGCTTTCAAAATAACTTGTATTCTCAGGAAACCAGTAGACAGGTACACGCACTGGGATTCAGAAGATGGAGCAGTATAGCTTCATGTCTTGTTTTGTTATTTACTTTGTAGTCTATGTTATGTGAACCACATACTTTGTAAACACTTTCTTTCTAATGAAAGGTTGTTTATTACTTTGATTACTATGATGCATGTCTTGTGATACTAAACATGACGTCCTCCGCCCCCGAACGTTTCCGCCGTTCCGGTTTTGGGGTGTGACAACTGCTGACATGTATTGGCTTATGTAGACTACCATTTGACCATGTCATTGTATACGGTGGAAACCTTCCTTAAATGGAACCCTCATTCGAAACAAAGAGGATACATTCTTACCCCAAATTAGGTCACCCTGATACCCCCTACTCAATCGATATAACTAGAGCAATGTCTGCGTCATTCGTTCGATCGATCAACCTCCTGTGTGTTAATTAGAAACCATCGTGATGATGAATCATGTCCACCTTATGATTGTAAAGATGGAATAAGCATGGAAAGGATTGCTTGGACGGACAACAACGTAGCTCGAAGGTTTTGGAACTGCAAAAACTCCTTGGTGAGTGTTCCTTCTATTTACTTACACCCTATTTGGTATCTTGAGCTGGAAATGTACACATATTCCTTAATCGTAACCCTAATTTCCGTCTTCCATTTTAATCAGTCAGCTGAAGGTCCAAAATGTAAGTTTTTTTTATTGAAATACGATACAATGGAGGAGGGGTACTACAAACAGCAGCTTCGTAAGTTGAGGTTTGAGGTGCGCAAAAAGGAAGACTTCAGTGAAGTTTCAAAGGCTCAAAAGAAGGTGATACAGCTGCAGCAAGCTATAGAAGCAAAGAAGGAAGTGTTTGAGAGACAGTTGATGAAGTTGATGATGAAAAACATTGTGATGAAGACTTACCTTGGAACTGCTAAGTGTGTGATCTTAGTTTTGCTCATTTTAGTCATTGGGATGTGGTTAAAGTGTCATTGACGTGTGTCTGATCAAACAAGGTATTTATGGTTGATGGTATAAAATTCTAACTAGTTTTTTGGATAGTGTATGGGTAGATAACCAGGGAAGTGAAAGTTGATTTGTTTTTGGATGAATTGGTTCAGATTATATCTTCGTTGTTAAATATGGTCAAGTTTTTGGAAGAATGCTTGTTTGATATAGTTGTGTATTTGAAATGCATGGTAGATATAGTTGTTGGAAGTTTGGGAACAATTGTATTGGGATGGCAGTAGATGGGTAATGTTGTATGAACTTTTGTAAATTCAATGAATGGTATGAAAGATCCAAGTTGTTAGTTAAATACCTTTTTGTACTTAATGATATGCATGTGGTCCTTTTAAAACCGAATTGTGGGAACCACATTGTCGGCCATATGGGTCCCTTTATAATGGAATTGATTTATGTGCAGGGGTCCCTTTTGTGCAAAAAGGACATATGGACCACACTTGGTATATAAGGACATAATCTGTGTCAATTTAAAATTAGACGTATATGGACATATATGTCCTTGCCATGCAGTTTAACCATATAAGCCCTTGCCATGCATGCAACTTACAAATAACACAACAAATAACTCAAAATAACAACCAACTTACTTAATACACATTCCACATCACATAAACCAACATAGTTCCATACAAACAACCATAGTTCACATCAAGTTCCCTTCACATCACATCCAAATTAAAGTACACCTAAAAACATAATTTCATAATTCATATCAATTTCAATTCACAAAAACCAACATTTTCACTTAATCTAGACTAAAAGGTTTAGATATTGAATTCCCAGTTGCATCTTCATCACCAACTCTCTTGCCCAACTTCAACTTGATAATCCTTTCAGATTTCTTCCTTCTGATTTTCTTCAAAAGGGTTGTAATTGGTCTTTCCATATCTTTATGTTCTTTCACATGCACCTCACTAGGTTTTCCATTTCCTGATGCATCAATCTGTAAAGGAGTGAGTTCCACCTTATCATAGTCTTGTTACACATGCACCTCACTAATATTGACATTGTTTCCACCCTCATAGACTGCTTCTCCACCCTCATTGACTACTTGATCACCCTCATTCACTACATCATTGTCTCCACACTCATTGACTGCTTCTTCACCCTGATTAACCCATTTGAAACAATATTAGGAAATAAGAAAAATTGTAAAGACTTAACCATCTAAATACTAATTTACCTGTTTTGCAAGGGTACAACCTCTTTTGTTGTGTCCTTCAAGCTTACAAAGACTACATTTTTGTTTCTTTCCAGCCTTGGATACCCTCACCTGCTGCACACCATTGTCTTGTTTTTGGTTACCCTTCTTTGATTTGTTACTTGACTGATTTTTTGTTGAACCCCTTTTCCTTTTAGTTGTAAGTCTCCCAGGCATAGTTATATGAATAGGAGGTAAAGGTGGGGTGTATTCACTTGCAAGCATAGGTTTTAACCTAAACTTGTATGCCTTCATGTAAGTGATGCTACTAAAGATTGTCCACATATGACTCTACATCCCTATTCATATAACTTATGGCTGCAATAGAATGGACACAACCCATTCCATTAAGTTGTCATAGCTTGCAAGAGCAAGTTCTCCTTTCAAAATCTACCTCATAAGCATTTGTAGTTGCTTTACAGGCCTTCCAAAATATGCTTTCATATTGGACACCACTATAACTTGTCCTTAAGTTTTGGTTAATATGCTTGGTACATTGTCTATGCTCTACATATGGAAGGAGTTATTTTACAGCCTCAATCAAACCCTATTAACAAATAGAAATTATAGTGAATAAGGATGCAACTAGAAAGGGAAATTAATTACAAACATGTAAGTTACCTTGTTGTAACACCCGTTCCAGGTATCATCTAATTTTCCAAGTTTTAGGGTTTTATGCCAGGACTCGACGAGTTGGGGAGCTCCAATTCGTCGAGTAGAGATCATTTATGAGGACGCGGGACTTTGGATCTACTTGATGATTCGGAAGGACCCAACTCGACGAGTAGGCATTGTAAAGGGAAACCCTAATTTTTAGGGGTTTGTACCATATTTAAAGAACTTATGGCTCATTTGCAGCCTCTTCCATCGTTCTTATAGCCCAGATAAACCCTAGTTTGAGCTTGCACCTTCTTGAGTGAGAGAGAGAGCTTTTGAGAGTGATTTTGGTGTGGTTGTGAAGGATTTTGGAGCTTAAAGAAGAAGGAGCAAAGAGAGAAGCAGTATATCCGACATCTACTCTGTATTGGCAACCATCTTGAGGTATAAAGTCACTATCTTGACCTTTAATTGATTAGATCTCTCTTTTTGGAAGTAAATGGTCACTTTTGGTGCCAAAAGGGTGTCATCCTCGGATATGGACTTGTCACAAGGATATGGTTCCAGATCTGGACACCTCTAGGTCTTCAATGACATAAAGTTGCTCACTTTATCTAGCTTAGGCCCTTTCCATGCACTAAAACCTTGTAGGAACCGTAGTCTTGGTGTTTTAGCCTTGTGAGGCCTTGCATGCACGTTAAGTTTGCAACTTTATGTGGTAACTACACTAGGAGAAGTTGGGTCTGAAGTTTGGAACCTTGGATCCCACTGGAAAGGACTGAACATAAAAAGGGCTAAAGGGACTCGACAAGTTGGGTAGGGTTTACCCGTTTTTGAGATTCTGAGTAAGCTCAGTGAAGGATTAGAGTTTTGGTCTGCATGAGCTTTAGGTCTTATGGACATTTAAAGAACTCGACGAGTTACTTAGGTGGCTCGGCGAGTTGACTCGGGATTCAGTGGAATAGACTCTAAAGGAACTCGACGTGTTGAGGTCAACATGGACGGTTGACCTTGACTTTGACCAGGGTTGACTTTGAGGGTATTTATGGTACTCGGGATTTTGACAAGTTAATCACATGATGATTATAGGCAGTGAGTTGGAGCAGTGTGTGGGACTTATCTGATCTTATCTTGTCATTTTAGCATTCACGAGAGGTGAGTTTTCTCACCATACCAATGGGTCTAAGGCACCAAGGTCGGCCTATTTTATGATATGTGGATTGTTGTTTGATTATGTGTTATGTGATTATGACACTTGCAGGGAAGACCATGGGGGGAGCCCATGGCGCTTGGATGTAAGACCATGTGGGGGAGCCCATGGCTTTTCAAGTAAAGACCATGGGAGGAGCCCATGGCACTTGGATGTAAGACCATGTGGGGGAGCCCATGGCTTTCCAGCTAAAGACCATGGGGGGAGCCCATGGCACTTAGGTGTAAGACCGTGTGGGGGAGCCCATGGCATCCTAGAGTAAGACCTTTGGAGGAGCCCACGACATCCTTATATGTTTGTATGCATGGCTTGTATGGTTTATGTAGCTTTTATAGCTAATGTGGATTATGTGATTATGTGGATTGTGTGGGGTATGCTCTGGGGAACTCACTAAGCGTTAGCTTACAGTTTGTGGATTTGTTGCAGGTACATCTGAGCCTAAGGGCAAGGGAAAAGCTTGATGACGCGGCATGCACTCTCTCTCAGGCGTTTTATGGGACGCTATGATGATTGGAATAATATTGTTATTAATACGAATTTTGAAAACAAATGTATTTGATATGTAATGGTTTATGGAAGATGTTTTTGACTATTTAAAAATGAAAAATTTCTTTTGAAAATTGGGCCGTTACACTTGTGTTGATCTGATATAACACTGTATCCATAGCCAAAGTTAAGTCCCGAGTCATCAATGAGTAGATCCAAAAACCACTTCCAATTTTCCTTATTCTCCACACATACTACTGCCCATGCAATGGGATAAATCTTATTGTTTACATCCCTTCCAACATCACATAACAACTCCCTTTTGCATATCCCTTTAAGTAAACATCCATCTAAACCTATTATCATCCCACATCCCTCCTTCCACCCTTTCTTCAATGCATCAAAGCAAACATAGAACTTAATAAAGTAGTTCTTCCCATTTGGCATATGATTTACATCAAGCTTCACAGTGCTACCTGGATTTTATCTCCTAATATCTTCTACATATGAGCATAAATTTGCATAATGTTCAACTAGGGTACCATCTATTAGTTGGAGTACATATTTCTTAGCTCTCTTGCATTGACCAACACTTACATGAATGCCAAACTTCTGTGACACATATGTTCTAAGCTTTTTAACACTCATCTTTTGTCTAAGTAAGAACTCTCTTGTATAATGACTCCCTATCCAAGCATAAGTGACCATGGACCCTAACTTGTAGTTCCTTTCACATTTATGATATGACTTTAAAGACTTAATTTGGAAGCTTGATCCATCACTCATCCAAGATGCCCACAACCTGAATGTTCACTCATCCTTGCAACACTTAACCAACAATATTTTCCTATCATTTTTCTCAAAGCAAAGTTGGTACCCATTGGCAATAACATAGTTTCATAACATAGATTTTAATTGAGTTGGATCTTTGAATTTCATACCAAGTATTGGGTACTGTTTTTTTTCCATTGAGTTGATTCATTAAAAATCAAATGTTGTTGAGTTACATTTCCCTCCTCTTCACCCCAACAACATTATCACCTATGTTGTTATCATTTTCTTATTCCTCTTCACCATATAATTCAGATAAAAAATCATCACCCTTTGTTCTGTTCATAGTGACTTCATCCTCATTGAAGTCCACCTCCACATCTCTAAGGTTTCAATTTTGTCTTCATTTTCACTGCCATCAATGCATGAGTCGTCACCATCTTCTTCTTTTTTTATCCCAGATCCAAACCAGTCCTCTATTCCTTAACCATCATGGTCCACATAAAGGGAAATACAATCGGTACCATAAGCATAAAAAATGAAAGAAGCATAGTCTTCATCATTAGCAATAGCAGCTATCCCAGATAATAAGGGCTTACCTGGCTCACAGTAGTATAACTTCTTTGTACTTTCTTGCATGAACCGTTCGAGAAAGGTGATACATTCAAAGTATGTCATTCCAGAAAAATCATGATCATTGAATGTGAATTTCATACCATGTTTATACGAGAAAGGATTTCGAAGAAATGCACCTTTGAAGTTGAGCTCCACTACAGGGTATAGTCCATTAGGGCTTGGCGTCGAGGATGACATTGTCGGCTGGTTTCCTGATCACTGACTTCGATCGGAGAAAACGTGTTGGAACCCAAGTTTTTTTCGTTCTTGATCACTCATAAATGAGAAAAATGAAGAACGAAGAAGAAGAGTATCGTGGTTTCTGAATAAATTGTTGGATTAGTGTCTAAGTCCATAACTATTTTGGTATGTACTTGACCCGATGGTGCATGGTCCTTTTGGGTTGCCTTCACCAAAGCAACTTGATGGGATGAATTATGGAGAGAGAGGATTAATTATGATTTATTAATATATTATGAGAATAATATATTAAAGGAGAAATCATATTGTTTAATTAATATTAGTCAACAATTAATTAAGAATTAATTTTGTGGCTAAAAGAGATTAATTAAACTTAAGGGACTAGAACTATCAATTGTGTGATAGTTGAATATTGGGCTAATGGACTCCATATTAGAGGAGTGGACGAATTCTATGGGGAAACCCATTAGAAATCGTCCAAGGCCTCTAAGGAGGGACTGCTTAGGGCCTAAGCAATCAAATTAGGGTTTCCTTGTTAGATAACCCTAATAGCCTCACTATTTAAGGACCCCTAGGGCACCAAAACGTGGCTAAGAGTTTCCTTAGGGTTTCTAGACGTTTTTGGGTGCCTCTCCTCTTCTCCTTCTTCATCCTCTTGCTCTTGGTGTTTGTGAGCCATTAGAGGAGTGACACTTGTGACTCTAAGCTTTCAGAAGTCAATTACAAGAAGGAATAGATTGTTATTACTACATAACAATCAAAGGTAAGATCTAAACCCTATTCTTATGTTAATATCGATTATCACATGCTAGATCTAGGGTTTATGGCTTTAGATGATTATTGAATGTTCATTAGACAAACTAGATCCAAAGCTTTAGGGTTTTCATGTACACCATAGGAATGTTGTAGTGCCTAAAACCCATCAGTGGTATCAGAGCCTAGGGCTGTGTGTTGATGAATTGATGCATAATTGATCGTTTATTGCTTGAAAATCGAATTTTTTTGGGTTCTAACTGGCAGACTCGCCGAGTCCATGAATGGACTCGACGAGTAGGTCCTACTCGACGAGTTCCATTGTGGACTCGACGAGTCCAGGGCTCTGGTGCCGGGATTTTCGAATTTTCTGCCAGATTTTGTCGAGGATAATTGCCAAAACTCATTTTTCTTGCCAAAATCCGAATTTTTAAGTTTGGAATGGTTATCCTCATCAAAATTGATGGATTTGGTTAAATATGGATAATATAGGATTATTATTAGTCAAATATTTGACCTAGTAAGTTTGAAAAGCTTCAATTTACACCTCTTAGGTTTTATAGTTTAAATTTGAACCTTAAATGTTTTAGTTTTGAAATTTAAATAGTTAAACCCTAATATTTTGAAAGGTTTCAAAATTTGTGCTCAAGTTTTGGAATTTAAATTTTTGATTAAAAGGTTAATTTGGAAATATTTAAATTCTAAACCCTAATGTTTTGAAATGTTTCAAAACTTGCCCTCAAGTTTTGGAATTTAAATTTTGATTAAAAGTTTAATTTTTGAAATTTTAAATTCTAAAACCCTAGTTTTGAAAAAGTTCAAATTACACCCTTATGATTTTATTAAATTAATTAAGTGTATAATTAAAAGAAAGTTAATAAATCCATAATGATATGGTTTGTATTTAATTAAATTAAAAGTATAATTTTGTTAAATTAGACCACCTAGTATTTTAAAAGTGTAAGATACACCCTATACTATATATAACATTAAAAGTCTAATATTATATATGTATAACTTAAACTACTAGTCTTACCGTTAGTAGGCCTCATTCACGAAGCCGATCTATAAGGGGGGTATAAGGTTATGGGCTATAAAATGGCCGTTTAATGGGTGTCCACTCTCACCCACCGCTTCCTTGATTGGTGGAGGGTCGTTAGCCGAACGGGTAGGATAGGGCAAACCCTCTCCTCATTAAAGGTATAATGAATAAAGTAACTAAATGTTTTTTTTACAAAATTCCCAATCTTAGTTACTTTAGGAAAAAGTGAAATCGATGCAATTCCATGGAATTACACTTTGTACCCTTGTCGAGACAATTAGTGGAGCGTGTGTGGTTAACCGGCACACTAAGTTGGGTTTGGCATTGGTAGCGAAGGGTGACTCGATGTTTGTCATAGATCGATGGAGCGTGTGTGGTTAACCGGCACGTCGATTAGGTGACTGTAACATTGAGGGCACCATGTACATTCGCATGGTTATTTACACCTTATTTGTGATCCTCGGCATCCCAGTCACAAATGAAGGGCATAATCGAGATTAAACATGACATTGAAAATTTCAATGAATCTCAAAAGATCTAGGAGTTTCAATTCATTTAAAACTTAACCTTCTTTTCATTTTTCATGGTGGAAATTGGTAAATCGTCATTTACCTACCTTCAAATGTTCTGCGAGTTGGATTACGGCATCCCTCTTCCAATTTGTAGGATATTGTGTTGGATCCTAGCCTTAATATCTCATTTGGGTGTTTTATTAAGGACTCAATCAACTAAACTTGAATTTTCTCCCGTTTTATAGATGTCAAAGTCTGACAACTATGGTCTTCCTAAATCCGTTGGAAAAAGTTTTCAACGTGAAGATGATGTTCCACGATTGTATTGTGGAAATGGAAATCATGCTTCATTTCCTCCACCTCATCCAATAATTCTCCCTGACCCACGTGTTCGAAGACCTGAAAAGTTCAAGCTCACTCAAGCCCAATTGGCAAAAGACACGAAAATGGAAAGTCTATATGTGCTCATGTGTTGGATAAAAGGTTACATATTGATAGATTGGGATTGTTGGGTGTCGATGTTTAAAGGAAGTTGACTGTTGACTTGGTTCTTCAGTCACTTCCCGAATCATATGGTAAGTTCGTTAGAGAGTACTATATGATGGACCATAGCATGACCCTTGTTGATTTGACTTATTTGCTTATTGCTGCTGAATCAGAAATGATTTGGCACACTGGTCAGCAAATTTGTCTGGTAAATCAATATCCCAACCCTCTATGGGCAATAGTAACATTGGAAGTCCAGAAAAGTTTTCTCTACGCAAGAGAAAGGCTGAGTCTGCGATAGTCCCGTGTGCCATTCCAAAAAGTCTGTATGTTTCTATTGCCAAAAGAAGGGGCATTGGTTACGAAGTTGCCCTGACTACCTGAGAGATCTAAGAGATGGGAGAGTCAAGATGTATGACTCTGCTTCAGGTAAAATCCACTATCTAACTCTATTAAGTTCCTATTTGGAGATTCTTAATACATGATGTGATAAGATTACATTTCGATGTTTTGAAGGATCGAAGAAAGGAAAGGAAGCTTAAAGGAAGGAGCAAGCTGAGTCTGGTCGCGAAGAAATGGATTTTGATCGCATGATTCAAGGATCAGATATTTAAGCTACTACTTTAGAGTTAGGATAGATTGCTAAGTAATATTTACATAGTTTTCATTAGTAATCGCATTGTAAGGACAATATTTTTCCGCAATAAAATAAATTTTGATTTATCTTATTTATGTTTCCTTGCGATGGATTTTATGAAAATTGGTGTTTGAATGGTTCTATTGTTAGCAATATTGTGAATGGATTCGATTCTTAGTTATGTTATTTGTGGTAATGTCAGAAATTTACCAAATGAGGAAAGATTCTCATCGCCCAAGTTTCAATTGGACAGAAACTTGGAATCATGCAACTGGTATTGTGTAACGAATAAGAACCTTCGTATATGGAAAATTGAGACTAATTCCTTGTTCACATAAGTATGTGAGTCAAGTGAAGGATAATGAGATCTGGTACACAATGTTGTGAACTAGTCAAGTCCACCACAAAGTACGATAAAATGTTTGTCATGATTTGCTAAAAGATTAGTAAGTATGATTATAGTTAAAAGATTAAGTATGATTCTGAATCATTGAAAAGTTTCAATGAATGGCAGAACGAATAAGAAGAATCAATTAGGCAAGAAAGATAAAAGTTTCTCCAATCTAAAAAGAAGGGAGAGTAATTTTGTATCATGTTTATGATCGTCTTAAGAACCATATTACAATTCATCCTCTAAGGACACCTTAGTGCACTAGTATGGCTAAGAAGAGGAGTCGAGAATTGTCAAAATGGTTAAGACAATAAGATGAATCGTACTTCGTTCCAAAATCAATTCTTAGAGTCAAACTCCAAGATTGTGACTTGAGTGACATAATCTTAAGTAGGAATGTTCTTACATTTGCACATTTTGGTAAGTTGTGATGTCTTGAATAAGACATAGACCAACTAGTACCAAATTGCGCGTAGTTTTGTCTTGATATAGACACACACTAACTCTTGGATATTTGTTTTGTCAAGAAATGTTTTGTTGATAAGAGAATCTAATATGTCAAGAGGTCAGTGGGAGTCTAAAGATCTTGAAAAGTTTCAAGAACAATTCAAGAAGTAAACCTATTAAACACTAGCACACGACTTGAGGATTATAACCTATCGTGTTGATAAAATTTTATTTCTGTGCCAATCCAGTTGAGTGATTATGCATATGAGTTCTACGAGTTCTCAATTGAATGCATAAGGGCAAACACCTTGATCAATGAAAGTACATTGACTGGCATAGGTGAGCTGCTAAATAACTTGGAAGCAATGGTGGGACCCTTGATGGCAAGAAATTAAGAATGAATAAGTTCTGTCCATAAGAGTCTGAATTTGTCACAAACATTATCTTTCGATTATGGTTATGGCAAATTCACATGGATAGGAACACATACACCATAAAATCTAAGTGTCATAAGATTTCTCTCCTTCATGAAAATGATTGTGAGGAAATGCTTTCACTAAGAGAGATTTTAAGGAGATAGCGATTATTTAAATTGCATTCTCAAATTCGATTATGATTACGGCATCCCTCTTCATAGTTCGAATTGTGAGATTTGGCAATTAGTATGAACATTTGGGACTTAGTAAAATAAGTTTTGAATTAGTTTAGACACACATGTGAGCTGTCTAAGGAAAGGTGTGTGATTTTGAGAAGCTTAGATAAAGGCTTATCGAAGCATATTGTATTAGAAACAATGAACTTTGGAAGTCAATAAGTATTGTTTTCTAGAAGTTTAGCTGGTTTCTAAATACGTGTCAAAGCTAGTGGGAGCATAAATGTTATGCTGGAATGGATATAATCATCATGTTAGTGGGAGCATGATTATTATTTAAGTATTGCAAGTTGGCAATATTAATTATAGAAAAACAAAAGTTTCACTTTGCAAAGTTGCAGGGGTAGAAAAGTTGTTTTTTGCTATAACTAAGGGAGAGAATGTTATACTTCGTTTCCAATCTAAAAGCTTAGATCGAGAAATTTTAATTGTATTTAGTCAAGGGTATATTTATTATTTGCATTCTCAAAATACGATTATGATTACGGCATCCCTCTTCATAGTTCAAATTTTGAGAACACGGCAAATAGAAACATTATGACGATATTATAGTAAGAAACTGGTAAAGTATCACGTTTTTCATTATGAATTGTATCCCATACGCTTCGGGTATAGGATCGATTACATATGCTGTAATATTCGACCGTTCTAAAAATTTTCCAAATGGTTAGGGCATTTAGAGAGAAAAAGGAAATAGAACCATTTTTGACTAAAATAATTAAACAACTGCCAAGGACAATCTAAGGTTCGCCAAGGATTGGCCGCTTGTGGACAGTTGAAAGTATAGTCATGGATGGACCATATTGACATTATTATTAATAGATAAGATTCTATTTAGAATGAGTTGTCATATGGAAAATATGGAAATGTTTCCATATTGGGAGTTGGATATCGAGAATAAATGTCTAGATTAGAAACTTTTTTGCAAAAAGGATGTTCAAAGGAATGTACTTTGAATATGAGACTTCATGACTATGGAATTGTCTTGTAACAATCTCCAATAGAGTATTTTAATTTCATTGGCCGAGTCTTGGTGACTTTTGTGCCATGACATTACGAAAAGGACTGTTGCATAAAATGTTAGAATCTAACATATTCTAGTAGTGGCGAGAATTTTGTATTCTTACACTAATGGATTAAGAAATGTGAAATGAGTGTGATTGAAAATGTTATTCAATTATACTATTTCACAAAGTAAGGACCATAGGTAAACATAGTGTGCATGCTAAGAGCATGGGACAATTTTAGTAATAATTCAAGTAAGAAGTTGATTACCCGAAACAACAAATGATGAGTAATCAATATGGTGATTAAATAAAATGTTTTATTTATTCTCAAAGGTTTGAGGCCATATAGGATTAGTATTATTCTTGTGTTTCATTTTGCATGTTTTGACTTCCCGAATAATAAGATTATTCAAACCCTCCACAGTCGCTCATTCTTTGGAAGTATGAATGAAAGAAGACTGTCATGAATCTGACTGTAGATTGTCTAGAGTGTTTTAGACATAGCAAAAGTTTGTTGCAGGGTTCATGACTACTGCTATAAGATTAAGAGTATTGGAATAAACTCACGCTCACTTGGATCGCTTCATGGATTTTATCACGAGTGATTGGTGAGACGATAATATCTTATATTCTTGAAACCGAGATGTGTGAGTTGTATCTTGCGAGTCGGTTACACATTGATAATATGTAAACGCACCAGTAACTTGGTGTTATAAAACGTATTGTTGTGTGTGATTCGGTGAGTAAGTGCAAGCGAGCATTGAGTCGAAGTTTATCCGTTCCTTTTACCCAAAGTGGGATAAAAGCGATATTTGTGGGCCCCTCGATGATTTAGTGATGACACCCTAAGCGATTGGCCAAGCCGGGACTAAATTGATGTGTTCAATTGTAGTCTGTTGTCATTCGTCATAAATCGGAAGTCGGGAAACAATATATAGACAGAGAGAATGATTTAAATCCATGTCTCAGTCTATACAATATCAAGAATGGAGGAATATTTGATCCCTTATCTAAAGGAAACGCTTCAGATAAGATCAGAGTTGACAGCGGCTTTTGAAAGCTACGATTGCGGATCAGGATCTGAAGTCATACGCATAATAGTTATTAGACTTATCCAAGTGGGAGACTGTTGGATTAGTGTCTAAGTCCATAACTATTTTGGTATGTACTTGACCCGATGGTGCATGGTCCTTTTGGGTTGCCTTCACCAAAGCAACTTGATGGGATGAATTATGGAGAGAGAGGATTAATTATGATTTATTAATATATTATGAGAATAATATATTAAAGGAGAAATCATATTGTTTAATTAATATTAGTCAACAATTAATTAAGAATTAATTTTGTGGCTAAAAGAGATTAATTAAACTTAGGGGACTAGAACTATCAATTGTGTGATAGTTGAATATTGGGCTAATGGACTCCATATTAGAGGAGTGGACAAATTCTATGGGGAAACCCATTAGAAATCGTCCAAGGCCTCTAAGGAGGGAGTCCATGGGCTGCTTAGGGCCTAAGCAGTCAAATTAGGGTTTCCTTGTTAGATAACCCTAATAGCCTCACTATTTAAGGACCCCTAGGGCACCAAAACGTGGCTAAGAGTTTCCTTAGGGTTTCTAGACGTTTTTGGGTGCCTCTCATCTTCTCCTTCTTCATCCTCTTGCTCTTGGTGTTTGTGAGCCATTAGAGGAGTGACACTTGTGACTCTAAGCTTTCAAAAGTCAATTACAAGAAGGAATAGATTGTTATTACTACATAACAATCAAAGGTAAGATCTAAACCCTATTCTTATGTTAATATCGATTATCACATGCTAGATCTAGGGTTTATGGCTTTGGATGATTATTGAATGTTCATTAGACAAACTAAATCCAAAGCTTTAGGGTTTTCATGTACACCATAGGAATGTTGTAGTGCCTAAAACTCATCAGTGGTATCAGAGCCTAGGGCTGTGTGTTGATGAATCGATGCATAATTGATCGTTTATTGCTTGAAAATCGAATTTTTTTGGGTTCTAACTGGCAGACTCGCCGAGTCCATGAATGGACTCGACGAGTAGGTCCTACTCGACGAGTTCCATTGTGGACTCGACGAGTCCAGGGCTCTGGTGCCGGGATTTTCGAATTTTCTGCCAGATTTTGTCGAGGATAATTGCCAAAACTCGTTTTTCTTGCCAAAATCCGAATTTTTAAGTTTGGAATGGTTATCCTCATCAAAATTGATGGATTTGGTTAAATATGGATAATATAGGATTATTATTAGTCAAATATTTGACCTAGTAAGTTTGAAAAGCTTCAATTTACACCCCTTAGGTTTTATAGTTTAAATTTGAACCTTAAATGTTTTAGTTTTGAAATTTAAATAATTAAACTTAGGGGACTAGAACTATCAATTGTGTGATAGTTGAATATTGGGCTAATGGACTCCATATTAGAGGAGTGGACGAATTCTATGGGGAAACCCATTAGAAATCGTCCAAGGCCTCTAAGGAGGGAGTCCATGGGCTACTTAGGGCCTAAGCAGTCAAATTAGGGTTTCCTTGTTAGATAACCCTAATAGTGTAACATCCGGATTTTTAGGTATGTTATTTTTAATTATTTATTTTTGAGGATCATTGATCTACTCGACGAGTTGGTGCTATGACTCGTCGAGTAGAAGCGGGGTGGCCATGCAAGTTTAATGAACTACTCGACGAGTCCAAGAGTAGACTCGCCGAGTAGGCGTTGTAAGCGGAAACCCTAGATCCCCGAGTTTGGGATCTATTTAAAGGCACTTATAGCCTCATTTGCGGCCACACCTCTCTGAGAAGAAACCCTAAACGCCCCTTGAGCTTGTGAGAGAGTCTTGAGCTTTACTTGAGATTATGAGTGCATTTTGGTGTGATTTTGCAAAGGAAAAGAAGGGTTCCAGCAAGAAGGACCAAAGGAGGTTGTCATTCTGAGATCTTGGAGCAAGGAGCTTCACTTTGAGGTAACAAATCGGCCCTCTCTTTCTGTATGGTGTAGATTTCATGAATCTAGGGTTTCTTGACCCTTGTCTTCAAAGGATTTTGGAGTATTGGAAGTCCCTTTGTGGAATAAGCATTAGATCTGGACCTTAAGAGGTCCAGAGAGTCCCAACCTTCCAGCTTTATGCAGTCCCTTTAGAGTTGTGGACCTTGGTTGCCATTTTAGGAGCTATTTCACCAAAAGAAGCCCTAGGAGTGTTGCATGAGCGTAAAGGTTGGACCTTTACGTAATTATTGGGTACTAGAAGGTCAGATCTACAGGTTAGAGAAGCAGATTTGACCTCAGAAGGTCATTTGAGTAATCTCATGGACGAAACTCGCCGAGTCCATGAGCGGACTCGACGAGTCGGGTCGTGTTGCACCACGATTCGTGATCAGTGGTAACCGTTGAGAAAAAGGTTAACTCGACGAGTCGAGTGAGGCCTTAGGAGGATTCAGAGGACACGTATGGACTCGCCGAGTCACCCGAGTGCACTCGACGAGTCTGGTCAAAGTTGGACCGTTGACTGGGGTTGACTTTTAGGGTTTGGTCAACATTTGGACATTGGACCATTGGAGGGGTAAAATGGTCTTTTCCCCTTCTGAGAGAATATAGGGAGGGATTATTTTAGCCTTTGAGAGCCATATTAATTAGAGATAATTACTTTATGTGATTGGGCAGAGGCTAGATCAGATATTCGAGTTCGATACTTTCCGAGATGACCCGAGGTGAGTCTTCTCACTATACATTACCTAGAGTGGTATCTATGTGCAGACCGGAGGGTCTTATGTGTTATGTGTATGTTTGAGTTTATGTGCATTGTGTTATATGTATGCTATATGTTATATAGACCGGACCGGAGGGTCCAACGATTCAGACCGGACCGGAGGGTCCAACGATTTAGACCGGACCGGAGGGTCCAACGAGCTAGACCGGACTGGAGGGTCCAACGAGCTACGTGATTGGAGGGTCCCGCTGAGACACATTGACCGGAGGGTCATATCGAGTTATAGCCTCGAGTGGCTTATGTGTTTCATGTGTTATTTTGGGGAACTCACTAAGCATTTATGTTTACCGTGTTATGTGATATGTGTTTCAGGTACCAGCGAGGATCGCGGGAAGGCGCCGGCATGATTTGTACACACTGGCAGAGGATTATGTTTTGAGATTCTGGGATATGTTTTATTATGATGACATTTTATACATGAGATTTTGAGAATATTATATGAGTTTTTATTATGTGGAAAAATGAAAAATTGTTTTAAAATTTACGTTGTTACAAATAGCCTCACTATTTAAGGACCCCTAGGGCACCAAAACGTGGCTAAGAGTTTCCTTAGGGTTTCTAGACGTTTTTGGGTGCCTCTCCTCTTCTCCTTCTTCATCCTCTTGCTCTTGGTGTTTGTGAGCCATTAGAGGAGTGACACTTGTGACTCTAAGCTTTCAGAAGTCAATTACAAGAAGGAATAGATTGTTATTACTACATAACAATCAAAGGTAAGATCTAAACCCTATTCTTATGTTAATATCGATTATTACACATGCTAGATCTAGGGTTTATGGCTTTGGATGATTATTGCATGTTCATTAGACAAACTAGATCCAAAGCTTTAGGGTTTGCATGTACACCATAGGAATGTTGTAGTGCCCAAAACCCATCATAAATGTGGTTATTTTGACTTCGATTTCATACGTGGATGAGGTAAGATAAGAAATCTTATTTAATGTAATGTCACGTAAGAAATACGACAAGTTTCTCCGTTTACCGGGTGAATAAGGGTGTAATTAGCCGGTATTTACTAACGTTAAGGACCAATTTAGCACAAAAAAACATGAGTGACTAAATGTGAAAATTGCCAAAACATTGTTGTGCTACAGTGCCAAAAAACTCATTATTAATATTTTAAGAGGATCAAACAGTGAACAAAACTAGGGGTGAGCAAAACCGAAACTGAAAACTTAAAAACCGACAAAACCAATAAAACCAAAACCGGGAAACCGAAATCGAACCCAAACTGTCGGGTTTGTGTTTAAATTTTTAAAAACCAATTTTTTTGGTTTGGGTTAGGTTTGCGCTGTCAAAACCAACCCACTAAAACCGACCCAACCCAATGGTTTTGAAAGCGATCTGAACCCGACCCTAACCGACATAACCCAACCCAACCCAACTATTTCTATGTGATTTTGATTTCCATATTTTGGTTATGAGCTTCAAAACTTGGGAGTTATAATATTTCTTTGAACTATGTGATTGAATTTAGTGTTTTTGGTTGTTTTAAATGGCTTGAAAAAAAAATTAAATTAATTTGTTAGTTTATTTACATTTTATGTGATATGCTATGCATGCTAGAGTAGGCTAGGTGTTCATAGTTAGGACTAGAGTGGGCCTGATTTGTGATGCCTTAGCCTAAGAGTTACTGCTACTATGAGATACTTCGTGAGTGAGTAGGTAGCAGCGAGGAGCCTATGAGTGGTCTACTGGAGAGTAGCCTAAGTTTAGTGAGATATAGAGTACTTGTGATCTGGGATCCTAGGAGGAGGACTTGGGGTGAATACCGATGCGTTGTGGAAGGTAGTATAAGGGCCCGTACTACTGGAAACACCGGATCGGTGAGCAGTCCAAGTAAGAATCCTTAGGGGACTAAAGAACAAGTAGGGTTGAGTATCGAGTGCGAGTATACTCGAGCAAGTCTCTGACTTCTTTTGTGTTGTATTTCAGAGACATCATGGTTGGGACACGCCACCACCCAGGAGGCAGTGGTACCAGTGATGAGGAGATCCGTAGGTTGATTCACGAGGAGGTGGCCGCAGCCATTCGAGCTGAGATTCCTGAGATGTGTGGGTCTATCAAGACCACTTTGATTGAGACGTTTGATGAGCGGTATGCTTCTCTTACCGAGGCTGCTGTTGTCGCAGCCACCGCAGCCGTCGCCGCTGCCAGGCCACAGAGGGGTGACTCGTTGTTGTACCGAGAGTTCAGCAACACGAAGCTACCAGAGTTTGATGGGACTCAGGATCCGATAGTCGCGATGAGGTGGATCTCTGACATTGAGGGATACTTCTACACCTGTTCTTGTCCGGAGCATCTGAGAGTACGGTTCGCGCTGAACCAGCTTCGCTTGGGAGCGAAGGACTGGTGGAAGTTTGTTACGGTAGACTTCACTCCTGCAGAGATTACAGCGGTGACCTGGGAGAGGTTCACCACCATGTTCCGAGATGAGTATGTTCCCCCGGTGGAGAGGGAACGGTTGGCGTAGGAGTTCTTGTCCCTCAAGCAGGGGACGGAGTCCGTGACTGTGATTACACGGATGTTTCATGAGAGGGCGTTGTTTTGCCCTGAGCACGTGTCTACCGAGCAGGCACGTATGAGCCGATATCTGAGCATACTGAGGATGTGTGCTCGAGATCTTCGTTGTTGAGTTCCCGATAGATTTGGTCCCGATTGCAATGGGGGACGTTTGCGTTATAGTGGGTATGGATTGGTTGAGCCGATTTGGGGCGGTTATAGACTACGAGCGGCAGACGGTGTCGATACGAGACCCTAGTGGGGGAGTACAGACTGTATATGGCGAGGGTACCCGATATGGGTCAACATTTTGTTCGGCTGCCAGAGCGAGACAGAGTATACAACAGGGTTGCAGCGGGTTTGTAGCTTATGTGATGGATACACGAGTGGCCGCTGAGAGGCTGAGTTCGGTTGATGATGTTCCGATAGTGCGTGAGTTCCCGGATGTTTTTCCCGAGGAGTTGTCGGGTGTGCCTCCCGAGAGGCAGGTGGAGTTCCGCATCGATTTGGTTCCGGGGGCAGGGCCTATCGCCTTGCGCCGCCAGAGATGCAGGAGTTATCCTCGCAGCTTTAGGAGCTGCTGGGGAAGGGGTTTATTCGACCGAGTAGCTCGCCGTGGGGAGCGCCGATCCTTTTTGTCAAGAAAAAGGATGGTTCACACCGGATGTGCATTGATTACCGGGAGTTGAACAAGTTGACGGTCAAGAACTGTTACCCCTTACCAAGGATCGATGATCTGTTCGATCAATTGCAGGGAGCGTCTTGGTTCTCCAAGATAGATTTGAGGTCTGGATATCATCAGATGAGAGTGCGATATGAGGATATCCAGAAGACGGCGTTCAGGACTCGTTATGGGCATTACGAGTTTGTGGTGATGCCTTTTGGGCTCACCAATGCACCGGCAGCGTTCATGGATCTCATGAACAGGGTGTGCAGGCCGATGTTGGATCGATCGGTGATCGTGTTCATCGACGATATCCTGGTGTATTCGAGATCCCGAGAGCAGCATGAGGAGCATTTGAGGGAGATCCTCGGGGTTTTGAGATCGGAGATGCTTTGCCAAATTCTCCAAGTGTGATTTCTGGTTACGAGAGGTCCAGTTCTTAGGGAATCTCGTTAATCAGAATGGGATATTGGTCGATCTGGCCAAGATTGAGGCAGTGATGAGTTGGGAAGTGCCGAGGTCCCCCACCGAGATCAGGAGTTTTCTGGGGTTGGCCGGCTACTATCAGAGATTTATCAAGGATTTCTCCAAGATTGTCATGCCACTCACCAGGTTGACCCGGAAGGGCGTTGCTTTTACGTGGGGTCCAGAGCAGCAGACCTCGTTTGAGATTCTTCGCCAGAAGCTATGCGAGGCCCCGGTGTTAGCCCTTCCAGAGGGAATGGAGGATTTCGTGGTGTATTGTGACGTATCGATATCAGGGTTGGGTGCGGTGCTTATGCAGAGAGGGCACGTGGTAGCGTACGCATCGAGGCAGCTGAAGCCTCACGAGGTGAGGTATCCCACCCACAATTTGGAGTTCGGGGCTGTGGTGTTCGCCCTCAAGATATGGCGTCATTATCTGTATGGGGTTCGTTGTATCATATACACGGACCACAAGAGTTTGAAGTACTTGATGGATCAGCCCAACCTGAACATGCGCCAGAGAAGATGGTTGGATGTGGTAAAGGATTATGACTGCGAGATCCTGTACCACCCGGGCAAGGCTAACGTTGTAGCCGATGCTCTGAGCCGAAGGGCGGATAGTGCCCCGATTCGAGACATGTGTATGAGGATGACGGTGATGACTCCGGTGTTGGATACCATCCGAGAGGCCCAGGAAGAGGCTGTGAGACCGGAGAATCGCAAAAGGGAGCGGGTGATTGGACAGGTGTCCGAGTTTGTGACGGATAGCCGAGGGCTCATAACCTTTTGTGGTCGGATTTGGGTGCCGTATACGGGCGTGGCACATAGCACCTTGATGGAGGAGGCGCATAGATCGAGATTCTCGATCCATCCCGGGGCCACGAAGATGTATTTGGACCTGAAGAGAGACTATTGGTGGCCCTGTATGAAGAGGGATGTTGCATGGGTAGTAGAGAGGTGTTTGACCTGTCGGCGGGTCAAGGCCGAGCACCAGCGCCCGCATGGCAAGTTGCAGCCACTGAAGGTTCCCCAGTGGAAGTGGGAATAGATTTCTATAGATTTTATCACCAAATTGCCGACGACCGCGAGGAGTGTTGATACAATTTGGGTGATTGTGGACCGGCTAACGAAGAGCGCTCACTTCCTTGCTATCAGTGAGAGCTCTTTTGCGGAGAGGCTGGCAGAGATATATGTGAGGGAGGTGGTGTCGCGGCACGGAGTGCCGGTCTCGATTGTGTCAGATCGAGACGTACATTTCACTTCCAGATTATGGAAGAAGTTCCATGAGGAGTTGGGTACGAGATTGCATTTCAGCACTGCTTACCACCCCCGGACGGACGGACAGAGTGAGCAGACGATTCAGACACTTGAGGATATGCTTCGAGCATGTGTTATGGACTTTGGTGGAAGTTGGGATACATACCTACTTTTGGCTGAGTTTTCCTACAACAACAGCCACCATTCGAGTATTGGTATGCCTCCCTTCGAGCTTTTGTATGGGAGGAGGTGTCGAACTCCCATCTGTTGGGGAGAGGTAGGGTAGCGAGTGACGGGTAGCACTGAGATAGTGCTTAAGACGATTGAGCAGATACAACAGGTCAGACAGAGGTTACTGACAGCCCAGAGCCGTCAGAAGAGTTATGCGGATAGACGGTGATCCGAGCTCGAGTTCCAGGTTGGAGATTTCGTACTCCTGAAGGTATCTCCTTGGAAAGGAGTGATCCGATACAGGAAGAGGGGCAAGCTGGGGCCCCGATACATTGGTCCGTTCAGGGTGACCGCGAGGGTAGGTAAGGTAGCATACCATCTGGAGCTACCCGAGGAGTTGAGTCAGATCCATGTATCCCAGTTGAGGAAGTGTATAGCCGATGAAACGGCGGTTGTGCCGCTAGAGGATATTCAGGTGGACGCGAGTTTGAATTACATTGAGAGGCTGATCGCGATCTTGGATCAGAAGATCAAGGTGCTGAGGAACAAGGAGGTGCCCCTGGTTCAGGTCCAGTGGCAACATCGGAGAGGGTCCGAGCTGACTTGGGAACCGGAGTCAGAGATGCAGGAGCAGCATCTAGAGTTGTTTGCAGAGTAAGACTTCGAGGGCGAAGTCTGATTCTAGTGGGGGAGAATTGTAACATCCGGATTTTCAGGTATGTTATTTTTAATTATTTATTTTTGAGGATCATTGATCTACTCGACGAGTTGGTGCTATGACTCGTTGAGTAGAAGCGGGGTGGCCACGCAAGTTTAATGAACTACTCGACGAGTCCAAGAGTAGACTCGCCGAGTAGGCGCTGTAAGTGGAAACCCTAGATCCCCGGGTTTGGGACCTATTTAAAGGCACTTATAGCCTCATTTGCGGCCACACCTCTCTGAGAAGAAACCCTAAACGCCCCTTGAGCTTGTGAGAGAGTCTTGAGCTTTACTTGAGATTGTGAGTGCTTTTTGGTGTGATTTTGCAAAGGAAAAGAAGGGTTCCAGCAAGAAGGACCAAAGGAGGTTGTCATTCTGAGATCTTGGAGCAAGGAGCTTCACTTTGAGGTAACAAATCGGCCCTCTCTTTCTGTATGGTGTAGATTTCATGAATCTAGGGTTTCTTGACCCTTGTCTTCAAAGGATTTTGGAGTATTGGAAGTCCCTTTGTGGAATAAGCATTAGATCTGGACCTTAAGAGGTCCAAAGAGTCCCCACCTTCCAGCTTTATGCAGTCCCTTTAGAGTTGTGGACCTTGGTTGCCATTTTAGGAGCTATTTCACCAAAAGAAGCCCTAGGAGTGTTGCATGAGCGTAAAGGTTGGACCTTTACATAATTATTGGGTACTAGAAGGTCAGATCTATAGGTTAGAGAAGCAGATCTGACCTCAGAAGGTCATTTGAGTAATCTCATGGACGAAACTCGCCGAGTCCATGAGCGGACTCGACGAGTCGGGTCGTGTTGCACCACGATTCGTGATCAGTGGTAACCGTTGAGAAAAAGGTTAACTCGACGAGTCGAGTGAGGCCTTAGGAGGATTCAGAGGACACGTATGGACTCGCCGAGTCACCCGAGTGCACTCGACGAGTCTGGTCAAAGTTGGACCGTTGACTGGGGTTGACTTTTAGGGTTTGGTCAGCATTTGGACATTGGACCATTGGAGGGGTAAAATGGTCTTTTCCCCTTCTGAGAGAATATAGGGAGGGATTATTTTAGCCTTTGAGAGCCATATTAATTAGAGATAATTACTTTATGTGATTGGGCAGAGGCTAGATCAGATATTCGAGTTCGAGACTTTCCGAGATTACCCGAGGTAAGTCTTCTCACTATACATTACCTAGAATGGTATCTATGTGCAGACCGGAGGGTCTTATGTGTTATGTGTATGTTTGAGTTTATGTGCATTGTGTTATATGTATGCTATATGTTATATAGACCGGACCGGAGGGTCCAACGATTCAGACCGGACCGGAGGGTCCAACGATTTAGACCGGACCGGAGGGTCCAACGAGCTAGACCGGACTGGAGGGTCCAACGAGCTACGGGATTGGAGGGTCCCGCTGAGACACATTGACCGGAGGGTCATATCGAGTTATAGCCTCGAGTGGCTTATGTGTTTCATGTGTTATTTTGGGGAACTCACTAAGCATTTATGTTTACCGTGTTATGTGATATGTGTTTCAGGTACCAGCGAGGATCGCGGGAAGGCGCCGGCATGATTTGTACACACTGGCAGAGAATTATGTTTTGAGATTCTGGGATATGTTTTATTATGATGACATTTTATACATGAGATTTTGAGAATATTATATGAGTTTTTATTATGTGGAAAAATGAAAAATTGTTTTAAAATTTACGTTGTTACAAATAGCCTCACTATTTAAGGACCCCTAGGGCACCAAAACGTGGCTAAGAGTTTCCTTAGGGTTTCTAGACGTTTTTGGGTGCCTCTCCTCTTCTCCTTCTTCATCCTCTTGCTCTTGGTGTTTGTGAGCCATTAGAGGAGTGACACTTGTGACTCTAAGCTTTCAGAAGTCAATTACAAGAAGGAATAGATTGTTATTACTACATAACAATCAAAGGTAAGATCTAAACCCTATTCTTATGTTAATATCGATTATTACACATGCTAGATCTAGGGTTTATGGCTTTGGATGATTATTGCATGTTCATTAGACAAACTAGATCCAAAGCTTTAGGGTTTGCATGTACACCATAGGAATGTTGTAGTGCCCAAAGCCCATCATAAATGTGGTTATTTTGACTTCGATTTCATACGTGGATGAGGTAAGATAAGAAATCTTATTTAATGTAATGTCACGTAAGAAATACGACAAGTTTCTCCGTTTACCGGGTGAATAAGGGTGTAATTAGCCGGTATTTACTAACGTTAAGGACCAATTTAGCACAAAAAAACATGAGTGACTAAATGTGAAAATTGCCAAAACATTGTTGTGCTACAGTGCCAAAAAACTCATTATTAATATTTTAGGAGGATCAAACAGTGAACAAAACTAGGGGTGAGCAAAACCGAAACTGAAAACTTAAAAACCGACAAAACCAATAAAACCAAAACCGGGAAACCGAAATCGAACCCAAACTGTCGGGTTTGTGTTTAAATTTTTAAAAACCAATTTTTTTGGTTTGGGTTAGGTTTGCGCTGTCAAAACCAACCCACTAAAACCGACCCAACCCAATGGTTTTGAAAGCGATCTGAACCCGACCCTAACCGACATAACCCAACCCAACCCAACTATTTCTATGTGATTTTGATTTCCATATTTTGGTTATGAGCTTCAAAACTTGGGAGTTATAATATTTCTTTGAACTATGTGATTGAATTTAGTGTTTTTGGTTGTTTTAAATAGCTTGAAAAAAAATTAAATTAATTTGTTAGTTTATTTACATTTTATGTGATATGCTATGCATGCTAGAGTAGGCTAGGTGTTCATAGTTAGGACTAGAGTGGGCCTGATTTGTGATGCCTTAGCCTAAGAGTTACTGCTACTATGAGATACTTCGTGAGTGAGTAGGTAGCAGCGAGGAGCCTATGAGTGGTCTACTGGAGAGTAGCCTGAGTTTAGTGAGATATAGAGTACTTGTGATCTGGGATCCTAGGAGGAGGACTTGGGGTGAATACCGATGCGTTGTGGAAGGTAGTATAAGGGCCCGTACTACTGGAAACACCGGATCGGTGAGCAGTCTAAGTAAGAATCCTTAGGGGACTAAAGAACAAGTAGGGTTGAGTATCGAGTGCGAGTATACTCGAGCAAGTCTCTGACTTCTTTTGTGTTGTATTTCAGAGACATCATGGTTGGGACACGCCACCACCCAGGAGGCAGTGGTACCAGTGATGAGGAGATCCGTAGGTTGATTCACGAGGAGGTGGCCGCAGCCATTCGAGCTGAGATTCCTGAGATGTTTGGGTCTATCAAGACCACTTTGATTGAGACGTTTGATGAGCGGTATGCTTCTCTTACCGAGGCTGATGTTGTCGCAGCCACCACAACCGTCGCCGCTGCCAGGCCACAGAGGGGTGACTCGTTGCTGTACCGAGAGTTCAGCAACACGAAGCTACCAGAGTTTGATGGGACTAAGGATCCGATAGTCGCGATGAGGTGGATCTCTGACATTGAGGGATACTTCTACACCTGTTCTTGTCCGGAGCATCTGAGAGTACGGTTCGCGCTGAACCAGCTTCGCTTGGGAGCGAAGGACTGGTGGAAGTTTGTTACGGTAGACTTCACTCCTGCAGAGATTACAGCGGTGACCTGGGAGAGGTTCACCACCATGTTCCGAGATGAGTATGTTCCCCCGGTGGAGAGGGAACGGTTGGCGCAGGAGTTCTTGTCCCTCAAGCAGGGGACGGAGTCCGTGACTGTGATTACACGTATGTTTCATGAGAGGGCGTTGTTTTGCCCTGAGCACGTGTCTACCGAACAGGCACGTATGAGCCGATATCTGAGCATACTGAGGATGTGTGCTCGAGATCTTCGGTGTTGAGTTCCCGATAGATCTGGTCCCGATTGCAATGGGGGACGTTTGCGTTATAGTGGGTATGGATTGGTTGAGCCAATTTGGGGCGGTTATAGACTACGAGCGGCAGACGGTGTCGATACGAGACCCTAGTGGGGGAGTACAGACTGTATATGGCGAGGGTACCCGATGTGGGTCAGCATTTTGTTCGGCTGCCAGAGCGAGACAGAGTATACAGCAGGGCTGCAGCGGGTTTGTAGCTTATGTGATGGATACATGAGTAGCCGCTGAGAGGCCGAGTTCGGTTGATGATGTTCCGATAGTGCGTGAGTTCCCGGATGTTTTTCCCGAGGAGTTGCCGGGTGTGCCTCCCGAGAGGCAGGTGGAGTTCCGCATCGATTTGGTTCCGGGGGCAGCGCCTTATCGCCTTGCGCCGCCAGAGATGCATGAGTTACCCTCGCAGCTTTAGGAGCTGCTGGGGAAGGGGTTTATTCGACCGAGTAGCTCGCCATGGGGAGCGCCGATCCTTTTTGTCAACAAAAAGGATGGTTCACACCGGATGTGCATTGATTACTGGGAGTTGAACAAGTTGACGGTCAAGAACTGTTACCCCTTACCAAGGATCGATGATCTGTTCGATCAATTGTAGGGAGCGTCTTGGTTCTCCAAGATAGATTTGAGGTCTGGATATCATCAGATGAGAGTGCGAGATGAGGATATCCATAAGACGGCGTTCAGGATTCGTTATGGGCATTACGAGTTTGTGGTGATGCCTTTTGGGCGCACCAATGCACCGGCAGCGTTCATGGATCTCATGAACAGGGTGTGCAGGCCGATGTTGGATCGATCGGTGATCGTGTTAATCGACGATATCCTGGTGTATTCGAGATCCCGAGAGCAGCATGAGGAGCATTTGAGGGAGATCCTCGGGGTTTTGAGATCGGAGATGCTTTACGCCAAATTCTCCAAGTGTGATTTCTGGTTACGAGAGGTCCAGTTCTTAGGGAATCTCGTTAATCAGAATGGGATATTGGTCGATCCGGCCAAGATTGAGGCAGTGATGAGTTGGGAAGTGCCGAGGTCCCCCACCGAGATCAGGAGTTTTCTGGGGTTGGCCGGCTACTATCAGAGATTTATCAAGGATTTCTCCAAGATTGTCGTGCCACTCACCAGGTTGACCCGGAAGGGCGTTGCTTTTACGTGGGGTCCAGAGCAGCAGACCTCGTTTGAGATTCTTCGCCAGAAGCTATGCGAGGCCCCGGTGTTAGCCCTTCCAGAGGGAATGGAGGATTTCGTGGTGTATTGTGACGCATCGATATTAGGGTTGGGTGTGGTGCTTATGCAGAGAGGGCACGTGGTAAATTTTTAAAAACCAATTTTTTTAAAAACCAATTTTTTTGGTTTGGGTTAGGTTTGCGCTGTCAAAACCAACCCACTAAAACCGACCCAACCCAATGGTTTTGAAAGCGATCTGAACCCGACCCTAACCGACATAACCCAACCCAACCCAACTATTTCTATGTGATTTTGATTTCCATATTTTGGTTATGAGCTTCAAAACTTGGGAGTTATAATATTTCTTTGAACTATGTGATTGAATTTAGTGTTTTTGGTTGTTTTAAATGGCTTAAAAAAATTAAATTAATTTGTTAGTTTATTTACATTTTCTGAAAAAATAGGTTTAAACCCAAAACACGTGAACCCATGGGTTGAACCCATAAACCGAGAAACCGAACCTAGAAACCGAGAAACCGAACCCGGTCAGAAACAGAATCCATTGGGTTCTAAAATCCAAAAACTGAAATATGCGAGTTGGGTTCGGTTTTACCCCAAAACCGACCCAATCTGACCCATGCTCACCCCTAACCAAAACAAATATAGGAGGAATAATACCCCTAACTACGCACCTTGTGAGGGAACCTTAAAGGCTTACCCTCGATTTTAGAGTGAGCATAAGATAGAGAAAGAGCATGTTGGAGGCGGCAGCAACATTGTGGTAAGTGAACAAGAAGACAGACAAGAAAGGGAGACAAAAGACAATTCTAGTCATATGTTAAGAAGAAGAGCTGGATGTAGGTTAGGGTTTGGGTTTTATAGGTATATGGCAGATAAAGGAGAGGTGGTGGTCTTTCCCGAGAGGGAAATCCAAATATCGGCTAGAGGTTCGGGTTTTGCATGGAGAGGGCGGATGAAGGAGAGGTTAAGGCTTCCCAGCGAGAGAAATTGATGTTCGGGGAGAGGAAAGATATGAGATCAAGATAAAAGTGTGGGGTTGTGGATCTTTTTGGTTATATAATTTTTTATTTTATCAAATAATAATATAATTAAAATGATAAAAAATGTTTAAATAACTATATAAGCGTAGAAGGATCATTTAATGTAGGTCAGGCACCAAACACGTGTTAGAAAGTTGGGGTATAGAAATGCTTGGAAATTCGAAGAATCGTGTTAAACACTTTCAGATTAAAGTATTTGGGTGGTACTCCCAATATTCTTTAATCGGATAAGACTCGGAGAGACAAGAACCGAGAGTGTTTTGATGATGTTTTTGTATGTACCTGAAAAATGAGACCAAAACCGACTTTAAGATAGATCTCTGTCTGAAAATTGTCATATGATAGTTTCAAACTGTCACAAACCACCAAAAACGGTCATAAAAACGGGTATTTGAATAAAATTCAAAAAGTCAAAATCTGCCCCTTGGACCCCGTCAGGGGCTGCCGCCCCTTAGACTCCGCTCGCAGGGGCGCTGCCCCCGAACCCCCATTCGTTCAGGGGTTTCGCCCCTAAATGACAGTGTACTTTGAAACTTGATCAAACTTAAACAAGTGTGTACTCCACATCTTCCTTACTTGTTTAATATTTATCAATATCACTTTTTGTCAACAAAGTAATCTCATTACACTTAAATAACATTGATGATAACAAATCACCAACAACACGCAACTAAAAACCGTCTGAGTTATAAAAAAAATGATGACCAAACGCATATATTACTCCAAACCACAAGGACTATCCGTATAATTCACTTTTTATTCTATTGTATCCAAAAATTTGTTTCATAGGGACTATCGATATAATTCACTCTTTAACGCTATGTAAATAGTCTTTATTCAACTTTTTACTATTTTTAACATATGTCTAATTGATTGATTATATGTGTTTAAACAATGTTATTTCTACAAGACATCTTTGAACATCAAGCACAGATTAGCATCGGATGTGATATATTCAAGAAGTCTATGTGGCTGCATATCCTAGAACCTTTTGGTCTTTGGCTGCATAAGGACTATGTTTTGGTCTTTGGCAGCATTTGGACTGAAATGATAATTTTTGGCCAAGTATAAGGACTATTTTCTTAATTTACTCTATAACCAATAAACTTTATCTGACTTGCCGACATTTTACCCTCCTTTTTCTTTTTATTTCCTTAAGCCCCTTTATGCATGAAAAGTCAAATAGTCAAATGTTATTACGTCTGCTGTATAATTTTCCGGCTTAGACTAACATTTGGTCAATTCCAGCCAAGCTACTCTTTCCCCTTCAAACTTTATATTATAGAATTCTTTCAATTCTGGCATTTGGCTCTTTAATTCGGTCTTTAATTCTTTATCCACCTAACTTTCGTTTCTTTTTCATTTCCCCCTTCTATATATCAGTTTTGTCAAATTTAGCCCTCTTCATTAGTTTCTGCTCTTTTGTGAATAATTTATGAATACCTGGAGTTTTTTTTCACGGACACTTGGCCCCATTAAGTTTGACAGTTTGCAGCAACTTTTCTAAAACATTTTCATGGAAATGATGGATTCCATATGAGATAGCTTTTAGGCTTAACATCTTTGTTTTCTACAGTCTTTTATTTAAACTATACAAAGACCAATGTTGACATTGGGGTACTTTCTCATAAATCAGAATTGGTTGAGAAATTTCAATTTTTGTTTCGGTTTGTTTACACTATTTAAAGTTTTTAACAACTTCTTGACCAATTTACCTTCTTTTCATACCATGTTGATATGACATAACATTTAGACGTCATCCTATTGTTTTAGAAGCATGTAAACTGTTAAAACAATATTCACACCTTGTTACATATTCCAAAACAAAACCCATTTACAAGAATTATATAAAATTTATTTGTAGTTTTATCGAAAACTTATATTGTATTACCTTTAACTAAAACTAATGATTTCATATACATTTGTTTTTACTAAGCCTTTGTGTTAGCTTTTGATGATAATAAACTGATTGGGTTGTCTTTTACTATTAGGGTGAAGGGAGCCCACCAAACCCTCCGAAGCCGTTGAAGCCAGCTTTCCCAAGGTGGACGGAGCACTGTTCCCAGAGTGCTACTAAAGCCAACCCACCTCACTCCCCCACTCGACTCCCTTCAACCTTAGGGTTAATGTCTTAAAATGACAAACAATAGTATTCAGTTTGATCTTTTGGTATCTTTTAATTGTATCCTATAATAAACTTTTTTTGGGATTTCATCATATAATTGGAGTGGATTTCAATCGGATAATTTTGTCGTATTTGATGTCATAGTGGACCCAATTTAGCATCATGTAGACATAAAGTAAACAAACTTTGTTATGTTGGATGCCAGCTTCGATAATTGTTTATGGGTCTGTCGACTCAAGTACAACAATATGAACAAGCCTAAAGAAAGTTAAATACTATCGATTTATGACATTAACCCTTATTAAATAAATCTTTGGATTGAAATGTTAAATATAAAGAATAAATCATATGTTTTTAAATCGATGTTAAGAGTCAATATTTAACGTTTACATTCATATAAATAAGTTGGTCAATAAATAAAAAAATCATATTACGAAAAATTCAACTATATTGTAGTTAATTAGGTCTTTATTCAATTATAAACTTATTATAACCAATATCATTGATATCTATTAAAAATTATTCTCTATCAGATAATAATTAATTACATATATATTTTTACGTGTTGTCAGACTTATTTTATTTGTAGTATTCCCCGTCTCCGAGTAGTTGGAGGTTATAGTCAAACTTTTAGAAAGATTTTAAAATTACAATTTTGCCCCTTCGGTCTTTATATATACCTCATCAATTTCCTCCGTCTCCCAATTTCTACCTCGTCCCTAGATCTCACTATTGACTTTTCTCTCTCTAAACTCTAAAGCCTCCACTAATTAAACATGATGCAGATCGGAGCAACACTTCCGGCGAACAATTTTAATATGTTTCAGGCGAGAAGCTCCACTACCGGTGGCTTCAATTATGGATCACTGTTGAACTCTTCAGCAAGAGGTTGTTCTACAAAGAGCATGATGAAAACCACCACCGTGTCGACCACCAGATCAACCCGGCAACACCTCTCTAATCTTGACAAACTGCTGGGTACAGAACCTAAGGTGATTCTGAACGAGCCGGAAGTGGTTAAGGAGGAGATTTCTGATAATGGGGCGTTGGATAATAGAGGAAAAGGTCTCTTGGGAGGGCTGAATCTGAGTCAGATTTGGCCGGAAAACAAAGTGGCGGAGGAGATGTCTCCGCGGCATCTCAACCGCTTGCGGCGGCTGTTGTCAAAAAACGGTATTGAGTATTCTCCCCGGAATAGTTTAGCTTCCCGGTGGAGGGAGTATCACGGGAGCAATAACTGGTCCGGTTTACTTGACCCGCTTGATGAAAATCTCCGGCGAGAGATGATCCGATACGGCGAGTTTATTCAAGCTGCTTACCATTGTTTTCATTCTGATCCCGCCATGTCAGCAGACGAATCTCCATCCCCACGCCACGTGGCTTTGCCTGACAAGTCTTACCGAGTCACCAAGAATCTTTACGCAACCTCGTCTGTTGGGTTGCCGAAGTGGGTGGACAAGCTGGCACCAGGGCTTGATTGGATGAGTCAGCGGAGTAGTTGTATTGGTTACGTGGCAGTTTGTGATGATCAAAGAGAGATATCACGTATGGGAAGGAGGGATATAGTGATATCTCTTCGTGGGACTGCCACGTGTCTTGAATGGGTTGAAAACATGCGGGACCTACTCGTTCAGGTACCTGGAGAAAAAAACGGGCAACCGAAAGTCGAATGCGGGTTTTTAAGCCTGCATAAAACTACTGGCGCCCATGTTCCTAGTCTTGCTGACTCGGTAGTCGAAGAAATTAAAAGATTGATAGAGTTATATAAAGGTGAAACCCTTAGTATTACGGTGACAGGTCATAGTCTAGGTGCTGCTTTAGCACTATTGGTGGCTGACGACTTAAGCACTCATGTGAAAGACGTGCCACCAATAGCTGTCTATAGCTTTGGAGGCCCTCGTGTTGGAAACCGTGGCTTTGCAAAACGTTTAAGTTCCAAAAATGTGAAAGTACTACGAATTGTGAACTCTCAAGATTTGATCACTCGTGTCCCGGGAATGTTTGTAAGTGAAGAGCTAGATAAAAAGCTAAGAGAGTCATGTGTTGCTAACAAGGTGTTGAACATGCTTGATAACAACATGCCATGGGCATATGCACATGTTGGGACAGAGCTGAGAGTTGACACCAAAAAATCTCCTTACTTGAAGCCAGATGCTGATGTGGCATGTTGTCATGACTTGGAAGCGTATTTGCACTTGGTGGATGGGTTTTTGGCATCGAATTGTCCATTTAGGGCAAATGCGAAGAGAAGCTTGGCGAAATTGGTTCTTGAACAAAACACAAATATGAAGAAGTTGTATACAAGCAAGGCACAAGGTCTAAAGTTAAATCTTGAAAGAGATATGCAAATGTCGAATTGTTTGCCGAGTCCATCTTAATAACACCATTAAATAGTTTTTTACATGTAATGTAATTTCTTTTTTCAAGGAGTATGAAATATTCTTCTTGTGTGTATATTCTTTTAGTATAGAACCATAACTGATATTAGTTGGTATGATAAAATCAATGATCCATACCAGGTCTAAATTTTGTGACTTTTTATGTATTACTATATAAGAAGCAAATTAATTTTCTATGTTACATAAGGTGTAATCGCTTTACTTCAATTAAATTTTACTATCCATTAGTATACATGAAGGATATTACTAAAAGTGAAAGTTCTTTGATATTCTAGGCTTGGACTTAAAGGAACGAGTATGTTGGTTAGGTGATTTATTGTTTACGTGTAAAGATTAGAAAAGGGTTTTGATTAATTTATATAGGGCTAAGGGGTTCGGGTGTGGTGAACACCCCCCCCCCCCCCCCCCACACACACACATTTCTTTAACTACAAAAACCAAGCATCACAGTGAACTTTCATCGCACTTCTCTCCCTCTCTTCTCTCACTCTATGTTTTTTCCACTTGTACTGTACAAATGCCTACTCCATATTTAACAGGTAAGAGTATGAGGTGATCATTTCCTAAGTGAGTACCACATATGCTCCTAGCCTAAGTGATAGTGGGAAAGGAGAAATAGTTGTTTCATTTTTCTTGTCCATCTTATTTCTACATAAACAAGGACACCAAGGTATACATAAAAATCTAGGGTTTAAAATCGATCCAAATTTTTCCGTGAATTGGTTTTTGAGATGAGCAACATAAATGTTATTTTTGGGTCCAATATGTTGAAAAATTATCAAAGTCGTTAATCTTATTTTTGGTGTTTATTTCATCAATAAAGAGATCTATACCTTGTAGAGGTTTTAAAACCTCCATTTAAGGTTGTCCAACTAATGCCAAGACACCATCATATTAGTAGTGATATGCAATGTTGCTCCCCTACCTTTCTGATTATAGTTGATAATGGGTCAATTTTAGTTATATTTAAATTCAACAAATTTATTACATAGGTTGATAATTTCAATCTAACCCAATATATTTTTACTTAAGTGAAGATTTTCAACTCAACCAATATGTTATATAAATAAGTTAACATTGGGTTGACATGTTTTATGTATTTCGAGCAATATAAAGTGTGATTGAGTAGTGATGTCTGGAGTGTGTAATGTTATGGCGCCAAAGTTAGATATAGAAATTAAAGTTACGTTTTTTAACATAAATAATAATATAACACAATGGTCAAAGTATAAATAATAGTATTCAGATATAAAATTATATATATATATATATATATATATATATATATTGTAACATCCGTCTCTCGAGGTATTATTTAATTTAAGTAATTAATATTTGTTAATTGGACTAATAATGGGACAAGTGGATTTTTGGAATGAACCTTAAGCAAGTGGGCCGAGAACTTGGGCTGCCCATAAGACGTACGTTGGGCGTAGCCTCAGTGTACGCGGGGCGTAGAGGCGCCTAGGATGCGGGGGACGCGCACACGTACGCACAGTGTACGTGAGCAGATGCCAAAACCCTAATTTTTAGGGTTTAAGACATATAAATACCCCATTATAGCCCCCCTGGCCTCCTTACCAGTCTCTTACCCTCAGAAACCCCTAATTTGCCTTCATACTCCATTGTTGTGTGTGTTTGACCTTTTGAGCTCATTATTGGTGAAGAAAGGCTTGGAAGAAGAGAAGAATAGTTGAAGAAGAAGAACTTGAGTATCTTGAGCTCAAGGATCTGGGACTATTTCATCTTTTGGCACTCAAAGGAGGTATAAAGCTCCTAACTTTCCTCTTTGAAGCTTAGATCTAGGATTATGGAGATTTGGACCTTTTTAGGTCCAAAGGTTGGATCTTTGTCATGCAACTTCGTTTTTGAGCTTAGGGTTGCCACCCTTGGAGCTCCAAGCCTTCCTTAAGCAGTAAAGTTTCAACCTTTAAGGCCTTTATGAAACCATGCATGAGATCTAGCCATTTCTATGAAGTTAGTTGCTATTATTCAATGTTTGGGCTCATTTGGTGGGTTGAAAGCCACCAAGTGATCAACTTTATGGATTAAGACATTAAAGAGGACTTAGATCTGTAATTATAGCCTTTGTATTAGAGTATTAAGCACTTAATGGGAAAAGTGACTTAACAGGGAAGTACGTTGGGTGTACATGCAGGTACGCGCAGCGTACAGAGGAGTACGCCCCGCGTACTCAACAGATATGGGTTTGGCGTGTTTTGGGTCTCAGTTTGGCCCATACCTTGGATTTTGGGCCTTAGAGGGCTAGGTCTGGACTATTGGGCCCTGTGGCCCACTGTGGAGTTTAGTTTTGGGCCCGAGAATTTGGAATTTGAAGCATTGGGCCTTTTGGGCCATATTGGGCCATTCGAGATTATTCATTTTTGGGCTAAGGAATTATTGAACTTGTGAAAAGGACCATTTGAAGTGGTGGGCCCAATTTATAAATTTGGGCCATTAGTGGGCCTTAGGGAGCCTTGATGGGCCATGGGTGCACTGGGTTAATAAATTAGAATTGGGCCTTAAGAATGGTTCAAGTTGGGACAAGGGGGTAAAATGGTCATTTTACCTTAAGTAGTGTTATAGATTCTGAATGAGTATTATTATGATTATGATAGCGGGGAGTCATCGGAGCAGCTGTTAGAGATTACTTCCCGTGAGATTCGACATTGAGCTTCACGAGGTGAGTTTCCATCCAGTAGGAGTGGGTCTACGACCACAATGTCGGCCCACTAGTAGGAGTTGGTTGATAGATGATTGTCTTTGTGATAATTATCTAGGTTTGCTACTACCTGATATGTTTTATGTGATTAGCATGATATGATATATGTGATAGGGGTAGTAGGGGGATTAGTCCCGGTTACCGGTTGAAAGATACCGAAGGGGTCGTCAGAACCCACGCATGTCTAGTAGTATGTTCATGATATTTTCTTATGTGGTAGTGGTAGGGGTGAAATAGTCCCCGATTACCGGTTGAAAGATACTGAAGGGGAGGTCAGCTCCCGGATACCGGTTGAAAGATACCGAAGGGGAGGTCAGTTCCCGGATACCGGTTGAAAGATACCAAAGAGAATTCCAGCTTCCGGTCATTCCAATCAGATACCGGTTGAAAGATACCGATGGATGGCCAATATATGTTTATGGTATGTGCTATAATGGGAGGACTCACTAAGCTTCGTGCTTCCAGTTTTCGATTTTGTTTCAGGTACCTCTTCAGCGAAAGGGAAGGAGCCGGCACGGTAGCAGCGCATCGCACACATATGATTTCCGCATTTTGAGATCCATGGGATTGTACTCTGACATTATTACTATTTTATGCTATGGTTTTTGAGACACGTGACTGAGGTTTATGAAATGATATGAATCGTTGATGTTTTTCAGTAAACTGTTTTATAAATTACTTAATTAAAAAAAAAATTGGTCTAGAAAATTGGGATGTTACAAGTTGGTATCAGAGCCTTGGTTTGAGGGATTCAGACACACCTTCGGGGGTGTCTGGACTCAAATTGAGGGTTTGAAAGATTTTTATAACGAAGTATTTTTCTAAAATTTAAAATAAGGAGTTTTGAGAAAGAACAAGGTGTGTGATGCGTGCGACTGGCCGAGCTCAAGTAAGTTTTCCCCAAGATACCCATACATGTTATGTTACGATATGATATGCTTATAAGAATTGCATGCTAGATTAGGGCTAAGGATCTAGGAATGATGCCTTATATGCCTATTGCCTGTGTATGAGAACTGCATGCTAGATTAGGGCTAAGGATCTAGGGAGATGCCTTATGTGCCTACTATATGTGCTTATTTAGTTATATGCTAGAACTGATTAGTCAGTAATATGATGGCCTGAATAGGACATGCTTGGTATGGTTACTCAATGCTTGAATGTTGCGTGCTTTGTACTTTTAGGAGTTCTAGTTATATTTAACTAACTAGTAAACGAATACGTTAAGTTACATATTGCGAGGACTAAATAATTTCAGAAGGTTAGGTCTAGCCCTATTTCGCAGCTCTTGTTTGAGCCCAACCGTTGTAGGGTAGGGCCTCTCATTCGAAGAATTATCTGGTCTTAGTGATATGTAATGGTATTCGCGAGCTAGTTAGGTAAAGGTAGCATGGATTCATTATGCAGCTGATGGCGGAGAGTAGGTCGGAGAGTTACCCTAGGGTAAGCCTAGGATAAGATTAGTGCAGCGAGTAGTAGTAGTGAAAGGGACTTGGTGAAGTCAAGGCAATCCTTGAGGAAAGTACGGATAGATGTGGAAGGTAGTATGGGCCCGTACTACTAAAAGCAGATGATCCGTACTCGAGTCAAGGAGGGCCGAGATAGAACCAGGGAACTTGTAGTATGTGAGGCCTCCTGAAGTTATGGATGACCCTTACGGTTATGTGTTTTGTTTCAGAATGGTGATGATTACGCATCATGGAGGAGGAGGTTCAGGACTGGGATCAGGATCATGATCGGGTTCGGGATCAGGTGTCGAGCCAGTTGATGAGAGGTTACATGAGTTCATTGCTTCTGAGATCACTAGAGGCATCCTTGAGTCGACCCCGATGATTTTCGGGTCGATCAAGGAAGGGATTATTGAGCTGATGGAGGATCGCCTCAGGGAGTTTAGGAGTGACTGGGCGGCTAGCCAGTCAGGGGCGCACACACTGTCCTTTAAGGACTTCAGGGGATGCGGTGCGCCAGACTTCCACGGGGTGAAGGACTCCGTTGTTGCCAGGAGATGGATTGCGGACATGGAGTCTTCTCAGCTGACTAGCTTCTGCCCTGAGGGGTTGAAGGTTCGGTATGTTGCTGGATGTTTAAGGGACAGGGATAGAGATTGGTGGGAGTCAGTTGGTGATTCTTTGGGAGACTCAGCCGTTGAGGCTATGACCTGGTCGGACTTTGTGACCAGTTTTAGGGTTGAGTTTGCGCCGGTTGTGGAGCTTCAGCAGCTGGCCAGGGAGTTTCTTGACATGAGACAGACTACTGAGACGGTGGCGGAGATTACCGCCAAGTTTCGGGAGAGGGCCTTATTGGTGCCTCAGTATGTCGTAGATGAGGAGATGCGGAAGACCCGCTACCATGATATGTTGAGAGCTGATATCCGGGAGCATGTCAGCTACTCAGCATTCCCGAACCTGGATTCCATGATTGCCAGGGCGAGGGAGAAGGAGATTGATTTGGAGCACCTCAGGAAGAGGAAGGCACAGACGGAGCAGATTACTGGGGCTTCGGGGAAGAAACCCATGGGATTCGACTCTAGGTCGAAGGGCCAGCAGGTTCGGAGCCGCTGTAGGAAATGCGGCAGGTCACATGAGGGGGTTTGCCGCACTGGGTCGGGATCAGGCTGTTATAAGTGTGGCAAGATTGGGCACTTTGGGAGGGATTGTACTGCACCTACCCCCACCTTTCAGAAATCAGACCTGATTTGCTTTCATTGCAATCAGAAGGGCCATAAAAAGGCCAATTGCCCGAGATTGACAGCAGCAGCGCCAGTGGCGGCGCCATCTCCAACGACCCTACGGCTCACGTATGGCCGGCAGGGCAAGTCAGAGGCTCCAGTGGTGAAGAGTCGAGCCTTCCAGTTGACTACCGAGGAGGCACGCGCCGTACCCGATGTGGTGACGGGTATGATTTATGTCACAGCTGGCATAAATTAGGTTAAGATGTGAATTCCTGAACAATATAATCTCCTTGTATAAGCCCAAAACTCGATCCAATAAGCCAAATTCAATCATTTCGGGCCAAAGCCTAAGTACTCTCAACCCAAAACCCTTATTGGACCAATACTTCCTTATTGGGCCGATACCTCTTCAATGGGTCTTGTGAAACCAAAAACCACAATTGGGCCCTTATTGGGCCAAAAGTTCTCATTTAAATTCCGAAAACCTCTCCTTGGGCCCTAATGGGCCGAAAACTTCTATTGGACATTATATTGGGCCGAAAACCCCTTATTAAGTATTAATGGGCCAAAAACCTTCATTAGGCCAAGCCAAATCGAAACCCACCATGCTGGTCCAACCTTGGGCCGAGAACCCCTCTTGGGCCGGTTGGGTTATTATAAAAAAAAGAAAAAAAAAGAAAAGGGATTAAGCTTGGTTAATAAGCTTGAGACCTCATAATTATACAATATATAACCAAGGCTTTATCCCTCATACAACAAGGCACTTCACATCATCTTGGAAGAAGCCAAATCTTATCCCTCCCCCTCTCTTCTCTACCTCTTGGCCTCTCCCCTCTCTCTCCACCCTCATTCAAACTTCACTTCCAAACTCACTTTTCTCTCCACATTCACTTCAACTTGCACTCTCATTCATTTCCTCTCAAGACTCCCTTATCCTCTCAAGCATTTTCGAGTTCTTCATCACCAAAGGTTGATTCTTAAGCTCCTTTTTAAGTCCATAATTAACTCCATTGTTTTGTTTCAAGTTTTTACAAAGATCTTTCCTCTTACAACTCCATTCTGGTGATTATGCTCTTAGAACACCAAAACAACACAAATCTCATCAAGAACTCAAGATAGGTTCAAAGATTCTTCTTCTTCTTCATCTACATCACAAAAACCTCAAGGTGAGCTTCATACCCCCCATATCTTTCGTATTTTTCATGTTTTCGGGGGGAGGATACAAGTCAACTCTCGTTTAACCGTTGGATATTTGCATGTACCATTGTGTTATGTGTTTAACTTTTAGATCTTTACTTGAACATGAAGTTTATCACTTAGATCTTCATAAAAACCATGAGAAAAGTATGTTTTGTCATATATATTACATATAAACTTGTAGATCTGGATTATACACTTGAAATAGCAAAAATAAGTGTTGTGTTCAAACATGTATAACCTAAACTCATAAATCAGCTTTTAACATAAACGATTTTGTCTAATTACGGACTGTTTTGACCACCTTAATTCTAATATTTTTCAAAACTGTTTTACATGCAAAAAGTTCAGGTTTATACCTTTAAAATGAATACTCTCACGCGTTCTTACGATTTGTCTACAATTTTTGACGATTTTTACAAAACTGCCTATCATTTCCGGAATGATTTCGGACCAGTCTGTGAAGATGAACATTTTCACACTGGTTTGAGGCCATTAAAAATTATGATAAAAATTATGAACAAAGTAGACTCATTTTCCAAACTCTCAGAGGTTACGGATCCAAATTTCGACTTGCGATGATTTTTCTATAATTTTTCTAAAAACAGGGACAGAAAGATCAAAAACAAGAAATTATTTTTAGCATGCTAAAAGCTCTTATAGATGTGTTAGCTGCAAGTTTGTATAACTTATATATATTTTTAAAACATCTAGACATGTTAACTTATATGTACTTAATATATATATACATATATATATATATATATATATATATATATATATATATATATATATACACGTCCTTATTGGGCCTGGAAATAATGCACATGTTTAGTGGGTTTTAGTGTCCTTTTACATGCTTAGTGGGCTTTAGTGTCCTTTTGCATGTTTAGTGGGCCTTAGTGTCCTTTTACATGTTTAGTGGGCCTTAGTGTCCTTTTACATGCTTAGTGGGCCTAGGTGTCCTTTTGCATGTTTAGTGGGCCTTAGTGTCCTTTTACGTGTTTAGTGGGCCTTAGTTGTCCTTTTACATGTATATTGGGCCCGGGATATATATAATCTCATTCATTTTGAGCCTAGAAATACTTTACATGCTTATTGGACCTTAGTTGTCCACTTACATGTTTATTGGGCCTGGAATATACCTTATATGTTATTCTTTCTCTTTTCGCGTAAATTCGATTAAGGATCTAGTGAGACTTGTCGGTTGACACCTATTGAGTGTACGATCGTAGCCTGTAGTTATAACCAGAGTCTCTTGGAGGGAGAGCGGGGGTTTGTGTATAGATCTATACGGGGATGACACCCCACACCTGAACTGTTCGCTACAGTTAGACTAGACCAGTCTAGGGTGACAAAAACATTATTCTATTCCGTCGGCGTCCAACAACGCCATGACAGGCGAAATTGTCATTATCTAGTATGGTTATAACGACTCACTTAGAAGAATTAATGTAACGCCCGTGTTTCTAAGCTAGGCATTAATGATGATGTAACAGTCTAGATTAACCTTTGTAACTCGTTTTGAAATAATAAGAATGTATTATTTGAGTATTATGTGTTTATTGCTTAATTGTGTGAATTAAATGAATTAAGGATAAAAAAAGCGATAAAATAAAATATTTGATAAGCCTGATATCTATACATGAAGAGGTAGTGGCCGTTATGAGGATTCCGAAAATATAAAGAATACCGAAATCCGAGTTATAACGAAGAAGTTATGACCTGTCGAAGTTTCGCGACAGAACCGACACCCGAAGCAAGTCCCGATGCTCCGAAGATCCCGAGAAGAAAAGAGTTTTCGAGCCGAAGCTCTGCCCGCGAGAATCCCGGTGTGTGAAGATATCCCAGATTCATCGAAGAATTACTACTTGAAGAGTCGTAGTGCTGTTCGAGCATCGTCTTATCAGGTGAGTGCATAGTCTCTTTCATAAACACGATTTTAATACAAGTATTGTTTGAATGTATTAAGTATACGGTTTGAGAGAGTGTATAATCCCTTTCTTCTAACACATAGGTATGAAGTGTCTTCTATAGAATACGTGCTATGTGTGTGTATATATATATATATATATATATATATATATATATATATATATATTATCTGTGTATTTGGAGTGAGTATTGAATGAATATTTTATACAGGTTTTAAGCTGTATATATATATATATATATATATATATATATATATATATATATATATATATTATCTACAAAAATGTTGGGTTAGAACATGGGTAGATAGTTGATGTGTGATAAAACGATGAGAGGCCTTGATGTTGTTGCTGATTCAGTCATCTAGCGGAGTTTAGATGACGACCACGGACTTTTCTAGACAGTCTAGTGGAACACTGGCAGGCTCGCCACCTGTAGGTGTTATTGAATTTGGGTGTTCAATTGCTGTACTCCATCCCCACATGGTTGCCTTGTTTGACATATATTGTTGAGGAACCCCCGAAGCATGTGTTGTCGCCCCGATGAAAATCCTTAGGCTAGGTCCCTTGTGATAGTTGTTTTAGGGACGTAAAGTGAGGATAACGGGAATGGGTAACTGGGTTATTGTTGATTGATGAAATTAATATAATTATTTATTGTGGGTTGAAATCCCTATATGCTCACCAGGCTCCCAAGCCTGACCCACTCAGTTTTCTTTGTATTACAGGTAGTGGCGCGAGAGCATAAGTTGGATGACTTATTAAGATATTTTGATTATAGGCCTGTAGTTGTAAATAACTGTTGTAAGGCTTATAATATGCCGTTTATGCTTTTGGTCTGTATCGTAACATGACATCCCGAGTTTTGTTATATAATGAAAATACATTTCTTTAAGAAATGCTTTGGTAAATCTTATTTTATCATATTTCGTTTTGGGAACAAATTCCGCAACTCTTTTAATCAAAGGATTACTCTGAAATTATTTTAAAAGGATAAATTAAACCGGTCTTTTCTGGCCGTGATTTTGGGGATGTCACAGTTGGTATCAGAGCATCAGTTTAAGCGAACTAGGAATTTGTAGGATTTCTAGACTTAAACTTAGGATGCTAAGTAAAGATTGTGAGACGAGTGTCTATTGTATTTTAGACACAAGCACTAGTATAGTTTAGGAAAGATGCCTAAAATGCTTTTATGTGCTAATTGTTATATGTTTTCCATATATGATGTTATTTGTTCGGATCTACCGTTTGTTGCCAACCGGATTTGGAAACCTTATGTGTTTAGGATTCTAAGCGTAGGATTACGGTATTAGAACTAGCATGTAAACGTTTCGGAGTGATTTGGATAATTTAAATATCCATCATGAATGAGGATCTAAATTCACCTTATTCGGTATATAGATCAATAATGGCAAGAACTAGAAGTGGAGTTGGAAACGTGAACAAAAACAGGAATCAACCACCTGTAATTGAGCAATTACCTGTTGTAGCAGCAGCACCTGAGCCAATAACAATGGCTGGTGTACAAGCGATGATTCAAACAATGTTGGATCGTCAAATGGAAGAAACTACACGTCTGCTTCAGCAAAATCGTGAAGAACTTTCAATGCCGATTGTACAGCCCGAATTGAGTGAAGGGCAGTCGGATGAAGGAAACTTCAGTGGGGTTGTTGGTCAAGCCAACCCACCAACAATTAGACAAAACAACCAAGAGGGAGGAAATGGTGGACTTGGATGAAAGTACAAAGATTTTCTGACTTGCAAACCATCGACCTTCACTGGAAAGGAAGATCCGATCGGAGTCATGGATTGGATCTCGGAGATGAAGCTAGCCTTCATGACGTGTGGTTACAGAGGCAAGTTGCAGACCACGTTCGCAGTACGTCAGTTCAGGGGTGGCGCTGTTCGTTAGTGGAACACTCTGGGGAAGACCCTAAGCCCTAATGAGCCACTACAACTGACTTGGTCAGAGTTCTTGGTGCAATTCAAGCACAAGTTCTGTTTGGCCCAAAATCTGCTGGAGTTGGAGAACAAATTTCTGACATTGAAGAAAGACAGCATGTCAGTTGACGAATACACCAATGCCTTTACAGACGAAATGGAGTTTGCTTTGCGTATCGCCCAGACGAACTGACAAAAGTTGACCGGTACGCAAAGGGGCTCCCATGGGAGTACGCAGTGCCAGTACTTCAGGCACCTACTCTGGAGGCAGTTATTTGGGCTGCCAAGTCTGTTGAGGATATGATCAGGGGAGAACCGCCAGCAAGGTTGATGTTGGCGAAAAGAGAAAGTTTGAAGGAACTTCAGTTTCCAACAAGAAAAGTAAATTTTCGAAGTCTAATTCGAAGAAGTTTGGAGGAGGAGGAGGAAGAGGCAAAGGGAAATGGTGTGAAAAGTGCAAGAAAAAGCACTTTGGGAAGTGTAGTGAGGAGGTGACCAGCTACAAATGTGGAAAAACTGGGCATTATGCCAACGAGTGTCCGTCCAACAAGAGGATGTGCTTTGGATGTAACGAAGAATGGCACATTTTGAAAGACTGTCCGAAAAAGAAGGAGGCAGCAAAACCCAACATTCCACCAAAACCGAAGGCGAGAGCCTTTCAAATGACACTTGAAGCTGCGAAAGATGAAGCTGATGTCGCTTCAGGTACCTTTCTCGTAAACAAATTGCCTGCCCAAATTTTATTTGATTCTGGAGCCAACTACTCCTTTATTTCGCATGAATTTGGTAGAAAACTAGCTTTGCCTGTCGATAGACTAGATAATGCTTTATTAGTCGAAGTTGCTAGTGGCAAGTTTATACCTGTTAGCCATCTTATGAAAAACATCTTCATCGACTTGAAGGGGAATAAGTTCCACAAGGAATCATTGCCTATTGAGCTAAATGGTTTCGACATCGTGTTGGGAATGGATTGGCTTAGTGCCAATGATGTCGAAATATTGTGCAGGAAGAAGATAGTAAAAGTAAACCCGCCATGGAAGGAGTCATTTATGGTGTATGGGGACAAACGCAGAGTAAATTCTGGAGTCATTTCTCTAATGAAATCCAGAAAGTGTTTTGTCAAAGGATGTACATCATATTTGGCATTTGTGATTGATGCAAAGAAGGAGAAAAAGGAGATGCAGAGCATTCCTGTGGTGTGTGATTATCCGGAAGTATTTCCCGAAGATCTTCCTGGATTACCGCCTGATCGACAAGTAGAATTCTATATCGACTTGTTTCCAGGAACCACGACAATAGCAAAAGCACCATACCGATTAGCACCAACAGAGATGAAGGAGTTGATGATGCAACTTCAGGAGTTATTGGACAAAGGTTTCATTAGACCTAGTTCATCACCCTGGGGAGCTCCGGTGTTGTTCGTAAAGAAAAAGGACGGGAGTATGAGGATGTGCATTGATTATAGAGAGCTGAATAAGGCAACGATAAAGAATAGATATCCATTTCCAAGGATCGATGACATGTTCGATCAACTACAAGGTTCAAGCTATTTTTCAAAGATCGACCTAAGGTCAGGATATCATCAGCTGAAGGTGAGAGAGCAGGATATCGAGAAGACTGCATTCAGAACACGATATAGACACTACGAGTTTTTGGTTATGTCGTTTGGACTAACCAATGCTCCAGCAGCATTCATGGATTTAATGAACAGGGTTTGTAAACCGTTCCTTGATAAATCTGTGATAGTGTTCATAGATGACATTCTGATTTACTCGAAAAGCCAAGAGGAGCATGGCAGACACTTGCGAGAAGTGTTGGAGGTCTTGAGGAAGGAGCAGCTGTATGCCAAGTTCTCCAAATGTGATTTTTGGATTCGAGAAGTCTAATTCTTGGGTCACGTGGTCAACCAAGAAGGGATAATGGTTGATCCAGCGAAGATTGAAGCTGTGATGAAGTGGGAACAACCAAAAAGTCCCACGAAGATCCGAAGCTTTCTGGGATTAGTCGGATATTACTGAAGGTTTATCCAAGGCTTTTCTTCGATCGCTACTCCACTAACAGCTTTGACCCACAAAGGAGCTACTTATGCTTGGAGTGATAAGCACAAAGAAGCATTCGAGTTGCTAAAGAAGAAGCTATGCGAAGCACCGACTCTTTCTCTACCCGATGGAGTTGAAGACTTCGCTGTCTATAGCAATGCGTCTGGTGTTGGGTTGGGTTGTGTTTTGACCCAAAGAGAAAAGGTGATAGCATATGCGTCTCGACAGCTGAAAGAGCATGAAAAGAACTACCCCACTCATGATCTGGAGTTGGCAGCGGTAGTTTTCGCTCTAAAGATATGGAGGCATTACCTAGGGTTGTGCATGGGTCGGTTTGGGTTGGTTTTGGACCCCAACCCAACCCAACCTGTAAATGATCGGTTTCTGGTTTTCAGAACCCAATAGGGTCGGTTTCTGGTCGGTTCGGTTTCTCGGTTTCTGATATCGGTTTGGGCGGTTTCTCGGTTTCTTGGGTTCAACCCATACACTTACGGTTTCTGGGTTTAAACCCATGGGTTTTGGGTTTGAACCCATTTTCCAGAAATGTAACAATTAGTTAAATAATTAAAAAAACACCTAATTGAAGTTAAATACTTCAAAAAACATGAGTTTTACAACCAAATTGTCTATTACAACCAAACACACAATCAAACTAAAACACAAAGTCCGAAATTGTCGATTAGACGATTACAACCAAACACACAATCAAACTAAAACATAAAGTCCGGAATAGTCAAATAGTCGGTTACAACCAAAAGTCCAAAACACGCAAACATAAATCTTCAATCCACATCCATGTAAATCTCTTCACCAATTCCCCATTCATCTACAAACCAAAAAACATTAGTATTGATCAATGATTATTGAGTAATAAACTTGTGTAAAAGTATAAAATTATAATAATTGATTTATAAACCTTTAAAATTCAAGTAAAATCCTCATCCATGCAACTCCCTTGACCACACCCCAATTCATCTACAAACACAAACGTACAAAACAATAGTATGTAATTAATTAATTATAAACATATATAATTAAAAACTTATAATTATGTAAAAAAATAGTAAAATATTTACCGGTTTCTATTGGCACCAACTTCTCTCGCGTCTCTTCCATATATAAAGTCGTCATATTTTTAAACTGGATATCAATTGGGGTGTACTGTATCCAATCTTGTGCGCAAATCAAAGCTTCGGTAGTCACATGTGTAAGGGAGCTTCTACTTTCATCAATCACCCTCCCGCCAGTACTGAATGCGGACTCTGATGCAACTGTAGAGATTGGCATTCCTAAAACAAGTTTCGCCACCTCAGAAAGTACAGGAAACTTTGTTGAATTAGATTTCCACCACCCCAAAATCTGGAAATCCTCCGCTCGCTTTTCCATCCCATCTGATAAATAAATCTCAAGCTCTGTTTTATTAACCCCATACCCATGTTGTTCCATAAACCTTTCAAAATCGTCTTCCATATCAACTCCATGCCCAAAATCAAAATAACTAGGTGTAGAAAACGATGCACTCCTTGTCTTTTCACATCTTTCTCTCTCCATCTTGTTCTTGAAGTGTTGAAACAAGTCTTCTAGTGTTTTGTTGACATGCTCTAGAATTGTTTTTGTTTTGGTAGAATTCTTACCATAAATCAACTCCAAGCAATACTCCAAATAACACATCTTGTTGCGGGGATCTAAAACGACAGCAACATGAAGCATGAAGTTCATGTTCTCAATGTTGTCCCAATATTTGTCGTATTTTTCTTTCATCGACTTTGCCATCCTTTTCTTTTTCTCGTCTGTGCTTGCACACATTCTAGTTATGCTTGCTTGCATTGTCACAAGTTCCTTAAAAAATATATTTGTTGTCACATACTTGGACCCAGATATCTTTTTTGTGACATTGTAAAAGATCCTCAAATACTCGATAAAATACCTACCAAAGCAATTAAATAATATCAGATTTCACAATTGAAGTATATATATATATATATATATATATATATATATATATATATATATATATATATATATATATATATAAATTATACCTAGCAACCTCCCAATCGTCGGCATCGGGAGTCCCCACAACTTTCTCATTTCTTCTTCTTTTTCTCGTAGTCACCTCACCATCATCAACCTCACTTCCGCAAAAAGTTTTAAAACCACTATCAATCGCAAGAAGCCTACAATACAAAATAAAATTCAATAAAAACATTAGTATGTAAATTATGAAAAAAAATTAATATATCATACTTAATAGTATATAAAATACCTATCAAACGCCGCCTCATACTTTTCTGCCGTCTCTAACATCAAAAAAGTAGAATTCCATCTTGTGTCAACATCAAGGGATGGTTTCTTACTACAATTAATCTTCACTTTCTCAACACATTCTAGGAATGTAGCAAACCTAGCACCCGGTGACCTCACATACTTCACAGCATTTCAGATCTTTGTGATGGAACTAAAATGTTCTTCTAACCCGTCCCTAACCACAAGATTTATGATATGAGCACAACACCTCAAATGCAAGTATTTGCAATCCAAAAAAGCATGGGGTCCCCTAAGCATGGTCGCTAGATACCTAATTGCCCCATCATTTGAGGAAGCATTATCCACAGTCACTGTAAACACCTTCTCAATTTCCCAATTCTGTAAGCATTTGTAAACGAGTTTTCCTATGGTTACACCTTTGTGATTTGCAATGGGACAAAAGCTCAGAATTTTCTTTCTCAAAACCCACGTCTCATCAACCCAATGTACCGTTAAACGACTATAGTTAATGTTTTGGATGGATGTCCAAGTATCAGTTGTAATGGAGACGGTTTGGTTTTTTAAAACATCCTTCAATTTATACATTTCTTCTTTGTATATCTGCAAACAATCCCTTGCAACAGTCCACCTTGAAGGCAATTTAAATAGAGGTTGCAAATCCCGTGAATATTCCCTAAATCCTTCATCTTCAACTATACTAAAAGGTTGATTGTCTTTAATACACATGCGGGCTAAGGAATTCCTACATTTCTCTTGGCTGAAGGAATGAACTTCCAAAGAAGTAGCCCCCGAGTCTCCCACTTTTTTGAAACTCAACACAGATTGTTTTTTCGTATCACCAACTTTGCCTTTAGGGTCGTAAACAGGAGATGTTGGACAATAGAGTCTTAAATGATTTTCCATTGCAATCGTACCATTTTTCTTTGAATTTACACACATCATTGTTGAACAATATGGGCATTTCACTTTCTTAGCACCCTTCTTTACGGCATCACGATCAAAATGTTGCCATACCCAAGATACTCTATGACCACCACCCTTATTATCTGCAACTTCTTCATCATCTCCTTCATCAACATCAAGATCAACATCAACAGTTTGTGGAGCATCAACATCAACAGTTTGTGCATCTAGTTGAGACCTTTCCATCTACATAGAAAAAAAACAATCAACAATCCATATGTAAACCAAAAGATTTCAGGAAATAAGAAGCTTCGATTCAGCAATATTCATCAACATTTCACAGCAAACCATAAGATTCACAGCTTTCAGAATAATATTACAATATTTAAGCAATATTTATCAACATTTCACAGCAAGATTTCAGGCAAAATCTAACAAAAACCCTTGATTATTTTGATAGCAAGTAAACATAATAAGAGACTAGGAGTAATAAGATTTCAGCAAGATTTCCAGAATTCTTAAATACTTGGAACGAAGTCACGAACCCAAATCAGAAAAAAAAAACGAAATCAGAAAAAAACGAAGTCACGAAATCAGAGACACATTGACACATTGCCAAATCGCCATAATTCTTCAATGGCAAATTGCCAAATCGACAAAAAAGAACAGAAATCAGAAAAAAAAAACGAAATCAGAGACACATTGACACATTCTAGTGATTCTACATGAACACAACATTCAGATTTCAGAACATAAGCACAGCAAGGGAAATCAGAAAAAAAAAACAAAATCAGAGGAACGAACCGTATTTGGTGGCGCCGGAAGTTTGGGGTTCCGTCGGAGCCTCGGATGTGTGCGAGCGGCTAAGCGCCGGAGGACGGAGGACCTTGGCTTCACTCTTCAGTCGTCTACTCGTCTTCAGTTCAGTGGGATGCGCCGATGGGGAATGCGAGACTGTGAGTGTGAAACTGAGTACCGAGGGGCGAGGGCGAGTAGGGCAAAACAAAAACGGGAGTCAATGACCTAGGCTTCTTTTATTTATTTTTATTTTTTTAATATATATATATATATATATATATATATATATATATATATATATATATATATAACATAAAATAATCAGTAAAAAGCATCGGGTTTGCGGGTTTATTGGGTCGGTTTCTCGGGTTGTTGGGTCGGTTTCTGGGGGCAAAACCGAAACCGAACCCGAAAAGTCGGTTTTTACAAATTTAAAACCCACACCGTCAGTTTTGATTCGGTTTTGGTTTCGTCGGTTTTTGTCGGTTTCTCGGTTTCTTGGTTCGGGTTTGCTCACCCCTAGCATTACCTCTATGGCACGAAGTGCAAACTTTTCACTGATCATAAAGAGTCTTCAATATCTCTTTAATCAGAAAGAATTGAATATGAGGCAAAGACGTTGGCTAGAGTTACTTAAGGACTACGACTATGAGATACTTTACCACCCTGGTAAAGCCAATGTTGTTGCTGATGCTCTCAGTCGGAAAGTCAATCTTGAAAGAAGAAGGCCAAGAGCGTTGAGAATAGAAGTTGTCTCGACAATTGTGGAGAGTATAAAGAAAGCTCAAGAAGAAGCTTCTGAGAAGAATGACCGAAAGGAAGAACGTTTGGGAAAAACGTTAGTGTTCGGTATAAACAGTCAGGGACTGAAGGTATTCCAAGATCGAATTTGGGTGCCTAAGTCAGGAGGAATAAGAGATCTTCTGATGGAAGAAGCTCACAAAACCATGTACTCGATTCATCCTGGCAGCACTAAAATGTTTAGGGACCTAAAACCCTACTACTGGTGGCCGACGATGAAGCTTGATATCGCAAAGTATGTGGTCGAGTGTGTGACATGTGCTAGAGTTAAGGCACAACATCAGAAACCATATGGGGGTTTAGAACCTTTACCTGTACCTATGGGTAAATGGGAAGACATCGCTATGGATTTTGTCACTAAACTGCCCAGAACAAAGAACGGTCACGACATGATCTGGGTGGTCGTGGATCGCTTCACTAAGAGTGCGCACTTCATAGCAGCCAATGAGAAATGGTCTATGGATAAGCTTGTGAATTCTTACATGAAGGAAATTGTGAGGCTTCACAGTGTTCCCTTAACGATTGTATCGGATCGTGACAGCCGTTTCACCTTAAGGTTTTGGAAAAGTCTACAAGAGGAATTGGGTACCAAGTTGTGTTTGAGTACAGCTTACCATCCACATACTGATGGTCAGAGCGAACGGACGATACAAACACTTGAAGATATGCTGCGAGCATGTACCCTAGAATTCCAAGGCAACTGGGATGAACATTTGCCTTTGGTAGAATTTTCCTACAATAATAGTTTCCACTCGACATTAAGATGGCACCTTATCAAGCTTTGTACGGACATAAGTGTCGTACGCCGTCTTGTTGGCTTGAGGCTGGGGAAAAGCAGTTTATGGGACCCGAGATAGTCCATCAGACTGCTGAAAAGCTGAAAATAATTAGGGAGAGAATGTTAGCGCCTCAGGATCGTCAAAAGAGCTATGCTGACAAGAAATGACGACCGATGACTTTTTGAAGTTGGAGATTCGGTTTTGCTTAAAGTCTCACCGTGGAAGGGACTTATAAGATTTGGTAAAAGGGGAAAGTTAAGTCCATGATTTATTGGACCGTTTAAAGTTCTTCAAAGGGTTGGGAACCAAGCTTACAAGCTCGAATTACCCGAAGAACTGAATGGTATTCATAACACTTTTCATGTGTGTTATATGAGGAAATTCGCGGGAGAAGTTCCCGACATGATTCCACTTTCAGAATTAAGAATTGATGAAAATAAGAGGTTAATTGAAGAACCAGAGGCAATCGTTGACCGTAAGACTAAGAAGTTGCGACGCAAGATGGTCGAATTAGTGCTTGTCCGTTGGAAACATACGAATGGGCTAAATTTCACCTGGGAAACGGAGAGTGACATGACGAGTCGTTATCCACATTTGTTTGTTGATGTGTGATTCCGGGGACGGAATCATCCTAAGGGGGAGAGAATTGTAACGCCCGTGTTTTACGGCTAGGCATTAATGATGATGTAACAGTCTAGGTTAACCTTTGTAACTCGTTTTGAAATAATAAGAATGTATTATTTGAGTAGTATGTGTTTATTGCTTAATTGTGTGAATTAGATGAATTAAGGATAAAAATAAGCGATAAAATAAAATATTAGATAAGTCCGATATCTATACATGAAGAGGTAGTGTTCGTTACGAGGATTCCGAAAATATAAAGAATGCCGAAATCCGAGTTATAACGATGAAGTTATGACATGTCGAAGTTTCGCGACAGAACCGATACGACACTGCGTGACGTAAATAGCAAATTTATGATAGAGCGATATTTAGTCTTAGTGATCTAAACGAAAGTCGTAGAATACGTGAAACCGAGAGCATACATAATAAGAACGTCTAAATCTGACTTTGTATGAGGAAGTTATGATTTTTCGAAGTTTCAACTTAGCAGTATGCAGCCCAAAGTTCGAATATGAGATCGAGTGATTTCTAGCCGAAATAATCTAAATGAGAATCGAAGATCTCGTCGATAATAGTGCAACGGAAGATAGACAGACGAAAACGGACGTCAGATGAAGAAGTTATGAATTTCTAACGGAATTATCCTGTCCCGGCCTACTAAAAATAATATAATGAAAATAAATTCAAAATTAGCCGACGGAGTCTAAACGAGAGTTGTAGAGCATAATCTCACCTACGCGTGGATATAAAGAACGTCGAAAATGGAGCTCGTATGCGAAAGATATGAATTTCTGAAGTTCGGGGCACGAACCCCGACACTGTGTCAGAGTTCACGACGTGAACATAGGGTTCACGACGTGAACTCGGTAATGACGTCTCCTGAAGCCTGACAGACCCAAGTTGCGATGACGCACCTGATGACGACTGAACTCACGACATGAATATTCACGACGTGAATCCAGAAAAATGGCCCTATAAATAGAAACTGAAGGGCAGTCGGCCATGGTTGCTAATTCCTTCATTCTCTCACTCTCTACACCCTCTCTAACCCTCTTGAAGCACCCTGGAAGCCCCGGTATCATCCCGACACCCGAAGCAAGTCCCGACGCTCCGAAGATCCCGAGAAGAAAAGAGTTTTCGAGCCGAAGCTCTGCCCGCGAGAAGCCCGGTGTGTGAAGATATCCCGGATTCATATAAGAATTACTACTTGAAGAGTCGTAGTGTTGTCCGAGCATCGTCTTATCAGGTGAGTGCATAGTCTCTTTCATAAACACGATTTTAATACAAGTATTGTTTGAATGTATTAAGTATACGTTTTGAGAGAGTGTATAATCCTTTTCTTCTAACACATAGGTATGAAGTATCTTCTATAGAATACGTGCTATGTGTATATATATATATATTGTAACACCGTAATTTTTCAAACAAATTTTTCATTTTAAAATCGCATACTTTTCATAACACATTGTATCGACATCTCGTTTATTCAAATTACAAAACACAACTCCATTAATAATCCAGGATCCTCAAAACATAACTCTTTCTCTGGTGTGTACAATCAAGCCGGTGCCTTCTCGCGATCCTCTGAGATACCTGAAACACATAACACATAACACGGTAAGCACGAAGCTTAGTGAGTTCTCCAAAATACCACATACAACACATAAGCCACTCGAGGCTATAACTCGGTATGACCCTCCGGTCAATGTGTCTCAGTGGGACCCTCCAGTCCCGTAGCTCGTTGGACCCTCCAGTCCGGTCTAGCTCGTTGGACCCTCCGGTCCGGTCTAAATCGTTGGACCCTCTGGTCCGGTCTAAATCGTAGGACCCTCCGGTCCGGTCTATATAACACATGGCATACATATATCACAACGCACATAAACTCAACATACACATAACACATAAGACCCTCCGGTCTGCACATATTTACCACTCTAGGTAATGTATAGTGAGAAGACTCACCTCGGCTAGCAGGTGAGCAAATAACCTCGCGCTCGGATCTCGAACTAGCCTCCTCCTAACATAAAGGATGAATATCTCTTATTAATACTCTTTTCACGACTCAGATAATCGAAGGTGGTTCTTTCTCTTTCTAACTCTTTAAAGTGGGTAAAAGACCATTTTACCCCTCCAAGGTCTCTATCATACATGTTGACCAAAACCCTAAAGTTAACAGAAGTCAAACTCGAGTCAACAGTCCAAGTTTGACCCGACTCGTCGAGTGCACTCCTGCGACTCGCCGAGTCCCCTCATATCCTCAGAAGTCTCAAAAGTCCAGCTCAACTCGTCGAGTTGACCCCCAACTCGCCGAGTTATCGCACAATCAAACCATCAGGACAAACCCTCGCCGACTCGTCGAGTCAGTTCATGGACTCGGCGAGTCCCTTTGATCTGATTTCTCATTCAGACGATTTCAACCAGATCTATCACTCTAAACTATAGATCTATCATTCCAAGGCTCAATAATTACGTAAAGCTTCGATCTTTACGTTCATACATGATGCTATCGCTTCAAAACGCCAATACATGCTCTTCATGAAGGTTTTTGCTCAACAACCCTCATTTGGACCACTAAAGCTGAGGCATCTAGCCTCCAAGGACCTCACAAGGTTCAGATCTGAGGTTTCCCACCTCAGATCATGTCTCACTTAGCTCATAAGCACAAAAGAAGGGGAGTTAAACCCTAAAAACTCCCAAGATCATGAGGTCCAACCAAAATAGAAGAAAGGATGCAAGATTATACCTCCTACAGCAATCCCATGTGAAGAAATGCTAGATCCACAGCCCCCATCTCGTTCCTTGCTTGAATCACGCTCTTTTCCTTCCATAAAACCCACCAAAATACTTGATTTCATCATACGAACTCTCCCATGGCTCCAATGGCGATTTAGGGTTTCTCACAGGAGATATGAGGCGCATCCAAGGTCATAAGTTCCTTTACATAGGCTCCAACCCCGGAACTTAGGGTTTTCTCTGCCCAGTACCTACTCGGCGAGTCCCTCCTTTGACTCGTCGAGTCCATTCATTAAATCCACGGGAGCAACTCGACTCAACTCGGCGAGTTGGTCCCTCAACTCGTCGAGTCTCTCAAGATTAACATACACAATAATGTCCCTGAAAATCCGGATGTTACATATATATTATCTGTGTATTTGGAGTGAGTATTTAATGAATATTTTATACAGGTTTTAAGCTGTATATGAATGTATATATATTTTTATCTACAAAAATGTTGGGTTAGAACATGGGTAGATAGTTGATGTGTGATAAAATGATGAGAGGCCTCGATGTTGTTGCTGATTCAGTCATTTAGCGGAGTTTAGATGACGACCACGGACTTTTCTAGACAGTCTAGTGGAACGCTCGCAGGCTCGCCACCTGTAGGTGTTATTGAACTTGGGTGTTCAATTATTGTACTCCATCCCCCACATGGTTGCCTTGTTTGACATATATTGCTGAGGAACCCCCGAAGCATGTGTTGTCGCCCCGATGAAAATCCTTAGGCTAGAACCCTTGAGATAGTTGTTTTAGGGACGTAAAGTGAGGATAACGGGAATGGGTAACTGGGTTATTGTTGATTGATGAAATTAATATAATTATTTATTGTGGGTTGAAATCCCTATATGCTCACCAAGATCCCAAGCCTGACCCACTCAGTTTTCTTTGTATTACAGGTAGTGGCGGGAGAGCATAAGTTGGATGACTTGTCAAGATATTTTGATTATAGGCCTGTAGGTGTAAATAACTGTTGTAAGGCTTATAATGTGCCGTTTATGCTTTTCGTTTGTATCGGAACATGACATCCCGAGTTTTGTTATATAATGAAAATACATTTCTTTAAGAAATGCTTTGGTAAATCTTATTTTATCATATTTCATTTTGGGAACAAATTCCACAACTCTTTAAATCTAAGGATTATTCTGAAATTATTTTAAAAGCATAAATTAAACCGGTCTTTTCTAGCCGTGATTTTGGTGATGTCACAATTAACGTTATAAAATTTACGGGGAAATCATTCTCTTTTCTCTTTGGATTACTCGGTAACTTACTCGTGCTGGTACTCAACCTCGGGGGTTGTTCTACCAGCATTCTCTTTCACAGACAACATCGGGTTGTCTGGGGGCATTCTCTTTACATTCTCTTTGAATTCTCTTTACATTCTCTTTACATTCTCTTTGCATTCTCTTTACATTCTCCTTACATTCTCTTTACATTCTCTTCATTCTCTTTTTGCATTCTAGTAAACAATAACACACATGCATTAATACAAGATCGGACACAATTATTTCAAACCATTTCTTTTTAGAAAATATCGGATTTTCTGGGAATATTCGCTTCACTTTTACAAACAAAAGATAATCTAGGACAGGCATGCATATATTCACAGTTTTAGAACGAGACTTACAAATTATATTATAGAAATATCAGATTTTCTGAAAACACTATGAGAACTACTCTAAACAAGTACAAAACCATTTTATACAAAAATGCTTATGAACTCACCAACTTTTTAGTTGACACTTTTTTCAAAACGACTTGTATTCTCAGGGATCCAGTAGCAGGTAATAAGCTCAACTATGAGATCAAGTGGCGCAACTTTAAGAAATTTTACTTTACTTACTTTTGTGTAACTAATGAACAAGTTCAATATGTAAACTATGTAAGTGTGTATTTCCAATGTATGATGTTTGGTTGCTATGTTTCATTCATATTCAATTGTTATGATATTGTACATGAAGTCATTCGCCCCCGGACGTTTCCGCCATCCCGGTTAGGGGGTGTGACAATTTCTTCTCCCTAGCTTTTATTATATGTTGTTTATGATATTTATGTGCTATATTATGTGTTTTGTTTAGGATCGTTCCATGTGAACGGTATTCCGGTTCAGGTGTTGTTCGATTCGGGTGCTACCCGATCATTTGTCTCTCTTGCACATAGCAAGAGGTTCCCTGAGTCTTCGAGCATCTTGGATTGCCCTCTAGAGGTCAAGATTGTTGACGACCGATCAGTTCGAGCATCAAAGGTTTTCAGAGATTGTGTTCTGAGGCTGTTCGAGGAGCGCTACCTGGTAGAATTGGTTCCCATACCATTGCGTGGGAACAAGGTCATCATCGGTATGGACTGGTTGAGCCCTAATGGGGCTGTGATTGACTGCGCTCAGCAGTTGGTACACGTCAGGACCCCAAGTGGGGGAGAGCTGGTGATTCAGGGCGAGAGGCCACGGCGTGGACCAACTTTATGCTCAGCAGCGAGGGCTAGGCGCTACCTTCAGTAGGGTTGCACCGGATATGTCGCCTACGTCATGGATACCCAGGAGGAGGGTAAGGTGACTGCGGGTGATGTGTCAGTGGTTCGAGAGTACTCGAATGTGTTTCCATAAGAGTTTCCTGGGATACCTCCGAAGAGACAGGTGGAGTTTAGAATCGACCTGGTTCCTGGTGCGGCACCGATAGCCAAGGCACCGTATCGGTTGGCTCCTCCGGAGATGCAGGAGCTGTTAGACAAGGGATTCATCAGACCGATCAGTTCACCCTGGAGAGCCCCGATTATGTTCGTAAAGAAGAAGGACGGGTCGCATCAGATGTGTATAGATTACCAGGAGCTGAACAAGGTAACGGTGAAGAACCGTTAGCCACTCCCGAGGATTGATGATCTTTTCGATCAGCTACATGGGGCATCTTGGTTTTCAAGATAGATTTACGTTCAGGCTACCATCAGATGAGGGTCAGAGACCAGGATGTACAGAAGACTGCGTTCCGGACTCGCTATGGCCACTACAAGTCCGTGGTGATGCCCTTCCGGCTCACCAATGCTCCTGCCGCGTTCATGGACCTCATGAACCGCGTATCCAGATCGATGCCGGATTGGTCTGTGATAGTTTTCATCGATGACATCTTGGTTAACTCCCAGACGCAAGAGCAGCATGAGGAGCACTTGCAGGAGGTGTTGGATCCCCTGAGGAGGGAGAGCTTGTATGCCAAGTTCTCCAAGTGTGAGTTCTGGTTGCGTGAGGTGCAGTTTCTGGGGCACCTTGTCAACCAGAACGGGATTTTGGTCGATCCGGCCAAAGTAGAGGCCGTGGTGAGATGGGAGGTTCCGAAGTCTCCATATGAGATTCGGAGTTTCCTGGTATTGGCGGGCTATTATCGGAGATTCATTCAGGATTTCTCCAAGATAGTCATACCCCTGACCCGGATGACGAAGAAAGTCGTTGTATTTCGCTGGGGGGCCTGAGCAGCAGGCGGCGTTTGAGACATTGAGACAGAGACTATGCGAGGCGCCGATCCTCGCCCTGCCCGAGGGCGTGGAGGATTTTGTAGTGTATTATGATGCGTCCATTTTGGGTTTGGGCGCAGTATTGATGTAGAGAGGGCATGTCATCGCCTACGCCTTGAGGCAGCTGAAGCCTCACGAGGCGAACTACCCGACGCATGATTTGGAGTTGGGGGCGGTCGTCTTCGCCCTCAAGATTTGGCAACATTACCTCTACGGGGTCCGTTGTACCATTTACACAGATCACAAGAGCTTGAGGTACCTCATGGATCAGCCAAATCTGAACATGAGGCAACGTCGGTGGCTAGACGTGGTGAAGGATTACAACTGCGAGATCCTCTACCACCCGGGGAAGGCCAATGTTGTGGCCGATGCTCTTAGCTGCAAGGCATCCCCGGTCAGAGATATTTGCTTGCGGATGATAGTAGTGACCCCACTGTTGGAGTAGATCTGAGAGGCCCAGCAGGAGGCTATGAAGGAGGAACATCGGAAGAGCGAGCGTATTGTGGGGCAGGTTTCCTCCTTCGACTATGATAGCCGAGGGTTGTTGACACTACACCACAGGGTGTGGGTCCCATATCATGGAGGTGTGCGCCAGGTTCTGATGGAGGAGGCGCACAAATCCCGGTTTTCCATTCATCCTGGGGCGACGAAGATGTACAGAGATATTCATCCGGATTACTGGTGGCCCTGCATGAATCGGGATGTAGCATGGTACGTCGAGAGATGCCTGACCTGCAGGAAGGTCAAGGCCGAGCACCAGAGGCCTCACGGAAAGATGCAGCCGTTGGACATTCCTATGTGGAAATGGGAAGATATTACTATGGATTTCATCACAAAGCTTCCCAGGACCGCAGGAGGGGTGGATTCGATTTGGGTCATTGTGGATCGGTTGACCAAGAGTGCTCACTTCACACCGATCCAGGAGAGCATCTCGTCCGAGAAGCTGGCCGATATCTACATCCGAGAGGTAGTAGCTCGACACGGAGTGCCAGTCTCCGTGATTTCAGACAGATATGTACGGTTCACTTCCAGATTCTAGAAGAAATTCCACGACGAGTTGGGTACTCGTCTGCACTTTAGCACCGCTTTTCACCCGCAGACGGATGGTCAGAGCGAGCGGACCATCCAAATGTTGCAGGATATGCTACGGGCGTGTGTCTTGGATTTCGGTGGTAGCTGGGATACCTATCTTCCATTGATTGAGTTCTCCTATAACAACAGCTATCATGCGAGTATTGATCGTCCTCCCTTCGAGATGTTGTACGGGAGGAAGTGCAGGACCCCAATATGCTGGGGAGAGGTTGGGCAGAGGGTCATGGGGAGTACCGAAGTGGTACTCAAGATGACAGAGAGGATCCAGCAGGTCTGGAGCAGGCTTCAGACTGCTCAGAGTCGGCAGAAAATTTATGCCGACAAGCACCGTTCGGACCTGGAATTCCAGGTCAGGGATATGGTCCTCCTGAAGGTGTCACCTTGGAAAGGGGTCATCCGATTCAGGAAGCGGGGAAAGTTGGGCCCCAGGTACATCGGTCCCTTTAGGGTTGCAGCCCGGGTGGGCAAGGTGGCATATAGGCTGGATCTGCCAGCCGGTCTTAGCCAGATTCAGTACTTTTCACGTCTCCCAGCTGCGGAAATGTCTAGTAGACGACTCCGCGGTGGTTCCTCTCGAGGATATTCAAGTGGATGACAGCCTGAACTACATCGAGCGACCGATAGTCATTCTAGATAAAAAGACGAAGGCGCTGAGGAACAAGGAAGTGGAGCTGGTGAAGGTGCAGTGGCAGCACCGCAAGGGCTCGGAGTGGACGTGGGAGCCCGAGGACGAGATGAGGGAGCACTACCCCGAGCTTTTTCCAGAGGCAGCAGTATACTTCGAGGACGAAGTCTAAAATAAGTGGGGGAGAATTATAACATCCGTCTCTCGAGGTATTATTTAATTTAAGTAATTAATATTTGTTAATTGGACTAATAATGGGACAAGTGGATTTTTGGAATGAGCCTTAAGCAAGTGGGCCGAGAACTTGGGCTACCCATAAGACGTACGTTGGGCGTAGCCTCAATGTACGCGGGGCGTAGAGGTGCCTAGGATGCGGGGGATACGCACACGTACGTGCAGCGTACCGGGAGTACGTGCAGCGTACGTGAGCAGATGTCAAAACCCTAATTTTTAGGGTTTAAAACATATATATACCCCATTATAGCCCCCCTGGCCTCCTTACCAGCCTCTTACCCTCAGAAACCCTAATTTGCCTTCATACTCCATTGTTGTGTGTATTTGACCTTTTGAGCTCATTTTTGGTGAAGAAAGGCTTGGAAGAAGATAAGAAGAGCTGAAGAAGAAGACTTGAGTATCTTGAGCTCATGGATCTGGGACTATTTCATCTTTTGGCACTCAAAGGAGGTATAAAGCTCCTAACTTTCCTCTTGGAAGCTTAGATCTAGGATTATGGAGATTTGGACCTTTTTAGGTCCAAAGGTTGGATCTTTGTCATGCAACTTTGTTTTTGAGCTTAGGGTTGCCACCCTTGGAGCTCCAAGCCTTCCTTAAGTAGTAAAGTTTCAACCTTTAAGGCCTTTATGAAACCATGCATGAGATCTAGCTATTTCTATGAAGTTAGTTGCTATTATTTAATGTTTGGGCTCATTTGGTGGGTTGCAAGCCACCAAGTGATCGACTTTATCGATTAAGACATTAAAGAGGACTTGGGTCTGTAATAAGCCTTTGTATTAGAGTATTAAGCACTTAATGGGAAAAGTGACTTAACAGGGAAGTACGTTTGGCGTACATGCAGGTACGCGCAGCGTACACGCCATTTAGTCAGTACGCTTAGCGTAGAGAGGAGTACGCCCCGCGTACTCAACAGATATGGGCTTGGCATATTTTGGGCCTCGTTTTGGCCCATACCTTGGATTTTGGGCCTTAGAGGGTTGGGTCTGGACTATTGGGCCCTGTGGCCCACTGTGGAGTTTAGTTCTGGGGCCGGGAATTTGGAATTAGAAGCATTGGGTCTTTTGGGCCATATTGGGCCATTCGAGATTATTCATTTTTGGGCTAAGGACTTATTGGACTTGTGAAAAGGCCCATTTGAAGTGGTGGGCCCAATTTAGAAATTTGGGCCATTAGTGGGCCTTAGGGAGCCTTGATGGGCCATGGGTGCACTGGGTTAATAAATTAGAATTTGGCCTTAAGAATGGTTCAAGTTGGGCCAAGGGGGTAAAGTGGTCATTTTACCCTAAGTAGTGTTATAGATTTTGATTGAGTATTATTATGATTATGATATCCGGGAGTCATCGGAGCAGCTGTTAAAGATTACTTCCTGTGAGATTCGACACTCAGCTTCACGAGGTGAGTTTCCTTCGAGTAGGAGTGGGTCTACGACCACAATGTCGGTCCACTAGTAGGAGTTGGTTGATAGATGATTGTCTTTGTGATAATTATCTAGGTTTGCTATTACCTGATATGTTTTTTGTGATTAGCATGATATGATATATGTGATAGTGGTAGTAGGGGGATTAGTCCCGGTTACCGGTTGAAAGATACTGAAGGGGTCGTCAGAACCCACGTCTGTCTAGTAGTATGTTCATGATATGTTCTTATGTGGTAGTGGTAGAGGGTGAAATAGTCCCCGGTTACCAGTTGAAAGATACCGAAGGGGAGGTCAGCTCCCGGATACCGGTTGAAAGATACCGAAGGGGAGGTCAGTTCCCGAATACCGGTTGAAAGATACTGAAGGGAAGTCCAGCTTCCGGTTATGCCAATCAGATATCGGTTGAAAGATACCGATGGATTGGTAGTATATGTTTATGGTATGTGGTATGATTGGGGGACTCACTAAGCTTCGTGCTTACAGTTTTCGGTTTTGTTTCAGGTACCTCTTCAGCGAAGGGGAAGGAGCCGACACGTTTGCAGCGCATCGCACACATATGATTTCCGCATTTTGAGATCCATGGGATTGTACTCTGACATTATTACTATATTATGCTATGGTTTTTGAGACACGTGACTGAGGTTTATGAAATGATATGAGTCGTTGATGTTTTTCAGTAAACTGTTTTATAAATTACTTAATTAAAAACAAAATTTTTGGTCTAGAAAATTGGGATGTTACATATATATATATATATATATATATATATATATATATATATATATATATATATATATATATATATATATAATGTGGATGGATAACTATTGTGTGGACGTGTGGACAGTGCTATTCTATGAGAATTAGTAAGAGAACAAGTTGTCTAGTAATGTAAATACGTTAAACCTCACACAACTATTGTCATTTTCATTCATTCTCACTAATTCTTATTCATTTTTGTTCTCACGCATCGTTTTTCACTTACTTTCATTCTTACAGAATACGAGTCAATTAACATTCTGACAGAATGAGAATAATAATAAAAAGTCTATAATAACCTTATAGACGATTTAATTAGTGAGGATGTGTGATAATGACAATAGTTATGTAAGATTGAACGTATTCACATTATCAAACATATTTTCTTTGTCATTCTCATAGAATAGCACTGTCCACACGTCCGCACAATAGATATCAATCCGCACAATAGATATCAATCCACATTTGAACCTATATATATATATATATATATATATATATATATATATATATATATATTAAAAAGATTGATAGTTGAAAATAAATTGACAAATTTTATCCGTTCTATATATTTAATTAAATGGTTAGTCGAGTTAGCCACTTTTAATTAAATAGGTTGAAAATTTATTTAACATCCCTAGATTTGTCATTTATAGTCCCTGGGATAGAAGGATGAAGCCATGAAAGTCTAAGGGCTAAATTGCAATTATTGGGATCAGGAGGAGTACGCTGCGCGTACAGAAGGGTACGCTGGGCATACACTTGTGTACGTTGGGCGTACTCATGGCAGAAGGAAACCCTAATATTTAGGGTTTGGGGAATATATAAGCAACATTATGAGCAAAGACCTTCCCTTACCCCAGCCTCCACTGCTTAAAGTCGTTTTCCCCAAACCCTAGCCATTTCCTTGAGTGTTTGAGCTTTTTGAGTGTTTCTTGAGTGTTTTAAGAAGAAGGTGTTGCATCAAGGAGTTGGAGAAGAAGATCAAGCTTGTAGGATAGACCTTTTGAAAAGGTTCGGTTGGATTCACATCGCTTTTCACGTTGGCAGCTGCAAAGACGCATATTGGATGAGTAGGCGGTTGTATCGTTGGGGGATGTTCAGATCGGAGAACACTTGAACTGTGTAGGGAAAACCAGTGGCAGCATCGGAAAGGATCCGAGTAGACTTGGGATCCAGAGTTCAAGAGGCGAGAGCATTCGTGAATGGTTCGCCGCAGCAGGCTTTGAGGACGAAGCCTAGTTTAAGTGGGGGAGAATTGTAACATCCCAAGATTTGTCATTTATAGTCCATGAGGATAGAAGGATGAAGCCATGAAAGTCTAAGGGCTAAATTGCAATTATTGGGATCAGGAGGAGTACGTTGCGCGTACATAAGGGTACGCTGAGCGTACTAGGCGCGCCCTAGTACGCTTGGCGTACTCATGGCAGAAGGAAACCCTAATATTTAGGGTTTGGGGACTATATAAGCAACATTATGAGCACAAGACCTTCCCTTACCCCAGCCTCCACTGCTTAAAGTCGTTTTCCCCAAACCCTAGCCATTTCCTTGAGTGTTTGAGCTTTTTGAGTGTTTCTTGAGTGTTTTAAGAAGAAGGTGCTGCATCAAGGAGTTGGAGAAGAAGATCAAGCTTGTAGATCTGAAGTTGCTTTGTGCCCTAGAAGCTCCAGAAGGTAAAAAGCTTGGAACTTTATGCTTGTATGAGATAGATCTAGTCATTTTAGCTTTATGGAAGCATTATTGTCCCAAAAGTCCCAAAATGGTGCATGTTATGATTTGGACGGAATGAGCTGTCCTTTCAGATCTTAAGGAGGTCCCAAGTGATAAAAATGGTGTCCCAATAGCTAGATTTGTCTCATGCATGAAGTAGGAAGGTCTTAATGGATTAAGACCATGTGTTAAGAACTTTCTGGACGTCCAAAGTGATAAATTTCAAGACTTTATAGTCCTATGGCACATTTGGTCGATGAATATGGAGTTTGGGCTTAAGTGCTTAAGCCATTAAGCACTTATTAGGGTTTTGGTGAAACCCAACGTACGCCCAGTGTAAATCCAGTACGCCCAGCGTACTGGGTCAACCACCCCAATGGTGGTCAACATCAGGACGAGTACGCCCCACGTACGTCCTCTGTTGGGCCTTTGGCAATTGGGCTTCGGGTTTTGGGCTGTTTATGGACTAGTTGGATTTGGGCCTTTGTTGGACTTTATGAATATAATGTTTTGGGGCCAAGTTTTGATAATGGATCTTGGAATGAGGCCCAATTAAGGAGTTGGGCCCAATTTGGTAAATTGGGCCAATAATGGGCTTTGCATAAGGACTTTCAAGGTTATGGACTTGGCATTGGGCCTTGACCCAATAAAGAGAATGGAAATGATGGATTGTGTAGATCCCCTAGTCAAGATTGTTATGTTGTGTAATGACTTGGTATTTATTATTTTGGATAGTTCGGGATTTTTGGTGAGGCAGCGATTCGGGAGTTCGATTCTTCAGTTCAGATCGGCATTGCGAGGTGAGTTATCCTCACTATACTCAAGGGTCTAAGGCACCAAGGCCGGCCCTTTAATTTGTTATTTGGGATTGTTATTGTTGTGATATGATAGCTCGGTATCCTGGTATATATGATGGTTATATGCTCGTATGATCTGTTAGATCGATATCCTGGTAGATCGGATGTAGTTATGCTTAGTGACCTATAGCTTGGTCTGACTGTCTGTATGCTGGTAGGAGATTTCCTGTTATCTGTGCACATGATTGATTGGTAGTTGAGGGTATTCCATCCCAAGGATGATAGGACCCTAGTATGTTGTCTTATTATACTATTATATGATTATATGATATAGGTGCACATGTTTGATTGGTTATGTTGGCATTCCAACCCGGTGGTTGAGGGCCTGGGGTATTCCAACCCGATGGTTGATTGGAACCATAGTATGTTGGCATTCCAACCCGATGGTTGAGGGGCCTGGGGTATTCCATCCTGATGGATGATTGGACCCATAGTATTTGTTATATATGTATAGTATGTTGGCATTCCAACCCGATAGTTGTGGGCCGAGAGTATTCCATCCCGAGGATGATTGGACTCGTAGTATATGGGCATTCCAACCTGATGGTTGAGGGCCTAGGGTATTCCATCCCGATGGATGATTGGACCCCTAGTATGCTGTTTGTTATTGTATGTGTATTGTTGTGTGTATGGGTATTTTGGGGGTAACTCACTAAGCCTTCGAGCTTACAGTTTCAGTTTATTGTTTCAGGTTCAGCGGGTGACCGCGGAAAGGCGAAGGCGTGATCGTACACTTCCTCGATTGATGATTATGATTTCTGGGAACTCTTATGTTTAAACTATTTTGAAAACAAATTGTAATAACTGAATGATTTTAAATGATTTAAAAATTTTTAAATTAGCTCGAATTTATGGATGTTACAAGTTGGTATCAGAGCCTTGGTTTGAGTGAATTGGAGGAATACTCATGTGAATCCAGTCTCAAACTAACGAAAAATATTTTCAAAATGATTTTTAAATGGTTTTCAAAATAAGTAAAAGAGGATGTGAAGTGTACGATCAGCCGGAGCCAGTAAGTAGACCCAAAATTACCATGCAGTTATTTGATTATGTGATATGTTAGAACAGCATGTTAGTGATAAGATAGGGATCCTCAGAAACCGTATGATAGAATTGCCTGATCTTTGATGCCTTATCTTATGTAGATGTCACACCCCCAAACCAGACGGCGAAAATGTCCAGGGGTGGATGACTTCATTTGTAGTATCACAACACATGCATTATAGTAACCAAAGTACAAACAACCATTGCATTAATAAGTATAAGTTTTTACATGTGTTCAAACAATGTATATCGATACCAAAATAGTTATACAAAAGAAGAATACATGACTCAAAATAGCTCCATCTTCTCAAAAGCTCAGGGAGTACCTGTCTACTGATTCCCTGAGAATACAAGTAATTTGAAAAGAGAGTATCAACATAAAGTTGAGTGAGTGCATAAGTATTTATGTTTGAAAGTATGTTTTCTGTTTCTTGAATATGTAAACTGATTCAGAAAATCCTATATTTTCTGTTGTATATGAAAAGTAGTTTTAATCACATAAAACCATTCTGTTTGTAAACCAGTGTTCTTTATTTGTATTCTTTTGTATAACCTATAAAAGTGAGTGTGCCTGGCTTCACCAGTTGTTATTGTAAACCGAGATGTAATACTGTAAACTATATTTTAGTAAACTGGTACTTTGAAAATGTACTCATGTTTAGTTAATTACACAGTAACGTATTGTTAATATCTTTTTAATGAGTTATTATAACCATACTGAGACTATATGGCCTGAAACAACGCTTTGAAGGCGTTAAAACTGTTGATAACAACTGTCACTCGTAGGCATGTATGCCCGGCTGTAGTTAGCAGTCTGAGTGCGGGGTTGTTAATCCCAATATAGATCTATACACACTTGTTTCGATCCCCGACTGGAGATTCTGGTTATAATGTAAGGACTTTAACTATGTTGTTTAAATAAATAAACAACCTGGATCTATTGACTCATAAAAAGCATATAGACGTTACGTGTATAATAGTTGTGAAAACCCAATCATTCTGAAATAAATGATTGATAGTATGTTCCTGAATTAGTATTATTAACATGTATATGAAAGATGTATACCCTTGATTAGTTTTGAATCAAACCCTTGTTCTTGTATAATGATGTACTCTAGTATACTTGAATCGTGAATTAATGTTCTATGAATCATAAATTATACCTATTATAATTTATATGTGTAGTTTCTGAATTGGTACTAACTGTTCATGAATGCAACCCCTTGCTCGACATGTTACAAGGAGTATTGAAATTGAATGAAATAACCTTTATATTTATATACATATACAAATATATATAACTAAAATTTAAATGACATTCGGACAAATAACTGATACTATAGGCCCACATCCAAACAAGGAAAAGGAACCAAAGTGAGTTATCAGTCCTAAGCCCTTTAAATCTTATATATATACATATATATATATATATATATATATATATATATATATATATATATATATATATATATATGATTATTGGGGAAAACATAAGTTTATAAAATCATTTAAAGAATTTAACATTTTGAAATACTTTTGGTGACTTGATGTCATTTTAACACAATTTAAAACCATTTGATTTGATAACAATTGAAATCCATTTTGATAAGATATATTTTGAAACCATTTGCTTGTAACATAAAATACTTGTGTTAGACTTGTATTCCCCCCCCCCCCCCCTTAAAACAGTAAAAACTATGAAAATACGGGGGTATGAACTCACCTCGTGTATGAGTTTCTGGTTGGTTTCAATGTGGTTGTGATGATTCTCGGTATAGATTACGTGTGATTAACCGTATCCTGATTATATTTTACACATAATTGTATTCCTAAATTAGTTAACTAGTAATTTAACAAGGCAAATGATATTAAAATATATGGATTACTTACAATTAGTGAGGGAACTATGGATGCAGATACGTTGATACTTGAGAGAAAATGAAGAACTAAGGTTTGCAGTTGAGAGGAAATGAGGTGTTTACGCTTGTAGAATGTACAAATGAATTCATTTGTGCCTTAAGTGTAAAGCATACTTCTAAGGCGGTGAATGAATGTTTACGGTGTTATCACATTGGGAAATCAAATTTTGGATGAAATATGAAGACATTTGATGAGTGTTTACGGTCCAAAGTCTACATGGGAAAGAGTTCATGGTTTGATTTTGGTTCTTGAATGGAGTTCACGGCCAAAGTATTGTATGGGGAAGGGTTCACGGCCAAAGTATTGTATGGGGAAGGGTTCACGGCCAAAGGATTGTCTAGAAAAGAGTTCACGGCCAAGATTCCTTACTTACTAGTTGTTCACGGTTTGGATGCTTAATGGGTTTTATGACATGAACCGTGAACACATCTTCTTGATGTTTCTTGGACCGTAAACCCCATGTATGAGTCATTTCATGATTAAATCTTTAATCCCCCATGACTTATCTTGACTTATATTGAGTTATACATGTGATGTTTCAATATAAGTGTTCATTACTTCTATATAAGTATGATTTCAAAGGTATGAATATAAAATAACTTGTATAAACAGGTCCTTAAGGTATTCAACTTCCTATTGTATAAATGTCATGATATGGATTTTACTTAGCATACGATTGTAACTTAGGCTTTTGTTCGAATAAGTTCAACTTACATTGATTTGAAATTACGGGTTGTTACAGTAGAGTACCTCATTGATTGTTTTGGGACTCTTTCGTGTGTGAACTAACTATTGGGTGAATACTCCAAGTCACATGCTATAGGGGTTAAATGGTCTTTGGGTAAGGGATTTGGTCCTGCTGCGTAGCTCTTGTCTGAGTCCAACCGTTGTGGGATTAAATCTTTTAGCCTAAGATTGTTTAAGCCGTGCGGCATGTGATTGTATTCATGCAATAGTTAACTGGCACCAATGGAGGGTCGTGTGGCAGTTGGTGGATGGGTGGGTTGTGCGAGGTCGGTAGGCCAGCTATGAGATATTTAGCATTCCTCTAGGAGTGAGGATTGAGCGTTCTCTATGTATATGTATATTGTTAGGGTGTTGTGGTGATACTTGGGACAAATATGGGTAGGTGGGGAAGGTAGTATGGGCTCGTACTACTGAAAGCACAGGACCCATACGCGTATCAAGGAAGTCACAACCCCTAGGGTTTTGGTTGGGAGTTGGTTCCCGGGTGGTTATGAGGAGTATCTGATATCTTTTGGTATGTTTTCAGTATGGTGGTTACATGACGATTCGTGACTGGATCCGAGTCAGGATTAGGAGAGGGCGGACAGGAGGCGCCGACAGCGTCCAAGACTATCGGTCAGATGAGGCCAGACGATATGGATGCCAGGATCCGGAAGATCCTGTATAATGAGGTTGCTGCTATGTTCTGGGCTCAGTTGCCGGAGATGTTCAGGTCTATCAAGACCGCTATGGTGGAGTCTTTCGATGATCGCTATGCAGCCCTCACTGAGGCGGTTGCCGCCGCAGCCACAACAGCTGTATCGGTGGCAGGGTTGGGGGTCGGGCGAGCTTTTCAGTACTGGGACTTCGATAATACGAAGCCCCCGACATTTGATGGTACTCAAGATCTGATTGTAGCCATGAGGTGGCTATCTGACGTGGAGGGATGTTTCTTCACATGTTCATGTCCTGCTGACCAGAAGGTCAGGTGTGCTCTGAACCTGCTGAGGTCCGGAGCGAAGGATTGGTGGAGGTTGATTACTGGATCATATTCGGATGAGCAACGCACTGCAGTTACTTGGGATCGATTTCGGGATATGTTCCGTACCCGTTACGTCCCGCGGGTTGAGAGGGAAAGACTAGCACAGAAGTTCTTGGATCTGCGATAGGATTCAGAGTCGGTGACGGAGATTACCCGCATGTTTACTGAGAGGGTGATGTTTTGCCCTGAGTTTGCTTCGGAGCAGGCTCAGATGACCCGATATCTAAGCATGCTCAAGACAGACATCAGGCAGTTCGTGTCCATACAGAGATGTGATACCTTGCTAGAGTTACAGGAGGCCGCCAGGCGACGTGAGCTTGAGATTGAGTTTCAGCTGAGAGAGCAGAGATAGGCCCCGATGCAGTCACAGTCTGCGCCGAAGCGGGTTAGGGCCGCTGATTACAGATAGGGGAGTCAGGGGGTCGTACTTGTGGGAAGTGCAGCAAGGTACATGATGGGGTTTGCCGATCTTCTTCAGGATGTCACAAGTGGTGCAGGCTCCAGCGCCGGCCACCCTGAGGATTACTGGCAGGGATCATGGTAGAGCAAAGCCTCCGAAGGCTCAAGGACGTGCCTTCCAGCTTACAGTCGAGGAGGCCAGGACAGTACCTGATGTGGCGACCGGTATGTCTTTTCTCCTATCTATTTGTTTATGATTGTATTATGAGCTTCCATTTTCTTTATGCATAAGTTATTAGGATATAGGAGAGGTTAGAGAGAATTTATTGTCAAGGGAGTGTAGATGGTTAGGATCCAAAGATGCATTCCAGGATAAGGAGTTAGGATAGAGGATCGCCAGTCGAGGGCGAATAGTGGTATTCGGAAATTCAAAGGTCATCAGCGGGAATTCGAATTCTCTTGCAATTTGTTACTTCGTATCGGGAGGATTGATTTGTTTGGGTTAACCCTCTAAGGTTAAGAATGGTAATACTCAGTTGGGACGATTAAGTCGCGTATCAGTTTCGCCACCAGTGGGTAGTGGTTAGTGCTCTAAGTGGGGGAGAATCGGGGATTCTCGGATGGGGCAATAGCTATGGAAGATGTTGTTTGTTGCGGTTCGAATGATGGTTTCTAGAGTGTTTGGGTTGAGGCGGTCCATACATGCTGAAGACTTGGTATGGGTTTTGATAGTTATATGATTGGGTACTGAGTATAAGGTGTGCGTTGGCAATCAGTTGGTCTGCTTTCTGGTAGTGAGTATAATGTCTAGTGATAGTAACCCATGGAATCGTATGTTATGTGCTTGCTAGTTATCACTTATAGCATGCTCTTAGGAGCTGTCGGTGGTTATGAAGGAGAGCTTGGAAACTCGGGAGTAACAACTTATTTCATGAGTGGATGGTGTAGGGTGAGGTTTCAGTACTATGGCACATATCAGTGTTGTGAAGGACATGGATTAGGCCTTCTTGGGCAATTTAGGAGGTGAGTATCTCCAGGATGGAGTGTTGGGCAATTGAAGTGACGACAACAGTGTCGATAGGTTATCGGGAGCAATCCAGTCATGAGCTGAGGGCCGGAGAGGGCATACCAGACTCATGTTGTGGGCTCAAAAGCTATCCAAACCTGTGCTGAGGACCATGTGAGGATATTCCAGTCATAGGCTGTGGGCATAGAGATTGTGATGGTTAGGTATCTTGTAGGAGTGCGTTCAGAAGCGATGTATTGTTGAGATTCGGGGGAGTTGTACTCAGATGTGACGAATCAGAGGATTGTGGATGAGACGCAAGGATAGATCATTGGATCATCAGGATTTTGTCAGGTTGGAAAAGTGGCTTGTAGGATAGACCTTTTGAAAAGGTTCGGCTGGATTCACATCGCTTTTCACGTTGGCAGCTGCAAAGGCGCATATTGGATGAGTAGGCGGTTGTATCGCTGGGGGATGTTCAGATCGGAGAACACTTGAACTGTTTCGTAAATTAAGGTAAAATTTTAGGACTTTTTTGGAGATTTCCCTAGTTATTATTTCAAACAAAAATTAACTTAAAATCTATACCAATAGCTTTTAAGGGCTTTTAGATTTTCTAAGATTTTAGCTTTAGATTTTCTATGTAATTATATACCATTAAAAGCTAATAATCATTTTGATCGAATATTTTCTGTAGAAATATAAGCTACAACTTTCAACTATTTTTGTTAGATACGTTTTATTTTTTATTTACAAAAATTTTAAAGACAAAAGATAAATCGCCTTTAAATAATAATAATTAGGAAAAAAAACAATATAAATTCCACGTCAACTAAACGAAGTAAATCACATTATGCATCTCAATAAAATTATGGATATGTGGAATCATGCCAATAAAAATAGACATGTTCGTTTTTTAAACATCTTTCCTATGGGCCAGTAGAAAAGATAATTTCTTATAAATTGTTTAAAATGTTTTTAAAGTTCAAATGTAAAATTTTGTCTCAAGCATTCATTTAAAAATTGAAAATCAAATTTAGTACTTAAAAAATGGTGGTGTTTACAATCCAATATCATCACAAAAGTTTAAATAAACTATGTGTCATGCTAGCATTAAATTTCCAATCATGCTAGCATTATGCGTCAACGTCGTCTATGAATACATGTCAATTTAGTTGTTAGGTTTGGGAAGCCTAGTGATTAATACCATAATCTCATAATAGAATGAGATTGGTAATAGCAATAAGCTTATAACACGTTGATTTTTACCACGAAAATATTATAAAAACCGAGTCATAAATCCTAGGTGAATCAACTACAGTCATCCCAAATCAGAGTATCAAAATGAGGAAAATTATAAAATCTGCAAGCCATAGTGTACAGTCAAGCTATCACACCCTCGAACCGGACGGCGGAAACGTCTGAGGGCTCGTGTGACTATAAATTTAAATATCATCACAATGAATATACATGAAACATAACACATACATCACCAACATTACATAGTACAACTGTCATTGTTCACATCAAGTACATTGTATAAATATTACATATCCATAACATGACTTGTTTGAAAGTCACAAAACATAATATCTTAACACACTTGGTAGATTTCTTCAACTTATCTGATACCTGAGAATACAAGTTATTTTTGAAAACGGTCAACATATATAATGTTGGTAAGTTCATAAGCATGTTTGATATAAAATGGTTTGCATTGTTTGTAAAACCCAGACAATCCGATATTTTCTGTATTAAAAACTGTTCACGATACGGTGTGATGATCCAATATATGTATGTGTATGCGTGATTTCAAAACATGTATAAATGAATGACTTTCAAAAGCGTTCCTAGTATAGCATTTGATGTATGTTAAATGAAATGATGTTATTTCCCGGAAAATCCTATATTTTTTGATTTAATATAGTATAATGGTTTGTATTATCGCGTAATTCACTTTGTATAACCACCATATATGAATTTGATTTCCCATGAATGATGATATGGTAATGGATCTCTATGTGAGTCGTTATAACCATGCATGATAATGACTATTTCGCATGTCTTGGCATTTTTAACAAACGCCGGTTTTGATAAAGATTTTGTCACCCTAGACTGGCCGAGTCTAACTGTAGCGAACAGCTCAGGTGTGGGGGAGTCACCCCCCGTATAGATCTATACACAAACTCTCGCCCTCCCTCCAAGAGACTCTGGTTATAACTACAGGCTACGGCCGACACTTATTGGTGCCAACCGATAATTCTCACTAAATCCCTATTATTACCCCATGAATTTGAATAACAATGATTACAACCCTTTTGATGTTTACATGAATATGAATAAAGCCTAACGAACACAAAAAAGGACAACTGGGGCCCACTAATCATGTATATTATTACTCACTGTCGAGTATGCAACGGACACATTAGTCCATCAAGCATATGATAATTGATTTGGACCATATTAGCAATACAAATGGGCCACGAAGGCCCAATAGCATGTAAAAGTTAATGAGGGTCCATTAGGCATGTAATTGGGTCACCGGAAGCCCAATAAACACGTGTTGATTATATTGGGCCCAATAATCGTGTAACTGGGTCACCGGAAGCCCAATAAGCACGAATAGGAAACATTGGGCCCAACTGTCGTATCATTTATAGGTTTATCGATATAAGTTGTAGTATGGGATTTGGTTCACAATTTGTGTTTACTTTCGATGTTAAAATACTCAATGGTGGTTTATAACGGTATTCTTAGTTTTTATAGAAAAATACAATTTTTAAACCTTCATGTTGTAAAAGTTTATATCTTTGGTCAAATTGTTTAGAAATTTACATATTTGGCCCAAAATGTTTATTTGACCATTTCAGTCCCTTTTTCATACAAAATTTACATTTTCAGCCCTTAATGGTGCTAAATGACACTTTTAGTCCCTTTTGATGAAAAATGACATTTTAGTCCATTAGATTATCTAACTTGGCATTTTCGGCCCAAATAAAATCTTAAATTATAATTTCAGCCCAAAATACATCTTTTGACATTTTCAGCCCCTTATTATTAAAAATTTACATTTTTGGCCCATTTGCCGTAAGTTTTACACTTTTGGCCCAAAATCTAAAAACTTTGCATTTTTAGTCCAATTTAGTAAAAAGGGTCATTTTCAGCCCTTGAAATATTTTAATTATGTTTTAGACTCATACTTTTATGAATTTACAATTTCAGCCCCTAAAATTCTTCATTTTCGCAATTTTGGGCCCAAACATCCGTGAGGCCCAAATATAAGCCCATTAAGCAAAAAATTTATATTTTTCGCCCTTTGAAAAGTATTATTTTCATAAAAATCAGCTTTTATATATAAATAAATACTTTATAACCCTCATAAAACCGAAAATTATCATCTTTCAACCAAATCTTTGTTATTTTTGCAAAAATGACACTTGTAAAGATCTTTGGCTTTGTTTTTCACTTCTTAAACTTAAGGACTCTTAGATTTATGATGTATGTTGTTTATTATGTTTTTGTTTATGAATCTTTCACATTTTAGCTATAGATCTCGAAATATAATAAGTATTAACACATTATCACAACATAAACCAAAGAAATCACATATAACATGCAAACACACATAGATCAACACATAACACTTGTATTCTCCCCCAAAAAAAAAACAAGTAAAAACTGAAAACAAGGGGGTATGAACTCACCTTGGTTTTCTTGGTTCGGTTTCGAAGAAAAATGGAAGAAGATGATGTGGTTTTCAGCCTTAGCAAGCTTCTTGAAGGGACCTTCAAACTTTGATGAGTTCTAGGGAGTATGATCAAGAGATTAAGGTTGTAAGAAGAGTGAGTGAGTGTATAAAGAAAGTATATTTGTAAGATCTTACCACTAGTATATAGTTTGAAGTGATTTTAGATGAAAGCCTCCTTGAATGCTTTCAAATTCTCGAAAATTTAGAGGGTGAAGGAGAGTTGTTCTTGAGAGAATGAATTATGTGTGTGTGTGTTTTTCTTGTCTCTCGGCCGAAGGAAAGAAAAAGGGGAGATGGAAAGAAAGAATGGCATGGAAACATGAGATCATGCATAGTTACATGTTGTGTAATATGCTTAGATGACCACTAAACAATAATGAGGTGGCTAACACTCATTAATCCTCTTAGTTTCTTTTTTTTATCATATGGGCCGAGAGGGAGAAAAGAGATAGGTGATTTGGGCCTTTAATGCTCGATTCTAATAATATGAGGCCTATTTTGATGGTTTTCGGCCCATTGGGCTTTTAGGATGGTTCACGGCCCAAATTGTATAAAGAAATGGATTTATGGTCCTTTAGGGTTAGTTTAAATCAATTATAGCCCAATAAGGCCCATTAGGGTAAACCATTTCATTTTAGGCCCATGATAGCCCAAAAAGGTTAGGTTTTATGAATATGGATCCAATTAGAGCCCAATTAAGAGTTCTAAGCCCAAAACAATCGAATTGGAAGCTTATTGGCCCATTAAGCCTAATAAGGAAATCCTAGTCCAAAATAGACTTAGGTCGGGATTCTTAGGGTTTTCAAACCCTCACTTGACTTTTGTAATGTTTTGCATGAAGTTTGGGCTTTATAATTGAATTTTTGATGAAAGTTTGTTGTTATTGAATAACATCATATGCATATCAAGTTATGGTTACAATTTGTTGTCATTAATATTGTTTACAAAAGTATAGAATTTCCTAGCAAATTTGCTAGTTGTGACATCATCCCCCCGTTAGAGGGAATTTCGTCCCGAAATTCTTTTTAGAATTAGATTTGAGAATGCGAGAATAAGTGAGGGTACTTCAGCTTCATTTGGTCTTCGCGTTCCCATGTGAATTCCGGTCCACGCTTTGCGCTCCATCGAACCTTCACAATCGGAATGCGACTTTGCTTAGTACGCTTCACTTCCCTGTCCATGATTTCAACTAGTTCCTCGATGAACAGGAGATTCTCGTTGATTTTGATTTATTCTAATGGGATGACAAGAGTTTCATCGGATAAGCACTTTTTCAAATTGGAGACATGGAACACGGGGTGTACGCTGCTGAGCTCAGCAGGTAGCTGCAGCCTATAGGCCACTGGACCGATTCGGGCTAGAATATCGAATGGCCCAATGTATCGTGGGTTTAGTTTCCCCCGTTTCCCAAAACGAATCACCCCTTTCCAGGGAGAGACCTTCAATAACACCCGATCCTCGACTCGAAATTCTAGGGGCTTTCGCCGTTTATCAGCATAGCTCTTCTGTCGGTCTCGTGATGCTTGAATTCGAGCTCTGATTTGAACTATCTTTTCTGTTGTTTCACATATGATTTTTGGCCCTGTTAAAGCATTGTTTGGTGTCTGCCTTCTTGCTAGCTGAATGTCACCTACCTCAGCCCAACACAACGGTGATCTACATTTACGACCATATAGTGCTTCAAAAGGAGCAACTTTGATGCTTGTGTGATAACTGTTATTGTACGAAAATTCAATTAAAGGTAAGTGGGTATCCAACGACCTTCCAAAGTCTATCACACATGCTCGAAGCATATCTTCAAGCGTTTGAATGGTTCGCTCACTTTGACCATCCGTCTGTGGGTGGTAAGCAGTGCTCATGTCGAGTTGTGTTCCCATAGCCTTTTGAAGTGATTACCAAAAGCGTGAAGTGAATCTACTATCTCGATCCGAGATGATAGATATTGGCACTCCATGAAGTCTCACTACCTCCTTGATGTATATCCTGGTTAATCTTTCCATTTTATAAGACTCTTTTATTGGTAGGAAATGGGCGGATTTCGTCAATCTGTCGACTATCACCCATATGGCATCAAATCCATCAGTTCTTTTGGGTAATTTGGTCACAAAGTTCATGGTAATCCTTTCCCATTTCCACTCGGGTATTACCGGCTGTTGTAATAGTCCCGAGGGCTTTTTATATTCCACTTTCACTTTAGCGCAAGTGAGGCACTTGCTAACGAAAGTAACAATGTCTGCCTTCATATTAGGCCACCAATAATGTTGCTTGATATCCAGGTACATTTTATCTGAACCGGGATGGATGGAGTATCGTGTCTTATGGGCCTCGTTCATGACTACCGCTCTGAATTCCCTAAGTTTAGGGACCCAAATTCGGTTCATGAAGTAATAGGCTCCATCCTCCTTGACCTCAAAGTTCTTTTCCATTCCACGTAATGCTTCACTCACCATGTTTTCTGACTTCATCGCATCCAACTAAGCTTCTTTAATTTGTGACGATAAATGGGATTGAATGGTTATTGAGAGAGTTTTCACACGACGATTTGAGTATTCTTTTCGGCTCAGGGCATCAGCCACCACGTTAGCTTTGCACGGATGATACTTGATTTCGCACTCATAATCGTTTAGCAGTTCGACCCATCTCCGCTGCCTCATATTTAATTCTTTCTGGTTCAGGATGTGCTGGAGGCTTTTGTGGTCGGTGAAGATGGTGCACTTCGTACCATAAAGGTAGTGCCTCCAAATATTTAATGCGAAGACCACTGCTCCCAATTCGAGATCATGAGTGGTATAATTCACTTCGTGCATTTTCAGTTGTCTGGATGCATAGGCTATCACCTTTCCTCGTTGCATAAGTACACATCCCAAACCTTGGTTTGAGGCATCGCAGTAGACTATAAAGTCTTCGGTTCCTTCTGGTAAGGATAACACAGGTGCACTGCAGAGGGCTTTCTTTAGGGTTTGGAAGGCAACTTCCTGCTTCTCTATCCATTCGAATGGTATGCCTTTTTGTGTAAGCGTGGTAAGAGGCTTGGCTGTCCTGGAGAAGTTCTGGATGAATCTTCTGTAATAGCCTGCGAGACCCAGAAGTTGACGAATTTCTGTGGGTGTCGTTGGGACTGCCCATCCTTCAATGGCTTTAACCTTGGAAGGGTCCACATGTATCCCTTCTTGGCTGACAACATGACCTAAAAAGTTTACGCTACGGAGCCAGAACTCACACTTAGAGAGTTTCGCGTACAACTTTTCGGCTCGCAGGGTTTCTAAAATTTGTCGGAGATGTCGACTATGTTCTTCTTCGCTTCGAGAATAGACCAGGATATCGTCGATGAAAACGATTACAAAGTTGTCAAGGAATGGACGGCAAACTCGATTCTTCAGGTCCATAAATGCGGCAGGGGCATTCGTTAGACCGAAGGGCATTACAACAAATTCATAATGTCCATAGCGAGTTCGGAAAGCGGTCTTGGAAATATCTGTTGGATTAATGTCTAAGTCCATAACTATATTTGGTATGTACTTGACCCAACCCGGCATGGTCCATTTGGGTTGCACTTCACCGGCACAATTTATATGGATAGTCTTTTGAGAATAGTATATTTATGATTTATATTAATATATTATAAGTTCTAATATATTAATATGGAATCATATTATTTAATTAGTATTGATCAAGAATTAATTTAGAATTAATTAAGTGACCAAAAAGAACTAATTAAATATGGACTCTTATATATATGGAATGGGCCAAGTTCATTTAGGTTGGGCTAAGCTTTCATGGATGGTCCATGGAGCTTTTAACCCATGGATCCTATGTAAATGAAAGGTCATGGGTATTAGGGTTTACATGGATGTAACCCTAATCCTCCATAATATATAAAGGGGTCCTTGGCTCACAAAATTGGCACAAGTGTGTGAAAATAAGAGTGGGCCGATTTTAGTGTGCATACATATTCTCTCAAGTTCTTCCAAGGTGTTTTGGTGATTTGTGATTCCATTTGAGGCTTCCACACTATTGGGGCTAAGCTCTTAAAGCTTGAAGACATCAAGCTACATCAAAAGGTATGTCATCTAACTAGAACTTTGTAGTATAGGTGCTTCATAATATGCTAGTTAGGATGAAACCTTGGAATATTGATTATTTGCATGTATAATAGACAAAACATAGATCCAAGGTTTATAGGGTTGCATGTACACCATAGGAGTGTTAGAATGCTTAAAACCCAACAGTGGTATCAGAGCCATGGGTTGTTTTCTGTTATATTGATGCAAATGTTTTATTTTCAAAGTTGGAAAAAAAAGAAAAAAAACATGACGTTTGTCAAATTTTAAGATAATTACTTGTTTTTGTGAAAAACTAATTTTTTGTAAAATTTGAATCATTTGCTATATGAGTTGAATTAGGTCAAATTTAGTAAAAGATAAAATGATATGATTATTTTATTAGTTTTAAAAGTTTGATCTAAAGAGTTTTTTGAAACCTCCATAAGTTATGGATATGAAAAGGTTTTTAAAAAAATTGATTCAAAGTTTTTTATGGAGTTACAAAACTTGGTCTTAATGTTTTAAAGAATTCCATAACTTGTTCTTAAGTTATGGAACATGAAAAGTTTCATCATAAAACAAGTATTTAACTCCATAAGTTATGGAATCCAAAAGTTTTCAAGAGTTACAAAACTTGCCCTCAAGTTTTGGAATTTGGAAAAAGTTTTTTTATGATAAAAAAAAGAATTGAATTCTAAAACTCTTGGGTTCATAACTTAAACAATTAATTAAATGGTTTTAATTTTGAATTTAATAATTGGAATTATGATGTTTTATTGAATAATTCAATTAACTTTTATGGACTTTATTAATAGATAATTAAAGTGTTTAATTAAAAGAGAATTAATAATTCCATAATGACATGGTTTAAATTTAATTAAATTAAGAGTATAGTTTAATTAATAGATTAAACCACCAAGTATTTTAAATGTCTAAAATACACCCTTATACTATTATAATATTAAAAGTTTAATATATTATATGTATAAGAGCAAGTCGTCTTACCATTAGTAGGCCTCATTCACGAAGCCGGTCTATAAGGGGGGTATAAGGTTACTGCCTATAAAATGGCAGTTTAATGGGTGTCCACTCTCACCCACCGCTTCCTTGACTGGTGGAGGGTCGTTAGCCGAACAGGTAGGACAAGGACTATAATTCTCCCTTCATTAAAAGTATTAATGATAAATACTAAGTAACTAAACTTTTTATAAATTCCCAATCTTAGTTACTTAGGAAAATGTGAATAAGGTGCTAATCCATGAAATTACACTTTGCACTTTGTTTAAGCTGTTAGTGGAGCGTGTGTGGTTAACCGGCACACTAACCTGGACTTAACAAGGTAGGCAAAGGGTAACTTAATGTTTATCATAGTATCGTTGGAGCGTGTGTGGTTAACCGGCACATCGATTGAGGGGTAAATATTAAGGGTACCAAGTATATTTGCATGGTTACTTCACACCTTGTTTTGTGATCCTCGGCATCCCAGTCACAAAACCTGAAGGGCACACTCGAGATTGAAACATGCCATTGAAAAGTTCAATGAATCTCAAAAGAATCTAGGAGTTTCAAAACCAATTAAAACCTAATAATACATTTCGTTTATCTTGGTGGAAATTGGTGAATCGTCATTCACCTACCTTCAAATATTTTATAGCTTGGATTACGGCATCCCTCTTCCAAGTTATAAAATAGTGTGTTGAGTCCTAGCCTTAATATATCATATTGGGTGTTATATTAAGGACTTAAATCAACTTTACGTGAATTTCTCCCATTATTGATGTCTGGTTTAGACAACAATGATTTTCCCAAACCAAGCTTTCCTAATGAGTATGACTTCCCGAGTTTGACTCATGGAAGTCGTACTTCTCTTCCTCCACCTCCTCCAATTATTCTCCCTAACCCATAAGTTCAAGGTCACTCAAGCCCTAATGGCAAGCAAGGTCTATGTGTGATCACATCTTAGAGATGAAGTCACATATTGACAAGCCGGGAGAGTTAGGTGTCAAAGTCTTGAGAAAGTTGGATGTTCAATCACTTTCTAAGTCACATAGTGAGTTCCTTTGGGACTACTATGAAACAGACTATGACATGAACCTTAATGATCATATCTATTTGCTTGGTGCTGCTGAATCAGCAATGATTTGGAACGATAGTAAAGCAAATTTGATTAGAATATCAACTTCCCAAAAACTTTATGGACAGTGACAATGGTGACACTGGAAATCCAGAAAAAGCATTCTCTTCCCAATGGAAAGGGATTGACCATAGTCAACCCGGTTGACCAAATGGTAAGAGAAAGGCTAAGTCTGAGATAGTCCCATTACCAAAGGGTCCATATGTTTATTTTGCCAAAGGAAGGGGCGTTGATTGCAAAGCTGCCAAATTTACCTAAGGATGTTAAAGTCAATAAGTTTGACTCTACATCAGGTAGAGCCCATTATCTAACTCTGTTAAGTTCTATTCTGAGATCCTCATTACATGATGTGCCTGGGTCACATGTTGATGTTTTAAGAATCAAAGAATAGAGAGAAATCTTAAAGGAAGTATATGCTGATTCTGATCGCGAAGGTGGATTTCGATCGCATCAGAATTTTGAGCAGTTGCTTAAGAAGTTATGATATATTGCTAAGGAATAGATAACAACAATTTTCCATGTGGATTGTAAGGATAAGTTTTTCCGCAAAGTTTTAAAATAAAAGAAAATTGTTTAATTTTATTTATTTGAAGTATCCTTACAATGGCATTTGTGGAAAATTGTTGCTTATATGATTCCACTGACAGCAATATTGGAAAATGGATTTGATTCTTTCATTTGTGGTAGTGTCTAAATTTACCAAATCAGGAAAGTTCCTCATCGCCCAAGTTTCAATTGGACCGAAACTTGGAATCATGCAAGTTGAATAGTATGATGAATGAGAACTTTCAAGCATTGGAAAATCAAGACTAATTACTTGTTCACATGGATGTGTGAGTCAAGTGAAGGACTAAAGGGATCGAGTACACATTCTTGTGCATTGGTCATGTCCACCACAAAGCTCGTTAAGACTATTTGATTTACTAAAGTTTAGTAAATATGGTTATACTTACAAGTTTAAGTATAATTCTGAAACATTGGAAAAGTCTCAATGTATGGCAGAACGAATGGGAAGAATCAAATTAGGCAGAAAGATAAAAGTTTCTCAAATCTGAAAAGATGGGAGAGTACTTTAGTATCATGTTTGTGATCATCTTAATGATTTAGAAATCATATCACAATTAGTCCTCTAAAGGTCATCTTAGTGCATTATTATGACTAAGAAGAGGAGTCATGAATTGTTGAAATGGTTAGATCAGGAAGATGAGTCATACTTCGTTCCAAAACAATTCTTAGAGTCATACTCCAAGATTGTAACTTCAGTGACATATCTTAAAGAAAGGTTTAATACACTTGTCAAATGTAAGAGTAAAAGTGTCCTACTATTGTACATTTGAAATTGGTAAGTTGTGATGTTTTGGATAAAACAAAGACCAACTAAGGCCAATTGTGTGAAGTGTTTGTCTTGATAAAGAATCCGCACTATCTCTTGAATATTTGGCAAGATAGTCTTATATGTCAAGAGGATAGTGGGAGTCTTAAAGATCCTAAAAAGAATTTCAAGAACTAATCAAGAATAAAACCTGAGGTTCTTCAGTAGCACACGACTTGAGGTTTATAACCTATCGTGTTGACATATTCTGTGCCCATTCCAGTTAAAGTTGGCTTTGCATAGGAGTTCTGAAAGTTCTCAATTGGTTGCATAACAACTTGGAAGCAATGGCAGGCCCTGTACTGCCAGGTGGTAAGAAGTTAACAACTTGATTTCTAGAAGTCCAGCTGATTTCTGAGTACATGTCAAAGCTAGTGGGAGCATAAGTGTTATGCTAATAATCATCGTGTTAGTGGGAGCATGATAATTATTGTTAGTGTTGCAAGTTAGCAATGTTAATTATAGAAAACAAAAGTTTCAATTCGTGAGGCTGCAGGGATTGAAAAAGTTGTTTTGCTATAATTAAGGGAGAGGATATACTTCATTTCAGTTCTAAAGGCTTAGATTGAGACCTTAATCATCCTTAGTCAAGAATATATATATGAATTTCATGTTGGATTGGTTCAACTTAAGGAAATTCTATATATTGCGTTCTCAAAATTCGATTATGATTACGGCATCCCTCTTCATAGTCAAATTTTGAAAACATGGCAAATAAAAATATTGTATCAAAAGACTGGTCTAGAATCATGTCTTTATGTGAGACATCATGAATCGTGTACCATTTGCTTTGGGTACAGGATCGATTGCATGTGCTATAATATTTGTCATTTCTAAATTTTTCCAAATGCCTAGAGGCATTAAGAAGGGAAAAGGTCTAGAATTGGATATGACTAAAATGATTAAGCAATTGTCGAGGACAATCTGAGGTTTACCAAAGATTGGTTGCTCAGGGACAGTTGGAAGTATAGTGCTAATTTTGGAAGGACCATATTGACATATTCTGAAAAGAGGCATCTCTTATTCAGAAGTGATAGTCAAAATGAGAATATGTAGTTGTCTCCATAGGTGGAAGTTATCTGTGTAAGATTAGAAAACTTAATGCAAGAAGCATGTCCAAAGCAATGTACTTTGAATATGAGACTTAGTTTCCATGGAGTTGATCTCCATTGGAATACCTTATAATGACTGTTGACAAGTCTTTGTGACTTTGTACATATTCATTACAGGAGGGTCAGTGCATATAAGTTTAAAATCTAAACAGATTTCGATAAATGATAGGAATTTGAAATTCTCACATTTTTCGATAAGGATTTGGGAGTGTGAAATTAGAATCATTGAAATTATGTTCAATTGGTTTATTTCACAAAGTAAGGATCATAGACAAACATAGAGTGCATACTTGGTGTAGGGCAAAGCTATTGTTTAAGAAAAACATAGTGTACATGCTTGGAGCATGGGACAACTAGTGTTTTTAATTCAAGTATAAAGTTGATAAAACCGAAACAATGAATAATGAGTAATCAGTATGGTGATAAATAAAAGTGTTTATTTATATTCATAGGGTTTGATACCATATTTGATTCATTTATTCTTGTGTTTCACTTTGCATGTTTTGACTTCCAGAATAACTAAGTCGCTCTTCTTGAATGATTAAGTTATTCAAACCATCCACAGTCGGTCATATGTTGGAAGTAGATATGAATCAAGACTGTCATGGGTTGGTTTGTAGAGGTCCAAGTTGGTGGACAAAGTGGTGCTACAACACTCATGAGTGCTCATAAGTTCTGAGTATTGGATTCAACCCACGCTCATTTGAATCACTTCATGGATTTTATCACGAGTGATCATGAGACGATAATATCTTATATTCTTAAAACCTAGAGATATGAGTTGTTACTATGAGTTGGTTATACATTGATTGCACGAAAACGCATTGGTAACTCGATGTTATAAAACGTGCCTTTGTGTATGATTCAACAAGTAGTAGAACAAGCCATATGAGTCGAAGTTTATCCATTCCTTTTACCTTCGGGATAAAAGCGATATCTGTGGGCCCCTCGATGATTTAGCGATGACACATGTGAGTGCTTGGCCAAGCCAGGACTGATTTGATTTGTTCAATCAGTCAGTCATCATAAATCGAAAATCGGGAAACAACAAATGGACAGAGAGAATGATTATAATCCATGTCTCAGTCCATATGATATCTAGAATGGAGGAATATATGATCCCTTATCTAATGGACAAGTCATTGACAAGGTCAGAGTTCGACAGCGGCTTTAAGAGCTACGATTGCCAGTTAGGTTTTGAAGTCATACTCAATAATAGTTTTAGACTTATCCAAGTGGGAGACTGTTGGATTAATGTCTAAGTCCATAACTATATTTGGTATGTACTTGACCCGACCCGGCATGGTCCATTTGGGTTGCACTTCACCGGCACAATTTATATGGATAGTCTTTTGAGAATAGTATATTTATGATTTATATTAATATATTATAAGTTCTAATATATTAATATGGAATCATATTATTTAATTAGTATTGATCAAGAATTAATTTAGAATTAATTAAGTGATCAAAAAGAACTAATTAAATATGGACTCTTATATATATGGAATGGGCCAAGTTCATTTAGGTTGGGCTAAGCTTTCATGGATGGTCCATGGAGCTTTTAACCCATGGATCCTATGTAAATGAAAGGTCATGGGTATTAGGGTTTACATGGATGTAACCCTAATCCTCCATAATATATAAAGGGGTCCTTGGCTCACAAAATTGGCACAAGTGTGTGAAAATAAGAGTGGGCCGATTTTAGTGTGCATACATATTCTCTCAAGTTCTTCCAAGGTGTTTTGGTGATTTGTGATTCCATTTGAGGCTTCCACACTATTGGGGCTAAGCTCTTAAATCTTGAAGACATCAAGCTACATCAAAAGGTATGTCATCTAACTAGAACTTTGTAGTATAGGTGCTTCATAATATGCTAGTTAGGATGAAACCTTGGAATATTGATTATTTGCATGTATAATAGACAAAACATAGATCCAAGGTTTATAGGGTTGCATGTACACCATAGGAGTGTTAGAATGCTTAAAACCCAACAATATCCTCCTCTCGGACTTTGAGTTGATGATAGCCGGATCACAGATCTATCTTAGAGAAGTAATTTGATCCTTGAAGTTGGTCGAATAGATCATCGATTCGTGGAAGTGGGTAGCGATTTTTGATAGTGAGCTTATTCAGCTCTCTATAGTCGATGCACATCCTAAAGGATCCGTCCTTCTTTTTAACAAGAAGGACCGGAGCTCCCCAAGGCGATAAGTTGGGTTTGATGAATCCTTTGTTCAAGAGTTCGCTGAGTTGGCTTGACAATTCCTGTATTTCCGCAGGAGCCAACCTATAGGGCGATTTGGCGATGGGAATAACTCTTGGCACAAGGTTGATCCGAAATTAGACCTGCCTATCGGGGAGTATTCCCGGGAGATCCTCGAAAAATACTTCTGGGAAGTCGCACGCCACTGGGATATCTCGAATGTTTATTTCTTCCTTGGACTTATACATGATGTGAGCAAGGAATGCACAATTCTTCTTATGCAAGCACTTTTGTGCCTTAATGCATGAGATAAGACGAAGGTTGACTCCAGGTTTATCTCCATAGATGATTAGGGTTTCATGATTCGGAAGATGAAGGAGAATGGCCTTCTCGTGGCACATAATATCAGCATGATGGGGGCTCAACCAATCCATGCCGACGATCACATCGAAACTCCTAATATTTACGGTCATCAAATTTATTTGGAAAGTGTGGTGGTTTAATGTTAACGTGCACCCTACATAGATATCCCTAGTTGACTCTGTTTTCCCATTAGCCATTTCCATTGTGAAGGCTTCATTGAGCTTCTGGGGTTATTGATTTAGTAAGTGTTTAAACTTGTTACTAACAAAGCTTCGCTCCGTTCCACTATCGAATAAGATGCATGCATATGAGTTGTTAAGTGGGAACGTACCGGTGACAACGGTAGGGTCTTGGACTGCTTCGCCTTGTCCTAGAGTTAAAACCCGTCCTGATCCTCCATTTCCTTGATTGTTGACATTGGGGCAATTTCGCCGGAAATGCCCAGTCCGTCCACATCCATAACAAGTGTGGCTAGCCCCAGCGTTGTTGTTGTTGTTGTTGGTGTTGTTGTTGTTGTTGTTGTTGTTGTTGCGATTGTTGTTGTTGTTGTTTCCCTGCTGCTGATTCTGGGGAGGATAGGTCCTACAGTATCTTGTCGTATGACCCTTTCGGTTGCAACTGGTACAAGGCATCTCCCTGCATTCACCATAGTGATGGAGATTGCATTTGTTGCACTTTGGGAGATTTCCGGAATACTGCTTAGGGGCACTTGGGGTGGATGAGGCTGGAGCATGTGGTGTGGAGGGGACTTGGGTGGTTGCAGCATGAACTGTCACTGTTTGTTGTTTCTTTGACGACTTTGAGCCTTGTCGTCCCTTCCGCTTGTTATTCTTTCCCTTTCCTGCTTAGCCTGCACGGCTCGTGCCTCCATGGCAAATAGCTGTTGCCGAAGTGCGACAACCTCTGCCTCCAGAGGGCGCTCATCCCTAACGAGATTTCTTGGTGGGGCAGGGTGGTCCTGGTGTGTCTCGTAGGTAGGTGGTTCGGCGGGGGCTTCGTATGTGTCTCTATCCTCCTCCATGTCCTCGTCAATCCCATCGAACTCGTAGTCCGTATCAGTGTACTCGTCGGGCTCAATGCCAGGTGCTGCCCCTTGTCCTTCCTCGGGGTCGTCTTCAATCATTCCATGGGCCACCAGTGCCTGGTGAAACTGAATGCCGTGATGCGCCTCCTCCATAGTGACTTTGTAGGAAATTTGTGGTGAAAAACGTGTAAGGAGGGTAAATTTGTAGAAATTAAGTTTTTGTTTCATCGATCATCACAATCACACCCGGGCACATGACAGTCGTACTTTGGGTAAATGTAGTTGATCAGGCTACATTTACTCTTAATATGACTACATGATTGTCTGAGCGTAATTGGAAATGTTCGAATTTCTCCGAAGACTTCATTAAGTGTTGTTGTATTATTATTTTAATATAAGCACATAAGTATGAAATTTTATTTTTGTTCTGAGTTATTTATTCCCATTATGTTTATAGTTGCATATCATGTATGGTTAGATATGCTAGTTCAATATAAACAAAGCTCTGATACCAACCTGTCACACCCTCGAACCGGACGGCGGAAACGTCCGAGGGCTCGTGTGACAATAAATTGAAATATCATCACAATGAATATAAATGAAACATAACACATACATCACCAACATTACATAGTACAACTGTCATTGTTCACATCAAGTACATTCTATAAATATTACATATCCATAACATGACTTGTTTGAAAGTCACAAAACATAATATCCTAACACACTTGGTAGATTTCTTCAACTTATCTGTTACCTAAGAATACAAGTTATTTTGAAAACGGTCAACATATATAATGTTGATGAGTTCATAAGCATGTTTGATATAAAATGGTTTGTATTGTTTGTAAAACCCAGAAAATCCGATATTTTCTGTATTAAAAATTGTTCACGATACGGTGTGATGATCCAATATATGTATGTGTATGCGTGATTTCAAATCATGTATAAATGAATGACTTTCAAAAGCGTTCCTTGTATAGCATTTGATGTATGTTAAATGAAATGATGTTATTTCCCGGAAAATCCGATATTTTCCGATTTAATATAGTATAATGTGACATCCCCAATTTCACGGCCAGAAAAGACCGATTTGTTTGTGCTTTGTTTTATAAAATCAGAGTAATCCTTTGATTAAAAGAGTTGCGGAATTTGTTCCCAGTAAAACATGATAAATATGTTATCAAAGAATTTCCGAAGAAAAGTATATTTATTCATTTTAAAACATTTGGGATGTCATCGTCAATACAGAAACATAAGCATAAACAGAACTTACATTCATTATCACTAATGATTTACATCTCCTTTAATCTCTCAGTGAAATATGTCTTCGTATTGATACCTGTGATACAAATAAAACTGAGTGGGTCAGGCTTGGGAGTCTGGTGAGCATATAGGGTTTTCATCCCACAATGTTATATCATATATATATATATATATATATATATATATATATATATATATATATATACATATATGTATGTATGAACTCGCAAACTTATATAATTTCACCATATAAAAGCAACTCTTATCCCACCCCATCGATCCTCACAACGACACAATCTAAACTCTCGTATCTAAAACGTTCCTCTTTACCTGATCCCTACTCACGGATCTAAAACTAATCTCTTCACCTGATCCATACTCCCGGATCTAAAACTAATCTCTTCACCTGTTCCATACTCCCGGATCTAAACTAATCTTCTGATCTGATCCATACTCCCGGATCAATAACTATGCCCGATCCATACTCCTGGACTAGGGACAATTAACTTAGTCTTAATCCATACTCCCGGACTAATAACAAGTTTATCTATTTACCTGATCCATACTCCCGGATCTAAAACTAACCTCTTGATCTCATTATCCAACTCATCTTTTATCACACACCAACTATCTCATCTACCCATGTTCTACCCAACATATTTGTAGATATAAAATACATATACGGTTTAACTCATTTAAAACTATATAAAACATCCATTCTGCACTCATCTTAAATAAACAACAATATATAAACACATAGCACGTATTTCATAGCAAATACTTCATATTTATGTGTTAGAAGAGAGTGACTACACACTCACCCAAAACATATACTTAATACATTCAAACAATACTTGTATTAAAATCGTGTTTATGAAAGGGACTATACACTCACTTGATAAGACGATGATCTGACAGCACCTCGTCTCTTAAAATAATATTCTTCGCTGAAACTGGAATGTTTCCTTGAAAACCGGGCCTCTCGCGGGCAGAGTTTCGGCTCGAAACTCTTTTCTTCTCGGGATCTTCGGAGCGTCGGGACTTGCTTCGGGTGTCGGGATGATACCGGGGCTTCGGGGGTACAACTTGCCAAGAAAAAGGAAGAATAAGGGAGTGAAAGGAAAGAATTTAGCAAACAAAAACGGCAACCCTCGCTTTCTATTTATAGGAGGGGTCTGGCCTCCGAACGCAGCGCGTTCCGCCGTGCGTCATTGCTTACGAACTTCGGACTTGACAGGCGACGGGACAGGCTCTGGGCTTCGAACGCGGGGCGTTCCCCCTTTGGGATGCGCGCCTCGAACTTCAGAAAATCATATCTTTCGCATACGAGCTCCGTTTTCGACGTTCTTTATATCCACGCGAATGTGAGATTATGCTCTACAACTCGCGTTTAGACTTCGTCGGCTAATTTTGAGTTTATTTTAATTATATTATTTTTAGTAGGCCGAGACAGGAAAACTCCGTTAGAAATTCATAACTTCTTCATCTGAACCCCGTTTTCGTCTGTCTTTCTTCCGTTGCACTACTATCGACGAGATCTTCGATTCTCGTTTATATTGTTTCGGCTAGAAACAACTCGATCTCACATTCGAACTTTGGGCTGCATACCGCTAATCTAAAACTTAGAAAAATCATAACTTCCTCATACGAAGTCAAATTTGGACGTTCTTTTTATGCACGCTCTCGATTTAACGTATTCTACGACTTTCGTTTCGATCAGTAAGGCTAGATATCTCTCTATCTTAAATTCATATTTTACGTCGCGATGTGTCGTGCCGGTTCTGTCGCGAAATTTCGACAGGTCATAACTTCTTCATTATAACTCGGATTTCGGCGTTCGTTATATGTACGGAATCCTTGTAACATATACTACAACTTAGTTAAGATTATTCATTCTAATTAATCTTTTATCAAAAAGTCACTTTTGATGCTTATCGTCTCTAAATTGACTAGCCCGGATCTACGGGCGTTACATATAATGGTTTGTATTACCGCGTAATTCACTTTGTATAACCACCATATATGAATTTGATTTCCCATGAATGATGATATGGTAATGGATCTCTATGTGAGTCGTTATAACCATGCATGATAATGACTATTTCGCATGTCTTGGCATTTTTAACAAACGCCGGTTTTGATAAAGATTTTGTCACCCTAGACTGGCCGAGTCTAACTGTAGCGAACAGCTCAGGTGTGGGGGAGTCACCCCCCGTATAGATCTATACACAAACTCTCACCCTCCCTCCAGGAGACTCTGGTTATAACTACAGGCTACGGCCGACACTTATTGGTGCCAACCGATAATTCTCACTAAATCCCTATTATTACCCCATGAATTTGAATAACAATGATTACAACCCTTTTGATGTTTACATGAATATGAATAAAGCCTAACGAACACAAAAAAGGACAACTGGGGCCCACTAATCATGTATATTATTACTCACTGTCGAGTATGCAACGGACACATTAGTCCATCAAGCATATGATAATTGATTTGGACCATATTAGCAATACAAATGGGCCACGAAGGCCCAATAGCATGTAAAAGTTAATGAGGGTCCATTAGGCATGTAATTGGGTCACCGGAAGCCCAATAAACACGTATTGATTATATTGGGCCCAATAATCGTGTAACTGGGTCACCGGAAGCCCAATAAGCACGAATAGGAAACATTGGGCCCAACCGTCGTATCATTTATAGGTTTATCGATATAAGTTGTAGTATGGGATTTGGTTCACAATTTGTGTTTACTTTCGATGTTAAAATACTCAATGGTGGTTTATAACGATATTCTTAGTTTTTATAGAAAAATACAATTTTTAAACCTTCATGTAGTAAAAATTTATATCTTTGGTCAAATTGTTTAGAAATTTACATATTTGGCCCAAAATGTTTATTTGACCATTTCAGTCCCTTTTTCATACAAAATTTACATTTTCAGCCCTTAATGGTGCTAAATGACACTTTTAGACCCTTTTGATGAAAAATGACATTTTAGTCCATTAGATTATCTAACTTGGCATTTTCGGCCCAAATAAAATCTTAAATTATAATTTCAGCCCAAAATACATCTTTTGACATTTTCAGCCCCTTATTATTAAAAGTTTACATTTTTGGCCCATTTGCCGTAAGTTTTACACTTTTGGCCCAAAATCTAAAAACTTTGCATTTTTAGTCCAATTTAGTAAAAAGGGTCATTTTCAGCCCCTGAAATAGTTTAATTATGTTTTAGACTCATACTTTTATGAATTTACAATTTCAGCCCCTAAAAATCTTCATTTTCGCAATTTTGGGCCCAAACATCCGTGAGGCCCAAATATAAGCCCATTAAGCAAAAAATTTATATTTTTCACCCTTTGAAAAGTATTATTTTCATAAAAATCAGCTTTTATATATAAATAAATACTTTATAACCCTCATAAAACCGAAAATTATCATCTTTCAACCAAATCTTTGTTATTTTTGCAAAAATGACACTTGTAAAGATCTTTGGCTTTGTTTTTCACTTCTTAAACTTAAGGGCTCTTAGATTTATGATGTATGTTGTTTATTATGTTTTTGTTTATGAATCTTTCACATTTTAGCTATAGATCTCGAAATATAATAAGTATTAACACATTATCACAACATAAACCAAAGAAATCACATATAACATGCAAACACACATAGATCAACACATAACACTTGTATTCTCCCCAAAAAAAAACAAGTAAAAACCGAAAACAAGGGGGTATGAACTCACCTTGGTTTTCTTGGTTCGGTTTCGAAGAAAAATGGAAGAAGATGATGTGGTTTTCAGCCTTAGCAAGCTTCTTGAAGGGACCTTCAAACTTTGATGAGTTCTAGGGAGTATGATCAAGAGATTAAGGTTGTAAGAAGAGTGAGTGAGTGTATAAAGAAAGTATATTTGTAAGATCTTACCACTAGTATATAGTTTGAAGTATTTTAGATGAAAGCCTCCTTGAATGCTTTCAAATTCTCGAAAATTTAGAGGGTGAAGGAGAGTTGTTCTTGAGACAATGAATTATGTGTGTGTGTGTTTTTCTTGTCTCTCGGCCGAAGGAAAGAAAAAGGGGAGAGGGAAAGAAAGAATGGCATGGAAACATGAGATCATGCATAGTTACATGTTGTGTAATATTCTTAGATGACCACTAAAGAATAATGAAGTGGCTAACACTCATTAATCCTCTTAGTTTCTTTTTTTTATCATATGGGCCGAGAGGGAAAAAGAGAGAGGTGATTTGGGCCTTTAATGCTCGATTCTAATAATATGAGGCCCATTTTGATGGTTTTCGGCCCATTGGGCTTTTAGGATGGTTCACGGCCCAAATTGTATAAAGAAATGGATTTATGGTCCTTTAGGGTTAGTTTAAATCAATTATAGCCCAATAAGGCCCATTAGGGTAAACCATTTCATTTTAGGCCCATGATGGCCCAAAAAGGTTAGGTTTTATGAATGTGGATCCATTTAGAGCCCAATTAAGAGTTCTAAGCCCAAAACAATCGAATTGGAAGCTTATTGGCCCATTAAGCCTAATAAGGAAATCCTAGTCCAAAATGGACTTAGGTCGGGATTCTTAGTGTTTTCAAACCCTAACTTGACTTTTGTAATGTTTTGCATGAAGTTTGGGCTTTATAATTGGATTTTTTATGAAAGTTTGTTGTTATTGAATAACATCATATGCATATCAAGTTATGGTTACAATTTGTTGTCATTGATATTGTTTGCAAAAGTATAGAATTTCCTAGCAAATTTGCTAGTTGTGACACAAGCCTTCGCCTTCCCGCAATCATCTGAAGTACCTGAAACACATTAATCCAAAACTGTAAGCACGAAGCTTAATGATTTCCCAACATATTACATACAGCTCAGCAAAGTAAACAATTATGGGTTATCAACAACCCTGTAGATTAACAACACATTTGAGGGGTTATCAGCAACCCTGTGGACTATCAGTAGACCCGTGGACTCATAGTTGTCTAAGAGATATCAGCAACACAGTTACACAAAGCACATCAACAAGTAAGACCTAGCTCATCAACATGCATACATTGCTACACAAGTAATATAGTGAGAAGACTCACCTCACAGATAGCAACTCAAACAAGATAGCTTTCACACAGTGAAGAATGGTACTATGTAACACCTAGCAGCAATAAAAGTACTCACTCAGTCTATACCCTAAATCCTCTAAATTGACCAAAAGTCAACCATAGTCAAAAGTCAACGATCAAAGTTAACTTTGACCATTCTCCACGTCATGGCTGTGACATCCCCAAATTCACGGTCATTTTAAAAATTTTATTTATGCTTATTTGAAAATCAGAGTATACATTTTTAAATAATAATATTGCGGAATTTGTTCCCAGAAAACATGATAAATATATTATCAAAGCATTTCCGAAGAAAAGTATTTTATTTATATTAAAACTTTGGGATGTCATCGTCAATACAGAAACATAAGCATAAACAGACCTTACATTCATTTACACTAGTGATCTACATCTCCTTTAATATATCAGTGTAATGTAGCTTCGTATCGACACTTGTGATACAAATAAACTGAGTGGGTCAAGTTGGGAAACCTAGTGAGTACATAGGGTTTTCAACCCACAATAATAAAGTTATTAAGTTTCATCAGCAAACAATTATCCCAATTACCCGTCCCCACTATCTTCTTTATTTCTTAAGGATCTACCCTAAGAATCATCTATCATTCACTCATTCATTCTTAAGGATTATCCTAAGCAGTATGCACGAAGTCCATCGCTGCCAATGGCACAGCTGCCAATGATATCTACTAGGCACAACTGCCAATATTATAACATCCTGTTCCGAATCGATTCCTAGTCTGAGGCTGTGGCCCGAAGATCGGTCATCATAAGGATTAGCGCTCTTGAAAAGGTAAGATCTAGGCTCATTTGGGTGCGGGTGATGCATTAGAAGTGATTCGGGTGTTCGGTTCGTATTTTGGAGCGTAGCGGTATTTCGGTAAAGTGTGAGTTTGGGCTTTTGTGGAAAATCGATTCTTGTTCGGAAGGTATTAAGAAAGGTTTGATTTGTTAGAAGTGTAGGGCTTCTCGTTACTTTTCCGTTGATATAAGGATCGTCGGAATCGGGCTTATGACGAAGAAGTTATGGCCTTCGGAAGTTTCGTGGGTTTCAGGCTTAGCCGAGTACGCGCAGCGTACACAAAGCATACGCGGGGCATACTAGTGAAGAAGGCAGTACGCGGGGTGTACCTTGGAGTACGTTGGGCGTACTGACCAGGATGGTCGCGAATGTTCCTCAGACTACGTTGGGCGTACGCCAATCAGATCAGAACCCTATTTTAGGGTCTTGGACCCTATTTAAGCTCCTTATCTCATAACCTAACCCTAATACCTTCCGCATCCATCCCTATAAACCCTAGAAATCGTCATATATCATCCATGGTGGCATTTTGAGCTTATGGAGTCCATTTTTGGGGTGTTTGATCTATTTTCAAGAAGATGGAGTTTGATGCAAAGATGGGAATCAAGGAGGAGCTTATGAATATGGCTTTTAGGACTCATTCTCATCTTGATGAAGTTATAAAGCTTTGAACTTGATCATTCATCTCTTAGATCTACCATTTTTTGGGTTTTGGTTCCTTTTGGTCCCAATGATGAAGCTTTATGATTCAAATCCGATTCTTAGACTTAGGGTTGCCACCCTTGATGCTATTTGAGTCCCTAAGACATAAAGTTGCCATCTTGGAGGTCTTAATGGGTTCATTAATGAATCAATACCATTTTCATGGAAGTAGATTATCATTTTTGGAGTTTGAGCTTATGTGGGACATGCAAAGTCACCAAGTCCGTGACTTTATGGGTTTAGACATTATGTGGGACTCAGATCTGTGGTTTGGACTTTTGACTTAAGGAATTAAGTGCTTAATGGCAGAAGTGAGATTAGAGGGTAGTACGTTGGGCGTACAAGCCAGTACGTGCAGCGTACACGCCATTATGCGAGTACGCGCAACATACTGGCTTGTACGCCCTGCGTACTCAGTCAGGTTGGATTTCAAACATTGGGCTTAGGGTTCGGCCATCTGTTTGGGCCTCGATTCTTGGGCCCTAATGGACTATTAGGGTGTTTTGGACTAATTGAAGGATTGGATCTTAGGATGAGGCCCAATAAGGAGTATGGGCCCAATTTGGAAAATTGGGCCATTAATGGGCCTTTATGGATTTTATGGTTTTGGACTTTGTGTTTTGGGCCATGTTAGGCCATCAAGTTTTGGGGTTGATATTTAGTTGTAGACTATTGGGTTTGGGCCTAATTTAGAAATTAGGCCATTAAAGGACTTATGGACATTATAGTGTTGGGCTTTTGTTTCGGGATTGGGCCTTAGTTTTGGATCATATTGGGCCAGGGGTAGAATGGTCATTTTACCCCATACATGGATTAAGGATTATTGTGTGGGACCTAATTGCTAATTGGATATATTGATTGGTAGTGACAGCTCGGGAAGTTGGCGGGGCAGCAGCTAAGGAATTCATGTGGGAAGCTTCTGCATTCGAGGTGAGTCTCCTCACCATACCAATGGGTCTAAGGCACCAAGGCCGGCCAATTTTATGATATTTAGTATCCTAGCTGAGATTGTATTATGTGACTTGTTAGTTGGTATGAGCTAGGAAGTATGCTAGTGGTATAGGTGGTATGTTTGTATGGAAGACCATGGGAGAGCCCATGGCACTTGGATGTAAGACTATGTGGAGAACCCATGGCTTTCCTATTATGTAGTAGTGTTTATTGTAGATTCGCTACTGATATGTCTGGTATGCATGTATAGGTGGTATGCTAGTGATTATGTGATATGCTAGTTGTCTTTATGATACTTGCAGGAAGACCATGGGGGAGCCTATGGCACCTGGATGTAAGACCATGTGGAGAGCCCATGGCTTTCCTATTAAAGACCATGGGAGAGCCCATGGCATTTAGGTGTAAGACCATGTGGGGAGCCCATGGAATCCTGTAGTAAGACCCTGGGGACGAGCCCACGACATCCCTATATGTTGTATGCATGGCTTAGGTGGTTTATGTAGCTTTTATAGCTAATATGGATTATGTGATTATGTGGATTGTGTGTGGGGTATGCTCCGGGGAACTCACTAAGCTTCGTGCTTACAGTTTGTTTATTGTTTCAGGTATCATCAATTCGGAAAGAAAGGGACCGGCTTGATCGCAGTGCACACACCCATGTTTTCCGCAATGAATGATTTTGGGATGAACTCTGATAAATGTTTTAACTACAATGTTTTGGAACGTTTGGAATAAATGATATCTATGTTTTGGCTATAATAAAAAAAAAGAAATTTTACCCTTGATTTTTGGGTCGTTACAAATATTATCCTTTAGGCGCAGCTGTCATGATTATGATGTTCTCTATTAGGCGCAGCTGCCGATATTATCCTTTAGGTGCAGCTGTCAGGATTGTGATGTTCTCTATTTGGCGCAGTTGCCCATATTATCCTTTAGGCGCAACTGTTAGGATGTTTAGAGTACATCGTAATTCAAAAACATCTACAGGTTGTGGCACAGCTGCCAATGTTAATCTATAGGGAACTAAGTTCATAGTTGTCAATGTTCATCTGTATAATCTTTCATCTCTCATCATTCATTTACCCATCTTCACCTAATAATTTTATAAGTATAAAATACATATACAGTTTAAATCAAATAACACATGTATATTTTGTTCATTCAGCATAGATATCAAGGACACAGATAATATGCACACATAGCACGTAATTTATATTAAATACTTCATATCTATGTGTAATATGAAAGTAACTATTCACTCACTTGTTAAAGTGATGATTCCAAACTCGGGAAACGCTTCACTTCTAACGATTTTATTTTCCTTCGACGAAACCTAGTATCATTTCCGCTAGATTTTTGTCTAATATTTATTGTGAATATTTACGAGCGATATTGTTTTATAAGTGTTAAACAATACTTTTCAACCACTATGTACAGACAAAGGTCAGACATGAAACACCAGAGGACAGGACCATTTTGGTATTATAGCACTTCTGAAATCCAGCAACCCTATGCGGCCCTTCAAACCAGATTCTCCGTACCACGAGTAGTTAAAAGATAGTATAATAACACTTTATATGTCATATTTTATATAATATATATTGTTTATAAGTTCTTAATAACGATAATAAATTTAAACCTAAGCTATACTTAAAATAGGGTAAGCATAACTCACTTACCGAGAGGTTTGGCTAGGAACCGGGCTCTGCGGGGGCATAACTTCCGAGCCAAAAGCTCTTCTTCTCGGAGACTTCTAGCTCTCCGGGACTCGCCTCTTAGCACTTGGGAAGTACTAAGGGTTGGGAGGGGTTTAGAGAGAAGTTAGAGAGAGAGAGAGAGAGGGAGAGAGAGAGAGAGAGAGAGAGAGAGAAGGGTTAAGGTGTCAGGAATATGAGTGAGCCTTGCATGGTATTTATAGGCTGAAAATGGCTCAACTCGGCGAGTTCTGAGCCTCCAACTCATCGATTTGGGTGCCAGGTGTCACCATTTGGTGGCAAGGCGTGGGGAGGAAACAATAGCTCAGATCGCGCCACGTCGCCCACTTCGCATCAGCCCATCACGACTTCTAAATTCCGTAACTTTTGCATACGAGCTCTGTTTTCGACGTTTTTTATATCCACGCGTAGGTATTAACAAGATCTACAACTCTCCTTTTGACTCCATCGGTTAATTCTCGACCGATTTTTAAATTTAACAGTATAATAAGATTACACTGTTTAACGACCGTGTAAAATTCATAACTTCTACATACGCACTCCGTTTTCGACTGTCTTTTTATCGTTGAACTCCTATTAATGAGATCTTAAATTCTAAAAATCGATCGATCTAAAATTCGATTTCCGGGCTGTGCACTGCTAGCCTAAATCTTAGAAAAATCACAACTTCCTCATACGAAGTCAGATTTGGACGTTCTTTTTATGTACGTTTAGATCCCTAAGGCTAAAAAGTATTTTATCGCAAACTCACTTTTTACGATTTCCGGTGTCATGCCGGTTTAGCCGTAAAACTTCGACGGGTCATACCTTCTTCGTTATAACTCGGATTTTAGCGTTCTTTATTTGTACGGAACCCGTGTGACATGTACTATAACCTGGTTAATATTATTCCTTCTAAATAATCTTCAATAAAAAAGTGATTTTTGACGTTTATTATCTCTAAATTGACTAGCATGAATCTGCGGGCGTTACAATTATCTCCCCCTTAGGATGATTACGTCCCAGAATCATCCACGAAACAGGGGTCATATAATGAATCCATATGTTATCTCTTAATCCTAGGTAATAACCGTAACTTCCTATGTTCCTTCGAATAAGTATCTAACTCTCCGAAGTCCATCGCTGCTGTCACACCCCCAAACCGGAACGGCGGAAACGTTCGGGGGTGGATGACTTCATGTTAAGTATCACAAGACATGCATCGTAGTAATCAAAGTAACAACAACCATCGTATTGATAATATAATATTTACATTATGTTCAAAACATTACTTGAAATACATTAAAAGTATAACAAAAGTTAAGACGTAAAACTCCGTCTTCGTAGCGCCAGAGAGAGAGTACCTGTCTACTAGCGATCCTGAGAATACAAGCGGTTTGGAAAAAAAAAGTGTCAACATTAAAGTTGGTGAGTTCATGAGTATTTTTGTTATAAAAAGTATACTCTTGGTTCTTTGGAAAAGTTCGTTTGTTCCTCCAGAAAATCCTATATTTTCTTAGTAAGTAATATGACTGTAGTTAATCCTTCTATGATCATTTAGCGAATACAAATTATATATAGTACGGATTGATTAAACAATTGAATGTGTGAATCTGCCCTAAGCCCACAACCAAACAAGGAACAGGAAATGAGGCGGAAGTCACACATTTTATTGTTTACCGGATCTTTATTATATATAATCCTAATGTATTCATCAAGTAATCACATAATTAACATTAATGATTCTCTAGTAGAATGGTAACCACAATGGTTCCTTCGACAATCACTTAGTTTATACTAACTATATATAACCTAACATCGAACGAACAGTTGAATGTGTGAATCTGCCCTAAGCCCACAACCAAACAAGGAACAGGAAATGAGGCGGAAGTCACACATTCCACTGCCTATCGGATATTATTTATATATAATTCGGATGTATAAACTAAGGAATTATGGAATTAACCATTAAAGGTCCTTATGCTATACTAGTTTAATAATAAGTATTAAACCTTTTGTAAATAAGTTTCTAGTTTCACTTACTCTATTGTGAAACATTGTTTTCAGAAAGTTCTATCGAAAACTGTTTACCTTTAAAATAACGATGTTTACCATAGAAAATCCTATATTTTCTATAAAACCGATTTGTAGTCTTAATCGTTTCAAGACCGTAAAGCACAAGTATAATTACTATACTTACTTTAATGATATCTGGTTTTGTTGATAAGTTAAACTGGCTGAAGACTTGTTTATCCGGAAAACCTGATACGACGATACTACCCTCCTATGATCACTTAATACATACGAGTTGTATATAACCGAGATCGAATAGACAGTTGAACGGGTGAATCTGCCCTAAGCCCATAACCAAACAAGGAACAGGAAATGAGGCGGAAGTCACACATTCCACTGTCTATCGGATTTCAATTTTATCTAACCTTATTGTATATACTGAGTATCATATAGTTAATATCCCTTGGGAAAGTTTAGGAAAAGTATATTACTACGTAAATATATCGTTATTTTCTCCTTGTGAGTTATATGACCATACTGACTGATACGACGAGTAATGGTATGTCGGTATCGTTTATGACGTTTGTCACCCGCAGACCTGTCGATCCAACTGTAGGTAACAGTAGAGGTGAGGGATTGTCAGTCCCATATAGATCTATATACAAGTGTCGCGCTCTTCCTCCAGGAGACTCTGGTTCATAAAGGTGGACTTCCACTGGTACTTAAGCAAGTACCGAAGACGTGTCTCACAAACCAGATTAACGACTTTACAAGTAATAATGCGAAAACCTTTTTATAAATAATTGATAGTTTTGTAAAAAGGTCCTTTTGTTCCATAAACTATATTTATAATAGTTTATAAGTTTATTTCCATGTTTTAACCCGGATTTATTTCCATAAACTATACCTATAATAGTTTATTTCCACTTTTTAACAAGTTTCATGTTTTCATTCATATTGACGACAAGATAACGAAATAAGTAAAATTGCAATTTTAAACACAATATTTCTTGTGTTTTACTTGTATTCCCCCCCTAAAAAGCATTTAAAACCATTTAAAAAGGTAGATTATAAGGGTATGAACTCACCTTATGTTGGGGATTCGATAGAAGATTTGGTATAGGATGTTAGCTCCACAAGTGAAGTCTTGCTAACAAAACGAGTCATAAACACGATTCATATAATATATATGTATACTTATTAATGAATATAATCATAAGAATGATAGGGAAACGAACTAATTTGCAAGTTTAACTTACAAATAAGGGTGTTAGATGCAAAGTTTCAAGGCTGTAAGCTGTTCATGACTAGCTGGGTGTTCACGGCCGAAGAACACTTGGTGTTCTTGAGTTTACGGCCCAAATTGGGTGTTCACGGCCCAAGAATCTTGAGGAATGATGAACACTTGAATATCCTAAGCAAGTTCCCTTGAAGATTAAGGGAAAAAGGATGATATTTGAGAGGGAAAAGAGTGTTCACGGTTGAAGTTCTTGAGAGAAAAAGAGTGTGTTTTCGGCTGGAAGTGTAGAAATGAGGGAAAAATCTTGGACTCTTTAATATATAGGTGAGGGTTCACGGCCGTAAACACAGCCCGAGGTGATAAGTCTTCTAGAAACCGCCTAACAGTTTGCGGTCCGAAGGAAGTTCACGGCCGAGAATAGTTCACGGCTCCGAAGCGAGATCACGGTCCGAGGTATGTTCACGGCCGCAAATCGAAGCAAGTTCACGGCCGCAAACTGAAGGGTGTTTACGGCTGCGAGGGTGTGTTTGGTTCTACGAGGATTTGTAACTGCGAGACTTCTTGGTTTTTAATTTCTGCACTTCTATTTTAAATAACACTTCAAATAGAAGGTCCCAAACCAAGTCTAGAATCTAAATCTACTTAAAAATAAGATAGATCAAAACGGGAATTTTGACTTTTATTGGAATAAAATTTCCGGGTTGTCACATCATCCCCACCGTTAAAGGGAATTTCGTCCCGAAATTCGAATTCTGAGTGGTTACTAGGAATTGGGAAAGAAGTGAGTACTTCGATTTCCTCTTAACTTCTCTTTCTTAAGTGAATTTCTGATCCTTGCTGGTGTTCCAGCGGATCTTCACTTTTGCGTCTGCTGTTTTGATCGGTAGAAAGTAGGTGGGTTTGATTTACTTAACTACGTTTATCCAACTGGTAAGATGTCCACTCGTAGTTCTGGGAAGCTTTTGTCCTGAAGTTCATAATAGGATTTATACCTGATCCATCTATCATTACCTCGTGTATACAAGTTGTATATAATTAAGATTAATAAGATGGTCGGATGTGCGACTCTGCCCCAGGTCCACAACCAGACAAGGAACAGGATATAGGGCGGAAGCACACATCCTAGGTCTATAGAATCTTAATTATATACCACTCTTGCGTATACACTTAACAGTGATAGGTTAATCGTATTTGTCCTTAGCCTCTGTGCTTGAACTTGACTTGCTGCATATGTGGTATTTTCAAAAAGGTTAGTTGGGAATACTTCGGGAAATCACGGACTTTTAGAATACTCTTGGTGTTTTTCACTTTAAGTTTTCTTGTCTATGGAATAATCTAGGAAGACGTGGTATCCCTCGCATGGGTACTTCTGAGGTTTTGAAGCAAAAGACGATTCTGAGGTTCGTATCTAGTTTATTGTTATGAGTGACGGAAGTTTCCTTAGTCGGTCGTTTAAGGCGAAGGGTCATTACGTGGCATAGGAAATTGGTATGGTAAGGACCAAACCAATCCAATTCTAAGAACGACTTATCATAAATAATTGAAAATAATTAACTTCCTTAATATAATCCCTACTAGGTCCCTCTATAATCTCTTGGTGTATACAAGTCATGTATAATTAAGATTGGAAAGATAGTCGACTGAGTGACCCTGCCCTAAATCCACAACCAAACAAGGAACAGGAAGTAAGGCGGAATCACTCACTCTATGCCTACAAATCTTAATTATAAATGACCCTAATGTATACACTAAGCCATCATAGCTTACCTGCAAGGGTTCTTAGTTTATATATGAACGACGTGTTAACTTACGATTTTAATTGTTAAATATTTTCCGTGATAATTCGATGTTTAATTATTGTTGTTTAGAAAACGTACCAAAATCCTAGGGCACTAAGTCCATAGCTGCCAATGTTCATCTATATCATCTTTCATCTCTCATCATTCATCTACCCATCTTCACCCAATAATTTTATAGGTATAAAATATATATACAGTTTAAATCAAATAAAACATGTATATTTTGTTCATCCATCATAGATATCAAGGACACATATAATATGCACACATAACACGTAATTTATATTAAATGCTTCATATCTATGTGTAAGATGAAAGTAACTATGCACTCACTTGTTAAAGTGATGATTCCAAACTCGGGAAGTGTTTCGCTTCTAACAATTCTGTTTTCCTTCGATGAAATCTAGTATCATTACCGCTAGATTTTAGTCTAATATTTATTGCGACTATTTACGAGCGATATTGTTTTATAAGTGTTAAACAATACTTTTCAACCACTATGTACTGACAGGGGTCAGACATGAAACACCGAAGGACAGTACCATTTTGGCATTATAGCACTTCTGGAATCCAACAACCCTATGCGACCATTCAAACCATATTCTCCGAACCGCGAGTAGTTAAAAGATATTATAATAACACTTCATATATTATATTTTATAATATATATATATATATATATATATATATATATATATATATATATATATATATATAGTTTATAAGTTCATAATAATGATAATAAATTTAAACCTATGTTATACTTAAAGTGCGGTAAGCATAACTCACTTACCGGGAGGTTTGGTTAGGAACCGAGCTCTGCGGGGGCATAACTTCCGAGTCGAAAGCTCTTATTCTCGAAGCCTTCTGACGCTTCGGGACTCGACTCTTAGCACTTGGGAAGTACTTAGGGTCGGGAGGGGTTTAGAGAGAAGTTAGAGAGAGAGAGAGAGAGAGAAAAGGGTTAAGGTGTGAGGAAAATGAGTGAGCCTCACATGGTATTTATAGGCTGAAAATGGATCAACTGGGCAAGTTTTGAGCCTCCAAATCAATTTGGGTGCCAGGTGTCACCATCTGGTGGCAAGGCGTGGGGAGGAAGAAATGGCTCAGATCACGCCACGTCACCCGCTTCGCATCAACCCATCACGACTTCTAAATTTTGTAACTTGTGCATACGAGCTCCGTTTTCGACGTTCTTTATATCCACACATAGGTATTGACAAGATCTACAACTCTCCTTTTATCTCCATCGGCAAATTCTCGGCCGATTTTAAATTTAACAGTATGAAAAGATTACACTATTTAACAACCGTGTAAAACTCATAACTTCTACATACGGGCTCCGTTTTCGACTGTCTTTTTATCGTTGAACTCCTATTAATGAGATCTTCAATTCTCATTTAGGTTGTATCGGCTAAAAATCGATCGATCTAAAATTCGATTTCCGGGTTGTGCACTGCTAGGCTAAATCTTAGAAAAATCATAACTTCCTCATACGAAGTCAGATTTGGACGTTCTTTTTATGTACGTTCTCGATTTAACATATACTACGAATTTCGTTTAGATCCCTAAGGCTAAAAACTATTATATCGCAAACTCAACTTTTACGATTCCCGGTGTCATGCCGGGTTTAGCCGTAAAACTTCGACGGGTCATAAATTCTTCGTTATAACTCGGATTTCAACGTTCTTTATATGTACGGAACCCTTGTGACATATACTATAACTTGGTTAAGATTATTCCTTCTAAATAATCTTCCATCAAAAAGTCATTTTTGACGTTCATTGTCTCTAAATTGACTAGCCCGAATCTGCAGACGTTACACAAAAGACTATTTTGCCCTTCCAAGACTAAGTCCTAACACAGTGGACCAAAAGTCAAACTGTAACAGCCCAAATTTTCAGAAAATTTTCAAGCTTTTAATTTCATAACATCAACCATAGGAAGTACAAAAATCCCAATACATATCCATATTATTTTGAAATCCAAAGCACAAAGAGCTAAATGTGAAAACCCCGGAGAATGCATGTGAAACATCCCAAAAATACAGTCTAAAAGTTTCGTTTTAAATCATTAATAAAACCATAATTATCATTCAACATATAGAAATCATAAATAATGTATCTCAAGAATATCATAACACCTGTCAAATATATCATAGTGAAAACATCTCAGGCTGAACAAATGGTGTGTGCACTGCAATCATCCCGAGCTCCTCTTTTGAAAACCGAAGTACCTGAAACCAAAACTAAAAACCGTAAGCACGAAACTTAGTGAGTCTCCCCAACTACCACATACCATACACATAATCATGCAACTAGGAGATACGGGCCCCACCCACTCTCGTGGAGATTCGGGCCCCGCCCACACTCCGCTGTCTAGGAGATTCGGGCCCCGCCCACACTCCGCTGTCTAGGAGATTTGGGTCCCGCTCACACTCCCCTGTCTAGGAGATTCGGGCCCCGTCCACACTCTGTTGTCTAGGAGATTCGGGCCCCGCCCACTCTCCACTGTCTAGGAGATTCGGGTCCCGCCCACACTCCGCTGTCAAGGAGATTCGGGCCCCGCCCATACGCCGTTGTCTAGGAGATTCGGTCCCCGCCCACACTCCACTACTAACATGCATACAAGTATCACACATACAACAAGTATATCTACTCCTATCAAGCAGTCACATATCTATACTCACATAATACTACGAGATTCGGGCCCCGCCCACACTCGACTACTATGAGATTAGGGCCCCGCCCACACTCGAATAATAATGATATACGGGCCCCGCCCACACTCACATACATAAACAAACACATACAATAACACATACACATCCACCCTTCACGGTGGTTGTGACGGCAGAAAACGGTGGCAGCCACCACCTTGTGGTGGTGGCAGTGGGTTTTTGGCCAGTTACATCTCATACAACACCACAAATACCGAGAACAGATTGTATACTCGATTGCACTCATATTTTGCCACCCCTTAGGCGGCAGGCGTCGCCAAAAAAATGCAAACAGCGGCCCCCATGGCCACCGACGGCGACGATGACGATTCAGACATCACACCCACAAAAGAACGATAGAGAGAAGAAGAATGGATTTCGGATGGACTTACCATGCGTTTCCGGTGGCTCACGTCCTGCACAACGACGCACAACGGGTTTTTCTCCAGTTCTCGGCAGTTCTCCAGCGGCCCCCGACGTTTCCGGCAGCAGACGTCGCAATGGCGACCTTCACGGCAGTGTAGCGGTCGGCGGTAGGACCTATGATGCAAGCGGCGACTAAAGATGATACAATTGGTGGTGGCGGCTGGTGGTATAATGTCTTAGGGTTATGGTTCCAATATTCCAACGAGAGGGAAGGAAAAGAAAGATACAGGGTTATCCCGTGTCCCATTTCAACTTTGCCCATATTTCCGAAATCAGCCCCTCCTTGCAAAATCTTTTTAGCTTTAATCCAACATTTACCCTTTAGCCCCTTATTCCATAAATTCATTTCATTTTAGGTCCAAAACTTACCATTTAACCCCTTAGCCTCTCAAATCTCTTCAAATTAACTCCTAATAATTTACCAAGCAGTCCCTGCCTTCATAAATATTTACAAACCACTCTGGAACTTACACTTTTAACCCCCAACTTCCAAAATTGTATCAATTAACTCCTCGAGACCAACGCCTTGCTATATTATTATTGATTTTTGGGATACTATTCATTCATTAATTTGTCTATTTATTTATTTAATTAATAAATGAGATGTTACAACTCTCCCCTGCTTAAATTAGATTTCATCCTCGAAATCATTCCTTACCATCCCTGTTACGCCAAACCACTCGAGTGGCATGGCCACCATCCCGAGCACACCCTAGCCTTCCCAAGGCAAATTAAGCCAACCCTCACAGGGTTCTAAAACCCGAAGATGCACAAATTCCTGACGTTATGATCATATTACTTAATCTGAAATTCGAAGTCTCGATATGGTCTGACTCTCTGACAGACGCCCACACCGAAACCTTATTGTTGAATCCAGTCCACTAATCTCTCAAATGACTACTTAACTTCTGATAACTCGAAGTTCCCACTAGAAAACAGAATCACATACCCAATTATCCCTGCAGATGACTTATACTTGGTCGAGGCTCAGATAATCCCGATGTGAGTGACTTAGCATAACCCAAGCTATTTGTGACTTTATCTATACATGAAATCCTAAAATACCATTACTGCTTGAGACACTGAGACTGTCCGGAACACTGGACTGCCTGAAACAGTATGTTGCGCCCTGGCTGCCTTCCAAAATCTATCGAGACCTCCCTGGTCTCAATTCGTTCACCAGTCATCTAAATTATCGGGTTCCAGCCCGGTTGCGGGGCCCAAGGACTCCCACGTGGTCGCTCCATACGATTTCTGAACGAAATCCTTGTCTGTCAATAGTTGTCATTAGTTATCTTGCCACTATGGCTCTAACGACCTCCTGATCCACCGATCGGGTCCATACGTCGAATCCTGACATCATCCAAATCCAAGGCTAAAAGTGATTGCTACATGACTAAAAGGTAGCCTTATCTCACAAACGACCTTAAACGGTCCATCGCTTCCTTTATTCCCATGAGTGTAGTGATGTTCCTACGGTCTTATCACTGGCTCAAACAGGTCTAATTCATCTGGGGAAATCCGTAAACCAATCCGTGGATTTTCCACGCCCTCACTACTGCACCCGAACTGGTGGTACTACTGTTCCCTTCGCGATCTAACAACACGCTCATGCTATCTACCAACCAAGTGAATGCTACAGCTACACATGCAGACTTACAACACTCTAACATTGTCTGCCAACCTTGTGAATGCTACGGCTACACCCATAGACTTACAACACTCTATCACTATCTGCCAACCTTGTGAATGCTACGGCTACACTTGTAGACTTATAACACTCTAACACTATCTGTCTCAATCACTGATTACCAATCCGAACACAACCAACGTCGAGCATACACATGACCTAGCATCCCAAACTGAACTCATGTCCTGACTGAAATCCCCAACCTGATTCCCTAAGGCTTGTAATCAAACATTTCGGGAACGCGATCTCATTATTGGTAAGTTTTTCGAACTTCCAACTCACACTATCCTTGATCCATATAACCGCTTGGGCTGTCTTCCTTTCTGACAAGGATGCGAAACTTATCCCAGTTTCAAAACTGCTCCTGCTTCTGAATCCCTGCACGATTCTCCCCCACTTAGATTCGACTAAGTCTTCAGAATACATGAAAATTGGAAAATTTTCCAATCCTTTTCACTTTCCAAAGATCGATCCGATGACAACCAGCTCTCACCAACTAGTGTTCCATTACTAGCTAATCCATAACAGTTTACTAAGACCACCGCACCCTGTCGATGCTAGATAATCATCCTGTGGAACCATGACTGCAGACCTTCCATAGAACACCCCTGATCCGATCTCGACCATAAACCAAGATGGCACTGTACACTCCCAATCCCGTAATTAGGGAAATGACCTTTCGCTATCTGCTAATAATTCTCGGTATGGAATTGGCATATGAATTCTCTTGAAAATATAGTTCAAACACAGACAGAGAATAAACCCAGAATTTATTCGTACTTTCCACATTTATTCGTACTTTCCTCAAGAACTGCCTTGACTCCACCAAGGCCCTTACTACTACTACTGCTCCCAGCACTGCTCTCATCCTAGGCTTGCCCTAGGGTAATCACCATCCCACTCTCCGCCATCAGCTGCATAAGAAGTCCCTGCTATCTCCCCTTAACTAGCTCGCAAATACCATTACATATCACTAAGACTAGATAATTATTCGAATGAGAGGTTCTACCCTACAACGGTTAGACTCAAACGAGAGTTGCAAAAAGGCTAAACCTAACCTTCTTAAATTATTTAGTCCTTGCAATATGTAACTTAACATATCCGTTTACTAGTTGGTAAAAGATAACTAGAACTCCTAAAATCACAAAGCAAGCAGAATTCGAGCATTGAGTACACGTAATCAAGCATATCTCATTCAGGCCATCATATCACTGACTAATCAGTACTAGCATGCAGTTCATAAAGCTCATACACATATAACAGGCACATAAGGCATCCTTCCTAGATCCTTAGTCCTAATCTAGCATGCAGTTCTCATAAAGCTTATACACACATAACAGGCACATAAGGCATCCTTCCTAGATCCTTAGTCCTAATCTAGCATGCAGTTCTCATAAAGTTGATACACATATAATAGGCACATAAGGCATCCTTCCTAGATCCTTAGTCCTAATCTAGCATGCAGTTCTCATAAACATATCATAACATAAACTTGTATGGGTAATTTGGGAGTAGTTACTTGAGCCCGGCTGATTGCATGCACCACACCCTTTTTCTCTTTTCAAAATTCTTTTCTCTTTTCAAAATCCTTTTTGTAAAAATGATTTTCTTTTGAAAATTTTCATACCAAATCCTTAGTTTGAGTTCAGACACACCCGAGCGTGTGCCCGAATCCCTCAAACCAAGGCTCTGATACCAACTTGAAACATCCCAAAAATACAGTCTAAAAATTTCGTTTTAAATCATTAATAAAACCATAATTATCATTCAACATATAGAAATCATAAATTATGTATCTCAAGAATATCATAACATCTGTCAAATATATCAGAGTGAAAACATCCCAGGCTGAACAAATGGTGTGTGCACTGCAATCATCCCGAGCTCCTATTTTGAAAACCGAAGTACCTGAAACCAAAACTGAAAACCGTAAGCACGAAGCTTAGTGAGTCTCCCTAACTACCACATACCATACACATAATCACGCAACTAGGAGATACGGGCCCCGCCCACTCTCGTGGAGATTCAGGCCCCGCCCACACTCCGCTGTCTAGGAGATTCAGGTCCCGCCCACACTCCACTGTCTAGGAGATTTGAGCCCCGTCCATACTCTGTTGTCTAGGAGATTCGGGCCCCGCACACACTCTACTGTCTAGGAGATTCGGACCCCGCCCACACTCTGCTGTCTAGGAGATTCGGGCCCCACCCACACTCCGTTGTCTAGGAGATTCGGGCCCCGCCCACACTCTGTTGTCTAGGAGATTCGGGCCCCGCCCACACTCCGCTGTCTAGGAGATTCGGTCCCCGCCCACACTCCGCTACTAACATGCATACAAGTATCACACAGACAACAAGTATATCTACTCCTATCAAGCAGTCACATACCTATACTCACATAATATTACGAGATTCGGGCCCCGTCCACACTCGGCTACTATGAGATTCAGGCCCCGCCCACACTCGAATAATAATAAGATACGGGCCCCGCCCACACTCACATACATAAACAAACACATACAATAACACACACAGCCACCCTTCACGGTGGATGGTGGCGGCAGAAAATGGTGGCAGCCACCACCTTGTGGTGGTGGCGGTGGTTTTTGGCCAGTTACCTCTCATACAACACCACATATACCGAGAAAAACTTGTATACTCGATTTCACTCATATTTTGCCACCTCTTAGGCGGCAGGCAGCGCCGGAAAAACGCAAACATCGGCCCCCATGGGATTCCAATATCTGCTCTACACAATCCTAAAACAGAAACAATTTCCTTAATTGCAACTCACAATGCCCCAAAACCCTTAAAGGTCAAACATGGTCAAAAACCAAGGTCAAAGGTCAAAGTCAACGTCCTGAGTTGGCCCAACTCGCCGAGTTGTCTCTTCAACTCGCCGAGTTTCCCTATTGTCTGATCAGATCGCGAAAAAACCCATCAACTCGTCGAGTTCACTGATAAACTCGCCGAGTTGGCCAGGAATCCAACCTCTTAATGCATTAAGCTGATTCCAGTGAATCCAAGGGCCCCAAACCTCATATCTCTTCCAAAATGATGTCTAAAAGGGTAAAGTTTCCAGCTTTACCCTCAAGAACTATCCAAAAGGTGTCAAACTCAAACCCTAGGTTCTTTAAAGAGGGTCTTGATCCATTAAGCCCTAAAACTCCCACAACAACGTCCCAAATCAGAGATCTGATGTCCCAAGGTTGGCAAATCACGTAAAGTTTCCAACTTTACGTCCATGAATGCTAGAAACACACTCTAAGGCTCATTATTGACTTAATAAGGGTCTTATTTCATAAATGGGACATAGGGAACAATAAAGTTTGCAACTTTAAGCCAATAGAGATCATGAAGGGGTCAGATCTGACTTATCAACCCCTGAAATCCTCATCTTCTTGGACAACTCAACCAAAACCCCAAAATCATGCTTAAACTTCAAATAAGGAGATCTAAATGAATACATGACAAGGTGATGACTTTATACCTCAAAGATGTTGCCCTTGAACAAGAGTTTCTGGATCTAAGGTCCTTCCTCCAAGCTAGATGCTTCCCACTTCCAAGCTTCTTTCAAGAATCACCAAAAACAACTCTCTAAGCTCACCACACACAAGCTTGCAAGATGAAACATGAAACTAGGGTTTTCTGGACAGGGAGGCTCGTAAGGAGGCCAACCAAAAGGGTTAAGTCCATTATATAGGGTGCAACGCCCTAAAATTAGGGTTTCGTATTTATCCATCAACTCATCGAGTTGGGACTCCCCGACTCGTCGAGTTGGACCATTAAAAATCGCGGACGCAAAGGTCTCCACACGACGAGTTGGAGCTCCCCAACTCGTCGAGTTCCCACAAAAAACCCTAATACTTGAGAAACGAATAATACATGGACCAAGCGTTACATATCTCCCCCACTTGAACTAGACTTCGCCCTCGAATTCTGCTGATACAAAAAGGTCCGGATAATGCTTCCTCGTCTCATCCTCCGAATCCTAGGTCCATTCGGAGTCTCTTCGTTGCTGCCATTGCACCTTCACTAACTTCACTTCCTTGTTCCGAAGGGATTTCGTTTCTCTGTCCATAATCGCATTGGCCTTTTCCACATAATTCATGCTCTCATCAATCTGATCATCTAGCGATACACCTATCGACTCGTCGGCCACACACTTTTGCAGCTGCGAAATGTCAAATGTATTGTGGATCTGCCTAAGCTCCTCATGTAAGTCCAACTGATACGCAACCTTGCCCGCCCGGGCGATAATCCGAAACGGGCCAATATACGTGGGGCCCAACTTACCCCGTCTCCTGAACCGGATAACACCCTTCCAGGGTGACACCTTCAGGAGTACCATGTCCCAGACCTGGATCTCCAGGTCCGATCTGTGCCTATCCGCATAACTCTTATGTCCGCTCTGCGCTGTCTGAAGCTGGTCGCGAACTTGCTGAATCAACTCGGTCGTCTTAAGCACCACTTCGGTACTCCCCATAACTCGATGCCCAACCTCCCCCCAGCAAACTGGAGTCCTACATATTCGACCATAGAGTGCCTCAAACGGGGGTCGGTCAGTACTAACATGATAACTATTGTTGTATGAGAACTCTGCTACTGGAAGGTAAGTATCCCAACTCCCTCCAAAATCCAATACACATGCCCGAAGCATTTCCTCGAGCGTCTGAATCGTCTCACTCTGACCGTCGGTATGGGGGTGGTAGGCAGTACTTAAATGCAACTGAGTTCCCTACTCCTCATGGAACTTCCTCCAAAACCTGGAGGTGAAACGCACATCACGGTCCGAGACCACAGACACTGGCACACCGTGTCTAACTACCACTTCCCGCACATTAATATCTGCTAATTTCTTGGTGGAGATAGTCGCGGAGATCGGAATAAAATGAGCACTCTTGGTCAACTTGTCCAAAATAACCCAGATGTAATCCACACCCCGCACCGTCCCCGGTAACTTTGTGATAAAATCCATAAAAATCTCTTCCCATTTCCACATGGGAATAGTAGTGGCTGCATCTTGCCATGAGGCCTCTGATGTTCGACCTTGACCTTCCTGTAGGTCAAACACCGCTCAACAAACCACGCAACCTCCCGCTTCATGCAGGGCCACCAATAACTCAATCTTAGGTCTCGATATATCTTTGTGGCCCCCGGATGGATAGAAAATTTGGACTTGTGTGCCTCCTCCAAGATTCTTTGCCTCACACCCCCGGACACCGAAACCTAAACTTTGCCGCACTGAGTCAATAACCCTCGACCATCTCGAACAAATAACGGAATTTGCCCCCGAACCCGATTTATCTTCCAGTTCTCCCTTTTTAAACCCTCCACTTGTTCCTCCTTAATCATATCCAACATATGTGAAATCATTGTCATCCTCAAGCAAACATCTCGGATCAGAGCACTCGCCGCTTTACGGCTCAAGGAATCCGCCACCGCATTGGCCTTCCCAGGATGGTACAAAATCTCGCAATCATAATATTTACTACATCTAGCCATCTCCTCTGTCGCATATTCAAATTTTTACGATCCATAAAATACTTCAAATTTTTGTGATCAGTGAAAATGGTGTATCGGACCCCATACAAATAATGTCTCCAAATCTTGAGGGAAAACACCAGCGCCTCAATTCCAGGCCACGAGTGGGGTAATTCGTCTCATGAGGCTTCAACTGCCTCGAAGCATAAGCAGTCACATGCCCCCTCTGCATCAAAACCGCTCCTAATCCCAAAATTGAAGCATCACAATACACTACAAAGTCCTCCAATCCCTCGGGTAGTGCTAGAATCGGGGCTTCATATAATTTCCGCCTCAAGGTCTCGAATGTCGACTGCTGATCGGGACCCCACCTAAAGGTCACACTCTTCTTGGTCAAATGGGTCAAGGGTACGACGATCTTGGAGAAAACCTGAATAAATCTTCGATAATACCCTGAAAGACCCAAGAAACTCCGGATCTCGGATGCGCTCTTCGGAACCTCCCAACGCATCATCGCCTCGATTTTGGCCGGATCGACCAAAATACCCTCCTGGTTGATGATGTGCCCTAAAAACTGCACCTCTCGCAACCAAAAATCACATTTGGAGAATTTGGCATACAACCTCTCCATCCTCAATGTCTCTAACACTTCCCTCAAATGTTGCTCGTGCTACTCCTTGGTCTTGGAATAGACCAAAATGTCATCAATGAAAAAAATCACAGACCGATCCAACATCGGTCTACAAACCCGGTTCATGAGATCCATGAATGTCGCTGGAGCATTGGTGAGCCCGAATGGCATCACCAAGAACTCATAATGACCATAGCGAGTTCTGAAGTCCGTCTTCGGTATATCCTCATCCCTAATCCTCATCTGATGATACCCTGACCAAAGATCAATCTTGGAAAACCAAGATGCACCCCGAAGCTGATCAAACAAGTCATCAATCCTCGAAAGCGGATAACGGTTTTTCACTGTTAGCTTGTTCAGCTCCCGATAATCAATACACATCCTGTGTAACCCATCCTTCTTTTTCACGAACATGATCGGTGCTCCCCACGGGGAACTACTTGGACAAATAAATCTTCAGTCTAACAGCTCCTGAAGCTGCGTAGACAATTCCTGCATTTCAGGCGGAGCTAATCGATACGATTCCTTGGCTATGGGGGCCGCACCAGGCACCAAATCAATGCGAAACTCCACCTTCCTCTCCGGAGGTACCCCTGGCAACTCCTCGGGAAATACGTCAGGAAAATCTCGCACAATCAAAACACTGCACAACTCTGGAGTGGTCTCAACCCTTGTGTCTGAAACATAAGACAAGAACCCAGAACAACCCTGCTGAAGAAGCCTCCTAGCCCTCGCATCCGAACAGAGGGCTGGTCCATGCGAGGCTCTCTCTCCATGAATAACCAGTTCTCCCCCACTTGGGGTTCGAACTCTCATCAGTTGACGCTCACAGTCAATCATGGCCCCATTGGGCCCCAACCAATAAATCCTGATGATCACCTTCAGTCCTCGCAACGGAATCGGAACTAAATCGATATTAAACCTCTCCCCGAACACATTCAAAATACTCCTACGATATACCCTCGCAACGCTCACGGTGCGGTCATCCACAATCTCCACCTAGAGTGGGGAATCCAAGGTCCCCGGAGCATCCCGAAACTTCTTGCTGAGCGCAAGAGATACGAATGATCAGGTAGCCCCCGAATCAAAAAGAACATGAATCGACAAACCATTGAACAAGAAGGCCCCTATACAAAATCATAACAACATAAGCATAACAATAAAATAAAGAAGACAGAATAGATCACATACCAGTCACGACGATTGGCGCTGCTCGGACCTCCTCCGTAGTCAGCTGAAATGCACAGCTCTTCACCGCAGGAGCCTCCGCCTTGATCGGGCGGGCATCTGTAATCCTCATCATGGCAGGCGCATGCGCCGCCACCCCTCCTCCTCCCTTAACCAACCTCGAACAATCGGCCTTTTATGACCGGTCTGGTTGCAGTGGAAACAAATCAAGCCCTTCTTGGGGCAATCCCGACTCATGTGACCCGACTGGCCACACGCATAACATCCTGAGCCCACTGGTCGGCAAGCTCCACTGTGCGGCTTACAACACTTGGCACAACAGCCATGGCCCTGTTGGCCCCTGCTGGGAGGATCGGAGGTCTTAGGCTTCTTGGCCTAACCTACTGCTGCCTGAACCTGCTCCGACTTCTGCTTCGTGCGAAAATCCAACTCAATCTCCCGTTCCCGATCCTTCTCCACCATCTCATTTAGGGTCTTGCATCCTGAAAAACTCATGAACTCACGAATGTCATCTCTCAGCATGGAATGATACCTAGTCTTCTTCATCTCCTCATCCACAGCGTACTGTGGAACCAAAGTGCCCTCTCTCGAAACTTGGCGGTGATCTCCGCCACAGTCTCGGTAGTCTGTTGTAAATCCTGGAACTCTCTCACCAACAGTTGCACCTTAATGGATGGTGCAAACTCCCGATCAAACCTCCTCACAAACTCCTCCCAAGTCATCTCCCCTTTTTTCTTACAAAGTTTGTTTTCAAAAAAACTTAAACTTTGGTTTCTTTTTGAAAAGCAATTGTTACCATTTCCTCAATTTGAGTTCTGACACACCCAGAAGTGTGCCCGAGTCTCTCAAACCATGGCTCTGATACCAACTTGTAACAACCCAAATTTTCAGAAATTTTTCAAGCTTTTAATTTCATAACATCAACCATATGAAGTACAAAATCCCAATACATATTCATATTATTTTAAAATTCAGAGCACAAAGAGCTAAATGTGAAAACACCATAGAAATCACAAGCTTAGTGAGTTTCCTAATCACACAAATCATATAATCACATAATGTCATGCTCATAACTATACAAACATGTTTGCCATGGAATCCCTCCATGGTCTTCAATGGAATGCCATTGGCTACCCCATGGTCTTATATCCTCATGACATGGGCTCCCCCCATGGTCTTACCAAGTATCATAGGCTCCCCCATGGTCTTCACATAAAACCATACATAAATCAAACAACAAGCCACTACACATTCCAATACAAAACATCTTATATCAATTAATGGGTCGGCCTTAGTGCCTTCGACCCATGAGTGTGGTGAGAAGACTCACCTCAATACTGCACAAAAACTGACTAGGTCGGGATTCCAATATCCGCTCTACACAACCCTAAAACATAAACAATTTCCTTAATTGCAACTCAAAATGCCCCCAAACCCTTAAAGGTCAAACATGGTCAAAAACCAAGGTCAAAGGTCAAAGTCAACGTCCTGAGTTGGCCCAACTCACTGAGTTGTCTCTTCAACTCGTCGAGTTCACTGATGAACTCGCCGAGTTGGCCAGGCATCCAACCTCTTAATGCATTAACCTGATTCCAGTGAATCCAAGGGCCCCAAACCTCAGATCTCTTCCAAAATGATGTCTAAAATGGTAAAGTTTCCAGCTTTACCCTCAAGAACTATCCAAAAGGCGTCAAACTCAAACCCTAGGTTCTTTAAAGAGGGTCTTGATCCATTAAGCCCTAAAACTCCCACAAAAACGTCCCAAATCACAGATCTGATGTCCCAAGGTTGTCAAATCACGTAAAGTTTCCAACTTTACGTCCATGCATGCTAGAAACACACTCTAAGGCTCATTATTGACTTAATAAGGGTCTTATTGCATAAATGGGACATAGGGACCAATAAAGTTTGCAACTTTAAGCCAAAAGAGATCATGAAGGGGTCAGATCTGACTTATCATCCCCTGAGATCCTCATCTTCTTGGACAACTCAACCAAAACCCCCAAAATCATACTTAAACCTCAAATAAGGAGATCTAAACAAATACATGACAAGGTGACGACTTTATACCTCAAAGATACTGCCCTTGAAGAAGAGTTTCTGGATCTAGGGTCCTTCTTCCAAGCTAGATGCTTCCCACTTCCAAGCTTCTTTCAAGAATCACCAAAAACAACTCTCTAAGCTCACCACACACAAGCTTGAAAAATGAAATACAAAACTATTGTTTTCTGGACAGGGAGGCTGGTAAGAGGCCAACCAAAAGGGTTTCAGTCCTTTATATAGGATGCAACACCCTAAAATTAGGGTTTCATCTTTAGCCGTCAACTCGTCGAGTTAGGATTCCCCGACTCGTAGAGTTGGACCATTAAAAATTGCGGACACAAAGGTCTCTACGACGAGTTGGAGCTCCCCAACTCATCGAGTTCCTACAAAATCCTTAATATTTGAGAAACGGATAATACTTGGACCAAGCGTTACACAAACTCGTCAAAAAGTCAATGGTCAACCCTTAGTTGACCTATGCTAGGCATAACACACTACTTTATGCTCGGCGTAGATCTCTAATCGGGAAAACGGGGAAATCCCACGCTACGCTCGACGTAGAGAAATCTACACTCAACGTATCCCCCTGATGCCTAAAATTTCTACTAAGCTCTTAATACTGAAAGTTAGTCCCTTAAACTTTTAGATCTGATTGCAATAGATATCTTACTGGATAAAAGTCTCTGACTTTATCCATTTGCATTGATAGAAAGAGCACAAAACCAAACCCTAAGTCCATAAAGTCAACTTATGCTCAAGAACTCATGCATGGATGCATGAGAGTGTCTAAGCTCTCACTTTTATGATTCCACAACCCCCCAAAAACATCAGAACATGAAACTCAAATGGTACGGAGTAACCCATACTCACAAGGACCAAGATTATGTGGACAAAATGTATAAAATCTCATGACCAAACTAGATCCAACATAAACAAGCATCAAGATTGTAACATCCCAATTTTCAAGACCAAAAATTTTGTTTTAATTATATTACTTATAAAACCGTTTATTGAAAACATTGTCAATATCATAAAAATCCATCAAATCATAATCACATGTCTCAAAAATCATATCATCAATAGTAATAATGTCAGAGTACAATCCCATGGATCTCAAAATGCGGAAATCGTGTGTGTGCGATGCGCTGCTACCGTGCCAGCTCCTTCCCCTTCGACGAAGAGGTACCTGAAACCAAAACTGAAAATCGTAAGCACAAATCTTAGTGAGTTCCCCCATCATACCACATACCACATAGTACTTATCCCTCAGTATCTTTCGACCGGTAACCGGGAGCTAACCTCCCCTTCGGTATCTTTCAACCGGTAATCGGGGACTATTTCATCCCTACCACTATCACATACTAACATATCATGATTACACTGCTAGGCATGCATGGGTACTGTCTACCCCTTCGGTATCTTTCAACCGGTAACTAGGGACTATTTCACCCCTACCGCTACTAACACATATGTCATAGCATCTTAGCATATAAAGCATATCAGATAACAACACACCAGATAATTATCACAAAGACAATCATTTAACAAACAACTCCTACTAGTGGGCCGACATTGTGGCTGTAGACCCACTCCTACTGGAAGGTAACTCACCTCAATTTCGTGCAGTCTGAACTGTCCTCGATGCCGGGATCAACTCCGCTCAACTCCTACACATAACACCCTTACTTAATTTACCATTACATACCCGTTACCCTTACAAGGGTTACTCAGGTCAAAGCCAAAGTCAAGGTCAACACCTTGGTCAAAATCAACTATGGGTCAAAGTCAACATCTTGTTGACTCGACTCGCCGAGTTGACCCAACAACTCGCCGAGTCCCTAAATCCTTAAAACACTAAAACCCCGACCCTACTCGTCGAGCCTTGCACGCACTCGTCGAGTTCTCCTTCATACCAAGTCGGGACATTCTTCAACTGACTCGCCGAGTTCATCCTTGAACTCGTTGAGTCATCCTTCATGCAAGAAGGCACATTTAGCCCTAGACTCGCCGAGTTCCTTATGAACTCGTCGAGTTCGTCTTCATGCAGTTGGGACTTGCCTTGAACTCACCGAGTTCTATTCTTGAATTCGCCGAGTTCCATGATTTCCAGGTCCAGTTTCACATCTAACTTGTTGAGTCCTCTTCTAGACTCAACCAGCTCGATCAAGGCAGAAAAGGGTTGGGGAACCATACCCCGACTCGTTGAGTCCCATGAACGACTCGCCGAGTCCCCCAAAGTCCATGTCCATACAGTTGATTTTAGTCGGTTTTAACACATTCAAAACATAGATCTAGCCTCTTAGGGCCCATAATACACATAAAGTTACAAACTTGGCGTTCATGCATGGGGGTATTTGGCACAAATGGCCCTAAAATGGAGTCTACAAGGTGCATGGGGCTCTTATAGCAATGAAGTTGGCACCTTTATGCCATAGGAACCCTCAATGGTTCCAGATATGGAGTCATACCCCTTTATGACCACAAAATCCCGAAAATGGCATTCTTAAGGCTTAGAAAAGATAGAAATGAACCCTAACTAGAGATCTAAGAGATAGATGGTCAAGGTTTCAGCTTTATACCTCAAATGAGCTTGAAATGTGCCAAAACCTCTGGATCTTCTTGCTTCATCTTGATCTCTCAAGCTTCATTCTCCTTCTTAAACTTCAAATACACAAAAATGGCACCAAAAAGCTCAAGAACACTTAATAAATGATTAGGGTTTCGAGTTAGGGCTATTCTGGACTGGGAGGGACGATGGAGGATGGGTTGGGACAAGATAAGGTGCTTGAATAGGGTGCAAATCCTGAATATTACGGTTTCATCCAGACAGTCCTACTCGCCGAGTCGGGCTCTCCAACTCGTCGAGTAGGTTATTTAAATCCCGCGTCCAATAGTCTAGTCTACTCGACGAGTTGGGCCTCCAACTCGCCGAGTCCCAGTGTAAAATGCAATTACTTGAACCAGAAAATACGTACCGGGAATCGGCTGTTACAAAGATAGAAACTTTATACATTTTAGAGATAGATGTTGGCTTGCAAATTCCAAACTACACAATTTGGGGCTTCTAATTGGATCCACAAAGCACTTTTTTCCTTTAAATGAGCACACAATTCACTCTAAGGGATTAAAACTCCCAAAAGGTAGCTAGGGTTTCAAGGTGGCATTTGGGAGGGTGGAGGCTAATCATGTGGAGGATCCCAAGAAGTTAGAGCATTTAAATAAGGCTTATAACCCTATGTTTAGGGTTTTGGTCCAGCGTGGCTACGCTCGACGTAGCCTAACTAACCTACGCTCGGCGTAGGTCATTAAACCCCCAACCAACATGCCCCCACCCATGATCAATGTAGGGCATAACTTCCCAAATCCAACTTAAGCACAAAACATAATTTTAAAGAATAATTACTGAAGATCCAGATGTTACATATGTGTTTGTGTTTGTTTGTATTAGTAAAATTCTTATTAATTACTAGGAAGAATAAGAAAATGCAATAAGTTTAATTACACTGAATACTTATGGATGAGGTTCTTACATATGTGTTTATGTGTGTTGCTGGTGCTTAGTCAATGAAACATATGGGTATCGTTGATGTGTTGGCCGACATAAAGACCGGTTTCGCCACAATGGTAGGCAACAAAGAGATGTATGTATAAGAGAGAAAAAGGGAGTCGAGGTTGAAAATAAGTCATCTCAAGTGAGACATCCAACAAACTCCCAACAATAGTAATGGTTTGCTGGAGACAAAGCGGTGGTATTGGTGGGTGGTGGTAGGGGTTGAAACCACGTTTAATATATACTCTAATAAATCAAATCATTTTCTGTCGCATGTCATCTTCTCAAAAGTTTTTCCACATGTCATTTTTTTGGTATTTTTGAATTAAACGTAATCTACATATCATTTTTTTTATTTTATAAAATTTAAAAGCTACATGATACCTCCATTTATATATGTGATGTATAAATGTAATTAATGTGATAGTTAATTGCAATTGATACATTTCTTCATCCCTAATATTATAATCTTAAGAAATTTTATACTCGTGTTACAACATAAACAGTCACCTCATAAAAATCAATTTTTTCTTAAGACAATTACAGTAAACTTAACAATATAACACCTAATGTTGTATTTAAAAAAAATATTTGAAATTTTGTTTTTCATAATAATTTATTTAAAATATGTCAATAGATTTTTTATTAATATAGATTGAATTACTTATTTATTCATCATTTCGTTTGTATTTATTTTATAATTTTACTTAAAAAATTGTTTAATGTTTACATATTGACACCTAGTTATTTTAACAAAAAATAGTAAAATAATATAAAAATAATAATATTTTAAACATTTTAAATACACAATGATCTACTCCGAAACAAATGAGATAACAAATGACATACATAAGGAACATATAGTTAAGAAATAAATTTGGACCGCCAATGTAATTTCCTAACAATTACATTGACCATTTTTATAACTTACTCTAATACTTATTTACACTGAGAATCAATACAAATGAAACCCAACTACAAAAATCATACACTTACAACATATTTTAAAGGTAAATTAGAACATTCCAGATATATTATTCGTATTTTAAATTAGGATTTTCGTTTTGGATATTCTACTCGAACGTGATTATTAGATACAATGGGTACCATAATTCGATTTTTATTTTGGACCAACAAATCTATGGTCATAATAACGTATTCAGAGTATGCAATCAAATTTGTAAACTACAAAAACCTTGATACTTTTGGTGATATTGAAAAAACATGTGAAGATTTTAGTGAGTACCACTTAATATTTATTGGGAGTTGATTCGTAACAATGATTTTTCTCTATACACAACAATTTATGTTTTAAAGTGTTGTATTGTACAAGTCTATAAAGCATAAATTGTTGTGTATGGAGAAAATCTGTTGTGTATAGGCCTGACAATTGTATCGTGTTCGGGTTAGCGGGTCGCGGATTTGCAGGTTAGCGGGTCAAAATACACCAACCCGAACACTACCCATTTATATAGGTCACGGGTTGGTGGGTTTGGAACATAAACTCATATACCACCCGTCAACCCACTTATTTATACGGGTTCACAAGTCGGTGAGTTCGTGTGTCAGATTTGGGTTCGTGGGTTCGTGAGTCATATTTGGATTCATGGGTTCGTGGGTCAAATTCCATAAATAAAATAGATAATTAAACATGAATAGATTCTGGATGTAAATGAAGAAAATATTCACCGTTCACACTTCACATACACTGATACACATTATTATTTAACAGATTACACACACATATTAAGCAACGATTCACATAAACATTACAAAATCTGTAATACAGATTAAGCAACTATGTATCAATGTGTGAAAGTTAGGAATTTAAGCACATATACACATTAATACATTACAGCTTAAGCCACATACCAGAGGTCCAGTCGTCCAGAACAAAAGATTGAGAGAAAAGAAGTGAAGAAGTGCAGGGCAGCAACAACAAATCGATCGCAGGTTGGAATCGGAAGTCAATCGTTCAGGCATAACAACATCATACTACGTTCGTCGTTTAGGTGCGACTCATTGTTCAGGCGTCGTTCAATGACTTCAATCGTTCATCAGTATTCAGTGTCGCCGTAATCGTTCTTCGTTCATCATAGGGCTTATTCGATTTTGTGTTTGTGAGATTATTTAGGGCAAACGTGGTGCAAATCAGCCAATGGTTAAGGTCACGGGTCAAATGGTCAATAATCTTATGGAAGGGTATCCTATCCTAGTATCCTACATTCCTACGAATAATACTTAATACATTTAAAAAATATATAATGTTTTTATTAAAATTTTAAACGGGTTGGCGGGTCAACCCGTATATTTTTTAACAAACCCATATGAGACCTGTTTAATAAACGGGTTGACGGGTTGAAAAACTCAACCCAAACCCGTTTATCTCGTGTCGTATCGAGAATTAACAGATCTAGTTGTGTACGAATTAGTCCCTATATTTATTGACTGTGATAAGGGAAATCTCCAGAAAAGTCCTAAAATTTTACCCTAATTTACGGAAAAGTCCCAAACTAAAATTTGTTTACGAAAAAGATGAATTACCGGTAAAAATGACGATTTGACCCCTTTTTTCCGGTTTTATTACTTACATGTTTCACTAAAGTCCCATTATTTTACCTTAATTTGCGAATAAGTCCCAAAATAAAATTTACTGATGATTTGGCCATTTTCTTCATGTAACATACATTTTATCGGTTTCATTGCTGACTTAGACACCTAGTCATTAAATTAGCTGATAAGATGAATACGATGGGTTATATAATGTCACATTTACTATAAAATTTGATACCCATCTCATCGGCTCATTTATGACTATGTATCTACGTCGCCAATGAAACCAATAAAATGTGTGTTTCCAAGAAAAAAAAGGGCAGGAAATGAGTTGATGTCTGATGAGATGAATATATTGGGTTACATAAGATTAGATAGACAATTTGATATTTCTTATAAACGTAAAAAATAACGCAATTGTTGTTAGTTTATGTAATTATTGTAGTCTTCGTTGGATGCATTTTATGTTCCAAAAAGATATAAAATACATCAGGATATCAAGTTTTATGCTAAACATAACATTATATAACTCAACATATCAATCTCATCATCTCATTTAATGACTAGGCGTCCGGGTCAGCAATTAAACCGGTCAAATGTACGTTACATAGAGAAAAGAGTCAAATCATCAATAAATTTTATTTTGAGACTTATTCGTAAATTAGGGTAAACTAATCAGACTTTAGTGAAACATGTAAGTAATAAAACCGGTAAACCGGAAAAAGGGGTCAAATCGCCATTTTTTACCGGTAATTCATGTTTTTTCGTAAACAAAATTTAGTTTGTGACTTTTTCGTAAATTAGGGTAAAATTTTAGGACTTTTCTGGAGATTTTCATTATGATAAACATTGTTTTTATTATTTATTTATTTATATTTATTTATTTTAACTAAGGTACACACAACACTACGCTGAACCCCAGCCACACCAGAACAAAACACCAATGGGCTTTGAAGATTAGGTTTAAGCCATATTGACATTACATGCCGCCTTGGTAGGGTTTTTCTACCGCATCCCCACTTCTTTTTCCCTCCCATTTTGCACACATCTCTCTCGCTTCTTCTGTAACGTCTGATTGAATCGATTCATGGTCACGATACACAGCTTATAGGGATTTTCATTATTCATTCGCACTCAATTCTTAATCGGAAAGTTCGAGTTTTTTCGTTTTTCGGTCGAAAAAAATGTCATCAACCAACCCTTTCGATCTTTTGGTCGATGATGATAACGATGACCCCATTCAGCTTCTAGCTAAGCTTCCGGTGGCTGTTCCAACAACCAAGAAATCTCCGGTTGGTGCTGTGGCTGCTAAGCCAGCAGCCAAGCTTCCTTCCAAGCCGCTTCCTCCTGCCCAGGCTGGTACGTTTTATTGCTTCCGTTCTGTATAATTTCTTAGAGTTGTGATGCTAATTAGATAATTAAACCGATTGATCTGGATGATTAGTAATGTTTTTCCACTTTATGCGATGAATGTGCGTAGATATCCCCATTTATACAATGTATTGATTTGATTTTGTGCATTTTAACCGAGTATACATTTCGATTTCACTTACAGTGCGAGAGGCGAGGACTGATGGTCAACGTGGAGGAAGCCGTTTTTATGGCCGTGGAACAGGCAGAGGCGGACGTGGTGGTTTTAATCGTGAATCAGCCGACGATGATAATTCCTATGGCAACAACAATGGGTTTTCCGGCGGCTACAGAGCTTCGGAGAATGGCGACTCTGATAAGGCCACCGAAAGACGTGCACCCCGTTTTGGAAGCCGCGGCGGACGTCGCGGCGGCTACACCAACGGAGACGCCACAGAAGGTGAACGCCCGAGAAGGGTTTTCGAACGCCGCAGTGGAACCGGCCGAGGGTTAGTACTTCTCTACATCTTAAACTCAACTCCATAGTCCGTTTATTCATCTGATTCATCGGTTTCTTTCTGTAGAAATGAGTTCAAGCGTGAAGGTGCAGGTCGTGGCAACTGGGGAACCGCCACCGATGAGGTTGCGCCGTAAGTACACAAATCCTACCTTCTTTTTCTGTAGAGCAAACCTACAAAACCTTTATTAATCTTTCTTTGATTCTTTATGATGTAGTGAGACTGAAGAACCTGTTACTGAAACTGAAAAGATTGTGGATTCTGAGAAACAAGAAAATGGAGCCGATGCCAACCAGGAGAACACTGTGGATGTGGTAGAGGAAAAGAAGCCAGAAGAGAAGGTGAAATTACTTTTCCACCCTTGTTTACCCTAACTTGAGATATTCCCATATTTTGTTGTCATCTTCTAGATCTTTAATTACAGGAGATGACCCTTGAGGAATATGAGAAAGTTCTAGAAGAGAAGAGGAAGGCATTGACCTCTTTGAAGACTGAGGAAAGAAAGGTTGGTTTGGACAAAGATTTGGCAAAAATGCAATTGCTTTCCAACAAAAAGAATGAAGAAGACATCTTTGTTAAACTGGTAAATCTTTCATTTAACTATGAGTGTGTTATGTATATATTCATACATTTTTCATATATATATATATATATATATATATATATATATATATATATATATATAGTTTTAATTCTATTTTCTGATTAGGGTTCTGAGAAAGATAAACGAAAAGAAGCTGCTGATAAGGAAGAAAAGGCCAAGAAGGTGAGTAGTTAACTTTGTGAACATCTTTATGTATACAATATGTAAAATCTATACATACACCTTGTGTTAAGACATATAGTTGTTGAAGTTTGTCTGTTTGTTTAATTTTGTAGTCTGTAAGCATTGAGGAGTTTCTGAAACCTGCTGAGGGCGAAAGGGTCAATGGACGTGGTGGCAGGGGACGTGGTGGTGGTGGGCGTGGTGGGTTTAGAGGAGGGTATGTAGGTGGGGCCCGGATGAACAATGTGGTTGCACCATCGATTGAGGATGTGGCTCAATTTCCATCTTTGAGTGTCAAGTGAGTTGAGAGTTATTATTTACTTCATCTTTTTATTGTTAGGGTTTTTGATTAGTGGTAATCTTTGATGTTTGGTGGTATTTAAGACTTGTTTTAAGGATATCATATTATGGTGTTTTTGTCAGAGTGTAAATCTTGAAGATAACCTTTGTATGGCTGCTACATGCCCTTGGGTTTTCTTTCAGTTATGACTCATCAACCATCTTAATTTATAGTCAATGGTCTCTTTTTTTGGTATGCTTTCGTTTTGTGTTTGGAAATCTAGTTATTATTATTTTTGTTTAACATTGTTTAAGCAAGTATCGTATAACATCTTAAAGTTTTATAACCAAAAACCGTGGAATTAATCTAGGATGTGGAATTGATCAAAATATACATCAAATTCCAATGTTAGAATTTTTCCCTGTATAAATAGCATGTGAAGTTAATCTGAATAAGCAAAATATTAAAAGAGAACTCCATAAAACTCCAACCTATTGTTACCTAAATGCAATATAAATTGTTATATTACTTTTGTGTCTATTAAAATTAGGAAATATATGTTTTTGTTTAGAATTATGTGTTGTGACCGGTAAACTTATGTTGACCGGTTAGGTCTTTTGGGTCTAATGTTATACGAGAAAATTTTAGAAAACCCTAATTTATTATGTGTAAATGCTCAACAAAAAAACAAAATTTATTTTTGTATGTCTATTTAAACCCTTATACTATTATGTATCAAGCATTTCTGATTTATTTAATAATACTACGTATCAGATTAATATGGAAAAAATACAAGTCACTATCTTTGTGAAATAAAGAATAGATCGTCAACTTTTACATGACCTTTTCTCCATCTTCTGAAACGGATCTCAATCTTTTGCATCGACTTCTTTTTTTCAAGTTATAATCGTCATACAATTGATTTTTAAAGAAACCGATTGTGTGGACGTGGTGAACACACAAAGATATGGACTTCATGGAACAATAAGAATCCAGAGAGACATTCAATTATAATAGGTTCCATTTTGTTTGTTTCATGTCCTTGAATTGCAATGTTTTTTTAATTAATTACAACAGTTTCAAACGGACGCAAAAATAATATACATATTTTTCTTGCCATTGATGTATGGGAAAATGACATAAAAGCCCTTAAGTTTTCACAAAAATGTGGTTTTACCTTTGGACGTGTTTTATGTCCAGTAAAGCCCGAAGTTTTGTTTAATTTGTTCATTTTTACTTTTGTAGCCGGTTTCCACGTAACCTACCGGTTACCTAATGCCAGTAAAACCCTTGAATTTTCAAAAATGTTCAGATTTACCCTTAAGTTTTTCAAAAGTGTTCGGATTTACCCTTACATTGATTGTTGTTGTTATTATTATTATTATTATTATTATCACATTTTTAATTATATAAAAATATTTTATACATACATTTTTAAATGTATAAAAATATTTTTACTAATATAAATATATTTTTAAAAATATATGTACTTGTATTTAGTATTTATATACATTTGAAAACCCTAAATCTTCATCTATAATTGTTGAATCGAACAGAAAAAGCTTGATAAAGTAAAAAATGTCGTCAATGACTGATTTTGCAAAAACAAATGCTTCAGATCAATATAAAAAATGATGCATTTCGTGATTTTTTTTGTGAACTTACAACAAACATAAATGAAGTTTACACTCTGTATTTGACATTTCGTTATCAATTTTTGAGATAAAAATAGTTAATGAATGATTTTAAGTTGATAATACTTAATTTTTACAGTGATCAAGTGTTTTTGTCGAGAGTTTTTTAATTATATTATGTATTTTCCATTTACGAGTGTTATTTGTTGATCATTTATTGTTATCTACTCACTATTAACCTAATATAGTTGAATAATAGAGGTTTTTTCAAATTTTATACTAAATCTTATCTGTAATCGAGTGTTTTTATTGAGGTTTTTCTAATTACAAGGGTTTTATAATTGTTACGTTATGTTTTTAATTAACGAATATTTATTTTGCTTATCTATTTAGTATGATGTTTGATAATAAATACATATTTTTATACATTTAAAAATCATATAGTAGGTATTTTTATCTATTTAGTAGGTACAAATACATATAATTATATCTTTTATATAATATAAACCATATAAATATGTATTTTTATATTTATATGTATATAATATATTTTTATATGAAATAAATATATATTTATACTTATACCTACTTAAATACAAATAAATACATTTTTAAAAATGTGTATAAAATATTTTTATACATTTAAAAATCTATTAAAAATAATAATAATAATAATAATAATAATAATAATATGTATAAAAATGTATTAAAAACGTATGAAAATTTTTTATTCATTTAAAAATGTATGTAAAAAATATTTTTATACAATTAATAATAATAATAATAATAATAATAATAATAATAATAATAATCAAAATAACAATCAAGGTAAGGGTAAATCCGAACATTTTTGAAAAACTTAAGGGTAAATCCGAACATTTTTAAAAATTCAAGGGCTTTACTAGCATTAGGTAACCTAGGTAACCGGTAGGTTACCTGGAAACTGGCTACAAGGGTAAAAATGAACAAATTAAACAAAACTTCGGGCTTTACTGGACATAAAACACGTCCAAGGATAAAACCGACATTTTTGTGAAAACTTAAGGGCTTTTATGTCATTTTCCCTTGATGTATACTATGTTGGATTTTTCCCATTAAAAACACATCTTTGACATTAGAAAGCTTACAAAGTACAAATTTTGACACATGTTTTAACTTTAGACAACTTACACAACTTACACAACTGCAAAGTAAATCCCATCAGCTATATAAATAGACACAAAAATGATATAGTAATCTAATCACTTATTCGGTTTACCCAAAATATTGAAAAATCAACTGTCAGAATAAGGTCATCCTTATTCAGTTATAACAAAAAAAACATTAAACACACAGGATATTGTTAAAATACAAAGGAAACAAAAAAGTAGCTAAAACTTTTGCCAAAATGCAAACAGTATAACATAACAATAAAAATAATAACAGGCATTCAACAAAGTGTTATCCTACTTTGTACATCAAGTTCCCTGAATTCATTTGTTTTTTTTTTTTTAATTCGAAAAGAATAAAACCATGATCAAGATTCAAGACCTTCAAGAAGAGCAACATCCTGACTTCTGGTTGACCGGTTGACCTCGGATCTGAACAGTAGGAGGTCTAGCATTGTTCATTGACGGTTGACTTGCCATCCTGGATACAATTCACCAAATTTTATCAGTAAGAAATAGCAACCTACTTTACTCTTATTATTTTTTACTTTTATGATTATAAAGAAAATGTGAAATAATATAAATGAAACCTGTTTTTAATTTCAGCAGTCATAGCCATAAAAGCTTCTTCCACATTGGTGGAGCTTTTGGCACTTGTTTCAAGGAATGGAATCCCAATCTCATCAGCAAATGCCTTTACACAATTAACTCTCTTTAGTAATTTTCATTCACTTAAACTATTTAAAAAAATAATTAACATTATTTTATTACCTTTCCAGTTTCATAAGACACGACTTTCTGAGAAGTGAGATCACATTTGTTTCCAACAAGAAGCTTGTTGACATTCTCACTAGCATAACGATCAATTTCACTCAACCATTGTTTTACATTGTTGAAACTCTCTTGATCTGTCACATCATAAACAACCTGCAAGGAAAAAATAAGTGTTTTAAAATTTAAAATTTCAATTTTCTTTAAAAATATCATAGCAAGATTGATTTTTATAATGAGTTATTTACAATAATGCCATGGGCTCCACGATAGTAGCTGCTGGTGATTGTTCTGAAACGTTCTTGTCCAGCAGTGTCCCACTGTATACAGGATAATGGGAGAATATGTAAATTTCTAGAAGAAAAAGGGAACATGTTTTGACAATGGATGAATAAAAACTTACAATTTGGAGCTTAATTGTTTTGCCATCTTGTTCTACTGTGCGGATTTTCTGTGGAAAAGACATCATAAGTTGTCAAAAAAATTACTTTTATCAAAATGTAATCATGTCGAAATGAAAACTTGATAAATAATTACTTACAAAGTCTACACCAATGGTGCTGATGTAACTTTCCAAGTATGAATCATCCTGGAGTACAAAAAGTGTATAAATAAGTTGAAAAATAAATGGGGCGGAATTATGACTATAAGAAAAAGAACAATGAAGAACTTACAGCAAATCGCAATAGGAGACATGATTTTCCAACTCCTGAATCTCCAATGAGTAGAAGCTTGAAGAGGTAGTCACTACAGGAGGAAGGGAACTATTAATTTTGACTTTTGCCCTTAGTTATAGCAAGAAGACATGCAAGTATATTATCATATCGATCTTACATATTTTGATGTAAGATCTACAAGTTTAAAACAATCACATAAGCTTACAAGTTACAACTCTACGAATTCATGAACTGCTAAAATCCTATTCAACCATCGAAAAACAGTCGAAAGGGAATCTCAGCTATAACTAACTACTCCAAATATCAAAATTCATACTTCAAAATTAAAACTCCGGAGAAAATTCAGAATACAGGAAACGAAGCTTCCTAGAATATCTAATAAGATATACCGATTTCAATTATTCAATGGACCTTGCGCGAAATTACTAAATAGATCGTACGAAAAACGATTTAATTTGATCTAAAAATCCCCAATTTAGGACAATAATACAACCCTAACTCGTCACAATCCATAAGTACACGACTAATCAAAGAATAAACTGAGAATCTTAAAAAACCAATTCAATAAACATAGATCTAGAAGAATCACATCAGATACAAGTCGGAAAAGCGGAAATTGAGTTAACAATCAGAATATCTGCGGTTTGACTAGGAGAAAGAACATACTATTCGGGATTCATCTTCGTGTATAGAGTTGAGATCGACTAAATCGAGGTTACGCCGAGATATTTCAATAGCTACTGGGGAGATCGACGGGAAAACGCAATCTTCGCCGGAGATAAAGTTTAAAAGTAAACGATTTCGTTGAAGAATGATGAAGATGCCAGCAATGTCGGAGTCTTTAAAAGAATGTAGGTAAGGTGGGGGTTGACGTATTGAATAGAAACAAATTTGACACGCGTTTTTGGAAAAGGGTTAATCACGAAAAGGTTATGAAATATCACATTTTAATTTGTTAAATACTTTTCTAGATATTTTTGCAAAACTGGTTAACGAAAATGATTTTATTTCGTGATATTATTCTTTTTTATGAAAATAAATTCACAATTGTTTGCAAATTTTCTAATTTCATAAGACGTATTTTGTTATTTAGGTTTCACAAATATTTTAAAAAATTCTGTTTTATTTTAAATTTCAGATATAAGATTTAGGAGCCTGGTTTAAATATAATTACAATTTCTTTCAATCTTGTTCTACCATCTTCAAGTCATAATTTCTTACAACTTGTTCTCTCATCTTCAAACTCAATTTCTTTCTACCAATAAGACATGCTATTACAAGTTCCTTCCAATTCCCTTTGGGTTAACCAACATGCCAACGATATTCATGAATATCACGAACTAGTATTTGAATCATTAATTGATTGTTTTGTGATTGTATTCATTGAGGGCATTACGTTCTATTTTAATAGTGTGGAGGATAATAAGAGCAAATATGTTTGATGTTGAATCAACAGATGTTACATGGAAAATTCTTTTAACACAAGTAATGGACATGTGAAAATTCTTTTAACACAAGTAATGGACATGTGAAAATTCTTTTAACACAAGTAATGGACATGTGACTCTGTGAGGTGAAATCCTTGGATCGTGTAGCGACTAAATAAGGGATCGGAGTTGATCTAACAAAGATCAAAGTTCTAAAGAAATGAGAAATACCAAAAAGTCCAACCAATAGTTGGAGTTTCCCAAGGTGAGCTATTATAGGAGGTTTACTACTCTAGTTGTGTTAACCCGAATAACGCTTGTAAATTGGGATTAGACGTTTAAGTGTTGTTTTTCATATTTAAAATATTACTAAATAGGGTATTATCTTCAATTGAAGGAGAAAACTATTATGAGAAGGCTTGATAGAAGTATAATTGAAATTAATATAATATAAGGATTAAATATCATAAAGGAAAATTTAAACGAAAGTACATTAATTAAAATTAATCAGATGATGAATTTTGGAAACTTAAGGGGTAAAATTTGTAATTGGGAAACTTAAGGTGTCAAATTTGTAATTTCAGAGAATATAGTTTAATAGAAATAAGAACTTGTGTAGATTGTAGAACGAGTTGGGGTTTGTTTGATTTCAACGGGAACAAAATTTAATTTCTAGTTTTTCAATTTAATTAATCTTAAACCACAAAAGCTTTATGTACAATAATTCGTGATTTAACAGTTAAAATTTTTCTCGACTCACTTATCAAAACCAAAAGAACATATATATTAAACAATATTTATATGATATATAATTAATAAATTTAATAGCTTAGGAAATGACGGGTAAATAAGATAAACGGATTTGGAGATGTTTTTTGCCTATCAAAATTTGGTATTATATAGACATCATATAAGCATTTGACATTTTTATCAATATTTGCATATGAATGAGTTGAGTTGCCCTCCTTACCTACCTTTCCAAACCATAACCATTTACTATCACTTGTGTATTTTCCCAATGCACAAAAATACAAACCTATAATGCAACTTCATGTGCTCTATGTCTCTTCTGTTGTCTCTTAACTGTCTCTTAAGACTAAACTGTACAAATGGTCCCTGTGGTTTGCTCAAAATTGCCACTTTGGTCCAAAAAAGTTTTGACTAGCACCACAGGTTCAAAGTTTTCATTTTATTGCGATTTTAGTCCAATTTGTTTTAGAAATATTTAAAATGACGGATTTACCCTTGTACTTTCTTTTTCTATTTTTTTTTCTATTTAAATGTTTTTACTGATTTAAAGAAAAATAAAAAGAATCTCTCTCTCTCTCTCTCGATTCATAGATCTATTTTCGTTCCAGTTTCACTACAAGGAAGGGTATCGATGGTTTTGACACCGGCCCAAAATGCTCCCTCCGTCACTCCCTGCTGGAGTCGCCGGAACGAGCACCACCGGCTGCCACCGTAGTTCTCAGCCCACTCCGCCCTCCCCCTGTCGTGACCCATTGCCATCAAACACCCCAACGTCGCTGCTGCCTTCCACTTGTTGCCTCCGTTTCCAGCGTTAACCTGCCATCACCTTCCACTAAAAACCACCGACTATGTGGCCACCGTGCAAACACCATTACCAGTCACAGCCACCATCTCCAGCTTCTGTTCTTTTGATTTTCTCCAATTCCACTCCTACTGCAAGAATCTTTAGGGTTTAGGGCTATATTCAACGAACAATAGAAGCAATGCGCCCTCCATCTTTCTCAATTAAAGCATTCTACATTCTAGGGTTCAAATTACCCTCTCTTTGCGGTGTGATTTTACCAGATATTGAAGCTTGCCCCGAAACTTTGATTTAGGTGTGATTAGGGCTCGAAAACCCTCAATTGGAGCAACAATGATAGCGTACCTACAACATGCCCTTATTCGCTATCATCGCCACTGAACACCTCTCCGGTGAAGATGATGAAAGAAAAAAAATGACAGGTCATTTGCTTCCTCGGTTTGGCCCTTTGCAATTCACACAAAAAATGGCAATGGGGACTTACGTAGTAGCAGCAGCAGCATAACAGAGGTGGTCGATGGTGGTGACCAAGACCATCTCTACGGTGGCAGGAGGCTGCCCGGCAGCCTAGCGGCTGCTTCCTTTTTGCTTATGTCGGCAGTGGTCATCGGAGGGGAAGAGGGAAGAGGTAAGGCAGCAGGTTGGAGGGTTGCTTGGGGGCTGTTGTGTCACCGGAAGAATGAGGGATAAAGGGTTGTGAAGTGGTCGTACACGATAGCAGAAGGTGGCAGTGGGGCGACGAGTGGTGGCTGCCACGTTTTCCTTTGTGTTTCTTGGAAGAAAATGGACCAGAAAAAGGATGGAAGGGAGGTATAAGGGTAGTGTGTGGTGTTGGAAATGAGAGAGAGAGAGAGAGAGAGAGAGAGAGATATTTCATTTTTATTTTTTTATTTTGTTATAAAAAATTATAAAAATAAAATAGAAAATAAAAATTTTCTTTTTTCTTTTTTCTTTTAATCAAAGAAAGTATTTAAATAATAAAAATAATAATAAAGAAAAAAAATAAGGGCAAAATAGTCATTATGAAAAAGTTTATAGAAAACTGGACCAAACTCGCAACAAAATGAAAAGTTTGGACCTCTGGTGTTAGTCCAAACATTTTTGGACCAAAATGACAATTTTCAGCTAACCACAGGGACCATTTGTGCAGTTTTGTCGTCTCTTAATGATTATTGAACATCAATAGTGAACGAGTATGCAGCTCAAGTTTGCCGACGGCAAAAAGAAGAATCATCGAGCGGTGTTTGCCGCCGATAATAGGCTCCACGTCGGCAAGCCGGTGGTAATAACTAATAACACCGCAACATTGTATAGCCTAAGGGATAGATTAATAGGGGTATATGTATAGTAATCCTTGTATACCCTTACATGGATGAAATCATGAAAGAGACGATAATCACACACCAACCATCATAATCTTTCATTTGTCCTCCATCTACTCTCTCTATCTCTGTTTTTTTTAAAGAAATTTAAACAATAAAAGATATTTTAAATATTAAAAATATATGGTCAAAAATAATATTTAAAAATAATATGCCATGCACACAATCACACACCATAAAGCTATCGGGTGACCATAAACCCAATAACCCATTTTTCCTTTATCTAAGATATCTTGTTACTTTCCTTTATATGCCAATTCTCTCAATTATCAAACCAAATAAAAAAGATTATCATTTTTCTTACGACTTGTAATCCTCAAACAAAAGTTTATCACTTTATCTATTGATCTATAACTTTACGCATTCCAAAAGACAATTGATCATTTATTTTCCAAGTTGCGAATCTCAAAATACAATCTATCATTCATTCCTTTATAAATAGCAATTACTAGTTATCTATAAATGTCATTATCCATCACTTTAGAAAATTTTCAAGTAGTACTTTAATAATAATTGCTAAACGTGTATTCCCGTAAATCAATTTCATTAGATGAAAAATGTATAAATACAAGGAGGCCATTGGACCGATACAAACAATAAAATACAATGGGCTAATACTAACAATTAAGATAATACAACATAATACAAATATGGCCCGCTAACATCTCTCACAGTTTTATCGGTAGGAAAATCCAAACGTTTTAAACTGGACTTGAAATCCTTGAAAAGTTGCGTTGGAAGACCTTTGGTAAATATGTTAGCGTACCGAGCTAAGGAGGGAACGTGAAAAATGCGGACAAGGCCTCAAGCAACCTGATCACGCACGAAATCGATGTCGATATCGATGTGTTTGGTGCGTTGTTGCAGAACAGGGTTCGAGGACATGTACACATAGCTAATGTTATCGCAGTATACAATAGTAGCTTTGGTTAGTGGACATCAAAGCTCACAGAGTAAATTGCAGACCCAACAAGTCTCGGCTATGACGTTAGCAACGCCACGATACTCTGCCTCGGCATTGGACCGATAAATAACGTCATGTCGCTTAGACGGTCTGGAAATGAAATTATCTCCAAGAAACACACAATATCCAGAGGTCGAACGATGAGAGACTGAGCATCCGCCACAATCTGCGTCTGAGTAAGCAACTAGATCAGTGGTGGGGGGCACATGAAGCTGAAGGTCGTAGTCAAGAGTCCCTCAAATATAGCGCACAATGCACTTCAAGGCGTGCATATGAGGCCCGCGAGGGTCATGCATAAAAGGCAGATAATATTATATTCTTCCATTAATCTGGTTCAAATGTTACATCATTTGGAATTTTGAAAATACGATAACATAGATACTGGTTCAGTAAAACATAAATCAAAATAACACAAAGGTTTGAACATATTAACCAACAAAAGGCAAGGAAATAAATTTTTCATGAAATTCATGCCATACCTACAACTTCTATGTCCCTGAGAATACACGCATTTAAAACACGTCAACAAAAATTGTTGGTGAGTTCCATACGCCAAAAGCAGTGTTAGCCATCCCCAGAGTGACAAGTGTAGCATGCAAGGCTCTGTCCTCTGTTTATTCTGCACCAATAGCAGATGACCATCAGTGGTGCATGATCTGCCAATGGGGCTCCTCCACGTCCTGTCGGCCTAGACAAGACAAAGTACGCTGTTGGGATCTTGCGTGAGACATGACATGTATAAAAGGATCCTCCTTTAAAAGAAGGCATCGCCTCTTTCTCTACCTTAAACTAAACCCTAATTTTCACATCCAATTACTGACTAGATCGTCGGATCTTCGTTCCGGGACCACCTCCCAGACGACGACCGACGTCGGTTCTTTCTTTGTTGTGATTCTCAGGCTTAACCTAGACGAAACCACTTCAAGAAGAAGTTAAGGCCAGAGCACATATCACAAAATTTGGCGCCATCCGGGTGTGTACTCAGAGTTACACAACCTTGATAAGACCCTAGACATCGTCGATGATGGAAAAGGAATCTACGACGTATGGCAGAGGAGAAACGAGTCCAATCAGGTCAATGTTGTCGCTCGATGGCACACAACCATTTGCGTCAGATGGACAAGCCTCCAACCACACACCAACAACACATACACCAGGTACTATAATGGGAACCACGACAACAATAATCACCACCCTACGACGAACGTCACCCGTCACAACGTAGCACCCGGTTACAACCACGACTGCAACGCCTCCGTCGACACCAACTCAGCAGTCACAGCTGTCGAATCAACATTCGCAACCAGTGGTTCCTCATCCGCAATCATTACCGCAACAGACGGGGATGAACACTTGGTCCCCAGGGACCATACTGTCCTCCGCACAATACCCAATGTCAATCTATCAGTTCTCTCTGGTAGTAGACATGTTGCACATACCACTCTGTGCAACAGCTACCGGAGCTCAACTCTTACATAAGCCAACTCAAGGAAACCTCTCCTCAAGCGCATACCGCCACCGGGACGAAAAGAGGTAAGCTAGCAAGCAACATCTCCGACATCGGAAATAACTTGAGGACCAAGATCGATACCGATAAGGAGAATGTTGGGGTTAAAAAGGATGGTGGCAAACACCAAGATCGTAAGAACGAGATCCTTACCATCAGGAGACCGTGCAAGAGGTGCGAGCGCCGTGAGGTTGACGACGACATAAAGGTACTATCTAGAAACCTCCTAAACATCAACTTCTCGTTAGAGGACCCGAGGCCACACAACTGGAATCCTAGGGATCCGCTCTTAATTATTGTTTGTATACACCAAAAACCAATCCATCGTGTTTACATAGATAATGACAGTAGCACCGACATCCTCTACAAGCACTTCTTCTGGAAATTTACGAGTTCCTTGAATGAGGGCTTAAAACCGTCAATAGGCGACCCATTGGTCAGCTTCATAGGACACAACCTATCGCCATTGGGCACCATACACTTCCCTTTCACACTGGTTAGCCACGACGGGTAGGAGAGCATCACACGAACAATCGAGTTCTCAATAATATGCTTCCCAACGGAACAAAACATATTGCTCGGACGATCATCAGGTTTCCAACTGCAGGCCATACCATCTACCATCCACGGTACCATCAAGTTTAGCACACACACCGGTTTAACCACAATTGTCGCTAGTAGCCCACGTCCACATGCTTGCAATCAAATCATCACAGCTCCAAAGTTAGTATGGAACCCAAAAAAGTCAAAGGAGGATTGCCGCACGGAAAAACACGTGATCCACCCGGACCACCTGGAGCAGACAATACGGGTGGGCGCCGATCTATCGGAGGAAAACAAAGCCAGGTTAATCGCACTTTTAAAGTAATTCTCCAACGTATTTTCTTAGCAGCCCACAGACATGACAGGGGTAGACCGCAAGGTCATCAAACATAGCCTAAACATTGTGCCGAGAAGCGTCCCAATCAAACAAAAAAAGGGAGCAAGTGGGCGATAGGAACGAAGCAATCAATAAGGAAGTCGCAAAGATAGTACGCGCAGATATCCTCCGTGAAGCAATTTTTCCCACATGGATAGCTAACCCTGTAATTGTAAAGAAGCATGATGGTTTGTGGCAAATATGCATTGATTACTTCGATCTAAACAACGTATGCCCAAAAGATCATTACCCTCTCCCGGAGATAAACCAAAAGGTTGAGTCCCCGGAAGGCTTCCGACTCAAATGCTCCTCGACGCATATAAGGGTTATCACCAAGTCCAAATGCGCAGGCAGGGCTGGTCTGTTGATTTTGATGACCATGTGCTAAAAGTAAGAAATAGTCCCCTAATATAAGAAAAATGATTAGTTAAAAATCATCTCAAAAGACATGGGGCTAGAGGTTCGAACCCTGGTAATTTTATGAAGGAGCCAACACGATGTAAGTCTTTTAACCGGCTGAGCTACGAGACATTTTGTTAAGTTTTACGTATATATATATATATATATATATATATATATATATATATATATATATATATATATATATATATATATATATATATATTGGAAACAAATCAGTTAAAAATTAGAAGTAAGGGAGCAGATGGGAATCGAACCCTAGGCTTTTGGTAGGAGATAGCAAAAGGCGCCTCATAGAGCCAGTTGAACTACAAATAATTTATTATTTTTTTGCGTAAAACTAAATATAATATATAATAACTATATAAATTGGCTAAAAATAAGGCCCAATTTTTTCTGGGGCCCTGTGCGGTTTCACACCTTGCACACCCTCAGAGTTGGGCCTGTACGTAGGGAAGACGAGGAAAAGACGTCATACCACACCGATCGCGACACGTTAATCTATCGGAAAATGCCATTTGGGCTAAAAAATGTTGGTGCAACATACCAGCACCTGATGGATAAAGTCTTCGACAACCAAATCGACAGGAACGTCGAGGTCTACGTTGACTACATGGTTATGAAAAACCATCACAAAGCAGCATTACTTGGAGACATTGAGGAAACCTTCCGGACTCTGGTACAAGCATAGATGAAACTTAATCAAGGAAAATGCACTTTTGGAGTAGAAGAGGGCCAATTTCTAGCTTACCAGATAACCAAAGAAGGAATCACACCACACCAAACCAAGTTCTAGGAGTTCCTCGAATCCAAGACTCCCTACAACCTAAAGGGGGTCCAGGAGATCAACGGAAGGTTAACGACGCTCGGAAGGTTCATCGCCAAGTCAGCTGAAAAATCCATCTCGCTCTTCCACACCCTAAAGGGTTGTGTTGAAAAAAACCAGTTCAAATGGACAACGGAGGCCGATAAAGCCCTGCAACATCTGAAAGAAGCTTTACAACAGCTCCGGGCCATGGCGAGCCCCCTACCAGGAGAGACCTTGCAAATGTACCTAGCAGCATCCGGCGAGGCTATATTGTCAGTACTAACAGTCGAGAGGGATAAGAAGCAGTTGTTGATACACTTTTTGAGCAGAGCGCTGCAGGGTCCAAAGCTCAATTACCCAATCCTAGAAAAACTAGTCCTCGCACTAGTTTACGTAGCCAAACGCCTCCGATGCTACTTACAGGCTCACAAGATTGAGGTTCTAACCAGCTTCCCAGTGAAGCAAATCCTCCTAAGGCTATAAAAGTCAGGATGACTGGAAAAATAGGCCATCGAGCTAGGGGAGCACGACATAGATTACCGACCACGCACCGGCATCAAATCTCAAGATTTAGCAGAATTCCTAGTAGAAATCCCCAATACACTCAAAGGGGTACCGACGGTCGTGCCGATAGACCCATCGGACTCCGAAGCGACTAAAGATGTGTGGGAGCTACATACCGATGACGCTGCAAGTAAGGAAGGATCCGACGCAGGTTTGATCCTCAAAAACCCCCGTGGCAATGAAATCACGTATGCCCTGAGATTCGACTTTCAGGTATCCAACACCGAGGCTGAATACGAAGCACTTCTCGTGGGCCTTGGCCTAGCACAAGAGGTTGGAGCAAAACACCTCTCAGCTTTTAGCGACTCTGTGCTCATCACCAACCAGGTCAATGGAGCTTATGAAACCTAAGACCAGAGGATGCAAAGATACCAAGACGCAACGCGAAAGTTAGCACATTCATTTAAAAGCTTTAATATCAAGCAAATTCCCCGGGGGAAAATACGAGGGCTGACGCTCTCAGAAAATTGGCTCGGAATCCTTCAATTACATTACCAAGAAAGTATTAGTAGAGGTTCTTACGGAGAGAAGTATTGGCAATAAACAAATCGATACCATCACAACGCCCCTGACTGGACGAAGCCCTATCTAGACTACCTTCGGCATAGGGTCCTACCAGATGATCCTGTGGCGGCCAGAAAAATCAAAGTCAAAGCTCCGCAGTTCGCTATAAGGGAGAAAAAGTTGTACAATAGAGGGTATCTAGCACCGTGGCTCAGATGCATCGCCCACATGGAGGGACGGTTGCTCTTGGAGGAAAGTCATGCAGGCGAAGGTGGGGCGCACGAAGGCGCATATGCACTCACGGGAAATATACTTCGCCTAGGAGTATACTGGCCACACATATATAAGGATGCATCCGAACTCACAAAGAAATACCTGGAGTGTCAAGCTTTTGCCCCCTTCCAAAACCAGCCCACCATGCCATTAACCAGTATCAGCAGCCCCTGACCTTTTCATCAGTGGGGAATAGATATCATAGTATTGTTCCTGGTTGCCCCGAGAGATCCAAGTTCTTGTTGGTTGTTTTTGATTACTTCACTAAATTGATTGAAGCTAAACCACTAGACACGGTCACATGCAGGCAAATAATAAACTTCATATGGAAGAACATCCTCACGCGATTCTTCACCCCTAGAGTTCTGATCAGTGACAATGGTACTCAATTCGAGGGCAATCCTTTCAAGGAATGTGTGAGGAAAAACAAATCCATCGCCGGTTCACCTCAGTAGCCACCCTCAGGCCAACGGCCAGACTGAAGTATCAAACAAGATCATTGTCAACGGTCTCAAGAAGCTCTTGATGAAATCCAAAGCAACTTGGGTCGAGGAACTCCTAGAACTTGGTTTGGTGTGGTATATTCGCACGACCTCAAGGTCTAGTACTGGAGAAACACCTTTCAGATTGACGTATGGCACGAAAGCAGTTCTCCTACTCGAAATCTTAAACAGATCATTATGGGTGAATGGGTTCGATGCAAATACCAATGAGGCTGAACAATGTGAGAACCTAGACGTACTAAGGAAAGAAACGAACACGCACACCCAGTGGCCAACATAATCCACCGAAGACTGAGCCAAACAAACTTCCAAACAAAAATACAGTGCCATAAAAACAAAAAATAAATATGCATTGTTCGTCGGACATCCCCCAGATTTACATAAAGACCACGCAAGGCCACAAACAAACCAATGGAGTAAGAAAATTGTAAGGGTCGAAATGTTGTAATAGTCGAAGTTTGTATTTAGGGTCTTCGAATATTTTTATAATGTATTTTACTAGGGCATAATATTCGAAGCTTCATGTTTAGTCCTTAGTATATTTTTTGTACGCTTTTCTCTTCTATAAATAGGAGTGGTTACTAGTGTCTTAGTAACGAAGTCTTTTCAAAATATTCATTGTACTCTGTAAAATTTGCAAAAGCGTAATAGAGCCAAACAGATCATATTTACATCGGTGTTCAAATCTTTTGATTTTACTTTGAATTTACTCTCTAATTCGTTCAATACTTGATTCATTGTCTCATCAATTGGTATCAGAGCAGGAATCATATCTCTGATCTGATTTTCACTTTGTTCAAAAGGTTTTTGAGTCAACTTTTTGATTCAAAAGTTTCCGCACTTTTTGAAAGTGAAAAATTGTTTAGATCTAAGTATGTGATTCGATTCTGCACTTAATTCATTGAATCGAGTGTTCTAAGAGTGATTGTGTTTTGAATCATACAGTTTGTTGTCAAATTCTCAAAGTTTCTTCAAAAATTCTCAAGGATCTATTACGTACAACAATGGCGTCATTCAATCTGAATTCCATGACTTCATTTTCTCATCTTCTAGGATCATCCACCAAAATTCCTATGCTCATTCCTGAGTATTACGATCAGTGGGCTGATCGTATGCAGGATTATCTCAATGGATTGGATGAAGAACTGTGGAATTGCATTTCTGGCAATCTCAATCCACCATCGAATGTTCAACCAATTGTTTCTTCTTCTGGAAACTCTGAAGTTGAAAATCAATCTGATCGTCTGAAAAAGCTGGAGAAAAGGTGTATAAGAGAGCTAAGAGGAGCTTTACCTCCAGTTGTTTACAACTACGTGAGGAGTTGTACAACTACAAAGGAAATCTGGAACAATCTCAAGGAAAAATTTCAGGGAAGTGAGAAGACGAAAGTTAATTCTGTGAAGCAATGTTTAGTGGAGCTGAAGGACTTCAGACAGAAAGATGGTGAAACAATTGAAGTTTATTACGATCGTCTTAATGAATTGATATATCGATGTAATCGATATGGTATCACTAGATCAGCCATGGAATTCAATCTAATATTTGTTATGGGACTTCGAAAGGAATGGCGTAGTGTGAGCATGATGGTGAAGAATCAACAGAGCTTTGATACGTCAACATTGAATGACTTGTACAACCAACTTAAGACTCATGAAAGTCAATTGCGTGATTATGCAATTAATATGAAAAAGATTCCATTATATTGTGATTCTCAAAGTGCAATAAGAATTTGTCATAATCCTGTGCAGCATTCAAAGACTAAACACATAGCTCTTCGTTATCATTTCATTAAAGATCACGTAGAGGATGGAAACATTGAAGTACATTTCGTGAAAACAACTGATCAGTTAGCTGATATATTCACGAAAGCTTTGGATGAAAAATATCTAATGCGAATAATAGAAGGTCTTGGAATGATCGATGGCAATTCTATTCCATGCGAAAAAGAAGAATGATAGGCGAAAAAGAATGAATCAGTGGCGCTGAATAAAAGATAAAACAAAGTCATTCAGCATTCAGAGGTTACTGTTCATGGTCAACGCTTCGAACGCTTCGAATTCGCATAATTGACACTTATTTTCAGCGTTCAGTTAATGGTTACTGTTCATAGTCAACGCTTCGAACGCTTCGAATTCGTACATTTGTCACTCTTAAAGGAATGTCAAATATTCGTCTGTTTAAATTAAAAAAAAAAAAAAAAAAAAAAATCAAAAAGATTTTCTTTTGTTTTGTCTTTAAATTTTAGAAAAATCAAAATTTCAAAAAGATTTTCTTTTGTTTTGTCCTTAAATTTTCGAAAAATCAAAAATTCAAAAAGATTTTTGTTTTTAGACTTTTGTTGCAGATTATGATGATGATTCAGAGGGGACAATGCAGGCAGTTTTAGGGTCAGGTAAAATTTTTCGTATGAATTAATATGTTTTTCATTATTTGAATTAGTTAGGTTGTCCCTAGAAGCATGCTGCTGCATGTCGTCCAAAGCCTCCATGACTCAATGTGTGTGTACGAAAGTCTTAATGAAATGTATTGTACGAAAATTTCTTCCCAATCAGGCTTATATTCACATTAGTCTCTGAGCTACCTTACTCTTTTCACAATGAGTTAAGAGTTTCCTGTTTGGTCCAAAACATAACAGAGGTACTTTTCGTGTCTTACACCAATCTTTTTCATCCAAAACATTCTTACACGATCACACACAAAGACGTATATTCGAGAGGTCTCTGATCAAACCAATCGAGACTTAGATATATAAAAACTTTGTGTTTATGATCTGACATCATGAGTCCGTGATGGAAGTGAAACCCAAAAATCTTACAAATTAAGGAATTGACGGGGAACATTGTTCCAGATATATACGAAACTTTTGTTTCTGTACCAATGTTCGAAACTCCAAATCATATTCATTTCGAATGAGTGGTCTTGATCAAGCATTCGAAACCCACGATGTTTGTTACCCAACAAGATCCAGTATACAAATTTTTTATGAATATGATTTCCGTGTGAGTTTCATTCGAATGTCCTAGTCATGTTAAAATTTTTCAAAGCCGACTTGTCACTGACTACACTGGTCATACAAGTAATTTCTGTTACACTTTATCACCTTATGTTTAGGTTGACATGTAACGAAATTTTGAACCTACCCACGAAGCATTCTTAAAAGAAGCCCTTTGATACTTATCAAAAAGTATTTGATTGTAATTCACGGGAACATACACAAGCTGTTGATCATCTCTCTTGATGATTAACAAAGCAACCTTTGCCCGGGGTTTAACTGCCTTCGTGTCAAATTAAATTTTTTGACATCACAAAATTTAATTTTTTTTTTGTTTCTTGTCTAAACTTTCTTTGGCACACTACACACACGAAATCCTTGAGGTTCTGAGTAATACCAACTCAGGCTGATGATTTCAAACATATGGCAAATGACTTCGCTTTTTATCCCAAAAGTGAAAGAGCCTTGCCTCCATTCGAAGGGTTCTAACGGTTACAATTCTATTAAGGGGATAATGGCAGGCTGTGTATACGTGACGTATGGTATTTTGCCCGGTTTTCCAGGTGATGTGACAGACACTTTTTGACGCATGGCTACCTTTCCGCTGTACAGGTCCGATTTTCAAGGTGCCACGTCGGATCTCATTAAATGCATCCCGCTTCAAATTCAAATCATTTAGGGTTACATATAAAAGGGGGTTCAAGAGTACTTTATACGTTTATGTAATCAAAACTCAAAACTTCCCAAATTCTCTGTTCTTCATCTTTTTCAAACCCTAACAATGGCGACTACTGCTCATGTCGATCCTTCTACTGAAGATACTTCTTCTGCACCAGTTATGAAGATTCAATCTACCAATTATTATGTGGATGGTGAACTTTCTCAATGTCCAGAAGAATTCAAGATGCTTATTGTTTCTTTAAAACACTCTGTTTTATCCAAAGCAATGTTCAATTTCTTTTCTGTTCCGGTATCCTGGCTTTCTCAAGCAGGATCTACTGCCACATACAACAAAGCCTCTGATTCGATTACTTTTCACCTAATCAATGCCAAAAAGGTTAGGCATTCCAAGAAACTGTTTTGTCAGATTCTTGACATTCCAAATACACCTCTTTTTGTTGAATTTCAATTCTCCCAAATAATTCATATGTTTAATGAAATGGGATATCAGCCCCCATTGTCAAAGATAAGTGAATTTAAGAAGTCTGGTCTTCCAAAAGTATGGAATTTTTTGTTTGGGATATTTTTGCGTTGTTTAACTGGAAGAACAGTTGGATTAGATAAAGGAAGGATGGAGGTTTATGCCATGGTGGCTGGTTTATACTATGATCTTCCAGCAGACTACTCTACACAGCTATGGAAGGAATTCCAAAAAGGAGTAGAACATACGAATGTTGTTCATGGAATTTCGTGTGCTAGGTACTGGAGTTTAATTCTGCAACATTTTTACTACAAGGAAGGCATCCTGGTTTCAAATGAAGAAGAGAAGGTTACTTTTCAATCTTATCACTTTCCGAAGGAAGTTGTTGACAATGATGATGAATTTCCAAACGTTGCTCGGATTCCAGACGCAATGCTTAAAAGGGTGGATCCTACAAATCCTGTTTTGATCATATCTGAAAACATTTGATTCTTCTATTCCTACGAGAATTTTGTTACCACGCGAAGAAAAGAAGATCAAAAAGTTGAAGAAAGCTGATCCTGCTTCACCTGAAAAGAAAACGAAGGGTTCAACATCCTCTAAATCTTTAAAGAAGAAGACAGAAAATGTTGCAGTGACAGTTGAAGCAACACAAGTGATTGAGCCAATAGTGGAAGAGACTCAAGAGAACGTCATTATTCCTTCGAAAACAGGGATGTTTTGAAGAATCAAGATAAAATCTACTCACAAACGAAAGTCACCATCACAGAAGTTGATTCGCAAGCCTCAAATTACTCACCAAGGAGTTTTAATTCGTGAGGTACCTGTTCCTGTTTCTCCCGGATCCAAGAAAAGAGCAGCAGAAGATATGGCAAAACACTTGTCACAACAAAAAAAGCAGAAGATGAAGAAGACTCGAAAGATTGTTTTATCTACTGAGTCTACAGAAGAGGATGAACGAATACCAGAAACTCCAGAGTTCAATTCTATCATTACACGTTCCATTCCTGAGAAGACTGTTACCATACCACCTGAAGTTTCGATTGCCAAGTCAATTTTTAAGGAGGTTCGAACTTCAGGCATCCCTGCACACGTATCTGATACGGATGCAAATGTCAACATGGGTGAAGGTGGTTCGAAAGATGCAGATCAAGGTCCAATTATCTTTACTCCTTTCGAATCATTGGTTTCTGTTTCACCAACCTTTGAACATATCATCAATCAACCAATTACTTCCATTTTTTCCTCTCAATCCACTGATACACCCAAACCATCTTCACCCACTGAAACTGATAATGAAGGGTTTGGTGGAACATTCGAAGACCTAGAGTTTCATGATGAAGATGAAGAATTTCCTGATCATATGTTAATGACAATGAAGCAATACAAAATTCTTAATCAAAAGTTGAACTCCATCATTCAATCTCAAGCTGATCTTGGCGGAGGTTCATCTATTTCAAGTTTGGAGGTTGATTCTATGCTCAAGATGTTTGAATCAAGAGTAATCAACAAAGTTTCTGGAATGATAAAAGCCTCAGAGTCTGTTATTTTAGAAAAGATTGATTATACAGATCAGAATTCTGAGCTTCGTGTTAAAACTCTCAGATCTGATTTTATGGGAGAAGTTAAGGATCTGCGAAGCATAACAAAAGAACGACATGTTCTTTTTGTTCAGGAAGTCAAGAAAGTGAGGGAGGATGTTAACTCCCAAATTCACGAACTTCGTGAAGACATGAAAAAGGAAATTTTATCTGTTCAACATGATTATGCGTGCTTGAATCAGAAGGTCGATATCATTTGTGATGTTGTCACTCGATTTGTCAAGCTATACGAAGGTTTGAGTCCTCAACTAACTCAAATCTCCAAGTCTGAAAGTGAAAATTTTGAAGATGTGATCAAGTTGTTAAAGGAGTTGAAGGAGATCTCAACAAAACCGGTTTCGTCACCGTTGATTACTCCAGAATTTTTGTCCCAGAAGTTTGTACAGTTCGAAGCCATACTTAACAAGCAACTTGCTCCACTATTTCGCATATCTAGTCTTCTTCCCACAACTACTGCCCCTCCTGTTTTCATAGGGGTGCAAGGGGGAGAAAGGAAGTCAACAGAAGAAGAAGCGAAAGTGGTGGGCAAGGTATTTCCATCTAGCATCCCTTCAACAAAACCAGTAATTGTGACTGCTCAACCAGTGACCTCAACAATTGTAACAACATTACCAATTACAAGAACAATTTCGAAAGGAATTGTAATTGGTAAACCTTTGGAATCTGGTGGAAGTGGTTCGAAGCTAAAAGACGTAACTGAAAAATCTGCTTCGAAAGACAAAGGAAAGTCAATTCTGGTTGAAAAATCTAAAGAAGAAAAGAAGGCTGAAGCTGAAGCTGAACTCGAGAAAATGAGGCTTATTCAAAGCATCATGACTCAGAGGGCTGATGATCCGAAGGGCATGAATAAAGGTGATCCAGCAAAACATTACAACTATGAAACAATCGAAGCCTTGGTTGCCTTTAATCACATGTACTCATTTGATAAGAAGCCAAAACAGAGTTATGTGGTTACAAACACTGATGCATGCCAGTTGGATTTCCCTATAAATGAGATGATGTTCATCATGCCTCAGTTCAAAGCTGAAGGGAATTTCAAAGAAAAAGATGAAGGGACTCATATGAAAATTCGTTTTCATGCAGTTCTTGGCAAAGCCCCTGAGGATGTATGGTCACTGATCAAGATCAAGAAGGTGATAAGCATGAAAAAGGATGTGGTCTTTGAAACATTGTTTAAAATGTTAAATATGTTGTGGTCAGGGCAAATGGAAAAACATGTGAATTCACTATTGCAGATTTTCCTTTGATGAACTTGTATGACCTTATACAAGTGACATTGCTTCTGAAAGACAAATCCTTTTCTTTTCTGCAAAACACAGATCCAGAAGAATTCAAACTTGGAGTTGCTCACATCAAAATCTTCATTGAGAATTATTATGAGTGCCTAGCACTGACTGATGTGGAGTTGGCTACTGCAAAGGGAATGGAAGTAAAAGTTCCAATGGCTCCTTCGTTGACTCAGTCTGAGTTAAAGAAATATGTTGATGGAGAAATATGTTTAAAGCCATTTGGAATAGTTTTTGCTGGAAAGGATAAAGCTGGAAAAGCAAAGCGGTTTTTGTTCCAAGCTAGCGAAGTGGAGAGATATTTTACATCTCAATATACGAACTTGATTGTTCGTATGAACCACTACAAAAAGAATAATGAAGGAGACAAGAAGGAATTGAAGAAAATTATTTCTTGGTATACTGAGGTTCGAAGAGTTTTGCTGTACTCCATTACTCTACTTACAAACTGAAGACTTCGACTTTGATTACAAAGGGGGAGATTGTAAGGGTCGAAATGTTGTAATAGTCGAAGTTTGTATTTAGGGTCTTCGAATATTTTTATAATGTATTTTACTAGGGCATAATATTCGAAGCTTCATGTTTAGTCCTTAGTATATTTTTTGTACGCTTTTCTCTTCTATAAATAGGAGTGGTTACTAGTGTCTTAGTAACGAAGTCTTTACAGAATATTCATTGTACTCTGTAAAATTTGCAAAAGCGTAATAGAGCCAAACAGATCATATTTACATCGGTGTTCAAATATTTTGATTTTAATTTGAATTTACTCTCTAATTCGTTCAATACTTGATTCATTGTCTCATCAAAAATGTGGTTTGGGGAAAAGAAGAATCAGTTGTCGGGAGGAATAAAAGATGGTCCAATGTCCCTCGGACAGCCCATCGGAGGACGCTCTTTAGCCTGAGAATCCAAACAGATTTGGTAGAGCCCCGCCAAGTCCAACTCACTCAGGAGAAGGTACGAGGCAAAATATGACTCCAAGAACACCTTAATGGCAGCATGCATCGTCTGCGCTGACTGCATTGCAACACTCAGCTCCGTCAGATTAAAAATTCCGGTAGCCAACGGCTTCCACACCGCCTACTTACCGCCCTCAATATCGGCGGCCATGTATGCCGCCTTCAGGCGCCGGACCCCAAGTAAAAATACTTCACTCTCGAGGACCCGGTCTACCATGCAAACCACCCCCTCTTGAAGGATCCAAGACAAATCCTCTTCCAAGGCTCTCCCATAGATGCTTCGACCACCAACTGCTCGCTTTGATTTCTCACACACACTTCTAATGCTTCCTTCTCCGCCGCCAAATCTTGCACTTACTGTAAAAAACGCACCACCACCCTATCCAAGCTTGCCACTTAGTCCTCAGCGGCAGATTTCTCCCTGACTAGAACAACATAGCGCTCCTCAAACTTGCGTTTCTCATCCTCAAGGAGCCATACCTTCACCCCAAGCTCGTCACATTCAGTCAGCCAATTCCACCAAGTCGGCACCCAAGTAGCAAAGGCGACCGGTTGCCGCCACCAAATATGAACCAACCTGGGATGCAGCGGATTGGAGATCATTCGCCATGTGGAAATGAGAAAGGAGTTCCAGCGACTCCAAAGTAGTCGGAGGAAACGCATGATGACACCACTCATGGGCGTTGGATTGTTGCATCAGAAGGGACTCGTGAGTAAAATTCCACTCTGGGAGATACACACCAACATTTCCTAGTTGTATAGACACGACACCAGAGATGGCACAGTCGGGTAGTGGAACTAAGTAGGAGCTGGAGACAACTTTAGGATCAGTTGCAGGCTTCTTTCCAAAATCACCGTCACCAGAGTCGACAACATCCCTCATTCCTTCTTTCGGTTGCTGGTGCAGTACAGTCGCTCCCTGGCTTACTCCCTCCGACTGATGCGAAGTGTCATCATCGAGGATGTCGATCATAGCGGGTGAGCCCCTATACATGAAAGCAATATTACGCTTCTTGCGCAACCGGCTACCAATTATGTTAGCCCCTAAATCACCGACGAGTGGGGAGTCTGCCCAAGTTGTACGCCACCAAATGGCGACCCGACTGCTGCCCATGGACCCCCCTTCACCATCCGCTCCTCGAAAAAGTAAGATGAAGGATCACTATGGGAAACACCGTCAATAACTACACCCAACGGGCCAACATCAGCATGAGCTGCAGGCCCTTTGTGCGCAAAGGTGGATGGAACGGTTGGGACAAGCGTACGAGTGGTAAGAGAGCCTCCACTAAAGGTACCTCACAATACTGAAGGTCACCCTTAAACTTCCCACGCAACACTCTCTCGAGGGACAAAACCCTCTCAACACCTGCAACCGAAACAACAAGAATTAAATGACTGTTCTCCTCCCCAAGGGAAGCTTCTCAAAATGGGTGAGGGGGGGGGTTATGGAAGTGACACTTACCGTCCTTCTCCACATATAATTGAGGCATCATCCCTCGAGCTCGCCAATCAGCACTCATCCCCCCCCGACAGGATGCAGTCCTGAGAATCTTCTCGTTGAAGATGATCCCCTTCAACGCCTGAGTTGTGGATAAACTGGCGCCTGATAATTGAGGTGTCTGATCCGAGGAGATGGTCACATGGGGATAGCCATGACCGATCAGGTCGTTGTTAACCCACAACCACCGATCCTACTAGTTCTTTCGAGGTGCCTTCTGGTTAAAAATAAACGTGTGAGTATTACGCCGGTAAGAGAAAGTATGCATGAAAGAATGTGTGAACGAGGATAAGAAAGCCTAGAAGGCCCGAAATTAGGGAAGTATACCCAAGGCTCAACAGGCCAACTCGAAGCCAACAATGTTATTAACAACATTAGGAGTGAGGTCGTCCACAGAGAAACCATACTCGTGCATGACCTCATCAAAGAAATCCGATATCGGCAACCGAAGTCCCGCCTCAAAGATCGACACAGGGACTCCAACCTTCCCTGGCGGTGGTTGATAGATGATGGCCCCTTTCTTCGGAAACTGTACTCCATGTTCAAGCATAAACCCAAACTAGAACTAAAGGGACTAGAACTCTTCCGGTGTCGGGTCATTCCCAGATCGTGTGGATGTCATTATAGATCGAGAACATAAAATGGTAGGAAAGAATAAGCATAGAAGGAAACTGAGGCAGCGAAGCGTAGGAGATACGAAGAATAAAACCGTCCCTATATAACGGGAGTTTTAAATTCAAAGCGGGAGAATCGAACGGTTACCATAGTAGAAACCATATGTGCAGAACGAATCTATCATACCAACGGACATCAGAGCCATCTCCATCAAACGCGTGTCATGATCAAGGATAGAACAACTCAACTACGTCATCCCACGCAAAAGTTTACTAGCCTAGGTGACTTGTTAACGTATCCCTCTAGGAATACGTCAAGGATAATAGAGCAGTTATCTAAAGGATGGCCTAGCTAACGGTTGCTACTTATCACAAGTGCCAGGCCCAGGCCTTCACCCTCATGGACATCCATTTAGATCCCGACGCTCAAGCGCCAAGGTCCAACTTAGAACGAGAAACTCCAGTCTATAATAATCCAAAATCAGTGTTGGCCATCCCCAGAGTGACAAGTGTAGCACGCAAGGCTATGTCCTCTATTTATTTTGCACCAATAGCAGATGACCATCAATGGTACACGGTCCGCCAAAGGGGCTCATCCACGTCCTTTCGTCCTAGACGGGACAAAGGATGTCGTTGGGATCATGCGCGTGAAACAACATGTAGAGAATGATCCTCCTTCTTCAAGGGAAGGGATTGCCTCTTTCTCCGCCTTAAACTAAACCCTAATTCTCTCATCCAATTACTGACTAGACCGTCGGAGCTTCGTTCTAGGACCACCTTTCGGATGACGAATGATGTTGGTTCTTTCTTTGCTGTGATTCTCAGGCTTAACCCAGACGAAACCTGTAACAACCCAAATTTTCAAACAAAATTAGCATTTTCAATTAATAAAAACACTCCCATAAGACATGAAATCCAAATGACAATTGTTTTCGAATTCATAACATCAACATTTTATTTTCCAATATCATAGTGTCCCATAAAAATGCTTGAGAGAGGGCACACCGCGCCATCAAGCCTTGCCCTTGCCCGTAGGCTCAGAAATACCTGAAACAAATCAACAAACTGTAAGCTAATTCTTAGTGAGTTCCCCACAGCATACCCCACACAATCCACATAAATAAATAATCCATATTAGTTATAAAAGCTACATAAACCACAATCCATGCATAAAAACATATAAGGATGTTGTAGGCTCCTCCCAGGGTCTTACTCCAGGATGTCATGGGCTCCCCCACATGGTCTTACACCTAAGTGCCATGGGCTCCCCCACATGGTCTGACATCCAAGTGCCATGGGCTCCCCCATGGTCTTTACCTGAAAAGCCATGGGCTCCCCTACATGGTCTTACATCCAAGAGCCATGGGCTCCCCCATGGTCTTGTTGGATATAGTGTCTAAGTCCATAAGTATAATTGGTATGTATTTGAACCGACCCGACATGGTCCATTTGGGTTGCATGGCATTGCAATACTTGGATAGACCAAATTGAGAGAAAGGATACTTAAGGTTTATTAATATATTATAAGTACTAATATATTAATAATATTATTTAATTAGTATTGATCAAATAATTAATCCTGAATTAATTAAGTGATCAAAAAGAGACTAATTAAATATATGGGGTTGATTGTGTAAATAATCTATTCTTGTATAGTAGGCTAATGATCCATGGTTTGTATGGATTGGGTTAAAACCCATTAGGTGCTCCATGGATAGTCCATGGAGTTTACAAACCCATGGATCATGGAATATGGAAAGTCATGACAATTAGTGTTTACATGGTGTAACCCTACTTGTGTCACAACTATATAAAGACTCCTTGTCTAGCAAAATCAACACTACTACAAGCAAGTAAGAGGGCTAGCCGATTTTTAAGTATAGTGAACTTCTATTAAGGTTATTCCAAGAATTGTGGTGTTGTGTGAAGCATTTGAGGCATCACATTTGGGGTGCTAGGCTCACAAAGTCATCAAGGAATCCAAGCTACTAAAAGGTATGTTATTCTACTTGAGTTTTGTATTACAAGTTCCCCATAACATGCTAGATAGGAAGTAAACCTTGGAAAATCAAATTTGCATGTATTTAGAGAAAACATAGATCCAAGGTTTCTAGGGTTGCATGTACACCATAGGAGTGTTAGAATGCTCAAAACCCAACATTGGTATCAGATCCTAGGCTTGTTTTCTTGATACTTGATGCAAACTTGTTGAAAAAGCTCAAAAATCTGGACTCTGCAGCATGAAATCGCCGAGTCCATGGGGGGACTCGACGAGTCCATGTGGAAATTCATCCTACTCGTCGAGTAGGTTCTTGCACTCGACGAGTAGGAGCCCCTGAATGCAAATTTTCGAGTTTTGCTGCTGGAAATGGACTAGAAACATTACATAAACTGTTTTGGTGTTTTAACACTTGTTTTAGATGGTGTAATGCCTATGCTAATCCATTTACAATGGCTAATATCAAAATTCCATGTTTTATATGTGTTAATATGATTCTTGAAATTTTGATATGAATGTTCATGTTCTTATGAGTTTTAGAAGATCATAGGAATTATGTGTAACTTGCTTGTAAGTATGATTCTTGATCTTAATGGCTAATCATGGAGTCCATAACTTGTCCTCAAGTTATGGATAACTAAAAGTCACTTCTTTAAAAGTGTCATTAAAGAATAAGAGGTTACATAAAAATGAAGAGTCCTCATTTTAATGGACCATTAAGCTCATAAGTTATGAAATGAAAGGTCTTGAATAGTTTCAATACTTGCCCTCAAGTTTTGGAATTTGTAAAGTCTTACACCCTAATACTTTAATTTCCAAATTTAACCTTAGAATTTTAAAAGTTTAAAATTCAACCCTTATACTATTGTTATATTAAAAGTTTGAATATATAGATATGTATAAGAATAAGTCAGTCTTACCGTTAGTAGACCTCATTCACGAAGCCGGTTTATAGGGGGTGTATAAGGTTGTTGCCTATAAAATGGCAGCTTAATGGGTGTCCACTCTCACCCACCGCTTCCTTGACTGGTGGAAGGTCGTTAGCCGAACAGGTAGGACAAGGACTTTAAATTCTCAATAAAAGTATAATGAAATTATAAAGTAACTACACTTTAATAATTCCCAATCTTAGTTACTTTAGGAAAATGTGAAATAGGTGCTAACCCATGAAATTACACTTTGTACCTTACCAAGTCGTTAGTGGAGCGCGTGTGGTTAACCGACACACTAACAAGGACTAGTAAGAGTGACAAAGGGTAACTTAATTTTACCATAGATCGGTGGAGCGCGTGTGGTTAACCGACACATCGATTAGGTGATAAAAGTTAAGGGTACCAAGTCAATTTGCATGCTTATTCACACCTTGTTTGTGATCCTCAACATCCCAGTCACAAACTTGAGAGGGCACAATCGAGATTCAAACATGCCATTGCAAGTTCAATGTATCTCAAAAGATATAGGAATTTCAAATCCAATAAAACTTAATAATCTATTTCGTTTTCGTGGTGGAAATTGGTAAATCGTCATTTACCTACCTTCAAATATTTTATAGCTTGGATTATGACATCCCTCTTCCAACTATAAATAGTTTGTTGGGTCCTAGCCTTAATACTTCGTTTGGGTGACTTATTAAGGACTCTTTATCTAATAAAACTTGTCTTTCTTTCTTTTCAGATGTCTTCCAAAACTGCTACTGGCTCAAACCCTACAGGCTCATTTTCCCTAATGAACTTGTGTGGGAAAGTCACTTTTGATGGTTCAAATTTCAATGATTGGATTAGGAACATCAGAATGATTACTCGCTATGAGGGCAAACAGTATGTCCTCGATAAGGAGCTAAAGGTTATCGACGAGTCAACTGCTACTCCTGAGGAGATTGATGAGTACACTACCCATGAGAAAGATGCAACTAAGGTGTCTTGCATCATGTTGGCCACAATGACAGCAGAACTCCAGAAATCTTATGAAGATTTCTACCCTTTTGAGATGGACCAGGATCTGATGGATAGGTACCATCAGAGTGCTCGTCAGGAGAGGTATGAAATCATTTCCTCCATGACAACAGCTAGGATGAAAGAGGGAGAACCCCTCACCGGTCACTTGCAGAAAACGCAAAGGTTCGTGGACCGGTTACTGAAGCTTAATGTCGACTTTCCTGAGGACATGGCGATTGACATCATTCTCCATTCCTTACCTCCAAGTTATGATCAGTTTCGTATGACTTATCATATGAACAAGAAGTAAGTCACACTAAGTAAGCTTCAATGACTTTTAAGGACCGCTGAAAGTGGCCTTAAAAGTAAATCAGCTGTTACTCCTACTCCTACTACTGCTTCTATCTTGGCAATTAGGCAGGGAAAGGGGAAGAAGAGAAAGACCCATTCGAAGGGTACCAAGGGAAAGTATCTTGATGGATCCTCTTCAAGTGGAACCAAGAAAGGTTCTATTCCTCCTTCTTCAAACCCAAAGGAAGCACAGTGCTTCTACTGCCAGGAAAAGGGGCACTGGAAGCGAAGCTGCCCCAAATACTTGCATGATGTAAAGGATGGGAAAGTTAAACCCACCCATGCAGGTATTTACACTATATTGTCTAAAAACTCATTACATACTAACTCTTGGGGTGCTTGATACAAGTTGTGGTATTCACATTTGTACTGATTTGCAGGGCCTAAGAAGAAGTGAGAAAGTGGAGCACGAGAAGATAAACTTAATCATGGGGAATAGGAAAGCATCACCTGTTACCAAGATAGGAGTTTATTCTTTATTGCTTAATAATGGGTTAATGTTAGATTTGAATAAATGTTGTTACTCGTCTGAAATGGCGAGAAATATTATTTCCTTTCTTGGCTTGTACAAACAAGGGGTTTCCTTTTCATTTGATAATGATAATGGTGCTATTAATGTTTATTACAACGATGTATTTTACTTTAAAGCATTACCTTGTGATGGTGTATATGAAGCTGTGAATGCTGTAGATAATCTTGGAAATAATGTGTTGTGTATTGATTCTTCAAATAGCTTAGACAAAGCATACTTGTGGCATTGTCGTCTTGGACATGTTAACAAGAAGCGCATGGGCCAAATCCAAAGGGATGGAGTTTTGGAATTATTTGACCTAAAGTCGTATGATAGTTGCGAGTTTTGTTTACTTGGAAAAATGACAAAGTCACCCTTCACTGGTTCTTGTGAGAGGGGTGAGGGTTTGTTGGACCTCATACACACTGATGTGTGTGGACCCTTCAAAACTGCCACAAGTGATGCTAATCGCTATTATGTGACTTTTACTGATGATTTTAGTAGATATGGATATATATACTTAATCAAGCATCAGTCAAAAACCTTTGAGAAGTTCAAAGAGTTTAAGCAGGAAGTGGAGAATCAACTGGGCAGGAACATCAAGATGCTCCCATCCGATCGGGGAGGAGAGTATCTTAGTATCGAGTTCCTTGACTATCTTAAGGAATGTGGGATTGTCTCACAATTGACACCTCCTAGGACTCCACAGCTGAATGGTGTGTCGGAGAGGCGAAATCAAACCTTGTTGGACATGGTTCGTTCCATGATGAGTCGAGCTTCGTTACCAATCTCATTCTGGGGGTATGCCTTAGAGACTGCCGCCCATATCCTGAATCTAGTCCCTACTAAAAAGGTTGCCAAAACACCTCATGAGATGTGGACTGGGAAAGTTCCCAATTTGGACCACATCAAGATTTGGGGTTGCGAGGCATTCGTGAGGCGTGAGTCTCATGATAAGCTCGAACCTCGAAGTGAGAGGTGTATTTTCATCTGCTACCCACAAAGATCTTTTGGTTACCTCTTCTACAGACCTAGTGAGAATGTGGTCTTTGTAGCTAGAAGAGGAGTCTTTCGTGAGAGAGAGTCCATAAGCCAAGGAAACAGTGGGAGGCAAATTGACCTTGAAGACATTCAAGAGTCAAGTGGTGAAGGAACCTCAAACCCTAGTAATCAACCTGAGGAGGAAACTCCTGTTGATCCGACTGACGAGCCCATACCTCTGAGGCGCTCCACGAGAGTTATGAATGCACCTGAGAATTACTATGGTTTCCATATTACTGCAGAAGGTGATACACTTATCAGTGATAGTACACTTGTAAGTCTGGATGAACCTAACAGCTACACGGAAGCCATGGCAGGCCCTGAGGCTGCTAAATGGAAAGAGGCTATCGACAGCGAGATACAATCCATGTATGACAATCAAGTTTGGAACTTGGTTGACAATGTACCAGGTCGTAAGACAGTCGGGTGCAAATGGATCTTCAAGAAGAAGACCGACATGGATGGTAATGTACACATTTATAAGGCGCGATTGGTTGCAAAGGGCTATTCTCAAACTCCGAGAGTTGATTATGATGAGACATTTTCACCAGTAGCAAAGATTAAGTCTATTAGGGTTATGTTAGCCATTGCTGCATTTCATGACTATGAAATATGGCAAATGGATGTCAAAACCGCTTTCCTTAATGGAAAGTTGGCTGAGGATGTTTACATGAGTCAGCCAGAGGGTTTTGTCAGTACAGAGAACCCTAATAAGGTGTGTAAGCTTGAGAAATCCATCTATGGGTTGAAACAAGCACCTCACAGATGGAATCTTTGCTTCGATGAGAAAGTCAAAGAGTTTGGTTTTTCGAGGAGTGAGGATGAGTCATGTGTATATGTTAGGGCTAGTGGGAGTATAGTTAGCTTTTTGGTGTTGTATGTGGATGACATACTACTCATAGGAAATGGCATCCCAACCTTGCAGGAGGTTAAATCCTGGCTTGGGAATTGTTTCGCTATGAAGGACCTTGGGGAAGCTGCCTATATCCTAGGGATAAGCATATTGAGAGACAGGGGTAAGAGACTAATTGGACTTAGTCAGAGTACTTACTTGGATAAGGTACTGAAGAGGTTCAGTATGCAGGATTCCAAGAAAGGGGAATTACCGATCCAGTGTAACGCCAAACTGAGTAAGACTCAGAGTCCGAGTATAGAGGCTGAGATAGCTGAGATGAGTCATGTACCATATGCTTCCGCTGTGGGCTCAATCATGTATGCTATGACTTGTACTCGCCCTGATGTGACATTTTCCTTGAGCATGGTCAGTAGATATCAAGGGAACCATGGCAAGTCTCACTGGACTGCGGTAAAGAACATTCTCAAGTATCTGCGAAGGACTAACGACTGGGTTCTTACCCTTGGTGGCAGTGATGACTTGAGAGTGGTAGGATATAGCGATGCTAGCTTTCAAACTGATAGGGATAATTTCCGCTCTCAGTCAGGCTGGGTCTTTATCCTAAATAGAGGAGCAATTACTTGGAAAAGTTCCAAGCAGGAGACGGTAGCTGATTCAACTTGCGAATTAGAGTATATAGCAGCAAGCGAGGCAGCAAAGGAGGGGATATGGCTAAAGAACTTCAGTGGAGACCTTGGAGTTGTACCAGCTATAAAAGAGCCAATGGAAATTTTCTGTGACAACGAAAGTGCGGTTGCCTTAGCTAAGGAACCAAGGGATCACGGGAGATCCATACACATTGACAGAAAATACCATTTCATTAGACATCGAATAGAAGAAGCACTCCTCATGGCTAAGAGGGTATCATCAGATGAGAACCCATCAGATCCCCTCACGAAGGGACTGACTAGGGTTAAGCATTTATAGCATGCGAGGTGCATCGAGCTGAAGGATGATATTAGTTTTAATAATTAGATAGTTTTGAAACTTGTAAAATGTAATTGACATTTGATGATTAAATAAAAGTTGTTGTTTATTTATGAGTAAAGTGTTACTATCTTCTGTTAATCGTTTACTATTGTTTCAATTTTGCATGTTTTGACTTCCAGGATAATTATATTATTTAAACTCTCCACAGTCAGTCATACTTTGGAAGTAGGTATTGAATTAAGACTGTCATGAATTGGGTTTGTAGACTGTCTAAGGTGTATTAGACATAACAATGGTTGCTGCAACATTCATGAGTGCTCATAAGTTCTGAGTATTGGACTCAACCCACGCTCACTTGTATCACTTCATGGAATTTATCTCGAGTGATCGTGAGACGGTAATATCATATAAATCTTCAGACCTAGAGATATGATTTGTTGACTATGAGTTGGTTATACATTGATTGTACGAAAACGCATTGGTAACTCGATGTTATAAAACGTGCTTTTGTGCATAATTCAATAAATAGTCAGTACAAGCATATGAGTCGAAGTTCATCTGTTCCTTGTAGGATTAGAAGCGATATCTGGGCCCCTCGATGATTTTGTTTTGACCTATGTACCGGGCCCGGTCAGAACCTAATTGATGTGTTCAATTTAGTTCTATGTCAAACAGATCAGAGATCGAGAAACAAATGCTGGACAATAAGCAAGACCATGTTCCACGTATTTGTCCGGCTGATATCTTGAGAGCAGAGGATTATATGATCACTTATCTTAAATGGCGTATCATCATCATCATCTTAGTTCCAAGAGACTTTGAAAGAGCTACGATTGCTAGTCAGATTTTGAAGTCATATTTGCAACTATAGTTGTTAGACTTATCCAAGTGGGAGACTGTTGGATATAGTGTATAAGTCCATAACTATAATTGGTATGTACTTGACATGACCCGGCATGGTCCATTTGGGTTGCATGGCATTGCAATACTTGGATAGACCAAAATGAGAGAAATGATACTTAAGGTTTATTAATATATTATAAGTACTAATATATTAATAATATTATTTAATTAGTATTGATCAAAGAATTAATCTTGAATTAATTAAGTGATCAAAAAGAGACTAATTAAATATATGGGGTTGATTGTGTAAATAATCTATTCTTGTATAGTAGGCTAATGATCCATGGTTTGTATGGATTGGGTTAAAACCCATTATGTACTCCATGGATAGTCCATGGAGGTTACAAACCCATGGATCATGGAATATGGAAAGCCATGACAATTAGGGTTTACATGGTGTAACCCTACTTGTGTCACAACTATATAAAGACTCCTTGTTTGGCAAAATCGGCACTACTACAAGCAAGTAAGAAGGCTAGCCGATTTTTGAGTATAGTGAACTTCTCTTAAGGTTATTCCAAGAATTGTGGTGTTATGTGAAGCATTTGAGGCATCACATTTGGGGTGCTAGGCTCACAAAGTCATCAAGGAATCCAAGCTACTAAAAGGTATGTTATTCTACTTGAGTTTTGTATTACAAGTTCCCCATAACGTGCTAGATAGGAAGTAAATCTTGGAAAATCAAATTTGCATGTATTTAGAGAAAACATAGATCCAAGGTTTCTGGGGTTGCATGTACACCATAGGAGTGTTAGAATGCTCAAAACCCAACAGGTCTTTCCTACAAGTATCACATATACACTAGCATACCACTTAACATATAACCAACTAGCATACCACATATCATTACATCAACTAGTGTATTACATAACATAAAATGGGCTGGCCTTGGTGCCTTAGACCCATTGGTAGGGTAAGGAGACTCACCTCTCAGGAATGCTGAACTGATAAGATATGATAAGTCCCAACACGCAACTCCAACTCAGCTACCTACAATCATCATGTGACTCGTTTTGTCAAAATCCCGAAATACCCTAAAAGTCAAACTTGGTCAACCATGGTCAAAGTCAAGGTCAACGATCAAGGTCAACAGTCCATGTTGACCCAACTCATCGAGTGCATTTCGCAACTCGTCGAGTTCCTTTATTGTTCAGAAAACCGGGAAAAACCCTAACCAACTCGCCGAGTTATCTTATTAACTCGTCGAGTTCTCGGTGTAGACAAAAAATGGGAAAATCCGATCCAACTCGTCGGGTACTCGGTGCAGACCGAAAACGGGAAACCCGATCCACCTTGCCGGGTTCTCGGTGTAGACCGACAACGGGAAAACCCGCTCCAACTCGTCGATTTTCCCTTGTCTTAACATGTTCAGTCCTTCCAGTCGAATCTAAAGCCCCAAACTACAGATCCAATCCCTTAGGACCGAAATACCACGTAAAGTTGCAAACTTTACGTGCATGCAAGGCCTCAAGAGGATAAAACGTTAAAATTAAGTCTCATACAAGGTTTAGGGCTTAGGGAAGGACCTATACTAGATAAAGTGAGCAACTTTATATCCATGGAGGCATAGGGGTGTCCAGATCTGGAACCATATCCTCATGACAAGTCCAAATCCAAGGATGACACCATTATGCACCAAAAATGACAATATACTTCCATAAGGTGAGATCTAAGCAAATAAAGGTCAAGGTAGCAACTTTTTACCTCTAAATGGATGCTAACACAAGGTAGATGTCGGATCTAAAGCCCTCTCTTAACTTCAATCTCTTCAATCTTCAAATTTCCTTCCAAAAAGCACAAGATTCACTCTCCAAAGCTCACACATAATCAAGAAGGCACTAAAACACGGCTAGGGTTTCTCTCTGGACAGTAAGGAAGATGAGGGAGGCTACAAATGAGCCATAAGTTCTTTAAATAGTGTATAAATCCCTGAAAATTAGGGTTTTCCTTTACAATGTCTACTCTTCGAGTTGGGGCCTTCCAACTCGTCGAGTAGGCCCTAAGTCCCGCGTCCCCAAAACGATCTCTACTCATCGAGTTGGGCTTCCCAACGCGCCAAGTCCTAGTGTAAAACCCTAAAAATCTTGAAAAATAAATGCTACCTGAAATGAGCGTTACAAATCTCCCCAACTTGAACTAGACTTCGTCCTCGAAATGTGCTGATGTAAACAAATTTAGGTAGTGGTCTCACAGCTCATCTTCCGGCTCCCATGTCCATTCGGAGCCTCTTCGGTGTTGCCATTGCACCTTCACTAGCTTCACTTCCTTATTGCGAAGGACCTTAGTCTTCCTATCCAGAACCACAACGGGCCTCTAAATGTAGTTCAGGCTCTCATCCACCTGAATGTCGTCCAACGAAATAACCGTGGCCTCGTCCGTGACACACTTCCGATGATGAGACACATGGAAGGTGTTGTGGATCTGGCTGAGCTCGTCCGACAGATCCAAGTGGTAAGCTACCTTGCCCACCCGGCCAGTGATCCTGAACGGACCAATATATCGGGGTCCTAACTTTCCCCTCTTCCGAAACCTAATGACACCCTTCCATGTTGACTGTGACAACTGGCAAATTTTGGGTCGAGCAAAGTCTAAAGTATATTATGTATAAGTAAAGTCACATCGTAACCTTGTTGCAATAAATCATTTATAGCCAAAAAGGCATCAATTGTATAAGTAAATATATACTTTGAAAACCATGTGGTAATGAACCTTTAAAAGTCAACACAAGCAACATAAGGCCACAGCACAAGTCAACTCAAGTCAAATTGATAAATCTAAAAGCATGAAATTATACATTACTTAAGGGATTTCGGTTTTAGGAATCTAAAACCAAGGGTTTTCAGTTATATAGGACCGAAATCTCATGCCATAGCCAAATCTTCATAGGACCGAAATCATTCAAGACCCAATTCACATATGGAACAAAATCATGCATGATCCAAACCACTCATGGACCCAAATCACATGTGATTTCGGTGGTAAACTAGGTGATTTCGGTCATGCCTTGGCCGAAATCACCCACTTGATCCACTAGTGTTGTTTTGTGATTGGTTGATTACTTTCCCAATGAGATAATTGCACAAACCAATGCAAACATCACTTCACCTTACCCTCTTATTCCCTTATTTAACTACGACCAAAGACATTTCAAACCTCATTCACAGTAAACATTTTCACCACATATTCTCTCAAAATCAAGCCCTTATTCTCTCAAGATCAAGTTCAAACCTTTCAAGGTTTATTATTCAAGTTAATTCCAAGAGATTTGTTGTAAGTATCTCCTATATTATCTAGTGTTTTTACAAACACTTTCATGATAGTTCATATATTCACACACATTATTATGTGTTATAAACTATTAGGATTTCGGCTACCTTCAATCGTTCTAACTTAAAGATCATCACCATCACTTCGTTATCCAACCGCAAACACGCATAAGGTGAGTTCATGCCCTTACATTTTTCAAGACTTTTTCCATGTTTTTAGGGGGGGGGGGGAATTACAAGTAAACACAAGAAAACATATGTTAAAACATAAATGTTTAAATACATTTACTTACTATTTTGCGAAAAAGTGCTAAATACATGAAATGGCTTTACCACCAAACTCGTGATATTTTACATGCAAAGTTTTGATTAAAACATAAAACTATGAAAAACGAGTACAAAATACGCTACATTATTCTTATAAACATATATATAACTATATATATTTTGGGTACAAATTACTTACTACAATAAACTATATAAGTATAGTACGAAACTTTACCACCTTTGTAACCCGTTGAGCAAAGGGTGTAATTATATAAATACATATATAATTATTTTACGCCATTTTCTTTATTATCCTGGAAAAGGGGATAATTACATATACAAATGTTTTCATTACAAAAACACGTACTCTTGTTGAATATATTTGTGAGACATTGCCTTCATCGTACCTACCGAGGTATACACGAAAATCGTGTTTTATAACCAGAGTCTCCTGTTGGAGAGCGTGATACTTGTGTATAGATCTATACAGTATTGATGATCCCACACCCAAACTGTTAGCTATAGTTAGACCGGCAGGTTATGGGTGACAAATGTCATAAACATTTCGACGCCTGAAGAACGTCGCGGCAGGCAACTTCATCTTTAGCACGGTTATGAAAACTCACATGGGGAAACGATAATACGTTTATTTTACACGAAAACACAATTCTTCAAACGGTTTTATATACGAATAAAAATACATAATACTATTTTAAGTATGGAAAACACTTGTACATTTCAGTCTTGGAACATTTAAGACTACAACTCATTTCTATGAAAAATATTGGATTTTCTGGAAACAAACACGATTACTTTACAAGGAACGGCTTACAATTATTCATACAGACTCTTATGAACTCACCAACTTAATTGTTGACACTTTTTCAAAAAAAAAACTTGTATTCTCAGGGAATCATTAAAACAAGTAACCACCAGCTTTTGAGGATGAGACGCTAAGGCGTCAAACAAATCTTTTGTCTTCATATTGTAATTGACTTTTGAAACCTGTAACACTTACAATGATGTAACTTTTTCAATTATATATATGATGGTCATGTTTGCTTTGGTCACTATTATGCATGTTGTTATGATACAATACATGAAAGTCATCCACCCCCGAACTTTTCCGCCATCCTGGTTTGGGGGTGTGACAGATTGGTATCATAGCATTGTTTAAAGTGAACTAAGTATATCAAACCACATAAGATATACAAACTATGAGTACAATGGGACTAAAACTCTCTGACGTAACATTTTCGTACAAGTATACTTTAAAATATTATGATATTTTTATAAAAGTATAAGTACATTCATACTTACTAGTTCAGTGTCATACCGGTAACAAGACAAAAAGTATTAAGATAAGTTGAACACTACGAGTAGGCCTCGGGGTATGTAACCAGATCTGGGATGAATATAGCCTGATCAACTATATTTATCCAGGATGTGACTAACGTATGCCGAGGAATGGTCGTGGTGAACGACGAGTCTAAAACTTAGCAACAAACCATACCAAGAATCTCTAAATTTAAAATACTATAAGAGTACTTTATGATACTATAAAACCACACACTTAGATTATTTATGTACCTCTTACCCCTATTCTCGAATAGACTCTATGGCAGGATTTCACCTACCTGGAAATCCCTACTTCCCTAACCAGGGAAACAACGGCTGGATAGAGGAGGATCCTGAAGAGAATTCAGAAGAAGAAGAAGACGAAGAAGAATTCAAGGAAGACACTGACTCAGAACCAGAAGTTTAGAATCCACCACACGCCGCTCAAAACCCCAGACGAAACTTCCAAGGTCCGGCACCCCGATTGGCAGCAAATTGAATAGATGGAGACAAGAGCAGGGCCTTTGCCCACATTATGGTATGGAACGAGGTTTCTACAACCTTGATAGAGGGGGTTCAGCAGACAGGGCTCTCCCTGTTATGCTCCTTCACATCGCCCGCCATGGCGAACAAGCAAGGGCATCCACCAACCAGATCATGGAGGTTGGTGCGACCACCGAAGTTACTGTAGTTCGTCTTACTCGTCTGTTTTGTTATAGATTAGGTGATTTCCTATACTACTCATGTTTTGTTATAGATTAGGTGATTTCGAGTAAGCGTCAGCGCTACTCTTTCCTGTATGTAGGTTCGACCATACGAATAGGTGATTATACTATTCAAGGGAGTCGATATGCTGTCAAAGTTTTCCCTTACAATGATGTATTGTAGGCCTGCTTAAAAGGTCAAATTTTCCCAATACTATGTACTAAAATATATCAATAAAAATTGGCATGCATTTTATTTCATTGGAGTGTCACTATTAAATTCATAAATTGATTGTAATTGTTTAATAAACTATGGTAGATTTCCATTATGAATCGCTTACAAAATACACTAAAGTCGGAACATAAAACACATAGAACTAAAATAATCTAGTCGGTTAACACCCGACTTGTAACCGCTATTAAAAACTCATCATCGTTTCATCTTTAAACTTTATGGCAGAAAAATGCCGCCGCCCAAATCTAACAGGCGTTACAACAACACAACAACAACACCACCACCGCCGCCACCCCCACCGATGGATACTGTAACAGCCGTTGTTACCGCTGCCATAGCACAGATTAGCTCCAATGGTACCAATGGGGCTGGGATTGGTACTAATAGTTCTAACCAAGGCGATAGCCATGGTCGATCAAAAGGATGCTCCTATAAGGACTTCTCGAACTGCAAACCGAAAACATTCTATGGCGACAGAGGTGTCATCGCCCTGATAAGGTGGTTTGATAAGACTGAGTCGGTGTTTGAAATAAGTGCCTGTCCGGAAGAGAGTAAGGTCAAATTCACGGCCTGCACATTCACCGACGGGGACCTCTCCCGGTGGAACGACCAGGTCAAATCGCTAACACTCCCCGTGGCCAACGCTTTGAGCTGGGAGGACCTAAAGTTCATGATTCTAGCAGAGTATTTACCAAGGGGCGAAGTACAAAAACTGGAGCAAGAACTTTGGAACCTCACAATGGAGAGTTCCGATATAACAGCATATACCACCAGGTTCAATGACTTGGCGGTGCTTTGTCCCGGGATGGTCACCCCGGAAAGCAAAAAGGTGGAGCGTTACATCTGGGGACTATCCCCTTATATTCAAAGACATGTGGTATCTTCAAACCCCTCCATCTTTGATAGTGCCAAACGCTTGGCACGAACGCTTGTGGATCATGGAGTCCGCCACGGCTTTATGAAAGCCATTCCCGAACAAGCAAAAGGGATTGATAACAAAAGAAGACCCTGGAACAAGAGGAAGGGAAAATCAACGCAAGAGCCCGCCAAGAGACAAAAAATAGTGGCAGCCCACACTATCATTGTCCCGACTGCCCCAACACCAACAAAACAATATGCTGGAACCCTACCCAAATGTAACAAATGCAACTTCAACCATGTTGGAGCTTTCCGGGAAATGCATTGCACAAATTGCAACAAGAAAGGACACACTATCCGTTTCTGTAAGGAGCCAGCCCAACAGGACCACCCAACCACAAGTATCGGAGTGAGCCCAACATGCTATGGGTGTGGGGAAACGGGGCATTTCAGGAAGGAATGCCCAAAAGCCAATAACAGGAATGATGGGGGTACAGGAAAGGTTCTGACATTAGGGAACGAGGAAGCCCTGAAGGACCCCATGGTGGTTACTGGTACGTTCCTTCTCAATAACTCATATGCATGCATACTCTTCGATAGTGGTGCAGAGAGAAGTTTCGTGAGCCACAAGTTTAAACACACACTCAATCAAAAACCACAATCACTCAACGAAATATTCACAGTAGAACTGGAAAATGGTAAAACTGAAAGCACTAAAGACGTGTACATAGGGTGCACTCTAACTCTAAAAAACTATGCCTTTCAAATCGATTTAATGTCGGTTACAATAAGGAGTTTCGACGTTATCATTGGTATGGATTGGTTAAGTCCTCCCCACATCGATATCTTATGTTACGAAAAAGCTGTCTGACTCAACTTACCAAATAACGAAACCCTCGTCATCTACGGTGACAAACCTAACACAAGTCTCAAAATCATCTCTTGCATCAAGGCTCAGACCTATATGCGCAAGAAGTACCACGCATTCCTAACACACGTTGTTGACAAGAAGAAGGAGGTAAAGGATATCAAGGATATTCCAGAAGTCTGTAACTTTCCCGATGTATTCCCAGAAGACCTTCCGGGAATACCTCCTGTGCGACAAGTTGAGTTCAGAATCGAATTAATTCCTGGAGCCACCCCCATAGCCAAGTCCCCATATCGATTGGCTCCGGCCGAAATGCAAGAATTGTCCAGTCAACTAAACGAACTGCTGAGCAAGGGATTCATAAGACCAATCTTCTCACCTTCGGGAACACCAGTTCTGTTCGTTAAGAAGAAAGACGGATCTTTTCGCATGTGCATTGACTATCGTGAGTTGAACAAACTCACCATCAAGAACCGATATCCCCTACCCCGAACCGATGACCTATTTGACCAACTTCAGGGAGCATGCTACTTCTCAAAAATCGATCTGAGGTCGGGTTACCACCAACTGCGAGTCCAGGAGGAAGATGTTTCCAGAACGGCGTTTCGGACTCGCTGCGATCATTATGAGTTCGTGCTGATGCCTTCGGATTGACAAATGCACCCGCGGTGTTCATGGACCTGATGAATCGCGTATGCCGACCTTACTTAGATAAATTCGTGATAGTGTTCATCGATGACATATTGGTCTATTCACGAAGTAAGATAGAGCATAGTTAACACCTACGACAAGTCCTGGAGACGTTAAGGACGCAAAACATATATGCAAAATTTTCGAAATGCGAATTTTGGATCCGATGGGTTGACTTCTTGGGTCATGTGGTTAGCAAAGAAGGGATACATGTGGACCCCTACAAAATTAAGGAAATTGAGAAATGGAAAGCACCAAGAACACCAATGGAGATCCGACAGTTCTTAGGCCTTGCTGGCTACTACAGGAGATTCATACAGAACTTCTCCAAGATCGCTAAGCCACTCACTACCTTGACTCAGAAAGGAGTGACCTTTAATTGGGAAGATAAGCAAGAAACTGCCTTCCACACTAAAGCAAGCCCTATACAACGCCCCGATCTTGTCTCTCCTAGAAGGGACAAAAGACTTTGTGGTCTACTGCGATGCGTCAAAGCAGGGTCTTGGGTGTGTGCTCATGCAACGAGGAGAGGTTATTGCCTATGCCTCGAGACAACTTAAGACTCACGAAGTTAACTACACCATGCATGACCTCGAATTAGGAGCAGTGATGTTTGCTTTGAAAATCTGGAGACACTATCTTTATGGTACGAAGTGCACAATTTTCACGAACCACAAGAGTCTCCAGCACATCTTCAACCAAAATAAGCTCAACATGAGGCAACGATGATGGGTAGAGCTACTAAATGACTACGAATGCGAAATTCAGTATCATCCAGGCAAGTCCAACGTAGTAGCAGACGCCCTCAGTCGAAAAGAATACTCGAGCCACCGAGTAAAGTCATTAACCATGACCATCCATTCACACCTGTCCATACAGATCAAAGAGGCTCAACTGGAAACCTTAAAACCTGAAAATGCCACAGGTGAATTCTTGAGAGGAATGTATAAAAATCTGGAAGTCAAGAGTGACGAAGCTCGTTATCTCATGAATCGGATCTGGACACTGAAGTTCGGTTGTAACATCCTAAAAATCATGACCAAAAATTCCGTTTTTAAATCATTAATAAACCATAATTATCAATACCATTTAACTAAAACACAAATAATTATATCAATTCAGAGTATCATTTCAAAACATTTGTTCATTTTATCAGAGTAAAACTTCCCAGGCTAAAACATCCTGGTGTGTGTGATGCAGTCATCCCGAGCTCTTCCCTCTGCTACCGGAAGTACCTGAAACCAAAACTGAACACCGTAAGCACGAAGCTTAGTGAGTTCCCCAATCTACCACATACCATACACATAATCACATATTGGGCCCCCGCCCGCTGCATCGGGACTTACCCGGCATCGGACTCGCTCCGGCATCAGGCCCCGCCTGGCATCGAGCCCCGCTCGGTATACATATCTGTTTTTCTTAGGCCCCGCCTGTATCTGGGTCCCGCCCACTAAACACATACAACGACAAACTAGCACATAAAGAAGCATACTCTGATGTATTCCTATCTTAAGGCCTCGCCTAACTTGGGCCTCGCCCCTGTTCTGCTACTGATGAGTCGTGGAACCCCGTCCACACTCCTGCTGATAGTGAGATACGGGCCCTCGCCCACACTCACTTCCCTCCTATCACTGGCCTCACCCCTAATCTGCTAAATGATGAGATATGGAACCCCGTCCACACTCCGCTAGTGATGAGATACGAGACCTCGCCCACACTCACCTCCCTACCAGGCACATACATGCATCACAAAGACAGCAAGTATAATCTACTATGCAACATATAACATTCCTCGGGCTTACCCCGACATCGGACCCTAGTCCGGAAACATACTACCGACACATGCAAGAATCACAAAGACCTCTAGCTTACTAACATACATCGGGCCTCGCCCGACATCGGATCGTAATCCGGAACATATATCATAAAAATGCCTAGGGCTAACCCCGGGTCTTCCTACTATACAATAACATAATGGGCCGGCATTGTGGTCGTAGACCTATGCACACAATGAGGAGACTCACCTCATACTACTGAAATCCCACAGATAAACCTTTGGCTGCTAACTGGCAATTCCCCGAACTGCTGCTCCTTCTGCTCCTCGAGCTATCAGTACCAAAATAACACTTAGCCCAAAAACCAATAATCCTCCTTAGGGTAAAATGACCATTTTACCCCTATTCCAACTTAGTCCATATCTAAGGCCCAAAACCATAATATAAAAGGCCCATCACTACGTAGGCTTCCCAAGCCCACTAGTGGCCCACTAATGGCCCAATTTGTTAAATTGGGCCCAATCCCTCTAATGGGCCTTACCCTAAGTCCAAACATATTCTTGGCCCAAATTATTTGACTTCTGATGAACCCCTCCCTATGGCCCAAAGAACCAAAATCCACTGCTTGGCCCAACCCGAGGCCCAAAACACACGAGGCCCATATATGTTGAGTATGTGGGGCGTACTCCTCTGTACGCTAAGCGTACTGGCTGAATGGTGTGTACGTTGCGCGCACATGCACTTACGCCCATCGTACTCCACTGTTAAGTCACTTTTCCATTAAGCACTTAATACTCCATTCCAACGGCTATAAACACATATCCAAGTCCTCTTCAACGTATTAATCAATAAAGTCACTGACTTGGTGACTTTTCATGACCCTAATAAGCCCAAAATCCAAATAGGCATTCTATTCTCATAAAAATGATCTTAACTCATGCATGGACCCAATAAGATATCCAAGATGGAAACTTTCTGCCTTAGGGACTCATTTAGAACTGAGAGTGGCAACTCTAAGCCTAGGAGTCGGATTTGAACCATAAAGCTCCATGCTTAGGACCAAAATGACTCCAATACCAAACTACACTAGATCTAAGCATACTTGAGGAAAGTTCCAGACTTTATACCTCAAGATGATCTGAAATGAAGCAACAATCTCGGATCTACAGCTTCTCCTTTGAACCACCACCTTGTTTTGCTCTTTGCTTGCTTGGAAAATGGCTTCACAACACCAAAATGCTCTCTAATGGCCTCCAAAGCTCCAAGAACACTCAATGGAGGATTAGGGTTTTGTGGTGGCTGTCTAGGGATGAGAGGGAGGCTGATATCTAGGGAATTATGTTCTTTATATAGTGCTTAGCCCCCAAAATTAGGGTTTAGGATCTCTGAGCGTACGCTGGGAGTACTGTTCAACCTTCCGCGTTTCACTTATCCAACACTACGCCGGGCGTACCCCAGCTTACGATGGGCATACTCACCTAGTTGCTACCTTGCCTGCATGGGCTGAAATGCAAGCTTTTCCATTCAGGGACCGATTTTGCCAACAACTTCAAAGTATTATAACTTCTTCGTTCTAAGTCTGTTTCCAAAGAACTTTATATCCACGAAAAGGTGGCGGGAAACCCTACGCTATTAGTCACGCCCCAAGCATAAAACCTTATGAATAAACCCGAGACCCATAAAAGACCGAATCGCCCCTACCCTTTGGCCTCCGAGACCATAACCGAGTACTTTCAAAACTGGGTGTTACATCGGTGGGTACAAAGATGTTGTTATTAACAAGGCTCACAAGACCAAATACTCCGTTCATCCCGGTTCAGACAAGATGTACCTGGACCTCAAGAAATTTTATTGGTGCCCAAACATGAAGGCAGAAATTGCTACCTATGTGGGCAAGTGCCTAACTTGCGCCAATGTCAAGGTAGAATACCAGAAGCCCTCAGGTTTACTACAACAACCAGAAATATCTAAGTGGAAGTGGGAGCAGATAACCATGGACTTCATCACCTAGTTACCCAAGACAACGGGTGCACTCGACACCATTTGGGTGACCGTTGACAGGTTGACCAAATCCGCGCACTTCCTGCCAATAAAAGAGACCGACAAGATGGAAAAGCTAACCATAACCTACGTTAAGGAGATTGTATGATTACATGGTGTACCAATATCCATCATCTCTGACACAGATAGTAGATTCACCTCACGGTTCTGGCAATCACTACAAAAATCCTTGGGAACCAAACTCGACATGAGTACAACATACCATCCCCAGACTGACCGGCAAAGCGAAAGAACCATTTAGACGCTGAAAGACATGTTGAGGGCTTGTGTGATAGACTTTGGTATAGCTTGGGATACCCATTTACCACTCATCAAATTCTCATACAATAACAGCTATGACACTAGCATCAAGGTCGCACCATTCGAATCCCTCTACGGACGCAAGTGCAGATCACCTCTGTGCTGGGCTGAAGTGGGTGACACACAACTAGCACAGAGGCAAGTTCCTGACAGAACTCTCACCGTCCCTGAGATCATACGAAAAACTACGGAAAAGATTGTTCAGATCTGTGAACGATTGAAAGCATCTAGGGACCGAGAAAAGAGATATGCGGATACACGACGAAAGCCCTTGGAGTTCCAGGTTGGTGACCGCGTTCTGTTAAAGGTCTCACCCTGGAAGGGAATGATACGTTTTAGAAAACGTGGAAAACTGAAACCAAGGTATGTCGGGCCATTCGAGATCCTTGCTAGAATCGGCCGGTAGCTATAGACTCTGACTACCATAGGAACTCAGCAACGTACACCCCACCTTCCACGTGTACAATCTAAAGAAGTGTCTGTCTGACGAGACTCTTGTAATCCCACTCGATGAAATCGAGGTAAATGAGAGTCTCAACTTCATCGAAGAGCCAATGGAAATCATGGATAAGGAAATCAAGAGAACAAAGCAAAGCCGTATACCCATAGTAAAGCTCCGTTGGAACGCCAAGCGAGGGCCTGAATACACTTGGCGAACGAGAAGATCAAATGAAACAAAAGTACCCACATCTTTTCCCCAACACTTGAAGTCCCACTCAGAATGCTAATTTCGGGACGAAATTCCATCTAACGGGGAGGGGGGTGATGTGACAACTAGCAAATTTTGGGTCGAGCAAAGTCTAAAGTATATTATGTGTAAGTAAAGCCACATCGTAACCTTGTTGCAATAAATCATTTATAGCCAAAAAGGCATCAATTGTATAAGTAAATATATACTTTGAAAACCATGTGGTAATAAACCTTTGAAAGTCAACACAAGCAACATAAGGCCACATAAGACAACACAAGTCAACACAAGTCAAATAGATAAATCTAAAAGCATGAAATTATACATTACATAAGGATTTCGGTTTTGGGAATCTAAAACCAAGGGTTTTCGGTTATATAGGACCGAAATCTCATGCAATAGCCAAATCTTCATAGGACCGAAATCATTCAAGACCTAATTCACACATGGACCGAAATCATGCATGATCCAAACCACTCATGGACCGAAATCACATGTGATTTCGGTGGTAAACTAGGTGATTTCGGTCATGCCTTGGCCGAAATCACCCACTTGATCCACTAGTGTTGTTTTGTGATTGGTTGATTACTTTCCCAATGAGATAATTGCACAAACCAATGCAAACATCACTTCACCTTACCCTCTTATTCCCTTATTTAACTACGACCAAAGACATTTCAAACCTCATTCACAGTAAACATTTTCACCACATATTCTCTCAAAATCAAGCCCTTATTCTCTCAAGATCAAGTTCAAACCTTTCAAGGTTTATTATTCAAGTTAATTCCAAGAGATTTGTTGTAAGTATCTCCTATATTATCTAGTGTTTTTACAAACACTTTCATGATAGTTCATATATTCACACACATTATTATGTGTTATAAACTATTAGGATTTCGGCTACCTTCAATCGTTCTAACTTAAAGATCATCACCATCACTTCGTTATCCAACCGCAAACACGCATAAGGTGAGTTCATGCCCTTACATTTTTCAAGACTTTTTCCATGTTTTTAGGGGGGGGGGGGGAATTACAAGTAAACACAAGAAAACATATGTTAAAACATAAATGTTTAAATACATTTACTTACTATTTTGCGAAAAAGTGCTAAATACATGAAATGGCTTTACCACCAAACTCGTGATATTTTACATGCAAAGTTTTGATTAAAACATAAAACTATGAAAAACGAGTACAAAATACGCTACATTATTCTTATAAACATATATATATATATATATATATATATATATATATATATATATTGGGTACAAATTACTTACTACAATAAAATGTATAAGTATAGTACGAAACTTTACCACCTTTGTAACCCGTTGGTCAGTATAGATGGTGCATCAAACTCCATACAAGTAATACCTCCAGATCTTGAGGGTAAATACCACCGCCCCCAATTCCACGTCGTGAGTGGGGTAGTTCACCTCATGAGGCTTCGGCTGCCTCGAGGCGTACGCTATCATATGCCCCCTTTGCATCAAAATAGTGTCTAACCCTGTGATAGACGTATCGCAGTACACCACCAAATAATCCAACCCATCGGGTAATGCTAAGATCGGAGCCTCACATAACCTCTGTCTCAAGGTCTTGAAAGCCAACTGCTGGTCCGGGCCCCACCGAAAGGTCACATTCTTCTTGGTCAAACGTGTCAAAGGTACAACGATCTTGGAGAAATCCTAGATTAATCTCCGATAGTACCCTGCTAGAACTAAGAAGCTACGAATCTCCGATGCATTCTTCGGTACTTCCCACTACATCACTGTCTCAATCTTGGCTGGATCAACCATAATGCCCTCTTGGTTGATGATGTGGCCCAAAAATTGTACCTCTCTCAACCAGAATTCACACTTTGAGAACTTGGCATACAACCTTTCCATCCTTAGTGTCGCCAATAATTCCCTCAGATGTTGATCATGCTGCTCTTTGGTCTTAGAATAGACCAAAATATCATCGATAAACACGATCACTGACCGATCCAACATCGGCCTACACACCCTGTTCATGAGATCCATTAACACTGTTGGGGCATTGGTGAGCCCGAATGGCATCACCACAAACTTATAGTGACCGTACCGCGTCTTGAAAGCTGTCTTCGGTATATCCTCATCTGATGGTACCCCGACCGAATATCAATCTTGGAAAACCAAGATGCACCCTGCAGCTGATCGAACAAATCATCAATCCTCGGGAGCGGATAACGGTTTTTAACCGTTAGCTTGTTCATCTCTCGATAATCAATAGACATTCTGTGTGACCCATTCTTCTTCTTCGCAAATAGGATCGGTGCTACCCACGGGGAACTGCTCGGACGAATAATCCCTCGGTCTAGCAGCTCCTAAAGCTGCGTAGACAGCTCCTGCATCTCGGGCGGAAAGACATCCCGACACTAAATCAATACGAAACTCCACTTGCCTCTCAGGAGGCACTCCAGGTAACTCCTCGAGAAAGACATCCCGAAACTCCTGTACAACTGGTACACTGTCCAAATCTGTCGAGGTCTCAACCATCATATCCGAGATGTAAAAGTCTCCTAGCACTCACAGTTGAACAGAGGGTTGGCGCTTATGAGGTCCTCTCTCCATGAATAACCAGTTCTCCCCCACTTGGGGTTCGAACCCTCACCAGCTGGCGCTCGCAATCTATCATGGCCCCATTGGCCCCCAACCAGTCCATCCCGACGATCACCTTCAGCCCTCACAATGGTATTGGGGCTAGATCAACACAGAACCTTTCCCCAAGCACATTCAGGACACATTCCCAATACACCCTCGCAGTACTCACAATGCGGTCATGCGCAATCTTAACCTCAAGCAGGGAATCCAAAGTCCCCGACGCATCCCGTAACTTCTTGCTAAGCGCAAGAGATACAAACGATCGGGTAGCACCCGAATCGAATAGAACGTGAGCCGACATAGCATTGACCAAAAAGGTCCCTATACATGAGCACATATATACACATAAGCAATACAAATAAATATCGATCAGGAAAATAAATACGTACCAGCCACAACATTTGGCGCTGCCCGAGCCTCCTCGATGGTCAACTGAAATGCGCGACTCTTCACCGTTGGAGCATCCACCTTGGCAGGTCGGCCATCAGTGATCCTCATTGTGGTGGGCGTAGGCGCTGCCATTGTTCCTCCTCCTCCCTGCAACCTCAGACAATCGGCGCGTTTCTGGCCGGTCTGGTTGCAGTGGAAACAAATCAAGCCCTTCTTGGGTAAATCCATGCTCATGTGGCCCGGCTGGCCACACGCGTAGCATCCCGAGCCTGTCGCTCGACAAGCCCCATTATGCGGTTTACCGTACTTGGCACACCGGTCCCGGCCCTGCTGGCCCCTACTGGAAGAATCCAAGGTCTTAGGCTTTTTAGCCTGACCTACTGTTGTCTGCGCCTGCTCTGGCTTCCGCTTGGTGCGGAATTCCAACTCCATCTCCCGCTCACAGGCCTTCTCCACCATCTCATTCAGGGTTTTGCACCCTGTAAAGCTCACAAACTCATGGATATCATCCCTCGGCATGGAATGATACCTCGTCCTCCTCATGTCCTCATTTGTAGCATACTGCGAGATCAACAGTGCTCGTTCCCGAAACTTGGCGGTGATCTCCGCCACAGTCTAGGTGGTCTACTGAAGCTCCTAGAACTCCCTCACTAATCTTTTCACCTCAATGGGTGGTGCAAACTGCAGATCAAAGCGCTTGACAAACTCTTCCCATGTTATCTCTGCCACTCCAGCTGCCCCAACCTGACTGGTCACCTCTCCCCACCAGTCACGAGCTCAATCCGTCAGCATACACGAAGCAAATCCCAATTTTACCGCATCAGGGCAAGAACTCGTACGTTGGGCGTTCTCCATGTCTGCCACCCAGCGTCGGCTCACTATGGGGTCCCTGACCCCGAAGAACTTCGGCGCCCCGCACGCCTTGAACTCCCGAAACGAGAGAGTTTGGGCCCCGACCTGGCCCGCTCCAACCTCGGCTTTGAATGACATGAGCCTCTCCTCCATGATCTCCATCATCCCTTCCTTGACTGTCCCAAAATCACTGGGGTAGCATCAAGGATGCCCCTCGTAACCTCGGCTGCAATGAACTTGCGCAGCCTCTTGTCAATGGGCATTGTACCGTCGCCCGACCCAGATCCGGATCATGATCCTGATCCTGATCCCCGTGCTCCAAATCGAGTCATCACTATCCTGATAAGATCAAATGATCAAGATAATAAAAAAGGGTATCCTCCCACACCGGTGTTGGGTTTTATGTACTATAACACTCCTATGATGCACATACTACCCTAATAGCTTTGGATCTAAGTTTTCTCTAGTTATACATGCACCAAAAATGATCCAAAGCATGAAACCTATCTAGCATAAAAATTTGGTATATGAATCATAAAACTAGTTAGAATAATACCTCTTATTTGTAGCTTGTAGTTGTTCGCCTTTCAAGAGCTTAGCCCCTCAAGTGTGATGCCTCAAAAAGTCACAAAAACCATGAACAAATGGAGAACTTTGAGAGAGAGTTTAGGAGGCACCAAAATCGTCCATTCTCTTCTTGGAATCCAAGTGTCACGATTTTAGGGTTTAGGGGTTACTTTTATAGTGTGGAATTCCTAAGGTTTAACTTGTAAACCCTAGTCCATTTACTTAAGCCTTTAAGCAATCCAATAATCCATCTGATGGGCCTTTTGGACTTACTCTCCATGGACTCTCACATAGATTTAGTCCATCCCTAATCAACATGGATCATTGGCCCAAACTAGAAGTATTATTGATTGATTTAATCAGTCCCCGTTAATTTAATCAGTCTCTTTAGATCACCGAATTAATTCTTGATCAATACTAATTAAATAATATGATTTCTCAATTAATATATTATACTTATAATATATTAATAAATCACAAATAACCTCTTTCTCAAATATCCATCCTGTCAAATTGTTTTGGTGAAGGCAACCCGAAATGGACCATGCTACTCTCGGATCAAGTACATACCAATTATAGTTATGGGCTTAAACACCTAATCCAACATTCTTCTACTTTGATAAGTCTAATAACTATTACTGCAAGTATGACTTCCAAACCCCGACTAGCAATTGAAGCTCTCAAAAGCCGCTATCGAACTCTGACCTAGTCAATGACGCGTCCATTAGATAAGGGATCATATATTCCACCATTCTAGATATCGTATGAACTGAGACATGGATTATAATCATTCTCTCTGTTCATGTGTTTTTTCCCGGTTTCCGATTTATGATGACTGGCTAATTAAACAAATCAAATCAGTCTAGGCTTAGCCAAGCGCTTAGGTTTTTCATCACTAAATCATCGAGGGGCCCACAAATATCGCTTTTATCCCTCTTAGGGTAAAAGGAACGGATAAATTTCGACTCATATTCTTGCTCTATTTACTCATCAAATCACACACAACAATACGTTTTATAACACCAAGTTACTGGTGCGTTTACACATCATCAATGTGCAACCGACTTGTAAACTGCAACAATATGTCTCCATTTTAAGAATATAAGATATTATCGTCTCAAAATCACTCATGATAAAATCCATGAAGTGATTTGATGAGCGAGGGTTTAATCCAATACTCAAATCTTATTACAGGAGTACTCATGAATATTGCAGCAAACTTGTGCTATGTCTAACGCTTGGACAATCTACAGACGGATTCATGACAGTCTTGCCTCAATACCTACATCCAAAGTATGATCGAATGTGGATGGTTTGAATAATTTTATTATTCGGGAAGTCATAACATGCGACGTGAAACACAAAAATAATCGAATCCAATATGGTCTCAAAGCTTTTGAATATAAATAAAACACCTTTTATTTAATCACCATATGAATTACACATTATTCATTGTATAATGTTTCAATTATTCAACTTAATACTTGAATTAAAACAATAATTATCCCATGCTCCAAGCATGCACACTATGTTTACATATGATCCTTTCTTTGTGAAATAGATCAATTGAAAACATTTCAAAGATGCTCATTTCACAATCCCAAATCCTTAGTGTAAGAACACTTAATTCTTACCACTATCATGCAATGATCCTTTTGTAATGTCGAGGTACAAAAGTCACAGAGACTTTGCCAATGCTATTACAAAGTATTCCTTTGGAGAATGATAACAAAACAATTCCAAGGAAGTGAAGTCTCAAATTCAAAGTACATTCCTTTGAACATCCTTCTTGCATAAATATATTCTTAATATCTATCATTATGGAAACATTTCCATAATTGCCATATAACTATCCATTCTTAATAGAATCCTATCTATTCAGAATTATATCAATATGGTCCATTCATTACTATACTTCCAACTGTCCTTAAGCAACCAATCCTTAGCAAACCTCAGATCGTCCTTGATAGTTGTTTAATAACTTTAGTCATATCCGGTTCTTGACATTTTTCCCTCTTAATGCCCTAGGCATTTGGAAAAATTAAAACACGTGAATATTATAGCACATGTAATCGATCCTATACCCAAAGCATATGGGACACAATTCATAATGTCTTACATAAAGACATGATCCTTGAACAGTCTCTTGCTATAATATTTCTATATATAGAATTTCCAATGTTGAAATATTTCAACATGGTATTCATATATATCCATGACTAAGTTTGATTAATACTTCAATCTAAACTTTCAGATTCGAAATAAAGTATAAGTATCCTCTCCCTTACTATAGCGAAACATTTTTTCAAAATTTTCAGCTTTGCAAATTTGTAACCTTTGTTTCCAATAACTAGTATTGCTAACTTGCAACATTTCACATAATAATCATGCTCCCACTATCATGATGATTATACTCTTACTAGCATAACACTTATGCTCCCACTAGCTTTGACATGTATTCAGAAATCAGTTGGACTTCTAGAAATCAATACTTATTGACTTTTTTACCAAAGTTCATATTTCTAATGCGAGATGCTTCGACAAGCCTTTATCTAAGCTCACACACCTTTTATAATAAAGCTCATATGTGTGTCTAAACTATTCAGAACTTACAACAATAAGTTCCAAATGTTCGGACTATTTGCCATTTCTCACAATTCGAACTATGAAGAGGGATGTCGTAATCATAATCGAATTTGAGAACGCAATTAACACAACTGCTATCTCCTTAAAATCTACTTAGTGAAAGTGTTTCCTCACAATCATTTGCATGAATTGGATAGAAACCTTATGACACTTAGATTAATTGGTGTATGTGTTCCTATCCATATGAAAACCGTCATTTCCAACCATTATCATTTGGTAAGGTCTATGGCAGATTCAAACTCATATGGACTAAACTTGTTCAATCTTAATACTTGCCACTTGGCAGCACAAGGGCCTACCATGTCTTCCAAGTTGTTGAGCAGATCACCCTTACTAATCAATGAACTTTCACTGATCAAGGTGTTTTGCCTTATGCAAACAATTGAGAACTCATAGAACTCACATGCATAGTCAAATTTAACTGGAATGGGCACAAAAACAAGAATATGTCAACACGATAGGTTAGAAACCTCCATTCGTGTGCTAGTGATAAACAATAGGTTTTATTCGTGATTAGTTCTTGAAACTATTCAGGATCTTTAAGACTCCCACTGTCCTCTTGACATATAAGATTCTCTTGTCATGAAACATTCATTGACAAACAAATATTCAAGAGTTAGTGCGGATTCTTATCAAGAATAACACTTCACACAATTGGTCTTAGTTGGTCTTTGTTTTATCCAAAACATCACAACTACCAATTTGAATGTGTTATAACCTACTTAAGATATGTCACTCAAGTCATAATCTTGGAGAATGACTCTAAGACTTGGTTTTGGAACGAAGTATGACTCACCTTTTGATTTAACCATTTCAACAATTCACGATTCCTCTTCTTGGCCATACAAATGCACTAAGATGTCCTTAGAGGATCAATTGTGATATGGTTTCATAATCACTAAGAAAATCATAAAACACGATACTCAAGTACTCTCCCTTCCTTTCAGATTGGAGAAACTTTTATCTTTCTGCCTAATTTTATTCTTCTTATTCGTTCTGCCACACATTGAAACCTTTTCAATGATTCAGAATTACACTTAATCTTGTAAGTATAACCATGTTTTACTTAACTTTTAGTAAATCATAACGAATAGTCTTATCGATCTTTGTGGTGTACTTGACCAATGCACAACAAAGTGTACCCGATCCCCTAGTCCTTCACTTGACTCACACACACACACACACACATATATATATATATATATATATATATATATATATATATATATATATGAACAAGGAATTAGTCTTAATTTTCCAAAGATGAAGGTTCTCATTCATCATACAATGCAAGTTGCATGATTCCAAGTTTCTGTCCAATTGAAACTTTGGTGATGAGAATCTTTCCTTATTTGGTAAATTTCTGACACAAACACAAACGAAAGAATCAAATCCATATTGCTAAAAACAGAAACATACAAACATCAATTTTCACAAATGCCACTGCAAGGAAATATAAAATTAGATAAAATCAAAATTTTTCTTTATTCATAAAATGCGGAAAACTTGTCCTTACAATGAAAATACATATGAAAACTATGTTGCTACATATTTCAAAGCAATCTATCATAACTCTTAAGTAGCAGCTCACAATTATGATAATCGAATCATGCGATCGAAATCCATCTCTTCGCGATCAGACTTAGCCTGCTCTTTCTTTAAGCTTCCTTTCTCTTCTTCGATCCTTCAAAACATCAAAATGTAATCTTATCACATAATGTATTAAGAATCTATAAGTAGGAACTTAATAGAGTTAGATAGTGGGCTTACCTGAAGCAAATTCAAATACTTTGACTTTACCATCTTTGTGATCCTTCAGGTAGATACGACAACTTCGCATCCAATGCCCCTTCTCTTGGTAGTAGAAACAAACAGACTCTTTTAGAATGGCACACGGGACAATCTCATACTTAGTCTTTCCCTTTCCATTGGGAAGAGAATACTTTTCTGGACTTCTAATGTTTCCATTGTCAATGTCCATGGAAGTTTGGGAGATTGATCTTCCAGATAAATTTTCTTGACCAGTGCTCCAAACCATTGTTGATTCATCAGCAATTAGCAAATAGGTAAGATCAATAAGGGTCACGTCGTGATCTATCATATAGTAGTCTTTAACAAACTGACCATACGACTCGAGAAGTGATTGAAGAACCAAGTCAACAGCCAACTTCCTTGAACCAACGACTCCTAACATTCCCAGCCTGTCAATGTGTGACTTTATCTCCAAGACATGTGAACACACAGACCTTCCATCTTGGTGTTTGCTAACTAATAGGGTTTGAGTGACCTTGAATTTTTCAAGTTTACGAGCATGTGGGTTAGGAAGAACTATTGGAGGTGGTGGAGGAAGTGAAGTATGATTTATGGGAACATCATCTTCATGAGGAAAGCTTTTTCCATAAGATTCAGGAATACCATAGTTGTCAGAACTAGACATCTATAAGGGAGAAATACAAGTTAGTTGATTTAAGTCCTTAATATAACACCCGAAATGAAATATTAAGGCTAGGACCCAACACAATATTCTACGATTAGGAAGAGGGATGCCGTAATCCAGTTGTAAAATATTTGAAGGTAGGTAAATGACGATTTACCAATTTCCACCATTAAAAACGAAAAAGAGTATTAAGTTTTAAATGAATTGAAATTCCTAGATTCTTTCAGATTCATTGAACTTTTTCAATGGCATGTTTAATTTATGCCCTTCAAGTTTGTGACTGGGATGCCGAGGATCACAAACAAGATGTGAATAACCATGCAAATTAGCTTGGTACTCTCGAAGTCATTTATCACCTAATCAATGTGCTGGTTAACCACATACGCTCTATTGATCTATGACAAACTACGAGCTACCCATTGCCACCCTTCGTTAGTCCCATATTAGTGTGCCGGTTAACCACACACGCTCCACTAACGACTAATAAGGTGCAATGTGCAATTTCATGGGTTAGCATCAAATTCACATTTTTTCTAAAGTAACTAAGATTGGGAATTTATAAAGTGTTTAGTTACTTTGTATTTCATTATACTTTTAATGAGGGTTTAGTGTCCTATCCTACCCGTTCGGCTAACGACCCTCCACCAGTCAAGGAAGCGGTGGGTGAGAGTGGACACCCATTAAACCACCATTTTATAGGCAGTAACGTTATACCCCATTATAGATCGGCTTCGTGAATGAGGCTTACTAACGGTAATACTAACCTTTTACTTATACATATATAATATATTAAACTTTTAATTTTATATAGTATAAGGGTGTATTTTAAACTTTTAAAATACTTTGTGGTTTAATCTATTAATTAAACTATACTCTTAATTTAATTAAACTTGGACCATGTAATTATGGATTTATTAATCTCTCTTTTAATTAAACATTTAATTAACTTAATGAAATCCATAAGAGGTAATTTGAACTATTCAGAAGACATGAAGGTTGTAAACATAAAATACAAAAATTAAAACTATTTAATTAATTTTAAGTTATGAACCCAAGAGTTGCACCTATTGAAAACTTTTCAATGTTCCATAAATGTGACTTTTCAACTTTCAAAACTTGAGGGCAAGTTTTGTAACTCTTGAAAATCTTTTGAGTTCCAAACTTGATGACAAGATTTGTAACTCCATAAAAAAAACTTTTGAGTTCCAAAACTTGATGGCAAGTTTTGTAACTCCTAAAATCAATTAGATCAAAATTTAAAACTAATAAAATAATCATAATTTTATCTTTTACAGATTTGACTTAATGCAACTCTTAAAGCAAGATAACTTCAAATCAAAATATTACAAACAATTAGCTTATTATATAAACTAGTAATAATTTCAAGATTTGACAATTTATCTTTTAATTGGATGGGATAACCATTACCATATCAGAAAAAACAGATTTTATGATACAAAACAGTTTAAGGTAATGATCCAAATCCAAATTAGGCCAAAAAACCCGAAAAACTACCAACAGATGATCTAACTCGTCGAGTCGGATAATGGACTCGTCGAGTTCATCACTGATGAACATGGACTCGTCGAGTTCATGTATGGACTCGTCGAGTCCTACTGTCAGAATGCAATTTTTCAACTTTTTCAACTTTGAACAATTAATCTATGCATCTATATAGCAGAAAACACCCATGGCTCTGATACCACTGTTGGGTTTTATGTACTATAACACTCCTATGGTGCACATACTACCCTAATAACTTTGGATCTAAGTTTTATCTAGATACACATGCAACAAAAGTTATCCAAATCATGAAACCTATCTAGAATACAAATTTGGTACATGAATCATAAAACTAGTTAGAATAATACCTCTTATTTGTAGCTTGTAGTTGTTGGCCTTTCAAGAGCTTAGCACCTCAAGTGTGATGCCTCAAACAAGTCACAAACACCATGAACAAATGGAGAACTTTGAGAGAGAGAGAGAGAGAGTTTAGGAGGCACCAAAATCGTCCATGCTCTTCTTGGAATCCAAGTGTCACGATTTTAGGGTTTAGGGGTTACTTTTATAGTGTGGAATTCCTAAGGTTTAACTTGTAAACCCTAGTCCATTTACTTAAGCCTTTAAGCAATCCAATAACCCATATGATGGGCCTTTTGGACTAACTCTCCATGGACTCTCACATACATTTAGTCCATCCCTAATCAACATGGATCATTGGCCCACACTATAAGTATTACTGATTGACTTAATCAGTCCCCGTTAATTTAATCAGTCTCTTTTGATCACTAAATTAGTTCTAAATTAATTATTGATTAATACTAATTAAATAATATGATTTATCAATTAGTATATTATACTTATAATATATTAATAAATCACAAATAACCTCTTTCTCAAATATCCATCCTGTCAAATTGTTTTGGTGAAGGTAACCCGAAATGGACCATGCTACTCTCGGGTAAAGTACATACCAATTATAGTTATGGGCTTAGACACCTAATCCAACAACCGGTTCTCCTTAGAGCTTCCAGATATAACATCAGTTCGGGTACATGTCCTGTGCTTCCAGTAGTACGAGCCCAATACTACCTTCCACACCTACCTGTACCTCACCCAAAGCTCTACCTGATAACTTTAATTCGTCCCAGAACAATACATATCTCACGGGCTACTGTATAACTCAAATCCTAGGCTATCCTAAGATTTGCTCAATCCCATTAAACCAGAACTCAAATTAATCAAAACAGGTTGCCTTATGCATGCAAATTATACACAGAACAATATTAAATAGACTTTCGAATAATAGACTCTACCCTAGGACCACAACCAGACAAGGAACAGGAAATAAGGCCAAATCAATCATTCTAGGGCTATAAGATCCTAACCGTATACAATTTATAAAGCATACACATAGAAAAATCCATCCGACTATCATAATCCAAATATCAGTATAACATGGCTAACATATTGGGGAACTACTTACTTGAGCTCGACCGATCGCGTGCATTGCAATCTCCCCTTTTTCCATTTTAAGAAGTTTTTAACTTTTAATTTTGAGAACAATTTTACCACTTCCTTAGTTTGAGTCTTGACACACCCGAGAGTGTGCCTGAATCCCTCAAACCAAGGCTCCGATACCAACTTGTAACAACCCAAATTTTCAAACAAAATTTTCATTTTTAATTAATAAAAACACTCCGATAAGACATGAAATCCAAATGAAAATTGTTTTCGAATTCATAACATCAACATTTTATTTTCCAATATCAGAGAGTCCCATAAAAATGCTTGAGAGAGTGCACGCCTCGCCATCTAGCCTTGCCCTTGCCCTTAGGCTCAGAAATACGTTAAACAAATCAACAAACTGTAAGCTAATGTTTAGTGAGTTCCCCAAAGCATACCCCACACAATCCACATAAACACATAATCCATATTAGCTATAAAAGCTACATAAACCACAAGCCATGCATACAAACATATAAGGATGTTGTGGGCTCCTCCCAGGGTCTTACTTCAGGATGCCATGGGCTCCCCCACATGGTCTTACACTAAGTGTCATCGGCTCCCCCATAGTCTTTAGCTGGAAATCCATGGGCTCCCCCACATGGTCTGACATCCAAGTGTCATGGGCTCCCCCCATAGTCTTTACCTTAAAAGCCATGGGCTCCCCCACATGGTCTTACATCCAAGCGCCATGGGCTCCCCCCATGGTCTTTCCTGCAAGTATCACATATACACTAGCATACCACTTAGCATATAACCAACTAGCATACCACATATCATTACATCAACTAGTGTACCACATAACATAAAATGGATCGGCCTTGGTGCCTTAGACCCATTGGTATGGTGATGAGACTCACCTCTCAAGAATGTTGAACTAATAAGATACGATAAGTTCCAATACGCAGCTCCAACTCAACTACCTACAATCATCATGTGACTCATTTTGTCAAAATCCCGAAATACCCTCAAAGTCAAACTTGGTCAACCACGGTCAAAGTCAAGGTCAACGGTCAAGGTCAACAGTCCATGTTCACCCAACTCGTCGAGTGCATCTAGCAACTCGTCGAGTTCCTTCAGTGTTCAGAAAACCGGGAAAAATCCTAACCAACTCGCCGAGTTATCTTATCAACTCATCGAGTTCTCGGTGTAGACCGAAAACGGGAAAATCCGATCCAACTCGTCGGGTTCTCGGTGCAGACCGAAAATAGGAAACCCGATCCACCTCGTCGGGTTCTCGATGCAGACCGACAATGGGAAAATCCGCTCCAACTCGTCGAGTTCTCGGTGCAACTCATCGAGTTTTCCCTTGTCTGAACATGTTCAGTCCTTCCAGTCAAATCTAAAGCCCCAAACTACAGATCCAGTCCGTTAGGACCGAAATACCACGTAATGTTGCAAACTTTACGTGCATGCAAGGCCTCAAGAGGCTAAAACGTTAAAACTAAGTCTCATACAAGGTTTAGGGCATGGGGAAGGACCTAGACTAGATAAAGTTAGCAACTTTATATCCATGGAGGCCTATGGGTATCCAGATCTGGAACCATATCCTCATGACAAGTCCAAATCCAAGGATGACACCATTATGCACCAAAAATGACATTATACTTCCATAAGGTGAGATCTAAGCAAATAAAGGTCAAGGTAGCAACTTTTTACCTCCAAATGGATGCTAACATAAGGTAGATGTCGGATCTAAAGCCCTCTCCTCACTTCAATCTCTTCAATCTTTAAGTTTCCTTCCAAAAAGCACAAGATTCACTCTCCAAAGCTCACACACACTCAAGAAGGCACTAAAACACGGCTAGGGTTTCTCTCTGGACAGTAAGGATGATGAGGGAGGCTAAAAATGAGCCATAACTTCTTTAAATAGGGTATATATCCCTTAAAATTAGGGTTTTCCTTTACAATGTCTACTCGTCGAGTTTGGGCTTTCCAAATCGTTGAGTAGGCCCTAAGTCCCGTGTCCCTAAAACGATCTCTACTCGTCGAGTTGGGCTCCCCAACTCATCGGGTCCTAGTGTAAAACCCTAAAAATCTTGAAAAATAAATGCTACCTGAAACGAGCGTTACAAAACCACTTCAAGACAACGTTAAGGCCGGGGCACATATCACGACACTTCCCAGCCTGACCCACTCAGTTTCTTTGTTTCATAGGTAGTAGTACGAAGGTACATGAATAGTGATGTTTGAATCGGGTGAGGGATTGAAGGAGTTTAGGACATTAGTACAATAAGTTATTGTAAGGCCCGTAATGACTATGTCTATGCTTATGTTTCTAGTATCAGTTATGACATCACAATTCTTTAACAATCAATGAAAAATGTTTATTTGGAAATGCTTTTATTTATTATGGGACAAATCTCGCATTTATAAAGAATACTCTGTTTTAAAATAAGCATAAAGAAAATGTCTTTTTGGGATTTAAAATTGGGGATGTCACAGTTTGGGATGTCACAGTGGGGGTCGAAGGGGGTGATTTAGGATCTAATGGGGTGGCTGGAGGGCTGCGATCACCAGTTTGCTCATCGGTTTTCCTTCTTCTTTCTTCTTCGGTGCAACAACGAGATAGAGAGAAAGAGTTTTAGAAAGAGAGAATTATGAGAGAGAGAGAGAGAGAGAGAAAGAGTGTAAGAGTGTTTGTAAGGGAGTGACTAATCTTTGGCTGATGATGGGGGATTTTTAGGTAAGATACACACACATTCATGGTACTTGGTTTATACCATACATGATGTCATGCTTGAAGTCACTTCTCCTTTCTTGCCTCGATCTATGTGTCATCAATCCCGACTTCATAATTTTTTTATGAAAGTGCCTATTGATTTTCTCGGTCGTTGTGATTTCAAAAATGTGAATGAGATTCAATTTCGATATACGGAACTCTGTGAAATGGCGTTTAAAGTTTCGCGTCAAAAAGGTTCCGATTAGGCAGTTTTCGCAAAATTGATTTAACTTTGGGTCAAAATATTATAAAAATGAAATCAAATATTAGACATAAAGCTGAGTTCAAAAACATGCTCAAACAATTTATGAGGAGCGAATTATCCTAAACGAAGCAGTGCAATGTTCGTTTCCGGAAAAAATAGTTAAATATTGGTGTATAATTTAAAAAGAGCATAACTTCCTCATACGCTATCTGTTTTGGACGTTCTTTATATCCATATAGTGGTGAGAACATATTCTATCCAATTTTTTCATCTATAGCTCCCAAGTGTACTTACTTCAAAAAAAAAATATAGAGCATTAAATCTACTTATTTTGTGAATTGCTTTCTGTTTGTTAACAACTATCAACTTTGGAGTAATCTGAGTGCAATTATGATTAACATAGCTTCCATTTCATATAAAGATATATAACAACATACTATAAATCTGATTACAGTGGGGTTCGCGGTGGTTGGCCGACGAACCTTGACCTATTTTTACCAATTGTTACACCAACAATGGCGATATGACCCAAAACCATTCTTCGATCTTTCTTATTGTTTGTGTTTCTTGCTCAACCTTGCACATCACATTCACCTCAGGTATTACTGAGATCAGGGAGTGCAAGTATCAACTCTTAATCCTTTATACTCACCGAACAATATGATTTCTTTGATTCAATGAAATCTGATCTAAACATGGTTTATGGGAGGGTTTTCTTTCAAGATCCAATCATGTTCCTTGACGCTTCAAATAAATCCATTATGTCTTTTGAATTAACAAGTTTACTTTTCAAATTAGTGAACCAATACGTGGTTGTCCGCCAGGAGAGGGCTTAGTATTCGTAATCGCCTCTTAGTTGAATTCCCCTGCCTAATCTATGGGGTTACCTTCGAAGGTTAATCAGTTTTTTGTTGTAGAGTTTGATACATACGTCAATGTTGGTGAATGAGATTTAGAGTTTGATCTCATCCATCGACTTGATGAGATTTGAAATTGATATCAACAACGGTGATCCAATAACAGCACCGGGTGGAATACAAAGTTCACAAAAAAAAATTGGTTTGGGTATCCAGTTATTTCAATAAACCGACTACTCTGTTTGTTATTGCACCAATATAACTTTCCATGAGTTTTAAACAACTCTTCTATGTCGGATTTACCACCGAAAATCTCAGAGGGTCATCGTAACATCTTGTTGACAATTGGTTGTTTAAAACATTTTCAATTGATTCTTTCAAATCTTTCACCAGGAAAATTTGCAATATATGTTTTCCCCAATACCCCACCTTCAAGCAATGAAGGTTGTATATAGATAATCCAAGAAACTACCATATTTGCTATACAAGACAATACTTGGTTTCTTTCTTGATAATCTCTTTCTTAGTATGTAGAATTTCTTTATCAAAGTGATGTCTGACTCTGAAAAGGCAATGTTCTCCAAGGTTGGGAACACAATCTATGAAATGTCATTTGCATTTATAATAAAAAGGCAACAATAATCTCCACAACCTCAACATACTACATTGTGGCAGCCAAGGGGCATCCTCAATGAAGATCAAGAAATTAATTCATAGCAACTTGTAGTAGATCAAGTAATCATTTCTTCATTTTTTCCCTTCAATTTCTAGTTGAGGGTTTGTATGTAATATCTTTGAAAATGGGTGTTTAGACTCTTTGTACTCTGTTGTTGCAGCTGCATCCTGTTGATATCAATATAATCTTAACATCATTCTTGTTTCTCTATTAGTGTGTGTCCTCGATTGTTTTGCCTTTTTGTTTTTTGTTTTGAAAAAAATAGAAGAAATGTTTTTAATACTAGTATATGTTGAAAAAAATCATCATATTTGCCTAAATTTATAGGATATTCTATTAGTATATGATTTATCGTCTTAAAAGTAAAGATTATGTGGAGTACTTAGAAACCGAGGCCAAAAGACGTAAGGTGTTGTTTCTTTTTTACATAATGGGCTTAGCTCTTGTTGACATTATATAAGGTTGTCTCTTTTCTTCAAAATTGATCCACAATGTCTTGATGCAATTATATAAAAGTAAGTACAGTTATGTCGAATCAAGTGTTTGAAGGGACCCAACCAGTTGTCACCCTCTGAAGTCTTAATTCCAACTCCATCCTTACTCTGTATTTAATATTAGTATAACTTGATTTTACTTTTAGAATCTTGAGAATTTATAGTATTTACAAATCTTGATAGACTATATATTTGTTGTGATATCGGTTCTTTCTCTGACCAATTTCTTTTATCATGTTCACTAGACAAAAGAATGAAGGTTTTGATGCCTTCACTTTATAATATGATATACATGAAGAAGGTTTATAATTTTTCCTATGAGTAATTATTCTTTCTTACTCATGTAAATGTGGGCTGCTACACATGGGAATTTAGGAGTAAGTTACACATATACCGAACAATATGTATGTTGATCAAGCCTTTTTTAGCTATTACATATATAATGTTGATTTTTTGGTAGTTTGAGTTATGTGTTATATGTTTTACTAATGGGGTTGGTTTTCAATTCTTCATAGGCTTTATGGTCAAGTTCCTTAGAACTAATGAAAGCTTGAAAAAGATATGACCTTGGTATAACTTCACATCCCGATTCAGGTGACTATATTTATACAAAGCATCAGCTAACAAATTGATGAAAACAGTCATAAATTTAAATGTAAAATACCCTTTTAAGCTAATGTTATTCGAACTCATAGGCTCGTATCATACCATAAGCCCAAGTGTAGAACTAACCTCAAAAATCACTTGTGTGGGAAGGGACATATACACGTATAAGACACAAACCTAATTTATATTTTTCCGATGTAGGATCATAACAAAAACTTTTCTAATGTTTGAATTAGGCGGATTCGAGTTCTAGTTGTCAAGGTATTGAGTAATGGTAATGGAGTTGTGATTGATGATGGTGTTGGATTAATGTCTAAGTCCATAACTATATTTGGTATGTACTTGACCCGACCCGACATGGTCCATTTGGGTTGCACTTCATCGACACAATTTATATGGATAGTCTTTTGAGAATAGTATATTTATGATTTATATTAATATATTATAAGTTCTAATATATTAATATGTAATCATATTATTTAATTAGTATTGATCAAGAATTAATTTATAATTAATTAAGTGATCAAAAGGAACTAATTAAATATGGACTCTTAGATATATGTGTGTAGTGGGCCAAGTTCATTTAGGTTGGGCTAAGTCTTCATGGATAGTCCATGGAGCTTTAACCCATGGATCCTAGGAAATGAAAGGTCATGGGTATTAGGGTTTAACCCTAATCCTCCACACTATATAAAGGGTCTTATGGTTCATGAAATTAGGCTAGTGGCTAGTGTGGATACACTAAAGAAGGCAATAACCGATTTCATAAGTGTGAGCCAAGTATCCATATTCTCTAAAGTCTTCCAAGGTGTTTTGGTGATTTGTGATTCCACTTGAGGCTTCCACACTATTGGGGCTAAGCTCTTAAAGTTTGAAGACATCAAACTACATCAAAAGGTATGTTATCTATCTAGAACTTTGTAGTATAGGTGCTTCATAATATGCTAGTTAGGATTAAAGCCTTGGAAAGTTCTTATTTGCATGTATGATAGAGAAAACATAGATCCAAGGTTTATAGGGTTGCATGTACACCATAGGAGTGTTAGAATGCTCAAAAACCCAACATATGGATGTGTTGAAAAGGGTAAATTTGAATGGAGGTGATGAAGACGTGAATGTGAAGAAGACGAAGAATGGGCATCTTACTAATCATTTTATGATGGAGGATGTAACATTTTTATGCAAAATTTTAAATAGCTATTTTTTAGCACAACGCTTTTGTGGGAAACACCAACTCTTTTTATTAAGACTATTTAAGAAGAAATTACACCTTTTAGAGACTATTACACTGAGGTTTTTTTTGGATTGTTTCTTAGATGATTTAGAGAAAATTAGCTCCATGCCTCTTTATAGGTGTTTCCACATCCTTACAAAAAGATACTAGATTTTTATACATGTTAGATACATCTATGATATTCTTGAATCATATACCATATTATATATCTATTACACGCTTCCATGTGTTTCTATATTGATAAACCATATCCTAGAGAAGTATGAGAAGTCCTAGTGTCTTCCAAGATGTTTAATAATGTTCCATAAAATTTCAGGGTCTTCCATGATATTCTTGAGTATTCTAGGGTGTTTTTAGTGTGCTCTAGAATCTTACATAGTCTTTCTTGATGTTTAAGATGATGGGTTATGGAGGTTACAAAAAATCTATGCACTAAGCGGAAAAACATTTAATAATTAAATGATTAGGAAACATGCAACCGAATAAGGATTTATGTCTTTCACATATAGGCAACATACTATGAACTATCATCCTACAAAACTTTTGTATATGAAACCTAATTCATAAGGATGAAAACTTACCTTGATGATTGTTGTAACAAACAATCTTGAATTCATTCTTCAAAGCTTTTGGCAACAAGCACCACAAGTGGTGTGGCTCTGATGGTTCACACCCAAGCTAACAATGAGGATATTATGGAGAGAGGGGGGAGAATTTCAGCCTTGCAAAGAGGGAATCAAGTGACCGGAAATATGAAGGCTAGGGGTCCTTGTATAGTGCAAGTAGGAAACCCTAGATAACCCCAAAACCAATAAAATAATATTATCTTGTTTTGGTAACTATCCAGCTTCCTAATTATCCTCTAAGGATAATTCTAGAGCTCCAAGAAACATCATAAAACCATCCATACCATAAGGTAGGTTCTAGAATGTATCTTGCTCAACTATTTAATAATTACACTTTCGTCCCTGCACTTTTAATTAATTCTATTACTCCCAAAATTAATTCCAAATTAATTTCTGATTAATTATTAACTAAATATTACTAATTCTAATTAATATATTATTCTCATAATATATTAATAAATTATTTATTCCAATTTATTATTTAAATTATAAATTAACTCTTTCTCCGAAAACATCCTGTCCAACTGCTAGGTTTGAGGGCAACCCAAAAGGACTGTGCTACCATCACTTCAAGTTTATACTAGTTATAGTTATGGGCTTAGACACTTAATCTAATAGTTTCCCACTTGGATAACTCTGTAACTATAACTGCATTATAACTACCGAATCGATCAGCAAATTGTAGCTACCAAAAGATGTTGTCGAACTCTGACCTAGTCAGTTACGTGTCCTAAGATAAGTGATCATATAATCCTCCGTTCTGCAAGATATCATTCGAATATGAGACGTGGAACAAAATAAATCTCATCGTACAATACTTTGTTTCCTGATTTTTGATTTGTAATGACAAAGAACTACTAATCGAACACATCAATTTAGTCCTGGTCGGGCCCGACACTATAAGTCACCTCCAAATCATCGAGGGGCCCAAAGATATCGCTTTTCCCGTTTGGTCAAAAGGAACAAATAAACTTTGACTTATATGATTGTACTATTTACTCATCAAATCATACACAACAATACGTTTTATAACATCAAGTTACTGATGCGTTTACGTATTATCAATGCACAACTGACTTGTAAACCACAACTCATATATCTACGTTTAAAGATTATAAGATATTATCGTCTCAGAATTACTCGTGATGAATTCCATGAAGTAATTCTCTGAGCGTGGGTTAATCCAATACTTAAAAGCTCCATTACCAAGTACTCAAGAACATTGCAACAATACTATTGCTATGTCTAAAACTCTTTAGACAATCTACAATCTAGTTCATGACAATCTTAATTCGCTACTTACTTCCAAAAGTACGATCGGCTATGAAATTTTGAATAATCAAATTATTCAGGAAGTAAAACATGCAAAGTAAAACACAACAATAACCTAATTAACTATGGTCTCAAGACTATTGAATATAAATAAAACTCTTATTATTTAATCACCATATTAATTAAAGATTTATTCATTGTATAATGTTTCGAGTAATCAACTAATCACTTGAATTAAACATCAGTCATTCCATGTTATGAACATGAATACTATGACTCTCTATGGTCCTTCCTTTGTGAACAAATCGACTGGATACTATTCCAATCAAGCTCGTTTCACAATTCCAAATTCTTATCACTACTAAAATGTGTTAGAAATCTAACCTTACATGCATTGTCGTTTTGTGATGTCGAGGCTTCAAAGTCGTAGAGACTTAGCTAACGATATTACAGAACGTTCCAGTGTAACTTTGTCGATAAAAACAATTCCATGGAAATGAAGTCTCAAATTCAAGGTACATTCCTTGAACACCTTTCTTGCATTAAAGTTTTCAACTCACATGCAGATTTTAATAATCAATTCCCACCATGGAAACATTGCCATATTCCTATATGACTATCAATTTTGATCAAGAATCGTCTCCATCCAGAATTATGTCAATATGGTCCATCTAAATTAATACTATACTTCCAACTGTCCACAAGCAACCAATCTTCAGTAAACCTCAGAATGTTCCCGACAATTGTTTAACAACTTTAGTCACACAAAGTTCTAGTACTTTTTCCCTCTCAATGCCCAAGGCATTTGGAAAAATCAGAACAAGTTAATATTATATCTTATGAAATCGATCATATATCCGAAGCATATGGGACTCGATTCATTATGTCTTACATAAGGACCTTGTATCTCTTGCTATGTTGAATTATTTCAACATGATATTCATATATGTTCAAGACTAAGTTCTAGTAATCCCTTTAATCCAAACCTTTAGATTTGAAACGAAGTATGAGTGCCCTCTCCCTTAAGTCCATCATACAGAAACAATTCCCAAACTTTGCAATTTGAAAATTGAAAACTTTGTTCCCTACGAATAGTATTGTCAACAGCCAATACTTAGCATAACAATTATGCTCCCACTAGCACAACAATTATGCTCCCTTTAGTATACGATCATGCTCCCACTAGCTTGACATGTACCTAGAGATCAACTGGACTTCTAGAAATCAATACTATTGAATTTCTTACCAAAATGCAAATTTCTGATACAGGATGCTTCGATAAGTCTCCAACTAGACTTCTTATGCTTATACACCTTCATTAGACAACATAAATATGTGTGTTTAAACCCTTTCAGAACTCATAACTATATGTCTTGAAAGTTCAAACAATTTAAACTATGAAAAGGGATGTCATAATCATATTGCGAATTTGAGAATGCAATTAATACAACCACTAACCATAAGGATGTTTATCAGATCTTTAAACACGACTAGCGAAAGTGTTTCCTCAAGATTATTCTCATAAATTAGAGTGAAACCTTTTTCATCTAGATTTTATGGTGTATATGTTCCCATCCATGTGAATCTATCATTTCCAACCTAAAATCATAGGATAAGGTTTATGACAAAAACCAAATTCAAATTTAGCTTTCCTTTCATGGACTGAACTTCGTCATTCTAAATTTCTTGCCCTTTGGTAGCACAAGGGCCTACCAGTGCTTCTGTGTTGTTAAGTAGCTCACCAATATTGATCAATGTTCTTTCACTGACCAACGTGCCTTGCCTTTTGCAGTCAAATGAGAACCGTAGAACTCATAAGTATTGCCAACTCAACTGGAAGGTGCACAAAAACAAGAATGTCTCAACTCAATAAGATAGGTTATCAACCTCAGGTCGTGTGCTAGTGATAACTAAAAAGTTTATTCTTGATTGACTCATGAAACTCTCTAGATCAATAGGACTCCCACTAACTTCTTGACATATAAGTTTCTCTCTTAAGGAACATTCTTTGGCGAGCTAAAACAAATATTCAAAAGTTGGTGTGGATTCCCGACAAGAAAACACTTCACGAAATTGGTCTTAGTTTATCCTTTGTTTTAACCAAAACATCATAACTTCCAACTCCAAATGTGATAGAGTAAGAAAACATTATTACTCCACATTTCAAGAAGCGTCATAAACCTACTTAGTATAAAATAATTTCAAGATATGATTTGTAGTAACTAGAGCATGGCTCTAAAACTTGATTGGAAACGAAGTATGACTCATCTCTTGAGTGAACCATTTAAACAATATCTGATTCCTCTTCTTGGCCACACAATTACACTAAGATTTTCTTTGAGGATCAATCGTGATATAGTTCGACAATCATTAAGATGATCACAAAACACAATACTAAAGTACTCCCCTTTCCTTTCAGATTAGAAAAATTTTATCTTTTTGCCTAATAGATTCTTCTAATCGTTATGCTACTCTTTAATACTTTTCAAAGCATCAAAATTATGCTTAATCCTATAAACATAATCATATTTACTAAAACATTAGTAAATCGTGAATAATTGGGTTTTCATCCTTTGTGGTGGATCTGAATAGTCCACATTAACATGTACTAGATCCATTAGTCCTTCATTTGACTCAAATAAACATGTGATCAATGAATTAGTCAGAATATTCCAATGATCAAGATTCTCATACATCACTCAATTCAAATTGCATGACTCCAAGTTTCTATCCAATCAAAACTTGGGTGATGAAAATTGTTTATCACTTAGTCAATTATGACATTTCCACAAGCGATGTATAACAAGAATCTAATTAACATTGCCGAAAATAGAAATGTAACCAACACTTTCACAAAGGTCATTGTAAGGAAATATATAAGCAAGACAAGTAGATAAACCAAAATTTCACTTTTCTTGAAAATAAACGAAAAATTGGAACTTGTCCTTATAATGCATAAAAAATGAAAACTGTGTTTCTAGACATCTCCTAAGCAATTTATTAAATTATCCTAGCTCCTAAGCAGTAGCTCCAAATTCTGATCATCGAACCGTGTGACCGAAGTCCATATCTCAAGATCAGATTTAGCTCACTCTTCTTAAGCTTCCTTCTTTCTCTTAGATCCTACAATAACATCAAAATGTGATCATCACATTCATGCATTAAGAGTCGATGAATAGGAACCTGTTAAGATAATGAAGTTAGATAATGGATGCACCTAAAGTATATCACACAACTTGACTTTACCATCTCTGAGATCTTTCAGATACTTTGGGCAACTTCGCAACCAATGTCCCTTCAATTGGAAATAGAAACATATGGACTCCTTAGGGTCAGCACATGGAACTATCTCGGAACTAACCCTTCTCTTTACCATATGATCAAACTTTTTTTTTACCTTGGCCGAACCCTTTCCATTGGGAAGAGAAATATTTTCCGGACCACCATTGTCACCATTGTCAATATCCATGGAAACTTTAGAATTAGACCATTCAAGCATGTTCGCTTCAATTGTGCTCTTAAGCATTTCTTCTTCAGCAACAATCAACATCTGGGTCAGGTCAATTAGGTTCACATCGAGGTTCCTCATATAAAAGTTCTCAATGAACTGACCATATGACTTAGGAAGCGAAAGAAGAACCAAATCAATGGTTTGCTCCATTGGGAAAACAACACTCATTCTATCCAATTTGTCAATGTACAATTTCATTTCCAAAACATGCACGCACACATAATTTCCATCTTGATGTCTACATGCCAATAGGGCTTGAGTAGTTTCGTATCTTTCAACTTGAGGAAAACGTGACGTGGGGAGAGTCACTGGAGGAAGAGGACGAGGAAGAGTTGGAGAATCATGACTTCCAGTTCCACCATTTCCCGAACAAGAGAAACATTTTCACTTTGATTAAAAAGTGGAAGATCATCTTCTGGAGGAAGAGGAAAATCATTTCCAAAAGAATGAGGAAGATCGTTATTTTCTAGACTTGACATCTACAATGGAAGAAAAGAGATTTCAAGTTAGTTGATTTTAATCCTTAATTATTAACCCATAAATTTAGATAACGTTAGGATCCATATTTTCGATTCGAACTTTGGAGAGGGATGTCGTAATCAAATTCGAATCTATTTTAGGTAGGTAAGGCTCTTACCAATTTCAATCTTATGAGACTCCTAGATCCTTTGATATTCATTGAATCTAATCAATGACATGTTTAATCTCGGATTATGCTCTCACTTTTGTGACTGTAATGTCGAGGATCACAAACGAGATTTGAATAACCATACAAACTCGCTTAACAATCTTGATGCCATTTATCATCTCACATTGTTGTGTCGGTTAACCACACACACTCCATCAACAATGATAATTTTCAAGATGTCCACCATATCTCTTTATAGTCTCCCATTAGCATGTCGGTTAACCACACACACTCCACTAACGACATATAAAGCATGATGTGTTTTCATGGATTAGATTAGTTTAGTTACTTTATATCATTGTACTTATTAATGAGATTATTTCCTATCAAATCCATTCGGCTAACGACCCTCCACCACACAGGAGAGTGGTGGGTGAGAGTGGACACTCATTCAACGACCATTTTATAGGTCGCTTCCTTATACCCTATTTATAGCATGGTTTTGTGAATGAGGCGTACTAGCAATTTGACTGACTATTCTTATACATATAATATATATTAAACCTTTAATTATACATACTGAGTACAAGGTGTATTTTAAAACATTTTAAAATTTCAAGGGTTTAATCTTTTAATAAATTAAACTTTTAATTTAATTAAATTTAAACCATTTTATGGATTTATTAATTATCTTTTAATTAATCACTTAATTAAATTAATAATAGGATCCATAAGGATAATTTTAAATGTTACGTGTATTTTAAACTTTTCAAAATACTAGGTTTATAATAAATTTGAAAAATTAAAATAATTTAAATTTAAAATAAACCAAATAATATTTGACATTAATTATGAAGTTCAATTAATATCTAAATTAATTATTTACACACTTAAAAAAATCAATCATATTAATCAACGAATAATAAATCAAGTTAAAGAATTATCTCCTAACTTCTAGTCTTTTATTTTATCATGATATATTCAGTAAAATCGGATTTGACAAATAAATATAGCAGATAATTATCATATATAAGCATTAGGCAGATAAGCATAAAAAATTTGGATCTAGACTGAGCTCACGACGTGAGCTGCGACAAAACCAAAAACAAGTTTCTTTTTTCTTTGATCGATTCACCAATGTGCAAATACATGAAAGATAGCCATAGTCTCTGATACCACTGATGGGTTATGGAGGTTACAAAAATTCTATGCAGTAAGCGGAAAAACATTTAACAATTAAATGGTTAGGGCACATGCAACCTAATAAGGATCTATGTCTTTCACATATAGGCAACATACTATGAACCATCATCCTACAAAACTTTTGTATATGAAACCTAATTCATAAGGATGGAAACTTACCTTGATGATTGTTGTAGCAAACAATCTTGAATTCCTTCTTCAAATCTATTGGCAGCAAGCACCACAAGTGTCGTGGCTCTGATGGTTCACACCCAAGCTAACAATGAGGATATTATGTAGAGAGGGAAGAGAATTTCGGCCTTACTAAGAGGGAATCAAGTGACCAAAAAATATGAAGGCTAGGGATCCTTATATAGTGAAAGTAGGAAACCCTGCATAACCCCAAAACCAATAAAATAACATTATCTTGTTTTGGTAACAATCCAGCTTCCTAATTATCCTCCAAGGATAATTCTAGAGCTCCAAGAAACCACATAAAACCGTCCATACCATAAGTGTAACACCCTGGTATTCAGGTACTTTCAAATTCATCCTTATGGTTTCAATTTATGTCATTTTGGACCTTGTATTAGAAGGAAGTAGCCATGAGAAGCCCTAATAAAAAATCATACTTTGGAAGGATTGGGAGTACTCCATGTGTACGTGTGTACACTTAGCGTACTAGGGTGCGTCCTAGTATGCTGGGCGTACTTCTATGTACGCGGGGCATACTCATCAGACATTGAAAACCCTAAATTTTAGGGTTGAGCCCAATATAATCCCCTTATAACCTCATTTCCCTCACCCTTTCAGCCTCCACCCTCTTTGAGTCGATTTTGCAAGCCCTAGCCCTTATGTGTTAAGCTTAAGTATGTGTGTGTGTGTGTTCTTAGTGTTGAAGAAATACGAAAGGATTATTTGAGAAGCTTTGGTGTGGGATTCAAGCTTGTATATCTGAGATCTTCATCTCTTTGGGAAGCTACAGAATGTTTAAAGTCTTGAACTTTACTTGTATTTCTTAGAGATCTAGCCATATGGAGTTTTATGAGTTTTTCCCCTTTTCTTGGACTTAATCAGTAAATGCTACTCTAAGACCAAAGGAGCTACCTTTTCGGAAGATTTAAGTTGTGTTAGGTCATACAAATGTTTTCTTGACTCATTTAGTGCTTGCATGGGAACCCTCGATGGTTCAAGATCTGAAGTGTAACTCCATGATACACACTCAATCCAAAAATTTCCTTAGAAATGCCCCAAAATGATAAGATCTAAGCCCTAGAGGAGATCTATCAAATGAGAAGTCAAGGTTGAAGCTTTTTACCTTGAATGGAATGGAAATAACTCAGAACCTCTGGATCTACTAGTCCTCTCTTGATCTTCCAAGCTTCCTTCTCTTCTTCAAACTTCAAACCACCACAAAACACAAAAAAATGGCTCAAGATCACTCAAACAAGGTTAGGGTTTCAATCTAGGGCTTCTCTGAGTTGGGAGGGGTGATGAAGGCTGGTTTGGGACGAGATAAAGTGTTTAAATAGGGTGCAAACCCTAAATATTAGGGTTTTGCCCAGACAGCTCCTACTCGTCGAGTCGGTCCCCCGACTCGTCAAGTAGATCACTAAAACCCCCGCATAATGTCGAGTCTACTCAACGAGTTGGGCCCCCAACTCGCCGAGTCCTAGAGTATAATACCAAAATACTTGAATTTAAATACGTATCGGGAACCAGGTGTTACAGTCTCAGATCCAGGTACTCATGAGCCAGTCTCTCCTTCTCCGCCAGGGGAACATATCTCGTACGAAACATCTCCGAGAACTACTCCCAAGAAACAGCAGCCCTCTACTTAGGAGTGTACGACCCACTCACCAATCTCCACCAATCCTTCACCCTTGACCGAAGAAGGTTCAGGGAGCACTTGACCTTCTGGTCATTCGGGCACGAACATGTGAAGATACAACCATCCACATCAGACAACCACCTCATCGCCACAATCGGGTCCTTGACCCCATTAAACTCCTGGGGATTCGTATTGTCAAAGTCCTGGTACTAGAAGGATCTCTCCCCTCGAATCCCCACAACAGCAACGACCGCAGTACTTGTAGCAGCAGCAACATCAGAAAGGGCAGCATAGAGATCATCAAAGAGCTTAGTCATAGCAGTCTTAACAGACCTGAACATCTCTGGCATAGAGCTCCGGACAGCAGCAACCACTTTAGTGGCGATAATCTCCCGTATTTGATCATCAATCAACCCTTGTCTACCCTGGCCACCAACTCTAAATCCTGATCCTCTCGTCACCACTGTTCTGAAAATAAACCAACACATATCAGAAAGGCCACAATACATATTATTACAATCACATGACGAGACTAACCCCTCGGGGTTTGTGACTTCCTTGCTACGTGTACGGATCTTGTGCTTCCAGTAGTACAGGCCCATACTACCTTCCATACCTACCTGTATTTTTCTCAAGGATCATCACGACCACCCGAAAACAAATACAACAGCTATGATACTCATACATCCTATCCTTACTCTCTCGAGAGTGGCTAATCATTCCTTATTTGGCCGACTGCTCTCACACATACTCACTCATGAAACTTCCACCAACCCTGCACCCATTCGTGCATGCTAATCATACATAACATTGGATTCTACAGACAGCCAAATATTTGATTCTACCTTAAGCCCACAACCAAACAAGGAACAGGGAATAAGGCTAAACCAAACATTCTCAGGCTATAAAATCTTAGTTATGTACAATTATGATGCATACACTAAGCAACTACTATAATGATGTCAATCCCATATAGCACATAAGAAGTCCTCTTAGCCTATCAGACATCATATATCAGGCAATTCTATCATGTAATTCCTGAAGATCCCTAGCCTACCACTAGCATGCAGTTTTATCATAATCATCAATAACAAATAACAGTGTGGTAACTTGGGGTATACTTTTCTTACTTCGGCTGATTGTACACATCTTATCCTTCCTTTTTTGCTTTTGAAAACAATTCTGAAAATCATTTTGAAAACTCTTACATATCCGTAGTTTGAGTCTTGATTTGCACGAATGCTCGTCCAATTCTCTCAAACCCGGGCTCTGATACCAACTTGAAACATCCAAAAATCAAGGAAAATTTTTCGTATTTCCAAAACAACCCGAAAACAATAATTGCTTACAAAAACCTTGTTTCAAAAGTATAATTGATAGATCAGAGTATCCTAAAATCCAATAACATAAAATCTAAAGGATATGTACGATCACGCATTCGCATTGTCACAGTCATCTGAAGTACCTGAAACATAAAACTGAAACAGTAAGCCAGAGCTTAATGAGTTCCCCCAAAGTATCACCACACAAACAAATAACAGCATGCATATTGGGTCCACAACTAACAGACTGGATTACCCCCGAGTACACAACATGAGTTTGGGATGCCTTCCGGCCCACAACTCATGTCTGGATTACTTCCGAACCCACAACATAAGTCGGGCTTGCCCCTTGGGCCCACATCTTATGTATGGCTTGCTCCTAGGTTTGTTGGCTTCCGCACAAAGCAGCATCGCCTCAACCCAACCATACATTGTTGCCATATACATAACATATAACATATATCCAATAAACAGATAATCATATAATAGTCCATAGACTCACAGACAGATCTGCATATCACTATCACATAACCACATCCTATATACCATAATACATAACCCAGTGGCCGACATTGGTGCCTTCGACCCACAAGTACAGTGAGGAAAACTCACCTCTCAGTCTGAAAAGATAGTTGAATAGGACATTGCTCCGAATATCAGCTCTACCGGTCACCTATTCATTGTAAAATCACCAAACTTAACTATAAATCAAAATACCGAAAATACCCCTAAGTGAAATCCTGGTCAAAGTCAAAAAGTCAACCGATTCAACTCAGCTGAGTACACCCAGTGTACTCAGCTTGTACACTTAGCATACTCAGGCCTTGACAAAAAACGAGATGGTTGACCACGTACGCACACCATACCCCAAGTACACCCAACATAAGCAACTTCTTCCTTTCCTTTATATTAAGAGCTTAATTCCTTAAGCTCTTTCGTCCAAATTCCAGATCTAGTACTTAACCATATAGTTTCCAACTTTATGGTCTTGCATGGCTATTAAGTGTTCAATACCAAAAACCCTAACTTCTTAACTCATTAAGACATCCTAGTCCATGCATGGAAGGAAACTAAGGTCCAAGACTACATTTTTATGCTTCCAAACACTCCAAAACGTTTGAAATGACAACTTATATGAGTTAGAGTAACCCATACTCATAATACCAAACTTATGGGACCAAGATGAACACAAATTCATGGCGAAACAAGATATAAGCATAGCTACATCAAGTTCATAGCTTTTTACCTTCAAATGGTGTCAAATGATTATGTGATCCTGGATCCAAAGTGCTCCACTCTTCTAAGATGGTTTCCTCTTCCTTATTCCTCCTTCAATAACACCAAAATGCACACTCAAGGTCAAGATTGCTTCACTCAATAGATTAGGGTTAGTTAGGGTACGAAATGGGGTTGGAGGCTGATGAAAGAAAGGTTAATGGGGATATAAAGGTGTTTAAATAGTGCACAAACCCTAAATATTAGGTTTTTGGGTCTAGACTACATACGCCCAGCATACGCTTTGGGTACGCCCAGCATACGCAAGCAATCTCCAAAATTACAAAAATGCCATTAAGGACCAATTTGCAAAAAATTCTCATACCAAGGGCATAAATGGAATACCTGGAAATCAAGATGTTACACCTTGAAGTTAGGACCAGTGAGCTTCTCTTTGCCCAAGATTGAGAGAAGAGTAAAGTTGGAGTTGGGAGTGGAAGATTGAGCAGTAGCGAGATCACTGTTCTAGACATCTATATGAAAGACATTGTTTTAGTTAGTGATATGACCCTTGATATTTTAACCCAAAATGAATATTCAATGCTATGATCCAAAATACAATTCATAATAAAGAAAAGGGATGACGTAATATAATCATGAATTTATTAGGGTAGGTATACATTTACGGATTTACCAATTTCAATCTAACATAAAATTCCTAGATCAAGTGAGACACATTGAATCTTATCAATGGCATGTTTTGTCTCAGATGATGCTCTTACATTTGTGACTGGGATGCCGAGGATCACACATAAGAAGTGAATAACCATGCAAACCCGTTTGACAACCTTGATGTCATTTATCATCTTAAGTTGATGTGCTAGTAAACCACACACGCTCTATCAACAATGATAATTTCTTAATTTGTCCATCACTCAACTTTATAGTCCCAGATTAGTGTGTTGGTAAACCATGCACACTCCACTAATGACATATAAAGAACAATGTACATTTTTATGGATTAGCGTACACTTCACATTTTCATTCCTAAAGAAACTAGAGTGAGGATTTTATTAAAACAAGTTCTAGTACTTTAGTAGTATCATACTTTTAGAGGTTATGTTCTATCAACTTGTTCAACTAACGACCATCCACCAATCAAGGAAGTTGTGGGTGAGAGTGGACACCCATTAAACGACCATTTTATAGGACATTTCCTTATACCCCCTTAGAGACCGGTTTCGTGAATGAGGCGTACTAACGGTTGACTGACTTTTCTTTTACATATAGTAATTAATATATATATATATATATATATATATATAATTATAATGGAAGCATTTTTCCTTTCACCACATTCATTTAAAACTCCTATGACTTTTCAATTTCTTTCTAATAATGATTATAAGTTGGTTAAAATAATATCTTTACTTTTACTTATAAAGTTATGTCTTTAACTTTTAACATATTATACATAATTTATTAGTTTTAATATGTTGTTATATGTAAATCATTATCATTTTAAAACTACGGCTTTTGATCAGTATGGATAGATACTTAAATTGTTAATTTAAATATAGGGTCAACTTAAATATAAATTTTAATTAGACTTAAACAACCCAAAGAATAGTTTGTAAATAGTTAAAAGTGATAAATTGTAGTGTCTTTCTAATAATGATTATAAGTTGGTTAATAAGGTTAAATTAATATCAAACCTAAATTATAATCATAAATAAACTAAATTTCATTATTAAAGTAATATATCTACTTCTATTTACAAAGTTATGTTTTTAACTTTTAACATATTATATTTATTAGATTTAATATGTTGTTGTATGTAAACCATTATCAGTTTAAAGCTACAACCTTTGAACAATTTAGATAAAATACTTAAAATTTTAATTTAAAATATTACATGATCAACTTAAATATAAATTTCAGTGTCATTTAAAAAAAACCCAAAGAATATTTTGTGAATAATTAAAAGTGATAAATTGTAGTGTTAAATGCAAAAACTAAATTGTAATCTCAATTTAACTAAAATATTTCCTACATATATTTTTATAATCATTAAAAGTTTTCAAATAAATAGCTTAAAATAACTTACAATAACAATATTTAAAAATAACTCCATATAAATGATTATATTGTTACCTTTAAAAACGAAAAAACAATGTTTGATGTTTTAAATAATTTAAATGATAGAAATTAAAAGGTTAAGAAAATAAATTTTAAAAAATTAATTAACAATAACAACTATAAATAACATTAAACCATATATTATATTTAATTTTTTTCATGAGTAACCCGTGGATAAAGGTCATTCAAATGATTGAGATTATGCAGTTTTAATAGATGTAAATATTATCATTTAATTCAAAATAATCAATATATTATATCAACTTAGTATACAAATTATTATATTAAATTTAGCAACAACGTTATTGGTATATTTCAGAAAACACATATTTGTAAAGATTTCAACTATATTGGTATTTCTGCGCAACGCGCGGGAATTCGCCTAGTATCTTATAATAGAAGCATTTTTCTAAGCACCACATGGATTTGAAACTCCTTTGTCTATATTTCTAAGCACCACATTGATTTGAAACTCTTTTGTCTTTTCATATTCTCAAATGACTTTTCAAATGTATTCTAAGTAATTGATTTAGCATTAAACACCAAACATGTTATATAAACTCTTACATGTAAGAAGGATGTCATAAGAAAATGAAAAGAAAAAATTTTAATAGGCACAATTCTTTTAGAACGCATTTGCAGTGATGAAGTCCCTAAAAGAGTTCTACAAGTCAAGGTTGTGGATGAATGTATCATTTTTTACTCACAGTTTGATCATGTTATATTTCTTTTCCAGTAGTATAAATGAGACCATTCAAAATCATATGTTTAGAGATATTTTGTTTTCTCAAATCATACCATTCAAAATCATATGTTTAGAGATATTTTGTTTTCTCAAACCATATTGATTTGAAACCTACATAACTTTTTATATTCCTTAATTAATAACATTAATAATATTTATAAATTTTCAATAATTTTTTGCATTCTCTTATTATATATGTAGTTATATTAGTACATTTTTCTTACAAAAAGTCGTCATTTGGTTGAAGATATTGTGATTCAAAAGTTTTCATATAGTTGAAGCATTCACAATCCAAATATGATGATTTGAAGAAATGAGCTATGCCGCATCGATGGTAATTGTAATACGATTTTTTCTTTCAACCAAAGCAAGTGAAGTTTTTCTATTCTTTCTTTATATTCAGTTTCTCATTTGATCTTTATATGTGATTTGTGTGTATTACTCAATCTTGAATGTGACTCTCCAAACATCAATGTTTTGCTTGGAATATCTTTCTGATTCTTCTTTTTCAAGAAAAACATTTTTATTGTAGGTTAGTGAAGAATTGTCATCAAGTTTTGTATGGTTGAATGGTGTTAAATGAAGAAAGAAGATTTAGAAAATGGATATAAGTTATTTTGTTTGAGCAAAGTAGACGAATTTTAGTTTTTTCTTTTGATTTAAATGTATATTTATGTAACATTTTTATTTATATATTCAACCACCCAATGTTCTTATTTATTTGATTGTAGTTTTTCTATTTTGATTATGTTTATTTTCTATTTTTTTTTTGTTGGGTTATCCTACACAACATATTTACAAGACAATATTTAAAAGATAACATAATATTTAACATTTGATATGTAATTATGATTGACTTATCATGATATGCTCTTCATATGAAAGAAATTTATCCATATTACTACGACAAGAATTACATATTATATGTGATTTGTTTAACATATATATGCACCTATGTATGTTATAAATTTATAATTAAATATCTTTATGTTTAATAATTGAAATGATTAAAATGATGCATCAAAACCAATTATTTAGACGAATATAATAATAATAATAATAATAATAATAATAATAATAATAATAATAATAAATACACATTTCCAAGTACCGCATTCATTTGAAACTCACCCTACAATCCAAGAGTTTTCTAATTTATATATATTTATTAGTTACAACTCAACAATTTTTAATTTATGATTACTAATTAGTAATCACTAATAACTTTTTATTTTCCTTTCTTTTATAAGGTTGTAAAGTTTAGTTCATTAAAAACATTAATGTATTTGAAGAGATTTGTGATTTAAGTATGAAGAGTTAATATAAATGTTATAATAGATGTTTTAGTGTTTTTATGTTATTAAAAGTTGTAGTGTTTATTTTTCATATTTTTATTATTCGTTGTATATATATATTTTTTTTAATACAAATGTTATAATAGATGTTTTTGTATGAATATCTTTATGTTTCATAATGTTTCATATTTATTCGTTGTATAAATATCTTTATGTTTAATAATTGAAGGGATTAAAATGATTCATCAAAACCAATTATTTTGACGAATATAATAATAATAATAATAATAATGACGACGACGACGACGACGACGATGATGATGATGATGACAATGACGAGGACGGGGACGAGGACGACGACGGCGACGTCGGCGACGGTGACGGCGGCGGCGACGACGATGACGACGATGACGATGATGATGATGATAATAAATACACATTTCGAAGTACCGCATTCATTTGAAACTCACACTACAACTCAAGAGTTTTCTAAGTTATGTATATTTATTAGTTAAAACTCAACAATTTTTAATTTATGATTATTAATTAATAATCACTAATAACTTTTTATTTTCTTTTATGTTATAAGATTGTAAAGTTTTGTTCATTAAAAACATTAATGTATTTGAAGGGATTTGTGATTTAAATAAGAAGAGTTAATATAAATGTTATAAAAACATCTATTTAGTGTTTATATATATCTTTTCTAATACAAATGTTATAATAGATGTTTTTGTATTTTTATGTTACTAAAAGTTGTAGTTCATATTTTTTATCATACATTTTGTTACCCATTATATATAGATTATCATACCTTTGATATATAATTTACATAATTTTAAACGAATTATAAAATTATCAAATAATTGTATATATCACAATGACTTAAAAATTAAAACCATAATGTTTAATAAAACTAATATGCTAACTATAAGTTTGTTTTACTACTAACATTTTGTTTCAAAGTAGAAATATTAAATAATAATTTGGTAAAAATTATTATTTTAACTATATAGTTGTATTATCGTGCAACTCGCGAGGATTCGCCTACTATACTTATAAATGAATCATTTTTTCTTTCACCACATTCATTTGAAACTCCCATGCATTTTTCTTTTCACCACATTCATTTGAAACACCCATGACTTTTCAATTTCTTTCTAATAATAATTATAAGTTGGTTAATAAGGTTAAATAAATATCAAACCTAAAGTGTAATCATTTATAAACTAAATTTTAATATTAAAATTATATATTTACTTCTACTTATAAAGTTATGTTTTTTAACTTTTAACATATTATACTTAATTTATTAGTTTTAATATATTGTTGGATGTAAACTATTATCATTTTCAAGATACAATTTTGGAACAATTTGTATAAAATACTTAAACTATTAATATAAATATAACATTACAGGGTCAACTTAAATATAAATTTTAGTTGAACTTAAAGAACCTAAAAAATATTTTGTAACTAGTTAAAAGTGATAAATTGTAGTGTCTTTCTAATAATGATTATAAGTTGGTTAATAAGGTTAAATAAATATCAAACCTAAAATGTAATCATAAATAAACTAAATTTCAATTTTAAAATAATATTTTTACTTCTACTTATAAAGTTATGTCTATAACTTTTAACATATTATTCTTAATTTATTAGATTTAAAATGTTGTTGTATATAAACCATTATCAGTTTAAAGCTACAACTTTTGAACAGTTTGGACAAAATACTTAAATTGTTAATTTAAATATAACATTACAATGTCAACTTAAATATAAATTTCAGTTCCACTTAAAAAACCAAAGAATATTTTGTAAATAGTTAAAAGTGATAAATTGTAGTGATAAATGCAAAAACTAAATTGTAATTTCAATTTAACTAAAATATTTTCTAAAGATATTTTTATAATCGTTAAAAGTTTTCAAATAAGTAGCTTTAAATAACTTACAATAACAATAATTAAAAATAACTCTATATAAATGATTATATTGTTATCTTTAAAATCAAAAAAACAATGTTTGATGTTTTAAATAATTATAATGATAGAAATTAAAACATTAAGCAAATAGATTTAAAAAATATAATTAACAATAACAACAACCATATTTACTAAACTTTAGTAAATCGTGACGAATATCCTTATCGTTCTTTGTGGTGGACCTGACCAGCGCACAACCAAGTGTACCCGATCTCCTAGTCCTCCACTTGACTCACATATACATGTGAACAAGGAATTAGTCTTAATTTCCCAAAGATGAAAATTCTCATTCATCATACAATACAAGTTGCATGATTCCAAGTTTCTATCCAACTGAAACTTGGGTGATGAGAATCTTTCCTTATTTGATAAATTATGACACTACCACAAACGAAAGAATCAAATCCATTTTCCAATATTGCTATCAATGGAATCATATAAACAACAATTTTTTTCACAAATGTCATTGTAAGGATATTTAAAATAAATAAAATTAAAACTTTATCTTTTATTTTAAAACTTGTGGAAAAACTTATCCTTACAATGCAAATGCATATGATAACTATGTTGTTATCTATTCCTAAGCAATCTGTCATAACTCTTAAGCAGCAGCTCAAAATTCTGATCACTGAACCATGCGATCGAAATCCATCTTCGCGATCAGAATTAGCATACTCTTCCTTTAAGCTTCCTTTCTTTGATTCTACAAAACATCAAAATGTTGAAGGGTTTTGAGCATTCTAACACTCCTAAGGTGTACATGCAACCCTAAATACCTTGGATCTATGTTTTCTCTATTATACATGCAAATATCAATTTTCCAAGGTATTGTTCTAACTAGCATATTATGAAGAACATATAATATAACTTCTAGTAGAATTACATACCTCTTTGTTGTAGCTTGATTCCATGGAGCTTAAGAGCCTAGTGCCTCAAGTGTGACACCTCAAATGGTTCACACAACATCACCAACATCTTGGAATAACTTGACAGAAAAGGTTCCTATGCTCAAATTGGCTAGCCCTCATGTGTACACACACCAGTGCCAATTTCTTGAGCCATGCGGTCCTTATATATGGTGGCTATTAGGGTTACACCATGTAACTCATGTCTTTCCATATTCTTCATGCTCCATGGGTTAAAACCTCCATGGAGTATCCATGGGTTACTCCATAGGTTTAGCCCAACATGAAGAACTATGGATCATAAGCCCACATATATAAGAATGAATGATTTACACAATCAATCCCCATATATTTAATTAGTCTCCTTTTGATCACAATATTAATTACAAATTAATTCTTGATCAATACTAATTAAATAATATGATTTCATATTAATATATTAGAACTTATAATATATTAACAAATCATAATTATCCTTTTTCTCACAAAAGTCTATCCAAATTGTTCTGATGCCATGCAACCCAAATGGACCATGCCAATCGGGTCAGGTACATACCAATTATAGTTATGGACTTAGACACTAATCCAAAAAATGTGACCTAGTCACATCATGTAATAAGAATCTCAAAAAGGAACTTATTAGAGTCAGATAGTGGACCTTACCTGAAGTAGAGTCAAACTTTTTGACTTTACCATCCTTATAAACCTTCAGGTAAATAGGGCAGCTTCGCAACCAATGTCCCTTCCTTTGGCAATAGAAACATATGGGCTCTTTAGGAATGGTACACGGGACTATCTCAGACTTAGCCTTTCTCTTTACCATTTGGTCAACCGAGTTGACTATGGCCGATCCCTTTCCATTGGGAAGAGAAAGCTTTTCTGGATTTCCAATGTTACCATTATCAATGTCCATGGAAGTTTGGGAAGTCGATCTTCCAATAAAATTTGCTTTACCAGTGCTCCAAACATTGTTGATTCAGCAACATCAAGCAAATAGGTAAGATCATTAAGGGTCATGTCATTGTCTGTCATGTAGTAGTCCTAAAGGAACTCACTATGTGACTTAGAAAGTGATTGAAGAACCTAGTCAACAACCAACTTCCTCAAGACCTTGACACCCAACTCTCTCAGCTTGTCAATATGTGACTTCATCTCCACGATGTGAGCACATATAGACTTTTCTTGCCAATAGGGCTTGAGTGACATTGAACTATTCAAGAACTTGTGGGTTAGGGAGAATAATTGGAGGAGGTGGAGGAATTGAAGTATGATTTCCATGATCCAACCACGGGACATCATCTTCATTAGGAAAGCTTGTTCCAAGGGATTTGGGAAGATCATAGTTGTCTAAACGAGACAATGGGAGAAATTCAAGTTAATTGATTTAAGTCCTTAATATAACACCCAATACGAAATATTAAGGCTAGGACCCAACACAACATTTTATAACTTGGAAGAGGGATGCCGTAATCCAAGCTATAAAATATTTGAAGGTAGGCGAATGACGATTCACCAATTTCCACCATGAAAAACGAAATATGTATTAGATTTTAATTGGTTTGAAACTCCTAGATCTTTTGAGATTCATTGAAATATTCAATGGCATGTTTAAATCTCGATTGTGCCCTCTCAAGTTTGTGACTGGGATGCCGAGGATCACAAACAAGGTGTGAATAACCATGCAAATTGACTTGGTACCCTTAATATTTATCACCTAATCGATGTGTCGGTTACCCACACGCGCTCCACCGATCTATGATAAACATTAAGTTGCCCTTTGCCACTCTTACTAGTCCATGTTAGTGTTCCGGTTACATACACACGCTCCACCAACGACTTGGTAAGGTACAAAGTGTAATTTCATGGGTTAGCACCAAATTCACATTTTCCTAAGTAACTAAGATTGAGAATTTATAAGTGTTTAGTTACTTAGTATTTATCATTATACTTTTAATGAAGAGAGAATTATAGTCCTGTCCTACCCGTTCGGCTAACGACCATCCACCAGTCAAGGAAGCGGTGGGTGAGAGTGGACACCCATTAAACTGCCATTTTATAGGCAGTAACCTTATAGATCAGCTTCGTGAATGAGGCCTGCTAACGGTAAGACTGACATACTCTTATACATATATATAAATAATAAACCTATAATCTTATAATAGTATAAGGGTTGAATTTTAACTTTTAAAATTCTAAGGGCTTAACTTGGAATTAAAGTATTCATGGGGGGAAACTTTACAAATTCCAAAACTTGAGGGCAAGTTTTAAACAATTCAAAAATCTTTTGGTTTCCATAACTTATGAGTTTAAAGTAGTTTTAATGAAAAAACTCTTCAAGTTCCATAACTTGAGGACAAGTTATGGAGGACTTTAAAACATTTAAAATAATGAGACTCTTCATTTTTCATAACTTATGGAAATCTTATGAGTTTTAAAAATCATAAATGAGACTTTTCATATAACTTGAGGACAGGTTACAAAAACACATTTTATGAATAACATTTAGATCAATTTGGATTGAAAACAAATTATCACATAATTTTTCTATTAATCTAAACTAACTCATAAGAACAAGATAATTCAAATCAAACAATTTTCACGTAATTAGCCTAACCACTAAACTAATACAAAACATGAATCTATTGACAATTATCTTTTAAATTGGATTAGCATGAACATTACCACACAAAAAACAGGTTTATAAGTTCAAAAACAGCTTAGGGTAATGTTCCTAGTCCAATTCAAGCCAAAAAACTCGAATATAAGCTGTCAGGGGGTCCAAATCGCCGAGTGCAAGAACCAACTCGACGAGTTGGATGAATTTGTACATGGACTCGTCGAGTCCCTTAATGGACTCGTCGAGTCCCCTGTCCAGACAGCAAAAAACTTCGATTTTCATCCATTTGCATCAAGTATAATTGAAAACAAGCATTGGCTCTGATACCACTGATGAGTTTTGGTATAGTACAACATCCTATGGTGCACATACAACCCTAAATACCTTGGGTCTATGTTTTCACTAATTATACATGCAAATAGTTTCCAAGTTATTAAACTTATAACTAGCATGCAATTTGTCATAAACAATACAAGATACTAGTTAGAGTAACATACCTTTTATGTGGCTTGAAGTCTTGATGTGTTTGGTGTTGTTTGAAAGACTTTTGGCTTTAAGAACTTAGTGCCCTAAGTGTTGCACCTCAAATGGTTCACAAACACCATGAACAAAAGATTACTTTTTGAGAGAAGCTTCTTCTCACACAAAATCAGCTATCTGCTCCTTAGAAAGCATAAGTGCCGATTTTGGTGACTATGGGTCCCTTTTATAGTGTGACAAGGTCTAGGGTTTCATCCATGCAAAACCCTAATGTCCATGAACTTTCATTTCCTTAGGCTCCATGGGTTAAACCTCCATGGACTATCCATGGACCACCATATTGGTTTATCCCATAACAATTGGCCCACACTATAAGAATTATTGATTTACCAAATCAATCCCCATATATCTAATTAGTCTCTTTTGATCACAAAATTAATTCCAAATTAATTCTTGATCAATACTAATTAAATTATATGATTATTAATATATTATAACTTATAATATATTAAAACATCATAATAAGTTATTCTCAAAAATCCATCAAATTGTCCTGGTGAAGGCAACCCAAATGGACCATGCTACTCCCGGGTCAAGTACATACCAATTATAGTTATGGGCTTAGACACCTAATCCAACAAAGACTTCAACAATTTCTCATCGGGCCCCTCCTTGGGCCTATTTTCGGGAATAAGCCCCCAAAGAATCTCATTTTGGGCTCTTTCTATCACAAATGGGCTGCCATAATTATTTTGGGCCTCACCTACATTTGATTTTTCATTTAGATACCTCAACAGTTATTGGGCTCCAATAATTTCTGGGCTTCCATTAAATTCTATTTTTAATAGAATACCCTTGAAAATAAAATTCAGCCATTTTACGCTCGCGTTCCGCAAGCTCCGCTCAACAAAATACATTTTCAGAATACGTATTGCGGTCCGGAATCGCCCGACATTTAAAAAAACAAAAAAAAAACAAGAAAGTGTGATGAATCAAAGAATCAAGTGTAAAACAAATCAGAGTATGAAATCAATTAAGAATGCGAGATTGAACACCAGATGTAAATATGATCTTGTTTCAGCTCTATTACGCTTTCGAGTGTTTACAGAGTACAAAGACAGGTCTGTAAAAACTCTTATCTAACTCTAGTAAATATCCCTATTTATAGGGAACTGAAAGCGTACAAAAAAATATACTAAGGCATAGACACTAACGCTTCGAATAAAAGCGCCTTAGTAAAATACATTACAAAACATTCGAAGAGTTCAAAATACAATTCGACTTATTACAATAATTCGACCCTTACAATCTCCCCCTTTGTAATCAAAGTCGAACTACTTAATTTGTAAGAAGCTGGATAGAATACAGCATCACTCTTCGAATCTCCATGTACCAGGAGATTATCTTCTTCAGCTCTTTCTTATCTCCTTCATTGTTCTTCTTACAGTGATTCATACGAACAATTAAATTCGTATATTGAGACGTTGAATACCTTTCCACTTCGCATGCCTGGAATAAGAAACGTTTTGCTTTACCAGCCTTGTCTTTTCCTGCGAAGACCATTCCAAAAGGCTTCAGGCAAATTTCACCATCAGCATACTTCTTCAATTCTGCCTGAGTCTTCGTAGGAGCCATCGGAGCTTTAATTTCCATACCTTTAGCCGTAGCTAACTCCACATCTGTAAGAGCCAAGCACTCATAGTAATTTTAGATGAAAATCTTGATGTGAGCAACCCCAAGCTTGAATTCATCAGGTTTTGAAATTTTGGACTATGTTTTCGAATACCACATCCTTTTTCATACTGATCACTTTCTTGATTTTAATCAATGACCACACTTCCTCAGGGGCTTTTGCAAGAACAGCATGAAAACGAATTTTCATGTGTGTACCTTCATCCTTTTCTTTAATATTTCCTTCTGCTTTGAACTGAGGCATGATGAACATCATTTCGTTTATTGGAAAATCCAGCTGGCTTGCATCAGTATTCGTGACCAAATAACTTTGTTTTGATTTCTTCTCAAACGAATACATGTGATTATATGCTACCTTGGCCTCAATTGTTTCGTAATTGTAGTGTTTGGATGGATCACCTTTGTCTATTCCCTTCGGATCACCAGCACGGTGAGCCATAATGCTTTGAATCAACCTTAGTTTTTCAATTTCAGCTTCTGCTTCAGCCTTCTTTTCTTCTTTCGACTTTTCCACAACAATCGATTTCCCTTTATCTTTCAAGGCTGAAGTATCAATTACTTCTTTTGGTTTCGAACCACTCTCACCAGTCTCTGTAGATTTACCAATTACAATTCCTTTCGAAATAGGTCTTGTAATAGGTAACGTTGTAACGACTGTTGAAGTAACCATCCCAGCTGAAACTATAATTCCCTTTGTTGTTGGGATCTTTGAAGAAAATACCTTTCCTACAACTTTCGCATCTTCATCACTCGCCTTCGATTCACCAGTTTTTCTTTCTCCCCCTTGCACCCCTGTGAAAACAGGTGGGGCATATGTTGTTGGAAGAAGGCTTGTAATGCGAAATATAGGAGCGGGTTGCTTGTTGAGAAGTGCTTCTAATTTTATGAATTTTTGTGACAAAAATTCAGGAGTAATTAGGGAAGAAGAAACCGGCTTGACTGATAGATCTTTTAACTCTTTTATCAAAGTGATCACTTCCAAAAAATTGGCACTTTCGGATGTTGAAAGTTGAGTTAGTTGTGGACTCAAATTTTCATACAACTTAACAAATCGTGTGACTACGTCACAAATGATATCAACCTTCTGATTCAAAGAAGCATAATCTTGTTGAAAATTTCCAATTTCTTTTTGCATATCTTCGCGGAGTTCACGAATTTGAAAATTGACATCCTCCCTTACTTTCTTCACTTCTTGAACAAAAAGAACATGGCATTCCTTTGTGACATTCTTCAATTCTTTCACATCACTGGTAAACTTTGAATTTTGAGAATTGATCCGAAGTTCATTATTTTGATCATTATGATCAACCTTCTCCAAAATTCGAGATTCAGAGTCTTTAATCATCCCCGATACTTTACTTACAATTATGGCTTCGAACATTTTCAACAATGAATCAACCTCCAAACTTGAAACAGACGAACCACCTCCCAGATCAGCTTGAGATTGAATTATAGAATTCAACTTCTGATTCAGAATTTTAAATTGCTTCATGGTCAGCAGCATATGATCTGGAAACGCCTCTTCCTCTTCATGAAATTCTAATTCTTCAAACGTACCTTCAAACCCCTCAGTATCAGTTTCTGTCTCCATAAGAATGGTTTCTTGAATGGTTGAATTAGGGTTGGGTGTATCAGTAGATTGAGAAGAAAAAATAGAAGTGAAGGGTTGATTGATAATGTTTTCGAATGTAGGGGAATCAGTGGTTGAGGTAGTGGGAGTAATGGATGGTGGTAAAGAAACAATACTTTCGAAGGGAGCAGAAGTAGATTGACATTGAGCTTCATTCTTCGCATCTCCATCACCCATATTGACATTTGCATCCGTATCAGATACGTTTGCAGGGATGTCTGAAGTTCGCACCGCCTCAGAAACTAATTTGGCAACCGAATCTTCGGGTGGTATGACGTTTGTCTGCTCAAGAGTTGAACTTCCTGCGTGAGGAGTTAACTCTGGTGTTTCTGGAATTCTTTCACTATCATCTTCTGTTGACTCAGTAGAAATCACGAGTTTTCGGGTCTTCTTCTTCTTCTTCTGTGACAAATGTTTTGCCATATCCTCATCCCTTCGTTTCTTGGACACTGGAGAAACAGGTGCTGGCACTTCTCTAATTAAAACACCTTGATGAGTGATTTGAGGTTTTCGAACCACTTTATGTGTAGGAGACTTGCTTTTATGGGTTGACTTCATTTTGATTCTTCGAAACATACCAGTCTTCGAAGGAATGATTACATGCTCTTGTGTTTCTTCAATAATAGGCTCAATCAATTGAGTCTCAGCAACAGACACTTCAATTGATTGAGGCTTCTTCTTTGGAGATTTCGAAGATTTTAACTCTGTTTCAGTCTTCTTCGTCTTCTTGGATTTCTCATCATCTCTTCCCAATAGTATGCCAGTTTCGATTGAAGAATCAATGGTCTTCAAATATGCCACCAAGACAGAATTCAAAGGATCAACTCTTTTAAGCATTGCATCGGGAATACGAGCAACTGATGGAAAAACTTCAGCACTATCTGTGACATCCTTCGGATAGTGGTACGATTGAAAAATGGCTTTATCTTCATCATTGGGTACCAAAATCCCTTCCTTGTTGTAAAAGTATTGCAAAGTCAAGCTCCAGTATCTTGCACACGAAATACCATGAATAGCATTCGTGTGTTCTACACCCTTTTGGAATTCCTTCCATAATTGTGTAGAATAATCCACTTGAAGATCATAATAGATTCCAGCAACCATTGCATAAACCTCCATTCTTCCTTTATCAAAACCAACTGTTCTCCCAGTTAAACATCTTAGAAAAATTCCAAATAAGAAATTTCATAGTCGTGGAAGACCAGATTTCTTAAAATCACTGATCTTTGATAGTGGAGGTTGATATCCCATCTCATTAAACATATTGACAATTTGAGGGAATGTGAAAGCAACATATGGAGGTGAATTTGGAATTTCAAGAATTTGGCAAAAGAGTTTCTTGGATAACCTGACCTTTTTGTCGTTCACCAGATGAAAAGTAATCGTATCAGAAGCTTTGTTGTAAGTAGCAGTTGATCATGCTTGAGAAAGCCATGACATTGGAACAGAGAATAAACTGAACATCGTCTTAGACAAAACAGAGTTCTTCAAGGCAACGATTAGCATCTTCAATTCTTCCGGGTATTGAGAAACATCACCCTCCAAGTAATAGTTTGTTGCTTGAATCTTCATTATTGGTAATGAAGATGCATCTTCAGTGGTATGAGAATCAACATGAACAGAAGTCGCCATTGTTAGGGTTTGAAGACTTTGATTATCAGAAAATTTGGGAATTTTTTTTTTGATCGCGTAAACTGATAATGAACCCTTGAATCCCCTTTTATATGTAACCCTGAAGTTTGAATTTGAAGCGAGATAAGTATTTAATGATATCCGACATGACACCTTGAAAATCGGACCATTACTGCGTAAAAGTAGCCATGCGTCAAAAAGTAGCTGTCACATCTCCTTGAAAATCGGACAGAATACCATACGTCATTTATAGACAGCCTTTATTGTTATCCCCAAGATGATTGTAACCGTCAGAACCCTTCGTATGGAAGCAAGGCTCTTTCACTTTTGGGATGAAAAGCGAAGTCATATGCCAGATGTTTGAAATCATCAGCCTGAGTTGGTATTACTCAGAACCTCAAGGATTTCGTGAGTGCAGTGTTCCAAAGAATGTAGACAAGAAACAAAGATAAGAAAAATTTAGGATATAGTGATGTCAAAATTTCAATTTGACACAAAAGCAGATGAAATCCCAGGCAAAGATTGTTTTGTTAATCATTAAGATAAATGATCAACAGCTTGTGTAGGTTCCCGTGAATTACAATCGAGTACTTGTTGATACGTATCGAAGGGCTTCTTTTATAATGCTTCGTGGGTAGGAAAAAATTTCGTTACATATCATCCTAAACATAAGGTGAGAAATTGTAACAGAAATTACTTGTTTAACCAGTGTAGTCAGTGACAAGTGTGTTTTGAAAAATTTTAAGTGACATGGACTTTCGAATGAGACTCACACGAAAATCATATTCAAGAAAAAAAATTGTGCTGGATCTTGTTGGGTAACAAACATCATGGTTTTCGAATGTTTGATCAAGACCACTCATTTGAAATGAATATGATTTGGAGTTTCGAATTTTGGTACTGAAACAAATGTTTCGTGAAAATCTGGAACATTGTTCCCCGTCAATTCCTTAAAAGTATATTGATAATTGGGTTTCACTTTCATCACGGTCTCATGATGTCAGATCATAAACACAGATTTTTGATATGTCTAAGTCTCGATGGGTTTGATCAGAGACCTCTCGGACATATGTCTTCGTGTGTGATCGTGTAAGAACTTTATAGGTGAAAAAGATTGATGTAAGACACGAAAAGTACCTCTGTTATATTTGGACCAAACAGTAAACTCTTAACTCATTTTGAGAAGAGTCAGGTAGCTCAAAGACTAATGTGAATATAAGCCTGATTGGGAAGAAATTTTCGTATGAATAATTTCATTAAGGCTTTCGTACACACACATTGAGTCATTGGAGGCTTTTGGACAACATGCAGCAGCATGCTTCTAGGGACAACTTAGCTAGTTCAAGTGATGAAATATGTATTGATTCATACGAAAAAAAAATATACCTGACCCTAGAACTGCAAGCATAATCCACTTTATATTTTCATGATGTTCTGCAACAAAATACTAAAAAGAAATAAGAATCAAAATATTTTTGTTGTTTTGAATTTTTCGAAAGTAGAGCCAGAAGAAACAAAAATCTTTTTGGATTTTTAAGTTTTCGAAAATTAAATGACAAAACAAAAGAAAATCTTTTTGGATTTTTGATTTTTCGAAAATTAAATGACAAAACAAAAGAAAGTCTTTTTGGATTTTTTTTTTTTGATTTTTCGAAAATTAAATAACAAAACAAAAGAAAATCTTTTTGGATTTTTGATTTTTCGAAAACTGAATGACAAAACAAAAGAAAATCATTTTGGATTTTTGATTTTTCGAAAACTGAAAATAAACTGTACTTGTTGCAAAAATACGAAATTTTAACATCCCCTTATAAGTGACAAATATACGAATTCGAAGGGGTCGAAGCGTTGACTATGAACAGTAACCTCTGAATCAACCCTTAAAATAAGTGACAAATTTACGAATTCCGAAGGGGTCGAAGCGTTGACTATGAACAGTAACCTCTGAATGCTGACGGTTACTGCTTTGTCTTTCATTCAGCGCCTCTGAATCATTCCTGGTCATTCATCATTCGTCTTTTTCACATGGAACAGAATTTCCATCGATCATTCCAAGTCCTTCTATAATTTTCACAAGGGATTTTTCATCTAAAGGTTTCGTGAAAATATCAGCTAATTGATCAGTTGTTTTCACGAAATGTACTTCAATATTCTCATCCTCCACGTGATCCTTGATGAAATGATAACGAAGTGCTATATGTTTAGTCTTCGAATGTTGTACAAGATTATGACAAATTTGTATTGCACTTTGAGAATCACAATATAATGGAATCTTTTTCATATTGATTGCATAATCACGCAATTGACTTTGAATCCATATAATTTGTGAAGTGCAAGCAGCAGCAGCCACATATTCTACTTCAGCTGTTAAAATTGATACACATGTTTGCTTTTTCGATTGCCAGCTCACCAATTTGCCATCTAGAAATTGACATCCACCACTTGTGCTTTTTCGATCAAGATTACACCCACCCAAGTCTGCATCCAAATATGCTTGTACAAAGAACCCAGTTTTCGAAGGATACCACAATCCTAACGAAATTCTTCTTTTAAGATAACGAAATATATTCTTCACAGCAGTGAGATGTGTTTCTCGTGGATTAGACTGATACCTTGCACAATTACACACAGAAAACATGATATCAGGTCTACTTGCTGTAAGATAAAGTAATGAACCAATCATGCTCCTATAAAGAGTTATGTCAACTGCAGGTTTATCTAACGAAGGTGTCAACTTTATGCCAGTTGCCATTGGAACTCGTAACTTTGTGCTCTTCGTCAATCCAAACTTTTATTGCAGATTCTTTGTATATTTTTCTTGATTAATAAAAATCCCTTCTCTGCTTTGACGAATATTCAGTCCAAGAAAATTATTGATTTTTCCCATCATGCTCATTTCGAACTTACTTTTCATCAAATCTTCGAATTCTCTAGATAAAGCAGGGTCAGTTGAGCCAAAAATAATATCATCAACATAAATTTGAACAAGCATTAGATGATTCCCAACTTTCTTTCGAAATAATGTGGGGTCAACAGATCCTTGTTTAAATTTAGATTGTTTCAAAAATGAAGTTAGAGTTGCATACCATGCTCGTGGTGCTTGTTTCAAACCATAAACTGCCTTATCTAAAATATAAACATGATTTGGATATTCTTCGTTAATAAAACTTGGGGGTTATTCCACGTAAACTGTTTCTTCAAGCTCTCCATTTAAAAATGCACATTTCACGTCCATTTGATAAACATCAAAGTCTTTGTGAGCTGCATAAGCCAGAAATATAATAACCGCCTCGAGTCTTGCGACAGGGGAAAAAGTTTCTTCATAGTCGATTCCTTCTTGTTGTGAATATCCTTTAACAACAAGTCTGGCTTTGTTTCGAACAATATTTCCATCTTTGTCGGTTTTATTTTTAAAAATCCATTTTAACCCGACAATCGAAACATTTTCAGGTTTAGGTATTAATCTCCAAACCTTGTTTCGTTCAAATTCAGACAATTCAGATTGCATTGCAACAACCCAATCTGAGTGTTCCATTGCAACCTTAACTGTTTTTGGTTCAATTTTAGAGATGAAAACATTGAACATGCAAAATTATTGATGAGTATTCAATACCTCATTCTTTGCACGAACTTGAGCTCTTGTTAAAACACCCTCTTGTGGATTCCCAATTACTTGATCCTTCGGATGATCTCTTGTCCATTTTTCCATTGGCGGATATGCTGGATCAAATTCCAAAGGTGCATCTTCGTATATATCATCATTCTCTGAACCTGCAATCGAACAAACATCATCAAAATCATTATTATTCTCAATGTTTTCTAAATGCTCCCCCTCAACATTATGCTCCCTCTCAACATCATGCTCCTTCTCAACATCATGCTCCCCCTCAACATTAGCATTCACTCTTCCATTCTCCCCCTCGAAAGAATGCTCTTCCTCAACTAGAGTATTAGAATCCAATTGTTCCTCCTCCACTGGATTGTTTTGCATACTTTCGCCTTTCTCTGGAGAAGTTGATGTTGAATTATCAGTAAGCTTTGTTAGTTCAGAGAGATGATTATCATTTGCATTTATTTCAGCATGATCTGAAATTCCAAAAATTAAATCATAATCAATATCTAAGGTTTGTGAGGATTCAGATTCATCTTGTATGTTTTTCAGAATAGGATGATTTTCAAACTGCAATGTAGTTTGTTTAATGTAGTAATCATCAAATGTAAGATTAAAAGTTTCTTCAACTTTCCGTGTTCTTTTGTTCAACACACGATATGCGACTGAATTATGTGAATATCCCAAGAAAATCCCTTCATCTGCTTTAGCTTGAAATTTCGTAAGATTATCCTTGAGATTCATAATGAAGCACCTGCATCCGAAAACATGAAAAAATTTGACGTTAGGTTTTCGATTGTTGAGAATTACATATGGAGTAATGTTAAAACGACGATGAATGAAAGATCTGTTTTGAGTGAAACATGCGGTGGATACTGCTTCAGCTCAAAGGTATTGTGGAAGATTCGCATATGCCAACATAGTCCTTGCCGCTTCGCATAGAGACCTATTTCTTCGTTCAACAACACCATTTTGTTGTGGTGTGTATGGTGATGAAAAGTTATGCGAAATCCCTTTGTCCACCAAAAATGAATCAATGACCTTGTTCTTAAATTCAGTTCCATGATCACTCTTAATTTTTCGTACAATCTTCTTCAATGTTGTTTCCATCTTTTTGATAAAGTCAATCATGATTTGTGCAACTTCGGATTTAAGCCTGAGAAAATAAACTCACGTAAATCTGGAAAAGTCATAAACAATAACTAAAATGTACCTTTTCTTGTTGATAGTTGAAATGGTTGAAGGACCACACAAATCAATATGTAAGAGCTCCAAAGGTGCAACAATTTTCGAATCTATCGTAATTGGATGACCTTATTTATGTTGCTTTCCAACTTCACAAGCTGCACATAAAGAATCATTGTCAAATTTAACTACAGATAAACCTCTTACCAAATCTTGTACCACAAGTTTATTGATGTTGCGAAAATTGAGATGAGAAAGTCTTCGATGCCAGAGCCGACTTAAGTCTGATGTTGCTTTCGAAATAAGACATATAGCAGGTTTCCCGACTATCGGATTGATGTCCAAAGTGAACATGTCACCTTTCCTTTTGGATTTCAGTAACACTTCTTTTGTGTTGACATTTGAAATAACACTTCCTTCTTCGTTAAAAAGAACTTGATTGCCAGTGCCCACAACAATTTGGGAAACACTTATCAAGTTATGTTGAAGACCTTCAACATACGCAACACGATTCAATGTGAATTGTCCGTTCGTGATCTTCCCATATCCTTTGACTTGACATTTTTTATTGTTCCCAAACTTCACAACTCCAGCATTTTTTAGACTTCGAAAATCACGTAAATTCTCCTTCTTCCCTGTCATGTGACGAGAGCAACCATTATCGATGTACCATTTATTATCATATTTCTCGTCACATAGTACCTACAATCAGTGGAAAAATTTACGTACCCAAGGCTTTTTGGGTCCTTGGAAATTAGATTTCAATTTCGAATGTAATGAAGAACTTTTAACCCAATCACAAACTTTGGTTTTGAGACTATCAATTAAGTTTACATCTTCATTTAAAGGAACCGAAACATAAGTTTTTGATGGTTTCGAATGTTCACTGACATTACCCTTCGAATTCTGAGTTTGTGAATGAACCTTCTTTGCTTTTATTACTGGTTTCCAAGCTTTGACTGATATGTTCGAATCCTTAGAAGATGAACTGCCGTTTGATGAAGTATTTACATACTTCTCATATGCTTCGTGAATTTGCTCCTTTGAAAATGTATTCGACTGATACATCTTTCCTTTGCCTTCAAGCCAATGATCAATGTTCTTCCTTGAAGTCATTCCTTTTTCTCGTGAAATTTTCATAGTTTCTTTCTTCGTTTGATTAGGAAAATTTGGCTTTTGAGGAACAAAATCAACTTTTGGATTTGTTATAAAAGATTGAGCATATGATGTATCAACTGTTGATTTAAAATGTTGACGTTGAAGAAATTTTTGATTTGGATTTGAGTTATTTGAAAATTTTCTTGGAATATTAGTTTCTGAAACTTTCGAAAACCTTGGTTGTTTATTCACTTCAGACTTTGAATGATTTGATTGAGATGAATATTGAGGTTTTGTTGAAAAAGAGGAATTTTTAGCTTTGAAAACATTTTTCGGTGATTGTGATTCAGACATCTTTTGAGACTCAACATTTTGCCAAAATATTTTCTTTCTTGCTTGTCTTTTTGAAATGTTGTTTTCCTTCGAAAATTTGTCAATTTGATCTTTGAATTCCTTGGAGTTTAGTTTGACAACTTTTTCTTCTTCCTTTACAACTTGTTTTGAATTCTCTTTTTCAATTTTTGATTTTTCAACCCATTTTCTTTGTGGTTTTTGACGTTGAAACACGTACGAATTCTTTGTTAAGTTGTTTGCAACTGTGCTTTGATTTACGAAAAAACCTTCATCAGTTGTTTTTGAATTATCCTCCTCAACTAATTTCTTTAATTCTGGTTTGATATTCTCAACATTTCCAGTTGTTACGAAAACTTGATTTGGAAAAATGACATCATCTGTACACTTGAAATTTAGATAAACCACAATATTTGTTTCAAGGTAATGTTCACCTTTTTCAGTTATTACTTTTTTGAACTTCTGTGTATCACCATACACCTGATCAACCACTATTCGTGGATTTTCTTCTTCCTTTGAAGATTTCTTTTCCTTCGAAATTTTCTCTTCATTTTCATCATCGCTATCATCAGTTTGACTGTCTTTGATATCCACGAAGTTCATATCACAAACTTTCGAAGTTGAAGGTATATCAGTTTCTTTCTCAACCATCAAATCCTTAACTTTTTCTTTTCCTTTAAATGTTGATGCAACATTAACAACAGACAACTGGGAACAATCAACATCCTCAAGTTCACTAATTTCACTAATATTGTCAGAATTATCTTCAATATCAGCAAAATTAGATTGAGAATCAGATGTTGAATTCTCAGTCTTTTTCAAAATTTGAATTTGTTCAGATTTAGTCAAAGTATCATTCACTATGTTAACTAATTCATTCGCATCAAGACATTCATCAATTTTGACAATTCCATATTTATATCTATCATCAGGAACTTTGTCAAAATCAGCTATAATTTGCTCACAATCATACGAAATATTATCTACCTTAGCTCTTTCGTATGCTAGAAAAGGTAGTAATTTTCTATGTTGCTCTTTACTTATTTCACATGAATGATGTAAATCAATTAATTTTCCATAAAGTCTTTTAGCAGCATTACAATAAATGTTTCTTTGTGCTAGCAAAAGTTTGACATCACTTGATAAAGTATCCCTATCACACATAATATTTGTTATTTGTAATTCCAAACAATCAATTTTACTTATTTTCATTTCTAATCGCTTTTTGGTCTCTAACAACTCCATTGACAACTTGTTGGCCTCATTGCTAGCAGACACAACAATTGAATCAAAATAAGTAACCGTCTCATCAAAAGATATTAGTTCAGAATCATAAACATGTGTAGGAATATTAAAAGATTCGAGAATTTTACGTACCTTTGTTGTCATTGGGGATTTGTCTGCTGTCTTGGATACGAAGCATCGTCCTTTCACTTCGAATTCCTCGTCATCTGAGTCCTCCTCCATTTTCGCATACATTGCTCCATGTGTTGGATTCCTCATTTCTTCATCGTCTGATCCGGATGACCAGATTTGATACGTTCCATCTTCATCCTCATGTTCACCTTTTGCAACCAATGACAAGTTTTTGGCTTTTGCACGAACCTCCTCAAGCTTCTCTGCATAATACGCCTCATCTTTAACTTTATTTTTCCTCTCATCCTTCTTTCGAAGCATACAATCATTCGCAAGATGATTAGCTCCGTTGCAATAATGACAATCTACACCAGCATCACCTTTCAGCTTTTTCTCGATTTTTCCTTCAGACATTTTCGAATCTTTCTTCTCAATTTTCTTTTTCTCCTCAACAACAGTTTTACTCACAGCATTTCCTTTTACCTCAGCAAGCTTAGTCTTCGGATTGAACGGCTTTTTGAAAAACTTCTTAACACGATTATTCGAGTAAAAAGTTATCGCCTCATCATCCGAATTCATGACGAATCCTTCTTCTTCCTCAGAATCACCATTTTCAGCTTCTTTCTCAGATATCTTTGACACAAGTGCCAATGGACCTCCCAAATTCAGCTTCGTCTCCTCAGCAATTTCATTTACCTCAGTTTCGTGTGTCTTCAACTGATTGTACAAATCATTGAGAGTTGATGTATCAAAACTTTGCTGATTCTTCACCATCATACTTACGCTTCTCCATTCTTTTCGAAGACCCATCACAAAAATGAGATTGAATTCCATTGAAGTCCTGGTAATTCCATAGTGATTACAACGATAGATTAACTCGTTCAGTCGATCATAGTAGACTTCAATTGTTTCACCTTCTTTTTGTCTGAAATCTTTCAGCTCAACCAAACACTGTTTGACTGAATTGATTTTAGTCTTCTCACTTCCTTGAAACTTATCTTTCATATTGTTCCAGATCTCCTTTGCAGTTGTACAACTCCTTACATAATTGTACACAACTGGAGGTAAAGCTCCTCGCAATTCTCTTATACACCTCTTCTCCAGTTTCTTCAGACGATCAGTTTGATTATCAACAACAGAACTTGTAGTTGATGAACCAATTGCTTGAACAGTCACTGGAACATTAACATTTCCAGTGATACATGACCATAATTCTTCATCAAGACTATTCAGATAATCCTGCATACGATCAGCCCACTGATCATAGTATTCAGGGATTAGCATTGGAATTTTGGTTGATGATCCTAACAGATGAGAAAATGAGGTCATCGAATTGAGATTGAAACTTGCCATTGTTGTATGGAAGTTGATTTTGAAAATTCTTACGAAGATTTGGAAATTTGAAAACAAACTAGTTGAATCAAATCGGAATTGCTAGAAGAACACTCGATTCAACAATTCAAATGCAGAATCAAATCACAGACTAAGATCTAGACAATTTTTCACGATCAAAAAGTGTGGAAACTTTCGAACCAAAAATTTGATTCAAAAACTTTTTGAATGGATGAAAATCAGATCACAGATGTGATTCCTGATCTGATACCACTTGATGAATCAAAGAATCAAGTGTAAAACAAATCAGAGTATGAAATCAATTAAGAATGCGAGATTGAACACCAGATGTAAATATGATCTTGTTTCAGCTCTATTACGCTTTCGAGTGTTTACAGAGTACAAAGACAGGTCTGTAAAAACTCTTATCTAACTCTAGTAAATATCCCTATTTATAGGGAACTGAAAGCGTACAAGAAATATACTAAGGCGTAGACACTAACGCTTCGAATAAAAGCGCCTTAGTAAAATACATTACAAAACATTCGAAGAGTTTAAAATACAATTCGACTTATTACAATAATTCGACCCTTACAAAGCGGACCGATAATCAATGGTTTGTTGACATTTCAACATTGGACTCCTCCAAGTGGGATAATCCATTCCATTTTGGGCTCAATAGCTTTCATACACTAACAGTTTTTTGGGCTCCCATTAAATCACATTTTTAATGGGTTAGCTCAAACAACACAAAATGGATAATTTTTGGGCTTCTATTAAATCAAATATGTATGAACAAGTGTAGCAATTCCATCCAACAAAACACGTATTTAGAATATACATTGCAATCCAACCCCCTATTTATCCCAAAATGGGGGGGGGGGGGATAGTAGTACGCTACTGCTACTACCCTGCAAAACTCTTCAAAGCGATCGCAAATCAGTTTATGATTTCAAGAAAACATACCAACTATCAAACATGAATGAGCGTGTCATCTTTTCAAGATAACCGCTACACCGCCACAACATTCAGAACGCGCTGACAGCAAGCTCGTGGAGCAAAGCTCAGTTAGTAGAGCACGTGCAGGGGACTCGCGAAATGCGTGCAGCTGACCAGTCACCCAATGTTTCCCCCAGTGGGCATAAAAATATAATCCTCTACCCGTCGTTGGTTGCAGATCTCATCTCCATCGCTGAGGCACGTGTGGTTATCCTCCAACAATGTTTCTATGAATAACTTTCGGCCGTAAATGGGCCTCGGGAACCATAGGCCAAACACGTTGCATTTATCTATGGAATTTGGAGCTCGACACAACAACCACGTTGGATAACAACCTCAAGGGCTACATGGCGAGATTACGCTCCTTAGCATGACAGAAAAGCTCAAATTGAAAACCGACGTCAGACACACATCAACCTATTTTGGATACAAGGTTTATCTACCCCTCCTTTCTTAAAGTAAATCAATACCATGCACATCTATATATTATCTCCATTTAGAAAACCAAAGATATTTACCAAAACTTCATCATGGAAATCGTGGCATGCATTTACCTTCAGGAAGTTAAAGTATTTATGCAACAAATACTATCCTTTTACTCATAGTAGAAAATCTTTTTACCAACATCTTATTCTCACATGCAACGATACCACATTTTGATAACTAAACTAGCAAACAGTTTTCGGTTTAATCAAACCATTTCGCTATCATTGGTGCTTAGCTACTGATTGCATACTACTAAAATGTTTTTACCTAATATACAAGTATTTTACCTTACAAGATTACACAAAGGCACATGATGTGAACAATTTCCAAAACATACGCTTATATACCCTTTACCTGCCATTACATGTATTTACCTTACTATTATTCACACAGTAAAGAGCTAGATAACTTGCTATTATTATTTACAATGGCATGTACAAACAAACGAGGCCCAAATGTGCAAACACAAGCCAATACACACAAAACAACTCAAGCAAAACTGCCAAAACATTACCTTGTTGATCACCGCCAAGCTGTGAACAAGCCACATAACACTATGCAGAAGTGTAAGATCTATTTCGAACATGCGAACAGTATATGCGATCATGCATCCTTGGGAAGACATTAGTTTCATAAACGAAGAAGGAGTTTGATGGTCTAATCCTCAGCGGCTACATTGTCTGGCTCTCAGCAGTCGTGTTAACCAGCCTCAGGCAATCCCGCTACTCAGCTCTCAGCGGTCGAGCCAACCAATTCTTGGCAAACTCGCCTCTCGGCTCTCAGCGGTGACGTTTTTAACATTTATCCCCTGGATCTCAATAACCTTGTTATCCAACTCTCGGTAGCCTCAACTCTCGGCAAACAGTACAACTATGCCCAAGACAGCGAGGCATCGATCGTTACCACAACCCATGATGTAGAAAAGCACATAGTGCCTTTACATTCTGGACAAACCGACCACCTGGGTCGGACACATAAATCGAAGACTGCTAAGCCCAATCTTGCTAGAGGTTCAGAAGGTTCATAACCGTTGCCTTGAGTCACTTGTTTTCTCAGCCCGACTCCATTATAGCAGCAGGCTCCGCTCGCAAGGTTCAGAAACAACCTTCGCCTTGAGCTGCTTGGCATCTCATCCTGACCCAACTATCATTACGCTCACTACGAATAAGGCTTGAACATTCACAACCTTTGCTGGTTCATTCCCACGTGATGTCGTTTCATGTGACATATTCATGAATCGTTGGTTGTTAAGCCCGATCAGCTTTTCCAAGCTGCGCCATATGAGTTATGCATCGCCACGCACTGAAAGCCACGTGTCACAAGCCTATGATGTGCGTGACACCGCCTATTCGGAATTTTATCTCCTACAACCGGCACGGTCTTCCTATGTACAGACAATCGATAAGGCGTTTCCTACATTACATTTTACTATGGAAAGGAATGATACCATGATAGTAATCCTGCTACTCACAATCCCCCTATGCATTCCTCTAGCAACCTTGTCGTACTTGTCGCAGTCGATACAGCCACCTACACCACCTGAAGATGGTTACCAATGCTCGTGAGAAATATACTATGAAGATGCTTGGTGGTGAAATCCCACCAATATGATGTAAAATTGCATACTGAATAACAACCTAACCCCACATAGCAGGCTAGTGGTCCAACTCCAGACAGTGGCTTTGCATCCTAGCTCCTGGCAGTCGTGCCACTCATCTCCCACAAGCAGCTCGCTTCCCAGCTCTCAGCGGCCTCGCACCAACCATCACCACAACTCGTAACGCCACAAAGCCTCAGCGATCGCAGACCGCTAAACCCGGTCGGTTCTGCCAAGTCGTGCAATATAAGTCAGGCATCACCAAGCACCACTAAAGGAATCTGACAAGGCATATTACAAGCAAGAGACACCTTGAAGATGACCATGTCAACTTCCTGCCAAGATGATGGGAAACAACACCCCATCCTGACGAACATAACAACCCCCTCTATGCATCATCATTATCGGCAGAATGGGGCCTACGTCTCTTAAGCACAGGCCGAGGGGGCCTATCCCACAGACTTGGAACGCGCACAATCTGCGCCACTTTCACTCCTAGAGTAAGGAGAAAAAACAAAATAAGACACATCAAGGGCGAGGGCAATGTGATCTGACTACAAACGGATAATCACACCCCAACAGCTAGTCCCGGGGCTAGGCCCACACTTATGTAAAAGTTATAGTCCACCCAATAGACAGGTGGACACCCCAAGAACAATCTAGGTGTTCTTTAACATTCAAGCTTGAATTATCTCAATAAGAGGTTGTGCACATTTACCAAGTGATAACAAGGACTAATCATCCACATCACTTGAGCGAAATCGATACGAGAATGCAACAAGTAGGGTTCAAAGGCTCATAACCTTTCGCTAAAACATTTCAGTCTAATTCAAAGGCCCACAACCTTTAACCGCAACATGAATAAAGGCTTAAAAGGCTCGCAACATTTCCCTTGACACAAAAGTACCTAAGTCCTAAACGCCTCGAGGTGACGATCTCGGCTTGACTTAGATGGCCAGGCCCGAAGTGCAACACCCCTCAGCCCAAGACTTAGACCAAAGTACTAAAGGATAACTCGAAAACTATAGCTAAAAAGAGTACCCTAACAGAGCGGACCAGTCAAGATTCACAAGAAGGAACCAGCCGAGATCTCAGCCTAAAAATATAGGTTGGGGACTCAAAGGAAGGACGAGCCCCGAGCTCGCAAATCTGAACTCCTACGATAAAGCCAAAAAAGCCTGGCTAGGTACAAAGAAACTCCCACTTAGCAAAAAGAGAGAATCCTTCGAATCTCAACACCCCATAAAGCGAGTAGGAAGTACTCTCAGTCAATTCCTAAAGCCAACACAAACCCTTGGAAAGAAATCCCTCTGATGGGAAAAACATGAACAAATAAAGCACATGGACCGACATTATCCTTAGAGAAGAAACTAAACTAACATGAACCATCCAAGACCGAAGCAAAGAAGTTCAAGACAACAAACAACCCACTAACTCTGCAAGAAAAAATCGACTTCGCTCGAACATTCAGACGCCACGACCCTGCTAAACAATATACACTTTCAGAATAAGTGTTGCAGCTCGGTCCACTTGGTTTTTGAAGAAAGGGAAAGGGGGGAGGGGAGAAGAGCAGTACGCTACTACTACTACCCCACGAAGAGTTTTGAAGCAATCACGACGGAAAATCCGAATCAATCCATGATCTTAAGAGAGCATACCGACCAATCCAACAACATAAAACTCAGAAGGCGTTGGAAGCAGGCTCGTAGAGCAAAGCTCGGTTCGCAAAACGTCTATAGGGGACTTGAGAAATGTACACTGTTGACCAGTCACTTCAAGTTCCCCCTCGGGCATAGAAATATAACCCGCTACACGGTGTTGGGAGCGGATCTCATCCCCCTTGCCGGAGCACGCACGTTTTCCTCAATTTTGTTCCCATGAACAACTTTCGGATGTGACTTGGAAGCAAGAATCATGGATTAAGTATGTTACATTTTCCTTACGAACCTTGGAGCTTGGCACCACAACCACCGCATAGCGAAGCTACATAACATCATTAGCAGCCCCGCTCTGCATCATCTTACCAACAACATCTACGTTGCATCACATCAATCAGATCACACTCCCGAGAAGAAAAGAGTATCAAGCCAGCCAGTGCCGCATAAGCCCATCGCACAACACCACGTCTCTCATGGTCGAGGTTCGGTTATTCTTTTTATCTCTTTGATGCATCGTTAGTATTTGACTATGTCCAGTCCAATGTCATTGGCCGCATACCAATCACATCGGACTGGGGGAAGGCATGTATCATTTAGCATGGTCCAGACCTCAAGATATGGAGCGACAGCCATGCCTGACGACCTCCGGGCGCTCGACCCTCTCGGGCGCTCAATTGGCGACCTCCGGACACTAGACGGGCGGCCTCCGGGCGTTCGTCTGACGACCCCTAGAGTCTTGGCCCAACTCCCTTCTAGTTGGGCCTAAACTGGATGGGCCTAAGTATGACCTAATTTCTCCCTTTGCCCTAATTCCAAGAGGAAAAGACATAACCGCCCTTCTGACATAATGGTCCCCTATATTTAGGACATGTCCCCCACCTTTTTAAGGGATCATCTTTTCTCTCCTAGAAAAAACCCTATAGGGTTCCTCCTTTCTCTCTCAGCATTTATACAACCGCCATGGCTAAACACATCCCCACAACACCAAGACGGTTCTTTCCGTCCAGGAAGAACCATCTCTTCACTACCGCCCGGACTAACTTGATCGTCAAAGATTGCTTCTGGGGCACAGTCCATGGGGCAAGGCTAACGGCTTTGCTGTGATGTAGGCTCAGATATTTTGCCGGAAACTCGCCGACGAAACCACCTCCAGACTTCCGGTCTGGAACCAACTCAAAAGACCCGACGGCCTGATGACATATCACAACACGTGGAAACCCTAATCCTTAATAAAATAATATTATTTAATTCCAGTGGTCATCCAGTTACCATATACTAAGGAGGAATATTCCAGATGCCCATAAGGCATCTCCAAAACTGTCCACCTCAGTGGAAGGTTCTAGAGTTCTTTATTGTTCAACTATTGAACAATTACATTGCAGTCCTTGTACTTTTAATTAATCTAATTGATCATAGAATTAATTCTAATTAATTTACGATCAATTATTAATTAATATTTCTATTTCAGATTAATATATTACTTTTATAAATATATTAACAAATTATTTATTGTTGTTTATTAATCCCATAATAAATCAATCTCTCTCTCTCTTTCTCTTTCTCTCTTTCTCTCTCTCTCTCTCTCTCTCTCTCTCTCTCTCCAGATGTTATTCCTTTCAGTTACTAGTTATGATGGCAACCCAAAAAGGATTTTGCTTCTAATTCAAGAATATATCAATTTAGTTATTGGCTTAAACACCTTAATCCAACAATGGGTATGTTTTTATTTTTCACACATGACCTTTAAAATCAACGGACCAACCCTAAAATGACAATTACCTTATATCATTATTTCATAATTCAATGAGTAAATGTTAGCACCTCTTCTTTTAAAAAAATATTGCTTCAAGTGAAACAGATAGACATTAGCCTCATTGGTAGGAATTGTTCATGTTACATGGGCATCTAATAAATAAAATGGATTAAAACGATCTAGATTCATAAAATCCAAAGTAAAGGGGTATACAAATAAGTGAATAATCTAGGGAATGTTTTTGTAATTTACGACCTTATGTTTGGTAATATGTACCCTCCGATCCCCTGAAATACATACCCTTTTCATATAGATGCACACTCTCACGTACACACACCGTAACCGAATGAGAGATTTTGTTTCCAAAGGTTGCGCACTGCTTTAACCACCAACACCATCGACCACCACGCCACCTGTTCGTACCAGATTCAATCAATAACTTGATCCTCGATTCTCATTTTCTCTTCCTATTGTATATGCTAATCGAAAAATAGTCAAAACACTTCAATTTATTTCTTTTTCGGTCCAAAACATTGTTTGTTTTCTGATTTTCAATTCATGACAAGTCATGTTGTTGCATTTTGGTTGTTATTTTTAACGGAAGGGAGATTACATCATTTTCATCTTTACACGTTAATCTTAGCACCATGACTAGCGCTAGCTAAAACAAATTAATCACTATCGATCCTGAAGAGCTCAGGTTTGAATGTAAGCATAATTTTCATAAATGTTAATGCTTTGATTATGTTGATATGGTCTTCCTTGTTGCGTTGTTTATTAATTTAATGTTTTTTCCGTGATACATTGTATGTTCAATTGTTGGTGTAGTAGTTTAGAAATCTAAAATTTGATTCAACATCACGTATACGCATCAGACCAACAAGTTATCATAAGTTATCCTCTATTCAACTAGTTTGCGGTCATGAACCAAATATTTTCCATTCAAGGACATTTGGATGTGCAATTTATGTACCCATTTCTCCACCTCACCACACAAAACTGGTTCCTCAAAGAAGAATAGGAATTTATGTTGGATATGAATCTTCATATATAGTAAAATATTTAGAACCATCAACTAAATGTTTATTTATAGCTAGATTTGACCATTGTCATTTTGATGATACAGTTTTTCCAACATTAGGGGAGAAATAAAGAAGCTGGAAAATAAAATCTCTTGAAATTATCACTTTTAGTTTTAGATCCCCGTTCAAGTCAATGTGAACTTGAAGTGAAAAAGATAGTTCATTTACAAAATACACCAAGTCAATTCTGCATTTACTGACCCTAAGACAATAACAAAGTCTCGTGTACCAGCTATAAATGCTCCAATTAAAATTGATGTCCCATAAGGAAAAAATACAACTGCAAATAAGTCTAAGGCATTCCATAAACGTGGAAGACCAGTCGGTTCAAAATATAAAAATCCTCGAAAACAAAGGGAGCAAACATAATTGATGGTCCAAAATAGAAAAAATGATCTCTTTAAAAGATTAGTGAAACTCTAGAACATCCCAATGACATAACAAAAGAGACTAAGGTACATGAAAGTTATGAAAATGAAGAGATCTCAATAAATTATGTCATGATGTAATAAGATGGAACAGAAATAGACAAACGTCGACGATAATTTTTCATATCATGTTGTGCGCGAGATTATAGAACAAACTGAGGATCTTGAACTTGAATCTATGAAGGAATGTAGGAATACAAAAGGTTAGCCAAAATGGAAAGATGCAATAAAAAAAAGCTTAATTCTCTTACTCAACGGAAAGTTTTTGGACTTGTAGTCCGCACATCAAAGGGGGTAAAACCTATAGGACACAAATGGGTATTTTTGCGTAAAGAAATGAGAAAAATGAAGTTGTGAGATATAAAGCAAGACTCGTTGCATAAGGTTTTACCCCAAAGGCACTGAATTGGTTATGAGGAAATGTATTGTCATGTGATTGATGTAATTACATTATGTTATTTAATAAGTCTGGAAACACAACAAAATGGGACATGTGTCTAATGGATGTAGTTACCGCTTATTCATACGGTTCACTTGAGAATAATATTTATATGAAAACCCAAAAGAGTTTAAGGTTCCGGAAGCACAAATTATAATTCTTGAGAAATATGGTAAAATTAAATAAATCTTTGTATGGATTGAAATAATCTGGTTGTGCGTAGTTCAATTGATTAACTACATTTTTATTGAAATAAGGCTACAAAAATGATCCTATAAGCCTATGTGTATTCATAAAAGGACCCGGATCAAAATTTGTCATAATTGTTGTTTACGTAGAAAATTTTGAATATTATTGGAACTCCTGAAGAGTTGGAAAATGCTACTTCTTTCTTGAAGGAAAAATCAAAATGAAAGATCTTGATAAAATGAAATTTTGTTTGGGTCTTCAAATTGAGCACACAAAAAATGGAATTTTTATGCATCAAATCCAATTATTTATAAAAGGCGCTTAAAGGTTTTATATGGATAACTCACACCCATTGAGTAACCGGTGGTGGTAAGGCGCCTAGATGCCAAAAATGACCCATTTTAGCCTTGTGAAAAGACATGAAAATTTCTTGGTCCCGAAGTACCATATCTTAGTTCTATTGGTTCACTACCGTATCTTGCTAATAATACAAGACCTTATATATCTTTTTCCGTAAAGTTATTACCAAAATATAGTTTTTGCCCAACAATAAGACACTGGAATGGAGTCAAACACATTCTTCGATATCTTTGTGGTACAATAGATGTGGGCTTATACTACTCAAATTCATCAAATGCGGAGTTAATTGGTTATGCAGATGTTGGATATTTATCTGATCCACACAAAGCTCGGTCCCAAACAAGTTATTCGTTCAATTGTGGAGATACACCAATTTATTGGCTTTCTGTTAAACAAACTTTAGTTGATGTTTCTTCTAACCATGTAGAGATTATAACAATTCATGAGGGAAGTCGTGAATGTTTTTGGTTAAGAAATTTAACTCACCGTATTCACGGGAATTGTGGTCTAACTACTAACAAAGATATTCCAATCATACTATATGAAGATAATGTGGCTTGTATAACCCAATTCAAGGAAAAGTTTATTAAAGGAGATAGAACAAGCATATATCACCCAAGTTCTTTTTCAATCACGATGCTCAAATGGAGCGTGACATCAACATCTGGAAAATTCAATCAAATAACAACTTGGCCGATTTGTTTACTAAAGCACTTCCTACATCCAAATTTAAAAAAATGGTACAAAACATTGGTATGTGGCAATTCAAGAAAATCAAAGTGATGTGTCCATTAGGGGGAGTTGGAAACATGTTGTATTCTTTTTTTAGCTAAGTTTTTCCATTGGGTTTTCTTAGCAAGGTTTTTAATGAGACATTTATTTCCAATGTAATATTATTAATTATATACTATTTTCCCTTAATAAAGGTTTTTCCCATGAGCTTTTACCTATTAAGATTTTAACAAGACAATATACAATCGTCATTGAATGGGAAGTGTTAATGATATTATTTGGTGAATGACCATTGACTTCTCTATATTCTCTCATCTCTCCATAATTAGTGAGCATCAGTAACAACATTATTATGAGTTTTATGAATGTAGTTATGCACCACTTTAAAGAACATTTATAACATAGCTCACTTTTTATTTTCTTTTGTTAGTATAAATAGTGAGGTACTATATATTGAAAAAAAAATGATTATTTTTACCGCAAGTAATGGAATAAACTTCTTCACAATCTCATTTTCTATTTTATTTTTTAACTTAGCTTCACATTTCATAAAATAAATAACTATTTTCCCCACTTTGTTTTTTGTATGAACCTATTAGTTATATAAAATGTGCTTAATCAAAGAATTTGTCCCCATTTGAATAAAATTTTGTAGCACCTGCCCAAAAAATGTCAACTTTATAAAATGTGTTTATATTCATTGTTGTCTTACTATAATATTCAAATTATGTGAATGATAATTCTCTTCTTTATCTTTAAAGAAACCATTCATCGTGCCTTTAAAGCGACGCATGGACGCGTGGTGTCAATGCCATATCATCCCGGCCCAACCTCCACTCTCTAGCTTTATGATTCTGAAAGTAGTTTTTTCGAAGTTTTGGTCCCTAAGCTATGAACCTACTGTCAAGTTTAGTCCTAAGACTTTGTGTTTAACCTTACAATGCAATGGATTTAGGAATGGCAATGGGGCGGGTTCGGGGCGGGACATGGTTTCCCAAACCCGCCCCGATATCTTTCGGGTATCTTATCGAGGCGCCCCGTTGGGTTCGGGTTTTCTCGTCGGGTTTCGGGTATCTTATCGGGTTTACAAAAATTCATAACGAAATCTTTATTCCGTTTTAGGGTACCCCGATGTCTTATAAAAAATACGTGTTCTAGCCTCCCTTTTAAATTAAAAATATGATGAATCACTTTAATAAAATTAACTCGACGTTATATTAAAAATTATTCGATTTAACTTTAGTGTAATACGTCAAAACATAAAAAATGATCATTCATACCGGATTGTTAATAACTAAAAAGATTGTCCACAGTAAGTATTTTATCTTTGAATGCGTACAATTAACATATATATATATATATATATATATATATATATATATATATATATATATATATATATATATATATATATAACCGGGGCGGATCGGGTCGGGGCGAGGATAACCCACTCCCTGCCCCGAACCCGATAAAAAACCCGATAACGACCCGTTACCTGACCCGAAATAATCGGGTTTCGGGATTCCCCGTCGGGTTCGGGTTTTTTTGCCATCCCTAAATGGATTCTATCATTCTACTCAACCCTACACGGCTACATGTGTTAATTAGTTTGAAGTTGGGGTAGCGTTGGTAAGGAACCGAAGGAGTGGTTTGAGAAGAAGAAAAAAAAACTTTGATTTTAACTACACCTTCTTTGAGGATAAGATAAACATTATCCAAAAATATTTACCAAACATGTAGTGTGTGAAGATTTATTGCTCCAATAGTTTTTTTATATAATAGATGATACGTTGAGATCAAGAAAAATAAAGGACTATACGTAATAAATGAGTTGGTTTCTATCCTCTCCATAGTTCTTGATATTTAATATATTTTAGTTGTTTCAAGAAAATAAATAAGTTGGGTATCTCATACAAAAGCAACAAAGTCAAGAGATATAAATGAAACAAACCCATTAGCATGTGCATTGTGTTGACCAAGTCATATTAGTTCATATAATTATTTCCCAAAAATATTTGGTGCAATTGTTAAAAAATATCAGAAATCAAGACCAAACTCTCTAATGGAATGTAAAACCGGTCCATTATGGATTGATCGAATTAGCATGAAAGTTGTAACATGAGAATACCACGTAAAACAAGATTAAGTTGGGTGACCTAATAATTGTAGAAGTAAATGGATTAAAACATGAGATAACTATTATGTTAGCACCATCAACAAAAAATTGCAAGGTTTCACGTATCACATGAGAAATTTGTGTGTATGTGCAGTTTGTAATATAAAAAACACGATCTATCATGATAAATAACAAAGTTTTGATTATCCAAGGGACAAGAAGTTTGTTTAATCAAGACAATGTACATGTACAATTACAAATGTGTCACATACATGGAACATATTCCAATAGAAAATGAAAAAGGACAACCGGTAATGTATTCATCAACCCTTTTTAAGGTTTCTATGACCATAGAATTGAACGAAGATAAATATTGCAACTATTAGATTAAAATGTCAAATATCAAATCATTGATGAGTAGAAAAAAGTTGATGCCGATCACATGCTTCATATACGACAACTTGATAAAGATTGTGATTGTCCCTTTCTAACATTAACTAATCAACACATGCTCCTATATAATAGCTAACACAAGTTTGAAATATTAAAAAGCCCCAATGGATAAAAGTAACCATTACCTTGTATTTTTTTTTTAAAATTTTTTTTTTTTTTTTGCATAATTTAGTAAGTGTAAATATTAGAACCTTTTCTTTTCTTAAAAATATTGTTTCAAGTGAGACACAAAGATTTGAGCCTCTTTGGTAGAAATTATTCATGTAACATGGGAATCTAATAAAGAAAAATAAATTAAAACAACTAAGATTGCATAAAATCCAAAGTCAAGGGTATAACAATACTAAGTGCATACTATAGGGACTGTTTTTGTAATTTATGACCATATGTTTGGTGATTCGTAGCTTCCGATCCCCTGAAGTACATACTCTTGTCAGATAGATGCGCGCTCTCACGTACACACACCGTGACCGGAGGAGAGATTCCATTTCCGAAGGTTGCGCACTGCTTTATCCACCAACACCATCAACCACCACGCCACCTGTTCGTACCAAATTCAATCAATAATCTGATCCTCAATTCTCATTTCCTCTTCCTATTGTACCTGATAATCGGAAGAGAGTAAAAACATTTCTGTTCATTTCTTTTTCGGATCCAGAACACCGTTTGTTTTCTGATCGTCAATTCATGACAGGTCGTGTTGTTGCATTTTGGCCGCCGCCGTGTTAATTTAACGGAAGAGAGATTACATCATTTTTCACCTTTACGCGTTGATCTTAGCACCAATGACTAGCGCTAGCGGTAACAAATTAATCACTGTCGATCCTGAAGAGCTCAGGTTTCAATGTAAGAATAATTTGCATAGATGTTAGTGCATTTGATTCTGTTGATATGTTCTTCCTCGTTGCGTTGTTTATTAATTTAATGTTTTTTCCCTGATATATTGTATGTTCAATTGTTGGTGAAGCGGTTTAGAAATCCAAATTTTGATTCAGATTGAGTTCGATAATTTGTTTTCGTTTAGGTCCGAATAGATCAGACACGATATGTTGCTTATTATTTTAGTTGTATTCAGAATTTTTTTATTAGATATTGAATGCGAAGAACGTGCTAGTCTTAATGTGTTCAACCTGTCGCTTTGCAGAGTTGTAGATGCGGAAAAATTCAACTAATGATGATTTTTTTTTTTTTTTTTTTTTTTTTTTTTTGAGGAAATCTGTAGGAGAGATTGAGTAGAAAAACACCAATTTCTGTTGAATTTTGTTGAGATCGAATCTGGTTATTACATGTTCATGATGCGCATAACAGCATAATATTACATTTTAGGGGAAAAGCTAACGATCGTACATATTTCCATGCTTCTTATGCACCGATTACTTTATATCTATTTGATATTGATTCTGATTGCTTAAGCATTAATTTAACAGTTGAGCTGGAGAAAGCAAGCCATTGCGATTTGAAAGTCTCTAATGCCACAGACAAATATGTTGCCTTTAAGGTATCCTTTTGCCCTAAATTACTTGAAGTTATTCTGGTTGCTCTGTTTATCTGTTTCATGTTCACACAACATTCAGATGTAATTTCAAACTTAGCTCATGATGCATTCACCAATATAATCTTTCTTCCTTTTCTTTGTTTTTTTCTAGGTCAAAACTACTTCACCCAAGAAATACTTTGTACGACCAAATACTGGTGTTATACAGCCCAGGGATACAAGTGTCATAAGAGGTACTAAATACCAAATACTAATAATGCTGCTACTATTTACACCATTTTAACTTTCCAGGCTCTAAATTAATAATTAAGATCTTGATTTAGTAATTACACGCCTTCTAACTTCAAGTTATTGATGTAAATTTAGTTACCCTTCAACCACAACTTGAGTACCCTCCAGATATGCTATGCAAAGATAAATTTCTTCTACAAAGCACCCCTGTGCCCTCAATCACTGACACTGAAGAGCTTCCTGCAAATACTGTAAGAATATTTTTAATTCCAGAATATGTTCATTTTTTTATAATGAAGCCCCATTGTTTTGAAATGATAAATGACACAGTTAAATGTTGTAATTGTTCCAAATCCAGTTTAGTAAGGAACCTGGTAAACACTTAGAGGAATGCAAGCTTAAGGTCGTCTATATCGCTCTTCAGGGGAATAACAATTCCGGTGATGCTCCCAAACAGAATTCCGATCCAAACTCTGTGAGTTCCATAGCAATTCCTTTTCCACTTTGCTGATTCCGATGGAATCGAATACAATTGGAATGCGTGATTCCATTCCGTGACGCGTTTGGTTGTTATATGGATAAAATCTAATTTAAAATCCTTCACATTTGATGGATTTCACAATTCAGATGGGAAGGTGGAATCTTTTTTATTTTTTATAAATGACCAAAATACCCTTATATTAAAATAAGTTAAATAGAAAATCAACAAAATTATCTAACTATTAGAAACATAAAGTTATCTAATTTTAATTGTGCCAAACAAATGCATCAAAGTTCATATTCCGATTCCGATTCCGATTCCGATTCCGATTCCAATTCCATTTATTTCCAAAACATTTTAAACGCTAAAACCAAAGATTTTGGGAGAAAGTATGATTGCATTTATGCAGATTCCATTCCTTTCTTTTCTTTAAATTCAGAATCAAGCAATTCAGACTGCAAGAGCTGCTAGGGATTCAGCTGTGAGAGAAGCAACCCAGCTGCAACAAGAACTGGTAAATTTACATCTTTACCCTCAACCTATAAATTCGTTATTTTACTGAACCCTAAAAAAAATTGCTTTCAAATTTAATTATTATATTAAAATGTAATTACAAATTAATCATATTGATTTGGTTTTGTATTAGGAAATGCTAAAGAAAAGGAACCAAAAACCAGCTCCAGCAGCAGCTGGATTCTCGTTAAAACTGGCGATAGTTGCTGGAATCATTGGGATACTGGTTGGGTTTATTTTAAAGCTGGCTATGGCTTCACCTACATCACCGCCGCCGCCAACACCACCATCCCCTTCCATAACAGACTAATTCCGGTCACTCTTTCTTTTGAAATCTACAAAACTGATGGATAATGATGATGATTTTTTTAATTTTGTTTCTTCTTAAAAAAAACTTTGTCCAAAAGCTGATTCGTTTATCTTTTTTTATTTTTCCTGTTATATTTGTACATGGACCATTGCAAATTGCAACATTGTTTGTTGGTACTTTTGTCAACACGTAAATGAACGCCGGCTTTATTGAGCTTATCTTTTTGTATGTCTATTATATGCTAAAGTTTGAATTTTCAATAATTATTATGAAAATGTTTATTTATGTTAGAAGAAAAGCTATAATACACACCACGTCAAAAATAAAAAGTAATAGAACGTTCTGTTGAAACAAAAAGAACATATACATTCTGATAATTTGTTTTTTTTTATATACATTTTTACCTATAGAATGTTATGTTTGACGTACTAACTGAAAATCTTTAGTGAATAAGTTAGCATATCAATAAGTTATCTCAAATAATTTATGGAAAACAAATTTATAATTTACTTTGTAAGTTGCGGTAGATTATTTTTATGGTCTCACCAAACATTAAATTTTAGAGGGTGTTTGTTTTATTTTTTAAAACAACTTTTAACTTTTATCTTTTCCTAAAAGTTAAAAAGTGTTTGGTAAGTGAAAAGAACTTTTAAAAGCAACTTTTTAGATAGAAGAAGAATGTATGTTTTGAAAAGTCAGGTAAACATAACTTTTTGAAACTTTTGAACTACTTAAAATCTAAATTACCTTTATGCCCCCAACTACCCTAAACAATTGAGGCAGATACGTTCATTACTCTCGTTCTCATTCTCTCCGCTCAACACCCTCGTTCTTCTCGTCTCTCTCATCTCTCATTCACTGATCGATCGTTCACCAAGCCACCGACGATCTTCTTCCAATCAACACTGGTGCCGGCGTCTCCTTTCTCCGTCTCCGATCAGGTAAGTTTAAACTCCGATTTTGTTTTCGTTTGTGTCGATTTTCGATTTTCAGTAGCAAAGAAAATGTCGATTTTCGATTTTTCTTGCACTGTATGTGATTTGTTCCTTTGATTATGATACCTGTGATGTTGTGTGATGGTCTGAAATATTGATTATCATACCTTTGAGAGTGTATGGCTTGTACTGTGTGGAAAGCTAGGTGGACGTTATTAAGAGACATGCATGTTAATTACAAGTACAGGAACCAAGTGAGAATTGTGATAGCATCGATGGCGATCCATAACTACAATAGAAAGGTTGGTAGGTTTGATGAAGCGTTTAATAGAGCACAACAAGAATCCTACAATCCCGTACGATGTGGTACTAGTAGTGATGTTTACGAAGAAGGTCCAAGTACACGTTGCACGAGCGATGCTGATTCGTATATGGCAGCAATACGGGATATTATTGCACAAGATATAATCACATTGCGAAGATGAATGTATTATCCATGATATTTTTTATGAATTATTTACAATTTGTATGAACGTAATTTTAATATTATCATGGTCTAATCCAAAAAATTAGAAATATTTTAAAAGAAACTTATATTTTATATTTTCTAATAAAATGTTTACAAAATTATAATATGTGTTTAAAAAAATTGTTAAGTATAAAATAATATATGTAAAGTAGTAAATCATTGTAAATATGTAAGCATGTCATTTTTAGTCATTTTACATGTAAAAGTTAAACCAAACACTTTTTAAAAACAACTTTTGACTTTTGCCCCTCAAAAGCTAATCCAAACACATTTTAAAAAACAAATTTTGTAAAAAGTCATTTTACAAAAAAGACTTTTGAATCAAAAAAGTAATCCCAAACACCCTCTTAATAAGCTCAAAAAAATAAGTTACTTTATGCGCCTCAAATAGAGTCTAAGACTATATTTGACAGACTAATTGAAAAGTTATATGATTGCATGCTAGCTGAAAAGTTAGATGTTAACCGCTAAAAATTAACATTTAGTAAATCTAGTTGATATACGTAAAATGACATAAGGCTATGAGATGTAACTATCACCTCACTACTCTAAAAATTGTGGCACGTCAATGCCACACCATTACACTTCCCCTGACTTACCATAGGAAATACACACCATTCACCACCGCAAAATAACTTCAACCTCACTATTTATTTATTTCTTTATTTAAAACAAGTAATCTTAAAAATTATGTAATATTTAATTAAAATAAAAACATTTCATTCATTTAAAATAGACAAAACTGCAAAAATGGTCCATGTGGTATGCATTTTTTTCAAAAAAAATATTCAAACCACTAAACTTTTGGATTGATGGTCCTTTGAACATGTTTGTTTGTGGTTTTGGTCCCTCGAAAAAACTGAAATGAATATAATACCCTTGATGTTGTAACGTCTGGTTCTTGGTATGTATTTAACTTATAATTTATTCAACTTTATAGAGCAACTCAACGAGTTGGTGGCCCCAAACTCGTCGTGTTGAAATGTTATGGACCGCGTATTTTAAGTGACCAACTCGACGAGTTGGGAGTCTCAACTCGACGAGTTGGCTGGAAGAAATGAAACCCTAATTCCAGGATTTTGCACCCTATCTAAACAACTTAAACCCCACAAGTTGACCTCATTTCCAGCCTCCATTGTCCTAAACCCTAACCTCGAAACCCTAAGGCACTTTTAAGTGTTTGTGAGCTATTTTTAAGTGTTTGTGTGTGTGTTTGAATCCATTGGAAGAAAGGGAAGCTTGGTGATACAAGAAGGAGCTGCTAGATCTCGAATCCTTACTTCATTTTCGACACTTTTCTGGTATAAAGTTTTAACCTTGCTTAATATTTGATTGAATCTCTTTTTGGGTTAGTTTTGAGGCTTTTAGACATGTTTGGGTGATTGATGGGGTTGAAGGTCGTCCCAAGTGCTATCTCTCATGATCTATGGTCCTCTTGAGCTGTTATGGCATAAAGGTGCCAACTTTATGGTCCTAAGAGCTCCATGCATCCTTTAAGCCTTTGTTTTGGCCTTTTAAGCTTCATTTGGCCATGCATATGAGTAAAGTTGAAGACTTTACGTGACCTTTTAGCCTTTATGGTCCAGATCTGTGTTCATGAGCTCTATCTTGAAGATATGGTGGTTTTTGGATTAAGAGATAAGCCTTTTAAGATTAGGGTTTGAGCTTAATGCCTTTGGGTGGTTATTAATGGGTAAAGTTGGAAACTTTACCCTTCTAGACGTATTATCAGTCTAGATCTGGTTCTTAAGGGAACTCGGCGAGTTGAGTTGGGATTGTCCTGATTCTGTTGAAAAGGGAGAATCTCGACGACTTAAATGGAAACTCAGCGAGTTGGATCGAAATATCGTGATTCTGTGCTTAATGGAAACTCGGCGAGTTGTGGGATAACTCGACGAGTTGAGTCAACTCGGAGCGTTGACTTTGAGTTTGGCCAAGTTTGACCTTTAAGGAGTTTTGAAATATTAATCGATATCTAAGGCATTGTTTCTGTTTAGGGGTTGAGTAGAGCTGTTTCCGGGGCCGGGGATTTATCCAGTTATCTTTCAGCATTTGAGGTGAGTTTCCTCACCAGGTTTTGCGGGTCGAAGGCACCAAGGTCGACCCTTGTTCGATTATGTTGTTATACTTGTGGTCTGTGTGATACTTGTATGTGCTTGTATGTGTATGACTATTGGGCGGGGCCCGTATCTCATTTTGATCCGAGTGTGGGCAGGGCCCGTTTCCGAGTGTGGGCGGGGCCCGTATCTCACTACTATTGGAGTGTGGGCGGGGCCCGTATCTCATGATTGCTTGATATGTATGGTATGCGGTATTTTGGGGGAACTCACTAAGCTTTGTGCTTATGGTTTTTAGTTTATGTTTCAGGGAACCAAATACGTTTGGTTCCAAGGGGAAGAGCTCGGGATGACTGCATCGCACACACCATTGGGATTCCACACATGATGTTTTACTCTGATTTTATGACAATTGATACATTGGTTCTTATTTGAAATGTTTGGATGCTATTGTAAACCACTGTTTTATCTATTATTAAAAACAAAATTTTTGGGACCTTAATTTTGGATGTTTCAAGTTGGTGTCAAAGCCTTGGTTTGAGGGATTCGGGCACACTCTCGGGTGTGAATGAACTCAAACTAAGGACTTGGTAGAAATTTTTTAAAAGAAAACATTTTTATAAAAACAATTTCTAAAAGATAAAAGGGTTTGGTGCATGCAATCATCCGAGCTCAAGTAAGTCATCCCAAAATACCTATACATGCTTATATATGATATGAATTGTGAATTGTGAATCGCATGCTAGATTAGGGCTAAGGATCTATGAGGGATGCCTTGTATGCCTATTTTATAAGCTTATATAATTACATGCTAGTACTGATCAGTCAGTGATAGGATGGTCTGAATAGGTTATGCTCAGTTCTGTTTACTTGATGCTCGAATGCTGCTTGCTTTGTGCTTTTAGGAGTTCTTGCTAATCTGAGCTAGTTAGTAAGCGAATATGATAAATTACATATTATGGAAATTAAATAATTTCAGAAGGTTAGGTTTGGCTCTATTGCGCAGCTCTTGTTTGAGTCCAACCGTTGTAGGGAGAGACCTCTCATTCGAAGAATTATTTAGTCTTTGTAATATGTAATTATATTCGTGAGCTAGTTAGAAGAGGTTAGCATGAGTTCCTTCTGTAGATGATGGCGGATAGTGGTGTGGAGTTTTCCCTAGGAAAACCTAGGATGAGATTTATTATTGGGAGCTCTATCCGTGAGGGGTCTGTTGATTATAGGGTAACTTGGTTAAGTGAAGGCATTACTTGAGGAAAGTACGGATAGATGTGGAAGGTAGTATGGGCCCGTACTACTGGAAGTAGATGATCCGTACTCGATTCAAGGAGGGTTGTAATGAAGCCAGGGAGCTTGTGTAGTTATGAATTCCCCGATATGCGCATTGATGCTTATTCTGTTAGTTTTATGGTCTATTTTCAGTATGGTGGTATTGCGTGTAACGCCCGCAGATCCGGGCTAGTCAATTTAGAGACAATGAGCATCAAAACTGAGTTTTTGATGGAAGATTATTTAGAAGTAATAGTCTTAATAAAAGTTGTAGCATATGTTACAAGGATTCCATACATATAAAGAACGCCGAAATCCGAATTATAACAAAGAAGTTATGGCCCGTCGAAGTTTCGCGGCAAAACCGGCACGGCACCGGGAAACGAAAATAGTGCAGTTACAATAGAGGACTTTTTGGCATTAGTGATCTAAAAAAAATTGTATTATACGTTAAACCGAGAGTGTGCATAAAAAGAACGCCCAAATCTGACTTCGTATGAGGAAGTTAAGAATTTTCTAAGATTTGGCTTAGCAGTGCACAGCCCGAAACTCGAATTTTAGTTCGAGCGGTTTTTGGCCTACGCGACCTAAATGAGAATTGAAGATCTCATTAATAGGAACTCAACGGTAAAAAGACAGACGAAAACGGAGTCCGTATGAAGGAGTTACAAATTTTTCGCGGTCATTTAACAATATAATCTCCTTCTACTGTTAAATTTAAAATTGGTCGAGAATTAGCCGACAGAGTAAAAATGAAAGTTGTAGGTCTTATTTTTACCTACGTGTGGATATAAAGAACGTCGAAAACGGAGCTCGTATGCGAAAGTTATGATTTTTTGAAAATCAGCTGATTTTCACCCTATGTGCGATGCCACGTGTCAGCACCAGGCTGTGCCTGGGTGTATCCAGCTGGCTCACGACGTGAGCATCAAGAAACTCAGGACGTGAGTGACCCTCCAGCCCCCTATAAATAAGAGGTGAGGCATACACTCTTCCTCACACCTCCCATTACTTCCCTCTCTCTCTAGAACTTCTCTCTAGCCCCTAACCCCCCCCCCCCCCGCGAAAAGCCTAGGGAACCTCCCTAGCACGAGGCGGAAGCCCCGGAGCGCCCGACGGCTCCAAGAAGAAGAGCCTTTCGGCTCGGGAACGCTGCTCCAGTGAAACCCGGTTTTGAGAAAACCCCGTTGTAAGTGAGCTGCGCCTAACCTATCTTTAGTATAGCTTATGTTTCAATATAGTAATGTTATTAGGAACTTATAATAAGTAATTGGGCTATTATTATGAGTTATATAAGTGTCGTTATAATATCTTTTTAACCACTCGCGGTACGGGGAATCTGGTTTGGAGGGCCGCTTGGGTTGCTGGATTTCATAAGTGCTTTATGCCAAAATGATCCTGCCCTCCGGTGTTCCATGTCTGGCCCCTGTCTGTACATAGTAGGTGAAGGGTATTGTTTAACACTTATATAATAGTAATAATAGTTAGACTATTAATCAGTCTCGGTGGTGAATAATAGACTAAACTCTAGTGGTAATGATACTAGGTTTTGTCAAAGGAAAATTGTTTTAAGAGTAACGAAGTGTTGTCCGAGTGCCAAGTCACCACCTTACCAGGTGAGTGCATAGTTACTTTCATCTTACACATAGATATGAAGTATTTTATATAAATTACGTGCTATGTGTGCATAATATATGTATACTTGCTATCTATGCTGGATGAATGATTTTATACATGTTTTAAGTGATTTAAACTGTATATGTATTTTATATCTACAAAATATGTTGGGTAAAACATGGGTAGATGAAATATGAGTTGGATGATGAGATGAGAGGTGGTATAGACCATGAGATAAGGGTGAGAGGTGAACAATGAGGGAAGCCTTTTACCCAAGCTTTGGACCCGTCATTCAGCAGAGTATGGATGACAACCACGGATTATTATAGACAGTCCAGTGGAACACTAGCAGACTCTCAACCTGTAGGTGTTGTGAACGATGTGTTCACCGGTGTACTCTAAACCATGGCGATCATGCAGACTTGGTGCCTAAACCCTGGCGACTATGCAGACTTAGTGCCTAAACCCTGGCAATCATGCAGACTTGGTGCCTAAACCCTGGCGACTATGCAGACTTAGTGCCTAAACCCTGGCGATCATGCAGACTTGGTGCCTAAACCCTGACGACTATGAGACGTAGTGTCTGTTGAGTAAACCATGGCAACGATGGACTTCGTGTCGATTCCTTAGGATAATCCTTAGGAATGAATGAATGAGGAATAGCTGATTCTTAGGGTAGATCCTTAAGAATAAATAAGATAATGGGGATGGGTAATTGGGTTGATTGTTTGGTGTTTAAACATAATAATTATATTATTGTGGGTTGAAAACCCTATGTACTCACCAGGTTTCCCAACCTGACCCACTCAAGCTTATTTGAATCACAGGTGCCGATACGAAGTTACATTACACTGAGAGATTAAAGAGGTGTAGATCACTAGTATAAATGAATGCAAGTTCTGTTTATGCTTATGTTTCAGTATTGACAATGACATCCATATGTTTTAAAATGAATAAAAATACATTTTTTCGAAAATGCTTTGATAACGTATTTATCATGTTTTACTGGGAACAAATTCCGCAACATTTTTATTAAAAGAAGTACTCTGATTTTTATAAATCATAAACAAAATTGGTCTTTTCTGGCCGTGAAAATGGGGATGTCGCGTTGCGAGGCAGGGCAGTAGACAGTTCCGATGTCGGGGAGGGTTCAGGCTCGGGTTCTGGAGTCGGGCAGCTTGATGACCAGACGAGGGAGTTCATCTCGTATGAGATTATGCGCAGTATCCTTGATCAGACTCATGTGATTTTTGGCTCGGTCAAGGAGGGTATTCTGGAGATTCTTGATGAGAGGCTGAGCGCCTTTCGCGCTAAGATTGTGGCATTGATTGGGACGCACTCTTTGACCTTCACGGAGTTTCGGGCTTGTGGAGCGCCAGACTATCATGGGGCCAGGGACCCCATTGCGAGCAGCAGATGGTTGGCAGATGTCGCCAACACTTTTCGTACCAGCCGTTGTCCCGAGGGGGACAAGGTCAAACTAGCTTCCTGCCTCCTGAAGGACAGGGCTCGTGATTGGTGGGAGGAGGTAGGGCATGATATAGGAGATGATGTTGCTGATGATTCAATGGCCTGGAGTGATTTCTCGACCAGGTTTCGAGCCGAGTTTGCACCGGTGATTGAGGTGAAGCAGTTGGCGCGAGAGTTTCAGGATCTCCTTCAAACTACTGAGTCGGTGACCGAAATCATCGCTATGTTCAGGGAGAGGGCACTTCTGGTTCCGTAATATGTAGCGAACGAGGAGATGAAGAAGGCCCGGTACCACGAGATGTTGAGGAGCGACATCCGACAGTTTGTGATTCGATCCAGCTGCAAGACGTTGGAAGACATGATAGTGAGGGCTAGGGAGAGGGAGATTGACTTGGAGATGGAGAAGAAGAGGAAGCCATATCCTGTGATCACTGTTAAGAGTTCGGGAAAAAGGCCCAATGTGGTTGATACGAAGGGGGAAAGGCTATCAGGGCCGAAGCCACTGTGGCAAATGCGACAGATCGCACGAGGGGGCGTGCAGGGTGGGTGGTTATGGCTGCTTCAAGTGCGGCCGAACTGGTCACATCAGCAGAGATTGTACTGCTACCACCACCGTCACCCCGATATCTGATCTGATTTGCTTTCGGTACAATTAGAGGGGCCACAAGAGGGCCCAATGTCCGAGTTTGGCTGCAGCAGGACCGGTGTTAGCACCTGCTCCTGCGACATTGAGGATTACTGACGGTCATCAGGGCCGGGCAGATGCGCCAGCAGCGAAGAGCAGGGCATTCCAACTGACAGCAGAGGAGGCGCGTGCAGCTCCCGACATTGTGACGGGTATGTATCTTCTCCTTATCTTTTTATTTATATTGATACGTTGCTTATGTTTTTGTGTTTCATTTTAGGATCGTTCCTCGTGAACGGTATATCTGCCTTCGTATTATTCGATTCGGGGGCTACCCGATCTTTTGTATCTCTTGCGCTTAGCAAGCGATTTGATGGAGCTCCAGGGGAGCTGGATCGTCCTCTTGATGTGGTTATTGTCGATGATAGGACGGTTAGGGTCGTGAGGGTTCATTAGGATTGTACTCTTCAGTTGTTCAGCGAGCACTATCCAGTGGATTTGGTTCCCATTCCTTTGCGCGGGAATAAGGTTATCGTGGGCATGGATTAGTTGAGCCCTAATAGGGCAATGATCGACTGCGAGCAGCAGCTAGTTCGGGTTCGGACCCCAAATGGGTGAGAGGTGGTGATTCAAGGCGAGAGACCGCAACGTGGGCCGGTCATGTGTTCTGCAGTGAGGGCCAGACGCTACCTTCATCAGGGTTGTGTGGGCTTTGTCGCCTATGTTATGGATACCCGGGATAAGAGTAAGGCGACCATGGATGATGTGCCGATCGTGCGTGAGTATCCGGACGTGTTCCCGAAGGATTTGTCGGGGGTACCTCTGGAGAGGCAGGTGGAGTTCATGATTGATCTAGTTCCAGGTGCGGCTTCGATAGCCAAGACACCATATCAGTGTTGGATTAGGTGTCTAACCCCATAACTATAATTGGTATGTACTTGACCCGATAGTAGCATGGTCATTTTGGGTTGCCTTCAGCATAGCAATTTGATAGGACGAGTTTTGGAGAAAAAGGTTAATTAATGATTTATTAATATATTATAAGAATAATATATTAATTGATAATTCATATTATTTAATTAGTATTTATCAGAAATTAATTTGGAATTAATTTAGTGATCAAAAGAGACTGATTAAATGAATGGGGATTGATTATGTAAATTAGTAATAGTTGTAGTTTAGGCTAATGGATCCTCTTGATATGGGGTGGACTAAAATCTATGGGAATCCCATAGAGTTTTCGTCCAACGCCTATCATGTGGGTCTGTGGATTGCTTAGGGCCTAAGCAAGGGAATTAGGGTTTCCAGTTGAAAACCCTAGCAGCCTCAACTATAAAAGGAACCCCCCAGCCTCCGGTTTTCGGCCACTGCTTCCTTAGAAGAAACTGATGGGTTTTATACAAAAGAACATCTTATGTGCTCATGCAAACCCTAATGCTTGGATCTAGGTTTCTCTATTGTACATGCATTCATCCAAGACTTTAAAACCCTAGATCTAGCATGTGATAATCGATATTAACATAAGAATAGGGGTTAGATATTACCTTGATCGTTATGTAGCAATAACAATCTAAATTTCTCCTTGTAATTTGCTTCTGAAAGCTTAGAGTCACAAGTGTCACTCCTCTAATGGCTCACAAACACCAAGAGCAAGAGGATGACTTGGGAGAGGAGAAGGAGGCACCAAAAAACGTCCAAGAAACCCTAAGGAACACTTAGCCACGTTTTTGGGTGCCCAAGGGGTCATTATATAGTGAGGCTATTAGGGTTATCAAACAAGGAAAGCCTAATTTGACTGCTTAGGCTCCAAGCAGCCCATGGACTCCTTCCTTAGAAGCCTTGGACGAATTCTAATGGGTTTCCCCATAGATTTCATCCACTCCAACTTCTATGGAGTCCATTAGCCCATTTATGCAACTATCTTATAATTACAATATCAGTCCCCCAAGTTTAATTAATCTCTTTTAGCCATATAATTAATTTCTTAATTAATTATTGTCTAATATTAATTAAACTATATGATTTCTCTTTTAATATATTATTCATATAATATATTAATAAATCATAATTAATCTCTTTCTCCACAAATCATCCTATCAAGTTGTTTTGGTGAAGGCAACCCAAAAGGACCATGCTCACAATCGGGTCAAGTACATACCAAAATAGTTATGGACTTAGACACTAATCCAACAGTCTCCCACTTGGATAAGTCTAATAACTATTATGCGTATGACTTCAAACCTGATCAGCAATCATAGCTTTCAAAAGCCGCTGTCAACTCTGATCTTATCATAAACGCGTCCTTTAGATAAGGGGTCATATATTCCTCCATTCTAGATATCGTATAGACGTGAGACATGGATTGAAATCATTCTCTCAGTCTATGTGTTGTTTCCCGATTACCTATTTATGACGACTGACAACAGACTACAATTGAACACATCAACTTAGTTCCGGCTTGGCCAAGCGCTTAAGTGTCATCACTAAATCATCGAGGGGCCCACATATATCGCTTTTATCCCACTTTAGGTAAAAGGAACGGATAAACTTCGACTCAATGCTCGTTTGTACTAACTCACCGAATCACACACAACAATACATTTTATAACACCAAGTTACTGATACGTTTACATATTATCAATGTGTAACCGACTCGCAAGATACAACTCACACATCTCGGTTTCAAGAATATAAGATATTACCGGCTCACCAATCACTCGTGATAAAATCCATGAAGTGATCCAAGTGAGCATGGGTTTAATCCAATACTCTAATCTTATAGCAGTACTCATGAACTCTGCAGCAAACTTGTGCTATGTCTAAACATTTTAGACAGTCTACGAACGGATTCATGACAGTCTTCTTTCATACCTACTTCCAAAGTATGAGCGACTGTGGAGGGTTTGAATAATCTTATTATTCGGGAAGTCAAAACATGCAAAGTGAAACACAAGAATAATACTAATACTATATGGCCTCAAACCTTTGAGTATAAATAAAACACATTTTATTTCATCACTATATTTATTACTCATTATTTGTTGTTTCAGGTAATCAACTTCTTACTTGAATTATAACAACAATTGTCCCATGCTCTTAGCATGCACACTATGTTTACCTATGGTCCTTACTTTGTGAAATAGTATAGTTGAATAACATTTTCAATCACACTCATTTCACAATTCCCAATCCTTACCACAAGTGTGAGAATACCAAATTCTTGCCACTTATAGAATATGTTAGATTCTAATATTTTATGTCATGGTCCTTTCGTAATATCATAGCGCCCAAGTCACCAAGACTTTGTCCATGAAATTACAAAGTGCTCTATTGGAGATTGTTACAAGACAATTCCATAGTCATGAAGTCTCACATTCAAAGTACATTCCTTTGAACATTCTTCTTGCATAGAAGTTTAATCTAGACATAGATTCTTAACGTCCAACTCCCAATAAAGAAACATTTCCATATTTGCCATATGACAACTTATTCTAAATAGAGTCTTATCTATTCATAATAAAGTCAATATGGTCCATCCATTAGTATACTTCCAACTGTCCACAAGCGACCAATCTTTGGCGAACCATAGATTGTCCTTGACAGTTGTTTAATTATTTTAGTCAAATCCGGTTCTATTCCCTTTTTCCCTCTAAATGCCCTAGGCATTTGGAAAATTTTAGAACGGTCGAATATTACAGCATATGCAATCGATCCTATACCCGAAGTGTATGGGATACGATTCATAATGAAAAACGTGATACTTTACCAGTTTCTTGCTATAATATTGTCATAATATTTCTATTTGCCGTGTTCTCAAAATTCGAACTATGAAGAGGGATGCCGTAATCATAGTCGAACTTTGAGAATGCAAATAATAAATATATCCTTGACTAAATTCAATTAAAATTTCTCGATCTAAGCTTTTAGATTGGAAACGAAGTACAACATTCTCTCCCTTAATTATGGAAAAAACAACTTTTCAACCCCTGCAACTTTGCAAAGTGAAACTTTTGTTTTTTCTATAATTAATATTGCCAACTTGCAATACTTAAAATAACAATAATCATGCTCCCACTAACATGATGATTATATCCATTCCAGCATAACATTTATACTCCCACTAGCTTTGACACGTATTCAGAAAACAGTTGGACTCCTAGAAGACAATACTTATTGACTTCCAAAGTTCATATTTCCAATACGATGTGCTTCGATAAGCCTTTATCTAAGCTTCTCAAACTCACACACCTTTCCTTAGACAGCTCACATGTGTGTCTCAACTAATTCAGAACTTATATTACTAAGTCCCAAATGTTCAGACTAATTGCCAAATCTCACAATTCGAACTATGAAGAGGGATGTCGTAATCATAATCGAATTTGAGAATGCAATTTACATAATCACTATCACCTTAAAATCTCTCTTAGTGAAAGCGTTTCCTCACAATCATTTTCATGAAGGAGATAAACCTTATGACACTTAGATTTTATGGTGCATGTGTTCCTATCCATGAAAATTTGTCATAAGCATAATCATAAGATAATGTTTGTGACGAATTCAAACTCTTATGGACAGAACTTGTTTATTCTTAATTTCTTGCCATCAAGGGTCCCACCATTGCTTCCAAGTTATTTAGCAGTTCACCTATGCCAGTCAATGTACTTTCATTGGACAAGGTGTTTGCCCTTATGCAGCCAATTGAGAACTCGTAGAACTCATATGCATAAGTAACTTTACTGGAATGGCATAGAAATAAAATTTTGTCAACACGATAGGTTATAAACCTCAAGTCGTGTGCTAGTGTTTAATAGGTTTACTTCTTGATTTGTTCTTGAAACTTTTCAAGATCTTTAGACTCCCACCGACCTCTTGACATATTAGATTCTCTTATCAAGAGACATTTCCTGACAAAACAAATATCCAAGAGTTAGTGTGTGTCTATATCAAGACAAAACCTACACGCAATTCAGTACTAGTTGGTCTTTGTCTTATTCAAGACATCACAACTTACCAAAATATGCAAGTGTAAGAAAATTCCTACTTAAGATTATGTCACTCAAGCCACAATCTTGGAGTATGACTCTAAGACTTGATTTTGGAACGAAGTACGATATATCTTATTGACTTAACCATTTCAACAATTCTCCATTCCTCTTCTTAGCCAAACCAGTGCGCTAAGGTATCCTTAGAGATTAAATTGTGTTATGGTTCTTACGATTACCAAGACGATCACAAAACACGATACAAAAGTACTCTCCCTTCTTCTTAGATTTGAGAAACCTTTTATCTTTTTGCCTTCATTGGTTCTACTTATTCGTTCTGCCATTCATTGAAACTTTTTCAATGATTCAGAATTACACTTAATCTTGTAAGTATAACCACATTTACTAGACCTTGAGTAAATCATGACGAATAATGTCATTATTTATGGTGGACTTGACTAGTACACAACATTGTGTACTAGTTCCTTTAGTCCTTCACTTGACTCACATACTTATGTGAAAAAGGAATTAGTCTTAATTACTTAAGTCCCGAGATTTCCATACATCATACAATACAAGTTGTATGATTCCAAGTTTCTGTCCAATTGAAACTTAGGCGATGGGAATCTTTCTTTACTTAGAAAATTATGACACTACCATAAATAACATAACTAAGAATCACGTCCATTTCAACATTGCTAATAATAGAAATACACAAACATTAATTTTTCATACATGTCATTGCAAGGATAAATAAATAAGACAAAATCAAAATTTATTTTATTGCAGAAAAATTTGTCCTTACAACGCAACTCAAATGAAAAACTATGCTATTACATTTCTTAGCAATCTATCCTAACTCTAAAGTAGCAGCTCAAAAAAAATCCGATCTTTGAATCCATGCGATCGAAATCCATTTCTTCACGATCAGATTCAACACGCTTCTTCCTTTAAGCTTCCTCTCTTTTCTTCAATTCTACAAAACATCAAAAATGTAATCTTATCACATAATGTATCAAGAATAAAAAAAATAGGAACTTATAGAGTTAGTTAACGGATTTTACCTGAAGTAGAGCCATACGTCTTGACTCTCCCATCTCTTAGATCTCTCAGGTAGACAGGGCAGCTTCGTCTCCAATGCCCCTTCTCTTGGCAATAAAAGCAAATTGACTCTTTTGGAACAGCACACGGAACTACTTCAGACTTTGCCTTTCTCTTATGATCAAACTTTTTGACCATGGCATGCCTTTCGTTGCCATTGCCTATGTCCATAGAGGTTTGGAAGGTATATCCACCAATCAACTTTGCTTCTTCAGTGCGCCAAATCATTGCTGATTCAGCAGCAACAAGCAAATAGGTGAGATCGATGAGGGTCACGTCGTGGTCTATCATATAGTACTCTCTTACGAACTCACTATATGAGTCAGGAAGCGACTGAAGAACCCAGTCAACAGCCAGCTTCTCACAGACAACGACTCCCAACATTCTTAACCTATCAATGTGTGACTTCATCTCTAAGATGTGTGCACACACTGACTTTCCTTCATCATGTTTACTTGCCAAAAAGGCTTGAGTGAGCTTGAACTTTTCAAGCCTTTGAGCTCGTGGGTTAGGGAGAACAATAGGGGGAGGTGGAGGAAGTGAAGCATGATCTCTTGTTCCTCGATCGAATCGTGGAATATCATCTTCATGTGGAAAGCTTGTTCCACGGGATTTGGGAAGACCATAGTTTTCATACTTTGACATCTACAAAACGGGAGAAAATTCAAGTTATTTGATTGATTGAGTCCTTAATAAAACACCCAAATGAGATATTAAGGCTAGGACCCAACACAATACTCTACAACTTTGGAGAAGGATGCCGTAACCCAAATTGCAGAACATTTGAAGGTAAGTGAATGACGATTCACTAATTTTCCACCATAAAAAACGAAAAAGAGATTAAGTTTTAAATGTATTGAAAACTCCTAGATCCTTTGAGATTCATTGAACTTTTCAATGGCATGTTTAAATCTCGATATGCCCCTCGATGTGTGACTGGGATGCCGAGGATCACAAAACAGGGTGTGAATAACCATGCAAACTTACATGGTGCCCCAATGTTACAGTCATATATTCGATGTGCCGGTTAACCACACACGCTCCACCGAACTATGAAAAACATCGAGTCACCCTTTGCTACCTTTGCTTAGAACCCATTTAGTGTGCCGGTTAACCACACATGCTCCACTAACGTCTTAGCAAGGGTACAAAGTGTAATTTCATGGAATTGCATCAAATTCACTTTTGCCTAAAGTAACTAAGATTGAGAATTTTGTAAAAACATTTAGTTACTTCATTATACTTTTAATGGAAAGGGTTTGCCCTATCCAACCCGTTCGGCTAACGACCCTCCACCAATCAAGGAAGCGGTGGGTGAGAGTGGACACCCATTAAACGGCCATTTTATAGGCCATAACTTTATACCCCCCCCCCCCTTATAGATCGGATTCGTGAATGAGGCCTACTAACGGTAAGACTAGCAATTTAATTTCTACATATATAATATTAGACTTTTAATGTTATATATAGTATAAGGGTGTATTTTACACTTTTAAAATACTAGGTGATCTAATTTAATAAATTACACTTTTAATTTAATTAAATGTAAACCATATCACTATGGATTTATTAACTCTCTTTTAATTATACACTTAATTAATTTAATAAAACCATAAGGGTGCAATTTGAACTTTTTCAAAAATTAGTGTTTTAGAATTTAACATTTTAAAATTAAACTTTTAATTAAAATTTAAATTCCAAAACTTAGGGGCAAGTTTTGAAACATTTCAAATCATTAGGGTTTAGAATTTAAATATTTCAAAATTAAACTTTTTAATAAAAATTTAAATTCCAAAACTTGAGGGCAAGTTTTGAAACCTTTCAAAACTATTAGATCAAAATACAAATAAGGCAATTAAACAATTAATTAGTGATTATCTAATTATGACCTAATTCAATTTCATGCAAGATAATGATCAAATAATCCAAAAAATTAACATTTATCATATAAGGAAGTAAACATTTGATTAATTTGAAATTATCTTTTATTTTGGTAAGGATAATCATCCAATATCAATAAAATTCGTAATTTATCAATAAAAAACGATTTGGCAATTATCCCACAGCAAAATAGGCATGAAATCCCGAGAATCCCTCTTTCTGGTAGCATGACTCGCCAAGTTCCCATAGGGACTCACCGAGTTCATCCTACTCGACGAGTTCACTTTGGGACTCGACGAGTTCACTTTGGGACTCGACGAGTTTGTCAGTCAGAGGAGCAAAAAATTGATTTTCTAAGCATGAATGAAACACAAAGCATCAATACAATAGAAACCAATCAAGGCTCTGATACCACTGATGGGTTTTATACAAAAGAACATCTTATGTGCTCATGCAAACCCTAATGCTTGGATCTAGGTTTCTCTATTGTACATGCATTCATCCAAGACTTTAAAACCCTAGATCTAGCATGTGATAATCGATATTAACATAAGAATAGGGTTTAGATATTACCTTGATCGTTATGTAGCAATAACAATCTCAATTTCTCCTTGTAATTTGCTTCTGAAAGCTTAGAGTCACAAGTGTCACTCCTCTAATGGCTCACAAACACCAAGAGCAAGAGGATGACTTGGGAGAGGAGAAGGAGGCACCAAAAAACGTCCAAGAAACCCTAAGGAACACTTTGCCACGTTTTTGGGTGCCCAAGGGGTCATTATATAGTGAGACTATTAGGGTTATCAAATAAGGAAACCCTAATTTGACTGCTTAGGCTCCAAGCAGCCCATGGACTCCCTCCTTAGAAGCCTTGGACGAATTCTAATGGGTTTCCCCATATATTTCATCCACTCCAACTTCTATGGAGTCCATTAGCCCATTTATGCAACTATATTATAATTACAATATCAGTCCCCCAAGTTTAATTAATCTCTTTTAGCCACAGAATTAATTTCTTAATTAATTCTTGTCTAATATTAATTAAACTATATGATTTCTCTTTTAATATATTATTCATATAATATATTAATAAATCATAATTAATCTCTTTCTCCACAAATCATCCTATCAAGTTGCTTTGGTGAAGGCAACCCAAAAGGACCATGCTCACAATCGGGTCAAGTACATACCAAAATAGTTATGGACTTAGACACTAATCCAACAGAAACCCTAGCCGATTTCTGCTTATCCTTCTCCTCATTCTTTGTTTGTGGTGTTTGTGACTCCATTAGAGGTGCAACGCTTGAGGAACTAAGCTCTTAAAGGTCAAGGTCAAGGAAAGGATTGCTTGTTATTACTAGTTAACAAGAAAGGTATTCTTCTAACCCTAGTTTATTCATTGAATCCGAAAATTGTATGCAAGTTTAGGGTTCTTGCTTTGGAAAATTGATTTGCATGTATAACTTGAGAAAAACCTAGATCCAAAGCAGAGGAGTACGTCCTCGACAAAGAGCTCAAAGAGATAGATGAAACCAAAGCTTCTGCTGAACAAATAGCTGAGTATAGGGCTCACGAAAAGGACGCGACAAAGGTGTCGTGTATAATGGTAGCCACTATGACTCTTGAGCTGCAGCGGTTCTACGAGGACTACTGGCCTTATTACATGTGCCAAGATTTGATGGAAAAGTACCATCAAAGCGCGCGTCAGGAAAGGTACGAGATTGCCGCCTTATTGATAACAACCAAGATGAAAGATGGAGAGTCCATCACGAGCCACTTGCAAAAATGCAAAGGTATGTGGATCGTCTGCTCAAGTTGAATGTCAACTTTGATGAAGAGTTAGCGATTGATATAACCCTACACTCTTTATCTCATTGTTATGATCAGTTCAGGATGACTTATCATATGAATAAGGAGGAAGTCACCTTGAGCAAACTTCAAGGTTTGTTGAGAACTGCTGAAAGTGGACTTAAAGGCAAAGTTGTCGAGTCCACCCCTACTGCTGCTGCCCCCGTCCTCGCTATAGGACATGGAAAATGGAAGAAGAGGAAAGCTCCCTTTAAGAGACACAAAGGAAAGTCCCATGATGGATCCTCTTCAAATGGATCCAAAGGTAAAGCCGGTTCTGCCACACCCTCATCCGATCCTAAAGAAGCAACATGCTTCTACTGTAACGACAATGGGCATTGGAAACGAAGCTGACCGAATACTTGCAGGACATCAAGGATGGGAAGATAAAGCCCTCCTTCGCAGGTATTTATACCATTCAATCTAATAACTCATCACATGCTAGTTCTTAGGTCCTTGATACAGGATGTGGTTTTCACATTTGTTCTGATTTGCAGGGGATAAGAAGAAGTATGGATGTGGAGCATGGGAAGATGAACCTGATAATGGGAAATAGGAAATCGTCGTCTGTCACCAAGATCAGGATTTACTCTTTAGTGCTTAGTAGTGGGTTAGGGTTAGATTTGAATGAATGTTGCTACTTGTGGCATTGTCGTCTTGGACATGTCAACAAGAATTGATTTGCATGTATAACTTGAGAAAAACCTAGATCCAAAGCATAGGAGTACGTCCTCGACAAAGAGCTCAAAGAGATAGATGAAACCAAAGCTTCTGCTGAACAAATAGCTGAGTATAGGGCTCACGAAAAGGACGTGACAAAGGTGTCGTGTATAATGGTAGCCACTATGACTCTTGAGCTGCAGCGGTTCTACAAGGACTACTGGCCTTATGACATGTGCCAAGATTTGATGGAAATGTACCATCAAAGCGTGCGTCAGGAAAGGTACGAGATTGTCGCCTCATTGATAACAACCAAGATGAAATATGGAGAGTCCATCACGAGCCACTTGCAAAGGACGCAAAGGTATGTGGATCGTCTGCTCAAGTTGAATGTCAACTTTGACGAAGAGTTAGTGATTGATATAACCCTACACTCTTTAGCTCATTGTCATGATCAGTTCAAGATGACTTATCATATGAATAAGGAGGAAGTCACCTTGAGCAAACTTCAAGGTTTGTTGAGAACCGCTGAAAGTGGACTTAAAGGCAAAGTTGTCGAGTCCACCCCTACTGCTGCTGCCCCCGTCCTCGCTATAGGACATGGAAAATGGAAGAAGAGGAAAGCTCCCTTTAAGAGCCACAAAGGAAATTCCCATGATGGATCCTCTTCAAATGGATCCAAAGGTAAAGCCGGTTCTGCCACACCCTCATCTGATCCTAAAGAAGCAACGTGCTTCTACTGTAACGACAAGGGGCATTGGAAACGAAACTGCCCAAAATACTTGCATGACATCAAGGATGGGAAGATAAAGCCCTCCTTCACAGGTATTTATACCATTCAATATAATAACTCATCACATGCTAGTTCTTGGGTCCTTGATACAGGATGTGGTTTTCACATTTGTTCTGATTTTTAGGGGCTAAGAAAAAGTAGGGATGTGGAGCATGGGAAGATGAACCTGATAATGGGAAATAGGAAAACGTCGTCTGTCACCAAGGTTAGGATTTACTCTTTAGTGCTTAGTAGTGGGTTAGGATTAGATTTGAATGAATCTTGTTTACTTGGAAAGATGACTAAATCACCTTTCACTGGTACTTGTGAAAGAGGTGAGGGATTGTTGGATCTCATACACATAATGTGTGTGGGCCCTTTAGATCCACCACAAGGGATGCTAACCGCCTCTATGTTACCTTCACCGACGATTATAGAAGATATGGGTATATCTACTTAATCAAGCACAAGTCGGAAACCTTTGAAAAGTTCAAAGAGTTTAAACAAGAAGTGGAGAATCAATTGGGCAGGAAGATACAGATGCTCTTATCTGATACGGGTGGTGAGTATCTTAGTATTGAGTTCCACGACTATCTTAAGGAATGTAGAATTATTTCACAATTGACGCCACCTAGGACACTGCAACTCAATGGTGTGGCTGAGATGCGCAATCAAACCTTGTTGGACATGGTTCGTTCCATGATGAGTCGAGCTTCGTTATCTATCTCATTTTAGGGGTATGCCTTAGAGACTGTCGTCCATATCCTTAATCTAGTCCCAACTAAGAAGGTTGCCAAAACACCTCATAAGATGTAGACAGTGAAGGTTCCCTCGTTGGAACATATCAAGGTTTGGGGTTACGAGACTTTCATAAGACGAGAGACTTACGACAAGATTGAACCTTGCAGTGAGCGGTGTATTTTCATCGGCTACCCTCATAAATCTTTTGGATATATTTTCTACGGACCTAGTGAAAACGTGGTATTCATAGCAAGGAGAGGGGTTTTCTGCGAGAGAGAACTCATATGCCAATAGGACAGTGGGAGGCAAATTGATCTTGAAGAGGTTCAAAAGTCAAGTGACAAAGGAACATCTAACACTAGCACTCAACCTGAGGAGGAAACTCATGTTGAACCAGTTGACGAGTCCTTACCTCTAAGACGTTCCAGTAGAGTTAGTGTTCCACCTGTGCTGTATGGTTTCCATATAACTTCTGAAGGTGATACATTTATCAGTGACAGTACACTGATAAATTTGGATGAGCCTAACAACTACAAGGAAGCCATAGCGGGCCCAGAGTCTGCAAAGTGGAAGAATGAAATGGACAGCAAGATTTATTCCATGTATGACAATCAAGTTTGAAACTTGGTTGACAATGTACCGGGTCATAAGACGGTCGGGTGCAAGTGGATCTTCAAGAAGAAGACTGACATGGATGGGAATGTGCATACGTTCAAGGTACGACTGGTTGCGAAGGGCTTTACTCAAACCCCAGGGGTTGACTATGATGAGACCTTCTCACCAGTGGCCAAGATCAAGTCTATCAGGGTTATGTTGGCTATCGTTGCGTTTCATGGTTATGAAATTTGGCAGATGGATGTCAAAACTACCTTCCTTAACGGGAAGCTGGATGAAGATGTTTACATTTGTCAGCCAGAGGGTTTTGTAGATGCTAAATATCCTAACAGAGTGTGCAAGCTTGAGAAATCCATCTATGGATTAAAGCACGCGTCTCGCAGATGGAATCTTTGTTTCGATGAGAAAGCCAAAGAGTTTGGATTTTCGAGAAGTGAGGATGACTCCTCTGTGTATGTCAAGGCTAGTGTGAGTATAGTTAGCTTTCTAGTTTTGTATGTTGATGACATACTACTCATAGGAAACGATATCCCGACCTTGCAGGAGGTTAAGTCCTGGATTGGGAAGTGTTTCGCTATGAAGGATCTAGGAGAAGTTGCTTATATTATGGGGATAAGGATTTTGAGAAATAGAAGTAGGAGACTAATAGGACTTAGTCAAAGTACTTACTTGGACAATGTGCTAAAACGTTTTAGCATGGAGAATTCCAAGAAAGGGGAACTGCCAATCCAAAGCAATACCAAGTTGAGTAAGACTCAGAGTCCGAGTACCGATGCTGAGATAACGGAAATGAGTCGAGTACCATATTCTTCCATCGTTGGCTCGATCATGTATGCTATGACATGTACTGGCCATGATGTGGCTTTTACGTTGAGCATGGTTAGCCGATATCAAGGGAACCTGGGTAGAGCTCATTGGACAGCATGTAAGAACATTCTTAAGTACCTGCGAATGATTAAGGACTAGGTCCTTACACTTGGTGGGAGTGATGACTTGAGAGTGATAGGGTATAGTGATGCCAGCTTTCAGACCGACTGTTGTGACATAAGAACATGGTTTGGCATGCGGAATTAAAGTTTGCACAATGAACATGGTGATTTGGGTGTTCAAGAGATGTATTGATTGTATATGGTGTTACACAAAAAGGATCTAGATCTAGACTACATAAATAACACACACTTACATACTCACTTTTACATCTCTCAAGCACACCTCTACAAGTGGACTAAACCCACCTTATATAGAGGTGTTTACATGTCTCTCTCTCACTCTCTATCTCTCATGTATCACAAGGCTAATACTCCACATGCAAGTGGGTCTTACAAAAGTCAAACATTACAAAGTCATTCATGGAAAACTTTGTACCCCAACATTCTCCCCCTCAAAGTTAGGAATGAATGACCCACTTCAAATCTTCCAAAATCGAGCAACTACACGATCCGAGCCTCAAAGGTGACACATGTTGAAACAAACTTCAATCTTCAATTCTTCCATGATTCTTCAATTTGGGCTCTAGGATGTGAGACCATACAAACCGAGCATCAACGAATGATCACGAGCTTCTCAAACTCCAAATTGATCACCAAAAGTTGAGCACAAAAGCACACTCCAAAAATCTTCAATAAAACCAAACCCATTTCGAAAATAAATCATTTTCGAACTTCCAATTGCATCGTTTCGTAAGCTTCAAAAATTCAAGGTCACTTCGGTCGTCAAATCCGCGTAATATGAAAAATTCAAGTTCGAATTTCCATATAAATTTCTCCCCCTTTTTATAATCGAAATTTGATTATAAAACCTTCAAGGAAAGAGAACGTCCTCTATTCGTAATTTTTCGTGTTAAAACTCCCCCTTAACATGTGGCATAAACTTTGTGCTTCAATCCGGAAATTCCAAAAAATAATCAATTTTTAGCTTCGTTCACGGATTGCCTTTGACAAAATTTCTCAAAAATGGGTAGAAATTATCAATTTCAAAATTCTGCAGTGACCCGGTGCGCCCAAAACAGCAAAATATGCAAAACTATCCCCCTTTTCCAAAGCTGGGTAGAAAGCGTCAATTTGCACAAACTGCAGGGGCTTGAAATGGATTTTCTTCAATTTTCAGCAAAAACAATCATTTTTCGAATTTGGGTATGAACCGCCAAACATTCGAAGCCTCAGGGACTATTTTCGAAAATTCTGTCTTTGTGCACCAAACATACGAAGAATCACCCCAAACATACGAAGCTTCAAAAATTTTCGAATTTGGGTGAAAAGTGTCAAACATATGAAACTTGGGTTAATTTTCGAAGTGTCAAATATTCGAAGGTTCAGGGACTGAATTTGAAACTTTTTGCCATTTGTTCAAATCATACGAAAATGTGATAATCATACGAAGAGTTTTGAAAAGGTGCCAAACAGTCGAAATTTCAGGGGCCATTTTCATAACTTTGGGTTTCTTTTTCAAAACACACGAAATTTCAATCCTTTCAAACGTACAAAAAACTTTTCTCTCTCCTCTTTGTATGTTCATCTGCCCATTTTCTCTCTCCTCTTCGCATGTTCATCTGCCCATTTTCTCTCTCCTCTTCGTATGTTCATATGCCCATTTTCTCTCTCCTCTTCGTATGAAACTTCATCTTCCCCAATCAAACGAAAAATTCTCAGCATACGAAGCATACGAATCCTATCCAGTGAACACTAACATCTTAATCATTCATTCACTGAATCGAAATTTTTTGTTCGTTCAACTGCAACTCAACATCAAGTCTTCGCACATTACTACTCTCTGCTCGTTTTATCCTTTCGTTCCTTAATCATGTAAAGCCCTGGACATCAAAACAACCAACTCCAACCCATCGATCATATAACCAAGGCTTCGAAACATTTACTTATTGATATAACAGATCGACATTCAAGTCTTCGAATCTTAACCCAAATCGATCATTAACATCCAAATCAACAATCAAAATAACGATTATCAATTTCTCGGTCACTTCCCAAATCTTCAGTCCTTCGATATTAGCCTTGTTATTAAACCTAGTCGATCCCAAATCGATCATAACACTCATAATGAAATCAAAATCGACTTCGTTTAATTCTTCTATCTGTCTTCGTCCAATCAGACACCAAACATCCAATCTAGACACAAATTGAAATCGACTTCAACATCGAGTCACACCATCGACCGTCAATACCAAAAAAAATTGATATCACAGACTTCGACTATGAACTACCAAAACATCAAGCCTTTAATTCCAAACCAAACTCGATTTCATTCAACCCTTTTATCATGGACTTTAAATCAAGTTTGATTCCAGTTTGTTCTTTAAGCTATCTCCTTCGAACATCGATTGTCAATACCAAATCGAAATTCAACGACTTTGATACTCAATGCTTCTTCCAACATCTACCATTGATCTAATCATTCTCAAAAATTGAAACAAAATTCACAGATCTAGAACCAAGAATTCGATTTTGACTTTTCTCATTTGACTTTTGAAATACAAACAGATTGACAATCAAATATACCACATGCTTCTGTCCTTCGATTTCCAAGTTAAGATCAGAAAAAGACGCACATTAAAATACAAAACAAAGATTGATCATATGATTATTAGTGAGAAATCGATTTGAGAATGAGTAAAACCACTAGAATTACGAATTGATGATATCAAGAGAAAAACATGTTTTAATTCTTCTTTAGAACACAGATTCGACCACAATAATCTCAATCGATTTCAAGAACACTTTGAATTTTCTAATAGATTTGATCGTCATCAACAATCTTCAAGAAAAGTTTACTGAAAGATAAAGAATTAAAATGACGTCTCATTTGGATTTAGGCTAGACTGAAACATTCAATGAACAGTTATGGATTGATTATTGGGCTTATGAAACAAAATTTGATGGAATGTGAATAAATTGGGCTTGAAACTGGATTGAGTGAACAGTAAACTGATCAATGTTGATTTTGTTTTTGGTTTGAATTTGATCTAAACAAAAATTAATTGGATCATCAATGAGGTTTTTCAAGAAAAATTTGATCCAGCGAGTCAAACAATCACAAATCAAAAAACGCAACGCACGATTTCAATGAAATTAAGAGAGATCATAGAGAGAGACTCACCAAAAATTGCTTCAGTTGTGACAAATGTTGCCAAACCGAGAATTGTTCTTCAAAAATCACGTTGATCTTGAAGACCTGCTCTGATACCAATTGTTGTGACATAAGAACATGGTTTGGCATGCAGAATTAAAGTTTGCACAATGAACATGGTGATTTGGGTGTTCAAGAGATGTATTGATTGTATATGGTGTTACACAAAAAGGATCTAGATCTAGACTACATAAATAACACACACTTACACACTCACTTTTACATCTCTCAAGCACACCTCTACAAGTGGACTAAACCCACCTTATATAGAGGTGTTTACATGTCTCTCTCTCACTCTCTATCTCTCATGTGTCACAATGCTAATACTCCACATGCAAGTGGTTCTTACAAAAGTCAAACATTACAAAGTCATTCATGGAAAACTTTGTACCCCAACACCGATAGAGATAACTTCCGCTCTCAGTCGGGTTGGGTATTTACCCTAAATGGGGATTTATTTATGAATAAAGCTTACTATCTCGTGTCTATTGTTTACTATTGTTTCACTTTTTCATGTTTTACTTCCAGAATAATTAGTTTGTTAAAATTATCCGCAGTCGATCATACTTTGGGAGTAAGTTATGAGGTTAGACTGTCATGAATTGGTTTGTAGATTGTCTAAGTGCTTAGACATAACAAATGTTTGTTGCAACGTTCATGAGTGATTCTGAAATAAGATTTGATTATTGGATTAAACCTACGCTCATGTGAATCACTTCATGGAATTTATCACGAGTGATTGTGAGATGATAATATTGTATAATCTTTAAACCGAGATATATGAGTTGTTGTTTACAAATTGGTTGTGCATTGATAATGCGTAAACGCATCAGTAACTTGATGTTATAAAACGTGTTGTTGTGTATGATTTAATGAGTAAATAGTACAAGCATATAAGTCAAAATTTATCTGTTCCTTTTATCCTAAGAGGGTAAAAACGATATCTTGGGCCCCTCGATGATTTTGTGTTGACTTATGTGTCGGGCCCGGTCAGGACTGGATTGATGTGTTTAATTAAGTTCTATGTCAAACAAATCAGAAGTCGGGAAACAAACTATTGGAAATTGAGAATGATTATGTTCCATGTCTTTGTCCACATGATATCTTGCAGAACGGAGGATTATATGATCCCTTATCTAAAGGACGCGTCATTGACTAGGTCAGAGTTCGACAACGACTTTTGAGAGCTACGATTGCTAATCGGATTTGTAAGTCATACTTGCAGTTATAGTTATTAGACTTATCCAAGTGGGAGACTGTTGGATTAGGTGTCTAAGCTCATAACTATTATTCGTATGTACTTGACCCGATAGTAGTGTGGTCCTTTTGGGTTGCCTTCACCATAGCAATTTGATAGGATGATTTTGGAGAAAGAGATTAATTAATGATTTATTAATATATTATAAGAATAATATATTAATTGACAATTCATATTATTTAATTAGTATTGATCAGAAATTAATTTTGAATTAATTTAGTGATCAAAAGAGACTGATTAAATGAACGGGGACTAATTATGTAAATCAGTAATAGTTGTAGTTTGGTCTAATGGATCCTTTTGATATGGGGTAGACGAAAATCTATGGGAAGCCCATAGAGTTTTCGTCCAAGGCCTATCATGTGGGTCTGTGGATTGCTTAGGGCCTAAGCAAGGGAATTAGGGTTTCCAGTTGAAAACCCTAGCAGCCTCAACTATAAAAGGAACCCCCCCAGCCTCCAGTTTTCGGCCACTGCTTCCTTAGAATAAACCCTAGCTGATTTCTATCTATTCTTCTCCTCATTCTTTGCTTGTGGTGTTTGTGACTCCATTAGAGGTGCAACGCTTGAGGCACTAAGCTCTTGAAGGTCAAGATCAAGGAAAGGATTGCTTGTTATTACTAGTTAGCAAGAAAGGTATTATTCTAACCCTAGTTTATTCATTGAATCCGAAAAATGTATGTTGGTTTGAAGTTCTTGCTTTGGAAAATTGATTTGCATGTATAACTTGAGAAAACACTAGGTCCAAAGCAATTAGGGTTGCATGTGAACCATAAGAATGTTGTAATGCTCAAAACCCATCAATCGGTTGGCTCCTCCTGAGATGCAGGAGTTGTCTGCACAATTGCAGGAGCTGTTAGACAATGGATTCATTAGACCGGGCAATTCGCCTTGGGGAGCCCTGATTTTGTTTGTGAAGAAGAATGACGGATCCCATCAGATGTGTATTGACTACCGGGAGTTGAATAAGGTAACGGTGAAGAACCGTTATCCGCTCCCGAGGATTGATGATATTTTCGACAAACTTCAGGTTGCATCTTGGTTTTCCAAGATTGATTTGCGATCGAGATATCATCAGATGAGGGTCAGGGACGAGGATGTGCAGAAGACAACTTTCTGGACTCGTTATGGCCATTTTGAGTTCGTGGTGATTCCATTTGGGCTCACCAATGCTCCTGTCGCGTTCGTGGATCTCATAAACCGCATATGCAGACCGATGCTGGATCGGTCTGTGATAGTCTTTATTGATGATATATTGGTTTATTCCAATACGCAGGAGAAGCATGAGGAGTACTTGAGGGAGGTGCTGGAGACTTTTAGGAGGGATAGACTTTTCGCAAAGTTCTCCAAGTGCGAGTTTTGGTTGCGCGAGGTGCAGTTCTTAGGGCACCTTGTCAATAAGAAGGGTATTCTGGTCGATCCGGCCAAGGTCGAGGCCATGATGCAGTGGGAGGTTCCGAGGTCTCCATCTGAGATTCGGAGTTTTCTTGGTTTGGTGGGTTATTATCGGAGATTTATTCAGAATTTCTCCAAGATTGTTGTCCCATTGACGCGACTGACCAAGAAGTCGGTAGCATTGCGTTGGGGGCCTGAGCAGCAGACAACTTTTGAGACTCTTAGACAACGATTGTGCGAGGCGCCGATTCTGACCCTGCCTGAGGGTGTCGATGATTTTATGGTCTATTTTGATGCTTCAATCACGGGTTTGGGTGCAGTTCTGATGCAGCGGGGGCGTGTGATTGCATACACATCGAGGCAGCTCAAGCCTCATGATGCGAATTACCCGACACATGATTTGGAGCTGGGGATTGTGGTTTTTGCCCTCAAGATTTGGCGATATTACATCTATGGGGTTCGTTGTACTATTTACACGGACCACAAGAGCCTGAGGTATTTGATGGATCAGCCGAATCTGAATATGAGATAGCGTCGTTGGTTGGATATGGTGAAGGATTATGATTGTGAGATCATGTATCACCCGGGGAAGGCCAATGTGGTGGCCTATGATCTCAGTCGCAAGGCGGTCGCGGCTCTGATCAGGGATATATGTTTGAGGATGACAGTGATTACTCCGTTGATGGAACGGATTCGGGAATCTCAGGTCGAGGCTATGAAGGAGGAGCGCCGGAAGTGTGAGCGAATTATGGGTCAGGTGGCTTCCTTCGATTATGGTAGCCGTGGATTGTTGATCCTGCATCGGAGGATCTGGGTTCATTGAAGGTCAGACTCGTTTCTGCTATATTTTAGCATCATTTAGGGTCTGTTTGAGTGTTCTAAGCCTAGTACATTCAAGGTTTGGGTCTAGGGACGAGTTATTTTAAGTTCATCGGGTTTCATTCAAGCCAAAAACACCATCAAGAGGTGTGTACGGCCGCACACATGGGTGTACGGCCGTACACTCAAGGTGGCCGTGAACTCACCCCATGTGCATCATATTCTTTCCTTTTTCTTCAAGTGCTTTTAACCTTAGTGTATAACTAAGGTTGGAGAGATTGAATCGGTCTGGAAAACCACTCTCAAGGTGTGTACGGCCGTACACAGGTCTACGGCCGTACACCACCCTCTATATATATGTGTGTAGAGCTCATTTTTTCCTCTTTTCTCCTCCTCCCAACGTGATCACTCCCATTCTCTCTCAACTACCATCGGTTGTGAACACCCCAAGACTCCAAAAACGTAAGTGTTTCATCCTTAAAACTTGTTATACTTGAAAGACCTCTAGATCCAAGACTCAATTCTTCATGTTTCAGCATCACCTTCATGACATTGAAGGGTGTACAGCCGTAAACCCTTCATAGGTTGGCCGTACACACCCTAAAAGACCTCCAAAGTGAGATTTCTTCCCTTATCAGCTAGTTAGACATGTTAAAGCCTTGATTCTAACCTTGAAACACCATAAAACTCATGATCATCAAGAGTGTACGGCCGTACACCCTTTCTACGGCCGTACACCCTTGTTAGGATGATATCTTTGAACCTAGAATACTTCCCAGACATTCGTTACTCATTAGAACTCTAGAACCTTTGAATCCCTATGAATCAAGACCGAAATGTCACCTTTCTTGGAGTGTGTACGGTCGTACACTCATTGGCCGTACACTCTCTTGAGTGGCCGCAAACCACTTTAAGTCAATCGCATGTGATTGTAACACTTAGTTTCAAGTGTTTCCTAGTCCCTAAGGGTGTTTTCGTGCATGTTAGTTGTCCAAAACACTAATTAAATGCCCATATATACCATTATATGTCATTTAGGACTCGTTTGTGTCTCGGAAATTCATTCGTGGAACTACTCATCCTTACGCGAACCTTCATTCGAAACGCTTACTACAGGTGAGTTCATACCCCTATATTTTCCGAGTTTTTAATGTTTTCAGGGGGAGAATACAAGTAAAAGCACAAGTAATCTTGTGTTTAAAAATATAATTTGGTTTATTATATTTTCATATCACTAGTATACATTGAACATAGAAATTGCATACATGGTAAACATCGTCATTACTAGACAAGGAAACAGTTTTTCTAAAACAAAAAGCTTATGAACTCACCAGCTTTATGCTGATACTCTTTCAAAACCTACTTGTATTCTCAGGACATTAGTAGACAGGTACACGCACCGGGTTCAATAAGATGGAGCATAGTAGTTCGAGTCTTTACTTGTTATTTACTTTTGGAGTCAATCGTGTATGATTCAAATGTAATGTAATCACTATACTATTAATACAATGGTTGTTGTTGCTTTGATTACTATTATTCAATTGTTGTGATACTATACATGACGTCCTACGCCCCCTAACGTTTCCGCCGTTTCGGTTTGGGGGTGTGACAGATTGGTATCAGAGCATTGTTTATAGTGAACTTAGTATATCAACCAGTAAAAGATATACAACTATAAATACAATGGGGTCGGAGTGCTCTAACTAAAAGTATACTTTTAAAATATAAGTATCTTACGAGAAGTATACTGATAAGCATACATACTAAGAACAAGTTTCACAAATAAGAACAAGTAAGAACAAAACAAACAAAAGTATTTAAATGTTGGACACTACAGTCAAACCTAAGCAATTATGTAATCATATCTGGAATAAATATAACCTGATCAACTATATTTATTTGAGATACGACCAACATGTGTTTGGGAGTGATAGTGGTGTTACAACGAGTCTAAAACTTACATAACTCTATATACAAAGTATCCTTAGAACAAAACATAAAGATAAAATACTATAGGAGTATTTTAGACACTATAACAAACTTGAATGAGAACTAAAAGACCTTTACTGGCAGGTCTATAGTTGTGAATTGCATGCTTCCAGGGTTATATATAATTGGGATCTTATAGACTCAGAATTGGTGATCTACGCTCTACTACCTGTTCCTTGTTTGGTTGTGGTTTTGGAGTAGGATCACCTATTCGAAGGTCTATTTAATCTTGGTTATATACAGCTTTCATGCACTGCTTGACTATAGGAGGACCCAGTTTGGATCATCAATAACTATAAGAAGAAATGTTTACTTAATCTCATAGGATTCTTTAGACATCCCCATTCTCGCGCGAACAACCTATATAAAGATAGCCATTCTACTACAATCACCAACACAGGAATCAAAGAGGAACCGGAGAGGATTCATAAAGAGGGTTTCCTAGAAGGAATCATATGAGGATGCAAATCTTCCATCAAGAAGTGATGGAGATCTGTGGTAGAACCCGAAGCATGAACTACAGTGAATATCAGAACCATAAGAAAGCCCAGAAACAACAAACCCTCACAGCTGAATTCAGGACCATCATAACTAGGACATAAACCCCTCCCGAGGCGCGCAAGGTGGTAGAGCACCATATACGTCTTACTAATAATTAACTAACTAATATGATCTAGGGAGTTAGTGATTACACTGCTCACAACTATGTGTCAGGCTTATTGCCTTTATCATATCAGCTAAGTAACAGTAAACCGGATTTCCATAACTTCATTAAGAGGGTAGTCACTATCAAATTCATAAGTCTATGTTGCGTAGACCTCTGTTATGAATTGCTTCAAACGTCAGAACATGAAACACTCAGAACTAAGTTAACTTCGATTCAGAATACACTCGATTTGTAACATCTAAGGACTTACCCTCATTTCGTCTTTAAACCTTTTGGCAGCAAGATGCCACCGAAGAAGTCGAACAGAAACAAAAACAACGCACCACCGCCACCACCTCCTCAGTATAACCCGGTTGTCTTTCAGGCGACAGTAACAGTCGCATTGACAGCTGTCATAACTCAAATCAATGCAAGTGGTACCGGTGGATCGGGTAGTGGTACCAACAACTTTAACCACAGACACACAATGGAGTGCTCATCCAAAGACTTCATGATTTGTGGACCCAAATCCTTCAATGGAAATGGGGGAGTCATCGCCTTAATGCGATGGTTCGAGAAGACAGAATCGATTTTCGAGTTATGCGCGTGCCCCGAGGGAAGCAAAGTGAAGTTTGCTGCCTGCACCTTCTCTGACAGAGCCCTTAAATGGTGGAACAGCCATGTCAAGTCATTGACTCTTCCTATAGCAAACGCAATGGGCTGGGAAAGTCTAAAGGAAATGATGCTGGAAGAATACTGCCCGAGGGGCGAAGTACAGAAACTAGAGCATGAACTGTGGAATCTTACTATGGCAGGCTCAGACATAGAAGCTTACACCGACAGATTCAGCGTCTTAGTTGCGCTATGCCCGGGAATGGTTACCCCGGAGAGCAGGAAGGTAGGGAGGTACATTTGGGGACTGCCTTCTCCAATCCAAGGAAACGTATTGGCAGCAAAACCTCTTACATTCGACAGTGCCAAACACCTGGCCCAAACATTGGTGGACTATGGGATCCGCCAAGGCATAATGGACCCGGTTCAGGAGTCAACGAAAGGAAATAATGATAAACAAAGGTCTAAGAGCAGAAGGAAGAGACAATCAACACAAGAACCCTCCGAGGAACAACAGGCGGGTGCAACCTATGCTGCTACGACACCAACCACATCAACACCAAGTAGTCGTTACGCTGGAACCCTCCCTAAATGTAATAAGTGCAACTTCCATCATATCGGAAGGTGTCGGAAGTTGTATTGCAAGAACTGCCTCAGAAGGGGCATACCATTCGCTTCTGTAGGGCACCGGCACGACCAATCTCTCAGGTCCCATTTGAAGGTGTGAGTCAGACCTGCCACGAATGTGGTGAAACGGGACACTACATGAGAGATTGTCCATTGGTCAGGAACCCTGGTGACGAAGGAAGAGTGCTAATGATCACTGCAGGGGAGTCTACCCTGGAACCACCTGAGAACAGCGGTACGCCTTCCAACTCAAATCTTTTCCCAAACCTACATTTTCAAGGAAACCATCTCACGACTAAATTCTAACTATAATATTTTCTTCCTCGTCTAAACAAAGCACATAGTTTATGTAAAACCAAATACTCTTTCTGGTAAGCTATAATGACTTGGTGTAAACAGTAGGGCCATATATAATTAAGAACCAATAGACTTAGAGTGCGTGATTCCGCCTTATTGCCTGTTCCTTGTCTGGTTGTGGATTTAGGGCAGAGTCACTCAGTCGACCGTCTCATCCATCTTAATTATATATGACTTGTAGACACCAAGCGATTATAGAGAGACTGGATAGGGACCATAATATCAAGTATCATTCACTAGAACAATTTCTCAGTTAATACACTTAATACAGTACAAAACATTCACAATAGTAATAACAAGGTCAACACAGAAAGCACTAGAAACGTTCACACACAGATGCACTGGCGCCATAACGAAACACTCCTTCCGAGCTAACTTAACACGCAATCCTACGATTTCATCCCACTTAGTCTGACTGAGTCTGCGTTATACCAAACCCACGTGTCACCGAGGAGGCCCTTTGCCTTAAACCGACCGAATAACACAACTCTCATCACTCGTAACGACAAACTGGATGTGAACCTCGAAATTTCATCTCGCTTCAAACCCCGAAAATACTCATGCGAGGAGTATGGTATTCACCCGTAACCTTCCTTAAGCACCCTCAACAGACCATTTTGGAAACACCACTCGCGCAACAAGTCAAGTTCAAGCACAGAGGCTAGGGACAGATACAGTTAGCCTATAGATGGACCAGATATTAGTCCTATCATGAACTTCAGGACGAAGGTTGCTCAGAGCTACGAAAGAACCATCCTCATCCTTTTCCGAGTCCATGATTTGTATTCTATGCTTGAATTTCAGGACGAAATTCCCTCTAACGGGGGGGATGATGTGACAACCCGAAAATCTCTATCTCTAAGTTACCTCGATCATTGAAAGTCAGACTCGTTTCTGCTATATTTTAGCATCGTTTAGGGTCTGTTTGAGTGTTCTAAGCCTAGTACATTCAAGGTTTGGGTCTAGGGACGAGTTATTTTAAGTTCATCGGGTTTCATTCAAGCCAAACACACCATCAAGAGGTGTGTACGGCCGCACACATGGGTGTACGGCCGTATACTCAAGGTGGCCGTGAACTCACCCCATGCGCATCATATTCCTTCCTTTTTCTTCAAGAGATTTTAACCTTAGTGTATAACTAAGGTTTGAGAGATTGAATCGGTCCGGAAAACCACTCTCAAGGTGTGTACGGCCGTACACAGGTCTACGACCGTACACCACTCTCTATATATATATATGTGTGTAGAGCTCATTTTCTCCTCTTTTCTCCTCCTCCCAACCATGATCACTCCCATTCTCTCTCAACTACGATCGGTTGTGAACACCCCAAGACTCCAAAAACGTAAGTGTTTCATCCTTAAAACTTGTTATACTTGAAAGACCTCTAGATCCAAGACTCAGTTCTTCATGTTTCAGCATCACCTTCATGACCTTGAAGGGTGTACGGCTGTAAACCCTTCATAGGTTGGTTGTACACACCCTAAAAGACCTCCAAAGTGAGAGTTCTTCCCCTATCAGTTAGTTAGACATGTTAAAGCCTTGATTCTAACCTTGAAACACCATAAAACTCATGATCATCAAGAGTGTACGGGCGTACACCCTTTCTACGGCCGTACACCCTTGTTAGGATGATATCTTTGAACCTATAACACTTCCTAGACATTTGTTACTCATTAGAACTCTAGAACCTTTGAATCCCTATGAATCAAGACCCAAATGTCACCTTTCTTGGAGTATGTACGGCCGTACACTCTCTGGTCGTACACTCTCTTGAATGGCTGCAAACCCCTTTAAGTCAATCGCATGTGATTGTAACACTTAGTTTCAAGTGTTTCCTAGTCCCTAACGGTGTTTCCGTGCATGTTAGTTGTCCAAAACACTAATTACATGCCCATATATGCCATTGTATGTCATTTAGTACTCGTTTGTGTCTCAGAAATTCATTAGTGGAACTACTCATCCTTACGCGAACCTTCATTCGAAACGCTTACTACAGGTGAGTTCATACCCCTATATTTTCCGAGTTTTTAATGTTTTCAGGGGGAGAATACAAGTGAAAGCACAAGTAATCTTGTGTTTAAAAATATAATTTGGTTTATTATGTTTTCATATCACTAGTATACATTGAACATAGAAATTGCATACATGGTAAACATCGTCATTACTAGACTTGAAATCAGTTTTACAAAACATGTTAAAATACAAACATTACAAACACAGTTTTCAGAACAAAGGAAACAAACTTATAAATTATGAAATAAAAGATATTATTTTATAAGGATTCATAACAAAAAGGGTTTTCATAGTATTATTCGTGGATTCGTTGAGAGAGCCAGCAGTGTGAGACGCCTTGTAACCAGAGTCTCCTGGAGGGAGAGCGTGAGTTTGTGTATAAATGTATACGGGAGTGACAATCCCGCACCCTGACTATTAGCTACAGTCAACCTAGGGTGACAAACGTCATTTTTATCGACGTACGTCCGAGTACGTCGTATTGTTGATCGTCCATAGTATGGTTATAAGAATCCACAGGTGAAACAACGACTCGTTCACATAATAATACACCTAACAAACAGACATTAGGGTTAGTAACTATGTGATAAATTAGTATATTCACTGGGGTAATATGAAATTAACATCCAACTTGCAGTGGGATGTGTGATCTCTGCCTCATTTCCTGTTCCTTGTTTGGTTGTGGACTTAGGGCGGAATCACCCAATCGACTGTCTGTTCGATCTGGATTTCTATAACTCGTATGTACTAAGTGATCGCATGGGGGTATTCACACTACGACATTCACACTACGGTATTCACACTACGATTTTCATACAAAGGTTTTCATACAAAGGTATTCATACAAAGGTTTTCATATTGGTTTTCAAACAGAACAATGCTTAACAACATAAGTATGGTAGATGCTTATACTATTTGGGTTGGAACAGATAATTCAATAACTTACACTTAGGGAAAATATAGGATTTTCCATGTTAAACATTAGTACTTTACAAACAAGCGGTTATTCATTTCACTCATGCACATTCATTAATAATTCTGTAATTCCTTAGTTTATACATCCAGGCTATGTGTGAAGAATATCTGACAAACCATGGAATGTGTGGTTTCCGCCTCATTTCCTGTTCCTTGTTTGGTTGTGGACTTAGGGCAGATCCACACAATCAATCGTCTGTTCGATATTGGTTTATATATAGCTAGTATGAGCTAAGTAATTATAAAAAGAATTGGTTAATCATACATTCAATAAGAAAATAATGGATTTTCTTGAGGAACACTTTCAACAGATATTAAAGGACCAATACAGTTAAATTTGTAAGTATCCAGTGAATACTTCAAGATTATGTACATGAGGATCCGACAACCAGTGGAATGTGTGGTCTCCGCCTCTTTTCCTGTTCCTTGTTTGGTTCTGGGCTTGGGGCAGAACCACACAATCGAGTGTTTGTTCGAACTGGATTGTATATGATTTATATACACTAAGTACTCGCAAGAGGAACTGGTAAGAATCATTTTTACTTAACATTCATTACATTAGAAAATATAAGGTTTTCTGGAGAAACATAACGTACTTTTCAAATGGACAAAGAAACAATTTTCTAAAACAAAAAGCTTATGAACTCACCAGCTTTATGATGATACTCTTTCAAAACCTACTTGTATTCTCAAGACATTAGTAGACAGGTACACACATCGGGTTCAAGAAGATGGAGCATAGTAGTTCGAGTCTTTACTTGTTATTTACTTTTGGAGTCAATCGTGTATGATTCAAATGTAATGTAATCACTATACTATTAATACAATGGTTGTTGTTGCTTTGATTACTATTATTCAATTGTTGTGATACTATACATGATGTAACGACCCAATTTTACCAAGAAAATTTTCATTTTTAGTTAATCAAAACCAATCTCGTAAACCATAAAATCCCAAAACATTTGTTTTCAAATCAACATTCATTACATCATTGTTTTCCTTTTTAAAACATCAGAGGGTCCCAAACACATCAAAAAGATAGATAAAGTGCACGCCACGTCATCACGCCTTGCCCTTGCCCTTAGGCTCAGAAGTACCTGAAACAAATCAACAACCTGTAAGCAAAATGTTTAGTGAGTTTCCCAGAGCATACCACACACATTCACATACACATATCCTGATAGCTAAATAAGCTATAAACATGCCACAGAAACTATGCAATATGATTCAACAAGAATGCCACGGGCTACCCCACATGGTCTTTACCTAGGACTGCCATAGGCTACCCCACATGGTCTTATATCCATTGCCACGGGCTCCCCCCGGGGTCTTCCATGCCAACATAATATCACATAACATATCAATTCATAAATGAATAACACACACATAACATGATCACATAATGGGCCGGCCTTGGTGTCGTGGACCCATAGGTATGGTGAGAAGACTCACCTCCGTCCGATGAATACAAATATTGCCCTCCTAATAATCCGCAACCTCCCAAGCTAAATAATAACAATAATAATACTATCAATGATAAGACCTTAAATTACCCAAGGAAAGGCCCAACCTTCAAACTCTACCCCCAAGGCCCAATTACCCTTTTATTGCAAATGGACCCTAAAATCCAAGTCCAATATCCTTAATGGGCCCCTTGGCCCAATAAGGCCCAACCAATAAGTCCTCGGCCCAAACAAATGAAAAGGCCTCAATCTTACAGAGTCCAATCAAGCTCAACAGCCAAATGAGGCCCAAAACAGCTTAGGGCCCAACTGAGCTACGTACGCCCAACATACCTCCCTGGTACGCGCAGCGTACTGAAGGTCTAGCGACTACGCGCTGCGTACAGACAGTTACGCCCAACGTACAACCGTATTAAGCACTTTTCCCATTAAGTGCTTAATGCTCGAATCCCTCACGTCCAAAAGCTAGATCTATGTCTGAAAAGATGTCCTAAGGCATAAAGTTGGCAACTTTATGCCTTGCATGTCTCATACACACCCAACCACTCCATTAAGACCTTTCCAAGCTCTTTTACCCATGCATGAGGTCAAATCTCTCATCAAGCTTCCATTTTTATACTTCTAAATGACTAGGGGACCTCAGATCTGACTTTCATATCAAAAGGGAAGGCCTAACTCAACAAAAGAGGTCCAAAGTTCATGAAAGGGACAAACCACCAAAACCCTAGCTAGATCTAAATATTAGAAAGGAAAGATGCAAGCTTTTTACCTCCAGAAGCTTTGCAAGACGCTTTTGGTGCAGGATCTTGAAGCACCCACTTGATCCAAGCTTGCTTGACCACCCCTTCTTCTTGAATTACACACAAAAAGGCCACAAATGCACTCTTTAAGGCTTAAGAATGATCTCACAAGGTTTCCAGGAGTATATGGACGTTCTAAGGCTGTGGAGGCTCTCTAGGGTTTAGTCCAAGGAAATTAAGGTTGTTTAAATAGGCCTCAAGTCCGGATATTTAGGGTTTGCGACCCTGGCGCGTACGCCCAGCGTACCTTGATTCCTCCGCGACCACTTCCATGGAGTACGCTAAGCGTACACTTAAGTACGCCGAGCGTACTTAAGGGACCATTTATGCAAATATTATAATCCTTAGGGTTTTAAGACTTACCATAATTTTGGATGTTACAACTCTCCCCCACTTGGACTAGACTTCTCCCTCGAAGTCCGTGGCTGAACACAGATCGGGGTAATGCTCCCGCATCTCCTCCTCTGGCTCCCATGTCCATTCGGAGCCCCTTCGGTGCTGCCATTGCACCTTTACCAACTTCACTTCTTTGTTCTGAAGTCCCTCCGTCTTCCTGTCAAGAATGGAAACCGGCTTCTCAACATAATTCAGGCCCCCATCCACCTGAATATCATCCAAGGATATATAACCGCAGACTCGTCAGCAACACAATTCCGAAGCTGAGACACGTGTAAGGTGTTGTGGATCTGACTAAGTTCTTCTGGAAGCTCTAAACGATAGGCTACTTTGCCCACTCGGGCTATGATCCTGAACGGGCCTATAAATCGTGGCCCTAACTTGCCTCTCTTACGAAACCTGATAATCCCCTTCTAGGGTGACACTTTCAGTAAAACAAAATCCCCCACCTGAAACTCAAGATTCGATCGCCGTCGATCAGCATAACTCTTCTGGCGGCTCTGCGCGACCCGCAACCGGTCGCGCACCTGCTGGATCAACCCGGTGGTCTTGAGGACCACCTCCGTGCTCCCCATCACTTGATGTCCAACCTCGTCCCAGCATACTGGGGTCCTGCACCTCCGACCATATAACATATCGAATGGAGCTCACTCGATACTGACATGATAACTGCTGTTGTACGAGAACTCTGCTAGTGGAAGGTACGTATCCCAACTTCCTCCAAAATCTAGCACGCATGCTCGCAGCATGTCCTCCAATGTCTGGATCGTCCTCTCACTCTGACCGTCAGTCTGAGGGTGATATGTTGTACTGAAGTGTAGCTGAGTACCCAGTTCCTCGTGGAACTTTTTCCAAAACCTGGATGTAAACTGAGCATCCCTATCCGAAACCACCGACACCGGCACCCCGTGCCTAGCCACCACTTCTCGAACATAGATGTCTGCCAACTTTTCTGCGGATATACTCTCGGAGATCGGAATGAAGTGAGCACTCTTCGTCAGTCTGTCCATAATAACCCATATAACATCCACTCCCCTCTCCGTCCTCGGTAGCTTCGTAATGAAGTCCATAGTGATATCTTCCCACTTCCACATGGGAATGGGTAACGGATGAACCTTGCCATAAGACCGCTGGTGCTCGGCCTTGACCTTCCTGCAGGTCAAGCACCGCTCCACAAACCATGCGATCTCCCGCTTCATGCAGGGCCACCAATAACTCAGTCTCAAGTCCCTATACATTTTTGTTGCACCTGGATGTATAGAAAACTTGGACTTATGCGCCTCCTCTAACAGTCTCTGCCTCACTCCCCCTGCCAATGGTACCCATACTCGGCCACACTAAGTCAAAAGGCCGTGGCTATCCTTGACAAACAAAGGATACTGACCCCGAATTTTCTCTGTTTTCCAGTTCTCCTTCTTCACCCCCTCAACCTGAGCCCCCTTTGATCATTTCCAACAAAGGCGAAATCACGGTCATCCTCATACAAATGTCCCTAATCGGGGACCCCGTCGCCTTGCGACTCAAAGCATCGACCACCACGTTGTCCTTCCCTGGATGGTATAGGATCTCGCAATCATAATCCTTCAGTACATCCAACCATCTCCTCTGCCACATGTTAAGGTTCTGCTGATCCATCAAATACTTTAGACTCTTGTGATCGGTATAAATAATGAACCGCACTCCATACAAATAGTGCCTCCAAATCTTGAGGGCAAACACCACCGCCCCTAGCTCCAAGTCATGCATGGGGCAATTTGCCTCGTGAGGCTTCAACTGCCTCGAGGCATAAGCAATTACATTCCCCCTCTGCATCAACACTGCGCCCAACCCTGATATCGATGCATCATAGTATACCACTAAATCATCCAACCCCTTAGGCAGTACCAGGACTGGAGCCTCGCATAACCTCCGCCTCAGGGTCTCAAAAGCCCTCTGCTGATCCTCACCCCACCGGAAAATCACATTCTTCTTGGTCAAACGGGTCAATGGCACGACAATCTTGGAGAAATCCTGGATAAACCTCCGATAGTAACCCGCTAAACCCAAGAAGCTACGAATCTCCGAGGCATTCCTCGGTACCTCCCATCGCATCACAGCCTCCACCTTGGCTGGGTCAACCAAAATACCCTCTTGATTGATGACATACCCCAAAAACTGCACTTCCCGCAGCCAGAAATCACATTTGGAGAACTTTGCATAAAGCTTCTCCGCCCTCAAAGTTTCCAGCACCTCTCTCAAGTGCTGCTCGTGCTGCTCCCTGGTTTTGGAGTAAACGATCACTGACTGATTCAACATCGGTCTGCACACCCAGTTCATGAGATCCATGAACGTTGTCGGGGCATTGGTGAGCCCAAATGGCATCACCACAAACTCGTAATGCCCATAACGAGTCCTGAAAGTTGTCTTCGGTATATCCTCATCCCTAATCCTCATCTGATGATACTCGGACCGAAGATCAATCTTGGAGAACCAAGATGCACCCTGAAGCTAATCAAATAAATCGTCGATCCTTGGCAAAGGATAGCGGTTCTTCACCGTCAGATTGTTCAGTTCCCTATAATCAATGCACATCCTGTGCGATCCGTCCTTCTTTTTCACGAAAAGGATTGGTGCTCCCCATGGAGAACTGCTCGGACGGATGAACCCTCGGTCTAGCAGCTCTTGAAGCTACGTAGATAACTCCTGCATCTCAGGTGGTGCCAACTGATACGGTGCCTTGGCTATCGGAGCGGCACCCGACACCAAATTGATGCGAAACTCCACCTGCCTCTCCGGAGGCACCCCAGGCAACTCTTCGGGAAAAACGTCCCGAAAGTCCTGCACTATCGGCACACTATCAATATCCGCTACCGCCTCTATTCGCGTATCCGAAACATTAACCAAAAATCCCGTGCAGCTCTGCTGGAAAAACCTCCTGGCCCTAGCGGCTGAACAGAGGGTCGGACCCTGCGAGGCCCTCTCGCCCTGAATGACCAGCTCTCCCCCCCTTGGGGTTCGAACCCGGACCAACTGTCGCTCACAATCGATCATGGCCCCATTGGTCCCCAGCCAGTCCATCCCAATGATTACCTTCAATCCTCGCAACGGTATGGGAACTAAATCGACGCGAAACCTCTCGCCATGCACATTCAGGACGCAGTCCAGATATACCCTCGCAGCACTCACAGTGCGATCATCTGCAATCTCCACCTCGAGTGGGGTATCCAGAGTCCCCGGCCCGTCTCGGAATTTCTTGCTAAGCGCAAGAGACATGAACGATCGGGTAGCACCCGAATCAAATAAAACATGAGCCGACATACCATTGACCAAAAAGGTCCCTATACAAAACATAATACATACATATAAGCATTTAACAACACAAGGTAGAGAAGAATAGACACATACCAGCCACAACGTCTGGCGCTGCCCGAGCCTCCTTGGTAGTCAGCAAAAAAGCGCGGCTTTTCACCGCTGGAGCTTCCGCCCTGACAGGGCGGCCGTCAGTAATCCTCATAGTGGCGGGCGTGGGCGTCGCCACTGATCCTCCTCCTCCTCCCTGCAACCTCGGACAATCGGCCTTTTTATAGCCTGTCTAGTTTCAGTGAAAACATATCAAGCCCTTCTTGGGGCAATCCTTACTCATGTGGCCCTGCTGGCTACATGAGTAACATCCTGATATCCCGGCTGTCCGGCAAGCCCCACTATGAAACCTCCCGCACTTGGCACACCGGCCCCGGCCCTGCTGGCCCCTACCCGAAGAATCAGAGGTCTTAGGCTTCTTAGCCTGAGCCCCTGCTGCCTGTACCTACTCAGTCTTCCGCTTCATGCGGGACTCCAACTCCATCTCCCTCTCACGGGCCTTCTCCACCATCTCGTTCCGGGTTTTGCACCCTGTAAAGCTCACAAACTCCCGAATATCATCCCTCAACATAGCATGATATCGGGTCCGCCTCATCTCCTCATCCGTAGCATACTGCGGAATCAACAAAGCTCGTTCTCGAAACTTGGCGGTGATCTCCGCCACCGTCTCGGTGGTCTGCTTCAACACATGAAATTCCCTCACCAACCGTTGCACCTCAATAGGTGGCGCAAACTCCGTATCGAAACGTCGAACAAACTCAACCCACGACATCTCAGCCACACCGGCTGCTCCCACCTGGCTAGTAACCTCGCCCCACCAATCTCGGGCCCTGTCCCTCAGCATACAGGAAGCAAATCCAACCTTTGCCTCCTCTGGGCAAGAACTCGTACGCTGGGCATTCTCAATGTCCGCCACCCAGCGTCTGCTCACAATGGGTTCCCTGACCCCCGAGAACTCTGGAGCTCCACATGCCTTGAACTCCCGAAACGAGGGAGTTCAGGCTCCACCCTGACCCGCAGAAACATCAGCCCTGAATGCCCTAAGTCTCTCCTCCATGATCTCCATCATGCCCTCCTTGACCGTCCCAAAGATGACTGGGGTAGCGTCAAGGATGCCCCTCGTAACCTCGGCCGCAATCAACTCACGCAGCCTCTCATCAATACCATCAGTAGGGCCGCCTGACCAAACCCCGGACCCAGATCCCGATCCTGATCCCCCTGCTCCAAACTGTGTCATCACCATGCTAAACTGAAATATCAAAACATAATGATCAGGATACCTATAACGAGCATTCTTTCACACTGGTTTCCCTCCCATTTGGAGCCCCAGGTAAAACATGGCTTTGGGTACAAGTCCTGTGCTTCCAGTAGTATGGGTCCAATACTACCTTCCACACCTACCTGTACCTTTCCCCCACTGCTCTACCTAATGACTCCAATACAACCCAATACAATACCATAATCCACAACTAACACCCGAAACAAATCCTGGGCTGCCCTATGATTTGTCCTACCCATGACAATCAAACCCATCACAACAGGCTACTTTTATGCATGCAAATTATACACATAAAGGATCAAATAGACTTTCGAATAAGACATTCTACCCTAAGACCACATCCAGACAAGGAAAAGAAAATAAGGCCAAATCAATCATTCTGAGGCTATAAGCTCCTAACCGTATATAATTCTAAAAGCATACACATAGCAAGTTCCATATAAGTAACAAGACTCAAATATCAGTATATCATGGCTATTTAAATTGGGAAACTACTTACTTGGCTCGGCTGATCACGCGCGTCGCACTCTCATCTTTTGGGTTTCTTTTAATTCCTTTTTGGTTACTTTTGAAAACATTTTATCACCTTCTTAGTTTGAGTCCTGACACACCCGAGGATGTGCCCGAATCCCTCAAACCAAGGCTCTGATACCAACTTGTAACGACCCAATTTTACCAAGAAAAATTTCATTTTTAGTTAATCAAAACCAATCTCATAAACCATAAAATCCCAAAACATTTGTTTTCAAATCAACATTCATTACATCATTGTTTTCCTTTTTAAAACATCAGAGGGTCCCAAACACATTAAAAAGAGAGATAGAGTGCACGCCACGTCATCACGCCTTGCCCTTGCCCTTAGACTCAGAAGTACCTGAAACAAATCAACAACCTGTAAGCGAAATGATTAGTGAGTTTCCCAGAGCATACCACACACATTCACATACACATATCCTGATAGCTAAATAAGCTATAAACATGCCACAAAAACTATGCAATATGATTCAGCAAGAATGTCATGGGCTACCTCACATGGTCTTTACCTAGGACTGCCATGGGCTACCCCACATGGTCTTTACCTAGGACTGCCATGGGCTACCCCACATGGTCTTATATCCAATGCCACGGGCTGCCCCCCCCCCCCCCCCCGGGGGTCTTCCATACCAACATAATATCACATAACATATCAATTCATAAATGAATAACATACACATAACATGATCACATAATGGGCCGGCCTTGGTGCCGTAGACCCATAGGTATGGTGAGAAGACTCACCTCCGTCCGATGAATACAAATACTGCCCTCCTAATAATCCGCAACCTCCCAAGCTGAATAATAACAATAACAATACTATCAATGATAAGACCTTAAATTACCCAAGGAAAGGCCCAACCTTCAAACTCTACCCCCAAGGCCCAATTACCCTTTTCTTGCAAATGGGCCCCAAAATCCAAGTCCAATATCCTTAATGGGCCCCTTGGCCCAATAAGGCCCAACCAATAAGTCCTCGCCCCAAACAGATGAAAAGGCCTCAATCTTACAGAGTCCAATCAAGCTCAACAGCCAAATGAGGCCCAAAGGTCCAAAACAGCTTAGGGCCCAACTGAGCTGCGTATGCCCAGCGTACCTCCCTGGTACGCACAACGTACTGAAGGTCTAGCGACTACGCGCTGCATACAGACAGTTACGCCCATCGTACAACCGTATTAAGCCCTTTTCTCATTAAGTGCTTAATGCTCGAATCCCTCACGTCCAAAAGCTAGATCTAAGTCTGAAAAGATGTCCTAAGGCATAAAGTTGGCAACTTTATGCCCTTTCATGTCTCATACACACCCAACCACTCCGTTAAGACCTTTCCAAGGTCTTTTACCCATGCATGAGGTCAAATCTCTCATCAAGCTTCCATTTTTATACTTCTAAATAACTAGGGGACCTCAGATCTGACTTTCATATCAAAAGGGAAGGCCTAACTCAACAAAAGAGGTCCAAAGTTCATAAAAGGGACAAACCACCAAAACCCTAGCTAGATCTAAAGATTAGAAAGGAAAGATGCAAGCTTTTTACCTCCAGAAGCTTTGCAAGATGCTTTTGGTGTAGGATCTTGAAGCACCCACTTGATCCAAGCTTGCTTGACCACCCCTTCTTCTTGAAATACACACAAAAAGGCCACAAATGCACTCTTTAAGGCTTAAGAATGATCTCACAAGGTTTCCAGGAGTATATGGACGTTCTAAGGCTGTGGAGGCTCTCTAGGGTTTAGTCCAAGGAACTTAAGGCTGTTTAAATAGGCCTCAAGTCCGGATATTTAGGGTTTGCGACCCTGGCGCGTACGCCCCGCGTAACTCAAGGTACGCCCAGCGTACCTTGATTCCTCCGCGACCACTTCCATGGAGTACGCTAAGCGTACACTTAAGTACGCCGAGTGTACTTAAGGGACCATTTATGCAAATATTATAATCCTTAGGGTTTTAAGACTTACCAGAATTTTGGATTTACACATGACGTCCTCCGCCCCCGAACGTTTCCGCCGTTTCGGTTTGGGGGTGTGACATCAAGGCCGAACATCAGCGACCTCACGACAAGATGCAGTCGTTGGAGATTCTCATATGGAAATGGGAAGACATCACGATGGATTTTATCACGAAGCTTCCCAGGACTATGCGCGGGGTGGATTCTATTTGGGTTATCGTGGATCAATTGACCAAGAGCGTGCATTTTATACCGATCCAGGAGAGTATTTTTGTAGAGAAGTTAGTTGAGATTTATGTTCGGGATGTGGTGGCACGTCATGGGGTAATGGTATCAGTAGTGTCAGACCGGGATGTTCGCTTTACTTCTAGTTTTAAAAGCGATTTCATGATGAGATGGGCACTCGTCTCCATTTCAGTATAGCTTTCCACCCGCAGAATGATGGACAGAGTGAGTGGACGATTCAGATTCTTGAGGATATGCTGCGTGCGTGCGTATTAGATTTTGGTGGGAGTTGGGATACGTATCTTCCGTTAGCGGAATTTTCGTATAACAACAACTATCACGCTAGCATTGATCAACCTCCTTTTGAGATGCTCTATGGGAGGAAGTGTATGACCCCGATCTGTTGGGGTGACGTCGGTCAACGAGTCATGGGGAGTACCGAGGTGGTACTCAAGACTACTGAGATGATTCAGCAGGTTCGGAGCAGGCTTCTGACAACTCAGAGTCGGCAGAAGAGCTATGCTGACAAGCGCCGGTCAGATTTGGAGTTCCAAGTGGGAGATATGGTTCTCCTAAAGGTGTCACCTTGGAAAGGTGTCATCCGGTTCAGGAAGTGGGGCAAGTTGGGCCCCAGGTATATCAGTCCCTTCAGGGTTTTGGTGCGGGTGGGACGGGTTGTGTATCGACTGGATCTGCCAGTTGAGCTTAGTCAGATCCACAACGCCTTTCATGTCTCTCAACTGCGTAAGTGTTTAGTGAATGATTCCGTAGTTGTGCCTTTGGAGGATATTCAGGCGGACAACCGCCTGAACTACGTTGAGAGGCCAGTGACGATTCTAGGTCGGAAGACGAAAACCTTGAGGAACAAGGTTGTACAGTTAGTGAAGGTGCAATGACTGCACCGCAAGGGGTCAGAGTGGACATGGGAGCCAGATGAGGAGATGAGGGAGCATTATCCAGGATTATTTGGGGCAGCTGACTTCGAGGACGAAGTCTGAGACAAGTGGGGGAGAATTGTAACACCTGGTTCCTGGTATGTATTTAACTTATAATTTATTTAATTTTATAGAGCAACTCGACGAGTTTGTGGCCCCAAACTCGTCGTGTTGAAATGTTATGGACCGCGTATTTTAAGTCACTAACTCAACGAGTTGGGAGGTCTCAACTCGACGAGTTGGCTGGAATAAATGAAACCCTAAGCCTTTATGGTCCATATTTGTGTTCATGAGCTCTATCGTGAAGATATGGTGGTTTTTGGATTAAGACATAAGCCTTTTAAGATTAAGGTTTGAGCTTAATGCCTTTGGGGTGGTTCTTAATGGGTAAAGTTGGAAACTTTACCCTTCTAGATGTATTATCAGTCTAGATCTGGAAGATAGGGCTTCAGTTTGAAGAATAGTGGCTTAATGCATTAAGTGGGTTGGCTGATCGAAGAACTCGACGAGTTCTTAAGGGAAATCGGCTAGTTGAGTTGGGATTGTCCCGATTCTGTTGAAAAAGGAGAAACTCGACGAGTTGGATCGAAATATCACGATTTTGTGCTTAATGGAAACTCGGCGAGTCGTGGGATAACTCAACGAGTTGAGTCAACTCGGAGCATTGACTTTGACTTTGGCCAAGTTTGACCTTTAAGGAGTTTTGAAATATTGATCGGTATCTAAGGCATTGTTTCTGTTTAGGGGTTGAGCAGAGCTGTTTCCGGGGCCGGGGATTTATCCAGTTATCTTTCAGCATTCGAGGTGAGTTTCCTCACCAGGTTCTGCGGGTCGAAGGCACCAAGGTCGACCCTTGTTCGATTATGTTGTTGTACTTGTTGTATGTGTGATACTTGTATGTGCTTGTATTCGTATGACTATTGGGCAGGGCCCTTTATATGAGTGTGGGCGGAGCCCATATCTCATTTTGATCCGAGTGTGGGCGGGGCCCGTATCTCACTGGGCAGTGCCCGTTTCCGAGTGTGGGGGGGCCCGTATCTCACTACTATTGGAGTGTGGGTGGGGCTCGTATCTCATAATTGCTTGATATGTATGGTATGTGATATTTTGGGGGAACTTACTAAGATTTGTGCTTATGGTTTTTAGTTTATGTTTCAGGTACTTATGGTTCCAATGGGAAGAGCTCGGGATGACTGCATCGCACACACCATTAGGATTCTGGACATGATGTTTTATTCTGATTTTATGACAATTGATACATTGGTTATTATTTGAAATGTTTGGATGCTATTGGAAATCACTATTTTATCTATTATTAAAAACAAAATTTTTGGGACCTTAATTTTGGATGTTTAAGATGTATTTATCTCCCATTTTTATTTAATTGTTTTTAAAATTTAATACTTATTTATCTATTTTTGTAATTAAAAAAATAAGAAAGGGTCTCTCTCTCTCTCTCTCTCTCTCTCTCTCCAAAGCATCCAACATCCATCAATCTAAGAAACATTTTAAAAAAGCAAGATGCAGCAGTCTCTCAAAAGTGTAAGGATGTGTTTGATTTGCCTACTAACTATGTCCAAAGCTAGACCGGGTCCTTAATCTCTCCAAACCATCCAACATCCACCAATCTAAAAACATTTTAAAAAAAGCAAAATGCAGTAGTCTCTCAAAAGTGTAAGGGGGTGTTTGATTTGCCTACTAATTATGTCCAAAGTTAGATCTGGTCCTTAATCTTCAATCGTCATGTTTGTTTTCCCTTCTAAAACCTTGGACTCAGTTTGTTATTCCTCTTGATTCGGTCCGCAAGGAAAATGTGAAGGATTGTGAACAAAATCGTTAATCTCTAATTTGCCATACCTTTGCAAGACTATAAGACAAGGAAATGGAAGAAGATTCGCACTAAAACAGCTGGAATAAAAAGAGATAATGTGAAATTCACTTCAAATGCCCGAGTATCACTTGCAAATGATGTTATCTTCCAAGGAATAAAGTTGGTCATCACTGAAAACAAATTGAAAGATTGGCATTTGAAATCAACCAAGAACAACAACATTACATATGTATATGTTTCAAACACACCGATTTCAATAGGCAAACCTCAGTCAACAGCTCCTCAATTGTGCATATGTATCCATTTTAAACAAACAGATTCCAAGTAAATGAACAAAGGTGTGTAATCTATGGATCACAAAAAGAACTTAGAAGAAATCCCAATCTCAGAAAGAGGGGATTAAAATATGAAACTTGGTCGAAACACAAACTGTGTGAATTCAAGAAACTTTGTGTTGGATAGGAACAACAGCACAAGGTATTCAACAAGTGATATTGATAATAATGGCTATACTAGAAGGATTAAATCTGGAAAAAGCAACAACATAGGAAGAAACATAGATCTATAAATGGATTCACATGGTTTCAATTGAACTAAACTTTTTTGGTACTCTTACAACTTAAGTAGAGCATAAATTCGTAGAGCCTATTAATTTTCTTGTTATGTGCACAAAAATCAAAATACATAGTATAATATTTACTTGTCTTGTGTGTGGTCCTCTCTTTCAGTGATGAACAATAATACAAGTGTAAGTTTCTATGTGTTAGTAACATCCATAATTAATCCATAGTCCATACCCACAATTTGATCACGATTTTCTGGTATAGAAACTAGAAAGCACATCTGTCTTTTTACTGTTCTAAGATTTTAGAGTAAATTACACGGATGTTCCCTGTGGTGTGTGGTAATCTACGTATTTAGTCCCTAAATCTTTTTCTTAACTCGGACGGTCCCTAAAATGTATTTTGGTTGCACGTTTGGTCCCTGTATGACTTAAAAAGACTATTATGGCCTTATTAATTTTTTTCCTAATTAATTTTATGATTTATATATTTCTTTTATAATTAATTTTTTGATTTATATATTAATAAATTAAAAAAAACATTTTCCTAAAACCTAAGCAAGGTTACGATCTCCTTCAGCCCATTCTTCTTCTTCAAGACTTCAACTCTCCTCTTCGACTATCACCCACCACTTGAATCACCGGCACTTGTTGATATAGAATTGCCTGAGATCCACCGCCATTCTACCGGAGTCCATCACCACTGCCACTCTGCCGCCCACTACACACCCCACCTTATCATATCTCTTTTTATTTTCCTGAAATATTCATCGATGCCTCCTCTTTTCTCGCTGAAAAGCTACAAGCATTTCGTTCCTATTTTCTCGACTCAAGATCAATAATGAAGATGAAGAGGGTGGTGGTGGTTTTCCGGAGGTGAAGGACTAGAAGAAGAGGGTGCGTCGAAGGGTAAGCTACACTTCAAGCTCTGTCCATTACGTTTGATTTCATCTGATGATTCGATGGATTTGATTTTGCATCTCGATTGGAAAGGATTTTGATTTCATCTGAACTTTAGGTTAGGCCTAATTTTGATAGATTGGAAAGGGTGAAGCTGGAAAATGGATTTGATTTGATGGTTGGGCCTAATTTCAGTTAAGTGGTTGTCTCTTCCATCTTCGGAGTTCCCCCTCTCCGTCTTCGTCCTCTTCTCACCAGACTAACTCGACCCATGAAGTCTCCGATGATGGGGTGGTCGGAGAAAAGGACCGGACCAGGTAGGCTCAAAAGGGGCGTTCCCCCTCTCCGTCTTCGAGCTTTTCAGTTAGGGAAATGGTGGTTGCGTTTGTTAGAACTTTAGTTCAAGTATTGGGTTTCAATAAATTTTTTAGTGGATGATTCAAGAATTCCAGATTTCATTATTGGGTTTTGATTTGAATATTAAAACTTTAGCGAATAGGTAGAAATCAGGTTTTTAATTTTACGGGCTTTTTCCTAGTTGAAATGGAGGGTTGAAGTTGAACATTTGGGTTTTTCCGGCAAGGTAGGTGGCAGCCTTGCTGGACTGAGAAGACGATTGTGATGGTTGAGGTAATGAATTGGGGTTGGGTGGGTGGGTCCATTGTTGTAATATATATACATAAATTAACAAATCAAAAGAGAATTATAAATAATGATATATATATATAAATAAATAATCAAAAAAGAAATAGGTAAGGGTAATATAGTAATTTCAGGTCTGGAAGGGACTAAACGCGAAGCAAAATCAAACTATAGGGATGGTCCGAGTTAAAAAAAAATAAGATAGGGATCAAACGCGTAAATTACCCCAAACCACAGGGACCATTCGTGTATTACTAAAGATTTTATTATTTGGGAAAAGATGGACTCCATTACTTGAAAATGTAAGGGGATGAGCATGTATGTTTGTGTTTGTGTTTACATGTTATAAAACATAACAAACGTTTTTGAGCGATTAAAAGAAGATTTCAACACTCCGACACAAGAGACAACATAAGGGTAATATAGTCATCATTCATCATCACAATCAATTCAGTCAGAGATATAATCAAACAACATGGTTTCAGCCAGATGTAAACTCAATCAGAAGTTCTAACTCAGTCAGCACTAACTCAATCAACAACTATCAAACGACTCATATTTCTTTTCAAGCGATCTTAATAAAAGTACTTATGTTTCCAACATAAAGATATGTGTTCAACAGAGGATCGGTTAAACATTATATAAGCGAATGGTATCTTAAAACTTCGCGTATCATCAGCTTCAGAACTTTCAACTCAGAAAATTATGGCATTTGTTATCATCCCCGTGAAGTTAGGAGGTTAACCATTTTGTATTCACCCGAAAAAGGTATTGTTTGGGTAAATTTTAGACATTTTATTCGTTTATATGGAATGATATGGAAAAAGCAGTTGGTGCGTATGTTGAGCAATTACAAACGATGTTGATAGGGACAATACGTGAGTAGCTAGAATATGTTGGTTTTGCATCGGCGATGCATATTCATGGAAGAGTTAGAGATATTCATGGAAGATGGGAATGACGTCATGGGGAAGACATAGTTGTATGTCCGTAAAATGTAAATTTTAGATGATTTATAGATGTGTAGATGATTGATAGTTCTTAACTCGACCTTGTTTCCATTGTCGATCATTTTTTTTAATCTTAATATTGATGTTTTTTTAGACCAAAAAGGGCATTGCCTATTTAACATGTAATTATAGGTTATAATAAGTGTGATAACATAATGTAATTTGTCAGACAAAAAGAATATAATATTTTTTTCAGTTAGATAATATAATTTTTCATACAAATAAAATATAGTAAGATTACAATAAAATAATATTATCGGTCTTACAAAGAAAATATAATAATACTATGTTAAATGTGTCGACCAAATTAATAAATGTTTAGGACTTTGACAATAGTTTTAACATCTAAATGATTTTCTAAAAGATATTATTACATTTTAATTAAGTTAAGTGTGTTATGTTTATGAGATTATTCGATTATAATTTCTTTTTAAAATTGAAAATTACATAAAATGTTTTTGTAAGGACTCATGACATGGAGCTGATGAGTATAACGTTTAAAATGCAAGGGAGCATTATTGACAAAAGAGGGACAAGGGGGCGATGTGTAAAATCTAAAATCAGAGCAAACGGGCGGGAAAACATTGAACAACCAAAATCTCAAAACCCTAACTCTAATATCATTTTCGCGCCTCACTGCTCGGCTCATCTCTGCAAATTCTTACAAATCGATGACGGAAAAAACTTTCCAGCGTTTCTCGATCTGAAATCAAGTTCGTTAATCCTTCACAATCATCAAACCCTAATTTTGCAGACACGCTGAATTGTAGATCTGAAAAGTTTCAATGGAAAGTCGGCTGGTGCTATCACACGCGCCTGGTGAAGTTATTACCGAGCTTAGCACTGCCGACGCTGAGTTAGTGAGCAGATCATGGAATTTGTTCGCTATTCTGCTATCCATAGGGCGTCCAGTTCCTTCGATTGAATTGGCATCTCGATGCAGTTATCTTGACGTGTCACCGGAATTCATCGAATTCGTTTGCTCTATACCTAACTCCCCCCTCTCGTTGACGGATGATGGTCTGGTTACGGTTTCTTCTGCTGTTTGTATAGGTTTACAGCGGTTTTTGCTGAATTCAGGTCGAGTTTTTAAGATTTCGATTCCTTGGGAGATGAAGACTCGGGACTTTGAGCGCAAGAGAGCTTGGGAAGATTTTGAATTGACGTGTTCTCGAAAGCGAAGAAGATCGCGGCCTAATATTTCAGGTAATGTAAATACGATCTATTTAAGAGGAAAACCGATGTAATTTTTTCTTGATTTATCTTATTAATGCTTTTAAAAATGGTGTATTATGCAACAGAGAAAGCTGATCAGACGGATTTGTCGATGTCTGTTGGGATTTCAAATGCTTTTGAAAAGGTACTTCGTTTGTCTTTATACTTGTTAGATTTAAACTGTTCTTGAAGTGATCTTCAGGGCGTGCTATGAATAATCGTATCTGTTTATCATGAAAAGCATTAAAATAGTTTATGTTGGTGCATTTCATTAAATATTGATTGTAGATCCTAGTACGTGTCTGTAGTTTTAGCACTTTGGTACCTTTTGGATGTGAAATCGAACTTCCTATTTGCTTATTTTAATGGAAAATTTTGAAAGTTTCCAGTTCATGATTTTTACACCACTCGAACTCTCTTTTTATCCAAAATAGTTGACTTTAGTCAGTATCCAATTGCTTATAATTTTTCGTTTTGATAACAGCAATACGCCCATGGTGATGACCATACCTCAAGGAGTCTAATCATAACTAACGACAATACACCAGTTGAAGGTACATTTAATATGTCATCACTCATCAACTTTGATGCTGAACCCTTAACTTACGAATTAAACGACTGTAAACATGAAGATGAAAAGGAGTCGACTACAGTTTTGAGCATGAAAGAGCTTGCAATCCAGAATAATTTCCTCAATGGTTACATTTGTTTCCCTAGCCCTATTAAAAGGCCATCAAGAAAGCGTAAAGATTCTCTTCAGTTACAATCATCATCTCATCCAACTGAAAGACCAGTGACACGTTCATTGACCAAAAGGCATAGTAAAGCATCTTGCCAAGAAGATAAAAACAAGAAGGTAATCTCACTGTTGAAAACTTGGATTGAAAATTCAACAGAAAAACAAACACTTGTGATGGAAAGAGAACACAAATGTATCTTAGATTCTTCAATCCATGAAGTAAACATTGAAAATGTGCCAAATAATATTGTTCATGAAAGCATGATCCCTGAGCTCAATTGTGGAAACATAAACACTATGAACTGCAATGACATGGCACCTTGTTCTGACAATAAGGAAAAGGCAGTTTGCCAAGAAGTTGAAGAACAGAAGATAGTTTCACTAACAGATGCTGGAAAACTATGCATTAATGAAGCTCAAATGGATGATGTACAAGAGGAAGAAAAACCAATTTGTGAAAGAGAACAGTTAGTTTGCTCACAAGATACCGAAAACAATCTCCATGACAACAAACAATTGACAGCTGTTCCAAAGGATGCAAATTTGACAGTGCCAACAGTCTCTATAACAACAAACAATGAAAATGACCTCAGTGCCCCTACTGAGCAGAAGAATAGTAAAAAAGACAAGAAGTCAGCTCTCATGAAGCAGAAGTTAAAGCCATCTGGAGAACAGAAGATAGAAATTACTCGGAAACAGGAAAACATAAAAGAAAATAAGGAAAAGTGTATTGCCACTTCTGTCAAAGTGAGTTTTAGTAATCATGGTTTTAGCCTGATGATAAATTTAATTTTTAAGCTAAAACTTTTGGGTGCTTTATTTGCAGGGCAATTTGGAGCCAAGAGAAGTGCCAGTGTTTGATTCTTTCATTGTAGAGGAAGAAGAAGGTTCAGGTAATGAAAACAATAATGAATACTGAATTTAAAATTACAAGCTTAAAAGACTTTAATTTCATGTGAGAATTTACTTTTTCTTTTCTCTCCCTTTATGAAATACATAGGTGGTTATGGCACAGTCTACAAGGCACGAAGCAAAAAAGATGGAACAACATTTGCTGTTAAAAGTAAGGAGCTGAATGTTATCTATCTGCTTAATCTGTTAACTTAATATTTCTTGAAGCAATGCTGACCTGGAATTGTTGCATAACATTTTTGCAGATCCTCATGAAAATGCTAACAGAAACCATGTTTATAATGAATTAAAAATGCTGGAAAGATTCGGGTAAGGATGTTTTATAAATATTACTCAAAACAATCTTCTCTTTTTCTGTTACTGATACATAATCCAATTATATTTCAGGGGTAAGAATTTTGTAATTAAATACGAAGGCTCATTCAAAAGTGGCAACTCCCATTGTCTTGTTCTTGAGCATGTTGCCCACGATAGGCCTGAGGTGATCCCTTATTCCTACCTTCATTTTTTTTATCATAGCATTGTACTTTCATTTTTTTTTCTTATTAAGGCAATGTTTCTATTTCTTGCATTTAACTCTTGTTAATATCATGGGTAAATTACACGAATGGTCCCTATGGTTTAGGGTAATTTGTGCGTTTGGTCCCTAACTTATTTTTCTAACTCGAAAGGTCCCTACTGTTTGTTTTTGTTACACGCATGGTCCCTGTCTTACATAAAAAGTCTATTTTTCCCTTGATTTTTTAATTTATTTAAATAAACACACCCCCAACCTCACCCCTTCACCTTACCTTACCTACCCTACCCTTTTTTCCTTATTTAAATAATTGTCTTTTTACGTAAGATAGGGACCAAACGTGTAACAAAAACAAATAATAGGGACCAAACGTGTAACAAAAACAAATAATAGGGACCAAACGTGTAAAAATAACAAACAGTAGGGACTTTCCGAGTTAAAAAAATAAGTTAGGGACCAAGCGTGCAAATTACCCCAAACCATAAGGACCATTCGTGTAATTTACTCTAATATCATTAAGCTTTTCTTTCTTTTTTGTTAGGTCTTGAAGAGAGAAATAGATGTTCAACAACTCCGGTGGTATGGCTACTGTTTATTCAGAGCACTTTCTAGTCTTCATAAACAGGTAACTATTTTAATTTAAGCAAAGAAAATTTTCCCATATCAAGAATAATTATATTTCCGATTCTGTCCTCAGGGAGTAGTTCACAGAGACGTTAAGCCTGGAAATTTCCTTTTCTCTCTCAAGGCCTCCAAGGGCTATCTCATAGATTTCAACCTTGCAACTGTAAGTTATTCTTTGATAAAGCTTTCTTTAATAATATGATATTTAATTATTAACCAATAAAAAAATGTTTTTTTAACAGGATTTGCATCAGAAATTCGGATCCACAGGTGAGCTTCAATTTCCGTTCTCTCTAATAATTTACTTTTTTTTAACTTCATTTGAGAAAATTTACTGATTTAAATTATCTTTTTTTTTTCCACAGAAAAATCCAAGTTGAATAATGATGCAAGTTTTGGTCTTCCTCCTACAAAGACTAGAAAATACACAAGCTCCAAAGCTTTAGAACCAGTGACACACATAAAAAAGAAGAGTGATCAAATAAAGATGAAAAGCCAAGGTGCAGATGGTTCTGGAATAACCTCTACAAAAGACGCAACAAGCAACAGAATTCCATCAGCAGAAAGGCTTAGGGAGCCTATTCCCTCCACACAGAGAAAAGAACTTCTCAATTTAGTACACGAAGCATTACAGGGTCCCGATCAACCAATAACTTCAAAAAGAAAACGCGTTGCTGCCCCTCCAACAAAATCAGATAACAAAAAGCTTATATATCTCACTCCAATGCCACTACAATCCACCGGAATCGCGGTTTCCGGTGCCGGATTACTTAAAAACAAACAACGGAAAGAAGGACCGTGTGTTGGTACAAAAGGTTTCAGAGCTCCAGAGGTAGCTCCTTATATCCTAAATGCACCAGTCAGGTAACCTGACTGGTGCACTGGATGACCGGTGCATAAAATACACCGGTCATCTGTCATCTGTAAATGTTTAGAGATGAGATTCTGATAAAAGATTTTGATACATTGTTTAGGTATTGTTCAAATCAATGTACCAAGGGCCTAAAATTGACGTATGGTCTGCTGGAGTTACTTTGCTTTATTTGATCATTGGAAGAACTCCGTTTGGTGGTGATCCTGATCAGTGAGTATCTTGAGATCTTCATTCTCTGCAAAACTCCATGGTTGATTTTTTGTTGAAGTTTGTAAATTTGGAATTTTTTTAAACAGGAATATAAAAGAGATTGCAAAGTTAAGGGGAAGTGAAGATTTGTGGGAAGTGGCAAAGTTGCATGACCGTGAATCATCATTTCCACCGGTATGATAATGATATAAGGGCTTTTTTAAATTTTGAATTAAATGCAAGGACCAAATCTGTAATATAGTCTAAAAGTTATAATGTTGGATTCCTTTTTTTATTTAAAGTAAAGTGTGATATGTTTTGGGTTGCAGGAACTGTATCAGTTAAAATCATTGCCATCTGTGGAGCTACGAGAATGGTGTAAACAGAATACGAGACGCCCGGATTTTTTAATTCCAAAATCACTTATTGATCTTGTTGATAAGTGTTTGATGGTGAACCCACGAGCAAGAATAAGTGCAGAAGAAGCTCTAAGGCATGAATTTTTCATGCCATGCTTCAAGGACATTGAAAAGCACAGGCTGCTCAGGCAAAAGCCTTCTCAGCCTGTGACTTTTGAAGGTCTTCCATGAGAGACTTGTTATATCATCATAACATTAGGTTTTCTTAGGTCTTGCAAAAAAAGCATAGTTTTTGCAGTAAATCTACTCTTAACATGTTGAATTTCTTGAACCAAATGATTGTTAATATGAAACTTGACAGTTGACATAGGTATTTGGGTGGGTGTGTGTGTTTTAATTCTTTAAATTATATTACATTAATTTTTTTAATAAGATTGTTTTAGATGAATTTGAAATCAAAACTTCAACATTTTATCAGGGTTTAAATTATATTACATGCATGTAGCACTCACGGGCCGGTGTTTGCCATGGCACTCTGTAAAACGGCTTAATACACCAAAAATATGATAACCGACACCTAAGCTAAGCTGCTCACTTGCCATTTGAACTACAACTAACCTAAAAAAACTATGCCACAAAAAGCAAAATAAGTCTTAGTCGGTTCATAAATTTGATAGTATTAAGTTATAAGCAAAAACCAGTACATAGTTATTAAATCAAAGTTACTTATAGAAGCATATATATTCAAGTTTTTTCATAAGACCCAAAAAAGGAAATCTAATCCAAGTAGTCATCTCTAACCCTAAATAATAATATGTTTTTAACTTCAAAACAAATCAGGGGTGTCACATAGTATATTTGTAAAAGTGAAAACGTCCATGGTCCACCCTTTTATAGTTTTATATATAGGGGCTTGCAATGTTTTAAAAATTGGCTTGTTAGTTGAACCGGTTTCGGTTCAACCGTTGGTATACATTTGAGATTTGTGTGTGTTGGCTTTCGAGTTGTGTATACTCTAGATACCGTAATTGTTTAAATTATTCAATTTGCTTTGAAAATGAGTTGCTTTTTAAGGGGCTAAATGAAATCCAACTATCTAAGTCCAATAAACTCAGTTCAAACGGTTTTTATCCGTTCCATCACATCGTTTCAATCCGGTTTTTGAAGAAGCTGTCCAGTAAGATCTGGTCTAAAAGTTGACATAAAACTGGTCGTTGTTAAACCCGCTCTCATCCCCGGTTCACGGTCCGACTAGGTCAACTGGCAGGTTTGAACCGGTTTTTAAAATTTATATATAGAGAATTGCAATCCTCACAAACTTTAATTATTACTTTTATATATTTATAAATTTTAAAATTACATATATATATATATATATATATATATATATATATATATCCGTCTCAAACTATAAAACTCATAATTTAATTAATTTAATACTATATTGTTTTTTTTTTCATCAAAGTTTCAAAATTACATATGATTTTACTAAAATACCTTTCCCTAATTAAAAATCACTCCCTAATTCAAAATCAAGTCTCTCGTCTTCGAGCTATAGCCGATAACATCTTCAAGCTATAGTCGATAACAATCATGGGTTACCAATGAGGTGACCTCCATGAAATTCTCAAAAGCAAGCCAACAATGAAATTAACCTAAATTAAGTAGGGATAGGGGGATGCCGAGATAAAAATGAAGAAAATTAGTCTTTCCCTTTTGTTTTATAAGGCATTGAGGCTACCGATATTTAATTAGAGCATCCACAATGCATAGTTTAATGAGAAAGTTGAATGAGGTGACATGCCTAATTAGCATTCAATGGATTAAACTCTACCATTATGGGATGCCATGTTGGCATTCAATAGATATCAAGTTCAATAACCATTGACCTCTTCAATGGGAAAAATGAAACATTTTAACTATTAAATATATATTCAATTGAACTCTATTGAGTTCAATGCATTGTAGGAAAATTAATGTAGAGCTGTATAGTATGTAAAATAATGATGTGTTAATCCATTAAACTTTAATAAGTTTAATGCATTGTGGATGCCCTTAAAAAGATTTATGTTCCTTTATGAATATTACAAATTTATTTGTGTAGATTTAGTAGGCAAAAGATTTAATTGGAAACCATATCCCTATAACTTAATTACGTCTACAATGCAAAATAAATATATAAAAAAATTACTTAGCTACCTTTGCAAAACATCTCCTATAAATATGCTACATTTTTTCCCTTAAAAATCATCTAATCCAAATTCAAATACCAAAATTTTGTCAGATTTTATTTCTCCGACTACCATGGAATCCTTCTGGTCGTTCTTTGATCCACAACCACGGTCGTCTTCTCCCAAGATACCACCCCGTCAAATCTCTCCCGTAGTAAAGACTCATCTGAAAAAGGTCTATCCAATTCTCCTTAATTAAATTTTCTGAATATTAGTGTTTCGTTCAAGGAATATGTTAATTCTAGTATACATGTATATTTCGGTTTTGACTATTGGTTTGAAAAGTCTTGAAGTACTTATGCCTTAGTTGTCCATATATAAAAACGATTAGGATTTCCATCTTTTGCATTGCGGAGTCGATTGTCTTAGTAACTTAACTATCTTCCTATAATGATTATTGCAGGTTTATCTCTCACTATGTTGCTCTCTCATAGCATCTGCATTTGGTGCTTTTCTTCACCTCCTATTGAACATCGGAGGCATTCTAACCTTCTTCACAACATTAGTTTGCTTCTATCGGTTACTCACCACTCCCGTATATTCAATCATCTTAATCTTAACATTCTATCAATCTTGATTTCTTATATATTGATCTTCATGTCATTCTAAAACATCTTGTAATCCACTCACATTCCTAGAAAAGAAGATTCTCACAATTAATGACGTTTTCCCTTCTCCATGGAGTCACCCTTGGTCCTCTTATTGGCTTAGTAATAGATGTTCACCCAGGGTTCGTTGACTTCTTCTTTCCTTCTATTACATTTTACAACCTTCAACTTAATTATTACACATTCATGTTTCTTGATTCATATTTTTGGTTAAAATTTGCAGCATTTTGGTGAGCGCGTTCATGGCAACTGCAATCGTATTTGCTTGTTTCTCAGGAGTTGCCATGTTGGCAAGACGAAGAGTGTTTATTTATCTTGGAGGTTTTCTTTCCTCTTGATTTTCAATCCTTGTGTGGGTGGTTTTTGCAGCATTAATCTTTGGTGAAAATGTTGCGCTCTTCAATATTGAGGTAAAAAGTTTAACTAATCATGTTTCATTCTTTATTGTAAGTTTTTATAAATCCTTTTCAAACTACTAATTAGTGTTTAATTTGCTTTTTAGTTGTATTTTGGGCTGTTGGTGTATGTTGGGTACATAGTGGTTGACACCCAGGAGATTATTGAAAGAGCTCATCTTGGAGATTTGGATTATGTGACCGATGCTCTATTGCTTTCTGTCAACTTTATTTCTGTATTTGTTCGCATTCTTATCATCATAGTGAGTTTTGATTCCACTTAAATTGTTTTTTTTGTAAGGTTATATTGTGGATAAGATTTAATGCTATGTTATTGTGTGTGTTGCAGTTGAAGGCAATAGAAGAGGATGAGAAGAAGAAAAATAAAGAGAGAAAGGATTAGAGTGTTTTTGATGATTTCATGTGGTACATAGTTTGTTATTTATTTATTTATCTATTATTATTATTATTATTATTATTAGTAGTAGTAGTAAATTAGAGATTGGGATTATTACTTTTAACGAAGTGACTGGATGTAAAGTGTAAACAAATGGTTGGACTATTTTGGATGTAATAATTATTATTTGCAACAGGATGCTATATATTAAAATTAATCGTTACGTTTAAAACACGATAACATATTAATAAAAGCACGGTTACAATTATTTGCTTATAGTTGTGAAATAATATGATTTTAAGTTTTATTATACCAAATAAGATATAACACAAATTTGTAAAAACTAATAAATAAAACAGGTGTTATTGAAAATTTACATAAGTAATAAAATAAGAATAAGTTTGTGTTGATTTTCTAGATTGAGATATACTTATATACATTGTATGTTATGTGACTATGGGCTATGGGTTTATATCTACATATAACAAATCAAATATATGAATGTCATTACAGAAAAACAGCCCAAGAAAATGTTATGCATATGAAATGTACAAGTCTGTGTAGTTGAAAGTACACACACCATGAAGCATCAACTATTGGCTCTATCTCATAGCTTCCCAAAAACACACAACATATATAGCATCAACAACCAATAATATTTACATCATCATGCAATACATGCATACTCAATCATGAATCATGATAGAGGGTCTGAAAAAGAAGCTGTACGCTTTTTGCCAAAATCAAATGAATAATTAGAAAAAATATCTAAAAAGATTTTTTTTTTTTAAATAATTCGGTCCAAACCGTTTTTTACCCGGAACTGGCCGGACCAATTTTGATCAGTTCCTAGAACTGAGAACCAGCCCGGGGGCCAAAAAAAGGGTTCAGGTCCAGGTCCAGGTCCAGGTCTACAGCTCCAAATGCTCACCCATAATTCATGCAATGCTAGGGCTAGACTCAAAACAACAAATCTGAAAGACTTTTATATAAGTCTTTCACAATTACACGGATGTTCCTTACTTATATGATTCTTTCCTTTAACAATTTTGTTAGGGTTTGTTTAACTGTTGTTATGTCCATTAATCCAAAATCTACTGATGCCACTGTAGTCATGTCCTGATGTAAACAAATTGATTAGGGATTGAATTGAGTAAAAACGGTTAACCAATGCCTAAATCAACCAGAATAGTTCGGATTAGAATTATCATGTGCTTGACACAATCAACTGAAATCTTATAATTCAGTTTATCTTCCTATATACTTGCAGGTTTACATCTCCCTGACTTGCGCTCTTGTAGCATTTGGATATGGCGCTTGCCTCAAGTTCCTGTTGAAGTTGAACAATGCAAAAATTATAGACTTTCAAGATATAAAATATGCCCAAATCTTGGTTTTTTAACATTTTATAATCATTTTAAATTCTTATTTTTATCGATTGATAATTTGACATAAATTTAATTTAAATTTAAGTTTATAATATCATCTATACCCTTTATAAACTTTCAAAATATTATATTTACCGAAATTATTAGTTTACTCAAGTTAAACAACTATTTCCATGGAACAACAAATCATATTTACTTTATGGAACATATAACCATTGCAGTTGATGGTCTAACTTCTTTTAATCACATACTGGTATTTCGTATGTCTGTTTAACATTGACTTATTGATAGGGATCAACATACCCCGTTTCTTAAAAGAATGATTTTTATTGAACCATTACCTCCAATTACCCCAATCATACCTAGACCGGAGTTCTCATTTTGAACGTCATATGTATAAACATGAGGTCAAGAGTTCAAGTCCTACTTGGGACATAGGTGGCATTAGGAGTAGATTAGATTTTTGTTGTTCCAAAAAAGGGGATAAACTTCTATAGAGACCTCACATTGATGAAACGGGAGACATTATGATTCCTTTCATTCCAAAAACATTCTACAAACCAAAAGCAAAAGCCATTGAACTCCATTCCATTTCATGTAGACTAAAGTATGATGTACTTTATGTTGCAAGATCTGTATCAATTAAAATTATTGCCATCTTTAGAGCTTAGAGAATGGTGTAAACATAATACGAGATGCCCAAATTTCTTAATTCCAAAATCACTTATTGATCTTGTTGATAAGTGCTTGATGGTGAACTCACGAGCAATAATAAGTGCAGAAGAAGCTGTAAGGCATGAATTTTTCATGCCATGCTTCAAGGACATTGAAAAGCACAGGCTGTGACTTTTGAAGGTCTTCCATGAGCAAGAATTGGGGTTGTTTGGAGAGTTACTTGAAGACATTTTGTATGTAAAAAGATCGAAAGATGAAAGAGAGTTTAGGTTGTAATTGATGTGGTAAAAATGAAAAAAATGGATTGATAATCATATCGGATAAAAAATAAATAAACAAATTTGAAAGTAAACGGTCAAATGGAAAGAAAATGGAGAAAGTGATAAGTGGGTGTTGAATTCGGCAACTATATGTAGTATGCTCCATGCCGCAGTCATGGGCTGGCGTTTGCCATAGTAGGCAAGCTCCGGCTAGACATGCTGAGTTGCTTGCCGTGTCGATTTCGTAAAAGCCTAATACAACAAAAATACGATAATCGACACCTAAGCTATAAGCTACTTACTTGCCATTTGAACTACAACTACCTTAAAAACTATGCCACAAATCAAGATAAGTCTTAATTGGAAAAATTCTTCTTTTTGGATCACTTCTATCACGAGATGGTGCTGTCTCGTTCCGATAAAAGTAAATGTTTTCGTGTGTCGTCTTTTGTTGAACAAAATTCCTCTTAGGTTTAATGTTTCTTACAGAGGTATGGAGATTAAATCGATTTTATACCATATTTGCGAGAAAGAGGTGGAGAGCTTTTGTCATCTTTTCCTTGGAAGCGACTTGACACTTGATTTGTTGCATCTCCTTGGTCACTGGTAGAATTTATCAACACCATTTTTTCATTTCTTTCCTTGATTGGATTAACTGGTTTGATCAGCGGATCTCCAAGATTTATAAGTTGTTTCTGGAGGTGGTTTTCAATACTTTGTGGTGGTCAATTTGGTGTTTTCGAAATTCTTTGGTTTTTTGTAAAGTCAAGCCAAAAAAATGTTTATTGTTTGATAATGTGGTCTTCCAAAGTTTTATTTGGGCTACTAGTAAGTGTCGTAAAGCTAGTGTCAGTTTGGTAGTTCGGTTGTCTAGTTACATGAAATTATTTTGTCTATTTCCTCCATGTAATTGTTTGTTTGGTCTAGCTTTATGTTAGTTTTTTTTTTTGCTTTTTTTTTAAATTCTACCATTCTAAAAAAGAGTGTTAATTGGTTCATAAATTTGATACAAGTATAAGTTATAAGCAAAAACCAGTAAATATTAAACCAAAACTACTTTTATATATATATATATATATATATATATATATATATATATATATATATATATATATATATATATATATATATATATATATTCCAAGTTTTTTCATCAGAACCGAAAAAAGGAACTCTAATCCAAACAATCGTCTCTACCCCTAAGTAATAATATGTTTTTAGTTTCAAAAACAAATCGGGTGTGTCACATGGTATATTCGTGTTGATACATGAAAAGTGAACCATTAGCAATCCGAAGCCAAGCCAAACCGAAGTCAAGTGCATTCCGAGGTGTGATGAGTTCCGAAATGAAGCTGCTTCCAAAATGAAGACCTGTCTGAGGAACACATTGTATTCAGTGCTATTTTGAGTATGTATTTGCATTTAATGTTTCATGTCCTTTAGTCTTTGTTTTATTGTAAAGTTAATGGGACAAGATCGAGAAAATTCTGTGTGTCATCTTTTTGACTTTTCATCTTTACATAGTCCATACAGTCTTACTAGTTTGTCTTTTTAGCACTCCTTATCTATTTAAGGAGATGTAATCTTCATGCAATGTAACAACTTGAGTAACATTCTCTTTCACATCAATACCAAGTATCTTGCAAGTCAAATCATTATCTCTCTATCATTCTCATTGTTCTTAATTTCTCTTTACTTTGTTCATACTTATTTTTACTTACTTGAATACTTTGTTGAACATCTTCTTCAAGACAAGACTGGTTTACCAGACTTGACTGAACTTTTAATATTAGCAACAGACATTGATCTTAAGTTAATTCAAAGTTTGAGTTTTCAAACCTTGTCCGCGCACATATTCTTGCACTTTCAATTGGTATCAGAGCCTAAGTGGTTGTCCTTTGAATCCATAAGAACAGATTATAGTTGATTTGAGATTACCTTGGTATCTCAATCATTTCAGTGTTCAGGATAAAAGTTCTTCTATATACCACTTCAACTCTAATACTTTAACTTCAATGGTTGCTTCTAATTCAACTCAACAAATGTATTCAATGCAAATAACAAATAGCGTGGGTTTCCCAACGCGTGCCCCATTGCTAGTTGTTGAAGAGTATGATCACTGGAAAGTTAGAATGGAGAGATTTTTACTTGGTAAGGAAAAAGGTGAAGAGATTTGGAGATCTGTGAAAGAATGTCCTCATGTTCCCGTAAGACAAATGGTCAGAGATGCTGCTGCTACTCTCATGGGTCAAGAAGAACAACGTCCAACACCTCTAACTGCATCAAACATCAAAAAGCTTCATGCAGATCAGATTGCGTTCTCGGAAATGGTGTTTGGTGTTCCTCCTTCTCTCTTTGAGCACATAAAATTGTGCAAATATGCTAAAGAGATTTAGGACACACTTCAAGACTTGTTCGAAGGTTCTGAGAACATGAAGGATAAGCGTTTAACATCCGTTGTAAACAACTTTGATACCTTCACTACAACTCCCGGTGAATCCGTAGCCTCTGTATCAAATCGGTACAGGATCGTTGTAAACACTGCACATGGAATAGTCTGAAATCCACTAGATTACAATCTGAAGTTCATCAACAGCCTCAGAAAAAGGATGCGGAAATGTTAAGTCATGTCTTCAGAGTAATGGATCTCTGAAGAAACTGAAGCTGTATCAGTTGTTTGACGAACTGCAAGGCCATGAATCTAACGTTGCTCAAACGTTAAGAGATTTGTCAGGAGGTCCTCTCGCCTTAGTTAGTTCTGTTAACCCACGAATTCCGAATCCATCTGTTTCGGATCCTTTTAGAACTATCCCACCTTTTTCACCAGTTCAACCAACACTTCCTACTCCACCTATCCCACCTGTTCCGAACCATTCATTTGAAGAAAATCTTGATATCGATTCAACTGATTCCGAACTTCGTTTCTAACAAGAATTCACACTTCTGCCTATGAAGTACAAACACCCTTGGAATCCCAGTCATAAACCTTTTCAAAACCGATTTCAAGCTCCTGAAACAAAATGCTTCTTTAGGGATTTTGGTTTTGTTTTCTTTCTAAAAACAAGCTCACTTTGAAAATTAGAAGAAAATACGTAAACAAGTTAGCCATTGCTTACATATAAATTAACAAGATGTTTTCCCATTAGTATTACAATCAAATCACAAAGCATTACAATAGGTTCTCCAGGCCAGGACCTATGTAGTCAAATGTATTATGATGTTTGCTTCTTTTTATCATGCTAATTAGTCTTTGACTTTTTCTTTCTTTCTTTATATGCATGTATAAATATCAAATCAACATTTTTCTTATATGTTTGCAGTATGTGATTAATAACGTAATTGTAGAGATTGGATAATATGCTCTTTTTGATTAATTGCATTTCCTCTGATGAAAAGCCTTAGTAACAAAATAGGAATTTAGAAAGAATTTTATAGGTAAAACTTATTTGATTTTGTGTCTTCACTTAAACGAGAGTTGGATGAACTCATAAGGGAGGATGTCCTAAGACTAAAAAATATTCGAGGGTACAAAAAGATAGAGATTGAAAAGAAACAAGAAGTTATTAAAAAGTTTTATTTGTCAGGTGTTGTTTCTTCAAAGTATGGGGGGCAATTTCATGGAGTTTCCTCATTTATTATCTCTTTTGTTGTAACATCCCAAAATTCATGACCAAAAATTTCATTTTTAAATCATTAATTAAACCATAACTATAAAATCATTCATCCAAAATCATAAGTCATTATCTCAAATCACTAGTTCATTTAATCAGAGTAAACATCCCAGGCTAACTTCTTGGTGTGTGCCATGCGATCATCCCGAGCTCTTCCCTCCGCTATCGGAAGTACCTGAAACCAAAACTGAAAACCGTAAGCACGAAGCTTAGTGAGTTCCCCAACCTACCACATACCATACACATAACCACATACTGCAAGTACTGGGCCTCGCCCTCTACCTCGGGCCCCGCCCCGCTTCGGATACATCCGACAACAGGCCCCGCCTGGCTTCGAGCCCCGCTCGGTGTACATATCTGTTTCTCTTAGGCCCCGCCTGTCTTTGGGCCCCGCCCGCTAAACATGTACAAACATATAACATATCGTATAACACATAAACTATAACTACTCTACTACATTCCTGTATTAAGGCCTCGCCTATCTTGGGCCTCGCCCCTGTCCTGCTACTAATGAGTCATGGAACCCCGTCCACGCTCCTGCTGGTAGTGAGATACGGGCCCCCCGCCCACACTCACCTCCCTACTAACTCGGGCCTCGCCCCTATTCTGCTACTAATGAGATACGGAACCCCATCCATACTCGGCTAGTGATGAGATACGGGACCTCGCCCGACTCACCTCCCTACCAGGCACATACAAGTATCACAAAGACAACAAGTATCACTACACATACACTACTGCCTCGGGTACCACCAAACATCGGACCGAAATCCGGAACCTATAACTGCATCGGGCTAACCTCGGTAACAGATCTAAATCCGAAACATCTCACAATAAGTGCCTAGGGCTAACCCCCGGGTCTTCCTGCTACACATAACCATAAGCATAAACATAATGGGCCGGCATTGTGGCCGTAGACCCATGCACACAGTGAGGAGACTCACCTCGTACTGCTGAAACTGCTGATAACCCTCTGGCTGCTATCCAACAACTCTCCGAACTGCTGCTCCTCTAGCTCCCCGAGCTACCAATACCAATAATAGTAACACTTAGCCTAACTGTCCTCAAGAAGTCAACTAAGTCAACTCTGGTCAAAGTCCTTCTCAAGGTCAAAGTCCTGGTCAAAGTCAACCTTCCAGTTGACTCGACTCGTCGAGTTGTTCTTCCAACTCGCCGAGTCCATGCTCCTCAATCCCAAAACAACCCCGACTCCACTCGTCGAGTCTATCGAGAACGCGACGAGTTCTCCTTCATCTAACACTTCAGGACTATCTTCAACCAACTCGTCGAGTTCATCCTTGAACTCGTCGAGTTCATCATCATCGTATGAATGTCTAGACCATGACTCGCCGAGTTGTATGAACAACTCGTCGAGTTCATCTTCATAACTAAGGAGATTGTCTTGGACTCGCCGAGTTCCTCCTTGAACTCGTCGAGTACTATGATCTTCATGTCCATTACGGACCTAGTCTGGCTGAATCCTTCACTAACTCCACTCACTGATCCGAATCATAACAGAAGGGTTTGGGTTTGCGACCCGACTCGCCGAGTCCAAGAACGGACTCATCGAGTCCACCTTGTGACATCTCTATTCTGTCGATTACAGTCCATTCCAACACTTCCAACTCATAGATTTGGACTCCTAATGCTAGCATTGCACGTAAAGTTGCTAACTTTACGTGCATGCAAGGTGCTATGAGGCTAGAACACTTAATCTAAGCTACAATGAAGGCCTAGGTCATGAAATGGGACCTTAGCTGGATAAAGCCAACAACTTTGAGCTTCTAAAGCTCAAGAGTGCCCAGATCTGTTGTCCAATCCATCCTCAAAGGCTTAATACTCGGATTCCACTTGGAAATGATCCAATTGTGACAAAAGGCAAGCTAGAAAGGGGATCTATCAATTAAAAGCTCAAGGTTCAAACTTTTTACCTCCTAACAGTTGCCAAGTCGATATGGAGGCTGGATCTACTCTTCCTTCCTTGCTCCTTTCTCTCCAAGCTTCCAAGATGCACTCTAAAGGCCCTTAATCTTCTCAAAAGCTCAAACAATGGAGTTGGGTGGCTAGGGTTTTGGTTTCTGGACGAGAGAGGCTGTAAATGAACCCTAGGGAAGAGAATAAGATGCTTAAATAGGGCACCAAGTCCCGGAATTAGGGCTTCCTAACCCAGACCTGACTCGCCGAGTGCACTCTCCGACTCGTCGAGTCGGTCACTTAATCTTGCACCCGGAACCCGCTCCGACTCGTCGAGTTCTTCCTTGGACTCGACGAGTTGACCCCCTTTTGACTTAGGGTTTTCCTTCCTTTCTTGGCCTTTCTGATACTGGGTGTTACAATTCTCCCTCACTTAAACTAGACTTCGTCCTCGAAGTCTGCTACGGCCAATTGTCCTGCAATTTGCTTCCAACCTTCCTGCCTGATGAATCTAACTTCTGCTGACCACTTCCACTGACCTTCCGCCCGGTCGTTCAGACTAACGTAGTCCTTGAAATTAACAATCCTTACGTGCATTCTGATCCCGTTAATCCTGAGAACACAACTTACTCAACTGACAATCCTTCCGGTACTCCCCGAGTACTTATGCTGGACATCCTAGGGGTTCACCCCCTTTTTCCTTGCGCGTTTACTGGCCTTCCCAAGGCAACATTCCATAACTAATCATTTCCTCTATCACTGTGAAGGACATATCTTTCGCGGTATCCATTACTCCAGTCACTCCCAGTGCTGGTCACTACTGCCGATACATACTGAATACTTCTTACTACTATAACTTAGTGCTGAGTACCCATCCCAGCGAATGGATCATATAATCCTTCAAGTAATAGACTCATCCCTGCAACGGTTAGAATCAAACGAGAGCTGCGCAACAGAGTCAAATCACTCACTCTAAGATTATTTAATCCTGCTGTTAGTGGCCTAGCACCTTTCAGTCAACTAACTATGCCACCAGGAATCTTCTTATCGCTATCCCTGATCCGCTCTCCGGATGAACCGAGACCACCCCGGTCCCAATTATTCTGCCCTCATCTTGACCACCGGACTCCTACCGGTTACTGAACTTAAACTCAATCTCTCCGTCGCTCTCAGCGACTTCCGAAGAAAACTTCGGCTAACTAAACTGCTCTGTCTACCTTGCCACTCTGGCTCTCTAAATCCTGGGATCCTCGATCCCCTATCTTGTCTCTAAAGTCTCTACCAGGTTCCACCTGTGCTGCTAAAATCTCACGGGCCTCGCCCATGGGTCTCACCCAAACTAGATCTAGAGCGGTCTCTCCCTCTAGTTTCACGTGTACTGCTACTAATATACGGGCCTCGCCCACGGGTCTCACCCAACTGTATCTTGGAGTAGCCTCTCCCTCAGGTCTCACCTATCTAGGGCTATGCAGGCCCGCCTCCACACTAAATCTCAATGAACTATGTCTACCTGATCCCGACCATACTAACTAGGAGGTACGGGCCTCACCCACACTCCACTAACTAGGAGTTATGGGCCCTCGCCCACACTCCCTTATCCAGGAGATACGGGCCCTCGCCCACCCTCCTCTAACTGGCTACTAACAAATGTTGCGGCTATCCCGCAGTCTTACCACACTCCCCATGATGTCTCTTCACTGACTACTAATCCGAAAGCATCCCATGCCGGAAATTCACTCAATCTGCATCTTGACTCACTCGAGTCCTGCTAGCGATCCTCCATCCTGGTTTTCCAACTAACCATCAACTAACGTGAATACTACGGTCATCTCGTAACCTCACTACACTTTCCGCACTGTCTACCTACTGGTGAATGCTACGGCTACCCCGTAGTCTTACATCCTGGCTAAACTCACGTCCTGCCGAGAAAATCTTCAATCTGGTTTCCCAAACCAATCATCTACTAATCGCAATTACACAAACTCAAGAATGAGAAGTTTTCCAAACTCTCAACTCACGCGTTTCTCAATCCGAACAGCCACTCGGACTACTATCCTGCTCAACAAAGTTGCGAACTCATCCCAGCTTCGCACTTACTTCAGTTCCTGACTATACGAGGGTTCCTCCCCCACTTCGATTCAACTAGCTCCTTACAGTTCACTGTCTGGAAAGGATTCCCAATCCTTCTTACCACTCCATGGTCGATCTGATAAAAACTGATGCTTACCGCTGCTGGTGCTCCAAAACTAACCAATACCGTGACGCTACCGCCCCTAAGAACTAGAGAAATACTTCCCGAGTCCCAAATGACACTTGCTACAGTGACTGCATCCTGAGAACCTGCTCTAAGGGAAACATCTTCGAACCATTACTCTAACATCCATGGTATGCAGATGACATATAACTTATTCATAAGCAGGAAACATAATATGCTGAAATACACTTACTAACACTGATGCAGTACCATAACAATAAAATTATTATAGAAAGGGGAATTTAAGTTACATACCCATGATCTATTGCGACTCGATCTTGACTTCATGCGAAATCATGGGCGTTAGGACCTGGACTCCCTTTCTCTGCCGAAATATCTGCGATGAAACCTGAGCTGCCTTAACCACTACACGGGGGCAACTTGCCCTGATATATCCGGGCTGATGACAATGATGGCACAACTCTTCCTCCAATGTGCATTCCCGACGATTGTGACCCTTCCATCTGCACTTGCCGCACTTAGACCTAATGCGGGCACTCTCACGTGTCCCTTCATCCCTTGCACCCCCTCTACGACCACTCAGGTCTCTTGCGTCAGCTATGGCAGCGTCAGACTGCTCAGATCGTTGATCCTGACTAGAAGTCCGCTTCCTCTTCCCTAACTGCACATCTAACCCAATCTCTTGCTCCCGAGTCACCCCGACTACCGCATCAACCACCTGCAAAGTTGCTGTCTGACCCTAAAACCTAACGGATACCCTGCCAGTAACACGCTCAACAATGTCGAGTAACTCCTCGCATACGGCTCGTAAAACCTCCATAGAGACCCAATCATGTAATGGTCTCTCCTGGAGACTAGGTGCGTAATCCACCTCTGATCCCTGATGACAGGAGCTAATAACGGGATCCTCCCTACCAAGGAATCCCAGAGATCCATAAACATTGGGCCCCAGAGGAGCCCCTAACTGTCCCGTAGCGATCTCGGCCCGAAAGGCCTCGAGGCGGCTATCCAAAAGCTCCAAAATTCCCTCCTTGACCGTGCCAAAGATCAAAGGAGTCTGGTCCAAAATACCGCGCGTAACCTCAGCTGATACAAACTCTCTCATCTGCTCCTCGAGCTGACTGGCTCCTGAACCCGAGCCTGATCCCTTGCCGGCGCCTGAACCGCCCACTGGCCTCTCACGTAACATCACCATACTGCATGAGTCGTAACATAACTATCATCAATACTCATCACTGCTGAGGAATCTCACACTCACTACAAGTTCCCCGGTTTTATCTCAGCCCTCCTTGACTCGAGTACAGATCCTCTGCTTTTAGTAGTATGGGCCCCTACTACCTTCCACATCTATCCGTACTTTCCTCAAGAATTGCCTCGACTCCACCAAGTCCCTTACTACTACTACTGCTCCCAGCACTATTCTCATCCTAGGCTTGCCCTAGGGTAACCTCCAACCCAAACTCAGTCCTCAGCTACTGAAGGTATCCTCATAATGCCAATTAGCCACTACCTGAATACCATTACATGTGACGAGGCTCAGATAATCCTTCGAGTAAAGGACTCGTCCCTACAACGGTTAGACTCAAACGAGAGCTGCGCAATAGGGCCAAATCTAGCACTCTGAGATTATTCGACCCTGGTCACATGTGACTTAACGTATTCACCTAATGGCTAACTCCCATCACTCAGAGTCCCACAAAGCACAAAGCAAGTAGCATTCAGACGAAAGGGAAACCTAACCACATAATCCAATCATACTGCTCTATCCTCTACTCAGGAATCTATACTAACATGCAATTTATAAGGCTCATACACATATAACAGGCACATAAGGCATCCTCCTAGATCCTTAGTCCTAATCTAGCATGCAGTTCTAATAAGCATATCATAACATAACTTGTATGGGTATCTTGGGGTACTTACTTGAGCTCGGCTGATTTCATGCACCACACCTCTTTTCTTCTTTTTCAAAACTCTTTTCTTTTTCTAGAAATTCCTTTCTTTTCTCAAATATCTTTTTCCAAAAATGATTTTCCTTTTGAAAATTTTCATACAAATTCCTCAGTTTGAGTCCAGGCACACCCGAGAGCGTGCCCGAATCCCTCAAACCAAGGCTCTGATACCAACTTGTAACATCCCAAAAATCATGACCAAAAATTTCATTTTTAAATCATTAATTAAACCATAACTATAAAATCATTCATCCAAAATCATAAGTCATTATCTCAAATCACTAGTTCATTTAATCAGAGTAAACATCCCAGGCTAACTTCTTGGTGTGTGCCATGCGATCATCCCGAGCTCTTCCCTCCGCTACCGGAAGTACCTGAAACGAAAACTGAAAACCGTAAGCCCGTCCCTACCAGGCACATACAAGTATCACAAAGACAATAAGTATCACTACACATACACTACTGCCTCGGGTACCACCCGGCATCGGACCGAAATCCGGAACCTATAAATGCATCGGGCTAACCCCGGTAACGGATCTAAATCCGAAACATCTCACAATAAGTGCCTAGGGCTAACCCCCGGGTCTTCCTGCTACACATAACCATAAGCATAAACATAATGGGCCGACATTGTGGCCGTAGACCCATGCACACAGTGAGGAGACTCACCTCGTACTGCTGAAACTGCTGATAACCCTCTGGCTGCTATCCAACAACTCTCCGAACTGCTGCTCCTCTAGCTCCCCGAGCTACCAATACCAATAATAGTAACACTTAGCCTAACTGTCCTCAAGAAGTCAACTAAGTCAACTCTGGTCAAAGTCCTTCTCAAGGTCAAAGTCCTGGTCAAAGTCAACCTTCCAGTTGACTCGACTCGTCGAGTTGTTCTGCCAACTCGCCGAGTCCATGCTTCTCAAATCCCAAAACAACCCCGAATCCACTCGTCGAGTCTATCGAGAACGCGGCGAGTTCTCCTTCATGTAACACTTCGGGACTATCTTCAACCAACTCGTCGAGTTCATCCTTGAACTCGTCGAGTTCATCATCATCGTATGAATGTCTAGACCATGACTCGCCGAGTTGTATGAACAACTCGTCGAGTTCATCTTCATAACTAAGGATATTGTCTTGGACTCGCCGAGTTCCTCCTTGAACTCGTCGAGTACTATGATCTTCATGTCCATTACAGACCCAGTCTGGCTGAATCCTTCACTAACTCCACTCACTGATCCGAATCATAACAGAAGGGTTTGGGTTTGCGACCCGACTCGCCGAGTCCAAGAACGGACTCGTCGAGTCCACCTTGTGACATATCTATTCTGTCGATTACAGTCCATTCCAACACTTCCAACTCATAGATCTGGACTCCTAATGCTAGCATTGCACGTAAAGTTGCTAACTTTACGTGCATGCAAGGTGCTATGAGGCTAGAACACTTAATCCAAGCTACAATGAAGGCCTAGGTGATGAAATGGGACCTTAGCTGGATAAAGCCAACAACTTTGAGCTTCTAAAGCTCAAGAGTTCCCAAATCTGTTGTCCAATCCATCCTCAAAGGCTTAATACTCGGATTCCACTTGGAAATGATCCAATTGTGAAAAAAGGCAAGCTAGAAAGGGGATCTATCAATTGAAAGCTCAAGGTTCAGACTTTTTACCTCCTAACAGTTGCCAAGTCGATATGGCGGCTGGATCTACTCTTCCTTCCTTGCTCCTTTCTCTCCAAGCTTCCAAGATGCACTCTAAAGGCCCTTAATCTTCTCAAAAGCTCAAACAATGGAGTTGGGTGGCTAGGGTTTTGGTTTCTGGACGAGAGAGGCTGTAAATGAACCCTAGGGAAGAGAATAAGATGCTTAAATAGGGCACCAAGTCCCGGAATTAGGGCTTCCTAACCCAGACCTGACTCGCCGAGTGCACTCTCCGACTCGTCGAGTCGGTCACTTAATCTTGCACCCGGACCCCGCTCCGACTCGTCGAGTTCTTCCTTGGACTCGACGAGTTGACCCCCTTTTGACTTAGGGTTTTCCTTCCTTTCTTGGCCTTTATGATACTGGGTGTTACATTTGTTTTCTAAGTTATTTAATTAATTTCAGGTATCAAAGATTATGATGACCAATTTGTAGAACTTGTGGTTAAATAAAGACATAACAACCATCCCTAAAAGGTTATTAGTTTATTTTATTCTATAAGCATTATAAGCATTCCTGGTGTTTTTGTTCTAATTTAATAGCTTATTTTGAGCTCATTTTGGTCTCATGTGTAGATTATCACAAACAGAAATCCAACGATGTTGGTGATTCATCTAAAGAATGGAAGTTATATTTCAAAGTTGGGAACAAAGACGACAAATTGATACGCTAATGAGATTCACAGGTACAAACTTGTTTTTGATTTCTAAATTGAGAACCTCACAGGCTCTATTTGTTTTCTTTAGTCAAGTTTATGTCGTTTTTTTTTTCTGAATATTTATTGATAAATTTAAGGATGGATGAATTGGCCTCGTAGGTTGTTGATTATTTGACTTTTGTGAATTTATATTATACTATTCGCTGCGTTGAAGGGGAAATGATGAAAGATGTATCTATTAATTGTTCTTGGGTAAAGTCATATGTATGAATGACAAAGGAGTTGACCATTTTAAATACATTTGCCAATCTGTAAGGTAACTCCATCTTTTTCTCTGAACTAAAATATACTATAATATTTTATAAATTCTAATTACTCACGTTCATGAAATTCTTAGCTAAAGTAAGGGTATATGTGGAAACATACGGTTCATAATTTCAAAAATATGTATGAGTATTAATTTATTTTGGTTGAACACTTAACCTTATTATCAAAGATCAAATCTATTTTATTTCTTTCTCCCTTCTTACCCTTGAAAATTATGCCTATTCGCTCACAAAAATATGGAAAATTATATTCTTTTGTTGATGAGGTGTTGTTCCTTGCCAATTACTTTATGTTTTTGCTACTGTAAGTCTCATTATTGTTCCAGCTTCTTAACATTGTTTTTACATAGTTTTGATTCTAGATACATTCGATCATATTAGTGTGTGTATGTTGATATTTCAAAAAAGTATTAGTGGTTTTGTTTTCAATCTATATGTAGTTGAATTAAGAATTTATATCCTTATGCTTGGATTAAACATATCAGAATATGCCACAAATTTGGGGAGTTTACATGCAACCATAATTTATTTGTGTCATGTTACTAGGAAATTAATATATAGTTACAATTATGAATGCATAAAAAATAACCGTTTTCTTATTTATATATTATCTGGGTTTTTTTTGAGCTAATACATCTGAAAATTTCAGTTCCTCACTCAATTCATAAATGCACAACTTTTATTATATAAAATACCACTAAATATAAAAGTTTCAGAAAAAGTAAAATGTGTTACTTAAATTGAAATTCAATATAATTTTGTACTAATTATCATCTTAAAATGCCTTCATTTTAAAAATATTATTCTTTAATTGATGTTTTATAATCTTTTTGAATCATATGATACCATAAATGCGGAATGAGAAATCTTTTTGAATCATGCTTGAATAATATGATTAGCTAGAAAAAATTATAGTTCGCTTCAAAACCGATTTCAAGCTCAAATTCTCAAGGTTATTTAATATTTATATATTAAATAAAATATATATACATGATGATTAAAATTTTTAAATTTTAATATGTTATTTGTATAAATATTACATTTCAGGTAAAAATAAATATATTTCATAAAAAGATTTCTTGTAAAACAATATTTAGAAAAACTAATTTTTAAAATCCTAACTTTTAAAAAATATATAATAACAAAGTTGTGAAAAAATTAAGAAATTTTTTTAAAAGAAATTTAAATTAAAAAATAAAAGTAACAAAAATGGCCGAAAATATAAAAAAAATGAAAGATTAACATTGTAATATTTCACAAATGGTTCTTGTGTAAAATTTCATAAATTGTTGTTAGGCAAGTTTTAGAAAATGACAAAAAGATTTTTATCTAAATTTTTTTCAATTTTATGGATCAATGGATATTCACGATAAAGACTGTTTACATGTAAGGTTGTTTCAAAAAGACTAATGGATAAAAGAAATCCATAAGAACCATATTAAAAATAAAAAAAAACCGAAAAACTAACCATTTATGAAATTTTATCTATTTTATACTATAATATGTATAAAAAATATACAAGTTGTTATGTTTGACGATTAGATTTTCGATAGGCATCTGGCGACTTCGCGAAACTACCGGATTACTTAACTATGTCTGCAAACGTGTACTATAAATATCGCATATTTTTCTTTCCCCAAAAGTCATCGGTTCAATATCAAAATTTCATAGTTCTTTATTTTCTTCAACTACCATGGAATCATTCTCATCGTTCTTCGATTCACAATCGCGATCGGCTTCTCCAAACAGCTGGACCTACGATTCTCTCAAGAATTTCCGTCAAATCTCTCCCGTAGTTCAGACTCATCTCAAACAGGTATGTTTGATTTGCCCTAATTCTTATTGAATACCATTTCGTTAGTATAGATGTAGGTTTTGAAAAAGAAAACGATTAAATCATTTGGTGTTCAGGTTTACTTTTGTGAGACACAACGAATTTGAAATTCGTTGGTATTTTATCTGTGAAATTTTTATATGATTCCTTCGGTTTAACAACTTCGTTTGTCCAATCGTGAAAGAATTCATCGATAAAACTGTGATCTAGATTGTCTTTTCGGTGGCGGATTGTTTTGAGAGAGTGTAGAAACTTATTGCCGAACAAAAAGTAATCAAATCAGGTCTTTTGACATTAGGGATCACTATTACAAAACGCGAGATGGAATTGTTCAATTCAGAAGTGTTTATCAATAGTTTTTATCATATAGTAAAAACAATTAAATGAAATGAAACGAAATTGGTCAATTCAAATTTTCGGTCTTTGACATTAAGGATCACTGCTACAAAACACGAAATGAAATCGTTCAATTCAGAAGTAGTAATAACAATCTGTCAGATTAATTGTTAACAATTATCTTCCTATAATGTAATTGCAGGTTTACCTCTCACTATGTTGTGCTCTCATGGCATCTGCAGTTGGGGCTTACCTTCACATCCTATGGAACATCGGTGGCCTTCTAACCACCTTCGGAACATTGGGCTGCATGTTTTGGCTACTTGCCACTCCACAATATCAAGAGGTAGATTCAATCCTTTAACATTCCATCAAATCTTGATTCATTGTTCTTCATGTCATTCTAAAACATCTTGTAATCCACCAGCAAAAAAGAGTCTCTCTGTTAATGGCATCTTCTCTTCTCCAAGGAGCCTCCATTGGTCCTCTAATCGACTTAGCCATAGAATTTGACCCAAGGTTCATTCTTCTTCTCCTTCCTCTTCTTATATTACATTCATAAACTTACTATTTCACACATTCAAGTTTCTTGATTCATGTTCTTTATTACATTTTGCAGCATCTTGGTGAGCGCGTTCATGGGAACTGCAATCGCATTTGCTTGTTTCTCAGGAGCTGCCATGTTAGCAAGACGCAGAGAGTATCTTTATCTTGGAGGTCTTCTTTCTTCTGGTGTTTCAATCCTTTTCTGGTTACATTTTGCTTCATCAATCTTTGGTGGCTCTGTTGCCCTTTTCAAATTTGAGGTAATACTTATAACTCCTAAATCCTAATCCATTCTTTTTTTAATTCTTTTTAACTAACTAGTGTTTAATTTGCTTTTTAGTTGTACTTTGGGCTGTTGGTGTTTGTTGGGTACATGGTGGTTGACACCCAGGATATCATTGAAAAGGCTCATCTTGGAGATTTGGATTATGTGAAACATGCTCTTACGCTTTTCACTGATTTCATTGCTGTTTTTGTTCGCATTCTTATCATCATGGTGAGTTTTAACTTTTAATAGTGAACTTGATTTGTTTTTCTTTATAAAGTTAATATAATGTTGGTGTTGTTGTATGCAATGCAGTTGAAGAATTCGGCTGAAAGGGAAGAGAAGAAGAAGAAGAGGAGGGATTAGGGTGTTTGTGAAGAAGAAAAATGTGAAGCTTTCTGACTACAAATAAAACCCAATGTAGTTGTTACTTTTGTGTAGTACATTGTTTTTTTTTAACATCAGTGACGTATATGTCCTATGTCAATTTGAGATTATGTGATTAAACCCATATAAACCCAACAATCTATCTCAACGTGGGGTTATTATAATTATCCCATGTACTCGATCCAAGTGTTTAAAAGCTCATTACATTACATTATCTTCATTATTGAATATTAATAACTTATCATATTCACATGCATATGGGGTTTTTCTAATTTACTAGTACATTACCCCCAATTTATAAACCCAAGTTGAATCGCATTTTTTAGTACTCCTAATTTGTGCAACCCACGATATCAAGTTGGGATGTATAATGTTAAAGGTTTGGTAGTGTTTTTATACCAATCGAGATTCAAAAAACATAAAATTTTCTATAATATTTTTGGAATCTAGTTCCAAAAGTATCTGAAAATTCGAGCTGAAAAAGTTGATATTTTGTCAAGTGGTGTAAAACAAAGGATTTCGCAAAATTATAGATTTTTATTCATAGTTACAAAACGACAGTATTGTACTATTGTTGTTAAATCAGTGAGGAAGTGGTACCTATGTATTCAACTCAGATAGGTTGGGTTTGGGTTAGAAGGTCAATAAAAAAAAAAATAAATAAATAAATAAATCGTCCCAACCCGTTGTATAATATATGGAAAATTACATTATAGTATTTCACATTTGCTCATTTAGTCTTTTATGTTATTTCCGTGTTTTTAAGGGAACAAAGTTGACAGTGACAGGACCTCTATCTTTAGTATCCAGTTTCTTAACATTTTAAAATCGAAATTGGATAGTAAAAGTCAAAATCAAAGTGTAAACCGGAAAAAACATCGAGTTGGATTGTATGGGATTGGAGTGTATCGACTTTTGCAACATAAGAATTTCTCCGATCGTTCTCTTGATCTTTCTCTTTATCGACTTCATCTGTTGTATCGAGTTCCTGCTTTCTATTTCTACAAACTAGTCTTCTTTGTTTTGTAACTGTAATATGAAAACTTCAATGGAGATGGATATGAATGAAAAAGGCGATGTGAAGCAGGTGGAGGGAGGAGGAAGACGAAAGGTTCTGATTTTGCCAAAAACCAAAATATAATTGTTCAATTGTTCCATAGCAAGTTCAGTTCTAGCATACATCAAATTATAGCTTGTAAACAATAATGCTAAAAAACAAAACCACTGAGTAGTAAGCAAAGCTTCAGCTTCCGATTTTGGCTTACCACCTTCTTCAAGCAAATCTTCAAGCTTCGATTTTAAATTACCACTTCCCTGAAACTTTGATTTTTGACTTCAATAGTGTGTTTATGATTTTCCCCCTCATCAACCCACAAAAGAAACCTACTCCTAGGTCCCTGCAGATTTCAATAATCATCATTTACCAAAAAACCCAAATGTTATCGAGGTAAGAATAAGAATGGAGTACCATATTCGGGCAGACATAGTATTCCCTACCGAGATTCTTTTTTACTTGTGGAAGTCCTTATGATTGTCATGCTTCCACAATCACACATCACCATCTTTTCTTGTTTGGATGAGAAGTAAGAAGGAGATGAAGATCTCGTGAAGAAGAAGAAGAAATAGAGAAAAAGAAGGAAGAAGTAGTCAAATGGACAAGAATCGGTCAAATGGAAGAATTGAAAGCATGGACTGGTCAAATGGGTTTTAGATGACCGTCTGACCCCTTCAGTGTTTACAAAAGGACCTATTTCACCCGACAAAACCAACTTTGTTCCCTTAAAAAACACGAAAATAACATAAGAGACTGAATGAACAAATGTAAAATACATTGAAGGGCTACAATGTCATTTTCTCTATAATATATGGGTTGGCGGGTTAGCGGGTTAGCGGGTTGGAAACCTCAACCCAACCCGTTTAAGTATATGAGTTCGCGAGTTCACACGTAACCCGTTTCATAAATAAGCAACAAATTTTCAAAAAAAAATAAGGTTTTTCAACATAATTCATAAAGTGATTAAAGTCATTAATATAAAAAAAATGAGGTTTTCAACATAAAATCATAAAGTCATTAACGTCCAAATAAAATTGAAAAATGAAAACATTCATACAAAGTGCAATTATTCAAAAATATACAAAAACCAATTTGATAATTCATTCATTCTAGAATTTTCATTTCTTCCTCCAACACAGACTTCTTAATGATGACCTTCAAATAGCAACAATATGCAAAATTAAATTTATGATATTTTGAAAGCTACATAAATAATTGTATGCCTTTTAGTACTGTTTGTACAAAAGAACTCACCAAATGACAACTTAAAATTTGTTGGAATTTGTAGCTTTCGTATTGTCTTAAGTTGATGTTCAAATTCATTACATTTTGAGTTAGGTTCTCAACAGCCACATTAAAATCAATTGCATAAGGAATAAGAAAAAGTTAATATAAAATTTTAGTTAATAAGAAAAAACCAAAAATTGTAAAATATTAATTCAAACTGTTCGTTCATGACTCGTGAGTATCTAAAAAATAACGACATGTGTGTTTTATTTTTTGGTTAGGGTATCGCAAAAAACTAGCTACATATGAATCCGGAAGGAATACAATGATACGAAAGGAAATCATATTTCATTAGTAATTAAATATATCATTAATAATTAAATATTACGAATACAAAAGGAAATCATATTTCATTAATAATTAAATATATCTATTTTTCTTAAATGCAATATATATATATATATATATATATATATATATATATATAAATATCTCTCTCTCTCTTTCTCTCTCTCTCTCTCTCTCTATATATATATATATATATATATATATATATATATATATATATATATAGAGAGAGAGAGAGAGAGAGAGAGAGAGAGAGAGTATTCTAACTAATTACTGTGCGTATGTGTGGACAATGTTATTCTATGAGAATTACTAAGAGAATAAGTTGTTTAGCAATGCGAATATGTTCAACCGTATAAAAATATCGTTATTTTCATGCATTCTCGCTAATTATTATTTATTTTTGTTCTCACACATCGTTTTTCACTCGTTTTCATTCTGACAGAATACGACTCAATAAACATTCTGACAGAAATGAGAATAACAATAATAAGGTTAATGACAATAGTTATGTAAGATTGAACTTATTTATATTATCAAACAACATATTTTTTTTATCATTCTCAAAGAATAACATTGTTCATACGTCCGCACAATAATTAGTTAGAATAGAATAACCTAAACCTATATATATATATATATATATATATATATATATATATATATATATATATATATGGGTTGGCGGGTAGAAAATTTCAAACCAAACCCGTTTATTTTCGAGTTGGGTTAGTGTCGGGTTACGAGTTGGATCAAGAGTTGGGTTAGTGTCGGGTTACGAGTTGGATCAAGAGTTGTCACTGCTACTTGTCTGTCGGGGGTCGTTTAAGTTTAACCCTTGTGAAGTGGGTATTTGGGAGTAGTTCCCAAGTCTCTTTAGGCTTGAGAAATGTAAATATACAAGAAGCTACTTAAATCTAATTTTTAGTCTTGTTTGGTTGTGGTTTAATAAAATTGCCGGTTAAAAAAAATAACAAGAAGACTCAAAATAGAAATGAGATATGTAAGATTCTTGTAGATCCCAAGATAATCATATATATGGATTAACGGTGTGTCATTGTAACCTATCGAAAGATCTAATCTTTATTAAGTATTCGTGTACAAAGGAGACAAAAGAAACTCTCATTCTATGTCTATGATTTATCCATATCTTTATTTATTGTGTTATTGTCTCTTCATAAGCAAAATCTTGTGGGGGAGAAGGAAAAACCGAATACAAAGGCGTGATGACAAGAAAAAGGACAAAATTGTGTAGGATATTAGTAGTTCATCTAGGTCTTAACGATAAATAGGGCTAATGTGAATTGTGAAACAACTTAATTTCTCAAAATTTGTTTGACTAACAAACAAAATGAATGAAATAAGATCATTTTATGCTTTAAGATTAGTCTATCTTTTTCCTTGAACTTGAAAAGCACACAATAAATAAAAACAAAAGAAAGATGCTTAAGTTGAGGGTTTGACCGGGTAAGATGAAAGTGAAGAAAAGAATGGTAGGTCATAGGAATTAACAAGTAGTGGAAAATCTTGTAGTTGGGTTTCAAGGACAAAGAGAGATCCATAAGTTAAAAAGGCTTTTCAAAAGAAAAAATAAGTGTGAATAGGTTCAAAGAAATTAGATTCGTTATTGAGACAGGATAAGATAAAACACCGGTTTAGAATTATGTTAAATAGTGGATTTGATATGAATATTAATTGATAATACTGTGTCATGATATATGATTACCACTAAAAAGTATAAAGCCACCAAGATATAAATAAGTTTAGCTGTTTAGTTGGTTAGTGTTGTTCAAGAATTTTCTTTTCAGTTAAAACATGGTTTCATTGATATTGGACCTCCAGTTTTTATTTTCAAATCTTAATCCATCGGCCCAGAGATTTTTTATTTTATTTTTTATACATACTTCACTTTGTATTTTTTAAAAATCGCAACTAATAATCTTAGGCAGTATTTGTTTACCTTTTAATTGCAAATTTAAGAGGTAAGCTCTTGGCATTAATAAATGGCTCTTAAAAATTCAGTCTTGAACGCACGTCTGAAAAAAAAAAAGACCCAAATACCCTAGTTGTTATCGCTCTTTTTTTCCCTCAAAATCACGCCTCCCCCGTTCCTTTCTTCTCAACGACGCACACACAACATCTCCGTTCCTGCCAAATCGCCCCTTAGTCATATCATCTACCATCTGAAAAATGAATTCAAATCCTACAAACTTACTTTTATGGCGTCATCTACATATAACAGATATAAAACCTGGAGACCCGTGTCACCAATGTAAATATTTTTGAACACATCATTTGCAATAGCATTCTAAAAGGCGATATGTACACCTCCCGTCACCAAAATGAAAAGAAAAGGTGAAAACGAGTCATTGTGACGAAGACCTCTTTGAAATTGAAACTCAGTCGTAGGAGAACCATTAACTAAATTGATCCCATAAAGAAATGTTGACACCTTTGAATCCATCACATCCATTTCAAACGAAGCCCAAGTACCAAGTACATCGTCAAGAGAATCACATTGTACAAATTCATAAGCTTTCTTAAAATCAACTTTAAAAATCATAACACCAAGCAAAGATTTCGTACATGAGCATAGGCTCATCTAAAATCTGACAGCCTTTAATAAAAGTATATTGTTCGATGCTAATCGACTGCTTATGAGATAACTGATTGGGAAAATCAACAACAATAGAAGGCTGAGAAATGATGGATTTGCTAAAACGGTTAGCGATTTGAGAAAAGAACTCTCCCTTAACAGTGTTTCTCCAAAAAATCCAATTATTATTTTTATTCAATTTATTCATATTTTAGCAAGACTTTTTTTTCCGTTTCTTTGTGGATAAGAAACATGAGAATCTTTATTCGATGATAAGTTTGCCCATAAATATGTGACTTTGAAAGATGGATTACAGAAGTAATTTTGCTTAAAAAATTTAGATTCGATGATGAAATGATATAAGAAAGGAGGTCCACGATAATTTTTTGCAAGAGGTCTCACATTCCATTACCACTATAAAGTAAAAAGTAGAAAAAATAAAAATTCAATAGTTAGTGACTTAATGTCACACCCATTTTTTATATTTTTTTCACTTAAAACATAATTGCATTGATATTGACCCAATATTATTATTGACATTGTCAAATCTTAATCTATGGGTCAAGAGATTTCTTCTTTCGTTCTATACATATCCTACCATATTTATAATTATACATCTTCTTCAAGATGATAAAACAAGTGAAGCCACATATTTATATATTTAGTTATTAATATATATATTTTATTATTTTTCTGGAAAATGATGATGATATTTTTTACTTTACTTTGTGGATAAGAATTTTGGGACTTAATAAAATCGATTAAAGAACTAATTTTGCTTAAATTAGAAAAAGGAAAATGTTGATAGAGGCCAAATTTGGAAGATGCAACTTTGGTATTTACTTAATACAAGGGACTTTACTTTAATTACGTAAAGAATTGGTGGCCAAGTGAATTAAAGCAAACGCCAAACAAACCATGAACCTTATCGTTGAATAGCAAAATAGTCCCTATGTTATGATGCAAACATATAGACTGTAAAGGTGCAATCAGGATAAAGATTATAAAATGTGGGTTCTCAAAAATAAAAATAAAAAATAAAAAATAAAAAATAAACAACTTAAATCGAATCTTTTATGTTTATTGTATAGAGAAAAAGAAAATATTGACTGGTTTTTATAAAAAAATAATGTTAAAAATTTAGGGTTTTATAAAAATATTCATTATTTCATAAGCTTCACCTAGAAAATTACCGAATGAACTTTGAAATGTATAAAACGTAGTCATTTAAAAAAGAAAGTAATTCTTTTTTTAAGGTTTGACCTATAAAAAGGCCAACAAAAGCTTCAAAAAGAAAATACTTTTTTTTTCTATATATTTAGCAGGTAAAATTCATAATTTGTATACTTCACTTGAGAATTATTATAAATATTAAAATGTGTGTCGGTTTATGAATAATGACAAATATCGATTCGGCTTCAATACCATGTGGTTTGGAGTCGGAGTGGTTTTCATCGGCTTCATGGCTTCGCTGCTAGGTGTTCTTCTTCCATTATCGTTGCATTCACCTCCATTTTCTTCCAATCAGGCCTCTGCTCTACTTCTGATGTTTTTCGTCCGCGAATTTTTTGACGTGTTTTCCACCGCTCTGTGTTTAATCGTTTTAGGTTTTTGGGATAATAGGGTGACCGGTTCAGGCTTCCGACCTACAATCCTTCAAATTTTCAATCCACTTCCAGATACTGCCAGTTCCTCCAATCTGGCCATTCATTCTCATTGCCTTGTTATTCCCTATTTCATGCTCTGATTAAACTCTGGAATAAGCTTTTGTGCTTGCAAATACACACCGCCTTCATGCTTCCTTCTTTATCTCGACAATAATCAGTCTTTCAAGGAGGCGTCACCGTCAATCGGGATCGGAATCGGCTTTGCTCTCAGAATTCGATCACCCCCTATTGAATAACAGGTTCGATATGTTTCCATATGCGTGTCTGTGTATTTGTGTGTCTTTTTGTGCGGCTGGGAAGGAACGATATGAACATGATGGTTTGACAATTTGTTGGCTCGGTTACCTAATAAGATATCTTATGTCGTTCATCAACTTCCCAATTTCCCACCAAGCCTTTAAAGTTTTTTTCATCGACTTTATCTTTTTTCTCTTTCTTTGTGTTTTGGCCTTCTTGCCCTGTGCCTTTAGAAGAAGATAATTGTTTTTTAGGTTTTGTCTTTTTTATTAAGGATTTCTATGGGTTAGTGATGCTAGTTTCAATAAACCCTCAAAATCTTACACTCAATTGCTTGCCTCTTCCTCATATGATATCATCAAGATTAGTTTAGTGATATATCTTTTTTCGTTTTAAGTCGGATAAGTCTAATTTGACCATTTCATAGTTTTTTTTGGTGATTTATTGATAGTTTAGCAATCATGTTTCACATTTGATTGATTCATGCTTCTTTTTTTCAGGTATCATTAAGAGTGAAGTTATTGAAATAGTCAAGATTTTTGACATTTTGTGGGTAAACTAAAGCTTTATTGTAAGGTTACCCTATAACCATTGATTTTCATAAAGGTTTTTATATTGTTTTTTCTTTATCTTTCTATTACCATTATACTTTTGTAGGTAAACTAAAGCTTTTTGACCATTATACTTTTGTAGGTAAACTAAAGCTTTTTGTAAGGTTACCCTTTAACCATTAATTTTCATAAAGGGTTTTATATTGTTTTTTTTCTATTACAATTCTACTAATCTTTAAATTATTATTTCTTTTGGAGTAATTCAACACTTTCAAATGTTTCCTGGTATGTTTAGGTTGCTTGCATATTTGAAAATGTTTATGTATAAAAATATTGATGATATCATTCATAGTATATTTGTTTGTTTTTTTGAAAGGTTTTGGAAACAAACAGAGTGGAGGAGTCTAGAAGGCATGTGCATAGGATGTGATGGGTTTTCTATGCATCTATACACAAAATTTAGGCAACAGAAACATTCAATATAAACCCTAAGTGTATATGCACCCTAGATCCAGGTTTTACTATTATGATAATGTACCTTTAAAACCATGAATTTAAACTAACAAGAGGGATTGATTTACTAATCTTTCAAGTATAATCGTATATACTTGTGAATCCTTAAAGATGTTGAATTCCTTTGATGCTATTGGAACATCTAGCACCCAAACTAGGAATGCCTTTAACGGCTCACACCTAAATGACTAAAAATCTAGAAACTTTAGGAGAGAGGAGAGAGGTTATGAAATTCAAAATTCACAACCTTGGGGAAAGTAGAGTCGGATTTATGAGGGTATATAGGGGTCTTTATATATCTATGGTAACTTTCAGATAAACCTGATTTAAATTAATTAAATAATTAGATTTAATCTCTATTCAAATCTTTATCCTTATCTGTTACCTAGATTGATTCTGGAAGCTCTTCAAAACCGTCCACCTTCATGGAGATCCAAAATGTTCCTCTTGCTCAACTATTTAACAATTAACCTCTTGCTCAACTATTTAACAAGTAACATTCAATCCGTGTACCTTTAAATAAATCCAGATTGATTTCAAATTAATTCTAATTAATTTTAACTAGTTTTTAATTAATTTATTAACCTATAATAAGTAATAAACTATTTATCTCACTATCTTAAATCGTTTTCTAGCTATTTTATCTCTTGGGGGCAACCTAAAAAGAACTTTGCTATTATTCCCAAAGTTATACCAATTAATTATGACATTGTACACCTATTTTAATAGGATGTACTTTATAGGTGGAAATACTTTCAGGGAACCATGGCATCTTCCTCACACACCTCCTAAACAAGTGATATATATTGTGTATGGGGTACATTTAATAGATTTGTTGAATATATTAATGCTTTAGCCACATATCCATGGTGGGAGGGATCAATATATCGTGTTCCTTTTTTCCTTGCTTACCTTTTTGCATGGTCATGGCAACAATGGAGGCAAAAATTAAAGCTCAAAAGACTACGTGAGCTTGTTATGCCTGAATACGACCATGCATGCTTTCATGTCGATCGTGTGCTCAGCTGAGGCATCCTAACAGACCGGTAGACTTGAACGGTGTATTGTTTTTAAGCTTCGCTTGGTCCATTTTATCGAGGATGAATCTATCTGATTCAGAAGGGAAGAACTTGTATCGGTATCTAAAAAGTAGTCCTTCTGAAGTCCACTTCTTCCCCATACTACTGGAATTATTGTTACGGCGACATTGCTCCGTCAGGCTTTCACCCATTGCGGAAAATTCCCCACTGCTCTATGAAGGTCTTAAAGTCAGTCAGTTGGTAGTCCATTCAGTCAAATATGTGAACTCTAGAATCACTAATTTGTTTTAGTATTGTATGTGTAGGTGGTTGTAACATCTGGTTTGATGCTAGCTTATATGTACTTTTTCTTGTAACATCCATAAAATTCGAGTCAATTTAAAACTTTTTAAAGCATTTAAAACCATTCAGTTATTACAATTTGTTTTCAAAATAGTTTAAACATCAGAGTTCCCAGAAATCATAATCATAAATCGAGGAAGTGTACGGTCACGCCTTCGCCTTCCCGCGGTCATCCGCTGTACCTGAAACAATAATCGATAAATGTAAGCTTGAAGGCTTAGTGAGTTACCCCTAAAATACCCATACACACAACAATACACATATAATAACAAACAACATACTATGGGTCCAATCATCCATCAGGATGGAATAGTCTCGGCCCACAACCATCGGGTTGGAATGCCCACAACCAATCAAACATGTGCACCTATATCAGATAATCATATAATGGTCTATGAATACAACATACTAGGGTTCACTCATCCTCGGGATGGAATACCCTCAACTACCATAACAAGCATGTGCACATATAACAGGTAATCACCTAACCGTATATAGACATTTAGACCAACCACAGGTCTCTAAGCATAACCACATCCTATTTACCAGGATACCGATCTAACAGATCATACTAGCATATAACCATCCTATCTACCAGGATACCGAGCTAACATATCACAATAGTAACAATTCCACATAACAAATCAAAGGGCCGGCCTTGGTGCCTTAGACCCTTGAGTATAGTGAGGATAACTCACCTCGCAATGTCGATCTGAACTGAAGAATCAAATCCCCGAATCGCTGTCTCCAAATATCCCGAACTATCCAAATAATAACCACTATGTCATTACATGGAATATAAATCTTGACTAAGGGTCCCACATAGCATAATAGTCCATTTTGCTTTTTCTCTAATTTGGGCCAAGGCCCCATACCAAATCCATGATCCACAAGTCCACATATACAAGACCCATTATTGGCCCAATTTTCCAAATTGGGCCCAACTCCCTATTTGGGCCTTATTCTAAGATCCAAATTCAAAACTGGCCCAAAACACCATTATTCAGAGAGCCCAAAAAGGCCCGAGTCCAAATAGTCCAAAAGCAGCCCAATCCCGAAGCCTAATTTGTCAAAAGCCCAACAGAGGATGTACGCGGGGTGTACTCCTCTGGTACGCTGGGCGTACTCTGCCTGACGTTGACCACCATCGAGGTGGTTGACCCAGTACGATGGGCATACAGGATTTACGTTGGGCGTACGTGGGGTTTTGCCAAAACCCTAATAAGTGCTTAATGGCTTAAGCACTTAAGCCCATATTTCAGATCCATCGACCAAAAGTGTCTTAGAACCATAAAGTCTTGAACTTTATCACTTTGGACGTCCAGAAAGCTCTTAATCCATTAAGACCTTTCCACTATATGCATGGGACATCTTATGCCATTGAGACCTCATTTTTATCACTTAGGACCTCTTCAAGGGTCTGGAAGGACAACTTATCTTGTCCAAATCACATCATGCACCAACTTGGGACTTTTGGGACAAGAAATGGTTCCATAAAGCTAGAATGGATAGATCTATGTCATACAAGCATAAATTTTGAAGTTTTTTACCTTCTGGAGCTTCTAGGGCACAACACAACTTCAGATCTACAAGCTTGCCTCCTTCTTCAACTCCTTGAATCAACACCTTCTTCTCCAACTTCTCAAAATACACTCTATAAGCTCACACACTCAAGGAAAGGATTAGGGTTTGGGGAAAACGGCTCAAATCTATGGAGGCTGAGGTAAGGGAGGGTTTTGAGCTCATAAGGACGTTTATATAGCACTCAAACCCTAAATATTAGGGTTCCCTTCTGTCATGAGTACGCCCAACGTACACAAGTGTACGCGCAGCGTACTAGGGCGCGCCTAGTACGCTCAGCGTACCCTTATGTACGCGCAACATACTCCTCCTTATCCTAAAATTGCAATTTAACCCCTATGCTTCTCATGGCTTCACCTATTTATCCCAGGGACTATAACTGACAAATCTTGGGATGTTACAATTCTCCCCCACTTAAAATAGGCTTCGTCCTCGAAGCCTGCTGCGGCGAATAATTCAGGATAATGCTTCCGCATTTTGGACTGCGGATCCCAAGTTGACTCGGATCCTTTTCGATGCTGGCACTGGTCTCCCTTCATAATTCAAGTGCTCTCTGACCTGAACATCACCCAACGATACAACCTCCTACTCATCCAATATGCGCCTTTGCAGCTGCCAGACGTGAAAAACGATGTGAATCTAACCGAACCTTTTCAGAAGGTCTAACCTACATGCCACCCTGCCAACCCTAGCCATGATCCTGATGATCTAAAGTATCGGGGACCCATCTTTCCCTCTTCCTGAAACGAACCCTTTTTGTGCTGACAGGATAACGCGTCCTTCAGCTCCTGAAATATCATACGTAATCCACCCACTAACAAGCACGGATACTCATGCCTGGCCCAATCAGCCTCGGGCTGGAATACCATGCATGCTTACGACGGGTCCAGTCATCCCTAGGATGGAATACCCTCGTATCACGCACATGTTTGGCCCAATAAACCCTCGGGTTGGAATACCAAACATGTCAGGTCCAATCAATCATAGGGTCCGGTCATCCTCAGGATGGAATACCCTAGATTGGAATACCTCTATGAACATAACTCAGGTCTACTCATAACTTGAGATCTACGGTCTATCCTTGAGTCTCATCCACAATCCTCTGATTCGCCACAACCGAGTGCAACTCCCCCGAATCTCAATGGTACATCCATTCCGAACGTGCTCCTACAAGAGACATAGCCATCACAATCTCTATGCCCACAACCTATGACTGGAATACCCTTACATGGTCCTCATCATAGGTTTGGATTGCTTCTGAGCCCACAACATGAGTCTGGTATGCCCTCTCCGGCCCTCAGCTCATGACTGGAATGCTCCTGATAACCTATCGACACTGCTGTCGTCACTTCAGTTGCCCAACACTCCATCTTGGAGATACTCACCTCCTATATTTCCCAAGAAGGCCTAATCAATGTCCTTCACAACATCAACAAGTGTCACAGTACTGAAACCTCACCCTATACTATCCACTTATAAAACAAGTTGCTACTCCCGAGTTTCCAAGCTCTCTCCTTCATAATCACCGACAGTTCCTAAGAGCATTCTATAGGTGCTAACCAGTAATCACAAATAACATCCGATTCTATAGGATATTATCACAAGTCAGCGTGCTCAATACCAAAACATAGATCTAACAAAATACATACAGAGTCTTCAGCATGACTGGACCGCCTCTCTGGGCCTACAATCTATCTGGACAACTCTCAGATCCTTCAGCATGTCTGGACCGCCTCTCCGGGCCTTCAGCCTGTCTGGACCGTTCTAAGTCTGTTGTGTGTAAATCTGGACCCCTCCTAGTGCCCTTTCCCATATAGCCAGTTCTCCCCCACTTGGGGTTCCGAACTCCTGATCCAATCTGTGGACTATAATCTCGGCTTAACTCCAGACCTCATGTTGATCGCCCACCCTCTCGGGAAACTATGGTCTGATCTCTGACCCGCATATCTACCACATACGCTAAATAACCCGCACACCCGTGCTGAATGTACTGTCGATCCTTGGCAACTAAACAAAACCTTCAATGGCTGATGCTCCATCTGATGTAACATCCCAAGATCAAGAATAAGTTCGGGGTGCTATGTGTAAATAAAGGAGTAGACTCAACGAGTAGGTGTCTTAACTCGTCGAGTCGGAGCGGGTGTTGGGGCACGTGTTAAGTGAACCGACTCGCCGAGTCGGCGGCGGGACTCAACGCGTCAGTGCTGGGAAGAGGAAACCCTAAATTTTAGGGTTTTCACCCTATTTAAAGGATCTTATGTTCTCACCTCAGCCTCTTTGTTACCCCTTGAGATTCAGTAAACCCTAAAATCATGTGTGAGCCATTGGTGAGAGTTTTTGAGCTTTAGAAGGTGATTCTAGTGAAGGAAACTTGTAGATCAAGAGGCTAGCACCAAGGAATTCGTGTATATCCAGAATCTACTTCATCTTGGGCACATTTTGGAGGTAACAAGTCGCTGCCTTGAGCTCTTCCCTTCTAGATCTATTCTTGGATGATGATTTGGGGCTATTTAGAATGTTTGGAATCCATTTCGGGTTTTGGGACTAGATCTGGGGTTGCAACCTCAGATCTAGACTTATCTTGGTCCATGGAGGCATAAAGAATCAGCCCTTTAGCTTGTTTGTGAGCATTCTTGTCTTGAACCTTCTCTCTAGCTTGTAATGAGCCAAATCACCATGCATGCACGTAAAGTTGGAAACTTTACGTGTAAAACTAGCCCTAGGAGTCCAGATCTATGAGTTGGAAGCAGTGGGATGGACTGAAATCGTCTGAATGAGGATGGCTTAAGTGAACTCGACGAGTCCGTTCTTGGACTTGACGAGTCGGGTCGCAAACCCTAACCCATCTGGTTATGATAAGGGTCAGTGAGTTGAATGGTGACTCAGTGAGTTGGACAGGCTAGGACTCGGGGATTGATGAACTCGACGAGTCATGGGGTGACTCGGCGAGTTGAGTCGTGATATGAGGATTTTCTGAGTTTAGGAACTCGGCGAGTCAATGGGCTGACTCGCGCAAGTAGGGTCAATCAGGAAGGCTGACTTTGACCAGGACTTTGACTTTGACCAAGAGTTGACCAGTTTGACTTCCAAGGTTATTCTGGTAATTTCGGCACTTACAGATATGGTTTCATCAAAGTGTTAGGTGGTGGAGTTCGTGGCTGTGATCGGGGGATTTGATCTTACCTCTGCAGTTCGGCATTCCAAGGTGAGTTATCCTCATTATACCAATAGGGTCTAAGGCACCAAGGTCGGCCCTTTTAGTTGTTATCTTGGTTACAGTATGCTACATGTGGTTATGATCTGTTAGATCGGTATCAGGATAGATCGTATGTTGTTATGCTCTTATGATCTGTTAGGATTGGTATGTTAGTGACCTGGTTAGGTCGGTGCTTTGGTTATGAGAGATTGCTATGATCGATGATCTGTGAGATAGTTATATCTGATATCTGTACTTGTACTGTTTGATGTGCTTATTGATCTGTTAGATTGGCGTTCTGGTAATTAGGACGGTATTATGTTAGTGACCTGGTTTAGGTCGGTATCCTGGTATATAGGATGATGCTATGTTAGTGACCAGTTAGGTCGGTATCCTGGTTAGGATGTTGTTATGCTTTATGATCTGATAGATCGGTTTGTTTGTCTATGGACTGTTATGTGATTACCTGTTATATGCGCACATGGTTATTTGCTTGATGTTTGGGTTGAGGCGGTCCTGCTTTGTGCTGAAGGCCAGCATACCGTACGAGCGGTCCGGATAGATTGTAGGCCTGTATGGCGGTCTAGTCATACCGAAGGCTCGGGATAGATCCAGATAGACTACAGTCCCAGGAGGGCACCTAGTCGGGCCGAAGGCCCGACGAGTGGGCCAGATAGACTGAAGGCCCGGTGCGGGCGGTGCAGTCATACTGTAGACTTAGAGAGTGGACCAGGTGGACTGAAGGCCCGGTGCGGGCGGACCAGTCACACTGTAGACTCGAAATGCATGGCTATTCTGTATTTGTTGATATGATATGATTATGGTTATATGAGGTTGGTATTTTGGGGGTAACTCACTAAGCTTTCGGGCTTACAGTTTCAGTTGATTGTTTCAGGTTCAGCGGATGGTCGCGGGTAGGCGAAGGCGTGACCGTACACTTCCTCGACTGACGATTATGATTTCTGGGAACTCTGATGTATAAACTATTTTGAAAACAAATTGTAGCAATTGAATGGTTTCAAGTGAATTAAAAAGTTTTAAATTGGCTTGAATTTTATGGGTGTTACAAGTTGGTATCAGAGCCTTGGTTTGAGTGAATTGGAGGAACATTCGTGTGACTCCAGTCTCAAATCAAGGAAAGATTTTCAAAATGATTTTTAAATGGTTTTCAAAATAAGTAAAAGAGGATGTGACGTGTACGATCAGCCGGAGCCAGTAAGTAGACCCCAAAATACCATACTGTTATTTGATATTGTGATATGTTAGAACAGCATGCTAGTACTAGGCTAGGGATCTTCAGGAATTGCATGATAGAATTGCCTGATTTCATGATGCCTATAGCCTAGGGTTTTCCTTATATGAGATCGACATCATTACTGTAGTTACTTGTGTATGCATCACAGTTGTATATAATTAAGATCTTATAGCCTGAGAATGTTTGATCTGGCCTTATGTTCTATTCTTATTGATTAGGGCTTAGGTTAAAAATTGGATATTCGAAAGTCTATGGGATCCAGCGTTATGTATGGCTAGCATACACTAGTGTTGCAGGGGTTGATGGAAGTTTCATGGTTTGGGTGGGTAGTGAGAAGCCGAGAGGCCAGTTATGAGATATTTAGCATTCTTCTAGGAGTGAGGATTTAAGCGCTAGCTATGTCTATGTATATTGTTAGGGTGTTGTGGTGATACTTGAGACAAATATGGGTAGGTGTGGAAGGTAGTATGGGCCCGTACTACTGAAAGCACAGGACCCATACGCGTAGCAAGGAAGTCACAACCCCTGGGGTTTAGTTGGAAGTTGGTTCCCAGTTATGGTATGGATTATTCGACACATTTCGAGACCGGATCCGGATGAGGATCGAGAACTGGCAGCCAGGATAGGCCAATATTGTCAGGGGATCGTGTCAGGGAGATCATCCGGGAGGAGGTGATCGAGATCGTTCGGGGATAAATTCCGGAGATGATTGGGTCTTTCAAGACCGCCATGGTTGAGTATTTTGCCGAGCGTCATGCAACCATTGCGGAGACGGTTGCCGCGACAGCTTCAACAGTTGTAACGACGGCAAGGGGAGGAGTTGGTCGAGCTTCCTAGTTCTGGGACATATTATGATGAGCAGAGGGCTACAGTTATTTGGGATCAGGAAGATGATCGGTATTCGTTATATTTCTGCGGGTGGAGCGGGAGAGGTTAGCACACAAGTTTATAGATTTGAGGCTCGGGGGTTTGCTCGAGGCCGGAATATGGGTCGCGGGAACTCCGGAAAGGAGTAATGATTATGTTCAGCTGGGGTTTTGCAGCTGGAAGTGAAATTGTTAATTGATGGATTGGACCGTCGTTTTGTAGGGCAAGAATTGCGCCCTCTCAGTTTTTCGAGCTCGAAGGAGTGAGCAGGCTTGTGACCCCAGGATCAGGTTGTATTCTAACTCGGGGTCAGTTGGTTGCAGGAATAGGCAACATTATTTCAGCGCCGGTGAGCGCAGGATGGTCAACATGGCATAAGTATTTGTGAGGTCCGGTTTGTTTTGGATCTCTTGTATCGGGTGGAAAGGATTGATTGTGCGATCTATTGCACTTTTGGGATTGTAGACTATGTCTTGGGAGTAGTTTGTAGCCCGGTTTAGGGCAGAGGTTGTTTCAGCTGCTGCAGTTCAGCTGTGGACGTTTGAGCTGGTAAGTGAGTCAAGGTGCGAACCCTGAAGAGAATGATTTCTAGAGCCCGAGAGCGGGAAGCTTGTTTGGAACACCTTTGGAAAAGGGGTATTATGTGGGAGGCCTGCGGATAGGGTCCCACAGAAGGGTTATTCATCATTGTCAGGATTCAGTGGTTAGCAACCGTTAGTGATTGACGGACTAAAGCGCCAAGAGGAGCAACTCGTTGCCGAGGTATTAGTTGGAGCATCTATCTTGTGGTCTTCAGGACAGTGTGGGGTCATTCAAGCATTAGTGGCTTTCAGTTTCACTGGGATTTAGGAAGTGTTCATCTGGTTCTTAGAAGTGTGTGATGAATTGGGACTAACTAGCAATGAAACACTAGTGGGAAAGAGTTGGTTGTCATCGGATCGATCGTTGGGAAGTGAGAAAGATTGAAAATCCTCCAATTTTCATGTATTATGAAAGCTTAGTCGAATCTAAGTGGGGGAGTGTTACCATGAGATGCAGAAGTGGGAGAGGTTTTGAAACAGGGATAAGTTTCACAACCCGACAGGGAGAATGAAGGCCCTAGTGGCTGTTTGGTTTGAGGGTTATGTTGATTGGGAGTTCGGCAAAACTCCCCAGCATAAGAACACGTCTTCTGGGTGCTTGATAGCTGAAGTTGGGGAACCAGGTTGGAGTTCTAGTCAAGAATCGAGTTCAATTCGAGTATTCGGTCGAGGGTGTGCTCGACTCTGAGGGTTTTTGGATTGATAGATTGAGGGTTTTGTTAGCTGCCAGGGCTCAGTAGTGCATTCAACACGGGAGTGCGGGTTATTTAGCTTGTGTGGTAGACACGCGGGCCAGGAACAGACCTCAGATTTCCGAGAGGGTGGACGATCGACATGAGGCCTAAGGTTAGGTTGGGGATATAGTCCACAGAGTAGATCATGAGTTCGAAGCCCCAAGTGGGTGGGAACAGGAGGCATGGGAAAGAGCATCAAGTGGGGTGGTCCATGGAGATGCTCAACAGTTTAGAGCGGTCCGGATAGACTGAAGGCCAGTAGGGCGTACCAGTCAGACCGAAGGCTCGGAGAGTGGTCCAGATAGACTGAAGGCCTGGTAGGGCGGTCCATTCATGCTGAAGACTCTGTATATGTTTGTAGATCTATGTTCGGGCGTTGAGTAGGCTGCTACGCTATAGCAATCAATAGGTCCGTTCCAAGTACTGAACATGCTGCTGGAGTAGGTTGAGGACTCCGGTGTATTTTGGTTGATCGGGAGTTGTTCTTAGTGGTCGGACGGAGTTCAAAGGATCCTGGTGATCTCATCAGTTCGGAGTGTGTCCGAGGTTTCATCTTCTTGGATCGAGTAATACTCCAGTTGGGGACTGAGAGTGGATCCGAATGGGTGTTCATCAATTTTGGGAAGGTTTGGGATTAGAATATCCTGTCATTCGGGTTTTGGGAACCGGGTTAGATCTTTCTCATGATCGTCTATGGCATTTGGTTGGGGTTGAGGCGGTCCTGCTCTATGCAGTAGGCCAAGATACCCGGTGCAGGCCGACTGTAAGTCGTAGGCACAGAGGCTCGAAGGGAGCGGTAAGGTTGAGGTGGTAGGCCAACAAACCCTGAGAATTTCAACTCAATAGTTGAATTGATTAGACATGTTGGTATTCTAACCCGAAGGGGGTGATATGGGTTAGATATGAGTGCCGTACTGGTTGCCCGGTAGTGGTAGGTATGTTGATGATGGTTTGAGTTATTGTGATGTGTCTAAGGATTCATGTGTGGTAGTAGTTTTTGTATCGTTATGCTTTTCGTTGATGAGAGGAGCGTCGATTAGGCCCTTCGAGTGGCGGAAGAAAGTGGATATCAGCAGGGTCGGAGTGTTGGGTAACTGAAGTGCCGACAGTCGTGTCGATCGGTCATCGGGAGCATTCCAGTCATGAGCTGAGGGCCGGGGATGGCATACCAGACTCATGTTGTGGGCTCAGAGGCAATCCAGACCTATGCTGAGGACCACGTAAGGGTATTCCAGTCATAGGCTGCGGGCATAGAGATTGTGTTGGTTATGTCTGTTGTAGAGCGCGTTCGGATTGGATGTATTGTTGAGGTTTGGGTAAATTGTACTCGGTTGTGTCGAATCAGAGGAGTTTGAAGGAGATTCAATGATCGATCCTTGGATTCCAAGTATGGTTGTAGACATGGGATATGTATGTAGTGATATTCCAATCGAGGGTATACCATCCTAGGGATGACTGGACCCGTCATAGGCATACCTGGTATTCCAGCCCGAGGCTGATTGGGCCAGGTATGAGTGTTTATGCGATATAGCTGGTTGTTCATGAGAGTTTCTCGGAAGCTGAATGATGCATCATCCTGTCAGCGCGGAAAGGGACTAGATTCAGGAAGGGAACTGGATGAGTTTCCAATATTGAAAGCTACCCGGGTTATCGCCAGTTTTGGAAAGGGGAGGATAGATTAATACTGTGAGAGAGAGCCTCGTGAATTATAGTGGTGACCAGCTTTCGCCGGTCACGGAAGTGCGTGCATGTCAGGAAGGTGGAAGTATCATCGGGTGATACTTAGATTCATGTGTGTGGATGTCAAGGAGAAGAGGCAGGTGGAAGGCTTGGAGCAATAGGTAGGGATCCTGCTCAGGAAGGATTTGTCCTTAGTAGGGACGCGGTAGTAGTGCCTGAAGGGATTTGGGCTGGTTTGGGAGATCGGAGGATGCAATGTAGGAGTGTTATCCAAGATCGTGTGCTGCAGCAGGCTTCGAGGACGAAGCCTAATTTAAGTGGGGGAGAGTTGTAACATCCCAATATCAGGAATAAGTTCGGGGTGCTATGTGTAAATAAAGGAGTAGACTCGACGAGTAGGTGTCTTAAATCGTCGAGTCGGAGCGTGTGTTGGGGCACGTGTTAAGTGACCCAACTCGCCGAGTCGGCGGCGGGACTCGACGAGTCAGTGCTGGGAAGAGGAAACCCTAAATTTTAGGGTTTGCACCCTATTTAAAGGATCTTATGTTCTCATCTCAGCCTCTTTGTTACCCCTTGAGAGTCAGTAAACCCTAAAATCGTGTGTGAGCCATTGGTGAGAGTTTTTGAGCTTTGGAAGGTGATTCTAGTGAAGGAAACTTGTAGATCAAGAGGCTAGCACCAAGGAATTCGTGTATATCTAGAATCTACTTCATCTTGGACACATTTTGGAGGTAAAAAGTCGTTTCCATGAGCTCTTCCCTTCTAGATCTATTATTGGATGATGATTTGGGGCTATTTAGCATGTTTGGAATCCATTTCGGGTTTTGGGACTAGATCTGGGGTTGCAACCTCAGATCTAGACTTATCTTGGTCCATGGAGGCATAAAGTATCAGCCCTTTTAGCTTGTTTGTGAGCATTCTTGTCTTGAACCTTCTCTCTAGCTTTTAATGAGCCAAATCACCTTGCATGCACGTAAAGTTGGAAACTTTACGTGTAAAACTAGCCCTAGGAGTCCAGATCTATGAGTTGGAAGCAGTGGGATGGACTGAAATCGTCTGAATGAGGATGGCTTAAGTGAACTCGACGAGTCCGTTCTTGGACTCGACGAGTCGGGTCGCAAACCCTAACCCATATGGTTATGATAAGGGTCAATGAGTTGGACATGCTAAGACTCGGGGATTGATGAACTCGACGAGTCATGGGGTGACTCGACGAGTTGAGTCGTGATATGAGGATTTTCTGAGTTTAGGAACTCGGCGAGTCAATGGGCTGACTCGGCGAGTAGGGTCAATCAGGAAGGCTGACTTTGACCAGGACTTTGACTTTGACCAAGAGTTGACCAGTTTGACTTCCAAGGGTATTCTGGTAATTTGGGCACTTACATATATGGTTTCATCAAAGTGTTAGGTGGTGGAGTTCGTGGCTGTGATCGGGGGATTTGATCTTACCTCTGCAGTTCGGCATTCCAAGGTGAGTTATCCTCACTATACCAATAGGGTCTAAGGCACCAAGGTCGGCCCTTTTAGTTGTTATCTTGGTTACAGTATGCTACATGTGGTTATGATCTGTTAGATCGGTATCAGGATAGACCGTATGTTGTTATGCTCTTATGATATGTTAGGATTGGTATGTTAGTGACCTGGTTAGGTCGGTGCTTTGGTTATCAGAGATTGCTATGATCGATGATCTGTGAGATAGTTATATCTGATATCTGTACTTGTACTGTTTGATGTGCTTATTGATCTGTTAGATCGGCGTTCTGGTAATTAGGACGGTATTATGTTAGTGACCTGGTTTAGGTCGGTATCCTGGTATATAGGATGATGCTATGTTAGTGACCAGTTAGGTCGGTATCCTGGTTAGGATGTTGTTATGCTTTATGATCTGATAGATCGGTTTGTTTGTCTATGGACTGTTATGTGATTACCTGTTATATGCGCACATGGTTATTTGCTTGATGTTTGGGTTGAGGCGGTCCTGCTTTGTGCTGAAGGCCAACATACCCTACGAGCGGTCCGGATAGATTGTAGGCCCGTATGGCGGTCTAGTCATACCGAAGGCTCCAGATAGATCCAGATAGACTAAAGTCCCAGGAGGGCACCTAGTCGGGCCGAAGGCCCAACGAGTGGGCCAGATAGACTGAAGGCCCGGTGCGGGCGGTCCAGTCATACTGTAGACTCAAAGAGTGGACCAGGTGGACTGAAGGCCCGGTGCGGGCGGACCAGTCACACTATAGACTCGAAATGCATGGGTGTTCTGTATTTGTTGATATGATATGATTATGGTTATATGAGGTTGGTATTTTGGGGGTAACTCACTAATCTTCGGGCTTACAGTTTCAGTTTATTGTTTCAGGTTCAGCGGATGGCCGCGGGTAGGCGAAGGCGTGACCGTACACTTCCTCGACTGACGATTATGATTTCTGGGAACTCTGATGTATAAACTATTTTGAAAACAAATTGTAGCAATTGAATGGTTTCAAGTGAATTAAAAAGTTTTAAATTGGCTCGAATTTTATGGGTGTTACATCTGAGAATTCCCAATTTTGCTCCACTTAGAGCAGTAACCACCACCCACTGGTGGCGAAGCTGATACGCGACTTAACCGTCCCAACCGAGTATTACCATTCCTAACTTTAGAGGGGTTAACCCACACAAGACAATCTTCCCGTTACGAAGTAAGCGAACTTCAAGAAAATCCGAATTCCCGCTGCTGACCTCTGAATTTCTGAATTACAACTGCTCGTCCTAGACTGGCGATTCTGTATCCTAACTCCTTATCCTCGAATGCATCTTCGGATCCTAACCATCTATAATCCCTTGACAATAAATTCTCCCTAACCTCTCATATATCCTAATAACTTATGCATAAAGAAAAAGAAAGCTCATAATACAATCATAAACAAATAGATAAGAGAAAAGACATACCGGTCGCCACATCAGGTACTGTCCTGGCCTCCTCGGCTGTAAGCTGGAAGGTGCGTCCTTGAGCCTTCGGAGGCTCTGCTCTACCCTGACCCCCGCCAGTAATCCTTAGGTAGACGATGCTGGAGCCTGCACCGGCCTGGCAGCTAGTAGGGGACACTGAGCCTTCATATGGCTCACCTGCTCACAATGGTAACAAAGCCTTACATCAGCCCCTGGAGTCTGCTGCCTACAATCATTCGTGATGTGACCCTCCTTGCCACACTTGTGGCATCCTGAAGAAGATCGACAAACCCATCATGTACCTTACCGCACTTTCCACAAGTACGACCCCTCTGACTCTCCTGTCTGTAATCAGCGGCCCTAAATCGTTTCGACGCAGGCTGTGACTGCGCCGTGGCCTGTCTCTGCTCTCTCAGCTGAAGTACAATCTCAAGCTCACGCCGCCTAGCAGCCTCCTGTAAATCCAGAAGCGTATCACAATGCTGGGTCGCCACAAACTGTCGAATATCCGTCTTGAGCATGCTCAGATGATGAGTCATCTGAGCTTGCTCAGAAGATGAGTCATCTGAGCTTGCTCAGAAGCAAACTCCGGGCAGAACATCACCCTCTCAGTGAACACGCGGGTGATCTCCGTCAACGACTCCGTACCTTGTCTCAGATCCAGAAACTCCTAAGCCAACCGTTCCTGCTCGACTCGTGGAATGTAGCGAGCGTGGAACATATCCCTGAACTACTCCCAAGTAACCGCAACTCTCTGATCATCAGTGTAAGACCCAGTCATCAACCTCCACCAGTCCTTTGCCCCAGACCTAAGCAGGTTCAGGGCACATCTGACCTTCTCCTTCTGGTCAGTAGGACAGGAACATGTGAAGAAGCACCCCTCCACATCAAATACCCACCTCATAGCCTTGATGGGATCCTGAGTCCCATAAAATGTAGGGGGCTTCGTGTTGTCGGAGTCCCGGTACTGAAAAGCTCTGCCAACTCCTCCCCCTGCCGCTGTTACAGCCGTTGTAGTTGTTGCGGCAGCCGTCTCAACTAGGGCTGCATATCTGTCGTCATAATACTCCATCATGGCGGTCTTAATAGACCCAAACATCTCCGGAATTTGACCTCGGACAATCCCGACCACCTCCTCGCGGATGATCTCCCTGACACGATCCTCTGTCACTGCTGGCCCACCCTGGCCGATAACCTCGGGCTCTGTCGGAGCACCCTGATCACCTTGCCCTGATCCCGATTCGGATCCGGTGACAAAACGCCTCGTAACCACCATACTGAAAATACACCAGGAAGATATCAGATAATCCGCATAAACAACAGGGAACCAACTCCCAACTAAACTCTAGGGATTGTGACTTCCTTGCTACGCGTATGGGTCCTGTGCTTTCAGTAGTACGGGCCCATACTACCTTCCCCACCTTCCCATATTTGTCTCAAGTATCATCACAACGCCCTAACAACACACATATGCATGGCATGCGCTCAGTCCTCACTCCTAGAGGAAGGCTAAATATCTCATAACCGGCGGACTCGTCCAAACAACCCATCCATCCATGAAACTTCCACCAACCCTGCAACACTCGTGTATGTTAACCATACATAACGTTGGACCCTAAAAACTTTCAAATACCTAATCCTACCCTAAGCCCTTAATCAGACAAGAAAAGGAAATAAGGCCAAACCGAACATTCTCAGGCTATAAGATCTTAATTACGTACGGTCGTGATGCATACACTAAGTAGCTACAGTAATGATGTCAATCTCATATAAGGAAAACCCTAGGCTATCAAGCATCAAATAATCAGACAATTCTATCATGCAATTCCTGAAGATCCCTAGCCTATCACTAGCATGCTGTTCTAACATATCACAATATCAGATAACTTGTATGGTATTTTGGGGTCTACTTACTGGCTCCGGCTGATCGTACACTCTGCATCCTCCTTTTCTTATTTTGAATACCATTTAAAAATCATTTGAAAACATTTTCCTTAGTTTGAGACTGGATTCACACGAGTGTTCCTCCAATTCACTCAAACATAGGCTCTGATACCAACTTGTAACATCCATTAAATTTGAGCCAATTAAAAACTTTTTAAAGCATTTAAAACCATTCAGTTATTACAATTTGTTTTCAAAATTGTTTAAACATCAGAGTTCCCAAAAATCATAATCATAAATCGAGGAAGCGTACGGTCACGCCTTCGCCTTCCCGTGGTCATCCGCTGTACCTGAAACAATAATCGATAAATGTAAGCTCGAAGGCTTAGTGAGTTACCCCCAAAATACCCATATACACAACAATACATATATAATAACAAAGAACATACTATGGGTCCAATCAACCATCGGGTTGGAATACCCCAGGCCCTCAACCATCGGGTTGGAATGCCAACATACTATGGGTCCAATCAACCATCGGGTTGGAATACCCCACATACTACAAGTCCAATCATCCATCGGGATGGAATACTCTCGGCCTACAACCATCGGGTTGGAATGCCCACATACTACAAGTCCAATCATCCATCGGGATGGAATACTCTCGGCCCACAACCATGGGGTTGGAATGCCCACAACCAATCAAACATGTGCACCTATATCAGATAATCATATAACGGTCTATAAAGACAACATACTAGGGTCCACTCATCCTCAGGATGGAATACCCTCAACTACCATAAGAAGCATGTGCACACATAACAAGTAATCACCTAACCGTATACAGACAGTTAGACCAACTACAAGTCTCTAAGCATAACCACATCCTATCTACCAGGATACCGATCTAACAAATCATACTAGCATATAACCATCCTATCTACCAAGATACCGAGCTAACATATCACAACAGTAACAATTCCACATAACAAATCATAGGGCCGATCTTGGTGCCTTAGACCCTTGAGTATAGTGAGGATAACTCACCTCGCAATGTCGATCCGAACTGAAGAATCAAATCCTCGAATCGCTGTCTCCAAATATCCCGAACTATCCAAATAATAACCACTATGTCATTACATGGAATATAAATCTTGACTAAGGGTCCCACATAGCATAATAGTCCATTTTGCTTTTTCTCTAATTTGGGCCAAGGCCCCATACCAAATCCATGATCCACAAGTCCACATATACAAGGCCCATTATTGGCCCAATTTTCCAAATTGGGCCCAACTCCCTATTTGGGCCTTTTTCTAAGATCCAAATTCAAAACTGGCCCAAAACATCATTATTCAGAAAGCCCAGCAAGGCCCAAGTCCAAATAGTCCAAAAGCAGCCCAATCCCGAAGCCCAATTTGTCAAAAGCCCAACAGAGGACGTATGCGGGGCGTACTCCTCTGGTACGCTGGGCGTACTCTACCTGACGTTGACCACCATCGGGGTGGTTGACCCAGTATGCTGGGTGTACAAGATTTACGCTGGGCGTACGTGGGGTTTTGCCAAAACCTTAATAAGTGCTTAATGGCTTAAGCACTTAAGCCCATATTTCAGATTCATTAACCAAAAGTGTCTTAGAACCATAAAGTCTTGAACTTTATCACTTTGGACGTCCAGAAAGCTCTTAATCCATTAAGACCTTTCCACTACATGCATGGGACATATTAAGCCTTTGAGACCTCATTTTTATCACTTAGGACATCTTCAAGGGTCTGGAAGGACAACTTATCTTGTCCAAATCACATCATGAACCAACTTGGGACTTTTGGGACAAGAAATGGTTCCATAAAGCTAGAATGGCTAGATCTATGTCATACAAGCATAAAGTTTGAAGCTTTTTACCTTCTGGAGCTTCTAGGGCATAACACAACTTTAGATCTACAAGCTTGCCTCCTTCTTCAACTCCTTGATGCAACACCTTCTTCTCCAACTTCTCAAAATACATTCTATAAGCTCACACACCCAAGGAAAGGATTAGGGTTTGGGGAAAACGTCTCAAATCTATGGAGGCTGAGGTAAGGGAGGGTTTTGAGCTCATAAGGACGTTTATATAGCACTCAAACCCTAAATATTAGGGTTTCTGTCACACCGCCAAACCGGAACGGCGGAAACATTCGGGGGTTGAGGATGTCATGTACAGTATCACAACAATGCATAATAGTAATCAAAGTACAACAACCATTGTATTTACATAGTTATAAGGTTTACATCTGAGTTCAAAACACAGTATGTATAACACCAAAAGTACAAGTTTAAAAGACACGAGTTTATATAGCTCCGTCTTCTCAAAAGCAGTGGATGTACCTGTTTACTGTTTCCCTGAGAATACAAGTAGTTTTGAAAAGGTGTCAACAATTAAGTTGGTGAGTTCATAAGTATGTTTAATACTGAAATCTGTTTTCTTGTTCTTTGATAAAGTAATCATGTTTTCCCAGAAAATCCTATATTTTTTGTTGTAGTATAATGTAAGTAAAACGTGTGAAAGTTACTGTACTCTAATATGGTATATTGTAATTTAGTTCACTTGAAACCATGAAAAGTATGCTTTCTCTGTACTGAAATAGTATTCTATACTTATACTTATAAATATGTTGTATTATAGTTTCATTTTGATAAAACAATGTGAAGTTGTTTTCTTATTCATACACTAATCATTTTATTGAATACCAAATTGTGAGTTATTATAATCATACTAGATGACCTAAGATGGCCTGAACACGACGTTCTTCAGGCATCGTAAAAGCTACAATATTTGTCACCACAGGTCTGCCGACCTAGCTGTTGCAAGCAGCTCTGGTGTGGGATTATCAGTCCCGTATAGATCTATACACAAGTGTCACGCTCCCCCTCCAATAGATTCTGGTTATAATTTCAGGAATTGGTTGGTACTTGGAAAAGTACGTGAATATTGTCTCACAAATGCTATATTGATGATTATGCATAAAATAATGAAAAGTTACTTTGAAATAATATGATATACCATAACATAATAATTCTGGAAGTCAAAACATGCAAAATGAAACAATAGTAAATGATTGACACAAGACAGTACCATACTAGCAAATAAACAACACCTTTTATTTAAACATCAAATGTCGATTACATTTCAACTATTACAAGTTTCGAAAGCTATCTAACTACTAAAACTAATATCATCCTTCAGCCGAATGCGCATCGCATGCTGTAAATGCTTAAACCAACACAGTTCTTTCGTGAGGGGATCTGCTGGGTTCTCATCCGATGATACCCTCTTTGCCACGAGGAGTCCTTATTCTATTCGATGTCTAATGAAGTGGTATTTTCTGTCGATATGCCTGGATCTCCCGTGATCCCTTGGTTCCTTGGCTAAGGCAACTGCACTCTCGTTATCACAGAAAATCTCCATAGGCTCCTTTATAGCTGGTACGACTCCAAGGTCTCCAATGAAGTTCTTCAGCCATATAGCCTCCTTCGCCGCCTCGCTTGCTGCTATGTACTCTGATTCGCAAGTTGAATCAGCAACTGTCTCCTGCTTGGAACTTTTCCAAGTAATTGCTCCTCCATTTAGGGTAAAGACCCAGCCCGACTGAGAGCGGAAATTATCCCTATCAGTCTGGAAGCTAGCATCACTATACCCCACTACTCTCAAGTCATCACTCCCACCAAGGATAAGGACCCAGTCCCTAGTCCTCCGCAGGTAATTGTGAATGTTCTGCACCGCAGTCCAGTGAGCCTTGCCAGGATTCCCTTGATATCTGTTGACCATGCTCAAAGCAAAGGCCACATCAGGGCGAGTACAAGTCATAGCATACAAGATCGACCCTACAGCGGAAGCATATGGTACTCGACTCATCTCAGCTATCTCAGCCTCTGTACTCGGGCTCTGAGACTTACTCAGTTTGGCGTTACTCTGTATCGGTAGGTCACCTTTCTTGGAATCATGCATGCTGAATCTTTTCATCACCTTATCCAAGTAGGTACTTTGACTAAGTCCAATTAGTCTCTTACTCTTGTCTCTCAATATCCTTATCCCTAGGATATAGACAGCTTCTCCGAGGTCCTTCATAGCGAAACACTTCCCAAGCCAGGACTTAACCTCCTGCAAGGTTGGGATGTCATTTCCTATGAGTAGTATGTCATCCACATACAATACCAAAAAGCTAACTATACTCCCACTAGCCTTAACATATACACATGACTCATCCTCGCTCCTCGAGAAACCAAACTCTTTGACTTTCTCATCGAAACAAAGATTCCATCTGCGAGATGCTTGTTTCAATCCATAGATGGATTTCTCAAGCTTACACACTCTATTAGGGTGCTTTGCATCGACAAAACCCTCTGGTTGACTCATGTAAACATCCTCAGCCAACTTTTCGTTAAGGAAAGCGGTTTTGACATCCATTTTCCATATTTCATAATCATGAAATGCAGCAATGGTTAGCATAACCCTAATAGACTTAATTTTCGCTAATAGTGAGAAGGTCTCATTTTTAGTCAACTCCCGGAGTTTGAGTGAAGCCCTTCGCAACCAGTCGCGCCTTATAAGTGTGTACATTCCCATCCATGACGGTCTTCTTCTTGAAGATCCATTTGCACCCGACTGTCTTACGACCCTGTACATTGTCAACCAAGTTCCAAACTTGATTGTCATACATGGACTGAATCTCGCTGTCCATAGCCTATTTCCATTTGGCAGATTCAGGGTCTGCCATTGCTTCCTTAAAGTTGTTAGGTTCATCCAAATTTATCAGTGTACTATCACTGATAAACGCATCACCTTATGTAGTAATATGGAAACCATAATAAAACTCAGGTGTGTTCCTAACCCTTGTGGAACGCCTCAGAGGTACGGACTCATCAATAGGAATTTTCTCCTCAGGTTGATTGCTAGTGTTTGAGGTTCCTTCACCGCTTGACTCTTGAAGTTCTTCAAGATCAATTTCCCTCCCACTATTTCCTTGGCTTATGAATTCTCTCTCACGAAAGACCCCTCTCCTTGCCACAAAGACCACATTCTCACTGGGTCTGTAGAAGAGGTAACCAAAGGATTTCTGTGGGTAGCCGATGAAAATACACCGCTCACTTCGAGGTTCGAGCTTGTCGTGAGTCTCGCGCCTCACAAAAGCCTCGCAACCCCAAATATTGATGTGGTCTAGATTGGGAACTTTCCCACTCCACATCTCGTGAGGTGTTTTGGCAACCTTCTTGGTAGGGACTAGATTAAGGATATGGGCGACAGTCTCTAAGGCATACCCCCAAAATGAGATTAGTAACGAAGCTCGACTCATCATAGAACAAACCATGTCCAACAAGGTTCGATTGCGCCTCTCAGCCACACCATTCAGCTGTGGTGTCCTAGGAGGTGTCAATTGTGAAACAATTCCACATTCCTTAAGATAGTCAAGGAACTCGATACTAAGATACTCACCACCTCGATCGGATCGGAGCATCTTTATCTTCCTGCCCAACTGATTCTCCACTTCCTGTTTAAACTCGTTGAATTTCTCAAAGGTTTCTGACTTAGGCTTGATTAAGTAGACATAGCCATATCTACTGTAATCATCTGTAAAAGTCACATAGAAGCGGTTAGCATCCCTTGTGGCGGTTCTGAAGGGTCCACACACATCTGTGTGTATGAGGTCCAACAAACCTTCACCCTTAGCACAAGTATCAGTGAAGGGTGACTTAGTCATTTTTCCAAGTAAACAAGATTCACAACTATCATCTGACTTTAAGTCAAATGACTCCAAGACTCCATCCTTTTGGAGTTGGCCTATGCGCTTCTTGTTAACATGTCTAAGACGACAATGCCACAAGGATCCCTTATCCAAACTAGTGGAAGAATCAATATGCAAAACATTGTTTCCTAAGTTGTCTATAATCGACACAGTTTCATATACACCATTACAAGGTAACCCTTTAAAATAAGGAACACCATTATAAAAAGCATCAATACCACCACATTCATTATCAAATGAAAAATTAAATCCTTGTTTGTACAAACCATGAAAAGAAATAATGTTTCTCGCCATTTCAGACGAGTAACAACATTTATTCAAATCTAATACTAATCCACTACTAAGCAATAAAGAATAAACTCCAATCTTGGTGACAGGTGAAACTTTCTTATTCCCCATGATCAAGTTTATCTTCCCGTGCTCCATATCCTCACTTCTTTTTAGGCCCTGCAAATCAGAACAAATGTGAATTCCACACCCTGTATCAAGGACCCAAGAATTAGTATGTGGTGAATTATTAGACAATATAGTGTAAATACCTGCATGGGTGGGTTTCACTTTCCCATCCTTAAGATCCTGCAAGTACTTGGGGCAACTTCGCTTCCAGTGCCCCTTTTCCTGACAGTAGAAGCATTGTGCATCCTTCGGGTTGGAAGAGAGAGTAGCAGAACCTCCTTTGGTTCCACTCGAAGAGGAGCCATCAAGGGACTTTCCCTTGGTACCCTTCAAAGAGGCCTTCCTCTTTTTCCCTTTACCTTGCCCGATTGCCAGAACAGGGGCTGTGGTAGGAGTAGATACAACCGTTTTACCTTTGAGACCAGTTTCGGCTGTTCTCAAAAGTCCTTGAAGTTTGCTAAGTGTGACCTCCTCCTTGTTCATATGATAGGTCATACGGAACTGATCATAACATGGAGGTAAGGAGTGCAGTATGATATCAATAGCCATCTCCTCACGGAAGTTCACATTCAACTTAAGCAATCGGTCCACAAACCTTTGCATCTTCTGCAAGTGGCCCGTGATGGGTTCACCATCCTTCATCCTTGTTGTTATCATGGAAGAGATGATTTCATACCTCTCTTGACGAGCACTCTGATGGTATCTTTCCATCAGGTCCTGGTGCATCTCATAAGGGTAGAAATCTTCATAGGATTTCTGGAGTTCTGTTGTCATGGTAGCCAACATGATACAAGACACCATAGTGGCATCCTTCTCATGGCTAGTGTACTCAGCAATCTCCTCTGGAGTAGCATAAGACTCATCGATTCCCTTCAGCTCCTTGTCTAGGACATATTCCTTGTCCTCATAACGAGTGACCATCCTGATGTTCCTAATCCAATCATTGAAGTTGGAACCATCAAAGATGACTCTCCCACAAAGGTTCATGAGAGAGAAGGAGCCAGAAGGGTTTGAGCCAGAAGCATTGTTGGAAGACATATGAAAAGGAAAAAAGACAAGTTTAGATTAGATATAGAGTACTTAATAAGACACCCAAATGAAATATTAAGGCTAGGACCCAACACAATATTTTATAACTTGGAAGAGGGATGCCGTAATCCAAGCTATAAAATATTTGAAGGTATGTAAATGACGATTTACCAATTTCCACCATGAAAAACAAAATAGATTATTAGGTTTTAATTGGATTGAAACTCCTAGATCTTTTGAGATTCATTAAACAATTCAATGGCATGTTTAAATCTCGATTATTCCATTCAAGTTTGTGACTGGGATACCGAGGATGACAAACAAGGTGTGAATAACCATACAAATTACTTGGTACTCTTAATTTTATCACCTAACCGATGTGCCGGTTAACCACACACGCTCCACCGATCTATGATAAACCTTAAGCCACCCTTTGCCACCCTTGTTAAGTCCAAGTTAGTGTGCCAGTTAACCACACACGTTCCACTAACGACTTTAGCAAGGTGCAAAGTGTAATTTTATGGGTTAGCATCAATTTCACATTTGCCTAAAGTAACTAAGATTGAGAATTAATAAAGGTTTAGTTACTTTATGTAACATCCTAAAAATACAACCCAAAATTTTTTGTTTGAAAACTTTACTAAACCATAATATCAAATATTAAAAGATAAAAACCATGAATCATGTATCTCAAAATGTCATAATAAATTTATCAAATCGAAACTAGTGTCAAGATCATATCAAAATATCAGAGTCTAACTCCCAGGCTAAACTGTGGTATGTGCCATGCCATCATCCCGAGCCCTTCCCTTTGCTAGCTGAAGTACCTGAAACCAAAACTGAAACTGTAAGCACGAAGCTCAGTGAGCTCCCCCAAACTACCACATACCGTACAATAACATATAAAGCACATACTGGGCCTTGCCCACTGCATCGGACTGAAGTCCGGAACTGCCTTGCCCACTGCATCAGACCGAAGTCCGGAACTGACTAGGGCCTTGCCCACTGCATCGGACTGAAGTCCGGAACTGTATCGGACCGAAGTCCGGAACTGACTAGGGCCTTGCCCACTGCATCGGACCGAAGCCCGGAACTGCATCGGACCGAAGTCCGGAACTGACTAGGGCCTTGCCCACTGCATCGGACCGAAGCCCAGAACTGCATCGGACCGAAGTCCGGAACTGACTAGGGCCTTGCCCACTGCATCGGACCGAAGTCCGGAACTGACTGAACATAGCATAACACAATCATAGCATATAATATGAACACATATACTGCATACTACATCAGACCATAGTCCGGAACACATAACACATACCACGCCTGTATAACAAAGACACCAAGCATACTGAACTACTGCATCGAACTATAGTCCGGAACTACTGCTAACTAAACGGGCCGGCATTGTGGCCGTAGACCCGTTCCTACTGGAAGGAAAACTCACCTCGTAAGGCTGGCTGCTGAAATGCTGCTCGGGAACTGTCTGACCGCTGCTCCGGTAACTCCCAGGCTACAATTCCCAAAAGACACTTAATCAGACACTGATAACTAATCTTAGGGTAAAATGACTATTTTACCCCCTGGCCAAAGTCAACAATCCGTTGACCTGACTCGCCGATTTGGACCGCCAACTCGTCGAGTCCTTATCTTTCCTTCTACTCCCTTTCCCGACTCTACTCATCGAGTTTAACCAAAACTCGACGAGTTCTCCTTCTTTACTGATATCCTGCCAACCTTCATCCGACTCGCCGAGTTGTATGATCAACTCGTCGAGTTCACCTTCAACATAAGAACACGTCCAGTCTGTGACTCGTCGAGTTGTATGAACAACTCGTCGAGTCTGTTCTTACGGGTAAGGAGATTGCCTTGGAGTCACCGAGTCAGGGCGTAGACTCGTCGAGTCCCTCTACACTCAGATCCATGCCTTAACTCACTGAGTCTTTACTCCACTCACTAAACAGACTCGCTACTACTGAACAGGGAATCTAAGATTCGCGACCTGACTCGCCGAGTCAAAAGAACGACTCGCCGAGTCCTTTGCATGCAGTTTCTATTCAGTCGATTCTAATCAGTTTTAGTGCATCCAATTCATAGATCTGGTTTTCTGGGACAATCTGAACACGTAAAGTTGCTAACTTTACGTGTATCTATGATGCAATGAAGTAATAACACTCAAACTTGGCTATTATGGGGGTTACTTGTCTAGAACAAAGCCATGGCTACCAAAAGGTGGCCTTCTTGAGCTCCTGGAACTCAAGAGAGGCTAGATACGAGATATGGCTTGATTACAAAGCTTTATCACTAGAGATTTGGGGTTTTTGAGCACAAAACCATCAATTTGGGGACAAACTAGATCTAGCAATACAATAACCAAGATGAAAGCTTTATTACCAGAAAGGATGGCCAAAGAGGAGTATAATCTGGATCTACTTCTTCTTCCTTGAGTTCTTCTACCTTCTCCTTCTCCTTCTTGCTCAACAATGCACCAAGATTCCTTCACAAGGGCAAAGATCACTCACATACACTTCAAGGAGGCTAGGGTTTCGAGAATAAGTCTCTGAGAGGTGAAGGAGGCTGGTTTGGGGCTATAATGGTGTTTAAATAGGGTACACTCCCTGAAAATTAGGGCTTCATCCAGACTGGAGGACTCGCCGAGTCCGGAATATGGACTCGTCGAGTCACCACGCCAACTCCACGTGCTGACCCACTGCTACTCGACGAGTTAGGGCCACTGACTCGTCGAGTAGCTTCTAAAATAAGAAGAAAAACAATGTTTTAAATGCATACCTGGAACGGGGGGTTACACTTTATATTTATCATTATAATTTTAATGAGAATTATAGTCCTTGCCCTACCCGTTCGGCTAACGACCCTCCACCAGTCAAGGAAGCGGTGGGTGAGAGTGGACTCCCATTAAGCTGACATTTTATAGGCAACAACCTTATACCCCCTTATAGACTGGCTTCGTGAATGAGGCCTACTAACGGTAAGACTGACTTGATCTTATACATATATATGTTATTAACTTATAATATTATAAAGTATAAGGGTTGGATTTTAAACTATTAAAATCTAGGGTTTGGAATTAAAGTTTTCTAAAGTGACTTTACAAATTCAAAAACTTGAGGGCAAGTTTTGAAACTATTCAAAACCTTTCATTTCTATAACTTATGAGTTTTAATGAAAAGACTTTTGGAATTCCATAACTTGAGGACAAGTTATGGAGTCCATTAATTGTCATTTAGATCAAGAATTACACTAACAAACAATTTGCAAATAAATCCTATGATCCACCAAAACTCATAAGCATGAACATTCATATCAACAATTTTCAAGAATCATATAAACATATATAAAACTTGAAACTTTGATAATAACCTTTGAAAATGGATTAGCATAATCATTACCACATCAAAAACGGATTTTATCAGTCCAAAACAGTTTAGGGTAATGATTCTAGTCCAATTCCAACAACAAAACTCGAAATTTTGCACACAGGGCCTCCTACTCGCCGAGTGTACTCGACGAGTAGGATGAGATTTCACTTGGACTCGTCGAGTCCCCCCATGGACTCGGCGAGTTCACTGAACAGTGAGCAGATTTCGACCTTTTTCAGCAATTTGCATCAAGTATAATGAGAACAAGCCTAGGCTTTGATACCACTGATGGGTTTTGAGCATTCTAACACTCCTATGATGTGCATGCAACCCTAGAAACCTTGGATCTATGTTTTCTCTATTATACATGCAAATATTCATTTTCCAAGGTTTCATCCTAACTAGCATGTGATTGGGGGTACATGGAATATAAAAACTAGTAGAATGACATACCTTTCTTGTTGCTTGGATTCCTTAAGACATTGTGAGCCTAGCACCCCAAATGTGATGCCTTAAATGCTTCACACAACACCACAACTCTTGGAATAACTTGAGAGAAGTACACTTGTGCACAAATTCGGCTAGCCCTCACCCTTATGCCTTAGTTGCCGAATGAAGGGTCAACTAATCATTGAAGGGTCAACTCCTTATGCCACCGCATTGGCGCAAAATGCCTCATCGCATAGCTAACAACTGGAAACAATCTCAAGCAGCAAGACACCACCAAGGGTGGACAACGTTGGCAGTATGCTCACCTTTCCACAAACACCGCCGCTAAACCAGGTGACAGGAGGACAAACGGTGACCTTCCAAAAATCCTCATTCGCAACAAGCATACCATTATCCACGACGATCCCACAACACTCGTTATTCACATACAACCACTTGTTCGTATCAAACCCGCCACTCCTGGCAAACCAACCACCGATTTTCCCATTCCAACAACAAAGTTTTTTATGGCCCAACAGTAGGACACCTCTCAGCATACAACAACATGCTGGTACAATCATACCTCACCGCTCAACAGTTCAACCCCCACAACGTCTTTCTGATCCCAAACCAAGATTGTTTGTCGAGGAACGTGACATCTCCGTTCGCTATGGAACTCTTAGACTATGAAATCCCAAATACAGCGAAGTTGCCACACCTTAAGACCTACAACGGAAACACAGATCTAGATAGTCACATCGACACATAAGAATGGACGATGACCTCATTGAAGTTGGACGGGCGATTCTGGTGTATGTACTTCCCGACAACCCTAGACGACAATGCAGGAACATGGTTCAAAACACTTCACGCTGGGAGCATCTACAATTTCGGCCAGCTAAAGTACATTTTATTAACGAATTTCATGAAACTACATAAGTACAAAGAAGATTCACACTCAATTATTGGCCGCAAGAAAAAGGAAGGAGAGACGGTGCGGGAATACTTCACCAGGTTCACTAATGCTACATTAGACATCCCCGGGCAAGACGAGGGTTTAATAGCAAGAGCCTTCACATGGGGCCTCCTTCCGGGACCACTTTCCTATAAGATCATAGGGAAGAAACCCCATACACGCACTGAACTAAAATAAAAGGTGGAACGTTACCTAAGGCAAGAAGAAGGAGAGGCATCTAAACAAGTGTACTTGAACGCCATGACTGCCTCAACTGTAAAGAACCATAGCCAGCCGCAACATCACCAAGAAACTCCTGGCGGCAACAGACACTTTGGGCGCGGTAAATGCCTACAAGGGAGTTTTAGACCATTTCAGAGAGACGATAGAAGAGGTAGACAACCAGATGTCTACGTCGTCTCTAACAAACAACCAACAAAAGGAGTAAAAGGACGGTACTGCGAATACCATAAGAGCAAGACACACACCACTACCAACTGTTCAGTACTAAAAAGGGAAATGGAGGAGAAAAAACTAAAAGGAAACCTGATAGAGGTAGCACGGAGCCTCCGCACCAAGTTTGACGCCGAAAATGCTGAAGACGTTGCGAAGGTACATGACCAACCCCAAGAGATCCTGATGATCAGACGTAAAAGAGGGAGACAAAGAGAATGCAATGGGTTGGAAAACCTCGCAAAATCCATGTAGGACTTAACGTTCTTGGTAAAAGATCCACGACCCATAGGCTGGCGAGGAGATGACCCGCTCATAATTCAAGGGTCCATCAAAGAAATCACTATACATCGGGTGTACATAGACATTGAAAGTTAAACATACATTATATATAAGCATTGCTTCCGCCTCCTTCCGGATAAGTGGAAAGGGAACCTCAAGCCCGCGAAAATTAGTTGATGGGTTTCACAGGGCACAGCCTGTGGCCCTTAGGCACAATCCACCTGCTATTGGTGCTGATAAGCTAAGACAAGACAACGAGGAAGACAACCATCATAGATGTCGTTGTAATCAGGTATCCAACAGAACACAACGTCATCCTTGGATGAACGACCCTACTCAAATTTGGAGCAATCCCATCGACAATGCACGCAGTAGTAAAATTCAACACAACAGAAGGACTGGGGACGATCCTGGTAACACCGCCAAAAGAATTATGGTGCTACGAGATCATGCAACCGAAAGAGATCACACAAGAAGCTAAGAGGTCGTGGGTAGAGCCGATCAATAGAAATGAGATCAGCAACAGAGAATATCCAGACCAGCCGGTGAGCATAGGGGTTAACCTTCCTCCATTGACAAGGCAGACATTGATCGATCTTCTAAAGAAATACAAGCACGTCTTCGCCTGGACTCCTACCGACATGGAGGGAGTAGACAGGGAAATCATAGAACACAAACTCATAATCAAACCAGGGGCAAAGGAGGTTAAACAGAAAAATCGAGTTCAAGGGGGAGACAGGAACAGGGCGATCAATGTTGAAGTCGCCAAGCTGACCAAGGCAGGAATACTCTGAGAGGCAATCTTCCCGACCTGGATCGCAAATCCAGTCATGGTCAAAAAACACGATGACACGTGGCATATGTGAATTGACTATTATCATTTAAACAAAGCTTGCCCCAAGGATTGTTACCCCCTACCAGAGATCGACCATAAGGTGGAGTCCTTACAAGGATTCAGATTGAAGTGTTTTTTAGATGCATATAAGGGGTATCACCAGATCCTGATGAGCAAAGAGGATGAAGAAAGGACCGCCTTTTATACGGACCATGACACGTTTTATTATACAAAGGGTCGTTTGGTCTGAAGAATGCAGGAGCAATCTACCAACGCCTCGTCGACTCCATTTTCGCCAAACATATCGGAAGAAATATCGAAGTTTATGTCGACGATATGGTCATAAAAAGTCCAGGTGAAAGAAGACTACTGGAAGATGTAGAAGAAACACTCAGAACGTTGGAAAAGGTCAAGATGAAGTTGAATCTGGGGAAGTGCACATTTGGCATAGAAGAAGTACAATTCATGGGGTACTACATCACCAAAGAAGGAATCCAACCCAGTCCAGTCAAAGTCAACGAACTGATAGACGTGCCATCCCCACGCACCTTGAGAGATGCTCAAGGGCTGAATGGTAAACTGATCACTTTGAGCCATTTTATTTCCAAATCGGCAGAAAAAGCCATGCCAATATTCCACACTCTCAAAGGATGCATCAAAAAAGCAACTTCCAATGGACGCCGACAACAAAAACAACACTCCAGCAGATCAAGGAGGCCCTGCATAAACTACCTACACTGGCCAGCCCCATCCCGGGCAAGACACTACAAGTATATCTCTCAGCGTCAAATGAAGCCATCTCCTCGGTATTGGTGGTAGAAAGGGTAGGAAAGCAGACACCAGTCTATTTTGTCAGTCGGGCTCTACAAGGGCCAGAAACTAACTACCCCATCCTATAAAGGCTGGTACTTGCACTCATCTACACGACACGACGTCCGAGACGATACTTCCAGGCACACCAGGTATAAGTATTGACAAGTTACCCAATGATACATGTACTAATCAAGCCAGAAACATCCGGGCGCCTGGAAAAGTGGGCGATCAAGTTAGGGTAACACGATATCAGTTATCGCCCACGTAGCAGCATCTAAGGGCAAGCACTGACAAGTTTTCTTCTTGAAATATCAGGAGAGGTACAAACAGCCACCCACGAGGAAGAAATCATATTCGTGCCGACAAGGAAGTAGCCAAGGATGGACCCTATATACCGACGAGGTGTCTAGTAAAAAGGGATCAGGGGCAGGCCTAATCCTGACAAGCCCAAATAGGGAATAAATCACTTACGCCCTCTGTTTCGACATTCATACCTCCAACAATGAGGCCGAATATGAAGCTCCGTTGGCCGGCCTACGATTAGCAAGGTAGATGGGAGCAGATGCAGTGACAAGCTTGACAGATTCAAGATTAGCGGCTAATCAAATAAACAGAGAGTTCAAAGCAAAGGACAAGTAGATAGAAAAGTATGTGAAGGCCATGCAGAATCTCGTTAAACCTCTCAATAGTTTCACCATTAGACAACTTCTAAGAGGGGAAAACAGGAGAGCAGACGCCCTTAACAAACTGGCATCGATGTGCTTCAGCGACTTGTCCAAGAAAGTTTTGGTGGAAGTGCTCAAGGAAAAAGCATAGATGAATACCAGGTATACACCTTGACCCCAGAGCGGTGCAGCTGGATGACGCCAATCATCGAACACCTGCAACATGGCGTTCTGCCCGACAGTTACGAAGAAGCCAAGAAAGTAAGAATCAAAGTGCCACTGTATACGATTATAGAAGGGGTGCTATATCAAAAAGGGTTCATGATTCCATGGTTAAAATTCATAGATGAAGCTAACAGCAAAGAAGCGCTTCGGGAGACGCACACCATGCCAGCCAGCGCACATTAAGGAGCAAGGGCTCTCACGGGGAAGATACTCCGGATGAGCATTTATTGTCCAAGCATACATCAAGACGCGACAAAAATAATGAGAACATGTGTAGAATTCCAAACCTACTCCCCCGTGCAAGGGGTTCCCCAACGCCTCTGACGAGCCTCACTAGCCCGTGGCCTTTCTATAAGTAGGGAATCGACATTGTCGGACCATTCCCATATGCCCCTGAAAAAGTGAAGTTCCTGGTAGTTGCGCTCGACTAATTTACCAAATGGATAGAGGCCGAACCACTAGCATGCATATCAGGAAGGAAAATGATCAAATTCTTATGGAAAAATTCCATGACAAGGTTTGGAACGCCTAAAGTACTGATCAGTGACAACGGGTTACAATTTGCAAAAAATCCATTCCAAAGCTGGTGCGCTGAGAAGTTGGAACTCGACATTGGAAGGTATGATACCAGGTTGAGCAACCATTAAACAAATAGGAGAATGGAGGAAACCTTGAAGGAAAGGAGAAGGAAAAATGGGAGGAAAAGCGTGAGCGGATAAGGAGGATCTTCACCCTTATAAGGAATAAAGAAAGTCGGGATATTCAAAATCCCTGACAAAATGATGTAACTGACTACCAAAATGGTCGGTCACGTCGCCGGAAAAATCGAAGCGTCAATTGAATAAGAACTTAATGCGTGTACAGAGCAGTTAATTCCAAAACATCATATCTAGTCTAGCAACGCTACGACTACTGAACTAGGGGACTTGATGACGTGACCTACAGCACGGGGCAGAAGTCGCGCTCAGACTTGTCAAGATTTCCTCAAGGCAGAACTACGCCTAGCATAGCCATCCTGGCAGAACCCCGCGCCCGCGGACGCCCACAAAGCACAGTGTCCCCGCTGAGAAGGCTCGGCCACGCCTGGGGGGCCTTCTACTCTGCGACAAATCATAACAGCTCCAGATAACAAAGGGGATGCTCAGCGCATTACCACCTGAACCAATCGTTAGCTCTGACAGAACGAGGAGCACGATTGTGACAACCCGAAACTTTTTCCGTTTCTGTTATCCGATTTCCATTAATAAAATTTGAATTTTTATTAATTTTCCGTCAAACTTCTTGATTTAGAAAAATCATTTAGTGTTATATAATTTAATTTATATATACGAGTCGGAACCAAATCACGTGAAACCCGAATCTCTCGAAAAATCAAACAAGTTCCGGCCTTACTGAGTTTACGGCTGTACACTCGTTTACGGTCAGCGTCGGGTGGACCCCCCACCCACCTACCACGAAACCCCTATATATATGAGACCCCCACCCTCATTTCAACACTTTTGACCGGAAACTCTCTCATTCTCTCTCTAGAACCCCTGGCCGTAAACACCTAAAATGCCTCTTTTCTTCCGAAAAACATCAAAAATCATCATTTGGGGTCGATTGGGAGCATCTGGAACACGTTTTCTGCGAAATCAAACACCCTTGTTCTTGAGTTTACGGCCGTACACCTTTAAATCTTCAAAGGTCGTAATCATTGTTCTTGAGTTTACGGCCGTACACTCATCGAATCTTTAAAAGCCGTAAACCTAGTTCACGGCCATAAACTGCCTGTCGACCGTAAACTCCCTTCACGGCCGTAAACACCTGTTCACGGCCGTACACGTCTCTTGAGCAGTGAAAAACTCGTTTTCCGATTCAACCAAGTCCCGGTAACATTCCATAACCGAAAGCAAGTGTTTATGTAACACTTTATCTAACAAAATCGCTAATTTAGATACATTATGTATTTGATTGCTATTAGGATTCCGTTAAGCGTTGTACAACAACCCGAGGATCTTCGTTTCCAGTCAACGTTTTCACACAACAATAGTGGTTTCATACCCCTACATTTTTCCGAGTTTTTTTTAATGTTTTCAGGGGGGGGGGGGGAATACAAGCCAAACATAAATGATTTTATGAAATTTATACAAAAACGATTTCAATAAACTTAAAACGGATACAATCGAGACAAACATATAGTTTCTATACTTTTATAAAATATTTAGATGTTTTATCCCTTCTGTATTATGCTGAGCATAAGGGACGTTTTCAACTTACAAGCTTAACCACATAGTTTTCAGATCAATACATGATTTTACATATACAAACATACAAACTATAATAGGTATAGTTTGGGGATACATACAAGGTTATACATATACAAACACACAAACTATATTAGGTATAGTTTGAGAATTCATACAACAGCTTACAAACATTTCGGTTAATCATAAAAAGGGTTTTTTCTATATTATTACTTGTAATATCATTAATCTAGCTTGAGAGACACGTCTTTGGGTAAAATTACATGTACTAGTGGAAGACTACCCCTTATGATCAAAATCTCCTCAAGGGAGAGCGTGATTTTTGTGTATAGATCTATACGGGACTGACTAACGCGCACCTTGCTGCTAGCTACAGTAGGACCGACAGGTCTACGGGTGACAAAGTCATAAAGGATACTGGTGCCCGATTCGCGCCATATCAAGTTAATGTATGGTCATAAAGCTCACAAATAGATAACTACGATTTACTTATGTAGTAATATACTATACATGAACAATGATTATTTAGCATAAGTATGGACAAATACATGGTTTCTTTATGAGAACTAAAACTGCTATACATACTGGTAATAACCAGGGTTTTCAACAGAACATTTCATACAGAGATTTTTCATACAAAACTTATCATACAATACATCTAGTTGAAATCCAATCATACAAACATTTTACTAAAGAAATGTCACAACTAGCATTTTAGCTAGGAAATTCTATTCCTGTGTAACCATTCAACTATTGTAAATCTAATACTCTAAGTAAATCTCACTCAATGCTCATATAGATTCATCAATGATGTTCATCAAAGAGTCTGAAAACTCTAGGAATCCCGGCTTAAGTCCATATTGGACTAGAATTTTCTTATTGGGCCTAATGGACCAATAAGCACCCAATTCAACTTCATCGGACTTAGAAGCCCTAATTGGATCCTAATTGGACCCAATTCATAAATCTAAAACATTTTGGACCACTTGGGTCTAGAATGATTCATTCTAACCTTAATGGGCCTTATTGGGCCATAACTAATCCCATTTAACCTTAGTAAGCCATAAGCCCATTCTTTTATTCTAATTGGGCCGTGAATGCTTCCAAGAGCCCAATGGGCCGAGAAATTTTATGTTTAGGATCCAAATATCCTAGCTACAGTTAATGGGCCCAATCTACTCCACTCTTTCTCCTTGGCCCAAAACCTCGGCCCATGTATAAAAAAAGAAGAGATTAGGGGGGGTTGACTTTGGGAGGTGCCACCTCCATTTTATACATCATATATCCATGCAAGGACCACCATGTATCCATGCTAGTCACTTCACCATCTCCCTTCCCCTCTCCTCTTCTACTCTCGGACGAAGACAAACAAACACACACACACACAATACACCAAATGCTCTCAAACACTCTCAAGGATCATCCTACTCCTTCCATCAAAAATCTAGAAAATTGCTTGTGTTTCAAGAAGGTTTTCACAAGATAATCATCACTTCTTGGTAAGTCTTTACACATCCAAGTTTATAACTCCATTCTCAAGTTAGATCACTCTTTTAAGCAAAGTTTTTGGTGGTTTTGCTTCTTAGAACTTCTTAAGTTCGAAATCTACTCAAGAAAGCTTGCTAGGACCAAAATCTTCTTCATTTCTTCTTCAAAACCGAAACATCAAAGCAAAGGTGAGTTCATACCCCCTTGTTTTCGGTTTTCATATGATTTTTGGGGGAGAATACAAGTAAAATGTGTAGATCTATGTGTTATATGCATGTTTTGTGTGAATTCTTAGTTTGTTTAGTAATAATGGGTTAGATCTTAGCAAATCTCGAAACTTAAACAAAGATCTATGAACTATGACATGATATACATTACAATAACAAGCCAAAAGTGAATACATGTTTAAGATGAAAAAGAATTCAATAAAAACCTTGTTAAAGGTCAAAATTGTCAAGAAAACAAAAGATAAGGGTAAAAAGTGAAAATTATGTTTTTAAAGAGGCCAAACAGGTCCTACATGTATAAAAAGGTATTTTTATGCTAAACATACTTTTAAAAGGGCCAAAAATGCAAAATTTAGCTAAATGGGCCAAAACTTTTGGGGCCCGCGATTATGGGCCCAATTTCCGAAAAAAGTGAGGTTTGGGGTTTAAAAATGTCATTTTGCCAAAGATTGAGTCATAAATGTAAATAAACCAAATTTAGAGGTGAAAATATCATTTATTTTCAAATTGGACCAAAAATGTAAAGTTTTCCAAAAATGGGGCCGAAAGTGTAAACTTTTACAAATAAGGGGCTGAAAATGTATTTTTCTGCAAAACAGGGTTCTAAATGTGAAAATATAACATTTTGGGTTAAATTTATAGGCATTTGGGACAAAATTGCAAACTTTTATAAATTTTGGACTAAAGTATCATTTTTACAAAACTTTGGGCCTTAATTAAAAATTGGAGGTTTATTGGCCAAAAACGTCATTTTTACAAAAAGAGGATTTTTATCACCAATCTATTGAACTTCAAGTCAAAACAAACAACGGAATAAAACAAAACGAACGAAATACAACAATAACTATTTATTGGACCTAATATACACGTTACTTGGCCATTGGACCCTAAGGGCCCAATTAAGTGTATATTGAGCCCAATGTTTTCCATGATGTGTTTATTGGGTCTTGCGACCCATTTACATGTTAATTTGGGCCTAAGTTATGGATTATATTTTTATTGGGCTTTTGTGGCCCATTTACATGCATATTGGGCCTAAATTACCCTCTTACATGTTATTGGGCCTTTGTGGTCTAACTACATGCTAATAGGGCTTGGAATGGAAATTTCACATGTTAATATGACCGTAACTATACCTTTGCGAAATCATTAAACATCGTATATTTATATATGTACCTTGTGAATACAAAAACATACTACAAATACGTAAACGTTAAACATAGAACAAAAAGGGGTTAAGAATCTAGTGAGACATGTCGGTTGGCACCTCTGTGTGTACGATTGTAGCCTGTAGTTATAATCAGAGTTTCCTGGTAGGAAAGCGGGAGTTTGTGTATAGATCTATACGGGGTGACCCCCCACGCCTTAGCTGTTCGCTACAGCTAGACTAGGCCAGTCTAGGGCGACAACATCCTTAGCAAGACCGACATTTGGAAAAATATCAAGACGGGCGACCTAGTCATTATCATGCATGGTTATAACGGCTCATATAGGGATTCAATACCAAAAGGTAACCTTTTGAAGATAAATTTTTTAATTGTGTCAATGCAAAACGACTTAACTAACGATACAAAAATCTAAACGATGTTATAAAACAGAAAATATCGGATTTTCTGGGGAGATTATTCAAATACAATTATCATTTATTCAAAATACAGTGAACCTAAACTACACTCATACAAGTTTTTTTAACTATTAAATTCACACATGCATTTATACTCGATTTTCACATCATTTTCAAAACATTTCACAGAAAATATTGGATTTTCTGGGTTTTTATGAAAGATACAAAGACTTTTACTCAAATATACTTATGAACTCACCAACATTATATATGTTGATCGTTTTCAAAATAACTTGTATTCTCAGGTAATCGTTAAGCTGGAAGATATGCAAGTGTGTATGGTTTTGTTTATGTAACATCACTTATCGTACTTTGAACAATTAGAACTTATGTATTTTAACAATGTACCTGATGTGAACAATGCTAGTTGTATTATGTAATGTTGGTGATTAATGTGTTATGTTTCATGTATATTCATTGTGATGATTATTCAATTGTTAGTCACACGAGCCTTCAGACGTTTCCGCCGTCTGGTTCGGGGGCGTGACAAGAAAATATTGGATTTTCTTGGAAACATACAAAACATTTTCACTGATTCATTAACAGGTTTTTATTACAAAAGATGCTTATGAACTCACCAACTTTATGTTGATACTCTTTTCAAATTGCTTGTATTATCAGGGAATCATTAGACAGGTACCTCGACAGACTTTTGAGAAGACGGAGCACCTAGAGTCACGTCTTTTACTTTTATTATACTTTTGGATGTATAAGGATACGAAGCAAACTAATGTAAACACTTATTACATGTTTAATGTAATGGTTGTGTTTACTTTGATTACTATGATACAATTGTTGTGATACTATACATGAAGTCATCCGCCCCCGAACATTTCCGTCGTTCCGGTTTGGGGGTGTGACAACGATTGCCCAATCAGCGCGCCCGATCCTATCGGGTCTGACGCCCTTGTCTCGTACGGACTGGCAGGAGACATCAGTATGTAAGGCCTCCTCCAGTGCCCGAAAGGGTAAGCCGTTTTCTCTCAGTTCACCTAAAACAACCCAAGTCAATCTACTGACTTGATCGTCAGAGCGTTTTCCCGGGATCCCCTCCCGGAGAACGGCTGACGGTTTCTCCTTGTTGTGACCTTCTAGGTCCGCCGGAGTAATTAGAACCCCTGAAGAGCATCGCCGGAGGACCAGGTCATATCTACAGATAATATGAATAAACATAGCAACTTATTATTTATAATCACCAAATCAAAATATCTAAAATGTTCCAAATGAACAAACTACAAATTGTGAAATCAAACCAATTCACTAGCAATAATGCCAATAAAACTAGTATGAGCATCATGCTTAATTTGTAACAATGGTTTGGTGAGCAAAACTGTCAAATTATCTTCTGACAGAACACGACTCATAATAATGTCTCCATCTTCAACAAGCTTTCTTATATAGAGGAACTTTCTCTGTATATATATCTTATGCTCTTGTGATCTTGAGGTTCTTTAGCTAAGGCAATAGCACCCTCGTTATCATATAAAATCTCAATTGGTTCGACTATACTAGGAACAACACCTAAATCATTGATGAACTTCTTGAGACACATTGTTTCTTTGGCCGCTTTATTAGTCGTAATATACTCTGACTCTGTAGTTGAGTCTGCTATAGTCTCTTGCTTGTAACTTCTCCAAGTTATTGCTCCCCCATTCAGCATGAATACAAAGCCAGATTGTGATATGAAATTATCCATGTCAGTTTGGAAACTTGCATCCACATATCCTTTGAGGCTTAACTCTTCTTTAACACCATAAACCAGGAACATATCTTTAGTCCTCCTAAGATACTTCATAATGTTCTTGATTGCGGTCCAATGACTTTCACCAGGATTGGCTTGATAACAACTCGGCACACTAATGACGTATGAGACGTCTGACCTTGTACATATCATGACGCACATGATCGATCCAATAGCCGAATCATATGGGACTCGACTCATTCTATCCAGTTCTTCAGCAATACTAGGACATTAGGTTTTACTCAAAACTGTGCCACATTGCATAGGTACATATCCCTTCTTAGATTCTCCCATCTCGAATTTCTTCAAGATTTTATCTAAGTATGTATTTTGACAAAGTCCTATTTAGTCGCCTAGATCTATCCCTATAGATCTTAATACCAATGTTCTAAATAACGTGAGACGTGAGATTGGCGGCAAGGTCAACGTTAAGTCATGACGAGCCTTGGCGAGCCATGACGTTTTTCAAGGCATGACTATTTTATATACACTAAAAAGATAAATTATAAAAGTATTGAATTTTATCAAATATATCAAGTTTTTAGAAGTGTTATATTAATATTTAATATAAAAAAGTTAACAAAAACTCAATTATTTAGGTCCGATCAGAAAAAACCCAAAAAAAAAAAACTCGCGCCTTCAAAAAAAATTTGCGCCATAATGTAATAAGGAGCGTTATGACACGTTATTTGAGAATCACACTTAATTAACCCGTCGTTGACGTTTTCATAATGACTACACGATGCCTGGAGCCATGACATGCCTTGAGGCGCGCCATGGCACGCTTTTTAGAAGTCTGCTTAATACCAAGTATGTAAGTAGCTTCTCTCAAGTCCTTCATAGCGAAACTCTTCACAAGCCAAGATTTTACATTATTCAGTGTTGGGTTGTCGTTTTCTATAAGAAGAATGTCATCGACATATAAGACAACAAAGACAACTGCTCTCCCACTAGATCTAACATACACACACTCTTCCACCTATGAGGTGTTTGTTTGAGTCCATAAATAAACTTTTCAAGCTTGAATACCATATTAAGAGACTTTAATTGTACAAAACTTTCTGGACGAGCCATATAAACATCCTCATGAGTTTCCCATTAAAGAAAACAGTTTTTACATCAATTTGTCATATTTCATACTAAAAAAAAAGTTTGGTTGATTTCACAACTTAGTTGATTGGCATCACAACCTTGTTATTTCTATAACCTTTTTTGTAATGTGTTTTTTCATACGAGATCCTTACCAGTTACTAGTTTTATAAGAAGTTGCTCTTTCGAAAAAACAACATGACAAAAAAAAAAATGTAACTTGGGATGGGTCGGTATGTGGCTTTGGGTATTATGTTAAACAAATACCTTATCAAAGTAGACAAAATCATCTATTTAAATGGACTAGGCCTTGTATTTACTTTGTATAAATACATACGCAAAAAATCTGAAAAGGATATGTTGTTTACTATGCTAGAGCATGATCCATATTACATACCACATGATGTGTTTTGCAATATTTGTTGTCGTGACACAAACTTTGAAATATTTATTGAAGTAACATATAACAAGGTAAACTAAACATATTAGTAATTTTATAATTCCTATCATTTTATATTTTTCAAAGCTATAGCTACAACTATTTCTCCAAACATCTTTTATTTAACTAGTTATACAACCGAGTTTACCAAATATACCCTCAAGATCTAGATGTTTGAATCCGGACCTTGTTTATAACAAAAAAATGTTAAAATGTTATACAAAGAAAATAAACAGATTGAAATGAAAAATAATAATACTATAATGCATTACATACGTGTCACAAACAACTGTATTAACATTCTTTCATTGACGACGACAAAAAAATGGATAAAACTAGCAAGATTTTTTATTTAAGGCCATAGAAAGTGAAATTATATATAAAATATTAAAACCCGAATTAAACAACAAGGACTATTTTTGTTATTCGCTCTAAATATTTTTCTCTTTTATATATATATATATATATATATATATATATATATATATATATATATATATATATATATATATATATATATACATAATAATTATGCAACAACGAAGAGTTTGATGGATTTTTTTTTCTCTGCGGAGAAACTATAAAATTGTGAAAATTACTACAATAAATATTTATAAATACTGTATTTTAGCGATGAATCACTTTAATCAGTGGACCCACTAATGACACGTGTGTGCAATCAACGGCCAACATTTAATTCAGTATTAAATATTGTAAAAACATAGTGATGTACAATGCCAAAGACTTTTTTTGTTATTGACCCAACAATGTCCTCAAGAAGTGCTAAAGTTTTTTAAAAAACAAATAAATTAATTATTTTTCATTTTATAATACATATGAGGTTAAAGTTATGTTACAAATCACAATAGACTTTTTCATGCTCTTGTTGTAAATTTATAATTATATTTATATCTTTATAAAACTTCGAATTACTACTTGAGTACTTGTACAACACCTATATATATATATATATATATATATATATATATATATATATATAATTTAATCATAATTAATATATTTTTAAAAAAAACATTGTCTTTAAATTGGTTTTTTATTATTAAAAAACTAATTAACTTGTAACATTAAAATATTACCATTCTCCCATATTGTTATTCTTGACCTATTTACTTCATAAATCTTTAAAACAAATTGAGACCTACATTGAAATGATCATTTTCATTATCTTACATATAACTGAAGAGAGGAAGAACAAAATAGTTTAGAAGAGAATAATTGCGGGAATTCTGAATTGTTTAACAATCGATTAGAAATATGTATTCACCAGGTTTTGCTAATCGATTATGCAGAATATAAGGCTACATATAATTAGATCATGAATAACCATATCATGAATAAAAAGATCGATTTACGGGAAGGATTGCATATGAGTACTTTAGCAACTTAGTTATAATATAGTTTAAAGATAATGTTTTTAATTTTCAAATATATTAATTAGCATTAAATTAAATATTTGGGTACATGTGTGTTTGTATGGCTTATAAGGATATATATGTAATTTGAAGTTTTACAAGGATATGAACATAATTATAAAAGTTTATAAAGATATAAACAAAATTCTTTCTTTAATAAAAATTGATTTATTTAGTATGTCTTCGTATTTAATGAACAGGATAGTTCAAATTTATGAATAACCATTATCAATTTATGTCACATCAAAAAAAAATCTCTTTTCATTTTCAACATTTCTCCCAAGCCAATATCTAAAGAACTCATATTTTTAAACATCACAAATCTAATAATTAAAATCCTAAATACGATATTTAAAATGATAAATAAAATTCTTAAACGATAAATCTAGAAATATTTCTAAAACCCTTATCCATAAATTTGTGTTATATGCTGCATGCGGCGAAACCGAATTTAGCTTCCCTCCAATAAAATGGGCATGCAACTTAAGTTAAAACCGCAAATCTTTATCAAATCATTTTTCCTTCATCATGCCTAACTCCTCCATCAATATTGCGACTTTCTTTTGCGACTCCTCTTCTAAAATGCATAATTTATCCCTTCGACGGTGCTCCTTGTTTTTCTCCGCTTTGCCGCTTATTTTGGTGAGCTAACCGACTTCATTCATGAGAGTTTTGATATCATCCGACTTTGAGGATGTGTCCACTGGTTGTTTGCCCTTTCGTCGTCACGGTTACGATGTTGGCATTACTACTTCATCTTGAAAATTTACACCCGCAACATCATCACCCCCCTCTCGTTCAAGTGACTTGAAAACTAGATATATGATCCACCTGTGTACTTGTTAGAATTAGATGTTTTTGCTCGTTTTTTATGAATGGTTTGGGGATTTTCAGCCATCAAGCCAACAATAATCCATTTATCATGGTATTTTTTAACATCCTATGCCACCTCAAGGGGAAATTTTTCACGAAGAGTTTGCGGTACTCATTATGTGTCGCCTTTAACACATCAACGCCTTATCTCCGCTTATATGTATTTTGCATTTATTGTCGTAGATGCAATTAAACTTGTTAACTTTTGCATGCAAATCCTTTCATTTAGTTCTATTAGTGCCTATACGATCACTACCACACATTCACCTCTTAAATTCCTCTACCATTGTGTCCTAAAACGCATATGATCGTTGATACTTTCCTCTTTCATAGTCTACCGAAATACTGTGACATCCCCTTTTTTTAACGGCAAGAAAAGACTGATTTATTTATGATTATTAAATCATATTATTCTTTTAAAAGATTAATTATGCGGAATTTGTCCTAAAATCATGATAATAATATTATCAAAGCATTTTCGAAGAAATGTGGTTTATTTATAAAATTTGGGATGTCATCGTCAATACAAAACATAAACATAAACATAAACGGAGACTTACAATGTATCAATATTCTAACGATCTACATTTCCTTGAATCTCTCATATATCATTATCCGACTATCTTTATTTAATACCATATGATTCAAATAAATCGAGTGGGTCAGGTTGGGAAACCTGGTAAATACGTAGGGATTTCAATCTCACAATGTTATTATTATTATTAATAATATATATATATATATATATATATATATATATATATATATATATATATATATATATATATGAAAACTCGCAATATACAAATATCTCAATTATAAGCAATCTACCCCATCCCGTCGATCCTCACATAATCTATACTCTCGGATTCTGTTATAAATGGTTTTACGTAATCCATGCTCTCGGATCAGGAATAAATAACTATATCTAATCCATACTCTCAAATCAGGAATGAATGACTATGTCTAGTCCATACTCTCGGACCAAAGACAAATGATTATGCCTAATCCATACTTTTGGATCATGGACAAATGATTATGTCTAGGGATGGCAATGGGTACGGGTGTACCGGGTTTCATGTTCCCCATCCCCATACCTGAATCCCCATCCTCATACCCATACCCGACCCCATCCCCATCGGGGATTAAAAATCCATCCCCATCCCCATCCCCAATGGGGAACGGGGATCCCCAGCGGGTAATCGGGGAATTTTCCCCATTACAAGGTTTTGAAAGTTTATGAAAAAATAAGTCATAGCTATATATTAACAAACAAAAAAAAACTTATAGAAATAATCTAAAGCACTTCAATCATCGAATGTATTAAAAAACGAACAATAACATTCAAGTTTAAAAATTAAACTACTTTTTTGCAACAAAAAAAAAACATAAACATAAAAAGTCATCCAAAAAGTAGTCAAACATCGCCTATCATCCAAACAATAACAATCAAGTTCACCAAATTTCAATTCCAACTTTCGCATTGAATCATCATTTATCATATATTCACCTACCAACAAAACAAAGACAAAGTATAAACAAATGTATGAAACAAAAAACTTTAATTTAATCGATTATAATCATGAAAAAATTGTTTCATTATTACCATCAAGTTTCACTATCCGTATCATAATCATCAAAAATAGTTGCATGATTATCCGAGGTACATTGCACACCTTCATCTAAATAGAACAAAAAAGTTAGTAAATTAAAAACAAATAGAAATAATAACAAATTGATCCCAAGCAATGCTTTTTTGTCTTTTGTTTGGAGGATTTACCGCATCTGATTGAAGTGCTTCTTCAAAGGAAGGAACATTTGGACTTGTATTATCAGGTTCAACATTAAAATTTGTAGAACCAATTGGTGTTGACGATTGTTCACTCCCTGAGTAAATCTTTTCCATTTTTCTGCCCAAAACAAATTAATCACACAACACTTCAGCATATAAACATTCATCACAATAGATATTCACTAATTCACTCATACACAAATACACAATGGACATTCACAATAGAAAACAATTAATCTCCACTGATACACATACACTCATACACAATCGACTGATGCAAAATCATCAACCGGACTCAAAAGTTACAAATCAAGTAAGTTAAAAATCGAACGGACAAACCTGATTGAACGTCAATGTACTCGATTGACCGCCGATTACCCGTCGTTTGATGGTTACACTGGAACCGTGGTACAGTACAGCGTCGATGGAGAATGAAGATGGTTGCCGGACGTCGGTTAGAACTTGGAAGTCGAAACGCAGAGTCGCAGTCTCGCAGATGAAGGAAAGCAGGAGCGAGGGCAAACAACGTCACAACAGGAGCGGGAGCGGGACTCGACGAAGACTTGAAGACACGATGACTATGAATCTATGAATTATGATTTACCATAGCGAATTACAAGTTTGATTAAGGAATAAAAAAACCCTATTGACTATTTGACTTAGTTTCACAATTCAGAGTGAGGTGAGTCGGCGACGCATTACAAGATTTTTGAATTGATTAAAAATATAACATAAATGAATTTACACTTGATAGAAGGTTGATTGAATTTATACTTGACATAAATGAATTTTCACTTTCGCAATTTGAATTACGTATAAGATTTTTGAATTGATTAAAAATATAACATAAATGAATTATATATATATATATATATATATATATATATATATATATATATATATATATATATATATATATATATATATTTCCGGTACCCATCGAGTACGGTTTCGGGTACGGGTATGGGTACCCGATAGGTAGAACCATCCCCGTCCCCATCCCCGTTTTTTGCATTCGAGTAATACCCGTACCCGTACCTATCCCCGATCAATTCGGGGATTTACCCGGTTAATTCGGGTTCGGGTTTCGGGTACCCATCGGGTACGGGTTTTTTTGCCATCTCTAATTATGTCTAATCCATACTCTAGGATCGGTGGCAGATGACTATAACCATACTCTCGGACCAGGGACGAATGTCAGAGTTCTACTCTTCGTGTATATCTCAAATGTATTCTTAAGGATATACTACCTAATATTAACTTAGGTCTTTTGTGTTAGTCTTGTTTTATCTCTGGTAAGACTATCATGCTTTACTCCTAATACTTATATTATTATTACCATGAAATAATATATATCTTAACGCATATGGAACCGTACTTGGTTCGCATATCATATTTTATCAAATATGTTCTTAACACATAGGTAATAAGCATATAGCTTACATATGAACTCTTTAACATATATTTAATACTATAATTAATACTTGTATTAAAATCACGTTAATGAAAGGAACTATGCACTCACTTGATAAAAAAGACTGACGATTTTGGCAACGCTTTGCGTTGTACTTCGAAAAGACCTAGACGCATAAAGTACTAAGTCTTAGTCTAGCTTTGTAATCTTGGTGACCATAATAATTATAGTCTAGATTCCTCACTAACCCTAAGGCCTACATCAAGATCTATCAAGTAAGGATCAGTCAGGTAGAACAGTTGGAGGCATGATCATTTCGACATATAACTTTTCTGAAATCCAACAACCAAGCCAACGTGACCATTCTAGACACCTCTCTCGTAAGTAGATCAATCAGTATAACGACATGGAAATACTGATAAATCTTATTTATAGGTTCATAAAAATGACTGTGACTTATAAATATAAATTACATTGAAATAAGGATGAATGTAATTTAACTTATAGAGATTTCCTAGACAAAAGTTAAGTAAAAATATGCTAAAATCGAAAGAAACTCGAGAAAGAAGAAGTTAGGAGGTATGGGAAGAGATTGAGCCATTGGAGGCCATTTATAGGCGATTTTGGGGTGCACGACATGCAAATGAGGTGCACGTCGCGCATTTTAAGGCTACGTCTCCCCCAACCGCTTTGTTCCACGTGTTGGTCTCTCTGTGGTCTGCGTTTTCACATTTTAGAAGCGGGCGTCGTGCACCCGGCGCTCAACACAAAACGTAGATTTTGTAAAGTCTATAACTTCTTCATACGAACTCCGTTTTGACATTCTTTATATCCCCATAAAGCTCTCGATGAGATCTACAACTTTCCTTCAGACCCCAATAGCTAATTTTTACTTTATTTTTCGTCCATATTTTTATAAAATTAAATGATTTTGCTAAAATCATAAATCTCTTATACGAACTCCGTTTTTGACATTCGTTTTCTCGTAATTCCTATCTTAAAGAGTACTATGATTTTCCTTTTGGTGACTTTAGCTAAAGGTCAGTCATTTTCTTCGTAGTTTTTTACGTCACACATTCCTTATGCGCGACTGACTTTTATATCTTATAAAAATCATATTTAATTCATAAGGAGTCAGATTTCTACGAAATTTATATTTGCGGTATCAGGACGACGTGTACTTTCTAAATATAATATATATATATATATATATATATATATATATATATATATATATATATATATATATATATATATATGTGTGTGTGTGTGTGTGTGTGTGTGTGTGTTTTGGCGCACACATTTTTACAATTTACGGACGATTCGGTTTATTTTTACAATTTTTCTTAATGTGAAACTTATAGTCTGTAGCGTACATGACTATAAATTATCTCATTCAAGGATTTTAATTTTATTAATTATTACTTATTATGTGCAACCCGAATTTGCAGGTGTTACAATTATCTCCTCTTAGGATGATTACATCTTGGAATCATCAACAAAACAGAGATTGTATAATGACTCTACACGTTACCTTTCCGTAATTCTTATGTCTTTTTCTGTTGAGTTTCTAACTCTGAAATTTATTAACTGTTGTCGGTGCTAAATTCTACATTTGCTCTTCCTTCTAAATTCGATCTTCATTGGAGACTACTGCTTTTCCTAGCGTAGACTTAACCTAATTAAGGTTCTTACTTTGACTACCGTAACGGGTCGATGGGTCATGTTCTCATGACCTCTCATCGTATGATGCGACGGTTAGACTCATGTCTCTAGCTGTCGGTTGTTAAACTCTAATGACGATTTGCAATCTGTTTGTCGATTGCCTCGATCCTTTCCTTCTTCGATCTTTAACCAAAGTCGGACACTATGTCGAAAATGGTTCTCAGAACCAAGTCTGTTACTTTACGAATATATCTTAGTCGGACTCGATTTGACATGACCACTAAGGTCAGAATATTTATTTTCGTAGTCATTACCGAAACAAAAGTAATGATAGAAATGAACAAAATAGCTCGACTACTAGTGTATTAGTAACTTTGTGACTTTCCCTGATCCAAGTGTGAGTCCTGTGCTTCCAGCAGTATAAGCCTCTACTACCTTTCACACCTACTCATACTTGTCCCAAGTATTGCCTCGTAGTTCACTAAGTTATCATAAAAAGGAAATCACACAGAAAACACATAACATAGTTTAGGAATTGCACCATCTCCGAAAACAGTTGCAAGATTTATTTTACATGTCTATTACATTAGGTCACTCATTCTACTCACTTCCTCCCTCATATCCTGAACTCTGGATAGGCCGCTCTCTATTCCCGACATATTGTTGTTCTGTCAAGGATCATATGACACGCCCTTGCCTTCGGCTTTGGCAGAATATTTGGCCTTCATCCTCCTCTTTTCATTGGGTAGTCCTTGTGGAAATGATCTGTTTCTCCACATTCAAAGCAGACGTCCTACTTGGACTTGCATTCGTTGGCATAGTGACCAGTCTTCCCACACTTGAAGCAGGTCACTTTTTCGGTGTATCTCCCAAAGTGCTTCCTTTTGCACTTGTCACACCATTGTGCCTTGCCGTTACTTTCAAGTTCCTTATCATTAGATTTTAAAAATATACTCTTTTGATTAGATTTATAAGATCCTTCGACCTTCCTCTTCTCTCCTTCCTCCGCTTCCTCCAGACTATTCTCCCAAAGTTAGGTCTCCACATTCTTGGCTGCTCTGACGGCTTCAATGATAGTATTGTCATTAAATTTAAAGTAAATAGTTAGTCAAACCGCAAAACCACATGTAAACCGCATAAACCACCCGCACAAAACCGTACCGCATAATGCGGTTTAGAAGGTTTGCGGTGCGGTTTGCAGTTTCTAAATAACTCAAACCGCATATGCGGTGCGGTTTGCGATTTTGGCTCTAAACCACACCAAACCGCACCGCGCATACCCCTAGCGTAATCATCACCATTCTAAAACAAAAAACATAATTGTCAGGGTCATACATAACCTCGAGAGATCTCACACACTACAAGTACCCTGGTTCCATCTCGGCCCTCCTTGACTCGAGTACGGATCCTCTGCTTTCAGTAGTACAGGCCCATACTACCTTCCACATCTATCCGTACTTTCCTCAAGGATTGCCTTGACTTTACCAAGTCCCTTCTACTACTACTACTGCTCTCTGCACTAATCTCATCCTAGGCTTACCCTAGGGTAACTTCCGACCTACTCTCCGCCATCAGCTGCATAAGGAATTCTTGCCTCCTTTACCTAACTAACTTGCGAATACCATTACATATCGCTGAGACCAGATAATTCTTCGAATGAGAGGCCCTGCCGTACAACGGTTGGACTCAGACAAGAGCTGCGTAATAGGGCTAGACCTAACCTTCTGAAACTATTTAGTCCTCACAATATGTAACTTAACGTATTCGTTTACTAGTTAGCTAAAGATAACTAGAACTCATAAAAGCACAAAGCAAGCAGCATTCGATCATTGAGTAACCATACCAAGCATATCCTATTCAGGCCATCATATTACTGATTGATCAGCTCTAGCATATAATTCAATAGGCACATATAGCAGGCACATAAGGCATCTTTCTAGATCCTTAGCCCTATTCTAGCATGCAGTTCTCATACAATGGCAACAAGCATATAAGGTATCATTCCTAGATCCTTAGCCCTAATCTATCATGCGATTCTCATAATCATATCACATTATAACATAACATGTATGGGTATCTTGGGGAAAACTTTCTTGAGCTCGGCTGGTCGCATGCATCACACACCTTGTTCTTTCTCAAAACTCCTTATTTTAAATTTTGGAAAAATTATTTTGTTGTAAAAATCTTTCAAACCCTCGATTTGAGTTCAGACACCCCCGAAGGTGTGCCTGAATCCCTCAAACCAAGGCTCTGATACCAACTTGTAACATCCCAATTTTCAAGACCAAATATTTTGTTTTTAATGAAGTAACTTATAAAACAGTTTACTGAAAAACATCAACGATTCATATCGTTCCATAAAACCTCAGTCACGTGTCTAAAAAACCATAACATAAAATAGTAATAATGTCATAGTACAATCCCATGGATCTCAAAATGCGGAAATCATATGTGTGCGATGCACTGCTACTGTGTCGGCTCCTTCCCCTTCGCTGAAGAGGTACCTGAAACAAAACAGAAAACTGTAAGCACGACGCATAGTGAGTTCCACCATCATACCACATACCATAGAATAAACATATTGTCAGGCATATATGGGTGCCCGACCTACACTGCTAGTCATACCGGGGTGCCTAACCTACCCCTGTCAGACATACCGGGGTGTCCGACCTACCCCTCTGGTTTATCTCAACCGGTTACGGGGACTATTTCACCCCCTACTACTACCACATGATATCAAACATAATCATACTGTCTAGCATGGCTGGGTACTATACCACCCCTTCGGCCCTATCGACCGATAACCGGGGACTATTCCTCTTACTACTACTATCACATAACATCATATTATACTAGCATGTAAAACATATCAGACAGTAGCAAACCAAGATAATTATCACAAAGACAATTATCTAACAACAACTGATAGTTTCATTTTATTTACTTCTTTTTATAGTTTATTTTAGCACATTCCATCTCATTTTAGTTAATTTTCATGCATATTTTCTCTTTTTGTTATTTTTCTCCTTTACCGGGTGCTTTCCAGTCTTTTGAGCTTATTTGCAGGATTTTTCGAAGACTATTTGTCATTGGAGGTTTTGGAAGGAGTGCGGGACTTTTGGAGGCGTGCAATTTGTTCGTGGACTTGAGGTGGTACAATTGGACTCGGTGTCAATATAAGCAAGAAGTGCATTGGACTTAATCTTTGGACAAGAATTCGAGCTACGGTAGATTGAAGGAGCGTTGGATCATTATTGGAGGCTATGGAGTAACACAATTGGGCTATCAAGACTTGCACAAATGGGCTAGAGCATAAAATAGAAGATTGGGCTCGATGGTATTTGTAATGGGCCAAAGCATGCATTCAGCGTGACCCACGCGGTCCGCGTGGACCCATACGCGGTCCGCGTGAATTGTGTTGAATTGATCCCGAGTTTTGACTTGTTGACTCTATTTGTGGAAGGTTGGTGGGTGGCTTTTGGCACCTTTTTGAAGCCGGAAATGAGCCCCTTTTTCTGGGGATTGGAAGTATTATTGCAATCTATCACTTGAAGAACACACACATTTCTTCTCTCAAGAAGGCTTTGGAAGATTTGAAAGATTTTTGAAGACTAGTGTAATTTCTTTCCATCTTGCAACTAGAACAATGTTTGGTACCACTAAACTATATTGCATTGCTTTTATTTTAGCCATGCTTGGCTAGATTTTCACTTGGTTGATTAGGGTTTAATCCCATGGATGATTGGTTGTTTTGAAGACTATTATTACCTTGTGCTTGAAGTTTATGGAAATGTTTTCTAGTTAAACTTCTTGTTATATTTGTTTATCTTTGATCATGAGCTTGGATGAATGAACATATATTTTTGTTGATCAATTTCTTGGTTAAGTAATGGACTTTGAGGTTGGTAAGCAACAGATGGTTTATATGTTTGTTTTCATTTCATTTAAACCATGGGAATGTTTCCCCCATAATGATAATGTAAGCATTTGATTATCTTATGGATTTGGTGACTCTTAGAACTCAAAGCTAATTGATTTTCTCAAGATTATATGCTTCATTGATTTTGTGACTTTATTTAAGGGAATATGTTAGAGATTCTCTAACGATTTTAATATCTAAGAAGAGTTGAGGTAATTTGTGCTTATGAATTGCTATAGCCAAGTTAAACCAATTCACAAGTGTTATTCCATTTAGTCTAATGATAAGTCAACCATGTCATCCATGTGGTGTACCCAAAATCAACCAATTTCACTTCATTGAATATAATCAAATCTTTTACTTGTTTACTTGTCATATTTACATTCTAACTAGTTTTAATTTTGTCAAACAATCAAAAAGAACTAACCCCCCCCCCCCCATTTTACTTTTACTTTTGTTTTACAAGTACTTGAACAAGTGATTTACATAGAGATTTAAATTGAACCAATCTCCGTGGATACGATCCCTTTACCACTATACACTATTTTAGTGTGTAATATTTAGGGTATTTATTTTGTTGGCCTCGACAACCACCAAATTTTGGCGCCATTGTCGGGGATTGGTTTATTTTTAATCAATTTGTTTCTCTATGCCCAGATCTCAGTGTACAGGTGACTTGATTTACAACCCAGAAATTGAAAAAGAAGCAAGGCGTTTGGCGAAGGAAAAGCGAATTGAACGTGGTCAAACTTCTAATCCTCACGGGGATCCGGAGGTTGAACCCGCTTCATCAAGTGATACGGAACCCGATTCTAGTCCCGACCCTCGCCAAGAAATTCCCGAAACACCACCTCTACAACAAAATCCACCCATTATCGAACCAATTGCAATGGCGGATAGAGGAGAAGTTCCCGAAAGAACTTTGAGGCAAATGATGGAAACCGATGTTACACAAACTCCAACCGGTATCAATTACCCGGTTTTGGAAGGAGGTTCGGAATTGAAGTCAAGTTTAGTTCATCACCTCCCAACTTTTCATGAATTGGAGAATGAAGACCCTCATAAGCATTTGAAGATGTTCCACATTATTTGCATTAGCATGAAGCCACAAGGGTCAACCGATGACCAAATCAAGCTAAGGGCATTCCCCTTTTCATTGGCCGATAGAGCAAATGATTGGTTATTCTATCTTCCCCTGGGGTCGATCAACTCATGGATCGATATGGAAAGAGCTTTTCTTGACAAGTTCTATCCCGCTTCAAGAGTCTCAAGTCTCAGAAATGAGATTTGTGGAATCCGCGAAGGTCAAAATGAGACTTTTCATGATTATTGGGAGAGGTTCAACAACTTGTGTTATAGTTGCCCACAACACCAAATTCCGGAACAGCTCCTCATTCAACACTTCTATGAGGGATTGTTGTCAATGGAGAGGAGACTAGTTGATGCCTCAAGTGGTGGTGACGTCTTTAGTAAAACTCCACAACAAACAAGACAACTTTTCAACACCATAGGCGCGAATTCTCAACATTTTGGCCCGCGCCAAGATATGAAAAGAGACACACAACACAAATTCAATGAAGTGGGATCATCAAATCTCGAGTCTCAAATCAAAGATTTAACCTCCGTTGTCCAAAAGCTAGCCATGGGACAGACTCCACAAGTGATGGTTTGTGGGATATGTGCAACAATGGGAAATCCTACGGATATGTGTCCCATTCTTCAAGAAGATGCGGAACATGTAAATGCCACGGGAGAGTTCCAAAATTACCACAACAAGCCATCTGGTTACCAAAATGCTTACAATTCAAGTTGGAAGCCAAATACCAACATGAGCTACAACCCAAGACCATTGCCTCAAAATGCATTGGTTAGACCTTCCTATCCACCACCACAACCTCATTACCAACATCCACAACCACACTATCAATCCAAACCACACCCTCCACATCACCAACAACCTCCTCAATCCCAACCAAGTAGCTCCGGAATGTCCCTTGAAGACATTGTCAAATGCCTAGCCACTAGTACCCAACAATTCCAAAAAGAGACAATGACTAGTATCTCCAACCTTGAAGCACAAATGAGAGATATAGTTACATCCATAAGCAAGTTGGAGTCCCGTGGTAAACTCCCTTCTCAAACCGAGAAGAACCCAAATGTCAATGTGGTAACCTTGAGAAGTGGCAAACAAGCCGGAGAAAGTAGTTCGAAGAAGAAGCCATGGGATGAAGAGGAAGAAATAGAAGTCATTCCCATTGAAGAACCTATGGTCAAGAACGACGCACAAGCCGAAGTTCCAAAGAAGACTACCCCTCTAGTAACTCCAATAGCCACTCAACCGCCGTTCCCCTCTCGACTTGCAACTTCAAAGAAGAAAATGGAGTAGAAAGAGATTTTGGACACCTTTCGGAAGGTGGAAGTAAATATCCCTCTACTTGATGCAATCAAGCAAATCCCTAGGTACGCAAAGTTTTTGAAAGAGCTTTGTACCAACAAAAGGAAGTTGAAAGGAAATGAGAAAATCTCAATGAACGAAAATGCATCCGCGGTTTTACAAAGGAAGCTTCCACCTAAGTGTAAAGATCTGGGAATGTTTACGATTCCTTGCAAGATAGGAGATGTCACTTTTAGTAGTGTCATGCTTGACCTTGGTGGTTCTATTAATGTCATGCCCTATTCGGTGTATGAATCATTGAATGTTGGTCCTTTAAGTGAAACCGGTGTCATAATCTCTCTTGCGGATAAATCAAGTGTCTTTCCTAGAGGTGTTTTGGAGGATGTCCTAGTGCAAGTAAATCAATTGGTCTTCCCGGCGGATTTCTATGTGATTGATCTAGATGAACAAGTGTCCTCAAAGTCGAGTATAATTTTACTTGGGAGACCATTTTTGAAGACGGTTAGAACTAAGATTGATGTGTATGCGGGAAGCTTAACAATGGAGTTTGATGGTGAAACAATAAGTTTTAACATTTATGATGCTATGAGATATCCTAGTGATGTTTCATCCTTGTGCTTTGTTGATGTTGTTGAACCATTAACCCAAGAGTTGTTCGAGTTGTCTAATGGTGACATGTTGGAGATGGTTTTGAGCAAAGGGTTTGATTGTGGAAAATTAGCCAAGAAGTTGAAGCTCTACTCACTAGACCCCGAAGTTGAAAAATTGGTTAACAATTTGGAGATCAAGAAGACCACTCAATTTAGTGTGAAGCAAATTGAATTACCTCAAACTCACACAAGATTTCCACCCTCCCTTGTTCAACCACCGGAATTAGAATTGAAGGTCCTTCCTCAACATTTGAAGTATGCGTACTTGGGAAACAACGAGACTCTCCCGGTCATCATTTCAAGTCACTTAACCGAATGTGAAGAACCTTATTTGTGGAAACATTGTCCCGATCAAATTATTAGGCGATGTGTGCCCCAACAAGAGCATCAATCCATTTCACAATTTTGTCATGAACTTGCTTCTGGGGGACACTTCGGACCTAGCCGGACCTTGAGAAAGGTCCTTGAGTGTGGACTATTATGGCCAACCATGTCACACGATTGTTACTTGTTTTGCAAAAGTTGTGAACGGTGCCAAAGGACAGGAAACATTTCACATAAAAATCAAATGACACAAAATCCAATCCTTGTTTGTGAAGTTTTTGACGTATGGGGGATTGATTTCATGGGCCCATTTCCCGTTTCGTTTGGCAACGTTTACATCTGGCTCGCGGTTGACTATGTTTCTAAGTGGGTTGAAGCCAAAGCTACACGATCGGATGATGCCAAAACGGTTATCGAGTTTTTGAAGTCTAATGTCTTTGTGAGATTTGGTGTGCCTAGGGCCTTGATCAGTGATAGGGGGACGCACTTTTGCAACAAGATGATGGAGGCTTTATTGAAAAAGTACAACGTGACCCATCATGTCTCTACTGCCTAACACCCTCAAACGAGCGGTCAAGCGGAAGTTTCGAATCGCGAGGTGAAGAGTATTCTTGAGAAAACGGTGAATCCCTCAAGGAAAGATTGGAGTTTGAGGTTGGATGATGCCTTGTGGGACTATCGGACCGCGTACAAAACCCCGATAGGAATGTATCCCTTTAGGTTGGTTTTTGGAAAACCATGCCACCTCCCCGTGGAATTGGAACACCGTGCATTCTGGGCGGTCAAGCAATGCAACTTCAACATTGATGAGGCGGGAAGGCAAAGGAAGCTTCAACTTCAAGAGTTGGAGGAGTTGAGAAATGACTCCTATGAAAACTCAAGAATTTACAAGGAGAGAACAAAGCTTTTCCATGACAAGTCCATTACCCGCAAGCATTTCGAGCCGGGACATAGGGTTTTGCTTTACCATTCGCGATTGAAATTATTTCCTGGAAAGTTGAGGTCAAGATGGATAGGTCCGTTTGTTGTGTTAAAAGTCTTTGAGCACGGAGCGGTTGAGATCCAAAGTGAAGAAACGGGGCAAATCTTTAAAGTCAATGGGCATCGTTTGAAACCTTTCTATGAAGGTTTTAACGCAAATGTCCTAGATGTCATCCAATTGGATACCCCGGTGTACTGAAATCGAAAGGGAAGCACGTCTCGCCAAAGACGTTAAAGAAGGGCATTTTTGGAAAACTTAAAGTTTTCATCTTTTTTAGTTCCAAATAAATGTCGTAGATAGATCCTTTTTGCATTTAACATTTCTTCTTCTTCCTTCTTGCAGTAAAAGAGTGTTGGATTTTAAGGCCCGATTTTCGTTTTGGTCAAGAGCAAAAATTAAGAAAAATTGCAACAGACTTCACGCGGACCGCGTGAACTCGAGGGCCTGTCCGCGTTAATAAACAAATGGTCCGCGTGTGGTCTCCTAAGGTGTCCGCGTCCATCATCAGAAAACAGAAGGATTTCAGGCTTATTCACGCGGACCGCGTGTACTCGCAAGTCCGTCCGCGTGGTTTATTAAAACGGACCGCGTACCATCTCCGAGTTTGACCATGTGTAAATAGCGCAAGGCAGAATAGTTCGAGGTTTATTCACACGGACCGCGTGTACTCGCGTCCGCGTCCGCGTGTGTTGTTGACCAGCGTTGACTCAATTTTGTCCAGGTTTGACCGCGACTTATGGCTAATAACTCTCCAGCCGGCCCTTCTTCCTTTCCCTTAACCTCCATTAGAGCATCTCCACCTCCACCACTAAAACTCAGTTTCCCGTTAAACCGCCGGTCGAAATTTCGTGAGACCACCGCCATTCTTCACCAATTTCCGAGCTCTACAAACCCAACAAAAAAACCGGTCCGATCTTTTGCTGTAATTCCGGGCGCCACCACCACCATCTCGCCACTTTCCGGCCGTTTTCCGGCCAACTCCGGCCACCTGTCGCGATTCCGACACCACCATTGTGCTCCTCTTGGACAAGGCTACAAACCCCATTAAAAATATCTCTCAAAGCTCGCCGGAAAATTTCACCGGAATCTCAAGCCGTTGCCGGATTCCTCGGGTTTTCGCGGTAAAGTTTTTCTCACGGGATATTGAACAAAGCTTTAAGCTTGGGGTGGAGAGTTGCAAGATTTTCAAATCCCGAATTTTCGCGCGCAAATTTTGAACTTTCAACAAAACGGGTACTTTCTTTCCTTTATTTTAATTGATCAATATGCATGTCTCAGAACAACAATTCATATGCTATTGCATCAAAATGAGTCTAGGAATTATTTCTTGCTTTGATTGTTGAACTGCTTTAGAAGTCCATAGGGAGTCGGTTGGTGATTTGGATTGAAATATCATTTTTTGGGATTGTGGTTCGTGTAGTGGTTATTTTTTTCGTGCAGGTAGACCATGTCCACATCTAGGAAGCGCCCGGCTGCTGCCCGAGGCAAGGCCCTAGCCAGAGCTCAAAATGATGCACCCGAAATTCCAAGATTTCGGGATGCCAAGGCGGCCGAAAATTACATGAAGAGCTTGCCTAGAAAGGTTGCATCCACCAAATTTGTGTGCAAACCCACGCTTATCTCATTAGGGGTTCTTGAAGGGGTCACCCAATTGTTCCGTAAGATCGGGTGGGAGAACCTTCTCAATCTCATGGCGCACACTTACGAGCTCCCTACCAGAGAGTTTCTTGCCGATTGCGGGTACGATAGCGAAAAGAAAAAAGCCGCATTCCAACTTCTGGGGGACCGAAGGTATATTGATTTCGCAATAATAAACGACATATTGGGCTTACCTTCTTCGAGCACATCCACGGTTTTCGACATCCTGCCTGCCGAGTTCAACCATGAGACCTTTTGGACGGAGATCACCGGGGGTATCTTTTCATGTGCCGGTCGGGATAAAACAACCTCCATCATTCACCCGTGCCTCCGTATTGCCCATCGCATCTTGGTGTGCACTGTCTTTGCCCGAAAAGAAGCCGGTTAGGTCACAAAAAACGAGCTTTTCTTCCTTTGGTGCATGACACGACGTGAAAACCCACCAATCTCGGACTTTGCTTCGTTCTTCTTCCATAACTGCGCACTCATGAGAACCAAAGCGTCCGGTGATATTTGCATTGGGGGATTTGTCACCCTTTTGGCTCGCAATCTTGACATCGAGCTCCCAGACGAATACCAGCCTCTTGATAATAAAAATCTTTTGGATGAGCGTGCTCTCATAAACATGCACCACATCCGTCGCAGGAACAGGAGCAGTTTTACATGGTATTGTCCTTAGGGAGTTGGATATCTTGTTCTTCCTGACCCTCGAGTCACCAACTTCACCTTCCACGATCGCACTCAGTGGAGACTCGCGAGGACCATCACTCAGTTAGTCAATGAGGATGCGCTCCAGGATCAAGATGATGACGCGATGCATATGGATGACGAGCCCGACGATGAGCCCACCCATGGTCCACAGCACGTCCAAACCCCAAGCACCTCCCGTATACTACCCGCTTGCCCCCAATTTTGCCGAGAGGTTCGAGGCTCTTTGTGTCTCCAACTAAATCATGTCCCAATAGATGCACCATATGTGGGGGTGGCACCAATCACAAAACCATTTTGAGAACGTCCACTTCCTCCTCCCTATCCATACCCTCCACCCACCCACCCTTATCCCCCTCCACCTTACCCTTATCCCTACCCCCAATACCCATATCCTCCTCCCGATCCCCCGATTTAGGTACTTTTGCCTCTCCCCAAGCATTGAGGACAATGCTTATTTCTAAGCTTGGGGTGGGGTATTCCCTTTTCTTTTTAATTTAGCATGCATTTTAATTAGGTTGCATAGCATTTTAGCCTTAACTTGCGTTCATTTTTATTTATTTATTTATTTTTTATATAAAATTCCTCTTTTTATTTTCTTCTTTTGCCCTTTTTTATTTTTGCATGACATTTAGCTTTGGGCATTCACATTCATGCATTTTTGTTGTCTGTTTATTCTCACCTCCCTTGGATGCAATGGAACAGGTTCACAGTTATTGTATCATTATTGGTCCAGGATCTTGTTGCTATCTCACCCATCGAACCGGGACTACTAGCTGCAGTTTGGGATTTCATACTTGGGATCAGACGCTGGTAGCTTAAAGGGGTAAGTGATCATGGCCAGGTAGTTTCACGAAGAACTATGCATGCAATACTAACAACTGTAGGATATACTATAGCAATGGATGTTCTTAGCCTTGCGGTCACTACCACCGAGAGGATCACACTTGATCATTTTGAACCGTTAGGATGAAGCACTGGTGCTTGTCCCCGAGTAGAATCCATATCAGGTCTCTTTACATCGCCATATTTTCTTTGCGATTTTCTTAGGATTTTAGAGAGTCTTTTAGTCCACATTTGGACATTTTCTTTATTTTTGAAAAATCACAAGTTTAAAAAGGAGCTTGCATATTTACACTCCACACATGGTCATTTTCACACTTAGACCATTCGGATTATTATCGTTACTCCCTCGGTTCCACTTACATAATTTTGGGAACCAAATTTTGAGTCAAAAAGTTTTCTTGATAGAAGCAAAAAAAACATATGGAGAGAAAGGTTCATGGCTGTAATAATCTTAGATAGGTGACCGGTTCAATTATTGAACAAATTTTCCAACATTTTGGTCACCCGGCGTTTGATATTCATTTATATAGGCTTGTTTTATTGTATATAGATCGAGTTGTTTTTCGCAAATTGGTGATGTTAGGCAGACTGTTGAGTCGGATACTACGGGAGGTTTGGGCCAACACTAAGTGAATTGATTCCTACAACGGTGCCCGAGCGATGAAACCCAATCACAGTTGAGAGTGGCCGACAGACGTGAGATCACGCAACTTTCGTGATAAGAGTGTACACTTAAAGAAGAGCTCCACACGAGCCCATCCAGCTGCTTTCTCCCTACTACAAATGTTCTTCATTGTATGCGTGTTCCATTGGGGCTGCGACTGACCATCCCTCCTTACTCACCTAAAGGAGTTGTCCTAGCTGTGGTTTACGGTCCCATTGTCATCAGATGAAAAATTCATGAGATAATAGCGAGATTAATTCTGACCATGTTGACTAACGGTGATCAGGTTCCGTGGTTCTATCCATTCTTTTTATTTTCTTCGGATAGTTCATCCCGAGTTCATTTTAGTTTTGTCTTACTTGAGGACAAGTAAGGTTTAAGCTTGGGGTGATTTGATAGTTTCATTTTATTTACTTCTTTTTATAGTTTATTTTAGCACATTCCATCTCATTTTAGTTAATCTTCATGCATATTTTATCTTTTTGTTATTTTTCTCCTTTACCGGGTGCTTTCCAGTCTTTTGAGCTTATTTGCAGGATTTTTCGAAGACTATTTGTCATTGGAGGTTTTGGAAGGAGTGCGGGACTTTTGGAGGCGTGCAATTTGTTCGTGGACTTGAGGTGGTACAATTGGACTCGGTGTCAATATAAGCAAGAAGCGCATTGGACTTAATCTTTGGACAAGAATTCGAGCTACGGTAGATTGAAGGAGCGTTGGATCATTATTGGAGGCTATGGAGTAACACAATTGGGCTATCAAGACTTGCACAAATGGGCTAGAGCATAAAATAGAAGATTTGGCTGGATGGTATTTGTAATGGGCCAAAGCATGCATTCAGCGTGACCCACGCGGTCCGCATGGACCCATACGCGGTCCGCGTGAATTGTGCTGAATTGATCCCGAGTTTTGACTTGTTGACTCTATTTGTGGAAGGTTGGTGGGTGGCTTTTGGCACCTTTTTGAAGCCGGAAATGAGCCCCTTTTTCTGGGGATTGGAAGTATTATTGCAATCTATCACTTGAAGAACACACACATTTCTTCTCTCAAGAAGGCTTTGGAAGATTTGAAAGATTTTTGAAGACTAGTGTAATTTCTTTCCATCTTGCAACTAGAATAATGTTTGGTACCAATAAACTATATTGCATTGCTTTTAATTTAGCCATGCTTGGCTAGATTTTCACTTGGTTGATTAGGGTTTAATCCCATGGATGATTGGTTGTTTTGAAGACTAGTATTACCTTGTGCTTGAAGTTTATGGAAATGTTTTCTAGTTAAACTTCTTGTTATATTTGTTTATCTTTGATCATGAGCTTGGATGAATGAACATATATTTTTGTTGATCAATTTCTTGGTTAAGTAATGGACTTTGAGGTTGGTAAGCAACAAATGGTTTATATGTTTGTTTTCATTTCATTTAAACCATGGGAATGTTTCCCCCATAATGATAATGTAAGCATTTGATTATCTTATGGATTTGGTGACTCTTAGAACTCAAAGCTAATTGATTTTCTCAAGATTATATGCTTCATTGATTTTGTGACTTTATTTAAGGGAATATGTTAGAGATTCTCTAACGATTTTAATATCTAAGAAGAGTTGAGGTAATTTGTGCTTATGAATTGCTATAGCCAAGTTAAACCAATTCACAAGTGTTATTCCATTTAGTCTAATGATAAGTCAACCATGTCATCCATGTGGTGTACCCAAAATCAACCAATTTCACTTCATTGAATTTAATCAAATCTTTTACTTGTTTACTTGTCATATTTACATTCTAACTAGTTTTAATTTTGTCAAACAATCAAAAAGAACTAACCCCCCCCCCCCCATTTTACTTTTACTTTTGTTTTACAAGTACTTGAACAAGTGATTTACATAGAGATTTAAATTGAACCAATCTCCGTGGATACGATCCCTTTACCACTATACACTATTTTAGTGTGTAATATTTAGGGTATTTATTTTGTTGGCCTCGACAACCACCAACAACTCGTACCAGTGGGCCGACATTGTGGCCTTAGACCCACTTCTACTGGAAGGTAACTCACCTTAATGTCGTGAAGTGTCTGAACTGTCCTTGCTGCCGGGATCAACTCCTCTCAATTCCTACACATAACAACCCTCCTTAATTTACCATTACATACTCTCAACCCCTACAAGGGTTACTCAGGTCAAAGCCAAAGTCAAGGTCAACACCTTGGTCAAAGTCAACTCTGGGTCAAAGTCAACGTCTGGTTGACTCGACTCGCCGAGTTAACCTAGCAACTCACCGAGTCCCCAAATCCTCAAAACACTAAGACCTCAATCCTACTCGTCGAGTCTTGCACGCACTCGTTGAGTTCTACTTCATGCAAAGTCGGTACCTTCAACAACTGACTCGCCGAGTTCATCCTTGAACTCGTCGGGTCCTTCTTCATGCAAGAAGGCATATTTAGCCATGGACTCGCCGAGTTCCTTAAGAACTCGTCGAGTACGTCTTCATGCAGTTGGGACTTGCCTTGAACTCGCCGAGTTCTGTTCTTGAACTCGCCCAGTTTCATGATTTCCAGGCTCAGTTTCACATCAATATTGTTGAGTCCTCTTCTAGACTCAACTAGTTCGATCCAAGCAGAAAAGGGTTGGGGAACCATACCCCGACTCGTCGAGTCCCAAGAACAACTCGCCAAGTCCCCCAAATTCCATGTCCATACAGTTGATTCAGTCGGGTTTAACACATCCAAAACATACATCTGGCCTCCTAGGGTCCATAATACACGTAAAGTTACAAACTTGACGTTCATGCATGGGGTATTTGGCTCAAATGGCCCTAAAATGGAGTCTACAAGATGCATGGGGCTCTTATGGCAATAAAGTTGGCACCTTTATGCCATAGGAACCCTTAATGGTCCCAGATCTTAAGTCATACCCCTTTATAATCACAAAATCCCGAATATGGCACTTCTAAGGCTTAGAAAAGGTAGAAATGAACCCTAACTAGAGATCTAAGAGATAAATGGTCAAGGTTTTAGCTTTATACCTCAAATGAGCTTGAAATGTGCCAAAACCTCTGGATCTTCTTGCTTCCTCTTGGTCTCTCAAGCTTCCTTCTCCTTCTTAAGCTTCAAATACACACAAATGGCACCAAAAAGCTCAAGAACACTCAATAAATGATTAGGGTTTCGAGTTAGGGATTTTCTGGACTGGGAGGGACGATGGAGGCTGGGTTGGGACAAGATAAGGTGTTTAAATAGGGTGCAAACCCTAAATATTAGGGTTTCATCCAGATAGTCCTACTCGCTGAGTCGGGCTCCCGACTCGTCGAGTAGGTCACTTTAAACCCGCGCCCAAAGTCTAGTCTACTCGACGAGTTGGGCCTCCAACTCGCCAAGTCCCAATGTAAAAACATACAATTTTTAAATTTAGAATACGTACCGGGAATCGGGTGTTACATGTGGCTTTGGCTTCAACCCATTTGGAGACGTAGTCAACCGTGAGCAAAATGTAAACGTTGCCAAATGAGACGGGAAATGGGCCCATAAAATCAATCCCCCATACGTCAAAAACTTCACAAACAATAATTATATTTTATGGCATTTGGTTCTTATGTGAAATGTTCCCCGTCCTTTGGCACCGTTCACAACTTTTACAAAACAAATAACAATCGCGTGACATGGTTGGCCAAAATAGTCCACACTCAAGAACCTTTCTTAAAGTTCGGTTAGATCCGAAGCGTCCCCCACAAGCAAATTCATGAAAAAATTGTAGAATGGATTGATGTTCTTGTTGGGGCACACATCACCTAATAATTTGATCGGGACAATGTTTCCACAAATAAGGCTCATCCCACACATAGTATTTTGCATCACTTTTCAATTTATCTTTTTGAGTACGTGTGAATGTGTCGGGATACCTTTTTGTGACCAAAAAGTTAACGATATCGGCATACCAATGAGTATATTGAATAAGGGAAAAGAGATGCTCATCCGGAAACTCGTCCCGCAACGGCAAAGGAGTCTCATTTGAAGTGATCCGGCTTAGATGATCGACAACAAGGTTTTCGCATCAGCTCTTGTTCCGAATCTCCAAATCAAATTATTGCAATAGTAAGATCCAGCGGATGAGTCTTGGTATTGCATCTTTCTTCGTCATCAAGTACTTGAGGGTCGCATGATCCGAGTACACAATAACTTTGGTACCAAGTAGGTATTGCCTAAATTTCGCCAAAGCGAACATTATGGCCAATAGCTCCTTCTCCATGGTAGAGTAGTTGCTTTGAGCGTTGTCTAGTGTCCTCGATGCATAGTAGATCACATGGGAGGCTCTTCCATTCTTTTGACCCAAAACGGCGCCTATAGCATAGTTGCTTGCATCACACATGATCTCAAAGGGGAGATCCAAATTTGGTGCTTGCATGATAGGAGCGGATGTAAGCAACTCTTTGAGCTTGTCGAAAGCTTCCCTGCACGCCTAATTGAACTCGAAATCAACATCCTTTTGAAAGAGTTGGCACATTGGTCTTGTTATCTTTGAAAAGTCTTTGATAAACCTTCGGTAGAATCCGGCATGACCTAAAAAAGAACGAACTTCCCGAACACAAGTCGGGTAAGGTAATCTTTGAATAACATCAATTTTAGCCTTATCTACCTCGATTCCTTTCTTTGACACAATGTGACCCAAAATAAGACATTGACTCACCATAAAATGACATTTTTCAAAATTTAGAACCAAATTCGTTTCAATGCATCTTTTCAAAATTTTGGTGAGATTGGTCAAACATTCTTGAAATGAGTTTCCATATACCATGAAGTCATCCATAAAAACTTCAATTATGTTTTCAACATATTCCGAAAAGATACTAACCATACAACGTTGGAAAGTGGCCGGGACATTACACAATCCCCGGCAACGGCGCCAAAATTTGGTGGTTGTCGAGGCCAAAAAAATAAATACCCTAAATATTACGCACTAAAATACTGTATAGTGGTAAAGGGATCGTATCCACGGAGATTGGTTCAATTAAATCTCTATGTAAATCACTTGCTCAAATATTTATAAAACAAGAGTAAAAGTAAAAGGGGGGGGGGGTAATCTTTTTTATTGCGTGAGAAATATTAAAACTAAGCTAGAATGTAAATATGACAAGTAAACAAGTAAATGATTTGATTAAATTCAATGAAGTAAAGTTGGTTGATTTTGGGATACACCACATGGATGACATAGTTGACTTATCATTAGACTAAATGGAACAACACTTGTGAATTAGTTTAACTTGGCTATAGCAATTCATAAGCACAAATTGCCTCAACTCTTCATTGTTGTTAAAATGGTTAGAGGAGCTCTTAACACGTTCCCTTAATTAAAGTCACAAAATCAATGAAGCATATAATCTTGTGAAAATTAAATAGCTTTAAGTTCTAAGAGTTACCAAGTCCAAAAGATAATCAAATGCTTACATTATCATTATGGAGGAAACATTTCCATGGTTTAAATGAAATGAAAACAAACATATAAACCATTTGTTGCTTACTAATTTGAGGGTCCATTACTTAACCAATAAATTAGTCAACAAAAATAAGCATTCATTCATCAAAGCTCATGATCAAGGATAAATAAACACAAGAAGATGTTTGACTAGAAAACATTCCCATAAACTTCAAACACAAGATAACATAAGTCTTCAAAACAACCAATCATCCATGGGTTAAACCTTAATCACCCAAGTATGAGTCTAGCCAATCATGGCCAAAATAAAAGAAATACAAGATAGTTTAGAGGTACCAAACATTGTTCAAGTTGCAAGATGAAAAGAAATTACACCAATCTTCTAAATCTTCAATTTCTTCCAAAGCCTTCTTGAGAGCAAAATGAGTTGTTCTTGAGAGTGTTCTCTTTGAGTTCTATTCAAAATCTTCAGTAAATAGGGGCTCATTTCCGGATCTAAAAGTTAGCCAAAAGTAATCCACCAACCTTCCCAAAGTAGAGACTTATGCCAAAAACCAGGATTCTTCACAGCACGATCCACGCGGACCGTTTGTGGATCCACGCGGACAATGTGGGTCTCACTGAATGGGTGCCTTGGCCCATTTAATTAATAAACCAGCCTAACTTTTCATTAACATCTCAACCCATTTGCATCAATTCTTGGGAGCCCAATTATGTTTTTCCAAAGCCTTCAATGATGATCCAATGCTCCTTTAGTTTTCCTTAGCCCGAGTCCTCGCCGTCTCGTCCAAAAATTAAGTCCAACACGCTTCTTGTTTATATTGACACCAAGCCCAATTGCACCACTTCAAGTCCACGAACAAATTGCAAGCCTCCAATAGTCCCGCACTCATTCCATACCTCCAATGACAAATAGTCTTCGGTAAATTCTGCAAATAAGCTCAAAAGACTGGAAAGCACCCGGTAAAGGAGAAAAATAGCAAAAAGAGAAAATATGCATGAAGATTAACTAAAATGAGATGGTTTTAACTAAAAATAAACTATGAAAAGAAGTAATAAAATGAAACTATCAGTGGCGTACCGGTTAGAGCTGCCTGAAGAGTTGAGCCAGATACATGACACTTCCCATGCTTCCCAGTTGAAGAAGTGTATAGCAGATGCGACAGTTGTGGTTCCTTTGGAGGACATTCAGGTCGATGGTCACCTAAATTACATCGAGAGGCCGGTGGCGATTATGGATCAGAGATTGAAAACCTTGAGGAACAAGGTATTAAACTTGGTCAAAGTTCAGTGGCAATATCGGAGATGCTCTGAATGAACTTGGGAGCCCGAGGATGAAATACAGGAGCATTATCCGGATCTGTTCGCTAAGGCCGATTTCGAGGATGAAGTCTGATTGTAGTGAGGGATATTTGTAACACCCATTTCTAGGTACTTTCTTTTTCAGCCCTTTATGTTGTTTTAAATTTGAAGTCTAGCCACTTACGCTGGGCTCACTAGCCTTGTACATCGGGCATAAGTCATCGAATGAGTCAAGGCGGAGGAGGGAGTACGCTGGGCGTACATGTGAGTATGTCAGGCATACCCGCACAGTTCCTAAACCCTAAATTTTAGGGTTGTGACCCCTATTTAATCACGTTATGCCCCCTTGGACATCCTCTCGTCCATCCTCCACTCCCTCTAAACCCAAGAACGAAACCCTAGCTTGTGTATGAGATAATTGAAGCTTGGAAAGTGATTCTTAAGTGTTTGGTGCTAGAAGGAAGATCATTCAAGATGTGGTTGTGCATTCTAGCTTGTAGATCCAGAAACTTCATCTTCTTATGCACCTTTTTAAGGTATAAAGTTCAAATATTGGAGTTTTTTTAGTTAAATCTTGCTTAGCCTTGCATTTTGGTTCGTTTTGTCCCAAAGATTTGATCTTTGTGAGTATGGAGTACTCCAGAGCTATTAATCCATCCTTTCAGACATTCTAAGATGTCTAAAGTCATAAAAATGTTAGCTAGGCCATTTCATTTCTTCCATGCAAGAGATGTGGGACTTTAATAAGGTAGATAGTTACGGTTTTTGGGTTTTAGCTCCTTGTAGCCATATAAAGTCTTAAAGTAAGAGACTTTATGGTTTAATATGTTCTTTAGGAGCCATATGTATGTTTGGAATGGATGTCTTAAAGATTAAGATGTTTATAGGAGAGTGTTGAGATTTACTTATGTATGTTGAGCGTACGCCTGACTACGCCCAATGTAGCTATATTCGAGCCAGTCCCTCATGCCTTGTATACTATGCCTTGCGTAGAGTGTGTACGCCGAGCGTACTGGTTACGGGTTGACCGTTGACTTCCGATGACTTTCGTTGACTTTTCCCACTCGTGTCTTAGATGGATTATGAGGGGTTTTGTAGGGGCAAAATGGTCCTTTACTATAGGTGTGGACTTGACTTGTCTTGGGTTTAGTAGTGTGTGTGGAAATACCTTAGTTATTAATTAAGGTTAATTGGTGTATTTAATTAGACGGAGTCTAGTTCCGACAATTCGGGTGTGAGTTCTATCAGTCATCAGTATTAGGTGAGTCTCCTCACTTATTCTAACCTATGTGGTAGAATAGCTATATATATATATATATATATATATATATATATATATATATATATATATATATATGTGTGTGTGTGTGTGTGTGTGTGATGACCAGTTGGGTCTGAGTTCTATTACTGTATTTGTGTTGCTTCGTGTGTGATGAGACTTCGGGTAGTCTCCTGGGTTGCTGATAACCCATAGGGCGTGCTGTTTGCCCACTAAGACTTCGGGTAGTCTCTAGGTTTGCTGATAACCCATAGCTGTTTATTTTTTATTGTGTTGTATGTGGTGTTTTGGGGAACTCATTAAGCTTTGTGCTTATAGTTGTTGATTAAATGTGTTTCAGATACTTCTGAGGATCGTCGGAAAGCGTAGGCTTGATTGTGCACATATGTCGAAAGATTATGTTATTGGATATTATGGAACACTCTAATATTTTGATGTGGAATTGCATTTGACATTTTGACTTTTCTTTAGATGGTTTTTATGAAAACTGTTTTTATATGGAATTAAAAATGAAAAATTTGGTTTGAAAATTTGGAAGTTACAGGGAGGGTTTAGACACGTAATCCTCCTTATCACTCCGAAAAGCTATATGTCAGTCCTAATACTATAATTAAACGTTTAGAAACCTGAACACATAAAATTTCCTAATTCTAGGTCGGGAACAGCGCTTAAAGTAATCTTTGTATGCAACCTAAGGCATATTATTCTATAGATCATTTAGCACATAAAAGCAAATTTAGCATCTTATCCTAAAGTTAGTTAGTGCTTGTTTCAGTTCGGGTGTATTAACTAAATTATTAGATATGCACATCTCACAATCATCGCTTAGCATTCTAAGTTTAAGTCTAGAAATTCTCTAAATTCCTAGTTCGTTTAAACTAATGCTCTGATACCAACTATGACATCCCCTTTTTTTACGGCCAGAAAAGACCGATTTGTTTATACTTATTGAATCAAAGTATTCTTTTAGAAAGATTAATTATGTGGAATTTGTCCTGCAAACATGATAATAATATTATCAAATCATTTTCGAAGAAATGTGTTTTATTTATATAACTCGGGATGTCATCGTCAATACAAAAACATAATCATAAATGGAGACTTACAATGTCTCAATATTCTAACGGTTTACATTTCCTTGAATGTCTCATACATCATTATCCGAGTATCTTTATTTAATAACTTGCGATTTATATAAACTGAGTGGGTCAGGTTTGGAAACCTCGTGAGTATATAGGGATTTCAATCCCACAATATATATATATATATATATATATATATATATATATATATATATATATATATATATATATATATATATATATATATATATATATATTAACGCATATGGATGAATGTTAGAGTTCTACTCTTCGTGTATATCTCACATGTATTCTGTCACAACTAGCATTTTTAGCTAGGAAATTTTGTCTTCATGATAAAATCAACTCTTGTATAACTTGTAATTTAAGTTGATGTCATGTACTATGCTCATTCAAAATCAACCATTGAATCAAAACTCATGAGTGAAGTTCAAAACCTAATTCAATGCATCTCATATACTCGACTATGGGTTTTGAAACCCTAATATCCCGGTTCAAACTCAGAAAGGACCAGGATCCTCTTATTGGGCCTAATGGGCCAGTAAACTCTCAATTTGGTTATTTTGGGTTAAGGAACCCTATTTGGGCCTTAAATAGACCCATATTCATTAAATAATAGCATTTTGGGCCATAAGACTTCTCATGGGCCTTATTGGGCCTAAAATGTCTCACTTTGTCATCATGGGCCTTTATAGGCCGTAAATGTTTTCTTCAACCTGAATGGGCCGTAAACTCCCTTTCCTTATCACTTTTGGGCTGTAAACCCTCATATAGGCCCAATAGGCCGAAAATTTTCAATTTGGGCCTCATAATTTCGAAAATAAGCAAACAAGGCCCAAACCCTTTTCCTTCTCTTTTCCTTCCCCCTCATTCTCGATTATATAAAAAAAATTAACAAAGGGGTGAATTAATGGCTTGACACCTCAACATTACAAGATGGATTTCCATGCAAATTATACAACATATATCTAGGATAGTCTCATATACCCATGCAACCATCTTGTCACAACTTCTCTCTTCTCTTCTTCTCCTTTCTTATTCTCGGACAAAGTCCTCTTCACTCACCACTCTCCATTTAAACTTCCAACACCATACAACTCCTCTCAAAGCCATCTAAGGTTCTCTCATTTTCATCCCTCAAAAGAATTCGTGAACTAGGGTGTGTTCACCAAAGTTTTCTTCAAAGATCATCACTCATTTGGTAAGCTACTCTTTAAGCATGATGATTAACTTCATTTTATGATAATCTTCACTCCATAACACATCATTTCATAATCCACGCCCTTAGATCCATCTTAAGTTCGAAAAACTCCACTCAAGAAGCTTCTAGGGCCGAGATCCTCATCATTCTTCATCAAAAACCGAAATCTCCAAAGCAAAGTGAGTTCATACCCCCTATTTTCGATTTTTACTATGTTTTGGGGGAAAATACAAGTTGTTTTGTGTAGATCTATGTGTATATGCATGATTTTGTGTGTTTTTCACGATATAAGTGTGATTATGTGTTATAAACTTCATAAACTCGAAAATATACTAACTTGTGATTATATTTATAGAACATAACACTTATTACAACATATAATGTAAAGAAAAGGTTTAAAACACTTCAAAGTTGTTTAAAACTAAGAAAATTTCATAAGAGGGCCAAAAATGACAAAATAATCAAAAGTGAGGTTCTTTATAGAACTCACGGATTTAAGGGACCAAAAAGGAGTTACTTTTGATAAATATGAGTCTTTATGGTATTTGCGATTTTCAAGGGGCTAAAAGTGAAAATTATCACAAATGGGCCTCATTTGGGCTTTCACGGCTTTTGGGCCAAAATTGTAAAATTTTGGACTTTTGTGGGCTTAAGTGTCATTTGAAATAAAGTTGTGCCAAAAACGTAAATTTTCGATAAAAAGGGTTGAAAATGTAAATTTATTAAATCTTGGGCCAAAAAGATAAATTTATTTATAAATGGGGCCGAGAATGCACATTTTCATAAACTTAAGCAAAAAATGATATTTTTGACAAAAGAGGGTTAAAAATGTTATTTTTTACTTAAAACTAGCCTTAAATACAAACTTTTGGCCTTAAATGACCTAAAGTGTCATTTTTACCAAAAATGAGCATAAATTGTAAAATTTTCGGTTTTAAGGACCAAAAACGTCTTTTTACTAAAAATGGGCATTTTAATGTCCTTTTGGTAAACAACTAAACTTAACAACCAGCGAAACATCAAACGGATCAATTAAGTCATTTACGTGCTTATTGGGCCTGAAATATAATTTACATGTTTAGTGGGCCTTAGTTGTCCTTTTACATGTTTATTGGGCTCGGAATACACCTTGCATGCTTATTGGGCCTGGATTATAAATTACATGTTTAGTGGGCCTTAGTTGTTCTTTTACATGTTTATTTGGGCCTGGAATATACCTTACATGTTTTCGTGGTCCATTTACATGCTCGTTGACTTCACACATTCACAAACGTACACGCTGGGCTATAAAAACTAATTACTTATACGAAAATAATCTACTTTGTGCAACTTCATATTCGCGTAAATGAGGTGCACGTCGCGCATTTTATGGCTACGTCTCTCTAGCCTCTTTGTGTCACGTGTCGGCCTCGCTATGGTTTGCATTTTCAGCTTCTAGAGGTGCGCGTCGTGCACCCGGTGCGCGACGCAAAATACAGATTTTGTAAATTTCGTAGCTTCTTCATACGAACTCTGTTTTTGACGTTATTTATATCTTGGAAAGCTCTCGACAAGATCTACAACTTTTCTTTAGACCCCCAACAACTAATTCTTACTTTATTTTTCGTCCATATTTTTATAAAATTGAATGATTTTGCTAAAATCATAACCCTCTCGTACGGACTCCGTTTTTGACATTTTTTTTCTCGAAATTCCTATCTTAAAGAGTACTATGATTTTCCCTTTGGTAATTTTAGCTAAAGGTCAATCATATTCTTCGTAACTTTTTACATTGTACATTCATTGTGCGCGACTGACTTTTATATTTTATAAAAATCATATCTAATTCATAAGGAGTCAGATTTCTATGAAATTTATATTTTTGGTATCGGGACAACGTGTAATTTCTATATATATATATATATATATATATATATATATATATATATATATATATATATATGTTTTGGCGCACTCATTTTTACGATTTATGGACGATTCGGTTTGTTTTTCCAATTTTTCTTAATATAAAACTTATATTATATAGTCTATAGCGTGCATGACTATAAATTATCATATTCAAGGATTTTAATTTTAATAATTATTACTTTTTATGTGTAGGCCGATTCTGCGGATGTTGCGCATACTGATAAACGTTTTAGCCAACACTAGTTCTTCTGTTTTGATCCATACCTGCCCACAACACCATTCCTAACCCGCTGCCATACGGAACCAAGGGACCGCCGAGACCGGCGGCCTTTTCCACCCAAAATAACCCCACACCGTGCAACCTTAACTTTTTCAGTTTTAACATACAAGTTTATAATTATATTAAAAAATGTTAAAATTTTAATCTATTATAGGGTAATACAAATCAACCTCATTATCTTTATTGTTATTCAACTAAAAACAAGAATAACAATCAATTTTGCACCGAAAGGAAATTAATTAAAGTTTAAGTCTTTTTCCTAATGAATTTCAATCGAATATGGTTAAATTAGAAAATAGGACGAAGTTTGATATAAGAAATATAAATATATGATTAATAAAAACAGTTTATAATGTTATTTTATTTTAAATTAAAATTGGTAGGAATATATGTACGTACATGAAGGAATAATGAATAAAGAAAAAAGGACTCGTGGCTAGATGAATACGTGAACCCAACAAAATGTGATGATCATGATGCCCATTAGCCGCCCAATAGCTTTTATTCAACTAAAGGGTAGTTTAGTATTTTTACATTACTTTTAATCCAATTGCTTGGATTGCCCCTTGGATGTGGATGACTCAAGGATGGTGTGGTTTGACAAAGAGATGGTTGGAACAAATCAAAACCAAGGAAGGCGAAGTTTGTTTTCAAGAATTTGTTTTTTTTATTCTATATTAGAAATCTTTCATTTTTATTTAATTTCCAAAATAATATTTTATGAATATGAGAGGTTCTGTTCGATTTGCTTTGTATTGAAATCGTGAAAACTGTCATTACGTTTTCCAATCTTTTAAACTATATATATATATATATATATATATATATATATATATATATATATATTAAAGTTGTAAAGAAAAGTAACAGTAAACAACCATCTTTTTTGTCTAATTTGGCCCTCCTACTTAAGTTGCTTGCTTCTGCCGTTGAAGGTCCCTCTACTTTGTTGTATTTGTTAATATATATATATATATATATATATATATATATATATATATATATATATATATATATATATAAGTTTAGTGGGTTATCGATCCACCGCTCTTTTTAGTTCCAGATCCTTCCACCGTTTTCACCGCTTCAAATGCCTTCATAATTTTAATCCTCTTCTTCCTTCTTTTCCACACAATCATCTTCTTCTTTACTGGGCGACGTTTCCTTCTACCTGCGCCGCTGTCGACGGTGCTTCTGCTGCTTCCATCCGCCGCCGATGACTTCTGTCTATGTTCGTTCTTCGTTAAAATCGAAGGGAGGCGTTCAAGGTAGAGTCGCACGGACGTGTTGTGGTGTTCGAGATGGAGGCTACGTCTGACTGTAGGTCGATGCATCACACAAATTGTAGAAGGTAAGCGTTATGTTTTCGATTTTCGGGTATTTTTATTCCGTTTTAGGGCATTTTTATTCTCTTCGAGTTGGGGTCCTTCTATAGGGTTTATGTTCGTTTACCGTCCCTGCATACTATTTTTACCATGGTCCAAGCCACCGTCGCTCTCCACCACCGATTGTCCCTACAGGTCAGTTGATGTCTCTAATTTTCTTCTTATTCTTCTTTCTTTCTCCCTGTCTGTTCTGATTAAATAAAATTGGTTCGATTCTTCAAAAAAAATCTTGATTGGGTGTTTCTTCATTTTGCATAGCGTTTTGGATTTATAATCGTCGTTAACCTTGATGCAAGTTTTGGGGTTGGGTTTTAAAGTATTAACAACGATTTTGTTTTTTTTTAAACCCTAATTTGAGGTTTAACTTAGGGTCGGTTTGTAAGCTGGAAAAAGAGCATAAAATCCAACAGGTATTGACATTAGATTACCATGGTTGCTTATTAAGTATAACATAATTTTATAATCTTGAATCTTTTTGCAGATGGAGATAGAATTGAATTAGATAAAGCGTTAAAGAGACCTTGCAGAATCACAGCTAGAAATAGGGCAGTTGCTTCAGATAGATTTGTGAAGCTGCAAACCGAGATTTGAACCCGACTTTTTATTTTATTTTTTATTTCCCACCTGACTTATCTCCCTAATTGCAAGTTATCCCCTATATTTGTCTTCTCTTTGTTTGTTGTGTTTGTTGTCTTTGTATTACCAATCAAAGCGGAAACAAACGATATTTCAACTGCCGTGACTCAAGCACGTAAAATGTATTCAATTGGAAAATTGTTGGGTTATGGTCAATTCAACGCTACAAATACGCATAAAGTTTTCCTAAACTGTAGATTGTATGTACGATTTTTAGTCCTTTTTCTGGGAGTGTGATTGTTTCAGCTTTCTTTACAACATAATAAATTATATTTTCATCCTCTTTATCCTATTTTATTCTTAAAAATATTTTCATGATGTCACAGATATGCTTATCAGCCTATTGATGTTTTGTTGTAAAGGTCCAACTTTAATGTTCATGTTATTAAATGACATGTGGAAAATCGGTATATTTGCTATTAGTAACAATGTAATAGTAATCCATTGGTTTCTTAGTTTTATACTTATATTTTATTTTATTATCATCCTTTGCTATTTTATGACTTTTACTGTTACAATTTACAGCAAATGACAACACTTCAGTAGCCTCTTTTCTCTGGTACACAACCACCCACTAGGTAAAAAAAACTACCTTTTTTTTATTGGTCAACTGAACTGTTGACTTTCATGTACTTCATTGTTTGATATAAATTTTGTGTTTGTTTGACACTATTTATATATACAACTTTACAACTAGATCATATTAAATATTATCATATTAAAAGTAATGATATTTTTTTTTGTAGCAGACATGAGCTTGAAATCAAATATGCTTATGAACATGTTTGGGGGACTTGAAACTGCTGGCTTCACAATGCCAAACAATACAAATGGTAATTAAAATATTTACTTATTATTTACTATCAAAACCATCCTTCATATCTCACAAATTGAATTGGTAAGACTTTCATTAGAAAATTTTGAAGAAACTGATTAAGCACACCAAGTGTTCGATAAAATGCATAGTTGAAATTTGGGTATTTGTAAAAAGTTTTATCTATATAATTGAATCAATTCAGAGATCTGGTTGCTAAAAAGTTCCTCCTATGTTTCTTTCATTTTCTGGTGTGATTTATTATGAACGGAAATGTTATAAGTGTCCCTTATATGTAGTTTATGGCTGCCTAGAAGATCTTCTGAATGTGTATGTTTAATTTTAACAGTTTTTGATCAAAGCAAACACAGCCAATCACTAAATAGTGATTTTAACAGTTTTTTTCCAAAATGCCCATGCATATTGTTTTTTTGATAAAAAAATAATAACTGTTAACAGTTTTGACCAAAATGTCACTACATACTGTTCTTTTAGTAAAAAAATTGTGATTATAACATTTTTTTTGTCCAAAATGCCCCTGCATACTGTTTTTTTGATAAACAAATTATTTTAACACTTTTGACCGAACTGCCCCTACATAGTCTTCTTTTGTTAAAAAATAGTTATTTTAAGTGTTTTTGATGGGAATGCCCCTACATACTTTTACTTTTTATTAAAAAATAATGATTTTAACGTTATTTGTCCAAAATGCCCCTATATAATGTTTTTTGGGTAAAAAATTAATGATTTTATAGTTTTTGACAAAACTGCCCCTCCATACAGTTTTTTTGGTAAAAGTTACTGATTTTGAGTTGTATAAAAAACTGCTGAAAGTTTGGCCTCTGTTGATGCCAGCATCCAATCTTATTTTTGATGGTGTTGAGAGGCGAAAGAGATACAATACAGTTTCGTTTAAGGAAATCCATATGTAAACTATCAAACTGAAGGTAATCGAGGTTTATTTTTATTTATTTTTGTTTTTTACTTGCTTCCTGGATATTGGGCTACTAGCCCACTATCTTGGAATTGCAATGTATCTTTTCGTCCAATAAAATCTTTTAAATTAATATTTTAATATGGGGTTAATGTATATTTCAGAAGTTTTAGTTTATCGATTTGCACTTCTTTTAAGAGGTTGGAATTGAAATTAATGCTTCTGCAAGCACATCCGAATGTTGAAATAAATGAAATCTGGAACTCATATTTGTTTGTTCAAAGGTAAGGATGATACGGAAATATGTAAAACTGAATTCGCCAATTTTTATATACATTAGTTAATGGTTTCTTTTATTACTTTTTTGAGTAACAAGCAGGAGATGTTGTGGGGTCGCCAATACACACGACTGATTGTGACTCTGGAATGAATGATTCCGATGTTGGTATGAAAGAATAAGCAACTGCTTCTGACGACAAAGCAACAGATGGGATTGACCTTAAAAATGAAAAAAAGACAAATTTATGAATCTGTTCCCAGTACACTTCACTGGAAGAGGAGGACCTGGAGAATGCCACATTTATTTCCTACCTTTGACGCTGAATATGATTTAACAAAATTAGATCTAGGGGAACCAGCAGGGGACCATGTTCTTGCTCAGCTGAAAATACATTGCTATTCAAACATTTTTCCCTCCCAAATAAGCAATCATCCATGTAGTGCATGTAAAATGGTTTATTCAAAATCCGACCCCCGCAACGCGGGGGCACATTTCTAGTTTTATTATAAATGCTTGTTAACCATATCACATTACTCGATTTCGATTTCGATTTTGTTTTTATTTTATGGTTCAATAATTATATTTCTTTTATAGTAGCTATAATTGAATTAGTTTTTGTATGATTTTTTTTAAATCCAAAATTTGACAATCAATACATCTTAGTTATCATCGTACAACGAATGAGAAGACAAACGAGCAACAAGTTACGCCGCTAAGCTCTTTTGTATGGTAAATCCAATTCTTTTGAAGACTACATCCATAGATCTAGGGGATATAACATTGTTATGCATGATCCTTTGTACTCTACTAAGAAGCTTCACCGCATTCGGCGCAAGGAAACCAAACAATTTGAGTGTAAAATCAGTATTCATCAATAATTTGGGTTTGAGTTGTCGAAAGGTAAAAGAATCGGTTTTATATCCGACATGGGAAGGGTACAAAGTTACCATACATAACCTATCTAAGAACTCGAATTACAAAACAAACCACTAATTAAGGCTATTTACAAGAGTAACCCTGAAGAATTTACATATCGATAATACCGCTAATGAAATACGGTACCTTTTGGATACCAAACAATATGGAGAATAATTACATAGTGATTGGAATAAGGAGCAACCATAAATTGACTAACTATTTGAATTGCATATTTGAGATCGGGAAGCATAACATTGAGAAAACTAACGAACCAGCCAACTCTCTATAAGCACTGACCACACTAAGATAGTTACTACTCCAGACAATAACTAAGTGTGTTTGGTTCCAGAGGCGTAGAGGCGGCTTTGGGTCTGCAATGCTTGATCTAGATAGAAGATTTAAGCTATATTTTTCTTGGTATAAATAAACTTTGGAAGCATCTAATGGGACTTGAGACTTGTGATGCTTATACAGTCACTTCCACTAATAATCGTATCAACATATAGTAGAATAAGAATGTAATGGTGAATATAGTTCGACTGAAGAGACATGAGTCATATGTACTTGATGAAAGACATAAGGAGTATGTTTTGAACTATATAAAGCTTTCTGGAGACGAAAACATGGTCATATGATGATCAATCCCATTTGGGGATGCATTTTGATTTCGTCGATGAGTTATTAAGGAATGCATATGTGATGTCCATTTGAGACGTAGACCGATGATGGATCGCTGCAATGGCAAGTAACTATGGATCAATGTGATACCAGTTTCTAGGAAAAAGTCTCCACATAATCCATTTCAAACTCCTTATTGGGCCTTTGGTGACAAGTCTTGTTTTGAATATATCTACAATGCCTTCAAATTAGGTATTCACTTTGTAAACCTATTTAGAGCCAATAAGAGACTTCCCTGGTGGAAGAAGAATAAAATCTTATGTTTGAGCCTTTCGCAAGGCTTGAAATTTGTATTTTATAACAATATGTCATAATAGACTAGAGGTATCTTCATTATAGTAAGTAGGTTCAAGATGAGAAATAATGGTTTAACAAAATTGAAAATAATAAAGATGTAAAGGAATATTTCTTGCCATTTATGAACGCCTTAGCTCAAGTAAATGATTGATATGTGGATATGAAGGTTGGAAAGACATCTGAACAATAGGCAGTATGGTTGGAGGAGGTTGTTCGGTTTGATCTCTAATAGTGGAAATAAATGAGTCTAGAGTCAAAGATTTACTCTTAGTGGACTCTAATTCATGTGAATCTAATTAGATTGGTGAATGATAAATAAAAGCGACATGGAAGAAGATTGAACTTAAAAATTAGAGAGTGATGAGAACATGTTATGCTCATAAAAGGTGAGATGATGATGGATTTGAATGTTTTTATAATACTTACCGAACATCGATACCCATTAGGTTTGGTGTCATATGCAAGAAAGCAACAAAAGTGAGAAAATAGTACAAGCTTCAAATTTTTATGAGATTGTAGTTAGACAACACAAGCACAAAACCAAAATCAAAGTATATTGTAACCATGAAGATGTTATCGAAAAGTTCATATGGATATTTGTTATAAAGAATAGAAATGGGATGTCAATTAATGGTGTAAACCGCTATGAAATTTGATTCACCCTAAAATCATGTGGTACATGTAAATGGATTAGAAAAGTTCGATTTGTGTCTAGGATATGTTGATGTTTTCTTTCAACGTGCCTATTTCATTAGTATGTTCTAGGATAGGAGTATTAAGAGACAATACCATATTGATGAAAGAAGACTCGAAGGGAATAATCTGTATGACATTGTCAACATTAAAGACTTTGATAGATTTTAAGAATAAAGTTTGAACCATTTTAGAAAATTTTATGTAAATAGTTAGTACTTTAGATCTTTGTTGTATTAGATATATCCAAGTAAAGCAAGTACAATCATAAAAAAATATAACAAAATACCATCCACCCCATAGTGGAATGGTTCATCGTTCATAATCCTATCGACAACATCACTTTGCATGTTTTCCACCAACATGTCTCTATGCGTCTTTACTTTCTTCTTCCTTTAGTCATTGCAAATTAGTACAAATGTAATTACTTTATCATATGTCAAATACTCATGAGTTATAAGAAAAGATGTTATGAATTTATAAAATATATTTAAACTATTAGACCCCTTTGACATTGAGCGTCTTTAGATACCTTAGATAACTACGCCTCCCATGTCATATTTCCTTATGGTGCAAAAAAAATTATCCCCTCATGATTCCTAGATTGAGGTATCACTGAATTAGTCTTGCCTTTATGAGGGATTGACATTTCCATCTTGATGCCTACTTTGGGAGTAGCAATGTTAGAGGGTTTTGACTTAGCCATGCCAAACTCTTCCATTTTCAACATGACATGTAATCCCCAGATAAACATATCCATGTTTTTTATATTGTAGTTCAAGATGAATTCAACATATGAACTTGCCTGTGAGTTGAGGAAAATATGTGTGGCTAATTAGGACTTATAGGATAGCTTAACCTTCATAATTGGTCAATGTACTTTTTTATTTTCAAGACGTGAATTATGACACTACCTCCATCTTCCAACTTGCATCCTATTAGGAATTTCACAGTATAAATCACTCCTACCTAGCATGTTATTGGAACTCGTGCTTAAGTTGGTTGATCATGTTATACAGACCAAGATGTTTAAATCTCTTTTGGAGCTCAAGAATCTATATGGCTAACATGAGTCAGTCCACCTCATTTGAATCGTTTAGATGTATTTCGTATGCGTCTCTAACACCCCTAATAAATTCAATTGTAGGATCCTCATATATAACTTCCTCAATGATATCACGCTTCTTCGCAAACTTAAGCACAACTATCAAGCTTTTAGACCAGTAAACTTAGTTCATGTCATTCGACTTATCGTTTCAAGGAGACCTTGTAATGAAAATTTTATAACGTAAATTATAGTGTTTATAGACATCTATAAAAGTATTGAGTACTTTTATTTAGTGATTCGATTATTATCTTTTTAAATAATTACCCCCAAAAAACTATTTTAATAAGTCTAAGATCCGTATTTCACTTCTAATTAAAAAAAATGTTTATCGTAATCATAAAAAGGAAGCTATTTAGGTAGGTATCTATTTACCTGTAATGCTTGGTTCAAGTATGGAATAAATATATTAAGTTTTGAGTTTTGAAGGGAACTCGACGAGTTGGGAGGCTCCAACTCATCGTGTAGAGAGCTCTTCATCTGCGCTTCATTTGAGGTCTAGTCGACGAGTTGGAAGTGTTGGATTAGGTATCTAAGCTCATAACTATAATTGGTATGTACTTGACCCGATAGTAGCATGGTCCTTTTGGGTTGTCTTCACCGGAGCAATTTGATAGGATGGATATTTGAGAAAGAGGTTATTTGTGATTTATTAATATATTATAAGAATAATATATTAATTGAGAAATCATATTATTTAATTGGTATTGGTCAAGAATTAATTTGGAATTAATTTAGTGATCAAAAGAGACTGATTAAATTAACGGGGACTGATTAAGTAAATCAGTAATACATATAGTTTGGGCTAATGATCCATGTTGAATAGGATGGATTATATTTATGTAGGAGTCCATGAAGAGTTAGTCCAATGGGCTTATGATATGGATTATTACACTAAAGGCCCAAGGATGTGAATTAGGGTTTACAAGTGAAACCCTAGGAATTCCACACTATAAATGTCACACCCCCAAACCAGAACGGCGGAAACGTTCGGGGGCGGAGGACTTCAGGTAAGTATCACAACACATGCAATATAGTAATCAAAGTACAAACAACCATTGCATTAATAAGTATAAGTTTTACATAAGTGTTTAAACATTACATATTCAAACACCAAAGTAGGTACAGTAGAAGACAAGAGTCGCGGTACGGTACTAGGTAGTCTTCTCAAAAGCTTCAGGAGTGTACATGTCTACTGGATTCCTGAGAATACAAGTTATTTTGAAAGAGTAGATCAGCATTTAAGCTGGTGGGTTCATAAGTATTTTAGTTCTATAAAGTATACTCTAAGTTCTTGGAAAAGTTCGCTGGTTCCTCCAGAAAATCCTATATTTCCTGAGGTGATAAACTGATAACCTCAATAGTTCCCTCTGCAATTACTCAGTTTATACTAATTATATATAATCTAATATCGAATGGACAGTTAAATGGGTGTATCTGCCCTAAGCCCACAACCAAACAAAGAACAGGAAGTAAGGCGGAAGTCACACATTTCACTGTCAATCGGATATTACTTATGTATAACTATGATGTAAAAACTAAGGAATTATAGAATTAACCACTAAAGGTCCTTTATGTTATACTAGTTTACAGAGAGTGAATGACTAAGTTCCAATTGTAAAAGTAGTTTAATTCCATAAACCGTATCATTTGTAAAAGTGGTTTAATCCCATAAACCGTTTCATTTGTAAAAGTAGTTTAATTCCATAAACCATTTCATTTGTAAAGTGGTTTAATCCCATAAACCGTTTCATTTATAAAAGTGGTTTAATCCCATAAACCGTTTCATTTGTAAAAGTAGTTTAATTCCATAAACCGTTTCATTTGTAAAAGTATTCTTAGTTATATCCGTTCTACAGTAAAACATTAGTATTAATCCTGGAAAATATTATATTATCCATAATACTGCTTTGTGGTTTTAAATGTTCAAAAACCAGAAGTACAAGTATATTTGCCATACTTGATTTCATGATACGTAGTTTTTACTGTAAGTAAAAACTAACAGAAGGTATATTTGGTCAGGATGTAATTATCTTTTCTTACTGTTTTAAGAGAAGTATATTACTAAGTAATTTACTCGTTGTTTTATCCATGTGAGTTCTATTAACCATACTAATATGACTGATGTGCCTGATGCGACGTTCTTCAGGCGTCGGAAACGATATGACATTTGACACCCTAGGCCTGCCGGCCAAACTGTAGCGAATAGTGAAGGTCCGGGATTGTCAGTCCCATATAGATCTATACACAAATTCACGCCCTCCCTACAGGAGATTCTGGTTAATAAGTCAGGACTTAAGGTCGTACTTAGATAAGTACACCATGAAGAGTCTCACAAATTTATTGTTTCAACGAGATTTACGATGTATTATTACCCCGTGATTGCTAACCCTGGTACGTTGTATTTGTACCCCTGTTAATGCAAACCCGATATGATGTATTATTACCCCGTGATTGCTAACCCTGGTACGTTGTATTGTACCCTTGTTAATGCAAACCCGGTATGATGTATTATTACCCCGTGATTGCTAACCCTGGTACGTTGTATTGTACCCTTGTTAATGCAAACCCGGTATGATGTATTATTACTTTTTTAATAAATTATCCTTATACTAAAAGTAGTATACATATCCTGGTATAGATAAATGAATTGTTGGTAATTTCCTTGGAAAGTATACAATCGTGAATCATACTTGTATATTTAGTTTTGAATTATAAATTATACCTATTATAATTTATATGTTCTATCTGATTAGCATGACTTCTCATGGATGAACACCTTTGCTCAGCATGATACAAAGGTAATGATACCGAATGAAGTAACCTTTTATATTCATATATGTATAATATATATATATATATATATATATATATATATATATATATATATATATAATTAAGAAGGAAACGACCTTCGAACAAATAACACCACCTTAATTCCACATCCAAACAAGGAAAAGGAAATAAGATAATTCATTAGTCCTAAGCCCTTCAAATCTTATTTATATATTTATACATATATAAACATGATTTTGGCAATTATAATTTGAAATACTTTATAAACCTTTTTCAAACAATTTAACGGAGTTTACATGACTTTAAAGATTTAACATGGCTTTAAGTCATTTTGGAAGTATTTGGTAATCCTTAAAAGCATAAGGAAACCCTTTGTGTGATTATTATCACATACAATTATTAACACAATTTATATTGTGTTCAACTTGTATTCCCCCCCCCCCTAAAAAGTATTTAAAAACCATTAAAAAGGTAGATTATAGGGGTATGAACTCACTTGATAAGTGGTGATTTGGGCAGCGTTTCGTTTCTATAGATGATCTTTCTCGAAGAAACCGCGAGTTTTTGAGTAAAAACCGGGCTTTATGCGGCCAGCACTTCGACTGGAAAGAGGTTATCTTCTCGAGAATTCTGGGGCTTCGGGGCTTACTTAGGGTTTTGGATACGACACTGGGGCCTTGGGGGGTCGTAAGAAAGTTTAGGGGTTGAAAATGTGAAAAAGGGAGAAAATTTGGGTGAAAAATCTCTAAAATCCGAGAAGTCTCGCACCCTTTATATAGGGTTGCGAGGGTTCGGTCCGAAAGAGGAGATGGCGACGTGTGTTCGGACAGGTGGCGAAGGCGAGGGGAGTCAGCAGCTACGTGGCAGCTTCGCATGCGAGGGGGAGGAGGACTCAGCAGCCACGCGTCAGAAGGAGAAGCGAAGCTAGAGGCGGTCTCGGAAGCTTCCTCGGTGGTGTCGGATCAGGAGTGGACCAAACTTCGGTCCAATCAGGAGATGCCACGACAACTTCGGTCCAATCAGAAGCGAACACATGGAGGACACGGGGAAGCCTCGCATGCGAGGGTGACGTGGCTGAAGAGGGTCCATGCGATTTTTCCCGGTTTTCAACATTTCTCGATTTTCGTGCCAAAAACTTGCGAAATTTATAACTTTCGCATACGAGCTTCGTTTTTGGCATTATTTATGTGCACGCGTAGGTAAATTTATACTCTACGACTTTCGTTTAGACTTCGTCGGCTAATTTTGACTTTATTTTTAATATTATTATTTTTAACAGCCCGGGACAAGAAATCCGTTAAAAAATCATAACTTCTTCATCTGATGTCTGTTTCCGTCTTTCTTTTTACCGTTGTACTACTTTTGACGAGACCTTCGATTCTCGTTTAAGTTGTTTCAGCTAAATATCGATCGATTTATATTTTGAATTTTTAGCTGTCTACTGCTAAACCGAAACTTAGAAAAATCATAACTTCCTCATACGAAGTCAGATTTTTACGTTCTTTTTATGAAAGTTCTCGGTTTAACATATTCTACAACTTTCATTTAGATTGTTAAGGCTAAAAACCCTTTTATCGAAAATTCACTTTTTACACTGAACAGTGTTTTGCCGGTTTTGTCGCGGATCTTCGATTGGTCATAACTTTTTCGTTATAACTCGGATTTCAGTGTTCTTTATATTTTTGGAAACCTTGTTACAATCTCTACCACTTTGTTCATCCCAATTACAATTATTGATCAATTTATTTTTGACCTAAATTTGACTGGTGTCACAATAAATGTAACCCCTACCATCACCAAAAAGTCCCCTAAGAGTTCCAAGAAGAACCCTAGCCGTTTTTGTGTGCCTCCTAGCCTCTCTCTCATTATCCTCCATTTGCTTATGGTGTTTGTGACTTATTAGAGGCATCACATTTGAGGTGATAAGCTCTTGAAAGGTCAAGTTCTACAAGCTACAACAAAGAGGTAATCATCTAACCCGATTTTATGTTTCAAATATCAATGTTGTATGCTAGTTAGGCTTCATGCTTTGGAAAATGAAAATTGCAGGTATAACTAGAGAAAAATTAGATCCAAAGCATTAGGGTTGTATGTGCACCATAGGGATGGTATAATGCTCAAAACCCATCAGTGGTATCAGAGCCTAGGGTGTTTTCTGTTATATTGATGCAGTTGTTTGATTTTCAAAGCTGAAAAAATGTCAATTTTTGGCCACTGACTGTTGGAATCGTCAAGTCCCATAAGGGAACTCGACGAGTTGGATCATATGTGATGAACTCGTCGAGTCCATGCCATGAACTCGATGAGTATGATCATCTGTTTGCAAATTTTCGAGTTTCTTGGCCAGAATTGGATTAGGATCATTACCACAAACTGTTTTCTATCATAAAATTCGATTTTTCTGATATGGTAGTGATTATCCTCTTCCAATTAAAAGACAATTCTCAAATTTTAAGATAATTATTTGATTATATGATAAGTTGATTATTTGTATTATTTGATTTGAATTGTCTTGCTATATGAACTGAATTAGGTCAAATTGGTAAAAGATAAAATTATATGATTATTTTACTTGTTTAAAATTTGATCTAAATGGCTTTGGAGAGTCACAAAACTTTTCATCAAGTTTTGGAATTCAAAAGGTCTTGAAGAGTTACAAAACTTGCCATCAAGTTTTGGAATCCAAAAGGTTTTGAAGTGTTTTAAAACTTGCCCTCAAGTTTTGGAATTTAAAATGTCTCATTTATGAAACATTAAAATTCTAAAATTCAAAAGGTTTTGAAGAGTTTCAAAACTTGCCCTCAAGTTTTGGAATTTGAAAAGTCTCACTCATGAAACATTAAATTCTAAAACCCTAGTAATTTGAAAAGGTTCAAAAAATACACCTCTTAGTTTTGTAACTTAAAATTTAATTAAGTAGCCTGAATTTTGAAATCTTAAATTTAGAACCTTGATATTTTGAATAGTTCAAATTACACCCTTATGGTTTTATTAAATCAATTAAGTGTTTAATTAAAAGAGAGAATTAATAAATCCATAATGACATGGTTTAAGTTTAATTAAATTAAAAGTTTAATTTATTAATAGATTAAACCACTTAATATTTTAAATGTGTAAAATACACCCTTATACTATATAAAATTAAAAGTCTAATATATTATATATGTATAAGTTAAAAGTCAGTCTTACCGTTAGTAGGCCTCATTCACGAAGCTGGTCTATAAGGGGTGTTTAAGGAAGCGACATGTAAAATGACCACCATTGGGTATACCCTCTTACCCACCGCACCCTTGACCAATGGAGGGTCGTTAGCCGAACGGGTTTGATAGGACAGTTAAATCCTCATTAAAAGTATAATGAAATATAAAGTAACTAAATGTTTTATAAATTCCCAATCTTAGTTACTTTAGGAAAAATGTGAATTTGATGCTAACCCATGAAATTGCACATTGCACCTTATTGGTCATTAGTGGAGCGTGTGTGGTTAACTGGCACACTAATATGGGACTAATGAAGGATGGCAATGGGTAGCTCGTTAATTATCATTGATCAATGGAGTGTGTGTGGTTAACCGGCACATTGATTAGGTGATTAATGACATCGAGAGTACCAAGCTAATTTGCATGGTTATTCACACCTTGTTTGTGATCCTCGGTATCCCAGTCAAAAACTTGAAAGGGCATAATCGATATTAAACATGTCGTTGAAAAGTTCAATGAATCTCAAAAGATCTAGGAATTTCATTTAAAACCTAATTCGTTTAAAATTTCGTTTTTGTGGTGGAATTGGTAAATCGTCATTACCTACCTTCAAATAATTTGCAATTGGATTACGGCATCCCTCTTCCGAATTGTGAATTATTGTGTTGGATCCTAGCCTTAATATTTCATTTGGGTGTTATATTAAGGATTAAATCAACTTGATTGAATTTCTCCCCTTGTAGATGTCTAGTTTTGACAACTATGGTACTCCTTATCCTTTTGGAAAAAGCTTTCCTCTTGAAGATGATGTTCCACGTTTTGATCAAGGAACTAGAAATCATACTTCACCTCATCCACCTCCTCCACCTCCTCCAATTATTCTCCCTGACCCACATGTTCGTCGACTTGAAAAGTTCAAGGTCACTCAAGTCCTATTGGCAAGCAAACACGAAGATGGAAAGTTTGTATGTGCTCATGTCTTGGAGATGAAGTTGCATATTGACAGGCTGGGGATGTTAGGTGTCGTTTTCCCGAGGAAGTTAGCTGTTGACTTGGTTCTTTAATCACTTCCCGAGTCCTATGGTCAGTTTGTTAAAGACTACTATATGACAGATCACGACGTGACCCTTATTGATCTAACATATTTGCTAATTGTTGTTGAATCAACAATGATTTGGCGCACTGGTAAAGAAAATTTGATTGGAAGATCTGCATCCCAAATTTCCATGGAACCTAGCGATGGCAAAGGCGATAGTCGAGGAATGTTTTCTTCTCCTAAGGGAGAGAAATCAGCCATGGTCAAAAAGTTTGATCATAAGAGAAAGGCCGAGTCTGAGATAATCCCGTGCGCCATTCTGAAAGAGTCTATTTGTTTCTATTGCCAAGAGAAGGGGCATTGGATGCGAAGCTGCCGTATCTACCTGAAGGATCACAAGGATGGTAAAGTCAAAATGTATGATTCTGCTTCAGGTAAGTCCACTATCTAACTCTATTAAGTTCCTGTTTGTAGATTCTTAATACATGATGTCATAAGATTGCTATTTGATGTTTTGTAGGATCGAAGAAAGGAAAGGAAGCTTAAAGGAAGAGTGAGCTGAGTCTGGTCGCGAAGAAATGGATTTCGATCGCATGGTTCGATGATCAGATTTTTGAGCTGTTGCTTAGGAGTTATGATAGATTGCTTAGGAATATTTAGAAACATAGTTTTCATATGTATTTTCATTGTAAGGACAAGTTTTCCGCATTTTTATAAATAAAGAAAAATCTTGATTTTGTCTTATTTTATATTATCCTTGCAATGGAATTGGTGAAAATTGGTGTTCATATATTATTAGCAATGTTGGAAATGAATTTGATTCTTGTGGAAATGTCATAATTTACTATATAAGGAAAGATTCTCATCACTCAAGTTTCAATTGGACAGAAACTTGGAATCATGCGACTTGTATTGTGTGATGAATGAGAATCTTCATCTTTGGGAAATTAAGACTAATTCCTTGTTTACATATGTACGTAAGTCAAGTGAAGGAATAAAGGATCTAGTACACATTGATGTGCACTGGTCAGATTCACCACAAAGGACGATAAAGTCTATTCGTCATGAATTACTGGAAGTCCAGTAAATATGGTTATGCTTACAAGATTAAGTGTAATTCTGAATCATTAAAAAGTTTCAATGTATAGCAGAACGAATAAGAAGAATCAATCAGGTAGAAAGATAAAAGTTTCTCAAATCTGAAAGGAAAGGAGAGTACTTTAGTATCGTATTTTATGATCATCCTAATGATTATGGAACCATATCACAATTGATCCTCTAAGGACACCTTAGTGCACTTGTATGACTAAGAAGAGGAATCGGGGAATGTTGAAATGGTTAACTCAATAAGATGAATTGTACTTTGTTCCAAATTCGAGTTTTACAATCGTACTCTAAGTTACTCCAAGTTGTACCTTGAGTGACATGTTCTAAAGTAGGTTTATAAACACATCATGAAATGTAGAGTAGAAAAGTTTTCTTACTCATGTACATTTGAAATTGGTAGTTGTGATGTTTTGGATAAAACAAAGATCATCTAAGACCAATTACATGAAGTGTTGTCTTGATAAGGTCTCACACTAACTCTTGAATATATGGTTGTCAAGAAATGTTCCTTAACAGAGAATCTTATATGTCAAGAGGTCAGTGGGAGTCTTAAAGGTCTTGAAAAGTTTCAAGAACTAATTGTTTATCACTAGCACACGACTTAAGGTTTGTAACCTATCGTGTTGACACATTCTTGTTTCTGTGCCCATTCCTGTTGACTATACATGTGAGTTCTATGAGTTCTCATTTGAATGCATAAGGCAAAGCACCTTGATCAATGAAAGTACATTGACCAGTATAGGTGAGCTGCTAAACAACTTGGAAGCAACGGTAGGACCCTTGTGCTACTAGATGGCAAGAAATTAAGGTTGAACAAGTTCGGTCCATATGAGTTTGGATTTGTCACAAACCTTGTCTTGTGATTATGGTTATGAAAAATTCACATGGATAGGAACACATACACTATAAAATCTTAGTGGCAAAAAGGTTTCTCTCCTTCATGAAAATGATTGTGAGGAAATGCTTTCACTCGTAGATTTTAAGGAGATAGCAGTTGTGTTAATTGCGTTCTCAAATTTGATTATGATTACGGCATCCCTCTTCATAGTTCGAATTGTGAGAAAATGGCAAATAGTCTGAACATTCAGGACTTACTGCTGTAAAGTTCTGAAATAATTTAGACACACATATGAGCTATCTAAGGAAAGGTGGATGATTTTGAGAAGCCTAGATAAAGTCTTATCGAAGCATCTTTTATCAGAAATCTGAACTTCGGTAGAAAGTCAATAAGTATTGATTTCTAGAAGTCCAGCTGATTTCTAAATACATGTCAAAGCTAGTGGGAGCATAAGTGTTATGCTTATAAGTATGTAATTATTATGCTAGTGGGAGCACAATTATTACATTAAGTGTTGTGAGTTAGCAATGCTATTAATAGGAAACAAAGTTTTAACTTGCAAAGTTGCAGAGTTTGAAAAGTTGTTTCGCTATAGAAAGTTTTAAGGGAGAGGAACTCATACTTCATATCGAATCTAAAAGATTAAATTGAAATTATTAAAGGGACTTAGTCATGGATATATATATATATATATATATATATATATATATATATATATATATATGAATGTAATGTTGAAATGTTTCAACATTAGAAATTCTATATATATAGAAATGTTATAACAAAAGGTTAGTCTAGTATCATGTCTTTATGTAATACATTATGAATCGTATCCCATGTGCTTCGGATATAGGATCGATTACATATGCTATAACATTCGATTGTTCTAGTTTCTAAATACCTAGGGTATTAAGAGGGAAAAAGGACTAGAACAAGATATGACTGGAAAATTTTAACCAACTGTCAAGGACAATCTGAAGTTCGCTTGTGGACAGTTGGAAGTATAGTAATTGATGGACCATATTGATATAATTCGGAATAGATAGGATTCTATTTAGAATAGATAGTCATATGGCAATTATGGAAATGTTTCCATAACGGGAGTTGGATATTAAGAATCTTTGTGTGCGTTAGAAACTTTAATACAAGAAAGATGTTCAAGGAATGCTCTTTGAATGTGAGACTTAAATTCCAAGGAATTGTCTTGTAACATTCTCAAATGGAATACTTTGTAAATGGCCAAGTCTCTGTGACTTTTGTGCCTAGACATTACAAAAGGATCATTGCATGTAAGTTTAGACTCGAACATATTCTAATAGTAGAAAATTTTGGTATTCTTATACTTATGATAAGGATTTGAAATGTGAAATGAGCATCATTGGAAATGTTTCCAATTGATCTGTTTCACAAATAAAGGACCATAGGTAAACATAGTGTGCATGTCTAGAGCATGGGATGACTATTGTTTTAATTCAAGTATTAGGTTGATTAGTCGAAACATTATACAATGAATAATGTGTAATAGATATGGTGATTAAATAATAAGTGTTTTTTTATTTATATTCAAAAGTTTTGAGACCATATTGGATTAAATTATTCTTGTGTTTCACTTCGCATGTTTTACTTCCCGAATAACTAGGTTATTCAAACATCCACAGTCGATCATACTTAAGAATTAAGTAATGAGGAAAGACTGTCATGAATCCATCTATAGATTGTCTAAAAGCTTAGACATAGAAAATGTTTGTTGCGGTATTCATGAGTACTCCTGAAATAGTAATTTGAGTATTGGATTAAACTCACGCTCACGTGAATCACTTCATGGATCTTATCACGAGTGATTGTGAGACGATAATATCTTATATTCTTGAAACGGAGAGATATGAGTTGTTGTTTACAAGTCGGTTGCACATTGATAATACGTAAACGCATCAGTAACTTGATGTTATAAAACGTATTGTTGTGTGTGATTTGATGAGTAAATAGTACAAGCATATGAGTCGAAGTTTATCCGTTCCTTTTACCCTAAGAGGGATAAAAGCGATATATGTGGGCCCCTCGATGATTTAGTGATGACACCCTAAGCGCTTGGCCTAGCCTGGACTAAGTTGATGTGTTCAATGTAGTCTGTTGTTAGTCGTCATAAATCGGAAGTCAGGAAACAACACATGGACAGAGAGAAAGGACTCTAACTGTAACAGAGACAACCCCGTCTTCTCTTAGCTATATGCTAAACACTAGTCTTTGCCTTTCATCGCTGCGTTCTGGTTAGTTCATGTCGGTCGATAAAATCCTCCGAGTGACTGACCATCACTGACGAATAAGAAAACAAGTGCTAAGTTTCAGATCAGTGACTGAACCGAAACGAAATAATAGACCTTTCTCGCTCGGCGCCTAAAGCGCACTATGCTCCGCTTCAACAAATGAGAGTTTTTGGTGGAACCGGTGAACCACGCCGGTTAAATGTGTGGGAAGTTGCTATGGTCTGGGATCTCACTCACGTCGTCCACCAATGATTATAATTCATGTCTCAGTCCATAAAATATCTTGAATAATAGAAGAATATATGATCCCTTATCTAAAGGACGCATTACTGATAAGATCAGAGTTCAACAACGGCTTTTGAGAGCTACGATTGTTAATCGGATTCTGAAGTCGTACTTGCAATAATAGTTATTAGACTTATCCAAGTGGGAGACTGTTGGATTAGGTGTCTAAGCCCATAACTATAATTGGTATGTACTTGACCCGATAGTAGCATGATCATTTTGGGTTGCCTTAGTCGGATCAATTTGATAGGATGGATATTTGAGAAAGAGGTTATTTGTGATTTATTAATATATTATAAGAATAATATATTAATTGAGAAATCATATTATTTAATTGGTATTGGTCAATAATTAATTTAGTGATCAAAAGAGACTAATTAAATTAACAGGGACTGATTAAGTAAATCATTAATACATATAGTTTGGGCTAATGATCCATGTTGATTAGGATGGACTAATTTTATGTGGGAGTCCATGAAGAGTTAGTCCAAAGGGCTTATCATATGGATTATTACACTAAAGGCCCAAGGAAGTGAATTAGGGTTTACAAGTGAAACCCTAGGAATTCCACACTATAAATGTAACCCCTAGCATCACCAAAAAGGCCCCTAAGAGTTCCAAGAAGAACCCTAGCCGTTTTTGTGTGCCTCCTAGCCTCTCTCTCATTAACCTCCATTTGCTTATGGTGTTTGTGACTTATTAGAGGCATCATATTTGAGGTGCTAAGCTCTTGAAAGGTCAAGTTCAACAAGCTAAAACAAAGAGGTAATCATCTAACCCGATTTTATGTTTCAAATATCAATGTTGTATGCTAGTTAGGCTTCATGCTTTGAAAAATGAAAATTGCATGCATAACTAGAGAAAACTTAGATCCAAAGCATTAGGGTTGTATGTGAACCATAGGGATGTTATAATGCTCAAAACCCATCAGGAAGGCCCCAAATCGACGAGTTGATGTTGGAAAGGAAAACCCTAATTTTTAGGTTTTGCACCCTATTTAAAGGCCTTAAGCCTCAGTTGTAGCCTCCCTTATCACCCCTTTTGTCCAGAGAAACCCTAGTTCATCTATTTCCTCTCATTTTGTGTGTGTGTGTGTAAGCTTGGAGAGTATTTTTGGTGCTCTTTTGGAAGGAACTTGAAGCTTGAAGAGGTTGGATTTAGTGGAAGGTAGTAGATTCGGAAGTCTTCAAAATTGTCATGTTCCGAGGCTATTAAATTTCATCCCGGACTCTTCATGTTCAGAAACCGTTTTCAAAAACATTCTGGAACCACTTTATTCCGAGATCAAAACACATGTTGAAGTGTAAAGGTTTTTAAGATGAAACATTTTCCAACGGTTACTTTTTGACGATACCTATCCTTTCACCCTCAAAATCCGCTCCACGAATGCACGTCTCCGAAAAGCATACATCCCATCACTCAAACGGCGGTTTCTATTTTCGCCTTGAGCCAATAGAACCTTTCGTCACCACAGGTCAACTCACACCAAAAATGGCAACACAATTAATGCGACCCATTTCCATATCCAGATACCATCATTACCTTTTGACCCGACCCATTCTATTCCTGAACCTATAAAAGCCCCAAAAAAACCCTTTTACCCGTTACGCTCTCTAAAACTTCATCTTCCTTGTTTTCTCTCAGCTGTTCTTCAACCATTCAAACTCCTTCAACAATGGCGTCCTCATCTCCCACCAAAACCACTCAATCTGCTCCTAAAATCTCCAAAACTGCTACGAAGAAGAAATCGTCCAAGGGTTCATCCTCTTCCATTTCGACAGAACCCTTCCTAAGGGATACAACTCAACTCTTCTCACTGGACCCAAACGACTATGATGAGTCGATTCGAGTGATGATCGAGTCCATCGCTCATCATCCTATTTCGGTGTCACTCACGAAGATTCCTTACCCTCCAATCCCACTTTCTCTACTTCACACGGCGTTTGATCGCATCAAGATTGACAATAGTGTTCTTGAAACAAGAATTACTGGAGATAGGATCGTGCCTGTTCACAAATCGACCTTCTTGAAGGCGATTGGAGTTGCAGAAAACCGAGAAGACTTCGTTGTTCAAGAACCAACGGCTGAAGAGTTTCAGTCGTTTCTGAATCATATTGGGTACAATGAAGAGTACAAAGCCAATAAATTCAAGAAATCGGCGATTTCATGCCTATGGAATGTTCTAATGCACTTTATTGTGAGGGGTTTATTGGGAAAGCATGGCGGAACTGACTCTCTGAGAAAGGATTGGTTGTATGTGGTTTACAGCATCTACTCCGGAAAAGCGAACGCGGTTGATCTTACGGAAGTGTTATGGCAAGACTTTCGGAAGTTTTCCATCAATCGCAAGCCACACGAGATCTCAAGCCCTCGATTTTGGGCTCTCACCATTCAACAACTCTACAGAGAACGCCAAGAGCACATTCCTGTCAACATCATTCCGGAAGAGCTATTTCTAACATTTAAAACTATTAAATCTTATCGTCTTCTGGACCAAAAGTCCTTCGGACCTGCTAGGTGCTTACCAGAACACATGTTAGCCCTAATTTCGTCTGAGTCCATTTATTTGAAACAACACGTAGAGACTTCGATTGTGTATAGCCCTACACAAACCCATGTCTCTGTTGATCCCATCCCGGACAAGGGCAAGGCAGTTTCTTCCGAAGGAAAAAAAAATCAGCCAAGCGCAAAACTTCCCCATCTAAGCCAAAAGCCAGAAAGAGATCCAAAGTCGTCTCTTCCTCTCAACAGGATGGAGTCAAGGACATTCCGGCTGACTCTGACCATCCTTTTACCCCACCCACCCACTCTTCCGAGGTACCCATCGGAGTTTCAAAATCACATGCACACACTTGCGGGGAGTCTCCTAATAATCCACCCTCACCTTCCCAACAAGGTGATGTTGGTGTTGAACAAAGTTCCTTGCCCCCTAGAACAAACCCACGTGTCACATTTGCTATCCCCCTTCTTCTACACACGCATAGTCTGGAACCCCTGTTCCGGACCCCAAGCATTCTGAGGCTGGAGTTGTCCCTCCTACCTCACGTGCCTCAACTGGTCTGATACCTGGAAGGAGTACAGGACGACCAGGTGTTAACGATCCACTTTGGGAAGATTTTGTAGACAGGGCCCAGACAAGGCATCCGGAGCTCACCAGAACCCAAGTTGAAGGACCACTCATATCCATGAGAAATGGGGCCATTCAAAGCAACTTGCCCTTTGTTGTCCCTTATGATGAAGTAGCTGATCTGGAGTTTGCTTTCGGAGAAACTCCCAAAACTCAATTTCATGATTTCATTCACTCAGATCCCAATGAAGAGCATTCGGACGAAGTTATGTTCGCCGATGAAGGTGCCTCAATTGCTGCTCCCAAGTTGTTCACATCATTCTCTTTTCCTTCAAGGCCTTCCTCATCATGGCTGGATTTGGACTTTGGACTTTCTTTATCCTGTTCGGAATCAATTGATGAAGAAATTCATATCAAGGATCACGTCCAAGCCACTCCTGAAGGTGAACTGAGTCCACTCCCAAAAACATCAATGTTGACCCCACTCCTCCTAGCTCTCCTGAACAGCAATTCAATCAAGAAGCTAATAAGAACAAGTCCCGGACTTCCACTTCGGACACTGGATCCTCAGCAGGAAACTATGTCGATCCGTTTGCCCTTCTTGAAATCCGAGACTTTATGTCTGACACCATGGAGAAAGTAAATGCAATAGAAGCTTTTGTGGCTGGACTAAACACCAGACTTGATGTCAAGGTTTCCGGACTAGATTCCAAACTTGATGCAATCCTAAACTCCTTGTCCGCAACCAACACGTCCGGACCCACTACTGCTGAAAGAGAAGCTCAGTTGGATCAACTCATCTCTCTCAGGCTCAAGCATACAATCGAAGAAGTTGAACAAAAATATGATACTTCTGTGGATCACTACATCGACACCATCACCAAGATGTTAAAGGTCCATGAAGATATGCTCAATGCTTCCAACGAACTCATCAAGCAAACCCATATTCGTCATGAGAAGCAGATCCAACAATTAGAGAAGGAGATCCAGAAGAAGGATGAGATGAATCTCATCATGCAACAGGTCCTAATCAAGCTTCTTAGAGCAAGTTGGAACATCGTGGATGTTCCGAACAATAAGTTCGATGAGATGCTCTCCATTCTCTCCCAACTGTTCGATCATCTTAAAGCTCAGGATCCCACTGTTGAAGCCTACGATGCCCTCACTCTCCAACTCAACACCAGTTTCCAAAAGGTGTTTGATAAATTTTCCAATCTCAAGGATTCTGCGATGCTTGCATCGGTTTCCGGGCCATCTGTTGCAAGAGGGGGAGAAGGACCAAGTTCAAGATCTCACCCATGGAAACCTGTCTCGGAGTTTAGACTCCGAGATGAATCTGATGACTCACTGCAAATCCTTTCAGGTTCTCCTGATAATGATGATGATGACAATAATGATGATGATGATGATAGTGAAGATGATGATGTGTTTGTAAAGAATGGAGTGTTAGGTTTGCAAGCTCCAAGGAAGTTTCCTGCTAAGGTGATTACGGAGGAAGAACAAAGAATATGGTCAGCAGTATCATGGCCATCCACTGTGGTTGAAGTCCTTCACAAAAGCATAGAAATGGCTAAGTCCAAAAGCGAACTAACTGCTAATGCCTCTCGAGCCACTACTTCGATGCTGCCTCCTATTCCGGCTCCAAAAATTGCTCCAATTGATGAAGGTTCTCCACTCCGGACACCAGATGATATTACGGAAGAGCCCCTGCGATCCTCTCCTCAGAAGTTTGTGATTGATTAAAACATGCAACATATCCTCTCCACTCTGTAGAAGCAAAAAGATAAGGGCAAGAAGCCCATTTCTGATGCCCCATACACCGCTCCGCACTTGACTGAAAGAAGTGGCTGGTCCCAAGAAGAGATCAACATAGCCCTTAAAAATAACATCCGGATCCAATCCTTCAAGGATGATAATCCTCATCCGATGCTAGGGATCTCACCTCTCTGCGGGGATGGAATCTTGAAGGACGTTGATATAGTGTCTTTCATGTACTATGATCTTCCGAATCAAGATTCAGACCAGATCAACTTGCCTCTCTCTCCTTTCAGCAAGACCTACACCAAGTTTGTTCCTCTCCATCCGGAAGATGATCCTCAAATGATCATCCAGACTGAACGCGAAAGACTGAAGACTTTTTATTCCAAGAATGTACTTCCTCTCAAAGAAGTCTGGTCTCAGAAAAGGATCACAAAAATTTCTGGATTCGGAAGAAAGATCCTTACCAAGTTTGAACTCCACTGTGTAATGTTCCGGTATCACATCTTCCGGAACAAACCAACTTAGAAATCCATTCCTGATGCTGACTTCCCTGCTATCAATCCAAATGATATCCTGACCATTGTTGCTCACTTCCGAAGCATTCAGTCAGATGATCTCAGCATGGGAGCTTACCACGCTGCTTTAGGCTTCCTCAAGGACTACGTTGCTGAATTCTGCCGATATGACTATGAACTGGCCCATATGTTCGGAACAGAAAAATATTTGGCCAAAATCGACTTCAAACTGCCAGAAGCTGAAATCTTGGCAGATGGTCCCATCGATGAAACAGTGCTAAGTTTTGTCTATCATCAAAGGAAAACAAATCAAAAGGACTTCTTCTGAGTTCAAGACAAACACCTGGTCCCCACCAAGGCAATTCAGAATTTCATTAGTCGAGCATCCAAGTCCGAAGCATCGGAGCACGTGAAGTCCAAGTTCATCAGTCAGCTACAATGGTACATTGGAGTCCGAGAATGGTTGTACCGTGCGTATGTGTTCATCAAAGAATATTCGAGCAAAGCTGACTAGATTGCTAAGTTCACTTAGGGGGAGATTGTTGGAACCTAAAAGTGAACCTCTAGCAATCTCTATCTTTTGTATGTTCCGGAGTCAGCCTTGTTCCGAAGTCAATTCATGGTCCGGAGTCAACTTGTGGTCCGGAGTCAGTTTAGTGTCCGGAATGAAGATGGTGCATGTCCGAATCTAATTTTTCGTCAGTATTAATTACCTTTGTCATTTTGTCTGATGTAACATATCATAGGACTTAGTCTCTTTTGTCAACTTAGATAATCAGAGTGTCAGGAGTAACTCTATTATCCGGTCCTATGTATGTTTATGGTTTGTACGATGTATCTTATTCTACTATATAAAGAGCATTCAATGACAATATCAAAAGACGAATTTTTCCACTAAAGATAAATATTTTCTCATTTACTTCACTTGCACCTTTCTCTCAAATCATTCTTTTAAACATTCCTTGTGTTCATTTATTGTCTTTACTTGATCATATTCAGTCTTATATTTAATACTTGAAGTACTTTGTTGATTCTTATATTCAGTCTTGACTGGTCTTTCCAGACTTGACTAGAACTATTAATATGAAGCAGACATTGATCTTAAGCATTAATTCAAGGTTTGAGTTTTCAATCCTTGTCCCCACACAATCAGATCCTTGTTCTCACAATTGATATCAGAGCTTGAATGGTTGTACTTTGAATCCATAAGAACAGATTATAGTTGATTCGAGATTACCTTGGCATTTCGATCATTTATGTGTTCAGGATAAAAGTTCTTCTATATACCACTTTTGCTCAAGATATCTTAACTTCAATGGCTGCTTCTAATTCTCAAGAAATGTACTCAATTCAAACAGCAAATAGCGTGGGTTGCCCTACACGTGCCCTACTGCTAGTTGTTGAAGAATATGATCATTGGAAAGTCAGAATGGAAAGATTTTTACTTGGAAAAGAAAAAGGTGAATCTATCTGGAGATCCGTTAAAGAAGGTTCTCATGTTCCAGTTCGAACCATTGTTAGAGATCTTGTTGCAACTCTCTTGGGACAGGATCAACAACGACAAGCACCTCTCACTGCTGATGATCTTGAAAAGTTGCATGCTGATCAAGTTGCCTTTTCAAAAATGGTGTTTGGTGTTCCACATTCTCTCTTTGAGCACATCAAACTGTGTAAGTCCGTAAAAGAGATTTGGGACACACTTCAAGATTTGTTTGAAGGGTCAGAGAACATGAAGGATAATTGTCTGACTTCGATTGTCAATGAGTTCACCACTTTCACTACAACACTTGGTGAATCTGTTGCCTCAGCTTCAAACAGATACCGAATCGTCGTCAACAACATGACAGCTCATGGGATAGTCCGAACCCCACTTGAATATAATCTTAAGTTCATTAACAGTCTCAGAAAGGTATGGGGAAATGTGAAATCATATCTTCAGAGCAATGGGTCTCTGAAAAAGCTCAAGCTCTATCAACTTTTCGATGAGCTTCAAGGTCATGAGTCAAATGTTGCACAAACTCTACGCGAACTCACTGGAGGTCCTTTAGCTCTAGTCATTTCCTATGATCCACAAACCTCAAACCCAACCGTTTCAGACCATCTCACCGCTGTTGTTCCTTATATCCCTCCTGTTCAACCCTCACCTCCAACTGTTCCTGCTCTCACAAACTCTAACTATCAATCGATGGGTGATCTTAACCCTGAAGAAATGGACTCCGAACTGCGTTTCCAACAAGAGTTTTACCTACTTTCCATGAGATACAACTGTCCTTTCAACAAGCCTCACAACAATCTTCCAAACTTCTCACCAAAACAACCGTTTCCAAGCTCCTCACCAAAATAATCATCAACCATTCAACAAACCCTCCGAAAACCCACCAGCCTACAAGCCTAACCTTCCTACTCTGAATCACACCTCGGAACCACCACAAATTCCGAAGTATGAAAAACCCAAGATTGTATTTCACAAATGTGGCCATGCAAACCACTTTGCCAAAGATTGCTTAGCCGAAGTCCCACAGAAACCCAAGATCAAGGACTCTGCTTATTATGCACGACGAGCTCAAGAAATGGCATAAAGTGAAAAGGCTTTTGTTACAACTATATCAAGGGATGTGGAAGGGTATTGGTCGTCTGGAGATGATGACGTAACTACTGGCAGAAATGTGTGTCTTATGTCTCGACAAGAAATTGAATGTGATGAAGGATACTGGTCGTCTGGGTCCGAAAGAGTTGATGAAGATGCTGAACCAAACTACTGCTACATGGCTACCAACGATCCACTCGGTAGAAGCATCGTTCAACAGGTAAAATCTATGATTACTGATAATAACTTTGACTTGTCTCTTTGTGAACCACATCTAACCCAGATTCAATCAGATATGAACACCATTTACAAAGCCTATGAGTCAGCCATAGAAGCTAATGAGAAGAAGAAAAGTGAACTAAGTTGTCTTAGATTACGTTTTGAGGATAAAAAGATGAAAATAGAGTCTTTAGAATGAGAGCTTGTAATGTCACAAGATGAATGTATCATTCTTAAAGACAAATGTGAAATCACTTATTCTGAAAGAAATGTTTTAATTTTTTATAACAAACGTATCGATGCTAAAATTGACGCTATGCACCATTCCATAGACATTCTTGAAGGAAATGAACGGATGACTCACAATTTTCGTCATCCCTGGTCAAAAGCACCTGGTCTCGGAACCGAGTTTCCGAAACCAGTTGTTCGTCCCTTGAAGGAGTTACAAAATATGACTTTTATGGGAGATGTTCCGAACATCAAACATTCGGATACTCCTGTTTCTCCCTTGTCACCCCTTCCTGAGACTTCTAACCATTTTGCATCTCTGATTCCTTAGTTTAAGCCTATAGTCGTAAAGTGTCCCGATTCCATGCATTTTCCGCCTCTGACAAACCTAGACCTGAATCGGACCTCGGAACTTAACTCTAGTACTTCAAACTCTGTCGTTCGATATCCGAACCACAACCCTCCTAAAAACTATGTTCTTGAGGAAATGTTTCCGGAATCAACTGGACCTGAACTCTCTGAGTGTGTTTGGGCATCTTTAGATAGTGACGTTGAAGAGTCAATCTCATGTGACTGTGAACCTCAAGTGACTTCCAAAACAAAACTAGTTCCAATTAAGCATGTGTTCAACAATCCTTCAGTAGGAAAAACCTCCAAATCTTCACCTCACTCCAAAAGAAAATCCATGTTGAATAGGAAAGATTTTGTCGATCCTAAGGTAGAAGCCCGAAATGCCCACAAAAAGGAAGTTAAGTCAAGACAAAATTCTAGATTCCTTGAGAACTCCAAAAAGAGTGTACATTAACTCATAGTAAAAACACCTTCACACCCACTAAGATCCTCAAGAGGCCTTCCCATCCTCCCAGTCTTGTAGAACAAAAGAAAGTGGTCAGTCCCACTCCAAAAAAGTTTATTGTAAGCACCAAATCTGTCCAAACCAACTCTCCTTGGACTGTTTCATTCGTTTTCATAGCCAAAGCTGATGGTACAATTTTCAAACCTCAACAGCTTTCTAAACCAAATGTACCATCAACCAAAACATAAGTTGTTAAGAAAATTATCTCTCCAAAATCTTCAAAACAATATCTTGTTTGGACTGTTAAAAATCATATTGATGAAACTAGAACTCCGAGAGACATAGTGGCTCTCACTACTCCGGAAGTTAAATGTCTGAAGAAAGTTGTTCCAAATCCTCATGTTATTGAGTATGACTATTGGATAAATGAAAGAACCATGGCTTTCTGTTTGTTTCCTAAGGAATCGCAGAACAAACCTTCTAAACCATTTGGGATTCTCACCTTGCTAGCAACCTCCAGGAGATAAAAAAATCATAACTTGATCATCCTATATTATAGATCTAGCCATTTCTTCATTTAGGACATTTTTGGTCCTAAATATGGTGATTCTTGAGCATGACATGCTCTTAACCAAATAAGTCGTCCTTTCAAACCTGATGAGGGGTCCTGAGTCATAAAAATGAGGTATTTATGCCTAGTTCTTCCCCATGCATGATCTAGGATGGTATTTATGTGTTAAGAATATAAGTTGGTTGGTATTAAGCACTTAAAGGGAATGCAAAGTCATAAAGTTGGAAACTTTATGACTCTCCATGATATTTTAGACTTGGATCTGCAATTGGACATGATAAGTCGAAGTAATAAGCTCTTAATAGGTTAAAAAGGAAGTTGTTGTGTACGCTGGGTGTACCAAATGGTATGTTGCGCGTACACAGATTTGGACCCTACGTCTTGGACCATGAGTACGCACCGCGTACATCCGGAGTACGCCCCGCGTACGAGTCCTGAGTTGACTCGGTTGGGTTGACTCAGTTGACTTGTTGACTTTCACCAGATTCGACCAAGGGCATTTTAGGAAAAATGATATTAATTTAATTGGAAATGTTCTGATATTTAGGAGTCGGATTGAGTCGGTTATTGGAGCAAGGATTTATTCAGGATACATTTAGACTGTGAGGTGAGTTTTCCTCGCTGTACCCGTGGGTCGAAGGCATCAATGCTGACCCACTAGATTATTTATTTATTCTGGTCAAGATAGTGATATGATAGTTGTGGCTGTTTAGTATAATCATATGATTATTTGTGTTTGTTGGTTTTGTGTTTATGTTTATTTGTGCATATGTCGACATTTCGTATTGGGTTGAGGCGGTCCTGCTTTGTGTTGTAGGCTAAGAGACCTAGGGACAATCGGATAGGCTATAGGCCCTGCGAGGCGGTCCAGTCAGGTCGGCGGCCCGTGGAGCGGTCCGGATAGGCTGTAGGGCCTGCAAGGAGGTCCAGTCATGCTGAAGGCTCGTAGAGCGGTCCAGATAGGCTATAGGCCCTACGAGGCGGTCCAATCGGATTGGCTGCTCATATTGTATGCTCGTTTGTTATGTGATGTGTTGGTACTTTGGGGGAACTCACTAAGCTTTGGCTTACGGTTTTAGTTTATGGTTTCAGGTACTTTAGAGGATCGTGGGAAGGTGAAGGTGTGATCGTACACAACTTTCTGTTTTATGTATCTGTGTCTTGGGGAAAACACTGATTTGAAATAACGCTTTTGAAACAATGACTATTTTTGTAAACAATATTGATGAATGGTTGATTTTCAAAATTTAAATTTATTGTGATTTTTGGAGTGTTACAAATCAACTGGTATTTCAACCTCAAACTGAGAGCTAGTGTCAACTATAGGTTCATTGTCGGTCATATATCGAGTTTTTCCAAGGTCAATATGAGTCTCACTGACTTCTTTATATGTATATGTTCTTTCTCTTAAGGAACATTCCTTTTGAGCTATATGCACCACATTCTCATGGGTCTTTAAAACAAATATCAAAAGTATTTAGTGAATCCCTGACAATGTAACACTTCTCAGATCTCGATTTAATTTGGTTATTGGTTTCTCGTCTAACGAAAGACCTCATAACACCATATCCAAATGTGAAGGAACTTTCCAACTCCAGATTTCATGAGGCGTCTTCAAAACCTACTCAGCTGGTTACAAGGTTCAAAATATGCTTTACTATTTCAAGTGTATATTCCTAAAAATGTAATTGGTAGCAAAGCTCGAATCATCATGGATCGAACCATATAGAATTTGATTCTCCCTTTATCAACATCATTACATTATGGTGTTCTTGGAGAAGCCAGTTATGGAAACCATTCCACAATCTCTATGATGGTCCTTGAACTCGATATTAAGGCATTCTCCTTTCCTTTCATATTAAAGACCCTTTTATCTTCATGCCCAATTGACTCCCTATTTTCTTCTGATACTGTTTGAAACTTTTCAAAGTGTCATAATTATGCTTAATCATATAAACATAACAACATCTACTAAAACTATCAATAAATATGACATAGTAGTGTATGTCGTCCCGTATGGTGGATATGATGGGTCCACACACTTTAGTATGTACAATATCCAACAATACTTTTGCCTCCATTACATGTATAAGTGAATGGTGACTAAATTGTCTTGCCAACATACAAGACTCACATTTATCATCCAACTCAAGGTCGAATGATTCCAAGTCTCGTCCAATTGGAGCTTAGTTATGTGATTCTTACTTATGTGGCCAAGGCGATCATGCCACAAGAGCGATCATATCTAAACTATTAGAGGAATCAATGTTCAAGTCATCACTGCTATTATTAGAAATACATACCACAATTCCATCAATGCCAATTGCAAGAAGATGTTTTAAACATAAAACAAGTATCTATATAAACTAGAATTGTCACATTTCCATTATCAAATGAAAATTGAAATTCACGTTTATACAACGCATACAATGATATTTTGTTTTATCGACATCTCTGAAGAGTAATAGCAAATAATTAGATTTATCCTAACTCCATTGCTAAGCACAAACTCAAAATCCTCAATCATTAAGACATGAAACATTCGTCCATTCTAATGATTAGGTTTAGCTTTTTGATGTTTAGCTTCATTCTTTCTTTTAGATCCTATAACTCCATCCAAATGTGATTACCACATCATGCAATAAGGAACCACAAATTAGATGTATTTGGAGTTTGATTATTCAAATACTTGATGTAGAGTCAAACATTTGACTTTACCATCTCAAATATTTAGGGAAACTTTGTTTCAGTCATTGCATTAATTATAAATTGCCTCTTTTGAATCATGGTTGCATGGAATAGAGGACACACCAATTCCATTCCTTCATAATGGGAAGTTCTGGCCAAAATTGTTCCTTTTCGTTTAGGATTCGAACATTTCCTCTTATTTCCATCAACATTCAGAAAGGCCATAATTGGAGTTGGATAAGAAATCTAATTCCTTTCCGGTTTCCTCAGTTTGGATAAGGTTTAAGAATTCCATCAATGTTTTTCTCTATACTATTCGTATGATAAATCAATTCGAAATTATCATAAGAACTAATGAAAGATCCAAGAACGGAATCTATTGCAAGACTCTTATCAAGGTAACATTGATATTCTTGAGTTTGTCTATGTATATATCATTAATTACATACAAAACTAATTTCTTCCATTTGAATGCAATTAGGATTTTTTTTGATGATTTTCAAATCACTATTGTCTTGCCTTTTGGTGAAACATTTCACTCAATTGCAAATTAATTTCATATGTTCACATGTTCACAAAAAAAACTCTTGGACCATCGATAACATAGACATAATGATGCAAGAGATTTTTTCGACAAATCAAAATGATTATGGGAATAACAACTTCTTCAAAGTTGATGCATTATTGATTTGAGGGAGATACTCATCATGAACATCTTTCCCAATATCAAAATCGAAGAAGATTCCATAGAAAATGAGCAATTCCCAATAGAGAACAAAGAGAAGCTAGAAATCTCTTTTAAAAGTGCAAGAGAATGTAGGAGAAGATTTCATCTAACCCAAAAGAGAAAGTTTAAATAAGTCAATTCAATCCTTAGTTATTAACCCAATTTTAAATTAACGTTCAGATCTATAAATATGATTTGTAATATGAAGAGGGATGCCGTAATCACATCACAAATCTAATTTAGGTAGGTAAAGCAGTTTACTAATTTCAATCATAATGAAACTCCTAGTACTTTTGAGATTCATTGAAAAATCGATGGCGTGTTAATCTCGAGTTATGCTCTTCGATTTGTTATTGGGATGCCGAGGATCACAAACAAGATGTGAATAACCATGCAAACCTATGTGACAACATGATCTCACATTGACATGCCGGTTAACCACACGCGCTCCATCAACAACCATAAACTCGAGTTGTGCCACCATTTCATCTTTGCAGTCCCAAATTAGTGTGTCGGTTAACCACGCATGCTCCACTAACGACTTACAAAGAAACAATGTGTGTTTTTATGGATTATCATACAAATTCATATTTTTCCTAAAATAAGTAGAGTGAGATTTTATAGAAGGTTCTAGTACTTTTACATTATACTTTTAATGTGATTATATCCTATCAAACCATTTCGGCTAACGACCTTCACCACACAAAGAAGTGGTGGGTGAAAATAACACTCATTCAATGGTTATTTTATAGTCGTTTCCTTATACCTCTCTTATAGTGTGACTTTGTGAATAAGGCCTACTCTTGATTCGACTGACTTTATGTTATACATATAGTATTATAACTCTTATATATATATATATATATATATATATATATATATATATATATATATATATATATATATATATGTATGTATGTATGTATATTTTTAAAACATTCCTTAAATTTCCAAATTAGAGTTTAGGTTACCTAGTTGTTAGTTGTTCAAATTCTAGGCAAGGAAAATAACAAATAAGAAAACTAGGGAAATCCGAGCAAATTTCAAAAAAGGCAAGTCGGAGGCCAAAATCGAAAACCCTAGAGGATTAGGAATTTTTGAAATTCTGGTTTCTATTAGGGTTTTCACTAATGTGCATATTATATACAAAACCCTAATCTTTGATACCACTGATGAGTTTTCTAAGTTACATAATAAAATAATCAAACATGACTTGCACAGCGGGATTTCACATAAACAATTATGGGCACATGCAACCTAGAATTTTATGGCTTTTATCATATTAGCAACATACTTTTAAAAACCTAAACTAATCCATGTAAATCGAAAATCACATAGAAAGAAACACATTCCTTTTGCTGTAATCGAATATAGCAGCCTACTTCCAAGAATCCTTCTTTAGAATGCTAGCCCCAACAATATGGAAGCCTCTAATGTGTCATACCCAAACCCTAGGAAACCATATGATCGAAATAAGAGAGATTGTAGAGGAAGAAAACGATTTCTCTATAAGAGGAGGAGGGATCGATTTTTAGCTTAGGGTTAGAACCCTTTATATAGCTGCCATATAACCCTAAAACCCTAGATTTGGATAATAAATTAATATTATTTTATTCCTATTCAAATCCTGTTTCCTTATCTGATTCCAGAGACTTTTGGAACCCTTCCAAAACCTATCAAAACTTTCCATAGGCTGGAGGGTTCTAGTATTGTGTTTCTTGTTCAACAATTGAACCTAAAATTAATTCCAATTATTTATGGTTAATTATTAATTAATTATTACTATTTATAGTTAATATATTAATCATATAATATATTAATAAATATTTTATCTCTATCTTATTATCAGTCTAAGTTATTTCTCGGTTATGAGGGCAACCCAAACGGACTTTAATTTTATTCAATATACCAATTTTGTTAAGACCTTAAACACCTTAATCCAACGCTAATGAGATATAGATTTCTTATGACTAATAATGAAATTGTAAATATTAGACTCATAGTAGCATGAATGGATTAATCCTTGAATACTATGATGCAATCCATGAAAGACAATCAAGAATGGGACTTGGTCGACCTACCATCATGAAGCAAATCATTCAGGTGCAAATGAGGCTTAAAGAAGAAGATCGACATGGCAGACATGTACACACCTTTATGGACCAAATCGTATCAAAAGGTTATATATAATCTTATGGTATAAAATATATAATATGATTAAACCTTTTTTCTAGTCACAAGTATTAAAGCGACCATGAAGCCGTTTGCAAGAGTGCATCATCATATTATGATTATGAGTTATGGCAAATGGAAATTAAAACTGCTTTCTGTAATGGTCACCTTAGAGAGGACGTTTATATGGTGCATCCAAAAGGCAATGGTAACTCAAAACATCATGATAATGTGTAAAGCTTTAGAGGTCAATATATGAACTAAAGCAAACATCTAGGAGTTTGAATCTATGTTTAGACTAGAAAACTAAAGAGTTTTGTTTTGTTGATAACATGTATGAGTCAGTGTCTACACAAGGTTGGTAGGAGAGTTTTTGTCTTCCTAATTCTATATGTAGATGAACTACTACTCATTGAAAATGACATTCATATATTGCAGTCATAGACGATAATAAGTTTTTCAATAAATGACTTAGAAAAAAACACGGTGTACATAATCGAAATCAAGATCTATAAAAACCAGACATATGTTTCATTTTTACAAACCCCGGTTTTGTTGGTTTAATGTACTTACATTTAAAAGATTTTTTAATTGTAATAATGGGTTAGTGGTAATTAAATCGTAATTATTTTGTTTATTATAACAATAAAATAATTAATAGTGACGAAATATAAATTTGTTTTTATTAATCATCAATATTTTTTTTAAATATTATAATTATTGTGTGTTGTATTTGATAGAATATATCAATATAAGAATTGAATCCATATTATATATGGATTTGTTATCTAGGAGATAACATAACAATAAATAGATTTAAAAAGCATCTAAAATAAAGGTGTTTGAATGATTGATGGGGTAATATAAATTAGAACGACCGCAAAACCATGTTCCCAAATGCTGATTTTGAAAGTTTATGGGAGCAGTTTGAAGAGTTTACCAAACATGAGTGATGATTTTGTAAAAAACTATATGTGTTGTGGTTCGATATTTGCACATAGGCTTCATGGTTTCACCACATTGGCTGAATCTAGAAATTGACCAATGGTCAGTGCATACCACATCGCCACATGGACCCGATCTGAATTGCTTTTCATCAACATCCACGGCTACGATTGTGCTGGTAGCTATGTACATTTATCCACATTAAAGTCAAGAAATTTATTTCTAAAAAAAGTCAAGAGATTAAAAAGAATTCATCAGTAAATTCAGAAATTTGTTGCAAAGTATAATGTGAATAAATTAAAAATGAACTTTGGCAAGCCAGGCAACGTGACTCATGCCTTCTAAAAAATTGTCTCTATTTAAAATTTATAATTTGATTGAAACCAAAACTTTTATATATATATATATATATATATATATATATATATATATATATATATATATATATATATATATATATATATATATGAAAACCAACAGTATAAAAACATCCATAAAAACATCTCATGTCAAAACCAAAGTGTCAATAATTAAAACATGTTATCATAAAACAATATCAGAGTGTAATCCCAAAGATCTCATGTGCGGAAAACAGTGTGATGCGTTGCGATTGAGCCGACTCCATTCCTTTAAAAACGAAGTACCTGAAACCAAAACTGAAAACCGTAAGCACGAAGTTTAGTGAGTTCCCCCATCAAACCACATACCATATACACATAATGTCAATCCCTCGGTATCTTTCTACCGGTATCTGACTGGCATAACTGGAAGCTGGACTCCCCTTCAGTATCTTTCAACCGGTAACCGGGAGCTGGCCTCCCCTTCGGTATCTTTCAACCGGTATGTAACAACCATAAAAATCATGCCAAATTTGAACTTTTTAAAACACTTAAAACCATTCAGATATTACAGTTCGTTTTCAAAATATTTTAAACATCAGAGTTCCCAAAAATCCAAATCATAAAATGTGAGGAAGTGTACGGTCACGCCTTCGCCTTCCCGCGGTCATCCGTTGTACCTGAAACAATAATCGATAAATGTAAGCTCGAAGGCTTAGTGAGTTACCCCCAATATACCCATACACACAACAATACACATATAATAACAAACAACATACTATGGGTCCAATCAACCACCGGGTTGGAATACCCCAGGCCCTCAACCATCGGGTTTGAATGCCAATATACTATGGCTCCAATCATCCTCGGGATGGAATACCCCAGGCCCACAACCATCGGGTTGGAATGCCCACATACTACGAGTCCAATCATCCATCGGGATGGAATACTCTCGGCCCACAACCATCGGGTTGGAATACCCACATACTACGAGTCCAATCATCCATCGGGATGGAATACTCTCGGCTCACAACCATCGGGTTGGAATGCCCACATACTACGAGTCCAATCATCCATCGGGATGGAATACTCTCGGCCCACAACCATCGGGTTCGAATGCCCACAACCAATCAAACATGTGCACCTATATCAGATAATCATATAACGGTCTATAACGACAACAAACTAGGGTCCACTCATCCTCGGGATGGAATACCCTCAACCACCATAACAAGCATGTGCACATATAACAGGTAATAACCTAACAGTATACAGACAGTCAGACCAACTACAAGTCTCTAAGCATCACCACATCCTACCTACCAGGATACCAATCTAACAGATCATACTAGCATATAACCATCCTATCTACCAGGATGTCACACCCCAAAATCGGAACGGCGGAAACATTCAGGGATAGAGTACGTCATATATAGTATCACAACAATTGCATCATAGTAATCAAAGTAAACACAACAATTACATTGAATAAGTAAAATATTTACATATGTTTGATACATAGTTTATATACAGCAAAAGTATAACAAAAGTATAAAAGACGTGACTCTATACGCTCCGTCTTCTCAAAAGCCTACGAGAGTACCTGTCTACTGATTTCCTGAGAATACAAGCGGTTTTGAAAGAGTATCAGCATTAAAGCTGGTGAGTTCATAAGCATGTTTTTGTAATGAAAACCTGTTAATGAATCTGTGAAAAATGTTTGTATGTTTCCAAGAAAATCCAATATTTTCTTTAGTAAAAAGGTAGTCTTAAACCCCAAGACCAGTTGTAAGTTCGTTAATGAATTCTGATTTTATGTATGAAAGTACTTGTGTGAAATCTCTGACTACCACCAGTAATGTAAGTAATGCATTCTATGAAAACCCTGGCTAACACCAGTAATGTAAGTAATGCATTATATGAAAACCCTGGCTAACACCAGTATGTATAGCATGTTCTGTATAAAAACCCTGGATAACACCAGTATGTATAGTGGTTTTATTACTTAAAATAAAACTATTGAAGAATGGAATCCTGTAAACATAAAGGTTAGTTTATACTGTTGTGAGTTCGTATAACCATGCTTGATATGACCTACTGACCCCTACGACGTTCTTCAGGCGTCGGACGTTATGACATTTGTCACCCCAGACATGACTGCCTAACTGTAGCTAGCAGTTTAGGTGTGGGATAGTCAATCCCGAATGGATCTATTTACAAATCTCACGCTCTCCCTCCAGGAAACTCTGGTTATACTATGATAGGATTTAGCCAACACCCCGAAGGGTACAATTTGAAGGGATGTCTCACAACCCTGTATTAACTAGTTTACTTGTAATATAATGTTCTCTGGTACTTGAATCTATGCGTATGTCTTGTAGAGTAAAAATAATTATACTTAAATAATTATTTAGCAAAGTACTCTTGTATTTGATAAACATTATTGTATACCATAAACTAGTTTTACCATAGTTTATATGTTATTATGATGTACGGTTCTTGAATTCGTGAAACGGTGTATTGAATCCCAAACTATAACTATTATAGTTTTATATGTATGGTTACTCGTATGTCCTGAATTATGTAAAAGTTTGATGATGCTTCCAAAGTGTATCAACAAAGTTTGAATGTATAGCATATATGGTATAGAAAACCTTGCAATTTGTATATTAAAAACTACCCTCATGCTCAGCATGTTACATAAGGGATTAAAATATCTAAATATTTTTATAAAATGTATTGATTTCTCGGTTTGTATCAATTGCAAAGGTTTTTAAATCCGTTTGAAACCATTTTGTATAAAGGCACAAAATTCTAGTATTTTACTCGTATTCTCCCCCTGAAAACATTAAAAGTGGTAACATGTAGGGGTATGAACTCACAGTTGGTTGCGTGTATGAGCCGGACAACGAGACTGGAAATGAGGACCCTCGAGTTGATGTATGCGGCAATTAACGGAATCCTAATAATAATTAAACACATATTTGCATTTAAATTAGCGAACCCATTATTTAAAGTGTTGGAAAACACTTGCTTTTGGTTAAGGAATGTTACCTAGACTCGATCGAAGTGGAAAAGGTGGGTTTAGAGCCAAGATTCCGATTTAGAGCTTATTACGGTCGTGAACTGTTCTCGGCCGTGAACTGATTTCGGCCCTTGAATAGTTTACGGCCTGTTCTTGGTGTTCTTGGTGAAATATGAAGATTTGAAGGTTTAACGGTCGTGAACTCAAGAATGAAGAGTGTTAGATTTGATGAAAGGTATATATATATATATATATATATATATATATATATATATATATATATATATATATATATATATAGGTTGGGTTCACGGTTGGAGGTGGGGTCCCCAGGCCGTGAACGATTTACGGCCGTAAACATGTTTGCGGCCGTAAACACCGGGATGAACGAGACTTGGCTGATTTTCGAAGAAAAACTCGATTTTTAGCACGATTTTAGTCCCGACACTTATATATAAATTTAATTCATATAATCCAAGTTGTTTTCAACCCTTACGAGCTTGAAAAAATTGACAAAATAAATAAAATTCGAAATTTTATTTAACGGGATTTGACTTTCGTTGACTGAAAAAGGTTCGGGTTGTCACACAGGATACCGAGCTAACATATCACAACGGTAACAATTCCAAATGACAAATCAAAGGGTCGGCCTTGGTGCCTTAGACCCTTGAGTATAATGAGGATAACTCACCTTGCAATGTCGAACTGAACCACGAAATTACGCTCCCGAAATACTGCCCTAAACTCCAACACCTATAACCACCAATGATCTATTTCCATAAATACCCATTTACCAAATACCCTCAAAAGTCAAACATGGTCAACCATGGTCAAAGTCAAGGTCAACAGTCCATGTTGACCCAACTCGTCGAGTGCAGTTCACCGACTCGTCAAGACTTTCCTGAACTCGAGAAGTCGTGAAATCCCCAGTTGACTCGTCGAGTTTCCCTGTAACTAGCCGTGTTCATGCGTGTCCAAAATTCGGGAAAACCCTAACTGAATCGCCGAGTCACCCTACTGACTCGTCGAGTCCATGCAGAACACCTTGCACAAGAATCTTCATCGGACTCGCCGAGTTGGCCACGCAACTCGTCGATTCCCATCAATCCATTCTTCATTCAGATGCTTTTAAGCTGCTCCAAAGCTCCAAACAGTAGATCTATGATCCTAGGGTGTTGTTATCACGTAAAGTTGCTAACTTTACGTGCGTGCAAGGTTCTATGAAGCTAAAACACTCATAACTAGCATTATGAGAAGGTTTTGGACATAAAGGAGGGCTAGGGCTACATAAAGCTTGAGGCTTTATGTCCATAAGGCCTTGGGAAGTCAAAATCTGAAACTATGCCCTTGTGACAAGCTCAAACCCGAATGTGACCCCATCATGCCCTAGAAATGACCATTTCTTTTACCAAAAAGGGAGATCTAAGCAATGAAATGTAAATGTGGTAGCTTTATACCTCAATCTTGTTGTCACAACACTGGAAAGGCTGGATCCACAAGCTCTTCCTTGTTCCAAGCTCTTAACTCCTCAAGAAATGCTCCAATACACTCTCTTTTGGTCTCACACACTCAAGAATAGAGGCTAGCTAGCTATTAGGGTTTCTCTGGATGTGAAGGTGACAAGGGAGGCTGAGGAGGAAAGTTAAGGACCTTTAAATAGGGTGCAAACCCTAAAAATTAGGGTTTTCACTTTCCAACACCTACTCGTCGAGTCGGGTCCTCCTACTCGTCGAGTAGGGTCTAAAACCCACGCAGCTGATTTGGTCACTACTCGACGAGTTGGCCTATCAACTCGTCGAGTCGCCCTTGAAACATGACTCGTCGAGTCACCCCTACCACTACCACATAATATCCTAGCATAAACACATAAATCACATACTGCCTAGTATATATGGGAGCTGGCCTCCCCTTCGGTATCTTTCAACCGGTAACTGCCTTCGATATCTTTCAACCGGTAACCGGGGACTATTTCACCCCTACCACTACCACATAGTAACATATCATACTAACACATAAACATAACAAATAGTGGCATACCAGACAATTATCACAAAGACAATCATCTAACAAACATCTCCTACTAGTGGGCCGACATTGTGGCCTTAGACCCACTTCTACTGGAAGGTAACTCACCTCGCACTGCTGAAGTCCCGCAGACAAAACCATGGCTGCTAATGACAGATTCCCGAACTCTCAATATCAAAACAATACCCAATTAATAATTGGGTTCCAACACATAACCATAAGTCCATGCTTGGGGTAAAAGACTACTTTACCCCCACCTTAGCTTGATTCCAACTCAAGGCCCAATCCAAAGGCCCAAAAGTCAAACTATGAATCAAAGACCAACATATGGCCCAATTTTCCAAATTGGGCCCAAACCTCTACATGGTCTTACCCTAAGGCCCAACCATTTAGTCCAGTCCAAACATTTGGCAGTCCAATGGTCCAACCTCTCACAATCCTTAAGGCCCAGTTATGGCCCATCTATGGTCTAATTTTCCAAATTAGGCCCAAAATGTCACATGGGCCTTACCCTAAAGCCCATCCATATATTCTTAGTCCATATGATTGTTCTTGGATGGACCATTATTAGCCCAATCACCAAAACCCAATAGAAAGGCCCAACTTAAGGCGCAAGCAAGATTATGGTTTTCACATAAAATGACGATTAGGGTTAAGTGTTTCTTACTTAACTCATTAAGGACTTAATCCATTAATTCCATCAATCTACTGGGTCAATCATATAGTGTGGTCGGGCTTAATACATAATCCCAATCCGGTCATCCAAAATGCGGGTCCTGACACTCCAAAACCCATATATCCAAAATTAGGGTTTTCTAAACCCTAATTAGGGTTTCCAACCCAATCCCAACCCAATTAGGCCTAAAAGCTAAGCCTTTAGATCAATTAGAGTTTCATTAGGCCCACTAGGGTTTCATAAGTCGGGCACCACCCACTAACACCTAGGGTAATGGTGGTCAACGGCGGCTCACGGCGGCGGCCACCACCTCACGGTGGTGGTTATGGTTCTAGTCCATTTATGTCCAAGCATTCCAAAAGCAGTCTAAACACAAACAAAAGCACACCGCCATCCAACACGGCGGCTAGTGGCGGCAGGAGGCGGCAGCTACCACCTCACGGTGGTGGTTATGAGTTTTCTTTGATTATACTATACACTAATTACAATTACATAATGCAATAACTCGAAATAACCCATACACAATAAGATAAACACACCCACATAGCCACCCTTGTGGTGGCCGGCGGTGGTAGAGGGTGGCAGCCACCACCTCACGGTGGTGGTGGCCTTTTCTCGGTTTTCCGGCCAAACAAAACCATACCCAACACAAACTAACAATGGAAACACACCACACACACTTCTGATTTTAAGATGGACCCAGCCACCCACCTAGCGGCGTACGGTGGTGGCAAAAACGGTACTGACGGTGGCAGCAGCGGCGGTTTCCGATGACAGCAGCAACGTTCAGCTCTTCCGGCTTCTCCCAACGGTCCCAGCGCTCCTTCCCGTAGGACCTCGTTCTTTGCCGGCAGCAGATACAACGGTGGCGGTGGTCGAGGCTGAGGCGCAACAAGCAAAGAACGGAGAAAAGGAGGCGGTGACGCGACCTATAGCAGCAACAATAGATAAAGTAACGTCCTCCGACGGTCCTTGTCGTCGTCGGCAAAGGAGTAGCAGCAGTGAACAGTTTCGCCGGCATCAACGGTTTGCGGTGGTGGCTTCGGTGGTTGGAGCCGATAGCAGCGGCTGGAGAGTCATGAACGGCGGCTGGAGAAAGAGAAGGAGAAGAATGCGGCCGTCCTGTGGTCGCTTGTGGCCGCTCACTGATCGGAAACTGGCTGGAGTCGGGTGGCAACGACGCCGGAGACGAAGGGGGTACAAGGTGGAGGCGGCTGGACGTCCTTAGGGTTAGGGTTTTCCGGGGTGACAGGTTATATACCCCGAGCCCCATAAACTTCCTTCCATAATGCCATCTTTGGTCTCTCACTTCCCCTTTTCTTTCAAAGTGAGTCCATAATTTACCTTTTTAACCCCAGCCATCCAAAACCCTTCAACTTAAGTCCCAATAATTACCATGCAGCCCCTCCCTCTACAAATTATTTTCAGTTGAAGTTCGTATATTACCAAATGGCCCCTCCTCTACAAAACCTTTTCAACTTACGTCCAGAATTTACTCTTTAGCCCCTGTTTCCATAAATCCTTTCATATTAAGTCCAAATAATACCAAACAGCCCCTGACTTCTAAAAATCTTCACAAAATAAATCTCGAATTTACACTTTAACCCCTGAATAATCCAAATTATAACATTTGGCTCCCGAAAACCAACATCCCACTAAATTTATGGATTTTAGGGCTACTATTCATATTAATTTTATCTATTTATTTATTTAATAAACGGGGTGTTACAATATATATATATATATATATATATATATATATATATATATATATATAGAGAGAGAGAGAGAGAGAGAAAGATAGAATTGTGTTATAATGAGAATTAAAAAACATTATAAACGTTTTTCTACAAAGAGAGACCCTAAAGAGATTTGCAAAAAAAAGTATGTTTTTCTCATATGCATATAACGCATTTGCGTATGTATATTTTTTTCTATACAACATTTTTCAACAAAAAAACACATGATTTTGCTCCTATATCAGCGACTATGAGATTTGCTGAAGAAATTTTGTGGAAAAACATTTTATTGGCATATGCATATAACTTATATGTATATGTATATATGCACACTTATAGATCATATGCACAAAACACACCATTAAACATGCATATAAGTTAAGTCTAAGAGGTTTGTTTTAAAAAAAAAATCAGGAAAATAGATTTTTTTTCACATGCATATGACATCATGCATATGCACATATGTTATATGAATATGACGAAAAACGATTTTTTTTGTTTGCTAATCTCATTCGGCGCTTCTCTTAGGCACTCACATAATAACTCATAAAGGTTAGAGACCCCGATGAACCACAATTTTATAAGGGTATTTTTGTCAACCACAAAACTCTTCCTATACTTTGAAAACCTACCTGCGCCACCTACTGCCGTCACCTCTCTCCACTATCATTCTTCTACCACTGCCTAAAACCTGCAGCCAACATTACCATCATTGCCTCAAGTCTCTCAGATATGATGAAAGATGTCACAGCTGCTACCTACCGTCGTCGTCGCCTTCCTCGGATAAGCTTTAACTACAATTGCAGACTTCACCAACTGAAACACTAGCGTCGCCAGTGACAACCACGTCATAACACTACTCTGATGTCAAGTTCTGTTTCATCTCGAGATCTTCGATGTCCAAATCTACTTGAGCACCATAAAACTTCTAACCACTATTTTGACGAAGCTCCTTCCTGCCTCCAGCCTTGCAACTACCTCCAGATATGTTTCGTCTTCGTTGTATCCTCCATATCCAACGTCAGATCCATAATGTATGCATATATTTCTATGAAATTAATAGACATTTATGAACCTACCCTTATACACACACACACACACACATATATATATATATATAACACCCGTCACTTGAGGTAATATTTATTTTAAAAATATTTGTAGTTTATTTGTTTGGACTAAGGAATGATTAATGGATTATTGAGTGGGCTTAGCAAGTTGGCCGATAAGAATGGGCTACCCGAAGACGTACGTTGGGCGTAAGTCTGGCATACACGGGGCGTAGAGTCACATTGGATGCGGGGGGCGAAGGTGCGTACGCGCAACGTACCAAGGTGTACGCGAAATGTACGCAAGCAGACTCCAAACCCTAAATTTTAGGTTTTAAGCCATATAAATACAACATTATGACTCAAACCATAACCTCCTTACCAGCCCCTCAACCTCAGAAACCCTAGATAGCCTCCCTTTTCTCATTCTTGTGTGTGTTTGGCCTTGTGAAGCTTGTTTTGGAGCTTAGAAGCTTGAAAGAAGAAATAAGAAGATAGTGAAGAGGAGCTTGAGTATCTTGAGCTCATAGATCCGGGATAGCATCATCATTTGGGACTCTTTGGATGTATAAAGTTCACAACTTTCTTCATGTATGCGTAGATCTAGAGTAGTGATGTTTTGGACCCTTTTTGGTCCCAAGAATGGATCTTTATGATTCAAATTCATTTCTAGGCCTAAGGTTGCCACCCTTAGTGATATATGAGTCCCATAAGCAGTAAAGTTTCGATCTTTAAGGTCCTTTTGTGACCATGCATGAGTTTTGGTCATTTCCATGGAAGTTAGATGCTATAATCCAAGTTTGGGTTCATTTGGTGGGTTGCAAGCCACCAAGTAACCGACATTATGAGTTAAGACATGTTAATGGGCTCAGATCTGTAATTTGGACTTAATTTCTTAAGGGATTAAGCAGTTTTGAAGAATATGGCTTAACAGGGTCGTACGTTGGGCATACACGCTAGTACGCACAGCCCATGTTTTGAAAACTGGACCGGACCGACCGGTTCAACCGGGAAACGGTCGTGGATCCGGTTCTTAAATGCCAAAAAACCGGTATCATGTGAACCGGTAAAAACCGGTCGGACCGGTAAAAACCGGTCCGGTTGAACCGATCAAAATCGGAAATTTTAAAAAATATTTATTTTTTCATTTTTTGTATTTTTTATATAATTAAATATAATTATGACATCATCCGGTTTTTCCGGTTTTTGAGACCGGTCCGACCGGTTGGACCACCTGAACCATCGAACCGGTAAGACGACCGGTTCGGTCTCCGGTCCGGTTTTCAAAACCTTGCGTGCAGCGTAAAAGCCATACAAGCCGTACGCGTAGCGTACAAAGGAGTACGCTCAGCGTACTCTCAGGATTTGGGCTTCACGTCTTTTGGGCCTCGGCTTGGGCCAAATCTTTGGATTTATCAGCTATTGGGCCTTAATGGGCTACAAGGAGTTAGTTTTTGGGTCAAGGACATATTTGGGCTTTGGGAAAGGTCCATTTGAGGAGTTGGGCCCAATTTAGAAAATTGGGCCATTAGTGGGCCTTTAGTGGGCTTGGAAAGATAAAATGGAATTGGGCTTTGGATATGGTCCAAATTAGATAAGGGGTAAAATAGTCATTTTACCCTAAGAAGTATTATGGATTTTGACTAAGTGTTGTTATGATAATGTTAGTCGGGGAGTCGTTGGAGCAGCCGTTGGAGATTCCTTGCCTTGAGATTCGACACTTAGCCTTGCGAGGTGAGTTACCTTCCAATAGGAGTGGGTCGAAGGCACCAATGCTGGCCCACTAGTATTGATTATAGTTGATATGATTGTCTTTGTGATAATTTTCTGGTATGCCACTATCTGTTATGCTTTATGTGCTAGTATGTTATGTTATTATGTGATAGTGGTAGGGGTGAAATAGTCCCCGGTTACCAGTTGAAAGAGACCGAAGGGGAGGCCAGCACCCAGATATGCTAGGTAGTATATGATTTGTATGTATATGCTAGGGTATTATGTGGTAGTGGTAGGGGTAAAAAAGTCCCCGGTTACCGGTTGAAAGAGACCGAAGGGGTAGGCCAGCACCCAGATATGCTAGGCAGCTACCGATTGAAAGAGACCGAAGGAGAGGCCAACACCCAGATATGCTAGGCAGTATCGGTTGAAAGAGACCGAAGGGGAGGCCAACACCCAGATATGCTAGGCGTTATGTAATTACTTGGTATGTGGTATGATGGGGGGAACTCACTAAGCTTTGTGCTTACGGTTTTCAGTTTTGGTTTTAAGTACTTCTTCTTCGAAGGGAAAGGAGCCGGCATGACTGCAGCGCATCACACCATAATTTTCCGCGCTATGATGTTCTTGGGATTTGTACTCTGACATTATTATTATTATCTTATGACATGCTTTTGAGACATATGACCTATGGTTTTTATTAAATGAGATAACTCGATGATGTTTTCAATAATCTGTTTTATGAATTGTTAAATCAAAAATGAAATTTTTGGTCTTGGATTTTGGGATGTTACAACATATATATATATATATATATATATATATATATATATATATATATATATATATATATATATATATTGAAAATATCAAATAAGAACTCATAAAAGTTATGATATGTAACACTTATTCTAGGTATTATTTAAATTATCTAAGTTTTAGGGTTTTATGCTTGGACTCGGCGAGTTGGGGAGCTCCAACTCGTCGAGTAGAGGTTATTATGAGGACACGGGACTTCGGATCTACTTGACGAGTCGGAAGGCCCGACTCGACGAGTAGTAACTATAAAGAGAAACCTTACTTTTCAGGGGTTTGTACCCTATTTAAAGAACTTATGGCTCATTTGCAGCCCCTTCCATCGTTCTTTCAGCCAGAGAAACCCTAGTTTGAGCCTTGCACCTTCTTGAGTGAGAGAGAGCTTTTGAGAGTGATTTTGGTGTGGTTGTGAAGGATTTTGGAGCTTGAAGAAGAAGGAGCAAGGAGAGAAGCAGTAGATCCGACATCTACTCTGTATTGGCAACCATCTTGAGGTATAAAGTCACTACCTTGACCTTTAGTTGCTTAGATCTCTTTTCTTGGAAGTAAATGGTCACTTTTGGTGCCAAAAGGGTGTCATATTCAGATTTGGACTTGTCACAAGGATATGGTTCCAGATCTGGACATTTCTAGGTCCTCAATGACATAAAGTTGCTCACTTTCTATAGCTTAGGCCCTTTCCATGCACTAAAACCTTGTAGGAACCTTAGTTTTGGTGTTTTAGCCTTGTGAGGTCTTGCATGCACGTAAAGTTTGCAACTTTACGTGGTAACTACATTAGGAGATGTTGGATCTGAAGTTTGGGACCTTGGATCCCACTGGAAAGGACTGAACACAAAAAGGACCGAAGGAACTCGTCGAGTCCCTTAGTCGACTCGACGAGCCGGGTAGGGTTTACCCGTTTTTGAGATTATGAATGAGTGCAGTGAAGGATTAGAGTTTTGGTCTGCATGAACTTGTGGTCTTTTGGAAATTTGATGAACTCGACGAGTCACTTAGGTGACTCGGCGAGTTGACTCGGGATTCAGTGGAATGGACTTGGAAGGAAATCGACGAGTTGCTGGATGCACTCGACGAGTTGAGGTCAACATTGACTGTTGACCTTGACTATTGACTTTGACTTTGACTTTGACCAGGGTTGACTATGAGGGCATTTATGGTATTTTGGGATTGTGACAAGTTAATCACATGATGATTATAGGCAGTTGAGTTGGAGCAGTGTGTGGGATTTATCTGATCTTAGCTTGTCAGTTCAACATTCACGAGAGGTGAGTCTTCTCACCATACCAATGGGTCTAAGGCACCAAGGCCGGCCCATTTTATGATATGTGGATTATCGAATGATTATGCGTTATGTTGGTATGAAGTTTGCATGGAAGACCCTAGGGGGTTCTCGAGGCAGTAGACTGAGACCATGTGGGGGTTCCCATGGCATTTGGTGTAAGACCTTGGAGGGTTTCCATGACATCCTAGTATATTTGCATGTTTAGTTTGTAAGATAATTGCTTGGTAGTGAAGACCATGTGGGGGTTCCCTTGGCAGTTAGTAAAGACCAAGTGGGGGTTCCCATGGCAGGAAGACCATGTGGGGGTTCCCATGGCAGGTAGTTAAGACCATGTGCGGGTTCCAATGGCACAAGGTGTAAGACCCTGGAGGGTTTCCATGGCTTCCTTATATGTTTGTATGCATGGATTATGTGGTTTATGTAGCTTTTATAGCTAATATGATTATGTGATTATGTGGATTGTGTAGGGTATGCTCTGGGGGACTCACTAAGCATTAGCTTACAGTTTATGGATTTGTTTCAGGTACATCTGAGCCTAAGGGCAAGGGCAAGGTTTGATGGCGCGGCATGCACTCTCTCTCTCAGGCGTTTTTATGGGACACTCTGATGATTTGAAATACTATTGTTATTGTTATGGATTTGTAAACAATTGTAATTGAGATTTTGTGGTTTATGGAAAGTGTTTTGACTAATTAAAAATGAAAATTTTCTTTTGAAAATTGGGTCGTTACATGATACATCTAGGAGCCATTTTTATTAAGGATATTTTTCTCATTCAAATAATAACACCTTAAATTAGATTTAAACTCATTATATCTCTTTCACACTCAAACTCTCATACCAACCTTCAAGAACACACACCTAACACCACCGTCACCACTGTCGCTAACGTCGACCATTTTCATCATATATGTCATGTTCATTGGATCCATCGTTTTCATCACACATGCCCTACCACCGTCGTTGCCTTCGTGAATAACCATCACTGATCTCATGTTTATGGTCAGATTTGATGAGGAATGATGAAAACTCGCAACCCTATTAACGCCTCCATTATCCAACAATCGATATCTATTAACTCTATGCATCTAGATCTACTGAGTTTTAGCAAGGATCCACCATAACTACCTCCAGATCTATGAAGTTTTGACGAAGATGCGCCACAACGGCGACCATATCTATGAAGCTCCAACGAGGATCCACCATAACTGCCTCTATATCTATGACCTACATCATCACCACCTCCAAATCTATCAAGTTCTAACAAGGGAACATTACAACCGCCGTTGCTAAACACCACTAGATCTACTACTTAACATCACCGTCAAACACTATCATATTTGGTCTACCATATGGTGTATAAAATGTGTTTGATTTAATGTCTCAATGAAATTTAGTAAGTTATTAAGTTCTGAATGATTGTTTGAATTATAATATTAAGATGTGAATGTGTGTTTTTTATCTATTAAGTTTGTGAATTTGATATAAGTTGTAAAAATATTGTGAATAGTTTATTTAATCTCCTGAATATAGTGTACTAATATGTGAATTGTTTATTTGATATCATGAATATTGTATAATAATTTGTGAACGGTATATATATTGTTGTATTAGACTATGAATGATATATAAATTGGTGTATTAAATTGTGAATGGTGTATTAATTTGTGTATTAGTCTATGAATGAGTTTATTAAACTATGAATATAATGATTTTATCCTTTTTACACAACAAGTAAAAAAACATAGGATTTTAACCTGTCATCACAGTTTAATAAGTATGAAATAGGTGGTTCCTAGAGTTCTTAACCTTTAGGAGTTCCTATTTGAATTGCTCCATGCACACACACACACACACACATATATATATATATATATATATATATATATATATATATATATATATATATACACGTGTGTGTGTTTATGTATGTATGTGTGTGGTAATGATTATATAAAAACCATGGAAAGTTAGAAAACTTGAGAATTAGTCATTTTTAAATCATCATTTTACGGAAAATACGGTCGCATAATATTTAAGCATTCAAACAACCACAGTTCAAACTATTTAAAGTAGAAGGGTTTCAATACAATATCATAACAGAAGTTCAAGTAAACCACTATAAAAGTTATGTGCAAGTTAGGGATTATGAATACCTAGTGAGTAATACCAAGATTCATCATCTTTAATGTCAAAGGACTTTGCATAATCCTTGACAATGAGAATCATAAAAAATGTTTTAAAAAGTCATTTTGTAGTATAGAATAATCAATTTATTTCAAAGATCTTAACTCTTATCCTTAAATCATATTCATCAGTCATTTGTGTCTAAGTTATAAATCTTTAGTCTTAAAATGTTGTTAGACATTCGAGTCTAAGTTGTAAACCGTTCGTCTTATTTCTTTTTCATTAGACATTTGAGTCTAATTCATAAGTCTTTAGTCTTTACTCTTTACTTGTTAATATACAATATAATCACAACAAAAGTCAAAAATCTTATTTCATCTTTCAAACATATAAGATTTGTAGAAATAAACAACATTAAGCCATAACATAAATAGATGCAATATGTTATGCTTCTAGCTCATCCCAAGTCATCTCATGTCAAATCTCGCAAGTCTTTTTCCTTTAGTCATTTGATAGCATTTGGATCCTATGAAAAAGTTGGCGGAAAGTGCACTGCTAATTCCCCATCCTTTAGTTTTTATAGTTTAAGGGTACAAGTGGGTGTCAATACAAGTCATGTACATGAGGTAGCTAGCCGACTTGTACGAGTGAGACATGTATATAATACCATCAATAGTTTTTAGTCTTTCATGCTCAATAATCATTTACCATGTCTTTTTATTGGAAACTCAAATATTTGTCCATCTTAAATAAATACACAACTACACGGGGAAAATTGTTTCCAAAACAATATAGTCTTTTAGTCTTAATCAAAAAAATCTTTAAAATGTCATTTTTAAGAACGCAACAAGGTTACATATAGTATTATACATAACACACAAGTAATGCAACAACTTTATAATAATATAATTCATGAAAATCATCTTTACTCATATATAGGGGACATGTATTCGGTAGTTACTCACCTTAATAGACCGGTATTCAAATTTCTTATACGATATGTTACTTTTTGATCACCACCTATTTACATAATCAAACTGTTATAAGATGAAAGTCGTTTCCGTCATGAACAACCATCACCGATCTCATGTTTGTGGTCAGATTTGATGAGGAATGATGAAACTCGCAACCCTATAACGCCTCCATCATCCAAAAATCAATATCTATTCACTTTATGCATCTAGATCTACGGAGTTTTAGCAAGGATCCACAATAACTACCTCCAAATCTATGAATTTTCGACGAAGATCCGCCATAACCACTACCATATCTATGAAGCTCCAATGAGGATCCACCATAACTGCCTCTATATCTATGACCTACATCATCACCGCCTCCAAATCTATTAAGTTCCAACGAGGTACCATCACAATTGCCGCTGCTAAACACCATCGTCAAACACCACTAGATCTTCTACTTAACACCACCATCGAACACTATCCTGTTTGGTCTACCATATGGTGTATAAAATGTGTTTGATGAAATGTCTCAATGAAATTTATTAAGTTATTAAGGTATGAATGATTGTTTGAATTAGAGTATTAAGATGTGAATGTGTATTTTTTATATATTAAGTTTGTGAATTTCATATGAGTTGTAAAAATATTGTGAATAGTTTATTTAATCTCTTGAATATTGTGTACTAATATGTGAATTGTTTATTTGATCTCATGAATATTGTGTAATACTTTGTGAATGGTATATATATATATATATATATATATATATATATATATATATATATATATATATATTGGTGTATTAGACTATGAATGGTATATAAATTGGTGTATTAAATTGTGAATGATGTATTAATTTGTGTATTATTCTATGAATGAGTTTATTAAAATGTGAAAATGATGATTTTATCCTTTTTACAAAAAAAAGTAAAAAAACAAAAATAAGATTTTAACAAGTAATCACAGTTTAATAACTATGAAATATGTAGTTCCTAGAGTTCTTAACGTTTACGAGTTCCTATTTAAATTACTCCACACACACACACACACAACACACACACACACACACACACACACACACACACACACACACACATATATATATATATATATATATATATATATATATATGTGTGTGTGTGTGTGTGTGTGGTAATGTTTAAAAAAAAACACAAAAAGTTAGAAAACTTGAGAATTAGTCAATTTTAGATCATCATTTTGCCGAAAATACGGTCGCATAATATTTAAGCATTCAAACAACCACAGTTCAAACTATTTAAAGTAGAAGGGTTTCAATACAATATCATAACAAAAGTTCAAGTAAACCACTATAAAATTTATGTGCAGGTTAGGGATTATGAATACCTAGTGAGTAATACCAAGATTCATCATCTCTAATGTCAAAGGACTTTGTATAATCCTTGACAATGAGAATCATGAAAAATGTTTCAAAAAGTCGTTTTGTAGTATAGAATAATCAATTTACTTCAAATATCTTAAGCCTTATTCTTAAATCATCTTCATTAGTCATTTGTGTCTAAGTCATAAATCTTTAGTCTTAAAATGTTGTTAGACATTCGAGTCTAAGTTATAAATCGTTCGTCTTAAATAGTTTTCATTAGACATTTGAGTCTAATTCATAAGTATTTAGTCTTTACTCTTTACTTGTTAATATACAATATAATCACAACAAAAGTCAAAAATCTTATTTCATCTTTCAAACATATAAGATTTGTAAAAATAAACAACATTAAGTCATAAATTAAATAGATGCAATATGTTATGCTTCTAACTAATCCCAAGTCATCTCATGTCAAATCTCACAAGTCTTTTGTCTTAGTAATTTGATAGCATTTGGTACCTATGAAAAAGTTGGCGGAAAGTGCACTGCTAATTCCCCATCCTTTAGTTTTTAGAGTTTAAGGGTACAAGTGGTGTCAATACAAGTCATGTAGATGAGGTAGCTAGCCGACTTGTACGAGTGAGACATGTATATAATACCATCAATAGTTTTTAGTCTTTCATGCTTAATAATCATTTACCATGTCCTTTCATTGGAAACTCAAATATTTTTCCATCTTAAATGAATACACAACATCACGGGGAAAATTGTTTCCAGAACAATATAATTTGTTAGTCTTAATAAAAAAAATCTTTAAATACCATTTTTAGGAACACACCAAGGTTACATATAGTATTATGCATAACACACAAGTAATGCAACAACTTTATTATAATATAATTCATGAAAATCATCTTTACTCATATATAGGGGGCATGTACTCTGTAGTTACTCACCTTAATAGAATGGTATTTCAATTTCTTATATGATATGTTACTTTTTAATCACCACCTATTTACATAATCAAACAGTTATAAGATGATGAAAATGCCCCTACATGGGTTCACAATATACCTTATACTTCTAAACTTTCCCAAATATTACGAAGGAATAATCACACATAAAATAAGCTCCAACAAATCTTCTTAATACTCAGATAGTCCTTATTTCATTCATGTATTAATACTTAAATGTCTTAATATATCATTGATCTTAGGATATATATATATATATATATATATATATATATATATATATATATATATACATGAGAACATTAATCATCCACTTTATGTCTTAAGTCACCAAGGAATTCACGAAATTATTAAATTATCTTCTTATGACTAAATGCTCAATAATGATCTTCCAACCTACAATCTAAGCAACATACCAATCTTAACTAAATTCTCCAAACATGATTCCATTTTTCGAATGTGATTCCAAACAACTAAGGAATTATGAGGTTTCCATATAAAGATTATAAATTACTTTGATACTTTTATCTTGATTTGAAAACATCTCATTCCACTCCAATGGTGAATCACCATTATAATAATCAATTTCACTCATAAAATTCAATAGAAACCATGGAATCACACCTATAATCAAATCAGGAACCAATAACTCCACTAATTACCATATATTTCATGATTATAACTTCATTAATACATCTAGAAATAGTTGTACAAGTTATTCAAGGTTATGTATAACTCAATCACAAGGTTAGGGTTTCAAATCCCCAATTCCCACTATTAGAGATGGCATTTACCCTTTCAAGGTTGTAATGGAAACTTATAAAACACATTTAAACCATAATTAACTCCTCAAACTCAAGTTTATGGAAATAGAGTTACAAAACCCCCAAAATTCTATCAAATCTTCAACGAAACAACTATAAGGAGAATTGTTGATGAAGTAAAGTTATATACATGAATTAGCAACTAAAAACTCATTTGAATCACTAAGAGAAACATGACAGTTGAATTTGACTTCAATTCCAAACCCTAGACATGGAGATTAATTTTTTTAAAGAGATATTATACCTTTTTAAGCCTCGAGAGTGAAGAGATAATAATTAGATCTCCAGTACTTCAATAATATAGCTTAAAACACCTTCTATATAGAGAAATTATTATACTCTTATCCTTAATTATTTGGAATGTTTGAATCAAATGAATGGGGGAGTAAAGAGGTTTTTCTTATATATATTTGATCAAATGTCAAAATAAACCCCTATAGTCTTTATTCTTCTTTTATGACCACTAGTTGACTAATCTTTAAATAAGCTTTTAAGTTTTAGTATTTTCTCCAAATAGTTGGCATTCTAGAAAGTATGGTCATAACATCTCCAATCAAATTTAAAGATATTGTCAAATTTAGTCCTTCCTCATTTATTTTATCTTTTTAAATCCAACATGACTCACTTCATTTAAATATTTCATCAAAAATTATTATAATGAGTCACATAATTATTATTTTATTATTTACTATTTTTAAAAAAAATTACAATCACTGAAATAAACAAAAATAATCCATCCCTATATTGAAAATGTTACATGTTGCACACAATATACAATCTAAAATAATGAGAATAATAATTATAAGATTAGTTTGTTATTCATCAATAGATTGTGGTTTAATTAGAAACTATAAAAATGCGACTTGATATGCAGTTGGTCATATTTGATTAATTACTATATAATTACTGATTAATCTAACAGATAATCATGTTATTATTCAAATTAATTATTTTGATTATCATATTGGGGGTGTGAAACAATAAAAGAATTCTATTTTGGATTCTCGAGAACATCCAAGACAAGGTGTAACATCCAAAAACTTTAACAAAATTTACTTTTCAAAACAACCCTTTTACTAATAGAAGCGTTTACAAAACCATTGTTTTCAAAACATTAATTAAAGTCCGAGTCTCCTAAGATCCAATCAGTCGAAAAACCAAGGATGTGTACGGTTACGCCTTCGCCTTGCCACGGTCTTCTGAGGTACCCGAAACCATAAACTAAAAACTGTAAGCACGAAACTTAGTGAGTTACCCCCAAAGTAAAACTGATGGGTTATGAGCACTACAACATTCCTATGGTGTACATGCAAACCCTGAAGCTTTGGATCTAGTTTGTCTAATGAACATGCAATAATCATCCAAAGCCATAAACCCTAGATCTAGCATGTGATAATCAATAGTAACATAAGAATAGGGTTTAGATCTTACCTTGATTGTTATATAGCAATAACAATCTATTCCTTGTAGTAATTGGCTTCTGAAAAGCATAGAGTCACAAATGTCACTCCTCTAATGGCTCACAAACACCAAGAGCAAGAGGATGAAGAAGGAGAAGAGGAGAGGCACCCAAAAACGTCTAGAAACCCTTAGGAATCAGTTAGCCACGTTTTTGGTGCCCTAGGGGTCCTTAAATAGTGAGGCTATTAGGGTTATCTAACAAGGAAACCCTAATTTGACTGCTTAGTCCCTAAGCAACCCATGGACTCCTCCTTTAGAGGCCTTGGACGATTTCTAATGGGTTTGCCCATAGAATTCGTCCACTCCTCTAATAAGGAGTCCATTAGCCCAATATTCAACTATCACACAAATGATAGTTCTAGTCCCCTAAGTTTAATTAATCTCTTTTAGCCACAAAATTAATTCTTAATTAATTATTGACTAATATTAATTAAACAATATGATTTCTCCTTTAATATATTATTCTCATAATATATTAATAAATCATAATCAATCTCTCTCTCCATAATTCATCCTATCAAATTGCTTTAGTGAAGGCAACCCAAAAGGACCATGCACCATCGGGTCAAGTACATACCAAAATAGTTATGGAATTAGACACTAATCCAACAGTCTCCCACTTGGATAAGTCTAATAACTATTCTGCGTATGACTTCAGATCCTGATCTGCAATCGTAGCTTTTAAAAGCTGTTGTCAACTCTGATCTTATCAGATACGCGTCCTTTAGATAAGGGATCATATATTCCTTCATTCTAGATATCGTATAGACGTGAGACATGGATTGAAATCATTCTCTCAGTCTATGTGTTGTGTCTCGATTTCCGATTTATGACGACTGACTAATTGAACAAATCAAATCAGTCCTGGCCCGACCGAGCACTTTCCTTTGTCATCACTAAATCATCGAGGGGCCCACAGATATCGCTTTTATCCTACATTGGGTAAAAGGAACGGATAAACTTCGACTCAATGCTCGCTTGTACTCACTTACCGAATCACACACAACAATACGTTTTATAACACCAAGTTACTGGTGCGTTTACATATTATCAATGTATAACCGACTCGCAAGATACAACTCACACATCTCGGTTTCAAGAATATAAAATATTATCGTCTCACCAATCACTGGTGATAAAATCCATGAAGCGATCCAAGTGAGCGTGTGTTTAATCCAATGCTCAAGTCATATTCGTAAGCACTCATGAACGTTGTAGCAAACTTTTGCTATGTCTAATACACTTTAGACAATCTACACACCAATTCATGACAATCTTCTTTCATACCTACTCCCAAAGTATGAGCGACTGTGGAACGTTCAAACAATTCGATTATTCTCAAATAACTCAATTATTTAGGAAGTCAAAACATGCAAATTGAAACACAAGAATAATACTAATCTTATATGGCCCCAAACTTTTGAGTATAAATACAACACTTTTATTTAATCACCATATTGATTACTCATTATTTGTTGTTTCGGGTAATCAACTTCTTACTTGAATTATAACGACAATTGTCCCATGCTCTTAGCATGCACACTATGTTACTTATGGTCCTTACTCTATGAAATAGTATAATTGAATAACATTTTCAATTACACTCATTTTACAATTCCTAATCCTTACCACAAGTGTAAGAATACCAAATTCTTGCCACTTATAGAATATGTCAGATTCTAACACTTTATGCAAGGGTCCTTTCGTAATGTCATGGCACAAAAGTCACAAAGACTATTGCCAATGAAATTACAAAATGCTCTATTGGAGATTGTTACAATATAATTCCATAGACACGAAGTCTCACATTCAAAGTACATTCCTTTGAACATCCTTCTTGCATAAAAGTTTTTCTAATCCAAACATAAACTCTTAACGTCCAACTCCCAATCAGGAAACATTTCCATATTTTCCATATGACAACTTGTTATTAATAGAATCATATCTAATAATAATAATGTCAATATGGTCCTTCCATTACTATACTTCCAACTGTTCACAAGTGACCAATCCTTGGCGAACCTTAGATTATCCTTGACAGTTGTTTAACTAATTCAGTCAAATCCGATTCTAGTCCTCTTTCCCTCTTAATGCCCTAGGCATTTGGAAAATTTTAGAACGGTCGAATATTACAACGACATGATACATTACCAGTCTTTTGCTATAATATTTCTATTTCTATTTGCCATGTTCTCACGATTCGAACTATGAAGAGGGATGCCATAATCATAATCGAGTGTGAGAACGCAACAATTATTTCCATAAATAGAATTTTCTTACGTTGAATCCTTTTAACATAACATTCATATTACTTTTTGACTAAATTTGCTCAAAATTTATCGATCTAAACCTTTAGATTGGAAACGAAGTATAACATTCTCTCCCTTAATTATAGCAAAACAACTTTTCAACCTATGCAACTTTGCAAAGTGAAACTCTTGTTTTTCTATAATTAATATTGCTAACTTGCAATAATAATCATGCTCCCACTAACATGATGATTATATCCATACCAGCATAACATTTATGCTCCTACTAGCTTTGACACGTATTCAGAAAATAGTTGGACTTCTAAAGACAATACTTATTGACTTTCCAAAGTTCATATTTCCAATACGATGTGCTTCGATAAGCCTTTATCTAAGCTTCTCAAATTCACACACCTTCCTTAGATAGCTCACATGTGTGTCTAAACTAATTCAGAACTTATATTACTAAGTCCTAAATGTTCAGACTAACTGCCAAATCTCACAATTCGAACTATGAAGAGGGATGCCGTAATCATAATTGAATTTGAGAATGCAATTTACATAATCGCTATCTCCTTAAAATCTCTCTTGGTGAAAGCGTTTCCTCACAATCATTTTCATGGAGGAGAGAAACCTTATGACACTTAGATTTTATGGTGCATGTGTTCCTATCCATGCAAATTTGTCATAAGCATAATCGTAAGATAATGTTTGTGACAAATTCAAACTCTTATGGACAGAAATTGTTCATTCTTAATTTATTGCCATCAAGGGTCCCACCATTGCTTCCAAGTTATTTAGCAGCTCACCTATGCCAGTCAATGTACTTTCATTGATCAAGGTGTTTGCCCTTATGCATTCAATTGAGAACTCGTAGAACTCATATGCATAATCACTCAACTGGATTGGCACAGAAATAAAATTTTGTCAACACGATAGGTTACAATCCTCAAGTCGTGTGCTAGTGTTTAATAGGTTTACTTCTTGATTTGTTCTTGAAACTTTTCAAGATCTTTAGACTCCCACTGACCTCTTGACATATAAGATTCTCTTGTCAAGAAACATTTCTTGACAAACAAATACTCAAGAGTTAGTGTGTGTCTTTATCAAGACAAACCTACACATAATTTGGTATTAGTTGGTCTTTGTCTTATCCAAGACATCACAACTTACAAAAATGTACTTGTGTAAGAACATTCCTACTTACAATTATGTCACTAAATTCACAATCTTGGAGTATGACTCTAAGAATTGATTTTGGTACGAAGTACGATTCATCTTATTGACTTAACCATTTTGACAATTCTCAACTCCTCTTCTTAGCCATACTAGTGCACTAAGGTGTCCTTAGAGGATGAATTGTAATATGGTTCTTATAATCTTTAAGAGGATCATAAAACATGATACAAAAGTACTCTCCCTTCTTCTTAGATTGGAGAAACTTTTATCTTTCTTGCCTAATTGATTCTTCTTATTCGTTTTGCCATTCATTGAAACCTTTTAATGATTCAGAATTATACTTAATCTATTAAGTATAATCATATTTACTAATCTTTTAGCAAATCATGACGAACATTGTATCGTTCTTTGTGGTGGACTTGACTAGTACACAACATTGTGTACCAGATCTCATTATCCTTCACTTGACTCACGTACTTATGTGAACAAGGAATTAGTCTCAATTTTCCAAATACGAAGGTTCTCATTCGTCACACAATACCCGTTGCATGATTCCAAGTTTCTGTCCAATTGAAGCTTGGGCGATGAGAATCTTTCCTCATTTGGTAAATTTCTGACATTACCACAAATAACATAACTAAGAATCAAATCCATTCACAATATTGCTAACAATAGAACCATTCAAACACCAATTTTCATAAAATCCATCGCAAGGAAACATAAATAAGATAAATCAAAATTTATTTTATTGCGGAAAAATATTGTCCTTACAATGCGATCACAAATGAAAACTATGTAAATATTACTTAGCAATCTATCCTAACTCTAATGTAGTAGCTTTAATATCTGATCCTTGAATCATGCGATCGAAATCAATTTTTTTCGCGATCAGACTCAGCTTGCTCCTTCCTTTAAGCTTTCTTTCCTTTCTTTGATCCTTCAAAACATCGAAATGTAATCTTATCACATCATGTATTAAGAATCTCCAAATAGGAACTTAATAGAGTTAGATAGTGGATTTTACCTGAAGCAGAGTCATACATCTTGACTCTCCCATCTCTTAGATCTCTCAGGTAGTCAGGGCAAATTCGTAACCAATGCCCCTTCTTTTGGCAGCAGAAACACATGGATTCTTATGGAATGGTACACTGGACTATCTCAGACTCAGCCTTTCTCTTGCGTAGAGAAAACTTTTCTGGACTTCCAATGTTACCATTGCCCATAGAGGGTTGGGATATTGATTTACCAGACAAATTTGCTGACCAGTGCGTCAAATCATTTCTGATTCAGCAGCAATAAGCAAATAAGTCAAATCAATAAGAGTCATGTTGTGGTCCATCATATAGTACTCTCTAACGAACTTACCATATGATTCGGGAAGTGACTGAAGAACCAAGTCAACAGCCAACATCCTTTAACCATCGACACCTAACAATCCCAATCTATCGATATGTAACCTTTTATCCAAGACATGAGCACATATAGACTTTCCATTTTCATGTCTTTTGCCAATAGGGCTTGAGTGACCTTGAACTTTTCAAGTCTTCGAATACGTGGGTCAGGGAGAATTATTGGAGGAGGTGGAGGAAATGAAGCATGATTTCCATTTCCACAATACAATTATGGAACATCATCTTCACGTGGAAAACTTTTTCCAACGGATTTAGGAAGTCCATAGTTGTCAGACTTTGACATCTATGAACCGGGGGAAAATTCAAGTTTAGTTGATTGGGTCCTTAATAAAACACCCAAATGAGATATTAAGGCTAGGACCCAACACAATATCCTACAAATTGGAAGAGGGATGCCGTAATCCAACTTGCAGAACATTTGAAGGTAGGTAAATGACGATTTACCAATTTCCACCATGAAAAACGAAAAGAAGGTTAAGTTTTAAATGAATTGAAACTCCTAGATCCTTTGAGATTCATTGAACTTTTCAATGTCATGTTTAATTTCGATTATGCCCTTTATTTGTGACTGGGATGCCGAGGATCACAAATAAGGTGTGAATAACCATGCGAATGTACGTGATGCCCTCAATGTTACAGTCATCTAATCGACGTGCCGGTTAACCACACACGCTCCATCGATCTATGACAAACATCGAGTCACCCTTCGCTACCAATGCCAAACCCAACTTAGTGTGTCGGTTAACCACACACGGTCCACTAATTGTCTTGACAAAGGTACAAAGTGTAATTCCATGGAATTGCATCGATTTCATTTTTTCCTAAAGTAACTAAGATTGGTAATTTTATAAGACATTTAGTTACTTTATTCATTATACTTTTAATGAGGAGAGGGTTTGCCCTATCCTACCCGTTCGTCTAACGACCCTCCACTAGTCAAGAGTGCGGTGGGTAAGAGTGGATACCCATTCAATCGCCATTTTATAGGCAATTTCCTTAAACACCCCTTATATACCAGCTTCGAGAATGAGGCCTACTAACGGTAAGACTAGCAGTTTAAGTTATACATATATAATATTAGACTTTTAATGTTATATATAGTATAGGGTGTATTTTACACTTTTAAAATACTAGGTGGGTTAATTTAATAAATTACACGTTTAAATAAATTAAATATAAACCATATCATTATGGATTTATTAACTCTCTTTTAATTATACCTTTAATTAACTTAATAAAACCATAAGGGTGTAATTTGAACTTTTTCAAAACTAGGGTTTTAGAATTTAAAATTTCAAAAAGTAAACTTTTAATCAAAAATTTAAATTCCAAAACTTGAGGGCAACTTTTGAAACCTTTCAAAATATTAGGGTTCAACTATTTAAATTTCAAAACAAAAACTTTTAAAGTTCAAATTTAAACTACAAAACCTAAGGGGGTGTAAATTGAAACTTTTTCAAACTTTATCAAGAACATTATAGATCAACAATTCAAATAAGACAAATAACAATTAATTTGTGGTTATCTAATTTTGACCTAGTGCAATTACTTGCAATATAATTCACCAAATAACTTAAATAATTAAACATTATCTTATAAGGCAACAATTATTTGATTAAATGGGAATTATCTACTATTTTGGCAAGGATATTCACCCAAAATCAATAAAAATTGGATTTTACTAATTAAAAACGTTTATGGTAACTATCCCAAGCCAAATCAGCAAGAAAATCGCAAAAATAAGCTGTCAGACCCTTTGACTCGTCGAGTCAGGCCTGGACTCGTCGAGTACAGCCAACTCGGCGAGTTCACCTTGTGACTCGGCGAGTCTTGCAGTCAGAACCAAAAAAAATCATTTTTTAAGAAATTTTCGATCAAATAAGCATCAAATTCATAAACAAACAACCTGGCTCTGATACCACTGATGGGTTATGAGCACTACAACATTCATATGGTGTACATGCAAACCCTGAAGCTTTGGATCTAGTTTGTCTAATGAACATGCAATAATCATCCAAAGCCATAAACCCTAGATCTAGCATGTGATAATCAATAGTAACATAAGAATAGGGTTTAGATCTTACCTTGATTGTTATATAGCAATAACAATCTATTCCTTGTAGTAATTGGCTTCTGAAAAGCATAGAGTCACAAATGTCACTCCTCTAATGGCTCACAAACACCAAGAGCAAGAGGATGAAGAAGGAGAAGAGGAAAGGCACCCAAAAACATCAAGAAACCCTTAGGAATCAGTTAGCCACGTTTTTGGTGCCCTAGGGGTCCTTAAATAGTGAGGCTATTAGGGTTATCTAACAAGGAAACCCTAATTTGACTGCTTAGGCCCTAAGCAACCCATGGACTCCTCCTTTAGAGGCCTTGGACGATTTCTAATGGGTTTCCCCATAGAATTCGTCCACTCCTCTAATAAGGAGTCCATTAGCCCAATATTCAACTATCACGCAATTGATAGTTCTAGTCCCCTAAGTTTAATTAATCTCTTTTATCCACAAAATTAATTCTTAATTAATTATTGACTAATATTAATTAAACAATATGATTTCTCCTTTAATATATTATTCTCATAATATATTAATAAATCATAATCAACCTCTCTCTCCATAATTCATCCTATCAAGTTGCTTTGGTGAAGGCAACCCAAAAGGACCATGCACCATCGGGTCAAGTACATACCAAAATAGTTATGGACTTAGACACTAATCCAACAAAAACCACATAAACATAATAACAAACAACATGCATACAGAGCCTTCAGCCTGACTGGAACGCTGCATCGTCCTACAAACTATCCGGAACGCTCATAAAGCCTTCAGCATGACTGGAATGCCTCACCCGACCTTCAGCCTATGTGGACCATTCTCTGGGCCTTCGGATTGACTGGTACGCCTTTCAGGCTTGCAGTCTATTAGGTCCGCCCTGAGTCTCTTGGCCTTCCATCTACGCCAGTCCTCCTTAACCCAACCACACATAACATGTCAACATATACATAACCGAATTACATATAAACCCAATATACCATAACAACATATCGATATAAACATTACCGGTTTTGTTGACTGACAGGACAAAGCAGTACAGTCTCAACCCACCCACACTACGACGACATATACAATAGATAAACATATATCCGGAAAACAGATAACAGGCAGATCCACATATCACTAAGCATAACATCATCCTACATAACAGGATACCGATCTAACAGATCACTACAACACGGTAACATACTATCATATAACAGAATATTTACTCCAATGGGTCGGCCTTGGTGCCTTCGACCCGTAAGTACAGTGAGAAAAATTCACCTTACAGACTGGACAAAAGCCGATGAGGGCCCGACTCCGAATCTCAGCTCTAACCGTTACCTATCCAACCAAATGGCCAATCACAATCAAAATCCCAAAATACCCTTAGGTCAAACTTGGTCAGATTGAAAGTCAAACTGGTCAAATTAACTGAGTCAACCCAGCCGAGTCAACCCAACCGAGTCACCACAAAGTGAGTACGCGATACGTACTCCAAATGTACGTTGGACGTACTCGAATGTTCACCACCATCGGGGTGGTTAACCTCGTACGCGATGCGTAAACCAGGTACGTGGGGCGTACTCCTAAATGCCCAATTCCTTCATTAAGAGCTTAATGGCTTAAGATCTCATGTCCATCTTTCAGATCCATGGGTAAAATACCCTCAAGAGTCATAAAGTTTCCAACTTTATGACTTTGCATGTCCATTAAGTGCTTAACTCAACTTCTTAATCCATTAAGACCTTCAAAATGATGCATAGAGCAAAACCAACCATTTGGACCCCATTTTTATGACTCAAGACCCTCCCTAAGGTCTGAATGGACGACTTAATGAGTCAAGAACATGCTATGATCATGACTCACCATTTTGGGACCAAAAAGTGACTTAAAAGAGTAAGAATCTAGATCTTCATGATGGAGAGGTAAAGTTGCAAGCTTTATGCCTTCAGGATGTTGCAAACCAAGTAGAAATCCCAGATCCAAAGTGCTCTCAACTCCAAGATCTTCTCACCACCTTCTTCTTTCTTCAAAATTACTTCAAAAATCTCTCAAAAGCTCAAAAATGGCTCTCTTGCTCTTAGGGTTTCTTGGGGGTCCATATCACAAAAGGAGACTAGGTAAGAAGAGGATATGAGTCCATAAAGATGCTTAAATATGAGACAAAGCCCTAAAAATTAGGGTTTGCATGCTTGACACGTACACCCTGCGTACAGATTTACGCCCAGTGTACCAGGGCGCGCCCTAGTACAGTCAACATACACACGTACGTATGGCGTACTCCCCCAAAACCTAACTTTACGGAAATACCACAATGACCCTTGCATTATTCCATTTACTTATGGACCAATATGAAATAAATCTCATTATAAGGGTCAACAATGCAAGTGTCTCAAAACCAGATGTTACAATTCTCCCCTACTTAACTTAGACTTCGTCCTTGAAGTCTGTTGCAGTAACTAACCTAGGATGGTGCTTCCATATCTCCACCTCGGATCACTCAGACGGTCCTCCCCAGAACCCAATCCGAACTAAAAGTCGGCTCATGAGGCTGCTGTCTTCCCATACTATCCTTCACCCAATCTTAGAGAAATCACACACCTCAACCCATAATGAATCCTTGGCCCGCTGATTTACCATTGACGCAAACCATCACAGTTCTCCCAAACTTCGGAAATCCAATACCTCAATTGACTCTAAAACAACCAAAACTATCTCGGAACGTAGCTATAAGGAAATCTCCTTCTAATTTGAACTGTACGGACCCCCTTTCGACCCTGACTTACCTTGCTAATTCCACTGGGGGATTAGGACTCCTGACCATTCTCTGCTGTTGAATCCTTCATCCGAAAACAAGGTTGTAACACCCATAATCCAGAAGGTCAAGAAAAGAAAAAAACTCCAAGTCAAGAGGTCTACTCGCCGAGTCCATGGAGGAACTCGACGAGTAGGAGCGGATTTTTAAGTCGCGGATTAAGTGACCGACTCGACGAGTTGGGGGACCAACTCGACGAGTTGGTCAGGGTTTGGGAAACCCTAAATTCGGGCCTTGTACCCTATTTAAAGAACATGAGGCCTCTCACTCAGCCCCTTACTACCCTCTCAAGTACAGAAACGGAACCCTAGCCACCCAACTTCATTTCTTGAGCTTTGTGAAGATAAAGGTTCATTTGGAGTGCACATCTTGGAGGATTGGAAGCAAGATTCAAGGAGAAGTTTGTAGATTTATTTATGTCCCTTTCATGATAGTTTTGGTCCATGGAGCTTGATCTATGGGACAAGGACGTCCCAAGCAAGATCCTTCCAGATGTGGAATCCCTAAGGGTAGTTAAGGCATAAAGGTGCAAGCTTTATGCCATTAGAAAACCCCCATGCAAGCTTTAAGGAGTTGTTATGGCCTTTTGAGCCAAATACCCCATGCATGAACGTCAAGTTTGTAACTTTACGTGTATTATCGACCCTAGGAGACCATATCTACGTTTTGGATGTGTTAAACCCGGCTGAAATCAACTGTATGGACATGGACCTTGGGGGACTCGCCGAGTTTTTCTTGGGACTCGACGAGTCGGGGTATGGTTCCCCAACCCTTTTCTGCTTGGATCGAACTGGTTGAGTTTAGAAGAGGACTCAACAAGATAAATGTGAAACTGGACCTGGAAATCATTGAACTCGGCGAGTTCAAGAACAGAACTCGACGAGTTCAAGGCAAGTCCCAAATGCATGAAGACGTACTCGACGAGTTCATAAGGAACTCGGCGAGTCCAGGGCTAAATGTGTCTTCTTGCATGAAGAAGGACTCGACGAGTTCAAGGATGAACTCGACGAGTCAGATAAAGAAGGTCTCGACTTTGCATGAAGGATAACTCGGTGAGTGTGTGCAATACTCGACGAGTAAGATCGAGGTTCTAGTGTTTTGAGGATTTGGGGACTCGGCGAGTTGAGTCAACCAGACGTTGACTTTGACCCAGAGTTGACTTTGACCAAGGTTGACCTAGTTGACTTATGTAGGCATTTGGACAAGAGTATGTGAGGGGTGGAATGGTCTTCTACCCTAGTGAGGACTTACGATTAAGTTATAAGAATCCCTGACTTAATTAAGTTGTATGATGATCGGTAACTCGGGGAGTCGAGAGATCTGCAGTTCAGTGATCTGCCAGCTAGCAGCGAGGGGTTTATTCGCGGGATTCAGCAGTCAGCTTGTGAGGTGAGTCTCCTCACTGTTTGTATGGGTCTACGACCACAATGCTGGCCCATTTAGTTTATGTTTGGTAGGAAGACCGGGGGGTTAGCCCTAGGCACTATGTATGAAAGACCAGGTGGTAGCTCCTGGCACCCAGTATGTTATTCTGTATGACAGGAAGACCCGGGGGTTAGCCCTAGGCACTATGTATGAAATACCAGGAGGTAGCTCCTGGTACTCAGTATGTTATTATGTATGACAGGAAAACCCGGGAGTTAGGCCCAGGCAATATGTATGAAAGACCAGGAGGTGGCTCCTGGCACACCTTATGCTCATTAGCTAAGTAGAGTAGTATGTATGCTAATTTTCTTTGTGATACTTGCATGAAAGACCAGGAGGAGGCTCTTGGAACTTGTCTGTAAGACCCAGGGGGTGGCCCCCAGCTTGGCAAGAAAGACCACGTGGCGGCCCGTGGCATAACGGCAAGACTATGTGCGACACATAGCACCTTATTTGATTGACATGTATGGATCACAGTATGTACGACATGTATGGCCCAATTAATATGTATGGTATGTGGTATTTAGGGAACTCACTAAGCTTCGTGCTTATGGTTTACAGTTTTGGTTTCAGGTATCTTCAGTTTTCAAGAAAAGGAGCTCGGACGATCGCAACGCAATTACCCATTTTATTCCGCATTATGTGATGTTTGGGATTAGAATCTGATATTTATTTCAAATGAAATGTTTTCAATGTTTGGGACAAAGTTATCAAGTGTTTTCTTATATTAAAAGTGAAATTTTTGGCCTTGAATTTTGGGATGTTACAAGTTGGTATCAGAGCCTTGGTTTGAGGGATTCGGACATACTTTCGGGTGTGTCTGAACTCAAACTGAGGACTCGGTATGAAAATTTTCAAAAAAAGAATCATTTTTATAAAAAGGGTTTTAAAAAGAGAAAAAAAGGGGTGATGCGTGCAATCGACCGAGCTCAAGTAAGTGGTTCCCAAAATACCAATACATGGTTATTATGTGATATGATATGATTATGTGATTCACATGCTATATTAGAGATAAGGATCTAAGAAAGATGCCTTTGTATGTTTATATGAGCTTGTAGAATTGCATGCTAGAACTGATCAGCAAGTGGTAGGATAGTCTGTTTAGGTTATGCCTGATTGTATGAGCCTTGAATTACATGCTAGTATAGAATCCTGATAAGAGGATAAAATGGTTTGATTGGAGTATGATGGTTAGATTTACCATTGTCTGAATGCTGTTTGCTTTATGCTTTGTGGGACTCTTAGTGATGTGAGTTAGCTACTAAGTGAATATGCTAAGTCACATGGGACACAGGCCAGATAATCTCAGAGTGATGGACTTGACCCTATTGCGTAGCTCTTGTATGAGTCCAACCGTTCTAGGGATGAGTCCTTTACTCGAAGGATTATCTGATCTCTGTTGCATATGGCTATATTCATGAGGTAGCTGGTTGACATTACTGGGAATCTTTCAACAACTGAGGACTGGGTGGGTTCGGGAACCTAGGAAAGCCTAGGATATGTTTCAGTGAGCTTAGCGGTGCAGTATAGCGAGTTTTGGTGTTTGTGTTGAGAAGGTGACTTAGAGGATTCAGGATGATTGCTAAGGAAAGTATGGATAGGTGTGGAAGGTAGTATTGGGCCCGTACTACTGAAAGCACATGATCCATACTCGAATCATTGAAAGTCTTGGAGAATCTAAGAAGTTTATGGGGAAAGGACCCTTGGTTATGTTTTGACTTTCGGAATGTTGTATTTCAGTTGGAGATGAGCTCTCAGGGAGATGGTCCAGGATCAGGTTCTGGCTTAGGTGCAGATGCTGAGCCGATTAGCGAGCAGTTGCGAGAGTTCATTTCATCAGAGATTTCTCGATGTGTTTCAGAGATAGTGGATGAGCGCTTGGGCGCATTTCGTACGGAGGTGATGGATATTATTAGAGCCCGCACACTGACGTTCAGGGAGTTCCGTGCTTATGGAGCTCATGTGTTTCATGGGGAGAGGGATCCCATTATCAGTAGGAGGTGGTTAGCATATATGGCTAACGCATTCAGGATGATTTTCTGCCCCGAGGAGGCGAAGGTCAGACATGCTTCCTGCCTGTTGAAGGATCGGGCACATGATTGGTGGGAAGAGGTCGGTAGTGAGTTGGGTGATGATGCGGTCGATGCTATGTCATGGGATGACTTCTCGACCAGATTTCGAGCTGAGTTTGCACCAACGATCGAGGTACAACAGTTGGTGTGAGAGTTTCTGGATCTTCGCCAAACTACGAAGACTGTGGCAGAGATCACTGCCAAGTTCTGGGAGAGGGATTTATTGGTACCGCAGTATGTGGCAGATGAGGAGATGAAGAAAGTGAGATATCACGACATGCTGCGGGATGACATTAGGAAGTTCGTGAGTATTTTAGGGTGCGAGACCCTGAACGATATGATCTCTAGAGCCCGAGAGCGGGAGATTGATTTGGAGCACATTGAGAAGAGGAGGTCTGATCAGGTGTATACTTTAGAGGGTCCCGGGAAGAGACCCAAGACTTCAGATCATCGACTGGTAGTCCGGCAGGGCCGAAATCAGTTCAGCACGTGCGGGAAACTGCACGAGGGAGTTTGTCGTTCCAGGGGTTCAGGCTGCTACAAGTGTGGCATGGATGGTCACGTCAGCAGGGACTGCCCGCAGGGGGCAAGCCCATTATGTTTTCACTGCAATCAGGTGGGCCACAAGAAGGCCGACTGTCCGACGATGAGGGGAGGGATAGTAAGCACGTTTGTTCCGAACATTTTGAGGATCACTGATGGACGAGAGGGGAGGACAGGAGCCCCAGCAGAGAGGAGTCAGACTTTGCAGTGACATGCAGGAGAGATCCAGATTACAACAGGCAATGTTTCAGGTATGTATTAATTGCTCTTTCGATTCTATCTGTATTATGGTTGTTCTTGCCTCGGTCTCGAGTAAGAGTATGTATTAGTTATCTCTCTGCTTGTATTCGGATTGTATTTGTGGAAAATGTCATATGCCAATTGCATACCGAGAATTATTAATAGCTAGTGTAAGGTCATGCACCTTTTCTGGTTCGAAGCATTCAGTGTTATCTCGGTTATAGCCGAGATCAGTTCCGGAACATCATGAGAAATCTGTGGTCAGGGTTTAGCAGGATGGTTATCCACCATCGTCAGGATTCGGTGAAGTTCAGACTTTGTGCTAGGGATAGCTTTTGGAAGCATCAAGAGAAGCAGTCCATCGCTGAAGAAGTTGCTCTGAGCATAGGCAAATGGGACTTTAAGGTTAAGAGGGACATCAGGTTAAGCTTTTGGGGCCATTGGTGTTGGAACTTCAGAAAGCGTTCGTTTAGTCTTCAGTGATTGTGCGATCTTTGGGGTAGGCTAGTGATGGGTCACTAGCAATATTAGGCATTGGCTGTCAGCATGTCTATCGTGTAAGGAAGAAAGGAACGAGAATAATCCAATTCTCGCATGCCGTGAAGACATAGTCGAAGCTAAGTGGGGGAGAGACAATCATGTTACGGGAGCAGGAGCGGTTTTGAAACTGGGATAAGTTTCGCATCCGGGTTAGGAAAAAGGTGGTCCAAGCGGCTGTGTGGCGTAAGGATAGTATAGGTTGGGAGTTCGGAAAGTTTGCCAACATTAAGGTCCTGTTCTTGTGACAATTGATAGCAGGTCTCAAGAAATCAGGAATGGGATTTCAGTCAGGACATAAGTTCAGCTTGGGATAGTTGATCGTGCATGTATGCTCGATTATGGGTATGTTCGGATTAGTAGTCAGCGAGAGACCATGGTCAACGGTTGAGTAGTGGAAAGTGTTGTAAGACTAAGGGTTAGCCGTAGCATTCACTAGCAGCCAGTCAGTGTGGAAAGTGTTGTAAGACTGCGGGTTAGCCTTATCATTCACTAGCAGTCAGTTAGTGTGGAAAATGTTGTAAGACTGTGTGTTAGCCGTAGCATCCACTAGCAGCCAGTCGGTGTGGAAGGTGTTGTCAGACTACGGGGTATCCGTAGCATTCACCAGTGGACAGATAGTATGAGAAGTGTGGTAAGACTGAGGGGGTCACCCGTAGCATTAGTTGGCAGATAGTGTAGAAGTGTTGTAAGACTATGAGGTGGACCGTAGCGTTCACTAGATGGCAGACCAAGTAGGAACATTGTAAGACTGCGGGGTGGCCCGTAGCACTCGTTAGTTAGCCGTCGGCATATTGGTATAGTAAGATTGCGGGGTGGCCCGTAGCATGCATTAGTGGTCAGATAGTATGGGAGCATAAGACTGTGAGGTGGCCCATAGCATGCATTAGTGGTCAGATAGTATGGGAGCGTAAGACTGCGGGGTGGCCCATAGCATTCGTCGGTCCCTATTCGGCAGTGAGAATGTATTAGAGGAGTGATCCACTTGTGGATTCCTTCAGATGGTTTAGACCAGCGCAGTACAGCCCGCGCAGATGTGGGTAGGTCACCGTATGATTGAATTCGGGAAGCGGTATGTCGTTGAAGACCAAGAATGATGTAAGGATACAGCGGTTCTTGTAGCATTCACCTTTGTTGTAGGTTCGGTGACGATGGGTAGTTGGACAGTGCGATCGGGAGGATCAATAGGAATAATGTAGCCAAGAGTGGCAAGGTGGATAGAGTAGTTTTCGATAGCCGAAGTTTCTTCGAAAGTCGCTGGGAGCGACTGAAAAAGTGTTCTTTAGTTCAGTAACCGGTGAGAGTCCGGTATTCCAGATAATAACAGATCGGTGGGGACCAGGGTGGTCTCGGATCATCCGGAAAGCGGATAAGAGACAGCAGGATCTTCGGACAGGCAGTGATAAGAGAACTCTGGAGTAGAGCAGTTAGTTGACCGAGAGGTGCTAAGCCACTCACAACAGGATTAAATAATCTCAGAGTGAGTGATTTGACTATGTTGCGCAGCTCTCGTATGAGTCTAACCGTTGCAGGGATGAGTCTTTTACTCGAAGGATTATCTGATCCATTCGCTGGGTTGGGCGTTCAACACTGGGATATGGTAAGAGAAAGCATTCAGTGAGTATCAGTGAAGTGACCAGCACTGGGAGTGGCTAGAGATGTAGTTACAACGAAGGGTCTATCCTTCACAGAGATAGGAAAGGTTGTTGCTTAAGTTCAGTTGCCTTGGGAAGGCCGTGGATTGCGTAGGGTTGAGGGTGAACCCTTGGATGGCAAGTGTAAGTACTCGGGGAGATCGGAAGGATTGTTGGTTTGGGCAAGAGCCATGTTCTCGGAATTATTAGTGATTACAAGTGCTCTCGAGGTTTTTACCTCCGAGGATTTGCTTATGCGGAAGAACGGACGGAAGGCCAGCGGAAGCGGCCCTCCGAGGATTGGACGACCATGCGAAGCATCCATCGTATAGGTATGCTGTGAGAGGTTGTAGGGTAGTAGACGTGGCGGACTTCAAGGACGAAGTCTAGTTTAAGTGGGGGATAGTTGTAACACCCGGAATCCAGAAGGTCAAGAAAATAAAAAAACTCCAAGTCAAGAGGTCTACTCGCCGAGTCCAGGGAGGAACTCGACGAGTAGGAGCGGATTTTTAAGTCGCGGATTAAGTGACTGACTCGACGATTCGGGGGACCAACTCGACGAGTTGGTCAGTGTTTAGGAAACCCTAAATTCGGGCCTTGTACCCTATTTAAAGAACATGAGGCATCTCACGCAGCCCCTTACTACCCTCTCAAGTCCAGAAACGGAACCCTAGCCACCCAACTTCATTTCTTGAGCTTTGTAAAGATAAAGGTTCATTTGGAGTGCACATCTTGGAGGATTGGAAGTAAGGTTCAAGGAGAAGTTTGTAGATCCAGCAACACCATCTCATTTCCATCATTCTATGCTAATCAAGTCTTCATCTTGGCTTATAGTTTCTTAGATCTATTTATGTCCCTTTCATGAGAGTTTTGGTCCATGAAGATTGATCTATGGGACAAGGACGTCCTAAGCAAGATCCTTCAAGATCTGGAATCCCTAAGGGTGTTTAAGGCATAAAGGTGAAAGCTTTATGCCATTAGAAAACCCCCATGCAAGATTTAAGGAGTTGTTATGGCCTTTTGAGCCAAATACCCCATGCATGAACGTCAAGTTTGTAACTTTACGTGTATTATGGACCCTAGGAGGCCAGATCTACGTTTTGGATGTGTTAAACCCGACTGAAATCAACTGTATGGACATGGACCTTGGGGGACTCGCCAAATTGTTCTTGGGACTCGACGAGTCAGGGTATGGTTCCCCAACCCTTTTCTGCTTGGATCAAATTGGTTGAGTTTAGAAGAGGACTCAACAAGATAAATGTGAAACTGGACCTGGAAATCATTGAACTCTGCGAGTTCAAGAACAGAACTCGGTGAGTTCAAGGCAAGGCCCAACTGTATGAAGACGTACTTGACGAGTTCATAAGGAACTCGACGAGTCCAGGGCTAAATGTGTCTTCTTGCATGAAGAAGGACTCGACAAGTTCAAGGATGAACTCGACGAGTCAGATGAAGAAGGTCTCGACTTTACATGAAGGAGAACTCGACGAGTGCGTGCAATACTCGACGAGTAAGATCGAGGTTCTAGTGTTTTGAGGACCCATAGTTGACTTTGACCAAGGTTGACCTATGTGACATCCCCATTTTCATGGACAGAAAAGACCGATTTTGTTTATGCTTTATAAAATCAGAGTATCTTTTTTTAATAAAAATGTTGCGGAATTTGTTCCCAGAAAAACATGATAAATAGATTATCAAAAGCCTTTCCGAAGAAATGTATTTTTATTCCTTTTAAAACCTTGGGATGTCATCGTCAATACAGAAACATAAGCATAAACATAACTTACATTCATTTACACTAGTGATCTACATCTCTTTTAAATCTCTCAGTGTAAAGTAGCTTCGTATCGACACCTGTGATACAAATAAGTTTGAGTGGGTCAGGTTGGGAAACCTGGTGAGTACATAGGGTTTTCAACCCACAATAATATAATTATTATGTTTAAACATCAAACAATCAACCCAATTACCCATCCCCATTATCTTCTTTACTCTTAAGGGTCTACCCTAAGAATCAACAATTTCTCGTTCATTAATTCCTAAGGATTATCCTATGGAATAGGCACAAAGTCCATTGTTACCAGGTTTTATGGATTAAAACTGGTGAACACATAGTCCAAAACATCTGGTGAACACTTAGTTCTAAAATACCTAGTGAACACACTCAGTTCAAAATACCTAGCGAACACATTCAGTTCAAAAATGCCTAGTGAACACACTCAGTTCAAAATACCCGGTGAACACTTAGTTCAAAAATACCTAGTGAACACACTCAGTTCAAAATACCTGGTGAACACTTAGTTTAAAAATACCCAGTGAACACACTCAGTTCAAAACATTTAAAATATGTATAAAAAAATCTTTCACCCAGCATAGACAGCAAGGATTCAGACAATATGCACACATAGCACGTAATTTATATTAAATACTTCATATATATGTGTAAGATGAAAGGGACTATGCCACTCACCTGGAAAGGTGGTGACTCGGTACTCGGACAACACTTCGTTACTCTTAAAACAATTTCCCTCGGACAAAACCTAATATCATTACCACTAGAGTTTAGTCTAATATTCATTGCGACTAATTATTATTATTATTATTATTATTATTATTATTATGATTATTATTATTATTATTATTATATAAGCGTTTAAACAATACTTTCCAACCACTATGTACAGATAGGGGCCAGACATAAAACACCGGAGGGCAGGACCATTTTGGCATATAACACTTCTGAAATCCAACAACCCTATGCGGCCCTTTAAACCAGATTCCCCGTACCGCGAGTAGTTAAAAAGATATTATAACGACACTTATATAAGTCATAATAATAGCTCAAATATTTATTATAAGTTCATAATAACAATACTAATTTTAAATATAAACTATATTTAAAATAGGGTAAGCATAACTTACTTACAAGGGGGTTTTAGCTAGGAGTCGGGCTCTGGAGGGGCAGAACTTCGTCGCTGAATCTTTCTAAGAAAGATTCGTGTAGCGCTCCAGCGCTCACCTCACTATACTAAAACTACAGAAAAAGAAGTAGGAATCACGAGGGACCGAAATGCTCGGGGGATAAGAAGAGAAAGACTCTCGAATCAAGAGAATAGTGCAAGAAATATGAGAGCCCAAGCCTCTTATTTATAGTAATTGAATTTACAAAAAACTACCCTCCATAATTACTTAATGACCTTATAGTTATATAAACGACTAAACACCCCTTCATAATACTATTTTAAATAGATTTAACGATATTTGTACTAAAATAATGTCGAAAGTACTCAACACTAGTCTTATAATAACCGCATCGTCGATACCTTTCTAATGATATATACATTTGTATATATATATATATATATATATATATATATATATATATATATATATATATATATATATGTGTGTGTGTACGTATATATGATTTATACTTTATTTTAATACGTAAATATGCTATTATAATTTGTAACTCGTTCATACGAACTCCATTTTTGACGTTCTTTATATCCACACGTTGGTATTTACGAGTACTACAACTTTCATTTAGACGCCGTCAGCTAATTCTCATTCTATCTCAGATTTACAAAACTGTATCCAATTTATCGCGCTCAAAGAGTAGGGACCAAGTTTCGTTCATATCTTTAACATACAAGCTCTACTCTCGACATTCTTTATATCCACGAGTAGGTAAAAACAATATCTAAAACTTTCATTTATACTCCGTCGGCTAATTCTCGACCGATCTTAAATTTAACAGTAGGAGGAGATTATATTGTTAAATGTCCGCGTAAAATTAATAACTTCTACATACAGACTCCGTTTTCGTCTGTCTTTTTACCGTTGAGTTCCTATTAATGAGATCTTCAACTCTCATTTAGGTCACATAGGCCAAAAACTGCTCGAACTAAAATTCGAGTTTCGGGTCGTGCACTGTTATGCCAAATCTTAGAAAATTCATAACTTCCTCATACGAAGTCAGATTTGGGCGTTCTTTTTTTGTATGTTATCGGTTTAATGTATAATAAAAATTTTGTTTAGATCACTAAGGCTAAAAAGTCCTCTACCGTCAATTCACTATTTACATCTCCCGGTGCCGTGCCGGTTTTGCCGTAAAACTTCGACGAGCCATACCTTCTTCGTTATAACTCGGATTTCGGCGTTCTTTATATGTACGGAACCCTTGTAACATATACTAAAACTTGGTTAAGATTAATCCTTCTAAATAATCGTCCATCAAAAACTCATTTTTGATGCTCATCGTCTCTAAATTGACTAGCCCGGATCTACGGGCGTTACAACCTAGTTTACTTATGTAGGCATTTGGACAAGAGTATGTGAGGGGTGGAATGGTCTTCTACCCCAGTGAGGACTTACGATTAAATTATAAGAATCCCGGACTTAATTAAGTTGTATGATGATCGGTAGCTCGAGGAGTCGAGAGATCAGCAGTTCAGGGATCTGCCAGCAAGCAGCGAGGGGTTTATTCGCGGGATTCAGCAGTCAGCTTGTGAGGTGAGTCTCCTCACTGTTTATTTGGGTCTACGGCCACAATGCCGGCCCATTTAGTTTATGTTTGGTAGGAAGACCCGGGGGTTAGCCCTAGGCATTATGTATGAAAGACCAGGAGGTAGCTCCTGACACCTAGTATGTTATTATGTATGACAAGAAGACCCGGGGGTTAGCCCTAGGCACTATGTATGAAAGACCAGGAGGTAGCTCCTGTCACCCAATATGTTATTATGTATAACAAGAAGACCCGGGGGTTAGCCCTAGGCAATATGTATGAAAGACCAGGAGGTGGCTCCTGACACACCTTATGCTCATTTGCTAAGTAGAGTAGTATGTATGCTAGTTGTCTTTGTGATACTTGCATGAAAGACCAGGAGGCGGCTCTTGGCACTTGTCTGTAAGACCCAGGGGGTGGCCCCCGGCTTGGCAAGAAAGACCACGTGGCGGCGCGTGACATAACGACAAGACTATGTGCGACACTTAGCACCTTATTTGATTGATATGTTTGTCTCACAGTATGTATGGCATGTATGGCCCAGTTGATATGTATGGTATGTGGTATTTGGGGGACTCACTAAGCTTCGTGCTTACGGTTTACAGTTTTGGTTTCAGGTATCTTCAGTTTTCAAGAAAAGGAGCTTGGGACGATCGCAGCGCAATTACCCATTTTATTCTGTATTATGTGATCTTTGGAATTAGACTGATATTTATTTCAAATGAAATGTTTTCAATGTTTGGGACAAAGTTATTAAGTGTTTTCTTATATTAAAACTGAAATTTTTGGCCTTGAATTTTGGGATGTTACAAAGGTGGTTCCAAACACGAGCCTCGACTAGATAACCACTGCAGAGAGGCACAAACAACGCCAACATATTCCATAATTTCCTGGCCAAGACCGAATGTCTAGAGAGACCCACAAAGGCGGGGACTCTCAAGGCTACAAACAGTGAATCAACTCTATCAATATGCTTCCCGAGATCGGGAACCCATCAGATCTAAATTTTCAGAACCCATATTCCAGGACTGATATTCACCCATCATTGAATACACCATTCGCCTTTGAGTATGATTACTACCAACCACGCGGAAAAGAATTCAAACACATCAATCACAAATTTTCTAGCAATTCCAAATCCATAATATGAACCAAAAGCCTTTAATAAACCCTTGACTCCCTGAAACGCCATTTCCAACCACAAACCCTACGAGCAAAGATGAGAAATCCAAAATTTTTTGCATTTGCCTCCAATCCTTATCAACTCAGGCGTACCCTCACCTACCAAATCACTCGAAACACTCACAAAGAACTTTATGATTCAAGATTTATAACCGATACCCGGCCTTGATAATCAAACCCTTAATAACGGCTTGCAAACAAACAATATTTATAATGCAAACCTTCCGCAGAGACTTTCTGATACCCGATTGATATTCCCAATAACCCTTAACTGTTCCCTTTATCCAAACCAGCTGATTTGTGGGTTTCCTGACTTCCGCCAATGCGCCAACACCGAAAGTACCACAAGCAGCAGAAATGAACAATCATGATCACTGGGCCCACAACCTATGACTGGAATGCCCCCGATATTACAACGATCTTGCACGGACAGAATCAACGTCCCTCTTAACGCTAACCGAGCACAACAATGCAATAATCTTACCACACACAATTCCTTTCATGAAACAATCTGCTAACAAAGCAAAACCCTACAAAATCATGGTCGCACACGACCCAAGAATAGGATAAACGGTCGTACTCTTGATCCAATTCAAAGGCTATAACCCCAAAAGAACCATGCATATAATTCGAACCAAGTGCTCTAATGCTATCTTGTCCAGCCCACATACACCCCTCTCGACAATATATAATGAATTTACCACAATGCACACCCTTAAGGAACCTATGACCTCATCCAAAAAAGGAAGAAATACTAGAATTCTATCGAAACGACAATCCTCAATCATTAGCAGAAGACATCCTTATGAACGATCGGAAGAAGATCTCATACTTGATTGAGACTGAACAGATTCCAACCATACATAACTAGTTTGAGAAGACTTCCAAGGTGATCCCGAATGCTACCAAAAGTTGAGCCTGCTATGAACCAAAGTTCCACATGACTATTGAGGGTAAACCTACCCAGAGATCAAAGGAACATAAAACATATTGAACTTGATGATAGGTTGACACATCAATTGAACTTCAACCGTCGAATGATGAACGAAACGTCCAATGATCGAGGACGCATTGGCATTAGTGTTGGATTAGTGTCTAAGTCCATAACTATAATTGGTATGTACTTGACCCGACTCGGCATGGTCCATTTGGGTTGCATGACATCAGAACATTTGGATAGACCGTTTGTGAGGAGAAGACATTTGTGACATATTAATATATTATAAGTTCTAATATATTAATATGAAATCATGTTATTTAATTAGTATTGATCAAGAATTAATTTGGACTTAATTTAGTGATCAAAAAGAGACTAATTAAATATATGGGGATTGATTGTGTAAATCATTCATTCTTATATATGTGGGCTTATGATCCATGATTCCTTATGTTGGGTTTAACCCATGTGGTGATCCATGGATACTCAATGGAGGTTAAAACCCATGGAGCATAAGGAATGGGTAAAGTCATGGGTTACATGGTGTAACCCTAATGTGCACACTATATAAGGACCCCTTTAGCTCAAGAAATTGGCACTAGTGATACATATATGAGGGCTAGCCGATTTGAGCATGAGTGTCTTCTTCTCATGGTTATTCCATGTGTTGGTGATGTTGTGTGAACCATTTGAGGTGTCACACTTGGGGCACTAGGCTCTCGAGCTTCATGGAGTCAAGCTACATCAACAAGGTATGTATTTCTATCTAGTTTATTACCCAAGTATCAATGTTTTGTATGCTAGTTAGGGTAATACCTTGGAATATTCATATTTGCATGTATAATAGAGAAAACATAGATCCAAGGTATTTAGGGTTGCATGTACACTTAGGAGTGTTAGAATGCTCATAACCCAACAGTGGTATCAGAGCCTAGGCTTGTTTTCACTTATACTTGATGAAAACTTGTTTTTTCAAAGCTGAAACTGTCCAGACCATAAAAATCGACGAGTTTATGCAAAAAAATCGACGAGTTCATCATTTTGGGCATGAAATCGATGAGTTCCTCAAGGAACTCGACGAGTTTTGGGTGCTGACAGCTTGTTGTTTGATCTTTTTGGCTGGAATTGGACTACGAACATTACTCTAAGCTGTTTTTGAACTTGTAAACCTGTTTTGATGTGGTAATGTTCATGCTAATCCAATTTCAAAGATAATTGTCAATAGATTCATGTTTTGTATTAGTTTAAGGATGATTCTAATTACATGAAAAAGTTTGATTGAATTATCTTGTTCTTATGAGTTGCTTAGATTAATAGGAAAGTTATGTGAAATTGTTGTTTTCAATCCAAATTAATCTAAGAGTTGGTTCTAAAATGTGTTTTTGTAACTTGTCCTCAAGTTATATGAAAAGTCACATTTAAGATTCATAAAACTCATAAATATTTTCATAGGTTATGAATAAAGAAAAGTCATATTCTTTTAATAGTTTAAAGTCTTCCATAACTTGTCCTCAAGTTATGGAACTTGAAGAGTTTGTTGAATTAAAACTACTTTAAACACATAAGTTATGGAATTGAACAGTTTTTGAATAGTTCAAAACTTTCCCTCAAGTTTTGGAATTTGAAAAGTTTTCTTTGATGAACACTTTAATTCCAAATTAAGCCCTTAGGATTTTAAAAGTTAAAATTTAATCCTTATACTTTATAATATTATAAGTTAATTATATATATATATATATATATATATATATATATATATATATGTATGTATGTATAAGAGCAAGCCGTCTTACCATTAGTAGGCCTCATTGACGAAGCCGGTCTATAAGAGGGGTATAAGGTTACTGCCTATAAAATGGCAGTTTAATGGGTGTCCACTCTCACCCACCGTTTCCTTGACTGGTGGAGGGTCGTTAGCCGAACGGGTAGGACAAGGACTATAATTCTCCCTTCATTATAAGTATAATGATAAATACTAAGTAACTATACACTTATAGATTCCCAATCTTAGTTACTTAGGAAAATGTGAATAAGGTGCTAATCCATGAAATTACACTTTGGACTTTGTTTGAGCTGTTAGTGGAGCATGTGTGGTTAACCGGCACACTAACTGGTTTTAGCAAAGTAGACAAAGGGTTTCTTAAAGTTTATCATAGGCCGGTGGAGCGTGTGTGGTTAACCGGCACATCGGTTGAGTGATAAACATTTAAGAGTACCAAGTAATTTGCATGGTTACTTCACACCTTGTTTTGTCATCCTCGACATCCCAGTCACAAAACCTGAAGGGCACAATAGAGATTGAAACATGCCATTGAAAAGTTCAATGAATCTCAAAAGAATTTAGGAGTTTAAAAAAAAACCAATTAAAACCTAATAAATTATTTCGTTTTTCATGGTAGAAATTGGTGAATCGTCATTCGCCTACCTTCAAATATTTTATAGCTTGGATTACGGCATCCCTCTTCCAAGTTATAAAAGTATTGTGTTGGGTCCTAGCCTTAATATTTCATATTGGGTGTTATATTAAGGACTTTAGATCAACTATCTTGAATATCTCCCAAAAGATGTCTAGTTCAGACATCTATGATCTTCCCAAATCTCTTGGAACTTTACTTCCTCCACCTCCTCCAATTATTCTCCCTAACCCACAAGTTCAAGGTCACTCAAGCCCTATTGGCAAGCAAGGTCTATGTGTGATCGCATCTTGGAGATGAAGTCACATATTGACAAGCCGGGAGAGTTGGGTGTCAAAGTCTTAAGAAAGTTGGATGTTCAATCACTTTCTAAGTCACATAGTGAGTTCCTTTGGGACTACTATGAAACAGACTATGACATGACCCTTAATGATCTTACCTATTTGCTTTGTGCTGCTAAATCAGCTATTATTTGAAGCACTGGTAGAGCAAATTTGATTAGAAGATCAACTCCCCGAACTTCTATGGACTTTGAAAATGGTAACATTAGGACATCTAGAAAAACTTCCTCTTCCCAATGGAAAGGGATCGGCCATAGTCAACTCGGTTGACCAAATGGTAAAGAGAAAGGCAAGTCTGTGATAGTCCAGTACACCATTCCCAAAGAGTCCATATGTTTCTCTTGCCAAAGGAAGGGGCATTGGTTGCGAAGCTGCCTTAACTACCTGAAAGATCTGAGAGAAGGTCTAGTCAAGAAGTTTGACTCTATTTCATGTAAAGCCCACTATCTAACTCTGTTAAGTTTCTATTTTGAGATTCTTGTTACATGATGTGACTGGGTCACATGTTGATGTTTTAAGAATCAAAGAAAAGTGAAGAAACTTAAAGGAAGTGTATGTTGATTCTGATCACAAAGATGGATCTCGATTGCATGGTTCAGTGATAAGAATTTTGAGCTGTTACTTAGGAGTTATGATATATTGCTTAGGAATAGATAACAACAAGTTTTTCATATGCTTTTGCACTGTAAGGATAAGTTTTCCGCAAAGTTTTAAAATTAAAGGATTTTTTGATTTTATTTATTCTAAGTATCCTTACAATGGCATTTGTGAAAAATTGTTGCTTATATGATTCCATTGATAGCAATATTGGAAAACGGATTTGTTTCTTCCATTTGTGGTAGTGTCTAAATTTACCAAATAAGGAAAGATTCTCATCACCCAAGGTTTCAGTTGGATAGAAACTTGGAAATCATGCAAGTTGTATAGTATGATGAATGAGAATTTTCATCTTTGGAAAATTAAGATTAATTCCTTGTTCACATGTATATGTGAGTCAAGTGAAGGACTAAGGGATCGAGTACACATTCTGGTGCACTGGTCAAGTCCACCACAAAAGATCGATAAGACTATTCGTCATGATCTACTAAAGTTTAGTAAATATGGTTATACTTACAAGTTTAAGTATAATTCTGAAACATTGGAAAAGTTTCGATGTATAGCAGAACGAATGAGAAGAATCAAATTAGGCAGAAAGATAAAAGTTTCTCAAATCTAAAAAGATGGGAGAGTACTTTAGTATCAGGTTTTGTGATCATCTTAATGATTTAGAAATCATATCACAATTAGTCCTCTAAGGAAATCTTAGTGCATTCCTATGGCTAAGAAGGGGAATCAAGAATTGCTGAAATGGTTAAATCAAGAAGATGAGTCATACTTCGTTCCAAAACAAGTCTTAGAGTCATACTCCAAGACTGTAAGTTGAGTGACATATCTTAAAGAAAGGTTTAAAACACTTGTCAAATGTAAGAGTAAAAGTGTCATACTCTTGTACATTTGAAATTGGAAGTTGTGATGTTTTGGATAAAACAAAGACCAACTAAGGCCAATGGTGTGAAGTGTTTTTCTTGATTAGAATCCACACTATCTCTTGAATATTTGACAAGAAAGTCTTATATGTCAAGAGGACAGTGGGAGTCTAAAAGATCCTGAAAGTATTTCAAGATCTAATCAAGAGTAAAAACCTGTAGTTTATCACTAGCACACGACGCGAGGTTTATAACCTATCGTGCTGACATATTTCTATTTTTGTGCCCATTCCAGTAAAAGTTGGCTTTGCATATGAGTTCTGAGAGTTCTCAATTGGTTGCATAACAACTTGGAAGCAATGGCAGGCCCTTGTGCTGCCAGGTGGCAAGAAGTTAAGACTGCACAAGTTCAATCCATATGAGTTTGGATTTGTCACTAACCTTGTCTTGTGATTATGGTTTTTGACAAATTCACTTGGATAGGAACACATACACCATAAAATCTAAGTGTCATAAGGTTTCTCTCCGATTCATGAAAATGATGGTGAGGAAACACTTTCACTAAGTAGATTTTAGGTAGATCGCAAGTGTGATATTTGCATTCTCAAAGTCGTTAGTGGAGCGTGTGTGGTTAACCAGCACACTAACATGGACTTGTGAGGAATGGCAAAGGTCTGAACAATTGAGACTATGATTACGACATCCCTTTTCATAGTTCTGAAATTGTTTAGACATACATGTGTGCTATCTAAGGAAAGGTGTATGATTTTGATAAAGTTTTATCAAAGCATCTCGTATCGGAAGTCTGAACTTTGGTAAGAAAGTCCATAAAGTATTGATTTCTAGAAGTAGCTGATTTCTGAGTACATGTCAAAGCTAGTGGGAGCATAAGTGTTATGCTAATAATCATCATGTTAGTGGGAGCATGATAATTATGATAAGTATTGCAAGTTAGCAATGTTAAATATAGAAAAACAAAAGTTTCAATTCGTGAGGTTGCAGGGGTTGAAAAAGTTGTTTTGCTATAATTAAGGGAGAGAAAATTATACTTCATTTCAATTCTAAAAGCTTAGATTGAGGTTTTAATCGTCTTTAGTCAAGGATATATATATATATATATATATATATATATATATATATATATATATATATATATATATATATATATATATGAATTTTATGTTGGAGTGGCTCAACATAAGGAAATTCTATATATGGGTCCATTATTTGCGTTCTAAAATTCGATTATGATTACGGCATCCCTTTTCATAATCTGAATTATGAGAACTTGGCAAATAGACATAGAAATATTATAGCAAAAAAGATTGGTCTAGTATCATGTCTTTATGTGAGACATCATGAATCGTGTCCCATATGCTTCGGATATAGGATCGATTGCATGTGCTATAATATTCATCCTTTCTAAATTTTTTAAATGCTCTGGGCGTTAAAGGGGTAAAATCTAGAATTGGATATGACTAAAATGATTAAGTAATTGTTGAGAACAATCTAAGGTTTACCAAAGATTGGTTGCTCAGGGACAGTTGGAAGTATAGTGTTAAATTTTGGAAGGACCATATTGACATGTTCTGAGAAGAGGCAACTCTTGTTCAGAAATGATAGTCAAAATGGGAATATGGAGTTGCCTCCATAAGTGGATTCAATCTGTGTAAGATTAGAAAAAAACTTAATGCAAGAAGGATATTTCCATGGAGTTGATCTCCATTGGAATACTCTGTAATGTTTGTTGACAAGTCTTTGTGACTTTGTGCATAATCATTACAAGAGGATCAATGCATATAAGTTTAGAATCTAACAGATTTAGGTAAATGGCAGGATTTGGAATTCTTGCATTTGCGGTAAGGAATTGGGATTGTGAAATGAGAATCATTGGAATTATTTTCAATCGATCTATTTCACAGAGTAAAGATCATAGACAAACTTAGTGTGCATACTTGATGTATGGTATAACTAATGTTTAGATAAACATAGTGTGCATACTTGGTGTATGGCATGACTAGTGTTTAGAAAACATAGTGTACATGCTCGGAGCATGGGACAACTATTGTTTTAATTCAAGTATAAAGTTGATAGTTGAAACAGTATACAATGAATAATGGGTAATCAATATGGTGATAAATAAAAGGTGTTTTATTTATATTCATAAGTTCTGAGACCATATTGGATTCGATTATTCTTGTGTTTCATTTTGCATGTTTTGACTTCCAGAATAAACTAGGTCATTCTTCCCGAATGACTAAGTTATTCAAACCATCCACAGTTGGTCATATGTTGGAGGTAGATATGAATCAAGACTGTCATGTGTTGGCTTGTAGAGGTCTAAGATGTTGGACAAAGCGGTGCTACAACACTCATGAGTGCTCATAAGTTCTGAGTATTGGATTCAACCCGCGCTCATTTGAATCACTTCATGGATCTTATCACGAGTGATCATGAGACGATAATATCTTATATTCTTCAAACCTAGAGATATGAGTTGTTACTATGAGTTGGTTGTACATTGATTGCGCGAAAACGCATTGGTAACTCGATGTTATAAAACGTGCCTTTGTGTATGATTCAACAAGTAGTAGAACAAGCCATATGAATCGAATTTTATCCATTCCTTATACCTTCGGGATAAAAGCGATATCTATGGGCCCCTCGATGATTTAGTGATGACAAATGTAAGTGCTCGGCTGGGCCTGGACTGATTTGATTTATTCAATTAGTCAGTCGTCATAAATCGTAAATCGGGAAACAACAAATGGACAGAGAGAATGATTTATAATCCATGTCTCAGTCCATATGATATCTAGAATGGAGGAATAATATGATCCCTTATCTAATGGATAAGTCATTGACAAAGGTCAGAGTTCATTGACAAGGTCAGAGTTCGACAACGACTTTTGAGAGCTACGATTGCCAGTTGGTTCTTGAAGTCATACGCAATAATAGTTTTAGACTTATCCAAGTGGGAGACTGTTGGATTAGTGTCTAAGTCCATAACTATAATTGGTATGTACTTGACCCGACTCGGCATGGTCCATTTGGGTTGCATGGCATCGAAACATTTGGATAGACCGTTTGTGAGGAGAAGACATTTGTGACATATTAATATATTATAAGTTCTAATATATTAATATGAAATCATGTTATTTAATTAGTATTGATCAAGAATTAATTTGGACTTAATTTAGTGATCAAAAAGAGACTAATTAAATATATGGGGATTGATTGTGTAAATCATTCATTCTTATATATGTGGGCTTAGGATCTATGATTCCTTATGTTGGGTTTAACCCATGTGGTGATCCATGGATACTCCATGGAGGTTAAAACCCATGGAGCATAAGGAATGGGTAAAGTCATGGGTTACATGGTGTAACCCTAATGTGCACACTATATAAGGACCCCTTTAGCTCAAGAAATTGGCACTAGTGATACATATATGAGGGCTAGCCGATTTGAGCATGAGTGTCTTCTTATCATGGTTATTCCATGTGTTGGTGATGTTGTGTGAACCATTTGAGGCGTCACACTTGGGGCACTAGGCTCTCGAGCTTCATGGAGTCAAGTTACATCAACAAGGTATGTATTTCTATCTAGTTTATTACCCAAGTATCAATGTTTTGTATGCTAGTTAGGGTAATACCTTGGAATATTCATATTTTAATGTATAATAGAGAAAACATAGATCCAAGGTATTTAGGGTTGCATGTACACTTAGGAGTGTTAGAATGTTCATAACCCAACAATTAGATCTAATGAACCAAAACCCGCGCGGAGCTGAACGTACCCAACTCTGAAACTGATTTTCTGATCGACCTCTGTCCAAGCTAGACTATAAATAGAAATCTATACAACAAGCTGACAAATCCCTCAATAATCGATACTAACCTGTGTGATCCCAACGACTCCTCATCTATTCATTGGCATTCCGAAAGGAAACAATGACTACAACAAGATCTTGACCAAAAACCTCCTGCTGAGAGACCAATCGTGTACCTACGAAACAGCTACATCCGATAGTTGCTTGCTCTGCGCCCCCAAATTGACCAAACTTTGAGCCGAGATCCCATTTACTCGCACCACAGATCCCTATGAACTATTCTTCCAATATCACAAACTCGAACAGATCGATGATCCCTCCAAGCAGAATACCTAGTTCTCCCCCACTTGGGGTTCGAACTACCACCCACTGATGTTAAAACCAAACCATAACTCAAACTGGCTCAACCAGGTACAAACCGACCCTGACTCTAGGAATGCACACCACACTCATGATGATCTTCTAGATAAGGACCAATCAATTCCTAAGAGAATTCTGGATTTTAGCTGAAGACCTCTGAAATTCCCAATCATAAACACTTTAACATTAAGGATTTCATGAAAATGCATACGCAAATACCGACTTACGATCCACAAATACACTTATTGCCTGCAATCCCAACTAATCATAACAATCGTTTCCTTCTTGAGTCCCACGACTTATTGCACAGCCTCGAGCAAAACCCTCGAGACCTCCAAACCACATACTCATCTAGGTTTGTACCATTCCAACCAAACCAATATCTCCACTGAGGCCCAAAACAATAACCATAATCATCCTCATGCCTGAGCGACCATAACCTAAAGAACGACAAATATGGAACTACTGCCACAAATCATGGTATCAAACCATGCTATCCTCCCTAACCAGCCCTTGGAATCCCCGAAACTCTCATTGATTCAGGTATGGATCATGTGCTTCGAGTAGTACGGGCCCAATACTACCTTCCACACCTATCCATACTTTCCTCAAATATCATCTCGGGTCCTCTAAGACCTACCCATGAAAATACTCCCAATACCCGCTCAACAGCGAAACAACCGCACTAAAATACTTCATAGGATCTCCTAGGATTCCCCACTTCCCCTGCCATCAGTTGCTGAAGGACCCCCAATCAATGCCAGCCAACCACTTCATGAACACAATTAAATGCAACAAAACTTAAATAATCTTTTCGACTAAAGGACCTAACCCTACAACGGTTGGACTTAGACAAGAGCTACGCAATAGGGCTAAATCCTTTACTATGAGATTATTTAACCTCCATATCATGTAACTTAATGTATTCATTCGATAGTTATCTCACATCAATGTGAGTCCCACAGAGCACAAAGCAAGCAACATTCAAGCTGTTGAGTTGACTGGCACTAAGACAAAATAAATTAAGGCAGATCGTCATATGAAATTCTTGATCTCTAAATCCCAGCATCAAGGATACACGTTCATCCTTACTTCACTCTCTCAAGAGTGGCTAATAATTCTCACGCTGACCTGCCATGCACTGCACCCACTCATGAAACTTCCACTAACCATGCAACCACTCGTGCATGCTAATCATACATAACGTTGGATCCCATAAACAATCGAATACTTGACTCTACTCTAAGCCCTTAATCAAACAAGAACAGGATGTAAAGCTAAATCAAACATTCCCAAGCTATAAAATCTTTGTTATGTACAACTATGATGCACACACTAAGCAACCACAGTAGTGATATCAATTTCATATAAGAAAGAACCCTAGCCTATCAGGCATCATATAATCAGGCAATTATATATTGCAATTCCCGAAGATCCTTAGCCTATCACTAGCATGCAGTTCTAACATATCATAATATCAAATAACAGTGTGGTAATTTGGGGTCTACTTACTGGCTCTAGCTGATCGTACACCTCACATCCTTTCTTGATTATTTTGAAAACAATTTGAAAAAAAAATCATTTTTACAACCTTTGCAGTTCCTTAGTTTGAGACTGGATTCACACGGGTGTTCCTCCAATTCACTCAAACCAAGGCTCTGATACCAACTTGTAACATCCCAAAAATTTAACAAATTTTTACTTTTTTAAAACAACCCTTTTACTAATAGAAGTGTTTACAAAACCATTGTTTTCAAAACATTAATTAAAATCAGAGTCTCCCAAGATCCAATCAGTCGTAAAACCAAGGATGTGTATAGTCACGTCTTCACCTTTCGACGGTCCTCTGAGGTACCTGAAACCATAAACTAATAACTATAAGCACGAAGCTTAGTGAGTTACCCCCAAAGTACCACCATATAAACATAATAACAAACAACATGCATACAGAGCCTTCAGCCTGACTGGAACGCCGCACCAACCTACAAACTATCTGGAACGCTCATAGAACCTTCAACATGACTGGAACGCCTCACGGGCCTTCAGCCTATCTGGACCATTCTCTGGTCCTTTGGCCTGACTGGTACGCCTCTCAGGCCTGCAGTCTATCCGGTCCGTCCTGGGTCTCTTGGCCTTCAGTCTACGCTGGTCCGCCTTAACCCAACCACACATAACATGTCAACATATACATAACTGAATGACATATAAACCCAATATACCATAACAACATATCGATATAAACATTATCGGGTTTGTTGACTGACAACACAAAGCAGTATAATCTCAACCCACCCACACTACGACGACATATGCAACAGATAAACATATATCTAGAAAACGGATAACAGGCAGATCCACAGATTACTAAGCATATCATCATGCTACATGCCAGGATATCGATCTAACAGATCACTACAACACGGTAACATACTATCATATAACATGATATCTACTCCAATGGGACGGCTTTATGCCTTTTCCCCGTAAGTATAGTGATGAAAACTCACCTTACAGACTGGGCAAAAGTTGATGAGGTCCCGACTCCGAATCTCAGCTCTAACCGTCACTTATCCAACCAAATGGCCAATCACAATCAAAATCCCACAATACCCTTAGGTCAAACTTAGTCAAAGTCAAAGTCAAACTGATCAAATCAACTGAGTAAACTAAGTAAACCCAACCGAGTCAACTCAGCCGAGTCACCACAGAGTGAGTACGTGGGGAGTACTCCAAATGTACGCTAGGCGTACTCGAATGTTGACCACCATCGGGGTGGTTGACCTCGTACGCGATGCGTACTCACGGTACATGGGGCGTACTCCCAAATGCCCGATTCATTCATTAAGAGCTTAATGACTTAAGCTCTCACGTCCATCTTTTAGATCCATGGCTAAACTACCCTCAATAGTCATAAAGTTTCCAACTTTATGACTTTGCATGTCCATTTTGTGCTTAACTTAACTTCTTAATCCATTAAGACCTTCTAAATGATGCATAGAGCAAAACCAACCATTTGGAACTCATTTTTATGACTCAAGACCCTCCCCAAGGTTTGAAAGGACGACTTAATGGGTCAAGAACATGCTATGATCATGAGTCACCATTTTTGGGACCAAAAAGTGACTTAAAAGAGCAAGAATCTAGATCTTCATGATAGAGAGGTAAAGTTGCAAGCTTGATACCTTCAAGATGTTGCAAACCAAGTAGAAATCCCAGATCCAAAGTGTTCTCAACTCCAAGATCTTCTCACCACATTCTTCTTTCTTCAAAACTACTTAAGGCTCAAAAATGGCTCTCTTGCTCTTAGGGTTGCTTGGGGGTCCATATCACAGAAAGAGGTTGGGTAAGAAGAGGATATGAGTCCATAAAGATGCTTAAATATGAGCCAATGCCCTAAAAATTATGGTTTGCATGCTTGACACGTACACCCTGCATACAGATGTACAGCGTACACACATACGCATAACGTACTCCCCCAAAACCCAACTTTACCAAAATACCACAATGACACTTTCACTATTCCATTTACTTAGGGACCAATACGCTATAAATCTCATTATAAGGTTCAACAATGCAAGTGTCTCAAAACCAGATGTTACACATGGTACATAGTTCTTAATCTTCATTTGTAGCGGTTTTTTGTGTTTTTGTGGCTTAAATTCAATAAACATGGATTTGTAATGCTATATGATGATCAACATTTTTTTAAATGCTTTCGTGTATTTTGGGTCATCATTAACAAACATATTTTGTTTATAATTTGAAACATTTTTGTTTAAAATGGTGATATTTTTATCAACAAAGGATATACCTCTTGTTTATTATTTATTAATGTGACAAAACATCACATCTTTATATAATAAAATCATAGGAAAATGAATTATCAAGATAATTAACTTTTCGGTATATTCACATCTGGGTAACTATCTTTTTTTGTATACATCTAGGTAACAAACTTGTTGAAAGTGTTCACATATGACCATTATGACCTGCTATAGTGTTCACATATGACCATTATGACCTGCTGTAGCAGGTTACATCCTAGATGTGAACACTTTCAACAAGTTCGTTACCTAGATATGTACAAAAAAGTAGTTACCCAAATATGAACAAAACGAAAAGTAAGAGTAAATTACACGAATGGTCTCTGTGGTTTGGGTAAGACAGGGACTAAACGCGCAACAAAAATAAATAGTAGGGACCATCCGAGTTAAAAAAATAAGTTAGGGACCAAAAACACAAATTCCTCCAAACCACAGGGACCATTCGTGTAATTTACTCTTACTTTTCGTTTTGTTAATATTTGGGTAATTTTTTTTTTGTACACATTTAGATAACGAACTTGTCAAAAGTGTTCACATCTATGATGTAACCCATGTCATAATGGTCATATATGAACACTTCCAACAAGTTTGTTATCTAGATGTGTACAAAAAAAATATAGTTACCCAAATGTGAACATACTGAAAAGTTAATTACCTTAATAAGTCATTTTCCCTAAAATCATTTATATTGTAACAAAATAATAGCTACTAGGGTAGTATCTTTTAAGAGAATTGAAATTTTAAAGTTTAAAATTCATAAATATTGTACCCACAATACCTAATAAATGACTATTTTTATTTACAGTTTTTGATATAATTTTTTAGTTTTTAACAAAACAAAGAAAAGTCAAACATTATTTTCCAATGACTTCATCTAATCTCCATTATGGGTGGTAACATAAAATAATTAAATACATTAATAAATAATAAAAATTAATATAAAAGCAAAAGAAAAAGAAAGCTGAAACATTTACTTCGTATACAATACAAGAAGGGAGAAGAAGTGAGGGTCATACACACACGCACAAAACACAACTTCTCTCTCTTTCTTTCTCTCTCTCCCCTCGCCATTTTCACCTTCCTTTCCCAACCATTTATTAGATTCCTTCCCATAAGTCTCTTCTTTTTCTTCTTCCATTGGATTATTGTGCAGATGCTCATGTTCTTATGAAACAAAGAACCCATCTAAAAATCCTCTTTTTTTCCCAATAATTTTGCTTTACTTTATGTGGAGTTTTAAAAGAAATTAAGCCCTCTTTTTCTTCTGGGAGTGTTTCTGGGGATTTCTTCAAATCTTCATAAGAACTCATCTAATACCCAGTTGAATTTTATAAATAATATTTCTGGGTTAAAATATTTGTCGAAAAATATGGCTCTTCTTTACAGGGATTAGCTCATTTTCATTTTCATTTTCATTTTTCTTTTTCAATTGGGTATTTATTTTGATTTTGTAAGTTTAAGAGAAAAAACAAAATTGTTCAGAGATGGGGAAGCAAGGACCTTGCTATCACTGTGGTGTTACAAGTGAGTTTTTTCATTTGAAGGAAGTGATTTTTCCCTTTGTTGGTACTTTGATTTACTAAATAAAACTGAGATTTCTTTTGCTGTTTTCTTTGTTTTCTATTTGCTCAGATTAGTTTCTGAGATCGTGCTTGACAATACGCATATGCTCGTTAGGTCTAAAGTTGTATAAAATTACCTGGAAATTTAACAACAATTATTGATAAAATATATGATTGTTATGCTAATTATTGTCTGTTTCTGAGAATTTTTTAAGTTATCATCTGAAATACGATTAATTATTCCAGTCTTTGGCAGCTTCAGATTGCCTTTGAATGTTGAACACGAGAAATGGTAGAAATTTTCAGTCTGATTTATCAGAATTCGATGTTTGACTTCTTGAAAACTTTATTGAAATTACAGAGCAGCCTCCCTTTAAATACCTTCTGGTCTAGACTCTAGTCAATACTTTTATTGCTTGATTTTACTTCAAATTCTAATGTCAACTCCCAATTGAATCCGCTAAATGCACATAACCTGTTTGATAAATTGCCTCTGAATGACTGAACTTGCTTCATTGTTTATATCAAACAACCATTCTATCTGTTTTCCAAATTGAAATTCTATCATTCTTTGTGCAGTTGATAATTCTAACTAATGCACATTCCCTCATCATGAATACACAACATTACTTTGTTACATCTGGTGTTTTAATGAATCATTTAGCTTATTTAAATTCATAAAACGATTTCAAACCAATCATCTTTATTATTGAAGCTATCTGGGATTGTGGGATTGTTTCATTAGCTCTTATAATGGGATATAAGTTTTTTATTATTTTTTTATTTTTTTAATAGTTTTAAAATATTACAGGCACCCCACTGTGGCGAAACGGGCCACCTGACAAGCCTATATTGTGCAACGCGTGTGGGTCCCGTTGGAGAACTAAAGGATCACTTGTAAACTACACTCCACTTCATGCAAGATCTGAGCCTGATGATTTTGAGGATCATAGAGTTTCAAGAGTGAAGACTATATCCATTAAGAACAAAGAGGCAAAACTACTTAAAAGAAAACCGAATTATGACAATGTAGTAGGCGGCGGCACCGCTAGCTTTATGCTAGGCAGCGGTAGTGGTGGTGGTGGTGGTGGTAGTGGCGGTGGTGGTAGTGGTGGGGGGTTTGGATATGATCACCATAACCAAGGTTTTCGCAAAGGCTTTGATGAAGATACAAGCAATAGATCAAGCTCTGGCTCTGCTATATCTAACTCTGATGGCTATATGCAGCTTGGAAGTGCAGATGCTAGTGATTTAACAGGTTTGTTACTTTTTTTTACAAGATTTGTAGTTTTTTTTTTTTTTTTTGTAGAAAACTTATAAAGGTTTGAAAAATTTACAAATTGATTATAAATTGTTATGTATGACATGACATGAACAGACAGTCTTATACTGCGTTTGGTGTGCATTGGACTAGAACTGTGAGACAGATGTCAAATAGGACAAAATTTGCATCTTTTTGTTTCACCCATAAAAAGTGGAACAAGATGGGAGGGTGACTCGCTCTTGATCTCTTGTATGTACAAAAGACGTAAATGCCCTCCTTATCCTCATCATTGAAAATAGCCCTGCAAAGCTTGTTCCATCACACAAATGCAGCCGTAAGGCTGCATTTTTTACACGGGACTAGACAAGCTTTCTAGGGCTATTTTTTATGATGAGGATACGAAGGGCATTTATGTCTTTTGCACAGACAAGAGATCGAGAGCGAGTCACCCTCCCATCTTGTTCCACTTTTTATGGGTGAAACAAAAAGATGCAAATTTTGTCCTATTTGACATCAGTCTCACAGTTCTAGTCCAATGCACACCAAACACAGTACAAGACTGTCTGTTCGTGTCATGTGTCATGTATGGCAAAAAAGTAAAACTTAATTTAAGAGATGTGAAAATGTGTACTTTCAAAGTGATTATTGCATCTTTAAGATTTATGTTTTCACCTTTTTTTCAGGTCCATCTCAATCATCAATAGTGTGGGACACAATGGTACCTTCAAGAAAGAGGACATGCATTAACCGCTTAAAACAATCACCCGTTGAAAAACTCACCAAAGATCTACACACCATTTTACATGAACAACAATCTTATTTTTCTGGATCATCAGAAGAAGATTTAATCTTTGAAAGTGACACTCCAATGGTGTCCGTTGAAATTGGACATGGTAGTGTTCTTATGCGTCACCCAAACTCAACAACTCGTGAAGAAGAATCTGAAGCAAGTTCTCTTTCTGTTGATACTAAAAATGAAGCTTATTCACGCATAACTTCCTTTCCTGTATATAATGTTAACAAAAATGGTAACTTTTCAAGTCGCCCTAAAAACCCCATCACTCAAGATCATGCCAATAGGTAATCTTTAAAATTATTTCAATCTTTTAGACAATTTGAGCATCTTTTTTATAAATTTACTTACTTTTGTTATCGATTATAGGGATAATGACGACAAGTTTCAGATACTCATGAACCATAATTCTCCACTTTGCAAAATAGATCTAAAAGTAAGTTGAATTCCCTAATTTCATGTTTGTTTTACAATATTTTCAATACAAAAAACCAAATATTTATAAATTCAACATCTTGCAGGATGTTATAAACTTTGAGGAGTTCACACATCATATGACGAATGATGAACAACAAAGATTGCTCAAGTATTTAACTCCTGTTGACACTGTTCAATTCCCTGATAGGTTTGCATCTTATCTTGTAAAACTTTAGATTAAAAGTAATATTAAAGTCAATGTAAAAAATTGTAAAAAGCATTTATTGTCAAATTTACAGCCTGAAAAGCATGTTTGATAGCCCACAGTTTAAGGAGAACCTATCTTCCTTCCAGAAGCTTCTGGAAGAAGGGGTTTTTGATCTTTCACTGAAAAATGAAAATGGTAGGAGTTTGAAGAAGCTTGCTCTTTGTAATGCAATGAAATCTGAATGGGTGGAGAAATATAATATGGTCCAGGTTTGAATTTGTATAAAAATGAAAACTTTATGATACCCGTCTTGTAAAAATCGAATCTTTTTGAGTAAATGTTTACTAATTTCATGTTTGTTTTGGTTTTTTGAAGGATACAAAGTGTAAATATGATAATGGAGGATCTGTAGTTGGTGGAGGGCGTAATGGTATGATACCTGGCCATTCTGTAAATATAAAGAGATTGCGAGACGCCCAATTCCAACCGTATCAAGGTTAGATTTGTCTTTTGTGTTTGTTTGTGGATTCCGGCGGAATTGGAATTCGGGATTCCATTCCGTGTGTTGTTTGGTTGCCAAATGGACAGAATTCAATTTCATGCTTTCACCGTTCTAGGGTGGGTGGCAAGAATTCAATTCCATTTTTTCTTTTTTATTAAAAGAACAAAATACCCTCACTACATTGAAACAAATAAAAATAATTAATTGTGAGATTTAAAAAAAAATTCTATTATTGAATGCCATTCCATTTCCTACCAACCAAAACGCTTGATTGATTACAGTTCCTTCATATTCCAATTCCTTTGATTGATTTCACCAACTCTACGGTGGATGAAAGGAATTCAATTCCACTCTTCCTTTTTCTATTAAAAGACCAAACTACCCTTGTTATGAGGAAGTTTTCTAAAAAAGTTTCAATTATTGAATTCCATTCCATTTCCCGTCAACCAAACGCTTGGCATATTCCAATTCCATTACATTCCAATTCCATTACATTCCAATTCCTCTGATAGATTCCATTCCTTCCAAAAACATAACCAAACACCCCCTTATTTCCTTGCTCTTTTCTCACCCTAAATTAAAAGCTCATTATTGTAAGTGATATCTTAAGTTTTTCATTTTGTGGGGTCTCATGTCATCTTTGTTTGTTTTTATATCGAGTAATTGGGACCCATGCCAACAAAACCTATGATTGAATCTTTCAGGACCAAAGACAACAATGAAGAGCCCAAAAAGGACATCAATGAAAGCAAGCTATGAACAACAACAACAAAAGGAGATAATTGACAATGATGCCCCTGGATTCAGTCCAAGAAGCCTATTTGCATTACCACCTGATAACACCTCCCTCATGCTTGATTCCTTCAAATATGCAGATGAAAATTGTGATCAAGATTTATTACTTGATGTCCCTTCACACACATCTTTCCCTCAAGCAGAATTACTCAGGCCAACTTCAACTAGTAGTAGCTCAATATATCAAAACTTTGGTGGGCCCTAACAAAGTTTCTAGGGTTTTATTAGGTGACACTCTTGTGACTTTTTTTTTTCTTACTACTATTACTATGGTAAAAATATCCAAAGACCATTGTAAAACTTTGTAGCCTCTGTATAAGTCCGTTAGCATTGTGGTACTTGAATAACTTGCTATCGTGACTTTGTTGGTTTATATGCTTGGGTGCTACACTACATTTGCAACACGATTTTTTTTTTTTTTTTTTTGCATCAAATCCCAAACATTAAAAGTCTGCAAACTAAGATTTTATCTTTATGCTTGCTTTTTTTTTTTGGCTTTGTTTGGGTTCTTTTTGTATGTGATCATCACAAAAGATTGTAATATAAAAAGGTTAGACTTGATATGCAACTTTGAAATTACTATTATCTAACCTTGTGGGACCCGTTGAAAATTATTGATTAGGTCCTAGGGTTCGTAATCCGTTTGTTGATGTGGAAATTAGGGTTTGGTTTAGTTATGTGTTTGGTTTTGTTTTTATGTGGGTAGGATTTAATTGTGGTGTTGACACCTTTAGAAGATGAATGACTTTTTGTTGCTTGTTTTTTGTATTTTAGTATTGATTAGGTTATACCTAAATATTGTGGAGTTGTTAACTTGTTATGCTGATGTTGTTTTCCAATAATAGGCATATATATAACTTTAATTGGTCATCATCATATTGTCACACATCCTTGTTAATTGGTTTTAGAGTCTTTTTTAAAAATCTTGTATGGATAAAAAGTTGGGTAGATGATGTATGTGTGGAGATCGAAGTATGTGTTGTGTATATAAAGTATGTTCTTTTAGTCTGAATCAACATATTAAATATGAATAAAAAAGGGTTTGGTAAAATGTCTTGGGTAAAAATTATGTTTGGTAAAATGTCTTAGGTAAAAATTATGTTCTTAATGCGTAAAGTTTAAATTGTCTATGTATTAAATCCATCAAGTAAAAACATTCATTTTATCCTATTTGATATAACTCTTGGATACGTGTATTTTTATATATGCCTTTATGCTAAGCTTTTGCTTATCTAGACGACCTTACCATGGGTTCTTTCTTTTCTTCTTTTAGATGCAAGTTTAAAATATTTGATTTTTAAGGTATTATCATCTAAAAAGGAGTTAAGTATCATTAGACCTAATTGCTTTTTTAATCTTATGGTGGAAATATGAGAGTAAGATGGCATATTTGAGTGTTTTGACTATGTGGGAAGCATGTGAATTAGGTTTGAAAGCTAGTGCTCTATTGCTTGATTGATAGTGATGAGATCTTTACCTACAACCATACAAAAGTGATAAAAGGGGAAAAAAAGAGCCCAAAAGCTTTCTTTATATTCATTTTCTATTATATGCAAGCCTATCAATGGACAACTTTACTCAAGAAATAGCTTTTATAGGATCATATGAAACACTAGAGCTAAGTGTAGCCATATATATTTGGCAAAAATTATTTAAGAAATTGTCATGGTGTTCTTGTTTTAATAATATTTCGCCATCATGATGTCAAATCATTACATAGTGGTATATAGTGTTCAACTCTATCGTTTGCATACATACCCTAAAGATGCATATTTTGTTAAAATAGACAACTTAGGTCGGTTTGTGTTGTGGACCTAACACTTGGGTATTAATTATCATATAATAGAGTAGAAAAAAAAGAGATTGTTACAAGAAAAATGAAATCATTGTTAAATATTACTACAAACAAACACACCATCAAATATAGTTTTCAAAATTCATGTTCAAAATTCAAAAACCTATCTCAAAAATAGAACTTTTATCTAAATACATACCTAATACAAAGATATAATAAGTTCTTGAAAAAAATTGCATCATAACAGTTTCTGGGATGCAAGCTTAAATCTTCAAAGCATGATCGGAACTATTTTTGTCTTGAATTTACATCAAAAAATCGAAATTCAAACGGTTCCATTGTTATGTTTAAGCTTATTGATGTTATCTTTATGTTTTTGGGTTCTATCAGACATCATGTAGCTCATACCATCCTGTTGTTCTCTCAGGGACATTTTCACAAACACCCTATGTGCATTGTTCACTGAAGAATTGGTCAACCACACTACAAAAGCTTCTGTTACCCAGTTTTCGATTTCAATCTCATTAATCCCACATCACGCAATTATTAGCCTCCAAATCAAAAACCCGATTCTCTTCCGAAATCCCAAGATAAACCAAAATTCCAAATCCTCTGTTTTACGCGCCTCCCACTCACAACCGTCGCATCTCCTTGACCTCAGCCCCACCGCGGCACTGCCCAACCGTTTCTTTTCCGATCAACAACTTTCGTCTTCTCGGCGGCAGCTGACTGTCAACAGCGGAATTCTAAGAATGAACGCGTCGCTAGGAATTAGGTAAGCAAAAAAATCAGCTATGATTCCGGTTGGGTATGATCGGTGAAGAAAATGGATGTTCTGCGTTTACAGTTTCCGATTATCCGGTTTCTTCTTCTGATATTTTTGACTAATGCTCTCTTTTTTAAAGATCGTTTTTTCCCGCCAAATTTCGTTGGGGTAGTGTCTTCATGAGCAGGTACCTTCCCGCCTTTTATATCGTCATGCAAAAAGCAAAATATAATATTTTCAGTTAGCCCCCTTTATTTACGAAAATGTTACATATGTAGCAAAATTACAAAATGATAACAAAATATCAACAACTTTTTATCTACTTGATACTTAAATTCTTATAATTATAATATATGTATTATATTTGTTTAATCTTCGTTTAATTATTAATATGAATAATCATCAATAGCTTAAATAAATTACAAATTCTCATTATATTGTTTTTTTTTCTTGTGTCACGTTCAAAGTTATCCATTTAGATTTATTAAATTTTTTCCCGTGTTATTAAAATTAGAAAAATTTAAAATTACGATTGAATTTGTTCTTGGTTTGACAAAAATTTAGATTTCATTAGCCCATAAAGCGCTGCTAACCAGGTTCGTTTCTATATATATTATTTAATATGAAACCAAGATATCAATAATTTAGGGGTTTTATTAAAAGAAGCAAAGGAAAATGGACCAGAAACAGATTTTTTCTAAAACCAATCACAATCAATGGCAATTATATTTAGATTTGATTTGGTGAACATAGTAGCTAGTTGTGTGCTTTTTGGCGGATGTTTTATCAACTTATTGAGCGTGTTTGGCAAAACTAGCTGGTAGCGGGTAGCTTGTAGCGTTTTGTTAAACGCTACATGAAGTAGCTTTTGGATTTGGAGCGTTTTGTTTAAACTAAACACTAGAAGCTTGTAGTGTCAAACAAGACTTTCTGTTCAAAACGGAACGGTTTGTCAAACGCTAGAAGCTAGAAGCTCTCAAACGCTCCTAAACGCTCCGTGCTGAATACGTCCATTATATTTTTACTTATCACCTCACGCGACGTCATTTCTTTCCACCTCACAAAATTAATAGAAAACTAGACCAGGAATTCAGTTTTGCGGGGTATGGATTTGGATAGCTCAGATCATTTTTGTCATTTCGTGCTTGTTATCGATAGAAAGGATTACATAGTAATTTGGAGTGAATATAAAGACTGTAACATAATAGTTTTTAAGATAATACATAGAAAAAAACCCTGACCACACCTAATCGTGAAATAGTATAGTCGTGACAATTTCCTGCATGATTAGTTAGTAAATTTGGGCACCCAGACTTGTTCGGGGCCCACAACAAAATAATGTGATTTCTTAACAAATCTTTAAAAGTAAGATGAATTTTTGGATGTTGTGGTGTGTGGCTTTCTATCTTTTGATGCTTTGGTGTTTTGACCTCTGTTCTTTTCCAAATCCTTTTTGAGTTGAAACTTCTTTGCTTAGATCTAGAGGCGGTTTTCTTAACAGGTGGATAATAGCTAAAGGTTAACTTCTTTTCATTTATCCAGATGGTTTGTCTATGTTTGGATTTATGAACATAATCAATATTTTTCTCAAGATTTCGTTTCATTTCAGACTTTTCTTTGTTCTTTTTATTGACAACCGTGGTGTCATCAATCATGACTAACTATAGTTTTTTATCAGGCTTTTTGTTCAGAGGAGTGACAACTGCGGTGCTGTTGCTTTTCGCAGGTTTGGGACTTTGAGTCCTTTTGGGACTGGGTGACCTATTGGTACTTTTGAAAATTTGGTCCCTTTTTAACTTCTATGAAGAGTCAGTTTTGACAAAGGTGTGAGAAGATTTCTCTATCGCATAGTCTTTGACCTTTTGTTCTCAGTAACCTTGAGATTCAACTCAGTTTTCCTTTTCTCGATGCGAGATTTAATTTCAACTTTTAAGGCTTGCTTTGCTTCATCTTTTGGTGACAAAATGCCAGATCTGTTCAACTTATGTCTCTTGCTTTTAAAAAGTTTGGACTTCGGTATGGAACTAGGTGACGAGTCATCAAAACTATAAAGTTCATGATATCTAGAGCATTGTCCAATTTCAAACTTGTCCATTCTTACTCCTTGTGGAAGAGCTTGAATCTTACTGGTTGATTTAACAGAAGTCTTCGGTGAGACTTTTGTTGATTGAGAAGAGTGAGATACCCCAGAGGATGCAGTAGCCATAACTTTAGGGACATCTGCATTGAGAGGTAAGTCGGGTCCTTCTAAGATTATTTCTTCGTCAACACATGATTTTGGGGATATTTTTGGTGCTTCTAAAAAGATTTATTCGTCCACGTCGGATCCTGATCCTGAATATTGTTGGTTCTATATGCTCAATAATGATCAGAAAACGATATTGCTAATAACATATGATCCTATAGGGTCACACCAATAACAAGTAGACACTTGAATTAATATTTTAGTATATGAGTTTGATTCATATTAAAATATCAGAACTCTTGATTTTGTTATTACGTGGTAATAATAATAATAATATAAAAAAAATGTTATTCATAAGTGTATGAATTTTTATAAGTTTGATACTTATATTGTTTAATTACTAAATGATTTAGTCTGTGTGAGATTTATTTATTTAATTTAAAGAGTTAGATTAAATAAATAAAACTAATATATATATATATATATATATATATATATATATATATATATTTGAAAGTCTTTATAAAATATAAAAGCTAGTTTTATAAAATAGAAGACTTGGAGTATTAAAGAGGAGAGAGAATAAGTGTCTGACTAACTTTCCCTCCTCTCTCTCTTCATTTCGTGTGTAATCTCCCAAGACCATCTTTATGGATGGTCCAATGCATGAAGAGGCTTTTATATTAGTCATGATTGACTCTTGCATGTGTGGGATGATTAAAAGAGTGAAAGGCTTTCATTTTTCCATATTCTTAAGCATATGAATGAAATTTTACTCTCACAAACTCTCTCATTATCTGTCTAAGTTGTTAGTTGTTGAAAGAAGAGAATACATACTCTCTTGAACACCAAAAATTCATTTTTGGGTGTTCAAGCTAAAGAGGTTGTAATATCAAGAGTTGAACTAGCATTCATCTAGTATTGGATCTTGTCGGTGGACTTTCTCTAGAGGGATTCTACTTTGAGTTCTTGCCATCATCATCATCATCGTTCAACCTCCCGTGAGCACCAAAGGACAAGAAAGGTTGTTTATCTTATCCTTCTTTGGTTGTTGATTTAAAATCTTGCATGTTCATGTAATGTGATCCTTTGTCGGATTTTATGATGTTCAATTTTTCCTTAAAAGTCTTCCGTTGCAAACTCAAAGTTTTATGTTTTAAACTTAATCTTGAACACCATGTTTCAATCAAGTGGTATAAAAGCCTTCTTTACATGCATGCATAGATTTAATAGATGAAATGAAAATATTTGGTTTTTGGAAGCCATAGATGATTTTCATGCTTGTATGAAAAGTTCATGCATGGCTTCTTTGGCAACATGTAATGCTAGTTTTAAGAGAGAATATGTGATCAAGTTTTTTTTATAACTACATGCATTTGATCACATTAAAGTTGCCTTAAAAAAACAAAATATTATTTGATAATTTGTTTATGATTATATGTGCATAAACAAGCCATGGACCATGTATTGTGTGTTGTTGGACTTTTCGATATGGTTGTGATATTATTTATTTATTCAAATGGTTTGTAATAGTAAATAGGAATTTCTTCAACTTTTGTTGTAAATATTAGATTAGTTTGTAATCTAGTATAAGTGTTTCTAAATGTAACAAGAAATGAAGATGGAGCCATTTTCAAGATCGAAAAGCAATGGAATTTTATTAATTTTAATTACAGCCGAAAAGCAACCTTTTCTGTAAAGTGTTGCATCGTATTAAATGGAGCTGAAGCAACAGCCCTAAACACAACATTTTCTGAAGTGTTGCATATTGCTGGAACGTTTTAGAATTAATAGAGAATTGAACATCTTGGATGAATTGAATGTTTTCGCAAGTGGGAGCTTCAACAACAACATCTCTTGAATATTTTGGTCCCTATTTTCCCTTAGGACAAGGACTTGATATTTCATATATGACTCATATGAAATATCACATAGTTATGGTTTGGTTTATGCACCCCTTTTTGTGTGTGATGATTGTATATTGTTATTTTGCTTGTATGGATGAAAATATGATTTTGCATGACTGACAACCAAATAACTAAACACATATCATCATGGAGTTTGTTATTTTTCAAAACAATAATTTTTATACATAAGATGCTAAAATCGGATTTTCAAATAAAATGGAGTCTTATTTTAAAATCTTAAGGTTTTGAAAATAAGCAAAATTGGTTAAAATAGAGATTTTAAAACTCATGACAAACTCCAAAGTCCAAAATAATAAAAAGGTTATTAAAGGACTAAAATTGGTTCCAAACACACAAACTCAACAGTTAATACAAGATATTAAAAGTTGAAGTAAAATGAACCAATAATGAGAAAATATGATTTTTCTAAAATGTACCATGTATTTTTGAATGCATGCAATATACATGATGCAATATATTTTTTATAAATAGAATTATAAAACATATAAATCCCTTTAAAATGCAAGTCTATGTCTTCCTCATAAAAGAAACTCACTCGTCACTTGCATAGTCCTTGTGGGATAAAGGTCACCTAACCGCTTGCCGCTTGGATATATCTTTTGATGTTCGAGGTAGTTTTGCAATTTCTAGTGGGATAAAGGTCAACTAACCGCTAGTTATGTGCCAATTCTACATGCCTTTTAAGATGGATGACTTTATCGGAAATCTTTTGTGATAAACGTCACCTAAGCATTAGAGACCTGATGCATAGATGAGATCAAACATGCCAATTAACAAAAGGTTTTTAAGGATCCCATACATCTAGGAATTACATTTAGATGTAACTGGTAATCGCTACCTACCTTGTTGAAATAAATAACGGGATAAAGGTCACCTAATCGATTATTTGATTTGCAACGTTGGATCCTAGACTTTGATTAATTAATGTTTATGGAAACAAAAGGGTATTAATTATTAAAGAGTTAAAACATCGAAAATACTAAATGAACTTTGTAAAATTTTGTAGATGGCCCAAAATTCAAACCACCACAACAATTACCTTCGATCACTCCTTGAGAAGGAGAAACTCAACCATACAAATTTTCTCGACTAGCACCGCAATTTGAGAATTGTCCTCATGCAAGGCAAAGAAAGCGTATGCGACTGATGCTCCTATCTCCAACGAGCCTGCTCCTACTCCTAGGGCTCCTTACAACGCTTGTTTGAAACATGTAGATGATTCAATCGAGATTGCGAGTCCTATGCTAGCAACGATGATACTAGACCTCCAGAAGGATCTGAAACATCTCTCAACATATGATATCATCACCCAACTGAATGACATGTTCCAATAGCAAGCGAGGACGGAACACTTTGACATTGTTAGAGCATTACATGGGTGTAAGATGGGAGAAGGACAGAATGTGAGCTCGCATGTACTTAAGATGAAGAGTCATATTGATCATTTGGAGAGACTTGGTTCTCCCATTACCAATGAGTTGGCTACAAAATTGATCCCCAACTCATTACCGAAATCATATGATTCCTTCATCATGAACTACAACATGAATGGTTGGGAAAAACATATATCAGAGTTGCATGAGATGTTGAAAATTGCTGAGAAGAACATTCACATGAAAACTACTCATGTTCTCTCAATAAGGGAAGGAGGAACCAAGAAACCCAAAGCCAAGAACTCAAAGGCTAAGTTTGTCAAGGGTAAGGGAAAAAAGGTTCCCCAAAACCCACAACCTAAGAAGAAGAAGGAGAAGGTGGTCAAAGAAGACACGTGTTTTGAATGTAGTGTCGTTGGCTATTGGAAAAGGAATTGTCCTACCTACCTTGTGGAGTTAAAGAAGAAGAAGGTTGAGGTTGGCACTTCAGGTATCTATGTGATAGACTTAGAACTATTTACTTTTTCATCCAACACATGGGTATTTGATACTGGATTTGGAACTCATATTTGTAATTTGTTACAGGGGTTCATAAGGAGTAGACAACTGAAGACAGGCAAAATCATACTCCACGCGAGAAATGGAGCAAGAGTTCAAGATCAAAGCTTTAAGAGATTATGATTTACTTTTACCTAATGGCATGTATTTGACATTGAATAATGTTTTTTATGTACCTAGATTGACTAGGAATATAATTTCAGTTGCACGTTTGAAACAATCTGGTTTTACTTATCGTTTTTATGTCGATTTTATTTATGTTTATAAGAATGATATATTCTATTTTGAGGCTAGACCTCTTAATGGGATATATGAAGTAAACTTAGATATTTCATTCATCAATAGTTCTATATACCATGCTAACACAAAGAAACTCAAACATGATTTGAGTGACTCTTATCTATGACATTGTCGTCTTGGGCATATAAATAAGAAACGCATGTCCCAACTTCAAAAGAGTGGTATTTTGAAGGAAAATGAGCATGATTCATTTGATACATGTGTGTGACATCCCCAATTTCACGGCCATAAAAGACCGATTTGTTTATGCTTTGTTTTAAAATCAGAGTAATCTTTTAAAGAAAACAGTTGCGGAATTTGTTCCCAAACAAAATATGATAAAACTTTATCAAAACATTTCTCAAAGAGAATGTACTTTTCATTAATAATAAAACCTCGGGATGTCATGTTCCGATACAGACCAAAAAGCATAAACAATACAATTAAACCTTACATCAGTTATTTACAACTACTGGTCTATAATCCAAAATCTCTCGTCGAGTCAACCAACTTATACTCTTGTGCCATTACCTGTAATGCAAAGAAAATTGAGTGGGTCAGGCTTGGGAGTCTGGTGAGCATATAGGGTTTTCGACCCATAATAATATAATTATTATATTCAATCATCAATCAATAAATCAATCAATCAATCCAAATTACCCATCCCCATTATATCCTTTATTTCTTAAGGATTTACCCTAAGAATCAACTATCCTTTATTCATTTAATTCCTAAGGATTGACTGTGACAACCCGGAACTTCTATCTTGTACACTTAGCCAATTCAATCAATGTTAAACTTGTTCTGTTGACTTCTTGTACTGTTTAAGGAACCATTTAAGTGTTCTAAGCTTGGGTACAGTCAAGGTTGAGGTTAGGAATGAATCAGCAAGGCGTATAGTAGCAAAACCGGACCATACACCCCTTTTGGAGGAGTGTGCGGCCGCACACATAGGTGTACGGCCGTACACACCCCCAGGACCACACACCCACCCCTATATAAAGGGTAGACCCATTTCCCTTCATTCCTTTCACTCCTTGGCAGCACACTACTCCTTTTCTCCCAAGATTATTCAATCGCAAACCCTCTCAAGGCCTCAAAAACGTGAGTTTTCCATCACCTAGCTTATCATTCACGAAAGACCACTCTATCTAAGCCTTATGTGTGCAATATTTGTCATGTTTATCGTGTGTGGAAGTGAGTGCGGCCGCACACTCTTCAAATACCCTCCAAAGTGAGAGTTGGAATTCCATATTCGAGTTGGACATGACCCTAGCTTTGCTACACCTTAGAATTGGCATTTTGGACATCATCATGTAAGGTGTACGACCGCACACACCTATGTACGGCCACACACACCCTTGTGCGGTAGCACATTCCTTGTGTGCGGCAGCACACTCCCGTGTGCGACCACACACTCATCCTAGGGCCGCAAACCCACTTCTAGGACCCTTAACTTGCACTACAATTGAGTATAGACCTAGAACACTTCATGGATGCGAGTATGGACCTTTAAAACACCATAAACGCACCTCTCATCATGAGTGTGAGGCTCTACTTCAATACTGTACCCTTAGATGTACATGGATAAATCCTTTTAGTATAACCAGAGTTTCCTGGAGGGAGAGCGTGAAATTTGTGAATAGATCTATTCGGGACTGACAATCCCACACCTGAAATGCTAGCTACACTTAGGCAGGCATGCCTGGGGTGGGCAAATGTCATTTAGCTTAACACCTGAAGAACGTTATAAAGGTTTCTAGGTCATATCAAGCATGGTTATACGACTCGCAAATAAGTATAAACTAACTTTGGTTTACGGACTCTACTCTTCAATTATTTTATTTTGAGTAATAAAACTACTTTCATATATACAAATAGTAATCAGGGATTTCTAAACTTTCATCTTTACCTCTAGGACGGATAACCTGTTTTTAGGGAAAATATGGGATTTTCCCAGGATAACACCGACATTTCTAGAACTGATGGTTTATTTCCTACTAATAACTACTCTTTCAAAACTGCTTTTCATAAGAAAATATGGGATTTTCTTGAGGAACACTTTTCAAAGGGATTCAAAGAACATTTTCCACCAAAAGCTAAATGCTTATGAACTCATTAGCTTTATGTTGATATTCTTTTAAATTGCTTGTATTCTCAGGGAATCAGTAGATAGGTACCTTCCGAGCATTGTGAAGAAGTCGGAGCGAATAAGATTTTGTCTTTATACTTTCCTTATACTTTTGATGTATTCGAATCAGATTTAAAACCGATGTAAACTTATTTAATTTTCATGTATGAAATGTTTGGTTGTGTTTACTATGATTGCTATTATACACTGGTTGTGATGCTAAACATGACGTCCTCCACCCCGTAACGATTCCACCATTCTGGTTTCTGGGTGTGACAGATTGGTATCAGAGCCCTTGTTTATAGCGAACTAAGTATACCGAACCTTACATGGTATACAACTATAAATACTGAGGGGCCTAAGTGCTCTAAACTAAAAGTATACTTTTAAAATATAAGTATTTTTATAAAAAGTATACAAGTATACCTAAGTACCCGAATCAGTGTCATAAGTAGAACGAAACAAAAGTATTTGGATGTTGGGACACTGTGGTTAAACTTGGGCAGTTATGTAATCATGTCTAGGGTCAATATAGCCTGATCAACTATATTCATTCGAGACATGACCAACATGTGCTTGGGAGTGACTGTGGTGTTACAGCAAGCCTAAAACTTACCAAGAACAAAAACATCCAACATAAAATACTATAGGAGTATTTTAGCTAGAGCCAAATTCAGTATATATATCCATTCCAAGTGTTGATACCACTTTCTTTCTTAAGCGATAACTTACTTGCATTAGTAACCTTTCTGTGCTTATCGCTTGGTAGAACACTTTTATTATCAGGATGAGATATATCTTGTTTCATATATCTTGAGGACTTACCATCCTCTTCTTCCTGGTTGTTTCTAGAACAAGATGCCTCCCCGACTAAGACCCATCAGAAGGAACAACAACACCCCGCCACCGCCACCTCTACAATTCGATCCTGCCATGTTCCAGGCAGCAGTTACCGCCGTTGTAACTGCAGCAATGGCACAAGTAAACTCTGGTGGGGTTGGAGGTGGAACCGACCCCCAACGACAAGACGGAAGTCAGGGACATCAAAAGGAGTGTTCCTACAAGGACTTCATGACCGCAAAACCCAAGTCCTTCGACGGAAATGGAGGTGTTATCGTCCTGACTCGATGGTTCGAGAAGATCGAATCCATCTTCGAAATTTGTGCCTGTTCCGAAGCCAACAAGGTGAACTTCGCCGCCTGCACCTTCACCGACAGAGCTTTGACCTGGTGGAATGGTCAAGTCAAAACCCTAACCCTGCTAGTGGCTAATGCCATGGGTTGGGAAAGACTGAAGGAACTCATGCTTGCGGAATACTGCCCGAGGGGCGAGGTGCAAAAGTTGGAGCACGAACTCTGGAACTTGAAGATGAAGGGTTCCGACATTGCTGCCTACACCGCTAGGTTCTGTGATCTGGCTCTCCTCTGTCCGGGAATGGTCACCCCGGAAAGCAAGAAAATAGAGAGGTACATCTAGGGACTGACGGCCCAACCAAAGGAAATGTCTTGGCTGCTAGACCGACTACATTTGAAAGCGCCAAGGATCTGGCGCAAACTCTGATCGATCATGGAGTTGATCTAGATGAGGCAGCAGTGGTCGCCGAGCCACAAAAGGAGAGTGGTGGGAAGAAGAAGAAATTTTGGAACAAACGCAAGGGCCAGTCTCCTCAGGAGCCCTCCAAGAAACAACAAACAGTGGCAGTCCACGCTGTTACTACTCCTGCTACTACTCCAGTTGCTGCTCCAACCACCCAAGCTCCTACTGTTGTTTATGCTGGGAAACTACCTCTACGCAACAAGTGTAACTTTCATCATCACGGACCCTGCCATGATTTGAACTGCAACAGCTGTGGAAAGAAGGGACATACAACTCGATTCTGCAGGACACCATCCCAACCAACCAACCAGACGCCGGGGGCGGGCGCTGGTCAAGCTTGCTATGGATGTGGAGAGGTTGGGCATTTCAAAAGAAACTGCCCCAAGGCGACGACAGGTGGAAATACAGGAAGGGTACTGGCTATGGGCCAGTAGGAAGCGGTCGCTGATCCTACTGTTGTTATGGGTACGTTCCTCCTTGACAACTCTTATGCATGCATTCTTTTCGATTCTGGTGCGGAGAGAAGTTTTGTCATTCATGCATTCAAACATCTACTCAAATGTAAATCCCAACCTTTAACCGAAACATTCACCGTCGAGATGGCTAACGAAAAGAAAGAGAGCACTAACGATATATTCATAGGCTGTACTCTTACCCTAGACGGTCATTCCTTTCCCATTGAACTTATGCCTGTATCCATTAAGAGTTTCGATGTCATTATCGGCATGGATTGGTTAAGCCCCAATTGTGCTGATATCCTTTGCTACGAGAAAGCCATCCGTCTCAATCTTCCCTCTGGTGAAGCCCTCATGATTTACGGTGATAAACCCAGTCCGAACTTTCGTATCATTTCATGCATCAAAGCTCAAAAATATCTGCGGAAGGAGTGCCATGCGTTTCTAGCCCATGTTGTTAATGAGACACAAAAAGTTAAAGATCTCGAGAGCATCCCCGAAGTCTGCAACTTTCCTGATGTCTTCCCCGAAGATATCCCAGGAATTCCTCCCGAGCGTCAAGTCGAGTTTCGTATCGACTTAATCCCCGGAGCTACTCCTATAGCTAAATCTCCCTATCGTTTAGCGCCGGCAGAAATGCAAGAATTATCCAGCCAGCTCAATGAGCTGATCAACAAAGGATTCATAAGGCCGAGTTCCTCACCCTGGGGAGCTCCGATATTATTCGTAAAGAAGAAAGATGGAACTTTCCGGATGTGCATTGACTACCGAGAACTGAACAAGCTGACCATCAAGAACCGTTACCCCTTACCCGGAATCGACGATCTCTTCGACCAACTTCAGGGAGCCAGTTACTTTTCAAAGATAGATCTAAGATCAGGGTACCATCAGTTGTGGGTTCACGAGAATGATGTGCCCAAGACAGCATTCCGAACTCGCTATGGACACTACGAGTTCATAGTGATGCCCTTTGGTCTGACCAACGCACCAGCTATATTCATGGATCTGATGAATCGGGTATGCCGCCCTTTCCTAGACAAGTTCGTGATCGTGTTTATTGACGACATACTTGTCTATTCATGGAGCGAGAATGATCATAAACAGCACTTGAGGCAGGTGCTGGAGACATTAAGGGAGGAGAAGCTATATGCAAAATTCTCAAAAGTGTGAGTTTTGGATCAGGAAGGTAACTTTCCTTGGACACGTGGTTAGCGAGGAAGGCATACACGTGGACCTTTCAAAAATCAAAGCGATTGAGAATTGGTCAGCACCAAAGACACCCACAGAAATCCGCCAATTCTTGGGTCTCGCTGGCTATTATCGCAGGTTTATCCAAAACTTCTCCAAAATCGCTAAGCCCTTGGCACAGAAAGGTGTAACCTTTAGTTGGGGAGAGAAGCAAGACACTGCGTTTGAAACATTGAAGCAGGCCCTATGCATCACACCTATCTTGTCCCTGCCTGAAGGGACGGAAGACTTCATTGTCTACTGTAATGCATCCAATCAGGGCCTAGGCTGTGTGCTCATGCAACGAGGAAAGGTTATCGCCTATGCCTAGAGGCAGTTGAAAACACACGAGGTCAATTACACGGCGCACGACCTAGAGTTGGGAGCGGTGGTCTTTGCGTTAAAGATCTGGAGACACTATCTCTACGGAACCAAGTGCACTATCTTCACCGACCATAAAAGCCTACAACATATCTTTGATCAGAAGGAGTTAAACATCAGACATCGACGATGGGTAGAGCTACTCAGTGACTACGAGTGCGAAATTCGCTACCATCCCGACAAGGCCAATGTGGTAGCGGATGCCCTTAGCCGAAAGGAGTATTCAGGTCGTAGAGTGAAGGCATTGACTATGACCATCCATTACCAATTATCCACACAAATCCGAGAGGCTCAGCTGGAAGCCTTAAAACCAGAAAACATGTCGGATGAAGCCTTGCGAGGAATGGAAAATAACTTAGAGGTCAAGGGAGACGAAGTTTACTATTTCATGGACCGTATCTGGACCCCGAAGTATGGTGGTTACAGAGAAGTTGTCATGAATGAAGCTCACAAGACAAGATACTTCGTTCACCCAGGTTCAGATAAAATGTATCTGGATCTCAAACAACTCTATTGGTGGCCGAACATGAAAGCAGAAATTGCTACCTTCGTGGGCAAGTGCCTGACTTGTGCTAAGGTAAAAGTAGAATATCAAAAGCCATCTGGTTTGCTTCAGCAGCCGGAAATACCTGAGTGGAAGTGGGCAATGATCACCATGGATTTTATCACCAAATTACCCAGATCTCCGAGTGGGCACGACGCCATCTGGGTAATTGTCGATCGGTTGACTAAATCCGCCCACTTCCTGCCAATCAAAGAAAACTTCAAGATGGTGAGACTCACGCGGATCTACATTCGAGAAATAGTTCGCCTTCATGGAGTACCTGTGTCCATTATCTCCGACCGATATAGCAGGTTCACCTCGAGATTTTGGCAATCGCTGCAAAAGGCTCTTGGAACTAAGTTGGATATGAGCACGACTTATCATCCGCAGACAGATAGACAGAGTGAGAGAACGATCCAGACATTGGAGGATATGTTGAGGGTCTGTGTCATCGACTTCGGCATGTCGTGGGACACTCATCTTCCCTTGGTCGAATTTTCCTACAACAACAGCTACCATACCAGCATCAAGGCTGCGCCATTTGAAGCCCTCTATGGCCGTAAGTGCAGATCCCCTCTGTGCTGGGCTGAAGTGGGTGACACGTAGCTAGCCAAGGGTCAGGTCCCTGACAGCACTCTCACTGGTCCTGAGATCATCCGAGATACGACTGAAAAGATCGTACAAATCCGAGAACGACTGAAAGCCTAACGAGATAGACAAAAGAGCTACGCCGATAAGAGACGAAACCCCTTGGAATTCCAGGTTGGTGACTGTGTCCTTTTGAAGGTCTCACCATGGAAAGGCATGATACGTTTCAGAAAACGTGGAAAGCTAAACCCAAGGTACATTGGGCCATTCGAGATCCTTTCTAGGATCGGTCCCGTAGCATACAAACTCCAGTTACCCCGAGAACTCAGCAACGTCCATCCTGTCTTCCACATGTCGAACCTAAAGGAGTGTCTGTCCGACGAGACACTTGTGATTCCTCTCGACGAGATTGATCTGGACGAAAGTCTACGTTTTGTGGAAGAACCTGTTGAAATCATGGACCGAGAAGTCAAACGCACCAAGCAAAGTCGCATCCCGATAGTGATGGTCCGCTGGAATGCCAAGCGGGGTCCTGAATTCACTTGGGAGCGCGAGGATTCGATGAAGCAGAAGTACCCTCATCTCTTTCCAAGTTCATGATTGTACTTTATTCTTGAATTTCGGGACGAAATTCCCTCTAACGGGGGGATGATGTGACAACCCGGAACTTCTATCTTGTACACTTAGCCAATTCAATCAATGTTAAACTTGTTCTGTTGACTTCTTGTACTGTTTAAGGGACCATTTAAGTGTTCTAAGATTGGGTACAGTCAAGGTTGAGGTTAGGAATGAATCAGCAAGGCGTATAGTAGCAAAACCGGACCATACACCCCTTTTGGAGGAGTGTGTGGCCGCACACATAGGTGTACGGCCGTACACACCCACAGGACCACACACCCACCCCTATATAAAGGGTAGACCCCTTTCCCTTTATTCCTTTCACTCCTTGGCAGCACACTACTCTTTTTCTCCCAAGATTCTTCAACCGCAAACCCTCTCAAGGCCTCAAAAACGTGAGTTTTCCATCACCTAGCTTATCATTCACGAAAGACCACTCTATCTAAGCCTTATGTGTGCAATATTCGTCATGTTTTTCGTGTTTGGAAGTGAGTGCGGCCGCACACCCCCATAAGGTGGCCGCACACTCTTCAAATACCCTCCAAAGTGAGAGTTTGACTTCCATATTCGAGTTGGACATGACCCTAGCTTTGCTACACCTTAGAATTGGCATTTTGGACATCATCATGTAGGGTGTATGACCGCACACACCCTTGTGCGGTAGCACATTCATTGTGTGCGGCAGCACACTCCCGTGTGCGACCACACACTCATCCTAGGGCCGCAAACCCGCTTCTAGGACCCTTAACTTGCACTACAATTGAGTATAGACCTAGAACACTTCATGGATGCGGGTATGGACCTTTAAAACACCACAAACGCACCTCTCATCATGAGTGTACGGCCGCACACCCCTTGGGCCGCAAACCCATGGCCGCACACACACCCAAGGTGGCCATACACTCCCCTCATGCAATCCTTTAAGGTCCTAACACTTAGTGCAAGTAGTTCCAAGTCCCTAGAGTGGTTCTCCATCACATCTAGTGGTGAAATACCTTTATTTGACTCCTTTATGTGTCATTACATGTTAATTAGGATCAAATCGTGTTCAAGGCTTCACTTGAACATCCAACTTTCCGTATCGATCCTTCAATCAAACCACTTACCCGAGGTGAGTCCATACCCCTACATTTTCCGTGTTTTTAATGTATTCAGGGGGGGGGGGGGAATACTAGCCAAACTCAAAGTATTTTATTAAGTTTTAAACTTATTAATACAGTCCAACGATTTCCATGTTTAATGACATATTCGGATATTTTATCCCTTTTTGTAATATGTTGAGCATAAGGGAAACTTTTATTTTGGAAATCTAACTTCATAGCTTTTAGAAAGGTTTTTACAAAGCATTTTCCATATCAATTCTAATAAACTATAATGGGTATAGTTTGGGATAACCCTCTAGGCAGTTTTTACCAAATCAGATTTCATGGATGAATATGTATAAACTATGGCAGATTTAGTTTATGTTATATATTTTCTCAGGAGTATAAAGTACAATTGTTCAAGGATAATTATTGTTTTATACTGTTTCTAGTTCGTAAACTAGATTATACAGAATTGTGAGGCTCTACTTCAATACTGTACCCTTAGGTGCACAGGGATAAATCCTTTTAGTATAACCAGAGTCTCCTGGAGGGAGAGCGTGAGATTTGTGAATAGATCTATTCGGGACTGACATCCCACACCTGAACTGCTAGCTACAGTTAGGCATGCATGCCTGGGGTGGACAAATGTCATTTAGCTTAACGCCTGAAGAACGTTATAAAGGTTTCTAGGTCATATCAAGCATGGTTATACGACTCGCAAATAAGTATAAACTAACTTTGGTTTACGGACTTACTCTTCAATTGTTTTATTTTGAGTAATAAAACTACTTTCATATATACAGATAGTAATAAGGGATTTCTAAACTTTCATCTCTACCTTTAGGACGGATAACCTGTTTTTAGGGAAAATATGGGATTTTCCCAGGATAACACCGGCATTTCTAGAACTGATGGTTTATTTCCTACTAATAACTACTCTTTCAAAACTGCTTTTCATAAGAAAATATGGGATTTTCTTGAGGAACACTTTTCAAAGGGATTCAAAGAACATTTTCCACCAAAAACTAAATGCTTATGAACTCATTAGCTTTATGTTGATATTCTTTTAAACTGCTTGTATTCTCAGGGAATCAGTAGATAGGTACCTTCCGAGCATTGTGAAGAAGTCGGAGCGAATAAGATTTTGTCTTTATACTTTCCTTATACTTTTGATGTATTCGAATCAGATTTAAAACCGATGTAAACTTATTTAATTTTCATGTATGCAATGTTTGGTTGTGTTTACTATGATTGCTATTATACACTGGTTGTGATGCTAAACATGACGTCCTCCACCCCGGAACGATTCCGCCATTCTGGTTTCGAGGTGTGACATTGACCTAAGGAATTGACACAAAGTGCACCACTGCCCAGGTCCTCAAATTACAACCGGTAAACACTTAGTTCAACATACTTACCGAACACGTAGTTCTAACACTCCTATTGAACACTCAATTCAAAACATCTGGTGAATACTTAGTTCTAAAACACTTAGTGAACACACTCAGTTCAACAACACCAAGTGAACACATATAGTTCAAAAATACTTAATGAACACAATCCTCTAATGAACACATAGTTCAAAAACACCTGATAAACACATAGTTCAAAACATCTATTAAACACTCAGTTCGAAAATACCTGATGAACACATAAGTTCAAAACATCTAGTGAACACTTAGTTCAAATATACCTGATAAACACATAAGTTCAAAATACTTAATAAACACCTAGTTCAAAAACACATAGTGAACACTTAGTTCAAAATACTTAATGAACACCTAGTTCAAAAACAATGTGATAATAATGTATATCTAAATCCGACAAGACCACTATTATTAATTAACACATACATATCATATTTCTAAAACAATCTATCCCATCTCGTCGATCCCCACATACTCCCTACACAATGATCTTACGAGATCTAGTCTAAGGAATCGATATGAACAACGAACTGACGAAGCTGCTTCGGAAATTCCCTGGCAGCAAACGATGATCAATAAAGACATCAAATGAGCGGAATGGAACAAGTTTCACCATGAACCTCCGTTCGTAAAAAGAACCACAGGACAATTAAGTCAGGGGTAGTTATCTAGATAAAAATGCCTAGTCGTGGTACGAATATCGTGAGGTATTTTACCCCCAGACTCACCTTATCCAACATCAAACTTTGCCTAGCAGTGGTTTGAATATCGTGAGGTATTTTACCCCCAGACTCACCCTATCTGTAACATCCTATTCTGGATAGTTTTGTGATTTAAGGCTCGTGGGCCTTACTCCGAGTATGAGAAGGTTTTGAGGCTTTGAAAGAGAAAGGTTTAGGCCCTTTTGGGATGTGGGTAAGGTAGGTTGTGTGATAAAAGAGTTCGGTTTGTGATTTAGAGCCCAAATGTATTGTTAAAGGCGCTGGTTTGAGCTTTTCATGAATTTTGGATCTGAGTTCGACTGGGCTTCAGGAGGAATAAAGTGATACAAGTGTAGGGCTTCTCGTTACCTTTTCGTGGATATAAGGATCGTCGGAAACGGATATATAACGAAGAAGTTATGGCCTTCAGAAGTTTTGTGGTTTCAGGCTTAGCCGAGTACGCTGGGCGTACACAAAGCGTACGATGGGCGTACTAGTGAAGAAGGAAGTACGCTGGGCGTACTGACCAGGGGTGGTCGCGAATGTTCTTCGGAGTACACTGGGCGTACCATATGTACGCTGGGCGTACGCTGATCAGACTTGAACCCTATTTTAGGGTCTTGGATCCTATTTAAGCTCCTTATCTCATAACCTAACCCTAATATCTTCAGCCTCCATCTCTCTAAACCCTAGAAATCGACCCTAAGCCTCCATTTGAGTGATGCTTGAGCTTTTTGGTGATTTAGTGAAGTTTTGGTGCTTATTGTGGAAGAAGGAGTTCCTTGATGAAGCATTGCTTGGCTTGGAGCTTGTGGATCCAAGCCCTAATCATGTTGATCTAGCTCCAGAAAGCATAAAGTTTGAATCTTGGTGGCTTTCTCATGTGGATCTATTGGGGTGATGACTTGTTATGTTTGGCCTTTGGAGAAGAAGGAGCTTTGAAAGAGAATAGCTTGAGCATCTAGCTTTTCGATCTATGTTCTACTCTTGTTGGTGCATCTTCCAGAGGTATCAACTTTGAAACTTGCTTATTATTGTGCTAGTTTTTGTTTTGGGTCCATTTTAGGGTTTTTGGTCCCAAATCTTGAAGCTTTATGAGTTTGATGAACTCCAGAGTATAATACCTGTCCTTTTAGATGCTTTTAGTCGTTTGGAGTCATAAAAATGAGATCTTGGTCATCAAGATCTCCCCATGCATGAGATATGGGCATTTTTGGAATGAAGAGTGAGTGTATTTGGGTTTGGGACTTTATCAGCCATGCAAAGGCTTAAAGTCATGAACTTTATGGAGTATGGGCCTTTAGGGAGTCCAGATATAAGAGTATAGCTATGGTCTTAACGGATTAAGACCAAGAGAGTGGAAAAAGAAAGTCTGGACGTACACCGAGCGTACACCCAGTACGCCCCGCGTACTGAACAAGTGTCCCCGATGGCCCGATCTGGATTCGTGCGTACGCTGAGCGTACCAAGGGAGGTACGCCGCGCGTAACCTCACTGTGGACTTTTTGGGCTAAGTCTCATTTTGGGCCTTGAGTGTTGGGCCTGGAGTTTGGGCTTGTTGTAATAGAGTTTTGGACCAGAGGAATATATATAAGCGTGCTTTGGGCCCTTGAGTTGGGCTTTCCATGTTAGACTTGAGAGTTGGGTCTCGGGAGAGCCCATTGGTTATTGGGCCTTGGTGGGCCCAATGGGTTTTTGGTTATGGATGGACTGGTTAGTGGACTACCTTTAGACCTAATGAGTGAGAGTTTGGACTTAGTTCCTAATTGAGTTAATTGTGGGTTTGGCTCAGAGATAGAGACCGGTGCGTAGCAGCAGCGTTTATAGGGGCTGTTCATCATCCGAGTTGAGTCTTCTCACTATACTTTACCTAGAGTGGTAATTATGTGTGACCAGAGGGTCTTATTTGCTTACCTGAGTTATGCATTTTATGTGCGATATGTGCTGTGTGCTATATTATGTGATATTTAGACCGGACCGGAGGGTCCAACGAACTGTGCTATATTATGACCGGACCGGAGGGTCCAACGAACTAGAGACCGGAGGGTCCTCACTTAGACCGGACTGGAGGGTCCAACGAGTAGTGAGACCGGAGGGTTCTCACCCAGACCGGACCAGAGGGTCCAACGAGCCATGAGACTGGAGGGTCCCACCGAGACACATCGGACCGGAGGGTCCTACAGAGTTATAGCCTCGAGTGGCTAATATGTGTATGTGGTATTTTGGGGAACTCACTAAGCTTCGTGCTTACTGTGTTATGTTTTATGTGTTTCAGGTTTTTCTCAGGATCGCGGGAAGGCACCGGCTTGATTGTACACACCAGAGAAAGAGTTATGTTTCGAGGATCCTGGATTATTAATCAAACAAACATGGAGTTGCGTTTTGTAAATTAAATAAATGAGATTTTTATAAAATGTGTTATGAGAATTATGTGATTTAAAAATGAAAAATTTGTTTGAAAATTTACGGTGTTACAAGTTGGTATCAGAGCCTTGGTTTGAGGGATTCGGATGCACCTTCGGGTATATCTGGACTCAAACTGAGGATTTGAGAATTTTTTTTTGAAAGAAATGATTTTTCTAAAATGAGCAAGAGTTTCTAAGAGAAAAACGAGGAGGAGCAGTGTGTACAATCAACTAGAGCCCGAACGGTGATTTCCCAAAATACACTTACTTATTTGTGTTATGAGTTATTATTGAGATATTAGTGATGCATGCTAGAAGATAGGCTAGGTATTTCATATTTTAGGGCTAGAGTTGCCTGATTTGTGATGCCTTAGCCTAGGAATTTTGCTATCTGTGATGTGCTGTGAGTATGTGCGGAGTAAGAGTATCCAACAGAGATCTTTTAGAGAGAACTTGAGTAGAGGTGTAATCTAGGAGAGATACCTAGATGAGCATTTGAGGAGCCTACTGAGAGAGTAGTTAGATACCCGCGAGGGGGTAGAGTTGCTTGAGTTTGGTGATACCTTTTTGAGGGAGCAGAGCAAGTGCAGTTGTAACCTAGAGTGGTTTTTTTTCGTGCTGATAGAGATTATTCGTTGCCCGATTGCTGCTTGCTTCGTGCTTTGTGGAACTCTTGATGATGGGAGTCAGCTACTAAATGAATATGACGATATTAAGGAGGTAGATGGCTGGCATCATAAGGAGTTCTTCAGCAGCTGATGGCAGAGAAGTGTGAGAACCTAGGAAGAGCCTAGGGAGTGACCTTTGTCAGATGAGTATGCTGATAGAGGAGAGTATTCGCAGGAGAGTGACCAGGTATGACGGGATTGGCGATTGAGGAGGTTGAGCAGCTACTTAGGAAATCTGGGATAATCCGTGTGGAAAGTATGGGTAGATGTGGCAGGTAGTATGGGCCCGTACTACTGAAAGCAGAGGACCCATACTCGATACAGGAAAATTCCAGAGGTTCTAACTAGCAGACTGAGAGGTGATCACATGGTTCGAGTACCATGATTCGTAGCAGATTGAGAGGTGATAACGTGGTTCGAGTACCATGATTCATGGCGGTTAGTGCTTCTGGTTTTACCAGTTATCATGTTGTGATTGAGTAGTCTGAGATCAGATATGATAGAGTGTGGGGCTAGAGTGTCATGTCGAGTGAGTTTCAATGGAGCATACCTTGAGAGGGAGATTGAGTTAGCTTCCAAGAGATTTTATTGGTGAGGTGCCAGCTGGAGTCGCAAGACTCAAGGATTGAGTAGAGATGATGCATATTGGAGGATCGCGGTCTGAGTTGACCAATCGATCGATAGATGAGGCGTCACCTCCTGTGACAAGAGTTGCGCTGTCCCTGTTTCCTGGGTGAAGCAAAAGGGATAACGAGTTTTTGGTTTCAGAATTTGGAGGTAAACCCCGTGGGGGTAGCTGATGGTGGTGACCTTTTCACTAGAGTAATTGGGCAGTATGTCTGCTGTGAGGTATTTCTTGTATCATGGAGTCATTGTGGGGACTGAGATGGAAGAGACCCAGGAAGGTGCCTTTTTGAGTATGGCATGCTTTTAGCAGCAGTTTCAGGTGGTTCATAGGAATATATCGAGGCGGTGGCCCTCGTTGTTATGTTGTGTATCGACTGTGAGAGTGGGGTCTCGTGCTTTGATGATGATTACCGTGTTGGGAGGTTGATCGAGGAGTCAGAGACGAGGTGCGTGATAGTGCATTATTCCGAACCGAGAGTCAAGGCTAATTCGGAACAGTTGAGGTATCCGACAGTGTGTCGGTTGGAGGCTTCGAGATGTCTAGAGGCAGTCACGTGGGAGGATTCTGAGATTTTGTCTGATTTACGGGATATTTGGAGTTGCTTGGTTTCCATCGGGAAGATCATTAAAGTGATTACATGGTACATTCCAAGAGTCAAGTGTGATATACCTGGTGAAACAGTCCATGGAGTAGATTGTTGGTATGCCAATTGGTGATGGTTCGAACCCTGAGTGGGGGAGAACTGGGTATTATATTGAGAGGATCAGCGATTCGTTCAAGTGCGGTTATAGGATTGGTTATGGAGATATGCGGTATGGACACATGAAACCTGCACATTTGGTGAAAGAGGTGAGGTTCGATGCAAGATGATGTATGTGTATGTGCTTACGAAAGGGTGAGTGAATCCACAACGATTGGCCGTTGATCAGAGAATTTATTGTGGCTAGGGATTTTTTTTCGGTTTGCAAATGTTGAGTTCGAGGCGGTTGGGTCGCTGAGTTCAGGGTGCAATAGCTGAGATTTATGGGTATAGGTATAGATTGTGATCTATACTTCAGGAGGGACAGCAGTTGATTTGTCAACCAACTTCAGAGTCGGTATGAGTAGTTTCACATGGGTGGTGATCAGTAGAGGATGGGGCTTCGGATTTTCGTCAACATGTTTTCAGTCATTGAAGATTCCTCCGTGTTTCAATCTATGAGATGGGAATATTTCGAGGTTTCGAGTTGCTTAAGTGAAAGGGGGTATCGTGGTACTACAAGGAGCCGTAGTACTCACTAGTCAGCGAGGGAGTATCATGATGCTGCGGGGAGCCGTAGTATTCACTGGATAGCGTGAGAGTATCGTGATACTGAGGGGGGCCGTATTATTCACTGGATAGCGAGAGAGTCGTATGATTACGGGGAGCCGTAACATACATGAGTCAGAGAGAGAGAAAGTATGATTACGGGGAGCCGTAATGTACATGAGTAAGAGAGAGGGGGTATCGTAAGACTGCGGGGAGCCACAGCCTTACTAGTCAGAGCGTGACGCAAAGGGGTTCTTAGACTTGGGTAGCCTTGTCAATTGAGTCTTTGGGAACCTGGTGGCCGGACCAGGGGCGAGACTGGGGTCTCCGTGACGGTCGGGAATCGTTCTATATTCCGGGTAGAGGAGGGATTATCGTAATCGGAAGGAATTGGAGAGATGGTGTGTGCATAATTCGCGAATCGCGGGTAGGGGTTGAGTATCGGATTGGAAGTGAGTGGTTCCAATTCTGCTGTTGAATCAGACTCTCGAGCTCGAGTCTGGATCCATTCATGTGTTGTATAGGCGAGATGAGGTTCCGGATTCGTGGATGGGTTTCATTTCGAGGGGAGTATTGACCTTCATCTGATATCTTAGGCCGGAGTGGATCAGTTTCGTTGGTATGGGAAGAACCACGAGACGCATGGAACCAGTGGGTGGTAGACGACAGAGGTCGCAAGCGAGACGATTTCAGATGAGTTGTAGCATTCGCTTGGGGTAAAGCAAACTTCATGACTTGTGTGTCGCGATGAGCCGAGATAGTTATCGTGAGAAGGAAGTCGGTGAGACGTTTTTGGGTTGCAATGAGTAACCTTTGGAGGTTCATCTTTTGGGTCGGGAGCTGACCTGATGCTCAGTGTTGAAGGGGATAATTGAGAGGAAGTTGGGGATTATGTCTATAGATATCAGAGGATGCCTCCAAGTGAGCGTGATCTTTTCTTGTGTTTGAGCTTTGGGGTTCTTTCCTTCCGATGAGTCCTGAAAGCTGTTCAGGCGGTGGGTCCTTAGGGGATTATGACCTTTCCGTTCCTTTCGAGTTGCGATCGGGATCGATTAGATAATCAGAGTTGGAAGAGTGTTCTTAGGGTCTTTTAGCCGATGGGCGATTAGCAGGATGATGTTTTGTGAGGGTGGTCTGGCAGGGAGATAGACCACTAGAGTTTCAAGTTCCGAAGAGTCAGATCGAGTATCGCAGTGGCAGTTGGGTCTGTCCTTCTTCAGGGTCGGGAGTTTATGTTGGGTTTAGGTGTTTTTGGAAGCGATTGTTGTATGATATGAGTTCCTTTCGGTGGTGCGTATCGGATTATTGGGTTCGACCTATGCGTTGATAAGGAGCGATTTCGAGGGCGAAATCTAATTCAAGTGGGGGAGAATTGTAACATCCTGTTCTGGATAGCTTTGTGATTTAAGGCTCGTGGGCCTTACTCCGAGTATGATAAGGTTCTGAGGCTTTGAAAGAGAAAGTTTTAGGCCCTTTTGGGATGTGGGTAAGGTAGGTTGTGTGATAAAAGAGTTCAGTTTGTGCTTTAGAGCCCAAAGGTATTGTTAAAGGCTCTGGTTTGAGCTTTTCATGAATTTTGGATCTGAGTTCGAGTGGGCTTCAGGAGGAATAAAGTTGATAGAAGTGTAGGGCTTCTCGTTACCTTTTCGTGGATATAAGGATCGTCGGAAACGGATATATAATGAAGAAGTTATTGCCTTCAGAAGTTTTGTGGTTTCAGGCTTAGCTGAGTACGCTGGGCGTACTAGTGAAGAAGGAAGTACGCTGGGCGTACTTTGGAGTATGCTGGGCGTACCGACCAGGGGTGGTCGCGAATGTTCTTCGGAGTACGCTGGGCGTACCATATGTACGCTGGGCGTACGCTGATCAGACCTGAACCCTATTTTAGGGTCTTGGATCCTATTTAAGCTCCTTATCTCATAACCTAACCCTAATATCTTCAGCCTCCATCTCTCTAAACCCTAGAAATCGACCCTAAGCCTCCATTTGAGTGATTCTTGAGCTTTTTGGTGATTTAGTGAAGTTTTGGTGCTTATTGTGGAAGAAGGAGTTCCTTGAGGATGCTTGGCTTGGAGCTTGTGCATCCGAGCCCTAATCATGTTGATCTAGCTCCAGAAAGCATAAAGTTTGAATCTTGGTGGCTTTCTCATGTGGATCTATTGGGGTGATGACTTGTTATGTTTGGCCTTTGGAGAAGAAGGAGCTTTGAAAGAGAATAGCTTGAGCATCTAGCTTTTCGATCTATGTTCTACTCTTGTTTGTGCATCTTCCAGAGGTATCAAGTTTGAAACTTGCTTATTATTGTGCTAGTTTTTGTTTTGGGTCCATTTTAGGGTTTTTGGTCCCAAAGCTTGAATCTTTATGAGTTTGATGAACACCAGAGTATAATACCTGTCCTTTTAGATGCTTTTAGTCGTTTGGAGTCATAAAAATGAGATCTTGGTCATCAAGATCTCTCCATGCATGAGATATGGGCATTTTTGGAATGTAGAGTGAGTGTATTTGGGTTTGGGACTTTATCAGCCATGCAAAGGCTTAAAGTCATGAACTTTATGGAGTATGGGCCTTTAGGGAGTCCAGATCTGAGAGTATAGCTATGGTCTTAACAGATTAAGACCAAGAGAGTGGAAAAAGAAAGTCTGGACGTACACCGAGCGTACACCCAGTACGCCCCGCGTACTGAACAAGTGTCCCCGATGGCCCGATATGGATTCGTGCGTACGCTGAGCGTACCAAGGGAGGTACGCTGCGCGTAACCTCACTGTTGACTTTTTGGGCTAAGTCTCATTTTGGGCCTTGAGTGTTGGGCTTGGAGTTTGGGCTTGTTGCAATAGAGTTTTGGACCAGAGGAATATATATATATATAAGCGTGCTTTGGGCCCTTGAGTTGGGCTTTCCATGTTAGACTTGAGAGTTGGGCCTCGGGAGAGCCCATTGGTTATTGGGCCTTGGTGGGCCCAATGGGTTTTTGGTTATGGATGGACTGGTTAGTAGACTACCTTTAGACCTAATGAGTGAGAGTTTGGACTTAGTTCCTAATTGAGTTAATTGTGGGTTTGGCTCAGAGATAGAGACCGGTGCGTAGCAGCAGCGTTTATAGGGGATGTTCATCATCCGAGGTGAGTCTTCTCACTATACTTTACCTAGAGTGGTACTTATGTGCTTATGTGCTTGCCTGAGTTATGCATTTTATGTGTGATATGTGTTGTGTGCTATATTATGTGATATTTAGACCGGACCGGAGGGTCCAACGAACTGTGCTATATTATGACCGGACCGGAGGGTCCAACGAACTAGAGACCGGAGGGTCCTCACTTAGACCGGACCGGAGGGTCCAACGAGTAGTGAGACCGGAGGGTTCTCACCCAGACCGGACCAGAGGGTCCAACGAGCCATGGGACTGGAGGGTCCCACCTAGACACATCGGACCGGAGGGTCCTACAGAGTTATAGCCTCGAGTGTCTAATATGTGTGTGGTATTTTGGGGAACTCACTAAGCTTCGTGCTTACCGTGTTATGTGTAATGTGTTATGTGTTATGTGTTTCAGGTTTTTCTCAGGATCGAGGGAAGGTACCGGCTTGATTGTACACACCAGAGAAAGAGTTATGTTTCGAGGATCCTGGATTATTAATCAAACAAACATGGAGTTGCGTTTTGTAAATTAAATAAATGAGATTTTTATAAAATGTGTTATGAGAATTATGTGATTTAAAAATGAAAAATTTGTTTGAAAATTTATGGTGTTACACTATCCAGCAATATAACACCAGGCATACCTATTAGTGGTCTATTACCGACACAATTTATTAGGCAGTCTACGAAGTTCCCTCAATTACTTCGTGAAAAGAAACGCTGACATATGAAGCTCGTCCGATCACTTCATAAAAGAAACGATGACTCCAAAGCTCTTTCAAAATAAAAAGTATGGGGAAATACTAATAGAGTACTCCCTTACGCTCCCGTAACCGACACACAATAGTGTCAAAAAGACTTGGTACATGATAGTACTTCTGGCACATTATAGTACTCTGGTATGCGTAGGACTCGTACCCGAGAACATAATAATACCCCGGTGCAAGCAGCACCAAAGACTCAGGGCTTTGAAAAGGACTTCGTACATAAAATGTACTTCTGTACGTAGGACGTACTCCACCAATCATCGATCTCACCACACACGTACTCTTAATAAGAGGCTACCCAATGTCCAAACTTAATTGAACTAAACATCCTTTTTTAAGTCGTAACCCATCACTAGGCAAACCTACAAAGCTTATAATCAATTTTCGATACTATCTCCGTTTAGGCAACGCTAACTAGTGTATACTTAACACAGAGTTTTAAGTAATAATACCATTTATACACATCTTCACACATATTGAACCGTAACTGGTTCGCACGTTGTATATCATCAAATATATATCTAGCACATATATCGGGAAATAACAATTATTTCACATACATATATATTTAATACTTTAATCAATACTTGTATTAGAATCATGTTCATAAAAGGGACTATGCACATGATACCTTATCGGATGAACACATAGTTCAAAAATACGTAATCCGTACTCCCGGATCTAAAATTTACCTCCTTACCTAATCCATATTCCCGGATCGGGTATGTCTAATCCATCTTAATAAACAAACAATATATATACACATAGTACGTATTTTATAAGATACTTCATATCTATGTGTAAGATGAAAGTGACTATACACTCACCTGATAAGATGATTATCGGACAGCACTATGGCTCTTCAAGCAGTATTCTTCGGTGAAACTGTGATCTCTTCACACACCGAGCTTCTCGTGGGAAGAGCTTCAGCTCGAAACTCTTTTCTTCTCGGGATCTTCGGAGCGTCGGGACTCACTTCGGGTCCCGGGATGATATCGGGGCTTCGGGAGGGCTTCCAGAAGGCTTAGAGAGGGTATATAGAGTGAGAGAGTAAGAAAATAGCAACCTAAACCGGCTGCCCTTCGATTCTATTTATAGGGCTGATTTTTCGATTTTCACATCGTGAACCCTTATTTCACGTCGTGGGCTTGGTCAGGCATAGGTTTCATCAGTCCACTTGCTCTATCAGGCTCAAGAAGGCTCCAGAAGTCAGTTCACGTCGTGAATACTGTTTTCACGTCGTGGTCTCTGACACAACTTTGGGGTTCGCGCCCCGAACTTCAGAAATTCATATCTTTTGCATACGAGTTCCGTTTTCGACGTTCTTTATATCGACGCGTAGGTGAGATTATGATCTACAACTCTTGTTTAGACTCCGTCGGCTAATTTTGACTTTAATTTTTATTATATTTATTTTTAGTAGGCCGGGACAGGAAAACTCCGTTATAAACTCATAACTTCTTCATCCGACGTCCGTTTTCATCTGTCTTTTTACCGTTGCACTACTATCGACGAGATCTTCAATTCTCGTTTAGATTGTTTCGGCTAGAAACCACTCGATCTCATATTCGAACTTTGGGCTGCATACCGCTAAGTCGAAACTTCGAAAAATCATAACTTTCTCATACGAAGTCAGATTTAGCCGTTCTTTTTATGCACGCTCTCGGTTCAACGTATTCTACGAATTTTGCTTAGATCACTAAGGCTAAATATCGCTCTATCGTAAATTCACTATTTACGTCACACAATGTCGTACCGGTTCTGTCGCGAAACTTCGACAGGTCATAACTTCTTCGTTATAACTCGAATTTCAGCATTCTTTATATTTTCGGAAACCTTGCCACGACCACTACAACTTAGTTAAGATTATTCATTCTAAATAATATTTTATCAAAAAGTCATTTTTGATGCTTATCGTCTCTAAATTGACTAGCCCGGATCTACGGCCGTTACAATGTGAGTCTTGTTTAGGTAGAAAGATGAATAAGGCTCCTTTCACTGGTTCAAGTAAAAGATTTAAGGATTTGTTAGGAATCATATATACTGATGTATGCAGTCCTTTCAAGACCATGTACAGAAATGGTGAAAGATACTTCATCGCCTTCACTGACGACTTGAGTAGTTATGGTTATGTTTATTTGATGAAACATAAACACGAAGCATTTGAAATGTTCAAACTATTTCAAAGTGAAGTTGAAAATCAACTCAATAAAACTGTAACGTCCCAAAAATTTAGATTTAAAAATTTAGTTTTTTAGACTAGTAAAACCATTATCCAAAACCATATCATAAAACCATAGTGAATCACAGTGTATCAGTAAACATCCAAATACATCAGAGTCATCTAATATGCGGAACAATGTGGTGTGTGCAATGTAGTCATCCTGAGCCCTTCCTTTTCAAAACAAAAGTACCTGAAACAGAACTGAAAACCTTAAGCGCAAAGCTTAGTGAGTTCCCCAAAGCACTACATACCATACATATCAAACATATAATGGGCCACAACACTGACGCCAGTCATCGGGCCCCGCCCAACATTGATCCCCACTTGGTAAACAAATCTGTCAATCATCGGGCCCTGCCCGGTATACATATAAACATATAAACACATAACACATGCAATAATCACAAAGATAAATAACATACAGAATGGTCATCGGGCCCTGCCCGGTAAACATATAAACATATAACATATGCAACAGTCACGCAGACATCTAGCATCATAAACATAACAAACCATGGGCCGACATTGGTGCCTTCGACCCGCTAAACACAGCGACGAAACTCACCTTAAGCCGTTGAATCTTTCATTAAAATCTCGGTCTGCTGATCCATATAATCCATGCGTGCTAGCACCATCATATAATATCCAATTAATAATTGGATCTCAACCCATAATCAATAATCTAAATTACTTATCCAATTTCCGGTGTAAAAGACCATTTTACCCTTTTCTTACTTGTCCCAAAACCAAGGCCCAACCCATTTGCTCAAAAAGCCCAATATCCTAAATGGCATCCCAAGGCCCAATATGGCCCAACTTCCTAATTAGGCCCCAAAACCATCATGGACCTAATTCCAAGAAAGCCCATATTCTATCCATGGCCCAAAGTCAGAAGTCCAATGGCCCAACAAGGCACAAACCCTATAAGGCCCAAAATAGACATCCTGGGGAGTACGCCTTGCGTACCAGAAACGTACGCCCTGCATACTCACCCATGAAGCACAATGTACAAGCTGTTATTGTGTGATACTGATAGTACGCTGAGCGTACTCCTATGTACACCCAACGTACTCATCAAATGCCAAAAATCCATATTAAGTTCTTATTAGGTTAAGTCAAGTTGTCTAAACACAGATCTGGTCCCTAGAAAAGGTCTTAAACTATAAAGTTGCTAACTTTACTCCCTTGCATGCCTTAATGGGACCCAAAACCCATTTTTATCCCTCTAAACCCATAATATGAACACCAGACTTAATCAAGACTCACCCAAACTCATCAAGATGACATGTTTATGCACCCACAACCTCAGAAGTGATAAGAGCCAACATTCTAAGCTCTTGGAGTAGCTCATACTCACAAAGATGACTCTAAGGAAAAAAATAAACCCAAAACATACCCTGGGCTAGATCTAACACATAGAGTCAACAAATTAGAAACTTTATACCTCCTGGAAGTTGATGAAGATGATTAGAGAATGGATCCACAAGCTCCAAGACAAGAAATGCTTCCAACAAGAACCCCTTCTTCTCCATGGCACACCAAAATCACACCAAAAACCTCAAAATGCTCAAATAGAAGCTAAGGTTTTGAATCTAGGGTTTAATGAGATGGAGGCTGAAGATAAGAGGGGTTGGAGTGGAGTTAAGATTAGGGATGAGCAGTTTGTCCCAAATCCCGATCCCGTACCGGTACCATACCGAAACCGGTACCAAACCGTACCGAATTTGAAAATATGGGATGGTACTCGGTACTCCAAATACATGAAATTTGGGATTAGGTACTACCAGTACCGGTACTAGTACCAAAAACCGGTACCATTCCCGGTACCGGTACCAGTGATGTTAATTCGGTTCGGTACTCGGGATTGACTTTCGATAAAATTTGGTTTTCGGAAAATCGGGAACGGTACGGGTCGGTACCGGTTCCGTCCCATGCTCATTCCTAGTTAAGATAATTAAATATGGTCCAAACCTAAATTAGGGTTTGCATGAGACTGGAGTATACCCAACGTACTCCTGGTACGAGTACGCCCAACATACACCAAGTGATCCCACGATTCTTCTGCCTAGTACGCCCAACATACTCCCTATTTACGCCCATCATACTAGGCTTAGCCTTAAACCCACCAACTTCCAAAGGCCATAACATCTTCGTTCTAAGTCCGATTTCGACAATCCTTATATCCACAAAAAGGTAATGAGAAGCTCTACACTTTTATCAACTCCCCCTTTCCATAAAATTTCCAAACTAAAATCTAAAATTCATAAAAGGTCTGAACTATCACTTTACCGATATACTCTTGGACTCCAAAACACAAACCGAACTCCCAGATCCTATAACCTACATTATACACACTTAAAGGGGTCTATGTCTCTTTCCCAAAGGACGTAAGCCTTAGGATAACCGGTCTTCGGGTCATGACCCTGAATTATGAAACGATTCGAATCATGGTGTTACAAAAACCAATAAAGTCCCTTGTTCTGATAGAGGAGGATAATATCTAAGTGATGAATTCTTAACTCATCTAGAGAGTCATGGAATTATCTCACAAATCACTCCACCTAGAACACCACAACATAATTGTGTGTCTGAGAGGACGAATCGAACCCTACTTGATATGGTTAGATCAATGATGAGTAGAAGCGCTCTCCCTTTAACCTTTTGAAGTTATGCCTTGCTAACAACACCCTTTATCTTGAATATCGTTCCAACCAAGAAAGTAGACAAAACACCTTATGAGATTTAGCATTGGAAGGTTCCATCATTATCTTACTTAGGGTGTGGGGATGTGAAGCTTATGTAAGACAAGAAGCTTCTAGCAAACTAGATCCCAGATGTACTAAGTGCATTTTTATGGGATATCCTAAAGATTGTATAGGATATTACTTCTACAATCCTAGCGAAAATAAAGTATTTATTGCTTACTAAGAAAGCAAGTTTCTAATGGATGAAGCAAGTCGGAGGCATGTGGAACTTGAGGAAGAACCACAATCTAATGCACAAGAGGTTGGCACTAGTACCCAACAAGAAGTTATTGAACCTGAAAAAGTCATTGATCACGAACTTAACGAAACACAATGTGTTTGCAGATATGGTATAGTTCGTGTAGAACAAGAGATATATGGATTTCTCATTCATGAGATTTTTCTTGCGGATTCCGATGATCCCATTAACCACTGGAATGCTATGTCAGATTATGAATCCCAAAAATTGCTAGAATCCATGAACACTGAGATGCAATCCATGCATGAAAATCAAGTATGGGACTTGGTTGGTCTTCCTCCAAATAGTGAGACAATAGGGATTAAGTGAGGTTTCAAGAAGAAAATTGAAATGGATGGAAATATACACACTTACAAAGCCAAATTTGTGGCGAAAGGTTATACACAAACTCATGGTATTGACTATGAGGAAACCTTCTCTCCAGTGGCTATGATCAAGTCTATAAGGATAATATTTGCCATAGAAGCATATTATGATTATGAGATATGGCAAATGGATGTCAAAACAACTTTTCTATATAGACCCTTGTCATAAGATGTCTATATGGCTCAGCCTGAGTGTTTGTTGACCCAAAGTATCCTAACAAAGTGTGTAAGCTTAAAAGATCCATTTATGGGTTAAAGAAAGCATCTCGAAGCTGGAACATTCGTTTCAATGAGTAAATCAAAGAATATGGTTTTATCAGAAATGAAGATGAACAGTATGTTTATAAGAAAACTAGTGGGAGCAATGTCATATTCCTAGTTCTATATGTAGATGACATATTGCTTATTGGAAATGACATTCCTTCTTTGAAAGGAGTTAAAACATGGCTTGAAAAATGTTTCTCAATAAAAGATTTGGATGAAGCAACTTATATTTTTGGCATAAAGATCTGTAGAGATAGATCAAGGAGACTTATAGGTTTAAGTCAAAGTTCATACATTGGCAAAATTTTGAAAAGGTTCAAGATGGAGAATTCTAAAATAGGATTCTTACCAATACTACATGGAACTATATTGAGCTCGTCTCAATGTCCTAGCACAAAAGATAAGCTAGCAATAATGAATGGCATCCCATATACTTCTGCAATTGGATCCATCATGTATGTCATGTTGTGCACGAGACCGAATATATCGTATGCTTTGAGAATGTCAAGTAGATACCAACAAAATCCGGGAGAAGGTCATTGGATTGTTGTTAAGAACATTCTAAAGTACTTACGAAGAACTAAAGAAATGTTCCTCGTCTATGGAGGTGTGGAAGAATATCTTAGGTGGTGTTTGTTTTTTGTCCGCAGATCTTCCTGGCCTCTTCTGTCTGCGCGACGCAGACCACGCGCAGACATTAGCCTTCGCAGACTGTTTGTCTTTTTGAAGACTACAGACCTAAAAACGTCTGCGCGCCCTCTTCTTGGCGCAGATGTGAACCATAGTCTTCTAACATCTTCTAGCTTAAAAAAACACATATACTTTATTTTTTTTAATTTATATTTATTCCAACTTTATTAGTGATAAACAATTTGAAAAAAAAGTTACAATACTTAAAAGAAAAAAAGTTCGACGACACAAACGTGATATTTTTGACAAATTTATAAATAAAAGTTTATTACAATAATGGTCGTTGAAGTTGTTATATATATATATATATATATATATATATATATATATATATATATATATATATATATATATATTCTTATATTTTTTTGTGCCAAATTTTATAAAACATTATTTAATAAAACATCGTCAATTTCTTACAAAAAATATTTATGGCATGTTTTTAATTGATTTAATTGAAAAAATCGAAGTTTATTTCTATTCATTTATATATCAAATTCTTTGATTCCTAATTACAATGTTTAGGCATAATTTTACGACCAAAATTGTTGGTTTTTTTCAAATATATACGTTAATTTGTACCATTTTTATTTTCACTTTTTATACAATAATACTAAACGTTGATTTAGATTTGTTAATTATTTATAACAAAGTCATAAATATATTAAAAAATCACTTTCTAGTTTAAAAAAAATCAGTTTATTTAGATTTTAGTTTATTTTAGTAGCCTGCAGATGTTAAAAAAACAAACAATCTTCTTTTTTTAGACTGCAGACGTTTGGTCCACCTCTTCTGCTGCAGAGGTCTACAGATGTGGTCCGCAGACTGCAGATATTTTGCCTCAGAAAAAACAAACAACACCTTAGTGTAAAGTGTTACACTGATGCTAGTTTCCAAACATGTGTAGATGATTCTAAATCGCAATATGGGTTTGTATTTATTATGAATGGAGGGGAAATTTATTGGAAGAGCACCAATCAAAGCGTAGTCGCACAATCTACTACAAAGTCAGAATACATTGCCGCTTCGGAAGCAACACAAGAATCAGTATGGATGAAGAAATTCATTGAAGATTTAGGGGTTGTTCCTTCCATTCAGGATCCACTAGAGACATTTTGTGATAATGAGGGTGTCATCGCTTTAGCTAAGGAAACCAGATCACATAAGAAAACCAGGCACATACAACGGAGATTCAACTACATTAGAAATATAGTTGAAGAGGGTGATGTTTTTATTCGTAAAGTTCATACAGATCAAAAAGTGGCGAACCCATTCACGAAGCCACTACCACCAGTGAAGCATGAGCATCATGCTAGAACTATGGGTCTTCATTATTCTAGTGAATGGATTTGATTTTGGATTTAGTGTTTGGATGATTGGAACATTGTAAGCAACAATTATGTAATGAATATTATATATGGAGATATGATACTTTCATTAATATTTGTTGTGTTCTATATTAGCATGTTTAATCCTTGAATAATACTAATTATTATAAAGGGTCCATAGTCAATCATATTTGTGGGAAAAATATGAATTGGATTGGTTGAATTTAACAAGATGAAATTTGCCAAAAGGATTGCAACCAAGTTCATAGATACTTGCTCGGGAACAAGTATTAGACATGACCCGCTTCAAGATTACTTCATGGATCGTCATCATAAGTGATTATTGAACAATGTAGTATCTTTGTATCCTTAGACCTGAGATACATATTAGGGACTCAAGTGTGAGGAGTATTATGCTTTAATATGGTTCTTCCATGCTCTTTAACCAGGAAGTCATAAGGCCATCATTAGGTATAATATGATCTATATAAAAGGCATATGTAGTCAAAGTGGGACTTGTTCCTCTTATATGTTGAGAGTGAGACATCTAAGGCGCCTGAATAAAGTTAAACACCAAATGAGAATGATTGTGATCCATGTCTCATTTTTAAAATGATGTCCGTAACAAAGGGATAACTGATACGTCACCTAGTCACATCAATTGAAGTTCTGGGCTTTTGGGAATTGAATGTTGTTGAATGACACTTCGTCAAGTGTTGTTGGGGGAAGTGAAATGTTGCTAGACATTCACCACTGTCTATATCCTTGTATGATTCTATCTTGCGCAAGTGGGAGATTGTTGGTTCTATATGCTCAAGAATGATCATAAAACTATATTGCTAATAACATATGATCCTATAGGATCACACCAATAACAAGTATACACTTGAATTAATATTTTAGTATATGAGTTTGATTCGTATTAAAATATTATAACTCTTGATTTTGTTATTACATGGTAATAATAATAATAAAAAAAATGTAATTCATAAGTGTATGAATTATTATAAGTTTTGTACTTATATTGTTTAATTATTAAATGATTTAGTTTGTGTGAGATTTATTTATTTAATTTAAAGAGTTAGATTAAATAAATAAAACTAACAAATATATGTTTATATATTTGAAAGTCTTTATAAAATATAAAAGCTAGTTTTATAAAATAGAAGACTTGGAGTATTTAAGAGGAGAGAGAATGAGTGTTTGACTACCTTTCCCTCCTCCTCCTCTCTCTTCATTTTGTGTGTAATCTCCCAAGACCATCTTTATAGATGGTCCAATGCATGAAGAGACTTTTATATTAGTCATGATTGACTCTTGCATGTGTGGGATGATTAAAAGAGTGAAAGGCTTTCATTTTTCCATATGCTTAAGCATATGAAATTTTACTCTCACAAACTCTCTCATTCTCCCTCTCTAAGTTGTTAGTTGTTGAAAGAAGAGAATACATACTCTCTTGAACACCAAAAATTCGTTTTTGGGTGTTCAAGCTCAAGAGGTTGTATTATCAAGATTTGAACTAGCATTCATCTAGTGTTGGAGCTTGTTGGTGGACTTTCTCTAGAGGGATTCTACTTTGAGTTCTTGCCATCATTGTGACAACCCATAATTTCTATCTTGTAAAAGTCAAACTTGGTCAACTAAAGTAAAACATATCAATCAAAGGTCAAACTTATTTCTTTATTTATCTTAATATAGTTAGATTAAGGAGCTAAAAGTGTATGAAACTTACATATATGAGTGTTAGGGTTTATGGAGGAAAGTCATTTGGAACCGAGGACCGCAAATGAGCCTTCGGGCCGTGAACGAGCTTTTGGGCCGTGAACAGCCTTCGGGCCATGAACCCTCGGTTTGCGGCCGTGAAATCCCCTCCTATATATATAAATGTTAGCTGATTTTACCTCACTTCTTCCCTCTCTAACCACAAACATAAGGCTTTTCTCCCAAGGATCTTCAACCGAAAACACCTTCCTCTCAACTATCATCCTTTTCCTTTGAATCTTCTTAAAGATATTGCTAAGGATCCTCTAGTGTTCTTAAATCTTTAAGATTCTTGGGCCGTAAACTCAAGAACATCGAGTGTTCTTGGGTCGTGAACCCTTGCATCCTCACCATTTGTCAAGAACATCAAGCCGTGAACCCAAGATCATCAAGATCTTTGGGCCGTGAACACTTGCATCATCATCATTTCACAAATAACACCAAGAACGCACACTAGAGTGTGGGTCGTGATCTCCTTCCAGCCTTCCCTTTTCGACCCTAGCACCCTCTTTTGTAAGTTAATCTTGCAATTCAATCCGTTTCCTTGCTATATTTATGATTATGATCACTAAATGTATACATATATATGTCTTAATATTCTAAATAGGACTCGTTTGTGCTTCGGGACTTCACCCGTGAAACTTATCATCCTATATCGAACATTCAATCGAATCACTCACATAAGGTGAGTTCATACCCCTACAAATTACAGTTTTAAATGCTTTTAAATGATTTTAGGGGGAGAATACAAGTAGAACACAATATAAATGTGATAAACCACTTACATGTGAAAACGTCGAACAAAAGGATTTCTTATACTCAAACGTTTGTTGAAACCATTTTAAAACTATTTTAGACTACTGTGTATTATCAAAATCGTATTCATTTATATATTTATGTATAAGTATGCTTTAACGGACTTAGGACTATTACTAAATACCTTGACTCATGTTCCTTGTTTGGTTGTGGGCTTAGGGTAGGATCACTAGTCCGACTGTCGGCTAAATTATAGTTATACTTGCTAAATATATACATGAATATTAAACTCCATTTTTAAAGTACATACTAAACTCAGTTGCATACATTAGGCAAATGAGTCTTTTCTTCAAATCAGTAACAGTTCAAACAAACATACTAGTAAACTATAATAGGTATAGTTTAGGGGATAACTACATACTATTTCTAGATCAGAGAAACATGCATGAGTCAATATATACATACTATTACTATTCATTTACAAGAACAAGAAGGAACATAGATACTATAACAAGAACAGGAAGGAACATACATACTATAACAAGAACAAGATAACTAAAATGTGAGATACTATTTCATGGCATAACAATATCCTTTCTATGTCACGTTTTATAACCAGAGTCTCCTGGAGGGAGAGCGTGAGTTTGTGTATAGATCTATACTGGATTGATAATCTTACACCTTGCTGCTAGCTACAGTAGCACCTGCAAGTCTACGGGTGACAAATGTCATATCATTTTCGATGCCTGAAGAACGTCGTGTTTTATACTAGTCAATCAAGCATGGTTATAACCTTATCACATTTTAACCTTAAATTAACCAGTTTGGTTACAAGTTAGTTAATGCATCGGTAGTGTATTTTATACAACACTACTGTAAATCTTCATTTTCCATTTACATTCATACAGTGATATTCTCACATGAGAAATGCATACTATTTTTCGAGTAAAGATAGTTACTTATATGGAAAAACATACATTTATACTATTTCAAGTACAAACATACATTTTACACTTTATTCAAGAGAACAGAGCATACAAACAGTTGATTCTTGGTAGAAGACTACTTTTCATTTAAGGAAGAAAATATATGATTTTCTAGAAATTATACAAACATTTTCACTATACATATACAAACATATTCATGAAACAAATGCAAACACTTGACACAAAAATACTTATGCACTCACTCAACTTTTATGTTGATACTCTCTTTCAAAATAACTTGTATTATCAGGTCACCAGTAGACAGGTACTCTGGACCAGGTTTTGAGAAGACGAAGCATGTTCAAGACTCATCTTTTATTTTGTTATATTTTTGGTGTCTTACAACTATACACAGAACACACATGTATTAACTATTATATTAATGCAATGGATGTTGTTGCTTGCTTTACTATTGTGCATTGTTATGATACTGTACATGACGTCCTCCGCCCCCGAACGTTTCCGCCGTTCTCGGTTTGGGGGTGTGACAGATTGGTATCAGAGCATTGTTTATAGTGAACTAAGTATATCAACGCATAAAAGATATAAAACTATAAACACATCGGAATTAAAACACTCTGACCAAGAGTTTATACTTTTTAAATAATAAAATATTTTACTAAAGTATACATACATGCATTCATACTAAAATCAGTGTCATACTAGAGCAGAACAAAAGTATTGCGGTTGTTGAACAACACAAGTAGGCTTGGGGACATATAATCAGGTCTGGGATGGATATAGCCTAATCAACTATATCTACCCGAGAAGTGATTAACATGTGCATAGGAATGGTTGTGGTGTTGCAACAAGTCTAAAAACTTACCAACTCTACTACAATGAAACTGTAGAATAGAACGTAAACTTAAAATACTATAGGAGTATTTTGCTGTACTATATTTACTTATGTGAAAACTAAAAAGGTCTTTACTAGTAGGTCAATAATTGCTAAGTGGATACGCTAAGGTTATATGTGACTAAGGTGTTATAGACTTAGAATTTGTGATATTCGCTTTACTTCCTGTTCCTTGTTTGGTTGTGGTCTTAGAGTTGGGTCACTTATTCGAAGGTCTATTCTATCTTGGTTATATATAACTGGTATGCACTACGCAAGTATTGAAGTAACTGGTAAGGATCATCCTATAATTATCTATAGTGATACATTTATTTATATGTCTCTTACACCCCTTTTCTCGCTTAGATAACATGGCTAGATTTCATCTACCTGGCGACCCGTACTTTCCCGATCAAGGGAACGGTGGATGGCTTGAAGCTGAACCCGAAGAAGAGAACCCGATGGTCCCAGTAGAAGAAGAGCCCGAGGAGAATTCTGAGGAAGAGAACGAAGATGATGAACAGGAAGACTCAGACTCAGAACCCGAGGTCTATGATCCACCCCAAGTTGCTCAAAATCCTAACCCTCGTCAGGATTTTCAAGGCCCGACGCCTCTTTGGGCTGTAAACTTGGGAAGGTGGAGCCATGAACAGGGACAACCACCTCCTTACAATGGAGACCGAAGCTTCTACAACTTGAATGAGGGGGGCTCAGCAGACAGAGTCCTTCCTATCTTGGTTCGTCGTGTTGCTCGCAATGCTGAGCAAAGAAGGGCAACCATCGACAAAGTCATGGAGATCAGGGCTAACTTAGGAGTCAACACAGTTCGTCTCCGCCACCTGACCGATGACTAGGAGTTAACCAGGACTCACACTGACGCCCTACATATTGAACTGAATGCTTGCTAATCCGAAGTTAGGGATCTTCGACAGAACCAAGTGGTATTGCAAAGGCGTGTGTGTGAAACAGAACAACAGCTGGCTGGATCTAGGGCAGAATCTAGCACCAACCAGAACAACACTCCTCGTGAGTAGAGCCAACTTTACTCACTTTTTGGATATAGATTAAGTCTACTTTTAGACTCTAGTATTATTTTCCTGTTTGTATCTAGACCTTGAACTTTCAGTGTCATTAGGTCGTTATGCTGTCAAGTTTTTCCCTATATTGGTATTTGTAGACCTATTACAAGGTCAAATTTTCATGAACTCCTTACATCTATAATACCAATGATATTGACAGGAATCTAATCCTCTTGGAAAATCCTTATCCAAATCCTTTCATCTTTCAAATGATAAAACTCCATTGCAAACGATTCATTAATTACATGTTGAACTATGGAGCGTTAGATCAAGGATCACTCTCATTATTCTCACTATTGAATGCTTACTATTATCTTCATCTTTGTAAACTTACAGTTGAAAGATGCCTCCTCGTAGATAAACTGGACGCAATCCTCCGATAACTCCAACTCAACCACCACCTCCTCCACAATACGATCCTGCAGTTTTTCAAGTTGCAATGACCGCAGCTGTAACGGTAGCCTTGACTCAAATAAACGCTAGCGGTACTAGCGGAGGTGGAACGGGTGCTAACTCGACACAAGGTGATAGTCATGGGCACCCTAGGGAGTGTTCATACAAGGACTTCACCAACTGCAAACCCAAAGCCTTTAATGGCAGCGGTGGAATTATCACTCTATCGCAATGGATAAAGAAAACGGAGTCTATCTTCGAGATTTGCTCTTGCCCGGAAGGAAGCAAAGTAAAATTTGCTGCCTGCACCTTCTCGGACAGAGCCCTCACATGGTGGAATGGCCATGTCAAGTCACTTACTCTCATAGTCGCTAACGCGATGGGCTGGGAAACATTGAAGGACCTTATGACAGAGGAATACTGCCCGAGGGGCGAAGTTCAGAAACTTGAACAAGAACTTTGGAGCCTAACCATGAAAGGCTCAGACATAGTAGCCTACACTGCTAGGTTCAGTGATCTGGTGGCTCTATTTCCGGGGATGGTACCCCTGAGGGCAAGAAGATTGAGAGGTACATCTGGGGACTGGTACCTCTATTTCAGGGGAATGTATTGTCTTCTAACCCCACTACATTTGACAGTGCCAAACGATTGGCACAGAGACTCATTGACCATGGAGTCCGCACACCAACAACAACCCCTGCCGTCCCAGAACCAACCAAAACAACCAAAAAAAGAGGAAGTTTTGGGACAGGAAGAAGAACAACTCAACGCAGAACTCTACCAAGAAACAACAGATTGTGGCTGTTTGTGACATCTCCATTTTCACGGCCAGAAAAGAGCGATTTTTTATGCTTTGTTTGAAAATCAGAGTAACATTTTACATAAAAGTGTTGCGGAATTTGTTCCCGAAATAAAAATATGATAAAGATTTATCAAAGCATTTCCGTAGAAATGTATTTCAGTAAAAAGACTCGGGATGTCATGTTCGATTCAGATCAAAAGCATAAACAGTACAATATAAGCCTTACTACATTATTTCATATCTACAGGCCTATATCCGCAATCCGTCATCCAAAACATCACATCTATGCTCGAGCGCAACTACCTGTAATACATGAAACTGAGCGGGCCAGGCTTGGGAGCCTGGTGAGCACATATGGTTTTCAACCCACAATAAATAAGTTATTTAATTTCATCAACCAATAATAACCCGATTAGCCGTTCCCGTTAGCCTCACTTTACGTCCCTAAACACCTATCATAAGGGACCTAGCCTAAGGATCATCATCGAGATGGACACTACTGCTAGGCGGATTCCTCGGCAATAAATGTCCTTAAGGCAACCATGAGGGGGATGGAGTACACCGGTGAACACATTGTTCACAAACACCTACAGGTTGTGTGCCTGCTAGCGTTCCACTGGACTGTCTAGAAGAGTCCGTAGTCGTCATCCATACTCCGCTAGATGACAGAATCAACAGCAACAACATCGAGGCCTCTCATCATTTTATCACACATCGTCTATTACATCTACCCATGTTTTACCCCAACATTTTTGTAGATATAAAATACATATACAGTTTAAATCATTTAAAACATGTATAGAAATCGTTCATCCAGCATAGATAGCAAGTATTCAGATAATATGCACACATAGCACGTAATTTATATAAAATACTTCATATCTATGTGTAAGATGAGAGTAACTATGCACTCACTTGATAGGTGGTGACTCGGTACTCGGACAACACTTAGTTACTCTTAAAACAATTTTCCCTTGATAAAACCTAGTATCATTACCACTAGGGTTTAGTTTAATATTCACCGAGACTAATTAATAGTCTAGATTTATCATTAATTCAGAGTCTACTTCATGATCTATCAAGTAAGGAACAACCAGGTATGATCATATCGGAGGTAGGGTCCGTTTGGTATACGAAGTATACTATTTGGAAATCCCACTTTAAACACCTCACTAAATCACAGCCTAGACATCATTCTCGTAAGTAGATCAATCGGTATAACAACTTTTAATTACTGATAAATCTTATTTATAAGTTCATAATAACGACATTATATTAAAATAAAAGCTATATTTAAAATAGCGTAGGCGTAGCTCACTTACAACGGGTTTTATAGAAAACCGGGTTTCGCTTGGAGCAGCGGTTCTGAGCCGAAAGCTCTTCTTCTCGGAGCTTCCCGGTGCTTCGGAACTTGCTTCTAACACCTTGGAGGTGATAGGGAATAACCTTGAAGGTTTGGGGGTATTTGGGAGGAAAGAAGTGGAGGGTTGTGAAGAATATGGGAGATTTGCGCCTCTATTTATAGGCTGCCAGCGCCGAGTACGCTGAGCGTACTAAAAATTTACGCTGAGCGTAATGGATTTTTAAGGGTTACGCTGAGCGTACTTAAAATTAGGCTGGGCGTAATGTGCCACGTGTCACCATCTGGTGGCTAGCCTTGGGGAGGAAGCAACCGCTGTGATCGCGCCACGTCACCCAAACTTGCACAGCACCCTCCCGACTTAGAAAAATCATAACTCTCGCATACAAGCTCCGTTTTTAATGTTATTTATATCCACGCGTAGGTCCGATCATAATCTACAACTTTTGTTTAGACTATGTCGGCTAATTCTCGACTGTCACACCCCCAGCCATCGGCGGAAACACCGGGTAGTGTAACGTTGTTCTTCGTATCACAGTTATATAACATACATTGAACAGTACTAAAGAAAATACATACCTTTATTGATAACTGAAAGTTACATAACTGTTTTTCTAGAACCTATTACATAATATCCGACTATGGCATACTTCTTAATGAACAGAAAGGTAATAGTAAAACTTCTTCTGTTTGAATACATACCAGCTTTTCAAGTTCCTGAAAACACATGCATTTTAAAATACGTCAACATAAAGTTGGTGAGTCCACAGGTTTTGACTCCATAAAATAATACATTTTCCACATTCAAAAGTATAGTTTTTGAAAGTATCATTTTGACTCTCCAACATTTAGTATGTATATTAGGTATAATAGTTTACTTATCAATTAAGTGTTATACCTAAACATTCCTTAGTCCTAAGGTATAAGTAGGGGAAACTTATACTTAACATTAATACTTGTATACGACAAAGTATAATGTTTCTAACAATTTGCTACCATGAGCCTGTAACCGCTGCTATGACATAATACCTCTGATAGAACACACTCATGATTTACCATGAGAAACAAACACACTCATGATTTACCATGAGAAACAACACCGTACGCTTCATCGACGCCGGAACAATAACAAATAAAAGGATAGTTCATCACTTGCTTTTGGTTGACTGTAGCTAACAGTCACAAGTGGGGTGGTCAACCCGTATACTAATTATACATGACTTCCTCGCTCACACGGGATTAACGGTTACAGTTCAGAGGATTTCCACTAAGATCCCCAATCTTAGTTGATGAATACAATTACTCATGTAGACTTTGACGGCTTCCTATAGCTCTAACAACAAAAGCATCTTTATGTCTAAAACCCTAAGTTACTAGACTATGCTTTTAAACAGTACTCCTAACTTCATAATATTTAGGCAGTATAACAGCTATATCTTGAAGTAAAACCAGGTTTTATCTTGACCTAAAACCAATAATAACAACATATAACGTTCCTAGTTTTATCTTGACATAAAACTATCAATAACAATACCAAGTTTTATCTTAACATAAACTAACAATAACAACGTATAACATATCCAGTTTTATCTTGACATAAAACTATTAATAGCAACATACTTTATAACTTAACATATAAATCTTCCGAATATATTCGGAACTATATCGCACACAACATATATATAGAATCTTAAGTATAACTCAAGATCTACATTAGTAAATTAACATACTGATAAGTTGATAATAGTTGTATATATTCAAAATATTATATTTAGAACAACTATACCCCGGCTATTATAACTATATACTATCATATAGACATAATAATAACATATATATAATATCTAGCATGCGTTTTCCCCCGAAATATTAGAAAGTGGGGCCGTGAAACTCACCCTAGTAGCGTGATTTTATGTTATCTAAGCAAAAACGGTCAACGTACGAGGTCGTCGGGGCTCGGGATGCAAGAGGGCCTCAACAAAGGAGAGAAAGGGAAGAAGTTTAGGTGTAAGAATGGCTGAAGTCGGACCTGCTATTTATAGTAATGATTTTAGAACCTCACGTCGTGAGTTTTATAAGGCTCACGTCGTGAGTCCTGCATGTTCATCCCGTAGACTTGCCATTTGCGTCCCTAGCTTCGGAAGGTGGCCATGTGACTCCTCACGTCGTGAAAAACTCCTTGTTCACGTCGTGAGTTTGGATCTTATCCCCTCGCAGCCTCGTCACACCTTCTAGATCCGAAATGTGGCGGTTTGAGTCCTCACGTCGTGAGTTTTTATGCTCACGTCGTGAGTTCAGTCAAATTAGGGTTTCTGACAGCAATATCTTCGGAAGGCCATAACTTTTGCATACGAACTCCGTTTTTGACTTTCTTTATATCCACGCGTAGGTATTTACGAGTACTACAACTCTCTTTTAGACTTAAATAGCTAATTCTAAGTCTATTTTAAATTCCTCTTATTATAGAGATTTATAGTGTTTGGTTTATCATAACTTCTTCATGCGAAGTCAGATTCAAACATTCTCTATATTTTTGGAATCGTATGGACATATACTTTGAGTTGTATCATCAAGAAGGTTTATATTTGTATTAGAATTTATCATGAACTACATAACACTCTTACCACATTACTAGTTTAACATAATCACATTACATGATTGGCATAATCACATGTGATTGTCTATTGACCTATTTTGACTAGTGTTACATTCTCCCCCCGTTAGAATAATTTTGTCCCGAAATTTATCTTATGGATGAGGTTTCGTTAAACAGTTGGGGGTATTTTTCTTTCATCCAATCTTCACGTTCCCAAGTAAATTCAGGTCCTTGCAAAGAGTTCCATCGAACTTTCACTATGGGAATACGACTTTGCTTTAATCGTTTGACTTCTCGATCCATAATCTCAACAGGTTCTTCTACAAAGTCGAGTTTCGTATTGACTTGTATCTCTTCGAGAGGTATAACAAGAGTGTCATCAGATAGACATCTTTTGAGGTTTGATATGTGAAAAACATCGTGCACATTTCTTAGTTCTTGAGGCAACTTGAGTTGGTATGCGACAGAACCAATTCTTGCCAGAATTTCAAAAGGTCCTATATATCGTGGGTTTAGTTTGCCTCGTTTCCCGAATCGAATTACACCTTTCTAAGGAGAGACTTTCAACATTACTTTATCTCCAACTTGGAATTCTAAAGGCTTACGTCTTACGTCAGCATAGCTCTTTTGACGATCACGTGCAGCCTTTAACCGATCCTTAATTTGCACGATCTTTTCAGTTGTCTTGTGGATTATTTCTGGTCCAGTACGTAAGGTATCGCCTGTATGTTCTCTGGCCATCTGCGTATCTCCAACTTCTGCCCAACACACTGGGAAACGACATTTTCGTCCATAAAGAGCCTCAAATGGTGCAGCCTTGATGCTGGTGTGATGACTATTGTTGTAGGAAAACTCAATTAACGGTAAATGAGTATCCCACACATTTCCAAAGTCTATTACACAGGCTCGAAGCATATCTTCTAAAGTCTGAATGGTTCTCTCACTCTGACCATCAGTCTGTGGATGGTAAGCGGTACTCATGTCTAGACGTGTTCCTAAGGATTTTTGTAGAGATTGCCAAAATCGTGAAGTAAATCTACTAACTCGGTCAGAAATAATAGAATTTGGAACTCCATGCAATCTGACAATTTCCTTAAGATAAACTCTAGTCAGCTTCTCCATCTTGTCGTTCTCCTTAATTGGTAAGAAATGGGCGGACTTAGTCAACCTATCGACTATCACCCAAATAGTGTAGGACCCACTAGGAGTTTTAGGTAACTTAGTGATGAAGTCCATTGATATCTGCTCCCATTTCCATTCAGGTATTTCCGGTTGTTGAAGTAAACCTGAAGGCTTTTGATGTTCTGCCTTTACTCTAGAACAAGTCAAACATTTGCTCACATAAGTAGCAATTTCAGCCTTCATGTTTGGCTACCAATAATGTACTTTTAAATCTAAGTACATTTTGTTAGAACCTGGATGCACGGAATATCTGGACTTGTGGGCTTCTTCTAAGACCAAGTCCCTGACTCCACCGAACCTAGGCGTCCAAACTCGGTTCATAAAGTATTGTATTCCGTCATTTTTCGTATAAGTTGCTTTTCCATTCCTCGCAAAGCTTCGTTCTTAATGTTTTCTTCTTTTAGAGCCTCAAGCTGAGCTTCTCTAATTTATGCGGTAAAGTTAGAATGGATAGTTATAGTTAATGCTCGTACTCGTCGGGGTTTAATATATTCTTTCCGGCTCAAGGCATCTGCTACCACGTTTGCCTTTCCGGGATGATAACGAATCTCACATTCGTAATCATTCAACAATTCAACCCATCTTCTTTGTCTCATATTAAGATCTTTTTGGTCGAAGATGTGTTGGAGACTCTTGTGGTCGGTAAAAATAGTACACTTAGTACCGTATAAGTAATGTCTCCAAATTTTTAGTGCAAAAATTACAGCTCCCAATTCAAGATCATGGGTAGTGTAATTATTCTCATGCATCTTAAGTTGTCGTGATGCATAGGCGATAACTTTTCCTCTTTGCATCAACACACATCCCAATCCTTGATTTGACGCGTCGCAGTATACAACGAAATCTTCTGTTCCATCTGGAAGGGATAGGATTGGTGCACTACACAACATTTGCTTCAGTTTCTGAAAAGCAGCTTCTTGTTTGTCTTCCCATTTGAACTTCGTATTCTTTTGGGTTAGTGTTGTAAGTGGCTTGGCTATTTTGGAGAAATTCTCTATGAATCTACGGTAATAGCCAGCAAGTCCTAGGAATTGACGCACCTCTGTTGGCGTCTTTGGTGCTTCCCAATTCCTGATTGCTTCAACTTTGGATGGGTCAACATGAATTCCTTCGTTGCTAACTACATGACCTAAAAATTGTACTTCTCTAATCCAAAACTCACATTTGGAGAATTTAGCGTACAACTTTTCTTTTCTTAGTAGTTCAAAGATTATTTGCAGGTGTTGACCATGTTCTTCCTTGGTTCGTGAATATATCAATATATCATCGATAAATACGATCACGAATTTATCCAAGTATGGTTTGCAAACACGATTCATGAGATCCATAAACACTGCTGGGGCATTGGTTAATCCAAAAGACATAACTAAGAACTCATAATGACCATAACGTGTTCTAAATGCTATTTTTGGAATGTCATCTTCTTGTACTATGAGTTGATGGTATCCTGATCTAAGATCTATCTTTGAGTAGTAGCTGGATCCTTGCAGTTGATTGAATAAATCATCAATTCTCGGAAGTGGATAACGATTCTTGATCGTTAGCTTGTTTAGCTCCCGATAATCAATACACATTCGAAAGGATCCGTCCTTCTTCTTGACAAACAAGATTGGTGCTCCCCAAGGTGAAAAGCTTGGTCGGATAAAGCCTTTGTCAAGAAGTTCTTGTAGTTGGCTAGACAATTCTTGCATTTCAGATGGAGCCAACCGATAAGGAGATTTCGCTACGGGGGTTGCTCCTGGAATTAAGTCGATTCGAAACTCGACTTGTCGGACGGGAGGTATTCCAGGTAGATCTTTAGGAAACACGTCAGGGAAATCACATACTTGAGGTATGTCCTTGATTTCTTTTGTCTTTCTCTTCCTATCTACAATGTGGGCTAAGAATGCGCTATATTCTTATGTAGATATTTCTGGGTCTTAGTACAAGAGATGACTTTGAGGTTCTTCCCAGATTTATCACCATAGATAATCAGGGCTTCGCCGTTTGGTAAGGGTAGTCGTATGGCTTTCTCATGACATAGAATTTCAGCGCGGTGTGAAGATAACCAATCCATGCCAGTTATGACATCAAAACTACCGATAGGCATTGGCATGAGGTTGACGTGAAAAAGGTAGTTATTACGAGTTAACAGACAATTTTCTAGGATTTCATGTGTTTTCTCAGTTTGACCGTTAGCGATTTCTACTTCATAGATTTCTTTTAATCTGCTAGACTTATGACTTAACAATTTTCTAAGTGTTGGAGTTATAAAACTTCGATCTGCTCCAGAGTTGAAGAGTATAGAAGCATATAAATTATCTATAAGAAACGTACCAGATACGACCGAAGGGTCCTGGATAGCCTCTCTGATTCCAATCACAAACGCCCTGCCACGTCCTATGCCTCCCTGACTCTTTAACTTTGGACATTCTTTCTTGATATGTCCAACCTCCCCACACTCGTAGCATTTTCTTCCTTCACCACGGCCTGTCCCATTATTGGTTTGTTGATCGACTGTTGCAGGTGTTGTGCTCCTGCAGTAACTAGCAGTATGCCCCTTTTTCTTGCACTTCATGCAGACAAAACAGTCACCTGGATGATGACGGTTGCACTGATTGCACCATGAAGATTTTGGTTGTGTAGGTACTGTTGTTGTGGCTGCATAATTGGTTACCACTTCTTGTCTTTTCTCAGATGATTGTTTGGGATTCTTCCTATTAAACTTGCGCTTGTTTGTTCTAGATTTGGGAGACTCAGCCTTTGAGACCACTTCTGTTCCTTGGATCTCTGTGAGGGTTAGCTAATGAGCTATCCTCTTGGTGCTGTCATAAGTAGTAGGCTTTGATGCGATCACCATGCCTTTAATTTGCGATGCTAAACCCCAGATATATCGCTCAATCTTTTTATATTCAGGGGTTACAAGTGTTGGACACATTACAGCAAGATCATTAAATCTAGCGGTATAAGCTTTTATCTCTGAACCCTTCATGGTTAGGGTCCACAGTTCTTGTTCCAGTTTATGTATCTCCTCCCTAGGACAATACTCCTCTACTAGCATCATTTTTAGCTCCTCCCATTTCATGGAATTTGCAGTATCAATTCCCATGGTATTCACATGGTTGTTCCACCAGGTGAGTGCTGCATCAGCGAAAGTACATGCTGCAAATCGTACTTTACAATCATCTGGACAGAAGCTTATTTGAAAGATGGACTCTGTCTTTTCTATCCACCTCGTCAAATTAACTACCCCTTCATTTCCATGAAAGCTTTTTGGCCTGCAATTCATAAAATCTTTGTAGGTACATGTTCTAGTGGTCCCTACATGGCCTTCATTTCTAACTCCATCTCTTGTGACATTAGATAGAGCCGCAACAATTCTTTGAGCTATGATTTCTTCAAGTTGTACTGTACTTATTGAGGGGTTTATTTCTGGTGGTGGTTGCGGTTGTTGTTGTTGTGGTGCTGATGGTTGGTTAGGGTTTAGCCTATTGCTCCTTCTATGCATTTTGTTTTAGTTCCTATTATAAATAATAAGAATTTTATGAGTTTTGTTAATCACTTAATACACAAGTACTAAATACTCCAGTTATTATTCACAGTGTAAAACGTAATAGACAACACAATGATTACTGTAACATATGCTTCATATTATTACCAGTGGTTACATCAGTTTATTTAGGTTATAAGAGAAAAGTTTCTATAAACATTGCAAAAATTTCAAGGTTTTCTACATCCTTGCTATAAACTTTCCTCTTTTCGCCTTAACTAGTCTGATTTTCTCTATTTACATAACCACTAGTTGGAGCTTATCTACCAGAAACCTAAGAGATGACCTAGCACGTCAGTGGCATTAACCACTTGCTCTTCAAGTGCTTGAGTTCTCTGCTCAAGACTTCCCGTGCGTTCTTCATTTCTTGAGGTTTGATTGTAGAGCTCTAACTCTGCAATCCTGGCATCGTGAGTAATCATGTCATTATAAGCAAAATTTATACGATGATGGACATCCATCACCGATTCCTGATCTCGTGTCCTTTGTCCTTCTAGCCTTCGCACTCTTCCAGAGAGATGAGTAGCCCTCCCTTCGATAATTTCCATTTTGTCTTAAATTTTGATATTTTTCTCAAACAATTGAGATAAAGTGTTATCTTCAGAAGAATGTGGGAGATGTGGTCGAGATGATTGATCAGTCTCATACATCTTGGCAGCTCTTTCTTCCGCCACCCACCTATCAACGGTTTGTGCGATCCGTGTAGGTTCATCTTGAACTCTATGACTTCCTGAAGATGTCGCCTTCTGACTCTTCTTAATCTTTTGCCATATCGGTATGGATTTACGTGCCGTGCGTTTCATTTTTACTCCTCCTGGAACTTTACGGTAAATAGTGTTCAGTGGTGGTAAAGATGATGCCACCGACTCTGTCTCCTCCATGGATTCACTTCCTTCCATTGGTTCACTCTCTTCCCATTCGTTGGAGGGTAAAGGTGCTCCATCGTTAGAATGTATTGGATGAAAGGTGGTTGGATTTATAGGGTAGTAAGGATCGCCTACCATCATGGGGAATGAAACTTCCTCTTCTTCATCTGTGTCCTCGATGATTATCCATTCTCTTGAATGTGCCATGCCGAATTCCTATACGTTTTGGATCACCAAAAAGTTTTAGTCTATCAAATATTACTCCCAAATTAAATAGTTCATATGATCTGATCATAATAAAATGTAGTTGCGCACCTACACCTAGTTGTGATAGGATATATGCACATATAAACTTTAGTTGGAATATTTGATCTAAATCCTTGAGATCAAAAACATTCCGGGTATTAAGGTGTATTCTCATCACGGGTCTGTGTCTTTACATATGACTCTATATTCTTATTTATTGTATTCATGCATTAATTATTGTTTGTTACTTCAGGTCTATCTGATAAGCCTCCGGCCAGTCAGGACAGTCGAAAGGGGAGGATCATTTTAGCATATAACCGTTCTGAAATCCAGCAACCCAAATCGACATGTCTATCATTGTCACTGCTCCCGTAAGTAGTCCTTCAGTAGAATAATTAATAATACTTTTTATTTATATGCTAAGGGATATACCTAAACCTAATAGAGTAAATCCTAAACTATAGACGTTGATATGTGCATAATTAATCATATGTTTAACATATATTTCTATTCATTTTTGGCTAATTATATGCATAATATGGACAAAAGGTACTTAATAATGCTTATATTGTGTTTTCAGTCCAAAAGACATGCTTGGAAGCAGAAAGGAAAAAGGAGAAGCAATTAGAGACCAAAGAATGAAGAAAAAGGGAAAACTACACACCTACTCGGCGAGTCCACGCATGTACTCGGCGAGTTCATTAGAATGTTCCCGAAAGAAAAGTCAAGATTCCTTACCGAACACGGATTTCACACTAGTACTTGGCGAGTCCACGACCTACTCGCCGAGTAGCCCCTGTTTTGTGATAATTATAAATAGCGGGTCTTAATCCGATGGAAGGACTTCTGGAACCTTTGGGGAGAAGCAAGCTGCGATTGAAGAGCCAGAAGAACCCTAGAGAACGAAGATACTACCTAGAATCCAATTCCGAAGAAGATTTGAGGCACATTCTCATCATTCTACTTAATCTATTGTTTCTCAATTATGGTTAGACAATTAGAATTCGTTTTATTGCTGTTAATTACCTCAATCATGAGCTAAAACTCTTAAACTTCTGTTTGGGGATACAAAATTGATATTATGGTTTGATTAATGGTAGGATTAATTAAATATTGGTGATTTTGTTAATTTTAGCTTGTTAAAGAACCTTGTGTGTGAATGATAACTAATTTTCTGTTAATAGGAAGATAATTAATTAGTATGAACATCTTTTAATTATCAACCCCATATGTTTATGTGACCACTTTATCATATGTCTAGGACTAACGAACGTGAAACTAGAATTAATAAGAAAAATTAGGTAAATTCATGTGTGAGCTTGTTTGATGACCATCAGCAAGAGGTTAACTAAAGGACCAATTTAGTTAGCTATTACAAGTCTAAATTAACCCGAATAAATAATCTAGTGAATTAAATTAAATTAGACAACTGATCACTGTTTGAGTTAGTTTGTTTTCTAAGGATTATCGTAGCGAACGCAAGGCTAATCACTTGAATCGGTAGCCAATAGAAGAATTAATCCATTGCACTATTACCATAATATCAACCATAGGATCAATTGAGTTGAACTAAACAGAAGTCCCTTTTATTATTAAATTCAGTTAAATCTTTGTTTTTCTAGTTCTTAGCCTAAGTAGTATTAGTAAGTTTCTAGTCTTGTAAAACTAGAGAAAACCCATATTTACTATTTAATTTAGATAAAATTAGTCTTTAGTTTTAATTTACCGTTCCCTGAGTTCGACACTCTACTTACCCAACTATACCACTAAAAGACAGGTTCACTGCCTTTGTGTGCTTAATTTATAACTCAAAAGTAGGATTAAAACCAGTGCATTTCACACACATCAGACGTGCTTTCCTAAGAAAGTACTAGTTCACTATAGTTAATAGCTCTGATACCAATTTTTGTCACACCCCCAGCCATCGGCGGAAACACTGGGTAGTGTAACGTTATTCTTCGTATCACAGTTATATAACATACATTGAACAGTACTAAAGAAAATACATACCTTTATTGATAACTGAAAGTTACATAACTGTTTTTCTAGAACCTATTACATAATATCCGACTATGGCATACTTCTTAATGAACAGAAAGGTAATAGTAAAACTTCTTCTGTTTGAATACATACCAGCTTTTCAAGTTCCTGAAAACACATGCATTTTAAAATACGTCAACATAAAGTTGGTGAGTCCACAGGTTTTGACTCCATAAAATAATACATTTTCCACATTCAAAAGTATAGTTTTTGAAAGTATCGTTTTGACTCTCCAACATTTAGTATGTATATTAGGTATAATAGTTTACTTATCAATTAAGTGTTATACCTAAACATTCCTTAGTCCTAAGGTATAAGTAGGGGAAACTTATACTTAACATTAATACTTGTATACGACAAAGTATAATGTTTCTAACAATTTGCTACCATGAGCCTGTAACCGCTGCTATGACATAATACCTCTGATAGAACACACTCATGATTTACCATGAGAAACAAACACACTCATGATTTACCATGAGAAACAACACCGTACGCTTCATCGACGCCGGAACAATAACAAATAAAAGGATAGTTCATCACTTGCTTTTGGTTGACTGTAGCTAACAGTCACAAGTGGGGTGGTCAACCCGTATACTAATTATACACGACTTCCTCGCTCACACGGGATTAACGGTTACAGTTCAGAGGATTTCCACTAAGATCCTCAATCTTAGTTGATGAATACAATTACTCATGTAGACTTTGACGGCTTCCTATAGCTCTAACAACAAAAGCATCTTTATGTCTAAAACCCTAAGTTACTGGACTATGCTTTTAAACAGTACTCCTAACTTCATAATATTTAGGCAGTATAACAGCTATATCTTGAAGTAAAACCAGGTTTTATCTTGACCTAAAACCAATAATAACAACATATAACGTTCCTAGTTTTATCTTGACATAAAACTATCAATAACAATACCAAGTTTTATCTTAACATAAAACTAACAATAACAACGTATAACATATCCAGTTTTATCTTGACATAAAACTATTAATAGCAACATACTTTATAACTTAACATATAAATCTTCCGAATATATTCGGAACTATATCGCACACAACATATATATAGAATCTTAAGTATAACTCAAGATCTACATTAGTAAATTAACATACTGATAAGTTGATAATAGTTGTATATATTCAAAATATTATATTTAGAACAACTATACCCCGGCTATTATAACTATATACTATCATATAGACATAATAATAACATATATATAATATCTAGCATGCGTTTTCCCCCGAAATATTAGAAAGTGGGGCCGTGAAACTCACCCTAGTAGCGTGATTTTATGTTATCTAAGCAAAAACGGTCAGCGTACGAGGTCGTCGGGGCTCGGGATGCAAGAGGGCCTCAACAAAGGAGAGAAAGGGAAGAAGTTTAGGTGTAAGAATGGCTGAAGTCGGACCTGCTATTTATAGTAATGATTTTAGAACCTCACGTCGTGAGTTTTATAAGGCTCACGTCGTGAGTCCTGCATGTTCATCCCGTAGACTTGCCATTTGCGTCCCTAGCTTCGGAAGGTGGCCATGTGACTCCTCACGTCGTGAAAAACTCCTTGTTCACGTCGTGAGTTTGGATCTTATCCCCTCGCAGCCTCGTCACACCTTCTAGATCTGAAATGTGGCGGTTTGAGTCCTCACGTCGTGAGTTTTTATGCTCACGTCGTGAGTTCAGTCAAATTAGGGTTTCTGACAGCGATATCTTCGGAAGGCCATAACTTTTGCATACCAACTCCGTTTTTGACGTTCTTTATATCCACGCGTAGGTATTTACGAGTACTACAACTCTCTTTTAGACTTAATTAGCTAATTCTAAGTCTATTTTAAATTCCTCTTATTATAGAGATTTATAGTGTTTGGTTTATCATAACTTCTTCATGCGAAGTCAGATTCAAACATTCTCTATATTTTTGGAATCGTATGGACATATACTTTGAGTTGTATCATCAAGAAGGTTCATATTTGTATTAGAATTTATCATGAACTACATAACACTCTTACCACATTACTAGTTTAACATAATCACATTACATGATTGGCATAATCACATGTGATTGTCTATTGACCTATTTTGACTAGTGTTACATCGACCAATCTTAAATTTAACAGTAGGAGGAGATTAGACTGTTAAATGACCGCGAAAAATTTGTAACTCCTTCATACGGACTCCGTTTTCGTCTGTCTTTTTACCGTTGAGTTCCGATTAATGAGATCTTCAACTCTCATTTAGGTCGCGTAAGCCAAAAACCGCTGGAACTAAAATTCGAGTTTCAGGTCGTGCACTGCTAAGCCAAATCTTAGAAAAATCATAACTTCCTCATACGAAGTCAGATTTGGGCGTTCTCTTTTTGTATGTTCTCGGCTTAACGTGTCACACCCCGAAACCGTGATGGCGGAATCGTTCCGGGGTAGAGGACGTCATGTGTATTACCACAACATTTATATAGCAAGCATAGTAAACACAACCAGACATTGAATATAATCATGAAGAGTGTTTACATCAGTTTGAAACTTGTCTTAAATACATCTAAAGTATGTATAATATAGAAAATCATGACTCTTATTGCTCCGACTCCTCTAATCCAAGAAGTACCTGTCTACTGATTCCCTGAGAATACAAGCAGTTTTGAAAGTGTATCAGCATAAAGCTGGTGAGTTCATAAGCATTTAGTTTTGGTGGAAAAATGTTTCTTGAATCCTTTTGAAAAGTGTTCCTCAAGAAAATCCTATATTTTCTTATGAAAAGCGTGTTTGAAAACCCATTCATTCCATGACTTCCAGGTTCGTACAGAACATGTACAATCCAATGAATTGTGGAAGGAATATGAATATCCGTTGGTTGTAAAACAATCCGTTTTGAATGGCCGGTTTATCCCGGGAAAATCCTATATTTTCCCTGAAGGTTGAAGGTTGATTATCCGTTTTAAACTGAGGTTTGCAAGTATCTACCATACTCGTGTATATAAAAGCAGTTTTCTTTTAAAAACCCTGGCTACACCCAGAGAAGTATATTAGTCTTAAAAACTAAATAAAAGAAAACCATGATGAACTAAGTCCTGAAGATATTATTATTAATACCCCCCAGTAATTAAATCAGTTATTACTTTGAGGTTAGTTCACTTGATTCATTATTACAAAAGTAAATATATGTTATCTAGGTTTTGAGTTTTATAACCATAACTGACTGGATATAGCCCGCAACGGCCTGTATCCTTAATGACTTTGTCACCCGTAGACCTGCCGGTCCGGCTGTAGCTAGCAGCGAGGTGCGGGGTTGTCAGTCCCGTATAGATCTATACACAACAGTCACGCTCTCCCTACAAGAGATTCTGGTCACAAGTGCTAGTCCTACACTCTGTTTCTTGTGGTGAGTGTTACCAAGGACGTGTCTCCAACTTAGACTGGCAAATTTACAAGTAATAATATAGAAAATCCTTTTGTGATTAACGTGAATCCTTTATAAAATGATACATTTTGCTACATGATTCATAAGTTCATTGCTCTATTTAGATAACTGTTTCTACGAGTTGATTTGTTAATCGTTTGGTAAAACTGTTTTCCGTGTTAAAAGCATACTGAAATGTAATTATCTTAACAAAATAATATATTTTGAGCACAAGTTTCCTTGTACTTTTGCTTGTATTCCCCCCCTGAAAAACATGAAAACTCGGAAAAACGTAGGGGTATGAACTCACCTCGGGTGATTTGAATGAAGGATCGACACGAAACGCTGGATGTTCAAGCGAAGCCTCGAACACGATTTGATCCTAAATTACATGCAATGACACATAACGGAGTCAAATGGAGGTATTTCCCCACTAAATTTGATGGAGAACCGCTCTAGGAACTTGGGACTACTTGCACTAAGTGTTAGGACCTTAAAGGATTGCATTAGGTGAGTGTATGGCCACCTTTAAGGTGTGTGCGGCCATGGGTGTGCGGCCGTACACCCATGATGGAAGGTGTTCTTGGGGTGTTTCAAGGTCCATACTTGCAATCCATGAAGTGTCCTAGGCCTATACTCAATTGTAGTGCAAGTTAGGGGTCCTAGAAGTGTGTTTGTGGTCCTAGAATGAGTGTGTGGTCGAACACTTGGGTGTGTGGTCGCACACTTGTGTGTGCTGCCGCACAAGGGTTTGTGCGGCCGTACACAGGTGTGTGCGGTCGTACACCCCACACAAAGATGTCCAAAACGTCAAATCCAGGGTGTAGCAAGGCTAGGTTCATGTCCAACTCGAATATGGAAGCCCAACTCTCACTTTGGAGGGTCTTTTAGGAGTGTGCGGCCAACCTTATGAAGGTGTGCGGCCGCACTCCTTCAAGAGATGAAGAACATGATGAAATTTGATGAATCAAGGCTTAGATGAAGTGGTTCTTCAAGTATAACAAGCTAAGGGATGGATTACTCACGTTTTTGAAGTCTTGGGAGGGTTTGTGGTTGAAGAAGCTTGAGAGAGAGAGAGGTGTGTGCGTTTGAGGAGAGGGGAAATGAAGTGAAAATGAGCCTCATATATATATATATAGATAATGGGTGTGCGGCCACACACTCATGTATGCGGCCATACACTCGGGTGTGCGGCCACACACTCATGTGTGCGGCCATACACTCGGGTGTGCGGCCACACACTCATGTGTGCGGCCATACACTCGGGTGTGCGGCCACACACTCATGTGTGTGGCCACACACTCCTTTTGATGGAGTGTTTGGCCTTTTTGCAACCCTAAATCGTAAGCCAACCCATCCCTAATTCAAACTTTGGTTGTACAAGGCTTTAGATCATCCAAACAGGCTCAAAACAATGCTAAAAGATAGCTAAAACGAGTTTAACATTGATAGAATTTGACTAAGGTACAAGGTAGAAGTTTCGGGTTGTCACATAACGTATACTACAACTTTTGTTTAGATCACTAAGGCCAAAAGTCGCTTATCGTAAATTCACTATTTACGCTTCCCGGTGCCGTGCCGGTTCCGTCGCGAAACTTCGACGGGTCATAACTTCTTCGTTATAACTCGGATTTCGGCGTTCTTTATATCACTGGAATCCTTGTTTCGACCACTACAACTTTATGTAGAGATATTGGGTTTATCTCACACTTTAATTTTGACGCTTATTTATATTCTTTGTTAATTATATCTTTACAATTAAGTATAAAACACACAAATTCACATAATACTCAAATATTTCATTTTTATTACTTCAAAAAGAGTTACAATAGTTGACCTAGACTATTACATCATCTACTACTGCTTAGCCCTGAAATACGGGCGTTACAATTCTCTCCCCCTTAGGATGATTCCGTCCCGGAATCAGGCATCAGCAAACAGATGCGGATAGGGACTCATCATGTCACTCTCTGTTTCCCAGGTGAGATTTGGCCTATTCGAATGTTTCCAACGGACTAGCACTAATTCGACCATCTTGCGTCGTAACTTCTTAGTCTTACGGTCAACAATTTCCTTGGGCTCTTCGATTAGCCTCTTATTCTCATCCATTCTTAATTCTGAGATTGGAATTATGTCGGGAACTTCTCCCGTGAACTTCCTCAAATAACACACATGGAAGGTGTTATGAATACCATCTAGTTCTTCGGGTAATTCGAGCTTGTAAGCTTGGTTCCCAATCTTCTGAAGAACTTTGAACGGTCCAATAAACCTTGGACTCAACTTTCCTCGTTTCCCAAATCTTATAAGTCCCTTCCACGGTGAGACTTTAAGCAAAACTGAATCCCCAACTTCGAAGGTCATCGGTCGTCTTTTCTTGTCAGCATAGCTCTTTTGACGATCCTGAGCTGCTAACATCCTTTCCCTGATCACCTTCAGCTTCTCAGCAGTCTCATGGACTATCTCGGGGCCCATAAACTGCTTCTCTCCAGCCTCAAGCCAACAAGACGGTGTACGACACTTCTGTTCGTACAAAGCTTGATAAGGCGCCATCTTTATGCTCGAGTGGAAACTATTGTTGTAGGAAAACTCTACCAGAGGTAAGTGCTCGTCCCAGTTCCCTTGGAACTCCAGGGTACATGCTCTCAGCATATCTTCCAGTGTTTGAATCGTTCTTTCGCTCTGGCCATCAGTCTGTGGATGGTAAGCCGTACTCAAACACAACTTCGTACCCAATTCCTCTTGTAGACTTCTCCAAAAGCTTGACGTGAAACGACTATCACGGTCCGATACAATCGTCATAGGAACACCGTGAAGTCTTACCACTTCCTTCACGTAAGCATTTGCAAGCTTATCCATAGACCACCTCTCGTTGGCTGCTATGAAGTGTGCACTCTTAGTGAAACAATCCATGACCACCCACATGTCGTGACCGTTCTTCGTCCTGGGCAGTTTAGTCACAAAATCCATGGTGATGTCTTCCCATTTACCCATGGTTACATGAAAAGGTTCTAAACTCCCATACGGTTTCTGATGTTGTGCCTTAACTCTCGCACATGTCACACACTCGGCCACATACTTCGCAACGTCGAGTTTCATCGTCGGCCACCAGTAGTAGGGTTTTAGGTCCCTATACATTTTTGTGCTACCGGGATGAATCGAGTACATGGTCTTGTGAGCTTCTTCCATCAGAAGATCTCTTATCCCTCCCGTCTTAGGTACCCAAATCCGATCTTGGAATACCTTCAATCCTTGACTGTTTGTACCGAACACTAACGTTTTGCCCAAACGTTCTTCTTTTCGGTCATTCTTCTCTAAAGCTTCTTCTTGTGCTTTCCTGATACTTTCCACAATCGTCGAGACAACTTCTATTCTCAACGCTCTTGGCCTTTTTCTCTCAAGGTTGACTTTTCGACTGAGAGCATCAGCGACAATTGCTTTACCGGGGTGGTAAAGTATCTCACAGTCGTAGTCCTTGAGTAACTCTAGCCAACGTCGTTGTCTCATGTTCAATTCCTTCTGATTAAAGAGATACTGGAGACTCTTATGATCATTCAAAAGCTTGCACTTCGTGCCATAGAGGTAATGCCTCCATATCTTTAAGGCAAAAACTACCGCTGCCAACTCCAAATCATGAGTGGGGTAGTTCTTTTCATGCTCCTTCAATTGTCGAGATGTATATGCTATCACCTTCTCTCTTTGGGTCAGAACACAACCCAACCTGACTCCAGATGCGTCACTATAGACCGTGAAGTCTTCAACTCCATTGGGTAGAGAAAGAATCGGCGCTTCACATAATTTCTTCTTTAGATTCTCGAATGCTTCTTCGTGCTTCTCACTCCATGTATAAGTAGCTCCTTTGTGGGTCAACGTTGTCAATGGAGCAACTATCGAATAAAAGCCTTGGATAAATCTTCGGTAATATCCGACTAATCCCAGAAGGCTTCGAATCTCCGTGGGACTTTTTGGTCGTTCCCACTTCATCACAACTTCGATCTTTGTTGGGTCAACCATTATCCCTTCTTGGTTAACCACATGACCCAAGAATTGGACTTCTCGGATCCAAAAATCGCATTTGGAGAACTTTGCATAAAGTTTCTCACTCTTCAACACTTCCAACACTTCTTGTAGATGCTTGTCATGCTCCTCCTAGATTTTCGAGTAGATGAGAATTTCATCTATGAACACTATCACGGATTTATCGAGGAATGGTTTACAAACCCTATTCATCAAATCCATGAACGCTGCCGGAGCATTGGTTAGTCCAAATGACATAACCAAGAACTCGTAGTGTCCATATCTTGTTCTAAATGTAGTCTTCTCAATATCCTGCTCTCTTATCTTTAGCTGATGATATCCTGACCTGAGATCGATCTTTGAGAAATAGCTCGAACCTTGCAGCTGATCGAATAGGTCATCAATCCTCGGCAATGGGTACTTGTTCTTCACTGTTGCCTTGTTCAGCTCTTGGTAGTCTATACACATTCTCATGCTTCCGTCTTTCTTCTTCACGAATAGCACCGGAGCTCCCCAGGGTCATGAACTAGGTCGAATGAAACTGTTGTCCAACAACTCCTGAAGTTGCGTCATGAGCTCCTTCATCTCCATCGGTGCTAATCGGTATGGTGCTTTCGATATCGGTGTTGTTCCTGGTAACAAGTCTATTCTGAACTCCACTTGTCTATCAGGCGGTAATCCAGGAAGATCTTCGGGAAAGACCTCCGGATAATCACACACGACTGGTATATTCTGCACCTCCTTCTTTTCCTTCTTAGCATCGATAACAAATGCCAAGTATGATGCACATCCCTTGGACAAACATTTTCTGGCTTTCATCAGGGAGATGATTCCAGAATTTACTCTGCGTTTGTCCCCGTACACCATGAATGACTCTTTTCCGGGTGGGTTCACCCTTACTATCTTCTTTCGGCATAATAGCTCGGCATCGTTGGCGCTGAGCCAATCCATTCCCAGAACGATGTCGAAACCGTTCAATTCTATGGGTAACAGCTCTTCGTCAAATTCGTTTCCGTTTAAGTCGATGACTATGTTCTTAATACGATTACTAACAGGTACGAACTTGCCACTGACAACTTCTACAATCAGGGCATTATCAAGTTTTTCTACGGGCAATGCTAGTTTCCCACCAAACTTATGTGACACAAAGGAGTAGTTCGCTCCCGAATCAAATAATATATTGGCAGGTAATCCATTTACAAGAAAGGTACCTGAAGCGACGTCTGTTGCCTCTTTCGCAGCCTCGAGCGTCATCTGGAAGGCTCTCGCCTTCGGTTTCGGTGGAATGTTGGGTCTTCCTGCCTCCTTCTTCTTCGGGCAGTCCCTTGAAATGTGACCTTCCTCGCCACACCCATAACAGACTTTCTTGGTGAGGGTGCATTCATTGGCATAGTGCCCGATCTTTCCACACTTAAAGCAGGTGACTTTTCCGTCGTATTTTCCGGAGTGCTTCTTCTTGCACTTGTCACACCACTTTGCTTCGGCTCCTCCTCCCTTCGAACCAGACTTCGAGAATTTACTTTTCTTGTTGGACCTTGAAGATCCATCGAATTTCCTTTTCTCACCAACCATGGCCCTTTCCAGACCCCTTTCCTTCTGCTGGGTCTCCACATTCTTAGTTGCTCGAATAACTGATTTCAGAGTGGTTGCCATCTTGACTGTCGGGCCAAAGTCGGCTGGCAGTCCATTTGCGAACCTCTCAATTTTGGAGAGTTCGGTTGGAACTAGGTATGGAAATAACTTCATCTTCTCCGTGAATACAGTAGCGTAGTCGTCAACGCTCATTCTCCCCTTCTTCAGGTTTTGGAACTCATTGTTCAGATCAATCAGATCTATTTCTGAATAGTACTACGCCTTTAGTTGTTCCAAGAACTCTTCCCATGACATCTTCAGGGCTTCTCCTCGCGGCATTGTATCCGCCAATAGTTTCCACCAGCTCAAGAATCCGGTCTTCAGTTGCCTAACTCCAAAGACAGACTTTTGTTTCTCGCTACAGTTGCAACTCTCGAACACCATCTCTATTTCGGAGATCCAATCCATAATCTCAACCGGCTTCGGGCTTCCAGAAAGACTTGGTGGCTTGGCACCCAAGAAATTCTTATACATCTGCCCATCCTTGTCGTTTCCCCTCTCCGGGTCATTCCTTCATTCTCCTTGAGTCCCAACTTGACTCACATGGCGGCTATAGTTCCCTTCCCCCGATTACTCGGGAATCAGCTCGGGTTGCTCAATGGGCATGGTAAGTTCGTCCCTATTCAACATCTGCCTCATTTCTTACCTTTGTTCCACTAACATAGCCCGAATCATGGCTTGTACTCCAGCCATGGTGATTGGCTCGGGTGCAACTTCTACTACAACAGGTATTTGCTGAATCACTGGGGGTTGATTCCTATTCCCATTTGCATTCCCAGCTCCAGTGCGGGTTCTTGCCATTTTGATCTATACACCGAATAGGGTGAATTTAGATCTTTATTTAGGATAGACGTTTAAATCATCCTTATCTCTCCGAAACGGTTACATGTTAGTTCTAATATCGTAGTCGTACGTTTAGAATCCTAAACACATAAGGTTTCCAGATTTGGTCGGCAACTGACCATAGATCCGAACAAATAACAACATATCAGGCACAAATCATTTAGCACATAAAAGCATTTTAGGCATAATTCCTAAAATAAGCTAGTGCTCACATCTCACAATCATTGCTAAGCATTCTAAGTTTAAGTCTAGAAATCCTACAAATTCCTAGTTCGCTTAAACTAATGCTCTGATACCAACTGTGACATCCCCATTTTCACGGCCAGAAAAGACTGATTTTGTTTATGCTTTGTTTGAAAACCAGAGTAACATTTTACATAAAAGTGTTGCGGAATTTGTTCCCAAAATAAAAATATGATAAAGATTTATCAAAGCATTTCCGTAGAAATGTATTTCATTAAAAAGACTCGGGATGTCATGTTCGATACAGATCAAAAGCATAAACAGTACAATATAAGCCTTACTACATTATTTCATATCTACAAGCCTATATCCGTAATCCGTCATCCAAAACATCACATCTATGCTCGAGCGCCACTACCTGTAATACATGAAACTGAGTGGGTCATGCTTGGGAGCCTGGTGAGCACATAGGGTTTTCAACCCACAATAAATAAGTTATTTAATTTCATCAACCAACAATAACACGATTACCCGTTCCCGTTATCCTCACTTTACGTCCCTAAACACCTATCATAAGGGACCTACCCTAAGGATCATCATCGGTATGCACACTACTGCTAAGGGGATTCCTCGGCAATAAATGTCCTTAAGGCAACCATGAGGGGGATGGAGTACACCGGTGAACACATCGTTCACAAACACCTATAGGTTGCGAGCCTGCTAGCGTTCCACTAGACTGTCTAGAAGAGTTCGTGGCCGTCATTCATACTCCGCTAGATGACAGAATCAACAACAACAACATTGAGGTCTCTCATCATTTTATCACACATCGTCTATTACATCTACCCATGTTTTACCCCAACATTTTTGTAGATATAAAATACATATACATTTTAAATCATTTAAACATGTATAGAAATCGTTCATCCAGCATAGATAGCAACTATTCAGATAATATGCACACATAGCACATAATTTATATAAAATACTTCATATCTATGTGTAGAGTAACTATGCACTCACTTGATAAGGTGGTGACTCGGTACTCGGACAGCACTTCGTTACTCTTAAAACAATTTTCCCTTGATAAAACCTAGTATCATTACCACTAGGGTTTAGTTTAATATTCACCGAGACTAATTAATAGTCTATATTTATCATTAATTCAGAGTCTACTTCATGATCTATCAAGTAAGGAACAACCAGGTAGGATCATATCGGAGGTAGGGTCCGTTTGGTATACGAAGTATACTGTTTGGAAATCCCACTTTAAACACCTCACTAAATCACAGCCTAGACATCATTCCCGTAAGTAGATCAATCGGTATAACGACTTTGAATTACTGATAAATCTTATTTATAAGTTCATAATAACGACATTATATTAAAATAAAAGCTATATTTAAAATAGCCTAGGCGTAGCTCACTTACATCGGGTTTTATAGAAAACTGGGCTTCGCTTGGAGCAGCGGTTCTGAGCCGAAAGCTCTTCTTCTCGGAGCTTCCCGGTGCTCCGGGACTTGCTTCTAACACCTTGGAGGTGATAGGGAAAAACCTTGAAGGTTTGGGGGTATTTGGGAGGAAAGAAGTGGAGAGTTGTGAAGAAAATGGGAGATTTGCGCCTCTATTTATAGGCTGCCGGCGCCGAGTACGTTGAGCGTACTCAAAAATTACGCTGAGTGTAATGGGTTTTTAAGGGTTACGCTAAGCTACTCAAAATTACGCTGGGCGTAATGTGCCACGTGTCACCATCTGGTGGCTAGCCTTGGGGAGGAAGCAACGGCTGTGATCGCGCAACGTCACCCAAACTCGCATAGCACCCTCCCGACTTAGAAAAATCATAACTCTCACATACGAGCTCCATTTTCGACGTTATATATATCCACGCGTAGGTAGGATCATAATCTACAACTTTCGTTTAGACTCCGTTGGCTAATTCTCGACCGATCTTAAATTTAACAGTAGGAGGAGATTAGACTGTTAAATGACCGCGAAAAATTTGTAACTCCTTCATACGGACTCCGTTTTCGTCTGTCTTTTTACCGTTGAGTTCCTATTAATGAGATCTTCAACTCTCATTTAGGTCGCGTAAGCCAAAAACCGCTGGAACTAAAATTCGAGTTTCGGGTCGTGCACTGCTAAGCCAAATCTTAGAAAAATCATAACTTCCTCATACGAAGTCAGATTTGGGCGTTCTTTTTTTGTATGTTCTCGGTTTAAAGTATACTACAACTTTTGTTTAGATCACTAAGGCCAATAGTCGCTCTATCGTAAATTCACTATTTACGCTTCCCGGTGCCGTGCCGGTTCCGTCGCGAAACTTCGACGGGTCATAACTTCTTCGTTATAACTCGGATTTCAGCGTTCTTTATATCCCTGGAATCCTTGTTTCGACCACTACAACTTTATGTAGAGATATCGGGTTTATCTCACACTTTAATTTTGATGCTTATTTTTATTCTTTATTAATTATATCTTTACAATTAAGTATAAAACACACAAATTCACATAATACTCAAATATTTCATTTTTATTACTTCAAAAAGAGTTACAATATTTTACCTAGACTATTACATCATCTACTACTGCTTAGCCCTGAAACACGGGCGTTACACTGTTCATGCCGCAACAACACATGTTGTTCCTACACCAGCAAAATAATACGCTGGGAGCTTGCCGAAGTGCAACAAGTGCAGCTTCCACCACGTCGGACCCTGTCGGGAGATGCAGTGTGCAAACTGCAACAGGAAAGGGCATACTGCCGTTTCTGCAAAGCTCCGGCAAGACCAATCACCCAGGTCCCTGGCATTGGAGTAGGCCAGGCATGCTACAAGTGTGGCAAAGTTGGTCACTACAAGAGGAGTGTCACACCCCAAAACCAGGATGGCGGAAACATTCGGGGGCGGATGACGTCATGCTCAGTATCATAACCATAGTGAAGAAAGTAACTCACAACCATCATAGATATAATTTAAAAGATTACATTGTTCCCAAAATACATGTTCCAAAAATACATGTTTTCAATTAAATTACATATGATGATAAAATGTAGCAAAATAATCTACGCCTTAGCGTCTTGACTTCAGAAATCTTGCGGTTACCTGTATTACTGATTACCTGAGAATACAAGTTGTTTTGAAAAGAAAGTATCAGCATAAAGCTGGTGAGTTCACAAGTATTTTATAAAAATAAATGTTGTTTCCTTAACGTTTGTTATAAGTTTGTTTCCAGAAAATCCAATATTTTCTAAAAGATTTGTTGTAAACTGAATTGAAACAAGGCCTAGTATGTGTAAGTAAATCGTCATACTTATGTGTGTGTTTTATATTTAAATAAAACTCCTTTGTATAAAGCCTTAGAATTTCCGTGAATTTTATGTTGTGTTAATATTCCATGCGAGATGTTATAATCATACTAAAGACTAGATGGCCTTGAATGCGACGTTCTTCAGGCGTCGGAAAGTTATGACACTTGTCACCACAGACCTGCCGGTCTAGCTGTTGCAAGCAGCTCAGGTGCGGGTTTGTCGGACCCAGTATAGATCTATACACAACTATCACGTTCTCATTCCAAGAGATTCTGATTATAACTAAAGGACTTTTCTGTGGTACTTGTAGTACCCCAAAGGAGAATGTCTCACAAATATTCATTAACGAGTTCACGTAGTGTGTAGTGAAAGTTCATTTTGTAAATCGATAATGTTATTGTTTTCTTTGTTAGATGAAGTGTTCAAAACTATACCTATTATGGTTTATCAAAAGTGTTGTATGATGGTATTAAAACCTGGTTACGCATGTATATGTATTTCAAATAAAGGGCATTTGAAATGCTAAGTGTAAATCTTACACACCTTGCTCAACATGTTACAAGGTGTGAATAACTCTTAAATATGTATTTGACAGTTTTACCCTTAACTGTCACTGTTTTTGAGTATTTATAGAAAAATCATCGTAAGTCGAAAACTGAATCTGCAAACTCTGAGTATTTGGAAAAAGTGTCTACTGTGTTCATAAATTTTCCCATAATTTTTGGTGGTCTCAAACTAGTGTGAAAATGTTCATTTTCACAACCTGGTCTGATTTCGTTGTTGCAGTGATAGACAGTTTTGTAAAAATCACCATACATCGTAGGAAAATCGTATGGAGATGTGCAAGTAGTCATTTTAAAGGTACAAACCTGAACTACTTGCATATTATACAGTTTTGAAAAATATTAAGTTTAAGTTGGGTAAAACAGTCCGTGAACAGGTCACAACTTTTCTGTTGTAAGCTGTCAAGTTAAGTTTTGAATATGTTTTGGTGTTTTAACTTGTATTCCCCCCCTGAAAACTGAAGAAAACTAGAAAATATAAGGGTATGAACTCACCTTTAGTGATTCTTGGAAGAGTTGAAGGTCGAAGATGAGGAGTATCAAGTCAAGAACACTTGATGAACACGTGAGAGTTTGGATGATCCTAAGAACGATTTTTGGTGTTAAGATATGAGTCAATGATCCAAGAGTGTTATGAAATTATGGAATGACACTTGAGTTTAAATGGAATACTTACCAAAAAGTGTAGTAGCAACTCAAGAACACTTGCACAAGGGGGGTGGAAAGTAGAGAGAAATAAACTTTCTTGAGGTGATATGAGAAGTGTGTGTATGTTTGAAATGAGCAAGTAACTCAAGAAATCCTCCAGGGATTTCCTTATATGGAAGGTTGCTGGAGCAACTTGTGAGTTTGAAGTGATGTGTGCATTGGTTTGTGTGATGTGGATAAGGTGGCAAGTGGGAGGGTGACACATGGAAGGCAAGTGGGCACACTTGACCCACTTGTGGGGTAAATATCCTCTTAATATAAAATAATAATTTTTAATAAATAAATCCTTGAGAAATAAATAAAATTTGAGTTTTGGGGGTTAAAAATGGTAAAAATATGAATTTGGTGAAAAAATCCCGTCAAAAACGGGTTTAGGAGGCGAAAGTAGTCAAAAATCAGCTTTAGGAACCGAACCTGCGAGGTTCGGCTCTAAGGAGCTAGGAACGAGAGGGAACCGAGAGTAGGAGGGAAGATCCGAAGGTCCGAAGGGGGAGGCCGAAGGTCCGAGGTCTCGCATGGGGGGCCGAGGTTCGGTCCTCGCTGCTGGCTTCGGTCCGAGATGGCCTCTGACAAGTTCGGTTCTGACATTTTCGGCTCCTAAGAGGACTTTCGGTTCCTAAGAGGAGTTTCGGCTCTATATGGCTGTTTTTCGAGAAATCTTTCCGTTTTGTGTGATTTTTGACCAAGTTAAGGGTCGGGATGACCCGGTTGACCATAAAACGTTTGAGAGAGATTTTGGGAGAGATTTGAGAGAGATTTCACATACTGGGAGAGATTTCACATACTTGGAGAGATTTGGGAGAGATTTCACATACTTGGAGAGATTTGGGAGAGATCTCACATACTTGGAGAGATTTGGGAGATATTTCACATACTTGGAGAGATTTGGGAGAGATCTCACATACTTGGAGAGATTTCACATACTTGGAGAGTTTTGGGAGAGATTTCACATACTTGGAGAGATTTGGGAGAGATCTCACATACTTGGAGAGATTTCACATACTTGGAGAGTTTTGGGAGAGATTTCACATACTTGGAGAGATTTGGGAGAGATCTCACATACTTGGAGAGATTTCACATACTTGGAGAGTTTTGGGAGAGATTTCACATACTTGGAGAGATTTGGGAGAGATTTCACCTTAGCCATTATTATCGTATAATCTCGTAATGCAAGGTTCGTGAACCCCGTTATGCTTCGTTAATGACCGTTTTAAGTCCCCGAAAGGGTCCTTAGCCCTGTTTTGATGCGTTTAACTCCCTTTTTATGGTTTTTACATTGTTAACACTTAGATTCTTCAAGACACTTGAATTTTTGACATACAAATGCACATTTTTACAAGGAATAACTTCTAACATACAAGTACTAGTTAAGTTTGACCGGTTTGACTTGTTGACTTCGACTTTGACTTTGACTTGAATTTGACGGTTGTCACAAGGAACTACCCGAAAGCAGGGAATACTGGTGGGGTAGGGAGAGTCTTGGCGATAGGCCATGAGGAAGCTGTGGCAGACCCTACGGTGGTCACGGGTACGTTTCTCCTCGATAACTCTTATGCATGCATACTATATGATAGTGGAGAGGAGAGGAGTTTCGTGAACCAAAAATTTGCACACTTACTTAAACAACAACCACGAGCACTAAAAGAAACGTTCATTGTAGAAATGGATAACGGGAAAGCTGAGAACACTAACGATATACATAGGATGCACTCTCTCTCTCTAGATAACCATTCATTTCAAATCGACCTCATGCTTGTCTCAATTAAAAGTTTCGACGTCATTATCGGCATGGATTGGTTGAGTCTTCATCGTGCTGACATCATGTGTTTTGAGAAAGTTGTTCGTCTTAATCTACCGAATAGCGAAACCTTAGTTATCTATGGCGACAAACCAGGCACGAGCCTTCGAATCATCTCAAGTATACAAGCCCAGAAGTACTTACGAAAGGAATATCATGCATTCCTTGCTCACGTAGTTGATATGAGCCAAGAGGTTAAAGACATAAAGAACATCCCAGAAGTACGCAACTTTCCCAACACCTTTCCCGAGGAACTGTCAGGATTACCACCACAACGTCAAGTTGAATTCAGAATCGACTTAATTCCAGGAGCTACCCCTGTAGCCAAATTGCCCTATCGACTAGCACCAGCTGAGATGCAGGAACTATCCAGTCAACTGAACGAACTGATAAGCAAGGGATTCATTAAACCAAGCTTCTCAACCTGGGGAGCGCCGGTCTTGTTCGTAAATAAGAAAGACGGATCGTTCCGTATGTGCATCGATTATCGCGAGCTAAACAAACTTACCGTCAAGAACCGATACCCTCTACCACAGATAGACGACTTGTTCGACCAACTTCAAGGAGCGAGTTACTTTTCAAAGATTGACTTAAGATCCGGGTATCACCAGTTACGAGTTTTAGAGGAAGATGTTCCCAAAATAGCCTTCCGAACTCGTTATGGACACTACGAGTTAGTAGTGATGCCCTTCGGATTAACCAATGCGCCCGCAGTGTTCATGGAGTTAATGAACCTGGTGTGCCTTCCTTACTTAGATAAGTTCGTAATCGTGTTCATTGACGACATACTCATCTATTCTCGCAGTAAGGAGGAACATAGTCAACACCTACGATAGATATTAGAAACACTACGAGCAGAGAAGCTTTATGCGAAGTTCTCTAAATGCGAATTTTGGATTCGAAGAGTCAAATTCTTGGGTCACGTGGTTAGCGAAGAGGGAATACACGTGGACCCTTCCAAAATAAAGGCCATTGAGAACTGGTCAGCACCAAAGACGCCAACATAGATTCGTCAATTTCTAGGCCTTGCTGGCTACTATCGCAGGTTTATTCAGAACTTTTCAAGGATTGCGAAACCACTTACCACATTGACCCAGAAAGGTGTTACCTTTGACTGGGAAGAGAAACAAGAGAAGGCGTTCCAAACACTGAAGCAAGCCTTATGCAGCGCACCGATATTATCCCTCCCAGAAGGGATAAAAGATTTCATGGTTTACTGCGATGCAAACAACCAAGGGCTTGGCTGTGTTCTTATGCAACGGGGAAAGGTCATCGCCTATGCCTCAAGGAAGCTTAAGACACACGAGGTCAACTACACTACACATGATCTTGAGTTAGGAGCAGTAGTATTTGCTCTGAAGATCTGGAGACACTACATGTATGGTACGAAAAGCACTATCTGTATAGACCACAAAAGCCTTCAACATATATTCGACCAGAAGGAGCTTAACATGAGACAATGACGGTGGGTTGAGCTACTCAATGACTATGAATGAAAAAAAAATTATCATCCCGGTAAGGCCAACGTAGTAGCTGACGCCCTAAGTCGGAAAGAATACTCAGGTCGTAGAGTCAAGGCATTGACTATGACAACCCTTTCACATCTGTCCACACAAATTAAGGAGGCTCAGCAGGAAGCCTTAAAACCTGAAAATGTGGCAGGTGAATCCCATAGAGGGATGGATAAGAACTTAGAAGTCAAGGGTGACGGAGCCTTATACCTCATGGATCGGATCTGGACACCGAAACTTGGTGGTTTCAGAGATGTTGTCATGAACGAGGCGCACAATACTCGATACTCCGTTCATCCAGGTTCAGATAAGATGTATCTGGATCTCAAAAAGTTATATTGGTGGCCTAACATGAAAGCAGAGATTGCTACCTTCGTGGGCAAGTGTCTTACTTGCGCCAAGGTTAAGGTCGAATACCAAAAGCCCTCAGGTTTACTACAACAACCTGAGATACCTGAGTGGAAGTGGGAGCGGATTACAATGGACTTCATAACCAAGTTGCCCAAGACCACGGGTGGTCTCGATACCATTTGGGTGATCATAGACAGGTTAACTAAGTCCGCACACTTCCTGCCAATCAAAGAAACCGACTAGATGGAGAAACTGACAAGAACATACATTAGGGAGACTGTACAACTGCATGGTGTTCCCATATTTATCATCTCTGATAGACACAGTAGATTCACTTCAAGATTCTGGCAGTTGCTACAAAAGTCCCTGGTAACTAGGTTGGACATGAGTACAACCTACCACCCACAAACTGATGGACAAAGTGAGAGGACGATACAAACATTGGAAGATATACTAAGAGCTTGTTTGATCGACTTTGGTAAAGCATGGGATATTCATTTGCCATTGGTCGAGTTTTCATTCAACAACAGCCAAGCACTCACATGTGTCATCGCTAAATCATCGAGGGTCCCACAGATATCGCTTTTATCCCGAAGGTAAAAGGAATGGATAAACTTCGACTCATGTGGCTTGTTCTACTACTTGTTGAATCATACACAAAGGCACGTTTTATAACATCGAGTTACCAAATGCGTTTTCGTGCAATCAATGTATAACCAACTCATAGTAACAACTCATATCTCTAGGTTTGAAGAATATAAGATATTATCGTCTCATGATCACTCGTGATAAAATCCATGAAGTGATTCAAATGAGCGCGGGTTGAATCCAATACTCAGAACTTATGAGCACTCATGAGTGTTGTAGCACCACTTTGTCCACCAACTTGGACCTCTACAAACCAACCCATGACAGTCTTGATTCATATCTACTTCCAACATATGACCGACTGTGGATGGTTTGAATAACTTAATCATTCAGGAAGAGCGACTTAGTTATTCTGAAAGTCAAAACATGCAAAGTGAAACACAAGAATAAATGAATCAAATATGGTATCAAACCCTATGAATATAAATAAACACTTTTATTTATCACCATACTGATTACTCGTTATTCATTGTTTCGGTTTTATCAACTTTATACTTGAATTAAAAACACTAGTTGTCCCATGCTCCAAGCATGTACACTATGTTTTTCTTAAACAATAGCTTTGCCATACACCAAGTATGCACTCTATGTTTGTCTATGATCCTTACTTTGTGAAATAAACCAATTGAACATAATTTCAATGATTCTAATTTCACACTCCCAAATCCTTATCGAAAAATGTGAGAATTTCAAATTCCTATCATTTATCGAAATCTGTTTAGATTTTAAACTTATATGGACTGACCCTCCTGTAATGAATATGTACAAAGTCACAAAGACTTGTCAACAGTCATTATAAGGTATTCCAATGGAGATCAACTCCATGGAAACTAAGTCTCATATTCAAAGTACATTGCTTTGGACATGCTTCTTGCATTAAGTTTTCTAATCTTACACAGATAACTTCCACCTATGGAGACAACTCCATATTCTCATTTTGACTATCACTTCTGAATAAGAGATGCCTCTTTTCAGAATATATCAATATGGTCCTTCCAAAATTAGCACTATACTTCCAACTGTCCCTGAGCAACCAATCTTTGGTAAACCTCAGATTGTCCTCGACAATTGCTTAATCATTTTAGTCATATCCAATTCTAGACCTTTTCCCTTCTTAATGCCTCTGGGCATTTGGAAAAATTTAGAAATGACAAATATTATAGCACATGCAATCGATCCTATACCCAAAGCAAATGGTACAGGATTCATGATGTCTCACATAAATACATGATTCTAGACCAGTCTTTTGCTACAATATTTTTATTTGCCATGTTTTCAAAATTTGACTATGAAGAGGGATGTCGTAACCATAATCGAATTTTGAGAACGCAATATATAGAATTTCCTTAAGTTGAACCAATCCAACATGAAATTCGTATATATATATATATATATATATATATATATATATATATATATATATATATATATATATTCTTGACTAAAGATGATTAAGGTCTCAATCTAAGCCTTTAGAACTGAAATGAAGTATATCCTCTCCCTTAATTATAGCAAAACAACTTTTTCAATCCCTGCAGCCTCACGAATTAAAACTTTTGTTTTCTATAATTAACATTGCTAACTTGCAACACTAACAATAATTATCATGCTCCCACTAACATGATGATTATTAGCATAACACTTATGCTCCCACTAGCTTTGACATGTACTCAGAAATCAGCTGGACTTCTAGAAATCAATACTTTATTGACTTTCTTACCAAAGTTCAGATTTTTGATAAGAGATGCTTTGATAAAACTTTATCAAAATCATACACCTTTCCTTAGATAGCATGCATGCGTGTCTAAACAATTTCAGAACTATGAAAAGGGATGCCGTAATCATAGTCTCAATTGTTTAGACCTTTTGCCATCTGCTTCAAATCTACTTGGTGGAAGTGTTTCCTCACCATCATTTTCATGAATCGGAGAGAAACCTTATGACCCTTAGATTTTATGGTGTATGTGTTCTTATCCATGTGAATCGTCAAAACCATAGTCACAAGACAAGGATAATGACAAATCCAAACTCATATGGACTGAACTTATGCAATCTTAACTTCTTGCCACCTGGCAGTACAGGGTCTGCCATTGCTTCCAAGTTGTTATGCAACCAATTGAGAACTTTCAGAACTCCTATGCAAAGCCAACTTTAACTGGAATGGGCACAGATATGTCAACACGATAGGTTATAAACCTCAAGTCGTGTGCTAGTGAAGAACCTCAGGTTTTATTCTTGATTAGTTCTTGAAATTCTTTTTAGGATCTTTAAGACTCCCACTATCCTCTTGACATATAAGACTATCTTGCCAAATATTCAAGAGATAGTGCGGATTCTTTATCAAGACAAACACTTCACACAATTGGCCTTAGTTGGTCTTTGTTTTATCCAAAACATCACAACTTACCAATTTCAAATGTACAATAGTAGGACACTTTTACTCTTACATTTGACAAGTGTTTTAAACCTTTCTTTAAGATATGTCACTCAAGTTACAATCTTGGAGTATGACTCTAAGAATTGTTTTGGAACGAAGTATGACTCATCTTCCTGATCTAACCATTTCAACAATTCATGACTCCTCTTCTTAGTCATAAGAATGCACTAAGATGACCTTTAGAGGACTAATTGTGATATGATTTCTAAATCATTAAGATGATCACAAACATGATACTAAAGTACTCTCCCATCTTTTCAGATTTGAGAAACTTTTATCTTTCTGCCTAATTTGATTCTTCCCATTCGTTCTGCCATACATTGAGACTTTTCCAATGTTTCAGAATTATACTTAAACTTGTAAGTATAACCATATTTACTAAACTTTAGTAAATCAAATAGTCTTAACGAGCTTTGTGGTGGACATGACCAGTGCACAAGAATGTGTACTCGATCCCTTTAGTCCTTCACTTGACTCACGCATCCATGTGAACAAGTAATTAGTCTTGATTTTCCAATGCTTGAAAGTTCTCATTCATCATACTATTCAACTTGCATGATTCCAAGTTTCGGTCCAATTGAAACTTGGGCGATGAGGAACTTTCCTGATTTGGTAAATTTAGACACTACCACAAATGAAAGAATCAAATCCATTTTCCAATATTGTTGTCAGTGGAATCATATAAGCAACAATTTTCCACAAATGCCATTGTAAGGATACTTCAAATAAATAAAATTAAACAATTTTCTTTTATTTTAAAACTTTGCGGAAAATTTTATCCTTACAATCCACATGGAAAATTGTTGTTATCTATTCCTTAGCAATATATCATAACTTCTTAAGCAACTGCTCAAAATTCTGATGCGGTCGAAATCCACCTTCGCGATCAGAATCAGCATATACTTCCTTTAAGATTTCTCTCTATTCTTTGATTCTTAAAACATCAACATGTGACCCAGTCACATCATGTAATGAGGATCTTAGAATAGAACTTAACAGAGTTAGATAATGGGCTCTACCTGATGTAGAGTCAAACTTATTGACTTTAACATCATTAGGTAAATTTGGCAGCTTTGCAATCAACGCCCCTTCCTTTGGTAAAATAAACATATGGACCCTTTGGTAATGGGACTATCTCAGACTTAGCCTTTCTCTTTACCATTTGGTCAACCGGGTTGACTATGGCCAATCCCTTTCCATTAGGAAGAGAATGCTTTTTCTGGATTTCCAGTGTCACCATTGTCACTGTCCATAAAGTTTTTGGGAAGTTGATCTTCTAATCAAATTTGCTTTACTATCGTTCCAAATCATTGCTGATTCAGCAGCACCAAGCAAATAGATATGATCATTAAGGTTCATGTCATAGTCTGTTTCATAGTAGTCCCAAAGGAACTCACTATGTTACTTAGAAAGTGATTGAACATCCAACTTTCTCAAGACTTTGACACCCAATTCTCCCGGCTTGTCAATATGTGACTTCATCTCTAAGATGTGATCACACATAGACCTTGCTTGCTATTAGGGCTTGAGTGACCTTGAACTTGTGGGTTAGGGAGAATAATTGGAGGAGGTGGAGGAAGAGAAGTATGACTTCCATGAGCCAAACTCGGGAAGTCATAATCATTAGGAAAGCTTGGTTTGGGAAGATCATTGTTGTCTAAACCAGACATCAACAATGGGAGAAATTCACGTAAAGTTGATTTAAGTCCTTAATATAACACCCAATATGATATATTAAGGCTAGTACCCAACAAACTATTTTATAACTTGGAAGAGGGATGCCGTAATCCAAGCTATAAAATATTTGAAGGTAGGTGAATGACGATTCACCAATTTCCACCAAGATAAACGAAATGTATTATTAGGTTTTAATTGGTTTTGAAACTCCTAGATTCTTTTGAGATTCATTGAACTTTTCAATGACATGTTTCAATCTCGAGTGTGCCCTTCAGGTTTTGTGACTGGGATGCCGAGGATCACAAAACAAGGTGTGAAGTAACCATGCAAATATACTTGGTACCCTTAATATTTACCCCTCAATCGATGTGCCGGTTAACCACACACGCTCCAACGATACTATGATAAACATTAAGTTACCCTTTGCCTACCTTGTTAAGTCCAGGTTAGTGTGCCGGTTAACCACACACGCTCCACTAACAGCTTAAACAAAGTGCAAAGTGTAATTTCATGGATTAGCACCTTATTCACATTTTCCTAAGTAACTAAGATTAGGAATTTATAAGTGTTTAGTTACTTAGTATTTATCATTATACTTATAATGAAGGGATAATTATAGTCATTGTCCTACCTGTTCGGCTAACGACCCTCCACCAGTCAAGGAAGCGGTGGGTGAGAGTGGACACCCATTAAACTGCCATTTTATAGGCAGTAACCTTATACCCCCCTTATAGACCGGCTTCGTGGATGAGGCCTACTAATGGTAAGACGACTTGCTCTTATACATATAATATATTAAACTTTTAATATTATAATAGTATAAGGGTGTATTTTAGACATTTAAAATACTTGGTGGTTTAATCTATTAATTAAACTATACTCTTAATTTAATTAAATTTAAACCATGTCATTATGGAATTATTAATTCTCTTTTAATTAAACACTTTAATTATCTATTAATAAAGTCCATAAGAGTTAATTTAATTATTCAATAAAAACATCATAATTCCAATTATTAAATTCAAAATTAAAACCATTTAATTAATTGTTTAAGTTATGAACCCAAGAGTTTTAGAATTCAATTCTTTTTTTTTATCATAAAAAACTTTTTCCAAATTCCAAAACTTGAGGGCAAGTTTTGTAACTCTTGAAAACTTTTGGATTCCATAACTTATGGAGTTAAATACTTGTTTGATGATGAAACTTTTCATGTTCCATAACTTAAGAACAAGTTATGGAATTCTTTAAAACATTAAGACCAAGTTTTGTAACTCCATAAAAAACTTTGAATAAATTTTTTAAAAACCTTTTCATATCCATAACTTATGGAGGTTTCAAAAAGCTCTTTAGATCAAACTTTTAAAACTAATAAAATAATCATATCATTTTATCTTTTACTAAATTTGACCTAATTCAACTCATATAGCAAATGATTCAAATTTTACAAATAATTAGTTTTTCACAAAAACAAGTAATTATCTTAAAATTTGACAAACGTCATGTTTTTTTTCCTTTTTTTTTCAACTTTGAAAATCAAACATTTGCATGAATATAACATAAAACAACCTGGCTCTGATACCACTGTTGGGTTTTTGAGCATTCTAACACTCCTAAGTGTACATGCAACCCTAAATACCTTGGATCTATGTTTTCTCTATTATACATGCAAATATGAATATTCCAAGGTATTACCCTATCTAGCATACAATCCTTGATACTTGGGTAATATAACAAGTTAGAATACATACCTTTTAATGAAGCTTGAAGTCTTGAACTTTAAGAGCTTAGCCCCAATAGTGTGGAAGCCTCAAGTGGAATCACAAATCACCAAAACACCTTGGAAGAACTTGAGAGAATATGTATGCACACTAAAATCGGCCCACTCTTATTTTCACACACTTGTGCCAATTTTGTGAGCCAAGGACCCCTTTATATATTATGGAGGATTAGGGTTACATCCATGTAAACCCTAACACCCATGACCTTTCATTTACATAGGATCCATGGGTTAAAAGCTCCATGGACCATCCATGAAAGCTTAGCCCAACCTAAATGAACTTGGCCCATTCCATATATATAAGAGTCCATATTTAATTAGTTCTTTTTGATCACTTAATTAATTCTAAATTAATTTTTGATCAATACTAATTAAATAATATGATTCCATATTAATATATTAGAACTTATAATATATTAATATAAATCATAAATACACTATTATCAAAAGACTATCCAAATAAATTGTGCCGGTGAAGTGCAACCCAAATGGACCATGCCGGGTCGGGTCAAGTACATACCAAATATAGTTATGGACTTAGACATTAATCCAACACCATGAACTTAGTCGCACAGCCCGACGTGTTCCACCACCTCGGTCGGGGGTGTGACAGTATCAAATCAAAGGACCATCAGTAATAACGCACGACAACCTGTAATAGGTCAACGACTCGATACGCCTCACGTATTCAGAATGATAAGACCAGTGACACCTTCTAAGTACTACTTTTGTACCTTCGGTCTCGTATGCATTAATGACGATGAGACCGACACCTATTCGGCTCCTCTCCGTCACCATTTCCCTATACATAAGGATATAAAAGCAAGCCAACAACGATGCGAAGAGGTACGCATTCACAAATCTATTTCACCATTCATAACGATTTATTCCATATCTTGCATCCGACTTAAGCATCAGAGCGTTCTCTCGGGAAAGCTTCCCGGTGAACGTTTAACACTTTGCTTTGTTCCTCAGTTTCGGATAGCCTCGATTGGGGCATTTCCATTTAGCCACCTTAGGCTCGTTATACAGAGAATCTAAGACGCAACAAGAATCTTAGGCTATGACATTGATTTATATCCATGTCTCGTGTCCATACGATATTTTCTTGAACAAATGAATAGTTTGTCACTTATCTTAGGTCTAACGTTTGATACGATTCAGAGTTCAGAAATGGTTTTAGAAAGCACATTTTGCTGGCTATCAGAGTTTATACTTGCAATTGTAGTTAACGACTCATCCAAGTGGAAGACTACTGGATTAAGGAGTCTAAGTTCTTATTTAGATTGGTATATTCTTATGAATAAAAGCAAAGTCCTTTTTAGGTTGCCCTCATATCTAGAAATAACTAGTAATGATGTTAGAAGAGAGCATAAATGTTGGATTAGGTGTCTAAGCCCATAACTATAATTGGTATGTACTTGACCCGATAGTAGCATGATCCTTTTGGGTTGCCTTCACCGGAGCAATTTGATAGGATGGATAGAGGTTATTTTTGATTTATTAATATATTATAAGAATAATATAATAATTGAGAAATCATATTATTTAATTGGTATTGATCAGGAATTAATTTGGAATTAATTTAGTGATCAAAAGAGACTGATTAAATTAACGGAGACTGATTAGGTAAATCAGTAATACATATAGTTTGGGCTAATGATCCATGTTGATTAGGGATGGACCAAATCTATGTGAGAGTCCATGAAGAGTTAGTCCAAAGGGCCTATCAAATGTGAAGAGTCCATGATGATTTAGGGTTTACAAGTTAAAACCATAGGAATTCCACACTATAAATGTAACCCCCAGCACTCCCAAAATCGGTCAAGACTTCCAAGAAGAAACCCTAGCCGATTTTTGGTGACTCCTAGCCTCTCTCTTATAGTCCTCCATTGTTCTTGGTGTTTGTGACTTATTTGAGGTACTAAGCTCTTGAAAGGCCAAGTTCTACAAGCTACAACAAAGAGGTATTCATCTAACTTGTTTTATGTTGTAAATCTCAAAATTGTATGCTAGTTAGGGTTCATGCTTTGGATAAATGATAATTGCATGTATAACTTGAGAAAACTTAGATTCAAAGCATTAGGGTTGTATGTGCACCATAGGATTGTTATAGTGCTAAAAACCCATCAGTTGTATCAGAGCCTAGTGTGTTTTCTGTTATATTGATGCATTGGTTAATAGTTCAAAGTTGAAGCTAACTGAAATCTGCTCTCTGACTGGTGGACTCGACGAGTCCTATGAAGGAACTCGACGAGTCGATCCAACTCGACGAGTTGGATCATCTGTTTGCAGATTTTCGGGTTTTTTGGCTAGAATTGGATTAGGATCATTACCACAAACTGTTTTGACTGATAAAATTCGTTTTTTATGATAAGGTAATGATTATCCTCATCCAATTGGAGGATAATTGTCAAATTTTGAGATAATTATGTAGCATCCCAAAATTCAAGACCAAAAAATTCGTTTTTAATTAAGTTATTATAAAACCAACATCCATAAAAACATCCCATGTCAAAACCAAAGTGTCAATAATCAAAGCATGTTATCATAAAACAATATCAGAGTGTAATCCCAAAGATCTCATGTGTGGAAAACATAGTGTGATGCGCTGCGATCGCCGTCTCCTTTCCTTTGAAAACGTTGTACCTAAAACCAAAACTGAAAATCGTAAGCACGAAGCTTAGTGAGTTCCCCCATCATACCACATACCATACATAACACATACTGTCTAACATATCGGGGTACTAGCTACCCCTTCGGTCTCTTTCAACCGGTAACTTACCTAGCATATCAAGGTGCTGGCCTACCCCTTCGGCTCTGTCGACCTGTAACTCGCCTAGCATATCAGGGTGCTGGCCTACACCTTCGGTCCTTTCGACCGGTACCCGAGGACTATTTCACCCCTACCACTACCACATAATATCATAATACATATATCATAATCTCTCAAACATGACTGGGTACTAGCTACCCCTTCGGTCCTTTCGGCCGGTATCTCGCCTAGCATATCAGGGTGATGGCCTACCCCTTCGGTCCTTTCGACCGGTATCTGGGGACTATTTCACCCCCTACTCTACCACATAGCATCATAGTGCATAAACATATAAGTCATATACTGCCTAGCTTATCTGGGTGCTGGCATACCCCTTCGACCCTATCGACCGGTACCGGGGTCTATCCTACCCCACCTATCACATATCACATAACATCATAGCATACTATCACATAAACATAACATACCAGATAATTATCACAAAGACAATTATATAACAACCATCTCCTACTAGTGGGCTGGCATTGTCGCCGTAGACCCACTTCTACTGGAAGGTAACTCACCTCGCACTGCTGAAGTCCCGCAGACGAAAACCCTGACTGCTGGAAGACAAATTCCCGAACTGTCAACATCAAAACAATACCCAATTAATAATTGGGTTCCAACATATATGCATAATTCCATGCTTGGGGTAAAAGACTACTCTACCCCTAACTTAGCTTGATTCAAGCTCAAGGCCCAATCCAAAGGCCCAAAGGTCAAACTATGAATCAAAGCCCAACATATGGCCCAATTTTCCAAATTGGGCCCAAACCTTTACATGGTCTTATTCTAAGGCCCAACTATTTAGTCCAGCCCAAACATTTGGCATTTCTAATGGTCCAATATCTCATAATCATAAAGGCCAAATTATGGCCCATCTATGGCCCAATTTTCCAAATTGGGCCCAAACCCTCACATGGGCCTTACCCTAAATCCCATCCATAAATTCTTATTCCATTTGATTGTTCTTGTATGGCCCATCAATAGCCCAATCACTAAGGCCCAAAAGAAAGGCCCAAATCAAAGCCCAAGTGAAATTAGGGTTTTCACATAAAATGACAATTAGGGTTAAGTGTTTCTTACTTAAACCATTAAGAACTTAATCCATTAAGTCCATCAATCTATTGGGTAAATCATATAGTGTGGTCGGGCTTAATACATAGTCCAATTCCATTGGCCCAAGATGCGGGTCCCGATAAGCCCAAGCCAATGATTCCAAAATTAGAGTTTTCTAAACCCTAATTAGGGTTTCCAACCCAATAGGCCCAAAAGCTAAGTCCTTAGATCCATTAGGGTTTCATTAGGCCCATTAGGGTTTCGCTAGTCAGGCACCACCCACTACCACCTCAGGTAGTGGTGGTCAACGGCGGATCACTGCAGCGGCCACCACCTCACGGTGGTGGTTATGGTTCTAGTCCATTTTGTCCAAGCATCCCAAACAAATCAAAACACAAACAAGGCACACTGCCACCAAACACGGCGGCTGGTGGCGACAGGAGGCGGCAGCCACCACCTCACGGTGGTGGTTATTAGTTTCTTTTCATAATACTAGACACTAATTACAATTTACAATGCTTTAACCCAAAAAAATAACGCACACACTAAGATAAACACACACACACACAGCCACCCTTGTGGTGACCGGCGGTGGCACATGGTGGCAGCCACCACCTCACGGTGGTGGTGGTGGATTTTCCGGCCAAATAAACACCCACACACAACACACACTATCGCAGAAATACACACACACGATTTCTTGTTTGCAAACGGACCCACCCACCCACCTGGTGGCGTACAGTGGCGGTAGCATACACACGAATGCCGGCAGCAGTGGTTAACGGTGGTGTTTGACGGCAGCAACCACCATGGTTGGCTGCCATGGTGGTTCTTCACGACCCTACTCGACAGAAAACCTACTCACACGAATCACGGGGTGGTAACGATGACCGGCGGCGCGTATCACCGGAACAGAAACGGGGAAGATGGGAGAGGTTCGCTCTTTATTAACCACGAACGGCAGCAGCGACAACCACCGTTCGTCGTCGGCGGCAATGGAACAGTAGCAGCAGTGGCGTCATTGACCAGAGATAGCGGAGGCAACAAGTTCATGGTGGCGGCTTCGGTGGTTGGCGATCTCCACGGTGGTGGTGGTGTGGCGCCGGAAGTCAAGAAGGGAAGGTGGCGGCTGCTTATCAATTAGGGTTAGGGTTTAGTATGGCATGGGTTAAATATGAAGGTTGCACTTGATGATGATGGGTTTATCCCGTGTCTATATTCAACTTTGCACATTTACCAAGTGTTGGATTAGTGTCTAAGCCCGTAACTATATTTGGTATGTACTTGACCCGGTTGTGCATGCACTTTTTGGGTTGCCTTCACCAAAGCAACTTGATAGGATGATTTATGAAGAGAGAGGTTTTTATGGTTTATTAATATATTATATGAATAATATATTAAAGGAGAAATCATATAGTTTAATTAATATTAGACAAGAATTAATTAGGAATTAATTATGTGGCTAAAAGACATTAATTAAATAAAGGGGACTTAAACTGTCAAATGTGTGATACTTGAATATTGGGCTTAGAAGCCTTATGGACTAGGCATGGACGAAATTAAGGATGTGTCCATCTTAATTTCGTCCATAAGGGCCCTATTCCAGAAGCTTCCTTGGATTGCTTAAGGCCTAAGATGTCCATTAGGGTTTTGACTGAAACCCTAGCAGCACAAGTATAAATAGAACCCCTAGGATATCAGTTTTCGGCCACTTGAAACCCTAGAAGAGTTCATAGCCGAAATTGTGCCTCTCCCCTCTCTCCAATATCATCCTCTTGCTTGTGTGGTGTTTGTAAGCCATTAGAGGAGTGACATTTGTGACTCTAAGCTCCAAGACAAGAAGATTCAAGCCATTGTTGAAGAGGTAATCATCTAGATCTATTTTCATATGTTATTTTCAAAATATACATGCTAGATCTAGGGTTCTTAAGTCTTGGATGAATTACATGTACAATAGAGAAACCTAGATCCAAGCTTTAGGGTTTGCATGAGCACATAAGATGTTCTTTTGTATAAAACCCATCCGTGGTGTCAGAGCCTTGATTGGTTTCTATTGTATTGATGCTTTGTGTTTTCATTCTTGCTTGAAAATCGATTTTTTGGCCCCCTAACTGACAGACTCGGCAAGTCCCAAAGTGGGCTCGACGAGTAGGATGAACTCGACGAGTCCATAAGTGGACTCGACGAGTCGGGCCGTCAGACAGAGGGATTCTCGGGATTTCTTGCTGTTTTGCTGAAAGATAATTACCAAAACTGTTTTTGAATAATAAAATCTGAATTTTATTATTATTATGTGATTATCCTTACCAAAACAAAAGATAATTACCAATTATTTGAATAATAAATTCCTTATATGATAAAATTTGATTATTTGAATTATTTGTTGAATTATCTTGTGAATAAAATGGAATAGGTCAAATTTAGATAATCATTTAATTAAATGTTTAATTTATATTATTTGCTATTTGATCCTATGTGTTTTGAAAAGTTCAAAACTTGCCCTCAAGTTTTGAAATTTAAATTTTTAATTAAAAGTTTAATTTGAATTATTTAAATTTCAAACCCTAGAATTTTACAAGTTTAAAATTCAACCTTATACTTTATAATATAAGAATAACTATTAGATATGTATAACTTAAATGCTAATCTTACCGTTAGTAGGCCTCATTCACGAAGCTGGTCTATAAGGGTGTTTAAGGAAGCGGCCTGTAAAATAACCGTCATTGGGTATCCACTCTTACCCACCGCACCCTTGACTAGTGGAGGGTCGTTAGCCGAACGGGTAGGATAGGGAAACCCTTTCCTCATTAAAAGTATAATGAATTTATAAAGTAACTAAATGTTTTTACAAAATTCCCAATCTTAGTTACATTAGGCGAAAGTGAATTGATGCAATTCCATGAAATTACACTTTGTACCATTGCTAAGACGTTAGTGGAGCGTGTGTGGTTAACCGGAACACTAATTGGGCTCTAAGCAAAGGTGGCAAAGGGTGACTCGATGTTTGTCATAGTTCGATGGAGCGTGTGTGGTTAACCGGCACGTCGAATAGGTGACTGTAAAATTGAGGGCACCATGTACATTTGCATGGTTATTCACACCCGCTTTGTGATCCTCGGTATCCCAGTCGCAAAGTTGAGGGGCATATCGAAATTTAAACATGCCATTGAAAAGTTCAATGAATCTCAAAAGATCTAGGAATTTTCAATACATTTAAAACTTAGCTTTAATTTGTTTTTCATGGTGCAAATTAGTGAATCGCCATTCACTTACCTTCTAATTATTTACATGTTAGATTACGGCATCCCTCTTATAATTTGTAAATAATGTTGTTGGGTCCTAGCCCTAATTTCTCATTTGGGTGTTTAATTGGGGATTCATTTCTAATCAAACTTGTCTCTTTTCTATTTCAGATGTCGAATGTCAACAACAACGCTTCCGGCTCAAATTCCTCTGGCTCGTTCTCACTCATGAACTTGTGTGGGAGAGTGATCTTTGATGGGTCCAATTTCAATGATTGGATCCGCAACATCCGAATGGTCACTCGTTACGAGGACAAAGAGTATGTCCTTGATGAGAAGCTGAAGGAAATCAACATCAGCATTGCCTCTGCTGAAGAGATCGCTGCCTTTGAGGCCCATGAGCGTGATGCCACGAAAGTCCATTGCATCATGCTGGCGACTATGACTGCAGAACTCCAGAAGTCCTATGAGGACATGTATCCCTATGAGATGCATCAAGATCTGTTGGACCGGTATCACCAAAGCGCTAGGCAAGAAAGGTACGATATCATCACTTCGATGATCACTGCCAAAATGGGTAATGGAGAGTCCCTTACTGCTCATCTTCAAAAGATGCAGAGATATGTCGATCGCCTGCTAAAGTTGAATGTGAACTTTGATGAAGAGCTGGCAATTGACATCATCCTTCATTCCTTGCCTCCCTGCTACAACCAGTTCCACATGACCTACCACATGAACAAGGAGGAGGTCACTTTGAGCAAGCTTCAAGGCTTGCTGACGACTGCTGAGAGCAACCTCAAAGACAAATTTGTTGCATCAACTCCTACTCCTACTGCTGCCCCAGTCTTGGAAATTGGGCAAGGGAAGGGTAAGAAGAGGAAGGCTCCCTCAAAGAGCCACCATAAGGGAAAGTCCCATGATGGCACCTCTTCTAGTGGAACCAAGGTTGGTTCTGCTAAACCCAACTCCAACCCCAAGGAGGCAGAGTGCCACCACTTCCACGAAATAGGGCATTGGAAACGAAGTTGCCCGAAGTATCTGCAAGATATCAAGGATGGAAAGATCAAGCCGTCCTACGCAGGTATTTACACTATTAAATCTAATGCTTCATCGCATGCTATTTCTTGGGTACTTGATACAGGATGTGGTTTTCACATTTGTTCTGATTTGCAGGGCCTAAGAAGAAATAGGGATGTGGAGCATGGGAAGATAAACTTGATCATGGGGAACAGAAGATCGTCGCCTGTCACCAAGATTGGAGTTTACTCTTTAGTGCTTACTAATGGATTAGGATTAGATTTAAATAATTGTTGCTATTCGCCAGATATGGCAGGAAACATCATTTCTTTTCATGGATTGTATAGACAAGGGTTTAGATATTCATTTGATAATGAAAAGGGTTTTATTAATGCTTATCTTAATGGTGTTTTCTATTTTGAAGCATTGCCTTGTAATGGACTATATGAAACTGTGATGGTTGTAGACAATTTAGGAAATGATGTGTTGTGTATTGATTCTTACAATGATTTGGATAAAGCATGCTTGTGGCATTGTCGTCTTAGACACGTCAATAAGAAACGCATAGACTAACTCCAAAAGGATGGAGTGTTGGAGTCATTCGACCTTAGGGACGATGACGTGTGCAAGTCTTGTTTACTTGGAAAGATGACCAAGTCACCCTTAACTGGAACTTGTGCGAGGGGTGAGGTTTTATTAGATCTCATACATACAGATGTATGTGGACCCTTTAGATCCACCACAAGGGATGCGAGCTGCTTCTATGTGACTTTCACCGATGATTATAGAAGATATGGGTATATCTACGTAATCAAGCACAAGTCAGAAACCTTTGAAAAGTTCAAAGAGTTTAAACAAGAAGTGGAGAATCAGTTGGGCTGGAAAATCAAGATGCTTCGATCCGATCGAGGAGGAGAGTACCTAAGTCTTGAATTCCACGACTACCACAAGGAATGCGGAATCGTTTCGCAATTGACGCCACCTAGGACACCGCAGTTAAATGGTGTGGCTGAGAGGCATAATCAAACCTTGCTAGACATCGTTCGTTCCATGATGAGTCGTGTTTCGCTACCTATCTCATTCTGGGGGTATTCCTTAGAGACTGCCGCCCATATCCTTAACTTAGTCCCTACGAAGAAGTTTGCCAAAACACCTCACGAGATATGGACAGGGAAAGCTCCCTCGTTGGCACATATCAAGGTTTGGGGTTGCGAGGCTTTCTTAAGACGAGAGACTCACGACAAGCTCGAACCTCATAGTGAGCGGTGTATTTTCATCGGCTACCCGCAGAAGTCCTTTGGATATCTCTTCTATAGACCGACTGACAATGTTGTCTTCGTTGCGAGGAGAGGGGTTTTCCGAGAACGAGAACTCATAAGCCAAGGGACAGTGGGAGGCAAATCGATCTTGAAGAGCTTCAAGAGTCGAGCGATGAAGGAACCTCTAACACTGGCGCTCAACCCGAGGAGGAAACTCCGGTTGAACCGATTGACGAATCCTTACCTCTTAGATGTTCCAGTAGAGTTAGTGTTCCGCCCGTGTTGTATGGTTTTCATATAACAAGTGAGGGTGATACGTTTATTAGTGATAGTACACTAATAAATTTGGATGAACCTAACAGCTACAAGGAAGCCATGGCAGGCCCGGAGTCTGCAAAATGGAAAGAGGCTATAGACAACGAGATTCAGTCCATGTATGACAACCAAGTTTGGAATTGTGTTGACAATGTGCCAGGTCGTAAGACGGTCGGGTGAAAATGGATCTTCAAGAAGAAGACCGACATGGATGGGAAGGTACACACCTATAAGGCGCGATTGGTTGCGAAGGGTTTCACTCAAACTCCCAGAGTTGACTATGATGAGACCTTCTCACCAGTTGCGAAGATAAAGTCTATTAGGGTGATGCTAGCCATTGTTGAATTTCATGACTATGAGATATGGCAAATGGATGTCAAAACCGCTTTCCTTAATGGGAAGTTGGCTGAGGATGTTTACATGAGTCCGCTAGGGGTTTTGTCAATGCGAAGCATCCCAATAGAGTGTGTAAGCTTGAGAAGTCTACTTATGAACTGAAACAAGCATATCGCAGATGGAATCTTTGTTTCGATGAGAAAGTCAAAGAGTTTTGTTTTCTGTGAAGTGAGGATGAATCATGTGTGTATGTCAAAGCCAGTGGGAGTATAGTAAGCTTCCTCGTATTGTATGTCGATGACATACTACTCATAGGAAACGACATCCCAACCCTGAAGGAAGTTAAATCCTGGCTTGGGAAGTGCTTCGCTATGAAAGACCTCGGAGAGGCTGCCTATATTTTGGGTATAAGGATAGTGAGAAACAGAAGTAAGAGCCTAATAGGACTTAGTCAGAATACTTACTTAGACGAAGTACTAAAGCGTTTTAGTATGGAGAATTCTAAGAAGGGGGAGTTACCAATCCAAAGTAATGCCAAGTTGAGTAAGACTCAAAGCCCGAGTACCGAAGTCGAGATAGCAGAAATGAGCCGAGTACCATACGCTTCTGCAGTTGGCTCGATTATGTATGCTATGACTTGTACTCACCCTGATGTGGCTTTCGCTTTGAGCATGGTCAACAGATATCAGGGGAACCCTGGCAAAGCACATTAGAACGCAGTCGAGAATATTCTTAAGTACCTTCGGAGGACCAAGGAATGGTTTCTAGTCCTCGGTGGGAGTGATGACTTAAGGGTGCGAGGGTATAGTGACGCCAGTTTTCAAACCGACAGGGACAACTACCGTTCGCATTCGGGTTGGGTCTTTACTCTAAATGGAGGAGCAGTGACTTGGAAAAGTTCCAAGTAGGAGACCGTAGCTGATTCATTGGAGACCTTGGAGTTATGCCAGCCATAAAGGAGCCCATGGAAATTTTTTGTGATAATGAAGGAGCGGTTGCCTTGACCAAGGAACCGAGGGATCATGGCAGATCTCAACATATCTACATAAAATATCATTTTATTCGACATCGGGTGGAATAAGGACTCCTCGTAGTGAAGAGGGTATCGTCGGAATATAACCCAACAGATCCCCTTACGAAGGGACTGAGTAGGGTTAAGCACTTGCAGCACGCTAGGAGCATCGGGCTGAAGGACGATATTAGTTTAGATTAGATAGTTTAGAAACGTGTAATAGATGAATGTAATTGACATTTGATGATTAAATAAAAGAGTATTATTTATAAGTAAAGTTACTATCTTATGTTAATTGTTTACCTATTGTTTCATTTTGCATGTTTTGACTTCCTGAATAATAAGATTATTCGAACGTTCCACAGTCGCTCATACTTTGGGAGTAGGTATGAAAGAAGATTGTCATGAATTGGTGTCTAGATTGTCTAAAGTGTATTAGACATAGCAAAGGTTTGCTGCAACGTTCATGAGTGCTTATGAATAAGTTTTGAGCATTGGATTAAACTCGCGCTTGCTGGAATCACTTCATGGAATTTATCTCGAGTGATCGCAAGACGATAATATCATATGGTCTTAAAACCCAGATATATGGTTTATTGTTTGCAAGTTGGTTGTGCATTGATAATGTGTAAACGCATCAGTAAGTTGATGTTATAAAACGCTTTGTTGTGCATGATTTGATGAGTGAATGGTAGATGCATATAAGTCGAAGTTTATCTGTTCCTTTTATCCTAAGAGGGTAAAAGTGATATCTGGGCCCCTCGATGATTTGGTTTGACTTATGTGTCGGGCCCGATCAGGACTGAATTGATGTGTTCAATTAAGTTCTATGTCAGATGAATCAGAGATCGAGAAACAAACTGCTGGAAAATAAGTATGACTATGTTCCATGTATTTGTCCGCACGATATCTAGAACAGAGGACTATACGATCCCTTATCTAAAGGACATGTTATTGATATGATCAGAGTTCGACAGCGTCTTTGAGAGCTACGATTGCTAATCGGATTGTGCTTACACTATAGTTACTAGACTTATCCAAGTGGGAGACTGTTGGATTAGTGTCTAAGCCCGTAACTATGTTTGGTATGTACTTGACCCGGTTGTGCATGGTCCTTTTGGGTTGCCTTCACCACAGCAACTTGATAGGATGATTTATGAAGAGAGAGGTTATTATGGTTTATTAATATATTATATGAATAATATATTAAAGGAGAAATCATATAGTTTAATTAATATTAGACAAGAATTAATTAGGAATTAATTCTGTGGCTAAAAGACATTAATTAAATAAAGGGGACTTAAACTGTCAAATGTGTGATAGTTGGATATTGGGCTTAGAAGCCTTATGGACTAGGCATGGACAAAATTAAGGATGTGTCCATCTTAATTTCAGCCATAAGGGCCCTATTCCAGAAGCTTCCTTGGATTGCTTAAGGCCTAAGATGTCCATTAGGGTTTTGACTGAAACCCTAGCAGCACAAGTATAAATAGAACCCCTAGGACATCAGTTTTCGGCCACTTGAAACCCTAGAAGAGTTCATAACCGAAATTGTGCCTCTCCCCTCTCTCCAATATCATCCTCTTGCTTGTGTGGTGTTTGTAAGCCATTAGAGGAGTGACATTTGTGACTCTAAGCTCCAAGACAAGAAGATTCAAGCCATTGTTGAAGAGGTAATCATCTAGATCTGTTTTCATATGTTATTTTCGAAATATACATGCTAGATCTAGGGTTCTTAAGTCTTGGATGAATTGCATGTACAATAGAGAAACCTAGATCCAAGCTTTAGGGTTTGCATGAGCACATAGGATGTTCTTTTTTATAAAAGCCATCAACAAGTCTAGTCCCTCCCCATAGGATCTTTATCTTATTAAGCCTATAATTTACAAAACAGTCCCTAACATTCAAGATTCTTAACAATTCAAGTCCCAGAAGTTACCATTTAACCCTCAACATTTCAGAATTCTTTTCAATCTAAGTTCAATAATTACCAAACACCCCCTGACTTCTGAAAATCTTTACAAAACCAATCTGAATCTTACACTTTAACCCCCGAAAGTCTAAAATTGTAACCTTTGGCTCCCGAAAGCCAACACCCTACTAAAAATTATGGATTTTAGGGCCACAATTCATATTAATTTTTATCTATTTTATTATTTACTAAATGGGGTGTTACAAATTACTTGATTATATGATAGATTAATTATTTGTATATTTGTAGAATTTGATTTGAATTATCTTTCTATATGAAATTAGATTAGGTCAAATTTTGTGATATAGATAAATTATATGATTAATTTAATTGTTTTCAAATTTGATCTAAGAGGTTTTAAAAAGTTTCAAAACTTGCCCTCAAGTTTTGGAATTTAAAATTTGATTAAAAGGTGTTGATTTTGAAATATTTAAATTCTAAACCCTAGAGTTTTAAAAGTTTAAAATTCAACCCTTAGTAGTAACTTAATAGTTAATACTTATATATATATATATATATATATATATATATATATATATATATATATATATATATATATATATATGTATAAGACAGTCAGTTTTACCGTTAGTAGCCCTCATTCACGAAGCTAGTTTATAAGAGGGTATAAGGAAATTGTCGATAAAATGGTGATTGAATGGGTGTCCACTCTCACCCACCGCTTCCTTGACTAGTGGAGGGTCATTAGCTGAACGGGTAGGATAGGACATTAATTCTCATTAAAAAGTATAATGATAACTATAAAAAGTAACTAAATGCTTTTCTAAATACCCAATCTTAGTTACTTTAGGAAAAATGTGAAAATGGTGCTATTCCATGAAATTGCACTTTGCACCTTGCCAAGTCGTTAGTGGAGTGTGTGTGGTTTAACGACACGCTAATTTGGACTAACAAGGGTGGCAAAGGGTAACGCGATGTTTGTCATAGATCAATGGAGCGTGTGTGATTCACCGGCATATTGATTAGGTGGTAAATGACATCGAGAGTACCACACATATTTGCATGGTTATTCACACCTTGTTTGTGATCCTCGGTATCCCAGTCACAATCTTGAAGGGCATAATGGAGATTAAACATGCCATTGAAAGGTTCAATGAATCTCAAAGATCTAGGATTTTCATAAAACTTAATTCTTTTAAATTTTGGTTTTGGGTGGTGAAAATTGGTAAATCGTCATTTACCTCCCTTCAAATAATTTGCAATTAGATTACGGCATCCCTTTTCTAAGTTGTGAATTATTGTGTTTGGGTCCTAGCCATAATATTTCACTTGGGTGTTATATTAAGGAATTTATATCTAATGAAACTTGTCTTTCTTTTCAGATGTCTACCTCAAACAACGCTTTAAACTCAAACTCTTCCAGCTCTTTCTCCCTCTTGAACTTATGTGGGAGGGTCATTTTCAATGGGTCGAATTTCAATGACTGGATTCGAAACATTCGCATGGCCATTCAATACGAGGAAAAGGAATATGTGACAACCCGTAAATTTCTATCTTATAAAGTCAATCTAATCAACCAAAAGTCAGACTTATTTCTATTGCCTTTTAGCCTTGTTAAGGGTCATTTTAATGAGTTCTAATCCTAGTACACTTAAGGATTGAGTGTTATGAAGTATTAGCTCGAGATCAGAAGGCTGCTCCCGAACCAGAAAACCCAACACATGAGGTTCACGGCCGTGAACCACCCTCCATATATAAGAGATTGCTTCATTTTTCTTCATTTCTCCAAACTCCAGCCGTGAACTACCCATTCTCTCTCAAGTATCATCAAGTGAATGCTCACTTTTCACTCCAAAACGTAAGCATCCCATCCCTATTCTTGTTCATGCTTAGAAACCCCTTTGTTCTAGCCTTGATTCATCACCTTTCATCATCATCTTCAAGATCTTCAAGGGTTTACGGCCGTAAACCCTTCATAAGGGTCGTAAACCCTTCATAGGATCTTGGGCCGTAAACCCTCCCAAGGCCGTGAACTCCTAGAGTTTGGCCGTGAACTCCTTGTGATCAATCACATGTGATTCTAACACTCCATTGAGAGTGTTTCCTAGTTCCTAAGGTTGTTTCCCTTATATGTTAGTTGTTTTAAACACTAATTATATACATATATGTATCAATATATGTCCTTTAGGACTCATTTGTGCCTCGGGACTTCATTTGTGGAACTTCTCATCCTTACTCGAATCTTCTAGTTGAATCACCCACATAAGGTGAGTTCATACCCCTATAATCAATCTTTTAAATGTTTTTAAATGCTTTTAAGGGGGGAATACAAGTTGAACACAATGTTATTGTGTAAATATTTACCTGTGATAACCATCACACTAAAGGATTTCTTATTCTTTTGTAAGTGATCAAATTAATTCAAAAACTATTTTAAAAAGATGTTAGTTTGTTGTTTATAAAACTCTGCTTTTAAAGTACGAGCATAACTCGATAGATAATCAAGTCTTTTTTACAAATCAGGGACAGTTCAAAACAAACATACTAGTAAACTATAATAGGTATAGTTTAGGGGTTCAGTTCATACTATAATTAGGACAGGAATAAACATACTATAACAAGAACAGGAAGGAACGTACTATATTCTAGAACAGAGGAACAAATCATGATTCATGAACTTATACTTTACACTCCCAGTAACCTAGGAAGGGAAGTATCGTTAACTCATTGTTTATAACAAAATATGATAATATACAAGGTATAAGGATATATATGGGGTGCATCTACAAAGTATCAGGTTATATATGGGGTACATCTACAAAGTACCAGAGTTATATATGGGGTACATCTACAAAGTACCAGATTTTATTTATAAAGGGTACATCTACAAAGCACCGGACAATAATAAATAAAACATATTAATATATACAAAACTCACAACAGTACCGACTGAGGCGTTTAGAGTGCATGATTTCATTACTTCTAGTAGTCTTCCTAACGAGTAGAACAGCGCCACATAACTTCCTAGTAACATGAACATTCAGTTAGAAGGGGGCTATAATGCTAAATTTATGATTCCTCGATAGATACATCAGGGATATATATTAATCGGGTCCGACAGACAGTAGGATGTGTGCTTTCCGCTTCATTTCCTGTTCCTTGTTTGGTTATGGGCTTAGAGCAGATTCAACCAGTCTACTCTCTATTCGATCCTAGCTATATATATATATATATATATATATATATATATATATATATATATATATATATATATCCTGTATACACCAAGTAATCATAAGGAGTATCAGGTATGGGTCAGGTCATAGCATACAAATTCAATATACCGTTTTCTAGTACAAAAACATACTTTTCAGATAGAACATTCAGTAAGCTAAACTAGAAACTTATCTGTAAAAGGTTTTAATTCATTTTATTAAACCAGTATAACTTAAAGGACCTTTAGTGGTTAATTCTATAATACCTTAGTTTATACATCAGGGTTATATATAATTAATATCCGATAGGCAGTTGGATGTGTGCTTTCCGCCTTACTTCCTATTCCTTGTTTGGTTGTGGGCTTAGGGCAAATTCACCCATTTAACTGTCCGTTCGATATTAGATTATATATAGCTAGTATAAACTAAGTGATTATAGAAGGAACTATTGTGGTTACCATTTTTACTAAAGGAAATATATGATTTTCTAAAAGAATGTTTTCATCAAATATAAAGAACTATTACAGTTAACTCCGTAAGTACCAAATGAATACGCCAGGGTTGTATACAATGAAGATCTAACAAACAATGGGATGTGTGCTTTCTGCCTCATTTCCTGTTCCTTGTTTGGTTGTGGGCTTAGGGCAGATTCACATAATTGATTGTATCCATTTAGTACTCATAGAAGGAATTGTAGAGTCATTTTTACTTATCATTCACCCAATCAGATATATAGGATTTTCTGGAGGAACAGACGAACTTTTCTAAAGAACTTACTTTTCATCACTTAAATACTTATGAACTCACCAGCTTAAATGTTGATATACTCTTTCAAAATAACGTGTATTCTCAGGAAACTAGTAGACAGGTACGCGCACTGGCATTCAGAAGATGGAGTATAGTAGCTTCATGTCTTGTTTTGTTATTTACTTTGGAGTCAATCTTTTGTGAATCTAATACTTTGTAAACACTTTAATATTAATGCAATGGTTTTTTGTTACTTTGATTACTATGATGCATGTGTTGTGATACTAAACATGACGTCCTCCGTCCCCGAACGTTTCCGTCGTTCCGGTTTGAGGGTGTGACAGAATATGTCATCGACAAAGAGCTAAAGGAGACTGATGAAGAAACTGCTACTCCTGAGCAACTGGCTGAGTATAGGGCTCATGAGAAGGAAGCGACAAAGGTGTCGTGCATCATGCTAGCCACTATGACTTCTGAGCTTCAGAAGTCCTATGAGGACTTCTGACCTTTCAAGATTAGGGATGCAAGCTGGTCGGGGATTCCCCGCTACCCGTAGGGACCCAACCCTAACGGGGCAGGGATTACCCGTTTTAACGGGTAACGAGACGGGGATGGGTCTTAAATCTATACCTGAAGCGCGTACGGGGCGGGTACGGATATATTACTATTTGCCCCGTTTAAAACCCGATATATATATATATATATATATATATATATATATATAAAGTTTATAGATATTCGAATTTCGAAGTATTGAGAACTGAAACGATCCTAAAGCATCAAAATCATTTGATAAAAGTATTTATTTCTCATTAATCATTTTCTATCATAAATTCGAAACAAAATTATTAGTTGATAGATTTTTGCAATTTCTCGATGTAATATGAACCTAAAAAGTAGATAAATTCAAATTCGAAACAAATTATTAATTGATAGATTTTTCCAATTTCTCTATGTAATATTAACCTAAAAAGTAGATAAATTCAAAATGAGTTGATCGATTTCCAATATATGAGATTAAAAGATCAAACCATCTGCAACTAATTTCATATGATATATAAAAAATTGTTTTTAAAGAATACTAATAAATTAACGTATCCTTACTAACGTAAACATTATACTGGTGGAAATAAATATAATATACTTCATGTGTACCCATCGGGTTCCTCGTACCCGGCGGATATTTTTTCACCCGAACCCGTTGGGGATTAGTTGGGGCGGAGGCGGGGACGGGTGTGGGATCGGAGTTCGGGGACGGGGACGGGTATTGCGGTATCCGCAAATATCCGCCCCCGTTTGCATCTCTATTCAAGATGCACCAAGACTTTACGGAAAGATACCATCAGAGTGCTCAACAAGAAAGGTATGAAATCATTGCCTTCATGATAACAACAAAAATGAAGGATGTAGAGTTCATCACGACCCACTCGCAAAAGACGCAAAGATATGTGGACCGCTTGCTAAAGTTGAATGTCAATTTTGACAAAGAGTTGGATATCGACATTATCCTACACTCTTTGACTCCTTGTTATGATCAGTTCAAAATGACTTATCATATGAACAAGTAGGAATTCACTCTAAGCAAGCTTCAAGGCCTACTGAGAACTGTCGAAAGTAGTTTAAAAGGCAAGTTTGTTGTACCCACTCCTACTGCTGCTGCCCCAGTCCTGGCAATTGGACATAGGAAAGGGAAGAAAAGGAAAGTTCCTTCAAACAATCACAAGGGAAAGTCTCATGATGGATCCTCTTCTAGTGGGTCCAAAGGTGGTTCTGCTACTCCCTCATCCAATCCATAGGAAGTAGAGTGCTTCTACTGTCATGAAAAGGGGCATTGGAAACGAAGTCGCCCTAAATACTTGCAGGACATTAAGGATGGGAAGATAAAGCCCACTTTCGCAGGTATTTACACTATTCAATCTAAAAACTCATCACATACTAGTTCTTGGGTCCTTGATACAGGATGTGGTTTTCACATTTGTTCTGAATTGCAGGGACTAAGAATAAGTAGGGATGTGGAGCACGGGAAGATGAACTTGAGCATGGGGAATAGGAAAGCGTCGCATGTCACCAAGATTGGAGTTTATTCTTTATTGCTTAGTAATGGGCTAGGGTTAGATTTGAACGATTGTTGCTACTCGTCAGAAATGGCGAGAAACATTATTTCTTTTCATGGTTTGTATAAACAAGGTTTTAGATTTTCATTTAACAATGAAATTGGTTCTAATAATGCTTTTTATAATGGTAAATTTTATTTTGAAGAATTGCCTTGTAATGGTATATATGAAATTGTGATGGTTGTAGACAACTTAGGAAATAATGTATTGCATTTTGCTTCGTCCAATGGTTTGGACAAGGCATGCTTGTGGCATTGTCGTCTTGGACATGTCAACAAGAAGCGCATAGCCCAAATCCAAAAGGATGGAGTGTTGGAGTCGTTTGACTTAAAGTCGGATGACACGTGCGAATCTTGTTTGCTTGGAAAGATGACCAAGTCACCTTTCACTGGTACTTGTGAAAGAGGTGAGGGTTTGTTGGATCTCATACACACCGATGTGTGTGGACCCTTGAGATCGGCCACAAGGGATGCTAACCGCTTCTATGTAACTTTTACCGACGATTATAGTAGATATGGATATATCTACTTAATCAAGCACAAGTCGGAAACCTTTGAAAAGTTCAAAGAGTTTAATTAAGAAGTGGAGAATCAATTGGGCAGGAAGATAAAGATGCTCTGATCCGATCGAGGTGGTGAGTATCTTAGTATTGAGTTCCACGACTATCTTAAAGAATGTGGAATTGTTTCACAATTGACGCCGCCTAGGACACCGCAGCTTAATGGTGTGGCTGAAAGGCGCAATCGAACCTTGTTGGACATGGTTCGTTCTATGATGAGTCGAGCTTCGTTACCTATCTCATTCTGGGTGTATGCCTTAGAAACTGCCGCCCATATCCTTAATCTAGTCCCAACTAAGAAGGTTGCCAAAACACCTCACGAAATGTGGACAGGGAAGGTTCTCTCGTTAGCGCATATCAAGGTTTGGGGTTGCGAGGCTTTCATAAGACGAGAGATTCACGACAAGCTAGAACCTCGTAGTGAGCGTTGTATTTTCATCGGCTATCCACAGAAATCCTTTGGATATTTGTTATAAAGACCTAGTGATAACGTGGTCTTCGTAGCGCGAAGGGGTGTCTTTCGTGAAAGAGAACTCATATGCCAAAAAGGATAGTGGGAGGCAAATTGACCTTAAAGAGCTTCAAGAGTTAAGCGATGAAGGAACCTCTAATACTAGCACTCAACCGGAGGATGAGACTCCTGTTGAACCAGTTGACCAGTCCTTACCTATGAGACGTTCCAGTAGAGTTAGTGTTCCACCTGTGTTGTATGGTTTTCATATAACAAGTGAAGGTGATACGTTTATCAGTGATAGCACACTGATAAATTTGGATGAACCTAATAACTACAAGGAAGCCATGGTGGGCCAAGAGTCTGCAAAGTGGAAAGAGGCAATGGATAGCGAGATTTAGTCCATGTATGACAATCAAGTTTGGAACTTGGTTGACAATGTACCAGGTCGTAAGACGGTCGGGTACAAGTAGATCTTCAAGAAGAAGACAGAAATGGATGGGAAAGTACACACATATAAGGCGTGATTGGATGCGAAGGGCTTTACTCAAACTCCTGGAGTTGACTATGACGAGACCTTCTCACCAGTAGCGAAGATTAAATCTATAAGGTTTATGCTAGCCATAGCTGCGTTTCATGATTATGAAATATGGCAGATGGATGTCAAAACCGCTTTCCTTAATGGGAAGTTGGCTGAAGATGTTTACATGAGTCATCCAGAGGGTTTTGTAGATGCGAAGTACCCTAATAGAGTGTGTAATCTTGAAAAATCCATTTATGGATTAAAGCAAGCATCTCGCAGATGGAATCTTTGTTTCGATGATAAAGTCAAAGAGTTCAGATTTTCGAGAAGCGAGGATGAGTGATGCGTATATGTCAAGGCTAGTGGCAGTATAGTTAGCTTTCTGGTGTTGTATGTGGATGACATACTTCTCATAAGAAACGACGTTCCAACTTTGCAGGAGGTTAAGTCCTAGCTTGGGAAATGTTTCTCTATGAAAGACCTCGGGGAAGCTGCTTACATTCTAGGGATAAGGATATTGAGAAATAGAAGTAAAAGACTAATAGGACATAGTCAAAGTACCTACTTGGACAAGGTGTTGAAACGTTTCAACATGGAGAATTCCAAGAAAGGAGAATTGCCTATCCATAGGAATACCAAACTGAGTAAGACTCAGAGTCTGAGTACCGATGTCGAAATAGCAGAAATGAGTCGAGTGCCATATGCTTCTGCCGTTGGCTCGAACATGTATGCTATGACATGTACCCGCCCTGATGTGGCTTTTGCATTGAGCATGGTTAGTCGATATCAAGGGAATCCTGGTAGAACTCACTGGATAACAGTAAAGAACATTCTTAAGTACCTACGAAGGACTAAGGATTGGGTCATTACCCTCGGTGGGGGTGATGACTTGAGAGTGACAGGGTATAGTGACGCCAGCTTTCAGACCGACAGAGATAATTTCCGCTCTCAGTCGGTGTAACATACACGTTTAGTTATCGTGTTATGCAAAATTTAAAAGTGAATACTATTAAGAAATATTATGTAATTTTGAGTGTTGAGTTCTAACAGATAGTTTTTACTAGAATTGAAGTAAAACTATGTTTAGAATCACTCGGAAAATATTGGAAGTCTTATGAGATTCCAATCTAATGTCAAATTTTATATTTTCATTAAATTTCAATATTTGACATTAGATTGGAATCTCATAAGACTTCCAATATTTTCCGAGTGATTCTAAACATAGTTTTACTTCAATTCTAGTAAAAACTATCTGTTAGAACCCAACACTCAAAATTACATAATATTTCTTAATAGTATTCACTTTTAAATTTTGCATAACACGATAACTAAACGTGTATGTTACAAATACCTCCTCCTTTTGAGGATTTCGTCCCCGAAATCACTTCGATTTAAATAACTGGAATTGATTTCTCTAACTCAGAGATTAGGATCGAGGCCCAAATTATACTTGGGAATATAAGAATGATATAAGAGCGAAATATCTCCAGTTATTTAAATCGAAGTGATTTCGGGGACGAAATCCTCAAAAGGAGTAGGTATTTGTAACATACACGTTTAGTTATCGTGTTATGCAAAATTTAAAAGTGAATACTATTAAGAAATATTATGTAATTTTGAGTGTTGAGTTCTAACAGATAGTTTTTACTAGAATTGAAGTAAAACTATGTTTAGAATCACTCGGAAAATATTGGAAGTCTTATGAGATTCCAATCTAATGTTAAATATTGAAATTTAATGAAAATATAAAATTTGAAATAAGTAAAATTTTATTATTGAAAGTTGTAAAGAATCTCGTTAGAAACATTTATGCGAAAACCTCATCGAAATCCGAGTTATAACGAAGAAGTTATGACTTATTGAAGTTTCGCGACAGAACGGGCACGACGCCGTATGACGTAAAAAGTGAGTTTTCGATAAACTACTTTTTATCCCTAGTGATCTAAATGAAAGTCGTAGTATTCGTTAAACCGAGAATTTTCATAAAAAGAACGTCAAAATCTGACTTCGTATGAGGAGGTTATGATTTTTCTAAGTTTCGGAATAGCAGTAGACAGCTAAAAACTCGAAATAAAGATCGAGCGATATTTAGCCGACACAACCTAAACGAGAATTGAATATCTCGTCGATTGAAGTTCAATGGTAAAAAGACAGAAGAAAACGGACGTCAGATGAAGAAGTTATGTATTTTTAACGGACATTTCCTGTCCCGGCCTTTTAAAAATATAGCATTAATAATAAATTGAAAATTAGCCGACGGAGTCTAAGCGAAAGTTGTAGAGCGTAGTCTCAGCTACGCGTGGATATAAAGAACGTCAAAAACGGAGTTAGTATGCGAAAGTTACGAATTTTTAAAGTTTGGAAATTCGGAGTACGCCCAGTGTACTCGTGTTCACGGTCCGAGATTGGCCACGTCGCCTATTCCTCGCAATTGACACGTATCACGCAAATTCGACACGTCCGATGCCACTCATCAGAGTACGCCCAGCGTACTAAGATGTACGCCCCGCGTAATGGGTAATTGAGCAGTACGCCCAGCGTACTCATAATTTACGCCCAGCGTAATCCGGGTTTCAGCCACTATAAATAGAGAGCAAAGCCTTCGGGTTTTTGTTTAGGAAATCTATTCCCTCTCACTCTCTACTCTCTTTAGCCTACTTTTAAACCCCCGTAGTCACGATATCATCCCCATCACCCAAAGCAAGTCCCGACGCCCCGAAGTTTCCGAGAAAATCATAGTTTCAAGTCGAAACTCTGCCCGCGTAAGGCCGATTTTCAACACAAATCCCCGGTTTCGTCACGGAAAGTCATTTTTAGAGTCGAAGTGCTGCCCAAATTAATACTTTAACCCCCGGTTAATTCACGGTGAGTTCAATATATAGGAACAATTGTATGTTATGTGTTATATGTGCTATGTGCTTTTCCGTGTTATTATCTCGTATTGTTATTACATGTTATATTGGTAGCAAAGTTATACCTTTGACCATGTGATCAGTGAAAGGACTTAGATTCACAGTGGTACTGGTATGTAGCCTTTGGTCATATAGAGCATGTCTCGTAAGAGAATGACTTATATTCTATGGCATTGGCAAAAGGCTAGATAGGGCTGAAAGCCTGAAATCTACCAAAATGTTTAATCAGAAATAGTATGTCTTCTGTGCCATTTGTACCAAAGTGTTATTGATGTATATCAAGTATTGAAATTGTTATGTCTCATTGATTGTATATCATTGAATCAAATCATCGATTGATATGGAAAGCTTGTCGTATTTCACATATGCCTTTGTTGTTCCTTGTACCCCTTTTGCTTCTGCCATATTAAAGTGTATATATATATATATATATATATATATATATATATATATATATGGCATAACGTTATATTGTATCTATTATTGAACTCACTAAGCGTCACCGCTTACCCCTCTCAGTGTTTAACAATTGCAGGTAATGAGAATCAGTATAGTCATATACTGTTGGAAGATTTAGAATAGTTTATACTATTATTTTTGTACTTGGATTTACGTTTGTATAAAAGCTTAAATATCCTGGATAGTTATGTAATATACTAAAACTTAATCAGTTTGTATCCAAATCAAATTATCAATGTAAAATATTGTTTATAAATATGCATGTAGCATGTTTTGGAGTAACAATATTGTGAAGTATGAAAGTTTGGGTCTTTCAGAAATACGAATGTGTGGGCCTTTCAATCATGGTATCATTGAAGTAAAAACTATCTGTTAGAACTCAACACTCAAAATTACATAATATTTCTTAATAGTATTCACTTTTAAATTTTGCATAACACGATAACTAAACGTGTATGTTACAGTCGGGCTGGGTATTTACCCTAAATGGAGGAGCAATAACATGGAAAAGTTCCAAACAGGAGACTGTAGCTGATTCAATGTGCGAATCAGAGTACATAGCAGCAAACGAAGCGTCGAAGGAGGCAATATGGCTAAAGAACTTTATCGGAGACCTTGGAGTTGTACCAGCTGTAAAGGAGCCTATGGAGATTTTATGTGACAACGAGGGTGCAGTCGCCTTAACCAAGGAACCGAGGGATCATGTGTCACACCCCCAAACCAGAACGGCGGAAATGTTCGGGGGCGGAGGACTTCAGGTAAGTATCACAACACATGCAATATAGTAATCAAAGTACAAACAACTATTGCATTAATAAGTATAAGTTTTACATAAGTGTTTAAAAATTACATATTCAAACACCAAAGTAGGTACAGTAGAAGACAAGAGTCGCGGTACGGTACTAGGTAGTCTTCTCAAAAGCTTCGGGAGTGTACCTGTCTACTGGATTCCAGAGAATACAAGTTATTTGGAAAGAGTAGATCAGCATGTAAGCTGGTGAGTTCATAAGTATTTTAGTTCTGTTAAGTATACTCTAAGTTCTTTGGAAAAGTTCACTGGTTCCTCCAGAAAATCCTATATTTCCCGAGGTGATAGACTGATAACCTCAATGGTTCCCCTCTGTAATTACTTAGTTTATACTAATTATATATAACCTAATATCGAACGGACAGTTAAATGGGTGTATCTGCCCTAAGCCCACAACCAAACAAGGAACAAGAAGTAAGGCGGAAGTCACACATTTCACTGTCAATCGGATATTACTTATGTATAACTCTGATGTAGAAACTAAGGAGTTATAGAATTAACCACTAAAGGTCCTTTATGTTATACTACTTTACAGAAAATGAATGACTAAGTTCCCATTTGTAAAAGTGGTTTAATCCCATAAACCGTTTCATTTGTAAAAGTGGTTTAATCCCATAAACCATTTCCTTTGTAAAAGTGGTTTAATTCCATAAACCGTTTCATTTGTAAAAGTGGTTTAATCCCATAAACCGTTTCATTTGTAAGAGTATTCTTAGTTATATCCGTTCTACAGTAAAAACTTTAGTATTAATCTTGGAAAATATTATATTATCCATAATACTGCCTTGTGGTTTTAAATGTTCAAAACCAGAAGTACAAGTATATTTACCATACTTGATTTCATGATACGTAGTTTTTACTGTAAGTAAAAACTAACAGAATGTATATTTGGTCAGGATGTAATTATCTTTTCTTACTGTTTTAAGAGAAGTATATTACTTAGTAATTTACTCGTTGTTTTATCCATGTGGGTTCTATTAACCATACTAATATGACTGATATGGCTTATGCGACGTTCTTCAGGCGTCGGAAACGATATGATATTTGACACCCTAGGCCTGCCGGCCAAACTGTAGCGAACAGTAAAGGTGCGAGATTGTCAGTCCCATATAGATCTATACACAAATTCACGCTCTCCCTACAAGAGATTCTAGTTAATAAGTCAGGACTTAAGGTCGTACTTAGATAAGTACACCATGAAGAGTCTCACAAATTTATTGTTTCAACGAGATTTATGATGTATTATTACCCCGTGATTGCCAACCCTGGTACTCTGTATTGTACCTTTGTTAATGCAAACCCGGTATGATGTATTATTACCCCGTGATTGCTAACCCTGGTACGTTGTATTTGTACCTTTGTTAATGCTAACCCGGTATGATGTATTATTACTTCTTTAATATGTTGTTCATATATTAAAGGTATTATACATATCCCGGTATAGTTAAATGACTTTTGGTAATTTCCTTGGAAAGTATACAATCGTGAATCATACTTGTGTATTTAGTTTTGAATCATAAATTATACCTATTATAATTTATATGTTCTATCTGATTAGCATGATTTCTCATGGATGAACACCTTTGCTCAGCGTGATACAAAGGTAATGATACCGAATGAAGTAACCTTTTATATTCATATATGTATAATATATATATATATATATATATATATATATATATATATATATATATATATATATATATAACTAAGAAGGAAGCGACCTTCGGACAAATAACATCACCTTAATTCCACATCCAAACAAGGAAAAGGAATAAGATAATTCATTAGTCCTAAGCCCTTCAAATCTTATTTATATATTTATACATATATAAACATGATTTTGGTGATTATAATTTAAAATAGTTTATAAAACCTTTTTCAAAGAATTTATCGGGTTTACATGACTTTAAAGATTTAACATGGCTTTAAGTCATTTTGGAAGTATTTGGTAATCCTTAAAAGCATAAGGAAACCCTTTGTGTGGTTATTATCACATACAGTTATTAACACAATTTAATATTGTGTTAAACTTGTATTCCCCCCCTAAAAAGTATTTAAAAACCATTAACAAGGTAAATTATAGGGGTATGAACTCACTTGATAAGTGGTGATTTGGGCAGCGTTTCGTTTCTATAGATGATCTTTATCGAAGAAACCGCGAGTTTTTGAGTAAAAATCGGGCTTTATGCGGGCAGCACTTCGACTGGAAAGAGGTTCGCTTCTCGAGAATTTCGGGGTTTCGGGGCTTGCTTCAGGTTTTAGATACGATATCGGGGCCTTGGGGGTTGTTTGTGAGGTTATGGAAGTGAAAGGGGTGAAAAATGACCAAAAATGGGGTGAAAAAGTGTAAAAATCCGGAGAGTCTCGCGGGCTATTTATAGTCCGAAGCCTCGGATCCGAAGCAAGGGGAAGGAGACGCGTGTCTCGGACAGGTGGCGAGGGAGAAGGCAGGTGGCAGCTTCGCATGCGAGGGGGAGGCTTCGGTTCGGACACCTGGCATCGCGCGTCGGATCAGCAGTGGACCGAACTTCGGTCCAATGGGAAGGTGCCACGAGGGTCCGAGGGGTGTCTCTTGCGAGGGTGTCGGCTACCTATTGGACTTCGGCTGCGGTCCAATCAGAATGCGACACGGTGAACTGCGGTCCAATCAGAAGCGAACACGTGGAGGACATGGGGAAGCCTCGCATGCGAGGTGACGTGTCTGGATGCCAGCCATGCGAAATTTCCCGGTTTTCAAGATTTCTCGATTTTTGTGCCAAAAACTTGCGAAAATCATAACTTTCGCATACGAGCTCCGTTTTTGGCGTTCTTTATATGCACGCGTAGGTAAAATTATACTCTACGACTTTTGTTTAGACTTCGTCGGCTAATTTTGAATTTATTTTTAATATTATTATTTTTAACAGACCGGGACAGGAAATCCGTTAAAAATTCATAACTTCTTCATCCGACGTCCGTTTTCGTCTGTCTTTTTACCGTTGTACTACTTTTGACGAAACATTTGATTCTCGTTTAAGTTGCGTCGACTAAATATCGATCGATTTATATTTCGAATTTTTAGCTGTCTACTGCTAAACCGAAACTTAGAAAAATCATAACTCCCTCATACGAAGTCAGATTTTTACGTTCTTTTTATGAACGTTCTCGGTTTAACATATTCTACAACTTTCATTTGGATTGTTAAGGCTAAAAAGCCTTTTATCGAAAATTCACTTTTTACACTGAACAGTGTTTTGTCGGTTTTGTCGCGGATTTTCGATTGGTCATAACTTCTTCGTTATAACTCGGATTTCAGTGTTCTTTATATTTTTGAAAACCTTGTTACAATTTCTACCACTTGGTTCATCCCAACCACGATTATTGATCAATTTATTTTTGACCTAAATTTGACTGGTGTCACATCATGGCAGATCGGGCACATCGACATAAAATATCACTTCATAAGACATCGAGTAGAAGAGGGACTCCTCGTAGTAAAGAGGATATCGTCAGAGGATAACCCAGCAGATCCCCTTATGAAGGGACTGAAGTAGGGTTAAGCATTCGCAGCATGCTAAGAGCATTGGCCTAAGGGACGATATTAGTTTTAGTGATTAGATAGGCAGTTAGAAACTTGTAATAAATAAATGTAATTGACATTTGATGATTAAATAATAAGGGTTTTATTTATAAGTAAAGTTTACTGTCTTCTGTCAATTGTTTATTTTATGTTTCATTTTTTGCATGTTTTGACTTCCAGAATAATATGATTATTCGAACTATCCACAATCAATCATACTTTGGAAGTAGGTTATGAAGTTAGACTGTCATGAATTGGCTTGTAGATTGTCTAAAGTGTTTAGACATAGCAAAAGTTTGCTACAACGTTCATGAGTGCTCCTGAAATAAGATTTGAGTATTGGGATAAACCCACGCTAACATGAATCACTTCATGGAATTTATCACAAGTGATTGTGAGACGATAATATCGTATAGTCTTCAAACCAAGGTATATGAGTTGTTGATTACGAGTTTGTTGTGCATTGATAGTACGAAAACGCTAACTTGATGTTATAAAACGTGTTGTTGTGTATAATTTAACGAGTAATTAGTACAAGCATATAAGTCGAAGTTTATATGTTCCTTTTATCCTAAGAGGATTAAAAGCGATATCATGGGCCCCTCGATGATTTTGTTTTGACTTATGTGTCAGGCCCGTTCAGGACTCAATTGATGTGTTCAATTAAGTTCTATGTCAAACAAATCAGAAATCGGGAAACAAACTGTTGGACAATGAGTATGAATTTATTCCATGTCTTTGTCCACACGATATCTTGAAGAACAGAGGATTATATGATCACTTATCTAAAGGACGATTCATGGACTAGATCAGAGTTAGAAAGTGGCTTTTGAGAGCTACGATTGCTAATCGAATTTTGAAGTTACATTGGCAGTTATAGTTATTAGACTTATCCAAGTGGGAGACTGTTGAACTAGGTGTCTAAGCCCATAACTATAATTGGTATGTACTTTACCCGATAGTAGCATGGTCCTTTTGGGTTGCTTTCACCGTAGCAATTTGATAGGATGGATATTTGAGAAAGAGGTTATTTGTGATTTATTAATATATTATAAGAATGATATATTAATTGAGAAATCATATTATTTAATTGGTATTGATCATGAATTAATTTGGAATTAATTTAGTGATCAAAAGAGACTGATTAAATTAACGGAGACTGATTAGGTAAATCAGTAATACATATAGTTTGGGCTAATGATCAATGTTGATTAGGGATGGACTAAATCTATGTGAGAGTCCATGAAAAGTTAGTCCAAAGGGTCTATCAAATGTGAAGAGTCCATAATGAATTATGGTTTACAAGTTAAAACCCTAGGAATTCCACACTATAAATGTAACCCCTAGCACTCCCAAAAACGGCCAAGACTTCCAAGAAGAAACCCTAGCTAATTTTTGGTGCCTCCTAGCCTCTCTCTTATAGTCCTCCACTGTTCTTGGTGGTTGTGACTTATTTGAGGTGTCACATTTGAGGTATTAAGCTCTTGAAAGGTCAAGTTCTACAAGCTACAACAAAGAGGTATTCATCTAACTTGTTTTATGTTGTAAATCTCAAAATTATATGCTAGTTAGGGTTCATGCTTTGGATAAATGAAAATTGCATGTATAACTTGAGAAAACTTAGATCCAAAGCATTAGGGTTGTATGTGCACCATAAGATTGTTATAGTGCTCAAAACCCATCAATAAATAATATATTAATTTGTTATATCATTAATAAATTAATTAAAAATTGATTAGAATTAAAATTTAGAATTATTCAGAATTAATTGGAAATTAATTTTGGGTTAATTGAAATTAAATAGAGGTACAAGGGTTGAACTGCAATTGCTTAAAATTTGAGAAAAAGAGGGATTCTAGAATCCTCCTTGCTTGAATGGTTTTAAGGAGCTCCTCCAAGGGGTTTTAGAAGCCTCCAAGTGCAGATAAGGAAACAGAATTGAATTGGATTAAAATATATTATTTTAATATTCAAATTAGGGTTTATTCTAGATATCTGACAACTATAAATAGACCTCTAAGGTTAGAATTTTCGGCAATCCATTCTCTTGTGAAGCTTAGGCTGAAAATTCCACCTTTCTTCTCTCTCTCTCTCTCTCTCTCTCTTTCTCTCTCTAAATCGTTTTCTAGTTTCTAGGGTTTGAATGTGAGCTATTAGAGGTAACCATAATTTTGGTACTAGCTTTCTAAAGAGAAACTGAGGATCAAAGAGTGGTATATAGGATTGTAACACTAAAGGTATGTAATTCTAATCGAGAATTTCGATTTCACCTAAGGTTTATGATAATTTCAATAGTATGTTGCTATAATGTGTAAAGACTTATATCCATAGGTTGCACATGCCCATAATTATATTTTATGATGATCCTGTTGTGCAAATATGTCTAATGTAACCTATAAAACTCATTAGTTTATGGACTAGTTCATAATAGGTTCTACTAGAATATTTATTATCATGAAAATTTAGAATAGAGTCATCAAGTGAACTGATATGCTATAATATATATGTTATAATATGTCAAAATTTATAATATATATGTTATAATATGTTAAAATTTATAATGAAACCATTAGTATGCAACAATCGAACAACTGGAAGTATAATGCATAAGTTCAAAGTATGATTTCTAAATGACAAAAGATGAATAATGACTAACATAACAAATTGTGATAATAGTAATTATTTAGGTATGATAAAAGATATAAGTCTTATTAGGCTTAGAAGCCTTTGTACTTTTATATATATATATATATATATATATATATATATATATATATATATATATATATATATATATATATATTCGTTCTCTCACTCGTATAGTCACTCATATAGTATGAACTAAAACTCATTAAATTTCTTTATTAACATACTCCAACTAACTCACTTTAATGATCAATTTCTAATTTATCTTAAATTTGCTATGGACGTGTGCATGGGGCCAAAATTTTAGCATAATGTAGTTTTGCATCCAATGTTTTAAAAACCGGTTCGAACTGACCTATTCAGTTAAAAAACTTGCTTTTAAAACATTGTTTGCATCCCCATCTTTTCCGGCTTGTGTAATATTACATGTCACAATCACATTCCTGCCTTTCTTTTTCATTCACTCTAATTAAATGAGGTTCGTTTGGGAAAATAAAAAAGTACAAAAATGCTGCAAAAAAACTTAGAAGAGCAATACTAAATAGAATATGAGTCATGATTTCAAAATCACAATCTCTTCAATGATTGTGAAATTTCAAAATATATTTTTTATATTAAAAATGACTGATTATTACAAATTACAGATTAAAGTTGTAAAAAGTGAACTACATTCCAATTCAATTAAAAGGGCATAGTGTAACAAGTAATGATAAAGTCGAATAACAAATATCGTTACATGCGTTCAGTTTAAATAGTAAATAAAAGAAATTTTAAACTTGAAATGCTAAAACTTAAAGTAACCTAAAGAATCCAATATGGAGTATTATGATAAATGTGTTGTCTGCAATGTGATAGTTTTTATGAGCCTAAAAATAAGTTTATTTACATATTTCAAACAAACATAAATTATCGAAATCTTTATTTATTTAGGAAACGGGATATTATACATATATAACTGATTTCCGGGATTTAAAATTAGTGAGCAGCGCCGATCTAATCACGTAATTAATTAATACATTATACATCTTTGTGATTGTGGCTATTAAATAGGGATGTAAATGAACCGAGTCGAGCCGAGCTTCACACTAATCGAGCCAGGCCCGTTTAAAGTTATTGAAGCTCGAGCTCGTTATGAGTTTGGAGGCCCGAGTTCGGGCTCGAGCTCGTGAAACATATATAAAGCTTGGGATCGGCTCGTTAAGACTCATTAAGGCTCGTCTGTCCGTAAAACTCGTCTAAGATCCGGATCGACACGTTATTTTTCCAAATTTTAATAATATATAAGTAATAAATAATAATATATAAAATAAAAGTATATTATAAAAAAGCTCGTTTAAGCTCGCGAGCTTAAACGAGCTTGAAAGTGCAGGCTCGAAATCAAGCTCATTTGTTAAATGAGCTTTATTCTAGGCTCGGGCTCGTTAAGGCTCGGCTCGTTTTGAGCTTTTAACGATCCTATCTGAGTAGCTCAACTCTTTTACACATTAAATGCGAAAGGCCCAATTAAAAGAGATAAGTCCCGAGGGACGTGGGCTTTAAATGCAATCAGCCAATGAGAAGCATATGGTGGTTATTGGGCTTTACGATTAATGTGAACTAAAATATATGGGGATTAGAAAAGGGGCGCGACTCCGATCCTATTCTTTTTAATTCCGCCATTGGATGTGTAATATACCACAACAAAGGTATAGAACACAATCATCTAACTATTTGTTCATTATGGATTGAAAATCATGTTCAAAACTGGGGAATAACATTTTCGAAAAATGGTAAACCTATTTTTTTTTCCAACAGTAAATGCTTTACACATTGTATGTATCTCACAAAAGTGCACATGAGGATCGTTTCAAGATATATTGCAAGATGTGGTAAGGTATGCCATCTCGAAAACATGAGTGTTATGTGTAGCATCCAACAAGAGGCTTGGCTGTGCGTTATAGAGCAAGTTTTTATTTTCAAGGAACATTTTTTTTTTGTATGATCGGACATTAAACCATTGAGTTTTTGTTAAGTTTTTGATATTAGGTGTTGATATAACACTTTCAGAACTTGATATGTTTGATATAAATCAACAATTATGTGACTGCTCTTTTTTATGTATTTAAAATTGTTGTCTCAAGTCACATACACACCATGACACGTAGAGCTTGAGGCTTGTTTTGCCATCACTTCACGCATCAAGCCATTTAGAACCTTAGTTTATTGTCTTTTTTTTTATAGAATGACGAGTTAGTATATGTGTAAGATTGAACCCAAAACCTCCTTGTTAGAAGCACCCTGTTAGCCAAGTGGATTAGCCCCAATTTGTCTCGGTTATTGTCTTTTAAAGGTGGTTTAGTTAGTATACCCTATCTATTCTTCTATCTATGTGTAAATAAGCTGTGATCATGTGAGGTTTATGTATATGATCAAGTCTTACAACATAAAAAGTATATGCAAATAAGATAAGTAATTTGATATATGGTTACTAATTATCACAACTAATAATAACGAAATCCGATCCGTACTGATCAAGGAAGTGATCATTAAGATTGTAAAATTGATAGTTTCACCTATATTTTTGTATGGTTGCCATCACTTTCGAGAGAAATCGACTTCCTCCTTTCTCAGTCCTTTTACTAAAAGCTTTCATTATTTCATTCGCCTTCTTTGTCGAAGATTTATTACTTTTCTTCTTATTATTCTTTACCCTTCTCTTAGCATGTGATATGGCGAAACACTTGAGTAGGTTGTCCAAACCCACACAACTCGGTTTCCTCTTTTGCTTTTGCTTATTTTGTACAGGAAGTACCTATCAAATTGCATATTATTAACACCGATCAATAAAGTTACATGTTCCAATCTTATACTAATTATATATATACACTATTACTATAATACAATTTCATATATGTTCAAAGAGGAATCCATGTATTCAATCATACTAAATTATACGTAATTAGGAAACATATAAGATGGGACAGGAATTACCGGAGCCATAGTTTGTTTGCTGTCAGTGGTAGAATCTACTAGCGGTTTATGATGGTGGGGGGAGGTGGATGATCTAGATTTTGAAGACTCTCGTAGATGTTGAGAGTAGCTAAGAAGCTCGGCTTTTCTGTTGTTTCCTACACTGTTCTTTGACTGGTGGATATGGAGATGGTGGTGGTGGTGATGGTGATGATGATGTTCTTGTTTAGTGTCCTTGTTCTTGCTTGTTTTTAATCTTCTTTTTCTCGGTTTCTCCTCGTAAACAGCCACCAAAACAGCCTTTTCTTTGCAACATGTCATCTACAACCATCATTTGTCATCACACAATTAAATTCCACATCAATATATATATATATATATATATATATATATATAGAGAGAGAGAGAGAGAGAGAGAGAGAGAGAGATGTTTACCATTTTGGTTGGCATTTTTGTAGCAATGAGGAGAAACAATCAAGATAGAAGAACATAGAAAGTGTTGATATGAGCTATGTTCTACATATACATATAGAGAGAAGGAACAAAGTTCTCTTCATAAATAATTTAAATTAATTTTATAAATTATGTATTTTAAATATTAGAACCTTTTTAGGTGTATAGACGACGTTAGTATTTGTTGATATTGATCACGTGTATAAAATGAGAGATTTATAAACAATTGGCCATGCATATATTTTCAAATTTAATTAGATGAAAATGCATTTTATTATTGAGGAAAAAAATGTATTGAGCTGGTTCACCCTTTGATCTTATAGCCACATGATAGATTTGTCAGTTTTCGGGTTTGGCCTTATTAACTGATTTTATAGATCGTTGCGCTCTTATAACTAGATCTTCTGAATTCGTGTAACCCAAGCTAAGTATTCTATTTTGGTAGTATTAATAAAAGTTATCTTTCTTATACATCCGTGGACATAGCCCGTCATTATGATCGTGTGAACCACATTAAATATTGTTTAATTTTTTTGTTTTTTCACTAGGATTATTTCTTTATGTGAAATTGTTTTGAATAGTTCCTTGAAATGATTAAACAAAATGAAAACCATATTATTTGTAGATAGAAAGAAAATTTGTTAAACCTATAGATGAACAAATAATAATTTTAATTTTCTTAAATACAAATTTAATATTACAAGGGTACGTTGCTGGCCAAGAAGTCAATATTGTGTAAATTCTTTAGGTTGATCGTTAACCGAAAGGACATGCTTATTCCCATATAATTACAAATATTAACATCCAAATTATTTTTATAATATATTTAGCATGCTACGTAGAAACGACAATATAGTATATGATTTCATGATTTGACATGCAATATTTAAAAAATTGTCTGATCATAACTATGTTTCATTCGGCAATGATTGACATTTTCTTATACAATATCGATGTTCTGAATTTAAATATTATATCTAATTATCTATTTAATTCATGAATACCAATTGATAAAGGGGAAGAAAAAAAAACAGCTATATATGTTTTTACTTGAAAAGCTATTATGCGATGTCTGCCGAAGAAAAATGTATGTAAAAGACAAAGAAGAATTAGAATGTTGATGATAATGAAGAAGAAAATGGTCACCACATTACCACAACTCTATATTAAGATGGACTTGGTGTGTGCCGGTTACCAATATGGTAAGGCTCATCAGCGACCTTACGAACAATCAACTTATAACCAAGCTATGTTTCCTCTAGAAATTATGCATTCAGAGGTTTTCAGTCTAGTAAAACAATGCTAAATTAAAGGCATAGGATAGGATATTGTGACCTTCATAGATGATTTCCAGATCTCGCTTTATGTGGGTGTATGTTATGAAGGAAAAGTTGGAGGTGCTAGCAAAGAATTTAAGACTCTGGCTGAAAGAGAGACTTAGCATAGTATCCGGCGGTTCAAATTAAATAACGCGACGAATACTTGACATTTGAGTTTGTTGAATACTTGAAGGGAACAAGATTGGTCGTCAACTAACCTACCCCAATACCCCGTGACAAAATAGAGTCTCTGAGAGGAAAAGTCGTCACTTAGCAAAAATTTGTGGAAACACTATCCATGATAGAAATTTACGTTCCATGTCATTTTTAAGACAAGTTGCAAGACCAATGGAACTTAATCCAAAATATGTCAATGTCGCCTTAGTTGAAGACGAGGTGAGAGAACCAGAATCATATGGGCTAGCTTGTAATAAAAGAGAATGGGATTGTGCCTTTGAGGAAGGTACGGTGCTTTGATAACAAACCAAACCTAGGGTTTGGTTCCAAAACCATTTGATGTAAAACATGTATCATGAAAATGGTTGTATAAGGTTAAATGGAAAAATAGATGGTTCGATAGATAGGTTCAAATAAAGTTGTAAACGAACCGAACAAACATGAATGAGGGCTTGTTCGTGTTCGTTCGTTTAAGTAAGCCGAACAAACGAACGAACACGAACGGATAAACGAATGATGTTTCTTGTTCATGTTCGTTCGTTTAACAAATTACAATGTTCATGTTCGTTCGTTTATGTTCGTGAACATATTAAACGAACATAAACGAACGAACATAAATAAACAAAGATAAACAAATATATATGAATATATATGAATATAAATGAACATACAATATAGTAATGTAATCAAACACAATTAAGCATATATGAACATAAAATGAACTTATATGAACGAACATAAATGAACGTAAACGAACAACATAAACAAACGTCCACGAACATAATTGAACAAACGAGACTATTGTTCATGTTCGTTCGTTTAACTAAACAAACTGAAATTTGTGTTAATGTTTGTTCATTTATTAAATAAACGAACATAAACGAACTTTCCGTCGAACGGTTCACGAACAGTCTGTTGAACGTTCGGTTCATTTACAGCCCTAGGTTCAAAGCATGACTCATGTCATGGGACTTTTCTTGATAATATGGGTTACATTACAAGAAACCTTTAGCCTCATAGTTAAGTTGACCATGATATGAGTTTTTCTTGCCCTATTCGTTAGTAAGGGTTTGAAGGTATGACAAATAGATGTTAGCAACGACATTCTATACGACTATCTTGATCGTGTTTAACAATGCCATTCTATACGGATATCTTGATCGTGTGATCCATTTGGAGCAACTACTCGGTTTTGTAAGAAAGGTACACCCCAATTATTTATGTAAACTCAAGGAATCCCTCTATGGTTTAAAGCAATCTCCAAGAGCATGGTTTGTGAAAATTACAGAATACTTTGAGATAATGGCTACATGATAACTATAGTTAATGCTAGTCTCTTCATGAAAACAATAGGACATAAAGGGACAAGGATTTTAGTCTACATGGAAAACTTGATCATTATTTGTGAAGATGGGAGTGGTAGAATTTGGTGTTGAGGGGAATATTAACATACACCACCAAATTTCATGCAAGTGTTCAATGTACATGTGACATCTCCATTTTCGTGGTCATAAAATATATTTTTATTTATGCTTATTTATAAAAACAGAGTATTCTTTATATAGCGGAATTTGTCCCGTAAAAGTATTTCTGAAGAAATTTTTTTTCATTGATTATTAAAACTTTAGATGTCATAACTGATACAAGAAACATAAGCATAAACATAAACATTATTGGCCTTACAACATCTAATTGCATATGTTTCCTCGAATCTCTCATCATTTCCAAACATCATATACTTTTGTATCGATACATGTGATACAAAGAAATTGGGTGGGACAGGTTGGGAAACCTGGTCAGTATATAGGGTTTTAAACCCACAATAATATAGTTGATATGTTTAATTATCAAACAGTTAACTCGATTACCCATCCCCATATTCTTCTATTTTTATTCTTAAGGATCTACCCTAAGGATCATCATAATCATCGTTGCTGACAATATTGTTTTAGGGATTTCTCTGCAATACATATCAATAGATTTTCTTTTATATTCATTCCTAAGGATCATCAAAATCATCGTTGCTGACAGTATTGTCTCATGTATTTCTCCGCAATACATGTCAGTAGGAAGTAGAGTACATCAAATGGGCACAAAGTCCATCGCCTACAAGTTATATACCTGTCTGTATTCCACATGACTGTCTTTAATAGTCCGATGGTCGTCATCTATACTATGTTATATGACTACATGATTAGTACAATAGTACCAGTTCCTACATCGTTAGTACAATAGTACCAGTTCCAACGTCGTTAGTACAATAGTACCAGTTCCTACATCGTTAGTACAATTAACGTCGTGACATCCTGTCATTATTTTCATCTTTCATCATATTATGGCATCTTATCATCTTAATCTCTCATTACCCTTTACTACACAATATATTATAATCATGAAATACATATACAGTATAAATCGTATAAAAATCATCTTACAATTTCATCTATCACATAACATTTTTCCACATAAGCACATATAGCATTTAATTATCTAAATACTTCATATATATGTGTAAGATGAAAGTAACTATGCGCTCACTTGTTAAAAGTGGATGACTGGAAAGTTGGGCAGCGCTTCACTTTAGTACTTAGCTTCTCCTTTGATGTGACCTAGGTTCATATCACTAAGTCATAGTCTTATATTCATGGCGATTAATGATAGTCTAGATTTCTCACTTATCCCAATGTCTACATCAAGATCTATCAAGTAAGGAACAACCAGATATGATCATATCGGAGTTAGGGTCTGTTTGGTATACAAAGTATACTATTTGGAAATCCCACTTTAAACACCTCATTAAATCCATCCTAGGCATCATTCTGGTAAGTAGATCAATCAGTATAATGACTTAGAATTACTGATAAATCTTATTTATAAATTCATAACAACGACTATGAATATAAATATAAGTTACACTGAAAGCAATATAAGTGTAGCTTAACTTAAAGAGATTTTCTTGACAAAAGTCCGGAAATTACACTGGCAGGACTCCGACCTGATAACTACTAATGTCGGGCATTTAGGGACCCAGAGCTTCGCTAGAATCTTAAAAACTACAGAGATTTCCGACCAAAATGGAGAGAAAAACGAGAGAGAAATATGGGAAGGTGTGGGAAATCGAATGGAGGTTGAAACATATTTATAGGGAGAAATTTGGGAAGGCACGCCACGCCCTGGCTCTGGTCGGCCGCCTTCCTCGTGACACGTGGCGTTCGTCGACTAGAAGAGTGTGGCAGCTTCTAGAAGCGTGCTGCGCACTCGGGAAAACTTTAAAAATTTGTAACTTCTTCATACAAACTCTATTTTTGACGTTCTTTATATTCACACGTAACTATCAACGAGATTTATAACTTTCATTTAGCCTTCGTCGGCTAATTCTCACTTTATTTTTAATTTATTATTTTTAGAGAGCTTAGACTGCTAAAATCCGTTCAAAATTCATATCTTTTTCATACGACATCCATTCTCGACTGTCTTTATATCAACAGACTCCTATTCACAAGATCATCGATTCTCGTTTAGGTTGTTCCGGCTAACAATCTACCGATTTGAATTTCGATTTCTGTGTTTTACTACTGCGCTGAAACTTCGAAAAATCATAACTTCCTCATATGAAGTCATATTTGGACGTTCTCTATATGAATGCTCTTGGATTTACGATTACTATGACTTTCTTTTAGATTACTTAGGCTAATAAGCAGCCTATCTAAAATTCACTTTTTACGACGCGCATAGTCGTGTCGGTCTAATCGCGAAACTTCGAAGAACCATAACTTCTTCCTACCAAGTCGGATTTTAGAGTTATTTATATGTACGAAATCCTTTTCATGTATACTATAACTTTGGTTAAGGTTATTTATCCTAAATAATCTTCTATCAATATTTCGTTTTTATCGTTTAGTATATTTTAATTGACTAGCCCGAATCTGCGGGCATTACAACACACGTATTTTCTTAGCCTCAATATTTTAAGTTGTTTATTTTCTTAATGTTTGACTGGTTTCTTTGCTAGTAGGTAGTTTTCGCTGTAATTTTAAGTGATGGTTAGTTTATATTTCTTTCATCTGTTTTGTAAGCCTCTATAAGACTATAACCCATACTTGTGTGTTCCAGAAACTTTCTATTTCTATGTGAGTATTTAATTCACTCTTTGTTGAAACTTTTGGTGTGTTAAGTGTATCTATCAAAACTTCTAGGTTAACACTAACTACAAATTAGATCCCTTGTGTGTGGATTTAATCCTTATTTGGTTATGGAGTTAAGGAAGAGCAATAGCTATGATAGTCCTTTCATTTTTTGTAATTAATAAAAGGAAAAATGTCACTATAACACAATCAACTACTGCTATTTACTCGATTTGGTCATTACTTGTTTTTGCGCAATAGGTCATTAAACTTACAACTTACATGTCAATTAAGTCATTTTCATTATTTTTAACGGATCTCCGGTTACCGAGCCTACATGGTTGGTTGACTTGTGCCATTGTGGCCACATCATATTTTTTCTTTGGAAAAATGTCAATGTAGCATAATCAGTTATTGTCATTTACCCGATTTGGTAACTAAACTATTTTTTGCTCAATAGATTATTAAACTTACAAGTTACTTGTAAATTAAGTTATTTTTGTTAATTTTAAACGGACCTCTGGTTACCGAGCATACGTGGAAGTGTGACGCACCAAGTAAGCTAATGTGGCAGTAGGCTACGCCATTAGTCATCCATAATTTTTTATACTTTTTTCTATTTAATTTATACACATTCAATCCATCTCTCTATCTCTCTCACATACACGATTATACTCAGGAAATGTTCAAAATCAATTTTTGGAAAAATGAGTTATGCAAATCGGAACATAGGTCTGACAATCGAATCAGGGCATCAACACCAACGTTGAGCGGACCTAAAAGTTTATGTGAATAAGAGTCAGAGTTGAATCATCCCTATGGTTATTGAATCGGAGATAAAATTGACGTGTACATGGGTTTCTATGAAGGGAAGTGGTGTGCTGCTAAAAAAGGGAGAAAAGAGAAAAAAACGTCTTCGCTCATGTCGGTAACGATGACAACGTACTTCGCTTCTGCTGGTGACGGGAAAGATGTCTTCGTTTCTCGTTCATGAGAAAGAGAAGAAGGTTAAGATTATGTGGTTGGGGTCTGCTCTAGTTAATGTTATAAAAAAGACAAAATTACATAAATGATCCTTGTGGTTTACCAAAGGTCACAACTTTAGTCCCTGTTAATTTTTTTTACAAACATGGTCCATGCGGTTTCTAAAACTTTCAAGGTTGGTCCTTTAGCCACATAAGATGACTTCTTTGCCCTTTTCTATTTCATTTTTTAACTTGTTGTAATTAAAATTAAAATAGATACCCACCCTCGCACCCTTCCTTTTCTCTCTTCCAGTTTTCTCTCCGACATTACTCAATCCATAAACAACATTCAATTCCATAATCCCAAATCCATAATTGTTTACCACCAATTATGTAAGATTTTCAACCAAATTCACAACACTCTTGTCAATTTCAGAAAATCCACCTTCGAACTGGAACAATATTACAAAAGAAAGAAGCCATCTTTGTAGGTCCTTGTTTGATTGCAGGTTTTTTAGGGTTTTTTCCATAAAAGACCCTATATTTTGATTCTTTTTCTTTTTAGACCTAAAACTTTTTTCTTTTCCGAAAAAGACCTAACTTTTATCTATTACTTGTTGTTTTAGACCCTAGCAGGTTACCAAAAGGGAAATCAAGTATTTTCATTTCATAAAAAACCCTACATTTTGTACTTTTTTCCAGTTTAGACCTAAAATGTTATTTTTTTATTTCAAAATAAACTCAACTTTAAAATTGGTTACAACCTTTAACACTAGTTGTATAAGGTACTTAACAACACCGATTTAATGAAGCTTAACTTCGTTCATGCATAAAAACGTGATTATATCCTTTCAAATTAAAATGAAATCCTAAATTTTATTTTGGTAATTATTATGATTATCCTTAAGATTCAATAACAGTGATATACAAACACCATGTATTGATCTAAACACCATGTATAAATAAGATAGATTAATAAAATGAGGTAGTAGGCCAACTATTCAATTTTCTTTTCTCTACAACAAAATTTCATAGTTTTGTCAGTTTTGTTCATTCACCACATTCCAACCATTGTTAATAATGTCAACCATCGTATTTTGATATTTAAGTGTGCATCATTCTTGTTATTTGGATTTTCAACTTATGCTCAAACGGTTTCATTCCCAAAATATAGTTTTATGTATTCATATGTGATGTTAACATTTTTTAAGAAAGTCTTAAACTTGAATCTCATATATCTAAACAAAACTAATACAATGTTTAAGATTAATATTTTTATGTATTTATTTGATATAATTATAACATATTATTTAATAATGAGCTAATGCTACAAAATATTCTATGGCTTTGGTTTATGAGTATGATAATGAGTGCGTTTGTTAACTGTTCTAAAAAAATTGATTAAAAAATTCGGCCAAAAAAATTAATATAGAAAAGTGAGAGAGGGAAATATGTCCAAACGCACCAAAATAAGTATAATGGACAAACTAAAAAAAATATTTTGTATACATTTTGTTAAATTATATGGTATTTTTTTTTTCTACAAATAAAAAAATTTGTTATTATGCTAAAAATTTCTTCTTAGCCATGTATTATCCATGTTACCAAAAAATATCAAATTAACATCAAACTTTTTATTATCGGTAATAATAACATTTTCTATAAACAATATATCATGTTTAATGATATAATATATATCCAAGATAAAGTTTAATTATATCTTTTAGACAAAAATAAAATTTTGTAATTCTTTTAGGTTTTATTCGCTCAAAAAATAATAGATTAGATAACATTTTTTAGTGTATACATGTATACTTTCTTTTTCGGCGTAGTCAATAAATACCTTATGTATTTGATCTTGAAGATTATAACCAATTTTAAAGTTGAGTTTATTTTGAAAAAAAACATTTTAGGTCTAAAATGGAAACAACTACAAAATATAGGGTCTTTTATGAAACAAAAATACCTAATTTACCTATTGGTGACCTGCTAGGTCTGAAATAACAAGTAACACATAAAAGTTGGGTCTTTTTCGGAAAAGAAAAAAAAATTAGGTTTAAAAAGAAAAAAAGGCAGAATATAGGGTCTTTTATGGAAATAACCCGGTTTTATATTTCAATTTATAGGGAAATCGGAGATGAAGATGCACTTGGAAAAATGATCCAAAACCGGAAATTCGATCCTATTTGTAGGGTGATTTAAACCAACAACTATTCCTGCTTGTCGTAACTGTTTCCATCTCTTCTCCTTAAAAAACTATCAGATGAACATGAAATTATCTCTATGATGTGTAAATCATATCCATAGTGGAAATCAATATTGAAACACTTGTGTGTGTATCTATGAGCTCAAGAAATCATCATTGCAGAAGCACGTCGATCATCAGATTGTCATCGGAGAAATCCTGAACCCCTGAACTCTTCATTAATTCGTCGGAGAAACCCTCAACCCATTTATTCCTTGAAATCTGATCGTGTGTGCATCTATGAGCTCTGGTGATGGTACTGGAAAAAGATAAATAAAGTTATCCCCTAAAGTTCCTTTTTCTTCATCTTCGATAAGTCCTTACTTGGATCCGATGATAGGTTGTGATGGCAAATCAGTTCTAATAGCGGTGAACCCAACAGACACATCAATCTGATAAACCCTTAGCCCACCAGTGTTATTGACGTTGGCAAGGAGCTTATGAATGTAGTTGCAAAAGAGTTGATACCAGGTGTGATGACTTATATAGATCCCTGCTTCATAGTCTGTTGGGTAATAGATATCGAGCAAGGGGAGGAAAGACAGTGGAAAGGAGTATGATGTTGCGGTGGTGAAGAAAGGGATGAAATTAGTGGTAGATCTTTGATTTTAGCTTCCATTCTGGTAATCTTGTGTTGAAAATTGGTTTTAATGGCTTCTTGTTTATGAAGAATGTTTCGGGCTAACTTTAGAGACAAAGTACAAAAAGATAAGTGTTTGATTTTGATAATCATGTGTTTGAGAGAGAGAGAGATAGAGAGAGAAAGAGAGAGAAATGGTAATAAAAAAACAAGAAGAAGACGATAGGTATAACTTGTAAAAGTGTAAAGGGGTGAGTGAAGTTTACATTAAGTTTTTTTTTTAATTAAAATAAGTAAAAGACATAAATAAAAAAATAGAAAAAGGCAAAGAAATCATTTTATGTGGCTAAAAGACCGACCATGAAAGTTTTGGAAACCACATGGACCATGTTCATCAAAAAAATTAGCAGAGACTAAAGTTGTGACCTTTGGTATACCATATGGACCATTTATGTAATTATATCAAAAAAAACATAAAAATGAAAAAAAAAATGTCATTGTAGTACAATCAACTATTGTCATTTACCCGATTTGGTCAATAAATTATTTTTTTACGCAATAGGTCATTAAACTTCATCGACACGTCACGCTTCCACGTAGGCTCGATAACCAGATATTCGTTAAAATTAACGGAAGTGACTTAATTGACAGGTAAAATGTAAGTTTAATGACCTATTGCGCAAAAAATAAAAATAAAAAAGTGACAAAATCGGATAAATAACAATAATTGAGTGTGCTACTGTGACAATTTTCTTAAGACAAAATTGCAAGAATGGTCCATGTGGTATGTCCAAAATTGCTACTTTGGGCCAAACAGGTTTGGACTAGCACCAATAGTCCAAAGGTTTTCATTTTGCTGTTGTTTTGGTCCAAATCAGTTTAAAAAATCTAAAAATGACGGATTTGCCCTTTTCCATTTGTTTTTTGTTTTCTTTTTGTTATTTAATTATTTTCTAACTAAAAAAAAATAAAAAATAAAATAAAATAAAATCTCTCTCTCTCTCTCTATCTATCTCTCTCTCTCTCTCTTGGAAACCACCTAACATACAAGATTATATCTCTCTCGGTCTACAGTTACGCCGGAAACCATCGAAACTGAAGCCCTCCTTCGTCTTCTCCGGCTTGATCGTCTTCTTCGTCGAATCACAGCGCCGCCACCTACCGAGATCTGAAGAATTAGGGTTTTGGCAACTCAGGCTCCAACGACTTTGTCTTCGTCGATCTGGGTTACATCCACCGACTTTGTCGTCTTCTCCGGCTTGATTGTCTTCTTCGTCTAATCACCAGCTTCATCTTCTCTAGTGTTTCTTCACATCTACCTCCATCGAAAACTAATATATCTCAGTCCACCACCACTGCCATCGGCTGCACCAACACATTTGGATTACCATCTGCATCAAATGAAACTAAACTTGATGATAATACCTTCCAAAATCGCCAAATACGACACCAAACCACATAATCACCCCAAATAGAGACTGTCGGAAAAGACGTCGGTGTTCATCAAAATCGCCTTCCACCCCATCATCGGAGATGCTACGAGAACCCTAAATCTAACACCACCATCGCCATCATTTGGGATAAATCAATCGCAGGAAACAATGACAGTGTTCATCACTCTCCTCCTCGTTGATCTCCGAATATCAGATCGATGGTCTGAACCTTCATCATCTGGGGTTCAAAATTCTAATCGATTCAACAAGCCTATTCTTGTTTTAATCGTGCAACCACCTCCATCACTGTCTCCACGCCCCTGTTCTTCGAATTTGTTACCACCTGCAAGTTACAATCAGATTCAAGAGAACCATGTTTATCGTTCTCTTCTGTTTACATCATGACCTTGTTCAGCGTATCACCAGACATGTGGACCGAGAGAAAGGGCAAGAGAGATCGGAGATTAGAGTTTTACCCATTTGGGGTTTTAGAGAGAGAGAGAGAGAGAGAGAGAGAGAGAGAGAGAGAGAGAGAGAGAGAGAGAGAGAGAGAGAGAGAGAGAGAGAGAGAGAGAGAGATTTTATTTTATATTATTTTAATTTTTTTAATTTTTTTAGTTAGAAAATAATTAAATAACAAAAAGAAAAACAAAAAACAAATGGAAAAGGGCAAATCCGTCATTTTTAGATTTTTTAAACTGATTTGGACCAAAACAGCAGCAAAATGAAAACCTTTGGATTATTAGTGCTAGTCCAAACCTGTTTGGCCCAAAGTAGCAATTTTAGATATACCACAGGGACCATTCTTGCAATTTTGTCTTTTCTTAATAAAAATGCCCAAAATTCAATATAAATTTACACTTCAAAAGAATTTCCGTCCCCTAAGATACAAATAAACAAATAAACAAATAAACAAAACTTTATTTGCATCTTAACAAAGCAGAACACGATATCTCTTTATATAAATTGAGTTCTCCTCTTTTCTCTCTTACCACTACATTCTTTCAATTTTTGAGTATTTATTTTGTGTTTATTGGTTTTTTCATAGTTGTTAGAACGAATGATAATTTCATTAAATCATGAGGTTCTACACTGCAACTTACAGCTATTAGAGCGTGTAAGAACATGAGTCATTTTGTGTAGTTATTAGTCAAGAATCTGTCATCTTCATGTTGATTTTACTTTTCTTGTCTCATGTTTAATTCGTCCAATGACAAGACAATCTTCTTCTATCTTTCTTATAATCATATCTGATCGTGTAAGATCAATATGATTTTTGGACGAAACTTGATAATCTATTAATAATAAGTGGATTTATTAATTGTGACGGCTTAACATATAATTCTCAAATTTAAATTGTGGGCTTATTTGCATTGGTTATCATCACTATTTTTTATTCAATCACGTAAATTGTGGGCTTATTTGCATTGGTTATCATCACTATTTTTTATTCAATCACTCGTTTAATGTTTTAACAGTCTGATAATTAGTTTACAATATTAATTATCGGATTATGTAGACAGAAATACAACATTGAGATAATTTCTTTGTTAACAAAAAGAGTAATAACTATTAAAATCATCAACAACAAAATTAGAAGATAACAAATGTCGGAGTAAAAGAGAGTGGAGAGAGAATAAAAAGATTTCATTAAGATTAAAGTAAATCTCCATTAAATCTTATGTATCTATAGCTTTTTTTTTATATATAAATATCAATATTTTATCATTCTTACATAACAATCAAGGCCGGTGATGGAGTTAAAGGAAGAGCATAACTATGGTTATTCTTTCATTGTTTGTAATTGTAATTAATAAAAATGCTCAAAAATTAAAATATAAAATTACAATCTACCTTCTACCTTCTATCTACCTCCTCTAATAAATGAATCATTTAAATGTCACATGACACTTTTCTAACTTCTGTTTTGCCACATGGCATCTTCTTATTAAAAGTTTCTCTCTAATTTGTTTGTCTTTAATTTTTATTTAGTCCCTACAAATTAGGATTTTCAAATAGAAACTATTTTATTGTCCGACAATTCAGCAACAAAATCATTGATTGAGGAGTGATTTGGATTTTCAAATTTCAAACCCCTACCCCTCTTATTCGTATTTCACTTTTGATCTGCTCCACTTCCCACAATCAAGATCAGAATCTTTGAAGCTTGAAGCGTAATTTCTTCATTTATCTATTTACAAAGACAAAATTGCAAAAATGATCCCTGTGTTATGTCGAAAATTGCTACTTTGGGCCAAACAGGTTTGGACTAGCACTAATGGTCCAAAAAGTTTCATTTTGTTGCGACTTTGGTCCATTTTGGTTTTAAATGACGATTTTGCCCTTTGTATTTTGTTTATTCAATTTTTTGTTACAAAAATCAAAAAAGAAAAGAAAAAAAAAAAGATGCTCTCTCTCTCTCTCTCCAACCTCTTCCCCTTCTACCACCTCCATCGCATGAGTTCAAAGAACACGTGATTTTCCGTCAACCACCAACAGCAGCCGGATTTTCCGGTAACCACCAACACCAACCAGATTTTCCGATAACCATCGTCAACCATCGCCACTAGTTCAACACCACCACCAACATCAATATTTTGGCAAAATCCATCACCACAACAGATCTGAAAAGCTAGGGAGGACGACAGATCCATAGATTCCAGATCCGGCGTCGCTACAAACCTGAGACATCTGGGGTCGATTTGACACACCCACAAACTCGAAAAAGACCAACGATATTAAACACACACACACATACACAAACGCCACAACAGATCTGAAAATCTAGGGGGAGGAAGTCGTCGCCGCCATCAGCAAACCTTCGTAAAGAGAAAGGGTTTCTTTGCCTTCACCTTCATCTCCTTCGTCGAGTCACATCTGGAGTGTATGTAGATCTGAGAAAGGGGGAGACCGGTTAAGAACGGACTTAAAAAGAGGGACAGACTGAGTCGGGTTTGTTATTGTGTTCTTCCATGTAGGATTTGCAGAGTTGAAGTCATCGTCGGAGCAGAGGAGATAAAGGACGGCCCATCTGAAAACCCTAGCTGCCAAGAAACCCTAGCCGTCGAGAAACCCTTACTTCGGATCTCAATCTCCTTTCTCTCTTCGTCGGCTGTCGTGGTTCAAAGGGAGGGCAACAACGGTCGAAGCGGGTGTTTGGGTGGTGCTACCTGACCAGAAGGAGACAGAGGGGGCAGCCTAGGTCGGCGACAGCCGCCGGTGTCTTCTTCTTTGGTCAGTGGTAATCAAGAAACAAGAGAGAGAGAGAGAGAGAGAAAGTGTGTGTGTGTGTGTGAGTGAGAGAGAGGGTAATTCTTTTTTTTATTTCTGTAATAAAATAAATGAAAAAAATAAATACAAAGGGCAAAATCGTCATTTTAGAAAAAATTAAACCAAAATGGACCAAACTCGCAACAAAATTGAAACGTTTGGACCATTGGTGCTAGTCCAAACCTGTTTGGCCCAAAGTGGCAATTTTCGACATACCACAGGGACCATTCTTGCAATTTTGTCATTTACAAACACATTATGATCGAGGGTTTGTTATATCTATGAATTTTTAATTATTGTTTTCTTTCTCAGTACATCGATGGAAACCCAAATGGATGTAACTAAGTTAAGGCTTCATGTTTCCTATTCTCGATCGATTGGTTAAACATGTTTGATGGTTTGTTTTCTTTGCTCTATTTACGAGCTTTGTCTCCCAATTAACTTTAGTGGCCATTCGACAAATATATTGCTATCAACTTCTTAGATATCTTGATATTCTTATGGTTTAAGAACTAATATGCTTTTAGTTAAATTTGTTTTGAATTTTTGATACTCACAATATGGCGTTTCTTTCTTCCTTATTATTGCATTATAGGTGTTCGATAAAATGCCCAGGAGAATTTTGGAATTAAAAGTTATTTGTATTCATTTCGTCTTACCTTCCCTTCCATTCGTTAGTGATCATTTTAACGTTCCAAGTTTTATTTTGAATTGTAATACAATATAGTGTTTGGTGCTCCAAGGTTTTTCTGCATACATTTTCCATCAAGGTTTTTCTGGATTTGGTATTTTGTTTGGAAACTCCATTGATTTTATGCTTATTTTTCTTTACTACTCTTGAATTCTATCTAGGGAACTTTCAATTCAAATTGCTGAGCAATTTGAGGCCTTGATATCAATTCAAGAAATCAGCAATTTGAAATTAATATTTTCTCTCCCTTTTTATTTCAATATCAGTATCAAGTCTTCAATTTTCATTCCCATTGTCGAAGGTTATTTTGCTTTATCATCCTCAACAATACGATTTCTGCAGACGTGACATCATAACAAATCCGGTTAGTTCATCTTCATAAACCAGTATTTATAACATTTTTCTGGAAATACATTAATTCCAATGTAGTTTCAATTTTCTAAAAATATCTCTTCTGAATCCATCATTCATTTTTCTGCAAAATTTCACAATAAGATATGCTTTTTTACAATAAAATACATACGGAGTACGTGTATCTGTTGCTATTTTTGTTGTAAAATCAGTAAAAAAGAAAGCAAATATTCTTATCTGCTTATTAAAACGCATCCCACTTCAGTCAGTTATATTTCTTCTTCAATTTATTGATAAATATATTTTTCAAAGTGGATTGTTCGATCCATTTTTTATGAACAAAACCAACACCATGACTTCTGTATGAAGTATGATTGGATTTATATAATCATAGAGTGCATATTAGCTAAGTGGTAAATGATTTCGTTTAAATAAAAGAGTAAAATGGTTTTCTTTCCTGCTGTTAAAAAAATTGTTTTGGAAATTTAGGAAAATGGCATTTTCGTCCATATATTATGAAACATTGTTATTTTCGTCTTTGTAACTACATATGACTTCTTAATTCCTTTACCATTTTCACTTTGCACCTGACTTGGCTATGTTTGTACAGATTATTGAAAATACGTGGGAAATCTGGTAAAAGGGCATTTTGGTCTTTTTATTGTGTCTCGGTAACTTTGTTGTTAAATTACTGGAATTTCAAACGAATAAACATGCTACTTTCAATATTTTTCACAAGGGTAAATTGTTATTGTGTATCTGATTTTGTTTCAAATTCAGTAAAAATCCATTCTTTTATGAACAAAACCAACACCATGAGTTCTGTATATGATTGGATTTATATCACCTTAAAGTGCATATTAACTAAGTGGTAAATGATTCCGTTTAAATAAAAGAGTAAAATTGTTTTCTTTCACGCTATTAAAAAAAATTGTTTTGGAAATTTAGGAAAAAGGTATTTTCGTACATTTATTATGAACATTCTTATTTTGGTCTTTGTAACTTCATATAACTTCTTAATTGTTTTAACCATTTTCACTTTGCACCTGAGTTGCTATGTTTGTACAAATTATTGAAAAAATGTAGGAAATCAGGGAAAAGTGCATTTTGGTCTTTTTATTGTGTCTTAGTAACTTTGTTGTTAAATTACTGGAATTTCAAACGAATAAAGATAAAAATGATATTGAAAAATAATGTATGATGAAAATTTGTCAAAAAGTTAGGACTTAATGGCGGAAAGCCTCAATAAATCTTTTTCAATAATTTGGGATGTTGGTTTACTAAAGATTTACTTTTCTAATTTTTTTTACAGCAATATAGCAATATGGCTACTTAAAATATTACATTCATAAAAGACATTGACCCAGTTATATCTGATTCACAATCAAAGTAAAAATATTGAAGTTGTGGACACTCGATTCTAAATTTGATGCTAACGAAAAATAGTCAATTGAAATGGTTTTCTTGGATGAACAAATATATTTTTTATTTTAATAATTTTTTTTAATATATGTTTTCTTTATTAATTGTTAATGCTGTATTTTATACTTTTTTTAGGGATCTATAATTTAAGCTATGTTTTAAAGACTTATTTTATAAGTTTTAAAAAACACTTCATGAGGGACCCACTTATGAAATTAGCATCCTATCTGTTGCAAGACACAATCCACACCCAAAGTCTACTACCTTTTTCTGATCTTCCACATAAAATTACTTTTTTAAGGGAAACACTTATTAATTTTTTTTTTGTCTAAAATTTTTAACTGTACCTCCCGTGGTTTCGAGGGGTATAACCTAGTAAACAAATAAGCAAAGCATTATTTTGCATCTTAACACTTCACGATATCTCTTTTATTATGAATTTGACAATTACTTACCATATATAACAAGCAAATAAACAATACATATCAAGATTTACGTGTAAAGACCAAACTTCCATTAATTTCAAATTTCCTCTTTTGATGTTGATGGATATTCAATGAAGTATTTAAGTAGAACTACCAAAGCCAATGACTCCACATCCACATAAATTTTCATGTTACCCATTTCATGCCTAACCAGTACATCTCTACATCTATAAACTGTGCCACCAAATCAAGATTTGTTTTTTTTTCTCTTATACATTAAATGGTTGTACTTCTTGCTTTCATGTACAATCCATCAACATTAAGTGTCTCAAATAACATGTGATTCTTACAAATGATATGATTTTGGCCAGTAGATTCAGTAGTCCCCATAAATGGGTTCGACCGGATGAACGATTTGACCCAAGCTAGGTTAAACAACAAAACCTAGAAACAAATTTAACGGTTATGCTTCTAACAACACCTGAACAGATTATTCTTCCATAACATTATTTGATATGTAAATCAGATACACAACTGCACATTAGATGATTGACAAAAGAACCCAGTGTCCAGAAGAAGCCCGGTTCACATTGGAACCAAAACCCACATACTGTGATTGGCCCGTACTTCCCAAATATCATGTGAAATATAAATCAGATACATAGCAGTTTGCTGACGGGGCATAAAAACTTAGTGCCTAGAAGCAGCCCAATCCACATTGAAATTAAAACTCATATACTGCAATGCAACAACTAAGATTCAAACCGTTGACTATTTATGCAAATATACCACTCAATAGTCAAATTCAATCATGAATGACCTCATAGTACAAATGCGGCTATTATCTTATACCGATCCAAATTCAAGAAAAAGAAAAAAAAACACATTATAACATTAAAGAAACACGATTGAAGAACATAAAACCATAAGCTACAACAAAGATGATCTACAAGAAACATAAAAGATCCAAACTTTATCATTCATCAATCATCATCGACTCTTATTCTTTCTTCTCATCTTGCCAAGTTGCTTGCCATTGCTTGTCATAAAACGTTGTCTCATCAAACAATTTCTTTAAGGTATCTAAGTCCTCATTCTTTCGGATCAAAAGAACACCAGCCACTGCAACAAATAGAAGTGTTTTGCAGAAGAAATTTCCCATTTGGTCAACTAGACCAACCCCGGTCAAACTATCTACAAAGTAAGCCATGAAGAACCCCACCATTGCAGCTCGCCCTACACAACAATGGTTAATGCAGTTTTCAAGATTTTTTTTTCCCATTCTAATTTTTATAAAAAATTTCAATCTTAATCGTGTGAGATTAAACTAACCATTGAGTAGTTCAGCTTCTGGAAGATGAAACCTCTTCATCCATGCCCACCATGGAATAATGGAAGTGTCAAAAACTACAGGGAAGTCATTGTTGGATGATTCTGGATTGTCTTCAAGCCATTTTCTCCTTTTAACCTCTGGAAATAGTAAACAAGAAAATCAAGAGGGGCATTTAGGTCATTGTAAAAAGTAGACAAAATGGCTAAAAGAGCTACAATGTGGAAGATAGTGAACAAAGTTTTTTGTTTTCAAAAATTGATAAGATCATCTTCCAGGAGTTTAACAATCAGAAAAAGATATGATGAAACAACTGCCACACGCTTTACAAAATTAGCAATTTTAAGAAAACTTTTAGTTTTTTAGGAACAATCAAGAAGAACCATGTTTGGCAAGTCCAGTTTTAGCAGTTGTTTTTTCACTTTTTGTAGTCGATCTAATATCAATTAGCATAAAACCGTAAGGTCAATCATTTTCAGAAAAACGAAAACTGTAAAATTCCACCCTATTCGTCGATTTTCGGGCTTTGCTGCGCTTGAAATAGTAGCTGGGTTTTTTAAGCTTTGAAGTAAGATAACTGTTAAAGAAGCATGGAATCGAAGGTTTGAAGTTGCATTGAATTAGAGTTCCCAAATAAACCCTAATTCGATTCAATTCCATGTCTAAACCTCAAATTCCAAGATCGACTTTTTATCAAACACGTGGTCGACAGAATCTTACCTGCATCGATAACTCCATCCCAGTCAGTAGCTCCACCTTTCTGAAACTGTTTTAAGTCCCATGTCCCCGAAACCCATTTGGGATCTTCGAATTTCGCCATCGCTTCCTCCTCCTGTTCTGCCATCGGAGCTCCGTTTCCAAGAGACGCCTCCTCCGGAGCCTTCGGCTGAGAAGCTTTCTTCTCCTCCACAGCAATGACAGCTCCGGCCCCATTTTCAGTAGCTCTAACAGACACAAAAAGCAGGTGTCTTTGAGGCTTCAAAGAGAGAAATGGGTTAATTGGGAAGTGGGTTTTGAAGGAAGAGGATAAAGAAGGAAGATGTGGTGTCGTTGAAGAGAACAAGGCCATTGATGAAGACATAGTTTTGATGTTTACAGTTTCTTTTTTCAAAAAAAGGAAGAAAGATCAGAGAGTGGTATGTGATGGAGATAACCTAAGGCTGAGAGCATGTGAGCATGGGGGGAGATTGGGTTAAAGATATTGAGGAAACTTATTTAGAAGCTTGGCATGTTTGGTAAAAGAAGTGAATCAATGCCAACAAGAACTACTGGTGGGTGAAATAGGTTTCATTTCAACTACTTTCCCCAATTTAGTTACTCTATAATAAATACCTTGAGAGCAGCTTCTCCGACAGGGTTAATGCAATAATATCAAATTGGTAAAATATGTTAATTTAACAAAATGATCATTTTTCATTTTATTTTAAGATATTTATCATTCATGTATTTTGTCGTCTACGAAATATATTAATTGTTGAGAAATAACTTTTTCTATTATAAAAGTATTTTGTAATAGGATTGCACAATATTTTTGGGTTGTGAAATATCTTTTCCGGACAAGAAGCTGAAAAATTCGATTAGTTTTTGTAAAAGCATACAAAATATCGAAAATGAGGAATCATAGACTTTTGTCTAAGGTCATTTGGTGAGTGAAGGTTCCCTTAAGGCTAAGTTGCAAGCTCTTGACGCGTGAACACCATCCCAAATGGGTGTACTCCTGTTGTGGCATGATGCATGTTTGACGGAGGGGTAGAGAATGACTCTCTCTCTCTCTCTCTCTCTCTACGGAAGAAGCTAAGCGTAAAGACCACCCTAGAATAGTATAGTGTTGTTGGTGGACGGGTGTTAAGTTGATGTGGCTAGCTTCTATGTATACCGTATATACCTCATAGCCTAAAAATGAAGGTGAAGTTTCATAGCTAATTTCATAAAACCTCATATTCCATTAACCTTTTATTTCAATCAAATATCTTTGTTTTCAAACAACATATGCTACCTCTCCTAGTAATACCAATAAAAGGTAAATTGAGTTGCATGTTTCTCCCTTCGACCTAAATATCATTATGAAATTGAAAATCCAGATACTTGGGTTGATAATGCTATTAGGAGTAATCCATAAGGTATTTACTATCATCTCAGTGTCACATCAACTTCACTATACTCTTACTAACCCTAGAAAATACTCATAACTCCATGTTATCTTTCTATATAAATAAAATCTAAGAGAGAGAGAGAGAGGGGGAGAGAGAGAGAGAGAGAGATTGTGAAGCTCCGTGGAGCTCCTCACTTCACTCAACAACCATAATGTTCTTACTCAAGTTGGGGGTGGCTACACAAAGAGGTGTCATTGACATTTCATCCTTACGCCCATGGTTACATAAGCACTCCCAATAGGCCAATGGTATAGGCTCAATCTCAAATCATGTTCTTTTTAGCTCATGATCTCACTATTTTGATCATGATACATAATTACCATTGATGATATTTGATTGGATGAAAGATGTTACCAAAGGCTTTGAAGCAAATAATCAAGGGAACATTGAACAAATACAAGAAGATTATTATATGCAAGGAGAGTGTCACCCAAAAAACACAGTTAAAACCAAAACCTATCAACCCATGCTTTGAACCAAAAATCAAAGAAACGATTCATGGACCCAAAAACCGAACCCAATGGAGTTCAAAACCCAAAAACCGAAATTATCGGGTTGGGTTCGGTTTCAACCCAAAACTAACCCGTGCACACCCTAACTAAAAGACATTGTACCAATAATAGGAATGAAATTGATAATGGAAATGTCATACACAATCAATGTTTTAAAAATGATTCGAACCGAACGATTAAATCGATTAGACCGGGAACCAGAGATGAAAGTGGTTCAACAACAACTGGTTTCATGTCAATTTCTACACCGGATCGAACCAAACGGTTTCTTCAAATACTGATTCACCTCTTCGGGGCATTCACATATCTCAAATACTGATTCCACCTTTTCTATCCATCTCTTTAGGGTTATCATTCCACCCGTGCCATTAAAGGTTCGTGGCTTGGCGTTGGTGAAGTCCTTGTAGGAGCATGTCTTGGTAAGTCCTTGATTTATTCCGTTGTTCGAACTTCCAGCCCCTTGTCCATTGACTCCACCATTGTTCCCTTGGTGGATTTGCGCCATGGCCGCAGTAACCGCAGCAGATACAGCTGCTTGGAATGCAGCCGAGTTGACTTCGGGTGTGGTTGGTCCAGGGTTTCCACGGGTTGGTCGTTGGGGCATCTTTCTGTCATGGAACGGAAATATGTTGAGTGCCTATGATTTTTGTGAGATTGTGGTCCTATAAACTAGGTGTATTGCATGAACTTAAGTAGTTTCACAAATTAGCATACAATCATGGATACATAACACATAGCATATCACAACATCACAATAGAACACATAATTTTTTTTTTCCATTAATATTATCCGCACTTTGTTACATGAAAATTTGCTCGAAAGAGCATACATAAGTGGTGCAAGTTCGGCAGCGTAACGACTCTATGAGTAGTGTAAGCACTTAAACATAGAGTCGATGGTACATAGCATAGATCATATAAGCATAATACTAAGGATAGATATGACTAGTCCTAACACTCTAAGGAGCGCTCGCCGACGGTAGTAAGCTCATATACCGAAGTGTTGTGCCAACAACTGGGCCATCTCAGTCATTTCTCCAATGACTTCATCTCTTTCCTTTCCAGCTTGCACCGCTCGTGCTTCCATGGCAAATAGCTGTTGCCGCAGAGCAGCAATCTCAGCTTCCGGAGAGCGATTCTCCCTCGCGGGATTCCCTGGTGGGGCGGGGTGGTCCTGCTGCATCTCGCTGGTAGGTGATGTGGCAGAATTTTTGCCTGAGTCTTGTTCTTCATCCATGTCGTCGTCGGTACCATCAAACTCGTAGTCTGTGTCCGTGTACTCGTCGGGCCCGATGCCGTGTGCTCCCCCTTGATCTCCCTCGGGTTCGTCCTCGATCATCCCGTGGGCCACTAAGACTTGATGAAACTGAATGCCCTGGTGTTCTCCTTCCATGGTGACTGAGAGGAGATATATGAGTAAACTATTATTACTCCTAATATGTTTTAGTTATTATGTAATTTGAGTTGATGTTCTTTTCTTGGTAACAAGGGGTATGTTTTTAGGTTTACCGTCCATCGAGGTTTTTACCGGGGCATGTATTAGTTGTACTTCGGAGAAAATGTAGTTGATCAGGTTACACTCACCCCTTAATACAACCATGAACAGTCCCGACTTAACCGAGATGTCAGTATTATCTTATTTGATTTGGTATTATGTTCTTTTCCTATATCGCACAAGTAAAGATGTTTTTATCGTTGTGTTTTATTTTGTTTTGTTCAGAGTTGTTTTAGTCCCTCTTTGGTTTATAGTTGCATATCAATGTGTGGTTAGATATGCCAGTTCACTATAAACAGAGCTCTGATACCAACCTGTCACGCCCCCGAAACCAGACGGCGGAAACGTCCGAGGGCTCGCATGACTTAAATTGAATATCATCACAATGAATATACATGAATCACAACATAAACATCACCATGCATCAATACATTACAACTGATATTGTTCACATCCAGTACATTGTTTTAAATATTACACATCCATAACATAAATTGTTTGAGAGTTTTCAAAACATAACATCCTAATATACTTGATATTACCCTTCAGCTTACCTGTTACCTGATAATACAAGTTATTTTGAAAAACGGTCAACATATGAAATGTTGGTGAGTTCATAAGTAGGGTTGTGATAAAAATGATTTGTGTAGTTTGTAAAACCCAGAAAATCCGATATTTTCTGAAAAGAAAATTGTTTACCAAAGTGCGAAGATCCATAAGTTGATGCATGAATGATTTCAAAACGTGTATAAAAGGAAGTTTTGTATTATAGCTGTAGAAAAATACAAGCGAGTGATGTTGATTTCCTCAAAAAACCCGATGTTTTCCGATAACATAAAATATAATTGTTTTTCATATTGCTATACCGCCACAACGAATGATTTTGATTACTCTTCCTTGATTACTCGGATGGTATTGGATTTAATTAATTATGTGAGTCGTTATAACTATGCATAATAATGACTAGTTCGTCTGTCTTGGCAACCTAACGTACGTCGGGATTGATCTTAAGATTTTGTCACCCTAGACTGGCCGAGTCTAACTGTAGCGAACAGCTGAGGTGTGGGGGAGTCACCCCCGTATAGATCTATACACAAACTCTCGCTCTCCTTCCAGGAGACTTTGATTATAACTACAGACTACAAACGACCCTTAGAGGTGTCGCCCGTTATTACTCACTTAATCCAAACAAAATTGATTAATGTTGATTAACGACCTGGGTTTGTTTACTTTGATTTCAAATAAACCTAACAGACACGGAGAAGAGGAATACAAGGTCCTGCTAATTACGCGTGTTATTTAAGGTTGTTGGTTATACGAAGGACACATTGACCCATTTCATATTTGATTAAATTTGGACCTTACTAGCAATGCTAATGGGCCACCAAGGCCCAATAGCATATATATGCCATTGAGGGTCCCTTAAACATGTAATTGGGTCACCGGAGGCCCAATAAACATTTATTATTATGTTAGGCCCAAAAGTCATGTCAATGGGCCACGAAGATCCAATAAGCATGATTAGGATCTTTCAAGCCCAACTATTTGGATATTTACTTGTTTTAGGTATAGTATAATTGTTGGAAAGTTTGATTGAACGATTGTTATCTTCGTATCGGCACGAGGCCGGTCGATTGTTTATAACGATATTTGGAATTATACGTATATTCATATTTCTATTTTCATGAGTTGTAGTTTGGTATTTTTGACTCAAATATCTTAAAAACAAAATAATTGCTTCAAAATGTTGGTTTGACCTTTTCAGCCCTTCTTTAATAAAAATAACAATTTTAGTCCCTTATTTTGAAAAAAGATCATTTTAGGCCCTTAAACCATTTTCTTGGCATTTTTGACCCATAGACTTGTTTAAGTGATGTTTTTAGTTCAAAAATTTCTCTTTGGCAGTTTCAGCCCTTCCAGTAAGAAATTTTTCAGTTAAAACCCAAACTGTTTGCAACTTTTACAATTTTGGCCCAAAATCCAAAAAGTTTACATTTTTGATCCTTGTTTGGAAAATAAATCATTCTAACCCTTAAATTGGTTTTGTTTACCCTTTTTACCTCCTGTTTTGTGAAGTTTATCATTCAATCCCTTTAAAATTTGGTTTTTCGCAATTTTGGGCTTAACGGGCCGAAAAGCCCAAAAATTGGCCCATTAAGCTACAATTTACATTTCTAGTCCTTTGAAGAGTATAATATTCATAAAAACTTTTATTTTAACTGTTTTGACCCTTTTGATCCTTAAGAAAACCCGTGAATGGCAATTTTAACCCAACTTTTGTTTATTTGACAATTTAAGCCCAAAAATGGGTTTTATGTTGCAATATGTTTATTTTAATCTTAGAGGGTATTTTTCTTGACTTGTTTAGTGTAATATATCTTAGTTCATGTTTGTTTTCCTTCTTGTGCCATAGATTTCGTGATTTCTTCCCTTTTTGTTACATATTTACCACATAAACACATATAATCACACATACATGCATGAAATCATACATAGCATACACATACACATAGATCTACACATTTTACTTGTATTCTCCCCTATAAAACTTGTGAAAACCGAAAAGAGAGGGGTATGAACTCACATTTTCTTATGGATCTCGGTTTTGAAGAAATGGAAGAAGTTTAATGCTATTCTCGGCCCTAGGAAGCTTTCTTGGGTTGCTTTCGAACTTATGGAGGTTTTCTAAGAGTATGATCACAAAAATGCTTAGAATGAATGATCTTAACACAAGGATGAAGTTATACAACTTAGATGTGTAAAGACTTACCAAGGAAGGAGTGAGTTTTTTTTTTGGTGGAAATCTCCTTGATCCTCCTTAGATCTTCGAAAATTTGTGAAGAAGAAAGAACTTTTCTAGAGAGAGTTTTGTTTGTAAAAGATGGATGAAATGTGTGTGTGTGTGTGTGTGTTGGGTGTCTTCGGCCGAGGATAGAAAGGAGAGAGAGAAGAGAGTGAGTTGAGTGGACATGCATGGGAACATGAGAAGAGTGCATGGATAACCCATGTACAATTGTGAGGTGGCATCAATAAGTCAACTCTTTTCCCTCTTTTTTTTGTAGTTGGGCCGAGAGAGGGAGAAGAAAGAAAATAATTTGGCCCTTTTTGTGCTTAAATCCATATTATGAGCCCAATTTGATAATTTTCGGCCCAATTGGTCTTTGGAGATGGTTCACGGCCCAAAACAATCAAGGTATGAGTTTTATGGCCCTTTAGAGCTAATTAAGTTTGTTATGGTCCAATAAGAATGTTTTATTTCATTCTAGGTCCATTATGGCCCAAAATGTTAAAATAAATGAAAGTGGGTTCAATTAGAGCCCATATAAGAGTTCTAAGCCCAAAATAGTCAAATTGGAAGCTTACCGGTCCATTAGGCCCAATAAGAAAAATCCTAGTCCAAAATGGACTTGAATCGGGATTTTTAGGGTTTCCAACTTTTGTTGACTATTTGAAAGTTTGTATAGGGTATTTGATGGAATTTTGTTGTCATTGAATAACACCATACATGTTTTCTAGTTTTAGGTACAATGTCATTCTTTGTCAAGTGTCTACAACGTATCAGAATTCGTAGTTGTGACATCATCCCCTCGTTAGAGGGAATTTCGTCCCGAAATTCTTTTTAAAGCTAGATTTGAGAATGTGAGAATAGATGAGGGTACTTCTGCTTCATCTGGTCTTCGTGTTCCCATGTGAACTCTGGTCCGCGTCTCGCGTTCCATCGAACTTTCACAATCGGAATGCGACTTTGCTTAGTACGTTTCACTTCCCGGTCCATGATTTCGACTGGTTCTTCGATGAACAGGAGATTCTCGTTGATTTCGATTTCTTCTAATGGAATGACGAGAGTCTCGTCGTATAAGCACTTCTTTAGATTGGAAACATGGAACACGGGGGTGTACACTGCTGAGCTCAGCGGGTAGCTGCAGTCTATAAGCCACTGGACCGATTCGGGCAAGAATCTCGAAGGGTCCAATGTATCGAGGGTTTAGTTTTCCCCGCTTCCCAAAACGAATCACCCCTTTCCAGGGAGAGACCTTTAATAACACCCTATCCCCGACTCTAAATTCCAAGGGCTTTCGCCGCTTATCGGCGTAGCTCTTTTGTCTGTCTCGTGATGATTGCAGTCGGGCCCTGATCTGAATTATCTTCTCGGTCGTCTCGCGTATGATTTCTGGTCCCGTTAGTGCATTGTCTGATGTTTGTCCTTTTGCTAACTGAGTGTCCCCTACCTCAGCCCAACACAACGGTGATCTACATTTACGCCCATACAATGCCTCGAAAGGAGCAACTTTGATGCTTGAGTGGTAACTGTTGTTGTACGAGAATTCGATCAGAGGCAAGTGGGTATCCCACGACCTTCCAAAGTTTATCACACATGCGCGAAGCATTTCCTCTAACGTTTGAATGGTTCGCTCGTTTTGACCATCCGTTTGCGGGTGGTAGGCAATGCTCATGTCAAGTTGTGTTCCCATAGCCTTCTGAAGCGATTGCCAAAAGCGTGAAGTAAACCTACTATCCCTATCTGAGATGATAGATATTGGCACTCCGTAGAGTCTCACGATTTCCTTGATATAGATCCTTGTCAGACGTTCCATCTTGTATGATTCTTTTATTAGTAGGAAATGAACGGATTTTGTTAATCTGTCAACTATTACCCATATGGTATCCAAACCATCAGTCGACTTGGGTAGTTTGGTCACAAAGTCCATAGTAATCCTTTCCCATTTCCACTCGGGAATTACTGGTTGTTGTAGTAATCCCGAGGGCTTTTGATATTCCACCTTTACTTTAGCACATGTGAGGCACTTGCTAACGTAAGTGGCAATTTCTGCCTTCATGTTAGGCCACCAATAATGTCGCTTGATATCCAAGTACATTTTATCTGAACCTGGATGGATGGAGTATCGTGTCTTGTGGGCTTCATTCATGACTACTTCTCTGAATCCCCCAAGTTTAGGGAACCAAATGCGGTTCATGAAGTAATATGCTCCGTCCTCCTTCACTTTGAAATTCTTTTCCATTCCACGTAACGCTTCGCTCGTTCTGTTTTCTGCCTTCATGGCATCCAACTGGGCTGCTCTGATTTGCGAGGTCAGGTGGGATTGGATGGTTATGGAGAGAGTCTTCAAACGACGATTCGAGTAATCCTTCCGACTCAAGGCATCAACTACTACGTTAGCTTTACCTGGGTGGTACTTGATTTCGCACTCGTAATCGTTCAGCAATTCAACCCATCTTCGTTGCCTCATGTTTAACTCCTTTTGATTTAAGATGTGCTGGAGACTCTTGTGGTCGGCGAAAATGGTGCACTTGGTACCATAAAGGTAGTGCCTCCAAATCTTCAGGGCGAAGACCACAGCTCCTAATTCCAGATCATGGGTGGTATAATTCACCTCATGTGTCTTTAGTTGCCGGGACGCATAAGCTATCACCTTTCCACGCTGCATGAGTACACAGCCTAAACCCTGATTTGACACATCACAGTAAACTACAAAGTCTTCTGTTCCTTCCGGTAGTGATAGTACCGGAGCACTGCAGAGTGCTTGCTTCAGAGTTCGGAATGCAGCTTCTTGCTTATCCGTCCATTCGAAGGGTACGCCCTTTTGTGTAAGCAAGGTAAGTGGCTTGGCTGTTTTGGAGAAGTTCTGAATGAACCGCCTGTAGTAGCCTGCGAGACCTAAGAATTGACGAATTTCGGTGGGTGTTGTTGGGATCGCCCATCCTTCGATGGCTTTGACTTTAGAAGGATCCACATGTATCCCTTCTTGACTAACAACATGACCTAAAAAGTTCACACTACGTAGCCAAAACTCACACTTAGAGAGTTTTGCGTATAACCTTTCGGTTCGCAGGGTTTCCAGGATTTGTTGGAGGTGTCGGCCGTGCTCCTCTTCGATTCGGGAATAGACTAGGATATCGTCGATGAAAACGATGACAAAGTTATCGAGGAATGGTCGGCAGATTCGATTCATTAGGTCCATGAATGCGGAAGGGGCATTCGTTAGACCGAAGGGCATTACGACAAATTCATAATGTCCATAACGAGTTAGGAAGGCGGTTTTGGGGATATCCTCCTCCCGGACTTTGAGTTGGTGGTATCCAGATCGCAGATCTATCTTAGAGAAGTAACTTGCTCCTTGGAGTTGGTCAAATAGATCGTCGATTCTCGGAAGTGGATAACGGTTTTTGATGGTGAGCTTATTAAGTTCCCTGTAGTCAATACACATCCTGAAGGTACCGTCTTTCTTCTTAACAAAGAGAACCGGAGCTCCCCAAGGTGAGAAACTGGGTCGGATGAATCCTTTGTCCAAAAGTTCGCTGAGTTGACTGGACAACTCTTGCATCTCCGCAGGAGCCAATATGTAGGGCGATTTGGTGATGGGAGTAGCTCCTGGCACTAGATCAATTCGGAACTCGACTTGTCTTTCTGGGGGTATCCCCGGAAGATCCTCCGGAAAGACATCCGGGAAATCGCAAGCCACAGGGATGTTTCGAATATTGATCTCTTCTTTGGACTTATCTACTATATGAGCTAGAAACGTCAAGTCCTTCTTTCGTAGATACTTCTGTGCCTTAATGCACGAGATAAGACGAAGGTTCGTGCTGGGTTTGTATCCGTATATAATTAGGGTTTCGTGATTTGGGAGGTGAAGGCGAACGACCTTCTCGTGACACATAATGTCAGCATGGTGGGGGCTTAACCAGTCCATGCCGATAATCACATCAAAACTCCTAATGGAAACAGGCATTAAGTTTATTTGAAAGACGTGATGATTTAAGGTCAGGGTACATCCGATGTAGATTTCCCCAGTGGATTCTGTTTTCCCATTAGCCATTTCCACCGTAAAGGTTTCATTAAGCTTCTAGGGTTGTTGTTTTAACAAGTGTTTGAATTTATTACTCACAAAACCTCGTTTTGCCCCGATATCAAATAGGATGCATGCATAAGTGTGGTTTAGGAGAAACATACCGGTAACAACAGCGGGATCCTGAACCGCTTCTCCCTGACCCATAGTTAGCACTCTTCCTGTTCCTCCATTCCCAGGGTTGTTGATGTTGGGGCAGTTTCGACGGATATGCCCAGTCTTTCCACATCCATAGCAGGTGGGGCTTGATCCTGTATTATTGCTGCTACTGTTGGTGTTGTTGTTGTTGTTGCGGTTGTTGTTGTTTCCTTGTTGCTGGTTTTGGGGAGGATAGGTCCTGCAATACCTTGCCGTGTGACCCTTCCGATTGCAACTGGTACAATGCATCTCTCTACATTCGCCATTATGATGAAGACTGCACTTGTTGCACTTTGGGAGATTCCCGGAATACTGCGTAGGGGCACTTGGATTAGCTGAGGTTGGAGCATGTGGTGTGGAGGGTACTTGGGTGGTTGCAGCATTGACTGTCACTGTTTGTTGTTTCTTTGACGACTCTGAGCCTTGTCGCCCTTTTCTCTTGTTGTTCTTTCCCTTCTTGTTTTCACTCTCCTTCTTGCCTTCAGTCTCCGCTGGCTTATCGCCCTTCTTGTTGTTGTGTACAGTTTCTTGGCCAACCTCTTGGCATTGTCGAAGGTTTCAGGATTTGCAGCTATTACATTTCCTTGAGAGTCTGGTCAACAAATATGCATGTGGCGAACTTCACTTTCACCTCTTCGGGGCATTCACATATCTCAAATACTGATTCCACCTTTTCTATCCATCTCTTTAGGGTTATCATTCCACCCGTGCCATTAAAGGTTCGTGGCTTGGCGTTGGTGAAGTCCTTGTAGGAGCATGTCTTGGTAAGTCCTTGATTTATTCCGTTGTTCGAACTTCCAGCCCCTTGTCCATTGACTCCACCATTGTTCCCTTGGTGGATTTGCGCCATGGCCGCAGTAACCGCAGCAGATACAGCTGCTTGGAATGCAGCCGAGTTGACTTCGGGTGTGGTTGGTCCAGGGTTTCCACGGGTTGGTCGTTGGGGCATCTTTCTGTCATGGAACGGAAATATGTTGAGTGCCTATGATTTTTGTGAGATTGTGGTCCTATAAACTAGGTGTATTGCATGAACTTAAGTAGTTTCACAAATTAGCATACAATCATGGATACATAACACATAGCAGATCACAACATCACAATAGAACACATAATTTTTTTTTTCCATTAATATTATCCGCACTTTGTTACATGAAAATTTGCTCGAAAGAGCATACATAAGTGGTGCAAGTTCGGCAGCGTAACGACTCTATGAGTAGTGTAAGCACTTAAACATAGAGTCGATGGTACATAGCATAGATCATATAAGCATAATACTAAGGATAGATATGACTAGTCCTAACACTCTAAGGAGCGCTCGCCGACGGTAGTAAGCTCATATACCGAAGTGTTGTGCCAACAACTGGGCCATCTCAGTCATTTCTCCAATGACTTCATCTCTTTCCTTTCCAGCTTGCACCGCTCGTGCTTCCATGGCAAATAGCTGTTGCCGCAGAGCAGCAATCTCAGCTTCCGGAGAGCGATTCTCCCTCGCGGGATTCCCTGGTGGGGCGGGGTGGTCCTGCTGCATCTCGCTGGTAGGTGATGTGGCAGAATTTTTGCCTGAGTCTTGTTCTTCATCCATGTCGTCGTCGGTACCATCAAACTCGTAGTCTGTGTCCGTGTACTCGTCGGGCCCGATGCCGTGTGCTCCCCCTTGATCTCCCTCGGGTTCGTCCTCGATCATCCCGTGGGCCACTAAGACTTGATGAAACTGAATGCCCTGGTGTTCTCCTTCCATGGTGACTGAGAGGAGGTATATGAGTAAACTATTATTACTCCTAATATGTTTTAGTTATTATGTAATTTGAGTTGATGTTCTTTTCTTGGTAACAAGGGGTATGTTTTTAGGTTTACCGTCCATCGAGGTTTTTACCGGGGCATGTATTAGTTGTACTTCGGAGAAAATGTAGTTGATCAGGTTACACTCACCCCTTAATACAACCATGAACAGTCCCGACTTAACCGAGATGTCAGTATTATCTTATTTGATTTGGTATTATGTTCTTTGCCTATATCGCACAAGTAAAGATGTTTTTATCGTTGTGTTTTATTTTGTTTTGTTCAGAGTTGTTTTAGTCCCTCTTTGGTTTATAGTTGCATATCAATGTGTGGTTAGATATGCCAGTTCACTATAAACAGAGCTCTGATACCAACCTGTCACGCCCCCGAAACCAGACGGCGGAAACGTCCGAGGGCTCGCATGACTTAAATTGAATATCATCACAATGAATATACATGAATCACAACATAAACATCACCATGCATCAATACATTACAACTGATATTGTTCACATCCAGTACATTGTTTTAAATATTACACATCCATAACATAAATTGTTTGAGAGTTTTCAAAACATAACATCCTAATATACTTGATATTACCCTTCAGCTTACCTGTTACCTGATAATACAAGTTATTTTGAAAAACGGTCAACATATGAAATGTTGGTGAGTTCATAAGTAGGGTTGTGATAAAAATGATTTGTGTAGTTTGTAAAACCCAGAAAATCCGATATTTTCTGAAAAGAAAATTGTTTACCAAAGTGTGAAGATCCATAAGTTGATGCATGAATGATTTCAAAACGTGTATAAAAGGAAGTTTTGTATTATAGCTGTAGAAAAATACAAGCGAGTGATGTTGATTTCCTCAAAAAACCCGATATTTTCCGATAACATAAAATATAATTGTTTTTCATATTGCTATACCGCCACAACGAATGATTTTGATTACTCTTCCTTGATTACTCGGATGGTATTGGATTTAATTAATTATGTGAGTCGTTATAACTATGCATAATAATGACTAGTTCGTCTGTCTTGGCAACCTAACGTACGTCGGGATTGATCTTAAGATTTTGTCACCCTAGACTGGCCGAGTCTAACTGTAGCGAACAGCTGAGGTGTGGGGGAGTCACCCCCGTATAGATCTATACACAAACTCTCGCTCTCCTTACAGGAGACTTTGATTATAACTACAGACTACAAACGACCCTTAGAGGTGTCGCCCGTTATTACTCACTTAATCCAAACAAAATTGATTACTGTTGATTAACGACCTGGGTTTGTTTACTTTGATTTCAAATAAGCCTAACAGACACGGAGAAGAGGAATACAAGGTCCTGCTAATTACGCGTGTTATTTAAGGCTGTTGGTTATACGAAGGACACATTGACCCATTTCATATTTGATTAAATTTGGACCTTACTAGCAATGCTAATGGGCCACCAAGGCCCAATAGCATATATATGCCATTGAGGGTCCCTTAAACATGTAATTGGGTCACCGGAGGCCCAATAAACATTTATTATTAGTGTTAGGCCCAAAAGTCATGTCAATGGGCCACGAAGATCCAATAAGCATGATTAGGATCTTTCAAGCCCAACTATTTGGATATTTACTTGTTTTAGGTATAGTATAATTGTTGGAAAGTTTGATTGAACGATTGTTATCTTCGTATCGGCACGAGGCCGGTCGATTGTTTATAACGATATTTGGAATTATACGTATATTCATATTTCTATTTTCATGAGTTGTAGTTTGGTATTTTTGACTCAAATATCTTAAAAACAAAATAATTGCTTCAAAATGTTGGTTTGACCTTTTCAGCCCTTCTTTAATAAAAATAACAATTTTAGTCCCTTATTTTGAAAAAAGAACATTTTAGGCCCTTAAACCATTTTCTTGGCATTTTTGACCCATAGACTTGTTTAAGTGATGTTTTTAGTTCAAAAATTTCTCTTTGGCAGTTTCAGCCCTTCCAGTAAGAAATTTTTCAGTTAAAACCCAAACTTTTCGCAACTTTTACAATTTTGGCCCAAAATCCAAAAAGTTTACATTTTTGATCCTTGTTTGGAAAATAAATCATTCTAACCCTTAAATTGGTTTTGTTCACCCTTTTTACCTCCTGTTTTGTGAAGTTTATCATTCAATCCCTTTAAAATTTGGTTTTCGCAATTTTGGGCTCAATGGGCCGAAAAGCCCAAAAATTGGCCTATTAAGCTACAATTTACATTTCTAGTCCTTTGAAGAGTATAATATTCATAAAAACTTTTATTTTAACTGTTTTGACCCTTTTGATCCTTAAGAAAAACCGTGAATGGCAATTTTAACCCAACTTTTGTTTATTTGACAATTTAAGCCCAAAAATGGGTTTTATGTTGCAATATGTTTATTTTAATCTTAGAGGGTATTTTTCTTGACTTGTTTAGTGTAATATATCTTAGTTCATGTTTTTTTTCCTTCTTGTGCCATAGATTTCGTGATTTCTTCCCTTTTTGTTACATATTTACCACATAAACACATATAATCACACATACATGCATGAAATCATACATAACATACACATACACATAGATCTACACATTTTACTTGTATTCTCCCCCATAAAACTTGTGAAAACCGAAAAGAGAGGGGTATGAACTCACATTTTCTTGTGGATCTCGATTTTGAAGAAATGGAAGAAGTTTGATGCTATTCTCGGCCCTAGGAAGCTTTCTTGGGTTGCTTTCGAACTTATGGAGGTTTTCTAAGAGTATGATCACAAAAATGCTTAGAATGAATGATCTTAACACAAGGATGAAGTTATACAACTTAGATGTGTAAAGACTTACCAAGGAAGGAGTGAGTTTTTTTTTGGTGGAAATCTCCTTGATCCTCCTTAGATCTTCGAAAATTTGTGAAGAAGAAAGAACTTTTCTAGAGAGAGTTTTGTTTGTAAAAGATGAATGAAATGTGTGTGTGTGTTGGGTGTCTTCGGCCGAGGATAGAAAGGAGAGAGAGAAGAGAGTGAGTTGAGTGGACATGCATGGGAACATGAGAAGAGTGCATGGATAACCCATGTACAATTGTGAGGTGGCATCAATAAGTCAACTCTTTTCCCTCTTTTTTTTGTAGTTGGGCCGAGAGAGGGAGAAGAAAGAAAATAATTTGGCCCTTTTTATGCTTAAATCCATATTATGAGCCCAATTTGATAATTTTCGGCCCAATTGGTCTTTGGAGATGGTTCACGGCCCAAAACAATCAAGGTATGAGTTTTATGGCCCTTTAGAGCTAATTAAGTTTATTATGGTCCAATAAGAATGTTTTATTTCATTCTAGGTCCATTATGGCCCAAAATGTTAAAATAAATGAAAGTGGGTTCAATTAGAGCCCATATAAGAGTTCTAAGCCCAAAATAGTCAAATTGGAAGCTTATTGGTCCATTAGGCCCAATAAGAAAAATTCTAGTCCAAAATGGACTTGAACCGGGATTTTTAGGGTTTCCAACTTTTGTTGACTATTTGAAAGTTTATATAGGGTATTTGATGGAATTTTGTTGTCATTGAATAACACCATACATGTTTTCTAGTTTTAGGTACAATGTCATTCTTTGTCAAGTGTCTACAACGTATCAGAATTCCTAGTTGTGACACATATTATACATTAGAGATTAACATATCATTCTTTAATAAAAATATATTGCAATATAATCAAATCAAGAATATATAATATAGAAATAAGAATCATCCTTATAACATAAAACAACCATTTTTATAACATGAAACATGAATACATATACATAATTTTGAAGAATATACACAACCTTCTATAATATATTCTTTAAGAGTATGTTGTAATATATACTACATTATTTGTATATATACAACATTCTTGAAGAATGTACAAAAAAAATTAGACTATATTCCTTTAGAATATTTCTGTCAAATAGCTAAATTAAAATACGAAAATCATACATTCTTCCCCGATGTTCATCTTTTTTATCACATCTATTCATCTTCAAACAGCCAACACTAGCTGCAATAGTAAAAATAAATACAACACTTGGAAATACAATGATTATTCAATAGTAAAAATAAAAAAATACAATAGTTACAATTGAGTATAAACTATATACTTTTTCATTTTGGAATGGTTTAAAATATTACATTTGCAAATTCTTTAAGAATATTCATAGAACCAATTCAAACTAAATAGATACAAAACGACACTATTTAAGAATATGGCTATCGTACAACACGATGCATCAAAATCAAAACCATAATTCCATAATTTATTGATAAATTCTTATGAAATAAAAAACAATCAACAAACATTTACATTAAATTTAACCAAACAAAAGAAATTACCTTATATCCATTTTTTTTCAAAATAACCAATCGTCAGACACTATTATAATTGCAAAAACTATTTAGTGATAAAAACTTTCTGGACACAAATTGCAATTTGCGATTCATAAAAAAGAAATTACAATGACTTTGCATTTATTTTACAGTCATTATAACGAATCCCATCATGAAAATTTGGAAACGATTGACATATTGAAAAGGAAATTTTACTCATTCCAAATATATAGCATATTTAATTAATAGCAAATAAGTATATCATATGTAAAATGCTAAAATTAACACTCTATATTGATTGGACTATAATTTGTCACACATTCACACAATATTTATTGGTTATATATGATCCTAACTCTCTCTCTCTCTCTCTATATATATATATATATATATATATATATATATAGGGTTAGATTATTTTGTTTTTACTAACTATTGCGTGCCAGAATGCACAGATCTGGACCAACGGATGAAATTAATCAATGGGCATGATTTGAGAGTGTATGATATTACAATGGGTTAACATATACCATATAATCACACAAATTTTAGAAAAATGGTATTTTGGATAATTAACTACATTTATAAAAGGAAATTTTCGGATTTTTAGGGATAATTAATTCTCCTAATTTTAAAAAATCTGATTTTTTTTAATTAATGCAATTTCAATTCTAACGTAATTTGTAAACATAACCGATTTTATTCTGTCAGAGTATTTTTTTGTTAGAATGATGTTCTTTCTGAATTTTATCCTATTAGAATATTATTGAAGAATAACAAAATTCTTGAATCCGAGGTTGAAAAATAACAACATTCTAATATATTATTATACATCCGAACTTAAATACAAATTCATACATCCGAACTTATACATTTTAATATAATTATACATATATTCTAATAGAATATCAACAAAAATGAATAAAATTCTTAAAAAATAACAACATTCTTAAATTGTGAGTATGATCAAACTTTATTCATTCTTCAAGTTATTCCTATTAGGTCTTCAACGCATTCTTCCAGACATTCTTATCAAAAATACAACAAAAACTAATAATGGTTAAGAACATGTTACTTGCAATTAACTAACACTTTATATATTCTGGTAGAATACATAGAATATGACAGAATACATAGAATATGGCAGAATACATAAATTTTATTCTGGCAGAATACATTCTAACAGAATACATACAATACATTCAAAAGTATCGTATTTACTGCTAATATAATTTTAGATTCCAAATTAATTACCTTTTTAAACAATTACATAAAACATATGTTGCTAATAATTCTGACAGAATGCATACCACAAGGTTGAATTCTTTAGATTCTCTTTCAGACATTTCAACAAACACTTGTTAGACATTATCATCAAACAAGCCAAAATTCATCTAAAACAATTAATGAAGGTAGAATAATAATGTGGGTGCTAGGTGTGTATCAACAAAGACTATAACATAATTAAAGAATGTAATATAGAATTAAAGAATCAAAAGTAGACATAGTGATGGTATCTTCAAAAAGTATTATTTGAATCATCATCCAAAACATAGCAATATCAACAATACCATAAGCAACAATATTTACATTAATAGATAAAGGAACAAAACAATCATTAAATCAAGAATATAACAATACTTTAATACTCATATTTAATTACTATGATTTCAATCGTTGTTCTATAATACACATACCATCATATAACTTTAATTATGAGGCTTTCAATTGTTTTTCTGTAATTCGCATTCCAAATTAATTTGTTTCATATAACTGTAATAGCAATATATGAATCCGTTTCTATAAAATTAATGTAACTAACAAGTTTCTTTCAATAATCGACACAGTTCTTACATATTTTGTAGTTAAAACTTAGAAAGCTAATGATTTGACCATCAAAAGTCAAAATTCATATATAAGCACGTTACAAAACATGAAGATAAAGTAATTTAATTTATATGAATGGGGGTATATGATTGCAAAATTACCTCGAAGAACAGCATCACAGCCTCGACACTGGTAAACAGAGTACTCAGGAAGCTCAGGAAGAAGATTTTCACATTTAGGGCAGCGAACCAATCTTACTGATGAACCTTCTTCTTCTATTTTTTTGTCCGATAAACGTTAACAGACCCACGTCGATGGTTGATCGAGCCGACAGTAGAGGGGGAGGAGGAATAAGAGGCAGCGGCGAGATACTGAAAGGCGTCAATGGTTTATAGGTTTTAAAACTGATTTCACAAATTTAAATGGAAATCAAAGACGTAGATTTGAATAAATATATTAACATAAATATAGGTTCAAAATCAAACAAAGTTACCAAGTTTATAGGATTGTATATTAAATTCAATTAATTGATTTTATAAGCCATTTACCAAATTACCCTTATTGATTTAAAAAATGATTTAATATTTTGCTAATTTGTGATTGGTGCATACATGCACACAATAATTGTAAAAAACATTTGAACCTATCTCTCTCTCGGCTTAGGTTATTCTATTCAAAGTAATTATTATGTTATTGTATGCATAAATGTGGGCCAATGAATTTTACTTATTTTAAGAAAGTGATTAATACATATTATTGAATTAAATATAATTGAAAAATATCATCTAATTTACTTACAAGGTTATTTTAGTCAATTAATACACATTTAATAAAGGAAAATTGCATATTTTAAGGGATCATAGATTCTATTAATTTTAAAAACCCGATTTTACGAATTATAATTCTTTTAATTCGGAGATTCTGACAGAATATGTTTATGAGTATATTCAAAAATAAAAATATTCTTGAACTATAAATATACAAATATTCTTGAACCTATTTCTTGATCATGACTTTAAAAACTTTTTGTAGAACAACAGATTCTTGAACAATCAATTGAAGAATAAAAACGAAAAATACATTATTTCTTATAGAATACAGGTAACAATTGTTAAGAATTACATTTATTATTAAAGAATAAAAAACTTTCAAAACGGGAAAGAAAACATCAAAATCTAACAACAACACTAATACATTCTAAAAGAATAATGTTGCTTAGAATCACTTTCAATTTTGTGGTCCGTTCTTCAAGCATCAACTTCTGTGAAAACAAAACCAAATTGTAGTTTAGATTCCAATAATGCATTAGCAAATGAAAAATAAAAAACTAAATTTCTTTGGAAAAATATGTGGACTTGTGAATTGCACCAAAACCAATAACCAATAATTGTAGAACATGCATAAATCAGTGAGAAAATATTCATACTCCATTCCAACAGAATTAGAATTCTTGATTCCATTCCAACAGAATTGGAATTCATGATTCCATTCCAAAAGAATTGGAATGGCACCAATATCATCCATTGAATCCTCTACAGAAACAAATTGATTTTTATCATATAAGAAGAAGTAAATTTGATATGAAATAGTGACAAACTACCTTCACTTTGTACTTTACAGATTTCTTACCCATCACCGTTAACAGCCTTCAAACTCCCAAAAAACATCACCCTTCTCCCTCCTTTATCCCACCTTCATCACCAACGAATCTACCTTAAAAAGCCACCTGTGAGAACCCAAATCACAGCAACCAATTGAAACCACCCTTATTCATCCCCTTGTCTCGTGAAAACTGCCACCACCGAACCACTCAGGACCACCTTATACCACTTTCCAGCCACCACCATCACCAAACACCCAACCTTATAAGTCCATTAACCTCCACCAAACCACCAGCATTCATCAATTCTGCCAATAAAAAAATAGAAGAGTGTGGTGCTATTCGAATCAGAAATAGAGGAGGAAAAGGGAGACAATTACGTCCGATCAATCAACAAGATTAAGGAGCTGTTAATTTCATCGATCGATTAGAGAAGAGAGAAGGGAGCTGCAATCATTTGGCTTCTGTCGACCGGAGGGAGGAGACGCGAAGAAGAGGAGGTGCGATTTTGGGAGGTGTCGATCGGATTTGAGAAGTGAAGAAGGAAAAAACGATACTGGCTTCAATTTAGGGTTTTGAATCTTGATGTCGATTGAATGTTATAAATTGCGATTTACTAGGAATACAACTAATATCCAATTATATAACTATTTTAACATAATTAACTAATAATAAGATTACTATAATACCCTTATATTATTTATTAAATGATTTGATTTATCTAAAATCTGATGGGTGCATACAATAACACAATAATTACTTTAAATACCTGAACCTAGCTCTCTCTCTCTCTCTCTCTCTATATATATATATATATATATATATATATATATATTATGGAAGTCGGGTTGAATCGGTAGTCGAACCGGGAAGCGACTACTAGACTGGTTCGATTGAAAAACTGGTTTTTAAAACATTATACATAGTAATATAAACATATTTTTTATATACTTTCTAAATAATATATTATAAAGATTTTATGATAATTATTGTAGAAATTACAAGTAGATTATTTTATTCACGAGATATGGGATATTTTTTGATTTTTTTTATAAATATGATTGATGTAGTAATCATGGTATATAGTTTAATGATTTATTAGATATTTTATTTTTACTTGTATTAAATATGATCTAATTCGATATTGTTATGGATTTGATAGATACATACACATTTTTAAAATTAAAATAAATGATTTACTAATATAGAACATATATATAGTTCGTATGCAAACAATTTATTTGACCCGAAATTTAGACTTCAGTCCAGATGGATCGGGTCAAATTGCTCCAAACAATTTAGCCTATTCCCCCAAAACTCTTCCCTCATCTCCAAACCATTTTTCTGCTCCTTTCTCAACTGAGCTGCAAAAGCAGTTATGGAGGTAGCGACAATGGCTTCCCACTTCTTCCCCAGCGCACGCATAGTTTCAAAAACCAATTCACGAAGTAATCGAACTGTACCCGCTTCTTTATCATCTTCTAATTCGTCTATTAAAGCTTCCTTATCCACCAATTTTACCTCCCCGTTCGTCGGCAGCAGTATTTCCAGCGACTTCTCCGGTCAGAAGATCCGACCTGCATCCCTCAACCCGTCTTTAAGCTCTCATGGAAAACGACTCGGTGTTACCATGGTATTTTCCAAGTTTCCGTCTCTCCTCTAAATTTCAATCTAATGTTTTCATTAGGTTAAATATTTGATGAATATAAGATACCCTTTCAAAATTTCATGGTAATAGATTAGTACCGAATGAAATAAATCAACCGAAGAGAACCGAAATTGATTTTCCCCTTTCAATTTTTTTCTCGCAAGCTATGAGCTCGATTCCAGCATAAGGATTTATAGCCTGACAAACTGCTTGTTGGATTCAAAATCGATGCGAACATAATTACTTTACAACACCCCCAAACTCTATATTGGTACTTTTAACATTCCTAGGGTTTGGAAGGCCATGTACATTCTATTCCTATCTTTCCAAGAACAATGAAATCAAAAGCAGTTTTTTAACCTAACATTGCATGTGTTATTGATTCTTGGATGTATTAGAGCATAGTGAGCCTATTCAGTTGCTTCTTCTTGTTATAAAATATGGGATATCTTGCTTATGGTGCTTGATACTGATTCAGTATATGTATTCATACGTATATTTCATTTGATTTGTATCTTGACAGGTGATTCCTTTCTCAAGGGGAAGTGCTTGGGAACAACCACCTCCAGATTTAGCATCTTATTTATACAAGAACAGAATTGTGTATTTGGGTATGTCTCTAGTCCCCTCTGTAACTGAACTCATATTGGCAGAATTTCTTTACCTTCAATACGAGGATGACAAAAAGCCCATATACCTTTACATAAACTCTACTGGAACTACCAAGGTATTATTATTCACTTTATTATCCAAGATTATTTATGTATTTGATTCTAATTATACCCAACAAACAACACTTATGAATGACTCATTCCATTCCTTCAAGCCAACTAAACATGAAAATGGAATGTAATGATCCATTCCATTCCATCATACCAAACAGACACTAAGAATGAATAAATGTTTAATACGATCTTACTTTTGATTTTCTTTTACATTTTCCAGGGTGGTGAAAAGTTGGGGTATGAAACAGAAGCTTTTGCAATATATGATGTTATGAGGTACCAAGTCTTTATGAATTTATGCTATTACACTTACAAATATCATTACAGTAGTTCTTTATTACATCATCAACATTTAAATGCAATAAAGATTAATTTTTTCAAATATCCATTTTGCAGATATGTGAAGCCACCTATTTTTACACTATGTGTTGGGAATGCATGGGGAGAAGCTGCATTACTATTGGCTGCTGGAGCAAAGGGAAATCGGTCAGCATTGCCCTCATCAACCATCATGATAAAACAGGTTATCTCTCTTTTTTTTTATTAAACATTTTATTGAAATTTTTACTATTAAGTTAAAAAAATATTGATGTTGGTTAGTTGTTTTGTTAGCCAATTGCAAGATTTCAAGGTCAAGCAACTGATGTTGAGATTATGAGAAAGGAAATAAAGAATGTGAAGACTGAATTGGTATTTTGGTTTGACTTTTGTCCAATTAGTCAACGCCTAAGTGTGTATATTTTAAATGTGTGTGTGTTTTGATGGTGTGATTGAAGGTGAAACTGTATGCAAAGCATATAGGGAAGACAACAGAGCAGATCGAAGAGGATATAAGGCGTCCAAAATATTTTAGTCCTAGTGAGGCTGTTGAATATGGAATCATTGATAAGGTATTGATTTTTTTTACATAAAAAACAAATTATAAATTGTTTTATTTACTTTTTGTTGTTGTTTTTGTAGGTTATTTATAATGAAAGGGGGAGCGAAGATAGAGGAGTGCTTTCGGATTTGAGGAAAGCACAACTACTTTGAGATCATTGGTTTAAAAAAATTTAAATATTGGTCATATGGGTTTGTAATAGGGAAAGGTAGTTTGAAAGTCCAAAATATTTTTGATAGTTCAACTATGTGTTTCTTGAAATTCTTTTCATGATAAAGTTGTTTTGCTATGTAAGTGATTTGATATACCTTTATCCCTACAAAAATGAATGATGATCACACTGGATAAAATTACACATTATTGTATGTTTATCAATGTATATGCATACATATGTAATTTAATGTAGATGTGCATATGCATACATACATACATAAACATGCTATTCATACTCGTAAAGCTACACATTTTTCCATCATATACCCTCAACTAGACTATTTCCAACACACCTGATACCACTAGGCTACATACCCATTGATATATGCATACACACACATACACAAACACAACATGGACATATCACATATACTAATAAGATCTAGCATTGCAAAAGCTAGTAAAAGCCCATATAGTAGCAACACACATCAAAAGTACAATACCTAAATAACAAAAAAAAAAAAAAAACCTACCACTTTCACCTCAATACAACCTCCCCGTACACTCGGACGACCCACAAAAACACTTCTTAACCTTTATATTCCCATCCGAATCATGAACAGTATCCACCGCATAATTATAATGATAAGTCAACTCCTGCAAGGGTGGAATATTCTCCGCAGCAAAAAGCATAATATGTGGCATCCTTTTATCCTCTTGATCATACAACACATTTTGCGCATACAAATTCGGCGAACAACTATGATTTATAAACCTCCCCACATTCCCATAATTCGCAGCATCAATCGTAAACCCATCCGTACCCGTATCCACACCCGTACCCATACCCACACCCGTACCCATATCACTATAATTCTGCCCGATATCAAACAAATACTCATCATTACCCGTTCGTTTTTCCGCTTCCGTATCTTCTAGAAGCTCCCCTACATACTCACAAATAAAACTTCCGGAAGAAATCGAATTCAACGACCTAACCCCCCACCCGCGAGTTTCCGTTTTAAAAATCTCCAACTGAATTTTCATCCCATGTTGTGTCACCCTATTGTAACAGCTAGGCGGGCACTTACACGCGGGCCCACATTCGTAAACCAACGGTTTCGCTTCCACGATCGCACCGTTGTGATTATACGGAATCTCACCGCCGTTCTTGGCGGCACATTTGCACCGTTTGTCGGAGCACCGCCCGACACAGTCACATCCCGTGGGCGGCACCGGGCGGCGGTCGCGGTACCAATCCGGGTACATGATTTTCGTAATGTAGTTGAAAGACGGCGGTTTTTCATCGTTGATTGTGTTAACCGCTGCAATACGGATTTTTTCTTTTCCGTTTGTGATGTCATCAACACAAAGGCCTTCGCGGGTTTTGAATTTTTTGGATTTTACTTCGCGGATCGCGAGTTCGGGTTGACCCGGGATCCGTTTTAATTCGAATTTGAATACTAGGTTCCCGTGTGGGCCCTTTTCTTGCCAGTATTTTTCGACGGTGTATAAACCGTCGTATATGTAAGTGGTTGTTAGAGATTTTGATGAGGGTTCGGTGGATTTACCTTTATAACCTCGGATGACACGAACGGGGATTTTGAGGTTGATGTTGTTTTTCAAAGCGATGTTGCCTCTTTCGAGCTTTTGGTCTAAGATTTGTTTGTCTTTTCCGATTCCGCCGGAACCGGAATAGATTAAGCATTCCGGTTTGTTGATTTCGTTGTCGTAACCGCCGGAAGCAACGACGGAAACCGCCACGGGGGTTTTGGTGTTTCCGTGTCGGATGTAATCTATGCCGCCTTGAAGAAGCCAATGGAGGCCAACTAAGGCGAGTTCAACTCGGTATTGGAATTCGTCTCCGACTTCTATCCCCGGAATGGAACCGTATGTTTTTTCGCCTCGGTCGGGTATTTTGCCTTGTTTTTGGAGGAATGATTTTGCTGTGAGGTCAACTCGTTTTCCGGTCAACACGTGTTTTGATTCATCGTCTTCACTTATTTTTGCTTCTTCGCCTTGTAGAAGTTTGCGACATAAAACTTGGAAGCGTCGAAGGGTTTCCCTGATTCTATTCCGGGCGGAATTGGAACTCCGAGGACCAAAAGGTGGGACTGCAACTTCAACTTCATGGGAATTGGGAAACTCGTCTCCTTGCTCTTCCGTTTCTTGAGCAATTGGTTCTTCGGTTCTCACAACAATATCAAGTGTACCAGTATAAGCAGTTGACTCTTTGGAAACTTTGACTTTTTTTGATTTTGACTTCTTCGGTGTTGTGGAGGTGGTATGAGCACTTGACTCCTCAACAACTTTGACTTTTTTTGATTTTGACTTCTTGGGTGTTATAGAGGTGGTATGAGCACTTGACTCCTCAACAACTTTGACTTTTTCTGATTCTGATTTCATGGGTGTTATGGAGGTGGTATGAGTACTCGACTCCTCAACAACTTTGACTTTTTCTGATTTTGACTTCTTGGGTGTTATGGAGGTGGTATGAGCACTAGATTCCTCAACAACTTTGACCTTTTCCAATTCTAACTTCTTGGGTGTTATGGAGGTGGTAAAAGTACTGGACTCCTCAACAACTTTGACTTTTTCCAATTTTGACTTTTTGGGTTTTATGGAGGTGGTATGAGCACTTGACTCCTCAACAACTTTGACTTTTTCCGATTTTGACTTTTTGGGTGTTATGGAAGTGGTATGAGTACTTGCCTCCTCAACAACTTTGACTTTTTCTGATTCTGACTTGGGTGTTATAGAGGTGGTAAAAGCACTTGACTCCTCAGCAACTTTGACTTTTTCTGATTTTGACTTCTTGGGTGTTATGAAGGGCACAACTGATGGAGCCATTAGGCCTATAACGACCCTCCTGTCCCCTCTTATAAATACCGGAGTATTGGTGTCATCTTTAAGGTGTTTCTTACGGCTGACTCTCTTACTTTCACCTTTGACTTTCTTGATGTTTTCTTGAATTGGTGCAAGTGATCTGATTGGCATCACTACTTGTGGTTTAGAATTGTGAAAGCTTTCATCTTCAAGATTTTCTTCTGAATCTTCATCAGATAAATCAATTACAGATCTTTTGTTCAGATCGTTGTCACATGTGTACACCACAAGATCCTGGCATACTTTCTTTATGATTTGAGATGCGATTTGTGATTTGTTGTCTAAATCATCTTTAAGCTTCGGGGCTTTCCCTTTTTGAACATTTATGTTTGATTCCTCATCAACCACTATCATTTTCTCCATTGATCTTTTATCACTTTTATCTCCCTTTGGATCTTGATTTTCCATTAGAGACTCATTGCTTTCTTTTGATTGAGTTTTATGGAGAGAATCATCTTTGACATTTCCATTGGACTTTTCACCACCAACCACTACAGAATCTGTCAATCTTTCATTTCTTTCATCGCCCTTATCCTCAATTCCAAATCTTCTCTTTCCATTGATTCTTATGCGTTCTTCTTTTGTAGGTTCAGTTGCATTCAAGCCACAATAAGGAGGGAACTCACGAACTGCTGAAACTCTTCTTTGAGGAAATTTCAACTTCCGTGTGGATTCCTTGATAGCATTAACACTACCACCATTATCATCCACCTCAATCACTCCAGTAACAGGGCTACTGATTTCATCCTTCAACATGACTAGACTGTCTCCTTTCTCCTTGTGACACTCCACAATCAACTCCATCTTTCCATCTTCTGTAGATTTTGCGATGTCACGGGGTAAAGATTCAACCTGTGTTTCTGCTGTCTCAGTATTAACTGGATGCACAATAGATCCACACCCTCGCGGAAAATCCCTAACAGCAGATACACTGCGAGGCTTCCATTTGAGGGGAAGAACAGAAGCCCCATTCGAGGAACAGCTACCATTCTGATTTGGAGTTCTTATCACAGTCGCATCAGATAAAAGGTCTTGCGACTTGAGCACCATTATCAAACTGAGAAATTCGCCCTTGATTCCTGAGCAACTAACAGTTAATCATCACAGATATTTAAAAAAAAAACATAAGATCTAGGGTTATAAAGAGAATTTCCATTGTTTCGTGGCATATATAACACGAATTATCGATGAATATACAGAAAATTTGTAACTGGCAAATACAATAAACCAAAAAAAACCCGAAACGATATAGAATTGAATTGACTGATGCAATTAGGGCACTGGAAAAAAAATCACAACGAATTACATAAAATGAAAAAGGGTAGGCGATAATAAAAAAATGAAGCCTAAAAGCATGGCTAATAACTAAAATAGAGAAGAAATTACCTTATACGATTAGGATTAAGACGGCATCCGAGAGAAATGAATGAAGCCTGTGTAGTGGTGCGTGGAGAAGGAGAATTCGGGATCGATGTCTCTAAGCAACGATCGACAATCCCTTTCTGTTGCTTTCTTACACGCCGCAAAGTTTGTAAATGGTGAAGTGATGATACGTTGTAGCAGAAAACGGACCGAAAACCAGCCACGATCACTACGAGTGTGTACGTATAGATGCAATGTTTTGAGAAGGATAAAAGTTAGGTTTTATAATATTTGAGTAAACTTTATTAAATAATATTAATATTAATTACACTTTATATTTTTTTAAGGGTTAATAGGGGTGAGCATGATGCGGTTTGGTGCGTTTTTTGGCCAAAACCGAACCGAAAACCGCAACTTCGGTTTTTTGAAGTTTAGAAACCGCACCGTTCGGTTTTTATGCGGTTCGGTTTTTGCGGTTTTTTTACGGTTTTTTGTCGGGATTTTTTTTGTTTTTGTTTTTCCTTTTTTTCTAAAAATCAGGTAACCCAGCGAGTTCTTTGACTTGGATGAGGAGTGCTAATCAATTCTTGAGAAACTTTACATAGAGATGAGAAGCTCAAGATTTTTCATCCCCAACAATGTGAGATTCCTCAAAAACAATATGGGTTAAAAGCCGTAGACTTAACTCTCTTATATAAAAGGTGAGAGTGATGAAAGTTTTATCTTAAAAGGCAACGTAGGATGCTCTTATAAGGGTGGCAAAATCAAAGCCTAAATGATATCTTGGAGATGAACCGATACCACCACCTCTTGGTTTGAAATCAAATGACATAATCACTCATCTAACATTCTTCTAATGTTTGAATATAATATGAATTAAATATAATATTTGTTTCAATGGTGATACTATCATCACTAGTACTCTTCATATTTAAATGTTAAAAAATGTCATAACCATTATTTATTCTTGTAAATATCACAAAATGTATGCTTAAAAATATACAATCATTATCTAATAAAATAGATATTTATATTTATAGAAATTTTAATTTTCACGAATTCTTCGTTCTTACAAATATCAACACTTAATATATATATATATATATATATATATATATATATATATATATATATATATATATATATATATATATATATATATATATATATATATATGCGGCGCGGTTCGGTTTTTTGCGGTTTTTGCAAGACTAGAAACCGCACCGCACCGAACATTTTCGGTTTTTGCAAAACTAAAAACGTATCGTCGGTTTTTATTTCGGTTTCGGTTTTCGGTTTCGGTTTATGTGGTTTTTTCGGTTTGCGGTTCGGTTTTTGCTCACCCCTAGTTAATGTCATAAAAACCCTCAATTTTTCAAGGTTTTGTCGGTTTTACCTAAAGTTGAATTTTATATCCGTTTTTACCCTCACATTTTCCAAAAAATATTCGGTTTTACCCTTTTACCGGTGATAACAGGTTTTCTCGGTTACCATTATATCAACTTCGCAAAAAACCCTTAAAATTACAATTTTTTCTGTTTTTACCCTTAAGTTTATAATTTTTTTACACTTTTACCCTAAGTATTATTTTTCATTATATACGTATTCATGCAAAAAAAATCGTGTTTATATACGAAAAAAATGTTTAATTAAATGTTGTATTTACATTTTCTTAATGTTATATATAAACACGGTTATGATTGAACAAGTTTTGTTATTGATATGTATATTTTTAAATACATAAAAATATGTATTTGTAGTTCTAAAAACATGTTAATTTGTTTTTTATTACATTTTAAATGGTTTATCCAAGGAAAAAAAACCCATATATATATATATATATATATATATATGTATATATATATATATATATATATATATATATATATACACACACACACACATAAAGACATAACATTAAAAAAATGTAAATACAATATTTAATTAAAAAAAATCATATATAAAGACGATTTTTCTATATGAATACGTATAATATGAAAAAATATACTTAGGGTAAAAGTATAAAAAAATTATAAACTTAAGGGTAAAAACGTAAAAAACTGTAAACTTAAGTTTTTTTTTTTTGTGAAGATAATATAATGGTAACCTGAAAAACCTGATATCACCGGTAAAAGGATAAAACCGAACATTTCTTGAAAAATGTGAGGGTAAAAACAGACATAAATTTTAACTTTGGACAAAACCGACATAAATTAGTTTATAAACTATTTTTTGACTTGTCAAACATGACAACTTAAAAAGTTCGAAAAATAAGCTACTTTATCAGCTAGTTGTGATGCGTCAAACACAACCTACATTTTATTTTGTTAACAAAAAAATCTCGATTATCGGATAAAAAAAATTCAAATTGACCATTTTTTACCGATAAACTATTTTTATTCATTTATGTCCAAAATATCCTCATTATTTGGTCCAGTTTTTGAAAAAAAAATCTTTTTGTTTTTTACTTCAACGCTTTTACCCTTTCACTAAAAATCAGGAAATTTCGTAGTTGAAATTATGAATAGAAATAAACGTCATTAAACTCCATAAAACTAAGCATCAAAGTCTTCTATAACTAATTATTTGCTACAAAACAACGATGTTAGCAACGTTTTCAACTCATCATCGTCCATGTGATCTATTTATCACACAAATTTTGTAACGTCCCAAAAATACCGAGTAAAAATTTATTTTTAGTTAAGTAAAAACCATTCATTTAATATTCCAAAGATGATCAGAGTAAAAGTATTCTCAAAACGTCAGAGTAAAATCATAAATAATCATTGCGGAATAATCTCCAGGGGATGCAGTGCGATCAAGTCGGACATTTCCTTTTGAAACCATATATAACTGAAAAAATTTTAAACATAAACCGTAATCACAAATTTTAGCGAGTTTTGTCCAAAATACCACATACAACACACACACACACACATATATATATATATATATATATATATATATATATATATATATATATATAACATCATGTGGCTGTGTCGGGGTATCAAACATTGGGTTCGTATTAACCCCAAGTCCATAATGACTCCATGTAACAACATGTAGTTGTGTCGGGTCCGTATCAACCCCGAGTCCATAATGACTCCGAACCCAGATTGGCTCCATGCATATAACATACAATCATACCAGTAATAGTCACATAGACAATCAAGCACATACATACATCAATAAGCGTCACAAAGGTAACTATCATCCTACAACCATAATCCAGTGGACCGACATTGGTGCCTTCGACCCAAGAGTACAGTGAAGAGACTCACCTGAACTATTCACAGACGCCCAACAACTACCTCAGCAACAGAACATCCAACCGAAGCTCCCTAAAGCCAAACCGAAACAAATCCTTAGTCAAATGCTCAATTCTACCCAAGTTTGACCAAAAGTCAAACTGGTCAAAAAGTCAACAGTCAAAGCTAAGGTCAAAATTGCCAAACAGCAGCCCTTCACGTCGTTATCCGTTGACATGAAATGATCATGTATCAGTCTTTAGTGATGTGGCATGTCTTTAGTGATGTGGCATGCTAAAATGATACTATTTCGTTATGTGGCGTCGATGTGACATGATAATGTGTCTAAATTGAAAAAATGACAAAAAATACATTTCATTTTCATTTTTTTTTATTTTTGACCTTAATTTTCATTTTTTGGGCACGATTTCATATATACCCTTCTTAAACATCAAAATATCATATTTGTCCAACCCAATTTCTAAATATTATATTTACCATTCATAAACTTTCAAAATATCGTATATGACATAATTAAACATCAAAATAACGTATATGTCATTCTTAAATATCAAAATATCATATATATCATTCTTAAACATCAAAATATAAAGGGTAATATCTAAAGTATCATCCATATAGAACATAACAATACTCAACAATAAAAACTACACAATCAATGCATACATTTCACAGAGGGTTGAAGATGATGTGTTGTGTTTGTAGAGAGGGCAACATTCCAACAATTTAGAAATAGATGTTCCATCAATTTAGACGTAGGGCAATATGGTTAATTATTTATTATAATAATTCTAAGATATATGATTATAAACTATTAAAGATATTGTAAAAAAAGATTTGTGTAAATATGATATTTTGAAGGTTTATGAAAGGTAAATATGATATTTATAAATTAAATTGAGTAAATATGATATTTTGATGTTTAAGAATGATATAATACAAAATGATCTTTTTTTTTTCAATTATGACACTCCATTTTTTGGTTTCAAATCGAAAATCATTTTTTCTAATTTCATTAATGTTGACCATTTTCCATTTGAAATTGTGTGTGTATGTATGTCAAGGTTCTAAATGACGTAAGGCGTGACGTGACAACAAGGTGAAACCTCGAGGCATGGTGAGCCTTGGCGAGCATGACGTTTTTCAAGGCGTGATAAGTTTTTATACATTAAAAAAGATAAATCATATAATTATAGAATTATATCAAATATAACAAGGTTTTAGAAGTGTTATATCCACACTTAGCATGAAAAAGTTAACAACAACTCAATTCTTTCATGCCTAATTTGAAAAAAAAAAAAAAAAAAAAAACTCGCGCCTTGGAAAAAGCTCGCGCCATAACGCGTTAAGGCACAACTAGCCACATTTTTTAGGCGCCATGCCTCACAAAGACGTTTTGCATATTTTCGTAACGACTTCTTCACGCCTCGTGCCATGGCACGCCTTGGCGCCGCCATGGCACGTTATTTAGAACACTGATGTATGTATGTATGTATGTATGTATGTATGTATATATATATATATATATATATATATATATATATATATATATTTGTTTCATTTAAAGACCATATTTTTATGTAAATATAAGCTTTTTACATTTAAATTGTAATATTATGTATGAAAATGTAATTTTTATATTATGACAATATTTTTTTATGAGGTTTGGGGTTATTCCATGCAATAATAAAAAGACAAAGTCATACGACATATGTGATCTTTTACACACTGAGTTAATGTTGCTCTACAAACATCTTCTTTCAAAGAACATCAAATAAAGCAAGACATTATGAGTTTCTGGATTTAGATTTCTCATGCAGTCTAAATTAAGTTTTCTTTGATTATCTCAAATATGGTTTCATGTTACTCTATGTAATATGATCGAAAATACATATTTTTAAAATATTCACAAGCGATCCCTGAAATATCCAAGTTATAATTGTTGGAAGATAGTGCCCACAGTCACAACATGTTGGTAATATTATTATTAATGAAAATGTCCTTTTGGGTTACATGGAAGAACAAATATAATTGACATTGGTTAGAGAATAATTATAGGGATATGGTTTGTTAATTATTTTAGTTTTTAATTAATTAAATGAAACTTGTAGATCTAAAAGGGCCGAACTGTAAGAATTTGAAAGTCATAAAATTACCAAAGATAAGGATTACTTTGTGACTCGTAATTATCCATTACGGTTTAAAACCTTCCCCTTAAATAGAGTCACTTAGAAACGGATTTGAGAGTTGTTGAATTTGTGATAACCCTAAGAAAAAGCAGCGGTGCTCTCCATTCTAAAAAAAACCTAGAATTCCCAACATACGCACCATGTAGATCTGGTAGAAACCCTAATTGTTCTATAGTTTGTACTGCTAGCTACTCAGTGGTTCAGGTGTTTCTATTTGCGTCTTGGGTTCGATCACATTAGATGGATTCTACTTTGGATCCTCCCCTTCCGATCAACTAGCAAAGACAAAGAAATTAAAGACCTCGAATGTATGTTTTCTTTTACTCTCATATGGTTGTTTTTGTTGCTTAGATAGGTTAAACATGGATTTGCTCTTGGGTTCATGAGTTATTGTTTAAGTATTTGTATGCTTCCATTCTTCCTTTGTGGCCAAAGATCCTCATAACCATACATTGGTAGCAGAGCCATTTGTTCACGTCTAATGGAATCAAATTTAGGTTTCCTCTACACGACATTTATGTGGCTAAAACCCGAAATCCTAATTTTTTTTTAAATCGCGACTGTAACATTGGAACACGATGCATAATCACTGTTCAAAAAATGCCTTCAGTTTTTTGTTTTGAGTATGTTTTGGTAGACCTCACAGTTCTATACACGAATTCATGTGTGACACGACACAACACGAATACAGCTTGAAAAGCGAGATGAAGTTTATTTTTCCTCGTATTCGTGTCGTTTCAAAATTGTGTCTGACACGTGAAGACAACACGAATATAAGAATTGCCAGGTCAATGTTTGTGTCACTACTGCATCAGTTTCCACTGACTCAGTGTGTACAGTTAAGCCTTCGCCTTTCTTCGGTCATCTGAAGTACCCGAAACACATTTAAATCCACAGTTGTAAGCATGAAGCTTAGTGAGTTCCCAAAATATCACATACATCACAACATAATAAACAACTATGGGTTATCAACAACCTTGGGACTATCAACACTCCTATGGGCTCACTGTAAACCTATGGGTTATCTGCAACCCTACAGACTATTAACAGTCCTGGAGTTATCATCAACTCAATAATATACATAACAACGATCAGCAAATAAGACTTATCTAGTCTAGCATGCACACCGCTATGGCATAGGTAATATAGTGAGAAGACTCACCTCGCAAATACCATACAAACACAACAACTCTCAGATAGTGAAGATTGTTACTATGTAACACCCGGATTCCAGGTATGCTTTTAACTTAAGTCAATCTTATAATTTCACTCTTGGACTCGACGAGTTGATGGCTCGACTCGTCGAGTCAGATCGAATCCGGATCGGGGAAATAAGTAACCTACTCGACGAGTCGGAAGACCGACTCGGCGAGTAGGCGCTGTCTGATGAGAACCCTAATTTCAAGGGTTTGTTCCCCTATTTAAGGAACATAAAGCCCCTTTGGCCTCCCTTGTCACCCCTTCCATACCCAGAAAACCCTAAATCGCCACCTTTGAGTTTTGTGAGTATTTGAGTGTCATTTCTTGAGATATCTTTTGTGTTGAAGTTTGGGTGAAGAAGAGGAAGAGGGAAGACTTCAAGAAAAGAGTTCAGATCCAGAATCAGCATCACTTTCCCCTCACTTTCTGGTAATAAAACTTCCCTCTTGACTTGTGATTTCCTAGATCTTCTTATGGTTATTTTGGGTTAAGAAGCTTGAATCTTGGGATTTGGACGTCCCAAGTTGTTTCACCTTCAGATCTAGGACCTTGAAGGGTCCTCATGGCATAAAGGTGCCATCCTTAGGGCCATGAGAACCCCATGCATGCTAAAACCTCCATTTTCGGCCTTTTAAGCTCCATTGATGCATGCACTCACGTAAAGTTCATAACTTTACGTGTTAGAAGGACCTTAGAAGCCCAGATCTATCTTTTGGATGAGAGTTGTACATCAGAAATCGAGTTATAGACTTGGACATTAGGCGACTCGCCGAGTTGTTCTTGGAGCTCGGCGAGTCCGGGGCTTGAAGTCCCCAATCTTTTGTGGTTCAAAGGAGCCCAGTTAAGTGAAAGCAGGGACTTAGTCAAGTTCAGAGGAGTGACTCTAAGTATTAAGACATAGCCATAACCTGGAAGCCATGGGACTCGACGAGTGTAAGAACACACTCGACGAGTCCAAGGCAATCTTCTTACCCACAAGAACAGACTCGACGAGTTGTTCATACAACTCGGCGAGTCGTAGACTGGACATGTTCATATGATGGAGGTGGACTCGACGAGTTGTTCATACAACTCGACGAGTCGGATGAAGATTGACTCGATGTTATTAAGGAAGGAGAACTCGTCGAGTCTTTGCTAAACTCGGCGAGTAGAATCGGGTAGGGAGCAGAAGAGAAGATAGGGACTCGGTGAGTTGGCGGCCCAACTCGGCGAGTCAAGTCAACTGGAAGTTGACTTTGACCAGGAGTAAAATAGTCGTTTTACTCTAAGATTAGTTATCGGTTTTGACTAAGTGCCTTTGTGGAAATTATAGCCGGGGAGTTGCCGGAGCAGCTGTAAGACGTTTCCTGCTCTGTTTTTCAGCAATCAGCTTCACGAGGTGAGTTTCCTTCCAGTAGGAACGGGTCTACGGCCACAATGCCGGCCCATTTAGATAGCAGTAGATCCAGACTGCGGTCCGATACCGGGGTGGTCCCGAGAAGTAGTTAAGTATGCTTGATGTCTTTGTGATTCAGGCATGTCTATGTGTTATGTGTTCCGGACTGTGGTCCGATGCAGTATGCAGTAAATGTGTTATTATTATATGTTATGATTATGATATGCTATGATCAGTCAGTTCCAGACTTCGGTCCGATGCAGTGGGCAAGGCCCTAGTTAGTTCCGGACTTCGGTCCGATGCAGTGGGCAAGGCCCTAGTTAGTTCCGGACTTCGATCCGATCAGAGGGAAAGGCCTTAGTTAGTTCCGGACTTCGGTCCGATGCAGAGGGCAAGGCCCTAGTTAGTTCCGGACTTCGGTCCGATGCAGAGGGCAAGGCCCTAGTCAGTTCCAGACTTCGGTCCGATGCAGTGGGCAAGGCCCAGTATGTGCTTTATATGATATTGTATGGTATGTGGTAATTTGGGGGAGCTCACTAAGCTTCGTTCTTACAGTTCAGTTTTGGTTTCAGGTACTTCAGCTAGCAAGGGGAAGGGCTCGGGATGATGGCATGGCACACACCACAGTTTTAGCCTGGGAGTTAGACTCTGTTATTTTGATATGATCTTGACATTAGTTTTGTTATGAGACATATTTTATGACATTTTGAGACACACGAATTATGGTTTCTTATATAATATTTGGATCTTATGGTTTTAATAATGTTTTCAAAACGAAATTTTTGGCTTGTATTTTCGGGATGTTTCAAGGTGGTATCAGAGCCTTGGTTTGAGGGATTTAGACACACTCTCGAGTATGTCTGAACTCAAACTAAGAAATTGGTATAGAAATTTTCAAAAAGAAAATCATTTTTACAAAAAGGATTTCTTAAAACAGAAAAGAACTTTGAAAAGAGAAAAGCGTGTGGTGCATGCAATCAACCGAGCTCAAGTAAGTACTCCCAAATTACCCATACAAGATCATGTTATGTTATGATTATCAGCTTTATTAGAACAACATGCTAGATTAGGACGAAGGATCTAGGAAGGATGCCTTATGTGCCTGTTATATGTGTTCAACTTTATGAGAACTGCATGCTAGAACAGCTTAGACAGTATGATAGTCAGAGTAGTATATGCTTGATTAGGTGTACTCAATGCCTGAATGCTGCTTCCTTTGTGCTTTTAGGAGTTCTGGTTGTCTTTCAGTAACTAGTAAACGAATATGTTAAGTTACACACTTCAAGGACTAAATAATTTCAGAAGGTTAGGTCTAGCTCTATTTCGCAACTCTTGTTTGAGTCCAACCGTTATAGGGTAGGATCTCTCATTAAAAGAATTATCTAGTTTGAGTAATATGTAATAGTATTCGCAAGCTATTTAAGGGAAGAAAGCAGGGACTTCTTACGCAGCTGATGGCGAAGAGTGGGTTGGTGATTACCCTAGGGCAAGCCTAGGATGAGAGTAGCAGAGAGCAGTAGTAGTAGAAGGGACCTGGTGGAGTCGAGGCAGTTCTTGGGGAAAGTACGTATAGATGTGGAAGGTGGTTATGGGCCCGTACTACTGAAAGCAGAGGATCCGTACTCGAATCAAGGAAGGCTGAGATAAGACCAGGTAACTTCTGGTGTATATGATCCCTCCAGTTATATTCTGACGTTTGATATGATGTGTTTTCAGAATGGTGGTTTTACGGCCGAGACCAGCAGTCGGCAGTTCAGGTGCCGGGGAGGGGTCAGGTTCAGGCTCTGGAGATGAGCGATTGGACGAGCAGACTAGGGAGTTTATCTCCCCAGATATCACACGTAGCATACTTGAGTAGACTCCTGTGATCTTCGGTTCGATCAAGGAGGGTATCCTGGAGCTTATGGATGAGAGGTTGGCTGTGTTTCGCACTGAGGTGGCGACCATGATGGGGTCGCGCACGCTCACGTTCAGAGAGTTCAGAGCATGTGGAGCTCCTGATTATGAGGGGGATCGAGACCCCATTGCTAGCACCCGATGGTTGGCAGATGTCGCCAACGCATTCCGCACCAGCAGATGTCCCGAGGTGGACAAGGTTAGGCTCGCATCCTGCCTTCTGAAGGGCCGGGCATGTGATTGGTGGGAGGAGGTCGGGAGATCCATTGGAGATGACACTGTGTTGGATGCTATGACCTGGAGTGATTTTACGACCAGGTTCAGAGCCGAGTTCGCACCTGTTATTGAGGTGCAGTAGCTTGCCAGGGAGTTCCAGGATCTCCAGCAGACGACAGAGACTGTGGCGGAGATTACCGCCAAGTTTAGGGAGAGGGCCCTCCTTGTTCTGCAGTATGCGGCGGACGAGGAGATGAAGAAGGCCCGATATCATGAGATGCTGCGGAGTGACATCCGCCAGTTTGTAAGCCGGCCCAGCTGTAAAACGCTGGATGACATGATTGCGATGGCTCGAGAGAGGGAGATTGATTTAGATATGGAGAGGAATAGGAAGCCAGAGGTGGTATCTGGCGCAGGTAGTTCGGGCAAAAGGCCCAAGGCATCAGATCACAGACCTAGGGGGAAGTAGAGCCACAGTCGGTGTGGCAAGTGTGGGAGGTTTCACGATGGAGTGTGCAAGGCAGGGAGTTCCGGCTGCTACAAGTGCGGTCGGACTGGGCACATGAGCAAGGATGGTACAACTACTACTACTATGACTCCCACTTCAGCATCTGATCTGATTTGATTTTAGTGCAATCAGAGGGGCCATAAGAGGTCCCAGTGTCCTAGCTTAGCAGCAGCAGGGAAGGTGGCGACACCTGCCCCTGCTACATTGAGGATTCCAGACGGCCGTCAGGGTCGGGAAGAGGCGCCAGTGGCGAAGAGTAGAGCGTTCCAGATGACAGCAGAGGAGGCGCGAGCGACTCCTGATGTGGTGACGGGTATGTATTTTTCTCTTATCTCTGTATTTAGTATTGATTGTCCCTCATGGTTATGTGTTTGTGTATAGGGTCGTTCTTAGTGAACGGAATTTCAACTACAGTATTGTTTGATTCGGGGGCTACCCGATCTTTTGTGTCGCTTGCATTTAGCAAGCGATTTAGCAGAGCTCCAGGGGAGCTGGATTGTCCGCTTGATGTTGAGATAGCCGATGACAGGACTGTCAGGGTCGCAAGAGTCCACAGAGGGTGTACACTACGGTTTTTCGATGAGCAGTTCTCGGTAGACTTGGTTCCTATTCCTTTGCGAGGGAATAAGGTTATAGTGGGTATGGATTGGCTGAGCCCCAACGGGGAAGTGATTGATTGCGAGCTGCAGTTAGTGAGGGTCCGCACTCCTAGTGGAGGAGAGATAGTGATTCAGGGCGAGATGCCACACCGCGGACCCATTCTTTGTTCAGCAGCGAGAGCGAGGCGCTACTTTCAGCAGGGATGCGCGGGGTACATCACCTATGTTATTGATGCCCGGGAGAAGGGTAAGGCGACAGTTGACGATGTACCGGTGGTATGAGAGTACCCATATGTATTTCCAGAGGATTTACCTGGAATACCTCCTGAGAGACAGGTTGAGTTTAGGATTGACCTGGTTCCTGGTGCGCCTCCGATAGCCAAGGCACCGTATCGGCTGGCTCCTCCCGAGATGCAGGAGTTGTCTACGCAGCTGCAGGAGCTGCTAGACAAGGGATTTATCAGGCCGAGCAGTTCACCATGGGGAGCCCCGATCCTGTTCGTGAGGAAGAAGGACGGGTCGAACCGTATGTATATAGATTACCGGGAGTTGAACAAGGTAACAGTGAAGAACCGTTACCCACTTCCGAGGATAGATGATCTGTTTGACCAGCTTCAGGGAGCATCTTGGTTTTCCAAGATTGATTTGCGCTCCGGATATCACCAGATGCGGGTCAGGGATGAGGATGTGCAGAAGACCGCTTTTAGGACCTGCTATGGTCATTATGAGTTCGTGGTGATGCCGTTTGGGCTCACCAACGCTCCAGCCGCGTTCATGGACCTCATGAACCGCGTGTGCAGGCCGATGCTGGATCGGTCTATGATAGTGTTCATTGATGATATCTTGGTATATTCCAAGACTCAGGAGCAGCATGAGGAGCACTTGAGGGAGGTGCTTGAGACCTTGAGGAGGGAGAGACTTTTCGCAAAGTTCTCCAAGTGCGAGTTCTAGTTGCGCGATGTGCAGTTTCTGGGGCACCTTGTCAACTAGAAGGGTATATTGGTAGATCCGGCCAAGATTAAGGCTGTGATGCAGTGGGAGGTCCCGAGGTCTCCATCCGAGATTCGGAGCTTCCTGGGTTTGGTAGGGTATTACAGGAGATTTATCCAGGATTTCTCGAAGATAGCAGTTCCGCTCACCCGACTGACCAAGAAGTCGGTGGTGTTTCGCTGGGGTCCTGAGCAGCAGACAGCCTTTAAGACGCTCAGGCAGCGACTGTGCGAGGCGCCGATTCTTACCTTGCCAGAGGGAATGGATGACTTATAGTCTACTGTGACGCTCCGATCACATGTATGGGTGCAGTGCTGATGCAGCGGGGGCATGTGATAGCTTATGCCTCAAGACAGTTGAAGCCTCACGAGGCTAACTACCCGACGCATGATTTAGAGCTGGGGGCAGTAGTGTTCGCCCTCAAGATTTGGAGGCATTACCTCTATGGGGTTCGGTGTACTATTTTCACGGACCACAAGAGTCTGAAGTACCTCATGGATCAGCTGAGCTTGAACATGAGGCAACGTCGGTGGTTAGATGTGGTAAAGGACTACGGTTGTGAGATCCTTTACCATCCGGGCAAGGCCAACGTAGTGGCCGACGCCCTGAGCCGCAAGGCGGTAGTGGCTCCGATCCGGGATTTATGTCTGAGGATGACGGTGATTACTCGACTGCTAAAGCAGATTAGAGTGGTACAGGTCGAGGGCCTGAAGGAGGAGCGCCAGAAGTGCGAAAGGATAGTGGGTCGAGTGGCTTCGTTTGATTACGACAGTCGGGGATTGTTGACCCTGCATGAGAGGGTCTGGGTACCGTACTGGGGTGGAGTACGGAAAGTGTTGATGGATGAGGCCCACAAGTCTCGGTTCTCCATCCATCAAGGGGCAACGAAGATGTATAGAGATCTTCGACCCGATTACTGGTGGCCCTGCATGCAGCAGGACGTAGCTTGGTATGTGGAGAGATGCCTGACCTGCAGGAAGGTCAAGCGAGAGCACCAGAGGCCCCACGGCAAGATGCAGCCGCTAGACATTCCCGTGTGGAAATAGGAGGATATCACCATGGATTTCATTACTAAGCTTCCCAGGACCGCACGAGGGGTTGATTCGATATGGGTCATCGTGGATCGATTGACCAAGAGCGCCCATTTTATACCAATCCAGGAGAGCATCTTGGCCGAGAAGTTGGTCGAGATTTATGTGCGAGAGGTAGTGGAACGTCATGGAGTGACTGTCTCGGTGGTGTCAGACCGAGACGTCCGGTTCACTTCCAGGTTTTGGAAGCGGTTTCACGACGAGATGGGTACTCGTCTCCATTTCAGCACCGCTTTCCACCCTCAGACGGACGGACAGAGCGAGAGGACGATTCAGACTCTCGAGGACATGCTTCGGGCATGTGTACTAGATTTCGGTGGCAGTTGGGATACGTATCTTCCGTTAGCGGAATTTTCGTATAACAACAGCTATCACTCCAGTATAGACCAGCCTCCCTTCGAGATGTTCTACGGGAGGAAGTGTAGGACCCCAATCTGTTGGGTGAGGTTGGCCAGAGAGTCATGGGGAGTACGGAGGTAGTACTCAAGACCACGGAGCGGATTCAGCAAGTCCGGAGCAGATTCTAGACTGCTCAGAGTCGGCAAAAGAGTTACGCCGACAGGAGGCATTCCGACTTGGAGTTTCAGGTGGGCGATATGGTCCTCCTGAAAGTGTCACCCTGGAAGGGTGTCATCAGATTTCGGAAGCGGGGCAAGCTGGGCCCCAGGTTCATTGGTCCCTTTAGGGTTTTGGCCCGGGTGGGTCGGGTTACGCATCGGTTAGATCTTCCTGCAGAACTCAGCCAGATTCACAACACTTTTCACGTTTCTCAGTTGCGGAAGTGCTTAGTGGATGATTCAGCAGTGGTACACGTTGAGGACATTCAGGTTGATGATAGCCTGAACTATATCGAGAGACCAGTGGCGATTCTAGATCGCAAGGTGAAGGAGCTGAGGAACAAGAGGGTAGAGTTAGTGAAGGTGCAGTGGCAACACCGCAAGGGCTTGGAGTGGACGTGGGAGCCCGAGGAGGAAATGAGAGAGCACTACCCCGAGTTATTTTCAGAGACAGCAGACTTCGAGGACGAAGTCTAAGACAAGTGGGGAAGAGTTGTAACACCCGAATTCCAGGTATGCTTTTAACTTAAGTCAATCTTATAATTTCACTCTTGGACTCGACGAGTTGATGGCTCGACTCGTCGAGTCAGATCGAATCCGGATCGGGGAAATAAGTAACCTACTCGACGAGTCGGAAGACCGACTCGGCGAGTAGGCGCTGTCTGATGAGAACCCTAATTTCAAGGGTTTGTTCCCCTATTTAAGGAACATAAAGCCCCTTTGGCCTCCCTTGTCACCCCTTCCATACCCAGAAAACCCTAAATCGCCACCTTTGAGTTTTGTGAGTATTTGAGTGTCATTTCTTGAGATATCTTTTGTGTTGAAGTTTGGGTGAAGAAGAGGAAGAGGGAAGACTTCAAGAAAAGAGTTCAGATCCAGAATCAGCATCACTTTCCCCTCACTTTCTGGTAATAAAACTTCCCTCTTGACTTGTGATTTCCTAGATCTTCTTATGGTTATTTTGGGTTAAGAAGCTTGAATCTTGGGATTTGGACGTCCCAAGTTGTTTCACCTTCAGATCTAGGACCTTGAAGGGTCCTCATGGCATAAAGGTGCCATCCTTAGGGCCATGAGAACCCCATGCATGCTAAAACCTCCATTTTCGGCCTTTTAAGCTCCATTGATGCATGCACGCACGTAAAGTTCATAACTTTACGTGTTAGAAGGACCTTAGAAGCCCAGATCTATCTTTTGGATGAGAGTTGTACATCAGAAATCGAGTTATAGACTTGGACATTAGGCGACTCGCCGAGTTGTTCTTGGAGCTCGGCGAGTCCGGGGCTTGAAGTCCCCAATCTTTTGTGGTTCAAAGGAGCCCAGTTGAGTGAAAGCAGGGACTTAGTCAAGTTCAGAGGAGTGACTCGACGTATTAAGACATAGCCATAACCTGGAAGCCATGGGACTCGACGAGTGTAAGAACACACTCGGCGAGTCCAAGGCAATCTTCTTACCCACAAGAACAGACTCGACGAGTTGTTCATACAACTCGGCGAGTCGTAGACTGGACATGTTCATATGATGGAGGTGGACTCGACGAGTTGTTCATACAACTCGACGAGTCGGATGAAGATTGACTCGATGTTATTAAGGAAGGAGAACTCGTCGAGTCTTTGCTAAACTCGGCGAGTAGAATCGGGTAGGGAGCAGAAGAGAAGATAGGGACTCGGTGAGTTGGCGGCCCAACTCGGCGAGTCAGGTCAACTGGAAGTTGACTTTGACCAGGAGTAAAATAGTCGTTTTACTCTAAGATTAGTTATCGGTTTTGACTAAGTGCCTTTGTGGAAATTGTAGCCGGGGAGTTGCCGGAGCAGCTGTAAGACGTTTCCCGCTCTGTTTTTCAGCAATCAGCTTCACGAGGTGAGTTTCCTTCCAGTAGGAACGGGTCTACGGCCACAATGCCGGCCCATTTAGATAGCAGTAGATCCAGACTGCGGTCCGATACCGAGGTGGTCCCGAGAAGTAGTTAAGTATGCTTGATGTCTTTGTGATTCAGGCATGTCTATGTGTTATGTGTTCCGGATTGTGGTTCGATGCAGTATGCAGTAAATGTGTTATTATTATATGTTATGATTATGATATGCTATTATCGGTCAGTTCCGGACTTCGGTCCGATGCAGTGGGCAAGGCCCTAGTTAGTTCCGGACTTCGGTCCGATGCAGTGGGCAAGGCCCTAGTTAGTTCCGGACTTCGGTCCGATGCAGAGGGCAAGGCCCTAGTTAGTTCCGGACTTCGGTCCGATGCAGAGGGCAAGGCCCTTGTTAGTTCCGAACTTCGGTCCGATGCAGAGGGCAAGGCCCTAGTCAGTTCCGGACTTCGGTCCGATGCAGTGGGCAAGGCCCAATATGTGCTTTATATGATATTGTATGGTATGTGGTAATTTGGGGGAGCTCACTAAGCTTCGTGCTTACAGTTCAGTTTTGGTTTCAGGTACTTCAACTAGCAAGGGGAAGGGCTCGGGATGATGGCATGGCACACACCACAGTTTTAGCCTGGGAGTTAGACTATGATATTTTGATATGAGCTTGACATCAGTTTTGTTATGAGACATATTTTATGATATTTTGAGACACACGACTTATGGTTTCTTATATAATATTTGGATCTTATGGTTTTAGTAATGTTTTCAAAACGAAATTTTTGGCTTGTATTTTCGGGATGTTTCATACTACGAATCACCTAAAACCTTCAAGTTGACCAATAGTCAACTTGGTCAAAAAGTCAATGGTCAACCCTCAGTTGACCTATGCTCAACGTAACACACTGTTTTTCGCTTAGCGTGGAGCTCCAGGTGAGAAAACGAGCCGAAACAAGGCTATTCTCCGCGTATAGGAAGTTACGCTTAGCGTATCTCTGCTGATGTCCAAAATTTTCAAAGCTCTTAATGTAGAAATTTAATCCACCAATATTTTAGATCTGATTCTGGTGGATGTCTTAATGGATGAAGTCTCTGACTTTATTTGTAACACATTCCCCGACCGTAGGTGGAAATGCCAAGTGGTGACAGTATTTACATAGATTACCCAAATCACAGAGCGTAAACCATAATTATCCTTTTGTAAACGAAATCTATTACAAGGAATTAAACGAAACCTATCTATCTTCAATCTGATTATCCTTCCTTACCTTGATCCTTACTCCATCCTAGGAATACATGCGGTTTTGAAAACGTCAACTTGATGTTGGTGAGTCCACATGTTTTGAGATAAACATATAATAAACTCTTTTGAAAACTTTTTTTAGGAAGTTTTTACAATGACTATGATCATTTTACTTATTTTCCTCGTTTCCTATATTTTATTATATTTTATCTTTCAAAATTTCCTAGGATATTTTACCAATCCTATCTTACTATCTTTATATGATACTTTATCCATCATATCTTATTATCTTTATATTTTAGGATATTTTATCAATCATATCTTATTATATTTAAAGGATACTATTCCAATCCTATCTTAGTCTCTTATAGGATATTTACCGATCCTATCTTACTATCTTATAGGATATTTACCGATCATATTTTACTATCTTTATAGGATATCTATCGATCCTATCTTACTATCTTTGTATTTTAGGATATTTTATGAATCCTAATATATTTTATTTACTTCTTGAAGGCGTCCCTTTAGGTAGTTGGATCTCTAAGGTGGTTGTAATGTATTACCATGAGCCCCCATAATCGATGCTGTTTGACTAATAATTTCTCTATCATGACGCTTCATCAGACGTCGAATAATAAAACCTTATATAAAGAAAATTATCATGTCGGGATTGTAGCTAGCAGTCACAGGTGAGGGTGTCAATCCCCGTATAGATCTATACATATCTTTCTGGCTCTCGCAAGATTAATGATTATGAATACGTGGTAGCCGAATTTAATAAAGGCTATTGGATGAATATTAACAACTCACTAACGCATTACCCTTAGGTATTTTATCTTTTATCTTTCTTATCGAATGATTTCTTATAACTATAACCATAATTATCTTGTGTGTGTGTATATATATATATATATATATATATATATATATATATATATATATATATATTATTTTGCCATACATATATACCCTAATTATGGTTAATTTGAAACATGATATTTAGGCAGAGTAATGATTAGGTACAATGCATATCCCTATAGTTGACCAACATAACTTCTAGGTACTATGTTATCCTAGGGAATTGGCCATTATAACATCTAGATAATATATCTTCCTAGACTGTCGAACTCATATCTCTTAGGCATAATAACATAGCTTACAACTAGGTTTAGTACCTATGACTATGTTATCCTAAGGTTTCATGCTTTATATAACTATTGATATTTATAGATATAAAAATATTTTTATAAAGCAGTTGAAACACATGTATCCCCCCATAAATATCATATATATATATATATATATATATATATATATATATATATATATTATTTTGCCATACATATATACCCTATTATGGTTAATTTGAAACATGATGTTTAGGCAGAGTAACGATTAAGTACAGTGCATATCCCTATAGTTGACCAACATTACTTCTAGGTATTATGTTATCCTAGAGAATTGGCTATTATAACATCTAGGTAATATCTATTCCTAGACTATTGAACATCATATATTTTAGGCATAATATCATAGCTTACAACTAGGTTTAGTAGTTATTGCTACGTTATCCTAAGGTTTCATGCTTTATATAATTATATATATTTATAGATATAAATATAGTTTTATAGAGCAGTTGAAAAGCATGTATCCCCCCCTCCCGGGAAACCTTTAAAATAGTGAAAATAGGGTCATGAACTCACCCTAGTAGCGTGATCTGAAGCATCCTTGCTACTGCACCCGAAGCTTCGTGCTATTGGGAGAACTTCCGGAATATATTGAGAGAAAGAGAGATTTTTGGAGTGAAGAATTCAGAAAGTGAGCACCCCTATTTATAGTGCTTATGCGTGCGGAGCACTTCATGCATGACGTGCACACAACTCGTGACTCCATCCAGAGTTTGTCACGTGTCACACTTCTGATGGCCGACATATCTCCAATCTCGACGAATCTGAATGTCAGACGTGCGCGTCGAGCATGACGCGCACTTGGCGTGCAACTCTAAATATTTTATCAAAATTCATATCTTCCTTATATGAATCTTGTTTCTTACCCTCTTTATATATATATATATATATATATATATATATATATATATATATATAGCTCTCTACTAGTACTACAACTTTCCTTAAGGTTGCGTTGCCAAATTTCAACTTTTATTTTTAACCTGTATTTTATATTTTTCTAAAAATCGTATCTTATTTATACGAACTCCATTTTTGACCTTTTTCTTTTTAAGGTCCTTACCTCTCGGAGTACTACGATTTTCCTTTTAGTGATGTTAGCCAAAACTCAACCAATTTCTTTATACCATTTTGACGTTAATAGCGTTATTAACACGGTTGATATTTACTTTTTATAAGATCATAACTCTTCCAATCAAAGTCCGATTTTTACAACGTTTATATTTTTGGGACCATATTTATGTGTACTTTCCAAGTACACTGACCATTATTAAAAGTGGTATAACTTTTGGTCAATCTTTTTTGACCTTATTAACCTTATAAATCATAGCACATTTGATCATATTTTTCCGAAATATTTTTGACCTTATAACCTTATAAATCATAGCATATTTGATCATATTTTTCCGAAATATGAAAAATTATGCTGCTAAAATTTATCCATTTGCATGGCTAAAAGGAGCACAATACCAAACTCTAAGTCCATAAAATCATATTTTTCCCAAGAAACTGTGCATGGATGGATGAGAGTGCCCAAACTCTCATTTTTATGATTCCATAACTCCTTAGATACCTGAAAACAGCACCCACAAGGTCTAGAGTAGCCCATACTCACATAAACCAAAGATTATGGGGGCGAAATGCATAAAACCACAAGACCAAACTATATCTAATATGAAAAAGAATCAAGATAGAAACTTTATTCCTCCTGGAGATGGATGATGGGTTGCAAATCTCGAATATCTAATGACTTGAGCTTCCAAGTGTTCTAACAATGCACCTTTTCCTTCAAAAATGCACAAAAATTCACTCCAAAAGCTCAAAACTCACAAATGGTGGCTAGGGTTTCAAGGGTACTGTTTGAGTAGGGTGGAGGTTGATCATAAGGAGGATCCCAAGAAGTTAGAGCCTTTAAACATGGCTTAAAACCCTAGGTTTAGGGTTTTGGTCAAGTGTGACGCCCGTAGATTCGGGCTAGTCAATTTAGAGATAATAAACGTTAAAAATGACTTTGTAATAGAATATTATTTAGGACAAGTAATCTTAACCAAAGTCATAGTATATGTGACAAGGATTCCATACATATATAGAACGCTGAAATCTGAATTCTTATGAAGAAGTTATGATTCTTTGAAGTTTCACAATAAAACCGTCACGGCTCTACGTATCGTAAAAAGTGGATTTGTGATAAAATACTTTTTATTATAAGAGATCTAAATGAAAGTCATAGTATTCGTTAAACTGAGAGTGTACATATAAAGAACGTCCAAACCTGACTTCGTGGGAGGAAGTTATGATTTTTTCCAAGATTCTATGCGACCCGGTATAGTAGTATGCGACACAGAAATTGAAATTCTATCCAGTTGATTGTTAGCCGAAACAATCTAACGAGAATTGAATATCTCATAAATATAAACCTGTCGATAAAAAGACAGTCGAGAATGGAGTTCGTATGAAGAAGTTATGAATTTCGCACGGACTTTACCAGTCTAAAGCGGTCTAAATATGAATTTTTGTTAGAGAAAGAATTAGATGTTGAGGCCTTAATGAAAGTTGTATAGCTCGTTGAGAGGATTTTGGGGATATAAAGAACGTCAAAAATGGAGCTCGTATGCGAAATTTATGGCCGACCGAAGATTTGCGAAAATTTACATGCATTGATGATGTGGCAGCACCGGAGTGCGCCACGTAGTAAATCGGCTCCTACTCCTTCAAGAGACAACGCGACGCGGCTTAATCCGACGATGACACATGTATCAACTAAATGTGGACACATGACATGTTCTAGAAGACGGAGATGTGAACCAGGGAGGCAGAGACACGTAGTAGAAGGCCATAGGAGCCAGCAATGCATTTGTGCGCGACGCGCACGCCGTAGTCCTATAAATAGTTGCCAAAATTCTCACTTCCTCTTCACAAAATTCTTCCAAATCACTCCCAAACGACCCCAAGCCATCATAGCTTGATTTTAGTAATTTTTAGGAGTTAATAGTAAGGCTCTGGAGCGTTAGAAGGCCCAGAGAAATAGATCTTTCAGTTTTGAACTTATGTCCGCGTATCCCTGGTTTTCGCTAAAACATCTTTAAGTTAAGCTACACTCTACTTCTTTTAGTGTAACTTATATTTATGGTCATAAGCTGTTATTACGAACATATAAATAAGATTTATCAATGATTCCAAATCATTATACTAATTGATCTACTTAAGGGAGAGGTGTCTAGAATGGTCACATTGGCTTGGTTGTTGGATTTCAAAAAGGTTGTACGCCAAAATGGTTTTGCCTCCCAACTATCCTGTCTGGCTGATCCTTACTTGATAGATCTTGATGTAGATATTATAATTATTATAGTCACCAAGATTACGAAGCTAGACTAAGGCTTAGTACTTTATACGCCTAGGTCTTTTCAAAGTAGGAAGCAAAGCGCTACCGAAATCGTCAATCATACACTTTTATCAACTGAGGGTGTAGTTATTTTCAAACTTACATATTGATACAAGTATTCTAATTGTTTAAATGCTATGTGTGGATTTTTGTTGTGTTTAATATATAAGTACAACATGATTGAATAAACTAAATATATTTTACCATACTTAAAATATGATTGGGTAGTGAAGGGCTATGTGAAATAATAAATGTGAGGTTAAGATAAGTTAGTGTTGTGCAAAATAATAGGTTTTGACCCGCTGTGATGACCCAAAAGTACTATTGTATTGTTGTACCTAGTCAATTAGAAAACATTATTTAGAAAAGTGTTGTGCAAAATAATAAGTTGTGACTTGCTGCGCCAATCTGCTATGTTGTGACCAAAATACTATCGTACTGTTGTGTTTGCCCAAAGTACCAATGTACTGCTGTGCCTAGATGTTTTAAGCAAAAGAGATGAAGACCACTACTGATAGATAGATCCTTTAGGAAGAGATCCCTCGAGATCACTATTCAAAGGATTAGGAAGTGAGAATAATAGGAATGGGTAAATTGGGCTATTTGTTTGTTGATATATATGTATAATTACAACTATAATGTTGTGGGTTGAAAACCTTATGTACTCACCAGGTTTCCCAACCTGACCTAAACAACTTCTCTGTATCATGGGTAACGGTACATAGTTACATGCATGACGAGAGATTCAATGAGATATAGACTATTAGTCTAAGATATTGTAAGGATCGTTTATGTTTATGTTTTGTATCAGTTATGACATCCCAATATTTTATAAATTAATGAAAAACATTTCTTCGGAAATACTTTTACAGGATCAAATTTTGCATATATAAATAAAATATGTTTTAAATAAATCATAAAAAAATAGTTTTAAAATGGTCGTGAAAATGGGGATGTCACGGTTGGTATCAGAGCATTCGTTTAAGCGAACTAGGAATTTAGAGAATTTCGAGACTTAAACTCAGATTGATAAGCCATGATTGTGAGATGTGTGTCTATTATATTCTAGGTAGTACACCTGAATTGACACAAACACTAGTTCACTTTAGGACAAGATGCCTAATTTGCTTTTATGTGCTAAATGTTTTGTATTATAGCATGCCTTAGGTTGCCTATCTAAATTATTGGTATTAGGTTTAAAGTCTGTTGCCGATCTAGAATTAGGAAATTTTATGTGTTCAGGTTTCTAAACGTTTAATTATGGTATTAGACTAGCATGTAACTTTTCGGAGGGATAAGGAAGATTATACGTATAAAACCTTCTTTATATTAAATTTATCGTCTCGAACAACTACTTTGGTATACAGAACATCATGGTGAAGACACGTAGTGGATTAAGGAAACAGTAATGGAAACCAACAACCTGAGCGAGTGATGGTCCGTGCACCGGTTATCGGACCTGCACCCGAACCTATCACGTTAGCAATGATATAGGTAATGTTAGATCACCAGATGGAAGAGACAAGGTGTTTACTTCAGGGTAATAGAGATGAACCCACTACACCCATCATGCAACATGGACTGGAAGAAAAACAAACAGAGGAGGGAAATTATAGTCGGACTGTTAGCCAAGATGAACCTCGGAGGATTAGAAGGAATAACCCTGACGAGGAAATTGAAAGGAATGGATGTAAGTACAAAGACTTCATGGATGAAACCACCAACTCTTTCTAGGAGCCCAACCCCACTAGAAGTTATAGACTGGAATTTCGAGATGGAAATGGTGTTTGAAAGCTGTGACTGCAGTAATAGAGAAAAGACCGTCTTAGCAGTCATGTAATTGAAGACATGAGTTTTGAGCTGGTGGAAGTTAGTGGCTGATCCCATGCTAAAAGGAGAAGTGGGGAAGATGTATTGGGAGAACTTCCTGGAAGAATTGAAGATGCAGTACTGCGCTGAACAAGATCTTATGGAAATCAACAATGAATTCTAGAACCTAAAGAAAAGAAGGATGAGTGTCAGTGAGTATGCTAAAGCTTTCACAGAAAAGATGAAGCTAGTTCCTTACTTAGTTCCTACTAAACTTTCCAAGGTCAACAAGTTTTCTAGTGGGCTACCGGTGGACTTTGGACCAACGGTAAAGCTAGCAACTACTCTGAAAGAAACCATCTTGGTGGCTAGGAATGTAGAGACGCAAATAAGGGAAAAGGGTCTAGAAAAAGCTAATGTAGGAGAAAGTTCGAGGGATCTTCAAGGTCCGAAAAGAAAAGTAAATTTTCAAAATCTGATCCCAATGACAGGAGAGTTGCAGGTAACAATGAAGTCAAATGGTGTGAGAAATGCAAGAAGAAGCACTTCGGAAGATGCAATGGAGAAGTGGCCTGCTATAAATGTGGGAGGCATGGTCACTATGATGATGAGTGCAGATAGAATGGAAGGATCCATTTTAATGCAGAGAAGAAGGGCACTAGAGGGCGGTAATTCGGGGCAACTTCTCCAAAGTACTTGAAGGAAGGAAAAAGCGAGAGCACACCATATAGTGCTTGACGAGGAAACTAGTGGGTGGTAATTCGGGGCAGCTTGTCTAAAGTACTTGAAGGAAGGAGATAAATAAGTAGTATTAGGTTATGTGACCTGATATAATAGACATGTAGTATAAATAAATCTTGTAACCATTTTCAGAGATAAGTAATTTCCTAAATTATGTTAGGTACTTTCTGTGTGATTTCCTTTTTGTGGTAACTTAGTAGACTGCGAGACAATACTTGGGATGGGTATGAGTTGGTGTGAAAGGTAGTAGAGGACTATACTACCGGAAGCACATGACTCACACTTGGATCATGGAAAGTAACAAGGTTACTAAGACTCTAGTAGTTATGCTATTTTGTTTATTTTTGTCATTACCTTTGCTTTGGTAATTACTACAAAGGTAAATATTATTCTAACCTTAGTGGTCATATCGAATCGAGTCCGACTAATCTATGAAGTAAAGTTCGACGTAGCATCCGACTTTAGTTAAAAGATCAAAGGAAAAGATAATCGAAGTGATCAATAGAAGTATCACATCCATCGTTGAGACTGGGCAACTTGTAGCTAGAAATGCTACATGCTAAATGTGATTATATCACATTAGAACATGAAGGAAGGTATCTTTCGTACTAGAGTGTGACTCAAAGAGACCCGAGTCTAGCCATTTCATTATAAGATGAGAGGTCATTAGAACATGACCCATCGGTCTACTAGGGTAGTCAAAGTAAAGAAATTTATCTTAGGTTAAGTCTTTTCTAGAAAGAGCAGGAACCTTTAATGGATATCGAATTTAGAAGGAAGAGTAAGTGCAGGATTTAGCTTCGTCAACAATAAAGAAGTTTAAGAGTTAGAAAAGACATAAGAGTTACGGTTATTACTTGGGATGTAAATATAACATGTGGAGTCATTACACAAGCCCTATTTTGTTAATGTTTCTGGGACGTAATCATCCTAAGGGGGAGATAATTGTAACACCCACAGATTCGGGCGAGTAAAATTAGAGATAATAAGCGTTTAAAATGACTTTTTAATAGAAGATTATTTAGGCAAAATAATCTTAACCAAAGTCATATTATATGTGACAAGGATTTTGTACATATAAAGAACGCTGAAATTCGACTTCGTATGAAGAAGTTATGTTTCTTCGAAGTTTCGAGATTAAACCGGCACGACTTTGCGTATCGTAAAAAGTGGATTTTTGATAAAATACTTTTTAGCCTAAGAGATCTAAACAAAAGTCATAGTAGTCATTAAATCGACAGCGTGCATATAAAGAACGTCCAAATCCGACTTCGTGAAAGAAAGTTATGATTTTTCGAAGATTATGTGCGACCCAGTATAACAGTATGCGACACAGAAATTGAAATTATAATTAGTTGATTGTTATCTGAAACAATCTAAACGAGAATTTAAGATCTCACAAATATGAACCCGTAGATAAAAAGACAGTTGAGAACGGAGTTTGTATGAAGAAGTTATGAATTTCGCACGGACTTTAAGAGTGTAAAGCGGTCTAAATATGATTTTTTTATAGAGAAAGAATTAGATGTTGAGGCCTTAATGAAAGTTATAGAGCTTGTTGAGAGGATTTTAGGGATATAAAGAACGTCGAAAACGGAGCTCGTATGCAAAATTTATGGCCGTCCGAAGATCTATGAAAATTTACCTGCGTTGATGATGCGGCAGCATCGGAGTACGCCACGTGGCAAATCAGCCCCCACTCCTCCAAGAGACAAGGCGACGTGGCTTAATCCAGCGACGACGCGTGGATCAACTAAATGTTGTCACGTTGCATGTTCTAGAAGAAGGAGATGTGGACCATGGACCATCAAAGCCCGATTTTAGTAATTATTAGGGGTTAGTAGCAAGACTCTGGAGCGTTAGAAGGCCAAGAGAAATAGATCTTTCGGTTTCGAAGTTATGTCCGCGTGTTTTCCCGATTTTCGCTAAAACCTCTGTAAGTTAAGCTACACTCTACTTCTTTTAGTGTAACTTATATATATAGTCATAAGCAGTTATTATAAACGTATAAAATAAGATTTATCAGTGATTCCAAGTCACTATACATATTGATCTACTTACGGGAGAGGTGTCTAGAATGGTCATGTTGGCTTGGTTGTTGGATTTCCAAAAGGCTATATGTTGAAATGGTCCTGTCTCCCAACTGTCCTGCATGGCTGATCCTTACTTGATAGATCTTGAAGGGGACTGTTTGAGGAGGGTGGAGGCCGATCATAGGGAGGAACCCAAGAAGTTAGAGCCTTTAAATATGCCTCAAAACTCTAGGTTTTGGGTTTTGGTCCAGCATAGCTACGCTCAGCATAGCCTTACTCGTGCTTATCGTAGGTCAATAAACCCCCAATCCTAATCATCCCACCTACGTTCAACGGAAGGGTTATCCTACGCTCGGCGTAGGGCATAATCTTCCAAAAAAAAGTAATTTATGTTAAACTTGGAATAAGCATATCTGGAAGATGGATGTTACAATTTTTAGGTTCTATGAAACTAAATTAATCTAATGATGGTTCAATAAATGTTTGTTATCTAACCACAGTGTTAAAAAAATTGATCTCAGATTCTAATCATATCTAATTTAACACCTAAGCATATCTAATGTAACCACAGTGCTTAGGTGTTAAATTAATCTAATTATATAACCACAATGTTAAAAAAATTGATCTTAGATTCTAATCATATCTAATTTAACACCTAAGCACATCAAAACATAAAAACCACCACATTAATTAAAGATCAGCGAGTTAAGGTTCTTATGGAATAACTTTACCTTTCATAAACTGGAATTTTATTCTATATTTCTTAAAAACAAAATCAAGTGAGAAGTTATGCACCAACAATGATAAATTTCACCTTCCTTGCACTTGATTGTACAAAATTTCCCTAATCCTTATTCTTTTATTCTCCTGATCGACCAACCATAAAAGCGGCTAAAAGTTAGGCTTATTGATTGATAGATGCCATTTTATGCATCTTTTAGGGTAGTTTTTACTAACATTTTGCATATATTTTACGAATTTGCATGTGCATTAGTTTAAATAATGTTCAACTCATGTTTATCGTCATAATTCTCATACTGCTCATGTTTTTATGTATTTTTTAGATATTTCAAGTGGAGCAGAGATTTAGAAGCAACTTGGATGAGTTATAGCTTCTTAATCGAGCTAAAACACCTAAGGAAGCTGGAAGCTAGGTCAGATTTGCTGAAGTTGAAGAGTTTGCATCCAAAACACGTGTTTTTGAGTTTACACGATCTTATTTTTCATCATGTGATCGTGATTTTGATCGTGTTTCATCTTCGAAACTTTTCAAATCTATAAATCAAGTTTCATGACCTCGAAGCATCAACATGATCGTGTTTTGCCCATAAACACGATCGTGCTTTTGAGAAAAGTATCAAAAATAGAAACGTACTTCACTAAACGGGATTTCGGGGCATTATAGGAAAAAAATTGTGTTTTGCCCATAAACACCATCATGTTTTCATGATTTCTCTTCCAGAAGTTGTTGGCTTGTGTATTAATATTATCTCTCTAATCAATTTGAACGCTAGAATTTAACACAACTTCCGTGTGCTGTCTTTTAGTGCATCCGAGAAATGGAATTTTTTTTTGCTTAAGATGCCCACGAAAATACTTTAACTATTCGCTACCGTTGTTGGAGACACGGTGCTGCTAAGAGTTTGTATGCCCAGAAATTTTCGTACAGGTACACCTATTGTCTTCAATCCAGAAATTGAGAAAACCACAAGGAAGATGAAGAAGATAGCCGAACTTCAGAAGCAACAAGTGGGTTCCTTAGTTCCATCCTTTTCATTACCACCAGAAATCACCATACCACAAGGCAGTCCCTTATGGAACAAATCAGAACCTACCTTTCCATCCTACCTAAAAGTACCCCAATCTTCAACTTCTTAAAGACCACATAAAATATATTCTCCACCATCTTCTGAAAAATCCAAAACAACAAACTCTTGTGAAACTGAATCTGAAAAATCATCCACGAGGGCGAAGAGAAAACCCTCAGACAATGGGCTACCCAAGAGGTTACTCAACAACCTCTTTGCATCACCTTTCCAGAAGCCCAAAACTTAATTGAGTTGAAATGTGGGCTGATACATCTCCTTCCCACTTTTAGAGATCTAGAAAACGAAGACCCATATAAATTCCTTAAAGAATTTCATGTGATTGTTCAGGAATGAATCCACATGCTCTCACGGAGGATCAAACAAATTTAAGGGCATTTCCCTTTTAAGTGAAAGACTCGACAAAAGAATGGTTGTATGATATCCCATCGGGCTCCATAATCACGTGGAACGTGCTCGCAAAGTTATTTTTAGAAAAACATTTTGCAGAAGTGCATGTATAAAACCTTAGTAGAGAGATCCTTGGTATTAAACAAGGAACTAGAGAAGCTCTACACACATATTGGGAGCGATTTAAAAAACTTATGGTTCGGTGCCCGCAACACGGGATCAATGATTATCATTTGTACAACTTCTTCATAGAAGGCCTAATACCTATGGAGAGACGTTTGATAAGCGCTTCAAGCGGACGGTCATTAGGAGATATGACGCCAACAAAGATTTGAGTGTTAATCGAAAAACTGGCAGTGGAATCGAAGCATTCTGCAACTAAAGAAGAATGGTATCCAAATCAACTGGTAGGGGTAAAGCAAATTAATTCACCTCATCTTGAAGCTCAGATTTCTGAACTGACAAGCAGTATTGTTGTTGAAAAAAGAGAAGGGAATCGTGTCTGCAAAAAAACAATGTGGGATCTACTTAAAAACTAAACATCCTACTGATAAGTGTCCATTACTTCAAGAGGATGTTGCTCCAGTGAAAGCTTTTGGAGGATACCGGCAACATAAAATTTTAATCAGCCTCCACATTTTTATCATAATGGTAATTTTCAGCAAAGACAACAATTTCAGCACCCTCCTGGTTTTCAGCAAAATCAATTTCATCACAGCCTAGTTTTCAGAATCTGCACCAGTAGAATTTTCAGCAGCAGCATAATTCGCATCAACAATCTGGCTGCTCCAATGTGGCCTTGGAAGACATAGTAAAAAGCCTAAACAACAGCACTGATGTGTTCCAGAATGAAACCAGAACTAGTATCAAGAGTCTGGAACGGTAGGTGTCTTAGTTTGCCACTTCTATGAATCAGTTGGAATCTCAAGGAAAATTACCGGGGCAAACTGAATATATGTAACATCCCCAAATTTACGGTCATTTTAAAATTTTTATTTAAGCTTATTTTAAAATAGAGTACTTCTTTTGTTGCGGAATTGGTCCCAAATATATTATTTAAGTGTGAGATAATATTAACATTAAAAATTTCTGGAGAAACGTTCGAAATTGATATCTTTTCAAAACTTGGGATGTCATAATTGATACAAAACATAAGCATAAACAGATCTTACATTAATTTATACTAATGATCTACAACTCCTTTATCTCAGTGTAATGTATCTTCGCATCGATACATGTGATACAAATAAACTGAGTGGGTCAGGTTGGGAAACTTGGTGAGATACATAGGGTTTTCAAACCACAATAATATAGTTAACTTGTTTATTCACATATTTCATGCAAACAATTAACCTGATTACCCATTCCCGTTTTCTTTATTTATTCTCCCCTAAATATTTTTCCTAAGGGTCATCTCCTACATCGCATTTACAAATCATCTCCTTACATCGCATTTCCTTATATGTTTGTTGCTAAGGATTTTTCCTAAGGATCATTGCCTATATCGCATAGACAGTACTGTTTCGGGGATTACTCCCCCAATACATGTCCTGTAAGGGTTAGAGTATCATAGCCTGAATACGTAGTTACTACATCACCTGAACTAGTAATGCATCACCTACAGGTTATGAGCATGCCGGTGTTTCCACATGAATTGTTTAGATTAGTCATTGGTTGCCATCTATACTCCGGTAGATGACAACATCGTAACATCGCAAGTCAATGTCATGGCATCTCCTAGTCATCTCCTATTTATCATCACCTATTTATCATCACCTATTTATCATCTCCTATCTACCATCACCTATTACTACCCAATATATATTTATAAGTGTATAATACTTATATGATTAAATGAGTTAAACATCATCTCATAATATCTTATCTAACAATATTCTCAGCACATATAATAAGCGCATAAACATGAAATTATCTAGACACTTCATATCTATGTGTAAGATGAAGGTAACTATGCACTCACCTGATAAAAATGAGTAACTAACGATTTTGGTAGTGCTTTGCTTCATACTTTGAAAATACCTAGACGTATAAAGTGCTAAGTCTTAGTCTAGTTTCGTAGTCATGGTGACTATAATAATTATAGTTTGGATTCCTCACTAATCCCAATATCTACATCAAGATCTATCAAGTAAGGATCAACCAAGTAGGACAGTTGGGAGGGAGGACCATTTTAGCATATAGCATTTCTGAAATCCAACAACCAAACCAACATGACCATTCTAGGCACCTCTACAGTAAGTAGATCAATCCGTATTATGACTTGGAATCATTGATAAATATTATTTATAGGTTCATAATAACGAATTATGACTATAAATATAAGTTACACGAAAAGAAATAGAGTGTAGCTTAACTCAGAGGGATTCCTAACGAAAGTAATTTCAGGTTACGCCCAACGTAGTGGCGTGGGCAACAATCAAATGCGTATGTAGATTTTAAATCTTCAAAAATTCATAACTTTCGCATACGAGCTCTGTTTTTGACGTTCTTTATATCCACACGTAGCTATTCATGAGATCTACAGTTTTCATTTGGACTTCGTCGACTAATTTTGACTTTATTTTTAAAGTTATATTTTTAATAGGCTTAAATTGTTAAAGTCTGTTAAAAAGACATAACTCTCTCATCCGACATCCGTTTTTGACTGTCTTTATATTGACGGACTGCTATTAACAAGATCTTCGATTCTCATTTATATTGTTTCGGCTAAAAATCGACCGATCTAAAATTCAATTTCTAAGTTGTATACTGCTACGCTGAATTTTAGAAAAATCATAACTTCCTCTAACAAAGTCAGATTTGGACGTTCTTTATATGTACGCTCAGTTTAATGACTACTACGACTTCTATTTAGACCTCATAGGCTAAAAAGTAATTTATCAAAAATTCACTTTTTACGATACGCAAAGTCGTGCCGGTTTAATCGCAAAACTTCGAAGAAGCATAAAATCTTCATACAAAGTCGCATTTCAGTGTTCTTTATATGTACAGAATCCTTGTCACACATATTATAACTTTTGTTAAGATTATTTTTCCTAAATAATCTTCTATCAAAAAGTCATTTTTAACACTTATTATCTTTAAATTGACTAGCTCGAATCTCCAGGCGTTACAAAATAACCCAAAACATAATGTGAGTGCAGTTTCCTTGAGAAGTGGGAAGACCTATGAAGGACCAAGCAAATCTGAACCAAAAGAGGAGGCTGTGAAAGAAACTGAAGAGATTTTGGATAAGAAAGAAGCTGAAAAAGACATTAACCCCCAAGCTAGCAAAGCGAGTTTTGAAAGAGTATAAGCCAATCCCACCATTCCCATCGGGACTGAAAAGCTCGAAGCATGAGCGAGAGGATGAGGAAATCATGGACACCTTTCGTAAGGTGTGGGTAAATATCCCTTTACTAGATATTATTCAACAAATACCTTGTTATGCCAATTTTTTTTAAAAATTATGTGTTTTAAAGAAAAGGCTGAAAATTAATGGAATACTAAATGATGGCGAAAATATATGTGCTACTTTGCAAAAAAGCTTACCTCTAAAGTGCAAGGATTCGGGAATATTCTCGATTCCTTGTAAATTGGGAACTCTAATTTTTTCAAAATCCATGTTTGATTTAGGTGCCCGAGTCAATGTCTTCCCATTATCTATTTTGCAAAAATGAAATTGGGATCTTTACAAAAGACTTGGACCATCATTCATTTGACAGATCATTCGACAGTACACCCAAAAGGTGTATTGGAGGATGTTCTGGTCCAAGGGAATGAGTTAATTTTTCCTGCTTATTTTTACATCTTGGAGATGGGTAATGTGTATGTATCAAACAAAAACTCAATCATTTTGGGAATACCTTTTATGAAAACGGCTAAAACAAAAATTGATGTTTTTACTGGTACTCTTTCTATGGAGTTTGATGGTGATATTTTGAACTTTAATATTAATGATGCTGATATTTTTTTTTGATAAAGTTTCTATTAATTATATGGATACTAGCAGTCCTTTTTTCTGAGGACTACTATGAGTTTTCTAATGATTTGATGCAAGAAATATTTTTAGACAGAAAATTTTCTGGAGACACATCAGAAGATCTGAATAAGGGCAAGCTTGGGGAAGAATAGTAGAAGGTAGCTGGTGAGAAGAAGCTAAAAAGAAATCAGTTTGGGGAGGAGAAAAAGTTGGTTGTTGTCAAGAAAATCAGAAAGAAAAAAAAAGATTCAAGAAGCTGACAGAAAAAGCCAAGCTTATGGAAAATGAGGTGATTGCTAGGAAGATCAGAAAAAGGAAAAGACTCAAAAATCTAAAAAAACAAGTGTATTGAGAAAAATCTGAAAACTTTTCAGCATTGTGTAAAACCACCAGATCCCATAGTTATGCCACATCTGAAGGGATCTGGAGTGAAGAAGAAAAAAGTTAAGCTAAAGATGAGCCCCACATTCACCAATTGACAATCTGGTTGGACACAGTCGGACCAACGACCTTAAAAAATGGCGGCTTTTCAGGAGGCAACTCGATGCTTAGTTTTTAGTTTTTTCGTTTTCAATAAGAGATGATCACAGTTCCAAGCAAGTTTGGGGAAATTATAGGATCTTCTAGGTTGCTGAAAATCAGATTTTTCAACGACTTCGTCAAGATTAGAATTTTCTGCAACATATTAGGTACATTCTTTCCTAGTTGCAACCTTTTGTTTTATATAATTTATTAAGCTGTTTATTCATCTCTAAGCATCGAGTACAATACATCATTTTAAGCTTGGGAAGGGGGTTAGTGTCAAAATTTGCATTTTTGTTAAAATTTTTTAATTTTTCAGTTTTTCTATTAAAATTTTCAAATTTTTACTTTTCCTTTTATGCATTTTATTTTCTGCATTGCATTTGCATAAAAAATCTAAGAAAAAAGTCCAAAATTTTTTATTTTCTATTTTCAGCATTAAAAAAACCTAAAAAGATCTTACTTTTAGTTATTTTAGTGTTTATTTTCTGCATAAAAATTCAAAAATTTTAAAAAAATTAAAAAATTATGTAAAAGTTACATGAGATGAGGAAATTCTTTGCATTCGATAGCTCTGCGAAGGTAGAAAATGAAATTCCAAAGCGACATGATCGATATTGGAAGTGTAGAAGCAACTTTCATAACTGGGGGACGCAAAACACCGTGATTTGAGACGTCAGTTGTAGTAAACAAAAAGAATGACATACCGAAACACTGCATGGGCGGTAATAACAATTTCAAAATTATTTGCTTTGGAATGTTTAAAAAGAACCTTAATCGATAAGTATGGACCCACAAAACATAACCCTATTTGTTGACACGCATTACCCTCGCGGTAACAGAGAACCTGATATCAGATCCACACAGTCAACAAAGAAATGAAGAAGCGAGCAAAACCGTCATATCCGAGCTCATCATGGGTACAAACTGTCAAATCCGATACCTGAGAAATTTTCTAGCACAAAACAATGTGCAAAAGTTGGTTAAAGAACTCAAAGCTGAAGACAAAGATATAAAAACTCAAGTTAAATCAAATCAGAAGTCATCTCAAAGACAAATCTGGAAAATGAAGACTTGTGTGATATGATATTTTTTTGTTCTTAGAAAAAGTGAAAGCATAGAGCTCTGACCCCTACAAGAGGGTTGACTGCTTCAACGAAAGCTGATTTGGCCATGACAAGTTCTTAAGGATAAGTCGAAACTTGTTTTTGACTATCTAGTCTTGAGGACATGAAATTCTAAAATATGTTATTTTCGTTTCCAAGTCTAATTAAGGTATGAAGTTTAAATAAAAGCTAATAGATACCTTTTTATGCATATTTTAGGGTTGTTTTTACTAACATTTTACATCATATTTTACGCATTTTCATGTACATTAGTTTAAATAATGTTCAGCTTGTGTTTATCGTCATAATTCTCGTACTGTTCATGTTTTTATGTCTTTTTCATATATATCAAGTGGAGAAGAGATTTAGAAGCAACTTGGTTGCATTATAGGAGCTTAATGGAGCTAAAACACCCGAGGAAGCTGGAAGCTAGGTCAGATTTGCTGAAGCTGAAGAGTTTGCGTCCAAAATGTGTGTTTTTGAGTTTATATGATCTTGTTTTTCACCATGTGATCGTGCTTTTGATCATGTTTCATCTTTGTAACTTTTCCAAGCCAGAAATCAAGTTTCAAGACCTCAAAGCATCAACACGATCGTGTTTTGCCCGTAAACACGATCGTGCTTTTGAGAAAGTATTAAAAATAACAACATACTTCATTAAACGGGATTTCGGGGAATTATAGGAAAAAAACGATTGTGTGTTACCCATAAACACGATCATGTTTTCATGATTTCTCTTCCGGACGTTGTTGGCTTGCGTATAAATATTGTCTCTCTGATCACTTTGAACCCTAGACATTCCTAGACGACGAAAACGACTTCTGAAGGTGATTTCTACACGTTTTTTTTATCAATTTCTGAAGATCTGAAGGCTTAGTAAGATTTAGTACTTTAATGTCTATTTTTATTAGTTTTGATCAAATTTTAGTCATGTTTGGCTAAACCTTAGATTTCAGTTTTGCATAGATCAGTACTTTTCATGTAATCAATCATTAGATATGGTTTTTGATTTGTGATTCTATCTAGATATTTCATTTTTGTGCTTAATGAATGTTTAATTTTAGTTTTTTTTAGCCTAATCACCTAATTTACGATTAAGTCGCTCTAGTTAATCAGTTAATGGAATCCGTAATTGTTCTAATCAACTGGTAATAAGTAACAAATATCAAATTGGTTCTGTGTTAGGGATTTAGTTATGATATAAACTGAAATTTTATATTGTTACGCTTCCGAGCTTGTGAAAATAATTGAATATTGCTGGAAATTTTATACATATCATAATGCTGCTGTTATAATTTGATTAATAGCTTGTTTAATTAAATTAGTAAAAAGTTAGGATTAAATGAAGAGTTTGTTTTGGTTAATTAATTAGGTAGACGAGAATATACTAGAGTTTGTTAGTTGTTCTCAGTACCAGCTTAGATAGAACACATTTTGAATAATCAGGTTTGTGTTGATTGAATGATTAGGAAAATCACAACAAAACTGAATTCGTTTTATTACTAAATTGCATTTAGTTATTTTCGTTATTTTAGTGTTAATTAATAATCAAAAACCCCCTTTTTATATTTTTATTTTTTTAATAGTATATGCCTTACCTAAAGAAGCATTGACCATTAGGCTATATCCCTGAGAATTCAACCGTGCTTCCTTGTGCTATTTTTTAGTGCGTTCGAGCGGTGAAATTTTATTTGCTTAAGAAGTCCGCAACAATGTTTTAACAGTGATCCTTTTACGCCTATCACTATTTTTTTCTTCAATAATCTAACTTTGGCCCTTAACTTTGACTCAAGGTTAAATAATTACCTAGCATTGGTAGTTTATTAAATATTAATGACACAATAATAATAATATTAGCAATGTACAGTAAAGTTTTATTGATCTAACTTATGTACATCTTCAAAATTATACTACTTTACTCATAATACTTATAGCTTACACCTGCATACCATATTTTTACCACGTTAAATAATAATATGAATATGTGATAAATTACATACATGTCTAAATATCTAACCTAATTTGGTGGATGTTATATAAGTACATGGTCAGCCTCATGAAGATTGAGCTTAAAGATTAAGCTAGGGATATGTTGCATACCTTACTAAGCCAAATAGGAATGTACTATAAGGTGAGGGATATACTTCTTAAGTGCATCACATTGGTTTTTCAACTTCCCAAGACATAAGATGATATAATAGAGCTACTTCATATCCTTGATGATATTTTTCATATGTTGATCTATCACGATTAGATTATTCCTATGTTCTGCCAACTTCCCAATGTTGGTGTAGGGTAGCATTGGTGGTAGTCATTTCGGTGGTCATATTGGCGACCATGGTCCTACTGGAGACTGTGTTTGTAATGGTTACGATGGCCGTATTGGTGGAAGTGGTTTGGATTTTGATATTGGTTGTGGTGGAATCAGATCTTACATCTTATTTATGTTGGTAATTATTATATTTAAAAAACAGTTTAAGAATCAGCATATAGGAAAATTAATATCTTAAAAATTACATTAATTAGCAAGAGTCGAATCTAGTTAGAGTAACTATAATCAACCTTCAAATAACCCATAGGATGTTTAGAATTGGTAATGTAAGGATCCTTTGATGTAGTTGGTATTATCAAAAGATATCACCACCACTGGTATCCATACAAGCCGATATGAACCGTTGCTAGACACCTATCCATAAAGCACACTATCAAACCTTTATTCCTTGTGCTCGTGGTGGTTGAAGGGCCCCAACAAGAGGGGATGTAATCCGAACTCATTTAATTAATCACATATAATTAATTAATTAGCTTTATTAAATAAAGCATTTTATTTAATTAATACATAATTATAGGATCTAGTGTGTAAAAAATCATACATGAACATATAGGGTCATATACAAAGAACACTAAAAATAAAAAGATAAATAATATATCTATAAGTGTAAATTTATTATTTGCCAAACAGATCAAATAAATAAATGATTGATTATTTATTATTTATCAAATGAAGAAAATAAATAAAAGAGTTATTTATTAATTGAGTAATTTGTTTTATTTAATATACCTAATAAACTAATTATGGGTTTGGGTTACTTAATCAGTTGGTATGAAAAGGTTTTTTTAAAGTCCACTCAATAGTTCAAATATAAAAGAAATGCATGTTAAACATTATGCAAACAGTTAATACTTGGAATCATAATCTTGCCTCCGTCATAATCCTGCCTCCCTCGCAATCACCATTCTTTCATATATCCCATTGGGTTCGACGATCACAAGCAAGGAAGAATAACAACAATTAAGGAATTTGGGTTTTTTTTATGTATAGTGGCGGTTAATATCGCTTGTGTGGATAACGATAGCTGTGATCTATTTCAATCACCATCTCCTACATCAAAGGATCCATACACCAAGGCAATGGAATTCTAACATAATATGGTTGTGTTCTTAGTAATCAAGTTAACCCAACTAGATCCGAGCTATTAGGAATAATTTTAATATGTAAATTCTATTGCATTATTGATTTATATAAAATTGTTTTTAGTAAAGGACCCTAATATTCCCTAATAGTTGTATCAAATCCTCTTTTGGATCTTTGATTACACGTTAAGTTTTTCTTTTTTGGTGGTGTTCATCGATTTTTTCTTTTTTGGTGGTGTTCATCGATTTCATGAACGCGAAACCAACAAAAATGAGAATTTTAACCATTTAAATAAGGTTGTGTGGGACAAACTAGTAATGCATCATCATGATATCCTAAGTCACGCTTTTGTGATGTGGTTAGTAATTATCAAGAAAATTAAAATCCAAGACAAATTCCAAAGATGGGAACAAAAAGATAATATTTACTATGCTTTTTGTAACTCTGAAATGGACACCCATAAACACTTATTCTTTGCCTGCACATTTTCAAACTCCGTATGTTCAACATTAAACACTTATCTTTACTTGATAACTTCCCACTTGATTGGAAACCACTTCTTGCTCTATTATGGCCGTTACTAAGGGTAAAAAGATATTGAATTTTATATGAAGACTTGCACTTGGAACTATTTATCATATTTGGCAATAAAGGAACCAACGGATGTTTTTAAAAAGGATCGATCCGTCGACATAGTCCCTAAAGTTATCAAGTCTGATATTCGGTTAAAGGTTCGTGGCATGCACATGATTCTCTTGTGTAAATTTTGTGGTATCTCTTTGACATTTGGTTGTATTTTTTTAGGATTGCCTCACTTTCGTTTCTTAGTGGTTAGGTTTGCGGAGGTTGTGTTTCGGCTTTTGGGATATGATGCTCATAACAAAAACAATCTCAAACATAAACAACATCATAAGCATAACATAATCAAGGTTTATTAACTTTAAGTAAAAAACTTTTAATTTTTTAGGTGGCGTTTTTTGAATGGCGGCAATTTGCTTTGGTGAAAGTGATTAAAAGTTGTTAGGGTAATGATGGTGGTTTTTCTATGGCTAACCCAAAGAAGGCGAAATCAGGAGATTGGATGGGTATTCTTAAGTTGGTGCAGGATTTGCATGATAAAGGTCTACTTCCTTTTGATACCATGTCTAAAAAAGTGGGAAATGGTGCTAACATAAGCTTCTGGTTTGACGTCTGGTGTGGTGACATTATGTTTAGAGCTCGGTCCCATCGTTTATTTTCTATTGCTTGTAATAGAGATGCATTGGTGAGTGATCTTTGGAATGGTTCGAATTGGACTTTTCATTGGAGTTGTAGTATAAATGATAGAGTGTTAGTTGCACAATTAGATCAATTAATGAGTCTACTCGATTCAATTCAATTGTCGAACAATCCTGATTCTTGGAGGTGGTCTCTGGGTGTGGAAAATATGTTTTGTGGTCAGAGATGCTAGGTTACGGTTGGATAAGTTGAAGGTTCCTTCAAGTGACTTTGCTACCAGATGGAATAGATTCCTTCCAATTAAAATTAATATTTTTTATTTGGCGAATGCTTCTTAATAGGCTTCCTATAAGATGTAACTTGGATAGACGGGTTGTCGAGCTAGAGTCTTTGTTATGCCCATGTTGTGAACAGGAGTTAGAGAATGAAACCACCTCTTTCTCGAGTGTTCCTTGGTCCGCCAACTTTAGCTTAAAGTTGCAGTGTGGGTCGATAAACCGATACCTACTTTCTCTTTGGTCTTGGAGCTAATGCAATGGATTGATGGCCTTTAGTCAGATCGGTTTCATAGTGATTATGGAATTGGTTTGTTTTACCTTGATTTGGGTTCTTTGGACGTATCAAAATGCTTTAGTTTTCGGTTCTACAAACTACAAGAAAGAGTACATGTTTGATTCGATTTTTTCTTTTTCATTTAACTGGTTTGTAATAGGAATCATAAGTCTAGAAAGAATTGTAATGAGTGGATGCAAAAACCCCTCATGAACTAATTGTATTTTGTTGCTAGTTTTTTTCTAGCTTTTTTCAATACATATAGCCATTCAAAAAAAAAAACTTTAAGCAATAAGAGCTACCCTACAAGAAAGATAAACAATTTACCTTTTGTTTTAGTCGAGAAGAATGAAAAGAACTTAAAGGAGAGTTCATTTATCATAATCACATTCGTTACTTCAAACAAGAAGATTTTGAAGTTATCTTTTGTGTGCTCCAAGAAAAATCGGATTCTCCTTATGAGAGAATATTTACACACACATGGAGGAAGGGCGGGAGGGGGGGGGGAGAGAGAGAGAGAGAGAGAGAGAGAGAGAGAGAGAGAGAGAGATGTGACGTCCCAAACATACTAGTAAAATTTTCATTTTTCAAAATACCCAAAAGTGATACAACCAATTGTTTTCCAAACCAAACAATGTAAAAAGTATTCTCAAACATGAGAGTGAATCAAATAAAAAGTGCGGAACAATCTTCAGGGGTTGTTGTGCGATCATGTCGGACCATTCCCTTTGGAACTAGAAGTACTTGAAACATTAAAACCACAAAACCGTAAGCACGAAGTTTAGTGAATTCCCCAAATACCACATACGATACATAACATAACGGGTCTAACTTAACCCCAAGTGCATGTCATGGGCTATATCATAGTCTTATCATCACTTTCTTCCATGGGCCAAATCATGGTCTTTACTTGTACAAATGTCAGGGGCCGGATCCTAGTCTTCCATACAACTTCCAGGGGAGAAATCCTGGTCTTCATGCAATTTCCAGGGGCAAACCCTGGTTTTTCATACAAATGTTAGGGGCCAAACCCTAGTCTTTCATGCATGCGTCACAAAGACAACTAGCATCCTACATGGTATAGTGAGAAGACTCACCTCACAATCGAAGTCAACAGCTAACAAGCTCACACAGCTGAAAAACGGGTGCTACATACCTCCTACGGAATCATACAAGGTAAACCCTTACTCTACCTTCCAAAACTAACAATTTGACTAAAAGTCAAACTCGATCAAAAGTCAACGTTGGTTGACCTCCACATCATGGCCATCCTTTGGGCATGTCGTGGCATCTTCTTGAGAAAACAATCGTAATTTTCATTTTCGCCAAGTCGTGGCAACGAGTTGAAAACAACTTATTTGCTCAAGCTCTCAATCGTTTAAGTCCTTAGCACATACTTTCTAGAAGGCTTCTAGGGACTCAAAGGGCTCATAAAAATTCAAACTTTATGGACAAGAATTCCACAGGCATGTCCTTCCCCAAAATAGGTCCAAAATATCATAAAAAGGACCTAAAGCTCATACTTGCTTTACCAAGGCTATACCAAATCCTAGATCAAGAAGATATAATGACCAAGGGTCTAAGGTAAGCCATAAACTTGCAAACTTTATCACTTCCATCTATCCACAACTCAAATATCGACCAAAACATACCAAATAACCTAGATCTAACAAGAGGACATCACCAAGAAGGGAACTTGAGAACTCACAAATGGTCCAGAAGATGCACACAAGGGGGGAGATGGATTATTTGATGGATCTATGCACCAAACTTCTTTCTTCTTCCTTCAAGATCATCAAAACTTGCAAACTGAGCTCCAAAATCTTTAAGGAGGCTAGGATTTACTCAAGGGTGTATTTAGGAGGTGATGGAGACTGAGGGTAGAGGAAACTCTAGTCATCACTTCCTTTAAATATGCCTAAGACCGAAAACTTAGTGTTTTGTCCAGACCCAAATACCACGTAGTGGCCACTATAGTGTCACGTTGTGATGTCTTAAATGAGATACACATATCATGCAGGCCATGCCACGTCGTGGTGATACTCCCACCATGTCGTGGTCATCCATAAAATCATATTTTACTTTAATATTCATAACTTAAAGTTCTGGATGTTACAAGAGAGCTAGAGTTAAGAGGCACAAAGGATTCTATATCTTATATAAAACATAAACACACAAAGGATTCTATATCTTATATAAAACATAAACCCTAGGAAACACACAAAAGATTCTATATCTTATATAAAACATAAACCCTAGGAAGCTTGTTTTCTCTTACGTTTGCTCAATTATATTTATAATAGCATAATTCAAACTTCAAGCCTTTATGGCATAAAATGTCATTTTCCATAATTTATAGTTATTTCATTGTTACTAATAAATATATAAAAATAGTATATATTATTCTTTTTTTTTTCGGTTTCAGCTAAATATATAATACAATAATTGTTGATTAATTTTCTACGTTTCAGCCAAATATATAATCCCATAATTGTTGATTAATTTTCTACGTAAAACTCCATTAACATAATCAATGGTTAAACATTAAAGCATCAACTATGGAATACAAAAAGAAGTCCAAGAACTCAAATATCATAGTGGGATTAGGTTTAAAGCCACACGACTTGAAAAGGTCCAAATTCTAGGAACGGTTTTAAATTTAATAGATGTCCCACATGTAGTTAATATTTCATTATATGTTCCTTTTTTATTATCATGTTATTTTATATTTTAAGTTTTTAACTATTTAGTAAACTTACTTAATGTATAATATATACATAATAAAATATCAAATAACTTACATCATTAAAAACATTCGATGATACATTCAAAATCAGACGAGCCGTAAAATGAATTTTATAAATTCTATATAAGTTTTATTGTTAATAAAATATTTAAAATCTAAAAAAGTTTATTTCTTTTTGTGATATATAATATAAAATTTATAAGTTAAATAAAAATTAATAAAACCCATCTAAAATATAGATTTATCATTAATATGTTATTGAACTAAACATCATATCATAGTATTTTGAGGCATTTAAATAAAGTCTAAAAATAATCTTACCCGATAGGGAACCCGAAACCCACATCCGGTTTGACTGAAAAAACCCCAAATTGATCGGGGATGAGTATGAGGATACCTTTAGTTCCCAACTATAAACGCGACCCCGGTAAAATATTAATATATATATATATATATATATATATATATATATATATATATATATATATATATATATATATATATATATATATATATAATACAAAACATATATTTATAGTAAAATCTACGATACCTAAAATTCGATCCAAGTAACCTTGTTCATGCATTAAAGTGACCCTCGGCATCTATGAAGAAGCGAATACATGTTTGTGGGTTGTGAAGAGTTCATAGAGAGAAGTGATAGTGAAGAGGTAATTATCTAAGACTGGAGGAGTTAAGAAGGATGCGATGAGTTCAAGCTTTTGTCTTGTATGGATACCACAATGTCATTAAAGCAATGATCACATTTTTGACGTTGTGTGTTAGGTTGGGTTTGTCAGTCCAAAGCGTGGGAAGCATGGTCGTCTTCTGCAGGATTGCTTTTAAGATATTTTATTTAGAGACTTGTACTATTTCTTTATATAAATAGACAATCTTGTAATCGTATAAAATGTGTGTCTGGCTTCCATCTTCCTTGTAATCGTATCAAGTGAAATACAAATCTCCTTATCTTTTATATCTCATGTTCATACTTTGTTGTTCGTCGTTTAATGAATTTTGTTTGATTGCAAACCATGTTATGATTCAATATGTATATGTTTTACCTGTTTATATTTAATGTTGTATCTTGTTGTTATGTTCCTACTTAATAACGATAATCTTTTATTGTTGAGCTTTAAAAAGATCCATGCGATTAACTTAAATTCCACAACATAATCTCTTCATCGCCTAAGTTCTTCTCTCAACAATTGGTATCAGAGCCATTGTGGTTGCTTTTTAATTTTCTTTAAAATCCATAATCTTTTCTAAATAAAACTCTGATTTAAAAGGCCTTCTATACCACTTATCTCATCTTTTTCAAAACAAGGAAATGTCACAACTATATTCATTAAATGTATCAAACAGTGTTGGAGGTTCTAATCGAGATCCAATCATCGTTGCAAGTGAATATCATCATTGGTTTCAACGAATGGAAAGATATTTAAGGAGACTTGGTAAGGAAGTTTGGAGATCTGTAGAAAAAGGACCACATTTACCTGTCCTTATAACCATTGCCACCGATGAAACTCAAACCAGACATGGAGGTGGTCAAGTTGCCATGACCAGACCTACCAACAATGACATTGAAAAGATGGAGGAAGATGAAAATGCTTTCTATGAAATCTCTTGTGGAGTTCTTCCTAACAGTTTTGATCTCATTATCAACTGTAAATCTGCTAAGGAGATCTAGGATGTTATTAAAAATCTTTATGAAGGAATAGAGAAAGCTCAAGACAAGAAGTTGACCACCGCCTCTAATGATTTCAACAGCTTCAAAGCTCTCCCTGGTGAAAGTCTTGATGATTCCTTCAAAATGTTAAACATCATCGATGCCAAGCTCTTAAATTCAGGTATTACTCGAAGTGATCATGAAACAAATTTGCAGTTCTTAAATGGTTTAGGAAATCAATGGACCATGGCAAAGATGATAGTACAAGGAGATAGCAAGATAAAAACTATATCTATGTACAAACTCTGCGGTGAACATCAAGCTCAAGAGTCTACGGTAATAAAAGATTGCATGGATCTTGGTAGATCAATTGTCTTGGTCGCTCACTCACCGCAGTCTACCAACAGACCTCCTCAGTATCCTCATACCGGAGAGTCATCATACCAACCATATGATGACACACTGCAGACATACGAACCAGAGATGCAACCTGATGATGAGGAAGCCTTTCAACATGCCTTGGCCTTGGTCAATCAACATGTAACTCCTAGTTTCTGGTCATTTCTTAATTCACGGCCGTAGGCCGAAAATTGATTGTGTAAAGGCTTTGGGCCTTAAGGAGGTAAAGTTTAGACCTTTTAGGAGGTGATAATGATGGTTGTGAGATCTAACCCTTGAAATGTATATTGGGCCGAAGGGTAGAAAGGGAAAAGTCATAGACCGGTTTTCTTGCATGAATTATAAATTTTAGTTTAAGGAGTTTTGAGTCCAAAATAACTAGATAATATTGTGGGGCTCTTTAATACCTTTTCGTGCATATAAAGAACGCCAAAATCGGAGTTGAAACGAAGAAGTTGTAGCAGGTTGAATCTTGAGTTGGATTTGAAGAGTGGTAGTACGCTGGACGTACTAAAGGTACGTTGGGCGTACTGGCTGCTAAGGTCTTGCCTTTGAGGATTTACATTGGGCGTAAATAAGAGTACGTTGGGCGTACGTGACCAATGTGCAAACCCTAAATTTGGGGTTTTGAGCCCTATTTAAACACCTTAACTCAATAAACCTTTTCCATTCCAGCCTCCATCTCTCCAAAACGTCCTCTTTGAAACCCTAACCCTAGTTTGAGCCTTGTGAGCTAAAAAGTGTTTTTTTAGGTGCCTTTGATGGAAGACGAAGATGGCGGTAGTGCTTGGAAGCTTGAAACAACTTTGGATCTGGAAGTTCTCCTCCCTCATTCATCTCCAAAAGGTATAAAGTTTGGAGGTTATGTCCTTTTTGTCCCACAAATTGGTCCATTTGAGTATGAGCTGTTCCAGATCTTGTAAAGTGCTTTTGCAGGTGTATTTGAGGGTGTTAAGTCATAAAAATGCAATATTGATCTTTTCCTTCCATTCATGAATGAGTTATGAATTTTAAAATCTTATGATGAGTTAGGGTTTTGGATTTGGACTCTTTCTAGCCATGCAAAGTCATAAAGTTGGAAACTTTATGATTTAGGATGTCATTTTGGATTAGATCTGAGTGTTGGAAGAAAGGTCTTAAGGGAATAAGCTCTAAATAAAGGGCTTGTTTTGGACGTAAGTACGATGGGCGTACATGGGGAGTGCATATTGGGTCTGAGTCCCGTACGCCATGCGTACAAATGGAGTATGTTGGGCGTACTCAGCCTGCCATGGACTTTAACTTTCGTTGATTGTTGAATTTTGACCAAGTTTGACTTTTGGTCAAACTTGAGGGTTTTGGACTGTTGATTAAGATTCTACTTGGTTTTGGTGTTAATGGATTGCGGGAGTAAGCAGTGCAGAAAAGAGAGAGCATCACATTGTTTTTGGGTTCTTCGATTAAGGTGATTTTTCTCATTGTACCCGTGGGTTAAAGGCACCAATGTTGGTCCACTAGTTTTTATTTTCATTTATTAGAAGGATGGCCTTCATACTATATGTAGTCACGTAGGATAGACTAAGGACTCTTGATCTAGGTTTTCCTACTTGTTCCTTGTCTGGTTGTCGCTCTAGAGTAGGATCACCTGTCCGGGTGTCTATCTCACCTATGGGTACATATGGTTGTGCATTCCTTGCAGAGATGGTCATGTATCCTTGTGTATAGGATGTACTATACTGTAGTGACCGCTAGAATCATATATATATATATATATATATATATATATATATATATATATATATATATATATATATATATATCCTGATGTGATAGGATGCAACAGTAGTGGTATGTTGGTTAGAGTACTAGTAGGCAGGTTATCGTCTCGTGGAGTGCCCTAGGGGTTGTACGTAGTCATGTAGGATGGTCTGAGAACTTTTTATCTAGGCTTTCTTTCCTGTTCCTTGTTTGGTTGTGGCTCTTGAGTAGCATCATCTGTTCGGGTGGCTATCTCACTTCTGACTACTTATGGTTACGTATTCCATGGAGCTTAGCTGGTAGCGGAGTAGTGTGTTGTGATAGGTCTAATAGGTTGTAGTGAGTTGTATGATTGATAAATGTCTGTATTATGTGCCTACTTGATCCTTGATTGTTTATATGTCGACATATGGTGGCGGATGAGGTTGAGGTGGTCCTGTTGTGTGCTGTAGGCCAAGATACCAGGTGCGGGCCGGCTGTAAGCCGTAGGCACAAAGGCTCGGGAAGAGTGATTGGGTTGCGGCAACATGCCAAGAAACCCGGGGGATTCCAGTCAGGAGACTGTGGGACAGGGGTATTTCAGTCCGATGACTAAGGACCCAATATGCTTGCTTGTATATGTTATGTTGTGTGTGGTATTTTGGGGAAACTCACTAAGCTTTGTACTTACCCAATTTTTATTTTTTTCAGGCATCATCGGTTATCGTTGGAAGGAGAAGGCGTAACTATACACATTCATCAGCAGCGATAAAGATTCCGCGTTATAATATTACTCTTATTTTAACAAATTTAATTTGGAACAAATGGTTTTCTTAATATAGGTTTTATGATATGGAGTTTTTACCTTAATAAAAATGAAAATTTTTGGTTGTGAAAATGGGATGTTACACACCAATTCAACAGGCTCCCTCCACCTAACTACCATAAAAATCAGCAGTTCACCAAACCACCTTTTAACCGAAGCTACTATCCATAGAACAACACTCCTCATCATCACTATCCTCAAACCTACAAATACCCTAGAACCCTACCATATAAACCACAGTCTCAGAACGCACCCTTGATGCTTACCAATTCCATTAAAGCACCAAAAGAAGACAAATCTTCTTACACCACAGATGGAACTGAGGAGAAGAAAGAAGGAGTTCTCATTTGCCATAAGTGTCACAAGGAAAATCACTTTGCAAGAGACTATAAAGCTAATGTGGTAAAAGACAAAGCATTCTATCTTAGAATGGCTCAGGAGGCTGAAGACAAGGAGAGAGCAATCGAGAAAGCTTTTGTGGCACAAGTAAGAAGAGACCATCAAGTATGGTCATCGGTAGAGGAAGATGACGAAAATGACACCAAGAGGAAATGAGGCAAGTTGTGCCTTGTTGCAAAGAAGAATAAAGACGCTGAAGAAAGGTCTACAAAACTAAAGAAGAACTATTGCTTCATAGCAAGAGAATGGAACATCAGCATCGTTGAACAGGTAAAACTTATGATTCAGTCAAATAACTATAACATGCATGACTGTGAACCATATCTAGAAAAACTTAATCAAATGTGGGTTGACGTCCTTTAATATTATAACAAAGCCTTAGATGAAAAGAACATAGCGGCCCAAGAGTTGTACCACTTGAGAGGAAGACTTGAAGACAAGAAGCTTAAGATCACTATGATAGAAATAGACCTGAGACTAGAAAAAGATGCTAGGTTGCTTATTGAAACTCAGTTAGATGTTGCTTTCAATCAACGAGATTTAGACGGAGCTGAAATTGTATGCTTAAGCAAATTAATAGAAAAACTATTTAATGAAATTGAAGCAATTGAAAATTTAGTCAACAATGGTTCTGTAGACAACACTTATAATTGGGGTTGGTCAAATGGATACAACACAGGTGAGAAATCTTCACCACGGTTTGATGTCGAACATCCTTATGTCCCACCAGACAGGACCTTTCACTTCCCAGTCAATGACAAGACCTATCCTGAAGACATCCAATGTCATTTTGGAAAACTTCATGTGTTAAGCAACAACTGTGTCATTGAAAAGATTCTCCCTAAAACATCGCTACTCTCTAATAATCGTCATTCCATACCATTCATTGGAACATTATATCTGATGGAAACATGGTGTTCAAGATTATGTTTAAAACATAAAACTTTGAGTTTGCAACGGAAGACATTTAAGGAAAACTTGAACATCATAAAATCCGACAAAGGATCACATTACATGAACATGAAAGATTTTAAATCAACAACCAAAGAAGGATAAGATAAACAACCTTTGTTGTCCTTTAGTCCTCGCGAGAGTTTGAACGATGATGATGATTGTCACACCCCCAAACCAAGAACGGCGGAGACGTTCGGGGGCGGAGGACGTCATGTACAGTATCATAACAATGCACAATAGTAAAACAAGCAACAACATCAGTTGCATTAGTAGAATAGTTAATACATGTGTGTTCTGTGTATAGTTATAAGACACCAAAAATATAAAAAAATAAAAGATGAGTCTTGAACATGCTTCGTCTTCTCAAAACCTGGTCCAGAGTACCTGTCTACTGGTGACCTGAGAATACAAGTTATTTTGAAAGAGAGTATCAACATAAAATTTGAGTGAGTGCATAAGTATTTTTGTGTCAAGTGTTTGCATTTGTTTCATGAATATGTTTGTATATGTATAGTGAAAATGTTTGTATAATTTCTAGAAAATCCTATATTTTCTTCCTTAAATGAAAAGTAGTCTTCTACCAAGAATCAACTGTTTGTATGCTCTGTTCTCTTGAATAAAGTGTAAAATGTATGTTTGTACTTGAAATAGTATAAATGTATGTTTTTTCATATAGGTAACTATCTTTACTCAAAAAATAGTATGCATTTCTCATGTGAGAATATCACTGTATGAATGTAAATGGAAAATGAAGATTTACAGTAGTGTTGTATAAAATACACTACTATTAACTACCTTTTAACCAAACTAGTTAATTTAAGGTTAAAATGTGATAAGGTTATAACCATGCTTGATTGACTAGTATAAAACACGACGTTCTTCAGGCGTCGAAAATGATATGACATTTGTCACCCGTAGACTTGCAGGTGCTACTGTAGCTAGCAGCAAGGTGTAGGATTGTCAATCCAGTATAGATCTATACACAAACTCACGCTCTCCCTCCAGGAGACTTTGGTTATAAAACGTGAAATAGCAAGGATATTGCTATGCCATGAAATAGTCTCTCACATTTTATTTATCTTGTTCTTGTTATAGTATGTATGTTCCTTCTTGTTCTTGTTATAGTATCTATGTTCCTTCTTGTTCTTGTAAATGAATAGTAATAGTATGTATGTATTGACTCATGTATGTTTTTCTGATCTAGAAATAGTATGTAGTGATCCTCTAAACTATACCTATTATAGTTTACTAGTATGTTTGTTTGAACTGTTACTGATTTGTAGAAAAGACTCATTTGCCCAATGTATGCAACTGAGTTTAGTATGTACTTTGAAAATGGAGTTTAATATTCATGTATATATTTAGCAAGTATAACTATGATTTAGCCGACAGTCGGACTAGTGATCCTACCCTAAGCCCACAACCAAACAAGGAACAGGAGTCAAGGTATTTAGCAATAGTCCTAAGTCTGTTAAAGCATACTTATACATAAATATATAAATGAATACGATTTTGATAATACACAGTAGTCTAAAATAGTTTTAAAATGGTTTCAACAAGCGTTTGAGTATAAGAAATCCTTTTGTTCGACGTTTTCAAATGTAAGTGGTTTATCAAATTTATATTGTGTTCTACTTGTATTCTCCCCCTAAAAGCATTCAAAAGCATTTAAAAATGTAATTTGTAGGGGTATGAACTCACCTTATGTGAGTGATTCGATTGAATGTTCGATATAGGATGATAAGTTTCACGGGTGAAGTCCCGAAGCACAAACGAGTCCTATTTAGCATATTAAGACATATATATGTATACATTTAGTGATCATAATCATAAATATAGCAAGGAAACGGATTGAATTGCAAGATTAACTTACAAAAGAGGGTGCTAGAGTCGAAAAGGGAAGGCTGGAAGGAGTTCACGGCCCACACTCTAGTGTGTGTTCTTGGTGTTATTTGTGAAATGATGATGATGCAATAGTTCACGGCCTAAAGATCTTGATGATCTTGGGTTCACGGCTTGATGTTCTTGACAAATGGTGAGGATGCAAGGGTTCACGACCCAAGAACACTCGATGTTCTTGATTTTACAGCCCAAGAATCTTGAAGATTTAAGAACACTAGAGGATCCTTAGCAATATCTTTAAGAAGATTCAAAGGAAAAGGATGATAGTTGAGAGGAAGGTGTTTTCAGTTGAAGATCCTTGGGAGAAAAGCCTTGTGTTTGTGGTTAGAGAGAGAAGAAGTGAGGTAAAATCAACTAACATTTATATATATAGGAGAGGAGTTCACGGCCGCAAACCGAGGGTTCACGGCACGAAGGCTGTTCACGGCCCGAAGGCTCGTTTGCGGTCCTCGGTTCTAAATGACTTTCCTCCATAAACCCTAACACTCATATATGTAAGTTCCATACACTTTTAGCTCCTTAATCTAACTATATTAAGATAAATAAATAAATAAGTTTGACCTTTGATTGATATGTTTGACTTTAGTTGACCAAGTTTGACTTTTACAAGATAGAAATTACGGGTTGTCACATCATCCCCCCGTTAAAGGGAATTTCGTCCGGAAATTAGGATTAAGAAAATACACATGGACTAAGGGAAAAGATGAGGATACTTATGTTTCATTTGATCCTCCCGCTCCCAAGTGAATTCGAGTCCCCGTTTTGCATTCCAGCGAACCTTCACTATCGGAATACGGCTTTGTTTCGTTTATTTGACCTCCCTATCCATGATTTCTATTGGTTCTTCCACGAAGTTGAGGCTCTCATTGATCTCGATTTCATCGAGTGTAATAACAAGAGTCTCATCAGAAAGGCACTTCTTTAGGTTCGATACGTGGAAGGTAGGGTGTACGTTACTAAGTTCTTGAGGTAGTCGGAGTTTGTAAGCTACAGGGCCGATTCTAGCGAGAATATCGAAAGGCCCAATGTACCTTGGATTTAGCTTACCATGATTTCCGAAGCGTATCAAGCCCTTCCAGGGTGAGACCTTCAATAGAACAAGGTCACCAACCTGAAATTCCAAAGGTTTCCGTCTTTTGTCAGCTTAGCTTTTCTGTCGGTCTCTAGAGGCTTTCAATCGTTCACGAATCTGAACGATCTTCTCTGTCGTTTCCTAAATGATTTCTGGACCCGTGAGAGTGCTGTCAGGAACTTGTCCTTTAGCTAGTTGCGTGTCACCCACCTCAACCCAACACAGAGGGGATCTGTGTTGGATTAATGTCTAAGTCCATAACTATATTTGGTATGTACTTGACCCGACCCGGCATGGTCCATTTGGGTTGCACTTCACCGGCACAATTTATATGGATAGTCTTTTGAGAATAGTATATATTATGATTTATATTAATATATTATAAGTTCTAATATATTAATATGGAATCATATTATTTAATTAGTATTGATCAAAAATTAATTTAGAATTAATTAAGTGATCAAAAAGAACTAATTAAATATGGACTCTTATATATATGGAATGGGCCAAGTTCATTTAGGCTGGGCTAAGCTTTCATGGATGGTCCATGGAGCTTTTAACCCATAGATCCTATGTAAATGAAAGGTCATGGGTATTAGGGTTTACATGGATGTAACCCTAATCCTCCATAATATATAAAGGGGTCCTTGGCTCACAAAATTGGCACAAGTGTGTGAAAATAAGAGTGGGCCGATTTTAGTGTGCATACATATTCTCTCAAGTTCTTCCAAGGTGTTTTGGTGATTTGTGATTCCATTTGAGGCTTCCACACTATTGGGGCTAAGCTCTTAAAGCTTGAAGACATCAAGCTACATCAAAAGGTATGTCATCTAACTAGAACTTTATAGTATAGGTGCATCATAATATGCTAGTTAGGATGAAACCTTGGAATAGTTAATATTTGCATGTATAATAGAGAAAACATAGATCCAAGGTTTACAGGGTTGCATGTACACCATAGGAGTGTTAGAATGCTCAAAACCCAACAGTGGTATCAGAGCCATGGGTTGTTTTCTGTTATATTGATGAAAATGTTTTATTTTCAAGTTGAAAAAAAAGGAAAAAAAAACATGACGTTTGTCAAATTTTAAGATAATAAGATAATTACTTGTTTTGTGAAAAACGAATTATTTGTAAAATTTGAATAATTTGTTATATGAGTTGAATTAGGTCAAATTTAGTAAAAGATAAAATGATATGATTATTTTATTAGTTTTAAAAGTTTGATCTAAATGTTTTAAGGAGTTACATATTTTGTCATAAAATTTTGGAGCTCAAAAGTTTTTTTTAAAGTTGTGATCTTAAGGGTTTTTGAAACTTCCATAAGTTATGGATATGAAAGTTTTTTTTAAAAAAAAAAATTTGATTCAAAGTTTTTATGGAGTTACAAAATGGGGTTAATGTTTTAAAGAATTCCATAACTTGTTCTTAAGTTATGGAACATGGAAAGTTTCATCATAAAACACCATTAATTCCATAAGTTATGGAATCCAAAGGTTTTCAAGAATTACAAAACTTGCCCTCAAGTTTTGGAATTTGAGAAAAGTTTTTTATGAAAAAAAGAATTGAATTCTAAAACTCTTGGGTTCATAACTTAAACAATTAATTAAATGGTTTTAATTTTGAGTTTAATAATTGGAATTATGATGTTTTGTTGAATAGTTAAAATTAACTGTTATGGACTTTATTAATAGTTAATTAAAGCGTTTAATTAAAAGAGTATTATTAAATCCATAAATATATGGTTTGAGTTTAATTAAATTAAAAGTCTAGTTTAATTAATAGATTAAACCACCAAGTATTTTAAATGTCTAAAATATACCCTTATACTATTATAATATTAAAAGTTTAATATATTATATGTATAAGAGCAAATCGTCTTACCGTTAGTAGGCCTCATTCACGAAGCCGGTCTATAAGGGGGGTATAAGGTTACTGCCTATAAAATGGCAGTTTAATGGGTGTCCACTCTCACTCACCGCTTCCTTGACCGGTGGAGGGTCGTTAGCCGAACAGGTAGGACAAGGACTATAATTCTCCCTTCATTATAAGTATAATGATAAATACTAAGTAACTAAACACTTATAAATTCCCAATCTTAGTTACTTAGGAAAATGTGAATAAGGTGCTAATCCATGAAATTACACTTTGCACTTTGTTCAAGCTGTTAGTGGAGCGTGTGTGGTTAACCGGCACACTAACCTGGACGTAACAAGGTAGGCAAAGGGTAACTTAATGTTTATCATAGTATCGTTGGAGCGTGTGTGGTTAACCGACACATCGATTGAGGGGTAAATATTAAGGGTACCAAGTATATTTGCATGGTTACTTCACACCTTGTTTTGTGATCCCCGGCATCCCAGTCACAAAACCTGAAGGGCACACTCGAGATTGAAACATGCCATTGAAAAGTTCAATGAATCTTAAAAGAATCTAGGAGTTTCAAAACCAATTAAAACCTAATAATACATTTCGTTTATCTTGGTGGAAATTGGTGAATCGTCATTCACCTACCTTCAAATATTTTATAGCTTGGATTACAGCATCCCTCTTCCAAGTTATAAAATAGTTTGTTGGGTCCTAGCCTTAATATATCATATTGGGTGTTATATTAAGGACTTAAATTAACTTTACGTGAATTTCTCCCATTGTTGATGTCTGGTTTAGACAACAATGATCTTCCCAAACCAAGCTTTCCTAATGAATATGACTTCCCGAGTTTGGCTCATGGAAGTCATACTTCTCTTCCTCCACCTCCTCCAATTATTCTCCCTAACCCACAAGTTCAAGGTCACTCAAGCCCTAATGGCAAGCAAGGTCTATGTGTGATCACATCTTAGAGATGAAGTCACATATTAACAAGCCGGGAGAGTTGGGTGTCAAAGTCTTGAGAAAGTTGGATGTTCAATCAGTTTCTAAGTCACATAGTGAGTTCCTTTGGGACTACTATGAAACAGACTATGACATGAACCTTAATGATCATATCTATTTGCTTGGTGCTGCTGAATCAGCAATGATTTGTAACGATAGTAAAGCAAATTTGATTAGAAGATCAACTTCCCAAAAACTTTATGGACAGTGACAATGGTGACACTGGAAATCCAGAAAAAGCATTCTCTTCCCAATGGAAAGGGATTGGCCATAGTCAACCCGGTTGACCAAATGGTAAAGAGAAAGGCTAAGTCTGAGATAGTCCCATTACCAAAGGGTCCATATGTTTATTATGCCAAAGGAAGGGGCGTTGATTGCAAAGCTGCCAAATTTACCTAAGGATGTTAAAGTCAATAAGTTTGACTCTACATCAGGTAGAGCTCATTATCTAACTCTGTTAAGTTCTATTATGAGATCCTCATTATATGATGTGACTGGGTCACATGTTGATGTTTTAAGAATCATAGAATAGAGAGAAATCTTAAAGGAAGTATATGCTGATTCTGATCGCGAAGGTGGATTTCGATCGCATCAGAATTTTGAGCAGTTGCTTAAGAAGTTATGATATATTGCTAAGGAATAGATAACAACAATTTTCCATGTGGATTGTAAGGATAAGTTTTTCCGCAAAGTTTTAAAATAAAAGAAAATTGTTTAATTTTATTTATTTGAAGTATCCTTACAATGGCATTTGTGAAAAATTGTTGCTTATATGATTCCACTGACAGCAATATTGGAAAATGGATTTGATTCTTTCATTTGTGGTAGTGTCTAAATTTACCAAATCAGGAAAGTTCCTCATCGCCCAAGTTTCAATTGGACCGAAACTTGGAATCATGCAAGTTGAATAGTATGATGAATGAGAACTTTCAAGCATTGGAAAATCAAGACTAATTACTTGTTCACATGGATGTGTGAGTCAAGTAAAGGACTAAAGGGATCGAGTACACATTCTTGTGCACTGGTCATGTCCACCACAAAGCTCGTTAAGACTATTTGATTTACTAAAGTTTAGTAAATATGGTTATACTTACAAGTTTAAGTATAATTCTGAAACATTGGAAAAGTCTCAATGTATGGCAGAACGAATGGGAAGAATCATCTTAGGCAGAAAGATAAAAGTTTCTCAAATCTGAAAAGATGGGAGAGTACTTTAGTATCATGTTTGTGATCATCTTAATGATTTAGAAATCATATCATAATTAGTCCTCTAAAGGTCATCTTAGTGCATTCTTATGACTAAGAAGAGGAGTCATGAATTGTTGAAATGGTTAGATCAGGAAGATGAGTCATACTTCGTTCCAAAACAATTCTTAGAGTCATACTCCAAGATTGTAACTTGAGTGACATATCTTAAAGAAAGGTTTAAAACACTTGTCAAATGTAAGAGTAAAAGTGTCCTACTCTTGTACATTTGAAATTGGTAAGTTGTGTTGTTTTGGATAAAACAAAGACCAACTAAGGCCAATTGTGTGAAGTGTTTGTCTTGATAAAGAATCCGCACTATCTCTTGAATATTTGGCAAGATAGTCTTATATGTCAAGAGGATAGTGGGAGTCTTAAAGATCCTAAAAAGAATTTCAAGAACTAATCAAGAATAAAACCTGAGGTTCTTCACTAGCACACGACTTGAGGTTTATAACCTATCGTGTTGACATATTCTGTGCCCATTCCAGTTAAAGTTGGCTTTGCATAGGAGTTCTGAAAGTTCTCAATTGGTTGCATAACAACTTGGAAGCAATGGCAGACCCTGTATTGCCAGGTGGCAAGAAGTTAAGATTGCATAAGTTCAGTCCATATGAGTTTGGATTTGTCATTATCCTTGTCTTGTGACTATGGTTTTGACGATTCACATGGATAAGAACACATACACCATAAAATCTAAGGGTCATAAGGTTTCTCTCCGATTCATGAAAATGATGGTGAGGAAACACTTCCACCAAGTAGATTTGAAGCAGATGGCAAAAGGTCTAAACAATTGAGACTATGATTACGACATCCCTTTTCATAGTTCTGAAATTGTTTAGACACGCATGCATGCTATCTAAGGAAAGGTGTATGATTTTGATAAAGTTTTATCAAAGCATCTCGTATCAGAAATCTGAACTTTGGTAAGAAAGTCAATAAAGTATTGATTTCTAGAAGTCCAGCTGATTTCTGAGTACATGTCAAAGCTAGTGGGAGCATAAGTGTTATGCTAATAATCATCATGTTAGTGGGAGCATGATAATTATTGTTAGTGTTGCAAGTTAGCAATGTTAATTATAGAAAACAAAAGTTTCAATTCGTGAGGCTGCAGGGATTGAAAAAGTTGTTTTGCTATAATTAAGGGAGATGATATACTTCATTTCAGTTCTAAAGGCTTAGATTGAGACCTTAATCATCTTTAGTCAAGAATATATATATATGAATTTCATGTTGGATTGGTTCAACTTAAGGAAATTCTATATATTGCGTTCTCAAAATTCGATTATGGTTACGGCATCCCTCTTCATAGTCAAATTTTGAAAACATGGCAAATAAAAATATTGTAGCAAAAGACTGGTCTAGAATCATGTCTTTATGTGAGACATCATGAATCGTGTACCATTTGCTTTGGGTACAGGATCGATTGCATGTGCTATAATATTTGTCATTTCTAAATTTTTCCAAATGCCCAGAGGCATTAAGAAGAGAAAAGGTCTAGAATTGGATATGACTAAAATGATTAAGCAATTGTCGAGGACAATCTGAGGTTTACCAAAGATTGGTTGCTCATGGACAGTTGGAAGTATAGTGCTAATTTTGGAAGGACCATATTGACATATTCTGAAAAGAGGCATCTCTTATTCAGAAGTGATAGTCAATATGAGAATATGGAGTTGTTTCCATAGGTGGAAGTTATCTGTGTAAGATTAGAAAACTTAATGCAAGAAGCATGTCCAAAGCAATGTACTTTGAATATGAGACTTAGTTTCCATGGAGTTGATCTCCATTGGAATACCTTATAATGACTGTTGACAAGTCTTTGTGACTTTGTACATATTCATTACAGGAGGGTCAGTGCATATGAGTGTAAAATCTAAACAGATTTCGATAAATGATAGGAATTTGAAATTCTCACATTTTTCGATAAGGATTTGGGAGTGTGAAATTAGAATCATTGAAATTATGTTCAATTGGTTTATTTCACAAAGTAAGGATCATAGACAAACATAGAGTGCATACTTGGTGTATGGCAAAGCTATTGTTTAAGAAAAACATAGTGTACATGCTTGGAGCATGGGACAACTAGTGTTTTTAATTCAAGTATAAAGTTGATAAAACCGAAACAATGAATAATGAGTAATCAGTATGGTGATAAATAAAAGTGTTTATTTATATTCATAGGGTTTGATACCATATTTGATTCATTTATTCTAGTGTTTCACTTTGCATGTTTTGACTTCCAGAATAACTAAGTCGCTCTTCCTGAATGATTAAGTTATTCAAACCATCCACAGTCGGTCATATGTTGGAAGTAGATATGAATCAAGACTGTCATGGGTTGGTTTGTAGAGGTCCAAGTTGGTGGACAAAGTGGTGCTACAACACTCATGAGTGCTCATAAGTTCTGAGTATTGGATTCAACCCGCGCTCATTTGAATCACTTCATGGATTTTATCACGAGTGATCATGAGACGATAATATCTTATATTCTTCAAACCTAGAGATATGAGTTGTTACTATGAGTTGGTTATACATTGATTGCACGAAAACGCATTTGGTAACTCGATGTTATAAAACGTGCATTTGTGTATGATTCAACAAGTAGTAGAACAAGCCATATGAGTCGAAGTTTATCCATTCCTTTTACCTTCGGGATAAAAGCGATATCTGTGGGCCCCTCGATGATTTAGCGATGACACATGTGAGTGCTTGGCCAAGCCAGGACTGATTTGATTTGTTCAATCAATCAGTCATCATAAATCGAAAATCGGGAAACAACAAATGGACAGAGAGAATGATTATAATCCATGTCTCAGTCCATATGATATCTAGAATGGAGGAATATATGATCCCTTATCTAATGGACAAGTCATTGACATGGTCAGAGTTCGACAGCGGCTTTAAGAGCTACGATTGCCAGTTAGGTTTTGAAGTCATACTCAATAATAGTTTTAGACTTATCCAAGTGGGAGACTGTTGGATTAATGTCTAAGTCCATAACTATATTTGGTATGTACTTGACCCGACCCGGCATGGTCCATTTGGGTTGCACTTCACCGGCACAATTTATTTGGATAGTCTTTTGAGAATAGTATATTTATGATTTATATTAATATATTATAAGTTCTAATATACTAATATGGAATCATATTATTTAATTAGTATTGATCAAAAATTAATTTAGAATTAATTAAGTGATCAAAAAGAACTAATTAAATATGGACTCTTATATATATGGAATGGGCCAAGTTCATTTAGGTTGGGCTAAGCTTTCATGGATGGTCCATGGAGCTTTTAACCCATGGATCCTATGTAAATGAAAGGTCATGGGTATTAGGGTTTACATGGATGTAACCCTAATCCTCCATAATATATAAAGGGGCCCTTGGCTCACAAAATTGGCACAAATGTGTGAAAATAAGAGTGGGCCGATTTTAGTGTGCATACATATTCTCTCAAGTTCTTCCAAGGTGTTTTGGTGATTTGTGATTCCACTTGAGGCTTCCACACTATTGGGGCTAAGCTCTTAAAGTTCAAGACTTCAAGCTTCATTAAAAGGTATGTATTCTAACTTGTTATATTACCCAAGTATCAAGGATTGTATGCTAGATAGGGTAATACCTTGGAATATTCATATTTGCATGTATAATAGAGAAAACATAGATCCAAGGTATTTAGGGTTGCATGTACACTTAGGAGTGTTAGAATGCTCAAAAACCCAACACATGGATCACAGGTAAACTGAATATATATCACAAGTACAACAATAAACAAAATATCATTTGTGTTCCATCTTGATATTTGAATACAAGGTTCTTACAAATAATAATAATACATGAATTTCCTTAACAGATAGGCATTTAATACAACAGCAAGTAAACTAGGTCACATGTAATCCAATCCATCTTGAATGCCTGTTTGGTGAGAGTTACAGGTTTTCTGCTAACAACAGTAATACTTTTAATAAGTCTAAAAAGTATTATCTTTGTATGTATAACAATAGTCAAAATTGTGTTTGCAATGAGTCTTTAAAAGCCAAAATGTATCGTTTGTATAAGCAAATCCATACTTAAAACTATGTTTTTAATGAATCCTTGAATGTCCTTGAAAACCAAACTGTACTGTTACATAAGTAATCCCATACTTAAAATAGTTTGAAAGCAACCAAGCCCATGGTTTGTAGTGAGAGAGAGAGAGAGAGAGAGAGAGAGATTCCAGTTAATGCTTATGGAGAGTCCTATAACTGAGCTATGTGACTGAATGTACCCCCTACAATGCTTCATTGGACGTTGTAGTAACAATTATAGTCACTTATCATCCACTTCGATTGATCGGTCGAGGTTGTAGCTAGCAGCTGTAGGTGGGGATGTCAACCCCATATAGATCTATACATATGTATCTCGCTCCGAAGATTAACAGTTATAGTAGTGTGGGTATGCTAAGTGTTTAGACTCAACTAATGAATATAGTCTCACTAAAAAGCCCTTAACTAAAAAGTATGTGAATAACTTTCAGCCCTAACTTAATTTTGGTTAAGTCACTATGCATAATGAATTTCATTGTATAAAGTTTATAAAAGCCGAGTATGTTTGGTATGTATGTAAAAGTGTAATGTACTCGCTTTTATAAAGATGTATGTTTCAAAGTAATGAACATATGTACATGTATAAACTTTATGTATTTAAACATATAAATATACATGAATAGTAATAGCTTGAATCTTTGAAATACTACAAAGTTTTATAATGTGCTTGTTATAATATACAACGTCACATAAAAATCATATATTTTTGTATCATGCAATATTTGTTGTGTGGACTATTTATTTCACGATAAAATAACCATAATACGTATACGAACAGTTTATACTAGTTTATTTGTAACAATATGTTACATTGTTATATAACATTTTTATAAACTATACTCGTTGTATTTTCGCATAAAAGGATAATTTGTTTGTATAAACGAAGTATATAGGCACATGTATTACCCCCCTCCCCCCCCCCCCCCCCCCCCGGCGGAAATATTTAGAAATATTAAAAGGAGTCGTAAGCACTTACCCTTGAAGCGTGAGTTTGAGTTGTTCGAATTCGGTTTTTTTGAGAAGCTTGACGTGAGAAACCGCAAAGCAACCATTCTTGAGTTAAAATAACCAATGGGACCATTTTGTAGTATTTTTTTTAACTAAAGAGGTTGTTTTAAATAAACCAAACTGTCGGAGGGCTGATTTGGTCAAAATAATACACCAATGGCTGTTTTTTTTATCTTAAAATCACAATGAGGGGCTGATTTGAACAAATGGGTTTAATATTTGAGGGGTTTGGGACTGATTTCTAATGTTTTGGTCAAATGAGGGTTAATATTGTCATTTTTAAAATAACTTAAAGGGGATTAGGGCTTTTATGTCCCCGTCTTTGATCTAATCGGGCATTTGAAAGGGAATATGAACGGTCAAGGTATTCACGAAGGAACACACTGGAGGCTGCGAGGTCCCATGGATTCCGATCGATTGCAGGCTGAGGTTGAGTCTCCGGGGTCGACGAGACCGAAGCGACGAAGGAACGAAGCAGCGAGCTCGTGCTCCCTCTCGTCCGGCTGCGAGGTGCAAAGTCCGGGCGTTGCAAGCAGCAGTAGCATCGAAGACGAGACCTTCGGAGGTATGTGGTCCATGGGAACAGAAGAGAAAGAAAGCGAGGGGAGGAGGTCCGACAGGGAGTCCGGGATTGTCGATCGGTGGTGCTTCTGTCCGGATGTGAGGTGCGAAGGCATGGGATTCAGTGTGGGTAAGAGGTTGCGATGGGAAGAAGGCCAGAAAAGGGTTCGGGTAGAACAAGGAAATCAGGTGGGAGCTTCGGTGGGTTTTGCTCAACGGGAAGAAGGGAAAAGGTCTCTGGTAACCTTCTTGCTTCATCTCTCAATTTTTTTTTCTGTTTGATGTTTGACAGTGCTCGATACTGCTGTTTGGGTTTGTTGTTTCACAGGGAGAGAGGCAACCACGAGAGGCTGCTGGCTTGTGGTCTCGCCGGAAGCTGCCACCACTTCCGGTGGTTCTTGATAGGGAACGAATAAGAAGGTAGAAGTGAAAGGAGTTGCTGGTCTCTTGTGAATGCACAAGAAAAACACCCACTTCAGTGGTTTGTTCTTGACTGAAAATCAAAGAAGAATGAAGAATAGCAACAAAATCTTCAAAAAGGGGGGGGGGGGTGGTTTGGCTTCAGCTAGAAATGATAGTGATCAAAAGGTGTTGGAGTGTTGTTTTCCTTTTGCTTAAACGATCAATGGAAGGGAATGGCGGCAAGCAAACACATCTCTGGTGCTGGTACGATGCAGTAGGAAAATTAAACAGTGTTTAGGAAAACTTGTAGGCTTTCTTTTTGTTAGATGATAGTTTATAAGTTTCATTTTGTTTTGGCTGTCAATTTAGAAGGTATATTTGATTTTAACTTTGCAACAATGTATTGATTTTATCATTCATGTATTTGTGTGATGTATTTGTTTAATTTTTTATGTATATGTTTGGATTTAAAAACAATGTAATACCCCAATTATTTATGCATTTGGGTGTGTATGGATGTACTATACTAGTTATACAAACAACTATATGTATTTGGATAATAAGTTGCATATTAGACATGTATGTTTGTGAGATATATAAATGATTCGAGATTTGTACATAATCAGTGTCTAATTTGCCGTATATAGTGTTAATTGGTATTTGGAAATGCTACATGACATATATAAATATTTATATATTTAGCGTTGTTATATAATTTTAATTATATAATATGTATACATTGTGATTACACAATTGACTATTTGTCATATGCAATATGAATTTGTAAAAGTTATAGCAAATACATAAAAGATTTTTGAAGAATACGTTCCCCACCCATATATGCATATAGATGTGCATGATTTTAGAAATTTTGAGTTATCTCTTCATTAAGATTCACAATAACTCGACTGGATAATAATATATTATTTTTGGAATACATTACCAATAATATAAATCATGTTGAAATCAATAGTTTAAGGTTTTGCGATTAATAAATTTGAAAACGTTTGATTTTTCAACTTTTATAAATATTTTTACTAAAAATATTTCAAATACGAAATTAAATATTAGGGTATAGCCTGAGTCCAAAAATGCTTTCGAAATTTTGATTTGAGGTGTGCAAGTACCTCAACGGATAGAGACGATTTTAGCGATTTTAAGAAAACTAGTATTATAGCAAATACATAAAACGGTCGTTTCTTTTGCATACGAACTCCGTTTCGGACGTTCTTTATATTTTCAGAAACAAGGAAACATGTACTACGAGATTAGAGTGTTGGTTTTTCTGAAAATGGCTTAATAGGAAATTTCAGTTTTTCATATGCATTCCTAGGGTTGCAGTTTGAGCTGTTTGATTTGTTTGCCAGATTACATATTTGGAAGTAAGATACCATATGGTATCTTATAATAGTTGAAATGAACTCATTTATTTCACATAAGATACATTAAAACTCAATGAGTCAAATTACCAAGAGATTTACTGTGAACTTGACTGTTCATAGTCGTTGAGCTAAATTCCAAGATGCAACATTACCTCCTCGTTAAGAGAATTTCGTCCTGAAATTATTTAGTTCTAGATTATTTTGTTCCACTATCATTTTGTTCTACTAGTGGAGGGTGCACTACTGAAAAATTGCGGATACTTTTGTTTCATCTGGTCCTCATGTTCACAAGTAAACTTTGAAACTCTACGAGAGTTCTATCGGGCTTTTACTATAGGAATGCGGCTTTGTTTGGGGCTTTTGGTTTCTCGATCCATGATCTCCATCGGCTCCTTCACAAAGTGAAGTTTAGTGTTAAACTGAATCTCATCGAGAGGAAAGACAAGGTTCTCATTAGAGAGACACTTTTTGAGATTTCACACATGGGAGGTATCGTGAACTTCATTGAGTTCTTGATGTAAATTGAGTTTGTAAGCCACCAGACCAACCCTTACTAGGATTTTAAAAGGTTCGATGTAACGGGGGTTAGTTTACCTCGTTTTCTAAATGAAATGACACCTTCCTATAGTGCGACCTTTAGTAGGACACGGTCTCCTATTTTGAATTCCAATGGTTTGCATCTAATGTCAGCATAGCTCTTCTATAATCTACGTGCGGTTTTTAATCGTTCCTTTATTTGAACGATCTTCTCCGTTGTTTCATGAATAATATCAGGTCCAGTGAGTAAAGTATCTCTAGCATGCTTTTTAGCTAGTTGTGTATCTCCAACTTCTGTCCAGCATATCGGAGAACGACTTCTATGTCCGTACAAGGCCTCTAATGGAGTGGCCTTTATGATAGTGTGATAACTATTATTGTATAATAACTAAACTAGTGGCAAGTGAGTATCCCATGCATTACTGGAGTTTATCACACAAGTGCGGAGCATGTATTCCAAAGTTTGTATCGTTCCTTCGCTCCGGCCATCCATCTGCGGATGGTACGCAATACTTACGTCGAGTTTGGTTCCTAGGGACCTTTGCAATGATTGCCAAAATCTAGAAGTGAATCTGCTATCTCGGTCCGAGATAATAGATATTGTCACACAATATAGTGTGACCATCTCCTTGAGATAGGTCTTGGTAAGTTTCTCCATCCTGTTGGTCTCTTTGATGTCTAGGAAGTGGGTGGACTTGGTCAAACGGTCAACCACTACCCAACTGGTGTAATAATCGCTTGAAGTTCTTGGCAACTTCATTATGAAGTCCATGGTTATTTGTTCCCAGTTCTATTATGGGATTGACGGTTGTTGCAGTAGTCCTGATGGCTTTTAGTACTCTGCTTTGACTTTGGAGCAAGTCAAGCATTTACTGACATGGATGGCAATCTATGCCTTCATGTTGGGCCACCAATAAAGCTTCTTAAGATCAAGATACATCTTATATGATCCGGGATGTATCGAATATTTCGACTTATGAGCTTCGTTTAAGACTAGAATCGTGGCTTCACCAAACTTTAGGGTCCAAATTCGATCCATGAAATATCGTGTTCTGTCTTCCTGGAGGTCGAACTGTTTGTCCATACATCACAGGTTTCCTCCATGATGTTCTCGGGTTTGAGTACTTCTAGCTGGGCATCTCGAATTTGGGTGGTGAGATTGGAATGGATGGTTAGGGTTAGAGCCTTTACACAAAGTGGGTTTGCTTGTTTTTTCCTGCTTAAAGCGTATGCTACGATATTTGCTTTACCAGGATGAATATGAATTTCACATTCGTAATCATTTATCAATTCGAAACACTTTCGTTGTCTCATATTGAGCTCATTCTGGCCGAAGATGTGTTGGAGGCTTTTATGGTCAGTGAACATGTAACATCCCAATATTCAAGGCCAAAAATTTCATTTTTAAATAAGTTATTACATAAAACAATCAGTATAAAAACATTCATAATAATATCTCGTGTCAAACCAAAATGTCAGTAATCAAACATGTTATCATAAAATAATATCAGAGTGTAATCCCAAGGATCTCATGTGCAGAAAATATAGTGTGATGCGCTGCGATCGAGCCGGCTCCTTTCCTTTGAAAATGAAGTATCTGAAACCAAAACTAAAAACCGTAAGCATGAAGCTTAGTGAGTTCCCCCATCATACCACATACCATACAATCCCATAGCATACATACTATCAGGCAATTCTGGGGTGCTGACCTACCCGTGTCAAGCCATTCTAGGGTGCTGACCTACCCGTGTCAAGCCATTCTGGGGTGCTGACCTACCCTTCGGTCCTAACAACCGAACTTCGGGGACTATCTCACCCCCTACTACTATTACCATACATATCATAACATAATCATATTGTCAGGCATATCTGGGGTGCCCGACCTACCCTCGGTCCTTACGACCGAGATACGAGGACTATTTCACCTCCTACTACTACCACATAATATCATAGCATAAGCATATTGTCAGGCATATCTGGGGTTCCCGACCTACCCTTCGGTCCTAACAACCGAACTTGGGGACTATTCCCCTCTTAGTACCACTATCACATATAACATATCATGCTAACACATAAACATACCAGGTAGTAGGAAGCCTAGATGAATATCACAAAGACAATCATCTAACATACAACTCTTACTAGTGGTCTGGCATTGTGGCCGTAGACCCACTTCTATTGGAAGGTAACTCACCTCATACTGCTGAAGTCACGTAGACACAATCCCACACTGCTGAAGTCCCGCAGACTCAACCCCAGCTGCTGGATGATAGATTCCCGAACTGTCAACACCAAAATAACACCCAATTAATAATTGGGTTCCACTACATAACCATGAGTACATATTTTGGATAATTACTACATTACCCCAAGCTTGGCTTTATGCAAGCCCAAGGCCCAATCCATAGGCCCAAAGTCAACTTGGAAATCAAAGCCCAACATATGGCCCAATTTTCCAAATTGGGCCCAAGCCTATATATGGTCTTATTCTAAGGCCCAACCATTTAATTCAGTCCAACATTTGACATTCTAATGGCCCAATATCATATAATCAATAAGGCCCAAACTATGGCCCATCGATGGCCCAATTTTCCAAATTGGGCCCAAACCCTCATATGAGCCATACCCTAAGTCCATCAACATATTCCAGTCCATAAGATTATTCTTGGATGGCCCATTAATAATCCAACTACCAAAGCCCAATGGAAAGGCCCAACTCAAGGCCCAAGTGAAATTAGGGTTTCACATAAAATGATGATTAGGGTTAAGTTTCCTACTTAACCCATTAAGGACTTAATCCATTAAGTCCCACATGGCCTTTGTTTTAATTGGGAATGGTTATTAATTAATATTTTAAGTTCATTAAATAATTCCGATGCGGTCCCGATAAGTCCCAAATTAGGCTTTCATTGCATTAGGGTTTTCCAAACCCTAATTAGGGTTTCCAACCCATATTAGCCCAATAGGCCCACAATCAAGTCCTTAAGCCCATTAGGGTTTATTAAGCCCATTAAGCCTCATTGGGCCCATTAGGGCTCCTTTGGGCCCATTAGAGTTTCAAACACCGCAAACGAATCAACACAACGGGGCAAAGCACACCGCCACCCAACACGGCGGCTGTTGGCGGCAGCCACCACCATACGGTGATGGTTAGGGTTTCTTTTATTATTTTTGGCACCATTACAATGTACAGCTCGATAATACACCCACATACACACACACACACACACTAATAATAACACACACGCAGACACAGCCACCTTGTGGTGGCCGGCGGCGGCAGATGGTGGCAGCCACCACCTTACGGTGGTGGTGGCTTTCCCGATTCCCCGACAAAACAACACCATACACGCAAATTACCCAATAACAGAAACACACCCACCCATGCTTTGTTTTTCAAGCATCCAGCCACCCCTTTCGGTGGCGCACGGCGGCGATATGGCGTGAAGCGGCGACAGCAGCAAGACGGCAAGGCTCCGACAGCCATCAACCGATGGTGGCTGTGAAGAGAAGAAGAAGGAGAATGGTGTCCACAGTCGCGCCAACATCTGGCGGCAACAATGGTTTGTTGGCAGCTGTTGCTTGACGTCGGCGACGTTAGCGATGGCGGACAACACGACCAGAAGAAGAGGCGCATCTGGACACGGTGACCCACGACTACGACGAGGGTCCTAGGCGTTCTCGGCTTCACCAGCAGCCAAACGGAAATAGAGGTGACGACGGATGGCGGCGCTCCGAATGCGAAGTGGCGGTGGTTGCTGTGGCTTGGTGGTTTCCGACGTCAAAATGGAGGTGGCGGCGGATGGATATTAAGGTAGAGAGGGTAGCGGATGTATAGTCTATTAGGGTTAGGGTAATGTAACAGGGAAGAAGCAGCCATCGGGTTTAAATCCCGCTTCAATCAAACCTTTTCCAGTTTTTATAAGTTCGCTCCCTCCCCCTTGAGATCTTTTCAAATCAGCTCCAATAATTACAATTCTTCCCCTCCTCTACAAATTTGTTCTCAATAAAGTCCCAATAATTCACAAGTTAGTCCCTTAGCCTCCAAAATCTCTTCAATGAAGTCCCATAAGTTACCATATAGCCCCTACCTTCAAAAATATATACAAAACTGATCCAAAATTTACAAAACCACCCCTTGTTTGACAATTTCTTTTCAATTAAGGTCCAATGCTCAAACTTCAGCCATGTTAACATTTTTTGTCCCTGCCTTCTAACATTGTAGCCTTTGGTTCCCGGAAACCAACACCTTGCTATATAATTATTTATTTTAGGGCTACTAATCGTTCATTATTTTATTTATTTATTTAATAAATAAACGGGTGTTACAGAACACGACACGATTTGTTCCATATAGGCGGTGTCTCTAAAATATTTAAGGCAAACACCACAACTCTCAACTCTAAGTCATTGGTAGTGTAGTTAGTCTTGTTTGGATTAAGTTGGTTAGATGCGTGTGCAATGATTTTATTCTTTTGCTTCAGTACGCATCCAAACCCTTGGTGAGAGGCGTCGCAAAATACTACAAGGTCTTTTGTTCCTTCTGGGAGAGACAAAATTGATGCACTGCACAACAACTATTTCAATTTCTATAAGGCAGATTTTTTGTTGTCTCCATAATCGAACTTTTTGTCTTTCTGGGTTTGTGCAATGAGAGGCTTGGCTATTTTTAGAGAAGACGTTGATGAATCTCCACTAATAGTCCGCAAGCCCTAAGAATTGGCGTACTTCGTTTGGCGTCATTGGTCAGTCCGAATGGCATAACCAGAAAGGCGTAGTGACCGTACTGATTCCTGAATGTCATCTTTGGAAAGTCTTCTTTTTGCACTCTGAGTTGATGGTAGCCGGATCTTAGATCGATCTTTGAGTAGTAGCAGGATCCTTGTAGTTGGTTGAACAGGTCATCGATCCTCGGGAGTGGATATCAGTTTGTGATGGCGAGTTTGTTCAACTCTCGATAGTCGATGCACATCCTGAACGATCCATCCTTTTTTTTGACAAACAATACCGAAGCTCCTCATCGAGAGAAGCTTGGCCGGATAAAGCCTTTGTCAAGAAGTTCTTGGACTTTACTGGATAGTTCTTGCATTTCCGATGGAGCTAGGCGATAAGGAGATCTTGCCACTGGTGTTGCACCCAAGATTAGATCGACTTGGAATTTGACTTGTCTTACTGGAGGTACTCCAGGTAGATCTTTTGTAAATACGTCCGGGTAGTCACACACTTGTGGTATATCTTTGATTTCCTTACCCTTGCCTTGCATATCCACCACGTGGGCCAAGAAAGCGAAACATCTCTTCTGCAAACACCTTCTTTCCTTCATGCAAGAGATGATTCTTAGATTCTTTCCTGATTTATTTATGTAAATCATGAGAGCTTCATTGTTGGGTAAAGATAGTCGGTTGGCCTTCTCGTAACATAAAATCTCCACTCGATGTAGTGATAACCAACCCATTCTGATGATCACATCGAAACTTCCAATGGTCATAGGCATTAGGTTGACGTGAAAGACATGGTAATTCAGGGTGAGAAGGCAACTAGTGAGTACTTCTAAGGTGCTTTCTAACTGGTCATTTGCTACTTCTACCATGTAAGCTTCGTTAAGTTTGCATGATTTATGGTTAATCATGCTTCTGAACTTATGAGAAATAAAACTTTTATCGACCCCATTTGTAACACTTGAACCTTTTAAGTTTCCATTTCAACCCTTGATAAACAAAATAATGCAGTTTGGTCCTTTTGGCTAGTACGCGGGGCGTCCTATCTGTACGCTTGGCGTACTAGCTCAAATATGATCGCGGGTTTGAACCACGTACGTTGGGTGTACGTGGAGTACGCTGAGCGTATGCTGGCCAGGGGAAAACCCTAATTTTTAGGGTTTGTGCCCTATTTAAGCCTCATTAACTCATCTCCTGGACATTTTAGACCAACCTCCACCCTTTGAAACCCTAGTTCTTCCCTTTCCTTTGTGTGGTGCTTTTGAACTAGTGTTTTGATCATTTGAGGGTTTTGTGCATCTTGAAGTGGTAGAAGCTTGAAGACTCATTCTTTGGAGGGGAGCTTAGAGATCCAGCTTTATCACCTTCATTTCATGGCTTTTGAGGTATAAAGTTTAAAGCTTGTCATCTCATTTCATAGATCTATTTCTTGGCATGCTTTTAGCTAGTTTTCGTCCCTGTTTGTTGGTTTTGTGAGCTAAGGTCGTATATGGAGCTTATCCTTGTAGATCTGGGCATATTTAGGGTTTCTTAAGCATAAAGGTGAAAATTTTATGGTGGTTTTGGTCTCATGCATGTGTTAAGTCATTTATTAAGCTCTTTTGAGCTCTAGATCCCCATTAAGCCATGCATGCACGTAAAGTTAGCAACTTTACGTGATAAACCACCTTAAGGAAGTCAGATCTAACTATTGAAGTAAGGTCTTAACCATTTAAGAGATGGGCGTACAAGCAGATACGCTTAGCGTACAATCCCTAAAGCGTGTACGCTGAGCGTACGAGCTGAGTACGCCCCGCGTACTCGGCAAATGGGCTTCAGACATGTGGGCTCCTCGGTGTTGGGCCATATTTGGACTCTAGATAATTAGGGCCTTGTTGGGCCATCAAAATATTATTTTGGGCTAAGGAGATTTTATTGGACCTTGGTTGAAGCCCCATGAAGGGGTTTGGGCCCAATTTGGAAATTTGGGGCCATTTTTGGTCTTGGATGATTATTTTAGAATTTGGGCTTTTTGGACATTTGACTTGGACTTGTGCCTTGGGCCCAGTTAGGGAAAGGGTAAAAAGATCTTTTACCCTATTTGGACTGTTAGAGTGGGTCGGAATCTAATTATTAATTGGATGTTATTGTGTGATAGCGTGTGGATTTTAGCAGGCCAGCAGCCAGAGATTTTTCTGGGAGATTCAGCAGTGCGAGGTGAGTCTCCTCATTGGGTTTAGTGGGTCTAAGGCACCAATGCTGGCCCATGATCTGTTCTGCTAGAATACTAGATGTCTATGTGACTATTGTATGTGTATGTGCTTGTATGCTTTCTGGGCGGCGCCCGATGGTTACTCTTTATGCTATTATCTGTTATGCTTATAAGATTTGTATGTGGGCAGGGCCCATTATACTCATTGGGTGGGCCCCATTATGTGTTTATTTATGAATGATATGTGGTATTTTGGGGAACTCACTAAGCTTTGTGCTTACGGTTTTCAGTTCATGTTTTAGGTACTTCAGGATCGAAAGGGAAGAGCCCATGATGATTATAGAGCACACCCCACCTTTTTCCGCATTTTGAGATTTACTCTGATATGTTTTGATGTAGTGGCATACTTTGATCTTTTGGGGTTGTATGAAAATGTTTTGATTAATGTTTTTATTAAATCAAAAATGAAATTGTTGGGTCTTACTTTTGGGACGTTACAAGTTCGTATCAGAGCCTGGGTTTGAGGGATTCAGACATACTCTTGGATGTGTCTGAACTCAAACTGAGGATTTGGTAAAGTTTTTCAAAAAGAAATGTATTTTAAGAAAAGAGTTTTCTAAGAAAAGAACGGGTGTGGTGCAGCAATCGACCGAGCTCAAGTAAGTTTTCTCAAAATACCCATACATGTTAGTTGATATGATTTATTTGTGAATATGTGAATCGCATGCTTGTTAGGGCTAAGGATCTGCTCAGTAGTTGCATGATAGAATTCTAGGAGAGATGCCTTTGTATGCCTATTGTATGAGCTGGTAGACTTGCATGCTAGTACTGATCAATTAGTGATAGGATGGCCTAATTAGGTGATGCTTGGTTCTGATTACTTGATGCTCGAATGCTGCTTGCTTTGTGCTTTTTAGGATTTCTCACTAGCTTAAGCTAACTAGTAAGAGAATATGCTAAGTTACATATTATGGGAACTACATAATTTTAGAAGGTTAGGTTTTAACTCTATTGCACAACTCTCGTTTGAGTCCAACCGTTGTAGTGTGAGACCTCTCATTCGAAGAATTATTTGGTTTGGGTGATATGTAATTGTATCCGTGAGCTAGTTAGAGGAAGTTAGCGGGAGTCCCTTCTGCAGCTGATGGCGGAGACTGGTGTGGAGTTTGCCCTAGGAAACCTAGGATGAGATTTAGTGCTAGGAGCCTTATATGGATAAGGGATTTATTGTATGGATATAAAGTGACTTGGAAAATTCAAGGCAATCCTTGAGGAAAGTACGGATAGATGTGTAAGGAAGCATGGGCCCGTACTATTGGAAGAAGAGGATCCGTACTCGAGTCAAGGAGAGTTGCAATGAAACCAGGAAGCTTGTAGAGTTGTGATCCCTCAGTATATTATGATGTGTGTTCTAATGGTTTATATGGTCTATTTTCAGTATGGTGACTCTTCGAGGCAGACCGGTTTGCAGTTCTGGTGATGGAGAGGGCTTGGGCTCAGGTTCTGGAGCCGGGCAGTTGGATGATCAGACGAGGGAGTTCATTTCATCTGAGATTATGTGTTTTATTCTTGAGCAGACACCTATGATCTTTGGTATGGTCAAGGAGGACATTATGGAGATTTTGGATGAGCGGTTAAGCTCGTTTCGTTCTGAGATGGTAGCCTTCATGGGAGCACGTTCTTTGACCTTCAGGGAGTTCCGGGCATATGGAGCTCTGGACTATCACGGGGCGAAGTACCCAATAGCGAGCAGGAGGTGGTTAGAGAATGTTTATAACGCCTTCCGCACCAGTAGTTGCCCTAAGGGGGCAAAGTTCAGACTTGCTTCCTGTCTTCTGAAGGACAGGGCACAAGATTGGTGGGATGCGCAGCTGTTTATATGATGACATGGGATGATTTTGTGACCAGGTTCAGAGCTGAGTTTACACCGGTGATTGAGGTGCAACAATTGGCGTGAGAGTTCCAGGATCTCCGCCAGACTACTAAGATGGTGGCTGAGATCACCGCGATGTTTCGAGAGAGGGCACTTTTGGTTCTGCAGTATATGGCAGACGAGGAGATGAAGAAAGCGAGGTATCACGAGATGTTGAGGAGAGATATTAGGCAGTTTGTGAGCCGATCCAGTTGCAAGACACTAGAGGATATGATAGTGAGGGCTAGGGAGAGGGAGATTGATCTCGATATGGAGAGGAAGAGGAAGCCGGATGAGGCTTAGGTATCAGGGGGTTGGGGCAAAATGCCCAAGGTTGTTGATGCGAGAGGGAAGGGCCAGCAGGGCCGGGGCCGCTGTGGCAAGTACGACAAGATGCACGATGGAGCAGGGTGGGTGGTTCTTGCTGCTTCAAGTGCGGTCAGACAGGTCATATTAGTAGGGATTGCACTGCTACTACCACCACCACCCCAATATCTGATATGATTCGCTTTCATTGCAATTATAAGGGCCATAATAAGGCCCATTATCTAAGTTTGGCTGCAGCAGGATTGGTGTCAGCACCCGCTCCTGCAACTCTTCGGATTACTGAAGGCCACTAGGGCTGGGCAGATGCACCTGTGGTGAAGAGCATGGCTTTTCGGCTGACAGTCAAGGAGGCTCGCACGACACCAGATGTTGTGACGGGTATGTATCTTCTCCTTATCTCCTTATTCATATTGAATTGCTGCTTATGTTTATGTGTTTTATTTTAGGATCGTTCCTCGTGAACGATATTTCTGCTTTAGTGTTGTTTGATTTGGGGGCTACCCGATCCTTTGTATCTCTTACGCTTAGAAAGAGGTTTGCTGGAGATCCGGGGGAGCTAGATTGTCCATTAGATGTCAAGATCGTAGATGATAGATCTGTTCGGGTTGCGAGGGTTCATCGGGGTTGTACTCTTTAGTTGTTCAGTGAGGAGTATTCGATTGATTTGGTTCCCATTCCTTTGCGTAGGAACAAGGTTATTATGGGTATAGATTAGCTGAGCCCCAATGGGGCGGTGATCGATTTTGAGCAGCAGTTATTCCGGATTCGAACCCCAAGTGGGGGAGAGTTAGTGGTTCAGGGAGAAAGAGCTCATAGTGGTCCGTTATTGTGTTCAGCAGAGGATTTGCCTGGGGTGCCTATGTTATGGATACCCGGGATAAGGGTAAGGGTCCATTCGGACAGACCTATGTTATGGATACCCAGGATAAGGGTAAGGTGACTATGGATGATGTGCTGATTGTATGGGATTATCCCAATGCGTTTCCAGAGGATTTGCCTGGGGTGCCTCCGGAGAGGCAGGTTGAGTTCATGATTGATCTGGTTCCAGGTGCGGCTCCGATAACCAAAGCACCGTATCGGTTGGCTACTCCCGAGATACAGGAGTTGTCTACACAGATGCAGGAGCTGTTAGACAAGGGATTCATTTGACCAAGAAGTTCTCCATGGGGAGCACCGATCTTGTTTATGAAGAATAAGGATGGGTCTCATCGTATGTGCATTGACTACCGGGAGCTGAATAAGGTAACGATGAAGAACTGTTATCTACTCCTGAGGATTGATGATCTTTTTGTCCAGCTTTAGGGTGCATCTTGGTTTTCCAAGATTGATTTGTGATTGGATTATCATCAGATGAGAGTTAGGGATAAAGATGTGCAGAAGACGACTTTCCAGACTCGTTATGGTCATTATGAGTTCGTGGTGATGCCTTTTGGCCTCACAAATTCTCCAGCCGCGTTCATGGATCTCATGAACCGTATCTGCAGGCCAATGCTTGATTGGTCTGTGATTGTAATTATTGATGATATCTTGGTCTATTCCAAGACTCAGGAGCAACACAAGGAGCACTTGAGGGAAGTGTCAGAGACTTTGAGGAGGGAGAGACTTTTCGCAAAGTTCTCCGAGTGTGAGTTCTGGTTGCACGATGTGCAGTTTCTGGGGCACCTTGTCAACTAGAATGGTATCCTGGTCGATCTGACCAAGGTCAACACTGTGATGAAGTGGGAGGTTCCGAGGACTCCATCTGAGATTCGGAGTTTCCCTGGTCTTGCTGGTTACTATCGGAGATTTATCCAGGATTTCTCCAAGATAGTTGTTCCTTTGACTCGATTGACAAAGAAGGAGGTTACTTTTCGTTGGGGGCCTGAGCAACAGGCAACTTTTGAGACCTTGAGACAGTGGTTATGCGAGGCACCGATCTTGACCCTGTTGGAGGGTGTTGAGGATTTTGTGGGTTTTTATGATGCGTCGATCACGGTTTTGAGAGCAGTATTGATGCAGAGGGGTCGCGTGATCGCTTACGCTTCGAGGCAGCTGAAGCCTCATGAGGAGAATTATCCAACTCATGACTTGGAGCTGGGGGCTGTGGTTTTCGCCCTCAAGATTTGGCGGCAATACCTCTTTGGGGTCCGTTGTACCATCCACACGGATCACAAGAGCCTAAGGTATCTGTTGGATCAGCTGAATCTGAATATGAGGCAGCGCCGGTGGTTGGATGTGGTGAAGGATTATGATTGTGAGATCCTTTATCACCCGGGAAAGGTCAATGTGGTGGCCGATGCTCTCACCCGCAAGGCAGTCGTGACTCCGATTAGGGATATATGTTTGAGTATAACCGTGATTACTCCACTTTTAGAGCGGATTCGTGAGGCTCAAGTCGAGACTATAAATGAAGAGCACCAAAATCGTGAGTGTATTGTGGTTCAGGTGGCTTCCTTCGATTATGATAGTTGTAGGTTGTTGACCCTGTATCGACGAGTTTGGGTTCCGTATTTGGGCGGTGTTCATCTGGTTCTGAGGGAGGAGGCACACAAGTCTAGGTTCTCCATTCATCCCGGGGCGACGGAGATGTATAGGGACCTTCATCCTGACTATTGGTGGCCCTGCATGAAGGGGGATGTGGCTTGGTATGTGGAGCGGTGCTTGACTTGCAGGAAAGTCAAGGCCGAGCATCAGCGACCTCACGGAATGATGCAGCTGTTGGAGATTACCGTATGGAAATGGGAGGATATTACCATGGATTTCATCATGAAGTTACCCCGGACGGCGTGCAGAGTGGATTCGATTTGGGTCATCATGGATTTTTTGACCAAGAGCGCGCATTTCATTCCTATTCAGGAGAGTATTTCTGCAGAGAAATTGGCTGAGATTTATATCAGGGAGGTTGTAGCACGTCATGGGGTGCCAGTTTCGGTGGTTTTTGACAGAGATGTCTGGTTTACTTCCAGGTTTTGGTTCCATGACGAGTTGGGTACTCGTCTCCATTTCAGCACAACATTCCATCCGCAGACCGATGGTCAGAGTGAGCAGGCTATTGATATGCTGCGGGCGTGTGTTTTAGACTTTGGTGGGAGTTGGGATACGTATCTTCCGTTAGTGGAATTTTCATATAACAACAGTTATCACGCGAACATTCGTCGACCTCCTTTTGAGATGCTCTATGGGAGGAAATGCAGGACCCCGATTTGTTAGGGCGAGGTCGGTCAATGGGTAATGGGGAGTACCAAAGTGGTAATCAAGACCACTAAGCTGATTCAGCAGGTTCGGAGTAGACTCCAGATAGCTCAGAGTCGGCAGAAAAGTTATGCCGACAAGCGCCGATCGGATCTTGAGTTCCAGGTGGGGGATATGGTTCTCCTGAAGGTGTCATGTTGGAAAGGTGTCATCTGATTCAGGAAGAGGGGCAAGCTGGCCCCCAGGTATATTGGTCCTTTAAAGGTGTTGGCCCGGGTGAGCCGGGTTGCGTATCGCTTGCATCTTCCAGATGAGCTCAGTCAGATTTATAGCACGTTTCATGTCTCTCAGCTACGGAAATGTTTAGTTGATGATTTCGCAGTGGTTCCATTGGAGGATATTCAGGTGGATGACCGCCTGAATTACATTGAGAGACCGGTGGCGATCCTTGACCGGAAGACAAAAACCTTGCGGAACAAGGTTGTTGAGTTGGTGAAGGTGCAATGGCAACACCGTAAGGGTTCATAGTGGACTTGGGAGCCAGAAGATGAGATGAGGGAGCACTATCCGGAGTTATTTGGAGTAGCGGACTTCGAGGACGAAGTCTGATTCAAGTGGGGGAGAATTGTAACACTTGAACCTTGTAAGTTTCCATTCAGCCCCTGATATACAAAATAATGCATTTTTGGTCCTTTTGGCTAGTACGCGGGGGTACTATCTGGTACGCTTGGCGTACTAGCTAAAATGTGATCGTGGGTTTGAACCACGTATGTTGGGCGTACGTGGAGTACGCTGGCTAGGGGAAAACACTAACTTTTAGGATTTGTGCCCTATTTAAGCCTCATTAACTCCTCTCTTAGACGTTTAAGACTAGCCTCCACCCTTTGAAAACCCTAGTTCATCCCTTGCCTTTGTGTGGTGCTTTTGAGCTAGTGTTTTGATCATTTGAGTGTTTTGTGCATCTTGAAGTGGTAGAAGAAGAAGCTTGAAGACTCATTCTTTGGAGGGGATCTTAGAAATACAAGTTTAGCACCTTCATTTCGTAGCTTTTGAGGTATAAAGTTCAAAGCTTGTCATCTCATTTCATATATCTATTCCTTGGCATGCTTTTGGCTAGTTGTGGTCCTTTTTTGTTGGTTTTGTGAGCTAAGGTCATTTATGGAGCTTATCCTTGTAGATCTGGGCATATTAAGGGTTTCTTAGGCATAAAGGTGCAAACATTATGGTGGTTTTGGTCTCATGCATGTGTTACGTCATTTATTAAGCTCTTTTGAGCTCTAGAGCCCCATTAAACCATGCATGCACGTAAAGTTGGAAACTTTACGTGATATGTAATACCTGGTTTGAATTGGAAAGGATTTGAGCATGGACTCGGCGAGTTGGGAGCTCAACTTGTCGAGTAGGGTCGTATTTCAGGGGCACGAATCGGAAGCGACTCGGCGAGTCAGAAGGCTGACTCGACGAGTCAGGGATGCATAATGAAAAACCCTAATTTTGGGGATTGCCCCTATATAAGCCTCATTAAACGCTCTTGTAGCCTCCCTTAACATCATAAGAGACTGTGTACGGCCGCAAACTTCCTGGTGTGTGAAGTGTGTGCATTTGAGAGCTTGACTTTGGGAATTTGGGAAGGAATCCAAGCTTGGAGAAGAAGAATCAAGGGGAAAACACTGTATCTAGCATCTAGTTCGTCTTAGGCATCAAATTGAGGTATCAATATGTTACCTTAAGCCTATATTCTAATTGGGAGTTCATGACCCAACTTTGAGGAAATGGAAGCAAGCCTAGATCTGGACCTATCACAAGGGTATGGTTCCAGATCTAAACCTCACTAGGTCCCAAATATCATAAAGTTGCATGCTTTATAAGCTTATTCCCTCCCCATGAATGAAAACCTTGTTGGAGGATAAGTTTTGGTGTTTATGGTTATGAAAGGCACTGCATGCACGTAAAGTTTGTAACTTTACGTGAAATCTACAATAGGAGATGATGCATCTAAAGTTTCGGACCTTAAGTCCCATTGGAAAGGACCGTCATCATGATGAACTTTGGGGGACTTGACGAGTCGTGCAAGTGACTCGGCGAGTCGAGAGGGTTTTCTTGTTTACGGCCAATGGTAGAGACAGCCTTTATGGCTGATGGTAGAGATAGCCTTTGTTGCTAGCGGTAGAGATAGCTTCATGGCTAATTGACATGTGATATGTGGTAGAGGTAGCTTTATAGCGAATATGATATGTGGTTTGTGTGGGGTATGCTCTGGAGGACTCACTAAGCTTTCAGCTTATTGTTTGTGCATTTGTTTTAGGTACTTCGGAGTCCAAGGGTAAAGGCAAGGCGTGATGATGCGGCGTGCACTCTATCTCTCTTTTCCGATCTGGTTTGGGGGACACTCTGATGTTTTGAAAATAATAATGTTGTAATGTTGATGGTTTTGAAAACGATTATTGGAATCTTTACGTTTTATGAAAATGGTTGACTAATTAAAAATGAAAAATTTCTTTGTAAAATTTGGGTCGTTACATGATAAACCACCTTAAGGAAGTCAGATCTAACTATTGGAGTAAAGTCTTAACCGTTTAAGAGCTGAATGAGAAAGTTGGCTAAGTTGGTGGTGTACGATGGGCGTACAAGCCCTAAAGCGAGTACGTTGAGCGTACGAGCTGAGTACGCCCCGCGTACTCAGCAGATGGGATTCAAACATGTGGGCTCCTCGGTGTTGGGCCATATTTGTACTATAGATAATTAGGGCCTTATTGGGCCATCAGAATATTATTTTGGGCTAAGGAGATTTTATTGGACCTTGGTTGAAGCCCCATGAAGGGGTTTGGGCCCAATTTGGAAATTTAGGGCCATATTTGGGTCTTGGATGATTATTTTGGAATTTGGGCTTTTTGGACATTTGGATTGGACTTTAACCTTGGGCCAAGTTAGGGAAACGGTAAAAAGATCTTTTACCCTAGTTGGACTCTTAGAGTGGGTCGGGATCTAATTATTAATTGGATGTTATTTTGTGATAGCGCGGGGATTTTAGCGGGCCAGCAGCCAGAGATTTTTCTGGGAGATTCAGCAGTGCGAGGTGAGTCTCCTCATTGGGTTTAGCGGGTCTAAGGCACCAATGTCGACCCATGATCTGTTATGCTAGATTACTAGATGTCTGTGAGACTCTTGTATGTGTATGTGCTTGTATGCTTACTAGGTGGGGCCCGATGGTTACTCTGTATGCTATTATATGGTATGCTTATAAGATTTGTATGTGGCCGGGGCCAGTTATGCGTGTTTGGGCAGGGCCCGTTATACTTATTGGGTGGGGCCCGTTATTTCAGTTTGGGCGGGGCCCGTTATTTCAGTTTGGGCGGGGCCCATTATACTTAGTGGGCGGGGTCCGTTATGCAAGTATGTGTGTGTGTGTGTGGGGGGGGGGGGGGGGGGCGAGACACTCATTGTGCGGGGCCCATCATGTGTTGATTTATGTATGGTATGTGGTATTGTGGGGAACTCACTAAGCTTTGTGCTTACGGTTTTTAGTTTATGTTTCAGGTACTTCAAGATCGAAAGGGAAGAGTCTGGGATGATTGTAGAGCACACACCACCTTATTCCGCATTTTGAGATTTACTCTGATATGTTTTGATGTAGTGACTTACTTTGATCTTTTGGGGTTGTATAACAATGTTTAGATTTATGTTTTTATTAAATAAAAATTGAAATTTTTGGGTCTTATTTTTTGGACCTTACACCATTATCAAATAATATGGAAGCATAAATATTTTTGATAAGAAACATACCAGTACCCACAGTTGGTACCTGGCGAGCATCTCCAACACCTATCACAAATGCTCTTCCTTTGCTACCCTGGTCCTTCAGTTTCGGGGAGTTCTTCTTTAAATGACATGGTTGATTGCATTCGAAGTAACTTCGACTTCCTCCTGCAGCAGTGGTTGAGGTTGTGTCATTCGAGGCCTATCTGCAAAACTTAGAGGTGTGACCTTTTAAGTTATAGTTGTTGCAGACCATACAATTTACGACATGGTGGAAATTACACTTGGTACTATGGGGTAAAGTTCTAGTGTAGGGCTTTGATGGAGGGAAAGTGTTTATGATTGAGGCGTACACAACCACAGATCCTGGATTTGGTTTGCGATGCTTGATGTTCCCCTTTGACTTGCCATGGGTTTTCGGCCAAAGGGTTTACGGTCAAAGGTGTACGGTCGGTGGTTTATGGCTGTAAGCACTAAGGAACTCGACGAGTCCCTCGGGTGACTCGGCGAGTCGACGAGTTAAGCAGGGAACCCGACGAGTGAATGATTGTACTCGGCGAGTCAAGGTCAATATGGACTGTTGACCTTGACTATAGACTTTGACTTTGACCAGGGTTGACCCTGGGGGTATTTATGGGACTATGCTGAGATATTTACTCATTGATTATAAACAGTTTGGGAAGAGCAGCACAGGCATACCTGAATCCAGTTTGCCAGTTCAGCCTTTGAGAGGTGAGTCTTCTCACCATACCAATGGGTCTAAGGCACTAAGGCCGGCCCATTTTGCGATAGTTGGTTTACTTGTTATGTAGAGGTGTGATATGTATTTGTGCATGATATGTGGTAGAGATATCCTTTGTGGCTAACGGTAGAGATAGTTGTATGGCTAATGGTAGAGACGGCCTTATGGCCAATGGTAGAGATAGCCTTTATGGTTGATGGTAGAGATAGCCTTTGTGGCTAACGGTAGAGATAGCTTCATGGCTAATTGACATGTGATATGTGGTAGAGGTAGCTTTATAGCTAATATGATATGTGGTTTGTGTGGGGTATGCTCTGGGGGACTCACTAAGCTTTCAGCTTACCGTTTGTGGATTTGTTTCAGGTACTTCGGAGTCCAAGGGTAAAGGCAAGTCGTGATGATGCGGCGTGCACTCTATCTCTCTTTTCCGATCTGGTTTGGGGGACACTCTGATGTTTTGAAAATAATAATGTTGTAATGTTGATGGTTTTGAAAACGATTATTGGAATCTTTACGTTTTATGAAAATGGTTGACTAATTAAAAATGAAAAATTTCTTTGTAAAATTTGGGTCGTTACAAGTTGGTATCAGAGCCTTGGTTTGAGGGATTCAGGCATACTCTCGGGTATGTCAGGACTCAAACTAAGGAAAGGGTAAATTTTTTTTCAAAAATAACATAAAAAGCTTTTGAAAGAAGGAAAAGATGAGAGTGCAACGCGCGTGATCAGCCGAGCCAAGTAAGTATATCCCCAATATGCTAGTCATGCTATTTTGATATTTGAACTTGGATGATCGTATGGAATTTGCTATGTGTATGCTTTTAAAATTATATATGGTTAGGAGCTTATAGCCTTAGAATGATCGATTTGGCCTTACTTCCTGTTCCTTGTTTGGTTGTGGTCCTAGGGTAGAATCTTTTATTCGAAAGTCTATTTGATCCTCTTCTATGTATAATTTGCATGCATAAAGGCAACCTGTGATGATTGGTCTGTTGATGTGGGTAGAGGAAATCTTAGAACAGTCTAGGATCTGGGTTACGCGGTGGTTGGTAGTATATGGTTTATTTGGGACGAATTGGAATTATCAGGTCGAGCCTTGGGGAAAGGTGCAGGTAGGTGTGAAAGGTAGTATTGGGCCCGTACTACTGGAAGCACAGGACCTGTACCCAAGCCAATGTTAGATCTGACAACTTCAAGGAGGGCCGGTGTGGAGAGATCCGTTTTATGAAAATCCTGATAGTTATGATTTATGATATTCCAGTTCAGCATGGTAGTGACACGTTTCGGGGCGGGAGGATCAGGATCCGGGAATGGATCGGGTGACACCACAGACAACATAGATGAGAGGCTGCGTGAGCTTATTGCAGCCGAGGTTACCAGGGGCATCCTTGACGCTACCCCAGTCATTTTTGGGACGGTCAAGGAGGGCATAATGGAGATCATGGAGGAGAGACTCAGATCATTCAGGACTGAGATTGTTGCGGGCCAGTTGGGGGCCCAAACTCCCTCGTTTCGGGAGTTCAGGGCGTGTGGGGCGCCAGAGTTTTTCGGGGTCAGGGACCCCATTGTCAGTCGACGCTGGGTGGCGGATATCGAAAACGCCCAGCACACGAGTTCTTGCCCGGATGTGGCAAAGGTTGGGTTTGCTTCTTGCATGCTGAGAGACAGAGCTCGGGATTGGTGGGGCAAGGTTACCAGACAGGTGGGACCAGCCGGGGTGGCTGAGATGACGTGGGCCGAGTTTGTTCGGCGATTTGATCTAGAGTTTGCACCGCCCATTGAGGTGCAACGCTTAGTGCGAGAGTTTCATGATTTGCAGCAGACCACCGAGACTGTGGCGGAAATCACCGCCAAGTTTCGGGAACGAGCTTTGTTGATTCTGCAATACGCTACCGATGAGGAAATATGGAGGACTCGATATCATTCCATGCTGAGGGACGATATTTGGGAGTTTGTGAGCTTTACGGGGTGTAAGACCCTAAATGAAATGGTGGAGAAGACCCGAGAACGGGAAATGGAGCTGGAATCCCGCACGAAGCGGAAGCCTGAGCAGGCTCAGGCAGCAGTAAGACAGGCTAAGAAGCCTAAGACGTCAGACACTTCCAGCAAGGGTCAGCAGGGTCGGGGCCGATGTGCCAAGTGTAGTCGGGTACACAATGGAGCTTGCCGTATCGCAGGTTCAAGATGTTATGCATGTGGCCAACAGGGCCATATGAGCCGGGACTGCCCCGCGAAGGGCTTAATCTGTTTTCACTGCAACCAGACCGGCCTTAAGCGGGTCAACTGTCCGAAGTTGCAGGGAGGAGGACGAGCGTTGGCGGCGCCTGCGCCCACCACAATGAGGATTACCGATGGACGCCCTGCTAAGGCAGAAGCTCCAACAGTGAAGAGTCGTGCATTTCAGCTGACTACCGAAGAGGCACGCGCAGTGCCAGACGTTGTGGCTAGTACGTGATTATTCTTCCCTGCTCTATGTATCTGTTTTGCTTATGTGTATTATATGCTTGTATATGGACCTTTTTGTTCAATGGTATGTCTGCTCATGTTTTGTTTGATTCGGGTGCAACCCGATCGTTCGTATCTCTTGCGCTTAGAAAGAAGTTCCGGGAAGCGCCGGGAACCTTGGATTCCCCGCTCGAGGTGGAGATTGCGGATGACCACACCGTTAGTGCTACGAGGGTGTATCGGGACTGTGTCCTAAATGTACTTGGTGAGAGATTTCGAGTCGACCTAGTCCCGATACCGTTGCGAGGGCTGAAGTTGATTATCGTAATGGATTGGTTGGGGGCCAACGGGGCCATGATTGACTGTGAGCATCAGTTGGTGTGGGTTCGAACCCCAAGTAGGGGAGAACTGGTGATACATGGTGATAGGGCATCGCAGGGACCGACCCTCTATTCGGCTGCAAGGGATAGGAGGTTCCTGCAGCAGGGTTGTACGGGATTTCTGGCATATATCTCGGATACAAGGGTAGAGATCACGAAGGATGTAGGCAGTGTGCCCATTGTTCAAGACTTTCGGGACGTTTTCCCCGAAGAGTTACCAGGGGTGCCTCCGGAGAGGCAGGTGGAATTTCGCATAGATTTGGTGTCGGGTGCCGCTCCGATAGCAAAGGCACCATATCAGTTGTCACCACCTGAGATGCAAGAGTTATCTACACAGCTTCAGGAGCTGTTAGACCGAGGGTTCATTCGTCCGAGTAGTTCCCCGTGGGGAGCACCAATCCTTTTCGTGAAAAAGAAGGATGGATCCCACAGGATGTGTATCGATTATAGAGAGCTAAACAAGCTAACGGTGAAGAACCGTTATCCGTTGCCAAGGATCAATGATTTGTTCAATCAGCTGCAGGGTGCGTCTTGGTTTTCCAAGATTGATCTTCGGTTGGGATACCATCAGATGAGGATTCGGGATGAGGATATACTCAAGATGGCTTTCAGGACTCGGTATGGGCATTATGAGTTTGTAGTGATGCCGTTTGGGCTCACCAATGCCCCAGCAGCGTTCATGGACCTTATGAATAGGGTGTCTAGACCGATGCTGGATCGGTCGGTGATCATTTTCATTGATGATATCTTGGTCTATTCTAAGACCAGGGAGCAGCACGAACAACACTTAAGGGAGGTGCTGGAGACCCTAAGGGCGAAGAAGTTGTATGCCAAGTTCTCAAAGTGTGATTTCTGGCTGCGAGAGGTACAATTCTTGGGGCATATCATCAATCAGGAGGGTATTTCGGTTGATCCAGCCAAGGTTGAGGCTGTGATGCGGTGGGAAGTACCGAAGAATGCATCAGAGAGTCGTAGCTTCTTGGGTTTAGTGGGTTATTAGCGGAGATTTATTCAGGACTTCTCCAAGATTGTTGTGCCATTAACACGACTAACCAAGAAGAATGTGACGTTTCGGTGGGGTACGGATCAGCAGTTGGCCTTCGAGACCTTGAGGTGGAGATTGTGCGAGGCTCCGATCCTTGTTTTACGAGAGGGATTAGATGATCTGGTGGTGTACTGTGACGCATCGATTTCAGGTTTAGGTGCAGTACTGATGCAAAGAGGGCACGTGATAGCATATGCCTCGCGGCAACTGAAGCCTCATGAGGCAAATTACCCTACTCACGATCTGGAACTGGGGGCAGTGGTGTTTGCCCTCAAGATTTGGAGGCATTCCTTGTATGGAGTGCGGTGCACCATTTACACCAACCACAAGAGTCTAAAGTATTTGATGGACCAACAGAACCTCAACATGCGACAGAGAAGGTGGTTGGACGTGCTAAAAGACTATGATTGCGAGATTCTATACCACCCAGGGAAGGCCAATGTAGTGGCCGACGCTTTGAGCCGTAAGATGACAGGTTCCCCGATTGGGAATGTGTGTTTGAGGATGACAGTGATCTCTCCATTGTTGGAGATGATCAAAGAGGCTCAGGTTGAGGGAGTAAAGAAAGAGAATTGGAAGGTAGAAAGGATCCGAGGGCAGTATCCTTTGTTTGTTAAGGATAGTCGAGGCCTATTGACGCAGTGTGGTCGGGTGTGGGTACCGACGACTGGGGGAGTGAGACAAAAGATATTGGAGGAAGCGCATAAGTCCAAGTTCTCTATACATCCAAGAGCTACAAAAATGTATAGGGACTTGAGGCTGAGTTATTGGTGGCCATGCGTGAAGAGGGAAATTGCGTGGTTTGTAGAGCGGTGCTTGACCTGCAGGAAGGTCAAGGCTGAGCATCAGCAGCCTCATGGTAAGAGAATGATCCAGACACTGGAGGATATGCTGCGAACATGCGTGTTGGATTTTGGAGGGAGTTGGGATACGTACCTCCCACTGGCAGAGTTTTCGTACAATAACAGTTATCATGCCAGTATCGATCGAGCTCTGTTTGAGATGTTATATAGTCGGAGGTGTAGGACCCCGGTTTTTTGGGATGAGGTTGGACACCGGGTCATGGGAAGCACTGAAGTAGTGCTCAAGACTACTGGGTTGATTCAGCAGGTGCGCGACCGGTTGCGGGTCACGCAGAGCCGTCAAAAAAGCTATGCCGACCGACGACGATCAGATCTTGAGTTTCAGGTGGGGGATTTCGTGTTGCTGAAGGTGTCGCCCTGGAAAGGGATCATCAGGTTTCGGAAGAGGGGCAAGCTGGGGCCTCGGTGTTCAGGATCACGGCCCGGGTGGGCAAAGTAGCATATCGCTTGAATCTGCCAGAGGAGCTTAGCCAGATTCACAACACGTTCCATGTGTCGCAACTTCGAATTATGTCACAGGCGAGGCTGCGGTTGTCTCATTGGGTGATATCCAGGTGGATGAGAGCTTGAACTACATCGAGAAGCTCGTTGCCATCTTAGATAGGAAGACTCAGGCTCTTCGGAATAAGGAAGTAAGACTGGTGAAAGTGCAATGGCAACATCGGAAGGGCTCTGAATGGACTTGGGAACCGGAAGAGGAGATGCGATATCATTACCCCAATTTGTTTGAGTCAGCAGACTTCGACGACGAAGTCTAGTTCAAGTGGGGGAGACTTGTAACACCTGGTTTGAATTGGAAAGGATTTGAGCATGGACTCGGCGAGTTGGGAGCTCAACTCGTCGATTAGTGTCGTATTTCAGGGGAACGAATCGGAAGCGACTCGGTGAGTCAGAAGGCTGACTCGACGAGTCAGGGATGTTTAATGAAAAACCCTAATTTTGGAGTTTGTCCCTATATAAGCCTCATTAAACGCTCTTGTAGCCTCCCTTAACATCATAAGAGACTGTATACGGCCGCAAACTCCCTCGTGTGTAAAGTGTGTGCATTTGAGAGCTTGACTTTGGGAATTTGGGAAGGAATCCAAGCTTGGAGAAGAAGAATCAAGGGGAAAACATTGGATCTAGCACCTAGTTCGTCTTCGGCATCAAATTGTGGTATGAATCTGTTACCTTAAGCCTATATTCTAATTGGGAGTTCATGACCCAACTTTGAGGAAATGGAAGCAAGCCTAGATCTGGACCTATCACAAGGGTATGGTTCCATATCTGAACCTCACTAGGTCCCAAATATCATAAAGTTGCATGCTTTATAAGCTTATTCCCTCCCCATGAATGAAAACCTTGTTGGAGGATTAGTTTTGTTGTTTACGGCTATGAAAGGCCGTGCATGCACGTAGAGTTTGTAACTTTACGTGAAATCTACAATAGGAGATGATGGATCTAAAGTTTGGGAGCTTAAGTCCCACTGGAAAGGACCGTAATCATGATGAACTTTGGGGGACTCGACGAGTCGTGCAAGTGACTCGGCGAGTCGAGAGGGTTTTCTCGTTTACGGCCAAGGGTGTACGGCCAAGGGTGTTCGGCCAAGGGTTTACGGTCAAAGGTGTACGGTCGGTGGTTTATGGCCGTAAACACCAAGGAACTCGACGAGTCCCTCGGGTGACTCGGCGAGTCGACGAGTTAAGCAGGGAACCCGACGAGTGAATGATTGTACTCGGCGAGTCAAGGTCAATATGGACTGTTGACCTTGACTATAGACTTTGACTTTGACCAGGGTTGACCCTGGGGGTATTTATGGGACTATGCTGAGATATTTACTCATTGATTATAAATAGTTTGGGAAGAGCAGCACAGGCATACCTGAATCCAGTTTTCTAGTTCAGCCTTTGAGAGGTGAGTCTTCTCACCATACCAATGGGTCTAAGGCACCAAGGCCGGCCCATTTTGCGATAGTTGGTTTACTTGTTATGTAACATCCATAAAAATCAGACCAAATTTAAACTTTTCAAAACATTAAAGATCCATTAATGATTACAAATTCTTTTTCCAAAATAGTTTATATCAGAGTTTTCCCCAGAACCATAAACAAGGCAGGAGGAGCTGTACGATCATGCCTTCGCCTTGCCGCGATCCCCTGATGTACCTGAAACAATAAACTGAAACTGTAATCCCGAGAGCTTAGTGAGTTCCCCCAAAATACTGATACACTGCACATAACACGTATATAAACAACAGCTTGTACTGGGTCCACCGCTTTGTAGACTGGATCACCCCTGAGCCCACAGTGTGAGTCTGGATTGCCTTACTGGCCCACAGCTCACATCTGGATTGCCATCGAGCCCACAGTACGAGTCTCCCTTAGCCCGTAACTGGAATGCTCCCGGGTTTGTTGGTTACCACACGAAGCAGTATCACCTCAACCCATCCCACATAACATATCAACATATAACATAACCACTGGGCATGCAGATAATCATATAACAACACAGGTAGTCCTACGGATCTACCTAACTGGCATAACCACTGAGCATGCAGATAATCATATAACACACAGGTAGTCCTACAGATCTACCTAACTGGCATAACCACTGAGCATGCAGATAATCATATAACACACAGGTAGTCCTACAGATCTACCTAACTGGCATAACCACTGAGCATGCAGATAATCATATAACACACAGGTAGTCCTACAGATCTACCTAACCGGCATAACCACTAGCATGCAACATTAACTTCATACTCAACATACTAACACTGCTAGGATAACATATTCATTGGGCCGACCTTGGTGCCTTAGACCCCTTAGTATAGTGAGGATAACTCACCTCACAACTGTCGTCTGAAACTAGAAAGCTCAACTCCCGAATCACCGCCACAAACCCCACCACCTATACCAAACATATCATAAGGTTTATAAATTCCTGACTACCCCAAAAGTCAACTGGTCAACCCTTGGTCAAAGTCAAAGTCAACTGTCAAGGTCAACAGTCCATGTTGACCTCAACTCGTCGAGTACCCTCAGCTACTCGCCGAGTTTCTTGCAATACTTGACCGCTCGCCGAGTCACCAGAATGACTCGTCGAGTTCCTAAGGCTCGTGGTCGAAGCTCCACGACTACTCGTCGGGTTTTTCCTTCTTGCAACTCGACAAGTCCACATGGATCCATTAATTGGGAAACCTTAACTGACTCGCCGAGTTGTTCATCCAACTCGTCGAGTCTACGTCAATCTTCATCGGGGTCGCCGAGTTGTTCATCCAACTCGTCGGGTCCATGCCCATCTTCATATGACTCGCCGAGTCGACCATGCGACTCGCCGAGTCCCTTCAGTCCTTTAACCATACAGATACTTTTTAAGCCATGCCAAGGCTCCAAATTGCAGATCCAACTTCCTTAGGCATGCTTATCACGTAAAGTTGCAAACTTTACGTGCATGCAAGGCTTTTAAGGCCCTTAAATGACAAAACTAAGCTTGCAATGAAGTCTCACACTTGAGGGAAGGCTCATACTAGTCAAGGCTGATAACTTTATGGATCTAAAGGCCAATAGGAGTCCAGATCTGAAGTTACAACTTCAGATCTTGGCTCAAACATAAGAAGCCTTTCATAAAACCTATCCAAAAGAGGTTAAAAGAGAGATGAGCCAAGGAAGCAGCTTAGTACCTTCCAGAGAGTGACAACTGATGAATCTCTTAGCTCCCCACGAGTTCCTAGCCTTGATTTCCTTGCTTCCCCAAGTGTTTCCTCCTCCAAAATTCCTCCTCCAAGCTTGAACACCCCAAAAGAACACACACACACGACTTAGGGTTAAAGAAGGACAAGAAGCAGTAAAGGGGAGGCTGGGGAAGGCCAATGATCCTTTAAATAGGGTGCAATGCCCCGGGATTTAGGGTTTCATCTGCCAGCTCCTACTCATCGAGTCACTTCTTGGACTCGGCGAGTAGGTCACTAAAATACATTGACCAACCCGCTGCTACTCGACGAGTAGGGCAACCAAATCGTCGAGTAGACCTTGAATCAAGGAAATTCTTATACAAGATCGATACCTGAGAATCAGGGCGTTACAATTCTCCCCCACTTGAACTAGACTTCGTCCTCGAAGTCTGCTGCGACGAACAGCTCCGGGTAGTGCTCCCGCATCTTTGCCTCTAGTTCCCACGTCCACTCGGACCCTCTCCGATGTTCCCACTATACCTTCACCAAAGGTATCTCCTTGTTCCGCAGAACTTTCATCTTCCTTTCCAGTATGGCCACAGGCCTCTCCACGTAATTCAGGCACTCATCGACCTGAATATCATCCAACGACACCACTACCTCCTGGTCCATAATGCACTTTCGCAACTGCGAAACATGGAAAGTGTTGTGAATCCGACTAAGCTCCTCCGGTAGCTCTAGCCTGTAAGCCACCTTGCCAACCCTGGCAATGATCCTGAACGGCCCAATGTAACGGGGACCCAATTTCCCCCTCTTTCTGAAGCGGATCACGCCCTTCCAGGGTGAGACCTTCAGAAGTACCATATCACCGACCTGGAACTCTAACTCAGATCGGCGCCTGTCGGCATAGCTCTTCTGCCTACTCTTAGCAGTCTGCAATCGCTGCCTAATCTGCTGAATCTTTTTGGTAGTCTGCAGAACTACCTCCGTCCGTCCCATCACTCGGTGTCCAACCTCACCCCAACAAACCAGGGTGCGACATCTCCGTCCATACAATAGCTCGAAAGGCGGGGCGCCAATGCTGGAATGATAGTTGTTGTTGTAGGTGAACTCTGCAAGCGGTAGGTGGGAATCCCAACTCCCACCGAAGTCAATGACACACGCCCTCAACATATCCTCGAGGGTCTGAATGGTCCGCTCGCTCTGACCGTCAGTCTGTGGATGGAATGTTGTGCTAAAGTGCAATCGCGTACCCAGTTCCTCGTGGAACTTCTGCCAGAAATGGGAGGTATACCTAACATCTCGGTCGGAGATAATGGAGACGGGAACCCCATGGCGAGACACGATCTCGCGAACGTACATGTCGGCCAACTTCTCGACTGACGAACTCTCCCGAATAGCCAAGAAATGGGCACTCTTGGTCAATCGATCCACGATGACCCATATAGCATCAAATCCCTTCGCCGTCCTTGGAACTTGGTAATGAAATCCATCGTGATATGTTCCCATTTCCACATGGGAATCTCTAGAGGCTGCAGCTTACCATGCGGCCTCTGATGTTCAGCCTTGACCATCCTGCAGGTCAAGCACCTCTCGACATACCACGCGATTTCTCACTTCATACATGGCCACCAGTAACTCAAACTCAGGTCTCTATACATCTTGGTGGCCCCGGGTGAATAGAAAAATGAGACTTATGAGCCTCCTCCATGACCGTCTGCCTGACCCCACCAGACATCGGAACCCAAACCCGACCGCATCGGGTCAATAATCCCCGACTATCCTGTACAAACCGGGTATTCTCACCCTTGATCCTCTCCAGCTTCCAATTCTCCGGTCGCATGCCCTCAACCTAGTCATCTCTAATCAAACTCACAAGCGGAGCATCCACAGTTATCCTCATGCATCTCGCTGGGGTGGAAGACCCAGCTGACTTGCGGCGCAAAGCGTCCGTCGCCACATTCTCTTTACCGGGGTGGTAAAGGATCTCACAATCGTAGTCCTTGACTACATCCAGCCACCTGCGCTGCCTAATGTTCAGGTTCGGCTGATCCATGATATGCCTCAAGCTCTTGTGATCCGTGTATATGGTGCAACGGACCCCGTATAAGTAATGTCTCCATATCTTGAGAGCGAACACTACTGCTCCCAGCTCCAAATCGTGCGTAGGGTATCTCGTCTCATGCGGCTTCAGCTGCCGCGATGCATAGGCTATCACTCGTCCTCTCTGCATGAGGACCGCCCCCAAACCTGTGATGGATGCATCACAAAACACCACAAAATGGTAGAGATAGCCGTATGGCTAATGGTAGAGACGGCCTTATGGCCAATGGTAGAGACAACCTTTATGGCTGATGGTAGAGATAGCCTTTGTGGCTAACGGTAGAGATAGCTTCATGGCTAATTGACATGTGATATGTGGTAGAGGTAGCTTTATAGCGAATATGATATGTGGTTTGTGTGGGGTATGCTCTAGGGGACTCACTAAGCTTTCAACTTACCGTTTGTGGATTTGTTTCAGGTACTTCGGAGTCCAAGGGTAAAGGCAAGGCGTGATGATGCGGCATGCACTCTATCTCTCTTTTCCGATCTGGTTTGGGGGACACTCTGATGTTTTGAAAATAATAATGTTGTAATGTTGATGGTTTTGAAAACGATTATTGGAATCTTTACGTTTTATGAAAATGGTTGACTAATTAAAAATGAAAAATTTCTTTGTAAAATTTGGGTCGTTACATGATAAACCACCTTAAGGAAGTCAAATCTAACTATTGGAGTAAAGTCTTAACCGTTTAAGAGATGAATGAGAAAGTTGGCTAAGTTGGTGGAGTACGCTGGGCGTACAAGCCCTAAAGCGAGTACGTTGAGCGTACGAGCTGAGTACGCCCCGCGTACTCAGCAGATAGGATTCAAACATGTAGGCTCCTCGGTGTTGGGCCATATTTGTACTCTAGATAATTAGGGCCTTGTTGGGCCATCAAAATATTATTTTGGGCTAAGGAGATTTTATTGGACCTTGGTTGAAGCCCCATGAAGGGGTTTGAGCCCAATTTGGAAATTTAGGGCCATATTTGGGTCTTGGATGATTATTTTGGAATTTGGGCTTTTTGGACATTTGGATTGGACTTTAGCCTTGGGCCAAGTTAGGGAAAGGGTAAAAAGATCTTTTACCCTAGTTGGACTCTTAGAGTGGGTCGGGATCTAATTATTAATTGGATGTTATTTTGTGATAGCGCGGGGATTTTAGCGGGCCAGCAGCCATAGATTTTTCTGGGAGATTCAGCAGTGCGAGGTGAGTCTCCTCATTTGGTTTAGCGGGTCTAAGGCACCAATGTCGACCCATGATCTGTTATGCTAGAATACTAGATGTTTGTGTGACTCTTGTATGTGTATGTGCTTGTATGCTTACTGGGTGGGGCCCGATGGTTACTCTGTATGCTATTATATGTTACGCTTATAAGATTTGTATGTGGGCGGGGCCCGTTATACGTGTTTGGGCAGGGCCCGTTATACTCATTGGGTGGGGCCTGTTATACTTAGTGGGCGGGGTCCGTTATGCAAGTGTGGGGGGGGGGATACACTCATTGGGCGGGGCCCATCATGTGTTGATTTATGTATCGTATGTGGTATTTTGGGGAACTCACTAAGCTTTGTGCTTACGGTTTTTAGTTTATGTTTCAGGTACTTCAGGATCGAAAGGGAAGAGTCCGGGATGATTGTAGAGCACACACCACCTTATTCCGCATTTTGAGATTTACTCTGATATATTTTGATGTAGTGACTTACTTTGATCTTTTGGGGTTGTATGGAAATGTTTAGATTAATGTTTTTATTAAATAAAAAATGAAATTTTTGGGTCTTATTTTTGGGACCTTACACCATTATCAAATAATATGGAAGCATAAATATTTTTGATAAGAAACATACCAGTACCCACAGTTGGTACCTGGCGAGCATCTCCAACACCTATCACAAATGCTCTTCCTTTGCTACCCTGGTACTTCAGTTTCGGGGAGTTCTTCTTGAAATGACCTGGTTGATCGCATTCGAAGTAACTTCGGCTTCCTCCTGCAGGAGTGGTTGAGGTTGTGTCATCCAGGGCCTTTCTACAAAACTTAGAGGTGTGACCTTTTAAGTTATAGTTGTTGTAGACCATACAATTTACGACATGGTGGAAATTGCACTTGGTACTATGGGGTAAAGTTCTAGCGTAGGGCTTTGATGGAGTGAAAGTGTTTATGATTGAGGCGTACACAACCACAGATCCTGGATTTGGTTTGCGATGCTTGAAGTTCCCCTTTGACTTGCCATGGAGCTTCCTTTTTGTACTCCCAACCTGGTTCTTTGGAGTTTGTGGGGTTATGGTACCCTGACGGATACACTACTCAATCAATTGATAGGCCAATTACTTGGCACTACCAAAGGTAGTGGGTCTGTATGCAGTAACCAAACCTCGAACTTGTGAAGCTAATCCCCAGGTGTACCTTTCAGTCTATTTGTATTCCGGGTTCACCATTCCCGGGCAAAGATTTGCGAGGTCGTTAAATCAGGAGGTGTAAGCAGTCACCTCCAATCCTCTCATGGTAAGGTTCCAATTTATAGAGAATGATCGATCCCAAAAATCCTACAGATTTCCTAATTATAGAGTGATCGATTCCAGAAATCCTACAGATTTCCAAATTATAGAGAGAGAATTGAAATCCTGCCCATTTCAAATGATAGAGAAAGAATTTTGGAGACCACTGAATGATCTATTGGGAACTATGGTTCTTTGTTCTTCTTCGGGTTTAAGTGAACTAGGAAAATCTGAACGTTATCCTAGATTTTTAAGTATTTAAAATGTATATGTTGTTTTGGAGTTGATATAAGGTTTCTAAGGTACTAGGCTTCTGCAACGAATCTTGAGAGCATTCTTCAATCTCTAAAACTTTCAACCATTGTAGTATATCAAACTCCTTGCTCAAGGTTGGTTGTGCACCGGCCCGGCCATAAATAACATAGGGTTGAGTTGGTAGTTTTAGTTGGAGGTATGTTAGAATTTTATTAAGTGTTCTCATCGCGGGGCAGAGTATATATATATAAATCTTATATATTATTGTTGGCGAGGTTTGTAGTATTATAAAATTTTGTTTTGTACTCCAATGCTACCAAGTATAGACGAGGGCCATACAGGAAACACCGGAGGGCAGGACCATTTTAGCAATTAAGCCGTTCTGAAATCCAACAACCCTATGCGGCCCTTCAAACCAGATTCCCCGTACCATAAGTAACCAATAAGTAGTGTAATTAATAATAATAATACTTTTATTAAAAAGATGGTTGCTATAGTTGTATTCCCCTTTCGAGGATAAGAGTTCTCTATAGCCAATTTAGCTCTAATACCAATTTGTCACACCCCTGGCCGAGGTGGTGGAACACGTCGGGCTGTGCGACTAAGTTCATGGATCACAGGTAAACTAAATATATAGGACAAGTACAACAATAAACAAAAGAGCATTCGTGTTCCATCTTGATATATGAATACAAGGTTCTTACAAATAATAATAGTACATGAATTGCTTTAACAGATAGGCATATAATACAACAAAGAGTAAACTAGGTCACCTGTAATCCAATCCGTCTTGAATGCATGTTTAGTGATTTCCATAGAATACATGTAGTTTTGAGGGTCAACACAAGGTTGGTGAGAGTTACAGGTTTTCTGCTAACAACAATAATACTTTTAATAAGTCTAAAAAAAGTATTATCTTTGTATGTATAACAATAGTCAAAACTGTGTTTGCAATGAGTCTTTAAAAGCCAAAGTGTATCTTTTGTATAAGTAAATCCATACTTAAAACTATGTTTGTAATGAATCCTTGAATGTCCTTGAAAATTAAACCGTTAGTTACATAAGTAATCTCATACTTAAAATAGTTTTGAAAGCAACCAAGCTCATGGTTTGTAGTGTGAGAGAGAGAGAGAGATTCTGGTTAATGTTTATAGGGAATCCTATAACCGAGCTATGTGACTGAATGTACCCCCTACAATGCTTCATTGGACATTGTAGTAACAATTATAGACACTTATCACCCACTTCGATTGATCGGTCGATGTTGTAGCTAGCAACTGCAGGTGGGGATGTCAACCTCGTATAGATCTATATATATGTATCTCGCTCCGAAGATTAACGGTTATAGTAGTGTGGGTATGCTAAGTGTTTAGACTCAGCTAATGAATATAGTCTCACTAAAAAGCCCTTAACTAAAAAGTATGTGAATAACTCTCAGCCCTAACTTAATTGTGGTTAAGTCACTAGGCATAATGAATTTCAATGTATAAAGTTTATAAAAGCCAAGTATGCTTTGTATGCATGTAAACGTGTAATGTACTCGCTTTTATAAAGATGTATGTTTACAAGTAATGAACATATGTACATGTATAAACTTTATGTATTTAAACATATAAATATACGTGAATAGTAATAGCTTGAATCTTTGAAATACTACAAAGTTTTATAACGTGCTTGTTATAATATGCAATCTCACATAAAAATCATATATTTTTGTATCATGCAACATTTGTCGTGTGGACTAGTTATTTCACGATAAAATAACCATAATACGTATATGAAAAGTTTATACTAGTTTATTTGTAACAATATGTTACATTGCTTAATAAAATTTTTATAAACTATACTGGTTGTATTTTCGCATAAAAGGATAATTTGTTTGTATAAACAAAGTATATAGGCACATGTATCCCCCCCACCCCACCCGAAATATTTATAAATATTAAAAGGAGCCGTAAGCACTCACCCTTGAAGCGCGAGTTCGAGTTGTTCGAATTTGGTTTCTTTTGAGAAGCTTGACGTGAGAAACCGCAAAGCAACCATTCTTGAGTTAAAATAACCACTGGGACCATTTTGTAGCATTTTTTTTAATTAAAGGGGTTGTTTTAAATAAACCAAACTATCGGAGAGCTGATTTGGTCAAAATAATACACCAATGGCTGTTTTTTTATCTTAAAATCACAATGAGGGGCTGATTTGAACAAATGGGTTTAATATTTGGGGGGTTTGGGACTGATTTCTAATGTTTTGGTCAAATGAGGGTTAATGTTGTCATTTTTAAAAGAACTTAGAAGGGATTAGGGCTTTTATGCCCCCGTCTTTGATCTAATCGGGCATTTGAAAGGGAATATGAACGGTCAAGGTATTCACGAAGGAACACAATGGAGGTTGCGAGGTCCGGTGGATTCCGATCGATTGTAGGCTGAGGTTGCGTCTCCGGGGTCGACGAGACCGAAGCAAAGAAGTAACAAAGCAGCAAGCTCGTGCTCCATCTTGTCCGGATGCGAGGTGCAAAGTCTGGGCGTTGCAAGCAGCAGTAGCATCGAAGACGAGACCTTCGGAGGTTTGTGTTCGATGGGAACAGAAGAGAAAGAAAGCGAGGGGAGGTGGTCCGAAAGGGATTCCGGGATTGTCGATAGGTGGTGCTTCTGTCCAGCTGTAAGGTGCGAAGGCGTGGGATTCGGTGTGGCTAAGAGGTTGCGATAGGAAGGAGGCCAGAAAGGGGTTCAGTTAGAACAAGGAAATCAGGTGGGTGCTTCGGTGGGTTTTGCTCGACGGGAAGAAGGGAAAAGGTCTCCGGTAACATTCTTGCTTCATCACTCTATATTTTTTGTGTGATGTTTAACAATGATCGATAGGGCTATTTGGCTTCAGCCAGAAATAATAGTGATCAAAAGGTGTTGGAGTGTTGTTCTCCTTTTTCTTAAACGATCAATGGAAGGGAATGACAGCAAAAAAACCCATCTCTGGTGCTGGTACGATGCAGTAGGATAATTGAACAGTGTTTAGGAAAACATCTAGGCTTTCTTTTAGTTAGATGAACACTCCAAATTGTACAATTGATTGGTAAAGTGTATAAGTTTCATTTTGTTTTGGCTGTCAATTAAGGAGGTGTATTTGATTTTAACTTTGCAAACAATGTTAATTACTTTAATCATTTTATGAATTTATGTTGAAAAAACCTCATTTTTTAAAATGTATTGTTTATTTATTAAACGGGTTATATGGGTTGGGTTTGACCCTTTAACTTGTGAACCCGCGAACCCATATACTTAAACGGGTTATATGGGTTGGGTTGGGTTGATGTTTCCAACCCACCAACCCGTGACCAGCCAACCCGTCAACCCATATATTATATGGGTTGGGTTGAGGTTATGTTTTCTGACCCGCCAACCCGTGACCCGCCAACCCGAACCCAACCCAATTGTCAGGCCTAATTTTCAGAATACATTACCAATAATAGAAATCATGTCGAAATCAATAGTTTAAGGTTTCGCGATTAATAAATCTGAAAACGTCTGATTTTTCAACTTTTATAAATATTTTTACTAAAAATATTTCAAATATGAAATTAAATATTAGGCTATAGCCTGAGTCCAAAAATGCTTTCGGAATTTCCGTTTGAGATGTGCAAGTACCTCAACAGATAGAAACGGGTTTAGCAATTTTAAGAAATCAGTATTATACTGGTTTTGGATTCTCAAAAGGGTCGTATTTTTACATACAAACTCCGTTTTGGACGTTGTTTATATTTTCGGAAATAGGGAAACATGTACTACGAGACTACAATGTTTTTTTCTGACAACGGCTTAATACGAAATTTCAGTTTTTCAGACTCATTCCTAGGGTTGCAGTTTGAGCTGTTTGATTTGTTTGCCAGATTACATATTTGGAAGTAGGTATCTTATAATATTTGAAATGAACTCATTTATTTCACATAAGATGAACTAAAACTCAATGAGTCAAATTACCAAGAGATTTACTGTGAACTTGATCGTTCACATAATTTGACCTTGTTAAAATGTGTGATTTAATGTTGGTCAAACTTATAGTTGACTTCTTTTACAAATATTTTATTATTTTAGTTTGTGTATGATAAATTATTTCAAAAGATTGCAGGATTATACATTTGGGTCATATTCCAGGTTTGGATACTCCAAGGGTACTCAGACTTGGGTCAGGTAATTAAAATGAAAAAATAGATAAGAGTTCATTCAGAAAAAAGGAGTGTATCTGTTCATTCTCTCTCAAGTTCTTCTTACCTCAATCTGCGAAGTTAGGGTTTTATAGTCTTGTGAGAATGTTCATAATCTGGATCTGTTCTTGGTCTATTAAGTGTAATCTTTTGAGAGTAGTGTAGGAATTTGTAGTGAGATTTCTATTGTAAGTAAATGAAAACGTTCTGATCTATTAATAAGATAGATTGTTCATGTTGGGAAATCCTTTGTTTGTGATTTTGTACAGACCTAAATTCCGGGATGTCACAGATATCATCACATACTTGTTTACGACGCATTTGATCATTCGAGTGGCTCGGTCAAAACCTTATTGGTTCGGTATACTGGGTTGCTCGCGACACCGGCTCCGATGCCTTGTCCTTTTCCCATGGTTTGGGTTCGACTAGGCGGACTAGTTATGACGAAGGTGACATGCCTCACCCAAGTTCGAAGTGTTTTTTAATGATTCGAATTTGTGTCATTTCCATCGGGCTATGTGCGTAATTATTGATAATGGATAAGTCCGGACCCCAAATTGAATGCTTGATTTGACCGTTCTACCGTGCTATTTCTCATCATTGCCTACTTTATAACTGTCATTTTGAAATTTGAATATGTCTCCATATTTAATGGGTGCGTTGAACCGCTTTCTTCAAATGTCTTCCTGCTTTCGCCATTTTCATCTTGCTTTTACTCTGTTCCTTTGACTTCCATGTTATCTTCCTTCCATGGTGAAAGATAATTGTCGCATTTGCATGTGTCACACCTCCGGCCGGCAACAGAAGCGTCCGGTTGTGCGATGTTGTGATGTAGTACACAATTATTAAATATATTGAACAATACACAGAAGGTATAACACATCCATTACTTTTATTTGTTATATAACATGTTACATCCACCAAAGTGCAGGTAGCGAATTTCACCTTGCAGAAATTGATTTCAAAAATAGACTCCATCTTTTCTATCCTTCGGGTTAATCCAACTACACCCTTGTTTCCATAGAAGTATTCCGGCTTACAATTCATGAAATCCTTATACGTAAAGGCCCTTGGTGGACCTCGATTTTCTCCTTGAGAACTTTCACATCTAGTCCCTCTGCCCGATCCTGTATTCCTAGCGGCTTCAAAGTTAGCCATTGCGTCTGCGACGCGTTGGGCTACCAGTGCTTCTATGGCAGCTGGATCTATAGTTACAGAATTCAGGTTTGTCTAGGGTCCTGGTTTGCTTCGGGTGACTCTCATAGGCAATATGTTTTTATTTTAATATCAGGGTAGGTGTTAGTTATCAAGAACCTTTACTAGTCGTTCGTATGAAGCGATGGTTCAGTATTAGTGGCAAGAGTTAGAATGATTTGTAAAAATTATCCATATAATTTTGTTATGTCGCACACAATCATTTCACAATGTAACATATTTCATTCATGAAATTCAAACTTTTCCATATATATACATATGTTTTGATTATAGATACGGATTTTTACATCGTGATTTCTAGAATCACACAGAATGTGTGGTTAGGACAAGAAAATTGAGGTATACTACATCCAAAAGAGACAAAAAGTATACTACTAGCTTGCTTACAAACTTTTTCGTAACCCTAACCCAAAAACACTTCTTCTAGAAATCCCTGCTAGAGTCGTCTACCAGAATCCAAGATAAAAAACCAGAAGCACTATCACCTGCACCACCTGACGATAAACATAGTCAATCATCATATCTGAGGCATAGATCCTCGCCGCAGACACCACAACTCCCTCCTCCAATATCTCCATGCAAAGCTCCATCTCTCCCATCATAATCTGTTGCACCTGGATCTGTGAGTGTGCCTCCCCCAAGTGGTCATATACATGTAGGACTGTCATCTCATGTGGTCATATCCACCACGTCGTGGTCTCATCTCAGTTAATTTTTAGTTTTGTGATTTTATTCCTTTTACACGTCTATGTTTTGCTTTGTTTTTACTACAATGATTTATGACCCGAGGATCTAAAACTTTAATAGTTCCACCACTTCAAGATCCAGAATCCGCTTTTCATAAAAAGAAGAACAAGAAAGCCAACAAGTCAACAAGCACTTTTCAATCGGAAAAAGAATTTGAAAGTTTCGAGAGGACGTCTGAAAAAGAAGGGAATTGGATACGAGCCAAAAACATCTACCGAAGAAAGTTCAGACGAAGAGATAAAAATCAAGGTTGAAGAGATGGCGGATATCACGAGTATGACGATGGGGGATTACAAGAATAGGATACGTGAAGAACATGGACCAGGTCCTGTTCCACCCGAGATACGAGCTGACAGAGGTTTCGAACTCAAAGAGAATATTCTATCAATGCTCAAGGATATACCTTTCGCCGGGAAAGAATATGAAGATGCTTTCAAGCATATTGATGAAGTGAAGGACATTGCCAACTACTTCAATGTTCCTAATGTTCCAAGAGAAGCCGTGTTACTTAGGATGCTTCCAGTGACATTTACCAGTGAAGCCAAGGTTTGGTTGAAGTCACTTGCACCCGAATCAATTACTACGTGGACAAATCTTCGTGATGCTTTTATTGAAAAATTTAGTCCACCTTCGAAGATCTCAAAGCTTAAAAAGAAGCTTGCTAACTTTCAACAAGAGGTTGGAGAATCATTGTATGAAGCATGGGAGAGATACAAGGGCTTGCTTAGAAGTTTCCCTCAACATGATCTTAATGTCCAACAAGATGTGTCCATTTTCTATGACGGAGTGAATGTCACAACAAGACAACTTCTTGACTCGCAAGGGCCAATGACAAAGAAGGAGCCGGCTACCATCAAATAATTGATTGAAGACTTTGCCAAGCACTCACGTGAGTACCACAACCGAAAAGAGGATGTTACTAGATGTAAAGGAAACGGAGGGAACGAGAATATGTTAGCGGTTTTGGCAACGTTAGAAAATATGGATAGAAGAATGACAAAATTGGATCAATCCATTCATTCTATAAGAGTTGGGTGTGATAATTGTAGTGGGCCACATTTGACCAAAGATTGTGATTTGGACGAACATGGGAACAAAAAGGCACAAGTGTTTTACTCTACTGGTGACAAGTATAATGAAGATTGGAGGAAGCCCAAAAAGGAGTGGTTGTCGTATGAAGAGTAAAAGAAGAAAAAATATGAAAAGTATAGACAAACAGGTCGGGGTTTCTACCAAAAAGAACAACCACCTCCCGAAAAAAAGATGGATTTTGAGTCGGTGCTTCATAGGTTTATGGAAGTCTCAGAAAAAAGGCATGATGCTACTGATGCTAATGTGAGAAATCATCAAGCTTCCATCAAGAATACAGAGACTCAACTTTGGCAACTACCAACAATTGTTAATGAAAGGTTACCGCCTAGAAATCAAGACTAAAAATCACAACCTCATGTAATGGCAGTGTACACCGAAGAAGAGGTTCATTTTGAGCCATTTATGACCCAAGACACAGCTACTATGCAGCCCAATTTGTGTTTGAAAGAAGAGAAGCCCGGAGCCAACAGAGGAAAAAATGAATCGAACTCTGATGATTCACCACGTCGTGGTCTCGATAGGACAAAAAATTTTCACTTCTTAATTCGTATCAGCCTCCTTTGCCATTCCCATATCAATCAATTAACCCTTTTCTGGAGCCCGAACAAAAGAAGTTTATGGAACAAGTGCTTTCACTCTCGATAAATGCCTCATTCCTCAAATCCATGGAAAAGCTTCCAAAGTTTTCAAAAGATGTGATGAATAATCACAAGGAGTTGGAAAAGGCATCAACCATAGTGCTTAATGAGTTATGTTCAGCTGCTATCATCAATGGATTTCCAATAAAGATGGGAGATCCAGGGCAACATACTTTGCCTTGTGAATTTGGAAATTATGTTTCTATAAATGCTTTAGTCTATTTGGGGGCAAGCATCAACCTTATGCCTTATTATTTCTATCAAAATCTCGGTTTACCAAGGCTCCAAGACACAAGGATGACAATGGGAATGACTATTCACTCAACCACATACCCATGAGGAATAACTGCAGATTTGTTAGTAAAGGTGGGGAAGTTAGTTTTTCCGGTCGACTTTGTGGGTCTCGATATGAAGTAAGACGAAGACCTTCCCGTTATTTTGGTATGGCCATTTTTAAGTACTGCAAGAGCTCTAGTTAACGAATCAAAGCTCACACTTCGTGTGGAAGATGAAGCAATTACTTTCGAAATGATTCCAAAAGTAAGTCATGAAAAGCCAAGAGATGAAGTGTTAAAGATGGATAATGTGGAAGAAGATCTTGATGAGCTAGTTGAAGTTGAAAAGATGATGGAAGAAGAGTTGAAGGTTTGGGAAAAGCCCGATGGTTAAAAAGTAAAATGTTCTAAACCAAGAGCTTTAATACCTATGACATTTGAGGTGATCGCGTTTGCTACTCCCAAGGTTCGAGAGGATGAAGAAATTGATGAAGTAGAAGATGACTTATATGCAGAAGTTGAGATAATTGATGAATAAAATGGTGGTGAATTTTAGGAGCCAACTTTGTTCAAGATGGAGTTAGATAAGGAAGGACCTAAAGAAGGTTACTGATATGGGCTTATTTAGTCATAGAAATCATTCATTATCTTATTAATTATTGTTGATTTTATATCATTTTATGGACAAAAGGTACTTAATTAGCTTAATATTTCAATTTCAGCAATAAAAGACATGCTCGGGTGGAAAAGGAAGCGGAACTAGCGATTGGAAGCTTGGATCTTGGATTTTGAAGAAAGAAGGATGTTGCTGGACAGCTTGACCCCTCGTCAGTGTTTTGGCCATATCTCATGAACCGTAACTCCAATTGACGAGATTCAAATTATTCTGAAAACTAGACACAATTTCGGACGACTTTCGTGTTTTGAGAAAATGTTGATTCCAAACGGACTAGGCGAGTAGGGTCTACTACTCGGCGAGTCGTATCGAACTTTCGCGATTCTGGACGCGCTGACTTGCCGTACACGGGTTTTAAGTGACGGACTCGCCGAGTAGGTCACTGGACTCGCCGAGTAGCCTCTGTTTTGTGAAAATCTATATAAAGGGACTTTCAGATCGATAACCTAGCATATAGAGGAACCCTTGGAGGCTAAGATACGATTGAAAGCGCTGGTGAAGCTCTGGAAAGTGAAGAATCAACCCTACATTCGATTTTGAGGAGAATTAAGGCAAAATCAACTTTACTCTTTACCTAATCTCTTGTTTGAACTATGTTTTTACCAATTGATTTCGTTTTTGAGTGTTTTACTGCCTTAATCATGAGCTAAAACCTTTTAGCTTCTGTTTGGGGAGACAATGTTGAAACTATGGTTTGATTAATGGTAGGATTGATTTAATATTGGTGATTTTGTTGATTCTAGCTTGTTAAAGAACCTTATGTGTGAATGATAACTAATTTTCTGTTAATAGGAAGATAATTAAATAGTATGAACATCTTTTAATTATCAACCCCATATGTTTATGTGACCACTTTATCATATGTCTAGGACTAACGAACGTGAAACTAGAATTAATAAGAAAAATTAGGTAAATTCATGTGTGAGCTTGTTTGATGACCATCAGCAAGAGGTTAACTAAAGGACCAATTTAGTTAGCTATTACAAGTCTAAATTAACCCGAATAAATAATCTAGTGAATTAAATTAATCTAGACAACTGATCACTGTTTGAGTTAGTTTGTTTTCTAAGGATTATCGTAGCGAACGCAAGGCTAATCACTTGAATCGGTAGCCAATAGAAGAATTAATCCATTGCACTATTACCATAATATCAACCATAGGATCAATTGAGTTGAACTAAACAGAAGTCCCCTTCGTTATTGAATTGAGTTGAATCTTTGCTTATCTAGTTTTTAGTTAAGTAGTCTAAGTATTAGTTGTTTAAGTTTCTAGTCTTGCAAAACTAGAGAAACCCCCTTTCTATTACTTGTTTTATTTAGATAATATTAACATTTCTTTTAATTGTTTACCGTTCCCTGTGTTCGATACCCTACTTACCTGAACTAAACTGTTAATCGATAGGTACACTGCCTTTCGTGTGTTCGTCTTTGTGTTTAAGTTAGTAGGATTAAAACTAGTTGGTTTTACACACATCAAGTTTTTGGCGCCGTTGCCGGGGAATGGTTCTAATTTATTTTTTTTTTAAAAAAAAAATTTGTTGATTAATTTTTTTATTTAGTTTAATTTTTATTTTTATTTTTATTTTTATTTATTATGTATTTTCCAAATCTCGATGCTCTTGATGCTTTTCTTGAGGAAGTAGTACAGGAAATTGAGCAAGAAGATGAGGAGTATGACTCAGATGAAGATTTGAAGAAATTTGGAAGATGGTTAGATAACATCTTGCCCAACACACAAGGGACATCTGAGTCACAAGAGCTAGAAGATGAGGAATATGACTCAGATGATGATTTGAAGGAATTTGGAAGATGGTTAGATAACATCTTGCCTAATAAACAAGAACAATTTGAGTCACAAGAGCTAAAGTTACAAGATGAAGAATTTAATCCAGAAAGAGATTTGGAGGAGCTGGAAAGGTTGTTAGCAGAGAGGTCGGACGAAGAACAAGAACAAGCTGAATTGCAGGAACCAAGTTGTGGTTTGACCATTACCACGACATGGTCCCCTGTTCTTCCGGTTTGTGTTTCGAAGCATGGGGTGACGATTCCAACTTTGGAGAAAGTTCTGAAGCGCGATCCATTTATGATTAGTACCCGACCGGTCCCAACCCTTATCAAGATTCTTGGGTTTTATATATTGAAGCTCGTTTGGCCAATTTTTGAAGCAAAGAGTCGAATTTTACAAATTGGTCCAAAGAAAATATTTAATGCAATGGATGGATGGGCATCGAATTTATTAGAAGTTTATTAAGTTGAGAGTCCAGCTAAAGACTCGCACAAAAAGAAGCGCTTGCGGGAGGCAACCCGTCATTAGAGTTTGCTTTTCTTTTTCTTTTTAAACTTCTAGTTTATTAGGGTAATTTAGGATTTTAATTTTGATGTTTGTTTTCGTTTTTCTATTACTTGTGTGTTGTTTTGATCTTTTCAGTTTGAAGCTTAGGATTGCATGTGAGGGTCTAGAGTCAAGGTTGACGAAGCGAGAAATCGAGTCTAGGCGAGAGAGGAAACGAAGTTTTGAGTCAAGCTATGAGTCCAATAGATAGAAGGGTTAAAGAGTGTTTATTCCCTGAAGAAAAATGAGGGAAATTATTAGTTTATATAACCCCATACATCAGAAACGGACTTGGGCAAAATAAAATTTTTGTCACACAGCGGTCTACTCGCCGAGTGCATCTTATGGACTCGCCGAGTCCATGTGAAAATTCACGATTCTTCTGCCATTTACGCTTCAACTCGGCGAGTCTACATACTTACTCGACGAGTCTCTCATTCTTCTTACTTTTGAGCTGAAGATTTGATGACATTTGATATGGGCATTGGTTCTATTCTTTGAAGATCATTTTCCGAGCATTTCCAAGAGTTTTTCCCTTATATCTGGAGCTTTTATAAAGACTGTACCACACGAGATGTTGACACCCAAGACATGGATGAGCTGTTCCCATGTCTAAAGTCAGTTGAAGATGGAGCTGAAGAGAAGAGATATCAACCTCGCCACTACTATCCCAGGGGAGTTTGTTCCAATTCTCTCCTTGTTTTTATTGTTCTTTATCATGCATGATATGCAATGGGGACATTGCATAAATTAAGTGTGGGGTAGGGGGTTGGTTACACTAGTTAAATTTTAAAATTTTGCATAAAATTGCTAGGGCTAATTTAGATATTTTGGTAAAAACAATTAGGGATCATGCTAGTATTATATTTGATGATTCCATGAGGACCCAAATGTTTAGTTGAGCCTATATACGTTCTAATGCATTTGTGGCCCCCTTTATTCTAGTGAAATCATGGGACAAAAACACAACCTCGCTTAGTTTGAGGATCGCAATATGTTTAGCATCGTGTACTTGAAATGTATCCAGGAAAATTGTTATCATTAATCAATAAAGGTTGAAGTTGAGCGCCCCTGCTTAAGCATGTAGGTTTTGAGTGAAAAAAAAGTAAGTTACATGTTAAAAAAAAAGAGAGAGAATTACAAGAAAAGTTTAAAGAATTTTGGAGCATCAAAGTTAAAGTGTGAGATCAAAAGATCAAAATTCCGAAGAAATTCAAAAGTGAAGATACCAAAAATCAAAAGGTGGTGAATTCAAAGAAATCAATATCAAATGTCCAAGAAGTGAAGAATTCCAAATGAGCTCTATAGTGGTATCAAAAAGTTGTAATTGTCTAGATTATGTATGTTTGGGTTGCTCAACCAAAAATACCTTGAGGCTAGGAGGTTTTATGCGGATGGATTCGGAGGGATGCATAAAATGAGCATTGTTCAAAAGAAGTGGGCGAGTGTTTATGAGGATTGTGAGTATTTAGAATTGAGGGGGTCCTTAGGAAAAACTTTAGACACAAATGCATGCGTTGCGGTCTTGGCATAATGCATGCGTTCGATTGGGATTGTCTTATGTGGTATTAGTATGTTAAAATTCAGTTTTGCTTGGGGGCAAGCAAAAGTCAAGTGTGGGGTATTTTGATATGGGCTTATTTAGTCATAGAAATCATTCATTATCTTATTAATTATTGTTGATTTTATATCATTTTATGGACAAAAGGTACTTAATTAGCTTAATATTTCAATTTCAGCAATAAAAGACATGCTCGGGTGGAAAAGGAAGCGGAACTAGCGATTGGAAGCTTGGATCTTGGATTTTGAAGAAAGAAGGATGTTGCTGGACAGCTTGACCCCTCGTCAGTGTTTTGGCCATATCTCATGAACCGTAACTCCGATTGACGAGATTCAAATTGTTCTGAAAACTAGACACAATTTCGGACGACTTTCGTGTTTTGAGAAAATGCTGATTCCAAACGGACTCGGCGAGTAGGGTCGACTACTCGGCGAGTCGTATCGAACTTTCGCGATTCTGGACACGCTGACTTGCCGTACACGGGTTTTAAGTGACGGACTCGCCGAGTAGGTCACTGGACTCGCCGAGTAGCCTCTGTTTTGTGAAAATCTATATAAAGGGACTTTCAGATCGATAACCTAGCATATAGAGGAACCCTTGGAGGCTAAGATACGATTGAAAGCGCTGGTGAAGCTCTGGAAAGTGAAGAATCAACCCTACATTCGATTTTGAGGAGAATTAAGGCAAAATCAAGTTTACTCTTTACCTAATCTCTTGTTTGAACTATGTTTTTACCAATTGATTTCGTTTTTGAGTGTTTTACTGCCTTAATCATGAGCTAAAACCTTTTAGCTTCTGTTTGGGGAGACAATGTTGAAACTATGGTTTGATTAATGGTAGGATTGATTTAATATTGGTGATTTTGTTGATTCTAGCTTGTTAAAGAACCTTATGTGTGAATGATAACTAATTTTCTGTTAATAGGAAGATAATTAAATAGTATGAACATCTTTTAATTATCAACCTCATATGTTTATGTGACCACTTTATCATATGTCTAGGACTAACGAACGTGAAACTAGAATTAATAAGAAAAATTAGGTAAAATCATGTGTGAGCTTGTTTGATGACCATCAGCAAGAGGTTAACTAAAGGACCAATTTAGTTAGCTATTACAAGTCTAAATTAACCCGAATAAATAATCTAGTGAATTAAATTAAATTAGACAACTGATCACTGTTTGAGTTAGTTTGTTTTCTAAGGATTATCGTATCGAACGCAAGGCTAATCACTTGAATCGGTAGCCAATAGAAGAATTAATCCATTGCACTATTACCATAATATCAACCATAGGATCAATTGAGTTGAACTAAACAGAAGTCCCCTTCGTTATTGAATTGAGTTGAATCTTTGCTTATCTAGTTTTTAGTTAAGTAGTCTAAGTATTAGTTGTTTAAGTTTCTAGTCTTGCAAAACTAGAGAAACCCCCTTTCTATTACTTGTTTTATTTAGATAATATTAGCATTTCTTTTAATTGTTTACCGTTCCCTGTGTTTGATACCCTACTTACCTGAACTAAACTGCTAATCGATAGGTACACTGCCTTTCGTGTGTTCGTCTTTGTGTTTAAGTTAGTAGGATTAAAACTAGTTGGTTTTACACACATCAGTTACAAGAAGGGTACAAAAGTGAAAAAGCAAGGCAAAGGGGGAAGCGTAAACATAAGGAAAGTGCCAACAAAAAGAAGATGGAGAATTCAAAGAAGGCATACAAAAGAAGGGTTCAAGCTTACAAGCGTAAATGGAAGGAGAAAAAGAAGAAAAGGGAGATCCCACTCCCAACCGCAACAACATAGAGTGGGAAGGAGTCCGACTCACGACTCCTCAAAAAGAAGCGCTTTTCGGGAGGCAACCCGATGTTTAGAGTTTGCATTTTATTTTCCTTTTTGATTTCTTTCTAGTTTTTCATTTTTTTAGTGTTTATGTTAGTTTAACCAAATGATCATGTGTTTCTCTAGTCTTCTTATTTTATTTTTTAGTGTTAGAAAGAAAATATGTGAAGCGGTGAAGGAGCTTAATTGATGAAGAAGTCGTGCGATTTGGGAAGATTATACTTGAAGACCATGTTTTTGAATAAGTGTGGGGTTCCCACTCACTTGAAGAGAAGAATTTTGAAGAATATTACTGAAAGAAAAGATCAGGAATGGTCCTAAGCATTATGAAGAGTCGATGCATTATTTTGACTGTTGAAGACGTACTGAGCAAACACCACGACATGACCATCATCACCACGTCGTGAAAATTGTTTTTATCGCGACTGCATCCGACCAGACACCACGACGTGACATCACTTGACCACGCCATGGTGCTTTTGAAATTAGCGACCATGACCACAATTCATTTGACACCACGACGTGACGTTCCTATACCACGTCGTGGTAGGGGTTCATCACACTTTTTGAAGATGGTTCTTTGATTTATTTATATCTGGTACATATGCATTCACAAGAGAATAGTCCAGAAGTACTGTTTCTAGCCATTATATAAGAAGTCCAAGCTTTACCACACAACTTTCAAGAATTTGATCTCGTCACTACTACCCAAGGGGATTCTGTTCCAATTCTTCCTTTTTAATTTATGTTCTTTAATTGTTTTAGTATGCAATGGGGACATTACATCATTTAAGTGTGGGGGTAGGGGTTGAATATAGGAATACAAGCATATTGATAAAAATTTGAAAAATGAATGGGATTTTAGAAATTTATTAGAAAGATTTAAAATAATAATCTAAAAATTGAATCTAGTTTAAAAAATGGTCATGTTAAGATCTAGGTTGCTAGTGTTGTGTGGGACGATCCGATGCGAGCTTCAATGTTTATTTGAGCCAATATATGTTATAGTGAATTTGTGGCTTCCCTGTCCTAGTGAAATCATGGAACAAAAACACGACCTTGCTTAGTTTGAGGGCCACAATGTGTTTAGAATCGTGTACCAGAAATGTCTCAAGGAGAGCTTATGTAGTCATTGCACCTTAGACTAATACATCTAACCAATAAGGGTTGAAGTTAAGTTTCCTTGCTTAAGCATATGTTTTTTTGGATTTTTAGTTTGAAAGAAAAAAGTGAAAAAAGAAAAAGAAGAAAAAAAAAGTTGCAAAAAGTTTGAGTAAATAAGAGTCTACAAAGCAATGAAGATAAAGAAATATCATGAAGAAAAGTTTCAAATCGAAGACTCAAGAATAAGGCGAAATTTGCCAAGTTATTGTAAATATTATTTTCTAGGTTATTTTTCCATATGTATGCTTGAGGTTTAACCAAAAATACCTTGAGGTTAAGAAAGTTTTATGGGGATGGATTCGGAGGGATGCATAAAATAAGTGTTGTTCAAAAGAAGTGGGAAAGTGTTTATGAAGATTGTGAGTATTTAGGATTTGCGAAGTTCTTAGGAAAATATAGACACAAATACATGCATTGTAGTCTTGAAGTAATGGAGAAGCTCAAAATGGATTTTCTTGTGCGATTTTGGTAGCTAAAGTCTTGATATGATAATAATAAAATCAGTTTTTATTGAGGGCAAGCAAAAGACAAGTGTGTGGTATTTTGATATGTGCATATTTAACTACATATTTAATGCATATTTCTAATACTTTTAGCTACAATTATGTTTATTTGGAACAAAAGATGCTTATTATGTTTAGAATATGTTTTGTAGCAGAAAAGACTTGTTCAGGGCAAAAAGGAAGCATACGAGGAGCTGAATGCAGGCAATGGAAGCTAAAACAAAAAAAAGAAGAAAAGAGGACTGAAGACCACATCGTGGTGATCTCCAACATGACGTGGCAAATGGAAAGTCCGAGACCAATCAGATGACTTGAAAGATACAGGATAAACACAAGGACCACGTCGTGGTAGCAGTCAACCACGACGTGATGATCCGATTTTGACAATTATAAAATCCTGAACATTAGGTCGAATTAAAGAGGATGCAATCGGTTTTCTGAGGTTAATTGCGACTGAGAACCCTTAGAAACCCATAAGAAGATCGAAAACCAAGTGGAGCTTAAGGATTGAAGAAGATTTAGAAGATTTTCACATTGATCTAGTTGGTTTGCTTATTATACTCATGTCTAGTTTAATTCACATGGATCTATTGTGTTTTTCTGCTACAATGAGAGGCTAAATACCTTTTACTTCTGTTTGGTGAAGATGAACTTGATCCATATGTGTTGATTTCGATATTTGGATGATTATATTTGATTTTACTTGTGTTTGATATATATAAACCCTAGCATGTTTAGTTCTAGTTTTTATTGCTTATAAATCAGATTATTTGTAATAATCGATCATATTAATTGCATGAATTTGTCTCCTAATTGTTTATGATCATTAGATAATTAGAGCTATGATTAATCACATCTTAGATTAAGTAATAAAAGCTAGTAACATTAACTGTGTTAGAGAGCATAATTAATCTTAATTTGTGTTTGGTTGCTTAACTTGATCATAGGAGATTAACTATTATCATTCATATTCCAATTTGTGATTATTATCAATTTGGTGTTTAACTTGTGCATGATCATTGCTTTGTCATTTATAAATTGGTAGGTCTGGTTATTTGATCATAATAGCTAGTAAATTGGTAGGCCTGGTTATTTGATCATAATAGCTAGTAAATCTAGGCAGAAGTATTCTTTTAATTTTGAAATTAATTTGTTTTCTTTGCTTGGTTAATTATTAGTTGATATTAAGTTCTTCTGATCTTGCAAAATCAGTAAAAACCCCAATCATAGTTTGTATCTTAGTTTAATCAGAAGTAGTTAATTTATTTAATTGAATTCCGTTCCCTGTGATCGACACCCGACTTACCTGAGCTATGATATAATCTGACTAGATACACTGCTTATAAGTGCATAGTTAACAAATTAAGTTAAGTTATAAATTTAAAACGAATAGGTACTATTGTACACATCATCAAACATTCAACAACTTACTTTTCCATGTCCTATATTATCCTTGTCCACCAATAATACAGTTTCTAGCGTAAGTATATCTTGATGCTCCTAGTATTAATATAATAAATAGATGTGTGGTATTTCTTTAGGAGAAGGTTAAGTATCTAACCGGTGAGAGGTACCAAAATCTGAACATGAAAGTCTTCACCTATGACTATCATCTTCAAATTTCAGTGATTTATTTAGTTCTTCCATTTTATTTTATTTTTTCCGATAAGGTCCCGAATTAAGCCTCTTTACTCATTACTATAGTGTTTAATACAACCTTAGGACACATAGATCTCACCCTTTTTCTTTCTGAATTTTACTCTGAACTCAAAATGAAGGCTACGCCATTCACTTTACCTAAATGATATCATAGTCTTAATCCTTCAACTCTTCAAATAAGCTCCCTTTCTTTCGGTCTAATCATATGAAATCCATCTTTTGTTTAAAGACATCAATGGAGCAAGTATATACATAAAGTATTTGATAAATATCTACTAATTTCTGATCAAACCCATGAAAACCCAAAAAACTACGAACCTCCATGAGACTCATAGGTTGTTCCCATTTCATAATTGATACTATTTTATGTGAATGAATCTCGATATTGTCATGGTTAAATATGTGACACAAGAATTATGTCTTTTGGATCCAAGAGTATTATTATTATTATTATTATTATTATTATTATTATTATTAGTTTTGAGATACCCTTTTCAAAACCTTTAACATCATGTATATGTCTTTTGTATTCCTCCTTACTTTTAACATAAATGAGGATGTCATCGACAAACATATTTGCAAACTCGATTCATCAAATACATAAAAGTTAATTGTGTGTGCGACAGGGCAAATAACATCACAAAAATTCATTGCAAGTATATATCTTTCTCTATATATTCCGTTTCTCTATATATTTCCTATGCTATTTCAACTATGACACATAGATAGAAAATCAATATTCGGTAAATAATTAGACCTTGGAACTATATTGTAAACAAACCAAACATTATGCAAATAGTTCAGAAATTTTGTTTATGTTTATTTATTTAATAAAAGAATCAACATGAACATAAATTCTTTGTTTTTTACAAATTCATTTCCAATGTTTTTTCCATGTTAGTTTTCAACATGCATAGTTCTAAAACATGTAATTTTTTTTTCTTACATTTTCCCAAACCAAAAGTGCATCGTCACCCCTAGTTTTATACATTGTCATTTTCTATTCTTGTAGTTAAAGTGTTTGTTTTCCAATTCATGCAACTCAATTTTGCATATCTTATTCTTTGTAAACTATCAAACTATTAAAGTAAAAAACTTTTACATTTCTGGCAAATTTTAAAAAGCTTTATGGTTCAACATTTACAAATAGAATTTCTAACTATATAAATAAATAATTATCAAACCAGTAAAAAAAACTAAAGAGTACCAAAACTTGTTTGTGTGCCACTACATTGGCAGGTTTAATTGTTTAAAAGCATCAACAAACCATCGTTAAAACAGGACCACCGGCGACCAATTTCAGTTACCTCCGGTTGATGAGTTCACAGATCAACGGAGACTTTAAACAGAAATGATAAAACTCACAAATTGTTTCCATAACTTTATACACATCTAAAATACCTTTAAACTGAAAAAGACATTAATTAAACCTTCTGAATTCTTTGATCACATCACAACTGAACTGAACCTACAGATGTGCCATTGTTGTTGGCTGCTGCTTCCTAGACTCGATCACTCCTTTCACAAACGCATCCACGATCTGTTTCTGCGACTCCAATATCAACTCATTACGTTTCATCTCACTCTCCATTCTCATCTTCTCCATCTCCCTCGCCATATCGATCTTCATCTTCTCCATCTTCAAAAACCCATCTCCCAATAACTTAATCGACGACACCACCTCCGATAATCCACCCTTATTCTTCTTTCCCTTGTTCGATTCCTTCCCATTTGCGTTTTGAGATCTTCCTCTAAACATAGTTGGATTCCTCGGGACTTTTACCCACATTCCGCCATTATTAGCATCTTCATCATCATGGACGACGACCTTGCTGAATTTCCTTGGCCTGAGACCCGATCGACCGGATTCTGGTTGAGGGGTGATCAGTGGTTTGTTCCTAGTTCCTCCTCCAATTGAAGAACTTCTATGGTTTTTTGCTTCTCTAATTGGGGCTTCTGCAAGGAATTTGTGACCCTTGTAAATGGTTTCTTCAATTGGGGTTTCTACAAGACCTCCATCTTCATCTTCGTCTTCTTGATTAGACCCATTATTTGGATATGAAGAGTAACGATTTGAAACTTTAGGACCAAAATTTGGGCTTGATTTCATGTTATGTTTGGTGGAACTGGTGGCTAATGTTACCAGATTCTGAACTGCGGAAGGCTTGAATCGAAGTCCACGACCTGGATTCAAACTCTTAGGGTTGTGGATTTCTGAATCGATTTGGAGATTACCAGGTTCGGTGTCATACCCGTTTTCCATAGCTTCCATGGCTTCGAAGTAGAACCAGGAAGAGAAGAATCGCTCGCCGGAGAAGGCGGAAGCACGCTGCTTCTCGGCTCGGTGGCGTTGACGGAGCTTCTCCATCTTGTGGCGGCACTGAGCGGAAGTCTTCGGCGGGGTGACGTCCGGGCAGCTGGTTGTCACTTTCTCAGCCACCGCGTCCCAATCTGGTGTTCGGAGGAACGCGCGGTGGAGCGCGTACCACCGCTCACGGTATGCTTCAATCAGAACCAGTGCCTCGTCGCGCGTCCAGCACGGCGGTGGAAACTTCCGTACAGGTTTCTCTCCGGCGGCGGCAGACATGTCGGTGATCTTCTTCGGGGAGCGTACGTTAGTCAATCACAAGCGCACGTTAGCAACCTAACTAGTGGTGGTGGTCGGCGATTTCACTTTTTGAGTGAACGACATCGGGTGGAAAGTAGTGAGTATTTGCTGTGGTCGGAAGCGGGCTTCCGGTGGCGGCGGAGGAAGTTTAAGGGTAGATCTTTTTGTGGGTGTGCGGATTGTGGGAGTAGTAAATAAATGGGTGGGGGTAACGGTGGATAGGTGGACGGTGGGTGATAATGACGATGGGTTTGAGGTTGAGTGGGTGAAGCTAGAATGCGCCGATCGGTGACGTGCAACCCCACTAGTATAAGTAATTGTCTACCGCCCCACCATAAACCCATAAGCTCACTCAATCAGGCGCGTGAGGGATACATTGATACATGCGCGTAAAGTTGGTGGGTTAGGGTCAAAGTGTTGCATACAATTGGTGTAGGGAGGTGTCTGTTGAAATTGATTTTTTTTTTCAAAAACCAATACCAATGGTTCTTGACTTCTTGTAACACATTTTTTTGGATACTTACATTATTGGAAAGACACGTGATTACATGATGAAATTTTAATGTTATGTAAACGTTTAGGGATAATGACTTAAAAAAGTAATATATTTTTTGATTTGTACATATTTGGTCACTGAGTTTTTTTTCGTCCACATTTACCCCTTCAACTTGTTAAACTGTATACATTCAGTCCTTATGACCGGCTACTCCAGGTTACCCGGTAAAAATGACTTAATAGGGTAATATATTTCTCACTTTGTACACATTTAGTCCTTAATATTTTTGTACACATTTAGTCATTTTTTTTTTTGCAAAATAAGTCATTTTTTTGTACTCATTCAGTACTTATGAATGATTTTTTAGTTTTTTTCTCACGAAATCTTACGTGTGACATTCATTAATGAGGTGTATGGGGCTTTTGATGCTTATATCATCGCGATCTCAACTACTTGGTTGCTTAGGTCATGTGTTCTGAACGTCATAACTTCTTCATATGATCTCGGATTTTAACGATCTTTATATTAATGCGTTTGTATTTTAGTCTACTACAACTTTCATTTAGATTATTCCCATTAAAAAATAATATATTTTTACTTACGATTTTTATATTCATACGCGGTGGCGGATTTAGTATGGTCCCGATGTTGCACCGACAACACCTGTTTTTTCTGTTCGCAGTGGAAAATTTTTCGCTTTATTTTTTACGTTTATACCTATTTTCCATGTATCGGCAACACCTATTTCATCTCGGCAACACCTACTATGTATTACTGCGTCTTCCCCTGTCCATACGTTTTTTATGAATGCATGTATGTATGTTTTTTTATAAAATCGTTAGTAAAAATATATTACATTTTAACGGGAGTAATCTTAATGAAAGTTGTAGTAGACTCAAAAAATGAACACGTGGATAAAGATCTTTAAAATCTGATATCGTATGAAGAAGTTACGATGTTCAAAATACAAGACCTAAGCCAAACCACAAGACTTATGCAACCAAGCAGTCGAGATCGCATTGGACATAAGCATCAACAACCCCAAGCACCTCATCAATGATTGTCTCACGTAAGATGTCGTGAAAAAAACCTAAAGAAATCATTCATAAGTACTGAATGAGTACAAAAAAAGGACTTATTTTGAAACAAAAAAAAATGTTAAGGACTAAATATGTACAAAAATATTAAGGACTAAATGTGTACAAAATGAAAAATATATTACCCTATCAAGACATTTTTCCCGGCTAACCTGGAGTAACAGGTCATAAGGACTGAATGTGTACAGTTTAACAAGTTTAAGGGGTAAATGTGGACAAAAAAAACTCAGTGACCAAATGTGTACAAATCGAATAATATGTTACCTTTTTAAGTCATTATCCCTAACGTCTATAGTTCAAGACCAGCCATGAGCCCGGTCGGTTTTCCTTGTACAACATTTTGCGGTATAGTATGATATGCCGTAAACCATGCACCAATCTCGAAACAGAAGTGTTGTATTTGTTTTGTACGTTACATCTTTACCGTACGATATATAGTACTTTGTGCATTAAAATATTTATTGTGGTGGGTGTGGTAAGATGTGGTATGACATCTATTAGTTTTGTGGGGTGAGACAAAAGATGACGTGACAATAGAAAAGTGTGGTGAATATTATATGACACCCACCAGCCTGAAAGACACTTGATTTGACATGGGTAGGATAACAGAAGAAACTTAGAGTATGATGGAAAAAGTAGATGAGCATATAGCATTAAAGAGATTTATACCAATGTGTGAGAATGAAGAAATTTAAGATATTTTGTATAGTTGGATAGATTGAAAATAAGTATTTTTCACTAAAATGATGTATGTGTACTTTAAAGATCCAAAAACTCTGTGTGCATTACTTAATAACACAAATAAGGGTGATGATTCGAGGAATCATGGGGTTTAGATGAAAAGGTGAGGATATGAAACTTGAGATCAATCATAAAAATATTAATTTAGGATATCTCATGGAGATTATGATTGTACATTTTGATAGGGGTAGCAATTGATGACATGACACGACACGACAAAAATAAACGACATGAAACGAAATTTGGACGAAACTGAAATTCGATTTTGTGTTCGTGTCAAGTACAAAAAACACGACGTCGTGTCGTATCGCGTTCGTGTTCAAAATTCGACAAAAAAATCACACGATTTATCATTTGTCTGTCGTGTTTTTCGTGTTTGTCGTGCTATGTATGATTACGTATTAATTAAATAAACGAATTGTTATTTTATGTTATCTTTGTCGTGTCGTGTCATGTTTGTCGTTTTTTAATCGGTTCGTTTTCGTGTTAGTTAAAAAAACATGACATCGTGTCGTGTCGTGCTCGTGTTACATAAAACATTGTCGTGTCGTGTCATACAAAAACATGACACGATGCCCCGATTTGCCACCCCTACATTTTGATGATGAAATTGTTAAATGTGGAAAAAAGCCTCCATGATTATGAACGGTGTATTGCACTATATTTATATATGGAAATATTACAAAGGGGTCTTATACTATATAAAAGGTATAAAACAACTTATAAATTAACACACGCTCTCAGTTTGAACATGGAGATTACAAATGTTTAAACTGCTCCGAAAGTCTAAAACTAATTAAGTAAGAAGACCATTTGTAAATATACAACACATGCAAGACACACACATGTCTAATGGAAACACACTCTTTAACAAAATGTAAAATATTTCTGCATGCTTGCTACGTTAATGTTGTAGAGAGTTAGAGGATAAATACATATCACTCACATTATCGCAAAACACAAACATAAGTTTAGATAATGGACAAGATAACTCGAGAAGAATATTCTGAAGCCACGCTTCTTCAACAACAACATTGACCACCCTACGATATTCAGCCTCAATCGAGGATCGAGAAACAACATGTTGACAATTGAAAGACCAAGAAACGAGATTATCACCAAGATAAACATGGAACCTAGAGGTAAACTGACATGTGTGAGGACAATTGGTCGAATCAGTATCAGAGTAAGAAACCAAGTAATCGACAGAGGATAGTTAGATAGACAAACCATAAGACAACATACTGTTGGATATAGTGTCTAAGTCCATAACTTTATTTGGTATGTACTTGACCCGATCCGGCATGGTCCATTTGGGTTGCATGGCATTGCAATACTTGGATAGACTAAATGAGAGAATAAGGCACTTATGATTATTAATATATTATAAGTTCTAATATATTAATAATAGTATTATTTAATTAGTATTGATCAAGTATTAATCTAGTATTAATTTGGTGATCAAAGTGAGACTAATTAAATATATAAGGTTGATTATGACAATCATCAATTCTTTTATGGTGGATTAATGATCCATGGTTTATGGGTTTGGTTATAACCATATGGAGCTCCATGGATAGTCCATGGGAGTTACAAACCCATGGGTCATGAGAAATCAAGAGTCATGACAATTAAGGGCATTCATGTGTAAACCCTAATTGTGACAACACTATAAAAGGAACCCTATGGCTAGCAAAATGGTGACCTAGTGTTACTAGAGAGGGCATAACCGATTTTGAGGCTAAGTGACATTCTCTCAAGTTATTCCAAGTCTTGTGGTGTTGTGTGAAGCATTTGAGGCACAACATTTGGGGTGCTAGGCTCACAAAGTCTTGAAGGAATCCAAGCAACAACAAGGTATGTATTTCTACTAGTTTTTATGTTTTATGTAATCCCCATGCCATGCTAGTTAGGAAATAACCTTGAAAAAGAAATTTGCATGTATATAGAGAAAACATAGATTCAAGGTTATTAGGGTTGCATGTACACTTAGGAAGTGTTAGAATGCTTAAAAACCCATCAGTGGTATCAGAGCCTAGGATTGTTTTCTGTATACTTGATGCAAAACTGCTTAAAAATCGAAAATTCTGCATTCTGACGACTGGACTCGCCGAGTCCATGGGGAGGACTCGCCGAGTCCATGAACAAATTCATTCTACTCGCCGAGTAGAATAATGCACTCGGCGAGTAGGAGCGTGCTGGGCAGTTTTTTCGAGTTTTGTTGCTGGAAATGGATTAAGATCATTATCCCAATCTGTTTTGGACTTGTAAAATCTGTTTTTCAAAATGATAATGATTATGTTAACCCATTTTACATGACTTTTATCAATTTTCAAGTATTGTATATAGTTATATGATTTCTTGAAATTGCTTGACATGAATTTGTATTCTTATGAGTTTTTAGAAGATCATAGGAATTATATGTAACCTCCATGTATGTTTAATTCATGATCTTAATGGAAATGATGGTGTCCATAACTTGTCCTCAAGTTATGGATAACCAAGAGTCACTTCTTTTAATTATGATTAAAGAACTAAAGAGGTTTCATAAAATGAAGAGTCTTCATTTTTATGAATCATTAAAACTCATAAGTTACAAATTGAAGAGACTTGGAATAGTTTCAAATCTTGCCCTCAAGTTTTGGAATTTGAAAAGTCTTACACTTTAATACTTTAATTCCAAATTAAACCTTAGATTTTTAAAAAGTTTAAAAAGCAACACTTATACTATTATTATAATTTTATTATATAGATATGTATAAGAATATGTCATTCTTACCGTTAGTAGGCCTCATTCACGAAGCCGGTCTATAAGGGGGGTATAAGGTTGTTGCCTATAAAATGGTGACTTAATGGGTGTCCACTCTCACCCACCGCTTCCTTGATCGGTGGAGGGTCGTTAGCCGAACGGGTAGGATACGACTTTAAATACTCGTTAAAAGTATAATGAATTATAAAGTAACTATACATTACAAATTCCCAATCTTAGTTACTTTAGGAAAATGTGAAATTGGTGCTAGTCCATAAAATTACACTTTGTACCTTACCAAGTCGTTAGTGGAGCGTGTGTGGTTAACCGACACACTAACATGGACTAGTAAGAGTGGCAAAGGGTAACTTGACCTTATTATAGATCGGTGGAGCGTGTGTGGTTAACCGGCACATCGATTAGGTAATATTGTTGAGGTTACCAAGTCAATTTGTATGGTTATTCACACCTTGTTTGTGATCCTCGGCATCCCAGTCACAAACTTGAGAGGGCACAATCGAGATTCAAACATGCCATTGAAAAGTTCAATGTATCTCAAAAGATCTAGGAGTTTCAAAACCAATAAAACCTAATAATAAAATATTTCGTTCTTATGGTGGAAATTGGTAAATCGTCATTTACCTACCTTCAAATATTTTATAGTATGGATTACGGCATCCCTCTTCCAACTATAAATAGTTTGTTGGGTCCTAGCCTTAATATTTCATTTGGGTGAATTATTAAGGATTCCTAATCTAATGAAACTTGTCTTTCTTTCCTTTCAGATGTCTTCCAACAATGCTTCTGGCTCAAACCCAACAGGCTCCTTTTCCCTTATGAACTTGTGTGGTAAGGTCATCTTTGATGGATCCAATTTCAATGAGTGGATCAGAAACATCAGAATGATTACCCGCTATGAGGACAAAGAATATGTCCTCGATAAGGAGCTTAAGGTTGTGAATGAAGCCACTGCTACTCCTGAAGAGTTTGCGGAGTTTGTTGCACATGAAAAGGATGCTACTAAAGTAGCATGCATCATGATGGCCACCATGACTCCTGAACTTCAAAAATCCTATGAAGATTTCTACCCCTATGAGATGCACCTGGATCTGATGGAAAGGTACCATCAGAGCGCGCGTCAGGAGAGGTATGAAATCATCTCCTCCATGATAACCGCAAGGATGAAGGATGGTGAACCCATCACCGGTCACTTGCAGAAGATGCAAAGGTTCGTTGACCGGTTGCTGAAGCTAAATGTTGACTTTCCTGAGGAAATGGCGATTGACATCATTCTCCATTCCTTACCTCCAAGTTATGATCAGTTTCGTATGACTTATCATATGAACAAGGAGGAAGTCACACTTAGCAAACTTCAAGGACTCTTAAGGACATCTGAAAATGGCCTTAAGGGTAAAGCGGTTGCTACTTCTATTCCTTCAACAGCCCCTGTTCTGGCTATTGGGCAGGGAAAAGGTAAGAAGAGGAAAAGCCCTTCGAAGGGTACCAAGGGTAAGACTCTTGATGGTTCCTCTTCAAGTGGGACAAAGAAAGGTCCCATTACTCCTTCTTCAAACCCAAAGGAAGCACAGTGCTTCTATTGCCAGGATAAGGGACACTTCAAGCGAAGCTGCCCCAAATATCTGCAAGATCTAAAGGATGGGAAGGTTAAACCCACCCATGCAGGTATTTACACAATATTGTCTAACAACTCATCTAATGCTAATTCTTGGGTGCTTGATACAGGGTGTGGTATTCATATTTGTACTGATTTGCAGGCACTAAGAAGAAGTGAGCAAGTGGAGCACGGGAAGATAAACTTAGTCATGGGCAACAGGAAAGCATCACCTGTTACCAAGATAGGAGTTTATTCTTTATTGATTAATAATGGGTTAATGTTAGATTTGAATAAGTGTTGTTACTCGCCCGAAATGGCGAGAAATATTATTTCTTTTCATGGCTTGTACAAACAAGGTTTTTCATTTTCATTTGATAATAAAAATGGTGCTATTAATGTTTATTACAATGATGTACTTTACTTTAAAGCATTACCTTGTGATGGTGTATATGAAGCTGTGAATGTTGTAGACAATCTAGGAAATAATGTGTTGTATATTGATTCTTCAGATAGCTTGGAGAAAGCATCCTTGTGGCATTGTCGTCTTGGACATGTTAACAAGAAGCGCATAGGCCAACTCCAAAAGGCTGGAGTCTTGGAATCATTTGACCACAAGTCAGATGATAGTTGCGAGTCTTGTTTACTTGGAAAAATGACAAAGTCACCCTTCACAGGTACTTGTGATAGGGGTGAAGGTTTGTTGGACCTTGTACACACGGATGTGTGTGGGCCCTTCAGAGTTGCTACAAGGGATGCTAATCGCTATTATGTGACTTTTACTGATGATTACAGTAGATATGGATATATTTACTTAATCAAGCATAAGTCAGAAACCTTTGAAAAGTTCAAAGAGTTTAAGCAGGAAGTGGAGAATCAATTGGGCAGGAACATCAAGATGCTCCGATCCGATCGGGGAGGAGAGTATCTTAGCATTGAGTTCCTTGACTATCTTAAGGAATGTGGGATTGTCTCACAATTGACACCTCCCAGAACACCACAGTTGAATGGTGTAGCTGAGAGGCGCAATCGAACCTTGCTGGATATGGTTCGTTCCATGATGAGTCGAGCTTCGTTACCAATCTCTTTCTGGGGGTATGCCTTAGAGACTGCCGCCCATATCCTTAATCTAGTCCCTACTAAAAAGGTTGCCAAAACACCTCACGAGATGTGGACTGGGAAAGTTCCCAATTTGGACCACATCAAAATTTGGGGTTGTGAAGCTTTCGTGAGGCGTGAGACTCATGATAAACTTGAACCTCGAAGTGAGAGGTGTATTTTCATCGGCTACCCACAGAGATCCTTTGGTTACCTCTTCTACAGACCCAGTGATAATGTGGTTTTTGTAGAAAGAAGAGGAGTCTTTCGTGAGAGAGAATTCATAAGCCAAGGGGACAGTGGGAGGCAAATTGACCTTGAAGAGCTTCAAGAGTCAAGCGGTGAAGGAACCTCAAATGCTATCGACCAACCTGAGGAGGAAACTCCTGTTGATCCGATAGGTGAGTCTGTACCTCCAAGACGTTCCACTAGGGTGAGGAACACACCTGATTTTTATTATGGTTATCACATCACCACTGAAGGTGATACATTTATTAGTGATAGTACACTAATAGATTTGGATGAACCTAATAATTACAGGGAAGCAATGGCAGGCCCTGAGTCTGCTAAATGGAAGGAGGCTATGGACAGCGAGATTCAGTCCATGTATGACAATCGAGTTTGGAACTTGGTTGACAATGTACCAGGTCGTAAGACAGTTGGGTGCAAATGGATCTTCAAGAAGAAGATCGACATGGATGGGAAGATACATACTTACAAAGCGCGACTGGTTGCGAAGGGCTTTACTCAAACTCCGGGAGTTGACTATGATGAGACCTTCTCACCAGTAGCTAAGATTAAGTCTATTAGAGTATTGTTAGCCATAGCTGCATTTCATGATTATGAAATATGGCAAATGGATGTCAAAACCGCTTTCCTTAATGGAAAGTTGGCTGAGGATGTTTACATGGCTCAACCAGAGGGTTTTGTCGATACAAGATACCCTAATAGAGTGTGTAAGCTTGATAAATCCATTTATGGATTGAAACAAGCATCTCGCAGATGGAATCTTTGCTTTGATGAGAAAGTCAAAGAGTTTGGCTTTTCTAGGAGTGAGGATGAGTCTTGTGTGTATGTCAGGGCTAGTGGGAGCATAGTTAGCTTCTTGGTGTTGTATGTGGATGACATACTTCTCATAGGAAACGACATCCCAACCTTGCAGGAGGTTAAGTCCTGGCTTGGGAAGTGTTTCGCTATGAAGGACCTTGGGGAAGATGCCTATATCCTAGGGATAAGGATATTGAGAGATAGGAGTAAGAGACTAATTGGACTTAGTCAAAGTACTTATGTGGATAAGGTACTGAAGAGGTTCAGTATGCAAGATTCCAAGAAAGGAGAATTACCAATCCAGAGTAATGCCAAGCTGAGTAAGACTCAGAGTCCGAGTACAGAGGCTGAGATAGCTGAGATGAGTCAAATACCATATGCTTCCGCTGTGGGCTCGATCATGTATGCTATGACTTGTACTCGCCCTGATGTGGCTTTTGCTTTGAGCATGGTCAGTAGATATCAAGGGAACCCTGGCAAGGCACACTGGACAGCGGTAAAGAACATTCTCAAGTATCTGCGGAGGACTAAGGATTGGGTCCTTACCCTCGGAGGCAGTGATGACTTGAGAGTGGAAGGATATAGCGATGCTAGCTTCCAGACTGATAGGGATAATTTCCGTTCTCAGTCAGGCTGGGTCTTTATCCTAAATGGAGGAGCAATTACTTGGAAAAGTTCCAAGCAGGAGACAGTAGCTGATTCTACTTGTGAATCAGAGTACATAGCAGCAAGTGAAGCAGCTAAGGAGGCGATATGGCTAAAGAACTTCATCGGAGACCTTGGAGTTGTACCAGCTATAAAGGAGCCAATGGAAATTTTCTGTGACAATGAAAGTGCGGTTGCTTTGGCTAAGGAACCGAGAGATCACGGGAGATCTAGGCACATTGACAGAAAATACCATTTCATCAGACATCGAATAGAAGAAGGACTCCTCGTGGCTAAGAGGGTATCATCAGATGAGAACCCGGCAGATCCCCTCACGAAGGGACTGAGCAGGGTTAAGCATTTACAGCATGCGAGGCGCATTGGGCTGAAGGATGATATTAGTTTCAATAATTAGATTCCTGAAACTTGTAAAATGTAATTGACATTTGATGATAAATAAAAGTTGTTATTTATTTATGAGTAAGGTGTTACTATCTTGTGTTGATTGTTTATTATGTTTCAATTTTGCATGTTTTTACTTCCAGAATAATTATGTTATTATTCAAACCATCCACAGTCAGTCAAACTTTGGAAGTAAGTATTGATTTAAGACTGTCATGAATTTGGCTTGTATGATTTGTCTAAAAGTGCTTTGGACAATGCAATGGTTGCTACAACATTCATGAGTACTCATAAGGGCTGAGTATTGGATCCAACCCACGCTCACTTGCATCACTTCATGGAATTTATCTCGAGTGATCGTGAGACGGTAATATCATATAAATCTTCAAACCTAGAGATATGAGTTGTTGACTATGAGTTGGTTATTCATTGATTGCACGAAAACGCATTGGTAACTCGATGTCATAAAACGTGCCTTTGTGAATAATTCAACAAGTAGTTAGTACAAGCATATCAGTCGAAGTTTATCTGTTCCTTCTAGAAATAGAAGCGATATCTGGGCTCCTCGATGATTTGGTTTTGACCTATGTACCGGGCCCGGTCAGAACCTAATTGATGTGTTCAATTTAGTTCTATGTCGAAACAAATCAGAGATCGAGAAACAAATGCTGGACAATAAGTAAGACCATGTTCCATGTGTTTGTCCGGCTGATATCATGAGAACAGAGGATTATATGATCACTTATCTTAAATGGCGTATCATCATCATCTCAGTTCCGAGAGACTTTGAAAGAGCTACGATTGCTAGTCGGATTTTGAAGTCATATTTGCAAATATAGTTATTAGACTTATCCAAGTGGGAGACTGTTGGATATAGTGTCTAAGTCCATAACTTTATTTGGTATGTACTTGACCCGACTCGGCATGATCCATTTGGGTTGCATGGCATTGCAATACTTGGATAGACTAAATGAGAGAATAAGGCACTTATGATTATTAATATATTATAAGTTCTAATATATTAATAATAGTATTATTTAATTAGTATTGATCAAGTATTAATCTAGTATTAATTTGGTGATCAAAGTGAGACTAATTAAATATATAGGGTTGATTATGACAATCATCAATTCTTTTATGGTGGATTAATGATCCATGGTTTATGGGTTTGGTTATAACCATATGGAGCTCCATGGATAGTCCATGGGAGTTACAAACCCATGGGTCATGAGAAATCAAGAGTCATGACAATTAAGGGCATTCATGTGTAAACCCTAATTGTGACAACACTATAAAAGGAACCCTATGGCTAGCAAAATGGTGACCTAGTGTTACTAGAGAGGGCATAACCGATTTTGAGGCTAAGTGACATTCTCTCAAGTTATTCCAAGTCTTGTGGTGTTGTGTGAAGCATTTGAGGCACAACATTTGGGGTGCTAGGCTCACAAAGTCTTGAAGGAATCCAAGCAACAACAAGGTATGTATTTCTACTAGTTTTTATGTTTTATGTAATCCCCATGCCATGCTAGTTAGGAAATAACCTTGAAAAAGAAATTTGCATGTATATAGAGAAAACATAGATTCAAGGTTATTAGGGTTGCATGTACACTTAGGAAGTGTTAGAATGCTTAAAAACCCATCACATACTTGGAGATAATGAAGGATGTGTTTAAGAGCAATGAGGTAGGGTTCATACGGATCATGCATAAATAAGCAAATATGTTAAACAACATTGGCAATATTAGGACGAGTGACCTTGAGATCTTTCAAAGCACCGACAAGGCTTTGGTAGAGAGTAGGATCAGAGACAGGAGTACCATCAGGATTGCAGACGGACATCTCTGCACAAGAGAGAATTTCCTTGGCAAAGGAAGTTTAAGATAAGAAGAGGCATGTAGCGGTCTAAGAGACAACAATCCCAAGAAAAAAGGAAAGATGGCCCAAGTCGGACATGGGAAATTTAGAAGATCAGTGATAAATAATGCAAGTGATCAGAGCGAAAGAAGAGGCAGTGATGATGACATCATCAACATATAGGAGAATGAAGATGTGGTCGGATTCAGAGTGATAAGTGAATAGAGAACAGTCAGAGTGACTGCTTGTAAAACCAAGAGAGGTGATGAATACAACAAACCGTTGGTGCCATGTTCTCGGTGCCTGCTTAAGGCCATAGAGAGCCTTACGAAGACGAAAAACATGATGAGGAAAAGTAGGTTGAACATAGTCGGGAGGTTGTTTCATGTAAACTTCCTCAGAAAAGTTACAATGAAGGAACACATTTTTGAAATCTAGTTGATGTATGGACCAATTTTTAGATATCACGATGCGAAGAACGGTACGAATTGTGGTAGGTTTGACAACAGGACTGAAGGTGTCATCAAGATCAAGATTAGGGAGTTAAGAGAAGCCTTAAGAAACAAAACATCCTTTATAGCGATCAACGTTGCCTTTGTTGTCAACTTGTGATGGTATAGCCATCGATAACCAATAATATTGTCATGTGGAGGAGGATGCACAAGATCCAAGTGTGATTAGACGTGAGAGCATACATTTCAGAGTCCATAGTAGATTTTGTTGGGTTTTATGTACTCTAACATCCCTATGGTGCTCATACAACCCTAATGCTTTGGATCTAAGTTTTCTCTAATTATACATGAAATATTGTTTTTCCAAAGCAAGAAACCTAAACTAGCATACAACTTGATATATGAATCATAAAAACTAGTTAGAATATTACCTCTTGTTGTGGCTTGTTTGTATGTGGCATTTAAGATCTTAACACCCCAAGTGTGATGCATCAAATGTTTCACAACACACCAAGAAAAAAATGAGGCTTGTGAGAGAGGTTATGAACCACCAAAATCGGCGAGGGCTCTCTTAAAATACTAGTGTGTCAATTTTGGCTAAGGGGTTACATATATATATATATATATATATATATATATATATATATATATATATATATATATATATATATATATATAGTGTAGAATTCCAAGGGTCACTTGTAAACCCTAATTCATACACTTAGCTTATGATCCAATAATTCATATGGACTAACTCTTTATGGATTCTCACATAAACTTAGCCCATCATTGATCAATAGCCTAAACCATATGTATCACTGATTTACATAATCAGTCCCCGTATATTTAATCAGTCTCTTTTGATCACTAAATTAATTTCAAATTAATTCTTGATCAATACTAATTAAATAATATAATTTCTCAATTAATATGTTATTCTTATAATATATTAATTAAGCACAAATAACATCTTTCTCAAATATCCATCCTATCAAATTGTTCCAGTGAATTGCAACCCAAATGGACCATGCTACTTTCGGGTCAAGTACATACCAATTATAGTTATATGCTTAGACACCTAATCTAATAGTCTCCAACTTGGATAAGTCTAATAACTATAACTGCAAGTACGACTTAAAAAACCGACCAGCAATCATAGCTCTCAAAAGCCGTTGTCGAACTCTGACGCGTCCATTAGATAAGGGATCATATATTCCTCCATTCTACAAGATATCCTATGAACCGAGACATGGATTATAATCATTCTCTCTGTTCATGTGTTGTTTCCCGATTTCCGATTTATGACGACTGACAACAGACTACAATTGAATACATCAATTTAGTCCAGGCTTGGCCAAGCGCTTAGGGTGTCATCATTAAATCATCGAGGGGCCCACAAATATCGCTTTTATCCCGCATTGGGTAAAAGGAACGGATAAACTTTGACTCATATGTTTGCTCTATTTACTCATCAAATCACGCACAACAATACATGTTATAACACCAAGTTACTGGTGCGTTTTCATATCATCAATATGCAAATGACTTGTAAACTACAACTCACATGTCTTGGTTTCAAGAATATAAGATATTATCGTCTCATGATCACTCGTGATAAAATCCATGAAGTGATTCAAATGAGCGTGGGTTTGATCTAATACTCAAATCTTATTACAAGAGTACTCATGAACACTGCAGCAAACTTGTGCTATGTCTAAAACCTTAGACTATCTACAGTCAGATCCATGACAGTCTTACCTCATTACTTACTTCCAAAGTATGATTGACTGTGGATGTTTGAATAACCTGGTTATTCGGGAAGTAAAACATGCAAAGTGAAACACAAGAATAATCGAATCCAATATGGTCTCAAAACTTTTGAATATAAATAAAACACCTTTTATTTAATCACCATATTGATTACATATTATTCATTGTATAATGTTTCGATTAATCAACTTAATACTTGAATTAAAATAATAGTTATCCCATGCTCCAAGCATGCACACTATGTTTACCTATGGTCATTTCTTTGTGAAATAGATCAATTGTAAACATTTCCAATGACACTCATTTCACAATTCCAAATCCTTATCGTAAGTGTAAGAATACAAAGTTATTGCCACTATTAGAATGTATTAGATTCTAAACTATCATGCAATGATCCTTTTGTAATGTCGAGGTACCAAAGTCACAGAGACTTTGCTTATGATATTACAAAGTATTCCATTGGGGATTGTTACATGACAATTCCATAGATTCGAAGTCTCAAATTCAAAGTACATTCCTTTGAACATCCTTATTGCATAAAAGTTTCTAACTTACACATAGATTCTTAATATCCATCTCTCATTATGGAAACATTTCCATATTTGCCATATGACAACTCATTATTAATAGAATCCTGTCTATTCATAATAATGTCAATATGGTCCATCCATTACTATACTTCCAACTGTTCATAAGCAACCAATCTTTGGCGAATCTTGGATTGTCCTTAACAGTTGTTTAACTACTTTGGTCATATACGGTTCTAGTCCATTTTCCCTCTTAATGCCCTATGCATTTGGAAAATTAGAACATGTGAATATTATAGCATATGTAATTGATCCTATACCCGAAGCATATGGGATACGATTCATAATGCCTTACATAAAGACATGATACTTTACCAATCTCTTGCTATAACATTTCCATATATAGAATTTTCTTATGTTGAATCATTTCATCATAACATTCATATATGTTCATGACTAAGTTTGATTAATACTTCAATCTAAGCTTTTAGATTTGAAATAAAGTATAAGTTCCTCTCCCTTAATTATAGAAAAACAATTTTTTCAAACCGTGCAACTTTGAAAACCTTTTGTTTTCTATAATTAGCATTGCTAACTCGCAATACTTAACGTAATAATTGTGCTCCCACTAGCATAATAATTACATTCTTACAAGCATAACACTTATGCGCCCACTAGCTTTGACATGTACCTAGATATCAGCTGGACCTCAAGAAATCTTTCTTACCAAAGTTCAGATTTCTGATACAAGATGCTTCGATAAAACTTTATCTTGGCTTCTCAAACTCATACACCTTTCCTTAGATAGCTCATTTGTGTGTCTAAACTACTTCAGAACTTACAACAATAAGGCCCGAATGTTTAAACTATTTGCCATTTCTCACAATTCGAACTATGAAGAGGGATGCCGTAATCATAATCGAATTTGAGAATGCAATTAACACAACTGCTATCTCTTTAAATCTACTTAGTGAAAGTGTTTCCTCATAATCATTTTCATGAAGCGGAGAGAAACCTTTGCCACTTAGATTTTATGGTGTATGTGTTCCTGTCCATGTGAATTTGTCATAACCATAATCACAAGACAAGGTTTGTGACAAATCCAAACTCATATGGACTGTACTAGTTCAATCTTAATTTCCTAACATCTAGTAGCACAAGGGTCCTACCATTTCTTCTATATTGTTGAGCAGCTCACCTATACAAATCAATGTACTATCCATTGATCAAGGTGCTTTGCCTTATTCATTCAAATGAGAACTCATAGAAATTACATGCATAGTCAAACTAATTGGAAAAGGCACAGAAACAAGCATATGCCAACGCGATAGGTTAACAAACTCAATTCGCGTGTTAGTGATAAATAATAGGTTTATTATTGATTAGTACTTGAACCTTTTCAAGATCTTTTAAGACTCCCACTGACCTCTTGACATATAAGATTCTCTTGTCAATAAACACTCCTTGACAAACAAATATTCAAGAGTTAGTGCAGATTCTTATCAAGAATGACACTTCATATAATTGGTCTTAGTTGGTCTTTGCCTTATCCAAAACACCACAACTACCAATTTCAAATATGAAAGAATATGAAACATTTCTATTCCACATTTCATGAGGTATTCTAAACCTTCTTAAGATATGTCACTCAAGTTGTAATCTTGGAGTATGACTCTAAGACCCTATTTTGGAACGAAGTATGACTCACCTTAATTGATTTAACCATTTCAACAATTCCCGATTCCTCTTCTTAGCCATACAAGTGCACTAAGGTATCCTTAGAGGATCAATTATGATATGGTTCCATAATCACTAAGATGATCATAAAACACGATACTCAAGTACTCTCCTTTCCTTTCAGATTGGAGAAATTTTTATCTTTCTGCCTAATTGATTCTTCTTATTCGTTCTGCTATACATTGAAACTTTTTCAATGATTCAAAATTATACTTAATCTTGTAAGCATAATCATATTCACTAATCTTTTAGTAAATCATGACGAATAGTCTTATTGTTCTTTATGGTGGACCTGACCAGTGCACAACCAAGTGTACCCGATCCCCTAGTCCTTCACTTGACTCACATATACATGAGAACAAGGAATTAGTCTTAATTTCCTAAAAACAAAAGTTCTCACTCATCCTACAATACAAGTTGCATGATTCCAAGTTTCTGTCCAATTGAAACTTGGTGATGAGAATATTTCCTTATTTGGTAAATTTAGACATTGCCACAAACGAAAGAATCAAATCCATTTTCTAATATTGCTAAAATTAGGAACATACAAACATCAATTTTACACAAATGCTGTTGCAAGGAAATATAAATAAGACAAAATTAATTTTTTCTTTATTTATAAAATGTGCGGAAAAACTTGTCCTTACAATGCAAGTACATATGAAAACTATGTTATTACATATTCCTAAGCAATCTCTCATAACTCCTGAGTAGCATCTTAAAAATCTGACCATCGAACCATGCGATCGAAATCCATCTCTTCGCGACCAGACTCAGCTTTCCTTTAAGCTTCCTTTCTTTTCTTCGATCCTACTGTTGGTTTTTGAGCAAACTAACACTCCTAAGGTGTTCATGCAACCCTAGAAACCTTGGATCTATGTTTGTCTAAAATACATGCAAAATAATTTTCCAAGGTTCATAACCTATCTAGCATACATGGGGTACTTTTAAACATAAAAGATACTAGAAGAATTACATAACTTTGTTAGTGAGTTGATTCCTTGAGAGTTTGAGAGCCAAGCACCAATAATGTGAATGCCTCAAATGGAAATCACAAATCACCACAAACTTGGAAAACTTATGAGAAAGTATCCAATCACTCTAGAAATTCGGCCACTCTTATGCACACACACATAGTGTCTTCTCAAGCACCATAAGCCTCTTTATATAGTGTAGATGATTAGGGTTATGAACCATGCAAACCCTAATAACCCATGTCTTTTCCTATTCCAAGGATCCATGGGTTAAAAGCTCCATGGATCATCCATGGACTTCCATTCAAGCTTAGCCCATTCCCTAATGAGTGTTAGCCCACACTATATAAGTACAATAGCCCATTATTTAATTAGTCACCTTATGATCACTAAATTAATTCATAATTAATTTAAGATCAATACTAATTAAATAATACAATTTCATATTAATATATTATAACTTATAATATATTAGTAGGCCGTAAATATACTCTTCTCATAATGTTATCCACATAAATAGTTTGGGTGAAGTGCAACCCAAATGGACCATGCCGGGTCGGGTCAAGTATATACCAAATAAGTTATGGACTTAGACACCTTATCCAACACCTACAACACATCAAAATGCAATCTTATCACATCATGTATTAAGAATCTATAAATAGGAACTTAATAGAGTTAGATAGTGGACTTACCTGAAGCAAAGTCATACATTTTGACTTTACCATCCTTGTGGTTCTTCAGGTAGATACGGCAGCTTCGCATCCAATGCCCCTTCTCTTGGCAATAGAAACAAACAGACCTTTTCGGAATGGCACACGGGACAATCTCAGACTTAGCTTTCTATTTACCATCTGGTCAAACGGTTTGACCTTGGACGATCCCTTTCCATTGGGAAGAGAAAGCTTTTCTGGACTTCCAATGTTTCCATTGTCAATGTCCATGGAAGTATGAGAAGTAGATCTTCCAATCAAATTTTCTTTATCAGTGCTCCAAATCATTACTGATTCGGCAGCAATTAGCAAATATGCAAGATCGATAAGGGTCACGTCGTGATCTGTCATATGGTAATCTCTAATGAACTCACTATATGACTTAGGAAGTGATTGAAGAACCAAGTCAACAGCCAACCTCCTCGAGAAAACGACACCTAACATTCCCAGCTTGTCAATGTGTAACCTCATCTCCAAGACGTGTGCACACATAGACTTTCCATCTTTGTGTTTACTAGCCAATAGGGCTTGAGTGATCTTGAATTTTTCAAGTCGACGAACTGTGGGTCAGGGATAATTATTGGAGGATGTGGAGGAAGAGAAGTTCCACTACAACACGAAGAAGGGATCAATCTTTCACCTCGATCGTCTTGTGGAATATCATCTTTATAAGGAAAGCTTTTTCCAAAAGATTTGGGAAGACCATAGTTGTCTGAACTAGACATCTGCAAGGGAGAAATTCAAGTTAGTTGATTTAAGTCCTTAATATAACACCCAAAATGAAATATTAGGGCTAGGACCCAACACAATATTCTACAATTCGGAAGAGGGATGTCGTAATCCAATCGTAAAATATTTGAAGGTAGGTAAATGACGATTTACCAATTTCCACCATGAAAAACAAAAATGAATATTAGGTTTTAAATGAATTGAAATTCCTAGATTCTTTTGAGATTCATTGAACTTTTCAATGGAATGTTTAATCTCTATTATCCCCTTCAAGTTTGTGATTGGGATACCGAGGATCACAAACAAGGTGTGAATAACCATGCAAATTAGCTTGGTACTCTCGATGTCATTAATCACTTAATTAATGTGCCGGTTAACCACACACGCTCCATTGATCAATGATAATTTACGAGAAACCCATTGCCATCCTTCATTAGTCCACATTAGTGTGCCAGTTAACCACACACGCTCCACTAGCTGACCAATAAGGTGCAATGTGCAATTTCGTGGGTTAACATCAAATTCACATTTTTCCTAAAGTAACTAAGATTGAGAATTTATAAAGTGTTTAGTTACTTTGTATTTCATTATACTTTTAATGAGGATTTAAGTGTCCTGTAAAATCCGTTCGGCTAACGACCCTCCACTGGTCAAGGGTGCGGTGGGTAAGAATGGATACCCAATGTCGGTCATTTTACAGACCGCTTCCTTAAACACCCCTTATAAACCAGCTTCGTGAATGAGGCTTACTAACTGTAAGACTGACTTTTTACTTATACATATATAATATATTAAACTTTTAATTTTATATAGTATAAGGGTGTAGTTTAAACTTTTAAAATACTAGGTGGTTTAATCTATTAATTAAACTAGACTTTTAATTTAATTAAACTCAAACCATATAATTATGGATTTATTAATAATCTTTTAATTAATCTTTTAATTAATTATCAACAAAGCCATAATTAAACTTTTAAGTCTAAATTTAAGTTATGAAGCCAAAAGGTTTAGAATTTAATATTTCACAATTAAAATTTTAATCAAATTTTAAATTCCAAAACTTGAGGGCAAGTTTTGTAACCTTTCAAGACTCTTGAATTCCATAACTTAAGGAGTTAATTTGTTTCATGAATGAGATTTTTCAAGTTCCATAACTTGAGAACATGTTATGAAACTCTTCAAGAAAATTTAGATCAATTTAACTAATATTTTTTGTAACTCCTTAAAAAAACTTTTTGAGTTCCAAAACTTGATGACAAGTTTTGTAACTCTTCAAAACATTTAGATCAAATTTTAAACTAATAAAATAATCATAATTTTATCTTTACCAATTTGACCTAATCAAGTTCATATAGCAAGACAATTCAAATAAGAAATTACAAATAATTAAGCTTATCATATAAACTAACAATAATCTTGAAATTTTGACAATTATCTTTTAACTGGATGAGGATAATCATTACCTTATCATAAAAACGATTTTTTATAAGTCAAAACAGTTTATGGTAATGATCATAATCCAAAAACTGGCCAAAAACTCAAAAAATCTGCCAACAGACTACCCAACTCGTCGAGTCAGGCTATGGACTCGTCGAGTTCATCTCCATATGATCCAACTCATCGAGTCCACTCATGGGACTCGTCGAGTCCAGCAGTCAGATAGAATTTTTCCAATTAATTCAACTTTGAACAATTAACCAATGCATCTATATAACAGAAAACACTCATGTCTCTGATACCACTGTTGGGTTTTATGTACTCTAACATCCCTATGGTGCATATACAACCCTAATGCTTTGGATCTAAGTTTTCTCTAATTATACAAGCAATATTGTTTTTCCAAAGCAAGAAACCTAAACTAGCATACAAATTGATATATGAATCATAAAAACTAGTTAGAAGATTACCTCTTGTTGTGGCTTGTTTGTATTTGGCCTTTAAGAGCTTAGCACCCCAAGTGTGATGCCTCAAATGTTTCACAACACACCAAGAACAAAAGGAGGCTTGTGAGAGAGGTTATGAACCACCAAAATCGGCTAGGGTTCTCTTAGAATACTAGTGTGTCGATTTTGGCTAAGGGGTTACATATATATAGTGTAGAATTCCAAGGGTCGCTTGTAAACCCTAATTCATACACTTAGCTTATGATCCAATAATTCATATGGACCAACTCTTTATGGATTCTCACATAAACTTAGCCCATCATAGATCAATAGCCCAAACCATATGTATCACTAATTTATATAATCAGTCCCCGTATATTTAATTAGTCTCTTTTGATCACTAAAGTAATTCCAAATTAATTCTTGTTCAATATAAATTAAATAATATGATTTATCAATTAATATATTATTCTTATTGAAACATCCCAAAAATCATGACCAAAAATTTCATTTTTAAAACATTACTTGAACCATATTTGTCAATCCATAACATAAATCATCACATAAGATTAGAGTGTTAATTCAAAACATATTCTTATTATCAGAGTAAAACATCCCAGGCTGACTAAATAATGGTGTGTGCCATGCGATCACCCCGAGCTCCTCCCTCCGCTACCGGAAGTACCTGAAACCAAAACTGAAAACCGTACGCACGAAGCTTAGTGAGTTCCCCAACCTACCACATACCATACACATAATCACATACTGGGCCTCGCCCCTGCTGCATCGGGACTAGCCCGGCATCGGACTCGCTCCGGCATCGGGCCCCGCCCGGCATCAAGCCTCGCCTGGCATCGAGCCCCGCTCGGTATACAGATCTGTCTCACTTAGGCCTCGCCTGTCTCTGGGCCTCGCCCGCTAAACATATACAAACATATAACATATCGCATAACACATAAACTATAGTACTCTACTGCATTACTTATCTAAGGCCTCGCCTGTCTTGGGCCCCACCCCTGTCTACTACCAATGAGTCGTGGAACCCCGTCCACACTCCTGCTGATAATGAGATACGGCCCCTTGCCCACACTCACTCTTTCCCTAACTCGGGCCTCGCCCCTACTCTGCTACTACTGAGATACGGAACCCCGTCCATACTCTGCTGATGGTAAGATACGGGACCTCGCCCACACTCACCTCCCTACCAGGCACATACAAGTATCACACAGACAACGAGTATAATCTAACATGCAACTTTACTCGGGCTTACCCCGGCATTGGATCTTGATCCGTAATAACAAACACATAAACCTCCCTCAGGCACCCGCCCGACATCGGACCTTGGTCCGGAATAACATACTAGCATACAGTGCCTAGGGCTAACCCCCGGGTCTTCCTACTCATAAATACATGGGCCAACATTGTAGCCATAGACCCATACACACAAAGGGAAACTCACCTGCACTGCTGAACTCTGTTGATAACCCTCTGGCTGCTATCCGACAACTCTCCGAACCGCTGTTCCTCTAGCTCCCCGAGCTACCAATACCAATAATAACACTTACCCTAACTGTCCTCCAGAAGTCAACTAGGTCAACTCTGGTCAAGTCCTTCTCAAGGTCAAAGTCCCGGTCAAAGTCAACCTTCCAGTTGACTAGACTCGCCGAGTTGTTCTACCAACTCGCCGAGTCCATGCTCCTTAAATCCCAAACAACCCCGACTCCACTCGTTGAGTCTAGCGAGAATTCGACGGGTTCTCCTTCACTAACACTTCGGGACCATCTTCCACCGACTCGTCGAATTCATCCTAGAACTCGTCGAGTTCATCATCATCGTATGAATGTCTAGACCATGACTCGCCGAGTTGTATGAACAACTCGTCGAGTTCATCTTCATAACTAAGGAGATTGTCTTGGACTCGCCGAGTTCCTCCTCGAACTCGTCGAGTACTATGATCTTCATGTCCATTACGGACCCAATCTGACTGAATCCTTTACTAACTCCACTCACTGATCCGAATCATAACAGAAGGGTTTGGGTTTGCGACCCGACTCGCCGACTCCATGAACGAACTCGTCGATTCCACTTTGTGACATCTCTATTCTGTCGATTACAGTCCATTCTAACACTTCCAACTCATAGATCTGGACTCCTAATGCTAGCATTGCACGTAAAGTTGCTAACTTTATGTGCATGCAAGGTGTTATGAGGCTAGAACACTCAATCCAAGCTACAATGAAGGCCTAGGTCATGAAATGGGACCTTAGCTGGATAAAGCCAACAACTTTGAGCTCCTAAAGCTCAAGAGTGCCCAGATCTGTTGTCCAATCCATCCTCAAAGGCTTAATACTCGGATTCTACTTGGAAATGATCCAATTGTGACACAAAGGCAAGCTAGAAAGGGGATCTATCAATTGAAAGCTCAAGGTTCAAACTTTTTACCTCCTAACAGTTGCCAAGTTGATATGGAGGCTGGATCTACTCTTCCTTCCTTGCTCCTTTCTCTCCAAGCTTCCAAGACGCACTCTAAAGGCCCTTAATCTTCTCAAAAGCTCAAACAATGGATTTGGGTGGCTAGGGTTTTGGGTTCTGGACGAGAGAGGCTGCAAATGAACCCTAGGGAAGAGAATAAGATGCTTAAATAGGGTACCAAGTCCCGGGATTAGGGCTTCCTAACCCAGACCTGACTCGCCGAGTCCACTCTCCGACTCGTCGAGTCGGGCACTTAATCTTGCACACGGATCCCGCTCCGAATCGTCGAGTTCTTCCTTGGACTCGACGAGTTAACCTCCATTTGACTTAGGGTTTTCCTTTCCTTTCTTGGCCTTTCTGATACCGGGTGTTACAACTCTCCCCCACTTAAACTAGACTTCGTCCTCGAAGTCCGCTACGGCCAACTGTCCTGCAATCTGCTTCCAACCTTCCTGCCTGATGAATCTAACTTCTGCTGACCACTTCCATTGACCTTCCACCCGGTCATTCAGTCTAACACTTGTCCTTGCAAATAACAATCCTCAAGTGCATTCTGATCCCGTTAATCCTGAGAACACAACTTACTCAACTGACAATCCTTCCGGTACTCCCCGGGTACTTATGCTGGACGTCCTAGGGTTCACCCCCTTTTTCCTTGCGCGTTTACTGGCCTTCCCAAGGCAACGTTCCATAACTAATCATTTCCTCTATCACGGTGAAGGACATATCCTTCGCTGTATCTTCATTTCCAGCCACTCCCAGTGCTGGTCACTTCACTGATACCTACTAAATGTTTCCTCTAACTATATCCTGATGCTGGAAACCCCTCCCAGCGAATGGACTAGATAATCCTTCAAGTAATAGACTCATCCCTGCCACGGTTAGACTCAAATGAGAGCTGCGCAACAGAATCAAATCACTCACTCTGAGATTATTTAGTCCTACTGTTAGTGACTTAGCACCTCTCAGTCATCTAGCTACTCTACCCGGAATCTTCTTATCGCTATCCCTGATCCGCTCTCCGGATGGACCGAGACCAACCCGGTCCCAATTATTCTGCCCTCATCTTGACCACCGGACCCTACCGGTTACTGAACTCAAACTCCATCTCTCAGTCGCCCTCAGCGACTTCCGAAGAAAACTTCGGCTAACTAAACTGCTCTGTCTACCTTGCCACTCTGGCTCTCTAAATCCTGGGATCCTCGATCCCCTATCTTGTCTCTAAAGTCTCTACCAAGTTCCACCTGTGCTGCTAAAATCTCACGGGCCTCGCCCACGGGTCTCACCCAAACTAGATCTAGAGCGGTCTCTCCCTCTAGTTTCACCTATACTGCTACTAATATACGGGCCTCGCCCACGGGTCTCACCCAACTGTATCTTGGAGTGGCCTTTCCCTCAGGTCTCACCTATCTAGGGCTATGTAGGCCTGCCTCCACACTAAATCTCAACGAACTATGTCTACCTGATCTTGACCATACTAAATAGGAGATACGGGCCTCGCTCACACTCCGCTAACTAGGAGATACGGGCCCTCGCCCACACTCCCTTATCTAGGAGATACGGGCCCTCACCCACCCTCCTCTTACTGGCTACTAACAAATGATGCGGCTATCCCGCAGTCTTACCACACTTCCCATGCTGTCTCTACACAGACTACTAATCTGAAAGCATCCCATGCCAGTCATTCATTCAATCTGCATCTTGACTCACTCGAGTCCTACCGACGATCCTCCAACCTGGTTTTCCGAACCAGCTATCGTTTAATGTGATTACTATGGTCATCCCGTAGCCTCACTACACTTCCCGTACTGTCTACCTGCTGGTGAATGCTACGGCTGTCCTGTAGTCTTACATCCTAGCTAAAATCACGTCCTGCCAAGAAAATATTCAACTTGGTTTCCCAAACCAACCATCTACTGATCGCTATTACACGCACTCAACACTGGAAAGTTTCCCAACTCCCAACTCACGCGTTCCTCATCCGAACAGCCACTCAGACTATTTCCTTGCTCAATAGAGTTGCGAACTCATTCCAACTCCTTTCTTACTTCTGATCCTGAATACTTGGAGGGATCTCCCCCACTTCGACTCAACTAGTTCCAAAGATAACCAATACCATGACGCCACCGTCCTTGAAAGCTGGTGAAATACTTCTAGAGTCCCAATTTCACGCTTGCTACAGCGACCGTATCCTGAGTGACCTGCTCTAAAAGGGGTACAACTACAGACTACTACTCTAAACCCATGGTATGCAGATGACATATAACTCAATCATAAGCAGGAAACAGAATCCAAAGTACAAACACTAATATCGATGCAGTACCATAGCAATTAAATCATAAATAAAACTGTCAAGCAGCTAAAGGATATGCACCTGCCACATCAGGGGTTGCTCGCATGTCATCTGAAACCAACTGGTACGCCCTGCTCCGTGTCGTAGGCGCCTCTGCCCGGCCCTGCCGACTGTCGGTGATCCTCAAAGTAGCAGGAGCAGGTGCTATCACCTGTCCTACTGAAGGCAAACTCGGACACTGGGCCTTCTGGTGGCCCCTCTGACTGCAATGAAAACATATCAGGTCTGATCCCTGAGTGATGGTAGCTGTACAATCTCTGCTGAAGTGGCCAGTCCGGCCACACTTGAAGCAGCCAGAATCCCCACCACTACCACTCCTACACGCACCCTCGTGCGTCTTGCCACACTTCCCGCATCGGCTGCGGCTCTTATAATCCCTCGATCTCGAATCGGACCCCTTGGGCCTTTTGCCCGAATTTGTGGCTACCTGAATCTCATCCGGTTTCCTCTTCTTGATCTGCTCCAGATCAATCTCCCTCTCCCTGGCCCGAGCAATCATGTACTCCAGCGTCTTGCAGCTGTACCTGCTCACAAACTCCCTGATGTCAGCTCTCAACATCTCGTGATATCGGGCCTTCTTCATTTCCTCATCCGCGACATACTGCGGAACAAGAAGAGCCCTCTCTCTGAACTTGGCGGTGATCTCTGCCACTGTCTCAGTAGTCTGCCTCAGATCCTGAAACTCTCGTGCTAACTGTTGCACCTCAATCATCGGTGCAAACTCGGCCCTGAACCGGGTCGAGAAATCACTCCATGTCATCGTGTCCAACGCGGCATCATCACCAGTGGCATGTCCAACCTCCTCCCACCAATCTCATGCTCTGTCCTTCAGAAGACAGGAAGCAAGTCGGACCTTGTCCCCCTCGAGACACCGGCTCGTACGGAAAGCGTTGGCGACGTCAGCCAACCATCTGCCGCTAGAAATAGGGTCCCTAGCCCCGTGATAATCTGGTGCACCACAAGCTCTAAACTCTCGAAATGTCAGAGTACACGCTCCCAGCATAGCTACCATCTCGGCGCGGAAGGCTCCCAGCCTCTCATCCAATATCTCAAGTATGCCCTCCTTGACCGTGCCAAAGATCACAGGAGTCTGATCTAGAATACTGCGCGTAACCTCGGCTGATACAAACTCCCTCATCCGCTCCTCGAGCTGCTCGGTCCCTGAACCCGAGCCTGACCCCTCTCTGGCGCCTGATCCGCCAACTGGTCTACCCCATAATGTCACCATTCTGCAACAAATCATAACTATCATCAGAATACTGTTGGATAAGGTGTCTAAGTCCATAACTATTTCTGGTATGTACTTGACCCGACCCGACATGGTCCATTTGGGTTGCATGGCATCATGCATTTGGATAGACTAAATGAGAGAAATAACACTTGTGGTTTATTAATATATTATAAGTTCTAATATATTAATAGTATTATTTAATTAGTATTGATCAAGAATTAATCTAGGATTAATTAAGTGATCAAAAGATGACTAATTAAATATATGGGTTGATCATGTAAATCATCCATAACTTGTATAGTGGGCTAAAAGGCTCCATGGATAATCAAGTTGGGTTAAACCCATTGAATGCTCCATGGAGGCTCCATGGGGGTTACAAACCCATGGGTCATGGAAATGAAGAGTCATGCCACATTAGGGTTTACATGGTGTAACCCTAGATGTGACACACTATATAAGCAACATGTTCTCCACCAAAATCGGCGACACTAAGAAACAAGAGGGCTAGAGCCGATTTTGCAAGTGTAAGATTCTCTCAAAGTTTACTCCTTTGCATTTGGTGTTGTGTCAAGCATTTGAGGCATCACACTTGGGGTGCTAGGCTCACAAGGTTTCAAGGATCATAATCAACAACAAGGTAAGTTATTCTATCTTTCATTCAAGTTAAAAATGTTCCCCATGTATGCTAGATAGGAATATAACCTTGGAATTCAACTTTGCATGATTATTAGACAAACATAGATCCAAGGTTATTAGGGTTGCATGTACACTTAGGAAGTGTTAGAATGCTCAAAACCCATCAGTGGTATCAGAGCCTAGGTTTGTTTGTTTTTTTTTTGTGTGCAAACAGCTTGAAAAAAAAATCGTTTTTCTGTTTTCTGCTCGTATGAAAGTTTGCACATTTGTTGCTGGAAATGGACTAGAAACATTACCCTAAACTGTTTTGATGTTTTAAAGCTTGTTTTAGATGGTGTAATGTTTATGCTAATCCATTTACAATGGCAATTATTAAAATTACAAGTTTTTTTTAAGTGTAATTTTTGATTCTTGAAAGTGTTCATATTCATGTTCTTGAACTTATGAAGATTAGATGATCATAGGAATTGTTTGTAACCTTCATGGTAGTTTAATTCATGATCATAATGTCCATAACTTGTCCTCAAGTTATGGAAAACCAAAAGTCTCACTTTTATTAAAGCCATTAAAAGAACACAAGAGTTATAAAAATGAATAGTCTTCATTTTTATTACTCAATTAATTCATAAGTTATAAGAAATGAAAAGTTTTGGAAGTTTACAAAACTTTCCCTCAAGTTTTGGAACATGTAAAGTCTTGATTAAAACTTTAGTTCCAACCCTTAGAATTTTAAAAAGTTAAAATTCAACCCTTATACTTTATAATATTATAAGTTACTAATATATATATGTATAACAACAAGTCGTCTTACCGCTAGTACGCCTCATTCACGAAGCCGGTCTATAAGGGGGGTATAAGGTTGTTGCCTATAAAATGACAACTTAATGGGTGTCCACTCTCACCCATCGCTTCCTTGATCGGTGGAGGGTCGTTAGCCGAACGGGTAAGACAAGGACTTATAAATTCTCATTAAAAGTATGATGAATATTATAAAGTAACTAAATGCTTTTATTAAATTCCCAATCTTAGTTACTTTAGGAAAATGTGAATAAGGTGCTAATCCATGAAATTACACTTTACACTTTGTTTAAGTCGTTGGTGGAGCGTGTGTGGTTAACCGGCACACTAACTTGGACTTAACAAGGTAGGTAAAGGGTGACTTAAGGTTTACCATAGCATCGGTGGAGCGTGTGTGGTTTACCGGCACATCGATTGAGTGATAAACCTTGAGGGTACCAAGTGATTTGCATGGTTACTTCACACCTCGTTTTGTGATCCTCGGTATCCCAGTCACAAAACTTGGAGGGCACACTCGAGATTGAAACATGCCTTTGAAAAGTTCATTGAATCTCAAAAGAATCTAGGAATTCCAAGAACCAATTAAAAACCTAATATCTATATTTCGTTTTTCATGGTGGAAATTGGTGAATCGTCATTCACCTACCTTTCAAATATGTTATAGCTTGGATTACGGCATACCTCTTCTAAGTTATAATATATTGTGATTGGATTCTAGCCTTAATATTACATTTGGGTGTTTTATTAAGGACTCTCTTAATATCTAAACTAATCTTGTTCTCTTCTTTCAGATGTCTTCAAACAATGCTGCTTCTGGCTCTAATCCTAATGGCTCCTTTACCCTTATGAACTTGTGTGGGAAAGTCACTTTTGATGGATCCAACTTCAATGAATGGATCAGAAACATCAGGATGATTACCCGCTACGAGGACAAATAATATGTCCTTGACAATGAGCTTAAGGAGATTGATGAGACCACTGCAACTCCCCAGGAGATCGCTGACTTCCGGGCACATGAAAGGGATGCTACAAAAGTGGCATGCATCATGTTGGCCACCATGACAGCGGAACTCCAAAAGTCCTATGAGGACTTCTACCCTTTTGAAATGCACCAAGATCTGATGGAAATATACCATCAAAGTGCACGACAAGAGTGGTATGAAATTATATGCTCTATCATAACAACCATGATGAAGGACGGGGAATCCGTCACGAGCCACATGCAGAAAATGCAAAGGTATGTGGATCGGTTGCTGAAGCTTAATGTGAACTTCCCTGAGGAGCTTGCAATAGATATCATTTTGCACTCCTTACCATCGTGCTATGATCAATTCCGCATGACATATCACATGAATAAGGAAGAGGTCAGACTCAGCAAACTTCAGGGACTCCTCAAGACCGCAGAAACAGGTCTTAAGGGTAAGTCGGTTGTTAACACTCCTACTCCAAACTCCGCCCCGGTTTTAGCAATCGGGAAAGGTAGAGGGAAGAAGAGGAAGAGCTCTTCGAAGGGTACCAAGGCTAGGACCCTTGATGGCTCTTCTTCAAGTGGAACCAAGAAAGGTTTCGTCACTCCTTCTTCTGTCCCAAAAGAGGCTGAATGCTTCTATTGCCATGAAAAGTCACATTGGAAGCGGAACTGCCCAAAGTACCAGCAAGATGTGAAGGATGGGAAAGTTAAACCCAACCATGTAGGTATTTACACTATCTTATCTAATAACTCACCCCATTCTAACTCTTGGGTCCTTGATACCGGTTATGGTATTCATATATGTTCTGATTTGCAGGGACTAAGAAGAAGTGAGAATGTGGAGCATGGAAGAATAAACTTAATCATGGGGAATAGGAAAGCTTTACCTGTCACCAAGATTGGAGTTTATACTTTATCGCTAAGTAGTGGGTTTAGTTTAGATTTGAATAAATGTTGTTATTCGCTAGAAATGGCAAGAAATATTATTTCCTTTCATTCATTGTATAAACAAGGTTTCACCTTTTCATTTGATAATGAAGTTGGTTCGATTAATGCTTTCTTTAATAATGTTCTTTATTTTAAAGCATTACCTTGTGATGGTGTGTATGAAACTGTATCTGTGGTTGATAACTTAGGAAATGATGTATTGTGTATTGATTCTGTTAATGATAATAACTTGGATAAAGCATCATTATGGCATTGTCGTCTTGTACATATAAGCAAGAAACGCATAGGCCAACTCCAAAAGGATGGAGTATTGGAGTCATTTGACCTAAAGTCAGATGATAGTTGCGAATCATGCTTACTTGGAAAAATGACAAAGTCACCCTTCATAGGTTCTTGTAAGAGGGGTGAAGGTTTGTTGGATCTTATACACACGGATGTGTGTGGGCCCTTCAAACATGCCACAAGGGATGCTAATCGTTATTATTTGACTTTTACTGATGATTACAGTAGATATGGATATGTCTACTTAATCAAGCATAAGTCAGAGACTTTTGAGAGGTTTAAAGAGTTTAAACAGGAAGTCGAGAATCAATTGGGCAGGAACATTAAGATGCTTCGATCCGATCGAGGTGGTGAGTATCTTAGTTCAGAGTTCCTCGACTATCTTAGGGAATGTGGGATTGTCTCACAATTGACACCTCCCAGGACACCGCAGTTGAATGGTGTAGCTGAGAGGCGTAATCGACCCTTGTTGGATATGGTTCGTTCCATGATGAGTCGAGCTTCGCTACCAATCTCATTTTGGGGGTATGCCTTAGAGACTGCCGCCCATATCCTTAATCTAGTTCCCACAAAGAAAGTTGCCAAAACTCCTCATGAGATGTGGACTGGTAAAGTACCCAAACTAGAACACATTAAGATTTGGGGTTGCGAGGCTTTCGTGAGACGCGAGACTCATGATAAGCTCGAACCTCGAAGTGAGAGGTGTATTTTCATCGGCTACCCACATAAATCCTTTGGTTATCTCTTCTACAGACCTAGTGAGAATGTGGTCTTTGTAGCTAGGAGGGCTTTCTTTCGAGAGAGAGAGAGAGTTCATAAGCCAAGGAGACAGTGGGAGGCAAGTTGACCTTGAAGAAATTCAAGAGTCAAGTGGTGAAGAAACTTCAAACCCTAGCACTAAACTTGAGGAGGAAACTCCTGTTGAGCCAATTGACAAGTCTGTACCTCTGAGGCGTTCCACAAGGGTTAGGAATGCACCTGAGCATTACTATGGATTCCATATTACTGCGGAAGGTGATACACTTATCAGTGATGAGACACTGATAGGTCTGGATGAACCTAACAGTTACGCGGAAGCCATGGCAGGCCCTGAGTCAGCCAAGTGGAAAGAGGCAATGGACAGCGAGATACAGTCCATGTATGACAATCAAGTTTGGAACTTGGTTGAGAATGTACCAGGTCGTAAGACTATAGGGTGCAAATGGATCTTCAAGAAGAAGACCGACATGGATGGTAATGTACACACTTATAAGGCACGACTGGTTGCAAAGGGTTTCTCACAAACTCCGGGAGTTGATTATGATGAGACCTTTTCTCCAGTGGCCAAGATTAAGTCTATTAGGGTTCTGTTAGCCATAACTGCATTTCATGACTATGAAATATGGCAAATGGATGTCAAAACCGCTTTCCTTAATGGAAAGTTGGTTGAGGATGTTTACATGAGTCAGCCAGAGGGTTTTGTCAACACATAGTACCCTAATAGAGTGTGTAAGCTTGAGAAATCCATTTATGGGTTAAAGCAAGCACCTCACAGATGGAATCTTTGCTTTGATGAGAAAGTCAAGGAATTTGGCTTTTCTAGGAGTGAAGATGAATCTTGTGTATATGTCAAGGCTAGTGGGAGTATAGTTAGCTTTTTGGTATTGTATGTGGATGACATACTACTCATAGGAAATGACATCCCAACTCTGCAGGAAGTTAAGTCCTGGCTTGGGAAGTGTTTCTCTATGAAGGACCTAGGAGAAGCTGCCTATATTCTAGGGATAAGGATCTTAAGAGACCGGAGTAAAAGACTAATTGGACTTAGTCAAAGTACTTACTTGGATAAGGTGTTGAAGAGATTCGGCATGCAGGACTCCAAGAAAGGAGAGTTACCCATCCAGAGTAATGCCAGATTGAGTAAAACACAAAGTCCTAGTACTGAGGCTGAGATAGGAGAAATGAGTCGAATACCTTATGCTTCGGCTGTAGGATCGATCATGTATGCTATGACGTGTACTCGACCTGATGTAGCCTTTGCTTTGAGCATGGTTAGCAGGTATCAGGGGAACCCTGGCAAGGCACACTGGACTTCGGTAAAGAATATCCTCAAGTACCTACGGAGGACTAAGGACTGGGTCCTTACCCTCGGTGGGAGTGAAGACTTGAGAGTTGTAGGGTATAGTGATGCTAGCTTTCAGACTGATAGGGATAATTTCCGCTCTCAGTCAGGCTGGGTCTTTACCTTAAATGGAGGAGCAATTTCTTGGAAGAGTTCCAAGCAAGAGACAGTGGCTGATTCAACTTGCGAATCAGAGTATATAGCAGCTAGCGAGGCAGCAAAGGAGGCGATATGGCTGAAGAACTTCATTGGAGACCTTGGAGTTGTACCAGCTATTAAAGAGCCAATGGAAATTTTCTGTGATAGTGAAAGTGCAGTTGCCTTAGCCAAGGAACCAAGGGATCACGGGAGATCCAGACACATCGACAGAAAATACCATTTCATCAGACATCGAATAGAAGAAGGACTCCTCGTGGCAAAGAGGGTATCATCGGATGAGAATCCAGCAGATCCCCTCACGAAGGGACTGACTCGGGTTAAGCATCTCCAGCATGCTCGGAGCATAGGGCTGAAGGATGATATTAGATTTAGTAGTTAGATAACCTTGAAATTTGTAAAGTGTAATTGACATTAGATGATGAATAAAAGGTGTTTTATTTATGAGTAAAGTGTTGATATCTCTTGTCGATCGTTTACTATATTTCTTTTGCATGTTTTGACTTCCAGAATAATTATGTTTGGTATATCATATTATTCGAACCTCCACAATCGGTCATATGTCGGAAGTAGGTATGAATCAAGACTGTCATGATTGGTTGCAGAGGTCTAAGTTGTTGGACATGGCTACAACACTCATGAGTGCTCATAAGTTCTGAGCATTGGACTCAACCCACGCTCACTGGAATCACTTCATGGAATTTATCTCGAGTGATCGTGAGACGGTAATATCATATAAGTCTTCAAACCTAGAGATATGATTTGTTACTTATGAGTTGGTTATGCATTGATTGTACGTTAACGCATTGGTAACTCGATGTTATAAAACGTGCTTTTGTGTATAATTCAATGAGTGGTAGAACAAACATATGAGTCGAAGTTTATCTGTTCCTTCTTGGATTAGAAGCTGATATCTGGGCCCCTCGATGATTTTGTTTTGACCTATGTACCGGGCCCGGTCAGAACTAAGTTGATGTGTTCAATTAAGTTCTTTGTCAAACAAATCGAAAATCGGGAAACAAACTGCTGGACAATAAGTAAGACATTGTTCCATGTATTTGTCCGGCTGATATCTAGAACAGAGGATTATATGATCACTTATCTGAAATGGCGTATCATCATCTTCTCAGTTCCGAGAAACCTTGAAAAGAGCTACGATTGCTGATCGGTTCCTGAAGTCATACTTGCAGTTATAGTTATTAGACTTATCCAAGTGGGAGACTGTTGGATAAGGTGTCTAAGTCCATAACTATTTCTGGTATGTACTTGACCCGACCCGGCATGGTCCATTTGGGTTGCATGGCATCATGCATTTGGATAGACTAAATGAGAGAAATAACACTTGTGCTTTATTAATATATTATAAGTTCTAATATATTAATAGTATTATTTAATTAGTATTGATCAAGAATTAATCTAGGATTAATTAAGTGATCAAAAGATTACTAATTAAATATATGGGTTGATCATGTAAATCATCCATAACTTGTATAGTGGGCTAAAAGGCTCCATGGATAATCAAGTTGGGTAAACCCATTGAATGCTCCATAGAGGCTCCATGGGAGGTACAAACCCATGGGTCATGGAAATGAAGAGTCATGCCACATTAGGGTTTACATGGTGTAACCCTAGATGTGACACACTATATAAGCAACATGTTCTCCACCAAAATCGGCGACACTAAGAAACAAGAGGGCTAGAGCCGATTTTGCAAGTGTAAGATTCTCTCAAAGTTTACTCCTTTGCATTTGGTGTTGTGTCAAGCATTTGAGGCATCACACTTGGGGTGCTAGGCTCACAAGGTTTCAAGGATCATAATCAACAACAAGGTAAGTTATTCTATCTTTCATTCAAGTTAAAAATGTTCCCCATGTATGCTAGATAGGAATATAACCTTGGAATTCAACTTTGCATGATTATTAGACAAACATAGATCCAAGGTTATTAGGGTTGCATGTACACTTAGGAAGTGTTAGAATGCTCAAAACCCATCAAATACACCCTTCTATCGAGGGATCACACTCACTCTACAAGTTTCCCGGTTTCATCTCAGCCCTTCCTGAATCGAGTACAGATCCTCTGCTTTCAGTAGTATGGGCCCCTACTACCTTCCACATCTATCCGTACTTTCCTCAAGAATTGCCTTGACTACACCAAGTCCCTTTCACTGCTACTACACTGCTCCCAGCACTAATCTCATCCTAGGCTTGCCCTAGGGTAACCTCCAACTCACTATCTGCCATCAGCTGCATAAGAAGTCCCTGTTATCTCCCCTTAACTAACTCGCGAATACTATTACATATTGCTTAGACTAGATAATTCTTCGAATGAGAGGTCCTACCCTACAAAGGTTAGACTCAGACAAGAGCTACGAATTAGGGCTAGACCTAACCTTCTGAAATTATTTAGTCCTTGCGATATGTAACTTAACATATTCGTTTACTAGTTAATTGGAGATAACTAAAACTCCTAATAGCACTAAGCAAGCAGCATTCGGGCATTGGGAAAGATAACCACATAATACAATCAAGTTGTTCTATCCTCTAATCAGGAATCTGTACTAGCATGCAATTCATAAGGCTCATACACATGTAACAGGCACATAAAGCATCCTCCTAGATCCTTAGTCCTAATCTAGCATGCAGTTCTAATAAGCATATCATAACATAACTTGTATGGGTATTTTGGGGTACTTACTTGAGCTCGGCTGATTGCATGCACCACACCTCTTTTCTTCTTTTTCAAAACTCTTTTCTTATTCTAGAAATTCCTTTTTCAAAAATCTTTTTCGAAAATGATTTCCTTTTAAAAACCTTATACCATTTCCTTAGTTTGAGTTCAGAAACACCTGAAAACGTGCCCGAATCCCTCAAACCAAGGCTCTGATACCAACTTGAAACATCCTAAAAATCATGACCAAAAATTTCATTTTTAAAACATTACTTGAACCATATTTGTCAATCCATAACATAAATCATCACATAAGATCAGAGTGTTAATTCAAAACATATTCTTATTATCATAGTAAAACATCCCAGGCTGACTAAAGAATGGTGTGTGCCATGCGATCACCCCGAGCTCCTCCCTCCGCTACCGGAAGTACTTGAAACCAAAACTGAAAACCATAAGCACGAAGCTTAGTGAGTTCCCCAACCTACCACATACCATACACATAATCACATACTGGGCCTCGCCCCTGCTGCATCGGGACTAGCCAGGCATCGGACTCGCTCCGGCATCGGGCCCCGCCCGGCATCAGGCCTCGCCTGGCATCGAGCCCCGCTCGGTATACAAATCTGTCTCACTTAGGCCTCGCCTGTCTCTGGGCCTCGCCCGCTAAATATATACAAACATATAACATATCGCATAACACATAAACTATAGTACTCTACTGCATTACTTATCTAAGGCCTCGCCTGTCTTGGGCCCCGCCCCTGTCTACTACCGATGAGTCATGGAACCCCGTCCACACTCCTGCTGATAATGAGATACGGGCCCCAGCCCACACTCACTCTTTCCCTAACTCGGGCCTCGCCCCTGCTCTGCTACTACTGAGATACGGAACCCCGTCCATACTCTGCTGATGGTAAGATACGGGACCTCGCCCACACTCACCTCCCTACCAGGCACATACAAGTATCACACAGACAACGAATATAATCTAACATGCAACTTTACTCGGGCTTACCCTGGCATCGGATCTTGATCCGTAATAACAAACACATAAACCTCCCTCAGGCACCCGCCCGACATCGGACCTTGGTCCGGAATAACATACTAGCATACAGTGCCTAGGGCTAACCCCCGGGTCTTCCTACTCATAACTACATGGGCCGACATTGTGGCCGTAGACCCATACACACAAAGGGAAACTCACCTGCACTGCTGAACTCTGCTGATAAACCTCTGGCTGCTATCCGAAAACTCTCCGAACCGCTGCTGCTCTAGCTCCCCGAGCTACCAATACTAATAATAACACTTAGCCTAACTGTCCTCCAGAAGTCAATTAGGTCAACTCTGGTCAAGTCCTTCTCAAGGTCAAAGTCCCGGTCAAAGTCAACCTTCCAGTTGACTCGACTCGCCGAGTTGTTCTACCAACTCGCCGAGTCCATGCTCCTCAAATCCCAAACAACCCCGAATCCACTCGTCGAGTCTAGCGAGAACTCGACGGGTTCTCCTTCACTAACACTTCGGGACCATCTTCCACCGACTCGCCGAGTTCATCCTTGAACTCGTCGAGTTCATCATCATCGTATGAATGTCTAGACCATGACTCGCCGAGTTATATGAACAACTCGTCGAGTTCGTCTTCATAACTAAGGAGATTCTCTTGGACTCGCCGAGTTCCTCCTCGAACTCGTCGAGTACTATGATCTTCATGTCCATTACGGACCCAATCTGACTGAATCCTTTACTAACTCCACTCACTGATCCGAATCATAACAGAAGGGTTTGGGTTTGCGACCCGACTCGCCGACTCCATGAACGAACTCGTCGATTCCACTTTGTGACATCTCTATTCTGTCGATTACAGTCCATTCTAACACTTCCAACTCATAGATCTGGACTCCTAATGCTAGCATTGCACGTAAAGTTGCTAACTTTACGTGCATGCAAGGTGTTATGAGGCTAGAACACTCAATCCAAGCTACAATGAAGGCCTAGGTCATGAAATGGGACCTTAGCTGGATAAAGCCAACAACTTTGAGCTCCTAAAGCTCAAGAGTTTCAAGATCTGTTGTCCAATCCATCCTCAAAGGCTTAATAGTCGGATTCTACTTGGAAATGATCCAATTGTGACAAAAAGGCAAGCTAGAAAGGGGATCTATCAATTGAAAGCTCAAGGTTTGGACTTTTTACCTCCTAACAGTTGCCAAGTCGATATGGAGGCTGGATCTACTCTTCCTTCCTTGCTCCTTTCTCTCCAAGCTTCCAAGACGCACTCTAAAGGCCCTTAATCTTCTCAAAAGCTCAAACAATGGAGTTGGGTGGCTAGGGTTTTGGGTTCTGGACGAGAGAGGCTGCAAATGAACCCTAGGGAAGAGAATAAGATGCTTAAATAGGGTACCAAGTCCTGAAATTAGGGCTTCCTAACCCAGACTTGACTCGCCGAGTCCACTCTCCGACTCGTCGAGTCGGTCACTTAATCTTGCACACGGATCCCGCTCCGAATCGTCGAGTTCTTCCTTGGACTCGACGAGATAACCTCCCTTTGACTTAGGGTTTTCCTTTCCTTTCTTGGCCTTTCTGATACCGGGTGTTACACTTATAATACATTAATTAAGCACAAATAACCTCTTTCTCAAATATCCATCCCATCAAATTGTTCCAGTGAATTGCAACCCAAATGGACCATGCTACTTTCGGGTCAAGTACATACCAATTATAGTTATGGGCTTAGATACCTAATCCAACAGATTTACAGTGGGGATCACAGAAATCTTGGACAATAGACTGAGGAATAAGAGAGAAGTCAGAAGTGGCTGATAAATTGAAGATATATCGAGGCTTGAGAGACCCAATACAAGAACGAATGGCGAGATGATGAGTCGGTGGTTGAGGAAGCAGAGGAAGAGGAGGAGTAAGGGTCCAAGTGGGAGTGGTAGGGGTGGCAGAACTACCACTAAGAGGAATGGGAGTACTTAAAGAAGGAGTGGGAGGGGAGATATATAGTTGTAACAGGAGGAAGGGGAGGAACATCATCAGAACAAAAAGGGTCATAATCAGAGACAGAGGGGGTCATTGAAATATGAGATGGGGAAGCGATCTTCATCAAATATGACATGACAGGAGATAATGACACATTGAGTGATGAGGTCAAGACATCGATAACCATGATGACCAAAAGAAGGTCCTAAATATAAACAAGCAGAAGATCGAGGATAGAGTTTATGAGGAGCGGTAAAGGATAGATTCAGATAGTAGAGGCGGCCAAAAACATAGAGATGGTCATATTAAGGGAATGACCAAAAAAAAGCTCAAAGGGTGTTTGTAAAGAAAGGGAGTGGTAGGAAGAAGGTTAAGGTGTGAACCGTGGTGATAAGAGCTTTAACCCATAACTTGGAAGGAAGGGGAGCTTGAAATAAGAAAGTGCAAATAATGTTGTTAAGTATTCAAATTGCTCATTAAGCCTTGCCTTTTTGTTGAGTCGTGTATGGGCACAAAAACCTAATTTTAATACCCTTATAGGAAAAGAAAGAAAGTAAGGCTTGTTTAATAAACTTGCAACCATTGTCACGTTGAAAAAGTTTAATGTCTTTCTAGAATTGTGTTTAACATAAGTATGAAATTTAGAGAAAATATCAAACACATCGGATTTAGCACGAAGCAGAAACACCAACAAAAAATGAGTAAAATCATCCAAAAAAGAATATAGTACTTGAAACCAGTCAAACTAGTGATAAGATATGTCCATAAACCAGAATGAACCAATTCAAACATACTTGATGTTTTGGTTTTAGAAGACGAAAAAGGTAAACAACAATGCTTCCCAATCTAACAAGCATGACAAACGGGAATTTTATTTGTAGAACTGGAAATAAACCTATAAGAATATCAAACAATCCAAAATAGAAAAACTGGGATGTCCAAGACGACGATGACAGGTAGGAAGAGAGACCACAAAACATATATTAGTATATAATGAAGGAGCAGGCGATGGAATGATATGATAAAGGACACTGAAACTATCACATCTTTGGATGAAGGAACATGTGTTAAATCCCTTCATAGTGAAACCAAAAAGGTCAAACATAACTAAAAGGGAATTATCAAAAATGAATTGACGAATAAAAACAAGCTTTTTAACCATTTTATTCGAGAAGAGAACATTATTTAAAGCTAAACAATTGTGCGAATGCGAAAAAAGTTTGACCAATATAACTGACAGGGAGTATAACATAATTACCAACCATTCTAACTTTAGAGTTACATGGTGTTAGATAAAGCATGTTACATGAGTTGAAGGACATGTGAGAGCTGGCACCGAAATCCATGTAAAAATTATTGTCGGGAGGTGGTTAAACCGACATAACTTGAAACATTGAAGCTAAATTGGTAAATTGTTGAGGAGTAGAATGCTCTTCACCACTGAAAGAAGAAGGTATAGATGAATGTGGTTGTGTAAAGGTTGTCGGGTATGGTGATTACGGCTGCTAATAATATAAGGCAATGCCATAGTATGTGTGAATGTAGGAGCAGCAGCGGAGAAGTGCGACTGAAGGATTTTGAGCTGTTGATGGCTCATCAGCTGCTAAGGTAGAAGTCTCGATAAAGGAAGAGGTGTCTACGGGTTCTGATGTTACTGATAGGAAGAAAAAGACAATAACGAAGTCGTCAACGACAGTTGATGCTGAGAGGTGAAGCCAACAGGTCCGAAGATGGAGTGCTATTGTACGATTCCGTTTCCCAAAATTTCAACAAAGTTTTGTTGTTGATCCACAAGGATCCCGAGAGCGTGATTCTTGGAATTGGTTTTCCATTGTTTCGGTTCTTTGTCCACTGGTTTTTGGATTTTTCGGAGTTGTTAGACGATAAGTAAAGAGTCAAACTTTGGGACATAGTGGGATCGGAAATTGAGTCGGATGTAACCTCACGAGACTCATGTAATAAAAGCATGTCTTGGCCTAGAAGAGAGACGTTAAAGGCTTGGTATTGGTGATGGCATAAAAAATACTAATATAAGAGGGTGATAATTGTCTCAATATTTGCATCACCAACTCAATTTCAGTGATCGAGGACTCGATATATTTGAGATCATCATCAAGATTCTTGGGTGTGTGGAAAAATTCAGTGATAGAAATTTATCCCTTCTTGGTATTATGAAACTTATATTGTAATTGCAACATGCAAGACATTTTGTTGTTGCAAAAAAATCATCCAACTTATCCCAAAGGTCTCTAACAATGCAATCATCACTAGAGATAATTTGAAGCAAACTGGGATCACATGTAGTATATACCCACGATTTAATGTGTGCATCAACATAATACCATTCCTAGTCATCATCCCCATATGAAACCGATTTCCCAGATATATAACCATAACTCAAAGTACCTCAACACATTTTCGAGAAAATTTGATGTCACAACTTATACCGAGACCTATCAAAATTCAATTTGAAGCTAGATTGATTGTACACATTGGTAAGAGTGCACACAAAACTTAACTTAGATAAAGATGAGGTAGAGGAGGGACTTGGACTCAGCATGGAGAATTACCTTAGGCAACAAGTAGTAGTGATCAGCAGATATGTTGATGGAGTAAATAGAAACGGAGTAGCAGGCAGGAACCTTCGATCGCACAAGGGTTTCGATCAATATAGACCGGCGAAAAGCAACAATAAAACAAAAACAAAATTATTATCGAGTGAGTAATATCGACGAGATAATGTGCAAGCGATGTTATCTGAAGCGATTGTGTAGGGGATCAAGATCGAGAAATAGAAGATATCAATGAAGCAAGAGCGTGAGTTTTGGTGCAAAAAAGTCTAGAATAGGAGGACTTGTACGTAGCATAAAGAAGGTTGGAAACCCTAGCTTGATACCATATTAAATGTGGAAACAAAATCCATGATTATAGGAGTTGTATTGCAATATATTTATAATTGAAAATATTACAAAGCAGGGTTGTTCCATACATATTTTGGGCCCAGGACGAGAGGAAAAAAGGTCCTTAAAGTACACCAACATCATCAACTTTTTTTTCAAAAATAACTCAATAACTGAAAAGAAAATTACTAGTACTAGCTTCTAAATATAACATTTTCAATTATAAAAATCCATATATTTAAAGAAAATACTTCTTCTAGCATTTTGAGATGCAAAATCATTAATGATATGTTCAAGATCGATCTTGTGTAACATATCATTAATAAAGTCCATAAAAATGGTGGGCCCTTTTAAAAGATGGGTCTAGACGGTCACCACTATCGTTCACCCTCTGGGACAGACCTGTTACAAAGAGGTCCCTATACTATATAAAAGGTATAAACGACTTATAAATTAACAGAAATTAATATTCATTATAATATTAAAACAATATAGATGTTGAAGTGAGTTTTATGTGTTAGGGTTTTCGAACAATAAACCTTTTGTTAGGTATGCAAAGAAAAATGAATAATACATACGAATAATGTTGTTCAAATGATTATGATAACCATATTATGTATTACGCCCATAATAAATTGGAGAGGTTAGTTGATTTCGTGATAAATTTTATAATTACATAGATAGAGACGAGATATCATATAAGATATAACTAGTATATATTTTATAGATGTAAGGATCAATATAGATCAATCTTTTAAAAAACTTAACTAGGAGTACATTAGTAATTAAGTTTTAATTAATAATATTTTTTTATACATATGTTCGAGTGGAAAAAACTACCTAAAAGTTGAATATGTGACTATGTTACAAATATTCTGGGATATCTATGTTGGATTAGGTGTCTAAGCCCATAACTATAATTGGTATATACTTGAATTGATAGTAGCACAGTCCTTTTGGCTTGCCCTGATAACTAGCAACTAGACATGATGACTTTTGGAGAGAAGTTGAATTTATTATTTGAATAATAAATTAAATAAATGATTTATAAATGTATTATAAAAATAATATATTAATTAGAAATCATATAATTTAATTAATAGTTAATCGAAAATTAATTGGAATTAATTTTGAGATTAATTGTATTAATTAAAAGTACAGGGGTTGTTTGGAAATTTATTGTTAGTTAAGGAATTGGGCTCTAGAACCCTTCTTGAAGGGTTGGACGAAAAATTCTAGGAAGGCCCTAGAATATTCGTCGAAGGCCTCTTGGATGGGAGTTCTTGGGCTGCTTAGTCCTTAAGCTAAGGGAATTATGGTTTCCTCCTAAAACCCTAGCTTTGGCTCTAAGATACCTCACTATATAAAGAACCTTACCCCCTCTCAGTTTCGGCCACCTGAAACCCTAAGAAGATAATCCAAAATTTCAAGCTCCCCCCTCCTCTCTCCTCTTTCAACCTCTTGCTAAGTTTTGGGTGTGATCTACTAGAGGTGCGACACTTGATCTCAAAGTTCAAGATCTTCAAGAAATTGATTGTTATTACAATATAACAATTAAGGTATGTATTCTAACCCTAGTTTTATGAATTTCGAAAATAGCATATACCTCCTAGGGTTTTTCCTTTTGATATTTAATAGTTGTATGTTCAATTAGAGAAAACATAGATCCAAGATAGTAGGGTTGCATGCACATAGGTATTGTTTGTTATGCACAAAACCCAATAGTGGTATCAGAGCCTTGGCTTGTTTTCTATTGAATTTGATTGCAATTGTTTGAATTTGATCAATTAGGGTTTATGGCAAATAAACCCTTTGGACTTAGGATTTTCGCAATTAGGGTTTCTTAACCCTAGATTTCGAAATTTTTGGAAAAGGGTTTTAACCCTTTCCCTTGGCCTACAAGTTTCAAAAATTAGGGTTCCTTAACCCTCTTGATTTTCGAAATATTGCAAGGATTGAAATCCTTGCCTTCCTCCCCAAGATTTGCCTTTTTCGAAAATTAGGGTTTCATGATAGGGTTTCTTATCTTTTGTAATTATCTCCTCTTTTGATTAACAAGATAATTATAAAATTTGAAGAATCCCTCCCATGATTTTCGAAATTTAGGGGGAGTGGATTAGGTTAAATTACTTTTATTAATTTAATTGGTTAATCCTTATTTGATTTAATAAATTAATTAAAGGTTTAATTAATAGATAATTATTAAATCAATTTCTTTTAAATTTAACTTAAATTGTTTTAATTTTGAAATTTAAAAGATTATAAACCCTAGTATTTTGAAAAGTTTAAAATACACCTTATATTATATGTAAAATTAAGTGTTTAATATTTACTATATGTATAAGACAAGTCAGTCGATCCGCTAGTACGCCTCATTCACGAAGTCGGTCTATAAGGGGGTATAAGGAAACCACCTATAAAATGGTAGTTGAATGGGTGTCCACTCTCACCCACCGCTTCCTTGATTGGTGGACGGTCTTCAACCGAACGGGTTGGATAGGACAAATAGTTCTCATTAATAAGTATAATGAATTATAAAGTAACTAAAATGTTTTTATAAAATTCTCAATCTTAGTTACTTTAGGAAAAATGCGAATTTGATGCTAATCCATGAAATTGCACATTGCACTTTATATATGTCTTCAGGAAAAATCTTATGTTTGTGTATATTTAGGACCCTCTTTTGGTCATCATGGCTATCGATGTCTTGACCTCATCACTCAACGTGTCATTATCTCATGTCATGTCATATTTGATGAAGATCGCTTCCCCTTCTCAGATTTCCATGACCCCCTCTGTCTCTGATTATGACCCTTTCTGTTCTGATGACGTTCCTCCCCTTCCTCCTGTTACAACTACATATATCCTCTCTCACTCCTTCTATAAGTACTCCCATTCCTCTTAGTGGTAGTTCTGCCACCCCTACCACTCCCACTTGGACCCTTACTCCTCCCCCACTTCCTTAACCACCGACTCATCATATGGCCATTTGTTCTCGCATTCGGTCTCTCAAGCCTCGATATATCTTCAATTTATCTGCCACTTCTAACATCTCTCTTATTCCTCACTCTATTGTGCAAGCTCTCTGTGATCCCTACTGTAAATCTATTGGATTAGGTGTCTAAGCCCATAACTATAATTGGTATGTACTTTACCCAAAAGTAGCATGGTCCATTTGGGTTGCAATTCACTGGAACAATTTGATGGGATGGATATTTGAGAAAGAGGTTAGTGCTTAATTAATATATTATAAGAATAATATATTAATTGAGAAATCATATTATTTAATTAGTATTGATCAAGAATTAATTTGGAATTAATTTAGTGATCAAAAGAGACTAGTTAAATATACGGGGACTGATTATGTAAATCAGTGATACATATGGTTTGGGCTATTGATCCATGATGGGCTAAGTTTATGTGAGAATCCATGAAGAGTTAGTCCATATGAATTATTGGATCATAAGCTAAGTGTATGAATTAGGGTTTACAAGCGACCCTTGGAATTCTACACTATATATATGTAACCCCTTAGCCAAAATCGACACACTAGTATTCTAAGAGAACCCTAGCCGATTTTGGTGGTTCATAACCTCTCTCACAAGCCTCCTTTTGTTCTTGGTGTGTTGTGAAACATTTGAGGCATCACACTTGGGGTGCTAAGCTCTTAAATGCCAAATACAAACAAGCCACAACAAGAGGTAATCTTCTAACTAGTTTTTATGATTCATATATCAATTTGTATGCTAGTTTAGGTTTCTTGCTTTGGAAAAACATTATTGCATGTATAATTAGAAAAAACTTAGATCCAAAGCATTAGGGTTGTATGTGCACCATAGGGATGTTAGAGTATATAAAACCCAACAATGGTATCAGAGACATGGGTGTTTTCTGTTATATAGATGCATTGGTTAATTGTTCAAAGTTGAATTAATTGGAAAAATGCTATCTCACTGCTGGACTCGACGAGTTGGATCATATGGAGATGAACTCGACGAGTCCATAGCCTGACTCGACGAGTTGGGCAGTCTGTTGGCAGATTTTTCGTGTTTTTGGCCAGTTTTTGGATTAGGATCATTACCACAAACTGTTTTGACTTATAAAAAATCGTTTTTATGATAAGGTAATGATTATCCTCATCCAATTAAAAAATAATTGTCAAAATTTCAAGATTATTGTTAGTTTATATGATAAGCTTAATTATTTGTAATTTTTTATTTGAATTGCCTTGCTATATGAACTTGATTAGGTCAAATTGGTAAAGATAAAATTATGATTATTTTATTAGTTTAAAATTTGATCTAAATGTTTTGAAGAGTTACAAAACTTGTCATCAAGTTTTGGAACTCAAAAAGTTTTTTTTAAGGAGTTACAAAAAATATCAGTTAAATTGATCTAAATGTCATTGAAGAGTTTCATAACTTGTCCTCAAGTTATGGAACTTGAAAAGTCTCATTCATGAAACAAATTAACTCCTTAAGTTATGGAATTCAAGAGTCTTGAAAGGTTACAAAACTTGCCCTCAAGTTTTGGAATTTAAAATTTGATTAAAATTTTAATTGTGAAATATTAAATTCTAAACTTTCTGGCTTCATAACTTAAATTTAGACTTAAAAGTTTAATTATGGCTTTGTTGATAATTAATTAAAAGAGTACTAATAAATCCATAATTATATGGTTTGAGTTTAATTAAATTAAAAGTCTAGTTTAATTAATAGATTAAACCACCTAGTATTTTAAAAGTTTAAAATACACCCTTATACTATATAAAATTAAAATTTAATATATTATGTATGTATAAGTAAAAATTCAGTCTTACCGTAAGTAGGCCTCATTCACGAAGCTGGTTTATAAGGGGTGTTTAAGGAAGCGGTCTGTAAAATGACTGCCATTGGGTATCCATTCTTACCTACTGCACCCTTGACCAGTGGAGGGTCGTTAGCCGAACGGGTTTGACAGGACACTTAAATCCTCATTAAAAGTATAATGAAATACAAAGTAACTAAACACTTTATAAATTCTCAATCTTAGTTACTTTAGGAAAAATATGAATTTGATGTTAACCCATGAAATTGCACATTGCACCTTATTGGTCAGCTAGTGGAGCGTGTGTGGTTAACTGGCACACTAATGTGGACTAATGAAGGATGACAATGGGTTTCTCGTAAATTATCATTGATCAATGGAGCGTGTGTGGTTAACCGGCACATTAATTAAGTGATTAATGACATCGAGAGTACCAAGCTAATTTGCATGGTTATTCACACCTTCTTTGTGATCCTCGGTATCCCAATCACAAACTTGAAGGGGATAATCGAGATTAAACATGCCATTGAAAAGTTCAATGATTCTCAAAAGAATCTAGGAATTTCAATTCATTTAAAACCTAATATTCATTTTTGTTTTTCATGGTGAAAATTGGTAAATCGTCATTTACCTACCTTCAAATATTTTACGATTGGATTACGACATCCCTCTTCCGAATTGTAGAATATTGTGTTGGGTCCTAGCCCTAAGATTTCATTTTGGGTGTTATATTAAGGACTTAAATCAACTAACTTGAATTTCTCCCTTGCAGATGTCTAGTTCAGACAACTATGGTCTTCCCGAATCTTTTGGAAAAAGCTTTCCTTATAAAGATGATATTCCACAAGACGATCGAGGTGAAAGATTGATCCCTTCTTCGTGCTGTAGTATAACTTTTCTTCCTCAACCTCCTCCAATAATTCTCCCTGACCCACATGTTTGTCAACTTGAAAAGTTCAAGATCACTCAAGCCCTATTGGCTAGTAAACACAAAGATGGAAAGTCTATGTGTGCACACGTCTTGGAGATGAAGTCACGCATTGACAAGCTGGGAATGTTAGGTGTCGTTGTCTCGAGAAGGTGGGCTGTTGACTTGGTTCTTCAATCACTTCCTAAGTCATATAGTGAGTTCATTAGAGATTAACATATGACAGATCATGACGTGACCCTTATCGATCTTGCATATTTGCTAATTGTTGCCGAATCAGTAATGATTTGGAGCACTGGTAAAGCAAATTTGATTGGAAGATCTACTTCCCATACTTCCATGGACATTGACAATGGAAACATTGGAAGTCCAGAAAAGCTTTCTCTTCCCAATGGAAAGGGATCGGCCAAGGTCAAACCGTTTGACCAGATGGTAAAGAGAAAGGCTAAGTCGGAGATTGTCCCGTGTGCCATTCCGAAAAGGTCTGTTTGTTTCTTTTGCCAAGAGAAGGGGCATTGGATGCGAAGCTGCCGTATCTACCTGAAGAACCACAAGGATGGTAAAGTCAAAATGTAAGCCTCTGCTTCAGGTAAGTCCACCATCTAACTCTATTAAGTTCCTATTTATATTTTCTTAATACATGATGTGATAAGATTGCATTTTGATGTGTTGTAGGATCGAAGAAAACAAATGAAGCTTAAAGGAAAGCTGAGTCTGGTTGCGAAGAGATGGATTTTGATCGCATGGTTCGATGATCAGATTTTTAAGCTGCTACTCAGGAATTATGAGAGATTGCTTAGGAATATGTAATAACATAGTTTTCATATGTACTTGCACTGTAAGGACAAGTTTTTCCGCACATTTTATAAATAAAGAAAATTTTGATTTTGTCTTATTTATATTTCCTTGCATTGGCATTTGTGAAAAATTGATATTTGTATGTTTCTAATTTTAGCAATATTAGAAAATGGATTTGATTCTTTCGTTTGTGGTAGTGTCTAAATTTACCAAATAAGGAAAGATTCTCATCGCCAAGTTTCAATTGGACAGAAACTTGGAATCATGCAACTTGTATTGTAGGATGAGTGAGAACTTTTGTTTTTTGGAAAATTAAGACTAATTTCTTGTTCTCGTGTATATGTGAGTCAAGTGAAAGACTAGGGGATCGGGTACACTTGGTTGTGCACTGGTCAAGTCCACCATAAAGAACAATAAGACTATTCGTCATGATTTATTAAAAGATTAGTGAATATGATTATGCTTACAAGATTAAGTATAATTCTGAATCACTGAAAAAGTTTCAATGTATAGCAGAACGAATAAGAAGAGTCAATTAGGCAGAAAGATAAATGTTTCTCCAATCTGAAAGGAAATGAGAGTACTTGAGTACCGTGTTTTATGATCATCTTAGTGATTATGGAACCATATCACAATTGATCCTCTAAGGAAACCTTAGTGCACTTGTATGGCTAAGAAGAGGAATCGGGAATTGTTGAAATGGTTAAATCAATTAAGGTGAGTCATACTTCGTTCCAAAATCGGGTCTTAGAGTCATACTCCAAGATTACAACTTGAGTGACATATCTTAAGAAGGTTTAGAATACCTCATGAAATGTGGAATAGAAATGTTTCATATTCTTGCATATTTGAAATTGGTAGTTGTGGTACAAGTAACAAAACAGTAAGTACAAGTAAATTGAGCACACCTTTAAATAATAAAATTTAGATGAAACTTGTACTTTGTTAAATTCTAAAGTTAATGAAGCTGATTTCATGTCAAAGGTAATTTCAAGCTCATTTCCATTAGTCCAGGGGACAACTTATCTTCAGAATGCATTGTTTTGTTTTGTTCGTATAATGTAAAGTTTAAAATGACCAAAATACTAATTTTAATATGTTTTGACTAATTAAAATAACAAAAATGACCAAAATGACAAAAATAGTCTTATATGGTCAAGTTGACAAAGGATCAACTGTGTTCTTTTATACCTTACATGTCAAATTTAAAATTACCAAAATACTAATTTTTTTATGTTTTACCTGATTCAAATGAGAAAAATGACCAAGATGACAAAAATATACTTAAATGGTCTAAATGATCAAAACGGTCAGACTGTGATCTTTTTTTTTTTACCGTAATGTCATGTTTAAAATGTTGTGACTTTGTAGCTCTTTATTGCAGAAAATATGTGAATTTTTTTTGCTAAAAAGTTTAACATAACGGTTTTTTCCTTAATATCAAGTAATGTAAAGGGCGTTTATGTATTCAACCCTCATTCCCTTGTGTCATCCACAATATATATGATTTTAAAAATAAAAACAATGTATACCTTTTGAATAATTTTGGTTATGTCTATATAGAATTCAAACATCAAGTTTCAAAACAGTTTACTAAAATATATTTTTAATTTCTAATATTAAAAAAGTACAAATTAATTTTAATTTTTAAAATATTATGTGAGTGTGTGTACAAAAAACTCATTGGTATCACATGATCTTTCTGTTTTTGTTAAATATGAAAAGATTCCAGTATAAATGAAGTACCTCTGACCTTCAAGACTACGTTGATATTTCTTGCATAATCCTTCGGTTAGCCTGCTACACCTAAACATGTATCTCATCCTTAAATCTAAAGAAAAAAAAAGTTTGAGTTAGTTTCTATTTTCCACAGGTTTATACTAATTTATGTAAAAACAAATTGATAAAATTAGAGCCATACATTTGGTTTTTGGTAACATTAAGAAACAACTTTGTGTAACAAATACATACATATATACTTACATTACATACCTGGAGTGCATTAGTATATGTGGTTATCATATTTGTAATTTTTCTAAATGGGAATTTCTTTTGTGCTTCATGGGTCGGCCTTATGGATTTTCAAAAAGGCGACAAAACCAGAACCAGAGGACAACCAACAACTAACAGTTAAATAAAAATGTGGATATGTTATGTACAAAAGCAAGAAATGTGGTTGATTGCATGGGAATAGAGGTAATATGGGACATAGCGATATAAAATACTAAAACATGAAAAAGTAAAGACTGTTATTTAACTTTCCCTTAGTTGTAAACAATTTGCACATATCTGACAATGAATTATTTGATTATTTGGCTCAAGAAGTCTCAATTGACATAAATGGAAACAAAAATTAAAGGATACAATAATCATCTCATCAACTAATATTTAATCAAACATAATCTAACCAATTAATCAAATAAAAAACATGAGCATTACCAACAATCAAGATCCAACGATGAAAAACCGAATTTCTAGAATTCGGTAAACTAATTCTAAATATATGACATTAAATCAAATATTTTGAGTTATGTACTTTGGTGTTTGGGTATAAAATTTATGGTTCAGATTGTCAAGTTTCCTATGATTCAAATTAGAAGCACAGAACCAGAGAAGCGGTGACCATCAATAGTAATCAACAAAGGTGTGAAACAAGGACTGTTTTAGATGAACACCCAATCACTTCCTTGTACATAAAAGATTGGGGATTTAGAGTTTACTGAAGATATGAAGACTAATAACAGGACATTCTTCAAAAGCATAAAAAACATATAATCGACACAAAAATATGTAATCACAGGCATGTAATCACGTGGGGTCAAGGCATCTATATGCGGATGCACCAAATATATGATAAGGAGCAGAAAAGAATTCGTTGTAAATTAGACCACAGTAGATGGAAAAAAATGACATCAAAAGAAGTACATAACGACCACCAAATAACATCTCCATGAAGCTCCCAAGTTTCTGCTAGAAATAAAAAAATATAATTTTAATAAGAGTATTGTGAAATTATAAAAATAAAATTAGGATTTTCTTTTTAGAGATTGTGTTGCACCTGAGTAATAAGCTTTCCATCACGTTCTATGAGAACTAATGCACCTATCAATAATCATATTCCATGTCCCCAATCCCCAAACATGTCAGCAAAAAGAAATGGAAAAGTAATTACAGTATAAACTGCTGGATTTGCTTCTTGGTATTTAGCAACACTGCAATCAATAGAATTTGGATATCATTAACTCAAATAATATTGTAATTATAAAATGTTGGTTTGTAGGAATGGAATGAACCATTCCATTTCCTTTTCCTATTCACTCGTTCCAAACACTATCATAGTGTTTTAGTTCACATAAAGAATGAATGTTAAGTCCAACATGAATATTCTACAAGCATTTTCCTAGAAAGGAAATATGATTTATAAAATACTTTTATATATATATATATATAGATATATATCTTACCCATAAGCATCAACAATTTCTTGATATGCATTTGTAAAACTATTAGTTCCGAAATATGTTGGAGGTGACTCCACAACATCCATCACATGAAATATGATGCCCACTTGTGAGTTGCTATCGAATGTTCCACGTTGCAGTGCCTCCTGAATCTAAAACAATACATCAAAATGGAAGCATTAAATAAGTTTGAAAAAAGAAAATCCAATATATATCTAAAAAGTTATCATTCATAATTCATACATGCTCAAGTAATAAACTTAAAGCAAAGTACCTGGGGTTTAGCAAATATCGGGCACCATCCCTCTCCAATAAGACACTTTTTTGTAACATCAAAGTTTAACATATTCAAAGTATCAAACATAGCTTTCTCTCTTTTAACATAGAATGTTATCACATAAAATATACAACACAATATTTAGAAAAACAGAAATAACATCACTCCCAATGTATGATAATTGTAATACATGAAGCCACAAATAAGTACAACTTACCATGTTCATCTGTATTTAGAAAAACAGAAAATGATTATTAGAATTACAAAAATAACCTCATGAGGTGGAGAAGAATTAAAAGTTGTTGGTGTCTTCATATCAGAAGCAACAGAAGTTGCACCTGGTGTATGATGTTCAAGTTCAGGACTTTTTGTGGTATCATGCTCAAATCCCTTTTTTACACTCTCAACTGCAACTCTTTTCCGAATATTTTTTTTAAAAAAAATATCAAATTTGATTATTAAGTAATCAAATATAGGTTTATTAAATAGATTTACAACCTTATTAAATCATCAGCTGCCGTTTTCTTGATGTTGTTTGAGAATAAAACTCCACGCAGAGGCTTCCCATCTATAACTGTCTCAAGGGATAAAATTGTCATTTTACAATTTACATTACAGTATTGAATTGAAATTGCATTATGGTACTCATTCAAATACACAATCTGTCTATCTGCAAATTGAAAAAACTCAAAATGTCAACACATAATCAGAAAAAGTCAAAATAAAAAAAACTCGTACTTGGTGAAAATTAGATATGTTTTGGCATTGCCCTTCTCCTATTGTCATAACTTTAGTCCATGTAAAAGTTTCTGCACAAATGTTGGAAATATCAAGAAATAACATATCATATAAAAAAAATTGATACTTCTGTTACATTACAAGAGAAGAAAAAAACTAAATAAATAAAAGCGAAATCACATAATAAATGTAAACAAAACAAAAAGAAATGCTTACTATTTTATCATTAGAAGACATTGCTTTGGTTGTGATATCAAAATCTTTCAAAAAAGCAATGTATCCCGGCTACAATAAATAGAAAATTATAATTATTACATAGATTTTAAAGATAAAATCAGTTCAAGGAGAATTTAAAATAAATACAATTGAGTACCTTCAAAGAGATCAACAGCACCATAATAGCTGCTTGTAATGGGGCATCGTTTTTCCATTGACATATCTAAGCACATAATGGTGTCGGATTTCATGTCATGTCATAGATACAATATACACCAATTTCAATAATTATTTCTTGAGGAACAAACTAATGTCTGATCGATTTCATCGTTGTAAAAGCGTAAAAGCTAAGCTTGAGGAAGTTGACTAATACACAGACAAAAGATAAGTAACTAAAAATGGGGAAAGAAAAAAAAGATAATCTTACGTTATTTTCATGTTTATTTTGCAGATCCAAGGCATCCGTAAGTCTTATTAGTACTTGATCTATGTGTAGGCGTTCTGATCATTTCTACTTCAAACAGAGATACGCCGTTTTTTAAAAGACTTTGAACGATTCTTTGTCAATTTGTCCAATAGAGAAGAAAATGTTTGATTGTTGGTCACCACTTGATCCAAATACTTTTAAAGTGAGAGGACATAATTAAATAATGTATAAGTTATAACTATAAACTTAACATTTAATTGTCTCATTTTCAAATATAAGAGTTTTTACACATTTTTTTTTGTTTACATAGATAAAAAGAAAGAAAATGCTTAAAATCAAGTTGGTTTTTACCCAATTGGTGTGATGTTTTCTTATCTCCCCATAAAATTGATCATATTGCAAGATTTCTTGAATTCCCAAAAGTTGAATCATCTGGAAAAATACCTCCTCTACTTGTTGTAAATCTTCAAGTATGTCGATTTGTTGATTCTTTAAATATGATGTTTAAATGTCTTTAAAATGAAAAATTAGAATGTCAAGCTTATGAAATGTCATAAAATTTGGATACGATCTTTAAAATTGATTAATATAAGTATGATTGTCTGATTATTTTGATATCAAAATAACTGGATTTGGATTTTGGATAAGCATATAAGAAGTTGTTGAAAGAAAATTGATTATGATATAAATGTAAAATTACCTACCTGTCCATAGTCGATTCGTTGCAGGGTTCTGTTACTAATCGACCTAATCATCCTTGGTGACAAGCTTCTGATGTCGATTCCATATAAAACTTGAAAGGCAACATCAAGAGGGAAATAATCATCACAGAAGAGTTTGTTATTGGATGGTATAACATCATGACAATAGTCTTTCCTCTGAGCATCAACTTTTGAAGCCACTGTTGTATCTTCATCAACAATCCCAAATTTTGAAGGTCTAATTTATCCTCCTGTGATGTCGATAAATCATCTTGGAATACATGTGTGTGTCTCATATAAGGAAAACCTTTTAAATAGCCCTTTAAAAAGGCCTCTTCATCTTCCTCCACGGTATCAGATACATCCATGGACTTGTACTTTTCTACAATATATTTACACAAAATGTTAACATAGCAAACAGGTTAACAACAGTTACAACAGATAGCAAAGCATACTTGTGTTTTAGGTACAAATGATAGTTAAGTTGCTTCTTTAAATTTTTGGATATAATGAAATGAATACCTTTTGGAACGATCTGATACACACCACATCTTTACCTGCTGCTGTCTTGAAACACAGATTTATTTGGGCCTTCGTTTTTGCTTCCCCTGTGCGACCTACAACCAACCATTTCCTCCACTTAAAACTATTTCACAACCATTAACCACACACACCTACATAACCATATATGTAACGACGTAATTTTTCAAACAAATTTTTTCATTTTCAAACACAATAAAACTTAGTTTTATATTCTCAAAATCATAAGTATCTCAAATGTCAACAATTCCGCACATATAAAATCAAATCCCAGAATCATAAAACAATCTCTCGCCAGTGTGTACAATCATGCCGGTGCCTTCCCGCGATCCTCGGAACTACCTGAAACACATAACACATAACACAGTAAGCACAAAGCTTAGTGAGTTCCCCAAAATACCACATTCAACATATTAGCCACTCAAGGCTATAACACTGTAAGACCCTCCAGTCTAGGTGTCTCAGTGGGACCCTCTAGTCCCACGGTTCGTTAGACCCTCCGGTCCGGTCTGGTTGGGACCCTCTAGTCCCATGGCTCGTTGGACCCTCCGGTCCGGTCTCAGCCTCACATAATATATCACATAAATAAAGCACAACTCAAGTAAGCACATAAGACCCTCTGGTCACACATAAATACCACTCAAGGTAAAGTATAGTGAGAAGACTCACGTCGTAAGCTAGCTAGTAAAATCTCGTGCTCGAAATCCTCGATCTAGCCTCCTCCTATCACATGGATAATATTTCTAATCAATACTCCCCTCACACTCAATTACACTATTAGATGATCTCTCTTACACTCTTAGCCCCTTAAATGGGTAAAAGACCATTTTACCCCTCCCTGACTTGTACTACTCATTTGACCAGACCTTACAGTTAACAGAAGTCAAACTCTAGCCAACAGTCCAAAATTGACCAGACTCGCCGAGTGCACTCGTGCGAATCGTCGAGTCCCATCGTTTCTCAGTAACCTTAGGAAGGTCCAGCTCGTCGAGTTAACCCCTAACTCGTCGAGCTAGAGCGTGATTCAACTCATCGGGACAAACCCTAAGCTACTCGTCGAGTCGGCTCATCAACTCGGCGAGTCTATTAAGACTCAGCTTGCATCCAGACGATTTTAAGGCGGAACACTACCTCAAACTCCAGATCCACATTCTCAGGGCTCAAATATCACGTAAAGTCATAGACTTTACGTCCATGCATGGCATTTTGGGAAAGAAATGCCAAGATCATGCCTTAACAAAGGTTTTTCTCACAAGGACATCACCAAATCAGAATAAAGCTTGAACCTTTAAATGTTAAGGGTCTCCTACAGTCCAGATCTGGAGTTCAAGCTTCCTCATGAACCCCAAACCTTTCAAGTCCCAAAATATACACAAAAAGGAGCCCTAATCTCCCAAAAGTGTCATCTAATTAATCAGAAGGAAAGGTTCGAACTTGATACCTTTAACAGAAGCTCCTGGACGAGTATTAGCAGATCCAATGCCCCTCCTTTACTCCTTGCTTGAAAACTCTCTTCTCCCTGGAAAACCAGATGTTACAATTCTCCCCCACTAGAATCAGACTTCGCCCTCGAAGTCATGCTCCGCAAATAGCTCAGGATGCTGCTCCTGCATCTCTGACTCCGGCTCCCAAGTCAAATCGGATCCCTTCCGATGCTGCCACTGGACCTGAACCAGGGGCACTTCCTTGTTCCTCAGAACCTTCACCTTTCGATCTAGAATCGCGGTCGGCCTCTCAATGTAATTCATGCTCGCATCCACCTGAGTGTCTTCTAGCGGTACCATTGCCGTCTCATCGGCCATACACTTCCTCAGCTGGGACACGTGGAAGGTGTTATGAATCTGACTCAACTCCGCGGGTAGCTCCAACTGGTATGCTACCTTACCCACTCTGGTGGTCACTATGAACGGACCGATATATCAGGGGCCCAGCTTGCCCCGCTTCCTGAACCGGATCACCCCCTTCCATGGGGATACTTTCAGGAGAATGAAATCTTCAACCTGAAACTCCAGCTCGGACCGTCGCCTGTCCATATAACTCTTTTGGCGGCTCTGGACCGTCAGCAATCTCTGCCTGACTAGCTGAATCCGCTCAGTCATTTTCAGCACTATCTCCGTGCTGCCCATCACCCTCTGACCCACTTCTCCCCAGCAAATGGGAGTCCGACACCTCCTCCCATAAAGAAGCTCAAAGGGAGGCATACCAATACTCGAATGGTGGCTATTGTTGTAAGAAAACTTGACCAACGGTATGTAGGTGTCCCAACTTCCTCCGAAGTCCATGACACACGCTCGTAACATGTCCTCGAGCGTCTGGATCGTCCGCTCACTCTGCCCGTCTGTCTGTGGGTGATACGTAGTACTGAAATGTAAGCGCGTGCCCAATTCCTCATGAAATTTCTTCCAAAACCTGGAAGTGAAACGCACGTCTCGATCTGACACAATAGAGATCGGCACCGCATGCCGTGCTACCACCTCTCTCACATAAATCTCTGCCAACCTCTCCGCGTAAGAGCTCTCACTTATAGCAAGGAAGTGAGCACTCTTCGTCAGTCGGTCCACAATTACCCAAATCGCGTCGACTCCACGCGCATTCCTCGGTAATTTGGTGTAAAGTCCATCGAAATCTGTTCCCACTTCCACTGGGGAATCTCCAAAGGCTGCAATGGACCATGTGGTCGCTGGTGCTCTGCCTTGACCCGTCGGCAAGTCAAGCACCTCTCAACTATCCAAGAAACATCCCTCTTCATACAGGGCCACCAGTAATCTCTCTTCAGGTCCAAATACATCTTAGTGGCCCCGGGATGGATCGAGAAACTCGATCTGTGCGCCTCCTCCATCAGTATACGCCGAGCTTTGCCTATATAGGGCACCCAAATTCGCCCTCGGAAGGTCATAAGTCCTCGGCTATCCGTCACAAACTTGGATACATGTCCAATCACCCGCTCCCTCTTGCAGTTCTCCGGTCTCACGGCCTCCGCCTGGGCCTCTCGTATGGTATCCAAAACTGGAGTCATCACTGTCATCCTCATACACACATCTCGGATCAGGGCACTCTCTGATTTGCGGCTCAGGGCGTCGGCTACCACGTTAGCCTTGTCCGGGTGATACAAGATCTCACAATCATAGTCTTTCACTACATCCAGCCACCTCCTCTGACGCATATTCAGGTTGGGCTGATCCATAAGATACTTCAGGCTCTTGTGGTCCGTGTATATGGTACACCGAACCCCGTACAAATAGTGGCGCCAGATCTTGAGGGCGAACACCACCGCCCCCAACTCTAGATCGTGGGTGGGATACCTCGTCTCATGAGGCTTCAACTGCCTCGAAGCGTACGCTATCACGTGCCCTATCTGCATTAGCAGCGCACCCAACCCAAATATATATATGCATCACAATAAACCACGAAGTCCTCCATCCCCTCGGGAAGAGCTAACACTGGGGCTTCGCACAACTTCTGGCGAAGAGTCTCAAATGAGGTCTGGTGCTCGGGACCCCAAGAAAAAGTAACGCCCTTCCGAGTTAACCTGGTGAGGGGGACAACAATCTTGGAGAAATCTCTGATGAATCGCCGGTAGTAGCCGGGCAAACCCAGAAAACTCCTGATCTCGGTAGGGGATCTCGGTACCTCCCATCTCATAACTGCCTCAATCTTGGCCGGATCGACCAATATCCCATTATGGTTAACAAGGTATCCCAGGAACTGGACCTCTCGTAACCAGAAATCGCACTTGGAGAATTTGGCGTAAAGCCTCTCTGATCTCAATACCCCCAGAATCTCTCTCAAATGCTCCTCGTGCTGCTCTCTGGATCTCGAATACACCAAAATATCGTCGATGAATACGATCACCGACCGATCCAACATAGGCCTACACACCCTGTTCATGAGATCCATGAACGTTGTCGGTGCGTTGGTGAGTCCGAAAGGCATCACCACGAACTCGTAGTGCCCATAACGAGTCCTAAAAGCCGTCTTCCGGATATCCTCCTCGCAGACTCTCATCTGATGATATCCAGACCTCAAATCGATCTTGGAAAACCAATATGCACCCTGCAACTGATCGAACAGATTGTCGATCCTCGGAAGTGGATAATGGTTCTTGACCGTCAGCTTATTTTGTTGGAAGTGTGTCCAAGGTCATTAACTAATTGGTGATATTTCTAATAATAGCAGGGTCCCCTTGGGTTGCCCTCAAGACTCAAAGTTGAGTAGAATAAATAATAGGAGTGATTAGTTTATTAATTATTATTGTTTAATAATTAATTAGAAACTAATTGGAAAACAATTTGGGAATTAATTAACAATTTAATTAATAGAAGGGTTGAATGTGAATTAATCAATAGTTGGTTGATCAGGGAACATTCCAGAACCCTAGAATGAAGGGGGTTGGACGAAATCTCCCTTTGGATAAAGGGATTTTCGTTCTTAACCTATCCCATGCCACATGGATGGAAGGATAAAACCCTAGGAGGTATCCAAGGCTATAAATAGGGCCTTGAGGATTCATTCCTCCTTGCTCATTTTTGGCTTGAGTATTCGCCACCTTCTTTCTCCCTCATTGTGGAAGAACTTTCCTTATAATTCATCCCTCCTAGTTTAATATTTGTTTCTACTCTTTGAGTTCATTGGGTGTGAACCAAGAGAGGGATTTTGGTTTGGATCCTCATCATCCAAACAAGGTGGCACGTACAAGGAGTCAAGCTCGAAGATCATTAGCTGCTAAAGAGGTTAGTATTCTTCCTTGTATTTTCAGATTTCATAGGGTAGAAGTAATAGTATGAAGCCATAGATCCATAGGGTGCATGTACACTTAGGTAAATCGTTTTGTTGTTTCGATTCTTCCACTACCTAGTTATTGAGTGTATTTGATGCATATATTACCCAACAGTGGTATCAGAGCCATTGGTTCATGGTTACTATCACCCTACATCTATGTTTTCTGAAAAATACTTGTTTAAAACTGAATGATCAATGAGTAATCAAAAATTCGTAATGTGATAAAACCCTAATTGGGGTTCACGACGTGAACATGTTGTTCACGACGTGAACTCAGCAGATTCGGGATTTTCGAATTTTCCTCCATTTTTCGAATTTGAAATTTTGATAAATATGGATAAATGTCAAATTTTAATTGTGTAAATCTGAAAATAGATAAATATCATTTAAATATGTTTATTTGAATTTGAATATTTATTTATTATTTAAATAGGGATTTAAATATTTTAATATTATTTATAATAGAGTTTTATAAATTTGAATATTAACCCCTCATGTTTTATTAATTGTTATATTGCATCCTTGTAATTAATTTGAATTAATAATAGACAACTAAATTTAAAGTGTTTTAAATTTACCCCTTATATATATGTAAGATTCATATATTGTATGTATAAGAGAATTACAATATGCGTCATCGCATATTTTAAATATTGACATTGTCAGTCTTACCTCGACTAGGCTCACCCAATCTAATGTAGGGGTTTAAAGGAGGTCTCTATGATTCCTAATGAGGCCGGTTTTTAATATGCTTCGCGCTTACCACCCTCACCGCCCTATTGCATTTTGAGAATGAAGTTACCGAAAAGGTTTGATAGTGATGATGGTCAATCTAAAAGTATTCTAAATACAAGTATAAAACAAAATCCCGTTTTATTTAAATAAAGTGAATCTTATGTTATCCATAAAAATTGCACATTCTCTTTATAACTTGTTGATGGAGCTCGTGTGGTTAACCAGCACGTCAATTTGAGAGTATAGGTAGAGAATGATGTGAGACTAGCGAATCTCAAGCGTAATTTGAGTCGGGGACCACGCAATTTTGTATGGGTGATTCACCATCTGTTCAATGATCCGCGACATCCCCGTCATTGAATTTGAGATGAACATAATCTGAGATTAACATGCCATTGATAGTCAATGAATCTCAAAGATCTAGGAATTTCATAGTGATTTAAATTGACAAAGAGCTTTGTCTACCTAAATAACTTTGTGGTGTGTTTACGGCATCCCTTTACACATCATGAAGCCAAATATGGATCCTAGCCTTAATCAAATAATTTATTTAGGGTGATTATTAATTAAAGACTTATATCAAACTAATTGGAATCTTATCTTTTGTAGATGTCGAACCAAGCCAACAACAACAACAACAATCTGCCTCCTCCTTCTCCTCCTCCTCTAACTCAAAACTCAAGCTTCTCTCTAATGCCGGTTCTTAATAGGGAGAAACTCAAGGAGGATGGATCCAACTATCTTGATTGGATCAGGACCTTGAGGATCACGTTAAGATATGAGAACAAAGAGTATGTTCTCGACGAAGATGTTCCCATACTTGGAGAGAACCCTACCCCAGAAGAAGTTACTGCCTACAACAAGCATTACGATGAATCTATCAAAGTGGCTTGCCTTATGTTAGCGACCATGTCTTCTGCTCTCCAGAAGAACTTTAAAACATGGGGTGCATTTGACACAAACCAGCAACTCGAGCAGATGTTCCAAGAGCAAGCTAGGCAAGAACGATTCGAGATCGTTAAGTCCCTCATGGCATGTAAACTACAAGAGGGAGCTTCTGTGTGTACGCACGTCCAAAAGATGAAGTCGTACATAGACATACTTCGGAATATAGGTGTCGAGCTACCTAAGGAGTTGGCCATTCACACGGTTCTGAACTCGCTTACCAGTTCATATTCGCAGTTCATCATAAACTTCAATATGAATGGACTTGACAAGACCTTGATGGAGGTGCATGGCATGCTCAAAACTGCTGAAGAGAGCATGAAGAAACCCAACAACTCTAACCCTACTGCTCCAGTATTGGCTGTTGATCGTAGTTCTGCTAAAAGGAAAAGGGCGCCTCAACCCAAAGGAAAGGGTAAGGGTAAGGTCGGACAGTCTGAACCTGCTCCCAAGAAAAGGGCTCAAGCTGAAATAGCACCTTCTGCTGATCCAAGTGAAGCCATTTGTTTTTACTGTCAGGAAAAGGGACACTGGAAGCGTAGTTGCCCTAAATACCTCGAGGACCTTAAGAAGAGTGTGGCACATCAGGTATGTTCATGATAGAACTCCATATCACATCTATTTCTAGTTCTTGGATTCTTGATACAGGGTGTGGTACTCACATTTGCTCTGATATGCAGGGACTAAGACAAAGTAAGAAGTTGAAGCATGGTGAGCTCAACCTAATCATGGGAAACAGGCACAAGTCAGCTGTTACAAGGATTGGGAACTATGAGCTCATGCTTAGTTGTGGTGTTTATCTTAGTTTATTAAATTGTTGCTACTCGCCTGATATGGCACGAAACATTATTTCTTTTCATGCACTTTATAAGGATGGTTGTCGTTTTTCTTTTGATAATGATAATGGTGACATTTTGGTTTATAAGAATGGTTGTTTTATTTTTAAAGCTAGTCCTTGTAAAGGTGTGTATGAAAGTGTTGTTTGTGATGGTGATTTTGATAAACTAATTATGAATGTTGGTTCATCTCATAGTGAATTAGATAAATCATGTTTGTGGTATTGTCGACTTGGCCATATAAACAAGAAACGCATTGCCAAGCTCCAATCTGATGGAATCTTGGAATCATTCGACCTCAAATCGGATGATGTATGCTAATCTTGCTTACTTGGCAAGATGACAAAAGCGCCATTCACAGGCCACTGTGAAAGAGGCAAAGATATGTTGGACCTTATCCACACAGATGTTTGTGGACCCTTTAAATCTGCCACAAGACATGGAGAAAGATACTTCGTGACTTTTACCGATGATTTCAGTAGATATGGATATATCTATCTAATCAAGCATAAGTCCAAAACTTTCGAGGTGTTCAAAGAGTTTCAAAACGAAGTAGAGAACCAATTGGGCAGAAAGATCAAGATGCTCCGATCCGATAGGGGTGGAGAATACTTAAGTCTTGAATTCTACGATCATATTAAGAATTGTGGAATAGTTTCACAATTGTCTCCTCCCAGAACACCACAGTTGAATGGTGTGGCTGAAAGGAGAAATCGAACCTTGTTGGACATGGTCCGATCTATGATGAGTCAAGCTACACTTCCGATATCTTTTTGGGAGTATGCCTTAGAGACAGCCGCCCATATCCTAAACCTTGTACCTACTAAGAAGGTTGCTAAAACACCCTCTGAAATGTGGAGTGGGACACGTCCTTCTCTAGCACATATAAAGGTTTGGGGATGCGAAGCTTTTGTTCGTCGCGAGGCGAATGACAAGATCGAACCCCGGTCAGAGAAGTGTTACTTCATTGGCTATCCACAAAAGTCGTTTGGATACTTGTTCTACAAGCCTTCGGAAAACAAAGTGTTTGTTGCTCGAAGGGGATTCTTCCTTGAGAGGGATCTCATTTCCAAAGAGGATAGTGGGAGCCACATAGACCTTGAAGAGCTTCAAGAGACAAATGAAGAAGAACCTTTAGTAGACACTAGAACTCAACCTGAGGAGCAACAACCCATAGAGGAACCTCAACCCGGGGCTGAGCAACCTGTTGAGCAAAATGATATATCTCAACCTCCCCTTCGCAGATCCAATAGAGTTCGTGCTCCTCCTGAGTTCTATGGTTTTCATGTGAGCATAGAAGGAGACGTATTGATCAATGATCGTACACTGGTTGATATGGATGAGCCATCCGACTATAAGGAAGCGATGGCAGGCACTGAGGCTACTAAGTGGAAGGAAAGCATGGAGAGCGAGATTCAGTCTATGCATGACAACCAAGTTTGGAATTTGGTTGATCCTGCTCCTGGCACTAAAATTGTCGGGTGCAAATGGATCTTCAAGAAGAAGAAAGACATGGATGTGAATGTACACACGTTCAAGGCTAGGTTGGTTGCAACGGGTTACACTCAGACTCAAGGAATTGATTATGAGGAAACTTTTTCACCGGTAGCCAAGATCAAGTCTATTAGGATATTACTTGCCATAGCAGCTTTTCATGATTATGAAGTATGGCAAATGGATGTGAAAACCGCTTTGCTTAATGGAAAACTCACAGAGGAAGTGTCTATGGCACAACCTGAGGGTTTCATATATCCAAAATATCCAAATAGAGTGTGTAAGCTTGAAAGGTCCATATATGGACTAAAACAAGCGTCTCGCAGCTGTAACCTTTGCTTTCATGAAAAGATCAAGGAGTTTGGTTTTTCAAGAAGTGAAGGAGAGTCCTGCATATATATCAAAGCTAGTGGGAGTAATGTAGTCTTCCTAGTGTTGTATGTGGATGATATACTCCTTATAGGAAACGATATCCCGACGTTGCAAGGTGTTAAGACGTGGCTTGGGAGTTGTTTCGCTATGAAAGATCTAGGAGAGAGGCTGCATACATACTTGGTATAAGGATCTATAGAGATAGATCAAAACGTCTAATAGGACTGAGCCAAAGTACATACTTGGATAAGATCTTGAAGAAATTCAAGATGCAGGACTCCAAGAAAGGGTATCTACGTATGCAACATGGCACGAAATTGAGTAAGACTCAATGTCCTAGTTCTAGTGATGAACAGGAAAGAATGAGTAGAGTCCCATATGATTCTGCTATAGGATCGATCATGTATGCCATGACATGTACTCGTCCTGACGTCTCATTTGCTCTGAGTATGGTGAGTCGTTTTCAGGACAACCCAGGCGAAAGTCATTGGACGGAAGTAAAGAACATTCTGAAATACCTAAGAAGAAAAAAGGATATGTTCTTGGTATATGGGGGTAAAGATGAGTTGAAAGTTACAGGTTATACAGATGCCAGTTTCCAGACTGATAGGGACAACTCATGTTCGCAGTCAGGATGGGTATTCTTGCTCAATGGAGGAGCGGTCACTTGGAAGAGCTCCAAGCAGTCGACAGTGGCAAACTCTACGTGCGAGTCAGAGTATATAGCAGCTAGTGAAGCTGCAAAAGAAGCTACATGGCTGAAGAATTTCATTGATGGTGTTGGTGTCGTTCCGAGCATCAAGGATGCCTTGGAAATCTTCTGTGATAATGAGGGTGCAGTCGCTTTGACTAAAGAACCCAAAGACCATGGTAACTCAAGACATATACTTAGAAAGTTCCACTATGTAAGACATCGAGTCGAGGATGGAGATATTGTTGTGAGCAGAGTATCGTCAGAGGAGAATCCAGCCGATCCGTTCACTAAACCACTATCAAGGATCAAGCATGATGGTCATACTAGATCTATAGGCATTAGATTTGCTGAAGATATGGTGTAGTTGTTTAGTTGTTTAGTTTGATAATCCTTGAAACATTTAACAATATGAATTTGTAATAGAATTGATGTTTATTTTGTGGAGACTTAATAAAGTGCTGGATTGCTATCATTTATATTTATTTATTACTGTGTTTCACTTTTGCATGTTTAGAACCCACTTCCCGAGTACTAAGTACTCAAATCTCCACAGTCAGTCATACTCTTGGAAGTAAGTAGTGATTCAAGAGTGTCATGAGTGTTGGTGGATTGACCATATTGATTGAGCATGACATAGTGATTGTGTCAACACTTATGAGTACTTAATAGTGATTTAAGTATTGGATCAACCCGCACTTAGATATTACTTCATGGATTAAGTCACGAGTAATTCTAAGATGATAATATTTTCTGTTCTTCAAACCGAGATACATGTGGGGCTTTGCTCTAAGATTCTGTTATGCATTGGTATACTCCAACGACATCCGTAACTGGTGGCTAAAACGGGTATATTCATGTGTGACATGATGAAATAGACAAAGACTATGTAGTCAAAGTTTATTCGTCCCTTCTGCCTTAATAGGAGAAGCGATATCTATGGGCCCCTCGATGATTTGGTGCTGACATCTAAAATACCTGGCCGGGTGCTGACTAGAATTGATGTGTTCGATTTAGTAGTCAAATGTAGTCGTCACAAATCTATATCGGGAAACATAATTTTGAATTCTGAGATTGACCATTATCCATGTCTCGAATTCATACAGATATCATGAGGATGAAGGAATAGTTGATCACTTATCTGAGGGCTGAAACTGATTAAATCAGAGTTCGGCAGATGCATTGGATGGCATTCTCTCTGCTGATTATTAGATGGATATAAGACCATATATAGTTGATGACTTGTCCAAGTGGGAGACTGTTGGAAGTGTGTCCAAGGTCATTAACTAATTGGTGATATTTCTAATAATAGCAGGGTCCTCTTGGGTTGCCCTCAAGACTCAAAGTTGAGTAGAATAAATAATAGGAGTGATTAGTTTATTAATTATTATCGTTTAATAATTAATTAGAAACTAATTGGAAAACAATTTGGGAATTAATTAACAGTTTAATAAATAGAAGGGTTGAATGTGAATTAATCAATAGTTGGTTGATCAGGGAACATTCCAGAACCCTAGAATGAAGGGGGTTGGACGAAATCTCCCTTTGGATAAAGGGATTTTCATTCTTAGCCTATCCCATCCCACATGGATGGAAGGATAAAACCCTAGGAGGTATCCAAGGCTATAAATAGGGCCTTGAGGATTCATTCCTCCTTGCTCATTTTTGGCTTGAGTATTCACCACCTTCTTTCTCCCTCATTGTGGAAGAACTTTCCTTATAGTTCATCCCTCCTAGTTTAATATTTGTTTCTACTCTTTGAGTTCATTGGGTGTGAACCAAGAGAGGGATTCTGGTTTGGATCCTCATCATCCAAACAAGGTGGCACGCATAAGGAGTCAAGCTCGAAGATCATTAGATGCTAAAGAGGTTAGTATTCGTCCTTGTATTTTCGGATTTCATAGGGTAGAAGTAATAGCATGAAGCCATAGATCCATAGGGTGCATGTACACTTAGCTAAATCGTTTTGTTGTTTCGATTCTTCCGCTTCCTATTTATTGAGTGTATTTGATGCATATATTACCCAACATGTTCAACTCCCGGTAAACAATGCACATCCGGTGTGAACCATCCTTTTTCTTGACAAAAAGGATCGGCGCTCCCCACGGCGAGCTACTCGGTTGGATGAATCCCTTCCCCAACAGCTCCTGAAGCTGTGAGGATAACTCCTGCATCTCCGGTGGCGCAAGACGATAAGGGGCCTTGGCAATAGGCGCCGCTCCCAGAACCAAATCAATACGAAACTCCACCAGCCTGTCGGGAGGCACACCCGGTAACTCCTCGGGAAAAACATCCGGAAACTCACTCACTATCAGAACCTCAGCAATAGAACTCAGTCTCTCAGCAGCAACTCGTGTATCCATCACATACGCTACAAAACCCCTACAACCCTGTTGTAGACTCTGTCTCGCTCTAGCGGCCGAGCAAAATGTGACATCCCCATTTTCACGGCCAAAAAAGACCGATTTTGTTTATGCTTTATAAAAATCAGAGTACCTCTTTTAATAAAAATGTTGTGGAATTTGTTCCCAGAAGAACATGATAAATACGTTATCAAAGCATTTCCGAATAAATGTATTTTTATTCATTTTCAAAACCTTGGGATGTCATTGTCAATACAGAAACATAAGCATAAACAAAACTTACATTCATTTACACTAGTGATCTACATCTCTTTTAAATCTCTCAGTGTAAAGTAGCTTCATATCGACACCTGTGATAGAAATAAGCTGGAGTGGGTCAGGTTGGGAAACCTGGTGAGTACATAGGGTTTTCAACCCACAATAATATAATTATTATGTTTAAACATCAAAAAATCAACCCAATTACCTATCCCCATTATCTTCTTTACTCTTAAGGGTCTACCCTAAGATTCAGCTATTCCTCGATCATTCATTCCTAAGGAGTATCCTAAGGAATCGGCACTAAGTCTGCATAGTCGCCAGGGTTTATCTCGTTTATTAACAGTATCATTTTCGAGAGTCCACTCGTAATACCTGTCTATGGGTTTTTAGAGTACACCAGGTGAACACATCGTTCACAACACCTACAGGTTGCGAGCCGGCTAGTGTGTCACTAGACTGTCTAGAATAGTCCGTGGTTGTCATCCATACTCTGCTAGATGACGGGGCCATCGCTTGGGTCATCGTTTGGCTCATCGCTTTGGCTCATCGTTTTGGCTCATCGCTTTGGCTCATCGCTTAGGTCATCGCTTCGCACCATATTTTATCACTCATATATCATCGCTCATCGTTCATCTCATCTTTCATCGCTCATCATTTATCTCATCTTTCATCGCTCATCATTTATCTCACCTCTAATCTACCCATGTTTTACCCAACACATTTTGTAGATATAAAATACATATACAGTTTAGATCAATTAAAACATGTATAAAACGTTTCATCCAGCATAAACAACAAGTATTCATACAGTATACACACATAGCATGTAATTTATATAAAATACTTCATATCTATGTGTAAGATGAAAGTAACTATGCACTCACCTGAAAGGTGGTGACTCGGAACTCGGACAGCACTTCGTTATCTCAAAACAATTTTCCCTTGACAAAACCTAGTATCAATACCACTAGGGTTTAGTCTAACGTTAACCGAGACTAATTAATAGTCTAGCTATTATTATTATTATATAAGCGTTAAACAACACTAGATAACTCATAATAATATCCCAAACAATTATTATAAGGTCCTAATAACATTACTATATTAAAACATAAGCTATACTAAAGATTGGTTAGGCGTAGCGCACTTACAGCGGGTTTTTTTCTGAAAAACCGGGCTTCGCCGGAGCAGCGTTCCCGAGCCGAAAGGCTCCTTTCTCGGGACTCCGGGAGCCTCGGGGCTTCCTTCGGGTGCTAGGGAGGTTCCCTAGGCTTTTTTTTGGGGGGGGTTTAAGGGCTAGAGAGAGGTTCTAGAGAGAGAGAGAAGAGGTTGGAATGGTGTGAAGAATGAGGGAACCCGACACCTCTATTTATAGGCTGGAAAACAGATCTACTCGTCGAGTAGGTCCTCCTACTCGTCGAGTCCATGCCACATGTCACCTTCTGGTGGCTTGCCTTGGGGAGAAAGCCTTGGCCCATAATCAGCCACGTCACCCCTTTTGCAACAGCACCCTGCCGACTTCTAAACCCCGTAACGTTCGCATACGAGCTCCGTTTTCAACGTTCTTTTTTTCCACGCGTAGGTAAAAACAAGATCTACAACTTTCATTTATACTCCATCGGCTAATTCTCGACCGATCTTAAATTTAACAGTAGGATGAGATTAGACTGTTAAATGACCACGAAGAATTCGTAACTCCTTCATACGGACTCCGTTTTCGTCTGTCTTTTTACCGTTGAGTTCCTATGAATGAGATCTTCAACTCTCATTAAGGTTGCGTAAGCCAAAAACGGCTCGAACTAAAATTCGAGTTTCGGGTCGTGCACTGCTAAGCCGAATCTTAGAAAAATCATAACTTCCTCATACGAAGTCAGATTTGGACGTTCTTTTTATAGATGTTCTCGGTTTAACATATTCTACGACTTTCGTTTAAATTAATAAGGCCAAAAAGTCTTCTATCATAAATTCACTATTTACGCTTTCCGGTGCCGTGCCGGTTCTGTCGCGAAACTTCGACGGGTCATAACTTCTTCATTATAACTCGGATTTCGGTGTTCTTTATATGTACGGAACCCTTGAGACATATTCTACAACTTGGTTAAGATTATTTATTCTAAATAATATTTTGTCGAAAAGTCGTTTTCGACCCCTATTATCTCTAAATTGACTAGCCCGGATCTACGGGCGTTACAATTATCTCCCCCTTAGGATGATTACGTCCCGGAATCATCAACAAGACAGGGCTCACATGATGACTCCATACGTTATCTCTTCATCCTAAGTAATAACCGTAACTTTGATGTTTCTTCGAATGAGTATCTAACTCTAAGACTTCCTGAATGCAGGCGGTGCCCGATCTTGGACCCGCTCTCTATCTCATGTTAGACTTCCAATCATGATCTTCATGTCACGATCTCGATCTTTATTGGAGACTCCTTATTTAACAAACTTGAGATAAGTTTCTTCCTTCGATTATCATAATAAACCGATGGGTCATGTTCTAATGACCTTTCATCGTATGATGCATTGCTTGGAATCAGATCTTTTAGATTCAAATTCCAGAACAGACTATACATTCCTTCATGTTCTAATCACATATTAAAAGGTAGCATTTCTAGCTACAAGCAACTATCGCGATACCTCTACCGATCGCTTTGATTTTATTTCAATCTTCCGGCTTAAGTCAGATGCTACATCAAACTTGGTTCTCTGAACCACATAACATACTCATCGTAGTCAGACTCAATTAGATATGACCACTAGGGTCGGAATAACAATCATCTTCTTAGTTATTACCGAAACGATGGTAACGACATATTTGAATAAAACGGTATCAATTACTAGCTTCTTGGTAACCTTGTAACTTTCCCTGGTCCAAGTGTGAGTCTTGTGCTTCCGGTAGTATAGGCCTCTACTACCATTCACACCTACTCATACTCGTCCCAAGTATTGTCTCGCAGTTCTCCAAGTCACCATACAAGAAAATCACATAACAACTTAACACATCAGATAGCAAAACGAAGGTTTTATATTATTCCTTGAAACGATTACATAGGTGTTCAAGTTCACCCTAGACTATGCCTCAAACAGGCTACATCATACGATACTATGGCTACTACATAACTCGATCTTCAGATATGAAGTCCTCATCCTTGATTCCTCGCGTTGTTATCTGCTCTGTCGAGGATCATGTGAAATGCCCTTGGCTTTGGCGGTGCATTTGGCCTTGCTGCTTCGTTTTTCTTTGGGCAGTCTCTAGAAATATGCCCTTCTTTGTTACATCCGAAACATACCTTCTTGTTGAATGTGCACTCGTTGGTGTAATGGATAGACTTTCCACACTTGAAACATATCACCTCTTCGCCACATTTTCCTAAGTGTTTCTTCTTGCATTTATCACACCATCTTGCTTCACTTCCCCCTCCTCCAGACTTCGGGAATTTTCTCTCCCGTTGGACCTTGAAGATTCTTCATGCTTCCTTTTCTCGCCAACTTCATCTTTCTCCAGACCCTTCTCTCTTATCTGGGTCTCCACATTCTTAGCAGCCCAGATGGCGGCTTTCAGAGTGGTTGCTTGCTTGACCATTGGACCAAAGTCCGCTGGTAATCCGTGGGCAAACTTGCTGACCTTGGAGAGCTCGGTTGGAACTAAATAAGGAACGAGATTCATCTTCTCCGTAAAACTTGCAGCATACTCGGTGACACTCATCCTCCCCTTCTTTAGATTCTGGAATTCATTGTTGATCTCTAGAAGATCCTGCTCAGAGCAGTACTACATCTTCAATTGCACTAGGAAATTTTCGCAAGACATCTTGCTTGCTTCTCCCTTGGGCATCGTGTTAGCTAGTAGCTTCCACCAGCTCAGTACTCCAGACTTTAACAGAGGAACCGCAAGGGCGGTCTTCTGTTTGTTGCTACACTCGCAACTCTCAAACATTGTCTCCATCTCAGAGATCCAGTCCATAACTTCCACCGGTGATGGGCTTCCAAAAAGACTCGGGGGTTTGGATGCCATGAAATCCTTGTACTTGCATCCACGTCCGTCATTTCCTCCATCCTTATTGTTTCGTCAAACTATCGGTGCGTTGGCTTGACCAACCGTCCCACTGTAGTTCCCTCCTTCTGACTGCCCATCATTCAGCTCGGGCTGTTCAATAGGCATCGTAAGTTCTTCTCGATTTTGTTGAAGTAAACGCCTTGTTTCCTCCATTTAACGATCCAACATCATTTGGATCATCGCTTGTACTCCGGCCATCGTGATTGGCTCAGGAGCGGCTACTACAACAGGTTTTTGCTCAATCACTGGTGGTTGATTCCTGTTTCCATTCACATTCCCAGCTCCACTGCGGGTTCTTCCATTTCGATCTATTCACCAATTTAAACGTTCAGTGTGTAGCGACGAGAATTTAGATAAGAAAGATTTTATTTACGATCGACGTGTAAATCTCCTTATTACTCCGAAAAGTTACATGTCAGTTCTAATACCGTAATTAAACGTTTAGAAATCTGAACACATAAAGTTTCCAGATCCGGTCGGCAACAGACCATAGATCCAATCATACATTTAGCATCATAAATCATTTAGCACATAAAATCATGTTAGGCATTTTCCCTAAATAAGCTAGTGCTCGTGTCTATTCAGGTGTATTACCTAAGACACACTCCTCACAATCATTGCTTAGCATTCTAAGTTTAAGTCTAGAAATAAATCCTTATTCCTAGTTCGCTTAAACTAATGCTCTGATACCAACTGTGACATCCCCATTTTCACGGCCAGAAAAGACCAATTTTGTTTATGCTTTATAAAAATCAGAGTACCTCTTTTAATAAAAATGTTGCGGAATTTGTTCCCAGAAGAACATGATAAATACGTTATCAAAGCATTTCCGAATAAATGTATTTTTATTCATTTTCAAAACCTTGGGATGTCATTGTCAATACAGAAACATAAGCATAAACAGAACTTACATTCATTTACACTAATGATCAACATCTCTTTTAAATCTCTCAGTGTAAAGTAGCTTCATATCGACACCTGTGATAGAAATAAGCCTGAGTGGGTCAGGTTGGGAAACCTGGTGAGTACATAGGGTTTCCAACCCACAATAATATAATTATTATGTTTAAACATCAAACAATCAACCCAATTACCCATCCCCATTATCTTCTTTACTCTTAAGGGTCTACCCTAAGATTCAGCTATTCCTCGATCATTCATTCCTAAGGAGTATCCTAAGGAATCGACACTAAGTCTGCATAGTCGCCAGGGTTTATCTCGTTTATTAACAGTATCATTTTCGAGAGTCCACTCGTAATACCTGTCTATGGGTTTTTAGAGTACACCAGGTGAACACATCGTTCACAACACCTACAGGTTGCGAGCCTGCTAGTGTGCCACTAGACTGTCTAGAATAGTTCGTGGTTGTCATCCATACTCTGCTAGATGACGGGGCCATCGCTTGGGTCATCGTTTGGCTCGTCGATTTGGCTCATCGCTTTGGCTCATCGTTTTGGCTCATCGCTTAGGTCATCGCTTCGCACCATATTTTATCACTCATATATCATCGCTCATCGTTCATCTCATCTTTCATCGCTCATCATTTATCTCATCTTTCATTGCTCATCATTTATCTCACCTCTAATCTACCCATGTTTTACCCAACACATTTTGTAGATATAAAATACATATACAGTTTAGATCATTTAAAACATGTATAAAACGTTTCATCCAGCATAGACAACAAGTATTCAGACAGTATACACACATAGCACGTAATTTATATAAAATACTTCATATCTATGTGTAAGATGAAAGTAACTATGCACTCACCCTAAAGGTGGTGACTCGGAACTCGGACAGCGCTTCGTTTTCTCAAAACAATTTTCCCTTGACAAAACCTAGTATCAATACCACTAGGGTTTAGTCTAACGTTAACCGAGACTATTTAATAGTCTAGCTATTATTATTATTATATAAGCGTTAAACAACACAATATAACTCATAATAATAGCCCAAACAATTATTATAAGGTCCTAATAACATTACAATATTAAAACATAAGCTATACTAAAGATTGGTTAGGCGTAGCGCACTTACAACGGGTTTTTTCTCAAAACCGGGCTTCGCCGGAGCAGCGTTCCCGAGCCGAAAGGCTCCTTTCTCGGGACTCCGGGAACCTCGGGGCTTCCTTCGGGTGCTAGGGAGGTTCCCTAGGCTTTTTGGGGGGTTTAGGGGCTAGAGAGAGGTTCTAGAGAGAGAGAGAAGAGGTTGGAATGGTGTGAAGAATGAGGGAACCCGGCACCTCTGATTGGACCGAAGTTGTGCATGTCCCCTTTTGATTGGACCGAGACCGAGGTCCAGTAGCCAGCCGACACCCTCGCAGGACTACACCCCTCGGACACGCGCCTTCTTCCAATTGGACCGAAGTTCGGTCCACTCCTGGTCCGACACGCCGAGCCAGCTGACTGAAGCGAGCCTCTTCCCTTCACCACCTGTCCGAACACGCAGCAGCCTCCCACAGCTTCGGATTCGAGGCTTCGGCCTATATAAGGCATGCGAGACCTTCCGGATTTTTTACAATTTTCACCCCATTTTCCATTTCTTTTCACTCCTTTCACTTCCACAAACTCACATACAACCCCTATAGCCCCGGTATCAAGTCTAAAACCCTAAGCAAGCCTCGAAGAAACGATATTCCCGAGAAAAACAACTTTCTCTAGTTGAAACTCTGCTCGATTTAGGCCGGTTTTTCGTCAAATAAACTCCTTTCCAGGAAACGAACGCTGTCCAAATCACCACCTATCAAGTGAGTTCATATATCCCCGTATTTTCATAATTTCTACTGTTTTAAGGGGGGCAATACAAGTATAACACAAGAACTTTGTGTTATAAAATCATGATTTCAAATCATGATAAAACGACATTAAATCATAAAAAATACTCAAAACATTAAACTCTTTTATAAACTTATAATTTTCCCCAAAATTCATATTTATATATATATATATATATATATATATATATATATATATATATATATATATATATATATAGATATATATATATATATATATATATATATATATATATATATATATATATATATATATATATATATATATAAAAATAAGATTTAAAAGGCTTAGGACTGATAACTCATTCTGGGTCCTTTTCCTTGTTTGGATGTGGGCTTATAGTACCGGTTATTTGTCCGAGTGTCGTTTAAATTTTACTTATATATAGAATTGTGTATGTATATAAATATAAAAGTTATTTCATCAGTTCAAATACATTTGTAACATGTTGATCAAGGGGTTACATGCAAAAATAGTTAAATACCGATTCAGAAAGTACATATAAATTATAATAGGTATAATTTATGATACATAGAACAATAATTCATGATTCAAGTATACTAGAATACACTGTTTTACAAGAAACGAGGGTTTTGATTCAAAACAAATCAAGGGTTTACAATTGTCAAATACATGTTCGGAATACTAATTCAAGAACATACTGTCAATCATTTATTTCAGAATGATTGGGTTTTCATGACTAATATACATGTAACGTTTATATGCTTTTTATGAGTCATTCAATTTGGGTTGTTTAATTCATTTAGACAACCAAGGTAAAGTCCTGACATTATAACCAGAATCTCCAGCCAGGGGATCGAAACAAGTTGTGTGTAGATCTATATCGGGATTGACAACCCCGCACTCAGGTTGCTAGCTACAATCAGGCATACACGCCAACGAGTGGCAATTGTTATCAACAGTTTAAACGCCCACGAAGCGTTTGTTTCAGGCCATCATGTCTTAGTATGGTTATAATAACTCATTAAAAAGATATTAACCATACGTTAGTGTATAATCAACTAAACGTAAGTACACCTTCAAAGTACCAGTTTACAGAATACAAACTACAATGGTTCAATACAGTTTTCAATAACAGCTGGTGAAGCCAGGCACACTCTCAGTTATAAGTTTTACAAATACAGAACATTGGTTTACAAATAGAACGGTTTTATGGGAATAAAACTACTTTTCATATACAACAGAAAATATAGGATTTTCTGGAACAGTTTACATATGGAAGATACAGAGACACCCTTTTAAACATAAACACTTATGTACTCAATCAACTTTATGTTGATACTCCCTTTTCAAATTACTTGTATTCTCAGGGAAACAATAAACATGTACTCCCCGAGCTTTTTGAGAAGATGGAGCTACTTTGAGTCATATCTTCTTCTTTTGTATAACTATTTTGGTTTCAATATACAATGATTGAACACATGTAAATACTTATACAATTTAAATACAATGGTTGTTTGTAATTTGATTACTATGATGCATGTGTTGTGATACTACAAATGAAGTCCTCCACCCCCGGACGTTTCCGCCGTCTGGTTTGGGGGTGTGACAGATTGGTATCAGAGCATTGTTTATAGTGAAGTCAGTATATTAATCCATAAAAGATATACAAACTATAAATACATCGGGGCTAGGAGCTCCGAATACAAGTATACTTTCTAAAAATTCTAAGTATTTTTACAAGAAGTATACTAACACTCATACCTACAAGTACAGTATCACAGTCATAAGAACTTAAAAGTATTTGGATGTTGAACACTATAGTCAAACCTGGGTAGTTATGTAATCATATCTGGAATTAATATAGCCTGATCAACTATATTGATTTAAGATATGACCAACATGTGTTGGGAGTGATAGTAGTGTTGCGACATGTCTAAAACTTACCATACATATTCAGAAGAACTATAGAACAGAACACAAATATTAAAATACTATGAAGAGTATTTTAATAACCTTACTTCTAATACAGACAAAATGGCTGAATACAATCCACAAGATGTAGACTCAGATGCAGAACCAGAAGAAAATCACGAAATTCCCTTAGATGATGACTTTGCAGAAAATTTTCCTGAAGACAATAATTCTGAATCAGAAGCCTATAATCCACCACCAGTTGCTCAAAATCCTAATCCTCGTCTAGCTTTTCAAGGCCCGACGCCTCTGTGGGTGGAAAGCTTGGAAACATGGAGTCAAGAGCAGGGTCAACCTATGCCATACCATGGAGACAAAAGCTTCTACAACTTGAGCGAAGGAGGCTCAGCAGACAGAGTCCTGCCAATTCTGGTCCGCGGGGTTGCTCGAAATGAAATACAGGGTAGGGCAACCATCAACCGAATCATGGAAGTTGATGCCAATGCGGGAGTTAATACAATCTGCATTCATCGTCTTGAAGATGCTCGGGAGAGAGCTACGAGAGACAACGAGGCACTACTACAAGAACTAGCCGTAACTCGAGCTGAAGTCATAGAGCTCCGAGTACGCCAACGAGTGTACGAGCGACACCTTCTTGACCTTGAGCGTCAACTAGCTGAGTTGAGGTTTCGTCCAAGTGATACCCGTCGCAAGTAGTGTTCACACTACTTCTACTTTCTACTTTCTATATCGAATGTATATACTACTTTTCATGATATGTACAAAACTGGGTATCAATAAAACAATAAGCACTTTACTTCAACAAGAGTTATTACAATTCTCATAAACATTCTATTCCAAAGTTTTGGGTTACAGATATGTTTTAGTGTTATTTTTCATGTTTTTCAATACGTCCGCGAAAATTTTATTTTCGGTAGGTCGGGTTGATGTCGACACTTCCTCAGTATTGTGGTATATTGTAGACCTGCCTTGAGGACAAGTTTTCCAAATTACATATACTTAATATACCAATACAGTCAACATTTATTTTCATACTCTTTGAAAAATAACCACTCAAATTCATATCATTCTGTTGCAAGTTGTACTTGCAGTGGATTTCTATTTCCAATTCTTTACAAGATTCATGTTGAATTAAGTGTTTAGTTCAGAGATATCAAATTCATATTCATTCTTGATATCTCACTATCTTTTTATCTATTGACTTTTATAGAAAAAGATGCCTCCTCGTAGAAATCCAAGACATATCAATGTCAATGAAGCACTGACGCCACCCCCACCACCACCTCCTCAATTCGACCCCGCTATGTTCCAAGCGGCGGTCACGGCAGCTGTAGCTGCTGCCATGTCTTATATCCATACTCCTGGTGCTAGTGGGTCGGGAGTTGTTGCACATCCTTCTAACCATGGCGAGAGTCATGGGCATTCACGAGAGTGCACTTATAAAGATTTTTCTAATGCCAAACCCAGGACCTTTAACGGGACTGGGGGAGTTATGGCACTAAGACAGTGGATAGAGAAGATAGAAGCAATTTTCGAAATTTGCTCCTGTCCGGAGGGTAGCAAAGTTAAATTTGCTGCCTGTACTTTTTCAGATAGGGCCCTTACGTGGTGGAATGGCCACATTAAGTCACTTACTCTAGTAGTGGCTAACTCTATCAGCCGGGAGATCCTAAAAGCCATGTTAATGCGGGAATACTGTCCGCGAGGGGAAATACAGAAACTGGAGCAAGAACTCTGGGGTCTTACAATGGTTGGTTCTGACATATCAATCTATACCAGTAGGTTCTGTGATCTGGCAATTCTTTGTCCGGATATGGTTCCTATGGAGAGCAAAAAGATTGAGAGATATATTTGGGGTATGTCGCCCCAAATTCAGTCAAGTGTTTTAGCTTCGAAGCCTGTTACTTTTGACAGTGCCAAAGAGCTGGCACAATCTCTTATCAACCACGGAGCCCGTCAAAACTCTGTGGTTTCTGCTCCATAACAACCTATGGAGAACAACAACAACAGCAAGAAGAAGGGTTGGAACAAGAGGAAGGGCAAATCTCCTCTCGAACCTTTAAAGAAGCAACAAGTAGTGGCAGTCCATGCCACTACTGTACCTGCTACCATACCTACCACTGTACCTGCTGCTGTCCCTAATAACCTTGCACCAACTAAGCCCTATGCTGGTAACCTCCCTAAATGCAACAAGTGCAATTTTCACCACAACAGAAATTGCCAAAAAATGCAGTACCGTAACTGCAACAGGAAAGGGCATACTACCCGATTCTGTAGAATACCACCTCAACCACTTAACCAAGTACCTGCCGCTGGAGTAGGTCGAGCATGCTACCAATGCGGTGATGTGGGGCATTTCAAGAAAGATTGTCCAAAAGCTGGAAATGCCAGTGGAGTTGGGAGGATTCTAGCACTGGGTCACGAAGAAGCGGTGGCAGACCCTGCAGTGGTCACGGGTACATTCCTTCTCAACAATACTTATGCATGCATTCTATTTGATTGTGGTGTTGAGAGGAGCTTCGTGAGCCATAATTTTAAACATCTACTAAATCAAAACTCCTAACCACTAAATGAAACTTTCACAATAGAAATGGCTAACGGGAAATCCGAATCCACCAACGATATATACATAGGATGTACCCTTACCTTGAATGCCTTGTCTTTCCCAATAGACCTTATGTCGGTCTCTATCAAAAGTTTTGACATCATAATAGGTATGGATTGGTTGTGCCCCAACCATGCCGAGATCCTATGTTATGAAAGAGCTATTCGTTTGAACTTGCCAACTAATGAAACTCTTATTATCTATGGCGACAAACCCGGAACGAACCTTCGGATCATTTCTTGCATCAAGGCACAGAAGTACCTTCGCAAGAGTATTGTGCTTTCTTAGCTCACGTGGTAGACAAAAAGCAAGAAGTGAAAGATATCGCGAGTATTTCTGAGGTCTGCAACTTTCCCAATATTTTTCCTGATGATCTTCCAGGAGTACCTCCCGAACGACAAGTCAAATTCCGAATCGACTTAATCCCTGGAGCTACCCCTGTAGCCAAATCCCCCTATCGTCTTGCACCTTCTGAAATGCAAGAATTATCCAGCCAGCTTAACGAACTCCTTAGCAAAGGTTTCATAAGACCAAGCGTCTCACCTTGGGGAGCACCGGTTTTGTTCGTAAAGAAGAAGGATGGATCATTCCGCATGTGCATAGACTACCGCGAGCTGAATAAACTTACCATCAAGAATCGATATCCTTTGCCTCGCATTGACGATCTGTTCGACCAACTTCAAGGTGCGAACTACTTCTCGAAAATAGACTTAAGATCCGGGTATCACCAGTTACAGATTTTGGAGGAAGACGTTCCCAAGACCGCGTTTAGAACTTGTTATGGTCATTACGAGTTTATAGTGATGCAATTCGGATTGACGAATGCACCTGTTGTGTTCATGGACCTAATGAACAGAGTGTGTCGTCCCTTCCTGGACAAATTCGTCATAGTCTTCATTGACGGCATCCTTATCTACTCAAGAAGCAAAGAAGAACATGGCCAACATCTTCGTCAAGTATTACAAACCCTTAGAACAGAAAAACTTTATGCGAAGTTTTCAAAGTGCGAGTTTTGGATTAGGAAGGTTGAATTCCTAGGTCACGTGGTCAGTTCAGAAGGAATACACGTCGACCCTTCCAAAATAAAGGCAATTGAAAACTGGTCAGCACCCAAAACACCTACATAAATCCGTCAATTCTTAGGTCTTGCTGGCTATTATCGCAGATTCATCCAAAATTTCTCTCGAATAGCTAAGCCTCTTACCACCCTGGCCCAAAAGGGTGTAACCTTTAGCTGGGGAGAAAAGCAAGAAACAACGTCCCAAACGCTGAAGCGAGCTTTGTGTAGTGCACCGATCCTGTCTCTTCCTGAAGGGACAGAGGATTCCGTAGTGTACTGTGATGCTTCTAATCAAGGGCTTGGATGTGTTCTTATGAAAAGAGGAAAGGTTATATCCTATGCCTCAAGACAGCTAAAGACACATGAAGTCAACTATACAACACACGACCTTGAGCTAGGAGCAGTGGTATTTGCTCTGAAGATCTGGAGACATTACTTATATGGCACGAAATGCACAATATTCACGGACCATAAAAGTCTCCAACATATCTTCGATCAGAAAGAGCTGAACATGAGACAACGACGATGGGCGGAGCTACTGAACGCTACGATTGTGAGATTCTTTATTACCCTGGTAAAGCTAACGTAGTAGCTGATGCCCTTAGCAGAAAAGAATACTTGGGACGCCGAGTAAAGTCGTTGACCATGACAATCCATTCACATCTGTCCACACAGATCAAAGAAGCTAAACTTGAAGCCTTGAAACCTGAAAACGTGGCAGGTGAAACCCTGAGAGGAAAGGATAAGAACTTCAAAGTCAGGGATGATGGAGTCTATTATTTCATGAACCGGATCTGGACACCAAAGTCCGGTGGTTACAGAGACGTGGTTATGAATGAAGCACACAAAATCCAATACTCTGTCCACCCAGGTTCAGACAAGATGTATCTGGACCTTAAGAACCTATATTGGTGGCCTAACATGAAGGACGAAATCGCTACCTTTGTGGGCAAGTGCCTTACTTGTGCCAAAGTCAAGGTAGAGTACCAGAAACCTTCAGGTTTATTACAACAACCTGAAATCCCTGAATGGAAGTGGGAGCGGATTACAATGGATTTCATAACCAAATTACCCACGACTTCGGGTGGTTATGATACTATTTGGGTAATCGTCGACAGATTAACCAAATCCGCACACTTCTTGCCAATAAAAGAAGCCGACAAGATGGAGAAGCTAACAAGAACTTACCTCAAGGAGATTGTTAGACTGCATGATGTGCCAATATCTATTATTTCAGACCGAGATAGTAGATTCACCTCTCGTTTCTGGTAGTCTTTACAAAACTCTCTGGGAACTGGGTTGGACATGAGTACAGCCTACCATCCACAAACCAACAGATAAAGTGAGAGGATGATTCAAACATTAGAAGACATGTTGCGAGCTTGCGTGATAGACTTTGGAAAGGCATGGGATATTCATTTACCCCTTGTTGAATTCTCTTATAACAACAGTTATCACACTAGCATAAAGGCTGCTCCATTCGAAGCCCTCTATGGCCGCAAGTGCAGATCCCCTCTGTGCTGGGCTGAAGTGGGTGACACGCAGCTAGCTAGAGGTCAACTCCTGACAGTGCTCTCACTGGTCCGAAAATTATTCAAGAAACTACCAAGAAAATCGTACAAATTCGGGAGCGACTTAAAGCTTCCAGAGATAGACAGAAAATCTACGCTGACAAACGGAGAAAACCCTTGGAATTCTAGGTTGGTGACTGCGTCTTGTTAAAGGTCTCACCCTGGAAGGGCATGATACGCTTTGGAAAGCGTGACAAATTGAATCCAAGGTACATAGGACCATTCGAAATTCTTGCTAGAATCGGTCCTTTAGCTTACAAACTTCGACTACCCCAAGAACTAAGTAACATTCATCCTACCTTCCGCGTTTCGAACTTGAAAAAGTGTCTATCCGACGAGACTCTTGTGATCCCACTCGAGGAAATCGAGTTAAACGAGAGCCTCAACTTTGTGGAAGAGCCCGTAGAGATTCTAGACAGGGAAGTTAAGAAAACCAAACAAAGCCGTATCCCGATAGTGAAGGTTCATTGGAATGCAAAACGGGGGACCTGAATTCACTTGGAAACGGGAAGATCAAATGCAACAGAAATGTCCACATTTATTTTCCTAGTCTATCTGTAATGCTAATTTCGGGACGAAATTCTCTCTAACGGGGGGATAATGTAACAAACCGTTATTTCAAACCTATATAATAATGTAGGTCAATTTGTAGTTCTTTTTAAAATAATAAAGAGAAATTTTAGCATATTGTGCATATTTACATAATTGACCCTCAAAAATAAATTATTAAACAATCTCGATTGGGATGAACCAAGTGGTAGAGATTGTAACAAGGTTTCCAAAAACATGAAGAACACTAAAATCCGAGTTATAACGAAGAAGTTATGACCAATCGCAGATCCGCGACAAAACCGGCAAAACACTATTCAGTGTAAAAACTGAATTTTCATTAAAAGGCTTTTTAGCCATAACAATCTAAATGAAAGTTGTAGTTTATGTTAAACCGAGAACTTTCATAAAAAGAAGGGCAAAATCTGACTTCGTATCAGGAAGTTACGATTTTTCTAAGTTTCAGTATAGCAGTGTACAGCTAAAAACTCGAAATAAAGATCGAGTGATTTTTAGCCAACACAACCTAAACGATAATTGAAGGTCTCGTCAATAGTAGTACAACGGTAAAAAGACAGACAAAAACAGACGTCGGATGAAGAAGTTATGAATTTTTAACGGATTTCCTGTCCCGGTCTGTTAAAAATAATAATATTAAAAATAAAGTCAAAATTTGCCTACAAAGTCTAAACGAAAGTCGTAGAGTATAATTTTACCTACGCGTGCATATAAAGAATGTAAAAAACGGAGCTCGTATGCGAAAGTTATGATTTTCGCAAGTTTTTGGCAGAAAAATCGAGAAATATTGAAAACCGGGCAATTTCGCATGGTGTACCTTCGGCCACGTCACCTCGCATGCGAGGCTTCCCCGTGTCTGCTTCGTGGCACCTTCTGATTGGACTGAAGTTGTGCGTGTCACCTTTTGATTGGACCGAGACCGAGGTCCAGTAGCCAGCCGACACCCTCGCAGGACCACAACCCTCAGACACGCGCCTTCTTCCAATTGGACCGAAGTTCGGTCCACTCCTGGTCCGACACGTCGAGCCAGCTGTCTGAAGCGAGCCTCTTCCCTTCGCCACCTGTCCGAACACGCGGCAGCCTCCCACAGCTTCGGATTCGAGGCTTCGGCCTATATAAGGCATGCGAGACCTTCCGGATTTTTTACACTTTTCACCCCATTTTCCATTTCTTTTCACTCCTTTCACTTCCACAAACTCACATACAACCCGAAAGCCCCGGTATCATGTCTAAAACCCTAAGCAAGCCTCAAAGCAACGATATTCCCGAGAGAAACAACTTTCTCCAGTCGAAACTCTGCTCGATTTAAGCCGGTTTTTCATCAAATAAACTCTTTTCCAGGAAACGAAACGCTGTCCAAATCACCACCTATCAAGTGATTTCATATCCCCGTATTTTCATAATTTCTACTGTTTTAAAGGGGGGGGGGGAATACAAGTATAACACAAGAACTTTGTGTTATAAAATCATGATTTCAAATCATGATAAAACGACATTAAATCATCAAAAATACTCAAAACATTAAACTCTTTTATAAACTTATATTTTTCCCCAAAATTCATATTTGTATATATATATATATATATATATATATATATATATATATATATATATAAGATTTAAAAAGCTTAGGACTCATAACTCATTCTGGGTCCTTTTCCTTGTTTGGATGTGGGCTTATAGTACCGGTTATTTGTCCGAGTGTCGTTTAAATTTTACTTATATATAGAATTGTGTATATATATAAATATAAAATTTATTTCATCAGTTCAAATACCTTTGTAACATGTTGAGCAAGGGGTTACATGCAAAAATAGTTAAATACCGATTCAGAAAGTACATATAAATTATAATAGGTATAATTTATGATACATAGAACAATAATTCATGATTCAAGTATACTAGAATACACTGTTTTACAAGAAACAAGGGTTTTGATTCAAAACAAATCAAGGGTTTACAATTGTCAAATACATGTTCGGAATACTAATTCAAGAACATACTGTCAATCATTTATTTCAGAATGATTGGGTTTTCATTACTAATATACATGTAACGTTTATATGCTTTTTATGAGTCATTCAATTCGGGTTGTTTAAATCATTTGGACAAAAAAGGTAAAGTCCTGACATTATAACCAGAATCTCCAGCCAGGGGATCGAAACATGTTGTGTGTAGATCTATATCGGGATTGACAACCCCGCACTCAGGCTGCTAGCTACAGTCAGGCATACACGCCAATGAGTGGCAATTGTTATCAACAGTTTAAACGCCCACAAAGCGTTTGTTTCAGGCCATCATGTCTTAGTATGGTTATAATAACTCATTACAAAGATATTAACGATACGTTAGTGTATAATCAACTAAATGTAAGTACACCTTCAAAGTACCAGTTTATAGAATACAAACTACAATGGTTCAATACAGTTTTCAATAACAGCTGGTGAAGCCAGACACACTCTCAGTTACAAGTTTTACAAATACAGAACATTGGTTTACAAATAGAACGGTTTTATGGGAATAAAACTACTTTTCATATACAACAGAAAATATAGGATTTTCTGGAACAATTTACATATGCAAGATACAGAGACACCCTTTTAAACATAAACACTTATGCACTCACTCAACTTTATGTTGATACTCCCTTTTCAAATTACTTGTATTCTCAGGGAAACAATAAACAGGTACTCCCCGAGCTTTTTGAGAAGATGGAGCTACTTTGAGTCATATCTTCTTCTTTTGTATAACTATTTTGGTTTCAATATACAATGATTGAACACATGTAAATACTTATACAATTTAAATACAATGGTTGTTTGTACTTTGATTACTATGATGCATGTGTTGTGATGCTACAAATGAAGTCCTCCACCCCCGGACGTTTCCGCCGTCTGGTTTGGGGTGTGACAGATTGGTATCAGAGCATTGTTTATAGTGAAGTCAGTATATTAATCCATAAAAGATATACAAACTATAAATACATCGGGGCTAGGAGCTCCGACTACAAGTATACTTTCTAAAAATTCTAAGTATTTTTACAAGAAGTATACTAACACTCATACCTACAAGTACAGTATCACAGTCATAAGAACTTAAAAGTATTTGGATGTTGAACACTATAGTCAAACCTGGGTAGTTATGTAATCATATCTGGAATTAATATAGCCTGATCAACTATATTGATTTGAGATATGACCAACATGTGTTGGGAGTGATTGTAGTGTTGCGACATGTCTAAAACTTACCATACATATTCAGAAGAACTATAGAACAGAACACAAATATTAAAATACTATGAAGAGTATTTTAATAACCTTACTTCTAATACAGACAAAATGGCTGAATACAATCCACAAGATGTAGACTCAGATGCAGAACCAGAAGAAAATCACGAAATTCCCTTAGATGATGACTTTGCAGAAAATTTTCCTGAAGACAATAATTCTGAATCAGAAGCCTATAATCCACCACCAGTTGCTCAAAATCCTAATCCTCGTCTAGCTTTTCAAGGCCCGACGCCTCTGTGGGTGGAAAGCTTGGAAACATGGAGTCAAGAGCAGGGTCAACCTATGCCATACCATGGAGACAAAAGCTTCTACAACTTGAGCGAAGGAGGCTCAGCAGACAGAGTCCTGCCAATTCTGGTCCGCGGGGTTGCTCGAAATGAAATACAGGGTAGGGCAACCATCAACCGAATCATGGAAGTTGATGCCAATGCGGGAGTTAATACAATCCGCATTCATCGTCTTGAAGATGCTCGGGAGAGAGCTACGAGAGACAACGAGGCACTACTACAAGAACTAGCCGTAACTCGAGCTGAAGTCATAGAGCTCCGAGTACGCCAACGAGTGTACGAGCGACACCTTCTTGACCTTGAGCGTCAACTAGCTGAGTTGAGGTTTCGTCCAAGTGATACCCGTCGCAAGTAGTGTTCACACTACTTCTACTTTCTACTTTCTATATCGAATGTATATACTACTTTTCATGATATGTACAAAACTGGGTATCAATAAAACAATAAGCACTTTACTTCAACAAGAGTTATTACAATTCTCATAAACATTCTATTCCAAAGTTTTGGGTTACAGATATGTTTTAGTGTTATTTTTCATGTTTTTCAATACGTCCGCGAAAATTTTATTTTCGGTAGGTCGGGTTGATGTCGACACTTCCTCGGTATTGTGGTATATTGTAGACCTGCCTTGAGGACAAGTTTTCCAAATTACATATACTTAATATACCAATACAGTCAACATTTATTTTCATACTCTTTGAAAAATAACCACTCAAATTCATATCATTCTGTTGCAAGTTGTACTTGCAGTGGATTTCTATTTCCAATTCTTTACAAGATTCATGTTGAATTAAGTGTTTAGTTCAGAGATATCAAATTCATATTCATTCTTGATATCTCACTATCTTTTTATCTATTGACTTTTATAGAAAAAGATGCCTCCTCGTAGAAATCCAAGACATATCAATGTCAATGAAGCACTGACGCCACCCCCCCCCCCCCACCACCTCCTCAATTCGACCCCGCTATGTTCCAAGCGGCGGTCACGGCAGTTGTAGCTGCTGCCATGTCTTATATCCATACTCCTGGTGCTAGTGGGTCGGGAGTTGTTGCACATCCTTCTAACCATGGCGAGAGTCATGGGCATTCACGAGAGTGCACTTATAAAGATTTTTCTAATGCCAAACCCAGGACCTTTAACGGGACTGGGGGAGTTATGGCACTAAGACAGTGGATAGAGAAGATAGAAGCAATTTTCGAAATTTGCTCCTGTCCGGAGGGTAGCAAAGTTAAATTTGCTGCCTGTACTTTTTCAGATAGGGCCCTAACGTGGTGGAATGGCCACATTAAGTCACTTACTCTAGTAGTGGCTAACTCTATCAGCCGGGAGATCCTAAAAGCCATGTTAATGCGGGAATACTGTCCGCGAGAGGAAATACAGAAACTGGAGCAAGAACTCTGGGGTCTTACAATGGTTGGTTCTGACATATCAATCTATACCAGTAGGTTCTGTGATCTGGCAATTCTTTGTCCGGATATGGTTCCTATGGAGAGCAAAAAGATTGAGAGATATATTTGGGGTATGTCACCCCAAATTCAGTCAAGTGTTTTAGCTTCGAAGCCTGTTACTTTTGACAGTGCCAAAGAGCTGGCACAATCTCTTATCGACCACGGAGCCCGTCAAAACTCTGTGGTTTCTGCTCCATAACAACCTATGGAGAACAACAACAACAGCAAGAAGAAGGGTTGGAACAAGAGGAAGGGCAAATCTCCTCTCGAACCTTCAAAGAAGCAACAAGTAGTGGCAGTCCATGTCACTACTGTACCTGCTACCATACCTACCACTGTACCTGCTGCTGTCCCTAATAACCTTGCACCAACTAAGCCCTATGCTGGTAACCTCCCTAAATGCAACAAGTGCAATTTTCACCACAACAGAAATTGCCAAGAAATGCAGTGCCGTAACTGCAACAGGAAAGGGCATACTGCCCGATTCTGTAGAATACCACCTCAACCACTTAACCAAGTACCTGCCGCTGGAGTAGGTCGAGCATGCTACCAATACGGTGATGTGGGGCATTTCAAGAAAGATTGTCCAAAAGCTGGAAATGCCAGTGGAGTTGGGAGGATTCTAGCACTGGGTCACGAAGAAGCGGTGGCAGACCCTGCAGTGGTCACGGGTACATTCCTTCTCAACAATACTTATGCATGCATTCTATTTGATTGTGGTGTTGAGAGGAGCTTCGTGAGCCATAATTTTAAACATCTACTAAATCAAAACTCCTAACCACTAAATGAAACTTTCACAATAGAAATGGCTAACGGGAAATCCGAATCCACCAACGATATATACATAGGATGTACCCTTACCTTGAATGCCTTGTCTTTCCCAATAGACCTTATGTCGGTCTCTATCAAAAGTTTTGACATCATAATAGGTATGGATTGGTTGTGCCCCAACCATGCCGAGATCCTATGTTATGAAAGAGCTATTCGTTTGAACTTGCCAACTAATGAAACTCTTATTATCTATGGCGACAAACCCGGAACGAACCTTCGGATCATTTCTTGCATCAAGGCACAGAAGTACCTTCGCAAGAGTATTGTGCTTTCTTAGCTCACGTGGTAGACAAAAAGCAAGAAGTGAAAGATATCGCGAGTATTCCTGAGGTCTGCAACTTTCCCAATATTTTTCCTGATGATCTTCCAGGAGTACCTCCCGAACGACAAGTCAAATTCCGAATCGACTTAATCCCTGGAGCTACCCCTGTAGCCAAATCCCCCTATCGTCTTGCACCTTCTGAAATGCAGGAATTATCCAGCCAGCTTAACGAACTCCTTAGCAAAGGTTTCATAAGACCAAGCGTCTCACCTTGGGGAGCACCGGTTTTGTTCGTAAAGAAGAAGGATGGATCATTCCGCATGTGCATAGACTACCGCGAGCTGAATAAACTTACCATCAAGAATCGATATCCTTTGCCTCGCATTGACGATCTGTTCGACCAACTTCAAGGTGCGAACTACTTCTCGAAAATAGACTTAAGATCCGGGTATCACCAGTTACAGATTTTGGAGGAAGACGTTCCCAAGACCGCGTTTAGAACTTGTTATGGTCATTACGAGTTTATAGTGATGCAATTCGGATTGACGAATGCACCTGTTGTGTTCATGGACCTAATGAACAGAGTGTGTCGTCCCTTCCTGGACAAATTCGTCATAGTCTTCATTGACGGCATCCTTATCTACTCAAGAAGCAAAGAAGAACATGGCCAACATCTTCGTCAAGTATTACAAACCCTTAGAACAGAAAAACTTTATGCGAAGTTTTCAAAGTGCGAGTTTTGGATTAGGAAGGTTGAATTCCTAGGTCACGTGGTCAGTTCAGAAGGAATACACGTCGACCCTTCCAAAATAAAGGCAATTGAAAACTGGTCAGCACCCAAAACACCAACATAAATCCATCAATTCTTAGGTCTTGCTGGCTATTATCGCAGATTCATCCAAAATTTCTCTCGAATAGCTAAGCCTCTTACCACCCTGGCCTAAAAGGGTGTAACCTTTAGCTGGGGAGAAAAGCAAGAAACAACGTCCCAAACGCTGAAGCGAGCTTTGTGTAGTGCACCGATCCTGTCTCTTCCTGAAGGGACAGAGGATTCCGTAGTGTACTGTGATGCTTCTAATCAAGGGCTTGGATGTGTTCTTATGAAAAGAGGAAAGGTTATATCCTATGCCTCAAGACAGCTAAAGACACATGAAGTCAACTATACAACACACGACCTTGAGCTAGGAGCAGTGGTATTTGCTCTGAAGATCTGGAGACATTACTTATATGGCACGAAATGCACAATATTCACGGACCATAAAAGTCTCCAACATATCTTCGATCAGAAAGAGCTGAACATGAGACAACGACGATGGGTGGAGCTACTGAACGCTACGATTGTGAGATTCTTTATTACCCTGGTAAAGCTAACGTAGTAGCTGATGCCCTTAGCAGAAAAGAATACTTGGGACGCCGAGTAAAGTCGTTGACCATGACAATCCATTCACATCTGTCCACACAGATCAAAGAAGCTAAACTTGAAGCCTTGAAACCTGAAAACGTGGCAGGTGAAACCCTGAGAGGAAAGGATAAGAACTTCGAAGTCAGGGATGATGGAGTCTATTATTTCATGAACCGGATCTGGACACCAAAGTCCGGTGGTTACAGAGACGTGGTTATGAATGAAGCACACAAAATCCAATACTCCGTCCACCCAGGTTCAGACAAGATGTATCTGGACCTTAAGAAACTATATTGGTGGCCTAACATGAAGGCCGAAATCGCTACCTTTGTGGGCAAGTGCCTTACTTGTGCCAAAGTCAAGGTAGAGTACCAGAAACCTTCAGGTTTATTACAACAACCTGAAATCCCTGAATGGAAGTGGGAGCGGATTACAATGGATTTCATAACCAAATTACCCACGACTTCGGGTGGTTATGATACTATTTGGGTAATCGTCGACAGATTAACCAAATCCGCACACTTCTTGCCAATAAAAGAAGCCGACAAGATGGAGAAGCTAACAAGAACTTACCTCAAGGAGATTGTTAGACTGCATGGTGTGCCAATATCTATTATTTCAGACCGAGATAGTAGATTCACCTCTCGTTTCTGGTAGTCTTTACAAAACTCTCTGGGAACTGGGTTGGACATGAGTACAGCCTACCATCCACAAACCAACGGACAAAGTGAGAGGATGATTCAAACATTAGAAGACATGTTGCGAGCTTGCGTGATAGACTTTGGAAAGGCATGGGATATTCATTTACCCCTTGTTGAATTCTCTTATAACAACAGTTATCACACTAGCATAAAGGCTGCTCCATTCGAAGCCCTCTATGGCCGCAAGTGCAGATCCCCTCTGTGCTGGGCTGAAGTGGGTGACACGCAGCTAGCTAGAGGTCAACTCCTGACAGTGCTCTCACTGGTCCGAAAATTATTCAAGAAACTACCAAGAAAATCGTACAAATTCGGGAGCGACTTAAAGCTTCCAGAGATAGACAGAAAATCTACGCTGACAAACGGAGAAAACCCTTGGAATTCTAGGTTGGTGACTGCGTCTTGTTAAAGGTCTCACCCTGGAAGGGCATGATACGCTTTGGAAAGCATGACAAATTGAATCCAAGGTACATAGGACCATTCGAAATTCTTGCTAGAATCGGTCCTTTAGCTTACAAACTTCGACTACCCCAAGAACTAAGTAACATTCATCCTACCTTCCGCGTTTCGAACTTGAAAAAGTGTCTATCCGACGAGACTCTTGTGATCCCACTCGAGGAAATCGAGTTAAACGAGAGCCTCAACTTTGTGGAAGAGCTCGTAGAGATTCTAGACAGGGAAGTTAAGAAAACCAAACAAAGCCGTATCCCGATAGTGAAGGTTCATTGGAATGCAAAACGGGGGACCTGAATTCACTTGGAAACGGGAGGATCAAATGCAACAGAAATGTCCACATTTATTTTCCTAGTCTATCTGTAATGCTAATTTCGGGACGAAATTCTCTCTAACGGGGGGATAATGTAACAAACCGTTATTTCAAACCTATATAATAATGTAGGTCAATTTGTAGTTCTTTTTAAAATAATAAAGAGAAATTTTAGCATATTGTGCATATTTACATAATTGACCCTCAAAAATAAATTATTAAACAATCTCGATTGGGATGAACCAAGTGGTAGAGATTGTAACAAGGTTTCCAAAAACATGAAGAACACTAAAATCCGAGTTATAACGAAGAAGTTATGACCAATCGCAGATCCGCGACAAAACCGGCAAAACACTATTCAGTGTAAAAACTGAATTTTCATTAAAAGGCTTTTTAGCCATAACAATCTAAATGAAAGTTGTAGTTTATGTTAAACCGAGAACTTTCATAAAAAGAAGGGCAAAATCTGACTTCGTATCAGGAAGTTACGATTTTTCTAAGTTTCAGTATAGCAGTGTACAGCTAAAAACTCGAAATAAAGATCGAGTGATTTTTAGCCAACACAACCTAAACGATAATTGAAGGTCTCGTCAATAGTAGTACAACGGTAAAAAGACAGACAAAAACAGACGTCGGATGAAGAAGTTATGAATTTTTAACGGATTTCCTGTCCCGGTCTGTTAAAAATAATAATATTAAAAATAAAGTCAAAATTTGCCGACAAAGTCTAAACGAAAGTCGTAGAGTATAATTTTACCTACGCGTGCATATAAAGAATGTAAAAAACGGAGCTCATATGCGAAAGTTATGATTTTCGCAAGTTTTTGGCAGAAAAATCGAGAAATATTGAAAACCGGGCAATTTCGCATGGTGTACCTTCGGCCACGTCACCTCGCATGCGAGGCTTCCCCGTGTCTGCTTCGTGGCACCTTCTGATTGGACTGAAGTTGTGCGTGTCACCTTTTGATTGGACCGAGACCGAGGTCCAGTAGCCAGCCGACACCCTCGCAGGACCACAACCCTCAGACACGCGCCTTCTTCCAATTGGACCGAAGTTCGGTCCACTCCTGGTCCGACACGCCGAGCCAGCTGTCTGAAGCGAGCCTCTTCCCTTCGCCACCTGTCCGAACACGCGGCAGCCTCCCACAGCTTCGGATTCAAGGCTTCGGCCTATATAAGGCATGCGAGACCTTCCGGATTTTTTACACTTTTCACCCCATTTTCCATTTCTTTTCACTCCTTTCACTTCCACAAACTCACATACAACCCGAAAGCCCCGGTATCATGTCTAAAACCCTAAGCAAGCCTCAAAGCAACGATATTCCCGAGAAAAACAACTTTCTCCAGTCGAAACTCTGCTCGATTTAAGCCGGTTTTTCGTCAAATAAACTCCTTTCCAGGAAACGAAACGCTGTCCAAATCACCACCTATCAAGTGATTTCATATCCCTGTATTTTCATAATTTCTACTGTTTTAAAGGGGGGGGGGGGGGAATACAAGTATAACACAAGAACTTTGTGTTATAAAATCATGATTTCAAATCATGATAAAACGACATTAAATCATCAAAAATACTCAAAACATTAAACTCTTTTATAAACTTATATTTTTCCCCAAAATTCATATTTGTATATATATATATATATATATATATATATATATATATATATATATATATATATATATATATATATATATATATATATATATATATATATAAGATTTAAAAAGCTTAGGACTGATAACTCATTCTGGGTCCTTTTCCTTGTTTGGATCTGGGCTTATAGTACCGGTTATTTGTCCGAGTGTCGTTTAAATTTTACTTATATATAGAATTGTGTATATATATAAATATAAAATTTATTTCATCAGTTCAAATACCTTTGTAACATGTTGAGCAAGGGGTTACATGCAAAAATAGTTAAATACTGATTCAGAAAGTACATATAAATTATAATAGGTATAATTTATGATACATAGAACAATAATTCATGATTCAAGTATACTAGAATACACTGTTTTACAAGAAACAAGGGTTTTGATTCAAAACACATCAAGGGTTTACAATTGTCAAATACATGTTCGGAATACTAATTCAAGAACATACTGTCAATCATTTATTTCAGAATGATTGGGTTTTCATGACTAATATACATGTAACGTTTATATGCTTTTTATGAGTCATTCAATTCGGGTTGTTTAAATCATTTGGACAACAAAGGTAAAGTCCTGACATTATAACCAGAATCTCCAGCCAGGGGATCGAAACATGTTGTGTGTAGATCTATATCGGGATTGACAACCCCGCACTCAGGCTGCTAGCTACAGTCAGGCATACACGCCAATGAGTGGCAATTGTTATCAACAGTTTAAACGCCCACAAAGCGTTTGTTTCAGGCCATCATGTCTTAGTATGGTTATAATAACTCATTACAAAGATATTAACGATACGTTAGTGTATAATCAACTAAATGTAAGTACACCTTCAAAGTACCAGTTTATAGAATACAAACTACAATGGTTCAATACAGTTTTCAATAACAGCTGGTGAAGCCAGACACACTCTCAGTTACAAGTTTTACAAATACAGAACATTGGTTTACAAATAGAACGGTTTTATGGGAATAAAACTACTTTTCATATACAACAGAAAATATAGGATTTTCTGGAACAATTTACATATGCAAGATACAGAGACACCCTTTTAAACATAAACACTTATGCAATCACTCAACTTTATGTTGATACTCCCTTTTCAAATTACTTGTATTCTCAGGAAAACAATAAACAGGTACTCCCCGAGCTTTTTGAGAAGATGGAGCTACTTTGAGTCATATCTTCTTCTTTTGTATAACTATTTTGGTTTCAATATACAATGATTGAACACATGTAAATACTTATACAATTTAAATACAATGGTTGTTTGTACTTTGATTACTATGATGCATGTGTTGTGATGCTACAAATGAAGTCCTCCACCCCCGGACGTTTCCGCCGTCTGGTTTGGGGGTGTGACATTCGCTGTCAGCTGAAAGGCTCTCACGCGATCCTTCCGTGCCTCGGCCTTCGCTGGCCGACTCTCTGTAGCTCGAATAGCAGTAGGTGTAGATCCCTGTGCTGATCCCTGAAGCAGCTGGGGACACTCGACCTTTCGATGGCTGGTCTGGTTGTAGTGAAAGCAGACTGCAAATCCCTTGGGGCAATCCCTCGCGATATGCCCTTCTTTGCCACACTTGTAGCAAACACCCGCTCGACACACCCCCTCATGACTCTTGCTGCACTTCCCACAAGTGCGGCCCTTCTGGCCTCCAGATCTCGAATCAGCGGGCTTCGCCCGCTTGGCTGCCGGCTGAGACTGTGCTGGCCGCCGATCCCTCCCCTGAGACTCCGCCTCCTCCCTGGCCTGAGTCTCCAGCTCAATCTCCCTCTTTCGGGCATTTTCCTAAAGCTCAGCAAATGACTAATAAGTCGAGTTCGCCATGAACTCGCGGATATCCCTCCTCAATATGCTCAAATATCGGCTCATACGTGCCTGCTCGGTAGACACGTGCTCAGGGCAGAACAACGCCCTCTCATGGAACATTCTCGTAATCACTGTCACTGACTATGTCCTCTGCTTGAGGGACAGAAACTCTGGGCCAACCGTTCCCTCTCCACCGGGGGAACATACTCATCTCGAAACATCATGGTAAATCTCTCCCATGTCACTGCAGTGTGCTCTGTAGGAGTGAAACTGACTGTCACAAACTTCCACCAGTCCTTCGCCCCCAAGCGAAGCTGGTTCAGTGCGAACCGTACCCTCAAATGTTCCGGACAGGAACAAGTGTAGAAACATCCCTCGATATCAGAGATCCATCTCATCACAACAATCAGATCCTAAGTCCCATCAAACTCTGGTGGCTTCGTGTTGTTGAACTCCCGGTACAGCAACGAGTCACCTCCCTGTGGCCTGGCAGCAGCGATAGCTGTAGTGGCTGCAGCAGCAGCCGCCTTAGTAAGAGCAACATATCTCTTATCAAAAGTCTCAATTAGGGTGGTCTTTATAGACCCAAACATCTCCGGTATCTCTGCTCGAATGGCTGCAGCCACCTCCTCGTGGATCATCCTGTGAATCTCCTCATCACTATTACCACTGGTACCACTGCCTCCTGGGTTGTGGCGCGTACCCACCATGATGTCTCTGAAACACAACATAAAATCATCAAAGACTCGCTCGAGTATACTCACACTCGATCACTCGCCCCTACTTGCTCCTTAGCATCCTAAAGATTCTTACTTGGGCTGCTTACTGATCCGGTGCTTCCAGTAGTACGGGCCCAATACTACCTTCCACACCGCATCAGCGCCCACCCTAAGTCCTCCTCCTAGGATTCCAGGTTGCAATTACTCTATGCCTCTCCAGAAACAGGCCACTCTCTAGTAGATCTCTCATAAGCTCCTCTCTGCTACCTACTCGCACTCAAATAACTCACGGTAGCAGTAACACTTAGGCTAAGGCATCAAAATTCAGGCCACTCTAGTCCTAAGATATGAAATACCTAGCCTAGTCTCTAGCATGCATAATATCTCATAATTATCTCGTAAATATCTCATAACACATAAAGTAAGGGTATTTTGGGAAATCACCGTTCGGGCGCTGGCTGATTGTACACACTGCTCTTTTCCGCTTTTCTCTTAGAAACTCTTACTTGTTTTTTAGAAAAATCGTTTTTCTTGAAAATTCTCTCAAATCCTCAGTTTGAGTTCAGACATACTCGAAGGTGTGTAACATCCAGAAATTTACAACCAATTTAAACTTTTCAAAAACAACCCATATTCATTAAGTTATTACAAAAAGGTTTTCAATTCATTTATTATCAGAGTATCCCAGAACATCAACATAAAACTGAGGAGCGGTACGATCACGCCTTCGCCTTGCCACGATCTCCTGAAGTACCTGAAACAATACACTGAAACTGTAAGCCCGAAAGCCTAGTGAGTTACCCCCAAAATACCAACCACAATACCATACACATATCATATAATATCATAAACAGAACAACCATGCATATCGAGTCTACAGTGTGACTGGTCCGCCTGCACCAGGCCTTCAGTCCACCCGGTCCACTCTCTCTCCGAGTCTACAGTATGACTGGTTCGCCCGCATCGGGCCTTCAGTCCACCTGGTCCACTCTCTGAGTCTACAGTATGACTGGTCCGCCCGCACCGGGCCTTCAGTCTGTCTGGTCCACTCTCCGAGCCTCGGCACGTCTGGTCCGCCCTCTTGGGGCCTTCAGTCTATCCGGACCGCTTGTCGGGCCTTCGGCCTAACCGGTCCGCCCTGGGTATGTTGGCCTACAGCACAAAGCAGGACCCGCCTCAACCCAACCCCAGTCCAACAACCATGTGCACATAAACATATAATCATAAAACATCTCACAACTAAACAAACCGATCCGGCATATCACATAACATAGCAACATCCTAACCAGGATACCGACCTAACCGGTCACTAGCATATTATCATCCTATATACCAGGATACCGACCTTAACCAGGTCTCTAACGCATACCATCCTAACTACCAGGATGCAAACATAGCAAAGCAATAACATAACAATCAATACCCGGATTTCCATCCGATAAAGGGCCGGCCTTGGTGCCGTAGACCCTGTCGATATAGTGAGGATAACTCACCTTGCAAATGTCGACTGAAAGGTTAAGATCAGCTGCTCCGATCACCAACACGAACTCCACCACCGAACACTACCAAAGAACCAAATCCATAAATACCAATAATTTCCAAAATACCCTTGGAAGTCAAACTGGTCAACCCTTGGTCCAAGTCCAAGTCCTCAGTCAAAGTCAACCTTCCTGGTTGACCCTACTCGCCGAGTCAACCCGTTGACTCGTCGCGTCCCTATGCTCAGAAACTCCAATGCCACGACTCAACTCGCCGAGTCGCCCCAAGACTCGCCGAGTCCAACAAGTTCTGAGTCCCTTCTTGCTCAACCCACCGAGTCATCCCTTGTCTCACCGATTCACAGCTCAACCAGAAAAGGTTAGGGTTCCACGACCAGACTCGCCAAGTTCAAGCATAGACTCGCCGAGTCCCAGGCAATCTTCAACAGACTCGCCGAGTTGTTCTTCCAACTCGTCGAGTCCATGCACAAATTTATACAACTCGTCGAGTGCACCCATGTGACTCGCCGAGTCCAAATGTGACATCTTCATTCTGACGATTTCAGGCCATTTCATTGCTTCCAATACATAGATCTGGACCCCTAGGGCCAGATTCACACGTAAATTTTCCAACTTTACGTGCATGCAAGGCTCAACAAGCTCCAACCAAGCTACAAGAAGGTTTTTGGACAAAGGCACTCTCAATCAAGTCCCATGGCTGATGCTTTCTGCCCTCATGGCTCCAATACAACCTAGATCTGAAGTTGCAACCTCAGATCTAGTCTCTATACCCAAAATGGATCTCAATCATGCTAAAGAATCCCCAAAACAACCACCATGGATGACAATAAGGAAAAGGCTTAAGGAGGTGACTTCTTACCCCAAAGATGAGTCTAAACTAATGTAGACTTCAGATCCACAAGCTCTCTTGATGCTATCCTCAACTTCCTCCAACTTTTCTTCACCAATTTCTTCCTCCAAGCTTCACTCTTCTTAACAATGGAGTCTCTCACGATTTAGGGTTTCTCTGGAACACTCAGGGAAGATAGAGGCTGAGATGAAGGCATATTGTTCTTTAAATAGGGTGCAAACCCTGAAAATAGGGTTTCATATTTCAGCACGGACTCGCCGAGTCCATCCCCGACTCGCCGAGTTGGGTCACTTATTCACGCGGTCCACACGCGACTCGACTCGCCGAGTTACCCCTCCAACTCGCCGAGTCCAAACCTCCATTTGCACTTTACACCCCCAATCTCTTGCTCTGGAACTTGGGATGTTACAATTCTCCCCCACTTAAATTAGGCTTCGTCCTCGAAGCCTGCAGCAACACCCCAGACAATACTCCCACAATATAGCTCCTGGTCTCAACCGACCTAGTTTCCTCTAACACTACTATCAAACCCTTATAAAGTCCAACTCTTTCTCACAGAGTCACGACAACCGCTTCAAGCCGGCCACCGACTTCTTTCTCTGATAACAACACTTATCAACCAATGATCACCCGATGATACTTCCATCCTTCCAAATCACATAATCACTTGTCTCTTACAAGCTAGATATCACCCTGAACCACCGGGTCCTGACCCGGTACCAACTGCTATCCCTTTCCTCGCTTGGCATAACCTTTATCGAATTCACTTCTGGGACTCATCCCGTTTCCTTTCCGAATCCAACTCTTTTCTTTTCGTGCTGACAGGATGACACATCCTTCAGCTCCTGAGCAACTCCCATGAGCTCTCCTCCGCAATCACATACACATGCTGAGCCTGCTCTACATCCTCGGGTTGGAAAAACCCGACACACTGACGATACTACCAGACATCCCCAGGACGACTTACCACTATATACATAACCCATGATCACTCCCATACCTGGATTCCAAGGCCTTACCCTTGCATCCCTTCCGGACTCCTCTGGTTCCATACCACCGGAATTCCTTCCGTGGCCTCAACGGACACCCAATCCGGATGTGCTTCCATACCGCTGGCACATTCACAGTGCTCAACAACCATAATTGAAATACTCTCAATCATCCATTCTCACTACTTCTTTCACTTTCGTGAACCAACACTCCCTCCCGGAGTTACATACCTTTCCCTTTCCTTATCCAAGGAAAGCTACTTGAACCCTTTGCCATAACAACAAGTGACACTGTGCTCACACCCCACTCTACACTATCCCTTGTAGAGTAACCGCCATTCCATGCATCATATATACTCTGAATCTGATCACAAGGACTATCGTAGTCCATGCACCACCTTTTCACTAACATGGTCAATACCCGGGGCCAGACCTACTATTTGCTACTACATCGCAACATGCTCAATCCATCTCCTCGTAAAGATCTATCAACACGTACAGAGTCTTCAGCATGACTGGACCGCCTTACTAGGCCTTCAGCCAATCTGGACCACTCTCAGAACCTTCAACATGTCTGGACCGCCCTCCAGGACCTTCAGCCTGTCTGGACCGTTCTCCGAGCCTTCGGCCTGACTGGTACGCCCACCGGCCTTCAGTCTATCCGGACCACTCAAACTATCATACATCATCCCGAACTATCCTTCCTGGGAATCTCTCCCGTACATACTGTTCTAGCCCTCTGGGGGTTCCGAACTCTAACTCCATTCCATCTACTCAGATCCCGGCCTAATCCTAGGCCTCACAACAACCAATCACCTTTTCCGAAAACCTTGGTCTGTACCCCGCCCCATTTGTCTGCCACTTACTCATACCAGCCCACACTCTTGGCTGATTGAAACACTGCTGAAGCCCAAACAGCTAATCAACATCTAATGCCTGTCGATCCTCCTGAGAATTTTCCAATCTCCCCCACTTAGAGCACTGACTACCAACCACCGGTGACTCAACCGGCATAAATCAATCTTCCCTACTCAACATACTCCTCTTATCCCTGAACTGATTTCCTCTGAAACGAGCAACCTCCACAAAATCACTTCCCGGCATCGCACATCACGAACTCTAAGGGAGTTCGACTCTCCGCTGAACATTTCTCAAATCGCAATTGCTATACCCGACAACAAGACCATACAACCAAATTTTGACCATCAATCCCTTGGATGCTAACCACTTACAACTCTTGACTACTATCACTTTCAACCAAATCATGAAACACGCAGAACGGCGAATAAAATACAACACCACAAAATAACAAGATAACCAGACAACAACAAAACGAAAACATACCCGCAACTGCATCTGGCTCTGCCCTGACCTCCTCTGCCGTAATCTGATAAGCGCGTCCCTGAGCCCTCGGAGGCTCCGCTCCACCCTGACCCCCGCCAGTGATCCTCAAAGTGGCCGGTGCTGGAGCCTGCACCGGTCTGGCAACCAGCTGTAGACAGTTGGCCCTCAAGTGACCAACCTGATGACAATGATAACAAATCCTCATATCCTGAGCCGGGGCTGACTGTCGACAATCCCTCGCATAATGCCCCTCTCTCCCACACTTGCGGCACGCACCACCGGACCTACAAACTCCAGTATGACCCTTCCCACACTTCTCACAAGTGTGGCTACCCTGACCTCCCAACCTGGAATCAACGGTCTTGGACCGTTTCGGCACCGGCTGCGACTGCACCGGGGCCTGCCTCTGCTCTCGCAACTGCAACTCAATCTCCAACTCACGCCGCCGAGCAGCCTCCTGCAACTCCAGCAAAGTCTCGCACCTCTGCGTAGACACAAACTGCCTGATATCCCTCTTGAGCATACTCAAATATCGGGACATCTGAGCCTGCTCCGAAGCAAACTCAGGGCAAAATATCTCCCTCTCAGTGAACATCCTGGTGATCTCCGTCACCGTCTCTGAATCCTGCTTCAGTTCCAAGAACTCCTGAGCCAATCTCTCCCTTTCAACCCGTGGAACATAACGGGTACTGAACATCTCCCGGAACTGATCCCATGAAACCGCAGCCCGCTGTGCATCCGAATAAGATCCCGTAATCAACCTCCACCAATCCTTCGCCCCGAGCCTCAAAAGGTTTAGAGCACACCTCACCCTCTGATCCGCAGGGCATGAACACGTGAAGAAACAGCCCTCCACGTCTGACAACCATCTCATAGCAACGATCGGATCCTGAACTCCATCAAAAGTAGGGGGCTTCGTATTATCGAAGTCCCGATACTGAAAACCTCGACCGACTCCTCCACTTGTCGTTGCTACAGTCGCTGCAGCTGCCGCGGCAGCCGTCTCTGCAAGAGCCGCATAGCGCTCATCAAAATACTCAACCATGGCGATCTTGATCGACCCAAACATCTCCGGCATCTCCGCCCTGAACATAGCAGCAATCTCATCATGCAAGATCTCACGAATCCTGGCATCCAACTCATCCGTACTCATCTGACCAATGACCTCGGGTGGCGCTGATCCACCCTGACCGCCCTCTCCTGATCCCGATCCTGACCCGGATCCACCCCCGGCATGCCTCGTAACCACCATACTGAAAATACCCCACAAGGAAAATCAGATGCTTTCCCAATAACCCGGGAACCAACTCCCAACCCGACCCTAGGGGTTGTGACTTCCTTGATACGCGTATGGGTCCTGTGCTTTCAGTAGTACGGGCCCATACTACCTTCCACACCTACCCATATTTATATCAAGTATCACCACAACACCCTAGCGATAAACATATACATGGCAACACTCAATCCTCACCTCTAGAGGAACTGCTAACTACCTCACATAGCAGGGAACCCTAGGCTAGCAGGCATCATATAATCAGGCAATTCTATCATGCAATTCCTGACGATCCCTAGCCTAGTACTAGCATGCTGTTCTAACACATCACATAATCAAATAACTTGTATGGTATTTTGGGGTCTATTTACTGGCTCTGGCTGATCGTACCTCCGCATCCTCCTCTACTTATTTTTGAAAACCATTTCAATTTCACTTTTTAAAACTCTCCTTGATTTGAGACTGGATTCACACGAATGTTCCTCCAATTCACTCAAACCAAGGCTCTGATACCAACTTGTAACATCCAGAAATTTACAACCAATTTAAACTTTTCAAAAACAACCCATATTCATTAAGTTATTACAAAAAGGTTTTCAATTCATTTATTATCAGAGTATCCCAGAACATCAACATAAAACTGAGGAGCGGTACGATCACACCTTCGCCTTGCCACGATCTCCTGAAGTACCTAAAACAATACACTGAAACTGTAAGCCCGAAAGCTTAGTGAGTTACCCCCAAAATACCAACCACAATACCATACACATATCATATCATATCATAAACAGAACAGCCATGCATATCGAGTCTACAGTGTGACTGGTCCGCCTGCACCAGTCCTTCAGTCCACCCGGTCCACTCTCTCTCCGAGTCTACAGTATGACTGGTCCGCCCGCATCGGGCCTTCAGTCCACCTGGTCCACTCTCTGAGTCTACAATATGACTGGTCCGCCCGCACCGGGCCTTCAGTCTGTCTGGTCCACTCTCCGAGCCTCGGCACGTCTGGTCCGCCCTCTTGGGGCCTTCAGTCTATCCGGATCGCTCGTCGGGCCTTCGTCCTAACCGGTCCGCCCTGGGTATGTTGGCCTACAGCACAAAGCAGGACCCGCCTCAACCCAACCCCAATCCAACAACCATGTGCACATAAACATATAATCATAAAACATCTCACAACTAATCAAACCGATCCGACATATCACATAACATAGCAACATCCTAACCAGGATACCGACCTAACCGGTCACTAGCATATTATCATCCTATATACCAGGATACCGACCTTAACCAGGTCTCTAACGCATACCATCCTAACTACCAGGATGCAAACATAGCAAAGCAATAACATAACAATCAATACCCGGATTTCCATCCGATAAAGGGTCGGCCTTGGTGCCGTAGACCCTGTCAATATAGTGAGGATAACTCACCTCGCAAATGCCGACTAAAAGGTTAAGATCAGCTGCTCCGATCACCAACACGAACTCCACCACCGAACACTACCAAAGAACCAAATCCATAAATACCAATAATTTCCAAAATACCCTTGGAAGTCAAACTGGTCAACCCTTGGTCCAAGTCAAAGTCCTCAGTCAAAGTCAACCTTCCTGGTTGACCCTACTCGCCGAGTCAACCCGTTGACTCGTCGCGTCCCTATGCTCAGAAACTCCAATGCCACGACTCAACTCGCCGAGTCGCCCCAAGACTCGCCGAGTCCAACAAGTTCTGAGTCCCTTCTTGCTCAACCCACCGAGTCATCCCTTGTCTCACCGATTCACAGCTCAACCAGAAAAGGTTAGGGTTCCACGACCAGACTCGCCAAGTTCAAGCATAGACTCGCCGAGTCCCAGGCAATCTTCAACAGACTCGTCGAGTTGTTCTTCCAACTCGTCGAGTCCATGCACAAATTTATACAACTCGTCGAGTGCACCCATGTGACTCGCCGAGTCCAAATGTGACATCTTCATTCAGACGATTTCAGGCCATTTGATTGCTTCCAATACATAGATCTGGACCCCTAGGGCCAGATTCACACGTAAAGTTTCCAACTTTACGTGCATGCAAGGCTCAACAAGCTCCAACCAAGCTACAAGAAGGTTTTTGGACAAAGGCACTCTCAATCAAGTCCCATGGCTAATGCTTTCTGCCCTCATGGCTCCAATACAACCTAGATCTGAAGTTGCAACCTCAGATCTAGTCTCTATACCCAAAATGGATCTCAATCATGCTAAAGAATCCCCAAAACAACCACCATGGATGACAATAAGGAAAAGGCTTAAGGAGGTGACTTCTTACCCCAAAGATGAGTCTAAACTGATGTAGACTTCAGATCCACAAGCTCTCTTGATGCTATCCTCAACTTCCTCCAACTTTTCTTCACCAATTTCTTCCTCCAAGCTTCACTCTTCTTAACAATGGAGTCTCTCACGATTTAGGGTTTCTCTGGAACACTCAGGGAAGATAGAGGCTGAGATGAAGGCATATTGTTCTTTAAATAGGGTGCAAACCCTGAAAATAGGGTTTCATATTTCAGCACGGACTCGCCGAGTCCATCCCCGACTCGCCGAGTTGGGTCACTTATTCACGCGGTCCACACGCGACTCGACTCGCCGAGTTACCCCTCCAACTCGCCGAGTCCAAACCTCCATTTGCACTTTACACCCCCAATCTCTTGCTCTGGAACTTGGGATGTTACAATTCTCCCCCACTTAAATTAGGCTTCGTCCTCGAAGCCTACAGCAACACCCCAGACAATACTCCCATAATATAGCTCCTGGTCTCAACCGACCCAGGTTCCTCTAACACTACTATCAAACCCTTATAAAGTCCAACTCTTTCTCACAGAGTCACGACAACCGCTTCAAGCCGGCCACCGAATTCTTTCTCTGATAACAACACTTATCAACCAATGATCACCCGATGATACTTCCATCCTTCCAAATCACATAATCACTTGTCTCTTACAAGCTAGATATCACCCGATGAACCTTCGGCCTAACCGGTCCGCCCTGGGTATGTTGGCCTACAGCACAAAGCAGGACCCGCCTCAACCCAACCCCAGTCCAACAACCATGTGCACATAAACATATAATCATAAAACATCTCACAACTAATCAAACCGATCCGGCATATCACATAACATAGCAACATCCTAACCAGGATACCGACCTAACCGGTCACTAGCATATTATCATCCTATATACCAGGATACCGACCTTAACCATGTCTCTAACGCATACCATCCTAACTACCAGGATGCAAACATAGCAAAGAAATAACATAACAATCAATACCCAGATTTCCATCCGATAAAGGGCCGGCCTTGGTGCCGTAGACCCTGTCGATATAGTGAGGATAACTCACCTCGTAAATGCCGACTGAAAGGTTAAGATCAGCTGCTCTGATCACCGACACGAACTCCACCACCGAACACTACCAAAGAACCAAATCCATAAATACCAATAATTTCCAAAATACCCTTGGAAGTCAAACTGGTCAACCCTTGGTCCAAGTCAAAGTCCTCAGTCAAAGTCAACCTTCCTGGTTGACCCTACTCGCCGAGTCAACCCGTTGACTCGTCGAGTCCCTATGCTCAGAAACTCCAATGTCACGACTCAACTCGCCGAGTCGCCCCAAGACTCGCCGAGTCCAACAAGTTCCGAGTCCCTTCTTGCTCAACCCACCGAGTCATCCCTTGACTCACCGATTCACAACTCAACCAGAAAAGGTTAGGGTTCCACGACCAGACTCGCCGAGTCCAAGCATAGACTCGCCGAGTCCCAGGCAATCTTCAACAGACTCGCCGAGTTGTTCTTCCAACTCGTCGAGTCCATGCACAAATTCATACAACTCGTCGAGTGCACCCATGTGACTCGTCGAGTGCACCCATGTGACTCGCCGAGTCCAAACGTGACATCTTCATTCAGTCGATTTCAGGCCATTTCATTGCTTCCAATACATAGATCTGGACCCCTAGGGCCATATTCACACGTAAAGTTTCCAACTTTACGTGCATACAAGGCTCAACAAGCTTCAACCAAGCTACAATAAGGTTTTTAGACAAAGGCACTCTCAATCAAGTCCCATGGCTGATGCTTTCTGCCCTCATGGCTCCAATACAACCTAGATCTGAAGTTGCAACCTCAGATCTAGTCTCTATACCCAAAATGGATCTCAATCATGCTAAAGAATCCCCAAAACAACCACCATGGATGACAATAAGAAAAAGGCTTAAGGAGGTGACTTCTTACCCCAAAGATGAGTCTAAACTGATGTAGACTTCAGATCCACAAGCTCTCTTGATGCTATCCTCAACTTCCTCCAACTTTTCTTCACCAATTTCTTCCTCCAAGCTTCACTCTTCTTAACAATGGAGTCTCTCACGATTTAGGGTTTCTCTGGAACACTCAGGGAAAATAGAGGCTGAGATGAAGGCATATTGTTCTTTAAATAGGGTGCAAACCCTGAAAATAGGGTTTCATATTTCAGCACGGACTCGCCGAGTCCATCTCCGACTCGCCGAGTTGGGTCACTTATTCACGCGGTCCACACGCGACTCGACTCGCCGAGTTACCCCTCCAACTCGCCGAGTCCAAACCTCCATTTTCACTTTACACCCCCAATCTCTTGCTCTGGAACTTGGGATGTTACAAGGTGCATCCGAATCCCTCAAACCAAGGCTCTGATACCAACTTGTAACGACGTACTTTTTCAAACAAATTTTTTCATTTTCAAACACAATAAAACTCAGTTTTATATTCTCAAAATCATAAGTATCTCAAATGTCAACAATTCCGTACATATAAAATCAAATCCCAGAATCATATAACAATCTCTCGCCAGTGTGTACAATCATGCCGGTGCCTTCCCGCGATCCTCAGAACTACCTGAAACACATAACACATAACACGGTAAGCACAAAGCTTAGTGAGTTCCCCAAAATACCACATTCAACATATTAGCCACTCGAGGCTATAACACTGTAAGACCCTCCAGTCTATGTGTCTCGGTGGGACCCTCCAGTCCCACGGTTCGTTGGACCCTCCGGTCCGGTCTGGTTGGGACCCTCCAGTCCCATGGCTCGTTGGACCCTCCGGTCCGGTCTCAGCCTAGCATAATATATCACATAAATAAAGCACAACTCAAGTAAGCACATAAGACCCTCTGGTCACACATAAATACCACTCAAGGTAAAGTATAGTGAGAAGACTCACCTCGTAAGCTAGCTAGTAAAATGTCGTGCTCGAAATCCTCGATCTAGCCTCCGCCTATCACATGGATAATAGTTCTAATCAATACTCCCCTCACACTCAATTACACTATTCGATGATCTCTCTTACACTCTTAGCCCCTTAAATGGGTAAAAGACAATTTTACCTCTCCCTGACTTTTACTACTCATTTGACCAGACCTTACAGTCAACAGAAGTCAAACTCTAGCCAACAGTCCAAAATTGACCAGACTCGTCGAGTGCACTCGTGTGACTCGTCGAGTCCCATCGTTTCTCAGTAACCTCAGGAAGGTCCAGATCGTCGAGTTAACCCCTAACTCATCGAGCTAGAGCGTGATTCAACTCATCGGGACAAACCCTAAGCTACTCGCCTAGTCGGCTCATCAACTCGGCGAGTCTATTAAGACTCAGCTTGCATCCAGACGATTTTAAGTCGGAACACTACCTCAAACTCCAGATCCACATTCTCAGGGCTCAAATATCACGTAAAGTTATAGACTTTACGTCCATGCATGGCATTTTGGGCAAGAAATGCCAAGATCATGCCTTAACAAAGGTTTTTCTCACAAGGACATCACCAAATCAGAATAAAGCTTGAACCTTTAAATGTTAAGGGTCTCCTACAGTCCAGATCTGGAGTTCAAGCTTCCTCATGAACCCCAAACCTTTCAAGTCCCAAAATATACACAAAAATGAGCCCTAATCTCCCAAAAGTGTCATCTACTTAATCAGAAGGAAAGGTTCGAACTTGATACCTTTAACAGAAGCTCCTGGACGAGTATTAGCAGATCCAATGCCCCTCCTTTACTCCTTGCTTGAAAACTCTCTTCTCCCTGGAAAACCAGATGTTACAATATAAGCATTTCAAGACCCATTTAGCATAGCTTCAAACCATCTTTATGCTTTTCTCATTTCTCTTTTCAAACAAGATGAATACAAAGTTTTCATGTTAAAGGGTTGTATATGATGCCTTTGCAAAGCTTTCGGTGTGTTGGATTTGATTAAAAATTAGCTTGTTAGTCCATTTTGAAACCATCGGACAGCTTGAAAACCAACTTACAATAAAATATACATGAATCCACTACTAATAAACATGTATGTGTATGCATAGAGAGACAAATAGAAAGAGGGAGACCTTGGGATCATGGATGGAACTCTGACTAGACCTAGCATTCGGTGGCAATTCACTGGTACAGGACAAATTTGTCCATGTAAGCCAATTATACATGGTAACCAATTTTGGTAGCTCAATAATGGCTGAAATTAAGAAAAAAAATAAAGATTAAGGGTATTTCGTCAAAAAGAAGAAACCTAGATACTAAAAATGTTAATAACAGGGTTTTAGAAAAGGGTATTTCAGTCATTTATACAATTTTCCATTTGGGTATTAATCTTTATAATAAACCCATAAATCAAAACTGGATTTTTAATGAAAATCGATGAAGGTAGGGGTAGGGTTTACCTGAAACCTAGTCCAAGTGTTGTACTACTCTCTCTAGCAACAGAGACACTTGCATCATTACATGTTAATCTCTGAATTGCATTATTCAATCCTTCAAAATCAGATCCATTAGCAGAATTACTTTGATAAGTTAGAACATACCTTGAAAATAGAAAGATTTTACTCGAAATATGAGTCGAAATATGAGTTATCAGAAAGTTAAGAATCACTTTTTTGTGAAATGAAACATAATCCCCTCTTAGAAAACTCAAGAAACATTGTAGATTTGAATATTCATTACTTAGATAAGAAATAGGAAAATAGAAAGTGAAAACGTACACTTAGAAAGAGCAGCAACAGAATTGGTATCAAACCCAACGATTAAAGTAAGCATGGGGACAAAAATGCCGCCACCACCAACTGTTCCAAATGCAGAACCCAAGAACCCTATTATCGTTGCCATAACAATTCTCCAATTCAACTCCAATTCCTGAATGAAAACATCAAAGATGAAAAACCCATTCGGTTATAGAATCAAAAGCGTCAACGATCATAATTATGAGACTTACAGGCCAGATTCTGTCGTCGGAGGAAGAACACATAGCAGAGGGGAAGAACACATAGGATCGATTTAATGTATGAAATCGATGGGGTGACCCTTTCTGGTATCGATTAAAGGAAGCGATTGGGTTTAGAGCAAAAGAGATGAATCAAACTAAGAAGATTATGGCGATGTCGATATATGGACTTGGCATCTGTCTGTTCGATTAAACAAATCTCTAAATTTTTGGAGGCGTTTGAAGAGGCGAGGTATATGTGAATTAGGGATAAGTTTTTTGGCACGATTGAAGAAAAAATGAATGATTAGGTTAGGGTAGATGACGAAGGAAAGAAGAGAAAATGGTGTAACGGTGCTTGAGAAATAACGATGATGTCAGCAAACGATCCAAGGGTGAAAAATTAAGGATTGAAATGTAATGAATGACCCTGATTTCTTAAGATTAGAATTTAGGGTTCTCTTTTAATAATATTTAGAGATTGATGTAATATCTTCACTTATATCATTGTGACCCGGAGCGAAGCCCAGCAGTAGTTTATATTAATGGTATGGCATAAGGGGGAGCATCCCCGTTTTTGCGAGTCAAATTGAAAAAAAATAAAATAAAATATAATAAAACAAAACCTTTTTTACAAACAAATCTCAAAACCGTCTTCCTTTTACCAAAAATTCAAGCCTTGATCACATAATTTCAAGGTTTTGAAAACCGGATCGGAGACCGAACCGGTCGTCTTACCGGTTCGATGGTTCAGGTGGTCCAATCGATCGGACCGGTCTCAAAAACCGAAAAAACTGGATAATGTCATAATTATATTTAATTATATAAAAAATACAAAAAAATGGAAAAAATAAATATTTTTTAAAATTTCCGGTTTTGACTGGTTTTATCGGTGCAACCGGACCGGTTTTTACCAGTTTTCACCGGTTCAAATGAATACCAGTTTTTTGGCATTTAAGAACCGGATCTTGGACCGGCTCCCGGTTGAACCGGTCTAACCGGCCGGTCCGGTTTTCAAAACATGGCATAATTTGTAAATTAGAGATACCATATAGCCTAAGTGCCCAACGACCGAAAAGTTTAATTAACATATATTAATTGAATGTAAAACTAAGAGGAATTTGAAAGGTATTAATGACCTCTTTTTTATTTTCCATTATGATATAAAGAAGCTGTACAAGATCGATGATCACGTACACGAAAGTTGCATATAATATTATAATTTATATTCTTAAAACATCATACAAACTTATTCAAACTTGAACGCAAATAGGGTCCTAACCGAGTATTTACCGGAAACCCAAGTCATATGCCCTTGGCCGTAATGACCCTTCACCTCAACCGTAATATCCCGAGTAAAAGTTATATTGTATGTTAACTTGTGGTGTACTGCTGTGAACATGAGTTCTTGAGAAAAACTAGCAACCTCAGCTTTTACCCCATGTGGTACAGAAATTTCCCCGATGGTATAAGTCGAGTTTGCCATACCAACGTTAGTCACTGTTCTTGAGTATGTTTTTGTATCACCTTTTTTAAGTGAAACCGCAAAAGAAGGATAGTTTAGCTGTGCCTCAGGTATAGTTTTTGAGCATGAAACTTTCTTTTTAGTGATCATTTCGATTTGTATGGGAGTATAACCCAACCCACACAGATACGGAATGTAATCACTGGGTTGGATATCAAACACGAGCCCTGGATCGTTGGATTTTGATGGATTTATGTGACCTGCGCCAATGGTAAACACGTCTGCATGGAGGAATCTTGCGTCTTTTTGGTCTACAATGGCATGCCCTTTCAGATTTACTTGACTTGCGGTGGTCATCATTGCAGACTTGATTGCAGCCGGCGACCAATCTGGATGCTCGCTTTTTAGCAGTGCTGCTATGCCGGCGAGATGAGGACAAGACATTGATGTGCCCGATATTACGTTAAATGTTGCTTTGGTCTTTGTATTGTTATCAATCGATATAGGCCAAGATGCGAGAATGTTAACCCCGGGACCAATAATATCCGGTTTCAGGATTCCAGGACTTTCCAAGTTAGGCCCTCTTGAAGAGAAAGAAGCGACTTCTGGAGCTGTATCTATGCCGACTATAGTTCCACGAAAGAGGATAGTTGCTACAGGGGAAGTAGTCGAATTCAAATAGTTTTTTATTTGAATTCCTTCCGCGTAACCGACAATTGATGCAGGAATAACATTAGGCTCTATGATTGTAGTCTCGCCAAAAATTTTGTGATTAGCAAGAATCATGGCAGCTCCTCCGGCAGCCTTTACTACCTTGCTCTTATCAAGTCCAGAACTTGAACCCTGATCACACAATACCACCTTCCCTTTGACATCAATATGGTCTAGTGATCCATTCAAGCAATATGCTGCTGAGATCGTGTCTTTTGCATGGTAAACAAGGGGCCGAAGCTTATGATCGAAATCTTTAGGTTGGTTTATTGCCTCTCCGTCGAACAACTTTTTGTTCCCCAGATACACCGTTGTTCTTATTCTTCTATCAATCGTGCTAGCTCCAACTGTAAGGATCCATGGGGCTTCGTTTGATAATGATGAAGTACGAGGCCCGCCGTTACCTGCTGAACAACTCACGAAGATCCCTTTCTGCATGGCAACGAAGGCACCTGTAGCAATAACATCGTCGTAGAAAGGGAGGGAAGCTCCACCAAGTGATAGTGAAAGCACATCAACACCATCTTCAATAGCTGCATCCATGCCTGCTGCAATGGCGCTTCCTGAACAACCTGAACTGCACACTTTATACATGGCCACGTGTGCCAATGGTGCCATTCCAATGGCAGTGCCATTTGCATTTCCAAATACGTTCGCGTTGTGTACGTGACTTCCTGCTGCAGTACTTGAAGTGTGAGTTCCATGGCCGTGTTCATCGACTGGCGTTTTACTAAAGGGATCAAAGTTCCTTAACCCGATTAGCTTGTTATTACACCCTGCTACTTCACATTTGCCTTTCCATTTAGACGATGGAGGTGGGATCCCTTCATCATTGAACGAAGGATGCCCAGGAGTGATTCCACTGTCTATAATCCCAATTATGATTCCCTTCCCATAGTTTGAATCCGTCCAAAACCCTGAGTTTTGGTGTAAGCCCAAAAAGTGTGGGGAATGAGTTGTGTGTAACTGATACACTCTCTCAGGTCTTACAGACAAAACTCCCTTCATATTCTTCATCACCTTTGCTTGATGCTCCGACATTTTTGCAGCAAATCCTGTCATCACGTGGTGGTACATATGAACCATGATCGGTTTTTCATTTGAGATGGAAGCACTTTCAGATAGAAGTGATTTGTACCACTCTTCACGATCTTGAGGTTGAGAAAAGTCTTGGCCTTGGGGTGAAGTTAACTGAACAATGTAGGTTTTGAGTTCATTATCAGCCATGGTGGGAGAGACATTGAAGATGGTGGTGCAAGTGAGAAGCAACACATAAAAAATAATTGGCAACATTTCTTATCTCTTGCTAGGAATAAATGTGAAAGAGTTGAAGGATGTCTCTCTTTCGTTATTCATAACAAGTATATATAGAGCATTTAGTCGTGAATGTATATGATCAGTGGCTTCGTATTTCAAGTGGGCACCCATAGAAAGTGACATTTTCTTTGGAATTGGTTAAGGGATAATTAATTTCTAACAAACTAATTATAAATGGTTAAAACACAAAATGAAATATCTTCTTACTCCATCGTCTACAAATAGGAATGAATTAGGCTTATTAGAGCAACGTTTGCCTTGATAGAGATGTTTTCCCATTGCTAAAGTTTTGCCTTTAGCATAGAAACACAGAGATTCCTATTCCATAACTAACTATGCCAGAAATTGGCTCCTTGGCTCAAATTATCTGAATAACTTGCTTCAAGGCTTAAAAATTGCTTCATATGGTTGTTCTATGGATACATCTCTTATTATCATTTTTGTTAACCTAGAAAACTATACATGTTTTGCACGCTTATATATGAGGTTTATTCCCAAACCCTTATTAGAAAAAATGGGTCTTTTTGTATAACTTTTGAAAAAAAAAAAAATAATAAAGCCACTGAATCTATATTCAAATGCTTCAATATTTACACTTATTTAAATTTTAAGTACTTAAAATTGTAGTTCATATTATGTGTTTATGCATTTCGTTTATCTAAGGGAAATGGACTTAATAAGGTAATTAACTTTTCGGTTTGTTCACATCTGGGTAACTATCTTTTTTTTGTACATATCAAAGTACCGAACTTTTTGGAAGTGTTCACATATGACCATTATGACCGGCTGTAGCAGGTTACATCCGGTCATAATGGTCATATGTGAACACTTCCAAAAAGTCTGTTACCTAGATGTGTACAAAAAAAATAGTTACCCAGATGTGAACAAACCGAAGAGGTAAGAGTAAATTACACGAATGGTCCCTGGAGTTTGAGTAATTTGTGCGTTTGGTCCCTAACTTTTTCTTAACTTGGATGATCTCTACTGTTTGTTTTTGTTGTGCGTTTGGTCCCTACCTTACCTCAAAAGACTATTGTGCCGTTTTTTAATTTATTTTTTAATTAATTTTCTTATTCATATATTTATTTTTTATATATTTTAAAAAATTAATAGGCCCCATATATATGTATCTCCTCACCCTAAACTTGAAACCACATTCGAGAAATTTAAGCTCGGTCCCACCAGTCAACATCACATCTCTCATCCTCCTCAACTTCTTTTTCCTTTCCATCTTTAATGACATCAACGTCTTCACTATCCCTTCTTTTTTCGGTCATTCAACTCCGGCGAACCAACCCCACAACCCTTCTATTGGGTTGTGGAGATGGAAAATTCAATGAAGAGACAGTGTGTTATAGGGTTGGTTCGCCGGAGTTGAAGGACCTAAAAAAGAATGGATAATGAAGACGTTGATGTGGGGTCTATTAATTTTTTAAAATATATAAAAAATAAATACGTAAATAAGAAAATTAATTAAAAAATGGCACAATAGTCTTTTGAGGTAAGACAGAGACCAAACGCACAACAAAAATAAACAGTAGGGACCATCCAAGTTAAAAAATAAGTTAGGGACCAAACACACAAATTACCCAAACTACAGGGACAATTCGTGTAATTTACTTTTACCTTTTCGGTGTGTTCACATCTGGGTAACAATCTTTTTTTGGTACACATCTACGTAACGAACTTTTTGAAAGTGTTCACATATGACTATTATGACCGATTATGACCGAATATAACCTGCTACAACCGATCATAATGGTCATATGTGAACACTTCTAAAAAGTTCATTACCTAGATGTGTAAAAAAATGATAGTTACCTAGATATGAACAAACCAAAAAGTTAATTACCTTGTTAAGTCCATTTCCCTTTATCTAAACTAATCAACTTTGCCTTTGTTCTTAGTGAAGTTAAGATACTTAAGAAAATACCATAACATACAACATTTGTGTTATTTTGGAAAGTATTGAGATCTATATATTTATTAATGTAAGTTTTGAAAAGTAATATTTATTTATTACAGTATATATTTACATCAAATTAAGTTTAAACATAAACAATGATAGGAGCACAAATCTAAAATAAAATGATATTATATAACTATAAAGTAAAAAACAATATTAATAAAACCTTGAGTGTTCATTGTTGCAGAAGGATTTTTCTCTTTTAGGTAATTACTTGCCTTTTGTTGCCCTCACCTATGTTGTGTCAGTTTTCTGAATAAAGACCTCTTTTTATTACAAATTACTTGATATAAGTTGATAGGGATGTCCAACAAGATATTAATGAAATATGCATGAAATCATTCTAAGTCTTGTATTTGGTCGATTTGAGAATTTTACATATAACCTTAGTAAGTTAGACATGCATTTTGTCTTCATCAATGGACAATGTTGAAGGTTTTCTTTGTTTACAAGTTTGTTTTGTAGAAGACGAAATACACCAAAAACTTATTGTAGAGTTGGACTATACCAAAAGAAATTATAGCTAGTTTTATTAAGCAATTTGATTCCTTCTTATTATAGAAATTTGTTGGACTCTTTAATTAGGCCCAAGAATATGTTGTGGTGCATTGTTGTCTAATGATTATTTAATCTTCTTTAATTTTTATAATTTCTTATAGTGTTGTAAGAAATACCTTCAAACCCAACAAAATAATACGTAAATCACATATTTTGTATGAACCTTAAATATAGGATCCACTACATGTTGAAAATATAAGTTAATTGAGACACTTCCCATAATTGTTTTGTGTAATGATAAGGTCTATTGTTAATCGTTTTATTAGTGTACATTTTTGTTATTCGTGTATAATTTAGGGTCATCTTTATATTGTTCATAATTTTTTATGATAAAGTGTGTTTGTATGTGCATTTTGTTTTGGAAGATGGGAGTAGGATGACGATTGATGGTGTAAATAGTTGTAAAGGCTATTTCACCATTATTAACATGTAGGTAACTACAAAGGGATTAGAGTTGTGTGATAGTCGTGTCATTGTGTCAATGATGTGTCGATGTTTAAGTTACAATATCATGTTGACGTAAGAAATAAATGAGATATGACTTTTTGTATTACGTGGCCTTATTAACACTATAAGTGATATTTTCACATAAACGTATAATCTTATTCTCTATAGTGAATGTGATATATAGTATAAGGAATATAATACAATAATAAGATAATTATCTACTAGCCATTTATACGTGGATTTAAAAAATAAATCAAATATTTTCTATTTTATCTCTAGTACCCCCCCCCCCTTCAAGCTGAATGGTGGTGTACGAACACGAAACTTAGCAAGGAATTACTCAAACAAAGGTCGAGGAAGACTCTTGGTGAAGATATCGACTAGTTGAAGACGAGTAGGAAAAAACCGAGAGTGTAGTTGTCCAGAAGTAACAAGCTCTCTGACAAAGTGATAATCAATGTCAATATGCTTAGCTCATTTATGAGAGAAGGGATTTTGACTTAGAAATAAGGTACTCTTGTTATCACAAAGGAGAGTGGGTACATCTAGTGGTAAAGCATGCAGTACATGAAGCAAATGAGTAACCCAAATAATTTTTGCAGCAACATGAGCATAGCACGATATTTTGACTCGTAACTGGATCGAGAGACAGTGGGTTGCTTCTTAGCACTCCATGAGACAAGATTTCCACAAAAAATGGAATAGCCCTTGGTGGATCTTCTGGTTTCTATGCAACAATCCTAGTTTGCATTAGAGTATCCTAGTAATGAAGAGGATTTAGGATACCGAAAATGCAAACCATAAGAAATAATGCCTTTGACATATCTCAGAATTCGTTTAACTGCTTGAAAGTTATCGTGGGAGCATGAAGAAATTGGCTAACTTGGTTAACTGCATGGGACAGATATGGACGAGTAATTGTCAGATATTGAATGTAAGAACCTGAAATTTATAGAAAGTTGATTTTTAGTCAAATATTAACCAAAATGGCAAAATGGTCAATTATGAGAAAAGATGAGATTATAAAGTTATGACTTCATGAAAATGGCCTAGAAGTAAGTCACTTAGAAGAGGTTAGATGAGTTCTTCAATGAAAGGAATGCATGAGAAGATGCATTTTTGGTCAAAAGGGTAAAATGGGGATTTTACGCTTTTTGAGCTAACTTTGTGACTTAATAGATTAAGACCCGTATTAATTCGGTGAGAAGCGACTTAACAGAGTTGTAGAGTATTTTCCTATATTCATGTGGATATAAGGATCATAGAAAACAGGTAAGAAAAGAAGAAGATATGTGCGTTGGAAGTTGGGACAAAAATGTCCCAAAGCTGGAATGGAATCAGCAATGCACCTTGTTGGTCTCAAGGTGCCACGGCGCAACAACATGTTCTCCTCAGCGTGGTGGCATAAAGTAGACTATCATTGACCACGAGTCAATTGGTCACCTCAACGCGGTAAATAGACCACCATAACGCGGTGTTGCAATGTGACAACTAGAAAATTTCCGTCAACAACATCACTAGAGATTAACATCGATTTTGAGCATAACTACAAATCCTATGTGTTCATGCAACCCTAATGCTTTCGATCTAGGTTTTCACTAGTTGAACATGCACACTTGAATATCAAAGAGAAACCCTTATATGCATCTATAAAAATAAAAAATAAAGGTTTAGATACATACCTCAATTGTTATGTAGTAATAACAACTAATCCTTGTAGATCTTGAACTCTTGAAAGCAAGTTCCTTAAATGTGACACCTCTAATGGATTACTAACATTCTTTGTAAGAGGATGAGAAGGAGAGAGGAGGAGGCACGCCAGAATTTCGGCTCTACTAGGGTTAGGATCAAGCGGCCGAAAATTCAATGAGGTATGCTCCTTTTATACTTGTGGTTGCTTAGTCCCAAAGTTGGGGTTTGCAAGTGGAAACCCTAATTTCCTGCTTAGGGCCTAAGCAGCCCATGGACTCCCTAATTATATGCCTTGGAAGAAAACTTATAGGGCCTCCCTATAATTTTCGTCCACTCCTATCCAAGGGGTCCAAGAGCCCACTTTCACAACTATTAATTAATTGCAAAACAGCCCCTCTATATTCAATTAATTCCATTAATCCCAAAATTAATTCCAAATTAATTTCTAATTAAATATTAATTAAATAACATGATTTCTAATTAATATATGACATACTAATAAATAATTTATATCAATTTATTATTCCAAATAATAAATTCAACTTCTCTCCCAAAGTCATCCTGTCAAGTTGTAAGAGTAAAGATAACCCAAAAGGACTTGTGCTTCTATCAACTCAAGTATATACCAATTATAGTTACGGGCTTAAACACTTAATCCAACAGTCTCTCACTTGGATAAGTCTAATAACTATAATTGCAAGTATAACTTCAAAAATTGACCAACACATTGTAGCTTTCAAAAGCCGTTGTCGAATTCTGACCTAGTCAGTTACGTGTCCTAAGATAAGGGATCACATAATCCTCCGTTCTGCAAGATATCATGTGGACAAATGACATGGAATAGAATCATTCTCATTGTTCAACAGTTTGTTTCCCGATTTCTGATTTGTAATGACAAAGAACTTAATTGAACACATCAATTCAGTTCTGACCGAGCCCGACACATAAGTCAACACCAAATCATCGAGGGGCCCACGATATCGTTTTTCCCCTTAGGGCAAAAGGAACAGATAAACTTTGACTTATATGATTGTACTATTTACTCATCAAATTATACACAACAATACTTTTTATAACATCAAGTTACTAATGCATTTACACATTATCAATGCACAACCAACTCGTAAACAACAACTCATATATCTCGGTTTAAAGATTATACGATATTATCGTCTCAGAATTACTCGTGATAAGTTCCATGAAGTAATTCTCTGAGCGTGGGTTAATCCAATACTCAAATCTCCATTTCAGAAGTACTCATGAACGTTGCAGCAAACCATTGCTATGTCTAAACACTTAGACAATCTACAAGCCAATTCATGAAAGTCTTAATTCACTACTTACTTCCAAAGTATGATCGACTGTGGATAATTTGAATAATCCAATTATTCAAGAAGTAAAACATGCAAAGTTGAAACAAAAGATAAACAATTGACAAAAGATAGTAAACAATACTCATAAATAAATCTCCATTTATTCAATCATCAAATGTCAAATACATTTATTTGTTACAAGTTTCTAAATATCTATCTAATCACAAAAATTAATATCATCCTTCAGACCAATGCTCCTCGCATGTTGAACGTGCTTAATCCTACTTAGAACCTTTGTGAGGGGATCGGTAGGATTTTCTTATGATAATTCCCTCTTAACGACGAGGTCTCCTTCTTCTACTCGATGTCTGATAAAATGATATTTTTTGTCGATATGTCTAGATCTTTCGTGATCTCTTAGTTCCTTGGTCAAGGCAACCGCTCCTTCATTATCGTAAAAAATCTCCATTAGCTCCTTAATGGCTGGCACAACTCCAAGGTCTCCAATTGTGACAACCGTCAATTTTGGCCAAGTCAAAGTCAACTAAAGTCAACAAGTCCAACCGGTCAACTCATCTAACCCTTGTATATTAGGGTTTCCATTATGTTTCTTATTGAACGACTCTCAATCTTAATACAAAGTATCACTTAGAGTTTTCACGTCTTCGGAAATTCTAAACCCTAATCAGGGCAAGTGATGAAACTACTCGATAAAACACTATTCCTTGACCCTCGGGGGCATATAACAATCATAACAAGACTTAACGAGGTTTACGAACCTTGAATTACAGAGCCAAACACTCAAAAAAGTCACAAAAGAAGCCTCTCCCAATCTCTTTCACTCTATCTCTCCCAAATCTCTCTCTGTATGAGAAATATCTCTAAGAATGTGAAATCTCTCCTAAATCTCTCTCTGTATGAGAAATCTCTCTCTAAGAATGTGAAATCTCTCCCAAATCTCTCTCTGTATGATAAATCTCTCTCTAAGAATATGAAATCTCTCCTAAATCTCTCTCTGTATGAGAAATCTCTCTCTAAGAATGTGAAATCTCTCCCAAATCTCTCTCTGTATGATAAATCTCTCTCTAAGAATGTGAAATCTCTCCTAAATCTCTCTCTGTATGAGAAATCTCTCTAAGAATGTGAAATCTCTCCCAAATCTCTCTCTGTATGAGAAATCTCTCTCTAAGAATGTGCAATCTCTCCCAAATCTCTCTATGTATGAGAAATCTCTCTAAGAATGTGAAATATCTCCCAAATCTCTCTCTGTATGAGAAATCTCTCTAAGAATGTGAAATCTCTCCCAAATCTCTCTCTGTATGAGAAATCTCTCTAAGAATGTGAAATCTTTCTCTGTATGAGAAATCTCTCTAAGAATGTGAAATCTCTCCCAAATCTCTCTCAAAACCTCTTTTGAGTTTAGTAATCATTTGGGGCATCCCGACACTTGACTTGGTGAAAAACCATTCGAAACGGGATGATACCTTGAAAAATAGCCTTTTAGGGCCGAAGCCTCCCTATAGGGACCAAACCCTCCTTGAGACGAAGCTCCAAGAACCAAATCCGAAGTCTCCTTAAGGAACCGCAACCATCGAACCGGAACGACTGAGGACCGGAACGGCTGAGGACCGGGGCGGATGAAGACCGCAGCGTTGAACCGAACCCGAAACTGGAGCACCGGACCTGACTCCCGCCTTCGGTCCCTTATGATGAGATCGCCTGCGGTACCTTCTCGGACCGAAGTCCCTCCCCCTCCGGTTCTAATGCTGCTAAGACCGGAACCACGCCCCTGACTGCGGATTTTCCCATTTTGCACCCGGTTTTCGACCACGACTCCGTTTTAAGCCTGTTTTTAATTATTTTAACGAGGGATTTTCACCCAAACTTATATTTTGACATATAAGACCCCATATATTCATAAATTAAGCATATTTTTAGGAAAATCCTTATTTAAGAATAAAAATCTATTAAGTTAGATCTTATGGTGGTGTGTTGACTTTGCCTTAGTGTATGGCACAAGCAACCACCCCATGCCCACTCCATGACCAACCATTGTCCTTCCACCATACCTAGTCACTTCCATTGTCCTTCCCATCATTTTCTTCCAGCCATACACTTGAACAAAAGGTAGAATCATTATCTCTCCTCTCTCATTTCTTTCATTTCCACCAAAGAACAAACACCTTTCTCTCTCACTTCTCTCTCTCTCAAATTCGAGATTCAAGGGCTGATCATCAAGTTTTATTTCACTTTTGGTAAGTAATATTATCCTCCTTATGATTATTTCACTTCCTTCTACCCAAATCATAGATTACTTAAACAAATTCCATGACATTTGTGTTAGATCTTCGAACCTTCAAGGCATCTTCTAAGTGTTCTTGAGTTGAACACTTCCTTTTCTTCAACATCCATCCACTAAGAACACACAAGGTGAGTTCATACCCCTATCTTTTCATGTTTTTCTTAAGTTTTAAGGGGGGGGGGGGGGGGAATACAAGTTAAAACACCAAGAACACAACTAAACTCATTTAACAGCCTTCATCAGAAAAGTTTAACTCCATTCACGGACTGTTTTGGTCAACTTAAACATTTTAGTTTTCAAAACTGTATTAGATGAAAATAGTTCAGATTCATACCTTTAAAATGAATACTTTCACATCTCCATAAGATTTTTCTACGATTTATGGTGATTTTTACAAAACTGCCTATCATTTCATAAACGAATCCGGACCAGTCTGTGAATATGAACGTTTTAACACAAGTTAAAGACTTCTAAAAGTCATAATAAAAATTATGAATAAACTAGACACATTTTGTGAACTCTCAGAAGTTACGGATTTAGTTTTCGACTTCATATGATTTTTCTATGATTTGTCTAAAACAGTGCAGAAAGGTTAAAAACTAGTTAACAGCTTATAACTTTCATAACACTTTGTATTATGTTGAGCAAAGTGTATAACAATAAGTTCTAAATATTGAATGTATTTTCTTGTTAGTTTATCATCATAAACTGAAATTTAATCATTCATGATAAGGATTCTTCATTCATTTCGAACACATATAATAAGCTATAATAAGCATAGTTTATGGATTCTTACTACATGAGAAATGTTTTACTCTCAAAACAAATGGGTTTTTCATATATTACATAATAGTAATAGTTTATGGACTCGTAGCACTAATGTATTTTCATAAAAGGGGTTCTTTTACATTACAAACGTTTTGGATAAACTATAATAGGTATAGTTTATGTATCATTTACATTTCAAACTCATTTACCAAAGGTTTTCAGTTCAGTTCGCGTAAATCTGTTAATGAATAAATTTGTGAGATATTTGCTTCGTGTTACCTTCATAGTAACAAAGTCAAAAGTCCTGTAAATTGTAACCAGAGTCTCTTGTAGGGAGAGCGTGATAGTTGTGTATAGATCTATATTGGGTCTGACAAGCCCGCACCTGAGCTGCATGCAACAGCTAGACCGGAAGGTCTGAGGTGACAAGTGTCATTTAACTTGCGACGCCTGAAGAACGTCGTATTACGAGGTCGTCTGAGTCTTAGCATGGTTATAATAGCTCACATGTGGTATTAACAAATCACAAGATTTACGGGTTTTACTTTTAAATTAAAGAGTTATGTCAATTTAACTCACATGAATTACTTTAAGTATGGAAAAATAATTGTATACTTTCGGTCTTAGGATTAAAGACAACACATAACACATAAAGTTTACGGGATTTTTCTCAAATCAAAAAGGGTTTTATGCCGATTTAAAATCACTTTTATATCTCTAAGTATAAAAAAAAAATACTTGTTTATTTTCGGTCCTGGGATTTAGGACTACATAACTTTTATAAGGAAAATATTGAATTTTCTTTGGAAACATATTTCTGTTAAACTTCATTTCATCAAGAATTGTTAGACTTCAGCTATAATCGCTAAGTGTATATGCTAGGGTTATATAAGAATCTAGTCACAATCGACTTAGAATTGGTGGGTCCGCCTTATCTCCTGTTCCTTGTTTGGTTGTGGACCTAGGGCAGACCCATTATATTCAACGGTTTATTTAACTTAAATTTTATATAACTTATATACACTTGGCGACTATAGAAGGAATCTATGGGTCCTTCTAGGGTACATTATCGCATAACATAGAAGCATTCATTCCACACTTAAATAAGAAAATATTGGGTTTTCTGGAAACATACTTTGTCGCTTTTACAAGGAAAACGATTTCTTTCTCAAACAAAACTCTTATGAACTCACCAACTTAATTGTTGACACTCTTTCAAAACTACTTGTATTCTCAGGAAATCAGTGAAACAGGAAAACCAACAGCATTTTGAGGATGGGACGATAAATCGTCAAACAGTTCATTTTGTCATCATAATGTAATTGATTTTGAAACATGTAAACTTATTCCATGGTGTAACCTTTTCAATTATATTTATGATGGTTGTATTTACTTTGAGCACTATTATACTCGTTGTTGTGATACTATACATGAAGTCCTCCACCCCCGGACGTTTCCGCCATCCTTGGTTTGGGGGTGTGATAGATTGGTATCAGAGCATTGTTTATAGTGAACTAAGTATATCGAACCACATAAGATATACAAACTATAAATGCATTGGGACTAAGGTCTCTGATTTAACATTTTTCAAATAACTATACTTTTAGAAATAAATAGTTTCTTGTTAAAAGTATACATGCATGCATACATACTAAGGTCAGCATCATTCTAGAACAAAACAAAAGTAATGATTGTTGAATGGCCCAAGTAGGCTTGGGGATGTATAGTCAGGTCTAGGAATGACATAGCCTGATCAACTATGTCTAACCCAGAAGTGATTAGCATATGCCCGAGAATGGTTGTGACGTTACAACAAGTCTAAAAACTTACCAATTCTATCTACAAACAAACATTGAAAAGCATAAGTCAAACATTAAAATACTATAGGAGTATTTTGTGATAATATAACCAACTTATGTGAAAACTAAAGACCCCTATTAGTAGGTCTGTAACGAATGAGTGCATACGCCTAGGTTATACATAATTAAAGATATTATAGACTCAGAATCTATGACTATTGCTCTACTTCCTGTTCCTTGTTTGGTTGTGGACTTAGAGTAGAGTCATTTATTCGAAGGTCTATTCTATCTTAGATTATGTATAACTGGTATGCACTATGTGATTATAGACATGACTGATAAGGATCACCCCCTATAAGTAATTAATTATAGGGTTAGACGCATATTAATTATCTCTTCCACTCCTATTCTCGCACGTATAACATAGCAAGATCCTCCTTACCAGGCGACCCCTACTTTCCCAACCAGGGAAATGGTGGATGGTTATGAGAAGAATCAGAAGCGGAACCGGAGGTAATCAACCCTCCATGCATAGCCAGGGTTCCTGCGAACCGTTTCGACTACATCGGACCTGTGCCCCGTTGGGCAACCGTGATCGAGGGTTGGAGTCGACAGCAATGATAGCAATCACCATGTGGAGACCAACGAGGTTCCTATGACCTCAACCACGGGGGACCGACTGACAGAGCCCTCCCGGCGAAGACCCATCAGATCGCGAACATCGGGGATTAAAACAGGGAGACTACAAACCGAGTTCGGAAACTGCGCGCTACTAAAGACCCTACCGTCTCACGTACCCGAGACTTAGAAAGAGACTGCTATTTCATAGACCAACTTTCTTTTTAGGACCTTATCGCCGCTCGGGCAGAGGCAAAAGAGTAACAGGGTAGGCACACGACATTCGAAGAGAGAATGGTTGCAGCCAAGCGTTGATTGGCAGAGGTGCAAGGTGCATCGACTTTGCCTCAGGCATCGCAAGGGACGGATCGTCGTGAGTAGAGTTCATACCGCTCACAAGACCTTGTAATTTAAGTTCATGAGTATGCGTTGGTTCTACTCTATTCTAGGTGTAAGCACAACACTGCGATTTAAGCGGTTATACTAATCGAGGGATCTATTTGCTATCAAAACTTTTTCTTGCATGGATGTGAGGTAGACCTGCATCGAGGTCAAAATTTTCTCTGAAACCATAATTACTAGAATCATATTAACAAGATGGGCTTAGGACATACCTAACAGACTCGAAGGCCTATTTAGTCTTAATTATATAAGTAAGCATACATCAATTGGTCGTAAGAAGGACCTAGCGTGGATCAAATTAGAAGGTTTCACTTGGATACAGAACTACTAAAATACATGGGTTTATTTTATATATATATATATATATATATATATATATATATATATATATATATATATATATATATATATATATATGCTTTCATTATGAATTGCTTTCAGAACACCATAAACAACGGAATACGTTACAATTTGAACTAAGATAAACTTAGTTGGAAAAACTCGCGACGTATAGCCATTCTAAAGACTCATTACCGTCTCACCCTTAAACATTTTGGTTGAGAGGTGCCTTCTTCGTAGACCTATAGGGTGCGATAATACCAACATTAATACACCGGATCCCATCAAAACTCCTCAGCTAAGTGTGTTTGGACAAACATGATTCTAAGATGAGTAAAGCTTAACGCCTGTACGAAACCTACTTCTACCCACTACCATAACTCTGTCTCAGGAACGTTAGCAGAAACACTAAGAATAGTACAGCAATGTGCAAAAATTTATATATGTGAATATAAATCGTAAGAATGCACTTGAGATAATTATCCCCACTCACGAAGTCGTTTTTTTCATCGTGAAACAGAGCTATGTCTTCACCAAGAGGCAACCAACCAACCAGCAAGGCGTCAACCCTGCAGATAGACTCTGCTACTTTTCAAGCGCAGTCACGACAGCCGTGACAGCCGTCATGGCGCAAATCAATGATAACAAAGACAACGGAGGTGGAAGCGATGCCGGAAATACTAATTGCCGCAACAATAAGGGACACCAGCGAGTGTCTACCAACAAAGACGCCTCAGACCACAAACCTAAGAGTAATAAACGAAAGTTTTGGAACAAAAAGGAGCGCAACCTATCTCAAAGATTCGCTAAAAGACAACAACCCATGGCCACCCCTGCTAATACAACAGCAGTCACGACACATGCCTCGGCACTAGCCACAAGGCCTGTCACCTAAGCGCCGGCCAGACCATATAAGGGATCACTCCCAAAGTGTAACAAGTGTGGCTTCCATCACAATGGGGTTTGACGGGTGATGCACTGTAAAAACTGCAACAAGAACGGACATATTGCCCGTTTCTGCAGGAACCAGACCCAGCACCTCCCTTCAATCACCAACACCAAGGTAGGCCCAGTATTCTACCTATGCGTGAAACGGGACACTTCAAGAGGGAATGTCCAACTGAGAAGAATGACGGGGGAGCAGGAGGAGTGTGACGAACAAACCAGCAGGAGAAACAAGGGAACCTTTTTAGGACTTTTGTAATGTTTCTAACGACAAAAATGTTTAGGTACCATATGTTTGTAATGAATTTGGTATGTTTGCTAAAATTACCGTCTTTCTAAGAGTAGTTAAAATACTCCCTTGTTCAAATCAAATCAAAGACACTCGTATACGACCTTAAGATCATTACCAGTGAGCTGTGTCGACCTTGGGTATACATCAGGGTTAATTATAATCAAGTACTAAAGACTTAAAGCAAATAATTCCATCCTGACCCCTGTTCCATGATTAGTAGTGGGGTTGGGGTAGAGCCACCCACTCGACGATTTCACCAATATCAAATTACATACGACGTACATATACCACTCGATCATAGAGTGACCTGTCAGGGATCATGATATGAAGTATCATTGCTAGCTATCAGAACCCACTCACTACCAGTGCTAGTTGCTGTAGTATGAATCATCTGCGGTAATAATAACATCGAGCAAAACGGAACACACTGAAAAGAAACACAAGATACTCTATCCCTCTAATGAGCATTTCTTGCAAATACAGCTTAACACATGTTTTACCTAAAAAGATATTGTTGTCGTCACTCGATTTCGATTTATATAGTCCTCACTTTCCTGACTAAACGGCTACGAAAAGACCTTTCACCTAATCTCGAAAAACCTTCGTCCCTCATAAACACAAATCCAACACGGACCTCCGGGCCATCTCTCGCCGCGAAACCCCAAAACACTCACCAGAGGAGTATTATACCCTGCGAAACCTTACCACAAGTAATTCCAGAAGACCCTTCCGGAATGTCACGCATGCAACAGATAAGGCTCAAGCACAGAAGCTTGGGACGAATACGGTTAGTCTACCACTACTACGTGTATACGCGAGGATAATGTATAATTAAGATTCTACGGACATTGGATGTGTGCTTCCGCCCTATTTCCTGTTCCTTGCCTGGTTGTGGGCTTAAGGCAGGGCCACCCATCCGAATGCCCTTGTAATATTAATGATATACGACTAGTTTACATCAAGCGATTATAAAAGAACTGGTAGGGCTTATACTACGAATTTCATCACAATTTGTGGAAGCATTCGTAATACTAATACTCACAAATTACATTATAAAATATTCATAGTGGTAATACCAAGTATAAAGCGGAAAGCATAAAGGCACACGTAGGATACACTATCATTCCAAAACAATGACTCCTTTAAATCTACTCAGCTCAAGTTACAATAAGAAATTCTAAGGTCGTCATTTAACATCAGGCAGATTGTTCCCCACCATATCAATTTCTTATACTACGAAAGGTTCCCCCATCTTTCCTCCAAATTCTTGAAGTCCCAGTCGAAACACTAATTTTGGGACGAAATTCTTTCTAACGGGGGGATGATGTGACAACCGTCAATTTTGGCCAAGTCAAAGTCAACTAAAGTCAACAAATCAAACCGGTCAACTCATTTAACCCTTGTATATTAGGGTTTCCATTATGTTTCTTATTGAACAACTCACAATCTTAATACAAAGTATCACTTAGAGTTTTCACGTCTTCGGAAATTCTAAACCCTAATCAGGGCAAGTGATGAAACTACTCGATAAAACACTATTCCTTGACCCTCGGGGGTAGGGCTGTAAGTGAGCCGAGCTACTCGCGAGCTACTCGGGATCGACTCGTTAAAAGCTCGACTCGAGATCGAATTAAACGAGCCCGAGCCGAGCTCGAGCCCAAATATGAGGCTCGTTTATTAAACGAGCTCGAGCCGAGCTTCAGTTAGTGGGCTCGCGAGCCTAAATGACCCTAAACAATCCTATATATATATATATATATATATATATATATATATATATATATATGTGTGTGTGTGTGTGTGTATGTATGTGAGAGAGAGAGTGTGTGTGTGTATATATATAGGCTCGTTTAAGCTCGTTTAGGCTCACGAGCTCACTAAATTGTTCACGAGCCGAGCTCGAGCTTCATTTTAAGGCTCGAATCGAGCTCGAGCTCGAGCTCGAGCTTCTTCAAAATTAAACGAGCCGAGCTCGAGCTTGGTTAGGCTCGGGCTCGGCTCGGCTCGTTTACACCCCTACTCGGGGGCATATAACAATCATAACAAGACTTAACGAGGTTTACGAACCTTGAATTATAGAGCCAAACACTCAAAAAGGTCACAAAAGAAGCCTCTCCCAATCACTTTTACTCTATCTCTCCCAAATCTCTCTCTGTATGAGAAATCTCTCTAAGAATGTGAATTCTCTCCCAAATCTCTCTCTGTATGAGAAATCTCTCTCTAAGAATGTGAAATCTCTCCGAAATCTCTCTATGTATGAGAAATATCTCTAAGAATGTGAAATCTCTCACAAATCTCTCTCTGTATGAGAAATCTCTCTAAGAATGTGAAATCTCTCCCAAATCTCTCTCTGTATGAGAAATCTCTCTAAGAATGTGAAATCTCTCCCAAATCTCTCTCTGTATGAGAAATCTCTCTAAGAATGTGAAATCTCTCCCAAATCTCTCTCTGTATGAGAAATCTCTCTAAGAATGTGAAATCTCTCCCAAATCTCTCTCTGTATGAGAAATCTCTCTCTAAGAATGTGAAATCTCTCCCAAATCTCTCTATGTATGAGAAATCTCTCTAAGAATGTGAAATATCTCCCAAATCTATCTCTGTATGAGAAATCTCTCTAAGAATGTGAAATCTCTCCCAAATCTCTCTCTGTATGAGAAATCTCTCTAAGAATGTGAAATCTCTCCCAAATCTCTCTCTTTATGAGAAATCTCTCTAAGAATGTGAAATCTCTCCCAAATCTCTCTCAAAACCTCTTTTAAGTTTTGTAATCATTTGGGGCATCCCGACACTTGACTTGGTGAAAAACCATTCGAAACGGGATGATACCTTGAAAAATAGCCTTTTAGGGCCGAAGCCTCCATATAGGGACCAAAGCCACCTTGAGCCGAAGCTCCAAGAACCAAATCCGAAGTCTCCTTAAGGAACCGCAGCCATCGGACCGGAACGACTGAGGACCGGAACGGCTGAGGACCGAGGCAGATGAAGACCGCAGCGTTGAACCAAACCCGAAACTGGAGCACCGGACCTGACCCCCGCCTTCGGTCCCTTGTGATGAGATCGCCTGCGGTACCTGCTCGGACCGAAGTCCCTCCCCCTCCGGTTCTAATGCTGCTAAGACCGGAACCACGCCCCTGACTGCGGATTTTCCCATTTTGCACCCGGTTTTCGACCACGACTCCGTTTTAAGCCCGTTTTTAATTATTTTAACGAGGGATTTTCACCCAAACTTATATTTTGACATATAACACCCCATATATTCATAAATTAAGCATATTTTTAGAGAAATCCTTATTTAAGAATAAAAATCTATTAAGTTAGATCTTGTGGTGGAGTGTTGACTTTGCCTTAGTGTATGACACAAGCAACCACCCCATGCCCACTCCATGACCAACCACCCCATGCCCACTCCATGACCAACCATGTATTTTCTTGTTAGTTTATCATCATAAACTGAAATTTAGTCATTCATGATAAGGATTCTTCATTCATTTCGAACACATATAATAAGCTATAATAAGCATAGTTTATGGATTCTTACTACATGAGAAAGGTTTTACTCTCAAAACAAATGGGTTTTTCATATATTACATAATAGTAATAGTTTATGGACTCGTAGCACTAATGTATTTTCATAAAAGGGGTTCTTTTACATTACAAACGTTTTGGATAAACTATAATAGGTATAGTTTATGTATCATTTACATTTCAAACTCATTTACCAAAGGTTTTCAGTTCAGTTCGCGTAAATCTGTTAATGAATAAATTTGTGATATATTTGCTTCGTGTTACCTTCATAGTAACAAAGTCAAAAGTCCTGTAAATTGTAACCAGAGTCTCTTGTAGGGAGAGCGTGATAGTTGTGTATAGATCTATATTGGGTCTGACAAGCCTGCACCTGAGCTGCATGTAACAGCTAGACTGGCAGGTCTGAGGTGACAAGTGTCATTTAACTTGCGACGCCTGAAGAACGTCGTATTACGAGGCCGTCTGAGTCTTAGCATGGTTATAATAGCTCACATGTGGTATTAACAAATCATAAGATTTACGGGTTTTACTTTTAAATTAAAGAGTTATGTCAATTTAACTCACATGAATTACTTTAAGTATGGAAAAATACTTGCATACTTTCGGTCTTAGGATTAAAGACAACACATAACACATAAAGTTTACGGGATTTTTCTCAAATCAAAAAGGGTTTTATGCCGATTTAAAATCACTTTTATATCTCTAAGTATAAAAAAAATACTTGTTTATTTTCGGTCCTGGGATTTAGGACTACATAACTTTTATAAGGAAAATATTGGATTTTCTTTGGAAACTATTTCTGTTAAACTTCATTTCATCAAGAAATGTTAGACTTCAGCTATAATCGCTAAGTGTATATGCTAGGGTTATATAAGAATCTAGTCACAATCGACTTAGAATTGGTGGGCCCGCCTTATCTCCTGTTCCTTGTTTGGTTGTGGACCTAGGGCAGACCCATTATATTCAACGGTTTATTTAACTTAAATTTTATATAACTTATATACGCTGGGCGACTATAGAAGGAATCTATGGGTCCTTGTAGGGTACATTATCGCATAACATAGAAGCATTCATTCCACACTTAAATAAGAAAATATTGGGTTTTCTGGAAACATATTTTGTCGCTTTTACAAGGAAAACGGTTTCTTTCTCAAACAAAACTCTTATGAACTCACCAACTTAATTGTTGACACTCTTTCAAAACTACTTGTATTCTCAGGAAATCAGTGAAACAGGAAAACCAACAGCATTTTGAGGATGGGACGATAAATCGTCAAACAGTTCATTTTATCATCATAATGTAATTGATTTTGAAACATGTAAACTTATTTCATGGTGTAACCTTTTCAATTATATTTATGATGGTTGTATTTACTTTGAGCACTATTATACTCGTTGTTGTGATACTATAGATGAAGTCCTCCACCCCCGGACGTTTCCGCCATCCTTGGTTTGGGGGTGTGACACCAATGAAGTTCTTCAACCATATAGCCTCCTTTGACGATTCGCTCGCAGCTATATACTCTGACTAACATGTTGAATCAGCTACGGTTTCTTTCTTGGAACTTTTCCATGTTACAAATCCTCCATTGAGGGTAAACACCCAGCCTGACTGAGACTGGAAGTTGTCTCTGTCGGTCTGAAAGTTGGCGTCGCTATACCCTGCAACTCTTAAGTCATCACTGCCACCAAGCACAAGGACCCAGTCCTTCGTCCTTCGCAGATACTTAAGAATGTTCTTAACCGCTATCCAATAAGCTTTACCTGGATTTACCTGATATCGACTAACCATGCTCAAAGCAAAAGCCACGCCAGGGCGAGTACATGTCATAGCGTACATGATCGACCCAACGATGGAAGCATATGGAACTCGACTCATCTCTGTTATCTCTGCATCCGTACTCGGACTCTGAATCTTACTCAGCTTGGTATTACTCTGGATAGGTAACTCTCCCTTCTTTGAATTTTCCATGCTAAAACACTTTAGCACCTTATCCAAATAAGTACTTTGACTAAATCCAATTATTCTTCTACTCCTATTCCTCAAAATCCTTATTCCCAGAATATAGGCCGCCTCTCCCAGATCCTTCATAGTGAAACACTTTCCAAGCCAGGACTTAACCTCCTGCAAAGTTGGAATGTCATTTTCTATAAGTAGTATGTCATTAACATACAATACCAGGAAAGTGACTATACTCCCACTAGCTTTGACATATACACAGGACTCATCCTCACTCCTAGAGAAACCAAACTCTTTGACTTTCTCCTCGAAGCAAAGATTCCATCTTCGAGAAGCTTGTTTCAATCCATAAATTGATTGCTCAAGCTTACACACTCTATTGGGGTATTTAGCATCCACAAAACCCTCTGGCTGACTCATACAAACAACCTCAGCCAACTTTCCATTAAGGAAAGCGGTTTTGACATCCATCTGCCATATTTCATAATCATGAAATGCAGCTATGGCTAACATAACTCTAATAGATTTAATCTTAGCCACTGGTGAGAAGGTCTCATCATAGTCAACCCATGGGGTTTAAGTAAAGCCCTTCGCAACCAGTCGTGCCTTGAACGTATGTACCTTTCCATCCATGTCGGACTTCTTCTTGAAGATCCATTTGAACCTGACTGTCTTACGACCTGGTACATTGTCAACCAAGTTCCAAACTTGATTGTCCTACATGGACTGGATCTCGCTGTCCATTGCCTCCTTCCATTTAGCAGACTTAGGGCTCGTCATGGCTTCTTTGAAGTTAGAAGGCTCATCCAAATTTACTAGTGTACTATCACTAATAAATGTATCACCATCCGTAGTTACATGGAAATCATAAAACTCTGGTGCCATTCTAACTCTAGTGGAATCTCTAAGAGGCAACGACTCGTCAATTGGTTCAACATGAATTTATTTCTCGGGTTGAGCGCTAGTGTTAGAGGTTCCTTCATCGCTTGACTCTTGAATTTCTTCAAGATCAATTGTGCTCCCACTGTCCTCTTTGCATATAACCTCTCTCTTTCTCTCTCTCTCTCTCTTTCTCTCTCTCTCTCTCTCTCTCTCTCTCAAGACTCCCCTTCGTGCTATACATACCATGTTTTCACTAGGTCTGTAGAACAAGTATCCAAAGGACTTTTGTGGATAGCCGATGAAAATACATCGCTCACTTCGAGGTTCAAGCTTGTCGTGAGTCTCTTGTCTAACGAAAGCTTCACAACCCCAAACGCTGATATGTGCCTATGAGGGAACCTTCCCTATCCACATATCATGAGGTGTTTTGGCAACCTTCTTCGTTGGGACTAGATTAAGAATATGGGCGGAAGTATCTAAGGCATACCCCCGTAATGTTATCGGAACTGAAGCTCGACTCATCATGGAACGAACCATGTCCTACAAGGTTCGATTACGCCTCTCATTCATACCATTAAGTTGTAGTGTCCTAGGAGGTGTCAATTGTGAAACAATTCCACATTCCTTGAGGTAGTTGTGGAACTCTATACTAAGATACTCACCACCCCTATTGGATCTGAGCATCTTGATCTTCCTGTCCAATTGATTTTCGACTTCATGTTTAAAATCTTTGAACTTTTCAAAGGTTTCTGACTTATGCTTAATTAAGTAGATATATCCATATCTACTATAATCATCGGTAAAAGTCACATAAAATCGATTTGCATCCCTTGTGGTGGATCTGAAGGGCCCACACACATCTGTGTGTATGAGATCCAACAATACTTCACCTCTTTCATAAGAACCACTGAAAGGTGATTTAGTCATCTTTCCAAGCAAAAAAGAATCGCATGTATCATCTGACCTTAAGTCAAATGATTCCAACACTCCATCCTTTTGGAGTTGGGCAATGCGTTTCTTGTTGACATGTCCAAGACGACAATGCCACAAGCATGCTTTGTCTAAACCATTAGACGTATCAATTTGTAACACACTATTTCCTAAATTGTCTACAACCATCACAATTTCATATACACCATGACAAGGTAATGCTTCAAAATAAAATACACCATTGTTATAAGCATTAATAGAACCATTCTCATTATTGAAAGAATATCTAAAACCTTGTCTGTACAAACCATGAAATAAAATAATATTCCTTGTCATTTCTGACGAGTAGCAACAATTATTTAAATCTAAACTTAACCCACTACTAAGCACTAAAAAGTAAATCCCAATCTTGGTAATAGGTGACGATCACCTTGTTGGATTAATGTCTAAGTCCATAACTATATTTGGTATGTACTTGACCCGACCCGGCATGGTCCATTTGGGTTGCACTTCACCGACATAATTTATATGGATAGTCTTTTGAGAATAGTATATTTATGATTTATATTAATATATTATAAGTTCTAATATATTAATATGGAATCATATTATTTAATTAGTATTGATCAAGAATTAATTTAGAATTAATTAAGTGATCAAAAAGAACTAATTAAATATGGACTCTTATATATATGGAATGGGTCAAGTTCATTTAGGTTGGACTAAGCTTTCATGGATGGTCCATGGAGCTTTTAACCCATGGATCCTATGTAAATGAAAGGTCATGGGTATTAGGGTTTACATGGATGTAACCCTAATCCTCCATAATATATAAAGGGGTCCTTGGCTCACAAAATTGGAACAAGTGTGTGAAAATAAGAGTGGGCCGATTTTAGTGTGCATACATATTCTCTCAAGTTCTTCTAAGGTGTTTTGGTGATTTGTGATCCCTTTTGAGGCTTCCACATTATTGGGGCTAAGCTCTTAAAGCTTGAAGACATCAAGCTACATCAAAAGGTATGTCATCTAACTAGAACTTTGTAGTATAGGTGCTTCATAATATGCTAGTTAGGATGAAACCTTGGAATAGTTAATATTTGCATGTATAATAGAGAAAACATATATCCAAGGTTTATAGGGTTGCATGTACACCATAGGAGTGTTAGAATGCTCAAAACCCAACAGTGGTATCAGAGCCATGGGTTGTTTTCTGTTATATTGATGCAAATGTTTTATTTTCAAGTTGGAAAAAAAAGGAAAAAAAAAACATGACGTTTGTCAAATTTTAAGATAATTACTTGTTTTGTGAAAAACGAATTATTTGTAAAATTTGAATCATTTGTTATATGAGTTGAATTAGCTCAAATTTAGTAAAAGATAAAATGATATGATTATTTTATTAGTTTTAAAAGTTTGATCTAAATGTTTTAAGGAGTTACATATTTTGTCATAAAATTTTGGAGCTCAAAAGTTTTTTTTTTAAAGTTGTGATCTTAAGGGTTGTTGAAACTTCCATAAGTTATGGATATGAAAGTTTTTAAAAAAAAAAAATTTGATTCAAAGTTTTTATGGAGTTACAAAATTTGGTGTTAATGTTTTAAAGAATTCCATAACTTGTTCTTAAGTTATGGAACATGGAAAGTTTCATCATAAAACACCATTAATTCCATAAGTTATGGAATCCAAAGGTTTTCAAGAATTACAAAACTTGCCCTCAAGTTTTGGAATTTGAGAAAAGTTTTTTATGAAAAAAAGAATTGAATTCTAAAACTCTTGGGTTCATAACTTAAACAATTAATTAAATGGTTTTAATTTTGAGTTTAATAATTGGAATTATGATGTTTTGTTGAATAGTTCAAATTAACTCTTATGGAGTTTATTAATAGTTAATTAAAGCGTTTAATTAAAAGAGTATTATTAAATCCATAAATATATGGTTTGAGTTTAATTAAATTAAAAGTCTAGTTTAATTAATAGATTAAACCACCAAGTATTTTAAATGTCTAAAATACACCCTTATATTATTATAATATTAAAAGTTTAATATATTATATGTATAAGAGCAAGTCGTCTTACCCTTAGTAGACCTCATTCACGAAGCCGGTCTATAAGGGGGGTATAAGGTTACTGCCTATAAAATGGCAGTTTAATGGGTGTCCACTCTCACTCACCGCTTCCTTGACCGGTGGAGGGTCGTTAGCCGAACAGGTAGGACAAGGACTATAATTCTCCCTTCATTATAAGTATAATGATAAATACTAAGTAACTAAACACTTATAAATTCCCAATCTTAGTTACTTAGGAAAATGTGAATAAGGTGCTAATCCATGAAATTACACTTTGCACTTTGTTTAAGCTGTTAGTGGAGCGTGTGTGGTTAACCGGCACACTAACATGGACTTAACAAGGTAGGCAAAGGGTAACTTAATGTTAATCATAGTATCGTTGGAGCGTGTGTGGTTAACCGGCACATCGATTGAGGGGTAAATATTAAGGGTACCAAGTATATTTGCATGGTTACTTCACACCTTGTTTTGTGATCCTCGGCATCCCAGTCACAAAACCTGAAGGGCACACTCGAGATTGAAACATGCCATTGAAAAGTTCAATGAATCTCAAAAGAATCTAGGAGTTTCAAAACCTATTAAAACCTAATAATACATTTCGTTTATCTTGGTGGAAATTGGTGAATCGTCATTCACCTACCTTCAAATATTTTATAGCTTGGATTACGGCATCCCTCTTCCAAGTTATAAAATAGTTTGTTGGGTCCTAGCCTTAATATATCATATTGGGTGTTATATTAAGGACTTAAATCAACTTTACGTGAATTTCTCCCATTTTTGATGTCTGGTTTAGACAACAATGATCTTCCCAAACCAAGCTTTCCTAATGAATATGACTTCCCGAGTTTGGCTCATGGAAGTCATACTTCTCTACCTCCACCTCCTCCAATTATTCTCCCTAACCCACAAGTTCAAGGTCACTCAAGCCCTAATGGCAAGCAAGGTCTATGTGTGATCACATCTTAGAGATGAAGTCACATATTGACAAGCCGGGAGAGTTGGGTGTCAAAGTCTTGAGAAAGTTGGATGTTCAATCACTTTCTAAGTCACATAGTGAGTTCCTTTGGGACTACTATGAAACAGACTATGACATGAACCTTAATGATCATATCTATTTGCTTGGTGCTGCTGAATCAACAATGATTTGGAACGATAGTAAAGCAAATTTGATTAGAAGATCAACTTCCCAAAAACTTTATGGACAGTGACAATGGTGACACTGGAAATCCAGAAAAAGCATTATCTTCCCAATGGAAAGGGATTGGCCATAGTCAACCCGGTTGACCAAATGGTAAAGAGAAAGGCTAAGTCTGAGATAGTCCCATTACCAAAAGGTCCATATGTTTATTTTGCCAAAGGAAGGGGCGTTGATTGCAAAGCTGCCAAATTTACCTAAGGATGTTAAAATCAATAAGTTTGACTCTACATCAGGTAGAGCCCATTATCTAACTCTGTTAAGTTCTATTCTGAGATCCTCATTACATGATGTGACTGGGTCACATGTTGATGTTTTAAGAATCAAAGAATAGAGAGAAATCTTAAAGGAAGTATATGCTGATTCTGATCGCGAAGGTGGATTTCGATCGCATCAGAATTTTGAGCAGTTGCTTAAGAAGTTATGATATATTGCTAAGGAATAGATAACAACAATTTTTCATGTGGATTGTAAGGATAAGTTTTTCCGCAAAGTTTTAAAATAAAAGAAAATTGTTTAATTTTATTTATTTGAAGTATCCTTACAATGGCATTTGTGGAAAATTGTTGCTTATATGATTCCACTGACAGCAATATTGGAAAATAGATTTGATTCTTTCATTTGTGGTAGTGTCTAAATTTACCAAATCATGAAAGTTCTTCATCGCCCAAGTTTCAATTGGACCGAAACTTGGAATCATGCAAGTTGAATAGTATGATGAATGAGAACTTTCAAGCATTGGAAAATCAAGACTAATTACTTGTTCACATGGATGTGTGAGTCAAGTGAAGGACTAAAGGGATCGAGTACACATTCTTGTGCACTGGTCATGTCCACCACAAAGCTCGTTAAGACTATTTGATTTACTAAAGTTTAGTAAATATGGTTATACTTACAAGTTTAAGTATAATTCTGAGACATTGGAAAAGTCTCAATGTATGGCAGAACGAATGGGAAGAATCAAATTAGGCAGAAAGATAAAAGTTTCTCAAATCTGAAAAGATGGGAGAGTACTTTAGTATCATGTTTGTGATCATCTTAATGATTTAGAAATCATATCACAATTAGTCCTCTAAAGGTCATCTTAGTGCATTCTTATGACTAAGAAGATGAGTCATGAATTGTTGAATGGTTAGATCAGGAAGATGAGTCATACTTCGTTCCAAAACAATTCTTAGAGTCATACTCCAAGATTGTAACTTGAGTGACATATCCTAAAGAAAGGTTTAAAACACTTGTCAAATGTAAGAGTAAAAGTGTCCTACTCTTGTACATTTGAAATTGGTAAGTTGTGATGTTTTGGATAAAACAAAGACCAACTAAGGCCAATTGTGTGAAGTGTTTGTCTTGATAAAGAATCCGCACTATCTCTTGAATATTTGGCAAGATAGTCTTATATGTCAAGAGGATAGTGGGAGTATTAAAGATCCTAAAAAGAATTTCAAGAACTAATCAAGAATAAAACTTGAGGTTCTTCACTAGCACACGACTTGAGGTTTATAACCTATCGTGTTGACATATTCTGTGCCCATTCCAGTTAAAGTTGGCTTTGCATAGGAGTTCTGAAAGTTCTCAATTGGTTGCATAAAAACTGGAAGCAATGGCAGGCCCTGTACTGTCAGGTGGCAAGAAGTTAAGATTGCATAAGTTCAGTCCATATGAGTTTGGATTTGTCATTATCCTTGTCTTGTGACTATGGTTTTGACGATTCACATGGATAAGAACACATACACCATAAAATCTAAGAGTCATAAGGTTTCTCTCCGATTCATGAAAATGATGGTGAGGAAACACTTCCACCAAGTAGATTTGAAGCAGATGGAAAAAGGTCTAAACAATTGAGACTATGATTACGGCATCCCTTTTCATAGTTCTAAAATTGTTTAGACACACATGCATGCTATCTAAGGAAAGGTGTATGATTTCGATAAAGTTTTATCAAAGCATCTCGTATCAAAAATCTGAACTTTGGTAAGAAAGTCAATAAATTATTGATTTCTAGAAGTCCAGCTGATTTCTGAGTACATGTCAAAGCTAGTGGGAGCATAAGTGTTATGCTAATAATCATCATGTAAGTGGGAGCATGATAATTATTGTTAGTGTTGCAAGTTAGCAATGTTAATTATAGAAAACAAAAGTTTCAATTCGTGAGGCTGCACGGATTGAAAAAGTTGTTTTGCTATAATTAAGGGAGAGGATATACTTCATTTCAGTTCTAAAGGCTTAGATTGAGACCTTAATCATCTTTAGTCAAAAATATATATATGAATTTCATGTTGGATTGGTTCAACTTAAGGAAATTCTATACATTGCGTTCTCAAAATTCGATTATGATTACGGCATCCCTCTTCATAGTCAAATTTTGAAAACATGGCAAATAAAAATATTGTAGCAAAAGACTGGTCTAGAATCATGTCTTTATGTGAGACATCATGAATCGTGTACCATTTGCTTTGGGTACAGGATCGATTGCATGTGCTATAATATTTGTCATTTCTAAATTTTTCCAAATGCCCAGAGGCATTAAGAAGGGAAAAGGTCTAGAATTGGATATGACTAAAATGATTAAGCAATTGTCGAGGACAATCTGAGGTTTACCAAAGATTGGTTGCTCAGGGACAGTTGGAAGTATAGTGCTAATTTTGGAAGGACCATATTGACATATTCTGAAAAGAGGCATCTCTTATTCAGAAGTGATAGTCAAAATGAGAATATGGAGTTGTCTCCATAGGTGGAAGTTATCTGTGTAAGATTAGAAAACTTAATGCAAGAAGCATGTCCAAAGCAATGTACTTTGAATATGAGACTTAGTTTCCATGGAGTTGATCTCCATTGGAATACCTTATAATGACTGTTGACAAGTCTTTGTGACTTTGTACATATTCATTACAGGAGGGTCAGTGCATATAAGTTTAAAATCTAAACAGATTTCGATAAATGATAGGAATTTGAAATTCTCACATTTTTCGATAAGGATTTGGGAGTGTGAAATTAGAATCATTGAAATTATGTTCAATTGGTTTATTTCACAAAGTAAGGATCATAGACAAACATAGAGTGCATACTTGGTGTATGGCAAAGCTTTTGTTTAAGAAAAACATAGTGTACATGCTTGGAGCATGGGACAACTAGTGTTTTTAATTCAAGTATAAAGTTGATAAAACCGAAACAATGAATAATGAGTAATCAGTATGGTGATAAATAAAAGTGTTTATTTATATTCATAGGGTTTGATACCATATTTGATTCATTTATTCTTGTGTTTCACTTTGCATGTTTTGACTTCCAGAATAACTAAGTCGCTCTTCCTGAATGATTAAGTTATTCAAACCATCCACAGTCGGTCATATGTTGGAAGTAGATATGAATCAAGACTGTCATGGGTTGGTTTGTAGAGGTCCAAGTTGGTGGACAAAGTGGTGCTACAACACTCATGAGTGCTCATAAGTTCTGAGTATTGGATTCAACCCACGCTCATTTGAATCACTTCATGGATTTTATCACGAGTGATCATGAGACGATAATATCTTATATTCTTAAAACCTAGAGATATGAGTTGTTACTATGAGTTGGTTATACATTGATTGAACGAAAACGCATTGGTAACTCGATGTTATAAAACGTGCCTTTGTGTATGATTCAACAAGTAGTAGAACAAGCCATATGAGTCGAAGTTTATCCATTCCTTTTACCTTCGGGATAAAAGCGATATCTGTGGGCCCCTCGATGATTTAGCGATGACACATGTGAGTGCTTGGTCAAGCCATGACTGATTTGATTTGTTCAATCAGTCAGTCATCATAAATCGAAAATCGGGAAACAACAAATGGACAGAGAGAATGATTATAATCCATGTCTCAGTCCATATGATATCTAGAATGGAGGAATATATGATCCCTTATCTAATGGACAAGTCATTGACAAGGTCAGAGTTCGACAGCGGCTTTAAGAGCTACGATTGCCAGTTAGGTTTTGAAGTCATACTCAATAATAGTTTTAGACTTATCCAAGTGGGAGACTGTTGGATTAATGTCTAAGTCCATAACTATATTTGGTATGTACTTGACCCGACCCGGCATGGTCCATTTGGGTTGCACTTCACCGGCACAATTTATATGGATAGTCTTTTGAGAATAGTATATTTATGATTTATATTAATATATTATAAGTTCTAATATATTAATATGGAATCATATTATTTAATTAGTATTGATCAAGAATTAATTTAGAATTAATTAAGTGATCAAAAAGAACTAATTAAATATGGACTCTTATATATATGGAATGGGCCAAGTTCATTTAGGTTGGGCTAAGCTTTCATGGATGGTCCATGGAGCTTTTAACCCATGGATCCTATGTAAATGAAAGGTCATGGGTATTAGGGTTTACATGGATGTAACCCTAATCCTCCATAATATATAAAGGGGTCCTTGGCTCACAAAATTGGCACAAGTGTGTGAAAATAAGAGTGGGCCGATTTTAGTGTGCATACATATTCTCTCAAGTTCTTCCAAGGTGTTTTGGTGATTTGTGATTCCATTTGAGGCTTCCACACTATTGGGGCTAAGCTCTTAAAGCTTGAAGACATCAAGCTACATAAAAAGGTATGTCATCTAACTAGAACTTTATAGTATAGGTGCTTCATAATATGCTAGTTAGGATGAAACCTTGGAATAGTTAATATTTGCATGTATAATAGAGAAAACATAGATCCAAGGTTTATAGGGTTGCATGTACACCATAGGAGTGTTAGAATGCTCAAAACCCGACACTCCTATTTCCCATAATCAGGTTCATCTTCCCATGCTCCACATCCTCACTTCTTCTTAGTCCCTACAAGTCAGAGAAAATGTGAAAACCACATCCTGTATCATGGACCCAGGAGTTATAATGTGATGAGTTTTTAGATTGAATAGTGTAAATACCTGCCTATCTTGTCATCCTTTATATCTTGCAAGTACATGGGGCAGCTTCTCTTCCAATGCCCCTTTTCATGGCAGTAGAAGCAGGTAGCCTCTTTAGGATCAGAGGCAGGGGGAGCTTCAGAACTAGACTTTGCTTTAGGGCCATTGCTAGACGACCCGGCTTGGGACTTTCCTTTCCAGTTATGTTTTGAGGGAGCTTTCCTCTTATTCCCTTTCCCATGCCCAATGGCCAAGACGGGAGCGTCAGCAGTAGGAGTGGATTCAATACCCTTTACCTTCAATCCACTTTCAACGGTTCTCAGCAAGCTTTGAAGCTGACTCAACGTGACTTCCTCTTTGTTCAAATGATAAGTCATTTTGAACTGATCATAACAACTAGGAAATGAGTGCAAGACTATATCGATAGCCAATTCCTCATCGAAATTCACGTTAAGTATCAGTAAACGATCCACATACCGCTGCATGCATTGCAGGTGGTTCGTGAGAGACTCTCCATCCTCCATCTTGGTGGTAATAAGTGACTTGACTATCTCATACCTTACTTGATGTGCTCTTTGATTGTACTTCTCCATCAAGTCCTTGCACATGTCAGAAGGCCAATAGTCCTCATAAAACCGCTACAGCTCAGGAGTCATAGTTGCCACCATGATATATGACACTTTGGTCGTGTCTTTGAAGTGGGCCCTATACTCAGCTATTTCTTCGGGGGTAGCTTTAGATTCATCTATCACGTTCAGCTCTTTGTCGAGGACATATTCCTTGTCCTCGAATCGCAATGTAACATCCATAAAACTCATGTAAAATTTAAACTTTTCAAACATTCCAAAACCATCCATTGTTTACAAATTGTTTTCAAAACAATCCAATATCAGAGTTTTTCCCAGAATTCACAACATGAATACCAAGGAGGTGCATGATCAAGCCTTCGCCTTCCCGCGATCATCTGATGTACCTGAAAAAATCCACAACTGTAAGCAAGAAACTTAGTGAGTTCCCCCAAAATACTGATACATAACAAATACTACACATAATAACAGCATGTAATGGGTCCACATCTTTACAGACTGGATTACCCCCGAGCCCACAACATGAGTTCGGCTTGCCTATCGGGCCCACAACTCATGTCTGGACTGCTTCCGAGCCCTTGACATATGTCTGGCTTGCTCCATCAGTCCTTGGACTGGAATACAAAAGATTAGCCCACAGTACGAGTTTGGCATGCCCTGCCCGACCCTCAGCTCGTATCTGGAATGCTCATGAGTCCTCAGTATGAGTCTGGCATGCCCTCCCTGGCCCTTAGCTCATATCTGGCATACTCCAGGGTTTGTTGGCTACAACACGAAGCAGTAAAACCTCAACCCAGCTCACGTAACATGTCGACATGTAACATATAATTACACATACAAATAATCAGACAGTATCACAGGTAGTCCTACAGATCTACCAGACTAGCCAATCAAACTAGCATGCATATCTAACTCATACTCAGCATATCAATAACTACTAGGATATCAATCCAATGGGCCGGCCTTGGTGCCTGCGACCCCTACGTATAGTGAGGAAAACTCACCTCACAAGTAGTGTTGAACCGGTAATATCAATCCAACTCACAGCTCCAACTCAACTGCCTACAATCACCAAGTGACTAGCCTCATCAAAATCCGAAAATACCCGAAATACCCTCAAGGTCAAACATGGTCAACCATGGTCAAAGTCAAACTCAATAGTCAAGGTCAATAGTCAAGGTTAACAGTTCATGTTGTCCCAACTCCTCGAGTGCATCTACTGACTCGTCGAGTTCCTTCATATCTCAGAAAATCGTGAAAAGCTCGAGACAACTCGTCGAGTTACTAGAGCAAATCGTCGAGTTCTTTAGCATCCAGAAAGTGGGAAAAAACGACTCAACTCGTCGAGTTGGCTAGGCAACTCGTCCAGTTTTCATAGTCTTAAGGCATTCATACACTTCTAAGCGAAACCAAAGCCCCAAACTATAGATCTGGTCCCTTAGGACTGAAATACCACGTAAAGTTGCTAGCTTTACGTCCATGCATGGCATCAAGAGGGATAAATCACTCAAACAAGGCTTATCAAGGGACTTAGATCATGAATGAGGGCCAAGACTTGATAAAGTTGTCAACTTTAAGTCCATGGAGGCCATGAGATGTCCATATCTAAAACCATGGCTTCATAACATGCTCAAATCCAAGAATGGTCCCAAAATAAGTTAATAATGGCCATAAACTTTCAAAAGACGAGATCTAGCAAAGGAATGATCAAGATAACGACTTTATACCTCCAAATGGTTGCAACAACACTGAAAATCCCAGATCTAAAGCTTCTCCCTTCAACTTTGCACCACCAACTTCACACTCCTACAAGAAAAGCAACAAAGAACACTCTTTAAGCTCACACACACATTCAAAATGGAGAAAGATGCACAATTAGGGCTTTCTTTGGACTGAGGGGGCGGTGAGGGAGGCTAACAATGGGTCATAAGGTCTATAAACAGGGTGCAAAACCCTGAAAAATAGGGTTTCATGTTCAGCCCTCAACTCGTCGAGTTGGGGCCTTCCAACTCGTCGAGTAGACCTTAAAGATGCGCGGCCATTTAAAACTCTACACGACGAGTTGGAGCCTCCCAACTCGCTGAGTTCCCTAAATGAATATATATTAAGCTTTAAATTCATACCTGGGAATCGAGGTGTTACAACTCTTCCCCACTTGAACTGGGCTTCATCCTCGAAGCTAGCTGCAGTGAACAAATCTGGATAATGCTCCCGCATCTCAGCCTCCGGCTCCCAAGTCCACTCGGATCCCTTTCGATGTTACCACTGTACCTTTATCAAAGGTATCTCCTTGTTGCGTAGGACTTTTACCTTTCTTTCCAAAACAGCCACCGGCCTCTCAACGTAGTTCAGGCGCTCGTCAACCTGAATATCATCCAATGACACAACCGCGTCCTCGTCCAATATGCACTTTCACAACTGCGAAACGTGAAATGTGCTATGGATCTGACTGAGCACCTCCGGGAGATCCAGTCTATATGCCACCTTGCCAACCCTGACAATAATTCGAAATGGACCAATGTATCGGGGACCCAACTTTCCCCTCTTCCTGAAGCGGATCACACCCTTCGAGGGTGAGACCTTCAGCAACACCATGTCACCGACCTGAAATTCCAACTCAGATCGGCACCGGTCGGCATAACTCTTCTGCCGACTCTAAGCAGTCTGTAACCGCTGCCTGATCTGCTGAATCATCTCGGTAGTCTGCATAACCACCTCCGTCCGACTCATCACCCTATGACCAACCTCGCCCCAACAGACTGGGGTACGACATCTCTGCCCATACAACAGCTCAAAAGGTGGAGCATCAATGCTGGAGTGAAAGTTGTTGTTGTAGGAGAACTCTGCAAAAGGTAGATAGGAGTCCCAGCTCCCACCAAAATCAATGACGCAGGCCCTCAACATATCCTCGAGGGTCTAGATGGTCCGCTCGCTCTGGCCATCGGTCTGCGGATGATAAGTTGTGTTGAAATGCAACCTTGTGCCCAGTTCCTCATGGAACTTCTCCCAAAAACAAGAATAGAACTGAACATCACGATCTGACATAATAGAGGCCGACACTTTATGGTGAGCAACGATCTCGCGGATACACACATCGTCCAACTTCTCGCACGATGAACTCTCCCGAATGGCCAGAAAATGGGCGCTCTTGTTCAATCGATCCACGATGACCCATATAGCATCAAAACCCTTTGTCGTCCTTAGCAACTTGGTGATGAAATCCATCGTGATCTACTCCCGTTTCCACATGGGAACCTCCGGAGGCTGCTACTTGTCATGCGGCCTCTGATGCTCGGTCTTGACCATCCTACAGGTCAAGCACCTCTCGACATACCAAGCGATCTCTCTCTTCATGCACAGCGACCAGTAGCTCAGTCTCATATCCCGGTACATCTTGGTGGCCCCTAGGTGAATAGGGAAGCGAGACTTATGAGCCTCCTCCAGTACAATCTGTCTGACCCCACCAGACATTGGAACCCACACCCGACCAAAAAGGGTCAACAATCCACGACTATCATGCACGAATCTGGTGATCTCTCCCCTAATCCTCTCAATTTTCCAATTCTCCTACCATACACCCTCAGTCTGAGCTTCCATGATCAAGCTCACAAGTGGAGAATCAACGGATATCCTCATACACGACGCCAAAACAGTAGATCCAACCGACTTGCGGCTCAATTCGTCCGCCACAACAGTCGCTTTACCTGGATGGTAAAGGATCTTGTAGTCATAATCCTTGACTATGTCTAGCCACCTGCGTTGTCTCCTGTTCAGGTTCGGCTGATCCATGATATGCCTCAAGCTCTTGTGGTCCGTGTAGATGGTACAGCGGACTCCATATAGATAATGTCTATGTATCTTGAGGACGAATACTACCACTTCCAACTCAAGATCATGTGTGGGATATCTTGTCTTGTGACATCCCCATTTTCACGTCAAGAAAAGACCGATTTGTTTATGCTTTGTTTGAAAATCAGAGTAACCTTTTAAAGAAAAATGTTGCGGAATTTGTTCCCAAAAGAAAATATGATAAAGATTTATGAAAGCATTTCCGAAGAAATGTATTTCATTATATTAAAACCTCGGGATGTCATTGTCAACACACGTCAAAAGCATAAACAGAACAACATAGGCCTTACAACATTTATTTATATCTACTGGCCTATAATCCATAATCCTTCATCATGTCATCCAACTATGCTCTTGCGCCACTACCTGTAATACAAGAAACTGAGTGGGTCAGACTTGGGAGCCTGGTAAGCACATAGGGTTTTCAACCCATGATAAATAAGTTTATTAATTTCATCAAACCAAGCAACCCGATTATCCGTTCCCGTTATCCTCACTTTACGTCCCTAAAACACCTATCATAAGGGACCTAGCCTAAGGTGTGACAACCGTCAATTTTTGTCCAAGTCAAAGTCAACTAAAGTCAACAAGTCAAACCGGTCAACTCATCTAAGCCTTGTATATTAGGGTTTCCATTATGATTCTTATTGTACTACTCGCAATCTTACTACAAAGTATCACTTAGAGTTTTCACGTGTTCGGAAATTCTAAACCCTAATTAGGGCAAGTGATGAATCTATTCGATAAAACATTATTCCTTAACCCTCGGGGGCATATAACAATCATAACGAGACTTAACGAGGTTTACAAACCTTGCGTTACAAAGCCAAACACTCAAAAAGGTCACAAAAGAAGTCTCTCCCAATCTCTTTCACTCTATCTCTCTCTACCTCAAATCTCTCCCAAATCTCTCTCTATATGAGAAATCTCTCCAAGTATGTCAAATCTCTCCCAAATCTCTCTCTGTATGAGAAATATCTCCAAGTATGTCAAATCTCTCCCAAATCTCTCCAAGTGTGTGAAATCTCTCCAAATCTCTCTCTGAATGAGAAATCTCTCCAAGTGTGTGAAATCTCTCCCAAATCTCTCTCTGAATAAGAAATCTCTCCAAGTATGTCAAATCTCTCCCAAATCTCTCCAAGTATGAGAAATCTCTCCAAGAATGTGAAATCTCTCCCAAATCTCTCTCGGTATAAGAAATCTCTCCAAGTATGTGAAATCTCTCCCAAATCTCTCTCTGTATGTCAAATCTCTCCAAGTATGTCAAATCTCTCCCAAATCTCTCTCAAAATCTCTCTCAACTTCTTATAATCAGTCGGGGCATCCCGACCCTCGAATTAGACGAAAACAGCTTGAAAACGAAATTCTACGCGAAAAACAGCATCAAGGAGCCGAAACCTCTTAAGGAGCCGAACCCTCTTAAGGAGAGCCGAAACCTCTTAAGGAGCCGAACCCTCTTAAGGAGCCGAAACCTTCTTAGGAGCCGAAACCTTGTCAGAAGCAAAGCTGTCGAAAGCACCTTGAGGACCGAACTTGGCATCAGAACCGAAACCCTCTCAGCCGAAATGGACCGAGGGTTCGGTCTATTTCGGTTCCCTGGTTATGTCGGACCAAGACCTGACTTTCGGCCCTTCCCTTCGCACCTTCGGTCGGAGAGGCGACCATTCACAGCCGAACCTTACTCTCGGTTTCCTCATCCACTTTCGGTTCTATGAGCTGGAACCGAACCTCCGGCCCTAAATTTCGGAATTTGGCAATTTTTGCCCGGTTTTCAATATTTTTAGCGTTTTGAGCCTGTTTTTCGAGATTTTAACACGGGATTTTCACCCAAACTCGTATTTTAACATAATAAACCCTAAATATTCATATTTTAACTATATTTTAGGGAAAATCCTTGCCTAAGAATAAAATCTACTTGGTGAGATATTTAGGTGGAGTGTTGACTTATCCTTTGGACAAGGACACAAGCAACCTCCCCATACTTTCATAGTACAACCCTCGGTCACTATTCCTCCATGCTTAGTCAATTAATTGTCCTTTCACACCATTTCACCAGCCCATAATCAGATCAAAGGGCTGGAAAATCTTCACTTCACTTCCCTCAATATTCACTCTTTCTCAAGAAGGATCAAACCCATTTCTCTCTCACTTCCTCTCTCTAAAATTCGAGATTCAAAGGCTGGTCTTGGGTTTTTCCCCCACATTTGGTAAGTATCTTCCTCCTACACTTAGATATTCTACTATCCTTCATCCAAATCATAGATTGCTTACACAAATATCGTCATATTTGTGTAAGATCTTCATATCTTCAAGCATCTCCCAAGTGTTCTTGAGTTGAACACTTCTTTTCTCCTTCATCCATCTACTGAAATCACTCAAGGTGAGTTCATACCCCTACATTTTCATGTTTTCTTCAAGTTTTAGGGGGGGGGGGGGGGAATACAAGTTAAAACACCAAAAACTTAACTAAACTCAAACAACAGCTTTCATCAGAAAAGTTGAGTCTTATTCACGGACTGTTTTGAGTACATTAAACTTAATATCTTTCAAAACTGTTTAATATGCAAATATTTCAGCTTCATACCTTTAAAATGACTACTTGCATATCTCCATACGATTTTTCTACGATTTATGGTGATTTTTACAAAACTGCCTATCATTTCATAAACGAATTCGGACCAGACTGTGAATATGAACATTTTAACACAAGTTAAAGACTTCTAAAAATCATAATAAAAATTATGAATAAACTAGACACATTTTGGGAAATCTCAGAATTTACGGATTCAGTTTTCGACTTCGTATGATTTTTCTATGATTTTTCTAAAACAGTACTGAAAGGTTAAAAACTAGTTAACAGCTTACAATTTTCATAACACTTTGTAGTATGTTGAGCAAAGTGTATAACAATAAGTTCTAAATATTGAATGTATTTTCTTGTTAGTTTATCATTGTAAACTGAAATTTAGTCATTCATGATAAGGTTTCTTCATTCATTTCGAACACATATAATAAACTACAATAAGCATAGTTTATGGATTTTTACTACATGAAAAAGGTTTTACTCTAAAAAACAAATGGGTTTTTCATATACTACATGATAAATTATAATAGTAATAGTTCAAGGATTTCATATCACTAATTTATTCATAAAAGGTGATTTTACTTCCTCCATGGAAGAGGTTTTAATATCAAACTATGTGTAAACTAGTTAACTTAGGTTGTGAGGCAATTCTCTCCCCGTACGTTCGAGTACGGGATCCCAATTCCTGTAACTTATAACCAGAGTCTCTTGTAGGGAGAGCGTGATAATTGTGTATAGATCTATATTGGGATTGACACCCCACACCTCGCTGCTAGCTACAGCCGGACCGGCAGGTCTGCGGGTGACAAGAGTCATAGTATCTTAACGTTTGAAAAACGTTGTGCGGGTTATTTCTCGTCATAGTATGGTTATAGCGACTCACATAGGGAGTTAACAATCTTTCAAGTTTACATGGAAAATTCTACTTTAAAAAGGGGTTTTACTTCTAAATTAAACGAGTTTATGTCAATTTAAACTTGCATGAATTACTTTAAGTATGGAAACACATTACCATTATGAACATTATAAGTACAAAACACACACATATTCTCGGTCCTGGGATTTAGGACTACATGCCTTTTATAAGGAAAATATTGGATTTTCTTTGGAAACACATTACCATTATGAACATTATAAGTACAAAACACACACATATTCTCGGTCCTGGGATTTAGGACTACATGCCTTTTATAAGGAAAATATTGGATTTTCTTTGGAAACACATTACCATTACGAACATTATAAGTACAAAACACACTCATATTCTTGGTCTTGGGATTTAGGACTACATGACTTTTATAAGGAAAATATTGGATTTTCTGGAATCATACTCTATCGTATTTACAAGGAAAACGGCTTTTTCCTCAAACTAAACCCGTATGAACTCACCAACTTAATTGTTGACACTTTTTCAAAACTACTTGTATTCTCAGGAAATCAGTGAAACAGGAAATCAACAACATTTTGAGGATGGGACGTTAAGTCGTCAAACAATTCATTTTTTCATCATAATGTAATTGATTTTGAAACATGTAAACATATACTATGGTGTAACCTTTTCAATTATATTTATGATGGTTGTATTTACTTTGACCACTATTATACTCGTTGTTGTGATACTATACATGAAGTCATCCACCCTCGAACGTTTCCGCCATCCTTGGTTTGGGGGTGTGACATAAGGATTATCATCGAGATGGACACTACTGCTAAGGGGGTTCCTCAGCAATAAATGTCCGTAAGGCAACCATGAGGGGGATGGAGTACACCGGTGAACACATCGTTCACAAACACCTACAGGTTGCGAGCCTGCTAGATGATTGTATCATCGTCCGTGGTCGTCATCTATACTCTGCTAGATGATTGTATCATCGTCAACATCGAGGCCTCTCATCATTTTATCACACATCGTCTATTTCATATATGCATGTTTTACCCCAACATTTTTGTAGATATAAAATACATATACAGTTTAAATCATTTAAAACTTGTATAAAAATGTTCATCGAACATAGATATCAAGTAAACAGATAATATACACACATAGCACGTAATTTATATAAAATACTTCATATCTATGCGTAAGATAAAAGTAACTACGCAGTCACTTGTTAAAGTGACGACTCAAAATTCGAGCAGCGCTTCGCTTCTTAACAATATGATTTCCTTCGACGAAACCTAGTATTATTACCACTAGATTTTAGTCTAATATTTATTGCGACTAATTATTAGTCTAGATTCGTCATTAACTCAGAGTCTACTTCATGATCTATCAAGTAAGGAACAACCAAGTAGGATCATATTGGAGGTAGGGTCCGTTTGGTATACGAAGTATACTGTTTGGAAATCCCACTTTAAACACCTCACTAAATCACAGCCTAGACATCATCCACGTAAGTAGATCAATCAGTATAACAACTTTGAATCACTGATAAATCTTATTTATAGGTTCATAATAAGGATATTATATTTAAATATAAGCTATATTTAAAATAGGGTACGCATAATTTACTTAGAAGGGGGTTTTAGCTAGGAGTCGGGCTCTGCAGAGGTAGAACTTCGTCGCTGAATCTTTCTAAGAAAGATTCTTGCAGCGCTTCAGCGCTCACCTTACTATACTAAAAACTACAAAAAGAGAAGTCGAATCAGGAGGGACCGAAATGCTCGGGGGATAAGAAGAGAAAGACTTTTGAATCAAGAGAATGGTGCAAGAAATATGAGAGCCTAGAGGCTCTTATTTATAGTAATTGAATTTTCAAAAACTACCCTCTATAGTTACTTAATGACCTTATAGTTATATAAACGACTAAACACCCCTTTATAATACTATTTTAAATAGATTTAATGATATTTTTACTAAACTAATGTCGAAATTACTCAACACTAGTCTTATAAGAACCGCATCGTCTATACCTTTCTAATGATATATACATATGTATATATATGTATACATATATATATATATATATACATATTTATATATATATATATATATATATATATATATATATATATGATTTATACTTTATTTTAATACATAAATATGCTATTAAAATTATAACTCGTTCATACGAACTTCGTTTTTGATGTTCTTTATATCCACGCGTACCTATCGACGAGATCTACAACTTTCGTTTAGACTCCGTCGGCTAATTTTGAATTTATATTTTTGTCCATATTTTTATAAAATTAAATGATTTTGCTAAAATCATAACTCTCTCGTACGGGTTCCATTTTTGGCATTCTTTTTCTCAAAATTCCTATTTTAAGGAGTACTACGATTTTCTTTTTGGTCGCAATTGCTAAAAGTTAGTCATTCTCTTCGTAGCTTTTTACGTCACACATTCGTTGTGCGCGGCTGACTTTTATATCTTATAAAAATCATATCTAATTCATACGGAGTCGAATTTATACGAAATTTATATCTTTGGGATCGGGGCGACGTGTACTTTCTAAATATATAATAATATATATATGTTTTGGCAAACTTATTTTTCTGATTTACGGACGATTCAACTGATTTTTCCTATTTTATTATATTATAATAATCATGAAACACATTATATTCACATAATTCTTCTTTATTACGTCAATTAGGTTACAATTGTTGACCCTAACCGTTACATCATCATATTAATGCTTAGCCTAGAAACACGGGCGTTACACTTTCATGCGGCTTTAGCTACCGCGAAACATAGGCTATTACCCGTCCTCTCTACATGAGGACTACTCCTAACCTGGTGATGGACACATCAAAGAAAACCACAAAATCCTTCACTCCCTCAGGGAGGGTCAACACCGGGGCCTCGCAAAGTCTCTGTCGCAGAGTCTCGAATGTCGTCTTCTGCTCAAGGCCCCACCGAAAATCTACTCCCTTCCTTGTCAGACGAGTGAGGGGTACCGCAATTTTGGAGAAGTTCCGAATGAATCTCTAGTAGTACCCTGCTAAGCCAGAAAACTCTTGATATCCGAGGGAGATGTCGGAACCTTCCACTGCATCACCGCCTCGATTTTGGCCGGATCGACCAAAATCCCATCCTGGTTAACGAGATGTCCCAGGAACTGAACCTCTCGCAACTAAAACTCGCATTTCAAGAACTTGACATAAAACCGTTCTCGCCTCAAAACTCCCAGAAGCTCGCGGAGATGCTCCTCATGCTGCTCTCTGGTCTTGGAATACACCAAGATATCATCTATGAACACAATGACCGAGCGATCGAGCATCGGTCTGCATACCCGATTCATCAGGTGCATGAATACTGCTGGCGCGTTGGTGAGCCCAAACGTCATCACCACGAACTCGTAATGTCCATAACGAGTTTGGAACGCGGTCTTCTCTACGTCCTCCTCCCTCACCCTGACATGATGGTACTCGAACCTCAGATCTATCTTGGAGAACCAAGATGCTCCTTGCAGTTGATCAAAGAGATCATGAATCCGTGGAAGAGGGTAACAGTTCTTCACCGTTAACTTGTTCAACTCCTGGTAATCAATGCACATCTGGTGTGAACCATCCTTCTTCTTGACGAAGAGAATCGGCGCTCCCCACAGAGAACTGCTCGGACGAATGAACTGCTTTCCTAGCAGCTCCTGCAGCTGAGATGACAGCTCCTGCATCTCTGGCGGTGCCAATCGGTACGATGCCTTGGCAATATGGGTCGCACCTAGCACAAGGTCGATCCTGAACTCGACCTGCCTCTCAGGAGGCACTCCGGGTAACTCCTCCGGAAACACATCAGCAAAATCTCTAACAACTAGAACATCTGAAACTGAGACCTGCTCCCCGACCCGTTTATCTACCACATATGTCAAATAACCCGCACACCCATGTTGAATATATTATCGAGCCTTGGCTGCCGAGCAAAACCCTGAACCCATCCTGGTGCCCTCTCCATAAATATCCAACTCTCCCCCACTTGGGGTTCGAACCACTAGACACTGACCCTCGCAGTCGATCATGGCACCGAAACGACTTAGCCAGTCCATACCTACTATCACACAAACATCCCCCATGGAATTGGGATCAAGTCAATCAGGAAGGATACCCCAAAGATCTCTAGAACGCAACCTCGATAGACTGAAAAAGCAAGAAATCTCATGTTCGTTGGCGATGGAGACTCGCAACGAACACTCTAGCTCTCCTAAAGGCAAATCGAACTCCCTACTAAACGATCGAGAGACAAATGACCGACTCGCCCCCGAGTCAAACAATACAAGAGAAGGCAAGGAGCTCACTAAAAATGTACCTAACATAGGTACAGACATATGAGCATACAATAAACATAATCAATGAGATAAGGAATAGAAACATACCAGCCACAACATCTGGTGCGGTCCTGGCCTCCTTGACAGTGAGCTGGAAGGCACGTCCCCGAGCCTTCAGGGGCTTTGCCGTACCCTGGCTCCCGTCCGTGATCCTCAAGGTAGCTGGAGCGGGAGCCTGTTCCGGCTTGGCAGCGAGCAACGGGAAGTTGGCCTTCACGTGGCCAACCTGATCACAATGGTAACAGATCCTCATAGTCGAAACCAGGGCGGACTGGCAGCAATCCCTTGCATAATACCCCTCATTGCCACATTTGTGGCACCTACTACTAGATCGACATGCTCCAGAATGAACCTTCCTGCACTTCCCACAAGTGTGGGCGCGTTGACCTCCAGACCCAGAATCGGTGGTCTTGAACCGCTTCGGCGTCGGCTGCGACTGCGTCGGGGCCTGCCTCTGCTCTCTCAACTGCAACTCAATCTCAAGCTCACGCCGCCTGGGGACCTCCTGTAACTCCAACAAAGTATCACACCACTGAGTAGAAACAAACTGACTAATGTCCGTCTTGAGCACGCTCAGATAACGAGTCATCTGAGCCTGCTCTGAAGCAAACTCAGGGCAAAACATCGCCCTCTCAGTAAACATCCGGGTGATTTCCGTCACCGACTCTGATCCCTGCCTCAGGTCTAAAAACTCCTGAGCCAACCTCTCCCGCTCGACCTGAGGAATGTAGCGAGTGCGAAACATATCTCTGAACTAATACCAAGATACTGCAGCTCTCTGCTCATCGGAGTATGATCCTGTAACAAGTCTCCACCAGTCCTTCCCTCCGGACCTCAGGAGGTTCAGATTGCATCTGACCTTCTGGTCAGCATGGCATGAACAAGTGAAGAATCATCCCTCCACATCATATTTCCATCACATGGCCACAATCAGGTCCTGAACTCCATCAAAATTCGGCGTCTTCGTATTATCGAAGTTCCGATACTAAAAGGCCCGACCTGTCCCCGCACCTGTAGCCGCTACGGCTGCGGAGGCTGCAGTGGCAGCCGTCTCAGTAATGGCTGCATAGGGCTCATCAAAATACTCCACCATAGTTGTCTTAATAGACACGAACATCTCCGGTAACTGAGCCTAGAATAGTGCAACAACCTGATCATGCAGGATCTCTCGAATCCTGGCATCCAACTCATCTGACCTCATCTGACCAACGGTCACTGGTAATGCTGGCCCGCCCTAACTGCAAGGTCCTGATCCCGATCTGGATCCTGTCTCAAATCGCCTCGTGGTCACCATACTGAAAATATACCAGGAAGATATCGTACATTCCATATAAATAACGGGGAACCAACTTCCAATAAAGCCATAGGGGCTGTGACTTCCTTGCTACGCGTATGGGTCCTATGCTTTCAGTAGTACGGGCCCATACCACCTTCCACACCTACCCATATTTGTCTCAAGGATCATCACAACGCCCTAAAAATACTCACAAGCATGTCTATACACTCAATCCTCACTCCCTAGAGGAAAGGCTAAATATCTCCCGACTGATCGGCTGACCCCACACAACTCATCCATGAAACTTCCACCAACCCTGCAACACTCGTGTATGCTAGCCATACATAACATTGGACCCTATAAACATTCGAATATCCGATCCTACCCTAATCCCTTCATCAAAAAAGAACAGGAAATAAGGCCAAACCAAACATTCTCAAGCTATAAGATCTTAGTTATATACAACCGTGATGCATACACTAAGCAACTACAGTAATGATGTCAATTTCATATAAGGACAACCCTAGGCTATCAGGCATCATATAATCAGGCAATTCTATCATGCAATTCCTGAAGATCCCTAGCCTATTACTAGCATGTTGCTCTAACATATTACAATATCAAATAACAATATGGTATTTTGGGGACTACTTACCGGCTCCGGCTGATCGTACACTTCACATCCTCCTTTAGTGTTTTTGAAAACCATTTGAAAATCATTTTGAAAATTTTTTCCTTAGTTTGAGATTGGATTCACACGAGTGTTCCTCCAATTCACTCAAACCAAGGCTCTGATACCAACTTGTAACATCCATCAAATTCATGTAAATCTTAAACTTTTCAAACATTCCAAAACCATCCTTTTTTACAAATTGTTTTCAAAATAATCCAATATCAGAGTTTTTCCCAAAAATCACAACATGAAAAACGAGGAGGTGCACAATCAAGCCTTCGCATTCGTGCGATCATCTGATGTACCTGAAAAAAAAATCCATCACAGTTAGCCAGAAACTTAGTGAGTTCCCCCAAAATAACGATACATAACAAATAGTACACATAATAACAGCATGTAATGGGTCCACAATTTTACAGACTGGATTACCCCCGAGCCCACAGCATGAGTCTGGCTTGCCTATCGGGCCCACAACTCATGTATGGACTGCTCCCGAGCCCATGACATAAGTCTGGCTTGCTCCCTCGGTCCTTGGACTGGAATACAAAAGATTAGCCCACAGTACGAGTCTGGCATGCCCTGCCCAACCCTCATCTCGTATATGGATTGCTCATGAGTCCTCAGTAAGAGTCTGGCATGCCCTTCCTAGCCCTCAACTCATATCTGGCATACTCCAAGTTTTGTTGGCTACAGCACGGAGCAGTACAACCTCAACCCAACCCACACAACATGTCGACATGTAACAGATAATTACACATACATATAATCAGACAGTATCATAGGTAGTCCTACAAATCTACCATACTAGCATATCAAACTACCATGCACATCTAACTCATACTCAACATATCAATAACTATTAGGATATCAATCCAATGGGTCGGCCTTGGTGCCTTCGACCCCTAAGTATAGTGAGGAAACCTCACCTCACAAGTAGTGTTGAACCGGTAATATCAATCCCAACTCACAGCTCCAACTCAACTGCCTACAATCACCAAGTGACTAACCTCATCAAAATCCCGAAATACCCTCAAGGTCAAACTTGGTCAACCATGGTCAAAGTCAATGTAAACAGTCAAGGTCAATAGTCAAGGTAAACTGTCTATGTTGTCCCAACTTGTCGAGTGCATCTACTGACTCGTCGAGTTCCTTCATATCTCAGAAATTCGTGAAAAGCTCGAGACAACTCGTCGAGTTACCAGAGCAACTCGTCGAGTTCTTCAGCATCCAGAAAGCAGGAAAACACGACTCAACTCACTGAGTTAGCTAGGCAACTCGTCAACTTTTCCGAGTCTTAAGGCATTCAGACACTTCTAAGCGAAACCAAAGCCCCAAACTATAGATCTGGTACCTTAGGACTGAAATACCACGTAAAGTTGCTAGTTTTACGTCCATGCATGGCATCAAGAGGGCTAAGTCACTCAAACAAGTCTTATCAAGGGATTAGAGCATGAAGGAGGGCCAAGACTTGATAAAGTTGGCAACTTTAAGTCCATGGAGGCCATGAGATGTCCAGATCTGAAACCATGGCTTCATAACGTGCTCAAATCCAAGAATGGTCCCAAAATAAGCTAATAATGGCCATAAACTTTCAAAAGAAGAGATCTAGCAAAGGGATGATCAATATAATGACTTTATACCTCCAAATGGTTGCAACAACACTGAAAATCCCGGATCTAAAGCTTGTCCCTTCAACTTTGCACCACCAACTTCACACTCCTTCAAGAAAAGCACCAAAGAACACTCTTTAAGCTCACATGTAACACCCCGACTCCTAGGTATAAAATTTAAAGCTTTATATTCACATTCTTAGACCTACTCGACGAGTTGGATGCCCCAACTCTTCGTGTAGAATCGGATCATGTCGCGTGATTTATAGGGCCTACTCGATAAGTTGGAGCTGGAATGTGAAACCTTAATTTCCAGGGTTTTGCACCCTATTTAAAAGCTCATTAGCCACCATCTTCCTCTCTTATCGTCCCCACTCAACCTATAAAAATCTTAATCGTGTTATACTCCTCATTTGTGTGTGTAAAAGCTTGAAAGGTGGTTTTAGTGAAAGAAACTTGAAGACTCAAGAGCTTGGATGAAGGAGAAGCTTGTAGATCCAATACCTACTCTCTCTTGGCTTCCATTTAAAGGTAACAAGTTGTTACATGGATCATTCTAGTGTTAGATCTCCTTATTCAAGGGTTTAAGGCCATTTTTAGCATATTTGTGGGTCATTTCTAGTATTGAGCATGATCTGAAGTTGAAACTTCAGATCTGGACTCCTCTAAGCCCCTATAATCATAAAGTCATATTTATCAAGCTTTGGCCCTTCCCTTTCGCTTAAACCTCTTCCTTAGCTTGGTTTTGGCATTTAAGGCCTTGCATGCACGTAAAGTTTGCAACTTTACGTGGTAACCATGCCCTAGGAGGCTAGATCTACAACTTGGATCCTTGGTTTTGCTTAAAAGCGTCTAAATAAGAAACCAAGGATCCAACTTTACGTGGTAACCGAGTCCCTTCAGTCCTTTTCTTAGAGTCGGCAAAACCAAGGATCCAATAAGAAACTCGACGATTTTATCCGATTCTGCTTAAAACTCAGTCCTTTTCTAGGGTTTTGCTTAAAAGCGTCTAAATCTGCTTTTAGACTATGAAATGTATGAATGCCTTAAGACTATGAAAACTGGACGAGTTGCCTAGCCAACTCGACGAGTTGAGTCGTTTTTTCCCACTTTCTGGATGCTAAAGAACTCGACGATTTGCTCTGGTAACTCGACGAGTTGTCTCGAGCTTTTCACGATTTTCTGAGATATGAAGGAACTCGACGAGTCAGTAGATGCACTCGAGGAGTTGGGACAACATGAACTGTTAACCTTGACTATTGACCTTGACTATTGAGTTTGACTTTGACCATGGTTGACCATGTTTGACCTTGAGGGTATTTCGGGTATTTTCGGATTTTGATGAGGCTAGTCACTTGGTGATTGTAGGCAGTTGAGTTGGAGCTGTGAGTTGGATTGATATTACCGGTTCAACACTACTTGTGAGGTGAGTTTTCCTCACTATACGTAGGGGTCGCAGGCACCAAGGCCGGCCCATTGGATTGATATCCTAGTAGTTATTGATATGCTGAGTATGAGTTAGATATGCATGCTAGTTTGATTGGCTAGTCTGGTAGATCTGTAGGACTACCTGTGATACTGTCTGATTATTTGTATGTGTAATTATATGTTACATGTCGACATGTTACGTGGGCTGGGTTGAGGTTTTACTGCTTCGTGTTGTAGCCAACAAACCCTGGAGTATGCCAGATATGAGCTAAGGGCCAGGGAGGGCATGCCAGACTCATACTGAGGACTCATGAGCATTCCAGATACGAGCTGAGGGTCGGGCAGGGCATGCCAAACTCGTACTGTGGGCTAATCTTTTGTATTCCAGTCCAAGGACTGATGGAGCAAGCCAGACATATGTCAAGGGCTCGGAAGCAGTCCAGACATGAGTTGTGGGCCCGATAGGCAAGCCGAACTCATGTTGTGGGCTCGGGGGTAATCCAGTCTGTAAAGATGTGGACCCATTACATGCTGTTATTATGTGTAGTATTTGTTATGTATCAGTATTTTGGGGGAACTCACTAAGTTTCTTGCTTACAGTTGTGGATTTTTTCAGGTACATCAGATGATCGCGGGAAGGCGAAGGCTTGATCGTGCACCTCCTTGGTATTCATGTTGTGAATTCTGGGAAAAACTCTGATATTGGATTGTTTTGAAAACAATTTGTAAACAATGGATGGTTTTGGAATGTTTGAAAAGTTTAAATTTTACATGAGTTTTATGGATGTTACATTGCGATTCGAGGACAAGGAATATGTCCTCGACAAAGAGCTGAACGTGATAGATGAATCTAAAGCTACCCCCGAAGAAATAGCTGAGTATAGGGCCCACTTCAAAGACACGACCAAAGTGTCATATATCATGGTGGCAACTATGACTCCTGAGCTGTAGCGGTTTTATGAGGACTATTGGCCTTCTGACATGTGCAAGGACTTGATGGAGAAGTACAATCAAAGAGCACATCAAGTAAGGTATGAGATAGTCAAGTCACTTATTACCACCAAGATGGAGGATGGAGAGTCTCTCACGAACCACCTGCAATGCATGCAGCGGTATGTGGATCGTTTACTGATACTTAACGTGAATTTCGATGAGGAATTGGCTATCGATATAGTCTTGCACTCATTTCCTAGTTGTTATGATCAGTTCAAAATGACTTATCATTTGAACAAAGAGGAAGTCACGTTGAGTCAGCTTCAAAGCTTGCTGAGAACCGTTGAAAGTGGATTGAAGGTAAAGGGTATTGAATCCACTCCTACTGCTGACGCTCCCGTCTTGGCCATTGGGCATGGGAAAGGGAATAAGAGGAAAGCTCCCTCAAAACATAACTGGAAAGGAAAGTCCCAAGCCGGGTCGTCTAGCAATGGCCCTAAAGCAAAGTCTAGTTCTGAAGCTCCCCCTGCCTCTGATCCTAAAGAGGCTACCTGCTTCTACTGCCATGAAAAGGGGCATTGGAAGAGAAGCTGCCCCATGTACTTGCAAGATATAAAGGATGACAAGATAGGCAGGTATTTACACTATTCAATCTAAAAACTCATCACATTATAACTCCTGGGTCCATGATACAGGATGTGGTTTTCACATTTTCTCTGACTTGTAGGGACTAAGAAGAAGTGAGGATGTGGAGCATGGGAAGATGAACCTGATTATGGGAAATAGGAGTGTCGGGTTTTGAGCATTCTAACACTCCTATGGTGTACATGCAACCCTATAAACCTTGGATCTATGTTTTCTCTATTATACATGCAAATATTAACTATTCCAAGGTTTCATCCTAACTAGCATATTATGAAGCACCTATACTATAAAGTTCTAGTTAGATGACATACCTTTTTATGTAGCTTGATGTCTTCAAGCTTTAAGAGCTTAGCCCCAATAGTGTGGAAGCCTCAAATGGAATCACAAATCACCAAAACACCTTGGAAGAACTTGAGAGAATATGTATGCACACTAAAATCGGCCCACTCTTATTTTCACACACTTGTGCCAATTTTGTGAGCCAAGGACCCCTTTATATATTATGGAGGATTAGGGTTACATCCATGTAAACCCTAATACCCATGACCTTTCATTTACATAGGATCCATGGGTTAAAAGCTCCATAGACCATCCATGAAAGCTTAGCCCAACCTAAATGAACTTGGCCCATTCCATATATATAAGAGTCCATATTTAATTAGTTCTTTTTGATCACTTAATTAATTCTAAATTAATTCTTGATCAATACTAATTAAATAATATGATTCCATATTAATATATTAGAACTTATAATATATTAATATAAATCATAAATATACTATTCTCAAAAGACTATCCATATAAATTGTGCCGGTGAAGTGCAACCCAAATGGACCATGCCGGGTCGGGTCAAGTACATACCAAATATAGTTATGGACTTAGACATTAATCCAACAGGTATACCATCCCGAGGATGATTGGACTCGTAGTATGTTGGCATTCCAACCCAATGGCTGACGGCCTGGGGCATTCTTACCCGATGGTTGATTGGGCTCATAGTATGTTGTTATTATATGTATGTTATTGTTGTGCGGGTATTTTGGGGGAACGCACTAATCTTCGGGCTTACAGTTTTTGGATTTTGTTTCTGGTACCTCAGATGATCGCGGAAAGGCGAAGCGTGATCGTGCACCTCCTCACATTTTTATGATCTTGATTTACCGGATACTCTGATGTCTAAACTATTTTGAAAACACGTTGTAATAACTTAATGGTTTTGAATGGTTGAAAAAAGTTTTAAATTGGCTTGAATTTTTGGATGTTACATCACACACACTCAAAATGAAGAAAGAGGCACGATTAGGGTTTCCTCTGGACTGAGGGGACGGTGAAGGAGGCTAACAATGATTCATAAGGTCTTTAAATAGGGTGCAAAACCCTGAAAATTAGGGTTTCATGTTCAGCCCTGAACTCGTCGAGTTGGGGCCTTCCAACTCATCGAGTAGACCTTAAAGATACGTGGCCATTTAAAACTCTACACGACGAGTTGGAGCCTCCCAACTCGTCGAGTTGCCCTGAAAATGAATATATATTAAGCTTTAAATTCATACATGGGTATCGGGGTGTTACACGCAAGGTCCTCCTAATGTTGCACATCCAATCACTAAAGTTGGAGCGATCGAATGTGACCTTGGCACAAATGCTCAAGAGCGAGAAGGTGTTTGAGGAGTTGTTGTTGTTGTTGGAGCGAGAAGCTTTGTTTGAGGTGGACATCTACAAAAGAAGAAAGACGAAATTTTGATTAGACAAGGAAATCCTCAATATAACACCCAAATGAAATATTAAGGCTAGGATCCAACTAAATAATTCACAATTCAGAAGAGGGATGCCGTAATCCAATTGCAAATTATTTAAAGGTAGGTAAATGACGATTTACCAATTTCACCACGAAAAACGAAATTTTAAATGAATTAGGTGTTAAATGAAATTCCTAAATCTTTTGAGATTCATTGAACTATTCAATGACATGTTTAATCTCGATTATGCTCTTTCCATTTGTGACTGGGATACCGAGGATCACAAACAAGGTGTGAATAACCATGCAAATTAGCTTGGTACTCTCGATGTCATTTATCACATAATTAATGTGTCAGTTAACCACACACACTCCATTAATCAATGATAATTTACGAGCTACCCATTGCCACCCTTTATAAGTCCATGTTAGTGTGCCGGTTAACCACACACGCTCCAATAACGACTTTTATAAAGTGCAATGTGCAATTTCATGGATTAGCATCAAATTCACATTTTCCTAAAGTAACTAAGATTGGGAATTTTATGAAAACATTTAGTTACTTTATTTATTTCATTGTACTTATTAATGAGAGTTTAGTGTCCTATCAAACCCGTTCGGCAAACGACCCACCAATAGTCAAGGGTGCGGTGGGTAAGAATGGATACCCAATATCAGTCATTTTACAGGCCGCTTCCTTAAACACTCCTTATAGACCAGCTTCGTGAATGAGGCCTACTAACGGTAAGACTGACTTTTCTTATATATATATATATATATATATATATATATATATATATATATATATATATATATATATATATATATATATATATATATATATATATATTAGACTTTTAATTTTATATATAATATAAGGGTGTATTTTAAACTTTTAAAATACTAGGGTTCTAAAATTTAAGATTTCAAAATTAAACTATTTAATTAATTTTTAAATTATAAAACTAAAGGGTGTATTTTTAAAACTTTTCAAAAATACTATGTCAAATTTTTAAATAATTAAATTAATAAATTAATTTTATCTTTACCTAAAAGTTCAACCAAATCATAAATTTTGATAAGGATATTCAATTACCTTTTTAAAAGATTCAATTTTAGGCAGAAAAACGAATTAAGGTAATTATCCTAATCAAACCAAGATAACAATTATCAAAACCGAAAAATCAGGGATCTGACAGGCCAACTCGTCGAGTCTGGGCAGTGCACTCGTCGAGTTGAGCCAACTCATCGAGTACGATGAACAAAATGACGATTATGCTCCCTTCTCCTTTGAACAATTCACAATTGCATCATATTCAACTGAAAAACATCTTAGGCTCTGATACCATTGATGGGTTTTGAGCATAACTACAAATCCTATGTGTTCATGCAACCCTAATGCTTTGGATCTAGGTTTTCAATAGTTGAACATGCAAACTTGAATATCAAAGAGAAACCCTAATATGCATCTATAAAAATCTAAAATAAAGGTTTAGATACATACCTCAATTGTTATGTGGTAATAACAATTAATCCTTGTAGATCTTGAACTCTTGAAAGCAAGTGTCTCAAATATGACACCTCTAATGGCTTACAAACACTCTTTGCAAGAGGATGAGAAGGAAAGAGGAGGAGGCACACCAGAATTTTGGCTCTACTAGGGTTAGGATCAAGTGGTCGAAAATCCGAGGTATGCTCATTTTATACTTGTGGTTGCTTAGTCCCAAAGCTAGGTTTTGTAGGTGGAAACCCTAATTTCCTGCTTAAGGCCTAAGCAGCCCATGGACTCCCTAATTAGATGTCATGGACGAAAACTTATAGGGCATCCCTATAATTTTCGTCCACTCCTATCCAAGGGGTCCGAGAGCCCAATTTCACAACTATTAATTAATTGCAAAACAACCCCGGTATATTCAATTACTTCCTTTAATCCCAAAATTAATTCCAAATTAATTTCTGATTAAATATATATTAATTAAATAACGTGATTTCTAATTAATATATAACATAATAAATCATTTATATCAATTTATTATTCCAAATAATAAATTCAACTTCTCTCCAAAAGTCATCCTGTCAAGTTGCAATAGTGAAGGCAACCCAAAAGGATTTGTGCTTCTATCAACTTAAGTATATACCGATTATAGTTATGGACTTAGATACCTAATCCAACAATAATAACAATAGAGTTTTTCATATTTCGGAAAAATATTATAAGATATGCTATAATTTATAAATAAAAAGGTTAATAGAGTCGAAAATGAGTGACCAAAAAATTATATCACCATTAATAATGGTTCGTGTATTTGGAAAGTACAATATAACGTGATCATAAGGAAATAAACTTTGTGAAAATCTGAATCCGATTGGAGGAGTTATGATTTTATAAAAAGTAAAAATCAACCGCGTTATTAACGTAATCAACGTCAAAATAGTATAAAGAAATCAGTTGAGTTTGGCTAACGTCATTAAAAGGAAAATTGTAGTACCCAAAGAGATAAGAAATTAGAAAAGAAACAGGTCAATAACAGAGTCCATATAAAGAAGATATGATTTTTGGAAAAATATAAAATACGAGTCAAAAATAAAAGTTCAAATTTGACAACGCTACCTTAAGGAAAGTTGTAGTACTAGTAGAGAGCTACAAAAATAAATAAATGGAGTAAGAAACAAGATTCATATAAGGAAGATATGAATTTTTATAGAAAATTTGATGTTGCACACCAAGTGCACGCCATGTTTGTTGCGCACGTCTGACACTCGGATTCGTCGAGATTGGAGAGACGTGGACCACTAGAAGCGTGACATGTGGCAAGCCTTGGATGGAGCCACGAGTCGAGTGCACAAAGCGGATGAAGTGTGTTGCATGCATATACACTATAAATAGAGGTGCTCACTTCCTGAATTCTTCACACCCAAAATCTCTCTTTTTCTCTTGATCTATCTCGAAAATCCTCTTAATGGCATGAAGCTTCGGGTATAGTAGCAAGGAAATACCCGATCCAGTCCATGACTCCGATTGGATCTTCTTTCCTAGTTAAAGTTGATGGTTTGCAAGTAGTGAAGTCTTTGTACTTACATCCGTTTCTTTCAATCCCTTCGTCTTGGTTATTTCTCCTAACCACTGGCGGTTCATCTTGGCCAACGGTCCTACTATAGTTTCCTTCTCCTGAATGACCTTCATTCAGTTCAGGCTGTTCAACAGGCACAGTAGGTTCATCCTTATTATGTTGAAGTAGACGCCTTGTCACTTTCATGTTACAATCCAACATCATTTGAATCATTGCTTGTACTCATGCCATACTGATTGGCTCGGGTGCAGCCGCTACTTCTAGTGCACGCTCAGTCACAGTCCGCTGATTAGCGTTAGCATTTCCATTAGCATTCCCAATTCGTCTTCGAGTTCCCACCATGTCGATCTATGCACCAAATCATACGTTCGATGTGCAATGACGAGAATTTATTTATGATAGACGTATAGATCTCCTTATCTTTTCGAAAAGTTACATGCCAGTTCTAATACCGTAATTAAACGTTTAGAAATCTGAACACATAAAATTTCCAAATTCGGTCGGCAACAGACCATATATCCGATCAAATAATGGCATCATAAAGCATCACAAATTATTTAGCACATAAAAGCATCATAGGCATTTTCCCTAAATAAGCTAGTGCTTGTGTCTATTCAGGTGTACTACCTAAAATATATTAGACACACTCCTCACGATCATCGCTTAGCATTCCAAGTTGAAGTCTAGAAATTTTCCTACAAATTCCTAGTTCGCTTAAACTAATGCTCTGATACCAACTGTGACATCCCCAACTTCAAGGTCATTTTAAATTTTTTATTTATGCTTATTTAAAAATAAGACTATCCTTTTTAAAGTATAATAATGCGGAATTTGTTCCCAGAAAAACATGATAAATATATTATCAAATCATTTATGAAGAAATGTATTTTGTTTATATTAAAACTTTGGGATGTCATCTTCAATAAAGAAACTGAAAGGTCCAGTTAGTGGTTTGGTCTAGGCTTTCAATTTTAATAGTTCTTTTGAGTCTTTATGATGTAATAGTAGGTTATGTTGGTGTTTACAGATTTGTAGTGTGTTTACGGCCGTAAACCCTGTTTCCGGCCCAAGTCTCCTATAAATAGAGATTGTGTAGGTCATTATCGGTTGTTGATCCTAGAGAGTTCACGGTCACTGTAAACAAGTTGTACCCGACGTTTTTCAGTTATAAAGCGTGTGCAACCTTGTTTATATTCTGCTTCTACTCCAATTCTTGTTCTCTTTGATTGTTTGATTGTTTGATCACTGGTAAGATCCGTTTTCAGGACTTTACAATTGGTATCAGAGCAAAACCGGTGTCAAAGCATCATTCAATCGAGTTTTCGGACCGCTTAAACTAATATTCATCATTGTTCGAGATTGGGTTTGGTACTTTCACTGCTAAAAGGGATCGAATCTGATAAAAATTCGTGTTTACGTAAATTTCTGGGAGTTTACTGCCAAGTGATTACGGCCGTAAACTCAGTTTACAGCCGTAAACTCAAGAATCTTCAAAGACCGTAAACTTTGTTCTTGGACCGTAAACAGAGCATCTTCATTAACCGAAAACTCATCTTCAAAGACCATAATCAGTGCATCTTTATTGACAGTAAACCACTGGACCGTAAACTCTTGGACCGGAAATCCGACTGTAAACTCAGTTTACGGCCGTAAACTATCTGACCGGAAACTCATTTTTGACATTCTTCTTATTTTAATTTTTGATTTAAAATTTAATAATCAATGGATTCTCAAAGTCAAACACATCATCATGAACTGGATTCTGTCATGGGCGCAACCACACGTATTCCAAGACTACTGTCTGCATATGGTTTTCCTGAATGGAAATACCGGATTGAGAAGTATATTAAAATGAAAGACTTCAAAGTTTGGAGAAGCATCATCAAGGGTCCTGTCTGAATTACCACCACTGTTGCAGGACAACTGGTTGACAAAGCAATTGAGAACTATACAGGTGAAGATTTTGAGAAAGTTGAAGAACAGGAAAGGGCTTTGGCCACTCTGACCATGGCTTTATCTCCTGATATAGCTCAAGGTTTCAGAGAGTATACTTCAACTAAAGCTTTGTGGGAAGCCTTGATTGAGGTGTATGAAGGAAATGAAGACATGAAGGAAAGCCGCCAGGATATGTTGCGACAGAAATTCAACATGTTTAACTACATTCCCTGAGAAACCTTGGAGGCACAGCTGCAGCGATTCACAACTCTCACTACTGAGATGAACATATCTGGGTTCTTCTTGACCAAGTCCGAGATAAATAAAAAGCTACTGAATGCTCTTCCAAAGTCATGGGACATGAATGTAGCTGTTATTAAGAAGACCAAGGATCTAAATCGCATCACTCTTGCTGAAACAATGGCGATCATCAAAGCTTGTGATATTGATGATAAACAGCGAGAGATTAACCATGTGAACTCGTATTCGACTGCAAATCTCGGAATTTCTTCTAACAATGCACTTTCATCAATCATTTCTTCCTCGGGTCAAGCATTTGCTGTTCAACAACCTCAGATTCAAACCTTTACTACTGCGTCATCCATGCCTCATTCTCAAAGCCAGTCGTTTGTCACTCCACAAGCTGTTCCCTCCTCCAATGTGCCAGTTGTAGCCTCTTCCTCAAACACAAAGGAAAGTGATGACAATCTTGCTCTTGCCACAGGACTTGTTAACTGCGATAATGCTTTTGTAGCTGGAGAGCTTCCACCTCAGTTGTCATTTGCTGATCTGGATCAGATTCATCCAGAAGATGTAGAAGAGATGGATATTACGTGGCAAATTGCTATGGCAGTATTCAGGGCGAAGCAGTTTGCTAAAAAAACAGGGAAGAATAACTGGGGAATGAATGCTGGTAAAAAGGTAGGGTTCAAAAAGGGGAAGTTGCGATGTTTCAACTGTCACGAGCCAGGTCATTTTGCTCGTGAGTACCCGAAACCGGATCAAAGGTTGAACAATGACAGGACGATGGTTGCGGTGGGAAACAATCGTGGAGGTGCTGCGGTCAACGGTGAGACTGCTATGGTTGTTCAGTCATTTGACTGGGAGGACCAGATTCATGCTCTGAATATTTCAAGACCTGAAAATGCTCACCTAGTCCAAATCAATGATGATGCTCCCGTGAAGAATGTTGCAGCTGATCCTGAAGAAAAGATGATGGAGCTGCAGTTTGCACTGATGGTATCTTCTACTTCCGAACCCAAGAAAAGTGAGGTAAGTTTACCTTCTTGTTCTCAGACATGTATTGATTATGTTAAAATTCTTCGTGACGAAATAGAATCATTACGTAGAGAAGTAGAGGATCTTAGATATGAGGGCTATCAACTTAGAAAAGGACAAAAACCCCCTAAAGGCCCAGTTAGAAACAAAAATAAAGGACTTTAGGAGACTTCAGGAAGACTACAGTAACAAATGTGAAAATTATGATTATATCAAGAGACAGAATGCTGAGTTAATTCCTGAGCTTGATACATTAAAAGGGCAATTTGAAACTGCAAATTTTGATTTTAAAAGGTTTGATGTATCAAGCGAGGTAGTTGCCAACATGATTGACCATTGACTGCAGTTCAAACGAAACCAGCAAAAGGGTTTAGGATACGATAATGTACCTCCTCCTTTTAATGATACATATCAGTATTACCCTTTGACTAAAGAGGAGATTGCCAACGAACCATTCATGGTTTATGGCAAGCCATCTGGTTTTGTTTCAGGAGGATTTATTAATGTTGAAAGTACTAACATTTCTACTTCCCCTGCAGATCAATCCTTAGATCAGTCAAAGCACGAAGTTGAAGGATCTGTTTCTGATAACAAAACTGAGTCTGAACCTGATGTTTTTGTTTCCAATGAAAAACCTTTTGTTTCTGATGTTAAAAATGACAATGCTTTTTGTGATACTTCCGCATCTGCTCCTGCTGAATTAATTTTTTTTGAAGTGTTTGATGAATTATTTGATAATCCTGATCTTTTTGATGCTTCTAATTAAAACACACCAATTCCACAAGTCACACCATCTGATGCACCCTCACTTATCTCACAACTTGTTTCTTACACATGTTCTTGTGGGAAAAGTAAGGGTGTCAGTAAAGAAAATAAATCTGAGAAAGGCAGTACCAATTTTAATAATAATAAACAGATTTGTTTTAATTGTGGTATTGGTGGTCATATAGCTAGGAATTGTCAAAATAGGATTCTTGTACATTATATGTCACCAAGAGGAGAGAACGAATCTAGAGGAAGGTCTTTAACTAGAAAGTCCTCAAGAACTCGTTCTCGGGATGATGATTGGAAGGATGATCGAAGTAGAAAAAAGGCGGTTTTTCAAAAGAATAAAAGGGTTTTTCATAACAAAGTCCCAAACAGTTTGCCAAAACCGAACAAGGCTCCGCCAAGATCGGTTTCGTCAAAGAACAGTTCTGGATCTTCAACCACTTCTGGTAGAACATCCAGATGCTCAATGCAAACTGATAAGAAACATATTTTCAAAACCACCTGTGACTGTTAGGAAACCTAAATATCATTGGATGCCCAAATTAACTTCCAATCAATCATCAACATCCTCTGAAAAGATTAGAAATGATGATTCATAATTGAAGATTTTGAAAGATCAATCAGAGAAAGCGAAGAGCCAACCCAGGACAGTGATGACCTGGGTTCCCAAATCTAAATGATCCCGCTCATTTTGCAGGGACAGTTGCGGAGGAATGTCGTCAGACCTTGGTACGTCGACAGCGGCTGCTCCCGGCATATGACAGGAGACATCTCCCAACTAAGCGACATTCAATCCTTTAATGGGGGATATGTTTCCTTTGCGGGTGGAGAAGGTGACAAGATCACTCAGAGAGGAACCGTAACAAATGGAGTGCTGATTTTTGAGAACGTCAACTTTGCTCCCGAGTTAAAACACAGTTTGTTGAGTGTGTCTCAGATTTGTGACAAAGGTTACTCTAGACATTTCACCGACAAAGAGTGCATGATTCTCAAGCCAGGCATTGTCATCCCAGAAGAGTGGATTCTTGTCAAATCAAAGCGGGATGGAAATGCGTATATTATTGATATGAACACTAACATTCTTGAACAAGTCACTTGCCTCTTTTCGAAGTTCTCAAAACAGAACGCAATGTTGTGGCACCGAAGACTCGGTCATGCTAACGCTAAGAACCTAAATCGTCTTGCAAAGAATGAGATGGTCCGAGGCTTACCTGTCAGAGACTTTATAACTTTTGAGAAGTGTGTTTCATGTGCCCAGGGAAAACATCATAGAAAACCACACCTGCCAAAACAGGTTAACACAATCAGTCAGGTGCTCCAGTTATTGCATATGGACTTATTTGGTCTGGTCAACGTCCTAAGCATCAACAGAAGTTCGTACTGTCTGGTTGTGATCGATGATTTCTCTCGTTTTACGTGGGTCTTCTTCTTATCCAACAAAGTTGGGGTTGCTGATCTGATAAAGAAGTTCATCGTGATGATTGAGAACCAAACCAACAACCGGGTGAAGGCGCTTCGTACTGATAATGGAACAGAATTCAAGAATGCAGTTCTTGATCATTTTTGCGCAGAAAAGGGAATTGTGCGTCAATACAGCTCTGCTCACACGCTTCAACAAAATGGTGTTGCTGAGAGGAGAAATAGAACATTAAAAGACGCTGCAAGGACGATGCTGTATGACTTAAAGTTACCTGTTTTCTTTTGGGCTGATGTGATTAACACTTCTTGCTACATTCAGAATCGTGTTTTAATAAGCTCAGATAAAGACACCGTAGGAGATTCTATATGGTCATAAGCCTTCAGTCAGTCATTTCCGTGTATTTGGCTGCCCTTGCACCCTTCTTCACCTGGAGTCCAACCCGAAGTTCAATGCCAAAGCCGATGATTGTTATTTTGTAGGATATGCTGCACGCACCGCGTATAAGGTTTACAATAAGAAGACGAAGCAAATTGTAGAATCCTTCGACGTGCGCTGGTTGGAGGAGAATGAGACGGATGCTCGAGTGGGCCCTGATTGGTTATTTGATTACACATCGCTCTTCAAGTCCATTAATGTGTCTTCAGATGGTTCATCTGGGTCTTCCTCTGGTTCGAAGATTGTTTCTGAAGACGAAGACGAAGAAGTTGGTTACATACCTCCTCTTCACCACCTGAGGGGGAGTCATCTGCTCCACCTGAGGGGGAGTCATCTGTTCCACTTGGTAGTCCAGAGTCTCCAGTTCAAAATGATACTCCAGATGCTGATGCTACACCTCTTACCCCTGTTGAAAGAGAGTTCATGCCTAGAGATGCTTCCGCTGTCACTCCAACTTTTATGGAACTACTCTTTCCTAAAGAAATTGCTAATGAGTTTGTAGCAGATTCATCTAATGTGGAACAATCAGCAAATGATGGAGGTTTCAACATTCACAATCTTCCCGTTTCACTCAATAATATCAGCCAAGAGATACCTTCAAGAATTCAACGTGATCATCCGATCGAAAACATCATTGGTCAGCTGGGTGATGGAGTTAGAACTAGAAGTCAGAGTGGTGATGTCAATACATGTCTCTATTCTTGCTTTATCTCTCAAATGGAGCCCAAGAATGTTGAAATGGCTTTGAATGAGCCCAGCTAGGTAGATGCTATGCATGAAGAGCTAAATCAATTTGAAAAGCTCGGGGTTTGGAAATTGGTTGAGTTACCAAAGGGCAAAAAGTCTCTTGATACACGCTGGGTCTATCGAAACAAGCAGGATGATTATGGCGTTATAGTGCGCAATAAAGCAAGATTGGTGGTTCGCGGGTTTCGACAAGTCGAGGGTCTTGATTATACTCAGGTTTATGCTCCAGTGGCTCGCTTGGAGGCTATTCGTATCTTCCTTGCATATGCTTCCTACATGAACTTCACAGTTTACCAAATGGATGTCAAGACAGCCTTCTTGTATGGCAAGGTGAAGGAAGAAATCTACGTTGATCAGCCCCCTGGGTTCGTTAACTCGAAGTTTCCTAATCATGTCTACAAGTTGGACAAGGCGTTGTATGGGTTACATCAAGCTCCTCGAGCGTGGTATGCGACTCTCACAAAGCACTTGCTCGATCATGGATACTCTCGTGGCACTATCGATCAAACTTTATTCATCAAGCATGTTGGTAATGATTAGATTCTAGTCCAGATCTACGTTGACGACATTATCTTCGGGTCTACCAGTCCACAACTATGCAAAGAGTTTGAAGGCGTTATGAAAAAAGAGGTTTGAGATGAGTTCGTTGGGTGAAATGACCATGTTTCTGGGGCTTTAGGTCAAACAAAATTCAACCGGAATCCTGCTCCATCAAGCTAAGTATATGGAGGATATTCTTGAGAAGTTCGGGTTTCAAGACGCAAAACCTGCATCGACGCCGATGGCCGAAAGACCCCTGCTGAATCCAGATACTGATGGCGAATCTGTAGATCATACACACTACAGATCGATGATCGGATCGTTGATGTATCTTACTGCAAGCCGTCCAGACATCATGTTTGCAGTTTGTCAATGCGCACGTTATCAGGCTAATCCTAAACTTTCACATCTTATTGCTGTCAAAAGAATTTTTTGGTATATCAAAGGCAGCCCAAAATTGGGTCTTTGGTATCCGAAAAATTCCGAATTTGATTTATATGCTTTTGCTGACAGTAATTATGGAGGCTGTGAGCTTGACAGGAAATCTACATCAGGAGGGTGTCAATTCATTGGAGACAGGCTGGTGTCATGGCAGTGCAAGAAACAGCATACCGTCTCAACCTCAACAGCAGAAGCGGAATACGTTGCTGCATCTGCTTGTTGCTCTCAAGTTATCTGGATCCAACATCAGCTGTTGGATTACGGTTTGAATTATCTAGAAACCCCCATCTACTGTGATAATGAGGCTGCGATTCAAATTGCTAAAAATCCTCTCCAACATTCCAAAACCAAGCACATTGATATCAAAATTCATTTTATCAGAGACTGTTATGAGCGTTCGCTCATCCGGCTGGAACAGGTTCCCTCTGCTAATAATGTGGCGGATCTGTTCACCAAGCCTTTTAACAAAGCTCGATTCGATGTGCTTGTGGGATTTTTAAAAATGATTCGTTTTGAGGATTAAATTTTTGTTTTAGGTTAGGTTAGTTTAAATTTGCGCATTTTAGTGATTTCATTCTCACCCATGCACTAATTTAGGGGGAGAAATAAACAAAAACCAAACAAAAATTGAAAATTTCAAAAAATCCAAAAACATTAAAAAAATCAGAAAATCAAAAATATGTTGCTAATAGTTTTGCTTGTAGGTGATGTGACAGGAAGTGATATTATCAAGTGATAACAGGCAATCTGAATCTGCATAACGTACCAAAACTAAATCGTCTACGCTCTGTGATTCGATGCGCTGGTAGGCACGAAAGATTCTAAATGGACTTGACTAGGCAGAGTTGAACTTAAGGAATTCAAAGACTTGACAAATCTTGACCTAGTTAAATCCGTTTAGCCTGACAATACGACGCTCGGATAAGTTGAGTAGGGAGATATACATGGGAATCTACTGGTCACATTAAAAGAACTCGTATCTAGAACTGTGGATTAACTTTTCCTCGATGTGCGGATTCTGTCCTTATTTCCGGTATTGATGGGGTGACTGGGGAATTCCGATAAATTAGGTCTGTAGAAGATTATTTTCTTTCTTTCTGTCTGTTAGTCATATGTTGCCTCCTCTACGTGATCGAGAGATCCGACCTGGACTGTAACATATGCAACTCTATCTCTCTGCATCTTCCATCTATGCAATTCTTTCTATCTGTTAGCCATATACTGTCTCCTTTGCGTGACTTTCAATCCGACCTGGTACACAGCATATGCATCATTCTTCTTCTCAATCCCTCTAAAACTTCAGTTAGTCATATGTTTCACCCTCTGCGTGATTGGAAGAGATCCGACCTGGGTGTATAACATATGCATTCTAAATCTATCTTCTCTCTTAATAGTTGTCTGCTCACCCGATGTAAGGAGTATTCTGGAAGTCCTTGATTACTGGAGCATATCAGGAAGCGGGAAACATGTTCTAGTACAATTAAAATTGAACACTTACAGATTGTCTGTAGATCTCGCTGCTCAATTTAGGTGGACAACAATATCTCTGGTCGTCCTCAGCTAAATTGTCCCTAGGAAATTTATCTAAGAATATAGGAACTAAATGTCTTGTCTTGTCTTTCTTAGCTTGTCCAAATTTATCACAAATTTTCCGTGTTTAAGTGGATCACAATAACGACGATCGACCAGAAATAGACATGAAGGTAGAGGTACCGACAAGTGGATTAAGGCTGTCTAACAACTTTGATCTCAGTGTCACGAAATTATTTTTATTTTTATTTTATTTTTAGTTTATGTTAATTTTAATATTAATTTTTAATTCTCAAAAGGTTTTGATTTTTTGAAAATTTTTGGGATTTGGACTGTGCATTACACTGTGTGGATAACAGCTAAAAATCAAACAAGGTATAAAAACAAGTGGTTGACACAGCAACTCCTATGGAGACAGTGTCAGGGATTCCTCCCCTTGATATTGTTTCTCCTACCACAGAACCACTTCAGAGTGATCATACAACAACCCAGACCTCTCAACCTCTTCTAAAAAGGAGAAGACGTGATCCCAGTCAGGGAATTCTTGTTTCTGATATACTTCAAGGCCTCCCAACACAACCATCAACCACTACTCCTATTGTTTCATCAGGATCTATCAATGAAGGACCTAGCACCACCTATGAAGTTGGTGGTTCTTCAACTCCCGCTGGATTCTTTCCTCCCAGGCCTGATCATGACGTTGCCTCTGTGAGGCTTGCCATGCATTTGGCTCAAGAACAAAGCTCAATGCCTTCCTCCCGAGCCAAGGGAATTTCTATTGGAGAAGGTCACTCAGGAGGAGATAATTTCACACTTCTTGGTCTTCAAAAGGAAATAAATGTGCTTAGTCAGAAGAATATTGAGTTTGACATTCAGGTGGCTGATCTTTTAACTGAAAACTCCAAGCTCAAGATTCAAGTTGCTGATCTTGAAGAAGACAAGGTGTTAAAGACAAAGCAAATTACTGATCTTCAGACTCATTTCGGTCTTCTCACTGCAAGTTACTACGACTTGAAGAAGAAGTTGGAAGAAGAACTTGGAGATAAGTTCAAGTCGCCCGTTGATGAGCCTAAAATTTATATCCCTAATCAAGATGCCCCCGTTGTTCAAGCATCTGCTCAAACTCCTCAAGTTGTGGATCGATTTGATAAGGAACCAGCTCAAGCTCCAAATGTGGTAGCTCTGAAACATGCCAAATTGGCCAAAGCAGCTGAGAAAGGTCAACTTTTGTTTAAAAGGAGCTCGGATCAAAATGCTCATGGGGATCAACCTAACATCACTATTACGGATCTTGGAGAGAAACGTTTTAGAGATGTATATGGTGATAGGTCAGGGATTGTCTCATAGGGCTTTCAAGACACTTTAAATATGTGGATCGTGAGACGGAACAGTGGCAACACAAAACTATATAAAGATGCTCATGATTTCCATTCCTGGACCAGGGTTGATCTTTCAGAATTATCGAGAGCTCCTTTTGCAAATCCTTCACAAAATCCCAAGGCAACATAATTCAAGCATTTTTCGAAAGATCAAGTGGTAAAGGGTTTTCCTTCAATGAAGACTGCAGAGTCGATTATTAAACTATACCTAAGTGTACTTGATCCCAAAACCAATCTTCATGTTCGATCTGTGATGTGGCCTGCTACCAATCAAGTAAAACAGATTCCTGTACTTTAGAATCATCCAGATGGATCTTTAAAGTCCATGCTTTACTGGGTGTTTGATGAAACTACAGCCTCTGCTGTCATAAAGCTTGAAAATGGATGCATTCGTTTATATGACAAAAGAGATTTGCTTCAGTTTGGGAAATGGGATATTCATCAGCTGAACCTTCAACAGATCAAGGTTGCAGAAGACATTTTTGAGCCAGCTGCTAAAGAATATACGTCTATGGTTGCCGATATCATTAACAAAAAGATGTAGAACGGGGAAATGGGGAAGTCAGACGTGATGGTGGTCGACAAAGATCGAGTCCAAGCTAGCACCAAACCAAGGGGGAGATTGAAGGGTCCAGTTAGTGGTTTGGTCTAGGCTTTCAATTTTAATAGTTCTTTTGAGTCTTTATGATGTAATAGTAGGTTATGTTGGTGTTTACGGCTTTGTAGTGTGTTTACGGCCGTAAACCCCTTTACGGCCGTAAACCCTGTTTCCGGCCCAAGTCTCCTATAAATAGAGGTTGTGTAGGTCATTATCGGTTGTTGATCCTAGAGAGTTCATGGTCACTATAAACAAGTTGTACCCGACGTTTTTCAGTTATAAAGCGTGTGCAAGCTTGTTTTTATTCTACTTCTACTCCAATTCTTGTTCTCTTTGATTGTTTGATTGTTTGATCACTGGTAAGATCCGTTTTCAGGACCTTACAGAAACATAAGCCTAAACAGACCTTACATTCATTTACACTAGTGATCTACATTTTCTTTAATCTCTCAGTGTAATGTAGCTGCTTATCGACACATGTGATACAAATAAACTGAGTGGGTCAGGTTGGGAACCCTGGTGAGTACATAGGATTTTCAACCCACAATAATAAAGTTATTATGTTTCATCATCAAACAATTTATCCAGTTACCCATCCCCATTATCTTGTTTATTTCTTAAGGATCTACCCTAAGAATCATCTATCATTCACTCATCCATTCCTAAGGATTGTCCTAAGAAATAGGCACGAAGTCCATCGTTGCCAGGGTTTATTTAACAGGCACTAAGTCCATAACTGCCGATGTTCATCTATAGGGCACTAAATCCATAGCTGTCAGGGTTTATCTCTTTTATCAACGATATTATTTTAGGGAGTCCACCCACAATACATGTCGGTAGGTTTTTAGGGCCTTGTATGTACAGATATTCTCACTCATTTTGGTGTTGCTTCTTAATTTTGTTTTTGTTTTGTGGCCTACAAGTGTATCCTATTTTTGTATTATTTCAAATTGTTATTGACATTTTTATATTATTTCTTACTTTTATTGGTCTATGTTGTGGCAGGGAACCAAATGTCGGTCCTGATGCATCCGAGTAGCTGCAGGTGATCTCTATCTCAAAATTTATATATAGCTACTAAATTAGAAATGAATAACAATTAATTTGAAAACAAACAAAATGTTAATCATTTATCTTTTTCTTTTAAATTTATTTGTTTCCAGATGATAATTTTGAGATGACTGCATATAATAGAGATAATGGGTTCACTTTTTTTTTAGGAGTGGAGGAGGAAGAAGTTTCACAAACAAAGAGAACAATTTTTTTTGAAGACTTTTTATTTTAAATATAGACAATATTGTTGTTAAACAAGTTAAATTTTAATTTAAGTAATGATAATATGTTCTCCATTTATTATGTTAATTGTCTTTTTATTGTTTTATATTAAAAAAAAGTAGACCTAATTTTTTAATATATTTGTTTTGTGGTGAAAAATATGTGTCAGAGCATAAAAATAATATTTATATTAGTATTAGTGGCATAAAAAATGTCACTAAAACCCAATAGTGTTGTAGTGGCATAAAAAAAGTGCCACTAAAACTCTATATGGTTGCAGTGACACAACCAAAAAGTGTCGATAAAGGTCTTTAGTGGGAGCGTTTCTGGTGGCGCTTTTTTTTGTGTCGCTGATTGTTGAAAGTGTCTTTAGTGGCACTTTTTTGATTTTTAGTGACATTTTTTTATGCCACTACATGTCATTTTATTTGTAGTGCCAACTCGTGGAGTAGCTCTTTAAAAATGAATGAATTATAATTAAATGCGTACCAGAAATCGGACGTTACAAAGACACCCAGGGCGGTCTGGATAGACTGTAGGCCTACGAGGCGGACCAGTCAGGACGAAGGCCCGAAGAGCGGTCTAGATAGGCTGAAGGCTTGGTGAGGCGTTCCAATCATGTTGAAGGCTCTGAGAGCGGTCCAGATAGTATGTAGGCCTGGGAGGCCGTCCAGTCATGTCGAAGGCTCATGTATGCATGCTATTGTTGTTATTTTGTGTGGTGGTACTTAATTTGGGGGAAACTCATTAGGCTTCGTGCTTACGGTTCGGTTTATTGTTTCAGATACTTCAGATGATCGTGGGAAAGCGAAGGCGTGATTGTGCACATCTTCATGTTTTTATGACATTGGAACTTGGGATACTCTGATTTTGAATAATACTATTGAAACATTGGTTTTGTAAACACTTTATGGAAGAAATGAGTTGTTTTTGATAAATTAAAATTTATTGTGATTTTTGGGATGTTGCAAGTTGGTATCAGAATCCTGGTTTGAGCAAATTGGATGAACATTCCTGTGAATCCAGACTCAACCTAAGGATCTGTGAAAGTTTTCAAGTTATTTTCAAACGTAATTCAAATTATTTTCAAAAATTAACCAATGAAGGATGAGATGTGTACGATTAGCCCGAGCAAGAAAGTTTAACCCAAGTTACCACACTTTGACTTATTTATGATGATTTTGATAGAACTGGATGCTAGTGATAACGATATTTTAATTTTAATATTTTTTACTTGTAAAGTTATATTATAAACTAAATGCATATAAACTTATGATATCATTTTGTCTAAAAAAAATAAAATACTTTCTGAATAACTAAAACACGATAACATATTATGTTTAGAACTTATTTGAATGTGTGTTAATACTTATAAATATTTTTTTTTTAATTTAAAACAATGTATTCCATGGGTTGTTCAAATAAATAGCTAAAGCAAAGATATAAAATAATGTGGAAAGAATTCAATATTAAGAGTATCTCTAACCCACTCCTATTTTCCATTTTTTTCTCTAATTTCTTCCCCCATTTCTCTCAAACCCCACCTCATTTATTCCCCATTTTTATACTATTCATTTCCCCCAAAATGTGTTATACTATTCATTTCCCCCAAAATGGGGATGAACTTTGAGTTGTCAGTTTTAGTCCCTATTTTTATATATTTATACATTTTTAGTTTATTTTATCTACTAATTATAATTTAAATGTATTATTTAATACTTATAATATTGTATTATGTATTAATTTATATTAATTAATTATAAATATAATGTTTATTTTTTGTTTATCAAATTCATATGAAAATTTAAATACATATTGAAATTTTAAAATAAGATAACGTATTTTACAAAAACTTATAATTAGGTGTTATAAATATAATCTTATGTATTTAATAGTATTGTAATGAAAAAAAATATAAATTATATATTTGTTAAAACCAAATTAGTAGAAGGGGTATGATTGACGATCTATATAAGTTTGAAAATGGGAATATACTAGGAATATATTTTTTGGGGGTAAAATATGGGGTAAAAAATGGAGTATGGTTGGAGATGAAACACTATTTACCTTATTTTTTACTCTATTTTTTGGGGGAAAAAATAGGAGTGGGTTGGAGATGGTCTAAGTTGTTTGGCTTCATTGAAAATATAAAATTATGACTATGTACACACAGAAGCCATGTTGGTTTAGTTTGTCACCCTTGACGAAATGGATGGTATAGAATTGTCCTCGCACTTCTCATCATTATTTAATCCTCACTTTTTTATGCTCTTATTGGAGTATGTTGAACCTATTGTTGATAAATTGGATGGAAATCACCGCATAAGATACATGCTATCAAGAGTTGCAACTAGATATCTCATATCTGTAGGTGGTAATGCTCTTGAGAGTGACACTGCACTTGTGGATCTTATTCAATTCCTTGAATGTAAGCACAACAGTTTTAATTTTCAGTTTATATGTATTTAGTTATTTATAATGTTGGGCTAATTAATTGGATTTAGGATTTATGTATAGGTACCTTTTGACTTTTGTAGTTGCAAATGTTGTACGCAATAGGCCTACTGATATTCAACATGTACTACATTCATATCAACGACATGATATAGCTAAAGAGTTCATTGAACATTCTAAAGAACATTAGAGGTAACAAAATCCAGGATTATAATTTTTCAACATTGTTGTTACCTAATATATATAATCTCATGTGGGACCTGAAATCTGAATAATAGAAAGTGCAACGTACTTTCATTATGCAAATCGATTTTCTGAATCAATTTGATTTTTGTTTAGGCAATTGCTTTATGACTATGTGTGGTACATATGACTCTTGTGATAAATCTGGAATATTGAATGCTTAATTGTTGTAATATCTTCACCTAATTGATGTAATATCTTCACTTATATCATTGTGATCCCGAGCGAAGCCCGAGCCTTTCTAGTAATTTATATTAATGGTATTGCATAAGGGGGAGCATCCCCGTTTTTGCAAGTCAAATTGAAAAAAAATAATAATAAAATAAAAAATAGAAAATAAAACCTTTTTTACAAACAAATCTCAAAACCGTCTTCCTTTTACCAAAAAATTCAAGCCTTGATCACATAATTTATAAATTACAGATACCATATAGCCTAAGTGCCCAACGACCGAAAAGTTTAATTAACATATATTAATTGAATGTAAAACTAAGAGGAATTTGAAAGGTATTAATGACCTCTTTTTTATTTTCCATTATGATATAAAGAAGCTGTACAAGATCGATGATCACGTACACGAAAGTTGCATATAATATTATAATTTATATTCTTAAAACATCATACAAACTTATTCAAACTTGAACGCAAATAGGGTCCTAACCGAGTATTTACCGGAAACCCAAGTCATATGCCCTTGGCCGTAATGACCCTTCACCTCAACCGTAATATCCCGAGTAAAAGTTATATTGTATGTTAACTTGTGGTGTACTGCTGTGAACATGAGTTCTTGAGAAAAACTAGCAACCTCAGCTTTTACCCCATGTGGTACAGAAATTTCCCCGATGGTATAAGTCGAGTTTGCCATACCAACGTTAGTCACTGTTCTTGAGTATGTTTTTGTATCACCTTTTTTAAGTGAAACCGCAAAAGAAGGATAGTTTAGCTGTGCCTCAGGTATAGTTTTTGAGCATGAAACTTTCTTTTTAGTGATCATTTCGATTTGTATGGGAGTATAACCCAACCCACACAGATACGGAATGTAATCACTGGGTTGGATATCAAACACGAGCCCTGGATCGTTGGATTTTGATGGATTTATGTGACCTGCGCCAATGGTAAACACGTCTGCATGGAGGAATCTTGCGTCTTTTTGGTCTACAATGGCATGCCCTTTCAGATTTACTTGACTTGCGGTGGTCATCATTGCAGACTTGATTGCAGCCGGCGACCAATCTGGATGCTCGCTTTTTAGCAGTGCTGCTATGCCGGCGAGATGAGGACAAGACATTGATGTGCCCGATATTACGTTAAATGTTGCTTTGGTCTTTGTATTGTTATCAATCGATATAGGCCAAGATGCGAGAATGTTAACCCCGGGACCAATAATATCCGGTTTCAGGATTCCAGGACTTTCCAAGTTAGGCCCTCTTGAAGAGAAAGAAGCGACTTCTGGAGCTGTATCTATGCCGACTATAGTTCCACGAAAGAGGATAGTTGCTACAGGGGAAGTAGTCGAATTCAAATAGTTTTTTATTTGAATTCCTTCCGCGTAACCGACAATTGATGCAGGAATAACATTAGGCTCTATGATTGTAGTCTCGCCAAAAATTTTGTGATTAGCAAGAATCATGGCAGCTCCTCCGGCAGCCTTTACTACCTTGCTCTTATCAAGTCCAGAACTTGAACCCTGATCACACAATACCACCTTCCCTTTGACATCAATATGGTCTAGTGATCCATTCAAGCAATATGCTGCTGAGATCGTGTCTTTTGCATGGTAAACAAGGGGCCGAAGCTTATGATCGAAATCTTTAGGTTGGTTTATTGCCTCTCCGTCGAACAACTTTTTGTTCCCCAGATACACCGTTGTTCTTATTCTTCTATCAATCGTGCTAGCTCCAACTGTAAGGATCCATGGGGCTTCGTTTGATAATGATGAAGTACGAGGCCCGCCGTTACCTGCTGAACAACTCACGAAGATCCCTTTCTGCATGGCAACGAAGGCACCTGTAGCAATAACATCGTCGTAGAAAGGGAGGGAAGCTCCACCAAGTGATAGTGAAAGCACATCAACACCATCTTCAATAGCTGCATCCATGCCTGCTGCAATGGCGCTTCCTGAACAGCCTGAACTGCACACTTTATACATGGCCACGTGTGCCAATGGTGCCATTCCAATGGCAGTGCCATTTGCATTTCCAAATACGTTCGCGTTGTGTACGTGACTTCCTGCTGCAGTACTTGAAGTGTGAGTTCCATGGCCGTGTTCATCGACTGGCGTTTTACTAAAGGGATCAAAGTTCCTTAACCCGATTAGCTTGTTATTACACCCTGCTACTTCACATTTGCCTTTCCATTTAGACGATGGAGGTGGGATCCCTTCATCATTGAACGAAGGATGCCCAGGAGTGATTCCACTGTCTATAATCCCAATTATGATTCCCTTCCCATAGTTTGAATCCGTCCAAAACCCTGAGTTTTGGTGTAAGCCCAAAAAGTGTGGGGAATGAGTTGTGTGTAACTGATACACTCTCTCAGGTCTTACAGACAAAACTCCCTTCATATTCTTCATCACCTTTGCTTGATGCTCCGACATTTTTGCAGCAAATCCTGTCATCACGTGGTGGTACATATGAACCATGATCGGTTTTTCATTTGAGATGGAAGCACTTTCAGATAGAAGTGATTTGTACCACTCTTCACGATCTTGAGGTTGAGAAAAGTCTTGGCCTTGGGGTGAAGTTAACTGAACAATGTAGGTTTTGAGTTCATTATCAGCCATGGTGGGAGAGACATTGAAGATGGTGGTGCAAGTGAGAAGCAACACATAAAAAATAATTGGCAACATTTCTTATCTCTTGCTAGGAATAAATGTGAAAGAGTTGAAGGATGTCTCTCTTTCGTTATTCATAACAAGTATATATAGAGCATTTAGTCGTGAATGTATATGATCAGTGGCTTCGTATTTCAAGTGGGCACCCATAGAAAGTGACATTTTCTTTGGAATTGGTTAAGGGATAATTAATTTCTAACAAACTAATTATAAATGGTTAAAACACAAAATGAAATATCTTCTTACTCCATCGTCTACAAATAGGAATGAATTAGGCTTATTAGAGCAACGTTTGCCTTGATAGAGATGTTTTCCCATTGCTAAAGTTTTGCCTTTAGCATAGAAACACAGAGATTCCTATTCCATAACTAACTATGCCAGAAATTGGCTCCTTGGCTCAAATTATCTGAATAACTTGCTTCAAGGCTTAAAAATTGCTTCATATGGTTGTTCTATGGATACATCTCTTATTATCATTTTTGTTAACCTAGAAAACTATACATGTTTTGCACGCTTATATATGAGGTTTATTCCCAAACCCTTATTAGAAAAAATGGGTCTTTTTGTATAACTTTTGAAAAAAAAAAAAAAATAATAAAGCCACTGAATCTATATTCAAATGCTTCAATATTTACACTTATTTAAATTTTAAGTACTTAAAATTGTAGTTCATATTATGTGTTTATGCATTTCGTTTATCTAAACTAATCAACTTTTTAATGTAAGTAGTATTGAGATCTATTTATTAATGTAAGTTTTGAAAAGTAATATTTATTTATTATATATTTATATCAAATTAAGTTTAAACATAAACAATGATAGGAGCACAAATCTAAAATAAAATGATATTATATAACTATAAAGTAAAAAACAATATTAATAAAACCTTGAGTGTTCATTGTTGCAAATGGATTTTTCTCTTTCAGGTAATTTCTTGCCTTTTGTTGCCCTCACCAATGTTTTCTCAATAAAGACCCCTTTTTATTACAAATTACTTAATATAAGTTGATAGGGATGTCCAACAAGATATTAATGAAATATGCACGAAATCATTCAAAGTCATGTATTTGGTCGATTTGAGAATTTTGCATATAACATTAGCAAGTTAGACATGTATTTTGTCTTCATCAATGGACAATGTTGAAGGTTTTCTTTGTTTACAAGTTTGTTTTGTAGAAGACAAAATACACCAATAACTTATTGTAGAGTTGGACTATACCAAAAGAAATTATAGCTAGTTTTATTAAGCAATTTGATTCCTTCTTATTATGGAAATTTGTTGTACTCTTTAATTAGGCCTAAGAATATGTTGTGGTGCATTGTTGTCTACTATAATGATTAATTAATCTTCTTTAATTTTATAATTTCTTATAGTGTTGCAAGAAATACCCTCAAAACCAACTAAATGATAAGTAAATCACATATTTTGTATGAACGTTAAATACAGGATCCACTACCTGTTGAAAATAGAAGTTAATTGAGACTTTTCCCATAATTGTTTTGTGTAGTGATAAGGTCTATTGTTAATCGTTTTATTAGTGTACATTTTTGTTATTCGTGTATAATTTAGGGTCATCTTTGTATTGTTCATAATTTTTTATGATAAAGTGTGTTTGTATGTGCATTTTGTTTTGGAGGATGGGAGTAGGATGACGATTGATGGTGTAAATAGTTGTAAAGGCTATTTCACCATTATTAACATGTAGGTAACTACAAAGGGATTAGAGTTGTGTGATAGTCATGTCATTGTGTCAATGATGTGTGGATGTTTAAGTTACAATATCATGTTGACGTAAGAAATAAATGAGATATGACTCTTTTTATTATGTGGCCTTATTGACATTATAAGTGATATTTTTCACATAAACGTATAATCGTATTCTCTATAGTGAATGTGATATATAGTATAAGGAATATAATACAATAATAAGAGAATTATCTACTAGCCATTTATACATGGATTTAAAAAAATAAATCAAATCTTTTCTATTTTATCTCTAGTACCCCCCCCCCCCCTTCAAGGTGAATGGTGGTGTATCAACACGAAACTTGGCAAGGAATTGCTCAAACAAGGGTTGAGGAAGACTCTTGGTGAAGATATCGACTAGTTAAGATGAGTTGGAAAAAACCGAGAGTGCAGTTGTCTAGAAGTAACAAGCTCGCTGACAAAGTGATAATCAATGTCAATATACTTAGCTCATTTATGAGAGATGAGATTTTGACTCATAAATAAGGCACTCTTGTTATCACAAATGAGAGTGGGTACATCTGGTGGTAAAGCATGCAGTACATGAAGCATATGAGTAACCCAAATAATTTATGCAACAACATTAGTCATAGCATGATATTTTGACTCGTAATTGGATCGAGAGACAATGGGTTGCTTCTTAACACTCCATGAGACAATATTTCTACAAAAAATGGAATAACCCTAGGTGGATCTTTTGGTTTCTATGCAACGATCCTAGTTTGCATTAGAGTATCATAGTAATGAAAAGGACTTAGGATACTTAAAATGCAAACCATAAGAAATAGTGCCTTTGACATATCTCAGAATTCGTTTAACTGCTTGAAAGTGATCACTAATGGGAGCATGAAGAAATTGGCTAACTTGGTTAACTGCATGGGACAGATATGGGCGAGTAATTGTTAGATATTGAATGTAAGAACCTGAAATTTAGAGAAAGTTGACTTTAGTCAAATATTGACCAAAATGGCAAAATGGTCAATTATGAGAAAAGATGAGATTATAAAGTTATGACTTCATGAAAATGGCCAAGAAGAGTTTAACTTCACTTAGAAGATGTTATATGAGTTCGTTCAAGAGAAGGAATGCATGAGAAGATGCATTTTTGGTCAAAAGGGTAAAATGGGGATTTTATGCTTTTTAGGCCAACTTTGTGACTTAATAGATTAAGACCCGTTTTAAGTCGGTGAGAAGCGACTTAACAGAGTTGTAGAGTATTTTCCTATATTCCTGTGGATATAAGGATCATAGAAAACGGGTAAGAAACGAAGAAGATATGCGCGTTAGAAGTTGGGACAAAAATGTCTCAAAGCTGGAATGGAATCATCAATGCACCTTGTTGATCTCCAGGTGCTGTGGCACGACAACATGTTCTCCACGGCGCGGTGGCGTAAAGTAGACTGCCGTTGACCATGATTCAATTGGTTACCGCAGCGCTGTAAATAGACCACCAAGACGCGGTGTTGCAATGTGACAACTGGAAAAATTCCGTCAACAAACATCACTAGAGATTAATATCGACAAATAATAACAATAGAGTTTTCATATTTCGGAAAAATATGATCATATTTGCTATAATTTATAAAGAAAAAAGTTAATAGGGTCGAAAATGAGTGACCAAAAAGTTATATCGCCATTAATAATGGTTGGTGTATTTGGAAAGTACACTACAACGTGATCCTAAGGAAATAAACTTTGTAAAAATATGACTCCGATCGGAGGAGTTATGATTTTATAAAAAATAAAAATCAACCGTGTTATTAACGTAATCAACATTAAAATAGTATAAAGAAATCGGTTGAGTTTTGACTAACGTCATTAAAAGGAAAATTGTTGTACTCCAAGAGATAAGAACTTAGAAAAGAAAAAGGTCAATAACAGAGTTCATATAAAGAAGATACGATTTTTGGAAAAATATAAAGACAAAACTGCAAAATTGGTCCATGTGGTATGCATTTTTTGGGGGTTTTAGTCCAAACCACGACTTTTTTGGCTTCGTGGTCCTTTTGAGCTAGTTTCGTTGCGGATTTGGTCCCTCAGTAAACTGAAATGACTATAATACCCTTGGGGTATTTATTTTCTATTTTTCTTTCATTTTTTTAAAGTTTAATAATGTTTTATTCAATTTAATAATTAAAAAATAAAAGCTCTCTCTCTCTCTCTCTCTCTCTCTCTCTACATGGGTTAAAATCAGGACAACAAAATTGCTGGAGAAATACCAAGTTGGATCTGGGAGGTTGGAAATGGAGGCTTTTCGTATCTGAACCTTCTTCCGCTTTTTCCCCTCAACCTGTATTCCAATCGCCTCACTAGGGTGATTCCGGTTCCACCACAAGTTGTTGCCTTCATTGATTTCTCCAACAATCTTTTCAATTCTTCACTTCCTTAAAGCATTGGGGTAAACCTCATTTATATCTTTTTCTTTTCAGTCTCTAACAATTTACTCACTGGGGAATCTTGGGGTACTAAACCTGCTAATTGTAAGCAATGAAGATCTATATTAGATGCAAGCAAAAAACAAAATCAGATGAAGATCATCGCCTCCTTCCTAGATTTATTTGCCAAGGGCTTTTCAGATGGTAACTCAAGAATCGAAAGCCTAAATTTGAATCAAAACTGAAATTGTGCGTGTTTGTGTGTATTAATTCCCTCAAATGGAATCAGATAGTGTGTTTCTGTTTTTGTTTGTGTTTTCTCATTTCCGAAATTGATTTATGTGTGTGTTTTTCTTTTTGAAGAGTGTGTGTTCTCATTTTTGGAAATCAATTTTTTTGTGGGTGTTCATCCCCCATAAACTGATTTGTATGTAGGTGTTCTTGAATGGCATGTGTGGTATTGTGAGTTGGATTCCCGTCCGACAGTACACAACGAGAGTAAAAAGGGAAAGCAGTTGGTGTAGTGGGGTGGTGAGCTGCCCCCGGCGGCTTTGCTACCTTCGTTTTTGGAGTCCGGCTCGGATTGACGAGAAGGAAGGGGAACAACAACAACGATGGATGGTGGCCGGAAAAACAGCTCCACCTCCGGTGGGGAGTTCTTAATCGTAAATAGAGGGGGAGAGAGAGGTGGGCCCTTTCATTTTTGTTAATAATTAAAATGAATAAATAATTATTAAATTAAAAAAATGAATTTAAAAATGGAAAATAAATACCCCAAGGGCATTGCAGTCATTTCACTATTCAGAGGGACCAAAAACGTAACGAAACTAGCTCAAAAGGACCATCAATCCAAAAAATTCGTGGTTTGGACTAAAACCCCAAAAAAATGCATACTACAGTGACTATTTTTGCAATTTTGTCAGATATAAAATACGAGTTTAAAATAAAAGTTAAAATTTGACAATGCAACCTTAAGAAATGTTGTAGTATTAGTAGAGAGCTACAAAAGGATATAAAGAGGGTAAGAAACAAGATTCATATAAGGATGATGTGAATTTTTATAGAAAATTTAATGTTGCACGCCAAGTGCACGTCATGTTTGTCACGCACGTATGACACTCGGATTCGTCGAGATTGGAGAGACGTGGACCACCAGAAGTGTGACATGTGGCAAGCCTTGGATGGAGCCACGAGTCGAGTGCACAAAGCAGATGAAGTGTGTCGCGTGCATATGCACTATAAATAGAGGTGCTCACTTCCTGAATTCTTCACACCCAAAATCTCTCTCTTTCTCTTGATCTATCTCGAAAATCCTCTCAATGGCATGAAGCTTCGGGTACAATAGCAAGGAAATACCCGATCTCACTACTAAGGTGAGTAGACGACCCCATTTTATTATTTTCAAAGTTTTAAGGGGGAATACATGCTTATCAAACTGTTTTATCAATATATATATATATATATATATATATATATATATATATATATATATATATATATACATATATATATATATATATAAAGCATGAAAACCTTAAGATAGTGTACCTATAGATAACTACATATATATATATATATATATATATATATATATATATATATATATACAGTAGTTATAAAGCATGAAAACCTTAAGATAGTGTACCTATAGATACTCTACCTAGTTGTAAGCTATGATATTATGCCTAAAAGTTATGATGTCCGATAGTTTAGGAAAAGATTTTACCTAGATGTTATACTAGCCAATTTCCTAAGACAATATAGTACCTAGAAGTAATGTTGGTCAATTATATGGATATGCATTGTACTTAGTTGTTACTCTGTCAAAATATCTTGTTTTCAAATCAATCATAATTACGATATATATATATATATATATATATATATATATATATATACACACACACACACACAAAGATAATTATGAGATATATAAATTACAATTATCAAATATAAAGTAAAAGAACTATATTGTGATAATTATAGGAGTTATTAAGTAAAAGAGTTAAAGAAAAGATAAAATACCTAAAGTTAATGTGTTAGTGAGCTTTTATTATTCATCCTTAGTCTGATTAAATTCAGCTTCCCCGAACTTATAAGCATTAATCTTGCGAGATCCAGAAAGATATGTATAGATCTAAACGTGGTTGATTCGACATCCGAGGAAGCGTCGTGCGGGGGAAATTATTAGTCCACATCGTCAATTATGGGGTCTCATTGTAATACAAATCGACAACCTTAAGGAATCAACTACCTAGAGGACACCTTCGAGTAGTTAATATAATAACTTAGAATTAATAAAATATCCTAAAATATATTATAATAAATTAGGTTTAGTAAAATATCCTAGGAAGCATTTGAGTTAGGATTAATAAAATATCATGAAATATATTATAAGTTAGGATTGATAAAATATCCTAAGGTATAATAAACTAGGATCAGTAAAGTATCCTATAAAGTATCTTAAGTTAGGATCAGTAAAATAAAAATAGTAAGATAGGATTAGTAGAATATTCTAAAGAATAAAATATAGTATTCAGAAAATTTATAAGTTTCAAGATACAAAGAACTTTGGAAGTTACAATATAGTAAAACCTAGGAAACAAGGAAATTTAAGAAAGATGACCATAGTCATTGTAAAAATTCCTAAAAGTTTTCAAAAAAGTTTATTAAATATTTATTTAAAACCTATGAACTTACCAACATCAAGTTGACTTTTACGGTTTGGGCCACATTTGGACTAGAGGAGTTTTGGGCCTTATTAGGCCATTAACCTTATGACCTTGGGCTATTTCTAGGCTTTGGGTCTTCTTGAAATTAGGCCCATGAGAGGTTTTGGGCCCATTTAGGAAGTTGGGCCATATTGGGCTTTTGGATTGGGCCTCGGATTTTGGGCCGAGTAAGGAAAGGGTAAAATGGACTTTTACCTAAGTGTTGGACAATCAAACTAGGATTTAAGCTTTGGGATGTGGACCAATTATTAATTGGATATTTTTTGATTGGTTAGCGCAAGGATGTTCCGGATCAGCAGTCCGAGCTTTTATTTGAGATATTCAGCAGCTTGAGGTAAGTTTCCTCACTGTGCTTGGCGGGTCTAAGGCACCAATGTCGGCTCATGGTTTTTTATGATTAGGATGCTGGTTGTCTACATGAATCTTGCATGTATGTTATCTGATATGTATATCGGGTGGGGCCCGATGCCAGGTGGGAACTGATGAGTATATTGTATGTTAATTATATTTGTGATTCTTGCATGTGTTATGTGTTTATATGTAACCGGGCGGGGCCCGATGCTAGTCAAGATGAATGTGATGAGGCGGGGCCCATTATATGTTTGATAGGTATGGTATGTGGTGTTTTGGGGAACTCACTAAGCTTCGTGATTACGATTTTCAGTTTATGTTTCATGTACTTCCGGATCAAAGGAGAAGAGCTCGGGGTGATCACATCGCACACAACATATATTTCTGCATTATATTTGACTCTGATGTATTTGGATGTTTTGGTCATACTCTGATTCTATTATGGTTTTATGAACTTGTTTATGAATGATGGTTTTATTATAAATAAAAATAAATTTTTGGTCTTAATTTTTGGGGCGTTACAATAAAATAAATTTAAATAAGAGTTGGCAATGAGCCGACCTGGGTTGGGTTCGAGTTCAACCCATTTATTAATTGGGTTTAATATTTCAACCCAACCCAACCTTTTTATTTAAATTGATGAATATTTCCAACCCAACTCAAGCTTTCAAATAAATGGTTTGTCACCGGATTGACCCGTTTATATAATTCTCAACCCAACCTATTAAACAAATGGGTTAAACCTGGGTTAACACATTTAAAATAAAAAGGTAAATAAATTAACTAAATATTACACCATTTAAATTAGTTTCAAACTTAAATAAACTTTCAATGTATAATAAAAGCACAATCCCAATTCACAAACACAAATAAATTGTTCAAATAACATTAAAGATATGTAATTTCGAAGTGATTTTGAAAAGTGACTAGTGTTGTTGGCGCAAAGAAAAAAGATAAGAATTAAGATTGCATTTATAAAAAAATAGCAATACAACATTGTAATTTATAAATTAATACTTAGATTAATATATGGTAATATTTATGTAACATATACGTTCAGTTATCGTGTTTTGTAAAGCTTATTAGCTTAAAATGAATAATATTATATGTTTTTGAGCAATGAGTTCTAACAAGATAGTTTTATGAAGAATTGAAGTAAAACTATGTTTAGAATCATTTGGAAAGTATTGGAAGTCTTATGAGATTCCAATCAAAAGTCAAATATTGAAATTAACGAAAATATAAAGTTGGAAATAAATAAAAATAATGTTATTAAAATATGTATATTATCTTGTTATAAAAATTTAGGCGAAAACCTCATCGAAATCCGAGTTATAACGAAAAAGTTATGACCAATCGAAGATCCGCGACAAAACCGGCAAACACTATTTAGCGTAAAAAGTGAGTTTTCAATAAACTATTTTTTAGCTTTAGTGATCTAAACGAAAGTCGTAGTATTCGTTAAACCGGGAATTTTCATAAAAAGAACGTCCAAATCTGACTTCGTATGAGGAAGTTATGATTTTTCTAAGTTTCGGAATAGCAGTAGACAGCTAAAAACTCGAAATAAAGATCGAGTGATTTTTAGTTGACGCAACTTAAACAAGAATCGAAGGTCTCGTCAATAGTAGTACAACGGTAAAAAGACAGACGAAAACGGACATCGGATGAAGAAGTTATGAATTTTCAACGGACTTTTCATGTCCCGGCCTGTTAAAAATATAATAATAAAAATAAAGTCAAAACTAGCTGACGGAGTCTAAACGAAAGTTGTAGAGCATAATTTCACCTACGCGTGCATATAAAGAACGTAAAAACGGAGCTCGTATGCGAAAGTTATGGATTTTTGAAGTTTGGGACACAAAAACCGAGAAAATCACAAAATCCGAGGAATTTCCACGACACCCTCGCATGTGAGCTTGCCTCGTGTCCGATACCGGTGAGTCATCCTAAGACGTGGCGCGTCCGAAGGCTCCGGTTCCGACACGTGTCTCGCCTCGCATCCGACGCCTGTCCCTCGCATCTGTTGTCGCGTGTCTTCTTCTCGTCCGTAGATCCTAACCTTCGCACCCTATATAAAGGGGGTGCGAACTCTCCCGGCTAATGTTAGAATTTTGCACATTTTTCACCCCTAAGCCCTATTTTAAGCCACTTTTAATCCCCCGAAACCCCGGGATCATTCCCAACACCCGAAATACGTTCCGAAGTGCCCGAAGACCCCGAGAAATTTATCTTTTCGGTTTGAAGCTCAACACTCGCAAGGCCCGATTTTCAATAAAGCTCCCGGTTTTCATCAAAGAAAGTTAATTATAGAAACGAAGTGCTGCCCAAATTACTATTTTAACCTCCGGTTATTTCACTGTGAGTTCAATATATAGGAACAATTGTATGTTATGTGTTATATGTGCTATGTGCTTTTCCATGTTATTTTCCCGTGTTATTATTCCGTGCTATTTTGATAGCAAAGTTGTACCTTTGGCCATGTGATCAGTGAAAGAACTTATATTCACAGTGGTATTGGTATGTAGCCTCTGGCCGTGTAGAGCGTGTCTCGTAAGAGAATGTCTTCTACCACTATGGCATTGGCAGAAGGTTAGATAGGGCTGAAAGCCTGAAATCTACCAAAATGTTTAATCAGAAATTTTATGTCTTCTGTGCCATTTGGGCCGAAGCTTTATTGATGTATATCAAGTATGGAAATTGTTATGTCTCATTGATTGTAAATCTTTGAATCAAATCATTGATTGATATGGAAAGCTTGTCACATGATTCACATATGCCTTTGTTTTTCTTTGTTCCTCTTTGCTTCTGTCATATTGGTATATATATGGCCTAACGTTATCTTGTATGTATTTTTGAACTCACTAAGTGTCACCGCTTATCCCTCTCAGTGTTTAACTATTGCAGGTAATAAGGATCCAGTATAGATACATATTGTTGGAAGATTTAGAATAGTTAATAATATTACTTTTGTTTTTAGTGATCGTGTATATATAAAAATTATAATTTCTTGGGTAGTTATGTAATATACTAAAACTTAGTCGGTTTGTATCCAGTCTTTTGTAATTAAACTATCAATGTAAAATATTGTTTATAAATATGCATGTAGCAAGTTTTGGAGTATTATGATGTAGTTTTAGAGAGGGGTTCTCTCAATCATGGTATCAGAGCAGTAGTTTAAGTGAACTAAATACCACGGGTTGGTACTTTGACTTAAACCGTCGGAAGTTCAATATATGAACGGATTCATTAGGAGTATATGGATACAAACCATAAGAAAGAATTAAGTGGAATATTAGATAATGATAAATCTTAATATTTTAAAGTATTAAGCTACTTCAAAAATTTTAGAGCATTAGTTTAAGCGAACTAGGAATGGTAAGGATTTCTAGGCTTAAACTTGAATTGCTAAGTAATGATGATACGATGTGTGCCTAGTATACTTTAGGTTGAATACCTCACTTGTTATAGTGTGCACTAGCATACTTTAAGGGAGATGCCTTATATGCTATTATGTGCTAAAAGATAAATAATATACCCGAAAGCACGAGCACGACTTAGAGATACGTGGTGTCACTCTTTCGAAGCATCCACGTGTCAGTAGAACTGTTTATGTTTCTTCTATTCCATCAACATGAAACTTTTCAAAGTGATAAGAAGACTTACGATAGTTGACATCGATAACTTCATAAATAAACGGTTGATGGATATCGTAAAATAAAGCCTATCAAGTGATACCGTAAATAGTATATTAATACCTATAGAGTGGTATTGTACATTCCTGCTATGTTTGACGAAATAATAACACCTTTGAAGGGGGGAGCTGTGTGTTCAAAGTACATTCGGACAAGATGAATGTTTTGGTGTAATCCATGAAGTTGTTCCACCGTTGACCAGATTGAAGCAGTGATTGCTTACAGAGTTAGAAGAACTGAAGATGGTGATAAATACTTCGAAAATATTGAAATTGATGTTGTGCAAGATTTAGAAGAATTCAATGAAGATCAAAGGAAAGGCTAACAAAGTTTTCAGACTCAATAGGCCAAGACCTTGCCTAACATTGTGATATAGTATGCAGTTCGAGTAGTATGGTAAGAACTGATGTGTAACCCTATACAAGATGCTCAGACTTGGTATTTAATAATACTAAGTAACAATTGACTTCTATCACATTTTTATGAAAGTTCCATAGTGTGTTAAGCCGACTTTAACATACATGATTAGGATGGTTGTGAAAGGTTGAATGACGTACTGGTTAGAGTAAGGTAGAGTACATAGTTGAAGAAGATATACACTCATAGTGTTGTATGAGAAGAGATGTTGTTGTTAGGAATGACAGAGAACCAAGTCAAAGCTAGTAGAACATGCTGAGATACAGTTAAAATGCAGACTTCCTAGGATAGATTCCTATGAAGTAGACTTAAAAGATACACCCATAAGGGGAAAATTTTCCCATATAAAGGAATGACGATGTCATGAAAGGATAATGAAATGAATAAATGTGCATGGTGATTTACACGAGTTAGAAAATGATGCAGATAGTTAGAGACCGTTTGTCTCCACACTACTAGGGTAAATTCTGGTATAATGTGTAGACACTACCCGAGAAAGAATTTATATAAAGAATTTGGAAGTAAAATTCCTATCAACCTAGGAAAAGTATTAGGATATGCTAGATCGAACATATACGTAAAAAGGATTCTAGAAGGCGAGTATAAGAAATCCAAGATACGTTTGATAGAAATGCGAAATCCCTAGTTGAGTCTAGGAGAAATTGTTTTATGAGCTTGTTTGAACACACTTAGGTGTGATAAGTTGCCTTGTGAAAACTTTTGTATGGTGACTTGGGAATTGCGAGACAATACTTGGGACGAGTATGAGTATGTGTGAATAGTAGTAGAGGCCTATACTACTGGAAGCACAGGACTCACACTTGGATCAGGGAAAGTCACAAGGTTACCAAGAAGCTAGAAATCGATTACGTTTTTGTTCGAGTATGTCATTACCTTTGTTTCGGTGATGACTAAGAAGATGATTTTCATTCAGACCTTAGTGGTCATAAAGAATTGAGTCCGATTAATATAAATCTGCGAAGTGAATTGATTGGTTCAGAGAACCATGTCTTGTGTAGCGATAAAACTTCAGTCGAAAGATTGAAGAAGGATATGGTCGAGGTAGTCAATAAAAGTATAACAGCCTTCATTAAAGGATTAAGTAATCATTAATTAGAAATGCTACCTACTATAAAAAGATTATATCACATTAAAATATGAAGGAAGATTTCTTCCGTGATACTATTAGACTAATAGAAATAAGGGTATGGATCGTTGTGTGACTTTTGCGTTATAAAATCAAAAGTCATTAGAATATGACAATTCGAGATGTTGTTATAGAAAAAGTGAAGACCTTATCTTGGGTTGAGTCTATAAACCAAATTTAAGAAGAAACAAGAGTGTGCAATGAGAAGAGAGTGCAAGTTTGAGCACCACCATCAATTAAGAAGTCCAAGAGTTTGTTTAACAAGTCAAAGCGGAGCACCAGAAGCCATACGGAATTCCAGAAACTCCAATGAAGAATGTAACATACACGTTTTGAGATCATGTTTTATATAAATAATATTATGAAATATTATGTGATATTGAGTATTGAGTTCTAACAGATAGTTTTTACTAGAAATAAGGTAAAACTATGTTTAGAATCACTCATAAATTATTGGAAGTCTTATGAGATTCTAATTAAAAGCTAAATAGTGAAATTTAGCGAAAATATAAAACTTGAAATAAGTAAAATTTTATTGTTGAAAGTTGTAGATAATCTCGTTAGAAACATATAGGCGAAAACCACATCGAAATCCGAGTTATAACGAAGAAGTTATGATCAATCGAATATCCGCGATAAAACCGACACGGTGCCGAATGACGTAAAAAGTGAGTTTTCGATAAACTACTTTTTAGCCTTAGTGATCTAAATGAAAGTCGTAGTATTCGTTAAACCGAGAAATTCGATAAAAAGAACGCCAAAATCTGACTTCGTATGAGGAAATTATGATTTTTACAAGTTTCAGCTTAGCAGTAGACAGCTAAAAACTTGAATTTTAGATCGAGTGATTTTTAGCCGACACAACCTAAACGAGAATCGAAGGTCTCGTCATTAGTAGTACAACGGTAAAAAGTCTGACGAAAACGGACGTCGGATGAAGAAGTTATGAATTTTTAACGGATTTTCCAGTCCTGGTCTGTTAAAAATAATAATATAAAAATAAAGTCAAAATTTTCCGACGAAGTATAAACGAAAGTTGTAGAGCATAACTTTCTCTACGCGTGCATATAAAGAACGTAAAAAACGGAGCTTGTATGAGAAAGTTATGGATTTTACAAGATTTGGCACAATTTTCGAGAAAAATAGCATGAATAGTGCTCCCACGTCATCCCTCGCATGCAGCCTCCACGTGTCACCTCCTGATAGGACCGAGGTTCGCTGTGTCGCCTTCTGATTGGACCAAGTCCGCGGTCCACTAAGCCCCGGACAACTTCGCAGGGGACACCCCGCGGAGACTCCTCGGACCCTCGTGTCCCCCTCCCATTGGACCGAAGCAGCCGACCCGATCCGAAGCCAGAAGCCGCATCATCCAACCAATGCGAAGCAAGCACCTGTCCGTCCGAGCCTCGCCCTGCTGCCACCTGGTCCGAACCTCGCAGCCGCGTGCCCTCACCCCTTCGCTTCGGATCTGAGGCTCGCACCTATATAAGGGGTGCGAGACCTCCCGGTTAAGAGTTTGAATTTTGGTCTTTTTCACCCCTTTTCAACATTTTCTTGCATTCCGACTTCCCCCGAAGCCCCGGTACTTATTCCAAAGCCTGAAACGCGCCCCGAGATTCCCGAGGAGTCCGAAAAATTTATCTTTTCGGTTTCGAAGCTCTACCTTCGCAGAGCCCGGTTTTCAAGAAAACTCCCGGTTTTCAACGAAGAAAGTCATATTTAGAGCCGAAGTGCTGCCCGAATTACTATTTTGACCCCCGGTTATTTCTCGGTGAGTTTAATATATAGGAACAATTGTATGTTATGTGTTATATGTGCTATGTGCTTTTCCATGTTATCATCTCGAGTTGTTGTATCTGCTATTTTATAGCAAGGTTGTACCTCTGACTTGAAGTGTATGACATAAGCATCACTTGGGTATTGGTATGAACCGTTGACCATGAAGTGTATGAAATAGGCATCACTTTGGCTTCGGTAGTATGCTAAGATAAGGCTGAAAGCCTAAATATTCTAGCAAAATGATATTCTTGAGTATTTACTGTGCCATTTGTGCTGAAACTTTATTGATTTTATATCAAGTATGGAATTTGTTATGTCTCATTGATTAATATGGAAAGCTTTTTTCATTATGCCTTTGTTGTTCCTTGTTCCTCTTTGCTTCTGGCATATTACAGTATATATATGGCATAACGTTATATTGTATCTATTATTGAACTCACTAAGCGCCACCGCTTACCCCTCTCAATGTTTAACTAATTTGCAGGAGATAAGCATCCAGTATAGTTATATACTGGTAGCAGATTTATGAATAGTTTGAAACTACTGTATTGATAGAAGATTTTCGAATAGTTTGAAACTATTGTATTTTGCACTCCCATATGTATAAATCTATAGAATCCTGGGAAGTTATGTAATATATAACACTATGAGATAGTGGGTTTGTATCCAGTAGTTTGTAACCGTTTTATCAATATAAAATATTGTTTTATGAATATGCATGTAGCATGTTTTGGAATAACAATTGTCAAATATGAAAGTTTAGGTCTTTCAGAAATATGAAAGTATAGAAAGGGGTTCTTTCGATCATGGTATCAGAGCAGTGGTTTAAGTGAACTAAATTCCACGGATTGGTATTTAGACTTAAACTATTGGTAGTTCAATATATGAACTTAATCATTGTAAGTATAGGGATACAAACCATAGGAAATATATATATAAAAGTATTAGGTAATAGTAAACCCTAATATTCTAAAATACAATATTACTCCCTATTGCAGAGCAATGGCTGAACAGGTTAGTAGCCATACCCCCGAGGTTAGTGAAGGTCCTCAACCTGAGGAAGTGAATACTCCAGTATCTCCTCGTGAGGAGCGACTCTTGGGTAAACTTACCGGTGTTATTCGACAGACTCTCGAAGAACACAAAAAGAGTGGTGATAAAGGAAAAGAGAAAGCCACTGGAGAATCTTCGAGAGGAGAGGTGAAGCGTCCCTCGTTTAAAGATTTCAAGAGTAGCGGTGCTACAGAGTTTTCTGGTGTTCTTAATCCAATTGTTGTTCTTACTTGGATCCAGAACACAGAAAAAGTGTTTCGTATTTCTCATGTAGATGCTGAAGACAAGGCTAACTATACTTCCGCAATGCTCATCGGAGAAGCCTTGGTCTGGTGGGAAGCAACCTATGAAGCTCTCAGCAAGTTTGACCAGGAGAATTTATCCTGGGAAATGTTCAAAACTCGTGTGCTAGAGAAGTACTGTCCTCTAGACATGAGGAGGAGGTTGGAGAAAGAATTCCTCGAGCTTAAACAGGGAGGAATGACTGTGAATGAGTATGAAACTCAGTTTAATCAAAGAGCAAGGTTTGCTACAAAGTATATCCCAACTGAAGACGAGAAAATTCAGTTGTTCATGGAGGGAATACGGCACGAAATCCACGATTTCGTTTCCAATCGGGAGGTTCTATCATTCGATAAAGCCGTTGAGTATGCTCGAAGGCGTGAGCATGACTTAGAACTACGTGGTGCCACTCTTACTGTTCCGAAGCATCCGCGTACTGAAAGGACTGCTCCTGCTTCCCCAATTCCACCAACTCAATCCGTTCGATCTGAACCTAGCAAGCAAGTAAAATCTCAGAGTGATTTTCGTGGTCGCGGCAGGTCACAATCTTTTTCTCTTCAGTCGCCAGCTTGTCGAAATTGTGGAAAGAATCATCTGGGCGAATGCAGACTAGAGGAAAGAACTGTGGTCTGTTTTGGATGTGGAGAAGTAGGACACAAGAGGCCCATGTGTCCAATGAAAGGTGTTACATGCTTTGCATGTGGTGTTACTGGCCACAGGAAGCGTTTTTGCCCCACTCTTACTAGTCAGATAACGGGAAGTCAAGCTTCCGTTCAACAACCGGCGAAAAGTCAAGCTCCTGTTCAACAATCAAGGGGTACTCCAACTAAAAAGGAGGAGGTTCCAAAAGCTAAGGGTCGTGCATTCCAGATCACCACAGAAGTGGCACGCGAGGACCCGAATGTTGTGACGGGTACATTTCTTGTTAACTCTACACCTGCTCACATCTTATTTGATTCTGGTGCCTCAGATTCTTTTGTGTCTTATGAATTTGCGCATTCTTTTCAAATTGCTTGCTATGCACTCGCGCAGCCCTTTCACATAGAGACTGCTGGAAGTATATCATTACTTGCCGATAAAGTCTATAGGAATTGTGTTATAGAAATTGAAGGCTACATTTTTCTTGCTAATCTAATTCCTATCTCCTTGCCCAACTTTGACATTATTCTCGGCATGGATTGGTTGTCGAAGAACCACACAGACCTTTTGTGTTATGAAAAGATAGTACGTATTCCCATTGAAGGGGAGAATCCTATCTATGTCTATGGTGAACAAGGAACCTTAAAAATAATATCTTTCCTTAAAGCCCGTAAATTCATATCGAAAGGGTGTTCTATCTATCTGGCCTACACAGTCGATGTCTCAAAAGAAGATAAGAAAACGGTGAATGATGTTCCCATTGCTAAGGAATATCCAGATGTTTTTCCCGAAGAATTGCCTGGACTTCCTCCGGACAGGCAAGTAGAATTCCGAATTGACCTTGTGCCTGGTGCTGCTCCGATTGCTAAGACTCCTTATCGTCTTGCGCCAGCTGAGATGAAAGAAATGATGATCCAACTGCAGGAATTACTTGACAAAGGCTTTATCCGACCAAGTACCTCTCCCTGGGGTGCTCCGGTATTGTTTGTCAAGAAGAAGGACGGATCGATGCGGATGTGCATTGATTATCGTGAGCTGAATAAGGTGACTATCAAGAACAAATATCCACTACCTCGCATCGACGATTTGTTCGATCAACTTCAGGGTGTTAGCTATTTCTCAAAGATTGATCTAAGATCTGGCTATCATCAGTTGAAAGTTCACGATCAGGATGTACCGAAGACTGCTTTTCGTACTCGATATGGGCATTACGAATTCCTTGTTATGCCGTTTGGTTTAACGAATGCTCCTGCTGTATTCATGGATATGATGAATCGGGTATGCCGCCCAATGTTCGATAAATCTGTCATCATATTCATTGACGATATTCTAATCTATTCCAAGTCTGAAGCTGATCATGCCATTCATATTTGTGCGGTATTAGAACTTCTTCGAAAGGAGAAACTTTATGCTAAATTCTCGAAATGTGAATTTTGGCTTCGCCAAGTTCAATTTCTCGGCCATGTTATTTCTGGTGACGGTGTATCCGTAGATCCTACTAAAATTGAAGCTATTCAAAATTGGGAAGTGCCTCGTAATGCTTCCGAAATGCGTAGTTTCTTGGGTCTCGCGGGATATTACCGGAGATTTATTAAGGATTTTTCTCGTATAGCCGTACCTCTCACGAGTCTTACACGAAAGGAAGTGAAGTTCGAATGGGGTGAAGCCTAAGAAAAAGCTTTCTCGACTCTAAAAGATCTTTTGACCCATGCTCCAATCTTATAACTTCCAGAAGGTGATGATGATTTCTCTGTATATAGCGATGCTTCAAGATTAGGACTCGGTTGTGTGTTGATGCAACGTGGTAAAGTGATAGCCTATGCCTCAAGACAACTGAAAGATTATGAAAAGAATTATCCCACTCATGATCTCGAACTCGCTGCAGTGGTATTTGCCCTAAAACTTTGGAGACATTACCTCTTTGGTATAAAATGTCAATTGTATACCGACCACAAGAGTCTCAAGTATATATTCAGTCAACAAACTCTGAATATGAGACAACAACGAGCCATGGAGCTGATCAAAGACTATGACTGTGAAATCCTATATCATCCTGGAAAGGCTAATGTAGTTGTCGATGCACTTAGCAGAAAGGTTTATCGTAATAGTATGTGTTATGCTATTACTCACACCACAGTAAAGTTCACTATTCTAGATGAACTAGAGAAATGGCAAGTAGAAGCCCTAAAGCCAGAAAATGTGAAGAAAGAAGGAATGGTACATTACACCGATGTTTTACTTGATGATCCACGAGGATTGAAGGTATTCAAGAATCGGCTATGGATTCCGAAGATGGGTGAATTAAGAAAGAAGATTTTAGATGAAGCCCATAAGTCTAAACTGTCAATACATCCTGGTACAAGTAAAATGTACTATGATGTAAGAGCTGATTATTGGCGGCCTGGATTAAAGAGAGACATTGGAAGATATGTACAGGAATGCTTAGTATGTTTACAAGTCAAAACAGAGCACCAAAAGCCTTACGGAACCCCAGAAAGCCTTAGTGTACCTGTATGGAAATGGGAAGAACTGTCCATGGATTTTATTACCAAATTGCCAAAGACTGCTAGACAGCATGATAACATTTGGGTAATCGTCGACCGCCTGACTAAAAGCGCTCATTTTCTTGCCATGCGTGAAACGGCTCCAATGGAGAAATACGCACAAATATACTTGGATGAAATTGTTGCAAGACATGGTGTGCCACTAAAGATCGTTTCCGATCGTGATACTCGCTTCACTTCTCACTTTTGGGCGAGTATGCAACGTGAATTGGGATCTCGAGTTGCTCTCAGCACAACCTATCATCCCCAGACAGATCGGCAGACAGAGAGAACAATCCAAACTGTAGAAGATATGCTTCGTGCATGTGTCTTGGAGTTCGGTGGTAACTGGGATAAATACTTACCTCTTGTCGAATTCTCGTATAATAACAGTTACCACGCTTCAATTAAAATGCCACCATATGAGGCATTATATGGTCGCAAGTGTCGTACTCCATTATGTTGGCGTGAAATAGGACAGAAAATCCTTAGAGGCCCTGAAATGATTCAAGACACCACCGACAAGATTCAAATTGTACGAGAAAGAATGAAAGCCGCCCAGGATCGACAAAAGTCCTATACGGAAAAAAGGAGGCGACCAATAGAATTCCAGGAGGGGGATTTTGTAATGTTGAAGGTATCCCCATCGAAAGGTCTTATGCGATTTGGAAAGAAAGGAAAACTAAGTCCTAGATTTGTTGGTCCTTTCAAAATCCTCCATAGGATTGGTAAACAAGCATACCGCTTGGAATTGCCTGAAGATTTGGCAGGTATTCATGATGTATTCCATGTGAGTTATCTGCGCAAATGCTTGAGCATCTATGATGAGGCAGTTCCATTATCCGAGGTGAAACTGGATAATAAGTTAACTTATGTAGAAGAGCCTGAAGAGATCGTAAACGAAAGAACGACTAAGCTGCGTAATAAAGAAGTAGAGTTGGTGCTTGTCAAGTGGAAACACCATCGAGGCCCGAACTATACTTGGGAAAATAAGAATGAGATAAGAGCGAAATACCCCCATTTATTTTAATCTATGTAATTTTGGGGACGAAATTCTCAAAAGGAGGAGGTATTTGTAACATACATGTTTTGAGATCGTGTTTTATATAAATAATATTATGAAATATTATGTGATATTGAGTATTGAGTTCTAACAGATAGTTTTTACTAGAAATAAGGTAAAACTATGTTTAGAATCACTCATAAATTATTGGAAGTCTTATGAGATTCCAATTAAAAGCTAAATAGTGAAAGTTAGTGAAAATATAAAACTTGAAATAAGTAAAATTTTATTGTTGAAAGTTGTAGATAATCTCGTTAGAAACATATAGGCGAAAACCGCATCGAAATCCGAGTTATAACGAAGAAGTTATGATCAATCGAATATCCGCGATAAAACCGACACGGTGCCGAATGACGTAAAAAGTGAGTTTTCGATAAACTACTTTTTAGCCTTAGTGATCTAAATGAAAGTCGTAGTATTCGTTAAACCGAGAAATTCGATAAAAAGAACGCCAAAATCTGACTTCGTATGAGGAAATTATGATTTTTACAAGTTTCAGCTTAGCAGTAGACAGCTAAAAACTCGAATTTTAGATCGAGTGATTTTTAGCCGACACAACCTAAACGAGAATCGAAGGTCTCGTCATTAGTAGTACAACGGTAAAAAGTCTGACGAAAACGGACGTCGGATGAAGAAGTTATGAATTTTTAACGGATTTTCCAGTCCCGGTCTGTTAAAAATAATAATATAAAAATAAAGTCAAAATTTTCCGACGAAGTCTAAACGAAAGTTGTAGAGCATAATTTTCTCTACGCGTGCATATAAAGAACGTAAAAAACGGAGCTCGTATGAGAAAGTTATGGATTTTACAAGATTTGGCACAATTTTCGAGAAAAATCGCATGAATAGTGCTGCCACGTCATCCCTCGCATGCAGCCTCCACGTGTCACCTCCTGATAGGACCGAGGTTCGCTGTGTCACCTTCTGATTGGACCAAGTCCGCGGTCCACTAAGCCCCGGACACCTTCGCAGGAGACACCCCGCGGAGACTCCTCGGACCCTCGTGTCCCCCTCCCATTGGACCGAAGCAGCCGACCCGATCCGAAGCCAGAAGCCGCATCATCCAACCAATGCGAAGCAAGCACCTGTCCGTCCGAGCCTCGCCCTGCTGCCACCTGGTCCGAACCTTGCAGCCGCGTGCCCTCACCCCCTCGCTTCAGATCCGAGGCTCGCACCTATATAAGGGGTGCGAGACCTCCCGATTAAGAGTTTGAATTTTGGTCTTTTTCACCCCTTTTCAACATTTTCTTGCAATCCGACTTCCCCCGAAGCCCCGGTACTTATTCCAAAGCCCGAAACGCTCCCCGAGATTCCGGAGGAGTCCGAAAAATTTATCTTTTCGGTTTCGAAGCTCTACCTTCGCAGAGCCCGGTTTTCAAGAAAACTCCCGGTTTTCAACGAAGAAAGTCATATTTAGAGCCGAAGTGCTGCCCGAATTACTATTTTGACCCCGGTTATTTCTCGGTGAGTTTAATATATAGGAACAATTGTATGTTATGTGTTATATGTGCTATGTGCTTTTCCATGTTATTATCTCGAGTTGTTGTATTTGCTATTTTATAGCAAGGTTGTACATCTGACTTGAAGTGTATGACATAAGCATCACTTGGGTATTGGTATGAACCGTTGACCATGAAGTGTATGAAATAGGCATCACTTTGGCTTCGGTAGTATGCTAAGATAAGGCTGAAAGCCTAAATATTCTAGCAAAATGATATTCTTGAGTATTTACTGTGCCATTTGTGCTGAAACTTTATTGATTTTATATCAAGTATGGAATTTGTTATGTCTCATTGATTAATATGGAAAGCTTTTTGCATTATGCCTTTGTTGTTCCTTGTTCCTCTTTGCTTCTGGCATATTACAGTATATATATGGCATAACGTTATATTGTATCTATTATTGAACTCACTAAGCGCCACCGCTTACCCCTCTCAATGTTTAACTAATTTGCAGGAGATAAGCATCCAGTATAGTTATATACTGGTAGCAGATTTTTGAATAGTTTGAAACTACTGTATTGATAGAAGATTTTCGAATAGTTTGAAACTATTGTATTTTGCACTCCCATATGTATAAATCTATAGAATCCTGGGAAGTTATGTAATATATAACACTATGAGATAATGGGTTTGTATCCAGTAGTTTGTAACCGTTTTATCAATATAAAATATTGTTTTATGAATATGCATGTAGCATGTTTCGGAATAACAATTATCAAATATGAAAGTTTGGGTCTTTCAGAAATATGAAAGTATAGAAAGGGGTTCTTTCAGAGAAATACGCACAAGTATAGTTGGATGAAACTGTTGCGAGACATGGTGTGCCGCTAAAGATTACTTTCGATCGTGATAATAACTTCACTTCTCATTCTCGAATGAGTACGCAACATGAATTGGGATCTCGTGTTACTCTTAGCACAACTTATCATCCCCAGACAGGTGGTCAGAATAAGAGAACAATCCAAACAGTAGAAAATATACTGAAGGATTCAAATTGTACGAGAAAGAATGAAAGCGGCCCAGGATCGACAGAAGTCCTATGCAGAAAAGAGGAGGCGACCCATAAAATTCCAGTTGGGTGATTTCGTAATGCTAAAGGTATCCCCATGGAGAGGAATTATGTGATTTGGGAAGAAAGGAAAACTAAGTCCTAGATTTGTTGGTCCTTTCAAAATCATCCAGAGAATTGGTAAACAAGCATACCGCTTGAAATTGCCCGAAGATTTGGCAGATATTCATGATGTGTTTCATGTAAGTTATCTGCGTAAATGTTTGAGCTTATATGATGAAACGGTTCCGTTATCCGAGGTAAAATTGGATAATAAGTTAACATATGTAAAGGAGCCTGAAGAGATCGTAAACGAAAGAACGACTAATCTACGTAATAAAGAAGTGGAGTTGATGCTTGTCAATTGGAAACATCATCGAGACCCAAATTATACTTGGGAAAATAAGAATGAGATAAGAACAAAATATCCCCATTTGTTTTAATTGTTTTGATTTCGGGGACGAAATCCTCAAAAGGAGGAGGTATTTGTAACATACACGTTCAGTTATCATGTTTTGTAAAGCTTATTAGCTTAAAATGAATAATATTATATGTTTTTGAGCAATGAGTTCTAACAAGATAGTTTTATGAAGAATTGAAGTAAAACTATGTTTAGAATCATTTGGAAAGTATTGGAAGTCTTATGAGATTCCAATCAAAAGTCAAATATTGAAATTAACGGAAATATAAAGTTGGAAATAAATAAAAATAATGTTATTAAAAATTGTAGATTATCTTTTTAGAAAAATTTAGGCGAAAATCTCATCGAAATCCGAGTTATAACGAAGAAGTTCTGACCAATCGAAGATCCACGACAAAACCGGCAAACACTATTTAGCGTAAAAAGTTAGTTTTCGATAAACTACTTTTTAACTTTAGTGATCTAAATGCAAGTCGTAGTATTCGTTAAACCGATAATTTTCATAAAAAGAATGTCCAAATCTGACTTCGTATGAGGAAGTTATGATTTTTCTAAGTTTCGGAATAGCATTAGACAGCTAAAAACTCGAAATAAAGATCGAGTGATTTTTAGCCGACGCAACCTAAACGAGAATCGAAGGTCTCGTCAATAGTAGTACAACGGTAAAAAGACAGACGAAAACGGACATCAGATGAAGAAGTTATGAATTTTTAACGGACTTTTCTTGTCTCTGCCTGTTAAAAATATAATAATAAAATAAAGTCAAAATTAGCCGACGGTGTCTAAACGAAAGTTGTAGAGCATAATTTCACCTACGCGTGCATATGAAGAACGTAAAAAACGGAGCTCGTATGCAAAGTTGTACCTTTGGCCATGTGATCAGTGAAATAACTTATATTCACAGTGGTATTGGTATGTAGCCTCTGGCCGTGTAGAGCATGTCTCGTAAGAGAATGACTTCTACCACTATGGCATTGGCATAATGTTAGATAGGGCTGAAAGCCTGAAATCTACCAAAATGTTTGATCAGAAACTGTATGTCTTCTGTGCCATTTGGGCCGAAGCTTTATTGATGTATATCAAGTATGGAAATTGTTATGTCTCATTGATTGTAAATCTTTGAATCAAATCATTGATTGATATGGAAAACTTGTCACATGATTCACATATTCCTTTGTTTTTCTTTGTTCCTCTTTGCTTCTGTCATATTGGTATATATATGGCATAACGTTATATTGTATCTATTTTTGAACTCATTAAGTGTCACCGCTTATCCCTCTCAGTGTTTAACTATTGCAGGTAATAAGGATCCAGTATAGATACATACTGTTGGAAGATTTAGAATAGTTAATAATATTACTTTTGTTTTTAGTGATCGTGTATGTATAAAAATTATAATTTCATGGTTAGGTATGTAATATATTAAAACTTAGTCGGTTTGTATCCAGTCTTTTGTAATTAAACTATCAATGTAAAATATTGTTTATAAATATGCATGTAGCATGTTTTGGAGTATTATGATGTAGTTTTAGAGAGGGGTTCTCTCAATTTAAGTAATTATTAAATTAAATATATATTAAAGTCGAGTTGGTGGATTGAAAACATGTTGATAACTTTTACCTAACACAGTCTATTTAATTAAATGGTTTAGGTGGGTTGACCTATTTAACCAGAATGGGTTGAAAATATCAACCTAACTTGCTAATTTTGGGTTGAGTTGGTGAGTTGTGTGGATTTTTATCAGCTCTACTTTAAAGAATATGTTTTTAAATATCAAAGTAGGACACGTAAATTTGAAAAATACACGTGTTCCAGTTCTACATCTAGAAATCAAATGTTTAACTTGAGTCAACTGAATTATTAAAAAATCTAAACATAAGAGCTTATAAACAACTTGATTCTTGTTAAACGACATAATTTCTATATAGAAAAAAATCCTATATTTCCTTTAAATTTGCTAAAAAAGTATTATATCTTGTGGATCCTATGATGGTATTTATTGTAGTGAGTTGTGATAAAACATCTTTCAATAACAAGAAAGAAAAATCATCCTAAAACTTTTGTAGTTTTGCATAGATCATAACTTCAATTTCATCAACCATATTTTACAAGTAACAAAAGAGACACGTAAACCATAATCCCTCATTTAGTATTCTTAATTACATCATATAGTATCTATATAACGAGTTATTTTTTAAGTTTCAAACTGAATCATGTGTTTATTAAAACACGCTTGATATAGAGTACAGTTTAACACCTAGAAATCAAATGTTTTAATTTTAATCAACCAGATTATTAAAAAATCTAAACGTGCACCTTAGAAACAAATCGATTATTGTTAATCGACACAACCTTTATATAAAAATATTCTTAATTTTCTTTAAAAGTTGCTAAATATGAATTATATACGAGGGTAACCATGTTGATTTTTTAGTATTGAGTTGCATGAAACATTTTTCAATAAAGAAAGAAAACCCTCTCGAATATCCTGTAGTCTTGCATGGATCGTAACTTCAATTTCATCAACCAACTTTACAAGTAACATAGGAGAAACATAAATTATAATGTCTCATAGAGAGTGGAGAAATTCACTTTCCCATACCTTTCACTCTTTTCACGCCACCTTAATGCCACATCACTCCTTATCCTTCTCTAATCATTTTCCCTTTCACCTAAAAATGGGCAGCTCTTACTTTTCACCCATTAAATATGTTTTGGTTGTTGCTAGTGGTGAAGAAAAAGAAAGGGAAACAAGAGGAAATAGTAAGATTTATTGTCATAGTGGAAGAGATTACTATGGTGAAACTATAGGCGTGATGTCACTGCAACTAACCACAATCAAGGTAAGTGCACACCAAGATGAGATGTTCCCACATCCTATAGCCCTAAAATACACATGCCATTAACTTTTATAAATCACAACAAATGAATGACAGCAAACCAATGAATTGATCCATGATTAATATGTATTTTAAGTTTTTAACTAAATACAAAAACTAAAAAACTTTAGAAAGATTTTATTAACCAAATTAAACTTGCGATTTCATGCAACACAAATAGGTAGATCTTATTAATTGTCTGTCTCTACAAATATATTTGGTATATTTGAATTATATAGAATTATATTAGTGAATACAATTTGCTAAAAAAGAAAAAAAAGTACATTTATGTTAGTATGTTTATCTTTTTTTTTTTACAATTTGCAATAAAAGAAAAATGTACATTCATGTTTTTTTTTTCTTCAAAATGTTTATAACAAAATCCGTACAAGTAAGAATCTTTAGGGGGCAAACAAACAATTATTCAAAAGATAAAGTACCGTATTTGTAATTCTGTTGCTTATATATTAAATCTTAAATCGACGTTAGGGTTTACTTAGCCGGCTTGCTTCATCTATTCAGTGTAGGAGCTCAGAACCCTAACCATGGCCGTCGGGTACATTTCTCGCTCCCTTTCGCATATTTTTATAGATTTGATTCATGACTGATGTTCATATGTATTTGATTAAACAGGAAGAACAAGAGAATTTCAAAGGGAAAGAAGGGAGGCAAGAAGAAAGCGTGAGTCGTTTTTGAGAATTTTTTGATATTTTTCTCTAATTGAGCTTTATTTGTCGAAGATCTATGATTTTGAACAATTTCTATTGCAATCTGATTCCATGTTTGTTGAATAATATATCTAAACAGGGCTGATCCTTTTTCGAAGAAGGATTGGTACGATGTCAAAGCACCATCGTTGTTCAACGAAAGGAATGTTTGCAAAACCCTTGTTACACGTACCCAGGGTACCAAGGTAAACTTCTATTCATAACATCGTCGCTTGATTTGTTTTTGTGTTCATAAATTCATCTAGTAACTGATGTTCATGTATGCAATTTATCGAAATAAAATTCGATATAGAACTAGATTCAAAACGTTTAATATTGATTTTTGACATGCTTTCAGCACTGCTTTCACTCTTTTCCCAATCTATCGTGAACAGTTATTAACAATATCATATAGCTCTGTAACTTAATCTTATATATTCATAGATATTTAACCCTTCGTCAAAGCTAAATGTTTCTATCCTTTTCCTATTAGATTGCCTCCGAAGGACTCAAACATCGTGTCTTTGATGTATCCTTGGCTGACCTCCAAAAGGATGAGGACCATGCCTACAGAAAGATCCGTCTGAGAGCTGAAGATGTCCAAGGGAAGAATGTCTTGACCAATTTCTATGTATGTTACCATAACCCTTTTCTTCTTATGTATTTATAATCTCTGTTCCAACATTAACTTTGCATTTTCAACAGGGAATGGACTTTACCACAGATAAACTGAGGTCTCTTGTGAGGAAATGGCAGTCTTTGATTGAAGCACATGTTGATGTGAAGACAACTGACAGCTACACATTGAGAATGTTCTGCATTGGGTTCACTAAGAAGAGGACAAACCAGGTCAAGAGAACCTGCTATGCACAATCCAGCCAAATTCGTCAGGTGTGTTTATAGTTTCACATATAAGATCGAAGTATTTCATCAAGATTAAAGTTCTTGATTGCTGATTTTAGTAATTTGTTTGATTTTGTTAGATTCGAAGGAAGATGAGGGAGATCATGATCACTCAAGCTCAGTCTTGTGATCTTAAGGAGTTGGTTCTGAAGTTCATTCCTGAATCAATTGGGAGAGAAATTGAGAAGGCAACTTCCAGCATTTACCCATTGCAGAATGTTTTCATCCGTAAAGTTAAGATTTTGAAGGCACCCAAGTTTGATCTTGGCAAGTTGATGGAAGTAAGTTATTGTTTTTACTATATAAATTGAGGGTATTTTTGGAATTTTAGTTGATTATTGACTTGTGTTTTGATATGTAGGTTCATGGGGATTACTCTGAGGATGTTGGTGTTAAGGTGGAGAGGCCTGCTGATGAGCCTATTGCTGAAGCAACTGAAGTTATTGGTGCTTAAATGGGAGTTTGTTAGCTTCTTTTTTAATTGATAATTTGTTGAGCTTGAAATGGTTATCATGTGTTGGTTTTTATTTACATGAGATTTAAGGTTGATATTTTCTCTTGAAACCTGTGATGCAATTTTTGTAGTTTTCTTTCTACCAGATGATAAGCAATGTTCGAGACATTTATATTATGCATGATACTTTTGCCTATGGTTTATGAAATTATCAACTGATGTGTTAACGCCTTTGGTATATAAGTTTAAGCATGTTTTAGACAAAAAAAAGTTTATGAAGAAAGTGTATTATTGTATGCATTTGTTGCCTTTGGTCTTTCAAATATAGATGTTATGCATTTGCCTTGGGTCTTTGAAATATCAATAAGTCGGTCTTTTCATGATGTGTTGGAATCTATATGGAACACAAGTAAACGTGGCAATTGTCTCAGGTGGGTTTGTGTCAAAACGACAACTGAGTTAAGAGTGTTGGACCTTAACCCATCCACTTTAATTAATGTGTTGTTTTATGTTAACCTTTTCTTTAATATGTTGTGTTATGTTAACCTTTTCTTTTCGTGTTGAGTTTGTGACAAAATTAAAAAAATAAAAAAGTAGGAGGTGAAGAGAAGGTGTTGAGTTTGTGACAAAATAAAAAAAATAAAAAAGTAGGAGGTGAAGAGAAGGCGGGATGATGAGGATGAGAGAGTGGTCAAAGAGACTAATTTGAAGAAAATTAAAAATCTGAAAATGAAGTTTTGATTTAGATGGCTAAGGCCTTGTTTGGTAGCCTCTTAATTGGAGAATTAAGAGGCAGACTCTTAAATTTTAAGATTCAGTTTGGTAACATCTGAATTTATGCCTCTTAATTTATGAGATGCCTCTTAATTTTTCAGATATGAAGACGTGTCTGAATTAAAAAAACAACACGCATTCCTCTTTTGCCATAGTACTCCACCTCTTTTCCTCTTCTCCTTCTTTCACAAATGTCGACCCACCCTTTCTCACTGCATCTCCGATCTTACGACTGCAACCATCTGATATCCCTTCCGACATCAGCCGGCCACTGCCTCTGCTGCGCCGCCATCTCCGACGACAATGAACACTTCCATCCCATCGCTAATCGGTTCTTTCTCTCTCCGCTCTGTGCATAATCGACTGTACACTTCTCTACATCTTCTCTCTTCGATCGTTAACGCCATCCCCTAGACTAGCTCTGTTCTTCTCCGAGATAACGGGTTGCTCCATCCACCAATGACTTTGCCGTCGAAAACCCTTCCAGTTGCAAGTGAGATTTCTTCCTCTTTGCCCTAAAACTCTATAATAAGAGTTGAATTTGTTCTTTCCGGAATGTTTTGCTTCTAACAAATTTTGATAAAACTGTTATTAGGATCATCAATTTCAATTTCAGTCTCTTAAAATGTTGATCTTAAAATGTTGATGTATGTATAAATTCCAATTTTGATAAAACTGTTATTAGGATCATCACCAATTTGAATTTGGATTGGGCTTGAAGTGTTGATGTATGTATAAATTTTGATAAAACTGTTATTAGGATCATCAATTAACTTGTGTACCTGTTGATAATGGACAATTTCTTGCTTATATGGATGATGTTATGATGGAATTGTGTGCTGATATCATCTTATGGTCAGATGTTTTCTTTATAAAAATTTTGATGGTATAATTTCTCCACATCTGATGGTATGATTTCTTTTGATTTGTGCTGAAAAGCTTTGGTTGATTTTTTGTTGATAAAAGAGTGATAAATTGTATGGTTGTTTCTTAAGTGTGCAGGAAGTAGATTTGGTTTCAAGGCATATGGGATTGGTGGTGGTGTTTTTTTTTCCAATGTCGCTAGTTGCAACATGGATTGAAAAAAGTATTTTTATTTGGCTATTGTATGATGTTTATGTTTTCATGGATTAAAAGAAGTGAATTTGGAAGAATTTATGTTTAATTTGGTTTTATTGTATGATTTTTATGTTTCGATGGATTGAAAAAAATGAATTTGAAAGAATTTATGTTAAATTTGGTTATTGTATGATCACTTGTAATTTTTATCAATTATGCATTTATCATTTAACATAATATAGAACTACAGAAGGGTAAAATGAACATTTTTATCATTCATATTACAATTCAGAGGTTTCAACCAAACAACATGTTAAAAGTTCAGATCTTAAAAGTTCAGACCCTCTTAGAAATTCAGACCTCTTAAAAATTCAGATCCTACTAAACAGCCCCTAAGTCATTTCCACATTCCAAAAGGATTCAATTAATTAATTTTTTTTTTACTTATGGTTTTGGTTTTGAATCTTTCTACTTTATTTAAACAATTCAAAGATCTTGCATATAAATAAATGTATCATTTTCGAGTTAATATTCTTAACCCTAACCTTATCCGTTTAATTTTTGTACCATGTCATGTCAACTTGTTTATTTAAACGGGTTGAAATATCCTACCCAAACCTGTTTATTTCGTTTTGAGTTCGTTTTGAGTTTTGTGTCGTGTCAGTTTTTGTCACCTCTAAACACAAGGATGTTTTTTAAACCTAAAAATGATTGGAAAAGTCTTTGTTACTAACTAGTTAGTGTAATTAAATTTGTAATTTTTTTTTTAAATAGTGTTGTTCAAAATAATGTTAGGGGGTGTTTGATATGTAGTTGAATGGTCCGGTCAACACTTTTGCATGACTCACTCTGATCATCATGTTGATAGTTGTTTAATTCGTCTGACACTGTTAGTATCTGCTGACCCAACTTCTGATTCGGTCCACTAAAAAACGTAACTGACTCGGTTCTTGACATTGTTGTCCTAAGAAAAATCACGCTTCCTTTCCTCAACGACTCTTACTTCTTCCTCCTTCCCACACAACACTATCAACCACGACAGGAGGTTCCTGTTAGCCAGTTGCTGCTGCCGCCTCAAGCACAACCATGACAGGCGGTTGTTCCCATCGGCCTCTCCTGATGGCAGTGATATTCCGACAAGCAAATATAATTCTACAATCGTTGTCGAATATCTCAAAGAGAAAGTAATTTCACAAGGGAGTTTTCTTAGTTGATTATCTCTCAAATCTTTAATTGTTTTGTATCCTTCAATTTTTGTTGAATCTCAATCTCCTTCGGTTAATATTCATATTTGGTAAATTGACAGTGAATCAATCGAGAATAACTTTAAATTCACCTTGGATTTTCATCTGTCCACCTAGTGTTTGATCACTTGCCTGAGTGATTAATACTTTAGCAATACATATGTATTAAGTTTAACCGTTGTTAATGTAATATATGCCACACATACTAGTTAAAAAAAGGTTTAATTCTAATATGCATACACTCCTCTTTTAGCTCCCATTGTGTTTATTTTCATTTTAGTGGTTATTGAAGTAGTTTAATTCTTTCAAGAAAAACTATTTGTTTGTAAGAAATGCTGTTGTAGCAATTGGTTTACAAACTCATTAACTGTTATGATTTGTAAATGTATTATAGCACAAAATATAACAAAAAGGGTAAAATTTTCATTTTCAGTAATCAACACAGCCATTCAGATGCGTAATCAAACAACATGGTTTCAGTCAGAGGTTGATGTAATCATAACTTCAGACCAGATCCTTACTTAGTCAGATCTTATTCAGTCAGCAACCATCAAACAACCATCTATTGTATCAACTTGGTTTACAAACTCTTTATCTTTATGATTACCATAAACGATAATTAAATTTTCAAAGTAAAATTTTGGTTTCTCAATCTATAACAATCTATGTGTATAGACAACCCAAACTTACATTAATAAATAAGATTTTGTATTATAGTTCAATACATATCAATGGAAGGCAAACGGGCAACAAGCTGCGCCGCTAGCCCTTTTTGGATGACAAAACTAATTCTTTTAAAAATGGTAAAATTGTCATTTTCAGTAGTCAACGCTCAACACAACCAGTCAGATGCGTAATGAAACAACATGGTTTCAGTCTGAGGTTGATGATCAGCTGAATTATGTTGAGAGACTAGTGTCGATCTTGGATAGGAAGACGAAGACCTTGCGCAACAAGGCATGGTGTCTTTGGTCAAGGTCCAGTGGCAACATCGGAAGGGTTCCGAATGGACTTGGGAGCCCGATGCAGAGATGCAAGAGCACTACCCTGAGTTATTCGCGGAAGCGGGCTTCGAGGACAAAGTCTGATTCAAGTGGAGGAGAGGTGTAACACCTCGATTTCTAGGTATTTACATTTTCAACCCTTATTATGTAATTCGTTTGCAAGATGGTCCTAAGGAGCCTTAAATGAGAAAAACACCTTTTCATAGTACGTTGGCCGTACTCCTTGTATGTTGGGGGTACGTGGCAGAAGGCCAAACCCTAATTTTTAGGGTTTGGACCCTATTTAAGCAACATTAACTCCTTAAGACTCCTTCCCTCATCAACCTCCAACCCTATTTCGTACCTAGCAAACCCTAATCTATTTTGTGAGTATCTTTAAGCCATTAGTGTGTGTTTTGGTGTTCTTAGAGGAAGGAAAAGGAAAGGAGAACATCTTGGAAGCTTGAAGCACTTTAGATCCAAAGGCAACTTGCCCTCAAGCTTCATTTTGAGGTATAAAGTTCTGAACTTGGTGGTTATTTCATTAGATCTTGCCAGATGTGGAGTTTTGTGCTTATTAGCCCCATAATCTTGGTCTATTTGAGTATAAGCTACTCTAGACTAAATGAGTTGTCCTTTTAGACATTTTAGAGTGTCTAGAGTGATAAAAATGTGATCTTGGCCTTTCTAGTCCTTCCATGCAAAGGTTATGGTGTCTTAGTGGGTTAAAAAGTAAGAGTTTTAAGATTTGGACTCTTAATAGCCATGCAAAACCATAAAGTTGGAAACTTTATGGTTTAGATCACTATTTGGGACTAGATTTAGATTTTGGACGAAAGAACTTAATGAAATAAGCACTTAATGGGAAATATACCATCTGGACGAGTACGCTGGGCGTACTTCTGAGTACGCCACACGTACTCCCTTAGGAGCCCGTTTCTGGATCTTGAGTACGCTAAGCGTACATGCTGAGTACGCTGGACGTACTCAGCCTGAGTCAACTCGATTGACTTTTTGACCTTTGACCTTGACCATATTTTGACCTAGGGGTATTTTGGGTATTTTAAGCGACAATTAAGATTGGTCACTATTTGATGTATAGGTGACTGGTAGAGCTGATATTCAGAGTAGTGTCCTGTTCAACTATCTTTTCAGATTGAGATATGAGTTTTCCTCACTGTACTTGTGGGTCGAAGGCACCAATGCCGACCCATTGAGTTATAGATTCTGGTTTAGCAGATGTTGCTATGTTGTACAGATCTGTTAGAACTGAGTCTTGATATATAGGATGTTGTTATGCGATAGTGATTTGTAGATCTGTCTGTTAGTCTGTTGACTGGTTATATAATTATCTGTTTACTGGATATCTGTTATCTGTTATATATATATGTTGACATAGTTTGGTTGGGTTGAGGTGATGCTGCTTTGTGTGGAAGCCAACAAACCTGGGAGCAAGCCAGACATAAGTTGTGGGCCCGAGAGGCAAACCAGACTTATGATGTGGGCTCGGTAGTAAGCCAAACATGTACTGTGGGTCGGAAGGCAAGCCAAACTCATGTTGTAGACTCAAGGGTAATCCAATATGTTAGCTGTGGACCCAATATGCATGTTGTTATATGTTTGGGTGGTGGTATTTTGGGGGAACTCACTAAGCTTTTGCTTACAGTTTTCAGTTTTATGTTTCAGGTACTTCAGATAGTCGGGAGAAAACAAAGACGTGATTGTGCACATCCTTCCAGTTTTTTATGATTTTAGATTTGGGATACTCTGATTTGTGATTATCACTTTTGAGAACAATATTTTGTAAACAATTATGGTTTTTGGTTGGATTTTAAAAATAAAAATTTTACCTCGATTTTTGGGATGTCACACTCATATATAGTCAGATTCATACTGTTTGATACCACAATTAGAAAATTTGATTCGCATTATAGCCTATGATATATCTTAAACCGGGTCCGATAAAAGACTTAGTCTGATTAACCCATAATACCAACTCTAATGGACATTTACAATTAGGGATGAGCATCCGAACCGGCCTGGACGGAACCGGAACCGTTTCGGGAACCAAACTTGGTGGAAAATAGGAACCGAACCGGACCGTCGGTTCTACCGGTTCTTGCCGTGTCTTTAATTAATGTTGGAACCGGTCTTCGAGAGATAGCAACATACGGTTCCGGTTTTTGCCGGTTCTAATCGGTTCCCGGTTCCAAAAATCCACAAGAATATCGTCCCGGTCCCGGCCCGATCGGTTCTATCCGGTTCCGGCCGGTTCCCAGTCCAAATGCTCGTCCCTATTTAAAATATTTGGATACCAACCCAAGTTATAGTACCCGTTTGCCAAATGAAACAATATTTTTTGTGGAAAGCTATTGCTATAGTTCACAAAATGGTGCCATTTTTGGTTAATTTTTAATATAACATCCAATAAATGGTGGTTTTTGGTTTGTTGCCAACGTTGGGGAAGAAGAGCTAGTGATATCAAAGAAGAAACCAATCCCGATGATATTAAGAAAAAAAACTTCAATAAATCCACATCAGGAGGCACTGCCAAAGGGTGTATGAAAAAACTTAGATCTGTATTTTGTTTTGCTTTTGGGAGTGGATGTTATTTATTTTTAAAAATTTTTGTTTTGTTTTGAGAGTTTTTACTTTTTAGTGTCCGGTTGAAAACTTGAAATAGAAAATAATTTGTTGAAATTGCACCACTTTTATGTCGGTTGAAGTTGCTTTATGCCGATCCACAACATTGAGTTTTTTATGGGATCATTGCGTAAAATAATTTAGAGAATATGAGAATAGTTACAAAAGTTATTGTGGTAACTTCAACCAATTATCTCATTTTTGTGAAATTCTTTAGGATGCTTCCTTACTAGATTTGTTATTTATAAGTACATTTCATATATATTTTATAAAATATTACTTCACTTTAACATTAAATAAATAAATACATTCCAACCCACAAAGTAAAAATAAATATAAAATTACATGATATATCAAAACTCACATTATGAGGACAACTAAATATCTACGCACCTAGTCCGTATGATTTGTATTCATTGCTCGCCTATTCTCTGTAGTTTCATTTTGTTTCATAACTACTAATCTAAAATTATTATTTTAACTCTAGTTTGATATTTTTCTTTAAATTTTATTATTTTCTTTTTCAAATTAAAAGAACATTTTAAAAAATAGGAAATAACATACCCTTACCCTACCACTAAGCTTACCCACCCCTTACCTACATTTCGTAATACTGTCGGCACCCTCATACCCTAACCGAACCCCTTCCCTTCGTTTCTTACTCCTCTCGGCAGCCAAGAACCACCTCCATCTATTGTTGTCGTTGAAGAACCACCACCACCTATTGAGAAGAGGCAGCTGTCCCAAATCTCACCTATTCCGCCCTCTCTCTCTCTCTCTCTCTCTCTCTCTCTCTCTCTCTCTTATACACACATGTTAGAAAATCGAGATAAAAATAGCCTTGGAAATTCTGAGATTGTGTATACACTTTTAGATTAAAGTATTTGGGTGGTACTCCCAACCTTTAATCGGATAAGACTCAGAAATGAGAGCAAGAACAGAGAATCTTGGTGTTATGAATTTCGTGTGTACCATCAAAATGAAGACCAAAAATTAGTTAAGTAACCTTTCCATCAGAAAACTGTCACCAGACAGTTGTATGTCTGAAAACTGTCACAAAAACAGTTTGATGTCTGAAACCTGTCACTAATCCAGGTTATTTATATAAGGGTCAAAACAAAGTAAAAAACCAGGTTTATTTCCAAAAATTCAGATTTCTGATGCATTTTTAATATAGCAATATAACACAAATAAAAATTTTCCCAGCCAGGGGTTGCCGCCCCTTGGACCCTGCTCCCAAGGGCGCTGCCCCCGGACCCCCGTTCGTTTAGGGGCTTCGCCCCTAAATAACAATATACTTTAAATCTTGAATGAACTTAAACAAGTGTGCACTCCGCACCTTCCTTACTTGTTTAAATTTCATCAAGATTGATTTTGGGTCAACAAGTCAATCCATTACACTTAAATACACATTGATGATACAAAATCACCAACAACACACACACACACACACACACACATCCTTCTACCTCTGCCACACCCACTACTGTCGGAAGATGAGGGTGTATAAGCACCACTAACGCCACCACTGCTTAGGGATGAAAGTGGGCCCAAACCCGGACCGGATGGACCCGGACCCGGAAAACCCGGAACCGGTTAACGGGATTTTGTAGAACCGGAAACCGGACCGGTATATAGGAACCGGTTCCGGGTACGGTACCGGGTAAAGTGGGTCTAGAACCGGAAAACCCGGAAACATCAAAGTGGGTAGGTTGGAACCGGATAAAGTGGGTTTAGAACCGGAAAACCCGGAAAAATCGGATTTTTTTGGTAATTACTTACTATTTAGTGGGTTGAACTTTGAAAATTTTCATATTGATATCCCGACTTTGGGGGACTGTAACTCATTGAATATGAAATCAAAATTGACAAAATTATAGTCTAAAATCATGTGCAAACTCTAAACTACACTCTGGAAAAAACCGCATGTCAATTCGACTTTAAACGAATGAGATATGCATGTGTTAACATTTTCACAGAATACAAAATACAAAAACAAATAGTTGAAAATTTTCAGTTTTGATATCCCGACTTCGGGGGACTGTAAATCATTGAATATTAAACCAAAAATGACAAAATTATTGTCTAAACTCATGTCCAAACTGTAAACTACAAGTTGGAAAAAACCACATGTCAATCCGACTTCAAACGAATTAGATATCTATGTTTGAAAACTTTCACAGAATACAAAAAAAAAACTGAAAAATCTAAAAACTTACAGCTTTGATATCTCGACTTTGGGGAACTGTAAGTCAATGAATATAAAACTAAAAATGGCAAATTTATAGTCTAAAATCATGTACAAACTCTAAAATACACTTTGGAAAAAACCGCATGTCAATCGGAGTTGTAACGAATGATATATGCATCTTTTAAACGTTTCACAAAAACCGGTTCCGGCCCTAAAAGTGGTTCCGGTTCCTAACACCGGTTCCAGTTTTTAGGCCCGTTTTACCCGGACCCGATGGACCCAAACCCGGATTACCCGGAACCCGGATAAAGCCAATTTTTAAACCCGGAACCGGAACCGATTCTATATATTCCGGTTCTAACGGTTCCGGTTCCGGTTCGATTCCGGTTCCGGTCCGGTTTTCCGGTTCTAAATCTCATCCCTACCGCTGCTTCCCTTTCAACTTCATTGAACCATTAGCATAACCCTCTCTATTCTGTATCACTACTGTTATACCTTTTCCCTTTCTCTGTCATATTTTCTCGTATCCATACCCTTTCCCCTGTCGTATATGTTTTGATAGTTGTCCTCGGTTTTGGCAAACGACCGACATCTATTGTGTAGTTTTATCTTAAAAAAAATTATGCCGGAGTGTTTTGTTTCGAAATAGAAAAATTAATAAATTTATTACGTACATAATTATAAATAAAAAAACAAAAATATTATGATTTTTACGAATTTAATGTTTGATAGTGGATATTAAAATGAACCGAATTAATTAGTTAAAGAAATATAATAAAAGTTTGAAGGTTAAATATAATTACCAGATAAAATAAAAGGTTATAAAAAAATTAATTATATTGAATCGGGTTGATAATATTGACTAATTAAAAACCTATCTAATAATAAATAAAAAAAACACGTTATGGGTTAAGGTTAAGTTTTATATTATTAACTCTAAAAAAAAACTTTAAGCATCGGTAAACCTTTAATTAGTCGGTGTTCTTTTTTGAAAAACGACAGTGAAATTCATATTTTGACACCGATGTTTTCAATTAGCTGAAAAGGTGTATCAAGCAACAATAAGAATATAAGATATGAAGAAAAACAAGTCAAGCTTAAGAGATTTCAAATATTTCCTTATATAGAAAAAGCTGGTATACACTCTTTAAACTCGTTACATCTCATAATTAAGTAACTAAAGAGAGTTTTCATGGTTCATGGAGTAGTCACACCTGCACAAAAAGTCAAAAACAATTAAAACACAAAACACAACCTCTAAGTTAAAAATCATAATAATTAATAATTAAGAAAAAAAAATCAATTTTGCTTCATAAAGAAAAACAAAAAGTAGCACTTACACCCGCATTTGAAATGATGAGGAACTCTTCGATGACAACTTTCAATTAGCCTAATGGCTCGATTAACGTTCCCAATGATTGCAAGTAATGCAGGCGTGACATCTGGACATATGCACTCTGCGTGGCTAACCCTTGCACGTTGACAACACTGTGGGCTTGGAAGTCCTCCATGCAACAACGACTTGCAGGCATTGATTGCCAGCCGCCTCTCCTCTCGGCATTCGACGGCACTAGGCCCTGCTCCGGTGGCCGGATTCAGCTCTGATACGGCCAACACCACCATCATGACTAGCATTATGTTAGCAACACCACCACCCATCTTCTTTTGTGTATAGTAGGTTTTGTTTTGGTGACTTTGTGTTTTGATTTTAGTTGATATATATATATATATATATATATATATATATATATATATACATATATATATATATATATATATATAAATGCCATGGGTAGTGGGTAGCTAGCAATAGAGGAGAACCACACATTTTTTAAGATTAATCAAAAACATTTTAGAAAAAGTAAAATGAATAACATTTTAATTTTTTATTTTTGTAATGGTTTATATCATGTAATTAAATAAAATTTATATAAATGATAAGTGGTTATTGTCTGAACGACTCACGTCAACCGGTCCCAAGATTATGTGGAAGATCGATCATAAAACACTAATAATATTTTTGATATGTAGGGTTAAATACTAACCCTTGAAACTTCCTATGTGAAATTATGTAAGGTTGATATTTAGTTGATAGTACTTGATATGGTTACGAAAATAATATACTTAATTTTACATGTTTTATCTTTAACAAAATATAAATTATTTACTAATATATATGCTTTTTTAAACCGTGTTGTTTTTAATTTAGGAAATATTAACTTTTCAATACGATACATGAACGAAACCTGAACACAAACTTTAGAACCGAAAACGGAATCAAAACTTTAGAACAAAATCATATAATCTCAGGCCCACATCACAACAATTTTCCTATAGATCACTAAATCCACTTAAACTTTATTTGAGGCCCCCATTTAAATGATTGCTTATTTTGAATTATCATAACAAGTCCAAAGATAGCTATCTCCTTTATCAATAACAATTTTGGGCAAACACCGTGTATTGTGTTAAGTCGACACTATACAGTCGATTGAATCATCACATAGAGATCGGAATCTACCTACCATTCACATATGTTCACTATTCTTCTTTCTGGGTCAATGGTGTAATATATAAAGTTATAAACTAAAAATAACAGATAATTATTTTATGTACAGATGTACTCAATGGCCAAAGCATTAACATCAAGCTTCTTTTTCATGCCATCTATTATTTTTTTCTCATTTTTTGGATGATCCTTCTTTTCTTCTCACTTTTACTTTAGTCTTTTAAAACCGTTGTGTGAGCAAAAACATATAAAAACCTTAGAAAATGAATATGGAACCGTTTAATTAACAGAAATATATCCGTTCTCCCACTTTTACGTACGACACCCATGACCATTTTTATCTCTTTGTTTTTGCTCCATCACCCTAAAGAGGGTTGTTACAGTTATTAGTTTAAATGAGAGTGGCCAAAAAAGTTGCTAGGTAAGTTGTATAAATCAGAGTGGCCAAAAAAGTTCATATATCCCATATTTATTTTCAACTTTTTGGTTTTAATCGTTTTTTATTTTTATTTTAACAGCTGAGTTAAATATATGTAAAATCAGGTTAGCAAATAACTAAAAACAAAGAACAAAGATGATTACATTATCTGTTTTAATCTTTTTCTAATTTCATATTTACTATTATTATTAGTTTATGTCTAATATTATTTTTAATGAAATAAAAAGAATTATAATTTATATTTATTTAATAAAAATCGATTTGAGTTAGCTTGTTAATAAATATGAAAAATTGGATTGGACTGGTTCGGAAAAGTTAGTATTTTAATAGAAATTAGGATTTTGCCTGCGCGGCGTCAATCCATTTTGTAAGTTGAACTTTGACGATTGTATTGGTAAAAGTTAGATATTGTAACATTTATTGGTAGATAAATATACAAGGTCGGTATCATTGACTATCTATTATATACCGTCGAATGAAAACGTATTATATATCACCAAATTCATACATAGGAAATTTACATAAAAATAAGTAACGGACGAAAGTTCAACTATATGTGACCCGACTCATACGTAGGAAACGTACATAAAAATAAACACGAAAACATAAAAAGAATTACGTCGGAGCATAGACAAATTCGAATTTATACCAAACACATACATAAAAAAAACATTTTTTTAATTAACGAACGAAAGTTCTAAACTCGACGTTGACCAACTCGAATTTATACCGACATTAAATAAAAATAAGCACGTAAAAAACGAACGGAAACTAGTAACAAAAATGATTATGAATACTACGGAGGATAAATAAGAAAGTTGTGAGGGATGAAAATGATATTTTATAAACTTGAGAGTTGAGGAGTTAAAATAATATTTTAAAAACTAAAGGAAAAGAAAAATATCACTTTATAAAATATTCTAAAATGTAGAAAATAAAAATTTAAATTTAGAAATAAATACAACAAAATGTTTGGTATTTTTTTACCGAGTAGGTAAGTGATATAAATATCATACATACTTATAAAGCTAGCATTTTTTCTTGAATCTCATACATTTGAAACCCCCTTTTTAACTTCCTCAAACCACATTCATTTGAAACTCCATTTTTTAACTAATGCAACTTAAAAGTTTTCTTAATTATGATTTAACACTCAAAAGTTTTATAACTTATATTCTGTTTAATTAGCATTTAGTGAAAAGTTTACTATAAAAAGGCCAATCTTTTGTGTCTTTTGTGTTATATATAAAATCTTACATGTAAGAAGGATTTGAAGATATTGTTATTCAAAAGTTTTCATATAGTTGAAGCATTCACGATCCAAATATGATGATGTGAAGAAATGAGTTATGTCGCATCGATGGTAATTGTAATATGATTTTTTTATTTCAACCAAAACAAATGAAGCTTTTCTATTCTTTCTTTATATTCAGTTTCTCATTTAATCTTTATATGTGATTTGTGTGTATTAATCAATCTTGAATGTGAATCTCCAAACATCAATGTTTTGCTTGGAATATATTTATGATTCTTCTTTTTCAAGAAAAATATTTTGATTGCAGGTTAGTGAAGAATTGTCATCAAGTTTCTATGGTTGAATGATGTTAAATGAAGAAAGAAGATTCATAAAATGGATATAGGTTTTTTTGTTTGAGCAAAGTTGACGAATGTTAGTTTTTTCTTTTGATTTAAATGTATGTTTATGTAACATATTTATTTATATATTCAACCACCCAATGCTCTTATTTATTTGATTGTAGTGTTTCTATTATGATAATGTTTATTTTCTATTATTTTTTTGTTGGGTTATCCTACACAATATATTTAAAAGACAATATTTAAAAGATAACATAATTTTGAACATTTGATATGTAACTACGATAGACTTATCATGATATGTTCTTCATATGAAAGTAATTTATCTATATTACTACGACAAGAATTTTATATGACATTTACGAAAATATATATATTATATGTGATTTTTTTAATATGTATATGCACCTATATATGTTATAAATTTATAATTAAATATCTTTATGTTTAATAATTGAAGGGATTAAAATGATGTATCAAAACCAATTATTTAGACGAATATAATAATAATAATAATAATAATAATAATAATAATAATAATAATAATAATAAATATACATTTCCAAGTACCGCATTTATTTGAAACTCACACTACAACTCAAGAGTTTTCTAATTTATGTATATTTATTAGTTACAACTCAGGAGTTTTTAACTTATAATTATTAATTAGTAATCATTAATAACTTTTTATTTTCTTTTATTTTATAAGGTTGTAAAGTTTTTCTCATTAAAACATTAATGTTTTGAAGAGATTTGTGATTTAAATATGAAAAGTTAATATAAATGTTATAATAGATGTTTCAGTGTTTTTGTATTATTAAAAGTTTATAGTGTTTATTTTTCATATTTTTTATTATTCGTTGTATATATATCTTTTTTAATACAAATGTTATAATAGATGTTTTTCTATTTTTATGTTACTAAAAGTTACAGTTCATATTTTTGTTCATACGTTTTGTTACCTGTTATATTATTATACATTTGATATATAATTTACACAATTTTAAACGGTTTATAAAATTATCAAATAATTGTATATTTCACAATGACTTAAAAATTAAACTATAATGTTTAATAAAACTAATATGTTAACTATATGTTTGCTTTACTACTAACATTTTGTTTCAAAGTAGAAATATTAAATAATAATTTGGTAAAATTTATTATTTTAACTATATAATTCTATTCTCACGCAACGCGTGGGGATTCGCCTAGTAATATTATATTGGGAGGAGTTATTTTAATGATGGTGATAGTCAAGGGGTGTTTAAGATTGATTTCCGAAACAACTTATGGATTTATTGGTTTTTTAAAAAATCAATAAATTAAAAAAATATCGGACAATCTCAAAAACATTTTTCAAAATGTTTCATTAACTTAAAAAAGTCTTTAAAAACTTGATTCAAAAACATGTAAAATTTGGCTTTTTGAAAATCTTGTTTGTTTTTTTAACAATAATAGCTTCAAAAAAAAAAGATTTAAGCCAAACATGAAACATCTTTTAACTTAATTACTTATTGATTTTTATCATCATAAAAACTAATCTAAACACCTTTTTAATCACTTTTGCTTTAAAACTTAAATTAAAAAAACAATCCAAACACCCCTTAACGCCTTGTTCCCGAGTTCCACTTAAGGAGAGAACTGGGAGGATACGGAGGGAAAGTGAGGGGTGTCGAAGGAAAATCGTGTTCCCGAGTTTCATTAATAGAAGGAAAGTGAGGGGAGGAGAAGGATTTTGGAGTCATATTTTCCTTCCAAAATTTCCTCCCAAATTGGACGGATTTGGGAAGAAAGTGAGGGGAAGGAAAATTTTTAGTTTTATTTTCTTTTTCCTCCTAACTCGGGAACACAAAAACTTAAAATTTCCTTTCATTACCTTCGAACTTGGAAACACGGAATAATGAATATTTTCCTTCACCTCCCTTTCTTTCTGTCAAAATTTTCCTTCCCTTTCCTTTGATGAATTTACAAAAAAACTGGGGAACAAGGCGTAAGAGATGGACGGTTGCATACACGCAATTTATTCCCTTAAAAGTCAACAGTGATGAGGATGAGAGCAAACAATATGGTCCTCCTATGGTAACAGTGGAGTTTGAATATTGGGGTCTTGGAATCTTTGAATTTTTTTGTCATATGGTCTATGTCGATCTTTTTTTTTCTCCCTTTTTTTAATAGATAAAATACATACATATATGACTTCAAACATGTTATATAAGTGATATTAAATAACTGGTTTATTCTTAGGTACATCAGTAACTGCGTACTAAACGGAATTTCTAGTCTAAAATATGAAAATTTCATAACTATGGAGTAAATTTCGTTTTAAGAAAGCATCCTTTTGAGGATCCAAAGAATTAGATCATAAAAATTAAATATGTTGAGTTGTGGAGCTTGATCTTTTATTTGACCTCATTGTCGTTGCATTAGGCTGCTGGAGTAGCTGAGGGGGCAACCGTGGAGTAGCAAAGAGCAGTTGCAGGGTAAGGTTGTGGTGTCTCGACAATTGTCTTGATTGGTTGCTTATCAAATAGCAGCCGTGGTATCTCGAGTTGCATCAGTTGCATCCTGGTAGAGCAGTTTATGCATCCTGACAAAGCAACTATGGATTACATTTCTTGGGTCTGCTCTAATGCTGACATTTGTGGGTTTCCACCCATAACCCATTTTAGGTCAAACTTTGTTATTATAAATAGATGCACATGTATAATTGTAACTCTAAGCTGAAAGAGTGTGTTTTGACGGCTATCAGTAAAATTTATATATCGTTTGCGTATGGATATAACTAAATTTATCTGATCGAGTGAACCACGATATATTTTTTTTCTTTCATATATTTAATTTCCTTGAGATCATGTTTGTGTGTTTATCAAAGCACTTATAAATATTTTTGATGCTTTTTGGTACCAATGTTTTAAAAAAGAGAAATAAAATACCCTTTTATTTTTTATTCATACCAATTCTCCTATCCATTTAAATGATGACATGTGTCACATTAGTATACTAAAATATCATTAAATAAGCATTAAACGTTATACATTTCACAATTTAATTGGATAGGATAATTTGTATGAACAAAAAGTAAGAAGATATACATCACATATTTTTCAAAGAAGGTGCTAAAACCATTTTTATTTTTTTTATTAAATTTGTGTGTGTGTGTTGGGGGGGGGGGGTATTATTTTTCTAAAGAGTTTTTTTTTATATGAAAAAACTCATATTGTTAATGTTCTAAACTTATTTATGATAGACAAATTTATATATTGTGTTGATTATATAATTAAAACATACTATTGGGGGAGTACCGAATGGGTCCGGTGATGTTCCGCCGGTACCATTTGCGCCATGTTTGGCCACGTCGCCCATCCCGCTCCCACTCTTTGTGCTCTTAAAAACATCGGGATATTATTTGTAGAATAAATTGAGAGAATTTCATATATGCCCTTCTTAAACATCAAAATATCATATTTATCCTTCATAAAATTTCTAAATATCATATCTACCTTTCATAAAATTTCAAAATATCATATATGTCCTTTTTAAACATCAAAATATCATATATGCCATTTTTAAATATCAAAATATCGTATATGTACTTTTTAAACATCAAAATATCAATGGTAATATCTAAAATATCCTTCATCTACAACATGATAATAATCAACAACAACAAAACTAAATAATCAAAATATAAATTCCATAGAGAGGGTTGAAGATGAATCTTTTTGTTTGTCAAGAGGGCGACATTCCAACAATTTAGAAGTTCACATAGACGTAAGGATAATATGGTTACATTTTTTTAATTATTATAATAATTCTAAGGTATAAGAAATGATTATAAAATATTAAAAACATTATAAAAAAGGATTTGGGCAAATATGATATTTTGAAGGTTTATGAATGATAAAATGATATTGAGAAATTAAGCCGGACAAATATGATATTTTGAAGTTTAAGAGGGGCATATATGAAGTTCTCCAAATTTAGAGAAATTTGATTATCAATTATATTTTTTTATTTATCACTCATAATACATTAATGTATAATCACCAATACACCAGCGACCAAATAAGTTTTGGCCTTCTATTACAAACATATATTTATGAATGTGAATAACATAACGACTACATTTTCAAATAAATATACCTTAAAAACACAAAGAAACCAATTAACTTCGAATATTAATACATAGATGTGGATTTCAAACACCCCTCCCTTTCTTTCCTATGCACATGTGCTTCAACATAAAAAAAAAACACGACATTCAATATTATGTTGTTCGACCATATTCATCATCTCTCTCATGGTGTTGTGATACCTATATCCAAAAACAGAAATTAAACACCGTTGTAGATAATCAATTATTTAAGCAGGGCACAAACAATCACACATCCAGAAAACATTATGGGTTACGTGATCATATGACATGCATGTTTACGTTCAAGAATAATGAGGACAAAACATTTATCACATTAAAAAAACAACACAGCAGAAAAACCAATACTCCATATCCGATGCAAAAGCAGAATCATGAACATATGCAGTCTCAAGGGAGAGTGTTCTTTGTTGAGTTTTAGACCTGATAAAGACTTATCATCTCGATTACGATTCAACACATTTAAAGAAACCGAATAGATGAGAGAGAGAGAGAGAGAGAGAGAGAGAGAGAGAGAGAGAGAGAGAGAGAGAGAGAGAGAGAGAGAGAGAGAGAGAGAGATTACTTCCACACTTGTAGTGACGAGGGACTCTACGTCCACAACCTTCAACAAGCTTAACAAAACGATTTATATCAACAAGTGCAGCCACTTTCGGGGTGATAGCAGGGCATATGCACGCAGCATGGCTAACACGAGCTCGTTGGCAACAAGCAGACGATGGAAGACTACCGGTCAACACGTTTCTGCATGCGTTGACCGCAAGCCTTCTTTCTTCCTTGCACTCAGCAGCCGTTTGTGCGGCACAAGTCATAGCCAAGAACATCATCGCGATCAAAATTATAACCAAAATCGAAGCGATCTTCATTTTTAAAGATCTCTGAATGTTCAAATTAATATAGGTTTCTTAAGTTTTTTTCCAGTTTGATTCGTGATTGTATTTATACAGGGGTGTTGTCACAGTCATTACATGGTTTAGACTTGCCTTTCATGTTGAACATTTACGCGGTATTAGTTGACACCGATTTGTTTTTTTACATTTTTTTTAAATCTACCTTAAAATTTTTAATAAGTTTTGAAATGCTACCCGTCTACATTTATTTTAAAAGTCTACGAACGAGATTTTGAAATGACAACATTCAATTATCTATGGAAAGAATTATAGTTCGTCCCTCTCATATTTATTGTCAATTTTTGACTTTTAAAGTTTTTTTTTTCAATTTAATTTGATGTTAAATATTTTTATTCGTGTTATAAATTACTTGATTAAACTTATAAGTTATAACAATGAAAAGACATTTAAAACACAATCCATTGATATATTTTTACATCAAGTATTATATATCAAAAACAAAAATATTTAAGGTCAAAATTGAAGAACAAAAACTTTAAAAATAAAAAGTGGACAATAAATATGGGACATAGGTAGTACATGGGAAAAACCATTTATTAAGGAAAAAGAGTACATGATTAATAATAGATATCAAAAACAATTGCCTCGTTAAAAACCTTGCTAAGAAAACCCAGTGGGAAAAAACATAGCTAAGGAAAAGGGTACAATATGTTTCCAACTCCCCCTGATCAGCACATCACTTGATTTCCTTGAAGCGCCGCATAACAATGTTTCGTATCATCTTTTCAAATTTGGATGTAGGAAGTGTTTTAGTGAACAAATCGAGTAAGTTGTTACTTGATTGAATTTTCTGGATGTTGATGTCACACTCTTTTTGAAGATCATAAGTGAAAAAGAACTTGGGTGATATATGCTTGGTTCTGTCTCCTTTGATAAATCATTCATTGAATGAAGCTATACAAGTCGTATTATCTTTCATATAGTATGGTTGAAACCAGTGGTAGATCCAGAAAAAAAACTAGGGTATGCAATGACCGATCGAAAAAATATTTTTAATGGTGCTACAGTATAATGATAATATTCAATAAATTTAAATGATTAATTAAATTTTTACATAGTAAAGTCACAAAACATTAACTGTTCAAAAGATTCAAATTTTTATTCCAAAAATGTCAAATAACGAAGACAATATACAATGTTCTTTCTTTTTGTTTGTAATTTTATTTACCGAACTATATATTTGTTTGCTAATACTATATATTGTTAAACATTATAAAAGACATAACTACAAATTTACAAAGGGTTTTTGATTAAAAAAAAAAAGTAATTCAGGGTACCTAGGGTAATGCTAGGGTAAAGACTCTAGTCACAAGTCTCAATTTTATATAACCCTATTTCCTATACAATACAATAGTATTTCCTATATAATACAATAGTCTGCAGAACAAGAGGAAAACATGTCTACTTTAAAAAACTTCTTTTATTGTTGAATCAAGATATATAAAAGTGAATCGAGAGACACACACCAATACGAAGTGCACTTCTGCCGGAGAGGAGTGAACAGTCCGGTGTAGGGATGAGCAGAGGAACCGACCCGGATGGAACCGGCCCCAAGCGGACCCCGCCCAAGAACCGAAGTCGGCCGAAATTAAGAACCGAACCCACCGGTTCTACCGGTTCCCGGTTCCTACCGATTCTTGCCGTGTCTTCAATGTTGGAACCGGTCATCGAGAAATAGCAACATACGGTTCCGGTTTTTGCTTGTTCTACCGGTTTTTTCCGCCGGGTCTGGTTCCTACCGGTTCCCGGTTCCAACAATCCACAAGAATATTGTCCCGGTCCCGGCCCGACCAGTTCCATCGGGTTCCAGTTCCGGTACCGGTTCCGACCATTTCTCCGGTCCAAATGCTCATCCCTAGTCCGGTGGACATGTAGGAACCAGATGAGACATAAATCCGGTACAGAGGTATTCCGATGCGTGACAGAGAGAGATAGAGAGAGGGAGAGGATAGAGAGGAACTTGCGATGAGGCTGATCATTGGACCAAACGGTGATTTATGAATGCCGAATGATGGCCGCACAATGTTTTTCTAGGATTGAGTTTTTAAATGGTTGAATTTTTGAGGATTAACTTTGATTTTCTTTTATAATTTTTAGAAGATTTGTTAGATGGTGTCCGGTTTATCTGGGTCAAAGTTCTTTTTCGTATTAATTTTTTAAAGATAAAGAAGGATTTGAATTATATTAATTCTTAAGTGTTATGGGCTTCTGGCGAGTCTTCACCCCCTGTTTTCATTTTCAGGGTATGCAAGTATTTTGACAAGGGTATGCAGCTGTTAATTAGTATATATAATTTTCTTTAAAACATAAATAATTAGTACTTCTTGTGAAAAGTCAAGGGTATTCAATTGCATACCCTTTTGTATTGTAGATTTGCCCCTGGTTGGAACATCACTGTTAGAAGTTAGACCACAATTCTTGCGAATGTGTTGAGTTAACTTTCTTAACCAAATACATTCATGACTTGCCTTATGAATTGCTATAATCTCTGCATGGTTAGAATAAGCAACAACTAAAGTTTGTTTAACATAATGTCAAGAAATTTTCTTACCTCCATAACTGAATAAATAACCTGCTTGAGTTCGAGCTTTATATGGATCAGATAAATATCCAACATTTGTATAACCAATTAACTTCGCATTTGATGAATTTGATTAGTATAAATTCATATCCACTATACCATGAAGATACCAAAAAATGTGCTTGACTCCATTCTAGTGTCTTCTTGTTGGACAAGAACTATATCTTGCTAATAAGTTTACGACAAAAGATATACTCCCTCCGTCCCAATATTATTGTCCACAGACAAAAAACACACATATTAAGAAAAACATTAATTACCACTAACTTTATTTAATAAAATGACAGTTTTGTCCTTACTTTGTATTTAATATTCCATTAAATGCTTAGTTGGTTAAGTAATAATGAGGGGGTATTTTGGTAAAAATGTTATTTATTTTTAGAAGTGGACTATTATTTTGGGACAAACCAAAAAGGAAAGATGGACTATAATTTTGGAACGGAGGGAGTATCAAGTATTGTATTAATAGTAAGATATATTAGTGCACCAATAGTACTAAGATATGGTTCTTCGGGAACAAGAAGATTTTCATGATTATTATGATGCTGAAATTGGTCCTTTTTCACTATCGGGTTACTCATGGATGTGAGTTATTCATATAAAACCTTTTAAGCACCTTTTCTAGATATTAATGTACAAAAGGTTCATTTTTGTGTGCTCAATTTGAAGACCCAAACAAAATTTCATCATACCAAGATAATTCATTTCAAAATTTTCTTTCAAACAAGAAGTGGCATTTTCCAATTCTCTAGGAGTTCCAATTACGTTCAAATCATCTACTATAACATCAATTATCACAAATTCTGATCCAGATCTTTTATGAATACACATGGGCTTATTGGATCATTTTTGTAGTCCCTTTTCAACAAAAATGTACTTGAACAATTGGACAACATATAGCCAGATTGTTTCAATCCATACAAAGATTTATTTAATTTTACCGGATATACTTCTCGAAAATTAGAAGTTTGTGCTTCTGGAACCTTAAACCCTTATGGGATTTTCATTTAAATAACATTCTCATCTGAACCATATAAATAGGTGGTAACTACATCCATTAGACGCATCTCCAATTTTGCATGTATTGCTAGGTGACAAATAAGTACAGTGAGGAAAACTCACCTCGCACTGCCGAATCACACAGACGATCCCTGGCTGCTGGCTGACAAATCCCTAGACTATCAATATTAAGACAACACCCCCATCAACATCTGATCCGACGAATAATCTCTGACTGCAGATCAACTAAAATCCACGCGCTATCAAATACCACAATAACAACCCATTAACATCTAGCCGCTGACTCACACTATGAGTCCAAATTAGAGTAAAAAAACCTTCTTACCCTTCCTCAAGCTTGGCCCAACTAGAAGACCAAGGGCCCATAATCAGAAATAAGCATCTAAGGCCCAAATATGGCCCAATTTTCCAAGTTAGGCCCGATTCCTTTCGTGGGCCTTCACCCAAGAAGGTCCAATAAGTCACAACAACCCAACCATAAAAATCCGGATGGGCCAAAATGGTCTAACACAACCAAGCCCAAAACCGAAGCCCAAAAAGGAAGAGCCCAAGTCAGCCGAGTACGCGGGGCGTACCCAGCCTATACGCTCAACGTACAACATGGAAGGCTTGTACGTGCAACATACATACTTGTACGCCCAACGTACTCACAAGCCATGACCATCTTTCCAAATCATCACTTAATCCATTAAGACTTGGATCCAAACTCAGATCTGACTTCCCCAAGGTGGTTAATCACATAAAGTTGCCAAATTTATGTGCATGCATGGCTAAATGGGACTCTAGAGCTCAAAGGAGCTTAATACTTGACTTAATACATGCATGGAACCAAAACCACCATAAATTTTGCACCTTTATGCCCAAGGAACCCATCATATATCCAGATCTACAATTTAGAAGCTTCAAAACCACTTTAACTCCCAATCATCAACCAAAAGGGTGCAAAATGACCAAAATGAGCTAAGAAGAAGATCCATGAAATGAAAGAGCAAGGTTTGGACTTTATACCTCCCTAGCCACCAAAGGGAGATGCTAATGATGGATCTCAAAGCTTTCCTTCAAAGAACAAGTCTTCAAGTTCCTCCTTCTTCTTCTAGATCCACAAAACCCTTCACAAAACCTCACAAAAGCTTCAAGATCACCAAACAAGGGATAAAGGTCGAATTAGGGTTTTTAGAGTATGGAGGCTGGCTAAGAATTGATCAAAAGAGGTTAACATAAAGTTTATATAGGGTACAAACACGAAAATTAGGGTTTTCCATCCTCCCCCTCGTACACCCAGCGTACTCCTCATACGCCCAACGTACGAGGCTACTGACCCACGACTCTTACGCACTAGTATGCTAAGCGTACACCATAGGTACACCCCGCGTACTAGCTTCTCAGCTAGTACGCCAAGTGTAACTTGTTATACGCCCCGCGTACTAGGGTTCCCTCTTAAACCTTAAAACGTTCTGAAGACCATAACTTCCTCGATCGTGGAATTTTCCAGAAACTTGGTCTGTGACACCCCCCACTTAAATCCTTGACGTCCTCGTCAAGTCTTCTATAAATATGTTTCGATCTTGTCACATAGTTACTTCGTGTCTTTTATTTTTCTCCAAAGTATCGCTTCGAGTAAGGCGTGCTTTTATTTCTCAACGTACCTTGAATCCTACTTCTTCTCTCGGCCTCATAGAATCTTGAGTAAATCTTCAAGTAGGATATGGATCCCTGTTCCTTCAAATGTGTCTCGTTTACTCGAACTTCCATTTTTGGCTTCATATTCTTCTTGATCATGTTACTCTGGCCATAACAAATGTGCGTACTTCTTTCTCTCTCGGGGCCTTTACGAAACTTCATATTTGAAAGGGTTCGAGCTTTTGTCTTGCTTCTTTCCAAGGGAATTATATGGATAATTGATCCCTTGGTTATACGCATGGTGTTGTCTCTTTCGAACGACCAAGGACATACCATATCTAGGAAGTCCATTCCTAGTACCATGCGATAGTCGTCTATCGAAACCACTATCAAGTCGATGGTCCCTTCCCATTCTGAAATATTTATGGGTATTCCACAAGAAACTCCGAGGATTGGATTGGATGGAGAGTTGACAACTTTCAAACGACCTAACTCCTTTGTATAATGAATACCTAACTTCTTGGCTTCTTCCTCTGCGATGAAACTATGTGTTGCTCCGGAACCCACTAGCGCCTTAGTCTTCCTTGCATTCACTTTGGATTCGACGAACATGAGACTCCCTCCTTTATTTTCTTACCTTTTAGATGATTTTATCTCATCCTTCGATATTGAGTTTAGAAAATGCATTGAGCTTATTTGTGCTTCGTGTTCTTCTTCTTTCAACACCATTGCATAGAAGGTCTTTTTCTTCGGGCAATCTCGAATCAACTGAGGGCCATCACATAGGTAACACTTGACCTCCTTCCATTGTCCTTTTTTATTTATTCCTTCTATTTCTTTTCCCTTGAAATTCGAGGGTTGGAGTGTGTCTTGCTTTGCGTGTGATTCCAATGTTGATTGATCTCCCCTACTATTTTTCTTAACTGTGGTTTCTCTTCGAAATTCCATTAGATCTTCTGCCACGACGATAGCTTTGTCAATATCTCTAACATTTCTCCTCTTCATCTTATTTTAAGCCCAAGATTGTAGTCCGTCCATGAAATAGAAAAGTTTTTCTTTCTCTTTCATGTCGGGTAACTCTAGCATCAAGCTTGTGAACTCGACTATGTAGTATCGGATGGATCCACTATGCTTTAGCCCACGAAGTTTCTTCATCGCTATGTCTTCAACATTATGTGGGCATAATTGTCTCTTAAGTTGCCTCTTGAATTCTTCCCATGTGTCTATGGTGTATAATCATTTTTCAATGTCACCGTGCTTCCTTCGCCACCATAGAGTCGCACTGTCGCATAGATAAAAGACGACTGTATCTACCTTCGTCTTGTCGTCCTTCACTTGACTAGCATTGAAATAGCATTCCATCGACCAAAAGAATTCGTCAATTTATTTAGGGTCGTGTTTACCTCCGTACTTCAATGGTTTGGGTCCTTTCATGTGCGACAACGTTTTTACAATGGATCCTCCGGCTATTGCTGCTTTACATAGCTTTACTTCGTCTTCTAGAGTGCCTATCTTCTCACGGAACTTGTTTCGCAAAGTATTGATTAATACAAGGACTTCTTGTTTGATGAAACTGATGGACTCCTTCATTCCATCACTCGTGTCCCTTATGTCGTTGATGGAATGATCGACGGTATCCTTCCATTCAAGGATCTCACCGACATTAATCTCCCCCTTGGTAAGCTTGTTTTCAAAACTTGCCAACGTATCTACTGATTGGTCCCTCTTCTTGGACTTCCTCCCTCTTTCCTCGACGACAGGGGGGATGTTAGCTACATCACTTCCACCTTCCATTGTTATGATATCTTGCTCGTACGAACTTGGCTATGATACCACGTGTCACGGGATGAATCAATCACCGTGTGCCACTTAGTGCTTCTTCGACTAAGTCAGGCTTGAAACACTTCCTTACAATGTACTAACGACTAAGATAGCAAGATATGCTATAAAGAATGCTACGAAGTAAGAAAGAAAGCTTCTATTATAGACTCGACTACTTTACAAGGCAACTTCCCAATGATTCCTACAAATGAGACATCCTTTCTATTTATAGGCACCTTACACCTCCTCAAGTGGAAGTTTCTACGTCCCGATCATTCTTGACTAATATAGACTATTCTTATTATATATATGGCCTTTACAAGACTCTAGAATATGGTATACTTGTATATGATGCTCTAGAAATCTCTAGGTCGTCCCGACATTATCCAAATCGCTCTTGTATGATCTAGCGTGTTCTAGACCGTTCCAAAGTCTTCCGTGTCATTTTTGCTTCGTCTAGTGCCCACTTGATTATTCAGGATTGTTCTCCTTTGTTCCATGGACATCTATAATATTCTAGCATCTTCCAGGGTCCCGTAGAGCATTCTTGATCTTTCCGGAGACTTCTTGAGTTAACTTGATCGTTCCGGAGTTCTCTAGACGATCGTGGAATTTTCCAGAAACTTGGTCCGTGACATTAGGCTCCGAAACACCATCGAACATTTAGATCACTTAGACTTTAACACCTTTCGTCCCCAAGGTCCCAAACCTTATGATAACCGATGATCAGAACACAGCCCCAAATAATGAAGCAAATTCGAAACCGGGTGTTACAATATGCCTATTGCATGAGCTTGTAGAACTGCACGCTAGTACTGATTAGTCAGTGATAGGGTGGCTTGATTAGGCAATGTTTGAACCTGGTTACTTGATGCCCGAATGCTTCTTGCTTTGTGCTTTATAATAATTTTGACTAGCTTTAGCTAACTAGTAAGCGAATATGCTAAGTTACATATTATGATAACTAAATAATTTGAGAAGGCTAGGTTTTAACTCTATTGCTTAACTCTTGTCTGAGTCCACCATTATTGTGGGAGACCTCTCATTCGAAGAATTATCTGGTTTTTGTAATATGTAATTGTATTTGTGAACTAGTTAGAGGAAGTTAGCGGGAGTTCCTTCTACAGCTGATGGCGGAGAGTGGAGTGGAGTTTGCCCTAGGAAAACCTAGGGTGAGATCTAGTGCTGGGAGCCTTATCTGCGAGGGATAGTTGTATGGATATTAAGTTACTTGGTTGAGTCGAGGCAATCCTTGAGGAAAGTACGGATAGATGTGGAAGGTAGTATGGGCACGTATTATTGAAAGCAGAGGATCCATACTCGACTAAAGGAGGGCTGCGATGAAACCAGGGAACTTGTGGAGTTTGTGATTCCCTCGATATATATATATATATATATATATATATATATATATTGATGCGTATTCTGATGGTTTATATGATATATTTTCAGTATGGTGACTTAAGAGGCAGAACCGTTGGCAGTTTTGGTGCCGGTGAGGGTTCAGCCTTAGGTTCTGGAGCCGGGCAGCTTGATGAACAGACGAGGGATTTCATCTCGTATGAGATTATGCGTAGTATCCTTGAGCAGACTCCTGTGATCTTTGGCACGGTCAATGAGGGTATATTGGAGATTCTGGATGAGCGATTGAGCACTTTTCGCGCTGAGATGGTGGCTTTGGTTGGGACGCATTCTTTGACCTTCAGAGAGTTTCGGGCTTGTGGAGCTCCGGATTATCATGGGGCGAGGGACCCGATTGCGAGTAGGAGGTGGATAGCAGATGTTGCTAACGCCTTCTGTACCAGCCGTTGTCCTGAGAGGGACAATGTCAGACTAGCCTCCTGCCTTCTGAAGGACAGGGCACGAGACTGGTGGGAGGAGGTAGGACATGTGATGGGTGTTGATGCTGTTGATGTGATGAACTGGGATGATTTATCGACCAGATTTCGAGCGGAGTTTGCACCAGTGATTGAGGTGCAGCAGTTGGTGCGAGAGTTTCAGGATCTCCGCCAGACTACGGAGACGATAACTGAGATCACCGCTATGTTTCGGGAGAGGGCACTTCTGGTTCGGCAATATGTGGTGGATGAGGAGATAAAGAAGGCCCGGTACCATGAGATGTTGAGGAGTTACGTTTGGCAGTTTGTGAATCGATCCAGCTACAAGACATTGGAGGATATGATAGAACGAGCTAGGGAGAGGGAGATTAATCTGGAGATGGAGAAGAAGAGGAAGCCATATTTTGTGTCGAGTGCTAAGGGTTCGGGCAAGAGGCCCAAGGTTGTTGATTCGAGAGGGAAGGACTGGCAGGGCCTAGGCCGATGCGGTAGGTCGCACGAGGGGACGTACATGGTGGGTGGTTCTGGCTGCTTCAAGTGAGGCCAGAATGGTCATATCAGCAGGGATTGTACTGCTACCACCACCATCACCACAATATCTGATCTGATTTGCTTTCAGTACAATCAGAGGGCCCACAAGAAGGCCCATTATTCAAGTTTGGTTGCAGCAGGACCGGTGTCAGCACCCGCTCCTGCGACTCTTCAGATTACTGATGGCCGCCAGGGCCGGGCGGATACGCCTGTGGTGAAGAGCATGTCTTTCCAGTTGACGGACGAGGAGGCGCGTGCAGCTCCTGATGTGGTGACGGGTGTGTATCTTCTCCTTATCTCTTTATTTATTTTGAATTGCTTGCTTATGTTTGTGTGTTTTATTTTAGGATCGTTCCTTGTGAATGGTATTTCTGCATTGGTATTGTTTGATTTCGGGGCTACCCGATCGTTTGTATCTCTTGCGCTTAGCAAGTGATTTGCTGGAGCTCTAGGGGAGCTGGATTGTCCTCTAGATCTCAAGATTTCCGATGATAGGTCTGTTCGGGTTGCGAGAGTTCATCAAGGTTGTACTCTACAGTTATTCAGCGAGCAGTATCCGATTGATTTGGTTCCCATTCGTCTGTGTGGGAACAAGGTTATCATAGGCATGGATTGGTTGAGCCCTAATGGATCAGTGATCGACTGTGAGCAGCAGCTGGTTTGGGTTTGGATCCCACGTGGGGGAGAGTTGGTGATTCATGGGGAAAGACCGCAACATGGGCCGATTTTGTGTTCTGCAGCGAGGGCCAGACGCTATTTTCATTAGGGTTGCTCCAGTTATGTCGCCTATCTCATGGATACCCGGGATAAGGGTAAGGCGACCATGGATGATGTGCCGATTATGCGGGATTACCCGGATGTATACCCGGAGGACTTGCCTGGGGTGCCTCCGGAAAGGCAGGTTGAGTTCAGGATTGATTTGGTTCTAGGTACGGCTCCGATAGCCAAAGCACCGTATCAGTTGGCTCCTCCCGAGATGCAGGAGCTGTTAGACATAGGATTTATTCGACCAAGCATTTCACCTTGGGGAGCGCCGATTCTGTTTGTGAAGAAGGACAGGTCTCATCGCATGTGTATCGACTACCGGGAGCTGAATAAGGTAACAATGAAGAAACCGTTATCCACTCCCGAGGATTGATGATCTTTTTGACCAGCTTTAGGGTGCATCTTGGTTCTCCAAGGTTGATTTGCGATCGGGTTATCATCAGATGCGGGTCAAGGATGAAGATGTGTAGAAGATAGCTTTTCAGACTCGATATGGTCATTATGAGTTCGTGGTGATGCCTTTTGGGCTCACCAATGCTCTAGCCATGTTCATGGATCTCATGAACCGCGTGTGCATGTTAGGAATTGAGACAGGGTACACGCAGCGGAAACACTATCACACACTCACAAACGAAACGAGAAAATAAAGCAATAAAGAACACAAGGATTTTACGACCTCCTTTAACCTCTCGAAGAATAATATTGTATACTAGAATATAAATCTGTCGTACACAAAACGGTCAACCTTGTTTCTGATGTGGCAGATCAGACTAAGCCGCAACCACAGAACATAATTCAAGATACGACCTCCTTTAACCTTGCTCTGATACCAATTGTTAGGAATTGAGGCAGGGTACACGCAGCGGAAACACTATCACACACTCACAAACGAAACGAGAAAATAAAGCAATAAAGAACACAAGGATTTTACGTGGTTCAGATTCGGTGTAAATCCTACGTCCACGGGCTGCAACTAGAGAATTTTATTAAAACTCACAAGATTACAATTGGCTTGACACTCTACACTTGATGTTCTCTCAAGTTTTTGCACACCAAATATGCAAAACATACTGCATATATATAGGTATATTTGTGAGCCGCAATTTGCACAAGATTGCCGCATAGTTTGAAAAAATAATTCTCATGCATGTGTTTGACAATTTTTTCCACCGTCCAATTATTTGCCGTCCAAAACTTTGACAGTCCAACAAATGAATTCAAAAGGTGTGCTCCATAATTGCATCGTCCATTTCATATTCAATTGTTTAATATTTCCAAGTTTCATTTATGGCCCTTGAACTTTTAGGAACTTGTCAATTTGTTCAAGACTCCATAAATCTTAACAATCTCCCACTTGGAGACTTGAACAAATTAGTCTTTCTCCGCCATTCAACTCTCAATTACTCCAGTAATCTTAAAAAACAACCAAGTCCTTCAAGCTTCCAGTTTCAAAGAACAAGCTAAAACTTAGTCTGATTTCTCTAATTGCAGCCGCCCCTCATCTTCAAGTACTAGAAGGGCCAGTTGAAGCTCCCACTAGCTCCAACTCAGTCGTGGCTAATCCCACCACCGACTCATCCTCTGTCTCAACCGGTTTGGACACTCCACCAGATCCAGAGATACACCAAGGACCACTAACACTCTCCAAACTTTGCAAACTTCCAACAAGAGAGAATTTTCCAGTCTTAGTCTTCAAAACCCAACGGCTATTTGTAACTGTACCCGAGACACACCCCGTGCTCCCACTGTCACAGAATCCCCTGAATGGTTTAGAATTTCCGACTCGTTCAGCTAACATCCCCTTGGCTCCAGAATTCATGTTTGCAAAATGAACTCTCTTAGCAGTAGATTTAGCGAACCAGATTTTGTTTTGCTTAATCGGGATGGTCATACTTCCCTCAGCAGGTACCTCAACCATATACAATGACCCACGCTTCAAACCTTGAGCAATCACCGAATTACCATTGACCACCATCCATTTACCACCACCAAACCTTACTTCCAGTCCTTGTTTATCCAGCTGACCAACAGAAATCAATTTTTTCTTCAGCTCCGGAATAACCCTGACATTCTTCAGGCTCCATGTAGTTCCTAATGAAGTAACTAGATCAATATCTCCCATGCCCGTTACTTGAAGCATCTCGTCATTTGCCAATCGTACCTTCCCAAAATCTCCTTCTTTTAGATTCACCATCGTTTCCCCGTTGTCCATGGCGTGAAACGAAGCCCCTGAATCCTTGACCCAAGAGTCCACAGAACTTTCCATACTGAGTATCAGTGCATCATCCTCAGACACACTTTCAGCACCAGCAATGTTTAATTCTTTCTTTGGACATTGACTCTTAACATGTCCCACTTCTTGACAGTTCCAACATTTCACATTCTTCAAAGTTCTAGAAGAACTTTTTCCCCGACTCCCACTGCTCCCACTATTCCTGCTATTCCCTCCACCTCTTCCGACATTTAATAAATCAGAAGAGGAAGATCCACCTTGATTCTTGCGTCTGATATCCTCGCCTAGAACCAAATCTCTAACCCCTTCAAAAGTCATACCACTGGTCCCCACGGAACTTGTAACAGCAGTAACTGTTCCGGACCAGCTATCAGGTAGAGAAGCTAGTAGCAGCGAAGCTTGAGTCTCATTATCAAATTTAATTCCCACAGATGATAATCTGGACAGAATTGAATTTAGATTGTTAATGTGAACCGTAACTGAGCCTTCCTCATTCATCCTTGTAGTGAACAGTTCCTTCATCAAGAACACCTTGTTAGCCGCCGATGGTTTCTCATACATATTTGACAGAGCCTCCATCATACCACGCGTCGTGGTTTCATTCATGATGTTGAAAGCAACGCTCTTCGTCAACGACAGTGTAATAACCGCCTTGGCTTTCTTGTCCTTTGAGTTCCACGCATCTTCAGCAGCTTTTTCCATTTTCTCCGGTTTGTCTCCGAGTACCATGTCCAAGTCTTTCTGACATAACAATGCTTCTAATTGCATTTTCCACCAGCTAAAGTCAGGATCGTTGAACTTCTCGATTACAACCTTGTCTTCAGCCATTACGACAAACAAGAGACAAATCTTTTTATAGTACTTTTTGTGTGACAGAAAACACGATCACGCCTTTTAAAACCGAAACAACGACACCGATCGTACAGTACCCTCTCGAAGAATAATATTGTATACTAGAATATAAATCTGTCGTACACAAAACGGTCAACCTTGTTTCTGATGTGGCAGATCAGACTAAGCCGCAACCACAGAACATAATTCAAGATACGACCTCCTTTAACCTTGCTCTGATACCAATTGTTAGGAATTGAGGCAGGGTACACGCAGCGGAAACACTATCACACACTCACAAACGAAACGAGAAAATAAAGCAATAAAGAACACAAGGATTTTACGTGGTTCAGATTCGGTGTAAATCCTACGTCCACGGGCTGCAACTAGAGAATTTTATTAAAACTCACAAGATTACAATTGGCTTGACACTCTACACTTGATGTTCTCTCAAGTTTTTGCACACCAAATATGCAAAACATACTGCATATATATAGGTATATTTGTGAGCCGCAATTTGCACAAGATTGCCGCATAGTTTGAAAAAATAATTCTCATGCATGTGTTTGACAATTTTTTCCACCGTCCAATTATTTGCCGTCCAAAACTTTGACAGTCCAACAAATGAATTCAAAAGGTGTGCTCCATAATTGCATCGTCCATTTCATATTCAATTGTTTAATATTTCCAAGTTTCATTTATGGCCCTTGAACTTTTAGGAACTTGTCAATTTGTTCAAGACTCCATAAATCTTAACAATCTCCCACTTGGAGACTTGAACAAATTAGTCTTTCTCCGCCATTCAACTCTCAATTACTCCAGTAATCTTAAAAAACAACCAAGTCCTTCAAGCTTCCAGTTTCAAAGAACAAGCTAAAACTTAGTCTGATTTCTCTAATTGCAGCCGCCCCTCATCTTCAAGTACTAGAAGGGCCAGTTGAAGCTCCCACTAGCTCCAACTCAGTCGTGGCTAATCCCACCACCGACTCATCCTCTGTCTCAACCGGTTTGGACACTCCACCAGATCCAGAGATACACCGAGGACCACTAACACTCTCCAAACTTTGCAAACTTCCAACAAGAGAGAATTTTCCAGTCTTAGTCTTCAAAACCCAACGGCTCTTTGTAACTGTACCCGAGACACACCCCGTGCTCCCACTGTCACAGAATCCCCTGAATGGTTTAGAATTTCCGACTCGTTCAGCTAACATCCCCTTGGCTCCAGAATTCATGTTTGCAAAATGAACTCTCTTAGCAGTAGATTTAGCGAACCAGATTTTGTTTTGCTTAATCGGGATGGTCATACTTCCCTCAACAGGTACCTCAACCATATACAATAACCCACGCTTCAAACCTTGAGCAATCACCGAATTACCATTGACCACCATCCATTTACCACCACCAAACCTTACTTCCAGTCCTTGTTTATCCAGCTGACCAACAAAAATCAATTTTTTCTTCAGGAGCAGCATGAGGATAGTATTCCAAGACTCAGGTCTGTGATAGTATTTATTGATGACATCTTCGTTTATTCCAAGACTCAGGAGCAGCATGAGGAGCACTAGAAGGAAGTGCTGGATACATTAAGGAGGGAGAGACTTTTCGCAAAGTTCTCCAAGTGCGAGTTCTGGTTGCGCGAGGTGCAGTTTCTGGGGCCGTGGTTTTCACCCTGTGATTTGGAGTTGGGGGCCGTGGTTTTCGCCCTTAAGATTTGGCGACATTACCTCTATGGGGTCCGTTGTACTATTTACACGGATCACAAGAGCCTGAGGTACTTGATAGATCATCCGAATCTGAATATGAGGCAGCGTCGATTGTTGGATGTGGTGAAGGATTATGATTACGAGATCCTTTATCACCCGGGGAAGGCCAATATGGTGGCCGATGCTCTCAGCTGCAAGGCGGTCACGGCTCCGATCAAAGATATCTGTTTGAGGATGACCGTGATTAATCCATTGTTGGAGCGGATTTATGAGGCTCAGTTCGAGGCTATGAAGGAAGAGCACTAGAAGAGCGAGCGTATTGTGGGTCAGGTGGCTTCCTTCAATTATGATAGTCGTGGATTGTTGACTTTGCACCGTTGATTTTGGGTTCCGTATTGGGGCGGATGTATGTCAGATTCTGATGGAGGAGGTTTACAAGTCGAGGTCCTCCATTCATCCCAGAGCGAAGAATATGTATAGGTATCTTCTTCATGATTATTGGTAGCCCTGCATGAAAAAGGATGTTAGATGGTATGTAGAGCGGTGCTTGACCTGCAGGAAAGTCAAGGCCGAGCATCATCATCCTCACGACGAGATGCAACCGTTGGAGATTCCCGTATGGAAATGGGAGGACATCACCATGGATTTTATCACAAAGCTTCCTAGGACTGCGCGCATAGTGGATTCGCTTTGGGTCATCGTGGATCGTTTGACCAAGAGCGCGTATTTCATTCTAGTTTAGGAGAGTATTTCTGCAGAAAAGTTGGCCAAGGTTTATTTCAGGGAGGTGGTGGCACGTCATGGGGTGCCGGTATCATTGGTTTCTGACAGGGATGTTCGTTTTACTTCCAGATTTTGGAAGAGGTTTCATGACAAGTTGGGTACTCGTCTTTATTTTAGCATAACTTTTCATCCGCAGACCGATGGTTAGAGCGAGCGGACTATCCAGACTCTTGAGGATATGCTGTGTGCGTGTGTGTTGGACTTTGGATGGAGTTGGGATACATATTTTCCGTTAGCGGAATTTTCGTATAACAACAGTTATCATGCTAGCATTAATCGATCTCCTTTTGAGATGATCTACGGGAGGAAATGCAGGACCCTGATTTGTTGGGGCGAGGTCGGTTAGCGGGTTATAGGGAGTACCGAGGAGGTGCTCAAGACCACTGAGCTGATTCAGTAGGTTCGGAGCAGGCTCCAGACAGCTCAGAGTCGGCAGAAGAGTTATGCCGACAGGTGTCGATCAGACTTAGAGTTCGAGGTGGGATATATGGTTCTCCTGAAGGTGTCACTTGATGGGTTTTGAGCACTACATCAATCCTATGGTGTACATGCAAACCCTAAAGCTTTGGATCTAGTTTGTCTAATATACATGCGATAATCATCCAAAGCTCATAAACCCTAGATCTAGCATATGATAAATGATATTAACATAAGAATAGGGTTTAGATCTTACCTTGATTGTTATATAGCAATAATAATCTCAAAATTTTCTTGATCTTGACTTCTGAAAGCTTAGTGCCTCAAATGTTGCACCTCTAAGGGAGTCACAAACACCATGAGCAACAAGATGACTTAGGAGAAGGAGGAGGAGGCACAAAAACGTCTAAGAACCCTTAGGGATTACTTCCACATGTTTTTGGGGCCTTAGGGGTTCCTTATATAGTTAGGCTATTAGGGTTTCAACCAGGAAACCCTAATCTGACTGCTTAGGCTCTAAGCAGCCCATGGACTCCCTCCTTAGAGGCCTTGGACGAATTCTAATGGGTTTCCCCATAGATTTCGTCCACTCCAACTTCTATGGAGTCCATTAGCCCAATTTATGCAATTATCTTATAATTACAGTATCAGTCCCCTTTATTTAATTAATCTCTTTTAGCCACAAAATTAATTCTTATTAATTCTTGACTAATATTAATTAAACAATATGATTTCTATTTTAATATATTATTCTTATAATATATTAATAAATCATAATTAATCCTCTTTCACCTTAGTTCATCCTATCAGTTGCTATGGTGAAGGCAACCCAAAAGGACCATGCTCACAATCGGGTCAAGTACATACCAAAATAGTTATGGGCTTAGACACCTAATCCAACATTCTCCCACTTGGATAAGTCTAATAACTATTCTCCGTATGACTTCAGAACCTGATCAGCAATCGTAGCTTTCAAAAGCCGCTGTCAAACTCTGATCTTATCAGAACCGTGTCCTTTAGATAAGGGATCATATATTCCTCCATTCTAGATATAGTATGAACTGAGACATGGATTTAAATCATACTCTCTGTTCATGTGTTTTTTCCCGATTTCTGATTTATGACGACTGACAACAGACTACAACTGAACACATCAACTTAGTCCAGGCTTGGCCAATCACTTAGGGTGTCATCACTAAATCATCGAGGGGCCCACAGATATCGCTTTTATCCCACATTGGGTAAAAGGAACGGATAAACTTCGACTCAATGCTCGCTTGTACCTACTCATCAAATCACACACAACAATATGTTTTATAACACCAAGTTACTGGTGCGTTTACATATTATCAATGTGCAACCGACTTGTAAATTACAACTTACACGTCTCGGTTTCAAGAATATAAGATATTATCATCTCACCAATCACTCGTGATAAAATCCATGAAGCGATCCAAGTGAGCGTGGGTTTAATCCAATGCTAAAATCTTAATTCATAAGCACTCATGAACGTTGTAGCAAACTTTTGCTATGTCTAATACACTTTAGACATTCTACAAGCCAATTCATGACAGTCTTCTTTCATACCTACTTCCAAAGTATGAGCGATTGTGGATGGTTTGAATAATCTTATTATTCGGGAAGTCAAAACATGCAAAGTGAAACACAATAATAATTGAATCCAATATGGCCCCAAACGTTTGAGTATAAATAAAACCCCTTTTATTTAGTCACCATATTGATTACACATTATTCATTGTATAATGTTTCGGATAATCAACTTATTACTTGAATTATAACAGCAGTTGTCCCATGCATCAAGCATGCACACTCTGTTTACCTATGGTCCATACTTTGTGAAATAGATCAACTGAAAACGTTTCCAACGATGCTCATTTCACAATCCCTAATCCTTATCGTTAGTGTAAGAACACAAAATTCTCGCCACTACTAGAATATGTTAGATTCTAACATTTTATGCAATGATCCTTTTGTAATCTTATTGCACAAAAGTCACCAAGACTTTGCCAACGAAATTACAAAGTGTTCTATTGGAGATTGTTACAAGACAATTCCATAGATATGAAGTCTCACATTCAAAGTACATTCCTTTGAACATCCTTCTTGCATAAAAGTTTCTAATCTAGACATAAATTCTTAACGTCCAACTCCCAATATGGAAACATTTCCATATTTTCCATATGGCAACTCATTATTAATAGAATCATATCTAATCATAATAATGTCATTATGGTCCATTCATTACTATACTTCCAACTGCTCACAAACGACCAATCCTTAGCGAACCTTAGATTGTTCTTGACAGTTGTTTAATTATTTTAGTCAAATCCGGTTCTAGTCCTTTTCCCCTCTTGATGCCCTAGGCATTTGGAAAATTTTAGAACAGTCAAATATTACAGCATATGCAATCGAACCTATATCCGAAGCGTATGAGGCACGATTCATAATGAAAAACGGGATACTTTACCAGTTTCTTGCTATAATATTGCCATATATAGGATTCCCATATGTTGAATCTTTTCAACATAACATCCATATATGTCATTTGACTAAATTTAATTAAAATTTCTTGATCCAAGCCTTTAGATTTTGAAACGAAGTATAATATTCTTTCCCTTAATTATAGCAAAACAACTTTTCAACCCCTGCAACTTTGCAAAGTGAAACTGTTGTTTTCTATAATTAATATTGCTAACTTGCAATACTTAAAATAATAATAATCACACTCCCACTAACATGATGATTATATCCTTACCAGCATAACACTTATGCTCCCACTAGCTTTGACATGTATTCAGAAATCTGCTAAACTTCTAGAAAACAATACTTATTGATTTCCAAAGATCATATTTCTAATACGATACGCTTCGACAATCTTTTATCTAAGCTTCTAGAAAACAAATCATACACCTTTACTTAGATAGCTCACATGTGTGTCTAAACAATTCTAGAACTTATAGCAATAAGTCTCGAATATTCAAACTAATCGCCAAATCTCACAATTCGAACTATGAAGAGGGATGTCGTAGTCATAATCGAATTTGAGAATGCAATTTACATAATCGCTATCTCATTAAAATCTTCCTAGTGAAAGCGTTTCCTCACAATCATTTTCATGAAGGAGAGAAACCTTATGACACTTAGATTTTATGGTGTATGTGTTCCTATCCATGTGAATTTGTCATAACCATAATCATAAGATAATGTTTGTGACAAATCCAAACTCTTATGGACAGAACTTGTTCATTCTTTATTTCTTGCCATCAAGGGTCTCACCATTGCTTCCAAGTCTTCGAGCATCTCACCCCTACCTATCAATGTACTTTCCATTGATCAGGATGCCTTGCCTCTATGCAATCAATTGAGAACTCATATGCATAGTTGACTTAAACTGGAATGACACATAAACAAAAAAAATATGTCAATACGATAGGTCACAAACCTCAAGTCGTGTGCTAGTGTTTAACAATAGGTTTACACTTGATTAGTTCTTGAAACCTTTCAATATCATTTAGACTTCCATTGACCTCTTGACATATAGGATTCTCTTGTCAAAAAACATTTCTTGACAAAACAAATATTCAAGAGTTAGTGTGGGTCCTTATCAAGGAAAATACTACACACAATTGGTCTTAGTTGATCTTTGTCTTATCCAAGACATCACAAGTCACCAATTTCAAACGTGCAAGAGCAAGAAAACATTTTCCTACTTCACATTTGATGAGTGTGTCAAAATTTCTTAAGATGATGTCACTCAAATCACAATTTTGTAGTACGACTCTAAAACTTGATTTTGGAACGAAGTATGATACACCTTTTGATTTAACCATTTTAACAATTGTCGATTCCTCTTCTTAGTCATACTAGTGTACTAAGGTGTCCTTAGAGGATCAATTGTGATACGGTTTCAAATCACTAGTTAATCTTAAAATAGATACTTAAGTACTCTCCCATCTTTTCAGATTGGAGAAACTTTTATCTTTCTGCCTAATTGATTCTTCTTATTCGTTCTGCTATTCATTGAAACCTTTTCCAATGATTCAGAATCATACTTAATCTTTTAAGTATAATCACATTTACTAATCCTTTAGCAAATCATGACGAACATTTTATCGTTCTTTGTCGTGGACTTAACCAGTGCACAACATTGTGTACCAGATCTCTTAGTCCTTCACTTGACTCACATACTTATGTGAACAAGGAATTAGTCTTAATTTCCCAAATACGAAGGTTCCCATTCATCACATAATACCAGTTGCATGATTCCAAGTTTCTGTCCAATTGAAACTTGGGCGATGAGAATCTTTCCTTATTTGGTAAATTTCTGACATTACCACAAATAACATAACTAAGAATTAAATCCATTCACAATATTGCTAACAACAGAAACATTCAAACACCAATTTTCATAAAATCCATCGCAAGGAAACATAAATAAGACAAAATCGAAATTTATTTTATTGTAGAAAAATCTTGTCCTTACAATGCGATTTCAAATGAAAACTATGTAAATATTATTTAGCAATCTGTCCTAACTCTAAAGTAGCAGCTCAAAAAAATCTGATCTTTGAATCATGCGATCGAAATCCATTTCTTCATGACCAGATTCAGCTCACTTTTTTCTTTTAAGCTTCCTTTTTCTTCGATCCTACAAAACACCAAATGTAATCTTATCACATCATGTATTAAGAATCTAAAAAGGAACTTAATAGAGTTAGATAGTGGATTTTACCTGGAGTAGAGTCATACATCTTGACTCTCCCATCTCTTAGATCTCTCAGGTAGTCAGGACAGCTTCGTGACCAACGCCCCTTCTCTTGGCAGTAGAAACACACAGATTCTTTGGGAATGTCACAAGGGACTATCTCAGACTTAGCCTTTCTCTTGCGTAGAGAAAACGTTTCTGGACTTCCAATGTTGCCATTGTCCATAGAAGGTTGGGACATTTATTTTCCAGACAAATTTGCTTAGCCAGTGCGCCAAATCATTGTTGATTCAGCAGCAATAAGCAAATAAGTCAAATCAATGAGGGTTACGTCGTGGTCCATCACATAGTACTCTCTAATGAACTTACTATATGATTCGGGAAGTGACTGAAGAACCAAGTCAACGGCCAACTTCTTTGAGACATCGACACCCAACATTTCCAATTTATCAATATGCAACTTCATATCCAAGACATGAGCACATACAGACTTTCCATCTTTGTATCTTTTTGCCAATAGGGCTTGAGTGACCTTGAACTTTTCAAGTCTTTGAACATGTGGGTCAGGGAGAATTATTGGAGGAGGTGGAGGAAGTGAAGCATGATTTCCATTTCCTCAATCCAATCGTGGAACACCATCTTCAAGTGGAAAACTTTTTCCAATGGATTTAGGAAGACCATAGTTGTTAGATTTTGACATCTACAAAACGGGAGAAATTCAAGTTAGTTGATTGAGTCCTTAATAAAACACCCAAATGAGATATTAAGGCTAGGACCCAACACAATATTCTACAACTTGGAAGAGGGATGTCGTAATCCAAATTGCAGAACATTTGAAGGTAGGTAAATGAAGATTTACCAATTTCCACCATGAAAAACGAAAATTGAAGGTTTAAGTTTTAAATGAATTGAAACTCCTAGATCCTTTTGAGATTCATTGAACTTTTCAATGGCATGTTTAATCTCGATTATGCCCTTCATTTGTGACTGGGATGCCGAGGATCACAAATAAGGTGTGAATAACCATGCGAATATACGTGGTGCCCTCAATGTTACAGTCACTTAATTGATGTGCCGGTTAACCACACACGCTCCATCGATCTATGACAAACATCGAGTCACCCTTTGCCACCAATGCCAATCCCAACTTAGTGTGCCGGTTAACCACACACGCTCCACTAAATGTCTCGGCAAGGGTACAAAGTGTAATTCCATGGAATATCATCATTTTCACATTTTGCTAAAGTAACTAAGATTTGGGAATTTATAAAAGCATTTAGTTACTTTGTATTTCATTATACTTATAATGGAAGGTTGTGTGCTATCCTACCCGTTCGGCTAACGACCCTCCACTAGTCAAGAGTGCGGTGGGTAAGAGTGGATACCCATTCAATCGCCATTTTATAGGCAATTTCCTTAAACACCCCTTAGAGACCAGCTTCGTGAATGAGGCCTACTAACGGTAACACTGACTCTTTACTCATACATATATAATATTAGACCTTTAATTTCATATATAGTATAAGGGTGTATTTTACACTTTTTAAAATACTAGGTGGTCTAATTTAATAAATTATACTTTTAATTTAATTAAATATAAACCAAATCATTATGGATTTATTAACTCTCTTTTAATTATACACTTAATTAATTTAATAAAACCACAAGGGTGTAATTTGAACTTTTCAAAACTAGGGTTTCAGAATTTAATATTTCAAAATAAAACTTTTATTCAAAATATTCAAAATCCAAAACTTGAGGGTAAGTTTTGAAACATTTCAAAACATACTAGATCAAATTACAAATAATTTAATTAATCAAATAATTGATGATTATCTAAATTTGACCTAATTCAATTTCTTGTAAGATAATTCAAATCAATTAATTCAAATAAATCAAATTTATCATATAAGGCAATGATTATCTAATTGATTGGCAATAATCTACTATTTTGACAAGGATAATCACATAATATCAATAAAATTCGAATTCTATCAATAAAAAACGTTTATGGTAATTATCCAACATCAAAAACAGCCAAAATCCCGAAATTCTCTCTGTCTGATGCTCTGACTCGCCGAGTCACTCAAAGGACTCGCCGAGTACAACCGACTCGCCGAGTACCCTTGGGGACTCGCCGAGTCTGTCAGTCAGAGAGCCAAAAAACACGATTTTCAAGCAAGCAATGAACAATTAAGCAACAAATACATCAAGCAAACAACCTAGTCTCTAATACCACTGATGGGTTTTGAGCACTACATCAATCCTATGGTGTACATGCAAACCCTAAAGCTTTGGATCTAGTTTGTCTAATATACATGCAATAATCATCCAAAGCTCATAAACCCTAGATCTTGCATATGATAAACGATATTAACATAAGAATAGGGTTTAGATCTTACCTTGATTGTTATATAGCAATAACAATCTCAAAACCTTCTTGATCTTGACTTCTGAAAGCTTAGTGCCTCAAATGTTGCACCTCTAACGGAGTCACAAACACCATGAGCAACAAGATGACTTAGGAGAAGGAGGAGGAGGCACAAAAATGTCTAAGTACCCTTAGGGATTACTTCCACACGTTTTTGGGGCCTTAGGGGTTCCTTATATAGTTAGGCTATTAGGGTTTCAACCAGGAAACCCTAATCTGACTGCTTAGGCCCTAAGCAGCCCATGGACTCCCTCCTTAGAGGCCTTGGACGAATTCTAATGGGTTTCCCCATAGATTTCGTCCACTTCAACTTCTATGGAGTCCATTAGCCCAATTTATGCAATTATCTTATAATTACAGTATCAGTCCCCTTTATTTAATTAATCTCTTTTAGCCATAAAATTAATTCTTATTAATTCTTGACTAATATTAATTAAACAATATGATTTCTCTTTTAATATATTATTCTTATAATATATTAATAAATCATAATTAATCCTCTTTCACCTTAGTTCATCCTATCAGTTGCTATGGTGAAGGCAACCCAAAAGGACCATGCTCACAATCGGGTCAAGTACATACCAAAATAGTTATGGGCTTAGCCACCTAATCCAACATTCTCCCACTTGGATAAGTCTAATAACTATTCTCCGTATGACTTCAGAACCTGATCAGCAATCGTAGCTTTCAAAAGCCGCTGTCAAACTCTGATCTTATCAGAAACGTGTCCTTTAGATAAGGGATCATATATTCTTCCATTCTAGATATAGTATGAACTGAGACATGGATTTAAATCATACTCTCTGTTCATGTGTTGTTTCCCGATTTCTGATTTATGACGACTGACAACAGACTACAATTGAACACATCAACTTAGTCCAGGCTTGGCCAATCACTTAAGGTGTCATCACTAAATCATCAAGGGGCCCACATATATCGCTTTTATCCCACATTGGGTAAAAGGAACGGATAAACTTCAAGTGGGGGAGAATTGTAACACTTGAAATCCTAGTATGTTTATTATGGCCCTTATGTATTTGATAATTGCAATTTGGTCCTTATGTTGTACGCGGGGCGTATCACATGGTATGCTTGGCGCACAAGCTGCAAAGCGAGTACGCGGGGCGTACCACATGGTACACTTAGCGTACTCATGCAAGGGTTTGGTGGGCATCCGGGCATGTACGCACATATTGAAAACCCTAATTTCAGGGTTGGACACTATATATTCATCCTTATGGCTTAAGAAACCCTCATTTCTCAGCATCCTCTGACCCTTAAGCCTCATATTCGAAACCCTAAGCCCCTCATTGTGTTTTCGAGCTCATTGTGTCCATTTGGTGTGTTTTCATCCATATTCAAGAAGAAGAAGCTTGGAGCAAGGTGGTGGATCAAGGAAGAGCTGGTAGATCTTGATTGTTTGCTTCATTTCTTGCTTGTTTGAGGTACAAAGATATTAACTTGCTCAGTAGTGGCTTAGATCTATCATTTATGAGTTTTGGTCCATTTTTGGCCCCAAGGATGAGATCTAGTGGTTTGATGCCACTCCAGGAGCTATGAGTTGCCACTCTTGGCGTTTCTGAGGTTCTAGATGCATAAAGTTGTCACCTTTTGGGTTTAGATTCATCCATGCACGAGTTTATGTCCATTTGTTGATAGCAGAGTGTTATATTTTGAAGTTGGGTCTGTATGGGGCATGCAAAGTCACCAAGTTAGTGACTTTATGGTTATAGACACTTTTTGGGGCTCAGATCTGTGATTTGGACTTCTGGACTTAAGCATTAAGAGCTTAATGGAGGATTTGGCTTAATGGAGGAGTACGTTGGGCGTACAAGTCTGTACGTGCAGCGTACAAGCCAAACGGCGTGTACGCTTAGCGTACAATTGGGTACGCCCTGCGTACTCAGTCAGGGGGGATTGTTCATTTTGGGCCTTCCTTTTGGGTTGGGAGTTTGGGTTCTTGTTGGGCCGTCTGGGAAGAGGAGTTTTGGACTAGGAAAAGGTTTGGGCTTTATGTTAAGGCCCACGTAAATGGTTTGGGCCCAATTTGGAAAATTAGGACAAGTATGGGCCTTGAATGATTATTTGATTTTGGGCCTTTTAGATTTTGAGTTTGGGCTTTAGTCTTGGGCCAGACTAGGTGAGGGGTAAAATGGTAATATTATCCCAAGAATGGACTGTTTGACTTATGGTTATGGTTTGGAACCCAAATGTTAATGCGGTTTTGTTTTGGTATTGGTTAGCTTGGGGATTCGTTGGACCAGTAGCCAGGGATTTTTCAGTGAGATTCTACAGTCGAGGTGAGTTTCCTCACCATGTTTAGCGGGTCGAAGGCACCAATGCCAATCTAGGATCTGATATGTTAGAATACTCATTGTATGTGTGACACTAGTATGTGTATGTGTTTGTATGATTGCAGGGCGGGGCCCGACGATTATCCTGTATGCTATTACTTGTTTTGTGGTATGAATTGTATGTGGGTGGGGCCCATTATGCGAGTTAGGGCGGGCCCATTATACTCATTGGGCGGGGCCCGTTATGCGAGTTAGGGCGGGCCCGTTATACTCTTTGGGTGGGGCATGTTATGTATTTATGTTCAGTATGCGGTATTTTGGGGAACTCACTAAGCTCCGTGCTTATGGATTTCAGTTTATGTTTCAGGTACTTCCGGTTCCAAAGGGAAGACCTCGGGATGACTGCATCGCACACACCACATGGTTTCCGCTTTTGAGACATTAATCTGATTGATATGATGTTTGATACACTTATTTTCATTTGGTTTGTATGGATAATGTTTTGGAATACTATTTTATTAAATTAAAAATGAAAATTTTGGATCGTAGTTTTGGGACGTTTCAGAAAGTTTGCAAATTTGCCCACAGTGGCATTTTTGTAATATTTGGGGCGGACTCACGTACGCGGGGAGGACTCCTAGAGTACATGGGTGAGCCACAAACCCTAATTTTTAGGTTTTGGACCATATTTAAACATCCTTAAGTCCCCCAGCTCACCCTCTTTCTTCAGCCTCCAGCTTACCCTCGTCCCTAAACAAACCTTAATCCATATTTGAGCCATTTAGAGCCTTGAGTGTGTGTTTTTGTCACCTTGAAGGAGAAAGGAATAAGAGAAAATCATCTTGGAGGAGTAGGACTCTTTAGATCCAAAATTTCATCATCATTTGTGATCACCTTAAGGTAAAAAAGTTTGAACTTGATGAAAGATAAGCATAAATCTACCTACCAAATCCAAACCACAACTGTAATAAAAATATACATCAGTAACTACATCCAATCGTTCATCAGGTCATTTGGGATATTGATCAAAATTTAAATCGAAAAAAAAACCATTACATAACCTGAAAATGTAATTAAAACCAAATAGGAAAAAACCCATGGATCTGAAAATCGGAACATTCTATGTTCATCACCACCACCAGTATATCTTATGGAAAGCTCTGATCTCTTTGATTAGATGGAAAAAGCAACAAAAATCCGGTCCGAAATATCATATTTCCGACGATTTTGATGATTAAATATACCTTCTCTTAAATCTGAAGAAAATCACTCATAAAGACTTCACCAAAATCCCTAAAACGATTCTTCTTCCCCACTCTTTACACACTTCATCAGAATCTTCCCATAGTTGCCTCATAATCAGAAAATTCTATGAAATCGAAGTATCCTCGTAAATCTCCACCACCAGCATCGGATTGTGGTGGCATTATTGTGTTGAATACTGAACTGCGTCTGGATGTGCAGAGAAAAAACCGATTGAGTAAATGGTTGTTATAGTGGAGGTGGGTGGTGGTGATCGATTCACTGGCAAGAGATGTAGATGTGAAAAATAAAAAGAATAAGGAGGTGAGTCGATATGAAGAAGAAGAAGCATGCCTAAGATTTAGGTATAGTTCATTATTTGTTTTTTTGGGTATTTTTAAAAATTAATAAATAATCATTGTATTATGTGGACTACACATAGCCATACAAACTTTATTTTCACCGGGAGACTCCTTCATTATTTACAAAGGGACATTGTAAAATCTAAAAACCGATGTTAATGCCCTTAATATGCAAAAAGAAGGAGATTTATGAAGAAGCATTAGACCAGCAAGAGCTTGTAGATCTAGAGGTTTCTCACCATTTCTAGCTTAATGAAGGTAAAAAGCTCCTATCTTGATGATTTCATGTGTTAGTTTTAGTCTAGGGATTATATTCTTCATATTATGGTCCTTAAGGTGGTTCTTGAGAGTATAAGCTACTCCAGGAGAAAATAATGTTACATCCTAGTGCCTTTGATGTCCCTTGAGCATAAAAATGGAGTCTTGATGGATTAAGTTCAACCATGCAAGGGTTGAAGTTGGGTTCATGAAGTTAGTTCAAGATTTGGCCCATTTAAGACATGAAAAAGCATAAAGTTTGCAACTTTATGGCTTAAGACACTCTAATAAGCTCATATCTAAAATTGGAAGTTAGGTCTTAACTGGTTAAGACCTCAAATCGGAAGTTGGCCATCTGGGGCATACGTCGGGCGTACGCATATGTACGATGCACATTCGCACCGGAGGTCCCGTTAGCTGCGAGGGTTTTGAGTACGTCGGGCATACTCCGAGGGTACACTGAGCTTACCTCCCTAAGGGAAGAATTGGGCTTATTTCGGGCGATTTTGGGACTTAGAGACTTTGGGCCCTTGACGGGCCGTGAATTTTTATGTGATGGGCTTTTGGACTTGGACTTAAACCATTTTGGTCCTGGCATATTTTGGGCTCTGGGATTAAGTGTAATTGGGTCTTGGTGGGTTAGGCCCAATAATGCAAGGATTAGATAGCCTTTTTCTTTTAAAGCTAGGATTTAGAGTTGGGACCCTCGTGGTGGGTTATTGCCCTAATTTCTAAGTAGGGTTTATTTTACACATAATCTAGTGAGTGGAGTTCCCGACTCAACATTCCGAGTGTGATTTGATATCTTTAGTCTGAGGTGAGTTTCCTTCACTGTATTCGTGGGTCAAAGGCACCAATGCCGACTCACTCGTTTATGTCTGTAGTATGATGATTGTCTTCATACAATTGTCTGTTATGCCTGTATTTTTTTGATGTCTTTGTAACTCCTTTGTTATGATATTGTATGGTAGTGGTAGGGGTGAAACAGACCTGATACTGGTTGAAAGCGACCGAAGGGTTTGAAATAGACCCAGTACCGGTTGAAAGAGACCCAAGGGGTTGTAGTATACCCAGTACCGGTTGAAAGAGACCGAAGGGGTTAAAATATACCCAGTGCCGGTTGAAAGAGACCGAAGGGGCTGTGAGTACCCATATATGTTTAACTGTTATGTATGTATGGTATGGGATTTTTTGGGGGAACTCACTAACCTTTGTGCTTCCGGTTTTCAGTTTATGTTTCTGGTACTTCCAGCTCGAAAGGGAAAGGCCCAACCCGATCGCACTGCATCCACCTAGGATTTTCCGCATCACGTGATTTTGGGATTCCGTACTATGATATTATGTTATTATGATATACTCTCGACTGTTTTTTTTTATTATTATCATATGATTGAAATGAATTTAAAAGCGAAAATTTTATTTGAAATTTTAGGATGTTACAAGTTGGTATTAGATCCTTGGTTTGAGGGATTCCGATATACTCTCAGGTATGTCTGAATTCAAACCGATGATTTGGTAAGTTTTTCATAAAACAAATTATATATTTTAACAAGAAATTTGTTCTTTGTTCTCTGTTCCTTGAAAACTTAAGTGTGTTTATCCAGAAAATCCAATATTTTCTATTGTAATGTATTGTAGTCTTAATACCTTAAGACCAAAATGTATGTTTCTTATGCTTATAATCTGTAATTCGAAGTTCTAATTTATGTAACTGATGTGACCCATACTGCTTCCTCCTATGATCACTTAAAGTATACAAGTTATATATAATCAAAATCGAACAGACAGTCGAATAAGTGACTCTACCCTAAACCCACAACCAAACAAGGAATAGTATCTAAGGCGGAAACACACATTCTAATGCCTATAGGATTTTTATTATAGATAACCGTAACATATACGTTAATTAATCATGGGGAAAACAATAATAGTCCTTTTAGAAATGTAAGTTGCACTGTACTAGGAAAATAGTATATTGTAGTTGTCTTAGTATGTAATACCTTTAAATGTATGTTTCTAGAAATGTAACCCGTGTTGTACGAAGAAGTCGTGTAATATAGTTTTATTATCATGTAAGACCATTTGAAAGTATGTTTGCACCTTAAACCAAATGTAAAGTTAATGTTCAAATAAAACTGTTTGAAAATATATTACTCCGTAAATGTGTCGTTGTTTTCTCTTTGTGAGTTATTATAACCATACTGTGACCTAAGATGGCCTGAACACGACATTCTTCAGACGTCGGAAATGTAAACGACATTTGTCACCCCAGGCCTGCCGGCCTAACTGTAGCTAACAGTTAAAGTGCGGGATTGTCAGTCCCGTATAGATCTATACACAAATATCTCGCTCTCCCTACAAGAGACCCTGGTTATAAGTCAGGACTTTCGCGGGCAGTTAGATAAGTACTTGAAGACGTCTCACAATTTATTGCTTCAACGAGTTTACGAGTAATGAATCGAAAACCCTTTTAGTAAATGAAAATGTAATACCCTTTAGTAAATGAAATGTAATACCGTATAGTAAATGAATTGAAAACCCTTTTTATAAATGAAATGTAATCCCGTTTAGTAAATGAAATGTAGTACCATTTAGTAAATGAAAATATAATACCCTTTAGTAAATGAAATGTGATACCGTATAGTAAATGAAATGAAAACCCTTTTAATAAATGAAATGTAATACCGTTTAGTAAACGAAATGTAGTACCATTTAGTAAATGAAAATGTAACTTTTCCACAGAGATTTCTAAGTGTATAATTATTGTAAAATGAACCATAAATTATAACTATTATAGTTTATACTGTATATTCTGCTGAAATGAAAAACCGTTGCGTCTTAGCATATTTTTACGTAAAGTGTTTATAAATTATAAGAAAACATAATAAGCGATTTATATTTTTAAACACAAGATTTCTTGTGTTTTACTTGTATTCCCCCCCCCCCCCTAAAACAATGAAAAATCGTGAAAACGTAGGGGTATGAACTCACCTCGAGTGAGTGTTCTCGGTTAGGTAGCGAAATGATAACGGTGATCCTCGGGTTAGAAAACGCGTGAATAGTCGTATCCTAATAATATTAATACACGATATCGTAATTAAATTAGCGTAATAATAATTTAAAGTGTTAGACAACACTAAATTATGTAAGAAGTACTTACAATAATTTCTTCGGAATATTTGAAGGTATTCTTGGTGTTCTTGGGTGGAAATATGAAGATTGTTCTTGGTGTTCTTGGTGAAATTATGATGATCTGGGCAAAAATCTTATGAAGATATGGTGTTTACGGATGGGTTTTGAGAGTAAAAAGTGAAGGATTTCGGTGTGGGAAATGAGAAATGAAGATTGATTTCGGTTACACCTTTATATATAGGGATGTGTTTTCGGTCCATGATGGGCCTTAGGAATGAAATTTTGGTCCTTAGCCATTGGTGTTTTCGGCCCTAATGGGCTTAATCTTTGAGATTTTGGTCATGTATGACTGAAAACCCATCGTTCCTTGAATCAAAACCGAAAACCCCATTTGGATTAGATTCCCTAAACCGAAAACACATTATTTCTAATATGTTTGGACCGAAAACCCTTATATGGTGCATTAGTTTAGGGTTTAAGCCTTAAAATTTTTGACTTATGCTGACTTATATTAGATTAAATCAACTTGGGTTTCAATATAAACTCACTTATTAGCTTATAAACATGCCCTTAAGGCTATAGATGATACAATGCAACAAGGTTGCAATTTGGTTTCACTGATACACGACTAGGATTTAGACCTTGCTTGATCTAAAACTTTCGGGTTGTTACACTAGGGCTAAGGATCTGCTTAGGATTGCACGATAGAATGCTAGGAGAGATGCCTTTATGTGCTTATTGTATGAGCTTATAGAATTGCATGCTAGTATGAGATCAGTTATCTGATAGGATGACCTGTTTAGGTTATGTTCTGACTTGAATTGCTTGATGCTCGAATGTTGCATGCTTTGTGCTTTTAGGAGATTTTATTAGTACCAAATGACTAGTGGATGAATTCGTTTGATTGCATATAATTGGGATTAGATATTTTTAGAAGGATAGGTTTAACTCTATTGTGTAGCTCTTGTTTGAGTCCAACCGTTGTAGTGTGGGACCTTTCATTCAAAGAATTATCTAGTACAAATAGTATGTAATTGTATTCGTGTGGTAGTTGGATGGTATTAGTGGGAGTTTCTTCTGCAGCTAATAACAGATAGTGGTGAGGAAAAGAACCCAAGGAAGTCCCCAGATTATGTATTGGCGAGTAGGACGCCTTATAGTATGAGGAGAATATTAGATAGGAAGGAGTGTCTGGAGTAGTCAATGTAGTCCTTGAGGAGGGTATAAATAGGTGTGGAGGGTAATATTCGGCCCATACTACTGGAAGCACAGGATTTATACCCGAGATCAGGAAGACCACGATGAATCTCGGAAGCTCGAGAGTATCAACCTCTTCGTATGTATACTAATTGTTTATGTGGTTATGTTTCAGTACGGTGGTGACACGCCACGGAGCAGGAGGTTTAAGATCTGGATATGGTTCGGGCACATACACCAAACCAATTGATGAGGGTCTATGCGAGTTCATTGCTTCTGAGATTACTAGAGGTATCCTTGATGCGAATCCGGTGATGTTTGGGCCAATCAAGGAGGGTATCATCGAGCTGACGGAGGATCGCCTTCGAATTTTCAGGGCCGACCTGGCCGCTAGCCATCCTGGGGCCCGCACTCTCCTTCAAGGATTTCAGGGGACGTGGGGCGCCATATTTCTTTGGGTTGAAGTGTTGGGTTTTCTATGTTACAACATCCTATGGTGCACATACAACCCTAAATACCTTGGATCTATGTTTTCACTAATTATACATGCAAATGGTTTCCAAGGCATTAAACCTATAAGTAGCATGCATTTGACATTAACCATATAAGATACTAGTTAGGGTAACATACCTTTTATGTAGCTTGAAGTCTTGATGTATTTGGCCTTAAGAGCTTAGCCCCAATAGTGTGGAAGCCTCAAATGAAGTCACAACACATCATGGACAAAGGCAGAGATTTGAGAGAGAATCTTCATACACCAAAAACATCCATGAACTCCAAGAACATCCATGAATTTTTGGCTATGTACCCACCTATTTATATGTAGGATTCCAAGGGTCATGGGTATAACCCAAATCCATACCCATGGGTTTTATGATCCATGGTTCATGTGGCCCAACTCTTTATGTATCCATACATAAACTTGGTCTAACATGGATCATAAGCCCAACCCATATAAATATAACTAATTACCATAATTAGTCCCCATAGATTTAATTAGTCTCTTTTGATCACTAAAATAATTCCAAATTAATTCTTGATCAATACTAATTAAAACATATGATTTCATATTAATATATTAGAACTTATAATATATTAATAGATCATATATATATAACCTTCTCTCAAAAGTCCATCCTAACAAATTGTCCTGATGATATGCAACCCAAATGGACCATGCTACTCTCGGGTCGAGTACATACCAATAATAGTTATGGGCTTAGACATATAATCCAACATGAAGGACCTTATTGCTGCCAGGCGTTGGCTAGAAGATATTGAGTGTGCCCAGATGACGAGCTTCTGCCCCGAGGGGTCGAAGATTTGATTCGCTGCAGGATGTCTGAGGGAGTGAGCTCGTGATTGGTCGTAGGAGGTTGGATATACTTTGGGAGCCCCAACCATTGAGGCCATGTCTTGGCTAGATTTTGTGACCCGATTCGGAGAAGATTTAACACCAGCTGTTGAGGTACAACATCTAGCGAGGGAGTTCCTAGATATGACACAGACGACTGGGACCGTGTCGGAGATCACCGCCAGGTTCCGAGAGTGAGCCTTATTGGTAGCCCAGTATACCGCAGACGAGGAGATGCGGAAGACTCGATACCACGATACGTTGAGATCAAATATTCAGGAGTTCGTTAGCTTTTCCGCTTGTTCGAAATTGGATGACATGATAGCTAGGGCCCGAGTGCAAGAGATTTATTTGGAGCACCTTGGAAAGAGGAAGGCATGGCAGAAGAAGACGACTTGGGTTTCGGTGAAGAAACCCAAGGGATTTGATTCTAGATCGAGGGGCCAGAAGCGCTGGGGCCGCTATGGCAAGTGCGACAAGACTCATGATGGAGTCTGCAGGGCGGGTGGTTCGGGCTGCTATAAGTGCGGCAAGTTGGGGCACTTTGACAGGGATTGTACTGCTACGATTACCACCCATGGATTTGATCTGATTTTCTTCCATTGCAATCAGAGGGGCCACAAGAAGGCCAACTGCCCGAGTCTAGGATTAGGAGGACCAGTAGCAGCACCCGCTCCAACGACTCTAAGGATTGCAGATGGTTGCTAGGGAAAGGCGGAGGCTCCCATTATTCGGAGCATTCAACTGACAGCCGAGGAGGCTCGTGCAACACCCAATGTGGTCACTGGTATGTATTTTTCTCCTTATCTTTTATGTGTGCTATATGTCTTGCTTATATGTTTGTATTGCTGTTTAGGGTCGTTCCTTGTGAACGGTATTCCCGTAATGGTATAATTTGATTCGAGGGATACCTGATCTTTTGTATCTCTTGCGCTTAGCAAGAGGTTTGACGAGGCTCCGTGAGAGTTGGATCATCCTCTATAGGTTGAGATTGCTGACGACCGTTCGGTACATGTATCGAGGGTTCACCAGGGATGTACCTTGAAGTTATTTAGCGAACAATATTCGATTGACTTGGTTCTGATTCCTCTGTGCGAAAGAAAGGTCATTGTAGGGATGGATTGGTTGAGCCCCAATGGGGTGATGATTGATTGTGGACTTCAGTTGGTATGTGTTTGGACCCCAAGTGGAGGATAGTTGGTGATCCACGGTGAGGATGCTCAGCATGGGCCGACTCTTTGTCCGGCAGCCAAGTCCAGGCGTTATCTTTAGCAGGGTTGTTCTGGGTTTATGGCCTATGTGAAGGATGCCCGAGAGAAGAGTGAGGTGATCATTGATGATGTTCCGATTGTTCGGGAATACCTGGATGTGTTCCCGGGGGATTTACCTGGAGTGCCTCGGAGAGGCAGATGGAGTTCCGAATTGATTTAGTTTCAGGAGCGGTTCCGATAGCCATGGCACCCTATCGATTAGCACCTCCAGAGATGCAGGAGTTGTCTACACAACTGCATGAGCTGTTAGACAAGGGATTCATTCGGCCGAGTAGTCTACCCTGGGGAGCGTCAATCTTATTTGTGAAGAAAAAGGATGGGATGCATCGGATGTGTAATGACTAACGGGAGCTGAATAAGTTAACGGTGAAGAACCGTACCCACTCCCGATGACCGACGATTTATTCGATCAGCTTCAGGGCGCATTTTGGTTCTCCAAGATTGATTTGCAATCGGGTTATAATCAGATGAGGGTCATGGAGGAGGACATGCATAAGACGGCCTTACGAACTCGTTATAATCATTACGAGTTTGTGGTGTTGCCTTTCGGACTCACCAATGCTCCAGCCACATTCATGGATCTCATGAATCGCATATTCAGACCTATGTTGGATCCGTCTGTAATTATATGTATTGACGACATCATGGTCTATTACAAGACCCGAGAGCATCATGAGGAGCACCTGAGGGAGGTATTGGCGACTCTAAGGAGAGAGATATTGTACGCGAAGTTCTCCAAGTGTGAATTCTGGTTGCGCAATGTGCAGTTTTTGGGGCACCCTGTCAACCAGAACGGTATTCTGGTCGACTCGGCCAAGATTGAGGCGGTGATGAGGTGGGAGGTTCTGAGGTCTCCATCTAAGATTCGAAGTTTCATTTGGTTAGCAGATTATTATCGGAGATTCATTTAGGATTTCTCCAAGATAGCGGTTCCCTTGACCAGAGTGACGAAGAAGACTGCCATATTTCGTTGGGGGCTTGAGCAACATGCAACATTTGAGACCCTGAGACAGAAGTTGTGTGAGGCACTGATTTTGACCCTTCCAGAGGGTGTGGAGGATTTTATGGTATACTGTGACGCTTCGATCATGGGTTTAGGAGCGGTGTTGATGCAGCGGGGTCATGTGATTGCGTACGCATCGAGGCAGCAGAAGCCTCATGAGGCGAATTACCCTACACATGATTTGGAGTTGGGGGTGGTGGTGTTTTCCCTCAAGATTTGGCGACATTACCTCTATGGGGTCCGCTATACTATCTACACGGATCACAATAGCCTGAGGTATATGATGGATCAGCCCAATTTCAACACGAGGCAGCGCAGATGGTTAGATGTGGTGAAGGATTATGATTGTGAGATCATTTATCACACGGGGAAGGCCAACGTGGTGGCTGAGGCTCTCAGCCGCAAGGCGGTCGCAACTCCGATCAGGGATTTATGTTTGAGGATGACAATGATCACCCCGCTGTTGGAGTAGATTAGGGAGGCTCAGATTGAGGCTATGAAGGAAGAGCACCGAAAGAGTGAGCGTATTATGGGGCAGATGGATTCCTTCGATTATAATAGCCAGGGATTATTGAACCTTCATCGAAGGGTGTGGGTTCCATACTAGGGTGGTGCGCGGCAAGTTTTGATGGAGGAGGCGCACAAGTCGAAATTATCTATTCACCCCGGAGCGACAAAAATGTATAGATATCTCCGTCCCGATTATTGGTGGCCATATATGAAGCGGGATGTAACTTGGTATGTAGAGAGGTGCTTGACTTGTAGGAAAGTCAAGGACGAGCATCAGCGACCTCACGGAAAGATGCAGCCGTTAGACATTCTTGTTTGTAAATGGGAAGAGATTACTATGGATTTCATCACGATGTTGCCATGGACGGCACACAAAGTGGATTCGATATGGGTTATTGTGGATCGATTGACCAAGAGCATGCATTTTATCCTGATCCAGGAGAGTATCTCTACAGAGAAGTTGGCAGATATCTATTTTCGGGAGGTTGTGGCACGCCATGGGGTACCGGTTTCTATGGTCTCGAATGGGGATGTTCGGTTTACCTCTCGGTTTTGAAAGAGGTTCCACGAGGAGTTGGGTACTCGTTTGCACTTCAACACGACTTTTCACCCACAGACGGATGGTCAGAGTGAGCGGACTTCCAGATATTGGAGGATATGTTGCAGGCATGTGTTTTGGATTTCGGCGGTAGTTGGGATACGTATCTTCCGTTAGCGGAATTTTCGTATAACAATAGTTATCATGTCAGCATCGATCAACCTCCTTTTGAGACGCTCTATGGGAGGAAGTGTAGGACCCAGATATGTTGGGGTGAGGTCAGTCAGCGGGTCATGCGGAGTACTGAGGTGGTACTCAAGACGAATGAGATGATTCAGTAGGTTCAGAGTAGACTTCAGACAACACAGAGTCGGCAAAAGAGCTACGTAAACAGACGCCGGTTAGACTTGGAATTCCAGGTCGGGGATATGGTTCTTCTGAAGGTGTCACCTTGGAAATGTGACATCCGATTCAGGAAGAGGGTCAAGCTGGGCCCCGGGTACATCGGTCGTTTCAGAGTTTTGGCTCTGGTGGGCCGAGTGGCTAATCGATTGGATCTTCATGAGGAGCTTAGTCAGATCCATAGCACGTTTCACGTCTCTCATCTGCGGAAATGTTTGGTTGATGATTCCACAGTGGTTCCATTGGAGGATATTCAGGTGGATGATCGCCTAAATTATATCGAGAGATTGGTAGCGATCCTTGACCGGAACACTAAAACCTTGAAGAACAAGGTTGTTGAATTGGTAAAACGTGCAGTGGCAGCACCACAAGGGTTCTTAGTGGACGTGGGAGCATGAGGAAGAAATGAGGGAGCATTACCCTGAGTTATTTGCGACAGTAGACTTCGAGGACAAAGTTTGATTCAATTGGGGGAGAGTTGTAGTGTCCGGATTCGTCAAGTAAAACTCCTGCATTAAACTTCTTTTTACCCTCGGACTAGAACCGAGTCGTTGGGCGTACACAAGGTACGCACGGCGTACTCCCATGCATGCGCGGATCGGGGGTGTCCCATGCGTACGGTGGGCGTACCCATGCGTATGTGGGGCGTACGCAAGCCAGGGTTAAACCCTAAATTTTAGGGTTTGCACCCTATTTAAACATATTAGGCCCTTCACCCTCTTTACCTTATCAACCTCATTTGCCTCTTGAGCCATATCTCGTAGCCCTAATCCATTTTTCCCTAAAGTTTGAGCTTGTGTGGGTGTTTTTTGTGTTTGGGTGCTTACTGAAGAAGAAGGAGATTTGTGAAGAAGCATTGGACCAACAAGAGCTTGTAGATCTAGATGTTTCTCACCATTCCTATCTTATTGAAGGTAAAAAGCTTCTACCTTGATGATTCCATGTGTTAGTTTTAGTCTAGGGCTTATATTTTTCATATTATGATCCTTAAGGTGATTCTTGAGAGTATAAGCTACTCCAGGAGAAAACAATGTTAGATCCTAGTGCCTTTGATGTCCCTTGAGCATAAAAATGGAGTCTTGGTAGATTAAGTTCAACCATGCAAGGGTTAAAGTTGGGTTCATGAAGTTAGTTCAAGATTTGGACCCATTTAAGACATGAAAAAGCACAAAGTTTGCAACTTTATGGATTAAGACACTCTAATAAGCTCAAATCTAAAATTGGACGTTAGGTCTTAACTGATTAACACCTAAAATTTGAAGTTGGCCATCTGGGGCATACGTCGGGCGTACGCATATATACGTTGCGCGTATGCACCGGAGGTCCCATTACCTGCGAGGGTTTTGAGTACGCCGGGCGTATTCTGAGGGTACGCTGAGCGTACTTCCCTGAGGGAAGAATTGGGCTTATTTTGGGCCATTTGGGGACTTAGAGACTTTGGCCCCTTGTTGGGCCGTGAGTTTTTCTGTGATTGACTTTCAGACTTGGACTTGGACCATTTTGGTCTTGGTATATTTTGGGCTTTGGGATTAAGTGTAATTGGGCCTTGGTGGGTTAGGCCCAATAAGGCAAGGATTAGGTATCCTTTTTCCCTTAAAGCTAGGATTTAGATTTTGGACCCTCGTGGTGGGTTTTTGCCCTAATTTCTAATTAGGGTTTATTTTACTTGTAATCTAGTGAGTGGAGTTCGCGAGTCAGCAGTCCGAGTATGATTTGATATCTTCAGTCTGAGGTGAGTTTCCTTCACCATATTCGTAAGTCGAAGGCACCAATGCATACCCACTTGTTTATGCCTGTAGTATGATGATTGTCTTCATGAAAATTATCCGTTATGCATGTATTTGCTTGATGTCGCTGTTACTCCTTTGTTATGATATTATGTGGTAGTGGTGGGGGGGTGAAATAGACTCGATACCGGTTGAAAGAGGCCGAAGGGGTTGAAATAGACCCAGTGCCGGTTGAAAGAGACCCAAGGGGTTGTAGTATACCCAGTACCGGTTAAAAGAGACCGAAGGGGTTGAAATATACCCTGTACCGGTTGAAAGAGACCGAAGGGGTTACGAGCACCCAGATATGCTTGACTGTTATGTATGTATAGTATGAGGTATTTTGGGGGAACTCACTAAGCTTTGTGCTTATGGTTTTCAGTATATGTTATAGGTACTTCCAGCTCGAAATGGAATAAGGATGTCAACGGGACCAAACGGGAGTGGAAATAGCTTCCCCGCCCCCGAAATCAATTGTTGCCCTCGCCCCCGCCCCCAAATCCCCCATTTACATAGCCCCCAATCCCCGCCCCTAAGTACATTCATCACCCCGCCCCCGCCCACGTTCCCCCGTTTTAAAGGCTAAAAAATAATTTTTTTTTTTTTGCTAAAACCATATTCAACAACATTTTCAGATTACAAATCAAATTCAACAACATTTTCACTTATAGATTACAAAAATCAGATTCAGCAAAATCGGATTCAAAGCAAAATCAGATTACAAAAATCAGATTCAACAACATCAGATTCAGATTCAACATTGCAACAAGATTTCATGAAAATGGTTCAAACAAAAAACAGATATCTGCAACATCTTACCTAAATTCAGATTCAACATTTCAGCAACCTTTTCACAAGATGGTTCACACAAAAACTGAAATCTGCAACATCTTACATAAACTTATCAATAAATTTCACATCAACATTTCATAAAGTCAGAAACTCATAATCAAATATCAGAAATCGGAATAACCATAGTCTCAAACTCTCAATAGGATAAGAACATCAGAATTAATTGAATAAGAATATAATAAATTACTGAAAACTTAAGAGAGGAAAATAGAAGATAAATTACCTGGTCGAGTCGATTTTCAGTCGAAGAGACGAAGACACAGTCTACTATGAAGTCAATTTTCAGCAAAACGAAGGGCATCGGCAGCGGTAGGCGGAAGGGCATCGTCGGCGAAAGGCAAGCTGCGGACGGTGACTCTGTCTGTCGTCGACGAACGAACTTGATGACATGAGGCGTTGGGTCTTGGCCTGTTCGGTGGGACTATGAGAGCAGCCGTATCTGTGATATGTAAAGTGAAGAAAGTGAAAAAAACCATAAAAATAGATAATGTAGTTTATATATGTATTTTCTATTAAATATATATTTTTTAAATCAACATACAAACGGGGCCCCCGCGGGAGTAAATCCTGCCCCTGCCCCCGCTTCCGCCCCCGAATTTTTAGAAAAATTAATCCCGTACGGTATCAGGATCCCACGGGAACAGGGTCCCACGAAAGTTTTTGACATCCCTAAAAGGGAATGGCCCGTTCGGATCGCACCGCATCCATCTATGATTTTCCGCATCACGTGATTTTGGGACTCTGTACTCTAATATTATGTTATTATGATATACTCTCAACTGTTTTTATATGATTATCATATGATTGAAATGAATTTAAAAGAGAAAATTTTATTTGATTTTTTGGGATGTTACAATAATGTTTTTAGAATTTGTACAACACTTTATTTTACATGTGTTAACAATTGAACATTGTTCATTTATAAACGTATGTTCATTGATGACCATAGGTTCCAAGAGTGTGTTTTGCTCGTGATTTTGTATAAATGTTCAATTATGAACATATATGAATATAAATTTTTGAGGGAGTATTATATAAATATTCAGTTATAAACATGTGTTATCATATGTTTCACAAAGGTAATTCATGTTTATAGACATCAGTTCATTTAGAAACACATGTATGAATGTAACTAATTTATGAACGTTTGAGATTTGTGTATAAATGTTCATCAGCGAACATTAATCTGATGTACACTAGTTCAATTTATGGGATTTTATATAAATGTTCATAATGAATGTACATATTTTCATAAATGTTGTAATTTAGGGACATCATTAATAAACAACTATTTCCTCTTTAAAATAAAGTAGTTATTTTACCATATTACCCTTTTTCTCATATAATGATATAATAGTCGAGAAGATGGTTCTATGAAGAAATTTGGTCCTATGTTGAACCCACCCTATATATATATATATATATATATATATATATATATATATATATATATATATATATATATATATATATATATTGTTATGAATTAAGCGTAATTAATGTAACTATAAATCAAACCAAACTAGTAAACTTTGATAAGAACTTTAATTGAGAAGAAAGAATATTTAGAGAGAATATGAAAGTTATATCTCTTATAACTTTTTGGTGTGTCTCATTCTTTACAATGGAGGGGTATTTATACTACAAATTTTACTAACATATAATTGTAACTAGTTAGAAATGTTGACAAATTTACCATGCACCAATTATTATGTCATCCACCAATTATTTACAACACTCCCCCTTGGATGACATCATTTTAGCGTTCAACTTTGACGTACTGCCTCATTAAAAACCTTGCTAAAGAAAACCCAGTAGGAAAAAAACTTTAGCGAAGGGAAAAAGAGTGCAGTGTATAGTTGACTCCCCCTTATTTAGACATCCGTCACATTATATTCTATGCACATGTCGCATTCCGATGCCATGAACATGTTTCCTGAAGATTGCAGTAGGAAGTGCCTTCGTAAAAAGGTCTGCTGCATTGTTACTGGATTGAACATATTTGATTTCAACTTGATGGTTCTTTATAAGCTCTTGAGTGTACTCAAAAAACTTTGGAGGTATATGTTATGTGCTGTCGCTCTTGATATATCCCTCTTTCATTTGAGTGACACATGCTGAGTTATCTTCATAAATTAAAGTTGGACATATATCCTTTTCAAGTCCACATGAAGTTAAAACTAGTTGTGTCATCGATCTTAACCATGTACATTCTCTACTAGCTTCATTTAGTGCAATTACTTCAGCATGATTTGAGGATGTGGCAACAAGTGTTTGCTTTTGAGAACGCCAGGAAATTGCAGTACCTCCATTCATGAATACATATCCAGTTTGAGATCTAGCTTTATGAGGATCAGACAAATAACCTGCATCTGCATAACCAATCAAGCCTTGTTTTGAATTGTTAGGGTAAAATAACCCTAAATCACTAGTTCCTCGAAGCTATCGAAAAATATGTTTGATTCCATTCCAATGTCTTTTTGTTGGGGCTGAACTAAATCTTGCTAGCAAGTTTACAGTGAAAGAAATGTCAGGTCTACTACAATTGGTAAGATACATAAGAGCTCCAATTGCATTTAGATATGGTACTTCTGAACCAAGGACTTCTTCATTTTCTTCGCATGGACGAAATGGATCCTTGTCAATATTTAATGATCTAACAACCATTGGAGTGCTTAAAGGATTTGCATTTTCCATATTGAAACGTTTCAAGACTCTTTCTGTGTAATTTGATTGATGCACAAGTATTCCGTTAGGCATATGCTCAATCTGTAAACCAAGACAATATTTGGTTTTTCCAAGATCTTTCATTTCAAATTCTATCTTTAAAAGTTCAATCACTTCAAGGATTTCTTTATTCGTTCCAATGATGTTTAGATCATCAACATAGACTGCTATGATCACATATCTAGATGTTGTTTTCTTAATAAATACACATGGACAAATAGTGTTATTTTTATAACCTTTACTTGTCAAATAATCGCTTAAACGATTGTACCACATGCGCCCAGATTGCTTTAACCCATACAAAGATCTTTGTAATTTTATAGAATACATTTCTTTGGGTTTTGCACTTAACGCTTCAGGCATTTTAAATCCTTCAGGGATTTTCATATGGATATCACTATCAAGTGATTCATACAAGTAAGCTGTAACAACATCCATAAGACGCATCTCTAAATTTTTAGATACTGCCAAGCTGATTAAATATCTGAAAGTGGTTGCATCCATTACCGGTGAATAAGTTTCTTCATAATCAATTACAGGTCTTTAAGAGAAACCTTGAGCAACAAGCCTGGCCTTGTATCTTACAATTTCGTCTTTCTCATTTCTTTTTCGTACGAAGATCCATCTATATCCTAATGGTTTCACAACTTCAGGTGTGAGGATAATGTTCCCAAAAACCTTTATCTTGTTAAGAGAATTTAATTCAACTTGCATAGCTTCCTTCCATTTAGCCCAATCATTTCTTCTTTGACATTCAATGACAGATTGTGGTTCGGGATCATCATTCATAATATCACATGCAACTGAATAAGCAAATATTGCACCTATATTGTCAGTTTCATTTTGGTCACATATTCTATTTGTCTGACCATAATTTAATGCATCATCCTCCTTTCCTGGGGGAATTTGAATAATTCATGTTTCTCCAGGAACACTTTCATTGTGATCTAGTGCATTTTCTGCTCCTCTTCTTTTTCGTGGGTTCTTATCCTTAAAACCAAATGGCCTTCCACGCTTCAGGCGTGTTTTAGACTCTTGAGTGACTTTATCATCAGATTGTCCATGTGGAATGTCAATTCGAGCTGGAACATTGACAGCTGGTATATATGATTTAGTCACCCTTTTTGTGTCAGTAAATGCATCAGGTAATTGATTTGCCATTTCTTGGAAATGCATTATCTTTTGAACTTCCATGTCACATTGCTTTGTGCGAGGGTCAAGATATGATAAAGTAGGCTCATGCCATGACACATCCTTTTCCAGAATCTTCTTTTCTCCACGTAATGATGGGAAATTTGCCTCATCAAATTGACAATCTGCTAGGCGTGCTGTGAAAACATCACCTGTTAATGGTTCAAGATATCTTATAATAGAGACTGGCTCATAACCAACATATATTCCCAACCTTCTTTGAGGACCCATTTTTGTCCGTTGAGGTGGTGCAATAGGGACATATACTGCACACCCAAAAATTCTCAAATGGGATATATTTGGCTCTTGACCGAAAGCAAGTTGTAGTGGAGAATATACATGATATGAACTTGGTCTCATGCGTATCAATGATCCAACATGTAAGATTGCATGGCCCCAAACAGAAACAGGGAGTTTGGTCCTCATTATCAATGGTCTAGCTATTAGCTGGAGACATTTAATCAGTGATTTAGCTAAACCATTTTGTGTGTGTACATGAGCAACTGGATGCTCAACAACAATTCCTACAGACATACAATAGTCATTAAATGCTTGTGAAGTAAATTCACCAGCATTATCAAGTCTCACTCTTTTGATAGTATAATCAGGGAAATGTGCCCTTAATTTAATAATTTGGGCAAGAAACTTTGCAAATGCCATATTACGAGTTGATAATAGGCAAACATGAGACCATTTTCTGGATGCATCTATTAAGACCATAAAGTATCTAAATGGTCCAGATGGTGGGTGAATCGGTCCACATATATCACCTTGAATTCTTTCTAGAAATCTAGGTGACTCCCTTTCAACTTTCATTGGAGAGTGTTTTATAATTAACTTTCCAAGGGAACAAGATGTACATGGTTTTATGCTATTGGATTGAGGGAACTTTTGGTCCTTCAATGGATGCCCATGTGTATTCTCAATTATCCTTCGCATCATTGTTAATCCTGGGTTGCCCAACCTATCATGCCATAAACTGAATGTCCCAGGATCACAATGTTTTCCTTCTACTACCATATTTGATTCAATCATATGTATATATGTATAATGCAGACCAGAATCAAGTGTTGGTAGTTTTTCAAGCACATGTTTTTGTCTATAATATACATATATTTCTTATTTTCAATGGTCACAGTTTTTGTGTCATAACCTTTGAAATATATGTCATTGAAACTTAATAAGTTTCTATTAGACTTTGGAGAAAATAAGGCATTCTCTATACAAAATCTTGTACCATTTGGTAATATAAAATGGGCTTTCCCGGTTCCCTCTATCAAGTCTGCAGGACCTGATATTGTATGTATGACTGTTTTTGTTGGTACTAATTCTGAAAAATATTTCTTTGATTTCAGAATAGTATGTGTACTACCACTATATGCTATACAAAGATCTCCAATCTTTTCTTGGTGTTGTGCTCCAGTTGGACTCATATTAAACTTCACATATAAAAGGAATAATAAGTGAATAAACATAATCATAATTATTATTAAAAAGAAAGTTCATTTATTGTAGGAAAGACATTACATGAAAAACAAACGAAGGAAAAACAGTTTTACTAGAACAATAATAGATTTTTTTTTAGTTTATGTCTTCCATGTCATTGCAGAAATCAGCAACATTTAGCGGAGTGAATTCAACATTATCAATGAGGTTTGCTTCTTTTCCTTTTCCTTTAATGGACTCTTGATAAAGTTGACAAAGATGTGCAGGTGTGCGACAGGTCCTTGACCAATGGCCTGTGCTACCACATCTATAACATGAACCATCAGATTTTTGTGATGTCCCAGTGTCATGCCTTGCCACTTTGGCCTTATCTTGTGTGTGGACATTGTTTCTTTGTGAATATTGGTAATTATTTATTTTCTGGCCACGACCACGATTATTACCTTGTCCACGACCAGAATTATGGTTCTGATTATGGCTTTGGTTTCGATTAAAATAGCCACGGCCTCGCCCTCGACCACGACCTCGCCCTCGTCCACGTGTATTGTTTCGATGACCATCAATATTTGTAGCATTTGCTTCAGGAAGTGCTACTGATCCCGTTGGACGAGATTCATGGTTTTTCATTAAGAGTTCATTGTTTTGCTCTGCAACGAGTAGACATGCATTCAGTTCAGAATATCATGTGAACTTTTGCATCCGATATTGTTGCATCAAAGTAATGTTTGTTACATAAAATGTTGAGTAAGTTTTCTCCAACATATCTTCATCAGTAACCTCTTGTCCACAATACTTGAGTTGTGAACATATTCTGAACAAAGCTGAGTTGTATTCATTTACTTTCTTGAAGTCTTGAAACCTTAGTGTTCTCCATTCATCTCTAGCATTTGGAAGTATAACTTCCTTTTGATGATCAAATCTTTCTTTCAAAAGATTCCAGAGAATACTTGGATCAGTAACATCAAGATATTCAAATCTCAACATTTCATCAATATGCTTACGAAGGAAAACTTGTGCTTTTGCTTTGTCTTATGCCAAGCAATTATTAAATTCATATATAGTATTTGAGATACCCATGGATTCAAGATGCATTTTTACATCTATCATCCATGGCACATAGTTTTTCCCACTAACTTCAAGTGCTGCAAACTCGAGCTTTGCAATGTTGGACATAATGTAACTATAAATTTTAAACAAAATAAAAATTAAAATTAAAATCCATTTATTTCAATAAATATTACACAAAAAAGAAGCGGTAAAGCTAACATTGCATACAAGCCTAAAAGTAGATGAAATTCCATATTATCTTCGATGTTAAAGATTGGGATGAAAAGTAACATGACTATTATAGTCATGATTATCACAAAAGGATGAATCATCTTGAAGCTTGATTTCTTGAAATTGATTTATTTGATACAAGAGAGAAAAATTTGTTGTGGGTAAAATAAGCAGAGTAAAAATGTTTATTTATGGTAAAAAAAATATAGCAGTTGTTTTTGCTGTTTATAACCATTGCATATATATTCCCGTTGTGTATATATGTATATGTATATTATAAATCATGTAATAAGACTTATAACTAATACATAACTTTACTAATTAGAAACATAAATAAATATTAGTAAATGTTTAAATAAATTTATGAAGAGTATCTAAAATATAAATAAACATTGACATGTATAAATAAATATAATTTAAATGTTAGTATGCACAAATAAAAGTTAGTAGCATAATATAAATGTTAGTATGCATAAATAAAAGTTAGTTGCATAATGTAAATGTTAGTTTGCATAAATAAAAATTAGTTGCATAATGTAAATGTTAGTATAAAAATTAGAATACATAAAGAAATGTTAGTATAAGAAATAAAAATTGTTAGTAGTCCATAATGTATAAGTTTCATTAATTCATTAGTATTATTATTTTAATATGATTGAGGTTTTTATAATTAATAGTGTTTTTACTAAGTAATACATACCTTGATTAAGATAGATGTGATTTTCCACTTGTTTAATAACCTTGATTAGAGCTTTCGTGCTGATAACGTGTTATGAATTAAGCATAATTAATGTAACTATAAATCAAACCAAACTAGTAAACTTTGATAAGAACTTTAATTGAGAAGAAAGAATATTTAGAGAGAATATGAAAGTTATATCTCTTATAACTTTTTGGTGTGTCTCATTCTTTACAATTGAGGGGTATTTATACTACAAATTTTACTAACATATAATTGTAACTAGTTAGAAATGTTGACAAATTTTCCATGCACCAATTATTATGTCATCCACCAATTATTTACAACACCACCAATTATTTACAATATATATATATATATATATATATATATATATATATATATATATATATATATATATATATAAGATTAGGTTCATATGAGACGACCTATATTTGCGAGACTGTAAACCAATTTTTTAGTGAAATATTATAATATTTTAGTGTTCTAATATAAAAATATTTTAAAACAATATTGGTAACACATTTTATATTGAAATATTCTAAAACATATAATGTTAGAATATAATACATGTTATATTTTTACGAACAATAAAATATTAGAACATTTCATTAAAAAAATTGGTTTCACGGTCTTACAAAGTTATTCCGTCTCAAATAAACTTATATATATTGTTAACGTTATCATGTATGGTTACGTTAAATGTAACAGAAATACAAACGAGATGTTATCTCGTCAAAACCTTGGCCAAGGCCCGGCCTTGGCCCAGGTTTCCAACACCGGGGCAACAGTTCGCTTCCCTCCATGAGGGACAGATATTCCCCGTGATCTTCTCGTCACAAGGAAAGAATATTCCACGTGATCTCTTCATTCACCCGCAACCAATCAGAGGACGACAAATAGCTCCGGTGACGCCCAGAACTGACGTCACTCGACAGTTAGTTAGCGTGGGCAAATATCCCAGTAAGAGGAAGCCACGTCTCACGCTGATGGCGTGAGGTCACCACGATCCGTTAGTAACATGTATAAAATGATCTTTTCCGTCTCAAGGAAGGCATTCATTCTCTCCCTCACAGAATACACCCTAAAAACTCTCTCTAAAGAAAACTAACTTGATCGTCGGAGCGACGTTCCGGGAGAACACCCGGTCGTCCTCTAACGGTTCTTTTGTGATTGTGTTCTCAGGAAAGCTCCCAAGTGAGACCCATCATTCAGTATCTAAACCCCCCGGAGAGTATGTTACAACATATATATATATATATATATATATATATATATATATATATATATATATATATATATATATATATATGTGAAAACATAAATATTTTGCGAAAATGCGAAAACATATTTTATCTTATAAAAATCAAACACATGTACTTTAGAAATTAAATTTAAGATTTTTGGCACTGTAGCACAACAAAGTCTGGTGAATTTAAACATTTAGTCACTCATGTATTTTTCGTGCATAGTAGACAATTAAAGTTAAATTTTACCTATCAATTACACCTTTATTTAACCTGATACAGGTAGATCCAGTTACTTTTAGGATGCGGCATTATAAATTAGATTTCTTTATATCTTTTAAGTCCATGTAACTTTTGTATCATTCAAATAACAAACATTGGCTAAGCCCTTTTGCATTCAATACCCTTTTGCTTTCGTTCTTCCGATTTAAGAGTTAGGCTTCACCTAATTGGGAACCGCCGCCTTCGCCTACTGCCTGGAGTTGAACATCAACTATGTTTATGCCTGAATCGAATCAAACTACAAGTCTAGATCACTAAACTACCTTTCTCCATCGCCTTCTCATGGTAAACGACTTCTATCCTCTCCATGAACTCGGACTCACCTAAAAACTTAAAGTAATCGCACCCCGCTTCAACACAAGCAACGTTTATGGGCTCATTGTAAAGGCGAAAAGGGCCAATACAATCGACGGCGAGCTTAGCTTGGAAGCCATCTGACAAAGAGAGGGTGGATCGGATGTGTTAACAGCGAGTAAGGAGACATCGGGGGTGAGATGTGGATGCCTATTTTAGGGTTTGGGAGAGGTTAGAAGTGAATCGAGCAACTAGAGCGAAGGTTTTGGAAGCCACAATTCCAGAGCACCGTTAATCACGGGTTGCTCTGAGTATCGCTGTGAAATAGGATCAGGAGAAACTGTACTTGTGATTTCTAATTGTATTTAGGTTTTTATGGATTTGTATTGCATTTATAGATTATAAGCTCTACTCAGCAGTGTCTTCTTGGTCAGATACAAAAGACAATAGACCCACTAGTATCCAAAGGCAGAGATGAGTACATGGCCGTCTTATTGGATAATGTTTTTCTCAATTTGTTCAACAACAAGATGGTGCAGGTAAATTAAATTTAAAAAAAACAGTAATTGGGTCTAGGAGTAGCTAGGAATTATGATTTATATAATAGGAAGTTGGATGGATTCAAATAAGGTGGCAACAGTTAAGAATATATATACAGACTTCCTGTCTTCTTTTATGGCTTCTATAGTTAAGAGTTTTCACGTCGGTGGGAGGTGGTGAGTAAGGATGGAGACAGCATCCGAGGCTTTTGCCATGGATCGGTGGTAGAATGGAGGAGAGATTCATAGTTGAGGGAAAAAGAGATATGCCTGAGGTTTCTACGTTGTGGGAGACATCTTCGAGAGAGATCGAGAGAGAGAGAGAGAGAGAGTGACAAATAAGAAATGGAAAAACAAGCGTGGTAGATAAAGTTTGGATTTTTAATTTTGTAAAAAATAAAAAAAAAAGCCACATGGACTAAGTGTTACCGGTGAAACCGGAATTATCTTGGATGTTTCCCTATTAAACAGGTAAATTGATACTTTAGGGATTTATTGTACACAAAAAATACATGAGTGACTAAATATGTAAATTCATCAAACTTTGTTGTGCTACAGTGCAAAAAACCCTTAAATTTATTAGCAAGATAATAAGTTTATATGTGAGGGTGTTATCGTAATATAGATTTAAATGTGGTTTTAACAACATTTTTTTTCACGTCCTTAACCACTTTTAAATTCAAGTTTTAATAATAAAAAAGTCAACAAACATGTTTTGCTAATATGGAACAATTTCTCATTTATCATCGATTATCATCATATAGTTCAAAATTTGGATGGATTGATGTCCAAAATATAAGGTTGAGGTGACACAATCTCATAGGTTTTCCTTGTTTTCACGTTTTCATTATATATATATATATATATATATATATATATATATATATATATATAGGGCTAGGTTATAATGTGGATGGACAATTATTGTATGGACGTGTGGACAGTGCTATTCTATGACAATTACTAAGAGAATAAGTTGTTTAGTAATGCGAATATGTTAAACCTTACAAAAATATCGTCATTTTCATGCATTCTCAATAATTCTTATTCATTTTTGTTCTCAAACATCGTTTTTCACTAATTTTCATTCTGACAGAATACAACTCAATAAACATTCTGACAGAATGAGAATAATAATAAAAAGTTTATAATAACCTCATAGACGATTTAATTAGTGAGAATTCGTGTTAATGACAATAGTTATGTAAGATTGAACGTATTCATATTATCAAAAAACTTATTTTCTTAGTCATTATCACAGAATAGCATTGTCCACACGACCACACAATAAATGTCAATCCACATTTGAACCTAGCTCTCTGTGTGTGTGTGTATATATATATATATATATATATATATATATATATATATATATATATATATATATATATATATATATATATATATATATAGGGGCGAAGCCACAATTTAAGAATAAGGGGGGCCTAACAACTTCACATCATAATAATATTTTAAAATCGGACATATCAAAGAATCTAATTTTACCTCTCCTAAATCAGATACATCACCGTTTCCAGGTTAAATATTATTGGGCTCTTCCATCTAATCAGGTTGTGGGTGTGTATTATGAACATCTTATTTATTATTGTCACTGACCGAATGCAATTTTGGATCACGCATATCTTCTATTCGTTTGAAAAAAGAATCGATGGTTTTTACTCATAATTTGTCCTATAAATTTATAATTGTAATTAACAAATCATCAAAACCATATCACTATCACTGTCACTACTTATGATTTCTCTTATAAATTTATAATTGTAATAAACAAATCATCAAACAATATCATCGTAACTACTTCTGATTTACAAATTGATAATATTATCAAATACAAATTACTAGTAAAACCAAATATAATAAAAATAAAAGTTTACCAGATTAATTGGTGTAGCAGGAGGCAAAAGCAAAAACAAGAAACTAGTCTTCGAAGTTGTCGTTTAACTGAAAAAAAGGATATGTAATTTACGTCTTTGTGGCTGGTGGCTAGGTTTAATATTGAATTCTAACTCCAAAGCCAATTATACCAATTAAATTAAAATAGGATATTATTGGGCTTTTACCCCATTTGTTTAATTACAACCAAGATGTTGTATCCAAATAAAAACTCATATGATTTTTTAATAGCATAACAATCATAAAGATCAAGGGGGCTAACCGACGTATACGTTTTTTGTTATTTTATGTGCTTTTAAATTACATACTATATCTATCATAATAAGATTTTTATTGGAGGGGGCTAGGCATCCGGCAGCCCCTCCATTCTAATATATAGAAGGAAACAACATATGCAATTAGGAGGAAAAAGTAATGCACCAACTCGCATAATTTAAAGAAGTCAAGTCTACGAGTACTACATACTAGAATACTCTCATTATATGTAAAACCATTAAAGACTTGCTTATTGTCTAATGTATTTCTAAATCAATTGATAAAGACTTGATATATATATATATATATATATATATATATATATATATATATATATATATATATATATATATATATATATATATATATAGAAGAGGGTTCAATTGAGAAAAAAAAGTTGAGAATGGGGGATTCATTCTCAACCAATCATTTAATTAGCATCTTAACATAAAATACACAGTGACAAAATTGTAAATATGATATGATATCCTTCAATCAGAGATACATAATTGTGGATAATTTGATAACAATTCAAATTCATTACTACTCGATCGTTCATCATCCAAATTTCTTCTCCAACCTTCAACGATCATCCAAATTTCTTCAATTAAATCCTCGATCAACATCATCCAGTGTTAATCAATCATCCATCTTCGTCAAAAACACATTCATCAACATCATTCAACAGTAGACAAAAAAAATTATTTTTGGTTCTTTCAATCCAACCTTCAATTATGCTTGAATTCGAGCATATCTTCAACATCTACGATTAATTATACTCCCAGTGTTATTAGATCAACATCATCGATAATCAACAACAATTTCACTTCATATCATTCATTCAACATCGATCATCAAACAAAACTTCGAAATTAAGGTTAGAAAAACATCAAATCATTTTTTTTGAAAAATTTCATATAATCCTCTATCAATCTACTATTTTGTAAGTTTTAAATAGTCAAAGTATCATGTTTTTAGCATTTTTAAAAAAGCTTACTTGTATGCACTCCAACTGTTTGATGAAATGCATAAACTAAATTACCACGTTATATTCACATATGAATATGTTTTCGCACCTTAATCAGTATATGATTATTAAAACACAAAACAAATATACAATTTTATATGTTATTCATATGTGAATAACATATAAAAGTTATATATATTTGTGAATATACCTTGTAATATTCATATGTTAATATCCTGTGTAATATTCATATGTGAATAAACTGTGTAATATTCACATATGAATATACCATCTAATATTCATAAGTGAATATATCATCTAATACTTACAAGTGAAAATACTATGTAATCTTCACAAGTGAATGCATCGTTTAATATTTAAATATGAATATATTGTATCATATTCACAAGTGTATATACTATATATTATTCATATGTGAATATATTGTCTAATATTCATGAATGAATATATCATGCAATATTTAGATGTGACTAGAATGTGTAATATTCACAAGTAAATATACCATATAATATTCGTATGTGAATATACTATGTAATATTCGTATGTGAATATACTATGTAATATTCATTTGTGAATATACCATGTAATATCACATGTAAATATACAATATAAGCAACATATATCATATAATATTCACATATGATTATACATTCATATGTGAATATACCATGTGGTAATTAGAATGTGATAAATCGCTATTATTATGAACTAAAAGTATATTTTTAACATTTTTTATGTGTATTCACATGTTTTTCAGGTATCGTTATAACTCAATAAAAGAATAACATTTCAATCAATGGTTGGTTCATATCCCGGTGGTTGACGATTGGTTGACGTAATTGAGAAGATATCATTGACGAAGACAATATGTTTTTATATTCACGTGTAAATGTTATACAATTTAATATATTCTTCATTTTGATCGTGTTAAATTCAAATGCAAATGATATTCATTAACCAATACAATGTTGTTTGTCTTAGTATAATGTTGATTTTACATGTAAAATAATATTGTTACAATATACAAAAAAACTATTCACAAACCAATTCTTATAGTGTATTATTTATTTTTATATATAAATGTTGTATTCACAAAATAAATAAATCAACATGCATAGTTTATTCACATAAATAAAAATAACAGATTACAATGATGTTTTTACTAGTGGGATTGAAGTTAGTAACATCATCAGTAAATATGTCGTAATGATTTCTAAACTTTATTCATATATGAATAAATAGCATGTCATGATGATGTCATCACTAGTAGGAATGAAAATTTAGTGACATCATCAAAACAATTTGCCGCAACGAAGTTTAGTCTCGGAATTGGACGAAATTCGCATATTTGATGTAAAATGGTGCGATTTACAAAACTCACCGCTTCGCCGTGACGTACGGTGTTTTTCGGCCATTCGGGACTGTTTAGGGCCTCAAAATGACGTTTTTCTATTTTTATAATTTTTCGAAAAAAAAGTTATCATTTATTCACAAATGAATATAACATTAATAAAAATATATATGCTTATATAATTATTTTATTAACCTAAAAAGATTAGTTGTATGTGAATAAATATATATTCTTATCAAATACTTTTTTTATCTTTAATTGTATATATTTTGTAGTCCTCGGTTTTATTGACAGTTTTATTCATTTGTGAATAATACATATATATTCACATTTGATTATTACATATATATTCATTTGTGAGTATTACATATGTTCACATGCAGATATAATTCTTATATGTTATTCACATATGAATTACAAACTTGCTTAGGACCTCAAAACAATGTTTTTTTTCCGAAAAAAATACATTATCACTTATGAATAAAAAGTATGATTAATTTTTTTATAATTTAAGTATCATTCATATATGAATATAGCATATAATAAACATAGTATATTCATATTTAAATATTAGACGATGCATTCAATTGTGAATATTACATAGTATATTCACTTGTGAATATTAGATGGTATATTCACTTATGAATATTATATGATATTTTCATATGTGAATATTAAATAGTATTACATGGTATATCACATGTGAATTTTACATAATATATTCACTTGTGAATATAAGATGATATATTCACTCATGAATATTACACAGTATATTCACATATGAATATTACAAGGTGTTTTCAAAAATATATATAATTTTTATACGTTATTCACATATGAATAACAAACAGACTTGCATATTTGTTTTTTGTTTTAATAATCATATACTGATTCAGGTCAGAAAACATATTCATATGTGAATATAACGTGGTAATTTAGTTTATGCATTTCATCAAACAGTTGGAGTGCATACAAGTTAACTTTTTTAAAAATGTTAAAAACATGATACTTCCAATTCAAGTTATCAATTCCAAATCATCATATACTTTCGATTTCGACTTTGAAGCGTGCAATTCCGATTTTCTTTTCATTCCAAAAAAAAAATTCCGATTTCAATTTTGAAACCTTGAAATCCCGATTCCAGATTTCTTTGTAATACTGATAATCAAGCCGCGAACTGTTCCGATTAGAATATATGTTCCAATTTCAAAAGCTTCCGACTTCAGATGCGACATCCTATGTCTGATCGATTTCACATTTTGATTTTGATTTCCGAAAATCCGATTAGGAACCTGTGAGTACCGATTCCGAGTCCTTCAATGTTGATTGTGACTGCGAGTCCAGAACTCCAATTCCAATTTCATGAACAACAAAGAAATTCCGATTCCAACTGAGTTCGTTTGCGAATCTAGGAAATTCAAATTCGGAGTATTCAACAAAGAAATCGATGTTACGTATTTGAGATTGAAGGTTATTATCATATTTACAAGTTTGCCACCGTGTCTTTTATGCTTAGATTAAATGAGTGGCTGAGAATGATTCCCACATTCTCAACCTTTTTTATTTTTTCAATTGAACTTACCTCTCTCTCTCTCTCTCTCTCTCTCTCTCTCTCTCTATATATATATATATATATATATATATATATATATATATATATATATATATATATATATATATATATATATATATATATATATATATATATATATATATATATATATATATATATATATAGGAGGGTTCAATTGAGAAAAAAAAGTTGAGAATGAGGGATTCGTTCTCAGCCAATCATTTAATTAGCATCTTAACATAAAATACACGGTGGCAAAATTGTAAATATGATATGATATCCTTCAATCACAGATACATAATTGTGGATAATTTGATAACAATTCAAATTCATTACTACTCGATCGTTCATCATCCAAATTTCTTCTCCAACCTTCAACGATCATCCAAATTTCTTCAATTAAATCCTCGATCAACATCATCCAGTGTTAATCAATCATCCATCTTCGTCAAAAACACGTTCATTAACAACAGTTTCACTTCATATCATTCATTCAATATCGATCATCAAACAAAACTTCGAAATTAAGGTTAGAAAAACATCAAATCATTTTTTTTTTGAAAAATTTCATATAATTCTCTATCAATCTACTATTTTGTAAGTTTTAAATAGTCAAAGTATCATGTTTTTAGCATTTTTAAAAAAGCTTACTTGTATGCACTCCAACTGTTTGATGAAATGCATAAACTAAATTACCACGTTATATTCACATATGAATATGTTTTCGCACCTTAATCAGTATATGATTATTAAAACACAAAACAAATATACAATTTTATATGTTATTCATATGTGAATAACATATAAAAGTTATATATATTTGTGAATATACCTTGTAATATTCATATGTTAATATCCTGTGTAATATTCATATGTGAATAAACTGTGTAATATTCACATATGAATATACCATCTAATATTCATAAGTGAATATATCATCTAATACTTACAAGTGAAAATACTATGTAATCTTCACAAGTGAATGCATCGTTTAATATTTAAATATGAATATATTGTATCATATTCACAAGTGTATATACTATATATTATTCATATGTGAATATACTGTCTAATATTCATGAATGAATATACCATGCAATATTTAGATGTGACTAGAATGTGTAATATGCACAAGTAAATATATCATATAATATTCGTATGTGAATATACTATGTAATATTCATTTGTGAATATACCATGTAATATCACATGTAAATATACAATATAAACAACATATATCATATAATATTCATATATGAGTATACATTCATGTGTGAATATACCATGTGATAATTAGAATGTGATAAATTGCTATTATTATGAACTAAAAGTATACTTTTAACATTTTTATGTGTATTCACATGTTTTTCAGGTATCGTTATAACTCAATAAAAGAATAACATTTCAATCAATGGTTTGTTCATATCCTGGTGGTTAACGATTGGTTGACGTAATTGAGAAGATATCATTGACGAAGACAATATGTTTTTATATTCACGTGTAAATGTTATACAATTTAATATATTCTTCATTTTGATCGTGTTAAATTCAAATGCAAATGATATTCATTAACCAATACAATGTTGTTTGTCTTAGTATAATGTTGATTTTACATGTAAAATAATATTGTTACAATATACAAAAAAAACTATTCACAAACCAATTCTTATAGTGTATTATTTATTTATATATATATATAAAGGTTGTATTCACAAAATAAATAAATATACATGTATAGTTTATTCACATAAATACAAATAACAAATTACAATGATGTTTTTACTAGTGAGATGGAAGTTAGTAACATCATCAGTAAATATGTCGTAATGATTTTTAAACTTTATTCATATCTGAATAAATAGCATGTCATGATGATGTCATCACTAGTAGGAATGAAAATTTAATGACATCATCAAAACAATTTGCCGCAATGAAGTTTAGTCTCGGAATTGGACGAAATTCGCATATTTGATGTAAAATGGTGCGATTTACAAAACTCACCGCTTCGCCGTGACGTACGGTGTTTTTCGGCCATTCGGGACTATTTAGGGCCTCACAATGACGTTTTTCTATTTTTATAATTTTCCGAAAAAAATAGTTATCAGTTATTCACAAATGAATATAACATTAATAAAAATATATATGCTTATATAATTATTTTATTAACCTAAAAAGATTAGTTGTATGTGAATAAATATATATATTCTTATCAAATACTTTTTTTATCTTTAATTTTATATATTTTGTAGTCTTCGGTTTTATTGACAATTTTATTCATTTGTGAATAATACATATATATTCACATTTGATTATTACATATATATTCATTTGTGAATATTACATATGTTCACATGCGGATATAATTCTTATATGTTATTCACATATGAATTACAAACTTGCTTAGGACCTCAAAACAATGTTTTTTTTTCGAAAAAAATACATTATTATTTATGAATATTACGTGTATTCATTTGTGAATATTACATGTATTCTCATGTGAAAATAATTTTTATATGTTATTCACATATGAATTACATAGTTACTCTGTATTTTTAAAAGACATACATTGATTCTCGTGTAAAGGCATATTCACTTGTGAATATTACGTGATATATTTAGTTTATGCATTTCATCGAACAGTTGGCGTGCAAATAAATTAACTTATATAATTATGGTAAAAAATTAACAATTGAAGTCAATAATTACAACACAAATCAAATCCTATCAAAATTGATCAATAATCAGTAGGTTTAGATCAAAAATTATGAAAATTTTTATGAAAAACGAAGTTTTTCAAGCCTGAAAAGCGATTTTAAAAAAAATCTTCAAATATATAGTTATGTGATGCACTTTCGATTGCTATCTGTTTTTTGATATTGGTGAATGTTCGATTGATGAAATTTCGATGACTGGTGATCGCAAAATGATGTGACATCGATTTTGCTTGACATCAATGAAACTGGACAAGATTGAATCACGACTTACACTTAATAGTACGAATAAATGTTTTTGATGATGAATCACAATATTTTGATGAAGAAGATATTTGATGAAGAATTGATGTTTTATGAAGTGTCGATGTTTTTTGATGATGAACATGTGACGTTGATGTTTTTTTGATGAAGAACAGATGACGTTGATAAAGAACAGATGATGTCGATGGAGAAGATATGATGTTGATGAAGAACAGAGGAACGATCCAGATGAATGAATAACAGATGTTGTTGATGAAGAATGAATGAACGATTCAGAAAAACAGCGTGTTTTTAATGACTTAATCTAAATGTGTTTTACATATATAAAAATGATTGGTTGAAAATGAATCCCCCATTCTCAACATTTTATTTTTTCTCAATTGAACTTACCTTTCTCTCTCTCTCTCTCTCTCTCTCTCTCTATATATATATATATATATATATATATATATATATATATATATATATATATATATATATTTATTGTTTGTTTATATTTATTTTGGAATGGCAAATTTATTTTATTTTTGAATTATTTTTAATTTTATGTATATTGTAGACAGACTTAAACTCTCAATTTAAAAGAAGAATACCAACACTTGATATAATATACTTTTAGTAATTTATCAAGTACTTTCGCTTTGAGTATTTATTGAATGTAGAGCGGAATTTTATAACGGGGGTTTATCTTCAAATAAAATGAAAAACTTATATATTAAGAAAACATAAGTGGTTATAATCTAATAAAATTTACAAACAGAAATCAACTAATGTGATAAGAACACACAGAAAATATATAGTATTCCTATATATCACATGTAGGACCAAATCTTATGCATCCTCCGTTGTTTTAATACTTGGTGGCGAGTTTCACGAGTATGATCTTTTATGTTATTTTTTTTTATTAAATTTCAATGCATTTATCAATTACTAAAATAGTGATAGATGTTTTGCTACTTTGCCTTTTGGTTAGACAAAGGGTTGAATGAATTGGTCTTCTTACCTACTACATGTACGGCATGAAAAACATTAGTACAATACGAACAAGTGAACAACGGATAAAGAAAGGGATTGAAATAGTATTCTTACGTGTTATTATTACATAACAATGATTTTAATTCTCTAATCTCTTTATTGAAAAACAATACCAACTTTTTACAGTATGTACATAAATGCATAACAAACGATGTATGCATTCGCTAATTTGTTTTTAAGCCGAGAAATCCATGCATTTTAAGTTGTATCCGCTGTGGTCAAAAGTAATTACGATCCAACTTTATAGGAATATCGTTAAGATATATGGAGTGGACAATGGGTTGGAGGATTTTGGCGGAGGTACCCGCGGTATCGGCTACACCATTAAAAGTTAACTTATGAATTTTCACGTGTTAGTGTACTAAAAATGTTATAAGTGAAAGTGAAAGAAATATTGATGTGTAGCTACTGGTGGCGGACGCAAAACATTTGAATAGCGCTGACACACATCTACAAAGGCGGTGCACCTAATAAAAAAAATTTACACTACGGGGCTGAATCGGAGCAATGACCCTGGACCCCAAATACTCCATACATGTCCGCCACTAGTCGCTACGTGATATGTGGCATGAGAGGAGTGCTATGGATGGACTCCCTCCACACGTAGGTTAATAGTTGGCAGTGGCGGAACCATGAATTTTGATACGAGGGTACAAACATTACAAAGATTTAAATAGTAAATGCAAAAAGTTTCTTAGTATTTAAATTCATAAATCGGAAAAAATATAATTTAAATAAAAGTTACAATTGAATCCGCTTAGGCTTCAGGTCTTGAAATCGAAAAATAACAACTCTGACCACTCAATTAGGGTGTAGTGAGTTAATAACAACCTATCTAACTTACCGTGTTTGCCTAAGTCTAAGGACATATACGTGAATCTCCGACCTCCCGTGTTAGGTTATATAAGTTCGAAAAAATATGTATTTATTAAAATGTTGATCAGTGGGTCACTCAGTCCACATCCTAAATCAAATAACCACAAAAGCATTGAAAGAATCAACACCTTATAAGCTATGGACCGGTTGGAAGCCAAACATTGATCATGTGAGAGTTTTTTGGTGTGTTTTTTTATGCACAAATAGTAAGCACACATTTAAAAAAACTTGATGATAGAAGTAAGAAGCTAGTACACTTATGAGTCGAAAAATGTACAAAAGGTATCGACTATTTGATCCGATAATCGGTTCATTTTATGTACTTCTTTTATAATTTATTTTATCATATTTTATTCTATTTTTAGTTCATTTGCGTGCATATTTTCCCTTTTGTTATTTTATATCTATATCGGGGTACTTTCTAGTGTTTCCCTATAAGTTCAACTTTTTAGAAAACTAGTGTGGAGCAAAGATAATCGGGGATTGAAAAATATTTTTGGACATGATGATGATGCATTTGGACTTGATGCAAAAAGAAACTTGTACGCTTGATCTTGAATTTAAATGATGGTTGTTGGGCTAGTGGTTCATGCAAGAAAGAAGAAGGCAAATCATTGGGCTAATCGCAAAAGACTTTGGGTTGATTAATATTAGACGTTTACGCAAGTTGTGAGAGTTTTGGTTGATCGATAGATGACGTTTTATACCAGTCTTGAAGTATTGAGAAGGACGATAATCTAACAATTAAGAAGGAAGAGAGTTGGCCCAGTGATATATTGCAATGCAGGCCGAAGATGTATGTAACGTCCCAAAAATTTCAATAAATTTAAACCTTTCAAAAGCAACCCCTTTATTAATAAAAGTGTTTACAAACTATTATTTCCAAAACCTTATTTAAAATCAGAATCGTTTTCAACATAGTTTTCAAAACAATTCACATTATCAGAGTCTCCCAAAAATCATAAGTCCAAAATGCGATGATGTGTACGTTCACGCCTTCACCTTGACATGATCCACTAAAGTATTTGAAGTCATAAACCAAACTGTAAGCACAAAGCTTATTGAGTTCCCCCAAAGTATTAACACACAACAAATAAAATATACGACAAACAACATACTATGAGTCTAATCATCATCGGGATGGAATACCCCAGGCCCCTCAACCATCGGGTTGGAATGCCAACATACTATGGTTCCAATCAACCATCGGGTTGGAATACTCGAGGCCCCTCAACCATTGGGTTAGAATGCCAACGTACTATGGGTCCAATCAACCATTGGGTTGGAATACACTAGACCCCTCAACCATCGTGTTGGAATGCTAACATACTATGGGTCCAATAAACCATCAGGTTGGAATACCCCATGCCTATTGGCTTACGCACAAAGCAGAGAGGCCTCACCCACCAATTCACATATGTGCACATATAACAAATAATCATATAATAAATAGTCTACATCTAGTTAAACAGATCTAGCAGATCACTAAGCATAGCATCATCCTATCTACCAGGATACCGATCTAAAAAATCATAACAACATAGCAGCATGCATAACGAGATATCAATCCAATGGGCCGACATGAGGTCCCGACTCCAACTCTCAGCTCCAACCAATACCTACCCATTCGAATGACCAATAACCATCAAAATCCCAAAATACCCAAAATGCCCTCAAAAGTCAAACTTGGACAACCATGGTCAAAGGTCAAGGTCAACAGTCCATGCTGACCCAACTCGTCGAGTGCACCAATAAACTCGCCGAGTTCCTACAACAATCAGAAGTTCGGGAAAATCCAAGCCAACTCGCCGAGTTGGCTTGCAAACTCGCCGCGTTTGCCCAAGCTTAACACATTCAGTTGATTATTCGATTCCAGGGACTCTGAGGCTCAGATCTAAACTTGAATGTTGTCAAAAAGGATAAAGTTTCCAACTTTATCCTCTGGGGCTACTCCAAGTGCTCAAAAACCCAACCACAAAGCTAGAAAATCCAAAGGCTTAACTAATAAGCACAAAATCCTTGAGATCTGAAACCCAACCACTCTAGAAGAGATTCTAGCATCAAAATCAACCCAAAGGTTGGTGCTTTATAGATATGTATGTCCAATGCATGCCTTGAACCCAAAATGGGCCAAAAAGGGGGAAATATGACATAGACTCCATGCATGGCATCAAAACTTGGCTAAAGACCAGATCCAACCCACTACAAGGTCACCTTGACCTGGAAATTCATAAAGTTGCAAGCTTTATGAGATCCATCCATTGCAACATCCAAGAATAAGGATAAAATGGGACAAAACCCATGATCTAGCTACATAGAGGAATAAAAATCGAATCTTGGACACTTACAAAGGTCCACAAGAGTGTCAAACCAAAGATGAGAGCTTTGCTTGCTAGATCCTTGCTTCCTTCTTCCAACTTCTCCTTCTTTTGCTCCAAAAGTACCACACTAGCTCACCAAAAGAGAGGGAAGGATGATTAGGGTTCACAAGGGTCGATATGGGGGTTTGGAGGCTGATAAAAATTCAGCCTTAAGGACTTAAGGAGATTATATAGGGTGCAAAACCCTGAAATTTAGGGTTTCCCATCCATCCATCAACTCGTCGAGTTTCTCTCACCAACTCGCCGAGTTGGTCCTTAAAAATTCGCGGCCCATAAACCCTTCAACACGCCGAGTTGAGGCTATCAACTCGTCGAGTTCCAATGAGAAAACATGCTTAAAGAATCAAATCTCGAATCTGGAAATCGGGATGTTACAACTCTCCCCCACTTAAATTAGATTTCGTCCTTGAAATCATTCTTCATTATCTCCTTTACCGGCTTACACGATCCCGACTGAACTCCATGAAACCCAAAAATTTATGCGGAAGATACCTTGCTCAGATGACCGACCATGCTGTGTGTGTTTATTTTTGGTTTAAGCATTGTAATTGTAATTGGCAAAGAATAATGAAAAGAACCATAACCACCACCTTAAGGTGGTGGCCGCCGCCGTGAGCCGCAGTTGACCACCACTACCCGAGGTGGTAGTGGGTGGTGCCCCACTAGCAAAACCCAAATGGACCTAGCAAAACCCTAATTGGCTTAAAGATTAATTTTGGGCCTATTGGGCCATGTTGGGTGGAAACCCTAATTGTGAGTATTTGGGCCTTGGACTTATTGGGACCCACCTTTGGGCCATTGGGATTGGATTGTGTATTAAGCCCAAATTATTCCATATCATTTATCTAGTAGAGTAAAGGACTTAATGGATTAAGTCCTTAATGGGTTAAGTGAGAAACACTTAACCCTAATTGTCATTTTATGTGAAACCCTAATTTCACTTGGGCCTTAAGTGGGCCTTTCTATTGGGCTTTGATGATTGGGATAATATTGGGCCATCCAAGAACAAGCAATTGGGCTATAATAATTTAATGGGCCTAGGATAAGGCCCATGTAAGGGATTTGGGCCTAATTTGGAAAATTGGGCCATAGATGGGCCATAGTATGGGCCTTTATGATTATGAGATATTGTGCCATTAGAAATACCAAATGTTGGACTGGACTTTGGTTTGGCCTTAGATGAGACCATGTGAAGGTTTGGGCCCAAGTTGGAAAATTGGGCCATATGTTGGGCTTTGAGCCATAGTTGGACTTTTGGGCCTTTGGATTGAGCCTTGGGCTTGAGTCAAGCTAAGTTAGGGGTAAAGTAGTCTTTTACCCCAAGCATGGATTTATGGATATGTGTTAGAACCCAATTATAAATTGGGTGTTATTTGATGTTGATAGATTCGGGAATCTGTCATCCAGCAGCTAGGGTTTTCGTCTGCGGGACTTCAGCAGTGTGAGGTGAGTTTTCCTTCAGTAGGAACGTGTCTAAGGCACCAATGTCGGCCCGTTTATGTAGTTACAATATGCCGGGGTAAGCCCGATGTCGGGGGTTAGCCCGATGTAATTTATATGTATTCCGGACTTCGATCCGATGTCGGGGTGGTCCCGAGAAGTAGTTATGTATGCTTGATGTCTTTGTGATTCATGCATGTTTATGTTATGTGGTGTATGTTCCGGACTTCAGTCCGATACTGGGATCAGTTCCGGGAGATGTTCAGTACCCGTTATGTTCCACAGGTTGAGAGAGAGAGGTTGGCTCAGGAGTTCCTGGAGCTGAAGCAGGATTCAGAGTCGGTGACAGAGATCACCAGGATGTTTACTGAGAGGGCGATGTTTTGCCCGGAGTTTGCTTCGGAGCAGGCTCAGATGTCCCGATATCTGAGTATGCTCAAGAGGGATATCCGACAGTTTGTGTCCACGCAGAGGTGTAGTACCTTGTTGGAGTTGCAGGAGGCCGCTAGGCGGCACGAGTTGGAGATGGAGCTCCAGTTGAGATAACAGAGGCAGGCCCCGGTGCAGTCGCAGCCTGCACCAAAGCGGATGAGGGCCGTTGATTATAGGCAGGGAGGACAGATAAGTCGCACTTGCGGGAAGTGCGGCAAGGTGCACGAGGGTAGTTGCTGTTCTTCTTCGGGGTGCCACAGGTGTGGCAAGGAGGGCCACATAGCCAGAGATTGCAGGCAGTCGACTCCATCTGCAGGAGTCCGACTTTGTTATCATTGTGATCAGGTGGGCCATATGAAGGCCCAGTGTCCCCTCCTGGCTGCCAGGTCAGTGCAGGCCACAGCGCCATCCACGTTGAGACTTATTGACGGGAGTCAGGGTCGGGCAGAGCCTCTGATGGCTCCAGGGCGTGCTTATCAGCTTGTGACCGAGGCGATCAGGTCTGAGCCAGAGGTGTCAGCCGGTATGTTTTTCTGCTTTATCTTGTTTATGTATGATTGAGTTGTTGTTTCTTGCATGAGATATAAAGTGTTGTATGTGTTAGAGAAGAGCTAGTATTGAGAGTTGTTAGAGAGATAGTATCTGGTTTGGAATTCGTGAGGAAGGAAGGTTATGGTTCGGGGATTCGAGAACTTTCAGCAGGAACTTAGGTTCCTTGTAGTTCGGTGTATTAGTGGGGTTCGATTGAGCAGCGTTTTAACTTCTCTGCCAGTGGATAGGGGTTAGTGCCCTAAGTGGGGGAGAATTGGAAATTCTCGGATGAGCCGCTGGTTGTAGAAGGTTGTCTGACGCGGTTTGAATGTTGGTTATTGGGATGGTGCGATGAGGCAGTTCAGTCATAGTAAGGGCTTTGCAAGTGTCGAGGATCTTTGAACCAGAGGTTGGATGATGCGTAGGCATGTTTTCAGTCTCCTTGGAAGAGGAGGGGGATAGTGTCTCCAGATTGGAGGTTTGGACAAAGGAAGGCGAGATAGCAGGTTAGCAGACTCGGGAGCAGTCTGGATCGATGATGAGGACTGTACAGTCGTAGGTCAAGGACCTAGAGATCGTGTTAGGGAAGTATGAGTGGGTTATACTCAAGTGTGACGAACCGGAGAGTTCGAGGGGAACGCAAGGACAAGGTCCTTGGTTCCGAGTATGGTTTTGGGTTTGAGTTATGTATGTGGAGGTATTCCAATCTGGGGTATTCCATCATGAGGATGACCGGAACCTATGATTGACTGGACCTGATGTGTTTGGTATTCCAACCCGAGGGTTGACTGGGCCAAACATGAGTAGGATGCGAGGGTATTCCATCCTAGGGATGAGCGGACCCGTCGTAGGCATGCCTGGTATTCCAGCCGGAGGCTGATTGGGCCAGGTGTGAGTGTTGGTTTTTGGTAAGGGTATTGATGTATGTATGTTTGGGTAGTGGGAGTTGACAATTGGCGATTTTGAGGGCGAAATCATATTTAAGTGGGGGAGAATTGTAACGCCCCGTTCTAAGAGTAATTACTCATGGATCCCCGAGATCAAGAGTAAGGGAGTTTCGGTCTTTTATGGGCAATGGGATTTATTCGAGAAGGTTTCGGACCGGGGTGTGTCGTTAGAAGCGTAGGGCTTCTCGCCACCTTTTCGTGGATATAAAGTTCGTCGGAAACGGACTTAGAATGAAGGAGTTATAACATTTTGAAGTTGTTGTCATTTATGGTCCCTTAATGGAAAAAGTTGTCGAAAAAGGGGCATGCATGCTTTTGGACACGCATGGCTACGCCCAGCGTAAGCTGGGTTACGCCCAGAGTAGCGAGTCTTTGGATCGCGGAGGTGTGAGGCATACGCCCAACGTACGCAAAAGTTCATTAAACCCTAATTTAGGTTGAGCCACTATAAATAGAACATAATGGCTTCAACCCTAGCCCCCATATCAGCCTCCCTAACCTCAGAAGAAACCCTAGAACGTTCCAACCTCCATTTTTAGAGATCTTGGCCTTGAAAAGCTCATCTTGGTGGTTTTTAGCTTGGAAGAGAAAGAAAGAAGATTGGGAAGGGGGAACCTTGGAAGCTAGAGCTTATAGATCTGGGACAAGTGTTTCATTTCGGACCTCTTCAAGGTAAAAAGCTTTGAGCTTGATGAATAATCTCTTAGATCTCTCTTGGTACAATTTTATGGACTTTTTGGTCCCCAAGAATGGACCTTTTTGGAGCAACTTCGATTTTGAGCTTGGGGTGGCCACCCTCAGAGCTAAAAGTGTCCCACAAGTAATAAAGTTGCAATCTTGATGGTCCTAATGAGTTCATGCATGAGATTTAGCCCTTGTTATGGAAGTATGTTGTCACCTTATGAATTTGGGCTTATTTGGTGGGTTGCAAGTCACCAAGTTAGTGACTTTATGGGTTAAGACATGGAAACGGACCAGGATCTGTAATGGTAGCTTGTAGATCTGAGTATTAAGCACTTAATGGGAAAAGGTCTTAACAGAGGTATTACGCTGAGCGTACGTGCAGGTACGCCCAGCGTACTCACCATTCTGCATGTACGCTTATCGTACATGGGGGTACGCCCCGCATACTCTGTCTGTATGGATTATGAGTTTTTGGGCCGTGGTTTGGGGCATGTTTGGGTATTTGGGCCTTAGTGGGCCATCACAAATCATATTATATGGGCCAAGGATTATATTTTGGGCTTAGGGTGAGGCCCACTAAGGGATTGGGCCCAATGTAGCAAATTGGGCCATTAGTGTGTCACTAGTGGGCTTGAGAAGCTTACCTAGTGTTGGACCTTTCATATTATGGTGTTGGGCCTTAGTCATGAACCAGATTGGGTTAAGGGTAAAATGGTCAATTTACCCTTAGAAGGATATTGTTTTGGGCTAAGTGTTATTGTGGCATTGATAGTTCGGGGAGCTAGAGGAGCAGCAGTGCGGGGATTGTCAGATAGCAGCCAGAAGGGTACCAACAGTGTTTCAGCAGTTCAAGGTGAGTTTTCCTCACTGTACTCAAGGGTCTAAGGCACCAAGGTCGGACCTTTGAATTGTTGTTAGAGCTTGTTATATGATGTGATGATATGCTTGCCAGTATCCTGGTAGATAAGATAGTGATATGAGAGTATGCCTTTTGCCTAGTATCCTAGAGAGATGGATAGTTGTATGATGGCTGGTTCTGTTGGATCAGCGCCCTGGTAGTTGGGTAGTGATTATTTATAGACCGGTAGTGGGTCTTGCATTATGTACGCTGGTAGGAGGATACCTGCGGGTTATGTATGTTGAGCAGTGGTAGAGGGTATTCCATCCCGGTAGGATGATAGGGCCCTAGTGTGCTAGTTCTGTAGAGTGTTATGTGGTTGCCCGATATGTGTGCATGTGTGCTAGAGTAGATTGGCATTCCAACCCGATGGTTGTGGGCCAGGAGTATTCCATCCCGGTAGGATGATTGGACTCATAGTATGTTGGCATTCCAACCCGATGGTTGAGGGGCCTGGGGTATTCCATCCAAGGTATGATTGGACCCATAATAGTAGTAGTAGTTACTGTATGTATAGGAAGTGGGGCATTCCAACCCGGTGGTTGTGGGCCAGGAGTATTCCATCCCGGTATGATGATTGGACTCATAGTATGTTGGCATTCCAACCCGATGGTTGAGGGGCCTGGGGTATTCCATCCTAAGGGATGATTGGACCCATAGTAGCTATTGTTGTATGTATAGGTGTTTGGGCATTCCAACCCAATGGTTGTGGGCCGAGAGTATTCCATCCCGGTAGGATGATTGGGCTCGCGTTATGTAGGCATTCCAACCCGATGGTTGAGGGCCGGGGGTATTCCAACCGGAAGGTTGAATGCACCCGTAGTATGTTGTTCTTTGCTGTGTGTGTATGTTTGTGTGTGTATGGGTACTTTGGGGGAAACTCACTAAGCTTTCGGGCTTACAGTTGTGGTTTATTGTTTCAGGTGCTTCAGGAGATCGTGGCAAGGCGAAGGCGTGATCGTACCGCTCCTCATGTTTATGTTTTATGCGATATGGTTCTGGGGAAATACTCTGATGTTTAAACTGTTTTGAGAACAAGATGTATGAACGTAATGGTTTTTGAATGAAATAAAATGTTTTAAATTGGTTGAAATTTTTGGTCGTTACATAATGGGCCCAAACTACTCCATCATTTCTTCTTGGCCCAAAATGTCGGCCCATGTATAAAGCAAAAAATAGGGGAAATAAGAGATTAAGGGGGGGGGGGTTGACTTTGGAGTGCCACCTCCATATTGCCCAACATGTATCTAAGCTAAGACCTCCCATGTATCTATACTAGTCACCTCACCTCTCTCTCCCCTCTCCTCTTCTACTATCGGCCGAAGACAAACAAACACACTCACACTACACCAAATTCTCTCAAACACTCTCAAGGATCATCCTACTCCTTCCATCAAAAATCTTGAAAATTGCTTGTGTTTCAAGAAGGTTTTCACAAGATAATCATCACTTCTTGGTAAGTCTTTACACATCCAAGTTTATAACTCCATTCTCATGTTAGATCACTCTTTTAAGCAAAATTTTTGGTGATTTTGCTTCCTAGAACTTCTTAAGTTCGAAATCTACTCAAGAAAGCTTGCTAGGACCAAAATCTTCTTCATTTCTTCTTCAAAACCGAAACATCAAAGCAAAGGTGAGTTCATACCCCCTTGTTCTTGGTTTTCATATGATTTTTGGGGGAGAATACAAGTAAAATATGTAGATCTATGTGTTATATGCATGTTTGGTGTGAATACTTAGTTTATTTGGTAAAAATGTGTTGGATCTCAACAAATCTCGAAATTCTAAGTGTTATTTAGAAAAGTTCTATGAACTATAACATTATATACAACATATTATTATGCTAAAAAATGATTACATGTTTTAGATACAAAGGATTTCAACAAAAACCTTGTTAAGGGTCAAGATTGTCAAGAAAATAAAAGATAAGGGTAAAAAGGGTCATTTACGTTTTTAAAAGGGCCAAACAGGTCCTACATGTATAAAAAGGTATTTTTATGCCAAACATACTTTTAAAAGGGTTAAAATGCAAATTTTAAACTTATTGGGCCAAACTTGTGGGCCTCACGGCTATTGGGCCTAATTTGCGAAAAAAAATTGAAGATTTGAGGTTTAAAAATATTATTTGGCCAAAGTTTGAGTCATAAATGTAAATAAACCAAATTTAGAGGTGAAAATATCATTTATTTTCAAATTGGACCAAAAATGTAAAGTTTTCCAAAATTGGGCCGAAAGTGTAAACTTTTACCAATAAGGGGCTGAAAATGTATTTTTCTGCGAAACAGGGTTTTAAATGTGAAAATATAACATTTTGGGTCAAAACCGTAAATTTACAGACATTTGGGACAAAATTGCAAACTTTTATAAATTATGGACTAAAGCGTCATTTTTACAAAACTTTGGGCCTTAATTAAAGATTGGAGTATTATTGGCCAAAAATGTCATTTTTACAAAATGAAAGCTTTTTATCATCAATCTATTAAGCCTCGAACTAAAACAAACAACCGAATAAAACGAACGAACGAAATACGTCAAAAACTATTTATTGGACCCAATATTCACATTTCTTGGCCATTGGGCCCTAAGGGCCTAATTAAGTGTGAAATGAGCCCAATGTTTTACATGACATGTTTATTGGGTTTTGTGATCTACTTACATGTTAATTTGGGCCCGAATCATGGGTTACATGTTTATTGGGCTTTTGTGGCCCATTAACATGCCTATTGGGCCTAAATTACCCCTTCACATGTGATTGGGCCTTTGTGGCCTAATTACATGTTAATGGGGCTTGGAATGTAAATTTCATGTGTTAGCAAACCGAAATGATACATTTACGTAATCATCAAACTTCGTATACTTAATCATGTACCTTTCGAATACATATCACATATACTAAACATTAAACATAATACAAGATGAGGTTGTGAAATTAGTGAGACTTGTCGGTTGGCACCACTGAGTGTACAATCGTATCCTGTAGTTATAATCAGAATTTCCTGGTAAAAAAGCGGGAGTTTGTGTATAGATCTATACGGGGTGACCCCCACGCCTTAGCTGTTCGCTACAGCTAGACTAGGCCAGTCTAGGGCGACAACATCCTTAGCAAGACCGACATTTGAAAAAATACCAAGACGGGCGACCTAGTCATTATCATGCATGGTTATAACGGCTCATATACGGATTCAATACGAAAAGTAAACTTTCGAAGATAAACTCTTTGATTGTGTCAATACAAAACAACTTATTAAACGATACAAGAATCTAGACATTGTTATAAAACAGAAAATATCGGATTTTCTGGGGGAAATCATTCATATACAATTATCATTTATTCACAATACCATGAAACTAAACTACTCTTTTACAAGCTATAACTATGAAATTCACACATACATTTATACTTGATTTTCACAACATTTTCAGACATTTTACAGAAAATATCGGATTTTCTGCGTTTTTATGAAAGATACAAAGACTTTTACTCAAACATACTTATGAACTCACCAACATTATATATGTTGACCGTTTTCAAAATAACTTGTATTCTCAGAAAATCGTTAAGCTGGAAGATATGCAAGTGTGTATGGTTTCGTTTTATGTAATCGCACTTATCGTACTTTTAACAATTTGAACTTATGTATTTTAACAATGTACTTGATGTGAACAACGCTAGTTGTGTTATATAATGTTGGTGATGATCGTGTTATGATTCATGTATATTCATTGTGATGATTATTCAATTGTTAGTCACACGAGCCCCCGGACGTTTCCGCCGTCTGGTTCGGGGGTGTGACAGTTATTCCGGACTTCGGTCCGATGCCGGGCGAGGCCCGATGCAGTGGGCAAGGCCCAGTATGTGTTATATGTGTTATTGTATGGTATGTGGTAGTTTGGGGAGACTCACTAAGCTTCGTGCTTACATTTTTCAGTTTTGGTTTCAGGTACTTCCACTAGTAAAGGGAAGGGCTTGGGATGATCGCATGGCACACACCACAGTCACAACCTGGGAGTTTACTCTGATGATTTGTTACGAGATTTTGATTTGAGACAGATACTATGATGTTTTATGATACATGATTTACGTTTTTACTTATGACTTGGATGGTTTATGATTTTAATAATGATTGGAAAACGAAATTTTTGGGTCATATTTTTGGGGTGTTTCAAGTTGGTATCAGAGCCTTGGCTTGAGGGATTCGGGCACACTTTCGGGTGTGTCTGAACTCAAACTAAGGAAGTGGTATAAAGTTTTCAAAAGAAAAACCATGTTTATAAATGGATTTTGAGAAAAGAAAACAATTTTAGAAAAAGTATAAAGAAAAGAACTTTGAAAAGAGAAAAGGGTGTGGTGCATGCAATCAGCCGAGCTCAAGTAAGTACTCCCAAATTACCCATACAAGTTTATATTATAATATGTTTCCAGCTTTATTAGAACAGCATGCTAGATTAGGACTAAGGATCTAGGAAGGATGCCTTATGTGCCTGCTATATGTGTTTCAGCTTTACGAGAACTGCATGCTAGTACAGATTAGTCAGGATGATAGCCTGAGTAGTATATGTTAGATTATATGCACTCAATGCTCGAATGCTGCTTGCTTTGTGCTTTTAGGAGTTCTAGTTATCTTTTACTAACTAGTAAACGAATATGTTAAGTTACATATTGCAAGGACTAAATAATTTCAGAAGGTTAGGTCTAGCCCTATTTCGCAGCTCTTGTTTGAGTCCAACCGTTGTAGGGTAGGATCTCTCATTCAAATAATTATCTAGTATGAGTGATATGTAATAGTATTTGTGAGCTGGTTATGGGAAGAAATAGGGACTTCGGATGCAGCTGATGGCGGAGAGTGGGTTGGTGATTACCCTAGGGCAAGCCTAGGAAGAGTTTAGTATGAGATCAGCAGTAGTAGTAAAAGGGACTTGGTGGAGTCGAGGCAATTCTTGAGAAAAGTACAGATAGATGTGGAAGGTAGTATGGGCCCGTACTACTGATAGCAGAGGATCCGTACTCGAATCAAGGAAGGCTGATATGAACCCAGGGAACTTGTAGTGTGTGAGATCCCTCGAGTTATGATGAGTACTATGAAGATTGTGCTGGTATGTTTTCGAGTATAGTGACGCTACGTGATAGACCAGATGGCAGTTCTGGTGCCTACGAGGGATCAGGCTCGGACTCTGGAGTCGGGCAGCTTGATGGTCAGATGAGGGAGTTCATTCCATCTGAGGGTACGTACAGTATCATTGACCAGACTCCTGTGATCTTCAGTATGATCAAAGGAGGGTATTTTAGAGATTTGTGATGAGAGGATGAGTGCATTCTGCACAGAGATAGCAGCCATGATAGGGACGCGTACGTTGATGATTTAGAAGTTCAGAGCTTGTGAAGCTCCAGATTGTCATGGGGCTAGGGACCCCATTGCTAGCAGCAGGTGATTGGCAGATATCACCAATATTTTCGTACCAGCCGTAGTCTCGAAAGGAGACAAGGACCGACTTGCTTCCTGCCTCCTGAAGGACAGGGCACATGATTGATGGGAAGAGGTTGGTAGAAGGGTGAGTGATGATGTGGTTGATGCTATGTCATTGGATGACTTTTAGATCAGATTTTGGGCAGAGCGTGCCCAGGCGATTGAGGCGCAACAGTTGGCACAAGAGTTGTTAGATCTCCACCAGACGACAGAGACTGTGGCAGAGATCACTACCAAGTCTGGGGAGAGAGCTTAGTTGGAACCACAGTAGGTTAGCATATGAGGAAATGAAGAAGGTAAGATATCAGGACATACTGCAGAATGATAGCAGAGAGATCGTGAGTTTCTCGGGGTGTGAGACCCTGAGTGATATGACTTCTGGAGCCCGAGAACGAGAAATTGACTTGGAGAACATTAGAAAGAGGGAACCAGATCAGTTGCTTATACTGAAGGGTCTCGGAAGGAGACCCAAGATTTAGGATTAGCTTTTGAGAGACCAGCAGGACCAGATTCGGTGCAACACTTGCGGGAAACTACACAAGGGAGCCTTTCGTTCCAAGGGTTTGACTAAGTGTCACTCTGGGTTATCCTCTGTTTGTGTTTGAATTATACTTCCAAGAAATGGCATATGCCAATTGCATACCGAGAATTATTAGCGGATAGCTAAAGATCATTTCCCAAATTATGGGATTGGGAGAGTACAGCGTCATCTTGGTTTATTCCAAGACCGAGGAGCAGCACGAGAAGCACCTGAGGGAGGTGCTAGAGACTTTGAGGAGGGAGAGACTTTTTGCAAGGTACTCCAAATGTGAGTTCTGGTTGTGTGAGGTGCAATTTCTTGGGCACCTTGTCAATCAGAAGGGTATTCTAGTCGATCCGGCCAAGATAGAGGCCGTGATGCAGTGGGAGATTCCGAGGTCTCCAATTGAGATTCAGAGCTTCCTGGGTCTAGCGGGTTATTACCGGAGATTTATTCGGGACTTTTTCCAAGATTGCAGTTCTTTTGACCCGACTGACGAAGAAGTCGGTAGCCTTTTGCTGGGGGCCTGAGCAACAGACAGCTTTCGAGACTCTCAGACAGTTTAGTGTTTCAGGAAGTTCAGTGCTTCAGACAGTTTTAGTGTCTCGAGCAGTAAAGGCATTTTGGATAAGTTTCGCATCCTTGTCAGGAAGGAACACAGCCCAAGCGGCTATATGGTTTGAGGATAGTGTGAGATGGAAGTTCGGGAAAAACTTGCCAATAAGGAGATCGCGTTCCCACAACGTTTGCCAGCAAGCCTTAGGGAATCAGGTTGGGGATTCCGGTCAGGACGTGAGTTTAGTTGTGTGTTAGGTCGAGTGCGTGTTCGACCCAGTATGGAGAGTGTTGTAAGTCTGTGGGTGTAGCCGTAGCATTCACTAGCAGTCAGATAGTATTAGAGTGTTGTAAGTCTGCAGGTGTAGCCGTAGCATTCACTAGCAGCCAGATAGTGATAGAGTGTTGTAAGTCTGCGGGTGTAGCGGTAACATTCACTAACAACCAGATAGTGTTAGAGTGTTGTAAGTCTGTGGGTGTAGCCGTAGCATTCACTAGCAGCCAGATAGTGTTAGAGTGTTGTAAGCCTGCGGGTGTAGCCGTAGCATTCACTAGCAGTCAGATAGTATTAGAGTGTTGTAAGTCTGCGGGTGTAGCCATAGCATTCACTAGCAGCCAGATAATGATAGAGTGTTGTAAGTCAGCGGGTGTAGCCGTAGCATTCACTAGGTTGGTAGATAGCACGAGTGCGTTGTTAGGACATGGAAGGAACAGTAGTACCCACCAGTTCGGGGGCAGCAGTGAGGATATGGAAATCCATGGATTGGATTTCTGAATTACCCAGATGGTTTAGATTTGGTTGAGCCGGTGATAAGACTGTAGGAGCGCCACTACAGTTATGGAATCAAGGAAGCAATGGACCGAATAAGATTGCTTGTGATATCAGGCTACCATTAGTCATGTAGCAGTCATTTTTAGCTTTGGATTTGGAGGATGCTAGGATCCGACGTATGGACTCGATCAGTTAGATCAGAAACTTATTAGAGCCTCAGTGGCATGATAACTAGTGGCAACTAGTTCCAGAGGAGGATTTCGTTTTGAAGTCGTGTGAGGCGACTAAGTGGGAGTCTTTTGACACCGCAGCCGAGCTAGAACCCGGTATTTCAGATGACTGACGGATGAATTGAGACCGGGAAAGTCTTGATAGATTTTGGGAAAGCGGTCATATAGCAGCATGTTGTTTCAGGCAGTTTCAGCGATTGAGCAGTGTTAGTATTTGTGTAGGTTGCAAGCACGGGCAGAATAGCTGGTTGACTAGGAAGTGGCAAGTCACTCACAGCGGGATTTGCTGAGCCTTCGCCAAGTATAAGTGATCTGCAGGGATAATTGGGCATGTGATCCTATTTTATGGTGGGAAACCTCGAGCTATTAGAAGTTGAGCAGTCACTTGAGAGATAAGCAGGCTGGTTTCATCGATAATGATTCAATATGAGTGGTCTGTCAGGGAATCAGGCCATCTCAAGACAGCAAATTTCAGACAGAGTAGATGTGGACTTGTTGCGAGGAATTCGTTCACCAGTGGAATTTAAGGCTTTGCAAAGATTGGTCATGGCTACCTTGAGAAGGCTAGGATATGCCCAGGATTGTGGTCAGATTACTTGAGTGGGTTGGCATGTAAGGAATGATAAGGGTTGATTTCGAGGTTGAAATCTAATTTAAGTGGGGGAGAGTTGTAACACCCCATTTAATCAATAAACAAATAAATTAATTAATAAATGTAATTCCCGGACTGAATGGTGAAGAATTTTGACAGTTGAGGGCTGTTTAGTAAATTACGGAGTTGATTGAGAAGAATCTTAGAAGCGGGGGTATGTTTGGTAATTATTAGGTCTTATTATGAAAGAGAATTATGGAATCAAGGGCAAAAGGATAAATTAATTTGTAAAGGATTTCAATGTCAAGGGCTGAAAGGGTAAAATTAGGACCCACTTTGAAAGAAAAGGGGAGGGGAGGGGCCAAAGGTGGCATTATGGAAGAAAGATTCAAGGGGTTTCGGGTATATAATATTACCCTCAACCCTAACCTTAGGAGGATAGCAGCCGCCAACCTCGTCTCCCACCGGCGCCACCCTCCATTCCGATCAACTCCCAGCCGCCACCATCCTTTCTTCGCCAAGTCCAGCCGCCATGCGTGAAGACTGCTGCCACCAACCCCTCCGTTCGCTGTTCCGACCAATCAGGGGCCCGTTGCCGCCGCTCCTTCGCCGCCTAACGCCACAACAGCCTCATTATCGGAGACGTCGTGTGCATCGGAGGTTTGCTGAGACCGAGGAATACCGACAACGTTGTCACTACGTGATTCATGAACAGCTGGGAGCTCTCGGTTGGACCATCGCCTTCCATCTACACCTTCTTATTTGTTCCTCGGTGGCCGACGTCGTGTACGTCGACTGAGATCGACGGTGCGCTTTGGCCGCCATTTCTAGGTTCCGGTCATCACTTTCCGCGACTGAGTTGAGGAATGTTGGTCTTCAGATCGGGTTTGCTAGCATGTGTAGGTGCTAGCTCGTCTGGGAAACAAAAGGACCGCCGCCACCACCGTGAGGTGGTGGCTGTCGTCGCCAAACACCACTAGGTGGGTGCTGGAGGGTATTCTGCATTTTGGAGTGTGTATTTTGTGTGGCTGGAACACCAAGGAAGTCACCACCGCCAACACCATGAGGTGGTGGCTGCCACCATCAAGCCACCGCCGACCACCACTAGGGTGGCTGTGTGTGTGTGTTAGTTAGTGTGTGTGTGTGTTTATTTTTGGTTTAAGCATTGTAATTGTAATTGGAAAAGAATAATGAAAAGAACCATAGCCACCACCGTAAGGTGGTGGCCGCCGCCGTGAGCCGCCGTTGACCACCACTACCCGAGGTGGTAGTGGGTGGTGCCCCACTAGCAAAACCCTAATGGGCTTAAAGATTAATTTTTGGCCTATTGGGCCATGTTGGGTGGAAACCCTAATTAGGGTTTAGAAAACCCTAATTGTGAGTATTTGGGCCTTGGACTTATTGGGACCCACCTTTGGGCCATTGGGATTGGATTGTGTATTAAGCCCAAATTATTCCATATCATTTATCTAGTAGAGTAAAGGACTTAATGGATTAAGTCCTTAATGGGTTAAGTGAGAAACACTTAACCCTAATTGTCATTTTATATGAAACCCTAATTTCACTTGGGCCTTAAGTGGGCCTTTCTATTGGGCTTTGATGATTGGGATAATATTGGGCCATCCAAGAACAAGAAATTGGGCTATAATAATTTAATGGGCCTAGGATAAGGCCCATGTAAGGGGTTTGGGCCCAATTTGGAAAATTGGCCCATAGATGGGCCACAGTATGGGCCTTTATGATTATGAGATATTGGGCCATTAGAAATACCAAATGTTGGACTGGACTTTGGTTGGGGCTTAGATGAGACCATGTGAAGGTTTGGGCCTAATTTGGAAAATTGGGCCATATGTTGGGCTTTGAGTCATAGTTGGACTTTTGGGCCTTTGGATTGGGCCTTGGGCTTGAGTCAAGCTAGGTTAGGGGTAAAGTAGTCTTTTACCCCAAGCATGGATTTATGGATATGTGTTAGAACCCAATTATTAATTGGGTGTTATTTTGATGGTGACAGATTCGGGAATCTGTCATCCAGCAGCTAGGGTTTTCGTTTGCGGGACTTCAGCAGTGTGAGGTGAGTTTTCCTCCAGTAGGAACGGGTTTAAGACACCAATGTCGTCCTGTTTATGTAGTTACAGTATGCCGGGGTAAGCCCGATTTCGGGGTTAGCCCGATGCAGTTTATATGTATTCCAGACTTCGGTCCGATGCCGGGGTGGTCCCGAGAAGTAGTTATGTATGCTTGATGTCTTTGTGATTCATGCATGTTTATGTTATGTGGTATATGTTCCGGAATTCAGTCCGATGCCGGGCAAGCGCGATGCAGTATATGTGATTATGTTATATGTTTATGTTTTTGTTATGTTCAGTATATTCCGGACTTCGGTCCGATGCCGGTCGGGGCCCGATCCAGTGGGCGGGGCCCAAGTATATTCCGGACTTCGGTCCGATGCCGGGCGGGGCCCGATGCAGTGGGCAGGGCCCAAGTTATTCCGGACTTCAGTCCGATGCCGGACGGGGCCCGATGCAGTCGGCGAGGCCTAAGTTAGTCCGGACTTCGGTCCGATGTCGGGTGGGGCCCGATGCAGTGGGCAAGGCCCAGTATGTGTTATATGTGTTATTGTATGGTATGTGGTGTCACATCCCCAAACCGGAACGGCGGAAACGTTCGGGGGTGGAGGACGTCATGCGTAGTATCACAACATTTGTATAGCAAGCATAGTAAACGCAACCAAACATTGAATACAATCATGAAAAGTGTTTACATCCGTTGAAACTTGTTTTAAATACATTTAAGGTATGCAAAAATATAGAAAACATGACTCTTATTGCTCCGGCTCCTCTAATCCAAGAAGTACATGTCTACTGATTCCCTGAGAATACAAGCAGTTTTGAAAGAATATCAGCATAAAGCTGGTGAGTTCATAAGCATTTAGTTTTGGTGGAAAAGTGTTTCTGGAATCCTTTTGAAAAGTGTTCCTCAAGAAAATCCTACATTTTCTTATGAAAAACGTGTTTGAAAAACCCATTCCTTCCATGACTTCCAGCTTCATACAAGATATGTACAATCCAAGGAGTCGTGGAAGGAATATGAATATCCATTGATTACATATTAAACAATCTGTTTTTGAATAGCCGGGTTATCCCGGGAAAATCCTATATTTTCGCTAAAGGTTGATGATTGTTTATCCGTTCTAAACTGAGGTGTGCAAGTATCTACCATACTCGAAAAGCAGTTTTCTTTTAAAAACCCTGGTTACACCCAGAGAGGTATATTAGCCTTATTACATAAATAAAACTAAATAAAAGAAAACCGTGATGAACTAAGTCCTGAAGGTATTATTAGTAATACCCTCCAGTAATCTATCGATTATTACTTTGAGGTTAGTTCACTTGATTCATTATGGGGGCCAGTATCCTTTATGACTTTGTCACCCGTAGACCTGCCGGTCCCACTGTAGCTAGGAGCGAGGTGCGGGATAGTCAGTCCCATATAGATCTATACACAACAGTCACGCTCTCCCTCCAAGAGATTCTGGTCATAAGTGCTAGTCCTACACTCTGATTCGGTGGGAGTGTTACCAAGGACGTGTCTCCAACTTAGACTAACAAATTTACAAGTAATAATACTGAAAATCCTGTTTATGATTTGCATGAATCCTCTATAAAATAATACATTTTACTACATGATTCACAAGTTCATTGTTCTTAGTTTTGAAAACTGTTTCTACGAGTTGATTTCTTAATCGTTTGGTAAAACTGTTTTTCCGTGTTAAAAGCATGCTGAAAGTATAATTATCTTAAAATAATATATTTTGAGTACAAGTTTCCTTGTACTTTTGCTTGTATTCCCCCCTGAAAACAAGAAAACTCGGAAAAACATAGGGGTATGAACTCACCTCGGGTGATTTGAATGAAGGATCGACACGAAACGCTGGATGTTCAAGTGAAGCCTTGAACACGATTTGATCCTAAATTACATGCAATGACACATAAAGGAGTCAAATGGATGTATTTCACCACTAAATATGATGGAGATCCACTCTAGGAATTTGGTACTACTTGCACTAAGTGTTAGAACCTTGAAGGATTGCATGAGGGGAGTGTATGGCCACCTTTAAGGTGTGTGTGGCCATGGGTGTGCGGCCCAAGGGGTGTGCGGTCGTACACTCATGATGGAAGGTGTTTCTTGGGGTGTTTCAAGGTCCATACTCACTTCCACGAAGTGTTCTAGGTCTACACCCAATTATAGTGCAAGATAAGGGTCCTAGAGGTGCGTTTATGGTTCTAGAATGAGTGTATGGTCGCACACAAGAGTGTGTGGTCGTACACATGGGTGTGATGCCGCACACTTGGAGTGTGCTGCCGCACAAGGGTGTGTGCGGTCGTACACCCCACACAAAGATGTCCAAAAATGCCATTCCAAGGTACAACAAGGCTAGGGGCATGTCTACATCGAATATGGAAGTTAAACTCTCACTTTGGAGGGTGTTTTAAGGGTGTGCGGCCACCTTAAGAGGGTGTGCGGCCGTACTCACTTCCAACACGAAGAACATGTCCATTTTTGCACACTTAAGGCCTAGATAGAGGGGTCTTTCATGAATTGAAAGCTAGAGGAAGAAGTACTCACGTTCTTGAAGCTTTGGGAGGTTCAAAGTTGGAGAAACTTGAGAGGAAATGATGTTGTGTGCTGCCAAGGTGCTAAAGGAATGAAAGGAAGGAGGCTACCCTTTATATAGGGGTAAGGGTGCTGCCCAAGAGTGAGTGTGCTGCCAAGGGAGTGGGTGTGCGGCCGCACACCCATGTGTACGGCCGTACACTCCTCCAAGAGGTGTGTATGGCCCAGTTTCCTCACTATGTGGCATGATGACTCATTCCTAAACTCAACCTTGGTCAAGTTTAAGCTTAGAACACTTAAATGAACCCTTAGATAGCACCAAAAATCAACAAAACAAGTTGAATAATGATTGAATTGATTAATTGTACAAGATTGAAGTTTCCGGGTTGTCACATCATCCCCACGTTAGAGGGAATTTCGTCCCGAAATTCAAGGATAAAGTACAATCATGATCTAGGAAAGAGATGGGGGTACTTCTGCTTCATAGAATCCTCGCGCTCCCAAGTGAAATCAGGACCCCGCTTGGCATTCCAGCGGACCTTCACTATCGGAATGCGACTCTGTTTCGTACGTTTGACTTCCCGATCCATGGTTTCGACAGGTTCTTCCACGAAGTGTAGACCCTCGTCTAATTCGATCTCATCGAGAGGAATCCCAAGTGTCTCATCGGACAGACACTTCTTTAGGTTCGACACGTGGAAGACAGGATGGATGTTGCTGAGCTCTCGTGGTAACTGGAGTTTGTATGCTGCGGGACCGATCCTAGCAAGGATCTCGAATGGTCCCACGTACCTTGGTTTTAGCTTTCCACGTTTTCCGAAACGTATCATGCCTTTCCAGGGCGAGACCTTTAGAAGGACGCGGTCACCGACCTGGAATTCCAAGGGTTTTCGTCTCTTATCGGCGTAGCTCTTTTGTCTATCTCGTGAGGCTTTCAGTCGTTCTCGGATTTGCACAATCTTTTCAGTCGTCTCTCGGATAATTTCAGGACCCGTGAGAGTGCTTTCAGGGACTTGACCCTTGACTAGCTGCGTGTCACCCACTTCAGCCCAGCACAGAGGGGATCCGCACTTGCGGCTATAGAGGGCTTCAAACGGCGCAGCCTTGATGCTGGTATGGTAGCTGTTGTTGTAGGAAATTCAACCAGTGGAAGATGAGTGTCCCATGACGCACCGAAGTCGATGATGCAGGCTCTCAACATATCTTCCAATGTTTGAATTGTTCTCTCACTCTGTCCATCAGTCTGCGGATGATAAGTCGTGCTCATATCTAATTTAGTTCCAAGAGCCTTCTGTAGTGATTGCCAGAACCTTGAGGTAAACCTGCTATCCCGGTCGGAGATAATGGATACAGGTACCCCATGAAGGCGAACTATCTCTTGAATGTAGATCTGTGTGAGTCTCTCCATCTTGAAGTTTTCCTTGATTGGCAGGAAGTGGGCGGATTTAGTCAACCGATCGACAATCACCCAGATGGCGTCGTGCCCGCTCACAGATCTGGGTAATTTGGTGATAAAATCCATGGTTATCCTTTCCCACTTCCACTCAGGTATCTCTGGTTGTTGAAGTAAACCTGAGGGCTTTTGATATTCCACCTTTACCTTGGCGCAAGTCAAGCACTTGCCCACGTAGGTTGTAATTTCCGCTTTCATGTTTGGCCACCAATAGAGTTGTTTGAGATCCAAGTACATCTTATCTGACCCTGGGTGAATGGAGTATCTCGTCTGGTGAACTTCGTTCATGACAACTTCTCTGTAACCACCATACTTCGGGGTCCAGATGCGGTCCATGAAATAGTAGACTCCATCTCCCTTGACCTCTATGTTCTTTTCCATTCCCCACAAGGCTTCGTCTGCCATGTTCTCGGGTCTTAAGGCTTCCAGCTGGGCCTCTCTGATCTGCGCGGACAGATGGGAATGGATGGTCATTGTTAGTGCCTTCACCTTACGCCCTGAATACTCCTTTCGGCTGAGGGCATCTGCTACCACATTGGCCTTGCCGGGATGGTAACGAATTTCGCACTCATAGTCACTGAGTAGCTCTACCCATCGTCGCTGTCTCATGTTTAACTCCTGATCAAAGATATGTTGCAAGCTTTTATGGTCGGTGAAGATAGTGCACTTGGTTCCGTAAAGATAATGTCTCCAGATCTTTAACGCAAAGACCACCGCTCTCAACTCTAAATCGCGAGTTGTGTAATTGACTTCGTGTGTCTTTAACTGCCTCGAGGCATAGGCGATGACCTTTCCTCACTGCATGAGCACACAGCCTAGGCCCTGATTGGATGCGTCGCAATAGACCACGAAGTCTTCCGTCGCTTCGGGCAGGGACAAGATAGTTGCGCTGCATAGGGCCTGCTTCAATGTTTGAAACGCAGTGTCTGCTTGACTCCCCAACTAAAGGTTACCCCTTTTTGTGTCAGGGTAGTTAAAGGCTTAGCGATTCTGGAGAAATTTTGGATAAACCTGCGATAATAGCCCGCGAGACCCAAGAATTGCGCGATTTCTGTGGGTGTCTTTGGTGCAGACCAATTCTCTATCGCTTTGATTTTGGAAGGGTCCACGTGTATACCTTCCTTGCTAACCACGTGACCAAGGAAATTCACCTTCCTGATCCATAACTCACACTTTGAAAATTTTGCATAAAGCTTCTCCACTCTTAATGTTTCCAGCACCTGCCTCAAGTGCTGTTTATGATCGTTCTCACTCAGAGAATAGACAAGTATATCATCGATGAATAAGATCACGAACTTGTCCAGGAAAGGGCGGCACACCCGATTCATCAGGTCCATGAATACTGCCGGTGCGTTGGTCAGACCAAAGGGCATTACTACAAACTCGTAGTGTCCATAGCGAGTTCGGAATGCTGTCTTGGGCACATCATTCTCGTGAACTCGCAACTGATGGTACCCTGATCTTAGATTGATCTTTGAGAAATAACTGGCTCCCTGAAGTTGGTCGAAGAGATCGTCGATTCTGGGTAAGGGATATCGGTTCTTGATGGTCAGCTTATTCGGCTCTCGGTAGTCAATGCACATCCGAAAGGATCCATCCTTCTTTTTCACAAATAAGATCGGAGCTCCCCAGGGTGAGGAAATCGGCCTTATGAACCCCTTGCTGATCAGCTCATTGAGCTGGCTGGATAGTTCTTGCATTTCTGCTGGCGCTAAACGGTAAGGAGACTTAGCTACAGGAGTAGCTCCGGGGATTAAGTCGATACGAAACTCGACTTGACGCTCGGGAGGAATTCCTGGGAGATCTTCAGGGAAGATATCAGGAAAGTTGCAGACTTCGGGGATGCTCTCGAGGTCTTTACCCTTTTGTGTCTCATCAACGACATGAGCTAAAAACGCATGGCATTCCTTCCGCAGGTACCTCTGAGCTTTGATGCACGAGATGATACGAAGGTTCGAACTGAGTTTATCACCGTAAATCATGAGGGTTTCGCCATAGGGAAGGTTGAGGCGAATGGCTTTTTCGAAGCAAAGGATATCAGCTCGATTGGGGCTCAACCAATCCATACCGATAATGACATCGAAACTCTTAATAGATACCGGCATAAAATCGATAGAAAAGGAATGATTGCCTAAGGTGACAGTACAGCCTATGAATATGTCGTTCGCGCTTTCTTTCTATCCGTTAGCCATCTCGACGGTGAACGTTTCGGTTAAAGGTTGGGATTTACGTTTGATTAAATGTTTGAAGGCATGACTAACAAAACTCCTTTCCGCACCAGAATCGAAAATAATGCATGCATGAGAGTTGTCAAGAAGGAACGTACCCGTAACAACAGTAGGATCAGCGGCCGCTTCCTCCTGGCCCATTGCCAGCACCCTTCCTGCATTGCCACCTGTTGTTGCCTTGGGACGGTCTCTCTTGAAGTGCCCAACCTCTCCACAGCCATAACAGGCTTGACCAGCACCCGCCCCAGGAGCCTGATAGGTTGGTTGGACTGGTCCTTTGCAAAATCGAGCTGTGTGTCCCTTCTTGCCACATCTGGTGAACCACATCTCCCGGCACTGTCCCTGATGATGGTAGTTGCACTTGTTGCACAGAGGTAGTTTTCCAGCATAGCGACTGGGGTTTGTTGGAGTAACGGGGACTGCAGCAGGAGTAGTAGTAGGAGTAGTAGCAGCGTGGATTGCCACTATTTGTTGTTTCTTGGATGACTCCTGAGAGGACTGGCCCTTGCGCTTGTTCTAAAATTTCTTCTTCCCACTACTCTCCTTCTGTGGTGCAGGAGCAGCCGTCACCTCATCAAGATCGACTCCATGATCGATCAGAGTCTGATCCAGATCCTTGGCGCTCTCAAATGTGGTCGGCCTCACAGCCAAGACATCTCCTTTGGTTGGTTGCATCAGTCCCCAAATGTACCTTTCGATCTTCTTGCTTTCCGGGGTGACCATTCCCGGACAGAGGAGAGCCAGATCACAGAATCTAGCGGTGTAGGCAATGATGTCAGAACCCTTCATCTTCAAATTCCAGAGTTCGTGCTCCAACTTTTGCACTTCACCCCTCGGGCAGTATTCCGCAAGCATGAGTTCCTTCAGTCTTTCCCAACCCATGGCATTAGCCACTGGCAGGGTTAGGGTTTTGACTCGACCATTCCACCAGGTCAAAGCTCTGTCGGTGAAGGTGCAGATGGCGAACTTCACCTTGTTTGCTTCGGAACAGGCGCAAATTTCAAAGATGGATTTGATCTTCTCGAACCATCGATTCAGAGCGATGACTCCTCCGTTTCCATCGAAGGACTTAGGTTTTGCAGTCATGAAGTCCTTGTAGGAACACTCCTTTTGATGTCCCTGACTTCCGTCTCGTCTCTGAGGGTCGGTTCCACCTCCAGCCCCACCAGAGTTTACTTGTGCCATTGCTGCGGTTACAGCGGCGGTAACTGCTGCCTGGAACATGATGGGGTCGAACTAGGGAGGTGGTGGTGGTGGCGGAGTGTTGTCCCTTCTATTGGGACTTGGTCGAGGAAGCATCTTTTTCTAGAAACAATCAGGAAGAAGAGGATGGTAAGTCCTCAAGATATATGAAACAATATATATCTCATCCGGATAATAAAAGTGTTTTACCAAGCGATATGCACAGGAAGGTTACTAATGCAAGTAAGTTATCGCTTAAGAAAGAAGAGGTATCAACACTTGGAACAAATCTATATACCGAGTTTGGCTCTAGCTAAAATACTCCTATAGTATTTTATGTTGATTGTTTTAGGTAAGTTCTTAGGCTTGCTGCAACACCATAGTCACTCCCAAGCACATGTTGGTCATGTCTCGAATGAATATAGTTGATCAGGCTATATTGACCCTAGACATGATTACATAACTGCCCAGGTTTAACCGCAGTGTCCAACATCCAAATACTGTTGTTTTGTTCTACTTACGACATGGATTCTGATACTCGGGTATACTTATATACTTTTATAAAAATACTTGTATTTTTGAAAGTATACTTTTAGTTTAGAGCGCTTAGGCCCCTTAATATTTATAGTTGTATACCATGTAAGGTTCGGTATACTTAGTTCGCTATAAACAAGGGCTCTGATACCAATCTGTCACACCCCCAAACCGGAACGGCGGAAACGTTCGGGGGTGGAGGACGTCATGCGTAGTATCACAACATTTGTATAGCAAGCATAGTAAACACAACCAAACATTGAATACAATCATGAAAAGTGTTTACATCCGTTGAAACTTGTTTTAAATACATTTAAGGTATGCAAAAATATAGAAAACATGATTCTTATTGTTCCGGCTCCTCTAATCCAAGAAGTACCTGTCTACTGATTCCCTGAGAATACAAGCAGTTTTGAAAGAATATCAGCATAAAGCTGGTGAGTTCATAAGCATTTAGTTTTGGTGGAAAAGTGTTTCTGGAATCCTTTTGAAAAGTGTTCCTCAAGAAAATCCTACATTTTCTTATGAAAAACGTGTTTGAAAAACCCATTCCTTCCATGACTTCCAGCTTCATACAAGATATGTACAATCCAAGGAGTCGTGGAAGGAATATGAATATCCATTGATTACATATTAAACAATCTGTTTTTGAATAGCCGGGTTATCCCGGGAAAATCCTATATTTTCCCTAAAGGTTGATGATTGTTTATCCGTTCTAAACTGAGGTGTGCAAGTATCTACCATACTCGAAAAAGCAGTTTTCTTTTAAAAACCCTGGTTACACCTAGAGAGGTATATTAGCTTTATTACATAAACAAAACTAAATAAAAGAAAACCGTGATGAACTAAGTCCTGAAGGTATTATTAGTAATACCCTCCAGTAATCTATCGATTATTACTTTGAGGTTAGTTCACTTGATTCATTATTACAAAAGTAAATCTCTGCTATCTAAATTACGAGTTTTATAACCATACATTAACTTGATATGACACGTATGTGGGCCAGTATCCTTTATGACTTTGTCACCCGTAGACCTGCCGGTCCCACTGTAGCTAGCAGCGAGGTGCGGGATAGCCAGTCCCATATAGATCTATACACAACAGTCACGCTCTCCCTCCAAGAGATTCTGGTCATAAGTGCTAGTCCTACACTCTGATTCGGTGGGAGTGTTACCAAGGACGTGTCTCCAACTTAGACTAACAAATTTACAAGTAATAATACTGAAATCTTGTTTATGATTTGCATGAATCCTCTATAAAATAATACATTTTACTACATGATTCACAAGTTCATTGTTCTTAGTTTTGAAAACTGTTTCTACGAGTTGATTTCTTAATCGTTTGGTAAAACTGTTTTTCCGTGTTAAAAGCATGCTGAAAGTATAATTATATTAAAATAATATATTTTGAGTACAATTTTCCTTGTACTTTTGCTTGTATTCCCCCTGAAAACAAGAAAACTCGGAAAAACGTAGGGGTATGAACTCACCTCGGGTGATTTGAATGAATGATCGACACGAAACGCTGGATGTTCAAGTGAAGCCTTGAACACGATTTGATCCTAAATTACATGCAATGACACATAAAGGAGTCAAATGGATGTATTTCACCACTAAATATGATGGAGATCCACTCTAGGAATTTGGGACTACTTGCACTAAGTGTTAGAACCTTGAAGGATTGCATGAGGGGAGTGTATGGCCACCATTAAGGTGTGTGCGGCCGTACACTCATGATGGAAGGTGTTTCTTGGGGTGTTTCAAGGTCCATACTCACTTCCACAAAGTGTTCTAGGTCTACACCCAATTGTAGTGCAAGATAAGGGTCCTAGAGATGCGTTTATGGTTCTAGAATGAGTGTATGGTCGTACACAAGAGTGTGTGGTCGCACACATGGGTGTATTGCCGCACACTTGGAGTGTGCTGCCGCACAAGGGTGTGTGCGGCCGTACACAGGTGTGTGCGGTCGTACACCCCACACAAAGATGTCCAAAAATGACATTCCAAGGTACAACAAGGCTAGGGGCATGTCTACATCGAATATGGAAGTTAAACTCTCACTTTAGAGGGTGTTTTAAGGGTGTGCGGCCACCTTAAGAGGGTGTGCGGCCGTACTCACTTCCAACACGAAGAACATGTCCATTTTTGCACACTTAAGTCCTAGATAGAGGGGTCTTTCATGAATTGAAAGCTAGAGGAAGAAGTACTCACGTTCTTGAAGCTTTGGGAGGTTCAAAGTTGGAGAAACTTGAGAGTAAATGATGTTGTGTGCTGCCAAGGTGCTAAAGGAATGAAAGGAAGGAGGCTACCCTTTATATAGGGGTAAGGGTGCTACCCAAGAGTGAGTGTGCTGCCAAGGGAGTGGGTGTGCGGCCGCACACCCATGTGTACGGCCATACACTCCTCCAAGAGGTGTGTATGACCGGGTTTCCTCACTATGTGGCATGATGACTCATTCCTAAACTCAACCTTGGTCATGTTTAAGCTTAGAACACTTAAATGAACCCTTAGATAGCACCAGAAATCAACCAAACAAGTTAAATAATGATTGAATTGATTAATTGTACAAGATTGAAGTTTCCGGGTTGTCACATGTGGTATTTTGGGGAGACTCACTAAGCTTCGTGCTTACAGTTTTTAGTTTTGGTTTCAGGTACTTCCACTAGTAAAGGGAAGGGCTCGGGATGATCGCATGAAACACACCACAGTCACAGCCTGGGAGTTTACTCTGATGATTTGTTACGAGATTTTGATTTGAGACAGATACTATGATGTTTTATGATAGATGATTTACGTTTTTACTTATGACTTGGATGGTTTATGATTTTAATAATGATTGGAAAATGAAAATTTTGGGTCATATTTTTGGGGTGTTTCACATCTCACAGGCACAAACACTCAGGCCTGGCCCAATCAGCCTCGGGATGGAATACCAGGCATGCCTACGATGGGTCCAGTCATCCTCGGGATGGAATACCCTCGTATCATAAGCATGTTTGGTCGAATTAACCATCGGGTTGGAATACCAAACATGTCGGGACCAATCAATCAGAGGGACCAGTCTTCCTTGGGATGGGATACCCTAGGTTGGAATGCCAAAACACATATAACTCGGGTCTAAACTCAAGACCCGAGACCCAAGGACCTACCCTTGTATTTCCCAAAATCTTCTGACTCATGGCAACCCGCCACTAAACTTGGATACAAAGATTTTCCTCAACCGCCGCTGAGATAACCAGTCTCACGCCTGATCCAGCAGCCAGGTTCCCAAGAACCTGAAAGACTAGGACATCCTAACCCAAACATCCTTCTATTACGCCAATCATATCAACATTACATCTTTACCTGAGACTCGCTTCTTTCACCACATCCAAGGGATTCTCAACCTCTTTCCACCGCCTTGTAGGGACCTAAACAACGTCCCTCACAGTGGTAACCGCACAACGAGCCATAACTATACCACACCCAATTCTTTTCACAGACGAACTGCTACCAATGCAGAGCCCAATGCAATCATGGTCGCCCACGACTCGGGAACAGGATAACGGCTGCACCCTTGATCCAAATCAAAGGCTATTACCCCAAAAGAACCCTGCGAATTTCGAATCAACCCCCAATCTATCTTGTCCAACCCACATACTGTCACTGAATTACCACGATGTACATCCTTAGGGAACCCATAACCTCATCCAAAAGAACCAAAATACCTGAGTCCCTTCAAAAGACGAACCTTAAACATTAACATAAAATATCCACATAATCGATCAAAACAAGATTCCATACTTGATTGAGACGGAACAGATCCTACCAACACGAAACTAGCTCGAGAAGACTTCCAAGGCGATCCCGAAGGTTGAAAAAACTTGAGTCCGCTCCGAATCAGAATTCCACTCCACCATTGAGGGTAGACATACCCAAGGACCAAAGGAACATAAAACATGCTAAATTCGGTGATAAGTTGACACATCCATAGAACTTCAACTGCCACACTCAAACTTTCAAAATTTTTGTTGCACGACAAACAGTGCTACCAACAATCACGAATACATGACCTTAAGTCACCAAAACCCTTGTGAGGCTGAACGCACCCACTGAAGCTGTTTCCCTGACCAGTCCTTGCCCAAGCTAGATTACAATTAGAGATTCTTACACCTAGCTGACAATTTCCCTCTACGACCTATGCTCGAACTACCAACAGTTCCTTATATAATCTTTGACAACTCAAAAGAAGCTACGAGCTGCAATAAGCTCCTTGACCAATCATTTTCTGCTGGGAAACAACCCATGAACCTCCTGACCTATACATCCGATCGCTACCCACTATATGCTCTTACCATAACCAACCTTGAACTGGGATTCCACACACTCGCATCGCAAATCCCTATGATTCACCCTTCCATTACCAAAAGCTTGAACATATCGGTGATCCTCCATGCCGAAAACCCAGTTCTCCCCCACTTAGGGTGTGAACTACCACATACTGGTGTTGAAACTAACCCATAACTTAACCAGCTTAATCAGGTACAACCATTCCTGATCCTGAAAAGAATAACACATGCAAGATAATCTTCCAGATAAGGATAATACACCACGAGGTAGCCTGGTTACACCTTAAGCATCACCTGATAATTTATACAAAAGTAAAGCTCCACAAAGATACCAAAGTTTGGGTGATATTTATAAAGAAAGTGATGAACCTATGTTTCTTCAAGATGAAGAATAACCTATAAACTTCTCAAGTGCAAGTGAAAGTGAAGATTGGATGGAAGCTATGAAAAGTAACCCAAGTGCAATTGAGAAAAATAAAACATGGAGTTTAGTCGAGTTGCCAAAGATATATGACACATTGGACTAAAATGGGTATACAAGATCAAATAATACCTAGATGGAAAAAATATTAAAGTAAAAAGCAAGGCTAGTTGCTAAATGTCATGTGCAAAAACAAATAGTTGATTTTGATGGAGTGTGTGCAAGTTGTCAAGGCATATATATAATTAGGTTGCTTTGTGTGTTGACTAGAAGAAAACTTGCTCCATTCGAATTGAATGTGGATAAAAAGTTAGCTTTGGATTTGATGAAAAATCCAGTATTTCATGGAAAAAGTAAACACATTGACACAAGGTTTCATTTTATTAGTGAATTCATAGATTGAGACGATGTTGCAGTAAAGCTTGTGAGTGCTAATGAGCAGAAAGCTGACATCTTGACCAAGCGTATGGACAAAGTGAAGTTTGAATAAATGCAAAAGTTTCTTGGAATGAAAGACGTCAAATTCTAGATTAAGGGGAGAATGTTGGAGTAATCCGGAATTAGAAGAGTTTAGGAAGGTTTAAATATGGTAAGTTTAGTTTGAATAAGATCAGACTTCTATTTCCTTGTTGCCTAAGGAATTTTATTTTAGTCCTATAAAATATAAATAGATATAATTGTCTTTCAATTTTGATAATAAGAAAAGCTTAACTTTTAACCAAGCCTCTCGTCTCCTCCATGTATTCGATTTTTTATTCTCTTTGTTCTAACCTCTGCTTTGTTTTCAAGCAAGTTTTTTATTTTTATTATTTTTATTTATTTTTTTATTTTTTTTGTGCGTGTGTGTTTTCACTTGATTCATTATTACAAAAGTAAATCTCTGCTATCTAAATTACGAGTTTTATAACCATACATTAACTTGGTACGGCACGTATGGGGGCCAATATCCTTTATGACTTTGTCACCCGTAGACCTGCCGGTCCCACTGTAGCTAGCAGCGAGGTGCGGGATAGTCAGTCCCATATAGATCTATACATAACAGTCACGCTTTCCCTTCAAGAGATTCTGGTCATAAGTGCCAGTCCTACACTCTGATTCGGTGGGAGTGTTACCAAGGACGTGTCTCCAACTTAGACTAACAAATTTACAAGTAATAATACTGAAGATCCTGTTTATGATTTGCATGAATCCTCTATAAAATAATACATTTTACTACATGATTCACAAGTTCATTGTTCTTAGTTTTGAAAACTGTTTCTACGAGTTGATTTCTTAATCGTATGGTAAAACTGTTTTTCCGTGTTAAAAGCATGCTGAAAGTATAATTATCTTAAAATAATATATTTTGAGTATAAGTTTCCTTGTACTTTTGCTTGTATTCCCCCCCCCCCCCCCCCCCCCGAAAACAAGAAAACTCGGAAAAACGTAGGGGTATGAACTCACCTCGGGTGATTTGAATGAAGGATCGACACGAAACGCTGGATGTTCAAGTGAAGCCTTGAACACGATTTGATCCTAAATTACATGCAATGACACATAAAGGAGTCAAATGGATCTATTTCACCACTAAATGTGATGGAGATCCACTCTAGGAATTTGGGACTACTTGCACTAAGTGTTAGAACCTTGAAGGATTGCATGAGGGGAGTGTATGACCACCTTTAAGGTGTGTGCGGCCATGGGTGTGCGGCCCAAGGGGTGTGCGGTCGTACACTCATGATGGAAGGTGTTTCTTGGGATGTTTCAAGGTCCATACTCACTTCCACGAAGTGTTCTAGGTCTACACCCAATTGTAGTGCAAGATAAGGGTCCTAGAGGTGCGTTTATGGTCCTAGAATGAGTGTATGGTCGCACACATGGGTGTGCTGCCGCACACTTGGAGTGTGCTGCCGCACAAGGGTGTATGCGGCCATACACAATTGTGTACGGTCGTACACCCCACACAAAGATGTCCAAAAATGCCATTCCAAGGTACAACAAGGGTAGGGGCATGTCTACATCGAATATGGAAGTTAAACTTTCACTTTGGAGGGTGTTTTAAGGGTGTGCGGCCACCTTAAGAGGGTGTGCGGCCGCACTCACTTCCAACACGAAGAACATGTCCATTTTTGCACACTTAAGGCCTAGATAGAGGGGTCTTTCATGAATTGAAAGCTAGAGGAAGAAGTACTCACGTTCTTGAAGCTTTGGGAGGTTCAAAGTTGGAGAAACTTGAGAGGAAATGATGTTGTGTGCTGCCAAGGTGCTAAAGGAATGAAAGGAAGGAGGCTACCCTTTATATAGGGGCAAGGGTGCTGCCCAAGAGTGAGTGTGCTGCCAAGGGAGTGGGTGTGCGGCCGCACACCCATGTGTACGGCCGTACACTCCTCCAAGAGGTGTGTATGGCCCGGTTTCCTCACTATGTGGCATGATTACTCATTCCTAAACTCAACCTTGGTCAAGTTTAAGCTTAGAACACTCAAATGAACCCTTAGATAGCACCAGAAATCAACAAAACAAGTTGAATAATGATTGAATTGATTAATTGTACAAGACTGAAGTTTCCGGGTTGTCACATGTGGTAGTTTGGGGAGACTCACTAAGCTTCGTGCTTACAGTTTTCAGTTTTGGTTTCAGGTACTTCCACTAGTAAAGGGAAGGGCTCGGGATGATCGCATGGAACACACCACAGTCACAGCCTGGGAGTTTACTCTGATGATTTGTTACGAGATTTTGATTTGAGACAGATACTATGATGTTTTATGATAGATGATTTACGTTTTTACTTATGACTTGGATGGTTTATGATTTTAATAATGATTGGAAAATGAAATTTTTGGGTCATATTTTTGGGGTGTTTCACATCTCACAGGCACAAACACTCATGCCTGGCCCAATCAGCCTCGGGATGGAATACCAGGCATGCCTACGATGGGTCCAGTCATCCTCGGGATGGAATACCCTCGTATCATAAGCATGTTTGGTCCAATTAACCATCAGGTTGGAATACCAAACATGTCGGGACCAATCAATCAGAGGGTCCAGTCTTCCTCGGTATGGGATACCCTAGGTTGGAATGCCAAAACACATATAACTTGGGTCTAAACTCATGACCCGAGACCTAAAGACCTACCCTTATATTTCCCAAAATCTTCTGACTCATGGCAACCCGCCACTAAACTTGGATACAAAGATTTTCCTCAACCGCCGCTGAGATAACCAGTCTCACGCCTGATCCAGCAGCCAGGTTCCCAAGAACCTGAAAGACTAGGACATCCTAACCCAAACATCCTTCTATTACGCCAATCATATCAACATTACATCTTTACCTGAGACTCGCTTCTTTCACCACATCCAAGGGATTCTCAACCTCTTTCCACCGCCTTGTAGGGACCTAAACAACGTCCCTCACAGTGGTAACCGCACAACGAGCCATAACTATACCACACCCAATTCCTTTCACAGATGAACTGCTACCAATGTAGAGCCCAATGCAATCATGGTCGCCCATGACCCGGGAACAGGATAACGGTTGCACCCTTGATCCAAATCAAAGGCTATTACCTCAAAAGAACCATGCGAATTTCGAATCAACCCCCAATCTATCTTGTCCAACCCACATACTGTCACTGAATTACCACGATGTACATCCTTAGGGAACCCATAACCTCATCCAAAAGAACCAAAATACCCGAGTCCCATCAAACGACGAACCTTAAACATTAACATAAAATATCCACATAATCGATCAAAACAAGATTCCATACTTGATTGAGACGGAACAGATCCTACCAACACGAAACTAGCTCGAGAAGACTTCCAAGGCAATCCCGAAGGTTGCAAAAACTTGAGTCCGCTCCGAATCAGAATTCCACTCCACCATTGAGGGTAGACATACCCAAGGACCAAAGGAACATAAAACATGCTAAATTCGGCGATAAGTTGACACATCCATAGAACTTCAACTGCCACACTCAAACTTTCAAAATTCTTTGCTGCACGACAAACAGTGCTACCAACAATCACGAACACATGACCTTAAGTCACCAAAACCCTTGCGAGGCTGAACGCACCAACTAAAGCTGGTTCCCTGACCAGTACTTGCCCAAGCTAGACTACAATTAGAGATTCTTACACCTAGCTGACAATTTCCCTCTGCGACCTATGCTCGAACTACCAACAGTTCCTTATATAATCTTTGACAACTCAAAAGAAGCCACGAGCTGCAATAAGCTCCTTGACCAATCATTTTCTGTTGGGAAACAACCCATGAACCTCCTGACCTATACATCCGATCGCTACCTACTATATGCTTTTTCCATAACCAACCCTGAACTCGGATTCCACACACTCGCATTGCAAATGCCTATGATTCACCCTTCGATTACCATAAGCTTGAACATATCGGTGATCCTCCATGCCGAAAACCCAGTTCTCCCCCACTTAGGGTTTGAACTACCACATACTGGTGTTGAAACTAACCCATAACTTAACCAGCTTAATCAGGTACAACCATTCCTGATCCTGAAAAGAATAACACATGCAAGATAATCTTCCAGATAAGGATAATACACCACGAGGTAGCCTGGTTACACCTTAATCATCACCTGATAATTTATACAAAAGTAAAGCTCCACAAAGATACCGAAGTTTGGGCGATATTTATAAAGAAAGTGATGAACCTATGTTTCTTCAAGATGAAGAATAACCTATAAACTTCTCAAGTGCAAGTGAGAGTGAAGATTGGATGGAAGCTATGAAAAGTAACCCAAGTGCAATTGAGAAAAATAAAACATGGAGTTTAGTCGAGTTGCCAAAGGTATATGACACATTGGACTAAAATGGGTATACAAGATCAAATAATACCCGGATGGAAAAAATATTAAAGTAAAAAGCAAGGCTAGTTGCTAAATGTCATGTGCAAAAACAAATAGTTGATTTTGATGAAGTGTGTGCAAGTTGTCAAGGCATATATATAATTAGGTTGCTTGGTGTGTTGACTGGAAGAAAACTTGCTCCATTCGAATTGAATGTGGATAAAAAGTTAGCTTTAAATTTGATGAAAAATCCAGTATTTCATGGAAAAAGTAAACACATTGACACAAGGTTTCATTTCATTAGTGAATTCATAGATTGAGACGATGTTGCAGTAAAGCTTGTGAGTGCTAATGAGCAAAAAGCTGACATCTTGACCAAGCGTATAGACAAAGTGAAGTTTGAATAAATGCAAAAGTTTCTTGGAATGAAAGACGTCAAATTCTAGATTAAGGGGAGAATGTTGGAGTAATCCGGAATTAGAAGAGTTTAGGAAGGTTTAAATATGGTAAGTTTAGTTTGAATAAGATCAGACTTCTATTTCCTTGTTGCCTAAGGAATTTTATTTTAGTCCTATAAAATATAAATAGATGTAATTGTCTTTCAATTTTGATAATAAGAAAAGCTTAACTTTTAACCAAGCCTCTCTTCTCCTCCATGTATTCGATTTTTTATTCTCTTTGTTCTAACCTTTGCTTTGTTTTCAAGCAAGTTTTTTATTTTTATTATTTTTATTTTTTATTTTATTTTTTTTTGTGCGTGTGTGTGTTGAAACTAACATGGTGATGGAGGTGGGAGGTAGTAGTCAGTAACAAGGCGACTACTATGGATGGGGAGGAGTATAGGAAACTAGGGAAGCATGGAGCTTCCAGAGAAGGATGTAAAAGGAGTTGCCAGTAGGAAGCAAATGAGGGTAGTCTCTAAAGTGTTTGGGAGAACAAAATCAAGAAACTTAATGGCTATTGTTGATTTATGGTTTTATTTGTCAGTTACATAGAATTTTAAAAAGCCGTCTCTAAAACATATAGACTTTATCAAATTTGGTGTGAAGGCAAAAAAAAAGTATTTTAAAACAGAGTTAACAAAAAATTCTAACCGTTTTACACAAAAGAATCAATCAAGATGGATTTTGAAACCATAAAGACCAACCAGTGACGGATGTAGAAAAATAAAGTAGGGTATCCGAAAATCATAGATTATTTTTTCACTAATGCCATATTACACATACAACAATTCGTTTTTAATTAAAAAATAACACTAGAAAACCATATAACAAAAAATAAAATTTTCAAAAATACACTCTAAATTTATGAGCACATAAAAGTAGAATACAAGAAATGATAAAATCAAGGTTATTATATCGAAATCTTATTTATTATCATTTTATACTTTACAAAATATACTAAAAAGGTCTTATATATAAAAGATTTCTAGAAGTTAAAAAGGAAATGAATAAATCTTTTTACAAAGCCACAAAGTCAAAACTAAATTGTGCCAACATAAAAGCGTTGATACCTACATAAAAGATTTAAAAGAAAAAAAGTACAACATTTTGTTTAAATTTTGAATAATAAAATACACAACGTTAAAAAAATATTTTTAAGTGGTATGAAAGAATTTTGAAATACAAAATTAACGGATAAGATAGGTGAAAACTTGGCAGATGGTTTATTTCTTAATATGATGCAATTAAAAGTCTCTCGTATCCCAAAAGATATATACATAACTTTGCCACCAAATCAAACTAGTGGGTATGCAAGTATTAATTTTAAGCTATGCAAACATAATATTTAATACATAATTTATTTATTTTCTAAAAAGATCAACATATGTATGAAAAAAATTAAGGCTGTGCATTTGCATACCCGGTATATATATATATATATATATATATATATATATATATATATATATATATATATATATATATATATATATAATTTCGATATTGAAACATGGTAATCATTTTCCTTTTCTTTTTAATTGAATAACAAGCAATCTACATTTGATTAGATACGAAGTTTGCAAATATTGTTTATAAGCAGATAATTAGTTATAAGATATATAATCTACTATATAATAAGATAATTAGAAATAAAATATATAATCTATTATATAACTAGTTGTAAGACCCATGTATTACATGAGTTAATTTAAAAAAAAAAGATAAATATAAAGATCAAAATATTTAAGAACATTGAATTTATAAGACAATAAGAAAAACAATGAATTATTATAATGGATATGTTTTTATCTTTTAAATTAAAAAAAATAATTTAAATAAGTAAAAGAAACTAATAAGTTTTAATTTTGAGAATTTTGAAATTAAAAGGTAAGTTTATTAATGAAATTGATATCAATTTATTACTACATTTATTGCAATTATTACATTAAAATATTATGTGAAATAAAATAAAATAGAAAACTCATAAAATAACATGTGGAAAAAAAAAATTCAAAATAACTACAAAATAACATTTGACAAATTGAATGAGAGTGCAACGAATAACAAAAAAACCTTCATTTATTAGAGAGGAAAAGAAAAGATAAAAAGATATATGATAGGTATATTTATTATTATATTCTTTTGTTGGTGAACAAGTGGTAACTTCTTTTGACCATCCCCCATTGCTTGATCCTTGATATACAAAATGTTTATAAGTTTTCTTATCTACAAAGATGGTGTACGTCCCACATCGTCCGATGGTAAGAAAACTGTTAGCTTCCTTGCTTAATAAAATCAGAGGAAGCTCCATTATTTCTTACAAGTTTCACAAGTGTCCCAATGTCAAGTTTGCTGCTTTGAAAACGCTTGATCTCGAGTTTAATGTGTTTATTTAAAAATCTAATTTATAAAAAAAAATCGAACTAAATTTGTTAAAACAATAAATCGGATGGTTTATTGCTTGAACTGGTTGATATTATTGAGTATTGATTTTCACTAGTTACAAGAATTTTTAAACCGGGTATCTGATATTGGAATCGGTACCGGCGGTTCCAAGACCGGTTCCAAAATTCAAAGAACCGGTGTAACCGGTTCCGGTTCCAATATTTTAAGAACTGCCGGTTTTGGTTCTGGTTCCGGTTCCTTACAATTACAACGGGTACCCGGTTTTGCTCACCCTGATGTTCTGTACACTTAGGTTGTGTTTGATATTGGTCTGACTGAGTCGGCTCAGACCATTTTGGATGACTCGCTCAACTATTTGTGTTTGATAAACACTTTATGCGTGTCTGATTCAGAAATCTATAGCTAATTGAGAAAGAAGTTGGAAATCAGCTGACTGAGAAGAGGAGAAAAGTTTCCATCGGTGCCCTTTCTTCTCCCCTTTCAGCGATTCCTCTTCTCCAACAAGCAACATCGACCTATTTCTTCCTCTTCCAATCGCCGGTCGAAGCTCCTTCCTCGTCTATCAGGTATGCTTCTGCTGTTCTTTTCTTCTCCAGCCGATCAAAGCTCCTTGCCCTAAATGCTCAATGTGTTCGATTTCACCTTATGATTGTCCTTTTGCTTACTCCTTTGTAGCTGATTGACTCTGATTTCAATTACATGTACAAAACTGATAAAAATGAATTTACTGTTGAAGGTAGCAGAGCAATTGCTTACTCCTTGCCCTAAATCCATCTATTTACTGTTGAAGGTAGCTGATTGACTCCGATTACACCTTATATATTTTTTAATTCCGATAATACCCTCGGGTAAATAGATGGATTGGCAAGGACAGAAGGTAGCAGAGCAATTGATGCAAATATTGCTGGTGGTGTTTGCAATTGCAACATTTATAACAGGTTATGTTGTGGGTTCGTGTATGCTGGGGGGTGATTTTGACAACTTTGATTACAATTCCTAATTGGCCCTTTTTTAACAAACATCCTCTCAAAGTGGTTGGATCCAAGTGAAGCTGAAAAGCATCCAAAACCACAGGTGGCTGTGACTTCGGTTTCAAAGAAGAAACCCAACAAGAAATAGGCTATGACTATTATATCATAATTGGGTCATATTGAAATGAGAATTGTGTTTTTTCGGAATTTATTTTGTTTTTAATGTTTATCTTGATAAATGATATAAGGCAAGAAGATTGAAGAAAAATATTTTAAATGAGTAGAGCAATTGAATTTGATTATCTTTAGTGCATTTTTATAATTTTTCAACAACTTCATCCATTGTTGTATAGAGTAGAAGGGTAAAATGATCATTTTTCATTAGTCAGAACATTAAGTCAGATGTACAATCAAACAGCATGGTTTCTTACTCGTTTAGGATTTCTTACCCAGACAGATATTTCCCAGTCTGCTCTTTCTCAGGAACTATCAAACGGGACCTTAGTTGAAAAATAGTTGTCTGATCAAACGATGCTCACCAGCGACCACCATGAATCATGTCCTTGATAGGATCCATATGGTGTATCTTTGCCGAATCAAATAATCTGAAAGTAGTAGCCAGTTTCTTTGAAAATCACTTTAAATATTTGATTATTTTTATTATCTAAATTATTACTTAGACATGTAGGTTATTGCATCAATTAACGTGGGGCTTTCTAAAACAATTAACCATCTTATTTGAATTGAAACGAAATTAAATAACATAAGTTACACCAAACATTTAACACGATCAGAAGCTCTTCTCTCGTCTTTCGAGATCCATACGATTAGTCGACGATAGATCATATATTCATATATATCATTTAGTACAATCTCTTTTGATAACAATTTAATTTATCACCTTTTCATGGGATCGTAAGACCTACAGAATCCAAGATATATCATAAGTCAAATATACTATTTCAATTGCATACGTACATTACAACACATATAGACAAGTGATAGAGAGAGAAAGAGAGATTTACTTCCACATTTGAAATGACGAGGGACCCTGCGTCCACAACCTTCAATAAGTTTAACAAAACGATTGACATTGATTAGAGCAGCCAACTTTGGGGTGATCACGGGACATATGCACTTAACATGGCTAACCCGAGCTCGTTTGCAACAGCTTGATGATGGAGGTCTGCCATACAATACACTTATGCATGCGTTGATGGCGAGCCTCTTCTCTTTTTTGCACTGGGCGGCACTTGGTGCTGCCCTGGTCATTGCTAAGATTATCATAAGAATCAAAACAATCATCAAATTCGAATAATTTCTCATTTTAAAATGTTTATTTTCGGAATTTTCTTGTATTTTAACTTTACATTACTACTCGAGGGTTTATAACTTTATATATAGAGTGGAGTGATAATGCGAAGACTTTGGACTTTGAACTTTGGACTTTGGAGTGGTGGGGGTCAATGACTTACGCGGTACTAATTTGACTAATTGATGATTTTGATATTACCGTTTACCATAATGAACATATTCTCTTCTGTTTGTTATCTACTTTCATTAACTAAATTAATAAAGTATAGAGTTTTCGTCACTGTGAACTCTATTCTAATATTATTTCCTTAGTTTAATGACAAAACCACAATTATACATGTGAACTCTATTCTAATATAGTACAGAGTTTTACACGTACATACAGATCTATGAATATTTATTTCCATAGTTTAATGACAAAACCACAATTATACATATGAACTCTATTATAATATCATTAGCTGCAATAATGATCCAATAAATGTGAAATAAACATGTGATATAGTAACTTCAGACATGTTTTATAACTAACGAATTTTAGATGATAGACATGTTTTAAGCATAAAATCACCACTTTCATACTTATAATTGCATTAAAACACCACTTTCGTACTTATAAGTGCATTAAAATTTTATGTAATGACCAATGATAATGTTTAGGGTTATTGACATAACAACACATGAAAGTTTTACGTTTGGTTTTAAATGAACATTTAACTTTCTTTTGTACCTGTTAAACCATTAAACTCGAAAATTATCCGTCTAAAACACCATTTTGCTTAAAATTACAAGGTTTCCAGGTTACATTTGCTTATGTGTTTATTGACTTATGATAGTCAAAGATTTATGTTTCCCATGACCACCATGTCCACCCATTCGATCCCTTATCTTTTTCCCGTTCTGTTTTTGGCAGTAAAAGAGCCTTAATTTCTTGTCACAATCTTCCATGGTCTCCACCAATCGAAAATCACCACCGCCCACCTCCTCCCACTTCCACCGCCATTAATAAAGCATTCACGTTTCCGATCTCTAATCAATTTAGTGGGTTAAAACGATTATGATGTAAAGGCGATGAAAACCAACACGTGTGTACCTGTGTTTCCATTTTACATCCTCTCATTTAATCAATTCAAGAAATTAAGTTACATGAATTTAAGAAATTTTCTTCTCCAAAACCGATGAAACCACATAGTATCAAGAACAGTGATGGTGTGTGGAGAAGGAGTTTGTCGTTTCCTTCTGCGTGTCTCTGCATTTCCATCCATCAGTCGATTGTCAAGGCTTCAATGAAAGAAATTAGAACAAAATAAACAGGGGGTTAGGGTGTAAAGACGATGAACATGATTCATATTTTCGTGTCCGGTAAAAATTGAAGAACATGGCAACTTCAGTTCCCCTTCTCTCTAAAAATAACGTATGAATCAAAGAAAAGAAGATGATGAGTAGGTTAGAATCGATTTTCAGATGTAGGTTAAAAATCGAAGGATCAAACTGATACTAGATTTCAAAACATAAAACAAAATCAAAACATCATACCAGATAGATCAAATTAAAATTGGAATGAAAATGAGTTCGGATGAATCTCACTGAATCCATAAACTCTGTTTTCATCTAGATTCACAAAAGGCAATACCAGATGACTCTTATTGAAGCCAGAAATCCCGTCTTCTTCTGCTCCGATTGTAATTGTTTTTGGTAATCGGTTACCGATGCAAACTGCTCCGCTACAAAAATCCATGGAGGTGTTTCTTCAACTAGGGCATAAACGAATTGAAAGCTGGACGATGGTGGTAGTTCCCCCCCCCCCTCTCTCTCTCTCTCTAAAAATATTGTGTGAATCAGATAAAAGAAGATGATGAGTATGTTAGAATCTTTTGCAGATGTAGGTTAAAGATCGAAGAACAAGGACCAGAATGAAAAATTGATGAACAAGTTAGAATGATTGAGTTGTATGTGTTATGTGCATTCAATCTCCCTTAAAACAAAACGATTCCTTCACAATTCCCCCCCTTTTTTTTGTTCCGATTTGCAGGTGTATGTAGGGTGTGTTGTCCAAAACCTTGAAAATGTCGTCACTAAGGTCCATGGCTAAACCTTGAAAAGTACATGCCCTTTCATCTTGATTTTGCACTGGATGGATGGTGGCGGTGGTGGTGACACTAGTACAAAAATGACCTATAGACACACCATAAAAGTGTAACCATATGCATATAGTGACATTTTATTTTTTCACTGAAAGTGTGACGGAAGGTGACACCATCGTATGAGTCTTATGGTCACTTTAAAATGTAGTGTCCGTATGATATGAAAAAATGTGGTTGTATTATAAAAGTGTGGCTATTGGGTAGGGAATTTTGTTGCTAAAATCAATCATTTTATCCAATATTGTGGCGTTAAACCGTTAGTAGACACATTTATTTAGTAATTGTAGTGACTATAGATCACCAACCGGCTACATACATGTTGTTTCAATGTGGCGTTTTGCTAATAAGTTGTCACACAATTCTAAGTTTATTAAAACTATTGGGTATGTTTTGCTGACATGCATTTACGGTAAACATGACCATGTAAATAAATGGTCACATGTAATTAATTTCATAAGTGGTGATTTGCTAATAATTAGTCACAAAAACAATATTTTATTGTGACTATTGCCTATCGTATAGAAATAGACAATTAGGTGAAACATGATCATAAGTATTATAAAGACACACATTTTATTAAAATTATGGATATAATATTAGTTTACGGTCATATTTATATTACTTATTATCACCGATTCTATCATTCAAACACATAAAAAGTTGTAACTATGACTATTTTATATCATTCTGACATATAAATCAGTTATAAAAATAATCATAATTGATTTATAGACACAATGGTGTTTGTAATTGTGACCAATATTCAATTTATTACCGCAAAAATTGGTTATTAGTGCAAGCTATTTTATCATTTAGACACACAAACATTATAAAGGGTGACTATTGTTTGTACTATGATCATAGACAGTTATTTAAACCGTAGCCAAAAGTATTTTAAAGACACTATTTTTCTAACTATGGTTATCATATATCGACAATGTGAAACGATAAAAGGATATTGATACAAATAATAAATCAAATGAAAATAATCCATACATAAGTTCCCTAATTAAATTGTAAAAAATCCATTTAATCAAAACAAATCTACAAAATATGCTAAAAAAGGAAAAAGTTAGAAACCAAAAACTAGAACTGATTTATCTTATTCATAGTGCTCCTTGTATGCTTTGACAATGTCATCTCTCATGTAAAACTCTTTTTACGCTTCTTGGAGTTTTGAAGTTCATTTTCTTGAGTTGATTCTATATGTGGTACCTGCAGTAGTATTAGAGAAAATAAATTGGTTAGGGGTACACAAAAGGCATATAAGAAGCAATAACAATAGAGAAACACAAAAGGAAAAAAAATCATGATTCATAGAGTTCAAATTACCTAACTTTAGTTCTATATAATTCGATGCAATTTTATAAACTTTAAAATCTATTGCCTGTTACAGAAAGCATTTGTAGTTTACTGGGAAAGATTATACAATTCAACATATGGGATACCACCAAATCCACAAGTTGCATGTTGACCACAACTGCACCAACTTTGCCATGCTGAAACAAATGCAACTTACTTAACTTTAAAAATAAAATCCAAGCTCACAAATGCAGTATGAAGTAGATAAACCAATCTACTTACAATTTCAAGACCAAGCTCCAATGTTTTTGGACCCAAACAATTTGATTTTGGCTGACCTGGAAGCATACAAACCGAGAGTGCAACACCCATTATACCAACAACTCCACATAAATGTCATGATTCAATAGCCACATCATCAAGAGGAAGAAAACAAACAGTTTCTCCTGCAATATGAATTTCTCAAGAAATATAAATAGTAAAATATTTTCATTGACTTTACAACACTAACATTTAAAACTAATGGTACATCAGGATGTAAAAAAATGTTGGGCATGTGATATAACAGCTTGATCATATGTTAGACCTGGAACATCAGCACACAAATGACCTTCACATGTATTCATTTACATTTACAGAACATTAGTAGTTAAAGAAGCTAGTTGATAGTTTAATTTAAGAAGTTGCTTAATTATAAACATCAACTTGTTTCCCTCATATAGGACAACTTCCATGGCTTGAATGAATCACCCGAATCTAAATTTAGCCTAACATATTCATCAATTTGCAATTTGAAAGAATAACATAAAGAATGTCCAAATAAATTCTCAAATTGATGATTTTATTGAAGACGAAAACTGAATCAGATATAACATCTTCAAGTGATTGAATGAATCATAAGAATCTCAAATTACTCTCAAATGTTCATCAATTTGCGATAATTATAGAAGAAAATGTGAAAGAAATTTACACAAATTGATTTTCCTTTTCGGTTTATGCTTGTTGCATCTCTCAACTAATGCAATTTGCTCAACATTCGTCAACTCCTCCCCTTGAATTCTCTCTCTACTCATCTTCATTTTCGCTTCCGGCATCTCAGTCTCCTCCTTCACATCCATGGGATTTCCAGCTATTGTAAATCAGAACGAAATGATTCATTAAACCAACTAACGAAACTTAAAGACTCCATTTTCTTCAAACTAGTGAACAAATAGCATAGAGTTCTTTTAAGACATAATAAAACACAAGAAAATTGCAGAACAAAATTGTATCATAAAGAGACCTACATGTGTGAGTGATGATCTTCATATTATGAATTTTATGAACGAATTTGGGAGGCCATATTCGTGTTGGCCCTATGCTATACTGCCTTGGATTCCACATACGAAATTCTAGATTCTGTGTGGCTTTATTTTTTGCTCTATGTAGAATTTCTTGAACCGACTTCAATCTTCAACTTTTAGGGTTTAGCCTAATGATTCACTGTCCACCGATTGAGAAAGAGGAACATAGATGAGGCGGCGAGTAGAAACGCACCTAATGAAGGATACGCCTGGAAGAAAGAAGATACGATGGGGGAGATCGGGATAGGAGTAGAGACAAAATCGTGAGAGATGCGGAAACGGTTTTTTTAGGGCACACCGAAGGGGAAGCTATATAAGTATGTAGAAAAAAATTCAAAATTTTGATGATTTAGAAATTTTTGAAAATGAAAAAAATACCCTAGTTAGATATTTTGGGTTTCAAAAAGTTCAAAAAAAAAAAAGTAAAGTTTATTTGATTATAATTTTTGTTACATTTTATATCTAAAAAATTGTTATCCTAATGAATTAGTTTTAAAATTTTGAATTCACTTCATTTTTAAAAGATTTTCTAGACTTTCTTTAATAATGATGAACCACGAATTACTCTAAAGCAAATATTTAAGTTTCGTATGGGTATGGATATAAATATGGGGTGGTAGGGGTTAATATAGGGGTTGTGTATGGGTGGGTGGGATGGGTGTCAACATGGGTTTGTAGGTACGGGAGTGAGGGTTGGGTTAAGGTGAATATGGGGTAGGTTGGGGTGAGCATGTGGGTGTTGGTATGAGGGGTAGGGATCGGGATGGGTGTGGGATAGGTGTATAAGGGTAATATAGGGGCATATGGGGTGAGGGCGGGTGGGTGTGGATATGGGTGGGGTGAGTCATAATCCCCAAGAATGAACCTAATACCATAAGCCTAAGTCATAATCCCCAAGCATAAACGTAATACCATAAGCCTTTAATCCCTAAGGCACAAGAAATAAGTCCTAAGCTATAGTCATAGGCCTTAATCCATTAGACATAAGCCCTAAACCTTAGGCATAAGCCCTAATCCATACACTATAAGCCGTAAGTTATAAGTCATAACCCATAAGATACTCATACCTACGCATAAACCTACACGTACACCCTACCATATCTTAAACCCCTCTCAACACATCCTACCCTAACCCACCTTTACATGCATGTACACCCACACATACACAATCTTATCATATCCACCAAAGATGACTACCAACACCTACACCTAACACCCACCCTTAAATGCTAAGTACCATCCATACCCCATGCAGGGCCGGTCCGAAGATGTAGTGGGCCCAGGGCGAAAAGAAAAATGGGTCTCTAAAGTTGAAAATAAATAAACCGTTATAAATATCACTATTAATATTAAAAAGCAAAAATATGGCTACAACATTACAAAAACAACTAATTTAAAAAAAAATTCCTAGCATTTTTAGATAAGTTGATTTTTTTCTCTCTACATATATACCATATATTCTATGAATTTTGGGCCCCTTAGAGCCACGGGCCCTGGGCGACCGCCCGGGTTGCCCACCGTCTGGACCGGGCCTGACCCCATGCTAAGTGTATACCCACAAATACCCACCCTTAAATGCTAAGTGCTACAAAAAATGTTTATACAATATAAATGGAAAAGTCAAAAATCAACTGTTATTGCCAATAAATGTTTAGGGTTTAGGGCTTAAGATTTGTAGTTTTTGGTTAATGGTTTAAGGTTTAGGCCATATGCCATAGGTCTTAAGCCATAACAACGTTGAACCTTTTTAAGGCATGTATATAACAGTTCTCAAGATTCCAATAACAACATGGAACCTTTTAAGCTTGGGCCTTTCTCTACAAGCCATTGACCCTGTGAACGCTTTATGCCTTGTGCCATAAGTCATATGCCTTAAGTCGTAAGTCATAAGATTTAAGATTTTTGCCCTAAACTATAAGCCAAAGATCCTTTGTCATACCCTATGAGCCCTAAGCCCTAAGCCATATTTCATAATCCCTAAGCGCTAAGCCATAAGGCATAATCCTTGAGTCAATAAACCTAAAGCATAAGCCTATGTCATAATCCTCAAGCATAAGCCCAATGCCATAAGCCTTTAATCCCTATCACATAAGCAATAACCCATAAGCCATAAATCATAGGCCTTAATCCATAATACATAAGCCCTTAACTTTAAGCATAAGTCCTAAGCTCTAATCCATAAGTCATAATCCCTAAGCTATACACGATAGACCCTAAGCCATAAGTAGTATATTTATTTGTGTTTTTAATATAATAATAATATTAGTTTTTATTGTTTTTTACAGAAAAAATCTTAGTATTTTGGAATAGTTTATGAAATAGTCATAAATTAATTATTAATTTGTGATATGCTATAACCGAGAGCAAATGTTTAGAATGGATCATTTTATCGATTTATTTTTTTTATTTTTTTAAAAAATAATTTTATTTTATTTTGTAAACTGACCAAAATATGTACATTTTTCTTACAAAAAACTTTTATCATTTACATAGTCAAACATTTTATTCAAGAAATATACATAGTCATAGAGTTATAGGTAACAATTTTTTTTTATCTATGTAAGCATCATTTATTTTTTCAAATAATTTATTCATAAAAAAGTTAATAAAAAATGATATGTGAAAAAAGGACAATAATGGTAGCTACCTATCACACGTAATCGATATTTTTGAAAAAATATAATACTTTAACAATAACTATTGAAAAACATGATATTACAATGAAAAAAAAATACTAGTATGATAAGAAAAGTTAAAAATTATATTGTTATTCGACTATTTCTTAAATTTTGCTATCAAAATTAAAAAAACAATTAATAAAGAAATGAGAAATCAAGTAAATATTGATCCAAGGTTTTGGGGTTTTGGAATTGGGATGAGATCTTAATTCTTGAATTAAAAAGAAAAAGCAAACGATGCAAAAATTTCAACCGGGAAGAGATAGGGAGATGTTCGCTAACATATTTGGCATGAAATTCAAAACCCTCGAATTCTTCCCCAAAATTCAACCAAGCGCGCCTTTTACCCCCAATTTCTTGCCCCCAAAAACCATTTACGAGATTTCTACAACTCTTTTTCAGATTCAATTGCAGTAGCAACAAAGCTCACTCATTTCTTCACCCTGTGTTCATCTACTGCTGCTTGCACAATTCACTCAATAGCCCAAAACTTTAACTAATTTCGGTTGAATCTTTCCTTCCACCTTATAGGGTTTTCGGTTGTTTCTGGATATGTACCCATGTTTCTATATACATACATAAACAACGTCTGAATTCCGACACGAATCTACGCTTACACAGGTTTTGAATTATCGACTTTTATGGGTTTTAATGGCTTCCGATATGGAAACCCTAGAGAGTGAAAAAACAAGAAGACATTCCCGACGTCGAAATGAAGGACAAGGAGGAATCCGAAAAGGAAGGCGAAGAAGAGCAAGAGACTAAAGCAAAAGACGAAGAGAGCGAGGATGAAGAAGAAGCTAAAGACGAAGAGAGCGAAGATGAAGAAGAAGAAGATAGCGCAAAAAAGCCGAAGGCAGCTGGAAGAAAAAGAAGACCGATTCGAGTTCTAAATCACCTGCTACGTCGACTGAGAGGCCAACCAGGGAAAGGAAGACCGTCGAACGCTATACGGCAATCTTTCTGCTAGCAAACCGATTTCCATACAACAGGTATGTTACGATGGAAATCCCCTTTATCTTTCATTGTTGTTTTGATTAGAAATCGTGTAAGTTTTCTTACTCACGTTTGTACGAATGGATACAGGGCCCCAGATCTCAGCTCAAGGAAATTCCAAACGGTACATATCTTGATCATCTCTGTGCTTGATTTATGTTCGGTTCTAAAGTTGGATTTGAAAAATTATCAAAAAGAATAAACCCTCGAAGCTCTTTAATCATTCATAGGGAAAAAACTATAATAACAGTACTTGATTGTTCTCTATACTTTCTTGTGAGATTCTTGCAGAAATTTGAAGCTTGTAACTTCTGAGAGATAGGTTAGTTTGATGTATAGGTTAGAGTGAGTTTTTTTATGATTTGTAATTGTATCCAAGAATTCTTGACATAATATGAGAGTTCTTTTTTTATTTTTGGGTTGAATTTATGTATTTTGACATCATGTTTGATTCTTTTCTAATAGAAACTTATCATGTTGGTAAATGTTTGTCCCTAATTCACCTTATAAGTTGTTTCATTTATATATGTGTCTGGTGTGTTCTTATCTCTAAGTGTTTGTATTTTTCAAGGTACTTTTGGTATTTTATATATGGTTATGATGTGTTATGTATTTAAGTAAATTCATATAAACCACATTGCATTAGAACGCATAGTCTTTTGTCTTTTTTATTTGGATTTGAAGTGTTACTATGTCATGAAAAAAATTATGTTAGTATTTTGTTTGGATTTTCTGTTTTATTGTATGATCGTATTTTCTTCTGACAATTAGGTAGTTTAATTTCTCAACTTTACCAATTAAGTAGGTGGTATTGGAACTTGGACGGGAGAAATGAAAAACATTTTTGAGAAGGTTTTAGATGTTGGTAAGTTGTATTTTGATTAATTATATTGAAAATAACATGTATTAATGCAACTGGAGATTAGGTCATTGCCTCAACTAAAGTATAATTCAGTCATTATTTTCACCTCACAACTTCGATATAACATAAACTGCAATGGTGGATGACATGTTATAACATAAACTGCATATTATAGCAATGTAGTTTTGTTATGCAATGTTAGACAAAGTTGTATTCTTTTCATTTATTTTTCATACTTTTGTGTTAAAGAAAGTTGTATTCTTTTCATTTTTAATGGTGTATGATCTGGTGCAATTAAAAGAATAGATGACAAAAAGAGCAATTTGGTAATTTCTTATAGCACTTATTCAATACAACTATAATGTTATTTGTTTTTGTTATTATTATTATTATTATTATTATTATTATTTGGTTTTTTCAGAAATTGTTTCTGTTGAGGTAACTTTACAAAATTGCCATTCAATTTTTTTCATTAATTTATACAACCCTTTAATTGCAAAAAAATCAGTGTACTTTTGTAAAATGACATGATTGACCTTTTTGTTCATTTTTTATTCTGCCAAATGATATCAAAGATAAAAATGGTCAAATTTATGAGTCTTCCAAAAAGTCTAAAATTGTCATTTTTTTGTATAATAACTTAACCAGGAAACAATTTCAGTTTTACAGCAACAAATTTTCATTTTATGAAGACTATTCTTTAAACTTACAAATACAATAGTACAACCAGAATGAACATTACATAATTATAGTAACATATTCAATGAACGACCCCTAATTATACCGATAAGACATTATTGTTCTTTTATAACTATATTTACATATATACACATATAATAGCTGTAATCATAACTAAATGCTACCTACACTCACAATATTTGTTTCTTCTCAAAGCCATTTCATCATATTTTGACACACATAATAAAAGGTACATGACCATAAACAACCAATACTAACTTGTTTTCTTTTCTTGCGTTAACTAAGTACAACTAGTATAGAACCGCCCTATGGACACACAAATATTTAGTGTGACCATATGTATCACCTTTTAGCTACTTTGTCTGTTATGTGTCTAAAAAGGCACCAGGTTATGGACACACATACACCTGCCTCATGTCACAATACGCTTATCTACTGTGTCTCATAAAAAAAGTATGACAATGATAATCGGTACCTGTGGTTGATTGTGACCTATGGCCTCAATGTTCGAGTGTGACTAATATTTGTCACATTTGGTATAATTAAGTGTGGTTAAAGTTTTGATTATCTATACAATGGCCACACAAACTAATTTAAATGTATCCAAAAACAGTTTGTAAATTTTTTTAATGACCTTTGGCCACACTTTTAATAAAAAGTGTGACAGACCGTTTTTCGGAAAGTGTGACCGTAGGTCATTTTTGTACTAGTGTGAGAGGAAACAGAAGGTAGTGGTGGGGAGATTGATGATGGTTCTTCAATATGAAAGTCCACATGGACATCTACCTGGCTATGAAAACCTTTTACTATAAGAAGTCAATGTACACATCAACAAATGTAACCTGGAAACCTGATAATTTTAAGCAACATGGTGTTTTAAATAGGTAATTTCCGAGTTTAATGGTTTAACAGGTACAAAAAAAGCTAAATAGTCGTTTAAAACCAAACGTAAAACTTTCATGTGTTGTTATGTCAATAACCCTAATGTTTAATCTTCTATTGGACTCTCTATTTTTATTTTTAGAACTGCTAATTCACACATACATATAATCATACTCATAAATTTGTATCTTTTGTCTACTACGAGAGCCTTCAACTACTTGAAGATGAACACCTTTCCAACACACGTTGTTCCCACTAGACCAAATATCTTTTGATAATATCTTGTTGGAATTTGTTTTCTATTTAGTACACCAAACTTAGTAGAATAGTGTTTGAAGTTGAAGTCAATGGTGACTCGATGGTGTTGTTCATCTTCCTTATGTCGATAGCTTGTCACATCAATGCAACAAACTTCTTCCTTCCATGCATCTCCCTCATTTGGATCTCCGTAACTAGCAGAATTAGACGAAATGAAAAAAATAAATAGATCTATGGCGGTCTCTAATTGAAGGTCTATTAGATTGCAAAAGACCTTTAATTTGCAAAATTTCAAGAATTTGTTCAATGTAAATAGGTCGTAGGAATTTTCAACGAGGTTCAAAAGTAGATCTCCTTTGCTGAGACGACCTCCAATAAGACATTATAAGAGGTTCAGAAGCAAATATTCATAGCACTTTTCAGATTGAGTGAATGGTATTACTTGGAGTAGTTTTAGTTTTGGTTCGGTTTACAGACTTTTCTGATTGGAATATCACAATGGTTGGTGCGGTGTAGGGATTTTCTAGTGAGTAGAGGCAAAGTCACAATGTTGATGGTGGAATAGAACGAGCAACTTGATAAGGGGGTTGGGGTGTTGACCGGATGTGGTGTGGAAAAGGTTAGGCCAACCCTTTAATATATATATATATATATATATATATATATATATATATATATATATATATATATATATATATATATATATATATATATATATATATATATATATATATATATATACGAGAGAGAGAGAGAGAGAGGACGGTTCACTTGAGATTCTAAAAAAACAGAGATCTTGAGATTCAACCTCAACCATATATTTTTCATTTGTCGCTCTAACGCCACATCGTACAGGCAACAAGTGGGTATGCCTAATCATAAATTATTATATGGTGGAGAGCTATAATCATATATGATTATACATGTTATATATATATATATATATATATATATATATATATATATATATATATATATATGTCTAATCATAAATGATTATACATATACGTCTGTTCAGAAAATGCTTAATCATACACTGCATAATCATTTATGATTATAAACTCTCTGGTCGTGCCGATACGCTAGATGGTTAGAGCGGCAAATAAGAAATATGTTGTTAAGATTGAATCTCAAGATCTTATTTTTTTTTATAATCTCAATGGAACCTAAAACTATATATATATATATATATATATATATATATATATATATATATATATAGGGTTAGGTTATAATGTGGATTATATTTATTGTGTAGTCGTAAGGACAATTCTAGACCAATCGATTAAAATGATAAATGAGTATTATATGAGGGTCTATAGTATTACAATGGAATAACATGTACCATATAATGATACAAATTTCATTATAAGGGTATTTTAGTCAATTAAATAATACTTAAAAATGGAAATTTTCGGATTTTAAGGGATAATTAGTTCTATTAGTTTTAAATTCTGATTTTTAAATTAGTCCAATTTCTATTCTTTATTTTTGAATTATAACCAATTTATTCTTTCAGAATGACTGAGTTCTAATGATATTCTATAAGAATGACAGCCATAAACTAATAAAAAAAATTGAATCTTGAAAACTTGAGGTTTTGTCCAGTAAGAAGTAAGAATGAATATTAGATGATTCTGCAAGGAGTTAAATACCATAATGGTAAATATGTTAATGTAAAAAAATATTCTTGTAGAATCTGTTTACACTTTTATAAGAATGAACTTAAATTACAATTGGAAACTGAAATACATAAAAAAATCTTAAAAAACATTCTTGAATTTTTGATAAGAATCTCGTTCTCCTGCTTGGTACGTTTCCAACATTATGTAATCAAACACAAAAACGAAACTTCATTTTTGAAATAACATTATGTCACTGACCTGCAAACAGAATAAGAGACATTCTGTAAGAATAGTGTAAAAATTTTTAAGCTGTAATTGCAAAAAAAAAAACCACCAATAAAAGAATCAAACTATACATTCTTGATGGGCATTCTAAATTCAATACATTCTAAAAGAATAGGACTATAAATTCTGATAGAATGTGCTAGACACTAAAAAATTATAATTTATAATTAAATACACAATACAACTATTATGATAGAACTCACTTGATCATAAAATAAATTGTATAAATTATACAAAATAGATAAAAACATAATAAAAACTCATGAAAAACTAATTTGCAATCCATATATATATATATATATATATATATATATATATATATATATATATATATATATATATATATATATATATATATACATGTGTATGTGTCTTAGTAACAAATCATAAAAAAGTTAAAAGAAAATCATGTTCATGGTATGGTATTGTCATTCGCAATTGAAAGATTATATAAATAAATGTAACTCCATCATCAAGTTATTTAATTTCTAGAAATTCCTCATCATTGATTTGCAATACAAGTTCTATGAGCAGAGCAAATTTAATGCAACACAGAAACAAAAAACAAAGCATAATTCATCTAATTTGAAACATAGTCTATAAACTTTGGATTTTATGAATTTGAATAAAAAATATCCCAATTATTAATAATCGACACTTCATGCATTGGCAGAGTTTATAATCGACACCCAATAATTTGATGGAAATTACAACTTAGCCTAATTCATAATAATCAATTTCATGATACTATTGGAATATAAAAAAAACTGAGAATATCTTCGATACGACAACTTCTTGAAATTAATTACAACTTAGATTAGATTACCTCTTCTTGGCAATAGGTGTAGATGATGGCGGCGGTGGTCAGCGGAAGGAAGAGTGGGAATTGTTGCAGATGGAGATCCCTTCTTAACTTCTTGAATTTGCAGGTGGATAAGGAGATAAATTATGATCTGTTTTGATTATGATGGAAGGAAATAATGGTTGACGATGGTGTTGGGCGGCGATAGTGGGGAGGAGGCGCTGAAGATGGAGATCACAAAAGTGATTTAGGTCATGCGTTGAATATCATTCCTTCCTTAAATAATGAATTTAAATGAAAGATAATTGTTTCCTAATTTATAGCTATTTAAATTATAAAATAATTAATTTTTGTTGCCAATTTACCATACTATCCTTAAGTAATTAATTAATAATTTTCTTTTGCTTTGAATTCTTATTAGTCTTTACGTCCACACAATAGTTGTTCATTCATATTTGAACCTACCTACCTCTCTCTCTCTCTCTCTCTATATATATATATATATATATATATATATATATATATATATATATATATGTGTGTGTGTGTGTGTGTGTGTGTGTGTGTGTGTGTGTCATCCCCAATTTCACGGCCAGAAAAGACCGATTTAATTTATGCTTTTAAAATAAAATCAGAGTAATCATTTGACTAAAAGAGTTGTATAATCTGTTCCCAATGATCTTACGAGATCTAGCCTAAGTAATCGATATGAACAACAAACTGACGAAGCTGCTTCGGAAATTCCCTGGCAGCAAACGAGGATCAATAAATACATCAAATGAGGGGAATGGAATAAGTTTCACCACGAACCTCCGTTCGTAAAAAAGACCACAAGACAATTAAGTTAGGGGTGGTTATCTAGATAACAGTGCCTAGCCGTGGTCCGAATATCGTGAGGTATTTTACCCCCAGACTCACCCTATCTAGCAATACAACATCAGACATACCTGGTAGTGGTCTATTACGGACACACTTTATTAGGCAGTCTACGAAGTTCCCTCAATTACTTCGTGAAAGAAAACGCTGACACATGAAGCTCGTCCGATTACTTCATAAAAGAAACGAAGACTCCAAAGCTCTCCAAAATAAAAAAAAGTATAGGGAAATACTAATAAAGTACTCACGTACGCTCCCGTAACCAGACACACAATAGTGTCAAAAAAAGACTTTGTACATGATAGTACTTCTGGCACATTATATTACTCTGGTATGCGTAGGACTCATACCCGAGAACATAATAATACCCCGACACAAGCAGCACCTAAGACACAGAGCTTTGAAAAGGACTTCGTACATAAAATGTACTTCTGTACGTAGGACGTACTCCACCGATCATCAATCTCACCACACACGTACTCTTAATAAGAGGCTACCCAATGTCCAAACTTAATTGAACTAAACATCCCTTTTTAAGTCTTAACCCATCACTAGGCAAACCTACAATGCTTATAATCAATTTTCGATACTATCTCTGTTTAGGCAACGCTAACTAGTGTATACTTAACACAAAGTTTTAAGTAATAATTTCATATATACACATCTTAACACATATTGAACCGTAACTGGTTCGCACGTTGTATATCATCAAATATATATCTAACACATATTTCGAGCAATAACAAATATTTCACACACATATATATTTAATACTTTAATCAATACTTGTATTAAAATCATGTTCATGAAAGGGACTATGCACTTGATACCTTATCAGATGAACACATAGTTCAAAAATATCTGATGAACACCTAGTTCAAAATCACCTAATGAACACATAGTTCAAAAATACATAGTCCACACTACCAGATCTAAAATTTACCTCTTTACCTAATCCATATTCCCGGATCGGGTATGTCTGATCCATCTTAGTAAACAAATAATATATATACACATAGCACGTATTTTATAAAATACTTCATATCTATGTGTAAGATGAAAGTGACTACACACTCACTTGATAAGACGATGATCAGACAGCACTACGGCTCTTAAAGTAATATTCTTCGATGAAACCGGGATGTTTTCTTAGAAACCGGGCTTCTCGCGGGCAGAGTTTCGGCTCGAAAACTCTTTTTCTCGGGATCTTCGGGGCTTCGGGACTTGCTTCGGGTATCGGGATGATACCGGGACTTCGGGGGGTTAAAAGTAGGCTTAAAGATGAGAGAAGTAGGAGAGAGGTTCATAAATTAGCAACCAAATCGGTTGGCTTTGGTTTCTATGTATAGGGCTGAAATTCGACATTCATGTCGTGAACCACAAATGTTCACATCGTGAACTCGGTCGTCATCAGGTGCGTAATCACGACTTCATTCAGTCAGGCTCTGGGAGACGTCAATCACCTGTTCACGTCGTGAATCCTGACAGGCTTCGAAGTTTGTGATCCGAACTTCAGAAATTCATATCTTTCGCATACGAGCTCCGTTTTCGACGTTCTTTATATCCACGCGTAGGTGAAATTATGCTCTACAACTTTCATTTAGACTCCGTCAGCTATTTTTGACTTTTATTTTTAATATTATATTTTTAGTAGGCCGGGACAGGAAAACTTCGTTAGACATTCATAACTTCTTCATCCGACGTCCGTTTTTGTCTGTCTTTTTACCGTTGCACTACTATTAACGAGATCTTCGATTCTCATTTAGATTGTCTCGGCTAGAAATCACTCGATCTCATATTCGAACTTTGGGCTGCATACTGTTAAGCTGAAACTTAGAAAAATCATAACTTCCTCATACGAAGTCAGATTTGGACGTTCTTTTTACGCACGCTCTCGGTTTAACGTATTCTACGACTTTTATTTAGATCGCTAAGGCCAAATATCGCTCTATCGTAAATTCACTATTTACGTCGCACAGTGTCGTGCCGGTTCTGTCGCGAAACATCGACAGGTCATAACTTCTTCGTTATAACTCGGATTTCGGCATTCTTTATATACCCGAAATCCTTGTCTCGACCACTACCTCTTTATGTATAGATATCGGGTTTATCTAATATTTTATTATGACGCTTATTTTTATCCTTAATTAATTTAAGTCACACAATTAAGCACAAAACACATAATACCCAATTATACATTTCTATTATTTCGAAACGGGCTACAAAGGTTAACCTAGACTATTACATCATCATTAGTGTCTAGCCTAGAAACACGGACGTTACAATTGTCTCCCCCTTAGGATGATTCCGTCCCCAGAATCACACATCAACAAACAAATGCGGATAGCGACTCCTCATGTCACTCTCCGTTTCCTAAGTGAGATTTGGCCCATTCGTATGTTTCCAACGGACAAGCACTAAATCCACCATCTTGCGTCGTAACTTCTTCGTCTTACGGTCAACGATTTAAATCAAAATACAACTAGTGAACACTTAAATCAAAATACTTGGTAAACACTCCGTTTGAAAATACTTAATGAACACCTAGTCCAAACAACGTGATAATAATGTATATCTAAATCCTGCAAGATCACTATTATTAATTAACACATATATATTGTAACACCCAAAAATTCAAACCAATTTAAACTTTTAAAAACATTTCAAACCATTAAAAATCATTACAACTTTGTTTCCAAAATGTATAATATCATAGTTTTCCCAGAAACATTGACAAAACATGAGGAGCTGTACGATCACGCCTTCGCCTTGCCGTGATCCCCTGATGTACCTGAAACAATAAACTGAAACTGTAAGCCCGAGAGCTTAGTGAATTCCCCCAAAATACCCATACCCACAACAATACACATAGAATCATAACAGCATACTATGGGTCCAATCAACCATCGGGTTGGAATAACCCAGGCCCACAACCAACAGGTTGGATTACCAACACACTATGGGTCCAATCAACCATCAGGTTGGAATACCCCAGGCCCACAACCAACCGGTTGGAATGCCCACATACTCTGAGTCCAATCATCCTCTGGATGGAATACTCACGGCCCACAACCTACAGGTTGGAATGCCCAGGTCTATTGGCCTTCGTACCGAGCAGATAAGCCTTAACCGCCAAACAAACATGTGCACATATAATAGATAATCACATAACAGTCTATAGACAATACTTGATCTAACGGATCTTACCACATAGCACATAACACCATCCTATCTACCAGGATGCCAATCTAACAGATCATACCACATATCATATAATATTATCCTACGCTCTAGGATACCGATCTAACATATTATACTAGCATAACACGACCATATAATAATCCAAAGGGCCGGCCTTGGTGCCTTAGACCCTTGAGTATAGTGAGGAAAACTCACCTCGCAACTGTCGTCTGAAACTAGAAAGCTCTACTCCTGGATCACCAACACGAACTCCACCACCTATAGTTACCATAAAACCCTTTTTCATAAATCTCCAAGTTACCAGAATACCCTCAGAAGTCAACTGGTCAACTCTTGGTCAAAGTCAAAGTCCACAGTCAAAGTCAACATTCCATGTTGACTCGACTCGTCGAGTGCAGTTCACCGACTCGTTGAGTCCTTCCTGAACTCGAGAAGTCGTGAAATCCTTGATTGGCTCGTCGAGTTCCCCTTTAACTCGCCAAGCTCATACGTGTCCAAGAATTGGGAGAAACCCTAGCCGACTCGCCGAGTCTTCGAACGACTCATCGAGTTCAAGGAAATCTTTAACGGACTCGCCGAGTTTGTTCATCAACTCGACGAGTTCACGACCATCTTCATATGACTCGCCGAGTTGACTATGCAACTCGCCAAGTCCTTGCAAACCTTCATCCATGCAGACACTTTTTAAGCCATGCAGACACTTTTTAAGCCATGCCAAGGTTCCAGATTACAGATCCAAGCTTCTAAGGCATGTTTAACACGTAAAGTTTCAAACTTTACACACATACAAGGCCCTAAAGGATCTAAATGACCAATCTAAGCTTCTAATGGAGCTTTACACCATAGGAGAGTCTCATCCTTGCAAAAGCTGGAAACTTTATGGACTTAGGACTCAAAAGAGGTTCAGATATGAAGTTTCAACTTCAGATCTAGCTCTCATACCAAAATCCCTTCATGAATAACTAAAGAAAGCCCTAGTTTTCACATATGAATGATTCTAGAAGAAAAATAGGTTAAGGTAACAGTTGGTTACCTCCAAAACGTGCCCAAACGAAAGTAGACTCTGGATCCACACGAAAATCTTGATGATAGCCTCTTGATCTACAAGTTTCCTTCACAAAAGTCACTCCCCAAAGCTCCAAAACACTCTCCAAGCTCTCACTCACAGCAATTAGGGTTTTTGGGTCTCAAGAGGGTGATAGAGGACAGTGGGAGGCGCTAATGGTCCAATATATAAGGTGCAAAAACCCTGAAAATTAGGGTTTCCACTGCCAGCTCCTACTCGTCGAGTCCCATGCCGACTCGACGAGTCACTCATTAATTGGCGTGTCCTGGCCCGCTGCTACTTGACGAGTTAAGCGCCAACTCGTCGAGTAGACCTTGGACATGAAGTCTAAATAGGAAAAAAAAAATAATAATACATGACGGTTGGGATGTTATAATTCTCCCCCACTTGACTTAGACTTCGTCCTCGAATTCTGCTGTAGCGAATAACTCCGGGTAATGCTCCCGCATCTCAGCCTCCGACTCCCATGTCCACTCGGATCCCCTCCGATGCTTCCATTGTATCTTTACCAACAGAACCTCCTTCTTGCGCAGGACTTTCACTTTCCTTTCCAAAACGACAATCGGCCTCTCAGTATAATTCAGGCGCTCATCAACCTGAATGTCATCCAGTGGCACCACTGCCTCCGGGTCCACAATGCACTTTCGCAACTGCGAAACGTGGAAAGTACTGTGGATCCGACTAAGCTCCTTCGGCAGCTCTAGTCTGTAAGCCACCTTGACAACCCTGGCAATGATCCTGAACGGCCCAATATATCGGGGACCCAATTTTTCCCTCTTCCTGAAGCGGATCACACCATTCCAGGGCGAGACCTTCAGGAGTACCATGTCACCGACCTGAAACTCTAACTCGGATCGGCGTCGGTCAGCGTAACTCTTCTGCCGACTCTGAGCGGTCTGCAGCCGCTGTCTAACCTGCTGAATCTTCTCGGTAGTCTGCAAGACCACCTCCGTCCGACCCATCACCCTGTGACCAACCTCACCCCAACAAACCGGGGTGCGACATCTCCGCCCATACAACAGCTCGAATGGCGGGGCACCAATGCTGCAATGATAGTTGTTGTTGTACTTGAATGACACTTTAATTGTTGATCAGAGGAAAGGGAAGACCTCGATAAGGAAGAAGAACAAGAGCTACATCGGCAGGACTCTCTGCAAGTGGAAGGTCGCATAGGGGCTCTCGGGAAGCTCTTTCCTTTATACCAGAAGGAAGATGGTCGAGGAGATCAGTAGCTAGAAAGCTCCTTTGGGAGAGCAAGGTAGCCAAAAGTCTATTAAAAGTACATCACTATTAAGTCGACTACAGTAGTATCATGAGCATGTAACTACATCCCGGAACCAAGGAGAAGAATACTCTGTAGTAGCAGCAGCAGTGGCCGAGCATCAGTCATCAAGTGAATCAGTAGATGCCCGCGCACGTGAGCAGCAATCACTCCATTGCAGCAAGACAAAAGTAGCATATGTCACGTATGGAATTGTAGAAAACATCTTTCATGAACCAATCCCATTAGCCTTTACACCCTTACTTTTAATTAGTCAAACCAATCTCTTATTACCAACACAGTCTTAGGATATAAAGATAAGAAATTAGATATTATAAATGGATTTAGTGATTACCTGACCTCAATTTAGGTAACCTATAAGTAATAAGTGAAATAATTTATAGGCCATTACATATATATGTAGACTTATAACATATACATAATTAAACTTAATATATTAATTACGGACTTTTTAATAAGTGAAAATTTATTAAAAGTGTATTTATAAATTAATTTAATTTATAAATATACTATAAAGTTATAATAATTTATAACTTTTATAGGCGAACTCTGCAAGCGGTAGGTTGGAATCCCAGCTCCCACTGAAATCGATGATACACTCCCTCAACATATCCTCGAGGGTCTGAATGGTCCGCTCGCTCTGACCATCAGTCTGTGGATGGAAGGTTGTGCTGAAGTGCAACCGTGTGCCCAACTCCTCGTGAAACTTCTGCCAGAAGCGGGAGGTAAACCAGACATCCCGATCAGAGACAATGGAAACGGAAACCCCATGGCGAGACACGATCTAGCGAACGTACACGTCGGCCAATTTCTCGGCCGATGAGGTCTCCCGTATGGCCAAGAAATGGGCACTCTTCGTCAATCGATCCACGATGACCCATATAGCATCAAACCCCTTCGCCGTCCTCGACAACTTGGAAATAAAATCCATCGTGATCTGTTCCCATTTCCACATGGGGATCTCCAGGGGCTGCAGCTTGCCATGCGACTTCTGATGCTCGACCTTGACCATCCTACAGGTCAAGCACCTCTCGACGTACCAAGCGATTTCTCGCTTCATGCACGGCCACCAATAACTCAATCTCAAATCTCGGTACATCTTGGTGGCCCCCGGGTGAATAGAAAAATGAGACTTATGAGCCTTCTCCATGACCGTCTGCCTGACCCCACCAGACATCGGAACCCAGACCCGACCACATCGGGTCAATAATACCTGGCTATCCTGCACAAACTGGGCATTCTCACCCTTAATCCTCTCCAGCTTCCAATTCTCTGGTCGCATGCCCTCAACCTGGGCATCTCTGATCAAACTCACAAGCGGAGAGTCTACTGCTATCCTCATACATACCGTTGGGGCGGAAGACCCAGCTGACTTGCGACTCAGAGCATCTGCAACCACATTCGCTTTACGAGGGTGGTAAAGGATCTCGCAGTCGTAGTCCTTGACTACATCCAGCCACCTGCGCTGCCTCATGTTCAGGTTCGGATGATCCATGATATGTCTCAAGCTCTTGTGATCCGTGTAAATGGTACAACGGACCCCATAAAGGTAATGTCTCCATATCTTGAGGGCGAATACCACCGACCCCAACTCCAAGTCATGCGTAGGGTATCTTGTCTCATGCGGCTTCAATTGCCGCGACGCATAAGCTATCACTCGTCCTTTCTGCATGAGGACCGCCCTTAACCCTGTGATGGATGCATCACAGAACACCACAAAATCCTCAACTCCCTCCGGGAGTGTCAAGACTGGGGCCTCGCACAACCGCTGTCGGAGGGTCTCAAACGCCCTCTGCTGCTCAGGGCCCCACCGGAAATACACCCCCTTCCTCGTCAGACGAGTGAGGGGTACCGCAATCTTGGAGAAGTTCTGTATGAATCTCCGGTAGTACCCTGCCAATCCCAAAAAGCTCCTGATGTCTGAGGGAGATTTCGGAACCTCCTACTGCATAACCGCCTCGATTTTGGCCGGATCGACCAAAATCCCCTCTTGGTTAACGAGATGTCTGAGGAATTGGACCTCTCGTAGCCAAAACTCACACTTCGAGAACTTGGCGTACAACCTTTCTCGTCTCAGGACTCCCAACAACTCCCGCAGATGCTCCTCATGCTGCTCTCGGGTCTTGGAATACACCGAGATATCATCTATAAACACTATGACCGAGCGATCGAGCATCGGTCTACAGACCCGATTCATCAGGTCCATGAATACCGCTGGCGCGTTGGTGAGCCCAAACGGCATCACCACGAACTCGTAATGTCCATAACAAGTTCGGAACGCGGTCTTCTCCACGTCCTCCTCTCTGACCCTGACCTGATGATACCCAGACCTGAAGTCTATCTTGGAAAACCAAGATGCACCCTGCAAAAGATCGAAGAGATCGTCTATCCTCGGGAGTGGGTAAAGGTTCTTCACCGTTAATTTATTCAACTTTCGGTAGTCAATGCACATCCGGTGCGAACCGTCCTTCTTCCGGACAAAAAGAATCGGTGCTCCCCATGGAGAACTGCTCGGACGAATGAACTGCTTGCCTAGCAGTTCCTGTAGCTGTGATGAAAGCTCCTGCATCTCTGGCGGTGCCAATCGGTACGGCGCCTTAGCGATAGGGGCCACACCTAGCACCAGGTCAATCCTGAACTCGACCTGCCTCTCCGTAGGTATCCCCGACAACTCCTCCGAAAACACATCTGCAAACTCCCTGACCACCGGTACATCGGAAACCGAAATCTGATCCCTGACCCGCGTATCTACCATATACGCTAGATAACCCGCACACCCGTGCTGAATGTACTGCCGAGCCCTGGCAACTGAACAAAACCCTGATTCCACTCTGGTGTCCTCACCATATACAGTCAGTTCTCCCCCACTTGGGGTTCGAACTACCACTCGCTAGCCCTCGCAATCAAACATAGCACCAAACCGACTGAGCCAATCCATGCCTAAAATTACACACACCCCCCCATGGGAATCAGAATCAAATCTATCGGGAAGGACACCCCGGAAATCTCCAAATCACATCCTCGATAAACCGAAGAAGCAGAAACCCCGTGTTCGTTGGCGATAGACACTTGCAACGGACACTCTAACTCGCCCACTGGCACACTGAACTCCCTACTAAATGACTGAGATACGAAAGACCGACTCGCCCCCGAGTCAAATAAAACCAAAGCAGGCAAGGAGTTTACTAAAAACGTACCTAATCACAGGTATAACAGATAAGCATAACACAATTATAATAAATGAGATAGTGGGGAGAAACATACCGACAACCACATCTGGCGCTGCCCTTGCCTCCTCTGCGGTCAACTGGAAAGCATGAACCTGAGCCTTCGAAGGCTCTGCCTTGACTGGTCTCCCATCCGTGATCCTCAAGGTAGTCGGCGCTAGAGCCTGCGCCGGCTTGGCGGCTAGTAGAGGACACTGGGCCTTCATATGGCCCACCTGCTCACAATGATAGCAAAGCCGGACTCCAGAAGTCGGAGTCGGCTGCCTGCAATCCCTGGCCAAATGGCCCTTATTTCCACATCGGTGGCACCCACTCCCTGTCCGGCACATCCATGAATGAGCCTTCCCGCACTTCCCACAAGTGCGGCCTGGCTGTCCCCCAGTCCTCGTATCAACGGTCTTGGACAGCTTTGGCGCCGGCTGTGACTGTGTCGGGGCCTGCCGCTGCTCCCTCAACTGCAGCTCAATCTCCAACTGACGCAGTCTAGCGGCCTGCTGCAACTCCAGAAGTGTATCACATCGCTGGGTAGACACAAACTGACGGATGTCAGTATTGAGCATGCTCAGTTTACGGGTCATCTGAGCCTGCTCGGAAGCAAACTCCGGGCAACACATCGCCCTCTCAGTGAACATACGGGTGATCTCCGTCACCGACTCCCCGTCCTGTCTCAAACTCAGAAACTCCTGTGCTAAACGCTCCCGCTCGACCCGCGGAATGTAACGGGCGCGGAACATGTCTCTAAACTGCTCCCAAGTAACAGCAGCTCTCTGGTGATCAGTGTACGACCCAGTCGCAAGTCTCCACCAGTCCTTGGCTCCAGACCTTAGCAGGTTCAGAGCACACCCGACCTTCTGGTCAGTAGGACACGAGCAGGTGAAGAAACACCCCTCCACATCCGAGATCCACCTCATAGCTTTGATGGGATCCTGCGTCCCATCAAAGGTAGGGGGCTTCGTGTTATCGAAGTCCCTGTACTGAAAAACTCGCCCCGTTCCCCCTCCCGCCGCTGTTACAGCCACGGTGGCTGCAGCGGCAGCTGTCTCAGCGAGGGCTGCATATCTGTCGTCGAAATACTCCATCATAGCGGACTTAATAGCCCCGAACAACTCCGGAATCTGACCCCGGACAATCTCGACCACCTCCTCGTGGAAGATCTCCCTGACCCGATCCTCTGTTAACATTGGCCCCTCCTGGCCGATAGCCTCAGGTGCCACTGGGGCCTCCTGATCACCCTGTCTTGATCCTGATCCGGACCCCGACGTGAAACGCCTCGTAACTGCCATTCTGAAACACAACAGGAAGATATCAGACAATCCGCATAAGTAACTGGGAACCAACTCCCGACTAATCCCTAGGGGTTGTGACTTCCTTGATATGCATATGGGTCTTGTGCTTTCAGTAGTACGGGCCCATACTACCTTCCACACCTACCCATATTTGTCTCAAGTATCACCACAACACCCTAACAACATACATATCTTAGAGAACACTAATTCCTCACTCCTAGAGGAAGGCTAACCGTCTCACAACTGACCTACCAGTCCCCTACAACTCACCCATCCATGAAACTTCCACCAACCCCTGCAGCCCTAGTGTATGCCAGTCATACATAACGCTAGACCCTATAGACTTTCGAATATCCAATCCTACCCTAAGCTCCCAATCAAACAAGAACAGAACATAAGGCTAAATCAAACAATCTTAGGCTATAAGATCTTAATTATGTATGGCCGTGATGCATACACTAAGCAACTACAGTAATGATGTCAATTTCATATAAGGGAAACCCTAGGCTATCAGGCATCATACAATCAGGCAATTCTATCATGCAATTCCTGAAGACCCCTAGCCTAGCACTAGCATACTGTTCTAACATATCAAATAACTGTATGCTATTTTGGGGCTACTTACTGGCTCCGGCTGATCGTACATCCTGCATCCTCCTTTACTTATTTTGAAAACCTTTTTAAAGAAATCATTTTGAAAATCCTTTCCTTGATTTGAGACTGGAGTTACACGTATGTTCCTCCAATTCACTCAAACCAAGGCTCTCATACCAACTTGTAACACCTAAAAATTCAAACCAATTTAAACTTTTAAAAACATTTCAAACCATTAAAAATCATTACAACTTTGTTTCCAAAATGTATAATATCAGAGTTTTCCCAGAAACATTAACAAAACATGAGGAGCTGTACGATCACGCCTTCGCCTTGCCGCGATCCCCTGATGTACCTGAAACAATAAACTGAAACTGTAAGCCTGAGAGCTTAGTGAGTTCCCCCAAAATACCCATACCCGCAACAATACACATCGAATCATAACAGCATACTATGGGTCCAATCAACCATCGAGTTGGAATACCCCAGGCCCACAACCAACAGGTTGGATTGCCAACACACTATGGGTCCAATCAACCATCAGGTTGGAATACCCCAGGCCCACAACCAACCGGTTGGAATGCCCACATACTCTGAGTCCAATCATCCTCGGGATGGAATACTCACGGCCCACAACCTACAGGTTGGAATGCCCAGGTCTATTGGCCTTCGCACCGAGCAGATAAGCCTCAACTGCCAAACAAACATGTGCACATATAATAGATAATCACATAACAGTCTATAGACAATACTTGATCTAACGGATCTTACCACATAGCACATAACACCATCCTATCTACCAGGATGCCAATCTAACAGATCATACTACATATCATATACTATTATCCTACCCTCTAGGATATCGATCTAACAGATTATACTAGCATAACATGACCATATAATAATCCAAAGGGCCGGCCTTGGTGCCTTAGACCCTTGAGTATAGTGAGGAAAACTCACCTCGCAACTGTCGTCTGAAACTAGAAAGCTCTACTCCCGGATCACCAACACGAACTCCACCACCTATAGTTACCATAAAACCCTTTTTCAAAAATCTCCAAGTTACCAGAATACCCTCAGAAGTCAACTGGTCAACTCTTAGTCAAAGTCAAAGTCCACAGTCAAAGTCAACAGTCCATGTTGACTCGACTCGTCGAGTGCAGTTCACCGACTCGTCGAGTCCTTCCTGAACTCGAGAAGTCGTGAAATCCTTGATTGGCTTGTCGAGTTCCCCTTTAACTCGCCGAGCTCATACGTGTCCAAGAATTGGGAGAAACGCTAGCCGACTCGCCGAGTCTTCGAACGACTCGCCGAGTTCAAGGAAATCTTCAACGGACTCGCCGAGTTTGTTCATCAACTCGATGAGTTCACGACCATCTTCATATGACTCGCCGAGTTGACTGTGCAACTCGCCGAGTCCTTGCAAACCTTCATCCATGCAGACACTTTTTAAGCCATGCCAAGGTTCCAGATTACAGATCCAAGCTTCTAAGGCATGTTTAACACGTAAAGTTTCAAACTTTACACACATACAAGGCCCTAAAGGCTCTTAATGACCAATCTAAGCTTCTAATGGAGCTTTACACCATAGGAGAGTCTCATCCTTGCAAAAGCTGGAAACTTTATGGACTTAGGACTCAAAAGAGGTTCAGATCTGAGGTTTCAACTTCAGATCTAGCTCTCATACCAAAATCCCTTCATGAATAACTAACGAAAGCCCTAGTTTTCACATATGAATGATTCTAGAAGAAAAAGAGGTCAAGGTAACAGTTGGTTACCTCCAAAACGTGCCCAAACGGAAGTAGACTCTGGATCCACACAGAAATCTTGATGCTAGCCTCTTGATCTACAAGTTTCCTTCACAAAATTCACTCCCCAAAGCTCCAAAACACTCTCCAAGCTCTCACTCACAGCAATTCGGGTTTTTGGGTCTCAAGAGGGTGATAGAGGACAGTGGGAGGCGCTAATGGTCCAATATATATGGTGCAAAAACCCTGAAAATTAGGGTTTCCACTGCCAGCTCCTACTCGTCGAGTCCCATGCCGACTCGACGAGTCACTCATTAATTGGCGTGTCCTGGCCCGCTGCTACTTGACGAGTCAAGCGCCAACTCGTCGAGTAGACCTTGGACATGAAGTCTAAATGGAAAAAAAAATTAATAATACCTGACGGTTGGGATGTTACAATTCTCCCCCACTTGACTTAGACTTCGTCCTCGAAGTCTGCTGTAGCGAATAAGTCCGGGTAATGCTCCCGCATCTCAGCCTCCGACTCCCATGTCCACTCGGATCCCCTCCGATGCTCCCATTGTATCTTTACCAACAGAACCTCCTTCTTGCGCAGGAATTTCACTTTCCTTTCCAAAACGGCAATCGGCCTCTCAATATAATTCAGGCGCTCATCAACCTGAATGTCATCCAGTGGCACCACTGCCTCCGGGTCCACAATGCACTTTCGCAACTATGAAACGTGGAAAGTACTGTGGATCCGACTAAGCTCCTCCGCAACTCTAGTCTGTAAGCCACCTTGCCAACCTTGGCAATGATCCTGAATGACCCAATATATCGGGGACCTAATTTTCCCATCTTCCTGAAGCGGATCACACCCTTCCAGGGAGAGACCTTCAAGAGTACCATGTCACCGACCTGAAACTCTAACTCAGATCGGCGTCGGTCAGCGTAACTCTTCTGCCGAGTCTGAGCGGTCTGCAACCGCTGTCTAACCTGCTGAATCTCCTCCGTAGTCTGCAAGACCACCTCCGTCCGACCCATCACCCTGTGACCAACCTCACCACAACAAACCGGGGTGCGACATCTCCGCCCATACAACAGCTCTAATGGCGGGGCACCAATGCTGGAATGATAGTTGTTGTTGTAGGCGAACTCTGCAAGCGGTAGGTTGGAATCCCAGCTCCCACCGAAATCGATGATACACTCCCTCAACATATCCTCGAGGGTCTGAATTGTCCGCTCGCTCTGGCCATCAGTCTGCGGATGGAAGGCTGTGCTGAAGTGCAACCGTGTGCCTAGCTCCTCGTGAAACTTCTGCCAGAAGCGGGAGGTAAACCTGACATCCCGATCAGAGACAATGGAAACGGGAACCCCATGGCGAGACACGATCTAGCGAACGTACACGTCGGCCAATTTCTCGGCCGATGAGCTCTCCCGTATGGCCAAGAAATGGGCACTCTTGGTCAATCGATCCATGATGACCCATATAACATCAAACCCCTTCGGCGTCCTCAGCAACTTGGTAATAAAATCCATCGTGATCTGTTCCCATTTCCACATGTGGATCTCCAGGGGCTGCAGCTTGCCATGCGGCTTCTGATGCTCGGCCTTGACCATCCTACAGGTGAAGCACCTCTCGACGTACCAAGCGATTTCTCGCTTCATGCACGACCACCAATAACTCAAACTCAAATCTCGGTACATCTTGGTGGCCCCCGGGTGAATAGAAAAATGAGACTTATGAGCATTCTCCATGACCGTCTACCTGACCCCACCAGACATCGGAACCCAGACTCGACGACATCGGGTCAATAATCCCCGGCTATCCTGCACAAACCGGGCATTCTCACCCTTGATCCTCTCCAGCTTCCAATTCTCCGGTTGCATGCCCTCAACCGGAATGTTTTCTCAGAAACCGGGCTTCTCGCGGGCAGAGTTTCGGCTCGAAAACCCTTTTTCTCGGGATCTTCGGGGCTTCGGGACTTGCTTCGGTTATCGGGATGATACTGGGACTTCGGGGGGTTAAAAGTAGGCTTAAAGATGAGAGAAGTAGGAGAGAGGTTCAGCAATTAGCAACCAAATCGGCTGGCTTTGGTTTATATTTATAGGGCTGAAATTTGACATTCAGGTCGTGAACCACAAATGTTCACGTCGTGAATTCGGTCGTCATCAGGTGCGTAATCGCGACTTCAGTCAGTCAGGCTCTGGGAGACGTCAATCACCTGTTCACGTCGTGAATCCTGACAGGCCTCGAAGTTTTTGATCCGAACTTCAGAAATTCATATCTTTCGCATACGAGCTCTATTTTCGATGTTCTTTATATCCACGCATAGGTGAAATTATGATCTACAACTTTCATTTAGACTCTGTCGGCTAATTTTGACTTTAGTTTTAATATTATATTTTTAGTAGGCCGGGACAGAAAAACTTCGTTAGAAGTTCATAACTTCTTCATCTGACGTCCGTTTTCGTCTGTCTCTTTACCGTTGCACTACTATTAACAAGATCTTCGATTCTCGTTTAGATTGTCTCGGCTAGAAATCACTCGATCTCATATTTGAACATTAGGCTGCACACTGTTAAGCTAAAACTTAGAAAAATCATAACTTCCTCATACGAAGTCAGATTTCGATGTTCTTTTTATGCACGCTCTTAGTTTAACGTATTCTACGACTTTCATTTAGATCGCTAAGGCCAAATATCGCTCTATCGTAAATTCATTAGTTACGCTGCACAGTGTCGTGTCGGTTCTGTCGCGAAACTTCGACATGTCATAACTTCTTCGTTATAACTCGGATTTCGACATTCTTTATATACCCGAAATCCTTGTCTCGACCACTACCTCTTTATGTATAGATATTGGGTTTATCTAACATTTTATTATGAAGCTTATTTTTATCCTTAATTCATTTAAGTCACACAATTAAGCCAAAACACATAATACCCAATAATACATTTCTATTATTTCGAAACAGGCTACAAAGGTTAACCTAGACTATTACATCATCATTAGTGCCTAGTCTAGAAACACATGCGTTACAATATATATATATATATATATATATATATATATATATATATATAATAAAAAATATAAAAAATATTATATAAGGGTAAAAGTATTATTTTATATAGGTAAGAGATTGAAAATGTTAGAAAAAAAATCACACCACAAGGATGAGACATGTCACCAAATAGAACTTGGACTAGAGTTGTTATTTTCATTATAACACTCTTATTATTATTATTATTATTAGTATTATTATTATAACATTAATTCCCGGGAGCCTTAAGTACAGTATAGTTTGCTCATTTGAAAATTTGCCACTAAAGTTTTTCATTTTTACCTAAATTGTGTTTTTCTCTTTAAGATTTTGGCCACCAAACGTTTCCGTTTTTAGAATTTTTACACTATGTTTGTTTCTTTGCATTTGTGACCCGCTGCCGCTCTTTGAAGTTGGCTTGTGAACAATTCTTGGAGCTGTCGGCTATGTGGTTTGGCTTGGCTCGACACTGACTGGTTTCGAGTCGTATTTCCTTCAACATACCACTATTTTCCTCCAATAGATTGCCTCCACGTATTGTGTTTCCCATTTCTTCCACCGTTTCCGTTATGTGTATAATTCTTCCATTTTGATAAATGTTTGTTTGTTTAATTATTAGGATTGGGGTGTGCTGTAATCTTTGATCCCCGAATTAGATTCTTATCATCACCATGAATGAAAAGAGATGACCGATACCCGTTGCAAAGGAGTTGATTTTCTTTGTTACACCACCAACACACAGTCAACTTTTGTATATCTCTCTCTATATATATACCAAACACTACATGCACCCGTCACCATCACTCAACGCCGCCATCATTCTCGGACCACCACCCAACACCCCCATCGTTCTCACACCCCCACTGCTACTGCTCTTCCCTCTGTAACACCAGCGTTCCTCAGATCCTTGCTAGCATTGCTACCTTGTTATGACACCTTCTTTCATGACAGGTACTATTACGAGAGATATGATGATTCAAAGATCTTAAACTGTGTGTTATAAGATGTACTTGATGTAAATATATCCAAGGGTAGACTAAAGCGGTGAAAAACAATGAGTTTGGCAAGGTGTTATGTAAACCTCTTCACATACTGCATTATAACGAGAAACGTATAATTCCTAAGCAAAATATTAGTGAAGGAAAATTGTAGTTTACTTAGATTCGTCCGCGTGGATATACAGATCGTCGAAAACGCAGTTCGTATGAGAAAGTTATGGCCATTTGAAGTTGAGATGAAAGTACATTGCTATTTCGAGAAAGTCCATGTACGTCAAGTCAACAATCAACTTTATGATCACCACGACGTGGTAGTATACTAGCGATGACGTGCGAGACACGTGTCAAACACTGAGAGACACATGGTATAAGGATGTAATACGTGGCGAAACCGGGGTCTAGTTGGTCATCACAATGTGGTGCTATATAGCCACGATGTGGTGATGCCCAAATTATAAATATGAGCATTTCATGTCATTTGAGAGAGTTTTAGCATGCAGGATTAGATATGCTGCTCGAAAATCGTTAACGGGAGATTATAATGGAGGAGATATACTGTTATATGAGAGACACAAGGTTGATTACGAGACTCATTGAGGTATTTTTTTACCCCGTTATTGTGTAATTATTATATGTGATAGTCGTCGGGATTTGATATACTCGAGTATATGTTATGGGTGTTCGTGGTATGGTGCTATTACAGACTCGTTAGTAAGATTGAGAGTAACTCTTATGATTAAAGATGTAGTCGAGACTGTGAGGATAATAAACCTTAATATTTGAGAAATACCTGTTATGAGAGAATTAGCTAATGGCTTACGGGTTAAGCCTATTGTGATTATATTATAAAGCAACACCCTGTTTCGACTCGTTTCCTAATTCGGGGTCGTGACTTGAAGATCAGATATCATAAGGCTGTGGGCCTTAGGGAGGAGAGATTTAGACCTCTTTGGGTGTGGATAATGTAGATTAGGTGATCCGATAGTTCGGTTTGTGTTTTGGACCCCAAGGGTATAACCGTAAAGTGATAGTTCGGGCATTTTATGATTTTGGATTTAAGTTAGAAAATTTATAAGGCAAGAGTGAGTTTATAGAAGTGTAGAGCTTCTCCTTACCTTTCTGAGGATATAAGGATCATCGAAATCGGACATAGAACGAAGAAGTTATGGCCTTTGGAAGTTTGGTGGTTTTAGGCCTAAGTCTAGTACGTTGGGCATACTAGGCAGGATGATCGCGAGCACCCTTTAGAGTATGTTGGCCATACCAGGAGTACGCAGGGCATACTCCAGTCAGGTGCAAACCATAATTTAGGGTCTTGGACCCTATTTAATGGTAACTCAACTCCAAACCCCCTTACCTTCAGCCTCCATCCCATTAAACCCTAAAAACAAAACCATAGCCTCCTTTGGAGTGATTCTTGAGTCCTTGGTGATATTTCATGTGTTTTGGTGCTCATTGAAGAAAAGAAGCTTCTTGAAGGAGAGTTGGAGTGCATAGAGCTTGTAGATCCAGGCTTGGTTTTCCTTTCTACATCTTCTGGAGGTATGAAGTCTCAATCTTGATGGCTCCTTTGTATAGATCTAGTTTTGGATGGTAATTTATCATGTCTTGGTCCCATAATGGTGGTTCTTATGAGTAGAAGCTACTCCAGAACCTTTGGGTCTCATATTTGGTCCTTATTGAGGTCATAAAGTCATAAAGTTTTGGATCTTGTGGAGTTTTACCCATTCATGCAAGAATTAGGCCGCGTTTGGCGTGCCACAGCTAGCTGAAAAGCTAGCTTATTTTTCGAGCTTTTTTGGGTTGTCGTGTTTGGTAAGCCAAAAAGCTACCTTATAAGTTAGCTTTTAAGCTAGCTTTTAAAAAGCTACTGGGAGTAGCTTTTTAGGAGCTCTTTTACAAATTTCCAAAATATACCCTTAATTAATTATAAAAACTTATTTTGGAAAATGCCCTTTTATGTAATTTTATACCTTTCAGCTAGCTTATCAACTAGTTTTTACCAAACACTCTTTTTTATTGGCTAGCTTATCAGCTAGCAGCTAGCTTTTTAACCATCAACTAGCTTTTCAGCTATCAGCTAGCTTTTCAGCTACCAACTAGCTTTTTAGCTAACGCGCCAAACACAGCCTTAGTGATCTTATTATGAAGTTAAGAAGCTTGGTTTGTGGTTTGGACCCCATTGAGTCATGAAAAGTGATAAAGTTGGGAACTTTATGACTTAAAACACCCCCTTAAGGGTCAGATATGTGTTTGGACGCTTTTGTCTTAACCATTAAGAGCTTATTTTGAGTTTTGGCCCTCTGATGAGTACGATGGGTGTACATAGGAGTACACTCAGCGTAATGCATGAATCACACATCAACGACTTGTACATTGTGTTGCGAAGGGCTGTACGCGTGGTGTACTCTCGAGAAGTTCATTTTGGGCCTTTTGGGCCTTTTTGGGAGTTAGGCCATGAGGTGTTGGACCAGTTATGGGAAGGGTAAAATGGTCTTTTACCCTTTAGGAAGATAGAATATTGATTGGGCCTTCGATTTTGGGAAAATTATCTTAATTATTAACTAGGGATGAATTGGTTGTGTTCAGTGTGAGGATCTCGGGTGCAACGCGCGTGTGTTCGATTATCTTGGACTGAGGTGAGTCTCGTCACTGTACCCGTGGGTCGAAGGCACTAATGTCGACCCACTAGGATATGTTATGCTAGTTGTCTTTGTGACTCTTGCATGGTATGTTGGGCTAGGCCCATTTGTATGTTGGGCTAGGTCCATGGATCAAGAAAGGCTAGGCCCATTGTATGTTATGTAGGGTGTTAGCTGTCTCTATAACTCTTGCATTTGTATGTCGGGCTGGGCCCATTGTTTTGTCATGGCTGGGCCCATTATGATGGGATGGGCCCAATATACGGGCTAGGCCCCATGATATGTATGATATGTGGTATTTTGGGGAACTCACTAAGCTTTGTGCTTACGTTTTTACGGTTATGGTTACAGGTACTTCTGGTTTGAAAAGGAAGGGCCCGACTTGATCACAGCGCATCCACCCTTGTTTCCGCAACTTGATGATTTTGGGATTGTACTCTGATAACTGTTTTATTATGATATACTTTTGAATGCGTGGAAAAAGATAATTGGTGTTTTTGGTTGAATTAAAAATGAAATTTTTACCTTATAATTTTTGGAGTGTTAGATATAAGATTTGATTATTGTTGTTACAGGAGGTCATAGGTTATACCTAGTAGTGAGTCATGACAAGTTCTGAGGAGGAACTTGTTATTTTATGAATAGGTGTTACCATGTGACGAGCTGATAGGAAACGAAGGATCGAAACCGAGACTGTAATTAGTCTGCTGACTAACCAGGTCGATAACAATACTCTAACATTTGTTGTTGTAATGTTTGTGATATACATTACGTGAATTATAATATGATCTATATGATTAAATATTTTTTGAGAGATTGATAAGTACTATGAAACATATCATTATTGATAGACCGATTATCTTAAGAGATTGATATTTGATTGATAGATTGATTATGAATGAGAGACTGACTATTAATAGAAAGATTGATTACAATCGGGAGATAGATCCTTGATGAGGGGTAGATCATTGACTGATAGATAAATTATTTATTGAGAGATAAATTATGATATAGTGATAGATCATTACTGGGACTGGCGATTATTGATAGAGATAGATCAAGATTGAGGGGTTGATCATTATTGATTTAGACCGATCATGATTGATAGATAGATTATAACTGATAGATTGATCACGATTGGTAGATCAATTGTGATTGAGATAAATCTTGAATGAGAGTTTCATCATTACTGAGAAATAGATCACGACCGAGAGATCGATTATGAGAGAGATATACTGAGAAATAGATCACGACCGAGAGATTGATTATGAGAGAGATATAAATCATTACCGAGATATTGATTATGATTAAGAGATAAATTGATCATTGCCAAGAGATTTATTATGACCGAGAGACTGATTATCATTGAGAAAGATAGATTTTGATAGGGAGATTGATTATCATTGAGAGATAAATCATGTTTGATAGATTGATTGTGACTGAGAGAGGATTCATTGACCGAGAGGGTGATTATGATTACGATGTAAATTATAATTGAGATAGATCACAATTGAGAGATTAGTTGCTATCAAGAGGGATAGAGAGATACCATTATTGAGAGATAGATCATTATTGAATAATCAGATTATTATTGATGAGATAGATTGTGATTGTTGAGAAATTGATTTATATTAGAATTGTGATATATATGATATTTATATATGTAATTCATATGATTTATGTTACAATAGCTATTATTCAGTAAGCCGTGAGGCTTATGTTGTTGTGATGATTTATTTTGCGGGTAGATTATTGTGACGCTCAACTCGATCCTGTACTTGAGGCCAATATGATCCTTAGTGATAACTTGTTTAATTCCAGAGTACTAGTGTACACCAAATCCATTTGTAAATTTTCAATGTGAAAAACAGAATTTTTTTTGGGTGTACTTGGTATGAAAACCTGGTAGTTACACTTGCTGCTTCCCACCACTTCTATTCCATGCTTTTCTCATCTGGATAAAAAATCTCCATTAACCCACCTTCGATTCGACCACTTCAGATGAATTCTGAAGCATTGGTCGGTGCATACAACCACTAATTGTCGTTGCTTTCGTTCATCTTACTCTTGCTGCTAAGCTTTGTTAATAATTTTTCTCCTCTTTTGTGTTTTATCTTCCTTTAATTTCTACTACCTTATGTGCCTATTGAGGTCAAATATGTTATACTTTTTTTATTACAAGGGTTATGGTGTTGTATAAATTTTAGGTGACATATTTCTTTAGCTTTCTAATATTGCCTATCAGCTGCCCGACGAAATGTTCAAAAAAAAATGTTAATTGTTTCCAATATAATCTTCCAAAAAAATGCATACATTTAAATTTTAATATAGTAACGACATATAATTAATTATCAACAAGATAACAATCACCAACGTTGCCGACCTGAGACCAAGAGATAAATACAAGATTATTGAAGTAAAGGTATGTAAGTCCCAAATTTGCTTGACATACCAATTAGATCGAATTGATGGTGCGGAATCCCAATTAAGTGGATGATGCAAGATCTAAATAGAGAAGAAGGAGAAGAATAATAATATGAATCTAATGTATTATGAATGAAGATCCTTACAAAAGATTCACACACACACACACACACTATTCTTCTCTCTACTTTCTCTCTCTATCACACCTTAGAATACACACACTTAAGCTCCTCTCTCAGCCGTACAGACTCACACCATCTAACATCTATTTATATGGAACATGGGCCGTGAACAGGTTCACGGCCGTAAACACCCACCTGGGCCGTGAACAGATTTCAGTCTTAGACGGAAAATACACAATTACCTACAAAAGTAAAGTATAAACCATATTTTTAGACCCAACAATCTCCCCCTTGGTTTATAGCTTTCTTTTCTATTGACCCAACAAGCTCCCCCTAAAAATGTAGCTGGATTTTCTTGTCAATCTTCATTTGGAGCTTGGCTTCAGCGTTTATCTTCGATATCTTCACAACTTCAAGATGAACAAATGAATCTTCTATGTGAATGATGGTTTATAGCAGCAAATTGTTGGGTCTAAAAATATGGTTTATACTTTACTTTTCTAGGCAATTGTACGTGAACCTGTTCACGGCCGTAAACACCCAACTGGTCCGTGAACAGATTTCGGTCTTAGACGGAAAATATACAATTGCCTAGAAAAGTAAAGTATAAACCATATTTTTAGACCCAACAATCTCCCCCTTCGTTTATAGCTTTCTTCTCTATTGACCCAACAAGGTCCCCCTAAAAACGTAGCTGACTTTTCTTATCAATCTTCATTTGGAGCTTGGCTTCAGCGTTTATCTTCGATATCTTCGCAGCTTCAAGATGAACATATGAATCTTCTATGTGAATGACTTCATCTTGAGCAGTTGGGCATCTCTTCAAAATTTGACTTTGAACGCACGATGTGTGTGGAGGCTTCTTGTAGAGATTCTTGAAAATCAACGCTTTCAGCTTGAGAATCTTCAGAGAGAATAGAGAACGAAACTTTTGGATCACTTCAGCAGGTACAAGATATCAGCAAATTGATTGAGGAGGCTTCAATACAATCTGTCACATAATCTTCAAGTGCAGCTTCACCTTGCTTCTGGGGTTGAAAGACTGAATGTTGAAAGAATAATCTTCATTTCTTGTTCCTTCGATTGAGAATTCTTCAATGATCACGGATGAAGATTTGGCTCGAAAATCTCGATACAGTCTCCATGAGTCTCATCTACATCTGAATTCACTTTTAAAGACAATTATTTTTGAGATAAAAACAAAACTAAAAGAAAACTTAGCACACAATATTTTTGGATTTTTCATATTTTTCTGAACAAGAAATAAAAATATTTCTTGTTCAAAATTTGACTTTGAACAAGAAATATTTTTGGATTTTTGAATTTTCTGATTTTTGTTTGATTTTTAATTTTAATTCTTCCCCCTAAATATGTGCATAGAGGAAAACTATGAACAAATTTAACCAAAACAAAAATAATAACTAAATTCCAAAACTAATTTGGAATCAAAGTTGTCAAACAATTCAATATCGTTTATCTGCACACACCTGCATGTCTAGATCTGGTCAATCACCGGTATTGTGGTCCACTTAAACACAAAGGATATTGACAAGTTGGACAGATTATAAGTGACAAGACAGTTGTGATCTTTCTTCCTAAATGGACCATTTAGTTGACGACGACCAAGGATATTGTTGCCCACTTACATTAAGCAGCGAGATCTACAGACAACCTATTAAATGGTTCAATTTTAGATGTACTAGAACGTGTTCCCCACTTCCCGATATACCCCGATAATCAAGAACTTCCAAAGAACTCTTTACTTTAGGTGAGTAAACAATCATTAAGAAAGAAGTCAGATATAGAGATGCATATGTTGTAGCCCAGGTCGGATGTCTTCCAATCACGCAGAGGGAACAACATATGACTAACATACATAGAGGGATAGAGAAGTAGAAGGGTGCATATGCTGTGTCCCAGGTCGGATCTTTCGATCACGCAGAGGGGACAACATATGACTAACAGATAAAAAGAATTTCATAGATAAGGAGGTGTATAGAAATAGAGTTGCATATGTTGCATTCCAGATCGGATCTTCCGATCACGCAGAGGAGGCAACATATGACTGACAGATAGAAAGCAAGAAAATGAATTCTATAGACTTACATTATCAGAACCCCCCAGTCGCTCTATCAGCACCAGAATTAAGGACATAAGTATGTACATCAAGGAAATATTGAGCCACAGTTCTAGATAATTAACTTCAATGTATCTCGCAGGTTCCCATGTTTATCTCACTGCTTAATCTACCTGAGCGTCGTATTGTCAGTCCAAATAGAACTATCTAAGTTCATATTGTCTATTCCTTTCATTTGTCAATCAATGTCTAGTCCTTTTGAACCCTTTGTGCCTACCAGCACATTGAATACAGAGTCTAGACAATTCGCCTTTAATGCATTACACGCATCATAAATTTCCCTTTAGCACTAGAATTCATATCACTTCCCAATAATAACTACTAACGAAAAACTATAAGAAAATAAAAGATTGTCTTCAAAACGAATCAGTTTAAGATAAAATAAGGAGTATCGAGAAGAAAACTCAAACCGTAAGTCACCGATTGAATTTGCATCCATAAGGTCTTGGAACAGCATGCATAATCTCAGAACAGATCCGAAAATTCTTCACATCGTTAAGCACAAAACCCTATGTGTGATCCTTTCCTTTCTTTCTTTCCTGCAAAGGACACATACTCTCAAACAAAGTTCTGAATGTTGTACAGTTGAGAGATGTCTCTATTCATGTGCCAGGAGCAACCACTATCAACAAGCCGAAGTCTGATGATATGCCTCCATAGCTGCTCCGACACAGAGCGGGATCAATTGGTCTTTGGAACCCAGTCCATTTTGAAACTGGGTCGACCTTTTTCATCTTTGCAAGGAACTCTCTCCCATGACATGTCCTGCTTATCACAAACAAAAGATGAAGAAATATTAGAGTCATTAGGACATTTGGGAGATTGAACCTTTGGTACCCATCTGTAGTCAAGTTTAACCCATTTGTTGTTGGATCGGATGGGTGCCACGGTACTTGCTTTTGAACTTGAAGTCGGCTGCCGAGATGACTTTGATTTAACTGATCTTGGTTTCACAGGAGCATCTATTGGATTTGGCTTCTTGTCCAACATTCCCTTCTTGACCTTGGGATTTGGGTTCTTGGCATTGTGCGCATTCCAGTCACCATTGCTTGAACGTGGCCTCGAAGGATTTCTTTTGAAGTATATCCCTCTTGGCGTGTTCTACCAGTCTTGTGCGTAGTAAGGAATGTATGTGCGATTTGGACAATTTCTGGCAATGTGTCCAGGTGTTCCACAATGAAAAAATGTTTGTTTCTTCACTGGGAAGTTGTTTCTTCCTGCCCCTGGTGGCGTGCCTTTGCCTCGCTTCTGGTTGTTCCCACATGCACACTTGCAACAGACACTCTGTTTAGCTTGAATTGGTGGCCTGTATTTCCCAACAACAGGTTGATTAGTAGCAACAGATTCAGAGTTCAAGGAGACATTGGTTTGTTCAATAGTGTCCTCCTTGTTCTCATATTCTACCACTTTGCCTGTACATGAAGTAGAAGCATTAGAAACATTCACCTTAATAACCTCAGTAGGCCCAGATGGTTCAGTCTTAACTGAAACTGGTTCAGGGAGTGGGCCAAATTGAGCAGGTGTCTCTTCCTCATTGGTTTCAAGGGGTGGGTTATAGTTGTCATTGAAGGGAGGTGGTACACTGTGATACCCTAGACCCTTGTTTTGATTATCTTTGAATTTTAATTGCTTCTCAATCATCGAGGCAACTACTTCACTTGACACATCATATTTTTTGAAATTAAAAACTGCATTTTCAAATTTGTTTTTCAATGTGTCAAGCTCGGCAGTCACAGAAGCAAGTTGTCTCTTAATATAGTTATAATTTTCACATTTGTTACTATGTTCCTCTTGAAGTTTTTGGAAGTCCTTGATTTTGTCGTCTAATTGTGTTTTTAAGGGTTTTTGATCTTTCCTAAGGGTATACCTCTCATATTTAAGGTCCTCATTTTCTCTTTTTTAGTAAATCTATTTGTTCACGAAGAAACTTAATCGTAGTTTCACAAGATTGAGAGCATGAAACTTCATTGACCGGGATGTTTGAGGAACTCATTGTTTACCAAAAATGCCCTTTGACTAAAAACTCAAAATTTAACCTTAAAAGTCAAATTTAAAAAATCAAACTTAAAAGTCAAACTTAAAAAGTCAAACTTAAAAGTCAAACCAAAAAGCTAAATTTGAAAATTTGAAAGTTAAACGAGAAAGTAAAAGTTTAAAGTCAAAGGTCAAACTTGGAAGTCAAAGTCAAAATTTTAAGGTTAAAAGTCAAAAATAATAGTCAAAAATTAAAAGTCAAAGTTTTGGGTTGAAAATGAAATTTTAAAATTTGAAAAATTGAATTTTGGGCTAAAAGTGTTAAAAATGCGAAATTTGAACCTAGAAATCGAATCCTTTTGAATTGAATTGGGAAGGAGAATAACATCTAGCAAGCTAGATGAGTTGGAAGGGGCGCTGGTTGATGAGGCAAAGGACTCGGGTTCGAATCCTAGCAACCCCTAAAAATTTTTGAGTATTGATGTTGGCCGCGAACTCAAGTACCGAACACGCTGCTGGGCCGAGAACGCGACTGACCGGGAACGCAAAGCGCAAACGTGCGAGACCGCAAACGAGCGAGGACCGAACACGTGCGAGGCTGGCCGTCCACCCTTCTTCGGGCCGGCCGAGAACCCTTCTTCTGTCCGGCCGAGAACCCTTCTTCGGAGGCCGTGAACCCTTCTTCGGATCGCGAAAAAACAACGTTTTTCACCCCTTTTTGCTCCAAAACTCGATCAAAAACTCGTTTTTATGAAAAACTCAAAGAACAAACCCCCACTATTTTGCCAAGAAATATCCAAAAAAGCAAAAATCCTTCAAGAAAAAGAAAAAAAACGCTCCAGATCTTGCCAAAATGAATGATACAATCCAAGCTCTGATATCAACTGTAAGTCCCAAATTTGCTTGACGTACCAATCAAATCCAATTGATGGTGCATAATCCCAATAAATTGGATGATGAAAGATCAAAATAGAGAAGAAGGAAAAGAAGAATAATATGAATCTAATGTATTGATGATATGAATGAAGATCCTTACAAGAGATTCATACACACACACACACACACACACTATTCTTCTCTCTACTTTCTCTCTCTATCACACCTTAGAATACACACACTTAAGCTCCTCTCTCGGCCATACAGACTCACACCATCTAACATCTATTTATATGGAACATGGGCCGTGAACAGGTTCACGGCCGTGAACCAGTTCACGGCCGTAAACACCCACCTGGGCCGTGAACAGATTTCGGTCTTAGACGGAAAATATACAATTGCCTAGAAAACTAAAGTATAAACCATATTTTTAGACCCAACAAGTTATATCGCCAGTGGATTAGTAAGATTCCTACAGACCCAATCCCCCACATGCTATTGTTGTATACTTTTGAACAAATTGGTCTTAATCAATGCACTACAAAAATATGGATGATACGTTGTAACATCCATAAAAATCATGACAATTAAACTTTTTAAATACAACCCAAATCCATAAAGTGTTTACAAAATACTTTTCAAAATATTTCCAACATCAGAGTTTTCCCAAAATCATAGATCATAACAAGAGGATGTGTATAGTCACGCCTTTACCTTCCCGCGGTCATCCGAAGTACGTGAAACATAACCCAAAACTGTAATCCAATGCTTAGCGAGTTCCCCCAAAGTACCAACACATAACCAAATAACATATACAATAGCAACATGCAATGGGTCCACAGCTAAAAGACTGGATTACCCCTGAGCCCACATCATAAGCCTGGCTTGTCCTTGGGGCCCAAAACTTATGTCTAGCTTGCTCTCTGACCAGATCAGTCATCAGACTGAAATACCATTAAGCCCTCAGTACGAGTCAGGCATACCGCCCGGTCCTCAGCTCATATCTGTAATGCTCATGAGCCCTCAGTATGAGTCTGGCATGCCCTACTCGGCCCTCATCTCATATCTGGAATACTTTAGGGTTTGTTGGCTATCACAGGGAGCAGTACAACCTCAACCCAACACAATATGTCGACATATAACAAATAATAAACATATATAGATACTCATGCAAGCAGAATCACAAGTATTCCTACAGATCTACCAGACTAGCATATTAATAACTAGCATAATCATGCATATCTATTCCATACTCAGCATATCCGTGAATATCAAACCCATGGGCCGGCCTTGGTGTCTTCGAGTCGCAAGTACAGTGAGGAAAACTCACCTCGCAAACTAGACAAAAATAATGAGGCCTCGACTCCGAATCTCAGCTCCAACCGTCTCCTATTCCAAGCATATGACCAATCTCAACCAGAATCACAAAATACCCAAAATACCCTTAATGTTAAACTTGGTCAAAGTGAAACAGGTCAACGAACTAAGTCAATTGAGTCAACCCAGCCGAATCAACCTAACCGAGTCAACTCATCCAAATCGACTCAGAGTGAGTACGCGAGGCGTACACCGAAGGTACGCTGGGCATACTCGAGTCCTTGTATGTTGACCACCATTGGGGTGGTTAACCTCGTACGCAGAGTGTACTCCCAGAACCCCAAAACTTCCATAAAGGGCTTAATGGCTAAGGCTCTTACGTCCAAATTGCAGATCCATGGCTAAAATACACCTAGGAGTCATAAAGTCTCCGAATTTATGACTTAGCATGTCCAATAAGTGCTTAACTCAAGGTCTTAATCCATTAAGACCTTCTACATGATGCATGGAGCAAAACTAACCATTTGGAACCCATTTTTATGACTCAAGACCCTTCCAAAGGTCTGAAAGGACGACTTAATGGGTCAAGAACATGCTTTGTTCAACAATCATCATTTTGGGACCAAAAAGAGACATTAAAGACCAAAAACCTAGATCTAAGAGATGGAGTGGAAAATATGCAAGCTTTATACCTTTTTGAGGTTGCAAACAAGCTAGAAATCCTAGATCTACAATGCACTCCACTCCAAGATCTTCACACCAACTTCTTCTTTCTTCAAAACCGCACCAAACTCTCTTAAAGGCTCACAAAATTGGCTTCTTTTTTCTCTAGGGTTGCTTGAGGGTCGAAAGCTCTAAAAGAGGCTAGATAAGAATAGGGTTTATGTCCGTAAAGATGCTTAAATATGAGCCAAGTCCCTAAAATTAGGGTTTTGCATGCTACCCTTGTACGCCCAACGTACGAAATGTACACCCAACGTACTAAGGCGCACCTTAGTATGCTTAGCGTACATCCACGTACGCATGACGTACTCATCCAACCCAAAATCCACCATTTCATAATTTCTCAACTTATGGACCAAAATGCAATGTACTAAAACCATAAAGCCCAAGATTAGAAGTACCTTAACATCAGGATGTTACATATGTTTTTTACATTACAAATCCACTTCAATAACATTTTCTTTTACCCTATAGGGAAATGTTGTCCAAGAAGGTAATTAAAAAGCACTACCCATATATATTTAACATAACTTACATTATTGAACATATATTGTGTAACATCCGTATCCCAAGGTATGAATTTTAATTATGTATGAAAACTTGGTTGGTCATGATATGGTGATAGCATCACCACGACATGGCAATTTGGTTTGTGATCGGACATTTTAAATAGGTGCCATGCTGTGGTGACCATTTTGGGCCGAAACCCAAATTTCTGAACTCTAAGCCCCATTTGAAGGAAGTTAAGGCTAGGGTTTTCTCCACCCTCAACCTCCATCACCTTCAAACGACTCCTTGTCCAAACCCTAGTCCTTTTGGAAGCTTGTGTGCTCTTTTACAAGTTCTTGGTGGTTTTGAAGGAAGAAGAAGAAGCGTTGGTGCCTTGATTGAACAAACAAGCATTTCCTTCACTTGTATGCATCTTTTTGGACTCTTTTTAAGTCCTCAAGTCTCCATCCTTTTATGCCTTTCTCCTTAGATCTAGGTTTTATATCATATCATGGTCCCTTTGATGTGGTTTGTGTGGGTTGAAGAGATATAGTTTTTAACTTTATGGTTTCTCTATATCCCAAGAACATTATATCTCATTGATCTAGGAATTGGTGGTGATTTGGGAACCTCGCTTGAATTCTAGGTTATAATGCATCTTTTGACCTAAATATGGGAAATTGTAACACTTGGTTTTAGTGATGTTCTAATTTGGAGATGTCAGGTTGACCTTGGCCGGATCAACCAGAATATCATTCTGGTTGACAAGGTGCCCCAAAAACTGCACCTCGCACAATCAGAACTCACACTTGGAGAGCTTCGTATACAATCTCTCCCTTCTCAGAGTCTCCAGTACCTCCCTCAGATGCTCCTCATGCTGCTCCTGGGTCTTGGAATAGACTAGGATGTCATCAATAAACACAATCATAGACCGATCCAACATAGGCCTGAATATGTGATTCTTGAGTTCCATGAATGCGACTGGAGCATTGGTGAGCCTAAAGGGCATCACTACGAACTTGTAATGACCGTAACGAGTTCGCAATGTCGTCTTCTGCGTATCTTCCTATCTGACCCACATCTAATCATAACTCGAATGCAGATTAATATTGGAAAACCAAGATGCACCTTGGAGCTGGTCAGATAAATTGTCAAATCCTCAGGAGTAGATAACGGTTCTTCACCGTTAACTAATTCAGCTCCCGATAGTCTACACACATCCGATGCGACCAATCCTTCTTCTTCACAAACAAGTTCGGAGCTCCCCATGGCGAACTACTCGGCTGAATAAATCCCCTGTCTAACAGCTCCTGCAGCTGTGTAGACAACTCCCGCATCTCTAGAGGTGCTAGTCGAGAAGGTAGTTTGGCTATCGGAGCCGCACCAGGAACCAAGTCAATCCGAAACTCCACTTGCCTCTCCGGAGGCACTCCGGGAAAATTTTCCGAGAACACACCCGAATACTCCCAAACAATCGGTACATCACCCACCTTCGTCTTATCCTTTTCCTGGGTATCCATCACATAAGCCACAAATCCAGAACAACCCTGCTGAAGATAGTGTCGGGCCCTAACTGCTGAACACAAAATCGGCCTACTCTAAGCACCCTCTCCCTAGATCACTAACTCTCCCCCACTTATAGTCCAAATACACACAACTGATGCTCGCAATCAATCATTGCCCCATTGGGGCTCAACCAATCCATCCCCACAATAACTTTTCTCTCACGCAGAGGAATATGAGCCAAATCAATCGGGTACTGCTCACTAACCAACTCCAGTATACATCCCCGATGAACCCTCTATACATGTACAGGACTATCGCCAGCAATCTCAACCTCTAATAAACAATTCAGCTCCCTCGGACCATCGACAAACCTTTTGATGAGCGCAAGAGATACAAATGATCGGGTAGCCCCCGAATCAAACAAACCAAAGTAGAGATACCGTTCATAAGGAACGATCCAAAAAACAAAACACACATATATAAGCAGGAAAACCAACATAAATAAGTAGATAAGGAGAAGATACATACCCATCACCACATAAGGTGTTGTACGAGCTTCCTCGAATGTCAGCTGAAATGCCTTGCTCCTCACAACAGGCGCTTCCGCCTTGCCCTAGTGGTCATCCGTGATCCTCAAGTTCATCGGAGCGGGTTCTACAATTGCCCTTACCGCTGCTAAACTCGGAAAATCGTCTTCTTTATGGCCCCTCTGATTGCAATGAAAGAAAATCAGACTCGACCCCTGAGTGGTGGTTGTGCAATCCCGACTAAAGTGCCCATTCTTGCCACACCTATAGCAGCCTGAACCACCTCCCGTACAAGCTCCATTGTGCATCTTTCCGCATTTGCCACAACGGCCCCAACCCTGCTAACCTATCGATATCGAATCAAAAACCTTAGGCCTTTTTCTCGAACCCTCAGAACCCTAAACCTGATCTGACTTCCTCTTCTTCTCGATCTCCAATTCAATCTCCCTCTCTCTGGCTCGCGTCACCATATCATGCAGTGCCTTGCAACTGGATCTGCTCACAAACTGCCTGATATCGCTCCTCAACATCTCGTGGTATCTCACCTTTTATAACGCCTGGTTCCTGGTATGTATTTAAACTTATAATTTATTCAATTTTATAGAGCAACTCGATGAGTTGGTGGCCCCGAACTCGTCATGTTGAAATGATATGGACCACATATTTTAAGTGAACAACTCGATGAGTTGGGAGGTCTCAACTCGACGAGTTGGCTGGAAGAAATGAAACCCTAATTCTGGGGTTTTGCACCCTATTTAAACAAATTAAACTCCACTAGTTGGCCTCATTTCCAGCCTCCATTGTCCTAAACCCTAACCTCGAAACCCTAAGGCACTTTTGAGTGTTTGTGAGCTATTTTGAGTGTTTTTGTGTGTGTTTGAAGCCTTGGGGAGAAATGGAAGCTTGGTGATACAAGAAGGAGATGCTAGATCTCGAATCCTCACTTCATTTTCGACACTTTTCTAGTATAAAGTTATGACCTTTCTCAATATTTGATTGAATCTATTTTTGGGTTAGTTTTGAGGCTTTTAGCCATGTGTGGGTGATTGGTGGGGTTGAAGGTCGTCCCACGTGTTATCTCTCCATATCTATGGTCCTCTTGAGCTATTATGGCATAAAGGTGCCAACTTTATGGTCCTAAGAGCTCCATGCATCCTTTAAGCCTTTGCTTTGGCCTTTTAAGATTCATTTGGCCATGCATGTGAGTAAAGTTGAAGACTTTACGTGAACTTTTAGCCTTTAAGGTCCATATCTGCGTTAATGAGCTTTATCTTGAAGATATGATGGTTTTTGGACTAAGACATAAGCCTTTTAGGTCTAGGGTTTGAGCTTAATGCCTTTGGAGTGGTTCTTAATGGGTTAGTTGGAAACTTTACCCTTCTAGACGTATTATCAGTCTAGATCTGGAAGATAGGGCTTCAGTATGAAGAATAATGGCTTAATGCATTAAGTGGGTTGGCTCTTGTTTGAGTCGAACCGTTGTAGGGAGAGACCTCTCATGCGAAGAATTATCTAGTCTTTGTAATATGTAATGGTATTCGTGAAGTAGTTAGGGAAGGTTAGCATGAGTTCCTTCTATAGCTGATGGCGGATAGTGGTGTGGAGTTGCCCTAAGAAAACCTAGGATGAGATTTAGTGATGGGAGCTCTAGTTGCGAGGGATCTGTTGGTTATAGAGTAACTGGTCTTAGTGAAGGCACTTATTGAAGAAAGTACGGATAGATGTGGAAGGTAGTATGGGCCCTTACTACTGGAAGCAGAGGATCCGTACTCAACTCAAGGAGGGCTGTAATGAAGCCAGGGAGCTTGTGTAGTTATGAATTCCCCGATATATGCATTGATGCTTATTCTGATAGTTTTATGGTCTATTTTCAGTATAGTCGTATTACGAGGCAGGCCAGTGGGCAGTTCCGGTGCCGGGGAGGGTTCAGGCTCGGGTTCTAGAGTCGGGCAGCTTGATGACCAGACGAGGGAGTTCATCACGTCTGAGATCACTCGCAGTATCCTTGATCAGACTCTTGTGATTTTTTTCTCGGTCAAGGAGGGTATTCTAGAGATTCCTTATGAGAGATTGAGCGCCTTCCGCGCTGAGATCGTGGCATTGATTGGGACGTGCTTTCTAACCTTCAGGGAGTTTCGGGTTTGTAGAGCGCCAGAATATCATGGGGTGACGGACCCCATTACGAGCAACAGGTGGTTAGCAGATGTTGCCAATGCCTTTCGTACCAGTCGGTGTCCCGATGGGGACAAGGTCAGACTAGATTCCTGCCTCCTAAAGGACAGGGCTCGTGATTAGGAGGAGGTAGGGAATGCTATAGGTTATGATGCTGATATTGATTCGATGACCTGGAGTGATTTCTCGACCAGGTTCCGAGCCGATTTTGCACTGGTGATTGAGGTGCAGCAGCTGGCGCGAGAGTTTCAGGATCTCCGTCAGACTACTGAGACGGTGACTGAGATCGTCGCTAAGTTCAGGGAGAGGGCACTTCTGGTTCCACAGTATATGGCGGGCGAGGAGATGAAGAAGGCCCGGTATCACGAGATGTTGAGGAGTGACATTTGACAGTTTGTTAGTCGATCCAGCTGCACGACGCTGGAAGACATGATAGCGAGGGCTAGGGAGAGGGAGATTGACTTGGAGATGGAGAGGAAGAGGAAGCCAGATTCTGCTGTGAGTGTTGATGGTTCGGGCAAGAGGCCAAAGGTATCTGATTCTAGACCGAGAGGCCAGCATGGCCGTAGCCACTGTGGCAAGTGCGGCAAGTCGCACGAGGGACGTGCAGAGGGGTGGATTCTGGATGCTTCAAGTACGGCCGGACTGGTCACATCAGCAGAGATTATACTGCTACCACCTCCATCACTCCAGTATCTGATCTGATTTGCTTTCAGTGCAATTAGAGGGGCCACAAGAAGGCCCATTGTCCGAGTTTGGATGCGGCAGGACCAGTGTTAGCACCCGCTTCTGCGACATTGAGGATTACTGACATCCGTCAGGGCCGGGAAGATACGCCAGTGATGAAGAGCAGGGCATTCCAGCTAATGACAAAGGAGGCGCGTGCAGCTCCCGACGTTGTGACGGGTATGTATCTTCTCCTTATCTCTTTATTTATATTGAATTGTTGCTTATGTTTATGTGCTTCCTTTTAGGATCGTTCTTCATGAACGGTATCTCTGCCTTGGTATTATTTGATTCGCGGGCTAATCGATCTTTTGTATCTCTTGCGCTTAGCAAGAGATTTGTTGGAGATCCAGGGGATCTGGATCATCCTCTTGATGTGGAGATTTCCGATGATAGGACGGTAAGGGTCGCGAGGGTTCATCGGGATTGTACTCTTCAGTTGTTCAGCGAGCAATATCCAGTGGATTTGGTTCACATTCCCTTGCGCGGGAACAAGGTTGTCGTGGGCATGGATTGGTTAAGCCCTAATGGGGCAGTGATCGACTGTGAGCAGCAGTTGGTTCGGGTTAGGACCCCAAGTAGGGGAGAGTTGGTAATTCAAGGCGAGAGACTGCAGCATGGGCCGTGTTGAGTATTTTGTATTGCGTCATTGGGCCTGTTTTGTTTAGTCCATTTGTTCAAACGATTTCGACATGTCCACTCGTATTTATTGCTAGGGTTAGGGTATATATGGTGCATGCATGCATCTTATTTTAGTTTACTCTGATATTATATTTGTAACCCAATTTTACGCCTCTACAGAAGTAATTCTTCATCGAGTTCTTCTGAGGCGTGACTATTAATCATTCAGCACCAGTTTGATCAATATCGTGTTCTTGTTCATTACCTGTTTAAAATCTATTCGATCCTTAAGGTTATATTCCTATCAATTGGTATCAGAGCAGGAGACTGTGTAATCTATACGCATCTCTTCTGTTTATAGAGTTTTAGGGTTTCCGTTAATATAGGATCTTACTGAGTCGTCTTCTACAACATTCTGACGGCTCAAAGTGATCTTGATATTACCCTATAAACAATCTTTGTTTACACGTCTGATTATTTACAGGTATCGAAAGGTTTTTCACCATGCAGCACGACGATTCCAACATCAACTCCTTGAATATCTAAAGCAGCATTGGATCAACAACCAGGATCCCAATTCTTTTTCCTCACGAATATAAAGTCTGGGCGCTCCACTTTGAAGACTATGTTCTAGGCTCAGATGATAAAGGTTATCTGATATGGGAGGCAATCACTCTAGGTTCGTTTGTTCATACAACGACCAAAAGAAAAATCAAAACCCAGAGAGAATACAACCAACTGCTCCTTGATGTGAAGAAGGATAAAAAGCTGGTTGGTGACTCCGGATATTGTAACTATTGTCACGACAAAAACCATCTTGCCAGGGAGTGCATGCTGCGAAGGAAGAATGAGAAAAATGAAGGAAATGATGAGGAAGCTTACCATCTGAGAAAGTTGGAAGAGATCAAGAGGAAGAAAACTAATGATAACTCTATGCCTGCATTGATTGTGCAGGAAAATATGGCAGAAGGCGAGTTTGGAGGAGTGGAAGTCTGGTCGACAGACTCGGAGGACGAAGAAGTTCGCAAGCCCACAGATGGAAGGGCGTTCGTAGCGAAAGAGGCAAGTTTGAAGTTCTCAGGAAGATGTTTGATGGTGACTGATGGAGGTTCGGAGATACAGGAGAGTGTTATTGGAAGTGAGAGAAGTAATGATAGCTGTTTTGCCGCACTACCTGTTTCAGAACAAATCAATGAGTGCGAACAGCTAATCAATAAGGTAAATTCCATTCTCGAATCTCTTAATATTGCCGTATCTAGATATGAAACTGAGTTAAGTGACTTAAAATTCACCTTTTTAAGTATAAGTGATAGTCTAAAGCGAACCCAGCTGACAAACTCTAACCTGACTGATCAATTGAGCAGGGCAACATCCAAGAGTGATGAGAGGCGTATGTGGATTCAGAAGATCAAGTCAGATTTGTCTAAGTCTAGGGATGAATCTATTTATTTGCAAAGAGATAATCTTATGCTTTTGAAACAGCGAAACATTTTTTGTTTAATTGCAAAACGGCTTTACTTTAATATTACTCAACTGGACCTTGATTGTGAAATTGGTAAGAAAATCCATAAGATGATTTTTCCGTTTCTCGAATTAAAGGAAGACGAAATAGATGCAAACTGCTACAAATGCGAATCCATCGTTTCATCTGAAGAAACTTCAGATGCGTACAAATATGGGCTTGAACGAATTGAAAATTACATTAAGTCCAAGGATCATAAAAATATGTTGAAACAAATTTTGGATGAGAATGATAAAAAGCAGATTAAATTTGATATTGTACAGAAATTTGACTCATTGAATGCCAAGTTGAATTCAGAAAACAAATTGAATGTTGAAAACACTTCTGAATTCGATGAGGATAGTGATCTGAGTGAGATCTCCGTAGAGGATGAGGTTGACTGCTCAGAATTTCATTAAAAACGAACCTCAACCTGCGCAAGCTCTTATTTCTGAAAATTCAGTTGAGTTCGCAAGAATATCTCAAAATAATCCAAAATTTTTGAAAGAAAAAGCAACTGTTTTTCCAAAGGTCCAAACTACTCCAAATCAAGTTTTTAAAGTTAATGCAGTGACCGAAACTCAAACTGTCGAATTAAAGTCCATTGTCGACGAGGAAAACAAGGATGGTTGTGATGAGTTCTTCTGGTTAGTCCCAATAGATAATGCTGATGAGACCATTGGCTTATCTGAAAGCACTCATGGAAAGCGAAGGGAAGATACGTAGCTGAACCCATAAACAATCGCTTAGCATTTGAAAAAGGTAGCCCAAGTTGTACCAAAGAAGTTCGCAGCGAATCCAAACCAGTGAAGAGCGAATCTGATGAGAGAAAAGCAAAACCAAATGTGATCATTCACAAGTCGTCTAAACAACTTGCAGATCAAAAACGACAAAGAAATGAGAGATATAAAAGAAATCTCAACGAACTGAAGCAATTTTGGCAATCCCAAAATTCTGGCTATGTTCACAACAAAAGAAGGATTAATCTCAATGCGAAAGTACCTTCGCAGGTAAATCCCAGTCAGTGTTCGCATTGCTGCTCTCACGGTTCAAAGGACTCTCAGCAAAAGGCGACTCCAAAACCCTTCTTCACAAAGAAACCAATGGAGAGACCAAAGCCTTATCACTCTCAATCAACGAAGGCTACACCCAAGGACATCAAAGGCAAGGGAAAGCTAGTTTCGGAGTCGAAAGTTCCACTCAAGACAACGAATGCTAACCTTAAGGAAACTCAAAAGAAGTCCGTTAAGAATCAAGCTAAAAGTAAGCACAAATCTTCTGATTCTAAAGAAACGAACTTAAGAGATAACAAAATCAAAGTTTTCACCATCAAAAGAAAAGATAAAACCACACTCATTAAACGAACATATCTGGTTGATCTTAATATTTCTTTTCCTCTTTCTGTGAAAGGCTCACAAGGACCCAAGAAACTTTGGGTTCCTAAATCTGCTTGATTTTTGCAGGTAATTCGTGACGAACAGTTCGACACTGAATGGTACATTGACAGTGGCTGTTCGCGTCACATGACAGGAAGGAAGGAGGGGCTACGAGAGTTCAGGGCTCTTAAGGATGGTGGAAATGTAAAGTATAGGAATAATTCTTTTGGAAAAATAAAAGGCTATGGAATGATAACGAATGGAGACTTCTCAATTCGCAAAGTGGTTTATGTTGAAGGCTTACATCACAACCTTATTAGTGTCTCGCAATTGGTTGTGGGAACTGGTTAGAAGGTGTCGTTTGATGACGAAGGATCAGAAATCATTGAAAATAAGACAAAGTCTGTTCTCTTAAAGTCACAACGAAAAGGTGAAATGTATCCGTTGAATCTGAACCCAATATGAGGAAAGCCGGCCATTTGCTTGCTTACGAAAGCACATTCAGACGAAAGTTGGTTGTGACATAGGCGACTTTTGCACTTAAACTTCAAAGACATCAAAAAGATCGTTCTTGGTGATCATGTGCGAGGACTTCCCCTATTGAAATTCGACAAGGATCATTTGTGTGTTGCCTGTGAGATGGGAAAGCAAAGTAGAAAAAGTCATCCAACTATCGTAAACATGAAAGTCATCGAACCTTTGGAGCTTCTACACATCGACCTTTATGGACCTTCTTCTATTGAAAGCGTTGGTGGTATTAAGTATATTCTAGTAATTGTAGATGATTTTTCATGTTTCACTTCGGTGTTCTTTCTTAGACAGAAATCTGATGCAACGCCAAAGCTCAAGGATTTCATCAAGCAAATCGAGCTTCAACTGTGAAAGCTGGATCGCAACGTTCGCAGCGACAACGGGCTAGAATTCAAAAACCAAGCGTTTGAAGAATTTCTTACTGAAAAGGGGGTCACTCATAACTTCTCTGCTCCCTACACTCCACAACAGAATGGCGTAGTTGAAAGACGAAACCGTTCATTGTGTGAAGCTGCACGAACCATGCTAACGTTCGCATGTCTGCCACTCTACTTCTGGGCAGATGCGATTGCTACCGCCTGCTTTACCCAAAACATATCCATATTCAATAAGCGATTTTCGATTACTATGAAATTTTAAATAATCGCAAACCTAATGTCATGTTTTTCCATGTCTTTGGTTCGAGGTGCTTCATCTTCAACTCTAAGGAACAACGGAACAAGTTTGATGCGAAAGCTGACGAGGGAATATTCTTGGGATACTCACTAACCTCTAAGGCATATAGGGTTCTCAAAAAACGATCAAAGAAAGTCGAAGAAACCTATTATGTCACGTTTGATGACAACTATCTGAAGAGGATTCAGTCAAATGAAAGTCAAATACAGGAAATCTTTCCTAAGCCTAGTCCTGTCGTTATTCCTATTTCCAATCTATATGATGAGTTCATGTTACTGTTTGATGAACCTGAGAAAGCCATCACATTTGAAGCCAAGGCAGCTGATAACAAAGCAGACAAACTTAAGAAGATCATTGATGATGCTGCGAAAGACATGCCTCAACAACCATCCACTGCGAACATTCCTCAAGACTCGAGCGCTACTTTCTAGGGGGAGAATTCTAATTCTAATACACATTTACAGGGGGAGGATGCCACACCTCAAAGTACGAATACTCCACTGTAGGGGGAGGGTTTTGCTTCATCTGTTCCTTCTGAACCTCCTTCAGATGGAGATTGTTCACCTCCTACAATGACCCACGAACCTCCGTTCGCAGCCGCAGATTCTATTCTTGAAGTTAACGAGTTCGCAACATTCGAGGGGGAGAATAAGGAAGTGGAAGCGAATGATAATTCAGACGCTCAATCCATTCAATCATAATTTTGAGGAAGTTAATGCTGAACTAAATCCATCCTTAGATCCCAATTATCCTCCTATGACCAAATGGACCAAAGATCACCCAAAAGCTCAAGTCAATGGTGAATCTTCTGCTGGTGTCCTTACCCGATCCCAACTAAAAGCAAAGCAAACTGCACTATTTTCAAATGTAGAATTTTGTATGTTTAATTCGTTCGTATCTAAGATAGAGCCCAAAATCATCAAAACTGCTCTTGATCACTCTGTTTGGGTGCAAGCGATGCAAGATGAACTCAATGAGTTTGAACGTAACAAGGTTTGGAGATTAATTCCAACTCCACCAGATGCATCAGTTGTTGGTTTGAAATGGGTATTTTGCAACAAGATGGATAAAGAAGGGAACGTGATTAGGAACAAAGCAAGACTTGTCGTCAAAGGTTATTGCCAGGAAGAAGGGATTGTCTACGAAGAGAACTTTGCACCGGTTGCAAGGTTGGAATCCGTTCGCATCTTCTTGGCATATGTGGCACATAAGAACCTGGAATTTTTTCAAATGGATGTGAAATGTGTGTTCCTAAATGGCGAACTGGAAAAGACGGTTTGCGTGGAGCAACCACCTGGGTTCGTGAATGAAAAGTATCCCAACCACTGCTATATTCTCGACAAGGCAGTTATGGTCTAAAACAAGCTCCAAGAGCCTGGTATGAAACATTAACTCGTTTTCTCAAAATGTCCAAATTCAAACAAGGTTCAGTTGCCAACCTTCTTTCGCAAGAAAGAGGGTGAATTTTTATAAATTAGACAGGGACGGGAGGGAATTTTTATAAATCAGGAAGCTTACACGAAGTCCTTGCTTGCTAAGTTTGGAATGGTGGGAGACTCAAAGGCGAAGGTTCCAATGGCATTCGGAATGAAACTTACTCCTTCACTGGATAAACCAGCTGCATATATGACCCTTTATCGCCAAATGATAGGTTCACTAATGTATCTAACACCTAGTAGACCAGATATTATGTTTTCAGTTTTTTATTGTGCTAGGTTCCAAGCCAATCCTCGTGAACCTAATATGGTGGCTGTTAAGAACATCTTTAGGTATCTGAAACGAACGTCGTCTCTTGGAATTTGGTATCCTGCGAACTCAGGGTTTTTCGTGCAAGCATTCTCAGATGCTGACCTAGGAGGATGTGGATTAGATAGAAAAAGCACAACTGGTGGATGCCAATTTCTTGATGGCAAACTAGTGAGTTGGCAATCAAAGAAACAAACATGTGTTTCGTTGTCAACGGTTGAGGTTGAATACATAGCTGCAACTTTATGCACATCTCAAGTCGTTTGGATTCAAAGCCAGCTTCGCGATTATGGTTGAAGTATGAAAAGAATCCCACTTTACTGTGACTCTGAAAGTGCAATTCCCATTTGTTACAACCCAGTGCAACACTCAAAGACAAAACATATAGCACTGAGGTATCACTTCATAAAAGATCACGTGGAAGATGGCAACGTCGAGATACATTTCGTTAGATCTGTTGATCAGTTAGCTGACATATTCACCAAGGCCCTACCTGAAACAACCTTTAATAGAATACTTCAAGGGCTGGGAATGATGGAAGCTGAATCAGTACCAAAACCACTTTTAATCTCATAAAGTTTCACTGCGAATTGGTGCGAACGTTCGCAGTATTTCGCAGTCAACTGTTCATTCGCATTCTACTTTATGGATGTGAATTGGTGCGAACGCTCGCAGTATTTCGCAGCCTACTGTTCATTCGTGGTTTGGTTTTACAGATATCCTTTTGTACTTTTTATAGATTATTGTTTATTTTTCTTTTCTTTTTGGTATACTTTCTGTTTTTATTTATTTTTTTATTATTATTTTGTTTTTTTTTTCAGAAATTCTCAAAAACCAAAAATATTTTATTTGTTTCTATTTCTATGCTAAGAGTTATCTGCATGGTCACTTTCGCATTGCAGAGGTACTTTCACTTTCGCATTCATAAATGCAACCCTTGAGACTCTCAGAAATTACCAATGAGGTTTATGGTTGCTCAAAATCTGCGTTCATGATCTTAGTTTCGTAAACCATGAACTGAGTGAAACCCAAAATCCACTACATTATATGAATTGACGGGGAACAATCAAATGGTCTAGTATTTTCACCAATGAATTAATGGATGTCCACATTCATGGTCTGTGCCATGAAATCTCTTTTATTTTGTGTGATCCTAGTAAAATATTCTATTCCTAAGGTATTTCTTCCCAATGGATCCAGTTTTATTTTATTTCTAAGATTTCAACTTTTCATCAAGTTACTAAAATATTTTCAAACCTACTCGTTCTACTGACTATACTGGTTACACGAGTACTTCATCAAACTTTCGCACTTATGTCGAATTAGTAGTTTGGTTGAAGAATGAACCACCCTTTGTAAGTCGTATCAAAAGAAGCCTTTCAATGTTTCTCATATAACATTTGATCGTTATTCAACGGTAAACCACACATACACTTCTCAGTCTCTCTTGACTTTGAAGGAAGAGATCTATGCCCGGGATCCTCAGTTTTATGTCTTTATTTAGACATCACTAAATCCCACAAATATGTTTAGTTTTATTTCTTTATCTTTGACACTCTTACACGAAGATCCCTGTGATTTTCAAATAGTCTGGCTAGTGGTTACTAATGTGCTTTTAGGTTCACAGTTGTATCCAAGTTCGTTGGACTAAACGTTCGTGGCTTATAAATTCATATCGCTTCTTCACTGCGAAAGGGGATACGCTGAAGCGACATATCTTAAGAGATAAGAATGCAAATGCGCGCGTGATAATTTGAATCGTCAGCTACTTCATCATCGCGTGACGCACGGATTTGACACATCTACAGATGTCAAGTCGCGCTTTTTCAGGCGACGTTTCCATATCCGATGCAATCGCTCTCCTGATTTTTCTCACATTTCGAATCGTATTTAAAGATTTTGACAGTTCTATCTCTCATTACCACTTTCAAAAATCTCTAAACGATCAAAAAGCTCTCAACTGTTCATCTTCTTCTTCAAGCTTCATCAAAGGCGGCTTCATTTGAAAACGCATCTGTTCAAGATCAAACTGTTCACTCGACACTTCTTGCCATCAAGCAACATTAAAACCTTATTATCGATCTGGACCCAGTTAAGTATGATCCTTTCCTGCTACCTCTTATTGAGTGCTTGAAATACTCCCTTCTGACAATCACTATGACTCAACTAGAGAATGTTCCAATGTCGATTCTCTCCAAGGCGTACACAACGTCAAACTATGTGAAGGAGGAACAACGGATCTACTTCGACATCCACAACCATACAACCTCGATTTCCAAAGCCCGTTTCTGCAATTTGTTAGGGCTTCCTCAGTCTGACAACATGGTTAACCCAGAAACTATTCCAAACGCTGATATCTTGGAGATGTTCTATCAAATGGGGTACAAGGAAACTCTTATTGCCGTTTCCAAGTTCAAGAAACCCAATCTTCCTCCCACATGGAATGCACTGTTTACCATCTTGTTCAAAGCTTTTTCTGAAAGGGTCACCGGCAGCGACTATGCAAGTAAGCTTTTTATGGGTCTAATGTATGGGCTTTACACTGTTCAAAATGTTGACTATGGTTCAATCCTCTAGGCTCAAGTCATCCAGAGCACTCATTCTGTCACTCGTCACAGTGAGATTTCTTGTGCGAGATTTTGGACGATCATTGTTATTAGGGCGATTAATCAACTCAAAGTTCTAGTGATGCCTAATGCATTGATGGCTTCAATCGCAACTTTTCACACTACTGACATCATTGTGGCCGATTCTTCAAAGTTTTCCTTCATTGGATTGATACCGGAGGCCATGTTTCGTGATGTGCCTACCTGCAGCAAAATTCTAGAGGGTTATCGAACTCTTACCCCCCTCTGGATTTCGCCCATTGACAGCTGAATTTCAAGAGATTCTAGCTGAGGCAGACAAGGGCAAGAAAAGAGGAAGAGGGTCCAAGAACACTAGCAAGAAAGACACAACAAAGGAAGGACCATTTGAGACTACGAAACCTCAATCCAAAAAGCGAAAGGCTCCTGCTGCATCTACTGCTATTCCCAAACGACGAAAGCAACCTGCTAAACGACGAAAGTCTCCAACTCCTTCTCCATCTCAGAGTAAAGACGAAAGCTCTGACACCGAGTATGAGGTTCTCATTGAAGACAACCAGCAGGTTCGTAATGAAGAAGAAGATCTTGTTCGTACTGAGGAGGAAGATCATGTTCACACCAAGGAACCATCTTCGATTCGTGAGGTAACTCCACCACTTAACGATTATGTTCCTTCTCCTCCTCCTTCACCAAAAACCACCACTTCTATCCCAATAACTATTGCTCCTTGTCCACCACCAGTATGATCTCAACCAACAACAGTTCCAATCACTACTCCCATCTTCACTGAATCTACCATCTCACCCCATACCTCTACTGTACCTGTAAGTTCAGTCAATGTATCTGATACGGGGGCTACTACTTCAGGATTATCAATCCACGTTACACCACCCATCTCTCCTATTCGCACTGATGACCCTGATATGATTTTTGGAGACGAAGATGACGATTTGGGCGGATTCACTTACAGTCCTTACCAAATAAGGATTGACAGTGAAGATAGATCAGCTGCTTCTCGCATCCAAGGCCTCTTCTTCTGAGGCGTACTCCAAAGCAGTTGTTAAGTCCATCCTGGAGCGAGTCACGAAGGAGCATGCTGATAATCCAACAACAATGTCAAAAGCTATATCTGATTCAACTGAAGTCTGCAAATCAACGACCGGAAAAGTTGATAAACTAATTTCTGACACCATCGAGTTTATGGAGGATTACAAGACCACTTACAACTCCAACACTGTCACTGTGAATAAATCCATTCAGAATGTGGGTGCTTTGTTCAAAGCTGAAAAAGCCAATTTTGTTGAACTTCGCAAGGGATTTCAGTCTCATCAAGAAGCATTCCAATCTTCCGTCCTTGAGAAAATCACAAAGTTGCAGGAGGACTTGGCGATGGAAAGCAAAATTATGGATGCTCTCTCCATGAAGGAAGAAAAATGCAAGGTGCTGGATGTTAATCTTCAGCACACTCAAACGCAAGTCAATGATTTGCTATCTGAGAGGGCAGTGGTGAGAAGCTGTATCACCGATGTCACTGGACTGTTCTCTGATATCATTGAGACTAAGGATCTGATGATTTCAATAACAGTTAAAAAGCATTTGAGTGAGAAGCTCCGTCCGGTGTTTGCTATGTTACCCCGATTGGAGGGTGTTTTGAAACCGGCGTCGTTTTTGAAACAAGGGGGAGAAGATGGCTCCAATGCTCGTATGAACAGACCTCCCAAAGACCCTGTAAAACCCGTCGTCCAACAAGAACCCAAGGGGAAAGAAAAATTGTTAGAAAATGAACCATTTATTGGTAATGACGAAGAAGACGAAGAGCCTAATGAAGCTGAGCTCAAAAGCCGGAAGGCTCGCGAAGCAGAATTAGATGATAATGCTCGCATCGTCAGGGAAGCAGAAGAAAAGGAAAGGCCTGAAAAGGAAGCTCAGGCCACTTTCAAGAGCAGAATGTTGTTATTTCCTAAGTGGACCCTGACGCGTATCCAGAACCTCGTTGTGGATCTACCAAGCCAACATTGGTTGGATCCTATTGCCTCATTTGATATTCAAAACTCTCAGGATTCGCAGTTGGACCTTACAATCACTCCAAAGGCTTTCAGGTTTCGTGCCTTTGTGAAGGTTGCGAATGTACCGTTCACTGACAGCAGGGCAGATCAAATGTTGTTCGCCTTTTACTTGAAGCACATGAAGCCCCAGTTTGAAACTTGGAGTGCGAACAAGATTGTTGTTGTGAAAGTCACTAGGCCGATCGAGACTGAAAATTTCCCCACTGCAAAGTTTAAAGTTGCGAGAGGATCAGCTTGTCAAGCCTACGAATTTACCCTCGTAGACCTTCCCTGTCTGAACCCCCATGACTGTATGGTGCTTTTCAACATGTTGTTGCAAGAGAAGGAGAAGTACGAACCTGTGATGTCCCATCTTCAACTTATGATCAAGTCATACATTCAAGAAGTTGGATCGATGGATGTGGATATTGCTGTTGTTTTAAGGAAGAAGCCGAGCGTTGTTACAAAGGAAGCTCTGAAGAACTTTGAAAAGTTAAAGTCAGGAAAGATCTACAAGGAAAGATGGTTCGTAGTATACATGTCTAGAGATCTTCCAGGAGAAGATCGTCGCAAGTCATACTTCTATCTCGAAGACAAGCATTTGTATTCTACTTCTTGTCTGGAGTTTGTTCTAGATCTGGTTAGTAAGTTCAAAGGCAACCACAAGGACAATGTCAAGTGTTTCTCGGATATGATCTCGTGGTATATCCAGGTTCGCAAGCTGCTGTTAAGCTTCATTCCTAAAGTCTACGAAGTGCAGAAGCGAATCACCAACTAATGGACCGTGGTCTCCATTGACGCAAAGGGGGAGATTGTTGAGTATTTTGTATTGCGTCATTGGGCCTGCTTTGTTTAGTCCGTTTGTTCAAATGAGTTGGGCCTGTCCACTCGTATTTATTGCTAGGGTTAGGGTATATATATGGTGTATGCATGCATCTTATTTTAGTTAACTATGATATTATCTTTGTAACCCTATTTTACGCCTCTACAGAAGTAATTCTTCATCGAGTTCTTCTGAGGCATGGCTGTTAATCATTCAGCACCAGTTTGATCAATATCGTGTTCTTGTTCATTACCTGTTTAAAATCTATTCGATCCTTAAGGGTATATTCCTATCAGGCCGGACGCTACATTCATTAGGGTTGTTCAGGTTTTGTTGCCTATGTCATGGATACCCGGGATAGGGGTAAGGTGACCATGGATGATGTGTCGATCATGCGTGAGCATCCTGACGTGTTCCCGAAGGATTTTTCGGGGGTGCCTCCGGAGTAGTAGCTGGAGTTCAGGATTGATATAGTTCTAGGTGCGGCTCCAGTAGCCAATGTACCATATCGGTTGGCTCCTCCCGAGATGCAGGAGTTCTCTACACAGCTACAGGAACTGTTAGACAAGGGATTCATAAGACCGAACAGTTCGTCTTGGGGAGCGCCGATTTCGTTTGTGAAGAAGAAGGTTCGGATGTGTATTGACTACCGGGAGTTGAATAAGGTAACTGTGAAGAACCGGTACCCACTCCCGAGGATTGATGACCTCTTCGACCAGCTTCAGGGTGCATCTTGGTTTTCCAAAATTGATTTGCAATCAGGCTATCATCAGATGAGGGTCAGGGACGAGGATGTGCAGAAGACAGCTTTCTGGACTGGCTATGGCCATTATGAGTTCGTGGTGATGCCATTTGGGCTCACCAATGCTCCTGCCGTGTTCATTGATCTCATGAACCGCATATGCAGACCGATGTTGGATCGGTATGTGATAGTCTTTATTGATGATATCTTGGTTTATTCCAAGACGCATGATCAACATGAGGAGCACTTGAAGGAGGTTCTCGAGACTTTGAGGGGAGAAAGACTTTTTGAAAAGTTCTCCAAGTGTGAGTTTTGGTTGTGAGAGGAGCAGTTCTTGGGGCACCTTGTCAATCAGAGGGGTATTCTGGTCGATCCGGCCAAGATCGAGGCTGTGATGCAGTGGGAGGTTGCAAGGTCTCCATCTAAGATTCGGAGCTTTCTTGGTTTGGCGGGTTATTATCGGAGATTCATCCAGGATTTCTCTAAGATTGTTGTTCCATTGACCTGACTGACCAAGAATTCAGTGACATTTCGCTGGGGGCCTGAGTAGCAGGCAGCTTTCGAGACTCTCAGGCAGCAGTTGTGCGAGGCGCCGATTCTGACCTTGCCGGAGGGTGTCGACGATTTTATGATTTATTGTGATGCTTCGATCACAGGTTTGGGCACAGTTTTCATGCAGCGGGGTCGCATGATCGTTTACGCTTCGAGGCAGTTGAAGCCTCATGAGGCGAACTTCCCGACACATGATTTGGAGTTGGGGACCGTTGTCTTCGCCCTCAAGATTTGGCGGCATTACCTTTATGGGGTTTGTTGTACCATTTACACAAACCACAAGAGCTTAAGGTATCTGATGGATCAGCCAAATCTGAACATGAGGCAGCGTCTTTGGTTGGATGTAGTGAAGGATTATGATTGTGAAATCCTTTACCACCCAGGAAAGGCCAATGTAGTGGTCGATGCCCTCAGCCGCAAGGCAGTCGCGGCTCCGATCAACGATATATGTTTGAGGATGACGGTGATTACTCCATAGCTTGAGCGGATCCACGAGGCTCAGGTCGAGGCTATAAAGGAAGAGCACCGGAAGAGTGAGCACATTGTGGGTCAGGTGGCTTCCTTTGATTATGATAGTCGTGGATTATTAACCCAAATTCGGAGGGTCTGGGTTCCTTACTTGGGCGGCGTACGCCAAATGTTGATGGAGGAGGCTCACAAGTCGACGTTCTCCATCCATCCCGGAGCGACGTATATGTTTAGGGATCTTCGTCCTGATTACCGGTGGCCCTACATGAATAGGGACGTGGAGTGGTGCTTGACCTGCAGGAAGGTCAAGGCCGAACATCAGTGAACTCACGGCAAGATGCAACCATTGGAGATTCCCGTGTTGAAATGTGTCACACCCCCAAACCAAGGATGGCGGAAACGTCCGGGGGTGGAGGACTTCATGTATAGTATCACAACAACGAGTATAATAGTGCTCAAAGTAAATACAACCATCATAAATATAATTGAAAAAGTTACACCAAAGTATATGTTTACATGTTTCAAATCAATTACATTATGATGACAAAATAAACTGTTTGACGATTTAACGTCCCATCCTCAAAATGTTGTTGATTTCCTGTTTCACTGATTTCCTGAGAATACAAGTAGGTTTTGAAAAAGTGTCAACAATTAAGTTGGTGAGTTCATAAGAGTTTTGTTTGAGAAATAAACCGTTTTCCTTGTAAAAGCGATAAAGTATGGTTTCCAGAAAATCCAATATTTTCTTAGTTAAGTGTGGAATGAATGCTCCTATGTTATGCGATAATGAACCCTAGAAGACCCATAGATTCCTTCTATAATCGCCCAGCGTATATAAGTCATATAAAATTTAAGTTAAATAAACCGTTGAATATAATGGGTCTGCCCTAGGTCCACAACCAAACAAGGAACATGAGATAAGGCGGGCCCACCAATTCTAAGTTGATTGTGACTAGATTCTTATATAACTCTAGCATATACACCTAGCAATTATAGCTGAAGTCTAACAATTCTAGATGAAATATAGTTTTAATATCATAAAAACTATTTTGTGTGAACCTGGTACTTTGTATTTGTACCCTTTTTGGTACGAAACCGGTACTTTGTATTTGTACCCCTTTTTGGTATGAAACCGGTACTTTGTATTTGTACCCCTTTTCATATGAAAACCTGGTACTTTGTATTTGTACCCCTTTTTGTATGAAACCGGTACTTTGTATTTGTACTCCTTTTTGGTATGAAAACGGTACTCTGTATTTGTATCCCTTTTCATATGAAAACCTGGTACTTTGTATTTGTAACCCTTTTCGTTTGAAAACCTTTTGTAATGTAAATGAACATAAACTATACCTATTATAGTTTATCAAAATGTTTGAAATGTTTATGCAACCTAACTATACCTATTATAGTTTAGTATGTTTGTTTGTGGTGTATAAGAACCCTTTTATATGCAAGTCGAATGCATAGCAAAATATAACTACGTTTATCTTACTTTGTTTTGTACTAATGGTAATGGTGGAGGATTCTTACAATTCAGTGAGTATTTTCTGTTATATAATTATACCACAACAAGTAACACATGTAAAATATGAAATCTTCAAATATTAACACTTTGCTCAACATGTTACAAAGTGTGTTGAAAGTTATAAGCTGTTATCTAGATTTTGACATTTCTACACTGTTTTAGAAGAATTATAGAAAAATCATACGAAGTCGAAAACTGAATCCGTAAATTTTGAGAGTTCACAAAATGTGTCTAGTTTATTCATAATTTTTATTATGATTTTTAGAAGTCTTTAACTTGTGTGAAAATGTTCATATTCATAGACTGGTCCGGATTTGTTTCTGAAATGATAGACAGTTTTGTAAAAATCACCATAAATCGTAGACAAATCTTATGGTGATGTGCAAGTAGTCATTTTAAAGGAATGAACCTGAACTATTTGCACCTAATACAGTTTTGAAAACTAAAATGTTTAAGTTTACCAAAACAGTCCGTGAATGGAGTTGAACTTTTCTGATGAAGGCTGTTAAATGAGTTTAGTTGTGTTCTTGTGTTTTAACTTGTATTCGCCCCCTTAAAACTTAAAAAAACATGAAAAGATAGGGGTATGAACTCACCTTATATGATTTCAGTGGGTGAGTGTTGAAGAAGAGAAGTGTTCAACTCAAGAACACTTGGAGGATTGCTTGAAGATTCGAGAATCTAACACTAATGTGATGGAATTCGTGTAAGCAATCTATGATTTTGAGTAGGAGGATGTGTAATAATCATAAGAAAGATGATGATACTTACCAAATGAAGGAGATAAGCCTTGGAGTATGCCTTGAAGTTCTCGAAATTGAGAGAGAAAGATGAGAGAGTTTGGAGTGTGATTCTTGGAGGAAAATGAGAGATTGAATGAAGTGTGAGGAGAGAGGGTGGATGTTCCAGCTCTAAGAACGTGGGAAATGGCTGGAAATTATGATAAAGTACATTGACATGACCTAGGTATGGTGGAAGGAGTATGGCTGGTCATGGAGTGGGTGTGGGTGGTTGTTTGTGTCATAAACTAAAGAAAAGTCAACACTCCACCTCTTGTACTTCACCCACTAAATCTTGGATAAGATTTATCCCCAAAAACGTGACTAATTAATAAATATGGGGCCTTATATGTTAAAATAAAGTTTTTGGTGAAAACCCCGCGTTAAAATAATTAAAATCGAGCTTAGAACGCAAGATTAGTCGAAAACCGGGAAGAAAAGGCTTTTCTGCGAGGCCTCTCGCATGAGGGACCGAAGGTGCGAGGGTTCGCTCCTTTAGAGGGTGGGACCTAAGGCGAAGGTGGACTAGGAAGCGAAATGGACCGAAGGGTTCAGGTTCGGTTCGCGCGAGGTTCGGGTCCGAGAGGACCTTCGGGTTCGGTCCTTGCGAGGCTCGGTCCGAAAGGCAGGTTCGGTTCTTGGGGCTTCCGCTCAGCAGTTCGGTCCCTATAGGGGACTTTCGGCTCTAAGAGGCTTCGGCCCAAAAGGATGGGTTTCGGGTCCTTAAGCCTATTTTACTCGTTTTTACCCCGTTTTAAGCGGTTTTTGACCCGGTTAAGGGTCGGGATGGCCCGAAAGAATATAAAAAGTTAAAGGAACTTTTGAGAGAGATTTGGGAGAGATTTCACATACTTGGAGAGATTTCTCATACTTAGAGAGATTTGGGAGAGATTTGAGAGAGATTCTAAATAGAGAGAGATAGAGTGAAAACGATTGAGAGAGGTTTCGTGTGTGACATTTGTGAGTGTCCGGCTTCGCAACCCAAGGTCCGTAAACCCCGTTAAGCCATGTTTAAGGGTCCTACACACTCCCGATGGGTATGCAACATTGTTTTATCGATTTGGTTCATTACTTACCACAATTTTAGGTTAAGGAAATTTAGATACACGAACTTTTCAATTGATGATTTCTCATTAGAATAACGAGTTGTACAGTAATTACATAACGTAAACCCTAGTATACAAGGGTTAGTTGAGTTGACCGGTTTGACTTGTTGACTTTATTTGACTTTGACTTGACCGAAAATTGACGGTTGTCACATCATCCCCCCGTTAGAGGGAATTTCGTCCCGAAATTAGCACTTTGACCGGGACTTCAAGAATTTGGAGAAAAGATGGGGGAAACTTTTCGTAGTACAAGAAATTGATATGGCGGGGACCAATCCGCCTGATGTTAAATGACGACCTTGGAATTTCTTATTGTAAAAGGAGTTTATTGTTTTGGAATGATAGAGTATTCTACGTGTGCCTTTATGTTCTCCGCTTTATACTTGGTATTACCACTATGAATATTTTATATTGTAGTTAGCGAGTTCCAGCATTACGAATGTTTCAACAAATCGTGACGAAATTTGCAATATAAGTCCTACCAGTTCTTTTATAATCGCTTGGTGTAAACTAGTCGTATATCATTAAGATTGTAAGGGAATTCGGATGGGTGACCCCGCCTTAAGCCCACAACCAAACAAGGAACAGGGAATGAGGCAGAATCACACATTCTAAGTCCATAGAATCTTAATGATATAGGACCATAATGTTTACACTAGCCATCATAGATTCGCTAGTACAAACCCTGCGTTTTTATATAGATGATAAAACTTATTTGAGTTTTGCCGTGTTCTCGAGATTCATAGTTGATATACTTTAATCGATGCTAGTTTTAGTAATAAAAGTAATTTAGAATTTTAAACGTCGATGTTAGAAACACGTACTGATATTTACAGGTGGTTCCGGGGTGGTCTCTCCTGCAGTGATCGCGAGCACCCTTCCACCATCACCAGTATTTTGTGCTCTTGGGCAGTCCCTTTTAAAGTGTCCCGTTTCGCCGCACTTGTAACAGGCTGAGTTTACTCCAAAGCCAGGGACCTGGTTGATGGGTCGTGTTGGTGCCTTACAGAAACGGACAGTGTGCCCTTCTGTCGCAATTTTTGCAATGCATCTTCCGGCAAGCCCCAGTGTGATGGAAGTTACACTTGTTGCATTTCAGAAGGGTTCCAGCGTATTGTTTTATGGGAGTTGGCATGGCGAGGGTTGTTGCAGCATGAACAGCAACGCTCTGTTGCTTCTTAGTGATGTTATGGGCTGGTTGGTCCTTTTTGTTGTCCCAGAACTTCCTTTTGTTGTTTCCTCCTCTTGTTTGATCCGGAGTGGTTGTCACAGTGTCATGGCTGGCACGGTGGTCGATGAGTTGTTGTGCCAATTCCTTGGCACTCTCAAAGGTAGTTGGTCTTGAGGCCAACACGCTATCTTGAATTTCGGAGGACAATCCCCATAGGTATCGCTCCAACTTTTTGTCTTCCGGGGTGACCATAGCGGGACAAAGGAGTGCCAGGTCACAGAATCGGGCGGTATAAGTTGCAAGGTCAGAGCCTGTCATTTTGAGGTTCCACAGTTCTTGCTCTAGCTTTTGCACCTCGCCCCTTGGGCAATACTCTTGCAGCATCCTTGCCTTTATGTCCTCCCAACTCATCGAGTTAGCCACTGTAAGTGTTAGTGACTTAATGTGGCCGTTCCACCAAGTAAGGGCCCGGCCGGAGAAAGTGTAAGTTGCAAATTTGACCTTGTTTGCTTCGGGGCATGCACAAATTTCGAAGACCGTTTCGGTCTTTTCGAACCATTGCATCAAGGTGATGACGCCCCCTCTTCCATCGAAAGAATCGGGTTTGGCACTAGTGAAGTCCTTGTACGAACATTCCCTCGTACGTCCCGTACTGTCCCCGTGGTTAGAGTTTGTGGCTCCAGATCCAGCACCACCGGTACCATTCGTACCAATTTGCGACATTGCGGCAGCTACGGCTGCGGTTACGGCAGCTTGGAACATAACATGATCATATTGGGGAGGCGGCGGTGGTGGATTTGTTTGCGTTCTGCTAGTGCGTCTAACAGACCTTCGAGGCGGCATCTTTTTGTTATAGAATTTCAAAGACGTAATGAGTACGAGTCTTTTGGTAATGGTCATTAGTTTTTAAGTATAGTATTTCCTGATTTTTCGAATGTGGAAAACAATTCATACAAGAGGTCTATATAAATAAACTTATGAATTTAGTAGAAATGACTTGATTGTAATCTTGTGATTTGTTCCATGCCCGATCCACCCCTAAGATCACCCAATGTATACCAGTTGTGTGTAATTAAGGTCCGATAGGCCGTTGAACTTAATGAGTCTGCCCTAAGCCCACAAACAAACAAGGAACGGGACCTAAGGCGGACTTACCATTTCTAAGTCGATCGTCTCTTAATTACACATAACCTTGATGTATACATAAAGTAATCTTAAGAGTTACCATAAGCAAATTGTTTGTAATAACAGGTTATGAAATATGTGGTAAACTCCCACTGAAATAAAATGCATGCCAATTTTTTTTATTGATATACTTTGGTTATATCCTTACCATTTATATACATACGTATAAATTTCGCACTTTACTGAACTATTCTCGGTGATTCTGTTAACGTCCCTGAGACGGAGTTATGGTAGTGGGTAGAAGTGGGTTTTGTACGGGCGTTAAGGTTTACCCATCACGTTGCTCGTGCGAGAATAGGGGTAGAAGAGATAATTAATAGACGTCTAATCCTATAATTACTTATAGGGGGTGATACTTATTAGTCATGTCTATAATCACCTAGTGCATACCAGTTATACATAATCTGAGATGGAATAGACCTTCGAATAAATGATTCTACTCTAAGTCCACAACCAAACAAGGAACAGGAAGTAGAGCAATAATCATAGATTCTAAGTCTATAATATCTTTAATTATGTATAACTTTAGCGTATGCACTCAGTCATTATAGACCTACGAATAGGGGTCTTTAGTTTTCACATAAGTTGGTTATAGTATCACAAAATACTCCTATAGTATTTTAATATTATGTTTGGTTCTTAACGATTTTCTTGTATGGGCGTTGGTAAGTTGATAGACTTGTTGTCCACCATGACTATCCCCCGGCACATGTTAGTCATTTCTCGGACGAATATAGTTGATCAGGCTATATCCCTCCCAGACTTGATTGCATATCCCAGGGCATATTCACATTGCACAACTTCGCTATTTTTAACTTTTGTGTTTTCCTTAGACATGACACTAAACCGGTATGCATGTATGTACTTTTAACAAGAAATTATTTATTTCTAAAAGTATAGTTATTTGAAAATGTTACATCAGAGACCTTAGTCCCAATGCATTTATAGTTTGTATATCTTATGAGGTTCGATATACTTAGTTCACTATAAACAATGCTCTGATACCAATCTGTCACACCCCCAAACCAAGGATGGCGGAAACGTCCGGGGGTGGAGGACTTCATGTATAGTATCACAACAACGAGTATAATAGTGCTCAAAGTAAATACAACCATCATAAATATAATTGAAAAAGTTACACCAAAGTATATGTTTACATGTTTCAAATCAATTACATTATGATGACAAAATAAACTGTTTGACGATTTAACGTCCCATCCTCAAAATGCTGTTGATTTCCTGTTTTACTGATTTCCTGAGAATACAAGTAGGTTTGAAAAAGTGTCAACAATTAAGTTGGTGAGTTCATAAGAGTTTTGTTTGAGAAATAAACCGTTTTCCTTGTAAAAGCGATAAAATATGGTTTCCAGAAAATCCAATATTTTCTTAGTTAAGTGTGGAATGAATGCTCCTATGTTATGCGATAATGAACCCTAGAAGACCCATAGATTCCTTCTATAATCGCCCAACGTATATAAGTCATATAAAATTTAAGTTAAATAAACCGTTGAATATAATGGGTCTGCCCTAGGTCCACAACCAAACAAGGAACAGGAGATAAGGCGGGCCCACCAATTCTAAGTTGATTGTGACTAGATTCTTATATAACTCTAGCATATACACCTAGCAATTATAGCTGAAGTCTAACAATTCTAGATGAAATATAGTTTTAATATCATAAAAACTATTTTGTGTGAACCTGGTACTTTGTATTTGTACCCTTTTTGGTACGAAACCGGTACTTTGTATTTGTACCCCTTTTTGGTATGAAACCGGTACTTTGTATTTGTACCCCTTTTCATATGAAAACCTGGTACTTTGTATTTGTACCCCTTTTTGTATGAAACCGGTACTTTGTATTTGTACTCCTTTTTGGTATGAAAACGGTACTCTGTATTTGTATCCCTTTTCATATGAAAACCTGGTACTTTGTATTTGTAACCCTTTTCGTTTGAAAACCTTTTGTAATGTAAATGAACATAAACTTTACCTATTATAGTTTATCAAAATGTTTGAAATGTTTATGCAACCTAACTATACCTATTATAGTTTAGTATGTTTGTTTGTGGTGTATAAGAACCCTTTTATATGCAAGTCGAATGCATAGCAAAATATAACTACGTTTATCTTACTTTGTTTTGTACTAATGGTAATGGTGGAGGATTCTTACAATTCAGTGAGTATTTTCTGTTATATAATTATACCACAACAAGTAACACATGTAAAATATGAAATCTTCAAATATTAACACTTTGATCAACATGTTACAAAGTGTGTTGAAAGTTATAAGTTGTTATCTAGATTTTGACATTTCTACACTGTTTTAGAAGAATTATAGAAAAATCATACGAAGTCGAAAACTGAATCCGTAAATTTTGAGAGTTCACAAAATGTGTCTAGTTTATTCATAATTTTTATTATGATTTTTAGAAGTCTTTAACTTGTGTGAAAATGTTCATATTCACAGACTGGTCCGGATTTGTTTCTGAAATGATAGACAGTTTTGTAAAAATCACCATAAATCGTAGACAAATCTTATGGTGATGTGCAAGTAGTCATTTTAAAGGAATGAACCTGAACTATTTGCACCTAATACAGTTTTGAAAACTAAAATGTTTAAGTTTACCAAAACAGTCCGTGAATGGAGTTGAACTTTTCTGATGAAGGCTGTTAAATGAGTTTAGTTGTGTTCTTGTGTTTTAACTTGTATTCGCCCCCTTAAAACTTAAAAAAACATGAAAAGATAGGGGTATGAACTCACCTTATATGATTTCAGTGGGTGAGTGTTGAAGAAGAGAAGTGTTCAACTCAAGAACACTTGGAGGATTGCTTGAAGATTCGAGAATCTAACACTAATGTGATGGAATTCGTGTAAGCAATCTATGATTTTGAGTAGGAGGATGTGTAATAATCATAAGAAAGATGATGATACTTACCAAATGAAGGAGATAAGCCTTGGAGTATGCCTTGAAGTTCTCGAAATTGAGAGAGAAAGATGAGAGAGTTTGGAGTGTGATTCTTGGAGGAAAATGAGAGATTGAATGAAGTGTGAGGAGAGAGGGTGGATGTTCCAGCTCTAAGAACGTGGGAAATGGCTGGAGATGATGATAAAGTACATTGATATGACCTAGGTATGGTGGAAGGAGTATGGCTGGTCATGGAGTGGGTGTGGGTGGTTGCTTGTGTCATAAACTAAAGAAAAGTCAACACTCCACCTCTTGTACTTCACCCACTAAATCTTGGATAAGATTACCCCCAAAAACATGATTAATTAATAAATATGAGGCCTATCGCATGAGGGACCGATGGTGCGAGGGTTCGCTCCTTTAGAGGGTGGGACCGAAGGCGAAGGTGGACTAGGAAGCGAAATGGACCGAAGGGTTCGGGTTCGGTTCGCGCGAGGTTCGGGTCCAAAGGACCTTCGGGTTCGGTCCTTGCGAGGCTCGGTCCGAAAGGCAGGTTCGGTTCTTGGGGCTTCCGCTCAGCAGTTGGGTCCCTATAGGGGACTTTCGGCTCTAAGAGGCTTCGGCCCAAAAGGATGGGTTTCGGGTCCTTAAGCCTATTTTACTCGTTTTTACCCCGTTTTAAGCGGTTTTTGACCCGGTTAAGGGTCGGGATGGCCCGAAAGACTATAAAAAGTTAAAGGAACTTTTGAGAGAGATTTGGGAGAGATTTCACATACTTGGAGAGATTTCTCATACTTAGAGAGATTTGGGAGAGATTTGAGAGAGATTCTAAATAGAGAGAGATAGAGTGAAAACGATTGAGAGAGTTTCATGTGTGACATTTGTGAGTGTCCGGCTTCGCAACGCAAGGTCCGTAAACCCCGTTAAGCCATGTTTAAGGGTCCTACAAACTCCCGATGGGTATGCAACATTGTTTTATCGATTTGGTTCATTACTTACCACAGTTTTAGGTTAAGGAAATTTAGATACACAAACTTTTCAATTGATGATTTCTCATTAGAATAACGAGTTGTACAGTAATTACATAACATAAACCCTAGTATACAAGGGTTAGTTGAGTTGACCGGTTTGACTTGTTGACTTTAATTGACTTTGACTTGAGCGGAAATTGACGGTTGTTACAAAATGGGAGGACATCACGATGGACTTTATCCCAAAGCTTCCCAGGACCGCACGTGGGGTGGATTCTATTTGAGTCATTATGGATCGGTTGACCAAAAGCGTGCACTTCATCCCGATCCAGGAGAATATATCTGCTGAAAAGCTAGCTGAGATCTATGTCTGAGAGGTGATGGCACGTCATGGGGTGCTGGTATCAGTCGTTTTAGATCGGGATGTTCGCTTTACTTCCAGGTTCTAGAAGCGGTTTCATGACAAGATGGGCACTCGTATCCATTTCAGTACAACTTTTCATTCGCAGACCGATGGGCAAAGTGAGCGGACGATTTAGACCCTTGAGGATATGTTGTGTGCGTGCGTATTAGATTTTGGTGGGAGTTGGGATACGTATCTCTCGTTAGCGGAATTTTCGTATAACAACAACTATCACGCTAGAATTGATCGACCTTCTTTTGAGATGCTCTATGGGAGGAAATGTAGGACCCCGATTTGTTGGGGCGAGGTTGGTCAGCGAGTCATGGGGAGTACCAAAGTGGTACTCAAGACTACCGAGTTGATCCAGCAGGTCCGGAGCAGGCTTCAGACAGCTCAGAGTCGGCAGAAGAGCTATGCCGACAAGCGCCGGTCAGACTTAGAGTTTCAAGTGGGAGATATGGTTCTCCTGAAGGTGTCACCTAGGGATGGCAATGGGGCGGGTTTGGGACGGGTTTTGGTATTCCCAACCCCATCCCCGAATATGAAATCCGCTCCCATCCCCGAACCGATCCCAACGGGTACCCGATTAATAAAATACTATCGGGGTCGCGGGTTTCCCAATGGGTAACGGGGATCCCCGTTTAGGATTAACAAGTGAAGTTAATGGTTTGGATCTCCATTTACGATAAACATGTAAAAATAACCGTGAGACCTAGCGTTCCAAACTTCCACAAACAATTATTTATCAAAAGATGAAACAAAAATTAAAATTTCAATTCCATTTAGTAATCCAAGTCATCACCAAAAGTACATTGCAACTATCGAATCATCTCATACAAATCCCAAAATATCACATTAAACAAAATTACATAAAGATATTGAGTTTCTTCTCTATTCTAATACCAAATTCATCACCAAAAGTAATCATCAAATCTTCAAGTTTAGCTATTGCCATTTGCGAGATCAATTTGCTACAAAAAAAATGTAAAACATTATCATTCAAATAATTAAACCAGTGAAATATAACATATTGCATGCAGAAAATGGTACTCACATCATTAACATCACCATCGTCACAATCATACTCGACTGTTTGATAATATGCCTCAGATCTTTTGAGCAAGTTGTTGCATCACATAATGCACCACAATCAGTAAAGTTTTTAAATATATATATATATATATATATATATATATATATATATATATATATATATATATATATATATATATTATTTATAAAACCAAATGAGTAATTACCTCTTACTTCATTTAATAACCAACTTTGAGCACACATTAAAGCTTTTATCATCTCAGGATGAAGACGACTGCGATGCGGAGTTACCAATCTACCACTCGTACTGAAAGAAGACTCGGAAGCAACAGTTGATATCGAGATCGCTAATATATCTTGGGCAATACTTTGTAATATCGGGTACTTAAAACCATTTGTTTCCACCAATCTAATATATCAAAATCAACGTTAAGTGGAGAACCTGTTTCTTGAAGATAATGGTCAAGCTCCCCTTTGGTACCTGAAATATGTAAACAAAATATATATTAATTAAGGTAATTTAATAATAGTTACTAATGACAGTAAACATAAATCTTACTTGATTGGTTATCTTCCTCAACATATTTGTAATAATCGGCCAAAAATCCATTGCTACTTACATCATGTTCAAAAGTTGACATATCACCAACACTTCGGTTTCTTGTGTTTTGATCACGAGTTGTTTCATAGTCTTGAAACAGCTCATAAATCAATTTCTTAAACTTTTCAACTTCAATTTCTGACTGATCAACAGTATAAAGTTGTTTCAAACCAAATTCTATAACTTTAAGTTTGTATCACGGATCTAAGATGGCTGCTACACCCATCACCATATGAATAACCGACCAATATTTATCAAACTTGACAATCATCTTCCGTGCCATCTCCTAGATCACATCCTCTATGTCTGCACCCACTTACGCATTGCACATCTTATATTACAAATAGAGAGGAAGAATATGTTTGATGTAGGATATTTTGACCCAGAAAACAACAAAGTGACAATATAAAATTCTTTCAACTTCTCACAAATGCTTGTAGCTAGCTGCCAATCCCTCTCTGTTGGCAAACTTTTATATTGAGGCTCTCATTGCTTCAAACACCTAAAAACTTCCTTGTAAATAATAGCAACATTCAACATCAGGTATGTTGAGTTCCAACGAGTTTTACAATCAAGGGCCAACTTTTTTGAGCTTTTGATCTCCAGGTGTTGTGATGCTTTCTCAAACGTCTCTACCCTTTTGGGTGTTGCTGTCCAAAAAGAAACACTATCCCTAATCCTCTCTATTCCAGCACCAATAACAGACAAACGATCTTGAACAATTAAATTTAGAATGTAAGCACAACATCGCATATGAAAGATTTGTACACCTAAAATGAGTGTGCTCAAAGGTAGTTTGTCTAACAAAATATGAATTAAAGCATCATTTGTGGTGCAATTATCAACTGTTATTGTACACAGTTTCCTATCTATATTCCAATCACACAAAGATTCGTATATCACTTCAGCAAGAACTTCAACAGTCTGAGGACAAGGAACCTAAATGAACCTAATACAAAATTTTATAAATTTTAGTATACATAAGATAATAAAAAAAGTTAAAAACAATATAAACATACCTCATTATTTGACTTTGCATATTCCAAATATCATCAATTAAATGAGCGGTAATCGCCATAAACCCTCTCTTTTGATGGCCTGCGGTCCACATGTCTGTGGTGATAGCGATTCTACTTGCATTCTTCTCCAAAATTCTTAAATAGATAAAGAGTAAACACACTAAAATTAGATACAATATATGGTAATATATATATATATATATATATATATATATATATATATATATATATATTATTCTGAACTGTGTCTATAAACGTATACCTCACGGTCTTTTTCTTCTCAAAGTCAAAAATCTTCTTTATGTCACTCTTAAGTGTATTCCGACATGGGACCTTGAAAAAAGGTCGAAGACCACTCACAAGCTTTTGGAATCCATGATGCTTAACTGTCATAAGTGGATACTCGTGAACAATTACCATCTCGGTGAGGTCTGTTCTTGATTTATCGGCATCAAAGTTTTAGCAACAAATATTTGACTTTCCTTCTGATGTTTTCTGACCCATTGATAACATTTATTGACATATATCACTATTATTCCTTTTATAACATTTTTTCATGTGATCATGTAAATGGCGTGTCCCATTCTTGCTTTTTGTCCCTAGTTTTTTCTTACAACCATGACACTCTGCTTTGACTTCACCATTCACTTTTATTTTTGTGAAATGGTTCCATACAATTGACGTTAACTTTCTTTTTTTGCCAACCAAATTGTTACCATCATCCTCTGCGTTTGAAACTTCTACATTTTCTTCTTATACTCCTTGAGATTGATTCATGTTTGCATCTTTATTGTTATCTGCTTGTGTTTCTGTATTACAATAAATACCTGTAGCATCTTGTTCCCTAGCCACATCCATGATATCTAATTAATAAAGGCATGTAAAAGAAAAGTAACCATCAACATGTTCATACCAATACCTTTTTCTCTTTTTGCACTTTTGATACAGAAAAATAAAATAAACACAATTGCAGAAAAAGAAATCAATGGTGCAACACAAGAGCACTATTGCACTAACCTTATGCAATGGGGAGTGGGAGGGACGATTATGGATTCAGAGTTCAGAGGATGAGACCAGCTGAGATCAACTCTGGAGCGGGAGCGTCGACTAGGAGTAGGAGATGGTTGCAAGACTGAATGTTGAATTCCCAACAAAGATATCAGAAAATGAAGAGATGGAAGGGTGAAGACCGAAGAGTCGGAAGGGTAAAGACCGAAGCGTCACTTGATCAAATGAAGCAGATTGGAAGAGGGAAACTTGAAAATTGGATAGAATTTTGGAAAGTGTATCAAATATATATATATATATATATATATATATATATATATATATATATATATATATATCTATATATATATATATATAATTCTATATAAAATGTATTGTAAACGATTTTGGGTCTCGGGTATCGGTTTCAGATTCAGTTACGGGTAATCGAGGCGGGGATCATCAAAACCACCATCGTACCCAAACCCGCTAATTTTTTAAAAATCATACCCTCGACCCCGAATACCCGGCCCCAGCCCCGACCCTAAAACGTCGGTTTTCGGTTTTCCCCGACGAGATCAGTTTTCTTTGCCATCCCTAGTGTCACCTTGGAAAGGTGTCATCCGGTTCAGGAAGCGGGGAAAGCTGGGTCCCATGTACATCAGTTCGTTCAGGGTTTTGCCTTGGGTGGTCCGGGTTGCGTATCGACTGGATCTGGTAGCTGAGCTTAGTCAGATCCACAACACCTTTCATTTCTCACAACTGCAGAAGTGTTTAGTGGATGATTACGCAGTTGTTCCTTTGGAGGATATTCAGGTGGACGACCGCCTGAACTACGTTGAGAGGCCAGTGGCGATTCTAGATCGGAAGACGAAAACCTTGAGGAACAAGGTTGTGTAGTTAGTGAAGGTGCAGTGGCTGGACCGCAAGGGGTCAGAGTGGACATGGGAGCCAGAGGAGGAGATGAGGGAGCATTATCCAGGATAATTTGGGGCAGCAGACTTCGAGGACGAAGTATGAGACTAGTAGGGGAGAATTGTAACGCCTGGTTCCTGGTATGTATTTAAACTTATAATTTATTCAATTTTATGGAGCAACTCGACGAGTTGGTGGCCCCGAACTCGTCGTGTTGAAATGATATGGACCGCATATTTTAAGTGACCAACTCGACGAGTTGGGAGGTCTCAACTCGACGAGTTGGCTGGAAGAAATGAAACCCTAATTCCGGGGTTTTGCACCCTATTTAAACAACTTAAACCCCACAAGTTGGCCTCATTTCCAGCCTTAATTGTCCTAAACCCTAACCTCAAAACCCTGAGGCACTTTCAAGTGTTTTTGTGTGTGTTTGAAGCCATTGGAAGAAAGAGAAGCTTGGTGATACAAGAAGGAGCTGCTAGATCTTGAATCCTTGCTTCATTTTTAACACTTTTCTGGTATAAAGTTCTAACCTTGCTCAATATTTGATTGAATCTTTTTTTGGGTTAGTTTTGAGGCTTTTAGCCATTATTGGGTGATTGGTAGGGTTGAAGGTCGTCCCAAGTTTTATCTCTCCAGATCTATGGTCCTCTTGAGCTGTTATGGCATAAATGTGCCAACTTTATGGTCCTAAGAGCTCCATGCATCCTTTAAGCCTTTGCTTTGGCCTTTTAGGATTCATTTAGCCATACATATGAGTAAAGTTGAAGACTTTACATGACCTTTTAGCTTTTAAGGTCCAGATCTGTGTTCATGAGCTTTATCTTGAAGATATGGTGGTTTTTGGACTAAGACATAAGCCTTTTCGGATTAGGGTTTGAGATTAATGCCTTTGGGGTGGTTCTTAATGGGTAATGTTGGAAACTTTACCCTTCTAGACGTAGTATCAGTCTAGATCTGGAAGATAGGGCTTCGGTTTGAAGAATAGTGGCTTAATGCATTAAGTGGGTTGGTTGATCGAAGAACTCGACGAGTTCTTAAGGGAACTCAGCTAGTTGGGTTGGGATTGTCTCGATTCTGTTCAAAAAAGGAGGAACTCGACGAGTTAAAGGGAAACTCGGCGAGTTGGATCGAGATATCGCGATTCTGTGCTTAATGGAAACTCGGCGAGTTGTGGAATAACTCGATGAGTTAAGTCAACTCGAAGCGTTGACTTTGAAATTGACTTTGGCCAAGTTGACCTTTAAGAGGTTTTGAAATATTGATCGGTATCTAAGGGATTGTTTCTGTTTAGGGTTGAGTAGAGCTGCTTCCGGTGCCAGGGATTTATCCAGTTATCTTTCAGCATTCGAGGTGAGTTTCCTTATCGAACTTAGCGGGTCGAAGACACTAAGGTCGGCCCATGTTTACATTATGTTGTTGGTATGCTAGTTGTCTCCGTGACTCTTGCATGTGCTGTGTCTATATGTTTCCCAGGTTAAGGCCTGATGTCGGGTGGGGCCCGATGGATATTTGTATGCTATGTATCTCTGTGATTATTGCATGTGTATGTGTTTATTTTGATATATGTTATTATATGTTGGGCGGGGCCTGTTTTACCGAGCTTAGCTCGATGCCGGGCGGGGCCCGATGCCGGACGGGGTCCGAAGCCGGGCGCAGGCCGATGACGGGTGGGGCCCACTATATGTTTATTGTATGTTTGGTATGTGGTATTTTGGGGGAACTCACTAAGCTTTGGGCTTACGATTTTAGTTTATGTTTCAGGTACTTCTGGTTCTAAGGGGAAGAGCTCGGGATGACTACATTGCACACACCATTGAGATTTCCGCTTATGATGTTCACTCTGATTTATGTCAAATGATACTTGGAGTTTTGTTGTAACATACATAAAATTCAAGCCAATTTAAAACTTTTCAACCATTCAAAAATCATTAATTACTACAAAGTGTTTTCAAAATAGTTTCATGTCAGAGTATCCCAAAAATCAAAATCATAAATATGAGGATGTGCACGATCACGCCTTCGCCTTCCCGCGATCATCTGAAGTACCTGAAACAAAATCCAAAACTGTAAGCCCGAAGCTTAGTGAGTTCCCCCAAAATACCAATGTCATACAAACCATAAACATATCATAACAAACAGCATGCATGTAGAGTCTATAGTATGACTAGATTGCCCTCACCGAGCCTGCAATCTATATGGCCCACTCTCAGAACCTTTAGCGTGTCTGGTCCGCCCACCTGGGCCTCCAGCCTGTCTGGACCGTTCTCCGGGCCTTCAGCATTACTGATATGCCCTACCAGGCCTGCAGTCTATCCGGGCCGCCCTGGGTATATTGGCCTACAGCACAATGCAGGCCCGCCTCAACCCACCCCCAAACACAATCAACACATAGACAACAATGCTAGCATATACAAAAAGTCAAACCGATGTAACAGATCACTAATCATAGCGTCATCCTATATACCAGGATACCGACCTAACCGGTCACTAACATAGCATCATCCTATATACCAGGATACTGACCTAACATGTCACTAACCATATCATCATGCAATAACCCGGATATCAATCCAAAAAGAAGGGTCGACATTGGTGCCTTCGACCCTGTTAGTATAGTGAGGACAACTCACCTCACAATGTCGATCGGAACTGAAATATCAAACTCCTGAAATGCGGCTCCAAACACCAACACCTACAACCACCAATGATCCACTTTCATAAATACACAAATAACCAAAGTACCTTCAGAAGTCAAACTGGTCAACCCTTGGTCAAAGTCAAAGTCAACGGTCAAGGTCAACAGTCCATGTTGACCCAACTCATCGAGTGCAGCAACTGACTCGTCGAGTTCCTTCCAAATTCAGAAAAACTGCTAAAACCTGATTCAACTTGTCGAGTTGACAGGCAAATCGTCGAGTACATGTAACATCCAGAAGATCGGGAAAACCCAACTTAACTCGTCGAGTTGGCTATCCAACTCGTCAAGTTCCTTCAACCATTTCTCATTCAGACGTTTTTAAGCTACCCCAAAGCTCCAAATTGTAGATCTAGCCTCCTTGGGCATAGTTACCACGTAAAGTTGCAAACTTTACATGCATGCAAGGCCTTAAATGCCAAAACCAAGCCAAGGAAGAGGTTTAAGCCAAAGATAAGGGCCAAAGCTTGATAAATTCCATAACTTTATGACTATGAGGGCTTAGAGGAGTCTAGATCTGAAGTTACAACTTCAGATCATGCTCAATACTAGAAATGACCCACAAATATGCTAGAAATGGCCTTAAACCCTTGAATGAGTAGATCTAACACTAGAATGATCAAGGTAACAACTTGTTACCTTCAAATGGAAGCCAATACGGAGTAGGTACCTGATCTACAAGCTTCTCCTTGATCCAAGCTCTCGAGTCTTCAAGTTTCTTTCACTAAAACCACTTTCCAAGCTTTTACACACACAAAATAAGGAGTAATACACGATTAGGGTTTTCTGAGGTCAAGGGGGCGATAAGAGAGGCAGAGGGTGGCTAATGAGCCTTTAAATAGGGTGCAAAACCCTGGAAATTAGGGTTTCATATTCCAGCTCCAACTCGCCGAGTAGGTCCTAAAGTTTACGCGGTCGGATCCTTTTCTACACGACGGATTGGGGCAGCCAACACGTCGAGTAGGTCTAAAAACATAAATATAAAGCTTTAAATTTTATACTTGGGAGTCGGGGTGTTACATTTGTTTAAATGTTTGGATGATTAATGGAAAATACTCTTTTATTTATTATTAAAAACAATTTTTTTGGGACCATACTTTTGGATGTTACACCTTCTTTATCTTCTCGTCCGCCACATACTATGGAATCAATAACGCCCTCTCATGGAACATAGCAGTGATCTCTTCCACCGTCTTAATAGTTTGGCAAAGGTCCTGAAACTCCCTCACCAACTGTTGGACCTCAATCATAGGTGCAAACTCAACCCGAAACCTTATCACGAAATCCTACCAAGTTATCAACTCAACCGCCTCGCCTCCCAAGGCGTGTCTAACCTCCTCCTACCAATCTCGAGCTCTGTCTTTCAGAAGACAGGATGCAAGTCTGACCTTTGCCCTCTCGGGGCAACAGCTAGTACAGAAGGCACTCATGACATCCACTAACCAACGCCTCCTCGCAATCGGTTCCTTCTTCCCGAAGAACTCTGGAACCCCACATGCCCAAATTTCATGAATTGTTAAAGTGCGAGCTCCCATCATCGCCACCATCTTAGAACGAAAAGCACCTAAGCGCTCATCCAGAATCTCCATGATACCCTCCTTGATTGTACCAAAGATCACAGGAGTCTGCTCTAGAATCATGTAGGTAATATCTAATGAAATGAACCACCGCATCTGATCATCCATATGTTCGTCCCCAAAGCCCGCACCCGAACAGTCACCAGTACCAGAACCTCCTCGAGTGACCACCATACTGAAAATAAACCATATAAACCATCAAAATATACTCGAAGAATCTCACATTCTACAAGCTTCCTGGTATCATCATGACTTTCCTTGACTCGAGTACGGATCCATTGCTTCCAGTAGTACAGGACCATACTACCTTCCACATCTATCTATACTTTCCTCAAGGATCAACCTAAATCCTCCAAGTCATGCCCTTGTCAATCCAAACAATCCTCAACCATACAAGGCTCTCGGTACTGAATCACCTCCTAGGTTTTCCTAGGGCTACCACCATACCACTCTTCGCCCTCAGATACAGAAGGAACTCCCCCTAACACCCACTAACTAGCTCACGAATACAATTACATATCATCGAAGACAGATAATTTGTCACACCCCCAAACCGAAACGGCGGAAACATTCGGGGGTGGAGGACTTCATGTATAGTATTACAACAATTGCATCATAGTAATCAAAGTAAACACAACCATTACATTGAATAAGTAAAATATTTACATCTGTTTGATTCATATTTATATACATCAAAAGTATAACAAAATATAAAAGACGTGTCTCTATATGCTCCGTCTTTTCAAAAGTCTGCCAAGGTTTATATGTTTTTGTGAGAATACAAGAAGTTTTGATTTCCTGAGAATACAAGAAGTCTGCCAAGGTTTATATGCTCCGTCTTTTCAAAAGTCTGCCAAGGTTGATTTCCTGAGAATACAAGAAGTTTTGAAAGAGTATCAGCATTAAGCTGGTGAGTTCATAAGCATGTTTTTGTGATGAAAACCTGTTAATGAATCAGTGAAAATGTTTATATGTTTCCAAGAAAATCCAATATTTTCCAATGTATGAGTTTGTTACCCTGATCTACAAGTACGAAAACCCTGGCTATCACCAGTATGTATAAAATGTTCTGTTAGAAAAACCCTGGTTACTACCAGTACGTATAGTAGTTTCATTAATTATGTGACAACCGTCACTTTCTGGTCAAGTCAAAGTCAAAGAAAGTCAACAAGTCAAACTGGTCAACTCAACTAGTGCTAATATGTTAGGGATTACCTTATGTCTACTAATGTATGACTCTAAATCTTAATGCAAAGTAACACTTGAAAGTTTCAAATGTTCAAAATTCTAAACCCTAATCAGATTGAGGGAAGTAACAACTCTATAAAACACTATTACGTGCCCTTCGGGGGTGTATAACACTCAAAATGGGATATAACTAAGTCTACGGTCTTTGAACTACAAAGAAAAAAACATTAATAATGGCCCCCGACAAAGTCTCTCTCAATCTCTCCCAAATCTCTCAAAGTATGTGAAATCTCTCCAAGCATGTGAAATCTCTCCCAAATCTCTCCAAGTATGTGAAATCTCTCCCAAATCTCTCTAAGTATGTGAAATCTCTCCCAAATCTCTCCAAGTATGTGAAATCTCTCTCAAATCTCTCCAAGTATGTGAAATCTCTCCCAAATCTCTCCAAGTATGTGAAATCTCTCCCAAATCTCTCCAAGCATGTGAAATCTCTCCGAAATCTCTCCAAGTATGAGAAATCTCTCCCAAATCTCTCTATGTACCTTCCTCAGTCGAAAACAGCCCAAAACCGAAGGAGAAAACCCAAAAGAACCCTCTTGGTCCGGAACCCTCTTGGTCCGGAACTCTCTTAGGAACCGGACAATTTCGCACCTCCCTCAGCTTCGGAACTTCTTCCCTCCGGAATAAGCCTCTCATCCGGACCACATCACTTTGGAGCCTTCATGTGTCTCGGAACCTCGCACCGGAAGAACAAGACCCGCTTTGGAAATTCAAGTCGGCTTCGGAACCCTCCGGTCCGGACCTCCGGAATTGATCAAATGGCTTCGAAATGCCCCATTTGACTCCGGATTGTTGCTAAGAGGCTCCGGAACTTCCCTAAGCACTCCGGAACCCTCGCAGGTTCGCATCCTTCTCCCGGTTTTCGATCACTTTTGCGTTTTAAGCTCGTTTTTCACGATTTTCACGTGAGATTTTCACCCAAACTTATATTTTGACATATAAGACCATATATATTCATATTTTAATCACATTTTGGGGGAAATCTCAACTTAAGAACAATATCTAGTGGTGAGATATTGAGTTAGAGTGTTGGTTTTTCCATGAAGTGTGACTCAAGCTAACCCCCATACCCACATAGGACAACCCTCAGTCACTATTCATTCATACCTAGTCAACTATTTGTCCTCTCACACCTGTCCTCCAGCTGGTAGCTTGATCAAAAGTTGGAAACCCCATCTCTCCTTCCATTTTACTCACTCTCTCACCAAGAAACAAACACTTCTCTCTCATTTCCCTCTCTAAGAACTCGAAACTCCAAGGCTGCCTTTGAGCTTCTCACCCTCATTCAGTAAGTATTCTCATCCTATATTGAACATCCTTCACTCCTTCACTCAGATTATGAATCTCTCATAACAAATGTCACCATAATTGTTATTATATCTTCAACTCTCCAAGCTCCTATCAAGTGTTCTTGACTTAGAAACCCTTTCTCTTCAGCATACATCTAAGGAAATCACTCAAGGTGAGTTCATACCCCAACATTTTCATATTCTTCAAGTTTTAGAGGGGGGGGGGGGGGATACAAGTGAACACACCTTAATATAACATAAACTAATACTTCAGCTTTTCACAGAAAAGTTGAGTCCTATTCACGGACTGTTTTGTCCATCTTAAACTTAATATCTTTCAAAACTGTTTCATATTCAAGTAGTTCAGGATTATACCTTTCTAATGACTACTTGCACATCTCCATACGATTTTCCTACAATTTATGGTGATTTTTATAAAACTGCCTATCATTTCAGAAACGAATCCGGACCAGTCAGTGAATATGAAAATTTTCACATACGTTAGAGACTTCTAAAAATCATAATAAAAATAATGGATAAACTAGACACATTTTCTAAACTCTCAGAGTTTACGGATTCAGTTTTCGACTTCGTATGATTTTTCTATGATTTTTCTAAAACAGTGCAGAAAAGTTAAAAACTACTTACATAGCTTACAATATTAATAACACTTTGTAGCATGTTGAGCAAAGTATATAGCAATAAGTTCCTAAATGTTGAATGTATTTCTTGTTAGTCGAACATCATAAACAGAAATTAGTCATTCATGATAAGGATTTTCATACACTTCTAATAAGTAAAATAAACTATAATAAGTATAGTTTACGGATTTTACAATACAAGCATAATACATGAAAAATGTTTTACTCTCAATACAAACGGGTTTTCATTACCACATGATAGACTATAATAGGTATAGTTTATAGATTTCACATTACAAACATACTACACAAAAGGGGATTTCAATTTCACCACAGAACAGGTTTTACTCGCACACTACACGTAAACTAGTTATCGTAAATTGTGAGACTCGTCTTCATTGTACTTTTAGTGTACGGGTTAAAATTCCTGAATAGTTATAACCAGATTCTCTTGTAGGGAGAGCGTGATAATTGTGTATAGATCTATATTGGGATTGACAACACACACCCATGTTGCTTGCATAAGCCCGATCGGCCGATTGGGGGTGACAAATGTCATTTCAATTCTGACGCCTGAAGAACGTCGCACCAGGCATCTCTGTTATAGTATGGTTATAGCGACTCACATAGGGAGATAACGACTCATAAAGTTTACGGGAATTTCTACTTTAAAAAGGGGTTTTATTCATTTTGAAACTGCATACAAACACGTTACAAGTACAAAACACACACATACTCTCGGTCTTGGGATTTAAGACTACATGAATTTTATAAGGAAAATATTGGATTTTTCTTGGATACACATTACAATTTCAAACACGTTATAAGCACAAAATACACACATACTCTTGGTCTTGGGATTTAAGACTACATGACTTTTTATAAGGAAAATAAAGGATTTTTCTTGAAGTATACATTACCATTCCAAACAAAGGTTTTCAAACTCTACATCCAAAAGCTTATGAACTCACCAACTTAATTGTTGACACTTTTTTTCAAAACTACTTGTATTCTATGGAAATCAGTAAAACAGGTAAACCGCAGCTTTTGAGGATGGGACACTAAGGCGTCAAACAGTTCATTTTGTCATCATAGTGTAAATGATTTTGAAATATGTAAACTCATACTTCGGTGTAACTTTTTCATTTATGTTATGATGGTTGTATTTGCTTTGGTCACTATTATACTCGTTGTTATGATACTATACATGAAGTCCGCCACCCCCGGACGTTTCCGCCATCCTTGGTTTGGGGTGTGACAAATTAAATAAAACTAATCGAAGTTATTACCATTCATACATTAATCGTATTGTTTAGTACCAAACTTATGAGTTGTTATAACCATACTTGACCATTGAATTGCCTGAACGACATTCTTCAGGTGTCGGAATCGAAATGACTTTGTCACCCAGGCCTGCCGGCCTAACTGTAGCTAACAATTATGGTGCGGGATTGTCAATCCCATGTAGATCTATACACAAACCCACGTTCCCCCGCAAGGAGACTCTGGTTATAATCTTAGGACTTTTGTTAGTACTTAAGTAAGTACGCGAAGAATGCTCACTCATAAAATGCTATACTAACGATTAGGTGTAGAATAAAATGAATCCATTGAATTTAACTTACTGTCTATATGTCTCATAAACTACACATTATATAGTTTATATGTTTGATCACATTGAATCTATGTTTTGTACATTGATAAGATAATTGTTCCATAAACCATACCTATTATAGTTTATAAGTTCATTAATGTATTCAGTTCATGCTTTACATTGAAATCTCTACGATTATGATGAAAACTTCCCTTATGCTCAGCATAATACAAAAGGGATAAAATATCTAAATATTTTATAAAAGTATGGAAACTGTATGATTGTATCAATTGCATCAGTTTTGAGTTTATTGAAATCCTTTTGTATAAGTTTCACAAGATCATTTATGTTTGGCTTGTACTCCCCCCTGAAAACGTTAAAACAGTAAAGGTATAGGGGTATGAACTCACCTGACTGTGAGTGATTTGGATGAATGACAATGCTAAGATGCTTGGTATGCTAAGTGAAATCCCGAGCACAGAATGGTCCTATTAAGCACATATTAAAATGTATAGGCCTACAATCAGTGTCTAAAACCACTAACAAGCATAGGAAATACCCTTAGGATGTAGGAAACACTTACAATGAAGTGTTAGAACCAAGAATGAGGGACAAGAAGGAGTTCACGGCCAAACCACCATGGGTTCACGGCGCAAGATGTGTTCACGGCCCATGAACACATGAAGGGTTTACGGCCCAAGATGTGTTCACGACCCATGAACACATGAATACTTGAAGGGTTTACGACCCAATTATGAAGGGTTCACGGCCCTATGAAGGGTTCACGGCCGTGAACACTTGAAGGTCATGAAGATGGTGATGAAAGTGATGAATCAATGGATGAATATGAAGCACTCTACATGAAGAAGATGAATAACAAGTGAAAATGGATGAATTACTTACGTTTGTGGGGTGAAAAAGAGCTTTTGTTGGATGAGTCTTGAGAGAGTCTTGAGGAGTTTTCGGCCAAGGAGGGAAGAAATGAGGAAAAATGAAGGAAAACACACACACACACACACACACACACACATATATATATATATATATATATATATATATATATATATATATATATATATATATATATATATATATATATATATATATATATATATATGGGGAGGGGTTCACGGACCAACATGGGTTCACGGCCGTGAACCTAGTTTGCGGCCGTGAACACCCTTTGAAGGGTTTTCTGGTTTGATTGTGTTCCTCAAATTCCAAGCTAACACTTCTCAACACTCAACTCGTAAGTGTACTAGGCTTAAAGACTCTCAAACTGACCCTAAACACAATGAAACGATAGCAGAAACAATTCTGACTTTTATTGATTGAGTTTGATTTACAGATAAAGATTTCGGGTTGTCACATAATTCTTCGAATGAAAGGTCTCACACTACAATGGTTGTACTCAAACAAGAGTTGCTCAATAGAGTTAAAACCTAACCTTCTAAAATTATCTAGTCTCAATAATATGTAACTTAGCATATTCACTTAATAGTTAGCTGATGTTAATGGGAACTCCTAAAAGCACAAAGCAAGCATCATTCAAGCATCGAGTAATCGGAATCAAAACATAACCTAAACAGGCCATCCTATCACTGGCTGATCGGTACTAGCATGCAAGTCTACAAGCTCATTCAGTAGGCATATAAATGCATCTCTCCTAGAATTCTATCATGCAATCCTTAGCAGATCCTTAGCCCTAATCTAGCATGCGATTCATAGATTCACAATTCAAAGCATAACACAAAACATGTATGGGTATTTTGGAAAAACTTACTTGAGCTCGGTCGATTGGATGCACCACACCCCTTTCTTTTATTAGAGAACTCCTTTTATAAAATATTTCTTTTTTTGAAAAATCTGCCAAACCCTCAGTTTGAGTTCAGACATACTTGAGAGTTTGCCCGAATCTCTCAAACCAAGGCTCTGATACCAACTCGTAACGTCCCAAAACTCAAAACCAATTTTTTTATATTAAATAAAACATCAACCAAATGTGCTTATCAAAACCAAAGGGTAATCAAAATTTATTCATAATCAACCAAAACACATCAGAGTCAAATAAGTGAAAAGTCATGGTGTGTGCAATGCGATCATCCCAAGCTCTTCCCTTTCGATCCAGAAGTACCTGAAACATAAACTGAAAACCGTAAGCATGAAGCTTAGTGAGTTTCACAAGAAACCACATACCATACATATACACCAGCTCAATGCTATGTCAGGTCTATTTCACCCCCGGGCTTATTTAAACTCATGTGTCGGCCCAAGGCCGTAGCGGGTCTATTTCACCCCCACGTCTATTTCAACTCATATGTCAGTACAAGGCTGTACCGGGTCTATCTCACCCCCACATACATATAGAAAATAGGAACACAAACATACAACATATATAGCAGGAGTCACAAAGACTACAAGCACATAACATATCCTAGTGTCCTACAGTATAGGGAGCAAACTCACCTCAGTCTTCTGTCAGTCAAACAGATAATCAGGCCGTTGAACCAAAAAATCCCCGCTCTAACCAATCAAATAAAACCCCAATTAATAATTAGTCCATCAACCATAACCGAAAATCTAGTTCATTTGTCCAACACCCAGCGTAAATGACCATTTTACCCTTCCCTCACTTGGCCCAAAAACTGAGGCCCAAACTTAATGGCACTAAAATCCCAATAGTGGCCCAATTCCTAAAGGACACCCAAAACCCAATATGGTCCCAAATCCAATAAGACCCAAAACCTAACAATGGCCCAAAGTTAGAAAGGTCAGTGGCCTAACAAAGCCCAAAATCCTAATAGTCTGAATATGGCCCAAACCACAAAAGCCCAAAGGCGGCCCAAAATCAAAAGTCCACCTGGTCGCGAACGCTGAGAGTTCCCCTAGTACGCCCGACATACAAGATGGCTACACTGAGTCGGGGATCCAGATGCGTATGCACAACGTGCGCTTGCGTACGTCCGACGTACGCACCCATTAAGCTCTATTTCCATTAAGCACTTAATGCTTACAATCATACGTCCAAACTTCAGATCCAAGCCTTGGGGAACGTTTTAATCCATAAAGTCACTAACTTAGAGCCTTTTCATGGCTCAAAAGAACTTAAATCCTTTCACCAAAAGGACATAAACACATGCATGGTTGATCCCCAACCATCAAGATGCTAACTTTACGGACTATGGACGTCAGAAACATCAACAGAATCAACTCCTAACTTCTGGAGTGGAAGAATCCCACTATATCTCATTCATGGGACCAAAAGGTGACAAAAACTCCATAATAACTAGATCTAAGCATACAATGAGCAAGTTCCAAGCTTTATACGTTAATGAAGCTGGAAATGATGAGTGGAATCTGGATCTGCAAGCTCTCCATTGATCAAATATCCTTCTTCAAGTTTCTTCTTCCTCAAGGTTCACCAACACACACTAAAACACACACGAAGAGGTCAGATCTTCTCTAGATGGGTTAGGGTTTCGAAATGAGGCTCAAAGGGTAATGGAGGCGGGGAAATAAGAGGATCATGGGACATAAGGTTACTTAAAAAGCGTCCAAACCCTAGAAATTAGGGTTTTCACTCTGGCCACATACACCCATCGTTCCTAGGGAACGCCTAGCGTACGTGCCCAACTCCCAAAATTACAAAAATGCCATTTTGGCCCAATTTTGTAATCAATTCACACCTAGGGTCTAAAATGAAATACATTATCATACTTAGGGTTTAAAATGAAAATACCTCAATATCGAGATGTTACAAGTGGGGTAGCCGGTAATACCATCTTTGTTAATATTTATTCTCTGCAAGCTCTTTCTGAAAAGAAGACCTTATGGACAAATCTTATCAATTTGATCTCCTCCAGGTCAGGTAATTGGGTTCTTCTTGTCGACTTTAATGTTGTTAGGTGTCCAGAGGAAATATTCAATTCTATTTTTTTCCACTCTTCTACCTTTGAATTCAATAAATTCATCCACAGGGTTGGCCTCTTCGATTTAAAGATGGGATGTCGGAGGTTTACTTATTTTTATGATGTTTTTTAAACTAAGTAAAACTCGATATATTTATCGTGTGTCCTATCTTCATGGATACTTTCCCTCCATCTCGGTATTATCTCTCCCTCGGGAATTCTCTGATTACTCCCTGGTGATCTTGCATATTGCTTATGTGAACTTTGGAGCCCCTCACTTCCACTTTTATAATTCTTGTTTGTTGCATGAAGGTATTGATCAGGTGATTTTTAACTCTTGGACTAATTATCATGGCCATGAAGAAGCCGACAAACTTATTTTCTATAAACTCAAAGTTATCAAAAATGCCATTCTAGAATGGAGGATGATTGAATACGAGCATGAACATAAAGAGCTTCTTGATCTCAAAAATGTTGTGGAGAAACTTGACTGTGATGTTGAAGTGAGAACCTTGTTGGATCTGGAAAGGGCCAAACTTAGAGATGGTAAGAAGAAAATTATTGAGCTCGAAAACTTCAAACGCCTTGATTTACAACAAAAATCTAAGGTTAACTGGATAAAGGGTGGTGATGAGAATACCAAGTTCTATCATAATCACTTAAAATTTTAAAACGGGAAAAACATGATCAATGGGTTAATGGTGAATGGTCAGTGGATCACGCACACAAATGCCTTAAAGATGGTGACTCTTCATTTTTTTGGAGATAAATTCAGTGAATCTCACACTGTTCGCCCCCTTCTCCTCAACCAACACTTTAAACAGCTCTCTCCTAATCACAATTCTTTTTTGGAACGTGATTTTACCCTTGAGGAAATCAAAGAGGTTGTTTGGTACTGCAGTGGTGCAAAGGCCCCTCTTCTGAATGGTTTTACGTTTAAATTCTACAGAAGATTTGGGGACTTAATTCAGTATGATGTGATGCGATTCGTTAAATTCTTCAAAGCTAGTGGATGTATTGCCAGAGGCTGCAGATTTTCCTTCATTACTTTAATCCCCAAGATAAAATACCATTTTACCCTTACTGACTATATACCTATCAGTCTCATCGGTAGCGTCTATAAGATCGTTCCTAAGGCTTTAGCAAACAGGATCAAATTCGTTGTTGGTTCGGTGGTGGACGAGATCCAAACGGGTTTTATTGAAGGTCGCAACATTCTTGATGGCTCGTTAATCATCAATGAAATATTATCTTGGGATAAAAAGGAAAGAAGAAAGGCTTTTCTCTTCAAGGTGAACTTCGATAAAGCCTTCGAATCGCTCAACTGGCATTATCTACACTCAGTTTTAATGCAGATGGGATTTGGAAATCGTTGGCGCTTCTGGATCAGAGGCTGCTTAGCAGCTTCGAGGGCTTTTGTTCTAATTAATGGCTCCCTAACCAAATAATTTTGCATCACTAAAGGGGTTCGCCAAGGAGATCCGCTCTCCCCTTTCCTTTTCATCGTAGCTATGGAGGGCCTACATGCTACAATGAAATATGCCTACCTTTCCTCCCTTTTCCATGGGTTAAAAATCCCGAATAGTGGTCCATCTATTTCTCTACTCTTTTACGTCGATGGTGCCATCTTTGTCAACAATTAGACCAAATCCAACTTCGTGAACCTATCTAGAATTATTTGTTGCTTCCATGTGGATTCCGAATTGAGGTGGTTAACGGTGCCGACATTCTCGATTCTGATTCAGGTTCTTTCCCCTTCACATACCTTGGAGTTACTATTGCATACAACATGTGCCTTAAAAGAAATTGGTCTGCCATCATTGAGAAAGTCAGTCGCAAATTATCAGACTAGAAATAGAAAGCTCTTTCCTTTGGCGATCGGTTAATTTGGTTAAGTCTGTGTTGGGCAGTATGCCCCTCTATTACTTCTCCTTATTTAGAGCCCCTGCCTCCATTATCAACCATCTCAAGAAGATTCGGCGCCGATTCCTTTGGGGAGATTGTGATGAAAAGAATAAAAGTTGTTGGGTTAATTGGAAAGTTGTGTTGGCTAGTAAATAAGAAGGCAGATTGGGAGTTGGCTCTCTAAAAAAGTATTAACTTGGATCTCCTCTTCAAGTGGATTTGGCGGATATTAAATGAGCACTCTGTTCTGTGGAAACATGTTATATGGGGTATTCACAATCTTGACAGGAAACCTATTGCCAACATGGAGAAAAAATCCATCTCAGGGGTTTGGACTAATATTGTCAAATCCATTAGCAATATCAAAAACCTTAATATTAACCTCGACCAAATTTTAACTTGCAAAGTTGGTTCTAGTGCTCACACTTTCTTTTGGGTGGAGTATTGGACCGGTGGTGGTTCTTTTGCTTTGCGTTTTCCTGGGCTTCTGGATCTTGATATCTAGAAATCTTGTTATATCTCCGAGAGAATTTCACCCAACGGTTTCACATGGAGGTGGAAACGGGCTCCTAGACACCCATCTGAGCTCCTTGAGTTTGCTCATTTGGTCAGCATGTTACAAGATTTCTCTGTTTCGGATACTCATGACAGGTAGACTTCCCTCTCGCCCCTGATGGTAATTACAATTTTTTTGACCTCAGGTACAAAATTGATTCTCATCTGACTTGTGGAATCTATAACCCGATGGTTTGGTTCAAGTTGGTGCCTCTCAAGGTGAATTGCTTTATCTGGAGAGCCTTTTTGAATCGGATCCCGACCTCTGAAACCTTGGCTCGAAGGGGGGTTCGCATACCCAACCCCTCATGTCATTTATGTGATGACAATTATGATGATGCAAATCATTTTCTTGTGGGATGCCTTTTCACTCAGGAGGTATATTTTTGGATCTTCAAATGGTGTGATTTACCTCTTCCGTCCTTCTCTAATGTCATGGAGGTGATTCATTTTGCTTCTAATTGGGGCCGATGTCCAAAGAAGAGAAAATTGCTCTTTGTTATCCTTTATGCTCTTCTTTTAAGTGTTTGGAAGGCGAGAAACGACAAGATTTTTAATAACCGGTTCACCTCTCCTTCGAAAACGGCGGATTGCATTATTAGAATGGTGTTCAACTGGGTTAATTTTAGGGGTAATTTAGACATTGGTAATTGGTTTAATTGGGTTGTTTGTCATTTTAAAATTGTTTAAGTTGTTGCTTTTTGTTCTCCCAACCTTCTTTCTCTAAGGCTGGTGCCCTCTGCTTTTTTATAAAATTCGTCGTTTCAAAAAATGTAATAACGAAGTTGTTAAATAAATGAAAATTATAGGGAAAACCTCAGAAAAACCCAACGTATTTTCATTAAATGCTTAAAAAAATCATTATATTATTTTTTAGTACACTAAAACCCTTATATTTTCTAAAATTTTTATTTAAGGTTTTCTGACCTCAGAAAAACCTAATCTATTTTCATAAAAGGATTATAAAAACCATTATATTTTTTTAGTGCATTTAAACCCTCATATATTTTTTTTTTAATTTTTTGGTATAATGAATTGTAACAATAGAAACGTTAAGAATCGATAACCTAACATTTTTGGCTATCTAGGACTTACCAAGCTCAATGTCTTAAATTATACATTTTAAAAAATACAAGGGTTTTAACATAAAAAAAATAATATAGTGGTTTTTAAGACATTCATGAAAATATGTTGGGTTTTTATAAGATTATCCCAAAATTATAAGAAAAAATTGTAGCTCAAATCATTTGTTTTTGACAACCGATATCAGCGAATTTAGAATACGTCTTAAGGAATATTTTGCAGCTCACGATGTTGGTTGCAGCCTCAACTTCATATACGTTCAACAGAATCACATGGTGAAATCACCAACTAAGCGTGGTGTTTTACGGTGGCCTTTTGCAACCTACTTTAATTTATTTTTATTTGTACAGTTTTTTTTGTTAATCAAAACAACCTACTTTCTTTTACTTGTTTACCATAACATGTTATTTTAATTTATTTTACTAGAAAGCAGAAGTGTGTTTTGTGCACTGAACATGTTTTTTGAAAGTAGGATGCTATAAGAAACAATTCAGTAAAGTATGACACAATTTATTGCACTAAACATGATTTATGAATCTGCTCATATATTCACTTTGCAACCTGTGTGTATGTAATAAGTAGTTTCATGCTATCAGTGTGCCCTTAAGTTGAAATCGGATCTTGTCATTGGTTTTTGTTAGTAATAATATCATACTTTGTTGCTATGTTTTATATAAATTGACTCTATTGTCCAGAAAATTTAGCAAGAATATACTGTAAATAAATAAGATTTATTTGAAATGTTTTATTATTTTATATTTTATGAAATAAATAAATAAATATTATTTTATCAAAGAAAAATAGAGATAAATATTATATTTATGCTATTAAACTAGCAACAATTAAATTCTATTGTATTCTTTAAATTACAACTAAACATTTAAATTATGTCGTATTCTTTAAATTACAATTATAATTTATATATGGTTGTGTTTTATCAAAGTATAACTTTCTTTACAATGAACCGATTTTAATTTAGCATACCAAGTTTATTGGATCTGATTTCACAAATAATATTCTTTTTTATAAAAGCCTAATATGATATTAATAGAAAACACGACACATGCCTTCCAAAAAACAAAAAGAAAAAGATGACATATATAAATTCTAATCTAATTACTTGGGTAAGTATTAAAATACAAATTTAAGAAATATATCATTGGTCTTCATTGCACTTAGCATGGGATACACAAAAGGGAACATAGAAGATGTTTGTCAAAGTTCATTTTTTATGGACTTATTGTAAATAGAGGGTGGTGCAAATTAAAAAAAAGAAAGATTTTAAAAACAAACCGATAATAATGTGTGGCCTAATGATTGTGTTATGGATTTGACAGAAATTATAAAAATGAGAGTAGTCCAACATTGAGCAAGAGATAAACTATTTTGCGTAAGGGGTTAGCAAAAAAGACACCTAAATTTTCCAATTAGATACCCTATTTGATTTTTAAGGTTTTTTTATTGATTGAATTTGCATAATTTTTTGAAAAAGTTAATTATAAATAGTTTATTATAGGTTGACTTTTAATAAAAGTGTTAATATGATGTCTAAGGGGTGTTAATTTAGCAACACCCTTCCGTAATAAGGATTATATGTTCTTTATAATATAACATGCTTTAGAAATAAACCATTTTCCCAAAAAAAAAAAAACAAAAACAAAAACAAAAAAAATGATAAACGAAAATTAACCACCCCACACATATTTTTAACGTAGATCAACAACATCTATTTTTGCCAAACCACTAATGCATTGTGGTATTTGGACTATAATATGTTTACGAAAAAATATTTTTTGCAAAAAAATAAAAAAAAAAAAGAAGACTTTTCACCGTAGTAACACCCCCTTAAAAGGAATTTGGCCTGCATATATAAGCGTTTGAGGATCGTAAGAACTAAAGAACTATTAATATTTTGTAACTTGGTTAATACTTAATGATTTTATATTTTTAAGGTTTGATCTCATAGACGCAAGGAAACTATTCATCGAAATGTATTAACCACCGTCCAAAAACTATTTGCACCCGTCGCTTAGTGTGGGTAAACGTCAAATATATATATATATATATATATATATATATATATATAATTCACTTCTGACCTTTAAAAAATAACTTATTTTTACAAAAATAAATATAATAGAATAAATTATTAGTAACTTGGAGTATCCTACTAGATTTTGTAAGAGACTTTCTAATAAGATGTTTTTGTTCACTTAGTTGAAAAATGGTTAGACCAAATGAAGCTGACCAGTACTATGCATCTATCTTTGAAAAGCATTTTTAGTAATTGATTCACCCTTCTTTTTATCATTACATCTCCCCTTGATTTGATTTTTTGTCATCTAAACTATTAGTTGCACAATCAATACATCAGTGACCAACATTCCCGGGCTTTCTAAATTAAAATAGGGAGGTGATAATTCCAAGGATTGTAATCGATACTTCCACGTATTTTAAAGCAAAATGACAATTGTGCCCCTTTGTAATTAATTAATCGTTAAACCTCATTCAGATTCTTTAAACATCCAACTATTCAATTCTTTTGCCCTCCTCCTCATCTTCCATAACCACGCTAACCACCTGCTATATCTTCTTTCTCGATATCTCCACCACCACCACCACCATCATCTCTCCTTCTTTCTCCGACACCAGCAACTTCACTGACACCCCTATCTCATTGCTTGATACCGTCACATTCATCCTCTGCTTCATATATAGCGGTCACCCAATCATCGGAACACCGTGTTTAATACTCAGTTCTAAACCTAAAGCCAACTCAGACCTGAATCTTTGGTTCGCATAACTTATTTCGCTTTGGCATACCCATCAGAAGCCGATTTAATCCGTTGGTGAGTGGTGCTATAGGAATTGGGATAAATGTGGGAATGTCGCTGAAGAATTTATTTCCTTCTTCACTTGCAAAATGAATTCCTTCTGGTTAATTATGCAGGGTGGTTTTCCTTTTAAGAGCAGATTAAGGTGAAAGTGATGACGGCGGGGGACGGGATTCTTGTGGAGTGTATTCCTGGAAACCTCGTTTCTTTTTTGGTATAATGGTTTTACTAAATTTACTAAAAATATGCTTGTGAATAATCAATTAAAATTTAAATAGAACCAGGGACATAATTGTCATTTTCTTTGAAAAATCAGTGGATGTATCAATAACATCCGTGGAATTATCAGCTCCCATTAAAATAACCTTATTCTTATTTAAAAACAATATATGAAATAAACAACATATCTTAAACATTTTTTGCGACAATTCAAATATGTATAAAACTTAAGACACAATCAAAAGTTCTTCTCCCTCTTATCATCAACAAAAGATCTTCTTTATCACTTTTCATGGTATCGTAAGACCTACAGAATCCAAATCCATAGTTAAATACTATTGCAATTGCATACATTATAACACAGATAAAGAAGTGAGAGAGAGAGAGAGAGAGAGAGAGAGAGAGAGAGAGAGAGAGAGGAATTACTTCCACATGTGAAAGGTCGAGGGACTCTGCGTCCACAACCTTCAATAAATTTAACAAGGCGATTGACATTGATGGTAGCAAGCAACCCAGGGGTGATCACAGGACATATGCACTCAACATGGCTAACCCGAGCTCGTTTGCAACAAGTTGATGATGGACGCCTGCCATACATCACACTTATGCAGGCATTGATGGCGAGCTTCCTCTCTTTTTTGCAATGGGCAGCACTTGGTGCTGCCCTCGTCATCCCCAAGATCATCATAAGAATCAAAACAACAACCAAACTTGTATAAATTTTCATTTCAAAAAGTTTTAAGTTTTGAATTTTCTTGTTTTCTAACTTTACACTATATGAGGGGTTTATATATAGAGTTGAGTGATAATGCGAACGACTGTGGACTTTGGAGTAGTGGGGGTCAACGACTTACGCGGTACTAATTTGATTAATTGATGATGATTTCGCTATTACCATTTTACCCTTGAACAATTTCTTTTCTATTTTTTATATCTATTTGATCTACTTATATTTTTATATTAATATAAAATTTCTGTTATATGCATATACTGTTACATACATATTTTTTATTTTTTATTTAAAAAAACCACAGTTTTGCGTACCAACTCTATTCTAATATTACTCTTTTGAATTATGATCCTGTAAATGTGATGAACATGTGATATAGATATATTTAGCTTAAGACTGCGAATCATGTTTGAAATTTATGATAGGTTAATTTTAAAGGCTTTGAAATTAAAATTGTTAAGATAGTGTTGGGTATAATCAAACACTATAACATAATGAAAAACTCTGTTAGTGTGCCTAGTGGGATGAAATGAATCATTTGTTGTGAAATGTAATTCATTCTCATGTGCCGTTTTTCATTCTACGAGAGATGTTTTTTTAAGGGAATGAAATTATGTATTATAATTAGCGGATGTATCTTTCGTATTTGTTTGTTGAAAAATAAGAAAAACATTCAAAAAGCCCATATATTATGGGTTCACCTATTGAAACATTTTTTTTTTAAGAAAAAGACAAAAATCTTATAATTGTTTACAGAAAAATACAAGAAACCAACATTAGCTTATATATTTTGAATTTTAGATAGTAATCTTAATTTTTTTAACCAACAATTTTCAAAGAGATTATATATTCTCAGTTTATTAATGATAAAATGGTTTTTATAGCAGAAGCATGAAGTACTATTCTATTATAATCTTATTAGATTCATTCTATTGACAGACAAAGTATATTATTTTATTGTATTCTTTTTGTTTGATTGATCTTGTTTTACTGTATTTTATATGTCACACATGGCTTTGTCTTAATGTAAGATTAAAACTTTGATCATAAAGTTACAAAAAAAAATTCAAAAAAAAATGATCAGAAAGGTATAAAAAACAACTATGTTTAGGTTAAAAACTTCAATAAAAAAGCTACAAAAATAATAATTTCCAAACAGATGATATCATCGGTTAGACACAAGGAATAGAATACGATTAATACTCATTATCAAGAAAAGTGAATACAATAAATTTACGGTATGATAATACCCTCGTATACAAAAAGAATACAATAATATTATAGTAAGACAATACACTTTTGAAAATAAAAGGAATATATTAATATAATACCATCAATAACATTATAATAAGATAAAAACTTTTTGTTAAAGAGAGACCATAACAAGATTATAATAAGACAATACTATTTGTTAAACCAGATAATACATTAATATAATACCATCAATAACATTATAATAAGATAAAAACTTTTTGTTAAAGAGAGACCATAACAAGATTATAATAAGACAATACTATTTGTTAAACCAGATAATACATTAATACTATAATAAGATAATACCATTTGTTATATAATGATGATTATCATAAGACAAACTCATATCAAACATAGATGATGTATTTAGATCACAATAAGATAATATCATACGTGAAAAATGAAAAAGACAATATTTTTAGATTACACTAAGATAATATTTTTACTATCAATTATATTAAAATAATATTCTCAGTCATTTACTATTCAAAAAAGTTATGGATTTATCGTTAATGAGTCTTTTATATACATATTAGTCTACAAGATATCAACTAAAACTAAAATCTCCTATCTATAAAGAAGTAAATTTTTTTGTGATTTTCTATATAAAGTAGTAAATTTTTTTGTGATTTTCTTTAAACAACTGTCAAAAAAAAAATATCCTTAATGTATTTTTTTTCACTAATATATAACTCTTACAAGTACATTACCATATTAAGGTGTTTTGTTTATTAAAAGAAATATTTTATGTAAATTGAGTCTAAAGTTGTTTTCAGTTGACTGATTAGGTCGATCAAAACATTTCGTCAGTAGTATTTATTACTAATTAATATTGATCAACGCTTGACCTACTTCGATTTGGCCTTTAAGCAAGGATTAATTAGCAGTTAGTGGAAATTATCACTCCACCCGATGCGTTGACACTAATAAATAATCAGGTGTTCATATTTTAGTTTAATTGGTCGAGGGAGGAGTTGAATCAGTCTTCTACTACTTCTCCATGTACGGAGTAATAGTGTAACGTAAGAGTAGGCCAATTCGTGTCCACACCTAGAAAGAGCAAAAGCCTCATCATTGCTTCATAAGTTGTACATTCGGCATAACTACTTGTACCAACTACTTACTTAATTCTAGGCTTAACTTTGATTAGGAAGACAGTCTTCTAATTTTGTTGTTTTTATCATGATTTTAGGAAAGTTATTAAAGCATTTTTTCGTATTATTCTTATAAGACAACAATTATAATAATTAGAACTTGGAAGGTACAATATAAATGAATCGAAGAGCTTGACTTTAGCTTTCAGGTTGAAGCAAAATTTAAGGTTGTTTTTGGCATATAAGCTAACTTGAATTTTACAAGGGAATTGCTATATTCTGCATGATGAGACTATGAGAATAGTTTACAGACCATGAGAGTAGTTTACAGATTAATTTTTCAATAAGCTAAAAACTGGTTAGTTAAACATGTAGAGTTGGAGGCTTGGAGCAATAGGTGATCCACAAATAATTAATATCTATTTTTTGAACTTTAGAAAAACTCAATATGTTTAATATAATTGAAGGATTATGCAACCAAAAAAGATGAAAGACCATTATTTAAAGATAACGAGTTCGTGGGCGCCCTACCACGGGTCCCCATTTTTATGAGGATGGGAAGAGGGTTCGCCCTATGAGCGATATTCTAAAGCACATAAGTATGTCATACACCAACTCTTAACTAAAATTGTTACGCATGTTTTCCCAATGAACTTGATTGCAAGTGGTTAGTTTTAAGATGAAGTTGTGGGTTTTGGAACTGATGCGTGACATGACTTTGAAGGTTCGTCGCGCATCTAGCGTGTGTCCAGTGCAACATACCTAAGAGATGGCACGACGTGCCGTAGTTGGCAACTAAAACCCTAATTTCTTGGACTCATTGTAGTGTAAAGAAGCGAGTATTGATCTTCCAATTTGCGTCATGTATAGATTTGTTAGTGTTTTGGATTTCATTAGAGTTAGGGTTTGGTATTTTGCATGTTTTAGACCTGTATCCGGATAAAATTGAAAATTTTATCCATTAAAGCCCTCATTTGATTCCGATTTGAGAATTATAGCCTTTGACTAGAAGGTTTAAGAGCTTAACAGAAAGGCTGTTAACTGAAGAACGTGGTGTGCCTACTTATGGTCGCAAAGCACCTCTCGATGCCTTTCGCGACACATTATGTGAAGATCGAGGCGCGCCTAGCCGTTAACATGACTGTTAACTTTGACTGTTGACTATTAACTTTTTAACCGGTTTGACTTTTAGTCAAACTTTGATGTATTTGAGTGCTAGACTGAGGAATTGGTTTCGGCTTGGTGTTTGGTGGTTTATGCTAGTAGTTTCGTTACAGAGGTTGTTGTTGAGTTTCTACTGCTAGATTCAGATGAGTTTTCTCACTATACATCGTATGACAATAGATATCCTTGTATGATATGATGTAGGTACTATTAGAGTATGATTATACAAGTCGACTAGATTAGTCTTTTATATGTTTGTTGTTTGTTTAATTGTATGGTGCTTGTATGTATCATGTTTGAGGGGTTGATGACGGAACGATGATAGGCTGGGAGTCTAGATACCCATAGTCGTTGACGAAACGATGATACGTTGTGATTCAACTTTTTGTTATGTTTGGAGGCAGGGCCGGTCCATTAGTTTTTCATGCCCAGGGCAAGATTAATTAAAAATGCCCCTATATGTGTACATTATAATTCAAGAAACACATACTACATAATATTATTAAACATAGTGCAATACATTATTTATTTATTATTTTCTTATCAATAACAACTACAACTATGTTTTCTTGAAAACATTAAACAATTTCATTGTTCTGGATAATGTAATTCAAGATTTCTATTTTGCTAAATTGCTAACCATTAATTTCATCATATCCAATCTCATTACTCATTAGAATTGGAACTTCCATAAGGTCTGATACATCAACATAACCTGCAATTGAACACAACAAAGAACATTGTTAATACAAAATCTATAAAAATAAGTGCTACCATAAGTAACATATCTCATATGCTAATTACACCATAACAACTAGTCTAGCAATACTCAAATCTCCTAAATCAATATTCATTATCTCTGTTCAATCCAATTTTCCTTTTCTGGTGTGTAATTAGCTGTTTATACTTCTTTTTTCCAAAATCATAGAAACCTTGAACAATTTGAAGCAACTACTCTTAAAATCAAGACAAATACTAATATTGAAAGAACACAAATTTAAACGGTGATATATTACCCAAAAAGGTGATGTACCTGCATCATGGGGTGACCAACTTTTTTTATGATGTGTTTAAAATGCATGTTACAACTTGCCACACAGCCATATCACAATTTCCATCTACAATGATATGTAGCTTTCCATCAAATGTTGAGGAGTATACTTGAAAAAGAAATAGTTTTATCAAAAAGTTGAACGATGAACACAACTCAAAAAATAACTAAAAATTAAAATAGAAATTGTATTGAAGCTAGTCTAACACAAAATCAATAATCCAGAAAAAAAGCAATATTACATCAACAACAAATAGAGTACAAAAGCAACAATTGTGAATCAATATTTAACATCGGTATTTACAAATATGTAAATTTCCTCCAAACCTGAACTTTGAAATACCCCAATGCCTGAATAGTCATCATCCTTGAGTTATCAGAGATACAAATAATTTAATCTCAAATTGGAAACCAACTATGGGGTATTTACAATTTCACGAAGCTAATCAGTAAACAAAATCAGAAATCATGAAGCCATATCTGAATCAGAATTTACAAAGACTCAAAAAATTAAGTATTTAGAACCGGAAATGGGAAACCAAAGTCAGATAAACTGATTTCTTTTACAAGTGTTGGCTTACTGCACCACATTCGAGAATTCAATGTTTCAAAGCGAATGGAAGAATCTGACTGTGTGAGTGTCCGTTTTCTCATTTTCTAAATTGGTCGTGAAGTCTCCTCGTCTTCTGAAAATTTTGCCGCCTTCAAGATGCATGTGCGCACCTGTTGCGATGCCCTTATCCTTTATGGTTTGATGTGATACTGTTGGTGGACTTGGACCTTTATTTGTATTAAAACTTGGGCCAAATGATTATTAGACTTATTAGAGGTGGACTAAAACTGATGCCCCCGTTAAGTTGATGCCCTAGGCAGTGGCCCAGCTCGCCCTGCCCTTGGGCCGACCCTGTTTGGAGGGTTAATGACGGAATGACGATAAGCCTCGAGTCTGGATACCCATCGTCGTTGACACAACGACGATAGGTTGCGAGTCAACTGTTAATGGTGAAACGACGACAGGTTGCGAGCCATTTGTTTGTATGCATTGTATGTGTATTGTTGTATGTCATGTCTTGGAGAACTAAACTTTATGTTTACCCGTAGTTTACAAATGTTTTTTAGGTTGTTCTAGTGATCGAGGCAAGGGCGCGACGTGATTGTACACTCGTATCGATATGTTTTTATGATTTAGACTTCCTCTAACAATGTTATTATTATCTTTTGGAAACTATGTTTGACAAAGTTGAAAAAATGAGTTTTTATATTACTTTTGAAGCAAAGTTTGATATTATAGTTTATTTTGAAAATAAAAAACTTGGTTGCAAATTTAAAACGTACTCTAATATTAAACTTCCCATATAAAAATGCTAGTGACTTATCCAACTGGCCACATGTAGTTGGTTTCATGATTAATCCACCAAAATAGAAGATGGTATATCATAAGATATCTATTCTTTATGAAAAAAAAAATACAAAATGGTTATTTATTTTGCAAAAATGATTTATGATTTTTTCTAAATTTCATCAAATTATTTTTGGAAGTCCGGTGAGGACTTGTTATTTTGTAAAATTGCCTATTTTTTACGAAATTATATATTTTGTTTTCAAATTGGTCATATTTTGCTAAAACGCATTTTTAGAGTAATATATCATAAAGTAGTTTCACAAAGTTCAAGATATTTCGAAAAATAAATAACGAGTAATCATTTTATAATATTTTCCATAAATATTTAATGACATTTTTTTTAGACCAAGTGTATATATATATATATATATATATATATATATATATATATATATATATATATATATATATATATATATATATATATATATATATATATATATATATACACTTGGTCTAAAAAAAATGTCATTAAATATTTATGGAAAATATTATAAAATGATTACTCGTTATTTATTATAAAATATATATATATATATTATGGAAAACTGCAATAAAGTCCCTACATATTGACTTCATAATCGATTTAGTCCTTATATTTTTTTTATGCAATTAAGTTACAAATACCGGTAATCGTATTCAATTTAACCATTTGACCCGGTCAACAGGTCATCCAACTTTCAAAAATTATATTTTTTACCCAGATTTCAAAATTTATTATAAATTTGGTCCAAAATTTACACTTTTGACCCAAATTTTAAATTTTGTTACAAATTTGGTCCAAACTTTACCATTTTTGCCCAAATTTTAGAATTTTATTATGAATTCATCCTAATTTTAGTTTTTTTACAACTTTTTTTCTCAAAAAATTGTTTCTAATATGTTTTTCCTTTATAAAATCATACTTATACAAAAAAAAAACGTATTTTCACATAAAAATCTTATATTTTCTATATAAAAACTTTTTTTAAAAAGGTTTTTGTATATGAAATATCTAGTTATAAAAATATGTATTTATTAAGTATATAAATATCTACAAATCCATTTTTATAAAAAAATGTATACAAAAACGTATTTTACAAAAAAATTGTCTACAAACGTGTATCACCTTTATATATATATATATATATATATATATATATATATATATATATATATATATATATATATATATATATATGCACACAAATAGGTGTGTATCTATATTTTATTTATAAAATCATGTTTGTTTATATTTTTTGTTTAAAACGTGTTTGAATAATTTTTTATATAATACGTGTTTGTGTACATTTTATAAAATCGTGTTTGTATACATTTTATAAAAACGTGTTTGAATAATTTTTTATATAATACATGTTTGTATATATTTTATAAAATCTTGTTTGTATACATTTTATAAAATGTATACAAACACGTACTATATAAAAAATTATTCAAACACGTTTTTATAAAAAAAAATGTAAACAAACACGATTTTATAAAAAAATATAGATAAAATAGGTGTTTGTATATATTTTTTTTGTAAAATATGTTTTTGTATACATTTTTTTATAAAAACGGATTTATATATATTTATATACTTAATAAATACCTATTTTTATAACTAGATATTTCATATACTAAAAACTTTTTAAAAAAAATTTTTATATAGAAAATATAATATTTTTATGTGAAAATACGTTTTTTTTGTATAAATATGATTTTATAAAGAAAAAACATATTTGAAACAATTCTTTGAGAAAAAAAGTTGTAAAAAAAACTAAAGTTAGGATGAATTCATAATAAAATTCTAAAATTTGGGCAAAAAGGGTAAAGTTTGGACCAAATTTGTAACAAAATTTAAAATCTGGGCCAAAAGTGTAAAATTTGGACCAAATTTGTAATAAATTGTGAAATTGGGCCAAAAATGTAATTTTTGAAAGTTGGATGACCTGTTGACCGGGTCAAAGGGTTAAATTGAATACGATTACCGGTATTTGTGACTTAATTGAATAAAAAAATATAGAGACTAAATCGATTATGATGCCAATATGTAGGGACTTTATTGCAGTTTTCCTAATATATAACTTAAAAACGAAGCTAGCTAGAGGCTAGCAAAGAATACAAAATTAAAGCAACAATGGATTACGCAACCACGTATTCCAATTATTGGAAGCCTTCTTGTTCCTATAGGTGAACCAACGAAAAGATAAATCTAAAATATTATCAAACAAAAACTGTTTTTTGCACTTAGAATGGCAAAAAATAACCGCGTCCCTATAGGACCATATAACCCAAAGCACCGTCAAGCACACCGCCTCCAGGACCAGCCGATCCCTACTAGCCACCTGTGAAGTATCAATCCTATTAATCAACTGATATTGATCCACAAAAAGTGGAATCGCCAAATCCAACCACAAATCGACTCTACTCCAAATTTGACAAGCCAAGTCGCAATGAAAGAATAAATGAGCCACATCCTCTTGAGCATTTTGACAAACAGGGCAGAGAATAGAATCCAACTCTACACCTCTTTCCACCAGAAGCGTTCTAAGAGGTAATCTCTACAGTAAAAGGCGCCAAAAAATATATATTAACTTTTAAAGGCACATAAGAATTCCATCTAGTACCAATTCCTTCCACAGGAAGGGTAGCTTCTTCAATCTGTCTCCTGGCCGACTTAACCGAGAAACACCCACTGGGATCAAGATCCCAAGACCACTTATCCGGGGTAGCAGACAACACCACCGAGGACAAAATAGACAAAAGATTATCTAATTACGGAGATTCAGCCCCACCTCTAATTGGCCTACGCCAGGAGAAACTCCAACCCGTAGAATCCCAAAAATCACAAACTTTACCATATTTGAGAAGAGAGAGAGAGAGAGGGCATACAATCTGTGAAACTCAAATTTGAACACGACTCCACCACACCAAGCATCCTCTTAGAATCTCGCAATAGACCCATCACCTAGGACAATAGCACTTTTATCAACCACATCTCTATCATGAAGTTGATTAATAGAGGCCACAATTTTCTCCCATACTCCACCTCCATAGGGCCGAGACCCACCTAACAAGGCCCCCGAATCTCCATACAACCCCTTAATAACTTTCACCCATACAGAACCTGTTTCATTAAAAAACCGCCACTTCAACTTGTACCAAAGAGCAAGATTGAAAGCATCCAAGCTACCAATATCAAAGCCACCTTTATCTGTAGAATTTTAGACCACGTCCCATTTCACCCAATGAATACGCCTATGACCTTCTTCCATCCCCCCCCCCCCCCCCAAAAAAAATTTAGCTCTACAAGATTCCAACAAATGACAAACAGTAGCAAGTAATCTAAACAAAGAGAAGAAATAGATACCAAGGCTTCCGAAAACGGATTTAGTCAAAGTGAACAGACCACCAAAAGAAAGAAGTATAACTTTCCGATTAGACAACCTCTTACGAAAACGATCAACAAGCGCATCCCAACTACGCACTCGTGTCATAGACCCACCCACCGGAATCCCAAGATAAAAAAGGGAAAGAAGCCGCAACACAACCCGTGAAAGAAGCTAGGGAAACAACTTCCGAATCAGCCACTCCAAACCCCATTAGGCTAGATTTAAAGAGATTAATCTTTAAACCTGACACCATAAAGAAACACCTGAGGATAATAATAAGATTCCTAACATTTCTCTCATCCCAATCACCCATAAACAAAGCATCATCCGCGTAAAAAAGATAGGACAAAAACAAATTGGAATTCCCCACTCTCACCCCCCCCCCCCCCCCCGCGGAAAAATCCCTGAAGCAACAACATCTTCCATAGCAACATGCAAGACTTCCATAGCAATAATAAATATGAAAGGAGAGATAGGGTCTCCTTGCCTTAAACCTCTAAATAACTGGAATTCATCAGTAGGGCTTCCATTAAGTAAGACAGAGGATTTCGAGTTTTTAAATAACCCTCTATTCCACAAACGTCACCTGATCCCAAAGCCCATAAACTGCATAATCTGGTCCAAATAATCCCAGCTAACCGAATCATAAGCCTTCTCAAAATCAACTTTGAAAATGAGAAACTTCTTCTTTATCTTCTTATACCAAGAGATCAATTCACTCACCATAAGCGGGCCATCAAGGATCTGACGTACCTTAAGAAAAGCAGATTGCTCCACACCGATAACACCAGGAAGAACAGAAGCCAATCTTTTAGCTAATAACTTAGCAATAACTTTAAATTGCATCCCGATAAGGCTAATAGGCCGAAAATCCTTAACCAGTAAGGGATTATCAACCTTCGGAATGAGAGTAATAATAGAAGAGTTACACCCCATAGGAATAAGAGGTTTGAAATAAAATTCTTGAACAAAGCCAATGACATCAGACCCTAACACATCCCAAAAATGTCTAAGGAATTTGAATGAAAACCCATCCGGACCCGGAGCACGGTCCCCAGCACAATCCCACACAACTTCTTTAATTTCCTCAGGAGAGAAAGGTTCTTCTAAAAACGAAACCGCATCAACCCCGAGAGAAGAAAACCGACTACTTCTATTAGACATCTGAATGTTATGAAAGCGTTCGAATTTAGAATTATAATAATAAAAAAAATTAACAGAAACTGGATCCGACACCCATTCTCTACCAACCGAAACCCCAAGAACCAACAATTGCCTTCTTTTATTTTTTAACATACCATGAAAGAAAGTAGAATTCTCATCCCCTTTAACCGACCATTGTACTTTAGCCTTTTAAGCCAAATCAGTAGCATCAACCTTTTGCAAACTCCCAAGCTCCCTAATAATACTCTACCTTTCATTAACCAAATCAGTCGAAGAAAGCCCACCATCAATAGAACTATCAATATCAGCCAGCCGAGACTCCAGCTACTCCTTTTTTGCTTCACGAACCTCCTTAGTCCTAAAGTGCCAATCCTAGATCTTATTCTTAAGGAACTTGAGTTTATTTTTAAACAAAACAAACTTGCTCTGGTGTTGCTGAATAACAAACTCAGTAGCACACCCACGAACCAAATCATCAAAGTCATCCATGCACAACCAAGAATTAAAGAATATAAAAGAAGTAGGACCATAATCAACCTTCAAATCATGAAGCAAAATAGGACAATGATCAGATAACTTCTTATCTAAAGCTGCCACCTGCAAACCTTGAAACCTATCAACCACTGCTTTAGAAACCAAGAACCGATTTAATTTACTAAGTTTGACCGCCAAAGAGTCAACCTTCGTAAATTTCTGCCCAGTCATTGGAACATCCACCGCACCTATGTCATCAATAAACTCATTAGATTTTTCTACAGAAGTATTATAGAAAACCGAGCCAAACCTCTCATCTGCACTTCTAACAACATTAAAATCACCAAAGATAATGAAGTTACCCCTATGTCGCCAAAAGAACAAAGAAACTGTTGGATTAGGTGTCTAAGCCCATAACTATAATTGGTATGTACTTGAATTGATAGCAACACAGTCCTTTTGGGTTGCCCTCAACCTAGCAACTGGACAAGGAAATTATGAAAGGAGAGATATTAATTTATAAGATTAATAAATTAATATAAATGATTTATTAATATGTTAAAAGATTAATATATTAATTAGAAATCATTATGTTTAATTAATAGTTAGCCAGAAATTAATCAGAATTAATTTTGGGGTTAAAAGTATTAATTATAAAGTGCAGGGACTAGTTTGTAATTATCAGATAGTTGAGTGGAAGGCTCCAGAACCTCCTTGGAAGGAGGTGGACGAAATCTATAGGGGAAACCCTAAGGATTCCGTCCAAGGGGGCTTTGGATAAGGCCCTTGGGTTTGCTTAGGCCCTAAGCAAAGGAGCATTAGGGTTTTCCCAAAACCCTAGATCCCTCAGCTATATAAGGAGCCTCCCAGCTCTCAAAATCGGTCACCACTTCTGGGAAGAAACCCTAGGCTGAAATTGCATACTCTCTCTACCCTCTCTCCTCCAAGTTTCCTTCTTGCTAGTTCTTGGGTGTGATTCCATTAGAGGCATTACACTTGTGGTGCTAAGCTTCCAAGAAGATCAAGATCAAGATCAAGGGAATTATCAATTGTTTGCTATAAAAATTGAAAGGTATGTAACTCCTAAACCCTAATTTACTATTTTCGAAAATAGCCTCCTCCTCTAGGGTTCTTGTTTTGCAATTCAAAGTTGTATGTTCAATAGTTAAAACATAGATCCAAAGTAGGTTGCATGTGAACTTATGAATTGTTTTCTGGTTTATTTGTTTTACCTAAAACCCATCAGTGGTATCAGAGCCATTGTTTGTTTTAAATTGAATTGCTATAATTGTTGAATTACAAATTAGGGTTTATAGCTATTAAACCCTAAAGGCCAAATTTTCGAAATTAGGGTTTTGGATAAAAGGGTTTTCGAAAACCCTAGCCTCCAAAGAACCCTAATCAAAATTAGGGTTAGGGTTTTGAAAAACCCTAGCCTCCTCCCTTAAGAATTTCGAAATATGCCTAGTTGTTTTAGGGTTTCTTGTTTTGGATAATTGTTACTTGATTAGATTAATTGGATAATTATCCTTACCCTATTTTTCGAAATTTAGAGGGATAATGATTAGGATTAAATTAATTGATTAATTTGATTTGATAATCCTTACAAGATTTAATAAATTGATTAAAAGTTAATTAATAGATAAATATAATTCTAGTTAATTGGTTTATTTAAATTTAAATTTAATAGTTTGAATTTCGAAATTTATATAAACCTTGAAGTTTTAAAAAGTTTTAAAACACACCTTATATATGTATTATGATTAAATGTTTAATATTATATATGTATAAGAATATGGTCAGTCAAATCGCTAGTATGCCTCATTCACGAAGCTAGTCTATAAGGGGGGTATAAGGAAACTGCCTATAAAATGGTAGTTGAATGGGTGTCCACTCTCACCCACCGCTTCCTTGATTAGTGGAGGGTCGTTAGCAGAACGGATTTGATAGGACAACTACTTCTCATTAAAAGTATAATGCTATTAAAGAAAGTACTAGAACATTATTTTACAAAATCCCAACTCTAGTTACTTTAGGAAAAATGTGAAAAGTATGTTAATCCATGAAATTGCACATTGTGCTTTATTGGTCGTTAGTGGAGCGTGTGTGGTTAACCAGCACACTAAAAGGCACTAATAAAGAGTAGTAATGGGTATCTCATAATTATCATTTTGATGGAGCGTGTGTGGCTTACCAGCACATCCATAGTTAATGCTAAAGACAATGAGGTTACCAAGCACATTTGCATGGTTATTCACATCTTGTTTGTGATCCTCGGCATCCCAGTCACAAATAGAAGAGCATAATCTGAGATTAAAACATGCCATTGAATAGTTTCAATGTATCTCAAAGGAATTAGGAATTTCACTTCGTTTGTTTCGTCTAATGGTGGAATTGGTGAATCGTCATTCACCTACCTTTATGAAATTTACTCTTGGATCTTGGCATCCCATTTCTAAGTTGTGAATCTTCATAGTTGGATCCTATCCTTGATATCATATCTTTGGGTTATTTTATTAAGGTATCTTGAAATCTAACTAAAACTTTCTTTCTTTTCAGATGTCTACTCCTGGAAACACTTCTGCTTCGTCCTCCTCCAACCAAAACTTCTCTTTGCTCAATATCTGCTCCAAAGTCGTTATGGATGGCTCAAACTATAACGATTGGATGCGCAACATCAAGATGGCGCTTCGTTTTGAGAACAAAGAATATGTTCTTGAAAAGGAGCTCAAAGAGCTTGATGAGTCTGAAGCTACTCCTGAAGATCTTGCTGCCTACAAGAAACATTACGATGATGCTACCAAAGTGGCGTGCATCATGGTAGCAACCATGTCCCCAGAACTGCAAAGGTACTATGAGGACTACTGGCCTTTCGAGATGAACAAGGACCTTATGGAAAAGTACCATAAGCGAGCTCGTCAAGAAAAGTTTGAAGTAGTCAAGTCACTCATGGCTTGCAAGATGAAAGAAGGGGAGTCGCTTGTGTCACATGTGCAAAGAATGCAACGCTACATAGAGCGTTTGGTCAAGCTCAACATTCACTTTGATGAGGAATTGGCCATTGACATGGTCTTGAACTCACTACCTGATTGTTATGGTCAGTTTATTCTAACTTACCATTTGAACAACACTGAGCAGACTCTAGCCCAATTGCACAACTTGTTGCAGACAGCTGAAGCAGGGATGAAGGGTAAAAGTATACCCTCCACACCTGCAAGTGCCCCTGTCTTGGCTATTGGACAGGGAAAGGGGAAAAAGAGGAAAGGTCCTCCCAAGCAAAACTGGAAGAGCAAGGCTCAAACTGGGTCATCTAGTAATGGCCCAAAGGCTAAGCCCAATGCTACCACTCCCCATGTTTCTAATCCAAAAGAGGCCATTTGCTTTTATTGCAATCAAAAGGGGCATTGGAAGAGATCTTGCCCTCAATATCTGCAAGATATTAAGGATGGCAAAGTGAAGCCATCTTCGGCAGGTATTTACACTATTTCTGCTAATAACTCATTATCTTCTCGTTCATGGGTCCTTGATACATGATGTGGTTTTCATATCTGTTCTGATATGCAGGGGCTAAAGGAAAGTGAGGAGATAGAGCGAGGAAGGATAAACTTGATCATGGGAAACAGAAAGTCTTCACCGGTAACCAAGATCAGAGTTTATCAGCTTTTGCTTAGTAATGATGTTAGATTAGATTTGATAAAATGTTGCTATTCGTCTGAGATGACGAGAAGCATTATTTCATTTCATGCATTGTTTAGACAAGGTTTTAAATATTCTTTTAATGATTTGAATGGTTCAATTTCTGTTTATAAGAATGGTGTTTTTATGTTTGATGCTTTACCTTGTGATGGTGTGTATGAAACAGTGACTTGTGTTGATAGCTTAGGAAATAGTGTACTTAATATTGACTTGTCTAATAGTGTAGACAAGGCATGCTTGTGGCATTGTCGTCTTGGACACATTAACAAGAAACGCATAGCCCAACTCCAAAAGGATGGAGTGTTGGAATCATTTGACCTAAAATCAGATGATATGTGTGAATCTTGTCTTTTGGGAAAGATGACAAAATCACCATTCACAGGGTCTTGTGAAAGAGGTGAAGGTCTGTTGGATCTCATACACACATATGTGGTGGGCCCTTCAGATCAACTACAAGAGATGCTAATCGATTCTATGTGACTTTCACTGACGATTATAGCAGATATGGTTATATCTACTTAATCAAGCATAAGTCAGAAACCTTTGAAAAGTTCAAAGAGTTTAAGCATGAGGTCGAAAATCAATTGGGCAGGAAGATAAAGATACTTAGATCCGATAGAGGCGGGGAGTATCTTAGTATCGAATTTAACGACTATCTGAAAGAATGTGGGATAGTCTCACAATTGACTCCTCCTAGGACACCACAATTAAATGGTGTAGCTGAGAGGCGTAATCGGACCTTGTTAGACATGGTTCGTTCTATGATGAGTCGTGCTTCGCTTCCTATTCACTTCTGGGGGTATGCCTTAGAGACAGCCACCCACATCCTCAATCTTGTCCCTACAAAGAAGGTTGCCAAAACACCTCACGAAATGTGGACAGGGAAAGTTCCCTCGTTGGCACATATTAAAGTCTGGGGTTGTGAAGCTTTCGTAAGACGAGAGACTCACGACAAGCTAGCAGCTAGAAGTGAGAAATGTGTTTTCATTGGTTACCCAAAGCAGTCTTTTGGATATTTGTTCTACAGACCTAGTGAAAACGTGGTCTTTGTAGCACGAAGAGGAGTCTTTCTGGAGAGAGAGCTCATATTCAAAGAGGATAGTGGGAGCACCATTGACCTTGAAGAAATTCGAGAGTCAGCCAATGAAGGAACCTTAGATGACACTAGCACTCAACCAGAGGAAACAGTTCCTGTTGAACCAGTTGATAACTCATTACCTCTTCGAAGGTCCACTAGGGTGAGTGTGCCACCTGAGTTATATGGTTTTCATATTACCTCAGAAGGTGACACATTCATAAGTGATAGGACACTGGTAAATTTAGATGAACCAGTCACTTATAAGGAAGCAATGGCAGGCCCAGAGGCTTCCAAGTGGAAAGAGGCAATGGACAGCGAGATTAAGTCCATGTATGACAACCAAGTTTGGAATTTGGTTGATAGTGCACCAGGTCGTAAGACAGTTGGGTGCAAATGGATCTTCAAGAAGAAGACAGACATGGATGGGAATGTGCATACATTCTAGGCTCGACTGGTTGCAAAAGGTTTCACTCAAACCCCAGGGGTTGACTATGATGAGACCTTTTCGCCAGTAGCTAAGATTAAATCTATTAGGATATTGCTCGCCATAGCTGCCTTTCATGACTATGAAATCTGGCAGATGGATGTCAAGACTGCTTTCCTTAACGGGAAGTTGGCTGAGGATGTTTACATGAATCAGCCAGAGGGTTTTGTTGATGCAAAGTTTCCCAATAGGGTGTGCAAGCTTGAGAAATCCATTTATGGATTGAAACAAGCATCTCGCAGCTGGAATCTTTGCTTCCATGAGAAAGTCAAAGAGTTTGGTTTCTCTAGAAGTGAAGATGAGTTTTGTGTGTATATCAAGGCTAGTGGGAGTATAGTAACTTTTCTGGTGTTATATGTCGATGACATATTACTCATTGGTAACGACGTTCCAACCTTGAAAGAAGTTAAGTCTTGGCTTGGAAAGTGTTTTGCCATGAAAGACCTTGGAGAAGCTGCCTATATTCTTGGGGTTAGAATATTGAGAGATAGAAAGAAGAGACTAATTGGACTTAGTCAGAGCACATACTTGGATAAGGTACTAAAGAGGTTTAGTATGGAAAATTCCAAGAAGGGAGAGCTACCTATCCAGAGCAATACCAAATTGAGTAAGACTCAATGCCCGAGTACAGATGAGGAAATAGATGACATGAGTCGTGTACCTTATGCTTCCGCTGTCGGATCGATGATGTACGCTATGACATGTACTCGCCCTGATGTGACATTTGCTTTGAGCATGGTCAGTCGTTATCAGGGAAACCCAGGTAGAGCTCATTGGATAGCGGTTAAGAATATACTCAAGTATTTGCAAAGGACAAAGGACTGGATCCTTGTGCTTGGTGGCAATGATACTTTGAGAGTAGATGGTTATAGTGACGCCAGCTTTCAGACGGATAGAGATAACTTCCGTTCTCAGTCAGGCTGGGTATTTTTACTAAATGGAGGAGCAGTTACTTGGAAGAGTTCCAAGCAAGATACGGTGGCTGATTCTACTTGTGAATCAGAGTACATAGCAGCGAGTGAAGCGTCGAAATAAGCAGCTTGGTTGAGGAACTTCATCGGAGATCTCGCAGTTGTTCCAACCATCCAGGAGCCTATGGAACTGTTCTGCGATAATGAAGGAGCGGTTGCCTTGACAAAGGAACCGAGAGATCATGGTAAAACCAGACATATCGACAGAAAGTACCATTTCATCAAATATAGAGTATAAGAAGGCCATCTTATAGTAAAGAGGGTGTCATCTGAAGATAACCCAGCAGATCCCCTCACAAAGGGTCTGAGTAGGGCTAAGCATATTCAGCATGCTCGGAGCATAGGACTGAAAGATGATATTACTTTTAGTAGTTAGATTAGTTTTGTTCTGAAACTTGTAACAAAGTAAATGTAATTGACTTTTGGTGATTAAATAATAAAGTATTATTTATAAGTTTGGTTACTGCCTTTTGTCGATTGGTTGTTATTGTGTTTCATATTTTGCATGTTTTACTTCCCGAATAATTTAATTATTCAAACTCCAAAGTCGCTCATACTTTTGGAAGTAAGTAGTGAATTAAGACTGTCATGAACTAGATTGTAGATTGTCTGAGGATAGACATGGCAATAGAATTGTTGCAATGTTCATGAGTACTCATAAATTGAGATTTGAGTATTGGATAAACCCTTGCTCAGAGTATCACTTCATGGAATTCATCACGAGTAATACTGAGACGATAATATCTTATAATCTTGAAACGAAGATATATGAGTTGTAATTTACAAAGTCGGTTATACATTGGTGATACGAAAACGCATCAGTAACTTGGTGTTATAAAACGTATTGTCATGTATAATTTGATGAGTAAAAGATACAAGCATATGTGTCAACGTTTATTCGTTCCTTTTGCCCTAACCAGAAAAGCGATATCTGTGGGCCCCTCGATGATTTGGTGTTGACTTATGTGCTAGGCCCAGCCAGTACTAAATTGATGTGTTAAATTAGAAGTCCTACATCATCACAAATCAGAAATCGGGAAACATAGATTCTGGACAAAGAGATTGATTACATTCTATGTCTTATGTCTAGGGATATCTAGCAGAACGAAGGACTATATGATCACTTATCTTAGGACACGTAACTGACTGGGTCAGAGTTCGACAGCAACTTTTGGAAGCTACAATTTGCTGGTCAAATTTAGAAGGCATACTAGCAATTATAGTTACAGACTTATCCAAGTGGGAGACTGTTGGATTAGGTGTCTAAGCCCATAACTATAATTGGTATGTACTTGAATTGATAGCAGCACAGTCCTTTTGGGTTGCCCTCAACCTAGCAACTGGACAAGGAAATTATGAAAGGAGAGATATTAATTTATAAGATTAATAAATTAATATAAATGATTTATTAATATGTTAAAAGATTAATATATTAATTAGAAATCATTATGTTTAATTAATAGTTAGCCAGAAATTAATCAGAATTAATTTTGGGGTTAAAAGTATTAATTATAAAGTGCAGGGACTAGTTTGCAATTATCAGATAGTTGAGTGGAAGGCTCCAGAACCTCCTTGGAAGGAGGTGGACGAAATCTATAGGGGAAACCCTAAGGATTTCGTCCAAGGGGGCTTTGGATAAGGCCCTTGGGTTTGCTTAGGCCCTAAGCAAAGGAGCATTAGGGTTTTCCCAAAACCCTAGATCCCTCAGCTATATAAGGAGCCTCCCAGCTCTCAAAATCGGTCACCACTTCTGGGAAGAAACCCTAGGCCGAAATTACATACTCTCTCTACCCTCTCTTCTCCAAGTTTCCTTCTTGCTAGTTCTTGGGTGTGATTCCATTAGAGGCATTACACTTGTGGTGCTAAGCTTCCAAGAAGATCAAGATCAAGATCAAGGGAATTATCAATTGTTTGCTATAACAATTGAAAGGTATGTAACTCCTAAACCCTAATTTACTATTTTCGAAAATAGCCTCCTCCTCTAGGGTTCTTGTTTTGCAATTCAAAGTTGTATGTTCAATAGTTAAAACATAGATCCAAAGTAGGTTGCATGTGAACTTAGGAATTGTTTTCTGGTTTATTTGTTTTACCTAAAACCCATCAGAAACGTAATCCCACAATTGTTGCTTCCCCACCATATCCTGGGGCGCATACACATTCACCATAAAGCACTCCAAATTATAAGGAATCCACACCCTCCCAACAATAATAAGATTAGAAGTACAAACGACGCTAGTTTTACTAAAAACATTCGGGTCCCAAATAGAAAGGAGCCCACCTGATCTCCCACGAGCGCTACTAAAAGCAAAATCAAAATTAACATTCCCCCACATACTCCTTAACTTAAATAAATCCAATTGAGTCATCCGAGTTTCTTGAAGACCCAGAAAAGACACCCCATACTTAACACAAATGGATCTAACCTAGTTTATTTTGTCACGTAACCGGGTACCACAAATATTCAATGAAAGACAGTTCATTGATCCAATTGAATAACACCAATACCAGCCAGAATCTGCCTAACTTTCTCTTTATTACCATTCATGTCATACCCAAGAAGACCCCCATTTCGACAAATTGTTTCATAATATCATAAATATCTTCAACATTATCTAGAACTCTTTTTTTCAATAATCTAGACGAACCATGAGAACCTGAAGACGAATTCTTGAACGACTAAGAGGCCGGAACAACATCATCTTCATGCCTAAGAATATCATCACATCTAAAACCGGGAGGTTTTGACAAAGAAACAGAATCATCCCCCTCAAAAACCCCATCCTGCACCCTATCAGATTGTGACGCAGCTACTGTAGCTATTAGAATCGGCACCTGCGATGCTGCTACAGTAGGTGCCGATGAACAAGCCACACCAACAGCTGGACCATTACCCGCATCAACTACTTTAGGAGTAATAACATGATCAGGAGGCTGAACATCCACTTGACCAGAAGGTTTTTTCCGAGAAGTTTGGAAAAAGCGGCCCCTTCTATCCACAAAACCGCACCTCATTTGTTACCATTCCAGTTTTCTAGGCCACAATCACCAACATTTGCTTGATTAAGACCTGCTGGAGTACAACCATCATCTTCAACATCCAAATCAAATTCCTCATTATCCGAATCACTAGATAGAATCGGCATTTCACGGTCCAACACATCATCATTACATACTATATCAGGTTCCCAGTTAGATAGTTCTCTAACTGCAAGCTCGTATGAGATACCTTGAACCACCACCATAAGTTTATCATGAATAAGAGACGATTTAAGAGTTTTAATAAAAACTCTCTTAACCGCAAGACGAGCTTGAATATCATCTTCCAAAAAACAGACATCACCCCAACGACCCGCCACTTTAGACACAGATATATCATTCCAAGCACAACAAGGTAGCCCAAGAATTTCAATCCAAACCACCCTCTCCAAGACTCTAAACCCATTCACCACCGGACGAAAATTCGAGAAATAAGCACAGATTGCAAAAGGTCTTCTTAAATTTAGAACATACAAGATCAGAATCAAAAGCCACATACACCCAATCACCACCCAAAAATATCTAATCTCTAACTCATGGAATCCTTCTTCTTTAAGTAACAACAACAGCTTTGGAATAAGCTTCACATTCCTAACCTGACAAAAAATAGATGGTTTCAAAGCCAAAAAATTAGAAGTATCCTTACCCTCCAAAACCAATGAAGGAGTTCCAACTTTATCCTGTGTAGGACCACCACCATCTCGAACCACATTAGCAAATGACCCCTTGGAATGATCCATAAACCCACCTGACACCTCCTGTGAATGGCTCTTAGAGGGAACCACATGCTCCCTGACCTTAGCCCTTTAAAATTTCGCCAACGATACAAACACATGAAAATTATCTATCCACAGACCACGTAACTTAGCCTCTAATTGCCCCTGGTCTTGAACTTTGATAAATAGTACAAAGACAAAATGTTTCCCATGTTTAGACAATTTACAGGCAATATACACATCTGAGACATTCCCAAACATTTCACATACTGACCAAAGCTTTCTAGAATCAACATGAGGAGGAAAATTTGTAAGGAAAAATGGGATAGATACCTTATCAACATTCCATGCAAGTTTTTTCTTCCTTTTGGTGATCTCCCAGTCCCAGTTACCCTTCCCATTCATCTGGCCGATCAAGATAGAGATCGGCGATAACAGACAACACTGAACCAGAAAGGCAGGAGGAAGAAGAAGAGAGCAGCGACGCAATCCTAGAGAAGAGAACATGTCGACCGACGTTTGACCCCGCCGGGAAAAGAAGGCCGACGTCACCGGAGGAACTAGGTCGTAATTAATAGATTTATTTTCTTCAACTTTTGATGTCTCAGTATTTAATGACATTTTATTTTGATATTTCAGTGACCATCCCTTAAATTTACTTTGAAGTCTAGACAACAAGATATTTATAGTGTATTTTATGAAGCTAGAATATAGCCGGTAGCTGGAAGTTGTAACACACACACACACACACACACACACACACATATATATATATATATATATATATATATATATATATATATATATAGTAACACCCGGTTCCTGGTACGTATTTAAATTCAAGTATTTTTCATGTTTTGCCCTGGGACTCGGCGAGTTGGAGGCCCAACTCGTCGAGTAGACTTGATTTTGGACCCGGAGGTTTAGTGACCTACTCGACGAGTCGGGGGACCGACTCGACGAGTAGGAGCTGTCTGGATGAAACCCTAATGTTAGGGTTTGCACCCTATTTAAACGTCTTATTCTGCCTCAACCCAGCCCCCATCGTCCCTCCCAACCCAGAGAAACCCTTACTCGAAACCCTAAAGCCCTTTTGAGTGTTCTTGAGCTTGTTGGTGCCTTTTTGTGTGTATTTGAAGTTGGAGAAGAAAAAGGAAGCTTGGAAGTTCAAGTGGAATCTAGTAGATCCAGAGGCTGTGACTCATTTCCAGCTTATTTGAGGTATAAAGCTGATACATTCGCTATTCACTACTTAGATCTTGATTTGGGGCTATTTTCTACTTTTTCTAAGCTTTAGTGGAGTTATATTCGGATTTTTCTGTAGAAGTGGATTTGTGCTTCAGATCTGGAACCATTGAGGGTTCCCATGGCATAAAGGTGCCAACTTTATGGCCATGGGAGACCCATGCGTCATGTATACCTCTTTTATGGCTTTTTGAGCCAAAAACCCCCATGCATGTACGTCAAGATTGGGACTTTACATGTAAAAGGGACCCTAGGAGGCCATATCTATGATTTGGGTGCACTAAGACCCATTATAATCGACTGAATAGTTTTGGACTAGGAGGGAATCAACGAGTTGCTTGGGTGACTCGGCGAGTCGGGACACATTTTTCCCCAAACGTCTTCTGAAATGGTTTTGGTTGAGTGGAAGGAACACTCAGCCTGATAGGAGTTTGTTATGGACCTGGAAATCATAGGACTTGGCGAGTGGGTGAACAGACTCGGTGAGTTCAAGGCAATGTCCCAACCACATGAAGGCGGACTCGAAGAGTTCAAGGAAGAACTCTGTAACACCGTAAATTTTCAAACGAATTTTACATTTTAAAAACGCATACTTTTCATAACATTTTGTATAAAAAATCTCGTTTATTCAAAACACAACTCCATTAATAATCCAGGATCCTCAAAACATAACTCTTTCTCTGGTGTGTACAATCAAGCCGATGCCGTCCCGAGATCCTGAGAAACCTAAAACACATAGCACATAACACGGTAAGCACAAAGCTTAGTGAGTTCCCCAAAATACCACATACAACACATAAGCCACTCGAGGCTATAACTCGGTATGACCCTCCGGTCAATGTGTCTCAGCGGGACCCTCCAGTCCCGTAGCTCGTTGGACCCTCCAGTCCGGTCTAGCTCGTGGGACCCTCCGGTCCGGTCTAAATCGTTGGACCCTCCGGTCCGGTCTGATCGAGGACCCTCTGGCCTCATGAGTCGTTGGACCCTCTGGTCCAGTCTATAAAACACATATCATACATATAACATAATGCACATAAATCTCAAACATACGTATACACATAAGACCCTCCGGTCTGCACATAGATACCACTGTAGGTAATGTATAGTGAGAAGACTCACCTCGTATGATGTCTAGTATACGCTCGTTCTTGATATCCCCGATCTTGCCTCCTTTTATCAAAATGATAATATCTCTTATCAATACTCTCTTTATGTTCTTATCTCAAAAGAATGGGTAGAAGACCATTCCACCCCTCCATGGCCTCTCTTGAATCAGTTAGACCAAAACCCTAAGGTCAACGGAAGTCAACTCCAGTCAACGGTCCAACTTTGACCAGACTCGTCGAGTGCACTCGGGTGACTCGTCGAGTCCATGCGTTTCCTCTGAATCCTCCTAAGGCCTTACTCGACTCGTCGAGTTAACCTTTCACTCGACATGTTACCACTGATCACGAATCGTGGAGCAACCCGATCCGACTCGTCGAGTCCTCTCCTGGACTCGACGAGTTTCCTCCATGGAAATGCTCAATCGACCTTCTGAGATCAGATATGTTTCTCTAACTTATAGATCTGACCTTCTCACACCCAAAAGTTACGTAAAGGTCCCATCTTTATGTTCATGCATCACACATATGGCTCTATTTGATGAAATAACTCTTAAAATGATAACCTAGACTCAAAACTCTTATGGGACTGCATAAAGCTGGATGATTGGGACTCTCTGGACCTCTCAAGGTCCAGATCTAATGTCTATTCCTCAGTGGGACTCCAAATGCTCCATATTCCAACTAAAGAAGGGGTAAAGAAACCCTAGATTCATGAGATCTGCTAACCATATGAAAACAGGTAGAGATTTATACCTTCAACAGCAGTTTTGAATGGAATAGAAGTAGATCTGAGCCCCTCCAACAATCTAGCTTGAACACTCTCCTTCTTCCTTGCAAGAATGCACCCAAAATGATGAAAATTAGCTCCTTCTTTCTCTCTATGCTCTCTGGATCGATTAGGGTCTCTCAAGGGAAGTGTAGCCGCAGATGAAGGCCATAAGGGCCATTAAATAGGTCACAAACCCAGTTTTCCTCAGCAGTGCTGACTCGGCGAGTCAGATACCCGACTCGTCGAGTCCATTCATTAAACACGTCACCAAAACGCGACTCTACTCGACGAGTTAAGGCACCAACTCGTCGAGTCACTCCTCATATCTCGAAATGAATACTCAAAACATTATCCCTGGAAATCCGGATGTTACAATTCTCCCCCACTTGAATTAGATTTCGCCCTCGAAATCGCTCCTCAACCACAAAGACAGAAACCAAACACCCGAAAAGCACCACTGAAAGGATCTCACACCAAAACGATATCTTACTCCATGGATACCTGAACCAAAACAGGAACTCCTAAATTCGGAACAAAATCGACCCCTCTGCCGCTAAGATACCCCTTCTGACTTTTCAAGTCTGGAACTCTAGTGGTCTGGTCCGCCGCCAGACCGTCCACTCAAGATATCATAACGTTATTTGCTCCTCGAATAACAGACCCCGATAACTCACTGCCCCTCTGATTTTCACAAGATAAGCCCAACAATCAGCTACCGATCACCCATGCCAGACATACCAAAAGATCCCAAACACACTTCCATAGACGAAAGGGTCACATGCTACCAGAGACCCATCCACTGGATTGCTGTCAGAATCCGTCCAAACATTGAACCCTCAACACCCTGTCCTCAGACACAAGAAAATAATCAAGCTCGCTCAGAAGTTTCCCCTGACATCTAAAATCGTATGCCCCAAAGCGTCTCACAGACTTCCTTCTCATAACAACTATCTCGGCCCATTGTCACACACCAGACACGACGCTCGCTTTACCCCAAGCGATTACTATAATCCCAACTAAAATCGTCTCACCCTCGACCTCTGTCGACAACTACCCATTAGTCTCATGCGTCTCGCGGTCTTTCCCACACCAACGAACCGACCCACCAAGTTCCAAGACACAAGATGAAAACAATACCTCTTCCAAAAGAAATCCATCTCTAAATCCGAAATCTCAATCCATATACTCGATACACCACAAGAATCAAACTCAACTCGAGAGTCTGGCCCGACGCGAATTTGGAACCACCCGTCCCAATAAAGCACCCAACACATGACTGATGACTCGCAACCCACTCGTACATCACTTCTCCGGTCCCTTCCCATTACGGTCTCCACATCCTAACTCAGGATATAATGATTCCCGACCATTATGGAGGCCTCCGCCTCTTTCCTGATCTGACCACCAGGCTCTCGGATACTAAATGCAATAAGGCTACTCAAGCCTACTCAATGCAGTAAGGCTACTCAAGCCTAAGGACTCTCCTGAGTCATGCTCTGACTAACGAATAACGCAGTTTCTCGCAGCACCACGACACCCTTTCACCGACTAGTAATACTACAGCTCCCCACAGTATCACAACACCCTCTCTGACTAGTGAGTACTACGGCTCCCCGCAGTATCACAACACCTTCTCACTGACTAGTGAGTACTACAGCTCCCCGCAGTATCACAACACCTTCCCACTGACTAGTGAGTACTACGGCTCCCCACAGTATCACCACACCCTCTCACTGACTAGTGAGTACTACGGCTCCCCGCAGTATCACAACACCCTCTCACTGACTAGTGAGTACTACGACTCCCCGCAGTATCACAACACCTCCTCACTGACTAGTAAGTACTACGGCTCCCCGCAGTATCACCACACCCTCTTACTGACTAGTGAGTACTACGGCTCCCCGTAGTATCACCACACCTTTTCTTGCTGCAATCCACATTCTTAAATAATCTCGCTTGCTGTCACTAGCCGAAGGGCTCCCACTAGAATCATAGATACTTGATACTCCACTTACTATCTCATAATTCAAGCCTCAAAATAAGCCGATAATCAGGGCATCATGCTCGGATACCTCGGTACACCATCACTGAACCTCACGAAGTCTTTCCTCACCCACTGATCTCCTGTATACGGTATCATACCCTGATACCGCAAAGCATCCTTTCAAAGTCTCGCAACTGATCTACCTCTCACACCACTCGTAACTCCGAAATATTCCAACTTTCAATTGAAACACGGAGGAGTCGTCAGCGACTCAGAACACGTAGACGACAATCCAAAACTTCCTCCTCTATTGCTCAAAACTCATGCAAGAATACTCATAACGACCCCTGAAGTTGGTTGACCAATCAACTTCTTCCCTTGCCACACTGCATATAATGGCCCATACCTTGAACCAGAAATTCTTAACCGCCGAACTAACCTTACAAGCCAACCACCTCGAATTCACCATTATAACCTTGAAGGATTCCTAACCACCACAAGGTCTCCGACCAACGGTCACTTGCCGTGGAGACACTCATCCTTTCTCAAACACGTACCACATGCACTATCTCACACTGCACCTCGCCTTGACCACCAATAACCCTGGTCTCAGGAATCTACACTGCAGATCTCTATATCCAGTTCTCTTACCGCTCTTGAACAAATCTCTGATCTCCTCAAAAAGCACCCGGTTCTCCCCCACTCAGGGTTCGAACCATCACCAATTGGTTAACCAACAATCTATCCCACAGACTGTTTTTACCAGTAACATCGCACCTACTCTTGGTAGGTGATACGCAAGGCTCGATGATCTCCCCGATGGAGATCAAGCAATTCCAAATACCCCGAATCTCAGATGAAATCCTCAGAAACTTCTCATCATGACTACCTCTAGTCATTCAGAATCTGGTACCATCCCACTACCGGACATCTCAATCGTCCAGTAGCAACCCTGACTCTCAGTCTGAAAATAATGAACTAACATACTCCTCATCCTCAACTCATCAACCAACGTCCCATCACTTGAATTATCATAAGAGCAGAGACCTCATTTCCACACTCGATACCCATCATAGACAATAAGAGCCACCGCTCCGATATACTCCTCTTGATCGTCCGTTGCTGCAGCTAACACATGCCCTACTATGCTCAAATAGGGTGTATCCTGGTTCTTGACCATCTCAGTCCCTACTGACAACCTGCTCATGCTATATCCTTACCTTGCGGCAGACGTACTGCCCAGATACTCCAATGAAAGATCGTAACCAAAGCTACCCCACAGGGCTCACCCCCAACCTTGGAAACCGAAAATCTCAATACCTCTCCTGTTACCCACAGGAACAGAAATAGCACCGCTCAGGTCACAGAAAATGACATCTCCACTATCGGCCGGTCGCTCAGCCCAGACCGTATTCTCTCATAACACACCATCCCTACTCATCCCTGAGTCTTGCGACTCTAACTGGCATCTCACCAACAATCCCTCGGAGCTAACTCGATTTCCCTTTCAAGGGATGCTCCACTAAAACTCGTTCATCATGGCCCTCTGGCCCCATATTCTTTCACATCTGATGTCAGTCTAGACAATCACCACAGAATAACCGGTAAAACCAGAAACACTAACCGCCACATGTCCTGGTACTCAAACCATGTGACCACCTATCGATCTGATATGAATCATGGTACCCGAACCATGTTACCTCCTCTTAATCCGCTACGAATCATGGTACTCGAACCATGTTCTCTCTTCTCAATCCGCCTCAAATCATGGTACTCGAACCATGACATCACCTCTCGATCTGCTACAAATCATGGTACTCGAACCATGGCATCACCTCTCGATCTGCTACAAATCATGGTACTCGAACCATGACATCACCTCTCGATCTGCTATAAATAATGGTACTCGAACCATGACATCACCTATCGATCTGCTACTTAGATCCCCTAGAATACTCCCTGCATCGAGTATGGGTCCTCTGCTTTCAGTAGTACGGGCCCATACTACCTGCCACATCTACCCATACTCTCTACACGGACCATCCCAGAGTCCCTAAGTAGCTGTTCAACCTTCGCAATCACCAGTCCCGGCACGCGTGTTCGCTTCCCAGCAAAATGCTCTACTCTGTCAGCGTACTCATCTGAATAAGGTAACTTCCTAGGCTCTTCCTAGGTTCTCACACTTCTCCGCCATCAGCTGCTGAGAAACTCCTTATGGTGCCAGTCATCTACCTCCTGAATATCGTCACATTCACTTGGTAGCTGACTCCCATCATCGGGAGTTCCACAAAGCACGAAGCAAGCAACATTCGGGCATCGAATAAACACGCAAAACCCATTGTAGGTGATAAATCCACTTGCTCTACTCATACTCAAAAGATACCACCGAACTCAGCAACTCTACCCCTCGCGGTTAGCTAACTACTCTCAGTAGGTTCCACAAATGCTCATCTAGGTATCTCTCCTAGATTACTCCTCTACTCAAATCCCTCTCTAAAAGGATTCCTGTTGGATACTCTTACTCAGCACATACTCGAAAGCTCATCACAGATAACAGCAACTCCTAGGCTAAGGCATCACAAATCAGGCCACTCTAGTCCTAAAATATGAAATACCTAGCCTATCTCTAGCATGCATAATACCTCATAACATATCTCATAATACAAAAGTAAGGGTATTTTGGGAAATCACCGTTCGGGCTCTGGCTGATTGTACACACTGTTCTTCCTCGTTTTCTCTTAGAAACTCTTGTTCACTCTAGGAAAATCATTTCTTTGAAATTTTTTCTCAAATCCTCAGTTTGAGTCCAGATTTATCCGAAGGTGCATCCGAATCCCTCAAACCAAGACTCTGATACCAACTTGTAACACCGTAAATTTTCAAACTAATTTTTCATTTTAAAAACGCATACTTTTCATAACATTTTGTATAAAAAATATCGTTTATTCAAAACAAAACTCCATTAATAATCCAGGATCCTCAAAACATAACTCTTTCTCTGGTGTGTACAATCAAGCCGATGCCGTCCCGCGATCCTGAGAAACCTGAAACACATAGCACATAACACGGTAAGCATAAAGCTTAGTGAGTTCCCCAAAATACCACATACAGCACATAAGCCACTCGAGGCTATAACTCGGTATGACCCTCCGGTCAATGTGTCTCAGCGGTACCCTCCAGTCCCGTAGCTCGTTGGACCCTCCGGTCCGGTCTAGCTCGTTGGACCCTCCGGTCCGGTCTAAATCGTTGGAACCTCCGGTCCGGTCTGATCGAGGACCCTCTGGCCTCATGAGTCGTTGGACCCTCTGGTCCGGTCTATAAAACACATATCATACATATAACATAATGCACATAAATCTCAAACATACGCATACACATAAGACCCTCCGGTATGCACATAGATACCACTCTAGGTAATGTATAGTGAGAAGACTCACCTCGTATGATGTCTAGTATACGCTCGTTCTTGATATCCCCGATCTAGCCTCCTCCTATCAAAATGATAATATCTCTTATCAATACTCTCTTTATGTTCTCATCGCAAAAGAATGGGTACAAGACCATTCCACCCCTCCATGGCCTCTCTTGAATCAGTTAGACCAAAACCCTAAGGTCAATGGAAGTCAACTCCAGTCAACGGTCCAACTTTGACCAGACTCGTCGAGTGCACTCGGGCGACTCGGCGAGTCTATGCGTGTCCTCTGAATCCTCCTAAGGCCTTAATCGAATCGTCGAGTTAACCTTTCACTCGACGGGTTACCACTGATCTCGAATAGTGGAGCAACCCGATCCGAATCGTCGAGTCCCTTCATGGACTCAGCGAGTTTCCTCCATGGAAATGCTCAATCGACCTTCTGAGGTCAGATCTGTTTCTCTAACTTATAGATCTGACCTTCTCACACCCAAAAGTCACGTAAAGGTCCCATCTTTATGTTCATGCATAACACATATGGCTCTATTTGATGAAATAACTCTTAAAATGATAACCTAGACTCAAAACTCTTATGGGACTGCATAAAGCTGGATGATTGGGACTCTCTGGACCTCTCAAGGTCCAGATCTAATGTCTATTCCTCAATGGGACTCCATATGCTCCATATTCCAACTAAAGAAGGGGTAAAGAAACCCTAGATTCATGAGATCTACTTGTTGGATTAGTGTCTAAGGCTGTAACTATATTTGGTAAGTACTTGACCCGGTTGTGCATGGTCCTTTTGGGTTGCCTTCACCATAGCAACTTGACAGGATGATTTGTTAAGAGAGAAGAAATATTATTGTTAATATATTATGAGAATAATATATTAAAGAAATAATAATGTTATTTAATTAATATAAGTCATATATTAATTGAGAATTAATTTGGTGACTTAAAGAGGTTAATTGAATAAAGGGGCATAAACTGTCAAATGTGTGATAGTTGTATTTTGGGCTATGTATCCTTATGGATATGAGGGTGGACTAATTTTAGGGTTTGGATACCATAAAATCGTCCAAGCCTATTATCTAGAAGGATCTTGGATTGCTTAGGGCCTAAGTCATTCAATTAGGCTTAAAGGTGAAACCCTAGTAGCTCATAGTATAAAATGGATCCCTTGGGGTGGGGAAATCGGCACTCATGCAAGGCAAGAAACCCTAGGGCCGATTTCTCTCCCTCCTATCTCTCTCAAGATCATCTTCTTGCTATTTGGTGTTTGTAAGCCATTAGAGGAGTGACAATTGTGACTCTAAACTCCAAGAAGAAGAAGTATCAAGCAAGTAATTCAAGGTATTCTTTTAGATCTGATTTCATATGATTAGATTCAATTGTTTACATTAGATCTAGTATTGTAAGTCTTGGATACAATGCATGTTCAATTAGAGAAACCTAGATCCAAGCATTAGGGTTTGCATGTGCACATAAGAAAGTTCTTATGGCTCAAACCCATCAGTGGTATCAGAGATTTGATTGATTTCTATTGAATTGTTGCATTGGTTGATTGCTTGTTGCTTGAAAAATTCGATTTTTGTGAGACTGCCTGATGAACTCGGCGAGTTCCACTGTGGACTCGGCGAGTAGCTCCAACTCGGCGAGTCCATAGAGGTACTCGGCGAGTTCGAGCGTCAGAAGGAGGAAGTTTCGGGATTTCTTGCTGTTTTACTTGAGGATACTTGCCTTAACTGTTTTGGGTCATTAAAATCCGATTTTAATCATATATATGAGTATATTCTTGACCAAATAAAAGATAATTGTCAATTAGTTGAATAATAATTTCCTTATATGATTATAATTGATTATTTGAATAGAATTGGTAAATTGTCTTGCAAGTAATTCTAAATAAGATCAAATTGAGATAATCTAATTAGTTGATTTATATTATTTGCTATTTGATCCTTATGTTTTGAAAAGTTCTAAACTTGTCCTCAAGCTTTGAAATTTTATATTTTATGATTAAATGTTTGATTTGGATAATTTAAATTTCAATCCCTAGAATTTTACAAGTTTAATATTCAACTCTATACTATTATATTATTACAAGCTTAATATATATATGTATAATTTAAAATGCTAGTCTTACCGTTAGTAGGCCTCATTCACGAAGCCAGTCTATAAGGTGGGTATAAGGTTGCTGCCTATAAAATGACGCTTAATGGGTGTACATTCACACCCACCGCTTGCTTGACTGGTGGAGGGTCGTTAGCCGAACGGGTAGGATAGGGCAAACCTCCTCTCATTAATAAGTATAATGAATCTATATAAAGTAACTAAACATGTTTTATAAAATTCCCAATCTTAGTTACTTTAGGAAAAGTGAATTGATGCAATCCCATGAAATTACACTTTGTACCCTTGCTAAGACATTAATGGAGCGCGTGTGGTTAACCGGCATATTAATTGGGTTCTAAGCAAAGGTGGCAAAGGGTGACTCATTGTTTGTTATAGTTCAATGGAGCGTGTGTGGTTAACCAGCACATTGAATAGGTAACTGTAACAGTGGGGGCACCTTGTACATTTGCATGGTTATTCACACCCACTTTGTGATCCTCGGCATCCCAGTCACAAACGAGAGGGGCATATCGAGATTTAAACATGTCATTGAAAGGTTCAATGAATCTCAATGAAATCTAGGAATTCTCAATACATTTAAAACTTAAAGCTTATGTTTTTCATGGTGAAGAATTAGTGAATCGTCATTCACTTACCTCCAAATTATTTGCATGTTGGATTACGGCATCCCTTTTCTAATGTGTAAATAATGTTGTTGGGTCCTAGCCCTAATTTTCTTTTTGGGTATTAATTAGGGGCTTAATTCTAATCAAACTTTGTTCCTTTCTATTTGTAGATGTCTAACGCAAACAACGCTACTGCTAGCTCATTCCCGCTAATGAACCTTTGTCAAAAAGTGACTTTCGATGGAACGAACTTTAGCGAATGGATAAGATACATTCGCACGATCGCGCGTTACGAGGACAAAGAGTATGTTCTCGATGAGAAGCTCGAGAAGGTCAATCCAGAAACTGCTACTCCTGAAGAAATGGCTATCTTTGAGAACCATGAGCGTGATGCAACGAAGGTCCATTGCATCATGATAGCCACAATGAACTCAGAATTCCAAAAATCCTATGAGGACATGTATCCTTATGAGATGCATCTAGACTTGATGGAGAGATATCACCAAAGCGCGAGGCAAGAACGCTATGAGATCATAACGAATATGATCACTGCTAAAATGGGAAGTGGAGAGTCTCAAAATGTGCACTTGTAAAAGATGCAAAGGTATGTTGATCGTCTTCGCAAGTTGAATGTCAACTTTGGGGAAGATTTGGCTATCGACATTGTTCTTCACTCCTTGCCCTCATGCTACAACCAATTTAGGATGACCTACCACATGAACAAGGAAGAGGTCACCCTAAGCAAACTCCAAGGGCTCCTGAGGACTGCTGAGAGCAACCTCAAGGACAAGTCTGTTGCACCAACTCCCAATCCACCCGTTGCTCCTGTTTTGGCTATTGGACAGGGAAGGGGCAAGAAGAGGAAGGATTTTTCAAAGAACCACCGCAAAGGAAAGTCACAAGATGGTTCCTCTTCTAGTGGGACCAAGGTTAATCCTGCTAAGCCCAACCCAAACCCAAAGGAGGCAGAGTGCCACCATTGCCACAAAATAGGACATTGGAGGAGAAGCTGCCCGGAATATCTGCAAGCCATCAAGGATGGGAAGATCAAGCCATCTTTCGTAGGTATTTACACAATTAAATCTAATGATTCATCTCATGCTATTTCTTGGGTTCTTGATACAGGGTGTGGTTACCACATTTGTTCTGATTTGCAGGGACTAGGAAGAAATAAGGATGTGGAGCTTGGAAGAATAAATCTAATCATGGGAAACAGAAGAACATCACTTGTCACCAAGATTGGAGTGTATTCCTTAGTGCTTAGAAATGGATTAAATTTAGATTTAAATAATTGTTGCTACTCTCCAGATATGGCAAGAAACATCATTTCTTTTCATGGTTTATTTAGACAAGGATTTAGATATTCGTTTAATAATGAGAATGGTTTGATTTATGCTTATCTAAATGGTGTTTTATACTTTGAAGCAATGCCTTGTAATGGAATTTATGAAACTGTTATGGTTGTAGATAACCTAGGAAATGAAGTGTTGTGTATGGATTCTTCCAATAGTATGGATAAAGCATCCTTGTGGCATTGTCGTCTTGGACATGTCAACAAGAAGCGCATAGCCCAACTCCAAAAGGATGGAGTGTTGGAGTCGTTCGACCTTAGGGAAGATGACATGTGCGAATCTTGTTTACTTGGAAAGATGACCAAGTCACCCTTCACTGGCACTTGTGCGAGGGGTGAGGGTTTATTAGATCTCATACATACAGATGTATGTGGACCCTTTAGATCCACCATAAGGGATGCAAATTGCTTCTATGTGACTTTCACAGATGATTATAGCAGATATGGGTATATCTACTTGATCAAGTACAAGTCAGAAACCTTTGAAAAATTCAAAGAGTTTAAACAAGAAGTGGAGAATCAATTGGGCAGGAAAATCAAGATGCTTCGATCTGATCGAGGTGGAGAGTACCTAAGTCTTGAATTCCACGACTACCTCAAGGAATGTGGAATAGTTTCACAATTGACGCCACCTAGGACACCACAATTGAATGGTGTAGCTGAGAGGCGTAATCGAACCTTGCTAGACATGGTTCGTTCCATGATGAGTCGTGCTTCACTACCTATCTCATTCTGGGGGTATGCCTTAGAGACTGCCGCCCATATCCTCAATTTAGTACCTATAAAGAAGGTTGCCAAAACACCTCACGAGATGTGGACAGGGAAAGCTCCCTCGTTGGCACATATCAAGGTTTGGGGCTGTGAAGTTTTCGTAAGACGAGAAACTCACGACAAGCTCGAACCTCGTAGTGAGCGATGTATATTCATCGGCTACCCACAGAAATCCTTTGGATATCTCTTCTATAGACCGAGTGATAATGTTGTCTTCGTTGCGAGGAGAGGGGTTTTCCGAGAGCGGGAACTCATAAGCCAAGGAGGCAGTGGGAGGCAAGTCGATCTTGAAGAGATTCAAGAGTCGAGCGATGAAGGAACCTCTAACGTTGGCGCTCAACCCGAGGAGGAAACTCCGGTTGAACCAATTGACGAGTCCTTACCTCTTAGACGTTCCGAAAGAGTTAGAGTTCATCCCCAGTTTTATGGTTTTCATATTACTACCGAAGGGGACACGTATATTAGTGATGGTACACTAATAAATATAGATGAACCTAATAGCTATAAGGAAGCCATGGCAGGCCCAGAGTCTGTAAAATGGAAAGAGGCGATGGACAGCGAGATTCAGTCCATGTATGACAACCAAGTTTGGAATTTGGTTGACAATGTACCAGGTCGTAAGACGGTCGGGTGCAAGTGGATCTTCAAGAAGAAGACCGACGTGGATGGGAACGTGCACACTTATAAGGCGCGATTGGTTGCGAAGGGTTTCACTCAGACTCCTGGAGTTGACTACGACGAAACCTTCTCACCAGTTGCGAAGATAAAGTCTATTAGGGTGATGCTAGCCATTGCTGCATTTCATGACTATGAAATATGGCAAATGGATGTAAAAACCGCTTTCCTTAATGGGAAGTTGGCTGAGGATGTTTACATGGCTCAGCCAGAGGGTTTTGTCGATCCAAAGCATCCCAATAGAGTGTGTAAACTTGATAAGTCCATTTATGGGCTTAAGCAAGCGTCTCGCAGATGGAATCTATGCTTCGATGAGAAAGTCAAAGAGTTTGGATTTGTACGAAGTGAAGATGAATCATGTGTATATGTCAAGGCCAGTGGGAGTATAGTTAGCTTTCTCGTTTTGTTTGTCGATGACATACTGATCATAGGAAACAACGTCCCGACTCTGCAGGAGGTTAAGTCCTGGCTCGGGAAGTGTTTCGTTATGAAGGACCTCGGAGAGGCTTCCTATATTTTAGGAATAAGGATAGTAAGAGAACGAAGTAAGAGACTAATAGGACTTAGTCAGAATACTTACTTGGATAAGGTACTAAAACGTTTTAGTATGGAAAACTCGAAAAAGGGAGAACTACCGATACAGAGTAATGCCAAATTGAGTAAGACTCAAAGCCCGAGTACAGAAGCCGAGATAGCTGAGATGAGCCGAATACCCTATGCTTCCGCAGTTGGCTCTATCATGTATGCTATGACTTGTACTCGCCCTGCTGTGGCCTTTGCTTTGAGCATAGTCAGTAGATATCAAGGGAACCCGGGCAGAGCTCATTGGATTGCGGTCAAGAATATACTTAAGTACCTTCGGAGGACCAAGGAATGGTTTTTAGTCCTCGGAGGGAGTGATGACTTAAAGGTGCGAGGGTATAGTGATGCCAGTTTTCAGACCGACAGGGACAACTACCGTTCGCAGTCGGGCTGGGTCTTTACCCTCAATGGAGGAGCAGTGACTTGGAAAAGTTCCAAGCAAGAAACTGTAGCTGATTCAACGTGCGAATCAGAGTACATTGCAGCAAGCGAAGCGTCAAAAGAGGCAATGTGGCTGAAGAACTTCATTGGTGATCTTGGAGTTGTGCCTGCCATAAAGGAGCCTATGGAAATCTTTTGTGATAATGAAGGAGCGGTTGCCTTGACCAAGGAACCAAGGGATCATGGTAGATCTCGGCATATCGACAGAAAATATCACTTTATTAGACATCGAGTAGAAGAAGGACACCTCGTGGTGAAGAGGGTATCGTCAGAGGATAACCCAACAGATCCGCTTACGAAGGGACTGAGCAGGGTTAAGCATTTGCAGCACGCTAGGAGCATTGGGCTGAAGGATGATATTAGTTTAGATTAGATAGTTTGGAAACATGTAATAGATAAATGTAATTGACATTTGATGATTAAATAAATGAGTATTATTTATAAGTAAAGCTACTGTCTTATGTTAATTGTTTAACTATTGTTTCATTTTGCATGTTTTGACTTCCTGAATAATTAAGTTATTTGATAATAATCGAATTATTCGAATAGTCCACAGTCGTTCATATGTTGGAAGTAGATATGAATGAAGACTGTCATGAATTGGTGTGTAGATTGTCTAAAGTGTATTAGACATAGCAAAGGTTTGCTACAACGTTCATGAGTGCTTATGAACTTGATTTGAGCATTGGAATAAACCCACACTTATTGGAATCACTTCATGGAATTTATCACGAGTGATCACAAGATGGTAATATCATATGGTCTTAAAACCTAGATATATGGTTTATTGTTTGTTAATTGGTTATGCATTGATAATGCGCAAACGCATCAGTAACTTGATGTTATAAAACGTATTGTTGTGTGTAATTTGATTAGTGGATAGTAAATGCATATAAGTCGAAGTTTATCTGTTCCTTTTATCCTAAGAGGGTAAAAGCGATATCAGGGCCCCTCGATGATTTGATTTGACTTATGTGTCGGGCCCGGTCAGGACTGAATTGATGTGTTCAATTAAGTTCTAAGTCAAGTAAATCTGAGATCGAGAAACAAATTGCAGGACAATAAGTATGACCATGTTCCATGTAATTGTCCGCACGGTATCTAGAACAGAGGATTATACGATCCCTTATCTGAAGGACAGGATACTGATAAGATCAGAGTTTGACAACGTCTTTGAGAGCTACGATTGCTAATCGGATTATATTTGCATATATAGTTACTAGACTTATCCAAGTGGGAGACTGTTGGATTAGTGTCTAAGGCTGTAACTATATTTGGTAAGTACTTGACCCGGTTGTGCATGGTCCTTTTGGGTTACCTTCACCATAGCAACTTGACATGATGATTTGTTAAGAGAGAAGAAATATTATTGTTAATATATTATGAGAATAATATATTAAAGAAATAATAATGTTATTTAATTAATATAAGTCATATATTAATATATTAATTGAGAATTAATTTGGTGACTTAAAGAGGTTAATTAAAGGGGCATAAACTGTCAAATGTGTGATAGTTGTATTTTGGGCTATGTATCCTTATGGATATGAGGGTGGACGAATTTTAGGGTTTGGATACCATAAAATCGTCCAAGCCTATTATCTAGAAGGATCTTGGATTGCTTAGGGCCTAAGTCATTCCATTAGGGTTAAAGGTGAAACCCTAGTAGCTCATAGTATAAAATGGATCCCTTGGGGTGGGGAAATCGGCACTCATGCAAGGCAAGAAACCCTAGGGCCGATTTCTCTCCCTCCTATCTCTCTCAAGATCATCTTCTTGCTATTTGGTGTTTGTAAGCCATTAGAGGAGTGACAATTGTGACTCTAAGCTCCAAGAAGAAGAAGTATCAAGCAAGTAATTCAAGGTATTCTTTTAGATCTGATTTCATATGATTAGATTTAATTGTTTACATTAGATCTAGTATTGTAAGTCTTGGATACAATGCATGTTTAATTAGAGAAACCTAGATCCAAGCATTAGGGTTTGCATGTGCACATAAGAAAGTTCTTATGGCTCAAACCCATCACTACTAACCATACGAAAACAGGTAGAGATTTATACCTTAAACAACAGTTTTGAATGGAATAGAAGTAGATCTGAGCCCCTCCAACAATCTAGCTTGAACACTCTCCTTCTTCCTTGCAAGAATGCACCCAAAATGATGAAAAGTAGCTCCCTCTTTCTCTCTATGTTCTCTGGATCGATTAGGGTCTCTCAAGGGAAGTGTAGCCACAGATGAAGGCCATATGGGCCTTTAAATAGGTCACAAACTCGGACAATTAGGGTTTTCCTCAGCAGCGCTGACTCGGCGAGTCAGATACCCGACTCGTTGAGTCCATTCATTAAACACGTCACCAACTCGTCGAGTCACTCCTCATATCTCGAAATGAATACTCAAAACATTATCCCTGGAAATCCGGATGTTACAAACTCGGCGAGTTATAGACTGAACATCTTCATATGGATGAAGATGAACTCGACGAGTTCAAGGACGAACTCGACGAGTCGGTGGGAGATAGTCAGATGTGTTGTTGAAGGCGAACTCGTCGAGATCTTGCTAGACTCGACGAGTAAGGACGAGATTATGGCAGTAGGTGGACATGGGGACTCGACGAGTTGGTGGACCAACTCGGCGAGTCGAGTCAACCAGATGTTGACTTTGACCAAAGTTGACTTTGACTAGGGTTTGACCTTGACTTTGACTCGAACTTGAGTTGACCTTTGTAAGAGGGTTATGAACATGAGGTAGTAATCAAGAAAGATTTTTGTGTAGGAATTCAAGAGTTAAGACGAGTTGATTCTCGTACCGAGGACAGTTCAGACACTGCACGACATCGAGGTGAGTTACCTTCCAGTAGAAGTGGATCTAAAGCACCAAGGCCGGCCCACTAGTAGTTGATTATAGTGGAGATAATTGTCTTTGTGATAATTGTATGGTTTGCTACTACCTGATATGTTATTTGTTAGCATGATATGTTATATGTGATAGTGGTAGTAGGAGGGGATTAGTCCCCGGAGTTCGGTTGTTAGGACCGAAGGGTAGGTCAGCACTCCAGAATGGCTTCACATGGGTAGGTCAGCACCCCAGAATGGCTTGACATGGGTAGGTTAGCACCCAGAACGTCTTGACATGGGTAGGTCGGCACCCCAGAATGGCCGGACCGAGTAGGTCGGGCACCCCAGAATTGCCCGACAATATGTATGCTATGTGATTGTATGGTATGTGGTATGATGGGGGAACTCACTAAGATTAGTGCTTACAGTTTTTAGTTCTGTTTCAGGTACCTCTTCAGCGAAGGGGAAGGAGCCGGTGCGGTAGCTGCACATCACACGCACATCAGTTTTCCGCATTTTGCGATTCATGGGATTGTACTCTGATTTTATTACTACTTGATGATATGATTTCGGAAACATAATTGCTATGGTTTATGGAATGTTATGTTATCAGCTACGTTTTGAGAAATGGTTTTTATAAGTTATTTAATTTAAAATGAAATTTTTGGCTTGAAAATTTGGGATGTTACAAGTTTGTATTATAGCCTTGGTTTGAGGGATTCGGACACACCTTCGGGGGTGTTTGGACTCAAATCGAGGGTTTGAAAGATTTTTCAAAAAAAAAAGTTTTTCCAAAAGATAAAGTGAGACGTTTTGAGAAAGAACAAGGTGTGTGATGTGTGCGACCCGCCGAGATCAAGTAAGTTTTCCCCAAGTTACCCATACATGTTATGTTATGATATGATATGATTATGAGAACTGCATGCTAGATTAGGACTAAGGATCTAGGAAGATGCCTGATATGCCTGCTATATGTGCTTTTTGAGCTGCAAGATATTACTGATTAGTCAGTTATATGATAGCTTGGATAGAGTATGTCAGATTGGGTTACTTAATGCCTAAATGATGTTGCTTTGTGCTAATAGGAGTTCTAACTATCTTTAGTTAACTAATAAATGAATACATCACATTACATATTGCGAGGATTGAATAATTTCAGAAGGTAGGGTTTAGCCGTATTTCGCAGCTCTTGTCTGAGTCCAACCGTTGTAGGGTAGGACCCCTCATTCGAAGAATTATCTGATCTTAGTGATATGTAATGGTATTCGTGAGCTAGTTAGGTAAAGGTAGCAGGAACTACTTACACAGCTGATGGCGGAGAGTGGATTGGAGAGTTACCCTAGGGTAATCCTAGGATGAGATTAGCAAAGAGTGTAGCAGTAACAGAAGGGACTTGGTGAAGTCGGAGCAATCCTTGAGGAAAGTACGGATAGATGTGGAAGGTAGTATAAGCCCGTACTACTGAAAGCAGAGGATCCGTACTCGAGTCAAGGAAGGCGGAGACGAAATCAGGGAACTGTAGAGTGTATGAGACCTCCCGAGGTTTATGTATGATTATGACGATTATGTGTTTGTTTGATAATGGTGATGATCACACGTCATGGAGGGGGAGGTTCAGTATCAGGATTCGGTTCAGGATCGGGTTCGGGGGCACGTTCCGAGCCAGTGGATGAGGGAATACGTGAGTTTATCGCGTCTGAGATCACGAGAGGTATCCTTGAGTCGACCCCAATGATTTTCGGGTCGATCAAGGAAGGGATCATTGAGTTGATGGAGGGTCGCCTCAGAGCTTTCCGGAGTGACATGGCATCTAGCTAGTCAGGTACGTGCACACTGTCCTTTAAGGACTTCAGGGGGAGTGGCGCGCCGGATTTCCACGGGGTGAAGGACCCCATTGTTGCCAAGATATGGATTGCAGACATTGAGTCTGCACAGTTGACGAGCTTCTTCCCAGAAGGGTCGAAGGTCCGCTATGCTGCAGGATGTTTGAGAGACAGGGCCAGGGATTGGTGGGAGTCAGTTGGTGACTCATTGGGAGCCTCGGCTATTGAGGCTATGACTTGTATGCAGGAGATGAGGATATGTGGAGGACCCGCTATCACGACATGTTGAGAGTTGATATCCGGGAGCATGTCAGCTTCTCAGCATGTCCGACCCTGGATTCCATGATTGTCAGGGCGAGGGAGAGGGAGATTTATTTGGAGCACATCAGGAAGAGGAAGGCAGAGACGGAGCAGGTTATTGGGGCTTCGGGGAAGAAGCTCAAGGGATCCGACACTAGGCCGAAGGGCCAGTCGGGCCAGGACCGCTGCAGGAAATGCGGCAGGCCGCATGAGGGAGCTTGTAGAGTGGGATCGTCTGGCTGCTACAAGTGCGGCAAGACGGGGCATTTCAGTCGGGACTATACCGCCCCTGCGCCCACTGTTCAGACATCAGAGTTGTTGTGTTTCCACTGCAACCAGCGAGGCCATAAAAAGGTCAACTGCCCGAGATTGACAGCAGCAGCAGCGCCAGTGGTGGCGCCAGCTCCAGCGACCCTGCGGATCACTGATGACCGTAAGGGCAAGTCAGAGGTTCCAGTTGTGAGGAGCTGAGCCTTCCAGTTGACTACCGAGGAGGCACGCGCCGCACCCGATGTGGTGAAGGGTATGATTTCTTCTCCCCAGCCTTTATTTTATGTTGCTTATGATATTAATGTGCCATGTGATATGTTTTGCTTAGGATTGTTCCATGTGAACGGTATCCCAGTTCAGGTGTTGTTTGATTCGGGCGCTACCCGATCATTTGTCTCTCTTTCGCTTAGCAAGAGGTTCCCTGAGTCTTCGGGCATGTTGGATTGCCCCCTAGAGGTCGAGATTGCGGACGATCGATCAGTGCGAGCATCAGAGGTTTTCAGGGATTGTGTTTTGAGGTTGTTAGAGGAGCGTTATTTGGTAGACTTGGTTCCCATCCTGTTGCGTGGGAACAAGGTGATTATAAGCATGGATTGGTTGAGCCCCAATCGGGCGGTGATAGACTGCGCGCAGCAATTAGTGCGTGTCAGGACCCCAGGTGGGGGAGAGCTTGTGACATCCCCATTTTTACGGCTAGAAAAGACCGATTTTGTTTATGCTTTATAAAAATCAGAGTACTTCTTTTAATTAAAATGTTGCGGGATTTGTTCCCACAAAAACATGATAATTACCTTATCAAGGCATTTCCGAAGAAATGTATTTTTATTCATTTTAAAACATTTAGGATGTCATGGTCAATACAGAAACCTGGTGAGTACACAGGGTTTTCAACCCACAATAATATAATTAGTATATTTAAACATCAAATAATCAACCCAATTACTCATCCCCATTATCTTCTTTACTCTTAAGGATCTACCCTAAGAATCGACTATTCCTCGTTAATTCATTCCTAAGGATTGTCCTAAGGAGTAGGCACGAAGTCTATCGTTGCCTACGACACATCTGTCAAGCACAACTCCTAATATTATCACTTAGATGCAGCTGCCAGAATTGTGACATTCTTTATGGGGCGCATCTGCCGGTATAGTCCTTTAGGTGCATTTGTCGGGGTTATGATGTTCTCTATTAAGCGCAGCTGCCGTTACTATCCTTAAAGCGCAGCTGCTAGGATGTTTAGAGTACCTCGTAGATCAAAAACATCTACAGGTTGTGGCACAACTGCCAGTGCTCATCTATAGGGTACTAAGTCCATTGTTGCCAATGTTCACCTATAGGGCACTATGTCCATACTACCAATGTTCCTCTATATCAGCTTTCATCCTTCATCATTCATCTACCCATGTTTTACGCAACATATTTTGTAGATATAAATACATATACAGTTTAAATCATTTAAAACATGTATAAAATCATTCATCCAGCATAGACAGCAAGTATTTAGATAATATGCACACATAGCACGTAATTTATATAAAATACTTCATATCTATGTGTAAGATGAAAGTAACTATGCACTCACCTGATAAGGTGGTGACTCGGTACTCGGACAACGCTTCGTTTACTTAAAACAACTTCTTTCGACAAAACCTAGTATCATTACCACTAGAGTTTAGTCTAAGGTTCGACGAGACTAATTAATTGTCTAGCTATTATTACTATTATATAAGCGTTAAACAATATTTTCCAACCACTATGTACAGACAGAGGCCAGACATAAAACACCGGAGGGCAGGACCATTTTGGCATATAGCACTTCTAAAATCCAGCAACCCAAGTGGCCCTCCAAACCAGATTCCCCGTACCGTGAGTGGTTAAAAAATATTATAACGACACTTATATAACTCATATTAATAGCTAAAATATTTATTATAAGGTCCTAATAACATTACTATATTGAAACATAAGCTATACTAAAGATAGGGTAGGCGTAGCTTACTTACAACAGGTTTTTCTCAAAATCGGGCTGCACTGAAGCAGAGTTTCTGAGCCGAAGGCTCTTCTTTTCGGAGCCATCAGGCGCTCCGGGGCTTCCGCCTCGTGCTAGGGAGTTACCCTAGGCTTTGGGGGTGAGGGAGGCTTAGAGAGAGGTTCTAGAGAGAGAAAGAAGGGTTTGAAGTTGTAAGGAAATGACATGACCCGACACTTCTATTTATAGGCTGGAAATCTGATCGACTCGCCGAGTCGAAGTACTGACTCGCCGAGTCCATGCCACATGTCACCATTCTGGTGGCAAAACGTGGGTGGCCTATATTGTGCCACATCACCTCTTTTGCAGCAGCACCCTGCCGACTTCTAAACCCTGTAACGTTCGCATAAAAGCTCCATTTTCGACGTTCTTTATATCCACACGTAGGTAAAAACAAGATCTACAACTTTCATTTTGACTCCGTCGGCTAATTCTCGACCAATCTTAAATTTAATAGTAGGAGGAGATTATACTGTTAAATGACCGCGAAAAATTCGTAACTCCTTTATATGGACTCCGTTTTCGTCTGTATTTTTATATTTGTGTTCCTATTAATGAGATCTTCAACTCTAATTTAGGTTGCGTAGGCCAAAAACCGCTCGAACTAAAATTCGAGTTTCGGGCCGTGCACTATTATGCCAAATCTTAGAAAATTCATAACTTCCTCATACGAAGTCAGATTTGGGCGTTCTTTTTTTTGTATGTTCTCGGTTTAACGTATACTACAACTTTTGTTTAGATTACTAAGGCTAAAAACTCCTCTATCGTAAATTTACTATTTACGTCTCCCGGTGCCATGCCGGTTTTGCCGTAAAACTTCGACGAGCCATAACTTCTTCGTTATAACTCGGATTTCGGCGTTCTTCATATGTACGGAACCCTTGTAACATATAATAATACTCGGTTAAGATTATTCCTTCTAAATAATCTTCCATCAAAAACTCATTTTTGATGCTCATTGTCTCTAAATTGACTAGCCCGGATCTACGGGCGTTACAGAGCTGGTGATTCAGGGCGAGAGGCCACAACATGGACCAGCATTATGTTCAGTAGCGAGGGCTAGGCGCTACCTTCAGCAGGGTTGCACTGGGTATGTCGCCTATGTTGGATTAGGTGTCTAAGTTCATAAATATTTCTGGAATGTACCCGGTTGGCATGGTCCATTTGGGTGGCATGACATTGCAATGAGAGAAATGACACTTATGGTTTATTAATATATTATAAGTTCTAATATATTAATAATATTATTTAATTAGTATTGATCAATAATTAATTTAGAATTAATTTGGTGATCAAAAGGAGACTAATTAAATATATGGGGTTGATTGTGTAAATCATCCATTCTTTTATATTGGGCTAATGATCCATAGTTTATTAAGTTGGGCTAAAACCCATAAGGTGCTCCATGGATAGTCCATGGAGGTTATAAACCCATGGATCATGGAATATGAAAAGCCATGCACATTAGGGTTTACATGGTGTAACCCTACTTGTGACACAACTATAAAAGGACCCCATGGGCTACCAAAATCGCACTATGTGTAGAACAAGAGGGCTAGCCGATTTTGGGTGATAGTGTACTTCTCTCAAACTTATTCCAAGAGTTGCGGTGTTGTGTGAAACATTTGAGGCATCACACTTGAGGTGCTAGGCTCACAAGGTTCTCAAGGAATCCAAGCAACAAGAAAGGTATGTTCTCCTACTAGCTTTATGTTTCAAAGTTCCCCATGCCATGCTAGTTAGGTTAAGAACCTTCGAAAATCAAATTTGCATGTATCTTAGTAAAACATAGATCCAAGGTTTCTAGGGTTGCATGTACACCTTAGGAGTGTTAGAATACTCAAAACCCTTCAGTGGTATCAGAGCCTAGGCTTGTTTTCTTGATACTTGATGCAAATTGTTGAAAAAACTCAGGATTTCTGCATTCTGCTGAGTGAACTCGTTGAGTCCATGGGGGGACTCGACGAGTCCATGTTTTATTTCATCCTACTCGTCGAGTAGGTTCTTGCACTCGACGAGTAGGAGGCCCTGAATGCAGATTTTCGAGTTTTGCTGCTGGAAATGGACTAGAAACATTATCCTAAACTGTTTTGGTCTTATAAAACCTATTTTAGATGGTGTAATGGTTATGCTAATCCATTTACAATGACAATTATCAAAATTTCAAGTTTTATATGTGTTTATATGATTCTTGAAATTGTTGATATAAATGTTCATATCCTTATGAGTTTTGTTAGATCATAGGAATTATTTTCAAATTGTTTGTTAGTTAATTCTTGATCATTATGTGTTTTAATTGAATCCATAATTTGTCCTCAAGTTATGGATTACCAAAAGTCACTCCTTTTAAAGTCCATTAATTAACACATAGGTTACATAAAATGAAGAGTCTTCATTTTAATAAACTAATAACTCATAAGTTATGAAGTTGAAAAGTTTTGAATAGTTACAAAACTTGCCCTCAAGTTTTTGAACATGTAAAGTCACTTTAGAAAACTTTAGTTCCAACCCCTAGAATTTTAAAAGTTAAAATTCAACCCTTATACTTTATAATATTATAAGTTAATAATATATATGTATAAGAACAAGTCGTTTTACCGTTAGTAGGCCTCATTCACGAAGCCGTTCTATAAGTGGGGTATAAGGTTGTTGCCTATAAAATGGCAGCTTAATGGGTGTCCACTCTCACCCACCGCTTTCTTGACTGGTGGAGGGTCGTTAGCCGAACGGGTAGGACAATGACTTTAAATCCTCATTAAAACTATGATGGTTATATAGTAACTAAATGTTTTTTACAAATTCCCAATCTTAGTTACTTTAGGAAAAATATGAATATGGTGCTAACCCATGAAATTACACTTTGCACTTTGCTTAAGTCGTTAGTGGAGTGTGTGTGGTTAACCGGCACACTAACCTGGACTTAACAAGGTAGGCAAAGGGTGGCTTAAGGTTTATAATAGATCGGTGGAGCGCGCGTGGTTAACCGACACATCGATTAGGTGATAAACATTAAGAGTACCAAGTAATTTGCATGGTTAATTCACACCTTGTTCTATGATCCTCGGCATCCCAGTCACAAAACTTGAAGGGCACATTCGAGATTGAAACATGCCACTGAAAAGTTCAATGAATCTCAAAAGAATCTAGGAGTTTCAAAACCAATTAAAAACCTAATAATTTATTTCGTTTTTCATGGTGGAAATTGGTGAATCGTCATTCACCTACCTTCAAATATTTTATAGCTTGGATTATGGTATCCCTCTTCTAAGTTATAAAATATTGTGTTGGGTCCTAGCCTTAATATAACATTTGGGTGTCTTATTAAGGACTATCTTTATATCTAATCTAAACTTGTCATTCTTTCTTTTCAGATGTCTTCCAACAATGCTACTTCTGGCTCAAACCCTACCGGCTCCTTCTCTCTCATGAACCTTTGTGGGAGAGTCATCTTTGATGGTTCCAACTTTATGGATCGGATCCGGAACATCAGGATGGTCACTCGCTACGAGGACAAGGAATATGTCCTCGATAAGGAGCTTAAGGAACTTGATGAGTCGTCTGCTACTCCTGAGGAGATCGCTGAATACCGAACTCATGAGAGAGATGCCACCAAAGTGGCATGTATCATGTCGGCCACGATGACAGCCGAGCTCCAAAAGTCCTATGAGGACTATTACTCTTTTGAGATGCACCAGGACTTGATGGACCGCTACCATCAAAGTGCTCGTCAAGAGAGGTATGACATCATCTACTCCATGATAACAACCCGGATGAAGGATGGTGAACCCATCACAGGCCACATGCAGAAAATGCAAAGGTATGTGGACCGTTTGCTGAAATTGAATGTGAACTTCCCCGAGGAGTTGGCAATTGACATCATTTTGCACTCTTTACCTTCGTGTTATGATCAATTTCGGATGACATATCACATGAACAAGGAGGAAGTTACACTCAACCAACTTCAAGGACTTTTGAAGACCGCGGAAAGTGGTCTTAAAGGTAAGTCGGTTGTTACTATTCCTACTCCTACCGCGGCCCCTGTCTTGGCAATCGGGCAAGGTAAAGGGAAGAAGAGGAAGAGCCCTTCGAAGGGTACCAAGGGAAAGTCCCTTGATGGATCCTCTTCAAGTGGAACCAAAATAGGTTATGTCACTCCTTTTGCCAACCCTAAAGAGGCTGAATGCTTCTATTGCCATGAAAAGTCGCACTGGAAGCGAAACTGCCCAAAGTATCTGCAAGATGTTAAGTATGGGAAAGTGAAACCGAACCATGCAGGTATTTACACTATATTGTCTAATAACTCACCATATTCTAATTCTTGGGTCCTTGATTCAGGTTGTGGTATTCATATATGTTCTGATTTGCAGGGACTAAGAAGAAGTGAGAATGTGGAGCATGGGAAGATAAACTTAATCATGAGGAATAGGAAAGCTTCACCTGTCACCAAGATTGGAGTTTATTCTTTGTTGCTAAGTAGTGGGTTAACATTAGATTTGAATAAATGTTGTTACTCGTCTGAAATGGCGAGAAATATTATTTCCTTTCATGGTTTGTACAAACAAGGGTTTACCTTTTCGTTTGATAATGAATGTGGTGGTATTAATGCTTTCTTTAATAATGTTCTTTATTTTAAAGCATTACCTTGTGATGGTGTATATGAAACTGTTTCGGTTGTAGATAACCTAGGAAATAATGTGTTGAGTATTGATTCTTCCACTAGGTTGGATAAAGCATCATTATGGCATTGTCGTCTTGGACATGTAAGCAAGAAACGCATAGGCCAACTCCAAAAGGATGGTGTCTTGGAGTCATTTGACCTAAAGTCGGATGATAGTTGTGAATCTTGTTTGCTTAGGAAAATGACAAAGTCATCCTTCACTGGTACTTGTGCTAGGGGTGAAGGTTTGTTGGATCTTGTACACACAGATGTGTGTGGACCCTTCAGAACTGCCACAAGGGATGCTAACCGCTTCTATGTGACTTTTGCTAATGATTATAATAGATATGGATATGTCTACTTAATCAAGCATAAGTCAGAAACCTTTGAAAAGTTCAAAGAGTTTAAACAGGAAGTGGAGAATCAGTTGGGCATGAACATTAAGATGCTTCGATCCGATCGAGGTGGTGAGTATCTTAGTACAGAGTTCCTTGACTCTCTTAAGGAATGTAGGATTGTCTCACGATTGACACCTCCCAGGACACCAGAGTTGAATGGTGTGGCTGAGAGGCGTAATCGGACCTTGTTGGACATGGTTCGTTCCATGATGAGTCGAGCTTCGTTAACAATCTCATTTTGGGGGTATACCTTAGAGACTGCCGCCCATATCCTTAATCTAGTCCCTACAAAGAACGTTGCCAAAACACCTCATGAGTTGTGGACTGGGAAGGTTCCCAATCTAGATCACATCAAGATTTGGGGTTGCGAGGCTTTCGTGAGGCGCGAGACTCACGATAAGCTCGAACCTCGAAGTGAGAGGTGTATTTTTATCGGCTACCCACAGAAATCCTTTGGTTACCTCTGCTACAGACCAAGTGATAATGTGGTCTTTGTAGCAAGGAGAGGAGTATTTCGCGAGAGAGTTCATAAGCCAATGAAACAGTGGGAGACAAATTGACCTTGAAGAAATTCAAGAGTCAAATGGTGAAGGAACCTCAAACCCTAGCAATCAACCTGAGGAGGAAACTCTTGTTGATCCGACTGACGAGTCTGTACCTCTGAGGCGATCCACGAGAGTTAGGAATGCACCTAAGCATTAATATGGTTTCCATATTACTATGGAAGGTGATACACTTATCAGTGATAACACACTGGTAAGTCTAGATGAACCTAACAGTTATACGGAAGCCATGGCAGGCCCTAAGGCTACTAAATGGAAAGAGGCTATGGACAGCGAGATACAGTCCATGTATGAAAATCAAGTTTGGAACTTGGTTGACAATGTACCAGGTCGTAAGACAGTCGGGTGCAAATGGATCTTCAAGAAGAAGACCGACATGGATGGTAATGTACACACTTATAAGGCGCGACTGGTTGTAAAGGGCTTTTCTCAAACTCTGAGAGTTGATTATGATGAGACCTTTTCACCAGTAGTAAAGATTAAGTCTATTAGGGTTATGTTAGCCATTGCTGCATTTCATAATTATGAAATATGGAAAATGGATGTCAAAACCGCTTTCCTTAATGGAAAGTTGGCTGAGGATGTTTACATGAGTTAGCCAAAGGGTTTTGTCAGTACAGAGTACCCTAATAGAGTGTGTAAGCTTGAGAAATCCATCTATGGATTGTGATGTGACCTGGCTCCGAACCACTTGTCGTGAGAGGGATTTGTCGTTCCTTAATCCTGAGAGGTCACACAAGAAAGGAAACCGTCAGCCGTTTTCCGGGACTTGGTCCCGAAAAGACGCTCCGACGGTCAAGTTAGTATTCTGAAGGTTATAGTGGAGGTATAAGACTGGAGAAGGAATGACTTGCCTTACCGGGACCAAGGTGAGGTCCTTTTATAGTGGAGATCTTCCTCGGTCCGTACTAGGGACCGGTACTGCAGTCCCGACAGGATTCGTCGCTCTTATAGGGGAGTCCTGCTCCACATTCGTGTTCAGCCCAGTGATTGGTCCAGACGATTGTGCTCTGTGTGGACGCTTTGTCGCCTGGAGCCATTGTCTCTGGGTTGTGGCTAAAAGACAATATTCTGGCGAGGGCGAGCCTTCTATGCGGTCGCCTCGCGGGAGTCCGGGGTCGCTGAGTCGGCTCCCCGTCGGAGGCACTTTGTCGAGGCTCGCATGCTTCGGGCCCGCTCTAAGGGGCGCGTCATCAAGTCCCCCAGTCCAGTAGTCATATCGTATGCTACCTAGCTATGATGTTCTGGACTTAACTATTGGTACACGTTTCGTTGTCTCACTCAGCTGTCACTTCATATCCAGCGATAAGACGTTTCGACGTACGTGCGGTGGTTACGTAATGTGTCATAGATTTTCGCAGACCGCGCCTTTTTTCCTTTTATTGCTTCTTCAAACGGTTTCCTATTTCATTTCTCCTTCCGCCTTTTCAGCCTCCTCTCTCTTTCTCTGTTTTCTTTCCACCAATCCCTAAAGGGGTTTTCTGCGAACTGGATGCCATTGTCGCTGATCAGGACCCTTGGTATCCCAAATCTTGTCACGATGTTTTTTCCAGGAAAACTTGATTACTTGTTTTCCCATTGATGCATGCCATTGGCTCTGCTTCTATCCACTTCGTAAAGTAGTCGACCGCCACAATTAAGAATTTTACTTTTCCAGGTGCTTCTGGGAAAGGACCGACTATATCGATTCCCCATTGGTACAAAGGCCAGGGGCTAACTATGCTTGTTAACTTCGATGGCGGGACTTCTTGCGTTGGTGAGAAAGTCTGGCACTCCACGCAGGTCCGTGTTAGCTCGACCACGTCCTGGTGTATATCTGGCCAGTAGAGGCCTATGCGTAATACCTTGCCTGTGAGCGCTCTTGCTCCCTTGTGAGCTTCGGCCGACCCTGCATGGGCTTCTTTTAGGGCCAGCTTTCCTGCTGCGCCATCTATGCACTTGAGCCACGGAGCCGTATGGCCCTTCCTGTACATCGTCCGTTTTATCATCGCGTACTGTGGGGCTCATATCCTTGTCTTCCGAGCCTCCGCGTGGTCGTCAGGAAGTATGCCATGTTGTAGGTAGTCTATGATGGGCGTCATCCAGTTGGGTTGTGCTATTGATAGGGAATTGACCTGCCGCTCGTCGATGCTCCTTTCTTTCAGTACTTCCACCAATACTTCTTTTGAGAGTTGTCCAAAGCATGTTGACGCCAGTTTGCTGAGGGCATCTTCTCTCTTATTACTTCCCCTCGAGATTTTTTTTATCTCAAAGCTCCATTCACTTGTCTTTTGTTTCGAACTCCCCTGTCACCTGGTTAGCCGCCAAGCCCGAGTCGGTCAGGGCTGTGACTCTCTCCGCCCCCATTGTTACCACTAATCTGAGGCCGGCCAAGAGAGATTCATATTCTGCCTCGTTGTTGGACGTGTGAAAATCGAAGCGTAAGGCATAACTGAGTTCTTCTCCCGTTGGGCTAGTTAGGATCAACCCTGCACCTGATCCTTCTTTGCTGGAGGCCCCATCTGTGTAAAGGGTCCACCGTTGGTTGTCCTCTTTCTTCGAGCGCACTTGATTGTCTGCCTTGGTTGCTTCTTGCTGGAGTTCTCCTGGGACTTCAAGCAAGAAATCCGCTAGGGCTTGCCCTTTGATGCTTGCTCTGGGGTGGTAGGTGATGTCGTGCTCTCCTAGCTCTATGGCCCATTTTGCAAGTCGTCCTGACGTCTCTGGCTTCAGGAGTATTTGTTTGATCGGGAAATTTGTCAATACCTCTATTTGGTGGGCCTGGAAGTACCGACGGAGTCTCCGTGCTGTATAGACTAAGGCGAGCACCAGTTTTTCGATGACCGAGTAGTTCATCTCCGGTCCTTGTAGTGCCCGACTCACAAAATAAACCGGTAGTTGGCGTCCCTGTCTGTCGACCATTAGCACCGATGAAATTGCATCTTTTGATGTGGACAGGTACACTTGCAATACCTCTCCGGGTATCGGGTTGGCCAGAGTGGGGAGTGCGTGGAGTACTTTCTTTATCTCTTGCAGTGCCGATTCGGCTTATGTGGTCCATTTAAAGTTGTTTTTCTCTATGCACCCTTTCAGCGTATTGAACAGTGGCATGGCTTTTTCAGCCGACTTGGAGATGAACCGACTAAGTGCGATCAACTTTCCATTCAAGGCTTGTGCATCCCTCAGCGTGCAGGGTGAAGGTGTTTCCTCTAGCTCATTTACCTTGATTGGGCTTGGCTGGATCCCTTCCTTCGTCACATAGTATCCCAAAAATTGACCATCCTCGACTCCGAAAGTGCACTTGGCGGGGTTTAATTTCATCCTAGCCTTCTCCAGAGTCTGTAACGTTTCTTCTACATCTCGTAGCAGCATGTTCTCGTCCGGGCTTTTTATGACCATATCATCGACATAGACTTCAATGTTCTGACCGATTTGGTTGATGAACAGGGAATCCACGAGCCGCTGATAGGTTGCCCCTGCATTTTTTAGTCCAAACGGCATTTTTGTATAACAGAAGGTGCCATGATCCATGTAGAAAGCCGTTTTCTCTTCACCGTTTGCATTCATCAGTATCTGGTGGTATCCTTTGTATGCATCTAGGAAGCACTTCCATTGGAAACCTTGCAAAGACTCTACCTTTTGGTCTATTTCTAGTAGGGGGTAACAGTCTTTGGGACATGCTTTGTTCAGGTCGGAGTAGTCAATGCACATGCGCTAGCTACCGTCATTTTTCCTCACCATTACCGGGTTGGCGATCCATGTGGGGAAGATTGCTTCTCTGAGGATTCCTGCGCTCGTTAGCTTTGCCACTTCCATGTTGATTGCCTTGTTTCAATTCCCTCCCTAGACCCGCTTCTTTTGCTTCATCTCCTTGGTTCCTGGCTTTATCATCAGCTTGTGTTCTATAATTCCTCGATCGACCCCTACCATGTCAGCGGGGGTCCATGCAAACACATGTTTGTACCTTTGTAGTAGTAGGACCAGTGCTTCTCTTGTTTTTGCAGGGAGGGTCGTCCCTACGGCTACCCGTTGGTCTGGATGCTCCCTGTTGATTACTTCCCCCTGTCCGACAGATCTGGTTTTGGGCTTTTGGTCTCTGCTGAGATATCTTTTGGTTGCATGATTTCGTAACATTTGAGTTCCTTCGGTGGTGTGGCCAGAACTACGCCCGATCCCTGACTTGTGCTGAATTTGACTATCTCGTGGACCGTCGATGAGACTGCACGGAATCTTAATAGGGCTGGGTGTCCCAATATGATTTTGTGTTCTGAGGGGTGTCGTACGACTACGAAGTCGATTAGGGCAGTCCGTCGTCTAGTTTTGTCCTGACTGACTAGTGTGAATGGTAAGTGGATCGTACCTAGCGGCCATAGTCTGTGCCCGATGAATCCCATGAGCTGGCATGTGGCTGGCCTTAAGCCTTCTTTCCACGCGCTTGGCAACAGTTTGAAACAGTGCTCATAGATGATGTCTGCTGAGCTTCCGGTGTCGATGTATACCCGATGGATGACTGCATTCTTGATTGATCCCTGAATGACAAGGGGGTAGCTCTCATTCCACCCGGTTGGGCGTGGGTCGCGCATGGAGAATGTCAGCCCCTGCATTGCCTCTGTGATGTCTCGCGTGCCCTCTATACGCTCCGCCCTCCCCCTTTTGTGGTGGATTGTTAGAATCTCTAGTTTTTGCTCCATTTTTCTGGGAGCGTCTTTTGGGTTGTCTGCGTCGAACTTGGCCTGTAGACTTTTTGCGATTTCTACCACATTGCCTTTCAGCTGTTTCTCTTCGATTTCCCTTTTTAGCACCGCGCAATTGACTGTGTCATGCGTTCGACTCTTGTGGTATTCGCAGTATCGCGTTTTAGTGCCTTTTGCTGCTGGCTTCTCATCGACCGTGTATACTTCTGTCCGTCTACCCCGCTTGTCGTCCCTAGAGAAAGGTTGGAAACGGCTTGGCGGTCGCCTGTCTCGACTCATGAATCTGTTACTTCCTCGAGGGTCGAGAGGGATTGTGGGGTAGTTATTACGCCTCCCAGCAGAAGTTTTCATGGCATTGAGGTACGCCTGCTTTGATGCTTCACCTTCTTCTTGGCGTAGGTAGCGCTCCACTCGTTCTTTTAGTTCGGCCCTTGTTTTGGGTTGTTTGCCCATGAGTTTTTGGGATAACGATCCCGACAACAGTCCCCAGGTGAATGCGCCTGCGATTAGCCCTTCATCGTGACCTTGGATATCTAACGTTGCCTTGGTGAATCTGGCGAAGTAGTCCTTGACTGGTTCTCCTTCCCTTTGTTTGCACCCAATGATTGAGTGGCAATCACCTTTGTATTTCCGGAGTTGCATGAAGTTCGTTAGGAACAAGTATTTCAACTGGCTGAAGTTGCTAATGCTGCCTGGTCGTAGCGTTTTGAACCATGTTCCTGCGTTACCGTCCAAGGTAGTGGGGAAGTACGTACACCAGAATCTCCCATCTAACTTGAGAGACGTCATGGTCCACTCGTACGTGTCGATATGACTATCTGGGTCGGTAGTTCCATCATACATCTTAAGGTGGGGTAGTTTAGCGGTGTTGGGGGTTTCGTATTCCAAGAGTTCCTTGACGAACGGCGACAAAATGCTTCGTGACGAGCAATCTTGGGTTGGGATTTGCTGGTTGAAATGATATCCTGGTTGTTGCATTGCCAGGAAAGGTTGTACGAGCATGTTGTTGTAGGCACTCATATCTGGTATCGGTAAACCGTACTGGTTAAGCGGCTGGTTCAAAGTTGGAGATTATATGTCAAAGGGATTTGTTGCTGGATTAAGGGCGTCTGTTGTTGGGCCATGGGTATTGGTTGTTGGACTATGGGTGTTTGCTGTTGGGCCATGGTTATTGGGTGTTGGGCAATGGGTGTTTGATGTTGGGCTATAGATATCGGCTGTTGGGCTACGGGTGTTTGCTGTATCGGCTGTTGGGCTATGGGTGTTTGCTGGTAAAAAGAAGATGGCATCGTTGGTGTGGTGCCTGATGTTAGTAATTGGTGGTTTCGTGGTTGTGATGCAGCGCTCGTATTAAACATGGTGCTGTGTGCGTATAGGTTATTTGCGGGAGGTGCGACGACCGTTATTTGGGTGCCATGAGGGGTAACGGTGTTGAAGAATGGAAACGACGTGGTGAATATTGGCTGGTTTTGGGGTACGGTAGTATGTGCAATGGTGGTGATAGGAATTAAGGGTGAATCTCGTGGCGTAGCCGTTGCAATGTGTGGCGGTGGGCCGCCGGGAGCTGGTATGGATTCAAGGTTTGGCGACGGGTCCTCTGATGACGATGGTTCTTCGAGGACTGGCGGTTGTTCTCCGGGGAGTTAGACGACTGGGGTGTCGACTGCCTCCAGCGGTCCCATTGGATGTATCAGACTGTGTGGTGGCTCCGATGGTTCTCCGGTTGCTTTTTCCGCCATGGTTGGTTGCACGAGGGGACAAAGAGCGAGGGGTTTGCGTATCTGTTGTCACACAAACGGATGGCACCAAATGATGCGAACTGGCTCCAAACCACTTGTTGTGAGAGGGATTCATCGTTCCTTAAGCCTGAGAGGTCACACAAGAAAGGAAACCGTCAGCCGTTTTCCGGGAGGTAGTCCCGGAAAGACGCTCCGACGGTCAAGTTAGTATGCTGAAGGTTATAGTGGAGGTATAAGACTGGAGAAGGAATGACTTGCCTTACCGGGACCAAGGTGAGGTCCTTTTATAGTGTAGATCTTCCTCGGTACGTAATAGGGACCGGTACTGCAGTCCCGACAGGATCCGTCGCTCTTATTGGGGAGTCCTGCTCCACATTCGTGTTCAGCCCAGTGATTGGTCCAGGCAATTGTGCTCTGTCTGGACGCTTTGTCGCCTGTAGCCGTTGTCTCTGGGCTGTGGCTAGAAGACAATATTCTGGCAAGGGCGAGCCTTCTTTGCGGTCGCCTCACGGGAGTTCGGGGTCGCTGAGTCGGCTCCCCGTCGGAGGCGCTTTGTCGAGTCTCTCCTGCTTCGGTCCCGCTCTAAGGGGCGCGTCATCAGATTGAAACAAGCACCTCGTAGATGGAATCTTTGTTTCAATGAGAAAGTCAAAGAGTTTGGATTTACAAGGAGCGAAGATGAGTCCTGTGTATATGTCAAGGCTAGTGGAAGTATAGTTAGCTTTTTGGTATTGTATGTGGATGACATACTACTCATAGGAAATGACATCCCAACTCTACAGGAAGTGAAGTCCTGGCTTGGGAAGTGTTTCGCTATGCAGGACCTTGGTGAAGCTGCCTATATCCTAGGGATAAGGATTTTGAGAGACAGAAGTAAGAGACTAATTGGACTTAGTCAGAGTACCTACTTGGATAAGGTGCTGAATAGGTTCAGCATGCAGAATTCCAAGAAAGGAGAGTTACCGATCCAGAGTAATGCCAGATTGAGTAAGACTCAGAGCCCGAGTACAGAGGCTGAGATAGCTGAGATGAGTCGAGTACCGTATGCTTCCGTTGTAGGCTCGATCATGTATGCTATGACTTGTACTCGTCCTGATGTGGCCTTTGCTTTAAGCATGGTCAACAGATATCAGGGGAACCCTGGCAAGGGTCACTGGACTGCGGTAAAGAACATTCTCAAGAACCTGCGGAGGACTAAGGAATAGGTCCTTACCCTCGGTGGGAGTGATGACTTGAGAGTAGTAGGGTATAGTGATGCTAGCTTCCAGACTGATAGGGATAATTTCCGCTCTCAGTCAGGCTGGGTATTTACCTTAAACGGAGGAGAAATTACTTGGAAAAGTTCCAAGCAGGAGACAGTGGCTGATTCAACTTGCGAATCATAGTATATAGCAGCAAGCGAGGCAACAAAGGAGGCTATATGGCTAAAGAGCTTCATTGGAGACCTTGGAGTTGTACCAGCTATAAAGGAGCCTATGGAGATTTTCTGTGATAGTGAAAGTGCAGTTGCCTTAGCCAAGGAACCAAGGGATCACGGAAGATCCAGACACATCGACAGAAAATACCATTTCATCAGACATCGAATAGAAGAAGGACTCCTCGTGGCAAAGAGGGTATCATCGGATGAGAACCCAGCAGATCCCCTCACGAAGGGACTGGGTAGGGTTAAGCATCTTCAGCATGCGAGGTGCATAGGGCTAAAGGATGATATTAGTTTTTGAAATTAGATATCTTTGAAATTTGTAAAGTGTAATTGACATTTGATGATAAATAAAAGTTGTTGTTTATTTATAAGTAAAGTGTTGCTATCTTCTGTCAATCGTTTACTATCATTTCATTTTGCATGTTTTGACTTATGTTATGGTATATCATATTATTCAAATTCTCCACAGTCGTCATATGTTGGAAGTAGATATGAATCAAGACTGTCATGAAGCTGGCTTGTAGATGTCTAAAGTGTTGGACATAGCAAGGGTTGCTACAACATTCATGAGTGCTCATAAGTTCTGAGTATTGGATTCAACCCACGCTCACTTTTATTACTTCATGGAATTTATCTCGAGTGATCTTGAGACGGTAATATCATATAAGTATTCAAACCTAGAGATATGAGTTGTTGACTATGAGTTGGTTATACATTGATTGTACGAAAACGCATTGGTAACTCAATGTTATAAAACCTGCCTTTGTGTATAATTCAACAAGTAGTAGAACAAGCATATGAGTCAAAGTTTATCTGTTCTTTCTTGGATTAGAAGCGATATCTGGGCCCCTCGATGATTTTGTTGTGACCTATGTACCGGGCCCGGTCAGAACTAAATTGATATGTTCGATTAAGTTCTATGTCAAACAAATCGGAAATTGGGAAACAAACTGCTGGACAATAAGTACGACATTGTTCCATGTATTTGTCCGACTGATATCTAGAACAAATGATTATATGATCACTTATCTTAAATGGTGTATCATCATCATCTCAGTTCCGCGAGACTTTGAAAGAGCTACAATTGTTGATCGGTTCTTGAAGTCATTCTTGCAGTTATAGTTATTAGACTTATCCAAATGGGAGACTGTTGGATTAGGTGTCTAAGTTCATAACTATTTCTGGAATGTACCCGGTTGGCATGGTCCATTTGGGTTGCATGGCATTGCAACACTTGGATAGACTAAATGAGAGAAAGGACACTTATGGTTTATTAATATATTATAAGTTCTAATATATTAATAATATTATTTAATTAGTATTGATCAAGAATTAACTTAGAAGTAATTTGGTGATCAAAAGGAGACTAATTAAATATATGGGGTTGATTGTGTAAATCATCCATTCTTTTATAGTGGGCTAATGATCCATGGTTTATTAAGTTGGGCTAAAACCCATAAGGTGCTCCATTGATAGTCCATGGAGGTTATAAACCCATGGATCATGGAATATGAAAAGCCTTGCACATTAGGGTTTACATGGTGTAACCCTACTTGTGACACAACTATAAAAGGACCCTATGGGCTACCAAAATCGCACTATGTGTAGAACAAGAGGGCTAGCCGATTTTGGGTGATAGTGTACTTCTCCCTGGTGCGGCTCCGATAGCCAAGGCACCATATCGGTTGGCTCCTCCCGAGATGCAGGAGTTGTCTGTGCAGCTGCAGGAGCTGCTAGACAAGGGTTTTATCAGACCGAGCAGTACACCCTGGGGAGCCCCGATACTGTTTGTGAAGAAGAAGGATGGGTCGCATCGGATGTGTATAGATTACCGGGAGCTGAACAAGGTAACGGTGAAGAACCGTTACCCACTCCCGAGGATTGATGACGTATTCAACCAGTTGGAGGGAGCATCTTGGTTTTCCAAGATAGATTTGTGTTCAGGCTACCATCAGATGAGGGTCAGAGACGAGGATGTACAGAAGACTGCATTCCAGACTCGCTATGGCCACTACGAGTTCGTGGTGATGCCATTCGGTCTCACCAATGCTCCTGTCGCGTTCATGGACCTCATGAACCGCGTATGCAGACCGATGTTGGATCGGTCTGTGATAGTTTTCATTGACGACATCTTGGTTTACTCCAAGATGCAGGAGCAGCATGAGGAGCACTTGCGGGAGGTGTTGGATACCCTGAGGAAGGAGAGCTTGTATGCCAAGTTCTCCAAGTGCGAGTTCTGGTTGCGCGAGGTGCAGTTTCTTGGGCACCTTGTCAACCAGAACGGGATTTTGGTTGACCCGGCCAAGGTAGAGGCCAAGATGAGATGGGAGGTTCCGAAGTCTCCATCTGAGATTCGGAGTTTCTTGGGATTGGCAGGCTATTACCGGAGATTCATTTAGGATTTCTCCAAGATAGCCGTGCCCTTGACCCGGCTGACGAAGAAAGCCGTTTTATTTCGCTGGGGGCCTGAGCAGCAAACTGCGTTTGAGACGTTGTCACACCCCAAAACCCGAACGACGGAAACGTTCGGGGGTGGAGGACGTCATGTTTAGTATCACAAGGCATGCATCATAGTAAGCAAAGTAATGAACAACCATTTAATTAGAAAGAAAAGTGTTTACAAAGTGTGTGTTCACAAAACATAGAATACATAAGCAAATAACAAAACAAGATTTGAAGCTATTATGCTCCATCTTCTGAATTCCCAGCGCGAGTACCTGTCTACTGGTCTCCTGAGAATGCAAGTTATTTGAAAGAGTTGATCAGCAATTAAGCTGGTGAGTTCATAAGATTTTAGTGATGTAAGTAAGTTGTAGAAAGTTGTTGTAAAATGTAGTTGAAAAATGTAGTGAGTTGTAAGTTTTGTTTAGAAAAGTTCTCCCGTTCCTCTAGAAAATCCTATATTTCCTACTTTAATGAAAGATAAGTAAAAATGACTCTACAATCCTTTCTATGAGTACTAAATGGATACAAGTTATATAAGACTCAGAGTAAACAAACAATCGATTGTGCGCATCTGCCCTAAGGCGGAAAACACACATCCCATTGTTTGTTTGATCATTGTGGTATATAACCCTGGTGTATTCACTTGTTACTCATGGAGTTAAGTGTAATGGTTCCTTTATATTTAATGAAAAGATCCTTTAAGAAAACCCTTATTCCTTATAATAAAATGGTGACCACAGTGATTACTTCTATAATCACTTAGTTTATACTGGCTATATATGATCTAATATCGAATAGAAAGTTAATTGGGTGAATCTGCCCTAAGCCCACAACCAAACAAGGAACAGGAAGTAAGGCGGAAAGCCCACATCCAACTACCTATTAGGTATTAATGATATATAACCATGATGCATAAACTCAGGTATTATAGAGTTAATCACCTAAGGTCCTTTAAGTTTATACTGGTTTAATAAAATGGATTAAACCCTTAACTGGTAAGTTTCTAGTTTTGTATACCAAAGTTCTAATTTGGAAAGTATGTTTTGTACTAGAAAACTGTGCATGGACTCTGTGTCCTATGACTTGACCCATACATGGTACCCTTATGATGACTTAATGTATACTGAGCATATATATATATATATATATATATATATATATATATATATATATATATATATATATATATATATATATATATATATATATCTAGAATCGAATAGAAAATAGACTGGGTGAATTCGTTCCAAGCCCACAACCAAACAAGGAACAGGAAATGAAGCGGAGAGCACACATCCTATTACTTGTCGGATCCTATTGATATATATATATATATATATATATATATTTATATATATATATATATATATATATATATATATATATATATATATATATATATATATATATCCTTTGATGTATACATTAAGGAATCATAAGGTTAGCATTATGGTTCTCTTCTACTAAACGTAGCCTTCTACCAAGGCATCTAATGTTATGTGTGATTGTTTCTTGTATGAGTGTGTATTTTCCCAAGTGAGACTATCATTAACCAAAAATATAGTTTTTACATTACCGTTTATTGTGAGAAGATCACAATGTGAATGAAATGGGGAAATAATAATAGTACTGTAGAGTTGTATTATAGTAATTACTGCTGTACTACCTACCTTAAACCAATTGTTATTTAAGGTATAATGTGATATGATTGCACCATACTATCGACTAATAACACGACGATGAAAGACGTCAGAAGAAATGACATTTGGAACCCGTAGACTTGCAAAACCCACTATAGAGAACAACAAGGTGTAGGATAGTCAATCCTGTATATGTCTATACCCAAATTCACGCTCTCCCTCTAGGAGATTCTGGCTGCAAATCGAACCATGACAGGTGATGCCATGCCTCGAAACAATGATTCACATTTATATTATAGTATAATTTGTATATGTATTGTATGTACTAGCTGTATTGTATGTTCTCTCTGTATAGTATGTAGTATGTTCTGTTTATTTCTCATCATGGTATGTTCTCTTAGTTTCTCATCATAGTATGTTCTCTTAGTTTCTCATAACTTTAAAAGAGTTTTTGAAATGTTTTAATCACTTATAAAAGACATAAGCAATCTTTTGAAAGATATTTATAACAAACAATTACACAATTATCATTGTGTTCAACTTGTATTCCCCCCCCCCCCTTTAAAAGCATTTAAAACAGTTAAAAGATTCATTACGGGGTATCAACTCACCTGATGTGGGTGATTCAACGGATACGCGTGTAAGGATGAGAAGTTCCACGAATGAAGTCCCGAGATACAACAAGTCCTAAATGACATATATTGGCATATACTGACATAAATATAGTGTTTATAAGCAACTATATGAAAGGAAACACCTTCCGGGACTAGGAAACACTTCGACCAAGTGTTGGAATCACATGTGATTCATCAAAGGAAAGTGGAATGGCACTACCATGAGTTTACTGCCATGGGTTTACGGCCAAGGGAGTTTACGGCCGTAAATTCATGGTCAAACATGCATAAGTGTGTGTTTGAAGGCTAGGGAAGCTTGAGGGACTTTTGCTCTACACAAGGATGAGAAAGACTAACTCAATGGAGGCTTTTGATGAGTTTACGGCCAAGCAAGGAGTTTACAGCCGTAAACTCGTGGTCATTATGCAATTGAGAGTGGTTCAAGGTCCTATTTTCATCAAGGAAGGGTTCTAGGTCACAAGCTTTGCATGTAGGAGGGTTTATGGCCAAAATGGCACCCTTATAGGGGTTTACGGCCGTGGGAGATGGCTTGGCCGTAAACTCCTTTTGGTCTTGCATTCTTGATGTTTGCAAGGCTCTAAGCATGATTCTTAACTAGATATCAAGTGTAGGGAAGAGTACTTACGATCTAGAGGCTTGAAATGGTGATTAAGGTCCAAGAACACTAGTGTGTGTTCTTGGTGTTCTTGGTGTTTCTTGAAGATCTAAGAAAAGATGATTTCCATGGATGAAATCATTAGATGATACTAGATTAAGAGATGTATCATGTAACACCCATAAAATTTGAGCCAAATTAAAACATTTTAACTCATTCAAAAACCATTAAGTTCATACATCTCGTTTTCAAAATAGTTTGAACATCAGAGTATCTCCCAGAACCATATCATAAAACATGAGGAGCGATACGATCACGCCTTCGCCTTGCCACGATCTCCTGAAGTACCTGAAACAATACACTGAAACTGTAAGCCCGAAAGCTTAGTGAGTTACCCCCAAAATACCAACCTCACATAAACATACTCATAACATATCACAAATAGAACAACCATGCACATCGGGTCTACTGTGTGACTGGTCCGCCCGCACCGGGCCTTCAGTCCACCTGGTCCACCCTCCGAGTCTAGCCATGTACATCGAGTCTACAGTGTGATTGGTCCGCCTGCACTGGGCCTTCAATCCACCTGGTCCACTCTCTGAGTCTACAGTATGACTGGTCCGCCCACACCTGGCCTTCAGTCGGCCAGGTCCACTCTCCGAGCCTCGGCACGTCTGGTCCGCCCTCTTGGGGCCTTCAACCTATCCGGACCGCTCGCTGGGCCTTCGGAATATCCGGTCCGCCCTGGGTATGTTGGCCTACAGCACAAAGCAGGACCCGCCTCAACCCAACCCCCGACAAACAACCATGTGCACATAAACAATTAATCGCATAACAAATCCTTAACCAGACAAACAGTCTAACAGATCACATAGCATATCAACATCCTAATCAGGATTCCGACCTAATCGGTCACTAGCATAACATTACCCTATATCCCGGGTACCAACCTTAACTAGGCCACTAGCATAACAACATCCTAAATACCAGGATGCAGATCTAGCAAAGCAATAACATAACAACCAATACCCGGATTTCCATTCGATAAAGGGCCGGCCTTGGTGCCGTAGACCCTGTCGATATAGGGAGGATAACTCACCTGCAATTGCCGACTGAAGAGATACGACCAAGCTGCTCCGACCACCGACACGAACTTCACCACAGCACGCTACCAAAGAACAAATACCAAAATTACCAAAATACCCTTGGAATTCAAACTGGTCAACTCTTGGTCAAAGTCAAAGTCCTCAGTCAAAGTCAACCTTCCTGACTGACCCTACTCGCCGAGTCCACCCATTGACTCATCGAGTCCTTATACTCTGAAAACTCTTAGAACACGACTCAACTCGCCGAGTCACCCCAAGACTCGTCGAGTCCAACGATCTCCGAGTTCCATCCTGCTCATCTCACCGAGTCACCTCCCGACTCACTGCTTCGAGGTTTAACCAGAAGAGATTGGGGTTCTGCAACCAGACTCGCCGAGTCGAAGAACAGACTCGCCGAGTCCAAGGCAATCTTCAACAGACTCGCCGAGTTGTTCTTCAACTCGCCTAGTCCATGAACATGTTCATACAACTCGTCGAGTACACCCATGTGAATCGCCGAGTCTCTCCAGTTCTCAATCCATACAGTGGCTTTTTGAGCCATACAGGGGCTCCAATCCATAGATCCACTCTTCTACAGCCTAACCCTCACATAAAGTTGCAAACTTTACGTGAAACCAAGGAGATATAAGCCCCAAACACTCTAGGGCTAGGGTTCATGACAAAGGGGCTTTACAAACAACTCTTAGATAGAAGGTTTATGACATTTTGGACCATCACAAACCTAGATCTGAAGTAGCAACCTCAGATCTAAGCCTCTAACTCGAAATAGCTCACAATCATACCAAAAATGCCCCAAATCTCAAATGATAATAAATCTAGATGCAAAAGAGCCCAAGCAACAGATTATTACCTCCAATATAAGCTCCAACTAAAGTAGATCCCGGATCTACACCACTCCTTTGCAGCAAGCCTCTTGATCTTCAAGCCCCTTTCCAAGATTTTCTCTTCCAAAGCTCTATTCTCTCTATTAATGGAAGCTCACTCGATTCTAGGGTTTTTGGATCTCAAAAGGGTAGCAAAGAGGCTGAGGGTGGGTTATAATGTGCTTTATATAGGGCACAACCCCCGGGATTAGGGTTTTCTCTCTACACCACCAACTCTTCGAGTCCAAGCCGCCGACTATGCGAGTTGGCCACTTAAACCGCGATGGAATCCCGCTCCGACTCGGCGAGTAAGCGGACCTACTCGTCGAGTCCCTTTCCTAAATTTACACTTTTGGCCCTTCATTGAACAATTGAAATTTGGGGTGTTACAACTCTCCCCCACTTAAATTAGGCTTCGTCCTCGAAGCCTACTACAGTATATGCTTCAGAACAAACCCCTTGCACTGCAGACTCATACTTCTCAATCAACTCATGCTCTTACAAACCCTACTTCTGCATCTCTCTTAAAATGGCTTATTCTCACGTGGCATCCTTGCCACTACTCCAAGCCGATCATCGGCCTTTCAACTCAATAGCACCACGAATTAACCACGAATCACCCGATAATACTAACCCTTCATATCAGGGACACGCTTCCGCGCCCTGCAACGCTAGATTCCACAAAAACCCTCTGAGCTCTGCTAAGAAACTAATCCATCTTCCTTCGCCCAAAATTGGCGATAACCCTGATAACTTGCAGCCTGGAACGAATCCTGTTCCACCCTCTGGTTCTATCTCTTATGCTCTGACAGGATGCTGCATCCTTCAGCTCCCATAACCCATCAGCTAAACATATCGTGTAACCACTCGTACCTGGCCTAATCAGCCTCGGGCTGGAATACCAACACACCAGGTCCAATCAATCATAGGGTCCGGTCATCCTCATGATGGAATACCCCAGATTGAAATACCTCCACATACATAACTCAAGCCTACAACCATACTCGGACTAAGGACCTTGTCCTTGCGTCACCCTCGAACCCTTCGGTTCGACACAACGGAGTGCAACCCACTCACACCTCCCTATCACGATCTCTAGGTCCTTGACCGCCGACTGTAATATCCTTATACAGTCCTCAGCACCGGTCCAGAGTACTCCCGAGTCTGTTAACCTGCTATCTCACCTTCCTCTGTCCCAATCTCCCATCTGGAACCACTTTCCTCCTCCTCTTCCAAGGAGACTGGAAACATGCCTGCGCATCATCCAACATTGCCACGACCTCAACGGGCATCCAACCCGTATGTGCTTCTATATATCTGGTACAATCCCAGTGCTTACTACCGAGCACTTTCGATCATCCATTTACTCCACTGCCTACCTTTCAGAGGACCCAAACTCCTTCCGGAGCCACATACCTTCCCTTTCCAGGAAGTCTACTCAACAACCCTTACCGCACCTATAAGTGCCATAGAGCTAAACTCCACTCTACACTATCCATGTAGAGAAACTGCTATTCTCGAGCTCCCATATACTCCGAATCCGATCACATAACTAACAAGGCCCACGCACGGCCTTCAGCCAACTCCATCATCATGATCAATACTTGGGGCCAGACCATATCGATTACTATTGCATGGCGACATATTCACTCATTCTCCTCCTACCGATCCACTAACACATACAGAGTCTTCAACATGACTGGACCGCCTTTCCAGGCCTTCAGCCTATCTGGACCACTCTTAGAACCTTCAGCATGTCTGGACCGCCCTCTTGGGCCTTCAGCCTGTCTGGACTGTTCCCCGAGCCTTCGGTCTGACTGGTACGCTTTCTGGCCTTCAGTCTATCTGGACTGCTCAAAACTGTTGTACACCATCCTGAACCATTCTTCCTGGGAATCTCTCCCGTGCATACTGTTCTAGCCCTCTTGGGGTTCCGAACTCCAGCTCCATTCCATATACTCAATTCCCGGCCTAACCCTAGGCCTTACAATAATCAGTCACCTTTTCCGAAAACCATGGTCTGTGCTCCGCCCCACTTGTCTATCACTTGCTCTCACCGATCCACACCCTCAGCAAAACACTGCTGAAATCCAAACAGCTAACCATCCTTGGATGGATACTGTTTCACCAGAGAATTTTCCAATTCTCCCCCACTTAGTGCACCGACTACTAACCACCGATGCCCAAAACCGGCATAGCTCGATCGTCCTTACTCCATATATTCCCTCTTATCCATGAACTGACTCCCTCGGGAGTGAGTAACCTTCACCGAATAACCCTTCCGCCATCACACACCCGAACTCCAAGGAAGCAGAATCTCAGCCGAACACTTCTCACATCGCAGGTGCCATACCCAACAAAGATATCATATATCCTACCTTCCGATCATCTATCCTCTTGGATGCTAACTAACTACAACTCCTAAATACTAAGATCCTCAATCATACTACAAAACATGCGGAACAATGCAGACAGATTTACAATACCACACAAATAACAAGATAACAAGATGGAAACATACCCGCAGCTGCATCTGGCTCTGCCCTGACCTCCTCTGCTGTAAGCTGGAATGCGCGTCCCTGAGCCCTCGGAGGCTCCGCTCCACCCTGACCCCCGCCAGTAATCCTCAAAGTGGCCGATGCTGGAGCCTGCACCGATCCAGCAGCAAACTGTGGGCAGTTGGCCCTCAAGTGTCCAACCTGATGGCAGTGATAACAAATCCTCATATCCTGTACTGGGGCTGACTGACGGCAATCCCTCGCATAATGTCCCTCTCTCCCGCACTTGCGGCACGCACCACCGGACCTACAAACTCCGGTATGACCCCTCCCACACTTCTCACAAGTGTGGCTGCTCTGACCCCCAATCCTGGAGTCAACGGTTTTGAACCGTTTCGGCACCGGCTGCGACTGCATCGGGGCCTGCCTCTGCTCTCGCAGCTACAACTCAATCTCCAACTCACGCCGCCTGGCGGCCTCATGCAACTCTAACAAGGTATCACATCTTTGCGTGGACACAAACTGTCTAATATCCCTTTTGAGCATACTCAGATACCGGGACATTTGAGCCTGCTCCGACGCTAACTCCGGGCAAAACATCTCCCTCTCAGTGAACATCCTGGTGATCTCCGTCACCGACTCTGAATCCTGCTTCAGCTCCAAGAACTCCTGAGCCAACCTCTCTCTCTCAACCTGCAGAACATAACGAGTACTGAACATCTCCCGGAACTGATCCCAAGTAACCGCAGCCCGTTGCGCATCAGAATAAGATCCCGTAGTTAACCTCCACCAATCCTTCGCCCCGAGCCTCAAAAGCTTCAGAGCACACCTCACCCTCTGATTCGCAGGGCATGAACACGTGAAGAAAAAACCCTCCACGTCTGACAACCATCTCATAGCAACGATCGGATCCTGAACTCCATTGAAAGTAGGGGGCTTCGTATTGTCAAAATCCCGATACTGAAAGCCCCGACCGGCTCCTCCCCCTACCGCTGTAGCTGTCGCTGCAGCCGTCTCAGTAAGAGCTGCATAACGATCATCGAAGTACTCCCTCATAGCGGACTTAATAGTCCCAAACAACTCCGGGATCTGACCCCGGACAATCTCAACCACCTCCTCACGGATGATCTCCCTGACCCGATCCTCTGTCAACATTGGCCCCTCCTGGCCGATAATCTCAGGTGCCACTGGGGCCTCCTGCTCACCCTGTCCTGATCCCGATCCGGATCCAGTCACGACACGCCTCGTAACCACCATACTGCAATACACCAACAAGATCCTCAGATACCTCACATAACCTCCAAGAACTAACCTCTAACCAACAACCTAGGGGTTGTGACTTCCTTGACACGCGTATGGGTCATGTGCTTTTAGTAGTACGGGCCCATATTACCTTCCACACCTACCTATATTTGTCTCAAGTATCACCACAACGCCCTAAGCACCAACATACATAGCAAGCACTCAATCCTCACCCCTAGAGGAATACCGAATATCTCATATCAAGAAAACCCTAGGCTAACAGGCATCACAAATTAGGCAATTCTATCATGCAATTCCTGAAGATCCCTAGCCTAGTACTAGCATGTTGTTCTAACATATCACATAAACAAATAACTTGTATGGTATTTTGGGGTCTACTTACTGGCTCTGGCTGATCGTACCCTCTGCATCCTCCTTTACTTATTTCGAAAACCTTTTGAAAACCATTTTGAAAATCCCTCCTTGATTTCAGACTAGATTCACACGAATGTTCCTCCAATTCACTCAAACCATGGCTCTGATACCAACTTGTAACACCCATAAAATTTGAGCCAAATTAAAACATTTTAATTCATTCAAAAACCATTAAGTTCATACATCTCGTTTTCAAAATAGTTTGAACATTAGAGTATCTCCCAGAACCATATCATAAAACATGAGGAGCGGTACGATCACGCCTTCGCCTTGCCACGATCTCCTGAAGTACCTGAAACAATACACTGAAACTGTAAGCCCGAAAGCTTAGTGAGTTACCCCCAAAATACCAACCTCACATAAACATACTCATAACATATCACAAATAGAACAGCCATGCACATCGGGTCTACTGTGTGACTGGTCCACCCGCACCGGGCCTTCAGTCCACCTGGTTCACCCTCCGAGTCTAGCCATGTACATCGAGTCTACAGTGTGATTGGTCCGCCCGCACCGGGCCTTCAATCCACCTGGTCCACTCTCTGAGTCTACAGTATGACTGGTCCGCCCACACCGGGCCTTCAGTCGGCCTGGTCTACTCTCCGAGCCTCGGCACGTCTGGTCCACCCTCTTTGGGCCTTCAGCCTATCCGGACCGCTCGCTGGGCCTTCGGAATATCCGGTCCGCCCTGGGTATGTTGGCCTACAGCACAAAACAGGACCCGCCTCAACCCAACCCCTGGCAAACAACCATGTGCACATAAACAATTAATCGCATAACAAATCCTTAACCAGACAAATAGTCTAACAGATCACATAGCATATCAACATCCTAATCAGGATTCCGACCTAACCGGTCACTAGCATAACATTACCCTATATCCCGAGTACCGACCTTAACCAGGTCACTAGCATAACAACATCCTAAATACCAGGATGTAGATCTAGCAAAGCAATAACATAACAACCAATACCCGGATTTCCATCCGATAAAGGGCCGGCCTTGGTGCCGTAGACCCTGTCGATATAGTGAGGATAACTCACCTGCAATTGTCGACTGAAGAGATACGACCAAGCTGCTCCGACCACCGACACGAACTTCACCACAACACGCTACCAAAGAACAAATACCAAAATTACCAAAATACCCTTGGAAGTCAAACTGGTCAACTCTTGGTCAAAGTCAAAGTCCTCAGTCAAAGTCAACCTTCCTGACTGACCCTACTCGCCGAGTCCACCCGTTGACTCGTCGAGTCCTTATACTCTGAAAACTCTTAGAACACGACTCAACTCGCCGAGTCACCCCAAGACTCATCGAGTCCAACGATCTCCGAGTCCCATCCTGCTCATCTCACCGAGTCACCTCCCGACTCACTGGTTCGAGGTTTAACCAGAAGAGATTGGGGTTCTGCAACCAGAATCGCCGAGTCCATGCACATGTTCATACAACTCGTCGAGTACACCCATGTGACTCGCCGAGTCTCTCCAGTTCTCAATCCATACAGTGGCTTTTTGAGCCATGCAGGGGCTCCAATCCATAGATCCACTCTTCTACAGCCTAACCCTCACATAAAGTTGCAAACTTTACGTGAAACCAAGGAGATATAAGCCCAAAACACTCTAGGGCTAGGGTTCATGACAAAGGGGCTTTACCAACAACTCTTAGACAGAAGCTTTATGCCATTTTGGACCATCACAAACCTAGATCTGAAGTAACAAAACCTAGACAGAAGCTTTAGGGTTTTCTCTCTACAGCACCAACTCGTCGAGTCCAAGCCGCCGACTCGGCGAGTTGGCTACTTAAATCGCGATGGAATCCCGCTCTGACTCGGCGAGTAAACGGACCTACTAGTCGAGTCCCTTTCCTAAATTTACACTTTTGGCCCTTCATTAAACAATTGAAATTTGGGGTGTTACATATCAACAAATCAAGGAAGAACACTTACAACCTTTGAAGATCTAGGATGAAAATCGGGATGATAGTTAAGAGAGAAATGGAGTGTTCTTGAGTTGGAAATGAAAGAATGAAGAAAGTTGAAGGATATGAGCCTATAAGGAGTGAGTTTACGGCCCACCTTGAGTTTACGGCCGTAAACTCAAGTTTTGTGGCCATGAACTCTAAATGAAAATGTTAAGGCTTGATTCGTTGAACAGTGTCTCTAGCAGGTACATTCTAACACTCATTCCTTAAGTGTACTAGGCTTAAAACTCCTTAGAATGACCTTTAACCAGACTAGAACTCATTACCAATGAGTCTGACACTTACTTGAGTTGACTAACTAAGCTTTCAAAGCAAAAAAATTTCGGGTTGTCACATCATCCCCCCGTTAGATGGAATTTCGTCCCGAAATTAGCTTTCTTACAGCACTACTGGGGTTGCGCTCCTCTGATTGGCAGAATACCTACTCGTAGACCTAGCAACTTTGCCCTGGTGTTCATGATAGGATTTGTACTTGGTCCATCTATCATTACCTCGTGTATACAAGTCGTACATGATTAGGATTAGTAAGACGGTCGGATGTGACTCTGCCCCAGGTCCACAACCAAACAAGGAACAAGAGATAGGGCGGAAACACACATACTAAATCTACGTAATCATAACCATATACCACCCTCGCGTATACACTGAATAGTGATAGGTGAGCTGTATTCGTCCATAGCCTCTGTGCTAGAACTTGGTCTGTTGGACGAGTGGTATTTCGTGACGGTCTGCGGACATCTGACGATATGGCTTCGGAGGACAAAGTACTCTTCGCACGAGTACTTCGGGGTTTAGAATATGAAAGATAAAACTGAGGTTTAGGTCGGACTGTCGATATGAATGACGAAAGTTTCGAGAACTTGCCGATCGAGGCGATAGAAACATATGAACTTAGTATGGTGAGGACCACTCCAATTCATGACGAATGATAGTAATGGACTCTTTACTGAACAAAGTTTTGGCCAATTTGAAAGAAACGTCTGTTATACGATGATGTATCCCTAGCATGTTCGATAATGTACTCCTAGTGTGTTCGACAATGTACTCTTTGTAAATGTTCTAGTGCTTTCTGTTTTCCCCTTGATATTAACACTCCTACGTATCGTACCGCTATGTACGCATACATACAAATGAAAGTGCTTTGATAACTGGTGATGATACTTTATATCATGATCCTCCTCGGTACCACTATGATCGCCTGTCATATACAAGTTATGAATATTTAAGATGAATAATACAGTCGACTGAGTAACTCTGCCTCAAATCCTCAACCAAATAAGGAACAGGGATTAAGGCGGAATCACTCACTCTAAGCTTGCAACCTCTTAGTTATGCACAACCCTGATGTATATGCTAAACCATCATAGCTTCTCTAAACGGATCTTTTAGTTCACTTCAATACTGTGATCTATTTCAATATGTGAGTTATTATAATTACTTTTTAACTGTTTTCCCCAAATTTTAATCTTATATGAATATACATTAATTTTCAAAGTAATTACTATTTCGAAAACGTACCGCTGCTCGCTGACGACTCTGGGGTTGATTCCCCTGTGGTGATCATCAGAATTCGTCCATCCGCTCCTGAGTTCTTTGTTATCGGGCAGTCCCTATGATAGTGTCCAGTCTCACCACAACCATAACATGCTTGGTTTTCTTCAGCTCCGGGGACTTGGGAGATCGGTTGAGCCGGTACCCTGCAGAAACGGACTGTGTGTCCCTTTCTGTGGCAGTTCAGACACTGTATTTCCCGGCATACTCCGGTGTGGTGATAGTTGCACTTTCCACACTTTAGGAGGGTTCCAACATATCGACTGGAAGGTGCTGGAGCAGCAGGCGTTGTAGCGGCGTACATAGTACTCGCTTGTTGCTCTTGCGGGGGTTCTTGTGTTGTTCTCTTCTTCTTCCTCTTATTCCCCGACTTCTGTTTATAGTCATTTCCCTTTGATGGCTCGGGAACGAGGACTTCTACACCATGGCGGACTCCATGGTCAATGAGTCACTGGGCCAGGCGTTTGGCGCTACCAAATGTGGCTGGGTTAGAAGACAACCCATCTCCTTGGGTCGGAGCAGTCAGACCCCAAATGTATCGTTCTATCTTCTTGCTCTCCGGGGTAACCATCCCGGGGCATAGAGCTTCTAGGTCGCTAAACCGGTTAGTGTAGGTCACTATGTCTGAGCCGACCATAGTGAGCTCCCACAGTTCTTGTTCCAGCTTTTGAACTTCGCCCCTCGGGCAGTATTCTTCCAGCATCATCGCTTTTAGGTTCTCCCAACCTACTGAGTTAGCCACTGATAGGGTCAGTGACTTAACATGGCTGTTCCACCATGTCAGGGCTCTGCCAGAGAGGGTGCAGGCATCAAATTTCACTTTGCTCCCTTCTGGGCACGAACAAATTTCGAAGACCGAATCTGTTTTCTCGAACCATCGCATCAGAGCGATGACTCCACCATTCCCATTAAAGGAATTTGGTTTGCAGTTCATGAAGTCTTTATACGAACACTCCCTTGGGTGTCCGTGAGTAGCTCCGGGGTTGGCTAAGTGGGTACCGCTACCAGATCCGAAGGTACCACTTTCACCGAGGTGAGCTATAGCAGTTGCCACTGCGGAGGATATCGCTGCGTGGAGAGTAGCAGTATCGAATTGTGGCGGAGGTAGTGGCGGTTGAGTTGGAGTTATCGGAGTAGTGCATCTGTTTGATCTGCGAGGAGGCATCTTTGCTAAAAGAATACAAAGATGAGACGGGATAAGTCTAAAGCAATGGACACAAGCCGAAAGCTGAAAAGACAAGGTTATCCTAGTTCTGGGTGTATCGGGTCCTGACTTCCACAGGGTTCTAGAAACAATTCATATAAGAGTCTATACCTAATAAACTCTATGAATTTGAAATGGCTATCCTCGAATGAATATATGTTGCCTGAATAACTGTTACTAGCTGCATGTAAGAAAATAATCCTAACACATAATGTGAGCAGTGTCTCCACTCGCTCATTAAGTTAACAAGACTATTATTTATTAGTGTGACGTGTAAGTCGTTTTGGTTACTTCGGTTGATCCCTCTTTGAAAGCTCCTCATGAACTTGTTCTCGTTTCCTCCTGACTCTTCTGTTGTCTACTATGAGGAAGTGGTTACATCTATCTGGGCTTGTCGTGCGAGAATGGAAGTGACTAAAGAATCTATGAGATTTTAAGGTAACTTTATGGGGTGATCCTTACAGAGTCCTCCTATAATTGCACAAGGTATACAAGTTGTATATAATTCAAAATTAAATAGACCTTCGAATAAGTGATCCTACTCCAAAACCACATCCATAAAAGGAATGGGTAGTGAAGCGTAGATCACAAATTCTAAGTCTATAAGATCTCAATTATATATAAAACTTTAGGAGTATACGTTGCAAGATTATAGACCTATCCGTAAGGGTCTTTTAAGTTATCACACAAGTTATTTATATGGTGTCTAAAATACTCCTATAGTATTTTAACGTAATGTACTTGGTATGTTTTAAACTTGTTATCGCGTTATAGTATCATAGAATACTCCTATAGTATTCTAACTCTAATGTACTTGATCTAGTATTCTCTTTACTGGTGTTTAGGTAAGTTTTAAGACTGTTGCAACACCACATCGCTCCCAAACACATGTCGGTTACATATCGAATGAATATAGTTGATCAGGCTATATTGATCCTAGCTATGATTACATAACTGTTCAGGTTTGACGACAGTGTTCAACCTTTAAATACTTTAGTTCTGTTCTTCTTGTGATACTTGGTCTAGTATGTACATGTATAAGCAAGTAGGTATATTTTTATAACTTATCGTTATACTCTTAAAATATATCATTATCCAGAGCACTTAATCCCCATTGTATTTATAGTTGTATATCGTTTATCGGTTGATATAATTAGTTCACTATAAACAATGCTCTGATACCAATCTGTCACACCCCAAAACCGGAACGGCGGAAACGTTCGGGGGTGGAGGACGTCATGTTTAGTATCACAAGGCATGCATCATAGTAAGCAAAGTAATGAACAACCATTTAATTAGAAAGAAAGTGTTTACAAAGTGTGTGTTCAGAAAACATAGAATACATAAGCAAATAACAAAACAAGACTTGAAGCTATTATGCTCCATCTTCTGAATTCCCAGCGCGAGTACCTGTCTACTGGTCTCCTGAGAATACAAGTTATTTGAAAGAGTTGATCAGCAATTAAGCTGGTGAGTTCATAAGATTTTAGTGATGTAAGTAAGTTGTAGAAAGTTGTTGTAAAATGTTATTGAAAATGTAGTTGAAAAATGTAGTGAGTTGTAAGTTTTGTTTAGAAAAGTTCGCCTGTTCCTCTAGAAAATCCTATATTTCCTACTTTAATGAAAGATAAGTAAAAATGACTCTACAATCCTTTCTATGAGTACTAAATGGATACAAGTTATATAAGACTCAGAGTAAACAAACAATCGATTGTGCGCATCTGCCCTAAGGCGGAAAACACACATCCCATTGTTTGTTTGATCATTGTGGTATATAACCCTGGTGTATTCACTTGTTACTCATGGAGTTAAGTGTAATGGTTCCTTTATATTTAATGAAAATATCCTTTAAGAAAACCCTTATTCCTTATAATAAAATGGTGACCACAGTGATTACTTCTATAATCACTTAGTTTATACTGGCTATATATGATCTAATATCGAATAGAAAGTTAATTGGGTGAATCTGCCCTAAGCCCACAACCAAACAAGGAACAGGAAGTAAGGCGGAAAGCACACATCCAACTACCTATTAGGTATTAATGATATATAACCATGATGCATAAACTCAGGTATTATAGAGTTAATCACCTAAGGTCCTTTAAGTTTATACTGGTTTAATAAAATGGATTAAACCCTTAACTGGTAAGTTTCTAGTTTTGTATACCAAAGTTCTGATTTGGAAAGTATGTTTTGTACTAGAAAACTATGCATTGACTCTGTGTCCTATGACTTGACCCATACCTGGTACCCTTATGATGACTTAATGTATACTGAACATATATATATATATATATATATATATATATATATATATATATATATATATATATATATATCTAGAATCGAATAGAAAATAGACTGGGTGAATTCGTTCCAAGCCCACAACCAAACAAGGAACAGGAAATGAAGCGGAGAGCACACATCCTATTACTTGTCGGATCCTATTGAGATATATATATATATATATATATATATATATATATATATATATATATATATATATATATATATATATATATATATATATATATATCCTTTGATGTATACATTAAGGAATCATAAGGTTAGCATTATGGTCCTCTTCTACTAAACGTAGCCTTCTACCAAGGCATCTAATGTTATGTGTGATTGTTTCTTGTATGAGTGTGTATTTTCCCAAGTGAGACTATCATTAACCAAAAATATAGTTTTTACATTACCGTTTATTGTGAGAAGATCACAATGTGAATGAAATGTGGAAATAATAATAGTACTGTAGTGTTGTATTATAGTAACTACTGTTGTACTACCTACCTTAAACCAATTGTTATTTAAGGTATAATGTGATATGATTGTACCATACTATCGACTAATAACACGACGATGAAAGACGTCGGAAGAAATGACATTTGGAACCCGTAGACTTGCAAATCTCACTGTAGAGAACAGCAAGGTGTAGGATAGTCAATCCAGTATATGTCTATACCCAAATTCACGCTCTCCCTCTAGGAGATTCTGACTGCAAATCGAACCATGACAGGTGATGCCATGCCTCAAAACAGTGATTCACATTTATGTTATAGTATGTTTGTATATGTATTGTATGTATTAGTTGTATTGTATGTTCTCTCTGTCTAGTATGTAGTATGTTCTGTTTGTTTCTCGTCATAGTATGTTCTCTTAGTTTCTCATCATAGTATGTTCTCTTAGTTTCTCATAATAGTATGCTTTGACTCATGTATGAACTGACTCTTTGTATGCTTCATTGTACTAGAAGTAATGAATAGTATCTTCCTAAACTATACCTATTATAGTTTACTAATGTTTTACTTGAACTGTTATTGAAAAGACTCATTTACCTACTAAGTTATGCTTGTACTTTAAAAACGGAGTTTTTGTAAAACTATAAAGTAACATAACTTTAAAAGAGTTTTTGAAATGTTTTGATCACTTAAAAACGGCGTTTTTGTAAAACTATAAAGGAAACACCTTCCGGGACTAGGAAACACCTTCCGGGACTAGGAAACACTTCGACCAAGTGTTGGAATCACATGTGATTCATCAAAGGAAAGTGGAATGGCACTACCATGAGTTTACTGCCATGGGTTTACGGCCAATGGAGTTTACGGCCGCAAACGCATGGTCAAACATGCATAAGTGTGTGTTTGAAGGCTAGGGAAGCTTGAGGGACTTTTGCTCTACACAAGGATGAGAAAGACTAACTCAATTGAGGCTTTTGATGAGTTTACGTCCAAGCAAGGAGTTTACAGCCGTAAACTCATGGTCATTATGAAATTGAGAGTGGTTCAAGGTCCTATTTTCATCAAGGAAGGGTTCTAGGTCACAAGCTTTGCATCTAGGAGGGTTTATGGCGAAAATGGCACCCTTATAGGGGTTTACGACCATGGGAGATGGCTTGGGCGTAAACTCCTTTTGGTCTTGCATTATTGATATTTTCAAGGCTCTAAGCATGAGTCTTAACTAGATATCAAGTGTAGGGAAGAGTACTTACGATCTAGAGGCTTGAAATGGTGATTAAGGTCCAAGAACACTAGTGTGTGTTCTTGGTGTTTCTTGAAGATCTAAGAAAAGATGATTTCCATGGATGAAATCATTAGATGATACTAGATTAAGAGATGTATCAACAAATCAAGGAAGAACACTTACAACTTTTGAAGATGTAGGATGAAAATCGGGATGATAGTTGAGAGAGAAATGGAGTGTTCTTGAGTTGGAAATGAAAGAATGAAGAAAGTTGAAGGATATGAGCCTATGAGGAGTGAGTTTATGGCCCACCTTGAGTTTGCGGCCGTAAACTCAAGTGTTGTGGCCATGAACTCTAAATGAAAAGGTTAAGGCTTGATTCGTTGAACAGTGTCTCTAGCAGGTACATTCTAACACTCATTCCTTAAGTGTACTAGGCTTAAAACTCCTTAGAATGACCTTTAACCAGACTAGAACTCATTACCAATGAGTCTGACACTCAGTTGAGTTGACTAACTGAGCTTTCAAAGAAAATTTTTTTCGGGTTGTCACAAACGCTGAGACAGAGATTGTGCGAGGCGCCAATCTTAGCCCTACCAGAGGGAGTGGATGATTTTTTGGTGTATTGTGATGCGTCCATCTCTGGTTTGGGCGCAATGTTGATGCAGAGGGGGCATGTTATCGCCTACGCTTCGAGGCAGCTGAAGCCTCATGAGGCGAACTATCCGACGCATGACTTGGAGTTGGGGGCAGTTGTTTTCGCCCTCAAGATTTGGCGTCATTACCTCTACGGGGTCCGCTGTACCATTTACATGGACCATAAAAGTTTGAGGTACCTTATGGATCAGCCAAATCTGAACATGAGACAACGTCGATGGCTGGATGTGGTAAAGGATTACAATTGTGAGATCCTATACCACCCGAGGAAGGCCAATGTCGTGGCCGATGCGCTTAGCCACAAGACAGCGCCGATCAGAGATATTTGCATGAGGATGACCGTGGTGACTCCGCTGTTGGATCAGATTCGAGAGGCCCAACAGGAGGCCATGAAGGAGGAACATCGTAAGAGTGAGTGTATTGTGGGTGAGGTTTCCTCCTTCGATTACGACAGCCGTGGGTTGTTGACTCTACACCGTAGGGTGTGGGTCCCGTATCATGGAGGTGTGCGCAAGGTATTGATGGAGGAGACGCACAAATCCAGGTTTTCTATCCATCCCGAAGCGACAAAGATGTACAGGGATATTCGTCTTGATTATTGGTGGCCCTGCATGAAGAGGGATGTAGCTTGGTTCGTTGAGAGGTGCCTGAACTGCAGGAAGGTCAAGGCCGAGCATCAGAGGCCTCACGGCAAGACCCAGCCGTTGGATATTCAGCTGTGGAAATGGGAAGATATCACTATGGATTTCATCACGAAGCTTCCCAGGACCGCGCGGGGAGTGGATTCGATGTGGGTCATCATGGACCGGTTGACCAAGAGCTCCCATTTCATCCGTTTCAGGAGAGCATTTCGGCCGAAAACTTGGCCGACATCTATATCAGAGAGGTAGTGGCTCGGCACGGGGTGCCCGTTTCGGTGATTTCCGACAGAGATGTGCGGTTCACTTCCAGATTCTGGAAGAAGTCTCACGACGAGTTGGGTACTCGTCTGCACTTCAACACTGCTTTTCACACGCAAACGGATGGTTAGAGCGAGCGGACCATCCAGACGCTAGAGGATATGTTGCGGGCGTGCATATTGGACTTCGGTGGTATCTGGGATACCCACCTTCCTCTGGCAGAGTTTTCCTATAATAATAGCTACCACGTGAGTATTGACCGCCGTCCCTTTGAGATGTTGAATGGGAGGAAGTGCAGGACCCCGATATGCTGGGGTGAGGTTGGCCAGAGGTTCATGGGGAGTACCGAAGTGGTACTCAAGACTATAGAAAGGATCCAGCAGGTGCGGAGCAGGCTTCAGACTGCTCAGAGTCGGCAGAAAAGTTATGCTGACAGGCGACGTTCGGACTTGGAGTTCCCGGTCGGGGATATGGTGCTTCTGAAGGTGTCACCTTGGAAAGGTGTCATTTGGTTCAGGAAGCAGGGCAAGTTGGGCCCCAGATACATTGGACCTTTCAGGGTTGTAGCCTGGGTGGGCAAGGTGGCATATAGGCTGGACCTGCCAGCCAAACTCAGTCAGATTCACAATACTTTTCACGTCTCCCAGTTGCGGAAGTGCCTGGTGGACGACGCGTCAGTGGTACCCTTAGAGGATATTCAGGTGGATGACAGCCTGAACTACATCGAGCGGCCAGTGGCGATCCTCGACAGGAAGTCGAAGGATCTAAGGAACAAGAGGGTGGAGTTGGTGAAGGTGCAATGACAGCACCGCAACGGCTCGGAATGGACTTGGGAGCCGGAGGACGAGAGGAGGAAAAACTACCCCGAGCTCTTTCCGGATTCAGCAGCAGACTTCGAGGACGAAGTCTAAAATAAGTGGGGGAGATTTGTAACACCCGGTTCCTGGTACGTATTTAAATTCAAGTATTTTTCATGTTTTTCCCTGGGACTCGGCGAGTTGGAGGCCCAACTCATCGAGTAGACTCGATTTTGGGCCCGGAGGTTTAATGACCTACTCGACGAGTCGGGGGACCGACTCGACGAGTAGGAGTTGTCTGGATGAAACCCTAATGTTAGGGTTTGCACCCTATTTAAACGTCTTATTCTGCCTCAACCCAGCCCCATCGTCCCTCCCAACCCAGAGAAACCCTAACTCGAAACCCTAAGCCCCTTTTGAGTGTTCTTGAGCTTGTTGGTGCCTTTTTGTGTGTATTTGAAGTTAGAGAAGAAGAAGGAAGCTTGGAAGTTCAAGTGGAAGCTAGTAGATCCAGAGGTTGTGACTCATTTCAAGCTTATTTGAGGTATAAAGCTGATACCTTGGCTATTCACTACTTAGATCTTGATTTGGGGCTATTTTCTACTTTTTCTAAGCTTTAGTGGAGTTATATTCGGATTTGTCTGTAGAAGTGGATTTGTGCTTCAGATCTAGAACCATTGAGGGTTCCCATGGCATAAAGGTGCCAACTTTATGGCCATGGGAGACCCATGCGTCATGTATACCTCTTTTATGGCTTTTTGAGCCAAAAACCCCCATGCATGTACGTCAAGATTGGAACTTTACGTGTAAAAGGGACCCTAGGAGGCCAGATCTATGATTTGGGTGCACTAAGACCCTTTATAATCGATTGAATAGTTTTGGACTAGGAGGGACTCGGCGAGTCGGGACGCATTTCCCCCCAAATGTCTTCTGGAAATGGTTTTGGTTGAGTAGAAAGAACACTCAGCCTGCTAGGGGTTTGTTATGGACCTGGAAATCATAGGACTCGGCGAGTGGGTGAACAGACTCGGCGAGTTCAAGGCAATGTCCCAACCACATGAAGGCGGACTCGAAGAGTTCAAGGAAGAACTCGGCGAGTCATAAACCGAACATCTTCATATGGATGAAGATGAACTCGACGAGTTCAAGGACGAACTCGGCGAGTCGGTTGAAGATAGTCAGATGTGTTGTTGAAGGCGAACTTGTCGAGCTCTTGCTAGACTCGACGAGTAAGGACGGTATTATGGTAGTAGGTGGACATGGGGACTCGACGAGTTGGTGGACCAACTCGGCGAGTCGAGTCAACCAGATGTTGACTTTGACCAAAGTTGACTTTGACTAGGGTTTGACCTTAACTTTGACTTGGACTTGAGTTGACCTTTATAAGAGGGTTATGAACATGAGATAGTAATCAAGAAAGATTGTTGTGTAGGAATTCAGGAGTTTAGACGAGTAGATTCTCGTACCGAGGACAGTTCAGACACTGCACGACATCGAGGTGAGTTACATTCCAGTAGAAGTGGATCTAAGGCACCAAGGCCGGCCCACTAGTAGTTGATTATAGTGGAGATAATTGTCTTTGTGATAATTGTCTGGTTTTCTACTACCTGATATGTTATATGTTAGCATGATATGTTATATGTTAGCATGATATGTTATATGTGATAGTGGTAGTAGGAGGGGATTAGTCCCCGGAGTTCGGTTGTTAGGACCGAAGGGTAGGCCAGCACCCCAAAATGGCTTGACATGGCTAGGTCAGCACCCCAGAATGGCTTGACATGGGTAGCTCAGCACCCCAGACTGACTTGACATGGGTAGGTCGGCACCCCATAATGGTCGGACCGGGCAGGTCGGGCACCCCATAATTGCCCGGCAATATGTATGCTATGTGATTGTATGGTATGTGGTATGATGGGGGAACTCACTAAGCTTTGTGCTTACAGTTTTTAGTTCTGTTTCAGGTACCTCTTCAGCGAAGGGGAAGGAGCCGGCGCGGTAGCTGCACATCACACGCACATCAATTTTTCGCATTTTGCGATTCATGGGATTGTACTATGATTTTATTACTACTTGATGATATGATTTCGGAAACATAATTGCTATGGTTTATGGAATGTTATGTTATCAGCTACGTTTTGAGAAATGGTTTTTATAAGTTATTTAATTTAAAATGAAATTTTTGGCTTGAAAATTTGGGATGTTATATATATATATATATATATATATATATATATATATATATATATATATATATATATATATATATATATATATATATATATATATATATGATGTTTGGAAGAAATAATTGCAAAGTTTTGAAATATGTAATCTACTATAATAAATGAAGATAATTTTGCTACATGTCAATCTCTAATGAGTTTTGACACTTGTCATTTTGTGATATTTTTTAAATAAATAATATCCACATGTCAATTTATGGTTTTTTTCAGTTTTTAAAATTAAAAAGTCATATAATACTTATATTTATATATGTAAACTATTTAATATAATAAATATTATACTAAATTGCAATTAATATGTTTCATATTTTAAAATTTCATTTCTTATTTCAAAATTTTATTTTAAAAAATATTTATTATTTACATTTCAATATTTTATTTTTTTAATCAACCCGTGTAATACACGAGTTTTACACCTAGTTACTTATAAAAATATAAAACATGATTATGATACTATTAGTAAAGGTAATCTAGTAAATTGGTTGTAATATGGTTAACTTTTTCTTAAACACCGCTAAACTAACTTTTGGATTTGAAGTTTTTGTTTAAATTTTTGGATTTGAAGTTTTTGTTTAAATTAAAAGTTTAAGCTTATGCTTAGGAATATATATTTTTTTAATTCGAGCTTTCTCAAAAGCTAAAAGGCTTCTAAATGCTCTAAAAAACAGGCTGCCAAACACATCAACACCCGTAAACCCGAGCAAAAGTGAAAATCCCATGTAATGCACAAAAGACACCTTGCAGTTTCTATTTATTAAAATTTGCACACCATAGTTTCTATATAATCACAAATTCCAAATTAAAAACTTACATATCCATTACAAATTATTGCACACGTGAATATCTACCAAATGTAATCTACACAACTTGGTTTGTCATCAAACACATTCATCCAAGAACACAAAAGAAAATTTCACACTTGAACACAGCTTTCAAAATAATATCATTTCATTAAAAGACATCAAATTTGGCCAGCATAATCTCCACTAGATTCAATCTCATCTTCAGGATCCAATGATCCATCACCAATGACAATCTCTCCATTCACATTGGACCCATCTCCAGCAGTCTTAGCTTCTTGTATAATACGATTGATCTCATCAACACTTTGAGACGATTGATCATGACTTGTATTCTCATAGTTTGTTTTCTCCCCTTCAACAAGCTCCTTAGGCATGTTCCTTATAAACCATGGATGTTTCTTGATTTCTGCTATTGTGATTCGCTGGAACAGAAATCAAAAAGAGATTTAGTTTTCATAGAAGTAGATAACAATTAAGTTTTAGGTACCTAGGTAAAACAAACCTAAAACTTGATTACTATTTAATAACATTAGCCCTATAGATAAATACATAGTCTATATACGGTTCATTAATAATCAAAAGCTTTAGTTAAAACAAGTGATTCTTTTGGTGCTCTATAACATCATGTACGATGTTTATTACTTCGTTAAACCTTTATTTAGAAAGAACCAGTACCTTGCATGGATTGGCAACAAAGATATGAGAAAGAAGATGTCTACAATCTTTGGAGACACGCACATAATCTGGTATTGAGTACTGAACGCTCATGATTCTCTAAATATAACAAAAACCAGCCAATGTTATAATCCAGTCAAAACCCTCTAATTTCAAACATATAACTGATTTAGATTCTTCAAGTTTTGGTGAAACTTATGATGCGTATAGGTAACTTGAAATCAAATCAAACAAATTTAACATGCGAATGGGTTACGTAGTCAAATCCATCACAATTCAACTCTTGAAATGACCAAGTTTGACCATATAAAATCAACATATATCTTTTTTTTTCTGCCATGAACAAATACATCTTACCCCGATTGTCTTGCGGAAATTTCGAGGGTCTCTTGGATCCTCAAAAGGGTAAGCTCCTACAAGCATAACATAAAGAGTCACTCCACATGACCAAACATCTGCAATCTAACAAAAAAAAAACAAGAAATCAGACAAAACTATGGTATTTTATTACCAAAAAAAAAGCTCAATAAAGTACCTTGCCATCATATTCTTTACGAGATAGAACCTCAGGGGCAATGTATGCTGGTGTTCCCACAGTCGATTTTGGTTGTGAGTGCAATAGGCCAGACTGGTTGAATGACAAAAAAGGACACAATCAAGAATCAAAATCATTGAATCAAAAGATAAAATTGCACCCAAATGAGCAAAAAGTAATATTTAACCTTTGAATAACCAAAATCACAAATCTTGAGACGCGGGCTTCGGCTTCCATCTAAGAGAGTGTTCTCAAGTTTCAAATCTCTGTGACAAATTTCCTAAAGTTGAAAAAGACAAATGATTATAAAAATCTATACAAAGAGATTAAAAATTAATTAGGTGCTAGAGATTAAAGAACAATGTTTACCATTGAATGACAATAGCTGACTCCAGATATAAGCTGTTGGAAGAAAAACCGAGCCTGTTTTTCAAAAAGATCATTTCCCAAGTGTTAGTTTTTTTTCTAGGTTTCATTTTTAAAAGAGAAAAAAATGATGAAGTAGTTTGAACCTCATCTTCACTGAATCTTCCAGCACTGCAGATCTTGACAAATAGTTCACCACCAGCTGCATATTCCATGACTATCGCCAGATGTGTTGGAGTTAACAACACCTGCCCACAATTTATTTTTCAAAATAGAAAAAGAAAAATTCTTTCCTAATCTTCTTCAAAGAAAAAAATGGAACTTTTTTAAACATTAAACCATTGAAAATGCCTAGTTTTGCGTTTTCCAGCATACCCATATTAAAAAAGAAGTTGGAATCTGTGATATAAACATGTAAAGATTGAACTTATATTTTTCTTGAGATGATTTTCTTGCAAACTACTTGCAAAGATTGTGGTTCTATCATAAGAAATGGTTACCTCCTTGAACCTAATGATGTTTGGATGCTTAAGTGATCTGTGATTGATGATTTCCCTGTGAACATTTTCATCGATCTGAAAACAAGAACTTGAGGTTATTGATTGAAAATCGGTTATAATAGGAAGTTAGATTTAAACAAGAACTTGAGTAGCATGAAAATAGCAAAATGAAAAGCTTTTCATGTTCAAATTACTTATATGCTAGAGGCATTCCATGGGTTAGCTTTGGAGCAATTGATTGATCACTTAATTAAAACCGAAATTTGTGTTCTTGCTCATAATTATTAACAAGGTCTAGATGCAAGAAGTAGCAACGTGCTGTCATTTATTTGTGTATTGTAGCGTCCTAGTTTCATTTCCTTCTATTATATCACTGAGTTTTGATTTTTTTTTTTCTTATTAAGGTGTTGTACTTTGAAAATCTTACAATTATAGCATTGTTATTTAACATGTTTTCTTATTAGGACATTATACGTTGAAAGATATATATATATATATATATATATATATATATATATATATATATATCCAATTATAGCTTTGAAAAGTGCTTTGTGTTTGGATGATATTGCTATAATAAACATAATCAATCAACTTATGTTATTGTTTCTTGCAGTTAACCCTACTAACAAAAGGTCACCAAAATGAACTTCAAAATAGAAACATTTACGGGTTTGGTAAAATAGCAGTTAAAAACTTATATAATCTCTCAACAAAAATTTTTATCTTAATTATTTATGGAATAAATATAAATAGGATAATCACAAAAATAACCACTTTATATTAATGTGACATTTAACCCTATTAATATACCTTTGTTCCTCTTTCAATGTATTTGACTGCAAGCAACTCCTTAGTCTTCTTATCTCTAACCAGCCTTGCCACTCCAAAGTTCCCAGAACCAAGTTCTTGCAATGGCTCATATTTCTCCTCCATTCTACCATAACAACAAAACAACCCCAAATGCACAATCAATCAATCTTTTGGCTCAAAACCCTCCTAAATAATTATATATAAAAAAGACTAAAAAAACTCTAGAGAGACGAAAGATAGTTACGAATTGTGTTCAAAGCACAAGAGTATGATAAAGATTAAAGAGAAAGAGTCATTGTCAATGGGGTTTTCTGAAAAAGGTGAAGAAAAGTTGCGAAATTGTGTTCAAAGTTGGAGGGTATATATAAAGGGTTTTGCTTTCAAGAGGGAATTGAATAAAGATTCGATTTGTGTAAAAAAAAAAATCTTTAAACTGCTGAATTGGAGAAGAGACACGTATGAATATGAACAAGAAAGGGTAGGGTAGTCTTGCATTCATGGAGAGAGCGCTGCCTTGAAGGCGCTGGCAAGTGAAGATTGTTCATATCTGTGCCACTTGTCATATGGCCACCTAGGTTTTGAATGTACAAGGAAGGGAGGGAAAGTAAATTGGTCCCACTGTGGAAATATCGTTCAAAATTAAAAGATCTTTCTAGCTTATTCTCGTCTTTACCCTTGAAAGTTAATATAATCAAGATAAAATTATAAAGGGGTCCAAAAGCCACAAAGTCAGTCCTTTGTTTTTTTTCTTTGTGGTTTGCATAACTTGCAAAGATGACTATTTTTACTAACTCCCTTAATCTACCAAAGCTTTAACCAACACTTATCTACAAATCGTAAATAAATTAAAGGGTAAATTACACCAATCGTCTCCCGTGCAGGTGCCAGAAAGCATGTTTAGTCTCTATTTTCAAAAATTAACTTTGAACGTCCCTCGTTTGGTTAAAAGTTGCACACTTCATCCTTCTGGGCATAAAAATACCATTTTGCCCTTATTTATTTCTTTTTTATTTAATTTTCTATTTTTTTGTAATTATTAATTATTTATTTATTAAAAAAACTTTTAAAAAGAAATCGGGGCCTTAAGCAGACATTCATAACTCGTCCCCCTAACCCCTTTCTTCTTCGAAACACCTCATATCCACGATCACCACCCACAGTCGCGACTACAACGACACCTTCGGCCGACTTCAATACTCCGGCGACATCTCCGGGCGACTCCACCAAGTCACCCTCTTCCCTTTCCCCAATTTCTTTTCTTCTTCTTCGTTGAATTCGATCGTTCATCTCCGCCACACACACATTCTCTCTCTTCACTATCCTCTTTCTAATCTCCGACACCTCCACCTATCACCGCTAGCACCTCCTGTAACCACCATTGGTCATCATTCAAATCTCAAAAAATGAACCCTAAACTTGTAAATCGGAGAAGAGGGATATTCAGATCGGAGAAGCAAGCTCATATCGAACCCAAATCTTCTCCATTGACGACAAAGACTGAGAGGGGATCACATTCCATGCGGTGTTTGAGATGGTTTTCAGGCCCTGATTTCGTGGCAGTTCTAGGCGGTTTTGGTGAAGGTGAGGTTCAGAAATGGTTGTTGGTATTCAGCAGCAAGTTTGATTGTTAAGAGGTGGCATTTGAAGGCAACAATTTTCGAGGGTGGTTGCAGCAACGGTTGTTGTTTTCGGTGGTGTGGAGGTTAGAAACAGGTGGTGTAGAGGTTGGGTTCCCTGATGGGCAACCAGTGTTACCGGTGAAGTGGTTCATGTTAAAGGCGGTGTTCAGGAAAAAAATGGTTGATGGTTCTATGAATAAGGGAGGCTACAAAAAAAAGTGGCCGAACTTTGACTTTAAGGGGTGTGCTCCGGTGGTGGTTGGCCGGAACTGGTGGATCTGTGGTTTTACAAGAATTAACAGAAGATGGAGGAAGAGAGATGAGCAAAAGGAAGGTGGGGGGGTAGGGTAGGGTGGTAGGATGTTTGGGTTTTTTCTTTTATTTTTAAATTAGTAATAATTATTATAACATTTAAATTAATTGGAAAATAAATACAAAAGGGCATAATAGTCATTTTATGACTCGTAAGGGATGAAGCTTGCAGATTTAAACTTACGAGGGATGAAGCGTGAAAATTTTAACCAAACGAGAGACGGTTCAAGTTAATTTTTGAAAATAGGGACTAAACGTGCTTTCTAGCACCTACACGAGGGACGATTGGTGTAATTTACCCTAAATTAAAAGGGTCCAAAATTTACAAAGTCAGTAAATAAATTATAAAAAGGGTCCAAAAGCCACAAAGTCAGTCCCTTCTATTATTATTATTATTATTATTATTATTATTATTTTATTTTTTTTATGTAAATGGTCTTTATGGTTTGCATAACTTGCAAAGGACTATTTTTACTAACTCCCTTAATCTACCAAAGCCTTAACCAACACTTATTTTATATTTTCAAAAACTAATTAATATTATCTACAAATCGTAAATAAATTAATAATAAAATATTAAAAAAACATATTTTCACAAAAAAAACTTTTTTTAATAAAACAAAATATATTTTTAGAGCTATTGTAAAAAATTTACAAAAAATTTATATGTTTTTTTACGTATTTGTTTTATGTAAAATATATGTTTTTATGTATTTAAAAAATACGCTTTCGTATAATATGTTATTACATTGTTATAATCCGAAAATATACTTTTAAATACCTAAAAAACATAATAACATATTATAGGAAAAAGAAAATTAAATATCCTCCTACCTTTTGTTCTTATGTATTTAAATATTCTCGTATATATGTTTTTTTTACGTATTTGTTTTACGTAAAATATATGTTTTTTTGTGTATTTGTTTTACGTAAAATGTACGTTTTTATGTATTTAAAAAAATACGTTATCATATAGTATGTTATTACATTGCTATGATCCTAAAACATAACGTAAAAATATGTTTTAGGATCAAAGCAAAACGGCATATATTTTTTTACATAAAACAAATTAAAGAAGTTAACATAACGTAAAAATACATTATCGTACAATATGTTATCACGTGAATGTTTTGACGTAAAAAAATGCTTGCATATTCGCTTTAAATCAACTAAAGATATTAAGATAACGTAAAAGTATATATTTTAGGATTATAACACAATAACGTATTATACGAAAATGTATGTTTTAAATACATAAAAATATAACACCGAAAACTTTCAAAAAAACAAATTTTTGATTTCAACACAATAAACACGTCACATTTCCCAAAAATCTCAAGTATCAACATTAACACATATTATTTTCAAAAGTTGTTCATCACAAATCCAGGATCCTCCAAAAAAACATATCTCCAATGCGAGTGTGCGTACAATCAAGCCGGGGCTTTCTCGCGATCATCGGAAGTACCTGAAACACATAACACTTAACACGGTAAGCACGAAGCTTAGTGAGTTCCCCAAAATACCACATACAAAACATTAACCACTCGAGACTATAGCTTTGTAAGACCCTCTGGTCAATGTGTCTCAGTGGGACCCTCCAGTCCCACAACTCTGATGGACCATCCGGTCCTAACTCTGTAAACTCTGAGTAATACACAGCATAAATCACAAAGAAATAATGCAGGATATCACAATACACAGATAAGCACATAAGACATCTTAGTCACACCAAAAATACCACTCATGGTAAAGTATAGTGAGAAGACTCACCTCGTAAGAACTCGGATAATCTCGAACTCGACTCACCGGTGTAGCCTCCGCCTAACACATCGATAATTATCTCTAATTAATAATGGCTCTCATTGAAACTAGAATATCCCTTCTACAAACTCACAGAAGGGTAAAAGACCATTTTACCCCTCCATGGGCTTAATAGTCCATAAATTGACCAAACCCCAGAAGTCAACCGAAAGTCAACGGCAGGGAGTACGCTGCACGTACCAGCTCCCTACATTGGGCGTACTCAGATGCCATGCAGGCATCGGGGATGCTCGTCCCCTACGCTCCGCGTACTGGGATTACGCCCAGCGTACGTCCCAGTTTCACTCTTCTCACTTATTTGGTCGTAATCAGTTAAGACCTTGACTCATATCACAGATCTGGACTCCCTAAAAGCTCTTACTTCATAAAGTTAGTGACTTTAAGCCTTTGCATGGCTGGAAAGGTCGCAAACGCACAAATCACTCACCCTCTTATGTCAAAAAGCACATATCTCATACATGGCTTGATCCCAACGTCCAAGATTGGATTTTTATGACACTACACCACTGAATATACTCAAAGGGGGTGGATCATAGTCTCTGGAGTACAATATCACATAAAGTCTCCAACTTTTGGGACAAAACCCTATAATACTCTACTAAGATGCAAATACCAAAAGAGTGAGAAAGCTTTGAGCTTTATACCTCAAAATGAAGCTCCACACTCAAATAAGCTCAGATCCAAGGCCTGGAATCCCACTCCTTCTTCTTCAAGACTCCTTCTTCACTCCAAATAAACTCAAGAATACTCTCAAGGCTCTCAAATGAACTCACAAGCTCTAAGAACGAAAACTAGGGTTTAGGAGGGTTGGTGTCTGAGAATGGTGGCCAGGAATGAGGCCATCATTTCCTTTAAATAGGGGTCTCACCCTAAATTAGGGTTTTCACTCTGAGCCTAGTACGCCCATCGTACCCTCTGGTACGCTCAGCGTACTAGGTGGATTTCGCGTCAAATGCACGCATATGAGTACGCTGAGCGTACACTCGCGTACGCCCCGCATACTCATTCAACACCTTTTCTCGTAAAGGGACTAAAATGGCCAATTAATCAAAAGACCAAGGGTTACGAGGTATACCTGGACTCAGGATGTTACAATTCTCCCCCACTAGGATCAGACTTCGCCCTCGAAGTCATGCTCCGAAAATAATTCGGGATATTGCTCTCGCATCTCTTACTACGGCTCCCAAGTCGACTCGGACCCTTTCCTCAAGCGTCTGAATCATCCGCTCGCTCTGCCTGTCTGTCTGCGGATGGTATGCGGTACTGAAATGTAACCGGGTACCCAACTCCTCATGAAATTTCTTCCAAAACCTGGAAGTAAAACGCATGTATCGATCTGATACAATCGAGTTCGGCACTCCATGCCGAGCTACCACCTCCCTCACATATATCTCATCCAGCTTCTCTGCAGAAGAGCTCTCACTAATAGCAAGGAAATGAGTACTCTTCGTCAGCCGGTCTACAATCACCCAAATTGCGTCAACCCCGCGCGCAGTCCTCGGTAACTTGGTGATAAAGTCCATAGAAATCTGTTCCCACTTCCACTGGGGAATCTCCAGAGGCTGCAATGGACCATGTGGCCGCTGGTGCTCCGCCTTAACCCGACGACAGGTCAAACACCTCTCTACTACCCATGCCACATCCCTCTTCATACAGGGCCACCAATAGTCTCTCTTCAGGTCTAAATACATCTTAGTGCCCCCTAGGTGGATCGAGAATCTCGATCTATATGCCTCCTCCAACAATACACGGCGAGCTCCACCCGTGTAGGGCACCCAAATCCGCCCATGGAAGGTCATAAGCCCACGACTGTCTGTCACAAACTCGGAAACCTGCCTAATCACATGCTCCCTCTTGCGGTTCTCCGGTTTCATCGCCTCCATCTGGGCCTCCCGGACGGTATCTAAGACTGGAGTCATCACCGTCATTCTGATACATATATCCCGGATTGGAGCGCTCTCGTCTCTACGACTCAAGGCATCGGCTACCACATTAGCTTTGCCTGGGTGATATAAGATCTCACAGTCGTAGTCCTGATGGGTTTTGAACATTCTAACACTCCTATTGTGTACATGCAACCCTATAAACCTTGGATCAATGTTTTCTCTAATATTCATGCAAATAAGAATTTTCCAAGGTTTACATCCTAACTAGCATGGCATGGGGTACTTGTAATATAAAACTAGTAGAATGACATACCTTTGTAGTTTCTTGGATTCCTTAAGACCTTGTGAGCCTAGCACCCCAAATGTGATGCCTCAAATGTTTCACACAACACCACAACTCTTGGAATAACTTAAGAATAGAACACTTTCACTCAAAATCGGCTAGCCCTCTTGTTCTTGTCTTAGTGTAACTCTAAGTTCCCATTTTGCTTACCATGAGGTTCTTTATATAGTGTGTCACATGTAGGGTTATACAATGTAAACCCTAATGCGCATGGCTTTTCATTTCCCCCATGATCCATGGGTTTTAACCTCCATGGAGCATCCATGAAGCACCCAATGGGTCCTAGCCCAATCTAGTGAATCATGAACCATAAGCCCACTATATAAGAATGAATGATTTACAAATCAATTCCCATATATGTAATTAGTCTCTTTTTTATCACAAAGTTAATTCCAAATTAATTCTTGATCAATACTAATTAAATAATATGATTTCATATTAATATATTAGAACTTATAATATATTAACAAATCGTAAGTCTCCTTTTTCTCATTTTGTCTATCCAACAGTTGTGATAAAGATGCAACCCAAATGGACCATGCCAAGCTGGGTCAAGTACATACTAAATATAGTTATGGACTTAGACACATTATCCAACAGTCTCCCACTTGGATAAGTCTAATAACTATATGTATGACTTCAAGAACCGACCAACAATCTTAGCACTTTCAAAGTCTCGCGGAACTATGATGATGTTACGCCATTTAAGATAAGTGATCATATAATCATTTGTTCTAGATATCAGCCGGACAAATACATCGAACAATGTCGTACTTATTGTCTAGCAGTTTGTTTCCCGATTTCCGATTTGTTTGACATAGAACTAAACTGAACACATTAATTTGGTTCTGACCGGGCCCGGTACATAGGTCAAAACAAAATCATCGAGGGGCCCAAATATCGCTTCTAATCCTCCAATGACTAAAAGGAACAGATAAACTTCGACTCATATGCTTGTTCTACTACTTGTTGAATTATACACAAATGCACGTTTTATAACATCGAGTTACCAATGCATTTTTGTACAATCAATGTATAACCAACTCATAGTCAACAACTCATATCTCTAGGTTTGAAGACTTATATGATATTACCGTCTCACGATCACTCGAGATAAATTCCATGAAGTGATACAAGTGAGCGCGGGTTGGATCGAATACTCAGAACTTATGAGCACTCATGAATGTTGTAGCAACCATTTGCTATGTCTAGCACATTAGACATCTACAAACCCAATTCATGACAATCTTGATTCATATCTACTTCCAACATATGACTGACTGTGGAGAGTTTGAATAATCTAGTTATTCGGGAAGTCAAAACATGCAAAGTGAAACACAAGAATAATACTAATCCTATATGGCCCCGAGCACCTTTGAGAGTAAATAAAACATCCTTTTATTTAAACACCATATTGATTACACATTATTCATTATATAATGTTTCGATTTATCAACCTAATACTTGAATTAAAACAATAGTCATGCCATGCTCCAAGCATGCACATTATGTTTGTCTAAACAATAGTTCTGCCATACTCCAAGTATGCACACTATGTTTGTCCAAACAATAGTTATGCCATACTCCAAGTATGCACACTATGTTTGTCTATGATCCTTACATTGTGAAATATACCACTTGAACATGATTTCAATGATGTTCATTTCACAATCCAAATCCTTATTGTAAATGTAAGAATTCCAAATTCCTACCATTTACCGAAATCTGTTAGATTCTAAACTTATATGCATTGATCCTCTTGTAATGACTATGCACAAAGTCATAAAGACTTGTCAACATACATTACAGAGTATTCCAATGGAGATCAATTCAGGTTGGGCTGATCCATCAGATACTTCAGGCTCTTATGATCCGTATATATGGTACACCGAACACCATAAAGATAGTGATGCCAGATCTTGAGAGCGAAAACCACCGCCCCTAGTTCCAAGTCATGGGTGGGATACCTAGTTTCATGAGGCTTCAGCTGCCTCGGTGCATATGCTATCATGTGACCTTTCTGCATCAACACTGTGCCTATCCCCGAAATAGACGCATCGCAATAGACCACAAAGTCCTCCACTCCCTCCGGAAGGGCTAATACCGGAGCTTCGCACATTATCTGGCGAAGAGTCTCGACTGATGCCTGCTGCTCAGGCCCCCAAACAAATGGAACGCCCTTCCGGGTCAATCTGGTCAGAGGAACCGCAATCTTGGAGAAATCCCTGATAAATCTTCGATAGTAACCGGCCAATCCCAGAAAACTCCTGATCTCGGATGGGGATCTCGACACCTCCCATTGCATAACTGCCTCAATCTTGGCCGGATCGACCAAGATCCCATTCTGATTAACGAGGTGTCCCAGGAACTGTACCTCTCGTAACCAGAAATCACACTTGGAGAATTTGGCATACAGCCTCTCCAACCTCAATACGCCAAGAACCTCTCGCAGATGCTCCTCATGTTGCTCTCTGGACTTCGAATACACCAAGATGTCATCGATAAATACGATCACCGATCGATCCAACATAGGCCTGTACACCCGGTTCATGAGATCCATGAACGCCGCCGGTGCGTTGGTGAGCCCGAAAGGCATCACCACAAACTCGTAATGCCCATAACGAGTCCTAAAGGCCATCTTCTGAATATCCTCCTCGCATACTCTCATCTGGTGATATCCATATCTCAAATCAATCTTGGAAAACCAAGATGCCCCCTGCAGCTGGTCGAATAAATCCTCGATCCCCGGAAGTAGATAATGGTTCTTGACCGTCAGCTTGTTCAACTCCCGGTAATCAATGCACATCCGGTGTGAACCATCCTTTTTCTTGACAAAAAGGATCGGCGCTCCCCACGGCGAGCTACTCGGTCGAATAAATCCCTTCCCCAACAGCTCCTGAAGCTATGGGGATAACTCCTGCATCTCTGGTGGTGCAAGGCGATAATGTGCCTTGGCGATAGGCGCCGCTCCTGGAACCAAATCAATCCGAAACTCCACTTGCCTCTCGGGAGGCACACCCGGCAACTCCTCAGGAAAAACATCAGGAAACTTGCACACTATCGGAACCTCGGAGATAGAACTCGGCCTCTTTGAAACAATCCGCGTATCCATCACGTACACCAAGAAACCCATACAACCCTGCTGTAAACTCTGCCTTGCCCTAGCAGCAGAGCAGAAGGATGACCCAGATCTGGTACCCTCGCCATACACGGTAAGCACTCCCCCGCTGGGGTCTCGTATAGTCACCAACTGACGCTCGCAGTCGATCACTGCTCCAAAACGGCTCAACCAATCCATGCCCACAATGACACATACATCACCCATCACAATTGGTACCAGATCAATCAGAAAATCGACACTAAAAATCCCCAACACACATCCTCGGAACACGTCAGTAGCAAAAACCGCACGCTCGTCAGCTATGGAAACCCTCAAAGGTCGACTCAATGCCTCACGACGGATACCGATGTGACGACTAAAGGCTAAAGACACAGAGGATCGAATCGCAACCAAGTCAAATAACACTAAAGTAGGTACAGAACTCACAAGAAATGTACCTAAATATAGCACAGAATAAGCACACTAAATCTCAAAATAGATAAATAAGGAAATACGTACCAGCCACGACATCAGGTGATACGCGGACCTCCTCCGCTGTCAGCTGAAAGGCTCTCCCACGAACCCTCGGTACCTCGGCCGACTCTCGGTAGCTCGAATAGCAGCAGGTGCGGATCCCTACACTGATCCCTGAAGAAGCAGGGGCACTCGGCCTTCCGATGGCCGGTCTGGTTGCAGTGAAAACAGACAGCAAACCCCTTGGGGCAATCCCTCGCCATATGCCCTCTTTGCCAAATTTGTAGCAAATACCCGCCCGACATGATCCCTCGTGACTCTTTCCGCACTTCTCACAAGTGCGGCCTTTCTGGCCCCCCGATCTCGACTCAGCGGGCTTACCCAGCTTGGCTGCCAGCTACGACTGTGCCGGTCGCCGGTCTCTCCCCTGAGACTCCGCCTCCTCCCTGTCCTGAGTCTCCAGCTAAATCTCCCTCTTCCGGGCATTTGCCTGAAGCTCAGCAAACTTCCGATAAGACGAGTTCGTTACGAACTCTCGGATATCCCTCCTCAAAATGCTCAAATATCGGCTCATACGTGTCTGCTCAGACGACACGTGCTCAGGGCAGAACAACGCCCGCTCATGAAACATCCTCATAATCTCTGTCACTGACTCTGTCTTCTGCTTGAGAGACAGAAACTCCTGGGCCAATCGTTCCCTCTCCACCGGGGGAACATACTCATCTCGGAACATCAAAGTAAACCTCTCCCATGTCACCGCAGTGTGCTCTGTAGGAGTAAAATTGGTCGTCACAAACTTCCACCGGTCCTTCGCTCCCAAGCGAAGCTGGTTCAGAGCGAACCGTACCCTCAAATGCTCCGGGCATGAACAAGTGTAGAAACACCCCTCGATATCAGAGATCCATCTCACCGCAGCAATCAGATCATGTGTTCCATCAAACTCTGGTGGCTTCGTGTTGCTGAACTCTCGGTACAACAACGAGTCACCTCCCTGTGGTCTGGCAGCAGCGACATCTGCGGTGGCTGCAGCGGAAACCGCCTCGGAAACAGCAGCATATTGCACGTCAAATGTCTCGATCAGAGTGCTCTTAATAGACCCAAATATCTCCGGAATAGCCTCTCGAATGGCTGCGGCCACCTCATCATGAATCATCCTGCGAATCTCGTCATCGGTAACTCCACTGCTCTTTGGGGTGTGGCGTGTACTTACCATGATGTCTCTGAAACACAAAACAAAATTATTAGAGACTCGCTCGAGTATACTCACACTCGATCACTCGCTCCTTACTTTCTCCTTAGCATCCTAAGGATTCTTACTTAGGCTTCCTGCAGATCGGGTGTTTTCAGTAGTACGGGCCCAATACTACCTTCCATACCAAACGTGTAGTCACCCCAAGTCCTCCTCCTAGGATTCTAATTCACAAGTACTCTATCTCTCACAAATATCATACTACGCTCTCAGGCTATTCACATGCTCATCTAAGAATCTCTCCTAGATATCCCTTCAACTCAGAACTCAGCACATACTCAGAGAAATAGCAGTTAACACCGATCAATAGCATCTCCTAGGCTAAGGCATCACAAATCAGGCAACTCTAGCCCTAGAATATGAGTTATCTAGCCTATTCTCTAGCATGCATTTCTAATATCACATAAATATCTCATAACACGAATAAGTAAGGGTATTTTGGGAAATCACCGTTCGGGGTCTGGCTGATTGTACACACTGCTCCAGCTCCTTTTCTCTTTAAAACTCTTTCTTGTTTTAGAAAATCATTTCCTTCGAATTTTTTTTCTCAAATCCTCAGTTTGAGTCCAAACACACCCAGAGGTGCATCCGAATCCCTCAAACCAAGGCTCTGATACCACTTGTAACACCAAAAATTTTCAAAAAAACAAATTTTTGATTTCAACACAATACACACATGTCACATTTCCCAAAAATCTCAAGTACATTAACACATATTATTTTCAAAAGTTGTTCATCACAAATCCAGGATCCTCCAAAAAAAACATATCTCCAATGTGAGTGTGTGTACAATCAATCTCACGAAGCTTAGTGAGTTCCCCAAAATACCACATGCAACACATTAGCACTCGAGGCTATAGATCTGTAAGACCCTCCGGTCAATGTGTCTCAGTGGGACCCTCCAGTCCCACAACTCTGATGGACCCTCCGTTCCTAACTCTGTGGACCCTCCGGTCCTAACTCTGTAAACTCTTAGTAATACACAGCATAAATCACAAAGAAATAATGCAGGATATCACAATACACAGATAAGCACATAAGACATCTCAGTCACACCAAAAATACCACTCATGGTAAAGTATAGTGAAAAGACTCACCTCGTAAGAACTCGGATAATCTCGAACTCGACTCATCGGTCTAGCCTCCGCCTAACACAACGATAATTATCTGTAACATCCCAAAAATACAACCCAAAAATTTTTGTTTGAAAACTTTACTAAACCATAATATCAAATATTAAAAGATAAATCCATGAATCATGTATCTCAAAATGTCATAATTAATTTATCAAATCGAAACTAGTGTCAAGATCATATCAAAATATTAGAGTCTAACTCCCAGGCTAAAACTGTGGTGTGTGCCATGTCATCATCCCGAGCCCTTCCCTTTGCTAGCTGAAGTACCTGAAACCAAAACTGAAACTGTAAGCACGAAGCTTAGTGAGCTCCCCCAAACTACACATACCATACAATAACATATAAAGCAACTACTGGGCCTTGCCCACTGCATCGGCCCGAAGTCCGGAAGCTGCATCGGACTGAAATCCGGAACTAACCAGGGCCTTGCCCTCTGCATCGGACCGAAGTCCAGAAACTACATCGGACCGAAGTCTGGAACTAACCAGGGCCTTTCTCTCTGCATCGGACCAAAGTCCGGAAACTGCATCAGACCGAAGTACGGAACTAACCAGGGCCTTGCCCTCTGCATCGGACCGAAGTCCGAAACTAACTGAACATAGCATAGCATAATCATAACTACTAGCATAAACACATATACTGCATACTGCATCAGACCGAAGTCCGGAACACATAACACAAAGACATGCTTGAATCACAAAGACATCGAGCACACTGAACTACTGCATCAAACCGAAGTTCGGAACTACTGCTAACTAAACGGGCAGGCATTGTGGCCGTAGACCCGTTCCTACTGGAAGGAAAACTCACCTCGAAATGCTGGCTGCTGAGATGCTAAATCTGAAACTGTCTGACTGCTGCTCCGGAACTCCCCGGCTACAAATCCCATAAACACTAAATCAAATACTAATAACTACTCTCAGGGTAAAATGACCATTTTACCCTTCTGATCAGAGTCAACGCTAAGGTCAAAGTAAACTCTCAGTCAACCCAACTCGCCGAGTCCCTCTACCGACTCGTCGAGTTCAAACGGTCATAAAATCGGGACATCTCGATTCTACTCGTCGAGTCTCACCTTGGACTCATCGAGCTCCTTTGTTTCCGAGTCTCACTCCTGTCCAACTCGCTGAGTCATCTCCTTAACTCAGTGGTATCACTCATAATCGAAGAAGGGTTTGGGGACATCGATCCGACTCATCGAGTCCCAAGAACAACTCGGCGAGTCCATTGCATGTTCAGACTATACAGTTGTTCCAAGTTGATTCCACTGCCTCCAATTCATAGATCTGGACTCCTTAGGCTAGAATAACACGTAAAGTTTCTAACTTTACGTGCATGCATGATGCAATGAAGCTAAATCACCCAAAACAAGCTAGAAATGAGAGTCTAGGGCATAGAATGGGATCTTGGATGAATAAAGGTGGTAACTTTGAGCTTCTGGAGCTCAAGAGTGCCTAGATCTAAAGTCCTTATAGACCCAAAAGCTCTCTACCCGAAATTATCTTGGAAAGGACCCCAAAAGTGGCAACAACAAGCTTTCAAGAAGATCTAAGTGAAAATAAGTCAAGGTACAAACTTTATACCTTCAAGAGCTCTGAAATGCAACTAAAACTCTGGATCTTCTGCCTCTTCTTGAATCACCAATGGATCTCTTCCTTCTCCTAACTTCAAATCACACAAAAATGGCAAGAAAGGCTTTAGGACACTCAATGGTTGCTAGGGTTTCGAGAATGGACTGTGAAGGTGATGGAGGTTGGGGTGAGGACTCATAATGATGCTTAAATAGGGTGCTAACCCTAAGGATTAGGGTTTCCTCCTGATGGACCTACTCGCCGAGTCCATTTCCAACTCGTCGAGTAGTCCACTTAAACCCCGCGGTCCAGCTCGCACCTACTCGACGAGTTAGGGCTACCAACTCGTCGAGTAGCTCTTATAAAATCAACATTTAGAGAATTACTTTCGTACCAGGAATGGGGCGTTACAATTCTCCCCCACTTGTCTTAGACTTCGTCCTCGAAGTCTGCTGAATCTGAAAACAACTCCGGGTAGTGCTCCCTCATCTCTTCCTCGGGCTCCCACGTCCACTCCGAACCCTTGCGGTGCTGCCACTGCACCTTAACTAACTCTACTGACTTGTTCCTCAGCTTTTTCACCTTGCGATCTAGAAAGGCCACTGGTCTCTCGATATAGTTCAGGCTATCGCCAACCTGAATGTCCTCCAGGGGTACCACTGCTGAATCATCCACTAAGCACTTCCACAATTGAGAAACATGGAACGTGCTGTGGATCTGGCTGAGCTCTGCTGGAAGATCTAACCGATAAGCAACCCGACCCACCCGGGCCAAAACCCTAAACGGACCAATGAATCTGGGGCCCAGTTTGCCCCTCTTTCGAAATCTAATAACACCCTTCCAGGGTGACACTTTCAGGAGGACCATATCACCCACCTGAAACTCCAAGTCCGAACGCATCCTATCGGGGTAACTCTTCTGTCGACTCTGCGTAGTCTGCAGTCTGCTACGGACCTGCTGGATCAACTCTGTGGTCTTGAGCACCACCTCAGTGCTCCCGATGACCCTCTGACCGACCTCGCCCCAACAAATCGGGGTCCTACACTTCCTCCCGTAAAGCATCTCGAAAGGAGGGCGGTTAGTACTGGCGTGGTAACTGTTGTTATACGAAAATTCCACTAATGGAAGATACGTATCCCAACTGCCACCAAAATCTAGAACACATGCCCGCAACATGTCCTCGAGAGTCTGAATCGTCCTCTCGCTCTGCCCGTCCGTCTGAGGGTGGAAAGCGGTGCTGAAGTGAAGACGAGTCCCCATCTCGTCATGAAACCGCTTCCAAAACCTGGAAGTGAACCGGACGTCTCGATCTGATACTACTGATACAGGCACTCCGTGCCGTGCCACTACATCGCACACATAAACATTGGCTAACTTTTCGGCCGATGTGCTCTCCTGAATCGGTATGAAATGAGCGCTCTTGGTCAGCCGATCCACTATGACCCAAATCGAATCAACTCCACGTGCGGTCCTGGGAAGCTTAGTGATGAAATCCATAGTGATATCCTCCCATTTCCACACAGGAATGTCTAATGGCTGCATCTTTCCGTGGGGCCTCTGATGTTCCGCCTTGACCTTCCTACAGGTCAGACATCTCTCCACATACCAAGCTACGTCTCGCTTCATGCAGGGCCACCAATAATCGGGTCGAAGATCTCTGTACATCTTCGTCGCCCCCGGGTGGATGGAGAACCGAGACTTGTGGGCCTCATCCATTAGTACTTGCCGTAATCCTCCCCAGTACGGTACCCAAACTCTCCCATGAAGGGTCAACAATCCTCGACTGGCATAGTCAAAGGAAGCTACTCGGCCAACAATCCTCTCACACTTCTGCCTCTCCTCCTTCAGGCCCTCAACCTGTGCCTCTCTAATCTGCTCCAACAATGGAGAAATCATTGTCATCCTCAGACAAATATCCCTGATCGGGGAAGCTACCGCCTTGCGGCTCAGGGCGTCGGCCACTACGTTGGCCTTTCCCGGATGATAAAGGATCTCACAGTCGTAATCCTTTACCACGTCTAACCATCGGTGCTGCCTCACGTTCATATTCGGCTGATCCATGAGGTACCTCAAACTCTTGTGATCCGTGTAAATGATACAGCGGACCCCATAAAGGTAATGTCTCCAAATCTTGAGGGCGAACACCACTGCCCCCAGCTCTAAATCGTGCGTCGGATAGTTAGCCTCGTGAGGCTTCAACTGTCTAGAGGCATAAGCTATCACATGCCCTCGCTGCATCAACATTGCTCCCATACCTGTGATCGAAGCATCACAGTAAACTACAAAATCCTCTACTCCCTCTGGCAGGGTGAGAATCGACGCCTCGCACAATCTCTGTCTGAGGGTCTCAAATGATGCCTGCTGCTCAGGCCCCCAGCGAAACACCACCGACTTCTTGGTCAGTCGGGTGAGCGGAACTGCTATCTTGGAGAAATCCTGGATGAATCTCCTGTAGTACCCTGCCAGTCCTAGGAAACTCTGAATCTCAGTTGGAGACCTCGGGACCTCCCACTGCATCACAGCCTTTATCTTGGCCGGATCTACTAGTATAGCCTTCTGGTTGACGAGGTGACCAAGGAACTGCACCTCGCGCAACCAGAACTCGCACTTGGAGAACTTCGCGAACAGTCTCTCCCTCCTCAGCGTCTCCAGCACCTCTCTCAGGTGCTCCTCATGCTGCTCCTGAGTCTTGGAATAAACCAAGATGTCATCAATGAACACTATCACAGACCGATCCAGCATCTGTCTACATACGCGGTTCATGAGATCTATGAACGCGGCTGGAACGTTGGTGAGCCCGAACGGCATCACCACAAACTCATAATGACCATAGCGGGTCCTAAAAGCGGTCTTCTGCACATCCTCATCCCTGACCCGCATCTGGTGATATCCTGACCGTAGATCAATCTTGGAGAACCAAGATGCTCCCTGAAGCTGGTCAAACAAATCGTCTATCCTCGGGAGTGGGTAACGGTTCTTCACCGTTACCTTGTTTAACTCCCGGTAATCTATGCACATACGGTGCGACCCATCCTTCTTCCTCACGAACAGGATTGGGGCTCCCCATGGTGAACTACTCGGCCTGATGAAACCCTTGTCTAGCAGCTCCTGCAGCTGCGTAGACAACTCCTGCATCTTTGGAGGACCCAACCGATACGGTGCTTTGGCTATCGGAGCCGCACCCGGAACAAGGTCAATCCAAAACTCGACCTGTCTTTCCGGAGGTATCCCAGGCAAGTCCTCTGGGAATACTTCCGGATACTCTCGCACTACTGGTACATCGTCAACTGTCGACTTACACTTCTCCCGGGCATCTATAACATAGGCGATGTACCCCATACAACCCTGTTGAACGTAGCGCCTCGCTCTCGCTGTTGAACAAAGAACTGGTCCGCGCTGTGGCCTCTCACCCTGAATCACTAACTCTCTCCCACTGGGAGTGCGAATCCTCACTAACTGCAACTCACAATCAATCACTGCCCTATTGGGGCTCAGCCAATCCATACCTACTATAACCTTATTCCCTCGCAGGGGAATAGGAACCAAGTCCACTGAAAACTGCTCATCAAATAACTGCAGCGAACACCCCCTATGTACTCTCGCGACCCTGACGGTCTTGTCATCCGCTATCTCAACCTCAAGTGGACAATCCAGCTCCCCCGGAGCTCTGCTAAACCTCTTGCTAAGCGCAAGTGAAACAAATGATCGGGTAGCCCCCGAATCAAACAATATTGTAGCTGAAATGCCATTCACTAAGAACGACCCTATACGAAAACATATAACTATGAGAAACAATCAATATCAAATACAGAGATAAGAGGAAAATACATACCCGTCACCACATCAGGAGCGCCCGCGCCTCCTTTGCTGTCATCTGGAAAGCTCTACTCTTCGCCACTGGCGCCTCAGTCCGACCCTGACGGCTGTCTGTAATCCTCAAAGTAGCAGGGGCAGGTGCTGCCACCTTCCCTGCTGCTGCTAAACTCGGACACTGGGACTTTTTATGTCCCCTCTGATTGCAATGGAAGCAAATCAGATAAGATGTTGTGGTGGTGGTGGTGGCTGTACAATCTCTACTCATATGCCCAGTCCGACCGCACTTGTAGCAGCCGGAGATCCCTACCTTGCAGGCCCCATCATGCAATCTCCCACACTTGCCACACCTACTGTGGCTCTGCTGTCCTCTGGATCTGTGATCCGCTACCTTGGACTTTTTGCCCAAACTCCATGTGCCAGATGCCGCCTCTGGCTTCCTCTTCTTCTCCATCTCCAAATCTATCTCTCTCTCACGAGCCCTCGCAATCATGTCATCCAGCGTTTTACAGCTGGACCGGCTCACAAACTGGAGAATATCACTCCGCAACATCTCATGATAACGGGCCTTCTTCATTTACTCATCAGTCGCGTACTGAGGAACGAGAAGAGCCCTCTCCCTGAACTTGGCGGTAATCTCCGCCACTGTCTCTGTAGTCTGAGTGAGATCCTGAAACTCCCTGGCTAACTGTTGCAACTCAATAACCGGTGCAAACTCGGCTCTGAACCTGGTAGAAAAATCAGGCCAGGTCATCGCATCAAGAGCTACATCATCTCCGATAACATGCTCGATCCCCTCCCACCAATCTCGTGCCCTGTCCTTCAGAAGACAGGATGCTAGTCTGACCTTGTCCCCCTCGGGACATCTGCTGGTGCGGAACGCATTGGCGACATCTGCCAACCACCTGGTACTCGCAATGGGATCTCGTGCCCCATGGTAGTCTGGAGATCCACAAGCCCGGAACTCCCTGAAGGTGAGTGTGCGCGACCCCATCATGGCCGCCACCTCAGCACGAAAGGTGCTCAACCTCTCGTCCATCAGCTCTAAAATACCCTCCTTGATCGAACCGAAGATCACAGGAGTTAGCTCAAGTATGGTGCGAGTAACCTCTGAAGAAAGGAACTCCCTGGTCTGCTTATCTAGATGCTCGGCCCCCGAGCCTGATCCTGATCCCTCGCCGGCTCCTGAACTTCCGACTGCTGGCCTAGGGCGTAAAACCACCATTCTGAAAACACATCATGACAAACGTCAGAAACACTGATATATCTCGAGGGATCGCTACTACTACAAGTTTCCTGGCCTCATCTCAGCCTCCCTCGATTCAAGTATGGATCCTCTGCTTTCAGTAGTACGGGCCCATACTACCTTCCACATCTATCCGTACTTTCCTCAAGAACTGCCTTGACTCCACCAAGTCACTTCTACTGCTACTGATCTCTGCTACTCTCATCCTAGGCTTGCCCTAGGGAAATCTCTGACTCCACCCAACCCAGTCCTTAGCTGCTGAAGGCCTCCTTGTAATGCCAATTAGCCATTACCCGAATACCATCACATGTGATGAGGCTCAGATAATCCTTCGAGTAGAAGACTCGTCCCTACAACGGTTAGACTCAAACAAGAGCTGCGCAATGGGGCCAAATTCAGCACTCTGAGATTATTCAACCCTGATCACATGTGACGTGACGTATTCACATAATGACTAACTCCCATCACGCAGAGTCCCACAAAGCACAAAGCAAGCAGCATTCAGACACAGGAGACTACTCAAGCAATCCTATCCTCATAACAAGAAACTGTACTAGCATACAATACTAAGCTCATACTATTAGGCATAACCTAAACAGGCTATCCTACTACTGTCTACTCGATACTAGCATGCAATTTTCATATAGCTGAAACACATATAACAGGCACATAAGGCATCCTCCTAGATCCTTACTCCTATTCTAGCATGCTGTTCTACTGAAACTGAAACTGATAATCATAGCATAAACTTGTACGGGTAATTTGGGAGTACTTACTTGAGCTCGGCTGATTGCGTGCACCACACCCTTTTTCTCTTTTCAAAGTTCTTTTCTTTCTAAAAATTCTTTTTGCTTTTCTAAAACTCTTTTCTTTTTAAGTTTTCTTTTTCAAAAATTCCTTTGAAAATATTTTTCTTTTGAAAATCTTTTTACCATTTCCTTAGTTTGAGTCCAGTCACACCCGAGAGTGTGCCTGAATCCCTCAAACCAAGGCTCTGATACCAACTTGTAACATCCCAAAAATACAATCCAAAAATTTTTGTTTGAAAACTTTACTAAACCATAATATCAAATATTAAAAGATAAATCCATGAATCATGTATCTCCAAATGTCATAATAAATTTATCAAATAGAAACTAGTGTCAAGATCATATCAAAATATCAGAGTCCAACTCCCAGGCTAAAACTGTGGTATGTGCCATGCCATCATCCCGAGCCCTTCCCATTGCTAGCTGAAGTACCTGAAACCAAAACTGAAACTGTAAGCACGAAGCTTAGTGAGCTCCCCCAAACTACACATACCATACAATAACATATAAATCAACTACTGGGCCTTGCCCACTACATCGGACCGAAGTCTGGAAGTTGCATCGGACTGAAATCCGGAACTAACCAGGGCCTTGCCCTCTGCATCGGACCGAAGTCCGGAACTAACCAGGGCCTTGCCCTCTGCATCGGACCGAAGTCTTGAAACTGCATCGGACCGAAGTCCAGAACTAACCAGGGCCTTGCCCTCTGCATCGGACCAAAGTCCGGAACTGACTGAACATAGCATAGCATAATCATAACTACTAGGATAAACACATATACTGCATACTGCATCAGACCGAAGTCCGGAACACATAACACAAAGACATGCTTGAATCACAGAGACATCCAGCACAGTGAACTACTGCATCAAACCGAAGTCCGGAACTACTGCTAACTAAACGGGGCGGCATTGTGGCCGTAAACCCGTTCCTATTGGAAGGAAAAGTCACCTCGAAACGCTGGCTGCTGAGATGCTAAATCTGAAACTGTCTGACTGCTGCTCCGGAACTCCCCGGCTACAAATCCCATAAACACTAAATCAAATACTGATAACTACTCTCAGGGTAAAATGACCATTTTACCCTTATGATCAGAGTCAACGCTAAGGTCAAAGTCAACTCTCAGTCAACCCAACTCGCCGAGCCCCTCTACCGACTAGTCGAGTTCAAACGGTCATAACATCGGGACATCTCGATTCTACTCGTCGAATCTCACCTTGGACTCGTCGAGCTCCTTTGTTTCTGAGTCTCACTCCTGTCCAACTCGCTGAGTCATCTCCTTAACTCAGTGGTATCACTCATAATCGAAGAAGGGTTTGGGGACATCGATCCGACACGTCGAGTCCCAAGAACAACTCGGCGAGTCCATTGCATGTTCAGACTATATAGTTGTTCCTAGGTGATTCCACTGCCTCCAATTCATAGATCTGGACTCCTTAGGCTAGAATAACACGTAAAGCTGCTAACTTTACGTGCATGCATGATGCAATGAAGCTAAATCACCCAAAACAAGCTAGAAATGAGAGTCTAGGGCATAGAATGGGATCTTGGCTGAATAAAGGTGGTAACTTTGAGCTTCTGGAGCTCAAGAGTGCCTAGATCTAAAGTCCTTTTAAGCCCAAAAGCTCTCTACCCGAAATTATCTTGGAAAGGACCCCAAAAGTGGCAACAATAAGCTTTCAAGAAGATCTAAGTGAAAATAATTCAAGGTACAAACTTTATACCTTCAAGAGCTCTGAAATGCAACTAAAACTCTGGATCTTCTGCCTCTTCTTGAATCACCAATGGATATTTTCCTTCTCCTAACTTCAAATCACACAAAAATGGCAAGAAAGGCTTTAAGACACTCAATGGTTGTTAGGGTTTTGAGAATGGACTGTGGAGGTGATGGAGGCTGGGGTGAGGACTCATAATGATGCTTAAATAGGGTGCAAACCCTAAGGATTAGGGTTTCCTCCTGATGGACCTACTTGCCGAGTCCATTTCCGACTCGTCGGGTAGTCCACTTAAACCCCGCGGTCCAGCTCGCACCTACTCCACGAGTTAGGGCTACCAACTCGTCGAGTAGCTCTTATAAAATGAAACATTTAGAGAATTACTTTCGTATCAGGAATGGGGCGTTACATTATCTCTAATTAATAATGGCTCTCATTGAAGCTAGACTATCCCTTCTACAAACTCACAGAAGGGTAAAAGACCATTTTACCCCTCCATGTGCTTAATAGTCCACAAATTGACCAAACCCTAGAAGTCAATCGAAAGTCAACGGCAGGGAGTATGCTGTGCATACCAGCTCCCTACGCTGGGCGTACTCAGCTGCCATGCAGGCATCGGGGATGCTCGACCCCTACGCTGCACGTACTGGGATTACGCCCAACGTACGTCCCAGTTTCACTCTTATCACTTATTTGGTCTTAATCAGTTAAGACCTTGGCTCATATCACAGATATGGACTCCCTAAAAGCTCTTACTCCATAAAGTCAGTGATTTTAAGCCTTTGCATGGCTGGAAAGGTCCCAAACGCATAAATCACTCACCCTCTTATGTCAAAAAGCACATATCTCATGCATGGCTTGATCCAAACGTCCAAGATTGGATTTTTATGACACTACACCACTTAATATACTCAAAGGGGGTGGATCATAGTCTTTGGAGTACAATATCACATAAAGTTTCCAACTTTTTGGGACAAAACCCTAGAATACTCTACTAAGATACAAAACCAAAAGAGTAAGAAAGCTTTGAGCTTTATACCTCAAAATGAAGCTCCACACTCAGATAAGCTCAGATCCAAGGCCTGGAATCCCACTCCTTCTTCTTCAAGACTCCTTCTTCACTCCAAAGAAACTCAAGAATACTCTCAAGGCTCTCAAATGCACTCACAAGCTCTAGTAACGAAAACTAGGGTTTAGGAGGGTTGGTGTCTAAGAATGGTGGCCAGGAATGAGGCCATCATTTCCTATAAAGAGGGGTCTCACCCTAAATTAGGGTTTTCACTCTGAGCCTAGTACGCCCAGCGTACCAGGTGGCTTCCGCGTCAAATACACGCATATGAGTACGTTGAGCGTACACTCGCGTACGCCCCGCGTACTCATTCACCACCTTTTCTCGTAAAGGGACTAAAATGGCCAATTACTCAAAAGACCAAGGGTTACGAGGTATACCTAGACTCGGGATGTTAGAAAAAAAACATACTACACACAAAATAAATATATACAAAAAACTTTTTTTTATGTTTTTTTAAGATTACGTTTTTGTATAATATGTTATACGTTTTCTTATGTATTTAAAAGTATATTTTCGGATTATAACAATATAATAAAATTTTATATGAAAACATATTTTTTAAATATATAAAAAACATATTTTACATAAATTTAATACGATTTTTTTTTCTACGTGAAAGAAAAAAAACTTATTTTTTTTATGAAAACATAAAATACGTTTTAAGATCATAGCAATGTAATAACATTTTATACGAAAACTTATATTTTTATATACATAAACAAATATATTTTACATAAAACAAATATGTAAAAAAATAAATAAATTGTTTGTAAATTTTTTGCTTACAAATTTCGTTAAAAATATATTTTGTTTTATTAAATTTTTTTTTTGTAAAATATGTTTTTTTAATATTTTATTATTAATTTATTTACGATTTGTAGATAATGTTAATTAGTTTTTGAAAATATAAAACAAGTGTTGCTTTAGCGTAGCTGGTTAAGCCTTGGTTGATTAAGGAAGAGGGGGAGGAGGTCCCAAGTTCGAATTTTACTCCCTTCATTTTCTATCATTTATATTATTTTAAGAAAAATTACACAAATGGTCCATATGGTTTATCAAATGTCACGAATTCAGTCCCTTTAAATGCCCCTACAGATGCTGAATACTAAGGGCATTTATATTATTTTAAGACAAAGGGTAAATTACACGGATGGTCCCTGTGTGTCACACCCCCGAACCATACGGCGGAAACGTCAGGGGGCTCGTGTGACTAACAATTGAATAATCATCACAATGAATATACATGAATCATAACACGATCATCACCAACATTACATAATACAACTGACATTGTTTACATATTACATTGTTAAAATACATAAGTTCACATTGTTAAAAGTACGATAAGTGTTGTTACATAAAACAAAACCATACACACTTACATATCTTCCAGTTTAACGATTACCTGATAATACAAGTTATTTTGAAAACGGTAAACATATATAATGTTGGTGAGTTCATAAGTGTGTTTGAGTAAAAGTTTTTGTATCTTTCATAAAAACCTAGAAAATCTGATATTTTCTGTAAAATGTCTGAAAATGTTGTGAAAATCAAGTATAAATGCATGTGTGAATTTCATAGTTATAGTTTATAAAAGATTAGTTTAGTTTCATTGTATTGTGAATAAATGATAAATGTATATGAATAATTTCCCCCAGAAAATCTGATATTTTCTGTTTTATAACAATGTCTAGGTTCTTGTATCGTTAAATAAGTTCTTTTGTATTGACACAATCGAAGAATTTATCTTCGAAAGTTTACTTTTGGTATTGAATCCCTATATGAGCCGTTATAACCATGCATGATAATGACTAGGTCGCCTGTCTTGGTATTTTTCCAAATGCCGGTCTTGCTAAGGATGTTGTTGCCCTAGACTGGCCTAGTCTAGCTGTAGCGAATAGCTAAGGCGTGGGGGGTCACCCCGTATAGATCTATACACAAACTCCCGCTTTCCTACCAGGAAACTCTGATTATAACTGTAACATCCCAAAAATACCACCCAAAATTTTCGTTTTTAAAACATTATGAAAACCATCATATCATTACCAAAGTATAAAATCATAAAATGTGTGTTTAAAAATCTCATAAGATCTATCACATGTCAAATATCATATCAAAATATCAGAGTAAAACTCCCAGGCTGAAGACTGTGGTGTGTGTCATGCGATCATCCCGAACCCTTCCCTTTGCTAGTGGAAGTACCTGGAACCAAAACTGAAAATTGTAAGCACGAAGCTTAGTGAGCTCCCCAAACTACCACATACCATACAATAACACATAAAACACATACTGGGCCTTGCCCACTGCATCGGACCGAAGTCCGGAATAACTTGGGCCTTGCCCACAGAATCGGACCGAAGTCCGGAATAACTTGGGCCTTGCCCACTGCATCGGACCGAATTCCGGAATAACTCGGGCCTTGCCCACTGCATCGGACCGAAGTCTGGAATAACGCGGGCCTTGCCCACTGCATCGGACCGAAGTACGGAATAATTGAACATAACATATACATAAACATGTAACATAAACATAAAACTACTGCATCGGGCTTGCCCGGCATCGGAACGAATTCCGGAACACAAAGCACATAACATAAACATGCATGAATTACAAAGACATCAGGCATACATACTACTTCTCAGGATCACCCCGACATCGGACCGAAATCCGGAACTACTATATCTAAACGGGCCGGCATTGTGGCCGTAGACCCATTCCTAAAGGAGGAAACTCACCTCGCGTAACTGGCTGCTGAAACACTGAGCGGAAAAATATCTGGCTGCTGCTCCGGCGACTCTCCGGCTATAAATTCCACAATGACACTTAGTCAGAAACTAATAGCTATCCTTAGGGTGAAATGACCCTTTTACCCCTGGCTAAAGTCCACATCATTGTCAAACTCAACTTCCCAGTTGACCGGACTCGCCGAGTTGGCTCTACAACTCGCCGAGTCCCAATCCTCTCATCTACCCCCAAGTCGACTCTACTCGTCGAGTTTAGCAAGAACTCGACGAGTTCTCCTTCAATCATAACATCGAGACAATCTTCATCTGACTCGCCGAGTTCTTCCTGAACTCGTCGAGTTTATCTTCATATTAATAACGTGTATAGTCTGTGACTCACCGAGTTATATGAACAACTCGTCGAGTCCGTCTTCATGAGTTGGGAGATGGCCTTGGACTCGCCGAGTACGTTCCTGCACTCGCCGAGTCCCATGGTTTCCAAATCCATGGCCATGTCTATTTCACTGAGTCCTTTCCCTGGACTCATCCAAATCCTTTCTGAACTAAAATGGATTCCTCTTAGTCATAACAGTTTTGGGAACCAACTCACGACTCGCCGATTCCCAAGAACAACTTGCCGAGTCCATGCATGTCCAATTCTAATAATTCGATTTCTGATGTGCAAAACTCATCCAGAAGGTAGATCTAGGCTCCTAAGATCGGTATAACACGTAAAGTCGTGAACTTTACGTTCATGCATGGGACTTTTATGCTCAAAGGACCAAAAATGGGGTCTATTTCATTCTTGGGGTTCTCATGGCCATAAAGATGACACCTTTATGCCATGAGGGCCCTCCAAGGTTCCAGATCTGAGTGTAAATCGACTTGGGACGTCCAAGTCCCAAGGATCAAGCTTCTTGGACCCAAAACTTCATAAAAATGACCACAAGGAGATCTAAGAAACTACAAGTCAAGTATGAGGCTTGATTACCAGAAAGCGAAGAGAAGCTGATGTTGTTCCTGGATCTACAACCTTCTCTTGAAGTCCTCTATCTTCCTCTTCTTCTCACAAGCTTCAAATACACCAAATAACTCTCAAAATCACAAAGAAAGCTCAAGTTCACTTATAGAGGATTAGGGTTTCGGGATTACTGCTCTGGAGGTGATGGAGGCTGGACAAGAGGCCTATAATGTTGTTTAAATAGGGTGCAAACCAGAAATATTAGGGTTTCCCCCAGACTGGCCTACTCGTCGAGTCAAGGCGTGGAGTCGCCGAGTAGGTCACTTAAACCCGCGTCCAAACCAGGCATCTACTCGACGAGTTAGGGCTACAACGCGTTGAGTAGATCTTTCTAAAAATTCTTTTTGCTTTTCTAAAACTCTTTTCTTTTTAAGTTTTCTTTTTCAAAAATTCCTTTGAAAACTTTTTTCTTTTGAAAATCCTTTTACCATTTCCTTAGTTTGAGTCCAGTCACACCCGAGAGTGTGCCTGAATCCCTCAAACCAAGGCTCTGATACCAACTTGTAACATCCCAAAAATACAACCCAAAAAATTTTGTTTGAAAACTTTACTAAACCATAATATCAAATATTAAAAGATAAATCCATGAATCATGTATCTCAAAATGTCATAATAAATTTATCAAATCGAAACTAGTGTCAAGATCATATCAAAATATCAGAGTCGAACTCCCAGGCTAAAACTGTGGTGTGTGTCATGCCATCATCCCGAGCCCTTCCCTTTGCTAGCTGAAGTACCTGAAACCAAAACTGAAACTGTAAGCACGAAGCTAAGTGAGCTCCCCCAAACTACACATACCATACAATAACATATAAAGCAACTACTGGGCCTTGCCCACTGCATCGGACCGAAGTCCGGAAGTTGCATCGGACTAAAATCCGGAACTAACCAGGGCCTTGCCCTCTGCATCGGACCGAAGTCCGGACACTACATCGGACCGAAGTCCGGAACTAACCAGGGCCTTGCCCTCTGCATCGGACCGAAGTCTGGAAACTGCATCGGACCGAAGTCCAGAACTAACCAGGGCCTTGCCCTCTGCATCGGACCGAAGTCCGGAACTGACTGAACATAGCATAGCATAATCATAACTACTAGCATAAACACATATATTGCATACTGCATCAGACCGAAGTCCGGAACACATAACACAAAGACATGCTTGAATCACAAAGACATCGAGCACACTGAACTACTGCATCAAACTGAAGTCCGGAACTACTGCTAAGTAAACGGGCCGGCATTATGACCGTAGACCCGTTCCTACTGGAAGGAAAACTCTCCTCGAAACGCTGGCTGCTGAGATGCTAAATCTGAAACTGTCTGACTGCTGCTCCGAAACTCCCCGGCTACAAATCCCATAAACACTAAATCAAATACTGATGACTGCTCTCAGGGTAAAATGACCATTTTACCCTTCTGATCAGAGTCAACGCTAAGGTCAAAGTAAACTCTCAGTCAACCCAACTCGCCGAGTCCCTCTACCGACTCGTCGAGTTCAAACGGTCATAACATCGGGACATCTCGATTCTACTCGTCGAGTCTCACCTTGGACTCGTCGAGCTCCTTTGTTTCCGAGTCTCACTCCTGTCCAACTCGCTGAGTCATCTCCTTAACTCAGTGGTATCACTCATAATCGAAGAAGGGTTTGGAGACATCGATCCGACTCGTCGAGTCCCAAGAACAACTCGGCGAGTCCATTGCATGTTCAGACTGTACAGTTGTTCCTAGGTGATTCCACTGCCTCCAATTCATAGATATGGACTTCTTAGGCTAGAATAACACGTAAAGTTGCTAACTTTACGTGCATGCATGATGCAATGAAGCTAAATCACCCAAAACAAGCTAGAAATGAGAGTCTAGGGCATAGAATGGGATCTTGGCTGAATAAAGGTGGTAACTTTGAGCTTCTGGAGCTCAAGAGTGCCTAGATCTAAATTCCTTATAGACCCAAAAGCTCTCGACCCGAAATTATCTTGGAAAGGACCCCAAAAATGGCAACAACAAGCTTTCAAGAAGATCTAAGTGAAAATAAGTCAAGGTACAAACTTTATACCTTCAAGAGCTCTGAAATGCAACTAAAACTATGGATCTTCTGCCTCTTCTTGAATCACCAATGGATCTCTTCCTTCTCCTAACTTCAAATCACACAAAAATGGCAAGAAAGGCTGTAAGACACTCAATGGTTGCTAGGGTTTCGAGAATGGACTGTGGAAGTGATGGAGGCTGGGATGAGGACTCATAATGATGCTTAAATAGGGTGCAAACCCTAAGGATTAGGGTTTCCTCCTGATGGACCTACTCACCGAGTCCATTTCCGACTCGTCGGGTAGTCCACTTAAACCCCACGGTCCAACTCGCACCTACTCGACGAGTTAGGGCTACCAACTCGTCGAGTAGCTCTTATAAAATGAACATTTAGAGAATTACTTTCGTACCAGGAATGGGGCGTTACATTATCTCTAATTAATAATGGATCTCATTGAAGCTAGACTATCCCTTCTACAAACTCACAGAAGGGTAAAAGACCATTTTACCCCTTCATGGGCTTAATAGTCCACAAATTGACCAAACCCTAGAAGTCAATCGAAAGTCAACGGCAGGGAGTATGCTGTGCATACCAGCTCCCTACGCTGGGCGTACTCAGCTGCCATGCAGGCATCGGGGATGCTCAACCCCTACGTTGCGCGTACTAGGATTACGCCCAACGTACGTCCCAGTTTCACTCTTATCACTTATTTGGTCTTAATCAGTTAAGACCTTGGCTCATATCACAGATCTGGACTCCCTAAAAGCTCTTACTCCATAAAATCAGTGATTTTAAGCCTTTGCATGGCTGGAAAGGTCCCAAACGCACAAATCACTCACCCTCTTATGTCAAAAAGCACATATCTCATGAATGGCTTGATCCAAACGTCCACGATTGGATTTTTATGACACTACACCACTGAATATACTCAAAGGGGGTGGATCATAGTCTTTGGAGTACAATATCACATAAAGTTTCCAACTTTTGGGACAAAACCCTAGAATACTCTACTAAGATGCAAAAACCAAAAGAGTGAGAAAGCTTTGAGCTTTATACCTCAAAATGAAGCTCCACACTCAGATAAGCTCAGATCCAAGGCCTGGAATCCCACTCCTTCTTCTTCAAGACTTCTTCTTCACTCCAAAGAAACTCAAGAATACTCTCAAGGCTCTCAAATGCACTCACAAGCTCTAGTAACGAAAACTACGGTTTAGGAGGGTTGGTATCGAAGAATGGTGGCCAGGAATGAGGCCATCATTTCCTATAAATAGGGGTCTCACCCTAAATTAGGGTTTTCACTCTGAGCCTAGTACGCCCAGCGTACTAGGTGGCTTCCGCGTCAAATGCACGCATATGAGTACGTTGAGCGTACACTCGCGTACGCCCCGCGTACTCATTCACCACCTTTTCTCGTAAAGGGACTAAAATGGCCAATTACTCAAAAGACCAAGGGTTACGAGGTATACCTAGACTCGGGATGTTAGAAAAAAAACATACTACACACAAAATAAATATATACAAAAAACTTTTTTTTTATGTTTTTTTAAGATTACGTTTTTGTATAATATGTTATACGTTTTTTTATGTATTTAAAAGTATATTTTCGGATTATAACAATATAATAACATTTTATATGAAAACATATTTTTTAAATATATAAAAAACATATTTTACATAAATTTAATACGATTTTTTTTCTACGTGAAAGAAAAAAAAACTTATTTTTTTTTATGAAAACATAAAATATGTTTTAAGATCATAGCAATGTAATAGCATTTTATATGAAAACTTATATTTTTAAATACATAAACAAATATGTTTTACATAAAACAAATATGTAAAAAAAACAAATAATTTGTTTGTAAATTTTTTTTACAAATTTAGTTAAAAATATATTTTGTTTTATTAAAAAAATTTTGTAAAATATGTTTTTTTAATATTTTATTATTAATTTATTTACGATTTGTAGATAATGTTAATTAGTTTTTGAAAATATAAAACAAGTGTTGCTTTAGCGTAGCTGGTTAAGCCTTGGTTGATTAAGGAAGAGGGGGAGGAGGTCCCAAGTTCGAATTTTACTCCCTTCATTTTCTATCATTTATATTATTTTAAGAAAAATTACACAAATGGTCCATATGGTTTATCAAATGTCACGAATTCAGTCCCTTTAAATGCCCCTACAGATGCTGAATACTAAGGGCATTTATATTATTTTAAGACAAAGGGTAAATTACACGGATGGTCCCTGTGTGTCACACCCCTGAACTATACGGCCCACTTGTCATAGACTTCGTCCTCGAAGTCTGCTGCATATTATTTTAAGACAAACGGGGCGTTACAATTCTCCCCCACTTGTCATAGACTTCGTCCTCGAAGTCTGCTGCATCTGGAAACAACTCCGGGTAATGCTCTCTCATCTCCTCCTCGAGCTCCCATGTCCACTCCGAGCCCTTGCGGTGCTGCCACTGCACCTTCACTAACTCTACTCTCTTGTTCCTCAGCTCTTTCACCTTGCGATCTAGAATCGCAACTGGTCTCTCGATATAGTTCTGGCTATCGTCAACCTGAATGTCCTCTAGGGGTACCACTGCTGAATCATCCACTAAGCACTTCAGCAACTGAGAAACATGGAACGTGCTATGGATTTGGCTGAGCTCTGCTGGAAGATCTAACCGATAAGCAACCCGTCCTACCCAGGCCAAAACCCTAAACGGACCAATGAACCTGGGGCCCAGCTTGCCCCGCTTCCAAAATCTGATAACACCGTTCCAGGGTGACACTTTCAGGAGGACCATATCGCCCACCTGAAACTCCAAGTCCGAACGCCGCTTGTCGGCGGAACTCTTCTGCCGACTCTGAGGAGTCTGGAGCCTGCTCCGGACTTGCTGAATTCGCTCCGTGGTCTTGAGTACTACCTCCGTACTCCCCATGACTCTATGACCGACCTCACCCCAGCAGATTGGGGTCCTACACTTCCTCCCATAGAGCATCTCGAAGGGAGGTCGGTCTATACTGGACTGGTAGCTGTTGTTATACGAAAACTCCGCTAACGGAAGATACGTATCCCAACTGCCACCAAAATCTAGCACACATGCCCGAAGCATGTCCTCGAGAGTCTGAATCGTCCTCTCGCTCTGCCCGTCCGTCTGAGGGTGGAAAGCGGTGCTGAAATGGAGACGAGTACCCATCTCGTCGTGAAACCGCTTCCAAAATCTGGAAGTAAACCGGACATCTCGGTCCGACACCACCGAGACAGGCACTCCATGACGTGTCACTACCTCTCGCACATAAATCTCGGCCAACTTCTCGGCCGAGATGCTCTCCTGGATCGGTATAAAATGAGCGCTCTTGGTCAATCGATCCACGATGACCCATATCGAATCAACCCCACGTGCGGTCCTGGGAAGCTTTGTAATAAAATCCATAGTGATATCCTCCCATTTCCACGACGGGAATATCTAACAGCTGCATCTTGCCGTGCAGCCTCTGGTGCTCCGCCTTGACCTTCCTGCAGGTCAGGCACCTCTCAACGTACCAAGCTACGTCCCGCTTCATGCAGGGCCACCAATAATCCGGGCGAAGATCCATGTACATCTTCGTCGCCCCTGGATGGATGGAGAACCGAGACTTGTGGGCCTCATCCATCAACACTTGCCGTATTCCTCCCCAGTACGGTACCCAGACCCTCCCATGCAGGGTCAACAATCCCCGACTGTCATAATCAAACGAAGCCACTCGGCCAACTATCCTCTCGCACTTCTGGCGCTCCTCCTTCAAGCCCTCAACTTGCGCCTCCCTAATATTCTCCAACAGTGGAGTAACTACTGTCATCCTCAAGCAGATATCTCGAATCAGAGCCGCTACCGCCTTGCGGCTCTGGGCGTTGGCCACTACGTTGGCCTTGCCCGGGTGGTAGAGGATCTCACAATCGTAATCCTTTACCACGTCTAACCACCGATGCTGCCTCATGTTCAGATTCGGCTGATCCATGAGGTACCTCAAACTCTTGTGGTCCGTGTAAATAGTACACCGAAACCCATAGAGGTAATGCCGCCAAATCTTGAGGACTAACACTACAGCCCCCAACTCCAAATCATGCGTTGGGTAGTTAGCCTCGTGAGGCTTCAACTGTCTCGAGGCATAAGCTATCACATGCCCCCGCTGCATCAACACTGCTCCAATACCAGTGATCGAAGCGCCACAGTAGACTACAAACTCATCTACTCCCTCTGGCAGGGTAAGAATTGGCGCCTCGCACAATCGCTGCCTGAACGTCTCAAAGTCTGTCTGCTGCTCAGGACCCCAGCGAAACACTACCGACTTCTTGGTCAGTCGAGTCAATGGTACTGCTATCTTGGATAAATCTTGGATGAATCTCCTGTAGTACCCTGCCAGGCCCAGGAAACTCCGAATCTCGGATGGAGACCTCGGGACCTCCCACTGCATCATGGCCTCTATCTTGGCCGGATCAACTAATATACCCCTCTGGTTGACAAGGTGCCCCAGAAATTGCACCTCGTGCAACCAGAACTCACACTTGGAGAACTTTGCGAAAAGCCTCTCCCTCCTCAAGGTCTCTAGCACCTCCCTCAGGTGCTCCTCGTGCTGCTCCTCTGTCTTGGAATAGACCAAGATGTCATCAATGAATACTATCACAGACCGATCCAGCATCGGCCTACACACGCGGTTCATGAGGTCCATGAGCGCGGCTGGAGCATTGGTGGGCCCAAACGGCATCACCACAAACTCATAATGACCATAGCGGCTCCTAAAAGCGTTCTTCTGCACATCATCATCTCTGACCCGCAACTGATGATATCCGGACCGTAGATCAATCTTGGAAAACCAAGATGCTCCTTGAAGCTGATCGAACAAATCATCTATCCTCGGGAGTGGGTAACGGTTCTTCACCATTACCTTATTCATCTCCCGGTAATCAATGCACATACGGTGCGACCCGTCCTTCTTCTTCACAAACAGGATCGGGGCTCCCCATGGTGAACTGCTCGGCCTGATAAAACCCTTGTCTAGCAGCTCTCGCAGCTGTGTAGACAACTCCTGCATCTCGGGAGGAGCCAACCGATACGGTGCCTTGGCTATCGGAGCTGCACCAGGAACCAGGTCAATCCGAAACTCAACCTGTCTCTCAGGAGGTATCCCAGGCAAATCCTCCGGGAATACATCCGGGTACTCTCGTACCATCGGTACATCATCAACCGTCATCTTACCCTTATCCCAGGTATCCATAACATAGGCGACGTACCCCGCGCAACCTTGCTGGAAATAGCGCCTCGCTCTCGCTGCTAAACATAGAATCGGTCCGCGTTGTGGCCTCTCGCCCTGAATCACTAACTCTCCCCCACTAGGAGTGCGAACCCTCACCAACTGTAGCTCACAATCAATCACTGCTCCATTGGAACTCAGCCAATCCATACCCATTATAACCTTGTTCCCTCGCAGGGGAATAGGAACCAAATCTACTGGGAACTGCTCATCAAATAACCGCAGTGTACAACCTCTATGGACTCTCGCGGCCCTAACGGTCCTATCATCTGCTATCTCAACGTCGAGTGGATAATCCAGCTCCCCCAGAGCCCTGCTAAATCGCTTGCTAAGCGCGAGCGACACAAATGATCGGGTAGCCCCCGAATCAAATAATACCATAGCTGAGATGCCGTTCACTAAGAACGACCCTATACCCAAACACATAATCATGAAAAACAAATAATATCAAATACTGAGGTAAGGGAAAAATACATACCCATCACCACGTCAGGATCTGCTCGTGCCTCCTCTGCAGTAAGCTGGAAAGCCCTGCTCCGCGCCGTAGGCACCTCAGTCCGGCCCTGACGGCCATCTGTAATCCTCAAGGTGGCAGGAGAAGGTGCTGCCACCTTCCCTGTTGCTGCTAAGCTCGGGCACTAGGACCGCTTGTGTCCTCTCTGATTGCACTGAAAGAAAATCAGGTCTGAAGCTGGTATGGTGGTGGTAGTAGTTGTACAGTCTCGGCTCATGTGACCTGTTATGCCGCACTTGTAGCAGCCCGAACTCCCAACCTTGCACGCCCCCTCGTGCATCCTGCCGCATTTGCCACAACGACCGTGGCTCTGCTGGCTCAGAGATCTAGGATCTGATACCTTGGCTTCTTGCCCGAACCTGATGCGCTATACACCACTTCTGGCTTCCTTTTCCTCTCCACCTCTAGGTCAATCTCCCTCTCATGAGCCCTCACAATCATGTCTTCCAGCGTCTTGCAGCTGGAACGGCTCACAAACTGGCGGATATCACTCCGCAACATCTCATGATATCGGGCCTTCTTCATCTCCTCGTCCGCCACATGCTGCGGAACGAGAAGGGCCCTCTCCCTAAACTTGGCGGTAATCTCCGCCACAGTTTCTGTCGTTTGTTGGAGGTCCTGAAACTCCCTAGTAAGCTGTTGCACCTCAATGCCAGGTGCAAACTCGGCCCCTGAACCTGGTCGTGAAATCACTCCAGGTCATCGCATCCAACACAGTGTCATCTCCAATGGCTCTCCCGACCTCCTCCCACCAATCTCGAGCCATGTCCTTCAGAAGACAGGATGCTAGTCTGACCTTGTCCCCCTCGGGACATCTGCTGGAGCGGAATGCGTTGGCGACATCCGCCAACCATCTGGTGCTCGTAATGGGGTCCCGAGCCCCATGGTATTCGGGAGCTCCACAAGCTCTGAACTCCCTGAAAGTCAACGAGCACGATCCCATCATGGCCGCTATCTTAGTACGGAATGCGTTCAACTTCTCATCCAGAAGCTATAACATACCCTCCTTGACCGACCCGAAAATCACAGGGGTCTGGTATAGTGTGTTGCGTGTGACCTCCGAGGAGATAAACTCCCTGGTATGCTCATCTAACTGTCCGGCTCCAGAACCCGAGCCTGATCCCTCCCCGGCACCTGAACTGCCGACTGCTGGTCTGGGTCGCAAAACCACCATTCTGAAAATACATCAAAACCAAGTCAGAATACTACTCATAGCTAGAGGGATCACACATACTACAAGTTCCCTGGTTTTATCTCAGCCTTCATTGATTCGAGTACGGATCATCTGCTTTCAGTAGTACGGGCCCATACTACCTTCCACATTTATCCGTACTTTCCTCAAGAACTACCTCGACTCCACCAGGTCCCTTCTACTACTACTACTACTACTACTACTACTACTACTGATCTCATACTAAACTTCTTCCTAGGCTTGCCCTAGGGTAATCACCAATCCACTCTCCGCCATCAGCTGCATAAGAAGTCCCTGCATTCTTTCACTAACTAGCTCGCGAATACTATTACATATTACTCAGTCTAGATAATTCTTCGAATGAGAGATCCTACTCTATAATGGTTGGACTCAGACAAGAGTTGCGAAAAAGAGCTAGACTTAACCTTCTGAAATTATTTAGTCCTTGCAATATGCAACGTAACATATTCGTTTACTACTTAGTGAAAGATAACTAAGACTCCTAAAAGCACAAAGCAAGCAGCATTCGACCATTGAATACACATAATCAAGCATCTACTACTCTGGCTATCATACTGACTAATCTGTACTAGCATGCATTTCTCATAAAGCTGAACACATATAACATGCACATAAGGCATTCTTCCTAGATCCTTAGCCCTAATCTAGCATGATGTTCTAATAAAGTTGATAATCATAACATAGTATAAACTTGTATGGGTAATTTGGGAGTACTTACTTGAGCTCGGCTAATTGCATGCACCACACCCTTTTCTCTTTTCAATGTTCTTTTCTATTTTTTTTAAAAAAATCCTTTTGTAAAAATGATTTTCTTTTGAAAGTTTCATACTACTTCCTTAGTTTAAGTTCAGCCGCACCCGAAAGTGTGCCCGAATCCCTCAAACCAAGGCTCTGATACCAATTTGTAACATCCCAAAAATACCACCCAAAAATTTCGTTTTTAAAACATTATTAAAACCATCATATCATTACCAAAGTATAAAATCATAAACTGTGTGTTTAAAAATCTCATAAGATCTATCACACGTCAAATCTCATGTCAAATATCATATCAAAATATCAGAGTAAAACTCCCAGGCTGAAGACGGTGGTGTGTCCCATGCGATCATCCCGAGCCCTTCCCTTTGCTAGTGGAAGTACCTGGAACCAAAACTGAAAACTGTAAGCACGAAGCTTAGTGAGCTCCCCAAACTACCACATACCATACAATAACACATAAAACACATACTAGGCCTTGCCCACTGCATCAGACCGAAGTCCGGAACAACTTGGGCCTTGCCCACTGCATCGGACCGAAGTCCGGAATAACTTGGGCCTTGCCCACTGCATCAGACCGAAGTCCGGAATAACTCGGGCCTTGCCCACTGCATCGGACCGAAGTCCGGAATAACTCGGGCCTTGCCCACTGCATCGGAGCGAAGTCCGGAATAACTGAACATAACATATAAATAAACATGTAACATAAACATATAACTACTGCAGCGGGCTTGCCCGGCATCGGACCGAAGTCCGGAACGCAAAGCACATAACATAAACATGCATGAATCACAAAGACATCATGCATACATACTACTTCTCGGGATCACCCCGACATCGGACCGAAATGCGGAACTACTATATCTAAACGGGCTGGCATTGTGGTCGTAGACCCGTTCCTAAAGGAGGAAACTCACCTCGCGTAACTGGCTGCTGAAACACTGAGCGGAAAAATATCTGGCTGCTGCTCCGGCGACTCTCCGGCTATAAATTCCACAATGACACTTAGTTAGAAACTAATAGTTATCCTTAGGGTGAAATGACCCTTTTACCCCTGGCTAAAGTCCACATCATGGTCAAACTCAACTTCCCAGTTGACCGGACTGGCCGAGTTGGCTCGACAACTCACCGAGTCCCAATCCTCTCATCTACCCCCAAGTCGACTCTACTCGTCGAGTTTAGCAAGAACTCGACGAGTTCTCCTTCAATCATAACAAAGAGACAATCTTCCTCTGACTCGCCGAGTTCTTCCTGAACTCATCGAGTTTATCTTCATATTAATAACGTGTCTAGTCTGTGACTCGCCGAGTTGTATGAACAACTCGTCGAGTCCGTCTTCATGAGTTGGGAGATGGCCTTGGACTCGCCGAGTACGTTCCTGCACTCGCCGAGTCCCATGGTTTCCAGATCCATGGCCATGTCTATTTCACTGAGTCCTTTCCTTGGACTCATCCAAATCCCTTCTGAACTAAAATGGGTTCCTCTGAGTCATAACAGTTTTGGGAACCAACTCACGACTCGCCGAGTCCCAAGAACGACTCGCCGAGTCCATGCATGTCCAAGTCTAATAATTCGATTTCTGATGTGCAAAACTCATCCAGAAGGTAGATCTAGGCTCCTAAGATCGGTATAACACGTAAAGCCATGAACTTTACGTTCATGCATGCGACTTTTATGCTCAAAGGACCAAAAATGGGGTCTATTTCATTCTTGGTGTTCTCATGGCCATAAAGATGGCACCTTTATGCCATGAGGACCCTCCAAGGTTCCAGATTTGAGTGTAAATCGACTTGGGACGTCCAAATCCCAAGGATCAAGCTTCTTGGACCCAAAACTTCATAAAAATGACCACAAGGAGATCTAAGAAACTACAAGTCAAGTATGAGGCTTGATTACCAGAAAGTGAAGAGAAGCTGATGTTGTTCCTGGATCTACAACCTTCTCTTGAAGTCCTCTTTCTTCCTCTTCTTCTCACAAGCTTCAAATACACCAAATAACTCTCAAAATCACGAAGAAAGCTCAAGTTCACTTATGGAGGATTAGGGTTTCGGGATTACTGCTCTGGAGGTGATGGAGGCTAGACAAGAGGCCTATAATGTTGCTTAAATAGGGTGAAAACCCTAAATATTAGGGTTTCCCCTAGACTGGCCTACTCATCGAGTCAAGGCGTGGACTCGCCGAGTAGGTCACTTAAACCCGCGTCCAAACCGGGCATCTACTCGACGAGTTAGGGCTACAACTCGTCGAGTAGATATTATAAAATGACATTTAATGAATTAAATACGTACCAGAAACAGGACGTTACAATAATTACAGGTTACGATTGTACACTCAGTGGTGCCAACCGACAAGTCTCACTAGATTCTTAACCTCTTTTTGTATTATGTTTAATGTTTACGTATTTGTGAGATGTTTTTGTATCGAAAGGTACTTGAATAAGTGAACGAAGTTTAATGATTACATAAGGGTATCGTTTCGGTTTGCTAACACATGAAATTTACATTCCAAGCCCGATTAGTATGAAATTTGGCCACAAAGGCCCAATCACATGTAAAAGGGTAATTTAGGCCCAATAGGCATGTAAATGGGCCACAAAAGTCCAATAAACATGTAATCCATAACTTAGGCCCAAATTAACATGTAAGTGGGCCACAAAACCCAATAAACATGTCATGGAAAACATTGGGCTTAATACACACTTAATTGGACCCTTAGGGCCCAATGGCCAAGTAATGTGAAAAATTAGGCCCAATAAATAATTATCGACGTATTTCGTTCGTTCGTTTTGTTCCGTTATTTGTTTTAGCTCAAGGTTTAGTAGATGAATGATAAGAAGCTTTCTTTTGTAAAAATGACATTTTTGGCCAATAATTCTCAAATTTTTAAATAAGGCCCAAGGTTTTGTAAAAATGACACTTTAGTCCATAATTTATAAAAATTTGTAATTTTGTCCCTAATGTCTAGAAACTTACGGTTTTAACCCAAAATGTTATATTTTCACATTTAAAACCCTGTTTCGCAGAAAAATACATTTTCAGCCCCTTGTTTGTAAAAGTTTACACTTTCGGCCCAATTTTGGAAAATTTTACACTTTTGGTCCAATTTGAAAATAAAAGATGTTTTCACCTCCAGATTTGGTTTATTTACATTTATGACTCAAACTTTGTCCAAATAACATTTTTAACCCTTAAAACTTCATTTTTTCGCAGATTGGGCCCAAAGGCCGTGAGGCCCAAAAGTTTGGGCCAATAAGCTTAAATTTGCATTTTTGACCCTTTTAAAAGTATGTTTAGCATAAAAATACCTTTTTACACATGTAGGACCTGTTTGGCCCTTCTAAAAACAAAATTTTCACTTTTTACCCTTATCTTTTGTTTTCTTGACAATTTTGATCTTTAACAAGGTTTTTGTTGAATCCTTTTGTATCTTAAACATGTGTTCACTTTTGGCTTGATAATATGATGTATATAGTGTTGTAGCTCTTAGATCTTTGCTACATAATAATTAAAATTTCGAGATTCACTAAAATCTAACACATTTTTACCAAATAAACTAAGAATTCACACAAAACATGCACATAACACATAGATCTACACATTTTACTTGCATTCTCCCCCAAAAATCATATAAAAACCGAAAATAAGGGGGTATGAACTCACCTTTTCTTTGATGTTTCGGTTTTGAAGAGAAATGAAGAAGATTTTGGTCCTAGCAAGCTTCCCTGAGTAGATTTCGAACTTAAGAAGTTTCTAAGGTGATCATGGAATAAAGCTTTATAAGAAAGAGTTCTTGATGTTGAAATGAAAGAAGATGTTTGTGTTTGATAACACTTACCAAAGATTAAAAACACTTGATGAAGATCCTTGAACACAAGCAAAATTTTCGAGATTCATTGAAGGCAAGGATGATCTTTGAGAGTTTTTAAAGAGTGTTTGGAAGAGTGTGTGTTGTGTGTTGTGGCTCTCGGCCGAGAGTAGAAGAGAGGGGAGAGAGAGAAGTCTTGAGGTGATGGTTGCATTGAGATATGAGAAGTTTATGGATATATGTTGGGCAATATGGAGGTGGCATCTCCAAGTCAACCCCCCCCCCCCCTTAATTCTCTTCTTTTCCCTTTTTTTATTATACATGGGCCAAGATTTGGGCTAGGAGGAAAGAGTAGATTGGGCCCATTAACTTTAGCTAGGATATTTGGACCCTAAACATAAAAAATTTTGGCCCATTGGGCTGTTGGAACCATTCACGGCCCAATTAGAATAAAAGAATGGGCTTATGGCTCACTAAGGTTAATTGGATTATTTATGGCCCAATAAGGCGCATTAGGGTTAGAATGAATCATTCTAGACCCAAATGGCCCAAATTGTTTTAGATTTATGAATTGGGTCCAATTAGGATCCAATTAGGGCTTCTAAGTCCAATAAAGTTGAATTGAGTACTTATTGGTCCATTTGGCCCAATAAGGAACCCCTAGTCCAATATGGACTTAAACCATGGATCTTAGGGCTTCAGACTCTTTGATGAACACGAATGGTGAATCTAAATGAGCATTGAGTGAGATTTACTTAAAGTATATGTTTTACAATTGATGAATGGTTACACAGGAATAAAATTTCCTAGCTAAAATGCCAGTTGTGACATCATCCCCCCGTTAGAGGGAATTTCGTCCCAAAATTCTTTTGAAAACTAGGATTATGAAGGAAAGAATAGGTGAGGATACTTTTGCTTCATCTGGTCTTCACGTTCCCACTTGAATTTCGGTCCGCGTTTTGCGCTCCAACGAACCTTCACGATCGGGATGCGACTTTGCTTTGTACGCTTCACCTCCCTATCCATAATCTCAAATGGTTCTTCGACGAACAGGAGGTTCCCGTTTAGCTCAAACTCTTCCAAAGGGACGACAAGGGTTTCATCTGATAGACACTTTTTCAGATTTGAGACGTGGAACACTGGGCGTACGTTGCTGAGCTCAGCGGGTAGCTGCAGCTTGTAAGCCACTGGACCAATCCGGGCAAGAATCTCGAACGGTCCAATGTACCGCGGGTTCAATTTTCCTCTTTTCCCAAATCGAATCATTCCCTTCCATGGAGAGACCTTTAATAGCACGCGATCCCTGACTTGAAATTCTAGTGGCTTTCGCCGCTTGTCAGCATAGCTCTTCTGTCGGTCTCGCGATGCCTGAAGTCGAGCTTTGATTTGGACTATCTTCTTGGTTGTCTCGCGAATGATTTCGGGTCCTGTAAGAGCACTGGTTGGTGATTGCCCTTTTGCTAGTTGAGTGTCACCCACCTCGGCCCAGCATAGGGGCGATCTACATTTACGACCATAGAGAGCCTCGAAGGGAGCAACCTTGATGCTTGTATGGTAACTGTTGTTATAAGAGAATTCGATCAGGGACAAGTGGGCATCCCATGATTTTCCGAAGTCAATCAAGAAAGATCAGAGCATATCCTCGAGTGTCTGAATGGTACACTCACTCTGACCATCCGTATGTAGGTGGTAGGCGGTGCTCATATCTAGCTGTGTTTCCATTGCCTTCTGAAGAGATTGCCAAAATCTTGAAGTAAATATGCTATCTCGATCCGAGATAATAGATACTGGCACTCCATGGAGTTTCACGACCTCCTTGATGTAGATTCGGGTCAACTTTTCCATCTTGTAGGATTCTTTTATTGACAGGAAATGAGCGGATTTTGTCAATCTATCGACAATTACCCAAATAGAATCCAATCCGTCTGCTGTCTTTGGCAATTTGGTCACGAAGTCCATAGAAATCCTTTACCATTTCCACTCGGGTATCACTGGTTGTTGCAATAGTCCCGAGGGCTTTTGGTATTCCACTTTCACCTTGGCGCAAGTAAGACACTTGCCCACGAAAGTAGTTATCTCTGCCTTCATATTAGGCCACCAATATTGCTGCTTCATATCCAAATACATTTTATCTGACCCCGTATGAATAGAATATCGCGTCTTGTGGGCTTCATGCATGACTATCTCTCTGAATCCCCCAATTTTGGGAACCCAGATTCTATTCATGAAGTAGTGGGTTCCGTCGTCTTTAACTTCGAGCTCCTTCTCCATTCCTCATAGCGATTCACTAGCGACATTCTCTGGCTTCAATGCATCCAATTGAGCTTCTTTGATTTGTGAAGCCAGATGAGATTGGATGGTGATTGACAGCGTCTTCATACGACGATTTGAATACTCCTTTCTGCTCAGGGCATCGGCTACCACGTTAGCCTTGCTGGGATGATATTTGATCTCACATTCATAATCGTTTAACAGCTCAACCCATCTTCGCTGCCTCATGTTTAGCTCCTTTTGATTTAGAATGTGCTGGAGGATCTTGTGCTCTGTAAAGATGGTGCACTTGGTACCATATAGGTAGTGCCTCTAAATTTTTAAGGCGAAGACCACCGCCCCCAGTTCAAGATCATGCGTGGTGTAATTTACTTCATGCGTTTTCAGTTGTCTGGATGCATAAGAAATCACTTTCTCTCGTTGCATGAGGACACAACCTAAACCCTGATTTGAAGCATCACAGTAAACTATGAAGTCTTCGGTTCCCACCGGTAAGGATAGCACTAGAGCACTACAGAGGGTTTGCTTCAAGGCTTGGAAGGCAAACTCTTTCTTTTCGGTCCATTTGAAGGGTACACCTTTTTGGGTTAACGTGGTGAGGGGTTTGGTTATCTTGGAAAAGTTCTGAATGAATCTTCGGTAGTAGCCTGCGAGACCCAAGAATTGACGAATTTCTGTTGGCGTTGACGGAATTGCCCAATTTTCGATTCCTTTGATCTTGGAGGGGTCCACACGTATTCCTTCCTGACTGACTACATGGCCCAGGAAGTTCATACTGTGGAGCCAGAACTCGCACTTGGAGAGTTTCGTATACAACTTTTCAGCCCGTAGGGTTTCTAAAATCTTTCGAAGGTGTTGGCTATGATCTTCTTCACTTCGAGAGTACACGAGAATATCATCGATGAGAACGATGATGAATTTATCAAGGAATGGGCGGCATATTCGATTCATGAGGTCCATAAATGCAGCGGGGGCATTTGTTAGACCGAAGGGCATTACGACGAATTCGTAATGACCGTATCGAGTTCGGAAAGCGGTCTTAGGAATGTCCTCATCTCGGACTTTGAGTTGATGATAACCGGATCTCAGATCTATTTTTGAAAAAGTAACTAGCTCCTTGAAGCTGGTCAAATAGATCATCAATTCGTGGAAGTGGATACCGGTTTTTGATGGTGAGTTTGTTTAATTCCCTATAATCGATGCACATCCTGAAGGAATCGTCTTTCTTTTGAACGAAAAGAATCGGAGCTCCCCACAGCGAGAAGTTGGGCCTGATGAATCCTTTCTCCAAGAGTTCACCCAGTTGGCTTGATAATTCTTGCATTTCTGCAGGAGCCAACCTATAGGGTGATTTGGCTATTAGAGTGGCTCCAGGCACTAGGTCGATTCGGAATTCGATTTGTCGCTCTAGGGGTATTCCCGGAAGATCTTCTGGAAACACGTCCGGGAAGTCACATGCCACTGGGATGTTGCGAATGCTCGCTTCCTCTTTGGTTTTGTCCACCACGTGAGCAAGTAATACGTAGTTCTTCTTTTGTAGACACTTTTGTACCTTGATACATGAGATAAGGCGAAGGTTTGCGTCGTGTTTATCTCCATAGATTATTAGGGTTTTGTGATTAGGAAGATGAAGGCGAACGGCCTTCTCGTGACACATAATATCGGCATGATGGGGGCTTAACCAATCCATGCCGATGATCACATCAAAACTCCTAATATTTACAGGCATTAAGTTTATTTGGAAGGTGTAATTGTTTAGTGCTAACGTACATCCTATATAGATATCTTCTGTTGTTTCTGATTTCCCATTAGCCATTTCCACCGTAAAGGCTTCGTTGAGCTTCCGGGGTTGTTGATTTAGCAAGTGTTTGAATTTATTACTAACAAAACTTCGTTCCACCCCACTATCAAATAGGATGCATGCATACGAGTTGTTAAGTAGGAACGTACCGGTGACAACGGCTGGGTCCTGCACTGCTTCACCCTGACCCATTGTCAGGACTCTCCTTGCTGCTCCTGCCCCTTGATTGTTCGCGTTGGGGCAGTTTCGCCTGAAATGCCCGGTCTTCCCACATCCGTAACAGGTATAGCTGGCTCCAGCATTGGTGTTGTTGTTATTATTGTTGTTGTTGTTGTTGTTGTTTGTCATCTGGTTCTCTGGGAGCTGAGTCCTACAATACTTTGATGTATGGCCCTTACGGTTGCACCTTGTGCAACTCATCTCTCTGTACTCTCCATGATGGTGGAGGTTGCATTTGTTACACTTGGGAAGAATTCCTAAATAGTGCTTTGAAGCATTTTACCTGGATGAGGCTGGAACATGTGGTGTGGTGGTAGCTTGTGTTGCAGCATGGACAGACATCGTTTGTTGCTTCTTAAATGATTCCGAGTTTTGCTTTCCCTTTCTCTTGTTGTTTCTCCCCTTCTTGTTATCTTTTTCCTTCTTAACCTCCGCTTCCACTGTTTTGGCACCCTTCTTATTGCCATGATCATACAGTTTCTTGGCCAGTCTCTTGGCACTATCAAACGTCTCAGGCTTTGCTGCAATGACATTCCTTTGGATAGGTGCAGTCAATCCCCAGATAAACCTCTCAATCTTTTTCCCTTCTGAGGTGATCATCCCGGGACACAGAAGAGATAGCTCACTAAACCGGGATATGTATGCGTCGATGTTGGAGTTTTGAACTGTGAGGTTCCACAACTCTTGTTCCATCTTCTGAATCTCGCCTCTAGGGCAGTATTCTGCTAACAACATCTCCTTCAGCTCCTCCCAGGGCATCGCGTTTGCCACCGGGAGTGTCATGGCCTCCACATGGCCATTCCACCAGGAAAGGGCTTGGTCAATGAACGTGCAGGCTGTGAACTTGACCTTACACTCATCCGGACATCCGCAGATTTCGAAGACGGATTCTACCTTCTCGATCCATCTCTTCAGGGCTATTACGCCTCCCCTCCCATTAAAGGTCCGAGGTTTGGCATTGACAAAATCTTTGTAGGTGCATGCTCGTGCGGCTCTGTGGTTTGTCCCTTGATTGGTGCTTCCGGCTCCCTGCCCGTTGCCTTCTCCATTGTTTCCATTGCGAATCTGCGCAAGTGCTACAGTGACCGCAGCGGACACTGCTGCCTGGAATGCAACCGAGTTTATCTTAGGTGGGGTCGGTGTTGCGTTGTTTCCACGGGTGGGTCTTTGAGGCATCTTTTTGTCATGGAATGGAAAGATGTTGAGTGCCTATTGTTTTGCGAGTTTGTGATCCTATATACTAGAGGCATAGTGTGTGTATTTAAGTACTTTCATGTATTAACATTAAAACCAGGAAAATAAAACACATAGCATCCGACAAGTCATGATAAAACATAGAGCATTTTCATTATACTAAAAATTTTGATACATGAAAATTTGCCAGAAGGCATACAATACATAAGGAAAATAGAAATCCGACAGCATAACGGCTCTATGAGTAGTGTGATCACTTAAACATAGAGTCGGTAGTACATGGCATAGTACGCCTAAGATAAACCTAATACTAACGATAGCTACTGCTGGTCCTAGTCATGGTGGGATGTGCCAGAAGGTGGTGCTGAGGAAGTGGATGCTCCTTGAAGGCGAGCCACCTGTCACTCCGCGTCTCGAAGTCGACTCTCCCACCTCACCTGCCTCATGTAGAACTCCCGGATAACCTCTCGCGTTTCCTGCTCCGCCCGCTCAACCCTAGTCTGCATCTGGTACATCTGATCGGTGTGCTCTGAGCCAGATTGCCAGTGTCCCTCAATCGTCTCACCATGACTGGAAGTGCTCGGTCATCCGGTCCTCCATCCTTCAAGTCATAGAACTCACGAGCCATGCCAAACGAGGATCGATGTCCCTGTTGTCTGCTCCATCTCCAAATGTCGATACCCCAGGGAGGGGTAGGGTCGTTAGGGCCCATTCGGTGAGCTGGCACCCTCACTGGGTATGGTGGGTTGATGACTACAGACTCAGTGTCTGAATCATCGTCGCTGTCGTCACCAGACTCTTCTTCTTCAATGTCTGCCACAGGTTCCACAGGTCCCTCTTCGATCTCTTCTTCCGGTTCCTCCTCGTCCACGAGGTCTTCTTCAGGTTCCTCGTCGGATTCCTCTAGCCATCCGCTATTTCCCTGATTGGGAAAGTAGGGATCTCCAGGGTGGTGGAAACCAGCCATACTGACTGCACGAGGGTGCGTAAATAAATCACGTTTTGAATATTTCCTATAGTATATTTTTAGTTATTTAAGTTTTGGGTTCCCTAGAGTTTTGGAGAGTAAGGTAGGCTTTTGGATTCATTTCCCGCTATGATTACTCCCGAACACATGTTGGTCATATTCTGAATAAATATAGTTGATCAGGCTATATTTATCCCTAATATGACTACATAAGTGCCCAGGTTTAATCATAGTGTTCAATTTCCTCCAGAAGCTTTTATTAGATGATGTTAGATTATTATCCTAGTATGCGCACATAAGGGTGAGATTTTTGTTTTGTTCAGAGTTATTTAGTCCCATTGTGTTTATAGTTGCATATCATGTATGGCTAGATATGCTAGTTCACTATAAACATTGCTCTGATACCAACCTGTCACACCCCCGAACCAGACGGCGGAAACGTCCAGGGGCTCGTGTGACTAACAATTGAATAATCATCACAATGAATATACATGAATCATAACACGATCATCACCAACATTACATAATACAACTGGCATTGTTTACAACAAGTACATTGTTAAAATACATAAGTTCACATTGTTAAAAGTACGATAAGTGATGTTACATAAAACAAAACCATACACACTTGCATATCTTCCAGCTTAACGATTACCTGAGAATACAAGTTATTTTGATAACGTTCAACATATATAATGTTGGTGAGTTCATAAGTGTGTTTGAGTAAAAGTCTTTGTATCTTTCATAAAAACCCAGAAAATCCACTATTTTCTATAAAATGTCTGAAAATGTTGTGAAAATAAAGTATAAATGCATGTGTGAATTTCATAGTTATAGTTTATAAAAGAGTAGTTTAGTTTCATTGTATTGTGAATAAATGATAAATGTATAAGAATAATTTCCCCCAAAAATCCGATATTTTCTATTTTATAACAATGTCTAGGTTCTTGTATCGTTAAATAAGTTGTTTTGTATTGACACAATCGAAGAATTTATCTTCGAAAGTTTACTTTTGGTATTGAATCCCTATATGTGCCATTATAACCATGCATGATAATGACTAGGTCTCCCGTCTTGGTATTTTTCCAAATGTCGGTCTTGCTAAGGATGTTGTCGCCCTACACTGGCCTAGTCTAGCTATAGCGAACAGCTAAGGCGTGGGGGGTCACCCCGTATAGATCTATACACAAACTCCCGCTTTCCTACCAGGAAACTCTGATTATAACTACAGGCTACGATTGTACACTAAGTGGTGCCAACCGACAAGTCTCACTAGATTCTTAACCTCTTTTTGTATTATGTTTAATGTTTACGTATTTGTGAGATGTTTTTGTATTCGAAAGGTACTTGAATAAGTTTACGAAGTTTAATGATTACATAAGGGTATCGTTTCGGTTTGCTAACACATGAAATTTACATTCCAAGCCCCATTAGTATGAAATTTGGCCACAAAGGCCCAACCACATGTAAAAAGGTAATTTAGGCCCAATAGGCATGTAAATGGGCCACAAAAGTCCAATAAACATGTAATCCATAACTTAGGTCCAAATTAACATGTAAGTGGGCCACAAAACCCAATAAACATGTCATGGAAAACATTGGGCTTAATACACACTTAATTGGACCCTTAGGGCCCAATGGCCAAGTAATGTGAAAAATTAGGCCCAATAAATAATTATCGACGTATTTCGTTCGTTCGTTTTGTTCCGTTGTTTGTTTTAGCTCAAGGTTTACTAGATGGATGATAAGAAGTTTTCTTTTGTAAAAATGACATTTTTGGCCAATAATCCTCAAAATTTTAATTAAGGCCCAAGGTTTTGTAACAATGACACTTTAGTCCATAATTTATAAAAATTTGTAATTTTGTCTCAAATGTCTAGAAACTTACGGTTTTAACCCAAAATGTTATATTTTCACATTTAAAACCCTGTTTCGCAGAAAAACACATTTTCAGCCCCTTGTTTGTAAAATTTTACACTTTCGGCCCAATTTTGGAAAAATTTACATTTTTGGTCCAATTTGAAAATAAAAGATGTTTTCACCTCCAAATTTGGTTTATTTACATTTATGACTCAAACTTTGTCCAAATAACATTTTTAACCCTTAAAACTTTATTTTTTCGCAGATTGGGCCCAAAGGCCGTGAGTCCCAAAGTTTGGCCCAATAAGCTTAAATTTGCATTTTTGACCCTTTTAAAAGTATGTTTAGCATAAAAATACCTTTTTATACATGTAGGACCTGTTTGGCCCTTTTAAAAACAGAATTTTCACTTTTTACCCTTATCTTTTGTTTTCTTGACAATTTTGACCTTTAACAAGGTTTTTGTTGAATCCTTTTTGTATCTTAAACATGTGTTCACTTTTGGCTTGATAATATGATGTATATAGTGTTGTAGCTCTTAGATATTTGCTACATAATACTTAAAATTTCGAGATTCACTAAAATCTAACACATTTTTACCAAATAAACTAAGAATTCACACAAAACATGCACATAACACATAGATCTTCACATTTTACTTGCATTCTCCCCCAAAAATCATATAAAAACCGAAAACAAGGGGGTATGAACTCACCTTTGCTTTGATGTTTCGGTTTTGAAGAGAAATGAAGAAGATTTTGGTCCTAGCAAGCTTCCTTGAGTAGATTTCGAACTTAAGAAGTTTCTAAGGTGATCATGAAATAAAGCTTTGTAAGAAAGAGTTCTTGATGTTGAAATGAAAGAAGATGTTTGTGTTTGAAAACACTTGATGAAGATCCTTGAACACAAGAAAAATTTTCGAGATTCTTTGAAGGCAAGGATGATCTTTGAGAGTGTTTAGAGAGTGTTTGGAAGTGTGTGTGTGTGTGTGTGTGTTGTGGCTCTCGGTCGAGAGTAGAAGAGAGGGGAGAGAGAGAGAAGTCCTGAGGTGATGGTTGCATTGAGATATGAGAAGTTTATGGATATATGTTGGGCAATATGGAGGCGGCATCTCCAAGTCACCCCCCCTAATTCTCTTCTTTTCCCTTTTTTTTATTATACATGGGCCGAGATTTGAGCTAGGAGGAAATAGTAGATTGGGCCCATTAACTTTAGCTAGGATACTTGGACCCTAAACATAAAAATTTTCGGCCCATTGGGCTCTTGGAAGCATTCACGTCCCAATTAGAATAAAAGAATGGGCTTATGGCTCACTAAGGTTAATTGGATTAGTTATGGCCCAATAAGGCCCATTAGGGTTAGAATGAATCATTCTAGACCCAAATGGCCAAAATTGTTTTAGATTTATGAATTGGTTCCAATTAGGATCCAATTAGGGCTTCTAAGTCCAATAAAGTTGCATTGGGTACTTATTGGTCCATTTGGCCCAATAAGGAACCCCTAGTCCAATATGGACTTAAACCATGGATCTTAGGGCTTCAGACTCTTTGATGAACACGAATGGTGAATCTAAATGAGCATTGAGTGAGATTTACTTAAAGTATATGTTTTACAATTGATGAATGGTTACACAGGAATAAAGTTTCCTAGCTAAAATGCCAGTTGTGACACTGTGGTTTGGGGTAATCTGCACGTGTAGTCCCTAATAACTTTTTTTTAACTCGGACCATCCTTGTAGTTTGATTTTGTTGCGTCGTTGGTCCCTGATCGACTTAAAATGACCAATATACCCTTACCTATTATTTTAATTGTTTTTTTATTATTAACTTATTAAAAAGAAATTAGCTAATATGTGTGGGTCCCACCCACCAAATCTTTTTTCCTTTCTCTCTGATATCTCTTTCCCTTTCTATCTGCAAGAACATCGCAGTAGTGAAAATAAGAATACGGTATCCTCCACCACCAACACCAGCATCGGACTTAAAACCTTCGGCCTCCTCAATTCTCATTTTGGTTTTGCTGATAAAACTCGAAGGTGAAAAAGATGGTGATGGTTCAAAGGTTTTTGGCGATCCAACGAAGGTCAGAGGCCATCCTTTCCCCCATTCCCCACCTCCGCTGCACTGTCACCACCAACCCCCTAACTTCATCTTCTCCATTTCATCTGTGACTTCAAATCACTCTAATGTAAAAAAAGATGCCTCTTACCTACCATCTTCTTCAACTATATAACTCCAAAATTACTTTGATCAGTTATTGTTGAAGCAAGAAGTGACCCTCTTGAACCTCACGTCCGAAGTCCCCCTCAGCATTGCGGATTCAGCTACCGCAACATGAAATGATGTCATCCACAGCCTACCACAACTGGAATGAAGACTTAGCTTTATATTATTTCTTTACATTGTAATGTCCAGTGTACCTTGCATGGACACTTATTTTTTTATTCTTTATTTAGACCATGTATTGTTCTCGGACCTCTATAAATAGAGTGTTCCGCTTCTATGTCAACACATCTCTTTTGAATCTCATATCATATATCTCTCTTTACTCTCAAAGATCTTACTAAACTCAAACTCTTATATTAAGATCGTAATCTCTCCTTCGGATCAAGTCACTCTTGACTTAATCACTTTGAGCTGATCACACTTATTAACTTGGTTTGATTGCATTCCTTGTTACGAATCAGCCTAAGTGTTTACTTGATATAATACTTGTTGTCATTTATATTTCCTTATATTTCCGCACCTAACTATCTAACTATCTAATTCTAACTTATTATTGTTGAGCTTTATGATCCTTTGAGTTAAACTTTATTCCGCAATATTACTTGTACTAACGTTTGTTCAGGTGTGTTACTCAAGTTTTTCTCTCAAAAATTGGTATCAGAGCCAAAGTGGTTGCTTTAACAAAACTCTGATTTTAAAAGGCCTTCTATACCACTGAAGCTCATTTCTTTCAAAAAAATAACAAAATCTTTTTAAAAAAACAAGGAAATATGGCACAAGCATTATCGCTCAATGTTTCCAATAGTGTTGGAGGTTCGAATAGAGCTCCAATATTGGTGGCAAATGAATATCATCACTGGTCTCAAAGAATGGAGAGATATCTTAGAAGACTTGGACGAGATGTATGGATATCCGTAGAACAAGGACCTCATGTCCATGTTCTTACTTCAATTCAAACTGATGGCACTCAAACCAGATTGGTAGGAGGTCTACCAGCCATGAATCGTCCCACTAAAGATGATCTTGATAAGATGGAAAATGATGTTGTTGCTTTTTATGAGATATCTTGTGGAGTTGCTCCTGACAACTTTGATATCATCATCAATTGCAAGTCAGCCAAAGAAATCGGGATGTTCTTAAGAACTTGTATAAAGGTACAGAACAAGCTCAAGATAAAAAGCTCACAACCGCACTCAACGAGTTCAACAACTTCAAATCTCATGCTGGTGAAAGTCTTGAAGACTCCTTCAAAAGGTTCAATCTGATTGTCACAAAATTATCAAATGCTGCCACTGTCCGAAGTAACCATGAGACAAACCTTCAGTTTCTTAATGGTTTGGGTAGACACTGGACTATGGCTAAGATGATAGTCCAAGGGGATAGGAAGATTCATTCTTTATCTCTTTACAATCTGTATGGTGAACTTCAAGCACAAGAATCCATTGTACTCAAAAACCGTGCAGACTTCGGAGGCTTACTCTCTCTCATAGCTCAAGCTCCTCACACCCAATCCGAAATTTACTCTCCCTCGTATGACAACCCACCGCAGTCATACGAAGTTGATTCAGAATACAATGATGAAGAAGAGTTCCAAAAGGCTATAGCACTTGTTAGCCAGTAGTTCAACAGACTACCACCCTCATCCTTTCGCAAAAATCAACAATTTACCAAACCTCCCTTCAACCGCAACTTCAATCCTCAGAATAATCACTCTCGATATCCCAAAAACCCTCACCAATCTCCACAACCAATAAACCCTCATCAGGCCAAGGAAATACCGCAACCAACCAAACCAACTGACGTCGGTCCCTCAACCGAAGTTAAAGAAGATGTCATCATTTGTCATAAGTGCAATAAAGAGAATCATTTTGCTAAGGACTGTAAAGAAAATGTTGTAAATGACAAAGATTTTTATCTCCGAATGGCTCAGGAGATGGATGAAAAAGAAAAAGGAAGGGCATATGTGGCCCAGGTAAAGAGAGATCATCAAGTGTGGTCTTCGGGTGATGAGGATGAAGATTTCAACATCAAGGGAAAAGGAAAAATTTGCATGTTGGCAACTGCGGACGAGGATGGATCGACCAAGAACTACTGCTATATGGCCAAGGACGGAACTCTGAGCATTGTCGAACAGGTAAAACTTATGATTCAAACTCTCAATTATAGCATGCATGATTTTCAACCATTTCTTGACAATCTCAATGACACATGTGTTGCCGTCCTTTCAGACTATAACAAAGCCCTAGATGAGAAGAACATAGCGTCCCAAGAAATGTTCCATGTTAGAGGACGTTTAGAAGAAAAAAGACTCAAAGTTACCATGCTAGAAAAAGACTTAGGATTAGAGAAGGATGAAAAAATGTTATGTGAAACCCAATTAGGCATAACATTAAATCAAAGGGATTTAGCACAAAAGGAAATTGTACGTTGAACTTATTAATCGAAAAATTGTTTAATGAAAGCGAGGCCATTGAAAATATTGTGAACAATGGAACAGTTGACAATACGTACAATTGGGGTTGGTCCAATGGGTATTCCACTACAAAGGATTCATCACCCCGATTTAACAAAGACCGTCCCTATGTCCCTCCGGACCGAGAGTTCCATTTCCCAGTCAATGACAAAACCTTTACCGAAGACATCAGAGCTCACTTCGGACGACTTCATAATCTGAGTAATAATTGTGTTAATGAGGAAATTCTTCCTGAATTTCTAAGTCACTCAAGTGATCAAATACCTATCCTTAACACAATTTATCCCAACTCTCAGACTTCATCTATTGTAAATGAAGAAATTATTATGGAGGGTCCCGAAGTTCTTGTGAATTATCCATCCCTGCCTTCGAACCGCAATCTCTCTCACTGCAGTTCCAACTCGCAACTGCCTTCTATTAAGTGTCCAACAAAAGAATCAACTTTGACTTACTCTGCGGTAGTTCAATCTTCCTTGTCGCGGACTGCAGTCAAGAGCTCAACGACCATTCAACCAATTCATCATGAGTTGCCCATAGAAAATTTCGAATACGGTCAATGCTCTCAGAGTCCTGAACCTTCTAGTTCAGACGACTCAAGTCCACGTTTTCAAAAACAATCAAAGGTTTCCAGGAAATCGCAGTTAAATACCCATGACTGCGGTTCTCCAAAAACACAGGCAAAACTGGACCTCAAAGAAGAACTTAGATCTCATAATAAAAAGCGGGAAACATTTTTAAAAAACAAAAGACAAACCAGAATTTCAAAACATAAGAGTCCAGAAAAACTTATGTACTCAAATTACTTTTGGAAAAACTCTGCAGTCAAGAAATCAAACAAAAAGGAATGTACAGTTTAAAAAAACTTTTCAAACTCTTCTAACAATATTCAAAAGCATGTCAAGTCTTTTCAAAGTAATGGTTTTCAGATCTATTCCTTAGACAACCCAAAATGGAAAGGGATTTTACCAACTCCAACACATTTCGAGTCACCTCAATCTTTCAGAAAGACACAACCTAGGAAAGTTGCACGTACTCACACTCTTTCAAACCGTACTTTTTCAAATCCCAAGGGTATCAATGTCAAATCTCAGTCTCGGACTGGTCATAAGACTCACCCTGCACCCTCCGGACCGCTGACCAAGCATAATGTCTGGATGAATGAAAGAAATCTCGCATTTGGATCTTATCGTCAAAAGGGGTCATCTCAAGTCCAGTCTTGTACCTGTCAAAAACCTCGTAACTTTACAAAATTCCACAACATTCCAAAGGTTCACAAACACCCAGGTCTAGGTCTCAAGATTGACATAAAACCTGTCCCTGCAACCTCGGTTCATGCATCTTTAAAAAACCCACCAGTCGCCTCGGGCTCCAAACTTGTTTGGGTGCCCAAACTAACCGTGTAATTTTCAGGCAATGTGTAAGGAGGATCAAAAAGAGGAGTGGTTAATAGATAGTGCCTGCTCCTTGCACATGGCCGGAAGGTTAGAATACCTTCGGGATTTCAGGCCTATATGCAATGGTGGAAACGTTACATTCGACAAAAATACGAATGGAATAATCCGAGGTTACGGTGTGCTTACTACAGGGAACTTCTCTATCCAAAAGGTTGCTTACGTAGAAGGTCTCAAACACAATCTCATTAGTGTAGGCCAACTATGTAAAGCAGGCCATCGGGTTGAATTTGATAATGAATACTGCTACATTATGGCAAGTGATAGAAGCACTTGTTTGATCAAATCTAAGTCCGAAGGTACCATGTATCCATTGGACGTCTCTTTGATCATTGGGAAACCGCAGCTGTGTTTTCTGTCCAAAGCAGTATCCGAATTCAGTTGATTATGGCATCGCAAACTAGCTCATTTGAACTTCTGATATATCAACAACCTTGTCACCGGAGAACTCGTCCAAGGACTCCCCATTCTGAAGTACAACAACGATACTCTATACCCAGCCTGTAAGTGTGGAAAACAGTCTAAAGGAAGCCATACTATGGTGATTGACTCATCCATTTCTGAACCCTTAGAGCTCTTACATTTTGATATTTGCGGTCCATCTACTGTAGTCAGTCTCCATCACAAGAAATACATATTGGTTATAGTGGATGACTTCACTCATTTCACTTGGGTCTTCTTCCCAAGACTCAAATCGGAAACACCGCAGGTTCTGATCAACTTCATCAAAGAGATTGAACTTCAAATCAAATTACCAGTGCGTCGAATCTGAAGTGATAATGGCACTGAGTTCACGAATCATCTCTTAAACAGCTTCCTGGTGTCAAAAGGTATCAATCACAACTTTTAATCTCCCTACACACCGTAACAGAATGGAGTAGTAGAGTGAAGAAACCGTACTCTGGTGGAAACAGCCAAATCTATGCTCAACTTCGCAAAACTTCCTCTCTACTTCTAGGCCGAAGCAGTGGCAACATCATGCTTTGTACAAAACCGAAGCATTGTCTGCAAGCGTCTCAACAAAACACCTTATGAGGGCCTCAACAATCGAAAACCGAATGTCCGATTCTTCCACATATTCAGGTGTAGATGTTTTGTGATCAACAACAAGGATCATCTTAACAAATTTGCACCAAAGTCAGATGAAGGCATATTCCTTGGCTACTCAGCAAACAAGGTGGCATACAGATTCCTTATCATACGCACACAACTAATAGTTGAAAGTTTCGATGTCAAATTCGATGACTATTACGCCCGCAACACTGCTCCTTCGAGTGAAACAAAAGCAATCTTGGAAAGTGATATCCCAGCCTCTTCGGGTCCTCTCAACATCGTTGAAATCAACTATGACGACCTCTTCGATCCCGTAGAGACTGCTCAACTGTCCGAAATTCTTGTGTCACCAGAAGCTCAACAACAACATGCAGAAGTATCTGGACCTTCCATCTCTAATGACCTGTCTCATGGAACTTCCACCTTGCCGATTGAGGGGGAAAGCAATACTTCGGTTCTTACGACAACCATCGAGGTTCCAGTGCTTGAAGATACAACACCCGTTTCCATCCACAGAGGCTCTAATCCATCAAATGCTTCCACTAACTCGGATGAAAAAGAGAACATTGACATAAGAACCGATTCAAGGATTATCACTCTCTCAACAATCCAGGGGGAACCATCGCAGGTTCAAGGGGAAATCTCATCAACAATCTAGGGGGAATCTCTCTCAATTGCTCAAGTAAATGTTGATCCCACTCCCACAGTCCAAGACAATTATGCGGGCTGCTCACAAGTCCAGGGGGAACAGCCCTCTTCTACCGCAGAGTCTTCAGATATTGAATAGATTCCCTCCACCGCAGCCGCTGATCATCTGCAACGTCGTCTACATGTCTGGACGAAGGATCACCCACCAGGTCAAATCACCAGAAATCCCTCCGCAGGTATTCAAACTCGATCCTCTAAAGATTTAACTAATCACTGTCACTATGCAGCGTTTATGTCCTCAGTCGATCCCCGAACCATCAAAGAAACTTTATTGGAACCCGACTGGATATCCGGAATGCAAGAGGAACTGGCAGAGTTTGAAAGAAACAAAGTGTGGCAACTTGTTCCGAAGCCAAAAGTCACACTATTGTTGGTACAAGATGGGTATTCAAGAACAAATTAGATGAATCTGGTGCGGTTGTTAGAAACAAAGCAAGACTAGTTGCCAAGGGCTATAGTCAACTTGAAGGTGTTGATTATGATGAAACTTATGCCCCTGTAGCCAGGATGGAAGCCATATGCATCTTCTTAGTGTATGATGCACACAAAAATATCAAAGTACATCAAATGGATGTAAAGAGTGCCTTCCCGATTGGTGAACTGAAAAAAGAGGTCTATCTCCAACAACCTCCAGGCTTTGAATGTCAAGATTTCCCATATCACTGTTACAAGCTTGAGAAAGCAGTTTATGGTCTTAAGAACGCACCAAGGGCATGGTACGAGACTCTCTCATAGTTTCTTGTCACGTCCGGACACAAAAGAGGAGTGATTGATCCCATATTATTTAGAAAAGCAAATGGTAATCACCTTATGCTTGTACAAATCTATGTGGATGATATCATTTTCGGATCAACAAATCAGAGGATGGTGGATGAATTTGCAAAGCTCATGACCAACAAGTTCCAAATGAGCATGAATAGAGAGATCAACTTCTTTCTAGAACTTCAAGTCAAACAAGTCCCTCAAGGTATATTCATTCATCAGGAAAAATACACCTCTGAACTGCTGAAGAAATACACAATGGACAATTGTTCCTCTGCCAAGGTCCCTATGGCCTTCGGATATAAGATTTTTGTTGATCCTTCCGGAGAATCAGTAGACCACAAAACTTATAGAGGAATGATTGGTTCTTTAATGTACCTCACTGCAAGCAGGCCAGACATTGTCTTCGCAACAGGCTTATGCGCAAGATACCAAGCCGATCCGAAAGTATCACACATGACCGCAGTTAAGCAAATTCTCAGATACTTGAAAGGAAGCAACGCCTTAGGCCTCTGGTATCCCGCAGGGAACAACTTCAGCCTTCAAGCATTCACTGATGTTGATCATGCCGGATACAGATTGGATAGGAAAAGCACTTCCGGTGGTTGTCAATTTCTTGGAGGAAGACTGGTTAGCTGGTCCTCAAGAAAACAAAATTGTGTTTCTTTGTCTACCGCAGAAGCCGAGTACATGGCCACAACAAGCTGTTGTTCTCAAGTCTTGTGGATGAAAACCCAACTTATGGACTACGGATACAGAATGTTACGGATACAGGTCTATTGTGATTCTGAGAGTGGTATAGCGATTTCTCATAATCATATTCACCATTCAAAGACGAAGCACATTGAAATTCGGTTTCATCAAAGACCACATTCTCAAAGGTAACATTGAACTGATTTTTGTTAACACTCATGAAGAGATTGCGGATGTGTTTACAAAAGCACTTGACGCAACAAAACTCAATAGTTTTCTTCAAATGTTAGGGATGATGAATCCGGATCCTCAATTCTTTTTGAATTAATAGGTACCGCAGACCAATTCTTGTCTCTTCATTGCGGTCCTAACTGAATATACTTATCATACGTGGTTTCTGTATACTTTGTGTACCGCAACCATATATCATATTTATACTTCTTGGGTCCTTATTACTTGTTATTTCTAATATCTTGTCAAGTGTTCCTCAGTTTGTTCTACCGCAGTCTCATGCTCATCCACCGCAGTCACATAACCATCAATCCGCAATGGAGGATCAATCCGCAGTCACACTTAATGATTTCTCAACTACTACTTCATAAATTTCTGGAACCTTGTGTGATATTAAATGGTTCTCATTAAATAAAAAACATTCTCAAAAACATTTGTTTGTAGCATACAACATTTCAGTTACTTTTCAAATAGTATTTTGGTGTCAGGCCTATTTTAGGTATCATGACAAATAAAACAGTTTTCCATAAAAGAAATATTTTTAGAAATCTTTTCCTTAAACTGTCAAATCCCTTTATCCCCAAGATGTCAAATCTGTTCCAAATTCCGCCTTTATTTAACGGACTCTTGCCCCTCACCACACGTTCTACAAACGTGTGATAATGAGCCTGGCATATCATTAAATGCCCAATATTTGAAAATTAATAAATAATTTCTTTTATTTATTTTATTTGTGGCTGAAAATGGTTAAAACCCAAGGGTTTTTATCATTAACAGCTGTAAATAGGGTAAATCCAATAAACCTTTCAGATTCGGAGCTATATAAATCCTTTTTCCCTCCCAAGAAAGCTTTACGCTTTCTGAACTCTTAAAGACGATCTTCATCTTCTTCATCTCCTTGCACTAAAAAATTTACTGCAAGTTCTTCAAACTTTTTCAACAATGGTGAAGTCTGGTGTATCAAAGAAACAATCAAAAGCTTCTGGATCAGCCCAACCCACTGGTTCTGAATCCACGACGAGAAACCAATCGCAATCGATTGCCTCAAGCAATTTTAGGGCAATCTTTGAAGATCATCAATCTTACAATGAATCCATCCATCTGGTAATCAAGTTCATCTCAACTCATCCCTTGTTTGGAGCCTTTGACTCATTCACAGATGTTGTTCCACTGTCTACTCTCTTCAAATGTGCATTCTCGACATTTCGACCCCTCAACAATCTTCAAGAATTTCACCTGAACCTAGTTGATGATTCCTTGGTCATCTTGACCAAAGATAAGTTTCTGAATGCGATCAACTTACGTGTTCTTCCTACTACAAAGTTCTTCTCCCCAAGTACAAATGACATCATCTCAACTCTCTACCAAATAGGATACCAGAAGAATCTCAGGGGTATCGGTGAGTTCAATAAAAATCAGTTGCCTGCAGTTTGGCAGTTTGTGTGCCACTTTATCATCCGGAGTCTCTCTGGCAGAACCGGAGGAACTGACAACATGGGACTGAACTTGCTTGAAATTGTGTGGAGCTTCTTCACTGGGAACGACTTCAACTACGGTCAGATCTTGTGGGATGAGTTCTCCAGTACATTCCCAAGGAGAATCCGAGGGAAGCTCCAGTAGAGCTCACATTCACATGTTTTTGGTCCCTATGCATCCCAGACCTCTACCGTGATGCACAACTTAGTATGGGGAATGAAATCAACCTTTTCATCACTAGGGATCTCAAAAGGTACGCATCCTCTAAAGATCAATCTTTGTATGGACCAATGAGACGTCTTCCTGTCTATATCTTGATATCCGTTGGACTTGAAACTCAAGAAGTCATGGATCATATTGAAGCTACGGAAGGTATTGACCCATACCTTCCTACCCCACCTCTACCAAGTCAGTCTATATTGGCCTCGACAGACCCCCACGGTCCAAAAAGTACCGCAACCCCAACCTCTACTCAATCCCATCTTCCACTAGCAAGACGTCTAAAGAAGCTAGTATCATCAAAGAAAGGTGAAACCTCCAAAAAGCACAAATCCAGGACAATTATGTCCTCGGATGAAGAGTCTGATCATAACCTCCCCCCCATAAATGTTGAAGAATTTGACAGTGACTCCGGACCAGATGTTTGTTTGCAAGAAACAGAAAACAAACCCTAGTCCTAGCCATATGTGCAACCGGACTGATACCGAAGTCTCTCAAAAGACTCCGGTAGTCCTTGGGGTCCCCGCAAACCCACTCGCATCAACCCTCTCCAGCTACTCGGACACAACAAGTGTGTTCGTTTCATCTGATCATGGAGACTCGGCCCCAATTGAATCCCAATAGGATCATGTTGGTTCCAAATGCCCTAAGGTCTCCAGGGCTTCCCATCTCCATTTTTTTTACGAACAGGAGTTGCGCTCCATACTTGATTCTGTTATCTAAACACTTTATACACACTCCCAACCGCAGGGCAATTCTTCAGCCCTTTCCAGAAATGAGCCGATGCCAAACTTGACTACGGGTCAAGGAGACTGAGGAAGCTCAGGAAATCCTACTCTGCTTACCCTAGAATCAGGTGGTTTAGGCATGGTGAGCACAAATGTGCAAGTATCCATGAACCCGGGGGACACCCCGGTGCGACAAAAAGGATTTGACGGATATAATTCTGATGACTCTTGGTTTCAGTATAAACCTCAGACTGAATCCGAAGTCAAGAAGTATGAAGCTTTCAGAAGGGCTTTCCAGGCCCGAAAAGATCAACAAACCAAACAGCAGCAGTTAAAAGAGTAGGAGATTCAGACTGTAGCCAAATACTGGGCCGATGCTATCAATAATGCAAACACCGTGGCTACAATTCTTAAAATCCAAGATTGGATGACCACCATGGCCGAAACGATCCAAAAGGCTCAAGCTCTTCAGGGTGGTGCAGATCCCTCCAAGCTCCCTCCAACTACCACCATTCAGGGATCCGAAAAAGATGGTCCAGCGATTGAAGTCAGTTCCGGACCAACCTTTGGTATGGATGACCTGGATATGACCGAAGTCAATCAACCAACGGGTTCGGATGACTTTATGATGATCGTTGATGAAGACTCCTCAAGTGGTTCTCAGCACTCCACTTCCAAACCAAAGGAGAAAAAGAAAAAGAAGAAAATGGCTATGACACGCAAGGAATTTCTCAGTCTCCAGGAGAAGGTTAACAAAATATCGGCCGTAGTGACCATACCGCAACAAACCGATGTTGTTGATCCACAATCAATTTCGGAACGGGTTGAAAGACTAGAGACTAGAGAACGCCTGGCTGCTGAACGAATATCACTCAAAGTCGAAATGGTTATCCGTGCCCTTGATAACAACCGAACAACAGACCACAAAGAGTTCATTGCAACTGCCGAAAAACATATCAACGAGGTCTCCGCAATCAAAACAGAACTTCAATCCTCGATTGCTGATCAAGCCATTCAGTCCAAAAAGCTTGTTGAAGAAACTCACAACGCTTATGAATCCACCATCTTTGTGCTCCAATCGATAATCAACAATCTCAGACGCTCCTTGACCGCAAGCTTTCATGGGCAGAAGATCCTCAAGCTCACCAAAGATATCCACCAATTGCTGTTCAAAACACAGATCCCTGATAATCAGCAACTTTCTGAGCTCCTAAAGTCCCAATTCAACGATGTATTCACAAAGATTGATGGACTCCGTCAGTGGTTTGAGGATCAACAGGTTGATTCCTGAAAAGGGGGAAGTGAGCACTCTGATCCGCAGCTCCATCAATCTCTGGCCACACCAGACTTCGGTCCATCTCACTTCGCTCCAATACAACCAATTGCAACCCCTGAAGCTCACCAATCTCCGATTTTAACTATGAATCAATCTAAACCTCCAACTCTGGTGCCTTCTCCTCAAAAATCTCGTCAGCGGATTCCTTCTCCTCAAAAATCTCCTCAGCAGATTCCCTCTCCTCAAAAATCTCCTCAGCAGATTCCTTCTCCTCAAAAATCTCCTCAGAAGATTCCCTCTCCTCAAACATCTCCTCAGCAGATTCAAATTGAACAACATGAATCCCCTCCTCGCCAAGAAACCCCTCCTCAACTCAAAAACTTGGCATCATCTATGTCATCAGGTCACTCATATGACTCCCCCGCAACAAAACAAAGAAAGATTGACTGGAAGGCGGCCAAGCTCGCAGAGCAGATATGGAGAGACCAAGGGTTCGACACTACCATGGATGAAACTCTTATTAACTCATGGTTCAATCCAACCCGCAGACTTCTGGATGATGACTACAGGCCGGTGTTGACTTATGTTGAACCTCCGGAAGACAGCTACTGGGACATTCCCATCTCCCCGAATGCCATGTTCTTCACTGTTTTTGAACCATTTGACCTAAGCCTCCCTGCTGAATAAAGGCTGCCTCTGGAGTTTGAACGACTTAACAAATTCCATGGAAATCATGGATCCAAATGTAAGGATATATGGTCAAGTGACAGGCCCTCCGGAGTCAAGAGCTACAAGGTTCGGAAGTTCATGAAGGTTGAGTTCATCCAATACACGTTGACTAGAAGAGAATTTGATTACATTCAGACCCATGCTGATTTTCCGTGTATGAATCCAGAAGAGATTTTTCTCATTGCAAGGGTATTTCAACTCAAATCCGAAAAACACTCTAAAACGAAGATTGCCTTTGAAAGGGCATGTGAGTACCTGAGGAGCACCGTATGTGATTTTGCAAAAATAGATGCGGATATTCACCCAATCTTGGCTCAAAAGTTTAATCTTCCTGCACTCGAGCCCGCACCCGTCTTTACTGAAGTATATGAAGAACGATCATTGGGTGCAACCAAATTTCCAGAGTTGGGAGTTGTATACAAAAGGGTGAACTGCAATGTCAAATACTATCTCCCTATCTCTGCCATGCACCGCCTAACGCGTAGGCAACTGGAAGTCACCTTAACTTCGGTGCAAAGATTAAAACACACAACGGATGAAGTTAAATTCGAGATCACTTGAAGAATCAAATAGTTGGGAGAAGTTAGAAAATTCTGGTGGCTGCTAATAAAGTTTTTAAAGTTCAACAAGTGAGAAGGTTAAAGAGGTCACTTAGGGGGAAATTGTTGAAACAAGAAGTGACCCTCTTGAACCTCACATCCGAAGTCCCCCTCAACATGGCGGATTCAGCTACCTCAACATGAATTGACGTCATCCGCAGCCTACCACAACTGGAATGAAGACTTAGCTTTATCTTATTTATTTACATTGTAATGTCCAGTGTACCTTGCATGGACACTTATTTTGTTAGTCTTTATTCAGACCATGTATTGTTCTCGGACCTCTATAAATAGAGTGTTCCGCTTCTATGTCAACACACATCTCTCTTGAATCTCATATCATATATCTCTCTTTACTCTCAAATATCTTACTGAACTCAAACTCTTATATTAAGATCGTAATCTCTCCTTCAGAGCAAGTCACTCTTGACTTAATCACTTTGAGCTGATCACACTTATTAACTTGGTTTGATTGCATTCCTTGTTACGAATCAGCTTAAGTGTTTACTTGATATAATACTTGTTGTCATTTATATTTCCTTATATTTCCGCACCTAACTATCTAACTATCTAATTCTAACTTATTATTGTTGAGCTTTATGATCATTTGAGTTAAACTTTATTCCGCAATATTACTTGTACTAACGTTTGTTCAAGTGTGTTACTCAAGTTTTTCTCTCAACAGCTCTGTAGATCTGTGAACTCGACTCTTACCCAGTGCTCACGTGTAAATCAGTTATGGAGAAATTGATTTTGTTCGTCGATGGATTTATGGAAGAAATCGATTTATTCGCCGGTATCAGAGGAAATGAGGGAATGTATTAAATCACGGAGGTCGCTTGACGATGGAGGCCAGAGGCGGATACTTGATGACGGAGACCAGTGACGATATAAATCATCGATTTCCTGTGAAACGGAACTTTGGAAAATAGGTGCTCAGACTAAGAGAGAGGGAAGCAGAGACGATGAGGCAAGCGGTAGTCAACTTGGCCGGGTCATCGTCGTGAGTCATATTTTGCAGCGATATTTAGGGCACAAAGGGGTAATTATCGGGTCGTGGTGATGATAAATCATGTGTACAATGGAGATGAGGAGAAAGAGATATTACTCAATGGTTAAATGGAAGTGGGAGGAAGGAGGCAGGTGACAATGAGGATACAGGTGAAACCATATTCAAACGAGAGAGAGAGAGAGAGAGAGAGAGAGAGAGAGAGAGATGAATGGGTTTGTATGGTGGGACCAGATGAAGTTTGTTTTATTAAATTACTCTATTTAAATAACATATAAATAATAGATAAATCTGAAAATAAAATCATAAGGGTAAAACTGTCTTTTTATGTTTAGTAGGGACCAAATACGTAAAAACTTACAGTTTAAGGGACCTTCCGAATTAAAAAAAATTGTTAAGGACTAAACGCGCAGACTACCCCAAACCACAGGGACCATCTGTGTAATTTACCCTAAGACAAATTACACAAATGGGGAGACCATTTTTGTAATTTTGTCTATAATCAATTAATCATTAGTATACTAATATAATTTATTGCTCCTTAATTTCTATATAACATCATATCTTTTATGCGTTAAACTATGGTATAATGTCCATTAAACACAAATTGAAAATTGAAAAAGAAAAAAAAAGTATTTAAAAATCAAATATTATGATTTATAAATTTATGGTTGTTTTTTCGCCCACTTCTTAAAGCATCTCTAATGGGATAATCATCTTTATACCATATTACCATTTTGATAGTAGTTAAATAATATAAATACAACAAAATGGTATTAAAATTCTAATAAAAAAATAAACAAATATTAATAAATTGTTCTTTTTTGCATACAGACTGGTTTACTTTGGTATGTTTCGAAGCAAATAGATTTTTTTAGATAGTGAGATACTTTTTTTGAAACAAAATTATGATATACATCAAATCGGACTTTAGTTGAAAGAGTACGTATTAAGACGGTGCACAACTTACCTTTGGTATTTCATGGGTTAAACTTTAAAGGGTTAATGACCTAGAAAGGTAACCAATTTTGATTTTTGTTCACATTTAGATAACCATGTTTTTTTCGTTCACTCAATGAACAATTAGGTTAGACTTGTTCTAACCCAGTTCAGTCCCGACTAGTCATGGGCTAGGCTGTGTTGCTAGGTCTTTAAAGCACATACAGTCTAGCCCCTTAAGCGTATACAACCTAAACCCTAACTAGCTGGGCCTAAACTGGGTTGACCCAAGACTTGACTATCTCTTCATATACAAAGACCGGGAAACCCAATTTCATGTCACATCAATGGATCTTATGACTACTTGCACTTAACATAAAGAACCCAATATTACCAAAATGGGTAAGGAACTTTGGTTTTTGTCCATATTTAGGTAACCATGTTTTTTTAGTACACATCTGACTAGTAAACTTGTTTCACCTGTTTATAATAGGGTAATGTTACCGCTTATTACCAGTCATATTACCTTATAATGAACAGATCAAACAAGTTCAATGGTTAAATGTGTACGAAAAAAACACGATTATCTTAATGCGAACAAAGAACAAAGTTCGTTACCTTTCTAGTATGAGCGTCAGTGTTAGAGGTTCCTTCATCGCTTGGTTCTTGAAGCTCTTCAAGATCAATTTGTCTCTCACTGTCCTCTTGGCATATGAGTTCTCGCTCTCGGAAACCTCTCTCCTCGCAATGAAAACAACATAGTCCCTATGGTTTTTCAAAAGTCAAAAAGTCAGTTCTTGCTATTTTTTTTACGAACATGATCTACGTGGTTTCCAAAACTTGCATAAATGACCCTTTTTCTGATGTTGTTACTGTTCATCCGTTAGTGTGAAAGGTATTTTGGTATTTTCAAGTAGCAGAGACTGAGTTTGTGACTATAGGTAAAGCATAGGGACCATTTACGTAATTTTGTATATATTATATGTTTATGAGTTTGTAGCTTTTCCACCCATTTTCTTTTTAAAATATCATTTTGAACCCTTCACTTTGAACTTTGAAAAATATTACTTTCACCCCTTTATTTTCTAAATTTTCATGCTTAACCCTATATAATTTGATTTTTATTAATAACTTTCATTCGTTAACATAAAAAAAATATTTTTAAGTGTTTATTTTTATATATTTCTCGGTATAATTCAAGATGATCAACGTTTCAACTTTAATTTAGAACTTTCTTTTGTTATTTTTTTAGAAGTTACATGTTTTTTTTTAAACTCACAATATTTTATATCAATTTTTTTTGAATTAGTATAAAATGATTATTTAATAGTTAAGAACAATTACTTAGTTTAACGATATATGTTAAAATAAATAATATTTTTCATAATAAACAAACTAATATTTTGTTAGTTTTTAATATTTGGAAATATTTTGTAGTATCTTTTGTTAAAAGGTTGTGTAGGTTTATTTACAAAGTGTGGAGGGGGCTGGATGTATATATCACAAATTAATCCAGGTTTACATGCGGACCTTAGGATCAAGTGTGACCAAGGTACTTAAGGCTTGGACGAGTGAAGGTGGAGTTATTATTCACTCGATTAGTTTTGCATTCACTCTCATTCTCTCTCAGTTCACGTATACAGATTAGGGTTTGTTCTAAGGTTTGTAACAAGCTTTCTTCTCTTCTTGTAGATATGTTAGATTAGGTTGAGGGTTTCATTTTGAGAGTAGTATAGGATTGTTATAGTGAGGTTTATGTGTAAGTACGTGAAAACCATCCGTCTATTAATCCTCAATTGATATAATAGATGGTGATGTTGAGAAATTATGTTTTTACAAGTTTTTACAATATATATTTATCAAATAATTATATTCATATGCAACGCACCAAAGATTCACCTAATTTAAAATTAATTTTGACACACCTTCAAGTAGATCTTGTCATTTTAATATCTTTGATACATAAAAATGTTGACAATAACAATAAGCTCCAACTCGATCTTCTTTTTTTCTTTTTTATAAACTTCATCACACTCAACTCAAGTAATAATATTATGTTATATTCCACGACTAAGTGTGAGACCCGTGTACTACACGAGTTTATTAAAAATAAAAATTTAATAGCAATATTTAAACATTAAATATTTTATAAAATAACACTTTTACATAACATAATGTAATCTTTTGGAACATTTATAAAAGAAATCAAATATTCTTTAGAGCATTTATGAGACTTTATTATCAAATTAATGGAATGATTCTTTTTCCTTATAAAACTCGTTAGAATTTTGTGGAATTTTATTTAAAAAAATGGAAATTCCCAAAAACTGACAAGTGGAAAATAATATTTCTAAAACTCCCACAAAATTACATGTGGAAAAAACTCTTAAGAATTTGACAAGTGGCAAAAGAAATCTTCATTTATTAGAGAGGATTAAACACTTAATGTATTACATCATTCTGGGTGGAAACTCCAACTTATAAGTCAAAACTCTATCCACCATAACACTTTGAATGTTCCAAATCTAGGCCCAATTGGCCAGTTCCCTCTAGCTTTCGAATCATGCCAAAAAAAATAAATAATAAAAAAAAAATTAAGACAAGAACTTCAATGAGACATATTCCCCCAATCCCCCCCCTCAAGCACAATAGGCTAACACTTCAAATCCGATCTTACATACTTTTAGTGATTTTCATTCTAGGCATTTTTTGTATCTATAAATATCATTCATCATATAACATTATTGTTGTTATCTATTTAAACTATTATATTGTTGTTTCTCCGTTTCATTTAAATTACTTGCAGTAATGTTTTAATATATTAGATTGTACTAAAACATAACAAATATATTGTGGGTAATAATTAACTATCTCTAAATATTATTAAAATAGAACCCTTAATTCACCAATAAAATAGTCAATACCATTGATTATATTTCAATCCTATATTTTCCACCCTTAGATCAAATTGATGACATCATCTTCCTCAAATAGAATTCAAAGATTATATAATTATAGAATCTTTAAATTCAACAATTATGTTATCAATTGAAGCATATCATTCTATTTATATATGAGATATCAGTTTCTCCATAAATCTGATCAAATATTTGAGATAATGGTTTGAATTTTAAAACTCGTTAAATAAGCAAGTCATTTAATTTGAAAATTTGAATCAATATAACTGATATCTTTTTCTTTTTCCAGATGAATAGTCGAAAATCTCCAAGATGATATCTTAAGATCCCAATTTTTTTTGGAAGATAATGATTTTCTTATTCAAAACTGCATATATATATATATATATATATATATATATATATATATATATATATATATATATATATATATATATATATATGATTACATTGAAGCTGTTATTCTTATGATTTTGGATTGAGTCCTACGATTTACAATGTTATTCTTCAATTGTCTTATTCTCAAATTCTTTTCTTGAGGTTCTTTCTTTACTATGTTCTCCTTATTCTTCTCCAATTTCTTGCATTTACTCTGTTCTTATTACCTGTATTATTGTATTCCTGTTGAGAGGTCATGAAAAAATTAATCAATCTACTTTAAGTATATTAGTTTCATTCATTTAGTTACAGAAACAAAATTATATATTTTTTATTAATTTTTTTAATATGTTGACCTATGTTTGTTTGTGAGTCTGTGTATAATCAACGTTATATCCTCTGTTTGCAATATTCTTGAAACTTGTGTAATCGATGTTCTTAATATGTGGGGGTTATCAAATGTAATCATGAATCAAATACAATGGTATATATCAATGAATGGAACTGGTATATTTCTATACATCACATAAAAAAATAACTCTCTACATTGAATACTATTTGCATGATGAATGAGGGCAAAACAAAATCTATGTATACTTTCTCTTTACCTGAAATAAACCTACCTCTGCCACTGTTGCCCCCATTTAATGAAATTGTAAACTTTTATAAATCTTTTAACCGCTCTAAATCAATTATTTATAATTCATCTTTGACGGTTGTCTTCAAAATAAATCTTCACACCGATAAAAATCAATTTATAAAACTACTACCCAACATGTTTTAATTAATGAGTCGCATCATGTTGTGATAAAATAAAGATTGCGTGGATCATTTATATTAAAAATTAATGTATTAAAAAACTAAATTGCTCTAATATAAATATTATATATTTTTATTTAATAAGTTTGGTTTAAAAACTCTAAAAATGAATCTAACATCTTTTATTAAAATTCCCCCTAAGACAACGCCGTTTGTTAATATGTTATGTATTTAATTTATGTTCCCCGCGTTTAACGCGGTTTATAATCTAGTTTTTATACAATATTAAAGGTTTCCATGTAGAATTTCAGAAAACTATAAAAATAGTGTTTATTTTGAAAAAATTAAAGAAATGAACTGTAAAATTATATAATGGTCCCTATGGGTGAGAATAAGTTATAGACAAAACTGCACAAATGGTCCCTATGGGTGAGAATAAGTTATAGACAAAACTGCACAAATGGTCCATGTGGTTAGCCCAAAATTGCCACTTTGGTCCAAAAAAGTTTAGACTAGCACCAGAGGTCCAAACTTTTTATTTTGTTGCGAATTTAGTCCGTTTTAAAATTGAAAGGGGTTAAAATGACCTTTTTGCCCTTGTTATATGTTTTTTATTTTCTTTTTATTTCCTTCATTACTTTTTAATTAAAAAAGAAATATAATTAAGTCTCTCTCTGTCCTTCTCTCTCTCTCTCTCTAACCTTCCTTAACACTTTTCTTTTCATCTTTTCCAAGACTGAAAAACAAATCTTCATCTTCTTCCCAACGTAGGAAGCCACCGCCTAAAACCCTATCTCCGGTGAAATATGATGGTGTTCTCAGATTTCCGCCCTTCTCTCACTCTCTTTCAGATTTGCTAACCCTTCTCTCCCTCTCTCTCAGATCCGTAAACCCTGTAAACCCACCTTTGTAATGCGCCATAGATCCACAAACCCACCTGTAAGAGGCGATGATGAGGGAAGTGGTGGAGACAAGAAGGTGAGAAACACCACAGGCATAGAGAAACTCGTTGAGGCCAGTGACGACACCGGTGACGGCCCCTACAAAATCAGTTGTAAAACAAGCAATTGATCAAATCGATGGGGAAGATCTGGTGATCTCTTGGGGAAGAAAAGCTAGGGGTTCCATATATAAACACACACTCAACTGGTTTCAACAGCCCCTCCCCCCAATCGTCTCACCGTCTATCTCCACCACCACACCGGATCGTCAGAATCCAAAGAACTTCATCGCCGAAAACCTACAACTCCTCTTACCTCATCCTCTTTCCCGTTATCTTGTATGGAAAAGATGTGGTCTTTCTTCTGCTCCATCACGAACCCAGACATGTCATCGACCCTCCTTCCCTTCATTCTCACCTCATCGATCTGCCCTAATCATCGCCCTTCACTTCTCCTTCCATCGTTTCGACCTCTTTCTAAATCAAAATTCTTTGCCTTTTCCCCGATTGGAAAAAGCCAAAATCACAAGTGGGAAGATGTTGGGAATGATTTTGCAGGTTTGATTTGGTGTGTATGCGTGTTGTGTGTGTGTGTTCATCCTCATATGTTCAATCTGAAATTGATTTTGGGTTTGATTGCAGATGAGGTAGTGACGATGAGGATGGGTTTCAGACAAAACTTCGGTGGAAGCACAACTCAATCCTTTCCCTCTTTCCTATGTATATATGTGTGATATGTGTATGTTTAATTTTAATCTGAGAAATAGTTGTTTGTGTTTTCTTAGGAACAAGACGATTATGTGGGGGGGGGGGGGGGGAGAGAGAGAGAGAGAGAGAGAGAGGTATTTTTCTTTTAATCATAAGAATATTTAAAAAATAAAAACTAAAAAATTAAAAAAACAAGGGTAAAATCGTCATTACAAAAAAGTTTAAATTAAATTGAACCAAACTCGCAACAAAATGAAAAGTTTGGACCTCTGGTGCTACTCTAAACTTTTTTGGACTAAAGTAACAATTTTGAGCTAACCAGAGGGACCATTTGTACAGTTTAGTCTAAGTTATATAAATGGTCTCTACAAAATTATCTAGTGGTCCCTATGTTTGAGAAAATACGTTATGTAAAAATTGTGTTTTATTTAACGTTTCTTAAGTTTTAGAAAATTACAAAAACGGTCCCTGAAAAATTATCTAATGGTCCTTATATTTGAGAAAGTTACAGAAATTATCATAAATGCCTAAATGGTGGCCATGTAATAGAAAATTTACAAAAATAATCCTTATGTAGGATAAAATCAATAACACTTCATGTGTAGGACAAAGTTACATAAATAGTTCATGTGTAATAGCCATATTATAAAAATTGTCCCTATAATAACCTAATTAGAGAAATGGTTTCTACGTAATACAAAAAAAAAATAGAAATAATACTTATATAAAACAAAATTACCGTAATGATTCTGATAATAGTTAAATAATATACATACAGCCAAATGATATTAAAATTATAATAAATAACTTAAAGAATATTAATAACTTATTGATTTATAAATATATTGTTTAGTTTGGTATGTTTGGAAGTAAATTGATGTTTTTAAATCGTGGGATACTTATTTTCCAAAAAAAAAAAGAAAAAAAAAAAAAAAAAAAAAAGAAAAAGATATCCATCAAATAAGACTTAATTTAGTCGAGAGAGTACCTTTCCCTTTTAAGACCAATGACTTTTCAAAATTTGCATGTCAACTCATATTTGGTCTTGCTCCGATTAAAAACTTTGAGTAAATTATACGAATGGTCCCTATGGTTTAGGGTAATTTGCGCGTTTGGTCCCTAATTTATTTTTGTAACTCGAAAGGTCCCTGTTGTTTGTTTTTGTTACGCGTTTGGTCCCTGTCTTACTTAAAAGACTATTTTGCCCTTGATTTTTTAGCTTATTTAAATAAACACACCCCCAACCCCACTCTCTCACCTTATCTTACATACCTCACCATTTGTTCCTATTTAAATAATAGTCTTTTTAGGTAAGACATGAACCAAACGTGTAACAAAAACAAACAGTAGGACCAATCGCGTAACAAAAACAAACAGTAGGGATCTTCCGAGTTAAAAAAATAAGTTAGGGACCAAGCGCGCAAATTACCCCAAACCATAGGGACCATTCATATAATTTACTCTAAAACTTTTTCAACCCAACAATCTAAAAATCCTCCGAATAAAAGTAAGGGTAAATTACACCATTCGTCCCTCGTGCATATGCCAGAAAGCGTGTTTAGTCCCTATTTTCAAAAATTAACTGGGACCGTCCATAAGTTTGTTTTTTCTTGCACGCTTAGTCCCTATTAACATGAAATGACTATTTTACCCCTAATAATTTGTTTTATCATTTTCTTTTATTTATTTATTAGTTTTAAATTATAATAAATAAATAAATAAAACAATTCATCCCCACCATTCCCTCTCCCATTTCCCAGCTCCTTCGCCTACCTTTTTCTTACATTCCCTTCACCAAGGTCATCAAGCTTCTTACATTACCTTCACCAAGATCATCAAGCAGTATGAAATCATACCAAAAAACCATCAAACTCAAACCCAAATCAAATCATCTTAATTTTATGAAATCTGAAACCCAAACAAACCAAAATCGATAATCAACAGCATTTCGAGATGAAATCCCTAAACCTATGAAGCAACCAAAATCTGTCATGAAATTCCTCGATTAATGCCCTAGATTGTTGAACTTCGACATACATCAAAACTTCGGAGACGATGACCGAAAGGAATGATGGAGGTATGCCGGCGACCGAGAGGAATGAACATCATCTTCTTCACCGCCACAATACGTGCAACTGTGCGGACAGTTGTCGGAAGTTTCTGGCGATGGAAATGTCCTAGCGATCGAAATCCCACTGGTCCTCCCCTATTGACAAACACACCCATGCTTCATCCTTATCCCGCTCTCTTTTCCGATCATCGTTAAGATGTTAATCCACCACCGATCTCCTCCCAAAAAATTCAGACCACAACCACCGATCTACAGTCTGTGTGTTTTTTTTCTTGTTTTCTCGATTAGTAATACAATGAAAGCGATGGGGAAGGTTCATCGGAGAAGTGGAAGCGACGATGGTAGCCGGTGACTGGCCAATGAGTTAAAGGTCTCCGTTTTCCCTCTCATCGATTTGATATGTGTGTGTGTTTTCTGCAATTGTGGATGGTTAGGGAAAGTAAAGAGGCGTTTATTATTTATTTTTTAATTTTTAAATAAATCCTATAATAAAAGCATTAAATTAATTGAAAAATAAAAATACAAGGGTATTTTGGTCATTTCAAACTTGACAGGGACTAAATTCGCAACAAAATCGTCTTTCAGGGATGAAGCGTGCAAGGTTAAATAAAACGAGGGACGGTCCGAGTTAATTTTTGAAAATAGGGACTAAACACGCTTTTTGGCATATGCACGAGGGACGATTGATGTAATTTACCCTAAAAGTAAATTACTTTTTATTATCTCTATCTCTATCTACTGTAATATTATAATAAAAGACGATCCATTTTGTCATATGTCAATTTGTTATGACTTTTGATATTTGTCATTTTATGATATTTTTGAAATAATTAATATCCAATATGTCAATTTCTGTTTTTTTAATTTTTAAAATTAAAAAGTTATTTAATATTAATATTTATATATGCAAAATATTAAATATAATAAGTGTGATAGTAAATTACACTTAATACGTTTTTTATTCCTTATTTTAAATTTTATTTTAAAAAATATTTATTGTTTACCCTTTGATATTTGATCTTTTTTTAATCAACACGTATAATACATGGATTTTATACCTAGTCTACTCTAATAAATGAAGATTTTTTTGTCACATGTCGTACTCTCATTCAATTTGTCAAATGTCATTTTGTGGTTATTTTGAATTAATTTTTTTCCACATGTCATTTTATGAGTTTTTTTCTATTTTGATAAATTCAACATAATACTTAATGTTATAATTACAATAAATATAGTAATAAATGAATATCATTTTCATTAATGAACTTACATTCTTATTTCAAAATTTCCAAATTAAATCTCATTAGTTTATTTTGTTTATTTAGTTAAATTTAAAAGATAAAAAAAATTCAATTTTAATAATTCATTATTTTTCTTATTTTCTTATAAATCCAAAGTTCTTAAATATTTAAACCTTTATATTTAGATTTTTTTAAATTAATTCATGTAATACATGAGTTTTACACCTAGTTCTTAATAAAAGACTTTTTTAGATGCCACATGTCCCCCTTTTAGACCATTGTTTTGCCACGTGGCACTCTCTCAAACAATTTACTAATTTTTTCCCACTCAATTCCTGGTTACTCTATCTCTCAATTCTACATTTCAGTCAATATCTCTATCCTTAAACATTAGGAATTAAATTTTAAATACATGATTTCATACCAAAAATAAATGTTTTCAAATATATTAGAAATTTAAATCCATTTAAGCCCTAAATTCTGGTGTATTTCAATTCTGCCTCTGATTTTAGTGCATTTCAGTTTTCGATATCTTTATCCATAAATATTAACAATTAAATTTTAAATACATAATTTCATACCAAAATACCCGTTATCAAATATAATTCAAATTGAAATCCATTTAATCTATAAATTTGGTTGCATTTGAATTTTGCCTCCGATTTCGAAATCTCATATGTTGTAGAAATATCTTCAAATTCTATCATATCCCTGAAAATAAGCAATATTTTATTTGAATTAATTTCTCTTATACCAAATATATCTCTAATAAAAAACGAAAATAAAAATCTAAATTAAACTTACGCGTATGTAATTTTCGAAAGAATCCTAGAAAATCAGCTTCAAATTTATTCATATATATATATATATATATATATATATATATATATATATATATATATATATATAATTCATCCACAAATCTTCTTCTCATTTTTATTTGCAATCGGTATTATGCTTCAAACCTTCTCTTATAGCTTCTTTCTGACTGATAATAACTTCCATCAATGCTTTCTTTCGATTTTTATATTTTTCCCCAAGTTTTGATTGATGATGAAATTACATATCTTTGATTCCTGATATCCAAACCTTTTACATTTTCTGCACGTATAACACTTTCGAACTAACTGTCTTTTGATGTTTGAAAACCATGTATGGAATTTTATGCTATAATTTATTCTATTATATGTTCCTGTTATTCGAATGCAACAAATAGTAATGTACTTGTGTCGAATTGTCTAAAACACACATTATACCGTTTTACCCTTCGACTAAAACTGACAACTAGAATATATCACACTTTAACATGGACAAATAATGTGATTTATGTTATTGTTTAACAAATGTTTATTACATATAATATTTTCCTCTTATTCGAATGAAAGAAACAACAATCTGTGTCGATTGGTGTATTATAGCATCATACTTTAATTTTTTTCCTATTACAACACACATTTTACTGTAAAAAAAAGTCTAAGTGTTTATATTTTATATGAAAAAAACTCTAGATGTTTATATTTTATAATAAAACACACATTTTATGGTTTTGCCCTTCTATTAAAAACCGAGAACTAGAGTATATCACACTATAACAGGGACCAAAAATGTGATTTTTTGTTATTGTTTAACAAATGTTTATTACATTGATATTACAGGTAAAAATAGGGATCGTTTCTTTAACTACCGTATATGTGGTTGTTTTTTTGTCAAAATGTCAACACAAGTGTGCGTATATTGTTTGTGTGTGTAACAATGTGAAAATGTTAACACAACACATGCCACAACTTAAGTGAATTGACTTTTATATTGCATTTTACCAATGTATAATGGCATTATTGTCTTTTATTTTAGAAGTCATTTCAGGAGTAGTTCTTATACAAGCATACATAAATTTTGTTATAATATATTTTTTTCATTTAATTCTACATTTTATAATAGGATGTCATCAGCAATACCAGTAACCATGTTTGTGGCTACACAAGCTGCTTATCTAAAAAAAAGGATGTTTATATACACTAAAGTCCCAATATTTTCATCAATTTGACAAGAAAGTCCTAAACTTTATTTTTTTTACAGTAAAGTTGTAACGCCCTGATTCCCAGGTATTGATTTATGTATGAATCCTTTTTGGTTTTTGGGTCTACTCGACGAGTTGGCCGCCCTTCTCGTTGAGTAGTAGCGGGTTGGTCCACGTGTTTTAGTGATCTACTCGCCGAGTCCAAGAGCGGACTCGACGAGTAGGAGCTGGCAGATGAAACCCTAGATTTTGGGGCATTTTCACCCTATTTAAATGATCATTGGCCTCCCCCAGCCTCCCTTTTCCTGCTTCTTGTCCCTATCAAACCCTAAATCGAGTGTGTGTGTTCTTTTGGTGAGTTCAAGCTTTGAGGAGGAGTTGTGGAGGAGGAAACACTTGGGGGAAACAAGCAAGTAGAGGCAAGAACTCGTGGGACTCAAGATCTACATCAGTAAACACTCTCTTGAAGGTATTAAACTGTTTTCCCTTGGCTCATGTTCTTCAAATATCTCTTTTGAATGGGTTTTATAAAAGGCTTCTTATGTTTGAGCTAAGATCTGAAGTTGTAGATTCAGATCTGGACTCCCTTTGGTCTCTATGTCACAACTAGGAATTCTAAGGTTTTTATAAACATTAACAAGAGTAACATTTGTGGCTAAAATTTGAAAGTATGCATGATGTATATTCAATGACAACAAAATTTCATCAAACACTTTATACAAACATTTCAAATGGTCAACAAAAGATTGGAAACCCTAAAAATCCCGGTTTAAGTCCATTATGGGCTAGGATTTCCTTATTGGGCCTAATGGACCAATAAGCTTCCAATTTGACTATTTTGGGCTTAGGACCCTTAAATGGGCCCTAATTGGACCCACTTCCATGAAACTTAACATTTTGGGCCATAATGGATCCAAAATGAATTGGTTTACCTTAATGGGCCTTATTGGGCCATAACAAACCTAATAAACTTCAATGGGCCGTGAAACCCATTCTTTCATTCTAATTGGGCCGTAAACCCTCCTAAGGGCCCAATGGGCCGAAAACCATCAAAATGGGCCTCCTATTATTAGAACCAAGCATTAAAGGCCCATTCCATCTCTCTTCTTTCTCCCTCTCGGCCCAACATATATAAAAAAGAGAATAATGGAGATAATAATGCCTTGACACCTCATTTTTGTTTAAGGGATAATTAGGAGATTACACACCATGTATCCATACAATCTCACATTCCCATGCATCCATCACTTCACTTCTTTCTCTCCTCTCTCCTCTCTTATTCACGGACAAAGGAAGGAACACACACACAAACCATTTCAAAACTCTCTCTAAGTATAACACATTCAAGAACATCTCTCTCCTCTCATCAAGAATTTTTCGAGAACTAGAAGCATTTCAATGAGGTTTCAACCAAAAATCACATCAAGTTGCACTCTAGTGGTAAGATCTCACAAATCTAAGTAGCATACTTTCTTTTGAACTCATTCATCCTCCTTACCACCCCAATTCGTGATCATGCCCTCTAGTAAACCCATCCAAGTTTGAAATCCACTCAAGGTGTTGCTAGGACCAAAAATCTTCTTCACATCTTCTTCAAAACCGAAACAACTAAGCAAGGTGAGTTCATACCCCCTTGTTTTCGGTTTTTACTTGTTTTTGGGGGAGAATATAAGTATTATGTGATGATCTATGTGTGCTTGCATGTTATGTGTGATTTCTTTAGTTTTTGGTTGTGATAATATGTAATACTTGTGATATTTCGAGATCTATAGAAAAAAGGGTGAAAGAATCATAAACAAAAACAAAATAAACAACATACATCATAGATCTAAAGGTCCTTAAGTTTAAAAAGTGAAAAACAAAGCCAAAGAACTATACAAGTGTCATTTTTGCAAAAAAATAACAAAGATTGGGTGTAAATTGATAATTATCGGTTTTATGAGGGCTATAAGGTATTTATTTGTATAAAAGCTGATTTTTATGAAAATAATACTTCTCAAAGGGTCAAAAACATAAATTTTAGCTTATTGGGCTTTAAATTGGGCCTCACGAGTTTTTGGGCCCAAGGTTTGCGAAAAAATGAAGTTTTGAGGGATTGAAATGTAAAACTTAACAAACTATGGTTCTAAAACGTAAATAAACTATTTCAGGGGTTGAAAATGATTTTATTACCAAATTGGACTAAAAATGCAAAGTTTTTGATTTTGGGGTCAAAATTTTAAAACTTACGGAAATTGGGCCAAAAATGTAAACTTTTTACAAATAAAGGCTGGAAATGACAAATGCAATAATTTTGGACTGAAATTACTATTCAAATAAAGTTTGGGTGGAAAATGTCAAGAAAATTGGTTTAAGGACCAAAAATGTCAATTTTCATAAAAAGGGACTAAAAGTGCCATTTTTAAAGAAAAAGGGGCCAAAATGGTCAATCTAAATGTTTTTGGGCCAAATAAACAATTATGAATGTTTGGGTTAAAAATATCAAGCTTATAACACATGATTTGAAATATATATATATATATATATATATATATATATATATATATATATATATATATATATATATATATATATATATATATATATATAACTAAAGCTTCGTTATAATTCAAACGTTAAGATGTTTTTTTAAAAACATTGTGAATAAACATTTAGCATACAACAAATGCCAACAATACGAAATTAAACTCGATAAAACATAAGCGATTCAATGGTTGGGCCCAAATACCTTCTATTCGTGCTATTGGGCCTTTGTGGCCAAATATCATGATTATTGGGCCCAATATAATTACACATGTTTATTGGGCCTCAGGTGACCCAATTACATTCCTAATGGACCCTCAATGGCTTTTACATGCTATTGGGCCGTAGTGGCCCATTTGCATTGTTAGTAAGGTCCAAATCAATCATATGCGTGATCGGCTAACGTGTCCGTCGCATACTCGACAGCCTATAATAACATACGTGATTAGTGGGCCCCGTAGTCCTCTTCTCTTCGTCTGTTAGGCTTACCTTTTATTCAAGTAAACATAAATCAGGTTGTTAAACAAGGTTATTCAATTTCATTTGGATTTAGTGAGTAATAACGGGCGACACCAATAAGTGTCGGTCGTAGTCTGTAGTTATAATCAAAGTCTCCTGGAGGGAGAGCGAGAGTTTGTGTATAGATCTATACGGGGGTGACTCCCCCACACCTAAGCTGTTCGTTACAGTTAGACTCGGCCAGTCTAGGGTGACCAAATCTTAATTCAATACCGGCTTTCACTAGAATTCCAAGACAGACGAAACAATCATTATTATGCATGGTTATAACGACTCACATAGAGATCCAATACCATTTAAGTAATCATGGGAAATCATATTCATTCGTTGTGACGATACAATAATACAAAACGATCATACTATTTATATCGGAAACATCGGGTTTTCCGGGGGACCAACATTATTTACTTTTACTTTCGATAACTATAATACAAGAATTCATTATGAGAAACATACTACTTTTATACGTTTTGAAATCATTCATGCATATACTTATGGATCATCACACCTATTTCGTAAACAATTGTCTTTTCAGAAAATATCGGATTTTCTGGGTTTTACAAACTACACAAAACATTTTCATATCAAACCTGCTTATGAACTCACCAACATTATATGTGTTGACCATTTTCAAAATAACTTGTATTCTCAGGTAACAGATAAGCTGAAGAAAATTACCAAGTGTGTTAGGATGTTATGTTTTGTGACTCTCAAACAATTTATGCTATGAATATGTAATATTTAGACATGTACTTGATGTGAACAAGGTCAGTTGTAATGTATTAATGCATGGTGATGTTTATGTTATGTGTCATGTATAATCATTGTGATGATATTTCAATTTAAGTCACGCGAGCCCTCAGACGTTTCCGCCGTCTGGTTCGGGGGTGTGACAGGTTGGTATCAGAGCTCTGTTTATAGTGAACTGGCATATCTAACCACACATTGATATGAAACTATAAACCCAAAGAGGGACTAAATAACTCTGAACAAAACAAATAAAATATACTAATAAACACTCTTACTTGTGCGACTTAGAAAAATGAACATAATAACAATTCAAATAAAATGATTGGGAAAACCTGACATCTCGGTTAAGCCAGGACTGATCACAGTTGTATGAGGGATGAATGTAGCCTGATCAACTACATTTCTTCAGAATACAACTATCACATGCCCTGGGGCGATCGCGATGGTCAGTAAACCTAAGGCATACCCTCTTGTTAAACAAGAGGAGAACATCAACCCAATTTTTATAACAACTAAAAATATCTTAGGAATAATAATAGTTTATTCATATACCCTCTCGCAGACAGTATGGCCGGCTTCCATCATCCTGGAGATCCGTATTTCCCTAACCAGGGGAATAACGGATGGCTGGAAGAGGAACCTGAAGAAGACCCCGATGAGGAGTCTGAAGAGGAACCTGAAGCGGAAGTCGAGGGCGAACCTGCTGAGCCAGTGGTAGACTTGGAAGAAGAAGAAGCCGAAGAAGACCCCGAAGGGGAGTCCGAGGAAGAACCCGGTGATGACGACGATGGTGATTCGGACGCGGAGTCCGAAGTCATCAACCCACCTTACCCTATTAGGGTGCCCGCTCATCGGATGGGCCCAAATGACCCTACGCCTCCATGGGCATGGATATTTGGAGATGGAGCAGGCAGCAGGGGCAGCTACCCTCAAATGGGATGGCCAGGGAATTTTATGATCTGAGAGACGGAGGGCCAGCCGACCGGGCACTTCCTGTCATGGTGAGGCGGTTATGGAACACTAGCGACCTAGCCCAGGACACGGCCGAGCAATTGAACCAGATGCGAGCCGCAGTGGCAAGAGCGGAATGGGAAACTAAGGAAGTAATCCATAACTTTCATATACGTCAAACAATTTGGGAGGATCGACTACGAGCCACAGAACAACAAGTGGCGCGTCTTCAGGGCGCATCCACATCATCAGCCCCACCACCCGACACATCTCGGAGCACTCCGGATCAGTAAACCCCCCTACTAGTGCTATGTTCTCTTATGCTTACCATGTTATGTACTACCGACTCCATGTTTAAGTGATTACACTACTCATAGAGTCGTTATGTTGCCGAACTTTGTACCCTTATGTATACTCTTTCGAGCAAATTTTCATGTATCAAAGTACGGATATTATTAGTGGAAAATATTATGTGTTTATTCGTGATGTTGTTGTCTGCTATGTGTTTTATACTCTTATTGTTTGGTGTAAATATATGGAATCACTTAAATGCAAAATCGACTCACAAAATTCCCAACTTAATACAATACGTACTCAACATCTTTCTGTTCCGTAACATCAAGATGCCGCAAAGACCAAACCGCGGAAACAATCAACCACCGACACCACCGGAAATCAACTCAGTTGCATTTCAAGCAGCTGTATCTGCTGCAGTCACAGCAGCACTGGCGCAGATCCACAATGGGAACAATGGTGGAGGCAACGGGCAGGGGGCCGGAAGTTCAAACAACGGGATGAACCAAGGACCTACCAAGACATGCTCCTACAAAGATTTCACCAACGCTAAGCCACAAACCTTTAATGGCACAGGGGGAATGATAACCCTGAAGAGATAGATTGAAAAGGTGGAATCGGTGTTCGAGATATGCGGGTGCCCGGATAAAGTCAAGGTGAAGTTTGCAGCATGTACATTTGTTGATTAAGCTCTCACCTGGTGGAATGGACATGTGGAGGCTATGACTCTTCCGGTGGCTAATGCCATGCCATGGACGGAACTGAAGGAAATGCTAATGGCTGAATATTGCCCACGTGGCAAGATTCAGAAAATGGAGCAAGAGTTATGGAATATCACTGTCCGAAACTCCGACATCGATGCCTACATATCAAGGTTTAGTGAAATGTCTCTGTTGTGCCCTGGCATGATTACTTCAGAAGGGAAGAAAATCGAACGATTCATCTGGGGATTAACCTCCCCAATTCAAGGAAACGTGATTGCTGCGAATCCTGAAACATTTGACATTGTCAAGAGGTTGGCCAAGAAGCTATACGACCACAACAACAAGAAGGGCGAGAAGGTAGGGAAACTGAAGGAAATAAGGAGAGCGGCAACAAGAAAGGAAAGAATAACAAGAGGAAGGGACGACAAGGCTCAGAGTCGTCAAAGAAACAACAAACAGTGACAGTTCATGCTGCAACCACCCAAGTTCCCTCCACACCACATGCTCCAGCCTCATCCACCCCAAGTGCCCCTAAGCAGTATTCTGGGAATCTCCCAAAGTGCAACAAGTGCAATCTCCATCACAATGGCGAATGCAGGGAGATACATTGTACCAGTTGCAACTGAAAGTGTCACACGGCAAATACTGCAGGACCTATCCTCCCCAGAACCAGCAGCAGGGAAACAACAACAACAACAACCGCAACAACAACAACAACAAAACTAACAACAACGGCAACAACACTGGAGCTAGCCACACCTGTTATGGATGTGGAAGGACTGGGCATTTCCGTCGAAACTGTTGGATATAGTGTCTAAGTCCATAACTTTATTTGGTATGTACTTGACCCGACCCGGCATGGTCCATTTGGGTTGCATGGCATTGCAATACTTGGATAGACTAGATGAGAGAATAAGGCACTTATGATTATTAATATATTATAAGTTCTAATATATTGATAATAGTATTATTTAATTAGTATTGATCAAGTATTAATCTAGTATTAATTTGGTGATCAAAGTGAGACTAATTAAATATATAGGGTTGATTATGACAATCATCAATTCTTTTATGGTGGATTAATGATCCATGGTTTATGGGTTTGGTTATAACCATATAGAGCTCCATGGATAGTCCATGGGAGTTACAAACCCATGGGTCATGAGAAATCAAGAGTCATGACAATTAAGGGCATTCATGTGTAAACCCTAATTGTGACAACACTATAAAAGGAACCCTATGGCTAGCAAAATCGTGACCTAGTGTTACTAGTGAGGGCATAACCGATTTTGAGTGCTAGAAGTATTCTCTCAAGTTATTCCAAGTCTTGTGGTGTTGTGTGAAGCATTTGAGGCACAACATTTGGGGTGCTAGGCTCACAAAGTCTTGAAGGAATCCAAGCAACAACAAGGTATGTATTTCTACTAGTTTTATGTTCTATGTAATCCCCATGCCATGCTAGTTAGGAAATAACCTTGAAAAGAAATTTGCATGTATATAGAGAAAACATAGATTCAAGGTTATTAGGGTTGCATGTACACTTAGGAAGTGTTAGAATGCTCAAAAACCCATCAGTGGTGTCAGAGCCTAGGATTGTTTTCTGTATACTTGTTGCAAAACTGCTTAAAAATCGAAAATTCTGCACTCTGACGACTGGACTCGCCGAGTCCATGGGGAGGACTCGCCGAGTCCATGAACAAATTCATCCTACTCGACGAGTAGAATAATGCACTCGGCGAGTAGGAACGTGCTGGGCAGTTTTTTCGAGTTTTGTTGCTGGAAATGGATTAAGATCATTATCCCAATCTGTTTTGGACTTGTAAAATCTGTTTTTCAAAATGATAATGATTATGTTAACCCATTTTACATGACTTTTATCAATTTTCAAGTATTGTATATGTTTATATGATTTTCTTGAAATTGCTTGACATGAATTTGTGTTCATATGAGTTTAGAAGATCATAGGAATTATGTGTAACCTCCATGTGTGTTTAATTCATGATCTTAATGGCTATGATGGTGTCCATAACTTGTCCTCAAGTTATGGATAACCAAAAGTCACTTCTTTTAATTATGATTAAAGAACTAAAGAGGTTTCATAAAATGAAGAGTCTTCATTTTTATGAACCATTAAAACTCATAAGTTACAAATTGAAGAGATTTGGAATAGTTTCAAATCTTGCCCTCAAGTTTTGGAATTTGAAAAGTCTTACACTTTAATACTTTAATTCCAAATTAAACCTTAGATTTTTAGAAGGTTTAAAAATCAACACTTATACTATTATTATAATTTTATTATATAGATATGTATAAGAATATGTCATTCTTACCGTTAGTAGGCCTCATTCACGAAGCCGGTCTATAAGGGGGGTATAAGGTTGTTGCCTATAAAATGGTGACTTAATGAGTGTCCACTCTCACCCACCGCTTCCTTGATCGGTGGAGGGTCGTTAGCCGAACGGGTAGGATACGACTTTAAATACTCGTTAAAAGTATAATGAATTATAAAGTAACTATACATTATAAATTCCCAATCTTAGTTACTTTAGGAAAATGTGAAATTGGTGCTAGCCCATAAAATTACACTTTGTACCTTACCAAGTCGTTAGTGGAGCGTGTGTGGTTAACCGGCACACTAACATGGACTAGTAAGAGTGGCAAAGGGTAACTTGACCTTATTATAGATCGGTGGAGCGTGTGTGGTTAACCGGCACATCGATTAGGTAATATTGTTGAGGGTACCAAGTCAATTTGTATGGTTATTCACACCTTGTTTGTGATCCTCGGCATCCCAGTCACAAACTTGAGAGGGCACAATCGAGATTCAAACATGCCATTGAAAAGTTCAATGTATCTCAAAAGATCTAGGAGTTTCAAAACCAATAAAACCTAATAATAAAATATTTCGTTCTTATGGTGGAAATTGGTAAATCGTCATTTACCTACCTTCAAATATTTTATAGTATGGATTACGACATCCCTCTTCCAACTATAAATAGTTTGTTGGATCCTAGCCTTAATATTTCATTTGGGTGAATTATTAAGGATTCCTAATCTAATGAAACTTGTCTTTCTTTCCTTTCAGATGTCTTCCAACAATGCTTCTGGCTCAAACCCAACAGGCTCCTTTTCCCTTATGAACTTGTGTGGTAAGGTCATCTTTGATGGATCCAATTTCAATGAATGGATCAGAAACATCAGAATGATTACCCGCTATGAGGACAAAGAATATGTCCTCGATAGGGAGCTTAAGGTTGTGAGTGAAGCCACTGCTACTCCTGAAGAGTTTGCGGAGTTTGTTGCACATGAAAAGGATGCTACTAAAGTAGCATGCATCATGATGGCCACCATGACTCCTGAACTTCAAAAATCCTATGAAGATTTCTACCCCTATGAGATGCACCTGGATCTGATGGAAAGGTACCATCAGAGCACGCGTCAGGAGAGGTATGAAATCATCTCCTCCATGATAACCGCAAGGATGAAGGATGGTGAACCCATCACCGGTCACTTGCAGAAGATGCAAAGGTTCGTTGATCGGTTGCTGAAGCTAAATGTTGACTTTCCTGAGGAAATGGCGATTGACATCATTCTCCATTCCTTACCTCCAAGTTATGATCAGTTTCGTATGACTTATCATATGAACAAGGAGGAAGTCACACTTAGCAAACTTCAAGGACTCTTAAGGACAGCTGAAAATGGCCTTAAGGGTAAAGCGGTTGCTACTTCTACTCCTTCAAAAGCCCCTGTTCTGGCTATTGGGCAGGGAAAGGGTAAGAAGAGGAAACACCCTTCGAAGGGTACCAAGGGTAAGACTCTTGATGGTTCCTCTTCAAGTGGGACAAAGAAAGGTCCCATTACTCCTTCTTCAAACCCAAAGGAAGCACAATGCTTCTATTGCCAGGATAAGGGACACTTCAAGCGAAGCTGCCCTAAATATCTGCAAGATGTAAAGGATGGGAAGGTTAAACCCACCCATGCAGGTATTTACACAATATTGTCTAATAACTCATCCAATGCTAATTCTTGGGTGCTTGATACAGGTTGTGGTATTCACATTTGTACTGATTTGCAGGCACTAAGAAGAAGTGAGCAAGTGGAGCACGGGAAGATAAACTTAGTCATGGGCAACAGGAAAGCATCACCTGTTACCAAGATAGGAGTTTATTCTTTATTGCTTAATAATGGGTTAATGTTAGATTTGAATAAGTGTTGTTACTCGCCCGAAATGGCGAGAAATATTATTTCTTTTCATGGCTTGTACAAACAAGGTTTTTCATTTTCATTTGATAATAAAAATGGTGCTATTAATGTTTATTACAATGATGTATTTTACTTTAAAGAATTACCTTGTGATGGTGTATATGAAGCCGTGAATGTTGTAGACAATCTAGGAAATAATGGGTTGTATATTGATTCTTCAGATAGCTTGGATAAAGCATCCTTGTGGCATTGTCGTCTTGGACATGTTAACAAGAAGCGCATAGGCCAACTCCAAAAGGCTGGAGTCTTGGAATCATTTGACCTCAAGTCAGATGATAGTTGCGAGTCTTGTTTACTTGGAAAAATGACAAAGTCACCCTTCATAGGTACTTGTGATAGGGGTGAAGGTTTGTTGGACCTTGTACACACGGATGTGTGTGGGCCCTTCAGAGTTGCTACAAGGGATGCTAATCGCTATTATGTGACTTTTACTGATGATTACAGTAGATATGGATATATTTACTTGATCAAGCATAAGTCAGAAACCTTTCAAAAGTTCAAAGAGTTTAAGCAGGAAGTGGAGAATCAATTGGGCAGGAACATCAAGATGCTCCGATCCGATCGGGGAGGAGAGTATCTTAGCATTGAGTTCCTTGACTATCTTAAGGAATGTGGGATTGTCTCACAATTGACACCTCCCAGAACACCACAGTTGAATGGTGTAGCTGAGAGGCGTAATCGAACCTTGTTGGATATGGTTCGTTCCATGATGAGTCGAGCTTCGTTACCAATCTCTTTCTGGGGGTATGCCTTAGAGACTGCCGCCCATATCCTTAATCTAGTCCCTACTAAAAAGGTTGCCAAAACACCTCACGAGATGTGGACTGGGAAAGTTCCCAATTTGGACCACATCAAGATTTGGGGTTGTGAAGCTTTCGTGAGGCGTGAGACTCATGATAAGCTTGAACCTCGAAGTGAGAGGTGTATTTTCATCGGCTACCCACAAAGATCCTTTGGTTACCTCTTCTACAGACCCAGTGATAATGTGGTTTTTGTAGCAAGAAGATGAGTCTTTCGTGAGAGAGAATTCATAAGCCAAGGGGACAGTGGGAGGCAAATTGACCTTGAAGAGCTTCAAGAGTCAAGTGGTGAAGGAACCTCCAATGCTATCGACCAACCTGAGGAGGAAACTCCTGTTGATCCGATAGATGAGTCTGTACCTCCAAGACGTTCCACTAGGGTGAGGAACACACCTGATTTTTATTATGGTTATCACATCACCACTGAAGGTGATACATTTATTAGTGATAGTACACTAATAAATTTGGATGAACCTAATAACTACAGGGAAGCCATGGCAGGCCCTGAGTCTGCTAAATGGAAGGAGGCTATGGACAGGGAGATTCAGTCCATGTATGACAATCAAGTTTGGAACTTGGTTGACAATGTACCAGGTCGTAAGACAGTTGGGTGCAAATGGATCTTCAAGAAGAAGACCGACATGGATGGGAAGGTACACACTTATAAAGCGCGACTGGTTGCGAAGGGCTTTACTCAAACTCCGGGAGTTGACTATGATGAGACCTTCTCACCAGTAGCTAAGATTAAGTCTATTAGAGTATTGTTAGCCATAGCTGCATTTCATGATTATGAAATATGGCAAATGGATGTCAAAACCGCTTTCCTTAATGGAAAGTTGGCTGAGGATGTTTACATGGCTCAACCAGAGGGTTTTGTCGATACAAGATACCCTAATAGAGTGTGTAAGCTTGATAAATCCATTTATGGATTGAAACAAGCATCTCGCAGATGGAATCTTTGCTTTGATGAGAAAGTCAAAGAGTTTGGCTTTTATAGGAGTGAGGATGAGTCTTGTGTGTATGTCAGGGCTAGTGGGAGTATAGTTAGCTTCTTGGTGTTGTATGTGGATGACATACTTCTCATAGGAAACGACGTCCCAACCTTGCAGGAGGTTAAGTCCTGGCTTGGGAAGTGTTTCGCTATGAAGGACCTTAGGGAAGCTGCCTATATCCTAGGGATAAGGATATTGAGAGATAGGAGTAAGAGACTAATTGGACTTAGTCAAAGTACTTACTTGGATAAGGTGCTGAAGAGGTTCAGCATGCAAGAATCCAAGAAAGGGGAATTACCCGTCCAGAGTAATGCCAAGCTAAGTAAGACTCAGAGTCCGAGTACAGAGGCTGAGATAGCTGAGATGAGTCATATACCATATGCTTCCGCTGTGGGCTCGATCATGTAGGCTATGACTTGTACTCGCCCTGATGTGGCTTTTGCTTTGAGCATGGTCAGTAGATATCAAGGAAACCCTCGCAAAGCACACTGGACAGCGGTAAAGAACATTCTCAAGTATCGGCGGAGGACTAAAGATTGGGTCCTTACCCTCGGAGGCAGTGATGACTTGAGAGTGGAAGGATATAGCGATGCTAGCTTCCAGACTGATAGGGATAATTTCCGCTCTCAGTCAGGCTGGGTCTTTATCCTAAATGGAGGGGCAATTACTTGGAAAAGTTCCAAGCAGGAGACAGTAGCTGATTCTACTTGTGAATCAGAGTACATAGCAGCAAGTGAAGCAGCTAAGGAGGCGATATGGCTAAAGAACTTCATCGGAGACCTTGGAGTTGTACCAGCTATAAAGGAGCCAATGGAAATTTTCTGTGACAGCGAAAGTGCGGTTGCTTTGGCTAAGGAACCGAGAGATCACGGGAGATCTAGGCACATTGACATAAAATACCATTTCATCAGACATCGAATAGAAGAAGGACTCCTCGTGGCTAAGAGGGTATCATCAGATGAGAACCCGACAGATCCCCTCACGAAGGGACTGAGCAGGGTTAAGCATTTACAGCATGCGAGGCGCATTGGGCTGAAGGATGATATTAGTTTCAATAATTAGATTCCTGAAACTTGTAAAATGTAATTGACATTTGATGATAAATAAAAGTTGTTATTTATGTATGAGTAAGGTGTTACTATCTTGTGTTGATTGTTTACTATGTTTCAATTTTGCATGTTTTTACTTCCAGAATAATTATGTTATTATTCAAACCATCCACAGTCAGTCAAACTTTGGAAGTAAGTATTGATTTAAGACTGTCATGACTTTTAGTGATCCCCTATCATAATTAATTTTTTTTATTGACATGTGTATGTCCTGAAAATTCATATGGTAAATATATATGAATATGTCATTCAATATTCATATATGAATATTAATGATATTTTAAAAATATGATAAATGTTTTTAATTCATATATGAATATTAATGATATTTTAAAAATATGATAAATGTTTTTATTTACATGTGACTATAATTAATTTAAAAAATTGGTATACCATTCATGTGAAAAACGATTAAACTATAACAAAAATCTAATAAACAAATGTATTCACATTTGAATAACGAATGAATCTATATGATTTGTCTAAAAGTGCTTTGGACAATGCAATGGTTGCTACAACATTCATGAGTACTCATAAGGGCTGAGTATTGGATCCAACCCATGCTCACTTGCATCACTTCATGGAATTTATCTCGAGTGATCGTGAGACGGTAATATCATATAAATCTTCAAACCTAGAGATATGAGTTGTTGACTATGAGTTGGTTATTCATTGATTGCACGAAAACGCATTGGTAACTCGATGTCATAAAACGTGCCTTTGTGAATAATTCAACAAGTAGTTAGTACAAGCATATCAGTCGAAGTTTATCTGTTCCTTCTAGAAATAGAAGCGATATCTGGGCCCCTCGATGATTTGGTTTTGACCTATGTACCGGGCCCGGTCAGAACCTAATTGATGTGTTCAATTTAGTTCTATGTCGAAACAAATCAGAGATCGAGAAACAAATGCTGGACAATAAGTAAGACCATGTTCCATGTGTTTGTCCGGCTGATATCATGAGAACAGAGGATTATATGATCACTTATCTTAAATGGCGTATCATCATCATCTCAGTTCCGAGAGACTTTGAAAGAGCTACGATTGCTAGTCGGATTTTGAAGTCATATTTGCAAATATAGTTATTAGACTTATCCAAGTGGGAGACTGTTGGATATAGTGTCTAAGTCCATAACTTTATTTGGTATGTACTTGACCCGACCCGACATGGTCCATTTGGGTTGCATGGCATTGCAATACTTGGATAGACTAGATGAGAGAATAAGGCACTTATGATTATTAATATATTATAAGTTCTAATATATTGATAATAGTATTATTTAATTAGTATTGATCAAGTATTAATCTAGTATTAATTTGGTGATCAAAGTGAGACTAATTAAATATATAGGGTTGATTATGACAATCATCAATTCTTTTATGGTGGATTAATGATCCATGGTTTATGGGTTTGGTTATAACCATATAGAGCTCCATGGATAGTCCATGGGAGTTACAAACCCATGGGTCATGAGAAATCAAGAGTCATGACAATTAAGGGCATTCATGTGTAAACCCTAATTGTGACAACACTATAAAAGGAACCCTATGGCTAGCAAAATCGTGACCTAGTGTTACTAGTGAGGGCATAACCGATTTTGAGTGCTAGAAGTACTCTCTCAAGTTATTCCAAGTCTTGTGGTGTTGTGTGAAGCATTTGAGTTACAACATTTGGGGTGCTAGGCTCACAAAGTCTTGAAGGAATCCAAGCAACAACAAGGTATGTATTTCTACTAGTTTTATGTTCTATGTAATCCCCATGCCATGCTAGTTAGGAAATAACCTTGAAAAGAAATTTGCATGTATATAGAGAAAACATAGATTCAAGGTTATTAGGGTTGCATGTACACTTAGGAAGTGTTAGAATGCTCAAAAACCCATCAGAAACTGCCCCAATATCAACAACCAAGGGAATGGAGGAGCAGGGAGAGTGCTGACCATGGGTCAAGGAGAACCAGTTCAGGATCCCACTGTTGTCACTGGTACGTTTCTCCTTAACCACACATATGCATGCATCTTGTTTGATACCGGGGCAGAGCGAAGTTTTGTGAGTAATAAATTCAAACATTTGCTAAAACAACAACCCCAGAAGCTTAATGAAACCTTTACGGTGGAAATGGCTAATGGGAAAACAGAATCAACTGGGGAAATCTACGTAGGGTGTACCCTAACCTTAAATCACCACGCCTTTCAAATAAACTTGATGCCTGTAACAATTAGGAGTTTTGATGTGATTATCGGCATGGACTGGTTGAGCCCCCATCATGCCGAAATTATGTGTCGCGAGAAGGTCGTTCGCCTTCATATCCCTAACCACGAAACCCTAATTATATACGGAGACAAACTCAGTACAAAACTTCGTCTTATCTCGTGTATTAAGGCATAAAAGTGTCTACAAAAGAAGGACTTTGCATTCCTGGCTCACATCGTGGATAAATCAAAGGAAGAGATCAATATCCGAGACATCCCAATGGTTTGCGATTTCCCTGACGTCTTTCCTGAGGATCTTCCGGGGATACCTCCAGAGAGACAAGTCGAATTCCGAATCGACCTTGTGCCAGGAGCTACACCCATTGCCAAATCACCTTATAGGTTGGCTCCTGCGGAGATGCAAGAACTGTCAAGCCAACTCAGCGAACTCTTGAGCAAAGGATTCATTCGACCTAGCTTCTCACCCTGGGGAGCTCTGGTCCTTTTCGTTAAGAAGAAGGACGGATCCTTTAGGATGTGTATCGATTATAGAGAACTGAATAAGCTCACTATCAAGAATCGCTACCCACTTCCACGAATCGACGATCTATTCGACCAGCTTCAAGGAGCAAAATTCTTCTCTAAGATAGACCTGCGATCCGGCTACCACCAACTCAAGGTCCGGGAAGAGGATATCCCCAAGACCGCTTTCCGAACTCGCTATGGACATTATGAATTAGTTGTAATGCCCTTCGGTCAAACGAATGCCCCTGCCGCATTCATGGACCTGATGAATCGAGTCTGCCGACCATTCCTCGACAACTTTGTCATCGTTTTCATCGACGATATCCTGGTCTATTCTCGAAGCGAAGAGGAGCATAGTCGACATCTCCGGCAAATCTTGGAAACCCTAAAAACCGAAAAGTTATACGCAAAACTCTCTAAGTGTGAGTTCTGGCTCCGTAGCGTAAACTTTTTAGGTCATGTTGTCAGTCAAGAATGGATACATGTGGACCCTTCTAAGATCAAAGCCATTGAAGGATGGGCAGTCCCAACGACACCCACATAAATTCGTTAATTTTTGGTTCTCGCAGGCTATTACATAAGATTCATTCAAAACTTCTCCAAAACAGCCAAGCCACTTACCATGCTTACACAAAAGGGCGTACCATTTGAATGGACAGAAAAGCAGGAGGTTGCTTTCCGAACTCTGAAACAAGCTCTCTGTAATGCACCAGTACTATCATTACCAGAGGGAACTGAGGACTTCGTAGTTTACTGCGATGCTTCGAATCAAGGTTTAGGATGTGTACTCATGCAGCGTGGGAAGGTGATAGCTTATGCATCTCGACAACTAAAGACACATGAGGTGAATTATACCACCCATGATCTCGAATTGGGAGTTGTGGTCTTTGCCTTGAAGATCTGGAGGCACTACCTTTATGGTACAAAGTACACCATTTTCACCGACCATAAGAACCTCCAACACATTTTAAATCAAAAGGAGTTAAACATGAGGCAGCGAAGATGGGTTGAGCTGCTAAACGATTATGAGTGTGAAATCAAGTACCACCCCGGCAAGGCTAACGTGGTAGCTGATGCCTTGAGTCGGAAAGAATACTCAAATCATCGTGTGAAGACTCTTTCAATAACCATTCAATCCCATCTGTCCTCGCAAATCAAAGCAGCTCAGTTCGATGCCATGAAGACAGAAAACAGAACAAGCGAAGCGTTACGTGGAATGGAAAAGAACTTCGAAGTCAAGGAGGATGGAACATATTATTTCATGAACCGAATTTGGGTTCCTAAACTTGGGGGATTCAGAGAGGTAGTCATGAATGAGGCTCATAAGACACGATACTCCATCCATCAGGGTTCAGATAAGATGTACCTAGATATCAAGCAATATTATTGGTGACCTAACTGATGGGTTTTGGGTAAAACAAATAAACTAGAAAAACAATTCCTGAGTTCACATGCAACCTACTTTGGATCTATGTTTTAACTATTGAACATATAACTTTGAATTGCAAACAAGAACCCTAGAGGAGAGAGGCTAATTTCGAAATTAACAAACTAGGGTTTAAGAGTTACATACCTTTCAATTGTTATAGCAAACAATTGATAATCCTCTTGATCTTGATCTTGATCTTCTTGGAAGCTTAGCACCACAAATGTAATGCCTCTAATGGAATCACACCTAAGAACTAGCAAGAAGGAAACTAGAAGGAGAGAGGGTAGAGAGAGTATGCAATTTTCGGCCCTAGGGTTTCCAGAAGGAAGGAGTGGCCAAATTAGGGAGCTGGAAGGCTCCTTATATAGCTGAGGGATCTAGGGTTTAGGGAAAACCCTAATACTCCTTTGCTTGGGGCCTAAGTTAATCCAAGGCCTTATCCAAGCCCCCTTGGACGAAATCCTTAGGGTTTCCCATATATATTCCGTCCACCTCCTTCCAAGGAGGTTCTGGAGCCTTCCACTCAACTATCTGATAATTGCAAACTAGTCCCTACACTTTATAATTAATACTTTTAACCCCAAAATTAATTCTGATTAATTTCTGGCTAACTATTAATTAAACATAATGATTTCTAATTAATATATTAATCTTTTAACATATTAATAAATAATTTATATTAATTTATTAATCTTATAAATTAATATCTCTCCTTTCATAATTTCCTTGTCCAGTTGCTAGGTTTGAGGGCAACCCAAAAGGACTGTGTTGCTATCAATTCAAGTACATACCAATTATAGTTATGGGCTTAGACATCTAATCCAACAGTCTCCCACTTGGATAAGTCTGTAACTATAATTGCTAGTATGCCTTCTAAATTTGACCAGCAAATTGTAGCTTCCAAAAGCTGCTGCCGAACTCTGACCCAGTCAGTTACGTGTCCTAAGATAAGTGATCATATAATCCTTCGTTCTGCAAGATATCTCCAGACATAAGACATGGAACGTAGTCAATCTCTTTGTCCAGAATCTATGTTTCCCGATTTCTGATTTGAGATGATGTAGGACTTCTAATTGAACACATCAATTTAGTCCTGGCTGGGCCCAGCACATAAGTCAACACCAAATCATCGAAGGGCCCACAGATATCGCTTTTCCGGTTAGGGCAAAAGGAACGAATAAACGTTGACTCATATGCTTGTATCTTTTACTCATCAAATTATACATGACAATACGTTTTATAACACCGAGTTACTGATGCGTTTTCGTATCACCAATGCATGACCGACTCGTAAATTACAACTCATATATCTTCGTTTCAAGATTATAAGATATTATCGTCTCAGTATTACTCGTGATGAATTCCATGAAGTGATACTCTGAGCGAGGGTTAATCCAATACTCAAATCTCAATTTCTGAGTACTCATGAACATTGCAGCAATTCTATTGCCATGTCTATCCTCAAACAATCTGCAATCCAATTCACGACAGTCTTAATTCACTACTTACTTCCAAAAGTACGAGCGACTGTGGAGGTTCGAATAACCCAGTTATCCTAGAAGTCAAAACATGAAAACTGAAGCACAATAATAATCGAATCCAATATGGCCCCAAACTTTTGAGTATAAATAAAACTCCTTTTATTTAGTCACCACATTAATTATACATTATTCATTGTATAATGTTTCGAGTAATCAACTTATTACTTGAATTATAACAAAAATTGTCCCATGCTCCAAGCATGCACACTTTGTTTCCTATGGTCCTTACTTTGTGAAATAGATCAATTGAAAAAACTTTTCCAATGATGCTCATTTCACAATTCCCAATCCTTATTATTAGTGTTAGACGCGAAGTCTCACATTCAAAGTACATTCCTTTGAACATCCTTCTTGCATAAAAGTTTCTAATCTAGACATGGACTCTCAACTTCCAACTCCCAATATGGAAAAATTTCCATATTTTCCATATGACAACTCATTCTTAATAGAATCTTATCTATTCATAATAATGTTGATATGGTCCATCCAATACCATACTTCCAACGACTCACAAGCGACCAATCCTCAGTGAACTTTGGATTGTTCTTTGATACTTGTTTAATTATTTTAGTCAAAACCGATTATAGTCCTTTTTCCCTCTTAATGTGCTAGACATTTGGAAAATTTAAGAATGGTCAAATATTATAGCATTTGCAATCGATCCTATACCCGAAGCGTATGGGACACGATGCATAATGTTCTTACATAAAGATATGATCCTTTATCAATCTTCTGCCATAATATTTTATGTGTCACGTTTGCAATCGATCCTATACCCGAAGCGTATGGGACACGATGCATAATGTTCTTACATAAAGATATGATCATTTATCAATCTTCTGCCATAATATTTTATGTGTCACATTCTCACAATTCGAACTATGAAGAGGGATGCCGTAATCATAATCGAAATTTAAGAACACACTATGTATCCTTTGACTAAATATTATTAAAATTTCTCAATCTAAGCTTTAGATTTTGAAACGAAGTATAATATTCTCTCCCTTAATTATAGAAAAAATAACTTTTCAACTCATGCAACTTTGTAAATTGAAACTTTTGTTTTTCTATAATTAATATTGCCAACTTGCAATACTTAAAATAATAATAATCATGCTCCCACTAACATGATGATTATATCTATCCTAGCATAACATTTATGCTCCCACTAGCTTTGACACGTATTCAGAAATTAGCTGGACTTCTAGAAACCAATTACTTATTGACTTTCTTTTCCAAAGTTCAAATTTCTGAAACCGAGACGCTTTGATAAGCCTTTATTTAAGCTTCTCGAACTCATACACCTTTCCTTAGATAACCCATATGTGTGTTTAAACATTTCTAGAATAAGTCTAAAATGTTCAGACCCATTTGCCATTTCCCACAATTCGAACTATGAAGAGGGATGCCGTAATCATAATCGAATTTGAGAAATACAAATTACATAATGCTATCTTCAAAATCACTCTTAGTGAAAGCGTTTCCTCACAATCATTTTCATGAAGGAGAGAAACCTTATAACACTCAGATTTTGTGGTGTATGTGTTCCTATCCATGTGAATTTGTCATAACCATAATCATAAGACAACAATTATGACAAATCCAAACTCTTATGGATCGAACTTGTCCATTTCTTGCCATCAAGGGTCCCACCTTTGTTTCCAAGTTATTTAGCAACTCACCCCTACCTTTCAATGTACTTTCCATTGATCAAGGTGCGTTGCCCCTATGCAACCCATTGAGATCTCATAGAACTCACATGCATAGTTGACCAACCTGGAATGGCACAGAAACAATAATATGTGAACACGATAGGTTAGAAACCTCAAGTCGTGTGCTAGTGATTAAATATCAGTTTATTCTTGATTTGTTCTTGAAACTTTTCAAGACAATTGAGACTCCCACTGACCTCTTGACATATATGATTCTCTTGTCAGGAACCTTTCCTAGACAAAACAAATATTCAAGAGTTAGTGTAGTTCTTATCAAGACAAAACACTTCACATAATTGGTCCTAGTTGGTCTTTGTCTTATCCACGACAGCACAACTTACCAATTTCAAATGTGCAAGAATAAGAAAGCCTTTTCCAAACTCCACATTTGATGAGTGTTATAAACCTACTTAAGACCTGTCACTCAATTCACAATCTTGGAATATAACTCTAAGACTCGATATTGGAACGAAGTATGATTGACTTCTTGATTTTAACCATTTCTACAATTCTCGATTCCTCTTCTTGGACATACAAATGTACTAAGACTCGCTTGGAGTATCAATTGAGATATGGTTTTTAATCATTAAGACTTATCATAAAACACAATAAAAGGTACTCTCCCTTCTTCTTAGAATAGAGAAACTTTTATCTTTCTGCCTTCTTGATTCTTCTTATTCGTTCTGCTATTGATTGAAACTCTTTTAATCAACTCAGAATTATACTTAATCTTATAAGTATAACCATATTCACTAAACTTTTAGTAAATCATGACGAATATCTTTATCACTCTTGTGGTGGACTTGATCAATGCACAACCTAGTGTACTCGATCTCCTAGTCCTTATCTTGACACTTTGTCAAAGAATTAGTCTAATTTCCAAATATGAAGTTTCTCATTCATCACGCAACCAAGTTGCATGACTCCAAGTTTCTGTCCAACTGAAACTTGGGCGATGAAAATCTTCCTTTATTTGGCAAATTCTTGACATTTCCACAAATAACATAATTAAGAATCAAATCCATTATTGATAACAATACACAAACATCAATTTTTCATAACGATTTCATTGCAAGGATATATAAAATCATTCAAACCAAAAATTTTATTTTATTCATAAAAGCAGCAGAAAACATGTCCTTACAATGCAAAATCAACTGAAAAACTATGTAATCAAATATTCCTAACAAATCTATCATAACTTTCTAAGCTCAAAATCTGATCTTCGAATCCATGCGATCGTGATCCATTTCTTCGTGATCAGACTCATCTTGCTTTTCCATCAAGCTTCCTCTTTTTTCCTCTGATTCTGCAAAACATTCAAATGTAATCTTATCACATTATGTATTAAGAATCAATGAATAGGAACTTAATGGAGTTAGATAGTGGATTTTACCTGAAGCAGAGCCATACTTCTTGACTCTCCCATCTCTTAGATCTCTCAGGTAGACTGGGCAGCTTCGTCTCCAATGCCCCTTCTCTTGGCAATAAAAGCAAATTGACTCTTTTGGAACAATACACGGAACTACTTCAGACTTTGCCTTTCTCTTATGATCAAACTTTTCGACCATGGCATGCTTTTCATTGCCATTGCCTATATCTATAGAGGTTTGGAAGGCAGATCCACCAATCAACTTTGCTTTTCTAGTGCACCAAATCATCGCTGATTCAGCAGCAATAATTAAATAGGTGAGATCGATGAGGGTCACGTCGTGGTCTAACATATAGTGCTCTCTTACGAACTCACTATATGAGTCAGGAAGCGACTGAAGAACCCAGTCAACAGCCAACTCCTCACAGACAACGACTCCCAACATTCTTAACCTATCAATGTGTGACTTCATCTCCAAGACGTGTGCACACACTAACTTTCCTTCTTCATGTTTACTTGCCAAAAGGGCTTGAGTGAGTTTGAACTTTTCAAGCCTTTGAACTTGTGGGTTAGGGAGAACAATAGGAGGAGGTGGAGGAAGTGAAATCAAGCTAGTCCACATGGCAGGGATTGATCTTTCACCTTCATTGTGGAACAGACTTTCACTTTGAGCAGGAATACATTTTCCTTTGGATTCGGGAAGACCATGGTTAGATTCAGACATCTACAAAACGGTAGAAATCAAGTTAGTCGATTGAACCCTTAATAAAACACCCAAAAGAGATATTAAGGCTAGGATCCAACACAACATTCCACAAATTGGAAGAGGGATGCCGTAATCCAATTTGTAGAATATTTGAAGGTAGGTAAATGACGATTTACCAATTTCCACCATGAAAAACGAAAAAGAAGGTTAAGTTTTAAATGTATTGGAAACTCCTATATCTTTTGAGATTCATTGAACTTTTCAATGACGTGTTTAAATCTCGGATTATGCTCTTCTATTTGTGACTGGGATGCCGAGGATCACAAACAAGATGTGAATAACCATGCAAATGTGCTTGGTAACCCCATTGTCTTTATCATTAACTATTGATGTGCTGGTAAACCACACACGCTCCATCAAAATGACAATTATGAGATACCCATTACTACTCTTTATTAGTGCCTTTTAGTGTGCTGGTTAACCACACACGCTCCACTAACGACCAATAAAGCATAATGTGCAATTTCATGGGTTAGCATACTTTTCACATTTTTCCTAAAGTAACTAGAGTTGGGATTTTGTAAAATAATGTTCTAGTACTTTCTTTAATAACATTATACTTTTAATTTGATGTAGTTGTCCTATCAAACCCGTTCTGCTAACGAGCCTCCACTAATCAAGGAAGCGGTGGGTGAGAGTGGACACCCATTCAACAACCATTTTATAGGCAGTTTCCTTATACCCCCCTTATAGACTAGCTTCGTGAACGAGGCATACTAGCGATTTGACTGGCCATATTCTTATACATATATAATATTTAACTTTTAATTATAAAATATATATAAGGTGTGTTTTAAACTTTTTAAAACTTTAGGGTTTATATATAAATTTCGAAAATTAAGACATTAATTTTAAATTTAAAATAAACCAAATAACTAGATTTAATATTTATCTATTAATTAACTTTTAACTAATTTATTAAATATTGTAAGGATTATCTAATTAAATTAAACAATTAATTTAATCATAATCCATATCCCTTCTAGATTTCGAAAATATGGGGATAGGATAATTTCCTTATTTTTCTCAATTATCCAATAAGGCAACTATTATCCAAAACAAAGAAACCCTAAAAGGGATAAGCAAATTTCGAAATCATAAGGGAGGAGGTTAGGGTTTTCAAAACCCTAACCCTAATTTCGATTAGGGTTCTTGGAGGCTAGGGTTTTCGAAAACCCTTTGAACCAAAACCCTAAAATCGAAAATTTGGCCTTTAGGGTTTAATGGCTATAAACCCTAATTTGCAATTCAACTATTATAGCAATTCAATTTAAAGCAAACAATGGCTCTGATACCACTGATGGGTTTTGGGTAAAACAAATAAACTAGAAAAACAATTCCTGAGTTCACATGCAACCTACTTTGGATCTATGTTTTAACTATTGAACATATAACTTTGAATTGCAAACAAGAACCCTAGAGGAGAGAGGCTAATTTCGAAATTAACAAACTAGGGTTTAAGAGTTACATACCTTTCAATTGTTATAGCAAACAATTGATAATCCTCTTGATCTTGATCTTGATCTTCTTGGAAGCTTAGCACCACAAATGTAATGCCTCTAATGGAATCACACCCAAGAACTAGCAATAAGGAAACTAGAAGGAGAGAGGGTAGAGAGAGTATGCAATTTTCGGCCCTAGGGTTTCCAGAAGGAATGAGTGGCCAAATTAGGGAGCTGGAAGGCTCCTTATATAGCTGAGGGATCTAGGGTTTAGGGAAAACCCTAATACTCCTTTGCTTGGGGCCTAAGTTAATCCAAGGCCTTATCCAAGCCCCCTTGGACGAAATCCTTAGGGTTTCCCCTTTATATTTCGTCCACCTCCTTCCAAGGAGGTACTGGAGCCTTCCACTCAACTATCTGGTAATTTCAAACTAGTCCCTGCACTTTATAATTAATACTTTTAACCCCAAAATTAATTCTGGTTAATTTCTGGCTAACTATTAATTAAACATAATGATTTCTAATTAATATATTAATCTTTTAACATATTAATAAATCATTTATATTAATTTATTAATCTTATAAATTAATATCTCTCCTTTCATAATTTCCTTGTCCAGTTGCTAGGTTTGAGGGCAACCCAAAAGGACTGTGCTGCTATCAATTCAAGTACATACCAATTATAGTTATGGGCTTAGACATCTAATCCAACACTAACATGAAGGCAGAGATTGCCACTTACGTTAGTAAGTGCCTCACTTGCGCTAAAGTGAAGGTAGAGTACCAAAAGCCCTCGGGACTATTACAACAACCGATAATACCCGAGTGGAAATGGGAAAGGATTACCATGGACTTTGTGACCAAATTACCCAAGACAACTGATGGAATGGATACCATATGGGTAATAGTTGATAGGTTGACAAAATCTGCCCATTTCCTGCCAATAAAGGAGACATACAAGATGGAGCGACTAACAAGAATCTACATCAAGGAAATTGTGAGACTCCATGGAGTGCCAATATCTATCATCTCAGATCGGGATAGTAGGTTCACTTCACGCTTTTGGCAATCACTTCAAAAGGCTATGGGAACACAACTCGACATGAGCACTGCTTACCACCCACAAACGGATGGGCAAAGTGAGCGAACCATTCAAACGCTTGAGGATATGATTCAAGCATGTGTGATAGACTTTCGAAGGTCGTGGGATACCCACTTGCCTTTAATTGAGTTTTCGTACAACAACAATTATCACACAAGCATCAAAGTTGCTCCTTTCGAAGCATTATATGGTCGTAAATGTAGATCACCATTGTGTTGGGCTGAGGTAGGTGACACTCAGCTAGCAAGAGGACAGACACCAAACAATGCGTTAACAGGACCAGAAATCATACGCGAAACGACAGAGAATATAGTTCAAATCAGAGCTCGACTTCAAGCATCACGAGACCGATAGAAGAGCTACGCTGATAAACGGCGAAAGCCCTTGGAATTTCAAGTCGGGGATCGGGTGTTGTTAAAAGTCTCTCCCTGGAAAGGGGTGATTCGTTTCGGGAAACGGGGAAAACTAAACCCACGGTACATTGGACCATTCGAGATTCTTGCCCGAATCGGTTCAGTGGCTTATAGACTGCAGCTACCTGCCGAGATCAGCAGTGTACACCCCGTGTTCCATGTTTCCAATTTGAAGAAGTGCTTATCGGACGAAACTCTCGTCATCCCATTGGAAGAAATCGAAATCAACTAGAATCTCCTGTTCATCGAGGAACCAGTTGAAATCATGGATAGGGAAGTGAAGCATACTAAGTAAAGTCGCATTCCGATTGTGAAAGTTCAGTGGAACGCAAAACGTGGACCAAAATTCACATGGGAATGCGAAGACCAGATGAAGCAAAAGTACCCTCACCTATTCTCGCATTCTTAAATCTAGCTTCAAAAAGAATTTCGGGACGAAATTCCCTCTAACGGGGGGATGATGTCACAACAAGGAATTCTAAGGTTTTTTTAAACATTAACAAGAGTAACATTTGTGGCTAAAACTTGAAAGTATGCATGATGTATATTCAATGACAAAAAACTTTCATCAAACACTCTATACAGACACTTCAAATGGTCAACAAAAGATTGGAAACCCTAAAAATCCCGGTTTAAGTCCATTATGGCCTAGGATTTCCTTATTGGGCCTAATGGACCAATAAGCTTCCAATTTGACTATTTTGGGCTTAGGACCCTTAAATGGGCCCTAATTGGACCCACTTCCATGAAACTTAACATTTTGGGCCATAATGGATCCAAAATGAATTGGTTTACCTTAATGGGCCTTATTGGGCCATAACAAACCTAATAAACTTCAATGGGTCGTGAAACCTATTCTTTCATTCTAATTGGGCCGTAAACCCTCCTAAGGGCCCAATGGACCGAAAACCATCAAAATGGGCCTCCTATTATTAGAACCAAGCATTAAAGGCCCATTCCATCTCTCTTCTTTCTCCCTCTCGGCCCAACATATATAAAAAAAAGATAATAATGGAGATAATAATGCCTTGACACCTCATTTTGTTTAAGGGATAATTAGGAGATTACACACCATGTATCCATATAATCTCACATTCCCATGCATCCATCACTTCACTTCTTTCTCTCCTCTCTCCTCTCTTATTCACGGCCGAGGATCACAAACAAGATGTGAATAACCATGCAAATGTGCTTGGTAACCCCATTGTCTTTATCATTAACTATTGATGTGCTGGTAAACCACACACGCTCCATCAAAATGACAATTATGAGATACCCATTACTACTCTTTATTAGTGCCTTTTAGTGTGATGGTTAACCACACACGCTCCACTAACGACCAATAAAGCATAATGTGCAATTTCATGGGTTAGCATACTTTTCACATTTTTCCTAAAGTAACTAGAGTTGGGATTTTGTAAAATAATGTTCTAGTACTTTCTTTAATAACATTATACTTTTAATTTGATGTAGTTGTCCTATCAAACCCGTTCTGCTAACGAGCCTCCACTAATCAAGGAAGCGGTGGGTGAGAGTGGACACCCATTCAACAACCATTTTATAGGCAGTTTCCTTATACCCCCCTTATAGACTAGCTTCGTGAATGAGGCATGCTAGCGATTTGACTGGCCATATTCTTATACATATATAATATTTACCTTTTAATTATAAAATATATATAAGGTGTGTTTTGAACTTTTTAAAACTTTAGGGTTTATATATAAATTTCGAAAATTAAGACATTAATTTTAAATTTAAAATAAACCAAATAACTAGATTTAATATTTATCTATTAATTAACTTTTAACTAATTTATTAAATATTGTAAGGATTATCTAATTAAATTAAACAATTAATTTAATCATAATCCATATCCCTTCTAGATTTCGAAAATATGGGGATAGGATAATTTCCTTATTTTTCTCAATTATCCAATAAGGCAACTATTATCCAAAACAAAGAAACCCTAAAAGGGATAAGCAAATTTCGAAATCATAAGGGAGGAGGTTAGGGTTTTCAAAACCCTAACCCTAATTTCGATTAGGGTTCTTGGAGGCTAGGGTTTTCGAAAACCCTTTGAACCAAAACCCTAAAATCGAAAATTTGGCCTTTAGGGTTTAATGGCTATAAACCCTAATTTGCAATTCAACTATTATAGCAATTCAATTTAAAGCAAACAATGGCTCTGATACCACTGATGGGTTTTGGGTAAAACAAATAAACTAGAAAAACAATTCCTGAGTTCACATGCAACCTACTTTGGATCTATGTTTTAACTATTGAACATATAACTTTGAATTGCAAACAAGAACCCTAGAGGAGAGAGGCTAATTTCGAAATTAACAAACTAGGGTTTAAGAGTTACATACCTTTCAATTGTTATAGCAAACAATTGATAATCCTCTTGATCTTGATCTTGATCTTCTTGGAAGCTTAGCACCACAAATGTAATGCCTCTAATGGAATCACACCCAAGAACTAGCAATAAGGAAACTAGAAGGAGAGAGGGTAGAGAGAGTATGCAATTTTCGGCCCTAGGGTTTCCAGAAGGAATGAGTGGCCAAATTAGGGAGCTGGAAGGCTCCTTATATAGCTGAGGGATCTAGGGTTTAGGGAAAACCCTAATACTCCTTTGCTTGGGGCCTAAGTTAATCCAAGGCCTTATCCAAGCCCCCTTGGACGAAATCCTTAGGGTTTCCCCTTTATATTTCGTCCACCTCCTTCCAAGGAGGTACTGGAGCCTTCCACTCAACTATCTGATAAGTGCAAACTAGTCCCTGCACTTTATAATTAATACTTTTAACCCCAAAATTAATTCTGGTTAATTTCTGGCTAACTATTAATTAAACATAATGATTTCTAATTAATATATTAATCTTTTAACATATTAATAAATCATTTATATTAATTTATTAATCTTATAAATTAATATCTCTCCTTTCATAATTTTCTTGTCCAGTTGCTAGGTTTGAGGGCAACCCAAAAGGACTGTGCTGCTATCAATTCAAGTACATACCAATTATAGTTATGGGCTTAGACATCTAATCCAACACTAACATGAAGGCAGAGATTGCCACTTACGTTAGTAAGTGCCTCACTTGCGCTAAAGTGAAGGTAGAGTACCAAAAGCCCTCGGGACTATTACAACAACCGATAATACCCGAGTGGAAATGGGAAAGGATTACCATGGACTTTGTGACCAAATTACCCAAGACAACTGATGGAATGGATACCATATGGGTAATAGTTGATAGGTTGACAAAATCCGCCCATTTCCTGCCAATAAAGGAGACATACAAGATGGAGCGACTAACAAGAATCTACATCAAGGAAATTGTGAGACTCCATGGAGTGCCAATATCTATCATCTCAGATCGGGATAGTAGGTTCACTTCACGCTTTTGGCAATCACTTCAAAAGGCTATGGGAACACAACTCGACATGAGCACTGCTTACCACCCACAAACGGATGGGCAAAGTGAGCGAACCATTCAAACGCTTGAGGATATGATTCAAGCATGTGTGATAGACTTTCGAAGGTCGTGGGATACCCACTTGCCCTTAATTGAGTTTTCGTACAACAACAATTATCACACAAGCATCAAAGTTGCTCCTTTCGAAGCATTATATGGTCGTAAATGTAGATCACCATTGTGTTGGGCTGAGGTAGGTGACACTCAGCTAGCAAGAGGACAGACACCAAACAATGCGTTAACAGGACCAGAAATCATACGCGAAACGACAGAGAATATAGTTCAAATCAGAGCTCGACTTCAAGCATCACGAGACCGATAGAAGAGCTACGCTGATAAACGGCGAAAGCCCTTGGAATTTCAAGTCGGGGATCGGGTGTTGTTAAAAGTCTCTCCCTGGAAAGGGGTGATTCGTTTCGGGAAACGGGGAAAACTAAACCCACGGTACATTGGACCATTCGAGATTCTTGCCCGAATCGGTCCAGTGGCTTATAGACTGCAGCTACCTGCCGAGATCAGCAGTGTACACCCCGTGTTCCATGTTTCCAATTTGAAGAAGTGCTTATCGGACGAAACTCTCGTCATCCCATTGGAAGAAATCGAAATCAACTAGAATCTCCTGTTCATCGAGGAACCAGTTGAAATCATGGATAGGGAAGTGAAGCATACTAAGTAAAGTCGCATTCCGATTGTGAAAGTTCAGTGGAACGCAAAACGTGGACCAAAATTCACATGGGAATGCGAAGACCAGATGAAGCAAAAGTACCCTCACCTATTCTCGCATTCTTAAATCTAGCTTCAAAAAGAATTTCGGGACGAAATTCCCTCTAACGGGGGGATGATGTCACAACAAGGAATTCTAAGGTTTTTTTAAACATTAACAAGAGTAACATTTGTGGCTAAAACTTGAAAGTATGCATGATGTATATTCAATGACAAAAAACTTTCATCAAACACTCTATACAGACACTTCAAATGGTCAACAAAAGATTGGAAACCCTAAAAATCCCGGTTTAAGTCCATTATGGCCTAGGATTTCCTTATTGGGCCTAATGGACCAATAAGCTTCCACTTTGACTATTTTGGGCTTAGGACCCTTAAATGGGCCCTAATTGGACCCACTTCCATGAAACTTAACATTTTGGGCCATAATGGATCCAAAATGAATTGGTTTACCTTAATGGGCCTTATTGGGCCATAACAAACCTAATAAACTTCAATGGGTCGTGAAACCTATTCTTTCATTCTAATTGGGCCGTAAACCCTCCTAAGGGCCCAATGGACCGAAAACCATCAAAATGGGCCTCCTATTATTAGAACCAAGCATTAAAGGCCCATTCCATCTCTCTTCTTTCTCCCTCTCGGCCCAACATATATAAAAAAAAAGATAATAATGGAGATAATAATGCCTTGACACCTCATTTTGTTTAAGGGATAATTAGGAGATTACACACCATGTATCCATATAATCTCACATTCCCATGCATCCATCACTTCACTTCTTTCTCTCCTCTCTCCTCTCTTATTCACGGCCGAGGATCACAAACAAGATGTGAATAACCATGCAAATGTGCTTGGTAACCCCATTGTCTTTATCATTAACTATTGATGTGCTGGTAAACCACACACGCTCCATCAAAATGACAATTATGAGATACCCATTACTACTCTTTATTAGTGCCTTTTAGTGTGCTGGTTAACCACAAACGCTCCACTAACGACCAATAAAGCATAATGTGCAATTTCATGGGTTAGCATACTTTTCACATTTTTCCTAAAGTAACTAGAGTTGGGATTTTGTAAAATAATGTTCTAGTACTTTCTTTAATAACATTATACTTTTAATTTGATGTAGTTGTCCTATCAAACCCGTTCTGCTAACGACCCTCCACTAATCAAGGAAGCGGTGGGTGAGAGTGGACACCCATTCAACAACCATTTTATAGGCAGTTTCCTTATACCCCCCTTATAGACTAGCTTCGTGAATGAGGCATACTAGCGATTTGACTGGCCATATTCTTATACATATATAATATTTAACTTTTAATTATAAAATATATATAAGGTGTGTTTTAAACTTTTTAAAACTTTAGGGTTTATATATAAATTTCGAAAATTAAGACATTAATTTTAAATTTAAAATAAACCAAATAACTAGATTTAATATTTATCTATTAATTAACTTTTAACTAATTTATTAAATATTGTAAGGATTATCTAATTAAATTAAACAATTAATTTAATCATAATCCATATCCCTTCTAGATTTCGAAAATATGGGGATAGGATAATTTCCTTATTTTTCTCAATTATCCAATAAGGCAACTATTATCCAAAACAAAGAAACCCTAAAAGGGATAAGCAAATTTCGAAATCATAAGGGAGGAGGTTAGGGTTTTCAAAACCCTAACCCTAATTTCGATTAGGGTTCTTGGAGGCTAGGGTTTTCGAAAACCCTTTGAACCAAAACCCTAAAATCGAAAATTTGGCCTTTAGGGTTTAATGGCTATAAACCCTAATTTGCAATTCAACTATTATAGCAATTCAATTTAAAGCAAACAATGGCTCTGATACCACTGATGGGTTTTGGGTAAAACAAATAAACTAGAAAAACAATTCCTGAGTTCACATGCAACCTACTTTGGATCTATGTTTTAACTATTGAACATATAACTTTGAATTGCAAACAAGAACCCTAGAGGAGAGTGGCTAATTTCGAAATTAACAAACTAGGGTTTAAGAGTTACTTACCTTTCAATTGTTATAGCAAACAATTGATAATCCTCTTGATCTTGATCTTGATCTTCTTGGAAGCTTAGCACCACAAATGTAATGCCTCTAATGGAATCACACCCAAGAACTAGCAATAAGGAAACTAGAAGGAGAGAGGGTAGAGAGAGTATGCAATTTTCGGCCCTAGGGTTTCCAGAAGGAATGAGTTGCCAAATTAGGGAGCTGGAAGGCTCCTTATATAGCTGAGGGATCTAGGGTTTAGGGAAAACCCTAATACTCCTTTGCTTGGGGCCTAAGTTAATCCAAGGCCTTATCCAAGCCCCCTTGGACGAAATCCTTAGGGTTTCCCCTTTATATTTCGTCCACCTCCTTCCAAGGAGGTACTGGAGCCTTCCACTCAACTATCTGGTAATTGCAAACTAGTCCCTGCACTTTATAATTAATACTTTTAACCCCAAAATTAATTCTGGTTAATTTCTGGCTAACTATTAATTAAACATAATGATTTCTAATTAATATATTAATCTTTTAACATATTAATAAATCATTTATATTAATTTATTAATCTTATAAATTAATATCTCTCCTTTCATAATTTCCTTGTCCAGTTGCTAGGTTTGAGGGCAACCCAAAAGAACTGTGCTGCTATCAATTCAAGTACATACCAAATATAGTTATGGGCTTAGACATCTAATCCAACACTAACATGAAGGCAGAGATTGCCACTTACGTTAGTAAGTGCCTCACTTGCGCTAAAGTGAAGGTAGAGTACCAAAAGCCCTCGGGACTATTACAACAACCGATAATACCCGAGTGGAAATGGGAAAGGATTACCATGGACTTTGTGACCAAATTACCCAAGACAACTGATGGAATGGATACCATATGGGTAATAGTTGATAGGTTGACAAAATCTGCCCATTTCCTGCCAATAAAGGAGACATACAAGATGGAGCGACTAACAAGAATCTACATCAAGGAAATTGTGAGACTCCATGGAGTGCCAATATCTATCATCTCAGATCGGGATAGTAGGTTCACTTCACGCTTTTGGCAATCACTTCAAAAGGCTATGGGAACACAACTCGACATGAGCACTGCTTACCACCCACAAACAGATGGGCAAAGTGAGCGAACCATTCAAACGCTTGAGGATATGATTCAAGCATGTGTGATAGACTTTCGAAGGTCGTGGGATACCCACTTGCCTTTAATTGAGTTTTCGTACAACAACAATTATCACACAAGCATCAAAGTTGCTCCTTTCGAAGCATTATATGGTCGTAAATGTAGATCACCATTGTGTTGGGCTGAGGTAGGTGACACTCAGCTAGCAAGAGGACAGACACCAAACAATGCGTTAACAGGACCAGAAATCATACGCGAAACGACAGAGAATATAGTTCAAATCAGAGCTCGACTTCAAGCATCACGAGACCGATAGAAGAGCTACGCTGATAAACGGCGAAAGCCCTTGGAATTTCAAGTCGGGGATCGGGTGTTGTTAAAAGTCTCTCCCTGGAAAGGGGTGATTCGTTTCGGGAAACGGGGAAAACTAAACCCACGGTACATTGGACCATTCGAGATTCTTGCCCGAATCGGTCCAGTGGCTTATAGACTGCAGCTACCTGCCGAGATCAGCAGTGTACACCCCGTGTTCCATGTTTCCAATTTGAAGAAGTGCTTATCGGACGAAACTCTCGTCATCCCATTGGAAGAAATCGAAATCAACTAGAATCTCCTGTTCATCGAGGAACCAGTTGAAATCATGGATAGGGAAGTGAAGCATACTAAGTAAAGTCGCATTCCGATTGTGAAAGTTCAGTGGAACGCAAAACGTGGACCAGAATTCACATGGGAATGCGAAGACCAGATGAAGCAAAAGTACCCTCACCTATTCTCGCATTCTTAAATCTAGCTTCAAAAAGAATTTCGGGACGAAATTCCCTCTAACGGGGGGATGATGTCACAACAAGGAATTCTAAGGTTTTTTTAAACATTAACAAGAGTAACATTTGTGGCTAAAACTTGAAAGTATGCATGATGTATATTCAATGACAAAAAACTTTCATCAAACACTCTATACAGACACTTCAAATGGTCAACAAAAGATTGGAAACCCTAAAAATCCCGGTTTAAGTCCATTATGGCCTAGGATTTCCTTATTGGGCCTAATGGACCAATAAGCTTCCACTTTGACTATTTTGGGCTTAGGACCCTTAAATGGGCCCTAATTGGACCCACTTCCATGAAACTTAACATTTTGGGCCATAATGGATCCAAAATGAATTGGTTTACCTTAATGGGGCTTATTGGGCCATAACAAACCTAATAAACTTCAATGGGTCGTGAAACCTATTATTTCATTCTAATTGGGCCGTAAACCCTCCTAAGGGCCCAATGGACCGAAAACCATCAAAATGGGCCTCCTATTATTAGAACCAAGCATTAAAGGCCCATTCCATCTCTCTTCTTTCTCCCTCTCAGCCCAACATATATAAAAAAAAAGATAATAATGGAGATAATAATGCCTTGACACCTCATTTTGTTTAAGGGATAATTAGGAGATTACACACCATGTATCCATATAATCTCACATTCCCATGCATCCATCACTTCACTTCTTTCTCTCCTCTCTCCTCTCTTATTCACGGCCGAGGATCACAAACAAGATGTGAATAACCATGCAAATGTGCTTGGTAACCCCATTGTCTTTATCATTAACTATTGATGTGCTGGTAAACCACACACGCTCCATCAAAATGACAATTATGAGATACCCATTACTACTCTTTATTAGTGCCTTTTAGTGTGCTGGTTAACCACACACGCTCCACTAACGACCAATAAAGCATAATGTGCAATTTCATGGGTTAGCATACTTTTCACATTTTTCCTAAAGTAACTAGAGTTGGGATTTTGTAAAATAATGTTCTAGTACTTTCTTTAATAACATTATACTTTTAATTTGATGTAGTTGTCCTATCAAACCCGTTCTGCTAACGACCCTCCACTAATCAAGGAAGCGGTGGGTGAGAGTGGACACCCATTCAACAACCATTTTATAGGCAGTTTCCTTATACCCCCCTTATAGACTAGCTTCGTGAATGAGGCATACTAGCGATTTGACTGGCCATATTCTTATACATATATAATATTTAACTTTTAATTATAAAATATATATAAGGTGTGTTTTAAACTTTTTAAAACTTTAGGGTTTATATATAAATTTCGAAAATTAAGACATTAATTTTAAATTTAAAATAAACCAAATAACTAGATTTAATATTTATCTATTAATTAACTTTTAACTAATTTATTAAATATTGTAAGGATTATCTAATTAAATTAAACAATTAATTTAATCATAATCCATATCCCTTCTAGATTTCGAAAATATGGGGATAGGATAATTTCCTTATTTTTCTCAATTATCCAATAAGGCAACTATTATCCAAAACAAAGAAACCCTAAAAGGGATAAGCAAATTTCGAAATCATAAGGGAGGAGGTTAGGGTTTTCAAAACCCTAACCCTAATTTCGATTAGGGTTCTTGGAGGCTAGGGTTTTCGAAAACCCTTTGAACCAAAACCCTAAAATCGAAAATTTGGCCTTTAGGGTTTAATGGCTATAAACCCTAATTTGCAATTCAACTATTATAGCAATTCAATTTAAAGCAAACAATGGCTCTGATACCACTGATGGGTTTTGGGTAAAACAAATAAACTAGAAAAACAATTCCTGAGTTCACATGCAACCTACTTTGGATCTATGTTTTAACTATTGAACATATAACTTTGAATTGCAAACAAGAACCCTAGAGGAGAGAGGCTAATTTCGAAATTAACAAACTAGGGTTTAAGAGTTACATACCTTTCAATTGTTATAGCAAACAATTGATAATCCTCTTGATCTTGATCTTGATCTTCTTGGAAGCTTAGCACCACAAATGTAATGCCTCTAATGGAATCACACCCAAGAACTAGCAATAAGGAAACTAGAAGGAGAGAGGGTAGAGAGAGTATGCAATTTTCGGCCCTAGGGTTTCCAGAAGGAATGAGTGGCCAAATTAGGGAGCTGGAAGGCTCCTTATATAGCTGAGGGATCTAGGGTTTAGGGAAAACCCTAATACTCCTTTGCTTGGGGCCTAAGTTAATCCAAGGCCTTATCCAAGCCCCCTTGGACGAAATCCTTAGGGTTTCCCCTTTATATTTCGTCCACCTCCTTCCAAGGAGGTACTGGAGCCTTCCACTCAACTATCTGGTAATTGCAAACTAGTCCCTGCACTTTATAATTAATACTTTTAACCCCAAAATTAATTCTGGTTAATTTCTGGCTAACTATTAATTAAACATAATGATTTCTAATTAATATATTAATCTTTTAACATATTAATAAATCATTTATATTAATTTATTAATCTTATAAATTAATATCTCTCCTTTCATAATTTCCTTGTCCAGTTGCTAGGTTTGAGGGCAACCCAAAAGGACTGTGCTGCTATCAATTCAAGTACATACCAATTATAGTTATGGGCTTAGACATCTAATCCAACACTAACATGAAGGCAGAGATTGCCACTTAAGTTAGTAAGTGCCTCACTTGCGCTAAAGTGAAGGTAGAGTACCAAAAGCCCTCGGGACTATTACAACAACCGATAATACCCGAGTGGAAATGGGAAAGGATTACCATGGACTTTGTGACCAAATTACCCAAGACAACTGATGGAATGGATACCATATGGGTAATAGTTGATAGGTTGACAAAATCCGCCCATTTCCTGCCAATAAAGGAGACATACAAGATGGAGCGACTAACAAGAATCTACATCAAGGAAATTGTGAGACTCCATGGAGTGCCAATATCTATCATCTCAGATCGGGATAGTAGGTTCACTTCACGCTTTTGGCAATCACTTCAAAAGGCTATGGGAACACAACTCGACATGAGCACTGCTTACCACCCACAAACGGATGGGCAAAGTGAGCGAACCATTCAAACGCTTGAGGATATGATTCAAGCATGTGTGATAGACTTTCGAAGGTCGTGGGATACCCACTTGCCTTTAATTGAGTTTTCGTACAACAACAATTATCACACAAGCATCAAAGTTGCTCCTTTCGAAGCATTATATGGTCGTAAATGTAGATCACCATTGTGTTGGGCTGAGGTAGGTGACACTCAGCTAGCAAGAGGACAGACACCAAACAATGCGTTAACAGGACCAGAAATCATACGCGAAACGACAGAGAATATAGTTCAAATCAGAGCTCGACTTCAAGCATCACGAGACCGATAGAAGAGCTACGCTGATAAACGGCGAAAGCCCTTGGAATTTCAAGTCGGGGATCGGGTGTTGTTAAAAGTCTCTCCCTGGAAAGGGGTGATTCGTTTCGGGAAACGGGGAAAACTAAACCCACGGTACATTGGACCATTCGAGATTCTTGCCCGAATCGGTCCAGTGGCTTATAGACTGCAGCTACCTGCCGAGATCAGCAGTGTACACCCCGTGTTCCATGTTTCCAATTTGAAGAAGTGCTTATCGGACGAAACTCTCGTCATCCCATTGGAAGAAATCGAAATCAACTAGAATCTCCTGTTCATCGAGGAACCAGTTGAAATCATGGATAGGGAAGTGAAGCATACTAAGTAAAGTCGCATTCCGATTGTGAAAGTTCAGTGGAACGCAAAACGTGGACCAGAATTCACATGGGAATGCGAAGACCAGATGAAGCAAAAGTACCCTCACCTATTCTCGCATTCTTAAATCTAGCTTCAAAAAGAATTTCGGGACGAAATTCCCTCTAACGGGGGGATGATGTCACAACAAGGAATTCTAAGGTTTTTTTAAACATTAACAAGAGTAACATTTGTGGCTAAAACTTGAAAGTATGCATGATGTATATTCAATGACAAAAAACTTTCATCAAACACTCTATACAGACACTTCAAATGGTCAACAAAAGATTGGAAACCCTAAAAATCCCGGTTTAAGTCCATTATGGCCTAAGATTTCCTTATTGGGCCTAATGGACCAATAAGCTTCCAATTTGACTATTTTGGGCTTAGGACCCTTAAATGGGCCCTAATTGGACCCACTTCCATGAAACTTAACATTTTGGGCCATAATGGATCCAAAATGAATTGGTTTACCTTAATGGGCCTTATTGGGCCATAACAAACCTAATAAACTTCAATGGGTCGTGAAACCTATTCTTTCATTCTAATTGGGCCGTAAACCCTCCTAAGGGCCCAATGGACCGAAAACCATCAAAATGGGCCTCCTATTATTAGAACCAAGCATTAAAGGCCCATTCCATCTCTCTTCTTTCTCCCTCTCGGCCCAACATATATAAAAAAAAAGATAATAATGGAGATAATAATGCCTTGACACCTCATTTTGTTTAAGGGATAATTAGGAGATTACACACCATGTATCCATATAATCTCACATTCCCATGCATCCATCACTTCACTTCTTTCTCTCCTCTCTCCTCTCTTATTCACGGCCGAAGGAAGGAACACACACACAAACCATTTCAAAACTCTCTCTAAGTATAACACATTCAAGAACACCTCTCCCCTCTCATCAAGAATTTTCGAGAACTAGAAGCATTTCAAGGAGGTTTCAACCAAAAATCACATCAAGTTGCACTCTAGTGGTAAGATCTCACAAATCTAAGTAGCATACTTTCTTTTGAACTCATTCATCCTCCTTACCACCCTAATTTCGTGATCATGCCCTCTAGTGAACCCATCCAAGTTCGAAATCCACTCAAGGTGTTGCTAGGACCAAAAATCTTCTTCACATCTTCTTCAAAACCGAAACAACTAAGAAAGGTGAGTTCATACCCCCTTGTTTTAGGTTTTTACTTGTTTTTGGGGGAGAATACAAGTATTATGTGATGATCTATGTGTGTTTGCATGTTATGCGTGATTTCTTTAGTTTTTGGTTGTGATAATATGTAATACTTGTGATATTCCGAGATCTATAGCAAAAAGGGTGAAAGAATCATAAACAAAAACAAAATAAACAACATACATCATAGATCTAAAGGTCCTTAAGTTTAAAAAGTGAAAAACAAAGCCAAAGAACTTTACAAGTGTCATTTTTGCAAAAAAATAACAAAGATTGGGTGTAAATTGATAATTATCGGTTTTACGAGGGCTATAAGGTATTTATTTGTATAAAAGCTGATTTTTATGAAAATAATACTTCTCAAAGGGTCAAAAACATAAATTTTAGCTTATTGGGCTTTAAATTGGGCCTCACGAGTTTTTGGGCCCAAGGTTTGCAAAAGAATGAAGTTTTGAGCGGCTGAAATGTAAAACTTAACAAACTATGGGTCTAAAACGTAAATAAACTATTTCAGGGGTTGAAAATGATTTTATTACCAAATTGGACTAAAAATGCAAAGTTTTTGATTTTGGGTTCAAAATTTTAAAACTTACGGAAATTGGGCCAAAAATGTAAACTTTTTACAAATAAAGGCTGGAAATGACAAATGCAATAATTTTGGACTGAAATTACTATTCAAATAAAGTTTGGGTGGAAAATGTCAAGAAAATTGGTTTAAGGACCAAAAATGTCAATTTTCATAAAAAGGGACTAAAAGTGCCATTTTTAAAGAAAAAAGGGGCCAAAATGGTCAATCTAAATGTTTTTGGGCCAAATAAACAATTATGAATGTTTGGGTTAAAAATATCAAGCTTATAACACATGATTTGAATATATATATATATATATATATATATATATATATATATATATATATATATATATATATATATATAACTAAAGCTTCGTTATAATTCAAACGTTAAGATGTTTTTTTTAAAAACATTGTGAATAAACATTTAGCATACAACAAATGCCAACAATACGAAATTAAACTCGATAAAACATAAGCGATTCAATGGTTGGGCCCAAATACCTTCTATTCGTGCTATTGGGCCTTTGTGGCCAAATATCATGATTATTGGGCCCAATATAATTACACATGTTTATTGGGCCTCAGGTGACCCAATTACATTCCTAATGGACCCTCAATGGCTTTTACATGCTATTGGGCCGTAGTGGCCCATTTGCATTGCTAGTAAGGTCCAAATCAATCATATGCGTGATGGGCTAACGTGTCCGTCGCATACTCGACAGCCTATAATAACATACGTGATTAGTGGGCCCCGTAGTCCTCTTCTCTTCGTCTGTTAGGCTTACCTTTTATTCAAGTAAACATAAATCAGGTTGTTAAACAAGGTTATTCAATTTCATTTGGATTTAGTGAGTAATAACGGGCGACACCAATAAGTGTCGGTCGTAGTCTGTAGTTATAATCAAAGTCTCCTGGAGGGAGAGCGAGAGTTTGTGTATAGATCTATACGGGGGTGACTCCCCCACACCTAAGCTGTTCGCTACAGTTAGACTCGGCCAGCCTAGGGTGACAAAATCTTAATTCAATACCGGCTTTCACTAGAATGCCAAGACAGACGAAATAGTCATTATTATGCATGGTTATAACGACTCACATAGAGATCCAATACCATTTAAGTAATCATGAGAAATCATATTCATTCGTTGTGACGATACAATAATACAAAACGGTCATACTATTTATATCGGAAAACATCGGGTTTTCCGGGGGACCAACATTATTCATTTTTACTTTCGATAACTATAATACAAGAATTCATTATGAGAAACATACTACTTTTATACGTTTTGAAATCATTCACGCATATACTTATGGATCATCACACCTATTTCGTAAACAATTGTCGTTTCAGAAAATATCAAATTTTCTGGGTTTTACAAACTACACAAAACATTTTCATATCAAACCTGCTTATGAACTCACCAACATTATATGTGTTGACCGTTTTCAAAATAACTTGTATTCTCAGGTAATAGATAAGCTGAAGAAAATTACCAAGTGTGTTAGGATGTTATGTTTTGTGACTCTCAAACAATTTATGCTATAGATATGTAATATTTAGACAATGTACTTGATGTGAACAAGGTCAGTTGTAATGTATTAATGCATGGTGATGTTTATGTTATGTTTCATGTATATTCATTGTGATGATATTTCAATTTAAGTCACGCGAGCCCTCAGACGTTTCCGCCGTCTGGTTCGGGGGTGTGACACTCTAGACCCATAACGTTATCAGCCTTGCCTAGAATAAGCCTTCCCTCAAGTGTGAGACTTCATTGCAAGCTTAGATTTGTCATTTAAGGGCCTTAAAGCTTTGCATGCACGTAAAGTTTGCAACTTTACGTGATAAGTAGGCCTTGGAAGGTTGGATCTGTAATCTGGAACCTTTGCATGGCTTAAAAAGCATCTGTATGGATGAAGGATTGAAGGGACTCGGCGAGCCGCAAAGTCGACTCGACGAGTCATAAGGAGATGATCCTGAACTCAACGAGTTGGATGAACAACTCGGCGAGTCCGATGAAGATTGTCATAGACTCGGCGAGTCAGTAGAATGACTCGACGAGTCGGTTAAGGATCTTACCAACCATTGGGTGCGTGTGAACTTGTCGAGTTGCAAGGGAAAAACTCGACGAGTGGTCAAGGAGTTTCAATCGCGAGCCTTAGGAACTCGACGAGTCACTTCGGTGACTCGGAGAGCGGATGGTTATGCCGGGAACTCGGCGAGTGGCTGGATACACTCGACGAGTTCAGGTCAACATGGAGTGTTGACCCGGACAGTTGACTTTGACTTTGACCAAGGGTTGACCAGTTGACTTCTGAAGGGGGTATCTTGGGAATTTATGAACCTTGTGATGTGTCGGATACAGGTGGTGGAGTTTGTGGTGGTGATCCGGGAGCTGAGCTTTCTAGTTTCAGTCGACAGTTGCGAGGTGAGTTCTCCTCACTATATCAACAGGGTCTACGACACCAAGGTCGGCCCTTTATGATTGCATTATGGTTTTAGGATGTTGCTATGCTATGAGATCCTTTAGATCTGTATGATTATCTGTACATATGTTAGTGACCTGGTTAGGTCAGTATCCTGGTTAGGTCAGTATCCTGGTTATAGGATGTTGCTATGCTATGTGATCTGTTAGATCGGTTGACCGTTGTGTATGCTAGCGTATGATATGTATGTGCACATGTTTGTTTGATTGGGGGTTTGGGTTGAGGCGGTCCTGCTTTGTGCTGAAGGCCAACATACCTAGGGCGGTCCGGATAGACTACAGACCCAGGAGGGTATGATAGTCAGATCGAAGGCACGGCGAGCGGTCCGAATAGGCTGAAGGCCCTGCGAGGCGGTCCAGACGTGCCGAAGGCTCGGAGAGCGGTCCAGATAGACTGAAGGCCTACGAGGAGGTCCAGTCAGGCTGAAGGCCCATTATGCATGTTGTTCTGTGTTTGCTTATATGATATGATTAAGGTTATGAGGTTGGTATTTTGGGGGTAACTCACTAAGCCTTCGAGCTTACATTTATCGATTATTGTTTCGGGTACTTCTAGTGACCGCGGGAAGGTGAAGGCATGATCGTACCGCTCCTCCTGTCATTATGATTTCATGATTTGATATTGGGATACTCTGATATTTATTATTTTAAAAACAAATTTTGTAAATGTTAATTGTTTAAATGTGTTGAAAAAGTTTAAATTGGGCATGATTTTTATGGATGTTACAAAAGTCCAAATTACTTGCAGTTTTTGACACTTTTACCCTTTTTTCCTGTTAGCCGGTAATTATGACTTTTTTGTCAAAAAAATAAAGTTTAGAGGTGGTGAGTATTATGATCCAATTTATTTTGAATCAACTGGAATAATACATCAAACCACAACTCCTTATCCACCACAACAAAATGGTGTAGTTGAAAGGAAGAATAGGACTTTGAAAGAAATGGTTAATTCCATGTTGTCCTATTCTGGATTAAGTGAAGGGTTTTGGGGTGAGGCAATGTTAACTGCATGTTACATCTTGAACAGAACTCCAAATAAAAGGAGTAAGAATACTCCTTATGAACTTTGGTGTAAAAAGGTACCAAATTTGAGTTATCTCAAAGTATGGGGCTGTAGAGCAGTTGTAAGGCTCACTGAACCTAAAAGGAAAACATTGGGTGAGAGAGGTGTAGATTGTATCTTTATTGGATATGCTGAGCATTCCAAAGCATATATATTCTATATTTTAGAATCTAATGATTCTGTGTCTGTAAACACAGTGATAGAGTCAAGAGATGCTATCTTTGATGAAGAAAGATTTACATCTATACCTAGACCAAGGGACATGATTCATCAATCTTCCAACAAGAGTACTACTCAAGCTAAAGATGTTTCTGGTGGTGCAAGTTCTGTACCTGAACCTAGGAAAGGCACAAGAGCTATAAAAGTTAAGTTTTTTGGATCTGATTTTCAACTGTATCTGGTTGAAGGAACAAGTAATGAGACTATACGTCAACATCAATATTCTTTTAATATTGAGGAGGATCCAAAGACTTTTAATGAAGCTATGGCTTCTAGGGAAGAAGCAATTCAGGATGAAATTGATTCTATCATGCATAACAATACTTGGGTATTGTCTGATTTACCTCCTGGTTGCAAGGCATTGGGAAGTAAGTGGATCCTCAAAAGGAAAATGAAGGTGGATGGCATAATTGATAAATATAAAGCCAGATTGGTTATTCAAGGCTTTAGGCAAAAATAAGGCATTGACTTTTTTGATACTTATGATCCTGTTGCTAGAATTTCCACAATTAGATTATTGTTAGCTCTTGCAGTTATACATAATCTTGTGATCCACCAAATGGATGTGAAAACTGCATTCTTGAATGGTGACTTAGATGAGGAAATTTACATGAAACAACCTGAAGGGTTTGTGATGCCTGGTAATGAACATAAGGTGTGTAAGTTGAAGAAATCCTTATATGGTTTGAAACAAGCACCAAAACAATGGCATCAAAAGTTTGATGATGTGATATTGTCTAATGGTTTTGCATTAGACCAAACTGACAAATGTGTATATAGAAAATTTGATTCTTCTGGTGAAGGAGTTATAATTTGTCTATATGTTGATGATATGTTAATCTTTGGTACTGATCAAGGTGAAGTTGATAAAACCAAGAAATTATTATCATCTAGTTTTGACATGAAAGACATGGGGGAGGCTGAAGTAATTCTTGGTATAAGAATTAGAAAAGGTAACAATGGGATTTCAATTTCTCAATCTCATTACATTGAGAAGATATTGAAGAAGTTTAACTTTGAGAATTGTTCTCCTGTTAGCACTCCTATAGATCCTAGTCTTAAGCTTCTACCTAATAAAGGATCTCCAGTGTCTCAACTTGAATACTCAAGGGCTATTGGTTGTCTAATGTATGTCATGATTAGTACTAGGCCTGATATAGCATATGATGTGGGAAGGCTTAGTAGATATACTAGTAATCCTAGTTCACATCATTGGCAAGCTGTGAGTAGAGTATTCAAGTATTTGAAAGGGACCATGAATTATGGTTTAACTTATAGTGGATATCCTTCTGTTTTAGAAGGTTATTCAGATGCCAGCTGGATTAACAACTTAGAGGATCACTCTTCTACAAGTGGTTGGGTGTTTCTTTTTGGAGGAGGTGTCATTTCTTGGGCATCTAAGAAACAGACTTGTATTACTAACTCAACCATGGAGTCTGAGTTTGTTGCATTGTCTGTTGCTGGTAAAAAAGCTGAGTGGCTAATAAATTTGATTTATAAAATTCCATTATGGCCCAAACCGATATCTACCATTTCTATCAGATGTGATAGTGCTGCAACCTTGGCTAAGGCTTATAGTCAAGTGTACAATGGAAAGTATAGACATTTAGGTGTTAGACATATCATGATTCGTGAGTCATCATGACTGGTGTGATATCTGTGGAGTTTGTAAGAACTCAGTTGAATTTAGCCGATCATCTAACCAATGGGTTAGCAAGAGATCTTGTGCACAAGGCAGCTGTAGGGATGGTTTTAAAGTCCACTTAAAATCTTTTATATTGAGATACCCAATTCCCATCTAATGTAATATTAGATGTTGAATTCAATGTGGAAAGCTTGATATTTGAAGATTGGAACACATTATTATCATCATCCCAAGGTATGTGTTCAGTACTGCAAGTTAAGGAGGTTGAATTTATATTCTTAATAGTTCTTTTGAAAAATTGCATTTGCAGGTGCAAGAATAAAAGGACTACCTATATAAGCATGAAATTTTGCTGCTTCAAGAAGTTAGGACTTGGCTTTGATATACTTATTGAAGGATGGGACACAAGCTAGTAAAATATAGTGTCAAGTTAGAACTTTGAGAATGTAAACTATTGTGTATATTGTCTTCATGTATTCACTTAGAATAGAAAGGGTTCAATCCTTAGTGACACCCTAATATTCGAATATTTGGAATGAGTAATATACTAATATGAAATTCAATCGTCACGATATTTCATTTATGCACCAGTTTGTTGTTGTTATGATTTTAATGTTAAGTTAATCAAGATTACACTTAAATGGAGGAGGTTTGTTGGTGATTTTATATCACTAATGTTATTTAAGTGTAATGGGGTTAATTTGTTGATCAATATCACATTGACAATTATTGAACAAATCGGTATGGTGCGGAGTGCACATTTGTTTAATTTTGTCTTTGTTGAAAGTATACTGCTATTTAGGGGCGAAGCCCCTGAACCGACGGGGGTCTGGGGGCAGCGCCCCTGGGAGCGGGGTCCAAGGGGCAGAGCCCCTGGTTGGGATCAAAATCCAGATTTTTGGTAAATGTACCCGGTTTTGTGATCCATATTCTAGACCCGAATTTAAGTTAGTTTATGACGTTTTGACTTTAGGACATAAAACTGTCATGTGGCAGTTTTAAGACTGAAAGTTTTTCTGGTTATATGATCATATCCGAAATCTGTTGTTGGTATACTTCTTCTTCATAACATCTTGAACATTCTCTCTTCTGTTTTCTCAATTCTGAGTCTTATCCGATTAAAGATTGGGAGTACCACCCAAATACTTTAATCTGAAAGTGAAAACCATAATTCTCAGAATTTCCAAGCATTTTCTATACCCCAATTCTTACAGTGGAGACATATTATACAAACACAAATAACACATGCCTAGTAAAAAAAGTGTGAATATGGAGAAGGGAAAGAAGGGCAATTTCGTTTTTTTCAGTTTCTTATTTCTCCATTTTTAGGACTGCAAAAAGCCAACACAACCCTGGTTCTTTCTTTCTTGATTATCTCCATTTTTTTCAATGTCGGTTTGTTGAGATTAAAAAAACGATTTAACAAGAAGCAAACGTTAAGGATTTCAATAGGATCTAGCTTACTAGAGAAGGTTTCAATAACTCTTATGCTTAAAGAGTATCAGACCATTAAATTTCTAACCAAAAAAGGGATATATACACTAAAGTCCCAATATTTTCAACGATTTGACAAGAAACTCCTAAACTTTATTTTTTTGACATAAAAGTCCTAATTGACGATTTGACAAGAAAGTCCTAAACTTTATTTTTTTTGACAAAAAAAAGTCCTAATTACCAGCTAACCGGAAAAAGGGTAAAAGTGTCAAAAACTACGGGTAATTTGGACTTTACTGTAAAAAAAAATAAAGTTTTCTCAATTCTGAGTCTTATCCGATTAAAGATTAGGAGTACTACCCAAATACTTTAATCTGAAAGTGAAAACCATAATTCTCAGAATTTCCAAGCATTTTCTATACCCCAATTCTTACAGTGGAGACATATTATACAAACACAAATAACACATGCCTAGTAAAAAAGGTGTGAATATGGAGAAGGGAAAGAAAGGCAATTTCGTTTTTCTCGGTTTCTTATTTCTCTATTTTTAGGACTGCAAAAAGCCAACACAACCCTGGTTCTTTCTTTCTTGATTATCTCCATTTTTTTTCAATGTCGGTTTGTTGAGATTAAAAAAACGATTTAACAAGAAGCAAACGTTAATGATTTCAATAGGATCTAGCTGACTAGAGAAGATTTCAATAACTCTTATGCTTAAAGAGTATCATACCATAAAATTTCTAACAAAAAAAAGATATATACACTAAAGTCCCAATATTTTCAACGATTTGACAAGAAACATCCTAAACTTTATTTTTTTGACATAAAAGTCTTAATTGACGATTTGACAAAAAAGTCCTAAACTTTATTTTTTTGAAAAAAAAGTCTTAATTACCGGCTAACCGGAAAAAAGGGTAAAAATGTCAAAAACTACGGGTAATTTGGATTTTACTGTCAAAAAAATAAAGTTTAAGACTTTTTTGTTAAATCGATGAAAATATTGAGACTTTAATGTATATATTTCTATAACTTAATCTAAATTACCACAAAATGACATGTGACATAATACAGAAGAGGATAACAAAATGACAATTATTTTTATTTATTAGAGAGGATATGTTAAACTAACACACAAATGTAATTAAAACAAAATTGGCATTTTTAGTGCTTTGAGGTAAATCAAGCCATGTAGTTGGTGACCGGCACAAAATGAGCCAAAAATATTTGTAAGCTTTAAATACACGTTATGTGTTTATACAATATGTGTTTAAAAATTGGCATTTTTAAACACACGTTATTACAGAACCAAGTGTTATAAGTAGAATTTATACACTCAAATTAACATACGTATTTACTTGGTTTAAAAAGTTCACTTTCTTTACCTTCTATCAAGCAGAAGATGGGTTTTGACCGTTGAAGCAGCATACTTGATCAAGAACTTCAAATTAACCTTAATGGTTTAGTCTTCAGTCTTAATGCATTCTTCCGATGTCTCAAATACAGGCAACTTGAACACATCAGCCTTAGTTTAACCGATCTACAAACAAAGAGGATACATGGTTAAACCAATAATCTTGCAACCATTTTGAGAGGTTTATACTTGATAAAGTTTCAAAAAGAACAAAGCGAAATCATCAACATGCGGAAGCAAGAATTACCAAACGGAAATTGGACAAGGAGGAGTAGCAATTTCTGTGATCCCTTCTAACATCAGCACCACAGACTTCATAGAAGGACGAAAAGCAGGCTCATCGTGGATACACCAAAGTCCGACTTTAACCAACCTTTCCAGTGTCGCCATATCCACTTCTTCATCACCGACAAGCAGATCCAATTGCCCTCTTTCAAAGCACTTGTAAGCCCAAGTAGAAAGAACTATCTCTTCCATATTGGATACTTGTACATCCAGGTTCTTTCTGCAACAAATGGTTTCCAACAACACGATCCCATAGCTGAAGATATCGACCTTCACTGATATCGGGGTGTTTTTCTGCCACTCTGGTGCCAAATACCTAAAAAACACATGAATGCATGGTGATATATATCAGTTTCAAGAAATAGTTGGATGGATGGCATGAATCTTAGATTTAGATATTTAGTAGTATACTATACCCTCTAGTCCCTCGAACCATGGTGAAAGTCTTGGTTTGATCTGGCATCAGAAGTTTGGCCAATCCAAAGTCGGAGATTTTAGCAGTCCAGAAATCATCCATGAGGATGTTTTGGGGCTTTATGTCGCAATGAATGATGGGTGTTTTGCATTCTTCATGAAGGTAGAGGATTCCTCTTGCCACATCTAACGCGATTTGCACCCTTTCAGACCAGTTTGGAAGCGTTTCTGACCTAAATAAGCGATCAGCAAGGGTTCCATTGCTCATGTATTCATAAACAAGAAGCCTCTCTTTACCTTCTGCACAATAACCGAGCAGACGGACTAGATTCCTGTGATGGGTTTTTCCGATCACTTGCATTTCAGCTCGGAATTCTTTTTCCCCTTCTTCCACCATCTTCTCAAGTCTTTTCACTGCTATCACTTTACTAGCCTTGTCGAAACTCCCTTTATAGACTCTTCCAAACGACCCTCTTCCCAACTCTTGTTTGAACCCATGAGTAGCCTTTTTAAGCTCCTTGTAACTATATGATTGCAGGATGAGGTCCTCAGCTAAGCCCAAACTTCTACTTTCCAATAATCTTCTGTACTTAAAAAGACGGAATTTGAATACGAAATATCCTGTAAAACTTAGCGAAATGCATGAATAGATGGAAAAAACAAGGCTTATAACAAGAACTAGAAGCCATGCCTTGTTGCTGCTTGAAGTCATCATCTCCTTATCCACTGAAGTAGCATTTAGGTTTACTCTGATTGTCTTGAAGAAACTCATATACGTAGTAGGCTCATCGTAAACTCTTTTAACGTACCTCAGTGGGAACTTGTGTCTTTCGCAGAAAGAGTTTTTGAAAAAAGCTGCATCACAATCGCAATCCTTCAAACATGAATCCCTACATTCCTCTTTGAAGTGAGTAATAGCCCGATAGTAAGGATAATCTTCACACAGTAATCCCTCTTCCGAAACCATATGATAATATGTATCGTTTTCTTTCCCGCTTTTGCACATTGCTTTTGTAAAATTCCTTTCGCAGCCCCTATGCTTGAAATCGAGCTCTACAAAATCAGAACCCGGCAAGCAAACACAATCGGGTTGATCATGATTCAAAGCGCAGTAGCAGTTCAATCCGCAGATGTTCTTCACACTACAAGGACAATCTGTCTTTTTCCATACTATGATGGGGGAGGAGTTACTATCATTGTAAAAATATAGCCGAAAGATTCCGTCATCACCAAGTGTCGCACGATATATAACAGGATAATTCAGTGTAGTATAGAAATACTTGATGGCGTCTGAATTACTGCCATTGATAAGCAGTAATCCGGTGTCATTTAAGTACAGGTAGTTCCTTGAAGTCTTGTGCTCAAAGGTACCTGAAGACCAGTAAGCACTTGCATAATCATCCTCTGTGTTTTTCGGATACATAACAAGATTACCATCGATCTGCATCTTGATACGGAAACGTCCACTAGAGTAATTGGTTTTAGAGACACTTGAAACCAATTGCTGCCCACCAAAGAGTCTCTGGCCTAGTAACATGGAATCAGTAGGATAGTCGAAACTCTGCCATACTACACCCATTTGATCATTGTACAATATAAAATTGCCGTTGTCATTCATCACAGCATATGAAACGTTGGATGCAATGATCTTATTAACGAGACCCTGTTTGGAGCTTAGAACCAATTCCCCTTGATGGGTAAGTTTGAGTGTGGTATTTGGTGATACAGGTGGATCATCTCGATAAGCAGTCCACACAACGGTGGTTTCTCCGGCGTTCACTAACCAGATTGCAACCACATAGCTACTGCCTTGTGGGTGAAATCCAAATGCAAACATTTTAGAATGGGAGTACCATGGATTGGTGGTAGATTGCGCATCAGCGACAAATGAAGCTCCCAATTCAATGGATCCTCCATCGAAATTGCAATTGGTCTGGACGAATTGGAGAATTAGAAAAGCAAGCAATAGTGAGGCCATATATGATCACAGGTTGTGGCGATGAGATACTGAAAATTAGTTTATGAGAAGCTTATGAATATACTCTAGTAATAAAGCAGAAAATGAAAAGCTTATGAATTGAATAAGCTCTCAACACAGGTTTAAAGAACTGATTTTGAATAGGTGAAAAGAAATGTGGTGCCAATTTTCACCATTTATTGAGTCTATACAGGCCATAGAATGGTCTCTCACTCTTTTTAATAAATCAAGTAAATTCAAATTTGCATGACTTCAGCTTTTGTGGTAGACTAGGTATTCACCGGAGAATAATGAGTCGTTCTAAAAGTCTCTGTCTTTATCTCTAATTCTTCCTTATGCCAAAAGACTGATTAATTGGCATCATATGTAAAAAGTGGACATCCAAGCGTGTTCAACACTGGATGGCTAAGGTTTAATTTCGTTTGTGTGGTGATTCAAACACCAACCCAATTACCCAGGTTTCAGGTTTGAAGAAATTGTTTGCCAGAAGAGACAATGGACTTGAGTCTCAAGGTGGAAACTTCTTGGGTAAAAAGTATGAAAAGCTATAATGTTAATTTATGCAAGATATTTTATATTTTTTTTAAGTGTATATAACACGCACTAGGAAATAACCTACGGAAATAAGCCAACCAAGATAAGAAAAACCATAATTTGGCATCGAAACTGTGACCGATAGCGACAGAAATAAATCCCTTGGAAACTAACTACGGATTTATGAGGGATTTCATTTTTTTTTTAATTAATTTATTCCAGTCTATACAAGTTGTAATTGTAATTGTATCAGAGTACAAGTTTTATATAAGTTTCCAACAAAATATTTATTGCATAAAAGAATGGAGACAACATGCTATATATGTTTCAAATAATAACTAAATTAAAGATAACAATTAATCAAAGCTAAATCAAAGGAGGAGTTGGTGACGGAGGTATCGGTATATCAGTAGTTCCTTCCAACATCAAGATAACATTTTTGATCGAAGGCCTTGCATCTGGTTCATTTTGAATGCACAACAATCCAACTTTCACCATCTTCTCCAACATCCAGACATCTACTTTGTCATCTTCAACCAACCTATTCCAATCTTTATTTACAAAACAATTGTAAACCCAAGAAGTAAGAACGTCTATCTCCATATCATTTCTGCAACACAAAATCTTCAAAAGCACAACCCCAAAGCTGTAGATATCCACCTTACTTCCCCTCTGATTTGACCTCAATAGCTTTGATAACCCAAAATCAGAGATCTTAGCAGTCCAAAACTCGTCAAAAAGAATATTATTAGGCGTTATATTGCAATGTATTATAGGAGCCTCACACTCTTCATGAAGATACAAGATTCCTCTCGCTACATCCAGCGTCACTCTCACACGTTCTTCCCAACCAGGTGGTGTTTCAGCGTTGAAGAGAAGATCTTCCAGTGAACCATTGATCATAAACTCGTACACAAGTAACTTTGTAGATCCCTGTATGCAGAAACCCAGTAAGCCAACCAAGTTCCGATGATGGGTTTGTGCAATAGCAGTTATTTCTTCTCGAAACCACCCTTCTCCTTCAAACAACCTTTCCAGTCTCTTCACAAAAACAGCCTTCTTGCCCTCGGAAATAAACCCTTTGTAAGAATTTCTTCCTATCATTTCTTTAAAACCATCTGTGGCTTTATGAAGATCGTCGTATGAGAATGCTCGTAGCCTAAATTGATCTCGAAGAACGTCTAAATCAGTATTTTCCGATATACTTTGGAAGCTATTATGAGCATGCACTCTATAGAAAAAGAAAGAAAAGAATGCCATCATAGTACACATAAAAGCTAGGCAGCCAAGTGTAATGGCTAGAATGTAAACAAGTTTTTTGGTTTCGGTTCTCAAGGGGTATTCAGAAGGATCATATGGGAAACTGGTTTTTATAAAGACTGTGGCTAATATGCTTTTATTACGCACTGCATAAATGATCGGAACCTTGAGCATTTTGCAACTAAAACCATTTGCATGCAGACTTGCCCAACAATTGCAATCATCCAAGCAAGATTGACGACAAGCTTCCTTGCTAAGATTCATTACAGAGTAAGAGTAGTGATCTCGCAACTTTATATTCTCCAATGAAGTAATATTATAAGAAAGTTTTAGCCCTTCCCATTTCCCGTTGCAGGCTTCTTCATCGGTAAAGTTCCTATAACAGCTGTAAAAGTTACCATTTCTTGTCTCGTTGAAAGCTAAGAAACCAGGAAAGCAATGGCAACTAAAATTGCCACCATTGCTAACACAGTAACTGTTAGAACCACATATACCTTTGGCCTCACATGGGTCATGTAATGCTTCCCATTCCTTCTTCATGATCATTCTAGTCGAGTTACTTATGAATCTGTGGGAATACAAAACAAAGTTACCATTCCATCTGAGAGTAGCACGAAAGATTACTATTTCATTTGATCTCTTCCTCGAACCTGAGCTCAGTATAACTGGATTTAATACCCTCTGTGTCACACCATCCTTCACCATATTCAAAGAGCCAGTATGGTTGAGATACATGGACACATAGCCACCGAGGTCGGAGGATGTAGTGGACCAGTATGAGTCATCATCGAGCCTGGAACCAGCATATAGAGGGTAAGCCACAAGGTTTCCATTATTTTGCATATTGAGAACGAAGTTTCCACTCATGTGATGGGAAGGGGATACACTAGAAACTAGCTGATCATATGTGGCTAGTTCTTGTCCTCCTAATACTGTATCACAAGGGTGTTCAAAGCTTTCCCATATAGCAGCACCAGAGTCATCATAGAGTAGGAAGTTACCCGAATCAAGCATGGAAGCAGAGGTTGCGGGAACCCTCTGATTTGTGATATTTTTATCTTCGCCATTAGTGTGGAGAAGCAACCAACCATTTGTAAGGAGCTTAATGGAACTGTTTGAGGAGACAAGTGGGTCATCACGGTTTGCAGTCCAAACAACTATGATTTCGGGTTTGGTTTTGAGCCATATTCCGACCCTAAAACCATTATCTTCCACGTAGAAACCAAATGCAAAAAGGCCTGAAGGCGAGAGCCATGCAGGGTTTGAGTATGGGTTCAATGAGGAACCTAAGGTGATATTATGGGAGGTGAATTGAGATCCTTGAGTTATTAAAAGAAAGAATAGTCTTAGGAAGATAAGTAAGATGAAGGCCATATTATAGAGGTGAAAGTGAGATGCTGCAGTTTATGCTGGAGAAGAATGAATCAGCCCAATAAAAAGGAATCAAAGTAAATGATCAAGCCTTTATATTTCTGCTATATATAGATAGAAAAGTTCTTTCTATACACTTGACTGTATATTGACTAGAGTGTAGGAATAATAAAACGATGTTGCAACCTTTGACTGATTTGAACCCTTTGACCCGTCAACCTAATAAACATTTCCTATCATATGGAATTGATCGAGGTCCATTCCAAACCAGAAAGTGTGTGGAAAAAAATGTGAGGTTGCTAAAATAGCCTCATGGATGTGGCCCCAAAGTACGAAAAATTCTTTGCAGTTATAGTAACGCTTGTAGATGCAATGTAATTAAAATCTTGTAGATATATACTAAAATTAAAATGTGGACCACATCCACATCAGCATAGAAATTAACTTGTGGAAACAAACGAGACTTTAGTTACTACAAAACAAAACAAGAGTAAAATGCCGATATGTTGAAAATAAACACTACAAGGATCTAACCTTTGCAGACGACACCTATCCAGTGTCGTCGGCAAAAGTCGATCTATAGAGACGACAGGTCGTCTGGACAGCGTTTTCAAACATTGACCATATGTCTTTGACCAGAAAAGCTATACAGACGACAAGTCGTCTGCATAGGCTCGGCGGGAAGGGGCAAAATATTGGCGGTATATCGAATTTCTATACCGACATGTCGTCGGGAGGAGGAATTAAAAAAATATTTTCGATTTATTTTAATTCTTTGTCGCAGAAAAGCAATACGATGCCGTTTTGGTCAGCCTATGTAGACGACATGTCGTCGGTATAGGGTGCTTAAAAAATTAATTTCGATTTATTTTTTATCCGTCTTGCAGAAATGGAATACGATGTCGTTTTGGTCACGCTATCCAGACGACATGTCGTCTGGAAAAGGTGAGACCGATCCGCGTGAAAACCATTTTTTATTTTATTTTATATTTTAATGACGTGAAGTGGAACGACGCCGTTTTCATTTACGTATAGAGACGACATGTCGTCTCTATAGGGTTTCGCTGTAACAAAGACGCTTTCAGTCTTCATTTTCCAGTCGGCTGCCCCTTCCATTTTCCTCTCAAGCTTCGGCGATCCCAGACAGTTTTCGGCGTTCCACTTCATCGGCCAGCTAAAAGGTAAGGTCTTGGTCCTTGATTTCTTCTTAATTAGTAAGAGCTTGAGTTTTTACTCCGATTTTGGGGGATTTGTTTCCGGTTTTGGAGCCCTAAAACATTGCCGCCGGCCGGACAAAAACGGTGACCACCACCATAGAAAACGATTTCTGGTGATATACCTATCTTCACCGCCGATTTTAAGGTTGGTTTTTGATTTTTTTCCCTGCTTAAGGAAACGTGAATGCTTCAGTTCTTTGTTTTTTCTTGTTCCTTCAATACACCATGATATATATACTTTCTTAGATTTTTTTGGTTAATTGCTTATATATATATATATATATATATATATATATATATATATATATATATATATATATATATATATATATATATATATATATATATATATATATGCATTTTGAGGAATGAAAGTGTGTTTTGGCATGAAAATGAAAATGAAGTTATATAGGCATGATTTGTTTATGCTCATTGTGGTATGATTGTATGAAATTGAATGTATGTTTGAAATTGGATGAAAATTGGAATTATATGTTTGATTTTGAAATTGGATGAAAATTGGAATTGTATGTTTGATTGTATGAAATTAGATGAAAATTGGAATTGTATGTTTAATTTTGTTTTTGTATGATGTTTGATTTTGTATTTAGATGTATACATTTGTATTGTATGTCTAAAATGAAATGAAAATTGGAATTGGATGTATTGTGTATATGTATGATTATGTGATATTTAGGTTTAATAGTTTGAGTGTATATAAGAAAGTGCATTTTGAGGTATGAAAGTGCTTAATATGGTTTCAACGTGCTTAATTTCGTTAGTGACTTAATGTTGGTCGTTACAACTTTAGCTTAATTAGGTTATTAATAACAACATACTTTTAGTAATTTAAAATTAATTATAAAATAAAGTTGAATTAATTTTAAAAAAATCAATAAAAAGAAAATATTAAATTAATTGTAAAATCAAATTAATATTAATTTTAAAATAAAATCAAATTAATTATAAAATCAAATTAAATTAGTTTTAAAATCAAATTAGTGACTTAATGTTGGTCATTACAACTCTATCCAATCTGTCTGATTTTTACTTCTCGAGTATATATTTTTTATATACTTGTGAATACTTTATCCGTTCTCGGGTATATATTTATTTATCTAGCCCAAATACAATCTAACTTTCGATAACTATATATATAATATAATTTTTAATAATGAAACAACAATGACGATCGATAAGAGTTGGATTAGAGAGAACCAAATGTCTTCAAAATACTTGGAAGGTCTTAAAATTTTTATGAAGATTGTTGAGAAACATGTCAATTCTAAAGGCAAAGTGTGCTGCCCGTGTAAAACGTGTGTGAATTCGTATCGACATGTTTTACCTACGGTTTATGCCCACTTACATGACATTGGGTTTCTCAAAACATATACTACGTGGATTCATCACGGTGAGAAACATGTCGGTTCTTCGGATTTAAGCTACAATCCGACTCCAAGAACAAACACGCCCACAAGTAATGAGATGTTTGATGTAATTGATGATGTTATGGCGGAACAAAATACAAATGAAGAAAATATAGACGAGGAGGGACGATGTATAGACCCGAAATTTGATGATTTGTTTGAGGAGCTCAATACCAAGTTATACCTTGAATGTAGCGATATGTATGCCTTAAACTTTTTTTCAAAGTTGTTGCATATTAAAGTGATCAATAGATGGACAAATAGTTCGTTTGACCAACTTGTAGAGTTACTAAGAGCTGCTTTCCCGAAGAGCAAGATTTCAGCTTGACACTATGAAGCTAAAAAGAAGTTGAGAAAGATAGGGTTAGGATATCAATCGATCCACGCTTGCAAAAATGATTGTGCTTTGTTTTGGAAGGAGAACAGTTCCATGCAGAATTGCCCGATTTGTAAAGAGAGTAGATGGGTGGACACAACTACAAAGGGGAAGAAAGTACCACAAAAAGTGTTGCGGTACTTTCCTTTGACTCCAAGACTTCGACGAATGTACAGCTCCAGATTCACAGCCAAAGATATGAGTTGGCATCATGGGCGGCTCAATCATTTTGGTGGCTCTAAGCGAGCCAAAATTTTCGGGCCCTTTGGCCTTTACTATACTCGAAAATCGAAAACAGATGAGATTAATATTTCGCAGAAATCAGAATTGGTAGAAGAATGCAAAGTCGTTTCAGTTTCATGAGTGCAGCGATCGTTGATTTATTTTTCTGCTTAATTTATTTTGTGGTTACCGGATTGAATTTTTTAATGGACTAAACCTTTGGACTTTGGAGAATATAGGTCTCCTTAGAATTGGGGGCCCTAAGCCCTACCTTAAAAAATCTCTACATAGAGTCGGACCTGGTTGGCATAATACTGGACGCTCAATAGATGATATGATGTATCATCCGGTTGATGGGAAGTCATGGCAAGATTTTGATCAAAGATATCCAGAGTTTGCTAAAGAACCTAGAAATGTTCGTCTAGGTTTGGCTGCTGATGGCTTCAATCCATTCGGCAACTTTAATAGTACTTATAGTACTTGGCCGATTATATTAACTACCTACAATACACCACCATGGATATGTATGAAAGAGTCTTCTTTCATGCTAACTTTGCTGATTCCTGGCCCTAAATCACCCTCAAAGGACATTGATGTTTTCTTGAGGCCTTTGGTGGATGAGTTGAAAATGTTGTGGGCCGAAGGAGTCCAAATGAGAGATGCATCAACCAATATCGTATTCAACATGCGTGCGATGTTGTTATGGACTATCAATGATTTTCCAGCGCGTGGAAGTTTGTCTGGATGGAGCGGTCAAGGTTATTTAGCATGCCCTACTTGTAACGCAGACACATCTTCCATTCATGTCACCAACAAGATGTCTTATGTTGGTCATAGATGATTCTTGCATATGAACCATTAGTGGGGGCAAATTTTATTCATGTCACCAAAGGCTTATTGGTAAACTCGTATATCTTACTGTTACTAGACCTTATATTTCCTATGATGTTCAGGTTCTTAGTCAATTTATGCACAAACCCATAAAATCTCATTTGAAAGTTGCTTTTATATTATTGAGGTATTTGAAAAGTAGTCTTGGAAAATGAGTTTAATAAACTAAGTCAATTGTTTTTGAGCTGAAAGGGTTTGTTGATGCAGATTGGGCTAAGTGCCTGACTACAAGAAAGTCTGTAATAGGTTATATGGTTTATTTTAATAATTCCTTGATATCTTGGAAGAGTAAGAAACAGTCTACTGTTTCTAGATCTTCTACTGAATCTGAGTATAGAGCTCTTGGCTCTGTTACATGTGAAATAATTTGGATTTTGAAAAGTCTTATTTGAGTTGGATATTAAAGGTTTTACTCCTGTTTCTGTTTTTTGTGATAATGAATCAACAATTAAGTTAGCTCTTAATCCTGTTTCCGTGAAAGGACAAAGCATTTTGAAATTGATCTCCATTTTGTTAGAGAAAAAAATTCTAATGGATTATTAAAACTAGTTAAAATAAATTCTTATGGTCAAAATGATGACATTCTTACTAAATCTTTAAATGTTAAATAACATGGTTTTTTGTCAAATAAAATGGGTCTTATTGATGTTTTCGGAAAAGAAAAATAATAAATATTTCGATTGAGGAGGATGTTGAAAATAATAAATATTTTACAATCTCATGTTTATTATTTTTCTTTTACGAGTTAATTGTAATACAATTGTGAAAGAAGGGGTAATTGTGTTCAATATAGATTGTGTTGGTTTTTGGAAGTAAATATGCAGGTTAAAGCACGCGGGTTTTGTCCACGGGTCGAATCTTGTTCGGATCCGATTCATATCCATGAACCGAGGTATAAAGTAAGAGAGAGAGTGGAGGATTGATCATTCAGTCATTTTTCAGATCAAACGTATTAGGGTTTTCTCTCTTTATCTCTCTCATTTTCTCACCTGTAACGTTAGGGTTTGTACGCAGTTCTTGTTTACATAACTTTCAGATGTGTTTCTATGATAGTGATAGAATAGGTTGAGTGATTCATCTAGAGAGTAGATTAGGGTTTTTGTAGTGAGTTTTATGTTGTAAGTATCTTGAAAACCTTCTGTTTCTTAATCATCAAATTGTAACACCGGGTTCATGATATGATTTTATTTAAGTTTTATTCTTATTTTTGCCACGAACTCGGCGAGTCTACGTCCCGACTCGCCGAGTAGCAGCAGGGTGGACACGGGATTTGAGCGGTGAACTCGGCGAGTCGATGCATGGACTCGGCGAGTCCACCCGTCTGAATGAAACTCTATTTCCAGACATTGCACCCGAATTTACCCATTCTAAAACACCCATTTCGTCCCATTTTCCTCCCAGAGAGCAGTAGAGAACAACCCTAGCTCCTTTAGTGTTCTTGAGAGATTTTGATCTTCCAAAGAAGGTTTTGGAGCTTAGAAGAAGAAGGAGGAAGTTGGAGTGTTCCAGAAGTGAAGGAAGAACCGGAATCTTCTCTGGGGAAGGCATCAAACCAGGTAATAAAACCCTCACTTTGCTCATTAGCTCTTAGGTTCGTTTTTGTCCCCAATGGTTGATCTTCAAGCCTTAAAACCCCCAGATTTCGTATGTATATGTGATAACCAGACCCTAGGAACTGAGACCCATGAGTTGGATCGGTTGCATGTCTCAAAATTGGCCAGAATGGGTGAAGAGTCGAAGGGTACTCGGCGAGTGCCAAAGTGCACTCGGCGAGTTTCATGAAGATGGCCTTAGACTCGGCGAGTTGGATAAACGACTCGGCGAGTCCTATGAAGATTGTCTGGTACTCGGCGAGTCGTTCCTCAAGCTCGGCGAGTCCCTTGATTATAGCCTTGAACTCGACGAGTTGTTCTTCCAACTCGGCGAGCCATATGATCAGTCACTAGGATAAGAAGGGTTTAAGTGTAGGAGGTCCAACCCTCCGTAGTCGCACGTGGAATTAGCAATTTAATGTGTAGCTATAGTCCCAGAATCTCCAAATCTCGAGGGTTGATGTTCCGATGGAAGATTGGAGCGAATTGTGAGATCTGTTCGTCGGACTCGGCGAGTCACCCCCTTGGACTCGGCGAGTCCAGTCGCGGGTTTGTTAGTTGTCCCCGTCTAGCGAGTCAGGCTGACTCAGTGAGTGGGAACAGGGACCCGACGAGTCAGAGTCGGGCTAGACATAGAAGGACTCGGCGAGTCGTCATATGGACTCGGCGAGTCCAGTCAATCAGAAGGTTGACTTTGACCAAGGAGTTGACTTTGACCGGTCATTTGACCTTAGGGGTATTTATGAGTACCTGATGCATGTTTATGGATTTATAGCCGGAGGGATTACCGGTGCGGCAGCCAGACGTAGTCTGAGCAGGTTTTCGGCAGCTACTCTCGAGGTGAGTTTCCTTCCAGTAGGGACGGGTCTAAGGCACCAAGGCCGGCCCGTATAGACGATATGTTAGTATCGGAGTGTGGGCGGAGCCCGTATCTCATAGCTGAGTTTGATTGTGTTATATGCCAGTATGATAGAATTGCTTATACTTGTTGTCTGTGTGATACTTGTATGTTATGGTTTAGTAGCGGAGTGTGGCCGAGGCCCATATCTCCATGGATAGCAGAGTGTGGGCGAGGCCCGTACCTCTCAGAAAGTAAAGTGTGGGCGAGGCCCGTATCTCTATGGGTGTGGGCGAGGCCCGTATCCCTTAGTTACTCATTATATGATTGTATGGTATGTGGCATTATGGGGGAACTCACTAAGCTTCGTGCTTACGTTTTATAGTTTTGTTTTCAGGTACCTCTTCAGCTAGGGGAAAGGAGCCGGCGCGGTAGCGACATATCACACACTCTCATGTTTTCCGCACTATGGATTTCCTGGGATGTACTCTGAATATTTTACCATGATGTTACCGGTTCTCAGACATAAATTAATATTATGAATGTTTTGTAACGACGTTTTTATGAATTAACCTAATTTAAAAATGAAATTTTTAGCTGGTATTTTTCGGGATGTTACACAAATGATATAAGAAATGATGATGTTGGGAAAGTTTTATTTGTCTGTTTCGACACCCCATCTATCAAAAAATATGGTCGGTTTTTTTAACAACAAATTCAAGATACAATAAAGCAACACATGTAGAATTTCATTAACATATACACAATTTTGGGTAATAAACAAATTGAAATTATTAGCAAGGATTTCGATTTCTAAAAGTTGTGTTTCAATAGAAGCACATATTTTAGTAGTCATGTAAAAGAAAGGGTAAATTACACGGATGGTCCCTGTGCTTTAGGGTAATCTGCGTGATTGGTCCCTAACAAGTTTTTTTTAACTCGAACCGTCCCTATTATATATTTTTATTGCACGTTTAGTCCCTACCACTCTTAAAAATACTATTTTGCCCTTTTGAATTTTTTATATTTTTCTTATAACACATGTAATTATTATTAAAAAAATTGATAACTAAAATGAGGGAATCACACCCTTTATCTCTTCCCCGTTACCATTTTACCTTCATCTCTTTAAAACCCACCACACGTCATTTTCCTCTCTTACGTTTTCATCTATATTGTCACACCCCAGCCGGCGGCGGAAACACTGTGACAACCGTCAATTTTTGGCCAAGTCAAAGTCAACTAAAGTCAACGAGTCAAACCGGTCAACTCATCTAACCCTTGTACATTAGGGTTTCCATTATGATTCTCATTGTACTACTCGCAATCTTAATATAAAGTATCACTTAGAGTTTTCACGTGTTCGAAAATTCTAAACCCTAATCAGGGTAAGTGATGAATCTACTCGATAAAACATTATTTCATACCCCTCGAGAGCGTATAACATTCATAACAAGGCTTAACAGAGTGGAAGAACCTTGTGTTACAAAGCCAAACACTCAAAAAGGTCACAAAAGAAGTCTCTCCAAATCTCTTTCACTCTATCTCTCCAAGTACGTGAAATCTCTCCCAAAACTCTCTAAGTAGGAGAAATCTCTCCAAGTACGTGAAATCTCTCCCAAAACTCTCTAAGTAGGAGAAATCTCTCCAAGTACGTGAAATCTCTCCCAAATCTCTCTCTGTAGGAGAAATCTCTCCAAGAATGTGAAATCTCTCCCAAATCTCTCTCTGTAGGAGAAATCTCTCCAAGAATGTGAAATCTCTCCCAGATCTCTCTCTCTGTATGAGAAATCTCTCCAAGTGTGTGAAATCTCTCCCAAATCTCTCTCAAAATCTCTTTCAACTTTTTATAATCTTTCGGGTCATCCCGACACTTAACTTGGTGAAAAACCGCGCAAAACGGGGAGTTTATGCGAAAATCAGCCAAATAGGGCCGAAGTCCCTCTATAGGGACCAAACCCTCCTTGAGCCGAAGCCCCAAGAGCCAAGACCGAAGTCCCCTTGAGTAGCCGCAGCCATCGGACCGCAATGACTAAGGACTAGAACTACTGAGGACTGAGGCTGCTGAAGACCGGAGCGCTAAACCGCACCCGCAACTGAGCACCGCACCTGACCCTGCCTTCGGTCCCTTCGGACGAACCCGCCTGCGGTACCTGCTCGGACCGCAGTCCCTTCCCCTCGGATCCAATGCACCAACCAAACCACCCTTCCGGTTCTAATGCTGCTAAGACCGAAGTCCCTCGCCCTGACTTCGGATTTTCCATTTTCCACCCGGTTTTCGACCACGACTCCGTTTTAAGCCCGATTTTAATTATTTTAACGAGGAATTTTCACCCAAACTTATATTTTGATATATAAGACCCCATATATTCATAAATTAAGCATATTTTTAGGGAAATCCTTATTTAAGGATAAAAATCTATTAAATAAAATCTTGAGGTGGAGTGTTGACTTTACTTTAGTTTATGACACAAGCAACCACCCACACCCACTCCATGACCAGCCCACACCCCCCACCATACCTGGTCATTCATCGTCCTTTTCCCATCATTTCCCAACCCCCTTTCCTTGTCTAAGGCTGAAATCTATCCTCTCTCCTAACACTCTCTCTCATTTTCTCATTCTTCCACCAAAGATTAAACACATTTTCTCTCTCAATTCTCTCACTAAAATTCGAGATTCAAGGGCCTTCTTCCAAGCTTTTCTTCCACTTTTAGTAAGTATATTCATCCTCCATATAATTATTTCACTTCCTTCTACTCAAATCATAGATATTTTACACAAACATCATCACATTCATGTTAGATCTTCGAACATTCAAGGCATCTTCTTAGTGTTCTTGAGTTGAACACTACCTTTCTCCATCATCCATCTACTGAAATCACTCAAGGTGAGTTCATACCCCTATCTTTTCATGTTTTTCTTAAGTTTTAAGAGGGGGGGGGGGGGGGGAATACAAGTTAAAACACCAAGAACACAACTAAACTCATTTAACAGCCTTCATCAGAAAAGTTCAACTCCATTCACGGACTATTTTGGTCAACTTAAACATTTTAGTTTTCAAAACTGTATTAGGTGCAAATAGTTCAGGTTCATACCTTTAAAATGACTAGTTGCACATCACCATACGATTTTTCTACGATTTATGGTGATTTTTACAAAACAGCCTATCATTTCAAAAATGAATTCGGACCAGTCTGTGAATATGAACATTTTAACACAAGTTAAAGACTTCCAAAAATCATAATAAACATTATGAGCAAACTAGACACATTTTATGAACTCTCAGAATTTACGGATTCAGTTTTCGACGTCGTATGATTTCTCTATAATTTTTCTAAAACAGTATAGAAATGTCAAAATCTAGATAACATCTTATAACTTTCAACGCACTTTGTAACATGTTGAGCAAAGTGTTAATCTTTAATGACTTCATATTTTACATGTGTTTCTTGTTGTGGGATAATTATATAACAGAAAATACTCAATGAATTTTAAGAATCCTCCATCATTACCAATAGTACAAAACAAGGCATGATAAACATAGTTATATTTTGCTATACATTCGACGTACATAGAAAAGGGTTCTTATACACCATAAACAAACATACTAAACTATAATAGGTATAGTTAGGTTGCATATACATTACAAACATTTTGATAGACTATAATAGGTATAGTTTATGTTCATTTACATTACGAATTCATTACAAAAGGTTTTTAAACAAAAAGGGGTACAAATACAAAGTACCAGGTTTTTCATACGAAAAGGGGTACAAATACAAAGTACCAGGTTTTCATACGAAAAGGAGTACAAATACAAAGTACCGGTTTCAGACCAAAAAGGGGTACAAATACAAAGTACCAGGTTTTTCATACGAAAAGGGGTACAAATACAAAGTACCAGGTTTTCATACAAAAAGGGGTACAAATACAAAGTACCGGTTTCATACCAAAAAGGGGTACAAATACAAAGTACCAGGTTCACACAAAATGGTTTTTATGATATTGAAACTATATTTCATCTATAATTGTTAGACTTCAGCTATAATTACTAAGTGTATATGCTAGAGTTATATAAGAATCTAGTCACAATCGACTTAGAATTGGTGGGCCCGCCTTATCTCCTGTTCCTTGTTTGGTTGTGGACCTAGGGCAGACCCATTATATTCAACGGTTTATTTAACTTAAATTTTATATAACTTGTATACGCTGGGCGATTATAGAAGGAATCTATGGGTGTTTCTAGGGTTCATTATCGCATATCATAGGAGCATTCATTTCTCACTTAACTAAGAAAATATTGGATTTTCTTTGGAAACATATTTCTATTAAAACTATATTTCATCTAAAATTGTTAGACTTCAGCTATAATTGCTAAGTGTATATGCTAGAGTTATATAAGAATCTAGTCACAATCGACTTAGAATTGGTGGGCCCGCCTCATCTCCTATTCCTTGTTTGGTTGTGGACCTAGGACAGACCCATTATATTCAACGGTTTATTTAACTTAAATTTTATATAACTTATATACGCTGGGCAATTATAGAAGGAATCTATGGGTCTTTCTAGGGTTCATTATCGCATAACATAGGAGCATTCATTCCACACTTAACTAAGAAAATATTGGATTTTCTGGAAATCATACTTTATCGCTTTTACAAGGAAAACGGTTTCTTCCTCAAACAAAACTCTTATGAACTCACCAACTTAATTGTTGACACTTTTTCAAAACTACTTGTATTCTCAGGAAATCAGTGAAACAGGAAAATATCAGCAGTTTGAGGATGGGACGTTAAATTGTCAAACAGTTTATTTTGTCATCATAATGTAATTGATTTTGAAACATGTAAACATATACTATGGTGTAACCTTTTCAATTATATTTATGATGGTTGTATTTACTTTGAGCACTATTATACTCGTTGTTGTGATACTTTACATGAAGTCCTCCACCCCCGGACGTTTCCGCCATCCTTGGTTTGGGGGTGTGACAAACACCGAGCGGTGTAACGTCATTCCTTGTATCACAATTATATAACATATATTAAACAATACAAAAGAGTTTTATAACTACATACCTTTATCGATGATAGAAAGTTACTTTATTATTGTTTCCTAGTATTTATCACGTAGTGTTCGAACTATCGCATACGTGTTAACAGATATATGTTCCATACAAACAAAAAATATAATAGTAAAACTTCTCCTGTTCGAGAAACATTCAGCTTATCCAGTTCCTGAAAACACATGTGTTTTAAAAATACGTCAACATAAAGTTGGTGAGTCCACAGGTTTTGACTATGAGTAAAAATAGTACGTTTCCCAAGTTTGAAAAGTATAAAACATAGTTTGAAAATATCATTTTGTCTCATACTTGTTTCTAACATATAGTATATATATCCTAGGTATAATGGTTTACTTACTAAATAAGTAGTATACCTATAAGTTTCATATACTATGAATACAAGTGTTTGTAATCCTATACCAACGAAGGTTGCTACGTATAAATCTTATTTCAATTCTATACGAGTAAAAACCGCTACATATAAATCTTATTTTAATTCTATACGAGTATAAATCGCTACGTATAAATCTTATTTCAATTCTATATGAGTATAAACCGCTACATATAAATCTTATTTCAATTTTATACGAGTATAAACCGCTACGTATAAATTTTATTTCAATTCTATACGAGTATAAACTGCTAGGTATAAATCTTATTTCAATTCTATACGAGTATAAGCCGCAATGTATAATTCTTATTTCAGTTCTATACGAGTATAAACCGCTACGTATAAATCTTATGTCAATTATATACGAGTATGTGTGCTAGGTATACTTGTCTACTTAGGTAGCGTTTGGTAGATGGACAAGAGTGGACTGGACTAGATGGAACTGGACTGGACAGAACATAACAAACTATATGTACAGCGTTTGGTAAAAATATGACGGAACAGAACAAAAAGATAAAAATTACGATATTATCCTTATATCAATAACCCCAAAATAATGAACATTACCATGAAACTAATAAGATTTGTCATCAATTAATTAGATTGCGATGTGTCTATTGTTTTCTAATTAAATTAGAATATTGTCAATCAAATTAAATATTTATTCCAACAAAAAATAATATGATAAAGAGTGAAATGTATAATATAGATTGTTCCATTAAATGACAAAATTATAGAATTTTAAACAATAATTTTTGAACAAAATAGATATCAAATAGTGGACCAGTAAAATATACAACAATATGCTCTGTTAAAAAATAATCAAATAGTGACCTGTCATTAAAACCTCAAACACAATTTCCAACTTGAACAAAAATGCCACACATTTGCAAAGCATGTTATACTTCGAAAACAAATCACAGAACCTACAACCACCCTTCCTTTTCTTCTAACTCGATTCATTTGTAAACACATAATCACCTTCTTTTAAACCATAAATTAGTTTTAGTTTTTAGCAGTCCATCTTCCTTTACAATTGTCTACAATCTGGAATAATAAAGCGCGTGAAATGCTTTGATGTTTCTTGGAATGAAATTGATTCACTTAGCAGGTATATCGTTCCAAATGAACTCGTAGAGAGGGTATAGCTGAAAAGAAGAAGCCCCATGAACCACGACAAAAAAGATGTAATAATTATTTCATTATAGGAGTATAAGTGATTGCGTCATTTTTTATGACGACAGGTCGAGATGAAAGAAAAGTCATAAATAAGATCAAAGAAATATGTAGCCTAACTGATTAGACATACAAGAGATCGATCGAGAGATGTAATAAATAAATAATTGTTCATGTTTATTATTTGCACAATGACGAGAGAGGAGGAGAGAAGAGTGGATGTTGGGGGAGATGAGGAAAGGGTAGTTTAGTCCTTGTATAGATTAATTTGTGTTGTCCAATTCGGTTCCATCCTTTTGGGTGGGACTAAATTTACAAAATTTTTGTTCCATTCATGCCAAACAGCCTATGAAATAATTTTGTTATGTCCAGTCCAGTTATGTTCTACGTACCAAACGGTACCTTAATGAACAAGTAATATACCTACAAGTTCGTTGTGCCTAGAGTATAAGTGTTTGGGAAACTTATACTTAACATTCATACTTGTATATCGACAAAGTATAATGCTTCTAAAATTGTGTTACCAGGAGTCCATAACCGCAGCTGTATGACTAGTTTCAAACCTCTGGTTGATGCTACAAGTTTTGCACCTTGTGATAGGTTCCGCACGCTTCATCGACGTCGAATAAGAATAAAATGAGCAAGATCGTCACCCGCCAAATGTTGGGTTGTAGCTAGCAACCACCGGTGGGGGTGTCAACCCTTATAGATCTATACACAACTTCCTCGTTGGAAAAATGGGCAAGTTCGTCACCCGTAAAACGTTAGGTTGTAGCTAGCAACCACGTGTGGGGTGTTAACCCACATAAATCTATACACAACTTCCTCGCTCTCGCGGGATTAGCGGTTACAGGTCAGAGGATTTCCCCTAAAATTTCCAATCTTAGCTGATGAATAAAATAACTCATGTAGACTTTGTCGACCTCCTATAGTTCTAATAGTGAAAGCATATGCGTGTCTAAAACCCTAAGTTACTAGATTATGCTTTTAAACATTACTCCTAATTTCATAATACTTAGGCAGTACAACAGCTATAACTGGAAGTAAAACCAAGTTTTATCTTAACATAAAACCAATAATAATAACTCCTCTCTCATCCTCTTGCTTGTTTGGGTGTGAACCATCAAAGGGGTGACACTTGTGACACTTACTCTTAAAGTTTGAAGAAGATTAGGATTTCATTGTTATTTCTATATAACAATCAAGGTATGTTTTATTAACCCTATTTTATAGATTTCAAAAATAGTATATACCTTCTAGGGTTTTCTGTTTGATGTTCAAAAGTTGTATGTTCATTTACATAAAACATAGATCCAAGAATGTGGGTTGGATGCATACATAGGATTTCTTTGTTATGCTTAAAACCCATCATTAGATTGGTAGATCTGTATGGTTACCTATGTTCATTGAGTATGTGTTAGCTATGTATCTTTATGTATATTGTGGTGTTGTGCTATAGTGATGTGCTACATCTTGTATATATCCTTATATGATAGGGTGTTGTAGTAGTGGTATATTGGTTATCATCTAATTGAGTGCCTTAGGGTTTGTATGTAGTCATGTAGGATAGCCTGAGAACACTTGATCTAGGCTTTATTGCTTATTCCTTGTTTAGTTTTGGCTCTAGAGTAGGATCATCTATTCGGGTGGCTATCTCACCTCTGGTTACTTATGGTTATGCATTTCATGGATGTTAGCTGGTGGCGAGACAGTGTACTGTGAGATGACTAGTAGGCGGTAGTGAACTGTATGATTGATGTTTGACTATATTTTGTGCCTACTTGATCCTTGATTATTTATATGTCGACATATGGTGGTAGTGGGTTGAGGCGGTCATGCTTGGTGCAGAAGCCACCAAACCTAGGAGCAAGCCAGAAATAACATGTGGGTCCGAAAGGCAATCCAAACATATGATGTGGGCTCTGGAGCTAACCAGACATAAGTTGTGGGCCCAAGAGGCAAACCAGACTTATGTTGTAGGCTCGGCAGCAAGCCAGACATGATTTGTGGGCCAATAGGCAAGCCAGACTCATTCTAAGGACTTAAGGGTAATCCAGTATGTTAGTTGTTGACCTAGTATGCATGTTGTTATATGTTTGTGTGATGGTATTTTGGGGGTTCCCACTAAGCTTTGTGCTTACCCAGTTGTTTATGTTTTTTAGGTTTTATCAATGATCGTGGGAAGGCAAAGGCGAGGCTGTACACACTTATCAGCATCATTGAGGATTCCACGTTTCCTACATTACTCTGATTTTCAATAAATGTATTTTGGAATAAACGGTTTTCTTAATAATGTATTTATAATTGGGAGGTTTTACCTTAACAAAAAGAAACTTTTTGGTTGTGAAAATGGGACGTTACAAGTTTAGAATATGCTCAAGTCAAGATGGATATTGTTATATATGACTCGAGCATTTGGAACATTTGGAGCACTTAGAACTCAATCGAGAACTTGAGGTTCATGGAGCATATGACAAAGGAACGAATCATTTGAGACGGTTTTGGATCATCTAACAAAGGAACGGATCAAGTGCCAAAGGAAAGGATCATCTAAAAGGGGGTTTGGAGCAACTTGGAGCAACATGGAGCAACATAGTCCAACACTTTGCGTCATGAACCTGTCGAGCCATGAAGATGTGGAGCCATGAAGATGTTGAGCCACGTGAAGATATTGAGCCAAGTAAAGATGTTGAGCCAAGTGAAGATGTTGGACCACCATGAAGAAGTTGCACCACCTTTGGGAGATGTTGAGCCAAGCATGAAGGATGTTGCACCATACTTGTACAAGATGGGCCAACATCGTACATGTTGCGCCATGTTGGTGAAAGATGTGCCATCTTGGTTTCTTGATGATCCATGATATCCCTGATGAGCCACGTATGTTATGACGTCCTCTATGAGGCTCAGAAGTTGGTGATGCTCGAAGAATACACCATGTTGTGCCACCATGATGGATGGTGGGCCACTAGTGTTCATGTCATACCACAATGGCTCAAGGTGCTCCATCATGTGTATTGTTGATGCTCATGGGTTGTACGACATGGAAGAATGTTCCAGAAGATGTTGTATAGCATAATATGATTGGTTGTCACCTTTCATGTAACATCCCAATCTTTAGGTATGAAGTTTCAAGCTTTATATATATGTTTTCCTAAGGCATCTCTACGAGTTGGGGGGACCCAACTCGTCGTGTCGAAACCAAGAACGGCCGCGTCTTTTTGAAGACCAACTCGACGAGTTGTAGAGGTCCAACTCGACGAGTTGGACGTGGTTTGGGAAACCTTAATTTAGGGGTTTTACACCCTATATAACCTCCTTAAGTCTTTGAGGCTGATCTTTTAGCAGCCTCCAAACCCTAATATCGACCTTGTGAACCCTACTCACCCCTCTCCTCTCATATTGTGAGTTAGTGTGCCATTTTGAAGCAAAAGAAGGAGAATATTATGAGGAGGAGGCAAGGATCTAGCAAACAAAGCCTTTAACCTTCAGTTTGGCACTCTTGTGGACTGTTGTAAGTATTCAAGATCCGATTTTTATCTATATATGTAACTAGATCTTGATTTTTGCCCCTTTTTCCTCCTTATTCTTGGTTGTTGCATGCATGGACTTCATAAAGTTTTCAACTTTATGAATCTCCAGGGCAAGATGGCCTCATAGTGGGTTAGATCTGGCTTTTTGTCAAGCTTTGATGCCATGCATGGATTTTAGGGAATATTTCCCCTTTTTGGCCTATTTTGCCTCCAAGACATGCATTGGACATTCATGTCTATAAAACATCAACCTTTGGGACGTTTTGAGGTTAGAACCTCTTCTGGAAAGGATGGGTTCCAGATATCTAGGGTTTTGGGCTTAATGGTTAAGCCTTTGAGTTTACAGGCCTTGAATAAGAGCTTTTGAGCAATTAGAGTGGTTCCAAAGGATAAAGTTTGAAACTTTATCCTTTTAGACACATTTCGAGTTCAGATCTGAGCCTTAGAGTCCCTGGAATCGAAGAATCATCCGAATGTGTTAAGTAGGGGAAAAAACTTGACGAGTTGTCTAGCCAACTCAGTGAGTTGGCTAGGGTTTTCCACGATTTTCTGAATACAGAAGGAACTCGATGAGTTGCTAGGTTAACTCGATGAGTTGGGTCAACATGAACTGTTGACTTTGACTTTGACCATGGTTGACCAAGTTTGACTTTTAAGGGTATTTTGGGTATTTTGGCATTTTGGGATTTTGATGGTTGGTGGTCACTTGGATGGATAGATATTGGTTGGGGCTGAGATTCATAGTCGGGACCTCATGGGCTATGGATCAGACCGAAAAGTGAGTTTTTCTCACTGTACCCAAGGGTCAAAGGCACCAAAGGTCAGCCCTTTGGATTGTTATATTTGTTATCATATGATTATATGTGTAGTGATCTGTTAGATCGGTATCCTGGTAGATAGGATGTTTCTATACTGTTATGATATGTTGGATCGATATCTTGGTAGATAGGATAAGGTTATTATGCTTAGTGATCGGTAAGATCTGTTTGACTGGCTGTAGACTGTTATATGATTATTTGTTATATGTGCACATGTTTGATTGGTGGCTGAGGCTTTTCTACTTTGTGCGTAAGCCAACAGGCCTGGGGTATTCCAACCCGATGGTTGAGGACCCATAGTATGTTGGCATTCCAACCCGATGGTTGAGGGACTGGGGTATTCCAACCTGATGGTTGAGGACCCATAATATGTTGGCATTCCAACCCGATGGTTGAGGGCATGGGGTATTCCAACCCGATGGTTGAGGACCCATAGTACGTTGGCATTCCAACCCGATGGTTGAGGGCCTGGGGTATTCCAACCCGATGGTTGAGGACCCATAATACGCTGTTCTGTACATGTGCTATTTTTTGCGTGCTGCTACTTTAGGGGAACTCACTAAGCTTCGTGCTTACAGTTTTGGTTTATGGTTTCAGGTACTTCAGTAGATCGTGGCAAGGTTAAGGCATGATCGTACATATCCTCGTGTTTTGGGGACTTATGATTTCTGGGATGCTCTAATAATGAAAATGTTTTGAAAACTCTGTTCTAAATTACTCTGATTTTAAATAATGTTTTGGACACAATGGTTTTGTAAACACTTTTTAGAGAAAGGGTTGCTTTGAAAAAGTTTAAATTTTATTGAAATTTTATGAATGTTACAAGTTGGTATCAGAACCTTGGTTTGAGTGAATTGGAGGAACACTCGTGTGAATCCAGTCTCAAATTAAGGAAAAAAGTTTTGAAACAATTTTCAAATGGTTTTCAAAATAAACAAGAAGGATGCGATGTGTACGATCAGCCAGAGCCAGTAAATTGACCCCAAATTACCACACAGTTATTTGAGATTATGTTGTGTTATGATAGAACAACATGCTAGTAATAGGCTAGGGATCTTCACGAATTGCATGGTAGAATTTCCTGATTATATGATGCCTTAGTTCCTATAGGGTTCTCTTGTTTGGATGTTGTGTGACTCTTTCGCGTGTGAACTGACTATTGGGTGAATACACTAAGTCACAGGCTACATGGTTTAAATGATCTTAGGATGAGGGGTTTGGTCCTGTTCGCAGCTCTTGTCTGAGTCCTAACCGTTGTGGGATTGAATCTTTTAGCCTAAGGTTTTTTAAACTATAGGGCATGTGATTGTATTCATGTGATACCCATCTAGCACCAATGGAGGGTCGTGTGATAATTAGTGGTATGGTGACTCATGTGGGGTCCGTCGGCCAGTCGCATTGTTGGGTGATGGACAGTAGCTTCCTCAGAGTGGGTGCAGTGTATAGCGGGACAGCGCAAGGAATGATTAGCCACTCTTGGAAGAGTAAGATCAGGACGAAGGTGCACCGAGATGTTGGAGATGGAGATCGAGAGTCTCACATGAGGATCTGTTTGATTGTAGTGTGTTTTAGTCGGCTTCTCTGCATGAATTTGACCCTATTGTGTAGCTCTCGTTTGAGTCTTAACCATTGTAGGGATGAGTATGTTACTCGAAGGATTATCTGAGCTTGTTTTCATGTGATTGTATTCATGAGATAGCTAATTGACATTGTGAGGAGTTCTTCAGAAACTGATGGCGGAGAAGTGTGGAATCCTAGGATAGCCTAGGGAGTATTTTAGTGCGATTGTTTCGCGGTTGAGCAGGTTTCAGAAATATTTTATGACTAGTTTTTAGAGGAACCGAGATAATCCTTGAGGAAAGTATGGATGGGTGTGGAAGGTAGTATTGGACCCGTACTACTGAAAGCACAGGATCCATACTCGAATCAAGGAAAATCTCGGGGATTGTAAGGGCTGGTAAGGGTAGATAGCATGGTTGGATACCATGGTTCGTGGCAGTGGGTCGGTTCCTATCAATCTTTTGGTTGTGGATGTTTAGTCATGGGGATGGGCCTCGTATGTGTTGTGGGACTAGTGACATTATGGATTTGGGTTGTTTGGTGCAGGCCTAGTGAGTTTTTGTTTGAGGCTTCAGGTTTTGCTCGAGGCCAGGAATACGAGTCGCGAGACTCAGGAAGGGAGCGATGATTACGATCGGCTTGGGTTTTGCAGCTAGAAGTGGAATGGTTGAGTGATGGATTGGAATTTCGTTATCCATGGAAAGGGTTATACCCTTCCAGTTTTCCGAGTTTGAAGGAGTGAGCAGGCTTGTGACCTCCAGGGTCAGGTTGTATCTTCAGCTCGGGGTCAGTGGTCGCAGTGGTTGGCGACAGTATGTCAGTGCCAGTGTGCACAGGTGGATCGATGTGGCATGAGTATCCTGTGATACAAGCACGGGCCCATATTCTCGGGAAATGGGAAGGCCAGGTGTTGGATTGTCGATAGGATTGCAAGCAAGGAAGGTATGCTTGGATCGTAGATCGGTAGCTACCTATGCTTTGTAAGTGGCTATAAGTGGGGATTTCAGAGGTTTTCAGTTGGAATTCGGGCTTCTCTTGGGATTTTTTCGGTCCGTATCTGGAGGACTTTTCTGCGTATCTTATTCCATGGTCTAGTATGGTTGTATCTGGTTGGGCTGCTTGGGTTACGTTTTTGCTTCACCACCAGTGGGTGGTGGTTCTGTAACACCCGGAATCTAGAACGATAATCAAGGAACGGTAACCTTCATTTTAAGAGGACAACTCGCCGAGTTGTAGGGGAAGAACTCAACGAGTAGGAATCATTTGGCACACAGGAGTTTAGAAACCAACTCGACGAGTTGGGGGGGACCAACTCGACGAGTTGAACTGGGTTTGGGAAACCCTAAATACGAGATTTGCACCCTATTTAAACAACTTAACTCTAGGGTTTTGGCCTCATTTCCAGCCTCCAAGTTCCTAAACCCTAGCCTCGAAACCCTAATGCATTTTTGAGAGTTTTAGAGCTAAACTTGTGCATTCCTGGTGATTTGAAGAAAGAGGAGCTTGAAGAAGGAGCAAGAACGTGTGGGAGGAGAGTAGATCCAGAAGTTGGACTTCATTTTTGAATCATATGAGGTATAAAGCTTCAACCTTTCCATGGCAAGCTTAGATCTAGTTTTAGGATGTTTTTCTTCATATTTTGGCCCAAGTTGGTTGATGGTTGGGACTTGGACGTCTTATGTTGGCTAACCTTTCAGATCTTGGGTGTTGAAGGGACTTCATGGCATAAAGGTGCCAACTTTATGGCCATGGAATTCCCATGAAACTTCTAGACATTCTTTTAGATCATTTAAGCCCTAATGGGTCATGCATGCAAGTAAAGATGAGAGCTTTACGTGACTTAACTGTCCTTAGAGTCCAGATCTATGACCTCATTGTCTATCTTGAAGAGTTGGTGGTTTTTGGATTAAGATTTAAGGCCTTTAGGATTAGGGTTTGAGCTAAATCTCATTAGAGTGGGTATTAATGGGTAAAGTTGGAAACTTTACCCTTCTAGACGTGTTTTCAGCTTAGATCCAGAAGATATGGCCTTGGGCTTGATGAATAAGGGCTTAATGCATTGAGTGGGTTGGACAGACTGAGGAACTCGACGAGTCCATAGAGGAACTCGACGAGTTGGTTTGGGATTTGCCCGATCCTGATGAAAAAGGAGGCAACTCGTCGAGTTGCTGGGAAACTCGACAAGTTGGGTCGGGATTTCACGAGTTTGTGGATAATGAAGAACTCGACGAGTTTGGGGAAAACTCGACGAGTTGATTCGAGATATCACGTTCCATGACTTGTGGAAACTCGCCGAGTTGAAGGATGACTCGACGAGTTGAGTCAACTCAGGCGTTGACTTTGACTTTGATTGGAATCTTGACTTTGACCTTGACTTTGACTTTGACCAAGGTTGATCCTTGAGGGGTTACGAAGTATAGACTGGTTACTAAGGGTTGTGATATGCAGGGGTTTGAGTAGAGCTGATCGCGGGACAGAGACGTTCAACTATCATCCGACACTTGAGGTGAGTCTCCTCACTATTTGCATGGGTCTAAGGCACCAATGTCAGCCCATTTAGTTTATGAATAGTAGGAAGACTCGGGGGTTAGCCCTTGGCATTATTTATGATTGTATGTATTCCAGACTACGGTTCGATGTCGGGCGGTGCCCGAGGAATGTTTATATGTATGTTTTTGGATTACGGTCTGATGTCGGGCTATACCTGAGGAAATGTTTGTATGGTTGATTTCTTCATGATTCTTGCATGTGTCCGTAGCTGTATGTTTCCGGATTACGGTCCGATGTCGGGCGATGCCCGAGGAATGTTTGTATGCTTTCCGGATTATGGTCCGATGTCGGGCGATGCCTGAGGAATGTTTATATGCTTATGTTATGCGATTAGTTTAGGTGTAGAGTAGAGGCAGGGCCCATGATAGGATGGAAGCGAGTGTGGGTGGGGGTCCGTATCTCACCACTAACAGAGTGTGGACGTGGTTCTATATGTCATCATTAGCAGAGTAGGGGCGGGGCCCATGATAGGCGAGGCCTTAGGACAGGAACACATGTTACAATGAATGTTTTCTTTATGTACTAGCTGTTGGGTTATGATCATTCTAACACTCCTAAGTGTACATGCAACCCCGGAAATACCTTGGATCTATGTTTTCTCTATTATACATGCAATTATGAACTTTCCAAGGTATTACCCTATCTAGCATACAATACTTGATACTTGGGTAATCAAATGGATAGAATACATACCTTTGTTTGATGTAGCTTGTCTTCATGAAGCTTGAGTGCCTAGTGCCCCAAGTGTGACACCTCAAATGGTTCACACAACACCAAATGCACATGGAATGACTTGAGAGAAAATGGAACACTCCTTGAAATCGTCTAGCCCTCATATTCACACATTAGTGCACGATTTCTTGAGCCATGGGATTCTTTTATATGGTGGCTATTAGGGTTACACCATGTAACTCATAACTTTACCCATTCCTTATGCTCCATGGATTTTAACCTCCATGGAGTATCCATGGGTCACCCCATGGACTTAGTCCAACATAAGGAATCTTGGATTTTAATTAGTCTCCTTTTGATCACTTAATTAATTCCAAATTAATTCTTGATCAATACTAATTAAATAACCTTATTAATATATTAGAACTTATAATATATTAACCAACCTTAAGTGTTATTTCTCTCATTATAGTCTATCCAAATGCATGATGCCATGCAACCCAAATGGACCATGCCGGGTCGGGTCAAGTCTTACCAATTATAGTTATGGACTTAGACATTAATCCAACAGTCTCCCACTTGGATAAGTCTAAAACTATTATTGCGCATGACTTCAGGAACCGATCAGCAATCGTAGCTCTCAAAAGCTTCTGTCGAACTCTGACCTTGTCGATGAACTCTGACCTTTGTCAATGACTTGTCCATTAGATAAGGGATCATATATTCCTCCATTCTAGATATCATATGGACTGAGACATGGATTATCAATCATTCTCTCTGTCCATTCGTTGTTTCCCGATTTCCGATTCATGATGACTGACTGATTGAACAAATCAAATCAGTCCTGGCTTGGCCAAGCACTCACATGTATCATCTTTAAATCATCGAGGGGCCCACATATATCGCTTTTATCCCGAAGGTAAAAGGAATGGATAAACTTCGACTCATATGGCTTGTTCTACTACTTGTTGAATCATACACAAAGGCACGTTTTATAACATCGAGTTACCAATGCGTTTTCGTGCACTCAATGTATAACCAACTCATAGTAACAACTCATATCTCTAGGTTTGAAGAATATAAGATATTATCGTCTCATGATCACTCGTGATAAAATCCAAGAAGTGATTCAAATGAGCGCGGGTTGAATCCAATACTCAGAACTTATGAGTACTCATGAGTGTTGTAGCACCACTTTGTCCACCAACTTGGACCTCTACAAACCAACCCATGACAGTCTTGATTCATATCTACTTCCAACATATGACCAACTGTGGATGGTTTGAATAACTTAATCATTCAGGAAGAGCGACTTAGTTATTCTGGAAGTCAAAACATGCAAAGTGAAACACAAGAATAAATGAATCAAATATGGTATCAAACCCTATGAATATAAATAAACACTTTTATTTATCACCATACTGATTACTCATTATTCATTGTTTCGGTTTTATCAACTTTATACTTGAATTTAAAACAATAGTTGTCCCATGCTCCAAGCATGTACACTATGTTTTCTAAACACTAGTCATGCCATACACCAAGTATGCATACTATGTTTGTCTATGATCTTTACTTTGTAAAATAGATCAATTGAACATCACTCCAATGATCCTCTTTTCACAGTCCCAAATCCTTACTACAAATGCAAGAATTCCAAATTCATTCCATTTACTGAAATCTGTTAGATTCTAAACTTATGTGCATTGATCCTCTTAATGATTATGCACGAAGTCAGAAAGACTTGACAACAATCATTACAGAGCATTCCAAAGGAGATCAGCTCCTTGGAAACATCCTTTTTTCATTAAGTTTCCTAATCTTACACAGATTGAATAATTTCTAACTTTGAAACATTTCCATATTCCATTTTGACTATCACTTCTGAACAAGAGTTGCCTCCTTACAGATTATGTCAATATGGTCCTTCCAGAATTAACATTATACTTCCAACTGTCCTTGAGCAACCAATCTTTGGTAAACCTTAGATTGTCCTCGACAATTGCTTAATCATTTTAGTCATATCCAATTCTAGACCTTTTCCCTTCATAATGCCCCAGGCATTTGGAAAATTTTAGAAAGGATGAATATAGCACATGTAATCGATCCTATATCCGAAGCATATGGGACACGATTGATGATGTCTCACATAAAGACTAAACCAGTCTTTTGCTATAATATTTCCATTTCAATTTGCCAAGTTCTCAAAATTCAGATTATGAAAAGGGATGCCGTAATCATAATCGAATTTTAGAACGCAAATAATGGACCCATATATAGAATTTCCTTATGTTGAGCCATTCCAACATGAAATTCATATATATATCCTTGATTAAATACGATTAAAATCTCAATCTAAGCTTTTAGAATTGAAATGAAGTATAATTTCCTCTCCCTTAATTATAGCAAAACAACTTTTTCAACCCCTGCAACCTCACGAATTGCAACTTTTGTTTTCTATAATTAACATTGCTAACTTGCAACCTTTGTCATAATTATCATGCTCCCACTAACATGATGATTATTAGCATAACACTTATGCTCCCACTAGCTTTGACATGTAATCAGAAATCAGCTGACTTTCTTACCAAAGTTCAGATTTCTGATACTAGATTGTTTTGATAAAACTTTATCAAAATCATACACCTCTCTTAGATAGCTCACATGTGTGTCTAAACAGTTTTAGAACTATGAAAAGGGATGCCGTAATCATAGTCTCAATTGTTTAGACCTTTGCCACTTCTCACAAGTCCATGTTAGTGTGCCGGTAAACCACACACGCTCCACTAACGACTTTGAGAATGCAAATATCACAATTGCTATCTAGCTAAAATCTACTTAGTGAAAGTGTTTCCTCACCATCATTTTCATGAATCAGAGAGAAACCTTATGACACTTAGATTTAATAGTGTATGTGTTCTTATCCATGTGAATTTGTCAAAACCATAATCACAAGACAAGGTTAGTGACAAATCCAAACTCATATTGATTAAACTTGTGCAATCTTAAATTCTTGCCATTTGGCAGCTCAGGTGCCTGCCATTGCTTCCAAGTAGTTGTGCAACCAATTGAGAACTCTCAGAACTCCTATGCAAAGCCAACTTGAATAGGCACAAAAATTTCAACACGATAGGTTATAAACCTCAAGTCGTGTTCTAGTGAAGGACTTTAGGTTTTATTCTTGATTAAGTCTTGAAACTTTCAAGAGCTTTAAGTATCCCACTGTCCTCTTGACATATAAGACTCCCTTGTCAAATATTCAAGAGATAGTGCGGATTCTTTATCAAGACTAACACTTTACACAATTGGCCTAAGTTGGTCTCTGTTTTATCCAAAACATCACAACTTACCAATTTCAAATGTACAAGAGTAGATAACCTTTTACTCTTACATTTGACTAGTGTTAACAAACCCTCTTTAAGATATGTCACTCAAGTTACAATCTTGGAGTATGACTCTAAGAATTGTTTTGGAACGAAGTATGCCTCATCTTTTTGATTTAACCATTTCAACAATTCATGACTCCTCTTCTTAGTCATAAGAATGCACTAAGATGACTTTAGAGGACCAATTGTGATATGGTATCTTAATCATTAAGATGATCATAAACATGATACTAAAGTACTCTCCTATCTTTTCAGATTTGAGAAACTTTTATCTTTCTGCCACACTTTGATTCTTCTTATTCGTTCTGTCTCACATTGAAACTTCTCCAATGCTACAGACTTATACTTAAACTTATAAGTATAACCATATTTACTGAACTTAAGTAAATCATGACGAATAGTCTTCTTGATCTTTTGTGGTGGACTTGACCAGTGCACAAGAATGTGTACTCGATCCCTTAGTCCTTTCCTTATTCACATAAGGAATTAGTCTTAATTTTCCAAGCTGAAAGTTCTCATTCATCATACTATACAACTTGCATGATTCCAAGTTTCGGTCCAATTGAACCTTGGGTGATGAGAATCTTTCCTTATTTGGTAATATTAGACACTACCACAACTGAAAGAATCAAATCCATTTTTCCAATATTGCTATCAATGGAATCTTATAAGCAACAACTTTTCACAAATGTCATTGTAAGGATACCTAAAATAAATAAAAACAAAACCTTTTTCTTTTATTTTAAAACTTTGTGGAAAAACTTATCCTTACAATCCATATGAAAACCTTGTTGTTATCTATTCCTAAGCAATATAAATATCATAACTCTTAAGTAATAGCCCAAAATTCTGATCACCGAACCATGCGATTGAAATCCATCTTCGCGATCAGAATCAGCATGTACTTAATAGAGTTAGACAATGGATTTTACCTGAAGTAGAGCCAAACTTATTGACTTTAACATCCTTAGGTAAATTTGGCAGCTTCGTAACCAATGCCCCTTCCTTTGGCAATAGTTACCTATGGACCCTTGATAATGAGACTATCTCAGACTTCGCCTCTCTCTTTACCATTGGGTCAACCGAGTTGACTATGGCCGATCCCTTTCCATTGGGAAGAGAGAGCTTTACTAGATATCCAATGTCATCATTGTCAATGTCCATAGCGTTTTAGGAAGTTGATCTTAGCAAATAGATAAGATCATTAAGGGTCTTGTCTTAGTCTGTTTCATAGGATTCCCAAAAGAACTCACTATGTGACTTAGAAAGTAGTTGAGCCACCAACTTTCTCAAGACTTTGACACCCAACTCTCCCGGCTTGTCAATATGTGACTACATCTCCAAGATGTGATCACACCTAGACCTTGCCTTGCCAATAGGGCTTGAGTGACCTTAAACTTTTTAGGAACTTGTGGGTAAGGGAGAATAATTGGAGGAGGTGAAAGAAGTATGATATCCATGGGACATCATCTTCATTTAGGAAAGCTTGTTTCAAGAGATTTAGGAAGATCATAAATGTCTAGACCAGACATCTTTTTGGGAGATATTCAAGATAGTTGATTTAAAGTCCTTAATATGACACCCAATATGAAATATTAAGGCTAGGACCCAACAAACTATTTTATAACTTAGAAGAGGGATGCCGTAATCCAAGCTATAAAATATTTGAAGGTAGGTGAATGACGATTCACCAATTTCCACCATGAAAAACGAAATAATTTATTAGGTTTTAATTAGTTACTTAGTATTTATCATTAATACTTTTAATGAAAGGAGAATTATAGTCCTTGTCCTACCCGTTCGGCTAACGACCCTCCACCAGTCAAGGAAGCGGTGGGTGAGAGTGGACACCCATTAAACTACCATTTTATAGGCAGTAACCTTATACCCCCCTTATAGACCGGCTTCGTGAATGAGGCCTACTAACGGTAAGACTGACTTTACTCTTATACATATATATAAATATTATTAACTTATAATATTATAAAGTATAAGGGTTGAATGTTAACTTTTAAAATTCTAAGGGCTAACTTGGAATTAAAGTATTCATAAGTGAAAACTTTTCAAATTCCAAAACTTGAGGGCAAGTTTTGAAACTATTCAAAACTAATTAATTCCATAACTTATGAGTTTAAAGTAGTTTTAATTAAAAAAAACTCTTCAAGTTCCATAACTTGAGGACAAGTTATGGAAGACTTTAAACTAACTAATAAAAAAAAATAACTTTTTTTTATTGTAACTTATGGAACTAATTAAGGTTACACTTTTTTTATTTAATGAAGAGACTCTTGAATCTCCATAACTTGAGGACAAGTTATGGAGTCATAAAACCATTTAATTAGAACTAGACTCTTCATTTTGTAACCTTTGCCAACTTTTATGAGTTTTATGATTCTTAAATGTGACTTTTCATATAACTTGAGGACAAGTTAGAAAAACACACTTTGGAATCAACTCTTAGATTAAAATGGATTGAAAACAACTATTTCACACAACTTTTCTATTAATCTAAGAACCTCATAAGAACAAGATAATTCAAATCATCAATCTTCAAGAAATTAGCATGAACATACAAACTAATACAAATCTTGAAATTATGACAATTATCTTAGAAATTGGATTAGCATGAACATTACCGCATCAAAAACAAGTTTATAAGTCCAAAAACATCTTAGGGTAATGTTCCTAGTCCAATTCCAGCCAAAACAATCGAATATATGCATCCAACTCGATTTTTCAGCTACTTTTGCAAGTATAACAAGAAAACAAGCCTAGGCTCTGATACCACTGTTGGGTTATGAGCATTCTAACACTCCTAAGTGTACATGCAACCCTAAATACCTTGGATCTATGTTTTCTCTATTATACATGCAATTATGAACTTTCCAAGGTATTACCCTATCTAGCATACAATACTTGATACTTGGGTAATCAAATGGATAGAATACATACCTTTGTTTGATGTAGCTTGTCTTCATGAAGCTTGAGTGCCTAGTGCCCCAAGTGTGACACCTCAAATGGTTCACACAACACCAAATGCACATGGAATGACTTGAGAGAAAATGGAACACTCCTTGAAATCGTCTAGCCCTCATATTCACACATTAGTGCACGATTTCTTGAGCCATGGGATTCTTTTATATGGTGGCTATTAGGGTTACACCATGTAACTCATAACTTTACCCATTCCTTATGCTCCATGGATTTTAACCTCCATGGAGTATCCATGGGTCACCCCATGGACTTAGTCCAACATAAGAAATCTTGGATCACAAGCCCACATATATAAGAATTAATGATTTACACAATCAACCCATATATTTAATTAGTCTCCTTTTGATCACTTAATTAATTCCAAATTAATTCTTGATCAATACTAATTAAATAACCTTATTAATATATTAGAACTAATAATATATTAACCAACCTTAAGTGTTATTTCTCTCATTATAGTCTATCCAAATGCATGATGCCATGCAACCCAAATGGACCATGCCGGGTCGGGTCAAGTCTTACCAATTATAGTTATGGACTTAGACATTAATCCAACACTAGCATGATTATATGATATTGTTTGTATACGTATAGCGGGCGAGGCCCAGAGACAGGCGGGGCCTGGAAGAAATAGATATGTATACCGAGCGGGGCCGATGCCAGGCGTGGCCTGATGTCAGGCGGGGTCCGAGGAAGGTCGGGCGGGGGCCCAGTATATGCGATTATGTGTATGGTATGTGGTAGTATGGGGAACACACTAAGCTTTGTGCTTATGGTTTTCAGTTTTGGTTTCAGGTACTTCCAGTTGCAAGGAGAAGAGCTCCGGATGACTGCATTGCACACACCATTATGTTTAGCCTGGGAAGTTTACTCTGATGTTTTTGGATTGGAAACTCTGATAATAATGTTTTGAGATAGTTGACTTATGTTTTGAAAAGATGTTTTGATAACTTAGGGTTTTATTTAATGATTTAAAAATGAAATTTTTGGTCATGATCCTTGGGATGTTTCAAGTTGGTATCAGAGCCTTGGTTTGAGGGATTCTGGCACACTCTCGGGTGCGTCTGAACTCAAACTAAGGACTTGGTATGAAAATTTTCAAAAGAATTTTTTTTATAAAAAGGATTTTAAAAAGAGAAAAAGGGTGTGGTGCATGCAATCAGTCGAGCTCAAGTAAGTTCTCCTAAATGACCTATACATGTTTATGTTATGATATGAATTGTGAATATGTGAATCGCATGCTAGATTAGGGCTAAGGATCTAGGGATGATGCCTTGTATGCCTGTTATATAAGCTTATTGAACTACATGCTAGTACTGATTAGTCAGTGATATGATTGCCTGTTTAGGTTATGCCTGATTGTATGAGCTTTAGAATTGCATGCTAGTATAGACTCTTGATAAGTGAATAGAATGGCTTGATTAATATGTTGGTTAGATTTTCCATTGTCTGAATGTGCTTGCTTTGTGCTTTTTGGGACTCTAAGTGATGGGACTTAGTTGCTAGGTGAATACGATAAGTCACATGTGACAAGGGTTGAATAATCTTAGAGTGATGGATTTGACCCTATTGCATAGCTCTCGTCTGAGTCTTAACCATTGTATGGATGAGTCCTTTACTCGAAGGATTATCCGATCCTCGTTACATGTGATGGTATTCATGTAGTGGCTAATTGGCATTATGAGGAGTCCTTCAGCAGCAGAGGACTGGGTTGGGGTCGGAGATTACCTTAGGGCAAGCCTAGGATGAGATTAGCGCGTGAAGCAGTAGTAGTGAAAAGGACTTGGTGGAGTCAAGGCAATTCTTGAGGAAAGTACGGATAGATGTGGAAGGTATGGGCCCGTACTACTGAAAGCAGAGGATCCGTACTCGGGGCAAGGAGGGTTGAGATAAAACCAGGAAACTTGTAGTGTGTGTGATCCCTCAATAGTGATGAGTATTCTGATGGTTATTATGATTTGTTTCCAGCATGGTGACACTACGTACCAGACCGGTTAGCAGTTCTGGTGCCACCGAGGGATTAGGCTCGGGCTCAGAAGTCGGGCAGCTTGATGAGCAGATGAGAGAGTTTATTTCAGCTGAGATTACGCACAGTATTATTGACCAGACTCCTATGATCTTCGATATGGTCAAGGAGGGTATTTTGGAGATTCTTGATGAGAGGCTGAGTGTGTTCGTACTGAGATGGCGGCCATGATGAGGGCACGCACGTTTACATTCTGGGAGTTCAGAGCTTCTGGAGCTATAGACTATCATGGGGCCAAGGACCCCATTGCTAGAAATCGGTGGTTGGCAGATGTCGCCAACGCCTTTCTTACTAGCCGGTGTCCCGATGGGGACAAGGTTCGACTCATCTCCTATTTTCTGAAGGACAGAGCACGTGATTGGTGGGAGGAGGTTGGACATGCTATTGGAGATGAAGTCTCTCTTGATGCGATGACATGGAGTGACTTCTCGGCCAGGTTCAGGGCCTAGTTTGCACCAGTGATTGAGGTGCAGCAGCTAGCACGGGAGTTCCAGGACCTCCAGCAGACTACGGAGACAGTGGTTGAGATCACTGCTAAGTTTAGGGAGAGGGCCCTTCTCGTTCCGTAGTATGTGGCGGACGAGGAGATGAAGAAGGCCAGATATCACGAGATGTTGAGGAGCGACATCAGGCAGTTTGTGAGTCGGTCCAGCTGCAAGACACTAGAGAATATGATCGCCCGATCCAGGGAGAGTGAGATTGACTTGGAGTCGGAGAGGAAGAGGAAGTCGGATGAGGTGCATACATCTGTGGGTTTAGGCAAGAGGCCCAAGGGATCAGATTCGAGATCGAGAGACTATCAGGGTCGCAGCCACTGCAGCAAGTATGGCAAGACACACGAGGGTGCGTGTAAGAGTGGCAGTGGTGGTGGTTCTGGCTGCTTCAAGTGCGGCCGGACCGACAATTATAGCACGGACTGTACTGCTACCACCACCAAGGGATCATACCTGATCTGCTTCGATTGCAGTCAGGAAGGCCTAATATCCAAGTTTGGCTGCAGCGGTACAGGTGATGGCACCTGCCCATGTGGCATTGAGGATCACCAACGACCGTCAGGGCCGGGCAGAGGCGCCTGTGGCAAAGATCAGGGCTTTCCAGTTGACCACAGAGGAGGCACGAGTAGCTTCCGATGTTGCAGGTGTGTATCTTTTGCCTTTCTATCAGTATTTATGATTTTATTGCTTTTGTCTTGCATCGTTATGAGAAAGTGTACCTTAGAGTTATATTTTCTACTTATGTTCGAGTATATGCCATCTGCATACCATGAATCTTAGAGTAGTAGTTCGAGGTCGTCCCGTTATATAGTGGGTTCTCATGATGCGGTAGCAGTAGCAAGTGTGATTGGAACTCGAGAAGTGTTCCATGGTCTTCAAGAGTTGCAATGCTTTAGTGTTGGTTAGTTTTGGAACACTAACAGTGTAAGAATTAGTTTCTAATAGATTGATCATTGGATGGTAAGGAGGATTGGGAATCCTTCCAGCACTGGGAGCGACTGGGGATCAGTTATGGCGGAGGATGTATTCTTCATAAAGATAGGAAAGGGCTTTGTTGATTATGTTCATTTGCCTTTGGAAGGCCAATGACTACACGAGGTAATGGTTGTATCCTCTGGACACCAAGTATTTTTTGGGTATAGGACGAATTTTCGGATGTTGGTAAGAGCAATGTACTCAGGATTTATCGTGATTGAAGTGTTCTCAAGATTGCACCTCCAAAGAGTGACATCTTATTCAAGGAGCAGGATTGTAGGCTAAGTTTAGTGGTCCTTTTCAAGGATTGGACCGGGCGGGCAAGGTTATGCATCGTATAGGATTATTGTAAGAATTTAGACTAATTTATAGTGCCTTCTGTGTCTTATGGGGAGCATCAGCTAGTTCAGGGCAGATAGCGGGAGCCACGGGCATGGCGTGTGGGCAGTATCCGGGGTAGGTGACTGCAGAGGACTTCGAGGACGAAGTCTAGTTTAAGTGGGGGAGAGTTGTAACACCTGAAATCTAGAAGGATAATCAAGGAAGGGTAACCTTCATTTTAAGAGGACAACTCGTCGAGTTGTAGGGGAAGAACTCGACGAGTAGGAATCATTTGGCACACGGGAGTTTAGAAACCAACTCGACGAGTTTTTTGACAGTTTTGGAGCTAAACTTGTGCATTCTTGGTGATTTGAAGAAAGAGGAGCTTGAAGAAGGAGCAAGAACGTGTGGGAGGAGAGTAGATCCAAAAGTTGGACGTCATTTCTAAATCATCTGAGGTATAAAGCTTCAACCTTGTCCATGGCATGCTTAGATATATTTTTAGGATGCTTTTCTTAATATTTTGGCCCAAGTTGGTTGATGGTTGGGACTTGGACGTCTTATGTTGGCTAACATTTCAGATCATGGGTCTTGAAGGGACTTCATGGCATAAAGGGGCTAAATTTATGGCCATGGAAGTCCCATGCAACTTCTAGACATTCTTTTAGGTCATTTAAGCCCAAATGGGTCATGCATGCAAGTAAAGATGAGAGATTTACGTGACCTAAGTGTCCTTAGAGTCCATATCTATGACCTCATGGTCTATCTTGAAGAGTTGGTGGTTTTTGGATTAACATTTAAGCCCTTTAGGATTAGGGTTTAAGCTAAATCTCATTAGAGTGGGTATTAATGGGTAAAGTTGGAAACTTTACCCTTCTAGAAAAGTTTTCAGCTTAGATCCAGAAGATAGGGCCTTGGGCTTGATGAATAAGGGCTTAATGCATTGAGTGGATTGGACAGACTAAGGAACTCGACGAGTTGGTTTAGGATTTGCCCGATCCTGATGAAAAAGGAGGCAACTCGTCGAGTTGGTGGGAAACTCGAAGAGGTTGTTCGGGATTTCACGAGTCTGTGGATAATGAAGAACTCGACGAGTTTGGGGAAAACTCGATAAGTTGATTCGAGATATCGTGTTCTGTGACTTGTGGAAACTCGTCGAGTTGAAGGATGACTCGACGAGTTGATTCAACTAGGGCGTTGACTTTGACTTTGACTGGAATGTTGACTTTGACCTTAACTTTGACTTTGACCAAGGTTGACCCTTGAGGGGTTATGAAGCATAGACTGGTTACTAAGGGTTGTGATATGCAAGGGTTTGAGTAGAGCTGATTGGGGGGCAGAGACGTTCAGCTATCATCCGACACTTGAGGTAAGTCTCCTCACTGTTTACATGGGTCTAAGGCACCAATGCCGACCCATTTAGTTTATGCATAGTAGGAAGACCCGGGGGTTAGCCCTTCGCATTATTTATGATTGCATGTATTCCGAACTACGGTTCGATGACGGGCGGTGCCCGAGGAATGCTTATATGTATGTTTCTGGATTACGGTCCGGTGTCGGGCAGTACCCAAGGAATTGTTTGTACGCTGGATGTCTTCGTGATTCCTGCATGTGTCCGTATCTGTATGTTTTCGGATTACGTTCCGATACCAGGCGATGCCCGAGGAATGTTTGTATGCTTGTCGGATTACGGTTCGATGTCGGGCGAGGCTCGAGGAATGTTTATATGCTTATGTTATGCAATTCGTTTATGTGTAGAGTAAAGGCGGGGCCCATGACAGGAGGGAAGTGAGTGTGGGCGGGGGCCCATATCTCACCACTAACGGAGTGTGGACGGGGTTACATATCTCATCATTAGCAGAGTAGGGTTGGGGCCCATGATAGGCGAGGCCTTAGGACAGGAACACATGTTACAGCGAATGTTTTCTTTATGTACTAGCATGATTTTATGATATTGTTTGTAAGCGTCTGCGGGCGAGGCTATCACACCCCCGAACCAGGATGGCTTTCATGTATTGTATCATAACATAATGCATAGTAGTGACCAAAGTAAACACAACCATCATAAATATAATTGAAAAGTTACATTGTTGTAAGAGTTACATGATTCAAAATCAATTACAATATGATGATAAAAAGATTTTTTTGACGCCTTAGCGTCCCATCCACAAAAGCTTATAGTTACCTGTTTTAGTGATTTCCTGAAAAGACAAGTGGTTTGAAAAAGTGTCAACAATTAAATTGGTGAGTTCATAAGAGCTTGTATGAGTAATTGTAAACCTTTCCTTGTAAAATAATAGTGTATGTTTCCATAAAATCCAATATTTTCCTTAAAAATGAGTGGTAGTCTTAGAGACCCTAAGACCGAAATGTACAAGTATTTTCATACTTAAAATAGTAATATACAATTTTATTCTTATATAAAAAAACGTTTGAATGTATGTTTTCCCCGTAAACTAAACGTATCGTTGTTTCCCCATGCGAGTTTTTATAACCATGCTAATGACATAGATGGCCTGTCACGACGTTCTTCGGGCGTCGAAATGTAACGACATTTGTCACCCAAGACCTGCCGGTCTAACTGTAGCTAACAATTAGGGTGCGGGATCTTCAGTCCCGTATAGATCTATACGAAAGTATCACGTTCTCTTACAGGAGATTTCTGTTATAATACAGGACTTTTGCAGGTACTCTGGTAGGTACGGTGAAGACAATGTCTCACAAAAATTGATTCAACAAGTTTACGTATTGTTATAATGAAAAACCTTTGTATGTGTAATTATCCCTTTTTCCATGATAATAAAATAGTATAAAATAATTATATATGTATTTTTTATAATTATTCACTTTGCTAAACATGTTACAAAAGTGTTAAAGGTTCATAAACTATACTTATATAGTTTATTATAGTATTGGTACTTCGTAGTTTTGTATTTTTAAACAAACTTTTGCAGGTAAGAATTCATACAGCTTGGTAGTAGTATCATTTCATGTATTTAGCAATTTTACACAAAAGTAAGAAAAACATGCATAAAATTTTGTATATTAACACAAGTTGACTTGTGTTTTACTTGTATTCTCCCCCTAAAACATAGAAATCCCGAAAAAATGGAGGGGTATGAACTCACCTTATGTGTTTTCTTGATGAGTGGAAGGTTGTGGATGAGAAAGTTTCAAGTCAAGAACACTTGAAAAATACTTCGAGATTTGATGGTCCTATGGACATTAATATATGAATATGTTTGTAAATGGTTCAAGATTAGTACAAAAGTATGTAGAATTATTAGAGGTTGGAGGAAGTACTTACCAAAAAGATCCAAGAACAATCTTGGAAAAATCGTTGCTAGAGAGGGAGTGAGAGCTTTTCTTGGAGAGAAAGGTGAAAATGATGAAGATAATAGTGAATGAAAAGTCTCCTGATCGTGATTATAAAATAGAGGAGGAAAGCAAGTGGAGGGGTGGTTAGGAGGAGTTATGAGGGGGACAAGGATTTGACCAATGGAGTACTAGCTAGAGTTAGAGAAGTGACATAAAGGAGACTTGTGTCATGATGGGGGATCCACTTGTGCTAGTTACTTTATGTATAAAATAATATATTTCTTTATAATTCTTGATATTATTTTATACAATGGTGTGCTTTATATAAAATAAAGCTTCAATATGTGCATAAAATATGAGGTTAGAGGGTCTAAGATGTGAAAAATATGAGTTTGATGGAAACCCTGACGTCAAAAACTCTGAAAATGAAGAAAAGTCTAAAATTTCCCAAATTCCGGAGTAGGGTCCGAAGCTAAAAGGAAGTCCGGAGTCATCAGGGGTTCCGAAGTGGGCTGGGTGCGAAGTCAGCAGACTTCCGAGACAGGCCGGTTCCGGAGCGAGAAGGTCGGAGACTGTTGGATTTTTGTAGTAAAAAGGTTCTGAGGTCAGAAGAGGCTCCGAGATGAGAGGGTCCGAGATGGAAGAAGGCTCCGAAATGCAGAAGACTCCGAAATTCAGAAGGCTCTAAAATGTGAATCGTAAACTCTGAAGTTGGCTCGTTATTTTTGGTTTTCATTTTCCGTTTCGAGCCGTTTTCAACAAGGGAAGAGATGGGATGATGTTGGTGTTTATAGTAAAGGTAAGAAGAGTGGTTTTTGTTACCAAGAGAAATTTGGGAGAGATCTGAGAGAGAGAGAGAGAGATAGAGAGAGAGAGAGAGATTTGGGAGAGATTTGAGAGATACTTTGATTTATAATTGTAAGTAGTACATTAATAGCATTAGGAAACGTAGTGCTTTAATCTAAAATGCTAATGCTAGTCATGTTGAATTGGTTGACTTGTTGACTTTGTTTGACCCAAAGTTGACAGTTGTCACATCATCCCCCCGTTAGAAGAAATTTCGTCCTTAAATTAGCATTTGGGTAGGTTTTCACGAGTTGGGAAAAAGGTGTGGGTATTTTTGTTTCATTTGGTCCTCGCGTTCCCAAGTAATGCCAGGTCCACGCTTGGCATTCCAACGGACCTTCACTATGGGTATGCGGCTTTGTTTTGTTCTCTTGATTTCCCTGTCCATGATTTCCATTGGTTCTTTGATGAAGTGGAGACTTCGTTTAAAATTTTTATTTATGCTTATTTTTCAATAATAGTAACCTTTTAAAGAAAAGTGTTGCAGAATTTGATCCCAAAAAAACATGATAAATATGTTATCAAAGCATTTCCGAATAAATGTATTTGTTTATATTAAAACATTGGGATGTAATCGTCAATACAGAAACATAAGCATAAACAGACCTTATATTCTTTTACACTAGTGATTTACATCTCCTTTAATCTCTCAGTGTAATGTGGCTTCGTCTCGACACCTGTGATACAAATAAACTGAGTGGGTCAGGTTGGGAAACCTGGTGAGTACATAGGGTTTTCAACCCACAATAATAAAGTTATTATGTTTAATCATCAAACAATAAACCCAATTACACATCCTCATTATCTTCGTTATTCTTAAGGGTCTACCCTAAGAATCATCTATCCTGCATTCGTTCACTCCGAAGTCCATCGCTTCCAGGGTTCATATGACAGACACTAAGTCCATAGTTGTCAATGCTCGTTCGTAAAGCACTAAATCCATAGCTGCTAATCTTCATTTATCGGGCACTAAGTCCATAGCTACCAACGTTTATCTAATAGGTACTAAGTCCATAGCTACCAGCGTTTCTCTAATAGGTACTCAGTCCATAGCTACCAGTGTTTATCTAATATGCACTAAGTCCATAGTTGTCGATGTTATTTATTAGGCACTAAGTCTATAGCTGCCAATGTTTACTCATACCATCTTTCATCTCTCATCATTCATTTACCCATGTTTTACCCAACATATTCGTAGATATAAAATACATATACATTTTAAATCATTTAAAACATGTATAAAATCGTTCATCCAGCATACAAAGCAAGTATTCAAATAATACGCACACATAGCACGTAATTTATATAAAATACTTCATATCTATGTGTAAGATGAAAGTAAATATGCACACACTTGTTAAAGTGATGATTCCAAACTCGGACAGCGCTTCGCTTCTTAACGATTCTATTTTCCTTCGACGAAACCTAGCATTATTATCGCTACGTTTTAGTCTAATCTTTATTACGACTAATTATTAGTCTAGATTCATCATTAACTCAAAGTCTACTTAATGATCTATCAAGTAAGGAACAACCAGGTAGGATCATATCGGAGGTAGGGTCTGTTTAGTATATGAAGTATACTGGTTGGAAATCCCACTTTAAACACCTCACTAAATCACAGCCTAGACATCATCCTTGTAAGTAGATCAATCAGTATAACGACTTTGAATCACTGATAAATTTTATTTATAGGTTCATAATAATGATATTATAAGTTATATTTAAATTAGGGTAGCATAACTCACTTAGCTAGCAGTCGGGCTCTGCAGGGGCGGAACTTCGTCGCTGAATCTTTCTAAGAAAGATTCTTGCAGCACTTCAGCGCTCACCTTGCTATACTAAAAACTACAGAAAGAGAAGTCGAATCACGAGGGACCGAAGTGCTAGGGGGATAAGAAGAGAAATACTCTTGAATCAAGAAAATTGTGCAAGAAATATAAGAGCCTAGAGGCTCATATTTATAGTAATTAAATTTTCAAAAACCACTCTCTATATTTACATAATTGACTAAACACCCCTTTGTAATATTATTTTAAATAGATTTAATGATATTTGTACTAAACTAACAGTAGTCTTATAACGACCGCATCGTCGATACCTTTCTAATGATATATATATATATATATATATATATATATATATATATATATATATATATATATATATATATATATAGACGTATATATGATTTACGCTTTATTTTAATATGTAAATGTGCTATTAAAAATTATAACTCGTTCATACGAACTTCATTTTTGATGTTCTTTATATCCACGCGTTGGTATTTACGAGTACTACAACTTTTATTTAGACGTCATCAATTAATTTTCATTCTATCTCAGATTTACAAAACTGTATCGAATTTATCGCGTTCGAAGAGTAGGGACCAAGTTTCGTCCATATCTTTAACATACGAGCTCTATTCTCGACGTTCTTTATATCCACGTGTTGGTATTTATGAGTAATACAACTTTCATTTAGACTCCATCGGCTAATTCTCATTCTATCACGAATTTACAAATTTGTAACGAATTTGTCGCGCTTGAAGAGTAGAGACTAAGTTTCGTCCATATCTTTCGCATACGAGCTCCGTTTTCGATTGTCTTTTTATCATTGAGCTCCTATTAACGAGGTCTTAAATTCTTGTTTAAACTGTTTTGATTAAAAATGACCGATCTAAAATTCGAATTTCAGGTTGTGCACTGCTATGCTAAATCTTAGAAAAATCATAACTTCCTCATACGAAGTCAGATTTGTACGTTCTTTTTATGCACACTCTCGGCTTAACATATAATACAACTTTTTTTTAGATCACTAAGGCTAGAAAGTATTTTATCGTAAATTCACTTTTTACGATTCCCAGTGTCGTGCCGGTTTTGCCGTAAAACTTCGACGGGTCATAACTTGTTTGTTATAACTAGGATTTCAGTGTTCTTTATATGTACGGAACCCTAGTGATATATACTATAACTTGGTCAAGATTATTTATTCTAAATAATCTTATATCAAAAAAGTTATTTTTTATGCTTATTGTCTCTAAAATGACTAATCCGAATCTGCGGGTGTTACAATTATCTCCCCCTTAGGATGATTACGTCCCGAAATCATCAACGAAATAGGGCTTGTATAATGACTCCATACGTTATCTTTTCATCCTAGGTAATAACCGTAACTCCTATGTTCCTTCGAATGAGTATCTAACTCTTGGACTTCTGGACTGTAGGCGGTGCTCGATCTTGCACCCGCTCTCTATCTCACGTTGGACTTTCAATCGTGACCTTCAAGTCACAATCTCGATCCTTATTGGAGACTCCTTCTCCTTCGGAAACAGTCTTTACTTCGATTACCATAATAGACCGATGAGAGATGTTCTAATGACATCTCGTCGTATGATGCAACGCTTAGACTCAGGTCTTTTAGAGTCAAATTCCAGAACAAAATATACCTTCCTTCATGTTCTAATGTGATATAATCACATTATAGCATGTAGCACTTGTAGGTACAAGCTTCTAACCTTAACATTGGTTGTGATACTTCTATTGATCGCTTCGATTATCTTTCACTTCAATCTTCTGACTTAAGTCAGATGCTACATCGATCTTGGTTCTTTGAACCATGTAACATACTCATCTTAGTCGGACTCAATATGATATGACCACTAGGGTCGGAATAGTAATCATCTTCTTAGTCATTACCGAAACGATGGTAACGACATACTTGAATAAAACGGAATCAATTACTAGTGCCTTGGTAACCTTGTGACTTTCCTTGATCCAAGTGCGAGTCCTGTGCTTCCGGTAGTATAGGCCTCTACTACCATTCATACATACTCATACTCGTCCTAAGTATTGTCTCGTAGTTCTCCAACTTATTATGACAAAAACAATTTTAACACATACAAATGTGTCCAAACAATCATATAATTTCCCTAGACTCTACTAGGACTTCTTCCATGCGTATCTTCAATCATCAATTCTGCTTCAACTCGGTTGCGGATGGAAATGTCAGACGATGGGAAAACATCATGGATTATACCAAAAATTATTTCTTTCCGCCAATCGAAAGTGTACTTCTCCCGTACTAGAGGTATTACCTATTTAGATGCATTCTAGAGGTAAGATATCACTCTTACGATATCTTCCGATAGGTATCATTCACTATCGTAAGCCTTCTTATTTCCTCCATTTGCTCAGTCTGCTATGAGTCCTTATCATGACATTTTATACACCAAATCAGGCGTTTGGTGTATCGAAACGAGAATATAGATAGAGAAGGTTTAGATGTGTAATCCTCCTAATTACTACGAAAAGTTATATGCCAGTTCTAATACATCACAAATCATTTAGCACATAAAAGCTTTTTAGGCATCTTCCCTAATTAAGCTAGTGCTTGTGTCTATTCAGGTGTACTTCCTAAAATATATTAGACACACTCCTCACGATCATCGCTTAGCATTCTAAGTTTAGGTCTAGAAATAAATCCTTATTCCTAGTTCGCTTAAACTAATGTTCTGATACCAACTGTGACATCCCCAAATTCACGGTCATTTTAAAAATTTATTTTTGCTTATTTTAAAATTAGAGTAACCTTTTAAAAAAAAGTGTTGCGGAATTTGTTCCCAGAAAAACATGATAAATATGTTATCAAATCATTTCCGAATAAATGTATTTGTTTATATTAAAACATTGGGATGTCATCGTCAACACAAGAACATTAGCATAAATAGACCTTACATTCTTTTACACTAGTGATTTACATATCCTTTAATCTCTCAGTGTAATGTAACTTTGTCTCGACACCTGTGATACAAATAAACTGAGTGGGTCAGGTTGGGAAACCTGGTGAATATATAGGGTTTTTAAGCCTCAATAATAAAGTTATTATGTTTAATCATCAAATAATAAAACCAATTACCCATCCCCATTATCTTCGTTATTCTTAAGGGTCTACCCTAAGAATCATATGTTGGATTAGTGTCTAAGTCCATAACTATAATTGGTATGTACTTGACCCGACTCGGCATGGTCCATTTGGGTTGCATGGCATCGGAACATTTGGATAGACCGTTTATGAGGAAAAGACATTTTGTGACATATTAATATATTATAAGTTCTAATATATTAATATGAAATCATGTTATTTAATTAGTATTGATCAAGAATTAATTTGGACTTAATTTAGTGATCAAAAAGAGACTAATTAAATATATGGGGATTGATTGTGTAAATCATTCATTCTTATATATGTGGGCTTATGATCCAAGATTCCTTTATGTTGGGTTTAACCCATGTGGTGATCCATGGATACTCCATGGAGGTTAAAACCCATAGAGCATAAGGAATGGGTAAATTCATGAGTTACATGGTGTAACCCTAATAGCCACACTATATAAGAACCCCTTTAGTTCAAGAAATGGGCACTAGTGATACATATTTTGAGGGCTAGCCGATTTGAACATGTATGTCTTCTTCTCATGGTTATTCCAAGAGTTCATGATGTTGTGTGAACCATTTGAGGTGTCACACTTGGGGCACTAGGCTCTCAAGCTTCATGGAATCAAGCAACAACAACAAGGTATGTATTCTATCTATTTTATTATCCTAGTATCAATGTTTTGGTATGCTAGTTAGGATAATACCTTGGATAATCATATTTGCATGTATAATAGAGAAAACATAGATCCAAGGTATTTAGGGTTGCATGTACACTTAGGAGTGTTAGAATGCTCAAAACCGAACAGTGGTATCAGAGACTAGGCTTGTTTTCAATTATACTTGATGCAAATTGCTGAAAAATGCTGAAAAAGTCGAATTTCGGGCATTCTGGGCACTGGACTCGCCGAGTCCACTGATGAACTCGCCGAGTCCATGAAGAAAATCATCCTACTCGGCGAGTAGGTTGATACACTCGACGAGTAGGAGCCCCAGACAGCATATTTTCGAGGTTTTTGGCTAGAAATGGACTAGGAACATTACCCTAAGCTGTTTTTGGACTTATAAACTTGTTTTTGATGTGGTAATGTTCATGCTAATCCAATTTCAAAGATAATTGTCAATAGATTCATGTTTTGTATTAGTTTAGTGATTAGGCTAATTACATGAAAAAGTTTGATTTGAATTATCTTGTTCTTATGAGTTGCTTAGATTAATAGAAAAGTTAATTGATTATGTGTTTTCAATCCATTTTAATCTAAGAGTTGATTCTAAAATGTGTTTTTGTAACTTGTCCTCAAGTTATATGAAAAGTCACATTTAAGTTTCATAAAACTCATAAAAGTTGGCAATGGTTACAAAAATAAAGAGTCTTGTCCTCAAGTTATGGAGGTTCAAGAGTCACTTCATTAAGTAATAAAATGTGTAACCTTAATTAATTCCATAAATTACAAAATAAAGAAAAGTTACATTTTTTTATTAGTTTAAAGTCTTCCATAACTTGTCCTCAAGTTATGGAACTTGAAGAGTTTTTTAATTAAAACTAATTTAAACACATAAGTTATGGAATTAATTAGTTTTGAATAGTTTCAAAACTTGCCCTCAAGTTTTGGAATTTGAAAAGTTTCACTTATGAATAATTTAATTCCAAGTTAGCCCTTAGAATTTTAAAAGTTAAAATTCAAACCCTTATACTATTATTATAATTTTAATTATATAGATATGTATAAGATAAAGTCAATCTTACCGTTAGTAGGCCTCATTCACGAAGCCGGTCTATAAGGGGGGTATAAGGTTACTGCCTATAAAATGGCAGTTTAATGGGTGTCCACTCTCACCCACCGCTTCCTTGACTGGTGGAGGGTCGTTAGCCGAACGGGTAGGAAAGGACTATAATTCTCCCTTCATTAAAAGTATTAATGATAAATACTAAGTAACTAAACACTTCTAAATTCCCAATCTTAGTTACTTAGGAAAATGTGAATTTGGTGCTAGCCCATAAAATTACACTTTGTACCTTAACAAGTCGTTAGTGGAGCGTGTGTGGTTAACCGGCACACTAACATGGACTAGTAAGAGTGGCAAAGGGTAACTTAACTTTATTATAGATCGGTGGAGCGTGTGTGGTTAACCGGCACATCGATTAGGTAATATTGTTGAGGGTACCAAGTAAATTTGTATGGTTATTCACACCTTGTTTGTGATCCTCGGCATCCCAGTCACAAACTTGAGAGGGCACAATCGAGATTCAAACATGCCATTGAAAGTTCAATGTATCTCAAAAGATCTAGGAGTTTCAAATCCAATTAAAACTTAATTATATTTCGTTTTTCATGGTGGAAATTGGTAAATCGTCATTTACCTACCTTCAACTATTTTATAACTTGGATTACGGCATCCCTCTTCCAGTTATAAATAGGTTGTTGGGTCCTAGCCTTAATATTTCATATTGGGTGTTATATTAAGGACTTTAAATCAACTATCTTGAATATCTCCCAAAAGATGATCTTCCCAAATCTCTTGAAACAAGCTTTCCTAAATGAAGATGATGTCCCATGGAAATCATACTTCTTTCACTTCCTCCAGTTATTCTCCCTAACCCACAAGTTCCTGAAAAGTTTAAGGTCACTCAAGCCCTATTGGCAAGCAAAGGTCTATGTGTGATCACATCTTGGAGATGTAGTCAGATATTGACAAGCCGGGAGAGTTGGGTGTCAAAGTCTTGAGAAAGTTGGTGACTCAACTATTTTCTAAGTCACATAGTGAGTTCCTTTGGGACTCCTATGAAACAGACTATGACAAGACCCTTAATGATCTTATCTATTTGCTAAGATCAACTTCCTAAAACTTTATGGACATTGACAATGATGACATTGGATATCCAGTAAAGCTCTCTCTTCCCAATGGAAATGGATCGGCCATAGTCAACTCGGTTGACCAAATGGTAAAGAGAAAGGCTAAGTCTGAGATAGTCCCATTATCAAGGGTCCATCGCCAAAGAAAGGGGCATTGGTTGTGAAGCTGCCAAATTTACCTAAGGATGTTAAAGTCAATAAGTTTGATTCTACTTCAGGTAAAGCCCACTATCTAACTCTGCTAAGTTTCTATTCTGAGATTCTTGATACATGATGTGACTGGGTCACATGTTGATGTTTTAAGAATCAAAGGAAAAGTGAAGAAACTTAAAGAAAGAATATGCTGAATCTGATGGCATAGATGGATTTCTATCGCATAGTTTGAAGATCGGATTCTTGAGCTACTTCTTAAGAGTTATGATATATTGCTTAGGAATAAATAACAACAAAGTTTTCATGTGCTTTTGCATTGTAAGGATAGTTTTTCCGCAAAGTTTTAAAATAAAAGAAAAAAAAATTTTGATTTTATTTATTTTAAAATATCCTTACAATGGCATTTGTGAAAATTTTTGTTGCTTATAAGATTCCATTAAGAGCAAGAGTGGAAATATGAATTTGATTCTTTCATTTGTGGTAGTGTCTAAATTTACCAAATAAGGAAAGATTCTCATCACCTAAGTTTCAGTTGGATAGAAACTTGGAATCATGCAAGTTGTATAGCATGATGAATAAGAACTTTCAAGCATTTGAAAAATTAAGACTAAGTACTTGTTCACATGGATGTGTGAGTCAAGTAAAGGATCGAGTACACATTCTTGTGCACTGATCAAGCCCACCACAAATAATCGTTAAGACTATTCGTCATTATTTACTAAAATTCAGTAAATATGGTTATACATACAAGCTTAAGTGTAATTCTGAGACATTGGAAAAGGTTTCAATGTATGGCAGAGCGAATAAGAAGAATCAACTTAGGCAGAAAGATAAAAGTTTCTCAAATCTGAAAAGATGGGAGAGTACTTTAGTATCATGTTATATAATCATCTTAATGATTAAGAGACCTTATCACAATTCATCCTCTAAGTGCATTCTGGTAGCTAAGAAGAGGAGCTATGAATTGTTGAAGTGGTTAAATCAAGAAGATGATTTATACTTTGTTCCAAAAACAATTCTTAGAGTTATACTCTAAGATTGTAATTGAGTGACATGTCTTAAAGAAGGTTTAAAACACTTGTCAAATGTAAGAGTAAAAGTTTTCTACTCTTGTACATTTGAAATTGGTAAGTTGTGATGTTTTGGATAAAACAAAGACCAACTAAGGCCAATTGTGTGAAGTGTTTGTCCTGATTAGAATCCACACTATCTCTTGAATATCTCACAAGAAAGTCTTATATGTCAAGAGGACAGTGGGAGTCTTAAAGGTCTTGAAAGTCTCAAGAACTAATCAAGAATAAAACCTGAAGTTCTTCACTAGCACACGACTTGAGGTTTATAACCTATCGTGTCGACATGTCTGTGCCTATTCAAGTTGGCTTTGCATAGGAGTTCTGAGAGTTCTCAATTGGTTGCACAGCTACTTGGAAGCAATGGCAGGCCCTTGAGCTGCCAAATGGCAAGAATTTAAGATTGCACAAGTTTAATCCATATAAGTGTGGATTTGTCAGTAACCTTGTCTTGTGATTATGGTTTTGACAAAATTCATATGGATAGGAACTCATACACCATAAAATCTAAGTGTCATAAGGTTTCTCTCCAATTCATGAAAATGATGGTGAGGAAACACTTTCACTAAGTAGATTTTAGCTAGATAGCAATTGTGATATTTGCATTCTCAAAGTCGTTAGTGGAGCGTGTGTGGTTAACCAGCACACTAACATGGACTTGTGAGAAGTGGTAAAGGTCTAAACAATCGAGACTATGATTACGGCATCCCTTTTCATAGTTCTTAAAATTGTTTAGACACACCTGTGAGCTATCTAAGATAAGGTGTATGATATTGATAAAGTTTTATCAAAGCAATCTAGTATCAGAAATCTGAACTTTGGTAAGAAAGTCAATAAAGTATTGATTTCTAGAAGTCCAGCTGATTTCTGATTACATGTCAAAGCTAGTGGGAGCATAAGTGTTATGCTAATAATCATCATGTTAGTGGGAGCATGATAATTATGATAAAGGTTGCAAGTTAGCAATGTTAATTATAGAAAACAAAAGTTTCAATTCGTGAGGCTGCAGGGGTTGAAAAAGTTGTTTTGCTATAATTAAGGGAGACAAAATTATACTTCATTTCAATTCTAAAAGCTTAGATTGAGGTTTTAAGTCGTATTTAGTCAAGGATATATATATGAATTTCATGTTGGAATGACTCAACATAAGGAAATTCTATATATGGGTCCATTATTTGTGTTCTAAAATTCGATTATGATTACGGCATCCCTTTTCATAATCTGAATTTTGAGAACTTGGCAAATAGAAATGGAAATCTTATAGCAAAAGACTGGTTTAGTCTTTATGTGAGACATCATGACTCGTGTCCCATATGCTTCGGATATAGGATCGATTTCATGTGCTATATTCATCCTTTCTAAAATTTTCCAAATGCCTGGGACATTAAGAAGGGAAAAGGTCTAGAACTGGATATGACTAAAAGGATTAAGCAATTGTCGAGGACAATCTAAGGTTTACGAAAGATTGGTTGCTCAAGGACAGTTGGAAGTATAGTGATAATTCTGGAAGGACCATATTGACATAATTTGTAAGGAGGCAACTCTTGTTCAGAAGTGATAGTCAAAATGGAATATGGAAATGTTTCAAAGTTGGAAATTATTCAATCTGTGTAAGATTAGGAAACTTAATGCAAGAAGGATGTTTCCAAGGAGTTGATCTCCTTGGAATGCTCTGCAATGTTTGTTGTCAAGTCCTTGTGACTTTGTGCATAATCATTACAAGAGGATCAATGCATATAAGTTTAGAATCTAACAGATTTCAGTAAATGGCATGAATTTGGAATTCTTGCATTTGCAGTAAGGATTTGGGACTGTGAAAGAGGATCATTGGAGTTATGTTCAATTGATCTAATTCACAAAGTGAAGATCATAGACAAACATAGTATGCATACTTGGTGTATGGCATGACTAGTGTTTAGAAAACATAGTGTACATGCTTGGAGCATGGGACAACTATTGTTTTAAATTCAAGAATAAAGTTGATAGCTGAAACAGTATACAATGAATAATGTGTAATCATATGGTGATAAATAAAAGGTGTTTTATTTGTGTTCATAGGTTTTGATACCATATTAGATTCTATTATTATTGTGTTTCATTTTGCATGTTTTGACTTCCAGAATAACTAGGTCGTTCTTCCTGATTGACTAAGTTATTCAAACTATCCACAGTCGGTCATATGTTGGAAGTAGATATGAATCAAGACTGTCATGGGTTGGCTTGTAGAGGTCTAAGATGTTGGACAAGGGGCTACAACACTCATGAGTGCTCATAAGTTCTGAGTATTGGATTCAACCCGCGCTCATTGGAATCACTTCATGGATTTTATCACGAGTGATCATGAGACGATAATATCTTATATTCTTCAAACCTAGAGATATGAGTTGTTACTATGAGTTGGTTGTACATTGATTGCACGAAAACGCATTCGGTAACTCGGTGTTATAAAACGTGCCTTTGTGTATGATTCAACAAGTAGTAGAACAAGCCATATGATTCGAAGTTTATCCATTCCTTTTGCCTTCGGGATAAAAGTGATATCTGTGGGCCCCTCGATGATTTGATGATGACAAATGGAAGTGCTCGGCCAAGACAGGACTGATTTGATTTGTTCAATTAGTCAGTCGTCATAAATCGGAAATCGGGAAACAACAAATGGGCAGAGAGAATGATTATAATCCATGTCTCAGTCCATATGATATCTAGAATGGAGGAATATATGATTCCTTATCTAATGGACAAGTCATTGACAAAGGTCAGAGTTCATCTACAAGGTCAGAGTTCGACAGCGGCTTTTGAGAGCTACGATTGCCAGTTGGTTCCTGAAGTCTTACGCAATAATAGTTTTAGACTTATCCAAGTGGGAGACTGTTAGATTAGTGTCTAAGTCCATAACTATAATTGGTATGTACTTGACCCGACTCGGCATGGTCCATTTGGGTTGCATGGCATCGGAACATTTGGATAGACCGTTTATGAGGAAAAGACATTTTGTGACATATTAATATATTATAAGTTCTAATATATTAATATGAAATCATGTTATTTAATTAGTATTGATCAAGAATTAATTTGGACTTAATTTAGTGATCAAAAAGAGACTAATTAAATATATGGGGATTGATTGTGTAAATCATTCATTCTTATATATGTGGGCTTATGATCCAAGATTCCTTTATGTTGGGTTTAACCCATGTGGTGATCCATGGATACTCCATGGAGGTTAAAACCCATGGAGCATAAGGAATGAGTGAAGTCATGAGTTACATGGTGTAACCCTAATAGCCACACTATATAAGAACCCCTTTAGTTCAAGAAATGGGCACTAGTGATACATATTTTGAGGGCTAGCCGATTTGAACATGTATGTCTTCTTCTCATGGTTATTCCAAGAGTTCATGATGTTTTGTGAACCATTTGAGGTGTCACACTTGGGGCACTAGGCTCTCAAGCTTCATGGAGTCAAGCAACAACAACAAGGTATGTATTCTATCTATTTTATTATCCTAGTATCAATGTTTTGGTATGCTAGTTAGGATAATACCTTGGATAATCATATTTGAATGTATAATAGAGAAAACATAGATCCAAGGTATTTAGGGTTGCATGTACACTTAGGAGTGTTAGAATGCTCAAAACCCAACATCATCTATCCTGCATTCGTTCATTCCGAAGTCCATCGCTTCCAGGGTTCATATGACAGACACTAAGTCCATAGTTGTCAATGCTCCTTCGTAAAGCACTAAATCCATAGCTGCTAATCTTTATTTATCAGGCACTAAGTCCATAGCTACCAGCATTTATCTAACAGGTACTAAGTCCATAGCTACCAACGTTTCTCTAACAGGTACTAAGTCCATAGCTACCAATGTTTATCTAATAGGCACTAAGTCCATAGTTGTCGATGTTATTTATTAGGCACTAAGTCTATAGCTGCCAATGTTTACTCATACCATCTTTCATCTCTCATCGTTCATCTACCCATGTTTTACCCAACATATTCGTAGATATAAAATATGTATACAGTTTAAATCATTCAAAACATGTATAAAATCGTTCATCCATCATAGAAAGCAAGTACTAAAATAATATGCACACATAGCACATAATTTATATAAAATACTTCATATCTATGTGTAAGATGAAAGTAACTATGCACTCACTTGTTAAAGTGATGATTCCAAACTCGGACAGCGCTTCGCTTCTTAACGATTCTATTTTCCTTCGACGAAACCTAACATTATTATCGCTAAGTTTTAGTCTAATCTTTATTACGACTAATTATTAGTCTAGATTCATCATTAACTCAAAGTCTACTTAATGATCTATCAAGTAAGGAACAACCAGGTAGGATCATATCGGAGGTAGGGTCTGTTTAGTATATGAAGTATACTGTTTGGAAATCCCAATTTAAACACCTCACTAAATCACAGCCTAGACATCATCCTCGTAAGTAGATCAATCAGTATAACGACTTTGAATCGCTGATAAATTTTATTTATAGGTTCATAATAACAATATTATAAGCTATATTTAAAGTAGGGTAGCATAACTTACTTAGCTAGGAGTCGGGCTCTGCAGGGAAAGAACTTCGTCGCTGAATCTTTCTAAGAAAGATTCTTGCAGCACTTCAGCGCTCACCTTACTATACTCAAAACTACAGAAAGAGAAGTCGAATCACGAGAGACCGAAATGCTCGGGGGATAAGAAGATAAAGACTCTTGAATCAAGAGAATGGTGCAAGAAATATGAGAGCCTAGAGGCTCTTATTTATAGTAATTGAATTTTCAAAAACCATCGTCTATATTTACTTAAATGACTAAACACCCCTTTGTAATACTATTTTAAATAAATTTAATGATATTTGTACAAAACTAATGTCGAAAGTACACAACATTAGTCTTATAACGACTGCATCGTCGATACCTTTCTAATGATATATATATATATATATATATATATATATATATATATAGACGTATATATGATTTATGCTTTATTTTAATACGTAAATGTGCTATTAAAAATTATAACTCGTTCATACGAACTTCATTTTTGACGTTCTTTATATCCACGCGTTGGTATTTACGAGTACTACAACTTTCATTTAGACGCTGTCAGTTAATTCTCATTCTATCTCAGATTTACAAAACTGTATCAAATTTATCGCGCTCGAAGACTAGGGACCAACTTTCGTCCATATCTTTAACATACGAGCTCTATTCTCGACGTTCTTATATCCACGAGTTGGTATTTATGAGTACTACAACTTTCATTTAGACTCCATCCGCTCATTCTCATTCTATCTTGAATTTACAAATCTGTATCGAATTTGTCGCGCTTGAAGAGTAGGGACTAAGTTTCGTCCATATCTTTTGCATACGAGCTCCGTTTTCAACTGTATTTTTGTCGTTGAGCTCCTATTAATGAGACCTTAAATTCTCGTTTAGACTGGTTTGGTTAAAAATCGACCGATCTAAAATTCGAATTTCGAGCTGTGCACTGCTATGCTAAATCTTAGAAAAATCATAACTTCCTCATACGAAGTCAGATTTGGACGTTCTTTTTATGCACACTCTCGGTTTAACATATAATACGACTTTCGTTTAGATAGCTAAGGCTAGAAAGTATTTTATCGTAAATTCACTTTTTATGATTCCCGGTGCCGTGCCGGTTTTTTGCCGTAAAACTTCGACGGGTCATAACTTGTTTGTTATAACTCGGATTTCAGCGTTCTTTATATGTACGCAACCCTTGTGATATATACTATAACTTTGTCAAAATTATTTATTCTAGGTAATCTTATATTAAAAAATTTATTTTTGACGCTTATTGTCTCTAAATTGACTAACCCGAATCTGCGGGTGTTACAGTCACCCACCTCAGCCCAGCACAGAGTTGATATGCACTTACGCCCATAGAGGGCTTCAAATGGGAAAACTTTGATGCTAGTATGATAACTATTGTTGTATGAGAAATCGATGAGGGGTAAGTGGGTATCCCAAGCTTTACCGAAGTCGATCACACAAGCTCTCAACATATCTTCCAATGTTTGAATAGTTCTTACACTTTGTCCATCGCTTTGTGGGTGGTAGGTTGTACTTATGTCAAGCTTAGTTCCCAAGGACTTTTGTAGTGTTTTCCAGAATCGTGAGGTAAACCTGCTATCTCTATCCGAGATAATGGATATTGGCACACCATGCAGTCGTATAATCTCCTTGATGTACGTCCTCGTTAGTTTTTCCATCTTGTCTGTCTCTTTTATTGGCAGGAAGTGCGCGGACTTGGTTAACCTATCAACAATCACCCATATGGTGTCGATTCCACCAGTCGTCTTGGGTAATTTAGTTATGAAGTCCATGATTATCTGATTCCACTTCCACTCGGGTATCTCAGGTTGCTGTAGCAAACCCGAAGGCTTTTGGTATTCTAATTTAACCTTGGCACAAGTCAGGCACTTGCCCACATAGGTAGCAATCTCTTCCTTCATGTTTGCCACCAGTATAGTTTCTTAAGGTCCAGATACATCTTGTCTAAACCGGGATGAAAGGAGTATTTGGTCTTGTAAGCCTCGTTCATGATAACGTCCCTAAACCCACCAAACTTCGGTGTCCAGATTCGAATCATGAGATAATGAGCCCCGTCACCCTTGACCTCTAGGTTTGTATCCATTCTCAGGCTTCAAGGCCTTGAGTTGTGCCTCCTTGATTTGTGTAGACATGTGTGAATGGATAGTTATCGTCAATGATTTTACTCGGCGGCCCGAGTATTCCTTTCGACTTAGGGCATCTGCTACTACGTTGGCCTTGCCCAGATGATAACGAATTTCACATCCGTAGTCGTTTAGTAGTTCCACCCATCGTCTTTGCCTCATGTTGAGTTCTTTTTGATTGAGAATGTGCTAGAGACTCTTATGTTCGGTGAAGATTGTGCACTTCGTGCCATAGAGATAGTGTCTCTAGATTTTCAAAGCAAACACCGCCGCTCCCAATTCGAGGTCATGCGTGGTGTAATTGACTTCGTGAGTCTTAAGTTGTCTCGATGCATAGGCAATGACCTTTCCTCGTTGCATGAGCACACACCCAAGACCCTGCTTTGAGGCATCGCAGTAGACCACAAAGTCTTCCGTCCCTTCTGGAAGAGACAAGATCGGAGCACTGCATAGGGCTTGCTTCAGTGTTTGGAAGGAAGTTTCTTTCTTATCTTCCCAGTTGAAGGTCATTCCCTTCTGATTCAAGGTAGTGAGTGGCTTAGCGATCTTTGAGAAGTTTTGTATGAACCTACGGTAGTAGCCAGCAAGGCCTAAGAACTGGCGGATCTCCGTCGGTGTCCTTGGCGCTTTCCAGTTCTCAATTTCCTTGATTTTAAAGGGGTCCACATGTATCCCTTCCGTGCTGACCACGTGTCCTAAGAAGTCCACCTTTCGGATCCAGAATTCGCATTTTGAAAACTTCGCATATAGTTTCTCCGTCCTTAATGTCTCTAGGACTTGTCGTAGATGCTGACTATGTTCTTCCTTACTTTGTGAATAGACCAATATGTCGTCGATGAATACTATCACCAATTTATCTAGGTAAGGTCGGCAAACACGGTGCATTAGTCAATCCGAAGGGCATCACCATGAACTCGTAGTAACCGTAACGAGTCCTAAACGCCGTTTTGGAGACATCTTCCTCCTGGTGAGTTTTTTCAACTCCCTATAGTCAATGCACATACGAAATGATCTGTCTTTCTTATTAACGAACAGAACTGGTGCTCCCCAAGGTGAAAAACTTGGTCTGATGAATCCTTTCCTCAGTAGTTCGTTTAGCTGAGTGGACATTTCATGCATTTCGGCCGGAGCCAATCGGTATGGTGACTTGGCTATAGGGTGGCTCCAGGAATCAATTCGATTATGAACTCGACTTGTCGCACAGGTGGTATTCCCGGAAGGTCTTCTGGGATTACATCGTGAAAGTTACAGACTTCTAGGATATCCTTGATATCCTTCACTTCCCTCTTCTTGTCAACAACGTGAGCTAGGAATGCATGGTACTTCTTGCGTAGATAGTTTTGAGCCTTGATGCAAGAGATGATTTGGAGGTTTGTGTCAGGTTTGTCACCGTAGATGACGAGGGTTTCGTTACTTGGTAAGTTAAGTCGGACGGCTTTTTCGTAACACAAGATATCAGCATGGTGAGGACTTAACCAATCCATGCCAATGATAACGTCAAAACTCCTTATTCTAACAGGCATTAAGTCGATTTGAAAGGAATGGTTGTTTAGAGTTAGATTGCATCCAATGTATACGTCTTTAGTGCTTTCAGTTTTACCATTTTCCATTTCTACTGTGAATATTTCATTGAGTGATTGTGGCTTTTGGTTGAGTATGTGCTTAAACTTGTGGCTCACGAAGCTTCTCTCCACACCACTATCGAAAAGTATGCATGCATATGAGTTATTGAGGAGAAACGTACCGGTAACCACCGTGGGGTCCTTCACGGCCTTCTCGTGTCCCAATTCCTGGACCCGTCCTGTACCCCCAGCATTCCTTTTATTGGCTTTTGGGCATTCTTTTCTGTAATGCGCCGTTTCCTCGCATTCGTAGAATGATCGGCTCACCCCGACATTTGTGGCTGGGGCGGCCTGTTGGGCTGGCACCTTACAAAAATAGACGGTGTGCCCTTTCCTGTCGCAGTTTCTGCAATGCATTTCCCGACAAACTCCAGTGTGGTGGAAGTTGCACTTGCCGCATTTGGGTAGTCTCCCAGCATATTGTTTCGTTGGTGCTGGGACGGCAGGGACAGTGGTAGCGTTAACTGCCACCATTTGTTGTCTCTTGGCAGGCTCTTGTGTCGGTTGGCCCTTCCTCTTGTTCCAGGGTTTTCTTTTGTTGTCTCCCCCTTTCGTTTGTTCGGGGATGGCCGTTATAATGCCCTGGCGAACTCCATGATCCACAAGCATTTGTGTCAAGCGTTTGGCACTGTCAAAAGTGGATGGGTTCGCAGATACCACATTTCCTTGAATCTAGGGGGATAGTCCCCAGATGTATCATTCCACCTTTTTGCGTTCCGGGATGACCATCCCGGGACATAGCACTTCCAAGTCGCTGAACCTGGTAGTATAGGCTGCTATATTGGAGCCCTTCATTGTGAGGCTCTAGAGTTCTTGCTCCAGCTTCTATACTTCGCCCTTCGGGCAGTATTCTGCTAGCATCATGACCTTCAGGTCCTCCCAGCTCAAAGCATTGTCCACTGGGAGAGTTAGCGATTTGACATGGCCATTCCACCAGGAGAGGGCCCCGTCGGCGAATGTGCAGGCCGCAAATTTGACCTTGCTCCCTTCCGGACATGCACAGATATCGAACACCAACTCAGTCTTCTCAAACCATCTTGTCAGGGCAATGACGCCTCCGTTTCCATAGAAAGTTTTGGGTTTGCAGTTTCAGAAGTCCTTGTAGGAGCATCCTCTTGAGTGTCCATGGCTTTCACCCTAGTTAGAACTATTTGTACCATTTCAGTCCCATTGGTACCATTGGTACTAATCTGTGCCACAGCGGCTGTCACAGCGGCTATTAAATTAGCTTGAAAGACGGCATAATCCATCGGTGGAGGTGGTGGCGGTGGTGGTGCTGATGTGTTATTGACACGCCTGACTCCTCTGTGGGGTGGCATACTTCTGCCATAAAGTTCAAAGATGGAATGATGATAAGTCTTCAATAGTGGGTATTAGTCGGGTATTATTGAAGTGGAATGTATCATTTATATATGTATTATGTCTTGTCCTTATCGTAACTTGTAATCAATTCATAATTAGAAGTCTACTATAGTAAGTAAACAATTTCACAACCGTTTATGAATTTAATAGCAATACCCAATGAAATAAAATATGTGCCAATTTCATTGATAACATATATTAGTACATGGTTTTGAAAAAATTGACATTGATGAAGGTCTAAAATACATCAATGTAAGGGAAATTTTTGACAGCATAACGACCCCTTGAATAGTGTAATCACTTATTCGTAGGGTCGAACCTACATAAAGAAAGGAGTAGCACCAATGCTTACTCGTAAAACCTAACCTATAATAAAATGTGAGTAGTATAAATACTACTCACGGTGTGTGGTATCCTGTAGGCCATGGAATGAATCCATGAAGGTCTGCACCTCCCCTATTCGATGCTCAGCCTCGATCACACATCTCTCCATTGTGGCCTGACATTCCCGGAACTCCCTAATCTCGGCTCGGGTCGCGGTAACCTCCTCTTTAAGGGCTTTGATGTGATCCCGGGTCCAATCATGATCTTCGTCCAGAAGACGAAGACGGACTGCGGTGACCTCGGTGGTGGCACCAACCTCCATGATCTGGTTGATAGATGCCCTTGCCTGCTCACCATGGCGATCGATGCAACGAATCATGACAGAGAGAGCCCTATCTGTTGAACTCCCTCTGTCGAGGTTGTAGAAGCCTCGTTCCATACCATAAGGAGGGTGTTGGCCCTGTTCCTAGCTCCATCTCCTTAAATATACTACCCATCGGGGCATCGGGCCCTGGAAGTTCCATTTGGGGGCGGGGTTTCGGGCGACATGGGGTGAGTTACAGACCTCGAGTTCTGAGTCGGAGTCTTCCTCAACTTCCTCTTCGTCCTCTTCCTCCTCTGGATCCTCCTCAGGATCCTCTTCGGTATCCTCCTTAATCCAGCCACCGTTTCCCTGGTTGGGAAAGTAAGGGTCTCTGGGGTGATGAAAACCTACCATGTTGAATGTGCAGTGATAGGCGTATAAGGGGTACATAATGACTCTAGGTGTACAGTTCTATAGCATCATAAAATACTCCTATAGTATTTTAAACTTTATGTTTGGTTCTTAGTGTTTCTTTGTATGAAGTGTTGGTAAGTTTTAGACTCGTCGTTCACTACGACCATTCCCCGGCATATGCTAGTCACATCTTGGATAAATATACTTGATCAGGCTATATTTATCCCAGATCTAATTACATACTCCAAGGTCTACTCTTAGTGTTCAACTTATCTTTTCACTTATGTAGCGTTCTTGTTATTACATTGTTCTAGTATATATGTAGGTACTTATACTTTTATATAAAAATATAATTATATTTTAAAAGTATGCTTGTGCGAAAATGTTAAGTCAAAGAGTTTTAGTCCCATTTTATTTATAGTTGTATATCTTACCTGGTTTGATATACTTAGTTCACTATAAACAATGCTCTGATACCATTCTATCTCACCCCCGAACCAGGATGGCGGAAACGTCCGAGGGTGGATGACTTTCATGTATTGTATCATAACATAATGCATAGCAGTGACCAAAGTAAACACAACCATCATAAATATAATTGAAAAGTTATATTGTTGTAAGAGTTACATGATTCAAAATCAATTACAATATGATGATAAAAAGATTTGTTTGACGCCTTAGCGTTCCATCCTCAAAAGCTTGTTGTTACCTGTTTTAGTGATTTCCTGAGAATACAAGTGGTTTGAAAAAGTGTGAACAACTAAGTTGGTGAGTTTATAAGAGCTTGTATGAGTAATTGTAAACCTTTCGTTGTAAAATAATAGTGTTTGTTTCCAGAAAAACCAATATTTTCCTTAAAAATGAGTGGTAGTCTTAGAAACCCTAAGACCGAAATGTACAAGTACTTTCATACTTAAAATAGTAATATGCAGTTTCATGCTTATATAAAAAAACGTTTGAATGTACGTTTTCCCCCTAAACTAAACGTATCGTTGTTTCTCCATGTGAGTTTTTATAACCATGCTAATGACATAGATGGCATGTCACGACGTTCTTCAGGCATCGCAATGTTATGACATTTGTCACCCAAGACCTGCCGGTCTAACTGTAGCTAACAATTAGGGTGCGGGATCTTCAGTCCCGTATAGATCTATACACAAGTAGCACGCTCTCTTGCAGGAGACTCTGGTCAGTGGCGGAGGTTATATAGGGCCACGGGGGGCTGTGGTCCCCCCTATTTTTTTTTATAATTAGTCCTTATACATTAAAAAAAGTTACATATGATGCCTAAAACTATAAAATTTGACTTTGGCCCCGCCTATTCTTCAATTTTTATATATATTTTATTTTCGCCCCCCCCCCCCCCCCCAAATCAAAACTTCAAACTCCGCCACTGATTCTGGTTATAAAACAGAACTTTTGAAGGTACTCTGGTAGGTACGGTGAAGACGATGTCTCACAAAAATTGATTCAACAAGTTTACGTATTGTTATAACGAAAAACCTTTGTATGTGTAATTATCCCTTTTTACATAATAACAAAATAGTATAAAATAATTATATATGTATTTTTATATAATTATTCACTTTGCTCAACATGTTACAAAAGTGTTAAAGGTTCATAAACTATACTTATATAGTTTATTATAGTATTGGTACTTCGTAGTTTTGTATTTTTAAACAAATTTTTGCATGTAAGAATTCATACAGCTTGGTAGTAGTATCATTTCATGTATTTAGCAATTTTACACAAAAGTAAGAAAAATATGCATAAAAATTTGTATATTAACACAAGTTCACTTTTCTTTTACTTGTATTCTCCCTTAAAACATAGAAATCTCGAAAAAGTGGAGGGGTATGAACTCACCTTATGTGATTTCTTGATGAGTAGAACGTTGTGGATGAGAAGTTTCAAGTCAAGAACACTTGAAAAATACTTGGAGATATGATGGTCCTATGGACATTAATATGTGAATATGTGTGTAAATTGTTCAAGATTAGTATAGAAGTATGTAGAATTATTAGAGGTTGGAGGAAGTACTTACCAAAAAGATCCAAGAACGATCTTGGAAAAATCGTTGCTAGAGAGGGAGTGAGAGCTTTTCTTGGAGAGAAAGGTGAAAATAATGAAGATGATAGTGAATGAAAAGTCTCCATCGTGATTATAAAAGAGAGGAGGAAAGCAAATGGAGGGGTGGTTAGGAGGAGTTATGAGGGGGGACAAGGATTTGACCAATGGAGTACTAGCTAGAGTTAGAGAAGTGACATAAAGGAGACTTGTGTCATGATGGGGGATCCACTTGTGCAAGTAACTTTAATCTATAAAATAATATAATTCTTTATAACTCTTGATATTATTTTATACAATGGTGTGCTTTATATAAAATAAAACTTCAAGATGTGCATAAAATATGAGGTTAGAGGGTCTAAGATGTGAAAAATATGAGTTTGATGGAAACCCCGACGTCAAAAACTCTGAAAATGAAGAAAAGTCTGAAACTGCCCAAATTCCGGAGTAGGGTCCGAAGCTGAAAGGAAGTCCAGAGTCATCAGGGGTTCCGAAGTGGGCTGGGTGCGAAGTCAGCAGACTTCCAAGACGAGTCCGTTCCGGAGCGAGAAGGTCCGAGACTGCTGGATTTCCGGAGTAAAAAGGGTCCGATATCATAAGAGCCTCTGAGATGAGAGGGTCCGAGACGACAGAAGGCTCCGAAATGCAGAAGGCTCCGAAATGTAGAAGGCTTCGAAATGTGAATTGTAAACTCCGAAGTTGGCTCGTTCTTTTTGGTTTTCATTTTCCGTTTCGAGCCGTTTTCAACAAGGGAAGAGATGGGATGATATCAGTGTTTATGGGAAAGGTAAGAAGAGTGGTTTTTGTTACCAAGAGAAATTTGGGAGAGATCTAAGAGAGAGAGAGAGAGAGATTTGGGAGAGATCTGAGAGATACTTTGTATTATAATTGTAAGTCGTACATTATGAGCATTAGGAAACGTAGTGCTTTATTCTAAAATCCTAATGCTAGTCATGTTGAATTGGTTGACTTGTTGACTTTTTTTGACCCAAAGTTGACAGTTGTCACAGAGGCCCATAGACAGGCGGGGCTTGGAAGAAACAGATATGTATACCGAGCGGGGCTCAATGCCAGGCGGGGTCCGAGGAAGGTCGAGCGGGGGCCTAGTATATGCGATTATGTGTATGGTATGTGGTAGTATGGGGAACTCACTAAGCTTCGTGCCTACGGTTTTCAGTTTTGGTTTCAGGTACTTCCAGTTGCAAGGAGAAGAGCTCGGGATGACTGCATTGCATACACCATTATGTTTAGCCTGGGAAGTTTACTCTGATGTTTTTGGATTGGAAACTCTGATAATAATGTTTTGAGATACTTGACGTATGTTTTGAAAATATGTTTTGATAACTGGGTTTATTTAATAACTTAAAAATGAAATTTTTGGTCATGATCCTTGGGATGTTTCAGGTTCGAGTTCTAAGTGGGGGAGAATTGGGATTCTCAGGTTGAGTGTCAACCATTGAGGAAATTATCAGTTCGCTGTTGGGATTTCTGTTATCAGATTAGTTGGGCAGATTTTGATCGATGGATGTTCTCCAGAGGCAGGTATGTTCAGTTCCAAGTGGGTCTTGATTCTCTAGTTTGAGCGGTAGTGTGTCCTTGACCATTGGTCATGGGGTTCTTCATTCAGCGGAGTTTCCCTCGAAGGTTTAGATGTGTCAGCCGGGATTCAGTGATCGGGCCAATCTGTCGTCAAGTCCAGTATATTCTATAATTCCTTCAGTCTTCAGGTATGTTTATTCTCAGTGGTGTAGTGATGGAATTCGTTCAGTCTTAAGCAAGTGTGGGGTCTTTTTTGGCCATTTATGAGAATGTTTTTTGTTTTGATTAAGCGGGCCTTTCGATTATTCTGGTGTTTCTTTTCTCTTCCGATGAGATTATGGGTTTCTTAAGTATGTGCATGGAGGTGTTCCGTGTGAGTTGGGCAAGATGGCATTGGGGCGCTTGGTACGAATTATGTGTATGGTTCTTCTTGGGTTTCAGCTTCCGATTTGGATCAAGAGTGCAAGCGTTATCCTAACAGCGGATCGTGTGCAACTTTGTTTTTGTAAGGTTTTGTCTAAATCATTGTGATTTCGAGGACAAAATCCTCAAAAGGAGGAGGTATTTGTAACATACACGTTCAGTTATCGTGTTATGTAATTTTTAAAAGTAAATAATATTATGAAATATTATATGAAATTTGAGTATTGAGTTCTAACAGATGGTTTTTACTAGAAATGAAATAAAACTATGTTTAGAATCAATCAGAAAATATTGGAAGTCATATGAGATTCCAATCAAAAGATAAATATCGAAATTTAACAAAAATATAAAATTTGAAATAAGTAAAATTTTATTATTGAAAGTTGTAGATAATTTCGTTAGAAACATTTAGGCAAAAACCTCATCGAAATTCGAGTTATAACGAAGAAGTTATGACCAATCGAAGATCCGCGACAAAACCGACACGGCGCCGAATGACGTAAAAAGTGAGTTTTTGATAAACTACTTTTTATCCTTGGTGATCTAAATGAAAGTCGTAGTATTTGTTAAACCGAGAATTTTGATAAAAAGAATGCCAAAATCTGACTTCGTATGAGGAAGTTATGATTTTTCTAAGTTTCAGCTTAGCAGTAGACAGCTAAAAACTCGAATTTTAGATCGAGTGATTTTTAGCCGACACAACCTAAATGAGAATCAAAGTTCTCGTCAATAGTAGTACAACGGTAAAAAGACAGACGAAAACGGACATCGGATGAAGAAGTTATGAATTTTTAACGGATTTTTCTGTCTGTTAAAAATAATAATATTAAAAATAAAGTCAAAATTAGCCGACGAAGTCTTAACGAAAGTTGTAGAATATATTCTCGCCTACGCGTGCATATAAAGAACGTCAAAAACGGAGCCCGTATACGAAAGTTATGGATTTTAGAAGTTTGAGGCACAATTTCCGAGAAATCTCGCATGGATAAGGTCCAATCTCGGTGAGTCACCCGCTGTGTCCGACGCGTGTCACCTGCTGATTTGACCGAAGATGTGGTCCAATGGCCTTCTGACGCGCCTCGCATCTGACTCCGCCCTGTGTCCGAAGCGATGGACCAATCCGGTTCCGACGCGTGCCAGATCCGAGCCTCGTTGTCCTCCTTCCCTTCTCGTGTCCGAGCCTCGCACGAGCCACTTGCCCTTCCTCGCATGCGCGCCATCTGGTGCCCCTCGCTGCTGCCGCGTGTCCACCTTCGGCCGAAGCCACCCCTATAAATAGAAGAGATGCGATCCTTGCCGAGTAATTTTGAGAAATTGCCATTTTTCACCCCAAATTTCATATTTTTACTATTTTAACTTTCCCTGAAGCCCTGGGATTATTTCCAACGCCCGAAACACGCCCCGAAGTTCCCGAAGACCCCAAAAAATTTATCTTTTCAGTTTTAAAGCTCAACCTTCGCAGAGCCCGGTTTTCAAGAAAACTCTCGGTTTTCATTGAAGAAAGTCAATTATAGTAACGAAGTGCTGCCCAAATTACTATTTTAACCCCTGGTTATTTCACGGTGAGTTCAATATATATGAACAATTGTATGTTATGTGTTATATATGTTATGTGCTTTTCCATGTTATCATCTTGTGATATTATTTCTGCTATTTTTATAGCAAGACTATACCTCTGACCACGAAGTGTATGACATAGGCATGACTTGGGTATTGGTATGTACCGTTGACCATGAAGTGTATGACATAGGCATCACTTTGGCTTCGGCATTATGCTAAGATAAGGCTGAAAGCCTGAATATTCTAGCAAAATGATATTCCTGAGTATTTTATGTGCCACTTGTGCTGAAATTTTATTGATTGTATATCAAGTATGGAAATTGTCATGTCTCATTGATTGATATGGAAAGCTTTTCGCATTATTCACATATGCCTTTGTTGTTCCTTGTTCCTCCTTGTTTCTGCCATATTGAAGTGTATATATGGCATAACGTTATATTGTATCTATTATTGAACTCACTAAGCGTCACCGCTTACCCCTCTCCATGTTTAACAATTGCAGGAGATAAATAAGCAGTATGATAGTATACTATTGGAAGATTTAGAATAGTTTGTAATAGTACTTTTGTACTTCAGTTTATGTTTGTATAAAATTACTATATCCTAGGTAGTTATGTAGAATATTAAAAATTAGTCGGTTTGTATCAAGTCTTTGTAATCAAACTATCAATGTAAAATATTGTTTTATGAATATGCGTGTAGCATGTTTTGGAGTAACAACTGTTTTCAATTATGAAAGTGAGGGTCTTTCAATCATGGTATCAGAGCAGTAGTTTAAGTGAACTAAATATCACAGATTGGTATTTAGACTTAAACCGTTGGAAGTTCAATATATGAACATATTCATTAGGAATATATGGATACAAACCATAGGAAAGATTTAAGTGGGGTATTGGGTAGTGATAAACCCTAGTATTTTAAAATATTAAGTTACTTCAAAATTTTTAGAGAATTAGTTTAAGTGAACTAGGAATTTTGAGAAATTCTAGACTTAAACATGAATTGCTAAGTAATGATGATACGATGTGTATCTGGTATATTTTAGGTTAAACACCTAAATGGACACAAGCACTAGAATATTAAGAGGAGATATGCCTTATATTCTAATATGTGCTAAATGATAAATGAATATAGCATGCCTTAGGTTGCTTGCTTATATTCCTATTACTTGAGAGAGTTTAAGGTCTGTTGCTGACCTTGGTCTGGAAGAAGAAATTTTAAGTATTCCAGATTCTAAAATCTCCGTGTTATAACTGATAAGAAAGTTTTCAAAGTGATAAAAAGACTTATGATAGTCGACATCGATAATGTTTATAGATAAACGATCGAGGGATATCGTAAAATAATATTTATGAACTGTTATCGTAAATAGTGTATTAATACCTATAAAGTGGTATTATACATTTAAATTATGTTTGATGATATAATAACATCTTTGGAAGAAAGATGTGCGTTTGAAACACATTCGGACGAGATAAATGTTTTGGCATAACCGATGAAGTTGTTCCACCGCTGACCAGAATGAAGCAATGATTGCTTATAGAGTAAGAAGAACCGAAGATGGTGATCAATACTTTGGCAGTATCGCAATTGATGTTGTACAAGATTTAGAAGATTTAAAGATCAAAGGAAAGGCTAATGAAGTTTTCAGACTCAATAGGCCAAGGCTTTGCCTAAACATTTTGATATAGTGTGTAGTTCAAGTAGTAATCCTATACAGGATGTTCAGACTTAGTATTTAATAATACTGAGCGAATTCTATCACATCCTTATGGAAATTCCATTGTGTGTTAAACCGACTTTAACATACATGATTAGGATGGTGAAATAGGTTATTTGGTTGTGAAAAGGCTGAGTGGCTTACTTGTTAGAGTAAGGTAGAGTACTTAGTTGAAGAAGATATACACTCATATTATTATATGAGAAGAGATGTTGTAGTTAGGAATGACAGAGAATCAAGTTGAAGCTAGTAGAACATGCTGAGATGCAGCTATAATGCGGATTTCCTAGGATAGATTCCTATGAAGTAGACTTAAAAGATACACTCATGAGAAGAAGACTTACTCATATACAGAAATGAACAAATGTGCATGGTGACTTGCATGAATTAGAAGATGATGCAGATAGTTGAAGACCGTTTGTCTCCACGATACTAGAGTAAATTCTGGCATAGTGTGTCTTGCAAAGTAGACACTACCCGAGAAAGAATTTATATGAAGAATTGGAAGTAAAATTTCTATCGACCTATGAAAAAGTATTAGGATATACTAAATCGAGCATATGCATGAAAAGAATCTTAGAAGGCGAGTATAGGAAATCTAAGATATGTTTGATAGAAATGTGAAATCCCTAATTGAGTCTAGGAGAAATTGTCATATGTACTTGTTTGAACACATTCATGTATGATAAGTTGCTTTGTGATTTTGAATGGTGACTTGGAAACTGCGAGACAATACTTGGGACGAGTATGAGTAGGTGTGAATAGTAGTAGAGGCCTATACTACTGGAAGCACAAGACTCACACTTGGATCAGGGAAAGTCACAAGGTTACCAAGAAGCTAATAATTGATTCCGTTCTTGTTCAAGTATGTCATTACCTTTGTTTCGGTGATGACTAAGAAGACGATTTCCATTCGAACCTTAGTGGTCATAAAGAATCGAGTCCGATTAGTATAAATCCGCGAAAGGAGTTGATTGGTTCAGAGAACCATGTCTTGTATAGTGACGAAACTTCAGTAGGAAGATTGAAGAAGGAGATGGTCGATGTAGTCGATAGAAATATAACGATCTTCATTAAAGGATTGAGTAATCATTAGCTAGAGATGTTACTTGCTATGCATGTGGTGTTACTGGCCACAAGAAACGTTTTTGCCCTACTCTTACTAGTCAAATGGCGGGGAGTCAAGTTTCCGTTCAACAATAAAAGAGTACTCCAACTAAAAAAGAGGAGGTGCCAAAAGCTAAAAGCTGTGTATTCCAGATTACCGTAGAAGAGGCACGCGAGAACCTGAATATTGTGACTGGTACATTTTTCGTCAAATCTAGACCTGTTCACATCTTATTTGATTCCAATGCCTTAGATTCTTTTGTGTCTCGAGAATTCGAATATTCTTTTCAAATCGCTTGTTACGCATTTGTCCAATCATTTTATATAGATAACATAGGAAGTATATCATTACTTGCTGATAAAGTCTATAGAGATAGTGTCATAGGAATTGAAGGTTATAATTTTCTTGCTAACCTAATTCCTATCTCCTTGCCTATCTTTGATATTATTCTCAGCATGGATTGGTTGTCAAAGAACCGCGCAAAATTCTTGTGCTACGAAAAGATAGTACTCATCCCTATCGAAAGGGAAGATTATATTTATGTCTACGGTGAAAATAATAATTTCTTTCTTAAAAACTCGTAAATTTATATCGAAGGGATATTCTACTTATCCGGCTTATACAATTGATATCTCAAAAGAGGGGAAGAAAACTGTAATTGATGTTCCCGTCATTAATGAATACCCTGATGTTTTCCCCGACGAATTGCCTGAACTACCCCCGGATAGGCAAGTAGAATTCCGAATTGATCTTATACCTAATGTTGCTCCAATTGCCAAAGACTGCTATATAGAATAATTACATTTGGATAGTTATCGACCGGCTGACTAAGAGTGAATATTTTCTCGCCATACGTGAAACGGCTCCAATGGAGAAATACATACAAGTTTACTTAGACGAAGTTGTGACGAGACATGGTGTGCCACTAAAGATTATTTATGATCGTGATATTTGTTTCACTTTTCACTTTTGGGCGAGTATCCAACGTGAATTGGGATCTCGAGTTGCCCTCAACACATCTTATCATCCCCAAACAGATGGTCAGACGGAGAGAACAATCCAAACAGTAGAAGTTATGCTTCGTGCATGTGTCTTGGAGTTCGGTGGTAACTGGGACAAGTACTTACCTCTTGTCGAATTTTCGTATAATAACAGTTACCACACTTCAATCAAAATGCCACCATATGAAACATTATATGGTCGCAAATGTCATACTCCATTATGTTGGCATGATGTAGGACAGAAGATCCTTAGTGGCCCTGAAATGATTCAAGACACCACTGATAAGATTCAAATTGTACGAGAAAGAATGAAAGCGGCCCAGGATCGACAGAGGTCCTATGCAGAAAAGAGGAGACGACCCGTAGAAATTCCGGGTGGGTGATTTTGTAATACTAAAGGTATTCCAATCGAAATGTATTATGCGATTTGGGAAGACATAACTGTTGGATTAGATGTCTAAGCCCATAACTATTATTGGTATGTACTTGACCCGAGAGTAGCATGGTCCATTTGGGTTGCATATCATCAGGACAACTTGTTAGGATGGACTTTTAAGAGAAGGTTATTTATGGTTTATTAATATATTATAAGTTATAATATATTAATATGAAATCATATGTTTTAATTAGTATCGATCAAGAATTAATTTGGAATTAATTTAGTGATCAAAAGAGACTAATTAAATCTATGGGGACTAATTATGATAATTAGTTATATTTATATGTGTTGGGCTTATGATCCATGTTGGACCAAGTTTATGTATGGATACATAAAGAGTTGGGCCACATGAACCATGGATCATAAAACCCATGGGTATGGATTATGGGTTATACCCATGACCCTTGGAATCCTACATATAAATAGGTTACTCCATAGCCAAAATCACCACTTCATTTCTTAGAGAAATATGGAGGTGTTTTGGTGCATGGAATTCTCTCTCAAGAGCCACCTTTGTCCTAGGTGTGTTGTGATTCCATTTGAGGCATTTCATACTATTGGTGCTAAGCTCTTAAGGCCAAATACATCAAGACTTCAAGCTACATAAAAGGTATGTTTCCCTAACTAGTATATTATATGGTTTATGTCAAATGCATGCTAGTTATAGGTTTAATGCCTTGGAAACTATTTGCATGTATAATAGAGAAAACATAGATCCAAGGTATTTAGGGTTTTATGTGCACCATAGGATGTTGTAGTATACTAAAACCCAACAGTGGTATCAGAGCCATGGATTGTTTTCTGTTATATTGATGAAAATGTTTTATTTTCAAGTTGAAAAAAAAAAAGAAAAAAAAACATGACGTTTGTCAAATTTTAAGATAATTACTTGCTTTGTGAAAAACGAATTATTTGTAAAATTTGAATCATTTGTTATATGAGTTGAATTAGGTCAAATTTAGTAAAAGATAAAATGATATGATTATTTTATTAGTTTTAAAAGTTTGATCTAAATGTTTTAAGGAGTTACATATTTTGTCATAAAATTTTGGAGCTCAAAAGTTTTTTTTTAAGTTGTGATCTTAAGGGTTTTTGAAACTTCCATAAGTTATGGATATGAAAGTTTTTTTTAAAAAAAAAATTGATTCAAAGTTTTTATGGAGTTACAAAATTTGGTGTTAATGTTTTAAAGAATTTCATAACTTGTTCTTAAGTTATGGAGCATGGAAAGTTTCATCATAAAACACCATTAATTCCATAAGTTATGGAATCCAAAGGTTTTCAAGAATTACAAAACTTGCCCTCAAGTTTTGGAATTTGAGAAAAGTTTTTTATGAAAAAAAGAATTGAATTCTAAAACTCTTGGGTTCATAACTTAAACAATTAATTAAATGGTTTTAATTTTGAGTTTAATAATTGGAATTATGATGTTTTGTTAAATAGTTCAAATTAACTCTTATGGACTTTATTAATAGTTAATTAAAGCGTTTAATTAAAAGAGTATTATTAATCCATAAATATATGGTTTGAGTTTAATTAAATTAAAAGTCTAGTTTAATTAATAGATTAAACTACCAAGTATTTTAAATGTCTAAAATACACCCTTATACTATTATAATATTAAAAGTTTAATATATTATATGTATAAGAGCAAGTCGTCTTACCATTAGTAGGCCTCATTCACGAAGCCGGTCTATAAGGGGGTATAAGGTTACTGCCTATAAAATGGCAGTTTAATGGGTGTCCACTCTCACTCACCGCTTCCTTGACCGGTGGAGGGTCGTTAGCCGAACAGGTAGGACAAGGACTATAATTCTCCCTTCATTATAAGTATAATGATAAATACTAAGTAACTAAACACTTATAAATTCCCAATCTTAGTTACTTAGGAAAATGTGAATAAGGTGCTAATCCATGAAATTACACTTTGCACTTTGTTTAAGTTGTTAGTGGAGCGTGTGTGGTTAACCGGCACACTAACCTGGACTTAACAAGGTAGGCAAAGGGTAACTTAATATTTATCATAGTATCGTTGGAGCGTGTGTGGTTAACCGGCACATCGATTGAGGGGTAAATATTAAGGGTACCAAGTATATTTGCATGGTTACTTCACACCTTGTTTTGTGATCCTCGGCATCCCAGTCACAAAACCTGAAGGGCACACTCGAGATTGAAACATGTCATTGAAAAGTTCAATGAATCTCAAAAGAATCTAGGAGTTTCAAAACCAATTAAAACCTAATAATACATTTCGTTTATCTTGGTGGAAATTGGTGAATCGTCATTCACCTACTTTCAAATATTTTATAGCTTGGATTACGGCATCCCTCTTCCAAGTTATAAAATAGTTTGTTGGGTCCTAGCCTTAATATATCATATTGGGTGTTATATTAAGGACTTAAATCAACTTTACGTGAATTTCTCCCATTGTTGATGTCTGGTTTAGACAACAATGATCTTCCCAAACCAAGTTTTCCTAATGAATATGACTTCCCGAGTTTGGCTCATGGAAGTCATACTTCTCTTCCTCCACCTCCTCCAATTATTCTCCTTAACCCACAAGTTCAAGGTCACTCAAGCCCTAATGGCAAGCAAGGTCTATGTGTGATCACATCTTAGAGATGAAGTCACATATTGACAAGCCGGGAGAGTTGGGTGTCAAAGTCTTGAGAAAGTTGGATGTTCAATCACTTTCTAAGTCACATAGTGAGTTCCTTTGGGACTACTATCAAACAGACTATGACATGAACCTTAATGATCATATCTATTTGCTTGGTGCTACTGAATCAGCAATGATTTGGAACGATAGTAAAGCAAATTTGATTAGAAGATCAACTTCCAAAAAAATTTATGGACAGTGACAATGGTGACACTAGAAATCCAGAAAAAGCATTCTCTTCCCAATGGAAAGGGATTGGCCATAGTCAAGCCGGTTGACCAAATGGTAAAGAGAAAGGCTAAGTCTGAGATAGTCCCATTACCAAAGGGTCCATATGTTTATTTTGCCAAAGGAAGGGGCGTTGATTGCAAAGCTGCCAAATTTACCTAAGGATGTTAAAGTCAATAAGTTTGACTCTACATCAGGTAGAGCCCATTATCTAACTCTGTTAAGTTCTATTATGAGATCCTCATTACATGATGTGATTGGGTCACATGTTGATGTTTTAAGAATCAAAGAATAGAGAGAAATCTTAAAGGAAGTATATGCTGATTCTGATCGCGAAGGTGGATTTCGATCGCATCAGAATTTTGAGCAGTTGCTTAAGAAGTTATGATATATTGCTAAGGAATAGATAACAACAATTTTCCATGTGGATTGTAAGGATAAGTTTTTCCGCAAAGTTTTAAAATAAAAGAAAATTGTTTAATTTTATTTATTTGAAGTATCCTTACAATGGCATTTGTGGAAAATTGTTGCTTATATGATTCCACTGACAACAATATTGGAAAATGGATTTGATTCTTTCATTTGTGGTAGTGTCTAAATTTACCAAATCAGGAAAGTTCCTCATCACCCAAGTTTCAATTGGACCGAAACTTGGAATCATGCAAGTTGAATAGTATGATGAATGAGAACTTTCAAGCATTGGAAAATCAAGACTAATTACTTGTTCACATGGATGTGTGAGTCAAGTGAAGGACTAAAGGGATCGAGTACACATTCTTGTGAACTGGTCATGTCCACCACAAAGCTCGTTAAGACTATTTGATTTACTAAAGTTTAGTAAATATGGTTATACTTACAAGTTTAAGTATAATTCTGAAACATTGGAAAAGTCTCAATGTATGGCAGAACGAATGGGAAGAATCAAATTAGGCAGAAAGATAAAAGTTTCTCAAATCTGAAAAGATGGGAGAGTACTTTAGTATCATGTTTGTGATCATCTTAATGATTTAGAAATCATATCACAATTAGTCCTCTAAAGGTCATCTTAGTGCATTCTTATGACTAAGAAGAGGAGTCATGAATTGTTGAAATGGTTAGATCAGGAAGATGAGTCATACTTCGTTCCAAAACAATTCTTAGAGTCATACTCCAAAATTGTAACTTGAGTGACATATCTTAAAGAAAGGTTTAAAACACTTGTCAAATGTAAGAGTAAAAGTGTCCTACTCTTGTACATTTGAAATTGGTAAGTTGTGATGTTTTGGATAAAACAAAGACCAACTAAGGCCAATTGTATGAAGTGTTTGTGTTGATAAAGAATCCGCACTATCTCTTGAATATTTGGCAAGATAGTCTTATATGTCAAGAGGATAGTGGGAGTCTTAAAGATCCTAAAAAGAATTTCAAGAACTAATCAAGAATAAAACCTGAGGTTCTTCACTAGCACACGACTTGAGGTTTATAACCTATCATGTCGACATATTCTGTGCCCATTCCAGTTAAAGTTGGCTTTGCATAGGAGTTCTGAAAGTTCTCAATTGGTTGCATAACAACTTGGAAGCAATGGCAGGCCCTGTACTGCCAGGTGGCAAGAAGTTAAGATTGCATAAGTTCAGTCCATATGAGTTTGGATTTGTCATTATCCTTGTCTTGTGACTATGGTTTTGACGATTCACATGGATAAGAACACATACACCATAAAATCTAAGGGTCATAAGGTTTCTCTCCGATTCATGAAAATGATGGTGAGGAAACACTTCCACCAAGTAGATTTGAAGCAGATGGCAAAAGGTCTAAACAATTGAGACTATGATTACGGCATCCCTTTTCATAGTTCTGAAATTGTTTAGACACGCATGCATGCTATCTAAGGAAAGGTGTATGATTTTGATAAAGTTTTATCAAAGCATCTCGTATCAGAAATCTGAACTTTGGTAAGAAAGTCAATAAAGTATTGATTTCTAGAAGTCCAGCTGATTTCTGAATACATGTCAAAGCTAGTGGGAGCATAAGTGTTATGCTAATAATCATCATGTTAGTGGGAGCATGATAATTATTGTTAGTGTTGCAAGTTAGCAATGTTAATTATAGAAAACAAAAGTTTCAATTCGTGAGGCTGCAGGGATTGAAAAAGTTGTTTTGCTATAATTAAGGGAGAGGATATACTTCATTTCAGTTCTAAAGGCTTAGATTGAGACCTTAATCATCTTTAGTCAAGAATATATATATGAATTTCATGTTGGATTGGTTCAACTTAAGGAAATTCTATATATTGCGTTCTTAAAATTCGATTATGATTACGACATCCCTCTTCATAGTCAAATTTTGAAAACATGGCAAATAAAAATATTGTAGCAAAAGACTGGTCTAGAATCATGTCTTTATGTGAGACATCATGAATCGTGTACCATTTGCTTTGGGTACAGGATCGATTGCATGTGCTATAATATTTGTCATTTCTAAATTTTTCCAAATGCCTAGAGGCATTAAGAGGGAAAAGGTCTAGAATTGGATATGACTAAAATGATTAAGCAATTGTCGAGGACAATCTGAGGTTTACCAAAGATTGGTTGCTCAGGGACAGTTGGAAGTATAGTGCTAATTTTGGAAGGACCATATTGACATATTCTGAAAAGAGGCATCTCTTATTCAGAAGTGATAGTCAAAATGAGAATATGGAGTTGTCTCCATAGCTGGAAGTTATCTGTGTTAGATTAGAAAACTTAATCCAAGAAGCATGTCCAAAGCAATGTACTTTGAATATGAGACTTAGTTTCCATGGAGTTGATCTCCATTGGAATACCTTATAATGACTGTTGACAAGTCTTTGTGACTTTGTACATATTCATTATAGGAGGGTCAGTGCATATAAGTTTAAAATCTAAACAGATTTCGATAAATGATAGGAATTTGAAATTCTCACATTTTCGATAAGGATTTGGGAGTGTGAAATTAGAATCATTGAAATTATGTTCAATTGGTTTATTTCACAAAGTAAGGATCATAGACAAACATAGAGTGCATACTTGGTGTATGGCAAAGCTATTGTTTAAGAAAAGCATAGTGTACATGCTTGGAGCATGTGACAACTAGTGTTTTTAATTCAAGTATAAAGTTGATAAAACCGAAACAATGAATAATGAGTAATCAGTATGGTGATAAATAAAAGTGTTTATTTATATTCATAGGGTTTGATACCATATTTGATTCATTTATTCTTGTGTTTCACTTTGCATGTTTTGACTTCCAGAATAACTAAGTCGCTCTTCCTGAATGATTAAGTTATTCAAACCATCCACATTCGGTCATATGTTGGAAGTAGATATGAATCAAGACTGTCATGGGTTGGTTTGTATAGGTCCAAGTTGGTGGACAAAGTGGTGCTACAACACTCATGAGTGCTCATAAGTTCTGAGTATTGGATTCACCCGCGCTCATTTGAATCACTTCATGGATTTTATCACGACTGATCATGAGACGATAATATCTTATATTCTTCAAACCTAGAGATATGAGTTGTTACTATGAGTTGGTTATACATTGATTGCACGAAAACGCATTTGGTAACTCGATGTTATAAAACGTGCCTTTGTGTATGATTCAACAAGTAGTAGAACAAGCCATATGAGTCGAAGTTTATCCATTCCTTTTACCTTCGGGATAAAAGCGATATATGTGGGCCCCTCGATGATTTAGCGATGACACATGTGAGTGCTTGGCCAAGCCAGGACTGATTTGATTTGTTCAATCAGTCAGTCATCATAAATCGAAAATCGGGAAACAACAAATGGACAGAGAGAATGATTATAATCCATGTCTCAGTCCATATGATATCTAGAATGGAGGAATATATGATCCCTTATCTAATGGACGCGTCATTGATTTGTTCAAAGTTCGACAGCGGATTTAAGAGCTACGATTGCTAGTCGGGTTATGAAGTCGTACTTGCAATAATAGTTTTAGACTTATCCAAGTGGGAGACTGTTGGATTAGATGTCTAAGCCCATAACTATTATTGGTATGTACTTGACCCGAGAGTAGCATGGTCCATTTGGGTTGCATATCATCAGGACAATTTGTTAGGATGGACTTTTGAGAGAAGGTTATTTATGGTTTATTAATATATTATAAGTTATAATATATTAATATGAAATCATATGTTTTAATTAGTATCGATCAAGAATTAATTTGGAATTAATTTAGTGATCAAAAGAGACTAATTAAATCTATGGGGACTAATTATGATAATTAGTTATATTTATATGTGTTGGGCTTATGATCCATGTTGGACCAAGTTTATGTATGGATACATAAAGAGTTGGGCCACATGAACCATGGATCATAAAACCCATGGGTATGGATTATGGGTTATACCCATGACCCTTGGAATCCTACATATAAATAGGTTACTCCATAGCCAAAATCACCACTTCTTTTCTTAGAGAAATATGGAGGTGTTTTGGTGCATGGAATTCTCTCTCAAGAGCCACCTTTGTCCTAGGTGTGTTGTGATTTCATTTGAGGCATTTCATACTATTGGTGCTAAGCTCTTAAGGCCAAATACATCAAGACTTCAAGCCACATAAAAGGTATGTTTCCCTAACTAGTATATTATATGGTTTATGTCAAATGCATGCTAGTTATAGGTTTAATGCCTTGGAAACTATTTGCATGTATAACAGAGAAAACATAGATCCAAGGTATTTAGGGTTGTATGTGCACCATAGGATGTTGTAGTATACTAAAACCCAACAATAACGATTGGTAAGCAAGCATACCACTTAGAATTGCATGTAGATTTGACAGATATTCATGATGTGTTTCATTTAAGCTATCTGTGTAAATGTTTAAGAATATATGATGAAACGGTTCCGTTATCCGAAGTGAAACTGGATAATAAAATAAGAATGAGATAAGAGCGAAATATCCTCATTTGTCTAAATCATTGTGATTTCGGGGACAAAATCCTCAAAAAGAGGAGGTATTTGTAACATACACGTTCAGTTATCGTGTTATGTAATTTTTAAAAGTAAATAATATTATGAAATATTATATGAAATTTGAGTATTGAGTTCTAACAGATGGTTTTTACTAGAAATGAAGTAAAACTATGTTTAGAATCAATCGGAAAATATTGGAAGTCTTATGAGATTCCAATCAAAAGATAAATATCGAAATTTAACGAAAATATAAAATTTGAAATAAGTAAATTTTATTATTGAAAGTTGTAGATAATTTCGTTAGAAACATTTAGGAAAAAACCTCATCGAAATCCGAGTTATAACGAAGAAGTTATGACCAATCGAAGATCCATGACAAAACCGGCACGGCGCCGACTGACGTAAAAAGTGAGTTTTTGATAAACTACTTTTTAGCATTGGTGATCTAAATGAAAGTCGTAGTATTTGTTAAACCAAGATTTTGATAAAAAGAACGCCAAAATCTGACTTCATATGAGGAAGTTATGATTTTTCTAAGTTTCAGCTTAGCAGTAGACAGCTAAAAACTCGAATTTTAGATCGAGTGATTTTTAGCCGACACAACCTAAACGAGAATCGAAGTTCTCGTCAATAGTAGTACAACGGTAAAAAGACAGACGAAAACGGACATCGGATGAAGAAGTTATGAATTTTTAACGGATTTTCCTGTCTGTTAAAAATAATAATATTAAAAATAAAGTCAAAATTAGCCGACAAAGTCTTAACGAAAGTTGTAGAATATATATTCTCGCCTACGCGTGCATATAAAGAACGTAAAAAACGGAGCCCGTATGCGAAAGTTATGAATTTTAGAAGTTCGGGGCACAATTTCCGAGAGATCTCGCATGGATAAGGTCCAATCTCGGTGAGTCACCCGCTGTGTCCGACGTGTGTCGCCTGCTGATTTGACCGAAGATGTGGTCCAATGGCCTTCCGACGCGCCTCGCATCTGACTCCGCCCCGTGTCCGAAGCGCTGGACCAATCCGGTTCCAACGCGTGCCAGATCCGAGCCTCGCTGTCCTCCTTCCCTTCGCGTGTCTGAGCCTCGCACGAGCCACCTGCCCTTCCTCGCATGCGCGCCATCTGGCGCCCCTCGCTGATGTCGTGTGTCCACCTTCGGCCGAAGCCTCCCCTATAAATAGAAGAGTTGCGAGCCTTGCCGAGTAATTTTGAGAAATTGCCATTTTCACCCCAAATTTCATATTTTTACTATTTTAACTTTCCCCGAAGCCCGGGGATTATTTCCAACGCCCGAAACACGCCCTGAAGTTCCCGAAGACCCCGAAAAATTTATATTTTCGGTTTTAAAGCTCAACCTTCGCAGAGCCCGGTTTTCATTGAAGAAAGTCAATTATAGTAACGAAGTGCTGCCCAAATTACTATTTTAACCCCCAGTTATTTCACGGTGAGTTCAATATATAGGAACAATTGTATGTTATGTGTTATATATGTTATGTTCTTTTCCATGTTACCATCTCGTGATATTATTTCTGCTTTTTTTATAGCAAGGCTATACCTCTGACCACGAAGTGTATGACATAGGCATCACTTGGGTATTGGTATGTACCGTTGACCATGAAGTGTATGACATAGGCATCACTTTGGCTTCGGCAGTATGCTAAGATAAGGCTGAAAGCCTGAATATTCTAGCAAAATGATATTCCTGAGTATTTTCTGTGCCACTTGTGCTGAAATTTTATTGATTGTATATCAAGTATGGAAATTGTCATGTCTCATTGTTTGATATGGAAAGTGATGCGACATCGACCTCCGGCGGCTCTTCTGGCCTTCTGCTGCGGCGGAGATCTGGATATCACAGTGCAAAGTCGTTAGAGCCGTCCCAGGGACTGTGCCCCTGGAGCAGACTCCGACGGTCAAGTTAGATCAGCTAGAAGATCTGAGACGGTCCTCCATAGCTGGAGAGAACCATCTTGGTGGTGTATGGTGGCTGACGGCGGCGGGTGGCGGCTGAGCCACCCGGCCGGAGTATAGGGCGGCGGCTGAGCCAAAGGGAAGATCCCTCTCCATGGAGGAGATAATATTCATTATATAGGAGGCCATTAGGTCAAGGGGAATTAGGCCAGGCCTTGGGCCAACCCAATTCAGGCCTAACTAGCAAGGAGCTGGGCAAGGCCGCCCGGAGGCGCCGGGCGAGGCTGGCCGGCGCGCCCCAGGCAGGGCTGGCGGGCGCGCACTAGGAAGGAATGACAAGGAGGGCGCCAGGCGAGGGAGCGCCTGGCCGGGCCGGCAGGAGAGTCCCCAGCAGGGCTGGCAAGGGAGTCCCCAGCAAGGATGGCAAGGGAGCGCCAGGCAGGGCTGGCAGGAGCGCGCCAGGACAGGCTGGCGCGCTAGAGCAGTCTAGGCCATGCCAATGGACCATATATCATCAAGTCCCCCCAGTCTGGTGTTATAGGTACGCGGCCAATGACATCGGACTGGAACTAGTCATATAAACTGTGCGTCGTCAAGTCCCCCTAGTCTGATGCGATTGGGTTGCTGACAATCGGATCGGACTAGATAAAGCACCAATGCAATAAATAACAAAGAGGAATGACTGAACCTCACCCACGAGAGTCGTGGGGTTGTGCGAAGAGCCAAGCATTGCTTATGCGGCTTGAGTTGACTTGTTACCCCTTCATTGAGAGGAGTATGAGCCAATCGGTGCGATGCAACGTAACTATTGTTGCGATCATGCGGACCGAGGCTGCTAAAGAGTGTTACGCGACACTGATGTCGATAAAATGTCGGGCTGGGTAGCTAAGAAGCGTAAGCTTGCCCTTCAGTCCCTAAGACTGTTATCCGACGCAGCCACAAACAGAATGTCACCGATAACCATCTACATAGTCTGATTTGCATGAGAACCAGTAACCGTCCTGAAGGTATTTCTTGCTTGGGCTACACCTAGCTGGATTCCCCCCAGTCTGATGTGGGTAGCATAGGTAGCCGCATCAGACTATGTTGTTAAACCAATAAACTGTAAGGTTGTTGACCATAATATAAGTGGCAGATATTCCGAGAGCTGTGCGATTAGGTTGCTAGCGAGGGTCACATAGCGAGACTATTGTCGATAGCCAGACAACAGAATTGTTGAGGGATAGGCAGTGAGGCTATAGGTTGGGGTTGCATAGCAAGACCGTTTCCGAGAGCCAGGAAACAGAGGTGCTGTGGGGTACGCGGCGAGGCTACAGGTCGGGTTACGCAGCAAGACCATTTCCGAGAGCCAGGAAACAGAGATGTTGTGGGGTACGCGGCGAGGCTACAGGTAGGGTTACGCAGCAAGAATGTTTCCGAGAGCCAGGAAACATAGATGTTGTGGGGTACACGGCGAGGCTACAGGTCGGGTTACGCAGCAAGACCGTTTCCGAGAGCTAGGAAACAAAGATGTTGTGGGGTACGCGGCGAGGCTACAAGTAGGGTTGCACAGCGAGACCATTTCCGAGAGCCAGGAAACAGAGATGCTGTGGGGTCGTAGGTAGAAGGGCCACTGTCGAGATGACCTTCTTGCTGGAGAGTATCCTCACTATAGCATGATGTAATGTAGATAACACTTCATCGATCGTCCGAGCACAAGAGAACCATGATGACTGTGAGAGAGGAAGCACCAAGATCATGGTGTGGAATAAGCTTGTGATGCGCGACTTATGGTGCGCGACGATGCGTAACTTATGTTGCGCGACTTAGGAGAGTAGCTTGGGCTTAGCAGCCAATGATCATGGAGATGTTACGCGGGAGAGCATCGCGCGGAATGGATTGGGCTTGGCTTCTAGCGGTCGTAGATAGATCACGCGGGAGAGCATCGCGTGGAATGGATCGGGCTTGGCTGCCAGCGATCGTAGATAGGTCACACGGGAGAGCGTCGCGTGGAATGGTTGGAGCAAGTTGCTATAATGGATTCGGGCTGAGAAGCCAGGCGACTCGAGGCGAGGGTACTGAACCTCGTATGCGGAGCGTGCCGCTATAATGGAGTCGGGCTGAGAAGCCAGGCGACTCGAGGCGAGGGTACTGAACCTCGCATGCGGAGCTTGCCGCTATAATGGAGTCGGGCTGAGAAGCCAGGCGACTCGAGGCGATGGTACTGAACCTCGCATGCGGAGCGTGCCGCTACAATGGAGTCGGGCTGAGAAGCCAGGCGACTCGAGGCGAGGGTACTGAACCTCGCATGATTGGGTGTAGCACCCTACAATTTATGTGTCTAGCTCGTGTGTTAAGTCTGGGTTAAAGCGGAATGGTACCTGATGCTTTGCTGCATCGCTGGTCATACTAATAAATGATGCCTCGCTGTCTTGGCTGTTTACGGAGAGCCATGTGGCGGTGCTACATAGGGCTTGATAGTGTAGCTATTGTCAAGTGGTGCATAGCGATACTGCTGTCAGGAATTGGCCAGCGGGGTCGTTGAGGCCCGGGCAGTGAGCTGCTAGCGATAGGTGAGTAACACGACTATTGAGAGTTGGGCAACAGTACTACCGAGAGTTGGACCATGCGGCTACTCTTTCAATCCGGAATACCAACGTCGCCTCGGGGATACACCATCATTCATGGTGTCAGCTTTTTATGTACTTTACCTCTTCCCCCTTGGGAATAAAAATCACTTCTACATAGTGTCGTACCAACCCTATTCCCCCCCCCTTTTTTTCTTTATAGGAGGCGAAGAAAAGGAAAGACGGATGTGTAGCCGCTGAAAGGCGAGATACATAGCTGCTGGAAAGAGCTAGGCGACCCAAGTATTAACAAAAACTGGTTGGCGCGGCTGCCGAGAGCTAGGCAGCGCGACTGCTAGTCCAACAACGTAACTACTGATGGCTAGGCCTTGCAGTTGCTGAGCTGGGCCGCATCGCTACTGAGATTCAGGCTGTGCAACCGTTGAGAACCAGGCAGCGCAACTGCTGAGGGCTAAGCAGCGAGACTAGCGAGGGTCGGTCAACATGAGTGGTGAGAGCTGAGTGGCAAGACTGCCTGAAGTTGGTCAACACAGCTGCTGATAGCCGAGCAACACAATTGTTGAGGGCTATTTCGAAATGCTTCACGAGTAGCAGTAGTAGTGTACTACTTTTCTCCCCCTCCTTTTTTTTTTGAAAATACCAAGCGTATTCTAAAATGTATTTGCTGAGCGGGGCTTGCGGTGTGCAGTCTTTAAACAACTTATTTGGTCTTGCAAAGGTAGCCCATTTTATTTGTTGATGGAGTAGCCCAATAAAACGCAAATACTGATTTCGTGAAGCCCAAGATGGAATTGGAAGAAACCAACTTGAAGAATTAAGTCCATATGTGTTGTAAGGATTGTTTATAAAAACCCAAAGAGAAGCCAAAGCTGAGAAATACAGCCCATATGACCAGCCTAAATTTATTTTCTCCAATTTTGTGTTTGGTTGTATTGTACTAGACACCAAAGGTTGTAACATGTAGCCCATTTATAGGAATGATAGCCCAAAAAACTTACAATCCATATATAACTTCCTTCTTCTTCTTCTTCTTTTTTTTTTTTTTGAACTGATTTTAATCAAACGTAGGGCCCACTGTTCTTCATATCAATTTTGAATAAAAAGATTGCAGTTGTTCTTCACTGTCACGCGACTACAAATGGGTGATCAAAATGGGAACACCGACAGCTGTTGGTCAGAGCTTCTGGTGGCAATTTTGTGTTCTTCGTCGTCGATGCAGCAGGTCAAAGCGGCGACTCCGCCAGTGGCCTTGGGTGGAGATGGTCGGCGAACCAAGAAAATGGGAGGGCCGACGATCACTGTAGCGGTGGAGCAGCGGTCGGCGGAAGGAACTGGTGATGCTCGGGTTTCGACCACCGGTGACGCGATCTGAGGTTTGCTGTCGGTGGGAGGTTAAAGGGAACAGATTGTCGTCCGTGGAGGAGTGACGATGATGTTGTGCAATTCCGATGGTGATGGCGACCGGCGCTGATTTGTCCGATGGATTTGGAGTTCACCATGGTGGGAGTACAATAGCCGGCGACTGGGATTAGCGGGTGGTCTGGCGGTGTCGGGAGGTTACGAGGGGTTGCGATTGGTGTTGGAATTTGTTACCCGCAGATGGAGATTCGAGGTGCAGTTTTCACCGGCGGCGATTGCGCGAACACAGGAGGCCGGCGGTCGATTTTTCTTGAGTTCCGGTGGTCTAGGGTTCGTCGCTGGAGAGAGGCATGGTGAGTAGATCGGAGCAGCGACTCTGCCAATGGCGCTGGTTTACTGGGTAGGCGGTTGAAGGTCCGTACATGAGCTGGACGTACACGCCGGCGAAGGTGTTCGACCGTTGGTGACTCGGGCCAGCGATGATGGCGTTTGGCGTTGGAGCTGCTGTTGTTTCCTACCGTCGACAGGTGGTCAGCGGTAGTGATCAGGTTCTGGTGTGTCAAAGAGGAGGTGACCATGCGGACCCACCTTTTTACTTTTCTGCCAGCTCCTTTGACTGAGTGGGGCCCATACGCCTCTGAAGAATAGCATCACGTGGAGGCCAGCTGTGGTTTTTTGGCTTTGCATTAAGAATTGGCCAAGGTGGTCCCGCTGAAGGTGCTCGGTAGACCTGGTGGGCCCTGACCTTAGGTTTTGTCTTTTCTGTACATAGGAGATTGGATAAGATGGGTCCAGCTTTGTTTTTGACTATTGAAAGCTGTCATTTGTTTGGTGTATTATGCACCCTTTCCCCTTCTTTTTTTGTTATTATTTTTCGAGATGGTGACAGCAAGTAGTGTAAATGAGAGCTGTAAAAATTTTATATTGTGCATATATATTTACTTTTTATATGCATATATTTTTTCAAAACCATTAACTAAAATGGTACACTGATGTGAAATGCAACTTTTATCAGTGTTAACTTAGACGTTTTTGAATGTACAACTTAAACAAACTTGTACACATAAACTCATTACTGAAGAATACATTAACTGAAAGTGGGTTAAGTGTTGGATAACGTGTCTAAGTCCATAACTATTTCTGGTATGTACTTGACCCGACCCGGCATGGTCCATTTGGGTTGCATGGCACCATGCAATTGGATAAACTAAAATGAGAGAAATAACACTTATGGTTTATTAATATATTATAAGTTCTAATATATTAATAATATTATTTAATTAGTTTGATCAAGAATTAATTTAGAATTAATTAAGTGATCAAAAGATAACTAATTAAATATATGGGTAGATTATGTAAATCTTCCATATCTTATATAGTGGGCTAAGAGGCTCCATGGATTATCTAGTTGGGTTCCACCCATAGGATGCTCCATGGGAGTTACAAACCCATGGGTCATGGAAATGAAGAGTCATGACACATTAGGGTTTACATGGTGTAACCCTAGATGTGTCAACACTATATAAGAAACCCATTCTCCACCAAAATTGGCTACACATAAGAAACAAGAGGGCTAGGCCGATTTTGCAAGTGTAAGATTTTCTCAAAGTTTACTCCAAAGCATTTGGTGTTGTGTGAAGCATTTGAGGCATCACACTTGGGGTGCTAGGCTCACAAGGTTTCAAGGATCATAATCAACAACAAGGTAAGTTATTCTATCTTTCATTCAAGTTAAAAATGTTCCCCATGTATGCTAGATAGGAATATAACCTTGGAATTCAACTTTGCATGATTATTAGACAAACATAGATCCAAGGTTATTAGGGTTGCATGTACACTTAGGAAGTGTTAGAATGCTCAAAACCCATCAGTGGTATCAGAGCCTAGGTTTGTTTGTTGTTTTTTTTTTTTGTGCAAACAGCTTGAAAAAAAAAATCGTTAAATTACAAGTTTTTTTTTAAGTGTAATTTTTGATTCTTGAAAGTGTTCATATTCATGTTCTTGAACTTATAAAGATTAGATGATCATAGGAATTGTTTGTAACCTTCATGGTAGTTTAATTCATGATCATAATGTGTTTTAATGGAGTCCATAACTTGTCCTCAAGTTATGGAAAACCAAAAGTCTCACTTTTATTAAAGCCATTAAAAGAACACAAGAGTTATAAAAATGAAGAGTCTTCATTTTTATTACTCAATTAATTCATAAGTTATAAGAAATGAAAAGTTTTGGAAGTTTACAAAACTTGCCCTCAAGTTTTAGAACATGTAAAGTCTTGATTAAAACTTTAGTTCCAACCCTTAGAATTTTAAAAGTTAAAATTCAACCCTTATACTTTATAATATTATAAGTTACTAATATATATATGTATAACAACAAGTCGTCTTACCGCTAGTATGCCTCATTCACGAAACCGGTCTATAAGGGGGTATAAGGTTGTTGCCTATAAAATGGCAACTTAATGGGTGTCCACTCTCACCCACCGCTTCCTTGATCGGTGGAGGGTCGTTAGCCGAACGGGTAAGACAAGGACTTATAAATTCTCATTAAAAGTATGATGAATATTATAAAGTAACTAAATGCTTTTATTAAATTCCCAATCTTAGTTACTTTAGGAAAATGTGAATAAGGTGCTAATCCATGAAATTACACTTTACACTTTGTTTAAGTCGTTGGTGGAGCGTGTGTGGTTAACCGGCACACTAACTTGGACTTAACAAGGTAGGTAAAGGGTGACTTAAGGTTTACCATAGCATCGGTGGAGCGTGTGTGGTTTACCGGCACATCGATTGAGTGATAAACCTTGAGGGTACCAAGTGATTTGCATGGTTACTTCACACCTCGTTTTGTGATCCTTGGTATCCCAGTCACAAAACTTGGAGGGCACACTCGAGATTGAAACATGCCTTTGAAAAGTTCATTGAATCTCAAAAGAATCTAGGAATTTCTAAGAACCAATTAAAAACCTAATATTTATATTTCGTTTTTCATGGTAGAAATTGGTGAATCGTCATTCACCTACATTTCAAATATGTTATAGCTTGGATTACGGCATACCTCTTCTAAGTTATAATATATTGTGATTGGATCCTAGCCTTAATATTACATTTGGGTGTTTTATTAAGGACTCTCTTAATATCTAAACTAATCTTGTTCTCTTCTTTCAGATGTCTTCAAACAATGCTGCTTCTGGCTCTAATCCTAATGGCTCCTTTACCCTTATGAACTTGTGTGGGAAAGTCACTTTTGATGGATCCAACTTCAATGAATGGATCAGAAACATCAGGATGATTACCCGCTACGAGGACAAAGAATATGTCCTTGACAAGGAGCTTAAGGAGATTGATGAGACCACTGCAACTCCCCAGGAGATCGCTGACTTCCGGGCACATGAAAGGGATGCTACAAAAGTGGCATGCATCATGTTGGCCACCATGACAGCGGAACTCCAAAAGTCCTATGAGGACTTCTACCCTTTTGAAATGCACCAAGATCTGATGGAAAGATACCATCAAAGTGCACGACAAGAGAGGTATGAAATCATATGCTCTATCATAACAACCATGATGAAGGACGGGGAATCCGTCACGAGCCACATGCAGAAAATGCAAAGGTATGTGGATCGGTTGCTGAAGGTTAATGTGAACTTCCCTGAGGAGCTTGCAATAGATATCATTTTGCACTCCTTACCATCGTGCTATGATCAATTCCGCATGACATATCACATGAATAAGGAAGAGGTCACACTCAGCAAACTTCAGGGACTCCTCAAGACCGCAGAAACAGGTCTTAAGGGTAAGTCGGTTGTTAACACTCCTACTCCAAACTCCGCCCCGGTTTTGGCAATCGGGAAAGGTAGAGGGAAGAAGAGAAAGAGCTCTTCGAAGGGTACCAAGGCTAGGACCCTTGATGGCTCTTCTTCAAGTGGAACCAAGAAAGGTTTTGTCACTCCTTCTTCTGACCCTAAAGAGGCTGAATGCTTCTATTGCCATGAAAAGTCACATTGGAAGCTGAACTGCCCAAAGTACCAGCAAGATGTGAAGGATGGGAAAGTTAAACCCAACCATGCAGGTATTTACACAATCTTATCTAATAACTCACCCCATTCTAACTCTTGGGTCCTTGATACCGGTTGTGGTATTCATATCTGTTCTGATTTGCAGGGACTACGAAGAAGTGAGAATGTGGAGCATGGAAGAATAAACTTAATCATGGGGAATAGGAAAGCTTTACCTGTCACCAAGATTGGAGTTTATACTTTATCGCTAAGTAGTGGGTTTAGTTTAGATTTGAATAAATGTTGTTATTCGCCAGAAATGGCAAGAAATATTATTTCCTTTCATGCATTGTATAAACAAGGTTTCACCTTTTCATTTGATAATGAAGTTGGTTCGATTAATGCTTTCTTTAATAATGTTCTTTATTTTAAAGCATTACCTTGTGATGGTGTGTATGAAACTGTATCTGTGGTTGATAACTTAGAAAATAATGTATTGTGTATTGATTCTGTTAATGATAATAACTTGGATAAAGCATCATTATGGCATTGTCGTCTTGGACATATAAGCAAGAAACGCATAGGCCAACTCCAAAAGGATGGAGTATTGGAGTCATTTGACCTAAAGTCAGATGATAGTTGAGAATCATGCTTACTTGGAAAAATGACAAAGTCACCCTTCACAGGTTCTTGTGAGAGGGGTGAAGGTTTGTTGGATCTTATACACACAGATGTGTGTGGGCCCTTCAAACATGCCACAAGGGATGCTAATCGTTATTATTTGACTTTTACTGATGATTACAGTAGATATGGATATGTCTACTTAATCAAGCATAAGTCAGAGACTTTTGAGAGGTTTAAAGAGTTTAAACAGGAAGTCGAGAATCAATTGGGCAGGAACATTAAGATGCTTCGATCCGATCGAGGTGGTGAGTATCTTAGTTCAGAGTTCCTCGACTATCTTAGGGAATGTGGGATTGTCTCACAATTGACACCTCCCAGGACACCACAGTTGAATGGTGTAGCTGAGAGGCGTAATCGAACCTTGTTGGATATGGTTCGTTCCATGATGAGTCGAGCTTCGCTACCAATCTCATTTTGGGGGTATGCCTTAGAGACTGCCGCCCATATCCTTAATCTAGTTCCCACAAAGAAAGTTGCCAAAACTCCTCAGGAGATGTGGACTGGTAAAGTACCCAAACTAGACCACATTAAGATTTGGGGTTGCGAGGCTTTCGTGAGACGCGAGACTCATGATAAGCTCGAACCTCGAAGTGAGAGGTGTATTTTCATCGGCTACCCACAGAAATCCTTTGGTTACCTCTTCTACAGACCTAGTGAGAATGTGGTCTTTGTAGCTAGGAGGGCTTTCTTTCGAGAGAGAGAGTTCATAAGCCAAGGAGACAGTGGGAGGCAAGTTGACCTTGAAGAAATTCAAGAGTCAAGTGGTGAAGGAACTTCAAACCCTAGCACTCAACTTGAGGAGGAAACTCTTGTTGAGCCAATTGACAAGTCTGTACCTCTGAGGCGTTCCACAAGGGTTAGGAATGCACCTGAGCATTACTATGGATTCCATATTACTGCGGAAGGTGATACACTTATCAATGATGAGACACTGATAGGTCTGGATGAACCTAACAGTTACGTGGAAGCCATGGCAGGCCCTGAGTCAGCCAAGTGGAAAGAGGCAATGGACAGCGAGATACAGTCCATGTATGACAATCAAGTTTGGAACTTGGTTGAGAATGTACCAGGTCGTAAGACTATAGGGTGCAAATGGATCTTCAAGAAGAAGACCGACATGGATGGTAATGTACACACTTATAAGGCACGACTGGTTGCAAAGGGTTTCTCACAAACTCTGGGAGTTGATTATGATGAGACCTTTTCTCCAGTGGCCAAGATTAAATCTATTAGGGTTCTGTTAGCCATAGCTGCATTTCATTACTATGAAATATGGCAAATGGATGTCAAAACCGCTTTCCTTAATGGAAAGTTGGCTGAGGATGTTTACATGAGTCAGCCATAGGGTTTTGTCAATACAGAGTACCCTAATAAAGTGTGTAAGCTTGAGAAATCCATTTATGGGTTAAAGCAAGCACCTCGCAGATGGAATCTTTGCTTTGATGAGAAAGTCAAAGAATTTGGCTTTTCTAGGAGTGAAGATGAATCTTGTGTATATGTCAAGGCTAGTGGGAGTATAGTTAGCTTTTTGGTATTGTATGTGGATGACATACTACTCATAGGAAATGACATCCCAACTCTGTAGGAAGTTAAGTCCTGGCTTGGGAAGTGTTTCTCTATGAAGGACCTAGGAGAAGCTGCCTATATTCTAGGGATAAGGATCTTGAGAGACCGGAGTAAAAGACTAATTGGACTTAGTCAGAGTACCTACTTGGATAAGGTGCTGAAGAGATTCGGCATGCAGGACTCCAAGAAAGGAGAGTTACCCATCCAGAGTAACGCCAGATTGAGTAAGACACAAAGCCCTAGTACTGAGGCTGAGATGGCAGAAATGAGTTGAATACCTTATGCTTCGGCTGTAGGATCGATCATGTATGCTATGACGTGTACTCGAACTGATGTAGCCTTTTCTTTGAGAATGGTTAGCAGGTATCAGGGGAACCCTGGCAAGGCACACTGGACTGCGGTAAAGAATATCCTCAAGTACCTACGGAGGACTAAGGACTGGGTCCTTACCCTCGGTGGGAGTGAAGACTTGAGAGTTGTAGGGTATAGCGATGCTAGCTTTCAGACTAATAGGGATAATTTCCGCTCTCAGTCAGGCTGGGTCTTTACCTTAAATGGAGGAGCAATTTCTTGGAAGAGTTCCAAGCAAGAGACAGTGGCCGATTCAACTTGCGAATCAGAGTATATAGCAGCTAGCGAGGCAGCAAAGGAGGCGATATGGCTGAAGAACTTCATTGGAGACCTTGGAGTTGTACCAGCTATTAAAGAGCCAATGGAAATTTTATATGATAGTGAAAGTGCAGTTGCCTTAGCCAAGGAACCAAGGGATCACGGGAGATCTAGACACATCGACAGAAAATACCATTTCATCAGACACTGAATAGAAGGACTCCTCGTGGCAAAGAGGGTATCATCGGATGAGAATCCAGCAGATCCCCTCACGAAAGGACTGACTCGGGTTAAGCATCTCCAGCATGCTCGGAGCATAGGGCTGAAGGATGATATTAGATTTAGTAGTTAGATAACCTTGAAATTTATAAAGTGTAATTGACAATAGATGATGAATAAAAGGTGTTTTATTTATGAGTAAAGTGTTGCTATCTCTTGTCGATCGTTTACTATATTTCTTTTGCATGTTTTGACTTCCAGAATAATTATGTTTGGTATATCATATTATTCGAACCTCCACAGTCGGTCATATGTCGGAAGTAGGTATGAATCAATACTGTCATGATTGGTTGCAGAGGTCTAAGTTGTTGGACATGGCTACAACACTCATGAGTGCTCATAAGTTCTGAGCATTGGACTCAACCCACGCTCACTGGAATCACTTCATGGAATTTATCTCGAGTGATCGTGAGACGGTAATATCATATAAGTCTTCAAACCTAGATATATGATTTGTTACTTATGAGTTGGTTATGCATTGATTGTACGAAAACGCATTGGTAACTCGATGTTATAAAACGTGCTCTTGTGTATAATTCAATGAGTAGTAGAACAAACATATGAGTCAAAGTTTATCTGTTCCTTCTTGGATTAGAAGCTGATATCTGGGCCCCTCGATGATTTTGTTTTGACCTATGTACGGGGCCCGGTCAGAACTAAGTTGATGTGTTCAATTGAGTTCTATGTCAAACAAATCGGAAATCGGGAAACAAACTGCTGGACACAAAGTAAGACACTGTTCCATGTATTTGTCCGGCTGATATCTAGAACAGAGGATTATATGATCACTTATCTTAAATGGTGTATCATCATCTTCTCAGTTCCGAGAGACCTTGAAAGAGCTACGATTGCCGATCGGTTCCTGAAGTATTGCAGTTATAGTTATTAGACTTATCCAAGTGGGAGACTGTTGGATAAGGTGTCTAAGTCCATAACTATTTCTGGTATGTACTTGACCCGACCCGGCATGGTCCATTTGGGTTGTATGGCACCATGCAATTGGATAAACTAAAATGAGAGAAATAACACTTATGGTTTATTAATATATTATAAGTTCTAATATATTAATAATATTATTTAATTAGTTTGATCAAGAATTAATTTAGAATTAATTAAGTGATCAAAAGATAACTAATTAAATATATGGGTAGATTATGTAAATCTTCCATATCTTATATAGTGGGCTAAGAGGCTCCATGGATTATCTAGTTGGGTTCCACCCATAGGATGCTCCATGGATGCTCCATGGGAGTTACAAACCCATGGGTCATGGAAATGAAGAGTCATGACACATTAGGGTTTACATGGTGTAACCCTAGATGTGTCAACACTATATAAGAAACCCATTCTCCACCAAAATTGGCTACACATAAGAAACAAGAGGGCTAGGCCGATTTTGCAAGTGTAAGATTCTCTCAAAGTTTACTCCAAAGCATTTGGTGTTGTGTGAAGCATTTGAGGCATCACACTTGGGGTGCTAGGCTCACAAGGTTTCAAGGATCATAATCAACAACAAGGTAAGTTATTCTATCTTTCATTCAAGTTAAAAATGTTCCCCATGTATGGTAGATAGGAATATAACCTTGGAATTCAACTTTGCATGATTATTAGACAAACATAGATCCAAGGTTATTAGGGTTGCATGTACACTTAGGAAGTGTTAGAATGCTCAAAACCCATCATTAAGATCCAATTAAAGCTTCTCCTCCCCTTTTTTTTGAAGGTTCTGTAAAATGTACAAGCCATATGGCTGTGTGTACAAATTGTTGTTGCAGTGGGAGTGAAGATGCTCACAGAAAATGACTGAGATTGGATAAAAACTCATAAAATTTTCTTTTCTACTCAACTTTCTGGAAAGACACCAAAACATAAACAAAAATGAATCTCTTTTTTTCTCTCAAAAACTTTCTTTTCTTCTTCAGCTTGCTCAACAGTATCAAGATGTGAGCAAGGGCAGATCTGTAAAAAATTTCGTTTTCCTCCTTTAAGCTTGTAAGGGAAAACACCAGAAATATGAACAAAAGTGAGTAAGAACTCGATTTTTTGAAATGTACAAGCATCCCAGCTTTGTTTACAAACAAATGTTGCTGGGAGTAAGGTTATACACAAAAAATCTTAACTAAAAAACGATTTTCTAATAATGTGAACTTGATAAAAGGATAAACTTGTAAAAATTTCTTTTCTCCCCAACTTACTGAATGGGTCACTGAAAAGAAAAACGAAACTGATCTGAAATGCCTTTGTAAACTCGAAAAATCTTTGAATGAACCCAAACTAGAACAGATCCAAAGATCTGGTCTAAGAAACAAAGCAAATCCATAGATTTAAACAAAAACACTAAGTAGATCAAGAGATCTGAGCTAAAAACGAAGTAGATCTATGGATCTGAATGAAAACACATCAGATCAAGAGTTCTAAAAGATAGCTAATCAGATCTGAACGGATCTGATCAAATGAGGGATAAGAATGGACAGATCTGAGAAAACCTGATGTAGAACTCAACAGATCTGAACAGATCTAGGAAGAACAAGGTGATGGCTGCTTGTTCAAGTCCGGGATGGCGCCAAATGATGCGACATCGACCTCCGGCGAGTCTTCTGGCCTTCTACTGCGGCGGAGATCTGGATATCACAGTGCAAAGTCGTTAAAGCCGTCCCAGGGACTGTGCCCCGGGAGCGGACTCCGACAGTCAAGTTAGATCAGCTAGAAGATCTGAGACGGTCCTCCATAGCTGGAGAGAACCATCTTGGTGCTAGTGGTGGTGTATGGTGGCTGACGGCGGCGGGTGGCGGTTGAGCCACCCGGCCGGAGTATAGGGCGGCGGCTGAGCCAAAGGGAAGATCCCTCTCCATGGAGGAGATACTAATCATTATATAGGGGCCATTAGGTCAAGGGGAATTAGGCCAGGCCTTGGGCCAACCTAGTTCAGGCCCAACTAGCAAGGAGTTGGGCAAGGCCGCCCGGAGGCGCCGGGCGAGGCTGGCGGGCGCGCCCCAGGCAGGGTTGGCGGGCGCGCACCAGGAAGGGATGACAAGGAGGGCGCCAGGCGAGGGAGCGCATGGCCGGGCCGGCAGGAGAGTCCCCAGCAGGGCTGGCAAGGGAGTCCCCAGCAAGGCAGGCAAGGGAGCGCCAGTCAGGGCTGGCAGGAGCGCGCCAGGCCAGGCTGGCGCGCTAGAGCAGTCTAGGCCATGTCAATGGAGCATATATCATCAGAATGCTTTCGCATTATTGACATAGGCCTTTGTTGTTCCTTGTTCCTCCTTGCTTCTGCCATATTGAAGTGTATATATGGCATAACGTTATATTGTATCTATTATTGAACTCACTAAGCGTCACCACTTACCCCTGTCTATGTTTAACAATTGCATGAGATAAATAAGCAGTATGATAGTATACTGTTGGAAGATTTAGAATAGTTTGTAATAGTACTTTTGTACTTCAGTTTATGTTTGTATAAAATTACAATATCCTGGGTAGTTATGTAGAATATTAAAAATTAGTCGGTTTGTATCCAGTCTTTGTAATCAAACTATCAATGTAAAATATTGTTTTATGAATATGCATGTAGCATGTTTTGGAGTAACAACTGTTTTGAATTATGAAAGTGAGGGTCTTTCAGATTGTAACACCGTAAATTTTCATATAAAATTTACATTTTTAAAATCACATAAATATCAACACCACATAAAATCTCAAAATATAAATTATCAAAAACACGTGTTCATAATTATTTAAATAAAATCCAGGATCCTCGAACATAATATTCTTCCACTGGTGTGTACAATCAAGTCGGCGCCTTCCCTTGATCCTGAGAAGTACCTGAAACACATGACACATAACACGGTAAGCACGAAGCTTAGTGAGTTCCCTAAAATACCATACACACATAACTCTGTAGCCACTTGAGGCTATGACACAGTAAGACCCTCCGATCAATGTGTCTCAGTGGGACCCTCCATTCCCACAACTCTGATGGACCCTCTAGTCCTAACTCTGTGGACCCTCCGGTCCTAACCCTGTGGACCCTCTGGTCCTAACTCTGTAAACTGTTGAAACACGAAAAGTGACCCTCTTAAACTTAAAAGAAGATCCGAAGTTACTTCAGGAACCGCAGTCAATCTCTCCCCACAGTTAAGATCAGCAACCGCAGTCATCGTCATCAATTCTTAGATTCAGTCTTTTATCTTTCCTTAGTATAAGTACTTTCTTTTGTCCAAAGTGCCCTGCGTGGCAACTCTTAAACAGATTAGACTATATGTAATCTTCGAGACTCTATAAATAGAGTTCTCCCCTTCTCAATGAAATACCTCTCTTACGTATCTTGAATCTTATCACTCATCTTTCTCACTACTATCTTATATCTAAATATAATCGTAACTCCTTGTAATCTCTCTTCGGAGCAAGTCTTTCTAGACTTAATCACTAAGTTTGATCTCACTTACTAACTTGGTCTGATTGCATACCTTGTTAAGAATCAACTTAAGTGTATACTTGATATAATACTTGCTGTCTTTTGTATTTCCTTATATTTCCGCAACTAATCATCTAACTATCTAACTCTAACTTATATTATTGTTGAGCTTTATGATCCTTTGAGATTCACTTTAATTTCCGCAATATAAACTTGTTCTAACGTTTGTTCAAGTGTGTTTCTCAAGTTTTTCTCTTAACAATTGGTATCAGAGCCAAAGTGGTTGCATTTTGAAGCACAACTCTGATTTTCAAAAGGCCTTCTATACCACTAAAGCTCATTTCTTATTAAAAAAACTATTTTCAAAACAAGGAAATATGGCACAAGCATTATCTCTCAATGTTTCCAACGGTGTTGGTGGTTCTAATAGAGCCCCAATATTGGTGGCAAATGAATATCATCACTGGTCTCAGAGAATGGAAAGATACTTAAGGAGACTTGGTAGAGATGTATGGCGATCTGTAGAAGAAGGGCCACATGTCCCTGTTCTTACACCAGTTCAAACCGACGGCGCCACAGCCAGACTAGGAGGAGGTCAACCAGTCATGAATCGTCCCACCAAAGACGATCTCGATAAAATGGAAAATGATGTTGTTGCCTTTTATGAAATCTCTTGTGGAGTTGCTCCTGACAACTTCGATATTATCATAAACTGCAAATCAGCAAAAGAGATCTGGGATGTTCTCAAAAACTTGTATGAGGGTTCAGAACAAGCTCAAGATAAGAAGCTCACAACCGCACTCAATGAGTTCAACAATTTCAAAGCTCATACTGGCAAAAGTTTGGAAGACTCCTTCAAAAGGTTCAACCTGATAGTCACTAAGTTATCTAATGTTGGCACCATCCGAAGTAACCATGAAACAAATCTTCAGTTTCTCAATGGTTTGGGAAGACACTGGACTACTACTAAGATGATAGTCTAAGGAGATAGAAAGATTCATTCTTTATCTCTCTATAAGCTCTACGGGGAACTGCAAGCACAAGAATCCACTGTACTCAAAGATTGTGCTGACTTCGGAGGACCACTTGCTCTTATAGCACAAGCTCCACATACTCAATCCTACTCTCCCTCGTATGACAACCCTCCGCAGTCATACGAAGCTGACTCAGAGTATGATGATGAAGAAGAATTTCAGAATGTTGTTGCTCTTGTTAGCCAACAGTACAACCGGCTACCGCCTCCTTCTTTTCGTAAAAAATCAGCAGTTCAACAAACCTCCATTCAACCGCAACTTCAACCCTCAGAATAATCACTCTCGATATCCTAAAAGTTCTCACCCACCACCGCAACCTCAGACTACTCAACCCAAAGAGGCACCTAAGCCCATCAATCCAACTGACTCCGGTACCTCTTCAGAAGATAAAAGTGATGTTGTAATTTGTCACAAGTGCAACAAGGAGAATCATTTTGCAAAAGACTGTAAGGCTAACATAGTGAAAGATAGAGCATTCTACCTTAGAATGGCTCAAGAATTTGAGGAAAAGGAAAAGGCAAGGGCATACGTAGCCCATGTAAAAAGAGACCATCAAGTTTGGTCATCCGGAGATGAAGATGAAGACATCAGCAACATCAAAGGAAAAGGCAAGATTTGCATGATGGCAACTGCGGATGACGATGGGTCTACAAAGCTGGAAAAGAACTACTGCTACATGGCAAAGGATGGAACTCTAAGCATCGTCGAACAGGTAAAACTCATGATTCAAACTCTAAAATATAGCATGCATGACTGTCAACCCTTCATAGACAATCTTAATGACATATGTGTTGTCGTCCTTACAGACTATAACAAACCTCTAGATGAGAAGAACATAGTGTCCCAAGAGATGTTTCATGTAAGAGGACGACTGGATAACAAAAGACTCAAAGTAGCTATGTTAGAAAATGACTTAGAGTTAGAGAAAGATGCAAGAATGTTGAGTGAAACACAACTAGAGATAGCTTTGAACCAAAGAGATTTAGCTCAGAGTGAGATTGTACGATTCAATCTATTAACAGAAAAACTGTTCAATGAAAGTGAAGCTATTGAAAATTTGGTGAACAATGGAACCGTAGATAATACCTATAATTGGGGTTGGTCCAATGGATATCCTACCGCAAAGGATTCCTCACCCCGGTTTAACAAAGATCGACTTTATGTCCCTCCTGACCGAGAGTTCCATTTCCCAGTCAATGACAAAACCTTTCCCGAAGACATCAGAACTCACTTCGGTAGACTTCATAATCGAAGTAACAACTGTGTCATTGAGGAAATTTTGCCTGAATTTTCGGGTCACTCAAGTGATCAAATTCCCAATTCTCATACTTCATCAGTTGTTGATGAGGAAATTGTCATAGAAAGTCCCGAAGTTTCAATGGACTTTCCATATCTGCCCCCAGACCGCAGTGTCCCTCACTGCAGTCATGGACCGCAGAAGTCCCACAGAAATCCCACAAAAGTCCCAACTCAGTCTTATTCTGCGGTAGTCAAATCATCCTTACCGCAGTCCTCAGTCAAAAGCTCTGTGACTCTTCAGCCAATTCATCATGAATTACCCATAGAAAACTTTGAAGTGGGTCAATGCTCTCAAAATCTTGAATCTTCTAGTTCAGATGAATCTAGCCCTCGTTTTCAAAAAATTTCAAAGGTTTCTAGGAAACCGCAGTTGAACACCAATGACTGCGGTTCTCCAAAAACCATAGCTAAAAAGGCTTTCAAAGAGGAAATTTGATCCCGAGGCAAAAATCGGGAAATCTTTTCAAAAAACAAAAAACATGTCAGATTTCCAAAATCTAAGAGTCCAGAAAAGTTTGTTTTCTCACACTATTTTTCAAAAAACTCTCCAATCAAGAAAAAATACAAAAAGGAAGGTACAGTTTCAACAGTCATTTCAAAAACATCTGACACAACCCAAAAGAGAGTACAGTCTTTTCGAAGCAATGGTTTTCAAATCTCTTCCTTAGATGACCCAAAATGGAAGGGGATTTTACCAACTCCAACACTTTTAATATCACATCAAAGTTTTTAGAAATCACTCTCCAAGAAATCCTTTCGTGCTCTCACTTCTGCAAAACGTACCTTTTCAAGTACCAACACCACTACTGTCAGATCTCACCACTCTCGGACTGGTCACAAGCCTACCTCGTCATTTAGACCGCTGACCAAACAAAGTGTCAGGGTAAATGACAAAATTTCTGCATGTCAGTGTAATTGTCAAAAAGGCTTATCTCATGTCAAATCTGGTTCTTTTCAAAAACCTCGTAACTTTTCTAAATCTCGCACCACTCCAAAAATTCACAAACACCAAGGACTAGGTCTAAAAGTTGACACGAAACCTGTCCCTGCAACCTCGGTTCGTGCATCAATCAGAAATTCATCTTTTATCCCAGGCTCCAAACTAGTTTGGATGCCTAAACTAACCGTGTAATTCTCAGGCTATGTGCAAGGAGGAACAAGAAGAAGAATGGTTAATCGATAGTGTATGCTCCTTGCACATGACCGGAAGGTTAGAATACCTTTGGGATTTCAGGCCAATTTGCAACGGTGGAAACGTCACATTCGGCAACAATGCGAATGGGATAATCTGAGGTTATGGTGTTCTTACTATGGGAAACTTCTCTATTCAAAAGGTTGCTTATGTAGAAAGCCTTAAACACAATCTCATCAGTGTAGGCCAACTATGTAAAGCAGGCCACAGGGTTGAATTTGACAATGAGTACTGCTATGTAATGACCAACGATAGAAGCACTTGTTTGATCAAATCCAAGTCCGAAGGAACCATGTATCCTCTGGACGTCTCTCTGATCATTGGGAAACCGCAGCTATGCTTTCTATCCAAAGCAGTATCTGAAGTCAGTTGGCTATGGCACCGCAAGCTAACTCATCTTAACTTCAGATACATCAACAATCTGGTCACTGGAGAACTCGTCCGAGGTCTCCCAATTCTCAAGTTCAGCAATGATACACTCTATCCTGCATGTGAATGTGGCAAGCAATCAAAAGCAAGTCACCCAATGGTAATTGATTACTCAATTTCTGAACCACTCGAACTCTTGCACATTGATCTATGCGGTCCATCTACCTTAGCCAGTCTTCAGCACAAGAAATACATGTTGGATTAATGTCTAAGTCCATAACTATAATTGGTAAGACTTGACCCGACCCGGCATGGTCCATTTGGGTTGCATGGCATCATGCATTTGGATAGACTATAATGAGAGAAATAACACTTAAGGTTGGTTAATATATTATAAGTTCTAATATATTAATAAGGTTATTCAATTAGTATTGATCAAGAATTAATTTGGAATTAATTAAGTGATCAAAATGAGACTAATTAAATATATGGGTTGATTGTGTAAATCATTCATTCTTATATATGTGGGCTTGTGATCCAAGATTCCTTATGTTGGACTAAGTCCATGGGGTGACCCATGGATACTCCATGGAGGTTAAAATCCATGGAGCATAAGGAATGGGTAAAGTTATGAGTTACATGGTGTAACCCTAATAGCCACCATATAAAAGAATCCCATGGCTCAAGAAATCGTGGACTAATGTGTGAGTGTGAGGGCTAGACGATTTCAAGGAGTGTTCAAGTTTCTCTCAAGATATTCCAAGTGTATTTGGTGTTGTGTGAACCATTTGAGGTGTCACACTTGGGACACTAGGCACTCAAGCTTCATGAAGACATTATACATCAAAGAGGTATGTATTCTATCTTGTTATATTTATTATTTTGTATGCTAGATTAGGATAATACCTTGGATGTTCATAATTGTATGTATAATAGAGAAAACATAGATCCAAGGTATTTAGGGTTGCATGTACACTTAGGAGTGTTAGAATGCTCATAACCCAACAGTGGTATCAAAGCCTAGGCTTGTTTTCTTGTTATACTTGCAAAAGTAGCTGAAAAATCGAGTTGGATGCATATATTCGATTGTTTTGGCTAGAATTGGACTAGGAACATTACCCTAAGATGTTTTTGGACTTATAAACTTGTTTTTGATGTGGTAATGTTCATGCTAATCCAATTTCTAAGATAATTGTCATAATTTCAAGATTTGTATTAGTTTGTATGTTCATGCTAATTTCTTGAACATTGATGATTTGAATTATCTTGTTCTTATGAGGTTCTTAGATTAATAGAAAAGTTGTGTGAAATAGTTGTTTTTAATCCATTTTAATCTAAGAGTTGATTCCAAAGTGTGTTTTTGTAACTTGTCCTCAAGTTATATGAAAAGTCACATTTAAGAATCATAAAACTCATAAAAGTTGGCAAAGGTTACAAAATGAAGAGTCTAGTTTTAATTAAATGGTTTTATGACTCCATAACTTGTCCTCAAGTTATGGAGGTTCAAGAGTCTCTTCATTAAATTAAAAAAAAAGTGTAACCTTAATTAGTTCCATAAGTTACAATAAAAAAAAGTTATTTTTTTTATTAATTAGTTTAAAGTCTTCCATAACTTGTCCTCAAGTTATGGAACTTGAAGAGTTTTTTTTTTTTAATTAAAACTACTTTAAACTCATAAGTTATGGAATTAATTAGTTTTGAATAGTTTCAAAACTTGCCCTCAAGTTTTGGAATTTGAAAAGTTTTCACTTATGAATACTTTAATTCCAAGTTAGCCCTTAGAATTTTAAAAGTTAAAATTCAACCCTTATACTTTATAATATTATAAGTTAATAATATTTATATATATATGTATAAGAGTAAAGTCAGTCTTACCGTTAGTAGGCCTCATTCACGAAGCCGGTCTATAAGGGGGTATAAGGTTACTGCCTATAAAATGGCAGTTTAATGGGTGTCCACTCTCACCCACCGCTTCCTTGACTGGTGGAGGGTCGTTAGCCGAACGGGTAGGACAAAGACTATAATTCTCCTTTCATTAAAAGTATTAATGATAAATACTAAGTAACTAAACTCTTATTAATACCCAATCTTAGTTACTTAGGAAATGTGAATTTGGTGCTAACCCATGAAATTACACTTTGCACTTTGCTTAAGTCGTTAGTGGAGCGTGTGTGGTTAACCAGCACACTAACCTGGACTTAACAAGGTAGGCAAAGGGTAACTTAATATTTATCATAGTATCGGTGGAGCGTGTGTGGTTAACCGGCACACTGATTAAGGGGTAAATATTAAGGGTACCAAGTATATTTGCATGGTTATTCACACCTTGTTTTGTGATCCTCGGCATCCCAGTCACAAAACCTGAAGGGCACACTCGAGATTGAAACATGCCTTTGAACAGTTCAATGAATCTCAAAGATCTAGGACTTTCAAATCCAATTAAAACCTAATAAATTATTTCGTTTTTCATGGTGGAAATTGGTGAATCGTCATTCACCTACCTTCAAATATTTTATAGCTTGGATTACGGCATCCCTCTTCTAAGTTATAAAATAGTTTGTTGGGTCCTAGCCTTAATATTTCATATTGGGTGTCATATTAAGGACTTTAAATCAACTATCTTGAATATCTCCCAAAAAGATGTCTGGTCTAGACATTTATGATCTTCCCAAATCTCTTGAAACAAGCTTTCCTAAATGAAGATGATGTCCCATGGATATCATACTTCTTTCACCTCCTCCAATTATTCTCCCTAACCCACAAGTTCCTAAAAAGTTTAAGGTCACTCAAGCCATATTGGCAAGGCAAGGTCTAGGTGTGATCACATCTTGGAGATGTAGTCACATATTGACAAGCCGGGAGAGTTGGGTGTCAAAGTCTTGAGAAAGTTGGTGGCTCAACTACTTTCTAAGTCATATAGTGAGTTCTTATGGGAATCCTATGAAACAGACTAAGACAAGACCCTTAATGATCTTATCTATTTGCTAAGATCAACTTCCTAAAACGCTATGGACATTGACAATGATGACATTAGATATCCAGTAAAGCTCTCTCTTCCCAATGGAAAGGGATCGGCCATAGTCAACTCGGTTGACCTAATGGTAAAGAGAGAGGCGAAGTCTGAGATAGTCCCATTATCAAGGGTCCATAGGTAACTATTGCCAAAGGAAGGGGCATTGGTTACGAAGCTGCCAAATTTACCTAAGGATGTTAAATTCAATAAGTTTGGCTCTACTTCAGGTAAAGTCCATTGTCTAACTCTATTAAGTACATGTTGATTCTGATCGCGAAGATGGATTTCAATCGCATGGTTCGGTGATCAGAATTTTGGGCTATTACTTAAGAGTTATGATATTTATATTGCTTAGGAATAGATAACAACAAGGTTTTCATATGGATTGTAAGGATAAGTTTTTCCGCAAAGTTTTAAAATAAAAGAAAAAGGTTTTGATTTTATTTATTTTAAGTATCCTTACAATGGCATTTGTGAAAAGTTGTTGCTTATAAGATTCCATTGATAGCAATATTGGAAAAATGGATTTGATTCTTTCGGTTGTGGTAGTGTCTAATATTACCAAATAAGGAAAGATTCTCATCACCCAAGGTTCAATTGGACCGAAACTTGGAATCATGCAAGTTGTATAGTATGATGAATGAGAACTTTCAGCTTGGAAAATTAAGACTAATTCCTTATGTGAATAAGGAAAGGACTAAGGGATCGAGTACATATTCTTGTGCACTGGTCAAGTCCACCACAAAAGATCAAGAAGACTATTCGTCATGATTTACTTAAGTTTAGTAAATATGGTTATACTTATAAGTTTAAGTATAAGTCTGTAGCATTGGAGAAGTTTCAATGTGAGACAGAACGAATAAGAAGAATCAAAGTATGGCAGAAAGATAAAAGTTTCTTAAATCTGAAAAGATGGGAGAGTACTTTAGTATCATGTTTATGATCATCTTAATGATTAGGATACCATATCACAATTGGTCCTCTAAAGTCATCTTAGTGCATTCTTATGACTAAGAAGAGGAGTCATGAATTGTTGAAATGGTTAAATCAAAAAGATGAGTCATACTTCATTCCAAAACAATTCTTAGAGTCATACTCCAAGATTGTAACTTGAGTGACATATCTTAAAGAGGGTTTGTTAACACTAGTCAAATGTAAGAGTAAAAGGTTATCTACTCTTGTACATTTGAAATTGGTAAGTTGTGATGTTTTGGATAAAATAGAGACCAACTTAGGCCAATTGTGTAAAGTGTTAGTCTTGATAAAGAATCTGCACTATCTCTTGAATATTTGACAAGGGAGTCTTATAGGTCAAGAGGACAGTGGGAGTCTTAAAACTCTTGAAAGTTTCAAGACTTAATCAAGAATAAAACCTAAAGTCCTTCACTAGCACACGACTTGAGGTTTATAACCTATCGTGTTGAAATTTTTGTGCCTATTCAAGTTGGCTTTGCATAGGAGTTCTGAGAGTTCTCAATTGGTTGCACAACTACTTGGAAGCAATGGCAGGCACCTGAGCTGCCAAATGGCAAGAATTTAAGATTGCACAAGTTTAATCAATATGAGTTTGGATTTGTCACTAACCTTGTCTTGTGATTATGGTTTTGACAAATTCACATGGATAAGAACACATACACTATTAAATCTAAGTGTCATAAGGTTTCTCTCCGATTCATGAAAATGATGGTGAGGAAACACTTTCACTAAGTAGATTTTAGCTAGATAGCAATTGTGAGGTGTATGATTATGGAATCCCTTTTCATAGTTCTAAAATTGTTTAGACACACATGTGAGCTATCTAAGAGAGGTGTATGATTTTGATAAAGTTTTATCAAAACAATCTAGTATCAGAAATCTGAACTTTGGTAAGAAAGTCAGCTGATTTCTGAGTACATGTCAAATCTAGTGGGAGCATAAGTGTTATGCTAATAATCATCATGTTAGTGGGAGCATGATAATTATGACAAAGGTTGCAAGTTAGCAATGTTAATTATAGAAAACAAAAGTTTCAATTCGTGAGGTTGCAGGGGTTGAAAAAGTTGTTTTGCTATAATTAAGGGAGAGGAAATTATACTTCATTTCAATTCTAAAAGCTTAGATTGAGATTTTAATCGTATTTAATCAAGGATATATATATGAATTTCATGTTGGAATGGCTCAACATAAGGAAATTCTATATATGGGTCCATTATTTACGTTCTAAAATTCGATTATGATTACGGCATCCCTTTTCATAATCTGAATTTTGAGAACTTGGCAAATTGAAATGGAAATATTATAGCAAAAGACTGGTTTAGTCTTTATGTGAGACAACATGAATCGTGTCCCATATGCTTCGGATATAGGATCGATTACATGTGCTATAGTCATCCTTTCTAAAATTTTCCAAATGCCTGGGGCACTATGAAGGGAAAAGGTCTAGAATTGGATATGACTAAAATGATTAAGCAATTGTCGAGGACAATCTAAGGTTTACCATAGATTGGTTGCTCAAGGACAGTTGGAAGTATAATGTTAATTCTGGAAGGACCATATTGACATAATCTGTAAGGAGGCAACTCTTGTTCAGAAGTGATAGTCAAAATGGAATATGGAAATGTTTCAAAGTTAGAAATTATTAAATCTGTGTAAGATTAGGAAGCTTAATGAAAGAAGGATGTTTCCAAGGAGCTGATCTCCTTTGGAATGCTCTGTAATGATTGTTGTCAAGTCTTTCTGACTTCGTGCATAATCATTAAGAGGATCAATGCATATAAGTTTAGAATCTAACAGATTTCAGTAAATGGCATGCATTTTTTTTTCTTGCATTCGCAGTAACGATTTGGGACTGTGAAAAGAGGATCATTGGAGTGATGTTCAATTGATCTATTTTACAAAGTAAAGATCATAGACAAACATAGTGTGCATACTTGGTGTATGGCATGACTAGTGTTTAGAAAACATAGTGTACATGCTTGGAGCATGGGACAACTATTGTTTTAAATTCAAGTATAAAGTTGATAAAACCGAAACAATGAATAATGAGTAATCAGTATGGTGATAAATAAAAGTGTTTATTTATATTCATAGGGTTTGATACCATATTTGATTCATTTATTCTTGTGTTTCACTTTGCATGTTTTGACTTCCAGAATAACTAAGTCGCTCTTCCTGAATGATTAAGTTATTCAAACCATCCACAGTCGGTCATATGTTGGAAGTAGATATGAATCAAGACTGTCATGGGTTGGTTTGTAGAGGTCCAAGTTGGTGGACAAAAGTGGTGCTACAACACTCATGAGTGCTCATAAGTTCTGAGTATTGGATTCAACCCGCGCTCATTTGAATCACTTCATGGATTTTATCACGAGTGATCATGAGACGATAATATCTTATATTCTTCAAACCTAGAGATATGAGTTGTTACTATGAGTTGGTTATACATTGATTGCACGAAAACGCATTGGTAACTCGATGTTATAAAACGTGCCTTTGTGTATGATTCAACAAGTAGTAGAACAAGCCATATGAGTCGAAGTTTATCCATTCCTTTTACCTTCGGGATAAAAGCGATATATGTGGGCCCCTCGATGATTTAAAGATGATACATGTGAGTGCTTGGCCAAGCCAGGACTGATTTGATTTGTTCAATCAGTCAGTCATCATGAATCGGAAATTGGGAAACAACAAATGGATAGAGAGAATGATTGATAATCCATGTCTCAGTCCATATGATATCTAGAATGGAGGAATATATGATCCCTTATCTAATGGACAAGTCATTGACAAAGGTCAGAGTTCATCGACAAGGTCAGAGTTCGACAGAAGCTTTTGAGAGCTACGATTGCTGATCGGTTCCTGAAGTCATACGCAATAATAGTTTTAGACTTATCCAAGTGGGAGACTGTTGGATTAATGTCTAAGTCCATAACTATAATTGGTAAGACTTGACCCGGCCCGGCATGGTCCATTTGGGTTGCATGGCATCATGCATTTGGATAGACTATAATGAGAGAAATAACACTTAAGGTTGGTTAATATATTATAAGTTCTAATATATTAATAAGGTTATTTAATTAGTATTGATCAAGAATTAATTTGGAATTAATTAAGTGATCAAAAGGAGACTAATTAAATATATGGGTTGATTGTGTAAATCATTCATTCTTATATATGTGGGCTTGTGATCCAAGATTCCTTATGTTGGACTAAGTCCATGGGGTGACCCATGGATACTCCATGGAGGTTAAAATCCATGGAGCATAAGGAATGGGTAAAGTTATGAGTTACATGGTGTAACCCTAATAGCCACCATATAAAAGAATCCCATGGCTCAAGAAATCGTGGACTAATGTGTGAGTGTGAGGGCTAGACGATTTCAAGGAGTGTTCAAGTTTCTCTCAAGTTATTCCAAGTGTATTTGGTGTTGTGTGAACCATTTGAGGTGTCACACTTGGGGCACTAGGCACTCAAGCTTCATGAAGACATTCTACATCAAAGAGGTATGTATTCTATCTTGTTATATTTATTATTTTGTATGCTAGATTAGGATAATACCTTGGATGTTCATAATTGTATGTATAATAGAGAAAACATAGATCCAAGGTATTTAGGGTTGCATGTACACTTAGGAGTGTTAGAATGCTCATAACCCAACAATACATACTGGTTATAGTTGATGACTTCACTCGTTTCACCTAGGTCTTCTTCCTAAGACTCAAATCCGAAACTCCGCAGATACTGATCAATTTTATCAAAGAAATTGAACTTCAGATCAAGTTACCAGTACGCCGCATCCGAAGTGATAATGGAACCGAGTTTACCAACCATCTATTAAACAGTTTCTTGGTTTCAAAGGGTATCACTCATAATTTCTCAGCTCCCTACACACCGCAACAAAATGGAGTACTAGAGCGAAGAAACCAAACTCTGGTAGAAGCAGCCAGATCTATGCTTAACTTCGCACATCTTCCTCTCTACTTCTGGGCCGAAGCAGTGGCCACAACTTTCTTTGTTCAAAACCGAAGCATCATCTACAAGCATCTCAGTAAAACTCCTTATGAGGGCCTTAACAACCGCAAACCAAATGTCTGATTCTTCCATATCTTTGGGTGCAGATTTTTTGTGATCAACAACAGAGATCGTCTTAACAAGTTCGCACCGAAGTCTGATGAAGGCATCTTTCTTGGCTACTCAACAAACAAAGTTACTTATAGGGTTCTCATTAGACACACAAGACTAATAGTTGAAAGCTTCGATGTCAAATTCGATGACTATTACGTCCGCAACACCGCTCCATCAACCGAAACAAAAGCAATCCTAGAAAGTGATATTCCTGCCTCTTCGGGTCCACTAAACATAGTTGAAGTAAACTATGACGATCTCTTCGACCCCGTAGAAACAGCCAAGTTATCTGAAGTCCTTGTGTCCCCGGAAACTCAACAGCAGCATGCTTACGTATCTGGTCCATCTCTATCCGATGTAGTATCACTCAATACTTCCACCTCACTGGTTGAGGGGGAAAGCTTCACTCTGGATCAAGTGACAACCATCGAGGTTCCAGTACTTGATGATGCAGTTCCAGTTCCTATCCGCAGAGAATCCTTACCATCGAATGTTTATTCTAACTCAGATGATGAAGATATAGAGAACATTGACACAAGAACTGACCCAAGGATTATCACACTTCCAACAATCCAGAGGGAACCTTCTCAGGTTCAAGGGGAACTCCCGTCCGCAATCCAGGGGGAACCTCCATCATTTGCCCAAGAAAACTCCAATCGCACCTTTCCAATTCAATACAATTCAGCGGGCTGCTCACATGTCCAGGGGGAACTGTCGTCCCCAATCGCAGAATCTTCAGATATTGTAGATATTCCTTCCACCGCAGCCGCTGACTATCTTCAACCCCGTCTACACGTATGGACGAAGGACCACCCACCAGGTCAAATCATCAGAAACCCATCAGCAGGCATCCAAACTCGATCTTCACAAGACTTATCTGATCACTGTCATTATCCAGCATTCATGTCTTCGGTCGAACCCAGAACCATCAAAGAAGCATTAATGGAGCCTGATTGGATAGCAGCAATGCAAGAAGAACTGGAAGAGTTTAAAAGAAACAAAGTGTGGCAACTCGTTCCGAAGCCAAAAGGTCACACTATTGTTGGTACCAGATGGGTGTACAAGAACAAATTGGATGAATCCGGTGCGGTAGTTCGAAACAAAGCAAGATTAGTCGCTAAGGGGTATAGTCAACTTGAAGGTGTTGATTATGATGAAACATACGCCCCAGTAACCAGAATGGAAGACATACACATCTTCTTAGCGTATGCTGCTCACAAGAATATCAAGGTACATCAAATGCATGTAAAAAGTGCCTTCCTGAATGGTGAATTGAAAGAGGAGGTTTATCTTCAGCAACCTCCAGGCTTCGAATGTCGTGAATTCCCAGATTACTGCTACAAGCTTGAAAAAGCAGTCTACGGTCTAAAACAAGCCCCAAGAGCATGGTACGAGACTCTCTCTGAATTTCTTGTCTTGTCCGGATACAAAAGAATAGTGATTGATCCCACTTTATTTAGAAAGGCAAATGGTAATCACCTTATGCTTGTACAAATATATGTGGATGATATCATCTTCGGATCAACTGATCAGGGGATGGTGGATGAATTTGCAAAGCTCATGACCAACAAATTCCAAATGAGCATGAATAGAGAGATTAACTTCTTTCTAGGACTTCAAATAAAACAAGTCCCTCAATGGATTTTCATCCATCAGGAGAAATACACCTCTGAACCGCTGAAGAAATACTCAATGGACAACTGTTCCTCGGCTAAGGTCCCTATGGCCTTTGGATATAAGATATCTGCTGATCCTTCCGGCGAATCAGTAGATCACAAGACTTATAGAGGAATAACTGGCTCATTGATGTACCTCACTGCAAGTCGACCAGACATTGTTTTTGCAACCGGAGTATGCGCAAGATACCAAGCCGATCCGAAAGTATCTCACATGACCGCAGCCAAGCAGATTCTTAGATACTTAAAGGGCAACAAATCTCTAGGCCTCTGGTATCCCGCATGGAACGACTTCAGCCTACAAGCATTTACTGATGCTGATCATGCTGGATGTAGATTGGACAGAAAAAAGCACTTCCGGTGGATGTCAATTTCTCGGTGGAAGACTCGTTAGCTGGTCATCAAGGAAACAAAGTTGTGTCTCACTGTCTACCGCAGAAGCTGAATATGTGGCAGCAGCCAGCTATTGCTCACAAGTCTTGTGGATGAAAACGCAGCTTATGGACTACGGATACAGGATGCTACGGATACCAATTTATTGTGACTCAGAGAGTGTCATAACGATTTCTCATAATCCTATCCATCACTCCAAAACAAAGCATATTGAACTACGGTACCACTTCATTAAAGACCACATCCTGAAAGTTTCTTACAAATGTTAGGAATGATGAATCTGGATCTGCAAGTCTTCTTGAATTGATAGTTTCTCCTACTGCATTTGTCTAACCACTCATCCGCAATGAAGTCTTCATCCGCAATGAGGTCTCAATCTGCAATGAAGTGTCAAACCGCAATCTCAGTGATTGAACTTTCAACTGCTTCATAAATTCTTGAAACATTGTGTGCTATTTAATGATCCTTCATTAAATAAGAAAAACATTCTCAAAAATATTCGTTTTGTCGCATATGATTGTTTCAGTTTCTCTTTTCAAATAAACCTTTTGTCAGACCTATTTTAGGTGTGATGCCAAAATAAATCCGTTTCCAATAAAAGAAATCCTTTTAGATAATCTTTTCCTTAAACTATCTTTTCCACTTACCCCCAAAACATCAAATCCGTTACAAATTCCACCTTTATTCAACGGTTTATCACCCCTCACCACATGTTCAGCAGACATGGGGTGTTGAGCCTGACACTTCATTACATGCTCTTTTTGAAAATAAAAAAAAATAACCTTTCGTTAAAACGAATTTGTGGCTGATATTTTTTTTAAAGAAATATTTCTTTTTACCATTAACCACTATTTAGGGTAAAAACATTAACTTTTTGGAATCTGCCACTATAAAAACATTTTTCTTCTCCAAGAAAGCTTTACGCTCTCTGATCCCTCAAGACAAACAACTTCATCTTCTTCCCCCTTGCAACTCAAGCTTTTTCTGCAAGTTCTTCAACCTTTTTCAAAATGGTGAAATCAGGAATCTCCAAGAAACAATCGAAAGCCTCAACCTCTGTTCAACCCACTGGTTCTGATTTTGCTACTCGGAACCAATCGCCTACCATTGCATCTAGCAATTTTAGGGTAATCTTCGATGAACACTCTTCATACAATGATTCGATTCGTCTCATGATCAAGTTCATCTCCAATCATCCACTATTTGGTCCATTCGACGCATTCACTGACGTGGTTCCCATCTCCACATTGTTCAAGTGTGCCTTTTTTGCATATCGTCCCCTCAACAATCTGCAAGAAGTTCATCTGAACTTAGTAGATGATTCTTTGGTCATCTTGACCAAAGACAAGTTTCTTGCTTCAATCAACTTACTGGTACATCCCTCGACAAAGTTCTTCTCACCCATTGTTACATACATCACCTCCACACTGTATCAAATGGTATACCAGAAGTAGATCAAGGGCATTGGAGAGCTCAAGAAGAACCAACTGCCTGCGGTATGGCAATTTGTGTGTCATTTTGTGATCCGCAGTTTGTTTGGACGAACCAGAGGCATCGACAACATGGGCCTCAAACTACTTGAGCTCGTATGGAGCATCTTCACTGGCCACGATGTTAACTACGGTCAAATTCTTTGGGATGAATTTCTTCAGTACATTCCTAAGGAGAATCCAAAGGAAAATCCAACCGAGCTTACCTTTGCAAGGTATTGGGCTCTCTGCATTTCAGACCTTCATTCAGACGCCAAGATCAGTATGGGCAACGACATCAATTTCTTCGTCACCCGCGATCTCAAAAGGTACACTCCTTCTAAAGATCAGTCTATTTTTGGACCAACCAGACGCTTACCCATCCACATCTTGACTACGGTTGGACTTGAGACCCTAAATAGTCACGGATCACATCGAGGCTACGGAAGGTATAGCCCCATACCTTTCTACCCCGCCTCTCCTAAGTCAAAACAAATTAGCCTCAACCGCACCCAATCAACCAGAGCGATCCACAGTTCCATCTTCTACTACTCCATCCAACGCCTCAAGACTCAAACAGTTAGTTTCTCCCAAGAAAGGCCCCCGCTGCAAAGGAAGAACACATATCACGGGTGAAATTCACAGGAAACATAAAGCATCCAAGACAGCCAAAGCTCCCAAGGAAGCAGAACCCTCAAAGAAGTGAAAATTCCAACAAGTTGTATCATCAGAAAATGACTCCCAATCCAATCAATCTTCCGACGATTCTGATCCCGACGACTCTGCTCCTATTGCTATTCTCAAGAAAAGGAAAACCAAACCCTCTAGCCAAATGCGTGACCGGACCGATACCGAAGTCTCTCAAAAGGCTCTGGTAGTCCTTGGGGTTCCCGCAGACCCATTTGCTACTACCCTCTCCAGCCACTCGAACACAGCAAGTGTGCTCGTTTCATCTCAACCTGGAGACTCATCCCCCAAGTAGATCCCAAGAGGATCTAATTGGTTCTTCTCGCCCAAAGGTCTCCAGGGCTTCCAGACTACATTTCTTTCAAGAATCAGAGTTGCGCTCCATTTTAGACTCTGTAATCCAAACACTCCAAACACCTACCCAACCGCAGGATGATTCTTCAGCCCATGCCAGAACGGAGCTGAGGCCAAACTTGACCACGGGTCAAGGATACCGAGGAAGCTCCGGAAATCCTACTCTACTTACATCAAATCCAGGTGGTTTAGGCACAGTGAGCACAAATGTGCAAGGATCTGTGAACCCGAGGGACACCTCGATGAGTTTTCAAGGATTTGACGGTGATGAATCTAATGATTCTTGGAGGCATTACATTCCAGTCTCCGAATCCGATGTTCAGAAGTATGCCGCTTTCCGTAGGGCATTTCAAGCAAGAAAGGATCAACAAACTAAGCAACTTCAACAGAAGTAGCAGGAAATTCAAACCATAGCTAAATACTGGGCCAACGCCATAAGCAATGCCAATACGGTTGCCACAATTCTAAAGGTCCAAGACTGGATGGAAGAAATGGCTGAGACTATCTGCAAAACTCAGGCCAATCCAGTTAACGCAGGTTCATCCAAGCCCCCTCCTACCACTGCTGATAATAACTCTCAGGATGAAGGAACTGCAATCGAAGTCAGTTCAGCACCAACCTTTGGCTTCGATGACTTCGATCTAAATGAAGTCAATCAACCAGAGCAGTCAGAAGATGTTATGATGTTTTTTGATGAAGAAGAAGAGTCTAGCGGATCACAGCACTCAACGTCTAAGCCCAAGGAGAAAAAGAAGAAAAAGAAGCAAGCAGTCTCCCGAAAAGAATTTTTGTCTCTACAAAATAAAGTAGATCAGATTCTTGCTGTAGTCAAATCTTCCCAACCGCAATCTGAGGACTTTCCTGGCCCGCAGTCTCTCATCGACCGCATCGAAAAACTGGAAGCCAGAGAGCGTCTTGTTGCAGAACGCATCTCCCTTAAAGTGGAAATGGGGATCCGAGCCCTAGACAACAATCGCAAAGTTGATCATCAACACTTCATCTCCACTGCTGAAAAACTCATTTCTGAAGTATCCTATATCAAATCGGATCTTCAGACCATCATTAAGGATCAGTCTGCTCAGTCTCAGAAAGTTGTTGAAGAAAAGCACAATGCATATGAATCTGCAATCTCTGTTCTACAATCAACAATCAACAATCTCTGCAGGTCACTATCCTCTAACTTTCACGGTCCCGAAATCCTGCAACTCACCAAGGAAATTTACCGATTGCTCTTCAACCCCGCAATCCCAAACAATCAACAACTTGTTGATGCTCTAAAAGCTCAGTTTGATGAAGTTTGTGGAAAAATTGATGGTCTTCCATAATGGCTTGAGGAAGTCCCTACTGCTCCTCCCTCGAGAGGGGGAAGTGAAGACCAAAGCTCGATCAAATCTCTCATCAGCATTCCCATCCACACCAACATATAAACTCTCCCGCCATTAATGAAAAAGTTCCTACTCCTCAACCTTCACCGCAACCTTCTCCTCAAAAGAGTCCAACTCATCAGTCTTCACCGCAACAAACGCCTATTCAAGAATGTCATCATTCTCCTGAGCGACCCGAGACTCCCCCTCATTTCAATAACTTAGCTTCCCACATGTCATTAGATCACTCAAACGACTCTCCCGTAACCAAACAGAAGAAAGCTGACTGGAGATCAGCTAAATTCGCTGAGATGATCTGGAGGGAAAATGGAGTTGATATTACAATGGATGAATCCCTCATCAACTCATGGGTCAATCCGCACAGAAGATTACAGGATGACGATTACAAGCCCTACCTCACATACGCAGAACCTCCTACTGACGGTTATTGGGACATTCCTATCTCCCCCAACGCAAAATACTTCACTGTGTTTGAACCCTTTGACCGCAGTATCCCCGATGATAAGAGGTTACCCTTAGAGTTTGAGAGACTCAACAGCTTTCATGCCAAACATGGGTCTTCTATAAAGAAAATCTGGTCGAATGACAGACCCTCCGCAGTCAAAAATTACAAGCCTCGAAAATTCATGAAGGCAGAATTCATCCAGTACACGCTTACCAGAAGAAGCTCAGACTATGTCCGAACCCAAGCTGACTTTCCTTGCATGAACCCGGAAGAAATCTTCCTGATTGCTAAGGTATTTCAGAATAAGTCTGAAAAGCACCCAAGGATGAAGATTGCTTATGAAAGGGCCTGTACCTTTCTCAAAGAGACTGTGTATGACTTCGCAAGGATCGATGCTGACATCCACCCGGTACTTCCTCAGAAATTCAACCTTCCTCCTCTTGAACCAGCTCCGGTCCTGACTGAAGGCTTTCAAGAAAGATCTCTTGGATCAACTAACTTTCCAGATCTTGGAGTCATCTTCAAACGATTAAATGTGAAACTAAATACTTCATCCCGATGACAGCCATGAATCGTATGACCCGGAAGCAGTTGGAGATTATTCAGTCTGCAGTCAACAAATCCAAACATACGACTGCTGAAGTGAACTTTGAGATATCAAGGAGGATTACATGGCTTAAGGAAGTCAGGAAGTTCTGGTGGATTCTTATCAAGTTCCTCAAGCTCAACAATTGAAAGAAAAGTTGAAGAGGTCACTTAGGGGAAATTGTTGAAACACTAAAAGTGACCCTCTTAAACTTAAAAGAAGATCCGAAGTTACTTCAGGAACTACAGTCAATCTCTCCCCGCAGTTAAGATCAGCAACCGCAGTCATCGTCATCAATTCTTAGATTCAGTCTTTTATCTGTCCTTAGTATAAGTACTTTCTCTTGTCCAAAGTGCCCTGCGTGGCAACTCTTAAACAGATTAGACTGTATGTAATCTTTGAGACTCTATAAATAGAGTTCTCCCCTTCTCAATGAAATACCTCTCTTACGCATCTTGAATCTTATCACTCATCTTTCTCACTACTATCTTATCATCTAAATATAATCGTAACTCCTTGTAATCTCTCTTCGGAGCAAGTCTTTCTAGACTTAATCACTAAGTTTGATCTCACTTACTAACTTGGTCTGATTGCATACCTTGTTAAGAATCAACTTAAGTGTATACTTGATATAATACTCCAGTAGCCCAGTCATCAAAGCCCAAAATAAAGGCCCAACTCAAGCCCAAGCAAAATTAGGGTTTTCACATGAAATGACGATTAGGGTTAAGTGTTTCTCACTTAACCCATTAAGTCCCTCACTCCACTAGGCCAATCACACAATAAAGTCGGACAAAATTCAAAATATCAATCTAACAGTCCAACCGCGGGTCCCGGTAAAATCCAAATTAACAAACCTAAAATTAGGGTTTTCTAAACCCTAATTAGGGTTTCTAGCCCAATAACGAAACAGCCCAGCCCAAGGTTAGTGTTTAGGTCCATAAGGGTTCCATCAGGTCGGGCACCACCCACTGCCACCTCGGGCGGTGGTGATCGGCGGCGACTCAAGGCGGCAGGCGGCGGCAGCCACCATTTCCAATGGTGGTGGTGGCGATTCCTGCCCATAATTTGCACATACCACATTACACATAATATACATGCTCACACAGCCACCTCCCACGGTGGCTGGTGGAGGCCAAGGGTGGCAGAAAGACGACAATAGGTGGCAACCACCACCTCACGGTGGTGGCAGTTGGTTCTCGGCCACAAATACACACAACCCACACCACAACATCCGAAAACAACCATCACAGACAAACATATACACCTTCAGCCACCACTTGGCGTCAGGCATTGCCGGAAATGCAAACGGTGGCACCTTCAGCCACCTCAAAGGCGGCAGTGACGTCTCCAGCGTCAAACCCGCAAAGAACGAGAGAAAGAGGGAGCAAGGGTGGGTTACCGGTGGACTAACCATGAGTTTTCGGTGACACACGACCCACACACGACGACAAAGCGCCTCCCTCCGATTGGCGTATCTCCCGACTGATCTCGGCGTCGCTGGCAGCAGGTTGCACGGTGACGTTCGGTGGCCCATGGTGGCGACGCAACGACGAGACCCAACATCACCCCTTTGTCCGGTCTTCCCACAGTCACAACGTCGGTCTCTGTGGGTTTTTCCCCGGCTACACACGTTGCCCGGCGTCAGAAGCAAAGGTGGCGTGTCGATGGCGAAGCCGCCGATGGCATGGTGGCGGCGGCTGGAAGATGAGGGTAGAGAGGGTGGCGGCTGGTCTTATGCTTTAGGGTTAGGGTTTCCACTTCATGCAAAGAAACGGACAGATGGGGTTAAATCATGTGTTCATATTCAAACTTTTCTCTAATATTCGCTTCTGGTCCCTCCCCATCATTTCTTTTTCAACATAAATCCAATAGTTACTATACAACCCTCCACTTTGAGAATTATTTGCAAGACAAGTCCGAAAATTACCTTTTAGCCCCCATGATCTCAATTTGACACATTCAGTCCTTCCTTCTCACAACTCCCTTCATAATAAGTCCTAATAATTACTAAACACACCCTGACTTCTAAAAATCTTTACGAGATAAATCCTGAAATTACACTTCGGCCCTCGAAGGTCCAAATTATATTATTCGACTCCCCGAGACCAACACCCCGCTAAATATTATTGATTTTAGGCCACTATTCATATTAACCCTTATCCATTTATTTATTTAATATACGGGATGTTACAACTCTCCCCCACTTAGTTTAGATTTCGTCCTCGAAATCTTTCCTTACCATCCCTTACATGCCCGACAACTTGAACGACATAACCCCAAGCCCAAGCATAACCCCAGTCGTTCAATCCAACCGAGCTTTCTCAACCAACCACATGGACATGCAACCCCTAAGTTCGCTTACTCCAAACAATATTACAACCGATCCACAGTCACACATCACCTCCGACCTCTATCGTATAACACTCACTAACTTCATGCGCGTTGCGGTCCTTCCCAAGCCAAACGGACCGACTTTCCCAGGTCTAGAACATCAGATGGAAACCTCAACCACTCAAAAGAAATCCATCAGGAATCTGAAATCTCAACTCATTTATCCTTTACCCAGATAGGGCCAAACTCAAACTCGAGAGTCCGGTTCAACAGCAGAATTGGAACCACTCATCTCCAATATGATAATCAACTCCCCCCGTGATCCGCGAATCTACGCGTACATTACTTCTCTAATTCCTTCCGATTTGCGAGAACCTCTCCTCAATTCGAGATATAATGAATCCCGACCATCATGGAGACCCTAGTCTCACCCCTGGTCCGACCACCGGGCTCCCAAAGACTCAGTTGGTAGGGCTACCCAAGGCTAAGAATTCCTTTGTGTCATGCTCTAACCAGGGAATACTACGGATTCCCATAGTCTCACGATACTCTCACCCTGACTCGTGATTGCTACAGCTCCCGGCAGGCTGACATCACTTACTCACTCACTCGTGAATGTCACGGCTCCCGCAGGCTTACATCACTTACTCACTCACTTGTGAATGCTACGGCTCCCCGCAGGCTTACATCACTTACTCACTCACTCGTCAATGCTACGGCTCCCCGCAGGCTTACATCACTTACTCACTCGCTCGCCATGGGCTCTTCCCATGGTTTTTTTTTCTTCCATGATATTACAAAGTGATTACTCCCACTTGGATCCTTCCACTCTCTTACCACCCCCACAATCTCATCATTAAGCCATCACCATATTGCGCTCATTTTACTCATGCTCCGTGATCCATCATGGACAGGTGCACACACCTACCCAGATTAAGCATCACTACTCCTGACAACAACCGTCATAAGAAAACACTTTTTTCTCACTGTAATTCACATTCTTAGATAATCCTACTTGATTACAATTAGCTGAAGGGCTCCTGCTGGAACCATAGCCACTTGATACTCCACCTGCCATCTCATAACTCAAATCTCAAAAATAATCCGAAATTCAGGGCATCATACTCGGATACCTCGGTACACCATCACAGAACTTCACGATGTCTTGCCCTAACCACTGATCTCCTACTCACGGCATCATACTCAAAGACCACAATGCACCCTCTCAAAATCTCACAACTGATCTTCCTCACGCACAACTCGCAACTTCAAAACACTCCAACTCTCAATTTGAAACACAAAGGAATCGTCAATGACTCAAACCCCGTTGACGAAAATCCGAAACCCCATCCTCTATTGCTCAAAACCCATGCAAGAATACTCAAACTGACACTGAATTCGGTTTCCCAATCAACTTATGCCCTTCCCAAAGTGCATATAACAACCCATACGTTGAACCAAAAATTCTCGACCGTCGAAACTATCCTTACGAGCCAACCACCTCAAATTCATCATTACACCCTCGAAGAGTTCCTAACCACCACAAGGTCTCTGACCAACAGCCACTCGCCGTGGAGACACACATCCTTTCTTGAACACATACAACATGAATTATCTCGCTCTGCGCCCCACCCCGACCACCGATAACCCTGGTCTCATACATCCGCACCGCAGGTCTCCATATCCAGTTCTCTAACCGTTCTTGAACAAATCTCTGATCCTCTCAATGAAATATTCGGTTCTCCCCCACTCAGGGTTCGAACCCGCACCATTTGGCACACCACAATCTATTCCACAGACTATCTCACCAGGTACCTCACACTTACTCTTGAAGGGTACCACATAATACTCAATGATCTTCCCGATAGAGACCGAGCAACTCCAAATAACCCGAATCCTAGATGAAATCCTTGGAAACTTATGACTGCCTCTGTTCATCCGAAATTCCATACCATCCCACTACCGGACCTCTCAATTGTCCAAAGGAAACAACGAGGGCCTCCGCCCCACATACTTTCCTTGATTACTCGAAACTGTTGCTAACATCTGCCTCGCTGTACTCAACTAAGGCGTACCCCCTCCTCATTCATCTCAGTCCCCACTGATGACCCCTCTCGGTATATGAAATAGCTTGCAGCAAACTTACTACAAAATACTCTGATGAAGATGTTGCAACCATATACTACCCCACAGGGTTAACCTTCAAATTCTGAAACCAGAAGCTCGATATCTCTTTTGCTCCACACAAGAAACAAAAGAGCGCAATTCTCGTCACAGAAAGTGATATCTCCATTACCAACTGTTTGCTCATCTCAGATCACAATCCCCCATAAAACATCCTCTCTACTCATCCCTGAGTCTTGCGACTCCAACCGGTATCTCGCCATTAATAATCTCTCAGGAACTAACTCGATTTCGCCCTCAGGGTATACCCCACTGAAACTCGTTCGACATGGCCCTCTGGCCCCACATTCTATCGTATTTGTTCTCAGTCTAACCAATCACAACAGAATAGCTGGTAAACTCTGAAGCACTAACCGGTACGAATCATGGTACTCGAACCATGTGATCACCTCTCAATCTGCTATGAATCATGGTACTCGAACCATGTGATCACCTCTCAATCTGCTACTTAGAACCTCTGGAATTTTCCCTATATTGAGTATGGTTCCTCTGCTTTCAGTAGTACGGGCCCATACTACCTGCCACATCTACCCATACTTTCCACATGGATTATCCCAGATTTCCTAAGTAGTTGCTCAACCTTCTCGATCACCAATCCCGTTAACCATGGTCGCTCCCCAGCGAATACTCTCCTCCATCAGCGTACTCATCTGACAAAGGTCACTCCCTAGGCCCTTCCTAGATCCTCACACTTCTCTGCCATCAGCTGCTGAAGAACTCCTAATGATGCCAGCCATCTACCCCCTGAATATCGTCATATTCACGTAGTAGCTGACTCCCACCATCAAGAGTTCCACAAAGCACGAAGAAAGCAGCATTCGGGCATCGAATAATCTCCACCAACACGTAAAACCACTCTAGGTTACAACTCCACTTGCTCTACACGCACTCAAAGGGTATCACCGAACTCAAGCAACCCTACCCCTCGTGGGTATCTAACTACTCTCTTAGTAAACTCCTTCAATGCTCATCTAGGTATCTCTCCTAGATTACTCCTCTACTCAAAGTTCTCTCTCAAAGATTCATACGGGATATTCTTACTCCGCACATACTCAATGCACATCACAGATAGCAAAATTCCTAGGCTAAGGCATCACAAATCATGCAACTCTAGCCCTAAAATATGAAATACTTAGCCTATCTTCTAGCATGCACCACTAATATCTCAATAATAACTCATAACACAAATAAGTAAGGGTATTTTGGGAAATCACCGTTCGGGCTCTGGCTGATTGTACACACGGCTCCTTCTCGTTTTTCTCTTGAAAACTCTTCCTTATTTTAGAGAAATCATTCCTTTTGAAAAATTTTCTCAATCCTCAGTTTGAGTCTAGATATACCCGAAGGTGCATCCGAATCCCTCAAACCAAGGCTCTGATACCAACTTGTAACACCGTAAATTTTCATATAAAATTTTCATTTTTAAAATCACATAAACATCATTAACACCTCATAAAATCTCAAAATATAAATTATCAAAAACACGTGTTCATAATTATTTGAATAAAATCCAGGATCCTCGAACATAATATTCTTCCACTGGTGTGTACTATCAAGCCGGCGCCTTCCCGTGATCTTGAGAAGTACCTGAAACACATGACACATAACACGGTAAGCACAAAGCTTAGTGAGTTCCCCAAATACCACACACACACAACTATGTAGCCACTCGAGGCTATGACACAATAAGACCCTCCGGTCAATGTGTCTCAGTGGGACCCTCCAGTCCCACAACTCTGATGGACCCTCCAGTCCTAACCCTGTGGACCCTTTGGTCCTAACTCTGTAAACTCTGAACAATACACAGCATAATCACAAAGAAATAATGCAGGATATCACAATTCACAATGTAAGCACATAAGGCATCTCAATCATACAAAGGTACCACTCTAGGTAAAGTATAGTGAGAAGACTCACCTCGAATGGCGAACAGATCCTATACATGCTGATGTTGTACTCCGACCTCTAACACTGAGCCAAACCCATAATTAACCCCATTAGGATTTAAGACCAAACCTTCACATATAAGGTCTAATTAGGGTCCACTAATCCGGTCCATAAATAACTCAAGCCCATTGGGCCCACCAAGGCCCAATACCACATGGATCCACAAAAGTCCACTAATGGCCCAACTATGGCCCAATCTTCCAAATTGGGCCCAAACCCTCATATGGGCCTTACCCTAAAGCCCATCTAAATATTCTAGTCCACATGATTTCTCTTGGATGGCCCACCAGTAGCCAACTCATCAAACCCCAAAATAAAGGCCCAACTCAAGCCCAAGCAAAATTAGGGTTTTCACATGAAATGACGATTAGGGTTAAGTGTTTCTCACTTAACCCATTAAGGAATTAACGCATTAAGTCCCTCACTCCAATAGGCCAATCACACAATGAAGTCGGACGAAATTCAAAATATCAATCTAACAGTCCAACCGCGGGTCCCGGTAAAATCCAAACTAACAAACCCAAAATTAGGGTTTTCTAAACCCTAATTAGGGTTTCTAGCCCAATAACGAAACAACCTAGCCCAAGGTTAGTGTTTAGGTCCATTAGGGTTCCACCAGGCCGGGCACCACCCACTGCCACCTCGGGCGGTGGTGATCGGCGGCGACTCAAGGCGGCAGGCGGCGGCAGCCACCATTTCCAATGGTGGTGGTGGCGGTTCCTACCCATAATTTGCACATACCACATCACACATAATCTACATTCACACACAGCCACCTCCCACGGTGGCTGGTGGCGGCCAAGGGTGGCAGAAAGACGACAATAGGTGGCAGCCACCACCTCACGGTGGTGGCAGTTGGTTCTCGGCCACAAATACACACAATCCACACCACAACAACCGAAAACAATCATCACAGACAAACATATACACCTTCAGCCACCACTTGGCGTCAGGCATCGCCGGAAATGCAAACGGTGGCACCTTCAGCCACCTCGAAGGCGGCAGTGACGTCTCCAACGTCAAACCCGCAAAGAACGAGAGAAAGGGGGAGCATTGGTGGGTTACCGGTGGACTAACCATGGGTTTTTGGTAACACATGACCAACACACGACGACAAAGCGCCTCCTTCCGATTGGTGTATCTCCCGGTTGATCTCGGCGTCGCTGGCAGCAGGTTGCACGGTGACATTCGGTGGCCCATGGTGGCGACGCAACGACGATACCCAACAGCACCCCTTCGTCCGGTCTTCCCACAGTCACAGTGTCGGTCTCGGTGGGTTTTTCCCCGGCTACACACGTCGCCCGGCGTCAGAAGCAATGGTGGCGTGTCGATGGCGAAGCCGCCGATGGCATGATGGCGGCGGCTGGTCTTATGCTTTTGGGTTAGGGTTTCCACTTCATGCAAAGAAACGGACGGATGGGGTTAAATCTCGTGTTCATATTCAAACTTTGCTCTAATATTCGCTTCTGGTCCCTCCCCATCATTTCTTTTTCAACATAAATCCAATAGTTACCATACAACCCTCCACTTTGAGAATTATTTGCAAGAAAAGTCCGAAAATTACCTTTTAGCCCCCCTATGATCTTAATTTGACACATTTAGTCCTTCCTTCTCACAACTCCCTTCATAATAAGTCATAATAATTACTAAACACACCCTGACTTCTAAAAATCTTTACGAGATAAATCCTAAATTTACACTTCGACCCTCGAAGGTCCAAATTATATTATTCGACTCCCCGAGACCAACACCCCGCTAAATATTATTGATTTTAGGCCACTGTTCATATTAACCCTTATCCATTTATTTATTTAATATACGGGATGTTACAGTGATCATGATGGTTTATTTCCTCTTCTTGTAGTGCTTCCAGTGTGGACACGTTTTCGGGCGAGTCGTAAATATGTTGGCTGGATAAGAGAAGCAGTAAGGATTGAGAGAAGTATCAGTCAGGTATCAGAAAGTATCGGCAGGTGGTATGCAATATAATTCCACTTGTTCACAAGCTGTTGTTAGATTTGTGATTCTCAAGTTGGAAATTTCTTATTCATTCGTAAGTCATTGAGTTCTTGGTAATTGTATCGAGTGGATGCCCAGGTGGGGTGTATCGTAGAAGTTCATGGTTTGGTTTTGGGTTAAGTTCGCGGTCGGTGTGTGTTGAGAGTCATTCTTCATGGTTCTGGTAGTGCCCAGTTGGGGACTGGGGGCAGAAACAAATGGATATTCATCAGCTTTAGGGAAGGTTCAGCAAGAAGAATTTGAGCTGCCATTTTCGAAAGGGGGCCTCTGGTGGAAACTCGCGTTGGGAATCGCGAGTGTATCCGTGCAAGGTCTGTACTCTGGGAGACTGTGACGTAAGTGGAGGCTCTCTTGGTTTGTGGTGCGAGACGCGAGTTCCAGGCGGAAGGTGTAATGTCATCATGATGGTGTAATCGAAGGGTTGTTTGGGTTAAAATGTCCTTGTCTTCCAGGTTCTGGAAACCTGGTGGCTGGACCAAGTGTGAGACTGGTAGTCTCAACGGTGGTTGAGAAAATCTTTGTATCCAGGTTTAATGAGCGGTTGCGATGAATCAGAAGATTTTGGGTAAAATGCAAGGGTAGGTCCGTGGATCTCGGGTTATGAGTTTAGACCCGAGTTATGCATATAATGGTATTCCAATCTAGGGTATTCCATCCCGAGGATGACCGGATCCTATGATCGATTGGACCTGGCATATTTGGTATTCCAACCCGAGGGTTGATTGGGCCAAACTTGTGCATGATACGAGGGTATTCCATCCTGAGGATGGTTGGGCCCGTCGTAGGCATGTCTGGTATTCCAGCCCGAGGCTGATTGGGCCAGGTATGAGTGTTCGTGCTTGTGAGTTTGTTTTTATATGTATATTGGTTCGGGTGTTAAAGGAAGCATTGTCGGCAGCAATGTATGATCGGTGACTTTGTTATCTGCTCAGGTTTTCAGGGTGGAGTAGTCAGTTTAGGGGATAAGGGGAATAGAATTAGTGATGGTTAGTATGGGCGGTCTGTCGGGAAGTCAGGCCAAGTTCGACATTCCTGATTTCAGATTTTCAGGTGAAGTAGGGATGATCTGTTGCGTAGGATTATGGAATTGTTTTCTTAGGGTTGGAAATTTCTCTGCTGAGTTTGGTCGCCCTGGGAAGGTCATGGTATGTTCAAGTTTGTGGGTGTGTCCCTTAGGATTTCGGGCATGCTGGGGATGGTAAGGGATGATTCGAGAACAAAATCGAATTTAAGTGGCGAAGAGTTGTAACATCTCAATCTTCTGGTATGAAATTTCAAGCTTTATATATGTTTTCCTAAAGGAAACTCAACGAGTTGGGAGGCCCCAACTCATCGTGTCGAAACCAAGAAGGGGCGTGTGTTTTTGAAGACCAACTCGACGAGTTGGACGTGGTTTGGGAAACCCCAATTTCAGGGTTTTACACCCTATATAACCTCCTTAAGTCTTTGAGGCTATCTTTTATCAGCTTCCAAACCCTAATATCGACCTTGTGAACCCTACTCACCCCTCTCCTCTCATATTGTGAGTTAGTGTGGCATTTGGAGCAAAAAAATGAGAAGATTATGAGGAGGAGGCAAGGATCTAGCAAGCAAAGCCTTTAACCTTCAGCTTGGTACTATTGTGGACTGTTGTAAGTATTCAAGATCCGATTTTTATCTATATATGTAGCTAGATCTTGAGTTTTTCCCCTTTTCCCTCCTTATTCTTGGTTGTTGCATGCATGGACTTCATAAAGTTTGCAATTTTATGAATCTCCAGGGCAAGATGGCCTCATAGTGGGTTAGATCTAGCTTTTTGTCAAGCTTTGATGCCATGCATGGATTTTAGGGCATATTTCTCCTTTTGGCCCATTTTGGCTCCAAGACATGCATTGTACATGTATGTCTATAAAGCAACAACCTTTGGGACGTTTTTGAGGTTAGATCCTCTTCTAGAAAGGATGAGTTCCAGATCTCTAGGGTTTTGGGCTTAGTGGTTAAGCCTTTGAGTTTACAAGCCTTGAATAAGAGCTTTTGAGCAATTGGATTGGTTCCAAAGGATAAAGTTGGAAACTTTATCCTTTTAGACACATTTGGAGTTCAGATCTGAGCCTTAGAGTCCCTAGAATCAAAGAATCATCTGAATGTGTTAAGCAGGGGGAAAACTTGATGAGTTGTCCAGCCAACTCGGCGAGTTAGCTAGGGTTTTCCCCGATTGTCTGAATACAGAAGGAACTCGACGAGTTGCTAGGTGAACTCGATGAGTTGGGTCAACATGGATTGTTGACTTTGGCCGTTGACTTTGACTTTGACCATGGTTGACCAAGTTTGACTTTTAAGGGTATTTTGGGTATTTTGGCATTTTGGGATTTTGATGGTTAGTGGTCACTTAGATGGATAGGTATTGGTTGGGGCTGAGATTTGGAGTCGGGACCTCATCAGGTATGGATCAGACTGAGAGGTGAGTTTTCCTCACTGTACCCAAGGATCGAAGGTACCAAGGCCGACCCTTTGGATTGTTATCCTAATTATCGTATGATTATATGTATAGTGATCTGTTAGATCGGTATCTTGGTAGATGGGATGATGCTATGCTGTTATGATCTGCTGGATCAATACCCTGGTAGATAGGATAAGGTTATGCTTAGTGATCGGTAAGATCTGTTTAACTGGTTGTAGACTGTTATATGATTATTTGTTATATGTGCACATGTTTGATTGGTGGCTGAGGCTTTTCTGCTTTGTACGTAAGCCAACATGTCTGGGGTATTCCAACTCGATGGTTGAGGACCCATAGTAAGTTGGCATTCCAACCCGATGGTTGAGGGCCTGGGGTATTCCAACCCTATGGTTGAGGACCCATAGTATGTTGGCATTCCAACCCGATGGTTGAGGGCATGGGGTATTCTAACCCGATGGTTGAGGACCCATAGTATGTTGGCATTCCAACCTGATGGTTGAGGGCTTGGGGTATTCCAACCCGATGGTTGAGGACCCATAGTATGTTGTTTTGTACATGTGCTATTTTTTGCGTGTTGGTACTTTGGGGGAACTCACTAAGCTTCGTGCTTACAGTTTTGGTTTATGGTTTCAGGTACTTCAGTAGATTGTGGCAAGGTGAAGGCGTGATCGTACACATCCTCGTGTTTTGGGGACTTATGATTTCTGGGAAACTTTATCGTAAATGACTCTTATTTTAAATAATGTTTTGGACACAATGGTTTTGTAAAGACTTTTAGAGAAAGGGTTGTTTTGAAAAAGTTTAAATTGTATTGAAATTTTATGAATGTTACATTTCATGGTCTTATGGGCCAATGGTTTGGCCCATTAGGGTTTTAGGTATGATCTCTCAAGTATAAATATGTATGAATGTTACGTCATTTTGTGTCTTTTATATCTTTAGTGAGTAGGACAAATCTCTGGTGAATTGTACATGTAATATATATATATATATATGGTATCGAATTTCGTTGTCTAGGACCCCCATAGCTTACAACATTCTTTTTTATCCTCTTCACGTATCCGTCTTGGGGAGGGGGCACTCATGTATCTTATATATCTCTATATATGTTGGAGTCTTTTGTCTCTCCATAAGGGCTCTTTAGATTAAGCCACAAACTCCACATATATCTTACACATGCCACACGTCGTTACAATACACCACTTTCTTAATTTCGTAATACCCATGATGATTATCTTATAAGAGTTATCGGAAAGTTGCCCTAAACCAAATATTGAGCGTTCACGTCCAGTTTGGGACGAAAAATGTGGATTTGGAAATAGAGTGAGTAACTTGTGTAAGTTGGTCATTCATGCCCAACCTACTAGGGGGTGGGGGGAAGCTAGGCAACACCTCCCGGGCCCAGGTCGGTTTGGGCCCCCAAACGGAGTTATGCTTAATATGTTTTATATAATACATGTATTACAAAAATGTTGAATGTAGATGTAGATTTGGCTTCGACAAATTTCTTTTACTAGATGTGGCCGTGTTCGATTCCTACTATGCATATTTCTTTTTAATTATAACCCCAAAAGATAATAATATACGGAACCTTTCAAAAGGTTTCGGTAATATAATATAAAATTGCTATATTACATTGGTCGGCGATGGTGACAGGATCAAGATATCAATTTGTTCTTTATCAATCTATAAAAAAGAATATAATACCGGCGCCCAAAAAATTTAGTTGAATTTCATATTTTTAAAGTTTACCTAAGGAATACTATTTATTATTTTAACTTTTAATATATTTAATCAATTATAGTTATACATTAAAGGACGTATTTTTCGGTTCAGTTCTTTTTTTCGGTTTTTTATAAAGAAAGCCAAAACTGATCGAACCTGAAATTCGGTCTTTTTAATATCCCAAAACAGAATTGTAGGTTTTTCAAAATAGTTCGGTTGTTCGGTGACTTTGGTTTTGGTTCGGTATTAGTTTTCTTTGTACCCCCCAGGAGTTGCATTGGTTGTAGCATTAAACAAAGTCCATTTTTTATATTTATAATTGCATAATATAGGGGGCCCAGTTTCGGGATCTTAAGTGTATTATAATAGCACTGGTGTAAATCAAGCCCATGTAGTTGGTGATTGGCACAATACCGGCAAAAATATTTGTAAGTTTAAATACACGTTATATATTATTACAATACCAAGTGTTATAAATAGAATTTATACATACAAATGAACATGTTTGCTATAGTAGTTTAAAAAAGCTCAAATTCTTTACCTTTTATAAAGTCGGAAATGGGTTAGGCTGTTGAAGCAGCATACTTGATCAAGAACTTCAGTCTTCATGTATTATATATTCGGATGTCTCAAATACAGGCAACTTGAACATATCAGCCTTAGTTTAACCAATCTACAACAGAGAGGATACATAGTTAAACAAAGAATGTTGCAACCATTTCAGAGGTTTTAGTTGATAAAGTTTCAAAAAGAACAAAGCAAAATCATCAAGAGGCGGAAGAAAGAATTACCAAGTGGAGGTTGGACAAGGAGGAGAAGCAATTTTCGTGATCCCTTCTAACATCAGCAACACAGACTTCATAGAGGGACGAAGAGCAGGTTCATCATGAATGCACCAAAGTCCGACTTTAACCAGCCTCTCCAATGCCGCCATATCCACTTGTTCATCACCAACAAGCAGATCCAGTTGCCCTCTTTCAAAGCACTTGTAAACCCAAGTAGAAAGAACTATCTCTTCCGTATTCGATACATGTACTTCCAGGTTCCTTCTGCAACAAATGGTTTCCAGCAACACGATCCCATAGCTGAAGATATCGACCTTCACTGAGATTGGGATGTTTTTCTGCCACTCGGGTGCCAAGTACCTGTAAGACAAAAACACATGGTGTGTCGATTTGAAGAAAACAGTTGAATGAGTTTAGTGTTAGAGATCAGTAGTATTAATTGTTATCATACCCTCTAGTTCCTCGAACGATGGTGAAGGTCTTTGTTTGATCTGGCATTAGTAATTTGGCCAATCCAAAGTCGGAGATTTTAGCAGTCCAGAAATCATCCATCAGAATGTTTTGGGGCTTTATGTCACAGTGAATGATGGGTGTTTCACATTCTTCATGAAGGTAGAGGATACCTTTTGCCACATCAAGAGCGATTTGCAGTCTTTCAGACCAGTCTGGAAGCCTGTCCGACCTAAATAGGCGGTCGGCTAGTGTTCCATTGCTCATGTATTCATAAACAAGAAGCCTCTCTTTACCTTCTGCACAATAACCGAAGAGACGGACTAGATTCTTGTGATGTGTTTTGCCAATCACTTGCATTTCTGCTCGGAATTCTCTCTCACCTTCATCCACCACCTTCTCAAGTCTCTTCACTGCTATCACTTTGTTCCCTTTGTAGAAACTCCCTTTATAGACTCTTCCAAACGACCCTCTTCCTAGCTCATGCTTGAACCCATCGGTTGCCTTTTTAAGCTCCTTGTAAGTATATGATTGCAGGATGAGGTCCTCCGCTAATCCCAAACTTCTAGTTTCCAGCAATCTTTTGTACTTTAGAAGACGGAATTTGAATACGAAATATCCCGTCAAACTTAGCGAAATGCATGAATATATGGAAAAACCAACGCTCATAAAAAGAATTATAAGCCATGTCTTCTTGCCTGTGGTCAGCACTTTCTCCATCCTCTGTGTGGGCTCCAAAGAAGTAGCATTAATGGATGCATTGGCTTGGACATTATAAAGGCTTACATTGGGCGTCTTGAAGAACATCATAGGCGTGGTGGAATCATCGTAAACTCTTTTCACGTACCTAAGTGGGAACTTGTGTTTCTCACAGTTACTATTACTGAAAAAAGCTGCATCACAATTGCAATCCTCCAAACAGGAGTCGCTGCAGCCCTCCTTGTTGTCGGGACTGAATACAACGTAAGGACGATCATCACACACTAATCGCTCTTTGGGAACCATGTTGTAATATGTAATGTTTTCTTTCCCGCTTTTGCACATTGCTTTTGTGAAATTCCTTTCACAGCCCCTAGACTTCAAATCGGGGTATACAAAATCATAACCCGGCAGGCAAACACAATAGGGCTGTTCATCATTCATAGTGCAATAGCTGTTGAAGCCGCAGAAGTTCTTCACATTACAAGGAGGATCTGGCACTTTCCATACTATGGGAGGGGGGAAGTTATTATGCTTGTAAAGATACAGCCGTAAGATTCCATCATCACCGATTGTGACACGATATGTGATATGATAATTCGGTTCAGCATAAAGATGCTTGATGATGTCTGAATCCCTTCCATTGATAATCAGTAAGCCTGTATCATTCAGGTGCAGATAGTTGCTCGAAATCCTATCATACTGAACGGTATCAGAAGCCCAGTATGAATTTTCTGGGCCATCCCCCGTGTTCATTGGATACATAACAAGATTACCGTCCATCTGCATCTTAATATGAAAGCGTCCACTAGAGTAATTGGTTTTAGACACACTCGAAACCAATTCATTCCCACCAAAAAGACTCTGGCCTTGTAACAAAGTATCGGTAGGATGGTTGAAACTCTGCCATATTACACCCATTTTATCATCGTAGAGTACAAAATTTCCAGTGTTGTTCATCACTGCAGATGAAACGTTGGCTGCAATAGTCTTTTTAACCCCACCATGCTCACAGCTTAAAACCAATTCTCCTTCACGAGTAAGTGTTAGTATGGCATTTGGTGAAACGGGTGGATCATCTCGATAAGCAGTCCACACAACCGTATTTTCTCCGGAGCTCTCTAACCAGATTGCGACCACATAGCCAGTGCCTTGTTGATAAAACCCAAATGCAAACATTTTAGACTGGGAGTACCATGCATTCGTAGATTGTGTACCAGCGACAAGTGAGGATCCCAAGTCAATGGATCCTCCATCAACCTTTGTCTCCAGGAATTGAAAGATGAACAGAAAAACAAGCATTAATAATGAGGCCATGATCACAAGCTATACGGATAAGGTACTTACCTGTGAAGACGAGAGACGAGAGCACTGGCAGGTTTGGAGCATTTCCTTTCAATTATTTGAAAGAAATCATACCAACAGACACCACTAATTCTCTCTCTTCCTATTTTCCATTCAAATTAAATGACCAGCGAGTTTTCTCGTAATAAGTCTTCGTACAAGTCTTCGCCTTATAATTTTCTTTTCCTTATCAGAAAAACACCAGCTAAGACCAAAGAAGCTAGGAAAACGTAAACATTACATCCACATATCCCATTTTAAGTTCCCAACTTTTTAGTTCTAAAACTACACCGCAAAAACGAGACATATATATAACACATCTGAAGCTAGATGAGGGATACTTTTACAAGTCCTGTAAGACCATCAACGGAAAAGGTCTTATGACAACTTCAAATTTACGAATTTGAAACACCGACCAATTAATTGTTGCTTTTTTATACAATATATAAATAATTATAGATTTATAATTAATGGTCAATAATTAAATAATGAATAATGAAAAAGTCTTTTAGTAACTAATCTATTAATTAAAATATAAAATATTAATTTATAGATATAAACTATAAAAATATATCAAACCGTCGGTTGTTTCGATTTTTTATCCTACCCCTAGTGACAGCTACTCATGTTTGGTTTTTATGTAAAGAAGCCCCGTTGTTATCACATATCCATTTCGTGAGTTCCTTTTCCATGCTGATGTGAGTGTTGTCTACTTTTCATCGCGAATATTGGTTGTGGACCATGAATCGTCACATTTTTTTCCACACGCTTTCTGGATTAGAATAGACATGACTGAATTCTTGTACATTGGTAGTAAATATATTTAGGTCTCAAGATAAAAATATCGATCTATCATTTTTGCTGATTTGGTGCTCTTGTAGCATCTCACTAGATCTCACCTCTCTAAATAATATGGCCTTCATGTTACTTATCTTCCTAAGACTATTCTTTATTTTAGTAATTACCCAAGGATCTGACTTCACCTCCTCTAATAGTATTACCTTAGGTTCCTCATTGATCCCAGACACAAACCCTTCATGGCTCTCTCCTTCTGGCCATTTTGCATTTGGTTTCTTCCAGCAAGATGACGGTTATGCGGTTGGGATATGGCTTGCAGGCAAGCCAGAAAACATAGTTGTTTGGACTGCAAATCGTGATGACCCGCCCGTCTCTTCAAACAGTAGTATCTTCACGACGAGTGTGAAGCTCGTATAATACACTGCAATATAAAGCCTCATAATATTCTCTTTGATGAGGCTTGGACTGCTAAGATCTCTGATTTTGGGTTATCAAAGCTATTGAGGTCAAATCAGAGCGGAACCCTCTTGAGTGTCAGTGGTGATCGTGATAGGGGAACAAGAGGATACCTGGCACCTGAGTGGCACAAGAACACGTTAATCTCCACCAAGGTGGATATCTACAGCTTCGGGGTTGTACTTCTGGAGATTTTGTGTTGCAGAAATAGTATGGAGATAGATGTTCTTTCTACTTGGGTTTACAATTGTTTTATAGACAAAGACTGGAGTAGGCTCACGGGAGATGAAGAAGTAGATGTCAACATGTTGGAGAAGATGGTGAAAGTCGGACTGCTGTGCATTCAAGATGATCCAGATGCAAGGCCTTCTATCAAGAATGTTATCCTGATGTTAGAAGGAACTGCTGATATTCCAATCCCTCCATCACCAACTTCTCCTCATTTGATCTTAGTTTGATTGTTATCTTTTGCCTTTTGGGTTTTATTTGAAATATTGCTTGTTGTCATTCATCCAGAGACAAAGCCATATCCTTTCCATTTACCAATGTAATAATTATTAAACGGAAGCGATACTTACCTAGCTACAAATGAAAGAAATCCTCCTTCATGAAAGAAATCCTTGAATGACAGCTTTTTACTCTTTGCCTCTTTGGCAATCGAAAACTTTGACTTTTGAGTCAAATTGGGTGGAGATCGTGCTAAAATAATAACGAGGAATAATGATATGGGCTTTTGACTTATTCGTGATTAAGTACACCCTGGGCCGATCTTGGTTTTTGGAAGGTCTACGTATAATAAAAACTATCTACTAACTTCACCATTCACCAATACCAAAGTCCATTTCCCAAATTATTATTTATAGTTCACTTTCATTTTTAAAGTTTTTATTTTTTAATATTAATTTTTAATATTTTTATTTGTGTTATATATTTTTTGGTGAAACTTAAAACAACGAAAAGAAAATTTAAAAAATTCATTCAATGCATTTTACAACAAGTATTATATATATATATATATATATATATATATATATATATATATATATATATATATATATATATATATATATATATATATAGTCAAAGTTAAATAAAAAACACTTCAAATAAAAAATGGACAATAAATATAAAACAGATATAGTATTAAAAATATTAATATAAAAAAACTCTAACCTAAATCTCCCGCTTTGTAATACCCTAATTATTCTACAATCACTTTGTTTTCCGAAATTATTTTACCATTACGAAATAATTCCTTAATTGTCGGCTTGTTGCACCAACTTAATTACTTAATCATGCTAACTTAAGTTCTCGAATGACAATCTCCATTACTCGGCCTTTGCAATTTTATGAGTTGGCCCTAACTTTTGGTCCATTAAGATGGTCTTAATGAGTATACTTTTAAAACAAAGAGAAAAATATTATATTATCTGTGGGAGCAAACATGAATCTCATTAAAAACTGGAAACCGATCATTGACAAATTTCAAGCTAAATTGTCCTCTTGGAAATCCAAAACATTATCTTTTGGCGGTCTTTTAACTCTAATCACATCCGTACTAGGAAACTTACCAACCTATTACTTTTCCTTATTCATGGCACCTGTGGCGGTTACGGAGACATTGGAAAAAATCCGTAGGAAGTTCTTGTGGGGGGGAGACAATGACACAAAGAAAATTCACTAGGTTTCGTGGGATAAAGTCATCTCTCCAAAATCTAATGGGGGACTTGGCGTGGGGTCCATACAGACCCTAAACATTGGTCTAATGGTCAAATGTTGGTGGAGATTGAAAAAGGAAGGAGACTCTCTGTGGAATCGCACCATTAGAAGTATTCATAATCTTAATAATAAACCTCACAACTACTTGGCTAACAGGAAAATTAGTGGGGTTTGGAAAAACATCGTGGCTATAAAGGACCTGCAGAAACACAATCTGGAACCTGACGATATATTCCAATTGGTGCCAACACCCATTTCTGGTCAGAAAAGTGGATTGGGTTGACTGATTTAAAAACCAAACATCCCTCCCTATATGCTCTAGAAACAAGGAAAAAATGCAATATCAACGATAGATTCTACAATGGGAACTTTGAAGGTCAGTGGAGATCTTGCCCTCACGAGTCAGGACTCACTATCAATCTCACAGAGACATATCATCGATTTGACTGGTCAGTGGCGAAGATACTTGGGTATCCTCATTAGCCTCTGATGGGGTGTTCAAAGCAGGTGATGTAAGGCGGAAAATTGATTGTGGCTTAGTCACGTCTCATAATTTTCCAGTAATTAGTTGGAGCAAAGATGTACCAACCAAAGTCAATTGCTTTATGTGGAGGGCTATTCAAAAAAAGATAGCTTCGTTGGTGGGACTACGCAATCGGGGTATTGATATTCAAACTACTACATGTGGTGCTTGTATCAATCGAGAAGAAGATACAGATCATATCTTGGCAAGGTGCCCATTCGCTAAAGCTGTAGTGGAGAGAATTCTCAAATGGTGCGGTGTACACAACTACTCGTTCAATAGCCTGGAAGAACTTACTGGATTGGTTGCAACCTGTGGTAGTGGTCCCAAAATGAAAGATCACTTTCTTACTATCTGTTATAGTCTTGTCTGGAACCTATGGAAATTTCGAAATGACCGAGTATTCAGGTGTTCATCAACCTTCTTTCCAGTGCTGAGCAGGTCAAATCTGTGACATACTTTTGGATTAAATGTAGAAGTAAAAGTGGTATTTGCTCATGGGACGAGTGGCTTTCCTCTCCCTTTTGTTTCTGAAAATACTTTGTACTCTCTTGCTTATTGCTCCCGTGCTAGTTACTTGCTAGTCAGGGGAGTCAGTTTTATCTAATATATTATTCGTCGTTTTAAAAAATAAATAAATAAATAAATAAAATATAAGGATAAAAAGATCCATATGATTATTTTATGTATGTCTAAACGCATACTTTTAGACATTATGTACGTGTATTCACTTTTTATCTTTGAAGACGTTGGAAAGTAAGCCATTGAGTTGAAATATTTACTTTCCATCAATTAATATAGATTTATTAATAAAGTAATAACGTACAACCACTTGGTGTATAGCATTTTATATTGAAAATGTTTCAATGCATATGGTATTGGTTTTATCTTTTGCTCATGTTGTTTTGAAGTGATTTAGAAAAATAAAAACATCATCAAAAAAAAAGTGTTGCTCAGTCTTCATATATGAAAATGCTTTAGATCGTATCATGTTATTTCCCTAATATTTGTATTCATTGTTGTGAAACACATTAACGAGTCAAATTCAGATGGTATCATGTTATTTCAATATATTTGTTGTTTTGGTTTGATGGTACAGTTAATTAAAATCTCTTTAGGTTGTGTTTGGCGTAACAACTGGCTGATAAGCTAGCTTGTTTTTCGAGTTTTTTTTTTTTAAGTTGACATGTGTGTTAAGCTAAAAAATAGCTTATAAGATAGTTTTTTCTAAAGTTACTTAAACTAGTTTTTCATGAGTTTTTTTTTTAAATTTCAAATATACTTATAATTAGTTATAAATAACATATTCTTATAAATGTCTTTTTAGTTTTTATGTTATTTTATATCTTTCAGCTATTTTTTATCAAACGTCATGTTTTATCAACTACGTTATAATGTAGTAGCTACTTTTCAGCTAACAATTAGTTTTTTTCATTTATCAATTAGTTTTTCAACTAGCAGTTATCTTTTCAGCTAATTGTCAAGCATAATTTTAATGTCTATTTAATCTTAGAAGCGATCTTAGTAGTTTGCATTTATTAACAACATAGTTCAAAAACTCTAGCCTAAAATGTAAACATTTGAAATATTGTTAATAATACTTAAAGCTCGAATAAAATGGAACAATAAAGATGTAGAAAATTAAACAATAAAGATGTAGAAAAATGGCACAAAGTAGTGAACTAATATACATAATAACTAGATACAAAAGGGAATTCAGATACTAACATTGTACATGCATACATACACAAGAGTAATTATATAATATACTTTTACTTTCTATACAAAATTTTCTATACAAATTATATATATATATATATATATATATATATATATATATATATATATCTTAATAAGCATTTAGCCTCAAATGCTGAATTTTAAGAGGTACAAGATTAAAAGCAAGTTGTACAATGAATTTATGCATTGAATCTTATTAATCAAACGTTTATTACATAGTCTCACTTTTATCCCTTAAAAATATGCACCTAACTAATGTGAATCAATTTTAATCGGTCAAAATGAAGACTTATTCCCAATCTGTTACTTTAAGAGGGTGTTTGGGATTACTTTTGAGCATCAAAAATCCTTGTAGAAGGACTTTTTGGAAAATGACTTTTTGCAAAAGAAGTTCTTTAAAATGTGTTTGGATTGACAAAATGACTTTTGATTTAACTTTTATAGGTAAAACAACAAAAAGTCATGATTTTGTGACTTTTAGAAGCTCCTCATTTTTTTCTTGCCAAAAGTCATTTCCAAAAGATCTTTTGAGCTATCCAAACACCTTTTGGCTTTTTTTTAACTTTTTGGAAAAGTTAAAAGCCAAAAGTTATTTTTAAAGGAACCCCAAACACCCTATAAATATGGGATTTGAGTCTCTTTTCTCTTGTTTCTCTTCTGTTATAAGGAAACGTTGCCAACATCACCAGAAACAATTCCAACAAATAGAGAATCGTTGTTGCATACACGATGTTAGTATGTTTTAGATGTGCCATGGATGGTTCTCTCTCTATCTCTCTCCCTCTGTTTCTCTTCTCAAAATCATTATCGCCATCTTCTCTTCCCTACCAATATGAACGAGAAGTCGCCAATAAAGGAGATAGTTTATAGGGATCTGGCGGGGGGTTTGATCAAGCATATCAGATTGTGTTATTTCACTGCCATTAGTAACCCCCACCAGAGCACCATCACAGTTTACCCTTTCCATTGTCGGTATCTCTATCATTCTCTAAAAATCCCTAATTGCCACCACGAAGACCAACTACAGGTGGTTCTTGAGATGGTTCTACTTGCAACATATATAGATATATTCAATAGTTTGAAAATTTTGGTGCTTATAATGGTAAGATTTCACATCTATCGTCTATTATTTTGACGAATTCCTACCCGTTTCTCGGCATTTCTCCATATCTTCACGTTCTTTGTTCACAAATCCTGGATATAGCACCCATTTTCCTTCGTCGTCATCAAGAACAATTCCAGTCTACTGGGGTTCAATCCACCCTTTCAATCTCTATTCTCTATCCCTTTCTCTATTCTCTATCTCTTTCACTCACAAACCTTAATATCTATCAATCTAACATGCCTTCCCTTATACATGTCGTCAATACCACAAACCATTCATCCCCAACACGAACCTGCTCCACCATTCTCCTCCCCTCTCCTTTGTACTTTGTCTCTCACGAAGAACTGGGTTGTCGCACACCCTTCAATCGACGACTCTATGTTGCTTATGATAATTCTTTATTGTGTTTGTTGCAGGTTAGCAGACAAAAGTGGAGTGTTTGTTTCACCGTATCGAAAAATCTTTTCTTGTGCCCTAAACATCAGGTTATCATAAGCATATACTCATTGTTTCTTTTTTGTGGTTATTAATATTCTATTATTTTATGATACCTTTGGCACTTTTGTTTCACAGATGCGAGTTTGTTCGAAATTATTGCTAGGAGGTACAAAAGGTGAATGGAAATTGAAGTTTTATTCTCTTATATGATGGCAATATTGGAACAGATCTAGAGTAGTTGGTCGTTTAATGACAGTTTTTCCCATAATTAAGAGGTACAAAATGTGGTGATTTCTACTCGATTCATGTTTTTAATTTTATAGAATGTTCATATGGATTTCATTGTTGCTTTTGAATACAAGTATGTGGTTAATCTAAAAACTATTTCTGAACCTATGAGCGATTTCTAAAAGTTTCCAAAACGTAGCTCTAATGGATCGAGCACCTGTCAAGCTCCTAGAGAAATATCTTGGAGATTTTTAGACTTGGGATAAAGTCAATTGCAAACTGATAGAAAGTGGAATGTATATGTTTTATTACCCTTTCACTTACACAGGAGAAAAGTATGTACCTAACAAAACATGGATTCTCAAAGATGGAATTAAACAGTTTGTGGTCAAAGGATTGACATCAAAACTGATGATTTTATTAAAGAACGTGCTAAATATGAGTTGTTGTACTGGCTACCTCGAGAACTGTCAACTGATGGTGGAGTAACATGGATACAACACCATGTTAGCGTTTTATTTCCTCTATCTTCTGGTACCGATGAACCCATATAAATTTCTTTTTACCTTCTTTTTTCCACTTATCCAGTTACATTCATTTTCAGGGTGTTTTGGTACTATTAACATCAAGTCATCAACTGCATTAAACAAAGAAAGCTCTCATTTCTATTCATTATGATTGTATGTTGCAGGCCTTCGCCACCAATCAAATCAACACCAAAGTTGAACCTTGACGATGAAAACCGATAAAAGTTGTTGTGAATTCATTTTTTGATTTTTGGTCCTAAAGAGCAACCATGTCATGTGAATAACAATGCGACTTTTTTTTATCGTCAAAAAGGACCTATGAATAAGCATGTCACACCACCATCTTTTATTTGCTTCCTTTTCTATGCTTTAAAAAACCATAACCAATTACGCTAACTTAACTATATGTGTGTATATGTTTACATGTATTGAAATGAGAACCATTGAAGTGCCCATGTTCTAACCATCATGGGTCATGTTGATCATGGAAAGGTAATAAGTAATAGTTAGTGGCTTAAATTGTTTAAAAGACTATTTCTTGCTAATATCATCCTTAACCATATGTATATATGACTACAATGAAACGTTTTTTAGTTTTCTCTGTCACAGCATCATACCTTGGTCATTTTATTAAATTATAATTTTTTTCATTTTTATCTATTTACCCTAACTTTCAGTTCCTTTATAGGAGGTCGAACAGTTGTAAAGTGTTGTTGGGGCTTTACCAGGAAGGATATGTTGTCAAAAGTTCAATAAGGAGAAAGGGTAATTTCATCTTATTATTTTTAGGTACAATGTTGGGGTTTTACCATTGGATTGCAATATATTAACAAGAGATGGAGTGTGGGGATAAGAAAAGGGCATTATGGTCTATTTTGATAATATGTAAGAAAAAGGCATTATGCATTTTGGTTGCAATTAGAGTAGAATCCATGAGAAAGAAGAAAAAAGTCTTGAATTCCTGAAACGACCTTTCAAGTGTAGAAAGGGTTTTATATTGACATTTTGATAGGCGAGGCCTCTGTCACTATATATTAATCAAGAAGCATTCAAGCTCTTATTTTTGTTCCTATTTTAATGCTTTTATGAATGTGATAGTTTCTGATCCTATGTCATTTGAACTTCAGTGGCTTACAATGATCCAAACCCAGAGTGGAAATAAGGTGTTTCAAGATCTTATCTTTCTATCTTTTTTATATGTGTTTTGTTTATTGCATTTTCTTATCAGGAGCATATGTCGAGTTGTCCAAAAGAACCACAACATGATGTCATTATGGTATTTTTTTGCTGCTGGATTAGACCTATATGATGTTATAGCCATTGCTGGAAACTAGAAAGTATACCCATAAACTTGGCTAAAAGTATAATTACAACTTTTGTGCATTCTTTTTTGTGTTATAAATCGGTGTTTATAGTTAATTGGTGGAATTACAATTACAACTTTCATGTGTGTGTTGTGTGTGATGTGTGTGAGTGTGTGTTTCACCAAAATACCCAGTTAATATTTCTTTGGGTTAATTCAAGGAAAAACAACTTACTTTAATTATTTTTTTATTATATCATCCTACGTTTATTTTTTCATGTTAAAATTTTATACTTTATAAATACAATGTTGTAATAGAAAGAAAAAAAAAAGTAGGATGCTATAATACAGTAAATAATGAAAGTATGTTGCTTTAATTGGAAGTATGAGTTTAATATAAAGCCCTAGTAATAAAGAGAACTTGAAGTACGACAATGTAATAAATAAGAAATGAAAGTAAATATCATCAAAGTGTTTACAAACTTGATAAACCAATCCCTAGGATTGAGGTGCAAGTTTGGGTTCTCAAGGTTAAATTTGTCATTTTAACCATATTGTTACTGTTGACTTTCACTGTTTTCTAACACTAACCAGTCCTCTTTCTATACTTTTTTTTCTAAATATTTGAAGCCTTGAAATTGTAAGAATTCATATCAATGATAATACATGTATGCTCTAAATTCTTTATATATATATATATATATATATATATATATATATATATATAACTCTCTTTTTGCATATACATATTAATGAAAATTAAGCAATGAAGCAATTTGAAATAACATGGAACCATTACTATTAGGCTATGCGGAGTCGAAGTGCCAAGCCAAGTCGCCATGCTCGCCAACTTCATTGAAACACCACCCCCTAGCTCTCGCTAGGGGGCTCGCCATTGTTGAGTCGTCATAGTCTTAGCGAGGTGAAAGAAAAAACTTGCTTGGTTCTGATTGGATGCATGCATGTTCCAGCTTTACTTTTCAGTTTGCATGAGAATAAAAAACAAAACATTTTTAATATATATATATATATATATATATATATATATATATATATATATATATATATATATATATATATATATACTTATGTGTAAGTGTTACCACTCCTTACAATATGTTAAGTGTAAGTGTTAAACAAAGAAAAATGATGTGGCATTAAAAATACTTATGTGACAAGGTGACAAGAGTGTCACCACTCCTCTTAGTCTTAGAAAAACATTATAAGCGAATTGTAATTTCAAATAATGAGTGTTTATAATCCAATTTAATCATTTTTTTAAAGATGGATGCAAATAGAATTGTAGCATTTACATTTACTCCTCGGATTCGATTGGATTGGACCTAATTAAATGATCCTTAAAGTGGTCAAAGGCATGCATTTAGCTTTGTCGAAAATGAGATTTGGGCTATTCATATTTAACATTAGTCATATTTTCTATTTTGTTACTAGGTTTATTAAACATCAAATATAAACATACATATTACTTTAACAAAATATAGTCAAAACATAACATCATCACTTTCAAGAAAGAAAAAACGTTGGTTTCTTGAAAATGAAGGCGACTACAACAATCAACTTTATCTAAATGCAATTTGAAGTAAGTTTTTTTTTTTTTAATTATGTAATATTGACCATCATGATAAAAAAATTTGTGTATCGAGGTAATCTAATTAATAATTTTTGTTTTTAGTAACAAGTAACTTATAAATTTGGTGCTAAAGTTATTATTGTTTATCAGATTAATCCAAGCTTAAAAAATATACGATTTTAAAAATAACAAAGAAAGCAGCTAAATATAATTAACAACTTTGCAAAATGAACCCACAATGACTTCTAGACAAAATCAATTTATTTCCAAAAACTGTGATTTTCATCAAGCAAGTAAGAAAATATGTAATTTCAATATTGTTTAATCTTCATTTTTAGTTAATAAAATATCTATTGTATTTTGGTTAAACTATGAAATTTCAAATGTGAACTTTTAGAAATTATCTATTGTATTTTCGTTAAACATTATATTTTTGTTGCCGGTCGTGAGACGTGGAACACGAGCACAAACCGTGGATTCTAGGATAAAAATGTCGCCTCTTTGGTCTTCGATTATCAAGTTGCGGTGAACTATAAATATGAAAGCACTAACCGATCCATGATTCTTACACAATCTATTACGTATCGGTGATGGAGTTGGATAAACGGTGTACGGAAACTTTATTCACATCCCTATGATATGGTAATTCCCTTTTCCTAAAATAGGAAAGTCACTGAATGCTTTGATTGATACAATCTTTCCATTCTTTGAAATTAATAGATCTGAATCAAATTATATTATTTAACGTGCAATATTATCCACAAGAAATGATAGTGTCGACGATATTAGTAATTATTTGATCGGCTGATTCCATGGAGAAGAGAGAATTTATTATAGTTTTGATGAAGACAGACGATATAAATTATTTATACCTTGTGGAATTCTTGAACACACTCTGTTTACCAACTCATTATTTATATTCTAACAAAATAAGTAAATAACAATAAAAAACTATCATATTTATTAATTTTATTAGGATATAGATAATATTAACAAATTCTAACACAAATAATGATATCCACCTAGGCGCCGATTAGTTGCTTGACCTCACTCAACCGCTTAGACCGATTATGAGACTCCTTCTTGGCGCCGATTTATCAATTACCCTTTTGTTTTGACAAAATAACACAAATCATAATTATACTGTAAAAATGAAGATTTAATCATGTTTATATAAAATAGTACATTTGTATAAAAAAACAAACATTGTACATTTATTTTTAATAGAAACTAATTAATGTGAGATCGTTTGGTTTCTTCTAATCCCGTTAAAAAAGGAGTAATAATACATTCATCTACTTTTATCGCATATTAGTGGCTCTACATATTCTGAAGATCTTTATAACGTCAACAACATAAAACCCCAAACTATTTGCACAAAAGAACTAATCGTCGCTAGAAAAACTAATTTCTGAATAAAATATCCGCACCCGGCGCTTGACGCGGGTAAACGGCTACTATATATATATATATATATATATATATATATATATATATATATATATATATATATATATATATATATATATATATATATATATATATATATATATATATATATATATATATTACCTAATAAATGAAAATAATTTTGCCACATGTCATTCTCTCATGCATTATGCCACATGTCATTTTGTCATAATTTTGAGATATTTATTTTCCACTTGTCATTTAATTCATTTTTCATTTTTGAATATATCACTAATTTAGTTTCTATAAATTAAACATCTCCTACCTAATAAATAAAAATAATCTTGCCACATGTCATTTTCTCATGCATTATGTCACATGTCATTTTGTCATAATTTTGAGATATTTATTTAGTTTCTATAAATTAAACATACCATAATAACTATATTAGTTTCAAATTTTAAATTTCGAATTTAAAACTTCAATTTTAATTTTTAATAAATTTACAACTGAAACCTTCGTATTTAACATTTTGTTATAATTAACAAATTTAATACACGAGTCTGACAACTAAACACATAATTTTAATTTAATTTTTTCATGTTTTTTTTTTCATAATTTTACTTATTTCAAATTTCAAATTCAAATAAACTTTACGTTTAATCATTTGTATTTAACATTTTGTTTTAATCAACCCGTATAATATACGGGTATCACAACTAATATATATATATATATATATATATATATATATATATATATATATATATATATATATATATAAACCTTTTATTTTCATGATAGTTCGTGCATTTCACGCATGGGTTTCTTTAGGCGCGTGAGGGAAGCCCTTTCTAAACATACGTGAAGTTCACAGAGGGTCTTTTTTTTTCTAAGTTTCTTTTCTCCACAACTAGAATTCCACCAAGCTTCTCTACAAAGTTGAGAAAAAGACGCGTGTACACGAAAGACTTTCACCGCCTCTTCCACAAATGCCTTTTGTCTACGTTTTTGGACACACGTATACCACCGTCAAGTCCGCCAAATGGTTTTGCTCCACCAAATGTTGTCTTCCACCAGTGCTCATGCATCCGATTTCTCTCTCTCTCTCTCTCTCTCTCTCTCTCTCTCTCTTTCTCTCTCCACTGATAGTTTTTATCTTTCCGGTACCAAGGATTTGGCTCTCTTTCTCTCCCTCCTCATCCACTTCCTCCATCCGCTTGCCCCTTTCTTTAAGTTTACGTTGAAGGGGGATCCTCATTTGGTCTGGTCGGACTCATGGTGGATCCATATTTTTTCTTTTCTTGTGCCTTAAGATTATTGCACTAGGGTTTTTGAAACTGGAGATGGGTTCCATTTTCATCTACGATTTTCTCAATTTCATTTGCCATAAAGGTAAGGATGGAGAGCTTCACTCTTCTCTCTGTTAATGTGTGAATCTTTAGATGGCTTTTATTTCATAATCGCCTATCCTATACTGGTCAGTTTGTTCTCCTTCTTTGCCCGTAGATATCTACCTTGCAAAGTGTGCTTAGCCATGATATTTTTTTAATCTTTTTTGTTTTGATCATTAGAAATTGACTAATTTACATAGCTTTTGCTGATTTAAAGTCATCTTAGTGATTGAATGTGAAAGGATACATGGATTTTAGAACCCTACAAAAACTGTACATTTTGTTCCTTATTTTTGTGAAGGGAGTTATAAACAGAATGATTGTTAATTAACATCAATTGTACAGGTCCGTTTGGTGGTCGTTGTGCTTGGTGGTTTTTCCTTTAGTTCTCTATACATTGATGCTATATCTTTTATTTATATTGATAAGTGCCCCTACTATGTAGACTTCTGATTTAGATTTCATTTGTTCCATTATTTCGTATGATATTTATTTTGATTTTTAGGTATGGAATCGTGATTGTCTTTTAGCCAACAACGAGGGCTCTTTGGTGGTCAAGGTTGTGGTATCTTGTTTCATGTCATATTCTTCACTTTTTCCTCCATGGTTCCAAGTCAAATGACGAACTAATAACAACAGTTATCTCTTCCAAATGTAGTGTTTCTTAAATGCTTAATCATCACATTATAATATATATATATATATATATATATATATATATATATATATATATATATATATATATATTATTTGCAAATTGCAATACATCTCACAATAGTGTTTTTTTAGATGTTCATAGGAGAAGTTGTGTGATCCATAAAGAAGAAGAATAGTAGGGATATGGTGGTCTAGATGGTCAAAAAGAAGCATTAGTTGAAATGACTACAAAGCACCCTAGGCATAGGCTAGAGTGCTTCTGCATTGTCTTCATTTCAACCTCCAAGTAGTAAAGGGAAACCCAAAGACAAACTGCATTTGTAATGAATACGTGACAGTCAAAAGCCAGTTCAAATCTTTAATGTTTCACAAGAAAAAACAACCAATGCGATCGACCACAAAACCGTAAAAAACTGAGAAATACGTACTCTTCCATGTTAGACTTTTATCTATGGAATGAGGTACTCTTCTCATTGTAGTATCATATTTACATCAAACTCTAACACTATGTTAAGTGTAGATTGAACCGGGAAGTCAAAAATAATAATAATAATAATAATAATAACAAAATCAAACCATCACCATCTGTTGTAGTTGGGTTGCATTCGAAAGATTATATGCGAAATGGGTTTGCCATCTCAAGGGTGATGTTTTTATGTGGATTTTCAGTTTGGTTATACGTTCTCCCAGTCCATCTTGTTATCTAATATTATATAATTTTTTTTGGAATGTTGCTGGTGGATAGTGTACGTTTTCCAGATGTACAATCAGAGGGTTGGGTTTTCTTCCATCTAAAGATCCAAGAATATTTTGGTTCTTTCCTTCTGTATTGGAAAAGTAGTGCGACATGTTCCAGCTTGCGTTTACAATACATGTAAGATAGTTTCTTGCTACCAGCTCTTATTTGTGTTGGGAATCGGATCGGGTACACGCAGCGGAAACACACTGTCACACACTCACAAACTCACGAAAAATAAAGCAATAAAGAACACAAGGATTTTACGTGGTTCGGATTCGGTGTAAATCCTACGTCCACGGGCTGCAACTAGATTTTCTTATTAACTTAATAAGATTACAATTTATAACTCTACAAGTTATATTTGATGCACACATACAAAGGGTTACATCGCACATATATATATATAGGAGAGAGAGCCGTACTTTCTTTTGTTTACACAAATTGCCGTCCAAAATTTTCCTTCAATTCACATATTGTGAATATAATATTGCGGCCGTCCATTACCGACCATGCAAAAAATGCGTCCAATAATAAACAATTGATTTGCCGTACCTCCATTCAATATTAAACAATTGAATTGTTTAATATTTGTCAAGTTACATTTATGACCCTTGAATTCTTAGGAACTTGTCAATTTGTTCAAGACTCCATAAATCTTAACAATCTCCCACTTGGAGGCTTGAACAACTTTAGCTTTTCTCCGCCATTCAACTCTCAATTATTCCAGTAATCTTAAAAAACAACCAAGTCCTTTTAGGCTTCCAGTTCCAATGAACAAGCTAAAACTTAGTCTGATTTCTCTAGTTGCAGCCGCACCTCATCATCAATTACTAGAAGGGCCAGTTGAAGCTCCCACTAGCTCCAACTCAGCCGTGGCTAATTCCACCGACTCATCCTCTGTCTCAACTGGTTTGGACACTCCACCGGATCCAGAGATACACCGAGGACCACTAACACTCTCCAAACATAGCAAACATCCAACAGGAGAGAAATTTTCAGTCTTAGTCTTCAAAACCCAACGGCTCTTTGTAACTGTACCCGGAACACGCCCCGTGCTCCCACTGTCACAGAATCTCCTGACTGGTTTAGACTTTCCGACTCGTTCAGCTAACATCCCCTTGGCTTCAGAATTCATGTTTGCAAAATGAACTCTCTTAGCCGTAGATTTAGCGAACCAGATTTTGTCTTGCTTAATCGGGATGGTCATACTTCCCTCAACAGGTACCTCAACCATATACAATGACCCACGCTTCAAACCTTGAGCAATCACCGAATTACCATTGACCACCATCCATTTACCACCACCAAACCTTACTTCCAGTCCTTGTTTATCCAGCTGACCAACAGAAATTAATTTCTTTTTCAGCTCCGGAATCACCTTGACATTTTTCAGGTTCCATGTAGTTCCCAATGAAGTAACCAGATCAATATCTCCCATGCCCGTTACCTGAAGCATCTCGTCATTTGCCAACCATACCTTCCCAAAATCTCCTTCTTTTAGATTCACCATCGTTTCCCCGTTGTCCATGGCGTGAAACGAAGCCCCTGAATCCATGACCCAAGAGTCTACAGAACTTTCCATACTGAGTATCAATGCATCATCCTCAGACACACTCTCAGCACCAGCAATGTTCAATTCTTTCTTTGGACATTGACTCTTAACATGTCCCACTTCTTGACAGTTCCAGCATTTCACATTCTTCAAAGTTCTAGAAGAACTTTTTCCCCGACTCCCACTGCTCCTGCTATTCCCTCTACCTCTTCCGACATTTAATAAATCAGAAGAGGAAGATCCACCTTGATTTTTGCGTCTGATATCCTCGCCTAGAACCAAATCTCTAACCCCTTCAAAAGTCATACCACTGGTCCCCACGGAACTCGTAACAGCAGTAACTGTTCCGGACCAGCTATTAGGTAGAGAAGCTAGTAGCAGCGAAGCTTGAGTCTCATTATCAAATTTAATTCCCACAGATGATAATCTGGACATAATTGAATTTAGATTATTAATGTGAACCGTAACTGAGCCTTCCTCATTCATCCTTGTAGTGAACAACTCCTTCATCAAGAACACCTTGTTAGCCGCCGATGGTTTCTCATACATATTTGACAGAGCCTCCATCATACCACGCGCCGTGGTTTCATTCATGATGTTGAAAGCAACGCTCTTCGTCAATGACAATGTAATAACCGCCTTGGCTTTCTTGTCCTTTGAGTTCCACGCATCTTCAAAAGCTTTTTCCATTTTCTCCGGTTTGTTTCCGAGTACCATGTCCAAGTCTTTCTGACATAGCAATGCTTCTAATTGCATTTTCCACCAGCTAAAATCAGAACCGTTGAACTTTTCGATTACAACCTTGTCTTCAGCCATTATGACAAACAAGAGACAAATCAGGTACACTCGTGCGTGATAAAAAAAAACGATCGTATCCTCCAAACCTTGCTAACCAGGCTCTGATACCAGTTGTTAGGAACCGGACCGGGTACACGCAGCGGAAACACTATCACACACACAAACACACGAAGGAAATAAAGCAAGAAGGAACACAAGGATTTTACGTGGTTCGGATTCGGTGTAAATCCTACGTCCACGGGCTGCAACTAGATTTTCTTATTAACTTAATAAGATTACAATTTATAACTCTACAAGTTATATTTGATGCACACATACAAAGGGTTACATCGCACATATATATATATAGGAGAGAGAGCCGTACTTTCTTTTGTTTACACAAATTGCCGTCCAAAATTTTCCTTCAATTCACATATTGTGAATATAATATTGCGGCCGTCCATTACCGACCATGCAAAAAATGCGTCCAATAATAAACAATTGATTTGCCGTACCTCCATTCAATATTAAACAATTGAATTGTTTAATATTTGTCAAGTTACATTTATGGCCCTTGAATTCTTAGGAACTTATCAATTTGTTCAAGACTCCATAAATCTTAACAATTTGAACAATAATGAGATAGTGGTGGTTTGATGATAAGATAGTTTGGTGCCACTATTATTGTTCATTTGTACATGTTTATTACCCATTCAAATGATACAAAGGTTTCTTTTTATGTTGTTAGTTTGCTAAAGAACAAGCAAAGAGGAGGAAAATGGCTCAATTGATGTTTGATTTGGGCTAAAGGGCTTATGGAAAGTCTATGAATGGGTGTTCCGTTGAGTTCTTGGTATATCCTCTGCTTCTAGAAGACAGGTGCCTTCTTTATTCTCTTAAAAGTGTAAATTTTTTTTGTTTTTTCTTTGGTAACGTATATATGATTTTGAATATTATTTTTTGCATTGGGCTTCACTTGTCTTCTGTGCAAGTGATGATGTATATATTTGGAGTATTTTTTTGTTCAAGTTTTCACGTTAGTTTTTATCATTTTTAATATGCACCTTTTTGTTGATCAAGTCAATGGTGCTGCTTTGTCATCATCAGTATTCAAGGGTAATACTGGAGATTTTTTTATGCTAAAAAGTGAAGTTAAATGATTTGAGGGTATTAGTGGAGATTTTTTTCTAAAAAGATAATTAATATAAAAAAATATATAAAGTTATCTAAAGTATGACCTCATGAGTAACGGGACACTTTTTGGTCTTTTATAGAGTTTTAATACCTGCATTAATTATACATCAATTGCCGGTAAATTTCATATCTTTTTCATTTACACAACTTATCTTGACAAGTCTTTCTTTTCCCAAAGGAAAGTGCATGGGAACATCGACCTCCAGATTTAGCATCCTACTATTTCACCAACAACTGGCACATTAACAAGTAAAGGTCAATTATGTACTTTTTAAGATGTACTACTTAAAGTAGTGTACTTTGGAAAATCTACTATTTTATTGATTGCTACTTCTAAAGAATCACTTTGTGAGTATTTCATGAATGATTGGATCGCTCCAACACAACTTCTATTAAAACAAGCAGCATATGTATCTTTCTTTTAGTAAAGAAGCTATCTTTCTTTTAGTAAAGAAGCTGGTTCACATGGTCATAATACTCTTGGGATTTTCATGTTCATTATTTTGAGAAACTGAAACAGTTCTACATTACCAGCCCGAATGAAAATGATTCATGGGAGGTGGATGACTAAATGATAAAAGAAACTCAGTGGCGTTCTATTAGATGTTGAAACTTCCTTTTCCTGTGGTCTCATAATAGGAATACCTATAAAATGGTGGAATAATAGCAAAGCCTAAAATCTATAATATTATAAATGTACTTATATTGGAACGATAGCTATGTACCTTTTTTTGGAGTAATAGCAATGTACATTTTGAAAGACTTTTTTGGTAGATATCGGTCCTAGAAAAGTCTTAACCATTAAACGTCTCCAGATCTTTGCTTTGTTTTTTCAATTAAATTTGGGTAGAATTTAGTTTATATTTGTCTAAATTTTTTGGTCTTTTCACTGTTATTACCCATCTGACCAAGTTCAGACCACAGGAGACCGCCTTAGCATTGCAAAATTAAAGCTTTGATCAAAACGCTTAAATACATCCACACAGATTTTAGATCCGGATACCCTAGAGCTGAGACTATCTATTATATGAATTTTTGAGATTATGCTTAGCTATTATAGAAACATATCATTGATAAATCATATGTGATTGATTTATGTTAGAAACTATGATACAACGCTAATAATCGTATTAATTCAATCAAATGTGTTTAAAATCTTTTATTAATCGTTTATACATCACTATTATAGAAATAGATCATTGAGAAATCATATGTGATTGATTTATGTTATAAACTATGATATAATTCTTTAAATCATATATGATTAATATTTGTTATAATCATAAATGTTTTAGTCATTTATTATTGAAATCATATGAAATTACTATGTTTTATATACACAAATATATTCAATCATATGTGATTAGCATATGTTACGAACATTTACATTTTATATTATATTGTTTTAAATCATATATGATTAACATGTGTTGTCATAATAAATGTATATTTTGTTATTCACAAGTTTTTGTTGTTTGAAAATATCTTTTATATACACAAATATATTCAATCACATGTGATTAGCATATGTTACGAACATTTACATTTTATATTATATTGTTTTAAATCATATATGATTAACATGTGTTGTCATAATAAATGTATATTTTGTTATTCACATGTTTTTGTTGTTTGAAAATATCTTTTACAAGTGTTGATGTGAATTTTTTTAGAAATGAAGATCAAATTAGTATTTTTGTTGAGAGTTGTGAAGATGTTAAACATTTAAATCATCAAAGCCAAAACTCTAGTGTTTCAGGTAAAATTTATATTAAATACTCATTTAATCACATATGATTATATAATCAATTCATTGTTTTTTATTCTTGTTGTAGTAAAAATGAATATGTTTGTTAATCATATGTGATTAATCAATAGTTTTGTTATTAAATCTATTTAAGTCTAGTCTCAATCACATATGATTATACAAGGAGTTCATTGTTAATCACATATGATTGTATATAGTATGCACTGATTTATATTCAACTGTTTCTTCTATAATCATATATGATTGAAACGTTTTCCATATTTGATTATACATGTGAATGTTTTACTTCTTCTAATGATGCAAATTTGAGTCGTAGTGTAACATCCCAAAATTCAGGACCAAAAATTTCATTTTTAATATAACTAAAACACTATTGTAACTTTGTTCACACATTGAAAAGCATTTTAAATAAAACATTTATCAAAGTTCATCCCCAAAAATCACATATTGCGGAAAACATAGGTGTATACCGTGCGATCGTCCCGAGCTCCTTTATTTGAAAACTGGAGGTACCTGAAACCAAAACTGTAAACCGTAAGCACGAAGCTTAGTGAGTTCCCCAAATACCACATACCATACATATCGACTGATCCATACATGCCATACATAACCGACATTCATACATAACAATCATAATCATATAAGATGCTATGTGCCGCACATAGTCTTGTTGTTATGCCACGGGCCGCCACGTGGTCTTTCTTGCCAATCCGGGAGCCACCCCTGGGTCTTACAGACAAGTGTCAGGAGCCACCTCCGGGTCTTCCATGCAAGCAATTACAGAGACAACTAGCATACAATATACTCTACTTGGCTACTTAGCATACAGTGTGCCAGGAGCCACCTCCTGGTCTTTCGTACATAATGCCTAGGGCTAACCCTCCCCCCCGGGTCTTCCTACCATACATAATAGCATACAGTGTGCCAGGAGCCGCCTTCTTATCTTTCATACATAAACCAAATGGACCGGAATTGGTGCCTTCGACCCATACAAACAGTGAGGAGACTCACCTCGAATGCTGAAGCTCGCTGCCCGAACTCCCTAGCTGTTGCCCTGACTGTTTCCCAAACTAACAATTTCCATTACAATACCCAATTAGCAACTGAATTCTAAACCACGAACCATGATCCAAACTTGGGGTAAAATGACCATTTACCCCTGGCCCAACATGATCCATAACTTAGGCCCATTCATAAAAGTCCATTAATAGCCCAATTAACCCCTACATGGAACAACCCTTAGAACCCATTCCATACTTCATAACCCTCCAGGGTCAACCTTGGACAAGGTCAAGTCAAGGTCAAAGCCAACATCCAAGTCGAGTCAAAGTCAACGCTCCGAGTTGACTCAACTCGTCGAGTTACCCCTTCAACTCATCGAGTTCTATGAATCTCAGAATCGTGATTTCGCGATCCAACTCGTCGAGTTCTTCCTTAACAACAGAATCGGGACTTTTCAAATCAACTCGTCGAGCCATCCTTGAACTCGTCGAGTTCCTTCAGTCTTCAAAAACCCGAGAAAACCCTAGCCCACTTGTCGAGTCATCTCTACAACTCGTCGAGTTTGCTCAGTCATCAGAAAGGTCGGGGGACCACGACACAACTCGCCGAGTTGGATAAACAACTCGTCAATTTTTCCTAGTCTCAACTCATTCAGTCCCTTCCAAGCGAGTCCAATGCCTCCAAACCATAGATCTGGGCTCTAGGGACAAGAAGATCACGTAAAGCTTCAAGCTTTATCCACATGCATGGCCATTTGGAGCTAGAAAGGCCAAAATAGGAGCTTAGAGGTTGCATGGGACTTCCATGTCCATAAAGTTGGCACGTTTATGCCATGATAGCCCCTCTAGACACTAGATCTGAAGTGTTCTTCACTTGGGACGTCCAAATCCCAAGAGTCATATCATTTGGAACAAAAACCACATAAAAGTGCTAAGAAGGAGATCTACTCAACTACTTAGCAAGTTTGAGACTTGATTACTAGTAAGTGACGAAAATGGAGTGAGGTTTCTGAATCTAGCAACTCTTCTTTGTTCCTTCAAGCTTTCCTTTCTTCCAAGAGCTTCAAACACTCACAAGAACACTCAAAATGGCTCACAATAGCATTAGGGTTTCGAGATCTAGGGTTAGGACAGTGGAGGCTGGAAATGAGGCCAAACCCTAAAGCATAAGGTGTTTAAATAGGGTGCAAAATCCCGGATCTAGGGTTTCCCAAACCCAGTCCAACTAGTCGAGTTGGTCTTCCAAAAACACGCATGACAAAATTACTACTCGTCGAGTTCCCACCCTTGAACTCGACGAGTTGCCCTCTTGATTGGAGATTTTCTTTCCTTAATTGGTCTTTTGGTTTCTGGATGCTACATGTAGGATGAGTACAAGTTGTGTACCAAATATTTACAAGTCATAGGTTCCGCATGATATCAAACCGGATATTCCTGAAGAGTTTAAACCTATTAAGTCAATAAGGTTCAAAGATATCGATGATGGAGTTAAGTTTTATAAAAGATATGCGGAGAAGGTTGGTTTTGATGTTCGTATGAACACATAAACAAAAAAGGGTGATATTTTAACGTCTGGTTCCTGGTATGCATTTAACTTATTTATTTATTCATTTTGGAAGGGCTACTCGACGAGTTGGTGGCCCTAACTCGTCGAGTAGAAGACAGATTATGCGCGGGTTTTAAGTGAACAACTCGACGAGTCGGGAGTCTCGACTCGACGAGTAGGACAGCAAGGATGAAACCCTAATCTTTAGAGCTTGCACCCTATTTAAGCATCATATTTGGCCTCCACCCCAGCCTTTATCACCTCCAAACCCTAATCTCGAAACCCTAATCAACCTTGAGTGATCTTGAGTTATTTTCTTGCCATTTTTGTGATTTAAAGCTAGAAGAAGGAAGCAAGGACTTGGAGTTGCAGGAGGAAGGCTGAAGATCCAGAGCTTAGGATTCATTTTTGTCTTGATAGAGGTATAAAGCTTATACCTTGGCTTCTATTCACTTAGATCTTCATTTGAGCTTGCATATTGTCACTTTTGGGTCATTTCCGAGATTTGAACTCTTGATGATGTAAGGACTTCAGATATGGGCACTCTTGAGCTTTAAAAGCTCAAAGTTGCCATGTTTATTCAGCCATGGCCCTATTCCATAACTTAGACCTCCATTTTTAGCTTGTGGTGGGTGTTTTAGCTTCATAACACCATGCATGCACGTAAAGTTAGCAACTTTACGTGTAATGCTAGTCTAAGGAGTCTATATCTGTGATTTGGAGGCATTGGAATTTATTAGAATCGACTATATGGATTTGACATTGGGGGACTCGGCGAGTTGTTCATGCGACTCGGCGAGTCGGGTCGTGGTCCCCTAACCTTTTCTGGTTTTGAGTGAACCTGTTGAGTCTAGGAGATGACTCAGTGAGTTGGGCATGATTAGGACTCGGAAACTGAAGAACTCGACGAGTCCAAGGAGGGACTCGACGAGTTAAGTCGTTTTGTCGTGATTCTATACAAGGTAGAACTCAACAAGTCTGTGAAGGGACTCGACAAGTTGACTCAGTTTAACGCAAGACTGGATAGCATAGAACTCGACGGATTAGGAGATAACTCGACGAGTTGGGTTAACTGGGAGTTGACCTTGACTTTGACCTTGACAGATCGTTGACTTTGACCAAGGGTAAAATGGTCATTTTACCCTGAGAAGGATTATCAGATTTTGACTAAGTATTATTGTGATATTGATAGTCGGGGAGTCGTTGGAGCAGCTATCAGATATTCCTCACCGCGAGATTTTGCAATCAGCTTTGCAAGGTGAGTTTTCTCCTGTAGGAATGGGTCTAAGGCACCAAGGCCGACCCGTTTAGATAGTAGTAGTTCCGGATCACGATCCGATGTCGGGCGGGGCCCGAAGTAGGTTTATATGTTTTCTAGATTTCGATCCGATGTCGGGGCGGTCCCGAGGAATGCTTGTATGCTTATATGATTGATGTCTTTGTGATTCTTGCATGTGTATGTTATGTGTTATGTGTTCTGGGCTTAGGTCCGATGTCGGGGCAAGCCCGAGGAATGTCTAGTTAATATGTTATGATAGTATGTTCCAGACTCTGGTCCGATGCGAGGGCGGTTCCCGAGGAATGTTAGTATGTTTCTGGATCTCGGTCCAATGTCGGGCGGGGCCCGAGGATTGTTTACATGTTAGTATTATGTGCTTATGTTATATGTTGGTTGATATGTTTATATGTATGCCGAGATCTGCTCGATGTCGGGCGGGGCTCGATGCCGGTGGGGCCGATGCCGAATAGGGTTCGATGCCGGGTGGGGCCCGATGCCGGGAAAGCCGATGACGAGCTTGAATTGATGTAGTAGAGGCAGGGCCCAATACATGTTATGTGATATGTGTATGGTAGTTGGTAGTTGGGGAGACTTACTAAGCTTCATGCTTACAATTTTTAATTTTTGTTTCAGGTTCTTCCACTAGCAAGGGGAAGGGCTCGGGATGATCGCATGGCACACACCATAGTTTTAGCCTGGGATTGTTTGGAATTTGATATTTTTCTCACATGATCTTGATACAGTATTTGACATGATGTTTTGTGATATATGATTTGTGATTTTATTATGATATTGATGGATTATGGTTTTTCATAAATGATTTTAAAAAGAAATTTTTGGTCCATATTTTTGGGATGTTTCAGATATAATAAAGCACAAGTACATGGTTTGAAACGTTAACCAAAATTAAAGTTAGTGGTTAGTAAGGATCAACATAATACAACCTACAAGGTGGCAGATTGTGAAGCTAAAATTAATATGAAACGTGTCAAAGAAATGGGAGAGTATAGGTTTGAAGGTTTTGAAGAAATGCACAACTACAAGCTTGAAGATATATATCAATTAAAAAGTATAAGGAATCTTTCATATTCTGACAAGGAGTTCACCCTTCAAGCTTTTACAGTGCAAATCGGTGCTACAAAAGCTTACAAACTCAAATCAACTTTGAAAGAAGGTTTTCAGCATGTAATAGTAAAGTTTGTAGATTATAGAAACTTCAAGAGGGATATGGGCTCCATTATTGGCTTCAAAGATGCACAACTTATTATGAACACAATGATTGATCCAAAAAAATAACTATCCAAATTATTCTTTTTATTATAGATGCGATGAGAATAATGTTTTGAATATTATGTTTTGGGATGATGAAACAGAGAAAGCATACTACAACCAATTTAGAGATGTTATGTCGTTTGATGCAACCTTTCCCACAAATAATTAAGTTTTACTTATGTAAGTATGCTTCTGATCATATGTGATTGATATATTGAACAATTATGTTGATGTAATTATTTTTCTAATCATATGCGATTGATCAATTTTCAACAAGTATGTTGATGTGATTATTATTCGAATCACATATGAATTGATGAATGCTCAACAAGTATGATAATTTGATTATGATTATATCAAAAAACAACTTATTGTGAATAAAATGGCTGATCGAAAAAAAAAACTATCCAAATTATTATTTTTATTATAGATGCGATGAGAATAATGTTTTGAATGTTATGTTTTGGGATGATGAAACGGAGAAAGCATACTACAACCAATTTGGAGACGTTATGTCATTTGATGCAACCTTTCTCACAAATAAGTAAGTTTTACTTTTGTAAGTATGCTTCTAATCATATGTGATTGATCAATACTAAACAATTATGTTGATGTAATTATTTTTCTAATCATATGTGATTGATCAATTGTCAACAAGTATACTGATGTGCTTATTATTGTAATCACATATGAATTGATGAATGCTCAACAAGTATGGTAATTTAATTATGATTATAATCATATATGATTGATCATTTATCAACAAGCATGCTGATGTGATTATGTTTGTAATCACATGTGATTAATATCATTATATGTAATATGCTAAGTTTCAAATGATCAATAATATCTGATTGATCATTTATCAACAACATGTTGATGTGATTATGTCTCTAATCACATGTGATTAATATCATTATATTTAATATACTATTAATTTCTAAACGATCAATTATATGTGATTGATCATTTATCAACAAGCATGTTGATGTGATTATGTCTCTAATCACATGTGATTAATATCATTATATTTAATATACTGCTAAGTTCTAAATGATCAATCATATGTGATTGATCATTTATCAACAAGCACGTTGATGTGATTATGTCTCTAATCACATATGATTAATATTATTATATGTAATATATGATTGTGTCATTTTATATGAAACATGTATGCATTGGTTTTTGTTCCATTCATTGTGATTGACCATCATAAGTCTTTTGTTACGGTCGGAGCTGGATTGTTAAGCATAGAGGATCTTGGTTCGTATAAGTGGTTACTTGAACAATTTCTAAAGGCTCATTCAAATAAACAACCATTATTTGTTTTAACTGATCAAGATTCAACACTAAAGCAAGTTGTGGACTCTATTTTTTCTCAATCAAAGCATAGATTGTGCATGTACCATATCATGAAGAAACTTTGGAAATTTTTTTTTGTCAAGTTTTGTTTTTGTTTACTGGTATGTGTATAATCAAACATTAATTTTACACAGAATTTTTAATTTAATCTAAAGTTCAAATATTATTAAACCAATTCTTGATAAATAAAGAATACATTGTTTATTGGATATGCTAATCATATATTATTGAATATCTCTCGATGTATATAAGATGTGTAATAATTTGTGATTAAAAGAAAATTAATAGATGTGAATCATATAAGATTTAAAAATATTTATTGTTAAATATTATTGTTTGTAACAGATTTTAATCGCATGTGATTAAAGTACAGTGTTAGTTGTTTATGTGTATAATCATATATGATTAAAGCATTTTAAGTAATTATATGTTATTATTACTTTGATATTTGTTAATGTTAATTTGTAAGCTGTGAATAACATGTGATTATTACAGGTATCTATGGAATTTCTCAAAAGCATGGATTTCAAGAAAAGATTTAATAAGCTTGTTTGGGACATGTATATCGAGCGTGATGTTTTCAAGAGGAATTGGGAACTATTGATAAAAATAATTTAATCTTGAAGAGATCAGATGTTTTAAAGATATTTTTGAAAATAAGGAATTATAGATACCTACATATTTCAATGATTTTCCAAGGTGTGGGTTGATGAAGACAACATCAAGTTCTGAGAGTATGAATTCCTTTTTCAATTCATATTCACAAAGTGGAAACTTCATTCTCAATTTCATGGTGGATTATGACAATGCCATTAAAAATGAAGATATACCCAACGTGAACTTGATCATAAAACTAAGGGAGCACATTATGTTTGGAAGTCACCATGTATGATAGAACAACATGCAACAGAGGTGTACACGAGCAAAATATTTTTTGAAGTTCAAAAGATATCTACAAAAGGAGGATGCTATTGTGATGCTAAAGATTTAGACGATGAAGATGGATGGGAACTTTTTAAAGTTATGCACATGAACCATAAACATGAGGTAAAAGCAACATATAAGGTATTTATTTTTTTTTATTTATATATTATTTTTTATACTATGATAATGTTGTAATTGTATGTTATTTATTATAATAAATATAATTTTTAATATTAACGTCGAGTTCTTGATCTTAAAGTCCATATTCACGTCCATCTTGTTGAGTCCTCTTCTAGACTCAACCAGATTGCTTAGAAACAGAAAAGGTTGGGGAACCATGACCCGACTCGTCGAGTCCTATGAATGACTCGCCGAGTCCCCCAAAGTCGAAGTCCATACAGTCGATTTCAGTCGGGCTTATTGCATTCAAAGCATAGATCTGGCCTCCTAGGGTCGATATAACACGTAAAGTTACAAACTTTACGTGCATACATGGGTTCTATGAAGCTAAAACACCAAAACTAAGCCATAAAGGAGTTTTAATGCATGGGATAGGGCCATAGCTCAATAAAGGTGGCAACTTTGAGCTTCCTGAGCTCAAATGTTCCCATATCTGAAGTCATCACTCTCATATTCACTCAGATCCTGAAAGTGACTTAGAAATGTCCCAAAAATGTCAAGATGCAAACCCTAAAGAAGATCTAAGTGATGGAAAGCCAAGGTTGAAGCTTTTTACCTCAAACAAGCTGGAAATGCAACCAAAACTCTAGATTTACAACCTTCTTCTTGAACCTCCAAGCCTTTCCTTCCTTCTCCAAGCTTCAAATCACTAAAATGGCACAAAATAGCTCATTAACACTCACAAACTGATTAGGGTTTCAAGAATAGGGTCTGAGGGTGATGGAGGCTGGAGTGGAGGCCATATAAGGTGTTTAAATAGGGTGCAAACCCTCAAATTTAGGGTTTCATTCAGACATATCTACTCGTCAAGTCAGGGCTTCCGACTCGTCGAGTAGACTCTTCCACCCGCGTCCAAGATTAGCCCCTACTTGACGAGTTTGGGTCCACCAACTCGTCGAGTCCCAGTATAAAAATGTAAAACTCATATTTAAAATTACGTACCGGAAACCGGGCGCTACAAATCTCCCCCACTTATTTTAGACTTCGTCCTCGAAGTCTGCTTCTGCATCTGGAAAAAGCCCGGGGTAGTGCTCCCTCATCTTGTCCTCCGTCTCCCAAGTCCATTCTGAGCCCTTGCGATGCTGCCATTGCACCTTCACCAGCTCGGCCCTCTTATTTCTCAGATCCTTCGACTTCCTGTCGAGGACAGCTACTGGTCGCTCAATGTAGTTAAGGCTGTCATCCACCTGAATATCCTCTAGAGGCACCACTACAGAGTCGTCTACCAGGCACTTCTGCAGCTGGGAGACATGAAAGGTATTGTGAATCTGGCTAAGCTCGGCTGGCAGATCCAGCCTATACTCCACCTTGCCTACCCGGGCTGCAACCCTGAACGGTCCAATGTACCTGGGGCCCAACTTGCCCCGCTTCCTGAACTGGATGACACCCTTCCATGGTGACACCTTCAGGAGAACCATATCTTCGACCTGGAATTCCAGGTCCGAACGGCGCTTATCGACATAACTTTTCTGTCGACTCTGAGCAGTCTGAAGCCTGCTCCGAACCTGTTGGATCCTCTCCGTCGTCTTGAATACCACTTCGGTACTCCCCATGACCCTCTGACCAACCTCTCCCCAGCATATCGGGGTCCTGCACTTCCTCTCATATAACATCTCGAAGAGAGGACGATCGATACTCGCGTGGTAGCTATTATTGTAGGAAAACTCTGCCAAGGGAAGGTAGGTATCCCAGCTACCACCGAAATCCAAAACACATGCCCGCAGCATATCCTCCAAAGTTTGGATGGTCCGCTCGCTATGACCATCCGGGTGCGGGTGAAAAGCGGTGCTAAAGTGCAGACGAGTACCCAACTCGTCATGGAATTTCTTCCAGATGTTGGAAGTGAATCGCATGTCTCGATCAGAAATCACGAAAACTGGCACTCCATGTCGAGCTACTACCTCTCGGATGTAGATATCGGTCAGCTTCTCGGCCGAGATGCTCTCCTGGATCGGTATGAAATGAGCACTCTTGGTCAACCGATCCACCATGAGCCACATCGAATCCACCCCTCGTGCGGTCCTGGGAAGCTTTGTGTTGAAATCCATAGTAATATCTTCCCATTTCCACATAGGGATATTCAATGGCTACGCCATTCCGTGAGGCCTCTGGTGCTCGGCCTTGACCTTCCTGCAGGTCAGGCATCTCTCGACGTACCAGGTTACATACCACTTCATGCAGGGCCACCAGTAATCAGGACGATGATCTCTGTACATCTTCTTCGCCCTGGGATGAATCGAGAATATGGATTTGTGCGCCTCCCCCATCAAAACTTGGCACACCCCTCCATGATATGGAACCCACACTCTACGGTGTAGTGTCAACAAACCACGACTATCATAATCGAAAGAGGAAACCTGACCCACAATAGGCTCACTCTTCCGACGTTCCTCCTTCATAGCCTCCTACTGGGCTTCTCGGATCTGCTCCAAAAGCGGATTCACTACTGTCATCCACAGGAAAATGTCTCTGATCGGGGCTTCCTTGCGGCTAAGAGCATCAGTCACAACATTGGCCTTCCCCGGGTGGTAGAGGATCTCACAGTCGTAATCTTTCACCACATCTAGCCACCGACGGTGCCTCATGTTCAGATTCGGCTGATCCATGAGATACCTCAGACTCTAGTGATCCGTTTAAATGGTACAATGGACCCCATAGAGGTAATGTTGCCGAATCTTGAGGGCGAATACGACCGCCCCCAACTCCAAATCATGCGTCGGGTAGTTCGCCTTGTGAGGCTTCAGCTGCCTCGAGGCGTAGGTGATAACGTGCCCTCTCTGCATTAGTACTGCTCCCAAACCCGATATAGACGCATCGCAGTACACTACAAAATCCTCCACGCCCTCTGGCAGGGCTAGGATCGGCGCCTCGCACAACCTCTGCCTCAACGTCTCGAATGCGGCCTGCTGCTCAGGCCCCCAGCAAAAGACCATGGCCTTCTCCGTTAACCGGGTCAAGGGTACGACTATCTTGGAGAAGCCCTGAATTAATCTCCGGTAATAGCCTGCCAATCCAAGGAAACTCCGAATCTTGGATGGAGACTTCGGAACCCCCCACCTCATCACGGCCTCTACTTTGGCCGGGTCAACCAAAATACCGTTCTGGTTGAGAAGGTACCCAAGAAACTGCACCTCGCACAACCAGAACTCACACTTGGAGAACTTGGCGTACAATCTCTCCCTCCTCAAGGTATCCAACACCTCTCGCAAGTGCTCCTCGTGCTGCTCCCGCATCTTGGAATAAACCAAGATGTCATCAATGAAAACTATCACAGACCGATCCAGCATCGGTCTGCATACGCGGTTCATGAGATCCATGAACGCGGCAGGAGCATTAGTGAGACCGAAGGGCATCACCACGAACTCATAGTGGCCATAGCGAGTCCGGAACGCAGTCTTCTATACATCCTCATCTCTGACCCTCATCTAATGGTAGCATGAACGTAATTCTATCTTGGAAAACCAAGATGCCCCCTGTAGTTGGTCGAAGAGATCATCAATCCTCGGGAGTGGGTAACGGTTCTTCACCGTTACCTTGTTCAGCTCTCGGTAATCTATACACATCTTATGCGACCCGTCCTTCTTCTTCACAAACAGGATCGGGCTCCCCAGGGTGAACTGCTTGGCCTAATGAATCCTTTGTCTAACAGCTCTTGCAGCTGTGTAGACAACTTCTGCATCTCAGGAGGAGCCAACCGATACGGCGCCTTGGCTATCGGCGCTGCACCAGGGACTAGATCGATCCGGAACTCCACCTGCCTCTCCGAAGGTATCCCAGGCAGCTCCTCTGGAAATACCTCCGGGTACTCTCGCACCACTTGCACATCACTCACGGTCGCCTTACCCGTTTCCCGGGTATCCATAACGTAGGCGACGTACCATGCGCAACCCTGCTGAAGGTAGCGCCTAGCCCTCGCTACTGAGCACAAAGTTGGTCCTTTCTTTGGCCTCTCGCCCTGAATCACCAGCTCTCCCCCACTTGGGGTCCTGATACGCACCTGCTGCTGCGCACATTCGATCACTGCCCCATAAGGGCTCAACCAGTCCATGCCTATAATAACCTTGTTCCCACGTTACGGAATAGGAACTAAATCTACGAGGTAACGCTCGCCATATATCCTCAACAAGCAGTCTCTGAAAACCTCTGATGCCCTGACAGATCGGTCGTCAGCAATCTCGACCTCTAAAGGATAATCTAACATCCCCGAAGACTCAGAAAACCTCTTGCTAAGCGCGAGAGAAACAAATGACCGGGTAGCCCCCAAATCGAATAACACCTGTACTGGGATACCATTCACCTGGAACGATCCTAAACATCGAGATCTACTCGTCAAGTCAGGGCTTCCGACTCGTCGAGTAGACTCTTCCACCCGCGTCTAAGATTAGCCCCTACTCGACGAGTTTGGGTCCACCAACTCGTCGAGTCCCAGTATAAAAATGTAAAACTCATATTTAAAATTACGTACCGGAAACCGGGCGCTACAAATCTCCCCCACTTATTTTAGACTTCGTCCTCGAAGTCAGCTGTTGCATCTGGAAAAAGCTCGGGGTAGTGCTCCCTCATCTCGTCCTCCGGCTCCCAAGTTCATTCTGAGCCCTTGTGATGCTGCCATTGCACCTTCACCAGCTCGACCCTCTTATTTCTCAGATCCTTCGACTTCCTGTCGAGGATAGCTACTGGTCGCTTGATGTAGTTCAGGCTGTCATCCACCCGAATATCCTCTAGAGGCACCATTGCAGAGTCGTCTACCAGGCACTTCCGCAGCTGGGAGACGTGAAAGGTGTTGTGAATCTGGCTAAGCTCGACTGGCAGATCCAGCCTATACGCCACCTTGCCCACTCGGGCTGCAACCCTGAAAGGTCCAATGTACCTAGGGCCCAACTTGCCCCGCTTCCTGAACCGGATGACATCCTTCCATGTGTTGGGTTTTAGTATACTACAACATCCTATGGTGCACATACAACCCTAAATGCTTTGGATCTATGTTTTATCTAATTATACATGCAATATTGTTTTCAAAACATTAAGCCTACAACTAGCATACAAATGACATAAACAACATAAAAGTGAGTTATAGAAATACCTCTTTGTTGTAGCTTGTAGTTTTGGCCTTTAAGAACTTAGTGCCCCAAGTGTGACACCTCAAATGGTTCACAACACACTTTTGGACAAAGGATGACCTTTGAGAGAATATTCTTACACTCAAAATCGGCTCATGAACTCTTAGAACCTCTAGTGCACGATTTTGGATGCTAAGGGCTTCTTATATAGCATGGCAAGATTAGGGTTACATCCATATAAACCCTAATGCCCATAACCTTTCATTACTTAGGATCCATGGGTTAAACCTCCATGGACTATCCATGGACTACCATATTGGTTTAGCCCATCCTAAATAACAATTGGCCCACACTATAAGAATCATTGATTTACCAAATCAATCCCCATAAATTTAATTAGTCTCTTTTGATCACAAAATTAATTCCAAATTAATTCTTAATCAATACTAATTAAATCATATGATTTCATATTAATATATTAGAACTTATTGATGGGTTTTGGTATACTACAACATCCTATGGTGCACATACAACCCTAAATACCTTGGATCTATGTTTTCACTAATTATACATGCAAAGGAGTTTTCAAGGTATTAAGCCTATAACTAGCATGCAAAGATGTAAACTACACAAGATGCTAGTTAGTGTAACATACCTTTTATGTGGCTGGAAGTCTTGATGCATTTGGCCTTTAAGAACTTAGGGCCCCAAGTGTTGCACCTCAAATGGAATCACAACTCACCTAGAACAAAGGTGACTCTTGAGACAGAAACTCCATGCACCAAAAACCTTCATGAACTCCAAGAACATGCACACACACCTAAGGTGGCGGTTTTAGGTCATCATATATGTATTTATATGTTTTGAATTCTAAGAGTCATGGGTATAACCCAAACCCATACCCATGGGTTTTATGATCCATGGTTCATGTGGCCCAACTCTTTATGTATCCATACATAAACTTGGTCCAACATGGATCATAATCCCAACACATATAAGTATAACTAATTACCATAATTAGTCCCCATAGATTTAATTAGTCTCTTTTGATCACTAAATTAATTCCAAATTAATTCTTGATCAATACTAATTAAAACATATGATTTCATATTAATATATTATAACTTATAATATATTAACATATCATATATAACCTTCTCTCAAGAGTCCATCCTAAAAAATTGTCCTGGTGTTATTCAACCCAAATGGACCATGTTACTCTCGGGTCGAGTACATACCAATAATAGGTATGGGCTTAGAAATTTAATCCAACACTTACAATATATTAACAAATCATAACGTCTTCTCAAAAGTCCATCCTATCAAATTGTCCTGGTGATATGCAACCCAAATGGACCATGCTACTCTCGGGTCAAGTACATACCATCTATAGTTATGGGCTTAGACACCTAATCCACCAGTCTCCCACTTGGATAAGTCTAATAACTATTATTGCAAGCACGACTCCACAACCCGACTAGCAATCCTAGCTCTGAAAAGCCGTTGTCGAACTATGACCTTGTCAATGACACGTCCATTAGATAAGGGATCATATATTCCTCCATTCTAGATATCGTATGGACATGAGAAATGGATTATAATCATTCTCTCTGTCCATCTGTTGCTTCCCGATTTCTGATTTATGACGACTGACTAATTGAACAAATCAAATCAGTCCAGGCTTGGCCAAGCACTTAGGTTTGTCATCACTAAATCATTGAGGGGGACCACAAATATCGCTTTTATCCCCTTAGGGTAAAAGGAATGGATAAACTTCGACTCATATGCTTGCTCTATTTACTCATCAAATCACACACAACAATACGTTTTATAACGCCAAGTTACTGGTGCATTTTCATATTATCAATGTGCAACCGACTTGTAAACTGCAACTCATATCTCTCCGTTTCAAGAATATAAGATATTATCGTCTCATGATCACTCGTGATAAAATCCATGAAGTGATACAAATGAGCGTGGGTTGAATCTAATACTTAAATCTTATTACAGGAGTACTCATGAATACTGCAACAAACTTGTGCTATGTCTAACACCTTAGACAATCCTACAGACCCATTCATGACAGTCTTGCCTCAATACCTACTTCCAAAGTATGATCGACTGTGGATGGTTTGAATAACCTAGTTATTCGGGAAGTCAAAACATGCAAAGTGAAACACAAGAATAATATTAATCCTATATGGCCCCAAAACTTTTAAGTGTAAATAAAACACCTTTTATCTAATCGCCATATTGATTACTCATTATTCATTGTATAATGTTTCGAATAATCAACTTAATAGTTGAATTAAAACAACAGTTATGCCATGCTCCAAGCATGCACACTATGTTTGCCTATGGTCCTTTCTTTGTGAAATATATCAATTGACAGCATTTCAATGACACTCATTTCACAATTCCAAATCCTTATCGTAAATATAAGAATACCAAATTCTTGCCATTTGCTATAATCTGTTAGATTTTAAACTATCATGCAATGATTCTTTTGTAATGTCTAGGTACCAAAAGTCACAGAGACTTGACCAACGATATTACAAGATATTCCTTTGGAGATTGTTACAAGACAATTCCATGGAAATGAAGTCTCAAATTTCAAGTACATTCCTTTGAACATCCTTTTTGCATAAAAGTTTCTAACTTTCTCATCTATTCTTCAACTCCCAATATGGAAACATTCCATATTTTCCATATGACAACTCATTATTAATATACTCCTGTCTATTCATAATAATGTCAATATGGTCCATCCATTACTATACTCCCAACTGTCCTTAAGCGACCAATCCTTGGCGAACCTTAGATTGTCCTTAACAGTGTTTAACTACTTTAGTCATATCCGATTCTATTCATTTTTCCCTCTTAATGCCCTAGGCATTTGGAAAATTAGAACACGAGAATATTATAACATATGCAATCGATCCTATACCCGAAACATATGGGATGCGATTCATAATGTCTAACATAAAGACATGATACTTGACCAGTCTTTTGCTATAGTATTTCTATTTGTCATGTTCTCACAATTCGAATTATGAAGAGGGATGTCGTAATCATAATCGAATTTGAGAACGCAACCAACATTTCCATATAGAATTTCCTTATGTCGTATCTTTTCAACATAACATTCATATATATGCTTAACTAAATTTGATTAAAACTCAATCTAAGCTTTTAGAATTGAAATGAAGTATAAATTCCTCTCCCTTAATTATAGCAAAACAACTTTTCAAACCCTGCAACTTTGCGAATTGAAACCTTTGTTTTCTATAATTAACATTGCTAACTTGCAACACTTACCATAATAATTATGCTCCCACTAGCATAATAATTATTATCTGATTAGCATAACACTTATGCTCCCACTAGATTTGACATGTACCCAGAAATCAGCTGGACTTCTAGAAATCAATACTTGTTGACTTTCTTACCAAAGTTCACATTTCTGATACAAAATGCTTCGATAAGACTTTATCTAGGCTTCTCAAACTCATACACCTTTCCTTAGACAGCTGACATGTGTGTCTTAACAATTTTAGAACTTACAACAATAAGTCTCAAATGTTTAGACCTTTTTCCATTTTTCACAATTCGAACTATGAAGAGGGATGTCGTAATCATAATCAAATTTGAGAATGCAAATTATCACAATCGCTATCTCCTTAAAATCTACTTAGTGAAAGCGTTTCCTCACAATCATTTTCATGAATTGGAGAGAAACCTTATGACACTTAGATTTTATCGTGTATCTGTTCTTATCCATGTGAATTTGTCACAACCATAATCACAAGACAAGGTTAGTGACAAATCCAAACTCATATGGACTGAACTTGTTCAATCTTAATTTCTTGCCACCTGGCAGCACAAGGGCCTACCATTGCTTCCAAGTTGTTATGCAAACAATTGAGAACTCATAGAACTCACATGCATAGTCAACTTTAACTGGAATGGGCACAGAAACAAGAATATGTCAACACGATAGGTTATAAACCTCAAGTCGTGAGCTAGTGACTAACAATAGGTTTTACTCTTGATTAGTTCTTGAAGCTATTCAAGATCCTTAAGACTCCCACTGACCTCTTGACATATAAGATTCACTTTTTCAAGGAACATTACTTGACAAACAAATATTCAAGAGTTAGTGCGGTTTCTTATCAAGACAAACACTTCACACAATTGGTCTTAGTTGGTCTTTGTCTTATCCAAAACATCACCACTTACCAATTTCAAATGCTCAAGAGTAGAAAACATTTTACCCTACATTTGATGAGTGTTATAAATGTTGGATTAATGTCTAAGTCCATAACTATAATTGGTAAGACTTGACCCGACCCGGCATGGTCCATTTGGGTTGCATGACATCATGCATTTGGATAGACTATAATGAGAGAAATAACACTTAAGGTTGGTTAATATATTATAAGTTCTAATATATTAATAAGGTTATTTAATTAGTATTGATCAAGAATTAATTTGGAATTAATTAAGTGATCAAAAGGAGACTAATTAAATATATGGGTTGATTGTGTAAATCATTCATTCTTATATATGTGGGCTTGTGATCCAAGATTCCTTATGTTGGACTAAGTCCATGGGGTGACCCATGGATACTCCATGGAGGTTAAAATCCATGGAGCATAAGGAATGGGTAAAGTTATGAGTTACATGGTGTAACCCTAATAGCCACCATATAAAAGAATCCCATGGCTCAAGAAATCGTGCACTAATGTGTGAGTGTGAGGGCTAGACGATTTCAAGGAGTGTTCAAGTTTCTCTCAAGTTATTCCAAGTGTATTTGGTGTTCTATGAACCATTTGAGGTGTCACACTTGGGGCACTAGGCACTCAAGCTTCATGAAGACATTCTACATCAAAGAGGTATGTATTCTATCTTGTTATATTTATTATTTTGTATGCTAGATTAGGATAATACCTTGGATGTTCATAATTGTATGTATAATAGAGAAAACATAGATCCAAGGTATTTAGGGTTGTATGTACACTTAGGAGTGTTAGAATGCTCATAACCCAACAGTGGTATCAGAGCCTAGGCTTGTTTCCTTGTTATACTTGCAAAAGTAGCTGAAAAATCGAGTTGGATGCATATATTCGATTGTTTTGGCTGGAATTGGACTAGGAACATTACCCTAAGATGTTTTTGGACTTATAAACTTGTTTTTGATGTGGTAATGTTCATGCTAATCCAATTTCTAAGATAATTGTCATAATTTCAAGATTTGTATTAGTTTGTATGTTCATGCTAATTTCTTGAAGATTGATGATTTGAATTATCTTGTTCTTATGAGGTTCTTAGATTAATAGAAAAGTTGTGTGAAATAGTTGTTTTCAATCCATTTTAATCTAAGAGTTGATTTCAAAGTGTGTTTTTGTAACTTGTCCTCAAGTTATATGAAAAGTCACATTTAAGAATCGTAAAACTCATAAAAGTTGGCAAAGGTTACAAAATGAAGAGTCTAGTTCTAATTAAATGGTTTTATGACTCCATAACTTGTCCTCAAGTTATGGAGGTTCAAGAGTCTCTTCATTAAATTTTAAAAAAAAAAGTGTAACCTTAATTAGTTCCATAAGTTACAATAAAAAAAAAGTTATTTTTTTTTATTAATTAGTTTAAAGTCTTCCATAACTTGTCCTCAAGTTATGGAACTTGAAGAGTTTTTTTTAATTAAAACTACTTTAAACTCATAAGTTATGGAATTAATTAGTTTTGAATAGTTTCAAAACTTGCCCTCAAGTTTTGGAATTTGAAAAGTTTTCACTTATGAATACTTTAATTCCAAGTTAGCCCTTAGAATTTTAAAAGTTAAAATTCAACCCTTATACTTTATAATATTACAAGTTAATAATATTTATATATATGTATAAGAGTAAAGTCAGTCTTACCGTTAGTAGGCCTCATTCACGAAGCCGGTCTATAAGGGGGGTATAAGGTTACTGCCTATAAAATGGCAGTTTAATGGGTGTCCACTCTCACCCACCGCTTCCTTGAGTGGTGGAGGGTCGTTAGCCGAACGGGTAGGACAAGGACTATAATTCTCCTTTCATTAAAAGTATTAATGATAAATACTAAGTAACTAAACTCTTATTAATACCCAATCTTAGTTACTTAGGAAAATGTGAATTTGGTGCTAACCCATGAAATTACACTTTGCACTTTGCTTAAGTCGTTAGTGGAGCGTGTGTGGTTAACCGGCACACTAACCTGGACTTAACAAGGTAGGCAAAGGGTAACTTAATATTTATGATAGTATCGGTGGAGCGTGTGTGGTTAACCGACACACTGATTAAGGGGTAAATATTAAGGGTACCAAGTATATTTGCATGGTTATTCACACCTTGTTTTGTGATCCTCGGCATCCCAGTTACAAAACCTGAAGGGCACACTCGAGATTGAAACATGCCTTTGAACAGTTCAATGAATCTCAAAGATCTAGGACTTTCAAATCCAATTAAAACCTAATAAATTATTTCGTTTTTCATGGTGGAATTTGGTGAATCGTCATTCACCTACCTTCAAATATAAAATAGTTTGTTGGGTCCTAGCCTTAATATTTCATATTGGGTGTCATATTAAGGACTTTAAATCAACTATCTTGAATATCTCCCAAAAAGATGTCTGGTCTAGACATTTATGATCTTCCCAAATCTCTTGAAACAAGCTTTCCTAAATGAAGATGATGTCCCATGGATATCATATTTCTTTCACCTCCTCCAATTATTCTCCCTAACCCACAAGTTCCTAAAAAGTTTAAGGTCACTCAAGCCCTATTGGCAAGGCAAGGTCTAGGTGTGATCACATCTTGGAGATGTAGTCACATATTGACAAGCCGGGAGAGTTGGGTGTCAAAGTCTTGAGAAAGTTGGTGGCTCAACTACTTTCTAAGTCACATAGTGAGTTCTTTTGGGAATCCTATGAAACAAACTAAGACAAGACCCTTAATGATCTTATCTATTTGCTAAGATCAACTTCCTAAAACGCTATGGACATTGACAATGATGACATTGGATATCCAGTGAAGCTCTCTCTTCCCAATGGAAAGGGATCGGCCATAGTCAACTCGGTTGACCCAATGGTAAAGAGAGAGGCGAAGTCTGAGATAGTCCCATTATCAAGGGTCCATAGGTAACTATTGCCAAAGGAAGGGGCATTGGTTACGAAGCTGCCAAATTTACCTAAGGATGTTAAAGTCAATAAGTTTGGCTCTACTTCAGGTAAAGTCCATTGTCTAACTCTATTAAGTACATGCTGATTCTGATCGCGAAGATGGATTTCAATCGCATGGTTCGGTGATCAGAATTTTGGGCTATTACTTAAGAGTTATGATATTTATATTGCTTAAGAATAGATAACAACAAGGTTTTCATATGGATTGTAAGGATAAGTTTTTCCGCAAAGTTTTAAAATAAAAGAAAAAGGTTTTGATTTTATTTATTTTAAGTATCCTTACAATGGCATTTGTGAAAAGTTGTTGCTTATAAGATTCCATTGATAGCAATATTGGAAAAATGGATTTGATTCTTTCGGTTGTGGTAGTGTCTAATATTACCAAATAAGGAAAGATTCTCATCACCCAAGGTTCAATTGGACCGAAACTTGGAATCATGCAAGTTGTATAGTATGATGAATGAGAACTTTCAGCTTGGAAAATTAAGACTAATTCCTTATGTGAATAAGGAAAGGACTAAGGGATCGAGTACACATTCTTGTGCACTGGTCAAGTCCACCACAAAAGATCAAGAAGACTATTCGTCATGATTTACTTAAGTTCAGTAAATATGGTTATACTTATAAGTTTAAGTATAAGTCTGTAGCATTGGAGAAGTTTCAATGTGAGACAGAACGAATAAGAAGAATCAAAGAATGACAGAAAGATAAAAGTTTCTCAAATCTGAAAAGATGGGAGAGTACTTTAGTATCATGTTTATGATCATCTTAATGATTAAGATACCATATCACAATTGGTCCTCTAAAGTCATCTTAGTGCATTCTTATGACTAAGAAGAGGAGTCATGAATTGTTGAAATGGTTAAATCAAAAAGATGAGTCATACTTCGTTCCAAAACAATTCTTAGAGTCATACTCCAAGATTGTAACTTGAGTGACATATCTTAAAGAGGGTTTGTTAACACTAGTCAAATGTAAGAGTAAAAGGTTATCTACTCTTGTACATTTGAAATTGGTAAGTTGTGATGTTTTGGATAAAACAGAGACCAACTTAGGCCAATTGTGTAAAGTGTTAGTCTTGATAAAGAATCCGCACTATCTCTTGAATATTTGACAAGGGATTCTTATATGTCAAGAGGACAGTGGGAGTCTTAAAGCTCTTGAAAGTTTCAAGACTTAATCAAGAATAAAACCTAAAGTCATTCACTAGCACACGACTTGAGGTTTATAACCTATCGTATTAAAATTTTTGTGCCTATTCAAGTTGGCTTTGCATAGGAGTTCTGAGAGTTCTCAATTGGTTGCACAACTACTTGGAAGCAATGGCAGGCACTTGAGCTGCCAAATGGCAAGAATTTAAGATTGCACAAGTTTAATCAATATGAGTTTGGATTTGTCACTAACCTTGTCTTGTGATTATGGTTTTGACAAATCCACATGGATAAGAACACATACACTATTAAATCTAAGTGTCATAAGGTTTCTCTCCGATTCATGAAAATGATGGTGAGGAAACACTTTCACTAAGTAGATTTTAGCTAGATAGCAATTGTGATATTTGCATTCTCAAAGTCGTTAGTGGAGCGTGTGTGGTTTACCGGCACACTAACATGGACTTGTGAGAAGTGGCAAAGGTCTAAACAATTGAGACTATGATTACGGCATCCCTTTTCATAGTTCTAAAATTGTTTAGACACACATGTGAGCTATCTAAGAGAGGTGTATGATTTTGATAAAGTTTTATCAAAACAATCTAGTATCAGAAATCTGAACTTTGGTAAGAAAGTCAGCTGATTTCTGAGTACATGTCAAAGCTAGTGGGAGCATAAGTGTTATGCTAATAATCATCATGTTAGTGGGAGCATGATAATTATGACAAAGGTTGCAAGTTAGCAATGTTAATTATAGAAAACAAAAGTTTCAATTCGTGAGGTTGCAGGGGTTGAAAAAGTTGTTTTGCTATAATTAAGGGAGAGGAAATTATACTTCATTTCAATTCTAAAAGATTAGATTGAGATTTTAATCGTATTTAATCAAGGATATATATATGAATTTCATGTTGGAATGGCTCAACATAAGGAAATTCTATATATGGGTCCATTATTTGCGTTCTAAAATTCGATTATGATTACGGCATCCCTTTTCATAATCTGAATTTTGAGAACTTGGCAAATTGAAATGGAAATATTATAGCAAAAGACTGGTTTAGTCTTTATGTGAGACATCATGAATCGTGTCCCATATGCTTCGGATATAGGATCGATTACATGTGCTATATTCATCCTTTCTAAAATTTTCCAAATGCCTGGGGCATTATGAAGGGAAAAGGTCTAGAATTGGATATGACTAAAATGATTAAGCAATTGTCGAGGACAATCTAAGGTTTACCAAAGATTGGTTGCTCAAGGACAGTTGGAAGTATAATGTTAATTCTGGAAGGACCATATTGACATAATCTGTAAGGAGGCAACTCTTGTTCAGAAGTGATAGTCAAAATGGAATATGGAAATGTTTCAAAGTTAGAAATTATTCAATCTGTGTAAGATTAGGAAACTTAATGAAAGAAGGATGTTTCCAAGGAGCTGATCTCCTTTGGAATGCTCTGTAATGATTGTTGTCAAGTCTTTCTGACTTCGTGCATAATCATTAAGAGGATCAATGCATATAAGTTTAGAATCTAACAGATTTCAGTAAATGGCATGAATTTGGAATTCTTGCATTTGCAGTAAGGATTTGGGACTGTGAAAAGAGGATCATTGGAGTGATGTTCAATTGATCTATTTTACAAAGTAAAGATCATAGACAAACATAGTATGCATACTTGGTGTATGGCATGAATAGTGTTTAGAAAACATAGTGTACATGCTTGGAGCATGGGACAACTATTGTTTTAAATTCAAGTATAAAGTTGATAAAACCGAAACAATGAATAATGAGTAATCAGTATGGGATAAATAAAAGTGTTTATTTATATTCATAGGGTTTGATACCATATTTGATTCATTTATTCTTGTGTTTCACTTTGCATGTTTTGACTTCCAGAATAACTAAGTCGCTCTTCCTGAATGATTAAGTTATTCAAACCATCCACAGTCGGTCATATGTTGGAAGTAGATATGAATCAAGACTGTCATGGGTTGGTTTGTAGAGGTCCAAGTTGGTGGACAAAGTGGTGCTACAACACTCATGAGTGCTCATAAGTTCTGTGTATTGGATTCAACCCGCGCTCATTTGAATTACTTCATGGATTTTATCACGAGTGATCATGAGACGATAATATTTTATATTCTTCAAACCTAGAGATATGAGTTGTTACTATGAGTTGGTTATACATTGATTGTACGAAAACACATTGGTAACTCGATATTATAAAACGTGCCTTTGTGTATGATTCAACAAGTAGTAGAACAAGCCATATGAGTCGAAGTTTATCCATTCCTTTTACCTTCGGGATAAAAGCGATATCTGTGGGCCCCTCGATGATTTAAAGATGATACATGTGAGTGCTTGGCCAATCCAGGACTGATTTGATTTGTTCAATCAGTCAGTCATCATGAATTGGAAATCGGGAAACAACAAATGGACAGAGAGAATGATTGATAATCCATGTCTCAGTCCATATGATATCTAGAATGGAGGAATATATGATCCCTTATCTAATGGACAAGTCATTGACAAAGGTCAGAGTTCATCGACAAGGTCAGAGTTCGACAGAAGCTTTTGAGAGCTACGATTGCTGATCGGTTCCTGAAGTCATACGCAATAATAGTTTTACACTTATCCAAGTGGGAGACTGTTGGATTAATGTCTAAGTCCATAACTATAATTGGTAAGACTTGACCCGACCCGACATGGTCCATTTGGGTTGCATGGCATCATGCATTTGGATAGACTATAATGAGAGAAATAACACTTAAGGTTGGTTAATATATTATAAGTTCTAATATATTAATAAGGTTATTTAATTAGTATTGATCAAGAATTAATTTGGAATTAATTAAGTGATCAAAAGGAGACTAATTAAATATATGGGTTGATTGTGTAAATCATTCATTCTTATATATGTGGGCTTGTGATCCAAGATTCCTTATGTTGGACTAAGTCCATGGGGTGACCCATGGATACTCCATGGAGGTTAAAATCCATGGAACATAAGGAATGGGTAAAGTTATGAGTTACATGGTGTAACCCTAATAGCCACCATATAAAAGAATCCCATGGCTCAAGAAATCGTGCACTAATGTGTGAGTGTGAGGGCTAGACGATTTCAAGGAGTGTTCAAGTTTCTCTTAAGTTATTCCAAGTGTATTTGGTGTTCTGTGAACCATTTGAGGTGTCACACTTGGGGCACTAGGCACTCAAGCTTCATGAAGACATTCTACATCAAAGAGGTATGTATTCTATCTTGTTATATTTATTATTTTGTATGCTAGATTAGGATAATACCTTGGATGTTCATAATTGTATGTATAATAGAGAAAACATAGATCCAAGGTATTTAGGGTTGCATGTACACTTAGGAGTGTTAGAATGCTCATAACCCAACAATAAACCTTTCTTAAGACCATGTCACTCAAGTTACAATCTTGGAGTATGACTCGAAGTATGACTCATCTTCTTGACTTAACCATTTCAACAATTCATGATTCCTCTTCTTAGCCATACAAATGCACTAAGATATCCTTAGAGGATCAATTGTGATATGGTTTTCCATAATCATTAAGATGATCATAAAACACGATACCAAAGTACTCTCCTATCTTTTCAGATTTGAGAAACTTTTATCTTTCTGCCTAATTTGATTCTTCTCATTCGTTCCGCCTTACATTGAAACTTTTCCAATGCTTCAGAATTACAATTAAACTTGTAAGCATAACCATATTTACTAAACTTTAGTAAATCATGGCGAATAGTCTTATCGTTCTTTGTGGTGAACCTGACCAACGTACAACCAAGTGTACCCGATCCCCTAGTTCTTCACCTGACTCACATATACATGTGATCAAGGAATTAGTCTTAATTTCCAAAGATGAAGTTCTCATTCATCATGCAATACAAGTTGTATGATTCCAAGTTTCTATCCAACTGAAACTTGGGTGATGAGAATATTTCCTTATTTGGTAAATTTTGGCACGATCATAAACGAAAGAATCAAATCCATATTGCTAACAACAGAAATATCAATTTTCACAAATGCCATTGCAAGGAGATATAAAATAAAATAATAAAAAACAAAATTTTATTTATTTATAAAGTGCGGAAAAACTTTTCCTTACAATGCAATTACAAATGAAAACTATGTTATTACAAATTCCTAAGCAATCTATCATAACTCCTAAGCAGCAGCTCAAGAATCCGATCTTCGAACCATGCGATCGAAATCCATCTCTTTGCGATTAGATTCAGCATGTTCTTACTTTTAAGCTTCCTTCCTTTTGCTTAATCCTACAAAACATCAAAATGCAAACTTGTCACATCATGTACTAGGAATCAACAATTAGGAACTTAATAGAGTTAGATAGTGGACTTAACTAAAGCAGAACCATACAATCTGACTAAAGTTCTCAGGTAGTCAGGGAAGCTTCGCTTCCAATGTCCTTTTCCTTGGCACTAGAAACATACATGCTCATTTGGTATGACACTTGGAACAATCTCAGAACTGGCCTTTCTCTTATGATCAAAACTTTTGACCATGGCCGATTCCTTTCCTTTAGGAGAAGGAATCATTTCTAGTATGTCCATGTCATTGCCCATGTCAGGTTGAGAGGCAGATCTTCCAATCAAATTGATGGGTTTTAGATAAAACAAATAAACTAGAAAAAAAATTCCTAAGTTCACATGCAACCTACTTTGGATCTATGTTTTAACTATTGAACATATAACTTTGAATTGCAATCAAGAACCCTAGAGGAGAGAGGCTAATTTCGAAATTAACAAACTAGGGTTTCAGAATTACATACCTTTCAATTATTATAGCAAACAATTGTTAATCCTCTTGAACTTGATCTTCTTGGAAGCCTAGCACCACAAATGTAATGCCTCTAATGGAATCACACCCAAGAACTAGCAAGAAGGAAACTTGAAGGAGAGAGAGGCTAGGGTATGCAAAATTAGGCCTAGGATTTCTTCCAAGGTAGGAGTGGCCGAATTTAGGAGCTGGGAGGCTCCTTATATAGCTGCGGGATCTAGGGTTTAGGGAAACCCCTAATACTCCTTTGCTTAGGGCCTAAGCTAACCCAAAGGCCTTATCCAAAGCCCCTTGGACGAAATCCTTAGGGTTTCCCCTATAGATTTCGTCCACCTCCTTCCAAGGAGCTTCTGGAGCCTTCCACTCAACTATAGATAATTGCAAACTAGTCCCTGCACTTTATAATTAATACTTTTAACCCCAAAATTAATTCTGATTAATTTCTGGCTAACTATTAATTAAACATAATGATTTCTAATTAATATATTAATATTTTAACATATTAATAAATCATTTATATTAATTTATTAATCTTATAAATTAATATCTCTCCTTTCATAATTTCCTTGTCTAGTTGCTAGGTTTGAGGGCAACCCAAAAGGACTGTGCTGCTATCAATTCAAGTACATACCAATTATAGTTATGGGCTTAGACACCTAATCCAACAGTCTCCCACTTGGATAAGTCTGTAACTATAATTGCTAGTATGCCTTCTAAATTTGACCAGCAAATTGTAGCTTCCAAAAGCTGTTGCTGAACTCTGACCCAGTCAGTTACATGTCCTGAGATAAGTGATCATATAATCCTTCGTTCTGCAAGATATCCCTAGACATAAGACATGGAATGTAATCAATCTCTTTGTCCAGAATCTATGTTTCCCGATTTCTGATTTGTGATGATGTAGGACTTCTAATTGAACACATCAATTTAATCCTGGCTGGGCCCAGCACATAAGTCAACACCAAATCATCGAGGGGCCCATAGATATCGCTTTTCCCGTTAGGGCAAAAGGAACGAATAAACTTTGACTCATATGCTTGTATCTTTTACTTATCAAATTATACATGACAATACGTTTTATAACACCAAGTTACTGATGCGTTTTCGTATCACCAATGCATGACCGACTTGTAAATTACAACTCATATTTCTCCGCTTCAAGATTATAAGATATTATCGTCTCAGTATTACTCGTGATGAATTCCATGAAGTAATACTCTGAGCGAGGGTTTATCCAATACTCAAATCTCTATTTCTAAGTACTCATGAACATTGCAGCAATTCTATTGCTATGTCCAACTCCCTTAGACAATCTGCAATCCAATTCATGACAGTCTTAATTCACTACTTACTTCCAAAAGTACGAGCGACTGTGGAGTTTGAATAACTAAATTATTCGGGAAGTAAAACATGCAAAATATGAAACACAATAATAAACAATTGACAAACGGTAGTAAATAAACTCATAAATAATACTTTATTATTTAATCACCAAAAGTCAACTACATTTACTTTGTTACAAGTTTAAGAATAAAACTAATCTAACTAATATCATCTTTCAGTCCTATGCTCCGAGCATGCTGAATATGGTTAGCCCTACTCAGACCCTTTGTGAGAAGGTCTGTTGGGTTATCTTCAGATGACACCCTCTTTACTACAAGATGGCCTTCTTCTACTCTATGTCTGATAAAATGGTAGTTTCTGTCGATATGTCTGGTTTTACCATGATCTCTCGGTTCCTTTGTTAAGGCAACCGCTCCCTCATTATCGCAGAACAGTTCCATAGGCTCCAGGATGGTTGGAACAACTCCGAGATCTCCGATGAAGTTCCTTAACCAACCTGCTTCTTTCGACGCTTCACTCGCTGCGATGTACTCTGATTCACAAGTAGAATCAGCCACCGTATCTTGCTTGGAACTTTTCCAAGTAACCGCTCCTCCATTCAGTACAAATACCCAGCCAGATTGAGAACGGAAGTTATCTCTATCCGTTTGAAAACTGGCATCACTGTAACCATCTACTCTCAAAGTATCATTGCCACCACGCACAAGGACCCAGTCCTTTGTCCTTCGCAAATACTTGAGTATATTCTTAACTGCTATCCAATGAGCTCTACCCGGGTTTCCCTGATAGCGACTGACCATGCTCAAAGCAAATGCCACATCAGGGCGAGTACATGTCACAGCGTACATGATCGATCCGACAGCGGAAGCATAAGGTACACGACTCATGTCTGCTATTTCCTCATCTGTACTCGGGCATTGAGTCTTACTCAATTTGGTATTGCTCTGGATAGGTAGCTCTCCCTTCTTGGAATTTTCCATACTAAACCTCTTTAGTACCTTATCCAAGTATGTGCTCTGACTAAGTCCAATTAGTCTCTTCTTTCTATCTCTCAATATTCTAATCCCAAGAATATAGTCAGCTTCTCCAAGGTCTTTCATGGCAAAACACTTTCCAAGCCAAGACTTAACATCTTTCAAGGTTGGAACGTCGTTACCAATGAGTAATATGTCATCGACATATAACACCAGAAAAAGTTACTATACTCCCACTAGCCTTGATATACACACAAAACTCATCTTCACTTCTAGAGAAACCAAACTCTTTGACTTTCTCATGGAAGCAAAGATTCCAACTGCGAGATGCTTGTTTCAATCTATAAATGGATTTCTCAAGCTTGCACACTCTATTGGGAAACTTTGCATCAATAAAACCCTCTGGCTTATTCATGTAAACATCCTCAGCCAACTTCCCGTTAAGGAAAGCAGTCTTGACATCCATCTGCCAGATTTCATAGTCATGAAAGGCAGCTATGGCGAGCAATATCCTAATGGATTTAATCTTGGCTACTGGCAAAAAGGTCTCATCATAGTCAACCCCTGGGGTTTGAGTGAAACCTTTTGCAACCAGTCGAGCCTTGAATGGGTGCACATTTCCATCCATGTCTGTCTTCTTCTTGAAGATCCATCTGCACCCAACTGTCTTACGACCTGGTGCACTTTCAACCAAATTCCAAACTTGGTTGTCATACATGGACTTAATCTCGCTTTCCATTGCCTCTTTCCACTTGGAAGCCTCTGGGCCTGCCATTGCTTCCTTATAAGTAACTAGTTCATCTAAATTTACCAGTGTCCTATCACTGATGAATGTGTCACCATCTGAAGTAATATGAAAACCATACAACTCAGGTGGCATACTCACCCTAGTGGATCTTCGAAGAGGTAATGAGTTATCAACTGGTTCAACAGGAACTGTTTCCTCTGGTTGAGTGCTAGTGTCATCTAAGGTTCCTTCATTGGCCAACTCTTGAATTTCTTCAAGGTCTATGGTGCTCCCACTGTCCTCTTTGAATATGAGCTCTCTTTCTAGAAAGACTCCTCTTCATGCTACAAAGACCACGTTTTCACTAGGTCTGTAGAACAAATATCCAAAAGACTGCTTTGGGTAACCAATGAAAACACATTTCTCACTTCTAGCTGCTAGCTTATCGTGAGTCTCCCGTCTTACGAAAGCTTCACAACCCCAGACTTTAATATGTGCTAACGAGGGAACTTTCCCCGTCCATATTTCATGAGGTGTTTTAGCAACCTTCTTTGTAGGGACAAGATTGAGGATGTGGGCGGCTGTCTCTAATGCATACCCCCAGAAGTGAATAGGAAGCGAAGCATGACTCATCATAGAACGAACCATGTCTAACAAGGTTCGATTACGCCTCTCAGCTACACCATTTAACTGTGGTGTCCTATGAGGAGTTAATTGTGAGACTATCCCACATTCTTTCAGATAGTCGTTGAACTCGATACTAAGATACTCCCTGCCTCTATCGGATCTAAGTACCTTTATCTTCCTGCCCAATTAATTTTCGACCTCATGCTTAAACTCTTTGAACTTTTCAAAGGTTTCTGACTTATGTTTGATTAAGTAGATATAGCCATATCTGCTATAATCGTCAGTGAAAGTCACATAGAATCGATTAGCATCCCTTGTAGTTGATCTGAAGGGCCCACACACATCTGTGTGTATGAGATCCAACAGACCTTCACCTCTTTCACAAGACCCTGTGAATGGTGATTTTGCCATCTTTCCCAAAAGACAAGATTCACACATATCATCTGATTTTAGGTCAAATGATTCCAACACTCCATCCTTTTGGAGTTGGGCTATGCGTTTCTTGTTAATGTGTCCAAGACGACAATGCCACAAGCATGCCTTGTCTACACTATTAGACAAGTCAATATTAAATACACTATTTCCTAAGCTATCAACACAAGTCACTGTTTCATACACACCATCACAAGGTAAAGCTTCAAATACAAAAACACCATTCTTATAAACAGAAATTGAACCATTCAAATCATTAAAAGAATATTTAAAACCTTGTCTGAACAATGCATGAAATGAAATAATGTTTCTCATCATCTCAGACGAATAGCAACAATTTAATAAATCTAATCTAACATCATTACTAAGCAAAAGTTGATAAACTCCGATCTTGGTCACTGGTGAAGACTTCTTGTTTCCCATGATCAAGTTTATCCTTCCTCGCTCTATCTCCTCACTTTCTTTTAGCCCCTGTAAATCAGAACAGATGTGAAAACCACATCCTGTATCAAGGACCCATGAACGAGAAGATAATGAGTTATTAGAAGAAATAGTGTAAATACCTGTTGAAGATGGCTTCACTTTGCCATCTTTGATATCCTGCAGATATTTTGGGCAGCTTCTCTTTCAGTGCCCTTTGTCATTGCAATAAAAGCAATCTGCATCTTTTGGATCAGAAACATGGGGAATGGTAGCATTGGGCTTAGCCTTTGGGCCATTACTAGATGACCCAGCTTGAGCCTTGTTCTTCCAGTTTTGCTTAGGAGGACCTTTCCTCTTTTTCCCTTTTCCCTGTCCAATAGCCAAGACAGGGGCACTTGCAGGAGTGGAGGCTATACTTTTACCCTTCATCCCTGCTTCAGCTGTCTGCAACAAGTTGTGCAATTGGGCCAGTGTCTGCTCAGTGTTGTTCAAATGGTAAGTTAGAATAAACTGACCATAACAATCAGGTAATGAGTTCAAGACCATGTCAATGGCCAATTCCTCATCAAAGTGAATGTTGAGCTTGACCAAACGCTCTATGTAGCGTTTCATTCTTTGCACATGAGACACAACCGACTCCCCCTCTTTCATCTTGCAAGCCATGAGTGACTTGACTACTTCAAACTTTTCTTGACGAGCTCGCTTATGGTACTTCTCCATAAGGTCCTTGTTCATCTCAAAGGGCCAGTAGTCCTCATAGTACCTCTGCAGTTCTGGGGACATGGTTGCGACCATGATGCATGCCACTTTGGTAGCATCATCATAATGTTTCTTGTAGGCAGCATATTCTTCAGGAGTAGCTTTAGACTCATCAAGCTCTTTGAGCTCCTTTTCAAGGACATATTCTTTGTCCTCAAATCGAAGCGCCATGTTGATGTTACGCATCCAATCGTTATAGTTAGAGCCATCCATAACGACTTTGGAGCAAATGTTGAGCAAAGAGAAGTTGTGGTTAGAGGATGATGAAGCAGAATTGTTTCCAGGAGTAGACATCTGAAAAGAAAGAAAGTTTTAGTTAGATCTCAAGATACCTCAATATAATAACCCAAAGATATAATATTAAGGTTAGGATCCAACTATGAAGATTCACAACTTAGAAATGGGATGCCGAGATCCAAGTGTAAATTTCATAAAGGTAGGTGAATGACGATTCACCAATTCCACCAATAGACGAAATAAACGAAGTGAAATTCCTAATTCTTTTGAGATACATTGAAACTAATCAATGGCATGTTTTGATCTCAGATTATGCTCTTCTATTTGTGACTGGGATGCCGAGGATCACAAACAAGATGTGAATAACCATGCAAATGTGCTTGGTAACCTCATTGTCTTTATCATTAACTATTGATGTGCTGGTAAACCACACACGCTCCATCAAAATGACAATTATGAGATACCAATTACTACTCTTTATTAGTGCCTTTTAGTGTGCTGGTTAACCACACACGCTCCACTAACGACCAATAAAGCATAATGTGCAATTTCATGGATTAGCATACTTTTCACATTTTTCCTAAAGTAACTAGAGTTGGGATTTTGTAAAATAATGTTCTAGTACTTTCTTTAATAACATTATACTTTTAATGAGATGTAGTTGACCTATCAAACCCGTTCTGCTAACGACCCTCCACTAATCAACGAAGCGGTGGGTGAGAGTGGACACCCATTCAACTACCATTTTATAGGCAGTTTCCTTATACCCCCTTATAGACTAGCTTCGTGAATGAGGCATACTAGCGATTTGACTGACCATATTCTTATACATATATAATATTAAACTTTTAATTATAATACATATATAAGGTGTGTTTTAAACTTTTTAAAACTTTAAGGTTTATATATAAATTTCATAAAATTAAACTATTAATTTAAATTTAAAATAAACCAAATAACTAGATTTAATAATTATCTATTAATTAACTTTTAATTAATCTATTAAATCTTGTAAGGATTATCTAATCAAATTAAACAATTAATTTAATCCTAATCCTTATCCCTCTAGATTTCGAAAATTAGGGTAAAGGATAATTTCCTTATTTTTCTCAATTAACCAATTAGGCAATAATTATCCAAAATAAGATAAAACCCTAAAATAACAAGCAAATTTCGAAATTCAAGGGAGGAGGCTAGGGTTTTCCAAAACCCTAACCCTAATTTCGATTAGGGTTCATGGAGGCTAGGGTTTTTCGAAAAACCCTTTGAACCAAAAACCCTAAAAACGAAAATTTTGGCCTTTAGGGTTTAATGGCTATAAACCCTAATTTGCAATTCAACTATTATAGCAATTCAATTTAAAACAAACAATGGCTCTGATACCACTGATGAGTTTTAGATAAAACAAATAAACTAGAAAAACAATTCCTAAGTTCACATTCAACCTACTTTGGATCTATGTTTTAACTATTGAACATATAACTTTGAATTGCAAACAAGAACCCTAGAGGAGATAGGCTAGTTTCGAAATTAACAAACTAGGGTTTCAGAATTACATACCTTTCAATTGTTATAGCAAACAATTGTTAATCCTCTTGAACTTGATCTTCTTGGAAGCCTAGCACCACAAATGTAATGCCTCTAATGGAATCACACCCAAGAACTAGCAAGAAGGAAACTTGAAGGAGAGAGAGGCTAGGGTATGCAAAATTCGGCCTAGGATTTCTTACAAGGTAGGAGTGGACGAATTTAGGAGCTGGGAGGCTCCTTATATAGTTGAGGGATCTAGGGTTTAGGGAAAACCCTAATACTCCTTTGCTTAGGGCCTAAGCTAACCCAAAGGCCTTATCCAAAGCCCCTTGGACGAAATCCTTAGGGTTTCCCCTATAGATTTCGTCCACCTCCTTCCAAGGAGCTTCTGGAGCCTTCCACTCAACTATTAGATAATTGCAAACTAGTCCCTGCACTTTATAATTAATAATTTTAACCCCAAAATTAATTCTGATTAATTTCTGGCTAACTATTAATTAAACATAATGATTTCTAATTAATATATTAATCTTTTAACATATTAATAAATCATTTAGATTAATTTATTAATCTTATAAATTAATATCTCTCTTTTCATAATTTCCTTGTCTAGTTGCTAGGTTTGAGGGTAACCCAAAAGGACTGTGCTGCTATCAATTCAAGTACATACCAATTATAGTTATGGGCTTAGACACCTAATCCAACACAAATTTGCTTGACCATTGCGCCAAATCATTGATGATTCAGCAGCAATTAGTAAACAGGTTAGATCAATTAGGGTCATGTCGTGATCTGTCACATAGTAGTCTTTAACGAACCCTCTATATGACTCGGGAAGTGACTGAAGAACCCAGTCAACAGCCAACTTCCTTGGGAAAACGACACCCAACATTCTCAGCTTGCCAATGTGTGACTTCATATCCAAGACATGTGCATACACAGACCTTCCATCCTTGTGTTTGCTATCCTATAGGGCTTGATTAACCTTTAACTTTTCAAGTCTTCAAACTTGTGGATCGGGGTGAATAATTGGAGGAGGTGGAGGAAGTGAACCATGATTTTGTGGAATATCATCTTCAAGAAGAAAGCTTTTTCCAAAAGATTTGGGAAGACCATAGTTGTCTGAACTAGACATCTACAAGGGAGAAATTCAAGTTAAGTTGATTAAAGTCCTTAATATAACACCCAAAATGAAATATTAAGGCTAGGACCCAACACAGTATTCTACAATTCAGAAGAGGGATGTCGTAATCCAATTGCAGAATATTTGAAGGTAGGTAAATGACGATTTACCAATTTTCACCATGAAAAAGGAAATTGAACATTAGGTTTTAAATGGATTGAAACTCCTAGATCTTTTGAGATTCATTGAACTTTTCCATGGCATGTTTAAATCTCGATTGTGCCCTTCGGATTTGTGACTGGGATGCCGAGGATCACAAACACGGTGTGAATAACCATGCAAATTAGCTTGGTACACCCAATGTTACAAATCACCTGATCAATGTGCCAGTTAACCACACACGCGCCATTGATCTATGATTAACATCAAGTTACCCTTTTCCACACATTGTCAGTCCCAGATTAGTGTGCCGGTTAACCACACACGCTCCACTAACGACTTAACAAGGTGCAAAGTGCAATTTCATGGAATAGCACCATTTTCACATTTTTCCTAAGTAACTAATATTGGGAATTTATAAGTGTTTAGTTACTTGGTATTTTCATTATACTTTTAATGAGAATTAATGTCCTATCCTACCCGTTCGGCTAACGAACCTCCACCAGTCAATTAAGAGGTGGGTGAGAGTGGACACCCATTAAACTGCCATTTTATAGACAGTGACCTTATACCCCCCTTATAGATCAGCTTCGTGAATGGGGCCTACTAACGGTAAGACTAACTAGTCTTATATATATATATATATATATATATATATATATATATATATATATAATATTAAACCTATAATATTATAATAGTATAAGGGTTGAATTTTAACTTTTAAAACTCTAGGGTTTGGAACTAAAGTATTCAAAAGTGAAACTTTACAAATTCCAAAACTTGAGGGAAAGTTTTGAAACTTGTCAAAACTTTTGGTTTCCATAACTTATGAGTTTAATATGGTTTTTATGAAAAACTTTTCAAGTTCCATAACTTGAGGACAAGTTATGGAAGACTTTAAAACCAATTAAAAACTGACCTTTAAAAAGAGACTCTTGAAATTCCATAACTTGAGGACAAGTTATGGAGTTCATAAAAAAAACATTTATGAAAACCTCTTCATTTTTCCATAACTTGAGGACAAGTTATGGAATTCATAAATGACATTTAGATCAAATATTTCAATTAACACAAATCATCAAATAATTTTTCCATGATCTAGATTAAACTCATAAGTCAAGATAATTCACATCAACTATTTACAAGAAATTAGTCTATCATATAAACTAATACAAATCTTGAAACTATGAGAATTATCTTTTAATTGGACAAGCATGATCATTACCATATGAAAAAACACATTTCATGGTTCAAAAAACAGTTTGGGGTAATGATCCTAATCCAATTTCTGGTCAAAAGTCGAAAATCTGCCCACTGGAGCACCAACTCGGTGAGTACATGATCTGGACTCGTCGAGTTTGCCATTTTATGAGGGGACTCGGTAAGTCACCCAGTGGACTCGGCGAGTTCACTGAGCAGAAGGCAGAAAATTCGATTTTTCACTTTGAAAAACAATAAAACATCAAGTATAATAGAAAACAACCCTTGGCTTTGATACCACTGTTGGGTTTTAGTATACTACAACAGCCTATGGTGCACATACAACCCTAAATGATTTGGATCTATGTTTTCTCTAATTATACATGCAATATTGTTTTCAAAGCATTAAGCCTACAACTAGCATACAAATGACATAAACAACATAAAAGTGAGTTATATAATTACCTCTTTGTTGTAGCTTGTAGTTTTGGACTTTAAGAACTTAGTGCCCCAAGTGTGACACCTCAAATGGTTCACAACACACTTTTGGACAAAGGATGACCTTTGAGAGAATATTCTTACACTCAAAATCGGCTCATGAACTCTTAGAACCTCTAGTGCACGATTTTGGATGTTAATGGCTTCTTATATAGTGTGACAAGATTAGGGTTACATCCATGTAAACCCTAATGCCCATGACCTTTCATATTACTTAGGATGCATGGGTTAAACCTCCATGGACTATCCATGGACTACCATATTGGTTTAGCCCATCCTAAATAACAATTGGACCACACTATAAGAATCATTGATTTACCAAATCAATCCCCATATATTTAATTAGTCTCTTTTGATCACAAAATTAATTCCAAATTAATTCTTAATCAATACTAATTAAATCATATGATTTCATATTGATATATTAGAACTTATAATATATTAACAAATCATAACCTCTTCTCAAAAGTCCATCCTATCAAATTGTCCTGGTGATATGCAACCCAAATGGACCATGCTACTCTCGGGTCAAGTACATACCAATTATAGTTATGGGCTTAGACACCTAATCCAACACCATGGTGACACCTTTAGGAGAACCATATCTCCGACCTATAACTCCAGGTCCGAACGGCGCTTGTCGGCATAACTTTTCTGCCGACTATGAGCAGTATGAAGCCTGCTCTGAACCTGTTGGATCCTCTCCATCGTCTTGAGTACCACTTCAGTACTCCCATGGCCCTCTGAACAACCTCTCTCCAGCATATTGGGGGCCTGCAGATCGTACGAAACTGGTTAACGAAGTATTTTTCAATATTGAACCTGCTTTAGATATTGTGAGACTTGATAAGCATAAGTTATCGTCTATGGCTGAAAAAACACAAGTTTTGTTGAATGATGTAAAGAGTAATTCTTCAAGTGAATAGTCTATTAAAAACTCAGATGTGGTCGAGAAACTCTATGGTTTTACTATTCCAGAAGAAGTTGAGATTCATGTTCCAAATGTTCAACATAATAAAGGATGTGGAAATAAAATACTAGTTATTGAAATGGAAAAATCACTTATGAAATCACAAAAGAAGACTAGAAAATGCTCAACATGTCGTAAAAGAGAACCACACAACAGCCATACATGTCCAAGCAGATTTGTTTATGATAAATGATGTATACACTTTTTATGACATTCATTTGAGATTATTAGGCGTACAATGTTCATAACAGATTGATTTTGTTTCAATTTTTTGTTCCTTAGACAAACTTTTTGCTTTTATTTCAACTATACCATATTTTATATGTCTTGTTTTTATGGTAATCATATGTCAATAATATATAAATTATGTTTATATGTCTAATCACATGTGATTGATTTATAAATCATAAATTGTTCATAACAGATGCAAATCATATGTGATTCAATATGTTTATATATATTATAGATCGTAATCATATGTGATTACACCAGATTATAAATGTCTTGTTTTTATGTGTATAATCTATGTGAATCATATATTACAGATGATAATCATATGTTATTATGCTAGATTATGTATGTCTTGTTTTTATTGGAATCATGTGATTGTATGTGATTATGCCACATTATATATGTCTTTGTTTTTATGGTAATTATGGTAATCATATGTGATTATATGTTATTATACCAGATTATATATGTCTTTTTTGTGTATAATCATATTACAGATGGTAATCATATGGTAATCATATGATTACCATGGTAATCATATGGTAATCAGATGCAAATCGTATGTGCTTGCATATGTTTGTGTATATTACAGATTTTAATCACATATGATTATATATAAAACATGTCTATATGTCTAATCACATGTTATTGATCTATAAATCATACATGTGTTCATAACAGATGCAAATCATACGTGATCGAATATGTTTGTGTATATTACATATAGTAATCACATGTGATATATATATATATATATATATATATATATATATATATATATATATATGACATGTTTACATACCTAATCATATTTGATTGATCTATAAATCATACATGTGTTCATAACAAATGCAAATTGTATGTGATTGCATCTGTTTGTGTATATTATTGATTTTGATCACATATTATTATATATAAAACATGTCTATTTGTCTAATCACATGTGATTGATCTATAATCATACATGTGTTCATAATAAATGCAAATCATATGTGATTGGATGTGATTATATATAAAACATTTTTATATGTTTAATCGCATGTGATTAATCTATAAATCATCCATGTGTTCATAACATATGCAAATCAGATGTTTATATGCATCTATTTGTGTATATTATAGATTTTAATTATATATATATATATATATATATATATATATATATATATATATATATATATATATATATATATATATATAACATGTCTATTTGTCTAATCACATGTGACTGATCTATAAATAATTCATATGTTCACAACAGATGCAAATCGTATGTGATTTAAATTGATATATATATATATATATATATATATATATATATATATATATATATATATATATATATATATATATAACATGTCTATTAGTCTAATCACATGTGACTGATCTATAAATAATTCATATGTTCACAACAGATGCAAATCGTATGTGATTTAAATTGATATATATATACATATATATATATATATATATATATATATATATATATATATATATATATGTTTAATCATATGTGATTGGTCTATAAATCATACATGTGTTCATAACATATGCAAATCATATGTTTATATGCATCCGTTTGTGTATATTGCAGATAGTCATCGCATATGATTGTCAAAATCATATGTGATTACATCCATAATCATATGGCATTGTACATAGAACAAGATATTTTATAAGTGTTATAAAAATCAAAATCATATCTGATTTAAACTGAAACATTGTCTAACAATTACTTAACTGTTAAAAATACAAATTGGACATTGTTTTAGTAAAATGATAAACAAGTTATCCATATTAACATCTACATTTCCATCATGTCATATGTACGTTCAAACATTCATCTTATCAAAAACCAAACTTTGTCTTAATCACATTCACCACTTTATATACAATTCCTTGCATTCATGTATGCACATTAATCATCTCATATCCATCACTTCGTATACACGTTCTCACCTTCAATCATCCACATTCATCATCTCATATTCATACATATCACATGTATCTTCAAGTTAAGGCCTTCAACTTTTGTTGGATTTCACCAGAAGTGTTTTGTGCATCATGTGGTCTTTTATCTTTATGTTCTTTGTTGTATTAATGTACGAGCTCCAAGATATGATCCTTCATGTAATTAATTTTAGAAATGACGATTGTGTAAGCATATCTGCTTCTTACCTAATCCAACATAGCATCCTGAGGACCCTCTTTTGAAAATCCATTTTTGTATGACCCATCTGTTTGCCCCATATATGTTTCCATATATCTCATTACCAAATTCCACATTCTATTTTTCTATTATGTGTTTCGCATGATTGATCCAACAGATTTTGTTTGAGATTTGGGTCTTCCAAGGCATGAGATCTTGGATGCTTGATCTCCTGCAAATATCTTGTTAAGTATTCTTTCTGAAATTTTAAAAAATATATATACAATGTTAATTACATATAATCACAAATAATAACATAGAAAAAATGTTATTAATATTTAAATAATCACCTGTGATTACAAGCATAAAATAATGTTTTAATTCAATTCAAATGTATAATCACATGTGGTTACAAATGTTTATTCATATTTACATAATCACATGTGATTTATCAATGTAGTCACATGTGATTACTAATATTTTATTCAACCATAAAATAATCAACTTTTATATATGTTATCTATATATAATAATCAAATGTTACTTACGAGGTTTTTCAGTGCAAGCATGCACTTGTCTTTCATGGTTGCAACTGATATGTTATTGTCGAGTATCACAATGTTTTCATTTTTAAGATTTAAAACAAATACAAAAATGTGTGTAAACCGGAAAATAGGAAAGAATATATGCATTTAAATATGTATTTTCATATTTAGGAAGGGATATAAACTATAATAAGATTTTAAATAAATTACGAGATCAACATCTTTCAATTTGAATTTTTTCTACATCGCCATTTAACCAATCGACAATGTATTTCTTAAACAGCTTGTATTTATTCTCATCTTTTTGCTTTACTTCAATTTCCATTTTTTCTTTCATCTCTTTGTCTATCTTCTTTTTCTTGTCATCTTTTTTTGGTTTAGGAACTCGCTCATCCCTAATATAGCTCGTTTAAATGATGAATCGTGTGTCATTCAGTATATAATCATATATGAATTTAAACAACTATTATTAATTTAGTGTTAGAATAGCATATGTTTAACTTATAGTGATTTGGACACTGAAGAATACTATGTATGGTGAATTTTTGATATCTCTATCCTTCTCATTCTAGTTAAGCAGTTCAGCTCACGAGTCAATTACGTCAGAAAAGAGATATTCTCATGGATACATGCTCTCAAAGGCATATCGGAAAACAACACTTTTGTTTAGCATTGATAATATGTCATCACTGTAATTATAGAAACCATTTGGTTAGTTAATATTGTTAAATTTATAATTGTAATCACATGTGATTGATGAATGTTTGACAAACATGCTCAACAGAAATGTAATCACATGTGATTATGTTTGTAATCACATGTGATTGATAAATGTTGAACAAGTATGTTAATCTGATTTATATAAGTGTTAATCACATATGAATAACTTACTATTCTAATCCTTGTACGTTTAACAGCCATTCGTTGAACATTTCATCTTTAGATGTTAGTTTTGTCTTCAAGCAAATAGCCCGTTCTTTGTATGGGAACCTCTTTCTTTCTGCAGGCTTTATTTTTTTGGTGAGGTTCTTCTGTTACATTTTGCTTTTCTGAAACTTCAGGAACAACTTCTTTAATATGATGTTTTGAAACAAAAATTTTAAGTCTTTTTGGGTTTTGAGCTGGTAATTCTTCTACTTTTTTCCCTTTTTCTTGTTCAGTAGGATTCTATGATTCGTATGTGATTATAATTGTTAGAAATATTTGAATCATATGTGATTAAATATAAAACATAAAATGAAATGAATTTAAAAAACTCATAATTACTGGTAGTATCATATGTGATACGTTCATAAACATATGACAGTGTACAAAAAAAAAAGAAATATTATCTCTTTTATTTTCTCTTTGTTCTCTATAAGATTTTCTTCTGTTGTATCTGGTGGTGTCAACTGGCTTATCTGGAGATCATAAGATGACATTAAACTCCTCTCTTTTTTTCTTTGTATTCATTCATCGTCTTTTCGTAAGAAGAATTAACGTTATCATCATTTAGGAACTGTAAGTTTGTGATTTATGGTGTATTGCCAAGAATACTTGCCACAACATCTCTATTGTTTTGTCCACGTCTTCTTTATTTATATTTCCTATAAAAATCACACAAATGAAAAAAGTTAGTATTAATCATATGTGTATATAATTGTAATCATATTTGATTTTAAAACCTATATAGTGTCCATATTAGATTTAAATCATATGTGATTGAATATCCTTATGTATGAAAAGATGTAATCACATGTGATTAAACAATACTTTTGGTTGTTTATATGTATAAGTATATGTGATTGATGTATAAAAGTTTTTTTCTATTCACGTACGATTTTGATCATTTATGGCTAAAGCTTTTAATCATATGTGATTGAATCTCCTTTATGTATTTTTAATGATTATAATCATATATGATTAAAACAGAGTATGAGTTGTTTATTTTTATAATTATATTTTATCTTTAATCATATATGACTGAATATTCTTATGTATAAAAAATTTGTAATCACACGTAATTAAACAATACTTTTGGTTGTTTATATGTATAGTTATATGCGATTGATATATAATTTTTTTTATAATCACATACGATTTTGATCATTTGTGGCTAAAGCCTTTAATCATATGTGATTGAATCTCTTTTGTGTATTTTTAAGGATTGTAATCACATAAGATTAAAACAATGTATGATTACAATAATCATATATGATTATTCAAAAACATAGCAATAAAATATTGTAGTTATCATATGATTATAACAATAAGTTAGTATAATCATTAAACATTTATGCTTACAATCATTAAATCACATGTGATTACATATAAATATTGACATGTTTTTTTAATAATCATCTGTGATTATACTACAACATATCAAAATTTATAAACAATATTAAAGGAATAGTTTCATATAAATTAATCATAAATGATTATAATCATTTAATTATTTGTGATTATAATCATTAACTCGTATGTGATTAAATATAAATATTGATATGTTTTTGAATATGTGATTATACAAATACATATCAACATTTATAGACAATACTTAAGGAAGAGGTTCATATATTTTAATCATATTTGATTATTAGTTACATCCAACAGACTTTTAAATTGTACAAATTACATACAACGAAATTTAAAATAATTAATACATAAAAAGTTGTCTTTGAATACAACATTTTTATCAGATAATAATGTTCAATACCTTCTCCTTCAACAACATTTGCCCCTATGAATTATGTATATAAGTAAAAATATGTTAATAGTCATATATGATTGTAAAAATATATTTTTTAATAATCCTATCTAATTTAGAAGTATATACTCATATTTACCTCCTCCTTCAACATTTTGTTTTTGTTCACCAGTTTTTCCTTCTCTTTATCAACATTCTTCCCCTCCACACCTGAGTATAATCTTAAAAAAAATTATTAATCATTTGTAATTTGTACAAAGATATTGATATGGTTTTTTAAAATCATATGTGACTATAATCACATATGATTATAATATATTTAATCATATGTGATTACTGGGTTTTACCTTTTCCTTCAGGATTTTTTTCTTCTTCATCATCACATTTTCCAACATTTATTTTATTACCCTCTAAACCAAAATATAAGTAAAATATGTGGTTAATCACATGTGCATATACAAAGATTTTTTTTTAATATTCATATGTGATTTAGTAATATATACTAGTTTTACCTGTTTCTTCAACATTCTCTTCTCCCTTATCATCAACACTTTTTCCACTATCTCTTTCATCAATATGTTTTTCCATCCAATCCTAAATATAATTAAAATATGTAGTTAACCACATGTGATTGTACAAAGATATTTTAATAATTATATATGATTCATAAATCTATACTATTATTAACCTCCTTCTTCAATATTCTCCCCTCCAACATCCTTCTTTTTTGCCTCATTTTCCTCTCCACCTTTAACATTCTCACTGCCATCAACATTCTCCTCTCCGCCTTCAAAATTGTTACCACCTTCAAAACCATCATTGTATTCATCATCATTTCCATTATCACCTTGAACATGATCACTTCCCTTTTCATCTTCATCATCTTCTGGGAATTTATCAATTCTACTTTCAATCAACTTATGTAACTTCCTATACTTTATCAGAATCATTTATTGATAAGCCTAAATAAAAATAATTTAAAGTTTATATTAACATATATGATTAAAGATTAAGATTATTAAATAATGAGATTTTTTTATATAACTGTTACAATTAAATTTACCTCCACATTCAATTCTTCATATACAAAATCTTTATTCAAGTCTCCTTTTTCAAAATCTCCCAGCTCTTTCTTTTCATAAGTTTCTCTTGGCTTCATCTTATCTGAATTCTAGTGGCAGATAACTGGACGTGTTCTTTCAACATTTGGTATCTCAGAATGGACATTGTCTACATAAAGCAACTATAAAATAAGAAATAATTCTCAATACAATAATATGTGATTAAATAAAATTTATTTGAAATCACATCTGATTATATCAATTCAACTTTAATATAACTTTAACTTTTTTAAATCACATGTGATTTAAAAAGTAAACATATTCAAATGTTGCTAATGTATTTGTCATTAAAAATTATATATGATTTAACAAATTTTATTTTTAAATAACATGTGATTATAGATATTCAGATTTTAACATCTATAATAAACATTTAAAATCACATGTGATTATAGCTATTTAGATTTTAACATATGTTACAAACAGTGAAAACCATATTGAATTAAAGAAATTTACTTTTTCAATCACATGTAATTATAGCTATTCATATTTTAATCTATACAAATCCTTGAAAATCACATGTGATTAAACAAATTTACCTTTTTAATTCAACAAGCAATTTTGTTGAACGTACCACTAAGTATGCACATGGTCCAACAAAATTGCTTGTTGAACTAGATGGATCAAAAGATTGTTTGGTTTTAACCAAACAGCCTATTAAATAGGTTGCTTACTGTAACATACTACTTTTTACCACAAAAATTTTCATTTTTGTTATAGGAAAAACCATATGTGTCATAAAAACCAAGTTATGAAAAATCCTAAGTACACCAATACAGTCATCCAAATCAGACTACCAAAACGTGAAAATTATAAAATCTACGAGCTGGAGTGTATAGTCAAGCCTTCGACTTCCCGCGATCATCTGAAGTACCTGAAACATATTTAATTCACAAATACAAGCTTAAAGATTAGTGAGTCCTTCCCAAAATATCCATAAAGCATAGCATAATAAACAACTATGGGTTATCAGCAACCCTGGGGATTATTAGCAGTCCCAGTGGGCTAACTGTACACCCTGTGGATTAACAACATGTTCCAGGGGTTATCAGCAACCTTGGGGATTCTCAGCAATCCCAAAGTTATCAACAATACAATTCACTTCATACATAACAATAATAAGCAATTAAGACCCAGCTGGTCATAGACATAATTACCACATATGTAAATGTAGTGAGAAGACTCACCTCACAAGTAGCAGCTAAATACAACAGCTCACGTAGGGTAGACAAGTACAAATAAGCACCTAAATCAACAATAAAGAAAGTACCATTTTCAAACTATGCTCAAAACCTAATTTTGACCAAAAGCCAACAAGGATCAAAGTCAACGGTCTACGCCCTGCGTACAAGCTGCTCTGCGCATGGCGTACAGCTTGGGTGATTATGGGCGGTAACCATGCTACGCTCAGCGTAGCATAAGTTACGCCCCGTATAGCAAGTCTGAAAGTCAAAAGTTCCATTAAGCTCTTTATTCAGAAAGTTAGCTCCTCAAACTTCCAAATATGAACTAAAGGGACGACTTAATGGATAAAGTCTCTTAGTTTATCCATTTGCATGCCATAAATGAGCAAGAAACTAATCATTAAGTCCATGAAATGCACTAATGCTCAAGATCTCATGCATAGTGTGAAAGGGGTGATCAATCTCTCAACTTTATGATCAGAAACCCCAAATCAACAAGAAATGATCATTAAGAGGTCTGGAGTAGATCATAATAACAAGATCCAAGGTTATGGGACATAAACATACAAAAAGCATAACTAACTAGATCTATCATGAAAGATTGCCAAGATGGAAACTTTATACCTTCAGTAGGTGGAAAACAAGGTGAATGATCTGGATCTACAAGGCCTAGAACTCTTATATGCTTCTCCACGGGTCTTCTTCTTCAAAGAGTACACTCACAAACACTTTAAAACCTTAAAGATTTCTAAAAAATGATTAGGATTTCGTAGGGAAAGGGTGGGAGGATGGAGGTTGGGTATGAAGAGGCCCTCAAGATGTTTAGATCCATTAAATAGGCTCACAACCCCAGAATTATGGTTTAAGATTTTGTACATTACGCGCTATGTAGCTAGGCTTACACCCAACGTAATTAAGTCATTAATTGCTCATAAGGCATCTTTCTCCTACGTTGAGAATAGGAGGCCATCTTATACCCCACGTAGGACTCAAAATATTAATAAATGCTTAAATAATTCAAGGAAAAATCATACCTGGAAGATCGGGTGTTACACTTATTTTTGTCTTCTTCGTTATGTAGTTCAAGGGGTAGGTGTTTGCTTTTCCTGAAGAGCTTGATTCTACCAAAGAGTTGATGAACAATGCTAAAAAAATCATTTTGAATTTCATATCAGATCTGTTGGTGGAAACAATCTTCATCTTTATTTCCTGAAGGCGAATCATGGTCTTGTTTTCAAACTGTTGTGTCGATTCCTCATAAATGTTATAGTTTTTTGTTCTAAATAGAAGTTTTCAAAACTTTGTCCTTCCCAACGAAAATCCAAGGATTTGATGGACTGATTCTCTAGTCACATCAATCTATCCTTTTCGAAAAACAATTTTCTTTGTTGTGGGATTAAACTTCTCAAGAACAAAACAACTTAATGCCCCTGGTACATCTATCATCTCCATCTTTAAAAGGGGACCGAAACCCATCTGTCTTACACAATCTTTTTGAATGACATTGAAACCTTAGATTATTGATAGCAAGCCTCCAGGGGAGCACCTAGCATAATATACAACAAGTAATGAACTAAATTAGTATGTGATTATAAGAATTAGTGTTATTAGTATAGATATTTTATATTTAAATCACATGTGATTTAACTGAAAAACATAGGAAATATAATCATATGTGATTAGTGGAAAAAATCAGCCTAGGAGAACGCCTTGACGGTGGCTAGGCGTTAGACGGACTCTTACTATCTATGATTAATGCTAGTCGGTCTAGATAGGCGGATTCAGTCTTGGGCGGTTGTAAATGGTCCTAGGCGGTCTAGACGGTCTAAGCCGGTAAAAAAGTTAGAAAATCAAAATTTTCAAAAAAAAAAAAAAAAACTCCCAATTAGTCAAATTTATGATATTGGGTGACTAAATTATGATGATTGATGACTAAAACCAGGGCCGGCCCAACTACATGGGCAAGTTGGGCTTAGGCCCAGGGCATCAAAAAAATGGAGGCATATTTTTTATGCAGCAAGTAATAATATATATATATATATATATATATATATATATATATATATATATATATATGTAATTTTGGCCCAAAAATTAAGCTCAATTACTCCAATCCAATAATAAACAGCGATCGACAACATTAGGCATCACCGATTCTTGACTCTTGAGCGCCAAGTTGAGAACGCAATCGTCAAATGAACGCAATCCGACAGTGGGGAGATCGAGGAGTCGACCAACGTTCAAATCGACTGAAGTATTTGTTGTGTGGTTTGATTTGCCGATTCTCATTCCTTCCTCTCAATTTCTTATTCAATCTTCTCTAAAACTGATAGTCTATACATTCAATTGATCTTTCAACATCTGATTTTTGATTTCTAATTACTGAGTTCGAAGACAAAGATCGATTTCCTTTTCAACGACAACAAACGAAGGGACCCAAGAAATCAAACACAACCCGGTGATTGGAGACACAACCCGATTGCCGATTTCTATTCTTCGTTCTCATCCACTAGATTTTTGGGTGAGTTTTCTTCAATTGATTGTGATTTTGCTAAACTAGTAAACTTTTAGCCATCAATCATCATTTCTTTGTTCTTAATATGATTAATTGATTATTGTGATTTGTTGTTTGAGTTGCAGACTTGGAATTTTCTATTGTTTTCAAATGGACAACGAAGTGAATGGATTCTATCAGTTTCTGAATTCTTTTCTCATCTTCTGTTCTTCAACTGATTAGGGTAAGTTCTCTAATTTTCTTCAAATGATTCTGTTTGAACACCAAACGTCCAAACCTGTTGGCTGCTGCATCAATCTATCACCTCTAAATATGGTTTTTACGGTTTGTTTTAGGAGTCAAGATTTTTTTTTCTTACCTGTTGGATTACAATAAAAAAAGTAATCTTTTGTTTCTGATACAAATTTGAGCATCAAATTCTGCTGTTGGTATATGAGATTTATGGTTTACTTCAGGTATAGTTTCTGATTACTATGGTTTGTTTATGATACAAATTTCTGAATTACTTTTCTAAAGTTTTGTTCATGTTTCTGTGATGTGAATCAGGACTTGGGACTTGGGAGGCTAATTTTTGTTTATTTTGAAATCTTGAAATCTACTACTTTGTATTTTAGTCTCTTGACATGTATATATTTATTTCATTGTAGTGTTATTAGTCAGTGGTTGTTGAAAATGGATTTGTATTTCTGATTTTATGTTTTATTTTTCATATTATTGACATCTTCAAAGTGGGAAATAAAAACGAAAACTTTGGTCAGGTTGTATCTTTTTTTGCTTAGCTTTTATAACTAGATTTATTGATTTTTTTCTTTGCTTAGCTTTTGTATATTTTGTTTGTATTATTTGTTTGATTATATTAATACTGCATTTTTTATATTAGAAATTACTGTATTTGTTTGATTATATGTTTTTGTTATTGTACGGTACACATATAAGGGCATAATTTTTTTATCTCGCCCCGGGTAGTAAAAAACAATGGACCGGCCCTGACTAAAACTGTTAAAAAGATCCCTAAATAATCTAAAAATTGTTATATACAATGACTTAAATATTTAGACGACTGAATATGCCAAAGTTTTATGGTTATTTACTTATTTTGTTAGGATATATGTAATATTTAATTTTTAAAAACTAAATTTTTACAATTAAGGGTTTCCGCCGAGGCGCCGATTAATCCCCGCCTAGACCAATTACTCCCTTAACCCCAGTCGACCGCCCAACCACCGGCTAGTGAATTTTACAACCTTATATGTGATTTATGTCTTTTATTTATATAAAATATTGTAATCACATGTGATTATACTAGACTGTGTGTTGTTTATGTGTATAATCATATGTGATTGATTTCAAAAAGTTATTTTTCAAACCATATATAATATTATTCATATATTAGTAAAACATTTTTTATGATAACAGATGTTAATCATATGTGATTTAATGCGAAAATTAAAAAAGTTGTTAATCACAAGTTATATTTGTTTTTGATGGTATCAAAATACTTCTTTACCATCTTCTTCTTTCTTCTCTTTATCTCCTTGTTTCACAATCAGAATCTTCATTTTCATAAACAAGTTGTTTTTCTTCTTTTAAAGCCAGAGCTTTTCTCTTCATTGACTTGAGTTTTTTTTTGTTTCTAGTACGATAGTTGTTTATGAAAATCATTTGTTAATCATATTGTAACGACCCAAAAATCAGGGGTAAAATTTTCATTTTTCATTATAGTCAAACACAAATGCTACTTCATCCCATCATCCAAAAACATTGCTTAATTAAAACATTTATCAGAGTTAAGTCCTAAAATCACATGATGTGGAAAAACATGGGTGTGTGCGCTGCGGTCAAGTCGGGCCCTTCCTTTACTAACCAATGATACCTGAAACCATAAACAAAACTGTAAGCACGAAGCTTAGTGAGTTCCCCAGAGCATACCCCACACAATCCGCATAATCATATAAATCATATAAGTTATATCAGCTACATAAACCATATTAGCTATATCACCTACATAAACCACATTAGCTATATCAGCTACATAAACCATATTAGCTATATCAGCTATATAAACCACATAAGCCATATCAATCACATAAGCCATGCATATAAGCATATAGGGATGTCGTGGACTCCCTCAAGGGTCTTACTCCAGGATGTCGTGGGCTCCCCCCCAGGGTCCTATACCTATGTGTCATGGGCTCCCCCATGGTCTTTACCTGGAATGTCATGGGCTCCCCCCATGGTCTAATATCCAACTGCCACGGGCTCCCCCGGGGTCTTGTAACATCCCAAAAATCGAGACCAAAAATTTTGTTTTAATTATATTGCTTATAAAATTTGTTTGAGGAAAACATTACTGATATCATATTAATTCATAAACCATAGTTACATGTCTCAAAAACCATATCGTCAAATAGTAATAATGTCATAGTACAATCCCAAAAATCTCAAATGCGGAATCATGTGTGTACGATGCGCTGCTACCCTGCCGGCTCCTTCCCCTTAGAGGAAGAGGTACCTGAAACCAAAACTGAAAACTGTAAGCACAAAGCTTAGTGAGTTCCCCCATCATACCACATACCATACAATCATACATACTATCGGGCAATTCTGGGGTGCCCGACCTACCCATGTCAAGCCATTATGGGGTGCTGACCTACCCATGTCATGCCATTCTAGGGTGCTGACCTACCCATGTCAGGCCATTCTAGGGTGCCTGCCTACCCTCCGGTCTATCTCAACCGGCCACGGGGACTGTTTCACCCCTACCACTATCACATAAAAACATATCATAATCATGCTGTCAGACATATCTGGGGTGTCCTACCTACCCTTCGGTCCTAACGACCGAATCGGGGGACTATTCCCCTCCTACTACCACTATCGCATATAACATATCATACTGGCACATAGAACACATCAGGTAGTAGCAAACCTAGACAATTATCACAAAGACAATCATCTAAAGACATTCCCTGCTGGTGGGCCGGCATTGTGGTCGTAGACCCACCTCTACTGGAAGGTAACTCACCTCAATATCGTGTAGTGTCTGCACTGTCCTTGGTATGGAAATCAACTCTTCTCGACTCCTCAATCCCTACACAACATCCTTTCTACATTACCATTTCATACTTATAACCCCTACAAGGTTCAACTCATGTCCAAGTCAAAGTTAAGGTCAAAACCTTGGTCAAAGTCAACTTTGGTCAAATTCAACATCTGGTTGACAAGACTTGCCGAGTTGGTCCACCAACTCGTCGAGTCCCCACGTCCACAAAATGCTACAACCTCGTCCCTACTCGTCGAGTCAAGCAAGAGCTCGACGAGTTCTCCTTCAACAAAACATCGAGACCTTCTTCAACTGACTCGCCAAGTTCATCCTTGAACTTGTCGAGTTCATCTTCATCCGTAAGAAGGTGTTCAGTCTATGACTCGCCGAGTTCTCCTTGAACTCGTCGAGCCCGTCTTCATGTGGTTGCGACATTTCCTTGAACTCGTTGAGTCTTTCGATCTTCAAGTCCATAACAAACCCCAACAGGCTGAGTTTTCCTTCAACTCAACCAAAGACCATTTCCAGAAGATGTTTGGGGGAAACTGCGACCCGACTCGCCGAGTCACCTAAGCGACTCGCCGAGTCCCACTTTGTCCAAAAATATACAGTCAATTTTAATCGGTCTTAATGCATTCAAACCATAGATCTAACCTCCTAGGGTCCATATTATACGTAAAGTTCCAATCTTGACGTCCATGCATGAGGTATTTGGCCCAAATGGATCTAGAATGAAGTCTACAAGATGCATGGGGTGCTTATGGCAATAAAGTTGGCACCTTTGTGACATAAGAACCCCCAATGGTTCCAGATCTGAACTATACCCTCAATGAACCACAAAATTCCGAGTATGGCACCTCTAAGTCTTAGAAAAGGTAGAAATGAACCCTAACTAGATATTTAAGAGATAGATGATGAAGGTTTTAGCTTTATACCTCAAGTGAGCTGGAAATGAGGCACAACCTCTGGATCTACTAGCTTGCACTCGAACTTCCAAGCTCCTTCTTCCTTCTTAAGCTTCACAATCACCACAAGCACACAAAAATGGCTCAAGAACACTCAAACAAGGTTAGGGTTTCGATTTAGGGTTTCTCTGAGTTGGGAGGGACGATGGAAGCTGGGCTGAGACAAGATAAGTTGTTTAAATAGGGTGCAAACCCTAAATATTAGGGTTTTGTCCATACAACCCTACTCGTCGAGTCGGTCTCCCGACTCGTCGAGTAGGTCACTTATCCTCCCGATCAAAAGTCGAGTCTACTCGACGAGTTGGGCCTCCAACTCGCCAAGTCCCAGTGTAAAACATGAAATTACTTGAATTTAAATACGTACTAGGAACCAGGTGTTACAAATCTCCCCCACTTATTTTAGACTTCGTCCTCGAAGTCTGCTGCTGAATCCGGAAAAAGCTCAGGGTAGTGCTCCCTCATCTCGTCCTCCGGCTCCCAAGTCCATTCTGAGCCCTTGCGGTGCTGCCATTGCACCTTCACCAGCTCCACCCTCTTGTTCCTCAGATCCCTCGACTTCCTGTCGAGGATAGCTATTGGCCGCTCGATGTAGTTCAGGCTGTCATCCACCTGAATATCCTCTAAAGGCACCACTGCTGAATCGTCTACCAGAAACTTTCGCAGCTGGGAGACGTGAAAAGTACTATGAATCTGACTGATTTCGGCTGGCAGGTCCAACCTATATGCCACCTTGCCCACCCGGGCTACAACCCTGAAAGGTCCAATGTACCTGGGGCCCAACTTGCCCCGCTTCCTGAACCGAATGACACCTTTCCAAGGCGACACCTTCAAGAGCACCATATCCCCGACCTGGAACTCCAGGTCCGAACGACGCTTGTAGGCATAACTCTTCTGCCAACTCTGAGCAGTCTGAAGCCTGCTCCGAACCTGCTGGATCCCCTCTGTAGTCTTGAGTACCACTTCGGTACTCCCCATGACCCTCTGTCCAACCTCAACCCAGCAGATCGGGGTCTTGCACTTCCTCCCGTACAACATCTCGAAGGGAGGACGGTCGATACTCGCGTGATAGCTATTATTGTAGGAAAACTCTGCCAAAGGAAGGTAAGTATCCCAACTACCTCTAAAGTCTAAAACGCATGCACGCAGCATATCTTCCAAAGTCCGGATGGTCCACTCGCTCTGACCATCCGTCTGCGGGTGAAAAGCGGTGCTAAAGTGCAGACGAGTACCCAACTCGTCGTGAAACTTCTTCCAGAATCTGGAAGTGAACCGCACATCTATCAGAAACCACCGAGACTGGCACCCCGTGCCGAGCCACTACCTCTCTGATGTAGATGTCGGCCAACTTTTCGGCCGAAATGCTCTCCTGAATCGGAATGAAATGGGTGCTCTTGGTCAACCGATCCACGATGACCCAAATCGAATCCACTCCCCGCGCGGTCCTGGGAAGCTTCGTGATGACGTCCATACTGGTATCTTCCCATTTCCACATCGGGATATCCAACGGCTGGGTCTTGCCGTGGGGCCTCTGATGCTCGGCCTTGACCTTCATGCAGGTCAGGCATATCTCAACATACCAAGCTACATCCCGCTTCATGCAGGGCCACCAATAATCAAGACGAAGATCCCTGTATATCTTCTTCGCCCCAGGATGGATGGAAAACCTGGATTTGTGCGCCTCATCCATCAATACCTGGCGCACACCTCCATGATATGGGACCCACACCCTACGATGTAGTGTCAACAATACGCGACTGTCATAATCGAAGGAGGAAACCTGACCCACAATACACTCACTCTTACGATGTTCCTCCTTCATAGCCTCCTGCCGGGCCTCTCAAATCCACTCCAACAGTAGAGTCACCACGGTTATCCTCAAGCAAATATCTCTGATCGGCACTGCCTTGCGGCTAAGCGCATCGGCCACTAAATTGGCCTTCCTCGGGTGGTAGAAGATCTCACAATCGTAATCCTTCACCACATCTACCCATCGACTTTGTCTCATATTCAGAGTTGGCTGATCCATGAGGTACCTCAAACTCTTATGGTCCGTGTAAATGGTACAACGGACCCCATAGAGGTAATGACGCCAAATCTTGAGGGCGAAAACAACTGCCCCCAACTCCAAATCATGCGTCGGATAGTTCGCCTCATGAGGCTTCAGCTGCCTCAAAGCGTAGGCGATAACATGCCCCCTTTGCATCAATACCGCGCCCAAACCCAAGATGAACGCATCTCAATACACTAAAAAATCCTCCACGTCCTCTGGCAGGGCTAATATTGGCGCCTCGCACAATATTTGTCTCAGTGTCTCAAATGCGGCCTGTTGCTCAGGCCCCCAGCTAAAGACCACGACTTTCCTTGTCAACCGGGTCAAGGGCACGACTATCTTGGAGAAGTCCTGAATGAATCTCCGATAATAACCTGCCAGTCCCAGGAAGCTCCGAATCTCATATGGAGACCTCGGAACCTCCCACCTCATCACGGCCTCCACTTTGGCCGGGTCGATCGAAATCCCGTTCTGGTTGACAAGGTGCCCAAGAATTTGCACCTTATGCAACCAGAACTCACACTTGGAGAACTTGGCATACAAGCTCTCCCTCCTCAGAGTATCCAACACCTCTTGCAAGTGCTCCTCATGCTACTCCTGCGTCTTGAAATAAACCAAGATGTCATCAATGAAAACTATCACAGACCGATCCAAAATCGGTTTGCACATGCGATTCATGAGATCCATGAACGCGGCAGGAGCATTGGTGAGCCCGAAAGGCATCACCACGAACTCATAGTGACCATATCGTGTCCGAAAAGCAGTCTTCTGCACATACTCCTCTCTGACCCTCATCTGATGATAACCTGAACGCAGATCAATCTTGGAGAACCAAGATGCTCCCTGAAGTTGGTCAAAGAGATCATCAATCCTCGGGAGTGGGTAACGGTTCTTCACCGTTACCTTATTCAGCTCTCGGTAATCTATACACATCCGATGCGACCCGTCCTTCTTCTTCACAAATAGGATCGGGGCTCCCTAGGGTGAACTGCTTGGTCTGATGAATCCCTTGTCTAACAGCTCCTGTAGCTGTGTAGACAACTCATGCATCTCAGGAGGAGCCAACCGATACGGTGCCTTGGCTATCAGAGCCGCACTAGGGACTAGGTCGATCCTGAACTCTACCTGCCTCTTCGGAGGTATCCCAGGCAGCTCCTCTGGGAATACATCTGCGTACTCTCGTACCACCGGTACGTCACTCACCGTCGCCTTACCCGCCTCACGGGTATCCAAGACATAGGTGACATACCCTGCGCACCCATGCTGGAGATAGCGCCTAGCTCTCTCTGCTGAACATAAAGCTGGTACACGCTGTGGCCTCTCGCCCTGAATCACCAGCTCTCCCTCACTTGGGGTTCTGACCCGGACAAACTGCTGCGCGCAGTCAATCACTGCCCTAGTGGGGCTCAACCAATCCATGCCTATAATAACTTTGTTCCCCCGCAATGGTATGGGAACCAAGTCTACCAAGTAGCGCTCCTCGAACAACCTCAAAACACAATCTCTGAAAATATCTGATGCTCGCACTGATCGGTCGTCCGTAATCTCGACCTCTAGAGAGCAATCCAACATGCCTGAAGACACAGGGAACCTCTTGCTAAGCGCAAGAAAGACAAATGATCGGGTAGCACCCGAATCAAACAACACCAGAACTGGGATATCGTTCACATGGAAAGATCCTAAACAAAACATATAACATGGCACATCAATATCACAAGCGACATATAATAAAAGTTAGAGAGAAGAAATCATACCCGTCACCACATCGGGTGCGGCGCATGCCTCCTCAGTTGTCAACTGGAAAGCTCAACTCCTCACCACTGGAGCCTCTGACTTGACCTTCCGGCCATCCGTAACCCGATTAGTCGTTGGAGTTTGCTCCACCACTGGCGTTGCTGCTGCTGCTATCAACCTAGGGCAGTTGGCCTTTTTATGGCCCCTCTGGTTGCAATGAAAGCAAATCAGGTCTGATGTCTGAACAGTGGGGGCAGGGGCAGTACAATCCCTGCCAAAGTGCCCCGTCTTGTTGCACTTGTAGCAACCCGATGATCCCGCTCTACAAGCTCCCTCATGCGGCCTGCCGCATTTCCTGCAGTAGCTCTGGCCCGGCTGTCCCTTCGACCTAGTGTCGGATCCCTTGGGTTTCTTCCCCGAAACCCCAGTAACCTGCTCCGTCTCTGCCTTCCTCTTCCTGAGGTGCTCTAAATCAATCTCCCTCTCCCTCGCCCTGACAATCATGGAATCCAGGGTCAGGCAGGCTGAGTAGTTGACATGCTCACGAATATCAGTCCTCAACATATCATGATAGCGGGTCTTCCACATCTCCTCATCCCCTGCATACTGAGGTACCAACAAGGCCCTCTCTCGGAACTTGGCGGTGATCTCCGCCACTGACTCAGTAGTCTGTTTCATGTCAAGAAACTCACTGGCCAGCTGCTGAAGCTCCACAGCTGGCGCAAACTCAGCCCTAAACCTAGTCACAAAGTCCGACAAAGTCATAGCCTCGATGGTTGGGGCTCCCAGTGAGTCACCAACCGAGTCCCACCAATCCCTAGCTCTGTCTCTCAAACAACCCGCAGCAAAGCAAACCTTCGACCCCTCCGGGAAGAAGCTCGAAAACTGCGCAGACTCGATGTTTGCGATCCATCTCCTGGAAGCAATGGGGTCCTTCGCCCCGTGAAAGTCTGGCGCACCACTCCCCCTGAAGTCCTTGAAGGACAGTGTGCGCGTCCCTGACTGGCTAGATGCCAAGTCACTCTTGAATGTCCGGAGGCGATCCTCCATCATCTCAATAATCCTGTGACAACCGTAAATTTTTGGTCAAGTCAAAGTCAACCAAAGTCAACAAGTCAAACCGGTCAACTCATCTAACCCTCGTATATTAGGGTTTCCATTATGTTTCTTATTGTACAACTCGCAATCTTAATACAAAGTATCACTTAGAGTTTTCACGTGTTCTGAAAATCTAAACCCTAATCAGGGCAAGTGATGAAACTACTCGATAAAACATTATTCCATACCCCTCGAGGGCGTATAACATTCATAACGAGACTTAACGGGATTTACGAACCTTACGTTACGAAGCCAAACACTCAAAAAGGTTGCAAACAAAATCTCTCTCAACCTCTTTCACTCTATCTCTCTCTATGTGAAATCTCTCCCAAATCTCTCTAAGTATGAGAAATCTCTCCAAGAATGTGAAATCTCTCCCAAATCTCTCTCAAAATCTCTTTCAACTTTTTATAATCATTTGGGGCATCCCGACACTTAACTTGGTGAAAAACGGCGCAAAACGGGGAGTTTATGCGAAAATCAGCCTTATAGGACCGAACCTTCTTAGGGCCGAAACCCTAAGAAGTGAAACCCATAAGAACCGAACCTTCCCTTAAGGAGCGAAGCCTCTCGGACCGAAGCTGCTGAGCCGAACCCGAAGCTGCTAAAACCGAACCCGAACCTTGGAGGACCGAAACCCTTCGCCTTCGCTCCCTCCCTGCTTTACCTTCGGTCCTTGATGCTGGGGGACCGAACTTCGGCCCCAACCCGAGGAGCTTCGTAGGAAGCCTTTTTCCACCCGGTTTTCGACCACGACTTCGTTTTAAGCCCGTTTTCGATGATTTTCGCACGGTATTTTCGTATAAATCCATATTTTAATATTTCTAAACTTCCAAGATCATAAATTAAGCACATTTTTAGGGAAATCTTTATTTAAGAATAAAAATCTAGTGGGTGAGATATTTAGGTGGAGTGTTGACTTATCCTTTGGGCAAGGACACAAGTTACCTCTCATACCCACTCCATGACCATCCCTAGTCACTATTCACCCATACCTAGTCAATAATTGTCCTTTTCCCAATCTTTTTCAGCCATAATCTTGAACAAAAGCTGGAGAAATCCTTATCTCTCCTCCCATTTCACTCACTTTTCACCAAGTAGCAAAACACATTCTCTCTCACTTCCTCTCACCAACAATTCGAGATTCAAGGCTGATTCTTGAGTTCTTCCTTCACCTTGGTAAGTAAATCTCTTCCCAAACTTGATTACCTTACACTTATTTACTCAAATCACGGTTTCCTTACACAAATATCGTCATATTTGTTGTTAGATCTTCGAATCATCAAACATCTTCTAAGTGTTCTTGAGTTGAACACTCCTTTTCTTCATCATCCATCTACTGAAATCACTCAAGGTGAGTTCATACCCCTACATTTTCATGTTTTCTTCAAGTTTTAGGGGGGTAATACAAGTTAAAATACCAAAAACTTAACTAAACTCAAACAACAGCTTTCATCAGAAAAGTTGAGTCTTGTTCACGGACTGTTTTGACTATCTTAAACTTAATATCTTTCAAAACTGTTTAATATGCAAATAGTTCAGGTTCATACCTTTAAAATGACTACTTGCACATCTCCATATGATTTTTCTACTATTTATGGTGATTTTTACAAAACTGCCTATCATTTCAGAAACGAATTCGGACCAGTCTGTGAATATGAACATTTTAACACAAGTTAAAGACTTCTAAAAATCATAAGAAAAATTATGAATAAACTAGACACACTTTTTGAACTCTCAGAGTTTACGGATTTAGTTTTCGACTTCGTATGATTTTTCTATGAATTTTCTAAAACAGTGTGGAAAGGTCAAAAACTAGTTCACAGCTTACAACTTTCATAACACTTTGTAGTATGTTGAGCAAAGTGCATGACAATGAGTTCTAAATATTGAATGTCTTTTCTTGTTAGTGTATCATCGTAAACTGAAATTTAGTCATTCATGATAAGGTTTCTTCATTCATTTCGAACACATATAATAAACTACAATAAGCATAGTTTATGGATTTTTACTACGTGAAAAAGGTTTTACTCTCAAAACAAATGGGTTTTTCATATACTACATGATAAACTATAATAGTAATAGTTTAAGGATTTCATATCACTAATTTATTCATCAAATGTGATTTTACTTCCTCCACGGAAGAGGTTTTATAATCAAACTATGTGTAAACTAGTTAACTTAAGTTGTGAGACAATTCTCTCCCCGTACGTTCGAGTACGGGATTCCAATTCCTGTAAGTTATAACCAGAGTCTCTTGTAGGGAGAGCGTGATAATTGTGTATAGATCTATATTGGGATTGACTCCCCACACCTCGCTGCTAGCTACAGTCGGACCGGCAGGTCTGCGGGTGACAAGAGTCATAGGATCTTAACGTCTGAAAAACATTGTTGCAGGTTATTTCTCGTCATAGTATGGTTATAGCGACTCACATAGGGAGTTAACAATCTTTCAAGTTTACAGGGAAAATTCTACTTTGAAAAGGGGTTTTACTTCTAAATTAAACGAGTTTATGTCGATTTAAACTTGCATTAATTACTTTAAGTATGGAAAAATACTTGTATATTCTCGGTCCTGGGATTTAGGACTACATGACTTTTATAAGGAAAATATTGGATTTTCTTTGGAAACACATTACCATTATGAACATTATAAGTACAAAACACACACATATTCTCGGTCCTGGGATTTAGGACTACATGACTTTTATAAGGAAAATATTGGATTTTCTTTGGAAACACATTATTATTATGAACATTATAAGTACAAAACACACACATATTCTCGGTCCTGGGATTTAGGACTACATGATTTTTATAAGGAAAATATTGGATTTTCTTTGGAAACATATTTCTATTAAAAATACATTTCACCTAGAATTGTTAGACTTCAGCTATAATTTCTAAGTGTATATGCTAAAGTTATATAAGAATCTAGTCACAATCGACTTAGAATTGGTGGGCCCGCCTTACTTCCTGTTCCTTGTTTGGTTGTGGACCTAGGGCAGACCCATTATATTCGACGGTTTATTTAACTTAAATTTTATATAACTTATATACACTGGGTGATTATAGAAGGAATCTACGGGTCTTTCTAGGGTTCTTTATCGCATAACATAGGAGCATTCACTTCACACTTCATAAAGAAAATATTGGATTTTCTGGAATCATACTCTATCGTTTTTACAAGGAAAACGGCTTTTTCCTCAAACAAAACTCTTATGAACTCACCAACTTAATTGTTGACACTTTTTCAAAACTACTTGTATTCTCAGGAAATCAGTGAAACAGGAAATCAATAACATTTTGAGGATGAGACGTTAAATCGTCAAATAGTTCATTTTGTCATCATAATGTAATTGATTTTGAAACATGTAAACATATACTATGGTGTAACCTTTTCAATTATATTTATGATGGTTGTATTTACTTTGAGCACTATTATACTCGTTGTTGTGATACTATACATGAAGTCCTCCACCCCCGGACGTTTCCGCCATCTTTGGTTTGGGGGTGTGACAAATACCCTCCTTGATCGGCCCAAAAATGACCGGGGTCGCCTCAAGGATACCTCTCGTGATCTCAGACGCGATAAACTCGCGTAGCCCGTCATCAATCTGCTCGGATCCCGCACCCGAGCCTGATCCTGATCCTGATCCAGACCCTGAACCTCCTGCTCCATGATGCGTAATCACCATTCTGAAATAAAACACATAAACGTCAGGGTCATACATACTCTCGAGAGGTCTCACACACTCTCCAAGTTACCTGGTTCTATCTTAGCCCTCCTTGATTCGAGTATGGATCCTCTGCTTCCAGTAGTACGAGCCCATACTACCTTCCACATCTATCCATACTTTTCTCAAGGATTGCTTCGACTTCACCAAGTCCCTTTCACTAATACTGTTTTCCAAACTAACCTCATCCTAGTCTTGTCCTAGGGCACTCTCCGACCTACTCTCCTCCATCAGTTGCACAAGGAGTCCCTACCATCCTTCCCTAACTAGCTTGTGAATACTATTACATATTCGCTTACTAGTTAGTTAAAGCTAGCTAGAACCCCTATAAGTACAAAGAAAGCAACATTCGTGCATCGAGTAACCATAACCAAGCATAACCTAATCAGGCTATCATACTGCTGACTAACCAGTCGTAGCATATAGCTCAATAAGCTCATACAATAGGCATATAAGGCATCCTTCCTAGATCCTTAGCCCTAATCTAGCATGCAGTTCTCATAATCACATAATAGGCATACAAGGCATCCTCCCTAGATCATTAGCCCTAGTCTAGCATGCAGTTCTCATAATCATATCATATAACATAAGATATCATGTATGGGTATCTTGGGGAAAACTTACTTGAGCTCGGCCGGTCGCACGCATCGCACACCTTGTTCTTTCTCAAAACTCCTTATTTTTAAATTTTAGAAAACTATTTTCTTGTAAAAATCTTTCAAGCCATCGATTTGAGTCCAGACACCCCCGAAGGTGTGCCCGAATCCCTCAAACCAAGGCTCTGATACCAACTTGTAACATCCCAAAAATCGAGACCAAAAATTTTTGTTTTAATTATATTGCTTATAAAATTTGTTTGAGGAAAACAATACTGATATCATATTAATTCATAAACCATAGTTACATGTCTCAAAAACCATATCATCAAATAGTAATAATGTCAGAGTACAATCCCAGAAATCTCAAATGCGGAATCATGTGTGTGTGATGCGCTGCTACCCTGCCGGCTCCTTCCCCTTAGACGAAGAGGTGCCTGAAACCAAAACTGAAAACCGTAAGCACAAAGCTTAGTGAGTTCCCCCATCATACCACATAACATAGAATCATACATAATGTCGGGCAATTTTGGGGTGCCCAACCTACCCATGTCAAGCCATTATGGGGTGATGACCTATCCATGTCAAGCCATTCTGGGGTGGTGACCTACCCGTGTCAGGCCATTCTGGGGTGCCTGCCTACCCTCCGGTCTATCTCAACCGGCCATGGGGACTGTTTCACCCCTACCACTATCACATAATAACATATCATAATCATGTTGTCAGACATATCTGGGGTGTCCAACCTACCCTTCGGTCCTAACGACCGAATCGGGGGACTATTCCCCTCCTACTACCACTATCGCATATAACATATCATACTGGCACATAGAACACATCAGGTAGTAGCAAACCTAGACAATTATCACAAAGACAATCATCTAAAGACATTCCCTGCTGGTAGGCCGGCATTGTGGCCGTAGACCCACCTCTACTGGAAGGTAACTCACCTCAATGTCGTGTAGTGTCTGCACTGTCCTTGGTATGGAAATCAACTCTTCTCGACTCCTCAATCCCTACACAACATCCTTTCGACATTACCATTTCATACTCATAACCCCTACAAGGGTCAACTCAAGTCCAAGTCAAAGTCAATGTTAAAACCTTGGTCAAAGTCAACATCTGGTTGACTAGACTCGCCAAGTTGGTCCACCAACTCATCGAGTCCCCACTTCCACAAAATAATACAACCCTATACCTACTCGTCGAGTCTAGAAAGAGCTCGACGAGTTCTCCTTCAACAAAACATCGGGACCTTCTTCAACTGACTTGCCGAGTTCATCCTTGAACTCGTCGAGTTCATCTTCATCCGTAAGAAGGTGTTTAGTCTATGACCCGCCGAGTTCTCCTTGAACTCGTCGAGTCCGTCTTCATGTGGTTGGGACATTGCCTTGAACTCGTCGAGTTCCTCCTTGAACTCGTTGAGTCCTTCGATCTTCCAGACCATAACAAACCCCAACAGGCTGAGTTTTCCTTCAACTCAACCAAAGACCATTTCCAGAAGACGTTTGGGGGAAACTGTGACTCGACTCGCCGAGTCACCTAAGCAACTCGTCGAGTCCCTCTTTGTCCAAAACTATACAGTCGATTTTAATCGGTCTTAATGCATCCAAACCATAGATCTGACCTCCTAGGGTCTATATTATACGTAAAGTTCCAATCTTGACGTCCATTCATGAGGTATTTGGCCCAAATGGCTCTAGAATGAAGTCTACAAGATGCATGGGGTGCTTATGGCAATAAAGTTGGCACATTTATGCCATAAGAACCCCCAATGGTTCCAGATCTGAAACTATACCCTCAATAAACTACAAAATTCTGAGTATGGCACCTCTAAGGCTTAGAAAAGGTAGAAATGAACCCTAACTAGAGATCTAAGAGATAGATGGTCAAGGTTTCAGCTTTATACCTCAAGTGAGCTGGAAATGGGGCACAACCTCTGGATCTAATAGCTTCCACTCGAACTTCCAAGCTCCTTCTTCCTTCTCAAGCTTCACAATCACCACAAGCACACAAAAATGGCTCAAGAAAACTCAAACAAGGTTAGGGTTTCGATTTAGGGTTTCTCTGAGTTGGGAGGATTGATGGAGGCTGGGTTGAGATAAGATAAGTTGTTTAAATAGGGTGCAAACCCTAAATATTAGGGTTTTGTCCAGACAGCCCTACTCGTCGAGTCGGTCTCCCGACTCGTCGAGTAGGTCACTTATCCTCCCGATCAAAAGTCGAGTCTACTCGACGAGTTAGGCCTCCAACTCGCCGAGTCCTAGTACACAACATGAAATTACTTGAATTTAAACACGTACCAGGAACCGGGTGTTACAGGTCTTCCATGCAAGTAACACAAAGACAACTAGCATATCACACATCACATAAACAACTAATATACCACATACCGCATAAACAACTAGTATACCACATATCACATAAACAATGCATATAAACATATAAGGATGTCGTGGACTCCCTCTAGGGTCTTACTCCAGGATGTCGCGGGCTCCCCCCTAGGGTCTTATACCTATGTGCCATGGGCTCCCCCATGGTCTTTACCTGGAATGCCATGGGTTCCCCCATGGTCTAATATCCAACTGCCACGGGCTCCCCCGGGGTCTTCCATGTAAATGACACAGAGTCAACAAGCATACCTTATATCACAAAAATAACTATCAGACTACATAACACATATATAAACATATAGGGATGTCGTGGACTCCCTCCATGGTCTTACTCCAGGATGTCGTGGGCTCCCCCAAGGGTCTTATACCTATGTGTCATGGGCTCCCCCTCATGGTATTTACCTGGAATGCCATGGGCTCCCCCATGGTCTAATATCCAACTACCACGGGCTCCCCCCGGCGTCTTCCATGCCTAACCAACAAAGTACTAGCACATTCACATACATACTAGGCATATCAATAATGATTCTACAATAATCATCTCAACTAACTGAATGGGTCGGCCTTGGTGCCTTCCACCCATTGGTATGGTGAGGAGACTCACCTCGCACTGCTGAAGTCCCACGGATAAATCCCTAACTGCTAGCTGACCGATCCATTTACTATCAATCATCAAGACAAAACCCAATTAACCATTTGGGTTTCAATACATGACCATAAATCTACACTTGGGGTAAATGGACCATTTTCCCCCAACCTAGCTTGGTTCAAAACCAAGGCCCAAACTCACACTCTGAAGGCCCAAAAGCCCAATAATCAACCAAGGCCCAACATATGGCCTAATTTTCCAAATTGGGCCCAAACCTCTGCATGATCTTACCTTAAGGCCCAACCTTTTATTCTAGTCCAAACACTTGGCATTCCAATGGCCCAATATCTCATAATCATCAAGGCCAAATTATGGCCCACCTATGGCCCAATTTTCCAAATTGGGCCCAAGCCTTTCCAATGGGCCTTATCCTAAACCCAATACTTTCCTCAGTCCATAAGCATGTTCCCAATTGGCCCACGAAGGCCCACAACCACTTAGTCCAAGAAATGGCCCAACAAGAACCCAAACTCAATTAGGTTTTTTCACATAAAATAACGATTATGGTTAATTGTTCTTAATTAACCCGTTAAGGACTTAATCCATTAAGTCCATCACTCCACTAGACCAAACATATAATGTGGTCGGGCATAATTCAAAGTTCCAAATCCAACGATCCGAACGCGGGTCCCGACACATCTAAAACTCACATTTCCAAAATTAGGGTTTTCTAAACCCTAATTAGGGTTTCCAACCAAATCAAAAACCAATTAATCTAATAGTTAAGTTTTTACATTAATTAAAGTCTAACAAGTCGGGTACCACCCACTACCACCTCGGGCAGTGGTGGTTGGCGGTGGTTCACGGCGGCAACCACCACCTCGCGGTGGTGGTGGTTATGATCTTAGGCCAAAGCAACACCAAAAGCACTCCAAACATCAATCCAAACGCACCCGAAATCCCACAACCACCGGAGATGGTGGCTAGTAGTGGCGAAATGGCGGCAGCAGGTGGTGGTGAGTTTGCTTCGGTTTCCTGGCCAAGAGAAAACCATACAACATTAGGCTCATGAGCTACATTCCTACACACACTAATCCATGCACACAGCCACCTCCTCACGATGGCTGGTGGCGGCAGAAGAAGATGATATGGCGGCAGCCACCATGGTTGGCATCCATGGTGGTTTTTCCTCGGGTTTTCTGGCCAATCAAGCACCCACAAACACTTCATGGTTCCAACAACAACACTCATCTATCCAAGGCACGAGACGACGGCTCCCAACCACCGACTAAGCGGCTGAGGAGGCTGGAACAAGCAGAAACGACGACCATAGGGCCACCGGCGTCAACAACCGACGTACGTGACGTCAACCCACCGAGAAGAACGAAGGAGAGAGAGAAAGAGAGAGAGAGAGAGAGAGATGGAAGATGGCCTTACCTGAGGATTCCCGGTCGCTCACGACCACGCAGCAGCGAACATGGTCCATTCGTCGGCCCCCGGCGGTCGTCCCGGTTGCTCACAGCGTCACCGGTAGCGGAACTGTGGTGGTGGCGATCATCGACAAGCAGCGGCGGACGAGAGTGTTCCCAAGATAGTGGCGGCTGGAGAATGACGCTTTTAGGGTTAGGGTTCCCAACATCGCATCTTGAAGCGGGAAAGGAAAGGAGCTCCGGGTCTAAACCCGTGTTCTTTACAAACTTCAACCCATTTTTACAAGTTTGGCCCCTACTCCACCAAAACTTTTCAATATAACTCCAATATTTACCATTTAGACCCCTAAGCCTCCAAATCCTTTCAATTTAAGTCTGACGGCTACAAAATAAGTCTAAATGTTTTATTCTAAGCCGCAAGCTCATATATTCTTAACACTACAAACGAATATAACTTACTTTAGATCCGATTGAATTTGGTGCACCTGTTATTCTAGGCATGAGCGAATGGACTGAACCGGCCGGAACCGGCCCGACCCGGACCCGAACCGAGAACCGGCTTCGGCCAAAATCAAGAACCGAACCGGCCCGGCGGTTCTACCGGTTCCGGTTCCGGGTCCGGTTTTTGCCGGGTTTTCGATTTTGGAACCGGTCTTCGAGAAATAGCAACGTATTTTTTGGTTACGATTTCGGTTTATGCCCGGTTATTGAATGTGATTGTAAGCTCGAAGGTCAAAAGTTGATTGTCTATAACTTACGTCAAAATTGAAGACGTAATTGACTTATCAATATATGCAAAACTGTTATGATTTATCTTTATACATAGAAGTAGGATTTATCTTTATAAATGATCTTTTGCATGTATTCTAAGTTTCTAATGCTTTGAAAACTTTGCCAAACAGCAGGTTGACTTGATCTAATAAGCATAAGAATTAAACCATTACTTTCATTGATCTAATAAGCATCAATGCTCACTAACAGGTTTATTTCAATGATATCAGATTTGTATCTATTAAGTTAATGCAGTCCATCGACAATAATACAAATTTATGAATCTCAGTTAACCTATTTTTATATATTGATATTTACGTGGTTTTGATTTTTATATATTGATATTTACGTGGACAAAACCATAAATGTATGCATCTCTAAATTTCTAAGACTCTTAATTTAAACTCAAAAACTTAAAAACTTACTGGGTATCGATCAATAACAGGAAACACTTCAATATCAGGGAACCTCTATAGCAGTCGTTCTTCTTTCTCTCGGTCACCCTTTCTCCCACTAAAAGATTGCAGCAGGCTTTGTGACTTGGAGAGTTGGAGTCGCCGAGTAGGGGTTTATGCCTACTACCGTGGGATTTTTTTGAAGAGCGTTTTTTTTTATCTATGTCGAGTCGACGATCACTTTTTTTAGGTCCAAATAAGAAGTCCAAACGGCAAAAGATTATCCGGTCCGGTTCCCGGTTTTGGGCCGGTTCCAACGACCGGTTCTTACCGGGTTCCGGGTCCAAAAATTGACGAAAATATAGAACCGGTCCCGGCCCGACCGGTTCCATCGGGTTCCGGTTCCGGCCGGTTCCCCGGTCCATATGCTCATCCCTATGTTATTCAATTCTTGTCATTTACTACTTAACATATCGACATTGAGGTACAATTTTTTTTCAAGAAAGCGTGAAATTTGACGAGCCTCGCTTAGCAAAAAAGATTTTTCTTTATACCATTTCATTTATTATTTTTTAATGTCCCACGCCACGCTACCACTAAAGAGTATTCATCATCCATGTCCACCATTGTAGAATTTCTTGACTTTTCGTGGTGTCCGTTTTCCCTTTCTCTTTCCTTCTCTTGCTACTTTTGGCTTCCGTTTTGATAACGATTTCTATTGATGGTCGGGTGGGTTATGGTTGCAGGGTTGTTTGTGTTTGGATATTTAGTACCGAAAATGAAGTACCAAATGGGTTTTGTTGTAAATTTGGGTATTATCCAAAAAACATTTTATTGGAAGTGGTGTGGGGAAAGAAATTGCAACGGGGTGATGTGAGATTGAAATAAATTTGTTGATAAGTTATCTACGACAAACTTTTGTGTGGTTAATAGGTTAATACAACTCTCGTATCCGACAAATCCGATAAAAGATGTTATGTTCAATTGTGACTTTAAGTTCAGTGGAGAGTGTTTAGATTTTGCTCTATTTTGTTTGGTTGAAGAAATTTTGAAATTGGATAAAGTATAAAGCAAAAAAAGAATAGTGTGAATAAAAATGAGAAGAATGTATATTACTTATATGTAAAAAAATAATATTTTTTTTATAAAAAGAATGACCGTTGAGACAACTGTCAATTGACCATTTGAGTTTTTTCTCGTGTTGGACGATGCTTGTTTTTTGGAACAACAAATTTAATACTAAATTACTTCTAAAATTCATTTATGTTTCAGATGAAACTTGAACCCTCAATCTCAAAGAGTGTTTAGATTTTGCTCTATTTTGTTTGGTTGAAGAAATATTGAAATTGTATAAAATATAAAGCAAAAAAAGAATAACGTGAATAAAAATTAGAATAATTAATATTATTTATATGTAAAAATATAATAATTTTTTTAAAAATAATGACCGTTTTGAGTTTTATTTATTTATTTATTTATGTTGGACAATGTTTTTTTAGAAGTATTAAATTACTTTTAAAATTCATTTATAATTGAACAATGTTAACTGGCTTGACTTGCTGCTAGACCTGTCAATGGGGTGGGTTTTGATCCTGATTCGCTCCAAACCCGTAAGAATTTAACGGGTTTGGATTTTAATTTTTGATTTGTTTACCCGTTTACGATCCATACTCGTTTACCCTTTTAGCAAATGGGTCGGGTATGGATCATGGTCGATTCGCTCCATTTATGACCCGCCCCATTTAATATATATATATATATATATATATATATATATATATATATATATATATATACAACTCGATGTCTAAGTAAAATATGATTTTTATTGTATTGGACTTTGAGTATTAATTAATGTACATCTTGTTTAAGTAGACATTTTATCCTTTTGAGAAATATTACTTTGTGGAACACATAAAAATTACGAAAATTTAATATTATAAAAATGTCGGGTTAATGGGTCGGGTATTCGTTGATTCGGTGGATACGGGTATGGATTCGACTATTCAAGACCCTGAGGGTTATTGGAGCGGGACGGGTCATGTTTTTATTTTTTTAAACAGGTTTGGATCAATGGTGATTCGCTCCAAACCCGCCTCATTGATAGGTCTACTTGCTGCCTATGGGGAACGGTATTCCATTGTCCTTAACGACGTTGTAGGCCCCTACCGTTCAACCTAAAACAGTAGACGAGTGCCACCATAGTTACCAAAAGTGTAATTTACTCTTTAATACTTTTTTAGTAGAAATTAATACGAAACGTGTCGACTTGTGACGACTCCTTTATACTTTTTTGTTTGACTCGACGGATGATCCATGATTGGTTTTATATGCTAATTGATTGTCTTAGAAATAAAGCTACTTTCATTTATATACCATCGTCACATAAACCCGTTTTGCACCATAAGATATTTAAAACAAGTACAACTTTTTAAGATAATTCCAATTGATATTTAGATTTCACTTATAACTACAAAATGGTCGATTTATCAGCATCCGTATCTGTTTGAAAAGAAGATCATCTCCTAAAAGGTTAAGGGCTTAAGTAATTTATGGAGGAAAGAAATGTCTATTAGCTATTGTAAAAAACTTGAAAACCATCGTTATAAAGAAATCCAGTTTATAAGTTGGGAGACTATAAAAGTAATATTATTTTTACTCAACAGTATATGTTCACATTACGTTGCTTTATTTCTGCCTCATTGTTTCAAATTTTAAAATATTATTGGTGAACGATTACTTAGAATATGTTAATACATCTAATATTCTACCTATCCTAATCATAACCATGCTACATTGAATCATTCCATATTAAAAGGAGGAAATTAAAGCCATTGCATGTGCTGTTGTGCATCAAGGACAATGAGACTAGACATATGCATAAAACTGGTGGTTTATGGAAACCATCATCCAATCATATGACGTCACAAGTAAACCCCACACAACAATTTCTATTTCACAAAATTATGCTGTTAGGTAAAAAAGAAAAAGGAGATCGAGTAATCTAACCAATTTTTTCTTAAATATAATCAAGTTAAAAATAAAAAATAAAATAACCTTTTGGTCTGGAATGGGTCATTTCGGACCCGAAAACCGGCCCAAGCCCAATATTATAGCCCAATGGTATATATGGGTCTCACACACAAAAAAATCTGGAATACGCGTTCCGGAATTAACAGATCCGAAGCACGATATACCCCATTTCGGACCAAATTTTCAGTATGGATTCGTCAAACCAAGTAAGTTCTACACTTTAAGTTACTTTGCATTTGATTTTCTGAAACGATTTACGTATTCTGGAATGGTCCAGAATGGTCTGGAACATGATGAACAACTTTGGAATATTCGGATTATCTTTTTTTTTATCTTTTTCTCGTTCTATGTGTATGAATGTTATGTAAGTACTTTATAACGTGTTTCTGATCAGTTGTTTTATTCTAGAATTATGTGTTGTAGGGGTTCTGGAATAGTAATGTAGGTCCGGAACACGATGAATGGTGTCCGGAACCTCATGATCTATTCCGGAATGATGATCCAAAATACTTATAATATACCAATTTTTTTCTAAGTATTGTTTAATAACCCATGTTAGTCCAAAAACGAGTTAGTGTGGATGTTAAAAAAAGTGGGTTTTACGGATGATGAAGTTGTATTCCATTTACATGAGCTTTCAGAATTGCGCCCGATAAAGGTAAAATCGAAAACAATAATTTTATAATTCTAATTTATTTACGGTAATGTATTAAAATGTTCTTGGATTTTTTTTTTTTTTTTTTGCAGATAAAAAACAACGATATTAAGTTTCAAAATAAGATAAAAAATAAACCAACAAATGCACCCATAAAATTAAGAAATAAATCAAAATTGTGTTAAAACTTAAATTGAAAGCATACTCTGAAAGATGGCACCGGAGCAAGTGCAGACAAACCTGTTATGATAGACTAGTTACAATTATGTTTTTTTTTTGTTAAGGATATGTTTCAGAAATTGTTTTTTTATTATTATTAAATACTTTTATGCACATTGGTTTTTAAATAGTATATTAAAATAATTTAAGTATATTCTATTTTCAGTCTCCAACATCCGACGATTCGAATGATCATGATGAGTTGCCTATAGAGTATGTTATACCACACCTTGAAGACGAGCAATGACGTCTTGTTGATACGACTGCATTAGAAATAATTTGTGATTATCAATGTGCTAAACAATGAATGGTAATACTGGAAATCTCATTACCGCCTTCACCGGCTGAGGACCAGAGAAAAGTAGCATTGTATAACATGCAAATGCTCCCTATTATCATGTCTGAAGATATACGACAATTTATGAACACAATGGAAATCATCGAAGAAACATGTAGGGCAACTCCAACAGTAGAAGATCGAGTCGAATTGACTGATAATGGTTTCAAACTAATTGAGACCTACATGGAATTGTTTGAAAATCATGTAGACACGGCTAGTTTGCATCGGATGCAAGTTCCCAGTTATCGGCCACAAATATAATCTAATTTTAAATATGAATATTGTAATGTCTTTTCAAACTGAATTTTGTAAAATGAACGGTATGATTATTTAAACTAAAATGACAATTATCCTTTTTCATTAACATTATTGCAAATAGCGTTATTTAACCTGATACATACTTAAATTGGTTTCCACAAATCAGAAAATTGTAAGAGATACAGAGATACATATTTTGTTCCCGATCAACAAAATCTCCTCTAGTTCTAACAACGTCTGTTAGACGGCCCCGTTCTGCACGCAACTTATTGATCTCCTTATTTGCATTTTCAATCCACATCTTAGCTTGTTTTACTTCTTTCATCGCTTCTGCAACCCATTTTTCTTTTTCATTTACTTGTTCCGCTAGATCGTTTGCACATTGATTTAGTGTGCGACTTCTTTCAGAGTCCCTTTCGTTTTCTTCTTCAACAGTCTTCATAGCTTGGGAAACGTCATCAGACATTTTATTTGAGAGTGGGAAATATGGACCTTCCGGAAACAGGTTACTATCTGAACAAACATAACAATCTTCTTATTCACAATGCCAAACATCATCGTGTGATGAACTCACTCTAATTTTATTTCAACGTTGAGGATTCATGTTAGGTGAATTTTAAGGTCGAAAAGCAAGTGTCCGAAATAGCCATTCCGGAAAGTGGCTCCGGATCCGAAATGGGGTTCCGGAATAAGGATCTGAAATACTGTTAGAAATCATTTTTGATGTGAGTGTAAATATGCATGTAAGTATGTGTGTTAGTTCGCCTAAGGTTGTGAAGGTAAATAGGCAGGTTGCTAAATCAGTTTTGGTGTGGGTGTAAGTATGCGTGCTAGTTCGCCTAAGGTTGTGAATGTAAACAAACAGGTTGTTAAAGTTTTTTTCATGCTGACTCTTTGAGAAACTCATTTTGAAGCAGTTTTATAAGAGATAATTACGAATTACTTGATTGAAGGTAAGGTGCTAAGCACATATAGACACACACACACACACACACACACACACACACACATATATATATATATATATATATATATATATATCATACTATCATACTATATTATAAATGCAACATTTTTCCTTTAATCACATTCATTTGAAACTCCCATGACTTTTCAATTTCTTTTTAATAATAATTATAAATTGGTTAATAAGGTTAAATAAATATCGAACCTCAAGTGTAATCATATATAAACTAAATTTCAATATTAAAATAATATATTTACTTCTATTTATAAAGTTATATTTTTTTAACTTTTAACATACATAAGCAAAATCAGGAAAGTAAAAAAAAAAAAAAAAACTTAGATTTTTGTCATCTTGCTCCACTTTTTATTTCAAAAAGAAGTACGTAGTAGATGCAAAATGAGAAAGTAGAAAAATGAGAAAATGATTTTTTAAGGGAAAATGACATACCAAGGTAATTTTTTTTTTATTTTGTTCATGTTTAGGTAATTTATTAATATTTTTATGGTATATATTTGAACATTTAACTTGTTAAAGGAGGTGACAATGGTAATATGTAAACACATTTAACAAGTTAAATGTTCAAATATATACAAGAAAAAGTTGTCTAAATATTAACAATTTGTTTTTTACAAATTTCTTAATACTTTTTATAAATTTGTACAACATTTTTATGATATATTTTTTCCTATAGTTTTTTCTAATACAATGTCGATCAGTTCTAAACTCCATGTTTTAATTAATAAATGATATTTTGTAAAATATTTTATATAGCTTCTTAGATTTTTTTTCTTTTGTTTTTAAGCATATGCAATATTTTTAAAGTAAATAGTATCTAACAATAAAATTAAATATGTAATAATAAGTATGTAGGATCTCTTAAAAAATAAAAAGAAAGTATAACATAGCAAATAAAAAAAACTATATAATGTAAATGTTTTAAAATTATTACAACTTTTTATAATTTTTAATTAGAAGTTTATAAACTTTTTAATTTTTTAATACAATGTTTTAAACTAATATTTAACAAAAGTGTTTTAAATGTTATAAAACAAAGGTATTAAATTGTCATACGAAATCTATGAAAGGCTTTAAAAATGTTGTAAAAGAAATTTTAGAAATAGTTGTATGAAAGTTATAAAAAAAATTATATGAAAATGTAAAAAAAAAATAAAAAACTTGTAAATTTTTTAAAAGCATTTGTATGGAAATTCTATGAAAGTATAAAAATGTTAAAAAAAATTATAAACAAAGTTTAAAACATAGTATTAGAAAAAACTATAGGAAAAAAAAATCATAAAACTATTGTAAGAAGTTATACAAAATCTTAAAAAATTAAAAAAAAAAATTGTTCACATTTAGACAACTTTCCTTTTTACACATTTAACAATTTAATTTGTTAAATGTATTAACATATTATCATTGTCACCTGCTATAACATGTGACAATGATAATATATAAACACATTTAACAAGTTAAATGATCAAATGTATAAAAAAAATTGTCTAAACATGAACAAAACGAAAAAATAATTACTCTCGCAAATCATTTTTCATTTTTTTACCCGATAACCTATTATGTGCCTATTTTCCGGCCCATTTTGCATCCCACTTTATCCGTCAAGCCGAAGCCAATTTCTTACCCATTGCAATCTCTGGAGCTCATTTGCGGATTTCGATCATGACAACTATTTTGGTGATTTGATTAACGTTACTATTTTTTTTTTTAAAATAACAAATAAGATTATCTTTTTCTTATATCATTATATATGCCTAAAACATTTTAGTTCTAGAAAAAATAGAATTAATCATCTTGTTTAATTCAACCTTTGACAACTTTACGTCAAATATGATCAAAGGTATATTCTCATTTGTTCGAAGAAAATCAAAAGACTTCTACTTCTACCATTACAACTTTTCAGCATCACGTGCTACTCACGTGATTCACACCCACCTCTAAATCCAGATAAATGCAAATTGAGGCTTCTTTTCTCCTCACTTCTCACCGCGTCTTTCTCTCTTTTCCCACTCTGTGTGTGTAGACAAACCTGCGGAAAATCTTTAGAGCTTTCCTCGATCAAATCCCTTTAGATTCAATCGCAATCGACATACACTATAAACCACTTCGTAATCTCCAAAAAACTCTGTGTATTACAGGTCCCTGCATCTGCAAAATTCATCTCTCTCCGATGGGGTGGATCTTCTCCTTCCTCTGGTATGCAATCTCTAGATTTCAGTTTAGTATGATCAAATTGAGTATGCGGTTGATTATTCATGTTTATTTAGGGAATTTTTGTATTTTTGATTTTTTATTTATTTGGAAGAGGATTTAAACTTGAAGGGGTTGGTGGGGAGAGCACAAGTGATGTTTTTGAACTGGATTTGTCTTCAAATTCGGTGTTTATCATTGTTGTATGATTTTTTTATCATTTGTTTCCTTGATTTTTTAATAATATGTGAATTTTTCGGGCCGGGTGCTTTAGCCTTGGTAGCTCCGAGTAGAAACTGTCCGAGGTTAATTTTCAGATCTAGGGTTTTGTTAGCTTGTTCTATTGAAGTATATATAAACTCTAATCTCTATTTATTTTTTGTTATAGCATGATTGAAAGAGATAAATGGGAGTTCATCTTCATTTTATACTATTAGTTGTTCTGAATTTGGGAATGAGATGGTTTTTTTTGCCCTAGATGAAAATATCCTAAACCAGTCATCATATTGTAGTAATGCTAACAGTATAAGTAAAAATTCTTGATCATGTATTATCAACCTATGGAATTCTGATATACATATACTCCTCCTTTGGCTCCCATTGTTGATTTTCGTGTAGCAACCTGGTTTATAAACTCTTAAACTCTTATGATTTGTAAAGATGGTGTTTTTTCTTCTGTTATTTTATTTGGTGGAGTAACTGATTAGTTTTTGGGTTTACAATTATGTCAGTCAAGGCTGAGAGGTTTCCTCTCTTGTCTAAATGGGCTGCTTTCATTCTACTGTAAGAAAACCGGTTCCTGGGCATGAAAATCCAACTATTCTTGCTTCTCAAACAGCTTGTAAGTTGATCTTTCTTTCATTTATCATGTCATTATTGTAGCAAAATTTCATCCATTTTAATTGGTGGATTTTGCTTATATTACCTTTCATAATCATCTTTTTTGTCTTTTTTGTCTCTTTAGTCAGTGTTAGTGAAGTTGAAGCACTATTTGAGCTCTTCAAGAGCATAAGCAGCTCTGTAATCGATGATGGATTAATTAACAAGGTAACCCTTATTTCCTTTAATTTTCTCTTCTCAACATGAAACTATTTAAATATCTACTTTTCCTACCCTTCACTCTTATTTCTTAGCTTATCATTATGAGTTCTAGTTTTGATTTTTTTTTTTGTAACATCACTCATTCACTCTTAACAGGAAGAATTTCAGTTAGCACTGTTCAAAAACAGGAAGAAAGAGAATCTTTTTGCGAACAGGGTATGAATTATGATTTTCAGTTTCTGTGAATATTTTGTTATTATAAAGAAATGATTAATGTTATGTTGCCTTCTCACTTTGCTTATCTCTAACTCCATGCAATTACTTTTGGCAACTTAATGAATTAGATTTTCCATTTTAGACAGAATTTCATGTAAAACTTCACTATGAATAACTGCATGCTTCTATTATATATTTGATTTGTCCTTTATCTGATACTTTGTAGTTACTCATGATTTTTCTATTTGCCAAGTGTTGTGTCTTTCATGCTGTCTGATAACACCTGAAAACTGTTTTTAATATCAGTGATAAAGACATATTTAACCTAACCATATAACTTTTGTTTAATTATCAAAAATGCACATCAACAAATAATTAAACATGCAACCTTTTGTTTTTAACCCTATTAAGACTACATCATTGTCCACATGCTAATCACTTAAATTGGATACAAATTAAGATTTAGACTGATATGCATGCGATTAGTAGCTATATAATAATTGTTTTTGTCTTTTCCAATAAATGATCTCTATTACATTTCCAAATTAGGTTTTCTTCTAAAAGAAAAGAGTTTTCCTGTTTTGGTAATTTATATAAACCAAATTCAATTTTCTTGTTATATGTATACATGAATATGCATACAAAATGACATTTTTTTTATATAATTTCAGATATTTGATCTTTTTGACGTGAAGCAGAAGGGCGTTATTGATTTTGGTGACTTTGTTAGAGCACTTAATGTTTTCCATCCAAATGCCCCTCAAGAAGACAAAATCAGTTGTAAGTTAATTTATAATGATTAATAATGTCCAAAAAGTATAACATTTATAGATTTCCCATAAATTATTATTATGATTACTAATTTTTTCTTGTTTCAGTTTGTTTCAAGCTTTATGACATGGATGGAACAGGATTCATAGAGCGCCAGGAGGTACTATTCTACTAATTTTATGCACAAATATAAAAATTACAACATTTATTTTGTAATTTATATTTTTCATGTATATTTTTTATAGGTTAAGCAAATGTTGATTGCACTTTTATGTGAGTCTGAGTTGAAGCTGGCTGATGATACCATTGAGGTTATACTTGATAAGGTAAGTTTCTTTGAGTAAATTACAAAAATGGTCCCTGTGCTTTCTGAACTTTACTATTATTGGTAAAAAAACTAAAACCTTTTTCAAATTTGGTCCCTGGAATCTTGAAATAAGGATGGGGATCATTTTTTTTTGTTTATTATGACATGAGTATTTACTTGAGTGGTAAAAGGGTATAATTGGTATTTCCATATTTTTGAGCACAGACGTTTTCAGAAGCGGATGTAGACCAGGATGGGAAGATAGACAAATCAGAATGGCATAATTTTGTGACTAAAAATCCTTCTTTGTTAAAGATCATGACTCTTCCATATCTGAGGTAAATATTATATCTAGACATTTTGGTATATTTTCTAAAGAAAGGAAATATATAAATGAATCTTTGTTGCATAACATATATTGATGAAAGAAAGTGATGTTAAAAATGTAGGGACATTACAACAACTTTTCCAAGTTTTGTGTTCAATTCAGAAGTTGAAGAGATTGCTACATGAATGAAGTAAAAATGTTTGTTTGTTTGTTATTATTTTGATATTCATCTTTTGAAGGAAGACTAGAATTTTACTTACTTATGATTGCCTGGTTTTGGTATATTGGCTTTTTGAGGAGAAACGTTGTTTGTTAGCTTAACACTTTACAATGGTTGGAGTATTTTTTCCTTTTCTTTTTTTAAATATAAGAAGAAATCATGATCATTGTTACCCAAGATGTAGATTTAATTTGATATGATCCGTTCTATTTAGATGATGTCAATCATCCACTCAAAAAATGTAAATCTCGTTATGTTGAAATTTCTTTTGTTTCTTGTAATTTGCTTATAAAGAAAATCTCTTTTTATCTCATTTATTATTATTGTTTTTGAAAATATTGTTAACATGTAAAATTTCTTTTTGTTTTGCTTTTAAGTGCTATGGCCACAATGGAATATCTATCCCTTTTGCAATCCAATACATTGCATTTTATTCATCATTTGCAGTCTTTTATACTTTTACTTATTATTACATTACATTCCAAACAAAGTACATCAAGCTATCAACTTTTATATAGTTTCTTGGTGAACAATACATTTCAAACAAGAGTCAAAAGCCATCAATAACATTAATTCATTACATCACATACTAAACCAAAACATTAGAGTCCATACTAGAACCTAATATAATCAAGATTGAAAGGCCATACATACAAGATACATCATGCTATCAGTAACATACCATACCAAGCTTACAATGACCCTGATAGCCAGTCTAACTCCACCTTCCTTCTTAACATCTACATCTTTAGTTGTTTGGTCCCTCCAAAGCAAAGCTTGTGTAGTTTATGAAATTGTCTTTCTTTGTACCATTGGTTGGATAATATTTGCAATCCTTTGATTTGTCATGTAGGTATTCACAATAAAAGATATAAAACTACCCCTGACAATGGAGCGGGTTTTGACCATGATCCGATCCAAACCCGTAAGAATTATATGGGTTTGGAGCTTAGTTTTTGATTCGTTTGCTTGTTAACGACACATACCTGCTAACAATTTTATTAAAAAGGTCGGGTATGGATCATCGCCGACCCACTCCATTTTTAACCCGCCCCTTATAAATTTTAGAATTATACATTTATACTTTATATTAATTAACGTTTAATTTTAATTCCAATCCAACATCCAAAGGGCAAAGGCCAAAGGAAAAACTGCTTTTACCTAGGATTCGAGAAGTCGATTTCTACCAAGAATCATGATGCCATTCAATTTATACTCATCCAGGAATCGCCAATTCCATTTATAAATCAATAAAATCATTTATTAACAGGAAGAAAGTTTGCAATTGTTATTCGATATCATTACAATCGATAGTCATAAATCAATCGAAAGTTGTTGCAATAGTGATTTTTAATTCCAATCGAAATTCCTCGAGTACGTAATGTCCTTTTTTAAATAAACTATTGTTTTATTTAAAAAATGTTATTTTAAGTATTAAGCTATAATATACATTTTTTTTATTTAAGAAATGTTATTTTAAGAATTAAGTAATTGTGTTTGATTATTCAAAAAAAAAAAAGATGGATTACGGGGCAGGTTTGGTGGATAAGGGTATGAATTTGATTATTCAAAACCCTGCGGGTTACAAAGCATGTTTCGATCGGATTTTGAAATTTGTTAAAGGGTTTGGATTAAGGTTGATTCGCCCCAAACCCGCTCCATTGTCAGGTCCATATAAAACATATGGTTGCGTTTTTTATGGAAAAATCTCTACTTTTCCAAGAAAAGTTGAAGTTTTGAAAATGCGTTTCGTTTGATGACTTTTCCAAAATTTTCTTGTGTTATCCAAAATTACAAAAAACTTCGAAAACTGATAGTTATTATTTTCCACAATTTATCGTGTTTTCCAAAATTACAAAAAACTTGAAAGCTCACACCCCATGCTCCAACTCCCAACCCACACTCCATGACCCATTCTCTCTCAAACTCTATCCCAAACCTCTGTGATCCGACTCTAAGTCTCGAGCATCTTAGTGAGGTGTTGCGGCATTGGAAATCCCGACAAAAAGAAGTATTTAGAGTCGAAGTCCTGTTCGTGAATTTTCGACTTTTTGCTAGAAACTTTGTTGTTTAAAAGGGATAAGCTGAAGTATTAGTCGGTGAGCTAGCTTTCATGTGGATCTTTCACCTTAATCAAGTGAGTGCATAATTACTTTCATGAACATGATTTTAATACAAGTATTTATTAGAAGTATTAAATATATGTTGCAAGTTTATATGTGAATTAAATGTTTATTATCTGAAATATGTGTTAAATGTTTAATTGATAACATACGTTGTGTGAACCAGATATGGTTAAATATGTGTTAAATAGTATATGTAGTATTATTATGTGATAATCTTAATAGAAGTACTATTACTTAAAAGATTAATATTAAGTACCCGATACTCTGCAATTAAATATATACACTAAATTAGGATATTATTGTCTAAACATAGTTGATATTGAAAATTGATTACAATGATTGTAGTCTAGTCTAGTTTCCAAACTAAGACATATAAAGGATGCTTAGATCCAATTAAGTTGGGTAATAATATAGTTGTATATTGTATTGAGATAAGTGACATAAACAGGAAAAAGTTTTTTGGATGATGATTACAAGCATTATAGTTTTCTCTAGTGATGGAGTAAGACTTATAAAGAATACTTAGTTCAAGTTGAAAGAGTGCTTAGTTATACCCTGTATTATAAAGATATTACATAGGCAGGAAATTTGACTACAAGTATTGTAATATTGTTTAGTTTTACACTAAGGCCCAAATGAGATGCTTAGTTCAATTAAGTTTGGATAATGAGTAACATCATATTAAAGGTATGTGTGAGATGAAAACGGAGAGTAGAACTCTGTTCGATAACACTGATGATTGGTGGGGTGCATTTTACATACATGAGTACTATATTAATGTTCTCCCTTCTTTTAGACAGTCGGACTTGGTGTGTCTGTTTTAGACATACCAATATGGTGTGTATGTATCAGACCACTGCTAGGTATGTCTGAGTCATCTAACGGAGTATAGACGACCACCCATGATTAAATCTAGTCTTGTGGTGTTAATGAATTATACTAATTCAAATAAATAGGATTATATGTTCATTCAAGTACTCCATCCCCCACATGGTTGCATTTATTGACTAACGCCTGATGCCAAAGAATCATCGAATCAGTATAGTTGACTTGTTGCTTACAGTGATCCATCATGATAGATCTTTTAAGATCACCTTTATAGGATCAATATGTGAGGATCGGTGAGATGGGTAGCTAAGGGTAAAGTGTCTTTTATACTTTTAGTTAGTTTCTTGGTCGGTGAACATTACATTACATTCCAAAGAATATACATCAAAACTATTCTAATAACATTAATTTCTTGTTAAACATTACATTATAAACAAGAAAAGAATCAAAAGCCATCAATAACATTAATTTATTACACTACGTACTAAACCAAAACATTAGAGTCCATACTAGTACCTAACATATTCAAGAGTCAAAGGCCATACATATAAGATACATTATGCTATCAGTAACCAAAACATTAGTCCATACTAGTACCTAACATATTCAAGAGTCAAAGGCCATACATATAAGATACATTATGCTATCAATAACATAAGAGTCAACATTACAACCAAACATTAAACATACCAAGTCTACAATGAAATGGCCCTAATAGCCGATCTAACTCCACCTTCCTTCTTAAATCTACATCTCCCTAGAAAGCTTGTGTAGTTTATGAATTTGTCTTTGTATCATTACAGGCTGATTAGAAAAGTATTTGCAATCCTTTGATTTGTCATCATGTAGGTATGTAATATAAAAAAGATATAAAAACTGTGGTTTTGATTTGTCATCTTGTAGGTATGTAATAAAAAAAAGATATAAAAACTGTGGTTACGTTTGGTTTTGAAAATTCTCTAGTTTTCAAAAAAAAAAAAAAAAAACAAAATTTTGATAATGTGTTTGGTTTGATGACTTTTTCCAAAATTTTCTTGGAAAATATATTTTTTTTCCTTTTTTTCTAGAATTACAAACAACTTGGAAACTGATAACTATTATTTTCCATACTTTTTCATGTCAATTTTTTTTTAAAAATATATAAACACACACCCAACACAACTCTGGTGGTGAAGTTAGGTAGGGTGTGCACAAAAAATCCGTTCGTAAACCGAAAACCGGTTCACCATGAACCGATGAATCGAACCGCCGATTTGCATCGATTCAAAATTATTATCATTGGGACCGGTCTAGGACCGATTTAATCTGAACCAAATTTTCTAGAGATGAATATTATCGCTTTTTTGTTTTTTCTAACGACTATATAGCCGTTTTGGGCTGTTAGAGGCTCGTTTTTGGTCCCTTTTGTCCATATTAACCATTCCTTGATAGTATATATACATATTATATGTTGATGGTTAATCAAATTACTAAAGAACTCTCTTAGATAAAAAAAAAGCGAAGTCGAGCTAATGATCCAACTTCCATTGTTGTTGAACATTCATCAAATCAATATTACCATTGTTGCCATCAAAGAAACAAATAAAAACCTAGAGATTAGAGATTTGGTGCATATATGATTAGTGTATATTATCAAGTGGTCTAAAAAAGTGCGATGCAAGAAATGTGGTGTTTTTTTATAAGGAAGAAGAGAATGCAACATTGAAAACTCATATGAACAAGAGATGCCCATCAGTGAAATTTAGGCTGGGGCATAATTAAACAACAATGAAGAAAGATACTACATTGTGGAATTACAAAGAGGCTAAAGTTCGGGATAGGATGACAAAGTTCGTGATTCAAGAATGCTTGCCTTTTGACCACTTCAACAATAAGTGATTAACTTCACTCATCCAAGATACTCTCCAACTGAGATATTGACATGTAAGTCGTACATTCCTTAGACGCGATTGTATTGAAATGTGGCAACCGGCAAAAAATAAAATAATTTTAGGATTTCAAGTTCTAGAAAACGTTGTAAATTTAACTTGTGATGTTTGGACGTCTCCTCACAGTTCACCGGATGCGTACCTTTGCGTTACTGCTCATTGGATATATCTAAAACTTGGGTAACGATAAAGTTAGCATATGATTACGTTTGAATTGTTTGAATATCCGCATATTGGTAGAAATTTATATAAAATTTTAGATTGTGTGATCAAAACTTATAAACTTCAAGGAAGATTTTTTCTATATCTTTTGATAATGCATCGAACAACACTGTTGCAATTGAAAAACTAAAATTAAAATATAAACCAATTTACGACTTTTTTTTTTTTTTTCTCATATTCGATGTGATTCACGTATCATTTGGTTGTGCAAATAGATCCAAATCCAAACCATGTGTTTTGTGATTTGTGCTGCGTAGAAACGTAGATTGTGGCCAAACAATTCAAAGGCAATAGGCAAGTTTGTGAATGAGCCGCAATCAATCCCAAATAGATCCGAATCCAAATTATGTGTTTTGGGTTAAGGAGAAACGTAATTGGGCCTTATACAGGCCCAATAAAGAAACACGTGCGAATCACATGATAAACATGACTCCTTGACCTTTGTATGTTAAGTGCAAATCCGCCCTGGCTCACAAAATCACACCCAAAATTGTTACACTCTTCCCCCTTTTCTCTCTTCCCTCTGACATTACTTCACAAATCAAACTTTCCAATTCACAGCACCCAACCCAACAAAGATCGAACAACACTTACAGAAAAATCTGTAAATTCTGACGCCTCCCATTCATGGATTTATCGGAGCAAGAGGTAGACTTGTTCGGTGATTTAGAATTCGAAAACGAAGATACCCATAAAAAGGAAGAAGATAGCCAACAATCCTCGTCGTCTTCTTCATCATCGTCATCTGGAGGGTCATCTTCCTCATATTCATCTTCCAATCGGAGCAGTAGCGGAGGAGCGGGAAGTGGCAGTGGTAGTGATAGCAGCGGCGGTGGTTCTGTCAGCGGTGGCGCTGCTGGCGGCGATGGTGGTGGTAGGGCTGTGGCTGGGGCTGAAGAAGTGGAGGAAGAGGAGGATAATGGTGAAGTGAAGTCAAGTTATTATAATCAACAGTATGGTTATGATGATGATTATAATGTTGTTGAAGAAGATAAAGATTTGTTTGGGTCTGACAATGAAGAATATATTAAAACCCAAATTGCTAGCCCTTTTCCTGTTCCTGGTAATCAATTTATTTTGTGTATTCGTTTATTCCAATTCAAACTTTTCAATTTGGAGAATGTAAAGAGGAAATATAATCATTACTTGGAAACTTACCTATGCATCTTTACATAACTTTTTCCAAAGGGTTTGTTTTTCTGAAACCATTTTACTCATTCTGTACTGAAAAACATTTAATTTTGAAGCATGTAACTTGAAAAATTTCAAGTTTTGAGGATCATCCATGTGGTTGAAGATGCTCTTTTGCTAAGGTAGCATGAATTTTACGCAAACAAAGGAAAAATGATTGATTTTTGTTATTCCTTTAGCCAAATTGTTGTTAGTGATGGAACTTTAAGCTTTAAGGCTATTCCCAGAGTTCTCATTATGAGTACTAAATTTGGTAGTATGTTGTATCTGTATATATGGCCTTAAGACAATCTTGATTTGGTATAGGTTGATTTCAAATTTTCAATACCATACTACTTACTACAATTTCATGATTTGAATATCAACTTCCATGATTTGATAAAGAATTGAAAAAGTTTTCTACTTTATGAAATACGATAGACCTTATATAAATTCCCATTTCTTTTCATATCCATATGGAATATGCATACACACCTTCATCCACTTTACCTAATCTTTACATTTTAAACCATGTGAATTTACAGTTTTACCCCAACCCCCACCTCGTAACACAAACAACCCAAGTAGAGGTGGTTTTGGGCGTGGTGGTAGGTGGCAAAATGACAGAGGAGGAGCTGGCATCCTTCCTAGGCCTGGAGGCCCTGGACCTTTTGCACAGAGGCAAAATTACGGATATGGGTCTAAGTTTTATACCCCTCGTAATGATGAACGCTTTGTTTCTGAACTCAAGTTTTCAAAGAGTGAAGAAACATTATCAAGGAAAGTCATAGCATTTCAAGAGGTAAAACATGTCTCATCACATGTTTCTTTTTAGGTTATATACATTCATGAATGTTGCTAGGTTTTTCTTGTATTTGTGTCAATTCTGAAATAGTTGTAATATAAATTATTATACTTTCCAATTTAAGGATTTTTTTGGATGGTTTCAATTTCATGTAGCCCTCTGAACTTGGTTGCTATAGCCGTGTGGAAAGTGGAGAAGTTTACTTTGATGATAGTAGTTTGGTGAGTCTTGTTTATATCTTAATTTTGATGACTACATGATATATTAAAAAGATAAAAGCTTTTTTCAAAATTCGTAAGTTTACACTTTGTTTTACACTCTCAGAGGCTTTTCAAGAGACTTATTACCGAAGATGTAGGGGCTGATTTGAACCAAGGTTTTGATACTTTTATTGAGAAGAAAGGTAATTAAGTTAAAGTAGCAACTTTTTGTTGCATATAGATATATATATAGTAATGATTTTAAGTTTGCTATAGCCTATAGCCTATAGGGTTTTTATGTAAAGGTATTTACTTTGCAGCCGATCTTTTGTTGTTTTTCTTATATTGGCTCTAGATTTGGGATCCCAGGGCTTTGGTGATCTTCTTGCTTGCATTCGAAGCAAAAATATTCCCTTACAAAATATGCACTTTGTGGTGAGTGTTTTTTTTGTGTTTGTTTCTTTATTTGCCTCACATTATCTTTCAAGAAACTAACTTTATGTATTTGTTTCTTCACAGACTTATCGAAACAACCTCAATAAGGTAATTTCTTACAACTTTTAGTCAAACTTTATGATTCATCAACATACATGTAGAGATTTGTTTCCTTATGGAATAAAAAAGATGTTGATTTGTTGTGAAATGAATCAAGTGTACAAAGGGTTTGTGTTTATTTGCAGATATTGGCAACTGCTTATTTGAGGCATGAGCCATGGGAAATGGGAGTGCATAAAAGGAAAGGTGTTGTGTATCTTGATGTACATAAATTGCCTGAAAGGCCACAAAGTGAGCTGGATCGTAGGAGGTATTATTATTAAGTGTGTGTGTGTGTGTGTGTTTAAAAGGGTTTCTATAAATCTTTTTTGTTAAACATTGAGAAAAGTAAACCTATTGTTTGTGTTAGTTTATAAGAATATGCATAGCTTATTGGGTTTTGAAATGAATGTTAGTATTATAATTTATAAGGGTGTTGAAGAATACATTTTTTTATTGAATTTAGATGTTATTGGGGATATTGTTTTGAGACACTTGCTACTGAAGATCCAACAAGAGATGATGGAGAAGGGATACATGATGTGAATGCAAATGTTGAATATTGTTCTGTGATTAAAACCAAATTAGGTGCACACCGGATTTTAATGGGTGCTGAAATGGACTGCTGTGATTCAACTGATGAAGGAAGGAGATTTTATGTGGAACTCAAAACAAGTCGTGAGGTTAGTGATTTTTTATTAGCCCAAAATGATAAAAAAAAAAAAAAAAGATATAAGATGTTTGACTTTTTTGGTATGAATTTGCAGTTGGATTACCACACTGAAGAAAGATTTGAGAGGGAAAAGTTGCTCAAGTTTTGGGTATATTATTCTACATTATAAATATTTTGAAAGTTTCAAGGGTATTTATAATATCTTTGTTTGGGAATATTTATTTATTTATAAAATTACAGATCCAATCTTTTCTTGCTGGTGTCCCTTATATCGTCATTGGATATAGGTATGTATGTATGTCTCATTAATTAATATAAAAGAAAAAATAATTATATTTAGCAAATAAGATTTAAATAAATCATTTCTTTCTTGCAGGGATGATTCTGGTAGGCTTGTACGTACAGAGAGATTAAGAACCAAAGATATAACTCATAGGGTCAAAATGAAAAATTATTGGCAGGTAATCTTAAATTACCTATTTACCCCTCCTCCTAAGTCCTAAAACATTTAATGTGATTATGTGTCTTGAATCTGATTGATGAACAGGGAGGGGTATGCTTAGCATTTGCTGATGAGGTTTTATGCTGGCTTTATGGCACAGTTAAAGAGAGTAAGATTTTTGCATTTTTGTATTTTCTATCAAGGGGTATTTTAGTCTTTTTGTTAATCTATTGTTTTGGCATATAACAGATGAAGACTACATATTGCAATTTGCTGCACCATTTACTCGTTTGGAGCTTCTACAGGCACAATCTTGCCCACAAGAAATAACTGATCATGTTCAACAACTATGAATATGAAACACTCTTTTGTTGAACAAATCATGAAAAAAGATTTACCTAAATTAAGTTTAAGACCATATGCAAAGTCTTATTATATATAGATGAAAGAATGCCCTGAGGCCAAAAATGCCTCTTTTGAATTCTGGGCATGTTGATTTTCAGCAGGATATATAATATATTTATAGGCATAGCTCAACAGATGAGGGAAATTGAATGTTTAAATTTGAATATGTGATAATAACATATTATTATGTACTTGTAATGAATTGAATGATCTAACTTTTGTTTCTAAGGTTTTTGCTACTAGTATTTGTTGTGGAAAGTGTATCAATTCAATTGGCTGCTTCTTCGACAATCAATAAGTTGCATCTTCATTTTCATCCATCATAAATACATAATAACTAAATGTGCTTCTTGGGTCATATGTATCACTAGCATAATCTACATAGTGAGACCATATAAGATTTCCTTTGTTTTCTTGTACATGATTTCATAGTCCAAATACCCTTTTATTCGGGCATCTTTGGAAGCCTTATGTTGCCCAATACCCTTTTTATTTGGCATGTTTCAATCTGTAAATTCCATTGGTTGTTCAACATACACTTCTTCATCAAGGTCTCCATGTGAAAGTGATATCTTTTGGTATCACTAACCTTGCTTTTTGGTTCTCCAACTCCCCATGCTCATTAAGAATGGTTTTATAAACCAACAAAATTTCATGTGTGTTTTTCTTCACAATCGACCTCAATTCGTTTTGTTTTCCAAAGGCACTATCCATTGCCTCTCCTTCACTACTTCAAAATCAACATGATCAAAAGATACATAATTACAAATTTGCAACAAGTTCATCTTCAATGTTATCCATGTCTCCACCACTCATATAGACATCCGTCCATCTTGGAAATTTTGTGATTCTTATATTTCTTGTATCACTACTACAACGTGCTTCATAAATTTTGGTTAATAGGGGTTAAAGATACGTTTTTGTAATGAGATACGACGTATCCAAAACTTATTATCAGATTTTGGAGGCTTAAAAAGGGAGATAATCTCTTACACCTTGTTCTTGACTTCAATGTAAGGAGAAAAGAGAAGGGAAGCATAGAGAACTAGAAAGAAAAGAGAAATCATCTTGTTCCCAGAGATTATTTTTCGGAATGAATTGGAAAGAAAAGAAAAAAAAAAGAGGAGAATGGATGATCTTTTCTCCTAATCTTCCTCACAAATTGTAGGGATTTGAAAGGAAATAAGCTTAATCAAGACATTAAAACGTAATAAATTTTTTTTATTTCTTTTCGATTTAGAAACACCAAAATATAATTTTCTTTCTTTCTCGTCCTTTTCTTTTCTCTCCATATTTCCTTCCCCTTATTTTCTTTCTTTTACTAAAACTCAAGAACTAGGTGTAAAGGTTCTCATTATAACGTCGGGGATCTTGGTGCTAGGGTTTGGGGTTTCTTACACAAAGAAACTATGTAGAAAACAATCTTTAATCTAGATTATAAAGATAAGTGTTATCATTAAAGGCATTTCATTTACAAAAAGTCAATAAAAACCCATTGAAAAGTCATTTTATTTACATAATGAGGTCAAATTTAAAGACATTTCAGACGATGACACAATTTGTAAAATATATAAGATACATGAAAAACATCTTCAACCAATGATTTTTTTAGATGCAAATTATTAATAATCAACCTCATAAAGTGTTTTTTTACCATTACAATGAATAACTTATTGTGTCAATAATATCAATCATTTTTGTTTTACTATTTATTATTTTATTTTTTTTTGAGTTTCATGTTTTGTATAATTGATCATTGACTTAGTAATGTTCCATTTTGCTCCCTATTATATTATATAGATGTGACAATTGATGACAAGACACGACAAAAATACACGACACAAAACGAAATTGGGATGAAACTGAAATTTGAATTAGTGTTTGTGTCAAGTGTAAGAAACACGATGTCATGTCGTGTGGTGTTCGTGTTCAAATTTCGACACAAAATTAACACGATTTATCATTTGTTTGTCGTGTTTTTCGTGTTTGTCGTGTTATGTTGTAACATCCCAAAAATCAAAGATAAAAATTTCATTTTTATTATAATCAAAACATAGATGTAACTTGATTTAAACATTTAAAAACATCTCCAAGTAACACAGTTTTCAGAGTTAAATCCGAAAATCACATATTGCGGAAAACACGAGTATATGCGTTGCGATCAAGCCGGACCCTTCTCTTCCGAACTAGAAATACCTGAAACCAAAACCACAAACTGTAAGCGCGAAGCTTAGTGAGTTCCCCAAATACCACATACCATACCTATCAAACGAACCATACATATCATACCAAAATCATGAGCCATACATATCATACATATACCACAATCAATAAAGGTGCTATGTGTCATCCATAGTCTTGCCATTATGCCATGAGCCGCCTCGTGTTCTTCCTTGCCAGGTCGGGGCCAAAACCCTGGGTCTTACAGACAAGTGCCAGGAGCCACCTCTTGGTCTACCAGCAAGCATCACAAAGACAACTAGCATACAACCTACCACTACTAACTAATTAACTGCTAGATTTCAGACTCTGGTCTTGCATATAGTTTGCCATAAGTCGCCTCCTGGTCTTTCATACAACTGCCAAGGGTTCCCACTGGGTCTTCCTACAATACATAAACCAAATGGGCCGACATTGGTGCCTTCGACCCATAGAACAGTGAGGAGACTCACCTCGAATGCTGAAGCTCACTGCAAGAAATCCTTAGTTGTTGCCCTGACAACTTCCCGAGCTAACAATACCAAAATAACATCCAATTAGCAATTGGATTCCAAACCATGATCCATAATCCAAACTTAGGGTAAAATGACCATTTTACCCCTGGCCCAACAAGACTCGCAACTAAGGCCCAAGCCCAAAACCACAAGATCCATAAAAGCCCACTAAAGGCCCATTTTTCCAAATTGGGCCCAAACCCTTACATGGGCCTTTCCCTAAAGCCCATTTACTTTTTCTGAACAAAAACACATATTTATAGCTAAACAATACAAGCCCAAACAATAGTCCAAACTCGAAATGACAACTGATATTGCCATATTTATACATAGTTCTAGGCAATATTGATCTACATTCTATTTAATATTTTGGTTATTTGCATAGAATTATGGTACTTATAAGGATAAAATGTTATTTGCAGCCAAAATAAAGCATTTTAGAAGAAAGGGACTAGAAGTGACAATTTATGGAACATTGGAGGCTTGAAGCATAAAAGATGAAGTAATTCACGGAATATACTGGGGCCACGACGTGAACTTGATAATCACGACGTGGAATCGATCTTTTCAGAAGATAAGTACGCGAAGAAAGAATCCTTGGTGAATACGAATAATTCCTGAAGTCACGTCGTGGAGCTTCCTGCCACGACGTGGAACGTGATTTTCCAGAAAATATATAAACCCCTCTCCATTACGTTTTGGGAGACTTTTGGCGGAAGGAAGAGGTTCCAGGAGGCGATTTACAGCAGAAGCAAGGTCTTGGAAAAGGGTTTTCAACACCAAAAAGAGTAAAAGTTCATAATTCGTTTACTTGTTTGATGCTTATAGACATGTTTTCTTATTTGAGTTGTGTTTATATGTTAGATGCTACTATGAGCAGCTGAATCTAGCTACTCTTATCTAGCTAGATGAAGCTTCAAACTTATGAATAGCATAACTTTACATGGATTTATTTAGTTGGTGAATTGTTTGTGTTTGATTTATTGTCACCTAGCATGCTCATGTTGTTGCTTAAATTGCTTAAACTCATGTTATGTGTAGCTTAGTGACCATTAACTGCATGAACTTGATAACCTAGTAATTTAGTGAACATTGAATTGCTAGAGCTAGGATCGACCAAAATCTTAGTTAGTAATTGAAGTAATTAACCTTGCTGTGCTAGAGAACATAGATTATGACCATAATTGTGTTTGCATGATAAATCTTACATAGCATATTCATAAACATAATTGGTTCTGTGTTTAATTGTGTGTGACCATACATAGTTTTACATGAATTAATTAACTATTGTTAAATTTAGACCTAAATTACTAATATAATAATATCCAACTTAATAATCCATAATTATTAGCTAGCCGTAAGGACGAAGTGGATTCGAACTAGATAAGAGTGTCTTTTAATTATTGATTGAATTTGAGTTAAGCAAAATCAGATAAAAACCCATTTTTAGCTTGTTAATAATTAGATTAATTTAGTAGTAAATAGATTAATTAATAACACTGTTCCCTGTGATCGACACCCGACTTACCTAAGCTATACTGTAATCTGACTAGGTACACTGCCTACAAGTGCATAGTTAGTCTAAGTTTGTTAGGTTATAAATATTAAAATTAGTGGGTACTTCCGTGCACATCAAGTTTTTGGCGCCGTTGCCGGGGAACGGCTTAGTTTATTGTTTATTTATTTGCTTTAGATTAATCGATTTTTTTTGGGGTAAAACCCACAAAAAAAGTTATTTTTATAAGCATAGTTTTAATTTTTTTTTTACAGAAGTCACGACGTGGAGTATCCTTCCACGACGTGACACCTGTGATTCACAATTTTTTTTTCCTTTTTCTTAGTTCAGTTTTACGTTTTATTTTCTTTTCTTATTTCTGGAGTTCATGACCAGAGGTTCTAACACACCTTTGGTACCACCACTTGAAGATCCCGAGTCTACACTTCACAAAAAGAAGGATAAGAGCGTGAAAGAAGATCAAACACCAAAGAAGACACCTTTACAAGAGTTCAAATCAGTGTTCTCAAAGAAGTCGGGGAAGAAAACGGAGGAGTCAAGTTCATCTTCAAAGAACAAGAGCAAGCTTGAACACTTAGATCAAATACCCGTCCAAGCCGAGTCTGCGTACGATACCGAGCCTGAATTTGAATTACAAACAAGTGAACCCGAGAACGAGCTGGAGAACGAGATGGCAAACATTGATGAGATGGCCATGGGGGACTACAAGAAGCGCATTCGAGATGATGTGGGGCCGGGTTTAGTACATCCTACGATTCCTGCCAATGCCACATTCGAGTTGAAGGGACATATCCTTACTGCACTTAAGGATATCCCATTTTACGGGAAGGATCACGAGGATGCTTTCAAACACTTAGACGAGGTGAACGATATTGCGGATTATTTTAATACTCCCAATATCCCAAGGGAGACAGCTTTGCTAAGGATGCTACCAGTCACTTTCAAGGGAGCAGCAAAAGACTGGTTAAAGGCACTCCCACCTGGTACAATCACCACATGGGCCCAATTGCGCGAGAGATTTCTAGATCAGTTTTGTCCACCCTCCAAAATCTCTAAACTCAAGAAGGCAATTGCCAACTTTGAGCAAAATCCGGGGGAGTCATTATACGAGGCCTGGGAGCGCTACAAGGGGTTGTTAAGGAATTGTCCTCAACATGACCTGAATTTTCAGCAAGAAATGTCGATATTTTATGATGGGGTGAATGTCATGACTAGACAACTCCTTGATTCACAAGGACCACTAACAAAGAAGAACCCAATTCAGGCCAAGGAGCTGGTTGAAGAATTTTCAAAGCACTCTCATGAGTATCACAACCCAGGACGCGATGGAATGAAAGGCAGTGGAGGTACACAAACTGAAGAGATAGCTGCTGTGATGGCAATGCTTAGCACTATGGATAGGAGATTGACTCAAATGGACCAATCAATTCATGCAATTCGAGTTGGTTGCGAGAGATGTAGTGGCCCACACTTGACAAAGGATTGCAATATGGATGAATATGGGAACAAGAAAGCTCAAGTATGCTACTCAAGTGGGGACAAGTATGATGAAGATTGGAGAAAACCAAAGAAAGAGTGGCTGCCTTACGAAGAATACAAGAAGCAAAAAGAAGAGAAATTTAGGCAAACTAGCCGGGGCTTCTACCAAAGAGAGCAACCACTAGCTGAGAAGGAAACAGAATTAGAGACCATGTTGATGAAATTCATGGAAGCTTCAGAAAAAAGACATGATGCTACTGACGCTGCAATGGAAGAACAAAGAAATATAATGAAGAATCATCACGCAATAATGATAGATCAGCAAGCATTAATAAAGAATCAGCAAGCCTCCATTAATAACCTTGAAGTACAACTTAGTCAACTTACCACTTTAGTTAATGAGAAAATATTCCCGAAAAATCCTGAAAATAAAACTCAATCTCACGTAATGGCCATAGATATTGAAGAAGAGGCGATTTCTGAGTTCCTAGAGGCCTTGGAAGTGGAGCCCCAGCACCCCGATCCAAACCCGAAGAAGCTAAAATTCGAGAACAAAAATGTAGCTGAAGTACAGAAACCACGTCGTGGGAATCATATGTCCACGTCGTGGCCTTGGTCTGATCAGAAATTTCCAGAAACCGTATCGACTTATAAACCACCTTTGCCATTCCCGTCCAGAGCTAATCTCAGTCCACTGGAGAGAGAACATCTGGAGTTTATCAAGCAATTAAAGGGTATTCCTATCAATAATCCTTTTATTGATTCGCTTGCAAAAATTCCAGAATATGCTAAGTTCCTACAAGACTTGTTAGACACTCGTCAGCAATTAAAGGAGAATTCTAAGGTGATTCTAAGTGAGCAAAGCTCAAAAGTTGTGTTGGGAGAAATACCTAAGAAAATGGGGGATCCTGGACGACTCACTCTCCCATGTGAGTTTGGGAATAATATGAAGATTTATGCTTTAGCCGATTCTGGGGCTAGCATAAATTTGATGCCTTATTCGTTTTATCAAAAATTAAATATTCAGAAGTTGAAGACTACAAACATGACTATTCACATGGCGAACCGTTCAGTGACACAACCCCGGGGCATTGTGGAAGATATTTTAGTAAAAATTGGGAAATTCATTTTTCCAATAGACTTTGTGGTATTGGATATGAAAGAAGATCCCAATGTACCGATTATTCTTGGTCGCCCGTTACTTAACACTGCTGGAGCTCTTGTTGATATTTGGGAGTCTAAGCTCACCTTGAGGGTTGGTGATGAAAAGGAAATTTTTGGGATAGAAGATGGCTTTCAAGGGAATCGTGCTCAAGAAGAGGTTTTCAACATTGATGAAGAAAGTGAACTTGAAGAATTAGAGAAGCTCATGGAAGAAGAAATCAAAACAATTCAACAAGTTAAAAGAACAAAACCGAGAGCATCTGTTCCATTTTTGGTTGAAGTCATTGCCTACACGAATCCAACTTCTTGGGTGAGCAAGGAAGATGATGAGATGTCGAGTGATGAAGAGGAGGTTACTTCAAAAGTAACAAGTCCAGTGGTGAAAGAAGAGAAGGATACTTTGGAGCTTAAAATGATGGAAAATTGAAGACTAAAGGGACTAAACGCAAGCTTGATGGAGACGAGGTCAAAGCTAAAAAGGAAAATTCGAAAAAGGCGTATAAAAGACGTGTTCAAGCTTACAAGAGGCGTTTCAAGGAACAAAAGATCCTAGTGGTGGACTCTTCAGATGATTCAACGTAGGAGGCACGGAGTCCAGCTCAAGACTCCTAAAAAAGAAGCGCTTCTCTGGAGGCAGCCCGAGTTTGGTTTGCTTTTTCTTTTCTTTTTAGTTTTTACGTTTTTTTTAAAAAGGTTATCAAGTCATCATCTAAAGACTATTACTTGGTAAAAAATTAGTTGTGGGATGCTTTGGTAATAATTGGAACACAAAGAACATAAATAAAAATTGTTAGATTAGCAAATTTTTGTGACCAGACATCAATCACGTCGTGGTCAGAAGAGCCACGTCGTGATTTTAAGGAACAATTCGGGGACTGAATTCGACTTGACCGATTTATCTATTATTAAAAGTCACGACGTGGTATAGCCTGCCACGACGTGACCTTTAACAGTCACAGGGGGACCAGTTATTAACCCCTTTGACCACAAGCTTCTTCCCCATTTGTTTACTGCCTCACGAACGGAAGAAAGGTCCCCACAGCCGATTTTTGTTAACTTTTCCTCCAATTTTCCTGCATTCTCTTGTCCTTTTACTCCATCTGGTATGTATTTCATCCATTAATTGTAGATATTACTTACAATTTATACATTTTCATGGTTAGGGTTTATGTGAATGATAGGATTTCCGAAATTGGATGAAATTGGTTACTGTTTTTAGGTTGCATGCCCGTAGAATAGCAATAGAAACAAACCCCAAGTATTGTTTTGGGTAGAATCGCGTAATTAGTGTTCGATCGATGCCAACGATCCGATTACAAGACCACGACGTGGCGAGCCAAGCCACGACGTGATCCCTGGGCGACAACTTTTCTGCATTGTTTTTGATAACATATTTTACGTGTTTTGTTTTTGTTTTGGTTTGTTTTTGAACATTGCAGGAAGATGGCACCTAGAAGGGCTGTTCAACAGGACAATGACCCGATTGATGTCTCGATTATCCATCTGTTATATCGATTTCCGCGAACCATTTCACGGGCCTTGTTGACGTCTTATCAAAACCGTTTGGGATGGTTATACAATAGGGAGTTTGCTATAGCTCCGATTATTGACTGGGGATGGCTTGGTGGTGTTGGAATGGTTGTTGAGTTGGAGCACCATTGGACAAAAGTATACGAGGGAGACCATTTTTCCTTTACTTGCCATGGATGGAGGAACTTGTTCGCGATCCAAGAACCCGTGTACCGGGAATTATCAGTGGAGTTTTTCTCTACTGTGAACTTTGAAGAACGCACCATGGATTTTGATTATAAACGGGCACTAGTTTTTCGGTTGGGCGGGGTGTATCGGGAGTGTAGTCTCCGGGAATTTGCATGGCGCATGGGGATCTATACGGAAGTGGAGACTCAATCCCCGTTCTTTGTTCCATTTTTACTTGGTTGTGTTCGGGATTTTGCGCCCGATATTTTTGATGTTCAATTTTGGCGCACTATCGCAAATCACGAGTACAGTTCTCGTGATTCAAGTGAGGCACAAATTCGGAATCCGGTGCATCATTTTTTTCACCGCCTTATCACCTTTTCTATCAATCATAAACATCACGGTGATAAGGTTTCTTTACAAGATTTGTTCTTTTTGTGGAGTATTATTACTCCCGGGGTGTGTTGTGATATTCCTTACATGCTAGCAAGGTTTTTGGGAAAGAGAGCGGTTAGTTCACGACAAGGAAGTCCAATTACAGGTGGACATTTGGTCACCCGTCTTGCCCGGTCATATGGGATTTTGTCCCAAGAATTTGTGCGGAACCTTACCCGTTTGCCAGACAATGATTTGACTATTCAATTTTTGGGTGTTATGCGCGTGGTGGTTGATGTCGGGGGACGTTATGTTATACCCCCGGAAGATAGAGAGCAAGAGGTGGAACAACCCGAGCAACCTCCTGCGAGAAGACGAAGAAACGTTAGAGCCCGGGGAGAAGTTGAGAGAGACCGTCACCCGGGAGGAGTACCCACCGACCCGTTTCAAACCCGGGTTGGATCATATTTGGATAATCTACGTGGTGGGATGAATTACAACACACAAATTTTGGAAGCAATGTTTTCCCACATGGGTGTGGTGCGACCACCTGCGGTGCCACCACAATGTCCTTATATTCCGACATGGGAAGAGCTTTGGATCCCGAGGGACGATGGGGAAGGACCGAGTGGAGTGCAGGGACGAGAGGATGATGATTAATTTCTTTTCTGTTTAGTTTTTAGTTTTTTGTTTTATGTGGTGTTAGTTAATGTTGAACTTGGTTTGTTGATGTAAGACTTTAGTAAACTATTATGTTACTCTTTTAGTTCTTTTGGTTGATTGCAGCTTGCTAAGGAATCATGAAAAGGAGTAAGGTCGAGTCAAGAGTCGTGACCCACAATTTGAAATAAGTGTGGGGTGCGTTAAAGAGAGAGAGGATAGAGTCCACAAGTGTTTTTTTTACAACATTAGAAGAGTCTTAACCCATTAAGATGCTAGTCAAGGTGCTACGTTGAATGAAGCAGTGGAAACTCTTACTTTTCTGATGGTCCAGTTTCCACGACGTGGTGATTAAATTTTCACGTCGTGGAGTGATATATCTGGGATATCCTGTTCGCGTTTTTATACAATATCACGACGTGGTATTATACACCACGACGTGATTTCTGTACATTTCACTATTTTGAAGACCATTGGGTGTTTTTCCATATGGCTTTCCACGCATCTTCTTGGGGTCATTTTAAAGACTATTGTGGTTCGTTTGCTTCCACCATATGCAGTAGCTTAAAGTCCGAGTTCTTATTTTAAAGAGGTCCATATTCGAGATGCACGTTTTTCCACACTTTTGGAGTTTCGTTCATGCCACTATCCCAGGGGAGTCTGTTCATTTTTCTCCTTTCTCTTAATTTTTATATTATTTTAAGCATACAATGAGGGCATTGTATGACATAAGTGTGGGGTAGAGGGTAGAAAAAGTAAATTGCTAGATAATTTGGTAAATTTTAAAATTTTTATTAATTGGATCTAGTAGTGATAATTTGAACTGTACCTGCTAGTGGAATGATCCGATAAGAGCTCAAATGTTTAGTTGAGCCGACATACGTTATAATGCATTTGTGGCATCCCTTATTTTAGTGAAATCATGGAACAAAAACATAACCCTGCTTAGTTTGAGAAATGCAACATGTTTAGCAGCCTAAACCTGAAATGTATCCAGGAAAGATATGTCTTAACCAATAAAGGTTGAAGTCAAGCGCCCCTGCTTAAGCATGTAGGTTTTTGAGTGATATAAAAAAGTGAGTTATACATGTAAAAAAAAAAGAGAGAGAGAGAAATTACAAAAAAAGTGAAAAATTGAAGAATTTTTGGAGCATAAAAGTATCAAAGTAAGAAGATCAAAGATCGAAAATTCGGAAGTTTCAAAAGTTGAAGATATCAAAATTACACAAAGATAGTGAATTCAAAGAAAGTGAAAGATCAAACATTAAAGAAAAGAAGAATTCAAGAGCTCCAAGTTGTGATATCTTCTAAAAAGTTGTAATTCTCTAGTTTATGTATGCTTGGGTAGCTTTACAAAAATACTTTGAGGTTAAGTAGGATTTATGGGGATGGATTCGGAGGGTTGCATAAAATGAGCATTGTTCGAAAGAAGTGGGCGAGTGTTTATGAAGATTGTGAGTATTTAAAGTATGGGGGGGTTACTTAGGAAAAATTTAGACACAAATGCATGCGTTGAGGTCTTGGCATAATGGCTGAGCTGGAATTGGATTATTCTATGAAATACTAGTGATGAAGGTTTAAGTTTAAATAAGTAGATTTGCTTGAGGGCAAGCAAAGCCTAAGTGTGGGGTATTTTGATATTGCCATATTTATACATAGTTCTAGGCAATATTGATCTACATTCTATTTAATATTTTGGTTATTTGCATAGAATTATGGTTCTTATAAGGATAAAATGTTATTTGCAGCCAAAATAAAGCATTTTAGAAGAAAGGGACCAGAAGTGACAATTTATGGAACATTGGAGGCTTGAAGCATAAAAGATGAAGTAATTCACGGAATATACTGGGGCCACGACGTGAACTTGATAATCACGACGTGGAATCGATCTTTTCAGAAGATAAGTACGCGAAGAAAGAATCCTTGGTGAATACGGATAATTCCTGAAGTCACGTCGTGGAGCTTCCTGCCACGACGTGGAACGTGATTTTCCAGAAAATATATAAACCCCTCTCCATTACGTTTTGGGGGACTTTTGGCGGAAGGAAGAGGTTCCAGGAGGCGATTTACAACAGAAGCAAGGTCTTGGAAAAGGGTTTTCAACACCAAAAAGAGTAAAAGTTCATAATTCGTTTACTTGTTTGATGCTTATAGACATGTTTTCTTATTTGAGTTGTGTTTATATGTTAGATGCTACTATGAGCAGCTGAATCTAGCTACTCTTATCTAGCTAGATGAAGCTTCAAACTTATGAATAGCATAACTTTACATGGATTTATTTAGTTGGTGAATTGCTTGTGTTTGATTTATTGTTACCTAGCATGCTCATGTTGTTGCTTAAATTGCTTAAACTCATGTTATGTGTAGCTTAGTGACCATTAACTACATGAACTTGATAACCTAGTAATTTAGTGAACATTGAATTGCTAGAGCTAGGATCGACCAAAATCTTAGTTAATAATTGAAGTAATTAACCTTGTTGTGCTAGAGAACATTGATTATGACCATAATTGTGTTTGCATGATAAATCTTACATAGCATATTCATAAACATAATTGGTTCCGTGTTTAATTGTGTGTGACCATACATAGTTTTACATGAATTAATTAACTATTGGTAAATTTAGACCTAAATTACTAATATAATAATATCCAACTTAATAATCCATAATTATTAGCTAGCCGCAAGGACGAAGTGGATTCGAACTAGATAAGAGTGTCTTTTAATTATTGATTGAATTTGAGTTAAGCAAAATCAGATAAAACCCCCTTTTTAGCTTGTTAATAATTAGATTAATTTAGTAGTAAATAGATTAATTAATAACACCGTTCCCTGTGATCGACACCCGACTTACCTAAGCTATACTGTAATCTGACTAGGTACACTGCCTACAAGTGCATAGTTAGTCTAAGTTTGTTAGGTTATAAATATTAAAATTAGTGGGTACTTCCGTGCACATCGACAACACAAGGCCCGATAAGGCCCAGTTACCCCAATTAGGCCCAAATCCGTCATGGACCTATCCCGAGAAGGCCAAATATCCAAAAGGTCTGAAATACTGAATGGTAAACCCTAACCAACTCCTGGTCCATGGTCCAAAGCCTAAAAAATCAAGAAAACAAGAAAGGTTAACCAGGCCGAGTACGCCATGCGTACTCATCTGGTACGCCCATCGTACACCCTTTGGGGCCAATACGCGCAGTATACCAGGTGGGTACGCCCAACGTACTCCATTGGACACCAAATTCCTCCATTAAGCACTTAATCACCTCAGCCCTTGCTCCAAACTCTCCAGTCTGATTCCTATTGATGACTTTTCAAGTAAAGTTGGCAACTTTACTAGCATGCATGGCTTAATGGGGCTCTAGAGCTCCAAAAGAGCTTAATGGATGGTCTTAACTCATGCATGAACTCAAGAACTCCACATAGCTTGCACCTTTATGAATGAGGGACCCTTAAAATGTCCTGATCTACTAGATTGAGCTCCTAAAACAACCCTAGCTCATCAAGACCAAGCAAAAGGGACTAAAATGGCCTTAAGCCAACCCAAAGTAGATCTATACAATGAATAGCCAAGATAGAGACATTATACCTCTAAAGTATCGAAATGGAGATGCTAACAATGGATCTCTAGGCTCTTTTCCATAGGTTGAGTCTTCCACCTTCTTCTTCTCTTGCACAAACCACCAAGAATCGTCTTTCAAGCTCCAAGCTTCACCCAAGGCACTTTAGGGTTTCATGAACGTCAAAAGGGGTGGTGGCTGACTTAAAATGACCAAAGGGGTGGTATAATGTTGTTTATATAGGGTAGGAACCCCGAATTTAGGGTTTTGCTCTGAAGGGAGTACGCCCCGCGTACCCCTTAGTACGCCTGGCGTACTCACAAACCACCCGCGACCACTTAATCTTATACGCTGGGCGTACCCAGCCAAACACGCACATGCATCCTTGCATGCATGGGCCTGATTTGCCAAACTTTCCATTTGGGGCTAATTCTGCCAATATCTTCAAAATACCATTACTCCCTCATCCTAAGTCTGTTTCCAACGAACCTTATATCCACGAAAAGGCGGCGAGAATTCCTACGCTCCTAACAACACACTTAAACCTTAAAACCTCCCGAACAAAACCCAAACTCCATAAAAGACCGAGATATCAAATTACGCTAATACCATTGGCCTCCGCAGACACAATCGAACGCTTGGATCACTTATACCATGACAACCACATCCGAAATGGGCCAAATCCTTCATTTTCCAAGACCCTAAGCCTTATGACAACTAATGATTGGGCCGCAGCCCCGAGCAACGAAGCAAATCCAAAACCTAGTGTTACATATGTATGATTAAATATTAATTAAATAAACTAAATTTTATATTATGTTATCTTTGTCTTGTTGTGTCGTGTTTGTCGTTTTTTAATTGGTTCGTTTTCGTGTTAGTTAAAAAAACACGTCATCGTTGTAACATCCTAAAATTTAAGATAAATTTCTTAAATTAATTAAGTAATTAAATAAAGCATGATTTACGTAATTAAGTCATTTAAATGATAATTATATCATTAATTGATATAAAGATTAGAAAGTTAAAGGTTGAAATGTTAACATTTCAGACTCAAGGGAAAAAAAGTGCCAATTTGGCAAAATATGTTTGACCAAGGGTTGACTCAACTAATGGAAGTGATTACAAAAGTTATGTAATGGATGGAGAGGGACTTAGGATGTCTATTCTCAAAGAAAAGTCACTTATATTGGAAGAATGGGCCATATTTGACATAAACGAGAAATTAGAGGGACTAAATGTGAACAAGTGGGAAATAAGATGAACACTCCCTTCTTTCTCTTCCAGTTACGTATTGAGCATGCTAGAGAGCTTCAAATGGCGATTTTCTTCTCCTTTCAATCTAGGGTTCGATCCAAGTGTAGAATGAAACAATCAAACAAAGGAGAGACGGAATCAAGGCTTGAAAGGTAAAAATCTTCTCATCCTTTAGCTTAGAATTCGAATTTGTGAAGTGGGTATAATCCCCAATGTCGAATTTGATTGGGTTTAATGATTAGGGTTTTGGTTTCTAGCCTCTCTTGATTTGTTTTGATGATCATAATCTCAATCCAAGCATCCCATTGATGGATTTGAGGATTTAGGTAAAAAGCTTCATGAACCCTAGAAAACCCAAATTGGGGATATTGCAATTGATGATGAAATGATATTGGATTCTATGACCTAGATGATATTTGATAGCAATAAAACCAATTGTAATGCTCAAATTCATCCATGATGGTAGAATCAAGCATAAAGATGGGTTTTAGATGGTTATGTGAGAAATTGTGATGAATACAATGAAATTGTTGGAATGTAAGCATTTGATGAGTATATGATAATCATAATCATGAGTTGATACTAACAATATGATTTGAATGCAATAACATGAAGGATTGAGTGGTCTATAGTTGAATTTATGGAATAATTGATCATAAGGGTACTTTGGGAAATATATGGATTATTACATAGATTTTGACATATTAGAAGTGAATGGCATTCATGAACATGAATTAACATTTTAGATATATTATTGGAGCATTAACATGAAGGATTGCTAGTGAAGTTCTAGCTCTAATGATTGTTTTGACCCAAGGGTAATTTGGGAACATGGAATGGAATTGAGGATTCCATAGTTGGATGAAGTACTTGCAATAAGATAAATTGTGGTTCTATGTACTTAACAACACCCAATGATGTATTAAATGATTTGGGAATAAGTCATATTGGTTCAAGAGTGTTCTTTTAAGCAACTTGATCTCTTGACTCTTTCATTTGAGTGATTGTAAGCATTAAGGTCTTAATGATTAAGTCATCATGTGGGTAAGGGTTAATTGAGTATTTGAGAATTTTATAACCTTTATTTAGTCCTTAATAACCGTTCGGTAAAGTTTGGTAGCCATTGGAGGTATAGGGAACAAGTTACAAAGTTTTTAGCAAAATTCTGCACAAAATGGTGACCTGCAGTTATGACACGGGGGCGTGTCAAAATGACACAGGCCGTGTCAAAGGTTCTGTGAAATGTATGTTTTTCATGGAAAACCTAGTAAATGACCACCGATTTCCCTCAAACTTTATATATAAGCTAATAGGAAGTAAATAAGCTTATGGGGAATATCTAAATGTTAAAAATCTTATAAGGGTATTTTGGTCATTTTGTTGACCTTCACATTTATGTTATATAGGTGGTGTTTGAGAAGTGTTGATCTAAGCAAAGGAACTAGAAGATGACTAGTTAATCTACATTGGAGAACTAGGTGAGTACGTGTTGGCATTTTTCCCACTTTCGGGTACATGGCAAAATGATTTTATGATATTGAAATACAATGCTTTGATATATGAAATGTTTTGAAACGAAAGTGTCAAATGTTTTTAGAAAGGGTATTTTGAAAGAGTGCCTTAAAGGCAAGAATGTTTTTGAAAGAAAAGAACGTTTTGGAAGATCAAATGTTTTGAAAATATGATTGAAATGTTTTGAAATATAGATGCTTTACTTTTGAAATGATTTTATGATACTAATGTATGAAATGTGTAAAGCATGGAAAGTAATGAAAAAAAATGTAAAGTAATGAAAAGGAATGGAAAGTAATGAAAGGAATTTGAAAGTAATGAAATGAAAATTGCCCGGGCCATGATACCTCGTAAGAGGCACTAGAGGAATCTATCGGGGTGGCGCCTCCCCTTCGCGAGATAGATGTCCTAATGGAAATGATGCCTTGGTGAATTGATTTGTTCTTTCCACCTTGGTCTAGACTTGGGAGTGGTTCCTTTATTGGACGTAGACCCTAAGTATAAAAATGGCAACGGTTTCATACCGGAATTAGTCCTTAATTATAAAAGAAAATGGAATATGGAAATATGTCTTTTGAAATGAAATGATAAGATATGAAATGAAATGATAAGATATGAAATGAAATGAAATGATATTTATGATGCGTACTAAATGAGTTTTCCTTGAAAATGCTTGAAACTGATTTATGGTCTAAAACTATGTTTTGTAAAGATTAAACGTTTTGATGATGTTTTGGGTCACAAACCCACGTAACTCACGAGACATTATTGTCTTACGTATCTCTTTTTAATGCCATGTATCTCAGGTTACCTTTAAGGAGAGAGGATGATAGATGGAAGTTAGAAGTCAAGTTATAGAGAATGGAGGGAAACTTGATAAGTTCCTTATTATTTTGTATTGATGTAATTCTTATTTGCTTGCTATGGATTTATTGATGCATAATGGTAACACCTAATGTTTTAATTTTTAAAAGTTTTTGTGGGACCGGTTTTTGTTAAATGTGGGTTAATACCCGAATGTTTTTAAAACCATAGCATGAAAAAGTTTTGAAAATTTTGGGGTGTTACAATCGTGTCGTGTCGTGTTCGTGTTATATAAAAACTTATTGTGTCGTGTCAGACAAAAATTGTAACATCCCGAAATTCAGGTACAACTATTTAGCCCTTCTTTTATTCAAGGTGTCAAGTTAAGCCCTTAAGAGGAATTGGTAGCAAATGAGTACGCTGGGCGTACTCAAGAGTACGCTGCGCGTACTCATGCGATTATTTTGGACGCGGACTCGTCTGAGTACGCTGGGCGTACTCAGGGTTACGCTGGGCGTAATGTGTCCAGGTGCAAACCCTAATTTCTGACTTGTGCCCTATATATTGGATGCTAAGGCTTATTTCTCAGCCTCCCTAGCAGTGAGTAAAACCCTAAGAGAGAACTTCCCATCGTCCTTAGTGAGTATGTGTGATTTTGGAGCTAAAAGTGCCTTGGGGTGTTAGTGAAGAAGAAGGAGAGGAGCTTGTGGAGGCTAGAGCTTGAAGTGCAAGTTTGGATCTGAGATCTACAGAGGAAGGAGCTGCTTTTAGAGGTATAAAGTTCAAAGCTTTCCTCTTCTTTTGGTTTGTTGTTGCATGGGCCATTTCTAGGGTTAAAAGTCTCAAAGGTGGAGACTTTATGAGTGTAAGGTGCTCCATGGTCCAAGATCTGTCCCCTTTCAGTGATATTTATGTTTTAGATCCATAAAGTTTCTATCTTGGCCGTTGATATGAGGACATGCTAGAGTTTTGAGCTTTCTAGGGCTAGAATTGGTATATTTTGGGTGTTAGTGACTTGTTCAGCCATGCAAAGGCTTAAAGTTATCGACTTTATGGATTAAGAGGCTTAGAAACGGTCAGATCTAAAAGTTGGACGAGAGTCTTAACTGATTAAGACCTCAAGAGCTAAGGGACTGAAACTGAGAGTTACGCGGGGCGTAATCTCAGTACGCGCAACGTAAGGGGTCGCGCACCCCGTTTCTGTGAGGACGCCGGGTACGCCCATCGTACGTGTTTGGTACGCGCAGCGTAACCCGGAGGGTTGACTTTTGTTGACTTTTAGGGTTTGGTCAACTTTAGGGCCTTTGAGCCATGGGAGGGGTAAAATGGTCTTTTACCCTTCTGAGAGTACTAAGAGGAGGAATAGTCTAGCCTTGAGAGATGTATTGATTTAGAGTGTATATTTCATATGATTAGGCGGGGGCTAGACCAGATTTTACAGAGTTCGAGCTTTACCGAGTTACCCAAGGTGAGTCTTCTCACTATACTTTACCTTGAGTAGGTAACCAGAGTTATGTGATAGAGTATCTTGTATGTTATGTATGTTATATGTTGCACTGCTATATTTCTATGTGATTTATGTTGTGCATGTTCTGAGTTCACAGAGTTAGGACCGGAAGGTCTACAGAGTTAGGACCAGAGGGTCCACAGAGTTAGGGCAAGAGGGCCCACAGAGTTATAGCCTCGAGTGGCTAATATATGTTAGAGTGGTATTTTGGGGAACTCACTAAGCTTCGTGCTTACAGTGTTATGTGATATGTGTTGCAGGTTTTTCTCAGGATCACAGGACGGCACCGGCTCGATTGTACACACCAGAGAAAGAGTTATGTTTTGAGGATCCTGGAGTATTATTTAATTGAATATGGAGTTATGTTTGTAACTTAAAGAGCAAATGAGATTTTAATAGAAGGTGACATGAGAATTTATATGAGTTTAAATGAAAATTTTAGTTTGAAAAATCACGGTGTTACAAGTTGGTATCAGAGCCTTGGTTTGAGGGATTCGGATGCGCCTTCGGGTAAATCTGGACTCAAACTGAGGATTTGAGAAAAAATTTCGAAGAAATGATTTTTCTAAAGTGAATAAGAGTTTCAAAGAGAAAACGAGAAAGATCAGTGTGTACAATCAGCCAGAGCCCGAACGGTGATTTCCCAAAATACCCTTACTTTGTGTTATGAAATGTTTATGAGATATTATGTATGATAGAGATAGGCTAGGTATTTCATATTTTAGGACTAGAGTGGCCTGATTTGTGATGCCTTAGCCTAGGATTGTGGTTATCCGAGTTGTGCTTTCGAGTATATGTTGAGTAAGAGTATCCAGCAGGAATCCCAAGTAGAGAGGGATTCGAGTAGAGGAGTAATCTAGGAGAGATGCCTAGATGATTATTGTGGAGCTTATCGAGAGAATAGTTAGAACCCGTGAGGGGTAGAGTTGCAGAGTTCGGTGATATCTATGAGAATGAGCAGATCAAGTGGAGTTATCACCTAGAGTGAGTTCTATGTATTAGTCGATGCCCGAATGTTGCTTGCTTTGTGCTTTGTGGGACCCTCGATGATGGGAGCCAGCTACTGAGTGAATATGACGATATTCAGGAGGTAGATGGCTGGCCTCATTAGGAGTTCTTCAGCAGCTGATGGCGGAGAAGAGTGGGAATCTAGGAAGAGCCTAGGGAGAAACCTTAGTCAGATGAGTGCGCTGGCAGGGTAGAGTATTTCGCTGAGGAGCGAGCACGTGCGACGGAATTGGTGAATGATAAGGTTGAGTAGCTACTTAGGAACTCTAGGATGGTCCGTATGGAAAGTATGGGTAGATGTGGCAGGTAGTATGGGCCCGTACTACCGAAATCAGAGGACCCATACCCGATACAGGGAGTATTCTGAAGGTTCTAAGTAGCAGATTGAGGAGTGATGTTATGGTTCGAGTACCATACATCGGAGCAGGTTGAGGAGTGATGTTATGGTTCGATTACCATACATCGGAGCAGATTGAGGAGTGATGTTATGGTTCGAGTACCATACATCGGAGCAGATTGAGGAGTGATGTTATGGTTCGATTACCATACATCGGAGCAGATTGAGGAGTGATGTTATGGTTCGAGTACCATACATCGGAGCAGATTGAGGAGTGATGTTATGGTTCGAGTACCATACATCGGAGCAGATTGAGGAGTGATGTTATGGTTCGAGTACCATACATCGGAGCAGATTGAGGAGTGATGTTATGGTTCGAGTACCATACATCGGAGCAGATTGAGGAGTGATGTTATGGTTCGATTACCATACATCGGAGCAGATTGAGGAGTAATGTTATGGTTCGAGTACCATACATCAGAGCAGATTGAGGAGTGATGTTATGGTTTGACTACCATACATCAGAGCAGATTGAGGAGTGATGTCATGGTTCGAGTACCATGATTGATGGCAGATTGAGAGATGATGTCATGGTTCGAGTACCATGATTGGCGACAGATCGAGAGGTGATGTCATGGATCGAGTACCATGATTGGTGGCAGATCGAGAGGTGATTTCGTGGTTCGAGTACCATGATTTGAGGCGGGTTGAGCAGAGAGGACATGGTTCGAGTACCATGAAATGTGGCGGTCAGTGCTTCTGGCCTTGCCGGTTATTCCGCAGCAATTATCTAGACCAAGGTCGGATGTGAATGAGTATGGGCCCAGAAGGCCAGGGAGAACAAGTTTTAGTGGAGCATCCCTTGATAAGGAAAACGAGTTAGCTCTAAGGGATTTGTTGGTGATATGCCAGTGGAGTCACAAGACTAAGAGATGAGTAGGGACGGTGCATTATGGAGGGGTATGGTCTGAGCTGGAGAGCCGGCCGATAGTAGATATGTCACTTTCCGTGACCCGAGTGGTGCTATTTCCGTTTCTTATGGGAGGCGTAAGGGGTGTTGAGATTTCGGTTTCTGAGTTGGGGTGAGCCCTGTGGAATCACACTAATGGTGACTTTTCAATCAGAGTATCCGGCAGCGGGTCTGTCGCAATGGAATGGTATAGCTTGAGCAGGCTGACAGTCGAGACTGAAACGGTCAAGGATCAGGATACACCCTATTTGAGTATAATAGGGCAGGTGTTAGCTGCAGTGGTGGGTGATCAAGAGGGGTATATCAGGGCAGTGACTCCTATTGTTCTTGAGAGGTATAAGGAGTGGAAATGTGGTTTCTGCTCTTATGATAAGGGGCATGTTGGAACGTTGGGCAAGGAGTCAAGGATGAGGAGTATGATGGTTCATTAATTCCAGATCCAGGGTTAGTGATAGCACTGGACAGTTGGGAGGTCCGGTGAGAGTATAGTGTGAGGTCCTGAATGACTAGAGGTAGTCACGATGGTAAGTTCTGAAGGTTGCATACGAGACCTTGGTATCTGGAGTTGTTTGATCCTTGTCAGAGAAATCATCAAGCGTTGCATAGCACCTTGCGGAATTAGGTGCGATGTTACTGGTGGAGACAGCATGAGGGATAGAGTGTTGGTGCACCAATTGGTGGTGGTTCGAACCCTAAGCGGGGAAGAACCGAGTATTTGAATTGAGGAATCCGCACCTGCTGCTAGAGTTACCGAGGTTCGGCCAGCGAAGGTCGAGGCACCGAAGGCTCGCGGGAGAGCTTTACAGTTGACAACGAAGGAGTTCCGCGCATCGCTCGATGTTGTGGCTGGTACTTTTTGTGGGTTTCGTACCTGTTTTGGTGATAATTGACTCGGGAGCGAGTCGATCATTTATGTCAATAACGTTTGGTCGGCACATCAGTAGCCGACGAGAGGCGTTGAGTCGACCTCTACGAGTTTCCATAGCGGACGAGCGAGCGGAGTATGTTATGAATGTGAGTCGAGGATGTGTACTCGAGATCTTCGGTGTTGAGTCCCCGATAGATCTGGTCCCGATATCGATGGGGGACGTGTGTGTCATAGTGGGCATGGTTGGGTTAAGCCGATTTGGGGCTGTCATAGACTGCGAGGAACAGTTGGTGACGATACGAGACCCCAGTGGGGGAGTACTTACGGTGTACAACGAGGGTAACCGATGTGGGTCGGTGTTTTGTTCAACCGCCAGAGCGAGACAGAGTTTTCAGCAAGGCTGCAGCGGGTATGTGTTCTATGTGATGGACACACGAGAGGCCGCTGGGAGGCCAAGTTCGATGGATGACGTTCCGATAGTGCGAGAGTCCCCGGATGTTTTTCCCGAGGAGTTGTCGGGTGTGCCTCCCGAGAGGCAAGTAGAGTTTCGCATCGAGTTGGTTCCGGGGGCAGCGCCTATCGCCAAGGCGCCTTATCGCCTTGCGCCGCCAGAGACGCAGTAGTTATCCTCGCAGCTTCAGGAGCTACTAGGGAAGGGTGTTGTGATGTTACGGGAAGCCGTAGTACTCACTAGTCAGAGAGAGGTTGTTGTGCTACTATGGGGAGCCGTAGTACTCACTAGTCAGAGAGAGGTTGTTGTGATACTATAGGGAGCCGTAGTACTCACTAGTCAGAGAGAGGTTGTTGTGATACTATGGGGAGCCGTAGTACTCACTAGTCAGAGAGAGGTTGTTGTGATACTATGGGGAGCCGTAGTACTCACTAGTCAGAGAGAGGTTGTTGTGATACTATGGGGAGCCGTAGTACTCACTAGTCAGTAGGAGGTTGTGGTGATGTTATGGGGAGCCGTAATACGCACTAATTAGCGAGAGGTTGTTATGAGGAAGCCTTCTTGATCTGAGCATGACACAGGAGGGTTTTAGGCTTGAAAAGCCCTACGCATGAGTTTTGGGAGCCTGGTGGTCGGACCAGGGGTGAGACCGGGGTCTCCTCAATGATTGGGAATCATTACATTCTGAGTCAGTGTGGACATCCAATCCGAAGGGATTGGATAAGTAAAGTACGCATGGGTTGCGGGTCCCCAAGCTATGAGTTGAATGAGTCATTGGAACGAGCGATTCCAACTACGGGTGGACCAAACTCTTGAGTTGAGTTGAGTCCTGGTGATGTGTTGTACAGACCGGACCGAAGGGTCCAACGATATAGACCGGACCGAAGGGTCCAACGATGAGTATCAGATGATAGAGGTCGGGGTTGAGTCGATCTCCAGTTGGGTACGAAGTTACATTTTAGTACCGCATACCACCCCCAGACAGATGGGCAGAGTGAGCGGACGATTCGGACGCTCGAGGACATGCTTCGGGCATGTGTATTGGACTTCGGAGGAAGTTGGGGCACGTATTTACCCTTGGTTGAGTTTTCCTATAACAACAGCCATCATTTGAGCATCAGTATGCCACCCTTTGAGCTGTTGTATGGGAGGAGGTGTCGGACTCCCATTTGTCGGGGTGAGGTCGGGCAGCATGTGATGGGTAGTACAGAGATAGTACTTCAGACGACTGAGCAGATTCAGCGGGTCAGACAGAGGTTGTTGAACCACTCAGAGTCGCCAGAAGAGTTATGCGGATAGGCGACGATCCGAGCTTGAGTTCCAGGTTGGTGATTTAGTACTCCTGAAGGTATCTCCTTGGAAGGGGGTGATCCGATTCAGGAAGAGGGGTAAGTTGGGACCTCGGTATATTGGTCCTTTCAGGGTGACTGCTAGGGTGGGCAGGGTAGCGTATCGTTTGGAGCTACCTACGGAGTTCAGCCAGATTCACGATACCTTCCACGTGTCTCAGTTGAGGAAGTGTATCGCTGATGAGTCGGCAGTGGTTCCGTTAGAGGACATTCAGGTGGATGCGAGCCTGAATTATGTTAAGAGACCGGTTGCGATTGTGGATCGAAGGATCAAGACTTTGAGAAACAAGGAGGTGTCATTGGTTCAAGTCCAGTGGCAACATCGGAAGGGTTCTGAAATGACCTGGGAGCCGGAGTTAGAGATGCGCGAGCAGTATCCAGAGTTATTTGTTGAGTGAGACTTCGAGGGCGAAGTCTAGTTCTAGTGGGGGAGAATTGTAACATCCCGAAATTCAGGTACAACTATTTAGCCCTTCTTTTATTCAAGGTGTCAAGTTAAGCCCTTAAGAGGAATTGGTAGCAAATGAGTACGATGGGCGTACTCAAGAGTACGCTGCGCGTACTCATGCGATTATTTTGGACGCGGACTCGTCTGAGTACGCTGGGCGTACTCAGGGTTACGCTGGGCGTAATGTGTCCAGGTGCAAACCCTAATTTCTGACTTGTGCCCTATATATTGGATGCTAAGGCTTATTTCTCAGCCTCCCTAGCAGTGAGTAAAACCCTAAGAGAGAACTTCCCATCGTCCTTAGTGAGTATGTGTGATTTTGGAGCTAAAAGTGCCTTGGGGTGTTAGTGAAGAAGAAGGAGAGGAGCTTGTGGAGGCTAGAGCTTGAAGTGCAAGTTTGGATCTGAGATCTACAGAGGAAGGAGCTGCTTTTAGAGGTATAAAGTTCAAAGCTTTCCTCTTCTTTTGGTTTGTTGTTGCATGGGCCATTTCTAGGGTTAAAAGTCCCAAAGGTGGAGACTTTATGAGTGTAAGGTGCTCCATGGTCCAAGATCTGTCCCCTTTCAGTGATATTTATGTTTTAGATCCATAAAGTTTCTATCTTGGCCGTTGATATGAGGACATGCTAGAGTTTTGAGCTTTCTAGGGCTAGAATTGGTATATTTTGGGTGTTAGTGACTTGTTCAGCCATGCAAAGGCTTAAAGTTATCGACTTTATGGATTAAGAGGCTTAGAAACGGTCAGATCTAAAAGTTGGACGAGAGTCTTAACTGATTAAGACCTCAAGAGCTAAGGGACTGAAACTGAGAGTTACGCGGGGCGTAATCTCAGTACGCGCAGCGTAAGGGGTCGCGCACCCCGTTTCTGTGAGGACGCCGGGTACGCCCAGCGTACGTGTTTGGTACGCGCAGCGTAACCCGGAGGGTTGACTTTTGTTGACTTTTAGGGTTTGGTCAACTTTAGGGCCTTTGAGCCATGGGAGGGGTAAAATGGTCTTTTACCCTTCTGAGAGTACTAAGAGGAGGAATAGTCTAGCCTTGAGAGATGTATTGATTTAGAGTGTATATTTCATATGATTAGGCGGGGGCTAGACCAGATTTTACAGAGTTCGAGCTTTACCGAGTTACCCGAGGTGAGTCTTCTCACTATACTTTACCTTGAGTAGGTAACCAGAGTTATGTGATAGAGTATCTTGTATGTTATGTATGTTATATGTTGCACTGCTATATTTCTATGTGATTTATGTTGTGCATGTTCTGAGTTCACAGAGTTAGGACCGGAAGGTCTACAGAGTTAGGACCAGAGGGTCCACAGAGTTAGGACCAGAGGGTCCACAGAGTTAGGGCAAGAGGGCCCACAGAGTTATAGCCTCGAGTGGCTAATATATGTTAGAGTGGTATTTTGGGGAACTCACTAAGCTTCGTGCTTACAGTGTTATGTGATATGTGTTGCAGGTTTTTCTCAGGATCACAGGACGGCACCGGCTCGATTGTACACACCAGAGAAAGAGTTATGTTTTGAGGATCCTGGAGTATTATTTAATTGAATATGGAGTTATGTTTGTAACTTAAAGAGCAAATGAGATTTTAATAGAAGGTGACATGAGAATTTATATGAGTTTAAATGAAAATTTTAGTTTGAAAAATCACGGTGTTACAAAAATACGACACGATGACCCGATTTGTCACCCTACTATTATATTTAGCCTTCAAAACTTTATTATTCCAATATTTAATATAATTTTGTGTATTATAATATATTGAATTTATTTGATGTTATTGTTAAGTACTACACATGCTCTTTTAAAAAACCAATGTGGTGTTTATAGTCTTGATCCTTTTGATCCATTGTGGCTTCCCGTGAGTCTCATCATCCGGTTTTCATCTTTAAATTGGGGTTTAGTTTTGTCATCTACACAAAATTAAGAGGAGTTGTTTTGATCAATGCACTCAACATCTTTCTAAAACACCATTTGTGAAGTGTTGGACTCCATTGCTCGGTTATCTTTGATCAAGAATTATCTTGACCTTATTGACCAATTTTAATCAAAATATAACTCTTCTTTTTCAAAACTTTATTGTATTTTGCTAAATATGATATGTTATGAATGTTTGAATTATCCTCAACGATTAAACAAACAAAAGCTTATGTACAGAAAACAATTCTAGATGGTTATCTTAAAATTTTGGCTTCCATTAGAGTAAATTACACGAATGATCCCTATGGTTTGGGGTAATTTGCACGTTTTGTCCCTAACTTATCTTTTTAACTCGGAAGGTCCCTACTGTTTGTTTTTGTTGCGCGTCTGGTCCCTGTCTTACCTAAAAAGACTATTTTTCCCTTGATTTTTTAATTTATTTAAATAAACACACCCCAACCCCACCTCCACCTTACTATACCTTACCTTACCTACCCCTATCTTATTAAAAAAAAAGGGTAAATTACACCAATCGTCCCTTGTGCACGTGCCAAAAAGCGTGTTTAGTCCCTATTTTCAAAAATTAATTCGGACCGTCCCTGGTTTGTTTTTTTCTTGCATGCTTAGTCCCTATTGACATGAAATGACCATTTTACCCTTAATAATTTCTTTTTTCATTTCTTTTATTTATTTATCAGTTATAAATTAAAAAAAACAAAATAATCTCTCAAGAAATCAAATCCATTACTCCACGACTCCAAATCCTCTTCAAGACCTTAAACCAAGAAATCGATACATCCACAACCAAAATAATCTCTCAAAAAATTAATACATCATCGGCGATCATTCGTATCTCAAACCAACAAAAAATTTCCACCGGTGAATCCCAGGAGCCCGTTTCTACCCCTGCAATATGTGATTTTATAAATGTCACATAAATCGCCCGATCTGGACTCTCCAGTCGCCATCCATGGTCTGAACTCGTCGATTGCTCAAGAACGACGACGACCACCAATGTATGACTTAGATTTCGACTTCAATTTCTGGAACCATCCCACCCCTTTCCTCCACACAGATCCGGCGAGACCCCAAACCTACAAATCGGAAAAATCAAACCTCAAAGATCAAACCCTAAACCTGCAAATTGGAACTAACGAGTTGCAGGAGAAGAAAGAGGATTTCGATTGACGGAATCAGATCGAGGAACGTGATGTCCACCGTCACCAGATCAAGGAGGATTTCGTCCACCACCACTTCATCTTCCTCATAGATGGTGTAAGTCGGCGGGGGCTAATTTACCTTGTGATGTAGGTTATAGCTTCATTGAGGATTCAATTTGTTGTCTGATGGCTTCTTCAAGTCAACGTGAAGGTGAATCGAGGTTTTTCAAGTACATGTGATGGCTTCTTGTGTGTGTGTGTGTTTTGTATTGAAGAAGAATGGAGGGAGGGAGAGAGAGAGAGAGAGAGAGAGAGAGAGAGACTACATCGAAGGTGGTGGTGGTATTTTCATGCGTATGAGAGAGATAGATATTAGAGAGTTGTTTTTTTAAATTATTAATAATAAATAATATTAAAATTAACTAAAAATAAATATCCTAGGGCATAATGGTCATTTCAAATGTGGAGTGGACTAAATTCGCAACAAAAACACATATAAGGGACGAAGTTAGCAAGTTTTAAGCAAACGAGGGACGGTCGGAGTTAATTTTTGAAAATAGAGACTAAACACGCTTTCTGGCATGTGCACGAGGGACGATTGATGTAATTTACCCTAAAAAAAATTAAAAAATCAAGGGCAAAATAGTATTTTTAGGTAAGACATGGACCAAACGCACAATAAAAACAAACAGTAGGGACTTTCTGAGTTAAAAAAATAAGTTAGGGACCAAACTTGCAAATTACCCCAAACCATAGGGACCATTCGTGTAATTTACTTCTTCCATTATTATTTATTAGTACATTATTATTTATTTGCATTCCTCACAAAATAGCTATAAATATATCTACAAGTCAGTAATTGAAAAAATAAATTGTATGAACCTATTTGCTTCTTTAAGGCTAGGGATGGTAATCCGATTCATTTTATTTATGAATATAGTTATATAGCAAAACATGAAATTGGTCAAATGAATTAAGATCAGAAGTCACTGAGATTATGTTTTTGATACTTATCATTTATTTTCTAATTTTTTTAATTATTATTTGTTTATTATATATATATATATATATATATATATATATATATATATATATATATATATATATATATATATATATATATACTAGGTTATAACTCGTGGTCACCACGGTGTGATAAAATAAAATATCATAAGTAATCATAATCATACATTTAAGAATAATATTTTTACACAAAGTATGATATGTTAATTTAAACAATTGTAAAATATTTTGATCTAATACTTGTGTTAATGGATGATAGGGTGGTTGCAAACTCTAAATCTTGTAGCCTAACGATCATTTTATGTTTGGATTTGTCTTTGCCACTTATATCGAGCCTACCACATTCAATAAGAGTAATATCATGTGCAAAAACATATTGTTGTATAAAAATGCAATTAAAAAAAATATATAGTTAGCATTTTTTTAATGTAGAATGCTAAAACCAACAAAAAAAAAAGTGACATAATAAAGAAAGCCGACAGATAGACGCTATAACACAAAGTACCTATTTAAAAAAAATTAACAATAAATGTAGTTTCAAACAAAAAATATATAAATATTCAGAAAAGGCCAAGTAAGGGTAAAATGGACCTGTTGGAATTTTTATAAAGTAGGATGACTTAACATTACAAATGCATAAAAAATAGCTTATTTTAAAGTAAATGTATTATCTCGTTATTTGACCCTTAAATGAATAGATAATCACAAGCAGAAAAAGGTTACCTAATTATCAAACCAATCAAAATTAGCATGTTATCACACAAACGTCAGTTATATGTTTTTTCTTTTAAACTTCTCTTATAAATGTTGAGTTAAAAATAGCTCAAGGGTAGCAAGTTAGGGATAATTAGCTTCCTAAAGCTACAAAAATACATCTAACTTACTTGAGAATTAAAAAAAACTACTATAAACTTCTACAAAAACAATATATGAACTTAGATCATTCATTGCAGTCCAGAGTGAATCAAGGGCACAATAGTCATTTTACATGTGTCGGGGACCATATTTGTAACACAAATGGAATGGGGAAATTTTAGAGAATAAACCAAACTTGCAAAATACACAATGGTTTGCAACAAAATCATAGCACATCAAAGTTGGAATATTATATTCTAATGCAATTTACAGCCAAAGGGTATTATGATAATTTGACAGAAAAATTTACTCATTTGCAGGAATACTTCCTTTTCAAATAAATGAATATAAATCGTTGATTCCCTTCCATCAGATAAAACAAAAAGTTTTTTTTTTATCAATCTAATAACATCATCCATTTCATACTTTCTTCAATTCCATCATATCAACACCTAAAAAAACACATACAATAAGAAAATTTTCTTTTAAATGCAAATGAAGAAAATAAGTAATAACCAATTTACATACAAGAAAAAAAATCATCCACCTAAAAAAACTCAAAACTTCTTAATTTGACCAATTATTAAATGTAAGTATACCTGGGATGATGTTCCTCCAACGACCTCATGTTCCATCTACATCATCTGCTATGACATGTTGACCAAAATTAGAGGTTTAGAAGGATTGACCAATTAAGAGGTAACATATCAATCAAGATAATATTTGATAAAAATTGATTGAAAACACTATCAAACAACTAAATATAACACAATTAAGGCTTTAATAACAGAGATGGAGATGGAGAAGAGAAGCCTAACTTGGTAGTTTAGAAGCAGGCATATGTGAAGTTATTGTTCATCATACATCCAAATATCGATTATATCATCAAACCATAACAAACATCAGCTTCCACCTTTTCTGAGGTCTAAACTTGTATAACCTATACAAGAGCAATTCCTTTTGCAAGTCTGCTTCACATCCACCAAATGAATGACACATAATATGAAAATCAAAACAAAAGGAATACATTTAAGCTTAAATCCGCAAAGGGAAAAAACCCTTAATAAAAGGATAAAAACATATCATAGACGAAAAATGGAAGCATGTTCTTTCAATGAAAAAGGCAGATTATGATTCAGATTTGAAAGGGGTTGGACTTTCTAGTAGAAACCGGTTGTTTGAAATATTTAAGCAATAAGTAATCTTAGGAACACAGTAGCCAAGCAAGGAGTATATACTCAGGTGACAAACTTACCTCGATAGACACCTATATCGGAAAAAAAAATCACAATCACAAACCTTAAAAAATTGCAAACCCACGATTACATCAGTATCATAAAGTCAAAAAAACAAATACATAATCATCTCACCTTAGTAGCTTGGGGTTTGCTTGAGGCAATTGAGACAAACCATGATTAAGGAAGACCTTGAAGATAGTGACCGGTAAGAACGACGATTTAGGGTAAGATGGATGGTGGGTGGCGATGGTGGCAACAGTGGCGCGAGGATGGTGCAGTGTTATCGTCGACGGTGGTGTTGTAGCGACAGGGGATCCTTGCAACAATAAGGAAAAGGTGGGAATTACAGCAAAATACAAAGACCTTCAACAGATTATTCAGCAATGAATTTCTTATTTTTTTGGTTGGGTAACTATCTTCATCAAAAGACCAACTTCAACACTGCGTGCTTCTAAGATTAGAGAGAGAGAGAGAGAGAGAGAGAGAGAGAGAGGATATTACCGAGACCTTGTATAGATATTACTGTTAATCATAATTAGTTAAGAGAGAGATATGAAGGAGGAAGAGCAACGACAATGAGGCAAAGCAGTGATGGTGTTGTGGTAGAGAAGAAGGCAAATGAAACCAGTAGTGGTGGAGGAGAAGAAGGCCAGTACTGGTGTAGGAGCGATGATGTTGAGAAGAGATATTTATCTTTTGAATTTCAAACTGACAGATTTTATTTGGTTTCCAAAGAGAGAGGCGAAATTTTTGGAAATACAACTGTGATTAAGGGATGACCATGTATAATTTTAAGGGTGAGCTTTTAAGGGTGAGCGGGAAAACCAAAAAAGAAGTTCACATACAGATGACATGTGGAAAGTATAGTGACAGAAAAGTGTCATGTGACATTTTTAGGAGTCTTTTATTAGAAGAAGGATATATATATATATATATATATATATATATATATATATATATATATATATAATAATGATAAATTCTAGAGAAAATAGACAAAATGTATAAATTTCATTAAGAGTCTTTCAAAGGATTTAGGCAAAGTTAAAGATAGAACACTATCAATTTCTCAGATGGAGAGTATCTAATCGTTAAATGGGTTACGAAATCATTAAATGGGCTTAGAAATCGCTAAACAGAATGCGAAATTAGGTAAACTTTTTGCAAAATGGCCATAAATAATATCCCGTATAAAAAAACACTCTCTAGAAAACTTCAAAAAAAACCATTTTACACCATCAAAACTCTCTTTTGCTAGGAAAATAACCTTTGAAAATCCTTAACATAAAAAAAGATTTTTTTTTCCGAATAAAAACCTAAATTTATTATTTTGTAGATTTGTTTGTAATTTTTGTAGATTAAAATTATAATATAATTTTTTTATTATGAAATTAATTTTTGAAGATATTTAAAATAAAAAACTTTTAAAAAATTATTATATTTAAACATTTTAGATTTTTTATTTTAAATATTGTTTTGGCTATCTTAAAAAAAATCTTAAATTGCTTTTCCTAAATCTTAAAAAAAAAAAAAACCTTATTATAGTCTAATGATTTTCTACGACTCCTACGTCAGTCAACTAATCTCGATCAAGAAATTACTCGTTTCGCCCAAACCGACTTCCATAATCTATTTCTACGATTCTACGGCGGAGCAAGGTTAATTGCAGATGGAGGAGACCGGTGTGGCCATGTCGGAGAAGACAGATACTACTAGTAGCAGAGACAGCGCTTCAATGGAATCGACGATGGAGAGATTGTCTCATTTGGAGAACCTCTACTTTCCTAGGGCTCAACAATCCTCCGCTCTCCTTCCTTCACAACGTAAATCTATCCTCCAAGATCTTTACTCCCGCGACGTCCCTGTGTTTTTAGGTAATTTCAATTTCCTATTACCCATCTCTAATTCTTTCTTCAAATTTATATTTCAGTATTACCCGATCACTTGTTTTTCTCCTCTACTTTTAATTGCTTGATCAATATCGAATTAGAGTTTACATTCGTTACCTTTACGAATTCACTTCTATAGACACAAAACCATGAAGTTTGTTCACTTCATATAATATGTTTGATATATTGCAGTTGTTAGTTTAAGGCATTGGTTATCTGTATAACCTAACTTAGTTATGAAATTTGTTCATGCTTTAAAGTTTGCTATTGTTAATTTACATTCATCTTGTATGCATATTCAGAGCGCTATGGATCACTACTAACATTGGAAGAGCTTAAGGAATTCGATACATTAAGTGATGATTATGAAATCAATTGGCATCTAAATCATCTCCGAAGCTTGATTAATCCAACATCCTTGGATTTGAAATCAAGATCTGCAAAGGTAAAGAATCGGAGGCGTGCTTACATGGATAAACTGATGTTTGATGGGAAATTCTTCTCTGAGGATGCAATGAGGGATAGAGAACCTTATCTGCACCATGAATTTGTGGGGAAATTTCAAGACCAAAGTGGAAGACGCATGGCTAGGCCTGGAGAAAGGTGGTCGGAGACATTGATAAGGAGGGCTGAGGAAGCACTTTTGGTGGAGAAGATTAGGAGGGAACAGCAGAGATTGGGTGTTGATGAAAGAGAGTGGGTGGGGAATGAGAGACAACAAGAAGAACAAGAGGAAGAAGAAGAAGAAGAGGAAGAGGAAGAGGAAATGGAGGAAGGAAATGATGGTGATGCTAATGTTAATGGAAAGATGCATCAACGTGAGGTAATTCTTTTCTTTATGTTTATTGAAATACCTTGTGATTTGTTGTTTCTTATTGTCGGGTCTTAAAGAATATGATGATAATCTTGAAAGTTGTATTTGATTATGATAATAAAATGGTTCTTGAACATGGTTGGTTTTTGTTCTTTTAGGTTCTCCCAGATGACAAGGGTAATTTAGTCAATGCACAATCATCAGAAGCTACAAGTATATTATCAACCGAAGAGATGGAAGATCGAATGGATCAGTTTACACATGTGATGCAACAAAAGTTTCTTGCAGGTGAAGATGATGAACATTTTAATTACTTGAGTATAGATGAAGATGAGACATTGGATGATCATTGGATGAAGGAAGCTAATTATGATGCTGAAGAGAAATACTTTGCTGATGTTTGAAAAGTCAAAGCCTCTTCCCTACTTTTTTTTTTCTTTCAAATTTGGTAGATTTCTGCTTTTTTGGGGTGTGTTTTTTTAATCTGTAATGATGTGTAAATTAGATTGTTATTTTAGTAATATGGTTTTTATATTCATATCGATTTTGGTTCATCCACCATTTTGTCTTTTATCTCATTTATCCATTAATGCTTCTTCTATGTACTCAACTAGGAGTTGCGAACTTTGCACAATTTTGCAGAAAGCCTGGATTAAATAAATAAAAATAGCAACATAATTTTGGATTGATATTATAAAATACAGTTAAAACATATTGATTGGAGGCAGATTTGTAGATATAAGATTATTTTATTAGTTTATTTGAAGTTGTTAACTCTTTTATACGTATAGATAAGAAATTGTTCGAATTCCGTATTTGGTGAATAAGACGATATTTAGAGTATCAGACTCAATTGAAAACGAAAACACAATTTATTAAATTCTTGTGTATTCAAACGTCCTTAAAGCTTCATATTTCAGCAACATGTTGTACAAAAAACGTACTTTATAATGATAATGAAAAAAACAGTGCTTCATAACGATATAAAAGACGAATTTTGAAAGGTTGGGTTGGGTTATCAATGTTTAACCCATATAATTAATAGGTTGGATTGAGAAATATATAAACAAGTCAACTTTATAAAAATGTGAAAAGATTGGGTTTGGTTCAAAATATCAACCAATATAAATAAACATGATTTAGTTGAAATCTTCAACCCAATTATTAAGTGGGTTGAACTCGAATCCAATCCAATTCGACCCGTTACCAGCTCTAATTTTCTTGGTGTTTCGTAAAATTACGGTAGTTATTCGTGAAATCATGTATCCCAAGAATCAATGCATTAATATGTGAAGTTGTTTTGCAAAATTAATAAAATTCAGAAAATATTCATGAAATTATTTTTGTCAAGAAAAAGCTATCTTTCGTGAGACCACTTTTATAAAACTGAAAGTTAATTTTTCACACATTTAAAATAAACAAATAAATAAATTATTTAGTTTTAGTGTGTTAGGTTTCCATTTTTAGTAATTTTGTGATTAGATATCACTAACGATAATCAATGACTTCTTGACTTACCCAACGACTGTTTTCTTAATGTCCATGAATTTGCAAGAATCCTCCTAGGGCGAACTTCGCACACGATACGATTTCTCCCTATCCCTTCTGTGCTCCCGCCGGTATAATCCCTCCGCCGACGCCATCATGTACATATAAACGCACTTGTTAAACTCAATCCCTCAAACGTCAATTTCCGAGTGAGACAATGAATTTTACTTCCTTTCTTTTCCATCACCAATTACACCCAAAACCCTAATTTCTCCATCTCAAAATCATATTGCCTGCTGAAGGATTAGGCTTTGTTTTTTCAACGAGATAGAGACAGGGAAGAAGGATAAAATGTACAGGGAGAGAGGTGGAGGAGGATCGAAGGCGAAAACGGAAACGGCCATGGCTTCGATTGGAGGCGAAGGGGGATCACGAATGGATGGAAAAGATCGTAACAAAGACCGTTTATCAGCTGGGGACTCCAGGCTCTCTGTGTCATCTTATCCCGATAAGAAACCGACTAAAGGTTTTTCTTTTCTCCCTCTCTCTCGAGATTCGTGCAATATCATTGTTAAAAAAGCCGATTTCGTAGGTTATACTTATGGTTTTAGCCATTTATCTGTTTTCGTACGATTGTATGCTTTTGGTAACCAAATGAGCTCATTGAACTGCATCAAATATTGGTAATATCAATATGAGGCAGTTTTCTTCATGTGAAATTGCAGTCTTTTGTTTAGATGATAGAATATGAAGAACGAGATGAATCTATTTGTTATGTTGTGAACATGAGAAGTAGATTACGCAGCTCTTCCATTTGATTTTAGTTGCAGACCTGTTATGGGAATGGTTGACAATGGAAAAGTAACATACTTGATTTTCATCCTTTAATAACATTTATATGGATATGTAGGAGAGGAAAAAGTGGTAGAGGAATCCGAAACAGACAGTGAGGAGGAGGAATCAGATGTTAGTGGTTCAGATGGGGAGGAAACATCTTGGATTTCATGGTTTTGCAGTCTACGTGGCAATGAATTCTTCTGTGAGGTTGATGATGACTATATTCAAGATGATTTTAATCTATGTGGATTAAGCAACCAAGTTCCATTTTACGATCATGCCCTTGATCTCATCTTGGACTCTGAATCCTCTCATGGCGATTCCTTTTCAGAGGAACAAATTGAACAGATTGAATCAGCAGCAGAGACTCTATATGGTCTGATACATGTCAGATTTATCTTGACAACAAAAGGATTAGCTGCTATGGTAAGAAGTATTTAAAAATTTTTATTTTTCTTCAAAATTAATACAGTAAATAATAATAATCTTTGATGATAGCTTGAGAAATACAAAAACACAGAATTCGGAAGATGTCCAAGAGTCTTCTGTTCTGGTCAACCCTGTCTTCCTGTTGGTCAATCTGACATCTCACGCCAGACAAGTGTCAAAATTTACTGCCCTAAATGTCAAGACATTTTTACCCCTCAGTTCAGGTTTCAAGATAGTATCCTTTTTTAACTTCTTTTTTAAATATTTTATGTTTGTGGAAATGTTTTTCTTTAACAAGATGTAAAATAATAAGACCTTGATGGAGCTTTTTTTGGGACAACATTTCCTCACTTGTTCTTTTTAACGTATGGACACTTGAAGCCACAAAAGACAACGTTGCAGGAATATGTTCCAAGAGTATTCGGTTACAAAGTCCACAAGCCATGAATCAAATCACATCATATTCATACAATAACACCATAATAAGATTTTATTTTATTTTTTTTCTATCATATGTAACGAAAAAAATTAAATTAAGTTCTGTTGTTATTGATTATATTATTGTTGATTTTGATTCTGTGATATTTTAGTTAGGGTTGATGTCACTAAACTTCTAAGTATACATCATAGATTGCTCAACTTTCTAATTTTGTATTTTATTTTAAAATTAAGGTTATTAAATGGCAACGAGCTTTAATATCTATGTAAAAGATATGTAAACATGCTCATGAGTCATGCCACGACTTGACCTTTTTCTTTTTAAAAAAGAAAATGATGGAAGAGGATTCGAAGTCAAAGTTGTGTAAGTGGCTCGGATTTTTTTCCCTTCCTGTTGAATGATTTCAAATTTCAAATTTAAATAAACATGGGGTTGATCATAAACATGATATTCTTTTTTAACTCGAAATAAATGTGTTTTGTAACAACTCTTGTGTATCTTATTACGTAAGATTTATTGCAATTTGCTTCCATAATTCCAGTTTATATGTTTTTTCGGGTTTTATGATTATTGAAAAGAATTGTTAATATTTCTAGCAATGTTTTAACAAACCGGTTTTTTAGTTGAACCGGTTTCTAGAATTTTCCTACATATATATAAATTAAAAAAAAAACGCATAACAATGAGTTTTACAACAATCTAGATTTATCAGAAGGAAACATAAAGTATAACACCAAAACAATATATAATCTTATTAGATGGATTATGAATATAAATGTATCATGATCAAACCAAATTATGGGTTTTGAGACATTGGAGTTTTAAATGTATCAATCTCAGAATTGTTTAGTAAGTGAAATTTAGTATCAACTTCATCTTAATAAAAGACATTGCCGCTTGCTCATCAAAACCGATTCAATAGAGGCTTTTTAATGATTCAGTATAACCAGTTCAACCAGGTTTTTGTAAAATCTATCTGGTTTGTTCCGGTCCATAAATAGGCTTAAAACTGTTATTAGTTGAAGCACTATATTCCCCGGACCCGATCCAACCGGCCGATTCGACCTGGTTTTTAAAACATTAGTTTCTAAACATTGTCTTCATTTCATCTTTTAAAGGATGACTATCTTTGTGATGATTAAAAAAATATTGTATCTAAAATCTTCGATATTCTTTACCTAATCTTTACACTTAAAGACTTGGGAGGATAACCAAGTGTTCTTCATGTACATATTTAATCACTTTTTTTTTGTACATCATATATCATTAAATTGACAAATATGTTCAATAAACATTTTTTTACATGTAATAGCTACATCTTTTATTGATAACCAAGTGTTCTCCATATGCAAATTTGGCCACTTTCATTTTTTTGTACACTATAAGTCCTCAAACTCAACTAGTTTATCAAAAAGACATCATCATCATTGACTATTGTCTATACCGTACTTGTTTGGATGGAATCTTCGACTATCCTTTTCAACCCAAGTCAACAATATGATACCATGTCGATCGAAGGATGAAATACCGACTATGTCTCCCCCCCTCTTACCTATCCAACTCAGATATGGAGGTGTACTCTGAATCATTGTGTGCCCTAATTATATGATAGATGTTTATTTCTCGAATTAATTCAAAGTAGGAAGCTTTGAACAAAAGATTATAGCTTTTGAAAGTGTCATGGACGTGTACAAAACCAAACTTCCTGAAATGTTTAGTTCAAAACCTCATGGCTTCCATTTCATCTTTTTTCATCCTCTTCAACTTCAAATGAAGTTTAAGTACAGTTGTATGATACCACTCATTTCAAAGTTTGAGATCAATTCATTCCCCAAAATAACAAGTTTTCCTTGGATCATACATAATGATTAACAAACAAAAGTATACATATAAAACGTAACGATTATCAGACAGTTTTACCAAATGAAAATTTTCATAAGCTAACAACCAGTATTTTAGCTAGTCCACCAAACATAACTTTAGATAGTGTGAAAATGTTATTATCGGTCTCTTAATGATTTCTTAGCCAAAATGTTATATTTTATTAAAAAGTTTACTAACTATTTGTACTTAGAAACTCATCAAAGTACATGAATTGACACATATTCTGTTTTCTTAGAAATGTATTTTTTTCTCATAAAAGCACAAAAAAAAACGACATTTATTTGATGAGGATAATAAGTATATATTATTTAGATAAATACATATGAAGAATCTAACTTTTACAGAAGAGGATATCTATTCAGCTTCCATCATGTAGAAGTATGAGAGAAAAAATAATTCAAATTCTGTTTTGAGTTGTCAATTTCATGATTCTGATTTTGTTTCAGAAAAGGAAAAACATTCCAATTGTCATTCATTGCATATCAATAATTGATTCAATAATATAACCATTTGTTCCGATAAGATTTACATACTTTTACTAAGGCAAAAAAAAAAAAACATTTAATCATAAGAAACAATTATGTTGTGTTCTTATACTTTACTATTTTTAGAGAATGATAGATTAAAAATAGATATGAATCAAGACATTTTTTACATGATATAGTTATATTATGTGTGGATTATTATCACCACTATCTTGTGAAGCTCAACTTTTTTTTTTCTTCTAAAGTTTTAATGTTCGAAGCTTTAAGCTTTGATAGAGTATAATTGTTGGATATGAATCATAGAATTAATTCCCAACACAACAAATAAGCCAAATATAAAATGTTAAGTTCATAGTTTGTAAGGTTAAATATTTTGTAACTCTCAATATATCACAAAAAGAGCATTTATAAACAAAAAGAACAAACAACAAAAAGTAGTTTTATTCGTTTAATGATCCTATCTTAAAATGCGTTCAGCCTAGCCGTAAGGAACTCTCAATTGAGAGATTCTAGGTTCAAGACTTGTTGGATCATATATGGTAATTTAAGAATAGATTAGTTTGTTGTTAAAAAAAATATAAAATAATTAAGATTTACATTTTTTCTTTTTCCACATCACATTAATACTTGTTAAACGTCGTGCATCTAGATGGTTTAATTTGAGAATTTTATATATGATTTGTAAACTCTTGATATTGAATTATATACTTATATTTATCAATAATACGTCAATCAATGGGCATAATAACAAAAAGTGATGATTAAAATAATGTGACTAATGCATATGAGCATTGAGGCCCATATGACCCTAATTAGAGACAATGTATTGTGGCTTCTGTCCATGTCTGTTTGGCTTCTTCTTCAAAAGGCCATATAACCAAACTAGTCTCCCATAAAACAAGGATATTACCTAAAATTCAATATATTTATCAACTAATAAAAGAAATCATTTGTAGTATTCAAGATGTGAGGGTGTCATTTTTGTTAGGTTCGGAAGGATAAAAATGTTTCTGAAATTGATATGAATTTTGGATATGTTTGAAGGATCGTGTAACCACTTTCTGAATATGATATTTCAGCCTTATGTTTGAGTTACACGAAGTCCAAATTATGTAAATAATCCTTCAAGGAACAATTATGTATCAAGACACTGACATGAGCCCACAAATTAGGGTTTATAGAAATCAGATTTTGATTACCAAAGATAAGATCAATAAACATTAAGTGTTGATTTTATCCCATAAATAATGAATGATGGTTTCAAGTTAATTATCAGAAAATACTATTTGAAAATAATAATTTTCATACTACTTTCCTAAATGAAATAAATTTCTGAACGGTGAGTTGTCCCCTTGACCACCGTCATTTGGTTGTGTAAAAACGTGCACTTTGCACCTCTTAACTTGTAAATAAAATCAAAAATTAAACTTTATTGGTAATCTATAAATTCTATTATACCAAAATGGCCTAGTGACACTAAAATCACCAATAATTTTTTTGTTAAAAAAAAAATTAACTATAACATACCAAATATATGAGTTCGTTTTGGTTTCGCACAAACTATGTACATTGTTCTCAGTTTTGATTTTTAATAAGTTTAATTGCTCTAAAATAACATTTCAATTATGACTAGTGTCTAAAGGCATTTGTTATTTTGAGCGAGTACAACTAGCATGTGTCAAAGAATTCAATTCGTATTTACCAAGTTATTTTGGGATAAAGAATTACCTTTCAAAAATGTCAAATTTGTAGAAGTGCGAAGTGTCTGGGGCTGTTTTTACAGAAATCAGACATACTGGAGTCATCTCCAGCCACTGCCAACCCACCCTCCGAACCACCGCCGTGGCCAGCCCTAGCAGCACCGATCAGCACCATTTTTACTCTTATTTTCCCTCCCTCCCTCACTCACTTAAACACACACACTTCTGAATTTCCCCTACCTCTTCGTAATAAGATATAGTCAGTTTTGACTTTTTAGCCACTAAAATCAGCCATTATTTGCTTGAAGAAATTTAATTATTTCTTTTCTTTACATTTAATTTATTCAGCTTGTATTATTTTTGGGCTAATAAAATTTTGGTTTATATTATTGTTTTTAAAGCCCAAATATTAATTAACTTAGTTGTAAAATTCTTTTCAGCCCAACGTGGTTATTTCTTCCAAAAGTACTTAAAACGGCATACCTATTTCCTTTTATTTTTCTCTATTAAATAACGATAAAAAAACCCAGTTGCATCTTTTGAAACTTGACTCACTATCCAGTTTATTGGGATGTTACAAGGACTGTGAGCACACAATTGCTGAGTGCTGACATATTGTGATGGTGGAATTTTGGAGAACTCTAGATGTGTGAATGGTTGAGATGCTCTAAATAAATATGTTTTTGAATGAAAAACTTGATATATCTTGTAAAGAATTGGCTAGACATCAATAATGTTGGATTGGGAAATGGATCCCAGACCGTGGTGCCAACTTTTTGCGTTGGTGTCAACGGGGTGGTTGAGGGTTTACAAGATGCCTTCTCGTCCTGTAGGGTTGAATTTTATTGTAATATGTCGAATCTGTGTGATTGTCTTTTTCGTATGTTCATTATGTATTTTACTAAGGCATCAGTTTGTACGAAACGTGAATGTCTAGCCTTAGTATATTTTTTGTACTTTCAGCCTCTTATAAATAGGAGCTGAACATAGAGTAGATGATAGAGTTTTTCCCGGTTTCTATTATCAGTTGTACCCGTGTTCATTGGAAGTAATGAGAGCTTAAACCATACCTTATTTACTTCTCGTGTTCATTCATACTCTGATTTTGATTCTCATACTCGATTAATCTCTTCTACAATTCTTCTACAATTGGTATCAGAGCAGGAATCTATACTGCTAAGATCTGATTTTCAATTGAATCACTAGTTTTTGAGTCACGAGTTTGTCTCAAAAGTTTCCGCACTGTTAGATTCTGAAAATCATCTCTGATTTTCAGTTTTTATTTGATTCTGTGTTTGAATTGTGTAATCGAGTAATCGTCTTTGAGTTTCTGATCATTTCAATCATTCAATTTCAAGTTTCTTCAAGTTTTTCTGAAAAATCTCATCCGTACGTTAATGAGGAACTTCAATATGAACACAATGACTTCATTTTCTCATCTGTTAGGATCTTCTACGAAGATTCCTATGTTGATTCCGGAGTACTATGATCAGTGGGCTGATCGAATAGAGGATTACTTGAACGGATTGGATGAGGAACTCTGGAGCTGCATAACTGGAATCAGCTTAAGCCAAAGTTGAGAAGAAACTTAAGGGAGATTCGGGCATTGACTGTCATTATTGCAACGGGGCAAATCATTTGACTAATGATTGTATGCTTCGTAAGAAAAAGGAGAAAAAGAACAGGGTCAAGGACGAAACTTATTATGTTGAGAGATTGGAAGAAGTACGTGCTAAGACGAAAGGGTTATCTTTGGTTGCTCAGGGTGAAGGAGAGGAGGATGGCACTTATCAAATCTGGTCTTCTAGATCTGGCGATGAAGAGATGCGTAATCCTACGCATGGTGCTATGTTCGCAAAGTTTGAGGAGGATGAGGACGAAAAGGTGACTGGTCGCTGTTTCATGACCAAATCTGGAGACAAATCACCAATGACAACCAAGGTACGTGCTATTCTTCAGTCTTTTAACATTTCTTTACAAGCATATGATTATGAAATAATTGCATTTGATGATACTGTTGCTTACTTTGATTCAATTGTGGTGTCTGCTAGTAATGAAGCTAAGAAACTAAACATCCAGTTGCTAGAGACCTAGAAATTGTTAGATTCGAAAAGAAGCAGGGTAGAGTATTTGGAAATGCAATTGAATAATGTAAACAATGATAGGGAAAATCTAGACAAGGATGTTCGATTGTTATTAGCTCAAAGAAACATTTACTGTAATTCTGCAAAGCGTTTGTATGCTAAATTGACATCATTGCATCATTCGTCTGACATTAGCAAAGAACAACATAGGAAATTATTGCCTTTTCTTGTTTTCGAAAGAGAGAAAGTTGATAATTTGTCCTATGACTGTGAGAAAACTATAGTCGAATTCGACAAAGTGCCTGATAATCGATTTGCTTATGGTATTGTTAAGATAGACGAATATTTGAATGCTGATGAACTTGTTGAGATAGTGAATGATACTTTGACCAAAAGTGAACAAATCAAAATTTTGAAAAGAACTGAGAATTCGAAACTTGACTCTCAATCAAATTTCGCTGATGTTGATGATAATTCTGATAATTTTAGCGAAATCAGTGAAATTGAGGAGGAAAGTATCGATTGTTCACAGTTATCTGTCATTAATGTCACATCTAAGTCAAAAGGTAAAGAAATTTGTGATGATTTGATGGTTAAGGATAACACTGATAGACCCTCTACTTCGAAAGTGTGTGACTTTGATAATGTGAGTGTAAGAGACAGCCCAACAGATAGTAGTGATGATGAGAATGAAGAAAAAGTTAAGAATAATTCGAAGAATTCTGAGTCCAAAAAGAATGTGTCGAATGAAACATCCATTCCAAGGGTTGTTGTTGATCAAGTGTATGAAGACACTGAAAATTTCGACAAAATTGTATATGACAAAGGAGCTCATAATTTGGAAACAAATACTGTTGTGTATCCAAATTTTAAGTGCACATATGATGTTGTATTTCCGAATCAAGTGTTTGTTACTACTGGAAATGTTGATAACATCAAACTTGAGTTCAACAAAATGGTCGAAGAAGATAACAAGAAAACATCAGACGAAAGATTCTTTTAAAACCAAAGCACAGTCGAAAACAATCTAACAAAGAATTCGTATGTTTTTCAAAGACAAAAACCACAAAGAAAATGAGTTGATAAACAAAAAATTACAAAAGAGGTTTTGAAACAAGAATCTAATGAAACAAACGAAAATGTGAAACTTAATTCACAAGAATTTAAGGATCTTGTTGAAAAATTTTCGAAAGAAAAAGGAATTTCAAAAAGACAGACACGAAAAAGAATTTTTTGGCAAGTTGTGTCCAATGAAAAACAGTCAAACTTACCAACCAAGAAAATGTCTGAAAATGAGTTGCCTAAATCAGTGAAAACAAAGATTTCAACTTGTTCAGATAAAAAGGAAAATCCCGCTCAACCAATTTCGTCTGATACTGAAAAATCTTCAACAAAATCTTCAAAATCCACATCTTCAAAGACTTTTCAAACTAATGTGCAACAAAAGAATTTTCAATCACAAAATCAACCAAAGTTTTCAACTCCAAATTCATCCTTTTCAAAATAAAAAACAAACAAAACCAATTTTCATCAAATAGAACAAATCGAACTTTTGAGAATGTTCGAAAATTTGAGAATGTTCGAAAATTTGACTATGTTCGAAAATTTGAGATTGATTGAAATTTTGAAAACGTTCGAAAGTTTGCAAACAAACAGATAGTTGTGCATGATAAATCCACAAAATCTGCAAAATTTATTCCACAGGAACCAAATTTTCCGAATCCTTCAATCCACAAAGCCACTAAAGTATCGTACACAAAAGGTTCATCTGCGGAGAAAAGAATCAATCATTGGCTTGAAAACAAAGGGAGAAAGTATCAATCAGGAAAGTTTTCTCAACATCAAATCCATAAGGAATATGAACAGTATTTGAATGATACTTCATCTGGAAGTTCATCTTCGAAAGAGTCAAATACTCCAGTTCAAAGATGGCAACTAATCCCAAAGGAAAGACACACTGAGAAACATGAGAAGAAAATCAGTGAAAATCCAAAACTATCGAAAAATTATGTTTCGGCACCTTTAACTGATGATGTCGACTTAATTGACTCTTTCAAAACTAAAGTTCGAAATTGGGTTTGGGTTCAAAATTTCATTCGCTTTTTCAAACTAATGACCAAGGACCCAAACAGCCTTAGGTACCTAAATTCTTTTAATAAATACAGGTACTGTGTGACGAGCAATATGATGAGAAATGATATATTGATAGCGGTTGCTCACGTCACATGACTGGAAGAAAGGAGAATTTGAGAGATTTTCGAAGCTTGGAAAATGCTGGTGTTGTGAAGTTCGACAATAATCACAAGTGTCAAGTCAAAGGATATGGGAAAGTAACGAATGGACAGTTTACTGTAAATCGTGTTGCCTATGTCGAAGGTCTTCAACAGAATTTGATAAGTGTTTCACAACTTGTTATGGGCACTGGTAATCAAGTTGTGTTTAACGAAGAAGGAAGTATCATCTCCAATGTTGATACAAAAGAAGTGTTGCCGAAATCAAAAAGATATGGCGATATGTTCACCCTTGACATCAAACCTATTGTTGGGAAACTCTTAGTTTGTTTGCTTTCGAAAGCTTCATCTGATGTCAGCTGGCTATGGCATCGACATTTATCACATTTAAACTTTCGAAATCTCAATAAGTTGGTGCTAGACGATCTTGTTCGAGGTTTACCTGTTCTTAAGTTTGATAATGATACTTTGTGTGCAACATGCAAACAAGGAAAACAACATCGCAAAGGGCATCCAATTGTCATAGATTCGAAAATTGTTGAACCGCTGGAACTTCTTCATATTGACCTTTGTGGACCATCAACTGTTGAAACTCTCAACAAGAAACGGTACATTTTGGTTATTGTTGATGATTTTTCACGATTCACTTGGGTGTATTTTCTCAGATTAAAATCTGAAGTCGCTCAAACAATGATCGAGTTTATAAAGAAAATTGAGACAAGTCTGAAAAAGAAAGTTCGAAAAATCAAAAGTGATAATGGTTCGGAGTTTAAAAATAATGTGCTCGATTCGTTCTTAACTGAGAAAGGAATTTCGCATAATTTCTCATCACCATATACACCATAGCAAAATGGTGTGGTTGAAAGGAGGAATAGGTCTCTATGCGAAGCAGCAAGAACAATGTTGACATATGCGAATCTTCGTCAATATCTATGGACAGAAGCAGTTTCGACTACATGCTTTACTCAGAATAGATCTTTTATTCATCGTCGTTTCAATATCACTCCGTATGAAATCATAAATAACCAAAAACCTAATGTCAAATTCTTTCATGTGTTTGGCTTCAGGTGTTTTATCATGAATCTCAAAGATAATCTTTCGAAATTTCAAGCTAAGGCTGATGAAGGAATATATTTGGGATACTCCAACAATTTGGTTGCATACAGAGTGTTGAATAAACGAACAAGAAAAGTTGAAGAAACGTTTAACCTCACTTTTGATGACTACGATGTGAAACAAGTTGAAAAATAATTTGAACAAAAACCAATTCTTAATGAATCAAATAATGAATCTGAAAGTTCTAATTCATCTGATTTTGATTATGATTTAATTTTTGGTGTTCCAGACAGGGCTGTAGATGTTGAAGTCCATGCTACTAATAATCAAATTCCTGAATCTTCAAAGCATTCTGATGATTCGACACTCACATCAGATACAACTGCTAATGGCGAAAGTATGCTAGATGCTCAAGTGGATGGGAAGCACGTGAACATACCTTCAACTGTTGAGGGGGAGCATCCTTTCGAGGGGGAGAATAGCAGTGGAAATGCACGTGTCGAGGGGGAGCTTCAAAATGACAATTATGTCGAGGGGGAGCATAATGATAATGAAACAATAAATCTTAATGAAAATGTTGAATTTCATGAACTAAATGATAATAATTCTGTTGCAGGATCCGAAACCGAAGAAATGTTCGAAGATGCACCTTTAGACTTTGATCCAGCATATCCACCATTGGAAAAGTGGACAAGGAATCATCTGAAAGAGCAAGTAATTGGAAATCCACAAGATGGAGTTTTGACTAAAGCTCAAATTCGTGCAAAGAATGAGGTACTGAATGCTCGACAAGAATTTTGCATGTTTAATGTTTTCATCTCGAAAATTGAACCAAAGACTGTTAAGGTTGCAATGGAACACTCAGATTGGGTTGTTGCTATGCAATCTGAACTGGCTGAGTTCGATAGAAACAAGGTTTGGAGATTAATTCCTAAACCCGAAAATGTTTCAATTGTCAGATTAAAATGGATTTTCAAAAACAAAACCGACAAGGATGCAAATATTGTTCGAAATAAAGCACTATTAGTTGTTAAAGGATATTCGCAACAAGAAGGTATAGATTATGAAGAAACTTTTTCCTCTGTCACAAGACTCGAGGCTGTTCGAATATTCTTGGCTTATGCAGCTCACAAAGACTTTGATGTCTATCAAATGGATGTGAAATGTGCTTTTCTCAATGGTGAACTCGAAGAAACTGTTTACATTAAACAACCTCCAGGTTTCATAAACGAACAACCTCCAGGTTTCGTTCAAGCTTTTTCGGATGCAGATCTGGGAGGATGTACACTTGACCGGAAAATTACAAGTGGAGGATGTCAATTGTTAGATGGGAAGCTTGTAAGTTGGCAATCGAAAAAGCAAACTTGTGTTGCAATTTCTACTACTGAAGCTGAGTATGTTGCAGCTGCCGCTTGCACTTTGCAAATCGTTTGGATCCAGAGTCAATTGCGTGATTATGCAATTAATATGAAAAAGATACCATTGTATTGTGATTCACAAAGTGCTGTACGCATTTGTCATAATCCAGTACAACATTCGAAAACCAAACATATTGCACTTCGTTATCACTTTATTAAAGATCATGTGGAAGATGACAATATTGAAGTTCATTTTGTAAAAACAACTGATCAGCTTGCTGATATTTTTACAAAAGCATTGGATGAAAAATCATTTGTTCGAATTTTGACAGGATTGGGAATGATCGAAGCAAGTTCTGTTCCAGGACTGAATTCGAAAGAATGACAATGAAGTGTTATGCAAAAGTGTCGATTCAGAGGCAATACTGATTCATTCAGAGGCTGACAGTATTAACCATTCAGCGGTTACTGTTCACGTTCAGCGCTTCGACACGCTTCGTTTTTTACTTTTGGGAAAGAAAAATTTCGTCAGTTTGGTACATTCTTAAATTTTCGTTCATTTTTCTTTAATTTCGAAAAATTGGAAGAACCAAAAATATTTTCGTTTGTTTGTATTCTTTTCGAAAATGAAAAAAAAAAAGATTTTCGTTCTTTTCAAAAACACAAAATACCAAAAAGATTTTTTTTATTTTTTATTTTGTTATTTCTTTCTTAGTGCAGATTTCATGAAATTTTTCCAAGGGTCATGCTTGCGTTTCTAGGGTAAGGTAAAATTTAAACAACTATGTACTAGTTAGACTGTCCCTAGAAGCATGCTGCAGCATGTCGTCCCAAGCCTCTAATGACTCAATGTGTGATTTCGAAAGCCTTAATGAAATTTTTCACTACGAAAATTTCTTCCTAATCAGGCTTACATTCACATTAGTCTACTGAGCTACCTAACTCTTCTCACATGAGTTAAGAGTTTTATGTTTGGTCCAAGAATAACAGAGGTACAATTGATTTCGTGAAACAACCTTTTTCATCTCAAAATTCTAACACATCTCACACACAATGACATATGTCCAAGAGGTCATTGATCAAACCAATCATGACTTAGGCATATCAAAACTATGTGTTTATGATCTTGAATCATGAGGTCGTGATGAAAGTGAAACCCAATTTTCTAAACTTTTAAGGAATTGACGGGGAACTTCATTCCAGATTTAACGAAACATTTGTTTTTGTACCAAGTTTACGAAACTCCAAATCATATTCAATTCTTTTGCGTGATCTTGATCAAATTGTCGAAACCCACAATATTTGTTACCGAACAGGCTCCAGCTCAAATTTTTTTCTTGAATATGATTTCCGGGTGAGTTTCATTTGACATTTGGAGTTTCTTTCAAATTAATCCAAAGCATACTTGTCACTGACTACACTGGTCAAACAAGTAATTTCAGTTACAATTACTCACCTTATGTTTAGGTTGAAATGTAACGAAAAGTTTAAGCCACCCACGAAGCCTTGAAAAAGAAGCCCTTTCGATACTTCTCTATAAGTATTCGATTGTAATTCATGGGAACATACACAGGCTGTTGATTATCTCTCTTGATGTGACGGTTTGGCAACGCGGCCCGAGTTTCAAGGAACTTTATCTGACATGGCGTGTTTAACGGTTAGTGGTGCGACTTTCAAGGACATACGTGGCTTACTCTTTCAAAGAAAACGTTTGGAATTCAGTCGGGGTTACATATAAAAGGAAATTGAACTCTTCTTTTACAATTACGCGTTCAAATTTCCAGAAGTTCAAAAAGCCCTAATTTTCTCTGTTCTTCAAGAAGCTCTAAAATCCCTAATCAATGGCGGCTGATCCAAATTCCACTACTGAAGAAGTTGTTTCTCAACCACTGATGAAGATCCAAAGTACCAACTATCAGGTTGAAGGAGATGTGTCACTGTATCCAGAAGAACTCAAGATGCTGATTGTTGCTCTTAAACATTTAGGTCTTGCAACTGCAATGTTCAATGCTTTTGCAGTTCCATTGTCATGGCTCTCTATGGCTGGTTCCACTGCTTCTTACAGCAAAGCCACTGATCTGATCACCTTCAATCTGGTGAATGAAAAGCAAATTCGTCTCTCTCGAAGATGTTTACTCAAATCTTGGTAATTCCTAATTCCCCTCCATTCTTCAAACCTACTGCTGATTAAGTGATGTTCATGTTTAACGAGATGGGTCATCAACCTCCACTCGTTAAGATCAGTGATTTCAAGAATTCTGGTCTTCCGTGCATATGGAATTTTCTGTTTGGGATATACCTTCGTTGCTTAACAGGGCGAAGTGTAGGGCTGGATAAGGGGCGAATGGAAGTTTATGGGATGGTAGCAGGGTTGTACTATGATCTAAATGTTGATTATGCTACTCAACTTTGGAAAGAGTTTATCAAAAGTTTGGAGAACACGAATGTGGTGAAAGGAATTTCGTGTGCACGTTACTGGAGCCTGGTTCTTCAGTATGTGTATGAAAAAGAAGGTATTCCAGTTCCTGCTGATGAGGCTAAGGCAGAATTCGCAAAGTATCACTTTCCAAAGCAAGTTGCAGATGATTCAGATGAATTCCCAAATGTTGCTCGAATTCCCGATGGAATGTTAAAGAAGGTTGATCCCACAAATTCAGTGTTGGTGGCATATTTGCAACATATTAATCCTTCAATCGAAACTGGAGTCTTGCTGAAAACCAGTAATGAAGGGTCATCTAAGAAGTCGAAGAAATCAAAGAAGGTTACTGAGGAGGCTGTTGTTCATGAAAGTCCTAAGAAGCAATCTAAGACTAAGTCTCCTAAGAAGGTTGTAAGTGAAACCGAGAAGCCTCATGTAACATCCCGTTTTAAGTAAAGTAATTAGATAATAAATCAGGAACCCCGGGAAGTAATTATTATTATTATTTTATATTATTTGAGCCTAAAATCGAATAATAATTAATAGAGTGTTGGTTTCGGGAAGTCAAATGACAAGATTTGAACTCTAGGGGTTAAAGTGTAATTATGGGACTTAATTTGTAAAGAATTTATGGAAGTGGGGGTTAGAAAGTAAATTATGGACCTAAGATGAAAGGATCTTGGAAAGGCGGGGTCTAAATGGTAAATTTGGTATATATGCCTCATTACCGTCAAACCCTAACCCTAGGGATCCTCTCATCAGCCGCAACCACCTTATGCCTCCCTCTTCACCCTCCAGCCGCCACCCTCCTCGTGAACCACCTCCGGCTGCCGCCTAGCCGCGTCTGATCACTACCATGTCGCCTGTTCCGAGCAACCAAGACCAGCGACGATATCCTCCATGACCGGAGGAACTGAAGACCACCGGGGGCTAGCGTACGATCCCTGCAGTCGAGTACTTACCACCAGCCGCTGCTGTGCCGTCGCTGTCGCTAACGGAGCTTCCGAGGGGGTCAGCGAACCGTTGGCTGTTTGCTGCTGCCGCTGCTGATGCGATTTCCTTTTTCCGTGCCGTCCTTTCTCTTCTCTCTTCTCCGATCGACTGCCTCACGCCACCTCGGGGGTGGCTGGAATCGGATGCTTCTTCCGTTAAGAAGCCACTGTGGTTAGAAGGGGAGGCGGATGTAGGTCCATTTAGCCAGAATAGACTCGAGAAAAAAACCACCATGGCTGCCGACCATGGTGGCTGTCGTAGATAGCGTTGCTGTGGCCGCCTTCGTCCCGCCGCCGCCAACAGCCGCCTGCTGCCATAGTTCCGTCGCCACCAGTCACCGTGAGGTGGCTGTGTGTGTATGTGCGTTGCTATGTAACTAGGTGTGTAGGTGTGAGCTATGTAATTTTGGAATTAAAAGTGGGCCACCACCACCAACACCGTGAGGTGGTGGCTGCCACCCTCTACCACCACCGGCCGCCACGGTGCGGCTGTATGTGTGTGTAATTAGTATGTGTTATTAGTGTATGTGTGTGTTAAGTGGATAATATTGTAATTTGTAACCAAAGTGAGATAATGAAAAGAAGAACCTAAACCACTACCGTAGAGTGGTGGTTGCCGCCTCCTGCTGCCACCGGCCGTCGTGCCGGGTGGCGGTGTGCTTGATTACGTTTGGACCTCGTTTGGGGGATGTTTGGACAATGTGGAATCAATGAAACCCTAATGGGCCCAAAGAAGCCCTAGTGGGCCCAATGGAACCCTAATGGGCCAATAAGGCCCAATGTGACCTAAAAGCCCAACCAATAGACTAATGGGCTAGTATTGGGTTGGAAAACCCTAATTAGGGTTTGGAAAACCCTAAGGGCATAAAACCCTAATTGTGGGAATCGTTTGGGACACATACGGGAATTAATTATTAAACCTAAATAATAATTAATAATCATTGGCAAACTAGCTTAAGGCAATAATGGACTTAATGGATTAAGTCCTTAATGGGTTAAGTAAGAAACACTTAACCTTAATCATCATTTCATGTGAAAGCCTTAATCTCACTTGGGCCTTGTTTTGGGCCTTCCTCATGGACTTTGGCGATTGGACTATTGATGGGCTATCCAAGAACAAGTTAATGGACCAAAATAAGTAGATGGGCTTTAGGATAAGGCCCATGTGAGGACTTGGGCCCAATTTGGAAAATTGGGCCATAGATGGGCCATAACTAGACCTTCATGATTATGAGAGATTGGGCCATTAGTATGCCAAGTGTTTGGACCAGGAGAGATGGTTGGGCCTAAGGGGTAAGGCCCATATGAAGGGATGGTCCCAATTGTGAAAATTGGGCCATGTGTTGGGCTTTGGCTTATTACTTGACTATTGGGTTTTGTAGTGTGAGTTGGACTTTGGGCTTGGAACCCAATTATTAATTGGGTGTTGTTTGATGTTAACAGTTCGGGAATTTATCAACCAGCAGCTGAGTTTTATCCGCGGGACTTCAGCAGTGTCAGGTGAGTTATCCTCACTATACTAAGGGGTCTAAGGCACCAAGGCCGACCCATTGGATTCGATATCTTAGTAGTTACTGATATGTTGAGTTTGAGTTAGTAATGTATGCCAGTTGTTATGCTAGTTTGGTAGGTCGGTAGGACTACCTGTGATACTGATTGATTCCCTGTATGTGCATTTATCTGTTACATGTCGACATGTTATGTGGGATGGGTTGAGGTTGTACTGCTCCGTGCAGTAGCCAACAAACCCCAGATAATTCCAGATATGAGCTGAGGGCCCGGTAGGCATTCCAGACTCATACTGAGGACTCGGGAGCAGTACAGATAGGAGCTGAGGGCCCGGTAGGCATTCCAGATTCGTACCGAGGGCTCGGTGGCAATCCAGATGTGAGCTGAGGGCTCGGTAGGCATTCCAGACTCACACTGTGGGCCCAGGGGTATTCCAGTCTGTAAAGCTGTGGACCTATTACGTGCTGTCTTGTTCAGTTTGTTATGTTATGATATTGCTGACATAGTTATGTGGACTGTATGTGTATCGGTATTTTGGGGGTAACTCACTAAGCTTTCGGGCTTACAGTTTCAGTTTATTGTTTCAGGTACATTAGATGATTGCAGGAAGGCAAAGGCGTGATCGTACAGCTCCTCATATTTCATGGTTTTATGATCGGATTCTGGGGATACTCTGATGTTTAAACTATTTTGAAAGCTAGCTGTAATCACTTAATGGTTTTTAAATGTATTAAAAAGTTTTAAATTGGCTTGAATTTTATGGGTATTACACCTCAGGAAAAAGCTATTCCTGAATCTTCAAAGGAGTTAATCCCTTCGAAATCAGGTGTGTTCAAGAGATTATGAAAATTCACATATCAAAAACGAACTTCATCGAAAGATTCATCTCCTACTGTTCGTAAACCTCAGCTTAATCGCCAAGGAGTAAAAGTTCGTGAAATACCTGCTCCTGTTTTCTCATCTTCCAAAAAGCGAAGAGCTGAGGATGTGGCGAAGCATATTAACATGAAGAGGAAGAAACGAAAGATGATTGTTCGTGAAGAATCATCCGATAGTGAGGTAGTTCCAAGATCTCCTTTGGGTTCGAATTCTCCGAAGGTATCCCAACCACTCATTCTTGAAACTGTTTCAACTCCACCAACCACAGTTCCAATCGACATTGTTGTATCCCAACCTACTCCAACAACAGTTCCATTTTCTCCAATTATTGCAAACGTGTCTAATACGGATGCACATATTGTGGTGAGTGTTCCTCTAACTTCTCAAGGTAATCCTGAACCTATTACCAGTTCCTTCGTTTCATTACCACCGTTTATAACACCTGTTTCCACTACCAATACTTCACCAACTTTCGACCAAGTTTTAAATGAACCCTTTACTACAATCTTTCCATCACAATCAACCGATCCACCAAAACCAACTTCCGATGATGAAACAGATGGAGGAGGTTTCGGAGGAACGTTTGAAGATCTTCATTTTGATTCAGAAGAAGAAGGTATACCAGATCATATGTTGATGTCTGGTAAGCAGTTCAAGATCCTAAATCGAAAAGTTAATGCCATTCTTCAATCACAAGCTGATTCTGGAGCAAAGAACTCAGTGTCTGGAATTGAAGTAGATGTGATGCTCAAAGCTGTGGAGCTTCGCATGCAAAAACAGATGGATGTAATGGATAAGAATAACGAGTTGCGAGTCAAAGCTCAGTCGGATTCATTTAATTCTGCACTCAAGGATCTTCGTTTGACAACAAAAGAACGTCATGTTCTTTTTGTTAAAGATGTGAAGACTGTTCGGGAAGATGTGAATATAAAGCTTGAGGAGTTGAAGGCCGAGGTTTCCAAAGAAGTACACGAGCTGAATTCCAATTATTCAACACTTCAGTCCAATGTTGATACTATTGATGTTGTTGTACGAACCGTTGTTGAATGGTATCAAGCTTTAACTCCGAAGTTTGATGCAAAGGATAAAGCTGATGCTCAACAGTTCGAAAAGATGGGTGTTATGCTTGGGGAGTTAAAGGAGTTAGTGTTGAAGCCAGATCCTACGTCATTGTTAACTCCTGAGTTTTTAACTCAGAAGTTACATTCATTGGATCAGGCTATTCAGAAGGCTATGGCTCCCATTTCGAAGTTTGCTCACATGTTACTCACTGGTGCCCCACCTGTTGTCACAGGGGTGCAAGGGGGAGAAAAGAAAGTTCCAGAAATCAAACCTTCGAAAGTTTCAAAAGTAGTTGATAAGCTGAAGAATATTAAGAAGACTGATACTACTACTGGTGAAGTATCGAAAGTTGTTTCTACTCAAGTCACAATTCTAATAGTTTCAAAGGTGAATACAACTGAAGCAATCAAAACAACTATAAGACCCATTCTGAAGGGGATTGTGTTTAATTCACCAACTGAAGGAGGAAGTTCAAGTTCGGCAAAACCAAAAGTCTCTGAAGGTAATAGAGATAAAGGGAAAGTGACTGTTGTCGAAAAGTCTAAGGAAGAGAAAAGGGCCGAAATTGAAGCAGAAATGGTGAAGCAAAGACAAATTCAAAGCATACTGAGACTTCGTGAAAGTGATCCACCTGGTATGGAAAAGGGAGATCCGAAGAAGCTCTATAGTTATGAAAACATTGAAGCAAGGGTTGCTTACAATCATATGCATGCTTTTGAGAAGAAGCCAAAGAAAAGCTACTCTATCACTAACACTGATATGAGTCAGCTTGATTTCCCAATAAATGAAATGATGTTTATAATGGCTCAATATAAGATTGTGGAGAAGTTCAATAATGAGGATGATTATATTCATATGAAACTTCGGTTTCATGCAGTCGTTGGAAAAGAACCAGAGGAGATTTGGTCGTTAGTGAAGATTAAGAAAGTTATCAGCATAACAAAGGATGTGATGTTCGAGAATATGATACAAAACTTTTGGTATCATGTTGTAAGAGCGAACAACCAAGTCTGTGATTTCTCTGTTGCTGATTTCCCTTTAATGAACTTGAATGATCTGATTCAAGTTGCATTGATTCTGAAAGACATAGAGGTTTCGCAACTTCAGGGGACTGATAAAGATGTTTTGAGGCTTGGTCTTGGGCATATCAAAATCTTCATAGACAATTACTATGATTGTCTGGGATTGACTGATGTGGAATTAGCATCAGCAATGGGAAACGAAGTGAATGTTGCCATGGAATTACCGAAGACTCAAGCTGAATTAAAGAAGTATGCTGATGGGGAGATTTCGTTAAAACCTTTTGGTATGGTATTTGCTGGAAAAGACAAGAATGGTAAAGCAAAGAGATTTTTGTTCCAGACTTCAGAGATCGAAAGATATACCACTTCTCAATATACGAACTTTATTGTTCGTATGAATAATTGTAAGAAAAACAACGATGGTGATAAGGCGGAGTTGAGGAAGGTTATAACGTGGTATTCTGAGATACGAAGGATGATGTATTTTGCTGCACAGATTCTCACGAATTGAGAATTTCGACATGATTACAAAGGGGGAGATTGTAGGGTTGAATTTTATTGTAATATGTCGAATATGTGTAATTGTCTTTTTCGTATGTTCATTATGTATTTTACTAAGGCATCGGTTTGTACGAAGCGTGAATGTCTAGCCTTAGTATATTTTTTGTACTTTCAGCCTCCTATAAATAGGAGCTGAACATAGAGTAGATGATAGATTTTTCCCAGTTTCTATTATCAATTGTACTCGTGTTCATTGGAAGTAATGAGAGCTTAAACGAGACCTTATTTACTTCTCGTGTTCATTCATACTCTGATTTTGATTCTCATACTCGATTAATCTCTTCTACAATTCTTCTACACTGTTCCATAATTAACTTGGCATGTTAGAGTTGGTGAAGGAACATGCTTACCTTTATTTGTTTTAACAGTAATTCCCAAAATATAACTAAGATGAATGAAGTCTTTCATGGATAATTCTATTTCAAACATTAACATTAGGGAATGTCATAAGGAATGGGAAGAGGTGGTAAGGTTTATGTTATCCACATAAAGAACTTAGTAAGCAGCCTCATGTTCGTTGTGGTATATGAAAAGCGAGTGATCTCAAGTACTGTGAGTGAATGTGATAGAAGTAACAAAATAAGCGAACCACGAGTATGAGTGGGATGCTTGTTTGAGGTTGTATATGTATTTTTATAGTAGGCATATGTAGTCAGGAAAAATAGTATCTTGAAAACCAAGGGTTGGTGCGTGTACATTATTTCATTTAAATGACTGTGAAGGAATGCATTTGGACATCAATTTGATGAATAGGCCATGCTTTGGAGAGAGAAAGAGAGTAAAAACCATGTGGATAGTAAAAGGTTTTACTATTAGACTAGATGTTTCATGGGAATCAATGTCAATTTGTTGAGATTTACCATCACCAACTAGACGATATTTCTAACGTTCAATGGAACCACTAGACTTTAATTTATGACTTAAAATCAACATGAAATATATGACATTCATGTCATAGGTGTATGGGATATGACTCCATGATTTATTTTCAATTAGAGCATTAAATTCGTCAGTCATGGAATTTATCAAATTCAGGTATGATAATTTTTCTTTGGGATTATGTAGAATGTGAGAGATGTGAGAGGAAATAGAGAGATTAAAGGGATATTTTGGGTTTGTAATCAACATACTTATTATATAAATTGTGTTTATGGGTGAGGAAGTTGGCTGATTTGGGCTTGTGAGTGGGGATGTGGAATATACGACAGGAGGTGGGAGTTGGGTCGGTGGATTACAGTGGAGTGGGGCTATTGCATGAAGGTGAAGTGGTGGGCAGATGTGGAGTGAAAGGTGACAATGAGACTGTAACAGCCCAAAAATTCAGATAAAAATTTTCATTTAATAATTTGAAATCTCATGCATATTTATTTTTCCAAAATTCCATTACATAAACATATTGCTCAAAAGATCAGAGTATCCAAAACAACCAGTGCGAAAATACTGGAGAGTGCACGTTGCGCCATCAAGTCGGCCCATTGCCCTTAGACAGAAGTACCTGAAACACCCAACAAAACTGTAAGCACACGCTTAGTGAGTTTTCCAAAATACACATAACACATAACCACATAATGCCATGCACGTATATACATAGATTTGCCATGGACTCCCTCCATGGTCTTCATCTGGAATGCCATGGGTGTTAAGGTGCATTTTATGCACCCATTTTGTAGCTTTATTTCATACAAGTGCATTGCATATAGGCTTAAACTCATGCATTTTGCATGTTTTTTCGAGATTTTTCATGAGGCAATTTCATTCACACATTTTTGTGATATTTCAGGGACTTTTGGAGGTAGGATCTTGTTGGAGGAGGTAAATAAGAGTTGCGGAAAAATTTTCGGGACTTGCAGAGCACCGAGGAGCAAGATATCAAAGAAATGAAGATTTTGGCTTTACAGAGATTTACACGGCCGTGTAAATGGAAGCCTTGTGTTTACACGGGCCGTGTAAACGTAGATTTCTGTGCAGTGTACTTTTGTATTTACACGGGCTGTGTAAATGGTAGTGTTAATTTACACGGGTTGTGTAAACGTGGTCACGGGTTTAAAACATTTTTTCTTCTTTCTAAAAAGGTGCAACCGGTTCCATGGGGAGTTAAGTCAAACTTAGGAGTTTTATAGGCGATTTTATGGAGGATTTGGAAGACAATTGTTACTTGGAAACACTTGGATATCATTTGGATTTCAATTTGTAAGACTTTAATTTCAATTTCTAGGTTTGTGCTTTGTTCTAGTCATGAGTGGCTAGAAAGTTAGATTCTCCAACTTTATGTCTTGACTTCTTAGTTGTGATTTCAATCATATGACTTGATGTTTGCTTTTAATTTCTATCTAGTGAATTTGATTTTGCTTTAATCAAATGTTTGATTCTAATTGTGATTCTTATTGGCCATTTGAATTAGGGTTAGATCATTCAAGTTATCTAATCATAAAATTCGTAATAGTTTTGTGAATTGGACTAAGTAACAAGCACTAAACTGATTTCCATTGAATGAATTTAGTGTAAATCTTATTCACACACTCTTACACTCCCGAGCTTGTGAGGAGTATTGGGTGTTGTTGGGAACATTCACATGTATCTTAATGCAATCTTTTAATCTAATTCTAAGAGCTTGTTTATATTAGGTTAGTAAGGTTAGGGTTAATCAAAGAGCTTGTTTTGGTTAATTAATGTAGTGAATGGGAAGTGTTAGAGCTTGTTAACACTTTCAAGTACCAACTTAGATAGAATCGAACAAATATCATTTCATCCTTGGAATCACATTTCTAATTTGTCTTGCATGGAGTTGGAGTACTTACAAATCTTGAATTTATTTTAATTAATCAATCGTTTACTTAATACTTTAGTCTTTTGCTTAAATCAGTACATTTAAACCCCCCACTTTTGTGACCACATTTGTACCTTACGCAAAAAAGGTATAAACATTTGTTCCGTGTCTCTGTGGATCGACCCTGCTTACTTTGTATTACATTTTCAGTGCAAAATAGCAGTGTTTTTGGAGTCATTTGTACCCCTTTATTTGTTGGGTTTGACATGCCTAACAATGGGCTATCCCCATGGTCTTACATCCAAGGGTCATGGGCTCCCCCTCATGGCCTTACCAAGTGTCATGGGCTCCCCCATGGTCTTCACATAAGTCAATAGATATCAAATCACAAAACCTTTGCATATTCAATTATTAAAATCTCATATCAAGTAATGAGCCGGCATTGGTGCCTTCGACCCATTAGTATAGTGAGAAGACTCACACCAGTCTGTTGAAAACAATCACTGCTCAACTACCAGCCAAAGTCTCACACTAAATAAATATATAAATACCCTAATTAGGATTATAACTTAACTTAATCAAAGAGCCCAAAATTCTAAGTCCAAGACCCTCCATGATGGCCCAAAGGTCATTCCTTCACTAATGAGCCTAGCATCAAAGTCCAATTCTATATTGGGCCACAAGGCCCAATAGGCCCAAACATACCAACATTGGCCCAAAGACAATTTTAGGCCCAAACACCAGCAAGTCCAGGCCCAAAACCATTAGGGTCCAAAGGTCCGAAGTCCGCCAAGGCCCAGAGCTTCCTGAGAGCGTACGCCCATCGTACCTCTTCTGTACGCTTAGCGTACTGGGCTAAGGGCTGTACGCACAACGTACAACATAGTACGCACAATGTACAAACTGCTCATGCACAAAATTCCATTAAGTGCTTAATAGTTGAGATCTCAACGTCTAAATCCATATCTGAGTCTATTAAGAAGTCCTAGGGCATAAAGTTGGAAACTTTATACCCTTGCATGTCACATGGGATCCCAATACTTCATTTTTCCCATTAAGACCACTTTTAAGACCTTAACCTCATGCATGGTCTCAATACAACCTTCAAGATGGCATTTTTATGCATTAAACATGCCCAAGGAGCTTAGACCCAACATTTCTAGCCTCTGGAGTTGCTCAAATTCGCAAGAGGGGGTCCATGAACCAAAAATGGACTTCATAACAAACCCTAACTCAAACTAGCAAAATAGATGGCGAGTTCTAGACTTTTTACCTATAGAAGCTCCTCAAGATGGACTAGATGCAGGATCTAGAAGCTCAATAACATCCAAGGCTTGATCACCACCTTCTCCCTCTTGAAAACCCACTAAAAATGGCCACCAAAACACTTTTAAGCTCAAGGATTGATCAAGATCAACATGAATCCCAATGACTTCTTGACATGTGAGTTTTCTCTAAAGGAATATTCCTTGACGAGCTAAAACAAATATTCAAGAGTTCGTGTAGATTTCTTACAAGAAAACACTTCATAGAATAGGACTCAGTTTATCTTTTGTTTCTCGATCAACAAAAACATCACAACTCCAATTCTAAATGTGATAGAGTAAGAAAACATTATTACTCCACATATTACGAGGTGTTATCATCCTTCTTAATTTTGAAATGAGTTTCAAGATACGATTTACAGTTACTAGATCATGGCTTTAAAACTTGATTGGAACAAAGTATGACTCATCTATGATCGAACCATTTCCAACAATGTTCGATTCCTCTTCTTAGTCATACAGTTGCACTAAGATCTTCTTGGAGGAGTCAATTGTGATAAAATTACACAATTACTAAGATGATCATAAAACATTATACTAAAGCACTCTCCTTTCTTTTCAGATTGGAGTATCTTTATCTTTCTGCCTAATAGATTCTTCCATTCGTTCTGCTACTCATGAATTTTTCAAAAGTATTAGAATTCTGTTTCATCTTACTAACAAAATCAGATTTACTGAAGCATCAATAAATCATGACGAATAGAGTTATCGTCCCTTGTGGTGGATCTGAAGAGTCCATATCAACATGTACCAAATCCATTAGTCCTTCACTTGCCATCACATAAACGTGTGATCAATAAATTAATCATAATTTTCCAATAAACAAGATTCTCATATATTATACAATTCGAATTGTACGACACCAAGTATATGTCCAGTTCGCGATGAGATTTCTTTTCCCTTGGTCAATTATGACAATACCACAAGCGATTTCATAAGAATCAAATCTAAAATTAATATTTCTATTATTAGAAACATAACTAACATATTCATTAATTCCATTACAAGGGAATATGATAAGGCAACTGAGTAAACAAAAACTTCGCTTTTATTGAAAAATTAGAACTTGTCCTTATATCGCATGAAATGAAAACTATATTTCTAAACATCTTCGAAGAGTAATAGCAATATATTAAATTATCTTAATTCCCTAGAAGTAGCTCCAAATTCTGACCATCGAACCATGTAACAAAAGTCCATCTTTCACGATCAGATTTAGCTTACTTTGTTTAAGCTTCTTTCTTTCTTTTAGATCATGTAATACCATCAAAATGTGATCATCACATCATGTATTAAGAGTCTATAGAATATGAACTTATGGAATTAGAAAATTTGTGTAACTGAAGTATAGTCACAACACTTGACTTTACCATCTTTAAAATCTTTCAGGCATTGTGGGCAACTTCGCTTCCAATGTCCCTTCAATTGGAAGTAGAAACAAATGGACTCATTGGGGTCAACATGTGGAATGATCTTAGAACGAGCCTTTCTCTTTACCATACAATCAAACAGTTTAACCTTGTCCGATCCCTTTTGATTGGGAAGAGAAATTTTTTCTAGATCACTAATGTTACCATTGTCAATGTCCATGGAATTCTTGGAATTAGAACCTATAATAATTTTTGATTTAGTTGTGTTCTTAAGCATTTCTGCTTCAACAACCATCAACATATAGGCTAAATCAATTAGGGCCACATCGAGATTCCTCATATGAAAGTTCTCAACAAACTGACCATATAACTTATGAAGCAAAAGAAGAACCAAATCATTGGCTTTCTCCTTTAAGAATATGACACCCATCCTTTCCAACTTGTCAATGTATGACTTCATTTTAAGAACATGCACACACACATAATTTACATTTTCATGTTTTCATGCCAATAGGGTTTGAGTAGTTTCATATATTTCAACTCGAGGAAGCGTGACGTTGGGAGAGTTACAGGAGGATGAGGTGGCAGAGTTGAATAGAGACGTTGTCCGGTTCTACCATTTGCTAAGGAAGGGAAGACATTTTCACATTGACTTGAAAGTGTAAGACAATCTCTAGAAGATTGAGGAAAACCATTTCCATAAGAACGAGGAAGACCATTTCTATCTTCATAAGACATCTAAATTAAGAGAAGAGAGAATTCACGTTAGTTGATTTTTAATCCTTAATTATTAAACAAAAATTTAAATTAAGGCTAGGATCCATATATTTGATTCAAACTTTGAAGAGGGATTACGTAATCAAATTCGAATCTATGTTAGGTAGGTAGAGTCATCTCACTAATTTCAATCACATGAAACTCCTAGATCTTTGAGATTCATTGCATCTTATCAATGGCATGTTTAATCTCGGTTATGCTCTTACTAATTATGATTGGGATGTCAAGGATCACAATTAAGATGTGAATAACCATGCAAACCCGCTCAAACATCCTTGATCGATTTATGATCTCCCATTGATGTGCCGGTTAACCACACACGCTCCATCAACAATCATAAACACGAGTTGTTTCATTATTTCATCTTTATAATCCCAACTCAAAGTGTTAGTTAATCATACATGCTCCACTAACGACTCATAAAGAAGTAATATGTGTTTTCATGGATTAGCATACAATTTCACGTTTTTCCTAAAGTAGCTAGAGTGAGATTTTAAAGGAAGGTTCTAGTACTTTATAGATTATACTTTTAATCTTATTATGTCTTATCGAATCCGTTTTGATAACGACCCTCCGCCACATAGGATAGCGGTGGGTGACAAGGACACTCATTCAACGGTCATTTTATAGATCGTTTCTTTATACCCTCTTTATAGTGTGCCTTCGTCAATGAGGTTTACTAGCGATTTGAATGACTTTTCTTATACATGTAGTAATTAATCTTATAATACATATATAAGGATGTATTTTAAAACATTTCAAAATAGTAGTTTTAAGATTAATTATCTGAATTAATTGATTATTTAATTAAACATTTAAAAATTTAAAATTATTTATTTAAATTAATTAATTAATTAATCATTTAAACCATTTATGGATTTATAATTATCTTTTAATTACTCTTATAATAAAATTAATCATTTAGATCCATTAGGATAATATTAATCTCATAATAAATCATTATCTTGTCTAAGATGATCTCCTAATAATTAGGTTTTTTTTATTCATCTTAGACAAGTAAAATCGGATTTTGATAGAACAATACAGATAATTACCAAATAAAACCACATGAATCAAATTAGGCAGAAAATCCCGAAAATCTAGATTTGAACTATTTTCACGTCGTGATAAAGCCTCTATTACATCATGATCTCAGTCTGATAGAAAAAAAATTTGTTCGATTCAACTAATGTGCTTTCAATGTTAGTCATACCAATTAGCTCTGATACCACTGATGGGTTTATTAAGTTACAACAAAATGCTCTATGTGGAAAATTACTTAAAAATTAAGAAGGACACATGCACCCTAAAAGGATCTATGTCTTCAATTTAAGGCAACATAATTTGAATAAAAAAACCTAATATGCATCCTATCAATTTCGAAAATCATAAACTAAATATACATACCTCAAACTTGTTATAGCAAACAAGTTACTTCAATCCTTCCTTTGAAGAGCTTGGAAAGCTAGCACCAAAAGGATGATGCCTCTAATGGCTTACACCCAAACCCTAGAACTTGAAGACACTTGAGGAGAGAGGAGGAAATGTATAAATTTTCATTCATAAGCTTCTAAGAAAGTGTAGTCACGAAAATTGATGCCTAAGGGATCCTATTTATAGTTTAGGTAACTTGGGGACAAAGCAAGATTTGAGTAATTAAATAATGGATTTAATTCCAATTCAAATCATTTCCTTATTAATATCCTGGAGGCTTCTGGAAACCCTAGAAGGGCTCCCACAACCGTCCACCCTAGGATGGTTCTAGAATTGCCTCTTTTGTTCAACTATTGAACAATTGGAATTCATCCCTCGCACCTTTAATTAATTCCAATTAATCCCAAATTAATTCCAGATTAATTCTGACTAATAATCAAGTAATTCTAGTTGATTTATCATTAATTTATTAATCATATAAATTACCAAATCAATTACTTTAACAACTGATCTCATATCAATTTGTTAATCAAATAATAAATTAACAAATCAACTATCTATTTCCAATATATTAATCAGATAAGATATTAAAAAATCATTTCCTCATAATTTCCAATTAGTTTATTATTCATATAATAATCTAATAAATCATCTTCTCTCTATAAATGCCATTCTAATCAAGTTCTAATTATGAGGGCAACCCAAAAATGACTTTACTTCTAATTACAAGAAGATACAAATTTAGTTACTGGGTTAGACACTTTAATCCAACAGGTTTATGTATGTTAGAGTCATGTATCTGAGCATGACATAGAAGAAGAAAATATAGGATTATATAGATTATAATCCTATATAAGATAAAGTGCTTGTGGTTATACATGTAAGACCATGTACCCGAGCATGCATGTATAACCAAAGGATATGTATATGTACAAGGAAAGGATATGGGTACTATGAGTAATGCCCCTAATTGTAGATAATGAAAGAATAGGATTATATGTCATATAATCCTATGTATGAATAGATGAATAGAATGGTGATGTGGATTTCTAAGGGAATTAAGCAAAAGACAAAGTATGATTATATATTATAATCATAATAGCATGTATGTATATCTAGACATTTGATGGTGTTGTGTAGAACACCTATCTGTTACTAGACATGGATATAAATTAAGTACTTAATTAGTTAAGTACTAAATGTGTGTTAGAAGATCTCTTAATGAGATAAAGAAATAGATTGTCTATGAGACAAGTGTTATGTGACAAGTCACATAACAAAGATAGAGATGTAAAGAAAGATGGTTCCTTCGGGGACAAAAGACAGAGATTCATTCGGGAAAAATAGTATGGTTCCTTCGAGGACAAGACATGGTTGCTACAGAGACAAAAGTATAATTCCTTCAGGAATGAGATTATGTCCATGTGGGAAAAAGAGAGATGATGATATCTTTAGGGATGTAGGTAGATGATTCTTGTGGGAACGATGATTGAGTATGGTTAGAGAAGATAAAGAAAGGTTCCTTGAGAGGAACATGGTAAGAAAGTTCTTTTGAGAACTTAGATGTAATACATGAGGGATTAATAGTAAGGAATCCGTAAGGAATTCAAGAGAAGAAGAAAGATTATTAAGGATCCATGATGGATTATAAGAGAGAGGAGTAAGACCAGATGAGTGTACCCGGTAAGGTAGTGGGATGTTGTTTCCCTTAGAAGATAGAGAAGATTGTAGAAAGAGATGTGATCGTTGAGTTGATATACACACACACACACACACACACACACATATATATATATATATATATATATATATATATATATATATATGCATTATTTAATATACTTAAGCTATAATTTGGTAAAATGCAAAGATATTTGGTACCTATAATGGTAAATTTTATCTTGCAGCCAAAAGGACATTCTCAAGGAAAATGAGCTGAAACTGAAGAAAGTTGGATACTTGGAGAATTGGAGCTGAAATTAAGAGAAGAAGGAAGAAGAAATTGACCAAATTGAAGTTCCAGCGACGTGGATATCCACATTTCACAGTGTGGCATTCAGAAGCTTCTCGATTCATGCATGAAGATGTATGTCACAACGTGACCATCTCTTGGTCATGACGTGACCACGTGTCAACAAAAGAATCCTCTACGGACATGCACAAATATACGAGATTACTACGATTCTCACGTTGTGACACTCATATTGTTACGACATGGCGACCATATTTTGGCAAATCCCTATTCTAATAAAAGAATAGGTTGATTCTCCTTTTGCCATGTGTCACACTATTAAGCTTCCTAATTAATGTCATGTCATATGGCAACTTATTAATTCTCCATTTCAAATTTTAAATTTTAAAATTTTCACTTTAATTACATTAAATTAAATAACATTATAATAAAAATAAAATAAAATAAATACAGATTATAAAGTCACGTACTTATTTAAATCAATGCTTATAATTTTATATAACTAAAAAATATCTCTTAATTAATAATTTATTTAAAATAATTGATTAATGATTTTAAGTTTTTTTTATGAAAGTTTAATTAATTTTGTAACCGTGGTTCCCACAGGTTATAAACTAGTATATATATATATATATATATATATATATATATATATATATATATATATATATATATATATATTGGTCTTTTAATCAAAATCGGAAGACTTGGAGCAGATAGCTACGATTGAAAAATGAAAAATACCTTCTAAGAATCCTTGGAAGTCAGAAGAAGATTAGAGATCAAGAGATTGGAGAAAGATTTCCACATAGATCGTTCACTTTACCTAGATTTAATCATGTTTAACCTAGCTTTCTATATGATTATGTGTTTTCTTCTGTAATTATGGGTTAAAACCTTAAATTTTCGTTTAGTGATGATGGAACCTAATACTATATGTTAGGTTCTATTATCATGGATTTATTGAAGTTGGTTTAGCTTGTGTTTGATAGATTAATACCTAGTATGTTAAAAATTTTAATTTTTGTTGCTTAGATTTCAAGATTTGTGTAGTTAGATGATCACTTTGATTGCATTAACTTGTTTACCTAGTTGTTTATGAATCTTAAATTCTAGAGCTAGAGATTGACCAAATCCTATATTAGGTAATAAAGATAGTTACTTTAGCTGTGCTAGAGAGCATAATTAGATCATAATTTGTGTTTTCGTTATTTGTCTAGATCATAGATAATTAATTTTAGAGTTATCATTCATAGGCCAATAATCTTAATAATCAACTTAGTATACCACTTGTGTAAGACCATTGAATAGTAGTTCATAAATTGGTGAAAACGTTAGGAGACCAGACCAAGACTTCGAATAACTTTTATATTGATAACCAACCTAAATTAATCCATGTATTGAAACTAACCATAGGAAAAATGTGATTTGAAGCTAAACGGAAGTGTCATACTTCTCTTGGTCAAAAATCATCTTTAGTTGTTTGATTAAGTTTTAAGAGTTTTAGTAATTTATTTAAGTCAAACTAAACTTGCAAAATCAGATAAAACCCCCTATTTTAGTTGTTTTCCTTAATTTAACTTATAGTAGTTATTTTATTAATTAAAATGTCGTTCCCTGTGATCGACACCCGACTTACTTTACTATTCTATAATTCGACTAGGTACACTGTCTAAGTCTCTTTTAGCTAGTTAAGTTTTGTTAGGTTTATAAATTAAAAACTAGTAAGTATAATCAAAGCATATCAAATTTTTGGCGTCGTTTCTGGGTAACAGCTTATTATAGTTTTAATTTAAGTGCTTTAGGTTAATCAATCCTTTTTGTGGGGTAAAATCCACAAAAAGTTAATTTTCTGTTTTCGCAGAGTTCACGACGTGACATCCTCCTGTCATGATGTGAAAACTATGTTTTTCAGTTTTTGTTTATTTCGTTTTAGTTCGTTTTTACATGTTTTCTTTTGTTCTGTTTCGGTAATATATGACCAGGGGATCTACTTTTAAGATCGTGCCACCATTTGAAGATCCAGAATCCGAGTTCCACAAGAAAGTTTGATCAAAAGGACGGTAAATCTAGTAGAAGCTTTCAACCAGACAAAGTAGAAAGTTTCGATAGAACTCCCGACAAGAAAGGTACCAGATACAAACCAGAAACCGAGAGAGATTCAGAAGAGGAAGTCAAAAGAAAAGCTGACAACACAATGGCAGACATCACGACAATGACTATGGAGGAATATAATCGGCAGATGCATAAATACAATTGGCTAGGTCTCGTACCACCAACAGTTGTAGCCAAAGCGAATTTTGAGCTCAAGGGACATATCCTCACTATGCTAAAGCATATCCTATTTTACGGGAAGGATCATGAAGACACTTATAGACATATTGATGAGGTTTTGGACATTTCAAACTACTTCAATGTTCCAAATGTTTCGCATGACGTGATGCTACTAAGGATGCTTCCGGTCACATTTACAGGAGCAACAAAGGATTGGTTAAAATCACTTCCACCCAGAGAGGTCACGACATGGACCAGCCTGCATAATGAGTTTATACAATAATTCAGCCCTCATTCAAAGATAACATATATTAAAAAGAAGATCCAGAACTTCCAACAACTAGATGGAGAATCCTTATATGAAGGGTGGGAACATTATAAGGGTTTACTTAGCAACTGCCCACAATGTGATCTTAACGTGCAATAAGAAATCTCCATTTTCTATCATCGAATTAACGTGAGCACTCACAAACTCCTTATATCTCAAGGACCGATGACAAAGAAGGATCCAACAACCAATAAGGCGTTAATCGAGGAATTTTCCAAACATTCAATAGAATGTCATAACCCTCGAGATAGTGTGACGAAAGGAAGAGAAAATAGAGATGGAGCTTCGGAAGGAGAGAGAGATGAAGCTAGATATAAGGAGATGGAGATAGATATGCATATAGAGAGAGAGAGAGGGAGAGAGATACAAAGATGAGAGATAATGGTAGAGACACAGAAGAGATAAATAGATAGAGATGTTGAAAGAGAGAGAGAGAGAGAGAGAGAGAGAGAGAGAGAGAGAGAGAGAGAGATAAAGTATGAGATATGATTCACATACACACACACACACACACACACACACACATATATATATATATATATATATATATATATATAGAGAGAGAGAGAGAGAGAGAGAAAGAGAAAGAGAGAGAGTAAGTATATAGAGACACAAAGAGATATCGAGTATGGGCTTAGGAATAATGAAAGATAGAGTTTGAGGCTATAGATAAACAGATATAAAGTATGAGTATAGAGATAGTGAAAGGTAGAGTGTGTGTGTATATAGAAGATAAAATGAGAATAAGTATAGAGAATATAAAGTATGAAAATGAGAAGGAGTATCTTATTAAAGTCTAATGGCAACTTGAGTAGTTGTAAGTCCATTACTACTATATATAGAGAAAATGATTAAGTTATTATTATTATGTGAATTGAAATAAGGATTACTCACTAAGCTCTTTGTAGCTTATCCTTTTTGTGATGTGTGTTTTGCAGGTAAATTTATATAAGCAAGGAAATAAGTAAAGAGATTGTGATACCCGACTAAGATTATTGTATTTAATTTTCTTTGAACCGATCCTATTGATAACTACTTGTATTGGATTGTTAATGTAAGTGTACGCCAATGTGTTTTATTAAATAAAAAGTGAAAATTTTTTGTTGTACCTTGTGTTAAAAAGTCGGGCGGTACAATGTCATTCCTATATTTCCTTTGTAGTCCATAAGAATACTCTTGATATCGCCTCTAAGGTGTTTAAAGATCTACTTCCCGCTTTAACAGTAGAGTTTACCTCCAACAAGTCTTCTAAGGAGTCTGTCGAGGCAGGAAAATCATTCCACCAAGTCTGTACTTACCCTTGAATCTCCAGTGTCGTGGAATAGTTCTTAAAGATGTATACCTCGTTCTGCTCGAACACATTGCATAAAGAACGGGAGGTGTTAGGAATGTTTACTCCTCTCTGTGTAAGATTTATTCTGGTGGACAATCTACCAAGTCTCACCAGATATATGAGTAAATCTATTTTCCCTAGGACCGCCTTGGACCAAATGGTTGGCAAGTTCGTACTCTCCAGTAGTTAAATGTTGATTTCCTTTCTCAAAGTAGAGACCGTAAACTCTCATCCTCCACTAAGACTTCATCACCATTACTTGTGATAAGAGTACCCCATGTGTAAACGTTCCTATAAAAGAGATTATTTAAATATGTGTTGTTTTATTCTAAGTCGATGTTGATTTTGCTAATTCTGCCCCAAACCGTGTTCCTGTTAGAGCACGAAATTGACACACCCTATCCATCATGAACAGCATAAATGGTTGTGATTACGTTTGTCTAAATAGAATTCGTGTTGTCTCTAAACCTCCACCACCATTTCGAAAGAAGCGTAAGGTTAAAAGCTCTTAAGCTTCCAATTCCCAAACCACCTAGATCTTTAGAGGTCGTCGTTTCCCCCACGCAATCCAAGTGTTACCCTTATTATTCGATGTATTTTCCCAAAAGAAACATGCTACAAATACTTTCATGTTTCGCAATAACTATTTTGGGAACTTCGTAATTGGAGAAAAGGTAGGAACCAAGGCTACCAAGAACGGACCTAACAAGCGTCAACCGTCCACCAATGGAGAGAGTTCTCGGTTTTCACATTGAAATTTTTTTGTTAAATTTGTCAACAAGAGGGATCCACGTGTTAAATCTACGCGGGTTTCCATCCACCAACATGCCAAGATAAGAGAACGAAAACTCACCAACAAGACACTTGTGCTACCTAGCCATATAGGTGACCTCCCTATAAAGACACCAATACCCAATAACTTACTGTTATGTAAGTTGACTTTTAGGCCGGAAGCTAGATGGAAACAAGTGAGGATTCTATTTAGTTTTTTAGCATTATACTTGGACTTTATTCCCAAGAAGGTCGCATCACCGGCATATTCGAAAAGGGATATAGTAGGTCTTAAATTAGACGTAGCAATCCCCTCAAAAATACCGTTGTTAGTAGCCTCATCTAAAGCCACCTTGAGACCCTCAACATCGATGAGGTAAAGAAAATGAGAGAGAGGATCTTCTTGTCTCACACCTTTTTTTCCATGAAAAACTCTTTGGTTAAGGCTCCATTAACAAGAGCTGAGACCCTAGACGAGGAGAGAATGGACCTTATGTTGGATTAGGTGTCTAAGCCCATAACTATAATTGGTATGTACTTGAATTGATAGCAGCACAGTCATTTTGGGTTGCCCTCAACCTAGCAACTGGACAAGGAAATTATGAAAGGAGAGATATTAATTTATAAGATTAATAAATCAATATATATAAATGATTTATTAATATGTTAACGGATTAATATATTAATTAGAAATCATTATGTTTAATTAATTGTTAGCCAGAAATTAATCAGAATTGATTTTGGGGTTAAAAGAATTAATTATAAAGTGCAGGGACTAGTTTGCAATTTACTGATAGTTGAATGGAAGGATCCAGAACTCCCTTGGAAGGGGGTGGACGAAAACCCTAGGGGAAACCCTAGAGAATTCGTCCAAGGGGTCCAAGATAAGGCCTTGGGTCTTGCTTAGGCCCTAAGCAAAGGATAACTAGGGTTTTCCCTTAAACCCTAAATCCCTCAGCTATATAAGGAGCCTCCTGGTTCATGTTTTTGGTCACTCTTTCTTTTGAAGAAACCCTAAGGCCGAGATTTTGCATACTCCCTCTCCCCTCTCTCTTCTTCTACTTTCCTTCTTGCTAGTTTGGGTGTGATTCCATTAGAGGCATTACACTTGTGGTGCTAAAGCTTCCAAGAAGATCAAGATCAAGATCAAGGGAATATCAATTGTTTGCTATAACAATTGAAAGGTATGTAAACCCTAAACCCTAGTTTGTTAATTTCGAAATTAGCCTCTCTCCTCTAGGGTTCTTGTTTTGCAATTCAAAGTTGTATGTTCAATAGTTAAAACATAGATCCAAAGTAGGTTGCATGTGAACTTAGGAATTGTTTTCTAGTTTATTTGTTATACCTAAAACCCATGACCTTATCCATGTTATGTACGTGACCCCAAAATCCATTTGACCCATGATGTCATTTAAATAACTCTAACTGATCGAGTCGAATATTTTATTAATTTCAAAGAATTAAAGTTTTTTTCTTCCATTCTTTTAGCCTACGAGTTAATTTTATTAACCACGGGACCATCCGACCATCCAAAATGTTCCTACCGCTAAATTTGAGAAATTTAGTCAAATAACCATTTATAGGGGGTTGTTTTAACGATTTAACCATGAAAATCGAAGTTTTGTAGAATGACCAAAAGATCCGCAAGGGTGCTCTGCGGATCGACTAAAGCCTCTGAGGAATCTTGCACACCTCTGCGGAAATGAGGTGGCAACACAAAAAGACAAAAAGACAAAAAATTTCGGAATCTGACCATAGGATCCATAGAGCATCCTCTGCAGATCGAGTAAGCCCTCTGAGGAAACGGAACACCTCTGTGGATCTTGGGTTTTTTAATTTTTTTTTTTTCGATTTTTCGTTTTTTTTTATTTTTGTTTTCGTTTATTAAGATTAATTTTTTTTAATACACTAATACCTTATGTGATTATTATGTAAAAAGTTTGACAAAAAAAGGTTAAAAATAATGAACTTATGTTTAATATCAGTCCACAGAACTATTTGGGAATCCACAGAACTGTTATCAGTGGATCAGTGTACACCTCTGCGGATCAGTGAACACCTCTACGGATCAGTGTATAAATTTTCATATCGGTTAAATATTGTATCAACTCACCCCTGTATTGAAAAATAAATAAATGGCCTCCAATGCACCAACTTCTACGAATGCAACATCGTCGTCCGATACTCCATGTCCATGGACGACAAGAGAGGTGATGGTTATAATACGATGTTGGTTGAACATTTTTGAAGGTGTAACAACCATGGTTACCCCTGATTACCTTGGAGGTGATGAATGGACCCGCATAACAGGTATGTTCAACCTCTCATTTGGACAAGGAGAATATCGGGTACAAGTAGATATTCTTAGTAAGTGGATGGAGTTAAAGAACAAAATCACATGGTTCAATCGATGGTATCATCATCTTAAAAATAGTAGTAATTATTATTACTCAAATGAGGAAGCTCTTGTAGAAATGATTTTAGATCATTACATTTTCGAGCATTAGGGAAAAGACTTTGAGTATGTGGACGCTTGGAATCTGGTTAAGAACCACCAGTATTTCATGTAGAAGGGTTTTTTATGTGAAATGTTTTATGTAATATGTTTGCTACTAATGTATGTTTTCCATGTATTTGTATTGTTTTTTATTTTATATTCTATGGAATAAAGTAGAAGTTAACTTAACTGGTTTCGTAAATAACCTAATACAAACCAAATACATATAAATAACGTAATACAAACTGGTGCATATAAATAACCTAATAAAAACAAACTACATTAAAATATCCTTCTACAAACGCAATACAAATTAAAAATACGGGAGATCTTTTAAGAGATTCTAAGGGCTTTCAAACTCGAATTCTAACCCGTCACTAATCGATATGTATTCCGCTTTCGCCGCGTCCATGATGACTTCCTCATCTTCATTCGGACGTGCGTCATCAATTTTGGTATAAAGATTGTTGAAAACCAAGACATCTGTTTTTAATTCTTACCATTTTGCTTTGATGTCAACTGTGTTGCGGTAGTTTTCTGGGGCAGTTTGAGGGTCAGCGTTGAAGGCATAAGTTAAACGGGTCCAATAACTTGGATCATTCACCATAGTGGTCTCGTGGATATTAATATATGCATGAGTTAGACGAAGGTTATCCTTAGCGCTCTATGGTATGGAAGCCATTATGAGGGAAAATATGAGGGATAGTTTTTCAAAAAAAAATGAAATGAAGAAGAAATGGTACAGAATCGATGAAAATATACGCATGGTAAAGTGATTTTATATTACTTATTCCGTAGAACTATTTGGGAATCCTCATAACTGTTACGGAATCCACAGAGTTGTTTGGTAATCCGCAGAGCTGTTTGTCAGTCCTTTTTCTTATTTAATTGCCCGTTTAAAAAAGATGTGTGTTTAATAAAAATTATACAAATATTCCATGTTTTTTAAAAAATTATACACACCGGTATTCTGAATAATAAACATACTTTAAGTAGGTTACAAAACATAGTTTAGAAAACATAAACATACAACCTTCATAATAAACATACTTTGAAATAAAATTCATTCATTCAAATCGAACCACGAAAACTTTGATCTGTTTTCATATTCCGGCCATGGGTATTCTGTTGCTTGTGTCCCTAGGTTTACTGTCGCTTGCGTCCATTGGTTATGTAGCTCTTGCTGCCATTGGTACCCGGTGCAACCCTGCCATTGGTTTTGTGGCTCTTCCTGCGTTTGGTATTCAGTCCCTTGCGTCTGTTGGTTATGTGGATCCTACTGCCATTGATGTTCGGTCTGCTGTGTCCATTGGTTGTCTGGATGCTGCTGCCATTGATGGCCGGTCTGTTGTGTCCATTGGTTGTTTGGCTGCTGCTACAATTGTTGTTCGGTATGTTGCATCTATTGGTTCTCTGGCACATGTTTCCATTGGTTTTCGGTCGCTTGCGTGGGTTCCTCTTCTGTCGCTTTTGTCCCACTTCCTGACGCCCCAGTACGTATTTTACTTTTACTTTGGTTATTTGGAACGGTTTCCTTACACGTCCTTGCATTATGAGTTGTGATATGGCATCTACTACACCTTCTTATTTTTGGTTCCTCACCTTGAGAGGGAATACAATTGGTGTTTTTTGGTCTACCCGCTTGACGTATTTCCATCACAGGAGGGTTAACAACCATAAGGTCTTCCGGAACCTCCCAATAACTTTTGAAAGAGGGCATACGGCGTGCTCGTACGTTCTTCGATATGTTTCAATTTTATAAGCATCTATAGCCATATGCCCACAGTGATCATTTTTCAAGTGCTTTAAAACCATTATCACATGACCACATGGCAAACCAGTTAGTTGCCAATATTTGCAAGAACAAGTCTTTTCCCTCAAATTCACTATCACATGTAGTGCTCAAAACCCATCAGTGGTATCAGAGCCTAGGCTGTTTGTATAATGTATTTGATGCATTTCATAATCATTCAAGCTTAAAATCGCAAAATTCTGCTTTCTGGGGGCTGGACTCGCCGAGTCCAGTGCTGACTCGACGAGTCAGAGTCGCAGATGGCTGATTTTGCGGGATTTTGACCTATTTTGCTGTGGGATAATTACCAAAAATGTTTTTCATTAATAAAATCCGAATTTTATCAATATTTTGTGATTATCCTTACCAAAATAGAAGATAATTGTTAAAATTAAGATAATAACTTGTTTTATAAGATAAATATTAATTAGTTGTAATTTTGTTTTGAATTATCTTGTAAGAAATTGAATTAGGTCAAATTTAGATAATCACCAATTAACTGTTTAATTGTTATTATTTGTAATTTGATCTAGAATGTTCTTGATAATGTTTTGAAAAGTTTCAAAACTTGCCCTCAAGTTTTGGAATTTAAATTTTTTATTAAAAAGTTTAATTTCGAAATATTTAAATTCTAAACCCTAATGTTTTGAAAAGTTCAAAACTTGCCCTCAAGTTTTGGAATTTAAAATTTTGATTAAAAGTTTAATTTGGAAATATTAAATTCTAAAACCCTAGTTTTTGAAAAGTTCAAATTACACCCTTATGGTTTTATTAAGTTAATTAAGTATATAATTAAAAGAGAGTTAATAAATCCATAATAATTTGGTTTACATTTAATTAAATTAAAAGTATAATTTATTAAATTAGACTACATAGTATTTTACAAGTGTAAAATACACCTTATACTATATAACGTTTAAAAGGTTTAACATATTATATATGTATGAGTAAAGAGTCAGTCTTACCGTTAGTAAGCCTCATTCACGAAGCTGGTCGCTAAGGGGTGTTTAAGGAAATTGTCTATAACATGGCGATTGAATGGGTATCCACTCTTACCCACCACACTCTTGATTAGTGGAGAGCCGTTAGCCAAACGGGTAGGATAGGACACAACCTTCCATTATAAGTATAATGAAATATGAAGTAACTAAACGTTTTTATAAATTCCCAAATCTTAGTTACTTTAGGAAAAAGTGAATTTGATGCAATTCCACGGAATTACACTTTGTACCCTTGCCGAGACAATTAGTGGAGCGTGTGTGGTTAACCGGCACACTAAGTTGGGATGGGCATTGGTGGCAAAGGGTGACTCGATGTTTGTCATAGATCGATGGAGCATGTGTGGTTAACCGACACGTCGATTAGGTGACTGTAACATTGAGGGCACCTCGTACATTCGCATGGTTATTCACACCTTATTTGTGATCCTCGGCATCCCAGTCACAAATGAAGGGCATAATCGAGATTAAACATGCCATTGAAAAGTTCAATGAATCTCAAAAGATATAGGAATTTCAATTCATTTAAAACTTAAATTTCCTTTTTCGTTTTTCATGGTGGAAATTGGTAAATCGTCATTTACCTACCTTCAAATGCTCTGCAATTTGGATTACCGCATCCATCTTCCAAATTGTAGAATATTGTGTTGGGTCGTAGCCTTGATATTTCATTTGGGTGTTATATCAAGGATTCCAATCAACTAACTTGAATTTCTCCCGTTTTGTAGATGTCAAAGTCTGACAACTATGGTCTTCCTGAATCCGTTGGAAAGAGTTTTCCACATGAAGATGATGTTCCACGATTGGATTGTGGAAATGGAAATCATGCTTCACTTCCTCCACCACCTCCTATAATTCTCCCTGACCCACGTGTTCGAAGACTTGAAAAGTTCAAGGTTACTCAAGCCCTATTGGCAAAAAGACATGAAGATGGAAGTTCAAGGTTACTCAAGCCCTATTGGGAATGTTGGGTGTCGATGTCTCTAAGAAGTTGGCTGTTGACTTGGTTCTTCAGTCACTTCCCGAATCATATAGTGAGTTCATTAGAGAGTACTATATGATGGACCGAGACGTGACCCTAATTGATTTAACTTATTTGCTTGTTGCTGCTGAATCAAAAATGATCTGGCGGACTGGTCAAGCAAATTTGTCTTGTAAATCAATGTCTCAACCTTTTATGGACAATGGCAACATTGGAAGTCCAGAAAAGTTTTCTCTACACAAGAGAAAGGCTAAGTCTGAGATAATCCCTTGTGCCATTCCCAAAGAATCTGTGTGTTTCTACTGCCAAGAGAAGGGGCATTGGTCACGAAGCTGCCATAACTACCTGAGAGATCTAAGAGATGGGATAGTCAAGATGTATGACTCTACTTCAGGTAAAATCCGCTATCTAACTCTATTAAGTTCTTTTTTGGATTCTTAATACATAATGTGATAAGATTACATTTGGTGTTTGGAACAAAGAAAAAAAGAAGCTTAAAAAGAAAGAAGTGAGCTGAATCTGGTCATGAAGAAATGGATTTCGATCGCATGATTCAAAGATCGGATTTTTTGAGCTGCTACTTTAGAGTTAGGATAGATTGCTAAATAATATTTACATAGTTTTCATTTGTAATCGCATTGTAAGGACTAGATTTTTTCCGCAATAAAATTAATTTTGATTTTATCTTATTTATGTTTCCTTACGATGGATTTTATGAAAATTGGTGTTTGAATGTTTCTATTATTAGCAATATTGTGAATGGATTTGATTCTTAGTTATGTTATTTGTGGTAATGTCAGAAATTTACCAAATAAGGAAAGATTCTCATCGCCCAAGTTTCAATTGGACAGAAACTTGGAATCATGCAACTGGTATTGTATGATGAATGAGAAACTTCGTATTTGGGAAATTAAGACTAATTCCTTGTACACATAAGTATGTGAGTCAAGTGAAGGACTAGGAGATTTGGTACACAATGTTGTGCACTGGTTAAGTCCACCACAAAGAACGATAAATGTTCGTCATGATTTGGTAAAAGATCAGTAAATGTGATTATACTTAAAAGATTAAGTATGATTCTGAATCATTGGAAAATGTTTCATTTAATAGCAGAACGAATAAGAAGAATCAATTAGGCAGAAAGATAAAAGTTTCTCCAATCTGAAAAGATGGGAGAGTACTTAAGTATCTATTTTATGGTTAACTTAGTGATTTTGAAACCGTATCACAATTGATCCTCTGAGGACACCTTAGTACACTAGTATGGCTAAGAAGAGGAATCGGAAATTGTTGAAATGGTTAAATCAATAGGTGAATCATACTTCGTTCCAAAATCAAGCCTTAGATTCGTACTCCAAAATTATGATTTGAGTGACATCATCTTAAGAAATTTTAACACACTCATCAAACGTGAAGTAGGAAAATGTTTTCTTGCTCTTGCACGTTTTATATTTTGGTAAGTTGTGATGTGTTGGATAAGACAAAGACCAACTAAGACCAATTGTGTGTAGTATTTGCCTTGATAAGGACCTACACTAACCCTTGAATATTTGTTTTGTCAAGAAATGTTTCTTGACAAGAGAATCTTATATGTCAAGAGGTCAGTAGGAGTCTAAATGATCTTGAAACGTTTCAAGAACTAATCAAGGGTAAACCTATTGTTAAACACTAGCACACGACTTGAGGTTTGTAACCTATTGTGTTGACATAATTTTTGTTTCTGTGCCATTCCAGTTTAAGTCAACTATGCATATGAGTTATATGAGTTCTCAATTGATTGCATAGAGGCAATGCATCCTGATCAATGGAAAGTACATTGATAGGTAGGGGTGAGCTGCTCGAAGACTTGGAAGCAATGGTGGGACCCTTGATGGCAAGAAATAAAGAATGAACAAGTTCTGTCCATAAGAGTTTGGATTTGTCACAAACATTATCTTATGATTATGGTTATGACAAATTCACATGGATAGGAACTCATACACCATAAAATCTAAGTGTCATAAGGTTTCTCTCCTCCATGAAAATGATTGTGAGGAAACGCTTTCACTATGAAGATTTTAATGAGATAGCGATTATGTAAATTGCATTCTTAAATTCGATAATGACTACGGCATCCCTCTTCATAGTTCGAATTGTGAGATTTGGCAATTAGTTTGAACATTCGACACTTATTGCTATAAGTTCTAGAATTGTTTAGACACACATGTGAGCTATCTAAGGAAAGGTGTATGAGTTGTTTTCTAGAAGCTTAGATAAAAGATTGTCGAAGCGTATCGTATTAGAAATATGATCTTTGGAAATCAATAAGTATTGTTTTCTAGAAGTTTAGCAGGTTTCTGAATACATGTCAAATCTAGTGGGAGCATAAGTGTTATGCTGATAAGGATATAATCATCATGTTAGTGGGAGCATGATTATTATCTTAAGTATTGCAAGTTAGCAATATTAATTATAGAAAACAACATATTCACTTTGCAAAGTTGCAGGGGTTGAAAAGTTGTTTTGATATAATTAAGGGAGAGAATATTATACTTTGTTTCAAAATCTAAAGGCTTGGATCGAGAAATTTTAATTAAAATTAGTCGAAGGACATATATGGATGTTATGTTGAAAAAATTCAACATATGGGAATCCTATATATGACAATATTATAGCAAGAAACTGGTAAAGTATCACATTTTTCATTATGAATCGTGTCCCATACGCTTCGGGTATAGGTTCGATTGCATATGCTGTAATATTTGACTTTTCTAAAAATTTCCAAATGCCTAGGGCATCAAGAGGGAAAAGGCACTAGAACCGGATTTGACTAAAATAATTAAACAACTGTCAAGGACAATCTAAGGTTCGCTAAGGATTGGTCGTTTGTGAGCCGTTGGAAGTATAGTAATGAATGGACCATAATGACATTATTATGATTAGATATGATTCTATTAATAATGAGTTGTCATATGGAAAATATGGAAATGTTTCCATATTGGGAGTTGGACGTTAAGAATTTATGTCTAGATTAGAAACTTTTATGCAAAAAGGATGTTCAAAGGAATGTACTTTGAATGTGAGACTTCATATCTATGGAATTGTCTTGTAACAATCTCCAATAGAACACTTTGTAATTTCATTGGCAAAGTCTTGGTGACTTTTGTGCAATAAGATTACAAAAAGGATCATTGCATAAAATGTTAGAATCTAACATATTCTAGTAGTGGTGAGAATTTTGTGTTCTTACACTAACGTTAAGGATTAGGAGTTGTGAAATGAGCATCATTGGAAATGTTTTCAATTGATCTATTTCGCAAAGTATGGACCATAGGTAAACATAGTGTGCATGCTTGGAGCATGGGACAACTGTTGTTATAATTCAAGTAATAAGTTGATTACCCAAAAGAATGAATAATGTGTAATCAATATGGTGACTAGATAAAAGGAGTTTTATTTATACTCAAAAGTTTGGGGCCATATTGGATTCGATTACTCTTGTGTTTCACTTTGCATGTTTTGACTTCCCGAATAATAAGATTATTCGAACGTTCCACAGTCGCTCATACTTTGGGAGTAGGTATGAAAGAAGATTGTCATGAATTGGTTTGTAGATTGTCTAAAGTGTATTAGACATAGCAAAAGTTTGCTGCATAGTTCATGAGTGCTTATGAATAAGATTTGAACATTGGATTAAACCCACACTCACTTGGATCGCTTCATGGATTTTATCACGAGTGATTGGTGAGACGATAATATCTTATATTCTTGAAACCGAGACGTGTGAGTTGTAATTTACAAGTCAGTTGCACATTGATAATATGTAAACGCACCAGTAACTTGGTGTTATAAAATATATTATTGTGTGTGATTTGATGAGTAGGTACAAACGAGCATTGAGTCAAAGTTTATCCATTCCTTTTACCCAAAGTAGGATAAAAGCGATATCTGTGGGCCCCTCGATGATTTTGTGATGGCACCCTAAGCGCTTGGCCAAGCCGGGACTAAGTTGATGTGTTCAATTGTAGTCTGTTGTCATTCATCATAAATCGGAAATTGGGAAACAACACATGAACAGAGAGTATGATTAAAATTCATGTCTCAGTTCATACGATATCTAGAATGGAGGAATATATGATCCCTTATCTAAAGGACAGATTGCTGATAAGATCAGAGTTCGATAGCGTCTTTAAGAGCTACGATTGCTAATCAAATTGTACTTGCATTATAGTTACTAGACTTATCCAAGTGGGAGACTGTTGGATTAGTGTCTAAGCCCGTAACTATATTTGGTATGTACTTGACCCGGTTGTGCATGGTCCTTTTGGATTGCCTTCACCAAAGCAACTTGATATAATGATTTATGGAGAAAGAGAGAGGGTATTATGATTTATTAATATATTATATGAATAATATATTAAAGGAGAAATCATATTGTTTAATTAATATTAGTCAAGAATTAATAAGAATTATATTTGTGGCTAAAAGACATTAATTAAATAAAGGGGACTAGAACTGTCAATTGTGAGATAGTTGAATATTGGGCTAATGGACTCCATAGAAGTTGGAGTGGACGAAATCTATGGGGGAAACCCATTAGAATTCGTCCAAGGCTTCTAAGGATGAAGTCTATGGGCTGCTTAGGGCCTAAGCAGTCAGATTAGGGTTTCCTAGTTCAAAACCCTAATAGCCTCACTATATAAGGAACCCCTAAGGCCCCAAAAACGTGTGGAAGTAATCCCTAAGGGATCTTAGTCGATTTTGGTGCTCCTCCTCCCTCTCATAAGTCATTCTCTTTCTTGTGATGTTTGTAAGCCATTAGAGGAGTGACATTTGTGACTCTAAGCTCCAAGACAAGAAGATTCAAGCCATTCTTGTAAAGGTAATCATCTAGATCTGATCTTATATGATAATTTCGAAATATGTATGCTAGATCTTGGGTTTATAAGCTTTGGATGGTTATTGCATGTTCATTAGATAAACTAGATCCAAAAGCTTTAGGGTTTGCATGTACACCATAGGATTGATGTAGTGCTCAAAACCCATCAGTGGTATCAGAGCCTAGGCTGTTTGTATAATGTATTTAATATATTTCATAATCATTCAAGCTTAAAATCGCAAAATTCTGCTTTCTGGGGGCTGGACTCGCCGAGTCCATGACTGAACTCGCCGAGTCCACTGGGAACTCGACGAGTCAGAGTCGCAGATATCTGATTTTGCGGGATTTTGACCTATTTTGCTATGGGATAATTACCAAAAATGTTTTTCATTAATAAAATCCAAATTTTAACAATATTTGGCGATTATCCTTACCAAAATAGAAGATAATTGTCAAAATTAAGACAATTACTTGTTTTATAAGATAAATATTAATTATTTGTAATTTTGTTTTGAATTATCTTGTAAGAAATTGAATTAGGTCAAATTTAGATAATCACCAATTAACTGTTTAATTGTTATTCATGGACTCCATACGATTTGAGGTGATATAATCATACCTCATGGTAGGTCAATACGCTATGGTCCATTTCTTACGTGGAATTTGACTAAGATATGTCAATAAATCATCTCTTATATTACGAAGTCTCCCCCAACAGAATTCAAACTCAGTGGTTTTGTAAGCTCTTACCAACTTCCAAAACAAAATTGTTGTTTTTTTGTTTTTTCCAAAGGTGAGGACTATGTTTCCTATTAGATGAAAACCACACAATCCATGTTGAGCATTTGGAAAAACATTTTGAATACTTACAACAATTGCGGGTTCCCTATCTGTGACCATTGTCAGACCTTCCACATCACCAATGCATTCATGTAGTTTTTCAAGAAATCATGCCCAAGAAACTGTAGTCTCTTTTGGGCAAATTCCATACCCAAGAGTCAAGATCTGATTTTTTCCATCCATGGCTACTGCATGCAAGATGGTGCCTTTGCATTTTCCCTTCAAATGAGCACCATCCATAATAATAACTTTTCTACAACACTCTCTGAAAGCATGTATCTGCAACAACAATATAAAAACCATTAATATATCAACAATATAATTTGTTTATAAACATTTAAGAAATAATAACAAATATATTTAAAAATATATTACTGCGCATCCAATAGCAAAAAAGCAATACTCAAAACGATCCTCTGAATCAGTTTTTATGTACGCCATAGTACCATGCTTATGTTTCTTCAGATTGTGAAAATAAACTGGAAGTTTGGAGAAACTTTCTTCGAGGGTCCCCCATCATCAATCCCAAAGCAAATTCTCTAACATGTCACGCTTGTGAATACCTCATATTTATTTGTAGCAAAGCATTCATATCTCTATTTATATCATTAGGCTTCCAAACTCTCAAACTTCCTTGACCCATAATGTCATGTATTATGGTTCCCATAACTTCGCTACTTTCTTGCCTATGACTTGGGTGTATAAGCAATGAAGAACATGTATGCTCGTCATTAAACGTTTTAATTTCAAACATTTCTGTTCCTTTAATGAGAGATGCGTATAAACGCCAATGACAGTTTTCTTGCATAAAATGGGCTGAAGACCAACAAAAAATAGATACAGATTCATCTCAGACTCTCACTAAACGTCGTGACGTCATTGCGGAAGAGTGAAAACAGGCTGAGGAAAGGATGCAGATTAATAAAAATAAAATCAAAGAGCATGAAGAATGGATTAAAAAGTCTAAGAAGAGTATCAAAATGACTGAAAATTGGCTTGCGGAGAAAGATGCAGAAATGATATAACTTGGGCGTCAAAAAGATCCTTTTGAAGATAAAGTAAGAATTAGGGACGACTATATATCAATGGAGAAAAATAAGTATCCATTGCAGTTCCCTTTAGCTGATTAGTGTTGTTGTACGTTTGTTTTGTTATATGTATTATCTTGTACTTTAACTTAATTTATAAATTTAACTCTACTATACTAGTCTACTATTCCAAATAACATAATCAAAACATAAGACAGTATTCTTAAAACAATAATCATAATACAATCAAAGTCTACTATTCCAAATAATTTCTGCCATCCTATTACGGTAACTAAATCCCATATCTCTAGGTGACTGACGTGTCTCCACTGGTACACCCGATGCAAGCATTTCCATGAACATGCACACAAAAACTTCACAATCTCCTCTTTCTCCTTCTTCTACTTTTTCCTGTTGCGGCACATGTTTAGCTTTAACGAATTCCACCTTAGTAGGTTTCTGTCTATTGGGAAAATGGGCCTAATATGATATGTGGTCTAGTTCCCTTAATATACTATCTCCCAACGATTTGAAACTACTGTCACCCGCATATCTTTTAAAGAAACCACACCATTCGCTGAATCATATATGCTCACTTTCCATGTAAGGAGATCTAAATAAGCCAAATGTTGGATTAGGTATCTAAGCCCATAACTATAATTGGTATGTACTTGACCGGAGAGTAGCATGGTCCATTTGGGTTGCCTTCACCAGGACAATTTGATAGGATGGACTTTTGAGAAAAGATTATTTATGATTTATTAATATATTATAAGTTCTAATATATTAATATGAAATCATATGATTTAATTAGTATTGATCAAGAATTAATTTGGAATTAATTTAGTGATCAAAAGAGACTAATTAAATTAATGGGAACTAACTGTGTAAATTAGTTATATATATGTTTTGGGCTTATGATACATGATGGACTAAGTTTATGGAAGAATCCATTAAGAGTTAGCCCATTTGAATCATGGATCATGGATATAAGCCCAAGAGTATGGATTAGGGTTTACCCATGACTCTTGGATTCCTAACATATATATAGAGCACCCCATAGCTAAAATAACTACCCTAATGTTCTATGAGTTCATATAAGGCGATTTGTATGCAAGGATATTCTCTCTCAAAAGTCTTCCTTTATTCATGGTGTTTATGAACCATTTGAGGTGCAACATTTGATGCACTAAGCTCTTAAAAGGACAATGTCTACAAGCTACAACAAAGAGGTAATTCTATAACTCACTTTTATGTTGTTTATGTCAATTGTATGCTAGTTGTAGGCTTAATGCTTTGGAAACAATATTGCATGTATAATTAGAGAAAACATAGTTCCAGGGCATTTAGGGTTGTATGTGTACCATAGGATGTTGTAGTATACCAAAACCCAACAGTGGTATCAGAGCCATGGGTTGTTTTCTATTATATTTGATGCTTGCTTAATTTTCAAAGCTGGAAAAATCGATTTTATGCATTCTGTATGATGAACTCGCCGAGTCCATGAAATGACTCGACGATTCAACTCAGTAAAGCATGAACTCGGCGAGTCCAGTTCATGAACTCGTCGAGTTGGTGCTCCAGGGTGCAGAATTTCGAGTTTTGGCCAGAAATTGGATTAAGATCATTGCTCCAAACTGTTTTTGAACCATGAAATCTGTTTTTTCATAAGGTAACGATCATGCATGTCCAATTTAAAGATAATTGTCATAATTTCAAGTTTTGTATTAGTTTATATGATTAGGCTAATTTCTTGAAGACTGATGATATGAATTATCTTGTTCTTATGAGTTTAGTTAGATCATGAATAAATTATTTGATAATTTTTGTTAGTTAAAAATATGATCTAATTGCCTTAATGAAATCCATAACTTGTCCTCAAGTTATGGAAAATGAAAAGGTTTTCTTTTAAAAGGTTATTAAAACTCATAGGTTATAAAAATGAAAGGTCTCATTTTTTAAGAGTCATTTTAAATGGTTTTAAAGTCTTCCATAACTTGTCCTCGAGTTATGGAACATGAAAAGTTTTTCATAAAAACCACATTAAACTCATAAGTTATGGAAACCAAAAGTTTTGACAAGTTTAAAAACTTGCCCTCAAGTTTTGGAACTTGTAAAGTCTCACTTTTGAATACTTTAATTCCAAACCCTAGAATTTTAAAAGTTAAAATTCAACCCTTGTACTATTATAATATTAAAAGTTAATACTTATATATATGGATAAGAATAAGTCAGTCTTACCGTTAGTAGGCCTCATTCACGAAGCCAATCTATAAGGGGGGTATAAGGTTATTGCGTATAAAATGGCAGTTTAATGGGTGTCCACTCTCACCCACCGCTTCCTTGACTGGTGGAGGGTCGTTAGCCGAACGGGTAAGATAGGACATTAATTCTCCTCATTAAAAGTATAATGATAAATATAAAGTAACTCAACTTTTATTAAATTCCCAATCTTAGTTACTTTAGGAAAAATGTGAAAATCGTGCTAATCCATAAAATTACACTTTGCACCTTGTTAAGTCGTTAGTGGAGTGTGTTTGGTTAACCGACACACTAATTTGGGACTGACAATGTGTGGAAAATGGTAACTTGATGTTAATCATAGATTAATGGAGCGTGTGTGGTTAACCGGCACATTGATTAAGTGATTTGTAACATTGGGTGTACCAAGCTAATTTGCATGGTTATTCACACCTTGTTTGTGATCATCGGCATCCCAGTCACAAACTTGAAGGACACAATCGAGATTTAAACATGCCATTGAAAAGTTCAATGAATCTCAAAGGATCTAGGAATTTTAAATCCAATCAAAACTTAATAATCTGTTTCGTTTTTCATGGTGGAAATTGGTAAATTGTCATGTACCTACCTTCAAATATTCTACAATTAGATTACGGCATCCCTTTTCGCAATTGTAGAATACTGTGTTGGGTCCTAGCCTTAATATTTCGTTTTGGGTGTTATATTAAGGACTTAAATCAACTAACTTGAATTTATCCCTCATAGATATCTAGTTCTAACAACTATGGTTTTCCTTATCCTTTTAGAAAAAGATTTCTAATGAAGATGATATCCCACATGGCGATCTGTAACACCCCATTTATTAATTAAATAAATTAATTAATTAATGAATATATAGTAGCCCTAAAATCCGTAATTATATAGCAATGTGTTGGTATCGAGGAGCTAATTGTCACAATTTTAGAGATTGGGGGTTAAAAGTGTAAGTTCCGGATTGGTTTTGTAAGTATTTATGAAGGCAGTGACTAAATGGTAACTTATGGGACTTCATTTGAAGAGATTTTGGAGGCTAAGGGGCTGTTTGGTAAATTAGGGATCGAATTTGGGAGGAATTATGGAAGCAGGAGTGAAATTGGTAAATATTGTACCTAAATTGTAATGGATTTTTAATGTTGGGGTTTAAAGGGTAGATATGGGATTTATTTTGAAAATGATCATATTGGGAGGGACTAGACTTGTGTAATATGCAAAGGTTGTATGGGAGCGGGACTAAAACCCGGTAACCTTTTACCCTACTATTACATTGCCAAAGAACCCTAACCTTAGCGTTATTTACTTTAGCTGCCATGCGAGACTTCTCAGCCGCCACCCTCTTTTCTTCGTCTGTTTTTCCGATCATACAAGTCTGACGCTGCTTGCTACCGTGCCAATGAAACACCACCGTGACTTCCCGACGTCGTGATGAACGCATAAAATCTTGTGGGTCGCCGGAGCTGAGAGGCGCGACCGCTGCTGTTGTTCATCGGTAGGGCATAACCTCCGGTTTTCTGCTGCGGCTACACTCTTTCCCTCTGCCTATTCTGTCATTGCGTTGCCGTCATCCTCGCTACTCCGAGCAGCAGTCGCGATGGACATTTTTCCTCCAACTGCCATGCGCTACCGCGATGGTGGCTTTAATTGGGTGTGTCTCTAGTGCCCAGTTGGTGTACGAGTGGGTGCGTGCATGTTTTCTGTCAGCCGGAAAGCGTGGGAGCCACCATGGCAGCCCACCATGGTGGCCATTACCTTCCTGCCACCCTCTACCACCACCAGCCACCACAAGGGTTGTTGTGTGTGTGTGTTTATGTTAGTTAGTGTGTGTGTGTGTGTGTTTATTTTTGGATTAAAGCATTGTAATTGTAATTAACAAAAAGAATAATGAAAAGAAACTCAAAATCACCACCGTGAGGTGGTGGCTGCCGCCTCCTGACGCCACCAGCCGTCGTGTTGGGTGGTGGTGTGCTTAGTTGTGCTTGGATTTCTTTTGGAGTGCATGGACACGATTTGACTAGGACTATAACCACCACCGTGAGGTGGTGGCCGCTGCCGTGAGCCGCCGTTGACCACCACTACCCGAGGTGGTAGTGGGTGTTGCCCGATTAGCAAAACCCTAATTGACCTAATGAAACCCTAATGGTCTTAAAGATTTAGTTTTGGGCCTATTGGGCTATGACTGGGTGGGAAACCCTAGTTAGGGTTTAGAAAACCCTAATATTGGATTTATGGGCCTTGGACTTATTGGGACCCACATTTGGGCCATTGGAATGGAATTGTGAATTACACCCAATCACACCATATGATTTATCTAGTAGAGTGATGGAATTAATGGATTAAGTCCTTCATGGGTTAAGTAAGAAACACTTAACCCTAATTTCACTTGAGCCTTGAGTTGGGCCTTTCTATTGGATTTTAGCAATTGCGCCAATAATGGGCCACCCAAGAATGATCATATGGACTAGAATATTTAGATGGGATTTAGGGTAAGGCCCATATGAGGGTTTGGGCTCAATTTGGAAAATTGGGCCATAGATGGGCCATAGTTTGGGCCTTGATGGTTATATGATATTAGGCCATTAGAATGCCAAGTGTTGGACCAAGAATAAATAGTTGGGCCTTAAGGCAAGACCATGTAGAGGTTTCGGCCCAATTTGGAAAATTGGGCCAAAGTTGGGCCTTGGTTCACTATTAGACTTTTGGGCCTTGGGCTTGAGTCAAGCTAAGTTAGGGGTAAAGTAGTCTTTTACCCCAAGCATGGATTTATGGATATGTGTTGGGGACCCAATTATTAATTGGGTGTTATTTTGATGTTGACAGATTCGGGAATTTGTCATCCAGCAGCTAGGGTTTTTGTCAGCGGGACTTCAGCAGTGTGAGGTGATTTCTCTTCCAGTAGGAACGGGTCTAAGGCCACAATGCCGACCCGTTTAGTTGTTAGTAGTTCCGGACTACGGTCTGATGCCGGGGCGGTCCCGAGAAGAGTATATGTATGCTTGATTTCTTTGTGATTCATGCATGTTATGTGTTATGTGTTCCGGGCAAGCCCGATGTATGTTAGTGTATCTGTTATATGTTATGTGTTCTGGGGTAAGCCCGATGCCGGGGCAAGCCTGATGTATGTTAGTTTATATGTTATCTGTTATGTCTTCTGGGCTTCGGTCCGATGCCGGGGTAAGCCTGATGCAACTATGTTATATGCTTATGTTATATATTTATGATATATGTTATGCTGTGTATGCCGGGGTAAGCCCGATGCCGGGGCAAGACCGATGTCGGGGTGAGCCCGATGCCAAACGTGGTCTGATTCCGGGGTGAGCCAGATGTCGGGCAGGAGTCTGATGCCGGGTAAGCCGATGTCGGGTTCATCCCGATGCAGCTGGGCGGTGTCCCAAAGTTATGTTTATGTTTTGTGTTTATGATATATGCATTGTTGATATGTTGATATGTGTACCGGATTACGGTCCGATGCCGGGCGGGGCCCGATGCAGTGGGCTAGGCCCGAGTTATGTGATTATGTGTATGGTATGTGGTAGTTTGGGGAGACTCACTAATCTTCATGCTTACGGTTTTCAGTTTTGGTTTCAGGTACTTCAGTTTTCAAAAGAGGAGCTCGGGAAGATTGTAGTGCACACAACATTTGTTTAGCCTGGGATGTTTATACTCTGATATATTTTGACATGTGACTTTGATACATGATTTATGACTTTTATATGATGAGGATATTTATGGTTTTATTAATGGTTTAAAACGAAATTTTTGGGCTGTATTTTTGGGATGTTTCACGATCTAGGTGAAAGATTAATCCCTTTGTTGTGCATTAATGGGACTGGAAATCATACTTCACTTCATCCACCTCCTCCAATTACTCTCCCGAACCCACAAGTTCAAAGACTTGAAAAGTTTAAGGTCACTCAAGCCCAATTGGCAAGCAAACACAAAGATGGAAGTCTGTATGTGCCAACATCTTGGAGATGAAGTTACATATTGACATGCTGGGAGAGTTGGGTGTCAAAGTCTCAAGGAAGTAGGCTGTTGACTGGGTTCTTCGATCACTTCCTGAGTCATATAGCGGGTTCATTAAGGACTACTATATGACAGACCACGACATGACCCTTATCGATCTTACCTGTTTGCTTGTTGCTGCTGAATCAGCAATGATGTGGCGCACTGGTAAAGCAAATTTGATTGGAAGGTCTACTCCCCAAACTTCCATGGACATTTACAATGGTAACATTGGAAGTCCAGAAAAGCTTTCTCTTCCCAATGGAAAGGGATCGGTCATGGTAAAGTCATTTGACCAAATGGTAAAGAGAAAGGCTAAGTCTGAGATAGTCCAGTATACTATTCCCAAAAGCTCCATATGTTCCTATTGCCAAGAGAAGGGGCATTGGTTGCGAAGCTGCTCTATTAAGTTCCTATTTGGAGATTCTTAATACATGATGTAATGTAATTACATTTTGATGTTTTGGAGAATCGAAGAAAATAAAGGAAGCTTAAAGGAAGAGTAAGATGATTAAGATAGCGAAGATATGGATTTCAATCGCATGGTTTGATGATCAGAATTTTGAGCTGCTGCTTAAGAGTTATGATAGATTGCTTAGGAATAGATAACAACATAGTTTTCATTTGTATTTGCATTGCAAGGACTAGTTTTCCGCACCTTTTAATAAAGGAATTTTTTTTTTATTTTATCTTATTTTAAGTTTCCTTACAATGTCATTTGTGAAAATTGTTGTTTATATGATAACAATATTGGAAAATAGATTTGATTCTTTCGTTTGTGGTAGCGTCAAAATTTACCAAATGAGGAAAGATTCTCATCGCCCAAGTTTCAGTTGGATAGAAACTTAGAATTATGCAAGTTGTATTGTGTGATGAATGAGAATTTTCATCTTTGGGAAATAAGACTAATTCCTTGTTCATGTATATGTGAGTGAAGTGAAGGACTAGAGGATTGGGTACACTTGGTTGTGCGATAGTCAGGTCCACCACAAAGAGCGATAAGACTATTCGTTATAATTTACTAAAGTTTAGTAAATATGGTTATACTTACAAGATTAAGTGTAATTCTGAATCATTGGGAAAGTTTCAATGTTTGGCAGAATGAATGAGAAGAATCAAATTAGGCAGAAAGATAAAAGTTTCTCCAATCTAAAAAGATGGGAGAGTACTTTAGTATCATGTTTTATGATCATCTTAATGATTATGGAAAACCATATCATAATTGATCCTCTAAGGATATCTTAGTGCATTTGTATGGCTAAGAAGAGGAATCGTGAATTGTTGAAATGGTTAAGTTAAGAAGACGAGTCATACTTCGTTCCAAAAAAAAGTCTTAGAGTCATACTCCAAGATTGTGCCTTGAGTGACATAATCTTAAGAAAGGTTTATAACACTTATCAAATGTAGAGTAAAATGTTTCTTACTCTTGTACATTTGAGATTGGTAAGTGGTGATGTTTTGGATAAGACAAAGATTAACTAAGACCAATTGTATGAAATGTTTGTCTTGATATTAAGGAATGGTTCTTGACAAAGTGAATCTTATATGTCAAGAGGTCAGTGGGAGTCTTAAAAATCTTGAAAAAGGTTCAAGAACTAATGAAGAGTAAACCTATTGTTTATCGCTAGCACACGACTTGAGGTTTGTAACCTATCGTGTTAACATATTCTTGTTTCTGTGCCCATTCCAGTTGACTACGCATGTGAGTTCTATGAGTTCTCAATTGTTTGCATAACAAACTGGAAGCAATGGAAGGCCCTTGTGCTGCCAAGTGGCAAGAAATTAAGATTGAACAAGTTCAGTCCATATGAGTTTGGATTTGTCACTAACCATGTCTTGTGATTATGGTTATGACAGATTCACATGGATAGGAACACATACACCATAAAAATCTAAGTGTCATAAGGTTTCTCTCCAATTCATGAAAATGATTGTGAGGAAACGCTTTCACTAAGAAGATTTTAAAGAGTTAGTAATTATGATATTTGCATTCTCAAATTCGATTATGATTACATCATCTCTCTTCATAGTTCGAATTGTGAGAAATGGAAAATGTCTAAACATTTGAGACTTATTGCTATAAGTTCTAAAATTGTTTAGACACACATATCTAAGGAAAGGTGTATGAGTTAGAGAAACATAGATAAAGTATTATCGAAGCATCTCGTACCAGAAATCTGAACTTTGGTAAAGAAGTCAATAAGTATTGATTTATAGAAGTCCAGCTGATTTCTGAGTACATGAAAAAGCTAGTGGGAGCATAAGTGTTATGCTAATAAGAATGTAATTATTATACTAGTGGGAGCACAATCATTACGTTAAAAGTTGCAATTTAGCAATGTTAATCATAGAAAACAAAAGTTTCAATTCGCAAAGTTGCAGGGTTTGAAAAGTTATTTTGCTATAATTAAAGGAGAGGAATTTATACTTCATTTCAATTCTGAAAGCTTAGATTGAGATTTTAATCAAATTTAGTCAAGGATATATATGAATGCTATGTTGGAATGGTTCAACATAAGTAAATTCTATATATATATATATATATATATATATATATATATATATATATATATATATATATATATATATATATATATATAAATGTTAATTGCGTTCTCAAATTCGATTATGATTACGGCATCCCTCTTCATAGTTCGAATTGTGAGAACATGACAATTAGAAATATTATAGCAAAAGACTGATCAAGTATCATGTCTTTATGTAAGACATCATGAATCGTGTCCCATATGCTTCGGGTATAGGATCGATTGTATATGCTATAATATTCTCGTGTTCTAATTTTTCCAAATGCCTAGGGCATTAAGAGGGAAAAGGTACTAGAACGAGATATGACTAAAATGGTTAAGCAATTGTCGAGGACAATCTGATGTTTACCAAAGATTGGTTGCTTATGGACAGTTGGAAGTATATTTTGAATTTTGGAAGAAGCATGTTGACATACTCTGAGAAGAGGTAACTCTTGTTCAGAAGTGATAGTCAAAATGGGAATATGGAAATGTTTCCATAAGTGGAAGTTACTCTTTAAATCTGTGTAAGATTAGAAAACTTAATGCAAGAAGGATGTTCAAAGGAATGTACTTTGAATGTGAGACTTCGTTTCCATGGAATTGCTCTCCATTTGAATACTTTGTAATGTTTATTGCCAAGTCTTTCTGACTTTTGTGCATAGTCATTACAAGAGGATCATTGCATATAAAGATTTCAGTAAATGACAAGAATTTGGTATTCTTACATTTATCATAAGGATTTCGAATTGTGAAATTAGCATCGTTGAAATGTTGTCAATTGATCTATTTCACAAAGAAAGGACCATATGCAAACATAATGTGCATGCTTGGAGCATGGGATAACTATTGTTTTAATTCAAGTATTAAGTTGATTATTCGAAACATTATACAATGAATAATGAGTAATCAATATGGCGATTAGATAAAAGGTGTTTTATTTACACTCAAAAGTTTTGGGGCCATATAGGATTAGTATTATTCTTGTGTTTCACTTTGCATGTTTTGACTTCCCAAATAACTAGGTTATTCAAACCATCCACAGTCGATCATACTTTCGAAGTAGGTATTGAGGCAAGACTGTCATGAATGGGTCTATAGGATTGTCTAAGGTGTTAGACGTAGCACAAGTTTGATGCAGTATTCATGAGTACTCCTGTAATAAGATTTGAGTATTGGATTCAACCCACACTCATTTGTATCACTTTATGGATTTTATCACGAGCGATCATGAGACGATAATATCTTATATTCTTGAAACCAAGACATGTGAGTTGTAATTTACAAGTCGGTTGCACATTGACATATGTAAATGCACCAGTAACTTGGTGTTATAAAACATATCGTTGTGTGTGATTTGATGAGTAAGTACAAGCAAGCATTTGATTCGAAGTTTATCCATTCCTTTTACCCTTAGAGGGATAAAAGCGATATATGTGGTCCCCTCGATGATTTAGTGATGACAACCCTAAGTACTTGGCCAAGCTTGGACTGATTTGATTTGTTCAATTAGTCAGTCGTCATAAATCGGAAATCAGGAAACAACACATGAACATAGAGAATGATTATAATCCATGTCTCAGTTCATACGATATCTAGAATGGAGGAATATATGATCCCTTATCAAATGGACGCGTCATTGACTAGGTCAGAGTTCGACAACGGCTTTTGAGAGCTACGATTGCTAGTCGGGTTTTGGAGTCATACTTGCAATAATAGTTATTAGACTTATCCAAGTGGGAGACTGTTGGATTAGGTGTCTAAGCCCATAACTATAATTGGTATGTACTTGACCCGAGATTAGCATGGTCCATTTGGGTTGCCTTCACCAGGATAATTTGATAGAATGGGCTTTTGAGAAAAGATTATTTATGATTTATTAATATATTATAAGTTCTAATATATTAATATGAAATCATATGATTTAATTAGTATTGATCAAGAATTAATTTGGAATTAATTTAGTGATCAAAAGAGACTAATTAAATTGATGGGAACTAACTGTGTAAATTAGTTATATATATGTTTTGGGCTTTTGATACATGATGGACTAAGTTTATGGAAGAATCCATAAAGAGTTAGCCCACTTGAATCATGGATCATGGATAATAAGCCCAAGAGTATGGATTAGGGTTTATCCATGACTCTTGGATTCCTAATATATATATATATATATATATATATATATATATATATATATATATATATATACATTAGGGTGGTGATTTTAGCTATGGGGTGCTATATATATATATATATATATATATATATATATATATATATATATATATATATATATATATAGCACCCCATAGCTAAAATCACCACCCTAATGTTCTATGAGTTCATATAAGGCGATTTGTATGCAAGGATATTCTCTCTTAAAAGTCTTCCTTTGTTCATGGTGGTTGTGAACCATTTGAGGTGCAACATTTGAGGCAGTAAGCACTTAAAAGGTCAATGTCTACAAACTACAACAAATAGGTAATTCTATAACTCACTTTTATGTTGTTTATGTCAATTGTATGCTAGTTGTTAGACTTAATGCTTTGGAAACAATATTGCATTTATAATTAGAGTAAACATAGATCCAAGACATTTAGGGTTGTATGTGCACCATAAGATGTTGTAGTATACTAAAACCCAACACCAAATACCAATGCAGGTGCGGTATGTTGATGAGAATTAAAACCTTTAAAAATGATAAGTTATTAGATATATACATATTTTAATTTATTTATAAAAATTTAATATTATATGATATATATATATATATATATATATATATATATATATATATATATATATATATATACTAACCCGATCAATATCCTTCCAATGTGGTTCATCAACCATCCCGGCTGCTACACACCTCAAATAATGTTGTTTCCTAGGTTCCAAAGTCGTACCTACCAGTCGACAGATTTATTTCCTTGAGCAGGGGACGTCCAGATAACCAAATGTTGCGTGTTAGAAATTTCTTTTCATTTTGTACAATTAATTATCCAACACTTTTTGTAATATAAAATAAGGGACGTGTGTCACCTTAGAGAGCAACCATCCAGAGCCAATACCAAGTAAACTTGACCAAAATTCCCAATTCATCTCAATACCTCTTAAAAGTCTATGCTCCAAAAATTCCGCTCCCATGTTCTTTCCCCACAATTTCCAAAATTCATCATCACTATCTGCATAACCGTCAAATACTAATGGTCTTTTTTCTACATTATTGGACTTCTGCGGTTTTTTCCCTTTTATGTTCTTCAATGGTTTCGTCGACGGAACCTGCAAAATCAATATGTTAATTAATTTGGAATGATTATATACTATATAAATAGAAATTACTTAATTTTTGTACCTGTGTGTAAGGCTCCCTACAAAATTTTGATTTCATTTTTGCCCGCCCTTTTAACAGTGTAACTGTGTTATCCTTAACTACAACAACATGCGGTGGCGTCTGCACATATGTATGGCCTGACTCGGGATCCAAACCACAAAAAAATTCTTACCCGTATCCACATTTTCCATATCGTTCACACCAAATTGTTTATCTTTTTCCCAATTATCCATTCTCTTCCCAAAGTGCTCGATTGTGGTTTTCAATTGAGTAACAACGCCCAATAACTTGTCTATTTTACTGTCTTCTAGAGGTATGTGGTATGTTTCCTGAAAATGAGAGGTTGAGGTGTAATCTGCTCCCCAAAAATGAGAGCCTGAGGTGTAGTTTGCTCCCTGAAACTGAGACTGGTGAGGTGATGGAGACCACTGCTTAGGAGGACTCTGTTGTTGCGGTGATGGAGATCACTCCTTAGGAGGACTCTGTTGTTGCGGTGGCGACTGCACTTTGTCTAGAGTCCAATTTATCGAACGCACAAAGAATGGAAAATGGATCTCAACAGGCGTTGGTTCAAAAACACGTGGGATGTTATTTTCCTGCAAAATTAAAAAAACCAGAAAAATGTGTATTTTCACAAAAATCAAGCCAAAAATGATATTTTTGACAAAAATGTGTTAAAAATGTTATTTTTACCAAAGACTAGCCATAAATACCAGTTTTGAACAAAATGGGGACAAAAGTGTTACTTTTACTAAGATTGGGCCTTAACTGTAAATTTTTGGCATTTTAGGCCAAGAAGGTCATTTTTACAAAAAGTGGGCTTTTTATGTTTTTTTTTTATACATAATTGGGCTAAAACGAGCAACACAATAATAAACGGGCTAAATTTTGTCATTTTCATGTTATTGGGCCTTAGTGGCCCATTTTTATGTTTGATGGGTCCTGAATACTATTTGTATATTTATTGGGCCTCATTGACCCATTAACATGTGCGACGGACCTTGGATACTATTTGCGTGCTATTTGGGCCTGTAAATACCTTACATGTGAAATAGAACTTAGTTGTCCTTTTACATATATTTCGGGCCCATGTTATATAAATCTCATTCCTATTAGGTCTTGAAATGACTCACATGTTTAGCGATGCCCTAGTGGCTCACTTACATGGTTCGTTGGGCCTTGGATGAGTTTTATACATTTTTCTTCGCATAAATTCGATTAAGGATCTAGTGAGTTTTGTCGGTTGACACCTATTGAGTGTACGATCGTAGTCTTTAGTTATAACCAGAGTCTCTTGGAGGGAGAGCGCGAGTTTGTGTATAGATCTATACGGGGGTGACGCCCCACACCTGAGCTGTTCGCTACAGTTAGACTAGTCCAGTCTAGGGTGACAAACCGTACCTTAAACAAGTCGGCGTCTTCCAGACGTCAAGACAGGCGAAAGTGTCATTATCAAGTATGGTTGTAACGACTCACTTAGAGGAATTAACATTATAAATTTATGGAAGACCATTCTTTTCTTTTCTCTTTGGATTACTCAGGAACATACATGTACTGGTACTCAACCTCGAGGGTTGGTACGGCAACATTCTCTATTACAGACAACATCGGGTTGTCTGGGGACATTCTCTTCACGTTTTCTGCATTATCTTTATACATTCTAATAAACAATAACACACATGCATTAATACGAGTTCTGACACAAACATGCTAAACTGTTTACAGAAAATATCGGATTTTCTGGGTTTTACGAATAATCCAAATCATTTTCACAAACATGCTTATGAACTCACCAACATTTTTATGTTGACCTTTTTAAATTAACTTGTATTCTCAGGGAACCGTTGAAGCAGGTTCGGTGGATCAATTTAATGGACGTTTTGTTATAATTATGTTTCATCATACTTAGAACTTTTGGCATTTAATATTCAAACATAATACTTGATGTCAACAATGTCAGTTGTAATATTGTAATGCATGATGATGATGATGTTATGTTTCATATATATTCATTGTGATGATATTTCAATTCTAAGTCACACGAAGCCCCCGGACGTTTCCGCCGTCTGTTTCGGAGGTGTGACATACACTGTCGGCAGAATGCATGTATTGCCGTCTCGTCCTATGAGACCCCTCAACAAAAACATCATTTGCATAACCATTACCGCATCCTCATCGCTACACGTTGAGAATGCTGGCCCTTTTATGTAGTCTTCTAAATCTTTCAGCCGTAAATCTTCATCTCTCACATTAGGGAACAACTGATTCCTTAATGCTGAACTTGTGCTGACTTTTGTATTTATTATATCAACATACGGTCCAAATCTCAAACCGCTAATCAAACAAAATTCCGTTTCACCATATTCAACCACCCTACCTTGTAACTCGAATCGAAACATCCCAGCCCTTGCTACCTCTACATCACGAACCTCATGCAACATCATCAAATGACAGAGCATCGGGTCACCATTCGGGGTGGGCATACCAATGAAGATCCCAAAAGCTGTCTCTCGAAGTAATTCAACTCGCCTACTATTTAGTTTTGTAATGTACTTTTTTAACACAGTCCCCAACGCCCCTTTAAAAGTACATTCTGCAGGCCATCCACGCAAACTCTGCTGCAAAAGATTAAACATATATGCCAAAATTAAAAAAATAATACTGAAAAGTAACTTTAAATAGCATTGTACTTTTATTTTTATAGCATTGTACTTATATATTGTTTTTTTAACAATTTTATGCAACAAAAATAATGTTTTTATTCTATAACTTTTTATACAATGGTCTACGTGAATAATTATCTTTCAAAATAAATTGTCCACTTTTTATAACAAATTTACAAAATTTTACAGAAATGGTCCCATATATATTATAAAATTTACATAAATGGTCCATTTTAATAATAATTATAGAAATTTTCAATGTTTTTTTTTAATTACAGAAATAATTGGAAATCGATTTCAATATTAATTTACATATAATCAACATAAAATGATCTCAATATTCAATGGTCCATTTTAAGAGATAATAATTATAGAAAATAGAAAAAAAAAATACTGATCCGCAGAGGCATATATTGTTCCGCAGAGGGCTCCTATGCGGATCTGTTCTTGAGCAGAGGACCTCTGCGGATCTGTTCATGACGAAAAGAAGGGCTCCTCTGCATAAATCGATTTCTTATTTCACAAACTCCAGTCCTTACACCCTAACAAACATACATGTTTATATATAACATTTAACCTATCAATTTCCAATTCATATAATCAATTTCTACTTCCGAGTTTATACAAAGATTAGGAAAAAAATTGAAATATTACTTAAGTTCCATATCCATCGGATAACACATCGGAGTGCAGTTGCTCCACGAATCGAGTTCGTTGCGACAATTTTGTGTCCGTTCCGATCACAATCCGACGTCCGCAACAGCTTCCTTTCGCGAATCGACTGCCCTAGCTTCCTTCTGCGTTCGAGTAAGCAGGAAAGGGTAATTTTTGGGCGATTTTACCGTAATGCCCCTGATCCACGGAGCAATAAAGAATCCGCAGAGGTGTTTATGGTTCCGCGGAACCCCCTCTGCGGAACCTTTGGTCATATTCCGAATTCCTCATTTCCGTGGTCATTTGTTTTCAAACAACCCCTATAAATGATTATTTGACGAAATTTCTCGCTAAATTTTCATATAATCGTCCACATATTGACATTTGTAATGTTTGTTCATATCCATGTACATACTTGTACGGATATTGATTTAAATTAGTTTTTTCGATATCTATAAGCTTTTAACAACATTCCTGTTTATTATCTAAATTCTCACTTTTCATTTCGGTTGGTTGGTTGGTTTAACTTTATATTGGATATTTTCTCTTTGTAATGTCTTTTGTTTTTCTAGCAAACTTGCCAATTTTAATATAATTTAACCGTTAAAAAAATGAAGCCAATGATGCATGGAATAGTCATACAACATATCATTATTTTTATATTTTGAATCACTTACAAAAAAGATTGTTTTATTTTAGAATCCTAACAAACACGAAGGACAACCATTGCCGATATTATTTGTTTAGAAACAGATGCAATCACACCGAGAAATATTTCATTTTAGAAAAAACTTAAACTATTATTACCTCAATTAACATTAAACAAAGGGCTTGGTAGCTAAACAACTAGATATTAATATTATTTATTTTGAGTAAAAAATGAAACAGGTAAAAAAATGAAAGCATTAGACTCGAGAGTTTATTACTATTTAGGTTACTAGTTATAAGACCTATATATTACATGAGTTTATTAAAAAAAATATGAATGTTTAAATATTAAGAGTTTGAATTTTATAAGAAAAATAAGAAAATATTGAATTATTGAAATTTAAGTGTTTATTTCTCTTTTAAATTTAAATAAATAAAGGAAATAATTGAGATTTAATTTAGGAATTTTAAAATTAGAAGGAAAGTTGTATTAATGAAATTGATATACATTTATTATTATATTTATTACATTTGAATCGTATGTGAAATTTAATAAAACATACAAAATAATAAAATGACATGTATAAAAAATTTAATTTAAAATAACCATAAAATACATGCGGCAAAATAAATAAAAATGTGACATATGACAAAAAGATCTTTATTTATTAGAGTAGATGTTTGGTATGGACAAATAGTTTTATTGTTTGATGAGTTAGTTGATAGCTATAAGCTAAATAAAATAATAATATTTGAAAAAACTAAGGGAGTGTTTGGCTAAACTTATTTAAGGAGTTTATTGGCTTATTAGCGGTTTCACACTACTATAAGACCATGTTTGATATACGTCTGACCGAGTCAGGTCAGACGTTTTTGGCTGGCTCGGTTAACTGAAGTTGTTTGTTAAATCGAATTTGGATGGCTGACTCGGTAAGAGAAATCTGAGTGGGAAAGCTGAGGATAACCGACTGACTGAGAAGCATTTCCTAATATGCCCTTACCATACCGTTCCATTTCAGCGCCTCCAAAAATATACCTTCTCATCCTCTTTCAGCGACAACGACGATCTGAGCTAAGTTTGAGATTGACGACGTGAGCCTGCCCCCACCAATCGACAACCCTCTTCTCATCACTCATCAGGTACGCTGATATTCTCCTCTTTCACCTACATTTGCTGTTTTTTGTTACGATTTTTTCTGCTCTGTTGATGTTTGTTGTAATGAAGATTTTTTTCTGATCTATTGATGTTTGCTCTGTTGATGCTTTGATTTTTTTCTGATTGTTAAATCTGGATAAGAATTGTTTGCAATAGGATATTGTTAAATCTGGGTAAGAATTGATTTGCTCTAACATCATATTTGTTCCAACATCAGATTACCTAAACTGAAAACAATAATAGATTATGAAAATCACAACAACATCTAAACTTAAGGAAGAATTCATTGTTAATGGGTATTCTATTCATGTCTGGAACTGTAAATATGAGAGCTAACTGATTTCCTAGTCAGTTAATGTTATTGTTAAGCTAATTGATGTGTTATCTCGCTTATTGACTGCATTGATTTGCTAGTCAGTTAATTGAATTAATACATAGCTTTACATGTTGATCTTGATCCTAATAAATTAGTTGAACATTTATGTTTTAGGATGTTGGTTTGGAACGAGTGTGAGGACCAAGCCTTTCTTAATGTATGTACCCACGAACTAACCACCAATGGTCGTGAGGATTCTGGGCATAAAGCAAGTGCATGGAAGATAATACGCGAAAAATTGATAAACGAACACGGTAAAGAGGTTGATCATAAGCAAATGAGAAACCACTTTGTGAAAGATCTAATATGCCTAAAAGTCATTATAGAATGATATTGTTAATAATAAATGATCCTATAGGGTCACGCTTTATAGCAAGTTACCATCAATTAATTATTTCTTAGTATAATTTGATTATTAATAAATATATCAACACTTGTATTTAATCAGAAAATTACTATTTCATGGAAATAATATTTTACTAATCCGGAATTTATTATTTATGGAAATAATATTTATTGGAGAAATAACAACTTATGAAATATATCATAAAGTATGATTATTAATAAGTTATATATATATATATATATATATATATATATATATATATATGTATATATATATATGACTGGTTATATGTTATATATATCTTACAATTACTTTATATATTTGATAGCCTTTTATATAAAGTTGATATACATATATACACATGTATCATCTAGTTATAAGAATATGGAACATCTTTTGGTTCCATTCATTGACCATAGGGCCGAAAATTGGAGGAGACAAAGCATACATGGCTTTTAATTAGTTTATTATCCATGCATGCTTGTCTTCAAGACCCATGCTTTGACTCGCTTTTGTGTAAGGCCCTTTACTAGATTTTGTCTTGAATAAAAGGTAAGGGATTAAGACAATAGGCATTAGTTCTTTCAAAAACTTTTCTTGTTCTTCTTTTGAGCCAAAACCGAGAGCTCTTTAGCTCCCTATGTGGCTGCCAATTTTAAAGACAATAAGCTCTTATTCTCATCCTTTCTCTTGCATTCTGTTGCTAGACAAAAGACCTTTAGCTGCTTAACCTTAGAACATATATTTGGTATATATTTCTATGTTTTATGAACAACTAATTACAAGTGTATACTAGCATATTTTGATGGTTCTACTCTTGCTTTGGTGGATACTTCTAGAGAGCTTAATTTAGAGCTTAATGTTACACTTCATCAACTTCCAACCTCCCATGAGGATCAATGTCTTCAAAGGTTGTAACACTTTCCTTCAATGGTTGTTTTAATCTTTCTAAGTCTTGCAAAATGATCTTTTAGTGGGAATAAAACTAGTTTTAATTTGTTCAAATCTTAAGTCTTTTGTTGCATGGTTTATGTTTTTGAAACAAATATTTGAATAAATCCCAACACTTTGACTACTACAAATCAAAGTATGTTGCTTGGGTGAAACTGGAAAACAAAACCAGCAATATATATGATCCGATAAAAACTAAATTTAGTCTGACCGATGAACAATGGAAGGAAGAGGGGGAGGTAATATTTTTATAACAAATACTAATATTTATAAAAATTGTCATTGAAAACTAATCCTCTGTTGTTTCCTGATCTTTGCAGCCAACTATTGGAAGGGTTGACCTCGACCGACTTTCAAAGTAGGGGGCCATCTTTTACACTCCCAGTCGTGTAGAAGAGTATAGTGCCCATGATTTTGATGATGATGTTCCAATGGAAACCTCAACACAACACGTAGGTTCAAGTGAAGAATGTTCGGGGCATTCAAAAACAATAAGGGAGTTGGTGGAAATAAAAGAGTTGGTGGAAAAAAAGGAGATGCAAGGGCACTAGAAGTCGAGGAGGAGATTGTCAAGCTTGCTAGGTCGTTGGTGGAAAAAATGAAAGAATTAAAAAAAAGTGAAATGGATAAGGATATTGATTCATGTATGGAGAAATTGAACAAAATGGAATGGGGAGAAGAAGATGAAAGACACAAGGCCGCTCTTTTGCTATTTGGTGAAAGTGTCGATATTCGGAAAGTTTGGTTATGACTTTCGCCTACTAGTTGTGAGTCGCGGTGAGGAGTGCGGGTCGGAAGTTTGGTTACTTTTGATGACTTTTACTAGTTCTTTGTAGCATGACTTTTGTTATTTGCATGAATTTTGGATGCTATGTTTGATGACTTTTTGGATGTTACATTGGATGATTTTTACTATTTTTTGCACGAATTTTGTTACTTAAGATGCTATGTTATTGGATATTCAAGTTGACTTTTTTTATTTACTAGTTTTTTGTTGCATGATTTTTTTTTACTTTAACATGTTATCTGTAATTGTTTGTAACAGGTAAAGTATGGTTTCTTATGGTGAAGTTGTAGCTTTTCTTTTACGTGTGTGTTATTGGTTGAGGTCAAACTGGCGAAGGCTAAACATAATTCATTGAATGAGATATAATGATTCGATATCAAGCGGGTATGCGTCTACGCAAGATTTAATGCACGGATGCCCTACACAATGTTACGATATGATGCGTCTTACACAAGAGACATTTGTATTATTATGCAACCATTTTACCTAAAAAATGGTTGCAAGCTAGTAAGAAAATAACCATTGAAGAGAAAATGACTATGTTTTTACAATAACCATTAACGTGGTCCAAAATGCAATGATGTGTTTTGCAAGTGAAATTATAGTACCAACAAATCCTAATCTAACAAGACATAACTTAGAATGGCATAGACGGTTAAAAGATATTTTTGCCCGAGCAATAGGTGCATTAGATGGAACTCTTGTACATGCGGTTGTGCCCGTTGATCAAGAAACTCGTTATAGGGAAGCGGAAAAGGTGAATGTTTTCAAAATGTAATAGGAATTTGTGATTTTGATATGATATTCACCTTTGTTTGGGCTGGATGTGAGGGTGTAGCACATGATTCAAGAGTTTTGAAAGAAGTTGCATTTAGTCCGACTTCTGGATTTTCATTTCCTCCACCATGTTTGGAATCTTTATACAACTTTTATTATCTATATTCGTTATATAATACATTGTCACACTAACTTAAAGAAAAATATTACATTTGTGATGCAGCATATACAAACACTCATGAGTTTATGGCTCCGTACCACAATGATTTTCGAAGAAGCAGACCTTTAACTAGAGAGGAAAGGTTCAATCATGCTCATACACAACATGGAAATGTTATTGAGCGTGCTTATAGTGTATTGAAGGAGAGATTCCCAATATTAAAACAAATGGCTCCTTATCATTTATAGTGCAAAGAGACATAGTCATTGCTTGTGTCACGCTCCATAATTTTATAAGGAAATACAATATTCAAGATGAGTTGTTTACATATTTTGAAGAGAACACTATGGTTAATCCTGACGTGCATGGTGGAGGAATTTATAGGGAAAACATACAAGGCATAGAATGAGGTTCAAAATCCGTTCAATATATGTCTACTTTGCGTGACCGCAAATCAACTACTTTTACCTACTTTACATTAAATTATTATGTTATTTTGAATTTTAGTATGTTTTTATTTGGATATTAATTTATTTATGTTTAATTTATATTTTATATGACAATTTTTATTTGGATTTTTAAATGATTTATTTGTCATTTACATTTTGTATGACAATTTGTATGTTTTTATAATTCAACAACTTCATCCATCACTATATAGAGCAGCAGGTAAAATAGTCATTTTTCATCAGTCAGCACATTCACTCAGATGTACAATCAAACTTAAACATCCCACTTCATACAGACCAAAAATTTCTTTAAAAAAATCATTTATAAAACCATAATTATCATCATCATATAAAATCATAAACCAAGAATCTTAGAATATCGTAATATCTGTCAACATATCAAAAATCATAACAGAAATCAGAGTAAATCTCCTAGGCTAGAAAACTATGGTGTGTGCCATGCGATCATCTCGAGCCCTTCCCTGTGCTAGCTGAAATACCTGAAACCAAACTAAAAACTGTAAGCACGAAGCTTAGTGAGCTCCCCCAAACTACCACATACCATACACATAACATATAACACATAACATAAACTTTAGGACACCGCCCAGCTGCATCGGGACGAACCCGACATCGGCTTACCCGGCATCGGACTGCTGTCCGACATCGGGCTCACCCCGGCATCAGACCATGTCTGGCATCGGGCTCACCCCGACATCGGGCTTGCCCCAGCATCAGGCTTACCCCGACACATACACATCATTGAAGGATTTTAAGTATTCTAACACTCCTATGGTGTACATGCAACCCTAGAAACCTTGGATCTATGTTTTACTATGATACATGCAAAATTGTTTTTCCAAGGTTCATAACCTATCTAGCATACATGGGGAACTTTTAAACATAAAAGTAAGTAAGAAAACATACCTTGTAGTTGTTTGGATTCCTTGAGAACCTTTTGAGTGTAGCACCTCAAGTGTGATGCCTCAAATGTCTCACACAACACCAAATGCACTTGGAATAACTTAGAGAGAAATGAAGAACACTTAGAAATCGGCTAGCCCTCACAATTCTTACTTAGTGGCCGATTTTGGTGAACAAAGTGATGCTTATATAGTGTGTTACAATTAGGGTTACATCATGTAAACCCTAATTGTCATGGATTTTCATTTCTTGGATCCATGGGTTCAAAAACACCATGGAGCATCCTATGGGTTTTAGCCCAACTTGATAATCCATGGAGCATTAGCCCACTATACAAGTATGGATGATTTACACAATCAACCCATATATTTAATTAGTCTCCTTTTTGATCACTTAATTAATTCCAAATTAATTCTTGATCAATACTAATTAAATAATATTATTAATATATTAGAACTTATAATATATTAATAAACCATAAGTGTTATTTCTCTCATTTTAGTCTATCCAAATGCATGATGCCATGCAACCCAAATGGACCATGCCAAACCGGGTCAAGTACATACCAGAAATAGTTATGGACTTAGACACCTTATCCAACAGTCTCCCACTTGGATAAGTCTAATAACTATAACTGCAAGTATGACTTCCGGAACTGATCAGCAATCGTAGCTCTTTCAATGTCTCGCGGAACTGAGATGATGATGATACACCATTTAAGATAAGTGATCATATAATCCTCTGTTCTAGATATCAGCCAGACAAATACATGGAACAATGTCTTACTTATTGTCCAGCAGTTTGTTTCCCGATTTCCGATTTGTTTGACATAGAACTTAATTGAACACATCAACTTAGTTCTAACCGGGCCCGGTATATGCGTCAACACAAAATCATCGAGGGCCCCAAATATCGCTTCTAATCCAAGAAGGAACATATAAACTTCGACTCATATGCTTGTTCTACTACTTGTTGAATCATACACAAAGGCACGTTGTATAACATCGAGTTACCAATGCGTTTTCGTACAATCAATGTATAACCAACTCATAGGCAACAAGTCATATCTCTAGGTTTGAAGAACTATATGATATTACCGTCTCGCGATCACTCGAGATAAATTCCATGAAGTGATACCAGCGAGCGTGGGTTGAATCCAATACGCAGAACTTATGAGCACTCATGAGTGTTGTAGCAACACTTTGCTATGTCCAGTACCTTGGACATCTACAAGCCAACTCATGACAGTCTTGATTCATATCTACTTCCAACATATGACCGAATGTGGAGAATTTGAATAATATGATATACCATAACATAATTATTTTGGAAGTCAAAACATGCAAAATGAAACGATAGTAAACGATTGACAAAAGATAGCAACACTTTACTCATAAATAAACACAACTTTTATTCATCATCAAATGTCAATTACACTTTACACATTTCAAAGCTATATAACTACCAAAACTAATATCATCCTTCAACCCTATGCGCCTCGCATGCTGGAGATGCTTAACCCTGCTCAGTCCCTTCGTGGGGGGATCTGCTGGGTTCTCATCCGATGATACCCTCTTTGCCACGAGGAGTCCTTCTTCTATTCGATGTCTGATGAAATGGTATTTTCTGTCGATGTGTCTGGATCTCCCGTGATCCCTTGGTTCCTTGGCTAAGGCAACTGCATTTTCACTATCATAGAAAATCTCCATAGGCTCCTTTATAGCTGGTACAACACCAAGGTCTCCAATGAAGTTCTTTAGCCATATAGCCTCCTTTGCTGCCTCGCTTGCCGCTATATACTCTGATTCTCAAGTTGAATTAGCCACTATCTCATGCTTGGAACTTTTCCAAGAAATTGCTCCTCCGTTTAAGGTAAAGAACCAGCCTGACTGAGAGCGGAAATTATCCCTATCAGTCTGGAAGCTAGCATCACTATACCCTAATACTCTCAAGTCATCACTCCCACCGAGGGTAAGGACCCAGTCCTTAGTCCTCCGCAGGTACTTGAGAATGTTCTTTACCGCAGTCTAGTGAGCCTTGCCAGGGTTCCCCTGATATCTGCTGACCATGCTCAATGCAAAAGCCACATCAGGATGAGTACAAGTCATAACATACATGATCGAGCCTACAACGGAAGCATAAGGTACTCGACTCATCTCAGCTATCTCAGCCTCTGTACTCGGGCTCTGAGTCTTACTTAGTCTGGCGTTACTCTGGATCGGTAACTCTCCTTTCTTGGAATTCTGCATGCTGAACCTATTCAGCACCTTATCCAAGTAGGTACTCTGACTAAGTCCAATTAGTCTTTTACTCCTGTCTCTCAAAATCCATATCCCTAGGATATAGGCAGCTTCACCAAGGTCCGTCATAGTGAAACACTTCCCAAGCCAGGACTTTACTTCCTACAGAGTTGGGATGTTATTTCCTATGAGTAGTATATGTTGGATAAGGTGTCTAAGTCCGTAACTATATTTGGTATGACTTGATCCGACCCGGCATGGTCCATTTGGGTTGCACTTCACCTAACAATTTGTATGGATATATTTTTAAGAATAAGATGTTTATGATCCATTAACATATTATTTGTTATAATATATTAATATCATTTAATTAGTGTTGATCAAGATTTGATTTATGGAATTAATTCAATGATCAAATGGAACTAATTAAATATGGACTCTTGCATATATATGGAATGGGATAAGATTTATTTAGGATGGGCTAAGAGTATATGGAAGTCCATGGATAGTCCATGGAGCTTTTAACCCATGGATCCTAGGTAAATGAAGAGTCATGGGTATTAGGGTGTAACCCTAATCCTCCATACTATATAAAGAGGGCCTTGGTTCTAGAATTGGCACTAGAGTGTGTGAGAAAAAAGGGTGGGCCGATTTTAGCAAGTATCATATTCTCTCAAGTATTTCCAAGTTGTTTTGGGTGATTTGTGACACCACTTGAGGCATCCACACTATTGGTGCTAGGCTCTAAAACTCCAAGCAATCAACCATAAAAGAAAGGTATGTTATTCTACTTAAAGTTTTGTATTACAAGTACCCCATAACATGCTAGTTAGGTTGTAAACCTTGGAAATCAAATTTGCATGTATTTTATAGAAAACATAGATCCAAGGTTTCTAGGGTTGCATGTACACCATAGGAGTGTTAGAATGCTCAAAACCCATCAGTGGTATCAGAGACTAGGCTTGTTTTCTTGATACTTGATGCAAACTTGTTGGAAAAACTCAGTTCTCTACATTCTGAACCATGAACTCGCCGAGTCCATGGGGGGACTCGATGAGTCCATGTGATAATTCATCCTACTCGTCGAGTAGGTTCTTGCACTCGACGAGTAGAAGCCCCTGAATGCAGATTTTCGAGTTTTACTGCTGGAAATGGACTAGAAACATTACCCTAAACTGTTTTGGTGTTTTAAAACTTGTTTTAGATGGTGTAATGCTTATGCTAATCCATTTACAATGGCTAATATCAAAATTCCATGTTTTATATGTGTTAATATGATTCTTGAAATTTTGATATGAATGTTCATGTTCTTATGAGTTATGGTTAGATCATAGGAATTATTTGCTGAATTGTTTCATCATTGATTCTTGATCTTAATGCCTAATGATGGAGTCCATAACTTGTCCTCAAGTTATGGATAACCAAAAGTCACTTCTTTAAGATTGTCATTAAAGAATAAGAGGTTACATAAAGTGAAGAGTATTCACTTTAATGGACCATTAAACTCATAAGTTATGAAATGAAAAGTCTTGAATAGTTTCAATACTTGCCCTCAAGTTTGGAATTTATAAAGTCACACACATTAATACTTTAATTCCCAAATTGTACCTTAGAGTTTTAAAAGTTTAAAATTCAACCCTTATAGTTCTATAATATTAAAAGTTTAATTATTATATATATATATATATGTATAAGAATAAGTCAGTCTTACCGTTAGTAGGCCTCATTCACGAAGCCGGTCTATAAGGGGGGTATAAGATTGTTGCCTATAAAATGGCAGCCTAATGGGTGTCCACTCTCACCCACCGCTTCCTTGACTGGTGGAGGGTCGTTAGCCGAACGGGTAGGATAGGACCTTAATCCTCATTAAAAGTATAATGAAATTATAAAGTAACTAAAACTTTATTAATTCCTAATCTTAGTTACTTTAGGAAAATGTGAAATAGGTGCTAACCCATGAAATTACACTTTGTACCTTACAAAGTCGTTAGTGGAGCGTGTGTGGTTAACCGGCACACTAATTAGGACTAGTAAGAGTGGCAAAGGGTAACTTGATTTTATCATAGATCGGTGGAGCGCATGTGGTTAACCGACACATCGATTAGGTGATTAAGTTGAGGGTACCAAGTCAATTTGCATGGTTATTCACACCTTGTTTGTGATCCTCGGCATCCCAGTCACAAACTTGAGAGGGCACAATCGAGATTCAAACATGCCATTGAAAGTTCAATGTATCTCAAAAGATCTAGGAGTTTCAAATCCAATTAAAAAAAACTTAATAATCTTTTTCGTTTTTTCATGGTGGAAATTGGTAAATCGTCATTTACCTACCTTCAACTATTTTATAACTTGGATTACGGCATCCCTCTTCCAGTTATAAATAGGTTGTAGGGTCCTAGCCTTAATATTTCATTTGGGTGACTTATTAAGGACTCTTTATCTAATAAAACTTGTCTTTCTTTCTTTCAGATGTCTTCCAACACTGCTACTGGCTCAAACTCTACAGGCTCCTTTTCCCTAATGAACTTGTGTGGGAAAGTCACTTTTGATGGTTCAAATTTCAATGAATGGATTAGAAACATCAGAATGATTACTCGCTATGAGGGAAAAGAGTATGTCCTTGACAGAGAACTGAAGGTTGTTGATGAGTTGACTGCTACTCCTGAGGAGGTTGCTGAGTACATTACCCATGAGAAAGATGCCGCTAAGGTGTCTTGCATCATGTTGGCCACAATGACAGCAGAACTCCAGAAATCCTATGAAGATTTCTACCCTTTTGAGATGCACCGGGATCTCATGGATAGGTACCATCAGAGTGCTCGTCAGGAGAGGTATGAAATCATTTCCTCCATGATAACAGTTAGGATGAAGGAGGCAGAATCCCTCACCGGTCACTTGCAGAAAATGCAAAGGTTCGTGGACCAGTTACTAAAGCTTAATGTGGACTTCCCTGAGGACATGGCGATTGACATCATTCTCCTTACCTCCAAGTTATGATCAGTTTCACATGACTTATCATATGAACAAGGAGGAAGTCCAACTCAGCAAGCTTCAAGGACTTTTAAGGACCGGTGAAAGTGGCCTAAAAAGTACATCAGCTGTTACTCCTACTTCTACTACTGACCCTGTTCTGGCAATTGGGAAAGGAAAAGGGAAGAAGAGGAAAACCCCTTCGAAGGGTACCAAGGGAAAGTCCCTTGATGGCTCCTCTTCAAGTGGAACCAAGAAAGGTTCCATTCCTCCTTCTTCAAACCCTAAAGAAGCACAGTGCTTCTACTGCCAGGAAAAGGGGCACTGGAAACGAAGCTGCCCCAAATACTTGCAGGATGTAAGGGGTGGGAAAGTTAAACCCACCCATGCAGGTATTTATACTATATTGTCTAAAAACTCATTACGTTCTAACTCTTGGGTACTTGATACAGGTTGTGGTATTCACATTGGTACTGATTTGCAGGGCCTAAGAAGAAGTGAAGAATTGGAGCACGGGAAGATAAACTTAATCATGGGCAATAGGAAAGCATCACATGTGACCAAGATTGGAGTTTATTCTTTATTGATTAATAATGGGTTAACTTTAGATTTGAATAAATGCTGTTACTCGTCAGAAATGGCGAGAAATATTATTTCCTTTCATAGTTTGTACAAGCAAGGATTCACATCTTCATTTGATAATAAAAATGGTGCTATTGATGCTTTTTATAATGATGTGTTTTATTTTAAAGCATTACCTTGTGATGGTGTATATGAAACTGTGTCGATTGTAGACAATTTAGGAAATAATGTATTTCACATTGATTCTTCTATTACTTTGGATAAAGCATCCTTGTGGCATTGTCGTCTTGGACATGTCAACAAGAAGCACATAGGTCAACTCCAAAAGGCTGGATTTTTGGAATCATTTGACCTAAAATCAGATGATAGTTGCGAGTCTTGTTTACTTGGAAAAATGACAAAGTCACCCTTCACTGGTTCTTGTGAGAGGGGTGAAGGTTTGTTGAACATCATACACACAGATGTGTGTGGACCCTTCAAAATCGCTACTATGTGACTTTTACTGATGATTATAGTAGATATGGATATATCTACTTAATCAAGCATAAGTCAGAAACCTTTGAAAAGTTCAAAGAGTTCAAGTAGGAAGTGGAGAATCAAGTGGGCACGAACATCAAGATGCTCCGATCCGATTGGGGAGGAGAGTATCTTAGTATTGAGTTCCTTGACTATCTTAAGGAATGTGGGATTGTCTCGCAATTGACACCTCCTAGGAAACCACAACTAAATGGTGTCGCTGAGAGGCGAAATTGAACCTTGTTGGACATGGTTCGTTCCATGATGAGTCGAGCTTCGTTACCAATCTCATTTTGGGGGTATGCCTTAGAGACTGCCGCCCAATCTAGTCCCCACAAAGAAGGTTCCCAAAACACCTCATGAGATGTGGACCGGAAAAGTTCCCAATCTGGACCACATCAAGATTTGGGGTTGCAAGGCTTTCGTGAGGCGCGAGTCTCACGACAAGCTCGAACCTCGAAGCGAGAGATGTATTTTCATCGGCAACCCACATAAATCCTTTAGTTACCTCTTCTACAGACCCAGTGAGAATGTGGTCTTTGTGGAAAGGAGAGGAGTCTTTCGTGAGAGAAAATTTATAAGCCAAGGAGACAGTGGGAGGCAAATTGACCTAGAAGAGCTTCAAGAGTCAAGCGGTGAAGGAACCTCAAACACTAGCGACCAACCTGAGGAGGAAACTCTTGTTGATCCGATAGATGAGCCCATACCTCTGAGGCGTTCCACGAGAGTTAGGAATGCACCTGAGCATTACTATGGTTTCCACATTACTGCGGAAGGTGATATGCTTATCAGTGATAGTACACTGGTAAGTCTGGATGAACCTAACAGCTACACGGAAGCCATGGCAGGCTCTGAGGCTGCTAAATGGAAAGAGGCTATGGACAGCGAGATACAATCCATGTATGTCAATCAAGTTTGGAACTTGGTTGACAATGTACCAGGTCGTAAGACAGTTGGGTGCAAATGGATCTTCAAGAAGAATACCAACATGTATGGTAATGTACACACTTATAAGGCGCGACTGGTTGCAAAGGGCTTTTCTGAAACTCTGGGAGTTGATTATGATGAGACCTTTTCACATGTGGCAAAGATTAAGTCTATTAGGGTTATGCTAGCCATTGCTGCATTTCATGATTATGAAATATGGCAAATGGATGTCAAAACCTTTTCACATAAGACACAAAATAGAAGAATGACTCCTCGTGGCAAAGAGGGTATAGTCGGAAGAGAATCCTGCACATCCCCTCACAAAGGGACTGACTAGGGTTAGGCATTTGTAGCATGCGAGAAGCATCGGTCTGAGAGACGATATTAGTTTTAATAATTATATAGTTTTCTGAAACTTGTAAAATGTAATTAACATTTGATGATTAAATAAAAGTTGTTATTTATTTATGAGTAAAGTGTTACTATCCTATGTTGATCGTTTACTATTGTTTCAGTTTTGCATGTTTTGACTTCCAGAATAATTATTTTATTCAAACTCTCCATAGTCGGTCATACGTTGGAAGTAAGTATTGAATCAAGACTGTCATGAATCTGGCTTGTAATATTTCTCTAAGGTGCACTAGACATAGCAATTGTTGCTACAACATTCATGATTGCTCATAAGTTCTGAGTATTGGATTAAACCCACGCTCACTTGTATCACTTCATGGTATTTATTTCGAGTGATCGTGAGACGGTAATATCATATATATCTTCAAACCTAGAGATATGAGTTGTTGAATATCAGTTGGTTGTCCATTGATTGCACGAAAACACATCAGTAACATGATGTCATAAAATGTGCTTTTGTGTATAATTCAACTAGTAGTTAGTACAAGCATATGAGTCGAATTTTATCTGTTCCTTCTAGCAATAGAAGCGATATCTGGTCCCCTCGATGATTTTGTTTTGACCTATGTACCGGGCCCGGTCAGAACCTCATTGATGTGTTCAGTTTAGTTTTATGTCAAACAAATCAGAGATCAAGAAACAACTGCTGGACAATAAGTACGACATTGTTCCATGTATTTGTCCGGCTGATATCTTGAGAACAGAGGATTATATGATCACTTATCTAAAATGGCGCTTCATAGTTCAACAGAGTTTTAAAAGAGCTATGATTGCTGGTTGGTTCCTGAAGTGATACTTGCAGCTATAGTTATCAGACTTATCCAAGTGGGAGACTGTTGGATAATGTGTCTAAGTCCGTAACTATATTTCGTATGACTTGACCCGACCCGGCATGGTCCATTTGGGTTGCACTTCACCTAACAATTTGTATGGATATATTTTTGTGAATAAGATGTTTATGATCCATTAATATATTATTTGTTATAATATATTAATATCATTTAATTAGTGTTGATAGAGATTTGATTTATGGAATTAATTCAATGATCAAATGGAACTAATTAAATATGGACTCTTGCATATATATGGAATGGGCTAAGATTTATTTTGGATGGGCTAAGAGTATATGGAAGTCCATGGAGCTTTTAACCCATGGATCCTAGGTAAATGAAGAGTCATGGGTATTACGGTGTAACCCTAATCCTCCATATTATATAAAGAGGGCCTTGGTTCTAGAATTGGCACTAGAGTGTGTGAGAAACAAGGGTGGGCCGATTTTAGCAAGCATCATATTCTCTCAAGTATTTACTAGTTGTTTTGGGTGATTTGTGACACCACTTGAGGCATCCACACAATTGGTGATAGGCTCTAAAACTCCAAGCAATCAACCACAAAAGAAAGGTATGTTATTCTACTTAAAGTTTTGTATTACAAGTACCCCATAACATGCTAGTTAGGTTGTAAACCTTGGAAATCAAATTTGCATGTATTTTGTAGAAAACATACATCCAAGGTTTCTAGGGTTGCATGTACACCATAGGAGTGTTGGAATGCTCAAAACCCATCAGTATGTCATCCACATACAGTACCAAAAAACTGACTATACCCCCACTATCCTTGACATATACACACGATTCATCTTCACTCCTCGAAAAGCCAAACTTTTTGACTTTCTCATCGAAACAAAGATTCCATCTGTGAGGTGCTTGTTTCAATCCATATAAGGATTTCTCAAGCTTACACACTCTATTAGGGTACTCTGCACTGACAAAACCCTCTGGCTGACTCATGTAAACATCCTCAGCCAACTTTCCATTAAGGAAAGCGGTTTTGACATCCATTTGCCATATTTCATAGTCATGAAATGCAGCAATGGCTAGCATAACCCTAATAGACTTAATCTTTGCTACTTTTGAAAAGGTCTCATCATAATCAACTCCCGGAGTTTGAGAAAAGCCCTTTGCAACCGGTCGCGCCTTATAAGTGTGCACATTACCATCCATGTCGGTCTTCTTCTTGAAGATCCATTTGAACCCAACTGTCTTACGACCTGGTACATTGTCAACTAAGTTCCAAACTTGATATTCATACATGGATTGTATATCGCTGGCCATTATCTCTTTCCATTTAGCAGCCTCAGGGCCTGCCATGGCTTCCGTGTAGCTGTTAGGTTCATACAGACTTACCAGTGTGTTATCACTGATAAGTGTATCACCTTCCGCAGTAATATGGAAACCATAGTAATGCTCAGGTGCATTCCTAACTCTCGTGGAACGCCTCAGAGGTACAGACTCTTCTGTCAGATCAACAGGAGTTTCCTCCTCAGGTTGATTGCTAGGGTTTGAGGTTCCTTCACCACTTGACTCTGAATTTCTTCAAGGTCAATTTGCCTCCCACTGTTTCCTTGGCTTATGAACTCTCTCTCGCGAAAGACTTCTCTCCTTGCTACAAAAACCACATTATCACTGGGTCTGTAGAAGAGGTAACCAAAGGATCTCTGTGGGTAGCCGATGAAAATACACCTCTCACTTCGAGGTTTGAGTTTATCATGAGTATCACGCCTCACGAAAGCCTCGCAGCCCCAAATCTTGATGTGGTCTAGATTGGGAACTTTTCCACTCCACATCTCGTGAGGTGTTTTGGCAACCTTTTTGGTAGGGACTAGATTAAGGATATGGGCGGCAGTCTCTAAGGCATACCCCCAGAATGAGATTGGTAGCGAAGCTCGACTCATCATGGAACGAACCATATCCAACAAGGTTCGATTGCGCCTCTCAGCCACACCATTCAACTACGGTGTCCTGGGAGGTGTCAATTATGAGACAACCCACATTCCTTAAGATAGTCAAGGAACTCTGTACTAAGATACTCACCACCTCGATCGGATCGAAGCATCTTAATGTTCCTGCCCAACTGATTCTCCACTTCATGTTTAAACTCTTTGAACTTTTCAAAGATTTCTGACTTATGCTTGATTAAGTAGACATATCCATATCTACTAAAATCATTAGTAAAAGTCACATAGAAGCGGTTAGCATCCCTTGTGGCGGTTCTGAAGGGTCCACACACATCAGTGTGTACAAGATCCAACAAACCTTCACCCCTAGCACAAGTACCAGTGAAGGGTGACTTTTTCATTTTCCCAAGCAAACGAGATTCACAACTATCATCTGACTTTAGATCAAATGGATAAACTCCATGATCAAGTTTATCTTCCCATTCTCCACAATACATTATTTCCTAGGTTATCTACAACCGACACAATTTCATACACACCATCACAAGGTAATGGTTTAAAATAAAGAACATTATTAAAGAAAACATTAATACCACCACTATCATTATCAAATGGAAAGGTAAAACCTTGTTTGTACAAACCATGAAAGGAAATAATATTTCTTGCCATTTCAGGCGAATAACAACATTTATTCAAATCTAATGTTAACCCACTACTTAGCAATAAAGAATAAACTCCAATCTTGGTGACAGGTGTAACTTTCCTATTTCCCATGATCAAGTTTATCTTCCCATTCTCCACATTCTCACTTCTTCTTAGTCCCTGCAAATCACAACATATGTGAATACCACAGCCTGTATCAAGGACCCAAGAATTAGAATAGGGTGAGTTATTAGACAATATAGTGTAAATACCTGCATGGTTGGGTCTTACTTTCCCATCCTTAACATCTTGCTGGTACTTTGGGCAGTTTCGCTTCCAATGCGAATTTTCATGGCAATAGAAGCATTCAGCCTCTTTAGGGTTAGCAGAAGGAGTGACGAAACCTTTCTTGGTTCCACTTGAAGAGGAGCCATCAAGAGACTTTCTCTTGGTACCCTTCGAAGGGCTCTTCCTCTTCTTTCCTTTGCCTTGCCCGATTGCCAAGACAGGGGTTGCGGTAGGAGTAGGAGTAGTAACAACCGACTTACCTTTAAGACCACTTTCCGCGGTCTTCAAAAGTCCTTGAAGTTTGCTGAGTGTAACTTCCTCCTTGTTAATGTTCTATGTCGTGCGTAATTGATCATAACACGAAGGTAAGGAGTGCAAAATGATATCTATTGCCAACTCCTTTGGGAAGTTCACATTTAGTTTCAGCAAACGGTCAACATACCTTTGCATTTTCTGCATGTGCCCCGTGATGGGTTCACCATCCTTCATGTTGTTTGTTATCATGGAGGAGATGATTTCATATCGCTCTTGACGAGCACTCTGATGGTAGCGGTCCATCAAATCCTGGTGCATCTCAAAAGGATAGTAGTCCTCATAGGACTTTTGGCGCTCGGCTGTCATGGTGGCCAACATGATACATGAAACTTTGGTAGCATCTCTCTCATGTGCCTGGTATTCAACGATCTCCTCAGGTGTAGCCGATGACTCATCAAGTTCCTTAAGCTCCTTGTCGAGGACATATTCCTTGTCCTCATAACGAGTGACCATCCTGATGTTCATGATCCAATCCATAAAATTGGATCCATCAAAGATAACTCTCCCACAAAGGTTCATAAGAGAGAAAGAGCCAGTAGGGTTTGAGCCAGAAGCAGCATTGTTGGAAGACATCTGAAAAGAAGAAAGACAAGTTTCGATTAGATATAAAGATAGTCCTTAATAAGACACCCAAATGTAATATTAAGGCTAGGACCCAACACAATATTTTATAACTTAGAAGAGGGATGCCGTAATCCACGCTATAAAATATTTGAAGGTAGGTGAATGACGATTCACCAATTTCCACCATGAAAAACAAAATAAATTATTAGGTTTTAATTGGTTTTGAAACTCCTAGACTCTTTGAGATTCATTGAACTTTTCAATGGCATGTTTCAATCTCGAGTGTGCCCTTCAGGTTTTGTGACTGGGATGCCGAGGATCACAAAACAAGGTGTGAAGTAACCATGCAAATTACTTGGTACCCTTAATACTTACCCCTCAATCGATGTGCCGATTAACCACACGCGCTCCATCGATACTATGATAAACATTAAGTCACCCTTTACCTACCTTGTAAAGTCCAGGTTAGTGTGTCGGTTAACCACACACGCTCCACTAACGACTTAATCAAAGTGCAAAGTGTAATTTCATGGGTTAGCACCTTATTCACATTTTCCTAAAGTAGCTAAGATTGGGAATTTATAAAACATTTAGTTACTTTATTTTTCATCATACTTTTAATGAGAATTTAAAGTCCTTGTCTTACCCGTTCGGCTAACGACCCTCCACCAGTCAAGTAAGCGGTGGGTGAGAGTGGACACCCATTAAGTTGCCATTTTATAGGCAACAACCTTATACCCCCTTACACACCGGCTTCGTGAATGAGGCCTACTAACGGTAAAAAGACTTGTTCTTATACATATATAATTATTATTAAACTTATAATAATATAAAGTATAAGGGTTGAATTTTAACTTTTAAAATTCTAGGGATTTGAACTAAAGTTTTTAAAGTGTGACGCCCCATTCCTAGTACGAAAGTAATTCTCTAAATGTTCATTTTATAAGGGCTACTCGACGAGTTGGTAGCCCTAACTCGTCGAGTAGATGCGAGCTGGACCGCGGGGTTTAAGTGGACTACTCGACGAGTCAGGAATGGACTCAGCGAGTAGGTTCGTCAGGAGGAAACCCTAATCCTTAGGGTTTACACCCTATTTAAGCAACATTATAGACCTCCACCCCAGCCTCCATCACCTCCACAGTCCATTCTCGAAACCCTAGCAACCATTGAGTGTCTTAAAGCCTTTCTTACCATTTTTGTGTGATTTGAAGTTAGGAGAAGGAAGAGATCTATTGGTGATTCAAGAAGAGGCAGGAGATACAGAGTTTTTGTTGCATTTCAGAGCTCTTGAAGGTATAAAGTTTATACCTTGGCTTATTTTTCACTTAGATCTTCATGAAAGCTTGTTTGTTGCCACTTTTGGGTCCTTTCCAAGCTAATTTCGAGTAGAGAGCTTTTGGGACTGTAAGGACTTTATATCTAGGCACTCTTGAGCTTCAGAAGCTCAAAGTTGCCACCTTTATTCAGCCAAGATCCCATTCTATGCCCTAGAATCTCATTTCTAGCTTGTTTTGGGTGATTTAGCTTCATAGCATCATGCATGCACGTAAAGTTAGAAAATTTACGTGTTATTCTAGCCTAAGGGGTTCAGATCTATGAATTAGAGGCAGTGGAATCACCTAGGATCAACTGTATAATCTGAGCATGCAATGGAATCGCCGAGTTGTTCTTGGGACTCGACGAGTCGGATCGATGTCCCCAAACCCTTCTATGATTATGAGTGAAACCACTGAGTTAAGGAGATGACTCAGCGAGTTGGACGTGAGCGAGACTCGGAAGCAAAAGAACTCGACGAGTCCAAGGAGAGACTCGACGAGTAGAATCGAGATGTCCCAATGTTATGACCGTTTGACCTCGACGAGTCGGTAGAGGGACTCAGCGAGTTGGGTTGACTGAGAGTTGACTTTGACTTTGGCGTTGACTTTGACCAGAAGGGTAAAATGGTCATTTTACCCTAAGAAGGATTATCAGTTTTTTTTAATTAAGTGTTGTTATGAAATTATAGTCGGAGAGCCGCTGGAGCAGCAGATAGAGATCCCTCACCCAGTTTTTTAGCAGTCAGCTATACGAGGTGAGCTTTCTTCCAGTAGGAACAGGTCTACGGCCACAATGCCGGCCGGTTTAAGTTGTAGAGTACGCCAGGGTAAGCCCGATGCCGGGGTTAGCCCGATGCAGTTTATATGTTCCGGACCTCGGTCCGATGCCGGGGCGGTCCCGAGAGTAGTTATGTATGCCTGATGTCTTTGTGATTCATGCATGTTTATGTGTTAGGTGTTATGTGTTCCGGGGTAATCCCGATGCCGGGGAAAGCCCGATGTATGTTAATTATTATGCTATGCGTTATATGTTCCGGGGCAAGCCCGATGTATGATAGTTATATGTTATGATTATGTGTTCCGGGCTTCGGTCCGATGTCGGGGCAATCCCGATGTAGATTATATGTTTATGATATATGTTATGCTGTGTATGTGCCAGGGTAAGCCCAATGTCGGGGTGAGCCCGATGCCCGATGCGGTCGGATGTCAAGGTGAGCCCGATGCCGGGCAGGAATCCGATGTCGGGTAAGCCGATGTCGGGATTCGTCCCGATGCAGTTGGGAGTAGTCCCAGAGTTATGTGATTGTTATATGTTATGTGTATGGTATGTGGTAGTTTGGGGGAGATCACTAAGCTTCGTGCTTACAGTTTCAGTTTTGGTTTCAGGTACTTCAGCTAGCAAGGGAAAGGGCTCGGAATGATGGCATGGCACACACCATAGTTTTCTTAGCCTGGGAGTTACTCTGATATGTTATATGAGATTGTGATATGTTGACAGATTTTATGAGATTTTGAGATACATGTTTTATGATTTTATACTATGGCGATTATACTTATGTTGCTAAATGATTTTGAAAACAAAATTTTTGGCTAGTATTTTTGGGATGTTTCAAGTTGGTATCAAAGCCTTGGTTTGAGAGATTTGGGCACACTTTCGGGTGTGTCTGAACTCAAACTAAGGAGGTGGTATAACATTTTCAAAAGAAAAACCATGTTTACAAAAGGATTTTGAGAAAAGAAAACAATTTTAGAAAAAGTATAAAGAAAAGAGTTTTAGAAAAAGCGAAAAGAATTTTGAAGAAAAGAAAAAGGTGTGGTGCATGCAATCAGCCGAGCTCAAGTAAGTACTCCCAAATTACCCATAAAATTTTATGTATGTTATGTTTATCAGCTTATGAGAATTGCATGCAAGTTTAGGACTAAGGATCTAGGAAGGATGCCTTATGTGCCTATGATATGTGTATCGGATTTATGAGAATTGCATGCTAGTTAGGACTAAGGATCTAGGAAGGATGCCTTATGTGCCTGTTATATGTATCTCAGCTCTATGAACTGCATGCTAGCACAGATTAGTCAGTATGATAGCCTGATTAGTATATGCTTGACTATATGCACTCAATGCTCGAATGTTGCTTGCTTTGTGCTTTTAGGAGTCTAGTTATCTTTTACTAACTGGAAAACGAATATGTTAAGTTACATATTGCAAGGACTAAATAATTTCAGAAGGTTAGGTCTAGCCCTATTTCGCAGCTCTTGTATGAGTCCAACCGTTGTAGGGTAGGATTTCTCATTCGAAGAATTATCTAGTTTGAGTAATATGTAACAGTATTCGCAAGCTATTTAGGAGAAGAAAGCAGGGACTTCTTATGCAGCTGATGGCGGAGAGTGAGTTGGTGATTACCCTAGGGCAAGCCTAGGATGAGAGTAGCAGAGAGCAGTAGCAGTAGAAGGGACTTGGTGGAGTCAAGGCAGTTCTTGAGGAAGTACGGATAGATGTGGAAGGTAGTATGGGCCCGTACTACTGAAAGCAGAGAATCCGTACTCGAATCAAGGAAGGCTGAGATAAGACCAAGGAACTTGTAGTGTATGTGATCCCTCCAGTTATATTAGTATTCTGATGTTTGTTATGATGTGTTTCAGAATGGTGGTTTTGCGCTCTAGACCAGCAGTGGGTAGCTCAGGTGCAGGAGAGGGATCGGGCTCAGGCTCTGGAGTCGGGCAGTTAGATGAGCAGACCAGGGAGTTTATCTCCTCGGAGGTCACACGCAGCATACGAGACCAAACCCCTGTGATTTTCGGGTCGGTCAAGGAGGGCATCTTAGAGCTTCTGGATGAGAAGCTGAGCGCGTTCCGTACTGAGATAGCGACCATGATGGGATCGCGCACATTGACTTTCAGGGAGTTCAGAGCTTATGGAGCTCCCGGCTACCATGGGGCTCGGGACCCCATTGCGAGTACCATATGGTTGGCAGATGTCGCCAACGCATTCCGTACTAGCAGATGTCCCGAGGGGGACAAGGTCAGATTAGCATCCTGTGTTCTGAACGACAGGGCACGAGATTGGTGGGAGGTGGTCGGGAGAGCCATTGGAGATGACACTGTATTGGATGCCATGACCTGGAGTGATTTCACGACCAGGTTCAGATCCGAGTTCGCACTTGTTATTGAGATGCAGCAGCTTGCCAGGGAGTTTCAGGACCTCCGGCAGACTACGGAGACTGTGGCGGATATTACCGCCAAGTATAGGGAGAGGGCCCTTCTTTTTCCGCAGTATGTGGCAGACGAGGAGATGAAAAAGGCCCGGCATCATGAGATGTTGCAGAGTGATATCCGCCAGTTTGTGAGCCGATCCAGCTGTAAGACGCTGGAGGATATGATAGCGAGGGCTCGAGAGAGAGAGTTGGATTTAGAGATGGAGAGGAAGAGGAAGCCAGAGGGGGTTCAGTCAGGAGGTTCGGGTAAGAAGCCTAAGGTATCAGATCATAGATCTCGGAGCCAGCAGAGTCACGGTCATTGTGGCAAATGAGGCAGGATGCACGAGGGGGCGTGCAAGGCAGGGAGTTCGGGCTGCTACAAGTGCGGCCGAACGGGTCACATGAGCCGAGATTGTACAGCTACTATCACCACCACACCAGCATCAGACCTGATTTGTTTCCAGTGCAATCAGAGGGGACACAAGCTGTCCCATTGCCCGAGCTTAGCAGCAGCAGGGAAGGTTGCAGTACCTTCTCTTGCCACCTTGAGGATTACAGATGGCCGTCAGGGCCGGGCCGAGGCGCCTACGGCGTGGAGCAGGGCTTTTCAACTTACTGCAGAGAAGGCACGAGCAGCTCCTGACGTGGTCACGGGTATGTATTTTTTCTCTCTTACCTCTGTATTTGATATGATTTGTTTCTCATGATTATGTGTTTGTATAGGGTCGTTCTTAGTGAACGGCATCTCAGCTATGGTGTTATTAGATTCAGGGGCTACCCGATCATTTGTGTCGCTCGCGTTTAGCAAGCGATTTAGCAGAGATCCAGGGGAGTTGGATTGTCCACTCGACGTCGAGATAGCTAATGACAGGACCGTCAGGGTCACGAGAGTTCATAGAGGATGTACTTTGCGACTATTTGATGAGCAGTTCTCAGTGGATTTGGTTCCTATTCCCCTGCGAGGGAACAAGATCATAGTAGGTATGGACTAGTTGAGCCCCAATGGGGCATTGATAGATTGTGAGCAGCAGTTGGTTAGAGTTCGCACTCTCAGTGGGGGAGAGTTGGTGATTCAGGGCGAGAGGCCGCAGCGCGGACCAGTTTTCTGTTCTGCAGCGAGAGCGAGACGTCACATTCAGCAGGGCTGTGCATGATATGTCGTGTATGTTATGGATACCCGGGATAAGGGTAAGACGACATTCGATGATGTTCCAGTGGTGCGAGAGTATCCGGACGTATTCCCGGAGGATTTGCCTGGGATACCTCCAGAGAGACAGGTTGAGTTCCGGATTGACTTGGTCCCTGGTGCGGCTCCGATAGCCAAGGCACCATATCGGTTGGCTCCTCCCGAGATGCAGGAGTTATCTACGCAGCTGCAGGAGCTGCTAGACAGAGGTTTTATCAGGCCGAGCAGTTCACCATGGGGAGCCCTGGTTCTGTTTGTGAAGAAGAAGGACAGGTCGCACAGTATGTTCATCGATTACCGCGAGCTGAATAAGGTAACGGTGAAGAACCGTTACCCACTTCCGAGGATAGACGATTTGTTCGACCAGCTTCATGGAGCATCTTGGTTTTCCAAGATTGATCTAAGGTTCGGATATCACCAGATGCGGGTCAGAGATGATGACGTGCAAAAGACCGCTTTTAGGACCCGCTAATCTGCTATGGTCATTACGAGTTAGTGGTGATGCCGTTTGGGCTCACCAATGCTCCAGCCGCGTTCATGGATCTCATGAACTGCGTGTGCAGACCGATGCTGGATCGGTTTGTGATAGTATTCATTGATGATATCTTGGTTTATTCCAAGACTGAGGAGCAGCACGAGGAACACCTGAGGGAGGTGCTTGAGACCTTTAGGAGGGAGAGACTCTTCGCAAAGTTCTCCAACTGCGAGTTCTGGTTGCGCGAGGTGTAGTTTCTGGGGCACCTTGTCAACCAGAAGGGTATATTAGTAGATCCGGCCAAGATTGAGGCTGTGATGCAGTGGGAGGTCCCGAGGTCTCCATCCGAGATTCGGAGCTTCCTAGGATTGGCAGGGTACTACAGGAGATTCATCCAAGATTTCTCCAAGATAGCAGTCTCGCTGACCTGACTGACCAAGAAGTCGGTGGTGTTTCGTTGGGGTCCTGAGCAGCAGACAACCTTTGAGACGCTCAGGCAGTGACTGTGCGAGGCGCAGATTCTCACCCTGCCCGAGGGAGTAGATGACTTTGTAGTCTACTGTGACGCTTCGATCACAGGTATGGGAGCAGTGTTGATGCAGCGGGGGCATGTGATAGCTTATGCCTCGAGACAGTTGAAGCCTCACGAGGCTAATTATCCGACGCACGATTTGGAGCTGGGGGTCGTGGTGTTCGCCCTCAATATTTGGCGGCATTACCTCTAAGGAGTCCGGTGTACTATCTACACGGACCACAAGAGTTTGAGGTACCTCATGGATCAGCCGATCTGAACATGAGACAGCGTCGGTGGTTAGATGCGGTGAAGGACTACGACTGTGAGATCCTTTATCACCGGGGCAAGGCCAACGTAGTGGCCGACTCCCTGAGCCGCAAGGCGGTAGCAGCTCCGATTCGAGATATCTGCCTGAGGATGACAATAGTTACTCCATTTTTGGAGAAGATTAGGGAGGCGCAGGTTGAGGCCTGAAGGAGGAGCGCCAGAAGTGCGAGAGGATAGTTGGCCGAGTGGCTTCGTTTGATTACTATAGTCGATGATTCTTGACCCTGCATGGGAGGGTTTGGGTGCCGTACTGGGAGGAGTACGGCAGGTGTTGATGGATGAGGCCCACAAGTCGCGGTTCTCCATCCATCCAGGGGCGACGAAGATGTACAGGGATCTTCGACCCGACTACTGGTGGCTCTGCATGAAGCAGGACGTAGCTTGGTATGTGGATAGATGCCTGACCTGTAGGAAGGTCAAGGCAGAGCACCAGAGGCCCCACGGCAAGATGCAGCCGTTAGACATTCCTGTGTGGAAATGGGAGGATATTTTGACATCCCCATTTTCACGGCCAGAAAAGACCGATTTTGTTTATGCTTGTTTGAAAATCAGAGTAACATTTTAAATAAAAGTGTTGCGGAATTTGTCCCAAAACAAAATATCATAAAGATTTATCAAAAACATTTCCAAAGAAATGTATTTCATTAAAAGACTCAGGATGTCATGTTCGATACAGATCAAAAGCATAAACAGTACAACATAAGCCTTATTACATTATTTCGTATTTACAGACCTATAATCCCTTATCTCTCATCCAAACGTCTATGCTCATGCGCCACTACCTGTAATACAAGAAACTAAGTGGGTCATGCTTGGGAGCCTGGTGAGCACATAGGGTTTTCAACCCACAATAAATAAGTTTATTAACTTTATCAAACCAAACAAACCCGATTACCCGTTCCCGTTATCCTCGCTTTACGTCCCTAAAACATCTAACTCAAGGGACCTAGTCTAAGGACTTTCATCGGGGTGACAACACATGCTTCGGGGATTCCTCAACAATTCATGTTAAATAAGGCAACCATGTGAGGGATGGAGTACTGCTTGTAAACATACAGTTCAAATAAACACCTACAGGTTGCGAGCCTGCTAGCGTTCCACTGGACTGTCTAGAATAGTCTGTGGTCTTCATCTATACTCCGCTAGATGACTGGATCATCAATAACATCTATAACGAGGCCTCTCATTATTTTATTTTGTCACACAGCAACTATTACATCTACCCATGTTTTACCCAACACATTTTGTAGATATAAAATACATATACAGTTTAAATCATTTAAAACATGTATAAAATCATTCATCCAACGTAGATAGCAAGTATACAGATAATATGCACACACAACACGTAATTTATATAAAATACTTCATATCTATGTGTAAGCTGAAAGTAACAATGCACTCACTTGATTAGGTGGTGACTCGGTACTCGAACAACACTTCGTTATCTCAAAACAATTTTTTTTCCTTGACCAAAACCTAGTATCAATACCACTAGGGTTTAGTTTTAACGTTAACAGCGACTAATTAATAGTCTAGCTATTATTACTATTATATAAGCGTTAAATACCACTCAATATAACTCATAATAATAGCCCAAATAACTATTTTAAGGACCTAATAACATTACTATAATTATTTAAAAGCTATATTAAAATTTTCGTGAGCGTAGCTCACTTACAACGGGTTTTCTTAAAAACCGGGCTTTGCTCGGAGTAGCGTTTCCGAACCGAAAGACCATTTTTCTCGGGACTCCGGGAGCCTCGGGGCTTCCTTTGGGTGCTAGGGGGTTTACCTAGGCTTAGGAGGGTTTTAGGACCCTTAGAGAGAGAAAGAAGTTAGAGAGAGAATGAAGAATGGTGTGAAAACCCCGGAACTCTCGCCCCCCTTTTATAGCCTGCGAGGCCTCGGACTACGCTGGGCGTAATCCTTGGCTACGCTGGGCGTAGATCGGATAAGGGTGCCAGCTCGCATACAGTTGGCTCGCACTCGGACTTGGAAGGGATAAGGCCAGGGTACGCTGGGCGTACCCAACCTCGGACGCGGGGCGTAGCGAAAGGGCGAAGTGTCGTTCATCGGATGCGAGGCTTGATCAGCGATGGATGGTCCAGATGTTGCCACGTCATCGAGTTTGCATCAGTTTCGCAATTTTCCTTCCCGACTTCTAAAATTCATAACTTTCACATACGAGCTTCGTTTTCGACGTTCTTTAAATACACGCGTAGGCGGGAACGTACTCTACAACTTTCGTTTAGACTCCGTCGGCTAATTTTGAATCTATTTTAAAAGTTATATTTTTAACAGGCCGGGATAGGATTGGTCCGTTAAAAATTCATAACTTCTTCATCAGACGTCCGTTTTCGTGTGTCTTTTTATCGATACGTTACTATTAACGAGATCTTCGATTCTCGTTTAGGTTGTGTCGGCTAAAAACCGCTCGATCTAATATTCGAACTTCGGGATGTACACTGCTAAGCCGAAACTTCGAAAAATCATAACTTCCTCATACGAAGTCAGGTTTGGGCGTTCTTTTTAGGGACGCTCTCGATTTAACTTTTTCTACGACTTTCGTTTAGATCGGTAAGGCTAAAAGTCGCTCTATCGTAAATTCACTATTTACGCTTCCCGGTGTCGTGCCGGTTCCGTCGCGAAACTTCGACGTGTCATAACTTCTTCGTTATAACTCGGATTTCGGCGTTCTTTATATCCCCGGAATCCTTGTTTCGACCACTAAAACTTTATGTAAAGATATAGGGCTTATCTGACACTTTAATTTTGACGCTTATTTTTATTCTTTATTAATTATACATTTATAATTAAGTTATAAGCACACAAATACACATAATTCACATAGTATTCAAATATTTCATCTTTATTACTTCAAAAATAGTTACAATAGTTGACCTAGACTATTACAATAGTTGACCTAGACTATTACATCGTCTAAAAATGCTTAGCCCCGAAACCCGGGCGTTACAGATATCACTATGGACTTCATTACTAAGCTTCCCAGGACCGCACGTGGGGTTGATTCGTTTTGGGTCATCGTGGATCGGTTGACCAAGAGCGCCCATTTTATACCGATCCAGGAGAGCATCTCGGCCGAGAAGTTGGCCGTGATTTATGTGCGAGTGGTAGTGGCACGTCATGGAGTGCCTGTCTCGGTGGTGTTAGACCGATATGTCCGGTTTACTTCCAGGTTTTGGAATCGGTTTCGCGACGAGATGGGTACTCGTCTCCACTTCAGCACCGCTTTCCACCCTCAAACGGACGGACAGAGTGAGAGGACGATTTAGACTCTCGAGGACATGCTTCGAGCATGTGTGCTAGACTTCGGTGGCAGTTGGGATACGTATCTTCCGTTAGCGGAATTTTTGTATAACAACAGCTATCACTCCAGTATAGACCGGCCTCCCTTCGAGATGCTCTATGGGAGGAAGTGTAGGACCCCAATCTGTTGGGGTGAGGTCAGTCAGCCAGTCATGGGGAGTACAGAGGTGGTACTAAAGACCACGGAGCGGATTCAGCAAGTCTGGAGCAGGCTCCAGACTGCTCAAAGTCGGCAGAAGAGTTACGCCGAAAAGCGGCGTTCGGGCTTGGACTTTCAGGTGGGCGATATGTTCCTCCTGAAAGTGTAACCCTGGAAGGGTGTTATCAGGTTTCGGAAGCGGGGCAAGCTGGGACCCAGGTTCATTGGTCCATTTAGGGTTTTGGCCCGGGTAGGTCGGGTTGCCTATCGGTTAGATCTTCCAGCAGAGCTCAGCCAGATCCACAGCACGTTCCACGTTTCTCAGTTGCGGAAGTGCTTAGTGGATGAATCAGCAGTTGTACCCCTGGAGGACATTCAAGTTGACGATAGCCTGAACTATATCGAGAGACCAGTGGCGTTTTCAGACCGGCTTCATGAATGAGGCCTACTTGTTGGATTAGTGTCTAAGCCTGTAACTATATTTGGTAAGTACTTGACCCGGTTGTGCATGGTCCTTTTGGGTTGCCTTCACCATAGCAACTTGACAGGGTGATTTATAAAGAGAGAAGATATATTATTATATTAATATATTATGAGAATAATATATTAAAGGAATAATAATATTATTTGATTAATGTTAGTCATAAATTAATTAGGAATTAATTTGGTGACTAAAAGAGGTTAATTGAATAAAGGGACATGAACTGTCAAATGTATGATAGTTGAGTTTTGGGCTATGAATCCTTATAGATTATAGGGTGGCCGAATTTAGGGTTATGAACACCTTGAATTCGTCCAAGCCTTGATCTAGAAGGATCTTTGGATCGCTTAGGGCCTAAGCTATTCAATTAGGGTTAAGGATGCAACCCTAGTAGCTCATAGTATAAATAGACCCCATGGGTGAGGGAAATCGGCCACTCTTGTGAGATTGAAACCCTAGAGCCGATTTTCTCACCTCTCCTCTCTCTTCAAATCATCCTCTTGCTAGTTGGTGTTTGTAAGCCATTAGAGGAGTGACAATTGTGACTCTAAGCTCCAAGAACAAGAAGATTCAAGCAAGCAACTTAAGGTATTCTTCTAGATCTGATTTCATATGTTATGATTCAATTGTTTACACTAGATCTAGCATTATAAGCCATGGAATCATTGCATGTTCAATTAGAGAAACCTAGATCCAAGCATTAGGGTTTGCATGTGCACATAGGAAAGTTCTTATGGCTCAAACCCATCAGTGGTATCAGAGCCAGGTTGATTTCTATTGAATTGATGCTTTGATTGATTGCTTTTTACATAAAAAAATCATTTTTTTGTGCCCCTGACTGATGAACTTGGCGAGTCCCATTGTGGACTCGGCGAGTAGGACCAACTCGGAGAGTCCATAGTGGGACTCGGCGAGTCCGAGTGTCAGTCAGAACAGATTTCAGGATTTCTTGCAGTTTTGCTTGAGGATACTTGCCTTAATTGTTTTGGGTCATTAAAATCCGAATTTTATCATATATTTGAGTATATCTTTGACCAAACAAAATATAATTGCCATTTGATTGAATAATAATTTCCTTATATGATAATAATTGATTATTTGAATTAAATTGGTAAATTGTCTTGCAAGTAAAATTGACTAGGTCAAATTTAGATAATTATTAAATTAATTAGTTGATTTATATTATTTACTATTTGATCCTTTATGTTTTGAAAAGTTCAAAACTTGTCCTCAAGTTTTGAAATTTATGTTTTGTGAATAAAAGTTTAATTTGAACTAATTAAATTTCAAACCTTAGAATTTTACAAGTTTTAAAATTCAACCCTATACTTATAATATTATAAGATTAATATATATATGTATAACTTAAATGCTAGTTTTACCGTTAGTAGGCCTCATTCACGAAGCTAGTCTATAAGGGGGGTATAAGGTTATGGCCTATAAAATGGCCGTTTAATGGGTGTCCATTCTCACCCACCGCTTCCTTGATTGGTGGAGGGTCGTTAGCCGAACGGGTAGGATCGGGCAAACCTTTCCTCATTAAAAGTATAATGAATCTATATTAAGTAACTAAATGTTTTTACAAAATTCCCAATCTTAGTTACTTTAGGCAAAAGTGAATTGATGCAATTCCATGAAATTACACTTTGTACAATTGCTAAGACGTTAATGGAGCGCGTGTGGCTAACCGGCACATTAATTGGGTCCTAAGCAAAGGTGGCAAAGGGTGACTCATTGTTTGTTATAGTTCGATGGAGCGTGTGTGGTTAACCAGCACATCGAATAGGTAACTGTAACAATGAGGGCACCATGTACATTTGCATGGTTATTCACACCCACTTTGTGATCCTCGGCATCCCAGTCACAAACGAGAGGGGCATATCGAGATTTAAACATGCCATTGAAAAGTTCAATGTATCTCAAAAGATCTAGGAGTTTTCAATACATTTAAAACCTAATTTCTTTTTCGTTTTTCATGGTGGAGAATTAGTGAATCGACATTCACTTGCCTTCAAATTATTTACTTATTAGATTACGGCATCCCTCTTCTAATTTGTGAATAATGTTGTTGGTTCCTAGCCCTAATTTTTCATTTGGGTGATTTATTGGGAAAATTCATTTCTAATCAGCTTTGTTCTTTTTCTTTTTCAGATGTCGAACGCAAACAACAACGCTTCTGGATTAAACTCCTCTGGTTCATTCTCACTCATGAACTTGTGTGGGAAAGTGATCTTTGATGGGACCAACTTCAGTAATTGGATCTGCAACATTCGTATGGTCACTCGCTACGAGGACAAAGAGTATGTCCTCGACGAGAAGCTTAAGGAGATTGATATCGAAACTGCTACTGTCGATGAGATCGCGGCCTACGAGGCCCACGAGCGTGATGCCACGAAATTCCATTGCATCATGCTCGCGACTATGTCTGCTGAACTCCAAAAGTCCTATGAGGACAAGTACCCCTATGAGATGCATCAGGATCTGCTGGAACGCTACCACCAGAGCGCCAGGCAAGAGAGGTATGAGATCATCACTTCGATGATCACTACCAAAATGGGCAATGGAGAGTCCCTTACTGCTCATCTGCAAAAGATGCAGAGATATGTTGATCGCCTGCTGAAGTTGAATGTGAACTTCGATGAAGAGCTAGCAATTGACATTATCCTTCACTCATTGCCTTCCTGCTATAGCCAGTTCCGCATGACCTACCATATGAATAAGGAAGAGGTCTCCTTGAGCAAGCTTCAGGGCTTGTTGAGGACTGCTGAGAGCAACCTTAAGGATAAATCTGTTGCATCACCTCCCACTCCAGTTGCTGCCCCTGTCTTGGCAATAGGGCAAGGGAAGGGTAAGAAGAGGAAGGCCTCCTCAAAGGGGCCACCACAAGGGAAAGTCTCAAGATGGCACCTCTTCTAGTGAAACCAAAGTTGGTTCTGCCAAACCCAACTCAAACCCCAAGGAGGCAGAGTGCCACCACTGCCACAAGATAGGGCATTGGAAGAGAAGTTGCCCAGAATATCTGCAGGCCATCAAGGATGGAAGGATCAAGCCATCTTTAGCAGGTATTTACACAATTAAATCTAATAGTTTGTCACATGCTACTTTTTGGGTTCTTGATACAGGATGTGGTTTTCACATATGTTCTGATTTGCAGGGACTAAAAGGAAATAGGGATGTGGAGCGTGGAAGGATGAATCTGATCATGGGAAACAGAATATCGTCGCTCGTGACCAAGATTGGAGTTTATTCCTTAGTGCTTAGTAATGGTTTAGATTTAAATTTGAATAATTGTTGCTATTCGCCAGATATGGCTAGAAACATCATTTCATTTCATGGTTTTTATAAACAAGGCTTTAGATATTCATTTGATAATGAAAAGGGTTCTATTTATGCTTATTTTAATAATGTTTTATATTTTGAAGCATTGCCTTGTAATGGAATATATGAAACTATGATGGTTGTAGACAACTTAGGAAATGATTTATTGTGTGTGGATTCTTCCAATTGTATGGATAGAGCATGCTTGTGGCATTGTCGTTTTGGACATGTCAACAAGAAACGCATAGCCCAACTCCAAAAGGATGGAGTGTTGGAGTCATTCGACCTTAGGGACGATGACGTGTGCGAGTCTGGTTTACTTGGAAAGATGACCAAGTTACCCTTCACTGGCACTTGTGCGAGGGGTGAGGGTTTATTGGATCTCATACATACAGATGTATGTGGACCCTTTAGATCCACCACAAGGGACGCGAATCGCTTCTATGTGACTTTCACAGATGATTATAGCAGATATGGGTATATCTACTTGATCAAGCACAAGTCAGAAACCTTTGAAAAGTTCAAAGAGTTTAAACAAGAAGTGGAGAATCAATTGGGTAGGAAAATCAAGATGCTTCGATCTGATCGAGGTGGAGAGTACCTAAGTCTTGAATTCCACGAATACCTCAAGGAATGTGGAATAGTTTCACAATTGACGCCACCAAGGACACCACAATTGAATGGTGTAGCTGAGAGGCGTAATCGAACCTTGCTAGACATGGTTCGTTCCATGATGAGTCGTGCTTCACTACCTATCTCATTCTGGGGGTATGCCTTAGACACTGCCGCCCATATCCTTAACTTAGTACCTACAAAGAAGGTTGCCAAAACACCTCACGAAATGTGGACATGGAAAGCTCCCTCGTTGGCACATATCAAGGTTTGGGGTTGTAAGGCTTTCATAAGACAAGATACTCACGACAAGCTCGAACCTCGTAGTGAGCGATGTATTTTCATCGGCTACCCACAGAAATCCTTTGGATATCTCTTCTACAGACCGAGTGACAATGTAGTCTTCGTTGCGAGGAGAGGGGTTTTCCTAGAGCGAGAACTCATAAGCCAAGGAGACAGTGGGATGCAGATCGATCTTGAAGAGCTTCAAGAGTCGAGCGATGAAGGAACCTCTAACACTGGCGCTCAACTCGAGGAGGAAACTCCAGTTGAACCGATTGACGAGTCCTTACCTCTTAGACGTTCCTAAAGAGTTAGTGTTCCACCCCATTTTTATGGTTTTCATATTACTATGGAAGGGGATACGTTCATTAGTGATAGTACACTAGTGAATATGGACGAACCTAACAGCTATAAGGAAGCCATGGCAGGCCCAGAGTCTGCAAAGTGGAAAGAGGCTATGGATAGCGAGATCCAATCCATGTATGACAACCAAGTTTGGAATTTGGTTGACAATGTACCAGGTCGTAAGACGGTCGGGTGCAAGTGGATCTTCAAGAAGAAGACTGACATGGATGGAAACGTGCACACTTATAAGGCGCGATTGGTTGCGAAGGGTTTCACTCAAACTCATGGAGTTGACTACGATGAAACCTTCTCACCAGTTGCGAAGATAAAGTCTATCAGGGTGATGTTGTCCATTGCTGCATTTCATAACTATGAAATATGGCAAATGGATGTCAAAACCGCTTTCCTTAGGAAGTTGGCTGAGGATGTTTACATGGCTCAGCCAGAGGGTTTTGTCAATGCGAAGCATCCTAATAGAGTGTGTAAGCTTGAGAAGTCTATTTATGGACTTAATCAAGCATCTCGCAGTCGGAATCTTTGTTTCGACGAGAAGGTCAAAGAGTTTGGTTTTCTGCGAAGCGAAGATGAGTCTTGTGTATATGTCAAAGCCAGTGGGAGTGTAGTAAGCTTTATCGTATTGTATGTCGATGACATACTACTCATAGGAAACGACATCCCGACACTGCAGGAGGTTAAATCCTGGCTCGGGAAGTGCTTCGCTATGAAGGACCTCGGAGAGGCTTCCTATATTCTGGGAATAAGGATAGTGAGAGATAGAAGTAAGAGACTAATAGGACTTAGTCAGAATACTTACTTGGACAAGGTACTAAAACGTTTTAGTATGGAGAATTCAAAGAAAGGGGAGTTACCAATCCAGAGTAATGCCAAGTTGAGTAAGACTCAGAGTCCGAGTACTGAAGTCAAGATAGCAGAGATGAGCCGAGTACCATACGCTTCCGCAGTTGGCTCAATCATGTATGTTATGACTTGTACTCGCCCTGATGTGGCCTTCGCTTTGAGCATGGTCAGCAGATATCAAGGGAACCCTGGCAGAGCGCATTGGATCGCAGTCAAGAACATTCTTAAGTACCTTCGGAGGACCAAGGAATGGTTTCTAGTCCTCGGTGAGAGTGATGACTTAAAGGTGCGAGGGTACAGCGACGCCAGCTTTCAGACCGACAGGGACAACTATCGTTCGCAGTCGGGCTGGGTCTTTACCCTCAATGGAGGAGCAGTAACTTGGAAGAGTTCCAAGCAAGAAACTGTAGCTGATTCAACGTGCGAATCAGAGTACATTGCAGCAAGCGAAGCGTCAAAGGAGGCAATATGGTTGAAGAACTTCATTGGAGACCTTGGAGTTGTTCCAGCCATAAAGGAGCCTATGGAGATTTTCTGTGATAATGAAGGAGTGGTTGCCTTGACCAAGGAACCAAGAGATCATGGTAGATCTCGACATATCGACAGAAAATATCATTTTATTCGACATCGGGTGGAAGAGGGACTCCTCGTAGTGAATAGGGTATCGTCAGAAGATAACCCAGCAGATCCGCTTACGAAGCGACTGAGCAGGGTTAAGCATTTGCAGCACGCTAGGAGCATTGGGCTGAAGGACGATATTAGTTTAGATTAGATAGTTTGGAAACATGTAATAGATAAGTTGTTATTAACATTTGATGATTAAATAAAGGAGTATTATTTATTAGTAGTGTTACTGTCTTATGTTAATCTTTTACCTATTGTTTCATTTTGCATGTTTTGACTTCCTGAGTAATTAAATTATTTGATAATAATCAAATTATTCGAACGGTCCACAGTCGTTCATATGTTGGAAGTAGATATGAATGAAGACTGTCATGAATTGGTGTGTAGATTGTCTAAAGTGTATTAGACATAGCAAAGGTTTGCTACAATGTTCATGAGTGCTTATGAACCTGATTTGAGCATTGGAATAAACCCACACTTATTGGAATCACTTCATGGAATTTATCACGAGTGATCGCAAGATGGTAATATCATATGGTCTTAAAATCTAGATATATGGTTTATTGTTTGCTAATTGGTTATGCATTAATAATGCGCAAACGCATCAGTAACTTGATGTTATAAAACGCATTGTTGTGTATGATTTGATTAATGGATAATGAATGCATATATGTCGAAGTTTATCTGTTCCTTTTATCCTAAGAGAATAAAAGCGATATCAGGGCCCCTCGATGATTTGATTTGACTTATGTGTCGGGCCCGGTCAGGACTGAATTGATGTGTTCAATTAAGTTCTACGTCAAATGAATCTGAGATCGAGAAACCAATTGCTGGACAATAAGTATGACCATGTTCCATGTAATTGTCCGCACGATATCTAGAACAGAGGATTATACGATCCCTTATCTGAAGGACAGGTTACTGATAAGATCAGAGTTTGACAGCGTCTTTGAGAGCTACGATTGCTAATCGGATTGTGTTTGCATTTATAGTTACTAGACTTATCCAAGTGGGAGACTGTTGGATTAGTGTCTAAGCCTGTAACTATATTTGGTAAGTACTTGACCCGGTTATGCATGGTCCTTTTGGGTTGCCTTCACCATAGCAACTTGACAGCGTGATTTATAAAGAGAGAAGAGATATTATTATATTAATATATTATGAGAATAATATATTAAAGGAATAATAATATTATTTGATTAATGTTAGTCATAAATTAATTAGGAATTAATTTGGTGACTATAAGAGGTTAATTGAATAAAGGGGCATGAACTGTCAAATGTATGATAGTTGAGTTTTGAGCTATGAATCCTTATAGATTATAGGGTGGCCGAATTTAGGGTTATGGACACCTTGAATTCGTCCAAGCCTTGATCTAGAAGGATCTTTGGATTGCTTAGGGCCTAAGTTATTCAATTAGGGTTAAGGATGTAACCCTAGTAGCTCATAGTATAAATAGACCCCATGAGTGAGGGAAATCGGCCACTCTTGTGAGATTGAAACCCTAGAGCCGATTTTCTCACCTCTCCTCTCTCTTCAAATCATCCTCTTGCTAGTTGGTGTTTGTAAGCCATTAGAGGAGTGACAATTGTGACTCTAAGCTCCAAGAACAAGAAGATTCAAGCAAGCAACTTAAGGTATTCTTCTAGATCTGATTTCATATGTTATGATTCAATTGTTTATAGTAGATCTAGCATTATAAGCCTTGGAATCATTGCATGTTCAATTAGAGAAACCTAGATCCAAGCATTAGGATTTGCATGTGCACATAGGAAAGTTCTTATGGCTCAAACCCATCACTACTAACGGTAAAACGACTTGTTCTTATATATATAATTATTATTAAACTTATAATAATATAAAGTATAAGGGTTGAATTTTAACTTTTAAAATTCTAGGGATTTGAACTAAAGTTTTTAAAGTGTGACGCCCCATTCCTAGTACGAAAGTAATTCTCTAAATGTTCATTTTATAAGGGCTACTCGACGAGTTGGTAGCCCTAACTCGTCGAGTAGATGCGAGCTGGACCGCGGGGTTTAAGTGGACTACTCGACGAGTCAGGAATGGACTCAGCGAGTAGGTCCGTCAGGAGGAAACCCTAATCCTTAGGGTTTACACCCTATTTAAGCAACATTATGGACCTCCACCCCAGCCTCCATCACCTCCACAGTCTATTCTCGAAACCCTAGCAACCATTGAGTGTCTTAAAGCCTTTCTTACCATTTTTGTGTGATTTGAAGTTAGGAGAAGGAAGAGATCTATTGGTGATTCAAGAAGAGGCAGTTGATCCAGAGTTTTTCTTGCATTTCAGAGCTCTTGAAGGTATAAAGTTTATACCTTGGCTTATTTTTCACTTAGATCTTCATGAAAGCTTGTTTGTTGCCACTTTTGGGTCCTTTCCAAGCTAATTTCGAGTAGAGAGATTTTAGGACTGTAAGGACTTTAGATCTAGGCACTCTTGAGCTTCAGAAGCTCAAAGTTGACACCTTTATTCAACCAATATCCCATTCTATGCCCTAGACTCTCATTTCTAGCTTGTTTTGGGTGATTTAGCTTCATAGCATCATGCATGCACGTAAAGTTAGCAACTTTACGTGTTATTCTAGCCTAAGGGGTCCAGATATATGAATTAGAGGCAGTGGAATCACCTAGGATCAACTATATAATCTGAGCATACAATGGACTCGCCGAGTTGTTCTTAGGACTCGACGAGGCGGATCGATGTCCCCAAACCCTTCTTTGATTATGAATGAAACCACTGAGTTAAGGAGATGACTCAGCGAGTTGGACATGAGCAAGACTCGGAAGCAAAAGAACTCGACGAGTCCAAGGAGAGACTCGACGAGTAGAATCGAGATGTCCCGATGTTATGACCGTTTGAACTCGACGAGTCGGTAGATGGACTCGGCGAGTTGGGTTGACTGAGAGTTGACTTTGACTTTGGCGTTGACTTTGACCAGAAGGGTAAAATGGTCATTTTACCCTAAGAAGGATTATCAGTTTTTTTTAATTAAGTGTTGTTATGGAGTTATAGTCGGAGAGCCGCCGGAGCAGCAGATAGGGATCCTTCACCCAGTTTTTCAGCAGTCAGCGATACGAGGTGAGTTTCCTTCCAGTAGGAATGGGTCTACGACCACAATGCCGACCCGTTTAAGTTGTAGAGTATGCCAGGGTAAGCCCGATGTCGGGGATAACCTGATGCAGTTTATATGTTCCGGACCTCGGTCCGATTTCGGGGCGGTCCCGAGAGTAGTTATGTATGCCTGATGTCTTTGTGATTCATGCATGTTTATGTGTTAGGTTTTATGTGTTCCGGGGTAAGCCCGATGTCGGGGAAAGCCTGATGTATGTTAACTATTATGCCATGAGTTATATGTTCCGGTGCAAGCCCGATGTATGATAGTTATATGTTATGATTATGTGTTCCGGGCTTCGGTCCGATGTCGGGGCAATCCCAATGCAGATTATATGTTTATGATATATGTTATGCTATGTATGTGCCAGGGTAAGCCCGATGCCCGATGCGGTCGGATGCCGGGGTGAGCCCGATGCCGGGAGGAGTCCGATGCCTGGTAAGTCGATGTTGGGATTCATCCCGATGCAGTTGGGAGTAGTCCTAGAGTTATGTGATTGTTATATGTTATATGTATGGTATGTGGTAGTTTGGGGGAGCTCATTAAGCTCCGTGCTTACAGTTTCAGTTTTGGTTTCAGGTACTTCAGCTAGCAAGGGAAAGGGCTCGGAATTATGGCATGGCACACACCACAGTTTTCTTAGCATGGGAGTTACTCTGATATGTTATATGAGATTGTGATATGTTGACAGATTTTATGAGATTTTGAGATACATGTTTTATGATTTTATACTATGGCGATTATACTTATGTTGCTAAATGATTTTGAAAACGAAATTTTTGGCTAGTATTTTTGGGATGTTTCATAAACAGACTTTACATGTTCAAAAACTTGAGGGAAACTTTTGTAACTTTCAAAACTTTTCATCTTTCATAACTTATGAGTTAATGGATTAAGAAAATGAGAGACTTTTCATTTTATGTAACCTATGTGTTTAATAATGGACTTTAAAAGAATGACTTTTGGTAATCCATAACTTGAGGACAAATTATGGATTCCATTAAAACATATAATGATCAAGAATTAAACTAACAAGCAAGTTACAAATAATTCCTATGATCTTCTAAACTCATAAGTTCATGAATGTTCATATCAACAATTTTCAGAAGCATAAATAAACCATATAAAACTTGAAATTTTGATAATAGCCATTGAAAATGGATTATCATAACCATTACACCATCTAAAACAAGTTTTATAACACCAAAACAGTTTAGGGTAATGTTTCTAGTCCATTTCCAACAGCAAAACTCAAAAATCTGCATTCAGGGGATCCTACTCGTCGAGTGCACGAACCTACTCGACGAGTAGGATGAATTTACTCATGGACTCGTCGAGTCCCCCCATGGACTCGGCGAGTTCATGCTTCAGAATGCAGAAAACTTGAGTTTTTTCAAAAATTTGCATCAAGTATCAAATAAACAAGCCTAGGCTCTGATACCACTAAAGGGTTTTGAGCATTCTAACACTCCTATGGTGTACATGCAACCCTAGAAACCTTGGATCTATGTTTTACTATGATACATGCAAAATTGTTTTTCCAAGGTTCATAACCTATCTAGCATACATGGGGAACTTTTAAACATAAAAGTAAGTAATAAAACATACCTTGTAGTAGTTTGGATTCCTTGAGAACCTTGTGAGCCTAGCACCTCAAGTGTGATGCCTCAAATGTCTCACACAACACCAAATGCACTTGGAATAACTTAGAGAGAAATGAAGAACACTTAGAAATCGGCTAGCCCTCACAGTTCTTACTTAGTGGCCGATTTTGGTGAACAAAGTGATGCTTATATAGTGTGTTACAATTAGGGTTACACCATGTAAACCCTAATTGTCATGACTTTTCATTTCTTGGATCCATGGATTCAAAAAACACCATTGAGCATCCTATGGATTTTAGCCCAACTTGATAATCCATGGAGCATTAGCCCACTATACAAGTATGGATGATTTACACAATCAACCCATATATTTAATTAGTCTCCTTTTTGATCACTTAATTAATTCCAAATTAATGTTTGATCAATACTAATTAAATAATATTATTAATATGTTAGAACTTATAATATATTAATAAACCATAAGTGTTATTTCTCTCATTTTAGTCTATCCAAATGCATGATGCCATGCAACCCAAATGGACCATGCCAAACCGGGTAAAAGTACATACCAGAAATAGTTATGGACTTAGACACCTTATCCAACAAGCATATCATATATCATAAACATATAACATAAACATATAAACTGCATCGGGCTTACCCCGGCATCGGGCTGAAGCCCGAAACACATAACTGATAACATATAAATTAACATGCATCGGGCTTGCCCCGACATCGGGCTTGCCCCGGAACACAAAACACATAATAGATACACTAACATACATCGGGCTTTCCCCGACATTGGCCTAGCCCCGAAACACATAACACATAACATGCATGAATCACAAAGACATCAAGCATACATATACTCTCCTCGGGACCGCCCTGGCATCGGACCAAAACCCGGAACTACTATCACCTAAACCGGCCGACATTATGGCCATAGACCCGTTCCTACTGGAGAGAAACTTACCTCTCAAACTGAATGCTGAACTCGTGCATGAGGAATCTCTGCTGGTTGCTCCCACGACTCCCCGACTAACTCTATACAATAATACTTAGTCAGAAAACTGAGAATCCTTCTAAGGGTAAAATGACCATTTTACCCATGGTCTAACTTTGGACCATATCCAAGGCCCAATTCAAACTAATCCTTCTAAGTCCACTAATGGCCCACTAAGGCCCACTAATGGCCCGATTTTATAAATTGGGCCCAACTTCTCAAATGGGCCTTCCCTAAGCCCAATCATGTCCTTGGTCAAAAATCTGACTTCTGATGGCCCACTAAGGCCCAATAGCTGATAAGTCCAATACTTGGCCCAAACCTAGGCCCAAACTGTAAAAGCCCAATACTGTTGAGTACGCCGGGCGTACTCCTCTGTACGCAGCGTGTACCTGCTATATGGCTTGTACGTTGCGTGTACTGGATGGTACGCGCAGCGTACTACCCTGTTAAGCTACTCTTCCCGTTAAGCACTTAATACTCAACTCTAGAGGCTATAACTACAGATCCAAGTCCTTTTCAACGTCCTAATCCATAAAGTCGATCACTTGGTGGCTTGCAACCCACCAAATGAGCCTAAACATAGAATAATAGCAACCAACTCCATTGAAATGGCTAGATCTCATGCATGGTTCCATAAAAGCCTCAAAGATTGAAACGTTACTGCTAAAGGAATGCTTTGAGATCCAAGGGTGGCAACCCTAAGCTCAAAAACAAAGTTGCATGATAAAGATCCATCCTTTGGACCTAAAAATGTCCAAAGTTCCATAATCCTAGATCTAAGCTTCTAAAAGGAAAGTTAGAAGCTTTATACCTCCTTTGAGTGCCAAAAGATGAATTAGTTCCAGATCCTTGAGCTCAACATACTCAAGTTCTTCTTCTACAACTCCTCTTCGCCTCTTCCAAGCTTTTCTTCACCAAAAATAACCTCAAGAGATCAAACACACACAACAATGGAGTATGAGGCGTATTAGGGTTTTCTGAGGGTGAAGGGCTGGTAAGGGGGCCAGGGGGTGGCTATAATGGGGTATTTATATGTCTTAAACCCTAAAAATTAGGGTTTTGGCATCTGCTAACGTACGTTGCGTGTACGTGCGCGCGCCCCCGTATCCAATGCATGCCTTTACGCCCCGCGTACACCAAGGCTACGCCTAACATACGTCTTATAGGTGGCCCAATTCTTTGGCACATTTGCTTAAGTACAATCCAATAGTCCTTCTTATCCGTATTTGGCCCAACAAGCATCACAAAGACAACTAGCATATCACATACCACATAATCAACTAGCATACCACATAACACGAAATCAACTAGCATATCACATAATGCATAATGGGCCGGCCTTGGTGCCTTAGACCCATTGGTATGGTGAGGAGACTCACCTCGAATGCAGAAGCTTCCCGAAAGAAATCCTTAGCTGCTGCCCTGTCCACTTCCCGAGCTATCAATACCAATCAATATACCCAATTAGAAATTGGGCCCCATACCATAATGCTTAATCCATGCACGGGGTAAAATGACCATTTTACCCCTGCCCCAATATGATCCAAAACTAAGGCCCAAACCCAAAATAAAAGCCCGTCATTATAATGTCCATAAAACCATCAATGGCCCCATTTTGCTTATTTGGGCCCAAACCTTCTAGTTGGCCTTACCTTAAGCCCAAACATATTCCTGGCCCAAAACATCTGACTTCTGATGGTCCACTAAGGTCCAAAGGCCCAAAGTCCACTGCTTGGCCCAACCCGAGGCCCAAAACAGTCCAAGCCCACAACTGATGAGTACGCGGGGCGTACTCCCTTGCACGCTAAGCGTACTGGCTGAAGGTGGTGTACGCTGCGTGTACCTGCATGTACGCCCAGCGTACTCCTCTATTAAGCTACTTTTTCATTAAGTGCTTAATACTCCATTCCAGTAGCTACAATTACAGATCCAAGTCCTCTTCGACATCTTAATCCATAAAGTCGAATGCTTTAAGCATTTGTATGCTTAATGACTCCCAAACACCAAAGATGAATTTCTAAAGGTCAAAATCACTCCCAAAATGTCTCAAAACTTCTTAATACCTTAAGACCTCAGTCCAAATTCCCAGATCTGATTTCAAGGGACCTCTTAAGTCATAAAGTTTCCAACTTTATGACTTGGCATAACTCAATGGGGTCCACACCAAAACCCTAAGTCCCAAACTTCATCAAATGACCACTAAATCATGCATGGAAGGTTTATACCCATCAAGATCCAAACTTTGTGACTCCATAACCTCAATAAAGACCAAATATAGAGCTTCAAAGGTTCTTGAGTAACTTCTACTCACAAGAACCACCACAAAGGGACCAAAACCATAACTAAAAACCACCTAGCTATATCTACATGAAAGAGTTTTCAAGGTTGAGACTTTATAGGTTGACAACCTGTCGCCACTGAATCCGACGTAAAAAGGTGAATGCTACCAGAATAATTGTATTCTTGTATCATACCCGGTCTCCTTCGACCTACCGTTCCCTGATTCCAATTATGTTGTGACCTACTCACAACCTCGCGAACTGGCCCACCCTGACCTAAGTGATCCAAACGAATCTGTGAATGCTACGGTTACACCCGCAGACTTACAATGCTTCCAACACTATCCAACAACCTCATAAATGTTACGGCTACACCCGCAGACTTACAACACTCCCACCATAACTAAACATTAGTGAATGCTACGGTTCCCCCGTAGTCTTACAACACTTTCACCCTTACTTCTGTCCTGGATACTTGAACGGTTCTGCCCCACTTAGATTCAACTAATCCGCTCGACACATAAAAATTGAAGGATTCCTAATCCTCCTTACGTTTCAATACTCACCCTGCTGACGACCGGTGCTTACCAAAGCTAGCGCACCAAAAGTAACTCTTCCCAAAACAACACAACTTCTGAAAACCAACTAACACTTCTTGAATCCCAACCACGTCAATGACTCCAGATGCTAAAAAAATGATATCATGCTCAAATCTTGAAGTCCAAAGGACGGATGGTCTAACCAAAACCTCAGCAACAACTCTTTCTTCCCTCGGCAATCCCGATGGCTCTTCCAAACACAAATACTAAGGCTTCTGAAACTAGTTATGATTCCCTCACACAAGCCCTTGATCCAATCCCGACTACACCCAAGATGACATTCGAATACTGGGTATCTATTGTATATAAGGAGGCGACCTCGTGCTTCTCCACCAAAGATCCATGGTATGCAGATGGCACATGACACTTCTTGAACATAATCAATTCAACCACTAACGGAGATAACAACCCCAAAATAATTGGAGAAGATGTACTCACTACTCCTGTCTGATCATCAGACAGTCGACCTCCTTGTCGCCCACTTGATCACAACGAGAATATAACGGGGTTGCCCCCTGTGAGCAATCCCTGCTGACGTGGCCGAAACTGCTACACCTGTAGCAATCCAGATCACTAAACAGATTCTGACAATGACTCGGGGCAATCACAGTACCCGCGGAACCCGATCTGCGAGGTACTTCCGTCTGAAGATTCCTCAAAGATTCCTTGGCATGCTGACTGGCATCTGAAAACTCTTTCTAACTCAGACAATAGCAGATAACCGACCCGAGATCCAACTTATCACAATTCCCAAGCGATACAAATATCCGATATCCACCGGAAATGGTCAAAGATAGAATATCCACAAACATCTGGATGGATCCTGACCACCTCCTCCTGGGTCACCTCGACCACCCTGAGAACATGATGAAACACTTCATTCCGATTCCAATGACAATCCAAACCCTTGGAACGAAACTCCGTCGTGCATTGTCTGGAAGTGTTGCACTGGATCCGAACCTGCTAGCCTCTCAAAGGTTGGTCCAAACTCTTGGGTCTCCGCCCAAGACCCTGCAATAAATTCACCTGACCTGAACCTCTCTCCTTAAGGTACTCCTAATCAATCTTCCGTCCTCGGCTCTGAGATCCATATCATTCAGGGTCTCGCACCCTGACACACTCGCCAGCTCAAACGCCAACGGCTGAACTACAGAAGCTGAAGCAACCTCTGCTCTAAACCGGCTATAAACTATTCCCAGACATAGTTTCAAATCCCAAAGCACAATAAGTCGCACAATCAACCCTTGCCGTCTGATACAAGAGATCCAAGGCGAACTCGAAATCTTGTCAATCATTCCGCTAACTGGCTCACCACCGGAGCCGGGACCAAACCTTGGTCCTTCCCCTTGCCTGCTCATCCGCATTTTGCATAACAGCTATCCCCATAGTCCAATCATAACCAAGAATTCTCCTTCCCAGGCTTGTTAGATTCTCCAAGACTTTTCCCGATTCGAGTATGGATCATGTGCTTTCAGTAGTACGGGCCCAATACTACCTTCCACGCCTATCCATACTTTCCTCCGGAATCATCCTGAATCCCCTAAGTCACCTACTACCATGATGTACCAAATGTCTGCTAAACAGCAGCACAATATCCACCGAAGCACCTCCTACGCTCCCCCCTAGGTTCCCAACCTACCCAGTCCTCAGCTGCTGAAAGATTCCCAGTAATGTCAATTAGCTACCTTATGAATATAGCCACATGTAGCAGAGATCAGATAATCCTTCAAGTAAAAGACTCAATCCTAGAACGGTTAGACTCAAAAAAGAGCTGCGTAATAGGGCCAAATCCATCACTCTGAGATTATCCAACCAGTGCCACATGTGACCTAGCATATTCACTTAGTAGCTAGCTCGCATTGCTAGAAGTCCCACAAAGCACAAAGCAAGCAGCATTCAGACAACGGAAAAACTAACCACATACTCCAAACAAACAATTCTACCTATACATAGAGTTCGCAATCAGGTAACTCATGTCACTAATCTCATCATGGCTTACCCTAGGGTAATCCCCGACCCACGAACTATCATAGAACATTCGGCCCATAAACCATGACCCATGATGTCCACATCCACCCTCGTTGTCGGCTGCCTTATGCATGCGAATTATACACAGAACAAGATCTAATAGACTGTCGAATAATAGACCCTACCCTAGGACCACAACCATACAAGGAACGGGAAATAAGGCCAAGTCAATCATTCTAAGGCTATAAGATCCTAACCGTATATAATTTTCAAAACATACACATTGCAGTTACAAATACCAATTATCACTCTCATTCCAGCATGACATCCAATATCCTCATGGCTACAAGCACCACATATTAGGCCAACCTATTGCTGACTACTCAGCACTAACATGCAAGTCTACCAGCCCGTACAACATATACAGACATCTCCCCTAGCCCTAACTAGCATGCGATTCACAGATTCATAATCAAATCATAACAGATTACAAATATGGGTACCCTGGGGAAACTTACTTGAGCTCGGTTGATTGCATGCACCACACCCTTTCTTGTTTTAAAAATTCTTTACTTAAAACATTTTCCTGTGAAATTTTTTGAAAACCTTACAGATCCTCTGTTTGAGTTCAGACACACCAGAAGGTATCCCCGAATCCCTCAAACCAAGGCTCTGATACCAACTTGTAACAACCCAAAAATCAGGGGTAAAAATTTCATTTTTAATATAACCCAAACATAGATATTATTTATTCTAATCATTCCAAAACATTGTTAATTAAAAACATTTATCATAGTTCATCCCAAAATCATTCAACGCGGAAAACATGGGTGCGTGCACTGCGATCAATCCGAGCTCTTCTTTTCCAAACGATGATACCTGAAACCAATAAACAAAACTGTAAGCACGAAGCTTAGTGAGTTCCCCAGAGCATACCCTAGATAATCCACATAATCACATAATACATATCAGCTGTAACAGCTACATAAACCTTATCAATCACACAAGCCATGCATACAAACATATAAGGATGCCCTGGAAACCCTCCAGGGTCTTACTCCGGGTGTCATGGGGACCCCCACATGGTCTTAGCCCAATGCCATGGAAACCCTCCAGGGTCTTACTCCGGGTGCCATGGGAACCCCCACATGGTCATAGCCCAATGCAATGGAAACCCTCACATGGTCTTGACTAAGGATGTCATGGAAACCCTCCAAGGTCTTACACCCTAGTGCCTCGGGAACCCCCCGAGGTCTTCCCTGCAAGCATCACAAAGATAACTAGCATATCACATACCACATAATCAACTAGCATACCACATAACACAAAATCAACTAGCAATCACATAATGCATAATGGGCCGGCCTTGGTGTCTTAGACCCATTGGTATGGTGAGGAGACTCACCTCGAATGCAGAAGCTTCCCGAAAGAAATCCTTAGTTGCTGCCCTGTCCACTTCCCGAGCTATCAATACCAATCAATATACCCAATTAGCAATTAGGTCCCACACCATAATCCTTAATCCATGCAGGGGGTAAAATGACCATTTTACCCCTGCCCCAATATGATCCAAAACTAAGGCCCAAACCCAAAAAAAAAGCCCATCATTATAATGTCCATAAAACCATCAATGGCCCCATTTTGCTAATTTGGGCCCAAACCTTCTAATGAGCCTTACCTTAAGCCCAAACATATTCCTGGCCCAAAACATCTGACTTCTGATGGTCCACTAAGGTCCAAAGGCCCAAAGTCCACTGCCTGGCCCAACCCGAGGCCCAAAACAGTCCAAGCCCACAACTGATGAGTACGCGGGGCGTACTCCCTTGCACGCTAAGCGTATTGGCTGAAGGTGGTGTACGCTGCGTGTACCTGCATGTACGCCCAGCATACTCCTCTGTTAAGCTACTTTTTCATTAAGTGCTTAATACTCCATTCCAGCAGCTACAATTACAGATCCAAGTCCTCTTCGACATCTTAATCCGTAAAGTCGAATGCTTTAAGCCTTTGCATGGCTTAATGACTCCCAAACACCAAAGATGAATTTCTAAAGGTCAAAATCACTCCCAAAATGTCTCAAAACTTCTTAATACCTTAAGATCTCAGTCCAAACTCCCAGATCTGATTTCAAGGGACCTCTTAAGTCATAAAGTTTCCAACTTTATGACTTGGCATAATTCAATGGGGTCCACACCAAAACCCTAAGTCCCAAACTTCATCAAATGACCACTAAATCATGCATGGAAGGTTTATACCCATCAAGATCCAAACTTTGTGACTCCATAACCTCAATAAAGACCAAATATAGAGCTTCAAAGGTTCTGGAGTAACTTCTACTCACAAGAACCACCACAAAGGGACCAAAACCATAACGAAAAACCACCTAGCTAGATCTACATGAAAGAGTTGTCAAGGTTCAGACTTTATATCTCCAAAAGCTTGCAAAGTTGATGAAGGTTCTGGATCTAGAAGCTTGACTCCAACCATAGCTTGATCACCAAGTTCCTTCTTCTTCAAGGTCCAAACATAACAAGTCATAACCCAACTAGATCCACATGAGGAAGCCACCAACATCCAAACTTTATACTTTTTGGAGTTAGATCAATATGATTAGGGCTTGGATCCACAAGCTTCAAGCCAAGCAATGCTTCCTCAAGGAACTCCTTCTTCCACAATAAGCACCAAAAACCCACTAAATCACCAAAAAGCTCAAGAATAACTCAAATGGATGCTAAGGGTCGATTTCTAGGGTTTAGAGGGATGGAGGCTGAAGATATTAGGGTTAGGTTATGAGATAAGGAGTTTAAATAGGGTCCAAGACCCTAAAATAGGGTTCTGATCTGACTGGAGTACGCCCAGCGTACATATGGTACGCCCAACGTACTCCGAGGAACATTCGCGACCCTCCTGGTCAGTACGCCCAGCGTACTCCAAGGTACACCCAGCGTGCTACCTTCTTTGCTAGTACGCCCCGCGTATACTTTGTGTACGCCCCGTGTACTCGACTAAGCCTGAAAACCACGAAACTTCCGAAGGCCATAACTTCTTCGTTATAAGCTCGATTCCAACGATCCTTATATCCACGGAAAGGTGACGAGAAGCCCTACACTTATAACAACTCAAACCTTTCTTAAGACCTTTCGAACAAAAATCCATTTTCCACAAAAGCCCGAACTGACACTTTACCGCAATACCCCTAGGCTCCCAAAATACGAACCGAACACCCGGATCACTTCTAATGCATCATCCGCACCCAAATGGGCCTAGACCTTACCTTCCCAAGAGCCAGAATCCTAATAATGACCGAACTTCGAGCCGCAACCTCAGACTAGGAGTCTATTCGGAACAGAGCGTTACACTGTCCATCGATTTGGAGGTGGAAAGCGGTGCTGAAATGGAGACGAGTACCCATCTCGTCGTGAAACCTCTACCAAAATCTGGAAGTAAAATGGACATCTCGATCTGACACCACCGAGACTGGCACTCCATGACGCGCCACTACCTCTCGCACATAAATCTCGGCCAATTTCTCGGCCGATATGCTCTCCTGGATCGGGATAAAGTGAGCGCTCTTGGTCAACCGATCAATGATGACCCATATCGAATCAACCCCACGTGCGGTCGTGGGAAGCTTAGTGATGAAATCCATAGTAATGCCCTCCCACTTCCACACGGGGATGTCTAACTGCTGCATCTTGCCGTGAGGCCTCTGATGCTATCCCTTGACCTTCCTGCAGGTCAGGCATCTCTCTACGTACCAAGCTACATCCCGCTTCGTGCAGGGCCACCAGTAATCGGGTCGAAGATCTCTGTACATCTTCATCGCCCCAGGATGAATTGAGAACCTCGACTTATGGGCCTCATCCATCAGAACCTACCGTACTCCGCCCCAGTATGGAACCCAGACCCTCCCATGCAGGGTCAACAATCCTCGGCTGTCATAATCAAATGAGGCCACCCGTCCCACAATCCTCTCGCACTTTTGGCTCTCTTCCTTCAGGCCCTCCACCTGCGCCTCTCTAATATGCTCCAACAATGGAGTAATCACTGTCATCCTCAGACAAATGTCTCGAATCGGGGCCACTACCGCCTTGCGGCTCAAGGCATCGGGCACCACATTGGCCTTGCCCGGGTGGTAAAGGATCTCACAGTCATAATCGTTTACCACATCTAACCATCTGTGCTGCCTCATGTTCAGATTCGGCTGATCCATGAGGTACCTCAAACTCTTGTGGTCCGTGTAAATGGTACAATGGACCCCATAGAGGTAATGCCGCCAAATCTAGAGGGTGAAAACCACAGCCCCCGGATCTAAATCGTGTGTCGGATAGTTAGCCTCGTGAGGCTTCAGCTGCCTCGATGCATAAGTTATCACATGACCTCGCTGCATCAAAACCGCACCCATGCCTGTGATCGAAGCGTCACAGTAAACTACAAAATCGTCTACACCCTCCGGCAGGGTGAGGATCGGTGCCTCGCACAACCACTGCCTAAGCGTCTTGAAGGCTGCCTGCTGCTCAGGTCCCCAACGAAAAACCACTGACTTCTTGGTCAGTCGGGTCAACGGAACTGCAATCTTGGAGAAGTCCTGAATAAATCTCCTGTAATACCCTGCTAGACCCAGGAAACTCCGAATCTCATATGGAGACCTCGGAATCTCCCACTGCATCACGACCTCTATCTTGGCCGGATCGACCAAAATACCTTCTGGTTGACGAGATGCCCAAGGAATTGCACATCGCGCAACCAGAACTTATACTTGGAGAACTTCGCAAAAATTCTCTCCCTCCACAGTGTCTCCAACATCTCCCTTAGGTGCTCCTCATGCTGCTCCTGAGTCTTGGAGTAAACCAAGATGTCATCAATGAAAACTATTACAGACCGATCCAGCATCGGTCTGCACACGCGGTTCATGAGGTCCATGAACGCGGCTAGAGAATTGGTGAGCCCAAACGACATCACCACAAACTCATAATGACCATAGCGAGTCCTAAAAGCTGTCTTCTGCACATCATCGTCCCTGACTCGCATCTGGTGATACCCTAACCGTAGATCAATCTTGGAGAACCAATATGCACCCTGAAGCTGATCAAACAAATCATCTATCCTCGGAAGTGGGTAACGGTTCTTCACCGTTACCTTGTTCAGCTCCCGGTAGTCTATACACATGCGATGCGTCCCGTCCTTCTTCTTCACAAACAGGATCGGGGTTCCCCATGGTGAACTGTTCGGCCTAACAAAACCCTTGTGTAGGAGCTCTTGCAGCTGCATAGACAACTCATGCATCTCGGGAGGAGCCAACTGATATGGTGCCTTGGCTATCGGAGCCGCACCAGGGACTAGGTCAATCCTAAACTCGACCTGTCTCTCCGGAGGTATCCCAGGTAAATCCTTCGGGAATACGTCCGGGTACTCTCGCACTACCGGTACATCATCAACTGTCGCCTTACCCTTATCCCAGGTATCCATCACATAGGCGACATAACCTGCGTAACCCTGCTGAAGGTAACGCCTCGCGCTCGCTGCTGAACATATGACCGATCCGCGTAGTGGCCTCTCGTCCTGGTTCACTAACCCTGCCCCACTAGGAGTCCGAACCCTCACTAGTTGTTGCTCGTAGTCGATTACTGCCCCATGAGGGCTCAACCAGTCCATACCAAATATAACCTTGTTCCCTCGCAGGGGAATAAGAACTAGATCCACTGAAAACTGTTCGTCAAACAACTGAAGTGCACAACCTCTGTGAACCCTCGTAACCTTGACGGTCCTGTCATCTGCTATCTCTACATCAAGTGGGCAATCCAGTTCCCCCGGAGCTCTACTAAATCGCTTGCTAAGTGCGAGCGACACAAAAGATCGGGTGGCACCCGAATCAAACAGTACCAAAGCTGATATACCGTTCACTAAGAACGATCCTATAACAAAACACATAAACATAAGTAATAAACAATATCAATAAAGAGATAATAGAAAGATACATACCCGTCACCACGTCAGGAGCTGCTCGTGCCTCCTCTGTTGTGAGCTGAAAAGCCCTGCTCCGCGCCGTAGGCGCCTCTGCCCGGCCCTGGCGGCCATCTGTAATCCTCAATGTGGCAGGAGAAGGTGCTGCCACCTTCCCGGATGCTGCTAAACTCGGGCACTGGGACCGCTTGTGTCCTTTCTGATTGCGTAGAAGCAAATCAGATCTGATGCTGTCGTGGTGGTGGTAGTGGCTGTGCAATCTCGACTCACATGACCAGTACGACCGCACTTGTAGCAGCCCGAACTCCCCGCCTTGCACGTTCCCTCGTGCATCCTGCCGCATTTGCCACAACGGCCGTGGCTCTGATGGCTCCGAAATCTGTGATCTGATACCTTAGGCTTCTTGCCCGAACTCCCTGACTGACCCCCTCTGGTTTCCTCTTTCTCTCCATCTCTAAATCCAACTCTCTCTCTCTCTCTCTCTCTCTCTCTCGCCCCATCAATCATATCCTCCAGTGTCTTGCAGCTGGAGCGGCTCACAAACTGTCTAATATCACTCCTCAGCATCTCGTGGTACCGAGCCTTCTTCATCTCCTCGTCCGCCACATACTGCAGTACAAGAAGGGCTCTCTCTCTCTCTCTCTCTGAATTTGGTGGTAATTTCTGCCACTGTCTCTGTCGTCTGCAGGAGATCCTGGAACTCGCAAGCTGCTGCACCTCAATAACAGGTGCGAACTCGGCCCTGAACCTGGTGGTGAAATCACCCCAATTCATCGCATCCAACATTGTATCATCACCAATGGCTCTCCCAACCTCCTCCCACCAGTCACGTGCCCTGTCCTTTAGAAGACAGGACGCAAGCCTAACCTTGTCCCCCTCGGGACATCTGCTGGTGCGGAACGCGTTGGCGACATCAGCCAACCACCTGCTGCTAGCAATGGGGTCCCGAGCCCCATGATAGTCGGGAGCTCCACATGCTCTGAACTCCCGCAAGGTAAGTCTGCGCGACCCCATCATGGCCGCTATCTCAGTACGGAAAGCGCTCAGCTTCTCATCCAGAAGCTCTAAAATACCCTTCTTGACCGATCCAAAGATCACAAGAGTCTGATATAGTATGCTACGTGTGATCTCAGACAAAATAAACTCCCTCGTCTACTCATCCAACTGCCCGGCTCCAGAGTCCGATCCTGATCGCTCACCACTGCCTGGAGTGCCAACTAGCCTAGGGCGTATAACCACCATACTGAAAATACACCATAACAAACATCAGTATACATATCATATCTCGAGGGATCTCACATACTACAAGTATCCTGGATTCATCTCAGCCTTCCTTGATTCGAGTACGGATCCTCTGCTTTCAGTGGTACGGGCCCATACTACCTTCCACATCTATCCGTACTTTCCTCAAGAACTGCCTTGACTCCACCAAGTCCCTTCTACTAATACTGCTAATCTCATGCTAACTTCATCCTAGGCTTGCCCTAGGGTAATCGCCAACCCACTCTTCGCTATCAGCTGCATAAGAAGTTCCTGCTACCTCCCCCTAACTAGCTCGTGAATACTATTACATATCACTAAGACTAGATAATTATTTCGCTTTTTCTAAAACTCTTTTCTTTTCTCAAAATCCTTTTTACCAAAAATTGATTTTCCTTTTGAAAATTTCTATACCAATTCCTTAGTTTGAGTTCAGACACACCCGAGAGTGTGCCCGAATCCCTCAAACCAAGGCTCTGATACAAACTTGAAACATCCCACTTCATACAGACCAAAAATTTCTTTTAAAAACAATCATTTATAAAACCATAATTATCATCATCATATAAAATCATAAACCAAGTATCTCAGAATATCGTAATATCTGTCAAAATATCAAAACTCATAACATAAATTAGAGTAAATCTCCCAGGCTAGAAAACTATGGTGTGTGCCATGCGATCATCCCGATCCCTTCCCTGTGCTAGCTGAAGTACCTGAAACCAAACGAAAAATTGTAAGCACGAAGCTCAGTGAGCTCCCCCAAACTACCACATACCATACACATAACATATAACACATAACATAAACTTTGGGACACCGCCCAGCTGCATCGGGACGAACCCGACATCGGCTTACCCGGCATCGGACTCCTGCCCGACATCGGGCTCACCCCGGCATCAGACCATGTCTAGCATCGGGCTCACCCCGGCACATACACAACATATCATATATCATAAACATATAACATAAACATATAAACTGCATCGGGCTTACCCTGGCATCGGGCCGAAGCCCGGAACACATAACTGATAACATATAAATTAACATGTATCGGGCTTTCCCCGACATTGGGCTTACCCCGGAACACAAAACACATAACAGATACACTAACATACATCGGGCTTTCCCCGACATCGGGCTTGCCTGGAACATATAACACATAACATGCATGAATCACAAAGACATCAAGCATACATATACTCTCTTCGGGACCGCCTCGGCATCGGACCGAAGCCCGGAACTACTATCAACTAAACGGGGCGACATTGTGGCCTTAGACCCGTTCCTAATGGAGAGAAACTTACCTCTCAAATTGAATGCTGAACTCATGCGTGAGGAATCTCTGCTGGCTGCTCCCACGACTCCCCGGCTAACTCTATACAATAATACTTAATCAGAAAACTGAAAAATCCTTCTAAGGGTAAAATGGCCATTTTACCCATGCTCTAACTTTGGACCATATCCAAGGCCCAATTCCAACTAATCCTTCTAAGTCCACTAATGGCCCACTAAGGCCCACTAATGACCTAATTTTCTAAATTGGGCCCAACTTCCCAAATGGACCTTCCCTAAGCCCAATCATGTCCTTGGTCCAAAATCTGACTTCTGATGGCCCACTAAGGCCCAATAGCTGATAAGTCCAATAGTTGGCCCAAACCGAGGCCCAAAAGGTAAAAGCCCAATATTGTTGAGTACGCAGTGCGTACCTGCTGTATAGCTTGTACGCTGCGCGTACTGGCTGGTACGCCCAGCGTATTGCCCTGTTAATCTACTTTTCCCATTAAGCACTTAATTCTCAACTCCAGAGGCTATAACTACAGATCCAAGTCCTCTTCAACGTCCTAATCCATAAAGTCGATCACTTGGTGGCTTGCAACCCACCAAATGAGCCCAAACATAGAATAATAGCAACCAACTCCATAGAAATTGCTAGATCTCATGCATGGTTCCATAAAAGCCTTAAAGATTGAAACTTTACTGCTAAAGGAATGCTTTGAGCTCCAAGGGTGGCAACCCTAAGCTCAAAAACGAAGTTGCATGATAAAGATCCATCCTTTGGACCTAAAAAGGTCCAAAGCTCCATAATCATAGATCTAAGCTTCTAAGAGGAAAGTTAGAAGCTTTATACATCCTTTGAGTGCCAAAAGATGAAATAGTTCCAAATCCTTGAGCTCAAGATACTCAAGTTCTTCTTCTCAAACTCATCTTCACTTCTTCCAAGCTTTTCTTCACCAAAAATAAGCTCAAGAGGTCAAACACACACAACAATGGAGTATGAGGCGTATTAGGGTTTTCTGAGGGTGAGGGGCTGGTAAGGAGGCCAGGGGTGGCTATAATGGGGTATTTATATGTCTTAAACCCTAAAAATTAGGGTTTTGGCATTTTCTCACGTACGTGTGCGCGCCCCCCATATCCAATGCATGCCTCTACGCCCTGCGTACACCAAGGCTACGCCCAGCGTACGTCTTATGGGCGGCCCAATTCTTTGGCCCATTTGCTTAAGTCCAATCCAATAGTCTTTTTTATCCGTATTTGGCCCAACAATAATTTAAGAAATAATTAATAATTAATACCTCAAAAGACGGTCGTTACACAAACAACATGATTTTTTACTCAGTCAGAATTTATTACTCAGACAAACCTTTTCCAGTCAACACTTTCTCATTCAACAACTATCAAATGGGACCTAAGCTGAAAAAATGGGACCGAAACATTATATTCCATTCCGGTTATTTTTCATTTTCAGCTAACAATCTATGTGAGTCGTCACAATCGCAAAAATTGTATTAACATTTACCTAAAATCATATGGTTACTTAAATATTTGCTTCATTGGGTGTAAAACTCGTGTATTACACGAGTTGATTAAAAAAAGATTAAATATCAAAGTGTAAACAATAAATATTTTTCAAAATAAAATTTGTAATAAGGAATAAAGAAACGTATTAATTGCAATTTATTATCACATTATTATATTTAATACTTTACATATATAAGTATAACTAGTTTATAACCCGTGGGAAACACAGTTACAAAATTAATTTAACTTTCATAGTAAAAATTCAAAATTATTAATCAATTATTTTAAATAAATTATTTTTAATAAGTTTTTAAATAAGAGACTTTTTTAGTTATATAAAATTATAATCGTTGATTTAAATAAATACGTGACGTTATAATATGTATTAATTTTATTTTAACTTCTATTCTAATGTTATTAATTTAATGTAATTAGAGTGATAAATTTAAATTTTGAACTTTAAATGGAGAATCAATAGGTTCACAAGTGACATGACATTAAGTAGGAGACTAATAGGGTGACACATAACATTAAGTAGAAGACTAATAGGGTGACACATAACAAGAAGAAAATAAACCTATTTTTTTGTTAGAATAGAGAGATATTATATGGATTTTTTATTTTAAAAATTAAAAAAAAAACCTGAAATTGACATGTGGATGTTATTCATTTCAAAAATATCACAAAATTGACATGTGGATGTTATTCATTTCAAAAATATCACAAAATATCAAGTGTTAAAACTCATAACAGATTGACAAACGCCAAAACGGATCTTTATTTATTATAGTAGAATTACTTTTCTTTTTTAAGTATCTTTTTGTGAATGACATTTTTAGATGTTTGCTTAATGGTTATAACTTTTATGATAAATAATGAGTATATTTTCTATATAAAAATACAACGAATAGTCATTTCAGTTGATAAATCTCACTTTTTGAAGTTAAAAAATAATGGAAAATCATACAATGATATACTCGGCAAAATTTGCAGAAAAACTTCATAAATTATGAAAGCATATTTAATAAGAGGTTTTTTTTGTAAGTTTATAAACCTTACGTCAATCCGATCAAAACCTATTTAAAACGTTAATTGCCGAACACTATTAATATTTAACTTATTTTGATATGTTAATATTAAAGAGAGAGGATAAGTAGGGTAAAAAATATAATTTTGTTGTGTATTATCATAAATCACGTCACATTTTGTATGTAGTTACGTAGATACTTATTTATACACGCATGGTTGAACGTCTTGTGGGGAACACACAAAACATAAAGATGATATGAATTCAAAAAATTAATACAATTTCATGATGTCATAAATGATTACATTAACAATGTTGAATTAGAGAACAAACTCTCATATCAACAAATGAAATGAACCAACTACTGGTAAAATGATTGTTATTTGTTAAATAGGATATCATCGAAGATGACACATATAACTCTACAATCCCAATAATGTTTTATTCTTTAGGAAAACTAGGATATTAAAGAATATCTAAGCTGCATGTTTGTCTTAGTCTATGTTAGCCAATAATTACTTTGTAAATATTAGGCAAGAACCACATTATAAACATTAGGTACTAGAGGGATATAAAGCTTCAAACCCTTATTAGGATCCTCACTATTATTTACTATTATTTAGCGATATAAATTTATGACTGCTTGTATGCATTGTTGAAGGGTATGTTTATGGTAGGATGTCAAGTCCACCAAGCAAATTACACCATTTGTTTGCAAATAAAACGTAATTTAATAGTAAAAAGGGGTATCGATCATTGGGGAAATAGTTGTATTCAATCACTAATACAATCCAATAGAACTAGTGTACATAAACTAACTAACTACAATTAAACTAAAATGGGGGGTGTATGATTGCTTGAAAACTAAAAGACTTGAATAACTAAAAAGCTTGCAATTAAGTAAGATGGTGAGATGCTCAAATATTGGAGATAATTGGTTAACCAAGACAATTCAACACAATGAACATTTGTGTGTTTATCATTAGGATTCAACATGAAGCTTATCATTCATCCCAAATTGGTTATAGCAATCATAAAACATGATATGCCAAGATTCCTCATAGGTAGTATGGAGGTTGGGAAAGCCCACAACACACCTTCTTAATCAAAATCAAGGATCCAATTGAAGCAATTGAACCCAAGAAGTTAATTAGCCTTAAGAGTGAAGGAATCCTCAATTCTTAGAGGATGTCAATGCTTACACATCCATAAAGGAATCATGATTCATAAGCTAGAGATGACTTCTATCATCATAAAACCCTTGTTTTAAGTAAATTCAATGATTCAGTGCTAAAACAAAGAAATAAACCAACAATTGCTCATTCAAGTACCAAGCTCATGATCAAAGTATTAAACAAACATAAGAAATATGAACTAGAATCATAAACATAAGATAAATGACAATTAAACATGAATCCTTCAAAAACCCACAAATATCCAAGGGTTTTAGCCAAAGTTAACCAAAATAGAGAAACTAGCCACTCATGGCAACAAAATAACAATCACAAAAGTATAATTGCATCAAGTAACTACCAATTGCTTAGAAAGATGAGAAGAAATGAGTATCAAGCTCCAAAAATCGCCTCTCCAGGTCTCTAATGGTGGAAAATCGAAGTGTGTTTGAAAGATCCAACCCCCCAAGGTAAATGGTGAACAAAATGACCAAAATGCCCAAAAGTGTGCAGTTGCGCGAGTACTCGCACAAGCGTTGCGCGACTGAGATTCCACCCTCGCAAGTGTTGCTGGAATACTATTGGTCCATTCTTCTCCACTACCCACTCCACTACCCAAGATTCCCTTGGTCCCCTCCATGACTCACATGATTTGAAATTGGCCAATCACCTTCAAGATTTAAATATGGATAGTCCATGCCCAAAATAAAAATCCATGACCCATCTTCAAAAGCTCACTTCATCCAAATCTTCAACTTTTTAAGCTCAAATCTCCTTTGATGGATCCGTAAAACCCAATAATGCATTGAGAAGCCTACTAAGCCCAACTCCAGTCAAACCGCAACCGCAATGAGCTCTAAAACCCTGCAAAATATCTCATGCAAAATAGAAAGTACCCGACACAATCAATGATAAAGAAAATAAAGAATATACAATGCAAACTAATAAAAAGAGCTAAAAATACTAAAATAAACTAATAAAAATAAGGAAATAAAATAAGCTATCAAACAAGCAAATAACAAATGTTTGCGACAGACTAATAATTGGTACTCACAAGGAGAGAGTGGATTTCCAAATCATTATCGAGGTCTATTAAGTGAGGACTGGATAAACTATTTTAAATTGTATATGTGAAGAATAATATAATATCGCTCTAGTTTATCGATTTGCTTTATGACAGTTCAAAGATTCTCGCGAATTTGTGTTTAAGTTTTTGCGAAAACTTATGGTTATTTGGTTAGAATTCGAAAAAAATGGTTTAACATAAATATGAAACTTTAAAATATGATCATTTTATTAAAGAACTTTTATCTTAGATAACGTTTATCTTCATTCATGATATTTAAAAGAAAACACCTTATATGGATTTTGAATCATTTTACCTAAAATTGATTAAATATATTTCTAGTTCCAAACAACATCGTTTTATAATTTTATAATTTTCTTCCTTATTTGATAATTTTGTTACGCTTTTATCTTTGTTTTAAGAAAAATATTATAATTTGGACAACAACTGTAAAAACCACTTTTGTTTAAGAAACAACAATTTTCATTTTAAAGGCGAACGGTGTCATCCCGTGAAGAAGAAGTTGCACCACATGCATGTAGTCAGGGAGACGCAGGAATACATAGTAGGTGTTGCTGAGGTTGAAGAGGTGTTGCCAGTGCATGAAAAATAGATAAAAAACCAAAAAAAAAAAATCGAAAATTTTTCCACTGCGTACATGAAAAGTAGGTTTTACCGGTACCACACCGGGACACCAAACAAAACCGTCCCTGCATGTAGTGAACCGGGTGATGTTCCTACATTTTCCACATTTTTCCCTTTTTCCTTCTTTGCTCCCAAATTGGGACAGCCATCCCAAATGGCATTTATTTCCCTCCATCTCTCCACCAATAGACTCATTTCACTCTAATTCTCACAATCATGTCCCGCATGGTCTTTCACACATACAATATTCCCTAATTTGAACAAGGATAAAAGGTGCTAAGAAAACCTCACCGAAAACAAAATATACAAATTACAAATATACACTATATTTAGGGACCAAATTAATAGGTAAATACAAGTTAAAGCTAGCGATTTGGCTAATAAAGTATTTCTAACAAGAAGTTCTTAGGTTCAATTATAGACATATATCGAAAAATCCATTCATGCCTTGTAATCATTTGATATTGACTAACTTTTTAATATATAATCATTCGGTTAATAAATAAAACTGAAAGTTACATTTGTAAGCATTAGTTACTTATAGATCTCAACCACTACAAATAATTTATAGTTACATACTTGTTTAAATATATGAGATTTTCATTTTCTTTTCAATTTGGATGGTGTAAAATCCAATTTTCGGACTTTTTATGATTTCTTACCAAAAGGTTATATTTTCAAAAAATATTTACTAACTATTTGTACTTTGAAGCTCATTAAAGTACATGAATTGACACAGATTCTGTTTTCTTAGAAGTGTGTCCTTTTTCTCATAATAATAATAAATAAATAAACGCCATTTATTTTATGAGAATAACAATTATTTATTATTTAAAATAAATACAACACAAGAATCCAACTTTTATGGGAAGAGGATATCTACTCAGCTTTGATGTAGAAGTATGAGAGAAAAAATAATTCCAATTCGGTTTTGAGTTGTCAATTTCATGATTTCATCATTTTGTTTCAGAAAAGGAAAAACATTCCAAATGTCATTCATTGCATATCATAATTAATTTCATAATATAAACAAGATATCAACAATTACATGATTTATGCAGGATAAAATACAAAAATATACACTGGAGTTCTATTACTTTATTGATTAAATTTGTTGATTTGTTTTCTTATTGATTAAATAATTTTACCAGCATAACCATTTGTCCCAGTAACATTAACATATTTTTAAGAACTGCAAAAAAAAAAAAAAAAAAAAAAAAAAAAATGCCATCAATTAGTACGAAACAAAATGATAGAAGTAATTAGTTGTGTCTGTGTTCTTTTGAACGGCTTAATTTTACTTAAACAACTAATAACCAGACATAAAAAACGACGTTTACAAAAATCCGCTTCTTTCGAATCTTAGAAGAACCAAACACCATTGCATTAACCACAACACTCATTCAATTTACATAAATATAATCTCCAAAACTTGCACGGTTCATCTGAGAAATAGGCAAAGAACCTAACCAAGAAGACGCATATGTGATCAAACCAACCACACGAAACAAAATATCCACTCATCACAATCAAAAATAAATGTTTGTGTCTTTTACATGAAAACCGCAACATAGACATAACATGGACTCCAAATCAACACCCGACATTTATACCTATTAATTATATAGAATGATAGATTAAAAAACGATATACATAAGTCTTAGCAGAACAAAATTAAGGAAGATGGTGTGGAGTGTGATATATTGACAAAAGGCATCGACATGCACACTACATTCACTTCATCATTCCAGCATATCCATCTTTTATCATCTTCCCTCTTGTATTATGTATGACTATTATCCACTCTATTTTGTGAAAGCTCAACTTGTCTTTCTTTCTTTCTTTCTTTTTTCTCTTTTTTTCTCTTTCAATTTTGATGTTCGAAGCATTGATAAAAGTTAATAGTTGAAAATTATCTATAATGATGGAATCTTGTACTTTAATTTTTAGTATCTACTCTAATAAATGAATGTTTTTTTTTGTCATATGACACACTCTCATTTAATATTTAATTTGTCAAATGTCATTTTGTGGTTATTTTGAATTAATTTATTTTCCACATGTCATTTTATAAGTTTTTATATTTTAATAAATTCCACATAATATTTTAATGTAATAATTACAATATATATAATAATAAATGAATATCAATTCATTAATGGACTTACATTTTTATTTCAAAATTCCTAAATTAAAGTTCATTAGTTTATTTTGTTTATTTATTTAAATTTAAAAGATAAAAAAATCAATTTTAATAATTCACTATTTTTCTTAATTTCTTATAAATCCAAAGTTCCTAAATATTTAGAAATTTATATTTATTTATTTTTTAATTAACTCATGTAATACATGGGTTTACACCTAATTATAATTATAAATGGTGGTAACTAGGGGTGTGCATCAAACCGTACAAACCGCATAAACCGCCCACACCGCACCAAACCGCACCGCATAATGCGGTTTAGATCTTTTGTGGTGCGGTTTGCGGCTCGTAATTTCGATAAACCGCACTATACGGTGCGGTTTGCAGTTTTCAGTTTCAAAACTACGATTCAAACCGCACCGCACCGCATATATATATATATATATATATATATATATATATATATATATATATATATATATATATATAACAATTCGATTTTATCAATAAACCTTATGTAATAGTAAGATTATGCCAGTAACTAAACTGTAGAAGTTCATGAAACGTGGATTCTTCAACAAACCACAACTTACATTAGCTCTTAGTAAATTATATTAGCTTTTACAAAGAAATTATGTTATAACTTCACCTCATGAAAATATATATTAGTTGTAAGATATTGCGATATAATATGTTGAATAAGATGTATAAAGATTTGGCAGTATTAAGCAATGACCATATATATATATATATATATATATATATATATATATATATATATATATATATATATATATATATATATGTTAAAAAATATTACAGTATAGTATTTCTTTAACAAAATTTAAAATTGTAATTTAGATCAAATGATTGAAAATAGTTTCAAAGTTTAACAACTAATCAAACCACACAAACCGCACCGAAACCGCAAAACCGCCCGCAACAAACCGCTCCGCAAACCCCGGTTTACACCTTTCATGGTGCGGTTTGTGGTTTCCAAAAATCTCAAACCGCATATGCAGTGCAGTCTGCGGTTTTGACTGTAAACCGCACCAAACCGCACCGCGAACACCCCTAGTGGTAACATGCGAAACACAAAGAGATAAAGCCAAGCATACAATTAATCACGCACAAAGTAAAACAAAAAACAAATTACATATATTGAAAATAAGGGATATAAACAACAAAGAATAGTTTTTTTTTAAGTGAAAATAAATTGCAAAGTACAAATTTGTTAATTGTTCTATCGACATAGGTTGAAAAAGGCCTAACATTTTGACACCCGTGATAAATATATCACAAAAGGAACATTTAAAAAAAGAAAGATCAAACAACAAAAAGTAGTTTTATTCCACTAAAGATTACCCTACTTGAGTACTTGTTAAGCCCATAAAAAATAATTTAGCTTTAGATTTTACTTTTTTCTACATTGCATTAATACTTGTTAAACAACGTGTACCTAGATATCTTTGAGTTTTTTTCTACATTGCATATTTGCATTAATACTTGTTAAAATACGTGTATCTAGATATCTTTGAGAAATTTTTATGTGATTTTTTTTAATCTTGATTTTGGATGTTATGCTTATATATCAGAATATAATATATAATAAATTATCAATAATACCTCAATCCATATAATAAAAAACATGATGTCTTAAAATAATGTGGTGTTCATGAGGCCCCATATGACCATAATTAGAGACACAATGTATTGTGACTTCTATCCATGTCTATTTGGCTTCTTCTACAAAAGGCCATATACCTAAACTAGTGTCCCATAAAACAAGGCTTTTCCCCTAAGTTCGATATCATCATCAACCATTAAAAGAAATCAAATTCTGGTATTCAAGACGTGATGGTGCCATTTTTTTTATTTTTTTTAATAAAAAACCTATCTAAAACATACCAAATGTATGAGTTTGATTTGGTTTTGAATATCCTAGGTACACCATTTTCAATTTCGATTTTGAACAACCTACTTGACGCCATTTTTTTTACCATTGATTCATTTTATTTTGTAAATTTTGACTTAAATGACCATACAACTCTCGATTTTCACTCGATTTAGCAATAAACATCTGATCACGTTAAATTAGACTTTGAACTCTAAAATTTTGTTTGTTTTTTCCATTACAACCTCCTGCAAAAGGTTAGCTAGTTCTCATGCCTACGTGGCATCCTATGCAGCCTAAGTGGGCTCTCCTTTAATGTCGATTAAATGATAACAACTAGATGTTAAAACGTTGTCGTCGACATTTTAAACAAATAAAATAGCATTACTCGAATACAATAAAGGATAACACAAGCAGGTTCGAATCCACATGGACACATCCTAAAAGTTAATGTCTCTATGCGTAAGGCACATAATAGTCAAAAACTGAAAATAATAAAATGGGGGGGGGGGGGTTGTTGTAGAATTTAAAACTAAAAATTGCATTGAAATAACTAAAATAAATTCAATAATAAAAAATGTTTCAGTTCTACTACGACTTTCCTAATTATGCACTCAAGACATACATGATTATTTAAGATGCATTCTACCTAAGATAGTACTGAAAACTACTAACAAGCTCTAGTAAGTTCTCTTTTACCTAATTAATTAGTCAAAATAAGCTCTTCAATTAATCTTAATTTTTTACTAACCTTATTAAACAAACTCTTATTCAATTCAGAAACACGACATTATGATATGTGTAAAATTCTCAACAATATGCAATACTTTTCATAAACTCGAAAGTATAAAAATATGAGATTTCAGTTTATAACAGAGTCAAATCCTAACACAGAATCGATCTGTTACTTGTTACTTGTTACCAACTTAGTAAAACAATTATGGATTTTACAACTGATTCACTGGAATGATTGAATCCTAATCAGGTGACCAGTCTAAAAAGAACTAAAAATCAAACATCCATTAAGCATAAAATCACAAATTAAAAACCAAGTCTAATGATTAATCATATAAAAAGTACTGATCTTTATGGTTTTAGCCGGATATGGCTAACATCATATCTAGAACAATAAAAAGTAAATTAAAGAATAAAACTAAGCTAATTGGACTGACTAACTGGTCGGATCACAATCTTTAGATCTTCGTAGCTTACCGGTAAATGTCAAATTCATCTGAAATCGTCAAAAATTTGTCTGATTTTGCTCTGATCGAAGTCTCCTCTGATCTAGAAGTCAGGAAGGGTATTTGTAGGTAGTAGGTATTGTCAAATAAGGATTTTAGGGCCTACATGGCCGAATTTTGAAAACGAAGAAATATTTCAGAAATTTTCCAGATTGACTTTTAATGAAGTAGGATGCCATTTTATGACTTTTGGGCAAAACAAGAACGTGTTTTTATTAGAAACATGACAATTTTGATCATGTTTTGTCTTCGAGGTTTCAAAAATCGATTTTGGCTCGGAAAAGTTACGTTAGAGAAACACGATCGTGTTTTTGCGTATATGTAGTCGAGAGGCTCAAATGGTGTCCGGAGTGGTCCAAAAATGTTGCAAAGTGAAAACACGATCATGGACTGACAAACACGATCGTGTAAATCCGTAAATGAGTGTTTCATACTCGAATTCTCAATTTCAGCAAATTAAGCCTAGATTCCAGCTTCGTCAGGTTTTTAGTTCCATTAAGCTCCAAATATGCATCCAAGTTGCTTCTAGAATAATGCTCCACTCGAAATACCTGAAAATGCATAAAAAATATGAGCATTATGGGAATTCTAATGAAAAACATGAGTTATAAATTATTTAAACTAATACAGACACAAATGCATAAAATATGATGCAAAAAATGATAAAAACTAATATAAAAGATGCATAAAATGACATATAACACTAGAAAATGTGAAAAAAGTGGTGTTTTTTTCCACATTGGTAATCAGAAACAATGTCTAATAAATATTACGAACATTCCCTTTTTTCCTTGACATTCTTTCTTACTTGTAGACATCCATTTTCTCCCACTTCTTTTACAAACCACTCAAACATAAGAACTGTAAAATCAAATACAACTTCCAAGAGCGATGAGTGCTTATGCAAAAAGGAACTCTGAATTCACCGTTCAAATAAACTACAATGGTTTGTTTGTGCCAAATCCTATGAGGCATGAAAATAGAGACACAGATACAATACCACAATTGGACCATGAGACACTTAACTATGACACATTCAAGCTTCAAATGTAGGAAGTTATCAAAGATCATTGTGATATTGTGTATTATGTTCTTCCCGATGAGACATAAATAGAGGGATTGAAGAAGCTTCAAGATGTAGTGGACTACATAAGGTTTGTAGATTATCAAATGTCAAGTGGTGGACCAATGCAGGTGTACGTAGGCTAGTTTAATGTCCTACTATATTATTGGATAAAAGATGAAGTTGTAGAAGAAGATGGGGAAAACATCCAAATAACGTCTGATGAAGAATCTGAGCAGGAGCATTCCCTCACATGTGATGACATTCCCTTCTTGCACACTCTTAAATATCAGGTAAGGCCCTTTCAACCATACTCTAAATGACAAATATTTAAGTAAAATGGTGATGACTACTGTAACACTCCGTTTGAAGTTAAATAAAATGAGTAGATAAATAATAAATTTGAAAACCCCGAGATGTATAACATATTTTATTGTAGCTCTAAATCCATAATATTTTAGCAAGGTGTTTGTTTCGAGGAGTTAAAGGTCATAACTTTTGAATATTTGGGGTTAAAACATAAATTTTGGATTAGTTTGTAAGGAATGATGAAGGTTGAGGGCTATTTAGTAAATTATGGGTTTAATATGAAAGAATTTATGAAGATAGGGGCTGCATGGTAATTATTACGACTTTAATTGAATAGATTTTGGAGGATAAGGAGCCAAATAGTAAATTTTGGGCTTAGTTTGAAAAGAATTTGTAGGGGCAGGGACCATTATTGTTAAAAGGTGACCAAGTTTGGTAAGACACGGTACTTGAACCCGTGTTATTTCCCTCCAGTTTTTAAGATGCAATACCCCAAACCCTAACCCTAATTGCATCATATCAGCTACCACCTTGTATTCTTCTCCAGCCGCCACCCATGACCACTCCAGCCGGTCACCGTCGCCTCCTCCTAGCCGTTGTCGAAGTCGTGAGCCACCAACCACGTCACCTCAACGCCGTTGACGATTAAAATATCGATGCACCAGTGGTTGGACGTAGGCGCAGAAGAGGTTGAAGAAACGATCTATCACGTCGTTGTCATTGTTCCTCGCCGGAGACGGTGCGTCATCTCGTCTCCGTCCGTCGCCGCCGACTCGTCGTTGTCGCCATCACTCCGATGGGTTGAAGGACTGCTATCGCTGTTCCGACCGCCGCTGCCGCCTCAAGGGCAACCATGTCGGGTGTGTTCATGTGATTCTACTTGTGTTAGAGTGTTGCTGCTTCAAGTCTCATGCATTTGTGGGTGTGCTCATCGGACGGAAACCATGGAAAACCACCATGGCTGCCAACCATGGTGGCTGCCGCCGTCTTTTTCTATTCTGCCACCACCAGCGGCCGTGTGATAGTGGTTGTGTGCATGTTATGGTGTTAGTGTTCATGTGTTTCAATGGTTTTGGGATATATGAGTGCTTCTTGGCCAGATATCCGAAGAAAGACCCCACCGCCACCGCCGGCCACCACAAGATGGTTATGTGTGTGTGTATGTTTAGCTTAGTTGTGTGTGTGTTAATTAAGAGTTGTATTGTAAAATGCAATTAAGAATCGGAATAATGGAAAGAAACCCTAACCACCACCGTGAGGGGGTGGCTACCGCCTCCTGCCGCCACCAGCCATCGTGTTGGGTGGCGGTGTGCTTTTTGTGTTTGATTCGTTGGAATGTTTGGACAAAGAGACTAAAACCCTAATGGGCCTAATGAAACCCTAGTGGGCCCAATGAGACCCTAATGGGCCCAATGAAGCCCTAATTGACATAAAAGCCCAAACATGTGACTAAGGGGCTAGTATTGGGTTGGAAACCCTAATTAGGGTTTGGAAAACCCTAATTAGGGTTTGGAAAACCCTAATGCCATGAAACCCTAGTTTTGGGGATGATCGGGACACGCACGATAATTATTTAATAAACGTAAAATATTAATTAATAGTCATCTGCAATTAACCTAAGGCTATATTGGACTTAATGGATTAAGTCCTTAATGGGTTAAGTAAGAAACACTTAACCACTAATCGTCATTTCATGTGAAAACCCTAATTTCACTTGGGCCAATAATGGGCCATTCAAGAACAACCATATGGACTAGAATAATTAGATGGGCTTTAGGGTGAGACCCGTATGAGGGGTTGAGCCCAATTTGGAAAATTGGGCCATAGTTTGGGCCTTGATGATTATGAGATATTGGGCCATTATAAATGCCAAATGTTTGGACTGGACTAATTGGTTGGGCCTTTGAATAAGACTATGTAAAGGTTTGGGCCCAATTTGGAAAATTGGGCCATATGTTGGGCTTTGGCCCATTACTTGAATATTGGACCTTAGGGATGTGAGTTGGACCTTGGGCTTGGAACCTAGTTATTAATTGGGTATTGTTTGATGTTGGCAGTTCGAGAATCTGTCAACGAGCCGGTGGAGTTGCAACCGCGGGACTTCAGCAGTGTCAGGTGAGTCTCCTCACCATACCAATGGGTCTAAGGCACCAAGGCCGGCCCATTTTATGATATGTAGTATCCTAGTTGAGATTGTATTATGTGACTTGTTAGTTGGTATGAGCTAGGAAGTATGCTAGTGGTATATGTGGTATGTTTGTATGGAAGACCATGGGAGAGCCCATGACACCTGGATGTAATACCATGTTGAGAGCCATTGGCTTTCCTATTATGTAGTAGTGTTTATTGTAGATTCGCTACTAATATGTCTGGTATGCATGTATAGGTGGTATGCTAGTTGTCTTTGTGATACTTGCATGGAAGACCATGGGGAAGCCCATGGCACCTGGATGTAAGACAATGTGGAAAGCCCATGGCTTTCCTATCAAAGACCATGGGAGAGCCCATGACACTGAGGTGTAAGACCATGTGGGGAGCCCATGGCATCCTGGAGTAAGACCCTGGGGACGAGCCCACGACATCCGTATATGTTTATATGCATGGCTTATGTGATTGATATGGCTTATGTGGATATGTAGATGATATAGCTAATATGGATTATGTGATTGTGTGGATTGTGTGGGATATGCTCTGGGGAACTCACTAAGCTTTGTGCTTACGGTTTACAGTTTTGGTTTCAGGTATCATCGATTTGAAAAGAAGAGCTCGGATTGATCGCAGTGCACACACCTATGATTTCCGCAATGAATGATTTTGGGACGAACTCCGATAAATGTTTTACTTAATGATGATTTGAAATAAATGGTATCAATGTTTTAGCTATACTAAAAATGAAATTTTTACACTTGATTTTTGGGTCGTTACAAGTTGGTATCAGAGCCTTGGTTTGAGTGATTCGGACATACTTTCGGGTGTGTCTGAACTCAAACTAAGGATCTGTAAAGTTTTCAAAAAAAAAATGTTTTTAAGTAAAGAATTTCTAAGACAGGAAAGGGTGTGGTGCAGGCAATCAGCCTAGCTCAAGTAAGTTTCCCAGAATACCCACATATGTTATCTGTTATGACTTGGTTCATGAATCTAAGTATCGCATGCTAGTTAGGGCTAGGGGAGATGCCTTTATATGTTATATGAGCTGGTAGACTTGCATGCTAGTGCTGAGTAGTCAGCAATAGACTGGCTTGATGTGTGAGGCTTGTAGCCTTGGAGATACTGTATGCCATGGTAGAATGAGAATGATTATTGATATTGGTAACTGCTACGTGTATGCTTTTAAAATTGTATATGGTTAGGATCTTATAGCCTTAGAATAATTGATTTGACCTTATTTCCTGTTCCTTGTCTGGTTGTGGTCCTAGGGTAGAGTCTATTATTCGACAATCTATTAGATCCTGTTCTGTGTATAATTTGCATGCATAAGGCAGCCGGCAGTGAGGATGGATGGATGTGGATAGCGCAAGTTCGGATATGTGGGCCGAATGTTTGATGATAGCTCTTTGGATCGGAGTGCTACTGCATGAATGATGCTTGCTTTGTGCTTTGTGGAACTCTTGAGTGATGGGATTCAGCTACTAAGTGGATATGATGATATCCAGGAGGTAGATGGCTGGCATCATGGGGAGTTCTTCAGCAGCTGATGGCAGGGCGAGGTTGGGAACCTAGGAAAGCCTAGGATATGCTCCAGTGAGTTAGTGGGGCGGTTCGTAGAGGTTGGGAACCTAGGGGGGGCCTAGGAGTTGCTTCGGTGAGTATCGTGCCGCTGTTTAGCGGATATTTGGTGCATCAGTGGGATAGGTGACTTAGAGGATTCAGTAGGATTGCTGAGGAAAGTATGGATATATGTGGAAGGTAGTATCGGCCCGTACTACTAAATGCACAAGATCCATACTCGAATCGGTGAGAGTCTTGGAGAATATAAGAAGCTTATGGGAAGGAGAATTCTTGGTTATGCTCTAATAGTGGGGATAGTTGCTTTGCCAGATGAGGATGAGCACACATGAGGGAGGACTAGGGTTTGGTCCCGGCTCCAGTGGTGAGCCAGTTAACGGAAGGACTTCCAGGATTTTGAGTTCGCATGGGATCTCTTGAATCAAGCGGTAAGGAGTGATTGTGCGATCTATTGCACTTTTGGGGTTGGAGACTATGACTTGGGGGTAGTTAGTTGCCCAGTTTAAAGCAGAGGTTGCTCCAGCTATTGTAGTTCAGCCGTGGACGATTGAGCTGGTGAGTGTGTCAAGGTGCGAGACCCTAAATGTTATGGTTCCTAGAACCAAGAACGAGGGATCGATTTGGAACACATTGGGAAGAGGGTATCAGGTCAGGTACATACATTGGAGGGTCCCGGGAAGGGATCCGAGAGTTCGAGTCAGCTTGTGAGAGGCCAGTAGAGCCGGATTCAGTGCAGTTCTTATGGGAAACTGTACAAGGGAGTTTTTCGTTTCAAGGTATAGTAAGTGTATCTCTGGGCTTGTTTCCTTGCTTGTGATTGGATTGTACCTTCAAACGTGATCATATGTCATTTGCATACCGTGAGTTACAGGGTGGTTAGTGAAGGTCGTTTCCCCTTTTTGCTGGTTGGGAGCGTTTAATGTTATCTGGGTCTATGGTCGGGATCGGTTCAGAGACGTGATGTGAAAGGTCTACGGTCAGGATTGGTGACTCAACCATTATGCTTGGGTTGGCTTTTGGAAGCGCCAGGAGAAGTGGTCTACTGTTGAGACTTTGGTCTGGACATCGATTAGTTTGACTTCAAGATATAAGTGTGAAATCATCTCAAGGCGTATGAGATTTCTAGTTTTGCTAGGATTCAAGAAGTGTTCGCCTGATTTTTTTGGGGTTGTGTGGTCTTTTGGGGTTTGGGCCAGCAATAGAGCACGCACGGGTAAGAAACAGGTTGTCAGCAGTTGGTAGGGATATAAATGGGGCGGGTTTGGGGCGGGGTTGACCATCCCTGTCCCCATCCCCGAGTGTCTAACATCGTCCCTATCCCCTTACCCATCCTTGACGGATACGGGGAATCAAGTCCCCTCCCCTTTGTATTTTGGGCTTTTCCCCAGCCCATCCCTAATCTATCAACATAATAAACTCTAACTTACACAAAAAAACAAGTTTAATAAGCGATCAAAACCAGATGTCATAATCAGATTCTATTTACATCAATCATAAAGTTTAACAAACATCAAAACGAAAAGTGACGATTTGGTATACAGATCGTCGAACGTAGTGACGATTGACGAACTCTTGGAATTGGGAACATAATATGATATACAGACTCTATATCTGATAGTCTAACATAGATCAATTCATTTTAGTGGAATTAATTCAAATTCAACAAATAATCGATATATACTATATATATATATATATATATATATATATATATATATATATATATATATAGTCATCAAAGTGGGGACGGGGCGGGTTGGGGATTTTTATACCCGGCCCCGGCCCCATCCCCGGTTTTAGCATAATGGGGATCCCCGGCCCTGTACTCGGTGCCCGTTTTGGCGGGGAATACCCGTCCCCGATTAGGGCGGGTCAACCGGGTTCCCCACCGGGTCGGGTGAAATTTCCATCCCTAGCAGTTGGTTATTTAAGAGTGAGAAGGATTGGGAATCCTTTAAATCTCATGTATTGTGAAGACTTACTTGAATCTAAGTGGGGGAGAACCGCGCAGGTATTCATGACATGGACAGGTATGAGACTGGGATGGGTTTCTCATCCTCATCGAGGAAGATGGCGGGCCAAGTGGCTATTTGGTTTGAGGGTTGTGTGAGTTTGGAGTTCGGTAAAACTCCCCAGCATGTGAATCGTGTCTTCTTGGGGCTTGATAATAGAATTTGGGAAAGCAGGTCGGAACACCAGTTATGAATTGAGTTCAGTTCGGGTGTTCGGTCGAGTGTGTGATTGACTCTGCATGCGTTTCGAATCAATAGATTAGGGGTAAGGTATTAAGCTACGGTTATGTTAGGATGAAAGTGTTGTGAGACTACGGGGGAGCCGTAGCATTCATTAATGGCCAGTTGGTATGAAAGTGTTGTAAGACTACGGGGGAGCCGTAGCATTCACTAAGGACCAGTTGGGGTGAAAGTGTTGTAAGACTACGGGGGAGCCATAACATTCACTCTTGGTCAGTAGGGTGAAATTGTTGTAAGACTGCGGGGGAGCTGTAGCATTCACTAGTAGTTAGATAGTGTGGAAAGTGTTGTAAGACTATGGGAGAACCGTAGCATTCACAAGCGGTCAGATAGTGCAGGGAGTGCAGAAATACTGCAGGGTAGCCGTGGCATTCACGGATGCGTTCGGATGACTTAGGCCAGGGTGGCCCTGTTTGCAAGGTTGTGAGTAGGTCACAACATAATTGTAATCAAGAAATGGTAGGTCGGAAGGGACCGGGTATGATGTAAGACTACAGTTATTCTGGTAGCATTCACTTCTTTGCGTCGGATTCAGTGGTGACAGGTTGCCAGCCTATCATGATCGGATGGATCAAATGGGTTTAAGGAGCCATGAGTGGCTGTATAGATAGTGCAGTTATCGTTAGACGATGTATCCTTCGGAAGTCGCACGGGACTGCTACGTGTGCTTTTAACCCATCAATCGGTTAGGTGTCCGATGTTCCGAGTAATTGACAGTTAAAGTGAGATCATAGAGGTCTAAGCTGCTTTCGAAAAACAGCAAGTGGTAGCCAGAAGAGTCGAAATGGGTTCAGTGATTTGGGGTCTGTGTGTGGAGTTACATGTCACTCGGGGCATATACTGAGTTGGTTACAGTCGGACTAAATAATGTCAGAAGTTGAATAACCAGTTTAGAGACCAGTGTAGTGAACACGGAACGATTCAATGTGGGCAGTCTGTCAGGGAGACAGACCATCTCAAGACAGCGGACTTCAGATGGAGCAGATGTGATCAGGATGCAAGGAATTCGTTAACCTTCGGGTTTTAGAACCATGTAAGGGGTGGTTACGATTGCCTTGGGAAGGATATGGTATGCTCGGGATTGTGGTTTTGGAACATGTCGTCCGAGTTGTCGGGCGTGTAAGGGATGGTAAGGAATGATTTCGATGAAGAAATCTAATTTAAGTGGGGGAGAGTTGTAACACTCCATTTGAAGTTAAATAAAATGAGTAATTAAACAATAAATTTGAAAACCCCGAGATGTATAACATATTTTATTGTAGCTCTAAATCCATAATATCTTAGCAAGGTGTTGGTTTCGAGGAGTTAAAAGTCATAACTTTTGAATATTTGGGGTTAAAACGTAAATTATGGATTAGTTTGTAAGGAATTATGAAGGTTGAGGGATATTTAGTAAATTATGGGTTCAATATGAAAGAATTTATGAAGACAGGGGTTGCATGGTAATTATTAGGACTTTAATTGAATAGATTTTGGAGGATAAGGGGCCAAATGGTAAATTTTGGGCTTAGTTTGAAAAGAATTTGTTGGGGCAGGGACCATTATTGTTAAAAGGTGACCAAGTTTGGTAAGGCACGGGACTTGAACCCGTGTTATTTCCCTCCCGTTTTTAAGATGCAATACCCTAAACCCTAACCCTAATTGCATCATATCAGCCGCCACCTTGTGTTCTTCTCCAGCCGCCACCCATGACCACTGCGGCCGGTCACCGCCACCTCCTCCTAGCCGCTGTCGAAGTCGCGAGCCACCAACCACGTCACCTCAGCGCCGCCGAAGATTAAAAGATCGATGAGCCGGTGGTTGGACATCGGCGCAGAAGAGGTTGAAGAAACGATCTATGACGTCGTTGCCATTGTTCCTCGCCGGAGACGGTGCGCCATCTCGTCTCCGTTCGTTGCCGCCGAATCGTCGTTGTCGTCATCACTCCGATGGGTTGAAGGACTGCTATTGCTGTTCCGACCGCCGCTGCCACCTCAAGGGCAGCCATGCCGGGTGTGTTCCTGTGATTCTACTTGTGTTAGAGTGTTGCTGCTTCAAGTCTCATGCATTTGTGGGTGTGCTCATCGGCCGGAAACCATGGAAAACCACCATGGCTACCAACCATGGTGGTTGTCGCCGTCTTTTTCTATTCTGCCACCACCAGTCGTCGTGTGGTGGTGGTTGTGTGCATGTTATGGTGTTAGTGTTCATGTGTTGCGATGGTTTAGGGCTACAGGAGTGCTTCTTGGCCAGATATCCGAAGAAAGACCCCACCACCACCGCTCGCCACCGCCGGCCACCACAATATGGTTATGTGTGTGTGTGTGTTTAGCTTAGTTGTGTGTGTGTGTGTTAATTAAGATTTGTATTGTAAAATGTAATTAGGAATTGGAATAATGGAAAGAAACCCTAACCACCACCGTGAGGTGGTGGCTGCCGCCTCTTGCCGCCACCACCCGCCGTGTTGGGTGGCAGTGTGTTTGTTGTGTTTGATTCGTTGTGATGTTTTGACAAAGGGACCAAAACCCTAATGGGCCTAATGAAATCCTAGTGGGCTCAATGAGACCCTAATGGGCCCAATGAAGCCCTAATTGACATAAAAGCCCAAACATGTGACTAAGGGGCTAGTATTGGGTTGGAAACCCTAACTAGGGTTTGGAAAACCCTAATGCCATGAAACCCTAGTTTTGGGGATGATCGGGACACGCACTAGACTTATTTAATAAACCTAAAATATTAATTAATAATCATCTGCAATTAACCTAAGGCAATATTGGACTTAATGGATTAAGTCCTTAATGTGTTAAGTAAGAAACACTTAACCACTTATCGTCATTTCATGTGAAAACCCTAATTTCACTTGGGCCAATAATGGGCCATTCAAGAACAACCATACGGACTAGAATAATTGGATGGGCTTTAGGGTAAGGACCGTGTGAGGGGTTGGTGCCAATTTGGAAAATTGGGCCATAGATTGGGCCTTGATGATTATGAGATATTGGGCCAGTAGAAATGCCAAATGTTTGGACTGGACTAAATGGTTGGGCCTTTGAATAAGACTATGTAAAGGTTTGGGCCCAATTTGGAAAATTGGGCCATATGTTGGGCTTTGGCCCATTACTTGAATATTGGACCTTAGGGTGTGAGTTAAACCTTGGGCTTGGAACACAATTATTAATTGGGTATTGTTTGATGTTAGCAGTTCGGGAATCTGTCAACGAGCAGCTGGAGTTGCAACCGCGGGACTTCAGCAGTGTCAGGTGAGTCTTCTCACCATACCAATGGGTCTAAGGCACCAAGGCCGACCCATTTTATGATATGTAGTATCCTAGCTGAGATTGTGTTATGTGACTTGTTATTTGGTATGAGCTAGGAAGTATGCTAGTGGTATATGTAGTATGTTTGTATGGAAGACCATGGGAGAGCCCATGACACTTGGATGTAAGACCATGTGGAGAGCCCATGGATTTCATAATATGTATTAGTGTTTATTGTAGATTCGCTACTAATATGTCTGGTATGCATGTATAGGTGGTATGCTAGTGGGTATGTGGTATGCTAGTTGTCTTTGTGATACTTACATGGAAGACCATTGGGGAGCCCATGGCACCTGGATGTAAGACCATGTGGAGAGCCCATGGCTTTCCTATCAAAGACCATGGGAGAGCCCATGGCACTGAGGTGTAAGACCATGTGGGGAGCCCATGGCATCCTGGAGTAAGACCATGGGGACGAGCCCACGACATCCGTATATGTTTATATGCATGGCTTATGTGATTGATATGGCTTATGTGGATATGTAGCTGATATAGCTAATATGGATTATGTGATTATGTGGATTGTGTGGGGTATGATCTGGGGAACTCACTAAGCTTTTTGCTTACAGTTTACAGTTTTGGTTTCAGGTATCATCGATTGGAAAAGAAGGGCTCAGATTGATAGCAGTGCACACACCTATGATTTCCGCAATGAATGTGTGACATCCACATTTTCACGGCCAGAAAAAGACCGATTTTGTTTATGATTTATAAAAATCAGAGTACCTCTTTTAATAAAAATGTTGCGGAATTTGTTCCCAGTAAAACATGATAAATACGTTATTAAGTCATTTCCGAAGAAAAGTATTTTTATTCGTTTTAAAACATTTGGGATGTCATCGTCAATACAGAAACATAAGCATGAACAGAACTTACATTCATTATCACTAGTGATTTATATCTCCTTAGTCTCTCAGTGTAATGTGACTTCATATCAACACCTGTGATATAAATAAACTGAGTGGGTCAGGTTGGGAAACCTGGTGAGTACATAGGGTTTTCAACCCACAATAATATAATTATTATGTTTAATCATCAAATAGTTAACCCAATTACCCATCCCCATTATCTTCTTTACTCTTAAGGATCTACCCTAAGAATCATCTATTTCTCATTCATTCATTCCTAAGGATTATCCTAAGGAATGGGTACGAAGTTCATCGTTGTCAATGACACAGCTGTCAAGCACAGCTGCTAGTTCTATCACTTAGGCGCAGCTGCCAGAATTGTGACATTCTCTATGAGGCGCATCTGTCGGTATTGTCCTTTAGGCGCATCTGCCGAGGTTATGATGTTCTCTATTAGGCGTTTCTACTGATAGAGTCCTTTAGGCGCATCTGCCAGAGTTATCTCGTTTATTGACAGTATCGTTTCCGAGAATCCACTCGCAATACATGTCAATGGGTTTTTAGAGTACATCTGGTGAATACACAGTTCAAATAACACCTACAGGTTGCGATCCTGCTAGTGTTCCACTGGACTGTCTAGAACAGTCTGTGGTTGTCATCCATACTCTACTAGATGACGGGGCCAACACTTGGGTAAAAGGCTTCTCTCATGGTTCACCTCTCACCCTTATCTCATTGTCTATATCACCTCTCATCATTTTGTTTTTGTCACACAACAACTATTTCATCTACACATGTTTTACCCAACACATTTTGTAGATATAAAATACATATACAGTTTAAATCATTTAAAACATGTATAAAAATCTTTCACCTAGCATAGACGGCAAGTATACAGACAATATGCACACATAGCATGTAATTTATATTAAATACTTCATATCTATGTGTAAGATGAAAGTAATTATGCAATCACTTGAAAAGGTGGTGACTCGGTACTCGGACAGCGCTTCGTTAATCTTAAAACAATTTCCCTCAGACAAACCTAGTATCATTACCACTAGAGTTTAGTCTAATGTTTGACGAGACTAATTAATAGTCTTGCAATTATTACTATTATATAAGCGTTAAACAATACTCTTCACCCACTATGTACAGACAGGGGCCAGACATGAAACACCGGAGGGCAGGATCATTTTGGCATATAGCACTTCTGAATCCAGCAACCCAAGCGGCCCTCCAAACCAGATTCTCCGTACCGCGAGTGGTTAAAAAGATATTATAACGACACTTATATAACTCATAATAATAGCCCAAACACTCATTATAAGTTCCTAATAACATTACTATATTGAAACATAAACTATACTAAAGATAGGTTAGGCGTAGCTTACTTACAGCGGGTTTTCTCGAAAATCGGGCTTCGCCGGAGCAGCGTTCCCGAGCCGAAAGACTCTTTTCTCTGGGCTTCGGGAGCCTCGGGGATTCCTTCGGGTGCTAGGGGGTTTTGGGGGCTTAGAGAGAGAAAGTAGAGAGAGAAAGTGAAGTTGGGAAGGTGTGAAGAATGAGGGAACCCGACACCTCTATTTATAGGCTGGAATCCTGCTCTACTCATCGATTAGGAGGTCCTACTCGTCGAGTCCATGGCCAGGTGTCACCATCTGGTGGCTTGCCTTGGGGAGAAAGCCTTGGCCCATATTCAGCCACGTCACTCGATTTCGCACAACACCCTGCCGAATTCTAAACCCTGTAACTTTCGCATACGAGATCCGTTTTCGACGTTCTTTATATCCACGCATAGGTAAAAAACAAGATCTACAACTTTCATTTAGACTCCGTCGGCTAATTCTTGACCGATCTTAAATTTAACAGTAGGAGGAGATTAGACTGTTAAATGACCGCGAATAATTCGTAACTCCTTCATACGAACTCCGTTTTCGTCTGTCTTTTTATCGTTGAGTTCCTATTAATGATATCTTCAACTCTCATTTAGGTTGCATAGGCCATAAACCGCTCAAACTAAAATTCGAGTTTCGGGTCGTGCACTACTATGCCAAATCTTAGAAAATTCATAACTTACTCATACGAAGTCAGATTTGGGTATTCTTTTTTTGTATGTTCTCGGTTTAACATATACTACAACTTTTGTTTAGATCACTAAGGCTAAAAAGTCCTCTATCATAAATTCACTATTTACATCTCTTGGTGCCGTGCCGGGTTTGCCGAAAAACTTCAACGGGCCATAACTTCTTCATTATAACTCAGATTTTGGCGTTCTTTATATGTACGGAACCCTTGTAACATATACTATAAAATGGTTAAGATTAATCCTTCTAAATAATCTTCCATCAAAACTCATTTTTTGATGCTCATTGTCTCTAAATTGACTAGTCCGGATCTACGGGCGTTACATAATGATTTTGGGATGAACTCTGATAAATGTTTTACTTAATGATGATTTGAAATAAATTGTATCAATGTTTTAGCTATACTAAAAATGAAATTTTTACCCTTGATTTTTGGGTCTTTATAATTTGAGGAGAAGGAGGAAATCAGTAAATCCCAATTTGATACTCCAAATTTAGATAATGAGTAACCTTATTTTCCTATCTTTGATCCTAACATACATTAGAAATTACAAAAAATAGTGTTTGGTTATGTGTTTTGAATCACCAAAATATCTTAAGAATATGTTCCAAAACTATGTTGTTGTATATGTTTATCCCATGTATTTTCAAAAGAATAAGTATAATATGTTGTTAGTGAGATGTGGTAAATATGTTAATGAGAACAAGGACCAATGTCCATTTAGTCTTTTGTCATCTTGGACTCGTGATAACGAAGAGGCTTTCTAAATCAAGTCTTAGAATTCTACACATCATTGTTCTAGACAAATCAATATGTGCACCATTCCCCGTAGGAAAGAAACCCCAAGAGCTGGATTAAGGCAATATTCTAATTGGGCAATTAATATTCTAACCCATACATTACCATTGATGTTCATGGTTAGTCCTTATGTAACCTTAATGAAACTTAATGCATGACATGTGATTGTGTGGAAAATGGAATATCAAATAGCCAAAATGAAATCACTATTGATGCAAGGAAAAAGCCCACCATTACAATATTATAAGAGATCATGATCTGTGTGATGGAAAGACTATACAAGATGAAGAAAAAGGACTCAGATTCACTGGAAATCACTAACCTGCTGCATTTTAGAGGATATATGAATTCAAGGTTCCCCAAAGGTAATTCATTTAACCTTCTTAATTAGTAAACCTATAATTTTTTATATTTTTACAAACTCTTACATGGTTATGATTTCGAATTGGAATTTCGATTTCGTTACTATTAGGCTAAGCCTTTTTGCGGTTAGGAACAGAATTGTCGCTTGCATTGTGAAATTGAGTAGGATGAGTTGTTCCTATAGGTAGTGGGATTTTAATGGCAATAGATGAGTTTATTATATACAACATTGGATTTTCTCAATAGGGCCTCTTTACCCTATACTAGCTTATGGTTTAGTAAGGAAATGTAACTAAAATATTATGAAGTGACTATCATGGCTTTGAATGGTGGGGATATAAGGTCTACTACTAATTACCTCACTTCTTTGCCCCCAAAAATAAAAGGATGTTGGTAGCCTCAAAAAAGAGGATGAGGGACCCCACTGAGATGCAGGGCATCACAAGTGCTTGTAGGGTATGAAGAAGATCAAGACAGAACCCAAGGAAGATGATGGGAAAGTGAGACTTAGCAAGGGTGGGAAAAAGGTCAAGTATGGCATCTATAATGAGGTTAGCCACTGTAACATCCTAATAATGAAGACTAGGCTCTTACATTAATTAATTAAATATATGAAAAATGGTTTATATAAGTAAATCATCAAAGAATAATCATATTATTGGTTGATATGAATTTTAGAAGGTTATAAGTGAAAATAATAATATTTTAAAAATTAACGGGCCAAAACTGTCAAGTTGACAAAGTAAATTTACTCAATTAATGGAAGGGACTGCCAAACTTATAGAATGGATGGACGAGGACTTGTTATGTCAACCATTTAGGCGAATGTGAAAATAAATGAAGTAATAGTAAATTTTATAAAAAAATGTAAACTATAGGAACCGAATGTGAAAATGTAAGGGAAATAAGATGCATTCATTTCCCCCATTCATCAAAAATAGGGAGAAGACGAGGAGCTCTCTCATGGTGATTTTCTTCCATTTTGCATCTAAGGTTTGATCCAAAACAAGATTTCAGCATCCAACATCAACAAGCCCAATCTCTTCGGAGTAGGGGGCTGCATTGTTTAGTAATGGTTCAACATCCACAACTCCAATCTCTTCGAAGTATGGGACGAAATTGTTTAGTAATGGTCCAGATGTAATTATTACATAGTTTTACACAAGGGTATATGTCAAAAACAGTTAATCTATATTTTTGTAAATCTGGTCATTCAACAATTGTCTTGTGGGGCAATCATAACCCATAAACACATACTCTACAAAAACATTTAATCTATATTTTTGTAAATCTGATCATTCAAAAATTGTATTTTAGGGTAATCTTAACCCATAAACACATACTCTTTCAGTGTTTAATATTAAATAATGCCTTTTTATTTATCAAGTATCCAACAAACTTTCATGAATGCTCCTATAAATTTCTTATTCTTGTTACATTCCAGTCATTGTGATGAATAACTAAACTTATAAACGCATAAACTTATGATTTTTAGGAAAAACTAGAATGACAACCTAGTATCATTCTAGTAATTGTGATGAATTTTGGTCATTCTGATGGCAGGCCAACCAAGTTTCAAGCTCCATTTGATTATGTCGAATCGTCATGCACAGCTCCAGATTCAACAACATATTTTCAGTCAGATCTAGTAGGTCCAAGAAATCATGTCTCCTTGGTTGATTATGACTCAGATGAGGACAATGGACGAGAAGGTGAAAAACAATTCAAAGTTGAAAATACCACTCAAAGCTTTCAAGTACAAGATGATCAAGATGAGGATACTCATATGCAGCTGATAGACATACCTTCCAGTGAAGAACTTATAGTTGATGAAGAACCATATGACATGTCAATTGTCCTATACTCCATAACATCTACTAGAGCCTTCAACATTGATCTTGATGATTACTCTCTTTCGTCACAAAAAGAGTCTCAAGAAAACGATATTACTCAAGAAGCAAAGCTTTCTTCTCCTCAATCGGATCCTCATCAGGAAAACGATACTCAAGTAGATACAGATGAAGCAAATACATCCAAACCTGATACTGAACGTATTAGACTAACTTCCTAGATGGTAGCTGACGGTATTGAGAAAATCCGTTTCCACACATCCTCTCATTCTGAATATCTAGACAAATTTCAATGGTATCTTGAACGTACGGCATACAATGTGTGTATCGTTAATGAGACGACAGAAGCACTGGTGAAAAAACTGTATGTAACCATTGAAGACTTTCATGGAACGACTTTCTATATCAAGGGACAAACTGTTTGTAAGATATGGAAGATCGAAAGTATAGATCCGAAAATTCAAAAGATCATCTATCTTCGATGTATCAGAAGATCAATGATTTTCTTCGGTCTTTATCAAATATAGATTATGTTTATGAAGCTAAAATAGATCATTTATAGAGTAATATTGTTGCTCAAGACCGATACATTTCCCCTCTTGAAAAGTCAGTTGCAGAACTCTCTAAACATTCAAAATCATCTTCCATTACTCCGTTTCAAGCATTTAGTGAGCAAATTCAGCGTCAATTGGATTCATTGGGCTCTAACATTTCAAATCTCTCTAAATCCAATTCTCAAGAGGTCCATGACTAGCGGGTGATATCTCTTCTCTTAAAAAAATGTTAAGCTACTAGTCAATGAAATTAAGGATATCAAGACGCAATCTCATTCTTCTAATATACGTGAGCTTCAACAAAAATTTGCATTGTTTGATTATAATCTCGACTTGATTCTGGAAAAATTATCTGGTTCAAATGACAGACCACCTTGATGAGAGGGGGAAAAGGTAGACTAGTGAAGATCAAGTTATTCTCCAATCATTCATCAAGTTCCAGATTCACCAAATGAGTTTGAGAAAAGGAGAAATGAGAAATTAGATTCAATCGACAAAATGGCTGCTGAAGCAAGACAAAAAGCTCAACAAAACAGAGCATGGATGGTAGAAACAAAAAGGAACTCATTCGAAAGCAATGGATCAAGGATCCAACACTAAAGTTTCGTAGAAGAAAAAATGTTTCTACTGTGAAACCTGTCTCTATATCACAACCAATTGTCCAGCCAAATCTTCCCCAAATCGATCGTAAGGATAGAGGAAAACAAAAGGTTGTCTTCAAATCAAAGAAAAAGTTAGCCAAAGAAGCTCAAATGAAAATGGATGAAGAGTTAACAGAGCAACTTGAAGCTAAGGAGTTAAAGTCTAAAGAAGAGGTGCTTCTTGGAAAGAAATCTTCAGAGATCTCTCCTGAAGAGAGAAACACATGGCATGATAAACAATTTCGAGCACCATATCCAAAAGGGACCATCTTCTTCAAACCTGATACAAATGCGTATAAGAAGAGTAAGGTCATCAAGCCTACAAATTCCTTCACACCTCCTTCATATCCCTCTAAAGAAAACTGGTATATCCATGCACCCCCGAATGGTACAAAGTTCAATTTGTGGCCAAGTGCAATATATCCAGTTAAGCCCGGTATAGACATTGAAGAGGTGATGAAAAGATTCTTCTTGGAGAAACCAGTTCAAGCTTTCATCGTATGGTTAAAGTTCAAAATTGCTTCAATTAGTAAAATTGACATCCGAGAATATCGAAAGATTCCATATGTTTTCTTTTAAGGAAAAAAGACAGACAACTATATATTCATGTTTTCTGAAGCTTATTTCCATAGGATAAATCAAGTTGATGTCAAATCATTGATTATTTGGTTGAAGTAGAGGGAAAGTACTAATGAAGCTTATGTAGATGCCCTACATCGCTTGAGGCAATATGTTTTGGATATTGTTGTTGATTTTAGTGTTGACTGGCAAATAGGACAACTTGGAGAAAAGGAAGTTGATGAGCCAAATTTGGATCCGAATGTGGAAAATGAGTTACCTGGAATCATACTGAAAAAACCACATAGAGGAATTGTATTTTCATCAAAGGGACGATTGTTATTAATGAGAACCTCTCAGAAACATCTATTCTCTTCAGAATTTACTCAAGGCGTCATTGGTTTGTTGAAGAGAACAGGAGACCAAGATAATACACTGAGGGTCAAGACAATTCATGAACTCACTTGGTTTCTAAGTTTTCGTTAGTGGTTACTAAATTTAAGGAACAAAGTTTAGATTGTGTCTTTTTGTTATTTTCTCTTTCTTTTTAAACGTGTGGATGAAGTTTTTTTGCTATTAGTAATTTATTTTATTAATTTCATCGTGCATATTATTTCTCTTATTTCTACTCCTTATTTCAGTAACCATCACATATGGGGAAACTATTGGAAATAAGTTTATGTGATTGTCACTTGAAATAAGTTGAGTCTATGTATATATCTCTCTAACAAACATTATCAGAATGTTTCAGGTTGGAAAGATCTTGAATATTCAATAAGTTTTTGAAAAATCAAATGTTGGAGCACTTGAAGTTGACATGGAACACTTAAAGTTTACATGTATCACTTGAAGTTGACATGGAGCACTTGCTGAGCATGGAGCACTTGAAGTTAACATAGAGCACTTGTACTTGACATGGCGCACTTGCTGAAAGCAAGTTGGACCACCATGATCTTAGATGTCACATCTAGATCATATGTGGAGCATCAAGACGTTGATGGCTCAACATGATTATTGGTGGCTCATCTCAAGTCAATGGACTATCATGATCACATTAATGGCTCATCTCAAGTCAATGGATCAATATGATCACGTTGATGGCTCAACAAGATTGCACATGACGTATCAGGTAAAATGATGACATGTCCAAATTCTCAATGACATATGTAGTTCGTCCATGGTCCATCATGAACACGTGGTTATACATCTTCGAGTTCAAGACACATTCCAACATTCAAGTAACAACTCAACTTGATCAATGACACTTCTGGAAGTTGATAGCATTCTAGAAGACAATGGAGCAACATGATGATCATGTTGCTCATCATACTTTCAATGTTGATCAAGAAGGCTCAAGATATATGAAGACTCACAACTTGGATGGAACCCTAATGAAATACTAACGAAATTGGAATATTCCATCCATTCTCTATTAAGTATGGCATATGTGTCAACTGATGACTAAGTCATGATGACGTGTCAACACCTGATTGGTAAAGCCATGTCATGGGATTTTCCAAAGCCTATAAATAGGCCCCTTGGGATCCATTATAAAGTTGCTCAATTCCTTCTTCTTCCTGCTCATTCTGCTTATTTGTTGTTTAGACTAGATTTCAGAGAGCTATTTGAGTGTTTTATCGTGTTTACCATTCAAACACGTGTAACTGAATCTTTATGAATATGAGACACTTTTGAATCATGGATCTAGAACATACAAAAAAGTTTTTATCATAAGTTTGGTTGATTCATAAATCTTTTTTTTCCGCATTACTTGCCACTTGACGATTCTGAAACTCTGTTTCAGTATTTTCAACACTTGGACTCTTCAAGTATAGATTTACTGAATTTTTCTCATTTCTTCATAGGTAATCCGGCTAACAAGAATTAAAAATCAAACATTCATTAAGTTCGAAACTGAAAAATCTAGATAGAAACACAAAAAGAACAAATCTGAAAACTAATCACATGAAAAGTACTAGTCTATGCAGAACTAAAACTAGGGTTTTAGCCAGACGTGACTAAAAATGAAACTAAACTAGTAGAAAGAAACATTAACTGAATAATCTTCTAAACTAAATGAATGAGATGATTTGTAGCCTTCAGATCTTCAGAAATCGCTGAAAGGTATCAGAAATTGCCATCAGAAGTGTTTTCTACCGTCAGGAACCGTCTGGAATCGTCTAACCTTCTAATCTAATAATGATGGTCGTATTTATACTTAAGGAAGATGCTTCTGGAGAAAGAAAACAAAAAAAAATATGATCGCAGATCTCAAATATGCGATCGCAGAAAATACAATTTTTTCCAGATTTACCCCTAAATGATGTACGAAGCTATTTTCAACGCTTTCAGGACTTCGAGACAAAAGTGAGATCGCATAAGTGATATATGCGATCACATCTTTGGTTTTTTTCTTCCATATGACTTATTTTGACCCTCGGAAACTTCGTTGAATTTATGCAATCGTAGAAAAAAAATGCGATCACTTCTACGATCCCATTTTGGATTATGTGAACACAAATTTGACCTTTTTCACATACACGAAAGTCATCCGAAATTTTGTCTTGTTTCCAGAACATTTTGAATCTCGTCAATTGGGGTTACGAGTCACGAGATATGGTAAAAATATTGACAGGGGGTCAAAGTTGCCAACAACATCCTTTAGGCTTTAGATTGCAGCAATCTGTCTTTGTAGGATCAATTTTATCAAATGTTTCTTGACCAAAAAATCTTCCAAGCATTCCTCAACATCCTCAATAAGTTCCAAGTTCCATTTTAACTCCAATGCTCCATCAAACACATCTAACGCTGCTCCCAAAGTACTGCTTCACTCAAATTATCTGAAAACAACATAAAAACACTAGCAGTATGGAAATTCTGATAAAAGACATGAGTTGAACATTATTTAAACAAATGACATGCAAATGTACAAAATATGATGCAAAAGGCTAATAAAAACTACCTTAAAAGATGCATGAAATGGCATTTAACATATACGGTGGTGGTTTGTGTGATGATGGTGGTTGAAAGGAATAAAAAGATATAGAAAGCTCTAATGGAACCTCGAAGAGGGCTTTTGTTGCATCTAGGGAACCCATCCGCCACTGAGCTTGATGTAACCCGGGTAAAATCAAAAATAGAAATTGAAGAGGAAGGAAATGATGACCTCATAGTCATTCCCTTACCTTTCCCACCATCTGCTTCTGGAGCATCAACAACCGGAGCAATATCTGGCACCGGTGTCGGAGTCGAATCATCGATGCTGGCGGAGGAATATTAGTTATGAAAATGGCTTCAGGAAGCAACACCCATACCACTAGGTAAATCAATTTTTTGGTTTATTTTTAAGGTGTAGGTTTTTCTTTTGAATTAAGAGAGAGAGAGAGAGAGAGAGAGAGAGAAAGAGAAAGATATATATATATATATATATATATATATACTTATAAAGCTAGCATTTTTTTTTGAATCTCATGCATTTGAAACCCCATTTTTTAATTTCCTCAAACCACATTAATTTGAAACCCCCTTTTTTAACTAATGCAACTCAAAAGTTATCTTAATTATGATTTAACAATCAAAAGTTTTATAACTTATATTATGTTTAATTAGCATTTAGTGAAAAGTTTACTATAAAAATGTCAATCTTTTGTGTGTTTTGTGTTATATAAAATCTTACATGTAAGAAGGATTTGAAGATATTGTGATTCAAAAGTTTTCATATAGTTGAAGCATTCACGATCCAAATATGATGATTTAAAGAAACGGGTTATGTCACATCGATGGTAATTGTAATATGATTTTTTCTTTCAACCAAAACAAATGAAGCTTTTCTATTCTTTCTTTATATTCAGTTTCTCATTAATCTTTATATATGATTTGTGTGTATTACTCAATTTTGAATGTGACTCTCCAAACATCAATGTTTCACTTGGAATATCTTTCTAATTCTTCTTTTTCAAGAAAAATATTTTGATTGCACGTTAGTGATGAATTGTCATCAAGTTTCTATGCTTGAATGGTGTTAAATGAAGAAAGAAGATTCATAAAATGGATATAGGTTTTTTTGTTTGAGCAAAGTTGACTAATGTTAGATTTTTCTTTTGATTTAAATGTATGTTTATGTAAAATCTTTATTTATATATTCAACCACCCAATGCTCTTATTTATTTGATTGTGGTTTTTCTATTTTGATTATGTTTATTTTCTATTATTTTTTTGTTCGGTTATCCTACACAACATATTTATAAGACAATATTTAAAAGATAACATAATTTTGAACATTTTATATGTAATTATGATAGACTTACCATGATATGTTCTTCATATGAAAGTAATTTATCCATATTACTATGACAAGAATTACATATGACATTTACGAATATATATATATATATATATATATATATATATATATATATATATATATATGTATGTATATATATATATATATATATATGTATATATATATATATGTATATATATATATATATATATATATATATATATATATATATATATATATATATATTATATGTGATTTGTTTAACATGTATATGCACCTATGTATGTTATAAATTTATAATTAAATATCTTTATGTTTAATAATTGAAGGGATTAAAATGATGCATCAAAACCAATTATTTAGACGAATATAATAATAATAATAATAATAATAATAATAATAATAATAATAATAATAATAATAATATATTTCCAAGTACCGCATTTATTTGAAACTCACACTACAACTCAAGAGTTTTCTAATTTATGTATATTTATTAGTTACAACTCAAGAGTTTTTAACTTATGATTATTAATTAGTAATCACTAATAACTTTTTATTTTCCTTTCTTTTATAAGGTTGTAAAGTTCTGCTCATTAAAAACATTAATGTATTTGAAGAGATAATATAAATGTTATAATAGATGTTTTAGTGTTTTTATGTTATTAAAAGTTATAGTGTTTATTTTTTATATTTTTTATTATTCGTTGTATATATATCTTTTTTAATACAAATGTTATAATAGATGTTTTTCTATTTTTACGTTACTAAAAGTTGCAGTTCATATTTTTGTTCCTACGTTTTGCTACCCGTTATATTATCATTCATTTGATATATAATTTACACAATTTTAAACGGTTTATAAAATTATCAAATAATTATATATATCACAATGACCTAAAAATTAAACTATAATGTTTAATAAAACTAATATGTTAACTATATGTTTGTTTTACTACTAACATTTTGTTTCAAAGTAGAAATATTAAATAATAATTTGGTAAAAGTTATTATTTTAACTATATAATTCTATTCACGCGCAACGTGCGGAGATTCGTCTAGTATATATAATAAATGAAACATTTTTCCTTTCACCACATTCATTTGAAACTCTCATGCATTTTTCTTTCACCGCATTCATTTGAAATTTCCATGACTTTTCACTTTCTTTCTAATAATGATTATAACTTGGTTAATAAGGTTAAATAAATATCAAAACTAAAGTGTAATAATATATAAACTAAATTTCAATATTAAAAAAATATATTTATTTCTACATATAAAGTTATGTTTTTTAACTTTTAACATATTATACTTAATTTATTAATTTTAATATATTGTTGGATGTAAACCATTATCATTTTAAAGCTATAACTTTTGAACAATTTGTATAAAATACTTAAATTATTAATTTAAATATAATATTACAGGGTCAACTTAAATATAAATTTTAGTTTAACTTAAACAACCCAAATAATATTTGTAAATAGTTAAAAGTGATAAATTATAGTGTCTTTCTAATAATGATTATAATTTGGTTAATAAGGTTAAATAAATATCAAACCTAAGTGTAACCATAAATAAACTAAATTTCAATATTAAAATAATATATTTACTTCTACTTATAAAGTTATGACTTTAACTTTTAACATATTATACTTAATTTATTAAATTTAATATGTTGTTGTATGTAAACCATTATCAGTTTGAAGTTACAACTTTTGAACAATTTGAAATACTTAAATTGTTAATTTAAATATAACATTACAGTGTCAACTTAAATATAAATTTCAGTTCCACTTAAAAAACCCATTGAATATTTTGTGAATAGTTAAAAGTGATAAATTGCAGTGCTAAATGCAAAAACTAAATTGTAATCTCAATTTAACTAAAATATTTCCTGAATATATTTTTATAATCTTTAAAAGTTTTCAAATAAGTAGCTTAAAATAACTTATAACAACAATAGTTAAAAATAACTCTATATAAATAATTATATTGTTACCTTTAAAATCAAAAAAACAATGTTTGATATTTTAAATAATTATAATGATAGAAATTAAAACGTTAAACAAATAAATTTTAAAATTAACAATAACAAAAATTATAAATAACATTAAACCATATATTATATTTAATTTTATTCATTAGTAACTCACAGGTAGAACTCATTCAAACGATCGAGATTATGCTGTTATAATATATATATATATATATATATATATATATATATATATATATATATTATCATATAATTCAAAATAATCAGTATATTATATCAATTCAGTATACGAATTATTATATCAAATTTAACAACAATGTTATTATTATATTAAAAAAAACATATATTTGTAAATATTTTAACTATATAGGTTTTTCTGTGCAACGCGTGAGCATTCGCCTACTATATATATATATATATATATATATATATATATATATATATATATATATATATATATATATATATATATATATATATATATAGAGAGAGAGAGAGAGAGAGAGAGAGAGAGAGAGAGGATATGGGTAGGTAGGTGGACCATGAAATTAAAAAAAACTTGAAAAAACGAAAATGCCCCTAACATTTAAAGAGATGTGAGACTTAATAGATGTTTTGGATGACCAGTTAAGTCTAGGGACCAATTATGCATTGAATATTCAATTTTGGACCACCCGTACGCGGAAAAAAAACTGGTCCGAAACTATATGTTTTTGGTAAACTATAGGGACCAATTTTACAATTTACTATTATTTTAACGCGAATCATCTCTATTGTTTGTTTTTGTTGCGCGTTTAGTCTTTGTCAGACCTAAAAATACAATATCGTCCGTATTAGTTTTTTTTAATTATTATTGGTAAATAATTAATAATTTTAGAAAATTATATGGCTCATCCCCCATTCCATCTTGTCCCTCCCCTTCTTCACTAAAACACCTGCTTTCACCTTACCTACACCATCAATGTTATCTTACATCAATTCTGGATTGAACAAAGAAATTACAAAAATTGCACAAACCTCCATTACTAAATAACAACCGTAAATGTGAACTTAAAATCAATTTGAGTCCTGCTATCAACAAATTACAACAATTGCACAAACTTCCATTCCATTCTATTCTTCACAATCGCACAACAATTGCACAAACCTTCAACCCTGTATCATCAATTTTGCACACATAGCATAAAATGAAGGGAGATCATGCGTAACAAAAAGCAAGAGCGTCAAGCAAACGAGGGGGTTATGAATGTGGTAATAGAGATACCCACCTCCAAAACATTATTCTCAAAATAGGAGTTCGAGTTTCATGCTCCTACCAGTAATTTCTTTCTCGCCAGAAATCAGATTTGAAACCCAACTACATCTTTGCTTCTCGCCGGAAATCAGATTCAATAACCACTGCTTAATGTTCAGAGGCCTCTAGTTGTTTTCAAGCAAGAAACTGCCCCTGAATCTACTATCACCTCCTTCGTTGTCGCCTTTTAGTTGATTGCAACAAATGACTTGGGGGGGGGGGGATGGGAAAGAACGAGGGTTGATTGCTCACCGACAAAATCTTGTTGAACGACTCGATTTGTTGCTGTCGAAATCCACCGAAGTTCACACACATAGATGGTGCAGAGATCTGGTTGGTCGATATGATAATGACGACAATGATGGTTCATTTGATTTCAGAGTTGAATGCTTTGGTAGGGGTGGAAAAAAGGCAAATGGATTTTATTATTTTAATTTTCAAATTTATAAATAATAATTAATCTTTTAAAAACAAAATAAAAAAGGACAAAATGGTTTTTTTTATACGAGGCACGGACTAAACACGCAATAAAAACAAACAATAATAGAGATGGTCCAAATAAGAAGAAATATGTTAGGAACCAAAAATCAAATTACCCCAAAATACTGGGACCGTTCCTGTAATTTACTCTATTTTTACTTTGGGAGTGGCAATACTCAAATAGCATTAATTTGTAAGGAGAGAAGGTCACATGTACGGCACGTGATAGAAAGAACACAGTAACGGGAATATTCTTGTTATGTTTGTGGATTAGTAATCTCAAACGGTCATCCCCATACTTTGTGGATCTTGACTCTTTTTACTCCAATTTTTTCGATTTTATGTCTCATTTATGGTCATCGAATATCGTTATCCATTTCAGATGTACGGTATCTAATAAATGTTGAACATACTGTTTTTTATATCTTTATCTTTATATTGTGAATAAAAACTTAGTAATAGTTAAAATGTTGTTTAACATATTAGCGAAAAACTGATTGTTAATATACTAGTTTTAGTTAGTTTATGAATTAATAATGTTTGATAAAAAGAAATAAATAATAATGTTTGATAAAAAGAAATAAACATTTAGATATAAAACTAAAAATTAGTTTTAGATCATTAGCCGCATAAAGCCTAATATAGATTCAAATATTCAACCATGTTACCACTTTGTAGAAGAACCTAGTTAAGTTGGTTATGACTATTAACATTTTATGAATATAAATGCCAATGACTTTGACTTTTCCATTTTTTGTTGATTTGTTTCTTTTTTCCATAAAATTATATATTTTCTTTCATGTAATAGTTATTAAAAAGGTGACAATTCCCATCTACTCATTCATGAATGAATTGATTGGGTTTGTATTTTATATCTAACGGAATAAATATACGAAGTCGCAAATTTTAGCTACAATATAAAATTCGACCAACTTACGTAATAAAAATATTCTTTTTGTAATACTCAACACATCAATTTTATAGAAAATCAAAAGAAAATAAACAAAGTTCGTATAAAATAAACCTGGTCCATTTTAACAAGCTTTATTAAATCCGATTAATACAAACACCAAATTTTAGAAACACGTGAATATTACACTTGTTAAAATTGTAAAAAAATAATAATAAATAAATAAAAGATTATAACAAGTTGTTACATGGATGGATGGATCTCTACGTTCACAACTGTCAGAGTATCATGTTTATATATGTTTCATTTTTTTATTATAATAAATAAGATTTGAATTAAAATATAGCGTAGTTGTTTAGCTACTAATCCATTGTTTAAAGTTAATTGAGTTAATAATAGTTTAATGCTAAAAAAATGCTGCATCTATATCTAAACAAATAATATCAATGATTGTCCTTTGTGTTTGTATAGATTCTAAAGTCAAAACAAGATATTTTTTTGTAAATGATTCAAAATTTCAAAAATCAAATAGGATAACCACTTGTTCATGCTTAAAACATACATAATGAATTGGCATACAACCAAATGATATGCTGTACGACTATTTCATGCACCATTTGTTTGATTTTTATTACATTTAAATATACAATTGCAACATATTGTTAGGCAAATCAACTTGAGCATGGAATAAGATAATTAATTGTGGATATCAAAATGGATTTTTTTTAAACTAATATTTTGACACTTACATGAGTATCATAGAATTTATTCAAGGTTAGTGTATACAAAAGGAAAACTTCGATTTTAGTCGATAAATTGGAAGTCATCGACTAAATTCATGTTTGAGTAAATGTTAAAAGCTTACATATATCAAAAATACTGATTCAAAAACCTGTTTACGGTCAGTAACGAGTGGACCCCCACCTCACCCCTATAAATACGATGTCTCCACCTTCATTAGAACATTTTTGGCCAAAAACTCTCTCCTTCTCTCTCTAAGAATCTTAACCGTAAACACTCAAAACGCCTTCAAGCTTCGGAAAACATCGAGAAACCACGTTTGGGTCGCTTTGGAACGTCTCTGGGCACTCATCTCTTCGAAATCAGCATCCAACTCTAGTGTTCTTGAGTTTACGGTCAGCCTTCAGAAACCGTAAACTCTGTTCTTGAGTTTACGGTCCGAGCCTTCAAGAACCGTAAACTCTGTTCTTGAGTTTACGGCCGTAAACTCGCCGAGCCTTCAGAAACCGTAAACTATAGATCACAGCCGTAAACATCTTTTTGGTGGTGCTTTTGGCTGAAAACTCACCCTCTTTGATTCGATCAAGTCCCGGATTTTGTTAAGTGTCGTGCAACAACTCGAGGATCTTCATTTTCAGTCAACGATTTCATGCAACAACTGTGAGTTCATACCCCTACATTTTTCCATATTTTCAATGTTTTCAGGGGGGGGGGGGATACAAGCTAATCATAAATGTTTTCAAAACTTATGCAAATCTCATACTTTAACCCTTTTGTACTGTGTTGAGCATAAGGGACGTTTTCACAAAAATTTGCATAGTTTTCCGGACACGCTATTCACTATACATGCAAACTATAATCGGTATAGTTTGGGATTTTCTAAACATCACGAGTACAGAAACTTTCACTATTAAACATATGCACGAAGACAGAAATAGTTTACAGTTACATCACCACTTTATCATGGTTTTTCATAACTGTAATTATCATTATATACGGTATACATACGAATTTTCACTACGGTAGAACGCTACTACACTACATGTAAACTAGATTGTACGATACTGTGAGGCGCTACTTCACTACTGTACCCTTAGGTGTACAGGGATAAATCCTACCACTGTATAACCAGAGTCTCCTGGAGGGAGAGCGTGAGATTTGTGAATAGATCTATTCGGGACTGACAATCCCACATCTGGACTGCTAGCTACAGTTAGGCGGGCACGCCTGAGATGTATAAATGTCATTTAACTCGACGCCTGAAGAACGTTGGAAAGGTCTCTAGTCATATCAAGCATGGTTATACGACTCACATTATGTATAAATCACCTTTAGTTTACAACTTAACACTCTTCAACAGTTTTATTTTTACTAAATAGAACTGATACACACTACGTAATCTGGCTAAGGCCAGGGTTTTTCAAACAGAACCGATTATGCAATGGTTTCACATATAAAATACTTTCACTTCATGATTAGTTTTAGCTAGTCACATGAGGTAGTATTCTCGCATATCATTACAGTTTTCAGTAACGAACATTCATGGTTTTATACGAAATCGATAGCGCTACCCTTTTTACTAAAGAAAATATCGGATTTTCTTGGAAACATACAGATATTCATGGTTTACTACAGAACTGATGACACTACGTTTTCACTAATGAAAAATATCAGATTTTCTTGAAACTATCCAAATATTTTCCGAACTCATCAACGATTTTCACTACAAACCACCGCTTATGAACTCACCAGCTTTATGCTGATACTCTTTTAAACTGCTTGTATTCTCAGGAAATCAGTAGACAGGTGCCTGCTGGGTTTTTGAAGAGTTGAAGTAATAAGAGTTTAATGTTATATTCATACAAGTTATATGATGTAATTCAAACAAGTTTCAGAATTGATGTAAACATTTTTACTTAAGTATTCACTGTAATGGTTGTGTTGCTATGATTGCTGTTATTCATTGGTTGTGATGCTATACATGACGTCCTCCACCCCGGAACGTTTCCGCCATCGGTTTCGGGGTGTGACAGATTGGTATCAGAGCCCTTGTTTATAGCGAACTAGTATACCGAACCTTACGTGGTATACAACTATAAACACTAAGGGGCCTAAGTGCTCTACGCTAAAAGTATACTTTCAAAATATAAAGTATTTTTATAAAAAGTATACGAGCATGCATACATAACAAAATTCGTGTCGCTAGTAGAAAAGAACAAAAGTATTTGGATGCTGGAACACTGCGGTTAAACCTGGGCAGTTATGTAATCATGTCTAGGGTGAATATAGCCTGATCAACTATATTCAGTCGAGACATGACCAACATGTGTTTGGGAGTGACTGTGGTGCTACAGCAGGCCTAAAACTTACCAAAATCATCTCACATAAAATACTATAGGAGTATTTTCGCTAGAACCAAACTCAGTATACAAATTCACTCTAAGTGTTGCTACTTCTTCTTCCATAAGCGATAACTTACTTGTATTAGTAACCTTTCTGTGTTTATCGCTCGGTAGAATACTTTCATTATCAGGATGAGATATATTTTGTTTTTATATCTCGAGGACTTACCATCCTCTTCTTCCTGATTGTTTCTAGAACAAGATGCCTCCTCGACCAAGACCCATCAGAAGGAACGACAACACTCCGCCACCACCACCACCCCCTCAGTTCGACCCGGTCATGTTCCAGGCAGCAGTTACAGCCGCCGTGACTGCAGCAATGGCACAAGTGAACGCTGGTGGAACTGGAGGTGGAACCGACCCCCAGAGACAAGATGGAAGTCAGGGACATCAAAAAGAGTGTTCCTACAAGGACTTCATGACTGCGAAACCCAAGTCCTTCGACGGAAATGGAGGTGTCATCGCCCTGACTCGATGGTTCGAGAAGATCGAATCCATCTTCGAAATTTGCGTTTGTTCTGAAGCAAACAAGGTGAAGTTCGCCGCCTGCACCTTCACTGACAGAGCCTTGACCTGGTGGAATGGTCGGGTCAAAACCCTAACCCTGCCAGTGGCTAATGCCATGGGTTGGGAAAGATTGAAGGAGCTCATGCTCGCTGAGTACTGCCCGAGGGGCGAAGTGCAAAGGTTGGAGCACGAACTCTGGAACATGAAGATGAAGGGTTCCGACATCGCTGCCTACACCGCTAGATTCTGTGATCTGGTTCTCCTCTGTCCGGGAATGGTCACCCCGGAAAGCAAGAAAATCGAAAGGTACATCTGGGGACTGACACAACCAACAAAAGGAAATGTCTTGGCTGCGAGGCCGACCACATTTGAAAGCGCCAAGGATCTGGCATAGACTCTGATCGATCATGGAATCGATCTGGATGAAGTGGCGGTTGTCTCTGAACCACAAAAGGAAAGCGGTGGGAAGAAGAAGAAGTTTGGTAACAAACGAAAGGGTCAGTCTTCGCAGGAGCACTCAAAGAAACAACAAATAGTGGCAGTTCATGTTGTTACTGCTCCTGCTGCTGCTCCCACTGCTGTTCCAACCACCCAATCTCCTACCGGTGGTTATGCTGGAAAACTACCTCTGTGCAACAAGTGTAACTTCCATCATCACGGACCCTGCCGTGAGCTGAGTTGCAACAACTGTGGAAGGAAGGGACACACAGTTCGATACTGTAGGACACCGGCTCAACCAACCAACCAGGCACCGGGAGCTGGCGCTGGTCAAACTTGTTATGGATGTGGAGAGACTGGGCACTTCAGGAGAAACTGCCCCAAGGCAACAACTGGTGGCAATACAGGAAGAGTTCTGGTGATGGGCCAGGAGGAAGCAGTTGCTGATCCTACTGTTGTTACGGGTACGTTCCTCCTTGACAACTCTTATGCATGCATTCTCTTCGATTCTGGTGCGGAGAGGAGTTTTGTTAGTCATACATTCAAACATCTAATCAAATGTAAATCCCAACCTCTAACCGAAACATTTACCGTCGAGATGGCTAACGGAAAGAAGGAGAACACTAACGACATATTCATAGGTTGTACTCTTACCCTAGACAATTATTCTTTTCCTATCAATCTTATGCCTGTGTCCATCAAGAGTTTCGACGTCATTATCGGCATGGACTGGTTAAGCTCCAATCGTGCTGATATTCTTTGCTTCGAGAAGGCTATCCGTCTCCATCTTTCCTCTGGCGAAGCCCTTATGATTTATGGTGATAAGCCTAGCTCGAACCTCCGTATCATTTCGTGCATCAAAGCCCAGAAGTATCTGCGAAAGGAGTGCCATGCATTTCTAGCTCACGTTATAAACGTGACGCAAAAAGTTAAAGACCTCGAGAGTCTTCCCGAAGTCTGCAACTTCCCTGATGTCTTCCCTGAAGATCTCCCAGGAATCTCTCCCGAACGCCAAGTCGAGTTTCGTATCGACTTAATCCCCGGAGCTACTCCTGTAGCTAAATCTCCTTAACGCTTAGCGCCAGCGAAAATGCAAGAATTATCCAGTCAGCTCAATGAGTTGATCAGCAAAGGATTCATAAGGCCTAGTTCCTCACCCTGGGGAGCTCCGATCTTATTCGTGAAAAAGAAAGATGGATCCTTTCGGATGTGCATTGACTACCGAGAGCTGAATAAGCTGACTATCAAGAACCGATATCCCTTACCCAGAATCGACGATCTCTTCGACCAACTTCAGGGAGCCAGTTATTTCTCAAAGATCGATCTGAGATCAGGGTACCATCAGTTGCGAGTTCATGAAAATGATGTGCCCAAAACAACATTCCCAACTCGCTATGGACACTACGAGTTTGTAGTAATGCCCTTTGGTCTAACCAACGCACCGGCAGTATTCATGGACTTGATGAATCGGGTGTGCCGCCCTTTCTTAGAAAAGTTCGTGATTGTGTTCATCGACGATATACTTGTCTATTCGCGGAGTGAGGATGACCATAAACAGCACTTAAGGCAGGTGTTGGAAACATTAAGGGTGGAAAAGCTATACGCGAAATTTTCGAAGTGCGAATTCTGGATCAGGAAGGTGAATTTCCTTGGACACGTGATTAGCAAGGAAGGAATACACGTGGACCCTTCCAAGATCAAGGTGATTGAGAACTGGTCTGCACCAAAGACACCCACAGAAATCCGGCAATTCTTGGGTCTCGCGGGCTATTATCGCAGGTTTATCCAGAACTTCTCCAGAATCGCTAAGCCCTTAACTACCCTGACCCAGAAGGGTGTAACCTTCAGTTGGGAAGCCAAGCAAGACACTGCATTTCAAACATTGAAGCGGGCCCTATGCAGCGCACCTATCTTGTCCCTGCCCGAAGGGACAGAAGACTTCGTGGTCTACTGTGATGCATCCAATCAGGGCCTAGGGTGTGTGCTCATGCAGAGAGGAAAGGTCATCGCCTATACCTCGAGGCAGTTGAAAACACACGAGGTCAATTACACAACTCACGATGTAGAGTTGGGAGCAGTGGTCTTTGCGTTAAAGATCTGGAGACACTATCTCTATGGAACCAAGTGCACTATCTTCACCAACCATAAGAGCTTGCAACATATTTTCAATCAAAAGGAGTTAAACATGAGACAACGACGATGGGTAGAGTTACTCAGTGACTACGAATGCGAAATTCGCTATCATCCCGGAAAGGCCAATGTGGTAGCAGATGCCCTCAGTCGAAAGGAGTATCCAGGACGTAAGGTGAAGGCACTAACAATGACCATCCATTCCCATTTAACCGCGCAAATCAGAGAGGCTCAGCTGGAAGCCTTAAAACCCGAGAACGTGGCAAATGAGTCACTGCGAGGGATGGACAAGAACTTGGAGGTCAAAGGAGACGGAGTGTACTATTTCATGAACCGGATCTGGACCCCAAAGTTCGGCGGGTACAGAGAGGTTGTCATGAATGAGGCTCACAAGACGAAATACTCCGTTCATCCAGGTTCTGATAAGATGTACTTGGATCTCAAACAGCTCTATTGGTGGCCAAACATGAAAGCAGAGATCGCTACCTTCGTGGGCAAGTGCCTGACTTGCGCCAAGGTGAAGGTCGAATATCAGAAGCCCTCAGGTCTACTTCAACAGCCGGAAATACCTGAGTGGAAGTGGGAAAGGATAACCATGGATTTTATCACCAAGTTACCTAGATCTCCGAGTGGGCACGATGCCAGCTGGGTAATTGTCGATCGATTAACGAAGTCCACCCACTTCCTGCCAATCAAAGAAAACTTCAAGATGGATAGACTCACACGGATCTATATTCAAGAGATAGTTCGCCTTCATGGTGTACCTGCATCCATTATCTCCGATCGAGATAGCAGGTTTACATCGAGGTTCTGGCAGTCTCTACAGAAGGCTCTTGGAACTAAGTTGGATATGAGCACGGCTTATCATCCGCAGACTGATGGACAGAGTGAGAGAACAATTCAGACATTGGAAGATATGTTGAGAGCATGTGTCATCGATTTCGGCGCATCATGGGACGCTCATCTTCCTTTGGTTGAATTTTCCTACAACAACAACTACCATACCAGCATCAAGGCTGCGCCGTTTGAAGCCCTCTATGGCCGTAAGTGCAGATCCCTTCTGTGCTGGGCTGAGGTGGGTGACACGCAGCTAGCCAGGGGTCAAGCCCCCGACAGCACTCTCACTGGTCCTGAAATTATCTGAGAGACAACTGAGAAAATTATACAAATCCGAAAACGACTGAAAGCCTCTCGAGATAGACAAAAGAGCTACGCCGATAAGAGACGAAAACCCTTGGAATTCCAGGTTGGTGACCGCGTCCTTCTGAAGGTCTCACCCTGGAAAGGCATGATACGTTTTGGGAAACGTGGAAAGCTAAATCCAAGGTACATTGGACCGTTCGAAATCCTTGCTAGAATCGGTCCAGTAGCATACAAACTCCAATTACCCCGAGAGCTCAGCAACATCCGTCCTGTTTTCCATGTATCGAACCTAAAGAAGTGTCTGTCCGATGAGACACTTGCGATTCCTCTCTTCGAGATTGAAATCAACGAAAACCTCAACTTCGTGGAAGAACCTGTCGAAATCATGGATCGGGAAGTCAAACGAACGAAACAAAGTCGCATCCCGATAGTGAAGGTTCGTTGGAATACCAAGTGGGGACCTGAATTCACTTGGGAGCGCGAAGATCAGATGAAACAGAAATATCCGCATCTCTTTCCTAATCCATGATTTGTGTTCTGCGTTCAAATTTCGGGACGAAATTCCCTCTAACGGGGGGATGATGTGACAACCCGAAACTTTGTCCGTTTCCGTTACGCGAGTTTCGTTAATAAAATTTCGAATTTGTTAACTTTTCCGTCAAACTTCTTGGTTTTGAAAATAATCTAGTTATGTATATAATTAAATTATTTACGAGTCGGAACCAAAAATCGCGCGGAAACCCGATTATTTCGAAAATTCAAGCATTTTCGGTCTAAATGAGATTACGACCGTAAACGTGTTTACGGCCGTAAACTCGTTTACGACCGTAAACCTGTTTACAGTCAGTAACGAGTGGACCCCCCACATCACCCCTATAAATACGATGCCTCCACCTTCATTAGAACATTTCTGGCCAAAAACTCTCTCCTTCTCTCTCTAAGAATCTTAACCGTAAACACTCAAAACGCCTTCAAGCTTCGGAAAACATCGAGAAACCACGTTTGGGTCGCTTTGGAACGTCTCTGGGCACTCATCTCTTCGAAATCAGCATCCAACTCTAGTGCTCTTGAGTTTACGGTCAACCTTCAGAAACCGTAAACTCTGTTCTTGAGTTTACGGTCCGAGCCTTCAAGAACCGTAAACTCTGTTCTTGAGTTTACGGCCGTAAACTCGCCGAGCCTTCAGAAACCGTAAACTATAGATCACGGCCGTAAACATCTTTTTGGTGGTGCTTTTGGCTGAAAACTCACCCTCTTTGATTCGATCAAGTCCCGGATTTCGTTAAGTGTCGTGCAACAACTCGAGGATCTTCATTTTCAGTCAACGATTTCACGCAACAACTGTGAGTTCATACCCCTATATTTTTCCATATTTTCAATGTTTTCTGGGGGGGGGGGGGGGGGGGATACAAGCTAATCATAAATGTTTTCAAAACTTATGCAAATCTCATACTTTAACCCTTTTGTACTGTGTTGAGCATAAGGGACGTTTTCACAAAAATTTGCATAGTTTTCCGGACACGCTATTCACTATACATGCAAACTATAATCGGTATAGTTTGGGATTTTCTAAACATCACGAGTACATAAACTTTCACTATTAAACATATGCACGAAGACAGAAATAGTTTACAGTTACATCACCACTTTATCATGGTTTTTCATAACTGTAATTATCATTATATACGGTATACATACGGATTTTCACTACGGTAGAACGCTACTACACTACATGTAAACTAGATTGTACGATACTGTGAGGCGCTACTTCACTACTGTACCCTTAGGTGTACAGGGATAAATCCTACCACTGTATAACCAGAGTCTCCTGGAGGGAGAGCGTGAGATTTGTGAATAGATCTATTCGGGACTGACAATCCCACATCTGGACTGCTAGCTACAGTTAGGCGGGGACGCCTGAGATGCACAAATGTCATTTAACTCGACGCCTGAAGAACGTTGGAAAGATCTCTAGTCATATCAAGCATGGTTATACGACTCACATTATGTATAAATCACCTTTAGTTTACAACTTAACACTCTTCAACAATTTTATTTTTACTAAATAGAACTGATACACACTACGTAATCTGGCTAAGGCCAGGGTTTTTCAAACAGAACCGATTATGCAATGGTTTCACATATAAAATACTTTCACTTCATGATTAGTTTTAGCTAGTCACATGAGGTAGTATTCTCGCATATCATTACAGTTTTCAGTAACGAACATTCATGGTTTTATACGAAATCGATAACGCTACCCTTTTTACTAAAGAAAATATCGGATTTTCTTGGAAACATACAGATATTCATGGTTTACTACAGAACTGATGACACTACGTTTTCACTAATGAAAAATATCGGATTTTCTTGAAACTATTCAAATATTTTCCGAACTCATCAACGATTTTCACTACAAACCACCGCTTATGAACTCACCAGCTCTATGCTGATACTCTTTTAAACTGCTTGTATTCTCAGAAAATCAGTAGACAAGTGCCTGCTGGGTTTTTGAAGAGTTGAAGTAATAAGAGTTTAATGTTATATTCATACAAGTTATATGATGTAATTCAAACAAGTTTCAGAATTGATGTAAGCATTTTTACTTAAGTATTCACTGTAATGGTTGTGTTGCTATGATTGTTGTTATTCATTGGTTGTGATGCTATACATGACGTCCTCCACCCCGGAACGTTTCCGCCATCGGTTTCGGGGTGTGCCAGTCCTCGTGCATTAAAGCGATACATAACACGAGTTGCATTGATGATAAACCCTTTGCAAGATGTGGTATTCCGGGGACGTGGTTTTCCATTTACCAAATAAAATGGGACCTTGAAGATCGAGGTATATCACTTGTTGATCTATTTTGCAGGATATTAGGAGATGGTAAGAGCACGCATTTTTGGAAAGACAAATGGTGTGGTGACATGATTCTTAAAAACTCTTATTCGGAGTTGTATAAGATCGAGTCCTCCAAAAACTGCATGGTTGCTGATCGACTGGAAAGAAACAATCGTGGAGACCTTAATTGGTTATGGAAGAGGCAGCCTTGGAGTAGAAAGGAGCGTGAGGAGCTGGTCAACATCAACTTTTCTGTTTCGGATGTTTCGTTGTGCTCTTCTGTTGATTTGTGGCGTTGGATGGCGGACTCTTCTATGTCTTCTACTGTTAATTCAATGAGGAGATTGATGGATGGTAATTTGGAGGTTGACAACAATTTTAAAAACTTCAAATGGGTTAGTTGGGTGCCCATTAAAACTAACTGTTTGGTTTGGAGAATGCAATAGAATTCCAGTGGCTGCCAATCTCGTGGCTGGGGGCATTGCTATTTCTACCATTGTTTGTTTTTTCTATAACAGCGAGGAGGAGGTCGTGGATCATGTTTTTTTTCATATGTCCTTTTGCATATCAAATTTGGTCGTGGTTTATCTCCTGGTGTGGTCTCGGTGTTGAGGTGTCGGGCAGTAGGATGGAGATGCTCAAAATGTTGGAAGTCTCGGCTCATGGAAGGAAGAAGAACAAACTCAAATTAGCTCTTACTTATTCGTTGCTTTGGTCGCTTTGGAAGGCACGAAACTCACTTGTGTTCGATTCAAAAAGATGCTCTCCTTTTAAAACGACGGATGAGATTCAATTGATCTCTTTTAATTGGATTAAACATAGATCGGTTTTTCATTGTATTAGTTGGTTGGATTGGTCTATATCTCCTTTTCATGATTGTACTTTGTAACTCTTTCTAACGTCTTGCTAGTTTTTGTTTTAATAAATCCGTCGTTCAAAAAAAAATCACATTTGTTACTTGCGTAAATTGCATATATATTTTATCAATATTGTTCCATAAGTATACATTATACTCCATGTTCTCATATTCCCAAGATTTTAGTCAATTTACATACGAACATAGTACTGGTATTTGCTTAATTTCTTGTGTTTACGGATTTAATTGTTTTGTTGTAAGATTATCATATATAATTATCTGTGGAATCTCAAAGATATGGAACAAATAATTTTCTATTATTTGTGGAATCTCATGCATATACAACAAATTGTTTTTTAACAAAAAATATTGATTCCACAATTTGTTAAGTATTCAAGCATTTTGATGATCACTACATCTCTTTTTATTTTTATTTTTTCTAAAGCATTGAATTATATTAAACTAGCAAAAAGCTAAAAGAAAAACCTTATACTCTTTCTACCCACATTTTCCAACATTTATATACTTAGAACTTAGAAGTGTGAAAAATATGATTTTTCACAAATCTACACAACATGAAATAGAAATACATAAGTATGTATATTTACTATAGTGATAATTGTTTAAAGCTTGCAATTTCTTAAGTTCAAAATACTCACCAAATACATCAAATGGAATGAAGAATTTACTTGTAATAAACTGTAAATAAAGAGATTGATTTATATCTTTCGACATATCAAATCTAATTTTCAACAGATGATAATTCTTTTATCAAATTGAATTTTTATCATGGTTTATACTTTATACTAGCCAAATAAAGCAGATTTAAAAAAAAATGCGAGGACAACATTAGGAAGGCGTCAACCGTTAATTAACGGTAACCGTTACTGTCTATCCACAAATGGGAAGGGGCGACCCAATTTTTCGATGACGTTTACCATTTCGTTATACAAAATAGTATTATATATTTTACGAGTGTGACACTTTTTTTTCAATTTTGGTCCTCCAACTTACAACTTTGACCCTTCATCTTTATGCATTTGTTCACAAACAACTCTTTCACTTTGGTTTGAATTTTTCGTAACCCTCGTCTTTTATTACATATTATTAGTATTTAGTCTTTTGGCAGAAATGGTCCCTCATCATTATTATTATTATTGTTAGACAAAATTACACGATTGGTCATGTGGTTTACCAGATTTAATATTCTCTTTTTGGTTTTAAATTAATGTTTTATTTATTAGAAAATACTCACCCAATCATAAACTCACCCACCATCTGCCATCACCACCACCACCACCACCGCCAAAATTACATAAATGGTTCATATGGTTTACCCATGGTGACAAATTCAGTCACTACTACCTGAAAAGACTAAATTACCCTCACATTAACGGACAAAAAGCAATCAACATGCTACTTTACTTTACAAAGCAATATCTTCCGACCCCGGCAACGCCTGAGAATATTTTCTAGTATATATATTAAAAACTTTTCATGTTTATAATTTTAACAATATATTTTTATTTTTTCTTAATTTTGTCATTAAAGTTTCAACAAACTTTTCTTTTTTTATAATTTTTTTGTCACTTTATTTTTACTTCTTCATATTTTTGCCACTAAACTTTCACTTTTACTTTTTTAAAACCCTTTTTCTTTATTCTTTTATAATTTTACTACTTTATTTTTATTTTTTTATAATTTTGCCACTAAAGTTTCAACAAATTTTTCCTCTTTATAGTTTTGGTACTTTATTTTTACTAATTTTGCCACTAAAGTTTCAACAAACTTTTCATCTTTATAATTTTGGCACTTTATTTTTACTTCTTTATATTTTTGTCACTAAACTTTCATCCGTGCAACGCACAGGCCTTTTCGTAGTTTGGATTAAATAACGAATAGTTAACTGTTTTCTTTTTCATAATCACCCATGGTTGACCCAAAAATAATGTACTACTAGAATAAAAAAAAATAATTTACGAAGACGGTTTCCGTCACTAATTATCATTAAACTGACGAATTTAAATTAAATTTATAATTATCAGACTTTATGATGGTTTGCCAACGGATTCATAATAGATTTGTGATGGACTTTTAACGAACTTTTATTAAATTTATATTTGACGGAAAAATTAATAAAATAAAGCATGTACTGTATATTGGATCAACCCCTAATAATCACTGTTAAATTGTTAATACATGAATCAACATATGGATATCGTTTCTATTCAAGAAAACCCAATATGTTAAAGAAACAAAGATCGACACATATATAAAGTGTAGAGATAAAAATAAAACAAAAGTTTCTTAAATCGATAAATTTTGTAGTTAAATTACCAAAGATCATAAACAATAATAATAAAAAAAAGTACACTTGTAGCTTGCTTAGATATAAGGCAATAGTCGCAATACACTTTCTTCGTGGCAGTTTTTTATTACATAAAAAAAAATAACAAAAATAAAATATATAAAATAAAATGAAATAAACACTTGCTACTCTTCCTCAAGTACGATGAACAACAACTTGAACAACTTGAATTGGTTGCAACTTGAGTCAAAATTAATCATTAACATAAATAAGTTATCCATAAGTTTCTCATAAAACATATATATTTTACGGTTTTTAGGAGTTTTCCTATATGTGGAGTCAATATAATAGTATAAAGGTGACATTATATATATATATATATATATATATATATATATATATATATATATATATATATATATATATATATATATATAGTTTCAGGTATTTAAACTAATTATTGTACATGTATCGTATGCTATGAGAATGATAAAGAAAATATGTTGTTTGATAATATAAATACGTTCAATCTTACATAACTATTGTCATTAACACACATTCTCACTAATTAAATCGTCTATATATATATATATATATATATATATATATATATATATATATATATATATATATATATATATATATATATATATATATATATATATAGAGAGAGAGAGAGAGAGAGAGAGAGAGAGAGAGAGAGAGAGCTAGGTTCAGGTATTTAAACTAATTATTGTACATCTATCGTATGCTATGAGAATGATAAAGAAAATATGTTGTTTGATAATATAAATACATTCAATCTTACATAACTATTGTCATTAACACACATTCTCACTAATTAAATCGTCTATAAGGTTATTATACACTTATTATTATTATTCTCATTTCTGTCAGAATGTTTTATTGGGTCGTATTCTGTCAGAATGAAAATGAGTAAAAAACGATGTATGAGAACACAAAAAAAAAATTAACGAGAATGCATGAAATTGACGATATTCTTGTAAGGTTTAACGTATTCGCATTGCTAAACAACTTATTCTCTTAGTAATTCTCATAGCATACGATACATGTACAATAATTAGTTTGAATAGAATAACTTAAGTCTATATATATATATATATATATATATATATATATATATATATATATATATATATATATATATATGATGTACTCGGGATGGCCAAATATACAAATACCAACCCGAAATCCTCCTAAAGTAACGGCAAGAAATAAATGTTGTTATGAAAAGCCAAACCATGGGTCAATAACAACACAACCCGAACAAAGATCTTAGAGCAAACATATCCCAAGAAAAACGCAACTTACAAATATCTATAATAAATAAATAAAAAAGCAATACAAGGTAATTAGTTGTCCTTACCCGGACTATACAAGAAATCGGGTAAAAGCCTGAACCAATACGCATTCGAATGCCTATAAAAGCTGAGCAACACCAAAGGAAAGAGGTAGAACGTTTTCATGTTAAGCAATTTAACAATATACTACTAATCGACATCTAACTTCGGCATCGAAGAGTAATACCAGGGTCCATCCCTCGATATCACTTTCTAACCTAGCATTTGTCTATCTTTTGCAGCATGCCTTCCTGTATATGTATTAGAAGATGATACAACCAATCTACTATCAGGCATCCAGGAGGCTACGTAGCAACATTGGTGTCATCTGTTTTATCATACTTAGAGATGCATTCACGGAACCAACAAGTAACCTTCACGGGTGATATGAAACACAATAGAATGACCAACATCAACAATACCATTAAAAAACCACCCATTGGAAACTGCAATTCAACATTGTTGGCAACAATAATGTAACTAGAACGGACACCAGACAAAAGGATCCCCAAAACATTGCAGAAGAACAATCTAACAATAAACACCAAAAAAAAAAGCAAAAGCATACTAGAACATCCAATGAGGAAAATGACAGAGCAACTTTGGACAAGTTATTCACCAAACAAAAAACTCGTAAACAACTAATTAGGGGAGACAAACCAATCCTAATATATGGACATATTCATGTTGTATATATTCATTAAATATATTGTGACAACGGTAGCTCAACAGAAATAATGTACAAACATTGTTTTTCCAAACTACTAGAGACAATGAGAAAGAAATAGAACCTGAGTCACACTTAACAAGCTTCGCAGGACACTCCGTGTGGCCTTTAGGAGTAATAGTGTTACCAGTAACACTACATGACCACTAAACACATGCCAAACATACACAAATGATAGATTTTACACTCATATAATCCCCACCACCATATAACATAATTTTTGGAAGAAAAGATATGAAGAGATTCGCAAGAATATATGAAGAATGAGAAGGCGACATGACGAAATGCATAGTAGACAACTGGTACTCGTGAATATACCGATATAACGTAAATTTGTCAACACTGGAAGGAATAGATGACATGTCAAAACCAATGATAGATAAAGACGTAGAAAAGGCAGGGAGTACAAAAAATGGAAGATTCCAAAATCTTATTATTGGTTATATAAAGATAAGGACCAGTTAAGCATTAATTAGGCAATCCAATCAACTAAATCGATATGACTAAGCGACGACTGTATGCATTTAATGAAGAAAGTGTCTAAATCACGCACGTGGGTTCGTTTACTAAGAGTGATCATAGTCTAAATGACAAATATTCGGCGCCATTTTTACCCTTCAGACCGGGGGACTTAATGGTGTATCCGAGTCGACCAAGTATACATATCACGATTTGGGATCCTTGATGGGTTTACTAGGAATCTATACACTAAAATTAGGCAACAGAAGCATTTGATATAAACCCTAAGTGTACATTCACCCTGAGATATAGGTTTTACTATTATGACAACGTACTTTGAAAACTAGTATTATAAAATAAAGAAAATGATTGGTTTACTAACCTTTTGACAAATTCGAATTTGTCTCTTGAACACTTGATGATTTCGATCTCCTTGTTGCTTTTGGAAAGTCTAGCACCCAAATTAGAATGTCTTTAATGGCTCACACCCAAAAGACTAAAATCCCTAGAATTTTAAGAGAGAGAGAGAGAGGAGAGAGGTTGGAAAATTGGTTTTCTCTACCTTATAGAGAGTATGTATGATTTTTCTGAGGCTTAGAGGGGTCTTTATATAGATGTGGTATTTTCTAGATAACCATGATTTTGAATCAATTAAATAATCAAATTTAATGTTGATTCAAATTTTTTCCTTATATGATAACTGGATAGCTTCTGGAATGTTTTTGGAACCTCCATAAAGCTCTATGGACCATCCAAAATATTCATGGTGCTCAACAATTGAACAATTATCATTCAACCCATGTAACTTTAGATAAAATATAATTAATTCCAAATTAATTCTAAAGTAATTCTAATTAATTTTAACTACTTTCTAATTAATTTATTAATTTGTAATAAATTAATAAACTATTTATCTCAATCTCTCTAATTAGTTCTAGCAATTTTAGCTCTTGAGGGCAACCCAAATAGGAATTTGTTATTAATCTCAAAGTTATATCAATTAGTTATGACATTTTACACCAATTTCCAACAGTCTCCCACTTGGACAAGTCATTAACTACTATTGGTCAAATAATCCTCGAATGGCCAACAAAGCGTGCTTTCCACAAAAACTTATGAACTCTGATCTAATAAAAAGTCAACCCTTAGATAAGTGATCAATTATTCCTTTGTTCTACACGATATCATTGTGAACTGAGTAATGGATGATGAATCAAACTAACAATTCAACTTTTAGTTTCTCGATTTTCGATTTATGATGATTAAATCGGAATACTAATCGAACACATCAATTTAATCCGGGCCAGGCCTAGCAGTTTAATGTCATCGTCAAATCAATGAGGGTCCCACGATATTGCTTTTCCCACTAAGGCAAAAATGAACAAATAAACTTTGACTGCATAGTTTTTATCTACTATGAGACTAAGGGAGGTTGACTGGGGAATTTATTCCAAAAGCATAATAAGGAGTTGTTTAAGCGGGAACTGCAACTATACGCCTAGTAACTGCCCCGACAAGTCCATCTCTTACAACTTCTCTTCCATCTATTACGACTTGCTTCGCCCCTCCCAGAGATTCAAGTTCTAGTTCTTTTGTTTTTTCTTCCTTGGGAGGTCTAAAGCGCTAATTGATAAGACTTTTATAGATGGTTTTCCTTGGCTTGGATGTCTTTCTATTATCCCCTAACAAAGCTTATTCTCGTATTCTGCCATCTACAGGTTATGAGTTTACGGGTCTAGAACCATTGTCGTATGGTTCCTCCTCTCATGTAAAGAAAGAGGTTGTTTATCTTTCGAGACTTAGTTACAATCATCGTAATCGTAGGAGGGCTTGCCCTTGATATTCATAGAAAGTGAGGGATTTAATAGCGAAGCAGAAGCTACTTTTCACTCATATTCAAAAGCTAGACCGGCTGGCTACGAAGCGAGGATTTGTTGTTAGTTTCCTGGTATTACCTACCGAACCTTCCTTGGATTGAAACGGAGCTTGCTCTAGCTTCAGAGCGAGGGAAGATGGATGGGCTGACTTGAGGCTCGGGATGGTGTGGGACAACAGCCTTGAACTGAGCTTCGTTTGATAGTACTTTCAGAATAGGATTTTGGCTAGATTTAGAGCAGAAGCCTGAAAGTCCTCTAATTCTTACTTTACTACTTCCTTTGATGGCATCGTTCCTTAGTCTGATTCATGACATTCCTCATTCTTGGATTTTAGCTTCAATGCAAGGGAAAAGAGCAAGAAAAATCCCTAAATTTGGAACTCCGAGAGCTAGACCGGCTACAGGCTAAGCAGCACCGGCTGAGGTATTTGAGTTAGGGTCTCGTGGCCCCAGGCTGGCTAAGAGCAGCAATTCTTACATTTCTCTCATAAGCTACTTTCCAACTTCCTTTCCTATTTGAAAGAGCTTTCAAACAGCATGAACGTTGAAAGTCTTAAATTAGACTAGAGCGTTAGATTCTTTTTTTAGTTCCACTAATAAAGTCGAGTCTTATAAAAGAGGTCACTCTACGGCGGAAGTCCCTGGGTCAAGTCTTTGCGAGTTCATCCCAAACAAAGTGAATCCCTTCCGGTCGGGAAGATGCAGATAAAACGTCAATATTAGGATGTCCGCTTCTACATCATGCATAGACTTACCCATTATGACCACTAGTTAAGGATAGTGTTTGAGTAAGACTAATACACAACCAACTCGTATCCAACGAACTCAAATGTATCTTTGTTTTAAGAATAAAAGATATTATCGTCTCAAAATCACTCGTGATTGAATCCATGAATCAATCTCTTTGAACATGGGTTTCTCAAATACTTAAATCACTATTATTCACTCATGAACATTATTCGTAATCTCCTTGCTATGTCTAATAACTATAGACAGTCTAGTAACACTTCATGACAATCTTAATTCAATAATTACTCCTAATAGTATGATTTACTGTGTAGTTTAAGTATATTAACACTCGGGAAATAAGGATCTATAGGTTCATTGATCGGATACAAACAAGTTATAATGAAGAACAAATGATTATCACAATGTTGTCTTTCACTAAGAAAGGTTCTTACAAAGAGAACAGTTGCACAAAGCATGTCACAAAGACAACGAGTACAATCTAAGAACTCACCAAGAACTCTCAGATATATCTCTACAAAACTCTATATCTCAAAATACAATACAAATCATCGACTCTCAACTAATTAGAGAGGCTAGTATAAATACTAGTCTAAACCTAGGAGATAAAATTTTTGTAGATACACCAGATCTTCTACATAAATCAAATCCTTGATTTGATGGGATTGACTTTTCAATGATAAATGCAAATATGCTATTTAAGGAATGGATCAGATCATATCTTCAGAATACTTTTTCACCAAATAAATATGATCTGCCCCAGATTCAGATATCAACACAAGTACATCATACGCTGATCAGGGGCACCAGGGTCAGGGAGACAACCTGATCAGCTTCAACTAGAGAGAATAACCATCAACATCAACGTCAGGAAGTCACATGTTGATCAGCTTCAGCTTTAGCTAGAGCAACTTCATCTTCAACGTCAGCGTCAGGGAGTCACACACTAATCAACTTCAGCTTCAACTCAACCAGCTTCATCTTCAGCGGTGTATAACCATCAACGTGTTTCATCTATCTTCATTGTATCAGCATTACGTATGATCAGTGTGTCATCAGTGTAAGGACTTCAGCGTATGGACACACTGATATGGACTTTGGTGAATACTCTTCATGCTCATAATACTTTTAGTGCCTTTTGGTGCTGATAGAGTTTTCAGGGTCTTTTGCTCATTAAGGGATGATCTTCAGTCTTCGACATATGAACTTCCATCGGCATATTTTCAGATTAACTTAACTAAACAAGCTCTGATAGATCGGCAGTACAACTATAACTATAATGTATATATTTTTCATCATCAAACCTATACAAATATGTGTCCCAAAAATCTCCCCTATTTGATGATGTCAAAACCAAACTAATAAAGAATGAAATAATAAATGAACTAACTACATCTGAAGTAGAATGTTGATTTCTGCTCATCGTTAGATTTAGCTCCTCCTCAGATAAACAACAATTGATTTTTGATCCCCCTTAGATGCATAACCTTCTTCTTTCAAGAGTGTCTGCTATGAATGATCAAGTAACAATGTAACATAACTAATCATTTCTCCCCCTTTTTATAGCATCAATAGTTACTGAATTCTTTTTATTTATTTATTTATTTATTTTAAGAAGACATTAAGTAACCTGAAATGAGAGAAAACATCAAATAAAGTTAAAGGATAGGATATGTGTATCACACTATTGTGTCATTGCAATAGTATATCATTTACACGTAATTGTGAAGTCTCATCAGTGTATGGTTTTATATGGTGAATAATTAACTACATTTATTAGAAGAAAAAGGGAGAGAGAGTGTTGGATCTATATGCTCAAGAATCATTGTTGAGTGATATTGCTAATGGCATATGACCCTATAGGGTCACATCATAATCAAGTTGGTACTTATTGAGTATTTATTAAGTAATTGATTATTAATAAATAAATTCAACTCTTGTATTTAATTAGAGAAAAAATATTGTTAAATGTAAACAATATTATAAGAAGTGGAAAAATAGTCTTTATATGATATGGTATCATATAATAAGACATGTACAAAGTTTTAGACACTTTGGTTAACCATGATTAAATCAAAGGCTTACTCTACCATGGTTAAAAGACTACTGAACATTTTTTTGTCCCCATTAGGCCTCATGGCCGAAACTTATAGGAGGATGTAGGTTGCTTGTCAACCTTCATCCTCTTGTCCCCCATGACTCTCTTTCTAGCCAATACTTTAGAGTATTTTAATAGGAAGGATTTACTTTGCATGGGATATAAGAAGGGGCTCTTATGCATGAAAAAGTTGCTAGTTTTTTTGTCACAACTCTCTTCTCTTTCTCTCAAAAGTTATGGGTTCTCACTCTCCTATAAGCTCTCTCTTTTGAAGTTTGGTGCTTAGCTTTTGGTGTCTTTTGTGTATTCCTTTTTAATGCTTATTTCTTAAGCACTTAAAGGCTTAAAGAACAAAAGCATACAAGAAGAAAAACTAGCATTTTGGGTACCTTAACCTTGGTGGTGGATACTTATAGAGAAGTTCAAGCTTTTTGTTATTTCCATCTTCATCAACACCCTAAATCCAAGAGGGTCCAAAGGCTTTAAAGGTTGTCATTTCTAAACACCCTATGTTTGTTTTAACATTATTCTAACCTCTTTAAAAGGATCATTGATGGTTTGGTTTTGTTATATAATCGAAATTTATAAGAAAATTTAAATCTTTTGGTTTCGGTTTTATGAAAACTATCTATTTTATGTATCAAAACCTATCAGAGAGGAATGTTGCGTGTAATATATTTTGGTACGAAAGATATCCATCGACATAGTTTGATGGAGTTTTATCAGTGTATGGTTTATATAATAAATCGTCAACTTCTTTTTTAGAAGCTTTTTTGGGTGAGAGTAGGTAGGTGTGTGTAATATATCATGGTACATGATATACCCATCAACACAAAATATCAAACTTTTATCAGTGTGTGGTACCACACAGTGAATCATCAAGCTCTATATTAGAAGACTTGTAGGGAGGAATAGTTAAAATCTTAGAATAAATCCATCTTCAATTTATAATGGTACCATGTCATACCTCATACTTGGAGGTCAAAGACATGAATAACCCTTTATCATTTAAGGACCTAACAAGTAACTCTTACATTGATGACAATGAAATAAGGGTAAGCCACTAGGCAATGCTCGATGTTTCAGCAGAACATTAGACTTGATGCATACGGCAAGCATGCTTCCAGGGACAAAGTTAGGTAAGAAACAGTTAACCAATAAAATAAACACCCAAGCCTTGCAATAATTTTCTGATCAGGACTAGGCAATCTCACTTTGAAAGTTTAGACAATGATATAAATTCAACGTGAGTGGGTGACTCAATGTCATCTCAACATATATCTTGTTGATGAGATAAGTTGAGAGATTTAGGCACATACAATAGTATGCTTCTAGGGACACTATCTAGTCAAAAATTACATACTTGGCCCAAGACATGTCACTGTCAAAACATGAAAAGGTACACTGATTTTAGAATGAGTGACCATACCAGATGAAGCATATGTTTCAGATTTAAAAATCATTACTACCTGCTTTTCAATTTTCAGCTCAGTTGTCTTTGTCAAACTTGATTGCTCCCCCTAAGCTTGTGGTTCATTTCTTCCAACAGCTTGAGACACTTTGTCAGCATAGTGTATGATCATAAATCATAATATTTTCTTGTCAATTCAATTCAAGTGGTGCAATGAAATTTCAAATCATGCACCAAATGTGTATTGACACATTAGGTAGATTGTCACCAAGACCCACTTGAAACTATTTAAAAACATCACATTATCAAACATCTGAATCCTTAAGGTACTTAAATTATTGAATTCTTATATTTTGGAGGAGGGTCACGACGTGAGCCATAGTGGTCACGATGTGAGTGACCATTGACCATTTGACCTACATTCTTGAATCTCACGATGTGAGCATGAAGCCTCACGACGTGAGCAAGGCCTAAAGACCCAAAACCCTAATTTTCGAGTATTTAATGGAAAAAAGAGAGCTAGGGTTGCCCATCCTCAGCCTCTCTCAGTCTTTAGCCACCTGAAAACCCTAGATTCGACCTCCTTGAAACATTTGGCCATTTTTGGTAATCTTGAAGAGATTATTTGGTGGTTTTTGGTCCATTGAAGTGGAAGAGAATTCTTGTGGTGCTTCATTTCGGCAATCTAGCTTCTACCTCTTGGTCTTACTGAGCTTTTGGACCTTTGTAAGTCATAAATCTCTTACCTTTTTGCCTCTTGCATGCTAGATCTAGGTTTTTGAGCCTTTCTTCGCATGGTTGGGTTGTGTAACATCAATGGGATCCATAAATTTGGCAACTTCATGGATCATTGAGACATCTTTTGTATATGAGGCATTGGATCTAAGTTTTGGTGTTGGTTTTAGACTCCAAGCATAAGTCTTGATCTTATTACCTTTCTTTTGACCTAGTTAGTATCTAAGTCGTGTATTAGACATGCATGACTGAAAAGCTACAAATTTTATAGTCCTTAGGGTCGAGGAAGGTTGTAGCATCCCGAAAATCAAAGGTAAAAATTTCATTTTTAATTTAAACAAAAACATAAATTGTCTTTCATTCAAACATTCAAAAGTAATTTATAATAAAAAGTCATCAGAGTAAAATCCCAGAATCATCACATTATGGAAACATGGGTGGATGCAGTGCAGTCGCGTCGGTCCCTTCCCTTTCGTACCAGAGTACCTGAAATCATAAACAATAAGTCGTAAGCAAAAAGCTTAGTGATTTCCCCAAAATACCACATACCATACATAAATACGATAGTGTTATGGGCCAAACCATAATCTTACAAGCAATTTCCTGCCGAGGGCCAAATCCCGGTCTTACAGACAGTTGTCAGGGGCAGATCCTGGTCTTTCATACAATTTCCAGGGGACAAATCCTGGTCTTTCATACAATTGTCAGGGGCCAAATCATGATCTTTCATACAATTGCCAGGGGCCAAATCCTGGTCTTACACACACATATCTCAAATATAGCTAACAACCTATATTACAAATAATGGGACGGCCTTGGTGCCTTCGACCCATTGATACAGTGAGAAGACTCATCTCAAGCTGCTGAATATCACAGATAAAAGCTTGGACTGCCGATCTAGAAAATCTGCGGGCTAACAACATCAAATAACACCAAATAAATAATTAATTCTCAACCTATAGCTGGAAACCTAGTCCGTTTGCCCAATACTCAGGGTAAAAGTCCATTTTACCCTTTCCTCACATGGCCCAAAATCCGAAGGTCAAACCAATAGCATCAAAAGCCCAATATGTCCCAATTTCCAAATTGGGCCCAAAACCCATCATGGGCCTAATCCAAGAAGGCCCAATTTCCTAAAAGGAACCAAAATATCCATCGGTCAACTCTGGTCAAACTTCTGGTCAAAGGTCAAAGGTCAAAAAGTCAACAAGTCAAGGAAGTTCAAACAGACTAAGTACGCCCTGCATACTTAGTTTGCATACCAGGAGGTACGTCCCGCATACGCTGCCAACTCTTAATCCATCAAGAAATGTCTTACACCTTTAAGCCAAAATGTCCAATGCTCAAAACTTGTCCCAATACGTGACTTAATCCTTAAATTCATTAAGTTTGAGCTTCTACATGGATCAATGAGTCCCAAATCCAAGCCCTAGCTTCACAACTTCAACAAAAGAGCTAAATACACATGAATGGTAGCTATCAACCATCAAGATTACATTTTTCTACATTTGGGACCCCGAAAATATCCAGATCTAGTGACCAAACTCATGGAGCAACTCTTTCTCATAAGGACAAACCAAAGAGACCAAAATATGCCATAAATCACCCCAAATTAGATGTTACTCAAAGAGATGTCAAGACAATAGCTTTTTACCTTCAATGGATTGCAAAAGAGGTATCAATTCTAGATCTCCAAGCTCCACTCCAAGTGATGATTCTTCAATAACCTTTAATCTCTTCAAAATACACAAGAAGACACCAAGATTCCTCTCAAGAGCTCAAAAACACGAAGAAGGTGGCTAAAGGGTGGCGATTAGGGTTTAGGAGGTATGAAGGTTGTTAAGAGGGAAGGCTCAAGGGACAAAAGAAGCTTAAATAGGGGTAAGACCCTAAAAATTAGGGTTTCTAGCTGTAGGGAGTACGCCATGCGTACTCCTGAGTACGTCGTCATACTCAAAGGTTACCCGTGATCAATCCTTCCACTACTCGTTGTGTACTAAAAGAGTACAACCCACGTACTAGCCCAAGTCCCAAACCCTCCGAATTTCAAATGGCCATAACTCCTTCATTCCAACTCCGTTTCTGACGTTCTTTATATCCACGGAAAGATAATGAGAAGCTCTACCATTCTATAGAGTCTCATTTGCCTGAAAACTTCTTGAACTTAAATATAACACTCTAAATTTTCAAACAAAATTTTCATTTTTAAAACCACATAAAACACAATCTCACATTTGTGACATCCCCATTTTCATGGGTAGAAAAGACCGATTTTGTTTATGCTTTATAAAAATCATAGTACTTCTTTTGATAAAAATGTTGCGGGATTTGTTCCCAGTAAAACATGATAAGTACGTTATCAAAACATTTCCGAAGAAATGTATTTTTATTCATTTTAAAACATTTGGGATGTCATTCTCAATACAGAAACATAAGCATAAACAGAACTTATATTTGTTTACACTAGTGATCTATACCTCTTTAATCTCTCAGTGCAATGTAACTTCGTATCGGCACCTGTGATTCAAATAAGCTTGAGTGGGTCAGGTTGGGAAACCTGGTGAGTACATAGGGTTTTCAACCCACAATAATATAATTATTATGTTTAAACATCAAACAATCAACCCAATTACCCATCCCCATTATCTTCCTCGCTCTTAAGGGTCTACCCTAAGATTCATCTATCCTGCATTCATTCATTCCGAAGTCCCTTGCTTCCAGGGTTTATAAGACATGCACTAAGTCCATAGCTGCCAATGCTCATTCATAAAGCACTAAATCCATAGCTGCTAAAGTTCATTCATCGGGTACTAAATCCATAGCTACCAGTGTTCATCTAATAGGTACTAAGTCCATAACTACCCACGTTTATCTATCAGGTACTAAGTCCATAGCTACCAACGTTTATCTATCAGGTACTAAGTCCATAGCTACCGACGTTTATCCAATAGGCACTAAGTCCATAGTTGCCGATGTTATTTATTAGGAACTAAGTCTATAGCTGCCAATGTTCACTCTTATCATATTTCATCTCTCATCATTCATCTACCCATGTTTTACCCAACATATTCGTAGATATAAAATACATATACAATTTAAATTATTTAAAACATGTATAAAATCATTCATCCAGCATAGATAGCAAGTATACAGGTTATATGCACACATATATAGCATGTAATTTATATAAAATACTTCATATCTATGTGTAAGATGAAAGTAACTATGCACTCACTTGATAAGGTGGTGACTCGGTACTCGGACATCGCTTACTTTAAAATAATTTCCTTCGACGAAACCTAGTATTATTACCACTAGATTTTAGTCTAATATTTACCGTGACTAATTATTAGTCTTATTATTATTATTATTATATAAGCGTTTAAACAATATTTTCCAACCACTATGTACAGACAGGGGCCAGACATAAAACACCGGAGGGCAGGATCATTTTGGCATATAGCACTTTTGAAATCCAACAACCCAGGCATCCCTTCAAACCGGATTCTCCGTACCGCAAGTGGTTAAAAAGATATTATAACGACACTTATATAACCCATAATAATAGCTCAAATAATTATTATAAGGTCCTAATAACGTTACTATATTTAAATAAAAGCTATATTAAAAATTAGGTAGTCGTATCTTACCTACGAGGGGGTTTGGCTAGAAGTCGTGCTTTGCAGGGGCAGAACTTCCGAGCCGAAAGCTCTTCTTCTCGGAGTCGTCGAGCGCTCTGGGGCTTTCTTCTAGCGCTAGGGGAATTTTGGGAGGTTTAGAGAGAGAGTAGAGAGAGAAGGGTGGAGGTGCGAAGAAATGAGGGTGGAAGGGGTTGTATTTATAGGGTGGAAGGGGTTGTATTTATAGGGTGAAGTATGGCTGAGTTTGGTGCCACATGTCACCATCTAGTGGCAAGCATTGGGGAGAAAACAATGGCCAAGATTGTGCCACGTCACCCCTTTTGCAGCAGCACCCTGCCGACTTCTAAACCCCGTAACTTTCGCATACGAGCTTCGTTTTCGACATTCTTTATATCCACGCATAGGTAAAAATAATATCTACAACTTTACTTTTGACTCCGTCGGTTAATTCTCGACCGATCTTAAATTTAATAGTATGAGGAGATTATAGTGTTAAATGTCCGCGTAAAATTCGTAACTTCTACATACGGATTCCGTTTTCGTCTGTCTTTTTACCGTTGAGTTCCTATTAATGAGATCTTCAACTCTCATTTAGGTCGCATAGGCCAAAAACCGCTCGAACTAAAATTCGAGTTTCAGACCGTGCACTGCTATGCCAAATTTTAGAAAATTCATAACTTACTCATACGAAGTCAGATTTGGGCGTTCTTTTTTTTGTATGTTGTCGGTTTAACGTATACTACAACTTTTTTTAGATTGCTAAGGCTAAAAAATCCTCTATCGTAAATTCACTATTTACGTCTCCCGTTGCCGTGCCGGTTTTGCCGTAAAACTTCGACGGGTCATAACTTCTTCGTTATAACTCGGATTTCGGTGTTCTTTATATGTACCGAACCCTTGTAACATATACTACCACTTGGTTAAGATTACTCCTTCTAAATAACCTTCCATCAAAAACTCATTTTTTTGATGCTCATTGTCTCTAAATTGACTAGCCCGGATCTACGGGCGTTACAACATTTCCCAACACCCAAATGTATAAGTTGTTAAAAACACAAGACAACAAAATGTTTGATAATATACCAGAATCCTCAAAACAACATAATCTCAAGCTGGTGTGTACAATCAAGTCGGCGCCTTCCCGCGATCCTGAGAGGTACCTGAAACACATTTCACACAACACTGTAAGCACGAAGCTTAGTGAGTTCCCCAAAATACCACACACAAATAATTAGCCTGTCATGGCTATATATCAATAAGGACCCTCCGGTCATGTGTCTTAGTGAAGACCCTTCGGTCTCACAGATCGGGTCGGGCCCTCCAGTCTGGTATCTCAGTGAAGACCCTCCAGTCTCACAACTCGGTTTGTACCCTCCGGTCCGAACTCAGTAAGGCACAGAATAATATATATCATAAATCACAAAGACAAAATGCATGATATCAAATAACTCAGAATAAGCACATAAGACCCTCCGGTCAATAACTCAAATAAGACCCTCCGGTCACACAATATTACCACTCAGGTAAGTATAGTGAGAAGACTCACCTCGTACGTAAGCAAGCAGGTCTCGTACTCAACGATCGGTCTAGACTCTGCCTACATATCATAATCATCTCTAATTAACACTTTATAACAACAACTCTAAAGATGTTAAGCTAACCCCTTTTATAACACTCGGAAAGGGTGAAAGACCATTTTACCCCTCCATGGTCTCCATAATCCATAACTTGACCAATCCCAAAAAGTTAACGGAAGTCAACACTCGAGTCAACAGTCCATGTTGACCCAACTCGTCGAGTGCATCTATGCGACTCGTCGAGTTCCTTCATTTCTTCTGAAAAATCGGGAAATCCAATCTTAACTCGCCAAGTTGTCTCACCAACTCGCCGAGTTCGTAACGCGTCCAGACTATTGGGGAAAACTCTAACTAACTCGTCGAGTTGGCTCACCAACCCGTCGAGTCCCTTCAGTTCATTCTCTTATTCAGACGTTTTTAAGCAGAACTAAGGCCCCATACTCTAGATCTAGCCTCCTAAGGCTGAAATAACACGTAAAGCTGCAAGCTTTACGTTCATGCATGTCATCTAGAGCTAAGTTGCCAAACCAAAGCTCAACAAGGTTTTAATGCATGAAAGTTGGCCAAAGCTTGATAAAGCTTGAATCTTTAGGCCCAAAGGACCTAATATCGTACAGATCTGAAGTCTCATCTTCAAGGCATGCTCAAAAAACTAAGGGACTCATAGAGAAGATAGAAATGGCCATAAACTCCCTAGTGAAGAAATCTAACAAACAAATGGTCAAGGTGATAGCTTTTTACCTCTAAATGACAGCTAACACTAAGAGAATACTGGATCCAAGGGCTCTTTCTCGTTCCAAGCCTTTTGCTCCTCAAACTCCTTCCAAGAATGCAGTAAAACACACACTTTTAGCCTCTCTTTTTTTTTCTCTCTCTCTCTCTCTCACAGATGATAATAACTCGATTAGGGTTTCTCTCAGCGTGTTAGGGTGGTGAGGTAGGTGGGGTAAAGGACTTAAGGTCCTTTAAATAGGGTGCAAACCCTGAAAATTAGGTTTTTCACACTCAACTCCTACTCGTCGAGTCGGGTCCCCCCAACTCGTCGAGTGGACTCTAAAAATCACGTGGCCATCTCAATCTCTACTCGTCGAGTTGGAGCCTCCAACTCGTTGAGTTGCCCTGACAAAATGAATATAATTTAATTAAATATTATACCTGGGAGTCGAGATGTTACATTAAAACCCAAAATTCATAAAGGCCCGAACTGTCAAATGACGGTTATACCCTTGAGCCCCGAAACACAATCGAACTCTCGGGTCACCTAATATATAAAACCCAGATCCAAAAAGGGTCTACTTCTCTCTTCCCCTAAGGCCCGAAGCCTTATGATAACTGATAATCGGGCAACGGCCCCGAATAATGAAGTGATTCGAAACAGGGTGTTACATGTCTCCCTCACTTAAATTAGATTTCATCCTCGAAATCACTCCTTACTAACACCCAACCACACCAGATAACTTGAACAACCCATCCATAAATCTGATATGGTCTGATTGAACGACTCCCACATAAGACATCACTCTAAACTTGTAACCGAACTAGGCCTTAGCAGGTCTCTCATTTTCTTGCGACGAACGGATCTCTGCAACACTAACGTTAACCCATGAGGAATAATCATTACCACCTTGTCCGAAATCCGAAATTCTAAGACCCTGTCTGACTCCCTCACAGACAGCCCACTACGAATCACTGTCAGGTCAACTCCACTTCGTATTCCAAACTAATTATAACACTTCCAACCCTTGATTATCTTGGTGCTTCCACTGGGAACAGAGTCACTGACCATTCATTTCTGCAAAACACTTTTACTTGACGGAAGGCTTAGATAATCCTTCGAGTAGAAGACTAATTTCTACAACGGTTAGACTCAGACGAGAGTTTTGTAGTAGGGTCAAATCAATTACTCTGAGATTATTTAATACAAGCTGCAAGTGACTTGACATATTCATTGAATAACAAGTGACTCCATACACGAGTCCTATATCACTAACACCACCTTGGGCTCATCTTGTTGCCCCCAGTTACTTTCTAGATGCAACCGAGATCTCCCTGGTCTCAACTTATCTACCAAATGACCAAATACCATATTTCCAACTGGTTGCTGAGGCTAACAACCTCACACAATCGCACCACATGACTTCTAAACAAGGGTCTATCTGACAAGAGATATCCAAGCTTGCTTACCATCATGGCTCCACAGCCCATCAGATCCAACTGTACTTAACCAACCATCAAACCTGACGCAACTAAATTCACTTGCTATACATGAATGCTACATGTCCAGTTGTAGCCTTATATCATAACTAGCCTCATGCGACCCACAACCTTCCTTAATTCCATGACTGTTGTGGCATTTCCATAGTCTCACGACCTGTCCTGCCATGGTCTAATCCCACCTAACAGGTTGATCATAGATTTACAATGCCCTCACGACTACTCAAGAACCAAGTGAATGCTACGGGCCACCCCACAGTCTTACAACACTCCAATCCCATATGCCAATCTAGCGAATGCTACAGTCACCCCGCAGTCTTGCAACACTACAATCCTATCTGTCAATCTAGTCAATGCTAAGATCACCCCATAGTCTTACAACACTCCAATCCTATTTGCTAATATAGTGAATGCTATCCCCCCCCCCGGCAGTCTTACAACACTTCCAATCCTGCCATGGCCACCGCCCATGGTCTTACCACTCATATACCGTACCGAAAACAATCAACCTGAGTCGAACTCGCACCTGACTATACCCCAATCAATTGTTCGGGACATTCTTCGAACTCCAAAGCCTTAGTCTGACTAAAAACAAGTAGAAAGGCTCCAACCCTCAACTTGTATCCATCCACCTTCTCACCATGCGTCACCACTGATGTGCGATGAACTACAAATATCCATCCTCATGCGGTCCCTTAGGCCGACGATTCTCCCTCACTTGGATTCGACCGCGCCCTTCCAATCCTCAAGATTTGATGAGTTTCCAATCCATCTCTCAACTTTACAATTCAAATTGTCGTCAACCTGAGCTTACAAGAACTAACATTCCATTACTAGCCAAACCTAGCCATCACACATCTTCCCAAAACTAGACAAATACTTCGCAAAATCTCAACGAGCTCCATAATCCCAAACACTTCTCACTGAATCCTTGCAAGCCCTCAGCGTCTTATCAGATAATGAAGAACAACACTACAAATATCGAAGCAGGTAGCCAACTAATTCCACGACCTACTTGTACTTAGAATATTTCCCATGCGTACCTGCAACTGACCATGATACGAAAGTATGAATCTTGGCAACTTCTGACCTCACGCACATGTTCAACCCATTCCTTATTGCTTCGAGACCATGAGGAACCCCTACATACCTGAATTCGAATCCGACACGTCTACCTGGCGAATTTCTTGAATCCTTGCCAAAACTACCAAAGACTGAATCAACTGTTTATCTTTTCTCACTTCATGCTTGTTTCGACGATAGCCAACGCCTCGTCCTGTCTCCCGATATCCTCCCTCATGGGTCCTCCTACACTTGGCACAACGGTTCCGACCTGATGGCCTCCCAAAAGTGAATCCTGAGTCCTGAGCTTCTTCGCCTGGTCCACTACGGTCAGAACCTGCTTTGTCTTCCTCCTCCCGAGGTGCTCCAGATCAATCTCCTATTCACAGGCTCCATCAATCAACCCATTCAGGATCTTGTTGTTGGATAAGGTGTCTAAGTCCATAACTCTATTTGGTATGTACTTGACCCGATTTAGCATGGTCCATTTGGGTTGCATGGCATCATAACAATTGGATAGACAATATGAGAAAAAGGACACCTATGATTTGTTAATATATTATAATCTCTAATATATTAATATGAAATCCTATCATTTAATTAGTATTGATCAATAATTAATTTGGAATTAATTTTGTGATCAAAAGAGACTAATTAAATATATAAGGATTGATTATGTAAATCATTCATTCTTATATAGTGGGCTTATGGTCCATGATTCACTAGATTGGGCTAGGACCCATTGGGTGCTCCATGGATGCTCCATGGAGGTTAAGACCCATGGATCATGGGGAAATGAAAAGCCATGCACATTAGGGTTTACATGGTGTAACCCTACATGTGAAACACTATATAAAGGACCTCATATGGAGTAAAATCGGCAACTAAGACATAAGAAAGGAGGGCTAGCCGAATTTGTGCTCAAGTGTACTTCTCTCAAGTTATTCCAAGAGTTGTAGTGTTGTGTGAAGCATTTGAGGCATCACATTTAGGGTGCTAGGCTCACAAGGTCTTAAGGAATCCAAGCAACAAACAAGGTATGTCATTCTACTAGTTTTATATTACAAGTACCCCATAACATGCTAGTTAGGACGAGAACCTTGGAAAAATCAAATTTGCATGTATATCAGAGAAAACATAGATCCAAGGTTTCTAGGGTTGCATGTACACCATAGGAGCGTTAGAATGCTCAAACCCCATCAGTGGTATCAGAGCCTAGGCTTGTTTTCATTATACTTGATGTAAATTGCTGAAAAAAGTCGAATTTCTGCTCGCTGTTCAGTGGACTCTCCTACTCCATGGGGGGACTCGACGAGTCCAAGTGAAAACTCATCCTACTCGTCGAGTAGGTTCTTGCACTCGGCGAGTAGGAGGCCCAGAGTGGAGAATTTCGATTTTTGTTGCTGGAAATGGACTTGAATCATTACCCTAAACTGTTTTGGACTTATAAAATCTGTTTTTGATGTGGTAATGATTATGTTAATCCATTTTCAAAGGTAATTATCAAAGTTTCAAGTTTTATATATGTTTATATGATTCTTGAAAATTGTTGATATGAATGTTCATGCTTATGAGTTTTGGTAGATCATAGGAATTATTTGCAAATTGTTTGTTAGTGTAATTCTTGATATAAATGCATTTTAATGGACTCCATAACTTGTCCTCAAGTTATGGAATTCCAAAATTCTTTTCTTTAAAATCATTTAAACTCATAAGTTATTGAATATGAAAGGTTTTGAATAGTTTCAAAACTTGCCCTCAAGTTTTGGAATTTGTAAAGTCACTTTAGAAAACTTTAATTCCAAACCCTAGAGTTTTAAAAGTTTAAAATTCAATCATTATACTTTATAGTATTATAAGTTAATAATATATATATATATATATATATATATATATATATATAGATCAAGTCAGTTTTACCGTTAGTAGGCCTCATTCACGAAGCCGGTCTATAAGGGGGGTATAAGGTTGTTGCCTATAACATGGCAGCTTAATGGGTGTCCACTCTGAGCCACCGCTTCCTTGACTGGTGGAGAGTCGTTAGCCGAACGGGTAGGAACAAAGACTTTAATTCTCATTAAAAGTATAATTATAAATATAAAGTAACTAAACCTTTTATAAATTCCCAATATTAGTTACTTTAGGAAAATGTGAAATTGATGCTAACCCATGAAATTACAATTTTCACCTTGCTAAAGTCGTTAGTGGAGCGTGTGTGCTTAACCGTCACACTAACTTGGACTTAACAAGGGTGGCAAAGGGTGGCTTAAGGTTTATCATAGATCGGTGGAGAGTGTGTGGTTAACCGGCACACCGATTAGGTTATAAAATTAAGAGTACCAAGTTAATTTGCATGGTTATTCACACCTTGTTTGTGATCCTTGGTATCCCAGTCACAAACTTGAAGGGCATAATCGAGATTTAAACATGCCATTGAATTGTTCAATGAATCTCAAAAGATCTAGGAGTTTCAATTCAATTAAAACCTAATAATCTATTTCGTTTTTCATGGTGGAAATTGGTAAATCGTCATTTACCTGCCTTCAAATATTTTGTAGCTTGGATTACGACATCCCTCTTCCAAGTTATAAAATATTGGGTTGGGTCCTAGCCTTAATATTTCATTTGGGTGTCTTATTAAGGATTTTATATCTAATCTAAACTTGTATTTCTTCCTTTTTATGTGTCTTTCAACAATGCTTCTGGCTTAAACCCTTTTGGCTCCTTCTCTCTCATGAACCTTTGTGGGAGAGTCATCTTTGATGGTTCCAACTTCAATGATTGGATTAGGAACATCAGGATGGTCACTCGTTATGAGGACAAGGAATATGTCCTAGACAATGAGCTAAAGGAAATCGATGAGTCTTCTGCTGCTCGAAAGGAGATTGATGAGTACACTAGCCATGAGAAGGATGCCACTAAGGTCTCTTGTATCATGTTGGCTACCATGACACTAGAACTCCAGAAATCCTATGAAGATTTTGTTGGGTTTTTGAGCATTCTAACACTCCTAAGTGTACATGCAACCCTAAATACCTTGGATCTATGTTTTCTCTATTATACATGCAAATATGAATATTCCAAGGTATTACCCTATCTAGCATACAATCCTTGATACTTGGGTAATATAACAAGTTAGAATACATACCTTTTAATGAAGCTTGAAGTCTTGAACTTTAAGAGCTTAGCCCCAATAGTGTGGAAGCCTCAAGTGGAATCACAAATCACCAAAACACCTTGGAAAACCTTTAGAGAATATGGATACTTGGCTCACACTTATGAAATCGGTTATTGCCCTCTTTAGTGTATCCACACTAGCCACTAGCCTAATTTCATGACCCATAAGACCCTTTATATAGTGTGGAGGATTAGGGTTAAACCCTAATACCCATGACCTTTCATTTCCTAGGATCCATGGGTTAAAGCTCCATGGACTATCCATGAAGACTTAGCCCAACCTAAATGAACTTGGCCCACTACACATATATATCTAAGAGTCCATATTTAATTAGTTCCTTTTGATCACTTAATTAATTATAAATTAATTCTTGATCAATACTAATTAAATAATATGATTATATATTAATATATTAGAACTTATAATATATTAATATAAATCATAAATATACTATTCTCAAAAGACTATCCATATAAATTGTACCGGTGAAGTGCAACCCAAATGGACCATGCCGGGTCGGGTCAAGTACATACCAAATATAGTTATGGACTTAGACATTAATCCAACAGTCTCCCACTTGGATAAGTCTAAAACTATTATTGAGTATGACTTCAAAAACCAACTGGCAATCGTAGCTCTTAAAGCCGCTGTCGAACTCTGATCTTGTCAACGAACTCTGACCTTTGTCAATGACTTGTCCATTAGATAAGGGATCATATATTCCTCCATTCTAGATATCATATGGACTGAGACATGGATTATCAATCATTCTCTCTGTCCATTTGTTGTTTCCCGATTTCCGATTTATGATGACTGACTGATTGAACAAATCAAATCAGTCCTGGCTTGGCCAAGCACTCACATGTGTCATCCCTAAATCATCGAGGGGCCCACAGATATCGATTTTATCCCGAAGGTAAAAGGAATGGATAAACTTCGACTCATATGGCTTGTTCTACTACTTGTTGAATCATACACAAAGCACGTTTTATAATATCGAGTTACCAAATGCGTTTTCGTGCAATCAATGTATAACCAACTTATAGTAACAACTCATATCTCTAGGTTTGAAGAATATAAGATATTATCGTCTCATGATCACTCGTGATAAAATCCATGAAGTGATTCAAATGAGCGCGGGTTGAATCCAATACTCAGAACTTATGAGCACTCATGAGTGTTGTAGCACCACTTTATCCACCAACTTGGACCTCTACAAACCAACCCATGACAGTCTTGATTCATATCTACTTCCAACATATGACCGACTGTGGATGGTTTGAATAACTTAATCATTCAGGAAGAGGGACTTAGTTATTCTGGAAGTCAAAACATGCAAAGTGAAACACAAGAATAAATGAATCAAATATGGTATCAAACCCTATGAATATAAATAAACACTTTTATTTATCACCATACTGATTACTCATTATTCATTGTTTCGGTTTTATCAACTTTATACTTGAATTTAAAACAATAGTTGTCCCATGCTCCAAGCATGTACACTATGTTTTTCTTAAACAATAGCTTTGCCATACACCAAGTATACACTCTATGTTTGTCTATGATCCTTACTTTGTGAAATAAACCAATTGAACATAATTTCAATGATTCTAATTTCACACTCCCAAATCCTTATCGAAAAATGTGAGAATTTCAAATTCCTATCATTTATCGAAATCTGTTTAGATTTTAAACTTATATGCACTGACCCTCCTGTAATGAATATGTACAAAGTCACAAAGACTTGTCAACAGTCATTATAAGGTATTCCAAACTCCATGGAAACTAAGTCTCATATTCAAAGTACATTGCTTTGGACATGCTTCTTGCATTAAGTTTTCTAATCTTACACAAATAACTTCCACCTATGGAGACAACTCCATATTCTCATTTTGACTATCACTTCTGAATAAGAGATGCCTCTTTTCAGAATATGTCAATATGGTCCTTCCAAAATTAGCACTATACTTCCAACTGTCCCTGAGCAACCAATCTTTGGTAAACCTCAGATTGTCCTCGACAATTGCTTAATCATTTTAGTCATATCCAATTCTAGACCTTTTCCCTTCTTAATGCCTCTGGGCATTTGGAAAAATTTAGAAATGAAAAATATTATAGCACATGCAATCGATCCTGTACCCAAAGCAAATGGTACACAATTCATGATGTCTCACATAAAGACATGATTCTAGACCAGTCTTTTGCTACAATATTTTTATTTGCCATGTTTTCAAAATTTGACTATGAAGAGGGATGCCGTAATCATAATCGATTTTTGAGAACACAATATATAGAATTTCCTTAATTTGAACCAATCCAACATGAAATTCATATATATATATTCTTGACTAAAGATGATTAAGGTCTCAATCTAAGCCTTTAGAACTGAAATGAAGTATATCCTCTCCCTTAATTATAGCAAAACAACTTTTTCAATCTCTGCAGCCTCACAAATTGAAACTTTTGTTTTCTATAATTAACATTGCTAACTTTCAACACTAACAATAATTATCATGCTCCCACTAACATGATGATTATTAGCATAACACTTATGCTCCCACTAGCTTTGACATGTACTCAGAAATCAGTTGGACTTCTAGAAATCAATACTTTATTGACTTTCTTACCAAAGTTCAGATTTCTGATACGAGATGCTTTGATAAAACTTTATCAAAATCATACACCTTTCCTTAGATAGCATGCATGTGTGTCTAAACAATTTCAGAACTATGAAAAGGGATGTCGTAATCATAGTCTCAATTGTTTAGACCTTTTGCCATCTGCTTCAAATCTACTTGGTGGAATTGTTTCCTCACCATCATTTTCATGAATCGGAGAGAAACCTTATGACCCTTAGATTTTATGGTGTATGTGTTCTTATCCATGTGAATCGTCAAAACCATAGTCACAAGACAAGGATAATGACAAATCCAAACTCATATGGACTGAACTTATGCAATCTTAACTTCTTGCCACCTGGCAGTGCAGGGCCTGCCATTGCTTCCAAGTTGTTATGCAACCAATTGAGAACTTTCAGAACTCCTATGCAAAGCCAACTTTAACTGGAATGGGCACAGAATATGTCAACACGATAGGTTATAAACCTCAAGTCGTGTGCTAGTGAAGAACCTCAGGTTTTATTCTTGATTAGTTCTTGAAATTCTTTTTAGGATCTTTAAGACTCCCACTATCCTCTTGACATATAAGACTATCTTGCCAAATATTCAAGAGATAGTGCGGATTCTTTATCAAGACAAACACTTCACACAATTGGCCTTAGTTGGTCTTTGTTTTATCCAAAACATCACAACTTACCAATTTCAAATGTACAAGAGTAGGACACTTTTACTCTTACATTTGACAAGTGTTTTAAACCTTTCTTTAAGATATGTCACTCAAGTTACAATCTTGGAGTATGACTCTAAGAATTGTTTTGGAACGAAGTATGACTCATCTTCCTGATCTAACCATTTCAACAATTCATGTCTCCTCTTCTTAGTCATAAGAATGCACTAAGATGACCTTTAGAGGACTAATTGTGATATGATTTCTAAATCATTAAGATGATCACAAACATGATACTAAAGTACTCTCCCATCTTTTCAGATTTGAGAAACTTTTATCTTTCTGCCTAATTTGATTCTTCCCATTCGTTCTGCCATACATTGAGACTTTTCCAATGTTTCAGAATTATACTTAAACTTGTAAGTATAACCATATTTACTAAACTTTAGTAAATCAAATAGTCTTTAACGAGCTTTGTGGTGGACATGACCAGTGCACAAGAATGTGTACTCGATCCCTTTAGTCCTTCACTTGACTCACACATCCATGTGAACAAGTAATTAGTCTTGATTTTCCAATGCTTGAAAGTTCTCATTCATCATACTATTCAACTTGCATGATTCCAAGTTTCGGTCCAATTGAAACTTGGGCGATGAGGAACTTTCCTGATTTGGTAAATTTAGACACTACCACAAATGAAAGAATCAAATCCATTTTCCAATATTGCTGTCAGTGGAATCATATAAGCAACAATTTTCCACAAATGCCATTGTAAGGATACTTCAAATAAATAAAATTAAACAATATTCTTTTATTTTAAAACTTTGTGGAAAAACTTATCCTTACAATCCACATGGAAAATTGTTGTTATCTATTCCTTAGCAATATGTCATAACTTCTTAAGCAACTGCTCAAAATTTTGATGCGATCGAAATCCACCTTCGCGATCAGAATCAACATATACTTCCTTTAAGATTTCTCTCTATTCTTTGATTCTTAAAACATCAACATGTGACTCAGTCACATCATGTAATGAGGATCTCAGAATAGAACTTAACAGAGTTAGATAATGGGCTCTACCTGATGTAGAGTCAAACTTATTGACTTTAACATCCTTAGGTAAATTTGGCAGCTTTGCAATCAACGCCCCTTCCTTTGGCAAAATAAACATATGGACCCTTTGGTAATGGGACTATCTCAGACTTAGCCTTTCTCTTTACCATTTGGTCAACCGGGTTGACTATGGCCAATCCCTTTCCATTGGGAAGAGAATGCTTTTTCTGGATTTCCAGTGTCACCATTGTCACTGTCCATAAAGTTTTTGGGAAGTTGATCTTCTAATCAAATTTGCTTTACTATCGTTCCAAATCATTGTTGATTCAGTAGCACCAAGCAAATATATATGATCATTAAGGTTCATGTCATAGTCTGTTTCATAGTAGTCCCAAAGGAACTCACTCTGTGACTTAGAAAGTGATTGAACATCCAACTTTCTCAAGACTTTGACACCCAACTCTCCCGGCTTGTCAATATGTGACTTCATCTCTAAGATGTGATCACACATAGACCTTGCTTGCCATTAGGGCTTGAGTGACCTTGAACTTGTGGGTTAGGGAGAATAATTGGAGGAGGTGGAGGAAGAGAAGTATGACTTCCATGAGCCAAACTCGGGAAGTCATATTCATTAGGAAAGCTTGGTTTGGGAAGATCATTGTTGTCTAAACCAGACATCAACAATGGGAGAAATTCACGTTGATTTAAGTCCTTAATATAACACCCAATATGATATATTAAGGCTAGGACCCAACAAACTATTTTATAACTTGGAAGAGGGATGCCGTAATCCAAGCTATAAAATATTTGAAGGTAGGTGAATGACGATTCACCAATTTCCACCAAGATAAACGAAATGTATTATTAGGTTTTAATTGGTTTTAAAACTCTTAGATTCTTTTGAGATTCATTGAACTTTTCAATGGCATGTTTCAATCTCGAGTGTGCCCTTCAGGTTTTGTGACTGGGATGCCGAGGATCACAAAACAAGGTGTGAAGTAACCATGCAAATATACTTGGTACCCTTAATATTTACCCCTCAATCGATGTGCCGGTTAACCACACACGCTCCAACGATACTATGATAAACATTAAGTTACCCTTTGCCTACCTTTTTAAGTCCAGGTTAGTGTGCCGGTTAACCACACACGCTCCACTAACAGCTTAAACAAAGTGCAAAGTGTAATTTCATGGATTAGCACCTTATTCACATTTTCCTAAGTAACTAAGATTGGGAATTTATAAGTGTTTAGTTACTTAGTATTTATCATTATACTTATAATGAAGGGAGAATTATAGTCCTTGTCCTACCTGTTCGGCTAACGACCCTCCACCAGTCAAGGAAGCGGTGGGTGAGAGTGGACACCCATTAAACTACCATTTTATAGGCAGTAACGTTATACCCCCCTTATAGACCGACTTCGTGAATGAGGCCTACTAATGGTAAGACGACTTGCTCTTATACATATAATATATTAAAATTTTAATATTATAATAGTATAAGGGTGTATTTTAGACATTTAAAATACTTGGTGGTTTAATCTATTAATTAAACTATACTCTTAATTTAATTAAATTTAAACCATGTCATTATGGAATTATTAATTCTCTTTTAATTAAACACTTTAATTATCTATTAATAAAGTCCATAAGAGTTAATTGAATTATTCAATAAAAACATCATAATTCCAATTATTAAATTCAAAATTAAAACCATTTAATTAATTGTTTAAGTTATGAACCCAAGAGTTTTAGAATTCAATTCTTTTTTTTTATCATAAAAAAACTTTTTCCAAATTCCAAAACTTGAGGGCAAGTTTTGTAACTCTTGAAAACTTTTGGATTCCATAACTTATGGAGTTAAATACTTGTTTTATGATGAAACTTTTCATGTTCCATAACTTAAGAACAAGTTATGGAATTCTTTAAAACATTAAGACCAAGTTTTGTAACTCCATAAAAAACTTTGAATCAATTTTTTTTTAAAAAACCTTTTCATATCCATAACTTATGGAGGTTTCAAAACACTTAAGATCACAACTTTAAAAAAACTTTTGATCTCCAAAATTTTATGACAAAATTTGTAACTCCTTAAAACATTTAGATCAAACTTTTAAAACTAATAAAATAATCATATCATTTTATCTTTTACTAAATTTGACATAATTCAACTCATATAACAAATGATTCAAATTTTACAAATAATTAGTTTTTCAAAAAACAAGTAATTATCTTAAAATTTGACAAACTTCATGTTTTTTTTCCTTTTTTTTTCAACTTTGAAAATCAAACATTTGCATGAATATAACATAAAACAACCCATGGCTCTGATACCACTGTTGGGTTTTTGAGCATTCTAACACTCCTAAGTGTACATGTGATGTGTGTAAAACCAACTAGTTTTAATCCTACTAACTTAAACACAAAGACGAACACACGAAAGGCTGTGTACCTATCGATTAGCAGTTTCGTTCAGGTAAGTTGGGTATCGAACACAGGGAACGGTAAACAATTAAAAGAAATGCTAATATTATCTAAATAAAACAAGTAATAGAAATGTTTTCTCTAGTTTTACAATACTAGAAACTTACTAACTAATACTTAGATTAATTAACTAAAAACTAGATAAGCAAAGATTCAACTAAATTCAATAATGAAAGGAACTTCTGTTTAGTTCAACTCAATTGATCCTATGGTTGACATTATGGCAATAGTGCAATGGATTGATTTTTCTATTGGCTACCGATTCAGGTGATTAGATTCACGTTCGCTGCACTAATCCTTAGAGAACAAACTAACTCAAACAGTGGCCAGTTGTCTAATTTAATTCAATTCACTAGATTATTTATTCGGGTTAATTAAGACTTGTAATAGCTAACTAAATTGGTCCTTTAGTTAACCTCTCGTTGATGGTCATCACACAAGCTCACACATGAATTTACCTATTTTTCTATTAATTCTAGTTTCACAGTCGCTAATCCTAGTCATATAATAAAGTGGTCACATAAATTATATGAGGTAACAATTAAGAGATGTTCATGCAGCTTAATTATCTTCCTATTAATAGAAAAATAGTTATCATTCACACATAAGGTTCTTTAACAAGCTAGAATCAACAAAATCACCAATATTAAATCAATCCTACCATTAATCAAACCATAGTTTCAACATTGTCTCCCCAAACAGAAGCTAAAAGGTTTTAGCTCATGATTAAGGCAGTAAAACACTCAAAAACGAAATCAATTGGTAAAAACATAGTTCAAACAAGAGATTAGGTAAAGAGTAAACTTGATTTTGCCTTAATTCTCCTCAAAATCGAATGTAGGGTTGATTCTTCACTTTCCAGAGCTTCACCAGCGCTTTCAATCGTATCTTAGCCTCCAAGGGTTCCTCTATATGCTAGGTTATCGATCTGAAAGTCCCTTTATATAGATTTTCACAAAACAGAGGTTACTCGGCGAGTCCAGTGACCTACTCGGCGAGTCCGTCACTTAAAACCCGTGTACGGCAAGTCAGCGCGTCCAGAATCGCGAAAGTTCGATACGACTGACCGAGTAGTCGACCCTACTCGCCGAGTCCGTTTGGAATCAGCATTTTCTCAAAACACGAAAGTCGTCCGAAATTGTGTCTAGTTTTAAGAACAATTTGAATCTCGTCAATCGGAGTTACGGTTCATGAGATATGGCCAAAACACTGACGAGGGGTCAAGCTGTCCAGCAACATCCTTCTTTCTTCAAAATCCAAGATCCAAGCTTCCAATCGCTAGTTTCGCTTCCTTTTCCATCCGAGCATGTAATTGTTGCTGAAAATGAAATATTAAGCTAATTAAGTACCTTTTGTCCATAAAATGATATAAAATCAACAATAATTAATAATATAATGAATGATTTCTATGACTAAATAAGCCCATATCAAAATACCCCACACTTGACTTTTGCTTGCCCCCAAGCAAAACCGAATTTTAGCACGCTAATATCACATAAGACAATCCCAATTGAACCCAGCCATTATGCAAAGACCGCAACGCATGCATTTGTGTCTAAATTTTTTCCTAAGGACCCCCCTAATTCTAAATACTCACAATCCTCATAAACACTCGCCCACTTCTTTTGAACAATGCTCATTTTATGCATCCCTCCGAATCCATCCGCAGAAAACCTCCTAGCCTCAAGGTATTTTTGGTCAAGCAACCCAAGCATACATAATCTAGAAAATTACAACTTTTCGATACCACTATGGAGCTATTGGAATTCTTCACTTTCTTGATAATTTGAACTTTGATTTCTTCAAATTTGCCACCTTTTGATTTTTGGTATCTTCACTTTTGAATTTCTTCGGAATTTTGATCTTTTGATCTCACACTTTAACTTTGATGCTCCAAAAATTCTTTAAACTTTTCTTGTAATTCTCTCTTTTTTTTTTTAACATGTAACTCACTTTTTTTTCACTCAAAACCTACATGCTTAAGCAGGGGCGCTCAACTTCAACCTTTATTGATTAATGATAACAATTTTCCTGGATACATTTCAAGTACACGATGCTAAACATATTGCGATCCTCAAACTAAGCGAGGTTGTGTTTTTGTCCCATGATTTCACTAGAATAAAGGAGGCCACATATGCACTAGAACGTATATAGGCTCAACTAAACATTTGGGTCCTCATGGAATCATCAAATATAATACTAGCATGATCCCTAATTGTTTTTACCAAAATATCTAAATTAGCCCTAGCAATTTTATGCAAAATTTTAAAATTAATCTAAATTTTAACTAAATGTAACCAACCCCCTACCCCACACTTAATTTATGCAATGTCCCCATTGCATATTATGCATGAATAAGAAAACATAAAAATAAAGAGGGAATTGGAACAAACTCCCCTGGGATAGTAGTGGCGAGGTTGATATCTCTTATCTTCAGCTCCATCTTCAATTGACTTTAGACATGCGAACAGCTCATCCATGTCGTGGGTGTCAAAATCTCGTGTGGTACAGTCTTTATAAAAACTCCAAATATAAGGGCAAAACTCTTGGAAATGCTCAGAAAATGATCTTCAAAGAATAGAACCAATGCCCATATCAAATGTCATCAAATCTTCAGCTCAAAAGTAAGAAGAATGAGCGACTCGTCGAGTAAGTATGTAGACTCGCCGAGTTGAAGCGTAAATGGCAGAAGAATCGTGAATTTTCACATGGACTCGGCGAGTCCATAAGATGCACTCGGCGAGTAGACCGCTGTGTGACAAAAATTTTATTCTGCCCAAGTCCGTTTCTGATGTATGGGGGTTATATAAACTAATACTTTCCCTCATTTTTCTTCAGTGAATAAACACTCTATAACCCTTCTATCAATTGGACTCATAGCTTGACTCAAAACTTCGTTTCCTCTCTCGCCTAGACTCGATTTCTCACTTCGTTAGCCTTGACTCTAGACCCTCACATGCAATCCTAAGCTTCAAACTGAAAAGATCAAAACAACACACAAGTAATAGAAAAACAAAAACAAACATCAAAATTAAAATCCTAAATTACCCTAATAAACTAGAAGTTTAAAAAGAAAAAGAAAAGCAAACTCTAATGACGGGTTGCCTCCCGCAAGCGCTTCTTTTTGTGCGAGTCTTGAGCTGGACTCTCAACTTAATAAACTTCTAATAAAATCAATGCCAATCCATCTGTTGCATTAAATATTTTCTTTGGACCAATTTGTAAAATTTGGCTATTTTCTTCTAAAATTGGCCAAACGAGCTTGAATACATAAAACCCAAGAATTCTGACAAGGGTTGGGACCGGTCGGGTACTAATCATAAATGGATCGCGCTTCAGAACTATCTCCAAAGTTGGAATCGTCACCCCATGCTTCGAAACACAAACCGGAAGAACAGGGGACCATGTCGTGGTACTGGTCAAACCACGGCTTGGTTCCTGCAACTCAGGTTTTTCTTGTTCTTCATCTGACCTCTCTGCTAGCAATCTTTCCAGCTCCTCCAAATCTTTTTCTGGATTAAAATCTTCATCTTTTAACTCTAGCTCTTGTAACTCAGATTTCTCTTGTTCATTAGGCAAGATGTTATCTAACCATCTTCCAAATTCCTTCAAATCATCATCTGAGTCATACTCCTCATCTTTTTGCTCAATTTCCTGTACTACTTCCTCAAGAAAAGCATCAAAAGCATCGAGATTTGGAAAATACATAATAAAAAAAAATTAAAATAAAAAAAACTAATCAATAAAATAAAAACGATAACAATTAGCAAATAAAATTAACTATTTGAACCGTTCCCCGGCAACGGCGCCAAAAACTTGATGTGTGTAAAACCAACTAGTTTTAATCCTACTAACTTAAACACAAAGACGAACACACGAAAGGCAGTGTACCTATCGATTAGCAGTTTAGTTCAGGTAAGTAGGGTATCGAACACAAGGAACGGTAAACAATTAAAAGAAATGCTAATATTATCTAAATAAAACAAGTAATAGAAAGGTTTTCTCTAGTTTTACAAGACTAGAAACTTACTAACTAATACTTAGATTAATTAACTAAAAACTAGATAAGCAAAGATTCAACTAAATTCAATAATGAAAGGAACTTCTGTTTAGTTCAACTCAATTGATCCTATGGTTGACATTATGGCAATAGTGCAATGGATTGATTTTTCTATTGGCTACCGATTCAGGTGATTAGATTCACGTTCGCTGCACTAATCCTTAGAGAACAAACTAACTCAAACAGTGGCCAGTTGTCTAATTTAATTCAATTCACTAGATTATTTATTCGGGTTAATTAAGACTTGTAATAGCTAACTAAATTGGTCCTTTAGTTAACCTCTCGTTGATGGTCATCACACAAGCTCACACATGAATTTACCTATTTTTCTATTAATTCTAGTTTCACAGTCGCTAATCCTAGTCATATAATAAAGTGGTCACATAAATTATATGAGGTAACAATTAAGAGATGTTCATGCAGCTTAATTATCTTCCTATTAACAGAAAAATAGTTATCATTCACACATAAGGTTCTTTAACAAGCTAGAATCAACAAAATCACCAATATTAAATCAATCCTACCATTAATCAAACCATAGTTTCAACATTGTCTCCCCAAACAGAAGCTAAAAGGTTTTAGCTCATGATTAAGGCAGTAAAACACTCAAAAACGAAATCAATTGGTAAAAACATAGTTCAAACAAGAGATTAGGTAAAGAGTAAACTTGATTTTGCCTTAATTCTCCTCAAAATCGAATCTTAGCCTCCAAGGGTTCCTCTATATGCTAGGTTATCGATCTGAAAGTCCCTTTATATAGATTTTCACAAAACAGAGGCTACTCGGCGAGTCCGTCACTTAAAACCCGTGTACGGCAAGTCAGCGCGTCCAGAATCGCGAAAGTTCGATACGACTCGCCGAGTAGTCGACCCTACTCGCCGAGTCCGTTTGGAATCAGCATTTTCTCAAAACACGAAAGTCGTCCGAAATTGTGTCTAGTTTTAAGAACAATTTGAATCTCGTTAATCGGAGTTACGGTTCATGAGATATGGCCAAAACACTGACGAGGGGTCAAGCTGTCCAGCAACATCCTTCTTTCTTCAAAATCCAAGATCCAAGCTTCCAATCGCTAGTTTCGCTTCCTTTTCCATCCGAGCATGTAATTGTTGCTGAAAATGAAATATTAAGCTAATTAAGTACCTTTTGTCCATAAAATGATATAAAATCAACAATAATTAATAATATAATGAATGATTTCTATGACTAAATAAGCCCATATCAACATGCAACCTTAAATACCTTGGATCTATGTTTTCTCTATTATACATGCAAATATGAATATTCCAAGGTATTAACCTATCTAGCATACAATCCTTGATACTTGGGTAATATAACAAGTTAGAATACATACCTTTTAATGAAGCTTGAAGTCTTGAACTTTAAGAGCTTAGCCGCAATAGTGTGGAAGCCTCAAGTGGAATCACAAATCACCAAAACACCTTGGAAAACCTTTAGAGAATATGGATAATTGGCTCACACTTATGAAATCGGTTATTGCCCTCTTTAGTGTATCCACACTAGCCACTAGCCTAATTTCATGAGCCATAAGACCCTTTATATAGTGTGGAGGATTAGGGTTAAACCCTAATACCCATGACCTTTCATTTCCTAGGATCCATGGGTTAAAGCTCCATGGACTATCCATGAAGACTTAGCCCAACCTAAATGAACTTGGCCCACTACACATATATATCTAAGAGTCCATATTTAACTAGTTCCTTTTGATCACTTAATTAATTATAAATTAATTCTTGATCAATACTAATTAAATAATATGATTATATATTAATATATTAGAACTTATAATATATTAATATAAATCATAAATATACTATTCTCAAAAGACTATCCATATAAATTGTGCCGGTGAAGTGCAACCCAAATGGACCATGCCGGGTCGGGTCAAGTACATACCAAATATAGTTATGGACTTAGACATTAATTCAACAGATTTCTAGCCTTATGAGATGCACCAAGACCTGATGGAAAGATACCATCAGAGTGCTCGTCAAGAGAGGTATGAAATAATATCTTCCATGATAACAACTAGGATGAAGGATGGTGAACCCTGTTGGGTTATGAGCATTCTAACACTCCTAAGTGTACATGCAACCCTAAATACATTGGATCTATGTTTTCTCTATTATACATACAATTATGAACATCCAAGGTATTATCCTAATCTAGCATACAAAATAATAAATATAACAAGATAGAATACATACCTCTTTGATGTAGAATGTCTTCATGAAGCTTGAGTGCCTAGTGCCCCAAGTGTGACACCTCAAATGGTTCACACAACACCAAATACACTTGGAATAACTTGAGAGAAACTTGAACACTCCTTGAAATCGTCTAGCCCTCACACTCACACATTAGTGCACGATTTCTTGAGCCATGGGATTCTTTTATATGGTGGCTATTAGGGTTACACCATGTAACTCATAACTTTACCCATTCCTTATGCTCCATGGATTTTAACATCCATGGAGTATCCATGGGTCACCCCATGGACTTAGTCCAACATAAGGAATCTTGGATCACAAGCCCACATATATAAGAATGAATGATTTACACAATCAACCCATATATTTAATTAGTCTCCTTTTGATCACTTAATTAATTCCAAATTAATTCTTGATCAATACTAATTAAATAACCTTATTAATATATTAGAACTTATAATATATTAACCAACCTTAAGTGTTATTTCTCTCATTATAGTCTATCCAAATGCATGATGCCATGCAACCCAAATGGACCATGCCGGGTCGGGTCAAGTCTTACCAATTATAGTTATGGACTTAGACATTAATCCAGCAAACCCATCACGGGCCACTTGCAGAAGATGCAAAGGTTTGTGGACCGGTTGCTTAAGTTAAATGTGAACTTCCCTGAGGAGCTGGCTATTTATATCATACTACACTCCTTACCTTCATGTTATGATCAGTTCCGTATGACCTATCATATGAACAAGGAAGAGGTCACACTTAGCAAACTTCAAGGACTTTTGAGGACAGCCGAAACAGGTCTCAAAGGTAAATCGATTGTATCTACTCCTACCGCAGCCCCTGTTCTGGAAATCGGGCAAGGTAAAGGGAAAAAGAGGAAGGCCTCTTCGAAGGGTACCAATGGAAAGTCTCCTGATGGCTCCTCTTCGAGTGGAACCAAGGTTGGTTCTGCTACTCCCTCTTCCAACCCAAAGGATGCTCAATGCTTCTACTGTCAGGAAAAGGGTCACTGGAAGCGAAGCTGCCCCAAGTACTTGCAGGATGTTAAGGATGGGAAAGTAAAACCCACCCATGCAGGTATTTACACTATATTGTCTAATAACTCACCACATACCAACTCTTGGGTCCTTGATACAGGGTGTGCAATTCACATATGTTCTTATTTGCAGGGCCTAAAAAGAAGTGAGGATGTGGATCACAGGAAGATAAACTTGATCATGGGGAATAGGAAAGCTTCACCTGTCACCAAGATCGGAGTTTATTCTTTATTGCTTAGTAGTGGGTTAATATTAGATTTGAATAAATGTTGTTACTCGTCTGAAATGGCGAGAAATATTATTTCCTTTCATGGTTTGTACAAACAAGGATTTACTTTTTCATTTGATAATGAATGTGGTGGTATTAATGCTTTCTATAATGGTGTACTTTATTTTAAAGCATTACCTTGTGATGGTGTATATGAAACTGTGTCGGTTGTAGATAACTTAGGAAATAATGTTTTCCATATTGATTCTTCCACTAGTTTGGATAAGGCATCCTTGTGGCATTGTCGTCTTGGACATGTCAACAAGAAGCGCATATGCCAACTCCAAAAGGATGGAGTCTTGGAGTCATTTGACTTAAGGTCAGATGATAGCTGCGAATCTTGTTTACTTGGAAAAATGACTAAGTCACCTTTCACTGGTAGTTGTGAAAGGGGTGAGGGTTTGTTGGATCTCATACACACTGATGTGTATGGGCCCTTCAGAACCGCCACAAGGGATGCTAACCGCTTCTATGTGACTTTTACTGATGATTACAGTAGATATGGTTATGTCTACTTAATCAAGCATAAGTCAGAAACCTTTCAGAAATTCAAAGATTTTAAACAGGAAGTGGAGAATCAGTTGGGCAGGAAGATAAAGACGCTCCGATCTGATCGAGGTGGTGAGTATCTTAGTATCGAGTTCCTTGACTATCTTAAGGAATGTGGAATTGTTTCACAATTGACACCTCCTAGGACACCACAACTGAATGGTGTGGCTGAGAGGTGTAATCAGACCTTGTTGGACATGGTTTGTTCCATGATGAGTCGAGCTTCGTTACCAATCTCATTATGGGGGTATGTCTTAGAGACTGCCACCCATATCCTTAATCTAGTCCCTACCAAGAAGGTTGCCAAAACACCTCACGAGATGTGGACTGGGAAAGTTCCAAATTTAGACCACATCAAGATTTGGGGTTGCGAGGCTTTCGTGAGGCGTGAGACTCATGACAAGCTCGAACCTCGAAGTGAGCGGTGTATTTTCATCGGCTACCCACCTAAATCCTTTGGTTACCTCTTCTACAGACCTAGTGAAAATATGGTTTTTGTAGCAAGGAGAGGAGTCTTTCGTGAGAGAGAAATCATAAGCCAAGGAAACAGTGGGAGGCAAATTGACCTTGAAGAACTTCAAGAGTCAAGCGGTGAAGGAACCTCAAACACTAGTAATCAACCTGAGGAGGAAACTCCTGTTGAGCCGATTGATGAGTCCGTACCTCTGAGGCGTTCCACAAGAGTTAGGAATCCACCTGAGCATTACTATGGTTTCCATATTACTGCGGAGGGTGATGCATTTATCAGTGATAGTACACTGGTAAATTTGGATGAGCCTAACAACTTTAAGGAAGCCATGGCAGGCCCTGAGTCTGCCAAATGGAAAGAGGCTATGGACAGCGAGATTCAGTCCATGTATGACAATCAAGTTTGGAACTTGGTTGACAATGTACCGGGTCGTAAGACAGTCAGGTGCAAATGGATCTTCAAGAAGAAGATCGACATGGATGGGAATTTACACACTTATAAGGCGCGAATGGTTGCGAAGGGTTTTACTCAAACTCCGGGAGTTGATTATGATGAAACCTTCTCACCAGTAGCAAAGATTAAGTCTATTAGGGTTATGCTAGCCATTGCTGCATTTCATGATTATGAAATATGGCAAATGGATGTCAAAACCGCTTTCCTTAATGGAAAGTTGGTTGAGGATGTTTACATGAGTCAGCCAGAGGGTTTTGTCAGTACAGAGTACCCTAATAGAGTGTGTAAGCTTGAGAAATCCATCTATGGATTGAAACAAGCACCGCGCAGATGGAATCTTTGTTTCGATGAGAAAGTCAAAGAGTTTGACTTTTCGAGGATTGAATATGAATCTTGTGTATATGTCAAGGCTAGTGGGAGTATAGTTAGCTATTTGGTATTGTATGTGAATGACATACTACTCATAGAAAATGACATCCTAACTCTGCAGGAAGTGAAGTCCTGGCTTGGGAAGTGTTTCGCTATGAAGGACCTTGGAGAAGCTGCCTATATCCTAGGGATAAGGATTTTGAGAGACAGGAGTAAAAGACTAATTGGACTTAGTCAGAGTACCTACTTGGATAAGGTGCTAAATAGGTTCAGCATGCAGAAATCCAAGAAAGGAGAGTTACCGATCCAGAGTAACGCCAGACTGAGTAAGACTCAAAGCCCGAGTACAGAGGCTGAGATAGTTGAGATGAGTCGAGTACCTTATGCTTCCGCTGTAGGCTCGATCATGTATGCTATGACTTTTACTCGTCATGATGTGGCCTTTGCATTGAGCATGGTCAGCAGATATCAGGGGAACCCTGGCAAGGCTCACTGGACTGCAGTAAAGAACATTCTCAAGTACCTGCGAAGGACTAAGGACTGGGTCCTTACCCTCAGTGGGAGTGATGACTTGAGGGTATTAAGGTATAATGATGCTAGCTTCCAGACTGATAGGGATAATTTCCGCTCTCAGTCAGGCTGGGTCTTTACCTTAAACGGAGGAGCAATTTCTTGGAAAAGTTCCAAGCAGGAGACAGTGGCCGATTCAACTTGCGAATCAGAGTACATAGCAGCAAGCGAGGCGGCGAAGGAGGTGATATGGCTGAAGAACTTTATTGGAGACCTTGGATTTGTACCAACTATAAAGGAGCCTATGAAGATTTTCTGTGATAATGAGAGTGCAGTTGCCTTAGCCAAGGAACCAAGGGATCATGGCAGATCCAGGCACATCGACAGAAAATACCACTTCATTATACATCGAATAGAAGAAGGACTCCTCGTGGCAAAGAAGGTATCATCAGATGAGAACCCAACAGATCCCCTCACGAAGGGACTGTGTAGGGTTAAGCATTTACAACATGTGAGACGCATCGGGTGAATGATGATATTAGTTTTAGTAATTAGATAGCTTTCGAAATTGTAATAGTTGAAATGTAATTGACACTTGATGTTTAAATAAAAGGTGTTTTTATTTACTAGTATGGTACTGTCTTGTGTCAATCATTTACTATTGTTTCAGTTTGCATGTTTTGACTTCCAAAATAATTATGTTATGGTATATCATATTATTCAAAACTGTCCACCGTCTATCATGCTTTGGAAGTAGGTATTGAAAGAAGACTGTCATGAATTGGGTTTGTAGATTTGTCTGAATTGTATTAGACATAGCAATTGTTGCTGCAACATTCATGAGTGCTCATAAGTCCTGAGTATTGGATTCAACCCACGCTCACTTGTATCACTTCATGGAATTTATCTCGAGTGATCGTGAGATGGTAATATCATATAAGTCTTCAAACCAAGAGATATGAGTTGTTGACTATGAGTTGGTTGTACATTGATAGTACGAAAACGCATCAATAACTTGATGTTATAAAACGTGTTGTTGTGTATAACTTGATGATTAGTTAGTACAAGCATATGAGTCGAAGTTTATCTATTCCTTTTAGTCTGTGGAGGATTAAAAGCGATATCTTGGGCCCCTCGATGATTTTGATTTGACTTATGTGTCGGGCCCAGTCAGAACTGAATTGATGTGTTCAATTAAGTTCTATGTCAAACAAATCGGAAATCAGGAAACAAACTGTTGGACAATAAGCATGACGTTGTTCCATGTATTTGTCCAGCTGATATCTTGAACATAGGATTATATGATCACTTATCTTAAATGGTGCATCATCTTAGTTCCGCGAGACTTTGAAAGAGCTACGATTGTTGGTCGGATCTTGAAGTCGTACTTGCAACTATAGTTATTAGACTTATCCAAGTGGGAGACTGTTGGATAAGGTGTCTAAGTCCATAACTATATTTGGTATGTACTTGACCCGATTTAGCATGGTCCATTTGGGTTGCATGGCATCATAACAATTGGATAGACAAAATGAGAAAAGGGACACTTATGATTTGTTAATATATTATAAGCTCTAATATATTAATCTGAAATCATATCATTTAATTAGTATTGATCAAGAATTAATTTGGAATTAATTTTGTGATCAAAAGAGACTAATTAAATATATGAGGATTGATTATGTAAATCATTCATTCTTATATAGTGGGCTTATGATCCATGATTCACTAGATTGGGCTAGGACCCATTGGGTGCTCCATGGATGCTCCATAGAGGTTAAGACCCATGGATCATGGGGGGAAATGAAAAGCCATTCACATTAGGGTTTACATGGTGTAACCCTACATGTGACACACTATATAAAGGACCTCATATGGAGCAAAATCAGCAACTAAGACATAAGAAAGGAGGGCTAGCCGAATTTGTGCTCAAGTGTACTTCTCTCAAGTTATTCCAAGAGTTGTGGTGTTGTGTGAAGCATTTGAGGCATCACATTTGGAGTGCTAGGCTCACAAGGTCTTAAGGAATCCAAGCAACAAACAAGGTATGCCATTCTACTAGTTTTATATTACAAGTACCCCATAACATGCTAGTTAGGATGAGAAACTTGGAAAAATCAAATTTGCATGTATATCATAGAAAACATAGATCCAAGGTTTCTAGGGTTACATGTATACCATAGGAGTGTTAGAATGCTCAAAACTCATCACTTGCGCCCTGACATACCCACAAAATCCCTCGCCAACGGATGCATCACGATAGCTGGTTCGACCTCTACCCTAAGCCGCGTCAAGAACTCCTCCCACAAAATAGTCTTCGACTCAGTAAGCGTAATAGATTGTGCAATCAATTCCCAACAACTCCTTGCTGCATGATGCAAAAGATCCAAGGCAAATCGTGTTGGATAAGGTGTCTAAGTCCATAACTTATTTGGTATATACTTGACCCGACCCGGCATGGTCCATTTGGGTTGCACTTCACCCGAACTAGTTATGGATAATTTTATGAGAGTTGTATACTTACGATTTATTAATATATTATAAGTTATAGTATATTAATATAAAGTCATGTTACTTAATTAGTTTTAATCTTGAATTAATTATGAATTAATTTAGTGATTAAAAGGAAGACTAATTAAATCATGGGCTATTATATTTATATAGTGTGGGCTAGTGCTCATTTGTTAATGGGCTAAGCTTATATGGAAGTCCATGGATGATCCATGGAGCTTTTACCCATGGATCCTTGGAAGAGGAAAAGACATGGGTTATTAGGGTTTCACCCTAACCATGTACACTATATAAACAAGCTTATGTTGCATGAAAAAGACACTAAGTGTGTGTGTAAGTGTGGTGGCCAAAACCAAGAGTTAGAATACTCTCTCATATATTTTCCAAGTTTGGGTGATTTGTGATTTCCATTTGAGGCATTCACATTATTGGTGCTTGGCTCTCAAACTCCAAGGAATCAACAATCAACAAAAGGTATGTAATTCATCTAGTTCCTTTATGGTTAAAAGTACCCCATGCCATGCTAGATAGGTTATAAACCTTGGAAAATAATATTTTGCATGTATCTTAGACAAACATAGATCCAAGGTTTAATAGGGTTGCATGTACACTTAGGAAGTGTTAGAATGCTCAAAAACCCTTCAGTGGTATCAGAGCCTAGGCTTGTTTGTTTGATACTTGATGCAAAATAGTGATAAAAGGTCGATTTTTGCTTTCTGACTGATGAACTCGCCGAGTCCATGGGGGGACTCGCCGAGTTCATATGTAAACTCATCCTACTCGGCGAGTAGGTTCGTGCACTCGGCGAGTAGGAGCCTCAGAATGCAGATTTTCGACTTTTGCTGCTGGAAATGGACTAGAAACATTACCCTAAACTGTTTTGGTGTTTTTAAAACTTGTTTTAGTTGGTGTAATGGTTGTTCTAATCCATTTACAATAGCTTATATCAAAATTTCATGTTTTGTATGTGTTCATATAATTCTTGAAACTTTGATGATCATGTTCATGTTCTTATGAATTTAGAAGATGATAGGAATTATTTGCTGAATTGTTTAGGATTAATTCTTGATCATTTATGTGTTTTAATGGAGTCCATAATTTGTCCTCAAGTTATGGATATCCAAAGGTCACTTCTTTTAAACACACACTTAAAACACATAAGTTACATGGAAATGAAGAGTCTTCATTTTTATGAACCTTTAATTCAGAAGTTATGAAATGAAAAGTTTTGAATAGTTTCAAAACTTGTCCTCAAGTTTTGGAATTTGTAAAGTTGCACACACTTTAATATACTTTAATTCCAAACCCTTAGAGTTTTAAAAGTTAAAATTCAACCCTTATACTATTTATAACATTAATGGTTAATTATTATATATATGTATAAGATTTAAGTCGTTTTACCGTTAGTAGGCCTCATTCACGAAGCCAGTCTATAAGGTGGGTATAAGGTTGTTGCCTATAAAATGGCAACTTAATGGGTGTCCACTCTCACCCACCGCTTTCTTGACTGGTGGAGGGTCGTTAGCCGAACGGGTAGGACAAGGACTTATAAATTCTCATTAAAAGTATGATGAATATTATAAAGTAACTAAACCTTATATAAATTCCCAATCTTAGTTACTTTAGGAAAATGTGAATATGGTGCTAACCCATGAAATTCACACTTTGTACCTTACCAAGTCGTTGGTGGAGCGTGTGTGGTTAACCGGCACACTAACTTGGACTAGTAAGGATCACGAAGGGTGACTTAATGTTTATCATAGATCGGTGGAGCGTGTGTGGTTAACCGGCACATTGATTAGGTGATAATATTAAGGGTACCAAGTGAATTTGCATGGTTATTCACACCTTGTTTTGTGATCCTCGACATCCCAGTCACAAAACTTGAAGGGCACAATCGAGATTGAAACATGCCATTGAAAAGTTCAATGAATCTCAAAGGAATCTAGGAATTTCAAAACCAATTAAACCTAATAATTCATTTCGTTTTCATGGTGGAAATTGGTGAATCGTCATTCACCTACCTTCAAATATATTATAGCTTAGATTACGGCATCCCTCTTCTAAGTTATAATATATTGTGTTGGATCCTAGCCTTAATATTACATTTGGGTGTATTATTAAGGATTCGATATCTAATCTAAACTTGTTTTCTTCTTTCAGATGTCTTCCAACAACAATGCTTCGGGCTCTAACCCTACTAGCTCCTTTTCCCTCATGAACCTTTGTGGGAGGGTCATCTTTGATGGTTCCAACTTTATGGATTGGATCCGGAACATCAGGATGGTTACTCGTTACGAGGACAAGGAATATGTCCTCGATAAGGAGCTAAAGGAGCTTGATGAGTCCACTGCTACTCCTGAGGAGGTCGCTGAGTATCAGGCACATGAAAGAGATGCCACCAAGGTGGCATGCATCATGATGGCCACCATGACAGCTGAACTCCAAAAGTCCTATGAGGACTATTACCCTTTTGAGATGCATCAGGATCTGATGGAAAGGTACCATCAGAGTGCTCGTCAAGAGCGGTATGAAATAATCTCCTCCATGATCACTACCCGTATGAAGGATAGCGAACCAATCACGAGCCACATGCAGAAAATGCAAAGGTATGTGGACCGTCTAATGAAACTGAATGTGAACTTCCCTGAGGAGTTGGCAATTGATATCATTTTGCACTCCTTGCCCTCGTGTTATGATCAATTTCGTATGACATACCACATGAACAAGGAGGAAGTCACACTCAGTAAACTTCAAGGACTTCTGAAGACTGCCGAAAGTGGTCTTAAGAGTAAGTCGGTTGCTACTCCTACTCCTACTACTACCCCTGTTTTGGCTATCGGGCAAGGCAAAGGGAAAAAGAGGAAGCACCCTTCGAAGGGTACCAAGGGAAAGTCCCTTGAAGGCTCCTCATCTGGAACCAAAGGTGGTTCTATCACTCCTTCTGCCATCCCTAAGGATGCTGAATGCTTCTACTGTCAAAATAAGGGGCACTGGAAGCGAAACTGCCCAAAGTACTTGCAGGATGTCAAGGATGGGAAAGTGAAACCATCCCATGCAGGTATTTACACTATATTGTCTAATAACTCACCATATTCTAATTCTTGGGTTCTTGATACAGGTTGTGGTATTCACATCTGTTGTGACTTGCAGGGCCTAAGAAGAAGTGAGGATATGGAGCACGGAAAGATAAACTTAATCATGGGGAACAAGAAGGTTGCACCTGTTACCAAGATTGGAGTTTATACTTTGTTGCTAGATAGTGGGTTAAATTTAGACTTGAATAAATGTGTGTACTCGTCTGAAATGGCGAGGAATATTATTTCCTTTCATGCTTTGTACAAACAAGGTTTTACCTTTTCTTTTGATAATGAAGTTGGTAGTATTAATGCTTTCTTAAATAATATTCTTTATTTTAAAGCATTACCTTGTAATGGTGTGTATGAAGCTGTATCGGTTGTAGATAATTTAGGGAATGATGTATTGTGTATTGATTCTTCTACTAGCTTGGATAAAGCATCTTTGTGGCATTGTCGTCTTGGACATGTAAGCAAGAAACGCATAGGCCAGCTCCAAAAGGATGGAGTCTTGGAGTCGTTCGACCTCAAGTCGGATGATAGTTGTGAGTCTTGTCTACTTGGAAAAATGACAAAATCACCCTTCACTGGTACTTGTGCAAGGGGTGAGGGTTTGTTGGACCTTATACATACTGATGTGTGTGGACCATTCAAAACCGCCACAAGGGACGCTAATCGCTATTATGTGACTTTTATTGATGATTTTAGTAGATATGGTTATGTCTACTTAATCAAACATAAGTCAGAAACTTTTGAAAGGTTTAAAGAGTTTAAACAGGAAGTAGAAAATCAATTGGGCAGGAACATTAAGATGCTTCGATCCGATCGAGGTGGTGAGTAACTTAGTACTGAGTTCCTCGACTATCTTAAGGAGTGTGGGATTGTCTCACAATTGACACCTCCCAGGACACCACAGCTGAATGGTGTGGCTGAGAGGCGCAATCGAACTTTGTTGGACATGGTTCGCTCTATGATGAGTCGAGCTTCGCTACCAATCTCTTTTTGGGGGTATGCCTTAGAGACTGCCGCCCACATCCTTAATCTAGTCCCTACAAAGAAGGTTGCCAAAACACCTCATGAAATGTGGACTGGGAAAGTTCCCAATCTAGACCATATCAAGATTTGGGGTTGCGAGGCTTTCGTGAGGCGCGAAACTCATGACAAGCTCGAACCTCGAAGTGAAAGGTGTATTTTCATCGGCTACCCACGAAAATCCTTTGGTTACCTCTTCTATAGACCCAGTGAGAATGTGGTCTTTGTGGCTAGGAGAGGAGTCTTTCGAGAGAGAGAATTTATAAGCCAAAGAGACAGTGGGAGGCAAATTGACCTTGAAGAAATTCAAGACTCAATTGGTGAAGGAACCTCAAACACTAGCAATCAACTTGAGGAGGAAATTCCTGTTGATCCAGCTGACGAGTCTGTAGTTCCGAGGCGTTCCACAAGGGTTAGGAACACATCTGAGTTTTATTATGGATTTCATATTACTACGGAAGGTGATACATTTATCAGTGACAGTACACTGGTAAATCTGGATGAACCTAACAGTGTTAAGGAAGCCATGGCAGGCCCAAAGTCTACTAAATGGAAGGAGGCTATGGACAGCGAGATACAGTCCATGTATGACAATCAAGTTTGGAACTTGGTTGACCATGTACCAGGCCGTAAGACAGTCGGGTGCAAATGGATCTTCAAGAAGAAGACCGACATGGATGGGAAGGTGCACACGTATAAGGCTCGACTGGCTGCGAAGGGGTTTACTCAGACTCAGGGTATTGATTATGATGAAACCTTTTCACCAGTAGCAAAGATTAAGTCTATTAGGGTTATGCTAGCCATTTCTGCATTTCATGATTATGAAATATGGCAAATGGATGTCAAAACCGCTTTCCTTAACGGAAAGTTGGCTGAGGATGTTTACATGAATCAGCCAGAAGGTTTTGTCAGTGCAGAGTACCCTAATAGAGTGTGCAAGCTTGAGAAATCCATTTATGGATTGAAACAAGCATCTCGAAGTTGGAATCTTTGTTTCGATGAGAAGGTCAAAGAGTTTGGTTTCTCAAGAAGTGAAGATGAGTCCTGCGTGTATGTCAGAGCAAGTGGGAGTATAGTTAGCTTTTTGGTACTGTATGTGGATGACATACTACTCATAGGAAATGACATCCCAACCTTGCAGGAGGTTAAGTCCTGGCTTGGGAAGTGCTTTGCTATGAAGGACCTTGGAGAAGCTACCTATATCCTAGGGATAAGGATATTAAGAGAAAGGAGTAAAAGACTAATTGGACTTAGTCAGAGTATCTACTTGGACAAGGTGTTGAAAAGGTTCAACATGCAGAATTCTAAGAAGGGAGAATTACCGATCCAAAGCAATGCCAAACTGAGCAAGGCTCAGAGCCCGAGTACGGAAGATGAGATAGCTGAGATGAGTCGATTACCTTATGCTTCCGCTGTTGGTTCGATCATGTATGCTATGACTTGTACTCGTCCTGATGTGGCCTTCGCTTTGAGCATGGTCAGCAGATATCAGGGGAACCCTGGCAAAGCTCATTGGACTGCGGTAAAGAATATTCTCAAGTACCTGCGGAGGACTAAGGATTGGATCCTTAACCTTGGTGGGAGTGATGACTTGAGAGTAGTAGGGTATAGTGATGCTAGCTTTCAGACTGATAGGGATAACTTCCACTCTCAGTCGGGCTGGGTCTTTACCTTAAATGGAGGGGCAATCACTTGGAAGAGTTCCAAACAGGAGACTGTAGCTGATTCGACTTGTGAATCAGAGTACATAGCAGCGAGTGAAGCGGCAAAGGAGGCGATATGGCTGAGGAACTTCATCGGAGACCTTGGAGTTGTACCAGCTATTAAGGAGCCTATGGAGATTTTCTGTGACAGCAATAGTGCGGTTGCCTTAGCCAAGGAACCAAGAGATCATGGTAGATCCCGACACATTGACAGAAAATATCACTTCATAAGACACAAGATAGAAGAGGGACTCCTCGTGGCAAAGTGGGTATCGTCAGATGAGAACCCTGCGGATCCCCTTACGAAGGGACTGACGAGGGTTAAGCATTTGCAGCATGCGAGGCGTATCGGGCTGAGGGACGATATTAGTTTTACAGATTAGATAGCCTTTTCTGAAACTTGTAAAATGTAATCGACGTTTGATGATGAATAAAATGTGTGATTTATTTATGAGTAAAGTGTTACTATCATTGTCAATTATTTACTATTGTTTCAGTTTTGCATGTTTTGACTTCCAGAATAATTAATTTATTCAAACTTCCACAATCGGTCATACGTCGGAAGTAGGTATGAATCAATATTGTCATGAATTGGGTTTGTAGATGGCTAAAGGTGTTTAGACATAGCAATGGTTGCTACAACGTTCATGAGTGCTCATAAGTTATGAGTATTGGAATAAACCCACGCTCACTTGTATCACTTCATGGAATTTATCTCGAGTGATCGTGAGACGGTAATATCATATAAGTCTTCAAACCTAGAGATATGAGTTGTTACCTATGAGTTGGTTGTGCATTGATTGCACGTAAACGCATCAGTAACTTGATGTTATAAAACGTGCCTTTGTGTGCAATTCAATAAGTAGTAGAACAAGCATATGAGTCGAAGTTTATCTGTTCCTTCTAGAAATAGAAGCGATATCTGGGCCCCTCGATGATTTTGTGTTGACTCATGTACCGGGCCCGGTCAGAACTAAATTGATGTGTTCAGTTAAGTTTTTTGTCAAACAAATCGGAAATCGAGAAACAACTGCTAGACAATAAGTAAGACATTGTTCCATGTATTTGTCCGGCTGATATCATGAGAGCAGAGGATTATATGATCACTTATCTAAAATGGCGCTTCATAGTTCACAAGAGTTTTCGAGAGCTACGATTGCCGGTTGGTTCCTGAAGTAATATAGGCAAATACAGTTATTAGACTTATCCAAGTGGGAGTCTGTTGGATAAGGTGTCTAAGTCCATAACTTATTTGGTATATACTTGACCCGACCCGGCATGGTCCATTTGGGTTGCACTTCACCCGAACTAGTTATGGATAATTTTATGAGAGTTGTATACTTACGATTTATTAATATATTATAAGTTATAGTATATTAATATAAAGTCATGTTACTTAATTAGTTTTAATCTTGAATTAATTATGAATTAATTTAGTGATTAAAAGGAAGACTAATTAAATCATGGGCTATTATATTTATATAGTGTGGGCTAGTGCTCATTTGTTAATGGGCTAAGCTTATATGGAAGTCCATGGATGATCCATGGAGCTTTTACCCATGGATCCTTGGAAGAGGAAAAGACATGGGTTATTAGGGTTTCACCCTAACCATGTACACTATATAAACAAGCTTATGTTGCATGAAAAAGACACTAAGTGTGTGTGTAAGTATGGTGGCCAAAACCAAGAGTTAGAATACTCTCTCATATATTTTCCAAGTTTGGGTGATTTGTGATTTCCATTTGAGGCATTCACATTATTGGTGCTTGGCTCTCAAACTCCAAGGAATCAACAATCAACAAAAGGTATGTAATTCATCTAGTTCCTTTATGGTTAAAAGTACCCCATGCCATGCTAGATAGGTTATAAACCTTGGAAAATAATATTTTGCATGTATCTTAGACAAACATAGATCCAAGGTTTAATAGGGTTGCATGTACACTTAGGAAGTGTTAGAATGCTCAAAAACCCTTCAAATCGAGCCTTGGCTTCTATAGGATAGGGACTAGTGCGGAAGACACCGTCCATCTCCTCAATCCAGCGCGAACTCGGAACCCTGGCAGTCCTCCCACCAATTGGCTCATCACCTGAGCCTGAACCAAAACTCAAACCATCTCCATGCATGATCATCACCATTCTGAAAACAATCATACAAATGATCATAACATACCCAAGAATCGTCATCCAACAAGCTTCCTAGACTCTCCGTGATTCTCCTCGATTTGAGTATGGATCTTGTGTTTTCAATAGTACAGGCCCAATACTACCTTCCACACCTATCCATACTTTCCTCAAGAATCATCCCGAATCCTCCAAGTCACCTTCTCAAACTGATACTCCAAGTGCTCGCTAAACAGTGTAACTAAACCCACTGAAGCACTTCATAGGCTTTCCTAGGTTTCCGACCTCACCCTGCTATCATCTACTGAAGAATTCCCCATAATGTCAGTTAATCACCTCATGAATACAATCACATGCAAAAAAAAAAGCTTAGATAATCCTTCGAGTAAAAGACTCATCCCTACAACGGTTAGACTCAAACGAGAGTTGCGCAATAAGGTCAAATCCACCATTCTGATATTATTCAACCTTTGTTACATATGACTTAACATATTCACTTAATAGCTAACTCACATCACTTAAGAGTTCCACAAATCACAAAGCAAGAAACATTCATGCAGTAGCACTCCAATCCATAGAATAACCAAAGAACATTCAAACTTACATACTACAAGTCATACTAGGAACTTACACTCTCACTACCGGTTGCCTTATGCACGCAAATTATACACAATACATGATCAAATGGACTATCGAATAAAAGACTCTACCCTAGGACCACAACCAAACGAGGAACAGGAAATAAGTCCAAATCAATCATTCTAGGGATATATGATCCTAACCATATACAATTATTAAAGCATAGACTTAGCAATTACTGATACCAAAATATATTCCCAATTTAGCATAGCATCCAATGCTTCCTAAGCTACAAGGCATCACAGATCAGGCCAATCTATCATGCAATTCCTAAAAGTATCCCTAGCCTTATCCTAGCATGCAATTCTCATAACATATAATCATAACAAACATGTATGGGTAATCTGGGAATCACTTACTTGACCTCGGACGATTGCACGCATCACACCCATTTCTTTTATTAAAAACTACTTTAATAAAACATTTATTTTATGGAAAATTAACCAAACCCTCAATTTGACTTCAGACACACCCGGGAGTGTGCCTGAATCCCCCAAACCAAGGCTCTGATACCAACTTATAACATCCCAGAAATCAAAGGTAAAAATTTCATTTTTAATTTAAACCAAAACACAAATTGTATTTCATTCAAACATTCAAAAGTAATTTATAATAAACAGACATCAGAGTAAAATCCCAAAATCACCACATTGCGGAAACATGGGTGGATGCAGTGCAGTTACGTCGGGCCCTTCCCTTTCGTACCAGAAGTACCTGAAAGTTTTGGTATGAGTTTGTCTTAAATAATCCGTCTTAAAGACTCGTTATGGTCATTACGAGTTTGTGGTGATCCTTTTTGGGCTTACCAATGCACCAGCAGCGTTCATGGATCTCATGAATCAGGTTTGAAGACCAATGTTGGATTGGTCAGTCATCGTGTTTATTGATGATATCTTGGTCTATTTTATGACCAAGGAGCAGCATGAGGATCATCTGTGAGAGGTTTTGGTGACTCTGAGGAGGAAGAGGTTGTATGCCAAATTCTCTAAATGAAAGTTCTGGTTGTGTGAGGTGCAGTTTTTGGGGCACCTTGTCAACCAAAAGGGTATATTAGTCGATCCGGCCAAGATCGAGGTCATGATGCAGTGGGAGGTTCTGAGGTCTCAATCCGAGATTCGGAGTTTCCTTGGTTTAGCTAGTTCTTATCGGAGGTTTATCGAGAATTTCTCCAGGATCGTTGTTCCATTGACTAGATTGACGAAGAAGTCTACTACATTCCATTGGGGGGCTAAGCAGCAGGCGACATTTGAGACCTTGAGGCAGAGGTTATGCGAGGCTCCGCTTTTGACCCTGTCGAAGGGTGTGGATGTTTTCGTGGTGTACTATGATGCATTGATTTCGGGATTTGGTGCGGTTTTGATACTGAGGGGTCATGGAATAACCTATGTTTCGAGGCAGTTAAAGCCTCATGAGGCGAATTATCCCTCACTTGATTTGGAGCTGGGGGCGGTGGTTTTTGCCCTCGATATTTGGTGACATTACTAGTATGGGTTTCATTGTATCATTTACACGGACTACAAGATCTTGAGATATTTGATGGATCAGCCAAATCTGAACATGAGGAAGCGCAAGTGGCTTGATGTGGTAAAGGATTATGATTGTGAGATCCTTTATCACCTAGTAAAATCCAACATGGTGGCCTATGGTCTTAGCCGCAAAATGGTTGGCACACTGATTAGGGATGTTTGTTTAAGGATGACTGTGATTACCCTACTCTTGGAGCAGATTCGAGAGGCTCAGGTCGAGGCTATGAAAGAGGAGCACCAGAAGAGTGAGCGCATAGAGGGTCAGGTGTCCTCTTTTGATTATGATAGTCGGGGATTATTAAACCTTCATCGGAGATTTTGGGTCCCATACTTCGGTGGTTCACGACAGATTTTGATGGAGGAGGTGCACAATTTGAGGTTTTCTATTTATCTGGGAGCGACAAAAATATATAGAGACCTCCGAATTGATTATTGGTGGCCCTGCATGAAGCGGGATGTGGCATAGTATGTACAGAGATGCTTGACTTAAAGGAAAGTCAAGGCCAAACATCAGCGACCTCATGGAAAGATGGAGTTGTTGGGTGTTCCCGTTTGGAAATGGGAAGAGATCACGATGGAATTTATCATAAAGCTACCACGCACCACACGAGAGGTGGACTCGATTTGGGTCATTGTGGATCGATTGACCAAGAGTGTGAATTTCATCCCTATTCAGGAGATCAGTTCCACATAGAAGATGTCTATATCCGGGAGGTTGTAGCACGTCATGGGGTTCCAGTCTCAGTGGTTTTGGATCGGGATGTTTGGTTCACTTCCAGGTTTTGGTAGAGGTTCCATGAGGAGTTGGGTACTCGATTGCACTTCAACACACATTTTCATCCGCAGACCAATGGTCAGAGCGATCGGACTATCCAGACCTTGGAGGATATGCTACGGGCATGTGTGCTGGATTTTGGTGGTAGCTGGTACGCGTATCTTCCATTGGCTAAGTTTTCTTACAACAACAACTATCATGCCAGTATTGATCAACCTCCTTTTAAGATGCTTTACAGGAGGAAGTTTCGGACCCAAATTTTTAGGGTGAGGTCGGACAGCGCATAATGGGTAGCACGGAGGTGGTGCTTCAGACTACTGAGTTGATCCAGCAGGTGCATGGGAGATTACATACCACGCGGAGCCGACATAAGAGTTATTATGATAGATGCCAGTTAGATTGGGAATACCAGGTTGGAGATATGGTACTACTGAAGGTGTCACCTTGGAAAGGTGTCATCCGGTTCAGGAAGCGGGGCAAGCTGGGCCCCAGATATATCGATCCTTTCAGGGTTATTGCCCGGGTAGCTCAGTCAGATTCACAACACTTTTCACGTCTCTCAGTTGCGGAAGTGTTTGGTTGATGATTCGGCAGTGGTTACTTTGGAGTATATTCAGGTGTATGAGCGCTTGAATTACATAGAGAGTCCGGTTGCAATCCTGGAGAAAAAGATGAAGACCTTACGAAACAAGGTTGTGGGTCTAGTGAATATGCAATGGCAGCACCGGAAAGGATCATAATGGATGTGGGAGCCTGAGGAGGAGATGAATGAGCATTATCCAGAGTTGTTTGCGGAGGCGGACTTCGAGGACTAAGTCTGATTCAAGTGGGGGAGAATTGTAACACCCGATTCCCAAGTAAATTTCTTAAAATTCTAAGTGTTTATTTATTTTGCATGGTGGCCTATTACGCGGGTCGTAATTAAGGTACGCGGGGCGTACCTTTTCGAAGCTTGGACACGGGGTTTTCCCCCTAGTACGTTTGGCGTACCTATGATACGCAAGGCATACTTGGATCAGGGGAAACCCTAAATTTTAGGTGTGTTTTTGGTATATCTTAAAGAAAGAAGAACCCTTTGGAGAATAACTTGTTGATTTGAAGCTTGTGGATCCAGAATCTATTCACCTTGATCATCCTTTTAGATGTATAAAGTCTCAACCTTGTTGAATCATCTCTTAGATATAGTTAGTTTAGGGTTTTTGGCATATTTTGGTCCCTTAAGTTGATTCATGTGAGTATAAGCTACTCCATAAACTTAGGATAGTAGATCATGATGTTTTGAGGTCCCTAATGCATAAAAATAGCATCTTAAGGAATTTAGCTCAATCATGCAAGAGTTGAAGTTTATATTATGGAGTTAGAATTTTAAAAATGGGTGTTGGGCCTCTTTGAGCCATGCAAAGGGATCAAGTTGATGACTTTATCATTTAATACGTTTCCCAAGAGCAAGATGTGTGATTTGGATGTTTGGGCTTAAGGCATTAAGTGCTTAATGTGATTTTGGCCATCAGGGGAGTACGTGGGGCATAAATATGAGTATGCCCATCGTACCGTGTTCAACCCCACTTTTCCCTTGTTGTTAGAGCTTTTACGCGGAGCATAGCAAGGTGGTACGCATAGCGTACTCACCCAAGGACTTTTAGGTCATTAATTGGGCCTTGAGGTTAGTTTGGGCCATGAATTGTTGGGCCTAGGGTAGGAAGGGTAAAAGGGTCTTTTACCCTTTATGAGAGGGATTATAATTTGGAATTTATTTGTGGTTGATTACCCTAAATAGTGATTAGGGTTGTTTTGAATGTGTTCGGTGTGAGGAGCCGTTGTAGCAACAGCTTTCGTGTGATTATTTATCATCAGATTGAGGTGAGTCTTCTCATAGTGTTTTGGCGGGTTGAAGGCACCAATGTCGGCTCATTGATTATTGTTATTAGAATACTAGCTGTCTGTGTGACTCTTTCATGTATTGTATGTGTTTGTATGTATACTGGGCGGGGCCCGATGCCAGGCGAGGCCTGATGAGTGTGTTGGGAGGGCACTACTCATGTTACGGACAAATCTATATTGGGTGGGCCCAATGTTGGGCGAGGCCCATTGTATGTATGGTATGTGGTATTTGGGGAAGCGCACTAAACTTTCTGCTTACTGTTTAAGTTTCTGTTTCTGGTACTTCCAGCTCGAATGGGAAGGGCTCGACCTGATCGCAACGCATCCACCCATGTTTAGCACATTTATGATTTTGGGATTGTACGATGATAACTATTTTCACATTGGCATACCTTTTTATGGTTGATATGAATATTTGATGGATTCTGGTTGACTTAAAAATGAAGATTTTTATTCATGATTTTTGTGATGTTACAGTAGGCAAAGCCCTTTCCTAATTTTGATCGCTAAAAAATTCCTAGATCTTTGAGATTCACTGACTATCAACAACATGCTAATCTCGGATTATGTTCATCTCAAATTCAATGACGGGGATGTCGCGAATCATTCAACAGATTGTGAATTAACCATACAAAATTATGTGGTCCCCAACTCAAGTTACGCTTGAGATTCATGAGTTCCACATCATTCTCTACGTATACTTCAAATTGGCATGACGGTTAACTACATGATCTCCATCAACAAGTTATAAAGAGTTTCCAATTTCATGGATAACATAAGAGTCACATTTAATTAATAAAATAGGAATTTGTTTTATACTTGTATTAATAGTACTTTTAAGCTGACCATTATCACTATCAAACCCTTTCGGTAACTCCACACCCAAAATGAAATAAGACGGTGAGAGTGGTAAGTGCGAAGCATATTAAAAACCAACCCTATTAGAAATCATAGATACCTCCTTAAACCTCTACATTAGAGTGGGTAAGTCTAGTCATGATAAGATTGAAAATGCCAATATTTAAACATGTGAGGACACATGTTGTAAATCTTTTATACATATAATAGATAAGTGCTAATATGTATACATATAAGGGTTAAATTTATAACTCTTTAAATTTAGTTGTCTATTATTAAATCTAATTAATTGCGAGGGCATAATATAAGAATTAACAATTTATAAGGGTTTTAATATTCAAATTCATAAATCCCAATTATAAATAATATTAAATATTTAGGTCGCCATTTAAATAATATAAATATTCAAATTCAAATGATCATATTTAAATAATATTTATTCTTTTCCGGTTTCAAACAAGTATTTACATAATATATGGATTAAAGGGTGCTAGTAATTATGAATCTATGTCTCTGATACCATTGTTAGGTTTTTAATGCATCAAATACACTTAAACTATGTAGCGGAAAAATCAAACAATGATATACCTAAGTTTACATGCAACCTAGGATCTAAGCTTCATACTAATTACAGATACCATATGAAAAATATAAACAAAAAGGAAGAACTACATACTTCTTTAGCAGCCAAAGACCTTCGAGCTTGAGACCTCATGCGTGCTACCTTGTTTGGATGAAAAGGACTCAAACTATAATCTTTCTCTTGGTTCACACCCAATGAATTCAAAAAAGTGGAATAAAAAATAACTAGGAGCGGAGAATCTCACTAAGAGTACATCCACAATATGGAGGGAGAATTATGACGAAGATTCAAGCCAAAAATTAGCAAGGAATAATGAATCCATAAGACCCTATTTATAGCATTTGATATCTTCTTAGGTTTTGTACTCGAACTCATATGAGATGGAATATAATTTTTTTAAATTTCCTCTTATATAAGAGGATGTTCGTCCACCTCTATCTCATATAGGGTTTTGGAATATTCCTAATTAATCAATTATTGATTAATTGATATTCAAGCATTTAATTAATTAAACCGTTAAATAATTCCCAAAATGTTTTCCAGTTAGTTTTTGATTAATTATTAAACATGATAATTAATAAACTAATTTCTCTTTTGTTTATTCTACTTAATTTGAGCCATGAGGGTAACCTGACAGTCAAGATTGAAGAGATGTAGATACTTTCATTTGTTCTTGTATTGTTCTATTTTTTTATAGTTCGTTGTAGGGATGAGCATATGGACCGGGGAATCGGCCGGAACCGGAACCGGTCGGACCGGGACCGGGACGTTATTTTTGTGGAATTTTGGAACCGGAACCGATATAACCGGAACCGGTAGAACCGGCAAAAACTGGAACCGTATGATGTTATTTTTCGAGGACCGGTTCCAACATTTGAAGACACGACAAGAACCGGTAGAAACCGGGAACCGATAGAACCGCCGGGCCGGTTCGGTTCTTGATTTTGGCCGAAGCCGGTTCCCGGGTCGGGTCCGGTTCGGTCCTTTTGCTCATCCCTAGTTCGTTGTGATATTATGAAATATGAATATTATATATTTTTTTATTAATTTTCTTGAATATATGCACATACAAATTGTTGGATATTCAATAGTAAAAATATATAAAAAAAACATATACACTTCGCATGGGTGCACAAGTAGAAATGTGGATATGTACATATGACAAATGTACACATGCAAAATTGTGTTTGTGAGCACATCTATACTTTTTTCTGATTAAAAAAACGTATTAATAGGATAATACGCAGCCATAGAATGTGTCTCGTTTACAAAAAAAACATCAAAAAGAAAGGCTTTTTCATGTGATGTGAATATGTGAACATATTATGTGTATAAACAAAAATGTACATATGTGCACATCAATACAGACATGTAAAAAAACATAAAAAAAATTATATATCAATATGAATATCTATTTATATAAAAAAATTATGAATTTTAATATTTTTAATTTTTTTTTATAACAAATAAAATATTTAAAAGTTGAATAAAAAATATGATTGAGTATTTGTTAGAACTCATTATATGCGCATCCAATTTACTTATATGCACATTTTATATTTAATTTAATGGTTGTGATTTTAAAAATCTTAAAATAGTTATTAAATTTTTGTAGCATTGAATCATTGACGAGGTTATGGTCAAACCATATAATGTTTTTGCGACATTGAATCATTGATGACCTCAGCTAAACTTTTAATAATTTCAATTTTTTTAAAAAAAATCTTTATTAGTTCCAGGGGCGGATTTAGGGGGTCACCGGTGTCATCGTCAACCCTTAACTTTCCCGGCCGCAGTGAAAAAATTTTCGAAATTTTTTAAAATTTTTATTTTTTCTACTATTGTGCAACCTCTAACTTTCTCATGCACCCCCTACCGTGAAATCTTGCGTCCGCCCCTGATTAGTTCCAATATATATTGAATACATTTGGATCTCAATTTACAACTTTAACTAAGTTTAAAATTTAGTGATAAAATATATTAGAAACAAAATCCAATTCATATTACTAACATCAAAATCCAATTCATTGAATTATCCAAAAATTGCCATAAACATCATTTCTCAATGATAAAATCCTCAAAGTTTGACAATCTATCGTCGAATAGGAAATAAAGAATTCGATAATTCTTCAAGTGTTAGTTTCTATACAGTTGAGCAAGCAATCAAAAAAAAAAAGAAAACAACATAGAATTTACATGGTTTGGTAGATATGATATAAATCCACAGACAAAAACCAAAAAAGTCTTATATTAATTTGCTGTTTACAAAAACGATACATTATAATCCCTAGTTATGAATATTTATAACAAAAAAACCCTAGCTACTATTGGGTCTAGCCCACTTATTTGAAAATTAGAAATAAGAAAATAAGTCCTGGGGGGGCTCCAATGCTCCATTATCCACACCCTACCGACTTATGGCCTAACGATTATCATCCTACTCAAAACACTTATCCCTTTGAAATTTTCATCCGGATTTCTTCCATTCATTTTAGGTCGGGCTATTTATTTGGATCACCAAATCCAAGTCACACTCTAACACATAAAATTTGCATTGCATCTTAATTATTACTTTATGTTAGGATTTGTCCGCAATTAATCAATAATGAACATTGACATAGTTGAGAGGTTGTGAAGTTGTCAATTGAATCGTAATTCTCAATTGAGAATGCATACAAGAATGTAAGGATTTATAAAATTTAACTACATAACCCCGAAAAATCAATGAGAGAGATATATTGTAATACCTCCTTCAATACAAGTAGGAAAAATGTGATCCAACTTGAGCTTGGAGAAAATATATTGAAACGACTAGGCAAATAAGCTTTAGTGAAAATCTCTGGATATTGATTAATTGTAGAGACCGAGAGAAGTTAAACAATATTATCAACAACATTTTGGCGAACATATGACATTCAATCTAGATATGTTTCGTACACTCATGAAAGACATCATTGTGAGCAATCTGAATTGCATTGTTGTTGTCACACCAAGTGAGTTAGGAACAATATGAGTCACCACCATATCAACCAATAGAAAGAAAAATCCATATTGGTTCTTGTATTGTAATAACAAGAGCTTGATGACAACTTCTATAATATAATGATTGGAAATACTCTTTCTTACTTCGACATGATATTAGAGAATCCCAAAGAAAGAAATAGTAACCAATAGTGGATTGTCTCTAAATCAAATCACCATCCTAATCAACATAAGGGAGAAACCATAAGTTGACTAATTATTTGAATTGCATATTTGATATGGTGACATGTAACAATGAGATAAACCAACAAACCAACCAATTTTGATAAGCAATATGATCATTAAGAGGAGTACCACTTCTAAGAACTAAGTGGGTGTTTGATTCAAGAGATGTCTAAGCGAATTTGTAATATGTAATACCCGATAAAGGTAGAAGATTTATACTCTTCGAATTTACTTGAAATTATCAACATACTTTAAATTCTTCCCTTACGTGAATGATTACTTTAACAAAACCTTAATTTTTCTCCGAGGAAATTATATTCTACTCGTTTAATTTTTGTTAGAACAACGACCTTAAACATTAGAACTAGCAAAAGCTAGAAAAAGAGTACATTAGAGGGTTACAAAAGATGGGTTTTTCACCCAATCAACTCACTTAACTCTAAACTTAGAACATCTAGAGTTAATCCAAAAGAAAGATTAAGATTTAATAGAATCCCAAATCACCACCTGAAGAGGTTTATCTTTTGCAAACAACAATCTATTTCGGAAAGACCATATAGCCCAAAACATAGTAATAACAACCGCATCCAAACACCTTTTGACATGGAGAGATAATCGAACATGATTATGACATGGAGAGATAACCGAGCATAATCAATCCAAGTTGACCATTAAAAAATGGAAGAAAAGACTGGAAAATCTAACTCTTACCACTTCGAAAAAAGACCACATAAATCCATCGCCATCCTACGGGAAAAGAAAAAGTGGTTGATAGCTTCAACATCGACTCCACAAAAAGGACATAGTCACATAACACATAGCCAATGTCAATACATCGTCTATCTAAATTCACTATGGTAGGAACTTCATTCAAAAACATCTTCCAAAACAAAATATTAGCCTTGGACGGAATGAAACGATTCCATCTAATAGAATGAGAAGAAATCTCCAAAATATACTGTGATCGAAATCTTTGCTAATTCCTTCTCCAAAACTTTATTCAAAAACATCTTCCAAAACAAAATATTAGCCTTGGACTGAATGAAACGATTTCATCTAGTAGAATGATAAGAAGTCTCCAAAATATATCGTGATTGAAATCTTTGCTAATTGCTTCTCTGTAGAATCTTGCTAATTGAATTGCCCTAGTCGTTTGAATATTGAAGTGTGTTTCTTTCCATGGACCGTAGTTGTGACAACCCCAATTTCACAGCCAGAAAAGACCGATTTATTTATGCTTATTTAAAATCAGAGTACCCTTTCTAAAGAATAACATTGCGGTTTTGTTCCCAAAACATGATAATGTTATTATCAAAACATTCCCGAAGATATGTATATTATTTATATTAAAAACATTCAGATGTCATCGTCAATATAGTACATAAGCATAAACGGTAATAATACATGCCTTACAAACCTCTGTTATTCTACTCGCCTATAATCCATAAATCTCTCATTAATCATCATACATGTGCTCTTGTGCCACTACCTGTGATACAAGAAACTAAGTGGGTCAGGCTTGGAGGCCTGTTGAGCACATAGGGTTTTCAACCCAAAATAATTATATTCTTTTAATTATATATTTTCATCAAAAACATTCAACCCCATTACCTATTCCCGTTATCCTCACTTTCTGTCCCTAAAACATCTAATTCCGGGGACCTATCCTAAGGATTATCTTCGCGATAGAAAATAATGCTCAGGGGATTCCTCAGCACTATATGTCAATAAGGCGAGCGTGGGAGTGGGGTATAGAGTACACCTGGTGAACACTTAGTTCAAAAACACGTACAGGTTGCGAGCCTGCTAGCGTTCCACTGGACTGTCTAGAATAATTTGTGGTCGTCATCTATACTCCGCTAGACGACTAGATCATCTTTAAAGGCAAGGCCTCTCATCATCTATTTCATATTTCCTCTATCCATCTTTTACCTAATATATTTATAGGTATATTTTAAATCAAGTAAAACATGTATAATTCGTTCATCTAGCATAGATATCAAGAACACAAATAATAGTCATATTGTAATTATCTTAAATACTTCATATTTATGTCTAAGATGAAAGTAACTATCCACTCACTTGTTAAATTGGATGAGTAGAAAGTTAGACAGCGCTTCGCTTCAGCACTTGGCTTTTCCTTTGATATAACCTAGGTTTAATTATCTCCAAGTCTTAGTTTACCACCTCTTATGACTAATTAATAGTCTAGATTTCTAAACAATCTCAACATCTACTAATCTATAGCTGATAAGAGACAACCAGGTAGGATCATATCGGAGGTAGGGTCCATTTGGTATACATAGTATACTGTTTGGAAATCCCACTTTAAATACCTCACCAAATCCAGCCTAGACATCATCCCCGTAAGTCGATAAATCAGTAATATGACGTTGGAACCACCAACAAATCTTATTTATAAATTCGTAACAATGACTATGAATTTAAATATAAATTACACTAAAATAGAATAGACTGTAATTTAACTTACAGAGATTCCCTAGACAAAAGTCTGAATTTTGTATTAGCAAAGTTCCTACTCGATGGCTACTCCTTGTCGGACACTCAGGGATCATAGCGCTTCATTGGGATACTAATTAATGAAAGTTTGGGGTTAAAACCGAAAGAAATAGAGAGAGAGTATTTGTAGGTATGCACGTCGCACCCTTCTAGAAGGTATGCATGTAACATCCTGTTTTGGATAATTTTGTGATTTAAGGCCCGTGGGCCTTAATCCGAGTATGATAAGGTTTTGAGTCTTTGAAAGAGAAAGGATTAGCCCCTTTTGGGATGTGGGTAAGGTTGGTTGTGTGATAAAAGAGTTCGGTTTGTGCTTTAGAGCCCAAATGTATTGTTAAAGGCGCTGGTTCGGGATTTTCATGAATTTTGGATATAAGTTAGAGTGGGCTTCAGGAGGAATAAAGTTGATAGAAGTGTAGGGCTTCTCGTTACCTTTCGTGGATATAAGGATCGTCGGAAACAGATTTATAACGAAGAAGTTATGGCCTTCAGAAGTTTTGTGGTTTCAGGCTTAGCCGAGTACGCTGGGCGTACACAAAGCGTACGTTGGGCGTACTAGTGAAGAAGGAAGTATGATGGGCGTACTTTGGAGTACGCTGGGCGTACTGACCAGGGGTGGTCGCGAATGTTCTTCGGAGTACGCTGGGCGTACGCTAATCAGACCTGAACCCTATTTTACGGTCTTGGACCCTATTTAAGCTCCTTATCTCATAACCTAACCCTAATATCTTCAGCCTCCATCCCTCTAAACCCTAGAAATCGACCCTAAGCCTCCATTGGAGTGATTCTTGAGCATTTTGGTGATTTAGTGAAGTTTTTGGTGCTTATGGTGTGTTAGGCGTGTCAAACCCAACAAATAATGGGATAAAATAATATTAATAAAGCTCAAGTCACTGCTATTTCTTATACTAAAGATAGTATAGAGTAAGCAGGGTCGGTCCACAGGAATACAGGACTTCTTATCTTGCCATATTCTCACACATAATACAAATAATATTAAAATGGGGGATTGTGTTTGAACTTGAATTAAACTTCATAAATAAGAAAGATTGATAACAAAACGCAGTAAAAGAAGTACATTTCCGATTCTGACTCTTATACATGTATTATGTTGAAAGATGTAATATGATTATAACTCATGTTCAATCTAGGTTGGTAAGTTAGATATTAATAAACTCTAATATCCAAATTGGCAAAAGTATTTTATTCAAAACAAGCTCTTCAAATAAAACTTCATTTAATTGATTCAATTCAAATAAGTTCTTGCATCAAATCATTAAATGACATTAAGTTTTTGCACTAATTACCAACAATGTTTAACATTCCTCTTAAGCTTGGGAATATAAACATTTAATCTTTGATTGCACTAATTTTGATCTAATTACAACCAAGTAAGTGTGTGTTACTAACATCAAATCATAAAACATATACGAATTTCATAATTTGATTAACTAGATTGATAAGAACCCTAGTTCATTGATCAAGTGAAAAAGAGAACTAACCAAACACATGATTAAGATCAAATCAAAGATTACTAGATGTTAAACACAAATTAAGTTCAAATTACAACCTAACAACACATACTTAAGAATTCAGATTCGGAAATGATAATGAAATCAACCACACATGACTAGGTTAAACTACAAATCAAACAAGTTCAAACTTCAAATTGACTTACAAAAAGGAAATTAAAGTGTTTCCAAGTGTTAATCTACTTCCAAAAGCTCTGAAAATCTCCTTCTCCCTGTCCAAAATCCGACCTCCCAAAGTAAAAAGTCGGTTCCCCCTTTTAAAAATGGTGAAAAACTGCTTTAAAACCCGCATTTACGTTTACACGGCCCGCGTAAATTAACACTGTCATTTACACGGCCCGCGTAAACGCAAAAATATACTGTGCAGAAATCTACGTTTACACGGCCCGTGTAAACGCATGGCTTGCATTTACACGGCCGTGTAAATCTCTGTAAAGCCAAAATCTTCATTTCTTTGATATCTTGCTCCTCGGTGTTCCGCAAGTCCCGAAATTTTGTCCGCAACTCTTATTTACCTCCTCCAACAAGATCCTACCTCCAAAAGTCCCTAAAATATCACAAAAGTATGTGAATGAAATTGCCTCATGAAAAATCCTGAAAAACATGCAAAATGCATGATTTTAAGCCTATATGCAATGTACTTTTATGAAATAAAGCTACAAAATGGGTACATGAAATGCACCTAACAAATCTCCCCAAGCTTAAACCTTTCTTGTCCTCAAGAAAGAACAAGAAAATTTAAACCGGAGAAAATAAAATAAAAGAGAAGAAAAGAAAATCAAAGTTAAACTTTTTTTTTTTTTTTTTGAAACTTGATGCAAGAAATCAAAACAAACATGAAAAAATATATCCAACCCAATTAACCCTGTTTTGTACCATAGTTGAGAATGTACCTGTCATGCCTTGAGTCAACTTGGCTTTAGTCTCAAAATATTATATGATAATAGAAATAAGACTTTGGTCACTCCCTAATACAACTCAACAGAATCAAAACTCACAACACTAATTCCCTTTCAATATCATCAAGTCAATTCTTGGAACAAATTATGGTCTTACTCTCGTGAAATTATATGTGACAAAACATGCTCAACCATCTTTGTTTCATAAAATATAACAATGCCCGATTCCAGCTATTTGTTGATCAACAACAATCTTTTTCTGAAAAATCTTTTCTAAAAATTCCCTAATATTTATCCAGATTGGTTACAAACTTCAAACCACTTACACCAGTCAAAGTAATTAACATTCAGTCCAATGTCATAAATTTAAATCCAAGTCCAAGGGAATCTTTTCACAGGCAAGTATTTTTCCTAAACACAATATTCAATTAAACTATAAACACAATTATATACAAACTTCTTAATTATATTTTTTACAAATAAAGCTCATGACTTTCTTTGAAATCCGTGTAACGGGCTTCCAACCAACACATCCAAATAAAATGACCTTAGTGTGTTAGATTTAAAGAGATCCCTCGGGTTTACTTGCCCGAACCTCAAAGGCCACAGATTAGCTTTATTTGCTATTATTAAGTTCATGACTTTCTATGGAACCCATGTAACAAATTTTCAACTCAATCAGTCCCAAACAATTTAGCTTTAGGCGATTAGATGTAAAACACCCCTCAGAGTTTACTTGTTCGAATCCCAAAGGTCACAGATTAACTTAATAATAGTTTTTTTTTAAGTAACACAAATACAAATAACTAAGTTAACACATAACACTCTTATTAATTTATTTATTTATTTGGCCAATTTCTTTATATTTTCGTCATTGACTTTTCTATTGTGGGACATCTCACGGTCTATTACCGTGAGGGCTTCTAGACATTTTTCAGGGGACTAAAGGTTAACATGCAAAGACCCATAAGTATAGTTGAAAGTTATGTCCCTAAGCAGGGTATATAAAAGGGAATGAGTAGAAAGGACTTTTTAGAGCGTTGGAAGGCTCGGGACATTGAAATTTTGCATTTTTTTTTATTTGGCATTTTAAGTTCAATTGAGCACTTACTACTCATAAGACCAGTCATATGTCCCAAAGAATTAACTCATACCTGCTGTTATGCTCCAATGTTGACAATCTTCTCACTTTCTGTTTTGCACAAGTAGCTTCGGGAGGTGTGTTCGTGTGTGATTAACTTGCTTTTAGATTTTTCAATAAAAAGAGCAAGCCAATTTCAAGGCACATGACTCATTTACCAGCTCAACTGTTTTGAAAAGATTCGGTTGCTTGGGATTGGATCAATTGTTTTTTTTTTCTTCAAAGAATGCAATGCAAAAATTTGGATGCAAACAAAATGCAAAGAAAATAATAAAAATTAGAATAGAAAGAAAATCTTTTTGGTTTTTGAAAAATTTTCTATGCAGAAAAATGAACAAGAAAATAAAAATTAATGCAATATGTACAAAATTAATGCAACCTACATGCAACGGGATTTATGCATGGATGGATACCCCTCCCCAAGCTTAAAATATAGCATCGTCCTCGATGCTTGGAGAGAGGCATAGCCGGCCTATTGAGAGTCGGATGGTGGAGGATGGTAGCTGGGTTGGGAATGGGTCCAAAACAGTCACAGATGCATACCAATTGAATTTTTAAGCAAAATATGAACGACTTAAGATATGGAAAGAATTTACCAAATCGTTCTTGGAGCCTTGCAATTATGGTGAGAACCTCCTCTTCATCCTCCCCAAGCTATCCGTGAAGTATTTTTGGAGCCGGAGATTCATTTTCTAGGCATAAAAAAATAAGTTTAAAACCATTTGGGACATTAAAAAAAATTTGAAATTTACCAAAGACTAAAAATTTTTAAAAGAAAGGAAACAAATAACCCCGGGTTGCCTCCCGGTTAGCTGCCCTTGTTTTAAGTCGTTGGCTCGACTTGGCCCCTGAATGTACTTTGTTCTAAGTAGGTGGGCCTTTACAACACATTAACCTTCTCGCCACTTCCTTCAATTGAAAACTTATCTTCTACCTGACTTTTTTTTTTAAAGCACCTGCTCACAAAATGCTTGGCATAAACAATTAGTAACACCGTGTCCCCGGCAACGGCGCCAATTTGTTAGGCGTGTCAAACCCAACAAATAATGGGATAAAATAATATTAATAAAGCTCAAGTCACTGCTATTTCTTATACTAAAGATAGTATAGAGTAAGCAGGGTCGGTCCACAGGAATACAGGACTTCTTATCTTGCCATATTCTCACACATAATACAAATAATATTAAAATGGGGGATTGTGTTTGAACTTGAATTAAACTTCATAAATAAGAAAGATTGATAACAAAACGCAGTAAAAGAAGTACATTTCCGATTCTGACTCTTATACATGTATTATGTTGAAAGATGTAATATGATTATAACTCATGTTCAATCTAGGTTGGTAAGTTAGATATTAATAAACTCTAATATCCAAATTGGCAAAAGTATTTTATTCAAAACAAGCTCTTCAAATAAAACTTCATTTAATTGATTCAATTCAAATAAGTTCTTGCATCAAATCATTAAATGACATTAAGTTTTTGCACTAATTACCAACAATGTTTAACATTCCTCTTAAGCTTGGGAATATAAACATTTAATCTTTGATTGCACTAATTTTGATCTAATTACAACCAAGTAAGTGTGTGTTACTAACATCAAATCATAAAACATATACGAATTTCATAATTTGATTAACTAGATTGATAAGAACCCTAGTTCATTGATCAAGTGAAAAAGAGAACTAACCAAACACATGATTAAGATCAAATCAAAGATTACTAGATGTTAAACACAAATTAAGTTCAAATTACAACCTAACAACACATACTTAAGAATTCAGATTCGGAAATGATAATGAAATCAACCACACATGACTAGGTTAAACTACAAATCAAACAAGTTCAAACTTCAAATTGACTTACAAAAAGGAAATTAAAGTGTTTCCAAGTGTTAATCTACTTCCAAAAGCTCTGAAAATCTCCTTCTCCCTGTCCAAAATCCGACCTCCCAAAGTAAAAAGTCGGTTCCCCCTTTTAAAAATGGTGAAAAACTGCTTTAAAACCCGCATTTACGTTTACACGACCCGCATAAATTAACACTGTCATTTACACGGCCCGCATAAACACAAAAATATACTGTGCAGAAATCTACGTTTACACGGCCCATGTAAACGCAAGGCTTGCATTTACACGGCCGTGTAAATCTCTGTAAAGCCAAAATCTTCATTTCTTTGATATCTTGCTCCTCGGTGTTCCGCAAGTCCCGAAATTTTGTCCGCAACTCTTATTTACCTCCTCCAACAAGATCCTACCTCCAAAAGTCCCTAAAATATCACAAAAGTATGTGAATGAAATTGCCTCATGAAAAATCCCGAAAAACATGCAAAATGCATGAGTTTAAGCCTATATGCAATGTACTTTTATGAAATAAAGCTACAAAATGGGTACATGAAATGCACCTAACATGGTGGAAGAAGGAGTTCCTTGAGGAAGCATTGCTTGGCTTGGAGCTTGTGGATCCAAGCCCTAATCATGTTGATCTAGCTCTAGGAAGCATAAAGTTTGAATCTTGGTGGCTTTCTTATGTGGATCTAGTGGGGTGATGTCTTGCTATGTGTGTTCTTGGAGTAAATAAGAAGCTTTGGAGAAGAAGGAGTGAGAGTCCAAGCCCTTGGATCTGAGCATATCTATGTTGGAAGCATCATATAGAGGTATAAAGCTTCAACCATTCTCACTCTTTTTATTTGTGCATCCTAGTGGAGTATTTTAGGGTTTTTGTCCCAAAGTTGGAGACTTTATGAGTTATTGAGCTCCAGAGACTATGACCAACCCCTGTGAGTGTATATAGTGGTGTTGTGTCATAAAAATCAAGTCTTGGATGTTGAGATTGATCCATGCATGAGTTATGAGCATTTTGAGCTAAGAAAGTGAGAGTTTTGGTGTGTTTGTAACCTTATCAGCCATGCAAAGGCTTAAAGTCACTGACTTTATGGAGTAAGAGCCATTAAGGAGTCGAGATCTGGGATTTGAGTTAATGTCTTAGCTGATTAAGACCAAATGTGTAGAAGAGTGAATCTGGGGAGTACGCTGAGTGTAATTCATGTACGCCCCGCGTACTGCCCCAGTGTCCCCGATGGCCAATCTGGATCCGTGAGTACGCTGAGCGTACCAAGGGAGGTACGCCCCGCGTAACCTCACTGTGGACTATTGGGCTAAGTCTCATTTTTGGGCCTTGAGCGTTGGGCCTGGAGTTTGGGCTTGTGTAACAAAGTTTTGGACCAGAGGATTATATATAAGTGCTTTGGGCCCTTGAGTTGAGCTTGCCACTTAGATTTGAGAGTTGGGCCTCGGGATAGCCCGTTTATTATTGGGCCTTGATGGGCCAATGGGTATTAGGTTATGGATGGGCTGGTTAGTGGACTTCCTGTAGACCTAATGAGTGAGAGTCTGGACTTAGTCCCTAATTGGGTTATTTGTGAATTTGGCTCAGAGTTAGACGTCGGTGCGTAGCAACAACGTATAGGGGTTGTTCATCATTCGAGGTGACTCTTCTCACTATACTTACCATGAGTGGTATCTTTGTGTGACTGAGATGTCTTATGTGTTTATATTGAGTACTGTGATATCCTGCATTATGTTTATGTGATTTATGTTGTGTATTATTCTGAGTTACTGAGTTAGGACCAGAGGGTCCACCCGAGTTGTGGGACCAGAGGGTCCCACTGAGACACATTGACTGGAGGGTCTTATCTGAGTTATAGCCATGAGAGGCTAATGAGATATGTGTGGTATTTTGGGGAACTCACTAAGCTTCGTGCTTACCGTGTTATGTGATATGTATTTCAGGTTCTTTTCAGGATCGCGAGAAGGCGTCGGCTTGATTGTACACACCAGAGAAAGAGTTATATTTTAAGGATCCTGTATTATTAATTATAGAGTTGTGTTTTGTAAATTAAATAAATGAGATTTTTGTGAAATGTGTTATTAGATTTATGTGAAATTAAAATGAAAAATTTGTTTGAAAATTTACGTTGTTACAATGCACGTCGCACACTGTGCACGAGCCAATATTTAGATTTTCGAAAATGCATAACCTCTTCGAACGGACTCTGTTTTTGACGTACTTTATATCCACGCCTAGCTATCGATGAGATATACAACTTTCATTTAGACTCTGTCGGCTCGTTTTGATTTATTTATTTCACACAGGCTTAGACTGTTAAATTATGTGTAAAATGCATAACTTTGTCATCCGACATCCGTTTTCGACTATCTTTATATCGATGAACTCCTATCAACGAGATCTTCAACTCTCATTTAGATTCTTTCGGCTATAAATAGACCGATCTAAAATTCGATTTCTGAGTTTTATACTGCTATGCTGAATCTTAGAAAAATCATAACTTCCTCTGATTAAGTCAGATTTAGACGTTCTCCATATGCACGCTTTCGGTTTAACGACTACTATGACTTTTGTTTAGATTGCTAAGGCTAAAAAGTAATCTATCTTCAATTCATTATTTACGATATCCATAGTCATATTGGGTCGAACGAGAAATTTTAACAGATCATAACTCCTTCGTTATAAGTTGGATTTAAGCGTTCCTTATATCTCCGGAATCCTTGGCACGACTACTTCAACTTTCGTCAAGGATATGCGTCCTAATTATTACTCATTTTAGACGTGTATTTGATCATTATTTTATTATATTTTTATAAGCACGTATACTAAAAATAACTACACATAGAATACATAATATTCACAAAATTTTCCTTTATTATACCAAATAGGTTACAATTGATGATCCTAACTATTATATCATCTTATTAATTGTCTAGCGGGAAACGCAAGCGTTACAATTCACTCCTCCTTAGGATGATTCCGTCCTCAAAATCATGCATCAACAAACAGATGTAGATAGCGATTCTTCATCTCGCTTTCTGTTTCCCAGGTGAGGTTCGGCTCATTCGAATGTTTCCAACGCACTAGCACTAATTAGACTATCCTACGTCGTAACTTCTTCGTCTTACAGCCAACAATCGCTTTGGGTTCTTCGATTAACCTCTTATCTTCATCAATCATTATCTCCGAAAGTGGAATTATATCAGGGACTTATCCCACGAACTTTCTCAAATAATTTACGTGGAAAGTGTTATGAATGTTTTTAACCAAGGTTCTAAATAACGCGAGGCGTGGCTTGGCGGCAAGGTCAAAGTTAAGCCATGAAAAGCTTTGGCGAGTCATGGCGTTTTTCAAGACGTGACTATTTTATATATATTAAAAGAGATAAATCATATAATTTTTGAATTTGATCAAGTATATCAAGTTTTTAGAAGTGTTATATTAGTATTTAATATAAAAGGTTAACAAAAACTCAATTATTTTAGGCCCGATAAAAAAACCAAAAAAAAAAAAAAAAAAAAACTCGCGTCTTGAAAAAACTTGCGCCATAACGCGATAAGGCGCGCCTTGACACGTTATTTGGGCGCCACGCTTAACAAACCCGTCTTGGACGTTTTCGTAACGACTACACCACGCCTCACGCCATGGCACGCCTTGAGGTGCGCCATGGCACGCTTTTTAGAACCATGTTTGTAACATCCCAATGTTCACGGCCAAAAATTTCATTTTAATTAAGTAACTCATAAAATAGTTTACCAAAAAAACATTGACAATGTCATATCAATTTATAAAAACTGTAACAACGAGTCTCAAAACCATATCATCAGTAGTAATAAAAATCAGAGTACAATCCCAGAAAACTCGATGCGAAAATCATGTGTGAGTGTGATGTGCCGCTACCGCGCCGACTCCTTCCCCTTCGCCGAAGAGGTACCTGAAACAAAACTGAAAATTGTAAGCACGAAGCTTAGCGAGTTCCCCCATCATACCACATACCATACAACACATGACATACATACTACCAGGCATATCTGGATGCCTGACCTACCCTTTCGGTCCTCTCGACCGGTGGTCTTGCCTAGCATATCTGGGTGTTGGCCTACCCATTCGGTCCTCTCGACCGGTGACCTTGCCTAGCATATCTGGGTGCTGGCCTACCCCTTCAGCCCTCTCGACCGGTCTATCACATATCATCACATAATCATAATCTGTCTAGCATAGCTGGGTACTAAACTACCCCTTCGGCCCTATCGGCCGGTAACTTGGGGACTATCTCCCCCTACTACTACCACTATCACATAACATCATATCATGCTAGCACATAGAACATAACAGGTAGCAGCAAGCCTAGATAAATATCACAAAGACATTCATCTAACATACAACTCCTACTAGTGGGTCGGCATTGTGGCCGTAGACCCACCGCTACTAGAAGGTAACTCACCTCGATGTCGTGTAGTGTCTGAAATGTCCTCAGCGTGAAAGTCGGCTCTCCTCGACTCCTCAATCCCTACACGGCAACCCTTCTAAGTTGTCAATTCGAACATGCAACCCTAACCAGGGTCAACCCATTTCAATCAAAGTCAACATCCAGTTGACCTGACTCGCCGAGTTGGTCTACCAACTCGACGAGTCCATACTCCTTTAACTCGATACCACCCCCGACTCTACTCGTCGAGTCTAGAAAGAACTCGACGGGTTCTCCTTCAATCTACCATAGGGACCATCTTCAACCGACTCGTCGAGTTCATCCTTGAACTCGTCGAGTTCATCTCCCTCTTATGAATGTGTCCAGTCTATGACTCATCGAGTTGTATGAACAACTCGTCGAGTCCATCTTCAAGATTGGGAGATTGCCTTGGACTCGCCGAGTTTGCTCAACCACTCGTCGAGTCCCATGATTCCCAGTTCCCTTAAGGGCCTAAACAACTGAGGGACCTTCCACACTATCATCTGGTCCATCGACAGAAAGGATTTGGTGGTCATTACACCCTGGCTCGTCGAGTCCCAAGAACGACTCGCCGAGTCCATCTCTGACCATTACTATACAGTCGATTTAAATGGGTTTTAACACACCAAAATCATAGATCTGTCCTCCTAATGTCCATTTTACACGTAAAGTTCCAAACTTGGTGCGCATGCATGGGGTCCTTGGCTTAAAAAGCCATAAAAGGTGGTCTACAAGGTGCGTGGGGTGTTTATGGCAACAAGGTGGGCACCTTTATGCCATAAAAACCCTCAATAGCCCTAGATCTGAAGCACAAACTCATTCCTTACACTAAATCCCGAATACATCCTCACTAGGGCCTAGAAAATGGAGGAAAATGGACCAAAATCAAGATCTACACAAAGAATAGATAAGGTTCAACTTTATACCTCCAATAAGCTGGAAATATGCCCAAAGCTATGGATCTTCCTGATTCCCCCTTGATCTCACAAGCCTCCTCCTTCTTTTCAAGCTTCAAACACCCATAGTAACACCTCAAGGCTCAAAAACACACTAATAATGGCTAGGGTTTCGAGATAATGCTTTCTGGGAGTAATAGGGACGATGGAGGCTGAGATAAGTTGTTTAAATAGGGTGCAAACCCTCAAATTTAGGGTTTCACTCAAACAGCACCTACTCGCCGAGTCGGTCTCCCGACTCGTCGGGTAGGCCACTTAAACTTCCCACGAATCACGACTCTACTTAACGAGTTGGGCAACCAACTCGTCGAGTCCCAGAGGAAATACATAAAATTCTTGAATTTAAATACGTACCAGGAATAAGGTGCTACAATGTTATCCAACTCTTCTGGAAATTCCAGCTTATAAGCATGGTTACCAACTCTTTGAAGAACCTTGACCGGTCCAATAAATCTTGGATTTAGTTTCCCCCTTTTTCCAAATTTAATAAGTCATTACCATGGGGAGACTTTAAGCAACGCCAAATCTCCAACTTCAAAGGTCATTTGTAACGTCTAGACCCTTGGAGGTATATAAAATTTATGAATTTTGGATTTTGGGTAGTACCACATCGCGGTGAAGGCATCCCACGACATGGTGAGGGTTGATGGGTTGCAAACTTTTAGTGGCCACCATGGCGTGGCAACCTATGGCCACGATGTGGTAGTTGTTTAATGAGAAACCCTAAATTTCCAGGGTTTGCACCCTATTTAAGGGGGTGTGATCGCTAGGGTTGCTCACCCTCAACCTCCATCACACTGTCTTAGCCTCCAAGCAAACCCTAACTCTCTTTGTTGCTCTCTAAGCTTTTTGGTGATATTTTTGAAGATTAGAAGAAGGAGGAGGTGACTTCTAGACTTGAAATCAGCAAGCAACTCTTATCACCATCTTATCTGCATCTTTTGGACTCTTGTAAGTCCTCAAGTTCCAAGCTTTCTGATTATAGATTGTTAGATCTTGTATTTTGTCCCATTTCTTCTTGATCTTGTTAGATGGGGTGGAGAGACTTCATAAAGGTTGCAGCTTTATGAATCTCTGGATCATTTGGAGTAGCTCATGGCTTAGATCTAAAGTTTGATGGTTGCTTTGTACCATGCATAAAATTGTGGTCATAAAACCACATTTTTAACCTAAGTTGAGTCCAAGACTTGCATTAGACATGCAAGTCTAAAAATCATCAAACTTTAGGTTGGTTTTGGTGTTACAAGCTCTTATGGAGAAAATGAGCTTGAGACTCAAGGAATTAAGTGGTTCTTGATGAGTCATTGCCACTCTTTAGCCTTTTGGATCTAAGACTTGAGAATTAGACCTCTTTGTGGGTCTCAATTGATAAAGGTGGCAACTTTACCCTCTTGAACATTAGAGATGACCATATCTGGAATTTGGAACCCTTAGAATTGAAGGATTCGTCTTAACTCATTAAGACGTTTTGGATCCAGTCCCCATAACATGGCTTAGTTTTCCACGGCGTGGCGATTGGGGGATTTTACGTCTGTTTTGTTGTTTGAAGGCCATGACGTGGCCAAGGATGGCCACGAAGTGGAGGGTCCATCTTGACCACTGACTTTTGAATTTGACCTGGATTTTTACTTGGGTTTGACCTAGGGGTATTTTAGGTAATTTGGACTATATGTCGAGATTATGTCATTGAATTTATTAAGGTGATTGGTAGAGTTGATCTTTGCGTGGCGTGCTATTCAGTTTGCTTATATGTCTGTGAGGTGAGTCTCATCACTAGATCCATGGGTTGAAGGCACCAATGTCAACCCATTACTTTAACGTGTAGAATACTAGTTATCTCTGTGGTAATTGTATGAAAGACCAGAATCTGTCCCCTAGCAATTGTATGAAAGACCAGGATCTATCCCCTGACACTTGTATGAAAGACCAGGATTTGACCCTCGGTATTGCAAGGAAATACCATGATTTGGCCCATGGTAGGAAATGATTGTAAGACTATGGATTTGGACCATAGTATTCACCTTCTTATGTATGGTATGTGGTATTTTGGGAAGCTCACTAAGCTTTATGCTTACAGTTTATGTATATGGTTTTAGGTACTTCCAGTTCGAAAGGAAAGTGCCAGGCTTGATGGCACAACATCCTCCCCTCATGATTTTCGCATTTGATATATTTGTACTCAGATGTTTTGAATATTATGACTTGGGTTGATTTTGAAAAATTAATGAATGATTTGACGAACTTTTAAAAGAAATTTTCTATTGTTGTTTTCGGGACATTACAAGTTGGTATCAGAGCCTTGGTTTGAGGGATTCGGGCACACTTTCGGGCGTATCAGAACTCAAACTAAGGAAATGATTGTAAGACTATGATTTAGACCACAGCATTCACCTTTTTATGTATGGTATGTGGTATTTTAGGGAACTCACTAAGCGTTATGCTTACAGTTTATGTTTAGGGTTTCAGGTACTTCCAGTTCGAAAGGGAAGGGCCCGGCGTGATAGCACAACATCTTCCCCTCATGATTTCCGCATTTTATTAATTTGTACTCTGATGTTTTGAATATTATGACTTGGGTTGATTTTGACGATTAATGAATGATTTTATAAACTTTTAAAAGAAAATTTTTATTTGTATTTTCGGGACGTTACATCATTGGTCGTCTCTTCTTGTCAGCATAGCCCTTTTGACGATCTTGAGCTGCTAACATCCTTTATTTAATCACCTTTAAATTTTTAGCAATCTTATGGACTATCTATGGTCCCATGAACTGCTTTTCTCCATCTTCAAGCCAACACGACGGTGTACGACACTTCTGTCTGTACAAGTTTGTATAAGGTGCCATCATTATGCTTGAATGGTAACTATTGTTGTAGGAAAAATATACTAGGGGTATATGCTCATACCAGTTTCTTTGAAATTCTAGGGTACATGCTCTCAACATATCTTCCAGTATTTGAATTGTCCTTTCACTCTGACCATCAATTTGTGGATGGTAAGTTGTACTTAAACACAACTTCGCACCCATTTCTTCTTGTAGGCTTTTCCAAAACCTCGAAGTGAAATGATTGTCATGATCTGACACAGTCATTAGGGGAACACCCTGAAGTCTTATTATCCCTTTCACTTAGACATCTGCAAGCTTATCCATAGACCATCTCTCATTGGCCGCTATGATATATGCACTATTTGTGAACTGATCCACGATTACCCAAATCATGTTGTGACCATTCTTCGTCCTAGGTAGTTTAGTCACAAAATCCATGGTGATATCTTCCCATTTATCCACGGGTACAGGTAAAGGCTCTAAACTCCCATATGGTTTCTGATGTTGATCCTTAACTCTTTCGCAGGTCACACACTCAACCACATATTTAGCAACATCAAGCTTCATCGTCAGCCACCAATAATAAGGTTTTAAATCCCTATATATCTTTATGTTGCTTGGATGAATCGAGTACATGGTCTTGTGAGATTCTTCCATCAAAATATCTCTCATTCCTCCCATCGTAGGTATCCAAATCATGTTTTGGAATACCTTCAATCCTTGACCGTTTGTACCGAATTCCAGCTCTTTTCGTTTAGCTCCTTCCAAATCTTCTTACTGAGATTTCTTAATACTCTCTACGATTGTTGAGAAAATTTCAATCCTTAACCCTCTTGGACTTTTGTAACATCCCGACTCCTATGTATAATTTTAAAGGCTTTATATTCATTTTAATGAAGGAACTCGACGAGTTGGATGCCCCAACTCGTCGTGTCGAATCTAGTCAGCCCGCGTGATTTATGGCTCCTACTCGACGAGTCGGAGGACCCCACCTTAAGAAGCTAGATCTACAATTTGGAGCTTTGGGGTAGCTTAAAAACATCTGAATGGGAAATAGACTGAAGGGACTCGACGAGTTGCATGGTCAACTTGGATGAGTCAGATGAAGATTGGCCGTTTTTGGTTTCTATAAGGACTCGGTGAGTCAGTGGGATGACTCGACGAGTTAGTTAGGGTTTGTCCCAACATTTCGACATCGCATGGACTCAACGAGTTGTCTGGAAACTCGGCGAGTCAACTAGGGTTTTCACGATTTCTCGAGTTCTGGAAGAACTCGACGAGTCAGTGGGCTACACTCGACGATTTGGGTCAACATGGACTGTTGACTTTGACTTTGACCAAGGGTTGACCAGTTTGACCTCTAGGGGTATTTTAGTAATTTGGGAAATTATGGAAGTGGATCATTGGTGCATGTAGGTGTTTGACTTGGAGCTGTATTTGGAGGAGTTGACATTATCATCTCGAGCTACTTGTGAGGTGAGTAGTCCTCACTATACTAACAGGGTCGAAGGCACCAATGCCGGCCCTTTTCAGATTTGTATCCGGGTTTGTTGCATGATATGCTTATTGATTTGCATCCTGGTAGTTAAGATGGTGATGTGTTTGTCATTGGTTAGGTCGGTATCCTGGTATATAGGATGTTGCTATGATTAGTGATCTATTAGATCGGTTTGACTGTTATATATGCTAGCGTATGATATTTATGTGCACATGATTGTTTGATTTGTGGGTTGGGTTGAGGCGGACCTGCTCTGTGATGAAGGCCAACATACCTAGGGCGGACCGGATAGACTGCAGACCCGATAGGGCATACTAGTCAGGCCGAAGGCCCGACGAGCGATCCGGATAGGCTGAAGGCCCTGAGAGGCGGTCCAGACGTGCCGATGGAGCCCTACAACGCTGTCCAGTCAGGCTGATGGTTCATTATGCATGTTGTTGGTTATATGATATTGATATGGTTTGAATGACGTTGGTATTTTGGGGGAATTCACTAAGCTTTGGGCTTACAGTTGTTGATTATGTTTCAGGTACTTCTGACGATCGTAGGAAGGCGAAGGCGTAATCGTGCACCTCCTTACGTTTTACGATCTGATTCTGGGATGCTCTGACACTAAACCATTTTGAACACAAATTTGTAATAATTATTGGTTTTGAATTATTTAAAAAGTTTTAATTTGGCATGATTTTTTATGGGTGATACAAGTTGGTATCAGAGCCTTGGTTTGAGTGAATTGGAGGAAACACTCGTGTGTCTCCTTTCTCAAACTAAGGACAAGGTTTTAAAATGATTTTTCAAATGGTTTTCAAAATACTAAAGGAGGATGTAAGTGTACGATCAGCCGGAGCCAGTAAGTAGACCCCAAAATACCTTACGGATTATTTCATTTTATGATATGTTAGAACAACATGCTAGTACTAGGCTAGGGATCTTCAGGAATTTCATGATAGAATTGCCTGATTATATGATGCCTGATAGCCTAGGGTTTTCCTTATATGAAATTGACATCATTACTATAGTTGCTTAGTGTATGAATCACGGTCGTACATAATTAAGATCTTATAGCCTGAGAATGTTTAGTTTAGCTTATTTCTTGTTCTTGTTTGATGAAGGGCTTATGGTAGGATCAGGTATTCGAAAGTCTATAGGGTCCAGCGTTATGTATGGCTAGCATACACGAGTGCTACAGGGTTGGTGGAAGTTTCATCGGTGGGTTGTGCTGGGTCGGTAGGCTAGTTATGAGATATTTAGCATTCCTCTAGGAGTGAGATTTGAGCGCTCGCCATGCATATGTATATTGTTAGGGCGTTGTGATGATACTTGGGACAAATATGGGTAGGTGCGAAAGGTAGTATGGGCCCGTACTACTGAAAGCATAGGACCCATACACGTAGCAAGGAAGTCACAACCCCTAAGGTTTAGTTGGGAGTTGGTTCCCCATTATTTATGCGGATTATCTAATATCTTTCTGGTGTATTTTCAGTATGGTAGTTACGATACGCTTTGTGACTGGATCGAATCAGGATCACGAGATGCCGGTCAGGAGGGACCGGTAGTGCCCGAGGTTATTGGTCAGATGAGGTCGGATAAGCTGGACGCCAGGATTCGAGAGATCCTGCATGATGAGGTTGCTACTCTGTTCCGGGCACAGTTGTCGGAGATGTTTGGGTCTATTAAAACCGCCATGGTTAAGTATTTTGACGAGCGCTATGCAACCATTGCTGAGACGGCTGCCGCAGCAGCTACAATAGCTGTAACGGCCGCAGGAGAGGAGCTAGTCGGGATTTTTAGTACCGGGAATTCGATAACACGAAGCCCTCGATTTTTTAGGGGATTCAGGACCCGATCATAGCCATGAGGTGGCTATCTGACGTGGATGGGTGTTTCTTCACGTGTTTAAGTCCTGCTGACCAGAATGTCAGATGTTCCCTGAACCTGCTGAGATCCGGGGCAAAGGACTGATGGAGGTTGATGACGGGGTCGTATACCGATGATCAGAGAGTTGAGGTTACTTAGGAGCAGTTCAGGGATATGTTCAGCGCTCGCTACATTCCGCGGATCGAGCGGGAGCGGTTAGCTCCGAAGTTTTTGGATCTGAGACACAGTACAAAGATGATGACGAAGATCACCCGCATGTTCACTGAGAGGGAGATGTTTTTCCCGGATTTTGCTTCTGAGCAAGCTCATATGACACGTTATTTGAGCATGCTCAAGACTGATATCCATCAGTTTGTTGCTACCCAGCGCTGTGATACACTGCTAGAGTTACAAGAGGCCACTAGGCGGCGTGAAATGGAGATCGATTTACAGTTACGGGAGCAGAGGCAGGGCCCGGTGCAGTCACATCCGTCGCCGAAGCGGTCTAAGACCGCTGATTCCAGGACAGGAGAACAGCAGGGCCTGTTGGGTTTTGAGCAATCTAACACTCCTATGGTGTACATGCAACCCTATAAACCTTGGATCTATGTTTTCTCTATTATACGTGCAAATATTCAATATTCCAAGGTTTCATCCTAACTAGCATAATATAAAGTACATATAATACAAGAATCTAGTGGAATGACATACCTCTTTAATGTAGCTTGATTCCATGGAGATTAAGAGCCTAGTGCCCCAAGTGTGACACCTCAAATGGCTCACACAACACCACCAACAACTTGGAATAACTTTAGAGAAAAGTTATTATGCTCAAAATCGTCTAGCCCTCTCATATGAATCCTTAGGGCCGATTTCTTGAGCTATGGGGTCTTTATATATTGTGGCTATTAGGGTTACACCATGTAACTCATGACTTTCCATATTCCTCATGATCCATGGGTTTTAACCTCCATGGAGTATCCATGGGTTACCCCATGGGTTTAGCCCAACATGAAGAACTATGGATCATAAGCCCACATATATAAGAATGAATGATTTACATAATCAATCCTCATATATTTAGTTAGTATCTTTTGATCACATAATTAATTCCAAATTAATTCCTGATCAATACTAATTAAATAATATGATTTCATATTAATATATTAGAACTTATAATATATTAATAAATTATAAATATCCTTTTCTCACAAAAGTCTATCCAAATTGTTCCGATGCCATGCAACCCAAATGGACCATGCCAAATCGGGTCAAGTACATACCAATTATAGTTATGGACTTAGACACTAATCCAACAGGCCACACTTGCGGCAAGTGCGGGAAGGGTCACTCGGGGGTTTGTAGATCGGGTAGTGTGTGCCGCAAATGCGGTAAGGATGGGCATTTTGCAAGGGATTGTCGTCAGCCAGCTCCGGTTCAGGATATAAGGATCTGCTACCACTGCCATCGGGTTGGTCACGTGAAGAATAATTGTCCACATCTAGCTCCCAGGCCGGCGCAGGCTCCAGCGCTGGCAACACTGAGGATTACTGACGAGAGTCAGGGTAGAGCAGCGCCCCCGAGGGCTCAGGGACGTGCCTTCCAGCTTACGACAGAGGAGGCTAGGGCAGCACCAGACGTGGTTTCTGGTATGTTTCTATCCCTTACCTTACTGATTATATTTATTTTATGCTTATATGTGATGTACCATGTTAGGTACATTCTTAGTGAACTCCTTACCTGTTTTGGTATTATTCGACTCGGGGGCGAGTCGGTCGTTTGTCTCTCAGTCATTCAGTAGGGAGTTTGGTTTGCCTGTAGGGAGTTTGGTTTGCCAGTAGGAGAGCTAGAGTGTCTGTTGCGAGTCTCTATCGCCAACGAACATAGGATTTCTGCTTCTTCCGTCTATTGGGGTTGCGTGTTGGAGATCTTTGGGGTATCTTTTCCAATAGACTTGATTTTGATCCCCATGGGGGATGTATGCGTGATTGTGGTTATGGATTGGCTTAGTCGCTTCGGTGCCATTATCGACTGTGAGGGTCAGCGGGTAGTAGTTCGAACCCCAAGTGGGGGAGAACTGAGTGTCTACAGCGAGGGCACCAGATTGGGATCAGGGTTTTGTTCAGCTGCCAGGGCTCGGCAATACATTCAGCATGGGTGTGCGGACTATTTAGCGTATGTGGTGGATACGCGGGTCGGGGATCAGACCACGGTTTCAAAGGTTCCAGTAGTAAGGGAGTTCGCTGACGTGTTTCCGGGGGAGTTACCCAGAGTGCCTCCAGAGAGGCAGGTCGAGTTTAGGATCGACCTAGTGCCAGGTGCGGCCCCTATCACCAAGGCGTCATACCGATTGGCACCACCAAAGATGCAGGAGCTGACATCATAACTGCAGGAACTGCTGGGCAAACAGTTCATTCATCCGAGCAGTTCTCCATGGGGAGCACCGATTCTATTCGTCAGGAAGAAGGATGGTTCACACCGGATGTGCATTGACTACCGGGAGTTGAACAAGTTGATGGTGAAGAACTGTTATCCACTCCCGAGGATAGATGATCTTTTCGATCAGTTGCAGGGAGCATCTTGGTTCTCTAAGATAGACCTGAGGTCCGGGTACCATCAGGTCAGAGTTAGAGAGGAGGACGTGGAGAAGACCGCGTTCCGGAGTCGTTATGGACATTACGAGTTTGTGGTGATGCCGTTTAGGCTCACTAATGCGCTAGCAGTATTTATGGACCTGATGAATCAGTTCTGCAGACCGATGCTCGATCGCTCGATCATCGTGTTTATATATGATATCTTGGTGTACTCCAAGACCCGAGAGCAGCATAACGAGCCTCTTCGTGAGCTATTGGGAGTTTTGAGGCCAGAACGACTTTATGACAAGTTCTCAAAGTGCGGGTTTTGGTTACGAGAGGTTCAATTCCTTGGACATCTTGTTAACCAGGAGGGGATTTTGGTCGATCCGGCCAAAATCGAGGCAGTTATGCAGTGGGAGGTTCCGAAATCTCCCTCTGATATCAGGAGCTTCTTGGGATTGGTTAGGTACTACCGGAGATTCATACAGTATTTCTCCAAGATTGCATGTAACATCCGGATTCCCAGGTATCTTATTTTAAGTATTTATATTGAATTTTAGAGAGGGACTCGGCGAGTAGGCGCTCAGACTCGCCGAGTGGGATCGCGCATTTCTGGTCTGATTTAATAAAGGACTCGACGAGTCGATGCGTGGACTCAGCGAGTCCACGCTGTTAAGTGAAACCCTAATTCTCGGGGCCTGTGCCCTATTTAAAGGCCTTTATAGCCTCCATTGCGGCCACTTCACCCCTGAGAAACCCTAGAGAGAGAAAGAGAACGTTTGTGGTGCAAGAGGAAGGCTAATTCACCATTTCTTGTGTGTTTTAGCAAAAGAGAAGTAGTTTCCAACAAGAGGATGTCAAGGGAGCTGTGGATCCAGGGTTTTCAAGTTCAGATCTACACTGTTGAGGTATCAAATCGAACTTCCCTTCTGTTTTGGGTTAAGATCTATGATTTAGGGTTTTCTATAAACCTTTTTAGGCTTGAAAGGTTGAGGTTATGGTCCCTTGCTGGGTTAGACCTCAGATCTGGACCCATAGAGGTCCAGAGAACCTTTCCCATTCTGCTTTATGCTTGTTCATGGAGGATTGGAGACTAGGTTGCCATTTTTAGAGTTACTTCTCCATTTATGACTTGATGTGGGTTGCATGCACGTAAAGGTTGCACCTTTACGTGACCTTTGAGCACTTGAAGGCCAGATCTATAGTTTAGAGAAGCAGATCTAACCTCAGAAGGTCATTTGAGAGTTGTTATGGAGGCAACTTGCCGAGTCCATAAGTGGACTCGACGAGTCGAGTCGGGGTTGCCCCGCGATTCGTGACAGGTGTAACCCATCGAGTGGAAGGATGACTCGACGAGCCAAGAGAGGCTGAAAGGATTCAGAGGACCCGCATGGACTCGCCGAGTCGCCCTTGTGCACTCGACGAGTCGGGTCAAAGTTGACCGTTGACTTTCGTTGACTTTAGGGTTCTGGTCAAGACTGATTCAGGAGAGATCAGGGAAGGGTAGAATGGCCTTCTACCCAATCTGTAGAGATGAGATCATGAGTGAATATTGATCGGGGATGTTATCTGAATAATAGGAGGAGGCTAAGTCGGGACGTTGAGCACGAGAGTTTATCCGACTTCATTGAGGTGAGTCTTCTCACTATACATTACCTAGAGTGGTATTTATGTGTAGACCAGAGGGTCTTGTATGCTATGTGTATATATATGAGTTATGTGCATTGTGTTATATGTATGCTATGTGTTGAATATACCGGGCCGGAGGGCCCAACGATATAGACCGGACCGAAGGGTCCAACGACACAGACTGGACCGAAGGGTCCGACGAGCTATGACTGGACCAGAGGGTCCAACGAGCTACGGGACTGGAGGGTCCCGCTGAGACACATCGACCGGAGGGTCGTATTGTAGCCTCGAGTGGCGTATGTGTTGCATGTGGTATTTTGGGGAACTCACTAAGCATTTATGCTTACAGTTGTTGTGATATGTGTTTCAGGTACTAGCGAGGATCGCGGGAAGGCGCCGGCATGATCCGTACACACTGAGAGGATTTATGTATTTGAGGATCTTGGGATTTGTTTATTGAGATAACATGTGTTACATTGGATTACTATGATATTTTATGAATGAGATTACGTTTTTAAAAATGAAAAATTGTTTTGAAAATTTACGTCGTTACATTGCAGTATCCCTCACTCATATGACGAGGAAGGAGGTGGATTTTCGGTGGGGCCCAGAGCAGCAGGGCGTTTGAGACCCTCAGACAGCGACTATGCGAGGCTCCAGTCTTGACTCTCCCGGAGGGAGTTGAGAATTTTGTAGTGTTGTGTGATGCCTACATCATGGGACTGGGAGTGGTCCTTATGCAGAGAGGACGGGTGATAGCCTACGCGTCGCGACAGTTGAATTCACACGAGACGAGATACCCTACTCATGATCTGGAGTTGGGAGCGGTGGTATTCGCTCTCAAGATTTGAAGACATTACCTCTATGGGGTCCGTTGTACCATATACACAGACCATAAGAGTCTGAGGCACATCATGGATCGGCCGAACCTGAACATGAGACAACGCAGGTGGCTTGACGTAGTCAAGGATTATGACTGCGAGATCATTTACCATCCGGGTAAAGCGAACATGGTGGTGGATGATCTAAGCCGCAAGTCAGGTGGATCTTATACTCCAGCAACGTGTATGAGGATATCAGTGTATTCTCCACTTGTGAGCTTGATCAGGGAGGCTCAGGCTAAGGGTATGCGACAGGAGAATTGGAAGCTTGAGAGGATTAAGGGTGAGAACACCTGGTTTATTCAGGATAGTCGGGGATTATTGGCCCGTTGTGGTCGGGTCTGGGTTCCGATGTCTGGTAGGGTCAGACAGATTGTTCTAGAGGAGGCTCATAAGTCTCGCATCTCTATGCACCCGGGGGCCACCAAGATGTACCGGGATTTGCAATTGAGTTACTGGTGGCCCGTGGCCGTGCATGAAGCGATAAATCGCTTGGTATGTGGAGAGGTGCTTGACCTGCAGGATGGTCAAGGCCGAGCACTAGAGGTCGCATGGAAAGCTGCAGCCTTTAGAGATTTCCATGTAGAAATGGGAGCAAATCATGATGGATTTTATCACCAAGCTGTCAAGGACGACGAAGGGGTATGTTGCTATATGGGTCATCGTGGATCGATTGACCAAGAACACCCACTTCTTAGCGATACGGGACAGTTCATCGGCCGAGAAGTTGGCCGACTTGTATATTCGCGAGATCGTTGCCCGCCATGTGGTACCGGTCTCTATTGTCTCAGACCGCGATGTTCAGTTCACCTCCCGTTTCTAGCAGAAGCTCTATGAGGAACTGCGCACGCGGCTGCACTTTAGTACAACCTATCATCCACAGCCAGACGGCCAGAGTGAGCGGACCATAGAGACTCTCGAGGATATGCTGAGAGCCTGCGTTATTGACTTCTATGGGAGCTGGGACTCCTACCTACCCCTTGCAGAGTTCTCCTACAACAACAACTTTCATTCCAGTATTGGTGCTCCACCATATGAGTTGTTGTATGGACGGAGATGTCGCACCCCAATCTGTTGGGGTGAGATCGGTCACAGGGTGATGTGACGGACAAAGGTAGTTCTCCAGACTACCGGGATGATTCAATAGATCAAACAGCGGCTGCAGACCGCTCAGAGTCGGCAGAAGAGCTACGCCGACAAACGCCGATCTGAGATGGAGTTCCGGGTGGGAGACATGGTATTACTGAAGGTATCACCCTGGAAGGGTGTGATCCGCTTCAGGAACAGGGGGAAATTGGTTCCCCGATACATTAGGTCATTCAGGATTATTGCCAGAGTTGGCAAGGTGGCATATAGACTGGACCTCCTGGAGGAACTCAGTCAGATTCACAGCACTTTTCACGTTTCGCAATTACGAAAGTGCGTACTGGATGAGGAGGCATTAGTGTCGTTAGATGATATTCAGGTCGACGAGCGCCTGAATTACGTAGAGAGGCCAGTGGCCATTCTGGAGAGGAAAGTGAAAGTTCTACGGAACAAGGAAGTACCTTTGGTAAAGGTACAATGGGAGCACCGGAGAAGATCCGAGTGTTCTTGGGAGCCGAAGGTAGACATGCGGGAGCATTATCCGGAGTTGTTTGCCACATCCGACTTTGAGGACGAAGTCTAGTTCAAGTGGGGGAGAATTGTAACATCCCGACTCCCATGTATAATTTTAAAGGCTTTATATTCATTTTAATGAAGGAACTCGACGATTTGGACGCCCCAACTCTTCGTGTCGAACCTAGTCGGGCCGTGTGATTTATGCCTCCTACTCGACGAGTCGGAGGACCCCAACTGGACGAGTAGAGGTTGTGCATGGAAACCTTAAAATTTTAGGGTTTGCACCCTATTTAAAGAACTTATGGGCCGTTTCTAGCCTCCCTTATCGTCATTATAGCCAAAGGAAACCCTAGATCGAGTCCTAAACCCCCATTGTGTGTGTTGAGAGCTTGAAAGGTGTTATTTGTTGATTTTGGAAGGGAAACTTGAAGAGTGAGGAGCTTGGATCGAAAATGAGGAAGTGGATTTGTCATCTACTTCGTTTTGGCAACCAATCTGAGGTATAAAGCTAATACCTTGACTCTTTCATGCTTAGATATTCTTCTATGGACATTTATGGTCATTTTTGGGGTTAATGGAGCCACTCTTGGGTTTGAGCTTGTCACAAGGACATGGTCTCAGATATGGAGACCTCTAGGCCCCAGATTCATAAAGCTATCAACTTTATCTTGTATTAGCCATCCTCCATGCCCTAAACCTCACTCTATACTTGGTTTTGATGTTTTAAGCCTCTGAAGACCTTGCATGCACGTAAAGTTTGCAACGTTACGTGATAACTTCACCTTAAGAAGCTAGCTCTACAATTTGGAGCTTTGGGGTAGCTTAAAAATGTCTGAATGGGAAATGGACTGAAGGGACTCCACGAGTTGCATGGTCAACTCGACGAGTCAGTTGAAGATTGGTCGTTTTTGGTTTCTGCATGGACTCAGCGAGTCAGTAGGATGACTCGATGAGTTAGTTAGGGTTTGTCCCGACATTTGGACATCACATCGACTCGTCGAGTTGTTTGGAAACTCGGCGAGTCAACTAGGGTTTTCATGATTTCTCGAGTTCTGGAAGAACTCGACGAGTCAGTGGGCTACACTCGACGATTTGGATCAACATGGACGGTTGACCTTGACCGTTGACTTTGACTTTGACCAAGGGTTGACCAGTTTGACTTCTAGGGGTATTTTAGTAATTTGGGAATTTATGAAAGTGGATCATTGGTGCATGTAGGTGTTTGAGTTGGATTTGTATTTGGAGGACTTGACATTATCATCCCGAGCTACTTGTGAGGTGAGTAGTCCTCACTATACTAACAGGGTCGAAGGCACCAATGTCGGCCCTTTTCGGATTTGTATTTGGGTTTGTTGTATGATATGAGTATTGATTTGAATCCTGGTAGTTAGGATGGTGATATATTGGTAACCGGTTAGGTCGGTATCCTGTTATATAGGATGTTGCTATGATTAGTGATATGTTAGATCGGTTTGACTATTGTATATGCTAGTGTATGATATTTATGTGCACATGATTGTTTGATTTGGAGGTTGGGTTGAGGCGGACCTGCTCTGTGCTGAAGGCCAACATACCCAGGGCGGACCGGATAGACTGCAGACCCGGTAGGGCATACTAGTCAGGCCAAAGGCCGGCGAGCGGTACGGATACGCTGAAGGCACTGAGAGGTGGTCCAGACGTGCCGATGGCTCGGAGAACGGTCCAGATAGACTGATGACCCTGCGAGGCGGTCCAGTCAGACTGATGGCTCATTATGCATGCTGTTGTTTATATGATATTGATATGGTTTGAATGGTGTTGGTATTTTGTGGGAACTCACTAAGCTTCGGGCTTACAGTTGTTGATTATGTTTCAGGTACTTCTGATGATCGCGGGAAGGCGAAGGCATGATCGTGCACCTCCTTATGTTTTATGATCTGATTTTGGGATACTCTGACACTAAACCATTTTGAAAACAAATTTGTAATAATTATTGGTTTTGAATGATTTAAAAAGTTTTAATTTGGCATGATTTTTTATGGGTGTTACACCTTTTCCTTTCTAGTTTTATCTTTCTACTCAAAGCATCTGCTATGATATTGGCCTTACCAGGGTGGTAAAGTATCTCGCAGTCATAATCCTTGAGTAATTCTAGCTAGCTTCGTTCTCTTATATTCAACTCATTCTTATGAAAGAGATACTAGAGACTCTTATGATCGGTGTAAAGCTTCAACTTGTGCCATAAAGATAATTCCTCCATATCTTTAATGCAAATACTACCGCTGCCAACTCTAGATCATGATTTGGGTAGTTTTTCTCGTGGCATTTTAGTTGTCGAGATGCATAGGTGATTACTTTATCTCCCTGGGTCAGAACACAACCTAACCCAACTCCAGATGCATTACTTTAAATTGCGAAGTCTTCAACTCCGTTAGGTAAAGAAAGAATCAGTGCTTCACACAATTGCCACTTTAGCTTCTCAGAAGCTTCTCCGTGCTTCTCACTCCATGTATATGTAGCTCCTTTATGGGTAAAAGTTGTTAATGGTGCAACTATCGAGGAAAAGCCTTAGATAAACCTTCTGTAATATCCAACTAACGCTAGAAAGCTGCGAATCTCAGTGGGACTTTTTGGTCGCTCCCACTTCATCACAACTTTAATCTTTGCTGGGTCAACCATTATTCCTTCTTGGTTAACCACATGACCTAAGAATTGGACTTCCCGAATCCAAAAATCACACTTGGAGAACTTTGCGTACAACTTCTCCTTCTTCAGAACTTCTAACATTTCCCTTAAGTGTGTGCCATGCTCCTGCTAGCTCTTTGAATATACGAGAATGTCATAGATAAACACTATTACAGATTTGTCTAAAAAAGGTTTTCAAACCCTATTCATCAAATCCATAAATGTTGTTGGAGAATTGGTTAATCTGAACGGCATAACCAAAAACTCATAGTGTCCATATCTCATTCTAAATGTAGTCTTTTCTATATCCTGCTCTCTCACCTTTAGCCGATGATATCCTGACCTGAGATCGATCTTCGAAAAATAGATTGCACCCAGCAGCTGATCGAATAGGTCGTCAGTCCTTAGCAATGGGTACTTGTTCTTCACCGTTGCCCTGTTCAGCTCTCTATAATCTATATACGTTCTCATGATCCTCGTCCTTCTTCTTTACTAATAACATCAGAGCTCCCCAGGGTGATGAACTAGGTCTAATGAAACCTATATCCAACAACTCCTGAAGTTGTATCATTAACTCCTTCATCTCTGTCGGTGCTAATCGGTAAGGTGTTTTTGCTATAGGTATGGTTCCTGGTAATAATTCTATGCTAAACTCTACTTGTCTATCAGGGGGTAATCCAGGAAGATCTTCAGGAAAGACCTTCAGAAAGTCTCATACCATGGATATCCTTCACATATTCTTTTTCTCTTTCTTTGCATCGATCACGAATGCCACGTATGATGTACATCCTTTGGATAAACACTTTCTGGATTTCATCAAGGAGATGATTCTAGAATTTACTCTACGTTTGTCCCCATCAATAAATGGTTCTTTTCCAGGTGGTTTGATCACCATAATCTTCTTTCTACACTTGATTTTGGCATCGTTTGCACTAAGCCAATCCATCCCTAATACTATGCCGAAGCCATTTAACCCAATGGCCAACAATTCCTCGTGAAATTTATTCCTATTCAAGTCGATGATGATGTTCTTAATGCAGTCACTAACATGTACGGATTTGCCACTAGCAACTTCTACTAATAGAGCACTATCCACTTTATCTACAAGCATTGTTACTCTTCTACCAAATTTATGCGATATAAAGGAGTAATTAGCTCCAGAATCAAACAGTATATTGACAAGCAAATCATTTACAAGAAAGGTACATGAAGCAACATTTGCTTCCTCCCTTGCTACTTCCATTATCATCTGGAATGCTCTCACCTTTGGCCTAGTCGGTACATTGGGCTTGGCAGAATCCTTTTTCTCGAGCAATCTCTTGTTATATACCCTTCTTCATTGCATCCGTAACATACTCTTTTGTTGGATGCACATTCTTTGGTGTAATGACCAGTCCTTCTGCACTTGAAACGGGTCAACTCATCGCCACACTTACCATAGTGATTCTTCTTGCACTTTTCACACCATTTTGCTTCTCCTCCACCTCTAATCCTTTTGGAACCAGACTTTGAAAATCTGATCTTCTTGTTGGACCTGAAGATCCATCAAACTTCCTTTTTTCTCCTACCTCTGTTCTCTCTAGACCCTTCTCCCGAAGCTGGGTCTCCACATTTTTTGTTGTTCTAACGGTTGTCTTCAAAGTAGTCATCATCTTTACCGTTGGACCAAAGTCTGTTGGTAGTCCGTTAGCAAACCTCTCTATCTTGGAGAGTTCAGTAGGAACCAAGTAGGCGAATAGCTTCATCTTTTCGGTGAATGTGGTGGCATACTCATCAACGTTCATCTGCCCCTTCTTTAGCTTCTGAAAATCATTGTTCAGATCTATCAGATCCACCTCCAAGCAGTACCGCGTCTTTAACTGCTCCAGGAATTTTTCCTAAGAAATTATATGGGCTTCTCCCTACGGTATTGTATTTGCCAACAACTTCTAGCAACTTAAAACCATGTTTTTCAGTTGTCTGATTGCAATAACGGTTTTCTGCTTGTTGCTGCAATTGCAACTCTAAAATACCATCTCCATCTCGGAGATCCAGTCCATAATCTCTACTGGCTTTGGACTTCCAGAAAGACTCGGTGGCTTGGCACCCATGAATTCTTTATACTTACACTCACATCCATCATTTCCTTCATTCCTTCTCTCAGGGTTATCCCTTCTAACCACTTGAGGTTCTTCTCGACTAACAGTCCTGGTATAATTTCCTTCCTCGGACTGTTCTATATTCAACTCAGGTTGCCCAACAGGCGTCGTAGGCTCTCTACCATTCTCACGGATTAGCTACCTCATTTCTTCTCTTTGTTCTGCTAATAAAACCCTAAGTGTTTCCATAGTGACAAGTTCAGCTACTGGCACCTCTTCGGGTGCACGTTCAATCACTCGTGGCTCAGGCTGCTGGTTTCCATTAGCATTTTCTAAACCGATGCATGTTCTCATCATGACATTCTATACACCAAAGCGGGCGTTCAGTGTACAATGACGAGAATTAAGGTAAGGAAAGCCCTATTTATGATAGACGAATAAATCTCCTTATCACTCCAAAAAAATTACATGCCGGTTCTAATACCGTACTTAAACGTTTAGAATCTTGAACACATAAATTTTCTAAATCTAGGTCGGCAACAAACCATTGATTTATTCAAATAATAACATCCTAGGTAGGTAACCTAAAGCATCTTATAGTTATAAATTATTTAGCACATAAAAGCAATTTAGGCCTAACAAAGATTTGTGCATAAGCATAAACAAAAATAATACAGGCCTAACAAAAATTTGTTATTTTGTTGGCCTATAATCCATAAATCTCTCATTAATCATCACACATGTGCTCTCGTGCCACTACCTGTGATACAAGAAACTGTGTGGGTCATGCTTGGGAGCTTGGTGAGCACATAGGGTTTTCAACCCACAATAATTATATTCTTTTAATTATATATTTTCATCAAAACATTCAACCCGACTACCCATTCTCATTATCCTCACTTTCTGTCCCTAAATCATATAATTTGGGGGACATATCCTAAGTATTATCTTTGGGATAGACAATAATGCTTAGGGGATTCCTTAGCACTATATGTCAATAAGGCAACCGTAGGGGGGGGGGGGGATGAAGTACATCTGGTGAAGACTTAGTTCAAAAACACCTACAGGTTGCGAGACTGCTAGCGTTCCACTGGATTGTCTAGAATAGTTAGTGGTCATCATCTATACTCCGTTAGACGAGTAGATCATCTTTAAAGTCAACGCCTCTCATCATCTATTTCATCTTTCATCTACCCATATTTTATCCAATATATTTATAGGTATAAAAATACATATACAGTTTAAATCAAGTCAAACATGTATAAATCGTTCATCTAGCATAGATATCAGAAAAACAGATAATAGACATATTGTAATTATCTTAAATACTTCATATCTATGTGTAAGATGAAAGTAAGTATGCACTCACTTGTTAAAGTGGGTGACTAGAAAGTTGGACAGCGCTTCGCTTCAGCACTTGGATTTCCTTTAATATGACCTAGGTTCAATTATCTCTAAGTCATAGTTTATCACCTCTTATGACTAACTAATAGTCTAGATTTCTCAACAATCCCAATGTTTACTGATGTATAGCTGATGAGAGACAACCATGTAGGATCATATCGGAGTTAGGGTCCATTTGGTATATAGAGTATACTGTTTGGAAATCCCACTTTAAATACCACACTAAATCCAGCCTAGACATCATCCATGTAAGTAGATAAATCAATAATATGACTTTGGAACCACTAACAAATCTTATTTATAAATTTGTAACAACGACTATGAATTTAAATATAAATTACACTAAAATAGAATAGAGCGTAATTTAACTTACAGAGATTCCCTAGACAAATGTCTGAAGTTGGTATTGGTAGAGTTCCTACTCGATGGCTACTACTTGTCGGGTACTCAGGGATCGTAGGGCTTCGTCGGGATACTAATTATAAGGAAAGATTGAGGTTAAAACCGAAAGAAATCGAGAGAGGGGAGTTGTAGGGGTGAGAAAATGGATAGGGGGCCGAGACTATTTATAGGGCGAATTTCACCAATGTGCATTGCGTATAGGGGTGCGTGTCGTTCACTTTGATCCACCCGTTTGGCCGACACATGTCCAATTCTGGCTGGAGCCACGTCGCCCCCCCCCCCCCCCCTCAAGAAGGTATGCACATCGCGCGAGCCGATATTTAGATTTTCAAAAATGCATAACTTTTTCATACGGAGTCCATTTTTGACATACTTTAGATCCACGCATAGCTATCGACGAGATCCACAACTTTTGTTTAGACTCCGTCAGCTTGTTTTGACTTTATTTATTTCACACAGGCTTAGACTGTTAAAGTCCATGTAAAATGCATAACTTTTTCATCCAACGTCCGTTTTCGACTGTTTTTATACTTTTGAACTCCTATCAACGAGATCTTCAACTCTCATTTAGATTATTTCGTCTAAAAATAGACCGATCTAAAATTCGATTTTTGAGTTGTATACTACTACGCTGAATCTTAAAAAAATCATAACTTCTTATGATGATGTCAGATTTAGACGTTCTCTATATGCACGCTTCTGGTTTAACGACTACTACGACTTTCTTTTAGATTACTAAGGCTAAAAAGTAATCTATCTTCGATTCACTATTTACGATATCAGTAGTCGTATCGCGTCGAACACGAAACTTCAACGGGTCATAACTCCTTCGTTATAAGTCACATTTAAGTGTTCCTTATATATCCGGAATCTTTGTCACGACTACTTCAACTTTCGTCAAGGATATGCGTCCTAATTATTACTCTATTTAGACGTATATTTTATCCTTATTTTATTATATTGTTATAAGCACATATACTACAAATAACTACACATGGAACACATAATATTCACAAAATTTTCCTTTATTATATCAAATAGGTTATAATTGTTGACCGTGACTATTATATCATCTTATTAATTGTCTAGCATGAAACAGGGACGTTACAATAGTCCATTCACCATCTACCATCGTAACATCGTCTCTATTCTTCTCATTTAATTGAAGTTATCAACATCTATACTCAAAATTTTCTATTTTCTTTAACATACTTAAAACGTTTAGCTATGGTGTTTACATTTCGATATTAATTGGTGTCTTGGGGTATGCCAATTTGCAAGTTCCTATGTGTTTGGCGTGTGTTTTCTTTCTCTCGGGTACACATCTCTCTAGGAACATAGTTGCACTTGACATTCTTTCGTGTTTCTCTCTATTGTTTGGTGTTATATAGGGGGGGGGGGTGCATTTTATTTGGCGTGTGTTTTTTTCTTTTGTTCTTTTTGCAGGATCTTACAATCATTTATCCAAATTTGAAGGTTCATCTTGGCTTATGCTGCATAGTCAGCTTACTTAGAGAATCTCCTTGGAGGCAGTCCCATAATATTTTTCTAGACTTTGGACACATCTTGGTGCATGAAATTTTTTGGGAAATCAATTAGAGCTCGTTCCATTCAATACTTCAATACTTTTGTAGCCACTTACCCATGTTGCTTTCCCAAAGGCGCAATATGCATCTCAAAGCTGTAACTGTAGATCCATTGATATTGTTGATAAAGGTTTCTCCCATGTGAAGACATAGCCATTATGATTTGGAGGCTCTTGATCCATGGTCTGAAGCACTACATTTTGTTCGTACTGCCCCTGTTGGTGTTGCCTCTTTAAAGGTTGAAGCTACTTCAAACATGGTTGTTGTCACTTGGATGTTGTCGCCCCTTGCCTCGTTTCATGGCTAAGACTCTTGGTGTCTACAACTATGACATTTTTGTCCTTGGTGCTTACAAGCTTAGTCATTAGTTTGGTTTCCATTACAAATCTCTAGTTATCATTAATTTTGTCTAGTTTATTTACACATTCAAGTTTCTTTCTGGTTTCATTTTTCTTTGTGTACTGTTTTTGCCGAGCCCCTACTGGCTTTCTTTAATATATTTCTTTTTGATGTTAAATAAAAGTGTTAACTATGGGGTTATGTATGTATGATGAAAGATAGAACCAAACGAATGAAATATGAGTTTCGTATGATATTAACAATTTTTTTTTGACAGACTTAGCATAACAACATTTAATAAGTGTTAACTTAAAAGATCATGAAATTAACTAGATTGTTGTATTAAGTCGATTATATTAATATTAAATATTGAATTTCAATCATAATGTTTGCAAAAAAAAATGAAATAAATATGTATGAATGTGGTGGTAAATCCGTAAATATAATATTGTTTGTTATGGGAAAATAATGGTTTAATGATTTTTGTTGATTCCATGTTTTTTTTGAATTTTGTAAATTCTTGGTTGGAACTCATGTCAATTCAAATTAAAATCAATACTTTTCAAGCTTCCTTTCTTTACCTTTTCCCCAAAAAAGAAAAAACATAAAAGATTAGCACATACTTCTCACATTCAAATTATTTTAATAAAAAACGAGTTTGGAATCTTGTCGTGCCTTCTTTATTCTATTATTTTGGCTTTACGAATATTGTTTTTAATTGTATTATCTAACCAAATAATTTACATAATTCGCAGATCATGAAATTATTTGAATACTATAAAAGTGAAAACACTTTACAATTATTACACCCAAGATTATAGAGCAAACATGATCCCTGATCCCTTGTAACATGTATTCCAAATAATTTATATGTTCAAAATTCATGTCTTAGAATGCTACTAGATTTGATAATATAAATATTTTTAACCTTTTATTAATTTTGATTAGCAAATTGTGTATTTCAAAACTCTATACTTTCCAGTCTTGCTTTAACATTTAAAATAGAATAAATTTGATATGGTAATAATTTTTTTTTAACGGCCAATATATTAAAATAACCACCTATAGCAAGAAGCTTTTGACAAGAAAAGAAAACAAAAGAACATAGTCATCAGCCAATTACAAAAGAGAAAAGGGGAATGATTATAAATATATCTAAGGTAACTATAAATACAATCCCATATAGGTTTTAATAGAATCATATATTTTACAATTAATTAAGATCAACTACCCTTGACTTCGCCTTGAAGAAATAAACAAGAAACCAACAACCCTTAGAAATTCGTGTTGATTGAATATTTCAAGTTTTTAGTATTCAGATTCAGCAACCATTCCATAAATGCACTTTTGTTGGACCTTTAAATCGGAATATATTTTAAGAAAGAAACTACTCCAATGTTTATATCGCTTACATATTATAATGACAATATTTAACTATATTTTTTTATTAAAATATAAAAGAAAACACTTCTAGGCAGAATTTAGCATCTCAAAATATTTTAAAGGTGTTGGTGATGATAAATAAATAACTTTTGATTAGAATCATATTAAAAATATATATTTATATGACATCCATATATAAGAAACTTAATAGTTGTTGAGCCAAAATAAATTTAGTATCTTTGTCCATAAATCATAAGTAATACCCTATAAGGGAGGAGAGAGTCGTTCCCTCCCAACCCACCGAACCTACTGTCACATCAATTTTTCTCTTTTATTTTTCTTCATCTTTCCGAACCCACAACACACGGAAATCCTATCTTTTTGAATCCACTCAACCCATTCAATTAAAAAAATTACAAAACAACTAAGGTACAAGTTTTAAAACACATGGTACAAGAGAAAATAAAAAAGAGAAAGTAGAGAGAGATGATGAAGTGGGTTAGTGAAACCAATCAACCTACTCGTTGAAGCGGGAGTGGTACCGCCGATAACTTTATTGCTAATTAAAATTTTACATTTGATTGTTTTGTTTTTTTTTTTAATTGAGTGAGTTGAGTGGGTTCAAAAAGATAGGATTTCCGTGTGGTGTGGGTTCGGAAAGATGAAGAAAAATAAAAGAGAAAAAATGATGTGGCAGTGGGTTCGGTGGGTTGGGAGGGAACGACTCCCTCCTCCCTAAGGGTATGGGAAGGATGTTTCCCTCACTTTTTGTGGACCACACCACCATTTCTCTCACTTTCCTTTCCCTCACCTAAAACCTAAGGAATGAGTGGGAACCATCCCTCACTATTTTTTTTTTTAAATATATTTCATACATATATTATACTCATTTTGTAGGGAATTAAAAACCATGAATTTTAATATATTTTTTATATTTTTTTACTAGGTATATAATTTTATAAATATATATAAAAAAATGCCCAATAACATGAGGAGAGAGAGTGCGGCACCCCCTCCCCCCACCTCTTTCCCGCAGGTTGCTCCCCTCACCCAAGGGATGGTGTTCCAGTGAGAGGGAAACTTCCCTCTCCCCTTTCCCGCTTCCATTCCGTCCGGCCTAAAATATAAGACAAGGTTTCTACTTTCTGTGTGTAAAAGTAAATGTTATGCTTTCTGTATTAGAAAAACAGTAGAAAACGAATTGATTTTAATTTTGAAGAGTATAATTTGATTTATTTTTTTACCTTTTTAATAAGGGATATTGAGAATAACAAAACATAAATGATTATAAATTTGATAAATACTTTTATGATGAAAGTTCATTATTAAAATCAGATTTTAACACCCTATTTTAATTTTGAAGAGTATAATTTGATTTTTTTTACCTTTTTAACAAGGGATATTGAGAATAACAAAACATATATAATTATAAATTTGATAAATACTTTTATGATGAAAGTTCATTATTAAAATCAGATTTTAACACCCTATAAGCAAAACACAATCAAGATCACATTACAACCGATTTTGACATAAGATATGTAGCGGTATCTTAAGGTCCTAGTTAAGACCTTACGATATTATCCTGATCCAATCTCACATCTTTAGTTTTTATGTTATAATCAAGTCTTTAGTATTCAAAACCCTATAAATTTATGGAAAAAAATCCACTAATCTTAAAATCGACCTAAAAAAGGCATCAATTGAACTCGAAATCGAGCATTACATGTCACATAAAGTCTCATTGAGCATCACAGCTTCATCTGTTCATCTTGAATTAAACATAACATTGTAACATATATGTTAGTCTCTATGTGATTTTATGCATATAGGTGTACGCCATCACAATGATCTTGTTTTTTTATGCTTAAGTTTTTTTCTTCTTAGTTATACGGTTTGCACCAACAATAATTACGATTTCTTCTTGAAAGCTAAAGTTGATTACATTATGGATATATTGATCAACATTCGGCTATAATAGTTACTAGTAAAGAACCCGCGGCTATGCCGCTTTTGGGGTATTATGGGAAAAATCGGCAAATTTTAAAAGATATGTGTTGAAATTGTAATCACCACAAATAGGGGAGTAAGTTGACACCCCTTAAAATTTGTACAACCAAAAAAAGGGACATTGGTGGATAAAATCCAAGAGTGTTGTGACAATAATGTTAAAGTTGTCAAAGTTGAGAAAATATGGTGGCAAAATTCAAAATGAGGTTTTTTGCGTTTTTTATGTCAAAATGTAAAAGTTTTGACTACAAAGACGAAAAGTGTCAAATTCATATTTGTGGCAAAAACACCAAAATGTAAAACTTTTCACTGTAAGGACTAAAAGTGCCAAAGTCACTAAAGATTTGTGGCAAAAACCTAAAGTCATAAAAACTTAATCAAAACATAAAAATGTAAAAGTTTTGATTTTAGGGACAAAAAATATCAAATGCACCAAACATTTGTGGCAAAAACCTAAAATCAAAAAATTTACTGTTACTAAGATCCTTTGGATTTAATATATATATATATATATATATATATATATATATATATATATATATATATATATATATATATATATATATATATAATTACATACTACACGAAACAAAATATTACAAACAAATTTAAAAACTATTTCATTTTGATAGAAACTTCTTATCCATATTCAATTTTATAATCAATATTCAATTTTATAATCAAGATCTTATATAACATAAAACCAAAACGAAAATATCTACAACCATGATCTTGCAATAGTGATTCTTACAACCTAAATCATCATAGAGAAGGGGTGTTTATTAAATATCATAAAAATAAGGGCGTCTAACAGAAAATTCAGTAGACTTGTTCCCAAAGTCTAAAATTACAAACTTAGACTCCGTCAAGTTTTACGTAATTACTTAAAAACCCCTCTGATGTATATATCTATAAATAGACTGCCCATTTTTATGCTTCTTGTTTTTCCCTCTTTTCGTCTCCAAACAAAACCATCAACACACACACAGTTCAATCGAATTACTCGACGTTCTTCAAACATACACACAGATCAAGAACTCTTTTTAGGGTTTTTACCTTTTATGATTAAAGTTTTGAACTGAAGTCTGATACTCATCCGACTGTTAGTCTAGTTTACCGGTAAATGCGTCAGAAGAAATCAGGCTTTCAGATCGGAGAAGAAACTTTTTATCAAAAATCCAATTTCAAAATCCAAATCCCAGCTGATATCAATGAACAACAACCCAATTTCAAACAAGAATTATCACCCACAAAACAACATCTGTTCTCAAATCGTCATACACGATCTCAGCTCATGAATACTCAACAGCAAAACCACCACCGGAAAACTCATCAGAAGTCCTTAGTCTGTTGTTCATCTTCAGAAGCTCTTTTAGCCACGAAATCAGTTGTTTTAAAAGTGTTGAAGCTTAGTCATGTGAAGGTCTTTTGGATTAAAGCCCCTTCAAGGGTTTTAATCCTTCTCTGTTTGCCTTCCGTTTACTTCATCTCCTTAAACCATCATGAATCTATGTATCTTTACATACTCTTCTTAATTATTACCCTTTGTATTCTTTTTTTATCTCTTCTTAATCTTCCTTCGATCCGATTATTTATCGCCAGAAATCTCCCAATTTTTAACCTTTCAAACATCGGTAATGCATCAAAAACACCACCAGTTGTTTGGTCAATCGGGTCAAAGAACCAATTTGAATTCAGCACAATCTCCGGGTTCGTGGTGAAGGTTTACAGCAATGGAGATGTTTACGAAGGTGAGTTTTATAAAGGAAAGTGTTCAGGAAGTGGAGTGTATTACTATAACATGAACGGAAGATACGAAGGCGATTGGGTCGATCAAAAGTACGATGGCTATGGCGTTGAAACATGGGCCAAAGGCAGCAGGTATAGAGGCCAGTATAGACAAGGATTGAGACATGGATATGGAGTTTACAGATTTTTCGCCGGAGATATGTACGCCGGAGAATGGATAAAGGGGCAGTGCCACGGCCGTGGGGTTCATACTTGCGACGACGGTAGCAAGTATTTTGGGGAATTCAAAGGAGGCTTGAAACATGGACTTGGTCACTACCATTTCAGGTAAACTTCATCTTCTTCGTTTCTTCTTACTGCGTACAAATTAACAAACGGAAATCTGATTTTAGTTTATGTGGTGGTGTGCAGAAACGGCGATATGTATTCCGGCGAGTATTTCGCAGACATGATGCATGGTTTTGGTGTGTATCATTTCGCAAATGGACATCGATATGAAGGCGCTTGGCATGAAGGAAGAAGACAAGGGTTTGGTATGTATAGTTTCAGAAACGGCGACACCCAATCCGGTCACTGGGACGACGGCGTTCTCACCGTTTCTCCACCGTTAATTTCTCAAGCCAAAGTTGACAAATCAGTCGAGGTAAGATCAAATTCCATAAAGTCCCCTTTTTTTCCCAGATTGAAAACATCAAATCGCTGATTAATTCATCGTTTTTTTTAAAGGAAGCAAGACGTATGGCGGAGAAAGCGATTGGTGGAGATGTGGCGGAGGAGAAGGTGAATAGAGCAGTGGCGGCGGCTAACAGGGCGGCGAATGCAGGAAGGGTGGCGGCGGTTAAGGCCGTGCAGAGGCGATCAGACCACCGGAGTGATATTGATGATCTGTCACTGCTCATTGTCTGAATTTTTGTTGGATTGGAGCGTGTGATGGTGGCCGGAGTTTGACCTTTTCGATTAAAGGGCAAATAGAGATGATTGTAGATGACTGTAATAGTATTAGGATTATTAAAAAAAAAAAAAAAAAAAAAAAAAAAAAAAAAAAAAGAAGAAAAGGGCACTAAGTGCTTTTTTGTTAACGAAGGTAAATGTAAATATATTATTTCAAGTTTAGTAATTGTGATGCAACTTGTTTACATCCATCTGCAAAAGCAGATAATTGATCGGATTGTGACTACTGATGGTGGGTCTGAGAGTCCTACAACTACATGTTGGCATGTTCATAACCCCGACACATGTGTTTTGGTGGACATGGATCCAATGGAGATGTATGAATTGTTGGAAATAAAAAGTTAACAATCAAGAACCCAAGAATTTACGAAGATTACTGATTCTCTGAAGCATCCACAACACAATACATGTTCGATGAAAGGCTTGATGAATAGGTGAATGTTAAGTTGCCATAAAATAAATTACAATCAACCATAATGAAATGTCAAGTTGACTAACAATTTAGAATTGAATTCCCAATTCATCAATAAATTTTAGTCGATCGTAGTATGTATTATGGAATGCCAAATTGACGTATAAAGAAATTGAATTTGGTTTTTTTTTTAACGGCAAATATGCATTAATATATGACCAAATAACAAGATACTAAGGGAGGTAAAAACAAGGAAACAGTTTTAATAATACAAAATTAGGAAAAAAAGAGAACAAGGGAAAATAGGAAAAGATTAAAATGGGGAGTAGCACCATTGCGCCAAGCTTTTTCCAATTTTACTCATGTATTTACACCATTTAAAAGAATGAATTATGATAAGACTTGTTGTTCTAGTCGGTGAGACTTTGATCATCTTGAAGAGTTTATCATTACGCACCAATCAGATGTTCCAAAACTTGGAAAAAATCACATTAAAGAGTTTATCAATATATGATCCTAATGTCGTAATGCATTGAACTGTGTGTATTTCAATTAAAAGGATTGAATGACTTGTGTTGTCAATTTGAAATTAAACCCAATCATATTAAAATGTCAAAGATGGCATATAATGAATTTGTAGTTGAATGTTCATTCAATTTTTTTAATACATGATAGGAATTGTAGAAATCGTAGGCATACAATGAATTTGTAGCACTTAATTAAACTTTGTAGAGTATAATTAAAAGTAGAAAAGATAAATAAATTAAATGAAGAAATTGTATTAATTTGCAGAATGCTTATGGTGGACAGAGGCGTTGAGGTGGCGGGTAGACAGACGACGATACCACCATAAAACTGGATCCAACGAGTGCATTGTACCGCAAAATTGATATCTAGCAGGTTGGTTAACCCAAATATCTTCTTTGTCACTCTTTCATATGTTTTCCATTTTTATCATTTTGATCATTGGCTAATAACACGGATATTTTTTCATATTTTGACCAATATAAATAACTGCCTCCACCTTCTAAAACAATTATACCTTAATTTCATTCCATCTTTTTTCAATTCCATTCTTTTTCTTTGTAATTCCATTAGCATTTTCAACGAAGTTAACATTAGGAAATTAGTAATGGAAAATAGTCCTTGTCATTTTGTTTATTATTGTTTTAGGATTTATTTTATGTTTTGTTGTAGTAGACTAGTAGTTTTATAAAAAAAATGTTATTATTTTTTTAAAAAATTATTGATTTTTCTTTTAAATTAGTATATGTTTATTTTATTTTAAAAAAATTAAAACTGAATGAGTTAAGATAGATAAGAAAAATTGTTGTGGGATGAGACAGTTAATACTCCGTGTGACATTAATGTTAAATAGTTTAGAAGAGTGAATCATTTACACTGGTAGGCCTTATGAGTTCATTTAAACTTAACAAAGTTATAAATTTGGTCCTTTGGTTTATCAAAATTGAGACTTTGATCCAAAAAAATTTGAAGTTGCACCAATGATCCAAAATAAGAATTTTAATGTAGGTTTTGTCCAAAAAAAATTGAAAATATTTCAAATGACTGCCTATTAATTTTGTTTTTTCATTTTCTTTTATTTATAACAATTTAAAAAAAACTAAAAAAATATCACCTAAACCCACATCCTCCCTTCCCCCTCTTTATCTCTCTCTTCACAAACCTCTTCTCCCTCGTTTGAAATACCATCACCACTAGTTTCCGTCGTCACCATCGGAAGATATCACCGCCACTGCCACCACCGAAGAACGCCAACGAGACTAGGACTAAGAACGGATCTGTTAGTCAGAGATTGAAGCTGTTTGTGGTGAGTCGACTGAGGATTCCGACGAGTGTTAGTCAAAGATCAAGTCTTCCAACGGACCTGAACGAGTGAAAAGACTAGAGCATCACCATCCCTTTGCTTCAAACTCCATATGTTGCTAAAATTCCTTCTTCTCCACCCCAATTTCTTGGATCTGCTTCATCACCGCCATCGTTTCTTCATGGCTTCTTTTTCTGAGAACCTCCGTCAACGCTCTCAACAAATCTTCAAGATCGAAGTTATAACCACTTCCATCACGAAATTGGAGTCATAAGCTAGTGAGGTTAACATCGGGAACGACGCTTGAGAAGGAATTGAAGAGAGATCTATGAGTTATTTGAGGGGAAAGAGGAAGACGAATGCTACCAGAGAAGTTATTGTGTCCAAAGTAGATAGATTGAAGAGAATGAATAGATGTAATATTAGAAGGAAGATTCCCAGTGAGAAAACTAGATCGGAGGTTGAGGATTTTGAGTGCGTCTAGTTTTCCGATGGTATTTGTTGGAGTCTTCCGATAGGGATGAGAATTTGGCCCGAAAACCTGAACCGAACCGAACCGAATTAGCAATTTGCGGTTTTCGGGTATCTATATAAGGCTTATTCGGTTTTCGGGTTATTCGGTCCGAGTTACCCGAATAAGGGCTTATTCGGTCCAAAAGGACCGAACCAAATATGAAAAGTCACATTTTTTTCCTAACACGATTGCTTATTCGGTCTTCTTTTCTATCAATCGGTACCCAACAAAACTCACGTAATACACCAAAAAAATCAACGAAATCGAATTCGATCATCTGTATTACATCAAATTGACAGTAGCATATTACACCAAATCGACGAGTCGACGACATTACTCTTTGATCGATTGAGGTTTTTCTCATCCTTGCGACATTATTCTTTGATCGACAGATGCGGCTGCTGCCCTTGCGACTTGCGATAACCTGGACTCATTGATCGATCATCACTAGTTCAAAGTTCAAACTTCAAAGTCCATTCACGTTATGAAGAAAAAAGTCGGCGCTTGCGTCTAGAAAAAATAATCGTCTCCTCATCCTTGTTTTCTAGTTTCTAGTGTGATCAAACTCCATTCAAGTCCTGAAAAATTAGGTTCCAAATCAAGAAACTCAAGTAAGTATTTGTATCTTAATCTACCACTCAATCTTTCAATGTGTTATTATGTATGTTACTCATTGAAATTTGAATGTGTTAATCTACTACTCAATCTTTTAATTTGTTTCTTTAAAAGATTTGTTATGAAATCATAAGCTACAAAAGTCATACAAAATACAATTATTTCTAATCACATTCTAAATGTTATTTAGGTTATTCGGCTCATTAATCATCTTGTACATGTTATTTGGGTTATTCGGGCCGAAACCGAACCGAACCGAATAATACCCGAACCGAACCGAACCTGTATTGCTTATTTGGTTCGGTTTTCGGTTCATACAATTACCCTTATTCGGTTTTCTGTTTATTCGGGTTCGGGTCGGGTCGGTTCGGTTCGGTTCCGACCCGAATAACATCCCTATCTTCCGATGGTATTTGGTGGAGAAAAAAAAAACTTATTTTAGACCACCGGTGCAAGCCCAAAACTTTTTAGACTAAAGTTTGAATTTTTGACAATCCACTAGGATCAAATTTGCAATTTTGTCTTTAAACTTTATAAATTTAGATCAACTAAAGATGCACTTAGGTGTTCCAAATTATTTTACAAAGAATGGATTCTAAGATTAGGGTTTATCAACATGATTTTATTTAACACATAATAAATTTCTTTACTTATAGAAACAAGCTATTTTAATCTTGCAACAAATAATAAAAAACCAACTCAGCTCAATTGCTTCCACTTATCACTAAAAAATGCTGGAACCCAAACATCGTGTCTAACATGATTTCAACTAAAATGAACTCCATCCAACTGAAAACAAAACATGTCGCCTACGCCAGAATCCACAAGCCAAACACTCTAAAGATACAATGCTAAATGCTATAAATAATAATTTTAAAAAAAAACATCTAGAAATGAAATGCAAAATCCACATCCAAAACTAAATGTCTTGCATGATTTATAAAACCAAAACACTTGAAACAAAATACATGTCATGAATAACTCAACAAAACTGTCAGGGTCTAATACAATAAGAGTAAATGAAAGACCTCAACATTGATGAACCTTCTACTTAACTCTCAGTTTGCTCCCTCAGCCTTCGAATTGTGCTCCTAACTGTAACAGCACTTGCAGTACTATTATCATTCATAAACAAAAAACAAAACTATCAGTAAATTAAAAACATTAAAATATAAAACACAGAAACAAAAAAATTAAAATTATTACTTCAATGTGTATGCACCCCCTGCTTTCACTTTCCCACAATCCTTGCAACCCCAGATTCCAACTGCCTTTCTCTTCACTGCATACTGTTTCAACATTTCAAAACAAATACAAATTATTTTCACATAAACAACAAACATTTTGCAAAAAATACAAATTATTATAAAAATCCAAAAGTAGATGATTTACCTTCCCACAAAACTCACAGAAATACTTGCTGTGCTGGCTGACCTCCATTTTCTTGATCTGTTTACGCAGACTAGCACCATAACGAGTACCTGAAAAGCAAAATAAAATAAAAAACAATATTTAAGTAAAACATTTTCATTTTGTTGTAGTTTAAAAACAAAAAGATTTTTATGGATAATTTGTATCATATTAAGAGCTTTGTAGCAAAAACATGATACTTACCATACTTTCCGACAATGCCGGCCTTCTTTGTCCTCTTTGTCTGCAAATTAAATTAAATGATGAATACAATATCAGTATTTAGTTTACAAATTTAAGTTAATTACTGATGTTATAAAGTAATGTATTTAAAAAATTTTAACAATAAAGAACAGATGCTAAGGAGGTTATAACTTTTGGTAAGAACACCTTTCATTACCAATGAAGATTTCAAAGTTTAATACTGCTTTCAGGCCTAGTGATATAAAATGTTGAATCGTTGTGACATTGATGACAGCAATATCTTCGATTTAAGGATTATAAGTTAGTATACTTGGATTGTTATCTACAAACCTAATACTCATCAGTTGACGACTGATCCTAATACCAAAGATGTCTTTTGCGTGGTACGTATGATGTTTAAAGTGGTTGCTTGCTATAGTTTATGGATCCAAATTTGAACAAATTTTATAAGTTTCTGAGAATAGCATTCGAAAAAAAATCCCAACTTTGGACGTGTTATGCATTCCATCCCGATTTGATTAGATAGAATTGCTAAATCAACCACATATGCTAACAATCTCAAGGTAAAACTGCCAATCTTTAGAAAGAATTGCATCATCGGAACAGCGGAAGTGATCCTTAAAGGATAGAAAAAAAATGGAACATCAAATACTTAATTATAATTCATTAATTTGTATAAAAGCGTGTGGATTTTACAGAAGACTGTTTGGGAGTAGATGGAGTACGTGCAAATCTAAGAGAAAAACGCGAAACGCTAATAGCCATATTCTGATTCGATTGATGAACAACAAAAATTACTATGCTATAATGTTCTGAAATAGTGAAATCAAAATAAACGATTTACTTGCTAGATAATGATGTTCAAGATAGACTATACCATTTCTGAAGATCGGAAGAGGAATGTTCGGAACTTGCAGAGAAATAAAGCACGGCGATAACGAACTGAAACCCTAAATTCTTCATTAATCACGATTTATAGTGGACGGAATCAAGCACGTATTGTGAAAACGATTGGGCTTTTCTCGTTTACGATAAATGATATTGGGCCTAACCCAATAAGTGTGATTCTATTTAGTGTTATCTAATTATTATATTATAATTTTTTTATTTATTTTTTTTTTTTTAAATATACGTATTGAACAAGGTTAAGTTATGTATATGTTTGAAAATAATTATACTATTAATATTAAGAAATTAAGTAATCTGATTATTTTTTACGGTTATATTAACTATAAAATAATTATATTATTGATATTAACTATAGAAATAATAATAATAAAGTAAATAATCTAACTATTTTTTATGGTTTTTTTAAAAATGGTAAATTACATCAATCGTCCCTCGTGCATATGCCAAAAAGCACGTTCAGTCCCTATTTTCAAAAATTAACTCAGACCGTCCCTCAGTATGTTTTTTCTTGCACGCTTAGTCCCTCAACATATAAAAAGACCATTTTACCCTTATTTATTTATTTTTTGATTTATTTTATATTTCTTTGTTATTTATTATTTTTATTGATTTTTTTATTATAAAAATAATTGTTTACTGCCTTTAAGAAAAGAAATGGACCCTAAAACTAATCACCTTCATAACCTGTCTCTTCCCTCATTCTTCTTCATTCTGTCTCATCTCCACCATCACCACCAACACCAATCACCGACATCACCGTCAACACCGATCGTCATCCCTTAAAGGAAAAGAAACCATAAAAAAAGAGAAATTCAATTGTTTGAAACCAAAAATCCTGCAACTTAACAAATCTACAACTTGAAACCAGAAACGATGAAGATGCGAGGGTTAATCTGCAACTTGCTACTAGGTTTTACATGTTTAGGTCACAAGGGTCAGAGAGGGACGACTTATATACCGATGTTTTGTTTTCCTCTGTGCATTTTATTTCCAGTCGATTTGGGACCCATATCACTGGAGAAGAAAGGCAAGATGATCTAAAGTGGGGACATAGAAAGCTTATCGGAGAATAAGAAAAGGGGGAGGACAACCACACATGAGCGGCAAACCACCGCCACTGGAACAAACCAAACCTTGTTCTCATCCATGGCTACAGAGGTAACTCAAGTGGCAATTCATAGTGCAGGTATCTCTGCTGACATAAAATTTCACCATACCAGAGGTGTTTCAGGTGAAGTGCGTGTGTGATAGCATGAATAAATTAGGGTTTAATAGATTTTTGGTGTATATAATTAGTTACAGAGGTTTGTGGTGTACTAGATGGCGGATATGGAGGAGAAGATGGTGGAGAAAGTGGTGCTTGTTAGCAGTGGAATTGGGTATACGGAAGAGCAGAAATCTGAGTATCTGGAGAAGATTGGGCGGAATGTGGCAGAGATTTTGGTAGCGGAAAAATCAAGAGAGGGAGGAGGAAGAAGGTCGATGACGGATGTGTTAAATCAACAGTCGCCGGTGGTGATGTTATTTTTGACATCAATAGAGCAAGGAAAGTGAGGTGGTGGTACGTGGTGGCGATCAAGCGGGTTTCCGGCGGTCGTTGTATCCCCGGTGGCCGGATTTTAGTTTCAAATGAAAGTAAGGGACGATGAAGAAAGGGATTGAAGACTTAGGGTATTTGTTGGTAAATGGGGTGGTGGTGATAGGTTTAAATGTTTAGAAATTATTAATAAATGTAAAAATAAAGGATTAAAATTTATTTTTTGTTTTTCTTATTAATACAAAATAAACCAATAAGGGCAATATAAGTCATTTTATGTGAGGAAAAGGATGAATTGTGCAGATTTAAACTAACGAGGGATCAATCGTGCAAGTTTAAACCAAACGAGGGACGGTCCGAGTTAATTTTTAAAAATAGGGATTGAACATGCTTTTCGGCATATGCACGAGGGATGATTGGTGTAATTTACCCTTTTAAAAAACAACTAGTTTAAAATTATTTTTGAAAAATAGTCATTCGGTCTAGAATGCTCATTCTTGACTCATATTCTAAAGCAGATAAACGGTTAAAATTGTCTGACCAGATAAAGTGGCCTTTTATATATTACTGTCTCGGATCTTTCTTACGAACTCATTGTTTCGGACCTCATTTCAAACTCACTATTTCATACCTTATTTCGGACTAAATCAACATCAAAGAATATATTCTTGTAGCAGTGAAAAAAATACATTTTTATGTGGGTGTGTTTCGATTCTTTGTATGATTATATGATTTTATTTGTGAATATATGTTAAAAATAAGGAATTTTTGTTTTTTGTATAAATTATGCAATTACAAATATAAGTCATTTTCCTTCAAAATTTACTTGTTTTAAAGCTTTTATATAATTATATGTGGGTATATGTAAGTACTAGAACAACTAAAATTATAACATAAAAAATAAATAAATAAAATATACTTTCAAACCTATTTGGAACAAGTATGGAATACGTTGAATTGATCCAGTGTAATGTCCGTAAGATAGGACTAGATGATTAAAGAATAATAGAATAATTATTCATCACGACGATAAACAAATGTTTTTTTATAGACGACCAAGCGAAAGTTGTAGGAATCGTAAAAGTGAGAACGTGCATATAGAAAACTTCTAAATCCGACTTCATATAAGAAAGTTATGATTTTTAGAGGTTTCAGCGCAACAGTACACGATATAGAACCCAAAATTAAGAACGGTCGATTGTTAGTCAGAACAATCTAAACGAGAATTGAAGATCTCGTTAATATCTATCTGTCGATATAAAGACAGTCGATAACGGATATCGTTTGAGAGAGTTATGATTTTTATACGGACTTTATCAGTCTAATCCTATAAAAATATAACTTTAAAAATAAAGTTAAAACTATCCGATGGAGTCTAAATGAAGGTTGTAAATCTTGTCGATAGTTATGTGTGGATATAAAAAATGTCGAAAACGAAGCTCGTATAAAGAAGTTATAGAATTTATAAAAAAATTGTTTTGTGCGGTGTACGCTTCTAGAAGGTGGCAACGCGGACCACTGAGAAGCTGACACATGGCACAAAACGGTTGGGGAGACATAGCCTTAAGCGCGCGGCGCACACCTTGAAAGGCGCAGCGCGCATGATCGAAATCCAGTTATAAATAGCAGTTGCAGCCCCATTCCATTCCTTACACCTTTCCAATTTTATCTGCGATTCTTTGAGATTTTAGCTCGATTTTCCCCTAGGTTTTAGAAGTTTTTAGCGAAGCTGTAACGTCGCGAATAATTAATGATCTCACTTTTTGAATAATTAATGAAAATTTAAGATATATATATATATATATATATATATATATATAGTAATAATCACATTTGTGGTAGATAATAAATCATTAAGTATAATATACATATTAATCACCGAGTTTGCCGAGTTTTACAACATTGTTCGCTTCAGTAAGGGTCGATCGGGAAGTACTCGGATTCTATAACTCGCCTCGGTAAGGGGCCGAGTACTAATCGGTCAACTCGCGAGTTTTACAACACTGGTTGCATTTGTTGGTAGATAAATATAGAAGGTCGGTACCACTGACTAACTCGAATATCTATCGTCAAATGAAAACGTATTATATGTGACAAAATCCATACGTAGGAAACGTACATTTAAATAAACACACAACGTAAAGAAACTGGAATTTATGTCTGCACATACATAAAAATAAGTAAGTAAGTTCTTTTTAAGTTAACGTACAAAATTTAAAATAATAAAAAAAAACGTATTAGATTTGATCCGACTCATACGTAGGAAGTATACATAAAAATAAGCACGAGAACATTAAAAAAATTACGTCAATACGTAGACCAACTCAAATTTATACCAACACATACATAAAAATAAGAAGTAAGTTTTTCTTTTTAATTTAACGAAATAAAGTTCTAAATTTACGTCAAAATTCACCTCGAATTTACACAAAGTAATTACGTAAAAATTAGTTTTTTTAAGATAACGAACAAAAGTTGTTAAGGAAAATAAATTATATATATTATTGGAATAAACATAAAAATTCTAAATGGAAATGGTGAAAATGATATTTTACAAAGTTTAAAGTCGAGGAGGTCAAAATAACATTCTAAAAAGCAGAGAGGTGGAAATTGGCAAAGTATTTTAAAAATAAAGGGTCAAAGTGATTTTTTTTTAAAAATATAGAGGTGGAAAGTGTCATTAATTAAAGTAATTTTAAAAAGCAGAAGGTGAAAAATGACATTCTTGAAAGTATATGGGTTGCAACTATCGTTTGAAACATCCACCGACATTGTAAATTAATATAGATATAATTAAACTTGATATTATTAAATGGTCAATAATAATATGCATCGCTACATTTTCAATCATATTGTCAATGTAAAATTGTCAAACTGTATTACTCACTTCTCATTTAGAATTAATTAGGGTGATATTACCACCGTGGGAGGTGGCATAATCTATAAATTTTGTATGAGACCAGTTTTGTAATTTTTTTAAACATATAAACTGTTTTTGCGAAAAAAAATATACATAGGGGCATTTTTTGTAAATGTAGGGACTATTTTCGTATTTTATTTTCTATGAAAGGACCAAAATCACTTTTTTAGAATTGTTATTAGGAAGGGGTATTTATGTAATTTTTTAAACATATGCATTATTTCTGTAAATATTATTTTGTAGGGACCTATTCTGTAACTTTCAGTGACCGTTATTTTTTATATAAGGACCAAACATGTTAATATACCAAATGTTAAATGGTGGAAAATGTCGGTGTTCAAATTTGAGGGGGTAAAACTAACATTTTACAATGTATGCCGGTGGAAAGTGGCATTCGACAATGTAACGGGGTGGGAAGTGCGAACAAAAATTTAGGGACCGAATTTGACAACATAAAAAAGTTTTGTGGCCGAGATAATAAAGTTTTGTTGCCAAAGTTTAAGGTCATTTGTGGACATCGTCTAAAATCACAAACTTTTGCGGCCAAAATAAAAAATATAAAACTATAATTTTTGGCTAAAGTCTAAAATAAGAAACTTTGGTAACCAAAGTCTAAAATCATAATATTATATTATTCTTAGGGACTTTTTTTAATATATATATATATATATATATATATATATATATATATATATATATATATATATATATATATATATATATATATATATATATATGATAATATTAAACTACCTTTTCGAAAATGTAGTTTCTCTTTCTAAGGTAACTAAAAGTATGTACGAAAGTGTAAAAAAATTACATCGAAATATAGACAAACTCGAATTTATACGAACAACTACAAAAAAAATAAGTTTTTTTTCAAAAAAATTGACGACTAAATTTACGTCGAAACGTTGATTACCTCAAACTTATACAAACACATAGATAAAATAAGCGCATAAAAATTTGTTTATTTTTAAAATAGCAAAAAATATTATTAAGAAAAAACAGATTATGTATATTACAGTGGATAAAAACAAAAATTTAGATCATAGAGAGAGTCAAAGTGATATTTATAAAGTTCAATATTTAGAGGATGAAAGTGATATTTTAAAAAGTACAAGAATGAAAACTATCATCTTACAAAGTAGAAATGTGAAAATTATCGCTGGTAAAAGTTGAAGAAGTGAAAGCTACATTTTAAAAAGTAGAGAGGTTGACAATATCATTTTTCAGTTTTCATCGAAACGTTGATTACCTCCAATTTATACCGACACATAAGCATGTGAAAAATTAGTTTTTTTTAAGTTACCAAACAAAAGTAATCAAGGAAAGTCAGATTATATATTCTACGAAGGATAAACACGAAAGTTAATAGACAGGGTCAAAGTGATATTTTATAAGATTCAAAGTCTAGGGGCCAAAGGGAAATTTTAAAAAAATAGAGGGGTGGAAAATGTCATTTTACAAAGTAGGGGTGTGGAAATTGTCGATGATAAAAGTCAAGAGAGTCAAATTGACACTTTAAAAAGTAGATGGTAGAAAATGTAATTTTACAAAGTAAGAATGTGCAAATTGTCAATGGAAACATCCACCAATATTGCCTATTAATATATAGTTAATATTATCATCAATAAAGAACTAGACTATGATTTTATTTGTTGTGCGTTGTGGCGACAGTAGTGAATATAAGAAGTCGTGGAAGACAAGTTGCTATTTGTTGAAAATAAATGAAAAAATAGTTTATGTTTCAAGAAGTAACTAAAAGTAAGTATGGAAACATAAAAAAATTATGTAGAAACGTTGACAAATTCGAGTTTGTATCGACACGTACATAAAAATAAGTAAGTTTTTTCAATAAACGAACGGAAGTTCTAAATTGACGTCAAAATGTGTCTATGATAAAAGTTGAGAGGGGTCAAAATGACATTTTAAAAAGCAGAGGGATGAAATGTAATTTTCCAAAATAAAGGGATGCAAATATAACGAGCGAAAGTTTATAAATTTATGTCGAAATGTTAACTACCTTTAATTTATACATACACATAAAAAAATAAGCATGTAAAAAATTAGTTTTATTTTTAAATTAACAAACGAAAATTATTAATATTAATCTGATTATGTATAGTAGGGATAAACATGAAGTTTAAAAAATGGAGGGGATGAAACTAATATTTTATAAAGTCAAATTTGAGGGAGATGAAAGTGAGATTTTAGAAAAGTAGAGGGTGAGAGATGTTATTTTACAAAGTAAATAGGTTACAATTGTGGATGGTAAAAACGGAAAGGATCAAATGACATTTAAAAAAAATAAAAGGATAGAAAAAATTAGTTTCAAGTAAAAGGATGCAAAGGAAATGTCATTTTATAAAATAGAATAGTTCAATTTTTTTTTTTGAAAAAACAAATATCATTAAAAAGGAACCCTCGTAGCATCTAGCAAGATGTCACGAAGAGGCCAAGTATAAAAGACAATATAGAGGAAATTAACAGGTCCGGTTCAATGATTTTGAGGACCCTGTGCGAAAAAGAAATAGGCCCCTAAAATATATATATATATATATATATATATATATATATATATATGAAAATTTTATTAATAGAAATTTAAGGTAGTTTAGGCCTTTAGGGTGATATAAAAGAAGAAAAAAGAGAGAAGAAAAGGAAAAAAATGGAAACAAAGAAAATGTGGTTGCCAAGAATTGAACCTCGGTCTTTCACAAAGAAAATTAGAAAAAGCAACGTCATTGGCAAAGAGAACTACAAGTTTATTTTGCTTACTTTTGCTTCAAATAGTAATATATAAATTAATTAATATAAAAAAAAAAGAAATGAAAATGTGAGAGGATTCGAACCTTGGTCATCTTGGAAGAGTTGTAAGGCAGGCGACTTTTCCCAGCTGAACTAAAATTCACTTTTGAAATGTTTTACGTAATATATTATATATTAACAAATTAAAAATATAATTTGGCTAAAATTCGGGCCCTATTTTTTTCGGGGCCCTGTGCGGTTGCACATCTTGCACACCCCTAGGGCCGGGCCTGGAAATTAAGATAAAAGGTGGGCGAATGGCTATACACACCATGCAACCCAGTCACTGCAACTACCTCCACCTCTATGCTTGTACCAAATGTATGACAGCGAAATTGTGTTGTCAACGACTTTTGTAGGATTCACACCAAATTCTTTTGAAAGTCTTGTAGATATTCCAAATAAAACAATAGAATACCATAAATAATATCTTTCTTTTTCTTAAGACAATTCTGTTATGGTTCAAGTTATTGATGATAAAAATCAAAAAGATCAAAATAACATTTTAAGATGTCAAAAATAGTTTTCTAAAGTAAAAGAGTGCAAATTGTAAAAGTAATTAACTTTTAACTTTTAATATATAGTTAATATTATATATTAAATAAAAACTAATTATTAATAGTGAGCTAGACTTTTTTTTTGTTTGGGGGGGGGGGGGGGTGGGGGGGGGGGTGTTTGAACTTATTGAACTTTTTTTTAAAATATTTTCTAAAGCTATGTATCATAACGTCAAATAATTGATTGAAAAGAGTCCAAACGAAATCGCGTAGGCATTTGGCAAGACTTGATCGTGGACTGTAGGAAGACCTTAGACTTATTTTTCCCATTTCAAGGATTTGTTCACATTGAAATATCGTAATTCCTCAACAATTTTGATTTTTTTTTCTAACCGTCCATTTTACCGATAGTATTCATTATTATCGTATAAATATTTGGCACCATATAACAACAATGAATGTTATAAACTATAAAGCCCAAAGGGTGAAGACACCAACAAGGATGGAGGACGTCATGTACAATATCACAACAAAATATAGTAGTAAACAAGCAACAACATCATTCATTGCATTAATAATATAATTTCATACAAGTGTGTTCTGTAAAGTTATAAGACACCAAAAATGTAAATCAAAATATGATATGAGTCTCGAACGTGCTCCATCTTCTCAAAAGTCTGGCATCGGTACCTGCCTACTGATGACCTGAGAATACAAGTTATTTTGAAAGAGTTTATCAACTTTAAAGCTGGTGAGATCATAAGTATGTTAGTGTCATTGTTTGTATGAAAATGTTTGTAAGTTTTGATGTATAAGTTTGTAAAGGTTTGTAGTAAATGTTTGTATCTCCTAGAAAATCCTATATTTTCTACTAAACGTAGCCTTCTACCAAGGCATCAAATGTCATGTATGTTTGTTTCTTGTAAAAGTGTGTATTTTCCCAAGTATGACTATCATTAACAAAAAATATAGTTTTACATTATCTTTTATGTGAAAAGATCACAATGTGAATGCAATGGGAGAATAATAAAGTACTATAGTGTTGTATTATAGTAACTACTGATGTACTACTTACCTTAAACCAATTGTTATTTAAAGTAACATGTGATATGCCTGTACCATACTACCGACTAAAACACGACGATGAAAGACGTCGGAAGAAATGACATTTGGCACCCGTAGACTTACAAGTCCCACTGTAGCGAGCAGCAAGGTGTAGGATAGTCAATCCAGTATAGATCTATACACAAATTCAACGCTCTCCTTCTAGGAGACTCTGGATACAAAACGAGCCATGACAGGTGATGCAATGCCCCGTTACGTGGCTCACATTTCTGTTGTAATGTTCTTGTATATGTATTGTATGTACTAGTGTAATGTATGTTCTCTCTGTCTAGTATGCTCTGTTTGTTTCTCATCATAGTATGCTTTATCTGTATGTTATTGTTTGTTTCTCATCATAGTATTCTCTATCTGTATGTTATTGTTTGTTTCTCATCATAGTATTCTCTATCTGTATATTATTGACTCATGTATGAACTGACTCATTGTATGTTTCATTGTTCTAGTAATAGTATTAGTAACTTCCTAAACTATACCTATTATAGTTTACTAGTAATGTTGTTTGTATGAATGCACATGATTGTGTACCCTTACTACCCAAAGGCACTGAACTGAATGAAAGAACTTTTATATCTATACACATATACATAATGTATAACTAAGATTCAAACGACCTTCGGACAAATAACCGATACCCTAAGTCCACAACCAAACAAGGAACAGGAAGCAAGGCGAACTATCAGTCCTAAGTCCTTTCAATCCTACTTATATAACTATATCTATATAGATATGCACTTGACAAAGTATAAGTTTAAAAGAGTTTGAATAGAAAGTATTTAACATGTAAAAGTATTTGATAACCATTTTGAAGTAGTTTGTTTGTTTAAAACAGCTAATTGAATAGCAAATCCTTTGTTTGACAGTTATTAATCACATGTGATTGATATAATAACTATAATGTTTCAACTTGTATTCCCCCCCCCCATAAAAGGTATATTAAGGGGTATGAACTCACCTGTAGTGAGTGGTTTGGATGAACGGATGGTATAGGATGCTAAGTGTCAAGTGAAGACTTGAGCACACACACACAGAGATCCTATTTAACATATAATGACACATATATGTATCTAATTAGTCATTTAACAACTAACTAACCAAGTAAAGACACCCTAGGACATGGAAAACACTTTGATTCAAGTGCTAGGAGTACCAAAGGGTTGCATCTAAGGGTTGTAGGGCCTCACTTAGGAGTTTACGGCCCAAATGGTAACACCATGTGAGTTTACGGCCCATGGGTTTATGGCCCAATGAGTTTACGGCCGTAAACTCATGGTAAGTAGTACCATTTTGTGCTTTAAGGTCTTACAAGTCATTTAGAAGGGTTCTAAGTTCAATTCTAAGCCTTAGGAAGGAAGGGTGGCACATATGCACCCTTAACTAGTGTTTACGGCCCAAGGTGATTGCCTTGGCCGTAAACACCATTTGTTCTTGTTTCTTTTGATGTTTAAGGTCCTAAACTCTTCTTGGAAGTGATCTAGACTTAGTTCCAAGGCTTTGGAAGGGACTAGGGCTCATATTGCCTCATATATTAGTGTTTACGGCCCAAGGAGATTGCCTTGGCCATAAACACCTTATGATCTTGTGTTCTTCATGTTTCCTAGGTGTAATCTAAGTGATTCAAGCACACAACAAGCTAAGGTAAGAGTACTTACAATATAGAAGCTTGTAAAGGTGTTTAAAGTCCAAGAACACTAGTGTGTGTTATTGGTGTTCTTGGTGAAATGAAGAACACTTGAAGATCTATCAAAATGAAGAGATTTCATGGATCCTATTTTACCACAACACTTTACCACTAACATGGAACACCCAAGAAGAAGACATTCTGATACGTGCTTGGATTACCATCATAAAAGAAGCTTATCCGCAAGGTCCCCACAGTGTCGTATTGGTTCTTTTTGGAGTCGCGTCTTTCACTTGTTTCATTATGAAATGGGTCGAGGTTATTACCAGACCAAAAAATATGTAAAATTAAAAATGTTACAAGTGAAACAACACGTGAAGCACTTTCATAGAATTCATAGCAAGATCGAAAATGCACGTCCGGATGAGGAAGAACAAACAATTTTACTGGCGGCTATGGAGCTATTTCGTTTGGAATCTAACGGTAGAGAGTTTGTCAATGTTGATTCTTGGAATGTTATGAAGAATCTACCTTATTTTTAATTATATTCCAATCACAAATGAAATTTGTTTTGTAGCTTAAATTCTACGGTAGGGAGCTTATCTATGTTAGAACTTCCATTCCTTAAGTCTAATTTCTATCTGAAGAAATAAATATTTGATATTCCAGAAATCATGTTTGTTTTATCTGTTACTCAACGCAATGTTTCTGTCTGCTAATTTTTACTATTTTATTTGTAAACAACATGTGTTCTACAGTTAAACGAAATCAGAAAAAAGAATAGATTACAACTTGTACAAAACAATATTAAAAGGATAGCACAACAAGTTACCATAGATGGAAACACAAACCATTACAAATAATAACATACATTACATTTTACATTTTACAACTTGTAGTCAACAACACCAAAAAAGAAAATCCAACTACAAAGTAACGCTATCTTCAAGTGCAGTATTTTGCTTTGAAGCTTCTTCTTCGATTGAGCTAAGTTAGAAATTACCAACGAATTATTGTCTTTTGCATCATCCACCCAACAAATAAACCCAGACTGTGGTGGCTGATAAATAAATATCAAAAAAATTATGTATATTGTGTAAATATTCACTAAAAAATTATAATATAAATAAGAGGACAACCCAAATACCTCTTTAGGACAAGCGTAAAATAACCGTCCAGGGTTGTTGGTAGTTCTTGAGGTCCTTATAATACCTTGAGCCCCACAATTGCAAATTGTCATTTCTTTGGTTTATAAATATGTAAGAGTATTTGGTTTACATATGTTTAGTAATCTAACTATGTTAATGTTAAATAATTGTATTTGAATGAGTTTAATGTCAAGTAAATGTATTTTAATGAGTAATTTATTTCCAACAGTAAAGTAGATACCTATGATGTGTTTTAATGTTAAATCATTTATTTCCCCACAATGTCGTATTGGTTGTTTTTGGAGTCGCGTCTTTCACTTGTTTCATTATGAAATGGGTCGAGGTTATTACCGGACAAAAAAAGATGTAAAATTAAAAATGTTACAAGTCAAACGACATGTCTGCTAATTTTGACAATTTTATTTGTAAACAACATGTGTTCTACAGTTAAACGAAATAAAAAAAATAGATTACAACTTGTACAAAACAATATGAAAAGGATAGCACAACAAGTTACCATAGATGGAAACATAAACCATTACAAATAATAACATACATTACATTTTACATTTTACAACTTGTAGACAACAACACAAAAAAAGAAAATCCAACTACAAAGTAACGCTATCTTCAAGTGCAGTATTTTACTTTGAAGCTTCTTCTTCGATCGAGCTAAGTTAGAAATTATCAACGAATTATTGTCTTTTGCATCATCCACCCAACAAATAAACCCAGACTGTGGTGGCTGATGAATAAATATCAAAAAAATTATGTATATTCTGTAAATATTCACTAATAAATTATAATATAGATAATTAGAGGATAACCCAAATACCTCTTTAGGACAAGCGCAAAATAACCGTCCACGGTTGTTGGTAGTTCTTGAGGTCCTTATAATACCTTGAGCCCCACAACTGCAAATTGTCATTTCTTTGGTTTATGAGAAGTAAATTTTTATTAGTGTTGACAGGTAAATATATCTTCAATTATATACTACCATTAGACTACTATTTTATAAGTATTGACTACTGTCTACTAGCATTTAACTACTAGTTTATGTGTTGTCTTATCGTACAGTGAATTTCGGACATATGATTGTAATTTGAGTACTGTGTTATAGGTATTGACTATTGTCTACTAGAATTTGACTACTAGTTTATGTGTTGTCTTATCGTACAGTGAATTTCAGACACATGATTGTAATTTGACTACTATTTTATAAGTATTGAATACTGTCTACTAGCATTTGACTACTACTTTATGTGTTGTCTTATCGTACAATGAATTTCGGACATATGATTGTAATTTGACTACTATTTTATAAGTATTGAATACTGTCTACTAGCATTTGACTACTAGTTTATGTGTTGTCTTATCGTACAATGAATTTCGGACATATGATTGTAATTTGACTACTGTGGCTGATAAATAAATATCAAACAATATCCATTATTGTAAGTTATCTGACAATTTGAATACTCTTTTACATTATTTGACTACTGTTTTACATACTTTGACTACTTTCTACCCTGCATAATGTATTCTTATTTCGAAATGACTACTCTAAAAACGAATAATTACCCCTGCATTCAATTTGAAATGAAATCCATTTATAGTGGACACCTTATTCATTAAACATACCAATTGGCAAAATGAGTGGATTCAATGAGGTATACAAAAAAAGTTTTTCCAACCTACCAATATTCTTTCATAATCTTGAAAGAACAAATCGTAACTCTTTCACAATCATTAAGAAAGATATGAGAGACCGGTTTCAATTTTGTTTTGTCGCATTAGGATGCGTGGTATGTCCTTCTCTATACTAAGTTATTAGTTATTACAAGTTCATATTTGCCTAATGTTGGTATCGTTTCTTACAGATTACTACCTTTCTCACATCCATGATACCAACAATATTTGTTGGTCATGTACCCCTTATTGGGGCCAACATAACGACAATGTATGTTGCTCTTGCTTTGGATGGTAATCATGAACCCTTGATCATAGCATTCGCTTTGGGAAGCATAGACTGTGACGAGGCTTGGATTTGGTTCATGAGAAGGTTAAAAGAATGCTTAGGTGACACTATTAAAGTTGGTTTCATAAGCCATATGTCTGATTCCGTAGACTACGCCATTCAGGGGGTATACCCAGATTCATATCATGGGCATTCTTGTAAAAATATAGCCGATAAAGTTAGGGCTTCCACATCAAGTACCGTTGTGGAATAGTTGTTCTGGAAGACATGCAAAACTTATAGTGTGTCTGAATTTTATGTTTGTTTGAACAAATTAACAAATTAGGTTAATGGGAATGATCTTCACTGGCTTGAAAATATTGCAATTGCAAATTGGGCTCGAGCCCTTTTTTCGTAAAGTCCGTTTCAATGTGAAATATATCAGCATTCCGATTGGATTGAATTGGCTAACAACAAACACGCACGAGTTACCAATAATGTCAATCATTGAAGTGGTCCATCAGTCGATACAAACAGTGTACGACTATCGAGCTGCATTCGGAGGTAATAAATATTTGTTATTTAACTTTTACCTTAATATACCCCCTATTTGATTGTAACACAAATAATTTCACAGAGGGAATGCATGGTCATCTTACCCCTTATGCACAACACGTGCTTGAAAGAAGAATGAACCAGTCTAATGGTTATGAGGTTACACATATTGGTAGTGACAAATTTGAAGTGAGTTTAAATTTAACCATAGAAACGGTACAAGTTGAACGTGGTATTTGTACTTGCGGCAAATGGAAAAAATGCGGCATACCCTGTGAACATGGTATAACATCGCTAAGAAGACTTACAGTTGAAGAAATATAACAATTGGTAAATTATAAGTTGACTTATGCGGTGTATCGAAATGCATTCCAAGCTGAGGCGGTTAATCCTATTCCAATCCTTCTGCATTGGGAAATACCAGTTGAAAATATGGTCGTCTTACCACCATTTGCACGTTAGTAATATGTTAAGTTATCTTTATTATTAATGTTATGTTTATTTGTAATTCTAATTTCCTTTCAGTTTTTATGTTATATTTATTATTAATGTTATGTTTATTTGTAATTCAAATTTCCATTCAGTTTTATGTTATTTTTATTAGTAATGTTATGTTTACTTGTAATTCTAATTTCCTTTCAGTTTTATGTTATGTTTATTAATAACGTTATGTTTATTTGTAATTCTAATTTCTTTTCAAATCCGGATATTTTCTGATGAACAACTATGTACAAAGAACGTAACCAACATATAAAACATGAAAATCAGACTTAAAAACATACTTTTATGGTAAGCTAAAAACGACAACTTATGTTATTTAATGTCGTTTTTAACAGCACGAAGCATACTTTAGAAGGTAAAACCAATGAGGTAACGATATCGGATTTGAAATCCGGATATTTTCCGACGAACAACTATGTACAAAGAACGTAACCAACATATAAAACTTGAAAATCAGACTTAAAAATGTTATTTTATCGTAAGCTAAAAATGGCAACTTATGTTATTTTATGTCGTTTTTTATAGCACGAAGCATACTTTGGAGGGTAAAACCAATGATGTACCGATATCGGATTTGAAATCCGGATATTTTCCGACGAACAACTATGTAAAAACAACGTAACCAACATATAAAACATGAAAATCACACTAAAAACATACTTTTATCGTAAGCTAACAATAGCAACTTATGTTATTTTATGTCGTTTTTAACAGCACGAACAAATGGATTAGGTTATGAAGGTAAACATGCAACTTGTAAAAGCTTTCTTCATGCTCACTATCAGAGAAACTCATTTCGAATCAGTTACAAGAGACAGTTACCAATTACTTAGTGTACCTAAGGTTGTGGAGGTATGGGGCTTACCACATGATTATAATTTGACTACTGTGTTTCAGACATTGACTACTGTCTACTAGTATTTAACTACTAGTTTATGTGTTGTCTTATCGTACAGTGAATTTCGGACACATCATTGCAATTTGACTACTGTGTTACAGGCATTGACTACTGTCTACTAGCATTTGACTACTACTTTAAGTGTTGTCTTATCGTATAGTGAATTTCGGGCACATGATTGTAATTTGACTACTGTGTTATAGCCATTGACTACTGTCTACTAGCATTTGACTACCACTACTGTGTTATAGCCATTGACTACTGTTTACTAGCATTTTGATTACTACTTTATTCCTTTTAATATCATTTAAAGTGATTTATGGAAAGACTTATCACTAAATTACTGTTTAACTCGTCAACATTAAAGATGAGTTTCTCATACAATGACCATGAAGAAAGCTTTACCAACTTGTCTGTTTACCTCCACAACATTCAACGTACAAATCCCCCTAGTTACACTTACATCAAAACCGATGTTTTGGATCGGTTTGAACTATGTTTTGTCGCTATTCGATGTGTGGTAATGTAATTTCGATTTGTTTATTTTTTGTGCTAAAAATATTTAAATTAGTTTGAAAACTAATAATTGTGTTGTACTAAGTATGAAATAGATCAACGCATTCTTAGGATGCATGCTTCCGGTCATCTTCATAGGCTGTGTTCGTATTCGAGGAGAGTATCTTAATTCAATGTTCGAAGTAGTTGCTATGGATGGAAACAACAACACTACGCCAATAGCATTTGGTATCGGGTGGCAAATAATGTTTAACTCCTGCACTTGGTTCCTTATGAAGTTGAAGGATGCTATCAGAGAGGGTAGGGAAGTTGCGTTCATAACCAATATGGACAATACCATTTCTTCTTTTGTGGGTCAGGTATTCCCTGAGGCTTATCATGGTTATTCGTTCTAAGAGTGTTTTGATTTATTGTCGCTTAAGAATTGGTCAAAGCACAAATTTAGACTACTTGTTCTTCCGTGCATGCAAAGCATATACCACGCAAGATTTTGAAAAATCATTTTCTAAGTTAAGTCATGCTGCACGTAAGGTTCTTGCCAACATCGGAAAAACGAAATGGGCACGGGCCTATTTCCCTAATATACGTTGAAATGTACTAAACATTAATATTCCAGAATTCCTATTGGTGTTATCGGTTACTCAACGCAATGTACCGATAATAACGCTAATTGATGCAATTGTTCAGTACATCCAACAGACGTTTGCAGAACGCAGTGTCGTGGAAGGTAATTTAGAAAGTTTTTATAAACCATTAAAATATCCATAATTGACTATCCTTTTACTTTTCAGGGATGTTGAACACCGTATTTACCCCTTACGCAGAGATGGTCCTTCACAGGAGGATGCAAAAGTCTCTATGATGGAAAGCAACTAAAATTCCACCTGAGATCCCGTCTCCGTTCCCCTCTGATATTTTCCGAGTTTTTGATCTAAAAAGAAGATGTGTTGTAGATCTTAATCGACACACATGTTCTTGAGGGAAATGGCACATTCTGGGTATAGCATGTGGTCATGCTATTGCTGCAGCACGTTATACAAAAAACACAGAATTAACCGATATGGTTCAAATATATTATCTGGCTGATGTGTTTCAAACTACATACCAGACTAGAAATGTGAACGTTGTTCCCCCTGCATCTGAATGGGAAATACCAGAGCCGTTGAAGGTCGTTTTAATCCCTATGTAATCCTATTTTACTATTATTTGCTAATACTTTTCTTTTTAAATCGATATGGAGTAACCTGAGATTGTGGTTTTAATAAATGATGCAAGCGTATAATATTCGATGTGGAGTAACCTGAGATTGTGGTAATGAACATTTCTATTTTACAAAACCATACTGTTTATATTACATTAGGTGGTAAAATCCAAAGAAATTGCATTGCAACATTTACTCTTCTTTAACAATTAATAGCATCTACAATATATAGTTATTGTAAAATTAAAACAATATATTTATGTAAATTATACTACAATTTGACTACTCCTTCACATTATTTCACAACGGTTTCATAAATATTGACTACTAGTTTCTAGAGTGAATAATGTTTTGTCATTTCGAACAGTAAAATTGTCCTTTCAAACAGTACTTCTATGTTGGTCTCACCCTATTAATATGCAACTAACATACATCTTAAACGTGATACATTACAACATTCAAAAATTTAGAATGAATTCATCTGAGTTCGGTGTTGGCATTGTGAAGAAGAAGATTTCTATGTTTGTTCCGATAACAACCCAATTCCGGAAGGCCCACATTAAAACACATCATAGGTATCTACTTTACTGTTGGAAATAAATTACTCATTAAAATACATTTACTTGACATTAAACTCATTCAAATACAATTATTTAACATTAACATAGTTAGATTACTAAACATATGTAAACCAAATACTCTTACATATTTATAAACCAAAGAAATGACAATTTGCAATTGTGGGGCTCAAGGTATTATAAGGACCTCAAGAACTACCAACAACCCTGGACGGTTATTTTACGCTTGTCCTAAAGAGGTATTTGGGTTGTCCTCTTATTTATATTATAATTTTTTAGTGAATATTTACACAATATACATAATTTTTTTGATATTTATTTATCAGCCACCACAGTCTGGGTTTATTTGTTGGGTGGATGATGCAAAAGACAATAATTCGTTGGTAATTTCTAACTTAGCTCAATCGAAGAAGAAGCTTCAAAGCAAAATACTGCACTTGAAGATAGCGTTACTTTGTAGTTGGATTTTCTTTTTTGGTGTTGTTGACTACAAGTTGTAAAATGTAAAATGTAATGTATGTTATTATTTGTAATGGTTTGTGTTTCCATCTATGGTAACTTGTTGTGCTATCCTTTTAATATTGTTTTGTACAAGTTGTAATCTATTCTTTTTTCTGATTTCGTTTAACTGTAGAACACATGTTGTTTACAAATAAAATAGTAAAAATTAGCAGACAGAAACATTGCGTTGAGTAACAGATAAAACAAACATGATTTCTGGAATATCAAATATTTATTTCTTCAGATAGAAATTAGACTTAAGGAATGGAAGTTCTAACATAGATAAGCTCCCTACCGTAGAATTTAAGCTACAAAACAAATTTCATTTGTGATTGGAATATAATTAAAAATAAGGTAGATTCTTCATAACATTCCAAGAATCAACATTGACAAACTCTCTACCGTTAGATTCCAAACGAAATAGCTCCATAGCCGCCAGTAAAATTGTTTGTTCTTCCTCATCCGGACGTGCATTTTCGATCTTGCTATGAATTCTATGAAAGTGCTTCACGTGTTGTTTCACTTGTAACATTTTTAATTTTACATATTTTTTGGTCTGGTAATAACCTCGACCCATTTCATAATGAAACAAGTGAAAGACGCGACTCCAAAAAGAACCAATACGACACTGTGGGGACCTTGCGGATAAGCTTCTTTTATGATGGTAATCCAAGCACGTATCAGAATGTCTTCTTCTTGGGTGTTCCATGTTAGTGGTAAAGTGTTGTGGTAAAATAGGATCCATGAAATCTCTTCATTTTGATAGATCTTCAAGTGTTCTTCATTTCACCAAGAACACCAATAACACACACTAGTGTTCTTGGACTTTAAACACCCTTACAAGCTTCTATATTGTAAGTACTCTTACCTTAGCTTGTTGTGTGCTTGAATCACTTAGATTACACCTAGGAAACATGAAGAACACAAGATCATAAGGTGTTTATGGCCAAGGCAATCTCCTTGGGCCGTAAACACTAATATATGAGGCAATATGAGCCCTAGTCCCTTCCAAAGCCTTGGACCTAAGTCTAGATCACTTCCAAGAAGAGTTTAGGACCTTAAACATCAAAAGAAACAAGAACAAATGGTGTTTACGGCCAAGGCAATCACCTTGGGCCGTAAACACTAGTTAAGGGTGCATATGTGCCACCCTTCCTTCCTAAGGCTTAGAATTGAACTTAGAATCCTTCTAAATGACTTGTAAGACCTTAAAGCACAAAATGGTACTACTTACCATGAGTTTACGGCCGTAAACTCATTGGGCCATAAACCCATGGGCCGTAAACTCACATGGTGTTACCATTTGGGCCGTAAACTCCTAAGTGAGGCCCTACAACCCTTAGATGCAACCCTTTGGTACTCCTAGCACTTGAATCAAAGTGTTTTCCATGTCCTAGGGTGTCTTTACTTGGTTAGTTAGTTGTTAAATGACTAATTAGATACATATATGTGTCATTATATGTTAAATAGGATCTGTGTGTGTGCTCAAGTCTTCACTTGACACTTAGCATCCTATACCATCCGTTCATCCAAACCACTCACTACAGGTGAGTTCATACCCCTTAATCTACCTTTTATGGGGGGGGGGGGAATACAAGTTGAAACATTATAGTTATTATATCAATCACATGTGATTAATAACTGTCAAACAAAGGATTTGCTATTCAATTAGCTGTTTTAAACAAACAAACTACTTCAAAATGGTTATCAAATACTTTTACATGTTAAATACTTTCTATTCAAACTCTTTTAAACTTATACTTTGTCAAGTGCATATCTATATAGATATAGTTATATAAGTAGGATTGAAAGGACTTAGGACTGATAGTTCGCCTTGCTTCCTGTTCCTTGTTTGGTTGTGGACTTAGGGTATCGGTTATTTGTCCGAAGGTCGTTTGAATCTTAGTTATACATTATGTATATGTGTATAGATATAAAAGTTCTTTCATTCAGTTCAGTGCCTTTGGGTAGTAAGGGTACACAATCATGTGCATTCATACAAACAACATTACTAGTAAACTATAATAGGTATAGTTTAGGAAGTTACTAATACTATTACTAGAACAATGAAACATACAATGAGTCAGTTCATACATGAGTCAATAACATACAGATAGAGAATACTATGATGAGAAACAAACAATAACATACAGATAGAGAATACTATGATGAGAAACAAACAATAACATACAGATAAAGCATACTATGATGAGAAACAAACAGAGCATACTAGACAGAGAGAACATACATTACACTAGTACATACAATACATATACAAGAACATTACAACAGAAATGTGAGCCACGTAACGGGGCATGGCATCACCTGTCATGGCTCGTTTTGTATCCAGAGTCTCCTAGAAGGAGAGCGTTGAATTTGTGTATAGATCTATACTGGATTGACTATCCTACACCTTGCTGCTCGCTACAGTGGGACTTGTAAGTCTACGGGTGCCAAATGTCATTTCTTCCGACGTCTTTCATCGTCGTGTTTTAGTCGGTAGTATGGTACAGGCATATCACATGTTACTTTAAATAACAATTGGTTTAAGGTAAGTAGTACATCAGTAGTTACTATAATACAACACTATAGTACTTTATTATTTTCCCATTGCATTCACATTGTGATCTTTTCACATAAAAGATAATGTAAAACTATATTTTTGGTTAATGATAGTCATACTTGGGAAAATACACACTTTTACAAGAAACAAACATACATGACATTTGATGCCTTGGTAGAAGGCTACGTTTAGTAGAAAATATAGGATTTTCTAGGAGATACAAACATTTACTACAAACCTTTACAAACTTATACATCAAAACTTACAAACATTTTCATACAAACAATGACACTAACATACTTATGATCTCACCAGCTTTAAAGTTGATAAACTCTTTCAAAATAACTTGTATTCTCAGGTCATCAGTAGGCAGGTACCGATGCCAGACTTTTGAGAAGATGGAGCACGTTCGAGACTCATCTCATATTTTGATTTACATTTTTGGTGTCTTATAACTTTACAGAACACACTTGTATGAAATTATATTATTAATGCAATGGATGATGTTGTTGCTTGTTTACTACTATATTTTGTTGTGATATTGTACATGACGTCCTCCATCCCTGTTGGTGTCTTCACCCTTTGGGCTTTATAGTTTATTACATTCATTGTTGTTATATGGTGCCAAATATTTATACGATAATAATGAATACTATCAGTCCTAAGTCCTTTCAATCCTACTTATATAACTATATCTATATAGATATGCACTTGACAAAGTATAAGTTTAAAAGAGTTTGAATAGAAAGTATTTAACATGTAAAAGTATTTGATAACCATTTTGAAGTAGTTTGTTTGTTTAAAACAGCTAATTGAATAGCAAATCCTTTGTTTGACAGTTATTAATCACATGTGATTGATATAATAACTATAATGTTTCAACTTGTATTCCCCCCCCCCCCATAAAAGGTAGATTAAGGGGTATGAACTCACCTGTAGTGAGTGGTTTGGATGAACGGATGGTATAGGATGCTAAGTGTCAAGTGAAGACTTGAGCACACACACAGATCCTATTTAACATATAATGACACATATATGTATCTAATTAGTCATTTAACAACTAACTAACCAAGTAAAGACACCCTAGGACATGGAAAACACTTTGATTCAAGTGCTAGGAGTACCAAAGGGTTGCATCTAAGGGTTGTAGGGCCTCACTTAGGAGTTTACGACCCAAATGGTAACACCATGTGAGTTTATGGCCCATGGGTTTATGGCCCAATGAGTTTACGGCCGTAAACTCATGGTAAGTAGTACCATTTTGTGCTTTAAGGTCTTACAAGTCATTTAGAAGGGTTCTAAGTTCAATTCTAAGCCTTAGGAAGGAAGGGTGGCACATATGCACCCTTAACTAGTGTTTACGGCCCAAGGTGATTGCCTTGGCCGTAAACACCATTTGTTCTTGTTTCTTTTGATGTTTAAGGTCCTAAACTCTTCTTGGAAGTGATCTAGACTTAGTTCCAAGGCTTTGGAAGGGACTAGGGCTCATATTGCCTCATATATTAGTGTTTACGGCCCAAGGAGATTGCCTTGGCCATAAACACCTTATGATCTTGTGTTCTTCATGTTTCCTAGGTGTAATCTAAGTGATTCAAGCACACAACAAGCTAAGGTAAGAGTACTTACAATATAGAAGCTTGTAAGGGTGTTTAAAGTCCAAGAACACTAGTGTGTGTTATTGGTGTTCTTGGTGAAATGAAGAACACTTGAAGATCTATCAAAATGAAGAGATTTCATGGATCCTATTTTACCACAACACTTTACCACTAACATGGAACACCCAAGAAGAAGACATTCTGATACGTGCTTGGATTACCATCATAAAAGAAGCTTATCCGCAAGGTCCCCACAGTGTCGTATTGGTTCTTTTTGGAGTCGCGTCTTTCACTTGTTTCATTATGAAATGGGTCGAGGTTATTACCAGACCAAAAAATATGTAAAATTAAAAATGTTACAAGTGAAACAACACGTGAAGCACTTTCATAGAATTCATAGCAAGATCGAAAATGCACGTCCGGATGAGGAAGAACAAACAATTTTACTGGCGGCTATGGAGCTATTTCGTTTGGAATCTAACGGTAGAGAGTTTGTCAATGTTGATTCTTGGAATGTTATGAAGAATCTACCTTATTTTTAATTATATTCCAATCACAAATGAAATTTGTTTTGTAGCTTAAATTCTACGGTAGGGAGCTTATCTATGTTAGAACTTCCATTCCTTAAGTCTAATTTCTATCTGAAGAAATAAATATTTGATATTCCAGAAATCATGTTTGTTTTATCTGTTACTCAACGCAATGTTTCTGTCTGCTAATTTTTACTATTTTATTTGTAAACAACATGTGTTCTACAATTAAACGAAATCAGAAAAAAGAATAGATTACAACTTGTACAAAACAATATTAAAAGGATAGCACAACAAGTTACCATAGATGGAAACACAAACCATTACAAATAATAACATACATTACATTTTACATTTTACAACTTGTAGTCAACAACACCAAAAAAGAAAATCCAACTACAAAGTAACGCTATCTTCAAGTGCAGTATTTTGCTTTGAAGCTTCTTCTTCGATTGAGCTAAGTTAGAAATTACCAACGAATTATTGTCTTTTGCATCATCCACCCAACAAATAAACCCAGACTGTGGTGGCTGATAAATAAATATCAAAAAAATTATGTATATTGTGTAAATATTCACTAAAAAATTATAATATAAATAAGAGGACAACCCAAATACCTCTTTAGGACAAGCGTAAAATAACCGTCCAGGGTTGTTGGTAGTTCTTGAGGTCCTTATAATACCTTGAGCCCCACAATTGCAAATTGTCATTTCTTTGGTTTATAAATATGTAAGAGTATTTGGTTTACATATGTTTAGTAATCTAACTATGTTAATGTTAAATAATTGTATTTGAATGAGTTTAATGTCAAGTAAATGTATTTTAATGAGTAATTTATTTCCAACAGTAAAGTAGATACCTATGATGTGTTTTAATGTTAAATCATTTATTTCCCCACAATGTCGTATTGGTTGTTTTTGGAGTCGCGTCTTTCACTTGTTTCATTATGAAATGGGTCGAGGTTATTACCGGACAAAAAAAGATGTAAAATTAAAAATGTTACAAGTCAAACGACATGTCTGCTAATTTTGACAATTTTATTTGTAAACAACATGTGTTCTACAGTTAAACGAAATAAAAAAAATAGATTACAACTTGTACAAAACAATATGAAAAGGATAGCACAACAAGTTACCATAGATGGAAACATAAACCATTACAAATAATAACATACATTACATTTTACATTTTACAACTTGTAGACAACAACACAAAAAAAGAAAATCCAACTACAAAGTAACGCTATCTTCAAGTGCAGTATTTTACTTTGAAGCTTCTTCTTCGATCGAGCTAAGTTAGAAATTATCAACGAATTATTGTCTTTTGTATCATCCACCCAACAAATAAACCCAGACTGTGGTGGCTGATGAATAAATATCAAAAAAATTATGTATATTCTGTAAATATTCACTAATAAATTATAATATAGATAATTAGAGGATAACCCAAATACCTCTTTAGGACAAGCGCAAAATAACCGTCCACGGTTGTTGGTAGTTCTTGAGGTCCTTATAATACCTAGAGCCCCACAACTGCAAATTGTCATTTCTTTGGTTTATGAGAAGTAAATTTTTATTAGTGTTGACAGGTAAATATATCTTCAATTATATACTACCATTAGACTACTATTTTATAAGTATTGACTACTGTCTACTAGCATTTAACTACTAGTTTATGTGTTGTCTTATCGTACAGTGAATTTCGGACATATGATTGTAATTTGAGTACTGTGTTATAGGTATTGACTATTGTCTACTAGAATTTGACTACTAGTTTATGTGTTGTCTTATCGTACAGTGAATTTCAGACACATGATTGTAATTTGACTACTATTTTATAAGTATTGAATACTGTCTACTAGCATTTGACTACTACTTTATGTGTTGTCTTATCGTACAATGAATTTCGGACATATGATTGTAATTTGACTACTATTTTATAAGTATTGAATACTGTCTACTAGCATTTGACTACTAGTTTATGTGTTGTCTTATCGTACAATGAATTTCGGACATATGATTGTAATTTGACTACTGTGGCTGATAAATAAATATCAAACAATATCCATTATTGTAAGTTATCTGACAATTTGAATACTCTTTTACATTATTTGACTACTGTTTTACATACTTTGACTACTTTCTACCCTGCATAATGTATTCTTATTTCGAAATGACTACTCTAAAAACGAATAATTACCCCTGCATTCAATTTGAAATGAAATCCATTTATAGTGGACACCTTATTCATTAAACATACCAATTGGCAAAATGAGTGGATTCAATGAGGTATACAAAAAAAGTTTTTCCAACCTACCAATATTCTTTCATAATCTTGAAAGAACAAATCGTAACTCTTTCACAATCATTAAGAAAGATATGAGAGACCGGTTTCAATTTTGTTTTGTCGCATTAGGATGCGTGGTATGTCCTTCTCTATACTAAGTTATTAGTTATTACAAGTTCATATTTGCCTAATGTTGGTATCGTTTCTTACAGATTACTACCTTTCTCACATCCATGATACCAACAATATTTGTTGGTCATGTACCCCTTATTGGGGCCAACATAACGACAATGTATGTTGCTCTTGCTTTGGATGGTAATCATGAACCCTTGATCATAGCATTCGCTTTGGGAAGCATAGACTGTGACGAGGCTTGGATTTGGTTCATGAGAAGGTTAAAAGAATGCTTAGGTGACACTATTAAAGTTGGTTTCATAAGCCATATGTCTGATTCCGTAGACTACGCCATTCAGGGGGTATACCCAGATTCATATCATGGGCATTCTTGTAAAAATATAGCCGATAAAGTTAGGGCTTCCACATCAAGTACCGTTGTGGAATAGTTGTTCTGGAAGACATGCAAAACTTATAGTGTGTCTGAATTTTATGTTTGTTTGAACAAATTAACAAATTAGGTTAATGGGAATGATCTTCACTGGCTTGAAAATATTGCAATTGCAAATTGGGCTCGAGCCCTTTTTTCGTAAAGTCCGTTTCAATGTGAAATATATCAGCATTCCGATTGGATTGAATTGGCTAACAACAAACACGCACGAGTTACCAATAATGTCAATCATTGAAGTGGTCCATCAGTCGATACAAACAGTGTACGACTATCGAGCTGCATTCGGAGGTAATAAATATTTGTTATTTAACTTTTACCTTAATATACCCCCTATTTGATTGTAACACAAATAATTTCACAGAGGGAATGCATGGTCATCTTACCCCTTATGCACAACACGTGCTTGAAAGAAGAATGAACCAGTCTAATGGTTATGAGGTTACACATATTGGTAGTGACAAATTTGAAGTGAGTTTAAATTTAACCATAGAAACGGTACAAGTTGAACGTGGTATTTGTACTTGCGGCAAATGGAAAAAATGCGGCATACCCTGTGAACATGGTATAACATCGCTAAGAAGACTTACAGTTGAAGAAATACAACAATTGGTAAATTATAAGTTGACTTATGCGGTGTATCGAAATGCATTCCAAGCTGAGGCGGTTAATCCTATTCCAATCCTTCTGCATTGGGAAATACCAGTTGAAAATATGGTCGTCTTACCACCATTTGCACGTTAGTAATATGTTAAGTTATCTTTATTATTAATGTTATGTTTATTTGTAATTCTAATTTCCTTTCAGTTTTTATGTTATATTTATTATTAATGTTATGTTTATTTGTAATTCAAATTTCCATTCAGTTTTATGTTATTTTTATTAGTAATGTTATGTTTACTTGTAATTCTAATTTCCTTTCAGTTTTATGTTATGTTTATTAATAACGTTATGTTTATTTGTAATTCTAATTTCTTTTCAAATCCGGATATTTTCTGATGAACAACTATGTACAAAGAACGTAACCAACATATAAAACATGAAAATCAGACTTAAAAACATACTTTTATGGTAAGCTAAAAACGACAACTTATGTTATTTAATGTCGTTTTTAACAGCACGAAGCATACTTTAGAAGGTAAAACCAATGAGGTAACGATATCGGATTTGAAATCCGGATATTTTCCGACGAACAACTATGTACAAAGAACGTAACCAACATATAAAACTTGAAAATCAGACTTAAAAATGTTATTTTATCGTAAGCTAAAAATGGCAACTTATGTTATTTTATGTCGTTTTTTATAGCACGAAGCATACTTTGGAGGGTAAAACCAATGATGTACCGATATCGGATTTGAAATCCGGATATTTTCCGACGAACAACTATGTAAAAACAACGTAACCAACATATAAAACATGAAAATCACACTAAAAACATACTTTTATCGTAAGCTAACAATAGCAACTTATGTTATTTTATGTCGTTTTTAACAGCACGAACAAATGGATTAGGTTATGAAGGTAAACATGCAACTTGTAAAAGCTTTCTTCATGCTCACTATCAGAGAAACTCATTTCGAATCAGTTACAAGAGACAGTTACCAATTACTTAGTGTACCTAAGGTTGTGGAGGTATGGGGCTTACCACATGATTATAATTTGACTACTGTGTTTCAGACATTGACTACTGTCTACTAGTATTTAACTACTAGTTTATGTGTTGTCTTATCGTACAGTGAATTTCGGACACATCATTGCAATTTGACTACTGTGTTACAGGCATTGACTACTGTCTACTAGCATTTGACTACTACTTTAAGTGTTGTCTTATCGTATAGTGAATTTCGGGCACATGATTGTAATTTGACTACTGTGTTATAGCCATTGACTACTGTCTACTAGCATTTGACTACCACTACTGTGTTATAGCCATTGACTACTGTTTACTAGCATTTTGATTACTACTTTATTCCTTTTAATATCATTTAAAGTGATTTATGGAAAGACTTATCACTAAATTACTGTTTAACTCGTCAACATTAAAGATGAGTTTCTCATACAATGACCATGAAGAAAGCTTTACCAACTTGTCTGTTTACCTCCACAACATTCAACGTACAAATCCCCCTAGTTACACTTACATCAAAACCGATGTTTTGGATCGGTTTGAACTATGTTTTGTCGCTATTCGATGTGTGGTAATGTAATTTCGATTTGTTTATTTTTTGTGCTAAAAATATTTAAATTAGTTTGAAAACTAATAATTGTGTTGTACTAAGTATGAAATAGATCAACGCATTCTTAGGATGCATGCTTCCGGTCATCTTCATAGGCTGTGTTCGTATTCGAGGAGAGTATCTTAATTCAATGTTCGCAGCAGTTGCTATGGATGGAAACAACAACACTACGCCAATAGCATTTGGTATCGGGGTGGCAAATAATGTTTAACTCCTGCACTTGGTTCCTTATGAAGTTGAAGGATGCTATCAGAGAGGGTAGGGAAGTTGCGTTCATAACCAATATGGACAATACCATTTCTTCTTTTGTGGGTCAGGTATTCCCTGAGGCTTATCATGGTTATTCGTTCTAAGAGTGTTTGATTTATTGTCGCTTAAGAATTGGTCAAAGCACAAATTTAGACTACTTGTTCTTCCGTGCATGCAAAGCATATACCACGCAAGATTTTGAAAAATCATTTTCTAAGTTAAGTCATGCTGCACGTGAGGTTCTTGCCAACATCGGAAAAACGAAATGGGCACGGGCCTATTTCCCTAATATACGTTGAAATGTACTAAACATTAATATTCCAGAATTCCTATTGGTGTTATCGGTTACTCAACGCAATGTACCGATAATAACGCTAATTGATGCAATTGTTCAGTACATCCAACAGACGTTTGCAGAACGCAGTGTCGTGGAAGGTAATTTAGAAAGTTTTTATAAACCATTAAAATATCCATAATTGACTATCCTTTTACTTTTCAAGGATGTTGAACACCGTATTTACCCCTTACGCAGAGATGGTCCTTCACAGGAGGATGCAAAAGTCTCTATGATGGAAAGCAACTAAAATTCCACCTGAGATCCCGTCTCCGTTCCCCTCTGATATTTTCCGAGTTTTTGATCTAAAAAGAAGATGTGTTGTAGATCTTAATCGACACACATGTTCTTGAGGGAAATGGCACAGTCTGGGTATAGCATGTGGTCATGCTATTGCTGCAGCACGTTATACAAAAAACACAGAATTAACCGATATGGTTCAAATATATTATCTGGCTGATGTGTTTCAAACTACATACCAGACTAGAAATGTGAACGTTGTTCCCCCTGCATCTGAATGGGAAATACCAGAGCCCTTGATGGTCGTTTTAATCCCTATGTAATCCTATTTTACTATTATTTGCTAATACTTTTCTTTTTAAATCGATATGGAGTAACCTGAGATTGTGGTTTTAATAAATGATGCAAGCGTATAATATTCGATGTGGAGTAACCTGAGATTGTGGTAATGAACATTTCTATTTTACAAAACCATACTGTTTATATTACATTAGGTGGTATAAATCAAAAAATATTTACTAAACATTAGGTGGTAAAATCCAAAGAAATTGCATTGCAACATTTACTCTTCTTTAACAATTAATAGCATCTACAATATATAGTTATTGTAAAATTAAAACAATATATTTATGTAAATTATACTACAATTTGACCACTCCTTCACATTATTTCACAACGGTTTCATAAATATTGACTACTAGTTTCTAGAGTGAATAATGTTTTGTCATTTCGAACAGTAAAATTGTCCTTTCAAACAATACTTCTATGTTGGTCTCACCCTATTAATATGCAACTAACATACATCTTAAACGTGATACATTACAACATTCAAAAATTTAGAATGAATTCATCTGAGTTCGGTGTTGGCATTGTGAAGAAGAAGATTTCTATGTTTGTTCCGATAACAACCCAATTCCGGAAGGCCCAGATTTCCCACTCCCAGATAAAATGCCTGACGACATTTTCCAAGCTATGAAGGCCGCTGAAGAAGCCAACGAAAGGGACTCTCAAATTAGTCGCATACTCAACCAACGTGCAAACGACCTAGCAGATCAAGTAATTGAAAAAGAAAAATGGATTGCTGAAACTACCAAAAAAATCAAAGAGGCTAAGAAATGGATTCGAGATGCAAATACGAAGTTTAATAAGCTTCAAGCTGAACGGGACCGTCTAACAGATGTTGTTAGAATTAGAGGGGATTTTATCGATCGTGAACAAAATTTGTATCCCAAACAGTTTCCTAATCTGTGGAAACCAATTTAATTATGTTATGTTTATTATGTCGCAACTTATGTTATTTTATCGTAACCTAAAAATGACAACTTATGTTATTTTATGTCGTTTTTAACAGCACGAAACATAATTTGGAGGGTAAAACCAATGATGTAACGATATCAGATTTGAAATCCGGATATTTTCCGACGAACAACTATGTAAAAACAACGTAACCAACATATAAAACATGAAAATCACTCTAAAAACATACTTTTATCGTAAGTTAAAAATGACAACTTATGTTAATTTTTGTTGTTTTTAACAGCACGAAACATACTTTGGAGGGTAAAACCAATGATGTAACGATATCAGATTTGAAATATGGATATTTTCCGACGAAGAACTATGTAAAAACAACGTAACCAACATATAAAATATGAAAATCACACTAAAAAACATACTTTTATCGTAAGCTAAAAATGGCAACTTATGTTATTTTATGTCGTTTTTAACAGCACAAAGCATACTTTGGAGGGTAAAACCAATGATGTAACGATATCAGATTTGAAATCCGGATATTTTACGACGGAGAACTATGTAAAAACAACGTAACCAACATATAAAACATGAAAAATACACTAAAAACATACTTTTATCGTAAGCTAAAAATGGCAACTTATGTTATTTTATGTCGTTTTTAACAGCACAAACAAATAGAAAATATATTACAAAGACAATGACAAATATATTACAAACATAATATATTTCAAATATATTACAAACATAATATATTTCAAATATATTACAAACACAATGTCAAATATATTAAAAACATAATATATTACAAATATATTACAAACACAATAGCAAATATATTACATAGACAAAGACAAATATACTACAAACATTATTATTTAAAGGGAATAAAAATTACATTGGCAATAAAACAGCCATCAACGGGTCTGGTATTTCCCATTCAGATGGTGGGGGAAGAGGGTGAACGGTTTGTGTCTGGTAGACGAGCTGAAATATATCAGCATGGTAATATACTTGCACCATATCAACTAATTCATGCATGTTTGAATAACGTGCTGCTGTGATAGCATGACCACATGTTATACCGAGACTGCGCCATTTGCCACATGAACAAGTATGACCGTTAAGGTCTACAACACAAGTTGTTTTAAAATCAGAAACTAGATAAACATATGTCGGCAAGGGAGACGAGATCTGTTGGGGGATCTGTGTTGCTTGCCAACCAACAGACTTTTGCATCCTTATTTGAAGCACCATTTGAGCATACGGTATTAGTACAGTAGTCAAACTCCCTGAAAAATAAATATGGTTATAAAAGGTTGTTGTACTAGTTATTAAGTACTTTTATATTGCACCCAAAAATTTACCTGCCATTATACTTCGTTCAACAAAAGTATTTTGCATGTACTCAAGAATTCCCTCGATAAGCGTTATTATCGGTACATTACGTTGATTAAGCGATAATACCGAAAAATATTGAGGAACTTCCATGTTGAGTACATTCCAACAGATGATAGGGAAATAGGCTCTTGCCCATTTCGGATGACCGATATTCGTAAGCACTTCACGAGCATCATGGCTTAGCCTAGAAAAAAATTGTTCAAAAATAGACATAGTGTAGGATTTTGATGTTATCCAGAACAAAGTTTCCAATGATCTTCCAGAGCCTACTCTTGTGCGAAAATAGTTGTGGACGCTCTTACAAGTGTAACCATGATAAGAATCAGTGAAAACATTATCTACGCAAGAACTAACGACATCGTCCATATTGGATATGAACGCTACTTCCCTACCCTGTCCGAGACTTTCTTTTAACCTCATCAGGAACCAACTACAACTTATCATATTATTTTCAACCACCATACCAAATGCTATAGGGAAATTCAGATTGTTCCCGTCTTTAGCAACCGCTACAAACATTGTTTTTAGGTAGTTCCCTCGAAGACGTACACTACCAATGAAGATTACAGACAAGAAACAATTTATGAATGCATGGACATGTATTTTTTAAGAGTGCAAACCAATTAGTTTAAATGTACAAACATTATCAAATGTAAAGAAACAATAGAAATTTGGAAAACAAATATACCACCCATCCAATAGCCAGAAAACAAGATTGGAAACGATCCATCAAATCCGTTTTGATGTGAGTGTGAGTATGCGGGTTGGTTCGCCTTAGGTTATGAAGGTAAACAGGCAAGTTGTTAAAGCTTTCTTCATGCTCACTGTCGGAGAAACTCATTTCGAATCGGTTATAAGAGACAATTACTAATTACTTAGTGTGCCTAAGGTTGTGGATGTAAGGGGCTTACCACATGCAGACACATATGTATGTAGGAGCTATAAAGGCAAGGTCCATAATGTATTGTCTTTTCGAACAGTAGATTTGTCGTTTCAAATAGTATCTCCGTGTAAGGTATCTGACAATTGGACTACTCTTTGACATTTTTTAACTACAGTTTCATAGATTTTGACTACTGCTTTGTACCCTGCATAATGTATTGTCTTTTCCAACAATAGATTTGTCGTTTCAAACAGTATCTCCGTCTAAGGTATCTGAAAATTGGACTAATCTTTAACAATTATTTGACTACGGTTTTATAGACTTTGACTACTGCTTTGTAGCCTGCATAATGTATTGTCATTTCCAACAGTAGATTTGTCATTTCAAACAGTATCTCCGTGTAAGGTATCTGACAATTGGACTACTCTTTGACAATTATTTGACTACGGTTTTATAGACTTTGACTACTGCCTTGTAGCATGTATAATGTATTCTCATTTCTAACAGTAGATTTGTCATTTCAAACAGTATCTCCGTGTAAGGTATCTGACAATTGGATTACTCTTTGACAATTATTTGACTACGGTTTTATAGACTTTGACTACTGCTTTGTAGCCTGCATAATGTAGTTTCAAACAGTACTTATGGGAATCCACCTAACTGTTTATCAGTCTTTTTTCTTATTTAAGTACTCCTATAAAATTAAAACAAATTTAAAAAATGGCCTCCAATCAAACAACTTCTTCCTATGCAGCTGCTCCGTCCAATACTCCACATCCATGGATGATAAGAGAGGTAATGGTGGTAACACGATGTTGGATGAACGTTTACGAGGATGTAACAACCATGGTTAACCCTGATTTCTTTGAAGGTGATGAATGGGCCCGCATAACAGCTATGTTTAACCTCTCGTTGGGAGAAGAAAAACACCGAACACAAGAAGATATTGTTGGTAAGTGGATGGATTTAAAGGAAAAAATCACATGGTTCAATCGATGGTATCATCATCTTAAAATAGGTATCGTTATCCAAACAACGACGAAGATCTTTTAGAATTGGTTAAAGATCATTACATTTTGGAGCACGAAGGAAGTGACTTCGACTATGACGATGCATGGATTCTAGTTAAAAATAACAAATATTTCATGTAGAAGACTCTTATATGTGAAATGTCTTATGTAATGTTTGCTACTGATGTATCTCGTTTTCTATAATGTTTTATGTTTGTGTTTTATTTTTCATGGAATAAAGTAGATAATAAGTGGGGTACTAGATTTAATTAATAATGTCAGAAGTGCAGTTTAATACAAGCAATACAAATTACAAATACGGGAATCCATTACTTTCGTACGTTAATCTAAGGACAATTTAAATCAAATGTGCTGTTGAAATCAAAAGTAGGGTACACGCTTTCGTTCTGTGACCCGCTTCCGGATGCGATTTCATCAGTCATTATGCCCTTTTGTGTCGATTTTTCCTCCCCCCAGATCCACTCCCCGATCCCCTACCCGTACAATCGTTCCTCGTGTGTCCAAAATGACCGCATGTAGAACATTCTTGTCGTGTGGGACGCTCACCTTGCGATGGAATACGGCCAGTGTTTCTTGGTCTACCCGGCTGACGTCTCTCCATTATGGGTGGCTTCACAATCATCAAATCATAAGGGATCTCCCACTCAGATGGACTTGGTAAGGGGTTCACAAACTCCTCGTAAGTTTTCCTCAGTGTCTCTGTAAAGTAAGCTTTCAAAGCAAATTCCGAACAATCTTCGTAACGGTTCATTGTGAGCACTTTTATGAAATGGCCACAAGGTAAGCCATCTATTTTCCACCGCCTACATGTACAGGTTCTTTGTTGGAAATCAACAATGACACTTTTGTGAGTAGAGCTTTTCACTTCAAATCTACTATTTGAGATAGGATACACCATCCAATTATTACAAGCATTCTTATTTGCTTCTATAATCGTTTCAGCCCATGGGGTGAGTGTTGTTTTTGCTTCAGCTAAAAAAATAGACATAATTTCATAATATCATATGAGTAGTAAAATAACATTTCAAGTACTATTATATATAAAATATTAGTACTTGCAACATTACGTTTCTGAAAACTCCATTATCGACTCTGCACTATTTGATGTCATAAGAAAATATCGATTCCCAGGAAAATGTCCCCTGGCCCATCTTTCTGGATTGATGTTTTGTAGGTATTCCCATACACGATCATTTACCTTTTTAATTTTTTTCATCCCATTATCGAATTTTTTAATAGTATAGGCTTTGCATGTCTCCCAAAATAATGCGTGTATTGTATCGCTGCTTCCAAATTTTGCTGAAATGTTGAAATACAAATGGATACCACATATTCCATGATGGACGTGAGGAAATATATTTGCAATTGACGTCGCTATGGATGGAGCCCTATCAGATATGAATGTAAGGTCTTCCGCATTGCCTATACATTCATGTAGTTTTCGAAGGAACCAGGACCATGTCTCCGTACATTCACTTTTGCATATGGCATAAGCAACAAGCATGATTTGGTTTTAACCGTCCATTGCCACTACGAGCAACATCGTACCATTGAATTCACCCTTTAGGTGACCATCATCAATTATTAGGGTCGGCCTACAAGATTTGATGAATGCTTGTACCTATAATTATTTTTGATGGCATTAACAAATACCAATTAGGATTCATATGTTTTATTTGTTATAAAAAATTATCACTACTTACCGAGCAACCCAGCGCGATATACACGAACTCAAACCGATCATCATCATATGTTCTTATCTGAGTAACAGTTCCTGGATTATGCTTGACCAAGTTGTGCATATATGCTGGTAGTTTGGTGAATGAATCCTCTTTGGTACCTCTTAACATCAACAACGCATATTGTTTTGCACGCCATGCCTGTTGGTATGAGATATTGATTGGAAATTTCGAATTGATGTCCCTCACAATTTCATTACCCCAATAAACTCTATTATAATCTTCGGCCAATACTTCAGCGATAAAGTGGACGAGTACCTTTTTCTTTGATTGTCAATGATTAGACTCCAAGTTTTTTGCACAACAAGTGTGTTGGTCAACAACTTTTGTGACTTGGAAAGCAGTAGTCGATTTGATTCCCCTTGCCCTAACCATCCAAGAACAATTTTCTACCAAACAAACCACCTCGAACCTTCTTTGCTCGATCTGGTAGTCTTATACTGCTTACCTTGTTCCATGCATTGTCTTCCAATTACAAGCTTGAGCAACTCTTTGTCATCAAAAATGTCTAGAACCTTAATCTCTTCATTTATATCCACCCTCTGACATGGAATGTTCACATCATCGTTTACAGGACACGAAGGCAATGGGGGCATACCATGAAACATGGTATCTGTATAAATAAGTTTAGGTTCATCATCAAATTCTTCTTCGTTAGAATCACTCTCTAGGTCGGATATATCCAACTTGTCACAATCCGCAAACTCGCCATATCCTTTTAGTTCACCATCATGCAAAAATAGAACTTCTTGTTTTCCAGATTCATTACCAACCTTATTCACCACGTCTAGTGCTTTTTTTAGTCAAAGTAATGATTTACACCAATATCATTAACATATGTACCAACATCATTATTACCGATATACTTATAATTCTCCGGTGTAACATACATAATCGGTTCTGGCACTACAGACACTACATTTACATTTTTAGCGACACTGTGATATTGACTTTTACTTGGACTTTTAAAATTACCTATTGGGTTGTTGCTCCCTTTTCCACTTGATAAATTAGCTGCAGATGCATTTCCTCTATCATCCACTTCGTTACGCGAAACGCCTTCTTCAACCACCACATAGACAGACACAAATTTATCTCCAACAACATTTATTACCTTGATCAGCTTTCTAATATCACGATCATCAACAATACCACAATAATAGAGTTGTTATGGATGTTGATAAGCCAGACTGACTTTTGATTCTTCGGGAAGACCCATCTTGCACTTCACCAAATGAACAAATTCGGTGAACGTGGTCGTTTCGTAAAATTCAACACCTAAATAAAACATTCTCGGATTGCATTCGGGTGGCCAAACATATGATAATTGGGAATTAACAAACTCCCATCTTCCATCCGTAATGAGCAATACGAAATACTCGTTACAACTCATTATGTTAATTTTGAGAATAAAGAAGCTAGAGAGAAGTGCAGTTTTCAAAATACGGAATAATTTCAAAAATATGAAATACTTAATATATATAGGGTAGGTTCAAAACAGTAGTCTACTCTGACAAAAAAGTAGTCAAGTTTAACAAAACAGTAGTCCACTCTGACAAAAAAGTAGTCAAGTTTAGCAAAACATTACTCAACTCTCACAAAAAAAGTAGTCAAGTTTACCAAAAAAAGTAGTCAAATTTGCAAAAAAAAATCAGTCAACAAATTCAAAAAAATAATCTACAGTTTAGCAAAAAATTATTGTATTAATTCTTAAAAAACTAGTTTATATTTTACAAAAAATATTTTTTAACAAAATAATTGTCAAAAAATAACTCTACATTTTATAAACAATATAATTGTTAAAATAATTCTACATCTTATAAACACTCTTTTTAATATTCTATATCACAAAAAGAATACGGTTTTTTTTTGTTTTTTTATTTTATTTTTTTAAAGTCTAATGTTTTGAATTCTCAAAGAATTTTAACAAAATAATTGTTAAAATAGTTCTACATCTTATAAACACTATTTTTAATACTCTATATCACAAAAAAAAAAAAATTAAAACCGTAGCTTTTTTGACAAAACAGTAGATTAAACCTCAAAACAGTAGACTTTAAAAACAAAAAAAAAACAAAAAAAAAACGTATTTTTTTCCCAAAACCGTAGACTACGGTTTGGGAAACCGTAGCTAAACCGAGAGGAAACCGTAGGTTTTAAAAAACCTACGGTTTTGTATCTTAGAAATGAAAAAAAAAATTATACAAAACACGAAACAGTAGACGATTTGGCGAAACAGTAGACGAATATAGAAATCTACGGTTTCGTGACTATATTTGGACATTTACTAATTTTTGGCTAAAAATTGATAATCACTTCCTTAATTTGGCTAGATTAGTAAGTAGCCCTAAAATATTATATTATCATGATTTCAAAATTATTTTCAATTCATATACTTGAGTTTTATCAAAGTTTCAAAAAGAATATTTTTTTTACTTTCTAAAAGCTTAACTCCAAGTTCTTGTTAATTTCTTGACAAAATTACATAAATGGTCCTTGTGGTTGACATAATTGACCAATTTTGGTCCTTATGACAAATTTTGTGCATAGATGGTCCATATGGTTTCAAAGTCTTGCAAAAAAAGTCTTTTTGGGTAATGGTGTTAACTTTTTCAATCAAGTGCTTTGTAAAATGACATATATGCCCTTCCTACCATAGGTACCATTTATGTACTTTGTTCCGGTCACAAGGACCATTTATGTAACGTCATCTATTATTTATTATTATTTTTATTTAAATTATTTATATGACTATGATTTAGAATTTTTTTTTTTGATGTTTTGTTCAAAATATTATTTAATGTTTTTTTTGCTTACACTTTTTGATATTTTGTTTGTATACCTTTTTCTAAATTTTTGACATTTTTTTCGAATACGATTATTAATATATCTTTTGACTTTTTGTTTGAATAACTTCTTTTAATTTTTTTTGACTTTTTGTTCGAATATATTTTTTAATGTTTTTTCTACATTTTGTTTGTATTTATTAAATATTTCATGGTCACTGTAATCATAATTCCTAAGTTAATTCACTTATAATCATATTTTTTTTTGTTCTTTTAATATAGATAAGGCTTTATAAGTATTATTTTATAATTCAAATATATAACTATGTAAGACATATAAGGTTGTATAATTATTATTTTTGTAAGGCTTTTTATAAACATTTTTAATAAAAAATGTAAAAAAATGTTAAACGTGAATATGATTTATATAAATTAGGTACACATAAGCTAACCTAAGACTGTCCCGTAGTCTTGACGAGAACACCCATGTCATTTCACATTGGACTTAACTTTACTATTTTCGAGTTATTTAATTCTTTTAGACATTTTTTTCGATTAACCTATATTTTCCTATTAGTCTATCTATATTAATCATATTCACATTTAACAAAGTTTTTTTTATGTATTAAAAAAATGTTTATAAAAAGCTTTACAAAAATAATAATTATACAACCTTATAAGTGTTATGTAGTTATATATTTGAATTAAATAATAATAATAATTATATAACCTTATATATATATATATATATATATATATATATATATATATATATATATATATATATTAAAAGAACAAAAAAATAGAAAAATATGTTTGTAAGTGAATTAAGTTACGAATGATGACTATAGTGAACATGAAATCTTTAACAAATATAAACAAATAAAATATAAAAAAAATCATTAAAAAATATTTTTGAACATTAGCTAATTAGTAAGCGAATACGCTAAGTTACATATTACTGAGATTAGATAATTTTAGATGGTTAGGTTTAAACCTGTTGCACAACTCTTGTTTGATTCCAACCGTTATAGTGTGAGACCTTTCATTCGAAGAATTATCTGGTGTCGGTGGTATGTAATTGTATTCGTAAGCTAGTCAGAGGGTGTTAGGGGTAGTCCCTTCTGCAACTGATAGCGGAGAGTGGTGTGGTGGTAGCCCTAGGAAGACCTAGGAGATGATTCGGTGCATAGAGCCTTGTTTTGATAAGGGTTGTTTGGATTGATAGGGAAGTAACTTGGGGGGATTCGAGACGATTCTTGAGGAAAGTACAGATAGATGTGGAAGGTAATCTGGGCCCGTACTACTGGAAGCAGAGGATCCATACTCGAGTCAGGGAAAATCATGATGATACCGGGAAGCTTGTAAAATGTGGGATTCTTCGAGTATATTATGATGGTTTATATAGTTTATTTTCAGTATAGTGGTCACTCGAGGAGGTTCTGGTAGTGGTTCTGGTACCACTATACCAGTGATGGTTCAGGTTTGGGCTCTGGGGTCGGACATATAGATGATTAGATGTAACGCCCGTGTTTCTAGGCTAGGCATTAATATTGACATAATGGTTTAGGTTAACCTTTGTAACTCATTTAGAAGAAATGAAAAAGGAATTATGTGAATTTTATGTGAATTATGTGTTCTATGCTTAATTATTAGGGTTTAATTAATTAAGAATAAAAATCAGCGTCAAAATTAAATATTAGACAAAGCCGATATCTATTAAGAAACTTGTAGTGGGCGTGACAAGGATTACGGATATATAAAGAATGCCGAAATCCGAGTTATAACGAAGAAGTTATGACCTGTCGAAGTTTCACGATAAACCGGCACGGTGCCGAATGTCGTAAAAAGTGAGTTTTTGATAAACTACTTTTTAGCCTTAGTGATCTAAACGAAACTCGTAGTGTTCGTTAAACCGAGAGTATGTATAAAAAGAACGCCCAAATCTGACTTCGTATAAGGAAGTTATGATTTTTCGAAATTTCAGCTTAGCAGTAGACAGCTAAAAACTCGAATTTTAGATCGAGTGATTTTTAGCCGACACGACCTAAACGAGAATCGAAGGTCTCGTCATTAGTAGCACAACGGTAAAAAGTCTGACGAAAACGGACGTCGGATGAAGAAGTTATGAATTTTTAACGGATTTCCTGTCCCGGTCTGTTAAAAATAATAATATAAAAATTAAAGTCAAAATTAGCCGACGAAGTCTAAACGAACGTTGTAGAGCATAATTTTTCCTACGCGTGCATATAAAGAACGTCAAAAACGGAGCTCGTATGCGAAAGTTATGGATTTTAGAAGTTTTGGCGCGAAAATCGAGGAATAATGCCAAAACCGGGAATTTTTGCACACGTGGACTTCGGCCACGTGTCCTCGCTTCGCAATCCGACGCGTGTCCGGAACCTGCTGAGTCACCGAAGCCACCTGGCGAGGCGTGTCATGCTCTTCGCGAGTCCGAGGTTCGGTCCAATAGGAGGCTGCCCCGTGTCCGATCTCGGTGTGTCATCAGCAACGTGTCCGAACCGAGGAAGCTGTCCGAAGCGGTCCAATCAGAAGCCTCCAGCGAGGCCCTCGCATGCGCAACCCATGTGCGATCACCTGCGCACCCTCGCCTGCGGACCCCACTCTTCTAAGCCGACCTTCGGACACTATAAATAGAAGGGTATGCGAACCCTCCCGGTTACTTTTGAGATTTTGCCATATTTAGCCCCTTTTTCCATATTTTCTTCATCTTAACATTCCCCAAAGCCCCGGTATCGATCATAACCCCCGGAATACGCCACGAAGTGCCCGAGAAGCCCGGAAAATTTATCTTTTCGGTTTTGAAGCCCGACCTTTCGCAGAGCCCGGTTTCTCAATAAAACTCCCAGTTTTATTAGAAACGAACGTTTTAGGAAACGAATTGCTGCCCGATTTTCATCAAAACATGTGAGTGTGTAGTTACTTTCACCTTACACATATATATGAAGTATTTTCTTTCAAATACGTGCTATGTGTAATTATATTGATTGTTTAATTAAGGTGACTGTTGAATAGATGTTTTATATAAGTTTTAAACTGTATATATATATATATATATATATATATATATATATATTTATCTACAAATATGTTGGGTAAAACATGGGTAGATGAATTAGATGATGTGTGATGAAATAAAAGTGATGAGAGGTATCGATGTTTAAGATGATCTAGTCATCTAGCAGAGTATAGACAACGACCACAGACTATTTTAGATAATCCAGTGGAACGTTAGTAGACTTGTAATCGGTACGTATGTTTGAACTATATGTTCATAAAGTGTTCTTGAACTATATGTTCATTAGGTGTTTTTGAACTATGTGTTCATCCATTAGTTCTTCTTTTTGACATTATTACGTGTCGGGGTACGGGAGCGTACGGGAGTACTTTATCAGTATTTTCCCTATACTTTTATTTGGAAGAGCTTTGGAGTCTTTGTTCTTTTATGAAGTGATCGGACTAGCTTCATGAGTTAGTGATATAGATCATGAGTTAAATAGTGGGTGTGTGATGAAAGGTGAGTTGGATAGATGAGATGATCAGTGATATAGATCATGAGTTGAGAGTGAGTGGTGAAATATGGGAAAAGCTTTTACCCAAATGTTGGCGTGAGTGGTGCAATATGAGAAAAGCCCTTACCCAACGTTGACCCCCGTCATTCAGCATAGTAGGGATGACAACCATGGACTGTTCTAGACGGTCTGCGGAACACTAGCAGGCTCGCAACCTGTAGGTGTTAATGGACTTGAGTGTTCATTCGTTGTACTCTAAGACCCCCGTCATTCAGCAGAGTATGGATGACAACCATGGACTGTTTTGACGGTCTGTGAAACACTAGCAGGCTCGTAACCTGTAGGTGTTAATGGACTTAAGTGTTCATTCGTTGTACTCTATTCCCCTCATGAGTGCCTTTAGGGCAAGTAAGGCTGGGGAAAACCCCTTAAGTATGTTCATCAGCTGTATGGAAGACCCATTGACATGTATTGTGGGGGGAACTCCCGTGGGAAATACCGTCGATGAATAAGAGCTATGGACTTAATATTAGGAAAACCCATTGACATGTATTGCGGGGGGGGGGGGGGGAACTCCCGTGGGAAATACTGTCGATGAATAAGAGCTATGGACTAGCACATGGCGACGATGTGACTTCGTGCCTATTTGACATAAATTGCTGAAGGAAAGCAATGTTGTCACCTTGTTGGTTGTTTTATGTTAGGATGTCTTGTTTGACATAACTTACTGAGGGAAAGCAATGTTGTCACCCCGATGTTTGTTTTATTTGACATAACTTGCTGAGGAACCCCCAAAGCAATGTTGTCACCCCTAGTGATAATCCTTAGGCTAGGTCCCTTATGATAGTTGTTTTAGGGACGTAAAGTGAGGATAATGGGAATGGGTAATTAGGGTTATTTTGGTTGATGAAATTAATAAACTTATTGTTGATTGAGAACTTAATAAGTTTATTATTTATTGTGGATTGAAAACCCTATATGCTCACCAGGCTCCCAAGCCTGACCCACTCAGTTTATTTGTATCACAGGTATCGATACGAAGTTGCTTTACACTGAGAGATTAAAAGAGAAGTAGATCACTAGTGTAAATGAATGTAAGTTTTGTTTATGCTTATGTTTTTGTATTGACAATGACATCCCAATGGTTTAAGTGAATAAAATACATTTCTTCGGAAATGATTTGATAACATATTTATTATGTTTTTCTGGGAACAAATTCCGCAACACTTTTAATCAAATGATTACTCTGAAATTATTTCAAAAGCATAAATTAAACCGGTCTTTTCTGGCCGTGAATTTGGGGATGTCACAGTTGGTATCAGAGCATTAGTTTAAGCGAACTAAGAGATTGTAGGATTTCTAGACTTAAACTTAGAATGCTAAGTGATGATTGTGAGATGAGTGTCTGCCATATTTTAGACACGAGCACTAGTTTCTTTTAGGAAAGATGCCTAAAATACTTTTATGTGCTAAATGATATATGTTTGTCATATATGCTATTATTTGTTCGGATCCATGGTCTGTTGCCGACCGGATCTGGAAATCTTATGTGTGTAGGATTCTAAGCGTATGATTACGAGATTAGAACTAACATGTAAACGTTTCGAAGTGATAAGGAGATTTATACGTTTATCGTAAATAAAGCTTTCCTATCTTAAATTCTCGCCCAGTACACCGAACGTCTGCTTGGGTGTACAAAACGTTATGGTAAAGACTCGTAGAGAATTGAATAGATGGAGGAAATGAAAAGCTTATGATAGTGAATGATACCTATCAGATGATATCATAAGAGTGGTATCTTGCCTTTAGAATATGTCTAATAAAATAACGGAACGTTTAGAGGGGTACGGTACGTCTGAAGTATGCCTTCGATTGGCAGGATGATGGAATGGTTGGTGTAATTCTTGAAGTTGTTCCATCGTCTGGAATTTCCATCACCAACCAAGTTGAAGTAGAATTGATGACTGAAGATACGCATGGAAGAAGTCCTAGTAGAGTCTAGGAAAATTTTATGATTAATTGGACACATTCGTATGTGTTAAATTGTTTTGTGATTTTAGGATTTGGGGACTGCGAGACAGTACTTGGGACGAGTATGAGTAGGTGTGAATAGTAGTAGAGATCTATACTACTGGAAGCATGGGACTCACACTTGGATCAGGGAAAGTCACAAGGTTACCAAGGAACTCATAATTGATTCCGTCTTATTCTAGTCTGTCGTTACCATCGTTTCGGTAATGACTAAGAAGATGATTGTTATTCCGACCCTAGTGGTCATATCAAATTGAGTCCGACTACGATGAGTTTGTTACGTGGTTCAGAGAACCAAGTTCGATGTAGTAGTTGACTTAAGTCAAATCGAAGTAAAGGATGATCAACGCGATTAATAGAAGTATCGCGTTCATTGTTAAAGAAGTTGGGTTAGGTTGTATTCTGACCCAAATGGGATGAAGTGATAGCGTATGCATTGAGGCAATTGAAGGAGCATGAAAAGAACTACCCCACTCATGATCGGGAGTTAGCAGTGGTAGTATTCGCCTTAAAGATAGGGAGGCACTATCTTTATGGTACTAAATGCAAACTTTTCACTGATTATAAGAGTCTTCAATATCTCTTTAATCAGAAGGAATTGAACATGAGGCAACGGCGCTGGCTAGAATTACTCAAGGACTACGACTGTGAGATACTTTACCACCCTGGTAAAGCAAATGTTGTTGCTTATGCTCTCAGTCGGAAGGTAAGTCTTGAAAACAAAAGGCCAAGAGCGTTGAGAATTAAAGTTGTCTTGACAATTGTGGAAAGTATAAAGAAAGCTCAAGAGGAAGCTTTAGAGAAAAATGACCGAAAGAAAGAACGTTTGGGATAAAACGTTGGTGTTTGATACAAACGGTCAAGGACTGAAGGTATTCAAAGATAGGATTTGGGTATCTAAGACGGGAGGAGTAAGAGGTCTTCTGATGGAAGAAGCTCACAAGACCATGTACTCTATTCATCCCGGCAGTACGAAAATGTATAGGGATCTAAAACCCTATTACTGGTAGCCGACGATGAAGCTCGATGTTGCTAAAGTATGTGGGCGAGTGTGTAACATGTGCTAGGGTTAAGGCACAACATCAGAAACCGTATGGGAGTTTAGAACCTTTGCCTGTACCCATGGGTAAATGGGAAGATATCACATGGATTTTGTGACTAAACTGCCCAGAACAAGGAACGGTCACGACATGATTTGGGTGGTCGTTGATCGCTTCACTAAGAGTACGCATTTCATAGTAGCCAACGAGAAACGGTCTATGGATAAACTTGTGAATTCTTATGTGAAAGAAAGTGTGAGGCTTCACGGTGTTTCGTTAACGATTGTATCCGATCGTGACAGCCGTTTTACCTCAAGGTTTTGGAGGAGTCTATAAGAGGAATTGGGTACCAAGTGTGTTTGAATACAGCTTACCATCCACAAACCGATGGTAAGAGCGAACGAACAATTCAAACATTGGAGGATATGCTGAGAGCATGTACCCTGGAATTCCAAGGTAACTGGGGTAAACACTTACCTCTAGTAGAATTTTCCTATAGTAATAGTTTCCACTCAAGCATCAAGATGGCACCTTATCATGCTTTGTATGGGGAAAAGTGTCGAATGCTGTCATGTTGACTAGAAGCTGGGAAAAGCAGTTTATGGGACTTGAAATAGTCCATGAGACTGCTGAAAAGTTCAAAGTGATTAGGGAAAGGATGTTAGCTGCTCAAAAGAGCTATGTTGACAAGAAAAGATAACCGATATCATTCAAAGTTGGAGATTCAGTTTTACTTAAAGTCTCGACGTGGAAGGGACTTATAGGATTTGGTAGAAGGGGAAAGTTGAGTCCAAGGTTTATTGGACCATTTAAAGTTCTTCAGAGGATTGGGAATCAAGCTTACGAGCTAGAATTACCGGAAGAACTGGAGGGTATTCATAATACCTTTTATGTGTGTTATTTGAGAAAATTTACGGAGATGTTCCCGACATGATTCCCATTTCTGAATTAAGGTTGGATGAAAACAAGAGGTTGATTGAAGAACCTGAGGCAATCGTTGACCGTAAGACTAAGAAGTTGTGACACAAAGTGGTCGATTTAGTGCTTGTGCATTGGAAACATACGAATGGGCCAAATCTCAACTAGGAAACGGAGAGTGACATGATGAGTCGCTACCGTATTTGTTTGCTGATATGTGATTCCGGGGACGGAATCATTCTAAGGGGGAGAGACTTGTAACGCCCGTGTTTCTAGTCTAGGCATTAATATTGGCATAATGGTCTAGGTTAACCTTTGTAACTCATTTAGAAGAAATGAAAAGGAATTATGTGAATTTTATGTGAATTATGTCTTCTATGCTTAATTATCAGGGTTTAATTAATTAAGAATAAAAATTAGCGTCAAAATTAAATATTAGATAAAGCCGATATATATTAAGAAACTTGCAGTGGGCGTGACAAGGATTACGGATATATAAAGAATGCCGAAATCCGAGTTATAACGAAGAAGTTATGACCTGTCGAAGTTTCACGATAAACCGGCACGGTGCCGAATGTCGTAAAAAGTGAGTTTTTGATAAACTACTTTTTAGCCTTAGTGATCTAAACGAAACTCGTAGTGTTCGTTAAACCGAGAGTATGTGTAAAAAGAACGCCCAAATCTGACTTCGTATAAAGAAGTTATGATTTTTCGAAATTTCAGCTTAACAGTAGACAGCTAAAAACTCGAAATTTCAGCTTAGCAGTAGACAGCTTTGGAGTCTTTGTTCTTTTATGAAGTGATCGAACTAGCTTCATGAGTTAGTGATATAGATCATGAGTTAAATAGTGGGTGTGTGATGAAAGGTGAGTTGGATAGATGAGATGATCAGTGATATAGATCATGAGTTGAGAGTGAGTGGTGAAATATGGGAAAAGCTTTTACCCAAATGTTGGCGTGAGTGGTGCAATATGAGAAAAGCCCTTACCCAACGTTGACCCCCGTCATTCAGCAGAGTAGGGATGACAACCATGGACTGTTCTAGACGGTCTGCGGAACACTAGCAGGCTCGCAACCTGTAGGTGTTAATGGACTTGAGTGTTCATTAGTTGTACTCTAAGACCCCCGTCATTCAGCAGAGTATGGATGACAACCATGGACTGTTTTGACGGTCTGTGAAACACTAGCAGGCTCGTAACCTGTAGGTGTTAATGGACTTAAGTGTTCATTCGTTGTACTCTATTCCCCTCATGAGTGCCTTTAGGGCAAGTAAGGCTGGGGAAAACCCCTTAAGTATGTTCATCAGCTGTATGGAAGACCCATTGACATGTATTGTGGGGGGAACTCCCGTGGGAAATACCGTCGATGAATAAGAGCTATGGACTTAATATTAGGAAAACCCATTGACATGTATTGCGGGGGGGGGGGGGGGGAACTCCCGTGGGAAATACCGTCGATGAATAAGAGCTATGGACTAGCACATGGCGACGATGTGACTTCGTGCCTATTTGACATAAATTGCTGAAGGAAAGCAATGTTGTCACCTTGTTGGTTGTTTTATGTTAGGATGTCTTGTTTGACATAACTTGCTGAGGGAAAGCAATGTTGTCACCCCGATGTTTGTTTTATTTGACATAACTTGCTGAGGAACCCCCAAAGCAATGTTGTCACCCCTAGTGATAATCCTTAGGCTAGGTCCCTTATGATAGTTGTTTTAGGGACGTAAAGTGAGGATAATGGGAATGGGTAATTAGGGTTATTTTGGTTGATGAAATTAATAAACTTATTGTTGATTGAGAACTTAATAAGTTTATTATTTATTGTGGATTGAAAACCCTATATGCTCACCAGGCTCCCAAGCCTGACCCACTCAGTTTATTTGTATCACAGGTATCGATACGAAGTTGCTTTACACTGAGAGATTAAAAGAGAAGTAGATCACTAGTGTAAATGAATGTAAGTTTTGTTTATGCTTATGTTTTTGTATTGACAATGACATCCCAATGGTTTAAGTGAATAAAATACATTTCTTCGGAAATGATTTGATAACATATTTATTATGTTTTTCTGGGAACAAATTCCGCAACACTTTTAATCAAATGATTACTCTGAAATTATTTCAAAAGCATAAATTAAACCGGTCTTTTCTGGCCGTGAATTTGGGGATGTCACATTAGATGCGGGAGTTCATTTCATCAGAGATTACCTGTAATATTCTTGAGCAGACTCCTGTGATCTTCAGTACGATCATGGAGGGTATCATGGAGATTCTGGATGAGCGCTTGGGTGCTTTTTGTTCTAAGATGGTGGCAATGATGGGAGCTCTCACTTTGACTTTGCATGAGTTCCGGTCACGCGGGGCTCTGGAGTTATTCAGAAGGAAGGACTCGATTGAGAGCAGACGTTGGTTATCGAATGTCATGAATGCCTTCCGTACTAGTTGTTGCCCCGCGGGGGGGAGGTCAGACTTGCTTCATGAATTCTGAAAGACAGAGCTCGAGATTGGTGGGAGGAGGTTGCACACGCCTTAGGAGGCAAGGCAGTTGATTCGATGACTTGGGAGGATTTCGTGACGAGGTTTTGGGCTGAGTTTGCACTTATGATTGAGGTCCAACAGTTGGCGAGGGAGTTTCAGGACCTTCGCCAGACTACTGAGACGGTGGCAGAGATCACCACTATGTTCTGTGAGAGGGTTGTATTGGTTCCGCAGTACGTGGAGGGCGAGGAGATGAAGAAGGAAAAATACTACGAGATGTTGAGGACCGAAATTAGACAGTTTATGAGCATATCCAGTTGCAAGAAACTGGATGATATGGTGGTGCGAGCTAAAGTGAGGGAGATTGATCTGGAGATGGAGAAGAAGAGGAAGTTAGATTAGGTTCAGGGTTCTAAGAATTGGGGAAAGAGGCCCAAGGTTTTTGATTTGAGATCGAGGGGCCAGTAGGGTCGGGGCCGCTATGGCAAGTGCGAAAAGACGCACGAGGGAGATTGCAGGGGAGGTGGTTCAGGCTGCTAGAAATGTGGCAACACTGGGCACTTTAGTCGGGATTGCATAGCCACCACCTAGGGACCGAGTCTGATTTGCTTTCATTGTAATCAGAGGGGCCAAAAAAAGGTCGATTGTCCAATTTTAGTAGCGGAAAGGCTAGTTGCAGCACCCGCTCCGGCGACCTTGAGGATCATGCATAGCCGCCAAGGCAAGGCAGAGGCACCTGTTGTGAGGAGCATGGAATTTTAGCTGACAGCGGAGGAGGCTCGTGCAACACCAGAAGTGGTGACGGTGTAACACTGTAAATTTTCAAATAATTTTTTCCTTTTTAAAATCACATAAACTCAATATCACTTTTCCCAAAAACCACAAAATGCACCAGTTGTCAAAACTCAAGTCAACAATGTTTGATAAAATCCTAGAATCCTCAAAATCATGATCTCTAACTGGTGTGTACAATCAAGTCGGCGCCTTCCCGCAATCCTGAAAAGTACTTGAAACGCATATCACACAACACGGTAAGCACGAAGCTTAGTGAGTTCCCCAAAATACCACATACACAATAGTAAGCCTCTCATGGCTATAACTCAGCATGGACCCTCCGGTCCCATGCGCCTTGGTGAGGACCCTCCGGTCTCACGGCTCGGTGTGGACCCTCTGATCATGTGTCTCAGTGAAGACCCTTCGGTCTCACAACTCGGGTTGGACCCTCCGATCCTAACTCAGTAAAGCACAGAATAATATAGCATATATCACAAAGAAAAAATGCATAATATAACATAACTCAGACCCTCTGGTCGATAGCTCAAATAAGACCCTCTGGCCACTCAATATCACCACTCGGGTAAGTATAGTGAGAAGACTCACCTCGCGGAGTAAAGTAATATATCCCACACTCGAACTGCTGGTCTAGATTCCACCTACACATATCACAATCATCTCTTCTTAACAATTATAAAAAACGTTAAGCTAACTCCTCTACTAAATCTCCAAAAAGGGTGAAAGACCATTTTTCCCCTCCATACTCTCCAAATTCCACAACTTGACCCAACCCTAAAAGTCAACGAAAGTCAACAGTCCATGTTGACTCAACTCGTCGAGTGCAGCTCATGAACTCATTGAGTCCTCAGTACCCAGAAATCACGAAAACCCGAGTCAACTCGCCGAGTTGCTAGCCAACTCGTCGAGTCCATGAAGATCGGGGAAACCCTAACCACTCGTCGAGTTGTCTCATCAACTCGTCGACTTCACTCTGAAACCAGAAACAGGAAAACCCAACTCAACTCGTCGAGTTGGATGCCCAAGTCGTCGAGTTCCTCAGCCCCTTTCTCATTACACTCATTCCGGTCGATTCTAATGCTTCAAACTGCAGATCCAACCTCCTAGGATGGAGTTACCACATAAAGTTGCTAACTTTACGATCATGTAAGACCTCCTAAGGCTAAATCACCCAAAACTAAGCTGAAGAAGGGATTTAGGACATGAAGACAGGTCAAAGCTTCATAAAGCTTGAAACTTTATGTACATGGGACCTAGCGATGTCCAGATCTGAAACTCATACCCTCTGGGCAAGCTTAACTCGAGAATGGCCCTCATTTTGCAACAAAAAGCCCATAAACTCACATAAGAAGATATCTAAGGAATGGAAAGCCAAGGTAGAGACTTTTTACCTCCCACTGGATGCCAACACGATGTAGATGCTGGATCTACAAGCTTTCCCTCGTTCTAAGCCTCTAGGTCCTCAAGCCTCCTCAAGGAATGCTCCAAAAACACACTTTTGGCCTCACACACACACTTAGCTTGCTAGGGTTACTCTATGGAGATGGAAGGTGGTAAGGGAGGCGGGGTAATGTACTTAAGGTCCTTTAAATAGGTTGCACATCTGAGAAATTAGGGTTTCATCACACAGCCTCAACTCGTCGAGTCCATCCCTCCAACTCGACGAGTAGGCTTCCTAACCCACGCGTCCTGATCAACTCCTACATAACGAGTTGGGGCAAACCAACTCGTCGAGTAGGCCCTTCAATTTGCACTAAATCCTCAAGTTTCCACATCCAGGAAATCGGGGTGTTACAGACGGGTATGTATCTTCTCTTTATCTGTTTATTATGTTGATTTTCCTGCTTATATTTGTTTTTTGCTTTTAGGGTCATTCCTGGTGAACGGTATCGCTGCTTTGGTTTTGTTTGATTCGGAGGCCACCTGATCCTTTGTATCTCTTGCACTCAGCAACAGGTTTGTCGATGCTCTGGGAGAGTTGGATTATCCACTACAGGTTGAGATTGCTGATGACCTCCCCGTGCGGGTATCGAAGGTCCATTGTGGTTGTGTATTGGAGTTTTTCAGTGAGTATTACCCAAATGATTTGGTTCCCATTCCTCTGCGTGAGAGCAAGGTCATTGTAGGGATGGATTGGTTAAGCCCCAATAGGGAAATGATTGACTGCGAGCATCAGTTAGTATGTATTCGGACCCCAAGTGGGGGAGAGTTAGTGATCCAGAGAGAGGGTGTTTAGCATGGGCCGACTCTCTATTCAGCGGCCAGGGCCAGGAGATATCTTCAGCAGGGTTGTTCTGGGTTTGTGGCTTATGTGGTGGATAGTCGGGAGAAGGGTAAGATGTTGGTGGGTGATGTACTGATTGTTCGGTAATACCCGGATGTGTTCCCGGAAGATTTCCCGGGAGTGTCACCGGAGAGGCAGGCGGAATTTCGGATTGATTTGGTTCCAAGTGCGGCTCCGATAGCCAAAGCACATTGTCGGTTAGCACCTCTGGAGATACAAGAGTTGTCTAAACAGCTACAAGAGTTTTTTGACAAGGGATTTATCCGGCCGGGTAGTTCACCATGGGGAGCTCCGATTTTGTTTGTGAAGAAGAAGGATAGGTCAGATCGGATGTGTATTGACTATCGGGAACTGAATAAGCTAACGGTGAAGAATCGTTATCCACTCCCGAGGATTGACGATTTATTTGACCAGCTTCAGGGTGCATCTTGGTTTTCCAAGATTGATCTGCGTTATCATTAGATGAGGTTCAGAGAGGAGGATATGCAGAAGATGGCCTTCTGGACTCGATATGGTCATTACAAGTTTGTGGTGATGCCCTTCGGGCTCACCAATGCTCCAACCACATTCATAAATCTCATGAATCACGTATGCATGCCTATGTTGGATCAGTTTGTGATTTTGTTTATTGATGACATCCTGGTATATTCCAAGATCCAGTAATAGCATAATGAGCATTTGAGGGAGGTATTGGAGACTCTAAGGAGGGAAAGATTGTATGCGAAGTTCTCCAAGTGTGAGTTCTGGTTGCACGAGGTGCAGTTTTTGGGGCACCTTGTCAACTAGAATGGTATTCTGGTCTATCTAGCCAAGGTCGAGGCAGTGATGAGGTGGGAAGTTCCGAAGTCTCCATCTGAGATTTAGAGTTTCCTTGGATTGGTGGGTAACTATCGGAGATTCATTCAGGATTTCTCCAAGATCGCGGTTCCTTTGACCCGGTTGACGAAGAAGATCGTCACGTTTCGTTGGGGGCCTAAGCAACAGGAAACGTTTGAGACTCTGAGGCGAAGATTGTGTGAGGCGCTGATTCTGACCCTGCTGGAGGGTGCTAAGGATTTTTTATTGTACTGCGATGCATTAATCACGAGTTGGGGTGCAGTGTTGATGTAGAGGGGTCATGTGATTGCTTACGCTTCAATGCACCTATAGGCTCACGAGGGGAATTATCGTACGTATGATTTAGAGTTGGTGGTGGTGATGGTCGCCATCATGATTTGGCGACATTACCTTTATGGGGTCCGTTGTACCATCTACATTGATCACAAGCGTCTGAGGTATCTGATGGATCAACCAAATTTGAATATGAGGCATCATAGATGGTTGGATGTGGTGAAGGATTATGATTATGAGATGTTTTATCACCCGGAGAAGGCCAACGTGGTGGCCGATGCTCTCAACCACAAGGCGGTTGCTGCCTCGATCAAGGATGTGTGTTTGAGAATAACAATGATTTCCCCACTCTTAGAGAAGATTCGAGTGGCTCAGATCGATTTTATGAAGTAAGAACACCAGAAGAGTGAGCACATAGTGGATCAGGTGACTTCCTTTGATTACGATAGCCGAGTGTAACGACTCGAAAATTCTACCGTAAACGACGTTAGTTTTTCCGTTACTCGAAGGACTATTTAAGCAAAATAGTTTAGCTTTATGAGGTTAAAATTGAATAAATTAACTAAAAATAGTATTATTTAATATCTAAAAGAATTAATCGAAATTAAAAGGTGTGAAATTTAATGAAATTGATTTATGGAATTATTAGGGTAAAAATAATTCACTTAAGGGTTTATTTTGAATTGAGGGGCTAAGGTGTCATTTATAGAAATCTAAATTGTCAAGATATTAGGGTTGGTGTAAAAGAGGTACATTATGGACAGTTAAGGGGCTAGATGGCAAAGTTTGGAGTAACCCCCAAGGAGAAGGATCGATCCTTCTCCTTGTGTCCGTCCATCCACGTGCGTACATAAGGAAAGAAAAAACGATCGGCCCTCCCTTTTGTGAGGACGTGCGATGCAAACATCAAGCCAAGAGAAAAAAAAACGATCGATCATACTTGGGCGTGAAGTAGTGATCAACGATTGCTAGGAAAGAAAAAGAAGAAAAACCGAACGTGAAGGAGAAGGGAAGAAGGGCTGCGAGTTTTGTGAGTCAATTTGGGGCTAGGAATCTTCCTTGTTAAGTCTTTGATTCTTTTCTTTTGAAATTCATTCATCAATTGATGAGAATTGGTTAATATTATAGTCAATTCCTTTCTTTTTGATATTATTGATCCTATCATCTTCCTCCTTACAACCTTTGAAAGTTCATATGGTTTAATTTTGCTTTTATTGGGTGTTTATGATGACTCAATTTTTGTCAAAATTTCTTTATGAGCACCTTCAATAAGTTTATTATTCAAGTTCATATTTTGATCAAAGTTTTGGAGTCTTAATCTTTGTTGTTGATTTCTAAAACTTATGTTAACTTCCACCATAAATCAAGTGAATATTTTTCTGTGATAGAATCATGTTTTGAGTCAGCCAATAAGCCTCAAAACAATCTCTCAAATTCCTTCCATGAGACTTGGTGGTGGAAGAAATCCAAACTCCTATTTGTACAACCTACTTTGCTTTCCACCAAATGATATGTACCTTGATGAGTGGGTTGTGATTGGAATTGATATTTTTATTGTTTGACATGCTACTTCTATTAAGAAGTTAAATTTTACCTTTATGGGTGTTCTTAGTGATGGCTTAATGGGTTAATTGGTCAAAAAGTCCTTGAAATCCAAAGCTGGAAAATTCAGCAAAAATTACCAATCTGTCCCTATCTTAGAAAAATTATAGAAAAATCAACAGGAGTCGGATTAATGATCCGTAATATATAAAAGTTTTCGTTTTGAGTGTAGTTAGTCCATGAATTTTCCAGGACCTGTTGTTGCCACCAACTTAGGTGAAAATCGCCTTTTTCACCAGCTGGTCAGAAATTAGCTGCATTGATAGGCAGTTTTGTAAAAACCATATAAAATTGTAGAAAAATCGTTTGGACCTTCAAAAGTACTTTTTGAAAAGCTACAAATATGAACTTCTGTAATATGAAATAGAAACAGAAGTTATACAGGTCCCAAGTGTGCTAAAACAGCTCTAAACAGGTGGATTTTTTGGATCCAAAACTGGAAATTTTGTTTGTTAGTTGATTTATGTGTTTGGGTTATGAACTTGTCATCTTTGGCATTGTAGAACTCCAATAACCTTTTTATTTGAATTTTAATAGGGTCAAGGGTGATACTTCAACCTTTACAAGACTTGAAGTGTGAGTTGGTCACATCTTTGGCAAAGGTGAGTCAACTTCGTGGTTTTTAAAAGTACATTGTTAGGAGTATCCCATATCTTAGATGGAATGGGATGAACCTAGTTATCTAGGATGTATGGTCCCCTTTGATGATTGAGTATTGTGTCATGATGTTGAAATACTTTATGTGTAATTGTATCTAGGATGTTGCATGCTAGACTCCTCTTTGTTTGGTGTGAGATGTGAGCTAGGGTCATGCTAGATTGAGTGATGTGTATGAACAGTATATGATGTGAGCATGATAATTCTTGTTTGAAAATATTTGTTTAAAAGGTTTTAGGACAAGCATGTTAGTGTTGTATCATCTTTATAGAAGTGTTGTGTATGTAAGTGGTGTGTGATGTAAAATGTAATAATTGCTTGAAATTACATGTTTGCATGGAAAGAACCCTTAAAGAGGTAATATGTTAATAAAAAAAATTCATAATATTTACATGTTTACTTGAGAGGGTAAAAAAGTGTAACTCCTTATTTAATTAATTATTATTAAATTAAAAAGGGGAACACACTAGCGGGGCGAAGGGTAGTAACCTAGTCATAGGTATATACCCAATATGGATATTATGATGGCCTAGTGGGTTGAAAGATACCTATAGGGTAAAGAGATTAAGACAACTTTGATGTCGAATGGTTTTTCTAGACAACCACTCGGGACATGGTCCTGATATACCTTGGTGTACCGGGACTGGAGTGATGTTGGTCAAGCGGAAGGACCAGCGCAAACATCACGTGGGATTTGGGAGGTGGATCTTGTTGGACTTGGCACCGCTCGTACCAATCCTTAACGACAACACATGTATACGTATGTGCACAGTCGGAGTAGCGAACACAGCGCACCGGGAGCAATGATTACGGGTGAGAGTCGCGCCTCACTTAGTGCATTGGGTCGTGTCGGTCACGTTAGTAGCGAACGAGGTCTTACTTTGGGGGTTTTGCGGTGGATAAATAGACCCTAACTAGGAGGTATTACTTTAATAATTACAACGATGGTGAGCGGTGAGTAATTATTAATGTAAAGCGGAGAAAAAAAATATCATATACTAATATTTAAGCGGCGAATCGGTAGAATAAAATTAGTTACAGCGGCGTTGAGGAGAGTAACTAATAAAAAAAGCTCTAAAAGAAGACCTAAAATAAATTAAGCTAAACCTGTGTTTGTTATGTGGTGTGATATGTCTTGCTTGTGAGTCTTTGAATGTGTGTGGATGTTTGGTGTGAATCCATCTATGATATGTATGTTCTCTTAACAGTGTACTACATTGACTCACTTAGCTTATGCTAGCACTTGTTCTTTGTTTGTTGGTTTTTGTGTATTGGAACAGGTAGCTTGGCATGACGCCTTGGTGAGGGTGGGAACCATTGGGTAGTTTTTATTTAGGTGTTGTTTGTTTTTTCTGAGACAAAATGTCTGCAGTCTGTGGACCACATCTGTAGACCTCTGCAGCTGAAGAGGTGGACCAAACGTCTGCAGTCTGAAAAAAGAAGATTGTTTGTTTTTTTAACATCTGCAGGCTATTGAAATAAACTAAAATCTAAATAAACTGATTTTTTTAAACTACAAAGTGATTTTTTTAATATATTTATGACTTTGTTATAAATAATTAACAAATCTAAATCAAATTTTATGTATTATTGTATAAAAAGTGAAAATAAAAATTGTACAAATTAACGTATATATTTGATAAAAACCAACAATTTTGGTCGCAAAATTATGCCTAAACATTGTAATTATGAATCAAAGAATTTTATATATAAATGAATGGAAATAAACTTCAATTTTTTCAATTAAATCAACTAAAAACGTGTCATAAATATTATTTCTTAGAAATTGACGATGCTTTATTAAATAACGTTTTATAAAATTTGGCACAAAAAATATAAGAATATATATATATATATATATATATATATATATATATATATATATATATAAACAACTTAAACGACCATTATTGTAATAAACTTTTATTTATAAATTTGTCAAAAAATATCATGTTTGCGTCGTCAAACTTTTTTTTCAAGTATTGTAACTTTTTTTTTCAAATTGTTTATCACTAATAAAGTTGGAATAAATATAAATTCAAAAAAACTAAAAAAGTAAAGTATATGTGTTTTTTTAGCCTAGAAGATGTCTGAAGATGTTGGAAGACTCTAATCCATATCTACGCCAAGAAGAGGCCGCATACATTTTTAGGTCTGCAGTCTTCAAAAAAACAAACAGTCTGCGAAGGCTAATGTTTACGCGTGGTCTGCGCCGCACAGACAGAAGAGGCCATGAAGATCTGCGGACAAAAAACAAACACCACCTTAGTATCTTTAGTTATGATACCATTTGAACATGTTGGGTTTTCATCATTATCTTTTTGTGAACTTTAAATTTAGATGGGTTTGTTTTGACATGAAAGTAACATTGGTGATGTTTTTGAAATAAACATAATAAGTCTTCCGTAACGTATTATGTTAAGTAAATGTTTTAAAACTAAAAAAATTTGGGTGAAAAATTCACAGTGTTACACCGAGGGTTATTTACCCTTCTTCGAAGGATGTGGGTTCCATATTGGGGTGATGCACGTCAGGTTTTGATGGAGGAGGCACACAAGTCGAGATTCTCTATTCATCACGGAACGACAAAGATATATAGAGATATCCGACCTCATTGTTGGTGGCCATGTATGAAGCTAGACGTGGCCTGGTACGTGGAGAGGTGCTTAACTTGCAGGAAAGTCAAGGTCGAGCATTATTGACCTCACAGAAAAATGGAGCCGTTAGAAGTTCTTGTTTGTAAATGGGAAGAGATTACAATAGATTTTATCACAAAGTTGCCATGGAAGGCGTGCATAGTGGATTCGATATGGGTCATCGTGGATTGATTGACCAAGAGCGTGCATTTTATTCTTATCAAGGAGAGCATTTTCGGCAGAGAAGTTGGGCGATATCTACATTCGGGAGGTGGTGGAACATCATGGGGTGCCAGATTCTGTGGTCTCTGATAGGGATGTTCGGTTTACTTCCAGGTTCTGGAAGAGATTCCACGAAGAGTTGGGTACTCGTCTGCATTTCAGCACGACTTTCCACCCGCAGGCTGATGGTCAAAGTGAGCGGACTATCTAGACTTTGGAGGACATGTTGCGGGCATGTATTTTGGATTTTGGCGGTAGTTGGGATACATATCTTCCTTTGGCGGAATTATCGTATAACAACAATTATCATGCCAGCATTGATCGACTTCCTTTTGAGATGCTCTACGAGAGGAAGTGTATGACCCCGATATGTAGGGGTGAGGTCGGTCAGCGGGTCGTGGGTAGTACTGAGGTGGTACTCAAGACAATGAAATTGATTCAGCAGGTTCGCAACAGACTTCAGAAAACTCAGAGCCGACAAAAGATTTACGTAGATAGACGCCGGTCAAACTTGGAGTTCCAGGTTGGGGAAATGGTGCTCCTGAAGGTATTACCTTGGAAATGTGTCATCCGATTCAGGAAGCGGTGTAAGCTGAGCCCCATGTATATTGGTCCTTTTAGGGTGTTATCCCGGGTGTGCAGGGCTGCATATCGTTTGGATCTGTCAGCGGAGCTCAGTCAGATCCATAACACTTTTCATGTATCTCAGTTACGGAAATGTTTGGTTGATGATTCCGCAGTGGTTCCATTGGAGGACATCCAGGTGGATGACCGTCTGAATTATATAGAGATACTAGTAGTAATCCTTGAGAGGAGAACGAAGACTTTGCGAAACAAGGTAGATGATCTTGTGTAGGTGCAATGGCAACACCGAAAGGGTTCAGAGTGGATATGGGAGCACAAGGACGAGATGAGGGAGCATTACCCAGAGTTATTTGAGGTAGCGGACTTCGAGGACGAAGTCTAATTCAAGTAGGGGAGAATTATAACACCCGATTCATGGGATTTTTCATTTTGGACCCTTGGTGTGTAATTAGTTTTCAAGTTTGGTCCTTTGGGCACATTATTGTAATTTTGGGAGAAGGGTGCGTACGTTGGGCATTCCTCCTGAACATTGGGCGTACGTAATCAGGGGACAAACTCTAATTTTAGGGTTTGGACCCTATTTAAGCAACCTTGTGTCATAAGGTTCTCTAATTTCCCATCCTCCATTGCCCTTTTGAGTCCCATTTCGAAAACCTAGCTCATTTCAAGAGAGAGTTGACATTTGTGTGTGGTTGATGTAACTTTAAGAAGAAGAAGCTTGGAGAAGGAGCCTTGATCAATGAGGAGCTTTTAGATCTAGATTCCACTTATTATTTCCAGTTTCATTGAGGTATAAAGATTGGACCTTACTCATTTTATGCTTAGATCTAGTTGTTATGGAGTTTTGGTCACTTTTTGGTCCTATGAATGAGATCTAGTCGAATTTTACCACTCCACAAGTTATGAGTTGCTCCTATTGATGTTTCTGAGATCCCTAGTCCATAAAGTTAGCATCTTGATGGTTCAGGATCAACCATGCATGAGTTTATGTCCATTTGGTGAAAGTAGGATGCTAAATCTTATGTTTTAGTTCTTTTGAGCCATGTAAAGACTCCAAGTTAGTGACCTTATGGATTAAGACGTTCCCCATGGCTTGGATCTGAAATTTGGTCATTTAGTCTTAAGCATTAAGGACTTAACGGATGAAAAGAGTCGAAGGCAACGTACGTCGAGCGTACGAATGCGTGCTATACGCGTACGTGTTTGGATCCTCGAATCGTTGTAGCCACCTAGTACGCCAGGCGTACCAGGGGAACGCTCAACATTCGTGACCAGGTGGACTTTTGACTTTTGGGCCGCCTTTAGGCTTTAGGGTGTTGAGCCTTTGTTGGGCCACAAGTCTTTCTGATATTTGGCCATTGTTAGGGATTGAGCCTTCTTGGATTTGGGCCCATATTAGGCTTTGAGTGTCCTTTCGGAATTGGGTCATTATTGGACTTTTGTGCCTTTGAGTTGGGCCTCGGCTTTTGGGCCAATTAAGGGAAGGGTAAAATGGTCTTTTACCATGGTGGATCAAGATTAGTTTATTAAAGTCCCAATTATGGTTTATAAACCAGTTATTAATTGGGGTTTTCTTTGATTGGTTAGTGCGGGGATCCTCTGGTTCAACAGCCCGAGCATCTATTTGAGTAACAGCAGACTGAGGTGAGTTTAGTCACTATATTGTACTATTGCAGGACACTAGGGATTATATGTGTTCTTGTAGTCTTTGTGACTCCTATTGTATATGTTGTATGCATGTGTGCCTGTTTGCTATATATTTTTGGGTTTTGAGCACTATAACACTCCTATTGTGCATATGCAACCCTAAATGCTTTGGATCTATGTTTTCTCTAATTATACATGCATTTTCTTTTTCCAAAGCATTCTCCCTAGCTAGCATACAATTGAAGCTATATAATACAAAACTTAGTTTAGATGCTTAACTCTTGAGTAGGGTAGAGTTCTTGACCTTTGAAAGCTTGAGCACCTTAAGTGTGATGCCTCTATTGGTTCACAAACACTAATATACAAAAGGTGGCTTAAGATAATAAGTTACTTAGCTCAAAATAAGGTGCAACCGATTTTGGTTCATGGGGGTGCTATTTATAGTGTTGCACATGTTAGGGTTACACTTTGTAAACCCTAATGACCCATGACTTTCCACATTCTAATGCTCCATGGATTTAACCTCCATGGATCATCTCATTGGATTCGCCCATCTAAATAATCATGGATCATTGGCCCACACTAAAAGAATCATTGATTTACATAATCAAGCCCCATATATTTAATTAGTCTCTTTTGACCACAAAATTAATTCCAAATTAATTCTTGATCAATCCTAATTTAATAATTTCATATTAATATATTATACTTGTAATATATTAATAAACCATAAATAACCTTATTCTCAAAAGTCCATCCTATCAAATTGCACTGGTGAAGGCAACCCAAAAAGGACCATGCTACAATCGGGTCAAGTACATCCCAGTTATAGCTATGGGCTTAGACACCAAATCCAACATATATATGTAGGGTGAAATAGACCCGGGGGTGAAATAGATCTGGTACATCTTTGTGCTGACATATGAGTTGAAATAGACTCGAGGGTGAAATAGATCCGGTATGGCCTTGGGCCGACATATGAGTCGAAATAGACTCGGGGTGAAATAGACCCAGGGGTGAAGTAGACCCGATAGCCTTAGGCTGGCATATATGTATGGTATGCAGTATTTCGGGGAACTCACTAAAATTTGTGCTTACAGTTTCCAGTTTATGTTTCAGGTACTTTTGGATCGAAGGGGAAGAGTTCGGGATGATCGCATCGCACACATCATGACTTTTCGCTTATTTGATTCTGATGTATTTTGGATGATTATGGATACATTATTATTTCCCTATGGTTTTGATAAACACGTTTGGTTGATGTTTTATTTAATATAAAACAAAAAATTTTGGTTCTGAGTTTTAGGACGTTACAATGTCTACATGAAGCAACTGCGTGGTTTTAAAGATCCCACCAAGCCTAATCATTTGTGTCGCCTCCATAAAGGAATCTATAGGCTTAAGCAAGCTCCGAGAGCTTGGTTCACTAAACTAAAGATATATCCCATCACTTAAGGCTTTCGTGCTTGTCATCCGATACATCTTAGTTTTTTTATCACTCGTCTTTCATAACCGTATATGTATTGGTTTATGTTGATGGCCTCATAATCACAGGTACAATTGTATCCTTTATTCAATGATTCATTAACCAAATCCTTGATGTATTTTCTCTTAAAGATTTGGTGACCTAAATTTATTTATTAGGATTCAAATCATACACAACTCCACTGGCCTTACTATGAGTCAAATGAGGTACATCGGTGGCATTCTAGTACCCATATGTCTTATGCCACTCCCATCCCCACACCGACTAACATTCAATCTCGTTTAACAATTCATGGTGACCCTTTCTCTAATCCGAAAATATACAAGCATATTCTTGGATCCTTACAACACGCCACCATCACCCGACCCGATATTACATTTGTTGTAAATCGAGTATGTGAATATACGTATTCCCCTACCGTTTCACACTGGCAGGATGTCAAAATAATTCGAAGGTATCTCAAAGGAACTATCAACCAATGCTTACACTTCAAGCCCACACATGTTACATCTCTTTTTTCCTATTCGAATGTTGGAGGGATTACTGATTAAGATGACATTCGATCACAATATGGTTTTGCAAATTTTCATGGCTCCAATCTCATCACCTGGACCTACCGAAAACAACGAGTGGTTGCCCGCTCTAGTATCGAAATGGAATACCGATCCTTAGCCTACACCTCCTTTGAATTAATCTGGATTGAGAAAATATTTTCAGGACTACTTGTTCCTCTGTTGGATCCTCTGTTACTATTATGTGATAACACTGGAACTATTTATGATAAAGAATCTAGTAATACGAACTTGATCCAAATATATTGCTATGGATTTTCACTTTATTAGAGAGTAAGTTGAAGCTAAGGAACTCACAATTGGCTCTGGTTCTTCGGTTAACCAATTAGCTGACATCTTCACTAAACCTCTACATAAAGATCACTTGATGTCTGTAAGACACAAGCTTCAAATTCGTCGTGACTTTGTGGCTTGCAGGGGTGATAACGGTAATATTAGGTGTTCACACACACGTGTGTAAGAGTTGTCTTAGTCAAAATTCTATACATAGTCTAGTCCTTGTAATCAGGATTCAATTGTATTTCTCTAATAAATATATGCTTATGTAATCACTGTACACACACACAATCAATACATAGAATACTATCATCATTTATTCACTTACATTAATACAGTGAAAAACACACCTGAGCTAAACAACAAACGCTCACTAGCAGCCCAAACACAAAAACAACTAACACAAGCCACATAATGACAAACCAAGACTAGTCCTTAGATAACTACTCAATACTACCAAAGTTTGACCAAGATTCAAACTGATCAAAACTCAACTCTCATAACAACAGGTGCGGCACGCTCATTACAAGACAAAATAGTCGGGATCTAGCTCAAAATCAGACACGTCCATAAAAACCCCAAAGGCATGTCGTGCCCACAAAAAGACACGTCACATCTTACCCTGTCCAGCCCTTACCTTCGACTTAACATTAAGTCCAAGCTTCCAACTAACAGATCTGGATTCAAATGATGTCTCAATGGATAAAGTTTCCAAATTTATCCATTAGAACACTAAAACTAACTAGATATAAAACCCTTGTTTAATAAAAGTCCAAATTTCCATTTTTCTTCATGCAAGGAGTAAAGAGAGCTCATGCATGCTCTCTAAACTCAACCAAAAGGCCAGATATGAAGTCTAATATGCTTTTAAGTTGATGGATTTTTCCAAATTCTACATATCAAATCATTAAAGAGACCAAAATACGAAAATATGGACCAAAACACCATTATCTCGTAAATCCAAAGATGAAATGCAATAAAGCAAGGATCTTTGAAACTTACAAAGGTCCAGAAGTATGGAGAATGCAAGGATCTTCAAGCTTAAAACTTTCAAGTATCACTTTTCTTGATTTCTTCACTTAAACAACTCAAATGAGTACCAAAAGTGGTTCAAGGAAAGAGGATAAGATCATAACACTCAAATGAGACTAGTGTTTCTCTCAATGGACGTTCTAGGGTTAATGGATGTCGAGAGATGAAAAAAACATTGAGTTAATGCTCCTTAAATAGTCCCAAAACCCTAAAAACACGATTAGCCCACTGGGCTGGAGACGCACCGCGTCCCTAAAGTGGCGTGCCTCGCCCTCTCCGATAAATTCTAGAATTTTAGATTTCCAACAAATGTGATTGATGGCTTCCTGCTTCCCCCCATCATTCTACCTTACTTTGGACTATAAAACCCCCAATCAAAGAATGGAAAAACATCATCGGAATTAGGGTGTTACAGTTAGGTTAACAAGATATAAAATTTAATGTGTAAGAATTGTATTAGATGACCATTTTGTGCACCTATTGATCACCATGACCATTGAAGATTAATCACATGATTAAATATTACATGCTATGAACTAAAGACTGAGAATAAGGAAAGTTAATTTACATGAACCAAGGGAAAAAATTAACATAAAAATAAGTAAACATAAGACGAATATCCATTGCACTTAAGAGAATTTAACCAAAATTGAAGGATGTAATGAAATCTAGGAAATATCCCATTCGATGATTTGTATCTAATCAGTTTTCCATAGTTTGATATAAGTTTATTTACTTTTATTTGAGTATTGTATTTATAATAAAATCCTCCTCTTTGTTTTATGTGTGCTTAGTTTAACTTATAATCAAATGTTCTAATATTAATTTACCATCGTTTCCCTAGAGTTTGGCAACCCAGTCTTACCTCAACTTTATTATTGTTCGATTAGGTATATTACATAGTGCTACAATAGTCCCACATGTTGGTAGTTCCATTTTGTAAATGTAAAACGAGATTTTCCCACCAAAAGTTTATGACATTTGTTATGGAATAGCTTTTGCACATCAATAACATTCAAGAAAACATAAAAATAATTCAAAAAATGTAAATAAATTTAATAAATGAAATGCAACAAAACATCCAAACCCCAAGTCAACTACAACTCACAATATCCAAAGTCCCTCTCATTTAAGGGAATACTAAGTTAAGGATATAAGGGGTACAAGTTTCTCCTATATTTGTTACTCTTCGTTGAAAGTTAGAAAAAAATGACCACTATTCATCATCCGACGCTGTTTAACAACATGCATCGACTCATCATTGTTCACCCACGTGTCGTTTTCACATTTCACTGTTTATCGACATATTTTATATGTTTCACTACTTACATATCCTACTTTTGGTCCCATTTGTAGGTTGTCGAATTCATATGCTAGTATTTTCGTGTATCCATGCTTATGTCTTACCAAACACTTTGACTTAATGCTACTCCTTTATTTTCCCTATTTGCATGTTATCGGTTATGCCCATGCCCGAGGTTCTATATATGACATAATCATTTTTGGAGACATAAATGCTAACATCTACAATGACGAGTCTAGAACAATAAACCACATGGTTCTGTAACATCTTGTTTCGAATTGTTCCGTTTTTAGGATGGAGATCAAGGACCGAGTATTATCAGGCTTCGGATCCTCGAGGAATTAGGTTTTGGACCCAGTTGGAGTTGGTTAATGTATTTTGATTGATCAGATATTCAGTTTGAGTTTTTGGGTTAAAGGGTATTTCGGTAATTTTTCGGCTCGGGCTTTTATGGAAAGTAGATTTTAGTTCGGGATATCTTATGGCGAGTATGAATTGATAATAGTGTTGAGCGTCTCGATACCTTTCTATGAATATATGGATGGTTGAAATCGAGGTTATATCGAGTGAGTTATAGCCTTCGGAAGAATTAGGGTTTTGGGGGAAAACCCTAGTACGCGGGGTGTACCATGGTGGTATGCAGGGCGTATTGAGGAAAAGGAGTTACATGAGGCGTAGCTGGGAGGTACGCGGGACGTAGAGGGTTGCATGGTCGCGGATGGTTTTTGAGTACGTTGGGCGTACTAAGGGGTACGCGGGGCGTACTCCCTTCAGAGTAAAACCCTAATTTCATGTCTTGTACCCTATTTAAACAACCTTATGTCAACCCTAATCAAGGAAGTGTGAGATTTGAGCTTAAAAGTGTGTTTGGTGGTCTTTCTAAAGGATGTTTAAGAAGAAGAAGGTGGTGTTCAAGTTTGAATCATGGAAGGAGCTTTTGGATCCTGCATCTAGAGCCTCTTGGAGAGCTTTTGAAGGTAAAAAGCTTGCATCTTGCCTATCCGCCTTGTTAGTTGGGTTAGGGTTTTCTACAGTCCATTTGTGAGTCCATAAATCATCTCTTGTGAGTTTGGGCAACTCCAGAGGTTAGGAAGGCTAGATCTGGGACTCTTGGACTTGTTTATTGTATAAAAATGCAATCTTGATGTCTTTTATGGTTTCATGCATGAGTTAAGACCTTTGGAAAAGTCTTAATGAGGAAGAATGAGTTGTTGGGACTTTTCATAGCATGCAAAGGCATAAAGTTGCCAACTTTATGCCTTAGAATCATTTAATCGACCAAGATCTGGAATTTGAGTGTTGAGCCTGCATGCATTAAGCACTTAATAGCTTTTGTGCATGAGATGTTTGTACATTGGGCGTACTACATAGTACGCTGCGCGTACAACCCTTTTGCCCAATACGTTAAGTGTATAGAAGAGGTATGCTGGCAATACGCTCTCAGGAAGACTTGGGCCTTAGCGGACTTCGGACCTTTGGGCCCTAATGGTTTTGGGCCTGGACTTGCTGGTGTTTGGACCTGAAAGTATCTTTGGACCAATGTTGATATGGTTAGGCCTAGTTGGGCCTTGTGGCCTAATATAGAAATGGACTTCGCATTTGTGGGCCTCGGGTTGGGCCATTTTTTTGGACTAAGTTGTTGTAGACCTCCATGGGCCAACTGGAAACAAGTTTATGGACTAAGGAAATTATTGGGCTTTAGGATAAGGTCCATTGGAAAGGCTTGGGCCCAATTTGGAAAATTGGGCCATAAGTGGGCCATATTTGGACTTTGATGATTGTGAGATATTGGACCATCGAAATGCCAAGTGTTTGGACCAGAATAAATGATTGGGCCCTAAGGTAAGACCATGTAGAGGTTTGGGCCCAATTTGGAAAATTGGACCACTGGTTGATTAATTGGGCTTTGGGCCTTTTAGATTATAGTTTGGGCCATAGTTTTGGACAAGGATAGGTTGGGGGTAAATTGGTATTTTTACCTCGGCTATGAAGTTATAGTTATGGATTAGAACCCAATTGCTAATTGGGTGTCTTTTGGTATTGTTAGCTCGGGAAGTTGTCAGGGCAGCAGCTAGGGATTTCTTTCAGAAATCTTTTGCATTTGAGGTGAGTCTCCTCACTATATCCATGGGTCGAAGGCACCAATGCCGGCCCATTATGTGTTATGTGGTATGCTAGTTGCTTATGTGATATGTGGTATGTTAGTTGTCTATGTGATACTTGCATGGAAGACCCCGGGGGGAGCCCGTTGCACTTGGATATCAGACCATGTGGGGGAGCCCATGGCATTCCAGGTAAAGACCATGGGGGAGCCCATGACACTTGGTTATCAGACCATGTGGGGGAGCCCATGCATTCTAGGTCAAGACCATGGGGGAGCCCATGGCAACTCTATGTATGTTCCATGATATTCTGCGGTTGTATGCTATATGGTATTTTGAGGAACTCACTAAGCTTTGTGCTTACGGTTTTCAGTTTATGTTTCAGGTACTCTGGTTTTCAATTTGAAGGGTTCGGGATGATTGCAGAGCACACACCACATGTTTCCATTTTCTGTGAAATACTCTGATTGACAATGTTATGTTAAAAATTAATTTACCCTGGTTTTTATGGGAAAGACATGTACTAACGATTTTGTAACATTCCGTTTGAGATTAAGTAATTAAATAATAAACCCTGAACCCCAATATTTAAATTTATATTTTATATTATTTTATAGTAGCCCTAAAAATCCATAATAATTTAGCAAGACTTTGGTTTTAGGAGATAAGGGCTTGTTTGTTATACCTCTTAGTGGTCCAGTAAGAGGTCATCTCTTACTCGGTCCTGCGTTTGATACCCTCATATTTTGCCTCTTATTCGGTCCTTAATGTCTGATCCAGTCCACACAAAAATAACGTCGACTGGAGACTAGAAATTGATATGCGATTCACCCTTTCCCTTCCCCTTCCCATTGGCGTCGTTCCTTCTCTTGCCCATCTCCTACATCTACGAAAACTGCACTCCCACCTCCATCTACGACGCTCCTCCCTCCTCCCTCCTCCGACTGATGCCTTCTCCACTTCCGTCCAACGCTGCCTCTCTGAGCTCCGACCTCCTTCCGTGTATGTATTATTTTGTTTGTTTTTACCTGTTCTTAGAGGATTAAGTACAAATTTCTCGAGTATGAGTCCAAATTTGTGGGGGCAAGTCAATGAAATTCGAGAGCAGGTGAAAAACTGTAGGGTGGTGGATTTGTGAAGGAAATAAAGGGATTTCTTGAAGAATGTGAAGAGAAGCTTAAGGTTGTGAGGGATGAACAAACCGGGGTTATGGAGCTTTTAATTACCTGAGAGTTTATGAAGCCATGTTCATCACCAATATCAGATGCTTAATTTTGACCAATCTTTGTAAGAGTCCTTTAATGGTTTGAAGTTCTGAAACAGGAAGAGCTATGTTATTGGTACTTTTTCTTGGTTGTCCCCTTTAACTTCACCTAAGAAATTCACGATTCAAAACAAAGAGACCATAAGAGAATCCAATTACCAATACTAGAAGCGAATATTAAAAATTCTCAATTTGATTCATTTAATATATATATTTTGTACTAATTTTTCATTCCAAGTGAGGTTGTGTTATGGTGTTTTGATCTCAACAGGTTCTTTTTCATTAAAAGTTCTTAATGGTTTTGTTAGATAGTAGCCTTTTATTTATTATATGTATGTTGGTTTTTACTTTTGAGGGCTTAAATACTTTATGTAATGCTTTTTGCAGGAATCATAATAAATCATGGCTAGCTATTGTTTTCAAGTTTCTAAATTAACTAATAGAAGAATGAAGTGTTGCTGCCAATAGAACTATCTCTACCGCCCAAGATGCATTATATTTGTAATTGAATTATTAGTTTGCTAGATTGCAGTGTAATTGTATATGTAATAAAACATTGTAAGTGCTATTGGAATTGCTAATTGTTGTCTGTTTACATGTTTGTTCATCTTTTCTTATGTTTATTATTAATTTTTATTTTAGTTTGCTAAATTGCAGTATAATTATCAACTGAACCATTTTATTCGGTACAAAAATAAACAAAAGGGTAAAATGATCATATTTAATATTTAACACATTTAGTCAGAGGCGAAATCAAACAACATGGTTTCAGTCATAAGCATATTCAGTAAGAGTTCAGACCCAGTCAGGGCTCTAACTCAGTCAGATCTAACTCATTAAGCAGCTATCAAACTCCCCCTAAATGTCATACCTTTTGAATATTGGGGGTTAAGTACAATTTCCGGATTGGTATGTAAAGATTTTCAGAAGTCAGGGTGTGTTTGGTAAAATATTGGACTTAAATTCAAAGGATTTTGGAATGTTGAGGGTTGAATGGTAACTTATGGATTTAATTTGAAAGAAAACGAGATGGAGGGGTTGGAAGTGTTAATATGGCTCAAGGTTTGAATGTGGACGGGAGTTTATAACCCGTCACCCTTATTCCCGTAACCCTAACACTAAAACTATAGTCAACAGCCACTTGGAGTACACCAACCACCACCACACCTTTTCTCTCATTTTTCCGACCAACAAAGACAACCGACGACACCTTCTTCTTTACGACAAGAGATACTGAGACCGACGAGGGATCGGTGGACGACCTTCGGGTGCTGCCGGTTTCTCATCTCCAGCCGCCGTTGCGCCACTTCTGTTGAAGGCAGAGCCACAGTTGGTCATGTGGATGTTGTTGTTGTTCCAATCAACCAAGGCCACCGACATACCATTGTTGCCGACGAAGCTGGAAACTCGAAGCTAACCTCGCACGCTGATGTACCGGTGATATCGAAGGTCAACGAAAACCCCCTCTCTGGATGACGTCGCGTTATATCGGAAGCCGGAAAGGCGGAGCCGTCATCGTGGTTGCTGTTGCCGTCACTCTCGATCGCAATCTATTTTCCGTTTCATCGGTGCTACACCCCAGCCGCGCCTGTCGCCACTACAGCTCCGAGGGGCCATTTTCTGTTATGCTCTGGTTGTCGTCGTTCGTGTCGCTGTCGTCGCCGTACGTCACCAGGTAGGTGGTTGTGTTCATACCTCGATCAAGGATGCGTGTGTGTGCTGGTGTGTGTGTTGCGTGATCGGGAATCAAAAGAGAACCACCACCACCACCACCGTGAGGTGGTGGCTATTATCTCTGACCACCGCCTACCGCCACAAGGTTGGTTATGCGTTTGTGTGTTATATTGTGTGTGCATTTCTTTTGGATAATATGTTGTATGTACATTTTTTAGCCGAAAATCCGAAGAAACCCACCACCACCACCGTGAGGTGGTGGCTGCCACCTTCTGCCACCACCAGTCGCCGTGATGGGTGGCGGTGTGCATTTATGTGTGATTGGATTGCTATTTGAGATGCTTGGACATGTTTTGGTCTAGAATCATAACCACCACCACCACGAGGTGGTGGCCGCCGCTGTGAGCCGCCGTTGACCACCACTACCCGAGGTGGTAGTGGGTGGTGTCCGACCTAATGAAACCCTAATTGACCTAAAAACCTAACCATTGGACTAATTGTCTTGTGATTGGGTTGGAAACCCTAATTAGGGTTTAGAAAACCCTAATTTTGAAGATGTTAGTTCTGGATTTGTTGGGACCCGCGTTTTGGACCAGTGGATTGAAGTTATGATTTATGCCCGATTACATTATATGATTGGTATAGTGGATGATGGACTAAATGGATTAAGTCCTTAATTGGTTAAGTAAGAACACTTAACCCTAATCGTCATTTTATGTGAAAACACTAATTATGTTTGGGCTTCAAGTTGGGTCTTCTTTTGGGCTTTGGTGATTGACTTATTGATGGGCCAAATGGAACCATGTTTATGGACTAAATAAATTATTGCGCTTTAGGATAAGGCCCATTGGAAAGGCTTGGGCCCAATTTGGAAAATTGGTCCATAAGTGGGCCATAATTGGGCCTTGATGATTAAGAGATATTGGACCATCGGAATGCAAGGTGTTTGGACTAGAATAAAGGGTTGGGCCTTAAGGTAAGACCATGTAGAGGTTTGGGCCCAATTTGGAAAATTGGGTCATATGTTGGGCCTTGGTTGATTATTTGGCTTTTGGGCCTTCAGAGTGTGAGTTTGGGCCTTGGTTTTGAACCAAGCTAGGTCAGGGGTAAAATGGTCCTTTTACCCCAAGTGTGGATTTATGGTTATGCATTGAAACCCAAATGGTTAATTTGGTGTTGTTTTTGATATGGACAGTTCGGGAGCCTATCATCCAGCAACTAGAGTTTTATCCGCGGGACTTCGGCAGTGTGAGGTGAGTCTCCTCGCCATACCAATGGGTCGAAGGCACCAAGGCTAGCCCATTTATCTAGTTGTGATGATTATTGCGGATGTGCTATCGATACATTATGTATTTATGTGAAGACCATGCGGGGGTTCCCATGGTAATTAGTTATATGTGGTATGCTAGTTGATTATGTGTTATGTGGTATGCTAGTTGTCTTTGTGATACTTGCATGGAAGACCTCAGGGGGTTCCCGAGGCAATTGGATATCAGACCATGTGGGGGTTCCCATGGCATTCCAGTGGGCTAAGACCATGTGAGGGTTCCTATTGGGTTTTATGTACTCTAACATCCCTATGGTGCACATACAATCCCAATGCTTTGGAACTAAGTTTTCTCTAATTATACTTGCAATATTCATTTTCCAAAGCATGAAACCTAACTAGCATGCAAAGGTGATATTTGAATCATAAAAACTAGTTAGAAGATTACCTCTTATTTGTAGCTTGTAGTTATTGGCCTTTCAAGAGCTTAGCACCTCAAGTGTGATGCCTCAAACGGTTCACAAGACACCATGAACAAAGGATGAATATGATAGAAAAGTTATGAAGCTCAAATCGGCTAGGCTTACACCTTAGGAGGCTTGAGAGTGATTTTGCCTAGGGTTTCAACTTGTAAACCCTAATTCACGTGGCCCTTTAATCCATCAACTCATTAGCCTTGTGGACTAACACTTCATGGACTCTCACATAAACTTAGTCCATCACTAATCAATCATGGATCATTGGTCCAAACTATATGTATCACTGATTTACATAATCAGTCCCCGTTAATTTAATTAGTCTCTTTTGATCACTAATTTAATTCCAAATTAATTCTTGATCAATACTAATTAAATAATATGATTTCTCAATTAATATATTATACTTGTAATATATTAATAAATCACAAATAACTTCTTTCTCAAATATCCATCATATCAAATTGTTCTAGTGAATGCAACCCGAAATGGACCATGCTAATATTGGGTCAAGTACATACCAATTATAGTTATGGGCTTAGACACCTAATCCAACAGTCTCCCACTTGGATAAGTCTAATAACTATTATTGCAAGTACGACTCCAAAACTCGATTAGCAATTGTAGCTCTCAAAAGCCGCTATCAACTTTGATCAATAATGCGTCCATTAGATAAGGGATCATATATTCCTTCATTCTAGATATCGTATGGACATGATACATGGATTATAATCATTCTCTCTGTCCATGAGTTGTTTCCCGATTTCCGATTTATGACGACCGACTAACTGAACAAATCAAATCAGTCCAGGCTTGGCCAAGCACTTAGGGTGTCATCACTAAATCATCGAGGAGCCCACAGGTATCGCTTTTATCCCTCTTAGGGTAAAAGGAACGGATAAACTTCGACTCACATGCTTGCTCTAATTACTCATCAAATCACACACACCAATATGTTTTATAACACCAAGTTACTGGTGTGTTTACATATCATCAATGTGCAACCGACTTGTAAGCTGCAACTATATGTCTCCATTTCAAGAATATAAGATATTATCGTCTCACTAATCACTCGTGATAAAATCCATTAAGTGATTCAGATGAGCATGAGTTTAATCTAATACTCAAATCTTATTACAGGAGTACTCATGAATACTGTAGCAAACTTGTGCTATGTCTAAACACTGTAGACAATCTACAGACGGATTAATGACAGGCTTACCTCAATACCTACTTCCAAAGTATGATCGACTCTGGATAGTTTGAATAATTTTATTATTCGGGAAGTCAAAACATGCAAAGTGAAACACAAGAATAATCGAATTCAATATGGTCTCAAAACTCTTGAATATAAATAAAACACATTTTATTTAATCACCATATTGATTACACATTATTCATTGTATAATGTTTCGATTAATCAACTTAATATTTGAATTAAAACAATAGTTATCCCATGCTCCAAGCATGCACACTATGTTTGCCTATGGTCCTTTCTTTGTGAAATAAACACAAACTCATTTCACAATTCCAAATCTTTATCATAAGTGTAAGATTCTAAACTATCATGCAATGATTCATTTTGTAATGTCATGGTACCAAAATCATGTGGGGGTTCCCATGGCAGTGGGCTAAGACCATGTGGGGGTTTCCATGGCACCCGGTGTAAGACCTTGGAGGGTTTCCATGACATCCTTATATGTTTATATGCATGGCTTATGTGATTATGTGATTATGTGGGGTATGCTCTGGGGAACTCACTAAGCTTCGTGCTTATAGTTTTGTTTATGGTTTCAGGTATCATCGGTTTGGAAAGGTAGGGCCCGACTTCATCGCAGTGCACACACCCGTGTTTTCCGCATTATGTGATTTTGGGATGTAACTCTGATAAATGTTTTAAATTAAGCAATGTTTTTGAATGGTTGGATTAAGTAACATTTGTGTTTGACTATAATGAAAAATGAAATTTTTACCTTGGATTTTTGGGTCGTTACAGATTTATTAATCTAAAAATAAAAAATTTTAAGTCATGATTTTGGGGCGTTACAGGTTTCCTGAACAATAAACCACATAGTTTCCTAACCGAGTTCAATCGGTCCGGTTCACGATAACCTGAGTTTAACCAGAATAATAAATGATTCACCATATATACAAATTGGCGGTGAAAAGGACCGAGACCAAATTGATCATTCCTTAATTTTTTTTTTTTGACTAAAACCAACTTATAGTTAGAGTAAGCAGATCTAAATCATGCCTCAACAAGCTTATTGTGTTGAAGTGTGAAAGAAAAAAAACATCTATTTCTAATAGAAATACAACTCACTACTTTTTTATTGAAGTCGATATAAGACTCATTTATGCCACCATATATGATATGCCTACCAAATATGACATGTCTTTTATTGTTTATAGTTTATACCTATGTTTTCATTATTTTTGATTGTTAAACACATTAAAATAGGGTTTTCAAAATATTTAAGTGGATTCTATTATAAATAATTTCTTGTACATATTTAAATTTTATGTGGGTCATGTGACATGTCTCGTCCTAAGACATCTAGCTCCTTAATATCTAATTTTAATGGAATTTATGAGATATGTTGTTGTTTCGAAGAGGTGAATGAGATTTAAAGATATATGAGGAACATAGTTATCAAAGCGCAAAAGTAATTATGATAATTGTAAATTGGATATCAACTTGTAATTTCTAATGATGAGAATTTAATATTTGCAAACAATTGGTATTTCGTTTCGAATTAACACATCGTATCATTTTTCTCAGTTTTTGTCAATTGTATATATTATAGAAGAGATGAAGTTGAAGATTACTTAAAGAGTTTGTATATCTAATACCATGTTCGACAATATTTTCCACTAACCATCTAATTAAATATACATGAGTAGTTCAACGTATAAGGAGACCTTACTTAATAAGGTTGAGGGGAGTGGTGTCGGACTAACTGAGCTCCACCTCAACCTTCTTGAGCTCCTCCACCTCAGCCTTCTTGATCTCTACTTCAACAATGCCATACAAAAGGAGCGGAAGAAAGTAGAAGAGATGAGGTTTCCAAGGTAGGGAGAATAAAGGGGGAAGAAAAATACAAAGAAGAGAAGGTTCGACAGCTGGCCACCGAGTTTGGCCATCGAATTTGGCATGCTGAGCTGGTGGCGCGGTGTATACAAAAGCTAACTCAGATGTGCCGAGCTTCACCAAGCTTCACTCCGCCTAACCTAACTAATTCATGGGTCTAAACTGTATAATAACAGATTGTACAATATTAATACTAGATGCATACATTCAAACCAACAAAACAATGTCATGTAAATTATAAATTTATATGTATCGTTCTGAATTTTAAAAGCATCTAAGCGTCTAAACTCTAAAAGTGTCAAAATAGTTCAAATTCCAACGTCTAAACTTTTTGTAACACGTGAAAAGAAAAGAATAAAAACTAAGCAACCAAACATATAAAATGAAATGAATATACAACGAACTATTTTTCAATGTGTCCCATACTAAGGCTAAGCGGAGTGGCACTCGCCAAAGCCACTCGCTTAGCTCGCCATGGATTTAGAATACCACCCCATAGCTCTCGCTAGGGGGCTCACCAAGTGATAAGTGCCAAGATCAAAGCCAGAAGTAAGAGAAACAAACAAATAACTTTGATTGGGTGAAACACTTTTTTTGGGATTGCAACATGTAATCAGTGGTCCATGCAAAGTAATATATGGTTGAAAATTAAATATTTCAATTCTCAATTTATGGACTCAACAACCTCAACAATTTATTTGTGATTTAATTAAAAAAATGTTTTTAATAAAAAATATATATATATTCAACTACCAATTCAACTAATATAAATTAAACCACACTCTCACCAATTTACACACACAAAATACCATATCTTTTTCACAAACTCTCTCAATTCAAGAAAAAATGTCTTCATCTCAAAAAAAAAAAAAAACCCTAAGAACCAACAAAAACAAATCTTCAAACCTTCCATCACTACACCTTCCACCTCCAAACACTCAATCAACAAACCTTCCATCCCCAAACCTTCCATCACCACCATGTTATCGACCATCATTTGATCAACCAATTCATTCTCCCGCTAACTTCTACTTTCCTACAATGGCTCCGCAAATGTTTCCATTTAATCCCTTCTCTTCTCAACCAATGAGATTTTACCACAACCAATCTCAACCAAAACCTCGTCCGGATGTGGATCTTGATCCGTTTGAAACGGTTCAAGAAACTCAATTCTTTTCTCAACCCCAACCGCAAACTAACTTTCAATCTCAACCACGTCGTCAACTCGACGAGTCATCCGATTCTTCTGATGAAGGCCTCATTGAAGATCCAGTTCAAGAATCCTTTCAAGAGCCCGAAGTGGAACCACACGTACAAAAAAAGGAAAAGGTAGGGCTCCAAGTAGAGGTTGGATGGATGATGAAGAAAGGGCACTATCTCAATCATGGCTAGATGTGTCGGAGAACCCGATCCACGGGAAAGACCAAGACTCAACAACCTTCAAAAAAAAGTTTGGAATAACTATTGCAACCGCATGAATAAGAAGTACCGCAACCCCGATTCACCTTACTCGAAGTGGAGGAACGCCAACCGAGCCGCAATGGAGTTCAACGACATATACATGAACGCGATGAAAAACCCCCAAAGTGGTGCAACCGAGGTGGATGTCATGGCTATGGTTTGAAAGATTTACAAGGCGAAAGTCGGAAAACCTTTTGTCAATGAATCGTTTTGGGGAGTTGTGAAGGGCAATCAAAAATGGCTAGATCTAAAAAGTCCAGACGATTATGCAGGGATGTCCAAACGAACTAAAACTTCGGAGTCCAGCCACAGTCAATCTTCTGATGTGCATATCGGAGGGATTGACCTTAACAACGATTGCCCTTATGAAGTTCCAACTAGTCCTATGGGACGAGACAAAGCAAAAAATAAAGTTGAAAGGAGCACAAAGTTCGTCGACTGAAGCGGAGGAGATAAGAAACTCAATCAAAGGGTTAGACGATAAGCTTGAGGGTTTTTTGGAAGTGGAAAAGTTAAAAGAAATGAATCGTGCTAGAAAGGAAAAGAACCGTGCGTTCCGACTTTACTTAACACCCATGGGAGATCAATTGTCCAAGGAGGAACGTCGGGTTATTAACAACGCCAAGCGGGATCTCGCTAAAGATTACAACTGGGATTAGCTGTAGTTTTTTTAAATCGTGTGTTTCGTCTATTATTAAGTCGTAGTTTTTTTAAGTCGTGTGTTTTGTCAACTATTATTAGCATATGCCACCCCCCTGATGCACTAGACGAGAGTTTTAGAATGTATGCACGTACTGCCCGAGAAAGTGTTCATGAATTTTGCATAGCTGTCATGTCTTTGTATGGTCCACGATATTTGCGTCGGCCTACTGCTTGTGACATACAACAACTGTATGCTCATCATGGAAATGTGCATGGTTTGCTTGGGATGTTAGGAAGTTTAGATTGCATGCACTGGAGATGGAATGCGTGTCCTAACGCATATCAAGGACAATACAGAAAGGGCAATTATCATTATCCCACGGTCGTACTAGAAGCTGTAGCCTCACAGGATTTGTGGATCTATCATGCCTTTTTCGGTAGTGCCGGTTCGCTTAATGACGTTAATATTCTCAATAATTCACCAATATTCAACAAGGTGTATGACGGTACTGCCCCAGATTCGTCATTTGTACTCCGAGGAACATAATACAAATTTGGGTACTATCTTGTGGATGGGATCTATCCCGATCTTTCTGTATTCGTTAAAATTTTGTCATGTTCGGATGACCCTCATAGGGCCAAATTTAATAGAGTCCAATGTGACAACCTGAAACTTTTATCTTGTACCCTTAGCCAATTCTATCAATGCTAAACTCGTTCAACTATCTTTTAGCATTGTTTTGAGCCTGTTTGGATGATCTAAAGCCTTGTTCAACCAAAGTTTAAATTAGGGATGGGTTGGTTTAAGATTTAGGTTTGCAAATAGGCCAAACACTCCATCAAAAGGAGTATGTGGCCGCACACATGAGTGTGTGGCCGCACACCCGAGTGTATGGCCGCACACCCATCCTCCAGCCGCACACTCATCCCTATTTATATAGGGTGGCCCCTTCACTCATTCCTTTCATTTGGCTGCACTCTACTTTCTCTCTCTAACTTTCTCTCTCTAAGAACTTCATCCAAGAACGCTCTCAAGGCCTCAAAAACGTGAGTTTTCCATCACCTAGCTTATCATACATGAAGGACCCATTGATCTAAGCCCTTAACCATCAAAGTTCATCATGTTCTTCATCACATGAAGGTGTACGGCCGCACACCTTCATAAGGTGGCTGTACACACCTTAAAGCTCTCCAAAGTGAAGAGTTTGGCCTTCATTCACTAGTAGGACTTGGTATTAGCACAAGAACACCTCAAAATCAACATTTCGGGCACAAATGAGGAGTGTACGGCCACACACACCCTCTGTACGGCCGCACACTCCTGTGTGCGACCGCAGACACATGCTGACCGCACACACACCCTTTTGGCCGTACACCTCCCTTGTTTGATCATATAGGGTCCCGACAAGCATTTCCAAGTCTTTACGATGGTTTCCCGTCATGTTTGGCCATGAAACACCCTAATTCTAACACACATATGTGTTATCACATGTTAATACGATCCACTTGCGTACGAAACATCGGTTGACACTCAGCATTCGTAACCGATCATACACCCAGATCCTACGTCAAATGGTGAGTTCATACCCCTATATTTTCCGTGTTTTTAATGTTTTCAGGGGGGAATACAAGCCAAACTCAAAGTATTTTATTAAGTTTTAAACTTATTAATGCAGTCCAACGATTTCCACGTTTAATAACATATTCGAATATTTTATCTCTTTTTGTAAATTGTTGAGCATAAGGGGAACTTCTATTTTGGAAATCTAACTTCATAACTTTCAGAAAGGTTTTTACAAAGCATTTTTCATATCAACTCTAATAAACTATAATGGGTATAGTTTGGGATAACCCTTTAGGCAGTCTCTACCTAATCAGATTTCATAAATAAATATATATAAACTATGGCAGATTTAGTTTATGTTTTATGTTTTCTCAGAAGTATAAAGTACATTTATTCAAGGATAATTACTGTTTTATACTGATTTCTCGCTAGTAAACTAGATTATACAGAATTGTGAGGCGCTACTTCAATACTGTACCCTTAGGTGTATAGTGATAAATCCTTTTAGTATAACCAGAGTCTCCTGGAGGGAGAGCGTGAGATTTGTGAATAGATCTATTCGGGACTGACAATCCCACACCAGAACTGCTAGCTACAGTTAGGCGGGCACGCCTGTGGTGAACAAATGTCATTTAGCCTAACGCCTGAAGAACGTTATAAAGGTCTCTCGGTCATATCACGTATGGTTATACGACTCGCAAATAAGTATAAACTAACCTTGTTTACAGACTCTACTCTTCACTTGTTTTATTTTGATTAATAAAACTACTTTCATGTATATACCGATAGTAATCATGGGTTTTCAAAACTTACATCTCTACCTCTAGTACGGATAACCTGTTTTTAGGGAAAATATAGGATTTTCCCAAGATAACACCGACATTTCTAAAACTGATGGTTTATTTTCTACTAATGGACACTCTTTCAAAACCGCTTTTCATAAGAAAATATAGGATTTTCTTGAGGAACACTTTTCAAAAGGATTCAAAGAACATTTTCCACCAAAACCAAAATGCTTATGAACTCACCAGCTTTATGCTGATACTCTTTCAAAATTGCTTGTATTCTCAGGGAATTAGTAAACAGGTACTTCCAGGAGCTCGGAGAAGTCGAAGTGTTAGAGTCGCGTCTTTCTATTTTGCTTTTGATATGAACAAAACTATGTATTAAAACAATGTAAACCTCTTTCATATATGTATTAAATGTCTGGTGGTGTTTACTATGTTTGCTATGATACAATTGTTGTGATACTACACATGACGTCCTCCACCCCGGAACGATTCCGCCATCACGGTTTCGGGGTGTGACATCCAAGAAAAAACAAGAAAAGATATCGAACGAGCGTTTGGAGCACTTAAAAAGCGTTGACAGATAGTTACAAAACAATCAATGTTTCGTGATATTTCTAACATGACAGAGGTGATGTATACATGTATCATATTGCATAATATGATATTAGAACATGAAGGAAATACGATATGTGTCTACGACGAGAATGAAGTCATCCCAGAGACACAACCACTAGACTATGGTGGTCAAGAATGGATGAAAAGATTGAGGATAATTCGGAGTGCAGTAATCCATACTGATCTTCGCCGACATTTGACCGATTATCTTTGGACAATGGACAATCTTGACCTAAATATGCCACAGGAAGACAAATTGGAAGGCCAATATTCGGAGGAAGACCCGTTGCTTTAGTGTGTCTTTTTTATTATTATTAGTTTTTATGAAGTGAGTTTTAACAATGAAGTGTGTTTTTTATGTATTAAATCATGTTTTAGGTCTTAAGTAGTATTAAATCGGGTTTTAAGTTATTGTAATCGTTTTTATTTAATATGAAGTGTTTGTCGTTAAAAAAAATTATGTCATTAATTAAATAAAAAAAATGTTTGCGTATTATTAAAAAAAATATATTATTTAATATTAAATAAATAAATATTTGTTTATTAAAATAAAGTATTAAATTAAATTACAAAAAGAAATACAAAAAATATATTTTATATAATATTAAATAAAAAATGTTTGTTTATTAAAATATAGTAATTAAATTAAATTAGAAAAAAGAAAATAAAAAGAATTGAGTGTTAAGAATGTTACTGCTCTTACCAAATGTTAAGTTTATGTGTTAAAATGACAAAGATGATGTGACATTTAAAATGTTGATTTGGCAAGATACTAAGAGTGTCATCGGTCCTCTTAGTCTAATATACGTCATGAACATAAGAATAACAATTATTATTATTATTTATTAATTTTAAATAGCAATGCTAATATGCTATTATTAAATTTAAAATAATATTTATTAAGAATATTTTTAAAGTGCATTACTTTTTCAATGTGTCCCAACATCTTAATGAAAAAAGACAATTGGGAGAATTTTGTGATCAATTCGGAATACTATTAACAATAAAGATATAATAATACAGAAAAAAGATAAAAAACAACAAATAAATGCTACTATTCAACCCCCACCAAATATTACTGGTTATAAACTTAAAAATTATGATTATATGCTAGATATTCTGCAAGAACAAATGAAGAAATTACAAATTAATACTATAAATAAAGACTCAGATAATGATTCAGATAATACTCAAATAAACAAAATTAACAATTATGATAGCAAATTTGCTAGAAAACCTGTTCAAAGATTATATTATTATCCAAGACCGAGCCCCCAAGATGTCCTACATGAGGAACAAGAATATGAAATTAATAATAGTTATAGTGGTAAAAATGTTTACGAATGGAATTTAGATGGTTATACTGAAAGACAAATATATAACATGATTCATAGAATGTTAATGTATAGTACAATTGCTAAAAATACAGGAAATAGTGATAAACAAGTGGCTAATATGTTAATTGCCGGATTTACTGGCCAATTAAAAGGCTGGTGGGACAATTATGTGGATGAAAAAACACAACAAGCTATTCTTAATACAGTTAAAACAGAAAATGGAATAACCACTCCTAATGTAGTTTATACTCTAACTTGTACCATAATAGAACATTTTACAGGAAGATGGTCAGATAATTCTGAAAATATCCGTACTCTATTAAATGGACTATTTTGTAAAACTCTTACATCTTTTCGATGGTATAAGGACACTTTCTTAAGTAGAGTAATGGAACTTAATGATTGTAATAGTGTTTACTGGAAATCCAAATTCATAGATGGTTTACCAAATTTTTTTGCTGAAAGAGTTAAAAACCAACTAAGAATAGATAATACAATTCCTTATGAAGATTATACGTATGGGAAATTGATAGGAACTTGTATACAGGAAGGTTTAGCCTTATGTAGTGAAATAAAACTAAATTACCAAATTAAAACCCAACATCTTAATGAAAAAAGACAATTGGGAGAATTTTGTGATCAATTCGGAATACAAACTAATAACAATAGGAGGAAACAGAAAAAAGAGTTTCAACAGAAGAAAAAATATTATAAGAGAAAACATAGTGATCCTAATAAAAAAGATAAACATATTAAAAAAAGATTTAATAGAAAAGATTATAAAAAACCCCCTACTTGTTTTTCATGCGGGAAAATGGGACATTATGCTAATAAATGCAGGAATAAAAAAATAAAAAAACAAATTAATAATATGAATATAAGTGAGGATATAAAAATACAATTAATAAATTTGATAGATAATTCGTCAGATGAAGAGGAGCTCTCAGACGAAGATTCTGATATAAACATAATAGAATATGATTCTGATTATTCGTCAAAATCTGAAGAAATTGAATGTAATTGTGATAATTCAGAACAATGTTCATGTAACATAGACCACCAATTATACCTAATACAGTCTCAATTCAAAGATGAATTAACTATAAATGTAATTAGTAATGATATTGCAAACTTATTAAAAGAAATAAATGATCCAGAAATCAGGCAAAAAATAATAGAAAATCTAAATACTAAGGAACAGAGTACACAAGAAGAAGGGATATATTCTATGAAAAACGTTCATGATATGTTAAAAGAAAGAAGAAATAAAAATTCCGCTAATACACCTACAGTACAAGATTTACAGCTTGAAATTCAAAACCTAAAACAGGATATATCTAAGATAAAAAATGACCAGCTAATAAGCAATCAAAGAATTAACAAATTAGAAAAATTACAAAATAACCAAGATATTGGTACCAGTAATGACAATTTCCTTCAGTCCATGGAATTGGTAATATCTAGAAAATGGCATGTCACAATTAATTTATTTATTACTTATAATTACCAAAGAAGTTTTGTTGCCCTAATAGATAGTGGTGCAGATTTAAATTGTATAAGAGAAGGTTTAATACCTACTAAATATTTTCAAAAATCAACACATACGTTAAGAGAAGTATCAGGTTCTAAATTAGATATTAGATATAAATTAACAGATGCAAAAATTTGTACAGAAAATGTTTGTATACCTATTAATTTCACGGTAATTAAAAATATGAGTAATAATACTATGATCTTAGGAAATCCCTTTTTAGAGATGATATTACCCCTAACTATTGACAAAGATAAAATCATAGGATCTTATAAGAATCAACCCGTTATACTAAATTTTGTCTCGGACCCTTATTCTATCTGGGTCAATGAGTTGAATTTAAAAAGAAACCAAATAAATTTTCTGAAAGAAGAAATCAGAAATGTTCAAATAGATGAACAACTAGAACAACCTAAGTTACAGGAAAAAATTAGATTTTTAACAAATCAATTCTCTTTGAAAATATGTAATGATCATCCTAATGCTTTTTGGGAAAGGAAAAAACATATGGTTACACTTCCTTATGAGGAAGACTTTAATGAAAAACAGATTCCTACCAAGGCAAGACCTTGTCAAATGAATTTCGAATACTTAAATATATGTAAAAAAGAAATAACTTCCTTATTAAATAAAAAACTAATACAACCTTCCAAATCTCCATGGTCATGCACTGCCTTTTATGTAAATAAACATTCTGAACAAGAAAGGGGAATACCAAGACTAGTTATAAATTATAAACCCCTTAATAAAGTCTTAAAATGGATCAGGTATCCTATTCCTAATAAAAAGGATTTATTAGACCGATTACATGATTCTTTAATATTTTCAAAATTTGATTTAAAATCAGGATATTGGCAAATACAGATTGATAAGAAAGACAGATATAAAACTGCCTTCAATGTTCCTTTTGGACAATATGAATGGAATGTTATGTCATTTGGCCTAAAAAATGCCCCTTCAGAATTCCAAAATATAGTGAATGATATATTTAATCCTTATAGTAATTTCATTATTGTATATATAGATGATATCTTAGTCTTTTCAAAGGATATTCAAGAACATTTTGGTCACTTGCATACTTTTGAAAAAATAATAGTAAACAATGGTTTAGTAATATCACAATCTAAAATGTCCTTATTCCAAACAAAGGTAAGATTTTTAGGACATAATATTGAAAAAGGACAAATTATTCCTATACAAAGAAGTATAGACTTTGCTGCGAAATTTCCAGATGAAATAAAGGATAAAACTCAGCTACAAAGATTCTTAGGTAGCCTAAATTATATATCGCCTTTTTATAAAGATTTATCAGCAGATAGTGCAATTTTATACGACAGATTGAAAAAGAATCCTTGTGCTTGGACTAATGATCATACTCAGGCAGTCAAAAGAATAAAAGACAAAGTTAAAAGTCTACCATGTTTATCTTTAGCTAATCCTAATTGGGAAAAAATAGTAGAAACCGATGCCTCTGAAATAGGGTTTGGAGGAATTTTAAAACAAATCCACCCTAACAGTAAGCAAGAATTCTTAGTCAGATTTCATTCTGGAAAATGGACTCCTAGTCAAAAAAATTATTCTACTACTGCTAAAGAAATTTTGGCATTGGTAAAATGTATTCTCAAATTTCAAGATGATTTATATAATCAACATTTTATTATCAAAACAGATTGTCAGGCAGCTAAATTCATGTTTAATAAAGACTTTAAACATGATGTTTCTAAACAAATGTTTACTAGGTGGCAAGCTACATTAGCATGTTTTGATTTTGAAATACAATATAAAAAAGGAAGCGATAATAGTCTTCCTGATTTTTTAACTAGAGAATTCCTAAATGAGTTATCACCAGCTAAGACAGTTATCACATGAAATTACTAATATAAAAAATTTAATTAATAAGGCAGATGTTGAACTGGCTAACTTAGCAAATGAACCATATTCTAGTAAGACAGGAATTAATTTAAGATTGATAGGATTAAGGATCCAACTCAAGAATCTTGAAAACAAACTCTTATTACTCTTAAATTAACATTTCCATTTGCAGGATGAATCCCAATCGCGGAAGAGGCCATCCTTCATATAGAGGTGGTTATCATAGAGGTCGGGGAAATCCTACGGCTTCAAGCAGTTCTTATAAAACTGGAAATTCATCACAAACAAATGATCAATCTCTTCTAGTTCCTGGAAGCCCATTATATGAGGAGTTTAAAGCATTTTTGGAATCAAAAAGGGAAAATACTCCCACTCTCGCTCAAATGATCACAGATGGTGAAACCATCAACGATAATTTTGAATATAAGGAATCACCTCATAGAGATAATATTATTATTTTGGAACATAAAGATATAATGCTTTATTTTGAGAATAATGACGATCCATGGTTTTTAATGACCAGATACTTGGATACAGCGACATACGCTGGATATTCTTACAAACAAAGATTATATTATGAAAATATTTTGAAAATAACCGGATCAGTTGAATTTTCTCATTTTACATCCGGAGGTAATACCAGTGTTTACAATTTTAGTAAAGCTATTATCAAAAAGATCATATCACCTGAGGAATGGGGTTTAAGTACCCTAAAGGAAAAAGAATTTTTAATCCCTCCTTCAAAAATACCAATGAAATTTACATATTGGGATTATATTGAAAGCTTTCATAAAGCCTTTTTATATGAAAATCCTCAGAGAAAGCATACTTGGTTTTTTAAAGTATGTGAAAAGGTTTATAACCAAAACAGAGATATACCAAATTGGTTTACTAATTGGTGGATCTCATACGGCCCGAGTATAGATATCCTCCCTGAGGAACCATTCAGAAAATTATATGGGGAATGGTTACCTGTCTCTCCAAGATACCGAGACCAAGTTATACCCTTGAAATCAGAAGGATTGGAAGTAATATCTTCTATGCATTTTTTCATGGAATTTTCTATTCCTTGGATCTGGAAATGGTCCCCATATGTGGATTATACCCCCTCTAAATTTCCTTCCCTACAAAGGTCATACTTTACCAAATTTTGGCCTAAAATGCTTCAAAAGAATCCAGAAACAAAAACCCTTAATGCTCAGGAAACAATTGATCATATCAATCAACAAATTAAGAAATACCAAGACCAAAAACTCTTTTCGGAAATAGCCTCCTCAACAGCAGTGACCCCCTCAACTCCTCAAAAAGTTAATTTAACCAAAGAGGAAATGATCAAGTCATTCAGATTATATTGTTCTGAATTAAAAGAAAATCTTAAAAGATTTTCTAAACATGATACAGATGAAGGTTCAAATGAAGATATTCAAGATAATATGTCAGTTGATAACCAAAGCCAAGGCCAATCACCATGCTTAGCAGGGGAATCCCAGCCAGATGATGAAGAAGTTCCAGATGGTGAACTCCCAATTGATTGTATAATTGACATGATTGAGGAGTCAATCACGCAAAGAAAGAATATTTCAAAAAACAAAAAGACATCACCACAATAGACTATAGGTGACAGGTGGATGAACCAAAATAAAAGAAGAATATATTCTTCAAGAATTATTGAAGACAGAGGAAATTACTCGTCAGACATTATTAAAGCCAGAAGAATCAAACAAAAAGTCATTTCTACTTTTCTTAAAAGTTGTCTGCCAATGCTAAATGTAATAATTTAGGTTTTGTTTGTTTTTGAGTCCTCCTGATCTATTTAAGGAGCCTCTACCTTATGTTTTAGGCAGGCTGAAAGCCAATTTCCTCTTTCTTTCTTGTAATCCCTCCTCTGTAAAAAACATCTCTGCAATAAAAGTCTGAATTATATTTGGAAAAGCAAACTTTTATTACGGTACATCAATTTTGGATTCGCCTTTCTGGTCAGTTTACTTTCTTAAACTTAATTCTATTTTCAAGCCTAATGCAAGGCTAACTTGATAATATCACATAGTATTATTATGGAAGCAGTATCATGATCGGCAAATCATAAAAAAAAAAAAAAAAAAAAAAAAAAGAGTCTGGAATGGAAAAAGGCAAAGTCGTGTTTTAGCCCGCTTTTGTGGCCACTGTGCCGTTTTAGGGCGTTTTACTCATTGACTCGCCTATCTCACCCAACTCTTTTTGTTTTTATTTTTCAAAGTTCTAAAAATTTTGTTATCTGTTTATGGTCCTGCTTGATTTATATCTAATATCTAATTTAGAACCTGATACTTCTCTTAACGTATGTGTTGATTTTTGAAAATATTTAGTAGGTATTAAACCTTCTCTTATACAATTTAAATCTGCACCACTATCTATTAGGGCAACAAAACTTCTTTGGTAATTATAAGTAATAAATAAATTAATTGTGACCATAAAAATCAAGCAGGACCATAAACAGATAACAAAATTTTTAGAACTTTGAAAAATAAAAACAAAAAGAGTTGGGTGAGATAGGCGAGTCAATGAGTAAAACGCCCTAAAACGGCACAGTGGCCACAAAAGCGGGCTAAAACACGACTTTGCCTTTTTCCATTCCAGACTCTTTTTTTTTTTTTTTTTTTTTTTATGATTTGCCGATCATGATACTGCTTCCATGATAATACTATGTGATATTATCAAGTTAGCCTTGCATTAGGCTTGAAAATAGAATTAAGTTTAAGAAAGTAAACTGACCAGAAAGGCGAATCCAAAATTGCTGTACCGTAATAAAACTTTGCTTCTCCAAATATAATTCAGACTTTTATTGCAGAGATGTTTTTTACAGAGGAGGGATTACAAGAAAGAAAGAGGAAATTGGCTTTCAGCCTGCCTAAAACATAAGGTAGAGGCTCCTTAAATAGATCAGGAGGACTCAAAAACAAACAAAACCTAAATTATTACATTTAGCATTGGCAGACAACTTTTAAGAAAAGTAGAAATGACTTTTTGTTTGATTCTTCTGGCTTTAATAATGTCTGACGAGTAATTTCCTCTGTCTTCAATAATTCTTGAAGAATATATTCTTCTTTTATTTTGGTCCATCCACCTGTCACCTATAGTCTATTGTGGTGATGTCTTTTTGTTTTTTGAAATATTCTTTCTTTGCGTGATTGACTCCTCAATCATGTCAATTATACAATCAATTGGGAGTTCACCATCTGGAACTTCTTCATCATCTGGCTGGGATTCCCCTGCTAAGCATGGTGATTGGCCTTGGCTTTGGTTATCAACTGACATATTATCTTGAATATCTTCATTTGAACCTTCATCTGTATCATGTTTAGAAAATCTTTTAAGATTTTCTTTTAATTCAGAACAATATAATCTGAATGACTTGATCATTTCCTCTTTGGTTAAATTAACTTTTTGAGGAGTTGAGGGGGTCACTGCTGTTGAGGAGGCTATTTCCGAAAAGAGTTTTTGGTCTTGGTATTTCTTAATTTGTTGATTGATATGATCAATTGTTTCCTGAGCATTAAGGGTTTTTGTTTCTGGATTCTTTTGAAGCATTTTAGGCCAAAATTTGGTAAAGTATGACCTTTGTAGGGAAGGAAATTTAGAGGGGGTATAATCCACATATGGGGACCATTTCCAGATCCAAGGAATAGAAAATTCCATGAAAAAATGCATAGAAGATATTACTTCCAATCCTTCTGATTTCAAGGGTATAACTTGGTCTCGGTATCTTGGAGAGACAGGTAACCATTCCCCATATAATTTTCTGAATGGTTCCTCAGGGAGGATATCTATACTCGGGCCGTATGAGATCCACCAATTAGTAAACCAATTTGGTATATCTCTGTTTTGGTTATAAACCTTTTCACATACTTTAAAAAACCAAGTATGCTTTCTCTGAGGATTTTCATATAAAAAGGCTTTATGAAAGCTTTCAATATAATCCCAATATGTAAATTTCATTGGTATTTTTGAAGGAGGGATTAAAAATTCTTTTTCCTTTAGGGTACTTAAACCCCATTCCTCAGGTGATATGATCTTTTTGATAATAGCTTTACTAAAATTGTAAACACTGGTATTACCTCCGGATGTAAAATGAGAAAATTCAACTGATCCGGTTATTTTCAAAATATTTTCATAATATAATCTTTGTTTGTAAGAATATCCAGCGTATGTCGCTGTATCCAAGTATCTGGTCATTAAAAACCATGGATCGTCATTATTCTCAAAATAAAGCATTATATCTTTATGTTCCAAAATAATAATATTATCTCTATGAGGTGATTCCTTATATTCAAAATTATCGTTGATGGTTTCACCATCTGTGATCATTTGAGCGAGAGTGGGAGTATTTTCCCTTTTTGATTCCAAAAATGCTTTAAACTCCTCATATAATGGGCTTCCAGGAACTAGAAGAGATTGATCATTTGTTTGTGATGAATTTCCAGTTTTATAAGAACTGCTTGAAGCCGTAGGATTTCCCCGACCTCTATGATAACCACCTCTATATGAAGGATGGCCTCTTCCGCGATTGGGATTCATCCTGCAAATGGAAATGTTAATTTAAGAGTAATAAGAGTTTGTTTTCAAGATTCTTGAGTTGGATCCTTAATCCTATCAATCTTAAATTAATTCCTGTCTTACTAGAATATGGTTCATTTGCTAAGTTAGCCAGTTCAACATCTGCCTTATTAATTAAATTTTTTATATTAGTAATTTCATGTGATAACTGTCTTAGCTGGTGATAACTCATTTAGGAATTCTCTAGTTAAAAAATCAGGAAGACTATTATCGCTTCCTTTTTTATATTGTATTTCAAAATCAAAACATGCTAATGTAGCTTGCCACCTAGTAAACATTTGTTTAGAAACATCATGTTTAAAGTCTTTATTAAACATGAATTTAGCTGCCTGACAATCTGTTTTGATAATAAAATGTTGATTATATAAATCATCTTGAAATTTGAGAATACATTTTACCAATGCCAAAATTTCTTTAGCAGTAGTAGAATAATTTTTTTGACTAGGAGTCCATTTTCCAGAATGAAATCTGACTAAGAATTCTTGCTTACTGTTAGGGTGGATTTGTTTTAAAATTCCTCCAAACCCTATTTCAGAGGCATCGGTTTCTACTATTTTTTCCCAATTAGGATTAGCTAAAGATAAACATGGTAGACTTTTAACTTTGTCTTTTATTCTTTTGACTGCCTGAGTATGATCATTAGTCCAAGCACAAGGATTCTTTTTCAATCTGTCGTATAAAATTGCACTATCTGCTGATAAATCTTTATAAAAAGGCGATATATAATTTAGGCTACCTAAGAATCTTTGTAGCTGAGTTTTATCCTTTATTTCATCTGGAAATTTCGCAGCAAAGTCTATACTTCTTTGTATAGGAATAATTTGTCCTTTTTCAATATTATGTCCTAAAAATCTTACCTTTGTTTGGAATAAGGACATTTTAGATTGTGATATTACTAAACCATTGTTTACTATTATTTTTTCAAAAGTATGCAAGTGACCAAAATGTTCTTGAATATCCTTTGAAAAGACTAAGATATCATCTATATATACAATAATGAAATTACTATAAGGATTAAATATATCATTCATTATATTTTGGAATTCTGAAGGGGCATTTTTTAGGCCAAATGACATAACATTCCATTCATATTGTCCAAAAGGAACATTGAAGGCAGTTTTATATCTGTCTTTCTTATCAATCTGTATTTGCCAATATCCTGATTTTAAATCAAATTTTGAAAATATTAAAGAATCATGTAATCGGTCTAATAAATCCTTTTTATTAGGAATAGGATACCTGATCCATTTTAAGACTTTATTAAGGGGTTTATAATTTATAACTAGTCTTGGTATTCCCCTTTCTTGTTCAGAATGTTTATTTACATAAAAGGCAGTGCATGACCATGGAGATTTGGAAGGTTGTATTAGTTTTTTATTTAATAAGGAAGTTATTTCTTTTTTACATATATTTAAGTATTCGAAATTCATTTGACAAGGTCTTGCCTTGGTAGGAATCTGTTTTTCATTAAAGTCTTCCTCATAAGGAAGTGTAACCATATGTTTTTTCCTTTCCCAAAAAGCATTAGGATGATCATTACATATTTTCAAAGAGAATTGATTTGTTAAAAATCTAATTTTTTCCTGTAACTTAGGTTGTTCTAGTTGTTCATCTATTTGAACATTTCTGATTTCTTCTTTCAGAAAATTTATTTGGTTTCTTTTTAAATTCAACTCATTGACCCAGATAGAATAAGGGTCCGAGACAAAATTTAGTATAACGGGTTGATTCTTATAAGATCCTATGATTTTATCTTTGTCAATAGTTAGGGGTAATATCATCTCTAAAAAGGGATTTCCTAAGATCATAGTATTATTACTCATATTTTTAATTACCGTGAAATTAATAGGTATACAAACATTTTCTGTACAAATTTTTGCATCTGTTAATTTATATCTAATATCTAATTTAGAACCTGATACTTCTCTTAACGTATGTGTTGATTTTTGAAAATATTTAGTAGGTATTAAACCTTCTCTCATACAATTTAAATCTGCACCACTATCTATTAGGGCAACAAAACTTCTTTGGTAATTATAAGTAATAAATAAATTAATTGTGACATGCCATTTTCTAGATATTACCAATTCCATGGACTGAAGGAAATTGTCATTACTGGTACCAATATCTTGGTTATTTTGTAATTTTTCTAATTTGTTAATTCTTTGATTGCTTATTAGCTGGTCATTTTTTATCTTAAATATATCCTGTTTTAGGTTTTGAATTTCAAGCTGTAAATCTTGTACTGTAGGTGTATTAGCGGAATTTTTATTTCTTCTTTCTTTTAACATATCATGAACGTTTTTCATAGAATATATCCCTTCTTCTTGTGTACTCTGTTCCTTAGTATTTAGATTTTCTATTATTTTTTGCCTGATTTCTGGATCATTTATTTCTTTTAATAAGTTTGCAATATCATTACTAATTACATTTATAGTTAATTCATCTTTGAATTGAGACTGTATTAGGTATAATTGGTGGTCTATGTTACATGAACATTGTTCTGAATTATCACAATTACATTCAATTTCTTCATATTTTGACGAATAATCAGAATCATATTCTATTATGTTTATATCAGAATCTTCGTCTGAGAGCTCCTCTTCATCTGACGAATTATCTATCAAATTTATTAATTGTATTTTTATATCCTCACTTATATTCATATTATTAATTTGTTTTTTTATTTTTTTATTCCTGCATTTATTAGCATAATGTCCCATTTTCCCGCATGAAAAACAAGTAGGGGGTTTTTTATAATCTTTTCTATTAAATCTTTTTTTAATATGTTTATCTTTTTTATTAGGATCACTATGTTTTCTCTTATAATATTTTTTCTTCTGTTGAAACTCTTTTTTCTGTTTCCTCCTATTGTTATTAGTTTGTATTCCGAATTGATCACAAAATTCTCCCAATTGTCTTTTTTCATTAAGATGTTGGGTTTTAATTTGGTAATTTAGTTTTATTTCACTACATAAGGCTAAACCTTCCTGTATACAAGTTCCTATCAATTTCCCATACGTATAATCTTCATAAGGAATTGTATTATCTATTCTTAGTTGGTTTTTAACTCTTTCAGCAAAAAAATTTGGTAAACCATCTATGAATTTGGATTTCCAGTAAACACTATTACAATCATTAAGTTCCATTACTCTACTTAAGAAAGTGTCCTTATACCATCGAAAAGATGTAAGAGTTTTACAAAATAGTCCATTTAATAGAGTACGGATATTTTCAGAATTATCTGACCATCTTCCTGTAAAATGTTCTATTATGGTACAAGTTAGAGTATAAACTACATTAGGAGTGGTTATTCCATTTTCTGTTTTAACTGTATTAAGAATAGCTTGTTGTGTTTTTTCATCCACATAATTGTCCCACCAGCCTTTTAATTGGCCAGTAAATCCGGCAATTAACATATTAGCCACTTGTTTATCACTATTTCCTGTATTTTTAGCAATTGTACTATACATTAACATTCTATGAATCATGTTATATATTTGTCTTTCAGTATAACCATCTAAATTCCATTCGTAAACATTTTTACCACTATAACTATTATTAATTTCATATTCTTGTTCCTCATGTAGGACATCTTGGGGGCTCGGTCTTGGATAATAATATAATCTTTGAACAGGTTTTCTAGCAAATTTGCTATCATAATTGTTAATTTTGTTTATTTGAGTATTATCTGAATCATTATCTGAGTCTTTATTTATAGTATTAATTTGTAATTTCTTCATTTGTTCTTGCAGAATATCTAGCATATAATCATAATTTTTAAGTTTATAACCAGTAATATTTGGTGGGGGTTGAATAGTAGCATTTATTTGTTGTTTTTTATCTTTTTTCTGTATTATTATATCTTTATTGTTAATGGGTGAATTTATATTTTCTAATTTTTTATGTAAGTCCATTAACTGTTCTCCTAATATTATGGAATATAAATTATGGAAATTTAATTGTTGAATCATACTATTAATATGATTAACATCTATTGTAAGAGTCTTTTCTTCAAAAAGTTTTTGGTAAGCCGAAAATTTTATAGTAACATTGTTATTTGTAATGGTAAAAGGGACTTGTGGTGGAAATATACTTGTTATTATTTTGTCTCCCGATAGAGTATAATCTCTTTCTATGTTGTGAATATTATGTAAAAAAGTATGAGCAAACCAAGGAATAAAATGTATAATTTGATTTATAGAGGATAAATATTCATAAAATCTATTTTGTATTTCTTGTAATTCTTCTTTAGAATAATTTTTAAATAACCATTCTTTAAAAAATATCCATTTAATCGAATAAAATTCTTCTGAAATAATTTTTCTTGCCTGAGAACCAGGACTAAAATCTATTTTTTCTTTTAAATCCATTAAACTGTAAAATTCATTTCAGAAGGAGTAGATGCCTCCGCTTCATACACAATATCATCATGTATATTTAAATTGTTTATCTTTCTATTATCAACACAAGCACGAGTAGAGGGAATTTCTACGTTATAATCTAGTGGTGATATGTATAAATGTGAAGATCTTGCAGATCTTGTTCGTTTTATTAGGTCGTTATTATACTCTATTTCTTTGTTAAACTCAATAGTAACAACGCCATCAGAAGTTTGTATAATACTTTCTATATTATTATTTATTAAAGGTGTAGGTGGTATATTATTTTCTAAAATCCAGTGTTGGGGAAATTTTATTTCCTCCCATTTTATAGCTTTTCTAGTTGTAATTTTTGACACATCAAAATTACTTTCTATTAAAATTGTCTCATTTATAGGTTTATTAACTATCTTACATTTAGGATTCATAGTTTTTAATGGTTTATAATATATACGATAACATATACATATTACTTCTGATCCTGGTAAATAATTATAACCATGAGTTTTGACGTTTAATGTTAAGGCTTGAAAAATATTTTTATCAGATAAAGAAAGCTGTAAATTTGGGTAGACATTAAAATATACCGGTCCATGAGACAAGCTAGATTCTATTATATCAATTAAAGATTGTTTCCAATTTTTATTTCTAGCATCCCTAAGAACTGCTAAAAAACTTTCAGGTAATCCCTGTAGTGTTAATGGTTTAAAAGCAATTTGCACCAAACCAATATGCAAATAATTATAAATATGTTTATATCAGAATCTTCGTCTGAGAGCTCCTCTTCATCTGACGAATTATCTATCAAATTTATTAATTGTATTTTTATATCCTCACTTATAATCTTGTAATATGCTATTATTAAATTTAAAATAATATTTATTAAGAATATTTTTAAAGTGCATTACTTTTTCAATGTGTCCCATTTCATAAAAGAAACATCAACGAAGACTCATATATAATTAATATGGTGACAATAGCAATGACGTTGGTCGTAGCGGTGTTGTTCCCAAAGATGACGTATGATGGATGTCGATCCTCAATGTAAATCCCTATTTTGCCCTCTTAAATCTTAATACAGTTTATTATGACTTTGTGTATATGGACAAAAGAATTTAAAAACTATGAATTATGCTGAAAAAGAAAATTTCACTTTAAGAAAAAAAAAAAGAAACACAGAATCCATAATTTGTTTGAGAACAATAAGTTATACAATCTATTTTAAATTGACCCGTCGATTTAAAATAAAACCAAACATTTTTAAAATAACTCACATATTATATGATTGTTGTCTATAAAAATAAAATTTTATTCATAAAAGTATATTTAATAGAGATTTTTATTGTTTATAGCTTTATTACTATTGATTTTCTATTGATTATTTTTCTATTAATTATTTATTGTTATTAGAACACATATTTTATTTGATTTTTTTATTAACCAGTTAATATATATATATATATATATATATATATATATATATATATATATATATATATATATATATATATATATATATATATATATATATATATATATTTATGATTTCTATATTTATTTTTATGATTTGTATATTTAAGTTCTTATTTTAATCATGTTTCATTACTATTTAAATATATTGTAATTTTAAATATATTTTATTTATTTGCTAATTAAAACATCTTCATGATATCATATTATAATATTGGAAGTTGGAACACTACGATTTCTTTTACTAGCTTATGTTTTTTAGGTCAAAAAGCAGTAATGCATTTAATTGACTAATACTTAAGCTCCATTACCATATCATAGTTTTATGTTATTAAACTGTGTTTTAAGTATTTAGTTATTAGTTAGATTGTTTATAAAATTGTGATTTTTTTTTTTTAAAAGAGAGGGGGTTATACATATGAAAGCAAAACCTCTTACGTTGTTAGAAAGGAGGATGTCTCAGCAGTGGGATAGTTTGGCATCCATACGAAACTTCCTTAGAATTCCTTTCAAGTTTTAATTAATTGCTTGGTCAAATTGTCTTCTTTTTGATGGTTTCTTGTGAAACCATTTCACTCCCATTCCTATCATCAACCACTTCTTTGTTCACAACACACAAAAAAACCCAAACAATTCCATGATCTTCATCTTCCCCACCTGGCTTTGTTTCGTTTCCAATCTCCTTCACTTCCATTCAATTTCATCTCTGTTTTCTCACTTCACCATTTAGGGTTCTTGGTTTCTTACCGATGATGAAGTGTTTCAGTATTTTCAGTTCCGGAACCAAAAGAAGAGGGAAATCTTCACCGGAGCTCCGGGAGCAAAACCAATCAACGAAACCACCTACAAGATTAGTAAAGTCGACAGGGTCAATCGTTTCACCAAGAAGCATACCGGAATTGTACAGAGAAAAAGGACACAACTTGAGAAAGTTTTCGTTTTCAGAGCTCAGAAATGCTACTAATAATTTCAATAGGATGTTAAAGATCGGAGAAGGTGGATTCGGAAGTGTGTATAAAGGGTCAATTAAACCTCCTGATGATCAAGGCGAGCCTCTGGTGGTTGCAATTAAGAAACTGAACAGAAATGGGATGCAGGTATTCCATTGAAATTTCTCTCCGGATCTACTGGTTTTGTTTTTTAATTTTATAATCTATATATTCGTTCAAGGATATATTCTCAAATTTGATTTGTTTAATCTTGTTTATACACGTGGGAATCGATGGTTTAGGAATTAGAGCACACAATTGACTTGCCGAGTTGCTTCCAACTTCAAGATTTATAAGACTTGCTTAAACTTTGAAATTACATTAAGATCAAATTGTTAGAAACATAAAACAAGAAAAAGAAGATTTATCTTCCCACAATTTAATAGATTTTTTTGGTTATGTAGGGGCATAAAGAATGGTTAGCAGAAGTTCAGTTTCTTGGTGTTGTTGAACACCCTAACCTTGTAAAGCTTTTGGGATACTGCTCAGTAGATGGTGAAAGGGGAATACAAAGACTATTAGTCTACGAGTATATGCCAAACAAAAGCTTAGAATCTCATCTCTTTAGCAGAGCATATCCACCAATTCCATGGAGAAAAAGGCTTCAAATCCTCCTTGGTGCAGCCCAAGGTCTAGCTTATCTTCACGAGGGTTTGGAAATCCAGGTATATATATCTTACAAAACGTTTCCTAATCGTTAAAAGTACTCATCTTATGACATTTTTAAATTATAGTTCATTGTTCAAACTAATGTTTTGGGAATTAATTTAGGTGATATTTCGCGATTTCAAGTCCGCAAATGTGTTGTTGGATGAAAACTTCAACCCAAAACTTTCGGATTTTGGGCTTGCGAGAGAAGGACCACAAGGAGACCGGACTCACGTATCCACAATGGTGAGTAATTTGTATTTATTTCACGAGTCCTACATTTTTCTCTCTCCAACATAAATAGAGTCAGCCATGTTAGATAGATATGTTGAGTACTAGAGTTTATCTCCATTGAAAGAGAGAGAAAGTAGATGAGATGAATAAAATCTTTTATGCTAACTTATTGTCATTTCCAGCCTGTTGGGACATACGGATACGCTGCCCCAGAATACGTGGAAACGGGTCATCTAAAGTCAAATAGCGACTTATGGAGTTTTGGAGTTGTATTGTACGAGATTTTATCGGGTAGAAAGGCGATTGATAGACTCCTACCACAATCCGAACAAAAACTTATCGAATGGGTGAAACAGTTCCCAGCAGATAGCAAAAGATTCCGGATGATTATGGATCCGCGTTTAAACAATCAATATTCGCTTAGTGCGGCCCGGAAAGTTGCAAAATTGGCGGACAGTTGCTTGCGGAAGAATCCGGAAGATCGACCCGCGATGAGTCAGATAGTTGATGTGTTACAGGACGCGATTAGAGAGTCAGAAGATGATAATATCAAAAGTCCAAGTCCAGTACCGAGTTTGTTACCGTTACCAGAGCCGTCTACGTCTACACGAAGAACGGTTCATGTTGGTTAGGGAAGAATGAAGATGATTGTGATTGTTGATATTTTTAAATTTTTGTTGAGGGTTGAATCATGAATGGTTTTGTATGGTATTAGGTAGATGACTAGATGAGTTTATTGTTTATTGTTTTTTTTTTCCTTATATAATATGGTTATATAATATGGGTATATCCGTATGGGGTACATAGGGTAGTGAAACAGATTTGTTTTTTTTTTTTTTAAACAATTATATTTATATATTTTATGGTCTTTATGTTAATAGAAAATGTTTAGATTTTACCAATATGACCAGGTTTATACTTTTTAACGGTATAAGAACCATAGATATACCTTCTAACGGTTTAAGAATCACAAATACATATGAAAAGACTCGACAATGACTAAACTAAAAAAATTGAATAATCACCAAAATGACCACTATTATTTAATCGGTATATCAAAATGATGCAACTTTCCTTGAAAAAACAGCATGGACCGCCAAGTGCGAAAATATCCAAAAATTTGAGTTTCGTTATCGTTTGTTAGTTAACTAGGTTATAACCCGTGTACTACACGGGACAACGTAAATAACTTTGAAAATTAATAAACCTTAAAAATAATAATACATTTTGTCTAACATTAATGTGCACAAGAATAAAAGGGTATTAGCCCTTAATCGTAGATAAGAAACAAAAAATAGTCATAAAGGAATTCCTATATATGATAACAAAGAAATTGAATGGTTAAATGTTGATTCTACCCTTTGATCTTCAAATACTTAAACAATGTTCTTCAATTTTGAATATGTTTATGATCTCTAAAATTTGTCATTTTTTATTTTTCTTATTGCACAATGCAACATATTGGATTTCAATGAGGAGGTAATTTATTTGTAGGATTCTAGAAATCCTTCTCGTCGGGTCACAAATATAGCATTGTCGTGCGTGCATCATCACATTTTTGCATTCTGGTCGAAGTAAGAGGATTGGCCGCAATGCGAAAATGGAGCTGCCATGACACACGTCTTCTTGATTTTTGGAAACTTTATGATTTTGATCATTATCAGCTCCATATTTTTCTTATACTCTTCAACTAAGAATTTATCTGTAAAAATATGATTTCAAAAGAGTAATAAAACCATGAATTTAAAGGAGTAATTAGAAGAAAAGTAAAACCATGAATTTAAAGGAGTAATAAAAAAATTATCTACCTTATAGAAATCCCGATTATTCAAGGTCTGTCAATAGCCCAAAAGAAATTGTTCATGATGTTTGCACACGATGTAGAATGCTTTTTTATAGTAGGTTGCAATAAAAAGCTATTTTTCTGTAAAGTAAGATGCTATAAAATGCTATTTTTAGTAAAAAAAAAATAATAAATAAATAAATAAAATGTTGTACAAGCAATAAAAAAAGCTTTGTTTTTCGCTCCCAAAAATTGACCGATTTTAAACAATCGGTTAAATCTTCAACTGAGGGTATCTTGAATTTTTTGGGCTCTTGACATTTTTGCCCCTGGTTCCCTTAATGAGTGTTGGCTGCTTATTGGTCTCCAATAGTTTTTGTTTTGGTTGGTCTGATTTGGTGGTCTTGACACATGCAATTATGCTTTCCTAGTTTGGTAATTTGGTGCATTTTTGGTGTCTTTGACATTTTTGCCCATGACCTGTTCGGTTGTAAAAACATGAAACTATAAATATTCAAGGGTTACCTTGTCACACCCTAAGTAAAAATAGACTTCTTGGAGCGAAGGCGATGAAATATTACCGCTCTTCAACGTATCAATATCCATCTTAATCCGGTCAGTTGCTTACATCTCCACCTAGTTACCCTTCAATTAATAAGAAAAGAGTGTAACATCCACCTTTCAATCTACCACCTGAATAAGAAAGATTATACAAACCCAAAACTTGGTTACCCTACAATTAATAACAAAAGTGTGTCAAAACCAAGAAAAAGAAGTACCTAAAACCAGAAATGGTGTATAATAATTTATTATTAAAGTAAAAACAGAAATACCAAACCTGCATCATCTTGTGATGTTTGAACTCAATGGATTCAAAGCTCCAATCAATGGCGGGAGATGGTGATATGTTGGTGGTGACTTAATCGATGCAAAATAGAACAATGAAAGAAGATCTGGCTTCCAAAAATATCGAACCAAGCTTTATCAACGATTCTTCGTTGATGCATCATAGCTGAAATTTCAATTTTGGGCGCGGATTAAAGTTGAACAACAATCATAAAGATAACTCAATTTTGGAGCCTTATTTTTGTCATGGTGCATGACATACATACATACAAACAACCAAGACTGAATTAAAAATCTAATGTTAAAAAGAAGGAAAATACATAAAACTTCTAATTCAAAAAAAAACATGCACTTCTAGAACAAATATGTAACACCGTAAAATTTCAAACAAAATTTTCAATTAAAAATCACATAATTCTCATAACACGTTTCACAAAAATCCAATTTATTTAATTTACAAAACAACAACTCCATAATTATTTGATTAATAATCCAGGACCCTCAAAACATAACTCTTTCTCTGGTGTGTACAATCGAACCGACGCCCTCCCGCGATCCTGAGAAGAACCTGAAACACATATCACATATCACGGTAAACACGAAGCTTAGTGAGTTCCCCAAAATACCACACATATCGCATTAGCCTATCATTGCTATACTCAGATAAGACCCTCCCGTCAATGTGTCTCAGTGGGACCCTATGGCCCCACAACTCGGGTGGACCCTCCGGTCCTAACTCAGCAAGCTCAGAATAATACACAACATAAATCACATAGACATAATGCATGATATCACAATTAAGCACAATAAACATCTCAATCACACAAAGGTACCACTCATGGTAAGTATAGTGAGAAGACTCACCTTGTAAGAACTCGGACAACCTCGAACTTGAATCACCGGGCTAGCCTCCGCCTAACACATACGATAAATATCTCTAATTAATACTCTATTCACGACTCTAAATAAACCAAAGGCTATTTCTCTTTCTCTCAAACTCTTGGAATGGGTAAAAGATCATTTTACCCCTCTACGGCTTTCCATTACTCATGTTGACCAAACCCTAAAGTCAACAGAAGTCAAACTCGAGTCAACAGTCCATGTTTGACCTGACTCGCCGAGTGCACCCATGTGACTCGTTGAGTCCACTCTTTTCCTCAGAAGTCTCGTGAAGGTCCAACTCAACTCGCCGAGTTGACCCGCCAACTCGCCGAGTTATCGCATGTTCAATCTCATCGCGAAAACCCTAGCCGACTCGTCGAGTCGGCTCATCAACTCGTCGAGTCCATTCAGACTCATTTCTCATTCAGATGATTTCAAGGCAGAGAACCTTCCCAAACTCTAGATCTAACCTCTAAAGACTCGTTTATCACGTAAAACCACAAGCTTTACGTCCATGCATGGCACTTTGAGCTTAAAAGGCCAAGAACATGCTCTAATAAGGGTTTTTCACTCAAGAGCTATATTAAGGCTGAATAAAACAAGGACCTTTTGACTCTAGGGACCTCACACGGTCCAAATCTGAAGTCCAAACCTCCATATGAACACAATACCCTCAAAGTCCCAATATAAGATAGAAAAGAAGCCCTAATCTCCAATAATATGATATCTACCCAAACTAATGAGAAAGGTATAAACTTTATACCTTTTACAGAAGCTCTTGGATGAATAACAACATATGTAACAGCCTCCTCTTGTTCCTTGCTTGAATTCCTTCTCTTCTCTTCCAAAGATGCACCAAGATACTCAATATTAGCTCACACTCTCTCTATTAGCTCAAAAGGGCGATTATGGTTTCTCTCAGTGAAGGTAGGCAGCTGATGAGCCACAAATGAGGCTATAAGTTCTCTTAAATAGGACCCAAACCCGGGGATTTAGGGTTTCACTTCACAACGTCTACTCGGCGAGTCCATTCTCTGACTCGTCGAGTAGATCATTAATCCCACGTGGCACAACGCGACTCTACTCGACGAGTTACTCAATAAACCCCAAAAATACATATATAAATAATATGCCTGGGAGTCCGGATGTTACAAAATAAATGTATGTACCTGTATTGTGCCTGTAGATCTGGCGCCAGATATTTAGAAACTACCTTGATATATTACAAATTATAAGTCAAAGCCACTGAAAGTTATTATCTAGATATGGTTAAGCTCCATTGTTCCCCTGTTTACATAAAAAAATCAAAATTGTGTCAAAATTGACGGAATACCCCTGCATTGCACTGTTGCCTAATAGATCGATATACTCCATTATAGATATTTTTATGATGGAAATTCTATTGAAAATTGAATGGCAAGAAGCAAATAAGTGTTCCTCGTTCTCAATTTATGTCTAATTAAAAAAATGCTTCTTTAGATGGATTGCGATTGTCACTGGCATAATTCTTGTTTTAATGAAGGAAAAGGTTTAACCACAAAAAACTAAAAGATAAAACAGCTTTAAAATCCATATAGCCCAAAACCAAATAACATTAGCCAAATGAAGTTGGATGACAGATTGTGAAGGAAGAGGATATATAATTCAGAAAAAATTTAACCTTAAAAAAGAAAAAAACAAACACTTTGCAAATTCAGTAATCAACTGATTTGCAATCGAAAGAAACTTAGTAAAACAACATAATGTAAAACACACATACATACATACATACATACATACATAGAATTGAACATAGTAACAACCAACAAAACAAAGTCAGTACACGAAATCAGTTTGCTAACCTTGTGTTGTGTTGGTGTTCCAAAATCTGAAAATAAAAAAAATGTGAATAGAAAGTACATAGACGGAGAGGGAATTCCACAGTCGATATCAATACAGATGGAGAGAAAATACATACCCACGAACAAAGTCGTTCACTTTCTCCCTTAAGATTAAAAACAATAGAAAATTTGCAAGTGTAACAACCAGATTTACAGGGACATTATTGTATATGTTAATCTTGAGATTTGAGGAGGGACTCGACGAGTTGAGGGACCAACTTGCCGAGTCGAGTCGAGATTGCCACGTGGATTTAATGAGCGGACTCGACGAGTCCAAGGATGGACTCGCCGAGTAGGTACTGGGCAGAGAAAACCCTAAGTTCCGGGGTTGGAGCCTATTTAAAGGAACTTATGACCTTGGGTGCGCCTCATATCTCCTGTGAGAAACCCTAAATCGCCATTGGAGCCAAGGAAGAGTTCTTATGATGAAATCAAGTAATTTTGGTGTGGTTTTTCAAATGAAGTGAAGGGATTCAGCTAGAAGGACCAAAAGAGGTTGTTATTCTGAGACATCTAAGCAATGATCTCCATTTTAAGGTAGTATTTCGCCCCTTCCTTCTGTTTTTGTGTAAAATCCTTGAATCTAGGGTTTTCTTTACCCTTTCTTGGATAGTATATGATGCATATGAGGTCCCAATGCGGAGAAAGTCTTAGATCTGGACCTTAAGAGGTCCAGAGAGTCCCAATCATTCGGCTTTATGCTGTTCCTTTGGAGATATGAACCTAGGTTGCCATTTTAGAAGCTATTTCACCAAAAGAAGCCTTATGTGTGTTGCATGAGTGTAAAGATTGGACCTTTACGTGATTATTGAGCATTGGGAAGTCAGATCTATAGGTTAGAGAAACAGATCTGACCTCAGAAGGTCTTTTGAGTGTTGCCATGGAGGAAACTCGTCGAGTCCATAAGGGGACTCGACGAGTCGAGTCGGGTTATCCCGCGATTGTGACCCGTGGTAACCCGTCGAGTGAAGGGTTAACTCGACGAGCCGAGAGAGGCCATAGGAGGATTCAGAGGACACGCTTGGACTCGCCGAGTCACCCATGTGCACTCGACGAGTCTGGTCAAAGTTTGACCGTTGACTAGAGTTGACTTCAGTTGACCTTGGGGTTTTGGTCAAGATGATTCACGAGAGGTCAGAGAGGGGTAGAATGGTCTTCTACCCATTATTAGGGATGAGAACATGAGAGGATTTTTATTAGAGATGTTACCATTTTGATAGGAGGAGGCTAGGTCGGGTTATCGAGCACGAGAGGGTATCCAGCATCATGCGAGGTGAGTCTTCTCACTATACTTTACCTTGAGTGGTAAGTAGAGTTATGTGACAAAGTATCTTGTATGCTATGTATGTGATGTGTTGCACATCATTATTTCTATGTGATTTATGATGTGTGTATTCCAGAGTTTACAGAGTTAGGACCGGAAGGTCCACAGAGCTAGGACCAGAGGGTCCACAGAGTTAGGGCCAGTAGGCCCACAGAGTTATAGCCTCGAGTGGCTAATATGTGTTCTATGTGGTATTTTGGGGAACTCACTAAGCTTTGTGCTTACCGTGTTATGTGTTTTAGGTTTTCTCAGGATCGCGGGACAGCACCGGCTTGATTGTATACACCAGAGAAAGAGTTATATTTTGAGGATCCTGGATTATTAATGGAGTTGCGCTTGTAATTTGAATAAACGAGATTTCTATACAATATGTTATGAAAAGTATGTGATTTTGAAATGAAAAATATGGTTGAAAAATTTCGGTGTTACAAGTTGGTATCAGAGCCTTGGTTTGAGGGATTCGGATGCACCTTCGAGTAAATCTGGACTCAAACTGAGGATTTGAGAAAATTTTTCAAAGAAATGATTTTTCTAAAGCGAGCAAGAGTTTCTAAAAGAATACGAGTTGGAACAGTGTGTACAATCAGCCAGAGCCCGAACGGTGATTTCCTAAAATACCCTTACGTTTGTATTATGAGATATTTATGAGATATGCTATGAGATATTATGCATGCTAGAGATATGCTAGGTATTTCATATGTTAGGACTAGAGTGGCCTGATTTGTGATGTCTTAGCCTAGGAGTTACTGTTATCTGTGTTGTGCTGAGTAAGAGTATCCAGCAGGAATCCCCTAGAGAGGGATTTGAGTAGAAGAGTAATCTAGGAGAGATACCTAGATAAGCATTTGAGGAGTCTACTGAGGGAGTAGTCAGATGCCCGCGTGGGGTATAGTCGCTTGGGTTCAGTGGTATCCTTTGAGTATGAGGAGTGCAAGTGGGTAATGTCCTAGAGTGGTTTTGCATGTTGGTAGAGCTTATTCGATGCCCGAATGCTGCTTGCTTCGTGCTTTGTGGAACTCTTGATGACGAGAGTCAGCTACTAAGTGAATATGACGATATTCAGGAGGTAGATGGCTGGCATCATAAGGAGTTCTTCAACAGCTGATGGCGGAGAAGTGTGAGAACCTAGGAAGAGCCTAGAAAAGGGTGACCCTAGTCAGATGAGTACGCTGACAGAGTAGGATATTTTGCAGGGGAGCGAACACGCATGACGGGGTTGGTGATTGAGAAGGTCGAGAAGCTACTTAGGAACTCAGGGATGGTCCGTGTGGAAAGTATGGGTAGATGTGGCAGGTAGTATGGGCCCGTACTACTGAAAGCAGAGGACCCATACTCGATACAGGGAACATTCCAGAGGTTTTAAGTAGCAGATCGAGAGGTGATTTCATGGTTCGTATACCATGATAAGTAGCAGATCGAGAGGTGATTTCATGGTTTGTGTACCATGATTTGCAGCAGATCGAGGGGTGATTTCATGGTTCGTGTACCATGATTTGCAGCAGATCGAGAGGTGATTTCATGGTTCGTGTACCATGATTTGTAGCAGATCGAGAGGTGATTCCATAGTTCGAGTACCATGATTTTCAGCAGATCGAGAGGTGATTTCATGGTTCGTGTACCATGATTTGCAGCAGATCGAGAGGTGATTTCATGGTTCGTGTACCATGATTTGTAGAAGATCGAGAGGTGATGTCATGGTTCGAGTACCATGATTCGTAGCGGATTAAGAAGAGATAACATGGTTCGGGTACCATGATTCATAGCAGATCGAGAGGTGGCCACATGGTTCGAGTACCATGACCCGTGGCAGTTAGTGTTATTGGTTCTACCAGTTATTCCGTGGTGATTGGTTAGACCAAGATCAGAGGTGAAAGACTATGGGTCCAGAGGGCCATGATGAACGAGTTTTAGTGAAGCATCCCTTAAAAGGGAAATCGAGTTAGCTCTGAGGGATTGTTGGTGAGATGCCAATTGGAGTCGCAAGGCTCAAGAATGAGTAGAGATGGCGGTTATGGAGGATTACAGCATGAGTTGAGCAATCAGCCGATGGTGGAGATGTCATTTTCTGTGACTTGAGCGGTGCTATTTCTGTTCCTGTGGAAAACAGGAGAGGTATTGATATTTTCGGTTTCCAAGGTTGGGGGTGAGCCCTGTGGGGTAGCTTGGGTTACGATCTTTCATCAGAGTATTTGGGCAGTATGTCTGCCGAGAGGTAATGTTAGAGCATGAACAGGTTGTCAGTGGGGACTGAGATGGTTAAGGACAAGGATACACCCTATTTGAGCATAGTAGGGCATGTATTAGCTGCAGCGGCAGACGATCAAGAAGAGGATATTGGGGCGGTGGCTATTATTGTCTATGATGAGTATCGAGTATAGTAATGAGGACTCCACTCTTATTACAACCCACGTGATGGAACGTTGGTTGAAGATTCGAGGATGAGGAATATGGTAGTTCATTATTTTCAGACTGAGAGTCAGGGCTACGACTGGACAGTTTAGATGTCCGGTAGTGGGATGGTACGAGATTCTGAAGGACTAGAGGTAGTCATGATGAGAAGTTTATGAGGATTTCATCGGAGATTCGGGGTATTTGGAATTGCTTGACCTCCATCGGGGAGATCATCGAACATAGCGTATCACCTTCCAAGAGTAGGTGCAATGTTATTGGTAAAAACAGTCTGTGGGATAGATTGTTGGCGAACCAATTGGTGATGGTTCGAACCCTGAGTGGGGGAGAACCGGGTACTTTTTTGAGGAGAGGGGATTTGTTCAAGAGCGGTTAGAGAACGGGATAGAGAGGCCTGCGGTATGGATTCCTGAGACCAGGGTTATTGGTGGTCAATGAGAGGTGCAGAGTGAGATAGTGCATGTGGTACGTGTTTAAGAAAGGATGAGTGTCTCCAAGGAAAGTGGCCGTTGGTCGGAGACCTTATGGTGGTTAGGAATCCTTCAAGGTTAAAATGGTGAATTCGAGGTGGTTGGCTTGTGAGGTTAGTTCGGCGGTTGAGAATTTCTGGTTCAGAGCATGGGCTATTATATGCAGTATGGAAGGGAAGAAGTTGATTGGGCAACCAACTTCAGGGTCGTTATGAGTATTCTTGCATGAGTTTTGAGCAATAGAGGAGGAAGTTTCGGATTGTCATCTTCGTGTTCTGAGTCGTTGGCAATTTCTCTGTGTTTTAAATTGGGAGATGGAGTATTCCGGGGTTACAAGTGGCACGAGAGAAAGACCGTTTGCGAGGTTCCGAGGAAGCAATGCGGTATCTGAGTATGATGCCATGAGTATGAGATCAGTGGTAGAGTCAAGACACTGCGATGCGTTGTGATGGTATTCCGGGGTATCCGAGTTTAATGTCCTAAAATCTCGGATTATTTTGAGTTTGAGTTTGAGATGACGAGTGGTGTATCAAGTGTCTATGGTTCCGGTGGGGGCCCTTCAGCTAATTGTCATCAAATGGATTTATTTGAGAATGTGAATTGCAGCGAGAAAAAAAGAGGTTTTGTCACGACGGTGGTCGTCCGAAGTAGTGATGCTTAGCCCGGATGGGTGTGTGTGTACCTATCTATGCTGGGCCGCAGAGCATAAGTTAATGATCGCAGTATGGTGTCAACCTGAGGATGAGATTGTGAAGTGGTAAGAGTAAGTGCGGTATGACTGCGGGGAGCTGCAGTTTCAATGAGTCAGTGCAGAGAAGTGTGGTGATGCTACGGGAAGCCGTAGTACTCACTATTCAGTGAGAGGTTGTGGTGATGCTACGGGGAGCCGTAGTACTCACTATTCAGTGAGAGGTTGTGGTGATGCTACGGGGAGCCGTAGTACTCACTATTCAGTGAGAGGTTGTGGTGATGCTACGGGGAGCCGTAGTACTCACTATGTAGTACTCACTAGTCAGCGAGAGAATGTTGTGATGAAGTGCTCTCTGATCAGAGCTTGACGCAGAAGAGTTTTAGGCTTGGGTAGCCCTAATATGTAGGTGTGTGGAAGCCTGGGGTCGAACCAGGGGCGAGACTGGGGTCTCCATATTTGTCGGGAGTCGTTATATTCTGAAATGAGTAGTGGTTGTCGCAACCAAAGGGAAGTGGATAAGTGAGGAACGCATGGGTTACGGGTCATGAGTCATGAGTTGAGTGGTTCGTTGGGATGAGTGGTTCCAACTCTGTGCCGGACCAGACTCTCGTGTTGAGTTCAATCCTAGTGGTGTATTGAGTAGGAAAAATGAGATTCCGGATTCAGAAACGAATTTTCTTTGGAAGGGGATATTGGTTCCATCTCGTGTCTTAGACCTAAGTGGGTCAATTCGTAGGTATGAGAAAACCGCGAAACGCATGGAACTAATGAGTAGTAGACGACAGAGGTCGAGGGTGAACGAATTCCGTATTCGCTTGGGGAAAAGCGAACTTCGTGACTTGTGTGTCACACTGGGCCGAGATAGCTAGTGTGGGAAGGAAGTCAGTAAGACATGTTGAGATATGCAATGGGTAACCCCTTTGAGGTTCAATTGCTGGGTCGGGAGATGACCTGGTGCTCAGTCTTGAAAGGGATATTGAGAAGGGAGCTGAGGTTTATGTTTGTCAGATGTCGGAGGACGCTCCTGAACAAGCATGGTCATTTCTCACGTCTGAGGACAGGGTGTTGAGGGTTCGTTGTTCAGAAGGTTTGTGATTGCAGTACAGTGGATGAGTCCCTGGTGTGATGTGATCCTTCCACTCCTTGGTATATGATATGGATTGTTTATCATGTCTGGGACGAGTGATCGGTAGCCAGTTTTGGGCATGAACTTGTTTTATCGGTCCCCACTAGAGAATCAGAGGGGCAGTGAGCTATCGGGGTTTGTTATTCGAGGAGTGAATAACGTGGTGACATCTGGAGAGGGCGGTCTGGCTGTGTGTCAAGCTACTAGAGTTCCAGATTCTTGAGAGTCAGAAGGGGTAGCATAGTGGCAGATGGGTCTGTCCTTTTCCAGGGAGGAGTTCCTGTTCGGATTCAGGTGTCCAGAGAGGAAGATAGTTGTGTGGTATGAGACCCTTTCGATGGTGCTGTTTGGTTATTGGATTAGATCTATATGATGTGGAGGAGCGATTTCGAGGGCGAAATCTAATTCAAGTGGGAGAATTGTAACAACCGGATTTACAGGGACATTATTGTATATGTTAATCTTGAGATTTGAGGAGGGACTCGACGAGTTGAGGGACCAACTCGCCGAGTCGAGTCGAGATTGTCGCGTGGATTTAATGAGCGGACTCGACGAGTCCAAGGATGGACTCGCCGAGTAGGTACTGGGCAGAGAAAACCCTAAGTTCTGGGGTTGGAGCCTATTTAAAGGAACTTATGACCTTGGGTGCGCCTCATATCTCCTGTGAGAAACCCTAAATCGCCATCGGAGCCAAGGAAGAGTTCTTATGATGAAATCAAGTAATTTTGGTGTGGTTTTTCAAATGAAGTGAAGGGATTCAGCTAGAAGGACCAAAAGAGGTTGTTATTCTGAGACATCTAAGCAAGGATCTCCATTTTGAGGTAGTATTTCGCCCCTTCCTTCTGTTTTTGTGTAAAATCCTTGAATCTAAGGTTTTCTTTACCCTTTCTTGGATAGTATATGATGCATATGAGGTCCCAACGTGGAGAAAGTCTTAGATCTGGACCTTAAGAGGTCCAAAGAGTCCCAATCATTCAGCTTTATGCTGTTCCTTTGGAGATATGAACCTAGGTTGCCATTTTAGAAGCTATTTCACCAAAAGAAGCCTTATGTGTGTTGCATGAGTGTAAAGATTGGACCTTTACGTGATTATTGAGCATTAGGAAGTCAGATCTATAGGTTAGAGAAACAGATCTGACCTCAGAAGGTCTTTTGAGTGTTGCCATGGAGGAAACTCGTCGAGTCCATAAGGGGACTCGACGAGTCGAGTCGGGTTATCCCGCGATTGTGACCCGTGGTAACCCGTCGAGTGAAGGGTTAACTCGACGAGCCGAGAGAGGCCATAGGAGGATTCAGAGGACACGCTTGGACTCGCCGAGTCACCCATGTGCACTCGACGAGTCTGGTCAAAGTTTGACCATTGACTAGAGTTGACTTTAGTTGACCTTGGGGTTTTGGTCAAGCTGATTCAAGAGAGGTCAGAGAGGGGTAGAATGGTCTTCTACCCATTATTAGGGATGAGAACATAAGAGGATTTTTATTAGAGATGTTATCATTTTGATAGGAGGAGGCTAGGTCGGGTTATCGAGCACGAGAGGGTATCCAGCATCATGCGAGGTGAGTCTTCTCACTATACTTTACCTTGAGTGGTAAGTAGAATTATGTGACAGAGTATCTTGTATGCTATGTATGTGATGTGTTGCACTGCATTATTTCTATGTGATTTATGCTGTGTGTATTCCAGAGTTTACAGAGTTAGGACCGGAAGGTCCACAGAGCTAGGACCAGAGGGTCCACAGAGTTAGGGCCAGTAGGCCCACAGAGTTATAGCATCGAGTGGCTAATATGTGTTATATGTGGTATTGTGGGGAACTCACTAAGCTTTGTGCTTACCGTGTTATGTTTTATGTGTTTCAGGTTTTCTCAGGATCGCGGGACGGCACCGACTTGATTGTACACACCAGAGAAAGAGTTATATTTTGAGGATCCTGGATTATTAATGGAGTTGCGCTTGTAATTTGAATAAACGAGATTTCTATACAATATGTTATGAAAAGTATGCGATTTTGAAATGAAAAATCTGGTTGAAAAATTTCGGTGTTACATCAAGAATCACAAACAAAAAAAATCCTAAAAATAAAGGACTACCAACCTAAACATCAACAATTTACCCGTATAAAACATGCAAAATTGCCAGAATTAAAGGATGAACTGAAGAAGAGAAAATCAAGAATTACAACACATAACAAAGGTTTCAACATTTCAAATCCCAAAGTAGAAACGAACATAAAGTTAGGATTTTAAAACTTATATACCTTTGATCGCGTCAGTGGTTGAAGACGGGAGGAGGCAGAGCAACAGATGAAGGGGATGTGGGTGCGATGGAGGTGAAGGTGTAATGGCGATTAACTTATATGATGAGCCGATTCGAATTTGAAGGATAGGGATTCTGATATCTTGCTAATAAACAAAATTCAAAATATTTTTGCTGATTTTTTGGAAAACAAACCATAGTAAATATGAATGTGAGATCTACATTAACATAAATATGGATGATTTTAAGGGATTTCCGAACATTTTCTTCATGATTAGTTGGTATTATAGATGGAAATCCCGAAATTAGGGGATGAATGAGAGAGAGAGACATGGGCGGGAAAAGCAGTCATAGACAATTTGTGTAGTGACACGTGGCAATAAGCAGACTTAAAAGAATGACATGTGGCTTCTAGGAGAGACTTTTATTAAGGATGGAGATTATATAAGGTATGCAATAGTTGTTAGGCCTTTCATTGAAAGTCATTTTCAAACACTCTTATGGGTGACACTTATTTGAAAACCTAACCTCAAAAATCTTTAGAAGATGGAACTATAGGTGATCTTCTACTCTATAAACATATATTTAGCCGTATTAACCTTCATATTCCGGTTAATCTTGATAACTAGGTTCATGGTAAATACGATGAGTTTTAAACATGTTTTTCATGCTTAAAAATCTAGTTATAGCATTTAATTGATGAATGTTTGTTCTATCAACCTTTGTAGTGTACAATTAAATATATAAACCACTTACGCATTGTTTGATTTTAAAAGGTAAAAGAAATATAATCTACAAACCATATCTACAAAATATTAAAAAAAAAAAATTGGACCAAACGTATCTAGTGTGCAACTATTCGTTTTTTAACGTTTGCATGCATGCTAAAATAAATTGAAATATAAATATAGTGAATATTTAAACTTAAAAGAGTTTTTTAATGCGAATATTTAAATAATTTTAGTTTTACAACATTTAAATATAATTTATACAACAATAATATTTTTTTTGAAAAAACTATTCATTTCATATAATTTGAAATGACAGGCCAATTGGGAATATTCCAATTGGTAGAAACATAGTTGCGAGGATTGGTACTAACAAAAATTAAAGTATTAACATTAACACCTAATCAGTCAATCTATCTTTTAAAAAAAATGAAATGACATCCACGTTGAGTTGCTTGTATTGAACAAAGAAATTCATTGTTCCTACCGTCAAACATTATTTTCTTATGAAATTATGAAATATGATCAAGAACACATGTTTACAAGGTGGCAATATGTGTTTACAAAGGACGTGTTCGGCAGGGAGAGCTTCTAGCTTCTAGCGTTTGACAAAACGTTCCGTTTTGAACAAAAAGTCTCGTTTGGCACTAAAAGCTTCTATCGTTTAGTTTAAACAAAACGCTACAAATCCAAATGCTACTTCATGTAGCGTTTAACAAAACGCTACAAGCTACAAGCTACCCGCCACCCGCTACAAGTCACCTGCTACCAGCTAATTTTGTCGAACACGCCCAAAGTGTAAATGTGTGGAGTTCATATACCCTATGGTTTTGTAGGTTTTGTTTTTTTTTTTTTCTAATCTAATCTTTTTTTCTTAGTTTCAACACCTTTATGATTTTGTAGTTTTTTTTTAATTTAGTCTTTTTCTTTTCCAGTTTTAACACCAACAGTTTTTATTATATTATTTTATTTTCAATTTCGTCGTTAACGGTTAAGATACATAAAATGACTAAATTGACATTTTTTAATTTTTTTATTACTTTTGACAAAATTACATTTCTCGTTCCTATGGTTTTTTTTTGAACCGGCAAATACAAATATATAATCTACTCCTAATCTAACACTTAATACTACATATGTCCACAACGAGACTTGAACCCTCGACCTCAAAAAGGGAGGGCCTCACCTAGTACCGCTGGGCTAGAAGCCCTATGGTTACATGGTTTTCTTAATCATACCCATTTAATGATGACCATTCATGTAGTTTGGTTACATGAATAACTAAATTGCCCAAATATGCAACTAGGTTGAAATGGTTTCTGTAGTTGTATTCTAAGCTAATTCTACACAATTTTAATTTTACATCTTTTTATTTGTATGTCTAGATTTAGTAATAGATTTAAATACATTGTGACTGTATTTTTACATCTTTTTATTTGCTATGTGTAGTTAAAATAAGTTGGATTTGATTGAAAATACTTAACATTTTATTTTATTTTTTTAACATTTTTAACTGTACCTATGTTAATTAAAACACATTTTTTTTCTAAGTTCTTCCAAAAAGAATATTTGATTTTTAATCAATTGTAATTTAGTAAACAATAAAATATATTAAAAGAAAACGACCATAAAAACCATTTTTTAGAAGTATTTATCAAAAAATAGTTAAAAAAACAAGAAATGACCCAAATAGGCACAATTTTCACAAATGACCATCCACAAAAATCTTGCTCATTTATGATTTTTTTTTTTCCAAAATGACGTCAGGGGCGTTGATTGCTTAAAAAGTCCCTATCGACTGATGAAAATATTGTTTTTTTTCCCTAACTTTGAACATTTATAATTTTTTCATATAAAGTCTGTTTGAGGTAAAACAAAATTCATTGTATTTTCTATTTAGTAAAGGTTATTCATGAACATACCACGCCCCATATTTTAGTGATGGGAAGACATAATATTTTAGGTCCAAAGTAGGCTCCTCAATAAAGAATATAAAAAACTCCAAACTTTGAACTTTCATAATTCCTTCATACAAAGTTGGTTTAAGGTGATTTTTTTTCTTTTGTTCTAGTTAACAATGGCTATCCATGAATGTGTCACACGAGTGGACATATTGTTGGTATTCAAAAGCCGCCACCCAATGAACCAGAGGCCGACCTCAATAAGGGGTTGGTGTTGGACGTTCAGCTCCTTGATCGTTTTTTTAAACTACCTATCACCACAGTCAAAGACATCATTCATAACTATCGTATGACATTCTCTCAGACTTTGAAAGCAGCCCTTTTCAAGGTGGTTTCTCATCCCGGGTCTGTTGAAGCGTGGGTAACATAGTTAATACTTCCTAGGTGCACTCTGTAGTTGTTTAGGCCCAAGAATAAGCAAAAAGGTAGGTCTGAGGTAACACTTAGTTTTAGGATGTTTTAAATACCAGGATAACGGGTTGTAAATGGATCGAGTAAAGGTATTCGACAATGGAATAGATTTTAGACCCTTTCGGATGTTGATAATGTTGGATTAAGCGATTTAAGCCCTCGATTTGTGCTTTGAAGCAAAGGGTAAAATCGGAAAAGTAATATTTAGGTTTCTTGCACGAATTATGGTTATAGCTCGCCATGTATTAATTAGGCGTTGAAACGAAGAAGTTATGACTGTTTGAAGCTGGAGTGGAATTAGGCGAAAACCCATCGTCACGACGTGACAAGCATGTTGTCACGACGTGAGAGTTGTCTCGAGGTGACAAAAAAGCTTTCGATGGGTGAAAGTTGTGCAACCTAAGCCCATGGATTTTAGGGTTTTCAATGTATTTAAAGGTAATGATTGGTGTTTTAGGGTATTTTCTTAGCCTCCATCATATCTAGAACTCCTTGGGAGCAACCCTAGTCTCCCTCTTCAAGATTTGATCTCTTCCCCTCTCCTCTCTCCTATTTTGGATGCTCTTGGTGATATTATGATGAATGTTGAAGATCAAGAATGTTCTTTTGGTTGCAAGGAATGTTGTTTCAAGTTTAGATCCATCACAGTCACTCCACTTCTGGACTATTGTGAATATAAAGCTCATATCTTGCTCTTAGTTCTTTAGATCTCTTCATTTGTAGTTTTGGCACTTTTGGTCCATTTTATGGGTGATCTTGGAGTTGAGTGAACTGCAACGTATTTTGATCAGTTAGGAATGCTATTTGGACCTCATGGACTAGGAAAGTTATGATCTTTTGCCTTCCCTTTTAGCCATGCATGTTATCTTGGTCCTTTAGGTCATTTTGGTGTAGTTTAGATCGAGACATTATTATGGATAAAGTTGGAAACTTTATCCATCTAAACATCATGTTGATTCAGATCTGAAGGTTAGAGACTTGGACTTAATGGATTAAGTTGAGAAAGATGCATTCTTGGTCTTTTTGAGACTTAAAGACTAGATCCTGATTGTTTGGACCATCCTAATGGGTAAAGTTTGAAACTTTATCCATTATGAATCTATTTAGGAACTAGATATGAGGTTATAGGCCTTTTTCTAAAGAGATTCAGTACTTAATGAAGATTTGGCTTTCTGACCATAAGTCACGACATGACATAGGATGTGTCACGACGCGACGGTGCCCAGGATCATGATTATTTTGTCTTTGCATCCATACGACGAGTCCAAAGAATGGTCACGACATGACATTGACTTTGACTAAGTTGGCCTTTGACCTTGTGGACCTTTAAATGTTGACTTTTGACCAGTTTGACCTTGGGTCAAACTTGGAGAATTTTGGGTGTTAATTGAGGATTTATCTGTTCTGGGTGTTAGTCGGTAGAGAGATTGATCAGTGCAAGGAGTTAGAGCGTTGTTGTACTTCTCCAGTTCTGCGAGGTGAGTTTCTCAATATACTCGTGGGTCGAAGGCGCCAATGCCGGCCTACTAGATTATGTTATGTATCATTGTGTGTAGGTTGTTGCTATTCTATAGTGATATGTTAGATTGGTAGATTTGTATGATTACCTGCATTGATGGTTATTCTTTATCTGTTTGCATATATCGATATAGTGTGGTTGGGTTGAGGCGGTACTGCTGTGTGCTATTGTCACAACTAGCATTTTAGCTAGGAAATTCTATTCCTGTGTGACCACTCAACTATTGTAAATCTTATACTCTAAGTAAATCTCACTCAATGCTCATTTAGATTCATCAATTATGTTCCTCAAAGAGTCTGAATCCCTAAGAACCATGGTGTGAGTCCATATTGGACTAGGATTTCCTTATTGGGCCTAATGGACCAATAAGCACCCACTTCAACTTTATTGGACTTAGAAGCCCTAATTGGATCCTAATTGGACCCAATTCATAAATCTAAAATGTTTTGGACCATTTGGGTCTAGAATGATTCATTCTAACCCTAATGGGCCTTATTGGGCCATAACTAATCCAATTAACCTTAGTGAGCCATAAGCCCATTCTTTTATTCTATTTGGGCCGTGAATGCTTCCAAAGGCCCTATGGGCCGAAAAAGTTATGTTTAGAACCCAAATATCCTAACTAAAGTTAATGGGCCTAAACTACTCCACCCTTTCTTCTTGGCCCAAAATCTCGGCCCAGGTGTAGAACAAAAAAAGAGAGAGAAAATAAGTATAATGGGGGGGGGGGGTTGACTTGGAGATGTCACCTCCATTTTATACATCATGTATCCATGCAAGGACCATCATATATCCATGCTAGTCACCTCACCTCTCTCTCTCTCCCCTCTCTTCTTCTACTCTCGGCCGAGAGCCACAACACACACACCTTTTCAAAACACTCTCAAATATCTCAAGAATACTCCTCCTTCCATCAAGATTTTCGAGATTTTTGCATGTGTTCCAAGAAGGTTCTTCACTAATATCATCAATCCTTGGTAAGATCTTGTGCACTCAAGTTGAATTGCTTCATTCTTTAGCTAAATCACTCCATATCAATATCTATTTTGTGATTTTGCTTCCTAGAACTTCTTAAGTTCGAAATCCACTCAAGAAAGCTTGCTAGGATCAAAAATCTTCTTCATTTCTTTTTCAAAACCAAAACATCAAAGCTAAGGTGAGTTCATACCCCCTTGTTTTCGGTTTTCATATGATTTTTGGAGGAGAATGCAAGTAAAATGTGTAGATCTATGTGCTATATGCATGTTTGTGTGAATACTTAGTTTATTTAGTACAAATGTGTTGGATCTTAACAAATATCGAAATTCTAAGTATTATTTAGCAAAGATCTATGAACTATGACATTATACCCATCATATTATCATGCCAAAAGTGATTACAAGTTTTAGATACAAAAGATTTCAACAAAAACCTTGTTAAAGGACAAAATTGTCAAGAAAACAAAAGATAAGGGCAAAAAGTGACATTTATGTTTTTATAAGGGCCAAACAGGTCCTACATGTATAAAAAGGTATTTTATATCAAACATACTTTAAAAAGGGCCAAAAATGCAAATTTGAGCTTAATGGGCCAAAACCTTTGGGCCTCATGGTTTTGGGCCTAATTTGCGAAAAAAATGAAGTTTTGGGGTTTAAAAACGTTATTTGGCCAAAGTTTGAGTCATAAATGTAAACAAACCAAATTTAGGGGTGAAAATAACACTTATTTTCAAATTGGACCAAAATTGAAAAATTTTCCAAAATTGGACCGAAAGTGTAACTTTTTACAACCAAGGGCTGAAAATGTACTTTTCTGCAAAACAGGGTTCTAAATATGAAAATATAACTTCTTGGGCTAAATCTGTGAAATTCCAAACATTTGGGACAAAATTACAATTTTTTATAAATTATGGACTAAAGTGTCATTTTTACAAAACTTTGGGCCATAATTAAAAATTGGAGGTTTATTGGCCAAAAATGCCATTTTTACAAAAGAAAGCTTTTTATCATCCATCTAGTAAACCTTGAGCTAAAACAAACAACGGAACAAAACAAACGAACGAAATACGTCGATAACTATTTATTGGGCCTAATATTCACATTTCTTGGCCATTAGGCCCTAAGGGCCCAATTAAGTGTGTATTGAGCCCAATGTTTTCCATGACATGTTTATTGGTTTTTGCGACCCACTTACATGTTAATTTGGGCCTAAGTTATGGATTACATGTTTATTATGATTTTGTGGCCCATTTACATGCCTATTGGGCCTAAATTAAACTTTTACATGTGATTGGGCCTTTGTGGCCTAATTACATACTAATAGGGCTTGGAATGGAAATTTCATATGTTAGTAAGCCGTAACGATACCTTTACGTAATCATTAAACTTCGTAAACTTATTCCTGTACCTTTTGAATACAAAAACATATCACATATACGTAAACATTAAACATAGTACCAAAAGAGGTTGAGAATCTAGTGAGACTTGTCGGTTGGCACCACTGAGTGTATAATCGTAGCCTGTAGTTATAATCAGAGTTTCCTGGTAGGAAAGCGGGAGTTTGTGTATAGATCTATACGGGGTGACCCCCCACGCCTTAGCTGTTCGCTACAGCTAGACTAGGCAAGTCTAGGGCGACAAAATCCTTAGCAAGACCGGCATTTGGAAAAATACCAAGACGGGCGACCTAGTCATTATCATGCATGGTTATAACGGCTCATATAGGGATTCAATACCAAAAGTAACCTTTCGAAGATAAACACTTCGATTGTGTCAATGCAAAACGAGTTATTTAACAATACAAGAATCTAGACATTGATATAAAACTGAAAATATCGGATTTTCTGGGGAAATTATTCATATGCATTTATCATTTATTCACAATACAATGAATCTAAACTACACGCTTATAAGTTATAACTATGAAATTCACACATGCATTTATACTTGATTTTCACAACATTTTCAGACATTTTACAGAAAATATCGGATTTTCTGGGTTTTTACGAAAGATACAAAGACTTTTACTCAAACATACTTATGAACTCACCAACATTATATATGTTGACCGTTTTCAAAATAACTTGTATTCTCAGGAAATCGTTAAGCTGGAAGATTTGCAAGAGTGTATGGTTTTGTTTTATGTAACAACACTTATCGTACTTTTAACAATTTGAACTTATGTATTTTAACAATGTACTTGATCTAAACAATGCCAGTTGTAATATGTAATGTTGGTGATGATCGTGTTATGATTCATGTATATTCATTGTGATGATTATTCAATTGTTAGTCACACTAGCCCCGGGACGTTTCCGCCGTTTGGTTCGGGGGTGTGACAGGTTGGTATCAGAGCAATGTTTATAGTGAACTAGCATATCTAACCATACATGATATGCAACTATAAGCACAATGGGACTAAATAACTCTGAACAAAATAAAAGTTTCACACTTATGTGCGCATACTAGGATAATAATCTTGTAACATCCCAATTTCCAAGCCCATTTTTTTTAAAAAAAAAATTAAGTAGTTCTCAACATAGTTTACCAAAACATTTCCCATGCCATATCATTTGCAAACAAAACTATAACAATGTGTCTAAAATCATAATGTCAAAGTAAAATCAATCAGAGTACAATCCCAGAAAACTCCATGCGGAAATCATGTGTGTGTGTGTGATGCGCTGCTACACTGCTGGCTCCTTCCCCTTAGACGAAGAGGTACCTGAACCCAAAACTAAAACTGTAAGCACAAAGCTTAGTGAGTTCCCCCATCATACCACATACCATACAAACATATCGCATTCATACTGCCGGGCAATTTTGGGGTGCCCGACCTACCCAGTACGGCCATTCTGGGGTGCCGACCTACCCGTGTCAAGCCATTCTGCGGTGCTGACCTACCCATGTCAAGCCATTCTGGGATGCTGACCTACCCTTCGGTTCTATCAACCGAACCTCGGGGACTATTCCACCCATACTGCTACTATCACATATATCATAACGTAAACATATTGTCAGACGTTTCTGGGGTGTCCGACCTACCCTTCGGTCCTAACAACCGAACTTGGGGACTATTCCCTCCCTACTACCACTATCACATATAACATATCATGCCAGCATATAATCATATCATCACATACTATCAGACATATCTGGGGTGTCTGACCTACCCTCCGGTCCTAACAACCGGACTCTACTACTGTCACATATACATATCATGCTAGCATATAACATATCAGGTAGTAGCAAACCTAGATGAATATCACAAAGACAATCATCCAACATACAACTCCTACTGGTGGGCCGGCATTGTGGCCGTAGACCCACCGCTACTGGAAGGTAACTCACCTCGAACGAGTAGCTGCTGATAATCTGTGCGGGAAATCTCTGTCTGGTGTTGCTCCGGAAATCCTCCGGCTATAATCCCCACAAAACACTTAATCAGAGTCTGATATCTATTCTTAAGGTAAAATGACCATTTTACCCCTGACCAAGTCCCAGTCAAAGTCAAAGTCAACTTCCAGTTGACCCGACTCGCCGAGTTGTGCCGCCAACTCGTCGAGTCCCTATCTCTTCCACTGTCCCCATCCACGTCTCTACTCGTCGAGTTGGGCCGCCAACTCGTCGAGTCCCTATCTCTTCAACTGTCCTCATCCACGGCTCTACTCGTCGAGTTTAGCAACGACTCGATGAGTTCTCTTTCTAACACCACCCCGGATGAACCTTCATCCGACTCGTCGAGTTGTATGAACAACTCGTCGAGTCCATCTTCATCCTATGAACACGTCCTGACCTCGGCTCGCCGAGTTGTATGAACAACTCGTCGAGTTCATCTTTAAGAGTTGGGAGATTGCCTTGGACTTGCCGAGTCGACTCATGCACTCGCCTAGTCCTATGAACTCCAGGACTATGGCTTATCCCGATACGTTTGGGTCACTCTCCTGGACCCTCTAAAACCTTTCTCTCACTCAACTGGGTCTCTTGGACCACAAACAGAAAAAAAAGGAAGTCAAGCCTCGGACTCGCCGAGTCCCAAGAATGACTCGCCGAGTCGATACAGTCCCAAGTCTATTCCTTCGATTTCTGGTGTACAACTCTTGTCCAAATGATAGATCTAGGCCCCTAAACTCGATCTAGCACGTAATGTTACGAACTTTACGTGCATGCATGGGACTTTGAGCCAAAAAGGCTCTAAAAGAGGCTCTTAAGTTGCATGGGGGCTTCCATGGGTGCAATAACAGCCCTTTTCTGCCTTGTAACTCTTCCATGGGCCTAGATTCGAAGCCTCAACCCCCAACCATGCTTGCAATCATGGTTGGTTACCAAGAATGGCTTATAAAAGCCCTAAATCTCCCCAAAAAGGGATCAAACGAATAAGCAAGCAAGGTACAAACTTTATACCTTTCAAACACTGCAAATGATGCACCAAACTCGAATCCTTCGGTCTCCTCTTGATCCTTCTATGCTCTTCCTTCTTCCTTGTGATCAAAACCCACAAAATCACTCAAAAGCCTTAGATCTTGCACCAAAACACTTAGGGTTTGCTATGGAGGGTTTCTGGGAGCATAAAGGGGCGATGGAGGCTGTATAAGGTTGTTTAAATAGGGTGTAAACCCTCAGATTAGGGTTTTGTCCAGACAGAGCCTACTCGTCGAGTCCAGGACCCGACTCGACGAGTCCCATACTTAAATCCCGCGTCTTATCCCGCTTCTACTCGGCGAGTTGGGCCTTCAACTCGCCGAGTCCCAGGCTAAAAATGCAAAATTACTTAAATAAAATACATACCAGGAACCAGGTGCTACAAATCTCCCCCACTTATTTTAGACTTCGTCCTCGAAGTCTGCTGCTCGTTCCTGGAAAAGCTCTGGGTAATGCTCCATCATCTCATCCACCGGCTCTCAAGTCCATTCCGAGCCCTTCCGGTGCTGCCATTGCACCTTTACCAGCTCGACCCTCTTGTTCCTCAGATCCTTTGACTTCCGGTCGAGAATCGCTACAGACCGCTCGATGTAATTCAGGCTGTGATTGACCTGAATATCCTCTAATGGTACCACTGCCGAATCGTCCGCCAAACATTTCCGTAACTGGGAGACGTGAAAAGTGCTATGAATCTGACTGAGTTCGGCTGGCAGATCCAACCTATATGCCACCTTGCCCACCCGGTCTATAACCATGAAGGGTCCAATATACCTGGGTCCCAACTTGCCCCGCTTCCTGAATCGGATGACGCCCTTCTATGGTGACACCTTCAGGAGAACCATATCCCCGACCTGAATCTCCAGGTCCGATCGGCGCTTGTCGGCATAACTTTTCTACCGACTCTGAGCAGTCTGAAGTCTGCTCCGAACCTGCTGAATCCTCTCTGTCGTCTTGAGCACCACTTCGGTGCTCCCCATGACCCTCTGGCCAACCTCACCCCAACATATCGGGGTTCTGCACTTCCTCCCGTATAACATCTCGAAGGGAGGACGGTCAATACTCGCATGATAGCTATTATTATACGAGAACTCCGCCAACGGAAGGTAGGTATCCCAGCTACCTCCGAAGTCTAAAACACATGCCCGCAACATATCCTCTAGCATCTGGATGGTCCGCTCGCTCTGACCATCCGTCTGCGGGTGAAAGGCGGTGCTAAAATGCAGACGAGTACCCAGCTCGTCATGAAACTTCTTCCAAAACCTGGAAGTGAACCGCACATCCCTGTCGGAAATCACTGAAACTGGCACTCCGTGCCAAGCTACCACCTCTCGGATATAGATGTCGACCAACTTTTCGGCCGAAATGCTTTCCTGGATCGGTATGAAATGGGTACTCTTGGTCAACCGATCCACGATTACCCAAATCGAATCCACTCCCCGTGCAGTCTTGGGAAGCTTGGTAATGAAATCCATGGTAATATCTTCCCATTTCCACAAGGGAATATCTAACGGCTGCATCTTGCCGTGTGGCCCCTGGTGCTCGGCCTTGACCTTCCTGCAGGTCAAGCACTGCTCCACATACCATGCTACGTCCCGCTTCATGCAGGGCCACCAATAATCAGGACGAAGATCTCTATACATCTTCGTCGCTCCGGGATGGATAGAAAATCTGGATTTGTGTGCCTCCTCCATCAGGATCTGGCGCACGCCTCCATGATAAGGGACCCACACCCTACGGTGAAGAGTCAATAACCCTCGGCTATCATAGTCGAAGGAGGAAACCTGGCCCACTATACGCCCGCTCTTCCGATGTTCCTCCTTCATAGCCTCCTGCTGAGCCTCCCGGATCCGCTCCAACAGTGGAGTCACCACTGTCATCCTCAGACAGATGTCCCTGATTGCCGCTGCCTTGCGGCTAAGCGCATCGGCCACGACATTGGCCTTCCCCGGGTGGTAGAGGATCTCGCAATCATAATCCTTCACCACATCCAGCCACCGACGCTGCCTCATGTTCAGGTTCGGCTGATCCATGAGGTACCTCAAACTCTTGTGGTCCGTGTAAATGGTACAACGAACATCATAGAGGTAATGACGCCAAATCTTGAGGGCAAAAACAACAGCCCCCAGCTCCAAATCATGCGTCGGGTAATTCGCCTCGTGAGGCTTCAGCTGCCTTGAAGCGTATGCAATAACATGCCCTCTCTGAATCAGTACTGCGCCCAAACTTGAGATGGACGCATCACAATATACCACAAAATCCTCCATGCCCTCTAGCAGGGCTAAGATTGGCGCCTCTCACAATCTCTGCCTCAGTGTCTCGAATGCGGCCTGCTGCTCAGTCCCCCAGCGAAAGACCACGGCTTTCCTCGTCAGCCTGGTTAGGGGCACGACTATCTTGGAGAAGTCCTGAATGAATCTCCGATAGTAGCCTGCCAATCCCAGAAAGCTCCGAATCTCAGATGGAGACCTCAGAACTTCCCACCTCATCACGGCCTCAACCTTGGCCGGGTCCACCGATATCCCGTTCTGGTTGACAAGGTGCCCGAGAAACTGCACCTCGCGCAACCAGAACTCACACTTGGAGAACTTAGCATACAAGCTCTCCCTTCTCAAAGTCTCCAGAACCTCTCGCAGATGCTCCTCATGCTGCTCTCGCGTCTTGGAGTAAACCAAGATATCATCAATAAACACTATCACAGACCGGTATAACATCGGTCTACACACGCGGTTCATGAGGTCCATGAACGCGGCAGGAGCATTGGTGAGCCCGAAAGGCATCACCACAAACTCATAGTGGCCATAACGCGTCCGGAACGCAGTCTTCTGTACATCCTCCTCTCTGACCCTCATCTGATGATACCCTGATCGCAAATCAATCTTGGAGAACCAATATGCTCCCTGTAGCTGGTCAAAGAGGTCATCAATCCTCGGGAGTGGGTAACGGTTCTTCACCGTTACCTTATTCAGCTCCCTATAATCTATACACATCCGATGCGACCCGTCCTTCTTCTTCACAAATAGAATCGGGGCTCCCCAGGGTGAACTGCTCGGTCTAATGAAACCCTTGTTTGACAGCTCCTGCAGCTGTGTAGACAACTCCTGCATCTCAGGAGGAGCCAACCGATACGGTGCCTTGGCTATCGGAGCCACACCAGGGACTAGTTTAATCCTGAACTCTACCTGCCTCTCCGGAGGTATCCCAGGAAACTCCTCGGGGAATACGTCCGCAAACTCTCGTACCACGGGCGCATCGCTCACCGTTCCCTTACCCATCTCCCGGGTATCCATCGCATAGGCAACAAATCCTGCGCAACCCTGCTGAAGGTAACTCCTAGCTCTCGCTGCTGAACATAAAGCTGGTCCTTGCTGTGGCCTCTCGCCCTGAATCACCAGCTCTCCCCCACTTGGGGTCCTGATCCGCACCAACTGCTGCGCACAGTCAATCACTGCCCCATTGGGGCTTAGCCAATCCATACTGGTAATAACTTGGTTCCCCCGCAAAGGTATGGGAACCAGATCTACCAGATAACGCTCCTCAAACAGTCGCAGGACGCAATCTCGGTAGACCTCTGATGCTCGCACTGACCGGTCGTCCGCAATCTCGACCTCTAGAGGGCAATCCAATGTGCCCGACGACTCAGGAAACTTCTTGCTAAGCGCAAGAGAGACAAACGATCGGGTAGCACCCGAATCAAACAATACCTGAACTGGGATACCGTTCACATGGAACGATCCTAAATAGAGCACATACATAACATATCAAGATCACAGCGCCATAAAATAAAAGCATAAGAAAGGAATCATACCCGTCACTACATCAGGTGCAACGCGTACCTCCTCGACTGTCAACTGAAATGCTCGGCTCCGCACCACTGGAGCCTCTGTCTTGGCCTTCCGGCCATCTGCAACCCGCGCTGTCGCTGAAACCGGCGCCGCTGCTGGCGCTGCTGCTGACGCTGCTGTCAATCTCGGGCAATTGGCCTTTTTGTGGCCCCTCTGATTGCAATGGAAGCAAATCAGGTCTGTCATCTGTACTGTAGGGGCGGGGGCAGTACAATCCCTGCCAAAGTGCCCCGTCTTGCCGCACTTGTAGCAGCCTGACGATCCTGTTCTACAAGCTCCCTCATGCGGCCTTCCGCACTTCCTGCAGCGGCTCTGGCCCGGCTGGCCCTTCGACCTAACGTCGGATCCATTAGGTTTCTTCCCCGAAACCCCTGTAACCTGCTCAGACTCAGCTTTCCTCTTCCTCACATGCTCCAAATCGAGCTCCCTCTCCCGCGCCATGGCAATCATGGACTCCAGGGTCGGGCAGGCAGAGTAGATGACATGCTCCCGAATATCAACCCTCAACATATCATGGTAGCGGGTCTTCCGCATCTCCTCATCCCCCGCATACTGGGGTACCAACAATTCTCTCTCCCGGAACTTGGCGGTGATCTCTGCCACAGTCTGTAGTCTGCCTCATATCCAAAAACTCTCTGGCCAGCTGCTGAAGCTCTACAGCCGGCGCAAACTCAGCTTTGAATCTGGTCACGAAATCTGACCACGTCATAGCCTCGACGGCTGGGGCTCCCAATGAGTCATCAATCGACTCCCACCAGTCTCTAGCTCTATCCCTCAAACATCCCGCAACAAAGCGGACCTTCGACCCTTCCGGGCAGAAGCTCGTCAACTGCGCAAACTCAATGTCTGCGATCCATCTCCTGGCAGCGATGAGGTCTTTCACCCCGTGATAATCCGGCGCACCACTCCCACGGAAGTCCTTAAAGGACAGTGTGCGCGTACTCATCTGGCTAGACGCCATATCACTCCTGAATGCCCGGAGGCGATCCTCCATCAGCTCAACAATCCCTTCCTTGATCGACCCGAAAATGACCTGGGTCGACTCAAGAATGCCTCTCGTGATATCAGACGCGATGAACTCGCGCAGCCCGTCATCAACCTGCTCGGATCCTGCACCAGAGCCTGATCCTGATCCTGATCCGGAACCTCCTGCTCCATGTCGCATGGTCACCATACTGAAAAATACACGCATAAATGTCAGGATCATACATACTCTCGAGAGGTCTAACACACTCTCCAAGGTTTCCGGTTCCGTCTCAACCTTCCTTGATTCGAGTACGGATCCTCTGCTTCCAGTAGTACGGGCCCATACTACCTTTCACATCTATCCGTACTTTCCTCAAGGACTGTCTCGACTTCACCAGGTCCCTTAACCAATATCCCTTTCCATCTAGTCTCATCCCAGGCTTTCCTGGGGCACTCTCTGACCTACTCTCCGCCATCAGCTGCACTAGGAGTCCCTACTTCCCTTCCCTAACTAGCTTGCGAGTACTGTTAAATATCCGCTCACTAGTTAGTTAAAGTTAGCCAGGACCCATTAAGCACAAAGCAAGCAGCATTCGTGCATCGAGTAACTGCATCAGGCATAACCTAATCAGGCTATCCTACTGCTGACTAAACAGTCCTAGCATAAAGCTCGTACAACATGCATATAAGGAATCCTTCCTAGATCCTTGGCCCTACTCTAGCATGCAGTTCTCAGAATCATATACATCAGGCATACAAGGCATCCTCCTAGATCCTTAGCCCTAATCTAGCATGCAGTTCTCAGAATCATATATCATATAACTTATTATAACAAGTATGGGTATCTTGGGGGAAAACTTACTTGAGCTCGGCTGGTCGCACGCATCACACACCTTGTTCTTTCTCAAAACCCTTTGACTCAGATTTTAGAAAACCATTTTCTTTGTAAAAACCTTTTAAATCCCTCGGTTTGAGTCCAGACACTCCCGAGGGTGTGTCCGAATCCCTCAAACCAGGGCTCTGATACCAACTTGTAACATCCCAATTTCCAAGCCCGATTTTTTTTTAAAATTAATTAGTTCTCAACATAGTTTACCAAAACATTTCCCATGCCATATCATTTGCAAACAAAACTATAACAATGTGTCTGAAATCATAATGTCAAAGTAAAATCAATCAGAGTACAATCCCAGAAAACTCCGTGCGGAAATCATGTGTGTGTGTGTGATGCGCTGCTACACTGCCGGCTCCTTCCCCTTAGACGAAGAGGTACCTGAAACCAAAACTAAAACTGTAAGCACAAAGCTTAGTGAGTTCCCCCATCATACCACATACCATACATACATATTGCATTCATACTGTCGGGCAATTCTGGGGTGCCCGACCTACCCAGTACGGACATTCTGGGGTGCCGACCTACCCGTGTCAAGCCATTCTGGGGTGCTGACCTACCCATGTCAAGCCATTCTGGGGTGCTGACCTACCCTTCGGTTCTATCAACCGAACCTCGGGGACTATTCCACCCCCTACTGCTACTATCACATATATCATAACGTAAACATACTGTCAGACGTTTCTGGGGTGTCCGACCTACCCTTCGTTCCTAACAACCGAACTTGGGGACTATTCCCTCCCTACTACCACTATCACATATAACATATCATGCCAGCATATAATCATATCATCACATACTGTCAGACATATCTGGGGTGTCTGACCTACCCTCCGGTCCTAACAACCGAACTCTAGTACTGTTACATATACATATCATGCTAGCATATAACATATCAGCTAGTAGCAAACCTAGATGAATATCACAAAGACAATCATCCAACATACAACTCCTACTGGTGGGCCGGCATTGTGGCCGTAGACCCACCGCTACTGGAAGGTAACTCACCTCGAACGAGTAGCTGCTGATAATCTGTGCGGGAAATATCTGTCTGCTGCTGCTCCGGAAATCCTCCGGCTATAATCCCCACAAAACACTTAATCAGAGTCTGATATCTATTCTTAGGGTAAAATGACCATTTTACCCCTGACCAAGTCCCAGTCAAAGTCAAAGTCAACTTCCAGTTGACCCGACTCGCCAAGTTGTGCCGCCAACTCGTCGAGTCCCTATCTCTTCCACTGTCCTCATCCACGTCTCTACTCGTCGAGTTGGGCCGCCAACTCGTTGAGTCCCTATCTCTTCAACTGTCCTCATCCACGACTCTACTCGTCGAGTTTAGCAACGACTCGACGAGTTCTCCTTCTAACACCACCCCGGATGAACCTTCATCCGACTCGTCGAGTTGTATGAACAACTCGTCGAGTCTATCTTCATCCTATGAACACGTCTTGACCTCGGCTCGCCGAGTTGTATGAACAACTCGTCGAGTTCATCTTTAAGAGTTGGGAGATTGCCTTGGACTCGCCGAGTCGACTCATGCACTCGCCGAGTCCTATGAACTCCAGGACTATGGCTTATCCTGATACGTTGGGTCACTCTCCTGGACCCTCTAAAACCTTTCTCTCACTCAACTGGGTCTCTTGGACCACAAACTAGAAAAAAAGGAAGTCAAGCCTCGGACTCGCCGAGTCCCAATAATGACTCGCCGAGTCGATACAGTCCCAAGTCTATTCCTTCGATTTCTGGTGTACAACTCTTGTCCAAATGATAGATCTAGGCCCCTAAACTCGATCTAGCACGTAAAGTTACGAACTTTACGTGCATGCATGGGACTTTGAGCCAAAAAGGCTCTAAAAGAGGCTCTTAAGTTGCATGGGGGCTTCCATGGGTGCAAAAGCAGCCCTTTTCTGCCTTGTAACTCTTCCATGGGCCTAGATCCGAAGCCTCAACCCCCAACCATGCTTGCAATCATGGTTGGTTACCAAGAATGGCTTATAAAAGCCCTAAATCTCCCCAAAAAGGGATCAAACGAATAAGCAAGCAAGGTACATACTTTATACCTTTCAAACACTGCAAATGATGCACCAAACTCGAATCCTTCGGTCTCCTCTTGATCCTTCTATGCTCTTCCTTCTTCCTTGTGATCAAAACCCACAAAATCACTCAAAATCCTTAGATCTTGCACCAAAACACTTAGGGTTTGCTATGGAGGGTTTCTGGGAGCATAAAGGGGCGATGGAGGCTGTATAAGGTTGTTTAAATAGGGTGAAAACCCTCAGATTAGGGTTTTGTCCAGACAGAGCCTACTCGTCGAGTCCAAGACCCGACTCGACGAGTCCCATACTTAAATCCCGCGTCTCATCCCGCTTCTACTCGGTGAGTTGGGCCTTCAACTCGCCGAGTCCCAGGCCAAAAATGCAAAATTACTTAAATAAAATACATACCAGGAACCAGGTGCTACAAAAGCCTACCTTACTCTCCAAAAACTATAGGGAACTCAAATCTAAATAATTAAAATATATTATAGGAATAATCAAAACATGACTTGTTCCCGCGCCCCATGCAATCATCTTGGATGATGATCAGCAAGGAGTACACATCTACCAAGCGCTAGTGGCTCAAGAAGTGCTTGAGGAGGATCCCGAAGAAGGGCAAGGGGGAGGCCATGACGTTGGACCCGAAGTGGAACAGGAAGAATATGTGGTAACTGATTACGAATATGACGAATCTGACCAGGAGTTAGATAAAGGGAAGGACATAGAGGAGGCACGTAGTGAACCCCACCTATCGAAAGCCCCGTCAGATCCCCACATGGTTCAGAAGGGTGATACAGACTATCTACGCTCTCTCGAGGAAGCAATAATCAGCCTCAAGCTTCAACTTTTTACGGCCGAAGCAAGGGACGTACGAGCCGAGCAAAGGGTAGAGGTAATCACCCAAGAGGCGGATGAACTGGCTGAACTCCTGATACGTCAGCTCGACGATTGAGTGTCATCGTCATCTCTACTGATAGGACTTGCTCTACTACTTGCTATATAGGTCTCACAGAATGAGAAACAAGCTGTATCTCCTACAAATATTATGTTTCCCCCAACGCATCCCACCATGACTAGGACCAGCCGTATCTTTCGTCAGTATTATGTTATGTGATCTATGCTACGTACTACCGACTCTATGTTTAAGTGATCACACTACTCATAGAGTCGTTATGCTGCCAGATTTTATATTTTCCTCATGTACTGTATGCCTTCTGACAAATTTTCATGTATCAAAACTATTAGTATTAATGAAAATGCTTTATGTTTTATCATAACGTTGTCATCTGCGATGTGTTTTATTTTCCTTGTTTTATGTTAATGCAAGAAATTACTTAAATACACACACTATACCCCTACTCTATAGGATCACAAACTCGCAAAAAAATAGGCACTCAACATCTTTCCATTCCATGACAGAAAGATGCCTCAAAGACCCAACAGTGGAAACAACGCAACACCAACCCCACCTGAGATAAACTCGGTAGCATTCCAGACAGCAGTGTCCGTTGCGGTCACTGCAGCACTCACGTAGATTCGCAATGGAAACAACGGAGAAGGCAACGGGCAGGGACCCAGAAGCACCAATCAAGGGACAAACCACGGAGCCACACGATCGTGCACCTACAAGGACTTCACCAACGCCAAACCTCAGACCTTTAATGGGATAGGAGGCGTAATAGCCCTGAAGAGATGGATCGAGAAGGTAGAATCCATCTTCGAAATCTGCGGATGTTCGGATGAGTGTAAGGTCAAGTTCGCAGCCTGCACGTTCATTGACCAAGCTCTCTCCTGGTGGAATGGCCACGTAGAGGCCATGAAACTTCCAGTGGCGAACGCGATGCCCTGGGAAGAGCTGAAGGAGATGTTGTTAGCGGAATACTGTCTTAGAGGTGAGATTCAGAAGATGGAACAAGAGTTGTGGAACCTCACGGTTCAAAACTCCAATATCAACGCATACATATCCCGGTTTAGTGAGCTATCCATTCTGTGTCCTGGAATGATCACCTCAGAAGGGAAAAAGATTGAGAGGTTTATCTGGGGATTGACTGCACCTATCCAAGGGAGTGTCATTGCAGCAAACCCTGAGACGTTTGATAGCGCCAAGAGACTGGCCAAGAAACTGTACGATCACGGTAACAAAAAGGGTGCCAAAACAGCAGAAGCGGAAGTCAAGAAAGAAGGTGAGAACAAGAAGGGGAGAAAAAACAAGCGAAAAGGAAAGCAAAACTCGGAATCATCTAAGAAGCAACAAACGGTGTCTGTCCATGCTGCAACACAAGCTACCACCACACCACATGCTCCAGCCTCATCCAAGCCAAATGCTTCAAAACAGTATTCAGGAAATCTTCCCAAATGTAACAAATGCAACTTCCATCATCATGGGGAGTGCAGAGAGTTGAGTTGCACAAGGTGCAACCGGAAGGGCCATACAGCAAAATATTGTAGGACTCAGCTCCCACAGAATCAGATGACAAACAACTTCAACAACAACAATAACAACAACACCAATGCTGGAGCTAGCTATACCTGTTACGGATGTGGGAAGACCGGGCATTTCAGGAGAAACTGCCCCAACGCGAACAATCAAGGGGCATGAGCAGCAGGGAGAGTGCTGACAATGGGTCAGGGTAAAGCAGTGCAAGACCCAACCGTTGTCACCAGTACGTTCCTGATTAACAACTCGTATGCATGCATCCTATTTGATAGTGGGGCGAAACGAAGTTTTGTTAGTAATAAATTCAAACACTTGCTAAATCAACAACCCCAGACGCTCAACGAAGCCTTTACGGTGGAAATGGCTAATGGGAAAACGGAAACAACAAAAGATATCTATATAGGATGTACGTTAACTCTAAACAATCACACCTTCCAAATAAACTTAATGCCGTTAAATATTAGGAGTTTTGATGTAATCATCGGCATGGATTGGTTAAGTCCCCATCATGCCAGTATTATGTGTCACGAGAAGGCCGTTCGCCTTCAACTTCCTAATCACGAAACCCTAATAATCTACGGAGATAAACCCGGCGCAAACCTTTGCCTTATCTCATGTATCAAGGCACAAAAGTGTCTACAAAAGAAGAACTACGCATTCCTTGTTCATGTGGTGGATAAAACCAAAGAGGAAGCGAGCATTCACAACATCCCAGTTGCGTGTGATTTCCCGGATGAGTTTCCAGAAGATCTTCCGGGAATACCCCCAGAATGACAAATCGAATTCCGAATCGACCTAGTGCCTGGAGCCACTCCAATCGCCAAATCACCCTATGGGTTGGCTCCTGCAAAAATGCAAGAATTATCAAGCCAACTGGGCGAACTCCTGGAGAAAGGATTCATCAGAACCAGCTTCTCGCCGTGGGGAGCTCCGATTCTTTTCGTTAAAAAGAAAGACGGATCCTTCAGGATGTGCATCGACTATAGGGAATTAAACAAACTCACCGTCAAAAACTGGTATCCACTTCCACGAATCGATGATCTATTTGACCAGCTTCAAGGAGCTAGTTACTTTTCAAAGATAGATCTGAGATCCGGTTATCATCAACTCAAATTCCGAGATGAGGACATTCTTAAGACTGCTTTTCGAACTCGATACGGTCATTACGAATTCGTCGTAATGCCCTTCGGTTTAACAAATGCCCCCGCTGCATTTATGGACCTCATGAACCGAGTCTGCCGCCCATTCCTTGACAAATTCATGATCGTATTCATCGACGATATTCTCGTGTACTCTCAAAGTAAAGAATATCATAGCCAACACCTCCGATAGATTTTAGAAACCCTACGGGCTGAAAAGCTGTATGCGAAACTCTCCAAGTGCGAATTCTGGCTCAGCAGTGTAAACTTTCTGGGCCATGTGGTCAGTCAAGAAGAAATACATGTGGACCCCTCCAAGATCAAAGCAATCGAAAACTGGGCAATTCCGTCAACGCCAACAGAAATTCGCCAATTCTTGGGTCTTGCAGGTTACTACCGAAGATTCATTCAGAACTTTTCCAAGATAGCCAAACCCCTCACCACGTTGACCCAAAAAGACGTACCCTTCAAATGGACCGAAAAGCAAGCGCTTGCCTCCCAAACCTTGAAGCAAGCCCTCTGTAGTGCTCCAGTGCTATCCCTGCCGGATTGAACCGAAGACTTCATAGTTTACTGTGATGCTTCGAATCAAGGTTTAGGTTGTGTCCTCATGCAATGAGAGCAGGTAATTGCTTATGCATCCAGACAACTGAAAACGCATGAAGTAAATTACACCATGGATGATCTTGAATTGGGGCGGTGGTCTTCGCCTTAAAAATTTGGAGGCACTACCTATATGGTACCAAGTGCACCATATTTACAGACCATAAGAGCCTCCAGCACATTCTAAATCAAAAAGAACTGAACATAAGGCAGCGAAGATGGGTTGAGCTGTTAAATGATTATGAGTGTGAGATCAAATATCATCCAGGCAAGGCTAACGTGGTGGCCAATGCCTTGAGCAGAAAGGAGTATTCAAGTCGTCGTGCGAAGACTCTGTCGATCACCATCCAATCCCATTTAGCCTCACAGATCAAAGAAGCCCAACTGGACGCATTGAAGACGGAAAATGTCGCTAGCAAGTCATTGCGAGGAATGGAGAAGGAGCTCAAAGCTAGAGACGATGGAACCCACTACTTCATGAATAGAATCTGGGTTCCCAAAATTAGGGGATTCAGAGAGAAAGTCATGCATGAAGGCCACAAGACGCGATATTCTATTCATCCGGGGTCAGATAAAATGTATTTGGATATCAAACAGCAATATTGGTGGCCTAATATGAAGGCAGAGATAGCTTCTTTCGTGGGCAAGTGTCGTACTTGCGCCAAGGTGAAAGTGGAATACCAAAAGCCCTCGGGACTATTGCAACAACCAGTGATACCCGAGTGGAAACGGGAAAGGATTACCATAGACTTCGTGACCAAATTGCCAAAGACAGCAGACGGATTGGATGCTATCTAGGTAATCGTCGATAGATTAACAAAATCCGCTCATTTCCTGCCAATAAAAGAATCCTACAAGATGGAAAAGCTGACCCGAATCTAACTTAAGGAGGTTGTGAAAATCCATGGAGTGCTAGTATCGATTATCTCGGATCGAGATATCATATTCACTTCAAGGTTCTGGCAATCTCTTCAGAGGGCAATGGGAACACAGCTAGATATGAGCATCGCCTACCACCCGCAGACGGATGGTCAGAGTGAGCGTACCATCCAGACACTCGAGGATATGCTCCGAGCTTGCGTGATTGACTTCGGCAAATCATGGGATGCCCACTTGCCTCTGATCGAATTCTCTTATAACAACAGTTACCATACGAGCATCAAGGTTGCTCCCTTCGAGGCTCTCTATGGTGGTAAATGTAGATCGCCCCTATGCTGGGCCGAAGTGGTTGACACTCAACTACAAAAGGGCAATCGCCAGCCAGTGCTCTTATAGGACCCGAAATCATTCGTGAAACAACCGAGAAGATAGTCCAAATCAAAGCTCGACTTCAAGCATCGCGAGACCGACAAAAGAGCTATGCTGACAAACGACGAAAGCCACTAGAATTTCAAGTCGGGGACCGCGTGTTGTTAAAGGTCTCCCCTTGGAAAGGAATGATTCGCTTTGGGAAATGAGGAAAATTGAACCCGCGGTACATTGGACCGTTCGAGATTCTTGCCCGAATTGGTCCAGTGGCTTACAAGCTGCAGCTACCCGCCGAGCTCAGCAATGTGCACCCAGTGTTCCATGTTTCGAATCTGAAAAAGTGTCTATAAGATAAAACCCTAGTTGTTCCTTTGGAAGAGATAGAGATAAACGAGAATCTCCTGTTCGTCGAAGAACTAGTCGAGATTATGGATAGGGAGGTGAAGCATATAAAGCAAAGTCGCATCCCGATCGTGAAGGTGCGATGGAGCGCAAAACGTGGACTGGAATTCACGTGGGAACATGAAGACCAGATGAAGCAAAAGTACCCTCACCTATTCTTTCCTTCACAATCTTAGCTTTCAAAAGAATTTCGGGACGAAATTCCCTCTAACGGGGGGATGATGTCACAACTAGCATTTTAGCTAGGAAATTCTATTCCTGTGTGACCACTCAACTATTGTAAATCTTATACTCTAAGTAAATCTCACTCAATGCTCATTTAGATTCATCAATTATGTTCCTCAAAGAGTCTGAATCCCTAAGAACCATGGTTTGAGTCCATATTGGACTAGGATTTCCTTATTGGGCCTAATGGACCAATAAGCACCCAATTCAACTTTATTGGACTTAGAAGCCCTAATTGGATCCTAATTGGACCCAATTCATAAATCTAAAACGTTTTAGACCATTTGGGTCTAGAATGATTCATTCTAACCCTAATGGGCCTTATTGGGCCATAACTAATCCAATTAACCTTAGTAAGCCATAAGCCCATTCTTTTATTCTATTTGGGCCGTGAATGCTTCCAAAGGCCCAATGGGCCGAAAAAGTTATGTTTAGAACCCAAATATCCTAACTAAAGTTAATGGGCCTAAACTACTCCACCCTTTCTTCTTGGCCCAAAATCTCGGCCCAGGTGTAGAACAAAAAAAGAGAGAGAAAATAAGTATAATGGGGGGGGGGGTTGACTTGGAGATGCCACCTCCATTTTATACATCATGTATCCATGCAAGGACCACCATATATCCATGCTAGTCACCTCACCTCTCTCTCTCCCCTCTCTTCTTCTACTCTCGGCCGAGAGCCACAACACACACACACCTTTTCAAAACACTCTCAAATATCTCAAGAATACTCCTCCTTCCATCAAGATTTTCGAGATTTTTGCATGTGTTCCAAGAAGGTTCTTCACTAATATCATCAATCCTTGGTAAGATCTTGTGCACTCAAGTTGAATTGCTTCATTCTTTAGCTAAATCACTCCATATCAACATCTATTTTGTGATTTTGCTTCCTAGAACTTCTTAAGTTCGAAATCCACTCAAGAAAGCTTGCTAGGATCAAAAATCTTCTTCATTTCTTCTTCAAAACCAAAACATCAAAGCTAAGGTGAGTTCATACCCCCTTGTTTTCGGTTTCATATGATTTTTGGGGGAGAATGCAAGTAAAATGTGTAGATCTATGTGCTATATGCATGTTTGTGTGAATACTTAGTTTATTTAGTACAAATGTGTTGGATCTTAACAAATATCGAAATTCTAAGTATTATTTAGCAAAGATCTATGAACTATGACATTATACCCATCATATTATCATGCCAAAAGTGATTACAAGTTTTAGATACAAAAGATTTCAACAAAAACCTTGTTAAAGGACAAAATTGTCAAGAAAACAAAAGATAAGGGCAAAAAGTGACATTTATGTTTTTATAAGGGCCAAACAGGTCCTACATGTATAAAAAGGTATTTTATATCAAACATACTTTAAAAAGGGCCAAAAATGCAAATTTGAGCTTAATGGGCCAAAACCTTTGGGCCTCATGGTTTTGGGCCTAATTTGCGAAAAAAATGAAGTTTTGGGGTTTAAAAACGTTATTTGGCCAAAGTTTGAGTCATAAATGTAAACAAACCAAATTTAGGGGTGAAAACAACACTTATTTTCAAATTGGACCAAAAATGTAAAATTTTCCAAAATTGGACCGAAAGTGTAACTTTTTACAACCAAGGGCTGAAAATGTACTTTTCTGCAAAACAGGGTTCTAAATGTGAAAATATAACTTTTTGGGCTAAATCTGTGAAATTCCAAACATTTGGGACAAAATTACAATTTTTTATAAATTATGGACTAAAGTGTCATTTTTACAAAATTTTGGGCCTTAATTAAAAATTGGAGGTTTATTGGCCAAAAATGCCATTTTTACAAAAGAAAGCTTTTTATCATCCATCTAGTAAACCTTGAGCTAAAACAAACAACGGAACAACACAAACGAACAAAATACGTCGATAACTATTTATTGGGCCTAATATTCACATTTCTTGGCCATTAGGCCCTAAGGGCCCAATTAAGTGTGTATTGAGCCCAATGTTTTCCATGACATGTTTATTGGTTTTTGCGACCCACTTACATGTTAATTTGGGCCTAAGTTATGGATTACATGTTTATTGGGATTTTGTGGCCCATTTACATGCCTATTGGGCCTAAATTAAACTTTTACATGTGATTGGGCCTTTGTGGCCTAACTACATACTAATAGGGCTTCGAATGGAAATTTCATATGTTAGTAAGCCGTAACGATACCTTTACGTAATCATTAAACTTTGTAAACTTATTCATGTACCTTTTGAATACAAAAACATATCACATATATGTAAACATTAAACATAGAGGTTGAGAATCTAGTGAGACTTGTCGGTTGGCACCACTGAGTGTATAATCGTAGCCTGTAGTTATAATCAGAGTTTCCTGGTAGGAAAGCGGGAGTTTGTGTATAGATCTATACGGGGTGACCCCCCACGCCTTAGCTGTTCGCTACAGCTAGACTAGGCAAGTCTAGGGCGACAAAATCCTTAGCAAGACCGGCATTTGGAAAAATACCAAGACGGGCGACCTAGTCATTATCATGCATGGTTATAACGGCTCATATAGGGATTCAATACCAAAAGTAACCTTTCGAAGATAAACACTTCGATTGTGTCAATGCAAAACGAGTTATTTAACAATACAAGAATCTAGACATTGATATAAAACTGAAAATATCGGATTTTCTGGGGAAATTATTCATATGCATCTATCATTTATTCACAATACAATGAATCTAAACTACACGCTTATAAGTTATAACTATGAAATTCACACATGCATTTATACTTGATTTTCACAACATTTTCAGACATTTTACAGAAAATATCGGATTTTCTGGGTTTTTACGAAAGATACAAAGACTTTTACTCAAACATACTTATGAACTCACCAACATTATATATGTTGACCGTTTTCAAAATAACTTGTATTCTCAGGAAATCGTTAAGCTGGAAGATTTGTAAGAGTGTATGGTTTTGTTTTATGTAACATCACTTATCGTACTTTTAACAATTTGAACTTATGTATTTTAACAATGTACTTGATCTAAACAATGCCAGTTGTAATATGTAATGTTGGTGATGATCGTGTTATGATTCATGTATATTCATTGTGATGATTATTCAATTGTTAGTCACACTAGCCCCGGGACGTTTCCGCCGTTTGGTTCGGGGGTGTGACAGGTTGGTATCAGAGCAATGTTTATAGTGGACTAGCATATCTAACCATACACGATATGCAACTATAAACACAATGGGACTAAATAACTCTGAACAAAATAAAAGTTTCACACTTATGTGCGCATACTAGGATAATAATCTTGTAACATCCCAATTTCCAAGCCCATTTTTTTTTTAAAATTAAGTAGTTCTCAACATAGTTTACCAAAACATTTCCCATGCCATATCATTTGCAAACAAAACTATAACAATGTGTCTGAAATCATAATGTCAAAGTAAAATCAATCAGAGTACAATCCCAGAAAACTCCATGCGGAAATCATGTGTGTGTGTGTGATGCGCTGCTACACTGCTGGCTCCTTCCCCTTAGACGAAGAGGTACCTGAAACCAAAACTAAAACTGTAAGCACAAAGCTTAGTGAGTTCCCCCATCATACCACATACCATACAAACATATCGCATTCATACTGCCGGGCAATTCTGGGGTGCCCGACCTACCCAGTACGGCCATTCTGGGGTGCCGACCTACCCGTGTCAAGCCATTCTGCGGTGCTGACCTACCCATGTCAAGCCATTCTGGGGTGCTGACCTACCCTTCGGTTCTATCAACCGAACCTCGGGGACTATTCCACCCCTACTGCTACTATCACATATATCATAACGTAAACATACTGTCAGACGTTTCTGGGGTGTCCGACCTACCCTTCGGTCCTAACAACCGAACTTGGGGACTATTCCCTCCCTACTACCACTATCACATATAACATATCATGCCAGCATATAATCATATCATCACATACTGTCAGACATATCTGGGGTGTCTGACCTACCCTCCGGTCCTAACAACCGGACTCTACTACTGTCACATATACATATCATGCTAGCATATAACATATCAGGTAGTAGCAAACCTAGATGAATATCACAAAGACAATCATCCAACATACAACTCCAACTGGTGGGCCGACATTGTGGCCGTAGACCCACCGCTACTGGAAGGTAACTCACCTCGAACGAGTAGCTGCTGATAATCTGTGCGGGAAATCTCTGTCTGCTGCTGCTCCGGAAATCCTCCGGCTATAATCCCCACAAAACACTTAATCAGAGTCTGATATCTATTCTTAGGGTAAAATGACCATTTTACCCCTGACCAAGTCCCAGTCAAAGTCAAAGTCAACTTCCAGTTGACCCGACTCGCCGAGTTGTGCCGCCAACTCGTCGAGTCCCTATCTCTTCCACTGTCCCCATCCACGTCTCTACTCGTCGAGTTGGGCCGCCAACTCGTCGAGTCCCTATCTCTTCAACTGTCCTCATCCACGACTCTACTCGTCGAGTTTAGCAACGACTCGATGAGTTCTCCTTCTAACAACACTTATCGTACTTTTAACAATTTGAACTTATGTATTTTAACAATATACTTGATGTAAACAATGTCAGTTGTAATATGTAATGTTGGTGATGATCGTGTTATGATTCATGTATATTCATTGTGATGATTATTCAATTGTTAGTCACACGAGCCCCCGGACCTTTCCGCCGTCTGGTTCGGGGGTGTGACAGCTATACGCCAAAAAACCCAAGAGCAAGCCAGAGTCATAAGTTAAGGGCCAGGAAGGGCATTAGTCTTATGTTGTGGGCTCGGGAGCAAGTCAGTCATTAGTCGAGGGTTGGGAAGGGCATTGTAGTCTTATGTTGTGGGCTCGGGAGCAAGCCACTCATGGGCTGTGGGCCGGGGAAGGGTAATTTAGTCTCATGTTGTGGGCTTGGGGGCAATCCGGTCTTATGCTGTTGGCCCGGGGTGCATGCATTGTATATGTATTGTTGTGTGGGGTATTTTGGGGGAACTCACTGAGCTTTGGCTTATAGTTGTTGATTTCAATGTTTTCAGCTACATCAGATGATTGGGGAAAGGCGAACGCGTGATTGTACACATCCTGTTGCTGATTTATATTTTGAGAGATTATTTGATACTCTGATTTTATGGAATTGATTTGAAAACAATTATTGATCATCTTATGGTTTTGTGAGAAATGTTTTATAAAAATGAAAAATTTTAGCATGGTTTTTGGGATGTTACATTTGGGAACAGGAAGTCCTTGCAACATCATAATATCTTAAGCACATTAGCTACTTGGGGGACAAAAGACTGAATAACCAAGCTTGTTAAAAACATGGTTGACAATGCAAGACTGGAGCAACAAGGTAAAAAAAGAGTACATTCAGGAGGAAAGAACACCGTGCAACACCAATGTCAGTCAATGTCTCCGTAAGGTCGCAGATGGGTGCTTTATAGCAACAGTGAAAGTTTTATGTTCTTCGGGGGTCTCTCTATATGGGGGTGATACCACGAATGCATTGGAGGATAAGCATATATACAAGACACCACAATCCATGCCAAGAACCTCTGCTTGTAGTGGATAATGACAATGTTCTTAAGGGCATTAAATCCTACCCTAAAGGAACCTCATGTGGGAGAGATGGGTTGTGAGCTCAACACATTTTGGATGCTCTTTATGGTAAAGGTTCAAGCATAGCCAAAGACCTCCTACATGCTATTACATCTACGTTTGATTTATGTCTAGGGAAAGATGTGCGTCGAGTTTAGCAGAATTTGTTGCCTCTGCTCCTCTTACGCCGCTCTTAAAACCTGACAATAGAATACAACCTATGGCGGTAGGCACTATATAGAGATGGTTGGTTTCCAAGTTGGCTATGAAAGGTGTTGGTAAAGAAATGAATAAGTATCTTAATAATTTTAAGTTCGGGGACGGAGTGTCGAGTAGCGCTGAGGCCATTACATAGCGTCAACAAGGTGTTGAGTCAGCGTCATGATGACGGGTCTCTTTCCATACTTACTATGGATTTATCCAATGCCTTAAACCTTGTGGACAAATCTACATTACTTCATGAGGTCAGATTGAGGTGCCCTTCTATATCCTTGTGGGTAGAATTCTTATATGGTCATGCAGCAAGGTTGTATATAGGAGGCACACATATCTGGTCCACCACTGGGGTTCAACAAGGAGACCCCTTGGGACCACTTGTCTTTGCTCTTGTGTTTCACTCGCTCTTGCATAATGTTAGAGACAGTTGCAAGATTCTTCTCCATGCATGGTACCTTGATGATGGAACACTTATTGGAGATTCAGAGGAGGTGGCCAAAACATTGGACGTCATTAAGTTGATGGGTGAAAGTGCAAGACTTAGTGCACGGAAAAGGTTTGAAAACGCAAACCTTAAATTAAATTAAGATCAATGTCTGCTGCTAATGTTTTGGTCCAGTCAAGTCTGGTAAACCAGTCTTGTCTTGAAGTATGAAGATCAACAAAGTATTCAACAAAATATTTAAGTAAAGTAAAATGAGTATGAGCAAAGTAAAGATAACTTAAGAACAAGAAGAATTATGGTGAAAGATATTTAACTTGCAAGATATTTTGTATTTGATGGGAAGAGAATATTGCTACTTCTAGGTTACAATGCGTGGATAAATCATCTCCTTAAATAGGAAAGGAGAGACAATAAGACAAAAATACAAGACTTACATAGAGAATGTAAATCTGATAAGTCAGAAAAGCTGACATACGTGATTTACTCGATTTTGTCCTATGAACATTTCAATCAATAAAAGCGACAAGGAGGATTTAATGATTGTACGAACTCTATTACATCAAAAACTACGAATGTCTCAAATAAATCTTCATCTCGGAAGAAGACTGACTTCGAAACTCTTCACATCTCGAAATGCAATTGACTTCGGTTCTGGTTTGGCTTCGGATTGCTAAAGGTTCACTTTTATGTATCAACAATCTCCCCATAAGTGAACTTAGCAATCAATCAACTCAGTTGGCTTCATCTGACACAAAGAGATAGGCACTGTGTAGCTCGCTTTCGGACTTCCATATACCATTTGAGGTGTTCGATGAACTTCTTCTTCACATGCTCAGGAGCATCACTTTTTTCAGCGTTGGAGATGAACTTATGAAGGATCTTTAACGGAACTAGATGTTTGTCAAGAACTCTAAAGAATTCTTTTCGGTTGGTCTTCTTTTTGAGATAGACATATCCGCGTTTCAGTTCTTCAATGGGGCCTTCTGCCAAGATCTAAGCTTCAGGCAATTCATAAGTGATTATGGCCAAAACATTATCGGTTCTGAACAAGTGAGCAAAGGATCTGCAGAATTTTGCAACGTAGTCGTTCAAGAAATTGATTGCAGCACTGTAAGATCCGATACTTGAGTGATTTGTTGGGCGTTCTCGGAGGTGAGCAACAATGGTGAGAATGTCATTTGGGTTGATTGAGGGAAAGTCAACATCCGTGAGAGTGATGGTTGCTTCTTTGTTCTGAGAGACATAATATCTTTACAACATACAGTTAAGATCGGACTTGCTCTGAAACTTGTTATCGAATCCAATGATCTTGGTAATCCACTTCTGAGACTACACTTCTTTTCGGGGACGTGAGTTAGCAGAGTAGAAGGTTCTCAATCTCTTACACTCTGTCCTGATGATTATTTGAGGATAATCATTCGGATGAAGAGGAGCGTACTTGATGTAGAATTAACCGTGATGAGAGATTGGTAGATCAAGTTAATCGACATCCTGAGTTGGAAGATCATAGTACACGAAGGGCACAAAGTGAATATCAAGAATAACCCCTTCTCGGAAAAGAGGAGATATGCCCAACATCAGATTCAGATTCTCTTTCAGTTCTTGAATCCTAATGCTTTCTTCCAAAGCTTGATCTATTTGTTCTTGAGACCAACCCTCATACTTTTTCGACATCTTCACTGGGCTGTCTAATTCAGTAGCAATATTCTTTCCTTTGTCTTGTGGAGGTGCATTTAGGTTAGAGATAATTTGTTGACCGGGTTCGGTGATGATGAATTCTGGTGGAGGAGGGAAATGAGAATGAGTTGGTCAAGTTGGTCAAGTTGATTGGCTTAATCGAATCGGAGGGAAATGAGTTGGTCAAGTTGATTGGCTTGATCGAGTTCAGAGGGGCCAACATATTTGATCTCGGAGAGAGATTTGAGAATGAGTTCAAGCTTGGAGTTGAGTCGGTGATGATGAATTCTGGCTTAATCGAATCGGAGGGAAATGAGTCGGTGATGATGAATTCTGGTAACCTTCTGATCGATCTTGGAATCAAGTTGTGCAACAGTTTTTGTCAAGAGAGTCAACTTTGGAAATAGCAGCTGCAACGTTGTCTTATAGTCCTAACAAGGCAAAAGGATCTGCAATGTTTCATCCGAAGAACCTGTGTCCGAGGTAGAACTCTCACAATTTTTATCATCGTCATCACCATTATCATCTTGAGGTTCGGAAGGCATGGGATTATCAGCTGGATTGGTTTGATCTTTATTGCCTTGATTGCCTTGAGTGTTGGCATTAACATCAACTTCTTCTTTTTCTTCCTATTCTTCTTTTTCTTATTTGTCTTTTTCTTTTTCTTTTTCTTCTTCTTCTTCTTCTGATGAGGAGAAAAGACCGAAATGATATGATGGTTTGGAGGAAGAAGGCTTATGTAGCGACTTGAAAGATGTGAGGATTAGAATAGCACTAACAGAAGGGTTGTCATCATCAAACATTACATCATCAGAATGTTCTTCGTCGGAGGGAGGCTTAGGAGTTTCTTCGTTTGTGAACATCGGAGGAGGATCATCCGACACAATTGTGGGATCGGGAACATCTCCTGTAGCAGTTTGTCGAGCTTCTTTGGAAGGATGGAACACTTGATCAGTTTCCTCATGTAACACTCGTGTTTCTAGCCTAGGCATTAATATTAAGGTGATAGTCTAGGTTAACCTTTGTAACTCATTTTGAAGAAATGAAAAAGGAATTATGTGAATTTTATGTGTGATTTATGTGAATTATATTACAGGTAGTGGACCCCGAGCATAGTCGGATGATGATGATGAGTGATTTATGGATTATAGGCCAGTAGTTTTAAATAACTGTTGTAAGGCTTATAATGTCTTGTTTATGCTTTTGATCTGTATCGGAACATGACATCCCGAGGTTTTGATATATATATGGGAAATATATACCTTCTTAAAGAAGGGTTTTGATAAACTTTTATCATATGTTGTTTTGGGGACCAATTCCGCAACATCTTTTAAAAAGATTTCTCTGATTTTGTTTTGAAAAGCATAAAATAAATCGGTCTTTTCTGGCCGAGAATTTAGGGGATGTCACACCTCATCAGTTGGAAAAGTGAATGGAAGACTATTTTGAATAGCTCTGTGACGCATTGAAATAAGCGTATACTCCACTTGTGCTCTTGTTAGCTCGGATGACGGGAGTGATCCATGTCTACAAAATCAGACCAGTCTTTTTCAGAAATACCTGATCGTCCTTTACCCGAACCAGGTATCAGACCGATTGGGCTTTCGAAGTAGGAGGGTCTGCTCCATCTTCGGAAAACTTAGAATTAGAGGCAGGGGCCCCTGATTGTGCATGTGTAGAACTGAAAGGGATTTCCAAAAAGACTCGTAGGTGTGTCCCAGGGGGCTTCAAGGGACTATGTTCAATACCCGCACCATCTTTTTGGGAAGATGCGGGTAGATTGTGTGCTGACTCCTCGTGAGTGTGTGAATGTGATATTGAAACTCCGAAGGGTACTTTAGAAGAGTAGACAAGAGGGGTTGGCTGTGATCTAGAGTCGGATCGAATGCCAATATGCGTTTCCTGTTGAGAGGATCCACTGGCTTTGGTTCTCTTTTTGGCTTTAACTTTTGAGGGTGAGGCCTTTCGTTTGGCCATTTTCTTCTTTTGTACAACAGTAGAAAGTGGTTTGTTCACATCCGAAGGCTGATCATTCGAGACTGGGGCAGATTGTGTAGGGTCATACATAATCGAAGTCTCAAGATGGTGTTTGAGATAAATTGAGTCGGATGGAACTGCTACCAACATATCTTTTGGCAAACGACGGACAGGTCTGAAAGCATATTGGTTCGGTAACTTATAATTTTTAATAGCCTTAAAGGAACAGTATACCTCTATGAGATCGGAATTGAGAGGAATGGCTTCTAATCGTTCATTGTACAACTGTTGAAGCGTTAGTGCCCAGAATCTCGGACTCGAGATCTCGTTAGGCTTCCTTTTGATAGCAAACTTCCGAAAGTCCTGCTATAGTACCTCGGTCAGATGAATAACTTTGTCTCTTCCGGAATAGATATTGTACACAACATACAACCAGTCTTTTCTCATGGTGTCAATACCAGCATGGTTGCCAAAAAATCCTCGAAGGATTAGGTGCATCAGAACAGTCCAAAGGCCAGGAACAACAGACTTCTTGAACTTCTTAGCCTTGAATTCACCATTGTACCCAATTTGATTATTGAACGCGAAAACCTTGGGGTTTTCTTGAATTCTGATTGCTTTGAGGAAAGTGTTCTTGTGCAGAGGACCGATTTTGTCATCGACGATCGTAACTTCCAGCATGTCGTTTTCGATCTTGATCCGATCAAAGGCTTTATGAAGAATGCGAATAGGAAGTTTAGGGTTGGGGATTTTGGTGAGAGGAGCTGCTATAGGATGATGGGAGATGAACTCGATCATGATACATATGGATTCAATATAATCCATGGGATCTAGTGAGAACAGTTGGGTTGTTTCCCTAAGGATAAACTCAGTGGATGATGATGAGGCGGAACCCTTGGAAGATTTCTTCTTTGTTGCAGGTTTGGAAACTTGAGGTTTGGGAAGATGCCATTGATGATTGCTTGAGAGCTTCGAAGAACAGAGTACAAAGAAAGGCTCTATGAAGATGATAGCAAAAGTGAAAAGTGGGAACTGTTAGGATTCAAAATCTTTTTATAGGTTGGATATTTTGGGTCGGATCGAAGAAAGTAATGATGACACCTGAACACGAAATTATAACGCCTGGTTCCTGGTACACATTTAATTATAATTTATGCACTTTTGTAGAGCAACTCGACGAGTTGGGAGCCCCAAACTCGTCGAGTAGGAACCAGATTTGACGCGGGATTTTAAGTCACCTACTCGATGAGTTGAAAGCATCGACTCGACGAGTAGGGCTGCCAAGATGAAACCCTAATTTCGGGGTTTTGCACTCTATTTAAGCATCCTAATCCCCACTTGCTGGCCTCATTTCCAGCCTCCAAGTCCCAAACCCTAGTTTCAGGAATCCTAATGCATTTGTGATCTTGTGAGTCATTTTTGAGTGAACCTTGTGTATTTTGAAGCTTGTGAAGAAGAGGAGAAGCTTGAGGATTCAAGGAGAAGATAATAGATCCAAGACTTCCTTTCATCTTCATCATTTTCTGGTAATCAAGTCTCTAACTTGCTAAGTAGTTTCTTAGATCTCCTTATGTTCACTTTATTGGGTTTTTGGTCCAACAAACTTGATCTTTGGGATATGGACGTCCCAAGTGAGTATACCTTCAGATCTGGGATTATAGAGAACTTTCATGGCATAAAGGTGCAAACTTTATGACCATGGAAGCCCCATGCAAGCCATATGGTGTCTTTTTGGCCTTTTAAGCTCTAAAAGGCTGTGCATGTAGAGAAAGGTGGAAGCTTTACGTGTTCATGTAGTGTTTAGGGTCTAGATATTTGTTTGTAAGCTTTAGATTGGTGTATGGATGGCTTGTTGACCAAGACTTAGGTCCTAAGGAGTTAGGGTTTGAGCTAAACCCATTAAGAAAAGGTATTAACAGGTAAAGTTGGAAACTTTACCCTAGTTAAAAGGACATTTTTAGGGTATATGAGAAGTATGAAGCTTAGATCTGAAGAGTAGGGGCTTAATCCATTAAAATGGCCCAAACAGACTGAGGAACTCGGCGAGTCCAAAGAGGGACTCGACGAGTTGAGTTAATTTTTCCCGATTCTGTACAAGGTAGAACTCGACAAGTTTGTGAAGGGACTCGACGAGTTGGCTCGTGTTATCACGACTATGAGTAGCAAGGGAACTCGACAAGTCATGGGGATGACTCGACGAGTTGAGTCAACTCAGATTGTTGACTTTGACTTTAATCGAGCGTTGATTTTGACTTGGACATTGACTTTGACCAAGGTTAACCGTGAAGGGGTCTTGATGTAAGGAATGGTATCTAAGGGGTTGTTTTGTATAGGGCGTGAGTAGATCCGGTTGCAGGAGCAGAGACGTTCAAATACTTCACTCGACATTTGAGGTGAGTTTTCCTCCAGTAGGAACGGGTCTAAGGCACCAATGCCGACCCATTTATGTATGATAGCGTATGCCGGACTTAGGTCCGATGCCGGGGTTCGCCCGATGTAGGTTATATGTTTCCAGAATTCGGTCTGATGTTGGGGAAAGCCCAAGGAATGTTTTTATGCTTGATGTCTTCGTGATTCTTGCATGTGTTGTTTATGTGTTCCGGGCTACAGTTCGATGTCGGGGCAAGCCCGAGGAATGTTTAGCTTATATGTTATGTTTATGTGTTCCGGGCTTCGATCTGATGCTAGGGCAAGCCCGAGGAATGGTTATATGTTTATGTTATGTGTTATTTTATATGCTTGTTGACATGTTATATGTATACCTGACTTTAGTCCGATGCCAGGCGGGGCCCGATGCCAGATTCGTTCGATGCCGGGTGGGGCCCGATGTAGCAGGCAAGGTCCAATGTATGTTATTATGTGATTATGTGTATGGTATGTGGTAGTTTGGGGAGACGCACTAAGCTTCGTGCTTACAATTTTCAGTTTTGGTTTCAGGTACTTTCGCCAGTAAGGGGAAGAGTTCGGGATGACCGCATCACACACACCACAATGTTTAGCCTGAGATGATTTACTCTGATATTTGGATATATGATTTTGATACAGAGATTGATATGATGTTTTGAAATATTTTCACTTATGTTTTTATGAGATGATTTGGATTACCATGGTTTTATTTATAAATTTAAACGAAATTTTTGGACCGTATTTTTGGGATGTTTCAGAAATGGGTTGCATTTAATGCATTGCCGAAAACGACATATTAAACAACTATAGCACACAAAAGTTGGGACGTCCATTTGTTCCAAAAGAGAAAACCGTCATTTCAGTTTTGACTTGTAATGCGCTTTATTGTAACGTCTGCCAAAGCACGGTTATTGAGAATTAAAGGATAATCATCAAGAAAAATCTTTACTATATTATTAAGGATATTGCCCATTTCTTGAAAATTAAGAGGTACCACACATATTACATGATATACAACCAATTTATGCTTACCATTCAATACACATACTATATTTCCGTTTTCAGAAATTAATGGTATTAAAGATTAACGTTTCAGAAATTAAATCAAAAAATTAAAGAATAGTTTCTGTTGTTCTTCTCTGTTCCTCCACACTCGCATTTTCTCTCAAACGAATAGCAAAAAACCCTGATTAGAAGAGCCGACATCGCACCTCAGTCCGACTCATCATCCTCACTACCATCGACTCTCCAATCTCACACCACCCGCAGTATTTGACCGCGGTCTCCACCAACTATGCGCTCTCGCAACACTTTTCCGTCAACGACGACCCACCACTTGATTTTGAAAGGCGGGCTTATTTATTTTGAAATGTTTTATCCCAGCGTGATTTATGGAATAGATTAGAAACTGGTTGACAAAATTTGAATTGAGATCTTTTAAGAACTTGAATTTTTTTGAAATATCTATATCAATCATACATTTCCACACAATCTCACTCAGATTCAAATTTGTCTCTATCTTTCTCTCAATATATTCCTCCCATCTTCTCCACAAACCGTAGATCGAACTTAGGGGACGGGTGTATGTAACGCCCCGATTCTCAGGTATGGATTAAAAAAAAGGTTATTTGGTTTTAAGTCCTACTCGACGAGTTGGTTGCCCTACTCGTCGAGTAGCAGCGGGGTGGGACCGCATGTTTAGTGGCCTACTCGCCGAGTCCATGAAGGGACTCGACGAGTAGGAGCTGGCAGATGAAAACCTAATCTCGGGGTCTTGCACCCTATATAAAGGAGCCTCAGCCTCCTTTGGTCTCTTTACAGTTCTGGAGAGTTCCTAAGAAAGCCCTAATTCGGGTGGTGCCTTTTTGTGTGTGTGTTAAGCTTGGAAAGAAGATTCTTGGAGGAGGAAAGGCTTGGAAGGCAAGGAAATTGGAGCAAGGAAGTGTGGGAATCAGATCATACCTCAGTTAGCATCTTCTTGAGGTATCCAATTGCCTTCTACTTCTTTCCCTTTTAGATCTCTTTATGGTTGAGTTTTGGGGGCTTTTTATGGACCTTGAGTTGATTATATGGGCTATAGACTAGATCTGAAGTTGTAACTTCAGATCTGGACCCTTCCCAAGTTCTAGAATCATAAAGTTTCTGTTTTGGTCGAGATTGAGGCCCTCCTTGTGCATGAAGCCCCATTAAGAGCTTAGTTTTGGCATTAAGAGCCTTAATAGTCATGCATGCACGTAAAGTTTGCAACTTTACGTGAAAAGCATGCCCCAGAAGCTTGGATCTATAATTTGGACCCATTGCATGGCTTAAATGAGTATGTATGGCTGAAGGACTGAAGGGACTCGACGAGTTGCAAGGTTGACTCGGCGAGTCATATGAAGATTGCCATGAACTCGACGAGTTGGATGAACAACTCGGCGAGTCCGATGAAGATTGCCTTAGACTCGACGAGTTGTATGAACAACTCGGCGAGTCGGATGAGTTTTCCCCAAGTTATGAATGTGTGTGTATCCGTCGTGTTGCAAGAAGGAAACTCGACGGGTGGCCTTAGAGTTTCTATTTAAAATCGTAGGAACTCGACGAGTCACCCCGGTGACTCGGCGAGTGGGAAAGAACTTCAAGGAACTCGGCGAGTAGCTGAGGGTACTCGGCGAGTTAAGGTCAACATGGGCTGTTGACCTTGACTGAGGACTTTGACTTTGACCAGGGGTTGACTAGTCGGTTTATGGAGTACCTTATAAGGTTAAGGACTTATGAGTATATTGTACTATGGTATTAGGTGGTGGAGCCTGTGTCAAGTGATTCGAGAGTGGGGATTTATCTGCTGAGTCGACATCTGCGAGGTGAGTTACCCTCACTATATAGATAGGGTCTAAGGCACCAAGGCCGGCCCTTTAGTTGTTATCGTTATGGTATGTTACATGTGGTTATGATCTGTTAGATCGGAATCAGGATAGACAGTATGTTATGCTCTTATGATCCGTAGAGATTAATATGTTAGTGACCTGCTAGGTCAGTGCTCTAGTTATGAGTGATTGCTATGTTTGGTGATCAGTGAGATAAATATGTTTGATGATTGTATATGCCAGTATATGTTAGTTATGCGCACATGATTAGTAGCTTGTTGCTTGGGTTGAGGCGGTCCTGCTTTGTGCTGAAGGCCAACACACCCTATGAGCGGTCCGGGGAGACTGTACGCCCACGTGGCGGCCCAGTCATGTAGAAGGCTCGGTATAGATTGAGTTGGACTGTAGGCCTTGTAGGGCGGTCCAGTCAGGCCGATGGCCCAGTATGCATGTTGATTGATTGATTATTACGGATATGGTATTATCAGTGTGGTATTGGTATTTTGGGGGTAGCTCACTAAGCCCTCGGGCTTACAGTTTTCAGTTTATTGTTTCAGGTACTTCAGGAGTTCATGGCAAGGCGAAGGCGTGACCGTACCGCTCCTCATCCTTGTGATCTGGCTTTTGGGACACTCTGATTAAATAATGATTTGAAAACATTTTTGTAAACAATACTATTGGGTTTTATTTATGTTTGAAAAGTTTAAATTGGGCGTAAAATTTTGGATGTTACAGTGTAAAAGAAAACGAAAGGGGTTTTGTTGGATTTACAACTTGCTCTTATTTTTCTTTATGCACAGGTGTTCACAGAGAGCGAGAGTGAAAAATGTGACTGGTGGCACTGGTGGATAAATCAGGGGAATTGTCACAAAGTTATATCATCACCACCCAACAAAGATATCAATCGGGTGAAACACCGATTTGAGTTGGATCGATTATTTAACATTTCACTATCCATGGCTATTTGGCCGATCTTAAAGGTTCTTGGTTGATTTTTTTTCCATATTTTCTTGGGAGATTTGCTTAAGAGGTGATTTTGATAATGTTTATGCAATTTTCTCTTTGTTCTTGAAATACTTTGGAATTAGATAAACAAATTACTATAATGCAATTTGAGAATTTTTCTCCCAGGTATGCGTTCTTGCTCTTCTCCTTCTCTACTTATGATGTTTCCTCTTTTAAAGTAAGACCTTATGCCACTTTGTAAATTTCGCTTGTGCACAGATGTTGTATTGCTATCATATATTACTTTGAAGGTTTGATGATTTCTAATTGTTTTCATTGAAGGGTTTATGATGAGAAAATTAAGAGTATGGTGTTTCTTTTCCCTTCCAACACAAGTTGTGGCTGGTTCATATGGGAGTGTGGTATTTGTCAGAATGTAATCAAGACACTAATTATACACAAATTAGGAACTTTCATAGAATAAAAATTGAAAAAAATTATATTTTTAGCTTAACTGGTGTGATGGTTAGTATCTGTTTTTCAATTTATAAAAAATGATCCAACTAAGCAGTATCATTTTTAGCTTTATTGATTGTTTTTTTATAATTTGTTTGCCATAGCAAATAATAATAATAATATACGTTAATTTGTTTTAAAATCAACCTTTTTGTTTGTTATAGCAATGTATCTTTTTGTCTGTTATGGTAAATGTTTCAAATGCTTGTAGTTTAATTTTTGAGAATTTTGCTAATCCATTTTATGGAGCTTATTTTGAGTTAGGTGTCTAAAAAATATTTAAGGATTTTTTCCTTTTCAATAATGAAAATTTTAACTAATTGAATCCATGAATTTGTTTATTGGTACAAGAAGGGTATTAATGGAATTCATGAATTTTCTCATCATTTTCTAAAAATATTGTATTTTTATTTTTTTTTCTTATCAGGGATTCTGAATCAGAAGGAAAGTTATGTAAATGTAGGCTTGTGTTTTAAAATCGGTTCTGTAGCTTGGTCAGCTTACTCCGCTACAGCTTTTATAAGTCTTTTTTTGTAGTGTGTGTGTGTTTATTAAACTTGATCAGCTTACCATGTTACACTACTTGGTCAGTTTACTAACCTTTCTGAGGTATTTAAGTGTCTTTTTCCAGTGTATGTTGTGTGAGTGCTATGCCATTGAGTGACTAAATCTAAAAGACAAGGTATTTTTTGTTTGTGAATTATACCAACAATGTTGGTGCTCAATTTGTAACAAAATCCATGTCAATTGAAATGTAAAATTAGGGATTTGACCACGGAAGTGCATCTCCTTTGAAAAAGATTGGTTATGTTGTTCGTCAATAGGAATGAAACCCATTATACATATCAGAACACGGGTCGTTTGTTCAACGCCAAATTACATATCAAGCTAAGAAAGCAATGGATCTTTTTCATTCAAGGTCGAAATAGTCCAAGTAAGTGTCTTGGCAATCTTTGTTTAGTATAACTGACTTCAGAGAAAGATAGGTGACAAATCCTTTGTTTGTGTGTGTGTGTGTTACTTTCTTTGAGAAAATGATGCCACACGAAGGGAAGGAAAATATAGTTTTTTTTTCTTTTGTGAAAAAATTGACTCTCAGTTAAATTGTTATTTCTGCTTTGAGTGAAAAAAAAACAATTATATATAGTGATATTTATGGTTAGATGCAAGTAATAGTAATAAGAATGTTTAATTATATAAATACTTATTGATTTGAAGCTTTATTGTGGATATACTTACAAAATAATTTTATTTCTTGATTTTACCTTTTTTACATGTTTAAAAGGGATGTGTGGGTTGTAATTGTGTGTGTGTTTGTATTATAAAATAAACTAAAGTAGGATGTATGTTGATTTAAAAAATTTTTAAATTAATAAAAGTTAGATGCCATTATTGATACAAAACTTAGTATATTGTTATGCTTATGTTGCTCTGTGTGGTGGTGTTAGTGGCTAATATTGGCTATGTATGTTTCTTTTTTCCTGAAAAAGTGTCCAATGTGTAGTAACAAAACTTGAAGGGGAAATTTTTACAACAATGAAGACCACCAATAAATGGTTTAAGGTATAAATAGACGCAAATTAGTAGAAGAGCACCAAATTTTTATCGTTATTTTAGTTAAAGGCATGGGTGCATAACACATCACTTCTTTTGTAGAAATTTATCTTAGTACTTTGTTTTTGTTCCAGTATTGCTGGTATTGTTGATTGCTGAGATCATGTTGTTGCCACTAAATTTAAAGTTGTCATTTACCCAATTCACATTTTTAGACGAAATAGTTATTTAAACTATACATTTGAAAATACATAGCTAGAAAAGTTATTTCTATAATAAATGTTAAACTATACTTAACCGCAAACTCCAGCTAAAACAAGTAAAGTCTAACGACCAAACAATATAAGCTTTTTGTAATTTATTTGGTCATAAATGTTGGGTTTAAGATTTTCATAGGAATACGTAGGGTTGAGCATTTGGCCCGGGGAACCGGCTGGAACCGGTACCGGAATCGCAACCAGATAGAACCGATCAGGTCGGGAATGGAACCGGTAGAACCGGCAAAAACCGGAACCGTATGTTGCTATTTCTCGAGGACCGGTTCCAACATTGAAGACACTGCAAGAACTGGTAGGAATCGGAACCGGTAGAACCGACGTTCCAGTTCGGTTTCTATTTTCCACAAAGTTCGGTTCCCGGTCCGGTTCCGTTTCTCATCCCTAGGAATACAACGTAAATAAAAATAAATGACATTGCGTCTATTTAGGTATGACTTTCAACCAAACTCCATTTAGATTAGAATTTGAAGTTTTTAAAAATTATAACATAATCAAACCATGAAATTAATCGGGTAACAATCCAAGAACATGTGTTGAAAGAGTTAGACCATTAACGTTGAAGATGCACAAAAATCTTCAAGCAATAGACATTTTTATGAAATCACCAACAATAAAGAACAAAATATGCTTTGTTTTTTAAATGCCCAAATTATGTTATAGGTTTTTAGCATCGTATGTTCGTATTTATAATTTAAGTGGTATAACTTTATTAGATGTTGATTTTTTTATAAAAATGAACCGTAATGGTTTAATTTGACATAATTTCCATCAACATAGACATATTTTATCAAGATAAAATAAATTTATTAAATTACATACCAAAATTTTTTATCAAATCCAAAAGATATAAACCTATATTTTTCAAACTTCAACTTTAAACCAAACCAAACAAACTAAAAGTAAATTACGCTAAACTTTATTCGGTTAGGTTTCTATTAATATTTTAAAAGTAATACATGATGTAACCGAATCGAACAAAAATCTATAACCAATTAAATAGACTAGCTAAAAACAAAAGGTTATTTGAAATTATGTTATTCAGAATTTTGATATTTAACAATTATCGAATGAAGAGTAATTTTTAATTAGCTTTACACATAAGAGTAAAATGGTTATTCAATTCCAACAAAAAAAAAGTTGTTCACAGTATATGCCAAATAAAACTACTCTCGAAAGAAAACTATTTATCAAAGTGGAACTATTTGTAACCTAAATAAATGTATTTCTATTTTGAACCCGAAAGAGTGTGTAAAAAGAAAAACTATTTGCCGTTTGAAACTATTTGATGAATAAAACTAATTGGCACCGCTGCATCGCGCGGGTATTCCACTAGTTACCGTTAATATATAAATAAGAAAACGTGTCGGATTTAAAACTTTAATGAAAACCTTTGAAATTCTTTTACAGCCGAGGATCTCGGAACAATTAGATTCCGAGATAAGATGTTATAAGATACTTCGGAAATTAAGAATTGAACACATCATTAGTACATAGTATAGACTTCAAGATGACACAGTCTCAAACTGAATATCAGAGGTAAAAATGTATGAAAATCTTAGAGGACCAGTTTCAAAAGATTTAGATTCCGAGAATTGAAGGATCAGAGCTCAGATGAAGATAAGAGATAAACTCACATTATTGTTTCAGATTTAGGGTAATTTGTGCGTTGGTCCCTAACTTATTTTTTTAACTCGGAAGGTCCCTACTGTTTGTTTTTGTTACGTGCTTGATCACTGTCTTACCTAAAAAGACTATTTTGACCTTGATTTTTTAATTTATTTAAATAAACACGCCCCCAATCCCACCAATCACCTTACCTTACCTACCCCACCATTTTTCCCTATTTAAATAATAGTTTTTTAGGTAAGAATGGGACCAAACGCGAAAAAAAAAAAACAAACAGTAGGGACCAAGCGTGTAACAAAAACAAATAGTAGGGATCATTCATGTAATTTACTATTTTATATATATATATATATATATATATATATATATATATATATATATATATATATATATATATATATATATAGGTTTAGGTTCTATGGAAAACAAAAAACCCTAAAAATAATTAAAATGTATAAAAAAATATTTAGAGATCACAAAACTTTTTTTTGAATTTTTTTATCAAAAAATCGCAACTTTTAGGTCAAAATCGCTGAAAATTTTTTTTTTCTCAAAAAAAAAAATTGATTTTTTATTTTTTTTTCAGCGAAATTGTAAAAAATGCTGCGATTTTTTGATAAAAAAATTCAAAAAAAAGTTTTGTGATGTCTTGGTTTTTTTTTATGCATTTTTATAATTTTTAGGGTTTTTTTAGAGGTTTTTGTTTTCCAAATAACTCTTCCCTATATATATAAAAATGCATAAAAAAAACTAAGACATCACAAAACTTTTTTTTGCATTTTTTCATCAAAAAATCGCAGTATTTTTTACAATTTCGCTGAAAAAAAATAAAAAATCAATTTTTTTTTTTCAAAAAAAAAAAAAAATTTCAAAATTTTTTTTCAACGATTTTGACCTAAATGTTGCGATTTTTTGATAAAAAAATTCAAAAAAAAGTTTTGTGATCTCTAAGTATTTTTTTTATGCATTTTAATTATTTTTAGGGTTTTTTGTAGGGTTTTTTGTTTTCCATAGAACTTAAACCTATATATATATATATATATATATATATATATATATATATATATATATATATATATATATATATATATATATATATATATATATATATAAACGACCTCCCAAATTTCCTCAACTCTTTCTTGATTTTCTTCTCCTTACTTTCACATGCATGTGAGATCTGTTTTCTGTTCTTAAATTGGAGAAGATCGCAATTACCTTGTCATGATTTTTGGAATTGGTGGTCCGGAATTAAGGTAAACTCTCATTGCTTTATTGATATTTTTCAGTTTGCTTGCAACTTCATATTTTTATCTAGCTTTATTTTGCATAGATCAAACCAGTCTCCGAAAAATTACTTCACTAATTTGCGAGTTTTCTTTTCGCAAATCTAGTGGTCATTTTAATTATGATATAATTTTAAAACAAGGGCATTATACGATCACTTTCCATTTTTGGCGGGCTTTAAAAATGGAGAAAAGGAAGGTCCCGGGCCCACCAAGGGCATACTTGCAAAAAATCATTCTACCACCAATGGAGAGATGCCTAGCCTTCCAAAGGGAAAGCTTGGACTCGAATTATAAGCTTCCAACTATTAATACGTGACATTTTGTCTCCAACCGGGATGCCAAGGTAGGAGAAAGGGAGTGAACCAACCTTACAAGAAATACGAGTAGCCATATTAGTGATCTATTTGCTTCAAAAGTAACCTATGAGTTATAAGAAAAATCATACCTTGTATTTTAGGGGGTTGAAATCGTAACTATCTTTATCTTTTTTATTCTTTAGATTTAGATATGTGTTTGTAAACAGTTATTTCACAATTTATCTTATTAAATTACGTTTAAAATATTTGGTTATTAATTAAAATGGTTTATAAAATAGCAGTTGGGAGGAACATTTGTAAGCAAGACATCTTACGCTGTTACCAGAAATGGGTAGTTTGGCATCCTCGGTAGCTTCCTTTGAATTGCTTTGAACTAATTGTTTATAAAATTCCATTTGAAGGTTTGAAAGCAAAATCATTCCACTCCCGTTCGCATCATCATACACCTCTTTGCCTCTTTGTTCTTGCTCAAGAATCAAGATACAAAAAAGCCACCCACCTGGGTCTGTTGCTAATTAATCTCTCTGATATCCCCTAATTTCATCCCAGTTTTCTCACTTCACCGTTTAGGGTTCTTGGCTTCTTCCCAATGATGAAATGTTTCAGTATTTTCAGTTCCAGAACCAAAAGAGAAGGGAAATCTTCACCGGAGCTCCAGGAGCAAAACCCATCAACGAAACCACCGACAAGATTAGTAAGTTCCACTGGATCAATCACTTCACCACTATTGTACAAAGAAGAAGGAGATGTTTTGAGGAAGTTCTCGTTTTCAGAGCTCAAAAATGCTACTAATAATTTTAACAGATCGCAATGGATAAAAAATGGTCAATTCGGAAATGTGTATAAAGGGTTAATTAAACCTGTTAAACCTGCTGGTGATCAAGGTGCACATCTCGTGTTGGTGGCCATCACGAAACTTTACAATCATTCCATGCAGGTCTTCCATTAAAATTCTCAAAAATATTTTCTCTAATAATTCTCCGTTTTATTTGTTTAATCTTTTTGATAAGTTAGGGATGTGGAATCCATTGTTTAGTTATAAATTTTAGCTGTATTACATCTTATCGGTCAATTCTTAACATCATGAATTTAGAGCCCATATATATACTGGCTTCTAGTTCTTAACTTCAAGATTTATAACACTTGCTTAAACTTTGTAGTTAGATCAAGATCAGAGTGTTAGGAACAAAAACAAAAACAAAGATATTTTATTGGAGTACAAATCCAACATTTTATGTAAAAAAGTATTGTTTTGTGATGTGCAGGAGCATAAAGAATGGCTATCAGGAGTTGAGTTTCTTGGTGTTGTGGAACACCCTAACCTTGTAAAGATATTGGGATACTGTTTAGTAGACGATGAAAAAGAGAGACAAAGTCAAAGATTACTAGTTTACGAGTATATGCCAAACAAAAGCTTAGACTATCATCTCTTTAACACAACATTGCCACCAATTCCATGGATGAAAAGGCTACAAATCCTCCTTGGTGCAGCCCAGGGTCTCGCTTATCTTCATCAGGGTTTAGAGACCCAGGTATATATGTTTTACAAAATGTTTTCCTAATTGTTCAAAGTAACTATTTTATGACATATTAATTAAACTATAAACTAATGTTTTTGTGATTAAGGTGCTATTTGGTGACTTCAACTCGGGGGATGTGTTGTTGGATGAGAATTTCAACCCAAAACTTTCAGAGTTTGGGCTTGAGAGAGGACAAGTACGCAACCTGTCATACGTACGTACAGTGGTGAGTATTTCAAATCATTTGTCTAACATATGGCTAAATGACTCTATTCAAACCCTTAGGTAGTATTTGTTAATATGGAATCAGAAAAGAAATGCAATGATCATTTTCATTTTTGTTTTACCAATGGATCTAACATGTTCCATTTTGTTGATTTCATTAATGAGGTAGTGGGTGTTTATTTTTTTTATACACTTTTTGTTATTTTCACTTAATTAAAAATTTATTTTTTAAAATCTACTACAAAGAGTTATTTTTAATTTTATTTAGGTTTAAACTAAATTTGGTTATATTTATTTTCAGTTTTGTAAATATAAAGTTCTATAATTATAATTATAGTTAAATAATATAGCCTCAAACTGATCTTATTCGAGGAATCAGAGGAAAAATGGAAAGGTTCATTCCATTTCAATGAATATATAAAAACGTTTTATTTTGTGTAGTAGAATGTAACAAACCAATGGATCATTCGTGCAGTTCATGCATTCCTTTTGATAGTTTTTATTTCCATCATGGAATAGATTGAAAATAATAATAATAGTATAACACACAATTTTAGTCATGACACAAATATTTGTAGGGCCGGTCCAAGTCGATTTGGGCCGAGGGCAAAAATAAAAAATGGGGCCCTTCAAAATTAATAACTGCAATATATATATATATATATATATATATATATATATATATATATATATATATATATATATGATCAAATAAGAACACCTAAAAGGTTGAGATCGCGAGAACAGTTCTGGACCAATCAATATATAAGGGCATATTAGTAACTGTATATTTTAATTAAATTAAAATTAAATGAAATTCAATCAAATTCCCTTAAATTTAGGATCGGTTACCAAAAAACAAAGAAATATTCAATTTTTTATTTTTTTATTAATTGAATATAAAAAACGTTTTTAGTCAAATTTATTTAAAATCTTAAAAAAATCATTTTATTCTCCTATTTCACGTTTTTGTTTTTCAAAAAAATGAATAGAATCCAATTTCAAATCAATACACTTGTATTCACAAACGAAATGTTTCTTCAAAAAACCAAATACTACTCCAATCACAAATGAATACACATCAAATTACAAATAATTCAATGCCTTCTTCATCAATTGAAATGAATACACTACTATTCATAAATAAATACAATCATTTATACATTAAGACACTTCTATTCACAAATGAATACACTGTTATTCATAAATTAATACACATTCTATCATAAAATGCATACCTCTAATCATAATTAAATACATTCATTCACATGAATACACTAAAATTCATAAATACGTACAACCATTCACACATGAATACATTGCTATTCATAAATAAATACACTGCTATTCATAAATAAATACACATTCTATCATAAACAAGTACAATACCCTTATTTAACAGAACATGCCAAAACCTTCATAAATATGAATTTGAAACCTTTCATCAAACAATCCCTTCACATCTTCAGAAAAACATTTCTCTCTTTCTTCCTTATAAACCTCGCCATCTTTTGAAATTAAAGGAAGCCTCAGTCTCAAAGCAACTTGAAATGTATTCCGATTGAAGGAAGAACAATTTCATTTTCCTGTGTCATTTAAGATGGATGTCCGATTGCAATCTTAAGAGAAAGGTGGAATGATTTCATCTTCGGAAATGATGAATCTGAGTTCTGGAAACAATAATGTGGGTGTGAGATTATAACTTAAGAACTTTAGATTATTTGACAATAAAATAAGTGAACAAAAGGTTATTACAACCTTTATTTAATTGTCTTTCAGAAGTACAGGATGTCCAAATTCATCCATGAATCATCCAAAGGCAGGTTTAATTGGTTAAACCACTCCAGCCATCAAACTAAACCAAACGACCAACAATTGATGCTACAATTGAAATGAAATAAGCGAACAAAAGAAGGAAGGATTTCACCTGTCTTCAGCAATGATGAACCTGAGTCCCAAATCTGGAAACAATAGCTAGTTCGAAAGAGAAAGGCGGAATGATTTCATCTTCTTGTGTGTTTCAAGACGGATATCCGATTGCGATCTGAACCAGGTACACACCTCCCTCTCGGTTTTCCATGAATCGATTGGAGGTCCGATTGAGATCGAATTACAGGAGGCCGATTGGAAATCTACTTGCAGGTCTGATTAGGGCTACGAAAATCGAAGGTGCGGTGGAGGTAGGCTAAGAGATGAATATATCTTGAACATTGATGGGTTTCTTATCTTGAATCGAAGATGATGATGGAGGTTGATGGTTAAACCCGATGCTAGCGATGGTGGTGGATCAATGATGTAGGGCTGTGCAAAATTGGTGGCGTAGGGATGAGATGATGAAGATGAACAGATGGAGACGGTGGAGGCGTACCTAGGTTTACAGAGAGATGAAGAGAGAGATGGGAAATGGAAGGAAATAGGTGAGTGATTGAGGAATTATAGGAATTAACTAACGGTGGTATAGGTCCAATTACTATAATGCCCTTATCACCATTTAAAGTTACACTTTAATACCTATAACTTTTAGAATTTTACATAAATTGCTCGTTTGATAATAGCCTTAGATTTAGTTATTTAAATGGGTCAGATGTGTTCTCGCGTTCTCAACCTTTTAGGTGTTCTCATTTGATCCTACTCCTATATATATATATATATATATATATATATATATATATATATATATATATATATATGGGGATAGGGAATATACATTACAGCCCCACCTAAGCTTAGGTACTAAACCTCTAAAATATGTTGTTTTAACATGCTAAATATGCCCGGTTTGGTTGCACTTGGTAAATATATCATCTTCCATAACATTTCTTTCTTTCATTATCGTTTTATCATCTCTGTTTTCTTTCTTCAATTATCGTTTATTACTTCACCCAAGTGAACATTACTAAACCCTAAACCTACACCCTAAACCCTAAATTTAAACCCTAAACCCTAAACCTAAACCCTAAACCCTAAATCTAAACCCTAAACCCTAAACCTTAAACCCTAAACCCTAACCCTAAACCCTAAACCGTAAATCTAAACCCTAAACCCTAAACCCTAAACCTAAACCCTAAACCCTAAACCCTATTGTGTCGATCTTGAATTTACATCTTGAAGTATTAATCGTGAATCCATTTACCGTAATCTTTATATAGTAAAACAATGTATTTTCAAGAGGTTTAGTACCTAAGTTTAGGTGGGGCTGTAATGTATATTCCATTTTCCCTATATATATATATATATATATATATATATATATATATATATATATATATATCATGGTTGCAAAAATCGGGATTAATCGGTGATTAATCGTGGATTAATCGTTTGACGTTCTCCAACCGTCGAGAATTAGGGCATTAATCGGAAATTTAGGATTAATCGGGTTTGGCGGGATTAATCGTCCTTGGCGGGATTAATCGGTCAACAAAAGTCAAAAAAGTCGAAAAAAGTCAAAAAATGTCAAAAAAAAATTTAAAAATTTTAAACAAATTTAAAAAAATTTTAAAAAAATTCAAAAAACCAACTTTTTTTTTACTCCAAAATTTTCAAATTTTCAAAATTTCGAATATTATACCAAAATGTTCATATTTTCGTATTTCCAAATTACAATTTTTCTTATTTTCTAATTTTGAAGTACTTGTTTTTCTTAAGATATATTAACATTTAATATATATATATATATATATATATATATATATATTGAAAAAAAATGGAATGTGTTTAAAGGATGTCAGTTAAAAAAACAATAACAAAAAAAATTAAATAACCGAACAACCGAACGATTTTGAAAAACCGCCGGATTGGTGTTTGCAAAAAAAAAAAAAAAAAATCTAATGTTGGTGAAAACTGTAAAATAAAAATTAAACTTAAAAATGTCCCCTCTAAAAAATATGTTATTATGATTTTTATTAACAAATCTACAATAATTACTTAGTATACATTAAAAGACGGTGCTAGATATATATATATATATATATATATATATATATATATATATATATATATATATATATATATATATATATATATATAATTGGCAATAAAAACATCAATATTTTAAATGAAATGAATGTTAGGATGGTGTGTTAAAAAATAAAAAGAGTCAATATACTTTTTATAATTTGGATGATTTGTGAATAACAAAGAAGAATATATGGACCATTTTTGTATTTTGAATTCAAATTCAATAAAGCTGCGTAGGATTAAAATATAAGTTAGTAGGGTAAATTATATCAATCGCCCTCGTGTAGGTGTCAGAAAGCACGTTTGGTACCTATTTTTAAAAATTAACTCGGACATTCCCTATGTATGTTTTTTCTTGCACGCTTAGTTCCTCCACGCATAAAAAGACTATTTTGCCCTTATTTATTTATTTTTTTGACTTATTTTTCTTTTATTTGTTATTTATTAATTATTTATGGATTTGTTTATAACTAATCTATTATTTTTTATTAATTATAATTTTTAGAAAAGGAAACACCCCCTTAAATTAACTCTAACCCCTTTAGCCATCAACCATCGACAACTACACCACTACCAATCAACTCCAGCCACCATCCACCTCTAGCCACCATCCACCTCTGGCCACCATCCATCAACACTGAAAACCATCAGAAACTACGACTTATCTTCATCTCTTTTTATCTCTCTCTCTCTCTCTCACACATACCTCTCTCTCTCTCTCTCACACACACATACCTCTCTCTCTCTCTCTCACACACATACCCCCTCTTTAAAATCTGGTACCTTATGAACCACTGGAAATGACTATCCACCGCCACTTAACCAAACCAAACCCAAAACATAGGCGATATTCGAAACCCTAGGCGGCGGAGTTACAGAATCCTCAGATCGGAACCCTAAGACGATGAAGATGACGACGTTCCAACACTGAGATGATGAAGATTCGAAACAACTCACCTCTACGACAAAAATAGTGCAAATCGTCCACCAGATCAATAAGCTTTGATGAACTACCACCCTCGTCTCCCGATTTGTGAGTCCATCGACAATGTTTTCAGGAGAACAAGTAGTAGCGACGAAAGTGTAGATCTGAGATGTTGTAGATCTGAAATGACGGAGGTTTTCACGAAGATGAAGGCGATGGCGATAAAGATGACGATGGTTAAGATCTGACGAAGAGGTCACCTTCTCCGGTGAGGTAGCAGTCACGACCACGTGACAGTTCCAAAGAAGGTGAGGCATTTATAAATAGTGAAGTTTTTGATGGCGATGGAGATGGAGATTTAGGTGGTTTTTTAGGGTTTTAGACAAAGATATGAGATGGCAGTAGGTGACGGCGGTACACCGGAGGAAGTGGAGATGTTTCCGGTGGTTGTTTAGATATATGGTGGTGGTGGTGAACGTTTCCGATGATGCTATATAGAGTTTGAGAGAGAAAAACATAAATTAGATTAACAATCTTTAAAAGGTGGGGTAGGTGGGGCCACATTTATTTTTTTAATTAATAATAATAATAATAATAACATTAAATTAATAGGAAAAGAAATACACAAAGGGAATTATGGTCATTTTATATCTGTCATGGACTACATACGCAACAAAAACGCATATCAGGGACGAAGCATGCAAGTTTTAAGCAAACAAGGGACGGTCCGAGTTAATTTTTAAAAATAGGGACTAAACGTGCTTTCTGGCACCTACACGAGGGACGATTGGTGTAATTTACCCAAGTTAGTAATACTGGTTTACTTATAATCAGAATGTAACAAAAGAAAAGGAGCCATAACGAAGCGATCTAATAACAAGATTCGAACCTGAGTCAAACAAGTCAAACAAGAATGTATATCGGCTACATACAATAACTCAGACCAACTCAGCTACTACAAGCTTTGTTTTTCTTTTAACAAAAGTTATATATATATATATATATATATATATATATATATATATATATATATTATCAAACATAATTAATTTTGGGGCCCCAAACCGTAACAAGGCCCGGGGCCGTCGGCTAGGTTGCCCACCCTATTGGGCCGGGCCTAAATATTTGTAAGAATGTCTTGTATTTCATTATATTAAGTTTTATTTCTTAAAACAACTAGAATTTTTTTATTATAATGTTAACTGAGCTTTATTTAGTTCTTCTAATGTTGATGTTTGATTTTTATGATTTTATATATACACAATTATAATTAAATAATATATAGATTAATGTTAAAGTATATATTCTATTTACATATAATATAAAAAGATCAAATGAAAATTATTCCATCCGTTCTAACCAGCCAATCATGATTATGAAATATAGTGACTTATTAATTCTATAACCATATCGTTTTAGTTCATCCAACTTTATGCTTATGCTAACTTGCTTTGGTTTCCAGTCCTTTTATGCTTCCCCGGAATATGTGCACTGTGGTCATCTAAAGTCAAATAGCGATTCATGGAGTTTTGGAATTGTACTTTATGAGATTTTATCGGGCAGAAGGGTTATTGACAGAAACCTTCCACACTCTCAACAAATGCTTACCAAATGGGTGAAACAGTTCCCAGCCGATAGCAAGATATTCTGTATGATGATGGATCCACGTCTAGATAATCAATATTCTCTTAGTGGGGCCCGAAAAGTTGCAAAATTGGCTGACAGTTGCATGCGAAATAATCCGGAAGATCGACCAACGATGAGTGAGATAGTTGATGTGTTACAAGAGTCAATTAGAGACTCGGAAGATGAAAGCCAGAATCCGTTACCAGAGTCGTCTACATGAATATCCTAAGATGGCGTTTTGTTTGTCGGATCTTGGCGGAATTGGATTCAGTTCCATCGAATTCCTAGGTTTGGTTTCTAAAAGTGTAGGAAAATAAATTCCATTAAAATGCATATATAAAATACCTCAGCCGGTTGATTCTCATAAAAAACTAATGTCGATTGCTCCTTTAATTTGCTGCATAGCTTTCACTTGCTGTTTATATCAATTCGTGATGTTAATTTTATAACTTTTATTATAATTCTGTAGATTGTACCATGCATATTTAATATTGTATGGCAGATAATTTAATGAGATGGAAGCTATAACGACTGATAATTACCAAAGGGCATTTGGCTTAGCGGTAAATAGTGACTTTCTCAGATGAGACGTCATGGGTTCAAGTTTCTTAGGAGACATATGTGGTATTGTGGTATTTAGGAGAAGGTTAACTAATTTGAAAAAAAAAAGAGTGACAATTCAAAAATCATCACATTTATTTGAAAGCCTATAAGTGCTTGTAACTAGATTTATAAAAGTTTACATGCAGGCGTAATTGTTATTCCATGCATAAAATGATCAACTCGTTCCACACTCTTGTTCATGTTACAGATTTATGCTCATGAAGATTTGTATTTCAACTTTTTGTTTCTATATATTTTTAAACAAGAAAATGTCAGAAGAAGTAGAATCCTGAGTAAAGGGGGTCATTATTCCAATCTAGATTGGTTCTTTTGGGGTTCCTCTCCTTCATCGATATTTAACAAGTAACTATTGAGATGGCCCGTGCATGGCGACGGGTCTATTAATCTTATATTTTCGACATTATGTATGTAATGGTCTCTTACATAACGTCTCTTTCTATAATTTTTGTGAAATATGGGAACCATGTTTGTAAATTTCATATTAGGCATGGACCATTTATGTACTTTCTGAAACACACCATCAGTTAGAGTAAATTACTGAAATTGTCCCTGTGGTTTGGTCAAAATTTCCCGTTTGGTCCCTAACCTTTTTTTGCACCGGTACCATTCTTGTGGTTTCATTTTTTTTTTTTGCGTTTTTCGTCCATGAAAGGACTAATTTCCCCTTTATATTTTCTTTTTTATATTTTTATATTTTTTCTTTATTATTAAATAATGTAAATTATTAATTGAATTGGAAATAGATCCATCCAAAACCTTACACGGCTACACCCCTCGCTCCTCGTATCCTTCTCTCTCAATTCAATGCATCTGCCACCGAAGAAACTCTAATGCCGCTTCTAAACCCTTCCACAGGAAACTTCATCGGAGAAACAATAAACCATCATCACCAACACCATCGAAGAAACACTGTTGCTTCCTGAAACCAGACCGTCGACTCTCTTATCTCGTTGTTTTAAATCGCCATCGTCCCTCTCTTATCTCGCCGGAAACATCACCACCCCTGAAAACCACAACTCTCCCTCTGTTACCTGAAAATCGCTACTGAAGTCCCATAGAACCAACAGATCAACAAAATAGAACATCATATCGACCAAAGAGACAGAGAGATAGGAAAAGGATCAGATGGTTTATCACCTGGAAATCGCCATTAAAACACTTAAAAATCATATAGTTAACTGAAAATTGTCACTGAAACCTCTAAAACCACAATTGATTCATTGTTCTTGGATTCCAGATGCTGAGTTCTAGATCGATTTCAAGTTATTTTGGTTTCGAATGGTTTGATTTTGAGCTATGGATTTTAGGTTTTTTTTATAAAGATGCATCAGTGGTTTGAAATGTTTTTTTTTTTGGTGTAATGGCAGTAGTGGAGGTGGTAACGACTTATGTAACAATTTCAACGGTTAAGTTGATTTGGTTTTTGGATTTTTCTTGTCATCTTTCCATTGAGGGTTGAAATGTGTTGGGTGATAGTGTAGTAGGGTTGCAATGGTGGTTTGAGATATATGTGTGGTGGTGGTAAAGAGGATGGTTATCATGGTATAAGTTGATGACATGAAATGGGTAGGGAAAGGGTGGGCCCATATGGTTACTTTTTTTTTTCTAAAACTGATAAATAAAAAAAAGAAATTAGAATATATATATATATATATATATATATATATATATATATATATATATATATATATATATATATATAAAACATCCCAAAAATTAAGACCAAAAATTTGTGTTTTTAAATTAATATAACTATAATCCAAACATCATCATAAAATTAAGATAGAACAAAGTGTGTCAAATACATCATGAAACATCAGAGTAATCATAAAATGCGGAACGAGGTGGTGTGCACACTGCAATCATCCCAGACTCTTCGCTTTTGAACCAGAAGTATCTGAAAGATAAACTGAAAACCGTAAGCACAAAGCTTAGTGAGTTCCCTAAAATACCACATACCATACATAATAATCATATAATGGGCCCCGCCCGGTATACATAAAAACATATAAACACATAAACACATAACACATGCAATAATCACAAAGATACATAGCATACAAAATGGTCATCGGGCCCCGCCCGGTATACATATAAACATATATCACATGTGAGAGTCACGCAGACATCTAGAATCCTAAACATAACAAATCATGGGCCGACATTAGTGCCTTCGACCCGCTAAACATAGTGAGGAAACTCACCTCAGCTGTAGAATCACATAGAAAAAATCTCAGACATTTGGTCCGGAAAATCTCCGTGCTGACATCATCTAATATATATCCAGTTAACAATTGGATCTCAACCCATAATCAAGAATCTAAGTTACTGACCCAATGCTTAGGGTAAAAGACCCTTTTACGCTCCTCCTCACTTGGTCCAAATCTAAGGCCCATTCCACTGACATAAAAAGCCCACTAGCGACCCATCTTCCTAAATGGGCCTGAAACCAATCATGGGCCTAATCCTAAAAAGGCCTAATTCCCTGAATGACACACAAGGCTCCAAATGGGCCCAAACACGATAAGGTCCAAAGTCAGAAACTAGTGGCCCAATAAGGCCCAAAAGCTCAAAACAGCGCCTCACGCCGTGACCAATCCTTGGTCACGTCGTGAGACATGTCTAATCCAAATCCGTGCCTCACTCCTAACTCAGATGACTCAGTGAGGACGGTGACCCATCCTCACGTCGTGAGACCTTATTTCTCACATTGTAAGAACGGTCTGAAGCCAAAACCACTATTTCAACGATCTCAAACCATTCAGCGCTTAACCTCACCCCTTCCAGAAGCTAAAGGGGACCCTAATGGTCCATAAAAATGCTTGCTTTATTGACATTCATGCACCATGCATGTTCCTTCACCATTTATGGTGAAAAGGTGCAAATATAGCCTCAAGTTCTCATGCAAACTCTAATACTACACCAAAACCTAGATCTGAAGGATATAAGACTCAATATGCCATTTAAATCCATAAAGTTGCTAACTTTATGGATTTACTCCAATCTAACTGATATGTGCATATTTATACACATAATTATACATCATAACTTAATATTTTAATTACTTTTATGCCCTTATTAGAACAAAATATATTTAATTTGTTATGAATTGTGTTATAGGGATAAAGGACATGCTTGGGGAAAAAAGGAAGCTGGAAGTTGGACCTGGGAGTTGGGAATTTCAATCAAAGCTTTAAAATGAAGAAAAAATACCCAACACGTCGTGGTGGATTTCCCACGGCGTGGTGAAGTGAAGAATCCTGATTTTCTTCGAATACTTGTAGAACACGGGATAAACACGAAGACCATGATGTGGTGGCCTTACCACGTTCTGGTGATCTGAATTCGGGAAAACTATAAAAAGGTCTCATTCTCCTCCGAATTGGAACCTTTGGCTCTGGAAGTAATCATCACTTTTGAAGGCAAAACACCTGTTCTTAGGCTTGGAAGCAAGGAATTCGATCATACCATTGGAAGGAGGAGCATTAAGGCAACAAATTTCTACACTTCGATTTTTCATTAGATTTTGCCATGTCAATTACTTTGAATTTCAATTTTATGCTCTTGTTTGCTGAAATCATGAGCTAAATTCTCATGACTTTCGTTTAGCCTAGGATGGATTGATTATTTATGGTTGAATTTATGGATTGGATTTAGCTATTTGGTTATTTATTGATTTTGCTTATTAAAGAACCTCAAGTACTTTTGATAACTATTTTCTCTACTTATTGTTGAATTTGATTAAGTTAGTATAACTATCTTCTTAGTTAAATTTGAATCTTATGATCTTGTGAATTGTAAAATTGTAGGACTAGAGTTTTGAACAAAACTTAGGGTTAAGTAGAAAAGTGGGTAAAAAGGTATAGGAGCTAATATATGACGACAAATCATATATTGAATTGAATCAATAAACTAAATTGATCAATCGATTATAAGTCTAATCAATTCGAACTAAACACTAGTAAACTTGTAAGTTTGTCCGCTTGATCACCGAATAAATAAGTTAGTTTGCTAAAGGATTAAATTAGTGAATATTAATTTGGTCATCTTAGGAATCGGTAACCAAAGAAACTAAAATCCATTGCACTTCCATAAATCAACCGTAATATCAAGTAAATCCGAAGTTAAACGAAAGTCTCTCACTCGCCTTGGTTAATTTAACTTTGCTCTCTTGCCTTAGTTTAGTGTTAGCTTAATTAATTGATAATTAGTTAGTTTGGTAATTTAAGTATCTAGTCATGCAAAACTAGGAAAACAAAACCTTTTCTAATTTCATTAGTAAGTAGTTAATAGTAGAATAAAGTTTTCCAAAACACCGTTCCTTGAGTTCGACACTTGTTCTTACCATAGCTATACTATTACACGGTTAGGTACACTGCCTAGTGTGTTTAATAGTCTAGTGAAAGAAACATTAGTTTTATTAAATTGAAATTTGAACAAATAAATATACACATTAAATACACATTAAGTTTTTGGCGCCGTTGCCGGGGAACGGTGCAGTTTTAGTTACTTTATAATATGCTATTTTATTAGGATTATTTACTATTTAGTTACTTTCGCTTTTATTTAGTTTTTATTTCTTTTTTACTCACCACGACGTGGTAATTTTTACCACGCCGTGGCATCGTAACAGCAAAACTTTATTTTTCGTTTTTGTTCTTTTTACGTGTTTCTTTTGTTATTTGCAGTTCGTTTATGACCCGTGGATCAAAGTCATCTTTGATTCCGCCACTTGAAGACCCGGAATCCGTTTTTCGCAAAAACAAAGACAAAACTGTAGGAGAATCCGATACACCAAAGAAGTCACCTTTTAAGAATCTCAAGTCGGTTTTTAGCAAGAAGAAGGGAAAAGTGGGAGAATCCAGCAAAACACTAAAGGACGAAGATACAAAGAGCAATCCAACGAAGGAAGACACCGTGTACGAAACAGAAAAGGAAGGAAGCGAAACCGAATCTGAAACAGAAAGCGAGCTAAACAAAGAACCTGACAACACTATGGTGAACATTGCCGACCTCTCGATGGAGGCGTACAAAAAGAGAGTTCGAGACGACACCAGACCGGGGCTTGTGCAACCCACCATACCCGCCACTGCCACATTTGAACTTAAGGGGCACATCCTTACTGCACTAAAGGAGATTCCTTTAACCGGAAAGGATCACGAAGATGCTTATAAGCATCTCGATGAAGTGAACGACATCGCCGACTACTTTAACATTCCAAATGTTCCAAGAGAAACGGTGTTGTTAAGGATGCTCCATGTCACTTTCAAGGGAGCCGCGAAGGATTGGCTGAACGCACTTCTACCAAGCGCGATAACGACGTGGGCAAGGATGCGTGAATCATTTTTGGAAAAATTTTGCCCACCATCCAAGGTGGCTAAGCTCAAAAAGGCCATTGCCAATTTTGAACAACAGATGGGGCAGTCGTTGTATGAAGCATGGGAGCGCTATAAGGGTCTACTTAGGAATTGCCCCCAAAATGACCTCAATGTGCAATAAGAACTGTCGATCTTTTATGATGGGGTAAACGTCACCACTAGACAACTCCTTGACTCTCAAGTCCCTTTAACTAAGAAAAATCCAGCGGAAATTAAGGAGCTCATTGAAGAATTCTCTAAACATTATAGAGAGTACCATAATCCGAGGAATGATGTAACAAGGGGATCTGCTAATGCTGCTTCGGAAGATATGTCGGCAGTATTAGCAATGTTGCAAAACATGCATAGAAGAATGACTAAAATGGATCAAACAACCCATGCTATTCGGGTTGGGTGTGAAAATCGTAATGGGCCACATTTGACTAGAGATTGTGACCTTGATGAAAATGGAAACCGAAAGGTTCAAGCTTTCTACTCAAGCGGTGATCGTTTTGATGAAGACTGGAGAACGCCTAAGAAAAAGTGGTTACCCTATGATGAGTATAGAAATGCCAAAGAAGAAAAGTTTGAACAAAAAGGGAGAGGGAACTGAAGCAGCAATTAAAGAACAACAAATAATGATGGAAGAGCAACAAGTAATGATGAAGGAACAACAAGAGATGATGAAAAACCAGCAAGCACTATTTACAAATCAACAAGCTTCAATCCTCAACATAGAACAACAACTCGGGTAACTAGCTAAGCAATTCAATGAAAGGCCTATGGGAGGACTTCCAAGAAACACTGAACAAAACCCAAGAGGAGCTCACATTCAAGCCATTGCCACTAGAAGCGGGAAAATTATCACTCATTTAATGCCCATAGACAGAAACAACTCGGACGGGGAGAAGGAAGTTCAAGAAGAAAGTCAAGGACAAGGATCTGAACAATCACCACGACGTGGTACAAAACCACGACGTGTCAAGAAGGTTAAAAGAAAATTAATGAACCCGTAAAGCGTTACCGTCCACCATTGCCATTCCCAAGTAGAGCAATTCAAGAGAAGCATGCTGAAGATTATCGAAGGTTTTTAGACCACACAAAGTCTCCTGAAATAAATATTCCATTCCTTGAGGCCTTAGTTGAAATGCCAAAATATGCAAAGTTCTAAGGACCTTTTAACAATCCGAAAGAAAATGGAGGGACTATCGAAGGTGGTATTAAATGAAACTTGTTCCGCTACAATGCTAAACATGTTACCGAAAAAGATGGGTGATCCGGGAAGCATAACCTTACCATGCCAATTCGGGAATCTAGCAACTAGTCATGCTCTAGCCGATTCGGGAGCTAGTGTTAATTTGATGCCCTATTCATTTTTTCAAGAAGCTTGATCTCCGCGAACAAAGACCGATCCGCATGCTCATACATTTAGCTAACAAGACCATGACTTTCCCAAGGGGTATATGTAAAGACTTGCTCGTAAAAGTGGACAAGTTTGTTTTCCTGCGGATTTCATCGTATTCGATATGGAGGAAGACGAACAAGTCCCAATAATCCTTGGAAGGCCCTTCTTGAGCACCGCCCGAGCCTTGGTTGATATTAGAGAGTCCAAACTCACTCTCCGAGTAGGAGAAGAAGCGGTCACTTTTGGGGTTAATCGGGTAATTCAATATTCAAGAGCAAGTGATGATACGGCTTTTTCTGTCGATATACTTAATGAACTATTCGAAAAGGAGCTAGGAGGGTGGAAGGAAAAAGAAACCGAGGGATTTATGGTTCTTGAAGAAGGTGATTTTGATGCCGAACTAGATCTGCAAGAATTAGAGAAGCTATTGGAAGAGAGTGAATATAATGAAGTAATGAAAGAGGTAGAAGAAGCACCACAGCGTGGTGATAGCAACACGGCGTGGTCAACAATTTTTCCACGATCTGACAATAAAAATTGTGACACCAAGACATGGCAAGAAGCCCACGTCATGGTGACTGACAAAAAGCCAAAAGTTGAGCTTAAAGCCTTACCCGAGCACCTGGAGTACACATTCTTGGAATAAGGGCAACAAAAACCAGTAGTTATAGCATCCGATCTAGCTAAACATGAAAAAGAAAGCCTCGTGGAAGTGCTAAAGAAAAGACAAGGTGCCATAGCATGGAAGATAACTGACATCAAGGGGATTAGTCTAGCCTATTGTTCTCATAAGATCAACCTAGAAGAATGAGCTAAGCCCATAGATCAACGCCAAAGAAGACTTGACCCAAATATGCAAGAAGTAGTAAAAAAGGAGGTGGTTAAACTTTTAGATGCTGGTATCATTTACTCAATCTCCGATAGTCCATGGGTAAGTCCGGTACACGTGGTACCAAAGAAGGGAGGAATGATCGTGGTTACCAATGAAGATAACGAGTTAATCCCAACAAGAACAGTGACCAGGTGGCGCGTTTGCATCGACTATCGGAAGCTTAATGATGCTAAATGCAAGGATCACTTTCCGCTACCATTTATCGATCAAATGCTTGAAAGACTATTCACACATCTTTACTATTGTTTCCTTGATGGTTTCTCGGGTTACTTCCAAATCCCAATTGACCCTCAAGACCAAGAAAAGACCACTTTTACTTGCCCAAGTGGGACATTTGCATATAGACGCATGCCTTTTGGGTTATGCAATGCACCGACTACATTCCGAAGGTACATGATGGCTATCTTCCACGACATGATTAAGAAATTTATGGAGGTTTTCATGGATGACTTCTCGGTATTTGGGTCCTCTTTTGAAGATTGTTTATCTAAATTAGACCTAATGCTAGCAAGATGTGAGAAGACCACCCTAGTTCTAAATTGAGAGAAGTGCCACTTCATGGTAAAGGAAGGGATTGTGTTAGGACACAAAGTCTCAAGGTCGGGGATAGAGGTGGATAGAGCCAAAGTTGACACGATAGCTAAATTACCACCCCCGGCGAATGTAAAAGGGGTAAGGAGCTTTCTGGGCCATGCAGGATTTTACCGCCGTTTCATTAAAGACTTTTCGAAGATCACGAGGCTGTTAACTCAACTTCTTTTAAAGGATGCCCCATTTGACTTTTCTAAGGAATGTCATGAAGCATTTCAATTGTTAAAGGAAAAGTTGACTACCCCTATTATAATAGCCCCAAATTGGAGTCTTCCTTTTGAGCTTATGTGTGATGCTAGTGATTATGCGGTGGGAGCAGTTTTAGGACAAAGAATTCACAAACATTTTCAACCTATCTACTATGCAAGAAAAACGTTAAACCCAACTCAAGAAAACTACACTACCACTGAGAAGGAGCTGCTCGCGGTGGTTTATGCTTTTGATAAATTCTGCCCATATCTAGTTTTGTCAAAGACAATTGTATTTACCGACCATTCTGCCCTTAAGTATCTCTTTGCTAAACAAGATGCTAAACCAAGACTAATACGTTGGGTATTACTTTTACAAGAATTTGACATTGAGATTAGAGACAAAAAGGGAATGGAAAACGTAGCAGCGGATCACCTATCACGACTAGAGAACCCGCACTTGGAAGAATTAGAAGAAAACAAGATTGGAGATGATTTTCTCGAAGAATATCTTATGGTTATAGCAGGAGAAATACCTTGGTATGCAGACATCGCCAACTACTTAGCAAGTGAATACATTCCAAATGATTTAACAAGACAACAAAAGAAGAAATTCTTTTCTGAGATCAAATATTACTTTTGGGATGAACCATTCCTCTTTCGAAGCTGCGCAGACGGTATGATAAGAAGATGTGTATTCGGGAAGGAGAGTCGAGAAATCTTGAAACATTGCCAGAGCGGGCCCACCGGAGGACATCATGGAACACAATATACGGCTAAAATGATTTTTGATATGGGTTTTTATTGGCCTACAATTTTTAAATATGCCACTCAATATGTTAAGGAGTGCGATTCATGCCAAAGGTCGGGAAATATTTCATCCCGAAACGAGATACCCCAAAATAGCATTTAAGTTTGTGAGATATTTGATATATGGGGGATTGACTTTATGGGACCGTTACCAATGTCCAAAGGAAATAAATATATAGTGGTGGAGGTAGATTATGTATCTAAATGGGCGGAAGCACAAGCATTACCTTCTAATGATGCTCGTGTGGTGGTGCGTTTCCTTAAGAAGTTGTTTTCAAGATTTGGTGTTCCTAAGGCTCTAATAAGTGATCAAGGCACCCACTTTGCAAATGATCAATTGGCTAAGGTGTTACAAAAATATGGTGTACACCATAGATTTTCAACATCATACCATCCACAAACAAGTGGGCAAACCGAAGTTACAAATCGGGCATTAAAACGAATATTGGAGCGATCGGTTGGAAGTAATAAAAAAAGAGTGGTCGGATAAGCTTGATGATGCACTTTGGGCATTTCGAACGGCTTTTAAAACACCTATTGTTACTACACCATATAGGTTGGTCTATGGAAAGAATTGTCACTTGCCGGTTGAAATCGAGCATAAAGCATTTTGGGCTTTGAAGATATGTAATTTTGAACTAACCGAACTTCGTGCCAACCGATTGATGAAAATGAATGCCCTTGAGGAACTTATAAATGAAGCATACACTAGTTCATTAATATATAAGGACAAGACAAAGAAATGGCGTGACATGAGACTAAAAGGTCATAAGGATTTTCATGAAGGACAAAAGGTGCTACTCTTCAATTCAAGGTTAAAGCTTTTCCCGAGAAAACTACAAACAAGGTGGGACGGGCCATTCGTTGTTAAACAAGTTTTCCCACATGGAGCTATTGAGTTGTTATCAAGAGACGGAACCCCTCTCAAAGTTAATGGGCATAGAGTGAAACATTATGAAGAAGGAATGGCAAATGAAGAAAAAGAGGGGGAAATCGTCAAATTCACACGAGCTGAAACAACTTGAAGCGGGAAGGAGTCCGACTTATGACTCCCCAAAAAGAAGCGCTTGCAGGAGGTAACCTGTGGTTTTGAGTTTGCATTTTTCTTTCCTTTTTCTTTTATTTCATTTTCTTTTATTTATTTTTGCTTAATGCTTTACTCTCTCATTCTTAAAAATTTCTATGGAATTCAATGTGGGGAATGGAATAAAAAGAGTGTGGGGTGGATGATTTTTATAAGATCTTGACCAATTTGGAAGTTTTTCTAAAAAAAAAAAAACATCACCACGAGGTGGTGAATTGATAGAACCCGTAAAACGTTATCTTTGGGCGATACCACGACGTGGTGTCAGTTTAACTGCAGCCAAATTAGGGTTTTTAAACCCCAGTCAAAACACATGTTTACTTTTACTCCGCCTCTCTCTCAACGTGTTCCCTCTCCCACGAAAAACATCCCTTTCTTCTACTCGATTTCTTGCGTTTTTCAACCAAAAGGTATGATTTTTGTGTGATTTCCTTACTCTTAATCACTTCGTATGCTAGTATAGGGTATACATTTGCTATTTGAACATTTTTAGGCCCGAAATTAAGAACTTAGGGTTCCGATTTTTGCAAAAACCGGACCCGATTAATGATGTTTTTCATTTGATTTTGTTACTTTCCTACTTGAATTCATGCATAGAACAAACCCTGAAGTTGTATTGAGTTGGTATGGTGTTGAATATGGTCTGATTAAACCACTTCACTCGACAGTATGTCGACCACGACGACTCATCGTGGTGAAGTTTTTTTAAGCCCAATCCTGTTTTGTTCTGATTCATTGCATATACATGGTTTCCTCTTGTGTTCTTTTTGGTTATTTTGTAGAAATGGCTAGCAGTGCATGACGCCAACAACTCGGGAGTCGCCCCGAGTTTCCGTGGTATTCTTTTCCTAGGACTGTTGGGCCCGAGATTTACGCAAGATAGAATGCAAAACTTAACTGGATGAAGCAGCGAAAAGTCCATGTTCCTACACTTGTAGATTGGCACTGGATAGGACAAACCGGGTTAATGGAGGGACTTGAGCCATACTTGGATAAAGCATTCAATAGCATTCATGGGCAATTTGTTTGTATGGGGTGGAGACGGCTATTTGAAATTCAGGAAGTCGTGTACAAGGAGTTAGTAGTCGAGTTTCTGGCCACGATTTCTTTTGCACGGAAGGATGGTATTTTTGTTGAATACAACCTTTCTTTTTGCCTTGGTGGAGAAAGGTGTACCTTATGCCTTGCTGATTTTGCGCTAAGGACGCAGATTTATCTTCCATCTGAGGTCCTTTCCGAAGTCTATCAACAATATATTGCTAGATGTATTCAGATTACCAAGGGGTTCAAAGTAGAAACACATTAAAATGAAATAGCAAATGGTTCTTATGATAAGGGGACTGCGCAAGAAAGTGACATTCGCTCCCTATTCATCGTCTGTTTCATCACCTCATCACAAACACCATTAATCCGAGATAGGAGGGGGACAAGTGTCCGACTATAGACGTCATTTTCTTATGGGCCCTTATCTCCCCCGATGTTTATGCAGACTTACCATTCCTGTTTGCAGATTTTCTTGTGGCCCGAGCAGGAAAGGATAGGCGCGGTTCTCCTCTTTACGGGGGTATGTTGATAATACGGCTTACACGTTCTTTTGGAGTCCTTGATAAGCGCGAGGCCGTGTTTTTGACTGTGGAGTCCCAGAAGCCTTTCTCTACACTACTTTATAAGAGGGCAAATATTGTTGTTGATCATGGGATGGGTGGTTTTGCTATTCCCGACGATACTCCACGAGGCCGAGTCCCGAGGCGGGTAAGACAAAGAAGGGAGCCTGAAGAAGAAGAACCACCAGTTGTACCAACCGATGACGAGCTACCCATGGATCCCTATAGCATTTCAAGGAGGAGGTTTGATGATAATTTGGCAAGGAGTGCCAACTACACCAACATGAGCCTAGACCATCTTATGGAGCAGATGCATGTAACCCGGCTCGTTCATTTTCCTCCTGCTTACACATACGCACCGAGTTGGGAGGAATTGTGGAGAGAGCAACGCGGTGGAGCGGGCGGTAGTGGAGGAGGAGGTGATGATGGAGATGACGAAGAATGAGAGTTATATCCTTTTGTTTTAGTGGATTGAAGACTATGTTTATTTTATGTCTTTTATTTTTATGTGTTTGGCTTGTTTGGTTTGGTTGTTTAGATACTTATTTCTTTTTGGTTTGGTTGTTTGACAATGTTTCCTACTTTCATTAATCCTCTTTGCTTTAGATTTCCAGGTGTAATTTGTAGAGTGCTAGAGAGGGTATTATTGGCAAAAGAAGGTGCTTTATAGAGAAAGATTAGAAACGACGAGAGAAGCGAGCTTTGAGCAATTTTTAGGGTGTTTGTTGTGTCAATAAGTGAGGAGTCATGCCTAACAGCTTCCTATATTAGTTGGTGTCACAAATATTCCATAAATCAGTTGATTCCGGCACAGTAAATTGTCATTTCAATACCACCTCGTCGTGGTAATATCCTCCACGTCGTGTTGTCACAGTTAAAATAACAAAATCGCAATCTGTTTGGTCCACCACGAGGTGGTGAAATCCACCACGAGGTGGTGCTTTTCGAGTTCGTTTTCAAGTCTGATCCCGTACTTTCAGAAGTTTAGCAGTTCAATAGTGGTGTCTCTAATTTTATATTCATTCTCATGGTGTGGATGAGCTGTTTCCACAACATGGTTGACACTTTCCTATATCGTGGGGGAGTTGTTCATCGCATAAGGAGGCTGCCATTATACTCTCCAATTCCGTTTCACACTTTCAAGCAACCGGGCTTTTCTACACGTTTCCACACGATTCTAGACGTATCTTTTACCCCATGGGAGTCTGTTCTTTTTCTCCCTCTTTTTACTTTTATGTATTGCATAACATGCAATGAGGGCATTGCATGAAATAAGTGTGGGGTAGGGGTATATTATATTGCATAGGACAAAGCATTTGCTTTTAAAATTTTTGCATTGCTAGTTTCAGAATTTGCACTCATATAAACTTGAAATAATATTTTAACTTAGGAAACTTAGCTAGTTAAAATTTTTGCTAGTATAGTATGGTATGATCCGATGAGAACCCAAATATTTACCTGAGCCAACACATGTTACAGTGTATTTGTGGCTTCCCTTTTCATAGTGAAAAATCATGAGGTATGAAAGGCAATCTGGTAGCTTGTATGACATAATACGTTCTGCAGCCTAAACCTGAAATCCATCCAGGAAAGCTTAGTTAGTCATTGCACTTAGACTAATACCTTAACCAATAAAGGTTGAAGCTAAGCTCCTTACTTAAGCATGTAGGATTTGAGTGGAAAAAAAAGTAAGATACATGTGAAGAAAAAAAAACACAAAAAAGAGAGAAATTACCAAAAAGTTCAAGAGTTTTGGAGTAGTCAAATTATGAAATTCAAATATCAAAATTCTGAAGAAACCCAAAAAGTTGAAGATACCAAAAATCAAACAGAAAAGGTGGTGAATTCAAAGAAATCAAAGATCAAATATACAAAGAAAATGAAGAATTCAAAGAGCTCCATTGTGGTATCAAAGTTGTAATTTCTAGAATTTATGTATTCTTGGTTGTTTAGCCAAAAATACCTTGAGGGTAAGGAAGATTTCTGAGGATTGATTCGGAGGGTTGCAAAAATGAGTGTCGTATAAGCTAAGGGGTGAAGATTCATAAGGATTGTGAGTATTTAGGAGTGGGAAGTTCTTAGGAATTATAGACATAAATACATGCATTGAGGTCTTGGGATAATGGCTGGGTTTGAAATGGATTGTTTTGTAGTTTGCTGGTAAAATAAGAAATCAATTTGCTTGGGGGAAAGCAAAGAATAAGTGTGGGGTATTTTGATATGTGCATATTTATACACATAATTATACATCATAACTTAATATTTTAATTACTTTTATGCCCTTATTAGAACAAAAGATACTTAATTTGTTATGAAGTGTGTTATAGGGATAAAGGACATGCTTGGGGCAAAAAGGAAGCTGGAAGCTGGAAGCTGGACCTGGGAGTTGGGAATTTCAAACAAAGCTTTAAAATGACGAAAAAATACCCAACACGTCGTGGTGGATATCCCACGGCATGGTGAGGTGAAGAATCCCGATTTGCTTCGAAGACTTGTAGAACACATGATAAACACAAAGACCACGACGTGGTAGCCTTACCACGTCATGGTGATCTGAATTCGGGAAAACTATAAAAGGTCTCATTCTCCTCCGAATTGGAACCTTTGGCTCTGGAAGTAATCATCACTTTTGAAGGCAAAACACCTGTTCTTAGGCTTGGAAGCAAGGAATTCGATCATACCATTGGAAGGAGGAGCATTAAGGCAACAAATTTCTACACTTTTATTTTTCATTAGATTTTGCCATGTCAATTACTTTGAATTTCGATTTTATGTTCTTGTTTGCTGAAATCATGAGCTAAATTCTCATGACTTTCGTTTAGCCTAGGATGGATTGATTATTTATGGTTGAATCTATGGATTGGATTTAGCTATTTGGTTATTTATTAATTTTACTTATTAAAGAACCTCAAGTACTTTTGATAACTATTTCTCTACTTATTGTTGAATTTGATTAAGTTAGCATGACTATCTTCTTATTTAAATTTGAATCTTATGATCTTGTGAATTGCAAAATTGTAGGACTAGAGTTTTGAACAAAACCTAGGGTTAAGTAGAAAAGTGGGTAAAAAGGTATAAGAGCTAATATATGACGACAAATCATATATTGAATTGAATCAATAAACTAAATTGATCAATCGATTATAAGTCTAATCAATTCGAACTAAACACTAGTAAACTTGTAAGTTTGTCCGCTTGATCACCAAATAAATAAGTTAGTTTGCTAAAGGATTAAATTAGTGAATATTAATTTGGTTATCTTAGGAATCGGTAACCAAAGAAACTAAAATCTATTGCACTTCCATAAATCAACCATAATATCAAGTAAATCCGAAGTTAAACGAAAGTCTCTCACTCGCCTTGGTTAATTCAACTTTGCTCTCTTGCCTTAGTTTAGTGTTAGCTTAATTAATTGATAATTTGTTATTTTGGTAATTTAAGTATCTAGTCTTGCAAAAATAGGAAAACAAAACCTTTTATAATTTCATTAGTAAGTAGTTAATAGTAGAATAAAGTTAGCCAAAACACCGTTCCTTGAGTTCGACACTTGTTATTAGCATAGCTATACTATTACACAATTAGGTACACTGCCTGGTGTGTTTAATAGTCTAGTGAAAGAAACATTAGTTTTATTAAATTGAAATTTGAACAAATAAATATACACATTAAATACACATCACTAACCAAGCTAAATCATAAGAAAATGGACCAAAAGCCTAGATCTAGCCATGAAATGCAATAAAGCTTGAGTCTTGATACTTACAATGGTACAAACAATAGTAAAGCTGATGATGATGATGATTCCAAGCAACTTCCTTCCCAAGATACTTCTTCTTCTTCCTTTTTCCTTCCATTCTACAAGAAAAATGCTCAACAACTCAAGGTGACATGTAAATTAGGGTTTCCAAAGGCTTAGAGGTTGAGAGAGGCTGAGGATGGGGAAACCCTAACTTCTCATTCCCTTAAATACCCGAAAATTAGGGTTGGGGTCATTAATCCACGCTCATGTCGTGAGACCTTATGCCTCACGTCGTGAGACTCCAAATTACGAGTCAACGGGTCAACGTGCACTCACGACGTGGCCCCTAAGATCTCACGTTGTGAGGACCCTCAAAATGCAATAGATGAATAAATTTAGTACCTTAGGGTTCCAGATGTTACAATCCCCCCCCCACTTGAATCAGACTTCGTCCACGAAGTCCTCTACCCCAAATAACTCAGGGTAGTGCTCCCCCATCTTATCCTCTGGCTCCCACGTCCATTATGAGCCCTTGTAATGCTGCCACTGGACTTTCACCAACTCTACAACCTTGTTCCTCCAGGTTTTCGTCTTCCGGTCAAGAATCGCCTCTGGTCTCTCAATATAATTCAGGCGGTCATCCACCTGAATATCCTCCAATGGAACCATTGCGGAATCATCCACTAAACACTTCCGCAACTGAGAGACGTGGAACGTGCTATGGACACATTTGCCCCTCTTCCTTAATCGAATGACACATTTCCAAGGTGACACCTTCAGGAGAACCATATACCCAACCTGGAACTCTAGATCTGATCGACGTCTGTTGGCATAACTCTTCTGCCGACTCTGAGCTGTCTTGAGTCTATTCCCAACCTGATGTATCAAATCAGTGGTCTTGAGTACCTCCTCGGTACTCCTTATAACCCGCTGACCGACCTCACCCTAACAAATTGGGGTCCCGCATTTCCTCCCATAAAGCATCTCAAAAGGAGGTTGATCGATGTTGGAATGATAGCTATTGTTATATGAAAATTCTGCTAACGGAAGATACGTATCCCAACTCCCACCGAAATCCAAAACACACGCCCGAAGCATATCCTCCAAGGTCTGGATTATCCGCTCACTCTGCCCGTCAGTCTGCGGATGGAATTTCATGTTGAAATGGAGACGATTACCCAACTCGTCATGGAACCTCTTCCAAAATCTGGAAGTGAACCGGACATCCCGGTCTGAAACCACCAAAACTGGCACCTCATGCCGTGCTACAACCTCCCTGATGTATACCTCAGCCAACTTCTCCGAAGAGATACTCTCTTGAATCGGGATAAAATGCACGCTCTTGGTCAATCGTTCCACAATGACCCAAATCGAATCCATTCCGCGCGTAGTCCGAGGCAACTTTGTAATGAAATCCATGGCAATCTCCTCCCATTTCCAAATAGGAATATCCAACGGCTGCATCTTGTCGTGAGGTCGCTGATGCTCGACCTTGACTTTCCTGCAAGTCAAGCACCTCTCTACATACCAAGCCACATCCTGCTTCATGCAGGTCCACCAATAATCAGGACGAAGATCTCTATACATCTTCGTCGCCCAATAATGAATGGAGAACCTTAACTTGTGTATTTCCTCCATCAGAATATGACGCACACCGCCCCAATATAGAACCCACACCCTTCGATGAAGACACAATAACCCTCGGCTATCATAATCAAAGGAAGCCACCCGACCCACAATGCGCTCACTCTTCCGGTACTCCTCCTTCATAGCCTCGATCTGAGCCTCACAAATCTGCTCCACTAGCAGAGTAATCATGGTCATCCTCAAACAAATATCCCTGATCAGAGCCGCGACCTCCTTGCGGCTGAGAGCATCGGCCACCACATTGGCCTTCCCCGGATGGTAAAGGATCTCACAATCATAATCCTTCACAAAATCCAACCACCGGCGCTGCCTCATATTCAGATTCGGTTGGTCCATCAGATACCTCAGGCTCTTGTGATCCGTGTAAATAGTACAACGGGCCCCATAGAGGTAATGTCACCAAATCTTGAGGGCGAAAACCACAGCCCCCAGCTCCAAATCATGTGTCAGATAGTTCGCCTCATGAGGCTTCAGTTGCCTCGAAGTGTAAGCGATCACGCGACCCTCCTGCATCAGAACTACCCCCAAACCCATGATGGAAGCATCACAATAAACCATGAATTCCTCAACACCCTCACGCTGGGTCAAAATCGGCGCCTCACACAATCTCTGTCTCAGGGTCTCAAAAGATACCTGTTGCTCAGGCCCTCAGCGAAAAGTGACGGTCTTCTTCGTCAATCGGGTCAAAGGAACCCCTATATCTTAGAGAAATCCTGGATAAATCTCCGATAGTAACCTGCTAAACCAAGGAAACTCCAAATTTCAGATGGAGACCTCAGAACCTCCCACCTGATTACGACTTCTACCTTGGCCGGATCGACCAAGATACCATTCCGGTTGACAAGGTGCTCCAGAAACTGCACCTCGCGCAACTAGAACTCACACTTGGAGAACTTTGCGAAAAGTCTCTCCCTCCTCAAAGTCTCCAAAACCATTCTCAAGTGCTCCTTATGCAGCTCCTGGGTCTTGGAATAGACCAGGATATCATCAATGAATACAATCACAGACCGATCCAGCATCGGCATACATACGCGGTTCATGAGGTCCATGAACTCGGCTGGAGCATTAGTGAGCCCGAAGGGCATCACCATGAACTCGTAATGACCATACCGAGTACGGAATGTCGTCTTCTGCACATCCTCCTCTCTGACCCTCATCTGATGGTAACCCGAACGCATATCAATCTTGGAAAACCAAGATGCACCCTGAAGTTGGTCAAACAAGTCATCAATCCTTGGGAGTGAATAACGGTTCTTCACCGTTAGCTTATTCATCTCCCGATAATCAGTACACATCCGATGAGACCCATCCTACTTTTTCACAAACATGATCGGTGCTCCCCATGGCGAACTGCGCGGTCGAATGAACCCTTTGTCTAACAGCTCATGCAGTTGTGTAGACAACTCCTGCATCTCTGGAGGAGCTAAGCGATATGGTGTCTTGGCTATCAGATCCACACCATGAACCAGGTCAATCCTAAACTCCATTTGCCTCTCCGGAGGCACCCCATAAAAATCCTCCAGAAACACATTCGGGTACTCCCGTATAATTGGAACATCATCCACGGTCGGCTTACTCTTATCCTAGGTATCCATAACATACGCAACGAATTCGGAACAACCCTGATGAAGATAGCGTCTGGCACTCGCTGCTGAACACTAAATCGGCCCATGCTGAGCTCTCTCTCCCTGAACCACTAACTCTCCCCCACTTGGGGTTCGAATCTGAATTAACTAGTGATTACAATTGATCACTGCCCCATTGGGGCTCAACCAATCCATACCCAAAGGAATAGGAACCAAATCAATCAGATACTGCTTGTTGAACATCTGAAGAATACAACCCCGATGAACCCTCGCTACCCGGACAGATCGATCATCTGCAATCTCGACATCTAAAGGACAATCCAGCTCCCCTGGAGTTCCACCAAACCTCTTGCTAAGAGCAAGCGATACAAAGGATCGAGTAGCCCCCGAATCAAACAATACCAATGTTGAAATACCGTTCACGAGGAACGATCCTAAAATAGAACATATAAATATAAGTAGGCAATTCAATATAAATAAAGAGATAAGGAGAAAATACATATTCGGCACCACAGCAGGTGTCGCGCGAGCCTCCTTGGTCGTCAACTGAAAAGCCATGCTCTTCATCACAAACGTATCCGCCTTTCCCTGGCGGCCATCGGTGATCCTCAACGTCATTGGAGCGGGTGTTATCACTGGTCCCGCTGCTGCCAAACTCAAACAATGGGCCTTCTTGTGGCCCTTCTGATTGCAATGGAAGCAAATCAGATCAGATACAGGGGTGGTGGTGGTAGTAGCAGTATAATCCCTGCTAATATGACCCGTCCGACCGCACTTGAAGCAGCCAGAACCACCCACCTTGCATGCCCCATCGTGTGTCTTTCCACACTTGCCATAGTGGCTTCGGCCCTGCTGGCCTCTCAATCTAGAATCAAATATCTTGGGCCTCTTGCCCGAACTCCCTAAAACCTGAGCCTGATCTGGCCTCCTTTTCCTCTCCATCTCAAGATCAATCTCCCTCTCCCTAGCCCTCTCTATCATATTCTCCATTATTCTACAACTGGATCGGCTCACAAACTGTCGAATGTCACTCCTCAACATCTTATGGTACATCGCCTTCTTCATCTCTTCATCCACCACATACTGCGGAACCAATAGCGCCCTCTCACGGAACATCGCGGTGATCTCCGCCACCGTCTCAGTAGTCTGGAGAAGGTCCTGAAACTCTTTTGCCAGTTGCTACACCTCAGTCACTGGCGCGAACTCAGCTCAGAATCTGGACGTAAAATCATCCCATGTCATCGAATCTGTAGAGACCCATTTTTATACGAACGGTGGATGCGGAAGTAAGATATCTCGAGATTAATCGTGTTTTTGTAAGTATGAACACGAAGAACATATTATGAGTTCATGGAAAAAGGTTAAGAACAAAGAGAGATAATAATATTAATGCATGAAGAACATGGTGGGAGAGAAACTCTCCCTGGGTGGGAGAACCCACCACTTTTCTCTCTCTCTAAATTACATTGTAAGAAGAGTAAAAGTAATCACTAACTAAGAAAAAGTGAGCTAGCTTAAGTAAAAAATGACCAACTCTCCCTTTATATAGGAGGGAGAGTATTTACACCAAAAATACAATAAAGGGAAAATACAACCTAACTATCACTCATTATTTGTAGAGCATTTCCATGCTCCAACATTCTCTCCCTAAATGCTTACAAATTATGAGAGATCCAATAAATGATACAAGGCTATAATACAGTAATCCGACTAGCAAGTGTGGTAATAAAATGAAACATAGTGAGAACCAAATGCTGAAATGTCTCTGAAACTTTGAAGTGTCTGTGAAGTCTGAAACCGGCCATGAATCTCTAACAATGAAGGTCTTCGGCTTCAAAGCACAACCAATGAAGCAGAAAAAATAAGATCCAAATCTTCAAACCAGTCATAATCACCCGAAGAAGAAGGTCACTATGAGCAAGTAGAAGATCCAATAAAAGAAACACTCCGGCTTCAAAAATCTGAAAAACATCTCGAGTTCCCGAATCATAATACACAAAGATTCTTCAAAGAATAATCTGCTAAAAATGTAAAGCATCCATAAAATGAAGTCCGGATAAAAATAATGTGAGTCCAAAGACATGGTCCAACAATGCCAAAAATTTGATCCAAGGATCAAAAATAAGTGCCACGTCACATCGCCAAAATAATCTTCATCTTCAACATATCACAAATCCAAACTCGTGAAACCATAAGATCTGAACCGGATGCGAACACAAAATCATCCTGTGGTAGAGTCCGAATAATAAATAATTTGAATCGGAAAACATCGAGTAATGCCAAAAATTTGATCCGTAAAGACAAAAAATAAGTGCCACATCGCATCACTAAATAAATAATCGTCTTCAGAAGTCTTCAAAAATCCAAACTCAAACAATCATAATAACCAAATCCGGATGATATCCTGTCCCTATTTTTGATAACTAATGACCGGATATCAAAAATCAACAAATCATCGGATGGAGAGTGTCGGATACCAAGAGCTAAGAGAAGCTCTCTCTAGATGTATGAAGGGTCTCGATAAGAAACGAGAAAGAGTAAAAGAGATACTCTTGCGGTCATGAGGAGGAGGGTGACATAGTTGCTGAAGCTGTGCTGAGAATAATCTGTTGTGCCAAAAATATATCCAAATATCCAAACTGCGGTGCCGGAACACTTGAAGTGGTCTTCAATAGAGAATAAAGTCCACATGCTCAAGATACATGATTCGTCAACCAAAAATCAAGAGCGACAAGTTATAAAATCCCATAAAGTGAAGAATACGAAACAACTTTGTTGATCAATCGTCGTTGCGGTGCAAGCATCACAAAAAATAATATGAAGTCTGACTGCGGTAGGAGTATTCTTCCAATAATAACCGGCATGAAATGAACCAATGTGACAATCCAAGGTTCGGTTGTGGCAAAAATTGGTGTTAAAAAAAATAATTGGTTTTAATAAAAAGGCTAAATAAAAAAAATGGTGTTAAAAAAATTAGCTGAATAATAAATAATTGGTGTTAAAAAAAATTAATTAAAAAAAATAATGCAGAAAAAAAGGTTGAATAAAAAAAATGAAGCTTAAAAAAAATAAGAAGGCTAAAAAGGGGGGGGGGGGGGGGGCTGATGAGAGGGGAGGAAAAAAGGAGGGGAGGGGAGGAGGAAGAAGAAGAAGAAAGAGCTGAAAGGAAGGAGGGTTGGAAGGGGGGGGGGCTGAACCGAGAGGCTGCTGATGGAGTAGAGGAGGATCCGAGGTCTGCTGGGTGTTGCGGGTCAAAGGAGCTGACTTCGGATGGAGCTAGCTTGCGGATGGTTTGGATGCGGTGCAATGGAAGGCAAGCGGCTGCGGGGCGAGACTGCAGTGGAGCGCCTACGGCCCGAACCGAGAAAGAAGGCCTGCGGTGCGAGGACCTCGGTCCGAGAAGAATGGACTTCGGTCAGCAGGGCAGGTACCGCAACTGCGGTCAGCAGGGAAAGGAAAGGGTTGCGGTCCACTGCTGAGAGGGGCTGTGGACCAAGGCTGAGAAGGGCTACGGGGAGGCCTCTTAGGTGACTCCGGTAGGCAGTTTTTGGCTGCGGTTCTGGGCTCCGAGAAGGGCTGAACAGGTGACAAAAAATGCTATTTTTTCATGAAAAATGGTACCGCAAAGGCCATTTATTCATATTTTAATAAGAGAATCTTTTTATAAAGCATTTTAAGTCAACAAGTGGTCTTGGGAAGGCAAAAAGAAGAGTGTGCAGGTGGGTTTTGAGGGGACAAAAGGTGATGGGAAAGGACAATGTCACATGGTTTTAGCTTGGGAAGGCAAATAAGAGTGAATTACTCTTTACCCAAAAGAGCAAAAAGGACAAAGTGCTTTTCACAAACACCATATACGTCCAATATTTCTTCAATTAAAGATCTACAACAAGAATAATGAGGAATAAAAGTCTTCATACCTCAAGAAGATTCATAAGCTGCTGGGTAGAATAAAAATCACTATCTTCAAGAAAATAAGCCCATTATTTTGTGTCTTCTCATCCAAGAATAAAAGAACTCCTGGAACAAATTCTTCAACAATGTGGAGACCACAAAAATATTTTCTTCTCCCATTTTTCTTCATTTCTTCAACAGCAAAAATAATAATCTTTTAAGAACATCTTTTTCCAGCAACAAATAGAACGAGCAGCAGCAGCAACAATGTATTTTTTTACTAAGATTTGAGTCAACCCAGAAGATAGAACTAAGAACGAATGTCATAAAAAAATTCTGGTTTGAAACCCAAAAATTTTTCTTGCAGAAACACGGAAAAATCACAAGATAATCACCGAACGGGAGTCGTTACCTTGAACTAATCATGAGATCTTCAATGTACGCCTCTGATACCAATTGTAATGACCCATTTTTATACGAACGGTGGATGAGGAAGTAAGATATCTCGAGATTAATCGTGTTTTTGTAAGTATGAACACGAAGAACATATTATGAGTTCATGGAAAAAGGCTAAGAACAAAGAGAGATAATAATATTAATGCATGAAGAACATGGTGGGAGAGAAACTCTCCCTGGGTGGGAGAACCCACCACTTTTCTCTCTCTCTAGATTACATTGTAAGAAGAGTAAAAGTAATCACTAAATAAGAAAAAGTGAGCTAGCTTAAGTAAGAAATGACCAACTCTCCCTTTATATAGGAGGGAGAGTATTTACACCAAAAATACAATAAAGGGAAAATACAACCTAACTATCACTCATTATTTGTAGAGCATTTCCATGCTCCAACAGAATCAACAGCCTCATCACTAACAGATCACACAACCTCCTCCCACCAGTCTCGAGCTCTGTCTTTCAGAATACAGGAAGCAAGTCTGACATTTTCCCTATCAGGACAACTGCTGGTGCGGACGGCGTTAGCGACATCCGCTAACCAATGCCTGCTCCTAATTGGGTCCTTCTCCCCGTAGTAACCTGGAGCCCCACTGTAACATCCCGGGATCAGGTATATCTCTACGGCCCTTCATCTTTCCTTCAGTTGTCAAATGTGGTCCTTGAGAAGTTCATGAGATAATCGAGTACGCTGGGCGTACGTGAGAGTACGCTGTGCGTACTCGTGAGCGTGTTCTTGACGCGGAGGTCACCCAGTACGCTGGGCGTACCAAAGGGTACGCTGGGCGTACTAGGCTCAGAAGGAAACCCTAATTGCTAGCGAGTCCCCTATTTAAAGAACGTTATGGCCTCATTTTTGGCCACCATTTCCAGACACCTGTCCATCCTAAACCCTAATCCTCGTTCTTATAGCTAAGGAGTGCCTTTGAGAGCTTGTGGGTGTTTTCTTGAGCATTGGAAGTGGATAGGAAGTCATGGAGAAGAAGGAGTAAGAGCCCAAGCACTTGGATCTGAGCTTTGCAGTGTGGAAAGCTTCTTTTGGAGGTAAAAAGCTTCAAGCTTTCTTACCTTTTTGTTTTGTGCAACTATATGGAGTGTCTTAGGGTTTTTGTCCCAAAAGTTGATGGCTTTGTGAGTTAATGAGCCCCAAGAGTCGAGATCTGTCCCTTATCAGTGTTTCGTGTTATAGTGTCATAAAAATCCAACCTTGGCCTTTTAGAACTACCCATGCATGAGATATGAGCTTAAGGAAGAAAGAGGATGAAGGTTATGGGTGTTTGTAACCAAATCAGCCATACAAAGGCTTAAAGTCGATGACTTTATGGATTAAGAGACATTAGAGAGTCTAGATCTGAGATATGAGATTATGTCTTAACTGGTTAAGACCAAAAATGTGAGAAGAGGGAATCTGGGGCGTACGTTGGGCGTAATCCCAGTACGCGCGGCGTAGGGGTCGAGCATCCCTGATGCCTGCATGGCAGCCGAGTACGTGCAGCGTAGAGATCGAGTACGCGCAGCGTACTCCCCTGCCATTGACTTTTGTTGACTTTTAGGGTTTGGTCAAAAGTGTGGACTATTAAGTCTATGGAGGGGTAAAATGGTCTTTTCACCCTTCTGTGAGTATGAAAGGGTTAGTCTAGTCTTGAGAGCCAATATTAATTAGGGGTGATTATTATGTGCTAGCCGGAGGCTAGACCGGTGGGTAGAGTTCGAGATTCCGAGTTCGAGGTTTTCATTTGCTAGCTTACGAGGTGAGTCTTCTCACTGTACTTACCTTGAGTGGTACTTATGTGTGACCAGCGGGTCTTATGTGTATGTGCTGTGTTTTGAGATATCCTGCTATTTGCTTTGAGATATGCATACTGTGTATTATATTGTGTTGCTGAGTTAAGGGACCATTGGTCCAATTGAGTTGTGGGTTTTATTGAGTTATAGCCTCGAGTGGCTGATGAGTTGTGTGTGGTATTTTGGGGAGCTCACTAAGCTTTATGCTTACTGTGTTATGTGATATGTGTTTCAGGTAGTTCCGAGGATCGCGGCAAGGCACCGACATGATTGTACACACAGGCGGAAGATGTTTTTTTGTGATTCTGGGGATTGTGATTTACATTGGGATATGATTGTCATTTTGGATACTTGTGTTTTTGAGAATGTGAAATGAGAATTTAATGTGTTTAAAAATGAAATTTTTTTTTTGAAAATTTACGTCGTTACAAGTTGGTATCAGAGCCTTGGTTTGAGGGATTCGGATGCACCCTCGGGTGTGTTTCGACTCAAACTGAGGATTTAAGAAAGGTTTTCAAAAGAGATAAATTTTTCTAAAAATGAGAAAGAGTTTAAGAGAAGAAGAGCCGAAGCAGTGTGTACAATCAGCCAGAGCCGAGCAGTGATTTCCCGAAATACCCTCATTTTGTGTTACGAGATATTTATTGAGATATAATGCATGCTAGAGAATAGGCTAGGTAATTCATATATTAGGACTAGGGTGGCCTGATTTGTGATGCCTTAGCCTAGGGTTTTCTGTGATCAGTGATTTGCCTTGAGTATGAGTATCTAGCAGGAGCGAGCCAATGAGAGGTCTACCGTGAGAGTAGCTTGCGAGGTATAGAGTACTTGTAATTGGGATCCGAGGAGGAGGACTTGGAGTGAACGCTGATGCGGTGTGGAAGGTAGTATTGGGCCTGTACTACTGAAAGCACCGGATCACTGAGCAGTCCAAGTAAGAATCCTTAGAATGCTGAGGAACAAGTAGGGGCGGGCGATCGAGTGTGAGTATGCTCGAGCTAGTCTCTGTTGACTTTGTGTTGTGTTTCAGAGACATCATGGTGGGTACACGCCACAACTCTGGTAGCAGTGGGAGTAGTGACGAGGAGATACGGAGGATGATCCACGAGGAGGTGGCCGCAGCTATCCGAGCAGAGATTCCCGAGATGTTTGGGTCTATCAAGACCACCTTGATACAGACGCTCGATGAGCGATATGCTGCTATCAATGAGGTTGTTGCTGCCGCAGCCACTGCAGCCGTCGCCGCTGCTAGGCCCCAGGGAGGTGACTCGTTGCTGTTCCGAGAGTTCAGCAACACGAAGCCACCAAAGTTTAATGGGACGCAGGATCCGATTACTACGATGAGGTGGATCTCTGACATCGAGGGGTGTTTTTACATGTGTTCATGCCCCGGCCACTTGAGAGTTTGGTTTGCGCTAAACCAGCTTCGCTTGGGAGCGAAGGACTGGTGGAAGTTTGTGACAGCTGGTTTTACCCCTGCAGATCATGCTGCAGAGTCATGGGAGAGGTTTGTTCAGATGTTCCGAGACAAGTATGTTCCCCCAGTGGAGAGGGAACGTTTGGCACAGGAGTTTCTGTCTCTCAGGCAGAAGACAGAGTCAGTGACTGAGATTTCGAGGATGTTCCATGAGAGGGCGATGTTTTGCCATGAACACGTGTCCACTGAGCAGGCACGTGTGAGACGATATCTGAGCATACTGAGGAGGGACATACGAGAGTTCGTGGCGAACTCGTCGTATAAGACATTGGCCGAGCTGCAGGCCAATGCCAGGACAAGGGAGATTGAGTTTGAGTTGCAGTCCAGGGAGGCGGAGGAGGAGTCTCGGGGAAGGGACCGGAGACCAGTTCAGTCGCAGCCGGCGACGAAGCGGGCCAAGCCCGCTGATTCCAGAGTTGGGGGCTAGAAGGGCCGCACTTGTGGAAAGTGCGGTAAGAGTCACGAGGGTTCTTGCCGTTTGGGGATTTGCTACAAATGCAGCAAGGAGGGGCACATGGCAAAGGATTTCCCCAAGGGATTTTCGGTTTGCTTTCATTGCAACCAGATCGGCCACCGGAAGGCCGAGTGCCCTCAGCTCGTGCATGGATCAGCCCAGGGATCTGCACCTACTTCTGTGCGTGCTACTGAGATTCGGCCAGCGAAGGTCGAGACACCGAGGGTTCGTGGGAGAGCCTTTCAGCTGACAGCAGAGGAGGTCTGCGCAGCACCTGATGTTGTGGCTGGTACGTGTTCTTATTATATTCTTTTGAGATATTATGTGCTTATATTGTGATTATATATAGGTACTTTTCTTGTGAGTTTTGTGCCTGCTTTGGTGTTATTTGACTCGGGTGCGAGTCGATCCTTTGTATCATCAGCATTTAGTCATCACATCAGTATCCGACGAGAGGCGTTGAGTCGACCTCTGAGAGTTTCCATAGTCGACGAGCATGCGGTGTTTGCGACTGATATGATTCGTGGATGTGAGCTTGAGATCTTCGGAGTTAGGTTTCCGATAGATCTGGTACCGATCGCGATGGGGGATGTTTGTGTCATCGTGGGCATGGACTGGTTGAGTCGATTTGGAGCTGTGATCGACTATGAGCGTCAGCTGGTGACCATCCGAGACCCTAGTAGGGGAGTGCTTATAGTATATGGCGAGGGTACCCGATCTAGGTCGGCATTTTGTTCAGCCGCCAGAGCGAGACAGAGTCTTCAGCAGGGTTGTATGGAATTTTTGGGGTATGTGATGGATACGCAGGCTACTGCAGAGAGATCGAGTTCTATCTCCGAGGTTCCGATAGTGTGTGAGTTTCCAGATGTTTTTCCCAAGGAGTTGCTGGGAGTGCCTCCCGTGAGGCAGGTTGAGTTTCAGATCGATTTGGTGCCAGGGGCGGCGCCTATTGCCAAGGCACCTTATCGCCTTGCGCCTCCGGAGATGCAAGAGTTATCCTCACAGCTGCATGAGCTGTTGGGGAAGGGGTTTATCAGGCCGAGTAGCTCGCCGTGGGGAGCTCCGATCCTTTTTGTTTAGAAAAAGGATGGTTCACACCGGATGTGCATTGATTACCGGGAGTTGAACAAGTTGACGGTCAAGAATTGTTACCCACTTTCGAGGATCGACGATTTGTTCGATCAGTTGCAGGGGGCGTCTTGGTTTTCCAAGATCGATCTGAGGTCTGGGTATCATCAGATGAGAGTCCGCGAGGAGGATGTCCAGAAGACGGCCTTCAAGACACGTTATGGGCACTATGAGTTTGTGGTGATGCCCTTCAGACTCACCAACGCACCGGCAGCGTTCATGGACCTCATGAACCGGGTGTTTAGACCCATGTTGGATTGTTCAGTGATAGTGTCCATCGATGATATTTTGGTATATTCAAGATCCATGGAGCAACATGAGGAGCACCTGAGGGAGATTTTGGGTGTATTGAGATCGGAGCGGCTCTACGCCAAATTCTCCAAGTGTGATTTCTGGTTACGAGAGGTCCAGTTTCTAGGACACCTCGTTAATCAGAATGGTATTTTGGTCGATCCGGCCAAGATTGAGGCAGTTATGAGGTGGGAGGTGCCGAGATCCCCCACAGAAATCAGGAGTTTTCTGGGATTGACTGGATACTATTGGAGATTTATTAGAGATTTCTCCAAGATTGTTGTCCCTCTCACCAGTTTGACCTGGAAGGGCGTTGCGTTCACTTGGGGTCCCGAGCAGCAGACCTCGTTTGAGACCCTTCGCCAGAGATTGTGCGAGGCTCCCGTGTTGGCCCTTCCGGAGGGAATGGAGGATTTTGTGGTTTATTGCGACGCATCTATTTCGGGTATGGGTGCGGTACTGATGCAGAGAGGACACGTGATAGCATACGCATCGAGGCAGTTGAAGCCTCATGAGACGAGGTATCCCACCCACGATCTGGAGCTGGGGGCTGTGGTGTTTGCCCTCAAGATCTGGTGTCACTATCTGTACGGGGTTCGATGTACCATATACACGGAGCATAAGAGTTTGAAGTATCTTATGGATCAGTCCAACTTTAACATGAGACAGAGGAGATGGTTGGATGTGGTGAAAGATTACGACTGCGAGATCCTGTATTATCCGGGTAAAGCTAATGTGGTAGCCGACGCCCTGAGCCGTAGAGCAGAGAGTACCCCTGATCCGAGACGTGTGTATTAGGATGACAGTGATGACCCCAGTGCTAGATATCATTCGAGAGGCCCAGGCGGAGGCCATGAGACCAGAGAACCACAAGAGAGAGCGAGTGATTGGGCAAGTGTCCGAGTTTGTGACGGACAACCGATGACTTATGACCTTTCAGGGGAGGATTTGGGTGCCCTATTCGGGCGGAGCTCGATGCACACTGATGGAGGAGGCGCATAGATCGAGATTCTCGATCCATCCCGGGGCCACTAAGATGTATTTGGACCTGAAGAGAGATTATTGGTGGCCCTGTATGAAGAGGGACGTTGCGTGGGTAGTCGAGAGGTGCTTGACCTGTCGTCGGGTTAAGGCCGAGCACCAGCGTCCTCATGGAAAGTTGCAGCCACTGTAGGTTCCCTAGTGGAAGTGAGAACAAATTTCTATGGATTTTATCACCAAGTTGCCGAGGACCACGCGGGGTGTCGACGCGATTTGGGTGATTGTGGACCGGTTGACGAACAACGCTCACTTTCTTGCTATTAGTGAGAGCTCTTCTGCTGAAAGGCTAGCATATATTTATGTGAGTGAGGTGGTAGCTTGGCATGGGGTGCCGATATCTGTAGTGTCCGATCGGGATGTGCGATTTACTTCCCGATTCTGGAAGAAGTTCCATGAGGAGTTGGGTACGCGATTACATTTTAGCACAGCCTACCACCCACAGACACACGGACAAAGTGAGCGGCATGCCTCCTTTTGAGCTTCTTTATGGGAGGAGGTGTCGAACCGCCATCTGTTGGGGAGGGGTAGGGCAGCGAGTGATGGGTGACACTGAGATAGTGCTCAAGACGACTGAGCAGATTCAGAAGGTCAGACAGAGGTTACTGACGGTTCAGAGTCGCCAGAAAAGTTATGCGGACAGGCGACGATCCGAGCTTGAGTTCCAGGTCGGAGATGTCGTTCTCCTGAAGGTATCCCCGTGGAAAGGGGTGATCCGGTTCAGGAAGAGGGGCAAGTTGGGGCCCCGATACATTGGTCCTTTCAGGGTGACCGCTAGAGTGGGTAAGGTAGCGTATCGTTTAGAGCTACCTGAGGAGTTGAGTCAGATCCATAACACCTTCCACGTATCCCAGTTGAGGAAGTGTATAGCCGATGAGACGGCAGTGGTTCCACTGGAGGGTATTCAGGTGGATGCGAGCCTGAATTACATCGAGAGACCGATTGTGATTGTGGATCGAAAGATTAAGGCTCAGAGGAATAAGGAAGTGCCTCTGGTTCAGGTCCAGTGGCAACATCGGAGAGGGTCTGAACTGACTTGGGAGCCAGAGTCGGAGATGCGTGAGCAGCATCCAGAATTAATTTCAGAGCCCGAATTCGAGGGCGAAGTCTAATTCTAGTGGGGGAGAATTGTAACATCCCGGGATCAGGTATATCTCTATGGCCCTTCATCTTTCCTTCAAATGTCAAATGTGGTCCTTGAGAAGTTCATGAGATAATCGAGTATGTTGGGCGTACGTGAGAGTACGCTGCGTGTACTCGTGAGCGTGTTCTTGATGCGGAGGTCACCCAGTACGCTGGGCGTACTAGGCTCAGAAGGAAACCCTAATTGCTAGCAAGTCCCCTATTTAAAGAACGTTATGGCCTCATTTTTGGCCACCATTTCCAGAGACCTGTCCATCCTAAACCGTAATCCTCGTTCTTATAGCTAAGGAGTGCCTTTGAGAGCTTGTGGGTGTTTTCTTGAGCATTGGAAGTGGAAAGGAAGTCTTGGAGAAGAAGGAGTAAGAGCCCAAGCACTTGGATCTGAGCTTTGCAGTGTGGAAAGCTTCTTTTGGAGGTAAAAAGCTTCAAGCTTTCTTACTCTTTTGTTTTGTGCAACTATATGGAGTGTCTTAGGGTTTTTGTCCCAAAAGTTGATGGATTTGTGAGTTAATGAGCCCCAAGAGTCAAGATCTGTCCCTTATCAGTGTTTCGTGTTATAGTGTCATAAAAATCTAACCTTGGCCTTTTAGAACTACCCATGCATGAGATATGAGCTTAAGGAAGAAAGAGGATGAAGGTTATGGGTGTTTGTAACCAAATCAGCCATGCAAAGGCCTAAAGTCGATGACTTTATGGATTAAGAGACATTAGAGAGTCTAGATATGAGATATGACCTTATGTCTTAACTGGTTAAGACCAAAAATGTGAGAAGAGGGAATCTGGGGTGTACGTTGGGCGTAATCCTAGTACGTACGGTGTAGGGGTCGAGCATCCCCGATGCCTACATGGCAGGCGAGTACGCGCAGCGTAGAGATCGAGTACGCGCATCGTACTCCCTGCCGTTGACTTTTGTTGACTTTTAGGGTTTGGTCAAAAGTGTGGACTATTAAGTCTATGGAGGGGTAAAATGGTCTTTTCACCCTTCTGTGAGTATGAAAGGGTTAGTCTAGTCTTGAGAGCCAATATTAATTAGGGGTGATTATTATGTGCTAGGCGGAGGCTAGACCGGTGGGTAGAGTTCGAGATTCCGAGTTCGAGGTTTTCATTTGCTAGCTTATGAGGTGAGTCTTCTCACTATACTTACCTTGAGTGGTACTTATGTGTGACCAGCGGGTCTTATGTGTATGCGCTGTGTTTTGAGATATCCTGCTATTTGCTTTGAGATATGCATACTGTGTATTATATTGTGTTGCTGAGTTGAGGGACCAGTGGGTCCAATTGAGTTGTGGGGCTGGAGGGTCCCACTGAGACACATTGACCGGAGGGTCTTATTGAGTAATAGCCTCGAGTGGCTGATGAGTTGTGTGTGGTATTTTTGGGAACTCACTAAGCTTTATGCTTACCGTGTTATGTGATATGTGTTTCAGGTGGTTCTGAGGATCGCGGCAAGGCACCGACATGATTGTACACACAGGCGGAAGATGTTTTTTTGTGATTCTGGGGATTGTGATTTACATTGGGATATGATTGTCATTTTGGATACTTGTGTTTTTGAGATTGTGAAATGAGAATTTAATGTGTTTAAAAATGAAAAATTTGTTTTAAAATTTACGTCCTTACACCCACATACTTGGAACTCCATGAAGGTCAGTAAACATGTCCCAATCAAAGCCACCATCTCAGAACAAAAAGATCCCAAACACTCCTCCAACACCTCCATGATACCCTCCTTGGCCGTACCAAAGATCACATGAGTCTGCTCAAGTATGTTGCGGGTAATCTCAGACGAAATGAACTCCCGCATCTGATCATCCAACTGTACGGATCCAGAGCCTGAGTTCGAGCCCTCACCAGCACCAGAACCACCAACCAGTCTGCCTCAAAGAATCACCATACTGAAAATAGACCATATAAATCATCAGAATACGCATCAATATATATATATATATATATATATATATATATATATATATATATATATATATATATATATATATATATATATATATATATATATATATATATATATATCGAGGAGTCTCATACTCTACAAGCTCCCTGGTTTCATCACAGTTCTCTTAGACTCGAGTACGGATCCTCTGCTTCCAGTAGTACGGGACCGTACTACCTTCCACATGTATCCGTACTTTCCTCAAGGATCGCTCTGAATCCTCCAAGTCACTCCTTATCCACATATACAACCCTTCACAAAACAAGGCTCCCAACACTAAATCTCTTCCTAGGTTTTCCCTAGGCTAAACACCATACCACTCTCCGCCATCAGCTGTAGAAGGAACTCCTACCCGCACCCTCTAACTAGCTTACGAATAGAATTGCATATCACCACCACCAGATAATTCTTCGAATGAAATGTCTCACACTACAACGGTTGGACTCAAACAAGAGCTGCAGTAGACTTAAAACCTAACCTTCTAAAATTACTTAGTTTCTGAAATATGTAACTTAGCATATTCTATTACTAGTTAGCTGATGTTAGTTTCTGAAATATGTAACTTAGCATATTCTCTTACTAGTTAGCTGATGTTAGTTTTTGAAATATGTAACTTAGCATATTCTCTGACTAGTTAGTTGATGTTAGTGAGAACTCCTACAAAGCACAAAGCAAGCAACATTCGAGCACCGAGTAATCAAAATCAAGTATAACCTATTCAGGTCACCCTATCACTGATTGATCGGTACTAACATGCAAGTCTACAAGCTCATACAGTAGGCATAAAAAGGCATCTCTCCTAGCACTCTATCAAGCAAATCCTAAGCAGATCCTTATCCCTAACTAGCATGCGATTTATAGATTCATAGATCAAAGCATATCATAAATCATGTATGGGTATTTTGGGAAAACTTACTTGAGCTCGGTCGATTGCATGCACCACACCCTTTTCTTTTATTAGAAACGCATTTTATAAAACATTCCTTTTTGAAAATTTTTGCCAAACCCTCAGTTTGACTTCAGACATACCCAAGCGTACGTCTGAATCCCTCAAACTAAGGCTCTGATACCAACTTGTAACGTCCCAAAAATTAAGAATAAAAAATTTCGTTTATAAATTAATAAAACCGTAATCTAAACATCATCATAAAATCAAGATAGAACAAAGTGTGTCAAATACATCATGAAACATCAGAGTAATCATAAAATGCGGAACGAGGTGGTGTGTGCACTACAATCATCCCGAGTTCTTCCCTTTTGAACAAGAAGTACCTGAAACATAAACTGAAAACCCTAAGCATAAAGCTTAGTGAGTTCCCTAAAATACCACATATCATACATAATAATCACATAATGGGCGCCGCCAACATCGGGCCCCGCCCGACATCGAGCCCCGCTCGGTATACAGATCTGTCAGTCATCGGGTCCCGCTCGGTATACATAAAAACATATAAACACATAAACACATAACACATGCAATAATCACAAAGATGCATAGCATACAGAATGGTCATCAGGCCACGCTCGGTATATATATATATATATATATATATATATATATATATATATATATATATATATATATATATATATATATATATATATATATATATATATATATATAAAAACATATATCACACGCGAGAGTTACGCAGAAATCTAGCATCCTAAACATAACAAGTCATGGCCGAACATTGGTGCCTTCGACCCGGTAAAAATAGTGAGGAACTCACCTCAGCTGTAGAATCACACAGACAAAATCTCAGACCGCTAGTCCGGAAAATCCCCATGCTGACATCATCAAATAGATATCCAAGTAACAATTTGATCTCAACCCATAATCAAGAATCTAAGTTACTGGACCAATGCTTAGGGTAAAAGACCCTTTTACCCTCCTCCTCACTTGGTCCAAATGTAAGCCAGTCCATTGACATAAAAAGCCCACTAGCGACTCATCTTCCTTAATGGGCCTGAACCCTATCATGGGACTAATCCCAAATGGGCCCAAACACGGTAAGGCCCAAAGTCAGAAACTAGTAACCCAATAAGGCCCAAAAGCCCAAACCAGCGCCTCACGCTGTGACCAATCTTTTGTCATGTCGTGAGACGTGTCTGATCCAAATCTGTGCCTCACTCCTAACTCTGACGACTCAGCGGGGATGGTGACCCATCCTCATGTTGTGAGACCTTGTGTCTCACGTCGTGAGAACGGTCTGAAGCCAAAACCACTATTCCAACGGTCTTAATTGACTCATCCCTTAACATAACCCCTTCTTGAAGCTAAAGGGGACCCTAATGGTCCGTAAAAATGCTTGCTTTATGGACATGCATGCACCATTCATGTCCCTTCACCATTTATGGTCAAAAGGTGCAAATATGGCATCAAGTTCTCATGCAAACTCTAATACTCCACCAAAACCTAGATCTGAAGGAGATAAAACTCAAAAGGCCATTTAAATCCATAAAGTTGCTAACTTTATGGATTTACTCCACTCTAACCAAGCCAAATCGTAAGAAAATGGACCAAAAGCCTAGATTTAGCCATGAAATACAATAAAGCTTGAGTCTTGATACTTACAATGGTCCAAACAAGATGAAAGCTGATGATAATGATGATGATCTCAAGCAACTTCCTTCCCAAGATACTTCTTTTTCCTTCCTTTTTCCTTCCTTTCTACAAGCAAAATGCTCAACAACTCAAGGTGACATGAAAACTAGGGTTTCTAAAGGCTTAGAGGGTGGGAGAGGTTGATGATGGGGAAACCCTAGCCTCTCATTCCCTTAAATACCCGAAAATTAGGGTTGGGTTCATTAATCCACACTCACTATGTGAGACCTTAGGCCTCACGTCGTAAGACTCCAAATTATGGGTGAATGTGTCAACGGCCACTCACAACGTGACCCCTAAGATCTCACGTCGTGAGGACTCTCAAAATGCAATAAATGAATAAATTTAGTACCTTAGGGTTCCACATGTTACAATCTAAAGGCATTATATTCATTTCACTTATGATAAGGACCAGATCCGTAACAAAATTAAACCAAAGGGACCGTCCGAGTGTCAAAAAAACATAGGGACTAAACACGCAATTTTGACTAAGCCATAAGGACGATTTTAGTAATTTATTCTTTATGTTATTTCACTATTGGGAAATTGAGTTATTAAGTCAATATCCCTTTCACTATTAGGTTGGGAAATTGGGACTGCCTTAGTTATATTGTGAAAAATGAGGACTAATTTTGTAAATTCATGTTAGACAATGACCATGTTTGTAATTCTTTTAAACATAGGGACCATATTTGTAATTTTAGGAACCATTTATATACTTTTGTAGACATAAGGACTATTTCTGTAGTTTCCTATTAAAATAGTGGCCATTTATGAAATAGGGACCATCTATGAAATAGGGACCAACTTTGTAGTTTCCTATTAAAATAGTGGCCATTTATGTAAATTTGACATAACATCCTAATTTTATGTGATAACTAGTTATATTTGATAATTCATTGTGCATTCTAAATATTTTTCTAATTAATGAAAAGTTATGTAAACAAAAAATAATGAAAGGCAAGATTGTCATTTGTTATTATTTAAAGTCCATATCCAACATACCAAACATAAATATAAGAGTCGGTATAATTGAATTGAACTTCATTTGTTGCAAACAAAACATGTTTATATAATTGAATTTAACATCATTTGTTGCAAACCAAACATGTTATATAAATGAATTCAACTTCATTTGTTTCAAAACCAACCATGTTATAGAATTTAATTCCTCAAAATACTAAATCCTTTGAATTGGAGATCCCTTTTAATCCTTTTAATTCATAACATTTTACAAACCAAACACGTAAGAGCATCTTCAATGATTATGCTATGTTATGATTCAAAATAAATGTCATATCGTTATTCTATTAAATTGACCTCTAACTAAATAAGCACTTCAATGGTTGAGCTTATTTAAATAGATTTTTCTTTTATAAATTTAATTAATACATCCTCGTCTATCTGAAATGTTTATAAAACACCCTCATTTAGATAGACCATTTTTAAACACAAATAAAATTTTAATAGGAACGTATATATACAAATATATAACTCATTATTTGTATATATAAAATATAAAAAATTATTATCTTATAGTTACAAAATAGAGTAAAATATTGAAAATATTAAATTATTGCCATAATTTTTTTTATAAATAATAGTAATTAATAGGAATAATTAATAGTAAAAAAACTAAAAATATTTAAAATTAAATTAGAATTAAATAGATAAATGAAATATGGTTAAACTATAATGGCTCATATGTACAAGTTGTACAAGTTTATTTATCATTCTAAATATATTGAGTGAAAAAAAAAAACTAGCTATTTTAATGGTATTAAGTGCTCAATAAAAAAATGTAAATGAATAAACTATAAAAAAACCTCTCACTCAAGATGTTCTAATTATATTCATTTTTCTAATTTATTTAGATTTTAAAAAATACGCCTTTTATTTATTATCTTTATATAATAATGTCTTACATATTTTAAATAAATTATATAAATAGTTAATAAATCATATATAGTAAATCCGAATTAATTGTTATATTATTAAATCAAATATTTTATTAAATAAAAATAATATGATTATAACTCATTTAAATAAATATTTTCATTCATTTATAGTTAATAATAACTCATTTAAAAGAGTTAGCGGCACAGCTTGTTGCCCGTTTGTTATCTCACTCGTTGTACGATGATAATTAAATTAATGAAAATGGTGCTTTTATTATCAAAAAAATTTATAGAAAATATTATACATTCGTCGGACTCAGGTACATAGATTCGTTGATTTCCTCTTCCAGACCCGACTCGTTGTATGTCAGCTAGCTGTCATCCATCAAGTTTTTAATTTTTCCATTTAAGCTTCACAATTCACATTCGTCCATAGTGGTAGTAAATGAAAAATTAAACTCAATGGATGCTTTCAGAGAATCTTTACTCTATCCCTCACCAAAACTTTCCCTAATCCATGTCTTTCAGACTTCCAGTTCCATTCTTGTGTGTGTAAAGATGCCTTCCAGTTGTCATCTTTTCCTAAATGTTATCTATATGAACAATTATTGTTATCTCTTTGGAATTCGTAACTTCTATTCTTATTATCACAAAATTTCCATTACCAGAAGAAGATATATTTTCATTCTCATTATAATACATAATTTTTTTCCAAAGCGTGACGAATTTTGCCTATATATACATATAGCTAGGTAGCTGATGTAATAAAGTAGAAAAATATCTATAGGATTTCCTATTTCTCTCTCACTCTTCCTTGATATTCTTCTCCTTAATTTTTCATGTTGCTATTGATATAAGAAATCATTCTTTCACCTGATTTCCTTAATCAAGTAGCTGAATTTCATCATTGCTATGTCCAGTTACCTATTATCAAATTCTTGGAATAGATTGCATCGATCAGTGTCTCAAACTTAAACAATTCTTAGTTTACACTTTACCCAAATTGCTTCCATTTCTTCTCGCATCTATATTTCACCATGGTTTGCAACAAATGGTGGTGAAGTTGTTCCTTTTCCGATATTCATGCATTTGAAGTGTTTGGATTGGCTTAGTAACATACAAATTATGAGGCGATTATCTTGCCCTAATTGGTGGAATTAGTGGTCTCAAAATTTTAAGGGTTACTTGGCGAAGGTTGTTTCGCTAGGGTTTACAAGGGTGTATTAGAATATGGAGATTAAGTTGTACCTTTAGAGTGTTGTAAATCTTTTTTTAGTGATAAAAAGTGATGAATTGTGAAGATTTGTATGTCTTGGGTTGTGGTATTAATAGTTAAGTTTGGTAAACATGTAAATTGATTGGATACCACATAGATGGAGATCAAAGACTCTTGTTTAATGATGTAACGTCCCAAAATTCAAGACACAAAAAATTACATTTTAATTAAGTTATTATAAAACCAACATTACAAGAAAACATCCATAATAACGTTCCATGTCAAAACCAAAGTGTCCATAATCAAAACATGTTATCATAAAATAATATCAGAGTGTAATCCCAAAGATCTCATGTACGAAAAACATAGTGTGATGCGTTGCGATCAAGCCGACTCCTTTCCTTTGAAAATGAAGTACCTGAAACCAAAACTGTAAACCGTAAGCACAAAGCTTAGTGAGTTCCCCCATCATACCACATACCATATAAACACATAATGCCAATCCCTCGGTATCTTTCAACCGGTATCTGACCAACATAACTGGAAGTTGGACTCCCCTTCGGTATCTTTCAACCGGTAATCGGGAGCTGGCCTCCCCTTAAGTATCTTTCAACCAGTATCTGGGGACTATTTCACCCCTATCACTACCACATAATATCCTAGCATAAACACATAAATCACATACTGCCTAGTATATCTAGGAGTTGGCTTCCCCTTCGGTATCTTTCAACCGGTAATTACCTTCGGTATCTTCAACCGGTAATCGGGGACTATTTCACCCCTACCACTACCACATAGTAACATATCATACTAACACATAAACATAAAAGATAGTGGCATACCAGACAATTATCACAAAGACAATCATCTAACAAACATCTCCTACTAGTGGGCCGACATTGTGGCCTTAGACCCACTTCTACTGGAAGGTAACTCACCTCACACTTCTGAAGTCCCGTAGACAAAACTTTAGTTGCTGGATGCCAGATTCCCGAACTGTCAATCATCAAAATAACACCCAATTAACAATCGGGTTCTATACCATGGTCCATAATCCATACTTGGGGTAAAATGCTCATTTTACCCCTGGCCCACAAGATACTTAACTAAGGCCCAAGTCCAAACCAAACAAGTCCGAAACTCCAAAATCCATAAAGGCCCACTAATGGCCCAATTTTCCAAATTGGGCCCAAACCCTTACATGGGCCTTTCACTAAAGCCCATTAATTTTTTTCTTTCTGAATCATTATACATGTCCGTAGCTTGCCTAACGAAATCCATGTACTTATAAGCCCATTAATGGCCCAATTTACCAAATTGGGCCCACACTTCTTGTTGGGCTTTGTCCTAAGGTCCAATCCTTCAATTAGCCTAGAACACAACCAATCTGATAGTCCATTAGGGTCCAAGAATCTAGGCCCAAATAGATGGCCCAAACCCGAAGCCCAAAGTCTGAAATCCCAAACAGAGGCGTACGCGGAGCGTACCCCTTCGGTACGCTGGGCGTACCCTCGCCTCGCATTGACCATCTAGTGGATGGTTGACTCTGTACGCGGGGCGTACATCGACTTACGCGGGGCGTACCCACAGAACTTTCAAACTTCTTTTGTGACTCAATCAGTTAAGATTTTTGCGTCTAAACTTCAGAGAACCACCAAATGAAGCTCTTAATGCATAAAGTTGGCACCTTTATGTATTTGCATGGTTCAAAGGGTCTTAATGATCAACTTAACACAATAATACCCATCTAGAACATGTAAGAATGGTTTCTAGCCTCAAAGGTTGCAACTTTATAGGCTTATAACCTCTGAAATGCTAAGAGTAGCAACTCAAAGCTCCTGAAGTGGTGTCTATCCACTAGATCTTGCTCATGAGGCCAAAAACGGACCAAAAACCCACATATTCATAAATAACAACATCAAGTGATCAAGGTCAGAACTTTTTATCTTCTTTGAGCTGAAAAAGTAGCAAGAAGTCCATATCTACAAGTCCTCCCTTAAACCACCACCTTGTGTTGAGCTTCCACTTCTTGAAATGCACCAAAAACCACCCAAACTGCACCCACAAAGCCCACAACACTCTTGGATGAAGCTACCACTCGAAATTAGTTTTTAAGGCTTTGATAATGAAAGAGAGGCGCACCCCTCTTGGACTTAAGGTGCTTTAAATAGTGAGCCAACCCTAGAAATTAGGGTTTTGAAGATCCTGGACGTACGCTGGGCGTACTCCCTCTACGATGGGCGTACGTCTTTCGCACCCGCGTTTCACTTATCCAACACTACGTTGGGTGTACCCCAGCTTATGCTGGGCGTACTCACTTGTTTATAACCTTTACATGCATGCTGAAATGCAAGCTTTTCCCACCCAGGGACCAAAACTACCAAAACATTCAAACCAACATAACTCCCTCATTTTAGGTCCATTTCCGACGAGCCTTATATCCACAAAAAAGTTGGCGAGAAGCCCTACGCTCCTAGCCATACCCCTGAGCCTTAACACTTTCCAAATAAAACCCAAAACCCATAAAGAGCTCGAACTGCCACTTTACCTGATATACCCCTTCGGCTTCAAGACACAACCCAGCTCCGGGATCACCTCATTCCCATTATCCATACTTAAATGGGTTTAGATTTCTCTATTCCAAAGGCCCAAGCCTTATGACAACCTATCCTCAGCCCACAGTCCCGAATTAGCGAAGCAATTTGGGACATGGCGTTACAACTCTCCCCCACTTAAATTAGATTTCGTCCTCGAAATCATTCCTTACCATTCCTTACACGCCATACGACTTTGAATGACATGGCCACAATCCTGAGCATAACCCCAGCCTTCCCAAGGCAATCAAAACCAACCCTCACAGGGTTCTAAAACCCGAAGAAATGAACTCCTAGCTTTAGTAAACCACTCCTGCCTTCCCAAGGTCTGAATTTCATAATGGTCTGTCTCCCTGACCGACCGCCTACACTGCAATGTTACCATGCTCAAACCTCATCGAGCAAATGATCCACCACATAACTTCCAACTCTGATGACTTTGATGCAGCCTCCAAAAACAAAGTCCTTAACCATAAACGTGCTGCAGAATTCTTATACTTGAAAAAGGCTCAGATAATCCTTCAAGTAGAAGATTCATCCCTGCAACGGTTAGACTCATACGAGAGCTACACAACAGGTTCAAATCAACTACTCTGAGATTATTTAATCCCACTGCGAGTGACTCATCACTTCCCAATCAATCAGCCGCTTCGTCCATACATAACATCCTATAACACCATCACCGCTCGAGATACTGAAGCTGCCCAAAATACCGAACTGCCTGAAACACTGAACTGCCTGAAACATTGAACTGCCTGAAACAACATGCTACCTCCCGGCTACTTTCCAAACTCCACCGAGACCTCCCTGGTCTCAATTCATCAGTCAGTCGTCTGAAATACTGGGTTCCGGCCCGGCTGCTGAGCCAAAAGACTCCCACACAGTCGCCCCACATGACTTCCGAACGAAATCCTCGTTTGATAATAGTCGCCACTAGTTATCTTACCACTATGGATCTAACGACCTCCCGATCCAACCGATCGTCTCCATACGTCGAATCCTGACGTCACCAAATCCAAGGCTAAAAGTGATTGCTACATGACCAAGGGTAGCCTTATATCACAAACGACCTTAAACGGTCCATTGCTTCCTTGATCCCACGACTGCAGTAGTGTTCCTACGGTCTTATCACTGGCTCAACCAGGTCGAATTCATCTGGGGAAATCCATGAACCAATCCATGGATTTGCCACGTCCTCACCGCTGCACCCGAACTAGTGGGTACTACTGTTCCTTCCGCGTTCTAACAACATGCTCATGCTATCTACCAACCTAGTGAATGCTACGGCTACACCCGCGGTCTCACAACACTCTAGCACTATCTACCAACCTTGTGAATGCTACGGCTACACCCGAGAACTTACAACACTTCCCACACTACCTGACCGCTAGTGAATGCTACGGATATCCCCGTAGTCTTACAACACTTTCCATACTATTTGACCGCTAGTGAATGATACGGCTACCCCCGCAGTCTTACAACAGTTTCCATGCTAGCAACTAGTGACCTTAACCTTTACTCTGGCTAACGAATCCTCGTAGAACCACTGAACTCTAATCAAGCACGACCCATGCGAAAAATTCAATTCTCTTGGAACATCCAATAGTCAAACTACCCATGCGACTACACTCGTATCCTTCTGCTAGCGCTCCTCTCCTGACGTTGGTAGTGCTAAAACTCATAAGTTCCCCCTTAGGCCACCACCTTCTCACCAGAACAGATGATGAAACCACTATATCCCATCGATACGGGTGGACTAGCCTTGATGAAGCTAACCCCAGACCTTCTACATCATACCCCTGACTGATCTCTACTACAAACCGAGAGAACACTTAACACCCCAACCAGTAGAAAGGGAACGACCTTTCACTAACTACTTATAATTCATAGTATGCAGTTGGCATATGACATCCCTTGAAAATATAATCCAAACATAAGCGGGGAAATAAACCCCTAGATGTACTTACCCAAAACTCAGCGAGATTCCAAAGCAATACAATTACTGATCAAGAGTAATTACACAATTCTATTATTAAAGATAGAGGAATTCAAATTACATATCAGCGATCTATTGCGGCTCGATCTTGACTTCCTGCAGAAGTACCTATGATGAATCCTAAGCAGCCCTAACCACTATGCGGGGGCAATTCGCCCTGATGTGACCAGGCCGATGACAACGATGGCACAACTCTACCTCCAACGTGCATCCTTGGCGATTGTGACCCTTCCACCTGCACCTTCCGAACTTAGACCTTCCATGCACATCCTTTTGTACCCCTTCGTCCTTCGTGCAACCTCCACGACCCCTCGATCTTCTAACACTCGCTGCAGCCGCACCCAACTACTCGGTCTGTCGATCCAGACCATGTTCTGACTTCCTCTTCCCCAGCTGTCCATCTACATCAATCTTCTTCTCCTGAGTTACCCCGATTACCCCGTCAACCTCCTGCCCAGCCACAATCCAATCCTGGAACTTAGCGATCAGTCTATCATTGACACACCCAATGGTGCTGGGTAGCTCCTCACATAGGGCTCACGAAATCTCCACAGTGATCCAATCATGTGGTAGCCTCTCTTGAAGACAAGGTGCATAACCCACTTCGAATCCCAAATGACCCGAGCCAATAATAGGATCCTCCTTCCAGAAGGATTCCTGAGATCCACAAGCTTCGGGCTCCAGATGAGCCCCCAACTTCCCTGTCACAACCTCGGCCTAAAAGGCCCTGAGACAACTATCCAACACCTCCAAAATACTGCGGGTAATCTCCAACGAGATGAACTCCTGCATCTGCTCGCTAATCAATTCAGCACCTGCTCCTGAGTCAGAACCTGAAATAGAACCACCTCCCCAAGTGCTCATCTCCAAACTGATAAACCACAAAACCACTTATCAAACATACTCAAAGGTTCTCTTCCCCGAAGCTTCTCAGATTCTCCAAGACTCTTACCGATTCGAGTATGGATCCTATGCTTTCAGTAGTACGGGCCCAATACTACCTTCCACATCTATCCATACTTTCCTCAGCAATCCTCCCGAATCCTCCAAGTCACTTCCTCAAACTGATGCTCCCAAGTCTTACTAACCTCACCACTAACCCACTGAAACATATCCTAGGCTTCCCCTAGGTTCTCGGACCCACCCAATCCTCATCTGCTGAAAGATTCCATATAATGTCAACTAGCTACCTCATGAATATAGCCACATGCAACAGAGATCAGAAAATCCTTCGAGTAAAAGACTCATCCTTAGAATAGTTAGACTCAAAAGAGAGTTGCGCAATAAGGTCAAGTTCATCACTCCGAGATTATCCGGCCTGTGCCCCATGTGACTTACCATATTCACTTAGTAGCTAACTCACATTACCAAGAGTCCCACAAAGCACAAAGCAAGCAACATTCAGACAATGGAAATCTAACCAACATAGTCCAATTAAATTATCCTCTAATCAGGAATATGTACTAGCATACAATACCAAGGCTCATATAATCAGGCATAACCTAAACATGCCACCCTATCACTGACTAATCAGTACTAGCATGCAGTTCAATAAGCACGTATAGTAGGCATATAAGGCATCCTTCATAGATCCTTAGCCCTAATATAGCATGCAATTCACATATTCTCAATCCATATCATAACATAACATAACATGTATGGGTATCTTAGGGAAAACTTACTTGAGCTCGGCTGATTGCACACATCACAGACCCTGTTCTTTTCAAAGTTCTTTCTCTCTTTTCAAATTCTTTTCAAAATTCTTTTTATAAAATGATTTTCTTTTGAAAATATTCATACTAAGTCCTCAGTTTGAGTCCAGACACACCCGAGAGTGTGCCCGAATCCCTCATACCAAGGCTCTGATACCAACTTGTAACGTCCCAAAATTCGACCAAAATTTTCATTTTAATTAAGTTATTATAAAACCAACAGTATAAGAAAACATCCATAATAACGTTCCATGTCAAAACCAAAGTGCCAATAATCAAAACATGTTATCATAAAATAATATCAGAGTGTAATCCCAAAGATCTCAAGTGCGGAAAACATAGTGTGATGAGCTGTGATCGAGCCGACTCCTTTCCTTTGAAAACGAAGTACCTGAAACCAAAATTGTAAACCATAAGAACGAAGCTTAGTGAGTTCCACCATCATACCACATATCATATAAACACATCATGCCAATCCCTCGGTATCTTTCAACCGGTATCTGACTGGCACAACTGGAAGCTGGACTCCCCTTCGGTATCTTTGAACCGGTAACCGGGAGCTGGCCTCCCCTTCGGTATCTTTCAACCGATAACCAGGAGCTGGCCTCCCCTTCGGTATCTTTCAACCGGTATCCGGGGACTATTTCACCCCTACCACTACAACATAATATCCTAGAATAAACACATAAATCACATACTGCCTAGTATATCAAGGAGATGGCCTCCCCTTCGGTATCTTTCAATCGGTAACTGCCTTCGGTATCTTTCAACTGGTAACCGGGGACTATTTCACCCCCTACCACTACCACATAGTAACATATCATACAAACACATAAACATAACAGATAATGGCATACCAGACAATTATCACAAAGACAATCATCTAACAAACATCTCCTACTAGTGGGCCGACATTGTGGCCTTAGACCCACTTTTACTGGAAGGTAACTCACCTCACACTGCTGAAGTCCTGCGGATAAAACTTTAGTTGCTGGATGCCAGATTTCAGAACTATCAATCATCAAAATAACACCCAATTAACAATCAGGTTCTATATCGTGGTCCATAATCCATACTTGGGGTAAAATGACCATTTTACCCCTGGCCCACAAGATACTTAACTAAGGCCCAAGTCCAAACCAAACAAATCCAAAACTCCAAAATCCATAAAGGCCCACTAATGGCCCAATTTTCAAATTGGGCCCAAACCTTTACATGTGCCTTTCCCTAAAGCCCATTAATTTTTTTCTTTCTGAATCATTATACATGTCCATAGCTAGCCCAACAAAATCCATGTACTTATAAGCCCATTAATGGCCCAATTTTTTAAATTGGGCTCACACTCCTTATTGGGCCTTGTCTTAAGGTCCAATCCTTCAATTAGCCGAGAACATAACCAATCTGATAGTCCATTAGGGTCCAGAATCTAGGCCCAAAGAGATGGCCCAAACCCGAAGCCCAAAGTCGGAAATCCCAAACAGAGGCGTACGCGGGGCGTACCCCTTTGGTACGCTGGGCGTACCCTCACCTCGCATTGACCATCTAGTGGATGGTTGACTCTGTACGCGGGGCGTACATCGACTTACGCGGGGCATACCCGCAGAACTTTCAAACTTCTTTTGTGACTCAATCAATTAAGATTTTTGCGTCTAAACTTCAGAGAACCACCAAATGAAGCTCTTAATGCATAAAGTTGACACCTTTATGCATTTACATGGTTCAAAGGGTCTTAATGACCAACTTAACCCAATAATACCCATCTAGAACATGTATGAATGGTTTCTAGCCTCAAAGGTTGCAACTTTGTGGGCTTATAACCTCTGAAATGCTAAGAGTAGCAACTCAAAGCTCCTGAAGTGGTGTCTATCCACTAGATCTTGCGCATGAGGCCAAATACGGACCAAAAACCCACATATTCATAAATAACAACATCAAGTGATCAAGCTCAGAACTTTTTACCTTCCGTGAGCTGAAAAAGTAGCAAGAAGTCCAGATCTAGAAGTCCTCTCTTAAACCACCCCCACTTCTTGAAATGCACCAAAAACCACCCAAAATGCACCCACAAAGCTCACAACACTCTTGGATGAAGCTACCACTCAAAATTAGGGTTTAAGGCTTTGAGAATGAAAGAGAGGCGCACCCCCCCCCTTGGACTTAAGGTGCTTTAAGTAGTGAGCCAACCCTAATAATTAGGGTTTTGAAGATCCTGGACGTACACTGGGCGTACTCCCTATACGATGGGCGTACGTCTTTCGCACCCGCATTTCACTTGTCCAACACTACGTTGGGCGTACCCTAGCTTACGCTGAGTGTACTGTTGGATTAGATGTCTAAGCCCATAACTATTATAGGTATGTACTTGACCCGAGAGTAGCATGGTCAATTTGGGTTGCATATCATCAGGACAATTTGTTAGGATGGATTCTTGAGAGAAGGTTATATATGATTTGTTAATATATTATAAGTTATAATATATTAATATGAAATCATATGTTTTAATTAGTATTGATCAAGAATTAATTTGGAATTAATTTTGTGATCAAAAGAGACTAATTAAATCTATGGGAACTAATTAGTTATATTTATATGGGTTGGGCTTATGATCCATGTTGGACTAAGTTTATGTATGGATACATAAAGAGTTGGGCCACATGAACCATGGATCATAAGACCCATGGGTATGGATTTGGGTTATACCCATGACCCTTGAAATCCAACATATAAATACATGTTCTTAACCTAAAAAAACGCCTACCTGCATGTTCTTGGAGTTCATGGGTGTTCTTGGTGTTGGATTAGGTGTCTAAGCCCATAACTATTATTGGTATGTATTCGACCCGAGAGTAGCATGGACCATTTGGGTTGCATATCATCAGGACAATTTGTTAGGATGGACTTTTGAGAGTAGGTTATTTATGGTTTATTAATATATTATAAGTAATAATATATTAATATGAAATCATATGTTTTAATTAGTAGTGATCAAGAATTAATTTGAAATTAATTTAGTGGTCGAAAGAGACTAATTAAATCTATGGGGACTAATTATGATAATTAGTTATATTTATATGTGTTGGACTTATGATCCATGTTGGACCAAGTTTATGTATGGATACATAAAGAGTTGGGCCACATGAACCATGGATCATAAAACCCATGGGTATGGATTTGGGTTATATCCAAGACCCTAGAAATCCCACATATAAATAGATACTTCATTGCCCAAAATCGCCACTTGTATCTTTTTAGAGTTCATGGTGTCTTTTATGTGCATGGAATTCTCTCTCAAGTTCATCCTTTGTCCATGGTGTGTTGTGATTCCATTTGAGGCTTCCACACTATTGGGGCTAAGCTCTTTAAGGCCAAATACACCAAGAATTCAAGCTCCATCAAAAGGTATGTCATGCTAACTAGTATATTATAATTTTATGTTAAATGCATGCTAGTTGTAAGATTAATACCTTGGAAACCATTTGCATGTATAATTAGTGAAAACATAGATCCAAGGTATTTAGGGTTGTATGTGCACCATAGGATGTTGTAGTATACCAAAACCCAACAGTGGTATCAGAGACATGGGTTGTTTTCAATTATACTTGATGCAAGTTGCTGAAAAAAAAACTGAAAAAAATCGAATTTTTTGCTGTCGGGACAGCAGACTCGACGAGTCCATGAACAAATTCATCCAACTCGTCGAGTTGGTTCATGCACTCGACGAGTTGGACCCCCTGACAGCTTATCTTCGAGTTTTTTGGCCTGTTTTGGATTAGAATCATTACCGCAAAGTGTTTTTGTTCATAAAATTTGTTTTTTGATACTATGGTAATGTTTATTCTCATCCAAATAAAGGATAATAATCAAAGTTTCAAGTTTTATACATGTTTATATGATGCTTGAAAAATGTTGATTATGAATGTTCATGTTTATGAGTTTGTTTAGATTAATAGGAAAAATTATGAGATAGTTGTTTTCAATCCAAATTAATCTTGAAGTTGTTCATAATATGTGTTTTTGTAACTTGTCCTCAAGTTACATGAAAAGTCACATTTATGAATTTTAAAACCCATAAAAATTCCATAAGTTATGAAAAAAAATGAACAGTCACATTTTTAATGCTTTTAAAGTCTTCCATAACTTGTCTACAAGTTATGGAACTTGAAGGGTTTTTTCCATTAAACCACTTTAAAATTCATAAGTTATGGAAACCATAAGTTTTTTGAATTGTTCAAAACTTGTCCTCAAGTTTTGGAATTTGTAAAGTCAAACCCCATATACACTTTAATTCCAAACCCAAGAATTTTAAAAGTTAAAGTTCAAACTTTATGGACTTCATTAAATTAATTAAAGTGTCTAATTAAAAGAGTTAATAATTTCATAAAGACATGGTTTAAGTTTAATTAAATTAAGAGTATAGTTTAATTAATAGATTAAACCACCAAGTATTTTAAATGTTTAAAATACACCCTTATACTATTATAATATTAATAGTTAATACTTATATATATATATATATATATATATATATATATATATATATATATATATATGTATAAGAACAAAGTCAGTCTTACCGTTAGTAGGCCTCATTCACGAAGCCGGTCTATAAGGGGGGTATAAGGTTACTGCCTATAAAATGACAGTTTAATGGGTGTCCACTCTCACCCACCGCTTCCTTGACCGGTGGAGGGTCGTTATCCGAACGGGTAGGACAAGGACTATAATTCTCCCTTCATTAAAAGTATTAATGATAAATACTAAGTAACTAAACCTTTTATAAATACCCAATCTTAGTTACTTAGGAAAAAGTGAATAAGGTGCTAATCCATGAAATTACACTTTGCACTTTGTTTAAGTCGGTTAGTGGAGCGTGTGTGGTTAACCGGCACACTAACTCGTATTTAACAAGGTAGGCAAAGGGTAACCTAATGTTTATCATAGTATCGATGGAGCGTGTGTGGTTAACCGGCACATCGATTGAGGGGTAAACATTTAAGGGTACCAAGTAATTTGCATGGTTACTTCACACCTTGTTTTGTGATCCTCGGCATCCCAGTCACAAAACCTGAAGGGCACACTCGAGATTGAAACATGCCATTGAACAGTTCAATGAATCTCAAAGATCTAGGAGTTTCAAAAACCAATTAAAACCTAATAATATATATTTCGTTTTCATGGTGGAAATTGGTGAATCGTCATTCGCCTACCTTCAAATATTTTATAGCTTGGATTATGGCATCCCTCTTCCAAGTTATAAAAGTATTGTGTTGGGTCCTAGCCTTAATATTTCATATTGGGTGTTATATTAAGGACTTTAAATCAACTATCTTGAGTATCTCCCAAAAGATGTCTGGTTTAGACATTTATGATCTTCCCAAATCTCTTGAAACAAGCTTTCCTAAATGAAGATGATGTCCCATGGAAATCATACTTCTTTCACCTCCTCCAATTATTCTCCCTAACCCACAATTTCCTGAAAAGTTTAAGGTCACTCAAGCCCTATTGGCAAGCAAAGGTCTATGTGTGATCACATCTTGGAGATGTAGTCACATATTGACAAGCCGGGAGAGTTGGGTGTCAAAGTCTTGAGAAAGTTGGTGGCTCAACTACTTTCTAAGTCACATAGTGAGTTCTTTTGGAACACCTATGAAACAGACTATGACAAGACCCTTAATGATCTTATCTATTTGCTAAGATCAACTTCCTAAAAACTTTATGGACATTGACAATGATGACACTGGGAATCCAAAAAAGCATTCTCTTCCCAATGGAAATGGATCGGCCATAGTCAACTCGGTTGACCAAATGGTAAAGAGAAAAGCTAAGTCTGAGATAGTCCCATTACCAACGGGTCCATATGTTTATATTGCCAAAGAAAGGGGCATTGGTTGCGAAGCTACCAAATTTACCTAAGGATGTTAAAGTCAATAAGTTTGACTCTACTTCAGGTAAAGTCCACTATCTAACTCTGCTAAGTTTCTATTCTGAGATTCTTGATACATGATGTGACTGGGTCACATGTTGATGTTTTAAGAATCAAAGAAAAGTGAAGAAACTTAAAGAAAGAATATGTTGAATCTGATCGCGTAGATGGATTTCTATCGCATAGTTTGAAGATCGGATTATTGAGCTACTTCTTAGGAGTTATGATATTTTGCTTAGGAATAGATAACAACAAGTTTTCATATGGATTGTAAGGATAAGTTTTTCCGCAAAGTTTTAAAATAAAAGGTAAATCTTTTGATTTTATTTATTTTAAAATATCCTTACAATGACATTTGTGAAAATCTGTGTTGCTTATAAGATTCCATTAAGAGCAAGAGTGGAAATATGAATTTGATTCTTTCATTTGTGGTAGTGTCTAAATTTACCAAATAAGGAAAGATTCTCATCACCCAAGTTTCAGTTGGATAGAAACTTGGAATCATGCAAGTTGTATAGCATGATGAATGAGAACTTTCGAGCATTGGAAAAATTAAGACTAACTACTTGGAAAAGGTTCCAATGTATGGCAGAGCGAATAAGAAGAATCAATTTAGGCAGAAAGATAAAAGTTTCTCAAATCTGAAAAGATGGGAGAGTACTTTAGTATCATGTTTTAAGACCATCTTAATGATTTTGAGACCTTATCACAATTCATCCTCTAAGTGCATTCTGATAGTTAAGAGAGGAGTTATGAATTATTGAAGTGGTTAAATCAAGAAGATGATTCATACTTCGTTCCAAAAACAATTCTTAGAGTTATACTCTAAGATTGTAACTTGAGTGACATGTCTTAAAGAAGGTTTAAAACACTTATCAAATGTAAGAGTAAAAGTTTTCTACTCTTGTACATTTGAAATTGGTAAGTTGTGATGTTTTGGATAAAACAAAGACCAACTAAGGCCAATTGTGTGAAGTGTTTGCCTTGATTAGAATCCACACTATCTCTTGAATATCTGACAAGAAAGTCTTATATGTCAAGAGGACAGTGGGAGTCTTAAAGGTCTTGAAAGTCTCAAGAACTAATCAAGAATAAAACCTGAAGTTCTTCACTAGCACACGACTTGAGGTTTATAACTTATCGTGTTGACATATTCTGTGCCCATTCCAGTTAAAGTTGGCTTTGCATATGAGTTCTTAGAGTTCTCAATTGGTAGCACAACAACTTGGAAGCAATGGCAGGCCCTTGAGCAGCTAGGTGGCAAGAAATTAAGATTGAGTTCAGTCCATATGAGTTTGGATTTGTCATTATCCTTGTCTTGTGACTATGGTTTTGACAATTCACATGGATAAGAACACATACACCATTAAATCTAAGGGTCATAAGGTTTCTCTCCGATTCATGAAAATGATGGTGAGGAAACACTTCCACCAAGTAGATTTGAAGTAGATAGCAATTGTGATATTTTCATTCTCAAAGTCGTTAGTGGAGCTGTGTGGTTAACCGGCACACTAACATGGACTTGTGAGAAGTGGCAAAGGTCTAAACAATTGAGACTATGATTACGGCATCCCTTTTCATAGTTCTGAAATTGTTTAGACACACCTGTGAGCTATCTAAGATAAGGTGTATGATATTGATAAAGTTTTATCAAAGTAATCTAGTATCAGAAATCTGAACTTTGGTAAGAAAGTCAATAAAGTATTGTTTTTTCTAGAAGTTCAACTGATTTCTGAGTACATGTCAAAGCTAGTGGGAGCATAAGTGTTATGCTAATAATCATCATGTTAGTGGGAGCATGATAATTATGATAAAGGTTGCAAGTTAGCAATGTTAATTATAGAAAACAAAAGGTTTCAATTGGGAAAAAGTTGTTTTGCTATAATTAAGGGAGAGGAAATTATACTTCATCTCAAATCTAAAAGCTTAGATTGAGGTTTTAATCGTATTTAGTCAAGTATATATATGAATGTTATGTTGGAATGGCTCAACATAAGAAAATTCTAATATAGGGTCCATTATTTGCGTTCTAAAATTCGATTACGATTACGACATCCCTTTTCATAATCTGAATTATGAGAACTTGGCAAATTGAAATGGAAATATTATAGCTAAAGACTGGTTTAGTCTTTATGTGATACATCATGAATCGTGTCCCATATGCTTCGGATATAGGATCGATTGCATGTGCTATATTCATCCTTTCTAAAATTTTCCAAATGCCTGGGGCATTAAGAAGGGAAAAGGTCTAGAATTGGATATGACTAAAAGGATTAAAACAATTATCGAGGACAATCTAAGGTTTACCAAAGATTGGTTGCTCAAGGACAGTTGGAAGTATAATGATAATTCTGGAAGGACCATATTGACATAATCTGTAAGGAGGAAACTCTTGTTCAGAAGTGATAGTCAAAATGCAATATGGAAATGTTCAAAGTTAGAAATTATTCAATATGTGTAAGATTAGGAAACTTAATGCAAGAAGGATGTTTACAAGGAGTTGATCTCCTTTGGAATGCTCTGTAATGTTTGTTGTCAAGTCTATCTGACTTTGTGCATAATCATTACAAGAGGATCAATGCATATAAGTTTAGAATCTAACAGATTTCAGTAAATGACATGAATTTGGAATTCTTGCATTTGCAGTAAGGATTTGGGACTATGAAAAGAGGATCATTGGAGTTATGTTCAATTGATCTATTTCACAAAGTAAAGATCATAGACAAACATAGTATGCATACTTGGTGTATGGCATGACTAGTGTTTAGAAAACATAGTGTACATGCTTGGAGCATGGGACAACTATTGTTTTAAATTCAAGAATAAAGTTGATAGCTGAAACAGTATACAATGAATAATGTGTAATCATATGGTGATAAATAAAAGGTGTTTTATTTATGTTCATAGGTTTTGATACCATATTCGATTCAATTATTCTTGTGTTTCATTTTGCATGTTTTGACTTCCAGAATAAACTAGGTCATTGTTCTGGATGACTAAGTTATTCAAACCATCCATAGTCGGTCATATGTTGGAAGTAGATATGAATTAAGACTGTCATGGGTTGGCTTGTAGAGGTCTAAGATGTTGGACAAAGGGCTACAACACTCATGAGTGCTCATAAGTTCTGAGTATTGGATTCAACCCGCGCTCATTGGAATCACTTCATGGATTTTATCACGAGTGATCATGAGACGATAATATCTTATATTCTTCAAACTTAGAGATATGAGTTGTTACTATGAGTTGGTTATACATTGATTGCACGAAAACGCATTGGTAACTCGATGTTATAAAACGTGCCTTTGTGTATGATTCAACAAGTAGTAGAACAAGCCATATGAGTCGAAGTTTATCCATTCCTTTTACCTTCGGGATAAAAGCGATATCTGTGGGGCCCTCGATGATTTGGTGATGACAAACGTAAGTGCTCGGCCGGGCCTGGACTGATTTGATTTGTTCAATTAGTCAGTCGTCATAAATCGGAAATCGGGAAACAACAAATGGACAGAGAGAATGATTATAATCCATGTCTCAGTCCATATGATATTTAGAATGGAGGAATATATGATCCCTTATCTAATGGACATGTCATTTGATTTGTTCAGAGTTTGACAGCGGCTTTAAGAGCTACGATTGCTAGTCGGGATCTTGGAGTCATACTTGAATAATAGTTTTAGACTTATCCAAGTGGGAGACTGTTGGATTAGGTGTCTAAGCCCATAACTATTATTGGTATGTATTCGACCCAAGAGTAACATGGTCCATTTGGGTTGCATATCATCAGGACAATTTGTTAGGATGGACTTTTGAGAGTAGGTTATTTATGGTTTATTAATATATTATAAGTAATAATATATTAATATGAAATCATATGTTTTAATTAGTAGTGATCAAGAATTAATTTGGAATTAATTTAGTGGTCGAAAGAGACTAATTAAATCTATGGGGACTAATTATGATAATTAGTTATATTTATATGTGTTGGACTTATGATCCATGTTGGACCAAGTTTATGTATGGATACATAAAGAGTTGGGCCACATGAACCATGGATCATAAAACCCATGGGTATGGATTTGGGTTATATCCATGACCCTAGAAATCCCACATATAAATAGATACTTCATTGCCCAAAATCGCCACTTGTATCTTTTTAGAGTTCATGGTGTCTTTTGTGTGCATGGAATTCTCTCTCAAGTTCATCCTTTGTACATGGTGTGTTGTGATTCCATTTGAGGCTTCCACACTATTGGGGCTAAGCTCTTTAAGGCCAAATACACCAAGAATTCAAGCTCCATCAAAAGGTATGTCATGCTAACTAGTATATTATAATTTTATGTTAAATGCATGCTAGTTATAAGATTAATACCTTGGAAACCATTTGCATGTATAATTAGTGAAAACATAGATCCAAGGTATTTAGGGTTGTATGTGCACCATAGGATGTTGTAGTATACCAAAACCCAACACTTGGGTGCATGGAATTCTCTCTTAAGTTCCACCTTTGTCGATGATGTGTTGTGATTCCATTTGAGGCATCCACACTATTGGGGCTAAGCTTTTAAAGGCCAAATTCATCAAGTTCTAAAAGCTACACAAAGAGGTAAACTTCTAACTAGTATTTTATGTAGTTTATATCATTTGTATGCTAGTTGTAGGCTTAAAGCTTTGGAAACAATATTGCATGTATAATTAGAGAAAACATAGATCCAAAGCTTTTAGGATTGTATGTGCACCATAGGATGTTGTAGTATACAAAAACCCATCAGTGGTATCAGAGCCTAGGGTTGTTTTCCATTATACTTGATGCTACTTGTTTTCAAAGCTTGAAAAAATCGTTTTTTTTGGATTCTGCATGATCACCACGAGGTGGTAAAATTTACCACGAGGTGGTGACGGGTCTGATATATTTTTGGATTTCTTGGCTTAATTTGGATTTGGATAATTACTATAAAATGTTTTCTTGATAAAAATTTGATTTTATGTTGTGAAAATAATTATCCTCATCCAAATAAAATATAATTGTCATAATTTTAAGATTTGTATTATTTTATATGTTTATGCTAATTTCTTGAAGATTGATGATATGAATTATCTTGTTCTTATGAGTTAGTTTAGACTAATAGAAAAATTATGTGATAATTGGTTTTCGATTCAAATTGGTCTAAAAGTTGTTTATAATATGAGTTTTTGTAACTTGTCCTCATGTTATATGAAAAGTCTCATTTATGAATTTTAAAACTCATAAACTTTCCATAAGTTATGAAAATGAAGAGTCTCATTTTTAAATGTTTTAAAGTATTCCATAACTTGTCCTCAAGTTATGGAACTTGAAGAGTTTTTTCATTAAACTACTTTAAACTCATAAGTAATAGAAACCAAGAGTTTTTAAATTGTTCAAAACTTGCCCTCAAGTTTTGGAATTTGTAAAGTTAACCCCCCCCCATGTATACTTTAATTCCAACCCTTAGAATTTTAATAGTTTAAAATTCAATCCTTATACGATTATAATATTATAGGTTTAATATATATATATATATATATATATATATATATATATATATATATATATATGTATAAGAATAAGTCAGTCTTACCGTTAGTAGGCCTCATTCACGAAGCCGGTCTATAAGGGGGGTATAAGTTTACTGCCTATAAAATGGCAGTTTAATGGGTGTCCACTCTCACCCACCGCTTCCTTGACTAGTGGAGGTTCGTTAGCCGAACGGGTAGGACAGGACATTAATTCTCCTTTCATTAAAAATATAATGATAAATAAAAAGTAACTAAACTTTATTAAATTCCCAATCTTAGTTACTTTAGGAAAATGTGAATTTGGTGCTAACCCATGAAATTACACTTTGCACCCTGTTAAGTCGTTAGTGGAGCATGTGTGGTTAACCGGCATACTAATCTGGGACTGATAATGTGTGGCAAAGGGTAGTGTGATGTTAATCATAGATCAATGGAGCGTGTGTGGTTAACCGGCACATTGATTAGGTGGTTGTAACATTAAGTGTACCAAGTTAATTTGCATGGTTATTCACTCCTTGTTTGTGATCCTTGGCATCCCAGTCACAAACTTGAAGGGAACAATCGAGATTTAAACATGCCATTGAATAGGTCAATGAATCTCAAAAGATCTAGGAGTTTCAATTCATTTAAAACCTAATGTTAAATTTCGGTTTTATAGTGGAAATTGGTAAATCGTCATTTACCTACCTTCAAATATTTTGTAGCTTGGATTACGGCATCCCTCTTCCAAGTTATAAAATATTGTGTTGGGTCCTAGCCTTAATATTTCATATTGGGTGTTATATTAAGGACTTAAATCAACTAAACTTGAATTTCTTCCTCATAGATGTCTAGTTATGACAACTATGGTCTTCCTTATCCTTTTGGATAAAGCCTTCCTAATGAATATGATATCCCAAATGGCGATCAAGGTGAAAGATTAATCCCTTTGTTGTGCATTAATGGGACTGGAAATCATACTTCACTTCCTCCACCTCCTCCAATTATTCTCCCTAACCCACAAGTTCTTAAAAAGTGCAAGGTCACTCAATCCCTATTGGCAAGCAATGTCTATATGTGCTCACATCTTGGAGATGAAGTCACATATTGACAAGTTGGGAGAGTTGGGTGTCGAAGTCTCAAAGAAGTTGGCTGTTGATTGGGTTATTCAGTCACTTCCTAAGTCATATAGCGGGTTCTTTAAAGGACTACTATGTGACAGATCACGATATGACCCTTATCGATCTTGCCTATTTGCTTGTTGCTGCTGAATCAACAATGATTTGGAGCACTGGTAAAGCAAATTTGATTGGAAGATCTACTTCCCAAACTTACATGGACATTGACAATGGAAACATTGGAAGTCCAGAAAAGTCTTCTCTTCCCAATGGAAAGGGATCGACCATAGTCAACCCGGTTGACCAAATGGTAAAGAGAAAGGCTAAGTCTGAGATAGTCCCATGTACCATTACTAAAGAGTCCATATGTTTCTATTGCCGAAAGAAGGGGCATTGGTTGCGAAGCTGCCTTATTTACCTGAAAGTTCACTAGGATGGTAAAAGTCAGGTAAAGTCCACTATTTAACCCTATTAAGTTCCTATTTGGAGATTCTTATTACATGATGTGACTAGGTCGCATTTTGATGTTTTGTAGAATCGAAAAAAAGGAGAGGAAGCTTAGAAGAAGAGTATGCTGAATCTGATCGCGAAGATGGATTTTGATCGCATGATTCGAAGATCAGAATTTTGAGCTGCTGCTTAAGAGTTATGATATATTGCTTAGGAATAGATAACAACATAGTTTTCATATGTATTTGCATTGTAAGGATAAGTTTTTCCGCAATTTTTTAAATAAAAGAAATTTTTTTAGATTTTATTTATTTTATGTATCCTTATAATGGCATTTGTGAAAATTGTTGTTTATATGATTCCATTGATAGCAATATTGGAAAATGGATTTGATTCTTTCGTTTGTGGTAGTGTCATAATTTACCAAATAAGGAAACATTCTCATCACCCAAGTTTTAGTTGAATAGAAACTTGGAATCATGCAACCTGTATTATATGATGAATGAGAATTTTCATCTTTGTAAATTAAGACTAATTCCTTGTTCGCGTGTATATGTGAGTCAAGTGAAGGACTAGGAGATCGGGTACACTTGGTTGTGCGCTGATTAGGTCCACCACAAAGAAAGATAAGGCTATTCGTCATGATTTACTAAAGTTTAGTAAATATGGTTGTGCTTACAAGTTTAAGTATAATTCTGAAACATTGGAAAAGTTTCAATGTGTGGCAGAACGAATGAGAAGAATCAAATTAGGCAGAAAGATAAAAGTTTCTCCAATCTGAAAAGATGGGAGAGTACTTCAGTATTATGTTTTATGATCATCCTAATGATTATGTAAAACCATATCACAATTGATCCTCTAAGGACATCTTAGTGCATTTGTTTGACTAAGAAGAGGAATCGTGAATTGTTGAAATGGTTAAATCAAAAGATGGATCATACTTCGTTCCAAAATTGAGCCTTAGAGTAATACTCCAAGATTGTAACTCGAGTGACATAATCTTAAGGAAGGTTTAAAACACTTATCAAATGTAGAGTAAAATGTTTTCTACTCTTGTACATTTGAAATTGGTGAGTTGTGATGTTTTGGATAAAACAAAGACCAACTAAGGCCAATTGTGTGAAGTGTTTGTCTTGATAAGAATCCGCACTAACTCTTGAATATTTGCTTTGTCAAGGAATGGTTCATGACAAGAGAATCTCCTATGTCAAGAGGTCAGCAGGAGTCTTAAAGATCTGGAAAAGTTTCAAGAACTAATCAAGGGTAATGTTTATCACTAGCACACGACTTGAGATTTATAGCCTATCGTGTTGGCATATTCTTGTTTCTGTTCCCATTCCAGTTAAAAGTTGACTATCCATATGAGTTCTATGAGTTCTCAATTGTTTGCATGACAACTTGGAAGAAATGGTAGGCCCTTGTGCTGTCGGGTGGCAAGAAAACTAAGATTAAACAAGTTCAGTCCATATGAGTTTGGATTTGTCACTAACCTTGTCTTATGATTATGGTTATGACAAATTTACATGGATAGGAACATATACACCATAAAAATCGAAGTGTCATAAGGTTTCTCTCCGATTCATGAAAATGATGGTAAGGAAACGCTTTCACTATGTAGATTATGAGTCGATAGAAATTGTGATATTTGCATTCTCAAAGTCGTTAATGGAGCGTGTGTGGTTAACCAACACACTAACATGGACTAGTGAGAATGACAAAAGGTCTAAACATTATGATTACGACATCCCTCTTCGTAAGTGTTTAGACACACATGTGAGCTATCTAAGGAAATGTGTATGATTTTGATAAAGTCTTATCAAAGCATCTCGTATCAGAAATCTGAACTTTGGTAAGAAAGTCAATAATATTGATTTCTAGAAGTCCAGCTGATTTCTAGATACATGTCAAAGCTAGTGGGAGCATAAGTTTTATGCTAATAATTATCATGTTAGTGGGAGCATGATTATTATGTTAGGTGTTGCAAGTTAGCAATGTTAATTATAGAAAACAAAAGTGTCAATTTACAAAGTTGCAGGGTTTGGAAAGTTGTTTTGCTATAATTAAGGGAGAGGAAATTATACTTCATCCCAATTCTAAAAGATTAGATTTAAATTTTAATCAAATTTAGTCAAGTATATATATGAATGTTATGTTGGAATGGTTCAACATAAGGAAATTCTATATATGGGAACATTATTTGCGTTCTAAAATTCGATTATGATTACGACATCCCTCTTCATAGTCTGAATTGTGAGAACATGGCAAATAGAAAAATTATAGCAAAAGACTGGTCTAGTATCATGTCTTTATGTGAGACATTATCAATCGTATCCCATATGCTTTGGATATAGGATCGATTACATGTGCTATGATATTCATCCGTTCTAAATTTTCCAAATGCCTATGGCATTAAGAGGGAAAGGACTAGAAGTGGATATGACTAAAATGATTAAGCAATTGTCGAGGACAATCTGAGGTTTACCAAAGATTGCTTGTTCATGGACGGTTGGAATTATAGTGTTAATTTTGGAAAGACCATATTGACATATTCTGAAAAGAGGCAACTCTTGTTCGGAAGAGATAGTCAAAATGGGAATATGGAAATGTTTCCATAGGTGGAAGTTGTTCTTCAAATCTGTGTAAGATTAGAAAACTTAATGCAAGAAGGATGTTCAAAGGAATGTACTTTGAATATGAGACTTCGTTTCCATGGAATTGCTCTCCATTGGAATCCTTTGTAATGTCTGTTGCCAAGTCTTTGTGATTTTTGTGCATAGTCATTACAAGAGGATCAATGCATATAAGTTTAGAATCTAACAGATTTCGGTAAATGGTAAGAATTTGGTATTCTTACATTTATCATAAGGATTTGGAGTTGTGAAATGAGCATCAATGAAATGTCATCAATTGATCTATTTCACAAAGAAAAGACCATAGATAAACATAGTGTGCGTGCTTGGAGCATTGGATGACTATAGTTTTAGTTCAAGTATTAAGTTGATTATTCGAAACATTATACAATGAATAATGAGTAATCAATATGGTGATTAAATACAATGTGTTTTATTTACTCTCAAAATTTTTGGGGCCATATAGGATTAGTATTATTCTTGTGTTTCACTTTGCATGTTTTGACTTCCCGAATGACTAGGTTATTCAAACCGTCCACAGTCGATCATACTTTGGAAGTAGGTATTGAGGCAAGACTGTCATGAATGAGTCTGTAGTTTATCTAGGTGGCCTAGACATAGCTGCATTATTCATGAGTGCTCCTGGAATAAGATTCGAGTATTGGATTAAACCCACGCTCATTTGAATCACTTCATGGATTTTATCACGAGTGATCATGAGATGATAATATCCTATATTCTTCAAACGGAGACGTTTGAGTTGTAGTTGCGAGTCGGTTGCACATTGACATATGTAAACACACCAGTAACTTGGATGTTATAAAACATATCGTTGTGTGTAATTTGATGAGTGAGTACAAGCGAGCATTTGGGTCGAAGTTTATCCGTTCCTTTTACCCCATGTGGATAAAACTGATATCTGTGGGCCCCTCGATGATTTTGTGATGACAAACATAAGTGCTCGGCCGGGCCTGGACTGATTTGATTTATTCAATTAGTCGGTCGTCATAAATCAGAAATTGGGAAACAACAGATGGACAGAGAGAATGATTATAATCCATGTCTCAGTCCATATGATATCTAGAATGAAGGAATATATGATCCCTTATCTAATGGACACGTCATTGACTAGGTCAGAGTTCGACAACAACTTTTAAGAGCTACGATTGCTAGTCGGGTTTTGGAGTCGTACTTGCAATAATAGTTTTAGACTTATCCAAGTGGGAGACTGTTAGATTAGATGTCTAAGCCCATAACTATTATTGGTATGTACTTGACCCGAGAGTAGCATGGTCCATTTTGGTTGCATATCATCAGGAGAATTTGTTAGGATGGATTATTGAGAGAAGGTTATATATGATTTATTAATATATTATAAGTTATAATATATTAATATGAAATCATATGTTTTAATTAGTATTGATCAAAAATTAATTTGGAATTAATTTTGTGATCAAAAGAGACTAATTAAATCTATGGGGACTAATTAGTTATATTTATGTGGGTTGGGCTTATGATCCATGTTTGACTAAGTTTATGTATGGATACATAAAGAGTTGGGTCACATGAACCATGGATCATAAGACCCATGGGTATGGATTTGGGTTATACCCATAACCCTTGAAATCCAACATATAAATACATGTTCTTAACCTAAAAGACGCCTACATGCATGTTCTTGGAGTTCATGGGTGTTCTTAGGTGCATGGAATTCTCTCTTAAGTTCCACCTTTGTCCATGATGTGTTGTGATTCCATTTGAGGCTTCTACACTATTGGGGCTAAGCTTTTAAAGGCCAAATTCATCAAGTTCTACAAGCTACACAAAGAGGTAAACTTCTAACTAGTATTTTATGTAGTTTATATCATTTGCATGCTAGTTGTAGGCTTAAAGCTTTGGAAACAATATTGCATGTATAATTAGAGAAAACATAGATCCAAAGCATTTGGGGTTGTATGTGCACCATAGGATGTTTTAGTATACCAAAACCCATCACGTACTCACTTGTTTATCACCTTTGCATGCATACTGAAATGCAAGCTTTTCCCACCCAGGGACCAAAACTACCAAAACCTTCAAACTAACATAACTCCCTCATTCTAGGTCCATTTCCGACGAACCTTATATCCACAAAAAATTTGGTGATAACCCCTACGCTCCTAGCCACACCCCTGAGCCTTAACACCTTCCAAATAAAACCCAAAACCCATAAAGAGCTCGAACGACCACTTTACCTGATATACCCCTTCGGCTTCAAGACACAACCCAGCTCCCGGATCACCTCATTCCCATTATCCATACTTAAATAGGTTTATATCTCTCTCTTCCAAAGGCCCAAGCCTTACAACAACCTATCCTCAGGCCACAGTCCCGAATTAGGGAAGCGATTCGGGACAGGGCGTTACATATGAATTATCCTTTTGGTTGTATTTTAATGTCTAATTACTTTCTTAATCACTAAATGCATCTGGTTTCCACTTCATGGTACATAATTAATCTTTTTTTTGTTTATTTTATCTTATATTACTACTTTTTTCAGTTAATGATGGTCTATTAGTGCTTGGTGTAGAGTCTTTTGTTAGGTTTTGATCATAGAATGTATAAACATGATGCCATAAGAGATACATTAAGGGGTGGCATTTGTTAACAACTATGTAATTAAGTTGTAACTGAATTTAGGGCTAACTGGAAGAGATAGCAATGTACATATTCCTTTAACAGTGTAATATAACATCTTACTTTAGTGTCTTTATGGTATTGCATTCTAGTTCCAATATTGTTTTTCTTATTAGCGCATTATAATTTGAAAAATCTATCCAATTATAAGATTATACTTTTTTTCTTCTTAACACATTATACTTAAAAGAAAACTACCCAATCATAACAATGCAAATTGTCTATAATTTATGGCATATTCATGGCAGTGTAATAATCAGGTTGAGTTATGGAATCGCACTTGTCTATGTACATGCTTTTTCAAACCAAGTACCATCCCATGCCATATTGGTTTTAGGGATGAAGGAGTCATTCCCTCCTAACCCATTCAACCTACTATCACATCTGTTTTTCTCTCTCATCTCTCTTCCATCTTTCCTAACCTACAACACATGGAAACCATATCTTTCCCAACCCACTCAACCCACTCAATTAAAAACATACAAAACAACTAAGGTATAAGTCTTAAAGCATATGGTACAAGAGAGAGAGAGAGAGAGAGAGAGAGAGAGATAGAGAGAGAGAGAGTATAGAGAGAGAGAGGAGGAAGCGACTTCCTCAAACCAGTGGATAATTAAAGGAGCCTGTTGTTTGCCGAAATTGTAACCTGACAGTACCGTTGGTACCGCTCCATCCCAATCTCTAACCCACGAATGACTCCTTCTTCCCTTACATGATTACACATGCTAAAACCCTTTGAATTAGCCATTTACAGATGCCAATCCTTCCTTCGGTTGGCTTTTGAGCATTCTAACACTCCTAAGTGTACATGTAACCCTAAATACCTTGGATCTATGTTTTTTCTATTATACATCTAAATATGAATATTCCAAGGTATTATCTTAACTAGCATACAAAACATTGATTCATATGAAATAATACAAGTTAGATAACATACCTTTTGGTGTAGCTTGATTCCATGGAGCTTAAGAGCCTAGTGCCCCAAGTGTGACACCTCAAATGGTTCACACAACATCAAATGTACTTGGAATAACTTGAGAGAAATGAGACACTTCATGAAATCGGCTAGCCCTCACCATTCCTTCATAGTGACCGATTTTTGGGAAGAATAAGATGCTTATATAGTGTGTCACAATTAGGGTTACACCATGTAAACCCTAATTGTCAAGGCCTTTCATTTCCATGATCCATGGGTACAAGAACACCATGGAGCATCCTATGGGTTTTAGCCCAACTTGATAATCCATGGAGCATTAGCCCACTATACAAGTATGGATGATTTACACAATCAACCCATATATTTAATTGGTCTCCTTTTGATCACTTAATTAATTCCAAATTAATTCTTGATCAATACTAATTAAATAATCTTATTAATATATTAGAACTTATAATATATTAATAAACCTTAAGTGTTATTTCTCTCATTTTAGTCTATCCAAATACATGATGCCATGCAACCCAAATGGACCATGCCAATCGGGTCAAGTACATACCAAATATAGTTATGGACTTAGACACTAATCCAACAGTCTCCCACTTGGATAAGTCTAAAACTATTATTGCGTATGACTTCAAAACCCGACTAGCAATCGTAGCTCTTAAAAGCCGCTGCCGTCGAACTCTGAACAAATTAATGACGCGTCCATCAGATAAGGGATCATTTATTCCTCCATTCTAGATATCATATGGACTGAGACATAGATTAAAATCATTCTCTCTGTCCATTTGTTGTTTCCCGATTTCCAATTTATGACGACCGACTAATTGAACAAATCAAATCAGTCCTGGCTTGGCCAAGCACTTCGGGGTGTCATCACTAAATCATCGAGGGGCCCACATATATCGCTTTTATCCCTTTAAGGGTAAAAGGAATGGATAAACTTCGACTCATATGCTTGTTTCTACTCCGTGTTGAATCATACACAAAGGCACGTTTTATAACATCGAGTTACCAATGCGTTTTCGTACAATCAATGTATAACCAACTCATAGGCAACAACTCATATGTCTAGGTTTGAAGAATATAAGATATTATCGTCTCATGATCACTCGTGATAAAATCCATGAAGTGATTCAAATGAGCGTGGGTTGAATCCAATACTCAGAAGTTATTAGTACTCATGAATGTTGTAGCACCAATTTCTATGTCCCATACCTTGGGCATCTACAATCCAGCTTCATGACAGTCTTGATTCATATCTACTTCAAACATATGACCGATTGTGGATAGTTTGAATAACTTAGTCATTCAGGAAGAACGACCTAGTTAATCTGGAAGTCAAAACATGCAAAGTGAAACACAAGAATAATCGAATCCAATATGGTCTCGGAACTTATGAATATAAATAAAACACCTTTTATTTATCACCATATTGATTACACATTATTCATTGCATACTGTTTCAAACTATCAACTTTATACTTGAATTAAACAATAGTTGTCCCATGCTCCAAGCATGTACACTATGTTTTCTAAACACTAGTCATGCCATACACCAAGTATGCAAACTATGTTTGTCTAAACATTAGTTATACCATACACCAAGTATGCATACTAAGTTTGTCTATGATCTTTACTTTGTGAAATAGATCGATTGAACATAATTCCAATGATTCTCATTTCACAATCCCAAATCCTTACCGCAAATGCAAGAATTCCAAATTCCTGCCATGTACCGAAATCTGTTAGATTTTAAACTTATATGCATTGATCCTCTTGTAATGATTATGCACAAAGTCACAAAGTCTTGTCAACAGACATTACAGAGTATTCCAATGGAGATCAACTCCATGGAAACATCCTTCTTGCATTAAGTTTTTCTAATCTTACACAAATTGAATAACTTCCACCTATGGAAACATTTCCATATTCCCATTTTGACTATCACTTCTGAACAAGAGTTGCATCCTTTCAGAATATGTCAATATGATCCTTCCAAAATTTAACACTATACTTCCAACTGTCCCTGAGCAACCAATCTTTGGTACACCTTAGATTGTCCTCGACAACTGCTTAATAATTTTAGTCATATCCAATTCTAGAATTTTCCCCTCTTAATGCCCTGAGCATTTGGAAAATTTAGAAAGGATGAATATTATAGCACATGCAATCGATCCTATATCTGAAGCATATGGGACACGATTCATGATGTCTCACATAAAGACATGATACTAGACCAGTCTTTTGCTACAATATTTTTTAATTGCCATGTTTTCATAATTTGACTATGAAGAGGGATATCGTAATCATAATCGAATTTTGAGAACGCAATATATATAGAATTTCCTTAAGTTGAACCATTCCAACATAAAATTCATATATATATCCTTGACTAAAGATGTTTAAAATCTCAATCTAAGATTTTAGAATTGAAATGAAGTATAATTTCCTCTCCCTTAATTATAGAAAAACAAATTTTCAATCCCTACAACTTCACGAATTGAAACTTTTGTTTTCTATAATTAACATTGCTAACTTGAAATACTAAACATAATAATCATGCTCCCACTAACATGATAATTATCAGCATAACACTTATGCTCCCACTAGCTTTGACATGTATCCAGAAATCAGTTGGACTTCTAGAAATCAATACTTTATTGACTTTCTTACCAAAGTTCAGATTTCTGATACGAGATGTTTCGATAAGACTTTATCAAAATCACACACCTTTCCTTAGATAGCTCACATGTGTGTCTAAACAATTTTTAGAACTATGAAAAGGGATGCCGTAATCATAGTCTCAATTGTTTAGACCTTTGCCATTTCTCACAAGTCCATGTTAGTGTGTCGGTTAACCACACACGCTCCACTAACGACTTTGAGAATGCAAATATCACAACTGTTATCTACTTAAAATCTACTTAGTGAAAGTGTTTCCTCACCATCATTTTCATGAATCGGAGAGAAATCTTATGACACTTTGATTTTATGATGTATGTGTTCTTATCCATGTGAATTTGTCAAAACCATAATCACAAGACAAGGATAATGACAAATCCAAACTCATATGGACTGAACTCAATCTTAACTTCTTGCCACCTGGCAGCACAAGGGCCTGCCATTGCTTCCAAGTTGTTATCCACCCAATTGAGAACTCTCAGAACTCATATGCAAAGCCAACTTTAACTGGAATGGGCATAGAAATAGGAATATGTCAACACGATAGGTTATAAACCTCACGTATTGTGCTAGTGATAAACTACAGGTTTTTATTCTTGATTAGACTCTTTCAAGATCTTTTAGACTCCCACTGTCCTCTTGACAAATAAGACTCACTTGCCAAATATTCAAGAGATAGTGCAGATTCTTTATCAAGACAAACACTTCACACAGTTGGCCTAAGTTGGTCTCTGTTTTATCCAAAACATCACAACTTACCAATTTCAAATGTACAAGAGTAGGACACTTTTACTCTTACATTTGACAAGTGTTATAAACCTTCCTTTAAGATATGTCACTCAAGTTACAATCTTGGAGTATAACTCTAAGAATTGTTTTGGAACGAAGTATGACTCATCTTCGTGATTTAACCATTTCAGCAATTCTTGATTCCTCTTCTTAGCCATAGGAATGCACTAAGATGTCCTTAGAGGACCAATTGTGATATGGTTTCTTAATCATTAAGATGATCACAAAACATGATACTAAAGTACTCTCCCATCTTTTCAGATTTGAGAAACTTTTATCTTTCTGCCTAATTTGATTATTCTCATTCATTCTGCCGTAGATCGAAACTTTTCCAATGCTTCAGAATTATACTTAAAGTTGTAAGTATAACCATATTTACTAAACTTTAGTAAATCATGACGAATAGTCTTATCGATCTTTTGTGGTGGACTTGACCAGTGCACAAGTATGTGTACTCGATCCCTTAGTCCTTCACTTGACTCACATATACATGTGAACAAGGAATTAGTCTTAATTTTCCAAAGATGAAAATTCTCATTCATCATACTATACAACTTGCATGATTCCAAGTTTCGGTCCAATTAAAACTTGGGTGATGAGAATATTTCCTTATTTGGTAAATTTAGACACTACCACAAATGAAAGAATCAAATTCATATTCCAATGTTGCTATCAATGGAATCATATAAACAACAATTTTCCACAAATTTCACTATAAGGATATTTAAAAATAAATAAAACGAAACTTTTCTTTTATTTAAAACTTGCGGAAAAAAACTTATCCTTACAATGCCAATGCATATGAAAACTATGTTGTTATTTATTCCTAAGCAATCTATCACAACTCTTAAGCAGCAGCTCAAAAATTCTGATCACCGACCCATGCGATCGAAATCCATCTTCGCGATCAGAATCAACTTACTTTTCTTTAAACTTCCTCTCTTTTCTTTGATTCTTAAAACTTCAACATGTGACCCAGTCACATGATGTAATAAGAATCTCCAAATAGGAACTTAATAGAGTTAGATGGTGGACTTACCTGAAGCAGAGTCAAACTTTTTGACTAGACCTTCTCTTTAGATCTTTCAGGTATTTAAGGCAACTTCACAACCAATGCCTCTTCCTTTGGCAACGGAAACATATGGACCCTTTTGGGAATGGCACACAGGACTATCTCAGACTTAGCCTTTCTCTTTACCATTTGGTCAACCGAGTTGACTATGGCCGATCCCTTTCCATTGGGAAGAAAAAGCTTTTCTAGATATCCAATGTTACCAATTTTCAATGTCCATGGTAGTTTGGGAAGTTGATCTACTAATCAAATTTGCTTTACTAGTCCTCAAATCATTGTTGATTCATCAGCACCAAGCAAATAGATAAGATCATTAAGGGTCATGTCATAGTCTGTTTCATAGTAGTCCCAAAGGAACTCACTATGTGACTTAGAAAGTGATTGAACATCCAACTTTCTTAAGACTTTGACACCCAACTCTCTCGGCTTGTCAATATGTGACTTCATCTCCAAGATGCGATCACACATAGACCTTGCTTGCCAACAAGGCTTGAGTGACCTTGAACTTGTGGGTTAGGGAGAATAATTGGAATAGGTGGAGGAAGTGAAGTTCCAAGAGATTTGGGAAGATCATAGATGTCTGAACTAGACATCTTTTGTTAGATATTCAAGATAGTTGATTTAAAGTCCTTAATATAACACCCAATATGAAATATTAAGGCTAGGACCCAACACAATATTTTATAACTTGGAAGAGGGATGCCGTAATCCAAGCTATAGAATATTTGAAGGTAGGCGAATGACGATTCACCAATTTCCACCATGAAAAACGAATTAATTTATTAGGTTTTAATTGGATTTGAAACTCCTAGATCTTTTGAGATTCATTGAACTTTTCAATGACATGTTTCAATCTCTATTGTGCCCTCTCACATTTTGTGACTGGGATGCCGAGGATCACAAAACAAGGTGTGAATAACCATGCAAATATACTTGGTACCCTTAATATTTACCCCTCAATCGATGTGTCGGTTAACCACACGCACTCCACCGATACTATGATAAACATTAAGTTACCATTTGCCTACCTGGTTAAATCCAGGTTAGTGTGTCGGTTAACCACACGCGCTCCACTAACGACTTAAGCAAAGTGCAAAGTGTAATTTCATGGGTTAGCACCAAATTCACATTTTCCTAAGTAACTAAGGTAGTGTTTGTTTTTTGTCTGCAGATCTGCGTGGCCTCTTCTGTCTGCGCCGCACAGACCACGCGCAGACATTAGCTTTCGCAGAGTGTTTGTTTTTCTGAAGAGTGCAGACCTAAAAATGTCTGCGCGCCCTCTTCTTGGCGCAGATGTGGACCAGTGTCTTCTAACATCTTCCGACATCTTCTAGCCTAAAAAAACATATATATCTTTATTTTTTTAAGTTTTTTTTAATTTATATTTTTTCCAACTTTATTAATGATAAACAATTTGAAAAATAAATTACAAAACTTAAAAAAAAAACGTTCGACGATACAAACATGATATTTTTGACAAATTTATAAATAAAGATTTATTACAATAATAGTCGTTGAAGTTGTTTATATAAATATGAAAAAAAATCATAATATATTCTTATATTTTTTTGCCAAATTTTGTAAAACATTATTTACAGTATGGTCAATTTCTCGAGAAAATATTTATGGTACGTTTTTAATGGATTTAATTGAAAAAATCGAAGTTTATTTCCATCCATTTATGTATCAAATTCTTTGATCACTAATTATAATGTTTAGTTATAACTTTGCAACCAAAGTTGTTGGTTTTTATCAAATATATAAGTTAATTCATACCATTTTTATTTTTATTTTTTATACAATAATACATAAAAGTTGATCTAGATTCGTTAATTATTTATAACAAAGTCATAAAAATATTAAAAAATCACTTTGAAGTTAAAAAAAATCAGTTTATATAGATTTCAGTTTATTTTAGTAGCCCGCAGATGTTAAAAAAACAAACAGTCTTCTTTTTTTAGACTGCAGACGTTTGGTCCACCTCTTCTACTGCAGAGGTCTACAGATGTGGTCCGCAGACTGCATACATTTTGCCTAAAAAAAACAAACAACACCTAAGATTGGGAATTTATAAAAGTTTAGTTACTTAGTATTTATCATTAATACTTTTAATGAAAGGGAGAATTCTAGTCCTTGTCCTACCCGTTCGGCTAACGACCCTCCACCAGTCAAGGAAGCGGTGGGTGAGATTGGACACCCATTAAATTACCATTTTATAAGCAGTAACCTTATACCCCCCTTATAGACCGGCTTCGTGAATGAGGCCTACTAATGGTAAGACTGACTTGCTCTTATACATATATATATATATATATATATATATATATATATATATATATATATATTATTAACTTATAATACTATAAAGTATAAGGGTTGAATTTTAACTTTTAAAATTTTAAGGGCTTAACTTGGAATTAAAGTATTCATAAGGGAAAACTTTACAAATTCCAAAACTTGAGGGCAAGTTTTGAAACTATTCAAAACTATTCAATTCCATAACTTATGTGTTTAAAGTAGTTTTAATTCAAAAAACTCTTCAAGTTCCATAACTTGAGGACAAGTTATAAAAAACTTTAAACTATTAAAAGAGTATGACTTTTCTTTATTCATAACCTATGAAAATATTTATGAGTTTTATGAATCTTAAATGTGACTTTTCATATAACTTGAGGACAAGTTACAAAAACACATTTTAGAATCAACTCTTAGATTAATTTGGACTGAAAACAACAATTTCACATAACTTTTCTATTAATCTAAGCAACTCATAAGAACAAGATAATTCAATCAAACATTTTCATGTAATTAGCCTAACCATTAAACTAATACAAAACATGAATCTATTGACAATTATCTTTGAAATTGGATTAGCATGAATATTACCACATCAAAAATAGGTTTATAAATTGAAAAATAGCTTAGGGTAATGTTCCTAGTCCAATTCCAGCCAAAACAGTCGAAGATATGCTGTCTGGGGGTCCAACTCGTCGAGTGCATAAACCAACTCGGCGAGTTGGATGAGTTTAGCCTTGGACTCGTTGAGTCCCTTCATAGACTTGGCGAGTCTGCTGTTCAGACAGCAACAAACTTCGATTTTTCAGCCAATTTTGCAAGTATAAAAAGAAAACAAGCCTGGAGCTCTGATACCACTGTTGGGTTTTGAGCATTCTAACACTCGTAAGTGTACATGCAACCCTAAATATCTTGGATCTATGTTTTTTCTATTATACATGCAAATATGAATATTCCAAGGTATTATCCTAACTAGCATACAAAACATTGATTCATATGAAATAATACAAGTTAGATAACATACCTTTTGGTGTAGCTTGATTCCATGGAGCTTAAGAGCCTAGTGCCCCAAGTGTGACACCTCAAATGGTTCACACAACATCAAATGCACTTGGAATAACTTGAGAGAAATGAGACACTTTATGAAATCGGCTAGCCCTCACTATTCCTTCATAGTGACCGATTTTTGGGAAGAATAAGATGTTTATATAGTGTGTCACAATTAGGGTTACACCATGTAAACCCTAATTGTCATGGCCTTTCATTTCCATGATCCATGGGTACAAGAACACCATGGAGCATCCTATGGGTTTTAGCCCAACTTGATAATCCATGGAGCATTAGCCCACTATACAAGTATGGATGATTTACACAATCAACCCATATATTTAATTAGTCTCCTTTTGATCACTTAATTAATTCCAAATTAATTCTTGATCAATACTAATTAAATAATCTTATTAATATATTAGAACTTATAATATATTAATAAGCCTTAAGTGTTATTTCTCTCATTTTAGTCTATCCAAATGCATGATGCCATGCAACCCAAATGGACCATGCCAATCGGGTCAAGTACATACCAAATATAGTTATGGACTTAGACACTAATCCAACACCTTCTAGCTAGAAATCTCCATTTTCCATCCTCTCTAAAATTAGGATCGAATGAGAGGAGGCTTATGTCCATACTTTGGATATTTAACACATTTAACCCCTCAACTTACATTTTTCTTAAACTGACCACTAGATGAGTCTAGTAGTAAGGAGCTGAGCTTTGTGTAAGCTAACAAGACATAGAATGGCTAGGGTTTCGTATTATTATCAAATGAGAAGTATAGATACAATGAAAGGAAAAGGAATAATATATAGACTAGCTAATTATGGTTTCCTAGCTAATAGGACAATATAAAACCCAATACAAAATAAAACCCAAAAATCTAATTAGGATAACATCCCCCCTCAAACTCACAATGCAACAGCAATAAGCATTGTGAGTTTTTCACACAAAAAATGAAATCGAGGAGCAGTCAAAGGCTTCGTAAGAATATCAACAATCAACAAGGTGGAAGGAACATAAGGAAGGGAGATAGTGCCCTTATGGAGATGATGTCGTGTGAAATGACAATCAATTTCAATGTGTTTTGTGCCCTCATGAAACACTGAATGCTTGGCAATCATTATTACACTATCATTGTCACAATACAAAGAGGTAGGCTGGGAGATGTGAACACCCATATCTGCAAGAAGCCATCTCAACCAAACAATCTCACAAGTGGCGATAGCCATGGATCGATATTCAGATTATGTAGAAGAACGAGAGACAACATCTTGTTTCTTACTCGTCCATGATATCACTGAATCTCCAAGAAAAACATAATACCCAGTACTGGACTTACGATCATAAATATCATTATCCCAATTAGCATCACTACAGGAAACAACTCAAGAGATGATGTAGATGGAAACACAAGGGTGCTAAACCCGTGATCGAAGCATCACAATATACCACAAAATCCTCCACGCCCTCTAGCAGGGTCAGAATCGGTGCCTCACACAACTTCTGTCTCAAGGTCTCAAAAGTTGTCTGCTACTCAGGCCCCCAACGAAATGTGATAGTCTTCTTTGTCAGTCTGGTCAAGGGAACTACTATCTTGGAGAAATCCTGAATGACTCTCTGATAGTAACCTGTTAATCCATGGAAACGCCGAGTCTCAGATGGAAACCTCGGAACCTCCCACCTCATCACCTCCTCAATCTTGGTCGGGTCGACCAGAATACCATTCTGGTTGACAAGGTGCCCCAGAAACTCCACCTTGCATAACCAGAACTCAGACATGGAGAACTTCGCGTATAACCTTTCCCTCCTCAAAGTATCTAATACCTCCCTCAATGCTCCTCATGCTGCTCCCGGGTCTTAGAATAAACCATGATGTCATCAATAAACACAATCACAGACCGATCCAACATGGATCTGTATATGCGATTCATGAGATTCATGAATGCGGCTGGACCATTGGTGAGCCCGAAAGGCATCACCACGAACTCGTAATTACCATAACGAGTTCAGAAGGCTGTTTTCTGCATGTCCTCCTCCATGACCCTCATCTGATGATAACTCGAGCACAGATCAATCTTGGAGAACCAAGATGCGCCCTGAAGCTGATCGGATAAATCATCGATCCTCGGGAGTGGGTAACAGTTCTTCATCGTTAACTTATTGAGCTCCCGGTATTCAATACACATCCGATGCGTCCCATCCTTTTTCTTTACAAATAAGATCGGTGCTCCCTAGGGTGAACTACTCAGCCAAATAAATCCCTTTTATAGCAGTTCTTTGTTAGGTGTGTCAAGCCTAAAAAATAAAGGGGTACAAAATGACTCCGAAAACACTGCTACTTTGCACTAAAAATGTAATACAAGGTAAGCAGGGTCGATCCACAGAGACACGAAACAAATGCTTATGCCTTTTTACGCAAGGTACAATAATAGTCACAGAAAGATGAGGTTTGTGTATAATTATTTAAATAAGAAACTAAAGTTATGAGTAAATGATCGATTAAATGAAATAAATTCAAGATTTGTCAGAACTCCAACTCTATGCAAGACAATTTAGCAATGTGATTCCATGGATGAGATGATATTTGTTCAATTTTACCTAAGTTGGTACTTGGAAGTACTAACAAGCTCTAACACTTCCCATTCACCACATTGTTAAATTCAAAACAAGCTCTTTGAAAATAACCTAACCTTCTAATTTAAGTCTAAACAAGCTCTTAGATCGAAATCAAAAGGTTGCAATAAGATTTATGTGAATGTGTTCCCAACAACACTAAATACTCCTTATAAGCTCGGGAGCGTAAGAATGTGTGAGTAAGATTTACACTAAATCCATTCAATAGAAATCGGTTTAGTGCTTGTTACCTAGTCCAATTTACAAAACAATTACGTAATTTGCAATTAGATAACATGAATGACCTAACCCTAATTCAAATGGCCAATAAGAATCTTAATTAGAATCAAACATTCGGTTGAAACAAAATCAAATTTACTAGATAGAAATTGAGAGCAAAAATCAAGTCACATGATTGAAATCACAACTAAGAAGTCAAGACATGAATTTGGAGAACTAAGGTTCTAGCCACACAAGACTAGAACAAGATCATAAACCTAGAAAATGAAATTAAAGTGCTTACAAAATAAAATCAAATGTTTGAAGGTGTTAATCACCGGTAATGTGTCTTCCTCTCCAAGATAAACATACTTGAGATGGTCGGGAAGAGTCTTCAAGTCAAGAATCGGTGGTTGCACTATGGAAGGAAGGAGTTTCGGATAAAAAATTTTGAGCTTCATGCGGGGTGGTTCAACTCTCATAGGTTGTTCTTTTTCCAAATATTTGATTGCTTCAATCAACCCATCCTCCAAATTATACTTCTCAACTAGGCTCTTGATCCCTGTCTCATCAAAATGCTTGCTCAAGATGGTGGTTAGCACATCTCAGGCTTGACAACTCAAAACAATTATTAGTACATGAATCAATAACATTTATGAAGTTTAAGGAATGAATATCACTAGCATAATACATAGCTTCAAAGATATTACAGTTGATCACCTCACCATTGAACTCCATAGACAAAGTACTTATGAACCGGGTCACAAAGTCCGGCCATGTCATAGCGTCAACAGCCGAGGCTCCCAATGAGTCACCAACAGACTCCCACCAATCTCTAGCTCTGTCTCTAAAACACCCTGCTGCATATCTCACCTTCGACCCCTCGGGGCAGAAGCTGGTCAGCTGCGCAGACTCAATGTCTGCAATCCATCGTCTGGCCACAATGGGGTCCTTCGCCCCGTGGAAGTCCGTCGCACCACTGCTCCTGAAGTCCTTAAAGGACAGTGTGCGAGATCCTGACTGGCCAGATGCCATGTCACTCCTGAACGCCCTGAGGCGGTCCTCCATCAGCTCAACTATCCCTTCCTTGATCGACCCGAAAATGATGGGGGTCGACTCAAGGATACCTCTGGTGATCTCTGACGCGATGAACTCGCGTAGCCTCTCATCCACTGGTTCGGAACCTGAACCCGAACCCGATCCCTCTCCCGAACTTCTAACTGCTGGCCTCGAACGTAGTACCACCATTCTGCAATACATAACGACAACCGTCGGTGGTACTGATACATCTAGAGGGATCACATCTACTATAAGGTTCCTGGTCTCACCTCAGCCCTCCTCGATTCAAGTACGGATCCTCTGCTTTCAGTAGTACGGGCCCATACTACCTTCCACATCTATCCGTACTTTCCTCAAGAACTGCCTCAACTCCACTAAGTCCCTTCTACTACCACTGTTGATCTCATGCTACTCTCATCCTAGGCTTACCCTAGGGAAATCTCCGACTCTACCCAAACCAGTCCTCAGCTGCTGAAGGCCTCCTTGTAATGCCAATTAGCCATCACCTGAATACCATCACATGTGACGAGGCTCAGATAATCCTTCGAGTAAGAGACTCATCCCTATAACGGTTAGACTCAAACGAGAGCTGCGCAATAGGGCCAAATCCAGCACTCTTAGATTATTCAACCCTGATCACATGTGACGTGACGTATTCACCTAATGGCTAACTCCCATCACTCCGAGCCCTACTAAGCACGAAGCAAGCATCATTCGAACATAGGAAAACTATTCAAGCAATCTGTTCTCATAGCGAGAAACTGCACTAGCATACAATGCTAAGCTCATACTATCAGGCATAACCTAAACAGGCTATCCTACTGCTGTCTACTCAATGCTAGCATGCAATTCACATAAGCTGAAGCACATAAAGCAGGCACATAAGGCATCATTCCTAGATCCTTAGTCCTATTCTAGCATGCTGTTCTACTGAAACTGGTAAAACATAACATAAATTTGTATGGGTACTCTGGGGAAAACTTACTTGAGCTCGGCCGGTCGCGCACATCACACACCTTGTTCTTTCTCAAAGCTCTTTTACTTAGCCTTTAGAAAATCATTTCTTTATAAAAATCTTTTAATCCCTCGATTTGAGTCCACACCCCCCCCCCCCAAAGGTGTGCCCGAATCCCTCAAACCAGGGCTCTGATACCAACTTGTAACACCCCAATTTTCACGTCCAAAAATTTCCTTTTTGATTAATTGATTTGTAAAACATTTGTAATAAAACATCATCCGATCATATCATTTCATAAAAATATATCTCGTGTCTGAAAACCAAATCATAAAAATAATAATAATGTCAGAGTACAATCCCAGAACATCTTATAATGTGGAAAAACCAATGCGTGTGTGTATGATGTGCCGCTACCGCGCCAGCTCCTTCCCCTTCGCTGAAGAGGTACCTGAAACAAAACTATAAGCTGTAAGCACGAAGCTTAGTGAGTTCCCCCATCGTCCACATACCATACAATCATATAGCATACATACTGCCAGACATTTCTGGGGTGCCTAACCTACCCGGTACGACCATTCTGGGGTGCCGACCTACCCGTACGGCCATTCTGGGGTGCCGACCTACCCATGCGGCCATTCTGGGGTGCCGTCCTACCCGTGTCAAGCCATTCTGGGGTGCTGACCTACCCGTGTCAAGCCATTCTGGGGTGCTGACTACCCTTCGGTCCTAACAACCGAACCTCGGGGACTATTTCACCCCTACTACTACTATCGCATATATCATAGCATAATCTACTGTCAGACATATCTGGGGTGTCCGACCTACCCTTCGGTCCTGACAACCGAATCTCAGGGACTATTCCCCCTCCTACTACCCCTATCCCATATAACATATCATGCTAGCAGCTAAACATATCATTACATACTGTTAGGCATATCTGGGGTGCCTAACCTACCCTTCGGTCCTAACAACCGAACTCTATCACTATCACATATCATATCACGCTAGCATATAACATATCAGGTAGTAGCAACACAGATGAATATCACAAAGACAAACATCTATCATACGATCCCTACTGGTGGGTCGGCATTGTGGCCGTAGACCCACCACTACTGGAAGGTAACTCACCTCGTAGTAGCTGCTGATCTGTGCGGGAACTCTCTATCTGCTGCTGCTGCTCCGTAAATCCTCCGGCTATAAATCCCACAAAACACACCATCAGAGTCTGATATCTACTCTTTGGGTAAAATGACCATTTTACCCCTAATCAAGTCAAGTCAAAGTCAAAGTCAACTTCCAGTTGACCTGACTCGCCGAGTCCCTAACCTTCCATTTGTCCTTATCCACGACTCTACTCGTCGAGTTGGGCCGTCAACTCGACGAGTTCTTCTCTCATATGAACGTCACATGAAAACTCATCCGACTCGCCCAGTTGATGAACAACTCGTCGAGTCCACCTTCAGCTGATGAACAAGATCTGTCCTCGACTCGCCGAGTTGATGAACAACTCGTCGAGTTCTAAGAAGATTGCCTTGAACTCGCCGAGTCCGTTCGTGCACTCGCCGAGTCCCATGAACTTCCAGAACCATGGCTTAGTCCAGAACGTTGGGTCACTCCCCGGGACCTCCCTGAAACCTTTCCACACTCAACTGGGTCCTTGACCCTTAACAGATATGGGGCTCAAAGCCTCGGACTCGCCGAGTCCAAGAACGGACTCGCCGAGTCGGTCATGTCCACACTCTAAATCCTTGATTTCTGATGTACAACCTTTGATCAAAAGATAGATCCAAGCTTCTATAATCGATCTAGCACGTAAATTTACAACCTTTACGTGCTTGCATGGGACATTGAGCTCAAAAGGTCCTAAAACAAGCTCTTACAATGCATGGGGCCTTCTTTGAGTGCAAAAGCCACTCCTTTCTGCCTTGTAACCCCTCTAAGGACCTAGATCCGAAACATCAACCCCAAACCATGCTTGCAATCATGGTTGGTGACCAAAATGGCTTAGAAAAGCCCTAAAACTCCATGAAATGGGATCTATCAAAAGAACAAGCAAGGTATAGACTTTATACCTTCTGTAGACTGCAAATGATGCTCAAAACCGGATCCTTCTAGCCTCCTTCTGATCCTTCAAGCTTTTCCTTCCTTCCTTGGGTCATAAAAGCACCAAAATCACTTCAAATGCCTTAGATTGCTTCAATAACGGCTAGGGTTTCAATGAGAGGTGTTTGGGAGCATAAAGGGGCGATGGAGGCTGCATAAGGTCGTTTAAATAGGGTGCAAACCCTTGGATTAGGGTTTTTGTCCAGACAGCACCTACTCGCCGAGTAGCTCATTAAACTCCCGTGTCCCCTCTCGCTTCTAATCAACGAGTTGGTCCTTCAACTCGCCGAGTCCAAGGCCAAAAATGCAAAATATTTAAAGATTTAAATAAAAGAATACGTACCAAGAACCAGGTGCTACATAACCGTCCCCGGTGGGAGGTCATAAAGCCAATCTTTTATTGCATCTTGCACTGCGAAGGGGAATGCCCTAAGCTTTATTTGATCCTCCATGACATTGTGTGGTTTCATGCCGATACACACAACATGGAATTCAGTGAGAAACTTGTGGGGATCTTTGTTTTCAAGGCCTCTAAAGGTTGGGAGAAAATGGATGACTCCGGATTTTAGTTCAAGATTTGTGGATGTCGGATATGTGATGCAAAGAGGTTGTTGAGTAACCTCTTGCCTTGCCCATTGGCGAAGGGTATACTCGGGTGGTGGATTTGGAGGACCTTGATTCCCTCCACGGTTGTCTCCCATTGTATGAGTAGGAATTGAGGTTTATGTGGCTATAGAGTTTAGGATGTTATGAGTAGGTGAAGAGGGTGGAGTGGTATTTCTAGGTGAGGATGGTTGAGGTGAGAGTGAGAGAGCTTCTGTTTCGGATGTCGATACACTTGAGAGGGGTATATCCTCCCAAATATTAATGACTGGAGGGGTAGATGATGAAGAATTCCCAGAACCTAGTTGCCTCTTCTGAAGCTTGGCTTGCTTCTGTAACGTATTTGCAGTCTTCTCTATCTCCGTGTCAATTGGGAATGGTCTACCTTGATGAAAAGATCTAGGAATAAACAATTAGTAACACCGTGTCCCCGACAACGGCGCTAATTTGTTAGGTGTGTCAAGCCTAACTAATAAAGGGTACAAAATGACTCCAAAAACACTGCTACTTTGCACTAAAAATGTAATACAAGGTAAGCAGGGTCGATCCACAGAGACACAGAACAAATGCTTATACCATTTTGCTCAAGGTACAATAATAGTCACAGAAAGAGGGAGTTTGTGTATAATGATTTAAATAAGAAACTAAAGCTATGAGTAAATGATCGATTAAATGAAATAAATTCAAGATTTGTCAAAACTCCAACTCTATGCAAGACAATTTAGCAATGTGATTCCATGAATGAGATAATATTTGTTCAATTTTATCTAAGTTGGTACTTGGAAGTACTAACAAGCTTTAACATTTCCCATTCACCACATTGTCAAATTCAAAACAAGCTCTTTGAAAATAACCTAACCTTCTAATTTAAGTCTAAACAAGCTCTTAGATAGAAATCAAAAGGTTGCAATGAGATTTATGTGAATGTGTTCCCAACAACATGCAATACTCCTCATAAGCTCAAGAGTGTAAGAATGTGTGAGTAAGATTTACACTAAATTCATTCAATAGAAATCGATTTAGTGCTTGTTACCTAGTCCAATTTACAAAACAATTACAGATTTTGCAATTAGATAACTTGAATGACCTAACCCTAATTCAAATGGCCAATAAGAATCATATTTAGAATCAAACATTTGATTGAAACAAAATCAAATTCACTAGATATAAATTGAGAGCAAACATCAAGTTACATGATTCAAATCACAACTAAAAGTCAAGACATGAAGTTAGAGAAACTAAGGTTCTAGCCACACATGACTAGAACAAGATCATAAACCTAGAAAATGAAATTTAAGTGCTTACAAAATAAAATCAAATGTTTGAAAGTGTTAATAAACTCCAAAAGTTTCCAGAAAATCTCCCAAAGTGCTCTCAAATTCGACAGACCAGAAAATGAAATCGGTTGCCCTCCTTTAAGAAAGATGAGAATCTGCTTTCAAACCCACGTCCACGTTTACACGGCCCATATAAATTAACATTGTCGTTTACACAGCTCGTGTAAATGCAATAAGTAGACTACTCAGATTGGTTGGGTCTTCAAATTATGTTGCTGAAGTATGCTCGAGTACACGACCTGTGTACACTCATGGCTATATTTTACACGGCCGTGTAAATCCCTGAATGGCCACAATCCTCAAATCTTCCTTCCCGGTTCTCCAAAAGTCCTGAAATCTTGTCCGCGCCTTTTGTTCACCTCCATAAGCGAGATCCCACATCTAAGAGTCCCTGAAATAGTACAAAAGTGTGCGAGTCAAATAATATCATGGAAAATCCCGAAAAACATGTAAAATGCATGAGCTTAAGCCTAAATGCAATGCAATTTTATGAAATAAAACTACAAAATGGGTGCATGAAATTCACCTAACACTCTTGCAGTTGCATAGAGAACTCATGTATCTCTGCAGGCGTTAGCCAATAAGGTGCTTTGGCTATTGGTGCTACACCTGGAATCAAATCAATTGAGAACTCCACCTTCCTCTTCGCATCCACTCCCGGAAAATCCTCCGGGAACACATACAGGTATTCCCGAATAATCGGTACATTATTAAAGGTTGCCTTACCCTTCTCCCAGACATCCATCACATAGGCCACAAACCCAGAACAACCCTTCTGAAGATAAAGCTTGGCCCTAGCTGCCGAACAAAGAGTCGGCCCACACTGAGCACCCTCACCATGGATCACCAACTCTCCCCTGCTTGGGGTTCAAACACATACCAAATGAAGTCAACAATCAATCATTACCCTATTGGGGCTCAACTAATCCATCCCCACAATGACCTTGCTCTCGCGCAGGGAATCGGAACCAAGTCAATCAGATACAACTCACTTAATAACTCCAAGGTACATCCCCGGTGAAACCCTCGATACTCGCACCAGAAGGTCATCAACAATATCAAACTCTAGTGTATGATCCAAATCTCCCCTGGCCTCTCCAAACCTCTTACTAAGTGCAAGAGATAAAAAAGATCGGGTAGCCCCCGAATCAAATATGACCAAAGCAGGAATATCGTTCACAAGGAACGAACCTAAACAACAATACAAACATATAAGCAGGACATATAACATAGATAAAAAGATAAGAAGAAAATACATACGAGTGACCACATCGGGTGCTGAATGCGCCTTCTCGGCTGTCAGTTGAAATGCCCTGCTCCGAACCATTGGCGCCTATACCTTGCCCTGGCGGCCATTAGTGATCCTCAGAGTCACAGTATCAGGCACTGCCACCGGTCCTCCTGATGCTAAAATCGGGCAATTGGCCTTCTTATGGCCCTTCTTATTGTAATAAAAGCAAATCAAATATGTCATATGGGCGATGGTGGTGGTAGCAGTACAATCCCTCCCAAAGTGCCTTGACCTGTCGCACTTATAGCAAACCGAACCACCTACCCTGCAGGCTCCGTCATGAGTCTTGTCGCACTTGCCACAACGGCCCCAACTCTGCTGGCTCCTCGATCTAGAATCAAATCCCTTGGGTTTCTTAGCCGAAACCCCAGTCATCTACCCCTGCTCTACCTTCCTCTTGCCCAGGTGCTCCAAATCAATCTCCCGCTCTCGGGCCGTAGCTATCAAGTCATCCAATTTCGGATAGGAGGAAAAGCTAACAAACTCCCGAATATTTGATCTAAACATATCATGGTACCGAGTCTTCCATCTCCTTATTTGTGGCATACTAGGGTACCAATAGAGCTCTCTCCCAGAAATTAGCGGTGATCTCTGCCATAGTCTTAGTCGTCCGCCGCATATCCAGGAACTCGCTCGCTAGTTGTTTCACCTCAACAACTGGTGCAGGCTTTGCTCTGAATCGGGTCACAAAATTTGGCCAAGACATGGCCTCAATGGCTGGGGCTCCCAGAGTATAGCCAACCTCCTCGCAGTAATTCTAAGCTCGCTCCCTCAGACATCCTGCAGCGAATCGAACCTTCGACCCCTCGAGGCAGAAGCTCGTCATCTGGGTATACTCGATATCTTCTAGCCAACGCTTGGCAACAATATGGTCCTTCACCCCAAAGAAATATGATGCCCCGCATCCCCTAGAATCCTTGAAGGAGAGAGTGTGGTCCCTAGACTGGCTAGCGGCTAGGTCGGCCCTGAAAATCCAAAGGCAATCCTCCATCAGGTCGATGATACCCACCGTGATCGACCCAAACATCACCGGGGTCGCATCAAGGATACCTCTAGTAATCTCAGAAGCAATGAAGTCGCGTAGTCCCTCATCAATTTGTTTGGTGCCCATGCCCGAACCAGATACAGATCCTGAACCCCCTGCTCCATGGCGTGTCACCACCATACTGAAACATAACCACATAAACCATCAGTAAACATACGAATGAGGTTCATACTCTCGAGCTTCCTAGATTCATCGTGGTCTTCCTATCTCGGGTATAAATCCTGTGCTTCCAGTAATATGGGCCCAATACTACCTTCCACACCTATTTATACCCTTCTCAAGGACTACCTCGACTCCTCCAAGTCACTCTTTCCTATCTAATACTTTCCTCATACTATAAGGTGTCCTACTCGCCAATACATATTCATGGGACTTCGTTGGGTTCCTTTCCTCACCACTCTCTGATATCAGCTGCAGAAGGAACTCCCACTAATACCATCCAACTACCATTCGAACACAATTACATACTATCGGTACTAGATAATTCTTTGAATGAAAGGTCCCACGCTACAACGGTTGGACTCAAACAAGAGCTGCACAATAGAGTTAAAACTATCCTTCTAAAATTATCTAATCCCAATAATATGTAATCGAACGCATTCGTCCACTAGTCAGCTGATACTAATAAAATTTCCTAAAAGCACAAAGCACGTAGTATTCGAGCATCAATCAATTCAAGTCAGAACATAACCTAAACAGGTCATCATATCAGATAACTGACCTCATACTAACATGTAGATCTATAAGCTCATGAAATAGGCACATAAAGGCATCTCTCCTAGCATACTATCATGCAATCCTGAGCAGATCCTTAGCCCTAGTATATCATGAGATTCACATATTCACAGCATAACATAAAACATGTATGGGTATTTTAGGAAAACTTACTTGAGCTCGGCTGATTGCACGCATCACACCTCCTTCTTTTATTGGAAATTTCTTGTTAAAATATTTATTTTTATGTAAAACTTACCAAATCCTCGATTTGAGTTCAGACATACCTGAGAGTATGTCCGAATCCCTCAAACCAAGGCTCTGATACCAACTTGTAACATCCCAAAAATTCAAATAAAATTTTCACGTTTAAATTTATTTCAATCATACAGTAGTCATATAAAAACAGTCGAGAGTATATCATAGTGACATATTATCAAAGTACAAAATAAATCATGTGATGCGGAAAATCATAGGTGGACGCGGTGCGATCAGGTCGGGCCCTTCCCTTTTGAGTTGGAAGTACCTGACACATAAACTGAAAACCATAAGCACAAAGCTTAGTGAGTTCCCCCAAAATACCCCATACCATGCATAGATAACAGTCAAGCATATATGGGTGCTCGCAACCCCTTCGGTCTCTGTCAACCGGTACTAAGTATATTTCAACCCCTTCGCTCTCTTTCAACTGGTATTGGGTATATTTCAACCCCTTCGGTCTCTTTCAACCGATATTGGGTATATTTCAACCCCTTCGGTCTCTTTCAATCGGTAATGGGTCTATTTTACCCCTACCACTACCACATAATATCATAACAAAAGAGTCATAGAGACATCAAGCAAATACAGGCATAAAGGACAATTGTCACGAAGACAATCATCATACTACAAGCATAAACGAGTGGGCCGATATTGGTGCCTTCGACCCACGAATACAGTGAAGGAAACTCACCTCAGACTGAAGATATCAAATCACACTCGGGCTGCTGACTCGCAAAATCCTCTCACTAGATCACAAGTATAAAACCCTAATTAGAAATTAGGTCAATAATCTAACCCGAGAGTCCAAACCCTAAATTCAGACTTAAGGGTAAAAAGGTTGCTTAAACCCTGCCTTATTGGGCCTACCCTATCAAGGCCCAAAATGCAAACTAGCCCAAAATTCATTTCAAGTCCAACTAAAAAAAAGGTCCCTAAGGGCCAATCACGGGCCCAAGAACTCCATGATGGCCTAAGGCTCACAAATGACCTAATATTGCAAATGGGCTTAAGGCCCAAACTCGATCAAGGCAGAAGCCCAACAAATACCAAGCCCAAAACGCCAAAGGCCCACAAACATCCGTATGTGCGGTGTACCTGGCACGTACGCCCGACGTATGCTGCTAATCCGGAAATCGGGGCGCTGGCTTAGTATGCGCAGCGTACTCATGAGTACACTCGACGTATTGATCAGATAGCCGTCCATCAAGAGTTTGTCTTAACCCATTAAGCTTTTGAGGTCCAAAATATGATCCAAGGTCATTATAGTGTATTAATCCATAAAGTTTCAAACTTTATGCTTTTGCATGACTTAATGGGACTCAAACCATGGATTAAGCCTTCTATATCCCTTAAGTGGTCACCAACTCAAGCATGGCTGAGTTCTAACCTCCAAGATACGATTTTTATGACTACATGCACCCCTAAGAGTAAAAAAGGACAGCTCAAATGGTTTGGAGTAGTCCATACTCCAAGAGACCAAGTTATGGGACCAAAAGATGCTAAGTTATTCCCTAAACCTAGATCTAGAATTAGAATGAGCAAGTTTCAAACTTTATACCTCCAATGAGCTAGAAATGATGAACAACCTCTGGATCTACAAGCTTCTTCTTGTCCTTTGCTTCTCCTCAAGCCTCCTTCTTCTTCAAGATAACTAAAGGAACACCAAAAACTCTTAGTAAACTCAAGAATGGTCTTCAAGATGGATAGGGTTTCGAGATTAGCACAAAAGGAAATGGGGGTTGATAAGGTGAAAGGATTGAGGGGTTTAATGAGCATAAATAGGATGCAAACCCTATAAATTAGGGTTTTCACCTTGCTCCCGTACACTCAACGTACATAGGGGAGGCCCCGTCTTTGTGCATGCATGGGAGTACGTCGTGTGATGTGTTGTCGAACTACACCTAATTTTACCTCCTATTTAACTAACTATTCGACTAAAATTAGTGTACCTTTTCGCAAATAATATAGCAAAATAGTCGGGTACCGAACACAGGGAACACTTTTAATTAACTAATTTATCTACTAAAATTAATTTAAGAAAAGCAAAAGTTAATTTGGTTTTTTTTTCCGATTTTGCAAGTTCAGACAAACTTATTCACTCAACTATCAAATTCAATCAATGACTAAAAACACTTCTGTTTAGTTTGAATCCTCTTGTCCTCAATGGTTAACTACTAATTATGGATAATTCATGTTCGTTACCAATTATTATATTATTAGCAATTTAAGTCTAAATTTACTAATCTTTAACTAATTCATGTAGAACTATGCATGGTCACACATAATTTAACATAGAATCAATTATGAATTATGAATGGAGCTATGTAAGATTGATTAAACAAACATAATTATGGTCATAATCTATGTTCTTCAGCACAGCTAAATTTAATTATCTCAATTACTTATCTAAGATTTTGTCGATCCTAGCGCTAGCAATTCAATGGTCGCTAAATTACTAGGTGTCAACTTCATGTAATTTAATTGTCACTAAGCTACACAGAACATGAATTCAAGCAATTTAAGTATCAATATTAGCATGTTAGGTATTAACAATCAAACACAACCATTTAACCAACTAGTAAGATCCATAATTAAAAAGCTAATCCATGAGTTGAAGCTTCATCTAGCTAAACAGAAGCATCTAGATTCAGCTACTCATGGCTGAAATCAAACACACAAATTCAATAAATAAAAACATAGTTGAATGTACCAACTTAAAATAAAGGTTATGATCTTCAATCACTTCTTCTTCCTTGGATTGCTTAACACTTGAGTTCTCTGGCTTGTTTTCCTCCAGAATTCATCTTCTAAACCCTCCAAATATCCAGAAGAACTCCCAAAATCGTAAGTGCCGATGATATATATAGTTTTTGGAAATTACCCTTCTTACGTCGTAAGATAGGGAAACTCACGTCGTGAGCTCAGTCATAATCCGTATCGAACACAGATTCTATCCTCCGAATGTTTATCTTCTAGAATGTTGTTACTCACGTCGTGAGAGGTTATTTCTCACATCGTGAGGTCGACTTTTAGCTGAAATATTCATCTTTTAAGCTCCAATCCTCCAAAGTTCCGATCCTTGTAGCTTTTGGTCCTTTTTCTTCAAGAATGCTAATTTTGGCTGCAAATTGCAATTAAATATTATAAGTACCATATATCCTTGTAAATAACCAAAATATTAATAAAAAATGTAATAAAATATTGCCTAGAAATGTGTATAAATATGGCAATATCATCGTGCGTACCTTGTGTACGCCCAGTGTACTCGAGTCTAGTCTACGGGTAAAAGGAGTATAATGCAAGAGTGTTTACCTGGCGAATCCGGACATTACATTTTATTTGATTGATTAGCTCGAAGACTATCCGGATCAGCAGTCCTATGAGTTATTATGATTATGATGCTAGTTGTTTGTGTGACTCTTGCATGTGTGGTATGTGATATGTATATCAGGCGGGGTCAGATGCCAGGCAGGGCCTGATGAGTGTATTGTATGTTGTTTATCTTAGTGATTTTGCATGTATTTTATATATTGTATGTATGTCGGGAGGAGCGCGATGCCAGGCGGGGCCTAATGGGTGTGCTGGGCGAGGCCCATCACATTATATAGACAGATCTGTTCCAAGCGGGGCTCGATGTCGGGTAGGACGGATGGTTGTTGGGCATGGCCCATTGTATGTTTGATATTATGGTATGGGGTATTTTGGGGAACTCACTACGCTTCGTGCTTATAGTTTTTAGTTTATGTTTCAGGTAATTCTGGATCGAAGGGGAAGGGCTCGGGATGATTGCATCACACACACCATGTTGTTCCGCATTTTGTCGACTTGATGTATTTGGATGATTATTGGCATACTCTGATTTTCTTTTATGGTTTTATGAACATGTTTTGGATGATGGTTTTATTATTATAAAAATGAAATTTTTGGCCTTAAATTTTGGGACATTACAAGTTGGTATCAGAGCCTTAGTTTGAGGGATTTGAGCATACTCTTGGGTGTTTCTGAATTCAAACTGAGGGTTTGGTAGATTTTTATAAAATAAAAGTTTTATTAAAGGATTTTCAAATAAAAGAAAAGGGATGTGGTACGTGCAATCAACCGAGCTCAAGTAAGTGATTACTGAATACCCATACATATTTGTTATGTTATATGTTATGAGAATAGCATGCCAGATTAGAGATAAGGATCTGCTTAGGATTTCATGACTAGGAGAGATGCCTTTATATGACTTATTGATTGAGCTTTTATAATTGCATGCTAGTATGAATTTCAGATAATTGGATGGATTGGCCTGATATGTGATGCCTTGTCGCCTAAGTGGAATTGGATGCTATACTAGATTTGGAATCTTTCTTGGAAGGAAGTAAGATTAAGATGTCGTCTGTCTGGCTATGGCTTGGAGTGTTATTACACGAATGTTTATTGTTTTGTGCTTTGTGGGACTCTTGATGATGTGAGTTAACTATTAAGTGAATATGTTAAGTCACATGTTGCATAGGTTAAATAATCTCAGAGTGACAGATTAGACCCTACTGCACATCTCTTGTTTGATTCTAACCGTTGTAGGGATGAGTCTTTTAATCGAAGGATTATCTAAGCTTTGATGAATGTGATTCTATTCATGAAGTAGTTAACTGGCATTATTGGGAGTTCTTTAACAGCTAATGACAGGGTGAGGTCGGGAACCTAGGAGAGCCAAGGATATGCTGCAGTGAGTGAGCTGTGCTGTTTAGCAAATATTTGGAGTATCAGTTTGAGAAGGTGACTTGGAGGATTTGGGATAATTCTTGAGTAAAGTATGGATAGGTGTGGATGGTAATATTGGGCCCGTACTACTGAAAGCACATGATCCATACTCGACTCGAGGAGAGTCACAGAAAATCTAAGAAGCCTAAAGGAATGAGGGATCTTTGGGTATGTTCTGATCATTTGTGCGGTTGCTTTTCATAATGGTTATGAGCACACATGGGAGAGGTTCAGGTTCTGGTTCGGGAACATGTGTTGGTACTGAGCCGATGGATGAGCGGATGCGGGAGTTCATCTCGTCGGAGATCACCCGCGGAATTTTGGAGCAGACTTATGTCATGTTTGGTACCATCAAGGAAGGGATCATGGAACTCTTGGATAATCATTTTGGGGCTTTTAGGGATGATATTGCAGCAGGAAAGTTGGGGGCCCATCGGGAGCTCAAGGCTTGTGGAGCCCTAGAATCTTTTGGGGAGGAGGATCCTATTGCTAGCTCTTGTCATGAGGAATCAAAGGTTGATTATGCATCATGCCTTCCAGGGGATCGATTCCATGATTGGATTGCCAATGAGGTTTTGCGATCGTTACGTGAGGAGTTACTTGAAATTATTGGTCGTGTCACTAAGAGACTGTTCGCCAGGTTCGATAATCGGATCCCGACCAATCAGGGAGTTGATGGGATGGTCGAGGTGACTCGGAAGTAGGAGCTTAGTTTGGAGAGGCAGCAAGGGAAGATGAAGCGGACTCATGATTCGACTCTGCTAGAAACATCTAAGCAATTTGATGTTTCCATGGCTAGTGGTAGAGGCCCAAGGGGCCACAACACTTATGTGAAGGGTGAAGGAACACATGAGCGTGTGCACGACAAGTCTAAATGCGGCAGGTATGGATGGAAGGGCCACCTTTGCCAAGAATGCACCCGTGAAGTAGAATTGTGTCATCGTTATCATCAGCTTGGTTATATCAGGGCAAATTGTCCATGTTTAGTGGTTGTGGCGGCTCAGGTTCCATTGCAAGTGCTTTTACAGGAATGGGGAGCAGGACCCTAAGACATTACGGGTATGTATCACATTCTTCTCTTTCACGCTTTGATCATTATGCTAATAATTCCGTGTTGGTGTGTGTGAAATGTTATGCCCTGATTATCTAAGAATGGAAGCACCTGTATGAGTAATATAGTTATTTTATCTGAAAAGTTGTCATATGCCATTTTGCGTGCCACGGGCCCTGTTTACAAGAGGATTGAGTATCCAGCTTAGGAGAACAGCATTCAGTCTGATATTTGGTACATATCAGCGAGAATTCAAGGAATCTGCAAGGTAGGCATGTCGGGTTTGAATGCAAGATTTGTAGGGGTGTTTATGGCCTCGAGGTAGTTAGGAATTGGTTCTGTCATGGGTGTAAAATCGGTAGTTTTCAAGTTCACACTTTCAAAGCGAGGTCAGTTGCAGGTTGCATGGGGATTGCTCTAAGTGCAAGTAAGTGGTTGAACGGATTGGGTACTTGTTCGATATTGAGGTATTGTTCCTCATAAACCGATTAGTCGCCAAGGACTTGTAATGGATTCAGCGAGAAGTGCCTTAGGATCTTGAAATTCGTTGAGGTATTGAAAATGATCATTCGGTCTTGGAATGTATAACCGCTAGGTTTGGCTGGTCAAGGAAAGCTAGTTGTTGTAAAGCTCAAGTTTCTGACTGCAACCATCAGTAGGGATTGAGTAGTGGTAACGTATTACTCTTAAGTAATGGGGAAGTGTAGTTTGCATGGGTTATTTTAGTCATTCTGATGTTCAACAGAAATCAAATGGTATCTATTAAAAAACTTTGAATACATCGATCCTTCGGCAGGTGAGTTGTTGAATTTATGATCCATCCGTTCCGGTTAAGGGTTATAGTTCTATGACACGAGCTGAGGTGGATTAAGGACTTGAAGTTATATCATGGGAAGTACTTGGGATTATTGAGCTCATTGAGAATTTAGGAAGTGTTCACATGGTTTTGGAATGTCTGTGGTTGTTGAGGTTGGCTAGTACTGGAATGCTGGTTCTTATAATCCCTGGTTGTTAACAGTTTGAATTATTAGGTTGTGGGATGGATTGGGAAACCATAAAATTCTTTGTGGATTGGAAGAGCGTAGTCGAATCCAATTAGGGGAGAATCATTTGGTCTAAAGGTTGAACAAGAGTGGATATTCAGGTTTCATTGCACATCACTAGTAACGCATGGTGGGTATGTGGATGGATCCAGATTATGGGTTATGTTAGAGCCTCTTTGCCTGTTCTTGTCTGATGAAGGCTTAGGGGTTCGAAGCATAACCCGAACATTTGATTGGATATATTCGGAAGCGGGTTCGACTCATAATGATTATGGTTGGTTTGGTAGATGGACTGTAAAACCATGGATTAGGCCCATGGCAGTATGGAAGTGTTGTAAGACTATGGGGTTGTCGTGGCACACAAAAGGATGATAGGTTGTCAGGTAAGTGTTATAAGTCTACGATGGGATCGTAGCGTTCACCAGAATGAGGTAGGCCAATGTGGGAGTGGTCATGGGACTGAGGAATGATCAGTGCATGCCCAGGTCGAGGCGGACAGTATTTTCAGAAGATTACTCTTAGTTGGTATGAGGATCGTTGGAACCAAGGCGAAGTTACCCCTGTACAGCATGCGATTGGGTGAGACCCATGGGCGAGGATCGTTTGATTATGCAGTATGGGTGAGACCCGTAGGCGAGGCACGTATGGTTATGATATGTATTTGTATGATGTATAGGATAGGGTAGCCTTTACCAGTTAGACTCTCAGTAAGAGCCTGGTGGTTGGACCAGGTGTGAGGCAGTCAGTTACAGTGGTAGATTAAGGATTTTATATATCAGTTTAGTGAAAGTTCGTCGTGGAATCATAATATTTTGGATAAATTGCAAGTGTAAATCTCTGGATTTCGGGATATGGGTCATGTATTGGGTTGACAAATGGATGGGACTCGCGTTGAGAGTCGAAAGATCATTTCATCATCAATTTATGGTTAAGGAATCTGTCCGTCAAAGGTATCAGTTGGACAGTACAGGACCAAAAGGACGTTTTCAGTTCAGATTGCAGTGCGGGGTCCTAGTGGTTATGTTTCGGGATGGTCCTACCTGTGTGGATGTCAGGCAAAGTTTTGGGGGTTTTGGAAATATAGCAGTGAGGTGTTGGTTCGATAGTTAAGGGATCAATGATTGTTCACCATTATGAGCATGAGTTCTGACAAGTTTGGGTTTCGATGGTAGCCTTGGAGGGTTTCTAAGAGTATAAGGCATCCCTTCTAGTGATTCGGGGAATCAAGAGCTACTGGTCGGAGCATTTTGGGTTTCAGGAGGATGGTAAGGATGTGATTTCGAGGACGAAATCCAATTTAAGTGGGGGAGAGTTATAACACCCTGTTTCAAATCGTTTCCTAATTTGGTGTCGTGACCCGAAGATCAGTTATCATAAGGCAATGGGCCTTGGTTAAGGAGATATTTAGACCCCTTGGATGTGGATAATAAAGATCAGGTGATTTGAGAGTTTGGTTTGTGTTTTGAAGCCCAAAGGTATAACCATTAAGTGATAGTTCGGGCATTTTATGAATTTTGGATGTAGGCTCCGAAAGTTTTAAGGCAAAGGAGAGTTGATAGAATTATATAGGTTCTCATTACCTTTCCGTGGATATAAAGTACGTCGAAATCAGACTTAGAACGAAGAAGTTATGGCCTTCGGAATATTGGTGGTTTTAGCCACTAGCCGAGTACGCGGGGCGTGCTCTAGGAGTACGCTGGGCGTACTGGCTCGATAATCAGATCACGGAGGCACCCATGTATACGGGGCGTACGTCTAGGTACACGGGACGTACAGCCGACAGGGGAAAACCCTAACTTTTAGGGTTTGTGTCCTATTTAAACACCTTAAGTTACTCCTAGAGTCTCTTATGACCAACCTCCACCTCTCCAAACCCTAAGAACGAAACCCTAAGTGCCCTTTGAGTGTTTTGAGCTTGAAAGTGAACTTTGAGTGTGTTTTTGGTGATTTTGAAGGAAGAGGAACTCTTGGAAGTTGCATTGGTGTGGCTAGAGCTTGTGGATCCAGAATCATCATCAACTTGGAAAGCTCTTTGTGGTATAAAGCTCTTCACTTGATGGTTCATTTTGTTAGATATAGTTAGGGTTTGTTTTTGTGCTTTTTATGGTCCTTTAAGTCATGCATGAGAGTATGAGCTACTCCAGAAGATAAGGATGATAAATCTTGGCATTTTTTAGGTCCCTTGTGTAAAATCCCAAAAATCAAGGATAAAAATTTCATTTTTATTATAATCAAAACACTGTTGTAACTTTGTCCAAACATTGAAAAGCATTTCAAGTAAAACAATTATCAGAGTTCATTCCCAAAGATCTATTGTAGAAAACACGGGTGTATGCGTTGCAATCGTCCCGAGCTCTTTCATTTGAAAACTGGAGTACCTGAAACATAAACTGAAAACCGTAAGCACAAAGCTTAGTGAGTTTCCCAAGATACCTCATACCAAACACAACTAAGAACATAACGGGCCCATCCCACTAAGATACAGGCCCCGCCTACACTCGACTGAGATACGGGCTCCGCCCACACTCGACTGAGATACGGGCCCCGCCCACACTCACATAACGGGCCCCGCCCACACTTGACTGAGATATGCTCCTCACCCACACTCGCATAACCATACAATCATATAACATTCAACACATGCTCAAATCACAAAGATAATAGCATACTGAACAATCATCGGGCCCCGCCCATATACAAATCATATATGCATAACATGATTCTAGCATATAGAATAACCATCGGCCCCTTCCCATCATACATACCAATACATTCACATGAAAGTGTCACGCAGACAACTAGCATCCTAACATAATAAACTATGGGCCGGCATTGGTGCCTTCAACCCGCTAAACCCAGTGAGGAGACTCACCTTGAATGTAGAAGCTCCCTGAAAGAAATCCCTAGCTGCTCCCCTGACGACGCCTCCAAACTATCAGTTCAAAATAACACCAAATAAACAATTAGATTCCATTCCAAGGCCTACTAACCATACTTGGGGTAAAATGACCATTTTACCCCTGACCCAAACAAGAACCAAAACTGAGGCCCAACCTCAATAACCAAAAAGGCCCAAAACCAAAAGATCCACAAAGGCCCACTAATGGCCCAATTTTCCAAATTGGGCCCAAGCCCATATGCGCCTTATCCTAAGCCCATACTTCCCTTAATTACAATTCTGATTACCTCAATTACCCCTTGGGACAAGTTTGCTCAAAGTCATAAATCAAAAGTCAAAGTCAACGATCCAAGTTGACCCAACTCGCCGAGTTGTCCTTCAACTCGTCGAGTTTCTTCATTTGACTGTAAAGATCGGGCAAAACCCCCCATCAACTCACCGAGTTCACTAATGAACTTGCCGAGTTACTGTTAACACGCTGTCGCGCACGTATTAAACAAATAAATTTATCACTGCTAGTTACACTAAAAATATAGTACAGGGAAGCAGGGTCGAATCCTCAGGGACACAACCTAATGGTCAATGCCTTTTTGCATCAGGCACAATCTAGTCAAGACATAAATTATTACGAAGGGGGTTTTAATTATAAACTAAAAACTAAAATGCAGTGATATTAAATTAAATGAAAGTCAATAATAAAAACAATTCCAGTTCTGCTACGACTTTCCTAATCTTGCAACTGATCCAGATCTGATTATTTGAGATGTGTTCTATCTAAGCTGGTACTGAGAAAAACTAACAAGCTCTAGTAATTTCTCTTTTACCTAAACTAGTTAATCAAAACAAACTCTTCAATTAACCCTAACTTTTTACTGTTCAATTAAATAAGCTCTTAATTAAATCAGAAAAGTTGCATTAAGCTCTTTGTAAAATTCCCAGCAATATCCAATACTTCTCACAGGCTCGGAAGCGTAAAGATATGATTTTTACAGTTTATACCAGAGTTAAATCCCAAAACGGAACCAATCTGATACTTGTTACTTTTACCAATTTATTAGAACAATTACGGATTCTATTAATTGATTAACTAGAATGATAAAACCCTAGCTAGGTGATCAGACTAACAAGAATTCAAATCAAACATTCATTCAGCTCAAAACTGAAGAATCTAGATAGAAACACAAAACAAAAACCAAATCTAATGATCAGTCACATGAAAAGTACTTGTCTTTGCAAAACTGAAAACTAAGGTTTTAGCCAGACATGGCCAAAATCTGATGAAAACAGATGAAAAGAGACATCAAACAACTAATGTTACTAATCTACTTGAAGGAGATGATCCACAGTCTTCAGATCTTCAGAAATCATTGAAATCGGAGAAGAAACACCTCCAAATTCGTATTTTCGTCGTCTGGTACCTCTGGAATCGCCAACTTTGGTTACTGGAAGGTTACAAGGCTGTATTTATACGTCTAGCTGTCAAAACGACGTACCTGCGATCCTAAAGGGCATACATGCGATCGCATGTTTTGAAGTAAACGCGTCTCGTGCCTTTTTAATGAAGTAGGATGCTATTATGGAACTTTTTGGCCAACCTGCAACCGCATGTACGCAACCTGCGATCGCAGGTTTTCATTTTTCACTTCCGGATGACTTTTTGGCACAAAAGAACCTCGACGACAAGTTGCGACCTAACCTGCGATGGAAAAGGGCATACCTGCGATCGCATGAAGGCAACCTGCGATCGCAGGTTGTGCCTAAGACGTCCGAAATTTCGTCTACTTTTCAGATCATTTTGAATCGCATCAATCGGAGTTACGGTTCTCGAGATATGGTCAAAATACTGACAGGGGTCAAAGCTGCCAGCAACATCCTTTAACTTTAGATTGCATATTCTATCTTCGTGTGATCAATTCAATCAAATGTATCTTGACCAAAGCATCTTGCAAACATTCCGCAACATACTCCATAAGTTCCAAGCTCCATTTTAAGCTCCAAACACACATCCAACTGCTCCCAAAGCACTGCTCCACTCGAACTATCTGAAATTCACATAAAAACATGAGCAGTATGAGAATTCTTGCGAATGACATGAGCTGAACATTATTTAAACAAATGACATGCAAATGTACAAAATATGATCCTAAATGCTAATGAAAACTACCCTATAAGATGCATAAAACGGCATCTAATAGTTACCCAGAAATCCAACAGCTTAATGCATTAAGCTGCCTTCATCGAATCCAAAAGCTCCAAAGCTCAGATTTCAACCAAAATGAGCTCAAGAAGGGTAAAGTTTCCAACTTTACCCCTAGGAAGCACCCAAATGGGTCCAAACCCAAACCCCCTAGAGTTAAAAGAGTGAGGGCTTAATCATTAAGCACTTTTTCTACAAGGATACAACCCCAAAATGCAGATCTGACCACATAAGGCGAGATGGCCAAGTTAATTCTCCAACTTTACACTTATTCACGACTAGAAGAAGTTCAAATGCTCAAAAGAGGCCAAAAGAAGGACTTAATGAATGCATGAAGCCCTTAGGACCAAAAAGTTGGCACCTTTATGCCAAAAGAGCTCATGAAGATCATAGATATGAAAGAATAAACACTTAGTACTTCTACTTCCCCAACAACCACCCATCCATGTCTAAAAGAATACAATCTAACCCAAGAAGAGATCTAAGCAAATATTAAGCAAGGTTAGAACTTTATACCCGAAATGTGCTGGAAATGGAGTAGAGAATCAAGATCTGAGAGCTCCTACTTGAACTACCACCTTGCACCAAGCTTCTCTTCCTTCAAAGAGCTTAAAACACACTTGGGACTTAAGGTGTTTAAATAGGGTGCAAAACCCCAAAATTAGGGTTTCCTAAACAGCGTTCAACTCGCCGAGTTGGCTCATCCAACTCACCGAGTTGTCTCATTAAACCTCGCGACCAAAACAACTTCTACTCGCCGAGTTGAGGCTCCTCAACTCGTCGAGTAGACCCATTAAATCCCCACGATTCTTCATCTTCAACTCACCGAGTTGGCTCTTCCAACTCGCCGAGTTCAACTTGAAATTGGCATAATTCCACAATTAACCCTCTACATTCTGGGTGTTACAACTCTCCCCTACTTAAATCAGATTTCATCCTCGAAATCGCTCCTTACTATTGATTTTAGAGCTCCCGTCTTATTCAATTTTTTTTAGATGAATTTTACCAAGCTTTCGAAGAACAGTTTATAAAAATGCCACACGCTCGTTATGATTATGAAATTAGCGTTCCTCTTGGGATTGTAAAATGGAAGGAATTTCATGTACCCAAATGGGAGGAGTTCTTGAATGGACTAGGTCTTGTTGGAAAGGTTATGTGTTTAGTCCCAGGGGGCGACCCCTTCTCCGCTGGAGAAGAACAGACTAGGTTTTCTTTCTCTAAACAGATAGAGTTCCGGGATAAAATTATACTCATATCAAAACGAACAACCTGCATGACACGATCGAAAATTCTGTGCATAGAACAATCTTCCCAAGGCAACCAAAACCCAAACCGAAACTTCCAATCTGAAAACAACATTCAAACCCTCAACCCTTGCAACCCGCTTCTACCTTTCTGAGACTTGAAATCTGTGATGGTTTGACTTCCTGACAGACCGCTCACGCGGAGATAACTCCATACCAAGCTCTCAATAAATAACCGACCAAACATAACACTTCCATTTCTGATCATACAACGGCCTATCCAATTCTACTGAAACCATCTTCAGAATAGTTCTTCCAGCTCGATGAAGAACGAATCCTTAGTCTCTTGAATAAGACCAATCCCACCTCGCCTGAATTCCGAAACCTAAATTCTCAATGTTCTGACTCTCTGTCAGACCTCTCACACCGAACCGATACCATGCCAACCTCATAGAGTTTCATTCCAACAAAATGCTTCCAATCCATGATCACATCGCCGCTTCCAAAGAAACAACGCCACTGACCATATACCGCTACAGAACACCTATACTCGACAGAAGGCTTAGATAATCCTTCGAGTAGAAGATTTATCTCTGCAACAGTTAATCTCAGACGAGAGCTGCACAACAGGATCAAATCCATTACTCTGAGATTATTTAATCCCAACTGCAAGTGACCTAACATCTCCTCCGAATAACAAGCTACTCCACACACGAGTTCCAAATCAATAATACTGCCTTGACCTATTTTGATGCCCTCACAAAATAACCAATGCAAGACACAATCACAAGGGCTTGATCTACCATCAAAATGAATCCATTCATTACCCTTGAACCCTTCGATTGATGCCCTCGACATATAGATACCCCAACCCTCAATCCACTTACACGAAAATCCAGCACAAAACACTTGCAATACCCGACTCGAGATCTCAACCAAAACCAACTTGATACTCAACTCCTGAACTGAGATCCACAGATATGCACTTGCATTTCACCCAAGACCTTCTGATAACGACAACCCTCACTAGACCGAGATATAAAGGTTCCTAAACCAATGTTGAGACTACCAGTCTCGCACCTGATCCAACCACCAGGTTCCCAAGAGTCCAGATAACAAGGCTACCCAGCCTATAACCCCTCTGCATCACACAATGATCACTCACTTAATCCTGCAACTCAAGATCTGAAACCTTGACCCAACGGTCTCTACCAGGTCCCACCTGCATTACCATAATCACACGGGCCTCGCCCATGGGTCCCACCCAACTATACCACGAAGCGGCCTCGCCCACGGGTCCCACCCATCTAGAGCTACATAGGCCTGACTTCATCTCTGACCCCCAATGGTCCTCAATCTAACACAAGGAAATACTCCTCGACAATCCTGACCGGCATGCCCAAGGCACGAACTGATTCCCCCTTACACTCATGACCACCTCCATTGATAGTCTACCTCTGCGAGTCATCCCTCGAATTCCAAAGCCCCCAACCTGGACTCAACCACAAGCTTACTATGCATAGTAAAGAAGACGCCGACCAATGGTTGGAAGTTTCCTGAACCCCTACTTACGCAACCTCTATCTAAACGGCCACTTGGTTCATCTCTATTCCTGACCAGGATGCGAAACTTTCCCTAGTTCCACACCCGATCCAACTCCCGGAAAAATCTGGTCGATTCTCCCCCGCTTGGATTTGACGAAGCTCTTTCTTCCCATAAGTCTGATGGATTCCCAACCCATCGAACCTCCTATAGCATGAACCGCCTATGACCTGCACTTACCAAAACTAGTGTTCCATTACTAGCCAAACTCAGTGATCACCCAACTTCTGAAATCCTGAAGAATACCCTTGAAATCTTAACTAGTCTAATAATCCAAATCACCTCCCATGATACCTTACCAATTCCTTGAGTTCTTATGATGGCGACTAACAACAATAACCTTTTCCCTAAACCGACGAATCTTTATCCCAACTTCCATTCCTAAAGACTCACTGAATTCCAACAACCCATGCGGATATACAACTCCCTTGACACATCCAATGATCAAAAACTCATGCAACTGACACCACTAACTTCCTGCTACCGCTCCTCCCTAGGCAACAATAAGATTTGAACCCAAAAGTTCCTTCAGAGGCGACTACCGATCCCACCAGATCAAAAGATAAAACAACTGAACCCCGACTTCATTGGAGAACTAATCCGCTAATCCTGACCCAAAAATCCTCCAAGCAATACCCCTGAATTGATCCAACATAGACCCGGATCCGCTACTGAACACGCTGAAACCTGCTAAAGAAGATACGACCCTCTGATGATTCTTCGAAGACTCTTGGCATGCAGAATGGCATATATAAAAAAATCCATGATAACCCAGACAATAGCAGATAACCGACCCGAAAGAAAAATTATTCAAACCCCATCAAAATTCCAAAGCAACACAAATTCCCGATAACCACCCTGAAGAAGCAGAAGATAACATACCCGCAAAAGCATCTGAAGGAATCCTGACTTCCTCTCCCTGAGGATATGGTGCAATACTCCTCTCCAACCTCAAATGACAAGGACTAATAATAGGACCCTCCTTCCTGAAGGATTCTAGGGATCCACAAGCTTTGGGCTCTAGACGAGCCCCCAACCACCCCAACACAACCTCGGCCTGAAAGGCCCCCAGATGATCCAAGAACTCCAAATTCCCTTCCTTGGCCGAACCAAAGACCACAAAGATCCAATCTGAAACACTGCGAGGAATCTTCCATAAGATGAACTCCCTCGACCGCGCATCGATCGGCTCAATACCTGCTGCTGAGCCAAAACCAAAATCTAAACCCTATTCCTAAGTGCTCAACACCAAACTGAAAAATCACGCTACAGGTCCGAATAATTCAATTATAAGATAACCAGGATAATAATCTGAAGGGCCGGCCTTGGTGCCTTCGACCCAACAAGTACAGTGTGGAATACTCACCTCACAAGTAGTGCTGAACTGGTAAAATCCAACTCCAAACTCAGATCCGGACTCAAAAGCCTACAAGCACCATGTGACCATTTCTATTAAAACCCCGAAATACCCAAAATGCCCTCAAAATCAAACTTGGTCAACCATGGTCAAAGTCAAAGTCAATAGTCAAGGTCAACAGTCCATGTAGACCCAACTCGTCGAGTGCACATACCAACTCATTGAGTTACTATAGTATCCAGAGAAGCGGGAAAACCCTAGCCAACTCGCCGAGTTGTCAGGACAACTCGTCGATTTTTCCCAGACTCAAGAAAGGCTTAATAAGGGACCTAAAGCATGAAAGAGGCCTAGAACTCGATAAAGCTTGCAACTTTGATTCCAATGAGGCCATAAGACGTCCAGATCTGAAGTGATAACTTCATGAAATACTAAACCCATGAACAATCCCCAAAAATGAGTCAAATATGACAATAAACTTCCAAGAAAGAGATCTAAGCAATAGATGAGCATGGTGTCGACTTTATACCTCAAAATGGTTGCAACAAAAGATTAGGTTTTGGATCTAAAGCCTTCCTTTCAATCAAGCCACTTCAAACTTCAAGCCCCTTCAAAAGAACACCAAGAAATCACTCTTCAAGCTCACACACACACAAATATGGGAGAGGATGCACGAAGTAGGGTTTTCTGGACAGAGGAGACGGATAAGGAGGACAACTAAAGGGTATAAGGCCTTTAAATAGGGTGCAACACCCTAAAAATTAGGTTTTCTTAATCGGCCACCAACTCGCTGAGTTTTCCCTCACCAGCTCGTCGAGTTGGTCCAAAAATATGCGCGACCCAAAAGTCTTCAACACGTCTAGTTGAGGCCATCAACTCGACGAGTTCCAAGGGAAATTTGCCTTTTTAAATAAAAATTATCATTCCTGGGAATCGGGATGTTACAACTCTCCCCCACTTGGACTAGGCTTCGTCATCGAAGTCTGCTACGGTGAACAAATTCGGATAATGCTCCTGCATCTCGGCCTCCGAATCCCAGGTCCACTCGGATCCCTTCCGATGCTACCACTGTACCTTTACCAAAGGTACCTCCTTGTTACGCAAAACCTTTACCTTCTTTTCCATAACAGTCACCGGCCTCTCAACATAGTCTAGACGCTCATCAACCTGAATGTCATCCAATGATATCGTTGCATCCTCGTCCAGTACGCACTTTCGCAACTGCGAAACGTGGAAAGTGCTATGAATCTGACTGAGCTCCTCTGGAAGATCCAATCTATATGCAAACTTGCCAACCCTAGCAATAATCTGGAATGGTCTGATATATCGAGGGCCCAACTTCCCCCTCTTCCTGAAGCGAATCACACCCTTCCAAGGTGAGACCTTCAGCAACACGATGTCACTGACCTGAAACTCCAACTCTGATCGACGTCGGTCGGCATAGCTCTTCTGTCGACTCTAAGCAGTCTGCAATCTCTGCCTAATCTGTTGAATCATCTCTGAAGTCTGTTGAACCACCTCGGTCCAACCCATGACCCTGTGACCAAGCTCGCCCCAACAGACTGGGGTACGACACCTCCGCCCATACAACAGCTCAAAAGGCGGACCACTAATACTAGAGTGAAAACTGTTGTTGTAGGAGAACTCTGCAAGAGGTAGGTAGGAGTACCAGCTCCCACCAAAATCAATAATGCATGCTCGTAACATATCCTCGAGAGTCTGAATCGTGCAGATGATAAGTTGTGCTGAAATGCAGCCTCGTGCCCAGTTCCTCATGGAACTTCTGCCAGAAACGGGAGGTGAACCGAACATCACGGTCAAAAACAATACAGATCGGAACCTCATGGCGAGCAACGATCTCGCGAATATACACATCGGCCAACTTCTCAGCCGATGAGCTCTCCCGAATTGCCAGAAAATGGGGACTCTTGGTCAATCGATCCACGATGATCCAAATAGCATCGAAACCCTTTGCCGTATTTGGAAATTTGGTGATGAAGTCCATCGAAATCTGCTCCCATTTCCACATGGGAACCTACAGAGACTGAAGCTTGCCATGCGGCCTCTGATGCTCGGCCTTGGCCATCCTACAGGTCAAACACCTCTCGACGTACTAGGAAATCTCCCTCTTCGTGCACGGCCACCAATAACTCAGTCTCAGATCCCGATATATCTTGGTGGCCCCCGGATGGATAGAAACGCGAGACTTATGAGCCTCCTCCAACACAATCTGTCTGACCCCACCAGACAAAGGAACCCACACCCGACCACAACGGGTCAACAAACTACGAATATCTGACACAAATCTGGTGATCTCACCCCTAATCCTCTCAATCTTCCAATTCTACTCTCGAACACCCTCAGGCTGAGTCTCCCTAATCAAACCCATAAGTGGAGAATCCACGGATATCCTCATACATGCTACCTCAACAGAAGATCCAACCGACTTGCGACTCAGGGCATCCACCACCACGTTTGCTTTACCCAGATGGTAAAGGATCTCGCAGTCATAATCCTTTACTACCTCCAGCCACCTGCGCTGCCTCATGTTCATGTTCGACTGATCCATAACATGCCTCAAACTCTTGTGATCCGTGTAGATAGCATAACGGAACCCATAAAGGTAATGCCTCCAAATCTTGAGAGCGAAAACCACCGCTCCCAACTCAAGATCATGCGTGGGATATCTCGTCTCATGCGGCTTCAGCTTCCGTGAAGCATAAGTTATCACTCGTCCTCTATGCATGAGGACTGCTCCCAAGCTGGTGATGGATGCATCACAAAAAACCACAAAATCCTCAATTCCCTCCGGGAGGGTCAAGACTGGGGCCTCGCAAAGTCTCTGTTGAAGGGTCTCAAATGCTGACTGCTGCTCAGGACCCCACCGAAAATCCACCCCTTCCTCATCAGACGAGTAAGGGGTACTACAATCTTGGAGAAATCCTGAATAAATCTCTGGTAGTACCCTGCCAAACCCAGAAAACTCCTGATATCCTAGGAAGACTTCGAAACCTCCCACTACATCACCGCCTCGATTTTGGACTGATCGACCAAAATTCCATCCTGGTTAACGAGGTGTCCAAGGAACTGAACCTCTCGCAACCAAAACTCGCACTTCGAGAACTTAGCATAAAGCCGTTCTCGCCTCAAAACCCCCAGAAGCTCTCGAAGATGCTCCTCATGCTGCTCTCTGGTCTTGGAATACACCAAGATATCATCAATGAACACGATAACTGAGCGATCGAGCATCGGCCTGCATACCCGATTCATCAAATCCATAAATATCGCAGGTGTATTGGTGAGCCCGAATGGCATCACCATGAACTCGTAATACTCATAACGATTCCGGAACGCGGTCTTCTCCACGTCCTCCTCCCTCACCCCGACCTGATGATACCCAGACCTCAGGTCAATCTTGGAGAACCAAGATGCTCCCTGCAACTGATCAAAGAGATCATCAATCCGCAGAAGGGGATAACGGTTCTTCATTGTTAACTTGTTCAGCTCCCTATAATCGATGCACATCCGGTGCGAACCATGCTTCTTTTTGACAAAAAAGAATCAGCGCTCCCCACGGAGAACTTCTCGGACGGATGAACTGCTTGCCTAGCAGCTCCTGCAGCTGAGATGACAACTCCTGCATCTCAGGCGGTGCCAATCGGAACGGTGCCTTGGCAATAGGGGCCACACCTGGCACAAGGTCGGTCCTGAACTCGACCATCCTCTCAGGAGGCACACTGGGTAACTCCTCTGGGAATACATCAGCGAAATCCCTGACAACCGGAACATCAGCAACTGACACCTGATCCTTAACCCGCGTATCCACCACATAAGCCAAATAACCTGCACCCCCGTGCTGAATATACTGTCGAGCCCTGGCTGCTGAGCAAAACTCGGAACCCAACCTGGTGCCCTATCCATAAATAACTAGTTCTCCCCCACTTGGGGATCGAACTACCACACGCTGGCCCTCGCAGTCGATCATGACACCGAAATGGCTTAGCCAATTCATACCCACGATCACAGAGACATCCCCCATAGGAATTGGAATCAAATCGATCGGAAAGGATACCCCGAAGATCTCTAGAACACAACCCTGACTCCCGTCAGTGATCCTCAATGTAGCTGGCGTAGGAGCCTGCGCTGGCTTGGCGGCGAGCAACGGACAGTTTGTTGGGTTTTGAGCATTCTAACACTCCTATGGTGTACATGCAACCCTGAATACCTTGGATCTATGTTTTCTCTAATATACATGCAAATGCTAATATTCCAAGGTATTACCCTATCTAGCATACAATCATAGATACTTGGGTAATAATATAGATAAAATACATACCTTTTGTAGTGTAGCTGGACTCCATGGGGCTTGAGTGCCTAGTGCCTCAAATGTGACACCTCAAATGGCTCACACAACATCAAATGCTCTTGGAATAACTTAGAGAGAAATCCACACTTCAAGAAATCGGCTAGCCCTTCTTTTTCCCACTCTAGTGACTGATTTTGGTGAATAATACGATGCTTATATAGTATGTTACGATTAGGGTTACACCATGTAAACCCTAATTGTCGTGACCTTTCGTTTCCATGACCCATGGGTTATGTAACCTCCATGGAGCATCCATGGAGCATCCTATGGGTTTAACCCAACTTGATTATCCATGGAGCTTTGGCCCACTATATAAGTTATGGATGATTTACACAATCAACCCATATATTTAATTAGTCTTCTTTTGATCACATAATTAATTCTAAATTAATTCTTGATCAATGCTAATTAAATATTATTATTCTTATTATTAATATATTAGAACTTATAATATATTAATAACCATAAGTGTCTTATTTCTCTCATTTATTCTATCCAAGTGCATGATGCCATGCAACCCAAATGGACCACGCCTGGTCGGGTCAAGTACATACCAAATATAGTTATGGACTTAGACACTAATCCAACAGTCTCCTACTTGGATAAGTCTAAAACTATTATTTCGTATGACTTCAAGAACCAACTGGCAATCGTAGCTCTCAAAAGCCACTGTCGAACTCTGACCTTGTAACTGAACTCTGACCTTATCAATGACTTGTCCATTAGATAAGGGATCATATATTCCTCCATTCTAGATATCATATGGACTGAGACATGGATTATAAATCATTCTCTCTGTCCATCTGTTATTTCCCGATTTCCGATTCATGATGACTGACTGATTGAACAAATCAAATCAGTCCTGGCTTGGCCAAGCACTCACATGTGTCATCACTAAATCATCGAGGGGCCAACAGATATCACTTTTATTCCGAAGGTAAAAGGAATGGATAAACTTCGACTCATATGGCTTGTTCTACTACTTGTTGAATCATACACAAAGTCACGTTTTATAACATCGAGTTACCAATGCGTTTTCATGCAATCAATGTACTATCAACTCATAGTAACAACTCATATCTCTAGGTTTGAAGAATATACGATATTATCGTCTCATGATCACTCGTGATAAAATCCATGAAGTGATTCAAATGAGCGCGGGTTGAATCCAATACTCAGAACTTATGAGCACTCATGAGTGTTGTAGCACCACTTTGTCCACCAACTTGGACCTCTACAAGCCAACCCATGACAGTCTTGATTCATATCTACTTCCAACATATGACCGACTGTGGATGGTTTGAATAACTTAGTCATTCAGGAAGAATAACCTAGTTTATTCTGGAAGTCAAAACATGCAAAATGAAACACAAGAATAAATGAATCTAATATGGTATCAAACTATGAATATAAATAAAACACTTTTTATTTACCACCATACTGATTACTCATTATTCATTGTTTCGGTTTTATCAACTTTATACTTGAATTTAGAAAACACTAGTTGTCCCATGCTCCAAGCATGTACACTATGTTTTCTAAACAATAGCTTTGCAATGTACTCTATGTTTGTCTATGATCCTTACTTTGTGAAATAGGTCGATTGAACGTACTTTCAATGATTCTCTTTTCACACTCCCAAATCCTTATCGAAAAATGTAAGAATTCCAAACTCCTAACATTTACCAAAATCTGTTTAGATTTTAAACTTATATGCACAGACCCTCTTGTAATGAATATGTACAAAGTCACAAAGACTTGTCATCAGTCATTACAGGTTATTCCAATGGAGATCAATTCCATGCAGACGAAGTATCAAAGCACATTGCTTTGAATATCCTTCTTGCATTAAGTATTCTAATCTTACACATATAACTTCCACCTATGGAGACAACTCCATATTCCTATTTTGACTACTACTTCTGAACAAGAGTTGTTTCTTTTCCAGAATATGTCAATATGGTCCTTCCAATATTAACAGTATACTTCCAACTGTCCTTGAGCAACCAATCTTTGGTAAAACCTTAGATTGTCCTCGACAATTGCTTAATCACTTTATTCATATCCAATTCTAGACATTTTTCCCCTTAATGCCCCAAGGCATTTGGAAAAATTCAGAAAGGATAAATATTATAGCACATGTAATCGATCTTGTACCCAAAGTAAATGGGACACGATTTATGATGTTTCACATAAAGACATGATTCTAGACCAGTCTTTTGCTACAATATTTTTATTTGCCATGTTCTCAAAATTTGACTATGAAGAGGGATGCCGTAATCATAATCGAATTTTGAGAACGCAATATATAGAATTTCCTTAAGTTAAACCAATCCAACATGAAATTCATATATATATATTCTTGACTAAAACGATTAAAATCTCAATCTAAGCCTTTTAGAATTGAAATGAAGTATAATTTCCTCTCCCTTAATTATAGCAAAACAACTTTTTCAACCCCTGCAACCTCACGAATTGAAACTTTTGTTTTCTATAATTAACATTGCTAACTTGCAATACTTATCATAATTATCATGCTCCCACTAACATGATGATTATCAGCATAATACTTATGCTTCCACTAGCTTTGACATGTATTCAGAAATTAGTGGACTTCTAGAAATCAATACTTTATTGACTTTCTTACCAAAGTTCAAATTTCTGATACTAGATTGCTTTGATAAGACTTTATCAAAATCATACACCTTATTGTAGATAGCCCACTGGTGTGTCTAAACAATTTAAGAACTATGAAAAGGGATGCCGTAATCATAGTCTCAATTGGTTAGACCTTTGCTATTTCTCATAAGTCCATGTTAGTGTACTCTACTAACGACTTTGAGAATGCAAAGATTACTATCTACTTAAAAAACTTCTTAGTGAAAGTGTTTCCTCACCATCATTTTCATGAATCAGAGAGAAACCTTATGACACTTAGATTTTTATGGTGTATGAGTTCCTACCCATATGAATTTGTCAAAACCATAATCACAAGACAAGGTTAGTGACAAATCCAAACTCATATGGATTGAACTTGTGCAATCTTAAGTTCTTGCCACCTGGTAGCACAAGGGCCTGCCATAGCTTCCAAGTAGTTGTGCAACCAATTGAGAACTCTCAGAACTACTATGCAAAGTCAACTTGAATAGGCAAAAAAATGTCAACACGATAGGTTATACACCTCAAGTCGTGTGCTAGTGAAGAATTCCAGGTTTTATTCTTGATTAGGTCTTGAAACTTTCAAGAGCTTTAGGACTCCCACTGTCCTCTTGACATATAAGACTCACTTGCCAAATATACAAGAGATAGTGCGGATTCTTTATCAAGACAAACACTTCACACACTTGGTCTAAGTTGGTCTCTGTTTTATCCAAAACATCACAACTTACCAATTTCAAATGTACAAGAGTAGATAACCTTTTACTCTTCCATTTGACTAGTGTTAATAAACCTTCTTTAAGATATGTCACTCAAGTTACAATCTTGGAGTATGACTCTAAGAATTGTTTTGGAACGAAGTATGACTCATCTTTTTTATTTAACCATTTCAACAATTCACGACTCCTATTCTTAGTCATAAAAATACACTAAGATGACCTTAGAGGATCAATTGTGATATGGTATCTTAATCATTAAGATGATCATAAACATGATACTAAAGTACTCTCCCATCTTTTCAGATTTGAGAAACTTTTATCTTTCTGCCAAATTTGATTCTTCTCATTCGTTCTGCCATACATTGAAGCTTTTCCAATGTTTCGGAATTATACTTAAACTTGTAAGTATAACCATATTTACTAAACTTTAGTAAATCATGACGAATAGTCTTAACGAGCTTTGTGGTGAACATGACCAGTGCACAAGAATATGTACTCGATCCCTTTAGTCCTTTACTTCACTCACATATACATGTGAACAAGGAATTAGTCTTAATTTTCCAAAGCTGAAAGTTCTCATTCATCATACTATACAACTTGCATGATTTCCAAGTTTCTATCCAACTGAAACCTTGGGTGATGAGAATCTTTCCTTATTTGGTAAATTATGACACTACCACAAACGGAAGAATTAAGTCCATTTTTCCAATATTGCTATCAACGGAATCATATAAACAACCTTTTTTCACAAATGCCACTGTAAGGATATTTAAACTAAATAAAATTAAACATTTTTTCTTTTATTTTAAAACTTTGCGGAAAAACTTATCCTTACAATCCATATGAAAACTTGTTGTTATCTATTCCTAAGCAATATATCATAACTCCTTAGTAACAGCTTCAAAAATTCTGATCACCAAACCATGCGATCGAAATCCATCTTCGTGATCAGAATCAGCATGTACTTCCTTTAAGTTTCTTCACTTTTCTTTGATTCTTAAAGCATCAACATGTGACCCAGTCACATCATGTAATGAGAATCTCATAATAGAAACTTAACAGAGTTAGATAGTGGACTTTTACCTGAAGAAGAGTCAAACTTCTTGACTTGATCAACCTTATGATCTTTCAGGTAAATAGGCAGCTTCGCAATCAATGCCCCTTCCTTTGGCAAGATAAACATATGGACTCTTTGGTAATGGGACTATCTCAGACTTAGCCTTTCTCTTTACCATTTGGTCAACCGGTTTGACTATGGCCAATCCCTTTCCATTGGGAAGAGAATGCTTTTTCTGGGTATCCAATGTTACCATTGTCAATGTCCATTGAAGGTTTTGGGAGTTGATCTACTAATCAGATTTGCTTTACTATCCTTCCAAATCATTGCTGATTCAGCAGTACCAAGCAAATAGATAAGATCATTAAGGGTCTTGTCATAGTCTGTATCATAGGAGTCCCAAAGGAACTCACTATGTGACTTAGAAAGTGATTGAACCACCAACTTTCTCAAGACTTTGACACCCAACTCTCCCGGCTTGTGAATACTTAACTTCATCTCCAAGATGTGATCACACATAGACCTTGCTTGCCAATAGGGATTGAGTGACCTTAAACTTTTCAAGAACTTGTGGGTTAGGGAGAATAACTGGAGGAGGTGAAAGAAGTAAAGTTCCAAGAGATTTGGGAAGATCATAGATGTCTGAACTTAGACATCTTTTGGGAGATATTCAAGATAGTTGATCTAAAGTCCTTAATATGACACCCAATATGAAATATTAAGGCTAGGACCCAACAAACTATTTTATAACTTAGAAGAGGGATGCCGTAATCCAAGCTATAAAATATTTGAAGGTAGGTGAATGACGATTCACCAATTTCCACCAAGATAAACGAAATGTATTATTAGGTTTTAATTGGATTTGAAACTCCTAGATCTTTTGAGATTCATTGAACTTTTCAATGGCATGTTTCAATCTCGAGTGTGCCCTTCAAGTTTTGTGACTGGGATGCCGAGGATCACAAAACAAGGTGTGAAGTAACCATGCAAATTACTTGGTACCCTTAAGTGTTTACCCCTCAATCGATGTGTCGGTTAACCACACACGCTCCATCGATACTATGATAAACATTAAGTTACCCTTTGCCTACCTTGTTAAGTCCAGGTTAGTGTGCCGGTTAACCACACACGCTCCACTAACGGCTTAAACAAAGTGCAAAGTGTAATGTCATGGATTAGCACCTTATTCACATTTTCCTAAGTAACTAAGATTGGGAATTTATAAGTGTTTAGTTACTTAGTATTTATCATTAATACTTTTAATGAAGGGAGAATTATAGTCTTTGTCCTACCCGTTCGGCTAACGACCCTCCACCAGTCAAGGAAGCGGTGGGTGAGAGTGGACACCCATTAAACTGCCATTTTATAGGCAGTAACCTTATACCCCCCCCCCTTATAGAGCGGCTTCATGAATGAGGCCTACTAATGGTAAGACTGACTTTACTCTTATACATATATATAAATATTATTAACTTATAATATTATAAAGTTTAAGGGTTGAATTTTAACTTTTAAAATTCTAAGGGCTTAACTTGGAATTAAAGTATTCTTGAGGGAAACTTTACATATTCCAAAACTTGAGGGCAAGTTTTGAAAATATTCAAAACTAATTAATTCCATAACTTATGTGTTTAAAGTAGTTTTAATTAAAAAACTCTTCAAGTTCCATAACTTGAGGACAAGTTATGGAAGACTTTAAACTAATAAAAGAATGTAACTTTTCTTTATTTTTGTAACTTATGGAACTAATTAAGGTTACATATTTTATTACTTAATGAAGTGACTCTTGAACCTCCATAACTTGAGGGCAAGTTATGGAGTCATAAAACCATTCAATGAAGACAAGACTCTTCATTTTGTAACCTTTGCCAACTTTTATGAGTTTTAAGAAACTTTAATGTGACTTTTCATGTAACTTGAGGACAAGTTACACAAACACATTTTAGAATCAACTCTTAGATTAAAATGGATTGAAAACACATAATCAATTAACTTTTCTATTAATCTAAGCAACTCATATGAACAAGATAATTGGAATCAAACTTTTTTCATGTAATTAGCATAACACTTAAACTAATACAAAACATGAATCTATTGACAATTATCTTTGAAATTGGATTAGCATGAACATTACCACATCAAAAACAAGTTTATAAGTTCAAAAACAACTTATGGTAATGTTCCTAGTCCAATTCCAGCCAAAACAGTCGAAGATATGCTGTCTGGGACACAAACTCGTCGAGTTCTTATAGGAAACTCGTCGAGTTCATGCCTTAACACATGAACTCGTCGAGTTTATGGCCAGAACTCGTCGAGTTTTCTGTCTGGACAGATTCTCAGCCTTGAAAAATAAGTTGCATCAAGTATAATTGAAAACAGCCCTAGGCTCTGATACCACTGTTGGGTTTTGAGCATTCTAACACTCCTATGGTGTACATGCAACCCTGAATACCTTGGATCTATGTTTTCTCTAATATACATGCAAATGCTAATATTCCAAGGTATTACCCTATCTAGCATACAATCATAGATACTTGGGTAATAATATAGATAGAATACATACCTTTTGTAGTGTAGCTGGACTCCATGGGGCTTGAGTGCCTAGTGCCTCAAATGTGACACCTCAAATGGCTCACACAACATCAAATGCTCTTGGAATAACTTAGAGAGAAATCCACACTTCAAGAAATCGGCTAGCCCTTCTTTTTCCCACTCTAGTGACCGATTTTGGTGAATAATACGATGCTTATATAGTATGTTACGATTAGGGTTACACCATGTAAACCCGAATTGTCGTGACCTTTCGTTTCCATGACCCATGGGTTATGTAACCTCCATGGAGCATCCTATGGGTTTAACCCAACTTGATTATCCATGGAGCTTTGGCCCACTATATAAGTTATGGATGATTTACACAATCAACCCATATATTTAATTAGTCTTCTTTTGATCACATAATTAATTCTAAATTAATTCTTGATCAATGCTAATTAAATATTATTATTCTTATTATTAATATATTAGAACTTATAATATATTAATAACCATAAGTGTCTTATTTCTCTCATTTAGTCTATCCAAGTGCATGATGCCATGCAACCCAAATGGACCATGCCTGGTCGGGTCAAGTACATACCAAATATAGTTATGGACTTAGACACTAATCCAACACAGTTGACCTTCACATGGCCAACCTGATCACAATGATAGCAAATTCTCATACTTTGAACCGGGGCAGACTGGCGGCAGTCCCTCGCATAATGCCACTCCATGCCACATTTGTGGCACCCACTACTAGATCGACATGCTCCGACGTGAACCTTTTCGCACTTCCTAGAAGCGCGGCCTCGCTAACCTCCAGACCTAGAATCAGTGGCTTTGAACCGCTTTGGCGCTGGCTGCGACTGGGTCGGGGCCTGCCTCTGCTCTCTCAACTGAAACTCTATCTCAAGCTCACGCCACCGGGCTGCCTCCTGCAACTCCAGCAAATTATCACACCGCTGGGTAGAAACAAACTGCCAGATATCCGTCTAGAGCATGATTAGAGAACGGGTCATCTGAGTTTGCTCTGAAGCAAACTGAGGGAAAAGATATCTCTCAGTAAACATTCGGGTGATCTCCGTCAACGACTCTGATCCCTGCCTTAGGTCTAAAAACTCCTGAGCCAACCTCACCCGCTCGACCCGAGGAATGTTGCAAGTACGAAACATCTCTCTGAACTGATCCCAAGATACCACAGCCCTCTGCTCATCAGAGTACGATCCTGTAACAAGTCTCCACCAATCCTTCGCTCCGGACCTCAGAAGGTTCAGAGCGCATCTGACCTTCTGGTCAATAGGGCATGAACACGTGAAGAAACACCCCTTCATATCAGATAGCCACCTCACAAGTAGTGCTGAACCGGTAAAATCCAACTCGAAACTCAGCTCCGGACTCAAATGCCTACAACCACCATGTGACCATCTCTATCAAAACCCCGAAATACCCAAAATGCTATCAAACTTGGTCAACCATGGTAAAAGTCATAGTCAATCGTCAAGGTCAACAGTCCATGTTGACCCCACTCGTCGAGTGCACATACCAACTCGTCGAGTTACTATAGTATCCAGAGAAGCGGGAAAACCCAAGCCAACTCGCCGAGTTGTCAGGACAACTCATCGAGTTTTCCCAGTCTTAACACTTTCAACCCCTTCTTATCGAATCTAATGCTTAGAAAATGTAGATCTGACACCCAAGGGTTGGAAACCCACGTAAAGTTGCTAACTTTACATCCATGCGTGACACAAGGAGGCTCCAAGACTCAAGAAAGGCTTAATAAGGTACCTAAAGCATGAAAGAGGCCTAGAACTCGATAAAGCTTGCAACTTTGAGTCCAATGAGGCCATAAGACGTCCATATCTGAAGTGGTAACTTCATGAAATACTAAACCCATGAAAAATCCCCAAAAATGAGCCAAATATGACAATAAACTTCCAAGAAAGAGATTTAAGCAATAGATGAGCAAGGTGTCGACTTTATACCTCAAAATTGTTGGATTAATGTCTAAGTCCATAACTATAATTGGTAAGACTTGACCCGACCCGGCATGGTCCATTTAGGTTGCATGGCATCATGCATTTGGATAGACTATAATGAGAGAAATAACACTTAAGGTTGGTTAATATATTATAAGTTCTAATATATTAATAAGGTTATTTAATTAGTATTGATCAAGAATTAATTTGGAATTAATTAAGTGATCAAAAGGAGACTAATTAAATATATGGGTTGATTGTGTAAATCATTCATTCTTATATATGTGGGCTTGTGATCCAAGATTCCTTATGTTGGACTAAGTCCATGGGGTGACCCATGGATACTCCATGGAGGTTAAAATCCATGGAGCATAAGGAATGGGTAAAGTTATGAGTTACATGGTGTAACCCTAATAGCCACCATATAAAAGAATCTCATGGCTCAAGAAATCGTGCACTAATGTGTGAGTGTGAGGGCTAGACGATTTCAAGGAGTGTTCAAGTTTCTCTCAAGTTATTCCAAGTGTATTTGGTGTTGTGTGAACCATTTGAGGTGTCACACTTGGGGCACTAGGCACTCAAGCTTCATGAAGACATTCTACATCAAAGAGGTATGTATTCTATCTTGTTATATTTATTATTTTGTATGCTAGATTAGGATAATACCTTGGATGTTCATAATTGTATGTATAATAGAGAAAACATAGATCCAATGTATTTAGGGTTGCATGTACACTTAGGAGTGTTAGAATGCTCATAACCCAACAGTGGTATCAGAGCCTAGGCTTGTTTTCTTGTTATACTTGCAAAAGTAGCTGAAAAATCGAGTTGGATGCATATATTCGATTGTTTTGGCTGGAATTGGACTAGGAACATTACCCTAAGATGTTTTTGGACTTATAAACTTGTTTTTGATGTGGTAATGTTCATGCTAATCCAATTTCTAAGATAATTGTCATAATTTCAAGATTTGTATTAGTTTGTATGTTCATGCTAATTTCTTGAAGATTGATGATTTGAATTATCTTGTTCTTATGAGGTTCTTAGATTAATAGAAAAGTTGTGTGAAATAGTTGTTTTCAATCCATTTTAATCTAAGAGTTGATTTCAAAGTGTGTTTTTGTAACTTGTCCTCAAGTTATATGAAAAGTCACATTTAAGAATCGTAAAACTCATAAAAGTTGGCAAAGGTTACAAAATGAAGAGTCTAGTTCTAATTAAATGGTTTTATGACTCCATAACTTGTCCTCAAGTTATGGAGGTTCAAGAGTCTCTTCATTAAATTTAAAAAAAAAAGTGTAACCTTAATTAGTTCCATAAGTTACAATAAAAAAAAAGTTATTTTTTTTTATTAATTAGTTTAAAGTCTTCCATAACTTGTCCTCAAGTTATGGAACTTGAAGAGTTTTTTTTTTTTTTTTTAATTAAAACTAGTTTAAACTCATAAGTTATGGAATTAATTATTTTTGAATAGTTTCAAAACTTGCCCTCAAGTTTTGGAATTTGAAAAGTTTTCACTTATGAATACTTTAATTCCAAGTTAGCCCTTAGAATTTTAAAAGTTAAAATTCAACCCTTATACTTTATAATATTATAAGTTAATAATATTTATATATATGTATAAGAGTAAAGTCAGTCTTACCGTTAGTAGGCCTCATTCACGAAGCCGGTCTATAAGAGGGGTATAAGGTTACTGCCTATAAAATGGCAGTTTAATGGGTGTCCACTCTCACTCACCGCTTCCTTGACTGGTGGAGGGTCGTTAGCCGAACGGGTAGGACAAGGACTATAATTCTCCTTTCATTAAAAGTATTAATGATAAATACTAAGTAACTAAACTCTTATTAATACCCAATCTTAGTTACTTAGGAAAATGTGAATTTGGTGCTAACCCATGAAATTACACTTTGCACTTTGCTTAAGTCGTTAGTGGAGCGTGTGTGGTTAACCGGCACACTAACCTGGACTTAACAAGGTAGGCAAAGGGTAACTTAATATTTATCATAGTATCGGTGGAGCGTGTGTGGTTAACCGGCACACTGATTAAGGGGTAAATATTAAGGGTACCAAGTATATTTGCATGGTTATTCACACCTTGTTTTGTGATCCTCGGCATCCCAGTCACAAAACCTGAAGGGCACACTCGAGATTGAAACATGCCTTTGAACAGTTCAATGAATCTAAAAGATCTAGGACTTTCAAATCCAATTAAAACCTAATAAATTATTTCGTTTTTCATGGTGGAAATTGGTGAATCGTCATTCACCTACCTTCAAATATTTTATAGCTTGGATTACGGCATCCCTCTTCTAAGTTATAAAATAGTTTGTTGGGTCCTAGCCTTAATATTTCATATTGGGTGTCATATTAAGGACTTTAAATCAACTATCTTGAATATCTCCCAAAAAGATGTCTGGTCTAGACATTTATGATCTTCCCAAATCTCTTGAAACAAGCTTTCCTAAATGAAGATGATGTCCCATGGATATCATACTTCTTTCACCTCCTCCAATTATTCTTCGTAACCCACAAGTTCCTAAAAAGTTTAAGGTCACTCAAGCCCTATTGGCAAGGCAAGGTCTAGGTGTGATCACATCTTGGAGATGTAGTCACATATTGACAAGCCGGGAGAGTTGGGTGTCAAAGTCTTGAGAAAGTTGGTGGCTCAACTACTTTCTAAGTCACATAGTGAGTTCTTTTGGGAATCCTATGAAACAGACTAAGACACGACCCTTAATGATCTTATCTATTTGCTAAGATCAACTTCCTAAAACGCTATGGACATTGACAATGATGACATTGGATATCCAGTAAAGCTCTCTCTTCCCAATGGAAAAGGATCGGCCATAGTCAACTCTGTTGACCCAATGGTAAAGAGAGAGGCGAAGTCTGAGATAGTCCCATTATCAAGGATCCATAGGTAACTATTGCCAAAGGAAGGGGCATTGGTTACGAAGCTGCCAAATTTACCTAAGGATGTTAAAGTCAATAAGTTTGGCTCTACTTCAGGTAACTCTATTAAGTACATGCTGATTCTGATCGCGAAGATGGATTTCAATCGCATGGTTCGGTGATCAGAATTTTGGGCTATTACTTAAGAGTTATGATATTTATATTGCTTAGGAATAGATAACAACAAGATTTTCATATGGATTGTAAGGATAAGTTTTTCCGCAAAGTTTTAAAATAAAAGAAAAAGGTTTTGATTTTATTTATTTTAAGTATCCTTACAATGGCATTTGTGAAAAGTTGTTGCTTATAAGATTCCATTGATAGAAATAGTGGAAAAATGGATTTGATTCTTTCGGTTGTGGTAGTGTCTAATATTACCAAATAAGGAAAGATTCTCATCACCCAAGGTTCAATTGGACCGAAACTTGGAATCATGCAAGTTGTATAGTATGATGAATGAGAACTTTCAGCTTGGAAAATTAAGACTAATTCCTTATGTGAATAAGGAAAGGACTAAGGGATCGAGTACACATTCTTGTGCACTGGTCAAGTCCACCACAAAAGATCAAGAAGACTATTCGTCATGATTTACTTAAGTTCAGTAAATATGGTTACACTTATAAGTTTAAGTATAAGTCTGTAGCATTGGAGAAGTTTCAATATGAGACAGAACGAATAAGAAGAATCAAAGTATGACAGAAAGATAAAAGTTTCTCAAATCTGAAAAGATGGGAGAGTACTTTAGTATCATGTTTATGATCATCTTAATGATTAAGATACCATATCACAATTGGTCCTCTAAAGTCAAGAAGAGGAGTCATGAATTGTTGAAATGATTAAATCAAAAAGATGAGTCATACTTCGTTCCAAAACAATTCTTAGAGTCATACTCCAAGATTGTAACTTGAGTGACATATCTAAAAGAGGGTTTGTTAACACTAGTCAAATGTAAGAGTAAAAGGTTATCTACTCTTGTACATTTGAAATTGGTAAGTTGTGATGTTTTGGATAAAACAGAGACCAACTTAGGCCAATTGTGTAAAGTGTTAGTCTTGATAAAGAATCCGCACTATCTCTTGAATATTTGACAAGGGAGTCTTATATGTCAAGAGGACAGTGGGAGTCTTAAAGCTCTTGAAAGTTTCAAGACTTAATCAAGAATAAAACCTAAAGTCCTTCACTAGCACACGACTTAAGGTTTATAACCTATCGTGTTGAAATTTTTGTGCCTATTCAAGTTGGCTTTGCATAGGAGTTCTGAGAGTTCTCAATTGGTTGCACAACTACTTGGAAGCAATGGCAGGCACCTGAGCTGCCAAATGGCAAGAATTTAAGATTGCACAAGTTTAATCAATATGAGTTTGGATTTGTCACTAACCTTGTCTTGTGATTATGGTTTTGACAAATTCACATGGATAAGAACACATACACTATTAAATCTAAGTGTCATAAGGTTTCTCTCCGATTCATGAAAATGATGGTGAGGAAACACTTTCACTAAGTAGATTTTAGCTAGATAGCAATTGTGATATTTGCATTCTCAAAGTCGTTAGTGGAGCGTGTGTGGTTTACCGGCACACTAACATGGACTTGTGAGAAGTGGCAAAGGTCTAAACAATTGAGACTATGATTACGGCATCCCTTTTCATAGTTCTAAAATTGTTTAGACACACATGTGAGCTATCTAAGAGAGGTGTATGATTTTGATAAAGTTTTATCAAAACAATCTAGAATCAGAAATCTGAACTTTGGTAAGAAAGTCAGCTGATTTCTGAGTACATGTCAAAGCTAGTGGGAGCATAAGTGTTATGCTAATAATCATCATGTTAGTGGGAGCATGATAATTATGACAAAGGTTGCAAGTTAGCAATGTTAATTATAGAAAACAAAAGTTTCAATTCGTGAGGTTGCAGGGGTTGAAAAAGTTGTTTTGCTATAATTAAGGGAGAGGAAATTATACTTCATTTCAATTCTAAGAGCTTAGATTGAGATTTTAATCGTATTTAATCAAGGATATATATATGAATTTCGTGTTGGAATGGCTCAACATAAGGAAATTCTATATATGGGTCCTTTATTTGCGTTCTAAAATTCGATTATGATTACGGCATCCCTTTTCATAATCTGAATTTTGAGAACTTGGAAAATTGAAATGGAAATATTATAGCAAAAGACTGGTTTAGTCTTTATGTGAGACATCATGAATCGTGTCCCATATGCTTCGGATATAGGATCGATTACATATGTTATATTCATCCTTTCTAAAATTTTCCAAATGCCTGGGGCATTATGAAGGGAAAAGGTCTAGAATTGGATATGACTAAAATGATTAAGCAATTGTCGAGGACAATCTAAGGTTTACCAAAGATTGGTTGCTCAAGGACAATTGGAAGTATAATGTTAATTCTGGAAGGACCATATTGACATAATCTGTAAGGAGGCAACTCTTGTTCAGAAGTGATAGTCAAAATGGAATATGGAAATGTTTCAAAGTTAGAAATTATTCAATCTGTGTAAGATTAGGAAACTTAATGAAAGAAGGATGTTTCCAAGGAGCTGATCTCCTTTGGAATGCTCTGTAATGATTGTTGTCAAGTCTTTCTGACTTTGTGCATAATCATTAAGAGGATCAATGCATATAAGTTTAGAATCTAACAGATTTCAGTAAATGGCATGAATTTGGAATTCTTGCATTTGCAGTAAGGATTTGGGACTGTGAAAAGAGGATCATTGGAGTGATGTTCAATTGATCTATTTTACAAAGTAAAGATCATAGACAAACATAGTATGCATACTTGGTGTATGGCATGACTAGTGTTTAGAAAACATAGTGTACATGCTTGGAGCATGGGACAACTATTGTTTTAAATTCAAGTATAAAGTTGATAAAACCGAAACAATGAATAATGAGTAATAAGTATGGTGATAAATAAAAGTGTTTATTTATATTCATAGGGTTTGATACCATATTTGATTCATTTATTCTTGTGTTTCACTTTGCATGTTTTGACTTCCAGAATAACTAAGTCGCTCTTCCCGAATGATTAAGTTATTCAAACCATCCACAGTCGGTCATATGTTGGAAGTAGCTATGAATCAAGACTGTCATGGGTTGGTTTGTAGAGGTCCAAGTTGGTGGACAAAGTGGTGCTACAACACTCATGAGTGCTCATAAGTTCTGAGTATTGGATTCAACCCGCGCTCATTTGAATCACTTCATGGATTTTATCACGAGTGATCATGAGACGATAATATCTTATATTCTTCAAACCTAGAGATATGAGTTGTTACTATGAGTTGGTTATACATTGATTGCACGAAAACGCATTGGTAACTCGATGTTATAAAACGTGCCTTTGTGTATGATTCAACAAGTAGTAGAACAAGCCATATGAGTCGAAGTTTATCCATTCCTTTTACCTTCGGGATAAAAGCGATATCTGTGGGCCCCTCGATGATTTAAAGATGATACATGTGAGTGCTTGGCCAAGCCAGGACTGATTTGATTTGTTCAATCAGTCAGTCATCATGAATCGGAAATCGGGAAACAACAAATGGACAGAGAGAATGATTGATAATCCATGTCTCAGTCCATATGATATCTAGAATGGAGGAATATATGATCCCTTATCTAATGGACAAGTCATTGACAAAGGTCAGAGTTCATCGACAAGGTCAGAGTTCGACAGAAGCTTTTGAGAGCTACGATTGCTGATCGGTTCCTGAAGTCATACGCAATAATAGTTTTAGACTTATCCAAGTGGGAGACTGTTGGATTAATGTCTAAGTCCATAACTATAATTGGTAAGACTTGACCCGACCCGGCATGGTCCATTTGGGTTGCATGGCATCATGCATTTGGATAGACTATAATGAGAGAAATAACACTTAAGGTTGGTTAATATATTATAAGTTCTAATATATTAATAAGGTTATTTAATTAGTATTGATCAAGAATTAATTTGGAATTAATTAAGTGATCAAAAGGAGACTAATTAAATATATGGGTTGATTGTGTAAATCATTCATTCTTATATATATGGGCTTGTGATCCAAGATTCCTTATGTTGGACTAAGTCCATGGGGTGACCCATGGATACTCCATGGAGGTTAAAATCCATGGAGCATAAGGAATGGGTAAAGTTATGAGTTACATGGTGTAACCCTAATAGCCACCATATAAAAGAATCCCATGGCTCAAGAAATCGTGCACTAATGTGTGAGTGTGAGGGCTAGACGATTTCAAGGAGTGTTCAAGTTTCTCTCAAGTTATTCCAAGTGTATTTGGTGTTGTGTGAACCATTTGAGGTGTCACACTTGGGGCAGTAGGCACTCAAGCTTCATGAAGACATTCTACATCAAAGAGGTATGTATTCTATCTTGTTATATTTATTATTTTGTATGCTAGATTAGGATAATACCTTGGATGTTCATAATTGTATGTATAATAGAGAAAACATAGATCCAAGGTATTTAGGGTTGCATGTACACTTAGGAGTGTTAGAATGCTCATAACCCAACACTCATGACCACAATCGGGTCCTGGAATCCATCGAAAATCGGGGGCTTCGTATTATCGAAGTCCCGATACTGAAAGACCCGTCCTGTCCCAAAACCTACAGCCATCACGGCTGCGGAGGCTGCAGCAGCAGCCGTCTCAGCAATGGCTGCGTAGTGATCATAAAAGAACTCCATAATCGCGGTCTTGATGGACCCGAACATCTCCAAAACCTTATCCCAAACGATTGCGACAACCTCCTCGTGGAGGATCCTCCTGATCCTGGCATCTAACTCATATGATCTCATCTGACTGCCAGTCCCTGATCCCGACCCGGATCCGATCTCAACTCGTCTCGTAGTCACCATGCTGAAATTACACCAGGAAGATATCAGATGATCCACATATCATATCGAGGAACTAACTCCCAACGAACCCCAAGGGGTTGTGACATTCTCGCTACGCGCACGGGTCCTATGCTTTCAGTAGTACGGGCCCATACTACCTTCCACACCTACCCGTGTTTGTCTCAAGGATCATCACAACGCCCTAACAAAACTCATAAGCATAGACGAACACTTGATCCTCACTCCCCAATGGAAAGGATAAACATCTCACGACTGGCTGGCTGACCCCACACGACTCATCCACGAAACTTCCACCAACCCTACAACACTCGTGCATGCTAGCCATACATAACACTAGACCCGATAGACATTCGAATATATGATCCTACCCTAAGCCCTTCATCAAACAAGAATAGGAAATAAGGCCAGACCAAACATTCTCAGGCTATAAGATCTTAGTTATATATAATCATGATGCATACATTAAGCAACTACAGTAATGATGTCAATTCCATAAAAGAAAGGCCCTATGCTATCAGTCATCATATAATTAGGCAATTATATCATGCAATTCATGAAGATCCCTAGCCTATCACTAGCATGTTGTTCTAACATATCACAATATCAAATAATTATATGATAATTTGGGGTCTACTTACGGGCTCCGGCTGATCGTACACATCGCATCCTCCTTTAGTATTTTGAAAACCGTTCAAAAATCATTTTGAAAATCTTTTCCTTAGCTTGAGACTGGATTCACACGAGTGGTCCTCCAATATACTCAAACCAGGGCTCTAATACCAACATGTAACATCCATAAAATTTTGAAAATTCTAAAACTTATAAATAAATCCAAAAACCATCATTTATTACATATTATTCTCAAAATAAGTTTCACATCAGAGTTTTCCCATAAATCATAACACAAAATACGAGGAGGTTCACGATCAAGCCTTCGCCTTCTCGCGATTATCTGAGGTACCTGAAACATAATAAAAAATTGTAAGCCCAGAGCTTAGTGAGTTTTCCCTAAAATATCACCACATAAACATAACAGACAACATCATGCATAAATGAGCATTCGGCCTGATTGGACCGCCTTGCAGGGCCTACAGCCTATCTGGACTGCTCCCGAGCCTTCGGCATGACTGGACCGCCTCGCAGGGCCTACAACCTATCCGGACCGCTCTTCGGGCCTTCGGCCTAACTGGACCTCCTCGCAGGGCCTTCAGTCTATCCAGGCTGCCCTAGGTCTATTAGCCTTCAACACAAAGCAGCACCGCCTCAACCCGACGACACACACACATATCGATATATATGTAACTCATAAACACATAATAAATCAACATCCAAGCACAAATCATACATATCAATAAGCATAGCATCATCCTATCTACTAGGATTCAGATTTAACCGATTACTACAATATTCAATTATACGATAACCAGGATAATAATCTGAAGGGTCGGCCTTGGTGCCTTCGACCCAACAAGTACAGTGTGGAATACTCACCTCACAAGTAGTGCTGAACCGGTAAAATCCAACTCGAAACTCAGCTCCGGACTCAAATGCCTACAACCACCATGTGACCATCTCTATCAAAACCCCGAAATACCCAAAATGCTATCAAACTTGGTCAACCATGGTAAAAGTCATAGTCAATCGTCAAGGTCAACAGTCCATGTTGATCCCACTCGTCGAGTGCACATACCAACTCGTCGAGTTACTATAGTATCCAGAGAAGCAGGAAAACCCAAGCCAACTCGCCGAGTTGTCAGGACAACTCATCGAGTTTTCCCAGTCTTAACACTTTCAACCCCTTCTTATCGAATCTAATGCTTAGAAAATGTAGATCTGATACCCAAGGGTTGGAAACCCACGTAAAGTTGCTAACTTTACATCCATGCGTGACACAAGGAGGCTCCAAGACTCAAGAAAGGCTTAATAAGGTACCTAAAGCATGAAAGAGGCCTAGAACTCGATAAAGCTTGCAACTTTGAGTCCAATGAGGCCATAAGACATCTATATCTGAAGTGGTAACTTCATGAAATACTAAACCCATGAAAAATCTCCAAAAATGAGCCAAATATGACAATAAACTTCCAAGAAATAGATTTAAGCAATAGATGAGCAAGGTGTCGACTTTATACCTCAAAATTGTTGGATTAATGTCTAAGTCCATAACTATAATTGGTAAGACTTGACCCGACCCGGCATGGTCCATTTAGGTTGCATGGCATCATGCATTTGGATAGACTATAATGAGAGAAATAACACTTAAGGTTGGTTAATATATTATAAGTTCTAATATATTAATAAGGTTATTTAATTAGTATTGATCAAGAATTAATTTGGAATTAATTAAGTGATCAAAAGGAGACTAATTAAATATATGGGTTGATTGTGTAAATCATTCATTCTTATATATGTGGGCTTGTGATCCAAGATTCCTTATGTTGGACTAAGTCCATGGGGTGACCCATGGATACTCCATGGAGGTTAAAATCCATGGAGCATAAGGAATGGGTAAAGTTATGAGTTACATGGTGTAACCCTAATAGCCACCATATAAAAGAATCCCATGGCTCAAGAAATCGTGCACTAATGTGTGAGTGTGAGGGCTAGACGATTTCAAGGAGTGTTCAAGTTTCTCTCAAGTTATTCCAAGTGTATTTGGTGTTGTGTGAACCATTTGAGGTGTCACACTTGGGGCACTAGGCACTCAAGCTTCATGAAGACATTCTACATCAAAGAGGTATGTATTTTATCTTGTTATATTTATTATTTTGTATGCTAGATTAGGATAATACCTTGGATGTTCATAATTGTATGTATAATAGAGAAAACATGATCCAAGGTATTTAGGGTTGCATGTACACTTAGGAGTGCTAGAATGCTCATAACCCAACAGTGGTATCAGAGCCTAGGCTTGTTTTCTTGTTATACTTGCAAAAGTAGCTGAAAAATCGAGTTGGATGCATATATTCGATTGTTTTGGCTGGAATTGGACTAGGAACATTAACCTAAGATGTTTTTGGACTTATAAACTTGTTTTTGATGTGGTAATGTTCATGCTAATCCAATTTCTAAGATAATTGTCATAATTTCAAGATTTGTATTAGTTTGTATGTTCATGCTAATTTCTTGAAGATTGATGATTTGAATTATCTTGTTCTTATGAGGTTCTTAGATTAATAGAAAAGTTGTGTGAAATAGTTGTTTTCAATCCATTTTAATCTAAGAGTTGATTCCAAAGTGTGTTTTTGTAACTTGTCCTCAAGTTATATGAAAAGTCACATTTAAGAATCATAAAACTCATAAAAGTTGGCAAAGGTTACAAAATGAAGAGTCTAGTTCTAATTAAATGGTTTTATGACTCCATAACTTGTCCTCAAGTTATGGAGGTTCAAGAGTCTCTTCATTAAATTTAAAAAAAAGTGTAACCTTAATTAGTTCCATAAGTTACAATAAAAAAAAGTTATTTTTTTTATTAATTAGTTTAAAGTCTTCCATAACTTGTCCTCAAGTTATGGAACTTGAAGAGTTTTTTTTTTTTAATTAAAACTACTTTAAACTCATAAGTTATGGAATCAATTAGTTTTGAATAGTTTCAAAACTTGCCCTCAAGTTTTGGAATTTGAAAAGTTTTCACTTATGAATACTTTAATTCCAAGTTAGCCCTTAGAATTTTAAAAGTTAAAATTCAACCCTTATACTTTATAATATTATAAGTTAATAATATTTATATATATGTAGAAGAGTAAAGTCAGTCTTACCGTTAGTAGGCCTCATTCACGAAGCCGGTCTATAAGGGGGTATAAGGTTACTGCCTATAAAATGGCAGTTTAATGGGTGTCCACTCTCACCCACCGCTTCCTTGACTGGTGGAGGGTCGTTAGCCGAACGGGTAGGACAAGGACTATAATTCTCCTTTCATTAAAAGTATTAATGATAAATACTAAGTAACTAAACTCTTATTAATACCCAATCTTAGTTACTTAGGAAAATGTGAATTTGGTGCTAACCCATGAAATTACACTTTGCACTTTGCTTAAGTCGTTAGTGGAGCGTGTGTGGTTAACCGGCACACTAACCTGGACTTAACAAGGTAGGCAAAGGGTAACTTAATATTTATCATAGTATCGGTGGAGCGTGTGTGGTTAACCGGCACACTGATTAAGGGGTAAATATTAAGGGTACCAAGTATATTTGCATGGTTATTCACACCTTGTTTTGTGATCCTCGGCATCCCAGTCACAAAACCTGAAGGGCACACTCGAGATTGAAACATGCCTTTGAACAGTTCAATGAATCTCAAAGATCTAGGACTTTCAAATCCAATTAAAACCTAATAAATTATTTCGTTTTTCATGGTGGAAATTGGTGAATCGTCATTCACCTACCTTCAAATATTTTATAGCTTGGATTACGGCATCCCTCTTCTAAGTTATAAAATAGTTTGTTGGGTCCTAGCCTTAATATTTCATATTGGGTGTCATATTAAGGACTTTAAATCAACTATCTTGAATATCTCCCAAAAAGATGTCTGGTCTAGACATTTATGATCTTCCCAAATCTCTTGAAACAAGCTTTCCTAAATGAAGATGATGTCCCATGGATATCATACTTCTTTCACCTCCTCCAATTATTCTCCCTAACCCACAAGTTCCTAAAAAGTTTAAGGTCACTCAAGCCCTATTGGCAAGGCAAGGTCTAGGTGTGATCACATCTTGGAGATGTAGTCACATATTGACAAGCCGGGAGAGTTGGGTGTCAAAGTCTTGAGAAAGTTGGTGGCTCAACTACTTTCTAAGTCACCTAGTGAGTTCTTTTGGGAATCCTATGAAACAGACTAAGACAAGACCCTTAATGATCTTATCTATTTGCTAAGATCAACTTCCTAAAACGCTATGGACATTGACAATGATGACATTGGATATCCAGTAAAGCTCTCTCTTCCCAATGGAAAGGGATCGGCCATAGTCAACTCGGTTGACCCAATGGTAAAGAGAGAGGCGAAGTCTGAGATAGTCCCATTATCAAGGGTCCATAGGTAACTATTGCCAAAGGAAGGGGCATTGGTTACGAAGCTGCCAAATTTACCTAAGGATGTTAAAGTCAATAAGTTTGGCTCTAGTTCAGGTAAAGTCCATTGTCTAACTCTATTAAGTACATGCTGATTCTGATCGCGAAGATGGATTTCAATCGCATGGTTCGGTGATCAGAATTTTGGGCTATTACTTAAGAGTTATGATATTTATATTGCTTAGGAATAGATAACAACAAGGTTTTCATATGGATTGTAAGGATAAGTTTTTCCGCAAAGTTTTAAAATAAAAGAAAAAAGTTTTGATTTTATTTATTTTAAGTATCCTTATAATGGCATTTGTGAAAAGTTGTTGCTCATAAGATTCCATTGATAGCAATATTGGAAAAATGGATTTGATTCTTTCGGTTGTGGTAGTGTCTAATATTACCAAATAAGGAAAGATTCTCATCACCCAAGGTTCAATTGGACCGAAACTTGGAATCATGCAAGTTGTATAGTATGATGAATGAGAACTTTCAGCTTGGAAAATTAAGACTAATTCCTTATGTGAATAAGGAAAGGACTAAGGGATCGAGTACACATTCTTGTGCACTGGTCAAGTCCACCACAAAAGATCAAAAAGACTATTCGTCATGATTTACTTAAGTTCAGTAAATATGGTTATACTTATAACTTTAAGTATAAGTCTGTAGCATTGGAGAAGTTTCAATGTGAGACAGAACGAATAAGAAGAATCAAAGTATGGCAGAAAGATAAAAGTTTCTCAAATCTGAAAAGATGGGAGAGTACTTTAGTATCATGTTTATGATCATCTTAATGATTAAGATACCATATCACAATTGGTCCTCTAAAGTCATCTTAGTGCATTCTTATGACTAAGAAGAGGAGTCATGAATTGTTGAAATGGTTAAATTAAAAAGATGAGTCATACTTCGTTCCAAAACAATTCTTAGAGTCATACTCCAAGATTGTAACTTGAGTGACATATCTTAAAGAGGGTTTGTTAACACTAGTCAAATGTAAGAGTAAAAGGTTATCTACTCTTGTACATTTGAAATTGGTAAGTTGTGATGTTTTGGATAAAACAGAGACCAACTTAGGCCAATTGTGTAAAGTGTTAGTCTTGATAAAGAATCCGCACTATCTCTTGAATATTTGACAAGGGAGTCTTATATGTTAAGAGGACAGTGGGAGTCTTAAAGCTCTTGAAAGTTTCAAGACTTAATCAAGAATAAAACCTAAAGTCCTTCACTAGCACACGACTTGAGGTTTATAACCTATCGTGTTGAAATTTTTGTGCCTATTCAAGTTGGCTTTGCATAGGAGTTCCGAGAGTTCTCAATTGGTTGCACAACTACTTGGAAGCAATGGCAGGCACCTGAGCTGCCAAATGGCAAGAATTTAAGATTGCACAAGTTTAATCAATATGAGTTTGGATTTGTCACTAACCTTGTCTTGTGATTATGGTTTTGACAAATTCACATGGATAAGAACACATACACTATTAAATCTAAGTGTCATAAGGTTTCTCTCCGATTCATGAAAATGATGGTGAGGAAACACTTTCACTAAGTAGATTTTAGCTAGATAGCAATTGTGATATTTGCATTCTCAAAGTCGTTAGTGGAGCGTGTGTGGTTTACCGGCACACTAACATGGACTTGTGAGAAGTGGCAAAGGTCTAAACAATTGAGACTATGATTACGGCATCCCTTTTCATAGTTCTAAAATTGTTTAGACACACATGTGAGCTATCTAAGAGAGGTGTATGATTTTGATAAAGTTTTATCAAAACAATCTAGTATCAGAAATCTGAACTTTGGTAAGAAAGTCAGCTGATTTCTGAGTACATGTCAAAGCTAGTGGGAGCATAAGTGTTATGCTAATAATCATCATGTTAGTGGGAGCATGATAATTATGACAAAGGTTGCAAGTTAGCAATGTTAATTATAGAAAACAAAAGTTTCAATTCGTGAGGTTGCAGGGGTTGAAAAAGTTGTTTTGCTATAATTAAGGGAGAAGAAATTATACTTCATTTCAATTCTAAGAGCTTAGATTGAGATTTTAATCGTATTTAATCAAGGATATATATATGAATTTCATGTTGGAATGGCTCAACATAAGGAAATTCTATATATGGGTCCTTTATTTGCGTTCTAAAATTCGATTATGATTACGGCATCCCTTTTCATAATCTGAATTTTGAGAACTTGGAAAATTGAAATGGAAATATTATAGCAAAAGACTGGTTTAGTCTTTATGTGAGACATCATGAATCGTGTCCCATATGCTTCGGATATAGGATCGATTACATATGTTATATTCATCCTTTCTAAAATTTTCCAAATGCCTAGGGCATTATGAAGGGAAAAGGTCTAGAATTGGATATGACTAAAATGATTAAGCAATTGTCGAGGACAATCTAAGGTTTACCAAAGATTGGTTGCTCAAGGACAATTGGAAGTATAATGTTAATTCTGGAAGGACCATATTGACATAATCTGTAAGGAGGCAACTCTTGTTCAGAAGTGATAGTCAAAATGGAATATGGAAATGTTTCAAAGTTAGAAATTATTCAATCTGTGTAAGATTAGGAAACTTAATGAAAGAAGGATGTTTCCAAGGAGCTGATCTCCTTTGGAATGCTCTGTAATGATTGTTGTCAAGTCTTTCTGACTTTGTGCATAATCATTAAGAGGATCAATGCATATAAGTTTAGAATCTAACAGATTTCAGTAAATGGCATGAATTTGGAATTCTTGCATTTGCAGTAAGGATTTGGGACTGTGAAAAGAGGATCATTGGAGTGATGTTCAATTGATCTATTTTACAAAGTAAAGATCATAGACAAACATAGTATGCATACTTGGTGTATGGCATGACTAGTGTTTAGAAAACATAGTGTACATGCTTGGAGCATGGGACAACTATTGTTTTAAATTCAAGTATAAAGTTGATAAAACCGAAACAATGAATAATGAGTAATAAGTATGGTGATAAATAAAAGTGTTTATTTATATTCATAGGGTTTGATACCATATTTGATTCATTTATTCTTGTGTTTCACTTTGCATGTTTTGACTTCCAGAATAACTAAGTCGCTCTTCCCGAATGATTAAGTTATTCAAACCATCCACAGTCGGTCATATGTTGGAAGTAGCTATGAATCAAGACTGTCATGGGTTGGTTTGTAGAGGTCCAAGTTGGTGGACAAAGTGGTGCTACAACACTCATGAGTGCTCATAAGTTCTGAGTATTGGATTCAACCCGCGCTCATTTGAATCACTTCATGGATTTTATCACGAGTGATCATGAGACGATAATATCTTATATTCTTCAAACCTAGAGATATGAGTTGTTACTATGAGTTGGTTATACATTGATTGCACGAAAACGCATTGGTAACTCGATGTTATAAAACGTGCCTTTGTGTATGATTCAACAAGTAGTAGAACAAGCCATATGAGTCGAAGTTTATCCATTCCTTTTACCTTCGGGATAAAAGCGATATCTGTGGGCCCCTCGATGATTTAAAGATGATACATGTGAGTGCTTGGCCAAGCCAGGACTGATTTGATTTGTTCAATCAGTCAGTCATCATGAATCGGAAATCGGGAAACAACAAATGGACAGAGAGAATGATTGATAATCCATGTCTCAGTCCATATGATATCTAGAATGGAGGAATATATGATCCCTTATCTAATGGACAAGTCATTGACAAAGGTCAGAGTTCATCGACAAGGTCAGAGTTCGACAGAAGCTTTTGAGAGCTACGATTGCTGATCGGTTCCTGAAGTCATACGCAATAATAGTTTTAGACTTATCCAAGTGGGAGACTGTTGGATTAATGTCTAAGTCCATAACTATAATTGGTAAGACTTGACCCGACCCGGCATGGTCCATTTGGGTTGCATGGCATCATGCATTTGGATAGACTATAATGAGAGAAATAACACTTAAGGTTGGTTAATATATTATAAGTTCTAATATATTAATAAGGTTATTTAATTAGTATTGATCAAGAATTAATTTGGAATTAATTAAGTGATCAAAAGGAGACTAATTAAATATATGGGTTGATTGTGTAAATCATTCATTCTTATATATATGGGCTTGTGATCCAAGATTCCTTATGTTGGACTAAGTCCATGGGGTGACCCATGGATACTCCATGGAGGTTAAAATCCATGGAGCATAAGGAATGGGTAAAGTTATGAGTTACATGGTGTAACCCTAATAGCCACCATATAAAAGAATCCCATGGCTCAAGAAATCGTGCACTAATGTGTGAGTGTGAGGGCTAGACGATTTCAAGGAGTGTTCAAGTTTCTCTCAAGTTATTCCAAGTGTATTTGGTGTTGTGTGAACCATTTGAGGTGTCACACTTGGGGCACTAGGCACTCAAGCTTCATGAAGACATTCTACATCAAAGAGGTATGTATTCTATCTTGTTATATTTATTATTTTGTATGCTAGATTAGGATAATACCTTGGATGTTCATAATTGTATGTATAATAGAGAAAACATAGATCCAAGGTATTTAGGGTTGCATGTACACTTAGGAGTGTTAGAATGCTCATAACCCAACAGTTCCAAATGGTACGCTACCTTACAAAATAATAGGGTCAAATCCGTAATAGGGTCAAATCCGTCACTATGAGATTATCCAACCTTTGCCACATGTGAGTTGGTACATTCACTCAATAGCTAACTCTCATCACTTACGAGTTCCACAAAGCACGAAGCAAGCATCATTCGTGCAGAAACACTCCAATTCATAGAACAATCGCTAGCATCCAAACCCACATACTACAACCCATACTAGGAGCTCCCACACCCGCTACTAATTGCCTTAAGCATACAAATCATACCCAATCCAGCATCCCATGCTTCCTAGACTACAGGCATCACATATCAGGCCATCCTATCATTGGCCCATCAGAGCTAGCATGCAAGTCTACAAGCTCATACAACAGGCATACAAGGCATCTCTCATTAGAGATGGGCACAAAAACCGGATTGGGCTCTAGGATCCGATCCGATCCGAAAACCGGATTTGGTCAAAACCGGTTTTGACCAAACCGGATCGGATTAAACCGGCCACCGGATCGAAACCGGATTGCGTATTCGGACAGCATTTCGGATTGACCCTCGGATTGAGAACCGAATTCGGTTCAAACCGGATCCGATCCGGTTTTTTTTTTTTGACCGTTGAAATTTCGGAAATTTGAATTTTTTTTTTTTTTTTTATAGCCGTTGGAAAGGGGAAAAAACGGCTAGTTTGACTTTTCTTGACTTTTTTGCCCTTCCAAACACATATAAATACAACCTATTTGCTCCATTTACATTTTACACACATTTCTACTACTTTCTACTTCTACTTTATACTTTTATTTTCATAATCTTCCAAGAAATGAGCTCCCGAAATTCTACCGCGGCTCAAGAGTCGGATGCAACGGTGGTTAAAATCTTACCAACCACTCGGAGTAAAGATGTTTGGGAACATTACGATTTGTGTTTGTTGTCGAACGGGAAAGAAAAAGCAAGGTGCAAGCAATGCGGGATGTTTTGGGAAAAGATGGCAATAGTACGTTGAGGAGTCATACAACAAAAACGTGTCCGGTTGTAAAAGGTCAAGGCGATCCGGATCAACCAAATATTACTCCCGACGGTTCGATCTTTATTTACAACAATGATGACATTCGTGAAAGCTTTTGCAAGTTCGTCATTCAAGAGGGCTTGCCTTTCAGCCACTTCGACAACCCACGATTAACAAGGATTTTGCGGGAAAAAATGCAACCACAATACCGGCAAGTAAGTCGCACTTCTCTTAGACGTGATGCTTTAAAGTATTGGGATATAGCCAAAAAAGATATGCAATTGGGATTTTTAAATATAAAAACCAGTGTTTCTTTAACGTGTAATGTTTGGTCCTCCACCGGTAGTTGTCCCAAAAGCTATCTTGCCGTCACGGCACATTGGATAGATCCCACTACTTGGGTAATGAACAAACGAGTTATTGCTTTTGAACTTTTTGCGCATCCTCACACGGGGGCACGATTATTTGCAATTTTAGTAAGCGTTATAGAGACTTATAATTTACGCGACAAAATCTTCTCTATTTCGTTTGACAATGCAAGTAATAATACCGTCGCGGCAAAAAGATTAATTGCAAAATATAAACCTATTTTGGATGACTCGTTTTTTCATACTAGATGTGTTTGTCACATTATTAATCTTGCGGTACAAGATGGTTTAAAAATGATAGATTCGACGATTGAAAAATTCAAAACTGTGTTAACTAGAGTTTTTGGAAAAAATAAAGCTACAATGGAAAAATATCGAAAGTTTGCCATTTCCATAAACGTAACTCCATATAGTCCTCATTGGGATGTTGACACTAGATGGAGTTCAACATGTATGATGTTTGAAAGTTTGACACGTCAAAGAATCGCTTTACAATTATTTTACGACACAATTTCAAAAGGAAAAAATCCGGTTTCGGATTATGATTGGGATTTGATGGAAGAGTTTGTGGAAATGTTAAAAGTTTTTAAACAATCAACCACTTTTTTATCGGGCGTGTATTACCCTACAAGTCCGTTGTTACTAAATGAATTATGGTTGATGTCTGCACAATTGGAGCGTTTTGAACAAAGAAGTGAAATATTTGTTTTGGTTACGAGACCAATGAGACAAAAACTAGTCAAATATTTCAAAGAAATGCCACCACTTTTTACTTGTGCCGCGGCATTAAACCCATGTATCAATGTTACAGGTGTAGAGGCTTTGATTACCAAAATTTCTATGTCTTTAAATTTGCACAAAGATGACTCAAACTACATCCGTAACCAAATACACACTTTTAATAATACTTTTACTAATTTGTTTGACATTTACGCTACAAAGTATGGCGATATGTCAAACACTTTTGCAAGTGTAACCGACTCTACTAGTGGTGCATCGGGTAGTGGTGGGGGTCGAACGGATTTTCATATCGACCTCTATAACTACCTTTTGGAGGAACAAAACAAAAGAGCACGCACATTAACCCCTAGTAGCGAACTTGGAATTTATATGGGGTCAAATTTTTTAAAATTCATGAGTGCACCACAATTTAAAATTTTGGATCTTTTGGCTTGGTGGAGAGAAAAGGAAGCACAATTTCCTATTCTCTCCGTCATGGCCCGCGATTTACTAACCGTCCAAGCTTCCACGGTAGCTTCGGAATCCGCTTTTTCTTTTAGTGGTAGAGTTTTATCAAAGTTGAGGACGAATCTTACCCCGGTTGCGGTAGAGGTTTGCGTTTGCTTGAAGGATTACTTGGATTCGGTGGAACGTATACAACACTTGGCATCACTAGAAGGCCCACTACCACAAAATGTTGAACCGGAGATCATGGATGAAGAATATGCACAAGGCTTATCAACACCTCCGGAAGACGAAGACGATGACGATGAAGACGAAGACGAAGATGAAGAATATGGTATTGATGACACCCCTACTTATTTGTGTAGCGGTTAAAGAATATTTTAGTGAAGGTGACACGAAGTGGAAGACCACAAAAACTATTTCTATTTGGCTAAACGTTATAACGCCACTTTATTATTATTATTATTAGTTAACTAGTTTAAAAACTCTTTCTAATTCGACGTTTGATGTATGTTTTAACAATTTTAATGAACCTATGTTGCATTTTGTGTTATATATGAGGTCCAAAAAATGTTTTTTTTTTTAAAAAAAAAAAAAAAACCAAATTCGGATCGGATTTCGGATCGGATTGTAACCGGATCCGATTAAACCGATTCGGATTGGGGCCTCGGAAAACCGGTCAAATCCGGTTTGAAACCGGTTCGGATTATTGGCTTATTCGGATCGGCTATGACCTCGGAAAACCGGATCGGATCCGGATCCGGATCGGATCGGATCGGATCGGGTCTTTGTGCATCTCTATCTCTCATAGCCTCTAACTAGCAAGCGATTCACAAATTTATAAATCAAATCATATCAGATAACATGTATGGGTATTTTGGGAGAAACTTACTTGAGCTCGGCCGATTGCACGCATCACACCTCTTTCTTTGATTAGAAATTTCCTTTTATTTAAATTTTTTTATTTTATAAAATTTTTCACCAAACCCTCAGTTTGAGTTCAGGCACACTCGAGAGTATGCCCGAATCCCTCAAACCAAGGCTCTGATACCAACTTGTAACATCCCAAAAATCAAGGATAAAAATTTCATTTTTATTATAATCAAAACACTATTGAACTTTGTCCAAACATTGAAAAGCATTTCAAATAAAACAATTATTAGAGTTCATTCCTAAAGATCACATATTGCGGAAAACACGGGTGTATGCGTTGCGATCGTCCCGAACTCTTTCATTTGAAAACTGGAGTACCTGAAACATAAACTGAAAACCGTAAGCATAAAGCTTAGTGAGTTTCCCAAGATACCTCATACCAAACACAACTAAGAACATAACGGGCCCCGCCCACTGAGATACGGACCCCGCCCACACTCGACTGAGATACGGGCCCCACCCACACTCGACTGAGATACGGGCCCCGCCTACGCTCGCATAACGGGCCCCGCCCACTGAGATACGACCCCCGCCCACACTCGACTGAGATACTGCCCCCCCCCCCATACTAGACTGAGATACGAGCCCCACCCACACTCGCATAACCATATAATCATATAACATTCAACACATGCGAAAATCACAAAGATAATAGCATACTGAACAATCATCGGGCCCCGCTCACATACAAATCATATATGCATAACCTGATTCTAGCATACAGAAAAACTATCGAGCCCTGGACAGCATACATACCAATACATTCACATGCAAGAGTCACGCAGACAACTAGCGTCCTAACATAATAAACTATGGGTCGACATTGCTGCCTTCGACCCGCTAAACTCAGTGAGGAGACTCACCTCGAATGCAGAAGCTCCTTGAAAGAAATCCCTAGCTGCTGCCCTGACGACGCCTCCGAACTATCAGTTCAAAATAACACCAAATAAAGAATTGGATTCCATTCCAAGGCCTACTAACCAAACTTGGGGTAAAATGACCATTTTACCCCTGACCCAAACAAGAACCAAAACTGAGGCCCAACCTCAATAACCAAAAAGGCCCAAAACCAAAAGATCCACAAAGGCCCACTAATGGTCCAATTTTCCAAATTGATCCCAATCCCATATGGGCCTTATCCTAAGCCCATACTTCCCTTAATTACAATTCAGATTACCTCAATTACCCCTTGGGACAAACTTGCTCAAAGTCATAAATCAAAAGTCAAAGTCAACGGTCCAAGTTGACCCAACTCGCCAAGTTGTCCTTCAACTCGTCGAGTTTCTTCATTATACTGCAAATATCGGGCAAAATCGCATCAACTCGCCGAGTTCACTAATAAACTCATTGAGTTACCAAGAAATCCAACAGCTTAATGCATTAAGCTGCCTTCATCGTATCCAAAAGCTCCAAATATCAAATTTCAACCAAAATGAGCTCAATAAGGGTAAAGTTTCCGACTTTACCCATAGGAACCACCCACATGGGTCCAAACCCAAACCCTAGACTTAAAAGAGTGAGGGCTTTGTTAGGTGCATTTTGTGCACCTTTTTGCACAACTTTTAGTCCCTTTTATGTATGTATTTAGCTTAGTTATATTTCATTATTCTTGCATTATTATCATATTCATGTTAGTCTCCAGAACGACCTTATTTGCACACTTTCATGTCTCTTTCAGGTAAACCGGAGGTTGGAGCGCGCTTTTGGAGGTGCCGGGGAGCATTGGTGAAGATTTCGGGATGATCGGACGAAGAATGGAAAAGTTGGAAAAATCAAGTTTGGATTCGGAGTCAGAGGGGTACACGGGGCGTGTTGGATTTACACTGAAAAGTGAGCACGGGGCGTGTTTGACCAAGAAGAAGTTGTTGACCATGCTGAACACGACCCGTGTCAGTTTAGTGCAAATCAACACGGGCCGTGTTGACTGTTGAACACGACCCGTGTCAGTTTAGCCTATTTTAACACGGGCCGTGTTCGACCCAAAAACTGTCTTTTGACAGTTTTTCCTATTTTTCATATCACGGGAATTGGGTCATTTTTACACACACAAAACATACCAGAGCACTTTTGGAGAGGAGAATTCAAGGGTTTTAGCAAGGGTTTGTTCGTTAATCATTGGGAAACATTTTAATTTCTTCTTTGTAAGCACTTTAGCACTTAATTTCATCTTTTAAACTTGTTAATCTTGTTCTAACCATGTGTGGCTAGAACCCTAACTTCTCCAATTTCATGTTTTGACTTTTTGGTTGTGAATCAAATCATATGACCTGATGTTTGTGTTTAATTTCTATCTAGTGAAACTGATTTTATTTCAATCGAATGTTTGATTCTAATAATGATTCTTATTGGCCATTTGAATTAGGGTTAGGTCATTCAAGTTATTCATTTTGCAAAATCTGTAATTGTTTTGTGAATTGAACTAAGTAACAAGCATTAAATTGATTTCTTATGAATGAATTTAGTGTAAATCTTTTCACACATTCTTACGCTCCCGAGCTTGTGAGGAGTATTGGGTGTTGTTGGGAACATTCACAATAAGCTTAATGCAATCTTTTAATCTAATTCTAAGAGCTTGTTTAGATTAGGTTAGCAAGGTTAAGATTAATCAAAGAGCTTGTTTTGATTGATTAATGTGGTGAATGGAAAGTGTTAGAGCTTGTTAACACTTTCAAGTACCAACTTAGATAGAATGAAACAAATGTCTTGTCATCTTTGATTCACATTGCTGGGTTGTCATACATGAAGTTGGAGTCCTTACAAAAATCTGTACTTAATTCATTCGTTTAGTTGTTTACTCGTGTTTTAAATTTGTTTGTTTAATAATTGCATTCAAACCCCCCCCCCCCTCTTAATCTTTTGTGAACAAATACCTTACGCAAAACAGGTATAGACGGATTGTCTCGTGTCTCTGTGGATCGACCCTACTTGCCTTGTACTACCTTTTAGTGCAATATAGTAGTGTTATTTTGGAGTATATCGTACCCCTATTATTTGTTGGGTTTGACACACCAAACAGGCTTAATCATTAAGCATTTATTCTACAAGGACACAACCCCAAAATGCAGATATGACCACATAAGGCGAGATGGCCAAGTAAAGTCTCCAACTTTACACTTATTCATGACTAGAAGAAGCTCAAATGCTCAAAAGAGGCCAAAAGAAGGACTTAATGAATGCATGAAGCCCTTAGGACCATAAAGTGGGCACCTTTATGCCAAAAGAGTTCATGAAGATCATAAATCTGAAAGAATAAACACTTGGGACTTCTACTTCCCCAACAACCACCCATCCATGGCTAAAAGCATACAATCTAACCCAAGAAGAGATCTAAGCAAATATTAAGCAAGGTTAGAACTTTATACCCGAAATGTGCCGGAAATGGAGCAGAGAATCAAGATCTGAGAGCTCCTACTTTAACCACCACCTTGCACTAAGCTTCTCTTCCTTCAAAGAGCTTAAAACACACCAAAACATACCCAAAATGAGCTCACGGCACTCAAGGAGGCTCTAGGGTTTCGAGATTAGGGTTAGGGGCTATGGAGGCTGGGAATGAGGCCAACACCTGAGACTTCAGGTGTTTAAATAGGGTGCAAAACCCCAAAATCAGGGTTTCCTAAACAGCGTCCAACTCGCCGAGTTGTCTCATTAAACCTCGCGACCAAAACAACTTCTACTCGCCGAGTTGAGGCTCCCAACTCGTTGAGTAGACCCATTAAATCCCCATGATTCTTCATCTTCAACTCGTCGAGTTGGCTCCTCCAACTCGCCGAGTTCAACTTGAAATTGGCATAATTCCACAATTAACCTTCTAGATTCCTGGTATTACACCTTGTTCATAAAATGGTCCTTTGTTCATAAAAATGCAACCTTAATGAGTTATAGTGGACCATGCATGAGTTAGGGTCCTTATTATGGATTTTATTGAGTATTGGGCCCCATTAAGACATGCAAAGGAGTAAAGTTGCCAACTTTACGTATTATAGGATCAGATTTGAGAATTGGACATAGTGGCTTAACCGATTAAGCACTTAATGGCAAGTTGGTCTTGCTGCGGAGTACGTTGGGCGTACCCAGCTCGTACGCTGCGCGCACTGGCTAAAGATGACGTACGTTGGGCGTAAGTCTGAGTACACCGGGCGTACTCAGCAACCTTGACTTTTGCTAACTTTTGCGATTTGGGCCATATTTGGACTATTAGGGTTTTAGGCCTTGTTGGGCCAATAGTCTTTCTGAATTTGGGCCATAGTTAGGCTTTAAGCCTTCTTGAATTTAGACCATAATGGGATTTGGGCCTCATTTAGGAATTTAGGCCATATTGGGCTTTTGGAGCCATTGGGATGGGCCTCGGTTATTGGGCCAAGTGACGAAAGGGTAAAATGGTCTTTTACCGTGGGAGTTGGTCAAATGAATCAAATTCCTAGTTATGTTTATGGCCCAATTATTAATTAGGGTTTTATTTGATTGATTAGCGCGGGGATTATCCGGACAGTAGTCTGAACGTTTATTTGGTTTCCAACGGTTTGAAGTGAGTCTCATCACAGTGTTTAGTGGGTCGAAGGCACCAATGCCAGCTCATGAGTTATTATGATTAGGATGCTAGTTGTCTGTGTGACTCTTGCATGTGTGGTATATGATATGTATACCGTGCGGGGTCCAATGCCAAGCGGGGCCTGATGAGTGTATTGTATGTTATTTATCTTAGTGATGTTTGCATGTATTTTATATATTGTATGTATGTCGGGCGGGGCCTGATGGGTATGTTGGGCGGGGTCGATCACATTATATAGACAGATCTGTTCCAAGCGGGGCTCGATGTCAAGCGGGGCCTGATGGTTGTTAGGCATGGCCCATTGTATGTTTGATATGTATGGTATGAGGTATTTTGGGGAACCCACTAAGCTTCGTGCTTACGGTTTTCAGTTTATGTTTCAGGTAATTCCGGATCGAAGGGGAATGGCTCGGGATGATCGCATCGCACACACCATGTTGTTCCGCATTTTGTTGACTTGATGTATTTGGATGATTATCGGCATACTCTGATTTTCTTTTATGGTTTTATGAACACGTTTTCGATGATGGTTTTATTATTATAAAAATAAATTTTTTAGACTTAAATTTTGGGACGTTACAAGAGATAGGGTAATGGGTCGGACCACCAGAAAATAAGTCTAAAATATGTTCCGGAACGACCCATTCCGGAGAATGTGGTTATTTTGGCAAAAAAAAAAGTTATATTTTTTAAAAACACTCAGAAAATGGTTAGATTAATCAATTTCTCATTAATTAGGGTTGTTATTAATTAAATTGTTTGTACAGTTAGACTAAACGGTGTGGGCAACCGCCGTTAGCCTTTTTCTGACGTGGCGAAAGCCTCAACGCCGTGGTAACGGCACAAACACCGCCCCTCCTCTTCGTTTTTGCGCGTTACAAGCCTCTCGTGGCTTTCCGTTACCACCACAACTTCCTACAAGGCTGTTTTCTTCTTTTCTCTTCTAAAAACGTGGAGTGGGCGTTGCCCACTCTGACCAGTTTTATAGTTTCTAAAAGGAGAATTTCTTCCGTTATTACCATAAATGTCTCAGCATGGCTAGTGGGGGTAGTTTGACGGATCAATTAGGTAATCGGATTTCTTCCTTTGAATTAGTTTCGGTTGTCTATTAAATTCCCTTTGAACATTTGAAAGCAAAACCATTCCACCCCCATTCCTCATCAACCACCTCTTTGTTCTCAACATACAAAAAGCTTAAGCCACACCATTCTCTCATCTTCCCCACGTGGCTTTGCTGCTAATCTCTCTAATATCCCTTGATTCCATCCCTGTTTTCTCATATAACCATTTAGAGTTCTGCTTGCTTGCTGTTCAATGATGAATTTTTTTTAACATTTTCAGTTCCAAAACCAAAAGAAGATCACGGGAATCTTCACCGGAGCAAAACCCATTAACTTCACCACTATTGTACAGAGAAAAAGAACATGCTTTGAGGAAGTTCTCGTTTTCAGAGCTCAAAAATGCTACGAATAATTTTAGTAGATCGCAATGGATCAGAGATGGTCGTCTTGGAAGAGTATATAAAGGGTTAATTAAACCTCCTGGTGGCCGAGGTGCACCTCTCGTGGTCGCCATCACCAAACTGTTGGAAATTTAGTATAAATTTGGACATATATAAATATATACATATGTTGTATATATAACGAACTCTAAGTGGGTTTGTTTTCTCCTCCATGAGGACTTCGAAACGATATATTATATGTCCAAAATAGAGTATAAGTGAATGAGATATCGATACTCAAAGATGGGTATTTGAGAATAAGTTTAGCAAAAGAGAGGAATGTGGGAATGAGTCCCACATTGGTAGAGAGACCAAACTCAACAAGGTTTATAAGCTTCATTGCATGGAAGGCTTACAAGCTTGTGTCTATGGTTATGCTACAATTCCTACCCGCGCGCAGGGGGGGTGCAAATCTTGGTTCCGTAGACCAAAAACACCGAACTCGTGCATGGGCGCGACCTGCGGACACGAATGCAGCTCCGAAAACTCGGGCGCGCGCTACCCTCGTTTTTGCTAAACTTGACAGTTTTGGTCCCTATTTTTGAATTCTGTAACGGATGCATTAATTGCGTAATTAATGACATTTATTGCCATTAAACACTCAATCAATTAGTGATTTGTTTCCGTTTCAAGATTCAACTATAAAAGAAGACCTTGGCCGTCTCATTCAAACACACTGATGAAAATACTCTTCTTCTTCCTCCTTCTCTGTACTCCTGTTTCCGACGATTCTTTCAGGCAAGTCGTCATATCCGGCAGTACACAATACTGCTAAGGTTGTTGTATCCTGGGAACAGACGGCGAATCTGTTTAAGGGAATCGAGTCCAACTCGAGCCTCAGCCACATCGTTTGTTGCTAATCTTTTCATTACAGGAACCATTCTTAAGAGGAAAACGAAGACCCTATACTAACAGTCTTAAACATATTATTCTTTGTTGTAACCATTTCGTTTTTTCCTTTTCTTTTATTCTGAATCGATTTTGTATCGACTTTTTCCTGTAATCTATTTAACTGTGGTTACGATTCTTTCAGAATGTCTGGAACTCCCGCTGCTACTGGAACTCCTGCTGCTGGTGCTAACCCTCCTGTGAACCCAAATACACCAGTTCCAAACATCATGGCTAATCATGCTGAGAGACCTGAAAAATTTTCTGGTCTGAACTTCAAGAGGTGGCAACAGAAGGTGTTGTTCTACTTGACCACCTTGAACCTGGCTCGATTCCTAACAGAAACTGCTCCTGTAATTGCTGAGGGGCAGGCTGATGCTCAATCTGTGAATAGTGGATGCATGGAAGCACTCAGAATTTCTGTGCCGCAACTATGTGTTGAATGGCCTGGCTGATGCACTTTACAATGTTTATTGTAAAGTTGCAACTGCTAAAGAACTATGGGAATCTTTGGAAAGGAAGTATAAGACAGAAGATGCTGGAACTAAGAAGCATGTTGTTGCTAAGTTCTTGGAATACAAAATGGTTGACTCGAAATCTGTTATGAGTCAAGTCCAAGACCTTCAGGTCATCATACATGATAACAATGCAGAAGGGATGGATCTTAATGAATCATTCCAAGTTGCATCAATGGTTGAAAAGCTCCCTCCTGGTTGGATAGACTTCAAAAATTACCTTAAGCATAAGCGAAAGGAGATGTCTGTGGAGGAACTGGTGGTGCGTCTTCGCATTGAAGAAGACAATAGAATGGCCTTGAAGAAAGGCAGTAAAGGTGAATCTTCTAAGGTTCATATGGTGGAAGCTGGTCAAACTTCCAAAAGCAAAGGCAAGGGACCTCACAAAGGGAAAGCAAAGGGCAAAAACCTAGGCCCCAAGGCAGGAACTTTCAAGAAGAAGTTCAAGTGCTACAACTGTGGCCAACCGGGTCACAAGGCTTCGGAGTGCCCTCAACCTAAGAGGGAAAACCGTCAAGCAAACATGGTGAATGATAACATGGAGTTGGTGGCCATGATAACTGATCTCACGGCTATGGTTTCTGAAGTGAATCTCATGAATACAAATTCAAAGGAGTGGTGGATTGACACGGGAGCTACTCGTCATGTGTGTCATGACAAGAGTGTTTTCAACACCTACAAAGAAGTTGAAGATGGTGAAAAGCTCTACATGGGAAATGCAGCTACCGCGGATATCAAAGGTGTTGGTGATGTCATTCTAAAAATGACTTCGGGGAAAGAAGTGAAGCTTAGGGATGTATTGTATGTTCCTGAACTTCGTAAGAATCTAGTGTCAGGTGGTTTGTTGAACCAATTTGGTTTTAAGCTAGTGTTTGAGTCGGACAAGTTTGTTTTGTCCAAGAATGGTATGTCTGTGGGAAAAGGATATGCCTTGAATGGCATGTTCAAATTGAATGTAATGGTGACAAACAAAATGAATAATGAAAGTTCTAGTTCTGCTTATTTGCTTGAGTGTTCAAATGTTTGGCATGGTCGCTTAGGACATGTAAATTACAATTCAATTAAGCGATTAATTAAACTAGAATACATACCAAAACTTAATATTGACTCAAATCACAAATGCCCCACATGTGTTGAAGCCAAACAAACTAGATTGTCTTTCCAAACAATCAAAAGAAACACCGAACCTCTTGATTTAATTCACACTGATGTGTGTGATCTAAAGTCAATTCCTACTCAAGGTGGGAACAAATACTTCATTACATTCATCGATGATAGCACGAAATATTGCTACATATATTTACTTAAGAGTAAAGATGAAGCAATAGACAAGTTTGTCTTGTACAAAAATGAAGTTGAGAATCAACTCAACAAGAGAATTAAAGTGGTTAGAAGTGATAGGGGTGGGGAATATGTTTCTCCATATGCTGATTTTTGTGCTAAAAATGGAATTCGTCATGAATTCACATCACCCTATTCACCTCAATCCAATGGGATTGCTGAAAGAAAGAACCGTACCTTGAAAGAAATGGTCAATGCCATGATAATTAGTTCGGGTGTAAACCAGTCAATGTGGGGGGAAGCTATTTTGTCGGCTAACTATCTTTTAAATAAGATACCTCGCAAAGAAAAGAATGAAACACCGTATGAACTTTGGATGGGAAGAAAGCCATCGTATAAGTACTTACGAGTGTGGGGGTGCCTAGCTAAAGTTGTAGTGCCACCACCTAAGGTACAAAAGCTAGGGCCTAAAACAGTGGATTGTGTATTCATTGGGTATGCACAAAGTAGTAGTGCTTATCGGTTTCTTGTGCATGATTCTAAGAATCCTGAAATACACAAGAATACCATAATGGAATCAAGGAATGCTTTATTCTTTGAAGATGTGTTTCCCTGTTTGAATAAGGAAGTTGAAAGCCCATCTTTACCAAACAACGAAGCTGTTCGAGAGGAAGAACAAGCTCAATCCGAGGAGGAAGAGATAGAACCCAGAAGAAGTAAGAGGGCTAGAGTTGAAAAATCATTTGGTGATGATTTCTTCACCTATGTGGTGGAAAGTGAACCTAAAACCTACCAAGAGGCGGTAACTTCTTCTGAGGGACCTCAATGGAAAGAAGCCATCAAAAATGAGGTAGAATCTATCTTACAAAATCACACATGGGAACTAGTGGATCTACCTCCAGGTAGCAAGCCACTAGGTTACCGTTGGATTTTTAAGAGAAAGATGAAACCTGATGGCAGTATTGATAAATACAAGGCAAGACTAGTAATCAAAGGTTATAGACAAAAGGAAGGTCTAGACTACTTTGATACCTATTCGCCGGTAACGCGGATAACATCCATTAGATTAGTTCTTGCCATTGCAGCTATCAGAAACTTACAAGTTCATCAAATGGATGTAAAAACGGCTTTCCTAAATGGGGAGTTGGAAGAAGAAATTTATATGGAGCAACCTGAGGGCTTCATTGCCTCGGGACAAGAGAACAAGGTTTGTAAACTTGTTAAGTCTCTATATGGATTAAAACAAGCTCCTAAACAATGGCATCAAAAGTTTGATCAAGTCATGATGGAAAGTAGCTTTAGAATCAATGAGTGTGATAAGTGTATCTATGTGAAAAACACCACTCATGGTTATGTCATCTTGTGTTTGTATGTCGATGATATGCTTATCATTGGTAGTGATGACAAGATAATAAGATCCACGAAGGATATGTTGAAATCCAGGTTCGACATGAAAGATATGGTTTTAGCAGATGTGATTCTTGGAGTGAAGATCACAAGAACCCAAAGTGGTTTGATTTTAAGTCAAACACACTATGTGGATAAAATTCTTGAAAAATTTGCTAAGGGAGACACTAGCATAGCTAGAACTCCAATTGACACTAGTCAACATCTACGTAAAAATAGAGGTGATAGTGTTAATCAAGTGGAATATTCAAGAATTATTGGCAGTCTGATGTATCTAATGAGTTGTACCAGACCTGACTTAGCATATGCTGTGAGCAGACTAAGTAGATACACTAGTAAACCCAGTTCTGAACACTGGAAGAGTATTACTAGGTTGCTGAGGTATGTGAGATACACGCGAGAATATGGACTGCATTATGGCAGACATCCAACAGTTATCGAAGGATACACAGATGCAAATTGGATATCTGACATAAAAGATTCCAGATCTACAAGTGGATATGTATTTACACTTGGAGGTGCTGCTGTAGCATGGAAATCATCCAAGCAAACAGTTATATCTAGATCCACGATGGAATCTGAATTTATTGCCTTAGATATTTGTGCTGAAGAGGCAGAGTGGCTACGTCAATTCGTAGAGGACATTCCCGAATGGCCTAAGCCGGTAACGGCCATATGTATACATTGTGATAACCAATCGGCAATTGGTAGAGCTCAAAGTACAATGTATAATGGGAAATCAAGGCACATTAGACGTAGACATAAAACGATACGACAACTAATCTCTACGGGGGTTATCACGGTTGACTGGGTGAAGTCAAAGGATAACATTGCGGATCTGCTTACAAAAGGCTTAAGTAGAGATGTAGTTTATAAGTCGTCAAGAGGAATGGGACTAAAGCCCATGAATGAATAAATTCATACGAAGGAAACCTTACCCAGAAGACTGGAGATCCCAAGATCTGGGTTCAAAAGGATAACCTAACTGTATGAGTGAGGCATGTCACTGCGGGGAGTTAACATGACTTCCTAGTCCATTCCTATATGTAGTGATAAAATTAGGCTAAACATATGGTTTTTAATGATTCTTGGAATCACCTATGTGAGAGAGAAGTGGGGTCGCTTCGAGGGGAATTATAGGGGCACAATTCCTAAAGCTCTTGCAGAACCAGGCTAGTGTTTATGACCAAAACGAACACGTCTATGAGGATATGACCTTGTTAGGGAGAATCCTGTGAGATTTACATTGTCGTCTACATAAATGGCAGCTTAGTTCAAAGACATCGAGATCTACTAACTGCTAGGAGATTAAGTGTAACTTCTTAAGGGAGGGTTCAAAGGGTAATACCTACCTATCCTATGCAGGATTCAACTGTTGAAAATTTCGTTTGGAAATTGGATGTGCAGAGATCGATCTCCATTCATGTGGGGGATTGTTGGAAATTTAGTATAAATTTGGACATATATAAATATATACATATGTTGTATATATAACGAACTCTAAGTGGGTTTGTGTTCTCCTCCATGAGGACTTCGAAACGATATATTATATGTCCAAAATAGAGTATAAGTGAATGAGATATCGATACTCAAAGATGGGTATTTGAGAATAAGTTTAGCAAAAGAGAGGAATGTGGGAATGAGTCCCACATTGGTAGAGAGACCAAACTCAACAAGGTTTATAAGCTTCATTGCATGCAAGGCTTACAAGCTTGTGTCTATGGTTATGCTACAATTCCTACCCGCGCGCAGGGGGGGTGCAAATCTTGGTTCCGTAGACCAAAAACACCGAACTCGTGCATGGGCGCGACCTGCGGACACGAATGCAGCTCCGAAAACTCGGGCGCGCGCTACCCTCGTTTTTGCTAAACTTGACAGTTTTGGTCCCTATTTTTGAATTCTGTAACGGATGCATTAATTGCGTAATTAATGACATTTATTGCCATTAAACGCTCAATCAATTAGTGATTTGTTTCCGTTTCAAGATTCAACTATAAAAGAAGACCTTGGCCGTCTCATTCAAACACGCTTCCGGCGATTCTTTTAGGCAAGTCGTCATATCCGGCAATACACAATACTGCTAAGGTTGTTGTACCCTGGGAACAGACGGCGAATATGTTTAAGGGAATCGAGTCCAACTCGAGCCTCAGCCACATCGTTTGCTGCTAATCTTTTCATTACAGGAACCATTCTTAAGAGGAAAACGAAGACCCTATACTAACACAAACTTCATGATATTCATTTCATGCACGTCTCCCCCCTGGCGTTAAACTTTACTTATATATATATTATCTTCTGTGTGTTTTTGAATTTCTTAATCTCTTTACTATTCAATAATATTTTCATTAATTATTCTCAATTTTTATTTGTTTAATCTTTTTCATAAGTTAGGGATGTACGAATCCATATATGGTTTACTTTTAAAATTTAATTGTATTACATCTTATCCGTGATCAATTCTGTATATCATATAAGACTGGCTTCTCAACTTCAAGAATATTTATAACACTTGCTTAAACTTTGTAGTTAGATCAAGATCGGAGTGTTAGAAAAAAAAAACAAAGATATTTTTTTGGAGTTGTATATAAATTAAGAAAATGTTATCTGATGTGTAGGGGCATGAAAAATGGCTAGCAGCAGTTGAGTTTCTTGGGGATGTGGAACACCCTAATCTTGTAAAGCTATTGGGATACTGTTTAGTAGATAATAAAAAAGAGAGTCAAAGACTATTAGTTTACGAGTATATGCCAAACAAAAGCTTAGAATCTCATCTCTTTAGCAGAGCATATCCACCAATTCCATGGAGAAAAAGGCTTATAATCCTCCTTGGTGCAGCCCAGGGTCTCGCTTATCTTCATCAGGGCTTAGAGACCCAGGTATATATGTATATGTTTTACAAAATGTTTTCCTAATTAATTAATTATCAACAGTAACTATTTTATGACTTATTAGTTAAAGTTTAAACTAATGTTAATTTTTGGAATTTATAAGGTGATATTAGGTAACTTTAACCCGGCGGATGTGTTGTTGGATGAGAATTTCAACCCAAAACTTTCGGATTTTGGGCTTCAGAGAGGACTGCTAGCAGTCGACAAGTCAGTCAAATACATAATGGTGAGTGTATATATGGAGATCATGTGTGTAACAGTAATTAGGTATAGTATTAATTTGTTACTCTCGAATGGTTCTTTTTACTTTTGTTTTGTCGGATGGAATTAATGTAAAATCATTCAATCCATTCTAACCAACCAAACATGATCATAAAATCTAATGACTTATAACTTACTGTATTATATTACGCTTCATTTAATTTAATTAAGTTCATCCAACCACAGGCTTATTATACTAACTTTCTTTGGTTTCCAGTCTCCTTATGATGATTACTATGCCCCAGAATACATAATGACTGGTCGTCTAAATTCAAAAGGCGATACATGGAGTTTTGGGAATGTATTGTACGAGATTTTATCTGGCAGAAAGTTTGTTGATAGAAACCTTCCAGAATCTGAACAAAAACTTATCGAATGGGTGAACCAGTTCCCAGGTAGCAAACGGTTCCGGAAGTTAATGGATCCTCGTCTAAATAATCAATATTATCATTATTCGCATACTGTGGCCCGGAAACTTGCAAAATTGGCGGGCAGTTGCTTGCCACGTCATCCGAAAGGTCGACCCACGATGAGTCAGATAGTTGATGTGTTACAGGAGGCGATTAGAGAGCAGGAAGATGAGAACAAGAGTCGTTAACATGAAAAGAAATTAAAGGAATAGAAGTAGGATCAATGCAATGCCGCATTATATTTATACGTACACTTTCCCTGATTATGGTTATCACATACATAATAACATAAACGACCTCCCAAAGTTCGTAAAATCTAGTGGTCATTGTATGATATAAATTGAAAACAGGCATTATCTGATCACTTTTCATTTTATGTAATTTTAGTGATTAGCTGATTAGCTCGATTGCTCAAATTTTTAGTGCACACATTATTGTTGGTAAAGTGTTGTTGGCTTGGCACGTGAATCTGATGATGATTAAAGTGGTGGATTATATCAAGAGGGGAGTACTATAACATTAGCCATGTTACCATTCAGATTGAAAAAGAGAATAAATCAAGTTTCATATGATTTTGAGCTGTTAATCCATTTTAGGACACGATCGAGTCTTTGAGTTTTCAGCGCTTGTCAGCTTTATGTGCATGTGTTATTGATCATGATTTTTTTTAATCCTATTGCATGATTCACCATTAGTAATGCGATGCATCTTATTCGGCTTGTATCTTATTTGTTGATCTTTTTGTGCTGTAAAACGCAAATATTTGTGTCGATAATCTGTATTGCTTAATTAGAAGTATGAATATAGACTTCCCACTTGGTCCTTTTCAAAGGTTATGCAATGATTTAAGTCATCCTTTTAAGGAAATTGACTTATCATGTAATGGTAAATATGTTCATATTCTCTCATTGTCACTGGCTAATTACCCTCCTAAAATTTTTTTTTTTCCCTATTTATCTCACTTTTAACAGAGATTTTATTTTTCATCTTTTTTTGTATTATTTTTCTAAGCCATCAACAAACACTCATTTGTTTTTTGTATTATTTTTCACCATTGATCTTTCCAAGCAGCAAATCCAACACCATTGGATACAAGAATCAAACTAGGATTATCTTAAGATCCTAGATAATATGGGCTTGAAACAGGAATTTATAGATGAATCATTGGTGTTAAGAACATGAATTTCTTTCATTGCAATGAATCAAATGAAAAAAAGAATGATCTTTTCAAATGAAAAAAAGAACTATCAAGGAAGAATCGAAGAAGTTTTAAAAAACATAGTAAAATCGATGAACAAGATCAAAGAACCATGATTCAATGGAAAACTTCTCATTAATTGATTAAAAAATGAATAGCAAGCTACATATATACAACAAATCAACCCGAAACCTTCTAACTAACAATTTCTAACCAACTAATTCTAACAACCATTATATAAAACTACAAAAATGTTCTTGAGGCCGTTTATTTTGTTACTTACTAAGTTGGTTAACATGTTTTCGTAAGTTATTTAAAAAAGAATATAACGAATTGGTAAATCCTTTTTCAACACACTGTTCTAGTGGACTGTTTTTTCTTTTCTTCTTGATGCTTATTAAACCAAATAGTGGATCATTTTTATGGGCTTTATTCCAGACGTTGGGCCTATATATAAGGCCGATAAGGCAGCGCACAACGATTATGAGGTTTAGGTTAATGGACTCAAATACTAAATGTCATTTCTATGGGCTTTATTTCTGGGCCTATATATAATATAGACAATCGCCACCGAAACATACACTGCGTTCTTTGAGGGTTTAGGGTTTATACATCCACACATCTGTCTCGCCCTTCTCAAGGTTAGTTCTCTACATCATCTGTCTACGAATTTCATCACTTATCCAGGTAGTTTGCTGTCAAATAGTCGGACTCCTGTTTTCTATGCATACGTCCATTACATGTATGATTTCGCAAGTTTGGTGTTCTCAGATTAGCGAGAAACCTGAATATTCATGTAGTTTTTCATCAGATAAATTATGTAAATTTCTACATTTACACATGGAAAAGGAGTTACTCGATAATGACCAGTCTGTTGCTGTTAATTATGTAGGATCGTTGTACAAATATGCTTATTGGATTCGTTTTTCTTTTGTAACTGTGCGAATGTTGGTCGATAGGAAATTTGGTAGCTGAAATACTTGTTTCTAGTTTGAATTTGTGGTATACTCACAAAAGATTTGCTGAATGATATTTCGTAACAGACTAGATGGCCATAAAAAAGCCCACACCAGAATTGTTACCTGAAGATCTCGATGTGGAGGCTTCTGAATCGGAACAAGAAACAGATTCTGAATCAGAATCAGAGTCAGAAGGAGATGAAGATATAAAATTATCAGAACCTTCAAAAACCTCCATATACAACAAAGAAGGTCTACTCGATAAACTTAATGACATCACCTGGCCTGAAGACATTGACTGGATCCACAAACTCTCACTTGACATCCAACAAGAACAAGAAGTAGATGTAAACGATGACCTGGCACGTGAGCTGGCATTCTACACTCAAGCACTAGAAGGTACACGTGAAGCCTTTCTGAAATTCCAAACCATGGGCCTCCCATTCCTTCGTCCCACAGACTACTATGCTGAAATGGTGAAAACTGATTCCCACATGGAGAAAATCAAGGGTAGACTTTTAGCTGAAAAGAGAAGAATGGAAGAAGCTGAAGAAAGAAGAAAGATGAGGGATAATAAAAAGAAGGCTAAAGAAGTACAAGCTGTGAAACAGAAAGAGAGGGTGAAACAGAAGAAAGATGAGATTGAATCTGTTAAGAAATGGAGGAAACAGAGACAACAAAGTGGGTTTGCTGAGAAGAAAGATGGTGACATGGGTTTGCCATTTGAAGGAGGAAAGGAATCGGATACATTTAAGAAGAATAAGAGACAAGGGGTGTCACCATGGGATAGGTCAGGTGGAAAAGGGAAAGGGAAAGAGCAAAAAGGAGGGAATGGGAATGGAAAGAGGAAGAGTAGGGAGTTTAGGGATTCAAAGTATGGATTTGGTGGAAAGAAAGGAATGAAGAAACAAAACACTGCTGAAACTACTAATGATTTTAAAGGGTTTAGAAACAGTGATTCCGGTCAAAACAAGAAAAGAAAGAAGTTTTGAAAGATTTGATGGATGCTTTTCATTGGTGTACTCTATGTTGTTGATCCACATCAGTTTTGTTTGTTTCGGGTCAGATTTTCAAGTTTTAAAATCGATATTTTGTTTTCATTTTGTGGCTTTATTAAAGTTTCATGTTACATTTTAGTTTCATTTAGGAATCAAATGAAGATATGACATTGTGGTTTTGATATATGCAGAGTTATGAAGTGTAGAAGTTCATTTTTCTTTTAGTAAAAAATCTTCTTTGGATTGATGAGGCCTCTAATGTTTTTGATAAGGGAAACATTCCTGGAATTTTTTAACCAGGGACCATTTCTGTATGCTTTAAAAAAAAGGGACCATTTGTGCATTTTTTTAATCAGAAACTGTTTCTGTTAATTTTTTTGACATGGACCATTCCTGCAGTTTTTTATACAGAGACTATTTCTGTATAATTTCATAAACAGGGATCATTTGTGAATTTTTTCTATAAAGTCAACATTTCTGTGTTTTTCAATCAGGATCTATTTCTGTTAATATTTTTGAGAGGGACCATTTTTACAATTTTTTTTAAATAGGGATAGTTTCTGTATTTATTTAAACAAGGACCTTTGTGAGTTTATTCTAAACAGGGAACATTTCTGGATTTTTTTTTCCCGACCACATGAACTATTTCTGTCCATTTATGCATTTTTTAAAACAGGAACCATTTATATTGAAAGAAATATAACTAATCCCATTATAGCAATGTACTTTGAAGTAGAATGCTATAATTAGGATTTCTTCAAATTTCCTTCAAATTGTTAACTATAAATATGGATTGATATGTGGTTTGATTCTTGGTGTGTATGTTTATTTTTAAAGAAATAAAACTAATCTCCATTATATGCAATATTAACAATATCAAATCGGTATTTTTCTTCTTAAGACATTGTATTTTGAAAATTTGACCCAATTATAACTTTGTCTCAAAGTTTTGTAAGGAGAAGATATGAAAGTAGGATGCTATAGTAAACAAAAAATGACAGTAGGATGTTATATTAGATCAATATATATATATATATATATATATATATATATATATATATATATATATATATAAAAGTAGGATGCATAGCTCCTCCCATTAAAAATCTCATGTTACACACCCCACCACAAGACATCCTATGCCTTTTTTTTCCCAATTTGTCTCATTGGGCTTGGTTTTGACCCAAACATCACTGATCACTTCTTGTTTTGCTGTTTTGCTATCAACTGTTCTTGAAGTTTCTTCTAGACCTAAAACATAGAAAATGAAGATGGTAAAGTCTGAAGAAATAATAAAATTCTTATAATTAGATAGCCTTAAAAGAAGTCAAATATGTATAAAACATATTAGATTTCAAGAAAATCTAAAGAAAACTAATAAATATCTTGAAATTAGAGAGCAAAATCAAGACTTTCTCTTACTCCATCATAAGTTAACTCGGCTCCTCGTTTGTTCTCCCATCAACTAATGCTTCAACGATTCTTATTCCAAAATAATCAATGAAAATAAGAACCATCTAATGAAAAATGATGGCAAAACAAAATGAGAAATAATAATATAATGTACTTTTTTTTACAAATGTAGGCAATTTATTTTAATTTCTACCCATTAAAGCAATATATTTACATTTATTTACCCATAATAGCAATATAGTTTCATTTTATTTACTGATAATATCAACGTATGTAACTCATAATATCAGTGTACTTACATTTTCTTTACACAAAACAGCAACGTACATATAATTCTTTACTCATAGTAGCAGAATACTTACGTTACATTCCTTCACCAATAATTACCAAATGTAACAAAATAAACATAATTTTCACTTTTCATTTTTACCAAACTACTTTTGTTTAACTAGTGAATGTTTCAGCATATGAGCTTGCGAAAGCTATTGAAGAATTGGGACCTGGTGAAATTTTGCTCAACTGTAATGGTTTGTAATAAATCATGAACACATTTTTCAATTTTTATTAAAGTTGAAAAGCATGGTGATGGAAATGATTTCTTTAGGCGGTGTTGTGCAGGTTAAATACGGTGGCTGAAGGTGGTGGTGGCGGCTAATTTTTTTAGAGAGAAAGAGGAAGAATGTGGTAGAAGAGCGTAAAAGAGATGAGAATTAAAACTAGAAAATCGGGCTAGAACCAGAACCATTAGAAATAGAATATGTAGAACAAATCCGGATTCCAGGTTTAAAGAATGGCTTTATCCGGGTTTCGGGTCCTTCGGTCCAGGTAAACCGGGTTTAAGAACCAAAACCGGAACTGTGACGCTTGGTTTAGGTATGAGCTTATTCTTCAAATTGTTTGTATTTTCCTTTGGACTCGGCGAGTTGGAAGCTTCAACTCGGCGTGTCGTGAGGGCTTTGGCCGCGAAAATTAATGAACCAACTCGGCGAGTCGAGGTGTTTCAACTCGGCGAGTTGGCGGCTGGGAAGGAAACCCCAATTTTTAGGGTGTTGCACCCTATTTAAAGGCATTAAGTCCCTTGGATGGCCTCCTTACCAGCCTCCTCTGTCCAGAAAACCCTAATAGCGTACATCATCTTCTTTTGTGAGTATGTGAGCTTGTGGAGGGTCTTGAGTGTTGATCTTTTTTGCTCTTTTGAAGAAGCTTTGAAGTTGGAGGTGTAAACTTGGAGGGAAGACTTAGATCCAGAATCCCCCCACTTATTGCAGTCTCTTGGAGGTATCAAGTTTATACCTTGATTTGTTATCGTTCAGATCTCTTTGTTTTGAAGTTTTATCTTGATTTTGGGCTTATGGGTGGATTGTCCAAGAAGTTGAGTGTTCCAGGGGTTGTTATGTTAGATCTGACCATTTTATGGCCCCTTTTGGCTTAAAGTTGCAAGCTTTACTAAGTTCTAGGTCCCATTCATGCAATAAGTTCCTTTTTAGCCCATCTTGAGCCCAAGGGTTTCTTTTTAGCATGCATGGACGTAAAGTTGGAAACTTTACGTGATTTTCCAGCCTTTGGATGTCAGATCTGTATTTTGGGACTATGTTTTGAGAGTTTAAGGGCTTAATGGGTCAAGCCTCACTCTAAAGAGTCTAGGGTTCGGGTTTGACTCATTTTCGATGGTTCCGAAGGGTAAAGTTGGAAACTTTACCCTTCTAGACATCATTTCGGAGGAGATCTGAGATTTGGAGTTCTTAGATTCGAGGGAAACATCTTAATGCATTAAGTTGTTGGATTTCTGGCTAACTCGGCGAGTTCATTAGTAAACTCGGCGAGTTGATGAGAGTTTTCCTGATCTGTGCAGTTAATGGAGAAACACGACGAGTTGATGGACAACTCGGCGTGTTGGGTCAATGCGGACCTGTAACACCCTGTGCTGAAAGTATTCGCTTATGAATTTCAAAGGCCAAGGCTAGGGGCGTTTTGGTCTTTTATGGGTCTTGAAGTTTTAGTCGAAAGGTTTTTGGGTCGGGTGTGTCACTAGAAGCGTAGGGCTTCTCGCCATCTTTTCGTGGAGATAAAGTTCGTTGGAAACGGACCTTGGATAAGGGAGATATGACACTTGGAAGTTATTGGCATTAATGGTCCCTAATGGAAAAAGTTGACAAGGAAGGACCGTGCATGCAAAGTGGAAGGCGCGTGGGTACGCCCAGCGTATAAAGGGAAATGGTCACGGGTGCCTTAGGCGTACGCCCCGTGTACAGGAAGTACGCCCAGCGTACGACCAGTGTCTAGAAACCCTAATTTTAGAGCCAACCACTATATAAAGAACATAATGGCTCAAACCCTAGCCTCCTTATCAGCCTCCCCAACCTCAGAGAAACCCTAGAACGCCTCATCTCTTCATCCTTGGGTGATTTTGATTTCAAGAAGCTCATTTTGGTGGTGTAAGCTTGGAAGAAGAAAAGAAGAAGTTGGCAAGGAAGAACTTGGGAAGTTGGAGCTCATAGATCTGGAATATCATCATCCTTTGGAGCTCTTTGGAGGTATAAAGTTCATAACTTAAGGGTGCTTAGATCTAGTGAGGTTTAGTGTTGAAGTAATTTTGGTCCAAAAGGTGGAAGCTTTATAGCCCAAATCTGATTTCCAGACCAAGGGTTGCCACCCTTTGTGCTAAATGATTCTCTAGGTCAGAAAGTTGACACCTTGATGGTCTTAATGGATTCATGCAAGAGATAACACCATCTTCATGGAAGTAATACATCATTTTTGGAGTTTGAGCTTGTTTGGGCCAAGTAAAGTCACCAAGTCAGTGACTTTATGGATTAGGACGTGGAAAAGGACCAGAATCTGTGATTGTAACTTCTGAAGTGGATTATTAAGCACTTAATGGAAAAAGGACTTAGCAGGGGATTTACGCTGAGCGTACGTGCAGGTACGCCCAGCGTACGCACCTTCTAGCCTGTACGTGTAACATCCAAAAATTCGAGCCAATTTAAAACTTTTTAAATCATTTAAAACCATTCGTGTCATTACAAATTGTTTTCAAAATAGTTTAAACATCAGAGTTCCTAGAAATCATAATCATCAATCGAGGAAGTGTACGGTCACGCCTTCGCCTTCCCACGGCCATCCATTGAACCTGAAACAATAAACTGAAACTGTAAGCGCGAAAGCTTAGTGAGTTACCCCCAAAATACCAACGACATACCGATATAACCATAACAACATATAAGTAAACAGAACAGCCATGCATCTCGAGTCTACAATGTGACTGGTCCGCCCGCACCGGGTCTTCAGTCCACCTGGTCCGCTCTCTGAGTCTACAGTATACATAATGAGCCTTCAGCCTGACTGGACCGCCCTCCGAGCCTTCGGCACGTCTAGACCGCCTCGCAAGGCCTTCAGCCTATCCGGACTGCTCATTGGGCCTTCGACCTGACTATGTGCCCTCCTGGGCCTGCAGTGTATCCGGTCCGCCCTGGGTATGTTGGCCTTCAGCACAAAGCAGGACCGCCTCAACCCAAACCCCCAATCAAACAACCATGTGCATATATAACAGATAATCACATAACAGTCTATAGACAACAAACCGATCTAACAGATCATATAGCATAACAACATCCTATAACCAGGATACTGACCTAACCAGGTCACTAACATAGCATCATCCTATATACCAGGATACCGATCTAATAGATTATAATAGCATAACATCATCCTATAACCAGGACACCGACCTAACCAGGTCACTAAGCATAAGCATATTCCCATCCTAACTACCAGGATGTAAATCAATAACATAACATGCCATTAGGGGTGTTCAAAACCGGATATCCGAAATTTCGGATAGTGAATTTTTGATATCCGAATCCGTATCCGAAATTTCGAATACGGATCCGGATACCAAATCGGATATCCGAAAATATACAATATTTTACAACCAACTAATTTAAACACAATTAAAATTAACTATACGAGATGTAATATGTAACAAGATAAACAATTAAAAAACTTAATTTTTGTGAATTTGTGAAAACGTCTAAGTGAAATCGAAGACACGCTAACCAATCTAGTATCACAGTAACATTTAAAAGATAGTGTATATATGTAAAGCATACCAAATTAGAATCTCTATTTGCAAAAGAACAACTGGAGTCAAAATGGAACAGTAAATATCCATATTTTTGTAAATGATGAATTTTGTTTTCCTTCTTGGATAACTCTTAATATCCGACAATAAAAGTAATAATGAAAGAATAAAATACCCGAATTTATTTCAATAAAGAAAAATACTTAAGGCTTAAAACAGCACAAAGCATTGATCAAAGAAAAATATATAATTAATTATGCTCTTACAAAACAATTCAGCATAGACGCATGAGTATGGATTGATAAACACATTAAAAATAGTTTAATATTTTATATTTTTCGGATATCGGATATCCGAAATATCCGAAAATTTATAAAACGACTATCCGAATCGGAATCCGAAAAGTCGGATATCCGAAAATTCGGGTATCCGAAATTTCGGATAATTTCGGATCGGATTTTCGGATTTTTTGCTTTGGATTATCGGATACAGATATTTTTGAACACCCCTACATGCCATAATCCGAATACAAATCTATAAGGGCCGGCCTTGGTGCCTTAGACCCTGTTGATATAGTGAGGATAACTCACCTCACACCGCCGATCTGAACTGAAGAGTCGAACTCCCGAATCGTTGCCTCACCAAAATCCCGAACAACTGAGCTCTCGACTCCCAAAGCTATCCATACCGAAATATCAGTTAGTTCAAAACAATAATCCTCCTTAGGGTAAAATGACCATTTTACCCCTAGTCCAACTTGGTCCATTTCCAAGGCCCAAAACTGCAATATAAAAAGGCCCAACACTAGGTAAGCTTCCCAAGCCCACTAGTGGCCCAATAATGGCCCAATTTGCTACATTGGGCCCAATCCCCTTAATGGGCCTTTCCCTAAGCTCAAACATATTCTTGGCCCATAATAACTGACTCCTGATGGCCCATCAAAGCCCAAATACCCAAGCATGGCCTAAATCGTGGCCCAATATCACAGATCCTGATCCTTTTCCACGTCTTAATCCATAAAGTCACTGACTTAGTGACTTTACTTGGCCCAAACAAGCCCAAACTCCAAAAATGATGCATTACTTCCATGAAGATGGCTAGATCTCATGCATGAACCCATTAAGACATTCAAGATGGAGACTTTAATGCTTATGGGACCCTTTTAGCTCTGAGGGTGGCAACCCTAAGCTCAAAAAGAGATTTCATCATAAAGGTCCATTCTTGGGACCAAAATGACTCCAAAACCAAACTACACTAGATCTAAGTATTCTTAGGTAAAGTTATGAACTTTATACCTCCAAAGAGTTTCAAATGATGATGCTATTCCAGATCTATGAGCTCCAACTTCCCAAGTTCTTCCTTCCCAACTTCTTCTTTTCCTCTTCCAAGCTTACACCACCTGAAATGAGCTTCTTGAAGTCAAAATCACCCAAAGATGGAAGGATGAGACGTTTTAGGGTTCTTTGAGGTTGGGGTGGTTGATAAGGAGGCTAGGGTTTGATCCATAATGTTCTTTATATAGTGGTTAGCCCCAAAAATTAAGGTTTAGGGTCTCTGAGAGTACACTGGGCGTACCTCTTGTACGTTGGGCGTACTCCTCCCCATACCCGCGATCATTTACTCCACTACGTTGGGCGTACATCAGCTTACGTTGGGCGTACCCAGCCGGACACGTGCATGCTTCCCTTGCATGCATGGGACTTGCTTGCCAAACATTTCCATTAGGGACCATTTATGCCAAATTCTTTAAAGTGCTATAACTTCTTCATTCTAAGTCCGTTTCCGACGAACTTTATATCCACGAAAAGGTGGCGAGAAGCCCTACGCTCCTAACCACGCACCCAAGCCTTAAACCTTCCGAATAATTCCCGGGACCCTAAAAGACCGAATTACTTATACCATGGGCCTCCGAGACCGCCACAAAGTACTTTTCAAAACAGGGTGTTACAGTACGCTTAGCGTACGTGAATGTATGCCCCGCGTACTCTGTCAGTTTGGGCTTTGCGTTATTGGGCCTCGGTTTGGGCCATGCTTTGGGTCCTTAGGCCTTAGTGGGCCATCAGAAGTCAGATAATATGGGCCAAGGAAATGTTTGGGCTTAGGGTAAGGCCCATTAAAGGGATTGGACCAATTTAGCAAATTGGGCCATTAGTGGGCCACTAGTGGGCTTGGGAAGCTTACCTAGTGTTGGGCCTTTTTCATTATGGTTTGGGCCTTAGTTATGGACCAAGTTGGCCTAGGGATAGAATTGTCATTCTACCCTATGAAGGGTTATTGAATTGGACTAAGTGATATTTTGGTATTAATAGCTCGGGGAGCCGAAGGATCAGCAGTTCGGGAAGTTCCAGTTAGCGGCCAGAGGAGTTTTTAGCAGGACTTCAGTAGTGCAAGGTGAGTCTCCTCACTGTGTGCATGGGTCTACGGCCACAATGTCGACCCATTTAGTTTATGTATGGTAGGAAGACCCGGGGGTTAGCCCTGGGCATTGTATGATAGTATGTTTCCGGACCAAGGTCCGATGTCGGGGCAAGCCCGAGGAATGTTAGTATGTTAGTTATACTTGTTGTCTGTGTGATACTTGTATGTGCATGGTAGGGAGGTAAGTGGGGGTGAGGTCCCGTATATCATCACTAGCTGAGTATGGATGGGGTATCGTATCTCTTTAGTAGCAGAGCAGGGGAGGGCCCGAGATAGGAGAGAAGTGAGTGTGGGCGGGGGCGGGGGCCCAATTTATGTCGGACTTCGGTCCGATGCCGGGTGGGGCCCGATGCAGTGGGCAAGGCCCAGTATGTGTTATATGTGTTATATGTATGGTATGTGGTAGTATGGGGAACTCACTAAGCTTTGTGTTTACGGTTTTCAGTTTTGGTTTTAGGTACTTCTAGTAGCGGAGGGAAGAGCTCGGGATGACTGCATTGCACACACCATGATGTTTTAGCCTGTGATGTTTTACTCTGATATGATATGTTTAGACATAATACTCTGATTAAATATGTTTTGAATGAATGGTTTGACAATTATGGATTTTATTAAGGTTTTAAAATGTAATTTTTGGTCATGATTTTTGGGATGTTACAGGACCATTGAGTTTGACCTTTGACTTTAATATTTGACCGAGTTTGACTTGTAAGGGGTATTGGGGCATTTTGAGTTGTATTTAAGGAATTGTTTCTGTTTAGGGGTTGAGTAGAGATGATATTCTGAGCCGGGACCTAGTCAGCTATCGTTCAGTATTCAATGTGAGTCTTCTCACTACACTCATGGGTCGAAGGCACCAAGGCCGGCCCATTAACTGTTATGTGATGATTTGTATTGGAATATGGAATTGTTTGCTATCTGATCTATATGTGGACTTATATGAAGACCATGGGAGGAGCCCATGGCCCAGGGATATAAGACCATGGGGGTAGCCCTGTCATTCTGTTGAAGACCATGGAGGGAGTCCATGGGAAAACTTATATGTATGTGTGCATGACATTATGCGATTTTATGTTTGCGTGTTTGGGAAACTCACTAAGCATGTGCTTACAGTTTGGTTGGATGTTTCAGGTGCTTCTAGTTCTAAGGGCAAGGGCGCGGCTTGATGGCACGACATGCATTCTCCAGTGTTTTCATATTTGGTTTTGATAGTCAGATCTTTTAAAACACTATGGTTATGTAATGGGATTTTCTGGAAACAACTGTGGTTGGTATTTATGATTATAAAAGTTAAAATTTTCTGTAAAATTTTTGGGCTGTTACAGAAACCAGTTTTTGTGCAAAATTTTAAAACATGCATATCTCATTCGTTTGAAGTTGGATTGACATGAGGTTTTTTCCAGAGTGTAGTTTATAGTTTTTACATGATTTTCGACTATAATTTTGTAATTTTTGGTTTCATATTCATTGAATTATAGTCCCCTAAAGTCGGGATATCAAAGCGGAAAGTTTTCTATTTTTCAATTTTTTTTGGTATTCTATGAAATTTTAAAACATGCATATCTAATTTGTTTGAAGTCGAATTATCATTAGGTTTTTTCCAACGTGTAGTTTAGAGTTTGTACATGATTTTAGACTATAATTTTGTCATTTTTGGTTTAATATTCAATGACTTATAGTCCTCGTAATCGGGATATCAAAGTTGAAAGTTTTCAAAGTTCAACCCACAAAATAATTACCAAAAAATTCCGGTTTTCCGGTTCTAGACTTACTTGACGTGGTTCCATCCGACCTACTTTGATGTTTTCGGGTTATCCGGTTCTATACCCACTTTACCTGGTACCTTACCCGGAACTGAACCGGAACCGATTCCTATATAGCAGTCCGATTTTCGGTCCTACAAAATCCCGTTAACCGGTTACTGGGTTTTCTGGGGCTGGTTTGGACCCACTTTCATCCGTATACTATACAACCTATTAAAAGAAGTATTAAATAGAAATGAGAGGGAATTGTACCTAGTAATGCAATAGATAAACTCGATAGTCGAAAACAAAATATATGATAAGCAGAAAAAATCGTTGAAAGCACGGGAAAGTGCCTAAAGTCACTGAAGATTACAATTAAATCGAGAGCCATTATTGATATGATATTGAAGAAATGGATTTTTCTTAATGATAATGTTGATTTTCTTTCTAATTTGGTGGTGGTTTATTGAATTTCTATCTTATCGACTAACAATTCAGTTCTTGCCTTTTCTGCATCGGTCAATGAAGATTATGATGATACTGAATTTTATCATAAAGATGTGTAAATAATCATTCTAAAATAAAATAAAAAATGAAAGAATTCAAGACCTTGCTAAAAAAACTAGTTAAGGGGGGATCCCACTCAATTTAGCCGGACAAAACAATACGTACCCGTCTAACAAGATAAAGCAAGCATCAAGTATCTACCAGACTAATTCCTACCGGGAAAGAGAATACAACAAAAGCATCTTGTATCTACGCTACTTGGAATACACGGTCCTAAGAAAGATTAAGATCTTATGGGACAATAAATTTATATAAATAAATAATACAAGTACAAAAGCACCACAACCCTACAACAATATAATAAGCTAGGAGAACAACCATTGAAGTCAATACCACCATAATTTAGGGTTACAAAACAAAAATCAGGAAGAGAGTACCTTGATACGACCACCACAAACAAGGAAATTATGAAATTAAGCTCAACGCAATATCCGATCTCAAAACGATAACTAGGCAAGGAAAGGTGTGGGGAACTAGAAGCGGCCTTTACAATTTAAACTTTGGGAATTTTTTATTTTGGGGGGAAATAGAAGCTGGCAACAAAAAAATCCAATTTTTCAGTGATTTAGTGGCAGATAAAAACATGTTCCACTAAAAAATTGTGCCACTAACTGTAATTTTGTTTGTAGTGAAGGAGGGAAAATACCAAAAGAAACCCCCGACCATGTGACATAAGCTTCCCTCTATAAATATAGACGGTAAACAACACATGAAGATAGACTCAATTTTTTCTACTATACACTTTACCAATACCCTTTGATCTAACTTAGGTATCGAAGAGTATGATTGTGATCCATATCGGTAATACTCCTCACTTATTTCTCATATTTGAGAGAATGAGAGGATTAAACATCACCGATTAGGAAGAAGAGTGGAGGAGAATCATTAGCGGCACCAAGTAGGAAGAAGAGAGGAGGAGAGCTTTGGTAGCATCATTGCCGCCGCTAGTCAATGTCTATTTTATGTACAACCATTTATTAGCAAAATAAATATGTTAATATTCTTAGAAGTAGGCAAATTGGAGTCTTGTTAGAAATATTTATCAACAAGATTTGCTTAGAATATGATTAAAACTAATACATTACGTCACAACGAATATGTAAATCAAAAAAACAAAAATATGCTTCTTTGCCTGTTTTACTTATTACTTTTTATTTTACATGCCAAAATGCAAATTAACTCTTTAAACAAAATTTTCTTTTTAGGGATATTCAACATTAAAAATACGATAATTTTTGGTAATCAAGCATTTGATTTGGAATAACGTCAAATCTAGGATATGTTAGTGCATGCACTACTAGAAAAAAGAGAAATAGAAGAGATAAAATACGGTTATTAGGAGTTCCTTATTAGGAAAGGTTCATTTATCTCGTTACATATAACATGGTATTATATATTCAAAATTCATGCAGTCAAGAAATGGGAAAAGAAGAAAAAAGGTGCGGTGAGTTTCTACCACATTGTGGCCGAGACCGCACCCACAGGGAGGTGTTCCGTTTCCACGGTGGCAAGACCTCACCCCTACCATTCCCCCAAGCCTTAAAGTGCGATTAAAGGAGAATGAACACGCTTTTCATTAAAGAGTAACACGTGTTAAAATTAGAAATCTTAATTAGATCGTTTTTGGATTTTTAAACAAATATGACCAGCGTATGTTTGCCGATATCAGTACCATAACCACCAGCGACTATTGCCGCCACCGCCGGCTACTGTTGCAGCCATCGCCGGCGACTGTTTTCGCCACCACCCTGTTTTGCTGTTTGAATCTATAGTATCCTAGCTATTCTTTTCAACTTGTCTGTGGCTTCAGTCTCTGTTTAAATTCTTCGAGGTAAAAATGTACTATTTCTTATATGTATGCATAAAGAGCTTCTCTTTCAATCATTTATTTTACTTGTTTTCGTATTAAATTTTGAACGTAACAGTTAATTTGTGTATTTAATAACAATTTTGTACATTTATAGTTATCCGACAAGTGATGTTTTCTGGACAAATATTGTGATTTCAATTAAAGAATTGGTTTGGGTTATAATTGGCAACTGTAATTGTCGCTGTATTTAAGTGCTTGAACGTATTTTGTGAATAACTCTTGAGGATACAATACAACCAGAGGAGTAATTTAGGTGGGGTTTGAACTTTGAAAGTCAAAAGACTTGGTTGCATTTTGTATTTGTTTTACCTTAGTTCTTAGGCCATTAAGGGCCTTTATTATAAAATGAATAATTAAGCCCAATTTAGCAGACTAAATTTATTGTCCATCAAAAATCCTTGGGGGCATAGGCCCTGCTGTTAGTAAATCAGATTAATAAAATGCCTAAAAATTAAAGAAGATCCGTTCAATAATAGATACAAGTTCTTAACTTTAGCCAAAATTAAGAGAAAAAGTCAACTAAATATCATGCTTCTATTCTTGGTTATATCAAACTTATTTACTCCTTGTTGGCAAATCCAACAATGCTGCTTAGAAGTAATCCCCATAGCTACTTACTATGTAAGAATTTTTTTTAGCTTAGCCCTTTCCCAAAATCCAAAAAGAAAGGTCATTTGCCAAATATCATTAATAAAGCTCTATCCAAAAACGTCCTGTGTGCTATATATAGAATATACAAACATTCAACAAGATATATACTCAAATTCTTCAATAATCATGGATAGGAAGAGATATCACTTCCTACCAGAACTTTCTTTTTTGTTGGTTCTTACTTTCACCAACATCTTTGACACCACTTCTGCGAATTCCAACCAAGCGGATACCTATATTGTCCACTTAGATTCTCCTAACAACATTGTGTTTGCTAAACCAGAAGACCGTGAAAAATGGTACAATTCTTATTTGTCTGAAAGCAGCACTGGATCGGATGAAAAACCGAGCATGATTCATGCATATCACAGTGTGTTCACTGGGTTTGCAGCCAAGATGTCTGTTGATCAAGTAAAAGCCATGGAAAACATGGATGGATTTGTATCTGCAAGACGTGAGAGGGTGTACAAGCTGCATACAACACATACTCCCAGATTCTTGGGATTGCATCAAAATCTAGGATTATGGAGAGGATCAAACTATGGAAAGGGAATCATAATCGGGGTTCTAGACACTGGAATTACACCAGGTCATCCTTCTTTTGATGACAAAGGAGTCCCTCCTCCTCCTCAAAAATGGAAAGGTAAATGTGAAGTTGCAGGGTGTAACAACAAGTTGATTGGAGCAAGGGATTTTACTGATAGTGCTTCTGGTTCACCTCTTGATGATGAGGGACATGGGACCCACACTTCTAGTACTGCTGCTGGGAACTTTGTTGATGGGGCGAATGTCTATGGAATGGCTAAAGGCACTGCTGCAGGAATGGCACCACTTGCTCACGTGGCCATGTATAAAGTGTGCGATGATTTTGGGTGTTCTGATAGTGCTATCTTAGCAGCCATGGATGCCGCCATTGAAGAAGGAGTAGATGTGCTTTCACTCTCACTTGGTGGAGCTTCTGTTCCATTTTATGAAGATGGTATTGCAGTAGGTGCATTCAGTGCTATTCAAAAAGGAATCTTTGTAAGTTGTTCAGCTGGAAACTCCGGGCCTTTCAATTCAACTTTGTCAAATGAAGCCCCATGGATACTCACAGTTGGTGCTAGTACCATTGATAGAAACATTAGAGCAACCGTTTATCTTGGAAACAAGGACTTGCTAGATGGAGAATCTTTATTCCAACCAAAAGATTTCCCTCAAAACTTTATGCCTCTGGTTTACCCAAGTTTGACCGGTGGTCAACAGGCAGCATGGTGTGCGAAAGGATCATTAACATCCATCGATGTCAAAGGAAAAGTAGTAATATGTGATAGAGGTGGTGGTGTAGCAAGAATTGACAAAGGACAAACAGTAAAAGACGCAGGAGGAGCTGCAATGATTCTCATAAATCAAGTAACCGATGGCGATTCTACAGAAGCCGATGCTCATGTTCTTCCTGCATCACATGTTGGCTATTCAGATGGTGTGTCAATCAAGACATATTTGAATTCAACCTCATCTCCTGATGCCACCATCATCTTTCGTGGAACTGTAATTGGTGTAACTACAGCTCCTGAGGTTGCATCATTCTCATCCAGAGGGCCCAGCGTGGCAAGCCCAGGAATCGTGAAGCCCGACATTATTGGGCCTGGAGTTAGCGTTCTTGCAGCTTGGCCTGTATCTGTTGAAAACAAGACCACAAATTCAACATTTAACATGATTTCAGGCACATCAATGTCATGCCCTCATCTTGCTGGGATTTCAGCATTGTTGAAAAGCGCACATCCTGATTGGTCTCCTGCAGCTATTAAGTCAGCAATCATGACATCAGCAGGTCAGGTAAACCTAAATGGTGACCCAATTGAGGATGAGAGAGAGCTTCCTGCTGACATTTTTGCCATAGGTTCTGGGCATGTCAACCCATCAAAAGCTAGTGATCCTGGATTGATTTTTGATATACAACCCAATGACTACATACCTTATTTGTGTGGTTTAGGATATACAAGCAAACAAGTTGGAATCATCGTGCAGAAAAGAGTTACATGCTCAAAAGTAATTCCAGAAGCACAGCTCAACTATCCTTCCTTTGCTGTTACTTTAGGAGTAGGGGATGCCAAAACTTTTACAAGGACAGTGACTAATGTTGGTGAAGCTAATTCAACTTACACCATAACAAGTTCTTCTATTCCAGATGGTCTAACTTTAGGTATTGGCACTGGGGGGCTTAAATTCACTGCATTGAACCAAAAAGTGACATTTGAAATGTACTTCATACGGGATAGTCAGTATGTGGTCAAAACTCCATATGCGGAAGGATCTATCACTTGGGGTTTTGGTAAATACTCTGTTAGAACTCCATTTTCTATCAAGTTTGTGTGAGGGGAATTAATTAACAACCAACGTGGTGATACAGAATCAAATAAATTTTCCAAGTTTTTGTTCAATTCCACTCTCTTTCTGGCTTGTTTCCATTGATGAAGAGCATGGTAGTTCACCATTAATAATACTTTTGTTATTCATGATCATATCATTCCACTAGCAACTGTGAGCATTTAGGTGCTATTTGATTTTCCGAAGCAAAAATTCATGAAGTCTGCGGACCACCTCTGCAACCCTCTGCAGTAGAAGAGGTAGACCAAACGGTTGCAGAGTGTAATAAGAAGCGTGTTTGTTTTTTTAACATCTGCATACTGCTGCAGATATTAAAAAATTAAAATAAACTAATTTTATAAACCGAAAATAGTTTTTTAATACGTAAAATTTAATAATGTATAACATTTCGGCAACAATTAATAATATTTCAGTAAAAAATAATGATATTTCAACAAAAAAAATAAAGATATTTTAGTAAAAAATAATGATATTTCATTAATAAATTATCATTATTAAATATAAAAAAACGAAAAAAAAATCAACAAGAATAAACAAAAAAAAACAAAAAAAAATGGTGAAATAAAATTTCAATAACATATTATCAAAATTACAGCAAGAAAAAAAGAAGAAGAAGAGGTTGGAAGAGGCAGTACAAGTGATGCGCCAAACAGAGCACGTGCAGAGGTTTTTGACTCTGAAGACTTCTAAAAAACAAACAGCTGCGAGATAAAAAGTGTTGCGCGTGTGCTGCGCCGCGCAGCAATAAGATGTTTGAAGATGTTTTTTCCAAAAAACAAACAGCACCTTAATCTCTGAGTGTCTGGTATCAAGTACTAAAACCTCATAAACATCACCTCTTGACTTCTCCATGGCCTCTATATTTTGATAAGAAGATCATGCATCCAGTTATATAGGCAACATAATAAATTTAAAAATTTTAACATACCATACTCTGTACGGCCTAGTAGATATTTTTCACAACAATAATAAAACTTCTTAAATATAAAGAAATAAGAGAATGATATTAGTTTGTTAAACATACGCATCAAGTTATAGACTTGTGATTTATGAATATAGATTCATTTCGCCAGCTTGTGATTCATGAATATAGATTCATTTCGCACACTTAGCGAACTCCTAATGAATCAGTTGCTTATCTGTTTTAAAAGTGGGTAATGGGATAGTCAGAATGGGCCTTTCATGGTATTGACTTGATTAATTATAGTAAAATAAATAGGATATGCATATTTTTAGAACCGATGTATGTAAAATATAAACAAAATTGATTAAACAATAAAACGAGGGCGATCCTTAAGGATATTTAGCCCCAATTAGTTTACGTTATTGGGTTAAACAACTAAGACCCTCCCATCTCGAGTCTAGAAGATGTAGGCAACAACGATCCTACAATCTTCTCCCATGAACACAATGTAATGTACTGATGTGTTTTTTGTGATAAAACAAAAAGACAAAATTGCAAAAATGGTCCCTGTGGTTGTCAATTTTATGTGCTTTTGATCCAAAACGAAATGTTGGTGCACCATTGGTCCAAAATTGGATATTTCTATTGTTTTTGGTCCCTATCAACTTAAAAAGACCATTATGCCCTTATAATTTGTTTTTCCATTTTTTTATCTATTTTTATTCAAAATAAAACTCTCTCTCTCTCTCTCTCTCTCTCTCTCTCTCTCTCTCTCTCTCTCTCTCTCTCTCGGTTCTTTAACTTCATCTATTTAAACACACACATACACAAAATACACAAAATTATGAAGATCCTCGTCCGATGGAGAAAAAGAAATACGAATGGGAACAACCCCAAGGTCAATCGATGGTCCAGTGGTTCAGCTCTTTTGCTCTTCTGTCTCGGAAGAAGGATGCGAAGGAAGGGGGCTCGGTGTGGCTAGGGGTGGTGATGGCGAAGTTGTGATGGCAGCGGGTGGCTCCGCCGCTTCCTCTCTCTTCTATTAGGTAGCTTGATGAGGAACAGATAGAAGGCAGCAGCAGCGTTGGGGTGTTTGATGGTGGTGGGTCACGACAGGGGGAGGCGGAGGAGCTGCCACAGTCGACTGTGGTGGCTCTTTTCGCCGGAGAAGTGAGAAACGAGGGAGAGACGAGTTGGAGATGAAAGGGAGGTCGGGGAAGGGGTTTCGACGACATCAATCGTGGTGGGTGGTGGTGGTTTGCATCGGCGATGGGTGGCAGTAGACTTTTGGTTTTCTTGCTTGCTCTAGAGATTCACGACGATGAAGGGGAAGTAGCGGCCGGTGGGAGGTGTTGGTCGTTTATGGTGGAGCAAAGTGGCCAGAAGGATCATTGAGGTGGGAAGTAGAGTGGTGTAACTTCTTCCTGCTCTTTTTCCGGCACTACAATGGAAAAGATAAGGGGTCAGTATTTTAAGAGATGGGTATAAAGATCATGAGAGAGAGAGAGAGAGGTGGGTTTATTTTGTTTTTGTTTTTCATTTTATTTTAAGAATAAGAAAATAATAAAAGAAATTAAAATATAATTATTTAAGGGGCATATTAGTCATTTTAGGTGGGATGTGGACCAAAAACACAAGAAAATATAATCATAGGGACCAAAACCACACAAGGTATCTAAAATTGGACCAGTGGTGCACCAACATTTCGTTTTGGACCAAAACTACAAAATTTTGCCAACCACAGGGACCATTTTTGCAATTTTGTCAAACAAAAATCTAAAAAAGTGAATGATGGAAAACCAAGCCTAACGACATTAAGCAAACAAAAACCATTTCACAACTAAAGTGATAAATAATTAAAATACTATAGTGCCCCGACATATCTCTCTAACAAATTATTTATTTCCACTCTCTCCAAGGGTGCAAGACCGAAGGGAAGAGATAGTAATCAGTAGGAAAAATAAAACCGCAGGAAGGAAAAAGTAAAACACATACTTTTTTGAGAGGTCGATGATGATAATGTATGTCGAAGTGAAAAAACGCAGTGGAGAGGTCGATGATGATGATGGAGGTGAAAAAACGAAGTTGAATAGGCAAGGGCAATTTGGGAAAGTTTTTTGTTTCTCTCCCAATCAGCCCAATTTTACGGATTGTTTTAGGGGAAGATACTTAATAATGACCGACAATCAGGATTAAATGTGGTTGCATTGGAATGATAATATTAATGACGAACAAAAAGCATAAGTATTATTAATGACGAACATCCATGTTCTTCATCAAAGGAAAAAACCAGATAGATAATGGAAATACAACAAAAACTTGGAAAACGTATATGATGCTTTACAACACTAATTGGTTGTTCCCCTTCAGACAAACTTGATAGAAAATGGAGTTCTGACCGAGTATTTACCAAAACCCCAAGTTATAGATCCTTCCGCATATGGAGTTGTGACCTCAAAATCTCTATTCCGAATGAAGAACGTTTGATATGTCAAACTTTGATTCAATTCAGTGAATTTGAGCTCCGTAGTGCTAATACCTAAAAATAGACCATCTGGAATAGAAAAACTTGTGATGGTGTAATTTGAATTAGCTTCACCAACATTAGTTACTGTCCTTTCGAAGGCTTTTCCATCACCAACTCCAAGAGTAACAACGAAGGATGGATAGTTAATTTCTGCTTCTTCTATTACTTCTGAGCACGTAACTGTTTTCTTCATGATGATTCCAACTTGTTTGCTTGTATATCCTAAACCACACAAAGAAGGTATGTAATCATCCGGTTTTATATCAAAAATCAACCCTGGATCATTAGCTTTTGACGGGTTGACATGACCTGAACCTATGGCAAAGATGTCAGCAGGGAGCTCTCTCTCATCCTCGATTGGGTCACCATTTAGGTTTACCTGACCTGCTGATGTCATGATTGCTGACTTAATAGCTGCAGGAGACCAATTAGGATGTTCGCTCTTCAACAATGCTGATATCCCAGCAAGATGAGGGCATGCCATTGATGTACCTGAAATCATGTTAAATGTTGATTTTGTTTGTGTCTTGTTTTCAACAGATAAAGGCCAAGCTGCAAGAATGTTAACTCCAGGGGCGATAATGTCCGGCTTAATGATACCCGGGCTTGCCATGCTTGGCCCTCTGGATGAAAAAGATGCAACCTCGGGAGCTGTTCTATTCCTAATTACAGTTCCATGAAATGTGATTGTAGCAACAGGAGATGGGATTGAAATCAAATATGTCTTGATTGAGACACCGGATTCATAACCAACATGTGATGCAGGAAGAACATGAGCATCTGCTACTGTGGAAACCCCATCTGTGACTTGATTATGTAGAATCATGGCAGCTCCTCCTGCCTCTTTTACTGTTTGTCCTTTGTCAATTCTTGATATGCCACCACCTCTATCACATATCACTACCTTTCCTTTGACATCAATGTTGGTTAATGATCCTTTCGCACACCATGCTGCCTGTTGACCACCGGTCAAACCTGGGTAAACCAGAGGCAAAAAGTTTTGAGGGAAATCTTGTGGTTGAAATAAAGATTCTCCATTAAACAAAGCCTTGTTTCCAAGATGAACAGTTGCTCTAATGTTTCTATCAATGGTAGTAGCACCAACTGTGAGAATCCATGGGGCTTCATTTGATAATGTTGAATTGAATGGCCCGGAGTTTCCAGCTGAAAAACTTACAAATATTCCATTTTGAATAGCACTAAATGCACCAACCGCAATACCATCTTCATAAAATGGAACAGAAGCTCCACCAAGTGAGAGTGAAATCACATCTACTCCTTCTGCAATGGCTGCATCCATGGCTGCTAAGATGTTACTTTCAGAACAAACAAAATCATCACAGACTATACATGGCCACGTGAGCAAGGGGTGCCATCCCCACTGCAGTGCCTTTAGCCATTCCAAATACATTAGCACCATCCACAAAGCTTCCAGCAGCAGTACTAGAAGTGTGGGTCCCATGTCCCTCTTTATCAAGCGGTGAACTATTAGTAAAATCCCTTGCGCCAATCAACTTGTTGTTACACCCTGCAACTTCACATTTACCTTTTCATTTTTGAGGAGGAGGAGGGACTCCTTTGTCATCAAAAGAAGGATGACCTGGTGTAATTCCAGTGTCTAGAACCCCGATTATGATTCCCTTTTCGTAGTTTGATCCTCTCCAGAATCCGAAATTTTGGTGTAACCCCAAGAATCTGGGAGTATGTGTTGTATGGAGCTTGTACATTCTTTCAGGTCTTGCAGATACAAATCCATCTATAATTTTCATTGCTTTTACTTAATCTACAGACAGCTTGGCTGCAAACCCTATGAACACATTGTGATATGCATGAATGATGCTCGGTTTTTTATTCGATCCGATACTGCTTGATGATAAAAAAGAATGGTACCAACTTTGTAGGTCTTCTGGTTTAGCAAACACTATGCCATTAGGAGATTCTAAATTGACAATATATGTTTCTGCTTGGTTGGCATTTGCAGAAGTGGTGTCAAAGATGCTTGTGAAAGTTAGGATGAATAAAACATAAAGTTCTGGTAAAACGTTATATCTCTTCCTCTCCATGATTATTGAAAATTTTGAGCGTATTTCTCATCTGATGTTTATGGATTCGATATATATAGCACATGGGGGATGTTGTTAGAGACAGCTTACTTCATTGATGATATTTGGATTTTGGCATTTCTTTTTGGATTGTGGGATAGGGCTGATTTAATTGGGTGAATGGATGATATATATTTGATCTTTCTTGTTGGATTTTGGGGAAGTCTTACAAAGTAAGCAGCGATAGTGATTACTTTAATAGTAGCATTGTTTGAACTGTTCTAACAAGGAGGGAGTAAGTTACTTTCATATCTTAGCAAGAATACAAGCACTGTTTTTAATTGACTGTTTTCTTGATTTTGGCAAAAGTTAAGGACTGGGATTATTTTGCCTTAAATATAGACAACCATGGAGGTCCACTTTGAAGCCCATTTATGATTTCGTAGCCCATCAGCCCATTTCACAAATCATTTAAAATTTATGGCTACTTTATGATAAACAAAATCATATTGCATTCATATAGATAACTTATTTAACTTTCTTTAGTCTTGGGAAATAGAATTGAGGTTATTTTGGTTGGTTGGCTCTCTGTGTACGCAATTTGACCATCATTTCCATGTTGACCTTATATATATATATATATATATATATATATATATATATATATATATATATATATATATATAAATGAACATGTGTTTTTTTATATATTTAATATGCAGATCTACATCTACCAAAAGCTAATTACTTTTTCTTATTATAAGTCTTTGGATCTAACTACAAAAACTTAACCCAAAACTTAAAATGTTCAAGTAATATGTATTTGCTAAAACTACTTACACCCTCATACAAATTATAAACAAAGTTCTTAAAAAACCATATGTAGCAAATTACTCTAAACCTCCATCTTGACTTCTCCACGATCTGTAACCGCCTGTCACAGATGACTATCAACACACGCCAAATTTTCATCCAACTACTCCTTACATTCTTTGTTACCATTGCTGCAGGAGGTACTGAATCTAAAAAGACACGTGTCAGTAGTACTGGCTTGAAAAATTACATTGTCCATGTAAAGAGACAAGTAGCTTCGCTATCTACAGTAAGCAGCGAAGATCTGAAGGCATACCATCGATCATTTCTTCCCTTTAATATTCGTCTTGCATCCTCGGAGAAAGATGAACCATTACTTTACTCATACCAAAACGTGGTCAGTAGTTTTGCAGCAAGACTCACTGATGCCGATATTGAAGCCATGAGTAAAAGAGATGGGTTTGTATCAGCTCGTGAAGAAAGAATCTTGAAGCTTCAGACGACTCATACCCCAAAATTCTTGGGTTTGCATCAGAAATCAGGAAGTTGGAAAGAATCCGAGTTTGGGAAGGGTAGCATCATTGGAATATTAGATGCTGGGATTATACCAAATCTGTTGGGGTTGGAAAACTCTTCTATTAAACACTAAAATAGAATTACAATAGGAGGAGCAACTCTCATACTCAACTATTACAAAAAACCAACCCTCTCACTAACACTCTCACTCTAAGTGTTATATTATCTGTTTCTCTGTGTTTGGGATGCTTTACAACTGAAGATGAAGCCTCTATTTATACCCATGGCAGCCACCATTTGTGTAACCTTCATTAATTGTGTTCATCATAGGGTAGGAAGAAAAACTTGTCACTGTAGGTTTCATTTTGTCAACAAAGATGGCTACTGTAGCTTTGGAGGCTTTGGAGGCTGGAATACAACAAATCTCCCCCTCCAGTCTTCGCCCAACAATCCTCATCACAACTATGTCAACACATAGTTTGTGTTTATCTTGTGTCACCACCTTTGTCAACATGTCTGCAGGATTGTTGTTGGTGTTGATCTTTAACAACTTCAATTCTCGTCCCTCAATTGCTTCTCTAAGCCAGTGATAACGAATATCAATATGTTTTGTGCGGGAATGGTACATCGAGTTCTTACTCAGGTCCATAGCACTCTGACTATCGCAATGAATGATGTACTCTTCTTGTGGAAAGCCTAATTCTTGAAGAAACCGTTTCATCCATATAAGCTCCTTCCTAGCTTCAACAGCAGCAATATACTCGGCTTCTGTTGTTGACAATCCGACACACTTCTGTAACTTGGATTGCCACGAGATAGCTTCCCCTGCCAAAGTGAAAATGTAACTTGATGTAGATTTTCTATTATCAAGATCTCCTGCCATATCGGCATCTGTGTAACCTTCCACGATTGGCTTTGCTCCCCCGTAGCATAAACATAGTTTCGAACTACCCTTTAGGTATCAAAGTATCCATTTGACTGCTTCCCAATGTTGTCTTCCCGGATTAGCTAGATATCTACTCACAACACCGACAGCATGAGCAATATCTGGTCTTGTACACACCATTGCGTACATAAGACTTCCTACGGCTGAGGAATAGGGGATTGCCTTCATCTCTTCTTTTTCTTTCTCAGAAGAGGGATATTTTTTCTTACTCAACTTGAAGTGATTATCCAAGGGTGTTCCAACGGGCTTGGCATTTTCCATGTTGAACCTTTTGATCACATGTTCAACATACTCCTCCTGTGATAGGAACAATTTTCTAGATTTTCTATCACGGATAATTTTCATGCCCAGTATCTATTGTGATGGGCCTAAGTCTTTCATATCAAAGAACTTATACAAATCCTTCTTCAAGTTGTTGATCATCGTTGCATCTTGACCCACTATCAACATATCATCCACGTAGAGCAAAAGGATGACAAAGTTCCCATCTGGAAACTTCTTCAGATAGACGCTGTGGTCTGCAACGGTTCTCTTGTACTCGTGATTCATCATAAATGAATCAAACTTCTTGTACCACTGCCTTGGGGCTTGCTTAAGACCATAAATACTCTTCTTTAATTTGCAGACGAGATGCTCTTTCTTTGGGACTTTAAAGCCATCAGGCTGCTCCATGTATATTTCTTCATCCAAATCACCATGGAGAAAGGTTGTTTTCACATCCATCTGCTCAAGTTCAAGATCTAGACTGACAACTAATCTGAGTACAACTCGAATAGACATCATCTTCACAACCGGCGAAAAAATTTCATCAAAGTCGATTCCTTCTTTTTGTTGGAAACCTTTGACAAAGAGTCTCGCCTTATACTTCATAGTATTTCTCTTGCCGTCTTTCTTCAACTTGAAAACCCACTTGTTTTTTAAGGCTTTCTTTCCTTTGGGGAGTTTCACCAACTCATATGTTTGATTCTTCTGCAAAGAATTCATTTCTTCTTCCATGGCCTTCTGCCAATTTGCTTTGTCAATATGAGATTGAGCTTCTTGAAAGCTCTCTGGCTCCCCCTCACTAGTAAGAAGGATGTACTTTGAAGTCGGATATCTTGTTGATGGAGCACGAACTCTTTCAGATCGTCTAACTTGAGTTCCTTCGTTTGTAACTTATGGAAATGTATCTAAAGTATCATGGGGTGGAAGCTCCCCCTGCTCAACACCTTCTTGATTTTCATCATCAACTTCTTCATCCTCTTCTTCAGTGGAAACATCATCTTTATTTTCAGATATTATATCTGACACTTTGGAGCTTTGTTGTTTGTTAACCGGTGCCTTGAAATCATAATACTGGTTTTCAAAGAAAACCACATCTCTACTTCGAATAACCTTCTTTAGTTCTGGGTCCCATAGCCTGTACCCGAACTCTTCATCTCCATATCCAATAAAGATGCATGGAGTGGATTTGAGGTCCAACTTCTTCCGCAATTCACTTGATGCATGTGTGAATGCCTTGCACCCAAATACTCTCAAGTGAGCATATGAGAGGTCTTTACCCATCGATATCTTCTCTGGAACTTCAAAATTCAGTGGAACGGAAGGTGACCTATTTATTAGATAGCAAGCTGTCAATAAAGCTTCACCCCAGAATGGCTTTGGGAGTTTAGTCATGCTGAGCATGCATCGAACTTTTTCAACAATGGTGTGATTCATTCGTTTTGCTACACCATTGTGTTGTGGGGTTCGTGGGACAGTCTTTTCATGTCTGATACCATGTTCCGTGCAATATGTAGAGAACTCACAGGAATAGTACTCGCCTCCATTATCTGATCGGAGACATTTCAATTCCTTGCCTGTTTGTCTTTCCATAATTGCATGAAAAGCTTTGAAGCGGTCCAATACTTGGTCCTTCGTCCTCAGACAGTATGCCCATACCTTTCGTGATGCATCGTCAATGAATGCCACAAAATACCGACTTCCACCAAGAGATTCTACTTCAATGGGTCCACATACGTCAGAGTGGACAAGGCTCAACAACTCAGAGCGGTTCTTTCTTGTGGAGCTAAAGGAAACTCTATGTTGTTTCCCAAATAGGCAGTATTCACAAGGATCCAGGGCAACATCTTTTGCCATTGAAATGGACTCCTTCTTTGCAAGAGTCGTCAATCCCTTCTCGCTCATGTGGCCTAGTCTTCTATGCCACAAGTTTGGTGATGTCCCTTCTTCAATAACATTGAGACTTGGTTGAAGTAGCTTCGCATGACTTTTATAAAGAGTACCATCAAGTTGTCCCCTTGCAACAACCATAGCACCTTTTAACAACTTCCAGATGCCATTTTTGAATTGATTATCATATCCTTGAACATCAAGAGCTCCAACTGAGATAAGATTCATTCTCAGCTCTGGGACATGTCGAACATCTTTCAGCACCAATGTACATCCAAAATTGATCTTTAAATGCACATCACCAATACCAGGAATGCTTTAGAAACTAGTGTTTCCCATCTTCACAGTATCATGGTCTCCGGGTTTATAAGTAGTGAATAAATCCCGGTTTGGAGTCGAATGATATGATGCAGCACTATCAATCACTCACTCATCATTATGAGTTCCAACATGTAGGTATGTTTCCTCCTCGTATGTAACAAGGGAAACGTCTTGTGTTATGGTGACCATGGTTTCACCATTCTCCCTACTTGAATTCTGGCTTATCTCGGGCTGCTCTCGTAAGAACCTTCGGCAATCACTCCTTTTGTGGCCATAATAATTACAGTGATTGCAATAGCCTTCGAACCATGTATTTGAAGATTTACCTCACTCTCGTGATTTCCCTCGGTCTCGTGATTTCCCAAGATCTTGGGATCTTCCTCTACTTTGACCATGTCTGCCTCTACCTCTACCTCGACCTCGACCTCCAGTTCTGCCTCCGCCTCTTTCTTTGTTTTCTGACACTAGGGCAAAAGATTGGTCTGTACCAGCTTCTTTCCTTCTGGCTTCCTCATTCATTAGGGCGTCTGTGACCATCTCTATTGTCACTTTACCACCAGGGGCATAATTGCTGAGAGTAACAACAAGCGTCTCCCAATTATCTGGTAGAGAACTCAAGAGTAATATGGCTTGTTCCTTGTCTTTGAGAGCCCAATCAGCAGCACCGAGCTGGTTTACGAGATCCTGGAACTGACTCGTATGCTCGGTTATGGACGTACCACTTCATAACTTGTGGTTTACAAGGCACCTCATCAACAAGGTCTTGTTGTGTGCCGTCTTTTCCTGATACATATTCTCGAGCTTCTCCCAAAGTTTGTACGCGTTTGTCTCTTGAGAGACATGATGAAAAACATTATGGTCGATCCATTGTCGAATTTGTGCCACCGTTTTCCTGTTTATTCTCGTCCAAACTTCGTCTGTCTTCGTGTCGGGTTTGACGCCTTTCTTTTCTATAGGCTCTGCTAAATCTTTCAGATTAAGCAAATCTTCCATCCTTGGCTTCCACATGTTGTAATTTGTGGGCGTAAGTCGAACCATCGTAATCGTACTTGTATATTCCATCGAAAATAATTACAAATTTATTTTACAAATATTTCGAGGAAAATTTAGATAAAACCAAGCTCTCGGTTGGATTCGGGAGCGTCAAAAATGGTGGGGTAGAGTTTTCCAGGGTTAAAATATACTTTCTGGAAAAGTTATGTGCTAATTTGTAACTTTTCCGAACAATAGGGGGTAAACTGTAATTTTCGGAACTTACAGGGGCCAATCTGAAACGTTTCTGCGAACTAGGGACCTTTCTGAAACTTTTCAGAACTCCAGGGGCGAAAACAGTTATTTTCAGAACAACAGGGACCGAACTGCAGTTTTTCAGAAACAGAGGCACATGTGTACAACTTTCTGGAACTTCAGGGGCTAAACTGCAACTTTCTGAAATTCCGGTCAATGATGACGTCACTAATGACGTCACTCCTTCTCTGGCGGTCTTCTCCGGCCACCTGGTTTTTCCGGCGACTTTTCCGGCGCGATTTGACCAACTTTGACCGGCGATTTGGAGGTCTTCCCGTGGTCAAAAAAATTACGAAAAATATACTTTCGAAATCCTTGAAGCGAGACCTTTCTAATGGTTTTCCCAGAAACTGATTTTGAGACAAAAAAAAATTGACGAAAAAACAGAGAAATTCTTAAAGAATTCCCTGGACACCAAACCAAGCTCTGATACCAGTTGTTGGGGTTGGAAAACTCTTCTATTAAACACTAAAATAGAATTACAATAGGATGAGCAACTCTCACACTCAACTATTATAAAAAACCAACCCTCTCACTAACACTCTCACTCTAAGTGTTATATTATCTGTTTCTCTGTGTTTGGGATGCTTCACAACGGAAGATGAAGCCTCTGTTTATACCCATGGCAGCCACCATTTGTGCAACCTTCATTAATCGTGTTCATCATAGGGTAGGAAGAAAAACTTGTCACCGTAGGTTTCATTTTGTCAACAAAGATGGCTATTGTAGCTTTGGAGGCTTTGGAGGCTGGAACACAACAAGATCATGCTTCATTTAGCGACCATGGAATGCCACCTCCACCTTCTAAATGGAAAGGAAGGTGTGAGTTCAATGCATCAAGCTGCAACAACAAACTCATTAGCGCAAGATCCTTTACAATTGCTGCAAATGCAATGGCTTCAAATATAAGCACGACACCAATAGATGAATTTGGACATGGGACACATACTGCAAGCACAGTTGTTGAACGATTTGTTAAGAATGCAGAAGCGCTCGGTGGTGCTATAGGTGGAACAGCCGTCGGAATGGCACCGTATGCTCATCTGGCAATTTACAAAGTATGCTCCAATGGAGATTGCCCTGACAGTGACATACTGGCGGGGCTTGATGCAGCAGTGGCTGATGGAGTTGACGTGATATCAATGTCTCTTGAGTTGGATGAAAAAGTGCCCTTTTTTCAGGACAACATCGCGATAGCTTCATTTGCTGCAGATCAGAAAGGAATCTTTGTGAGTTGTGCAGTAGGGAACTCTGGTTCGATCAATGGCACTGCAACAAATCTAGCATTGTGGGTTCTAATCGGTGGTGCTAGCACCACCGATCGGAAAATCAAAGCCACCGCAAAACTGGGAAACAATAAAGAATTTGATGGTGAATCTTTATTTCAGCCGAAAGGCTCCCCTTCTTCTCCACTTTCACCACTCATGTATGCTGGTGCTAATGAGAAACAAGATTCCAAGTTATGTGTCAACGGATCACTTGAAGGTATGGATGTCAAAGGAAAAGTTGTGTTGTGTGAGAGAGGTGTGACAGCAAGAATAGACAAAGGAGAAGTGGTGAACAAGGCAGGTGGTGCAGCTATGATATTGATGAATCAAGAAGAAGAAGGATTCAGCCTAAATGCTGATGAACACGACCTCCCTACAACACATGTGAGTTATGCAGCTGGAGAAAAGATCAAAGCTTACATTAACTCAACAGTAATACCAATGGCAGCTTTATTGTTCAAAGGAACAGTAATCGGAGATCCTTTAGCTCCATTTGTGGCTGCATTCTCTTCTAGAGGCCCAAATACAGTGAGCCCAAGAATTCTGAAACCGGACATTATTGGACCAGGAGTAAGCATTCTAGCAGCATGGGGAAGCATTAGCAGCAGAGTACCCTCATTTGACCTGCTGTCTGGAACGTCAATGTCATGCCCGTATCTCAGCGGTGTTGCAACACTGTTGAAAGCTACTCATCCTAATTGGACACCAGCATCTATAAATTCGGCTATAATGACATCTGCATACCTTATCAATCTCAAAGGTACACCAATAGTAGATGAAACACTCCAACCAACTGACCTATTTGCTACGGGTTCGGGTCTTGTTAACCCATCAAAAGCCAATGATCCTGGATTGATCTTGTTTAGCTGTCAAACCAACAAATAATGGGATAAAATAATAACAATAAAATTCAAGTCACTGTTACTTCATACACTAGAGATAGTATAGAGTAAGCAGGGTCGGTCCACAGGAATACGGGACTTCTTATTTAGCCATATTCTCACACATCATACAAACAAAAATTAAAATGGGGGATTGTGTTTGAACTCGAATTAAATTTCATAAATAAGCAAGATTGATAACAAAACTCAGTAAAAGAAATACATTTCCGATTCTGATTCCTATACATGTATTATGTTGAAAGATGTAATATGATTATAACTCATGTTCAATCTAGGTTGGTAATTTAGATATTAATAAACTCTAATATCCAAAATGACAAAAGTATTTTATTCAAAACAAGTTCTTCAAATAAAACTTCATTTAATTGATTCAATTCAAATAAGTTCTTGCATCAAATCATTAAATGACATTAAGTTCTTGCAATAATTACCACAATGTTTAACATTCCTCTTAAGCTTGGGAATATAAACATTTAATCTTTGATTACACTAATTTTGATCTAATTACAACCAAATAAGTGTGTGTTACTAACATCAAATCATAAAACAATTACGAATTTCATAATTTGATTAACTAGATTGATAAGAACCCTAATTCATTGATCAAGTGAAAAAGATAACCAATCAAACACATAATTAAGATCAAATCAAAGATTACTAGACATTAAACATAAGTCAAGTGCAAATTACAACCTAACAACAAATACTTAAGAATTCATGGAACAAACTATGGTCTTACTCTCGTGAAATTGTATGTGACAAAACATGCTCAATCATCTTTGTCTCACAAAATATATCAATGACCGATTCCAGCTATTTGTTGGTCAACAACAATCTTTTTTCTGAAAAATCTTTTCTAAAAATTCCCTAATATTTACCCAAATTGGTTACAAGTTTCAAACTACTTACTCTAGTCAAAGTAATTAACGTTCAGTCCCAATGTCATAAGTTCAAATCCAAGTCCAAGGGAATCTTTTGGCAGCCAAATATTCTTCCTAAACATATTATTCAATAAAGATATAAACACAAATATATACAAACTTCCTAATTACATTTTCCTACAAATAAAGCTCATGGCTTTCTTTGAAATCCGTGTAACGGGCTTCCAACCAACACATCCAGACCAGATGACCTTAGTGTGCTAGATTTAAAAGGGATCCCTCGGGTTTACTTGCCCGAACCTCAAAGGCCACAGATTAGCTTTATTTGGTTATTAATTCCATGACTTTCTATGAAACCCGTGTAGCGAACTTTCAACCCAATCAGTCCCAAACAATTTTGCTTTAGGCGATTAGGTGTAGAACACCCCTCAGAGTTTACTTGTTCGAGTCCCAAAGGTCACAGATTAACTTAATAACATTATTTTTTTATTTTTTTATTTATTATTATTATTATTATTTTTAATTAAGATATATTCACTAACTAAGGTAACACATAACACACTAATTAATTTATTTGTTTGGCCTATTTCTTTATACTTTCATCCTTGACTTTTCTATTGTGGGACATCTCACGATCTATTACCGTGAGGGGCTTCTAGAAATTTTTCGGGGGACTGAAGTTAACATGCAAAGACCCGTAGGTATAGTTGGAAACTATGTCCCCAAGCAGGGTATATAAAAGGGAATGAGTAGGAAGGACTTTTAGAGCGCTGGAAGGCTCGGGACATTGAGATTTATATTCTTTTTATGAATTTTTGAATTTGGCATTTTAAGTTCAATTGAGCATTTACTACTCATAAGACCAATCATATGTCCCAAAGAATTGACTCATACCTGCTGTTATGCTCCAATGTTGACAATCTTCTCACTTTCTGTTTTGCACAAGTAGCTTCGGGAGGTGTGTTCGTGTGCGATTAACTTGCTTTAATATTTTTTCAATAAAAAGAGCAAGCTAATCTCAAGGCACATGACTCACTTACCAGCTCAACTGTTTTGAAAAGATTCGGTTGCTTGGGATTGGATCAAAAAAAAATTTATGCAATGCAAAAATTTAGATACAAAATGCAAAGAATAATAAAAATAGAATAGAAAGAAAATCTTTTTGGCTTTTGAAAAATTTTCTATGTAGAAAAAGAAAATGAAAATTAACGCAATATGTACAAAATTACATGCAACCTACATGTAACGGGATTTATGCATGGATGGATGCCCCTCCCCAAGCTTAAAATTAAGCATCGTCCTCGATGCTTGGAGAGAGGCATAGTCAGCCTATTGAGGACCGGGCGGTGGAGGATATGGTGGGAACTGTGAAGGGTAATCAGTAGGATAAAATGGAGGCCATTGGGGTTGGGATGATGATGACTGCTGCTGCGTGTGAAGGACAAGTACTCGGTGGATATCACTCAGCAAGTGATGAATATTTCTATTATGTTGCTCCTGAACGGCCCACCATTGATCTTGCTCGGTCCATCGCAGCTCTTGTTGTGCCCAACGCTCTTCCTGAAGATTACGGTAGTCTTGAAATTCGGAAGTATTTTCAGCAACACCCGTGTAAATCTCTCCTACCTCCTGCTGTAAGCTCATGTAATGGTGGTCCAAGCGTGAAAATTCTCCCATGTAAAGATTGTGTTCAGGAAAAGGAATGTGGCGAGGTGAACTGGAAGCACCTGCAGTTGCAGTTTGAGCAGAAGGAGTAGGAGTGGTGGTTGGAGGTCTACGGGCTGCAGTAACACCCAAGTTGGATTGGAGGTACCAATTGGTGGAAGGGATGTCATTGACCAATGCTAATATCTTCTTATTTCGGCTATCAATGCGTAGATATTCTTTACCATCGACTGTCCAATGGACATCCCTATTGGGGTTGCGGTGGAAGAGGTGCATGATTTCCATGACATCAAGTGATAAACGAGAACGGCCCGGAATTATATTGATTGGATTGTTGGGTAAATAGAGGCCAAGATGTTCAGCTATAATAGAAACCATGCCTCCATAATGAAGCTGGCCACCGTTGCTCATGGCATTTCTGAGCATTTTCTGAACTACCCAACACCCGAAATGATGGACTTCATCGGGCTTGTTAATCATGCACCATAAAACTTCTAATTCTTTTTTGTTCGCTTTGCTAATCTCTTCTCGAGGAAATAAGAGAGAAGCAATAATCCGGTGGGTGACCTTCAAGACCGGATGAATAATGCTAGAAGCTTTTGCTGTGCCTGACTGATACTCATTTTCACAAGAGATACTTGTCCAAAACCTTCCACAGTTTTGCTCAAATACAACATTTTTTCTGCCCTTTGTTGTATATACATCCCTTTTCGCTTTTGGAGCACCAATAATATCACAGAGAGTATCAGCATGAATCTTATGGGATTGATTGAGCAAACGGAAGGTGTGGATGTGTGTTTGGTAATCGAAGGTTATGGATGACAAGAATTCCAACATTGGTGTTTGATAGCTTACAGCATGGAGATTCAATAACCCTTCCCAACCAATGTTCTTCAAGAGCTTGTGGACACCTTTATAGATATGAAGGTCCTTGAGGGCTTGGATGTCCACAAATTTTTGTGCCCCTTTTACCCTTTGAATAAGGTTTGCATACAACATCTCTTGTTGATTGGACTAAAAAATAAGACCAAATTCATAGGGGTTTTCCATGGGAGGTTGGTCTTGTTCATCATTGGCTTCTTGACCACCCATATGTGAGGTCCCAATTCTTGCCCTTTTTCCACGGGATGCCATTGCCCTAATGAATTCAACAAAGTTTTGCACACAATGTTGGATAATTTTGAACTCTAAGGTATGCACAAGAACTAGCAATATCACCAAAATCACCCCAAAATCTAACTATATGCACAAGTAAAGAGTTTGGAACAACTATACCAATTTTTGCTTGAAAATGGTGGTTGGGTGATGTCCAATGCTTCCCTAAGCTTTCCCAAAGCGTATCCTACAAGAAATTGCAAGCATTAGGTCGAAATTTGGAGACCCAAAATGTGACACCAGTCAAATTTTGGTCAAAAATAAATTGATCAATAATCGTAATTGGGATGAACCAAGTGGTAGAGTTTGTAACAAGGTTTCCAAAAATATAAAGAACACTGAAATCCGAGTTATAACGAAGAAGTTATGACCAATCGAAAATCCGTGACAAAACCGGTAAAACACTATTCAGTGTAAAAACTGAATTTTCGATAAAAGGCTTTTTAGCCTTAAGAATCTAAATGAAAGTTGTAGAATATGTTAAACCGAGAACGTTCATAAAAATAACGTCAAAATCTGACTTCGTATGAGGAAGTTATGATTTTTCTAAGTTTCGGTTTAGCAGTAGACAGCTAAAAATTCGAAATATAAATCGATCGATATTTAGCCGACGCAACTTAAACGAGAATTGAAGGTCTCGTCAAAAGTAGCACAACGGTAAAAAGACAGACGAAAACGGACGTCGGATGAAGAAGTTATGAATTTTTAACGGATTTCCTGTCCCGGTCTGTTAAAAATAATAATATTAAAAATAAAGTCAAAATCAGCCAACGAAGTCTAAACTAAAGTCGTAGAGTATAATTTTACCTATGCGTGCATATAAAGAACGCCGAAAACGGAGCTCGTATGCCAAAATTATGATTTTCGCAAGTTTTTGGCACGAAAATCAAGAAAATCTTGAAAACCGGGCAATTTTGCATAGGTGGCTTCAGACACGTCATCCTCGCATGCGAGCTTCCACGTGTCGACTGCTGATAGGACCGAAGTTCGCGTGGCGCCTTCTGATTCGACCAAGTCCGCGGTCCACTAAGCCTCGGACACCTTCGCATGAGACACACCGCACACACTCCTCGGATGACCCTCGAACCCTCGTGCCCTCCTCCCATTGGACCGAAGTTGGGTCCAGTCCGAAGCTGCCAGCTGCGAGCCACCTGTCCGAAGCAGCCCCTCCCTTCGCCACCTGTCCGAGGCACGTGTCTCGTTCCCTTTGCTTCGGATCCGAGGCTTCGGACTATAAATAGCCCGCGAGACCCTCCGGGTTTTTACACTTTTCCACCCCATTTTTGGTCCACTTTCACTCCTTTCACTTCCATAACCTCACAAACAACCCCCAAGACCCCGGTATCGTGTCTAAAGCCCGAAGTAAGCCCCGGAGCCCCGAAATTCTCAAGAAGTTAACCTCTCTCCAGTCGAAACTCTGCCCGATTTGAGCCGGTTTCTCGTCAAACAAACTCTTTTCCGGGAAACGAAACGCTGCCCGAATCACCGCTTATCAAAGTGAGTTCATACCCCTATAATTTACCTTTTTAATGGTTTTTAAATGCTTTTTAGGGGGGGGGTGGGAATACAAGTTTAACACAATATTAAATTGTGTTAATAACTGTATGTGATAATAATCACACAAAGAGTTTCCGTATGCTTTTAAGAATTACCAAATACTTTCAAAATGACTTAAAGCCATGTTAAATCTTTAAAGTCATGTAAACTCTGTTAAATTCTTTGAAAAATGTTTTATAAACTATTTCAAATTATAAATGCCAAAATCATGTTTATATATGTATAAATATATAAATAAGATTTGAAGGGCTTAGGACTAATGAATTATCTTATTTCCTTTTCCTTGTTTGGATGTGGAATTAAGGTTGTATTATTTGTCCGAAGGTCGTTTCCTTCTTAATTATATATATATATATATATATATATATATATATATATATATATATATATATATATATATATATATATATATATATATATATTATACATATATGAGTATAAAAGGTTACTCCTTTTGGTATCATTACCTTTGTATCAGGCTGAGCAAAGGTGTTCATCTATGAGAAATCATGCTAATCAGATATAACATATAAATTATAATAGGTATAATTTATGATTCAAAACTAAATATACAAGTATGATTCACGACTATATACTTTCCAAGGAAATTACCAAAAATTCATTCAACTATACCAAGATATGTATAATACCTTTAATATATGAACAACATATTAAAGAAGTAAAGATACATCATACCGGGTTTGCATTAACAAAGGTACGATACAGAGTACCAGGGTTAGCAAACACGAGGTAATAATACATCATACCGGGTTTGCATTAACAAAGGTACGATACAGAGTACCAGAGTTAGCAATCACGGGGTAATAATACATCATATCGGGTTTGCATTAACAAAGGTACGATACATAGTACCAGAGTTAGCAATCACAGGGTAATAATAATACATCGTAAATCTCGTTGAAACAATAAGTTTGTGAGACCCTTCACGGTGTACTTATCTAAGTACGACTTTTAAGTCCTGACCTATTAACCAGAATCTCTTGTAGGGAGAGCGTGAATTTGTGTATAGATCTATATGGGACTGACAATCCCGCACCTCTACTGTTCGCTACAGTTTGGCCGACAGGCCTAGGGTGTCAAATATCATACCATTCCGACGCCTGAAGAACGTCGCCGCAGGCATATCAGTCATATTAGTACGGTTAATAGAACTCACATGGATAAAACAACGAGTGAATTACTAAGTAATATATTTCTCTTAAAACAGTAAGAACATATAATTACATCCCGACCAAATATACCTTCTGTAGTTTTTACTTACAGTAAAAGCTACGTATCATGAAATCAAGTATGGTAAATATACTTGTACTTCTGGTTTTGAACATTTAAAACCACAAGGCAGTATTATGGATAATATAATATTTTCCAGGATTAATACTAAGGTTTTTACTATAGAACAGATATAACTAAGAACACTTTTACAAATGAAACGGTTTATGGGATTAAACCACTTTTACAAAGGAAACGGTTTATGGGATTAAACCACTTATACGAATAAAACGGTTTATGGGATTAAACCACTTTTACAAATGGGAACCTAGTCATTCACTTTCGGTAAACTAGTATAACATAAAGGATCTTTAGTGGTTAATTCTATAATTCCTTAGTTTTTACATCAGAGTTATACATAAGTAATATCCGATTGACAGTGAAATGTGTGACTTCCGCCTTACTTCCTATTCCTTGTTTGGTTGTGGGCTTAGGGCAGATACACCCATTTGACTGTCCATTCGATATTGGGTTATATATAATCAGTATAAAGTAAGTAATTACAGAGGGAAACTATTGAGGTTATCAGTTAATCACCTCAGGAAATATAGGATATCCTAGAGAAACCAGTGAACTTATCCAAAGAACTTAGGGTATACTTAACAGAACTAAAATACTTATGAACTCACCAGCTTAAATGATGATCTACTCTTTCCAAATAACTTGTATTCTCAGGAATCCAGAAGACAGGTACACTCCCGAAGCTTTTGAGAATACTACCTAGTACCGTATCGCGACACTTGTCTTCTACTGTACCTACGTTGGTGTTTGAATATGTAATGTTTAAACACTTATGTAAAACTTATACTTATTAATACAATGGTTGTTTGTACTTTGATTACTATATTGCATGTGTTGTGATACTTACCTGAAGTCCTCCGCCCCCGAACGTTTCCGCCATTCTGGTTTAGGGGTGTGACACAAAAATTCTAGGGTTTGCTCAAAACCCCCAACATCGGCCATGAGAGGGTGAATTTGAGATGCAAGACAAAGAAGATGAAGAAAAGAGAAGAATTTCATACCTTGGAGCTTGATTTTTGGAGCAAAATTGAGGAAGATGGAGTGTTTTTAAGGGTTTTTTCGAAGAGGGCAGAAGGGAGAATAAGAGTCGCAGGTCTTGTGAAGAGAATGAACAAAACAATCCGATTTTAGCCTTTAAACTCGTCCAGCTCTGATTTTACGTTTACACGGCCCGTGTAAACAGAAGGGCAAAATTTACACGGCTGTGTAAATGAGGCGTCTGATATTAGCTGGTATGATCGTTTACACGGCCCGTGTAAATTGTAAGCATACGTTTACACGGCCGTGTAAACTTCTGTAAAGGGCAAAAATTGTGATTTTTTTCATTTTTTTGAAATTGCAACCCGCTACTCCACTATTGCCCGAAAAATGATTTTTTTACCCTCTTTAATCATGAAAAACCACTTGGAAACTTAAAAATGAAGAAAACACGATGAAAATTTGAGAAATGACAAAAATACCCCCGGGTTGCCTCCCGGTTAGCCGTCCCTTTTTAATGTCGTTGGCTCGACTTGGACCCCATCTATTTGTCAATCTTGGTACTTTGGATCCATTACTTCCTCCACTTCTTCATTTTTTTACTTGAAATCCTTCATAATAAGGCTTCAAACGGTGACCATTTACCTTAAAGATCTTCCCGGTTTTTTCTGTAACATCCCAAATTTCAAGCCCAAATTTTTCATTTTTAATTAAGTAATCTACGACATAGTTTACCAAAACATTTCCCATGCCATATCATTTGCAAACAGAAATATAACAACGTGTCTGAAACTCATATTGTCAAAGTAAAATAAATCAGAGTACAATCCCAGGAAAACTCCATGCGGAAGTCATGTGTGTGTGATGCGCTGCTACACCGCCGACTCCTTCCCCTTGGACGAAGAGGTACCTGAAACCAAAACTAAAACTGTAAGCACAAAGCTTAGTGAGTTCCCCCATCATACCACATACCATACAATCACATAGCATGCAAACTGTCGGGCAATTCTGGGGTGCCCGTCTTACCCGTGTCAAGCCATTCTGGGGTGCTGACCTACCCATGTCAAGCCATTCTGGGGTGCTGACCTACCCATGTCAGGCTATTCTGGGGTGCCGACTTACCCTTCGGTCTTTCAACCGAACACGGGGACTATTTCACCTCCTACTACTAACACATAATGTCATATCTCTAGCATACTGTCAGGCGTATCTGGGGTGTCCGACCTACCCATCGGTCCTAACGACCGATTCAGGGACTAGTCCCCTCCTACTGATACCATCTCACATAACATAGCAAACTAGCATAGTCACATATCAAGCAAACTAACATATTCGCACATCAAACAATAGCAGACCAGATAATTATCACAAAGACAATCATCCCAGCTAAACATATACTAGTGGGCCGGCCTTGGTGCCGTAGACCCACTCTTACTGTAAGGCAACTCACCTCGATGTCATGTAGTGTCTGAACTGTCCTCGGCGTGAAGGTCGGCTCTCCTCGACTCCTCAATCCCTACACGACAACCCTCAAGTCATCAAACAGAACAAACAACCCTAACCAGGGTCAATCCTTAAACCAAGCAAGTCAACATTGGTCAAAGTCAACACCCAGTTGACCTGACTCGCCGAGTTGGTCTACCAACTCGTCGAGTCCATGCTCCACTAACCCGATCCAACCCCGACATCACTCGTCGAGTCTTGCGAGAACTCGACGAGTTCTCCTTCATTCAAACCATCGGGACTATCTTCATCCGACTCGCCGAGTTGTATGAACAACTCGTCGAGTTCATCCCCATCCTATGAACAAGTCCGCCCTTGACTCGCCGAGTTGTATAAACAACTCGTCGAGTTCGTCTTCATAAGTTGGGAGATTGCCTTGGACTCGCCGACTCTGTTCATACACTCGTCGAGTCCCATGATTCCCAGGCCCCTTTCATGACTAAACATCTACAGGACTTTTCCTTGCTAACAACTGCTTCCTTTACAGAAAGGATTTGGTGGTCAATACACCGCGACTCGCCGAGTCCCAAGAGCGACTCGTCGAGTCCCTCTATGACCATTACTATACAGTCGATTTAAATGGGTCTTAATGTAACGCTCGGGTTTCGGGGCTAAGCATTTTTAGACGATGTAATAGTCTAGGTCAACTATTGTAACTCTTTTGATGTAATAAAAATGAAATATTTGAGTATTTTGTGAATTTATGTGCGTATTATTTAATTATAAATGTATAATTAATAAAGAATAAAAATAAGCGTCAAAATTAAAATATGAGATAAGCCCGATATCTTTACATAAAGTTGTAGTGGTCAAAACAAGGATTCCGGAGATATAAAGAACGCCGAAATCCGAGTTATAACGAAGAAGTTATGACCCGACAAAGTTTCACGACGGAACCGGCACGATACCGGGAAGCGTGAATAGTGAATTTATGATAAAGCGAGTTTTTAGCCGACACGACCTAAACGAGAATCGAAGAGCTCTTTAATTGTGGCGTAACAATAAAAAGACAGACGAAAACGGACGTCGGATGAAGAAGTTATGAATTTTTAACGGACCAATCCTGTCCCGGCCTGTTAAAAATATAACTTTTAAAATAAATTCAAAATTAGCCAACGGAGTCTAAACGAAAGTTGTAGATTACGTTCCCGCCTTCGCGTGGATATAAATAACGTCAAAAACGGAGCTCGTATGCGAGAGTTATGATTTTTCTAAGACGGGAGGCCGATACGCGATATTGGGTGACATGGCACCACCAGAAATTGGACATGTGGCACCACCAGAAATTGGACACATGACACCACCAGAATTTGGACAAGTGGCACCACCAGAAGGCCACCACATGCCCCAACTCACTATAAATAGAAGTGCTGGGTTCTCTCATTTCTTACACCTTTCCTCTTCCACTTTCTCTCTCTAAACTCTCTCTCTAAGCTCCCTTGAGCCCTTAAAGTCTAGGTAAACCCCCTAGCACCCGAAGGAAGTCCCGAGGCTCCCGGAGTCCCGAGAAAAGAACCTTTCGGCTCGGAAACGCTGCTCCAGCGAAGCCCGGTTTTGAGAAAAAAAAAACTCGCTGTAAGTAAGGTACGCCTACGAAATTTTTAATATAACTTTTAAATAATTATAGTAATGTTATTAGGTCCTTAAAATAATTATTTGGGCTATTATTATTTATATACTGAGTGTTATTTAACGCTTGTATAATAATAATAATAGCCAGACTATTAATTAGTCACGGTTAACGTTAAAACTAAACGCTAGTGGTATTAATACTAGGTTTTGATCAAGGAAAAATTGTTTTGAGATAACGGAGTGCTGTTCGAGTACCGAGTCACCACCTAATCAGGTGAGTGCATAGTTACTTTCATCTTACACATAGATATGAAGTATTTTATATTAATTACGTGCTATGTGTGCATATTATCTGAATACTTGCTGCCTATACTGATGAAAGATTTTTATACATGTTTTAAATAATTTAAACTGTATATGTATTTTATATCTACAAAAAAAGGTTGGGGTAAAACATGGGTAGATGTAATAAGACGATGTGTGATAAAATGATGAGAGGCCTCGATGTTGTTGTTGTTGATCCTGTCATCTAGCGGAGTATGGATGACGACCACGGACTCTTCTAGACAGTCCAGTGGAACGCTAGCAGGCTCGCAACCTGTAGGTGTTTGTGAACGATGTGTTCACCGGTGTACTCCATCCCCCTCATGGTTGCCTTTAAGACATTTATTGATGAGGAAACCCCTTGGCAGTAGTGTCCATCCCGATGTTGATCCTTAGGCTAGGTCCCTTATGATAGGTGTTTTAGGGACGTAATGTGAGGATAACGGGAACGAGTAATCGGGTTATTGTTGGTTGATGAAATTAATAAACTTATTTATTGTGGGTTGAAAACCCTATGTGCTCACCAGGCTCCCAAGCCTGACCCACTCAGTTTCTTGTATTACAGGTAGTGGCGCACGAGCATATACATGATGTTTGGGATGAGAGATTACGAACAAATGTAGTAAGGTTATATTGTACTGTTTATGCTTTTGATCTGTATCGAACATGACATCCCGCGGCTTTTAATGAAATACATTTCTACGAAAATGTTTTGATAAATCCTTATCATATTTTATTTTGGGAACAAATTCCGCAACACTTTTATTTAAAAATGTTACTCTGATTTTCAAACAAGCATAAACAAAATCGGTCTTTTCTGGCCGTGAAAATGGGGATGTCACAGTTGGTATCAGAGCATTAGTTTAAGCGAACTAGGAATTTGTAGGATTTCTAGACTTAAACTTAGAATGCTAAGCAATGATTGTGAGGTGTGAGCACTAGCTTATTTTAGGAATTGTGCCTAAAATGCTTTTATGTGCGAAATGATTTATGCCTTATATGCTGTTATTTGTTCGGATCTATGGTCTGTTGCCGACCGGATCTGGAAACCTTATGTGTTTAGGATTCTAAACGTACAACTACGATATTAGAACTAACATGTAAACGTTTCGGAGAGATAAGGATGATTTAAACGTCTATCCTGAATAAAGATCTAAATTCACCTTATTCGGTGTATAGATCAAAATGGCAAGAACCCGTAGTGGAGCTGGAAACGCAAACGAAAACAGGAATCGACCACATGTAATTGAGCAAATACCTGTTGTAGCTGCAGCACCTGAGCCAGTAACGATGGCTGGTGTACAATTGATGATTCAGGCGATGTTGGATAATCAGATGGAAGAAACTAGACGTCTGCTTCGACAAAATCGTGAAGAACTTTCAATCCAAGTTGAAGAGCCCGAAGTGAATGGAGGGCCATCGGAAGGTGGAAACTTCAGTGGTACCGTTGGTCAAGACAACCCACAAATTGTTAGACAAGGCAATCGTAATGGAGGAAATGATGGAAGAGGATGTAAATACAAGGATTTTATGGCGTCTAAGCCACCGTGTCTATCCGGAAGCCCGACGCCGGTGCAAATTATGGATTGGATCTCCGAAATGGAGACAATGTTTGAAAGTTGCGAATGCAGCAACAGGCAGAAGACCGCTCTTGCGATCCCGTTGTTGAAATCTGGCGTGTTGAGTTGGTGGAAGTTGTTAGCTGATTCTATGCCCAAGGGAGAAGCGAGTAAAATGTCTTGGGAAGATTTTGTGGAACAACTGAAACTGCAATACTGCTCAGAGCAGGACCTACTGGAAATCAATAACGAGTTTCAGAATTTGAAGAAGGGAAAGATGAGCGTTGCTGAATACGCTGCAAGTTTCACGGAGAAAATGAAGCTTATCCCATACCTAGTTCCAACAGAACTCTCAAAGGTCAATAAGTTTGCCCTTGGACTACCAGCGGACTATGGTCCAATGGTTAAGCAACCAACCACGTTGAAAGCCGCCATCTGGGCTGCAAGAAATGTTGAGACCCAGATCAGGGAGAAAGGTCTGGAAAGGTCAGAGGTTGGTGAGAAGAGGAAGTTTGACGGACCCTCGGGGCCCAGCAAAAAGGGTAAATTCTCAAAGTCTAGTTCGAAAGGAGGTGGAGGAGGCGAAGTGAAGTGGTGTGACAAGTGCAAGAAGAAGCACTCTGGGAAGTGCGACGGAGGGGTCACTTGTTTCAAATGTGGGAAACCTGGGCACTATGCCAATGAATGCACATTCACTAAGAAGGTCTGTTATGAGTGCAACGAGGAGGGGCACATTTCGAGGGACTGCCCGAAGAAGAAGGAAGCAGGAAGACCCAACATTCCACCAAAGCCGAAGGCTAGAGCCTTCCAGATGACACTGGAAGCTGCTAAGGAAGAAGCTGATGTCGCTTCAGGTACCTTTCTCGTAAACAAATTGCATGCCCAAATTTTATTTGATTCTGGAGCCAACTACTCCTTTATTTCGCATGAATTTGGTAGAAAGCTAGCTTTGCCTGTCGATAGACTAGATAATGCCTTATTAGTCGAAGTTGCTAGTGGCAAGTTTGTACCTGTTAGCCATCGTATGAAAAACATCTTAATTGATTTGAACGGGAATAAGTTTCACGAGGAATTATTGCCTATCGAACTTAACGGTTTCGACATCGTGTTGGGAATGGATTGGCTTAGCACCAATGATGCGGAAATACTGTGCAAAAAAAAGATCGTAAAAGTAAACCCGCCTGGGAAAGAGTGGTTTATGGTGTATGAGGACAAACGCAGGGTAAATTCTGTAGTCATTTCTCTAATGAAAGCCAGAAAATGTTTGACCAAGGGATGTACATCATATTTAGCATTCGTGATCGATGCTAAGAAGGAAAAGAAGGTGATACAGAGCATTCCTGTCGTGTGTGATTATCCAGAAGTATTTCCCGAAGATCTTCTCGGATTACCGCCTGATCGACAAGTAGAATTCCGTATTGACTTGTTACCAGGAACGACACCAATAGCAAAAGCACCTTACCGATTAGCACCGACGGAGATGAAGGAGCTGATGATGCAACTTCAGGAGTTACTGGACAAAGGTTTCATTAGACCTAGTTCATCACCCTGGGGAGCTCCGGTGTTATTCGTGAAAAAGAAAGATGGAAGTATGAGAATGTGTATTGATTACAGAGAGCTGAACAAGGCAACAAAAAAGAATAGATATCCGTTGCCAAGGATTGATGACCTGTTCGATCAACTGCAAGGTTCAAGTTATTTTTCAAAGATCGACCTAAGGTCAGGATATCATCAGCTGAAGGTAAGAGAGCAAGATATAGAGAAGACTGCATTCAAAACATGATATGGACACTACGAGTTTTTGGTTATGTCGTTTGGACTAACCAATGCTCCAGCAGCATTCATGGATTTAATGAACAGGGTTTGTAATCCGTTTCTTGATAAATATGTGATAGTGTTCATAGATGACATTCTGATTTACTCAAAAAGCCAAGAAGAGCATGGTAGACACTTGCGGGAAGTGTTAGAAGTCTTGAAGAAGGAGAAGCTGTATGCTAAATTCTCCAAATGTGATTTTTGGATTCGAGAAGTCCAATTCTTGGGTCACGTGGTCAACCAAGAAGGGATAATGGTCGATCCAGTAAAGATTGAAGCGGTAATGAAGTGGGAACAACCAAAAAGTCCCACGGAGATCCGAAGCTTTTTGGGATTAGCCGGATATTACCGAAGGTTTATCCAAGGATTTTCTTCAATCGCTAGTCCATTAACAGCGTTAACCCACAAAGGAGCTACCTATGCTTGGAGTGATAAGCATAAAGAAGCATTCGAGAAGCTAAAGAAGAAACTATGCGAGGCACCGATACTTTCTCTACCCAATGGAGTTGAAGACTTCGCTGTTTATAGCGATGCGTCTGGTGTTGGGTTGGGTTGTGTTTTGACCCAAAGAGAAAAGGTGATCACATATGCGTCTCGACAGTTGAAGGAACATGAAAAGAACTACCCGACTCATGACTTGGAGTTGGCGGCGGTAGTTTTCGCTCTAAAAATATGGAGGCATTACCTCTATGGCACGAAGTGCAAAGTTTTCACCGATCATAAGAGTCTCCAATATCTCTTTAATCAGAAAGAATTGAACATGAGGCAACGACGCTGGCTAGAATTACTCAAGGACTATGACTGTGAGATACTTTACCACCCCGGTAAAGCAAACGTTGTCGCTGATGCTCTCAGTCGAAAAGTCAACCTTGAAAGAAAAAGGCCAAGAGCGTTGAGAATAGAAGTTGTCTCGACCATTGTGGAAAGTATCAGGGAAGCTCAAGAAGAAGCTTCAGAGAAGAGTGACCGAAAAGAAGAACGTTTGGGAAAAACATTAGTGTTCGGTACAAACAGTCAAGGACTAAAGGTATTCCAAGATCGGATTTGGGTAGCTAAGACTGGAGGAATAAGAGATCTTCTGATGGAAGAAGCTCACAAGACCATGTACTCGATTCATCCCGGTAGCACTAAAATGTATAGGGACCTAAAACCCTACTACTGGTGGCCGACGATGAAGCTCGACGTTGCGAAATATGTGGCCGAGTGTGTAACTTGTGCAAGAGTTAAGGCACAACATCAGAAACCATATGGGAGTTTAGAACCCTTACCTGTACCCATGGGTAAATGGGAAGACATCACCATGGATTTTGTGACTAAACTACCCAGGACGAAGAACGGTCACGACATGATTTGGGTGGTCGTGGATCGTTTCACAAAGAGTGCACACTTCATAGCTGCCAATGAAAGGTGGTCTATGGATAAGCTTGCAAATGCTTACGTGAAGGAAATTATGAGACTTCACGGTGTTCCTCTAACAATTGTATCGGATCGTGATAGTCGTTTCACGTCAAGGTTTTGGAGAAGTCTACAAGAGGAATTGGGTACGAAGTTATGTCTGAGTACAGCTTACCATCCGCAGACTGATGGTCAGAGTGAAAGAACGATTCAAACGCTTGAAGATATGTTGAGAGCATGTACCCTCGAGTTCCAAGGTAACTGGGATGAGCACTTACCTTTAGTAGAATTTTCCTACAACAACAGTTTCCACTCGAGCATCAAGATGGCACCTTATCAAGCTTTGTACGGACAAAAGTGTCGTACGCCTTCTTGTTGGCTTGAGGCTGGAGAAAAGCAGTTTATGGGCCCCGAGATAATCCATGAGACTGCTGAGAAACTGAAGGTGATAAAGGAAAGGATGTTATCAGCTCAGGATCGTCAGAAGAGCTATGCTGACAAGAAAAGACGACCGATGACCTTCGAAGTTGGGGATTCCGTTTTGCTTAAAGTCTCACCGTGGAAAGGACTTATACGATTCGGGAAACGAGGAAAGCTGAGTCCAAGGTTTATTGGACCGTTCAAAGTTCTTCAGAAGATTGGGAACCAAGATTACAAGCTGGAATTGCCCGAAGAACTCGATGGTATTCATAACACCTTCCATGTATGTTATCTGAGGAAATTCACGGGAGAAGTTCCCGACATAATTCTGATCTCGGAGTTGAGAATGGATGAGAATAAGAGGCTAATCGAAGAGCCCGAGGCAATTGTTGACCGTAAGATTAAGAAGTTACAACGCAAGATGGTCGACTTAGTGCTAGTCCGATGGAAACATTCGAATGGGCCGAATCTCACTTGGGAAACAGAGGATGACATGATGAGTCGCTATCCGCATCTGTTTGCTGACGCATGATTCCGGGACGGAATCATCCTAAGGGGGAGAGAATTGTAACGCCCGGGTTTCGGGGCTAAGCATTTTTAGACGATGTAATAGTCTAGGTCAACTATTGTAACTCTTTTGATGTAATAAAAATGAAATATTTGAGTATTTTGTGAATTTATGTGCGTATTATTTAACTATAAATGTATAATTAATAAAGAATAAAAATAAGCGTCAAAATTAAAATATGAGATAAGCCCGATATCTTTACATAAAGTTGTAGTGGTCAAAACAAGGATTCCGGAGATATAAAGAACGCCGAAATCCGAGTTATAACGAAGAAGTTATGACCCGACGAAGTTTCACGACGGAACCGGCACGATACCGGGAAGCGTGAATAGTGAATTTATGATAAAGCGAGTTTTTAGCCGACACGACCTAGACGAGAATCGAAGAGCTCTTTAATTGTGGCGTAACAATAAAAAGACAGACGAAAACGGACGTCGGATGAAGAAGTTATGAATTTTTAACGGACCAATCCTATCCCGGCCTGTTAAAAATATAACTTTTAAAATAAATTCAAAATTAGCCAACGGAGTCTAAACGAAAGTTGTAGATTATGTTCCCGCCTTCGCGTGGATATAAATAACGTCAAAAACGGAGCTCGTATGCGAGAGTTATGATTTTTCTAAGACGGGAGGCCGATACGCGATATTGGGTGACATGGCACCACCAGAAATTGGACATGTGGCACCACCAGAAATTGGACACATGACACCACCAGAATTTGGACAAGTGGCACCACCAGAAGGCCACCACATGCCCCAACTCACTATAAATAGAAGTGCTGGGTTCTCTCATTTCTTACACCTTTCCTCTTCCACTTTCTCTCTCTAAACTCTCTCTCTAAGCTCCCTTGAGCCCCTAAAGTCTAGGTAAACCCCCTAGCACCCGAAGGAAGTCCCGAGGCTCCCGGAGTCCCGAGAAAAGAACCTTTCGGCTCGGAAACGCTGCTCCAGCGAAGCCCGGTTTTGAGAAAAAAAAAAACCCGCTGTAAGTAAGGTACGCCTACAAAATTTTTAATATAACTTTTAAATAATTATAGTAATGTTATTAGGTCCTTAAAATAATTATTTGGGCTATTATTATTTATATATTGAGTGTTATTTAACGCTTGTATAATAATAATAATAGCCAGACTATTAATTAGTCACGGTTAAGGTTAAAACTAAACGCTAGTGGTATTAATACTAGGTTTTGATCAAGGAAAAATTGTTTTGAGATAACGGAGTGCTGTTCGAGTACCGAGTCACCACCTAATCAGGTGAGTGCATAGTTACTTTCATCTTACACATAGATATGAAGTATTTTATATTAATTACGTGTTATGTGTGCATATTATCTGAATACTTGCTGCCTATACTGATGAAAGATTTTTATACATGTTTTAAATAATTTAAACTGTATATGTATTTTATATCTACAAAAAAAGGTTGGGGTAAAACATGGGTAGATGTAATAAGACGATGTGTGATAAAATGATGAGAGGCCTCGATGTTGTTGTTGTTGATCCTGTCATCTAGCGGAGTATGGATGACGACCACGGACTCTTCTAGACAGTCCAGTGGAACGCTAGCAGGCTCGCAACCTGTAGGTGTTTGTGAACGATGTGTTCACCGGTGTACTCCATCCCCCTCATGGTTGCCTTTAAGACATTTATTGCTGAGGAAACCCCTTGGCAGTAGTGTCCATCCCGATGTTGATCCTTAGGCTAGGTCCCTTATGATAGGTGTTTTAGGGACGTAATGTGAGGATAACGGGAACGGGTAATCGGGTTATTGTTGGTTGATGAAATTAATAAACTTATTTATTGTGGGTTGAAAACCCTATGTGCTCACCAGGCTCCCAAGCCTGACCCACTCAGTTTCTTGTATTACAGGTAGTGGCGCACGAGCATATACATGATGTTTGGGATGAGAGATTATGAACAAATGTAGTAAGGTTATATTGTACTGTTTATGCTTTTGATCTGTATCGAACATGACATCCCGCGGCTTTTAATGAAATACATTTCTACGAAAATGTTTTGATAAATCCTTATCATATTTTATTTTGGGAACAAATTCCGCAACACTTTTATTTAAAAATGTTACTCTGATTTTCAAACAAGCATAAACAAAATCGGTCTTTTCTGGCCGTGAAAATGGGGATGTCACACTTAACACCTCAAAACCATAGATTTGGCCTCCTAATGTCCATTTCACACGTAAAGTTCCAAACTTGGTGCACATGCATGGGGTCTTTGGCTCAAAAATCCATAAAAGGAGCTTTACAATGTGCATGGGGCTCTCATGTCCATAGAGTTGGCACCTTTATGCCATGAGACCCCTCCAATGACTCAGATCTGGAAGTAGAACTCCATGAAACACTCCACAAATCCGAAAATGGCTTGGAAAGCCCTAAATGCACCCAAAAATCTAAGCCCTAAAGATGAACAACCAAATGGAAGACCAAAACAGGGGGCATTTACCTTGTTTGAGCTGAAGAGGAATAAGATCTCTGGATCTACAAGCCCCAACTCGAGTTCCCAAGCTTCACCCTTCCTTCCAAGCTTCACAAACTATCCAAAAGCACCAAAAATGGCCTTAGATCACTCAAAGCGGCTAGGGTTTCTATATGAGGTGTTCTGGGAGTGATAGGGGCGATGGAGGCTGAGTTAAGGCGTTTAAATAGGGTGCAAACCCTCAAATTTAGGGTTTCACTCAAACAGCACCTACTCGCCGAGTCAGTCTTCCGAATCGTCGAGTAGGTCACTTAAACTTCCCGCGGATCCCGTCTCTACTCGACGAGTTGGGCCACCAACTCGTCGAGTCCTAGAGGAAAATACATAAAATTCATGAATTAAAGACATACCAGGAATCGGGTGTTACAAATCTCCCCTACTTATCTTAGACTTCGTCCTCGAAGTCTGCTGCTCGATCTTGAAAAAGCTCGGGGTAGTGTTCCCTCATCTCGTCCTCCGACTCCCAGGTCCATTCCGAGCCCTTTCGGTGCTGCCACTGCACCTTTACCAACTCCACTTTCTTGCTCCTCATATCCCTTGACTTCCTGTCAAGGTTTTCCACTGGCCGCTCGATATTGTTCAGGCTGTCATCAACCTGAATATCCTCCAAAGGCACCACTGCCGAATCGTCCACCAGACACTTCTGCAGTTGGGAGACATGAAAAGTGCTATGAATCTGACTGAGTTCGGCCGGCAGATCCAGCCTATACGCCACCTTGCCCACCCGAGCTATAACCCTGAAGGGTCCAATATACCTGGGGCCCAGCTTGCCCCGCTTCCTGAATCGAATGACGCCCTTCCAAGGCGACACTTTCAGGAGCACCATATCCCCGACCTGGAATTCCAGGTCCGATCGACGCTTGTCGGCATAACTCTTCTGCCGACTCTGAGCAGTCTGAAGCCTGCTCCGAACCTGTTGGATCCTTTCCGTAGTCTTGAGTACTACTTCGGTACTCCCCATGACTCTCTGCCCGACCTCTCCCCAGCATATCGGGGTCCTGCACTTCCTCCCATACAACATCTCGAAAGGAGGACGGTCGATACTCGCATGATAACTGTTATTATAAGAGAACTCCGCCAAAGGAAGGTAAGTATCCCAACTACCTCCAAAGTCCAAAACACACGCCCGCAGCATATCCTCCAGAGTCTGGATGGTCCGCTCGCTCTGATCATCCATCTGCGGGTGAAAGGCGGTACTAAAATGCAGACGAGTACCCAGCTCGTCGTGAAACTTCTTCCAAAACCTGGAAGTGAACCGCACATCCCTATCTGAGATCACTGAAACTGGCACCCCGTGCCGCGCCACTACCTCCCTAATATAGATGTCGGCCAACTTTTCGGCCGAAATACTCTCCTGAATCGGGATAAAATGGACGCTCTTGGTCAATCGATCAACGATGACCCAAATCGAATCCACTCCTCGCACGGTCCTGGGAAGCTTCGTAATGAACTCCATATTAATATCCTCCCACTTCCACAGCGGGATATCCAACGGCTGGACCTTGCCGTGAGGTCTCTGGTGCTCAGCCTTGACCTTCCTGCAGGTCAGACACCTCTCCACAACCCAGGCTATGTCCCTCTTCATACAGGGCCACCAATAATCGAAACGAAGATCCCTGTACATTTTTGTCGCCCCGGGATGAATAGAGAACCTGGATTTGTGCGCCTCTGCCATAAATACCTGGCGCACACCCCCATGATAAGGGACCCACACCCTACGGTGAAGAGTCAACAATCCTCGGCTATCATAGTCGAAGGAGGAAACCTGACCCACAATCCGCTCGCTCTTCCGATGTTCCTCCTTCATGGCCTCCTGCTGGGCCTCCCGAATCCGCTCCAACAGCAGAGTCACAACTGTCATCCTCAGACAAACGTCCCTGATCGGCACTGCCTTGCGGCTAAGCGCATCGGCCACGACATTGGCCTTCCCCGAGTGGTAGAGGATCCCGCAATCATAATCCTTCACCACATCAAGCCACCGACGCTGCCTCATATTGAGATTTGGCTGGTCCATGAGATACCTCAGGCTCTTGTGGTCCTTGTAAATGGTACAACGAACACCATAGAGGTAATGACGTCAAATCTTGAGGGCAAAAACAACAGCCCCCAGCTCCAAATCATGCGTCGGGTAATTCGCCTCGTGAGGCTTCAGCTGCCTCGAAGCGTAAGCTATAACATGCCCTCTCTGCATCAATACCGCGCCCAAACCTGAGATGGACGCATCACAATATACCACAAAATCCTCCATGCCCCCTGGCAGGGCTAAGATTGGCACCTCGCACAATCTCTGCCTCAAGGTCTCAAACGCAGCCTGTTGCTCAGGCCCCCAGCGAAAGACCACGACCTTCCTCGTCAGTCGGTTCAGGGGCACGACTATCTTGGAGAAGTCCTGAATGAATCTCCGATAGTAGCCTGCCAATCCCAGAAAGCTCCGAATCTCAGATGGAGACCTCGGAACCTCCCAGCTCATCACGTCCTCAACCTTGACCGGATCAACCGATATCCCATCCTGGTTGACAAGGTGCCCAAGAAACTGCACCTCGCGCAACCAGAACTCACACTTGGAGAGCTTAGCATACAAGTTCTCCCTTCTCAAAGTACCCAAAACCTATCGCAAGTGCTCCTCATGCTGCTCTCGCGTCTTGGAGTAAACCAAGATGTCATCGATGAAAACTATCACGGACCGATCCAACATCGGTCTGCACATGCGGTTCATGAGGTCCATGAACGCGGCAGGAGCATTGGTGAGCCCGAAAGGCATCAACACGAACTCATAGTGGCCATAACGCGCCTAAAACGCAGTCTTCTGCACATCCTCCTCTCTGACCCTCATCTGATGATACCCTGAACGCAAATCAATCTTGGAGAACCAAGATGCTCCCTGTAGCTGGTCAAAGAGGTCATCAATCCTCGGGAGTGGGTAACGGTTCTTCACCGTTACCTTATTCAACTCCCTATAATCTATACACATCCGATGCGACCCGTCCTTCTTCTTCACAAACATAATCGGGGCTCCCCAGGGTGAACTGCTCGGTCTAATGAATCCCTTGTCTAACAACTCCTGCAGCTGTGTAGACAACTCCTGCATCTTAGGAGGAGCCAACCGATACGGTGCCTTGGCTATCGGAGCCGCACCAGGGACTAGGTCGATCCTGAACTCTACCTGCCTCTCCGGAGGTATCCCGGGCAACTCCTCGGGAAATACATCTGCAAACTCTCGTACCACGGGCACATCGCCCACCGTTGCCTTACCCATCTTTCGGGTATCCATAACATAGGCAACAAATCCTGCGCAACCCTGCTGAAGGTAACGCCTAGCCCTCGCTGTTGAACATAAAGCGGGTCCTCGCTGTGGCCTCTCGCCCTGAATTACCAGCTCTCCCCCACTTGGGGTCCTGATATGCACCAACTGCTGCGCACAGTCAATCACTGCCCCATTGGGGCTTAGCCAATCCATACCGATAATAACCTTGTTCCCCCGCAAAGGTATGGGAACCAGATCTACCACATAACGCTCCTCAAACAGCCGTAGGACGCAATCTCGGTAGACCTCTGATGCTCGCACTGACCGGTCGTCCGCAATCTCGACCTCTAGAGGGCAATCCAACGTGCCCGACGACTCAGGAAACTTCTTGCTAAGCGCAAGAGAGACAAACGATCGGGTAGCGCCCGAATCAAACAATACCTGGACTGGGATACCGTTCACATGGACGATCCTATACAGAGCACGTACATAACATATCAAAATCACAGCGACATAAACAAAAGCATAAGAAAGAGATCCTACCCGTCACCACATCAGGTGCAGCGCGTGCCTCCTCGGCTGTCAACTGAAATGCTCGGCTCCGCACCACTGGAGCCTCTGACTTGGCCTTCCAGCCATCTGCAACCCGTGTTGTCGCTGAAACCGGCGCCGCCGCTGGCGCTGCTGCTGACGCTGCTGTCAATCTAGGGCAGTTTGCCTTCTTATGGCCCCTCTGATTGCAATGGAAGCAAATCAGTTCTGACATCTGCACTGTAGGGGCGGGGGCAGTACAATCCCTGCCAAAGTGCCCCGTCATGCCGCACTTGTAGCAGCCGGTCGATCCCGCTCTACAAGCTCCCTCATGCGGCCTGCCGCATTTCCTGCAGCGGCTCTGTCCTGGCTGGCCCTTCGACCTAACGTCGGATCCCTTGGGTTTCTTCCCTGAAACCCCTGTCACCTGCTCTGTCTCTGCTTTCCTCTTCCTGACGTGCTCTAAATCGAGCTCCCTCTCCCGCGCCCTAACAATCATAGACTCCAGGGTCGGGCATGCTGAGTAGCTGACATGCTCCCGAATATCTGCCCTCAACATATCATGGTAGCGAGTCTTCCGCATCTCCTCATCCCCCGCATACTGGGGTACCAACAATGCTCTCTCCCGGAACTTGGCGGTGATCTCCGCCACAGTCTCCGTATTCTGCCTCATATCCAAAAACTCTCTGGCCAACTGCTGAAGCTCTACAGCCGGCGCAAACTCAGCCCTGAATCTAGTCACGAAATCTGACCACGTCATAGCCTCGACGGCTGGGGCTCCCAACAAGTCACCAACCGACTCCCACCAGTCTCTAGCTCTATCCCTCAAACATCCTGCAGCAAAGCGGACCTTCGACCCTTTCGGGCAGAAGCTCGTCAATTGCACAGACTCAATGTTTGCCATCCATCTCCTGGCAGAAATGGGGTCCTTCACCCTGTGATAATCCGGCGCACCGCTCCCTCGAAAGTCCTTGAAGGACAGTGTGCGCGTACCCGTCTGGCTAGACGCCATATCACTCCTGAATGCCCGGAGGCGGTCCTCCATCAGCTCAACAATCCCTTCCTTGATCGACCCGAAAATGATCGGGGTCGACTCAAGGATGCCTCTCGTGATCTCAGACGCGATGAACTCGCGCAGCCCGTCATCAACCTACTCGGATCCTGCACCCGAGCCTGATCCTGATCCTGATCCGGAACCTCCTGCTCCATGTCGCGTGGTCACCATACTGAAAATAAACGCATAAATGTCAGGATCATACATACTATCGATAGGTCTAACACACTCTCCAAGTTGCCCGGTTCTGTCTCAACCTTCCCTGATTCGAGTATGGCTCCTCTGCTTCCAGTAGTACGGGCCCATACTACCTTCCACATCTATCTGTACTTTCCTCAAGGACTGTCTCGACTTCACCAATTCCCTTAACCAATATCCCTTTCCAACTATTCTCATCCTAGGCTTTCCTAGGGCACTCTCCGACCTACCCTCCGCCATCAGCTGCACTAGGAGTCTCTGCTATCCTTCCCTAGCTAGCTTGCGAATACTATCACGTATTCGTTCACTAGATAGTTAAAGTTAGCCAGAACCCTTATAGCACGAAGCAAGCAGCATTCGGGCATTGAGTAACCAATTCAGGCATAACATATACATGCCATCCTACTGCTGACTAAACAGTCCTAGCATACAGCTCATACCACAGGCACATAAGGAATCCTTCCTAGATCCTTAGCCCTACTCTAGCATGCAGTTTTCAGAATCATATATATCAGGCATACAAGGCATCCTCCTAGATCCTTAGCCCTAATCTAGCATGCAGTTCTCAGTATCATACATCATATAACTAATCATAACAAGTATGGGTATCTTGGGGAAAACTTACTTGAGCTCGGCTGGTCGCACGCATCACACACCTTGTTCTTTCTCAAAACCCTTTGACTCAGATTTTTTATTTTTTATTTTTTTTTAAAACCATTTTCCTTGTAAAAATCTTTTAATCCCTCGGTTTGAGTCCAGACACTCCCGAGGGTGTGCCCGAATCCCTCAAACAAGGGCTCTAATACCAACTTGTAACATCCCAAATTTCAAGCCCAAATTTTTCATTTTTAATTAAGTAATCCACGACATAGTTTACCAAAACATTTCCCATGCCATATCATTTGTAAACAGAAATATAACAACGTGTCTGAAACTCATATTGTCAAAGTAAAATAAATTAGAGTACAATCCCAGGAAAACTCCATGTGGAAGTCATGTGTGTGTGTGATACGCTGCTACACCGCCGGCTCCTTCCCCTTGGACAAAGAGGTACCTGAAACCAAAACTAAAACTGTAAGCACAAAGCTTAGTGAGTTCCCCCATCATTGTTGGATTAATGTCTAAGTCCATAACTATATTTGGTATGTACTTGACCCGACCCGGCATGGTCCATTTGGGTTGCACTTCACCGGCACAATTTATATGGATAGTCTTTTGAGAATAGTATATTTATGATTTATATTAATATATTATAAGTTCTAATATATTAATATGGAATCTTATTATTTAATTAGTATTGATCAAGAATTAATTTAGAATTAATTAAGTGATCAAAAAGAACTAATTAAATATGGACTCTTATATATATGGAATGGGCCAAGTTCATTTAGGTTGGGCTAAGCTTTCATGGATGGTCCATGGAGCTTTTAACCCATGGATCCTATGTAAATGAAAGGTCATGGGTATTAGGGTTTATATGGATGTAACCCTAATCCTCCATAATATATAAAGGGGTCCTTGGCTCACAAAATTGGCACAAGTGTGTGAAAATAAGAGTGGGCCGATTTTAGTGTGCATACATATTCTCTCAAGTTCTTCCAAGGTGTTTTGGTGATTTGTGATTCCATTTGAGGCTTCCACACTATTGGGGCTAAGCTCTTAAAGCTTGAAGACATCAAGCTACATCAAAAGGTATGTCATCTAACTAGAACTTTGTAGTATAGGTGCTTCATAATATGCTAGTTAGGATGAAACATTGGAATAGTTAATATTTGCATGTATAATAGAGAAAACATAGATCCAAGGTTTATAGGGTTGCATGTACACCATAGGAGTGTTAGAATGCTCAAAACCCAACAGTGGTATCAAAGCCATGGGTTGTTTTCTGTTATATTGATGCAAATGTTTTATTTTCAAGTTGAAAAAAAAAAAGGAAAACAAACATGACGTTTGTCAAATTTTAAGATAATTACTTGTTTTGTGAAAAACGAATTATTTGTAAAATTTGAATCATTTGTTATATGAGTTGAATTAGGTCAAATTTAGTAAAAGATAAAATGATATGATTATTTTATTAGTTTTAAAAGTGATCTAAATGTTTTAAGAAGTTACATATTTTGTCATAAAATTTTGGAGCTCAAAAGTTTTTTTTTAAAGTTGTGATCTTAAGGGTTTTTGAAACTTCCATAAGTTATGGATATGAAAGTTTTTTTTTTAAAAAAAAAATTTGATTCAAAGTTTTTATGGAATTACAAAATTTGGTGTTAATGTTTTAAAGAATTCCATAACTTGTTCTTAAGTTATGGAACATGGAAAGTTTCATCATAAAACACCATTAATTCCATAAGTTATGGAATCCAAAGGTTTTCAAGAATTACAAAACTTGCTCTCAAGTTTTGGAATTTGAGAAAGTTTTTTATGAAAAAAAGAATTGAATTCTATAACTCTTGGGTTCATAACTTAAACAATTAATTAAATGGTTTTAATTTTGAGTTTAATAATTGGAATTATGATGTTTTGTTGAATAGTTCAAATTAACTCTTATGGACTTTATTAATAGTTAATTAAAGCGTTTAATTAAAAGAGTATTATTAATCCATAAATATATGGTTTGAGTTTAATTAAATTAAAAGTCTAGTTTAATTAATAGATTAAACCACCAAGTATTTTAAATGTCTAAAATACACCCTTATACTATTATAATATTAAAAGTTTAATATATTATATGTATAAGAGCAAGTCGTCTTACCATTAGTAGGTCTCATTCACGAAGCCGGTCTATAAGGGGGGTATAAGGTTACTGCCTATAAAATGGCAGTGTCCACTCTCACTCACCGCTTCCTTGACCGGTGGAGGGTCGTTAGCCGAACAGGTAGGACAAGGACTATAATTCTCCCTTCATTATAAGTATAATGATAAATACTAAGTAACTAAACACTTATAAATTCCCAATCTTAGTTACTTAGGAAAATGTGAACAAGGTGCTAATCCATGAAATTACACTTTGCACTTTGTTTAAGCTGTTAGTGGAGCGTGTGTGGTTAACCGGCACACTAACCTGGACTTAACAAGGTAGGCAAAGGGTAACTTAATGTTTATCATAGTATCGTTGGAGCGTGTGTGGTTAACCGGCACATCGATTGAGGGGTAAATATTAAGGGTATCAAGTATATTTGCATGGTTACTTCACACCTTGTTTTGTGATCCTCGACATCCCAGTCACAAAACCTGAAGGGCACACTCGAGATTGAAACATGCCATTGAAAAGTTCAATGAATCTCAAAAGAATCTAGGAGTTTCAAAACCAATTAAAACCTAATAATACATTTCGTTTATCCTGGTGGAAATTGGTGAATCGTCATTCACCTACCTTCAAATATTTTATAGCTTGGATTACGACATCCCTCTTCCAAGTTATAAAATAGTTTGTTGGGTCCTAGCCTTAATATATCATATTGGGTGTTATATTAAGGACGTAAATCAACTTTACGTGAATTTCTCCCATTGTTGATGTCTGGTTTAGACAACAATGATCTTCCCAAACCAAGCTTTCCTAATGAATATGACTTCCTGAGTTTGGCTCATGGAAGTCATACTTCTCTTCCTCCACCTCCTCCAATTATTCTCCCTAACCCACAAGTTCAAGGTCACTCAAGCCCTAATGGCAAGCAAGGTCTATGTATGATCACATCTTAGATGAAGTCACATATTGACAAGCCGGGAGAGTTGGGTGTCAAAGTCTTGAGAAAGTTGGATGTTCAATCACTTTCTAAGTCACATAGTGAGTTCCTTTGGGACTACTATGAAACAGACTATGACATGAACCTTAATGATCATATCTATTTGCTTGGTGCTGTTGAATCAGCAATGATTTGGAACGATAGTAAAGCAAATTTGATTAGAAGATCAACTTCCCAAAAACTTTATGGACTGTGACAATGGTGACACTGGAAATCCAGAAAAAGCATTCTCTTCCCAATGGAAAGGGATTGGCCATAGTCAACCCGGTTGACCAAATGGTAAAGAGAAAGGCTAAGTCTGAGATAGTCCCATTACCAAAGGGTCCATATGTTTATTTTGCCAAAGGAAGGGGCGTTGATTGCAAAGCTGCCAAATTTACCTAAGGATGTTGAAGTCAATAAGTTTGACTCTACATCAGGTAGAGCCCATTATCTAACTCTGTTAAGTTCTATTCTGAGATCCTCATTACATGATGTGACTGGGTCACATGTTGATGTTTTAAGAATCAAAGAATAGAGAGAAATCTTAAACGAAGTATATGCTGATTCTGATCGCGAAGGTGGATTTCGATCGCATCAGAATTTTGAGCAGTTGCTTAAGAAGTTATGATATATTGCTAAGGAATAGATAACAACAATTTTCCATGTGGATTGTAAGGATAAGTTTTTCCGCAAAGTTTTAAAATAAAAGAAAATTGTTTAATTTTATTTATTTAAAGTATCCTTACAATGGCATTTGTGGAAAATTGTTGCTTATATGATTCCACTGACAGCAATATTGGAAAATGGATTTGATTCTTTCATTTGTGGTAGTGTCTAAATTTACCAAATCAGGAAAGTTCCTCATCGCCCAAGTTTCAATTGGACCGAAACTTGGAATCATGCAAGTTGAATAGTATGATGAATGAGAACTTTCAAGCATTGGAAAATCAAGACTAATTACTTGTTCACATGGATGTGTGAGTCAAGTGAAGGACTAAAGGGATCGAGTACACATTTTTGTGCACTGGTCATGTCCACCACAAAGCTCGTTAAGACTATTTGATTTACTAAAGTTTAGTAAATATGGTTATACATACAAGTTTAAGTATAATTTTGAAACATTGGAAAAGTCTCAATGTATGGCAGAACGAATGGGAAGAATCAAATTAGGCAGAAAGATAAAAGTTTCTCAAATCTGAAAAGATGGGAGAGTACTTTAGTATCATGTTTGTGATCATCTTAATGATTTAGAAATCATATCACAATTAGTCCTCTAAAGGTCATCTTAGTGCATTCTTATGACTAAGAAGAGGAGTCATGAATTGTTGAAATGGTTAGATCAGGAAGATGAGTCATACTTCGTTCCAAAACAATTCTTAGAGTCATACTCCAAGATTGTAACTTGAGTGACATATCTTAAAGAAAGGTTTAAAACACTTGTCAAATGTAAGAGTAAAAGTGTCCTACTCTTGTACATTTGAAATTGGTAAGTTGTGATGTTTTAGATAAAACAAAGACCAAATAAGGCCAATTGTGTGAAGTGTTTGTCTTGATAAAGAATCCGCACTATCTCTTGAATATTTGGCAAGATAGTCTTATATGTCAAGAGGATAGTGGGAGTCTTAAAGATCCTAAAAAGAAAATCAAGAACTAATCAAGAATAAAACCTGAGGTTCTTCACTAGCACACGACTTGAGGTTTATAACCTATCGTGTTGACATATTCTGTGCCCATTCCAGTTAAAGTTGGCTTTGCATAGGAGTTCTGAAAGTTCTCAATTGGTTGCATAACAACTTGGAAGCAATGACAGGCCCTGTACTGCCAGGTGGCAAGAAGTTAAGATTGCATAAGTTCAGTCCATATGAGTTTGGATTTGTCATTATCCTTGTCTTGTGACTATGGTTTTGACGATTCACATGGATAAGAACACATACACCATAAAATCTAAGGGTCATAAGGTTTCTCTCCGATTCATGAAAATGATGGTGAGGAAACACTTCCACCAAGTAGATTTGAAGCAGATGGCAAAAGGTCTAAACAATTGAGACTATGATTACGGCATCCCTTTTCATAGTTCTGAAATTGTTTAGACACACATGCATGCTATCTAAGGAAAGGTGTATGATTTTGATAAAGTTTTATCAAAGCATCTCGTATCAGAAATCTGAACTTTGGTAAGAAAGTCAATAAAGTATTGATTTCTAGAAGTCCAGCTGATTTCTGAGTACATGTCAAAGCTAGTGGGAGCATAAGTGTTATGCTAATAATCATCATGTTAGTGGGAGCATGATAATTATTGTTAGTGTTGCAAGTTAGCAATGTTAATTATAGAAAACAAAAGTTTCAATTCGTGAGGCTGTAGGGATTGAAAAAGTTGTTTTGCTATAATTAAGGGAGAGGATATACTTCATTTCAGTTCTAAAGGCTTAGATTGAGACCTTAATCATCTTTAGTCAAGAATATATATATGAATTTCATGTTGGATTGGTTCAACTTAAGGAAATTCTATATATTGCGTTCTCAAAATTCGATTATGATTACGACATCCCTCTTCATAGTCAAATTTTGAAAACATGGCAAATAAAAATATTGTAGCAAAAGACTGGTCTAGAATCATGTCTTTATGTGAGACATCATGAATCGTGTACCATTTGCTTTGGGTACAGGATCGATTGCAGGTGCTATAATATTTGTCATTTCTAAATTTTTCCAAATTCCCAGAGGCATTAAGAAGGGAAAAGGTCTAGAATTGGATATGACTAAAATGATTAAGCAATTGTCGAGGACAATCTGAGGTTTACCAAAGATTGGTTGCTCAGGGACAGTTGGAAGTATAGTGCTAATTTTGGAAGGACCATATTGACATATTCTGAAAAGAGGCATCTCTTATTCAGAAGTGATAGTCAAAATGAGAATATGGAGTTGTCTCCATAGGTGGAAGTTATATGTGTAAGATCAGAAAACTTAATGCAAGAAGCATGTCCAAAGCAATGTACTTTGAATATGAGACTTAGTTTCCATGGAGTTGATCTCCATTGGAATACCTTATAATGACTGTTGACAAGTCTTTGTGACTTTGTACATATTCATTACAGGAGGGTCAGTGCATATAAGTTTAAAATCTAAACATATTTCGATAAATGATAGGAATTTGAAATTCTCACATTTTTCGATAAGGATTTGGGAGTGTGAAATTAGAATCATTGAAATTATGTTCAATTGGTTTATTTCACAAAGTAAGGATCATAGACAAACATAGAGTGCATACTTGGTGTATGACAAAGATATTGTTTAAGAAAAACATAATGTACATGCTTGGAGCATGGGACAACTAGTGTTTTTAATTCAAGTATAAAGTTGATAAAACTGAAACAATGAATAATGAGTAATCAGTATGGTGATAAATAAAAGTGTTTATTTATATTCATAGGGTTTGATACCATATTTGATTCATTTATTCTTGTGTTTCACTTTGCATGTTTTGACTTCCAGAATAACTAAGTCGCTCTTCCTGAATGATTAAGTTATTCAAACCATCCACAATCGGTCATATGTTGGAAGTAGATATGAATCAAGACTGTCATGGGTTGGTTTGTAGAGGTCCAAGTTGGTGGACAAAAGTGGTGCTACAACACTCATGAGTGCTCATAAGTTCTGAGTATTAGATTCAACCCGCGCTCATTTGAATAACTTCATGGATTTTATCACGAGTGATCATGAGACGATAATATCTTATATTCTTCAAACCTAGAGATATGAGTTGTTACTATGAGTTGGTTATACATTGATTGCACGAAAACGCATTTGGTAACTCGATGTTATAAAACGTGGCTTTGTGTATGATTCAACAAGTAGTAGAACAAGTCATATGAGTCGAAGTTTATCCATTCCTTTTACCTTCGGGATAAAAGCGATATCTGTGGGCCCCTCGATGATTTAGCGATGACACATGTGAGTGCTTGGCCAAGCCAGGACTGATTTGATTTGTTCAATCAGTCAGTCATCATAAATCGAAAATCGGGAAACAACAAATGGACAGAGAGAATGATTGATAATCCATGTCTCAGTCCATATGATATCTAGAATGGAGGAATATATGATCCCTTATCTAATGGACAAGTCATTGACAAGGTCAGAGTTCGACAACGGCTTTAAGAGCTACGATTACCAATTAGGTTTTGAAGTCATACTCAATAATAGTTTTAGACTTATCCAATTGGGAGACTGTTGGATTAATGTCTAAGTCCATAACTATATTTGGTATGTACTTGACCCGACCTGGCATGGTCCATTTGGGTTGCACTTCACCGGCACAATTTATATGGATAGTCTTTTGAGAATAGTATATTTATGATTTATATTAATATATTATAAGTTCTAATATATTAATATGGAATTTAATTAGTATTGATCAAGAATTAATTTAGAATTAATTAAGTGATCAAAAAGAACTAATTAAATATGGACTCTTATATATATGGAATGGGCCAAGTTCATTTAGGTTGGGATAAGCTTTCATGGATGGTCCATGGAGCTTTTAACCCATAGATCCTATGTAAATGAAAGGTCATGGGTATTAGGGTTTACATGGATGTAACCCTAATCCTCCATAATATATAAAGGGGTCCTTGGCTCACAAAATTGGCACAAGTGTGTGAAAATAAGAGTGGGCCGATTTTAGTGTGCATACATATTCTCTCAAGTTCTTCCAAGGTGTTTTGGTGATTTGTGATTCCATTTGAGGCTTCCACACTATTGGGGCTAAGCTCTTAAAGCTTGAAGACATCAAGCTACATCAAAAGGTATGTCATCTAACTAGAACTTTGTAGTATGGGTGCTTCATAATATGCTAGTTAGGATGAAACCTTGGAATAGTTAATATTTGCATGTATAATAGAGAAAACATAGATCCAAGGTTTATAGGTTGCATGTACTGTTGGATTAATGTCTAAGTCCATAACTATAATTGGTAAGACTTGACCCGACCCGGCATGGTCCATTTGGGTTGCATGGCATCATGCATTTGGATAGACTATAATGAGAGAAATAACACTTAAGGTTGGTTAATATATTATAAGTTCTAATATATTAATAAGGTTATTTAATTAGTATTGATCAAGAATTAATTTGGAATTAATTAAGTGATCAAAAGGAGACAAATTAAATATATGGGTTGATTGTGTAAATCATTCATTCTTATATATGTGGGCTTGTGATCCAAGATTCCTTATGTTGGACTAAGTCCATGGGGTGACCCATGGATACTCCATGGAGGTTAAAATCCATGGAGCATAAGGAATGGGTAAAGTTATGAGTTACATGGTGTAACCCTAATAGCCACCATATAAAAGAATCCCATGGCTCAAGAAATCGTGCACTAATGTGTGAGTGTGAGGGCTAGACGATTTCAAGGAGTGTTCAAGTTTCTCTCAAGTTATTCCAAGTGTATTTGGTGTTGTGTGAACCATTTGAGGTGTCACACTTGGGGCACTAGGCACTCAAGCTTCATGAAGACATTCTACATCAAAAAGGTATGTATTTTATCTTGTTATATTTATTATTTTGTATGCTAGATTAGGATAATACCTTGGATGTTCATAATTGTATGTATAATAGAGAAAACATGATCCAAGGTATTTAGGGTTGCATGTACACTTAGGAGTGCTAGAATGCTCATAACCCAACAGTGGTATCAGAGCCTAGGCTTGTTTTCTTGTTATACTTGCAAAAGTAGCTGAAAAATCGAGTTGGATGCATATATTCGATTGTTTTGGCTGGAATTGGACTAGGAACATTAACCTAAGATGTTTTTGGACTTATAAACTTGTTTTTGATGTGGTAATGTTCATGCTAATCCAATTTCTAAGATAATTGTCATAATTTCAAGATTTGTATTAGTTTGTATGTTCATGCTAATTTCTTGAAGATTGATGATTTGAATTATCTTGTTCTTATGAGGTTCTTAGATTAATAGAAAAGTTGTGTGAAATAGTTGTTTTCAATCCATTTTAATCTAAGAGTTGATTCCAAAGTGTGTTTTTGTAACTTGTCCTCAAGTTATATGAAAAGTCACATTTAAGAATCATAAAACTCATAAAAGTTGGCAAAGGTTACAAAATGAAGAGTCTAGTTCTAATTAAATGGTTTTATGACTCCATAACTTGTCCTCTAGTTATGGAGGTTCAAGAGTCTCTTCATTAAATTAAAAAAAAGTGTAACCTTAATTAGTTCCATAAGTTACAATAAAAAAAAAGTTTTTTTTTATTAATTAGTTTAAAGTCTTCCATAACTTGTCCTCAAGTTATGGAACTTGAAGAGTTTTTTTTTAATTAAAACTACTTTAAATTCATAAGTTATGAAATTAATTAGTTTTGAATAGTTTCAAAACTTGCCCTCAAGTTTTGGAATTTGAAAAGTTTTCACTTATGAATACTTTAATTCCAAGTTAGCCCTTAGAATTTTAAAAGTTAAAATTCAACCCTTATACTTTATAATAATATAAGTTAATAATGTTTATATATATATGTATAAGAGTAAAGTCAGTCTTACCGTTAGTAGGCCTCATTCACGAAGCCGGTCTATAAGGGGGGTATAAGGTTACTGCCTATAAAATGGCAGTTTAATGGGTGTCCACTCTCACCCACCGCTTCCTTGACTGGTGGAGGGTCGTTAGCCGAACGGGTAGGACAAGGACTATAATTCTCCTTTCATTAAAAGTATTAATGATAAATACTAAGTAACTAAACTCTTATTAATACCCAATCTTAGTTACTTAGGAAAATGTGAATAAGGTGCTAATCCATGAAATTACACTTTGCACTTTGTTTAAGCTGTTAGTGGAGCGTGTGTGGTTAACCGGCACACTAACCTGGACTTAACAAGGTAGGCAAAGGGTAACTTAATATTTATCATAGTATCGGTGGAGCGTGTGTGGTTAACCGGCACACTGATTAAGGGGTAAATATTAAGGGTACCAAGTATATTTGCATGGTTATTCACACCTTGTTTTGTGATCCTCGGCATCCCAGTCACAAAACCTGAAGGGCACACTCGAGATTAAAACATGCCTTTGAACAGTTCAATGAATCTCAAAGATCCAGGACTTTCAAATCCAATTAAAACCTAATAAATTATTTCGTTTTTCATGGTGGAAATTGGTGAATCGTCATTCACCTACCTTCAAATATTTTATAGCTTGGATTACGGCATCCCTCTTCTAAGTTATAAAATAGTTTGTTGGGTCCTAGCCTTAATATTTCATATTGGGTGTCATATTAAGGACTTTAAATCAACTATCTTGAATATCTCCCAAAAAGATGTCTGGTCTAGACATTTATGATCTTCCCAAATCTCTTGAAACAAGCTTTCCTAAATGAAGATGATGTCCCATGGATATCATACTTCTTTCACCTCCTCCAATTATTCTCCCTAACCCACAAGTTCCTAAAAAGTTTAAGGTCACTCAAGCCCTATTGGCAAGGCAAGGTCTAGGTGTGATCACATCTTGGAGATGTAGTCACATATTGACAAGCCGGGAGAGTTGGGTGTCAGTCTTGAGAAAGTTGGTGGCTCAACTACTTTCTAAGTCACATAGTGAGTTCTTTTGGGAATCCTATGAAATAGACTAAGACAAGACCCTTAATGATCTTATCTATTTGCTAAGATCAACTTCCTAAAACGCTATGGACATTGACAATGATGACATTGGATATCCAGTAATGCTCTCTCTTCCCAATGGAAAGGGATCGGCCATAGTCAACTCGGTTGACCCAATGGTAAAGAGAGAGGCGAAGTCTGAGATAGTCCCATTATCAAGGGTCCATAGGTAACTATTGCCAAAGGAAGGGGCATTGGTTACGAAGCTGCCAAATTTACCTAAGGATGTTAAAGTCAATAAGTTTGGCTCTACTTCCGGTAAAGTCCATTGTCTAACTCTATTAAGTACATGCTGATTCTGATCGCGAAGATGGATTTCAATCGCATGGTTCGGTGATCAGAATTTTGGGCTATTACTTAAGAGTTATGATATTCATATTGCTTAGGAATAGATAACAACAAGGTTTTTCATATGGATTGTAAGGATAAGTTTTTCCGCAAAGTTTTAAAATAAAAGAAAAAGGTTTTGATTTTATTTATTTTAAGTATCCTTACAATGGCATTTGTGAAAAGTTGTTGCTTATAAGATTCCATTGATAGCAATATTGGAAAAATGGATTTGATTCTTTCGGTTGTGGTAGTGTCTAATATTACCAAATAAGGAAAGATTCTCATCACCCAAGGTTCAATTGGACCGAAACTTGGAATCATGTAAGTTGTATAGTATGATGAATGAGAACTTTCAGCTTGGAAAATTAAGACTAATTCCTTATGTGAATAAGGAAAGGACTAAGGGATCGAGTACACATTCTTGTGCACTGGTCAAATCCACCACAAAAGATCAAGAAGACTATTCGTCATGATTTACTTAAGTTCAGTAAATATGGTTATACTTATAAGTTTAAGTATAAGTCTGTAGCATTGGAGAAGTTTCAATGTGAGACAGAACGAATAAGAAGAATCAAAGTATGGCAGAAAGATAAAAGTTTCTCAAATCTGAAAAGATGGGAGAGTACTTTAGTATCATGTTTATGATCATCTTAATGATTAAGATACCATATCACAATTGGTCCTCTAAAGTCATCTTATTGCATTGTTATGACTAAGAAGAGGAGTCATGAATTGTTGAAATGGTTAAATCAAAAAGATGAGTCATACTTCGTTCCAAAACAATTCTAAGAGTCATACTCCAAGATTGTAACTTGAGTGACATATCTTAAAGAGGGTTTGTTAACACTAGTCAAATGTAAGAGTAAAAGGTTATCTACTCTTGTACATTTGAAATTGGTAAGTTGTGATGTTTTGGATAAAACAGAGACCAACTTAGGCTAATTGTGTAAAGTGTTAGTATTGATAAAGAATCCGCACTATCTCTTGAATATTTGACAAGGGAGTCTTATATGTCAAGAGGACAGTGGGAGTCTTAAAGCTCTTGAAAGTTTCAAGACTTAATCAAGAATAAAACCTAAAGTCCTTCACTAGCACACGACTTGAGGTTTATAACCTAGCGTGTTGAAATTTTTGTGCCTATTCAAGTTGGCTTTGCATAGGAGTTCTGAGAGTTCTCAATTGGTTGCACAACTACTTGGAAGCAATGGCAGGCACCTGAGCTGCCAAATGGCAAGAATTTAAGATTACACAAGTTTAATCAATATGAGTTTGGATTTGTCACTAACCTTGTCTTGTGATTATGGTTTTGACAAATTCACATGGATAAGAACACATACACTATTAAATCTAAGTGTCATAAGGTTTCTCTCCGATTCATGAAAATGATGGTGAGGAAACACTTTCACTAAGTAGATTTTAGCTAGATAGCAATTGTGATATTTGCATTCTCAAAGTCGTTAGTGGAGCGTGTGTGGTTTACCGGCACACTAACATGGACTTGTGAGAAGTGGCAAAGGTCTAAACAATTGAGACTATGATTACGGTATCCCTTTTCATAGTTCTAAAATTGTTTAGACACACATGTGAGCTATCTAAGAGAGGTGTATGATTTTGATAAAGTTTTATCAAAACAATCTACTATCAGAAATCTGAACTTTGGTAAGAAAGTCAGCTGATTTCTGAGTACATGTCAAAGCTAGTGGGAGCATAAGTGTTATGCTAATAATCATCATGTTAGTGGGAGCATGATTATTATGACAAAGGTTGCAAGTTAGCAATGTTAATTATAGAAAACAAAAGTTTCAATTCGTGAGGTTGCAGGGGTTGAAAAAGTTGTTTTGCTATAATTAAGGGAGAGAAAATTATACTTCATTTCAATTCTAAAAGCTTAGATTGAGATTTTAATCGTATTTAATCAAGGATATATATATGAATTTCATGTTGGAATGGCTCAACATAAGGAAATTCTATATATGGGTCCATTATTTGCGTTCTAAAATTCGATTATGATTACGACATCCCTTTTCATAATCTGAATTTTGAGAACTTGGCAAATTGAAATGGAAATATTATAGCAAAAGGCTGGTTTAGTCTTTATGTGAGACATCATGAATCGTGTCCCATATGCTTCGGATATAGGATCGATTACATATGCTATATTCATCCTTTCTAAAATTTTCCAAATGCCTGGGGCATTATGAAGGGAAAAGGTCTAGAATTGGATATGACTAAAATGATTAAGCAATTGTCGAGGACAATCTAAGGTTTACCAAAGATTGGTTGCTCAAGGACAGTTGGAAGTATAATGTTAATTCTGGAAGGACCATATTGACATAATCTGTAAGGAGGCAACTCTTGTTCAGAAGTGATAGTCAAAATGGAATATGGAAATGTTTCAAAGTTAGAAATTATTCAATCTGTGTAAGATTAGGAAACTTAATGAAAGAAGGATGTTTCCAAGGAACTGATCTCCTTTGGAATGCTCTGTAATGATTGTTGTCAAGTCTTTCTGACTTCGTGCATAATCATTAAGAGGATCAATGCATATAAGTTTAGAATCTAACAGATTTCAGTAAATGGCATGAATTTGGAATTCTTGCATTTGCAGTAAGGATTTGGGACTGTGAAAAGAGGATCATTGGAGTGATGTTCAATTGATCTATTTTACAAAGTAAAGATCATAGACAAACATAGTATGCATACTTGGTGTATGGCATGACTAATGTTTAGAAAACATAGTGTACATGCTTGTAGCATGGGACAACTATTGTTTTAAATTCAAGTATAAAGTTGATAAAACCGAAACAATTAATAATGAGTAATCAGTATGGTGATAAATAAAAGTGTTTATTTATATTCATAGGGTTTGATACCATATTTGATTCATTTATTCTTGTGTTTCACTTTGCATGTTTTGACTTCCAGAATAACTAAGTCGCTCTTCCTGAATGATTAAGTTATTCAAACCATCCACAGTCGGTCATATGTTGGAAGTAGATATGAATCAAGACTGTCATGGGTTGGTTTGTAGAGGTCCAAGTTGGTGGACAAAAGTGGTGCTACAACACTCATGAGTGCTCATAAGTTCTGAGTATTGGATTCAACCCGCGCTCATTTGAATCACTTCATGGATTTTATCACGAGTGATCATGAGACGATAATATCTTATATTCTTCAAACCTAGAGATATGAGTTGTTACTATGAGTTGGTTATACATTGATTGCACGAAAACGCATTGGTAACTCGATGTTATAAAACGTGCCTTTGTGTATGATTCAACAAGTAGTAGAACAAGCCATATGAGTCGAAGTTTATCCATTCCTTTTACCTTCGGGATAAAAGCGATATCTGTGGGCCCCTCGATGATTTAAAGATGATACATGTGAGTGCTTGGCCAAGCCAGGACTGATTTGATTTGTTCAATCAGTCAGTCATCATGAATCGGAAATCGGGAAACAACAAATGGACAGAGAGAATGATTGATAATCCATGTCTCAGTCCATATGATATCTAGAATGGAGGAATATATGATCCCTTATCTAATGGACAAGTCATTGACAAAGGTCAGAGTTCATCGACAAGGTCAGAGTTCGACAGAAGCTTTTGAGAGCTACGATTGTTGATCGGTTCCTGAAGTCATACGCAATAATAGTTTTAGACTTATCCAAGTGGGAGACTGTTGGATTAATGTCTAAGTCCATAACTATAATTGGTAAGACTTGACCCGACCCGGCATGGTCCATTTGGGTTGCATGGCATCATGCATTTGGATAAACTATAATGAGAGAAATAACACTTAAGGTTGGTTAATATATTATAAGTTCTAATATATTAATAAGGTTATTTAATTAGTATTGATCAAGAATTAATTTGGAATTAATTAAGTGATCAAAAGGAGACTAATTAAATATATGGGTTGATTGTGTAAATCATTCATTCTTATATATGTGGGCTTGTGATCCAAGATTCCTTATGTTGGACTAAGTCCATGGGGTGACCCATGGATACTCCATGGAGGTTAAAATCCATGGAGCATAAGGAATGGGTAAAGTTACGAGTTACATGGTGTAACCCTAATAGCCACCATATAAAAGAATCCCATGGCTCAAGAAATCGTGCACTAATGTGTGAGTGTGAGGGCTAGACGATTTCAAGGAGTGTTCAAGTTTCTCTCAAGTTATTCCAAGTGTATTTGGTGTTGTGTGAACCATTTGAGGTGTCACACTTGGGGCACTAGGCACTCAAGCTTCATGAAGACATTCTACATCAAAGAGGTATGTATTCTATCTTGTTATATTTATTATTTTGTATGCTAGATTAGGATAATACCTTGGATGTTCATAATTGTATGTATAATAGAGAAAACATAGATCCAAGGTATTTAGGGTTGCATGTACACTTAGGAGTGTTAGAATGCTCATAACCCAACATGTACACCATATGAGTGTTAAAATGCTCAAAACCCAACAATCATACCACATACCATACAATCACATAGCATGCAAACTGCCGGGAAATTCTGGGGTGCCTGTCTTACCCGTGTCAAGCCATTCTGGGGTGCTGACCTACCTATGTCAAGCCATTCTGGGGTGCTGACCTACCCATGTCAGGCTATTCTGGGGTGCCGACTTACCCTTCGGTCTTTCAACCAAACACGGGGACTATTTCACCCCCTACTACTAACACATAATGTCATATCTCTAGCATACTGTCAGGCGTATCTGGGGTGTCCGACCTACCCATCGGTCCTAACGACCGATTCAGGGACTAGTCCCCTCCTACTGATACCATCTCACATAACATAGCAAACTAGCATAGTCACATATCAAGCAAACTAACATATTCACACATCAAACAATAGCAGACCAGATAATTATCACAAAGACAATCATCCCAGCTAAACATATACTAGTGGGCCGGCCTTGGTGCCGTAGACCCACTCTTACTGTAAGGCAACTCACCTCGATGTCATGTAGTGTCTGAACTGTCCTCGGCGTGAAGGTCGACTCTCCTCGACTCCTCAATCCCTACACGACAACCCTCAAGTCATCAAACAGAACAAACAACCCTAACCAGGGTCAATCCTTAAACCAAGCAAGTCAACATTGGTCAAAGTCAACACCCAGTTGACCTGACTCGCCGATTTGGTCTACCAAATCATCGATTCCATGCTCCACTAACCCGATCCAACTCCGACATCACTCGTCGAGTCTTGCGAGGACTCGACGAATTCTCCTTCATTCAAACCATCGGGACTATCTTCATCCGACTCGCCGAGTTGTATGAACAACTCGTCGAGTTCATCCCCATCCTATGAACAAGTCTGCCCTTGACTCATCGAGTTGTATGAACAACTCGTCGAGTTCGTCTTCATAAGTTGGGAGATTGCCTTGGACTCGCCGACTCTGTTCATACACTCGTCGAGTCCCATGATTCCCAGGACCCTTTCATGACTAAACATCTACAGGACTTTTCCTTGCTAACAACTGCTTCCTTCACAGAAAGGATTTGGTGGTCAATACACCGCGACTCGCCGAGTCCCTCTATGACCATTACTATACAGTCGATTTAAATGGGTCTTAACACCTCAAAACCATAGATATGGCCTCCTAATGTCCATTTCACACGTAAAGTTCCAAACTTGGTGCACATGCATGGGGTCTTTGGCTCAAAAATCCATAAAAGGAGCTTTACAATGTGCGTGGGGCTCTCATGGCCATAGAGTTGGCACCTTTATGCCATGAGACCCCTCCAATGACTCAGATCTGGAAGTAGAACTCCATGAAACACTCCACAAATCCGAAAATGGCTTGGAAAGCCCTAAATGCACCCAAAAATCTAAGCCCTAAAGATGAACAACCAAATGGAAGACCAAAACAGGGGGCATTTACCTTGTTTGAGCTGAAGATGGAATAAGATCTCTGGATCTACAAGCCCCAACTCGAGTTCCCAAGCTTCACCCTTCCTTCCAAGCTTCACAAACTATCCAAAAGCACCAAAAATGGCCTTAGATCACTCAAAGCGGCTAGGGTTTCTATATGAGGTGTTCTGGGAGTGATAGGGGCGATGGAGGCTGAGTTAAGGCGTTTAAATAGGGTGCAAACCCTCAAATTTAGGGTTTCACTCAAACAGCACCTACTCGCCGAGTCAGTCTTCCGACTCGTCGAGTAGGTCACTTAAACTTCCCGCGGATCCCGTCTCTACTCGACGAGTTGGGCCACCAACTCGTCGAGTCCCAAAGGAAAATACATAAAATTCATGAATTAAAGACATACCAGGAATCGGGTGTTACATTTTCACTTGTGATTTCTATTGCACCATGCTCAAAAACATTAGTTACAACAAATGGTCCCACCCAACGGGACCTTAATTTACCAGGAATCAATTTAAAACGAGAATGGTATAGTAGTACTTTTTGACCTTTTTGAAATACCTTGCGTGTAATCATCTTGTCATGGTATGCTTTGGTCCTTTCTTTGTAAAGAACTCCATTCTCATAGGCTTCATTACGGATCTCCTCAAGTTCTTGTATGTCTAGCTTCCTCTTCTTTCCCGATTCACTTAGATCCATGTTGAACTGCTTGATCGCCCAATAGGCTCTATGCTCCAACTCAACGAGTAATCGACACGGCTTTCCGAAAACAATGCGGTATGAAGACATTCCAATTGGAGTTTTGTATGCAGTGCGGTACGCCCACAAAGCATCATCAAGCCGTGTACTCCAATCTTTCCTTGTTGTATTCACGGTTTTCTCCAAAATACCCTTGATTTGTCGATTGCTCACTTCGGCTTGTCCATTTGTTTGTGGGTGGTATGCTGTGGAAACTTTATGAGTAACACCATATTTCTTCAAAACACTCCCGAGCATACGATTGCAAAAATGTGTACCACGATCACTGATCAAGGCCTTTGGAACACCAAATCTGGAAAAGATGTTAGCCTTCAAGAAATCTATCACAACTTTTGAATCGTTAGTACGGGTAGCCTTTGCTTCCACCCACTTGGAAACATAATCTACAGCCAAAAGAATATAAATAAAACCTGAAGATGATGGAAAAGGTCCCATGAAATCAATGCCCCAAACATCGAAAATTTCACAAACTAAAATGGGATTTAGGGGCATTTGATTCTTTGAGCTTAAAGAGCCCATCCGTTAACATTTATCACAGCTTGAACAAAAGACATAAGAGTCGTGGAAAATACTTGGCCAGTAAAATCCACTCTCTAATACTTTTCTTGCAGTTCTTTGAGGACCAAAATGTCCTCCACAAGCATAAGAGTAACAAAATGTTAAGATAGAAGGTACCTCATGTTGATCCACACATCGTCTAATCATTTGGTCAGCACAATATTTCCACAAATATGGCTCATCCCAAACGTACCTCTTGGCTTCTTTCTTGATCTTATCTTTTTGCCATCGAGTCAAATCTGGTGGAAATTGATTTGTAACGATGTAGTTCATAATATCGGCATACCATGGGGTAACTTTTGCTGAAAATAGGTTCTCATCGGGAAATGCATCATGAATGGGAGTCGAGTCATCGGGAGAAACAATCATGCTAAGATGATCAGCTACAAGGTTTGACTTTCCGCTCTTGTCCTTGATTTCAATATCAAACTCTTGTAAGAGTAATACCCATCGAATGAGTCTAGGCTTCGAATCCTTCTTTGCAAGTAGGTACCTAATAGCTGCATGATCAGAATAAACAATCACTTTAGAACCCAACAAATATTGACGGAATTTCTCTAAAGCAAAGACAATAGATAGCAATTCTTTCTCAGTTGTCGAATAGTTTGCTTGTGCACTATCAAGTGTCTTTGAGGCATAATAAATGACATGAGGAACTCGGTCTTTTCTTTGCCCCAATACTGCACCAACCGCATGATTGCTAGCATCACACATGATTTTAAAGGGCAAACTCCAATCCGATGATTGAAGTATTGGTGATGAGATTAACAACTCTTTCAACTGATCAAAAACTTGCTTGCACTCTTTGGAAAATTCGAACTCTGCATCCTTTTGTAGAAGCTCACACATGGGACAGGATATCTTGGAAAAATCTTTGATAAACCTTCTATAAAAACCTGCATGACCAAGAAACGAGCGTACCTCACGAACACAAGTGGGATAAGGTAAAGACTTAATGACATCAATTTTTGCTTTGTCTACCTCTAACCCCTTAGAAGACACAACATGGCCAAGTATGAGACCTTTATCAACCATAAAATGACACTTTTCGTAATTCAAAACAAGGTTGGTCTCAATACATCTTTGCAAAAAAAATTTCAAATTGGCCAAACATTCATGAAAAGAATTACCATAAATTGTGAAATCGTCCATAAAAACTTCAATGATCTCCTCAAAATACTCTGAAAAAATACTTACCATGCACCTTTGAAAAGTGGCGGGAGCATTGCAAAGTCCAAAAGGCATCCGCCTATATGCAAATGTTCCGAAGGGACATGTGAAAGTGGTTTTTTCTTGATCCTCGGGTGCAACGGGTATTTGATGAAAACCAGAATACCCATCCAAGCAACAATAGTGTGTTTTTCCCACTAATCTTTCCAACATTTGATCAATGAAGGGAAGTGGGAAATGGTCTTTCCGAGTTGAGGAATTGAGTTTTCTATAGTCTATGCAAACTCTCCACCCGTTTTGCACACGGGTGGGGACTAATTCACCTTGGTCATTCTTTGTAACAGTAATACCTGTCTTATTGGGTACAACTTGGACTGGAATTACCCACTTGCTATCCGATATAGGATAGATCATCCCCGCATTCAACAACTTTAAAATCTCTTTTTTCACAACCTCCATCATTGGAGGATTCGAACGCCTTTGAGCTTCTCGGGAAGGTTTGTAATCTTCCTCCATAAGGATCTTGTGCATGCAAAGCGAAGGACTTATCCCTTTGATGTCGGCTATAGTCCACCCAATAGCTTCCTTATACTCCTTCAAGGTGGTGACAAGCTCTTCTTCTTCTTTTGTTGATAACTTTGTGGAGATGATCACCGGTAAAGTCTCTTTCTCTCCAAGATACGCGTACTTGAGATGCTCGGGAAAAGTTTTGAGTTCCAATTCTGGTGCCTGCACAATAGAAGGAACAAGTTTCTTATTAGACATCGGTAATTTCAGCTTTGGAATATCAAACCTCATTTTCTTCTTTTCATCCATGCAAGATACAACTTCCAAAATCTCTTCATCAATTTTAAATTGCTTGGCAAGTTTTTCCACCCTTTATTTTTGAAGATTCCTGTCTAAAATGAGAGCTAACACATCGAGATTAGACAAATCAAAACACTCTTCAGTTAATGGTTCAATAACATCCACAAAATTCAAAGATGAAATATCACTTGGATATCTCATAGCATCATAGATGTTGAAATTTATCACCTCTCCATCAAATTCCATGGATAATGTACCATCATAAACATCAATTTTTGTCCTGGCTGTTTTCAAAAAGGGTCTTCCTAGAAGAATTGAGCTCAAATTTGGTGAGTCATCATCATCCATGTCAAGGACATAAAAATCTGCTGGAAATACTAACTCATTCACTTGGACTAACACATCTTCTAGCACACCTTTTGGATGTACTAAAGATCTATCAGCCAATTGAATGATTACCCCGGTCTTCTTCAATGTGCCAATATTTAAGGTTTTGAAAATAGAATATGGAGAAACATTGATAGAAGCTCCAAGGTCTAGCATAGCTCGTGGAACATGAAGATTATCTAACTTGCAAGGAACCGTGAAAACACCCGGATCCTTACATTTTTGAGGTAATCTTTTCTGTAACACTGCAGATACATTTTCACCCACTTTGACAGTTTCATTCCCTTTCAATCTTTTCTTAGATGTGCATAATTCCTTAAGGAATTTAGCATACCTAGGGACTTGTTTGATGGCATCAATAAGAGAAATATTTACCTCAACCTTTCTGAACATCTCCATGATTTCATTGTCCTCTCTTTCACGCTTTGACTTGCTTAACCTTGTGGGAAATGGAGGAGGAGTGACTTTTGCTTCAATAGGAACTTGCTTTGAAAGTGTTTTTGACTTCTCTTCTTCTTTCTCTAGCTCCATCTCTTCTTCTTCTTCAATCATCTTAGGACCTTCATATTCTTTTCCATTTCTCAAAGTGATGGCACATGCACTATGCTTTGGATTCTTTTCGGTTTGTGCGGGTAGTTTGCCTTGTGACTCCAATTTACTCACAGAAGTGGCGAGCTGAGTCATTTGTTGTTCCAAAGTCTTGATACTCGCCTTGGTCTCATTTTGAAATGTTTGAGTACTTGTGGCTAAACTCTTGACAATGTCTTCCAAAGACATTCTCGATCCGCTTGAACTGCTTCCTTGTTGCATGTTTTGAGGTTGGAATTGAGATTGATGAGGAGGTTGAGTTGGTTGGAATTGTGGTTGATAAGTTTGTTGATGATGCATTTGATTTTGAAATGGAGGTCTTGGTTGATAAGGTGGTGGCCTTGGCTAAAAATTGGCATTAGGTTGATGCCAATTTGGATTGCTTCTTGGCTGAAAGTTTCATTGTTGTTGACTTGAGAATCCTATAGCTTGAACCGGCTCTACATCTTCTTGTAACATCGGACACATATCAGTGGGGTGTCCAACTTGGGTACAAATACCACAAGGTCTAACTGCTGGTGGTTGTACACCCTTGTCCTTAGCAAGCATCATCACTACTTTAGTCAACTCAGAAAGTTGACTCTCAATTTTTGGGGTAGAAATTTCTTTCACTCCTCTTGGTGCATCACTGTACCATTCTTCTTCTTGAGTTGTATGCTTGGACTCTTCTGCCATATTTTTGATAAGAGCTCTGATTTTTGTTGGAGTTTTATCAGCTATTGATCCACCACTTGATGCATTGAGTAATCTCCTATCCCAAGATGACATTCCCTCACAAAAATATTGCAAAAATTGATACTCTGAAATCCCATGTTTTGGACATCTTGAACACAACTTCTTAAATCGTTCCCAGTAAGTATGCAAAGCTTCTCTCTTTTGTTGCTTGATACCAATTATTTCTCTATGTAAAGCTGAAGCTCTCATTTCTGGAAAATATTTATCCAAAAACATCCTTGCAAGTTCATTCCATGTTGTGACTGACCCCGGTGGTAAGTCATATAACCACTCCTTGGCTGAATCTTGTAAAGCAAAGGGGAATGCCCTTAACTTGATTTGATCTTCTGTAACTTCATGTGGCTTCATACCCACACAGACAACATGAAATTCCTTAAGGAATTTATGTGGGTCTTCATTCTCAAGACCACAGAATGAAGGTAACAAATGGATGAGTCCAGACCTGAGTTCAAAGTTTATTGCTGCAGGGTAATTAATGCACAAAGGTTGTTGGGTGACATCTTGAGTGGACCATTGTCTAAAGGTTTGTTCAGGTGGTGGGTTTGGAGGATTTTGGTTTCCTCCATGGTTGTCTACCATGGTAGGAGTAGGTGAAGATGGTGGGGTGGTACTTTTAGATGTTGGTAAAGATGTGGGTTGATGGATTTGACGAAGAAGCTCCGGATTGTTGTTTCTTTAAAAGTTTGGCTTGCTTCCTTCTTTGTTTTGCAGATTTCTCTATCTCCAAATCAACTGGTAAAGGTGTGCCTGTGCGAAAAGATCTTGGCATAAACAATTAGTACTACCGTATCCCCGGCAACGGCGCCAATTTGTTTAGCTGTCAAACCAACAAATAATGGGATAAAATAATAACAATAAAATTCAAGTCACTATTACTTCATACACTAGAGATAGTATAGAGTAAGTAGGGTCGGTCCACAGGAATACGGGACTTCTTATTTAGCCATATTCTCACATATCATACAAACAAAAATTAAAATGGGGGATTGTGTTTGAACTCTAATTAAATTTCATAAATAAGCAAGATTGATAACAAAACTCAGTAAAAGAAATACATTTCCGATTCTGATTCCTATACATGTATTATGTTGAAAGATGTAATATGATTATAGCTCATGTTCAATCTAGGTTGGTAATTTAGATATTAATAAACTCTAATATCCAAACTGACAAAAGTATTTTATTCAAAACAAGTTCTTCAAAAAAAACTTCATTTAATTGATTCAATTCAAATAAGTTCTTGCATCAAATCATTAAATGACATTAAGTTCTTGCAATAATTACCAACAATGTTTAACATTCCTCTTAAGCTTGGGAATATAAACATTTAATCTTTGATTACACTAATTTTGATCTAATTACAACCAAATAAGTGTGTGTTACTAACATCAAATCATAAAACAATTACGAATTTCACAATTTGATTAACTAGATTGATAAGAACCCTAATTCATTGATCAAGTGAAAAAGATAACCAATCAAACACATAATTAAGATCAAATCAAAGATTACTAGATATTAAACATAAGTCAAGTGCAAATTACAACCTAACAACAAATACTTAAGAATTTAGATTCGGAAATGATAAGGAAATCAGCCACACATGTCTAAGTTAAACTACAAAAGTCCTACCTTCAAAAGTCCCTGAAATATCACAAAAGTGTGTGAATGGAATTGCATCATGAAAAATCCCGAAAAATATGCAAAATGCATGAGTTTAAACCTAAATGCAATGCACCTTTATGGATTAAAACTACAAAATGAATGCATGAAATGCACCTAACAGATCTATGATATCCAGCCTGATGATTACATACCCTACGTGTGTGGGCTTGGGTATAGTGATGAAGAAGTTGGGATCATTTCACATCGGTCGATTACATGTTCAACAAAATCTAGCATACCGGAAGGCCAACTAAATTATCCTTCGTTTGCTGTTAAACTAGGACCACCTCAGACATTTACAAGGACAATAACCAACGTCGGAGAACTATGTGCATCATATGTTGTCACGATTACTGCACCAAAAGGAGTATCTGTGAGTGCTAGGCCCAACAAGATCAATTTTACGCAGATGAACGAGAAAGCCACATACTCAATGATCTTCAGCCGCACAAATGAGGAAGCAGGTGATCATTCTCATGGTTATATTGTTGGATTAGGTGTCTAAGCCCATAACTATAATTGGTATGTACTTGAATTGATAGCAGCACAGTCCTTTTGGGTTGCCCTCAACCTAGCAACTGGACAAGGAAATTATGAAAGGAGAGATATTAATTTATAAGATTAATGAATTAATATAAATGATTTATTAATATGTTAAAAGATTAATATATTAATTAGAAATCATTATGTTTAATTAATAGTTAGCCAGAAATTAATCAGAATTAATTTTGGGGTTAAAAGAATTAATTATAAAGTGCAGGGACTAGTTTGCAATTAACTAATAGTTGAGTGGAAGGTTCCAGAACCCCCTTGGAAGGAGGTGGACGAAATTCTTAGGGGAAACCCTAGAGATTTCGTCCAAGGGGTCCAAATAAGGCCTTTGGATCTTGCTTAGGTCCTAAGCAAAGGATAACTAGGGTTTTCCCTAAACCCTTGATCCCTCAGCTATTTAAGGAGCCTCATGGCTTACATTTGAGGTCACTGATTTCTTTGGAAGAAACCCTAAGGCCGAAATTGCATACTCTCTCCATCCTCTCTCCTCCAAGTTTCCTTCTTGCTAGTTCTTGGGTGTGATTCCATTAGAGGCATTACATTTGTGGTGCTAAGCTTCCAAGAAGATCAAGATCAAGATCAAGATCAAGATCAAGATCAAGAGGATTATCAATTGTTTGCTATAACAATTGAAAGGTATGTAACTCCTAAACCCTAGTTTGTTAATTTCGAAATTAGCCTCTCTCCTCTAGGGTTCTTGTTTTGCAATTCAAAGTTATATGTTCAATAGTTAAAACATAGATCCAAAGTAGGTTGCATGTGAACTTAGGAATTGTTTTCTAGTTTATTTGTTTTACTTAAAACCCATCATATATAACATGGGTCTCCACTAAATACATGGTTCGAAGTGTAGTCTCTGTGACCTTGATCATGTAAAACCAGCATATGCGGTACTTATCTGGGTACTTCCGTGTGTTGAAGACCAAGTCAAAACTGATCAATTGAGAATAATTTGTGTTGAAGTCTTGAAGATGAGTCATAACTGAATTGGATAAGATCTAGGATTAGCCTAACATCACTCCACGTGTTGTTATCTGAATTTCCTATTTTCTAGGTACTTTTTCTAATGTGTTTTTGTATAAGCCCAATAGCGACAGAATAGGTAAAATGATATATAATTCGAAGTCTACCTATTCTTAAAATGAATAGTTCTGGTAGACACATGTCATCATTCATCAAGTAAGCTTTTCATTATAATTTTTCTGTATTTTCTATAGTACCATGTTTAGCACATTCTAGCATAAAAAAGTTGGTAAATTATAACATGTCCATTTCATAGGTTTGATTTTGGAGGGAAAATTAAGAAAAATAAATAAATACAACCACAAACACTAAAATGATAATTGTTTAGCACTAAAATGGTGTTTGAATTCCAAACAACCTCTAAAATGGTGGGTTTTAGAGGTTTTCACATTTGACCTTCATATTTGGTGTTAAAATGGTGCTAAATTTTAAGGTCCATTGGAGTATTATAACCCTTCAAAACACAAAAATGGTGTAATATAGTGTATGGTTAGAGTTGGCCTTAGCACAAGGAATGACTTCAAATTTTTGGGGCTTTTTAGCGAATGTTATAAGATTAAGGTAGGGCCTCTTAATTTTTAATTTTTTTAGAATTTGATTTTCATTTATGAAAACATTAAGTATTGTGAATATTGACATAAATTTGTATAATTTAAAATTTTATGTTACCATAAATAGGGTAGTTATTACGGTATTAATTATAAACTTTACTTCAATTACATGATCAGGTTTTATAATTTTTTGAGAAAAAAAATGTTTTAGTTCTTAATAAAAACTGGGGTAAATTACACGGATGGTCCCTGTGGTTTGGGGTAATCTGCGCGCCTAGTCCCTGAGCAAGATTTTTAACTCGGATGATCCCTAATGTTAAAATTCGTAACCCGTCTGGTCCCTCATTTAACATTTCGTCTAGTTGCTCCGTTAAAACACCCCACGTGCAAGGCACGCAGAGGCATTTTTGTATTTTTAATATTCTTGAGTTACCGCCATGTTGTATACGAAGAGGCGATCATTTTCTCAGTACTCCATCTTTCCGTTCAGAAAACCCAGACAAAAATTTCACAGTCAAGATAAGAAAACTCTAATCGTGATATCTTCGTCTCTGAAACGCAATGGTGTTGTGGCGTATACGTGCAAATATGGAGGAAATCGATGTTGGGCGTCGTTACTGTAAGTATTCTTTCACTCTCAATCTTCTATAACTTTGATTTTGTTGAAACCTAAGCTGAAGTGGGTTATTTCACAGGGGGGCATCCGACAATCTTTTCCATTAGCTTGTACCATGGTGGAGAGTTCACCAAATTTCCTGGAAGAAAGTACATCAAAGGAAAACAAACGTGTGTGGACTTACTCGACATGGATACTTTCTCAGTGCATGACATTGATGAAATGATGGAACAGTTAGGCTATGTTGATAAAGGTATACCTTTGTACTATCACTTTAAACGACCTTTTTCAGATTTAGATTTCGGGTTATTTGCTTTGGGTAGTGATCAGGATGTGAGACATCTGGGTACCTTCATTTCCAAGCATAAGTTGATTGAAGTCTATATTGAGCATGGAAAAACCCAATTACATACGCACACAATGTCCCCAAATCAATCAAAAATTCAAATAAAGGAAATTATTGAACCTCCAACATGTTCTCGTAGGCTTTTCTTAGATTGGTATGATACTGGGGAAAAAATGTTATTGGGGATGCTTCTAAAGAGGCTAATGTAGTGGACCTCACTGGAAATGACAATATGGACTGAACTGTTATTGATAATGGGGATAATAACAATGAAGAAAATCCATGTGCTGAATTTGAAATTGGGGACAAATTTGAGCACACAAATAAAGTTGAATTTGGGGATGGTAACAAGGATGGAGAAGATCCATGGGCTGAATTTGAAAGTGGGGACAAATTTGAGGACATAAATGAAGATGAATTTGGAAGCGGGGACAAATTTGGGGATGATAGTGGTTATGAATCCAGTGAGTTCGATGACATAGACTTTTATGTTGACAATGACAACATCTTAGATGATGTAGAAGTTGACATGAACGATTTCAATGATAACATTGATATGGATGCAGAGTGGGTTGGAGGTAAGAATGGCAATGTGGTACAAGAAGAGAATGAAGTTGGGGAGCTTAATGAAGTACTAACGAGGTTCTTTTGTCAGGCTCATCTTCGGATGAAGGACCGGTTGCTCAACAAAATAAGACCATCAAAGCTATCCAAAGAGCTCACGAGAATGATGAAGCAAATGTTGCTGAACCATTTTATATCCTTCAAACCTTTAATACACCCCAAGAGTTTAAAGAAAGAGTTAAACTCCATGCTATTGAGACAAGAAGGGAACTTGATTTTGAAAAAATGACAAGAATAGGGTAAGAGTTGTGTGTAGGGGGACAATACCAAAACTAGGAAACTTAGACAATAGTGGGGAAGGTTAACAAGAAGTCAACAATGAAGATGAAGAAAAGTGCCCGTGGAGCCTCTATGCTAGTAAATGGAAACGTGACATAAACTGGATGGTCAAATCTTACAACAAAGAACATCGTTGTCTCCAAATGCGGAATGTTAAAGCTTGTACTTATAAGTTTCTCACCAAACAAATTGCAACTCAGGTGGAATCTAACCCAACTATTCCAATTCGTGATTTACAAGAACAACTACAACGTGAATACCAAGTGGGACTTTCCAAGATGAAGATGTTTATGGCTAGAACTAAAGCTCTCAATCAGGTGCGAGGGGATTATGTTGGCCAGTATGCTTTATTGAGAGATTATGTTCTAGAACTTCAAAAACATAGCCCAGACACGACTGTGAAGATTGATGTAGAGAGTGAACCAAATCCAAATGTAGAAACTAGAACTTTCAAGCGCATATACATCTGTCTTGGTCCTTTAAAAAAGGGATTTGCTGCTGGAAGAAGAGACTTTCTTGGTCTCGATGGTGCTTTTATGAAGGGTCCATACCCAGGACAAATACTTTCAGCTGTGGTAACCTTTTTTCATATGAACTACATTTATATTATAAAAAGTTGTATTTTAGGTTAATTGTGAAATGTTTACTTATGTAGGGAATTGATGGTAATAATGGAACATATCCATTGGCTTATGCTGTTGTGGAATCTGAGGGTACCAACTCATGGACTTGGTTTCTAACTTGTCTAGGGGATGATTTGGGTTTAGGAACCAACTCGAATTTTACATTTATGACAGACAGGCAAAAGGTATTAATTCGAATATCAAAGTAATACATTATATATGATATACTTTTAATACACATTTTCCATGTATAGGGAGTGTTACCTGCTATAGCAAAGTTGTTTCCATGCGCTGAGCATCGTTATTGTCTTCGTCATATCCATGAAAACATGAAAGCTAATTGGAGGGGAAAGCAATTCAAAGACCTGCTATGGGATTGTGCAAAAGCATCTACTGTTCAACAGTTTCAACGATCAATGGAGGAACTTAGAAAACTTAATAATGATGCGTATGAGTGGCTTAAAAACATTCCTCCTCAACATTGGTCTCGTTCACACTTTACAGGTAGATTTTAATGTTAGATCATTAGTTTGTAACAATGACTGATGCATTATTATTGATTTATCAGGTAGAGCTCATACAGATGCTACGCTTAACAGTATGTGTGAATCTCTGAATAGCAAGATTGTTGAAGGTCGTGATGTACCAATCATTACATGTTTGGAGTACATTAGAGAGTACTTGATGAAGAAAATTGTAATTGTGCAAAAGGAAATTGATAAAGCTACAGGCCCCTTGACTCCTACAGCTACCATATGGGTTGGAAAACTGAAGAAAGAGGCTACACAATTAAGGTATGTTTTCTGTGGGAATGGGAAATATCAAGTCAGTAAAAATGTTATGGAACAGTTCGTGGTAGATATGGGCCAACAAACATGTTCATGTAGAAGGTGGGAACTAATAGGGATACCATGTGCACATGCAATAACAACTATGTGGGAGATGTTGAAGAACAAAGAAACTGATAAGATACCAGAACATTGGGTGAATCGAACGTATTGGTTAGAAACATGGAAGAATATGTATTATTTTACAATTCAGCCAATCAATGGAAGGAACATGTGGGAGAAGTCTACATGCCCTACAACCTTACTCCCTCCAAAACACCATGTGCCCATTGGAAGACCAAAGAAAAAAAGAAGGATATCTACCATGGAGGTTGAGGATTTGGTGAAAGGTAACCAATTGTCAAGAGCACAAAAGTCAGTGACATGTTCTAAGTGTAACAAAAGTGGGCATAATGCAAGGACTTGCAAGGGACAGAAGGCTGGTGGTTCTCAAACTTCAAGGAATGTTGGTGGATCACAAACTTCAAGGAATGTTGGTAGTGCTGGAAGTGCAAAAGTGAAGGCTGGTGGATCACAAACTTCAAGGAATGTTGGAAGTGATGGAAGTGCAAGAGTGAAGGCTGGTGGATCACAAACTTCAAGGAATGTTGGTGGTGTTGGAAGTGCAAAAGTGAAGGATGGAAGTGCAAAAGTGAAGGCAGGTGTTAGCAAAAAAGGGAAAGGTGTCCCATAAATGTGGCTTTTAGGTGCTTATGTATTGTTTTGGTTGATGTTGACAAACATTGTCTTATTTTGAACTAGGTTATATGTTGTCAAGGTTGTGTTGATTGCTTTTGAAAAACAATGTTGTAATTATAGTATCTAGTTTTAGCAATGTACTTTGCCTTTGACAAACAATGTAATCTTTTGATTGCTTTTGGCATTACTTTTATTTTGGTCACCTGTTTTGCTCATTTTTTGACAAACAATGTAATCTTTTGATTGCTTTTAACATTGTAGTTTTAGCAATGTCCCAGTATACTTCACAAATTGTAAAATACAATCAAGTTCAACAAAATATCATTTTCATTGATAAAAGGGTACCCTTGATACAAATAAGATTCATTACAATGCATTGTAAACAACTGCAACTACATCAATTGATCTTAAACCTAACACTACAACTTGTAAACAATTATCCCAAAAAAACAAAAACCAACTGATTATTAACAATGTCTTCAGATTCCGATTTTGGACCTCGAGTTCTTGAATTCGGATTTCAAGCCCCTCATTTTTATTTCCGCCTCATGACCATGCTTTTCATCATCTACCCACTTAATAAAGCCATTCATTGGTCCCTGTATTGTCAATGGCTTCGATTAGCACATACACATACTAGGGTTAAAATAGAAAATCCCCCAAAACAATTCCAGCATCATACCTCTAACGGGCAAGCATAAAATGCCCTACATGGGTTTCTTTTCATAGTTGAAGTCCGTATAACGCCTATCGCACCACAATTGCATTTCACCATTTTTAATCGGCTGGGAGAAGAAAGGTGGGAGGAGAAGACTGCGACTGAGAAAGAAATGATGGAGGAAGACGAATAAATCATGTTTAAAGACTGGGTGATATGAAAAGACAAAAATACCCCCAACGTGCTTATCATGTGGGGGGTTTCTAACCACAAAACAGACGGAATGTTAAGTGAGGGACCAGGTGGGTTACGAATTTTAACATTAGGGATCATCCGAGTTAAAAATCTTGCTCATGGACTAGGCGCGCAGGTTACCCCAAACCACAGGGACCATCCGTGTAATTTACCCTAAAAACTGATATCTAAACGATTTTTTTTATTCAAATAAATGTGACTCGTTGCTCAGTATAAGTATAACAAAATAACTACTAACAAAACCTTGCTCGCATATAAAAGTGACTAAAGTTATAAAATATAGACAATCTTTTTTTGTTTCATAGATAAAATTTGATATAAAAAAATCATGGACACATCATAAATGAAGTCTTACATATGAAAGTATAAATGTTAGTTTGTTATAAATAAAAAGTAATAATAATAAATACAATAAATTCGGACTGTAATATAAAAAAAAAAGTATTACTTTCTTTAAATTGAGAAAATCCAAATAAAAAATTGTTATTTTTATTTTAAAATACATAAAATAAAAGTTAATTACCAAAACTATCATTCGTTACCACCTCATGATTTCTCTATTCCCAATTGACGAGATATGCCAAGTTTGCCGCAAGGCATGTTTGGACACTTTTGGGGAACATGCGGTTCATTGTAGAGAGCTTACTGGTTTCAAGTACCGACATGATGTGGTTAGGGATGTTCTCTTTGATTCTTGTCGGCGTGCTGGTATTTTTGTGAAGAAAGAAGCGTCAGTGAACTTTTTGACGAACCCGCAGGATGGAAGATCCATACTCAGGCCGGCTGGCATTTTGGTCTTTGGATGGATAGGAGGGAAACACGCTTGTGTGGATCTTACTGGGGTCTCTCCTCTCGTCGATTTGAGGAGCGGGGGTTTCACAGCAGGGCATACCATTTTGAAAGTCATTGCGTGCAAAGTGGCAAAGCACGAGAATGCATGTATAGAAAATCAACATGTGTTTGTACCTTTTGCATTTGATATATTTGGTTTTCTCGTGCCAGAAGCGGTGGAGCTCCTCAACAGAGTCCAACGGGTCATGCATTCTAATGTTATATCTCTTAGATCCTCAAATGTTGTTTTCAAAAGAATTAGTTTTGCCATCCAGAAAGGGCTAGTGGCGCAACTTGTTGCCCGTTTGCCTTCCATCGATATGTATTGAACTATACTTATGTGAAATATGAATATATTTAATTGTAAAAAAAATTACCAAAAATATTTATTAAATCTTTTATGAAGTCTAAATGTTAAGGATGTTTCTAAGAAAATCTCAGGACATATGTGTGTGAGGATCACACACACCTACACACTCACATGGAGGCTTTTTTTAAGATTCCCTAATGTTAATTACATTTGTTGATGATTGTCAATTTATTTGTAACACCTCAAATTTTAGCCCAAATTTTTTATTTTTAATTTACCAAAATTAAGGTCTCACAACCAAGTTATCAAATACATAATTATCTCAAAACAACCAGTATCACAAATATCAGAGTTCATAAACTGTCCTAGTAGTAAATCTCCCAGCGAGTGTGTACAACCAGACCTTCGACCTGGCAATTCGTGTATTCATGTCATGAAAACATGTCAGCCACGAATTTGACACGATCGATTACACGATGAGAAATAAGCTTTATCTTAATTTTCAAGATGTATTTGTGTCATGTATTCATGTCGTGGTGTGTCTCTCACAGATTCTTATATTCGTGTCTTGAATTGTCAGGCCTTCCCGCGGTCCTCGGAAGTACCTGCCACATATAAATTAACTAAGCACGAAGTGTAACATCCTAAATTTCAAGACCAAAAATTTCATTTTTAATTAAGTGACTTGTAAAACAATTTACTGAAAAACATCATTGATTCATATCATTTCATAAAACATAGTCATGTGTCTCAAACTAAATCATCAAAATAGTAATAATGTCAGAGTACAATCCCATGGATCTCAAAATGCGGAAATCATATGTGTGCGATGCGCTGCTACCGTGTCGGCTCCTTCCCCTTCGTTGAAGAGGTACCTGAAACAAAAGTGAAAATTGTAAGTACGAAGCTTAGTGAGTTCCCCCATCATACCACATACCATACTATAAACATACTGTCAGGCATATCTAGGTGCCCGACCTACCCTGCTAGGCATACCGGGGTGCCTAACCTACCCCTGTCAGACATACCGGGGGTGCCCGACCTACCCCTCCGGTTTATCTCAACCCGTTACGGGGACTATTTCACCCCTACTACTACCGCATAATATCACAACATAATCATACTGTCTAGCATAGTTGGGTACTAAACTACCCCTTTGGCCCTATCGACCGGTAACCGGGGACTATCCCCCCTACTACCACTATCACATAACATCATATCATACTAGCATGTAAAACACATCAGATAGTGGCAAACCCAAGTAATTATCACAAAGACAACTACTCGACAAACAATCCCTACTAGTGGGCCGGCATTGTGGCCGTAGACCCACTTCTACTGGAAGGTAACTCACATCGTAAAGCTGAGTGTCGAATCTCACAGGAAGTAATCTCTAACAGCTGCTCCGCTGACTCTCGGCTATCATAATCATAATAACACTTAATCAGAATCCATAACACTACTTAGGGTAAAATGATCATTTTACCCCCTTGGCCTAACTTGAACCATTCCTAAGGCCCAATTCTAACTTATTAAACCCAATACACCCATGGTCCATCAAAGGCTCCCTAAGGCCCACTAATGGCCTAATTTTCTAAATTGGGCCCAACTCTTCAAATGGGCCTTTTCACAAGTCCAATAAATCCTTAGCCCAAAATGAATAATCTCGAGTGGCCCAATACTTCTAATTCCAAATTCCCAGGCCCAGAACTATACTCCACAATGGGCCACAGGGCTCAATAGTCCAGGCCCAGCCCTCTAAGGCCCAAAAGCCTAATGTATCCACTCTGCATGCGTACGCGCGGCGTACCTGGCACGTACGCCCAGCGTATGCTGGCCTTGACCGCAAACGGGGAGTTGACCCAGTACGCGCAGCGTACCAGGGTGTACGCTTAGCGTACTGGCCAGCTTTCTTGGGACCTTATTTGTGACTTAATCCATTAAGTCTTCACGTCCAAAATATAGATCCAGGTCCTTTAAGACCTCCTAATCCACAAAGTCACAAACTTTATGTGCTTGCATGCATGGTTGAGGTCAAAACATGATTTTGGTCCTTTTAACAAGCTTTAAGACCATCAAACACTTGCATGGTTGTGGCTTAACCATCAAGGTCCGATTTTTATGACTCTAAATGCCTCTAAGAGCTCAACAGGACATCTCTTTTGGTCTGAAGCTAACAAGATACAAGCAACCTCAACAATGGAGTCCAAAAGTGACATTAAACACTCATATAAACAAATCTAAGCATGCAATGGTCAAGTTTGGAACTTGATACCTCAAAAGAGTCAAAAATGATGTCAATCTTCTGGATCTACAATCTCCTCTTGAATCCTTGCTCCTTCTTCAAGCTCCTTTCTCTTCCAAAACACCAAAACCACACCAAGATACTCTCAAATGGCTTCCAAATCACAAGAACACACAAATATGGGTTAGGGTTTTCGAGGTGGCTGCTTAAGGGTGATAGGGAGGCTGGTCCAAGGACATAAGGTCCTTTAAATAGGGATCAAACCCTAAAAGTTAGGGTTTTAGACTCTACGTGCGTACGCTGCGTACCCTTTGGTACGCTGGGCGTACGTGCATGGCTTCCGCGTTCCAATTCCTTGAGTACGCTGAGCGTACATGGCAAGGTACTCCCCGCGTACGTGCTTCCTCAGCCCAAACACAAAGGCCCAAAGGTCCAAGCTCAAACTTTATCAAGCTAATAACCTTAAATAAATACAAGATTAGTACCTTATAAATCTCGGATATTACATGAAGCTTAGTGAGTTCCCCAAGATACCACATACAGCTCAGCATAAATAAACAACTATAGATTATCAGCAACCCTGTGGACTATCAGCAGTCCCAGTAGGCTAACAGTACGTCATGTAGGTTATCAGCAACCCTGGAGACTATCAACAGTCTCAGTCACATATAAACAACATAACATATTCATAACAGCTAGACCCAACTGGTCATTAGAGATACAACTATTCTACCACACTGGTGACAATAAGTGAGGAGACTCACCTGATACTGACGACAAGTAAATCTCACACCCAAACTGTCGGATCTAGACTCTGCCTAATCAACAAAATAATTAACCCTAATTATAAGGTCCAAAACTCACTCGCGAGTCCAAATCCCACAACTAAATCTTCTAAGGGCAAAAAGACTATTTATCCTTTCTCGTGGTCCAAAACCCTAAATCTTGATCAAATGTCAAAAGTCAACAAAAGTCAACTGCCCAACGAGTACGCTAGGCGTACCACTTCTTACGTGGGGTGTACAACGAAATCAAAATCCATTGGGGGCGGAACCGGCTATGCGGGGCGTAGCCAGGAGTACGCCTGCCGTACTCTGTCTGCCTCTACTTCCACCAACTTAGTGTCTTAATCCCTTAAGACAACTAACCCAACCTCATATCTGACTATTCTAAGATGTCTTAACCCATAAAGTCATTGGCTTTAAGCCTTTGCATGGCTAGGAAGGACCCAATACAACAATCTTTAGCTTCTAACACAATTTAAGCTACTTTACTCATGCATGAGCCAAAGGGAATGATCAAGCAACCATTTTTATGAATCTATAGGTCCTAAAATGCATGAAAGGACAACTACAATTTCTTGGAGTGCTCCAAACTCATAAAGGTCCAATCTTGGGGACAAAACTTCATGAAACTTCAACCATAAAGATCTAATGAAAAGCTTTCCAAGGTATAGATTTTATACGTGGAAATGATGCACAAAGAGGAAAGGTTTCTGGATCTACAAGCTTGCTAGTACCCACTCCTTCTTCTCTAGTCTCCTTCTTCCACTACAAGCACCAAGAACACTCAAAAACTTGCAAAAATTCACACAAGCAATTGAACTCGGGATTAGGGTTTTAAGGAGGGTTTGGTGGCTGATAAGGATGATTAAATGGGGACATCATGTTCTTTAAATAGGGAGCAACCCTTAAAATTAGGGTTTGAAGACTGGACTAGTACACCCGACGTACCACACGTACGCCCAATGTACTAGCTGATCATCCGCGTTCCTAAGTTGCATGAATACGCTGCGCGTACTCTTACATACACCCTGCGTACGACCAAAATCGCAAGCCTTTTTTCTCCAAGGGACCAAATGAGTCACTTTTATAAAAATTACAAGAAATAATAGAAGTACCTGATATCGGGAAATATGCAAGCGACACATCATCACCCTTCCTGCCAACCCTTGATTGAAACCCTTAAGAATTTAACAAACCGAAGCTTGGAATAAATCTGTTATTTTAAGTATACTTCAGGGACCGAACTTGTAATTTACCCTTAGGAGACGCCTTTCGTCCAAATAACGGTCTACTTTCAGGAGATGCACCGGAAACCTCCTCGTCTTTTCCTTATCTTCCGATAGATGCGGCCACAACCGATTTCCCTCCCTCTGAATACAATTACAAGTTCAAACCGCCATTTCACTATGCAACTTCTTCTTCTACTCAATATCCTTCAATTCTTCGGAAAACATCCTCGACCATGGCTGCTCAGTGGCTCTTCTGCAACGCTCTCATTGCCCTCCTCGTCCTCTTCATTGCTCCTCCTGTATCAAAATCAGGTTGATCTATGTCATACGCACTCACTCATGAATATATCTATGGCCTCCTCATTGCATATAAAATAGCGTAATCCGTTTATATTCAATTTCAATACGGTGATAGGGGAAAAACAAATTGAACACAACAAAATTTTCTAGGCATAGAATTCAAAAGATCTATGTGAAATTCGAATTAGGAACTAGGTTTGGATCTTCTAATGCAGTTACATTGTTCATGGAATGAAAGCACACTCTGGAACCAGATGAAACACTAACTAATCAAAAGCTAATTCAGAGAAGTGAAGCAACAACATGCGATTATCGTTCTCATACAATGGAAATAATGGATCTATTACAGGGAGAGCACCTCCTTTATAGACGAGTATGCTACTAACAGTATTGGAAGTATACCCCACAACTCTTAACTAACTAAGCAACTAAACTATTTAGAACAGGCTACTACTAACACAAGTCTAAGAATGGATCATATCTGTTCTACATTGTCTAATTTGCTGTACATTGTGTTGCAGATGATAGGTCAACACCGTCACCAGGTTTTGCTTATAGTTGGATGGATGATGATGATGAATTTTACCCAGGTGATATTGCAACGATTAAGGTTAAAATATTGGGGAATTACAACAGTGAGGAATACAAATACCCTTTTAATCCGAACATCACAGTGAATGGCTCAATGGGGAACAGTAGTTATGTTACCGATGTGCATTCCGATTTTGGCAATGACACGAACAATTGGTGGATTCTTTTTAAGCCAATCATGGTTGGATTTTTCTACGTGGTTATTGATGATGAACATTTCAGAGTGCATGACAACTCTTTGCATTTCCACGTTTCACCAGGTTTTTGTTTTAAATACACTTCTGGTTTTTATACTTGTATGTTAATACATCCGCTTATTTGGTGTACATTTTGTTGCAGCTGAGTCGTATATACCTCCTCATTTTATGTTTCGTTGGCTGAATTCTAAGAGTGAGTTTCAGGCAGGTGATACTGCAACTATTCAGGTTATAGTATCTGAGAATTTCAACACTAAGACATACAAATACCCTTTTAAACCCAACATCATAGTGAGTGACTACAATGGAAAGAATGAGAAGATGGGAAATTGTAGTTACATTACTGGGCTTTTTTCCAATTTGGGCCCTGATATGAACAAATGGGAGTTACATTTTATACCAATTATGGTTGGGACGTTCCACGTGCTTATCACTCAAGAAAATCTCAATGTGTTTGACACCTCTATGTCTTTCAATGTTACACCAGGTTTTTGTTTCGAATAAAGTTATGGTTTTTGCTCAATTTCCTTATCCTATGTTGTTATTGATAATGATACAATGTTTTTTTTTTTTTTTTAACTAAAGGTAAAATTTATAAACCTGGTGGGATTGTGTCATGGATGGGTGGAGTCAATCATTTTGCATTTGAGGCAAAAGCTGAACTCTTGATATTTCCTAAAGATGCATTTGGGAACAATCTTACATATATAAGTGAAAATTTTAAAATTTACTTTTTTGATTTATCTGTTACAAATGCAAAAGGTGAGGATGCATATTTTCGGAATTTGCAGCAGAGCGGATGGAGTAGATTTGGTGGTTTTGAGGTTTGGTTTATTGCAGCCACATCAGGAAATCTCTTACTTCACGTAAAAGATAAAAACCAACACTTGATTGGATCCCCATTGACTTTCACGGTTGACCATGGACCACTTGATGTTGGTAACTGTTTGCCACATTGGAGCACTGAATCAAAATCTTTTCAGATCTTTTCCACTATGGAAACATTTATAACTCAACGAGATAAATTTGGGAACCTTATTCCAGAATTTTATCCATTTGATTTTGATGTTATTGGTATGAAGGAAAATTTGTCTTTGCCAATTGGTGATGTGCAATATCAGGAAGTAGCTCCAGGTGTTCAATCGTTATCTTTCAAATTACTTATAGATGGGGAGTTTACACTCATCATTACAGATAAGGATAAGAAGCAACAGATCAAGAACATGCCACACGAATATAGGGTCTATGTTGGTGAGTTTTGTTTTTCTTTTATTTTTTGTCATTTTACTGTATTTTGTTAAAATGGTGATGGTTTGAATATGGTAGGAGACTCTTGAATAGGGTATTGTGATGGAATGAAGAGTATTGTTAATGGATCTGGTTTACAAAACTCTGTTGCTGGAGAAGTTTCAAAATTTTCTATCTTCTTAAGGGATATTTATGACTATCCTTCACCATTTGACTTGCTTAAAATTCGAGTAGAAATCACATTGCCTTCACTCTCGCTTGATGTGGATCCACACATAAATCCAGTGGATCCTCACAATGGTATAGGTTTTTTTTTTTCTCTCTTTCAAAATTTATATTTTTATATATAGATTAACGAAAACATTCAGAGATGTAACAGGTGAGAATGAGGAATGGCAAACATGGAATAGTGACTTTGAGGTTGTTTATATACCTGAAAAGAGTGGGATGTATGAGATTCATGTATATTGTGGCAACATTCCATTGAATGGAGGAAATCCATTCACAAAGTTTGTAAGTGCAGGTATTACTGAAAACCTATCAATTGCAACATTTGTTTGATTAGGTGTTTGGATTATGATAACATAATATACTATGTTCCTTAATTTGATGCAGGCAAGGTCAATGCATCTGTATCAAGAGTTGTAAAATATGAAGCAAGAGTATCAAAAACGGTTTTACATAGTGTAGATGTGCAACTGATGGATTCTTTTTCTAATCCAGTCTTGTTAAAAGCATCAGAATTGTCCAAATTGACACTGGATCCTGATTCAATCAACAGATCATTTTTCATGGTTGTAATGTTTGTAGACAACAGGGATGGGACATACACTGGCTTCTACATGCCAATGATTCTTGGAACATACAAGATATGTGCTTCATTTGAAGGAAAGAGTATCCCCCCATGTCCCTTTGAGGTGACTACTTACAACAGTAAGTTTAAATTAGGAATTTTGAAAATTTAAATACAAATTTTGAATGTGCGTCCTTTTGTGTCCATATGACCTATAACTTTTTTGTTCTTCAGGGGAGGACTTTCCTATCGCTTATGGTCTTGATGTCTCTGTTTGGGAGGATGAATCCATAGTTTTTAATGTTCTAGTAAACGATTACTTTGTTGGTGGAAAGGCAAAAGTTCTTGAATATCAACAGGTATGATTTATTGTTATACTATGTAGTTTTTGATTAAACATCCATCATCATAATTGTTTTTACTGTTTGAAAGGAAAAAAACAAAATATTATTATTGAATTTATTATATTTTGTGTTGGCAGCCAGGTCATGGTTCACTTTTGCAGGATGGAGATCTGTTTATATACACTCCATTTAAGAGATTTTATGGAAATGATTCATTTCCATACTCAATGTCAGATGCAAATGGCAACATTGCTTCTTCTCATGTAAACATATTTGTCATCTGTATTCCCCCACAGTTTGTTTCTTTTCCACCTCAATTGCAGGCAGATGAAGATACCTTCAGTCCTAAATTTGGGTAAGGTGTTAGACGTGTATTACAACTTACTAAAATACCATTTTACCCTTGCATTCTGAAAAACAAATTCACAATATTCATCAATTGTAACATGAGATGAGTTGGGAGGAAAAAAAAAGGAGTAAATGGGTAAAAGGCTTGTGTCTTGATACATTAAGCCAGACCTTTTTAGTCATTCTTTCCAGATTATGTTCTTAGCCCATTAAGCCCATTTAGTCAAAAAGAAACAACCTCTCATTATTTGGTAAATTCTTATATTATATGGTTGTTTCTTTTCACAGTGGTTATTCAGGCTTTGAGATCACATATTCAGATTCAACAGAGAACATCTCTATTATGTTCACTGCACAACATGGATCATTCTTTCTCTCTCCTCTACTTATGCAACTTTGGGATCCCATGTGGAATGAGATTTCAGTCACTAAAATGGAAGGAAGGTCTAAAGAATTGATTATAAGAGGTCGTTTGGAAGTTATTAATTTTGCCATCAAATCACTCAAATACATCGGGTACTCAAAATTCAACCAATTTTTCACTACTATCCCTTTACTTTTGAGTTTTAACCTCTTAATATTATATGATATTTATAAATCAGGGAGGGGAACTTCAGTGGTAAAGATACTCTTAAGGTTACCACCATGAATAAGCATGGGAAGCATGATTGGGATATTCCAATAATTGTCAACCCAAGAAATGATCCTCCGTTTATTAATGTCCCTGAGTTCATCATGTTGGAGAATGTGACAGAAGATGAAGGTTTCTTGATCTTTGATAGACAACGAGACAATGTTAGCTTCTCTATTGGGGATCCAGATCATCTTCACTTTACAGGTATTGTAAAAACAGTTTACTTTCATTTCTCTGTATTACAGTTTACAACACTGCACTTTTCATATATTTTCTTATTAAGACATTGTACTTTGAAAAATCTATGAGGTTATAGCACTTTATGTCCACTTTTTTCTTATTAGGAGACTATAGTTTGAAAAATCTATTGAATTGGAAGAAATATACAATTAACAAAAAAACCTGAAAGTATATTGCTATTTGTTGAAAATGCAGGAAATAAGAGTCACTTCCGCGTGATGTTTTCTGTGGAAGTTAGTTCTGGATATTTCTCAGCAAACCTTCCAGCTGAGCTTACAAGCACAACTGAATTAAAGTTAAAGAATAGCAACAGCAATCAGTGGCAACCCCTTCTTACATTTATTGAAATCTCAAGACGTTTTTCCCTCAAAGCAAAAGCCATTAGATTCAGGGGAACAATTGAAGATTGCAACACTCTCCTCCAACAAATCCTTTATCATGTGAGTTTTATATATATATATTTTTTTTAAGAAATTGCAACATACTTTCATTTACTTGTTTACTACACCATCTTACTTTCATTACTTTATATCACAACACCCTACTTCAAAATAAAATAAAAAACTTATTTATTTATTGTACTTTCATTTTTTGTTCTAATTAGGACAGTGTTCTTTTAAAAATCTACCTAATCATAGCAGTGAAGAATCTTTTTGGGTTTGATATGACTTTGCTATAATTAGGTAGATTTTTCAAAGTATAATGTCCTATCTATAAAAAAAAGTTGAAAGTACAATGTCATAATAGGTTAGAATTTAAACATACAATGTCCTAAACCCTTGACTGACTGAATGTCTGTAAGTACAAATAAAATACAGGGTGATGAGGATGGTGGGGTGCTTACAGTGAGTGTGAATGATATGGGGTGGTATGGATGTTATCCAGAAGATTGTCAACAGATGATGTCAGCGCCTCTTATTTCTGAGGCCACCATCAACTTGATAAGAAAGATGCCTGTGGATCCGGTGGTAGCTCACTGTAAGTTACATCTATGTAATCATATTTATGCTACTACTTTTTGCTACTAATCCAAGAGGGAATGGAATTGAGCATTCCGATTCCTTCGTCCAATGGGGAGGGGTGTTTTTTTTGTTCACTCTTTGATGAAATGGAATGATATATTATAATTATAAGTTACATTATGTTGATTCCATTCTCTTGTCCAATGGGGAGGGGTGTTATGTATCTTATTGAGTTATTTCTGTAAACACTTTTTTATAAGTGATGAACTTCATTCCATTTCCTCAAGCCAACCAAACATGATAATGGAATGTAATGATCTATTCCATTATGTTGATTCCATTCTCTTGTGATTCCATAGATAACTGTTAATTATTTCATTACATAATGTACAGCTCTTATGTCAGCGATTGTGATCGAAGCCATTATACTCACATTATTGGTTGCGTTACTAATATTTTTCACATGTAAATGTGTATTTGTCCTCCTACACAAAAAGATCAAAAATCAACCTCAACCTCAATCTCAAAATTTACACCACATGGTAAATTTTATAACATTATATATTTTTGTTATCGTCCTATTTATTATTTTAAATAATTTATAATCACTTCCAAACTCATGTGCAGTCAAGTACAAAAGACTCATCTGAGAATATAACTGGACAGCCTTCTGGCTTATCTAAACGGTAAGTATATATTTCTTAAATGTGTTCATGGTGTGGGCTTTATTTATTTGTTAAGAAATGACAAACATTATTTAATAAATATTTTATTGTTGATGTTGACATAACAGGCTGCATGAGGAATCAAAATTGGGCTAAGTGTTGATTCTCACACATCAAGCCCATCTGGAGCAAATTAATGGAACTCTATCTGTAAATGCCTCTTCATTAGTTAAAATCCTTCACTAGGTCAATAACCGTATTTTTCCAACTTCTTTTGGTATGTATGTATGTATATAGTCTTTAAATCAGTTAATTGTGGAGATATTGATTTCAAATCCTTGGTTTGGAAACATATGTGTAACATCTTACACATAGCTCCTTGTTAACACTTCCGTATATTAAAACGTGTTTATTTTTTTATGTAATTACTTCTATATAAGATCGATGAGGTTCATGTGTGTAATGACATCCCTTATGACATAGGAATTATTCCATGCTTGTAATTCTCTATTCTGAACCCATTAAACTTTGTTTATGTAAGTACTTTCACTAAGTCCTATTAGTTTTCTCAATATAAATTTATGTCTTGAATCCTAAGATATAGACGAAAAGGTTTCATCATCATCATGGGTTTCTTTGAATCCTTTTGCTACAAGACATGCTTTATAGATCCATTTTCACTCAATAGTCATATATTTTGACATATTAACTAAGTCCTAAACTTTATTATTGCACATGGATTGCATCTTGGAATATATTGTGTCGATCTATTTTTTAGAATCTAACTCTGATTGGCTTGTTGGTAGTTAGCAGACTCATCTTGAATAATTGCTATTCCTTCATCATTCCTAACAAGAAATCCATAGCTCTCATTTCTTAAAGTCTACAACTATCCGTAATGGCGATAACCTATTTTTCCAAAAAAAAAAAAAAAAAGTTTCGGATCAAGCTAGAAACACTTTGTTTAAGACGGATTCTATCAGTACTATGGTTTGTTTTCTTTAGGAATTAGGATATCTAAAAATATACATTTTTCGGATTGTACGCCTAGCTTGTCATTTTTGCCTAACATTAGGCATCGGCTACCACATTAGCTTTGCCAGGATGATACAAAATCTCACAGTCATAGTCTTTCACTACATCCAACCACCTCCTCTGTCTCATATTCAGGTTGGGCTGATCCATAAGGTACTTCAGGCTCTTATGGTCCGTGTATATGGTACATCAGACACCATAGAGATAGTGGCGCCAAATCTTAAGGGCGAATACCACCGCCCCCAGCTCCAAATCATGGGTGGGATATCTCGTCTCGTGAGGCTTCAGTTGCCTCGATGCATATGCTATCACGTGCCCCCTCTGCATCAACACGGCATCCAACCCGGAAATGGATGCATCACAGTAGACTACGAAGTCCTCTACTCCCTCCGGAAGGGTTAACATTGGAGCTTCGCACAATCTCTGGCGAAGAGTCTCAAATGAGGCCTGCTGCTCGGGCCCCCAGACAAAAGTAACACCCTTCCTGGTCAACCTGGTGAGAGGAACGACAATCTTGGAGAAATCTCTGATAAACCTTCGATAGTAACCTGCCAAACCCAGAAAACTCCTGATCTCGGATGGGGATCTCGGCACCTCCCAATGCATAACTTCCTCAATCTTGGCCGAGTCGACCAAAATCTCATTCTGATTAACGAGGTGTCCCAAGAGCTGGACCTCTCGTAACCAGAAATCACACTTGGAGAATTTGGCATAAAGCCTCTCCATCCTCAATACTCCAAGAATCTCCCGCAGGTGCTCCTCATGCACACCTGGTTAACACCCTAGACCTCGAGTGTACCAAAATGTCGTCGATGAATACGATCACCGATCGATCCAACATGGGCCTGCACACCTGGTTCATGAGGTCCATGAACGTTGTCGGTGCATTGGTGAGCCCGAAAGGCATCACCACAAACTCGTAGGGCCCATAACGAGTTCGGAAAGTTGTCTTCTGAATGTCCTCCTCACAGACTCTCATCTGATGATAGCCGAATCTCAAATCAATCTTGGAAAACCAAGACGCCCCCTGCAACTGATCCAACACTTCGTCGATCCTCGGTAGTGGATAATGGTTCTTGACCGTCAGCTTGTTCAGCTCCCGGTAATCGATGCACATCTGGTGTGAACCATCCTTTTTCTTGACAAAAAGGATCGGCGCTCCCCATGGTGACTTACTCGGTCTAATAAAACCCTTCCCCAGCAGCTCCTGGAGCTGCGAGGACAACTCCTGCATCTCAGGCGGCACACAGCGATAAGGTGCCTTAGCAATAGGCGCCGCACCCGGAATCAGATCGACCCGAAACTCCACCTGCCTCTCGGGAGGCACACCCGGAAATTCCTCGGGGAAAACATCCGGGAACTCACACACTACCAGAACATCGGAAATAGAACTCGGCCTCTCAGTGGCAACTCGCGTATCCATCACGTACGCTAAAAACCCCATGCATCCTTGCTGTAAACTCTGCCTTGCCCTGGCGGCAGAGCAGAAAGCTGATTCTGATCTGGTTCCCTCGCCATACACAGTAAGTACTCCCCCACCAGGGTCTCGTATGGTCACCATCTGATGCTCACAGTCAATCACGGCTCCAAACCGGCTCAACCAATCTATGCCCACTATGACACAGACATCCCCCATCGCTATCGGCACCAGATCTATCGGGAACTCAACACCGAAGATCTCTAAAACACATCCCCGGAATATATCAGTGGAAAAAATTACATGCTCGTCGGCTATAGAAACCCTCAGTGGTCGACTCAACGCCTCGCGTCTAGCACTAATGTGACGACTAAAGGATAAAGACATGGAAGATTGACTCGCACCCGAGTCAAATAACACCAAGGCAGGCACATAACTCACAAGAAAAGTACATATATGCAACACAGTATAAGCATAACAAATCTCAAAATAACATAAATAAGGAGATACGTACCAACAACAACATCAGGCGTTGCACGGACCTCCTCCGCAGTCAGCTGGAATGCTCTCCCACGAGCCCTTGGAGCATCGACCTTCCCCGGCCGACCATCAGTAACACGTAAGGTTGCAGGAGCAGAAGCCTGGGCTGATCCCTGAGTGAGCTGAGGACACTCGACCTTCCGGTGGCCAGTCTGGTTGCAATGAAAGCAAACCGAAAATCCCTTGGGGTAGTCCCTCGCCATGTGCCCCTCCTTGCCACATTTGTAGCAAATCCCTGCTCGGCAAGATCCCTCATGGCTCTTGCCGCACTTGCCACAAGTGCGACCCTTCTGGCCTCCTGCTCTCGAATCAGCAGACTTAGCCCGCTTTGTCGCCAGTTGCGACTGCACTGGTCTCCTGTCTCTCCCCTGCTGCTCTCCCTCTTCTCTGGTCTGAATCTCCAGCTCAATATCTCTCCTCTTGGAATTGGTCTACAAATCAGCCAATGACCGATATGATGAGTTCTCCACGAACTCCTGTATATCTCTCCTCAAGATGCTTAAATACCGGCTCACACGTGCCTGCTCAGTAGACACGTGCTCAGGGCAGAACAACGCCCGCTCATGGAACATCCTCGTAATCTATGTCACTGATTATGTCTTCTACTTGAGAGACAGAAACTCATGTGTCAAATGTTCCTTATCCGCCTGGGGAACATGTTCATCTCTGAACAACTTTGGTAAACCTCTCCCAAGTAACTGCAGCATGATCTGTAGGAGTAAAATCAGTCGTCACGAACTTCCACCAGTCCTTCGCTCCCAAGCGAAGCTGGTTCATTGCAAACCGAACTCTTAAGTGCTTCGGACACGAACACATATAGAAACACCCCTCAATGCCGGAGATCCTTCTCATGGCAACAATCGAGTCCTGGGTCCCGCCAAACTCTGGTGGCTTCGTGTTGCTGAACTCCCGAAACAATAATGAGTCACCCCATCGTGGCCTCGCAGCAGCTACGACTGCGGTGGCTGCAGCAGCAGCAGCCTCTGTGACAGCAGCATATCGCTCATCAAATGTCTCAATCAGCGTGGTCTTAATAGACCCGAACATCTCTGGTATGGCCTCTCTGATAGCTGCGGCCACCTCCTCATGAATGATCATGCGGATCTCCTCGTCACTGGTACCACTGCTCCCGGGGTTGTTGCGGGTAATCACCATAGTGCCTCTGAAACACAAACATGAAAATTATCAGAGACTAGTTCAAGCACTCACGCCATTACCCATCCCTACATGCTCCTTAGTATCCTAAGGTTCTTACTTAGGTCGCATACAAATCCGGTGCTTTCAGTAGTACGGGCCCAATACTACCTTCCACACCAACCTGTAGTCGTCCCAAGTCCTCCTCCTAGGATCCTAATTCACAAGTACTCTATCCCTCACGAATATCAAACTACTCCCTCAGTAGATTCCTCAATGCTCATCTAGGTATCTCTCCTAGATTACTCCAAACTCTCTCTAAAGAAAATTCCTGCTAAGTATCCCTACTCAACACACACACAGAGCAAATAGCAGATAAGATCAATCAATAGCATTTCCTAGGCTAAGACATCATGAATCAGGCAACTCTAGCTCTAAACCCCTAAAATACCTATCCTATCCTCTAGCATGCAACTCTAATATCTCATAAGTATCTCATAATATAATCAAGTAATGGTATTTTGGGAAATCACCGTTCGGTCTCTGGCTGATTGTACACACTGCTTCATTTCGTTTTCTCTTAAAAACTCTTACTCGTTCTTAGAAAAAAATCATTTCTTTTTAGAAATTTTTCTCAATTCATCAGTTTGAGTCCAGACATACCTGAGAGTACATCTGAATCCCTCAAACCAAGGCTCTGATACCAACTTGTAACACTCTAAATTTTCAAACAAAATTTTCATTTTTAAAATCGCATAAAACCCAATATCACATTTCTCAAAAACCCAAATGTATAAATTATTCAAAACACAAGACCACAAAATGTTTGATAATATCCCAGAATCATCAAAACATAATCTCAAGCTGGTGTGTACAATCAAACCGGTGCCTTCCCGTGATCCTAAGAGGTACCTGAAACACATATCACACAACATTGTAAGCACAAAGCTTAACGAGTTCCCCAAAATACCATGTACAAATAATTAGCCTCTCATGGCTAAATCTCAATAAGGACCCTCCTGTCATGTGTCTCAGTGAGGACCCTCTGGTCTCACAGCTCGGGTCGGACCCTCCAGTCCGGTATCTCAGTGAAGACCTTCCGGTCTCACAACTCGGTTTGGACCCACCGGTCCTAACTCAATAAAGCACAGAAATAATATACATTATAAATCACAAAGAAAAAATGCATGATATCACAACTCGGCATAAGCACATAAGACCCTCCGGTCAATAACTCAAATAAGACCCTCCGGTCAATAACTCACATAAGACCCTCCGGTCACACAATATTACCACTCAGGTAAGTATAGTGGGAAGACTCATCTCGTAAGCAAATCAAGTTTGTCTCGTACTCAACGATCGGTCTCGACTCCGCCTACATATGTCATAATCATCTCTAACTAACACTTATAACAACAACTCTAAAGATGTTAAGCTAACCCCTTCACTAACTCTTGGAAAGGGTGAAAAGACCATTTTACCCCTCCATGGCCTCCATATCCATAACTTGACCAAACCCTAAAAGTCAACGGAAGTCAACACTCGAGTCAACAGTCCCTGTTGACCCAACTCGTCGAGTGCATCTATGCGACTCGTCGAGTTCCTCCTGTTCTTAGAAAATCGGGAAAACTCCAACTCACCTCGCCGAGTTGTCTCATCAACTCGTCGAGTTTACATACATCCAGAATATTGGGGAAAACCCTAACCGACTCGTCGAGTTGACTCATGCACTCGTCGAGTCAATTTAGTCTATTTTCTCATTCAGACGTTTTTAAGCAGAACTAAAGCCCCATACTCTAGATCTAGCCTTCCAAGGCTGCAGTATCACGTAAAGCTGCAAGCTTTACGTCCATGCATGGCATCTAGGGCTCAAAATGCCAAAACAAGCTCTATAGAGGGTTTAATGCATGAAAGCTGGCCAATATCTTGATAAAGCTTGAATCTTTAGGCCCAAGGGACCTCATACTGTCCAGATCTGAAGTCTCAACTCCATGGCAAGCTCAAACGACTTAAGGACCCAAAGAAAGGATGGAAATGGCCATAAACTCCCTAGTGAAGGGATCTAACCAACCGATGATCAAGGTGATAGCTTTTTACCTCCAAATAGCAGCTAGCACTAAGAGAACACCGGATCCAAGGTCTTCTTCTCGTTCCACACCTTTTGCTCTTCAATCTCCTTCCAAAAATGCACTAGAGCATACAATATTAGCCTTTCTCTCTCTCACAGATGAATACAACTCGATTAGGGTTTCTCTCAGTGTGTCAAAATGATAAGGGAGGCGGAAATGAAGGCTTAAGGTCCTTTAAATAGGGTACAAACCCTGAAAATTAGGGTTTTCACACTCAACACCTACTCGTCGAGTTGGGGTCCTCCAACTCGTCGAGTAGACTCTAAAAATCCTGCGGTTATCTCCATCTCTACTCGGCGAGTTGGGGCCTCCAACTCGTCGAGTCGCCCTGGCAAAATGAGTATAACTTAATTAATTATGATACCTGGGAGTCGGGATGTTACAATATATATATATATATATATATATATATATATATATATATATATATATATATATATATATATATATATATACACTCAAATTGTTATTAAATATGACAATTAACATATCCTACTTGCAAATACATCAATATATATTAGACATAACAGATCACATGTCTCACATGTCTCAGTTATATTTTCACGTAAAAAATTATTATTTTGATTTTCCTAAGTAAACATGATATGATGATACATAATTCAAATCAAATAAGTCTAAGAGATGGCACCAACCAAACAAACATTAAATAAGTATAGGGGATTACACCAAATAAACATAAGGTGACAGTTCCTGGATGTTGGTTCAACAAACAATCAAATAAACACTTATGTTTGAAATAACTAGATCTATGAGCAAGTTAGAAGCTTTTTACTCACAATGGTCTAGGAATGAAATAACCTTACTGGATCTATAATTGAACCCTTCTTCTATACACTTTTCCACCACTTTGCTCTTCAATATCCAACCTTTCAATGGAGAAGTAAGCTCATAAATGATGTCAAGGTTCAAAAACAAGTAAGATGATGCTAGGGTTTCTTAGGAATGATCTTAAGTGATGGAGGCTGGTTATGAGAGGGTTTCCCATAAGTTAGAACCCTTAAATAGGGCTCAAAACCGAAGAATTAGGGTTTTGATCTGTTGCGGTTACGCCCTGCGTACCATAAATTACGCCATGCGTAGTTCATTAAACCCGCGTCCAAAATTCAGAATGTATAGCTTGGAATAAATCTGTTATTTTAAGTATACTTCAGGGACCGAACTTGTAATTTACCCTTTGGAGACGCCTTTCGTCCAAATAACGGTCTGCTTTCTGGTGATACGCCGGAAACCTCCTCTTCTTTTCCTTATCTTCCGATAGATGCGGCCACAACCGATTTCCCTCCCTCTGAATACAATTACAAGTTCAAACCGCCATTTCACTATGCAACTTCTTCTTCTTCTACTCAAAATCCCTCAATTCTGCGGAAAACATCCTCGACCATGGCTGCTCAGTGGCTCTTCTGCAACGCTCTCATTGCCCTCCTCATCCTCTTCATTGCTCCTCATCTATCAAAATCAGGTTAATCTATGTCATACGCACTCACTCACGAATATATCTATGTCCTCCTCATTGCATATAAAATAGCGTAATCCGTTTATATTTGATTTCAATACGGTGATAGGGAAAAAACAAATTGAACACAACAAATTTTCTAGGCATAGAATTCGAAAAATGTATGTGAAATTCGAATTAGGAACTAGGTTTGGATCTTCTAATGCAGTTACATTGTTCATGGAATGAAAGCACACTCTGGAACAAAATGAAACACTAATTAATCAAAAGCTAATTCAAAGAAGTGAAACAACAACATGTGATTATCGTTCTCATACAATGGAAATAGTGGATCTATTCAAACTCTACAACACAAAACATAACAGGGAGAGCTACCTCTTTTATATAGGAGTATGCTACTAACAATATTGGAACTTGGAAGTTTACCCCACAACTCTTAGTTAACTAAGAAACTAAACTACTTAGAACAAGCTAACACTAACACAAGTCTAAGAATGGATCATATCTGTTCTACATTGTCTTATTTGCTGTACATTGTGTTGCAGATGATAGGTCAACACCGTCACCAGGTTTTGCTTATAGTTGGATGGATGATGATGATGAATTTTACCCAGGTGATATTGCGACAATTAAGGTTAAAATATTGGGGAATTACCAGAGTGAAGAATACAGATACCCTTTTAATCCGAACATCACAGTGAATGGCACAATGGGGAACAGTAGTTATGTTACTGATGTGCATTCGGATTTTGGCAATGACACGAACAATTGGCGGATTCTTTTTAAGCCAATCATGGTTGGATTATTCTACGTGGTTATCGATGAGGAACATTTCAGAGTGCATGACAACTCTTTGCATTTCCATGTTTCACCAGGTTTTTGTTTTAAATACACTTCTGGTTTTTATACTTGTATGTTCATACATCCGCTTATTTGTTGTACATTTTGTTGCAGCTGAGTCGAATATACCTCCTCATTTTATTTTTCGTTGGCTGAATTATAAGAGTGAGTTTAGGGCAGGTGAAATTGCAACTATTCAGGTTATAGTATTTGAGAATTTCAACACTAAGACATACAAATACCCTTTTAATCCCAACATCACATTGAGTGACTACAGTGGAAAGAATGAGAAGATGGGAAATAGTAGTTACATTACAGGGGTTTCTTACACTTTGGGCCCTGATACGAACAAATGGGAGTTACATTTTATGCCAATTATGGTTGGGACGTTCCACGTGCTTATCACTCAAGAAAATCTCAATGTGTTTGACGCCTCTATGTCTTTCAGTGTTACACCAGGTTTTTGTTTCGAAAAAAGTTATGGTTTTTGCTCAATTTTCTTATCCTTTGTTGTTATTGATAATGATACAATCGTTTTTTCTTTTTAAAACTAAAGCTTTCATTTATAAACCTGCTGGGACTGTGTCATGGAGAGGTGAATGCAATCATTTTGTAGCTGGGACAACAGCTAAAATCATGGTACTTCCTAAAGATGCATTTGGGAACAATGCTACACGTAAAAGTGAAGGAAGTAATGTCATTTTTGACATATATGCTACAACTGAAAAAGGTGAGGATGCAAAGGTGTTGGATGTGAGTCAAAATGGATGGAATAGATTTGGTGGTTTATCCACTAACTTTATTGCAGCCACATCAGGAAATCTCTTACTTCACGTAAAAGATAAAAACCAACACTTGATTGGTTCCCCGTTGACTTTCACGGTTGACCCTGGAGCACTTGATGTTGGTAACTGTGTGCCACATTGGGGCATTGAATCAAAATCTTTTCAGATCTTTTCCATAATGGAAACATTTATAACTCAACGAGATAAATATGGGAACCTTATTCCAGGGTTTTATCCATTTGATTTTGATGTTATTGAGAAGGGGAGATATTTGTCTTTGCCTATTGGTGATTTGAAATATCAGGAAGTAGTTCCAGGTGTTCAATCACTATCTTTCAAATTACTTCAACATGGGGAGTTTTCACTCATCATTACAGATAAGGATAAGAAGAAACAGATCTTGAATATGCCATACGAATTTAGCATCTACATTGGTGAGTTTTGTTTTTCTTTTATTTTTTGTTGTTTTACTCTATTTTGTTAAAATGGTGATGGTTTGTATATGGTAGGAGAATCTTGAATAGGGTATTGTGATGGAATGAAGAGTATTGTTAATGGATCTGGTTTACATAACTCTGTTGCTGGAGAAGTTTCAAAATTTTCTATCGTGTTAAGAGATGCTTATCAGTATCCATCACCAATTGAGGTACATAGACTTCGAGTAGAAATCACATTGCCTTCACTCTCACTTCATGTGGATCCACAAATATATCCAATGAATCCTGACAATGGTATAAGTATTTTTTTTATCTCTTTCAAAATTTATATTTTTATATATACATTAACGAAAACATTCAAAGATGTAACAGGTACTCAGTCAACTGGAATGTTCAACTTTGGTGCATTGGAAGTTCCATCTATTTACTTGCATAACAACAAAGTAAGTACTTGTTTATATTGCTCTCAATGCATTTTACATTCTACATATTAATAACATCATAATAATAATGATAATGATGGTTTCTGTTTCTTATATTATAGTCTGATGAGGATTGGAAAACGTGGAATAGTAACTTTGAGGTTGTTTATATACCTGAAAAGAGTGGGGTATATGAGATTCATATATATTGTGGCAACATTCCACTGAATGAAGAAAAGCCATTCACAAAGTTTGTAAGTGCAGGTATTGCTGAAAAACTATTAATTGCAACATTTGTTTAATTAGGATTAGGTGAAGGGTTTAGTTATATTTGGATTATGATAACATAATATACTATGTTCCTTAATTTGATGCAGGCAAGGTCAATGCATCCGTATCAAGAGTTGTAAAATATAAAACAAGAGTCTCAAAAGCGGTTTTACATAGTGTAGATCTGCAACTGATGGATTCTTTTTCTAATCCAGTCTTGTTACAAGAATCAGAATTATCCAAATTAACACTGGAGCCTGATTCAATCAACAAACCATTTTTCATGGTTGTATTGTTTGTAGACAACAGGGATGGGACATACACTGGCTTCTACATGCCGATGAATCTTGGAACTTACAAGATATGTGCTTCATTTGATGGAATGAGTATCTCCCCAAGTCCCTTTGAGGTGACTACTTACAACAGTAAGTTTAATTAGGAGTTGAATATTTAAATAGAAATAGAATATGTGTCCATATGATGTATATTTTTTTTGTTCTTCAGGGGAGGACTTTCCTATAGCTTATGGTCTTGATGTCTCTGTTTGGGAGGACGAATCCATAGTTTTTAATGCTCTAGTAAATGATTACTTTGTTGGTGGAAAGGCAAAAGTCGTTGAATATGAAAGGGTATGATATTTACTATTTAGTTTTTAATTAAACATCGATCATCATAATTGTTTTTAATGTTTGAAAAGTTCAAAATACTACTAGTATTCAGCTGCAATATTATTTCTGAATGAAATATATTTTGTATTGGCAGCCAGGTCATGGTTCACTTTTGCAGTATGGAGATCTGTTTATATACACTCCATTTAAGAGATTTTATGGAAATGATTCATTTCCATACTCAATGTCAGATGCAAATGGCAACATTGCTTCTTCTCATGTAAACATATTTGTCGACTGTATTCCCCCACAGTTTGTTTCTTTTCCACCTCAATTGCAGGCAGATGAAGATACCCTCAGTCCTAAATTTGGGTAAGGTGTTAAACGTATTACAACTTACTAATAAGATAGTGTTGTATGTCTGGATGAAGTGTTGTATATATGAAGTCTTTCTAGAAAAATGAGAGACCATTCTACCCTTACAATCTGAAAAACAAATTCAAAATATTCATTAATTTGAATGTGAGAGGAGTTAGGAGGAAAAAAGAAGAAAGGAGAAAATAGGTATTAAGCCAGACTGTTTTAGTCATTCTTTCCAGATTATGTTCTTAACCCATTAAACCCATTTAGTCAAAAAGAAACAACCTCTAAATGTTGGTTAACATTATTTGGTAAATTCTTATATTATATGGTTGTTTCTTTTCGCAGTGGTTATTCAGGCTTTGAGATCACATATTCAGATTCAACAGAGAACATCTCTATTATGTTCACTGCACAACACGGATCATTCTTTCTCTCTCCTCTACTGATGCAACTTTGGGATCCCATGTGGAAGGAGATTTCAGTCACCAAAAGGGAAGGAAGATCTAAAGAATTGATTATAAGTGGTCGCTTGGAAGTTATCAATTTTGCCATTAAATCACTCAAATACATCGGGTACTCAAAATTCAACCAATTTTTCACTACTATCCCTTTACTTTTGAGTTTTAACCTCTTAATATTATATGATATTTATAAATCAGGGAGGGGAACTTTAGTGGTGAAGATACTCTTAGGGTTACCACCATGAACAAGCATGGAAAGTATGATTTGGATATTCCAGTCATTGTCAACCCAAGAAATGATCCTCCATTTATTAATGTCCCTGAGTTCATCATGATGGAGAATGTGACAGAAGATGAAGGTTTCTTGATCTTTGATAGACAACGAGACAATTTTAACTTTTCTATTGGGGATCCGGATCATGTTCACTTTACAGGTATATTACAGTTTACAGTTTAATGAACCAGAGGTAAAATTGAAAAAAAAAATTGCAAACATTTGGTTTTAATGAACCTAAAATCTGCAAAGGGCTTTCATTTCTTTCTATTACAGTTTACAACACTGCACTTTTCATCTATTTTCTTATTAAGACATTGTACTTTAAAAAATCTACCAGATATTTTGGGTTTTTTTTCCAGATTAAACCTCAACTTTATTTTTTTCCTAAAAAGAACTTGCATTTTTTCAATTATTCCAATTTTGCCCTTTAGGCAGGTTTTCCAGTTTTAGACAATTTTTTCCGGAAAAACCCTCAACTTTTCTTTCCCAAAAAATCCCGTAGATTTTTACTTTTTTTTTTCAAAAACACATTGTCAAATGTGAGGGTTTTTTCAGAAAACTGAAAATTTCTGAGGGTTTTCCGGGAAAAAAAGTTGAGCTTTTTTTTTCCGGAAAATTACCGGTAAACCTGCTAAAAGGGCCAAATCGAAAAAAATGAAAAAATGCAAGGTCTTGTTTTACGAAAAAATTAAAGTTGAGGTTTAATCCGAAAAATATAGGGTCTTTTATGATATTAACCCTTGAAAAATATACTGAATTATAGCAGTAAAAATTGGCTTGTTCTTTGATGACATGGATATAGTTGGGTTAGTTTTTGAAAGTACAATGCTGTAACTGGAAGAAATATACAATTAACAAAAAAACACTGAAAGTATATTGCTATTTGTTGAAAATGCAGGAAATAAAAGTCACTTTCGTGTGATGTTTTCTGTGGAAGTTAGTTCTGGATATTTCTCAGCAAACCTTCCAGCTGAGCTTACAAGCACAACTGAATTAAAGTTAAAGAATAGCAACAGCAATCAGTGGCAACCCCTTCTTACATTTATTGAAATCTCAAGACGTTTTTCCCTCAAAGCAAAAGCCATTAGATTCAGGGGAACAATTGAAGATTGCAACACTCTCCTCCAACAAATCCTTTATCATGTGAGTTTTATATATATATATTTTTTTTAAGAAATTGCAACATACTTTCATTTACTTGTTTACTACACCATCTTACTTTCATTACTTTATATCACAACACCCTACTTCAAAATAAAATAAAAAACTTATTTATTTATTGTACTTTCATTTTTTGTTCTAATTAGGACAGTGTTCTTTTAAAAATCTACCTAATCATAGCAGTGAAGAATCTTTTTGGGTTTGATATGACTTTGCTATAATTAGGTAGATTTTTCAAAGTATAATGTCCTATCTATAAAAAAAAGTTGAAAGTACAATGTCATAATAGGTTAGAATTTAAACATACAATGTCCTAAACCCTTGACTGACTGAATGTCTGTAAGTACAAATAAAATACAGGGTGATGAGGATGGTGGGGTGCTTACAGTGAGTGTGAATGATATGGGGTGGTATGGATGTTATCCAGAAGATTGTCAACAGATGATGTCAGCGCCTCTTATTTCTGAGGCCACCATCAACTTGATAAGAAAGATGCCTGTGGATCCGGTGGTAGCTCACTGTAAGTTACATCTATGTAATCATATTTATGCTACTACTTTTTGCTACTAATCCAAGAGGGAATGGAATTGAGCATTCCGATTCCTTCGTCCAATGGGGAGGGGTGTTTTTTTTGTTCACTCTTTGATGAAATGGAATGATATATTATAATTATAAGTTACTTTCGTCAATATAATCTTCAATGACAATAATATATTAAAAAGTTTCAAAACTTCAATTAAATTATTTTTTGTTATTTTCTAAAAGTAAGTAAAACTGTTTTTCTGATAGTAGTTTTATTATATAGCTTATTTTTGTGGAAAAAATCAAGTGATAAATGAACTTTTTTTTTTTTTTTAAAAATATTTGAAATAGATATAGTATACATTTCAAAATTCAAACACCGTGAACAATGTATATAGGCAATTTATTTAGCGGTATATCTCATTGGATGAAAGTTTATTTAACATTTTTTGTATTTGATGACATTAATTCCATTTCCTGAAGCTAACCAAACATGGTAAAGGAATATAATGACCCATTTCATTATGTTGTTGATTCCATTCTCTTATGCTTCCTTAGATAGTTATTTAACTGATAATTATTACATTACATGATGTACAGCTCTTATATCAGCGATTGTGATCGAATCCACTATACTCTCATCATTGGTCGCGATACTAATATTTTTCACATATAAATGTGTATTTGCCCTCCTACACAAAAAGTTCAAAGATCAACCTCAACCTCAATCTCAAAATTTTCAGCTTCATAAGCTGCAAAGCTCCCATGAAGACATGGTAAATTTTATAACATCAAATATTTTTGTTATCATCTTATTTATTATTTTAAATAATTTATAATCACTTCCAAACTCATGTGCAGTCAAGTACAAAAGATTCATCTGAGAATATAACTGGACAGCCTTCCGGCTTATCTAATCCGTAAGTATATATTTCTTAAATGTGTTCATGTTGTGGGCCTTATTTATTTGTTAAGAAATGACAAACATTATTTAATAAATATTTTATTGTTGATGTTGACATAACAGGTTGCATGAAGAATCAAAAATTGGGCTAAGTGTTGATTCTCACACATCAAGCCCATCTGGAGCAAATTAATGGAACTCTATCTGTAAATCCCCCCTCATTGGTTAAAATCATTCACTAGGTCAGTAACTGTATTTTTCCAAGTTCTTTTTGTATGTATGTATATAGTCTTTAAATCAGTAAACTGTGGAGATATTGATTTCAGATCCTTGTTTTGGAAGCATATATATATATATATATATATATATATATATATATATATATATGTGTGTGTAACATCTTACACATAGGAATTATTCCATGCTTGTAGTTTTCTATTTTGAACCCTTTCAAAACTTTGTCTTTGTAAATACTTTGACCAAGTCCTATTAGTCGTCTGTATCTAAAATCTAAATCTATATATCATGACTCCTAAGATATATATAAGACCCAAGAATTGTCATTATGCAAGGCCAAGATGTTTTCTATCAGTATTATGTCATCCACATCCACATACAAGATCTATTAGATTATTGTGCTCTAACTGACCTTGTGATCACATGGTTGATCTTCATTCTCAGAAACTCAAACTCTTTGATTTTATAATTAAAATGCATTTTCCAACACATATGTGGTGATAAACATAGTAAAGTTATGGAGTTAAACGATTTCCAGACCCACAATGTATAATTATAAATATTCCCCAACAAGATCCAAGAACAATTAAGTATTCAGTCTCACATTCATCATAAGTAGTACATGGCTGGTTTTAAACGAAGTTCACAGAGATTACACTTTGAACCATGTACTTAGTAGAGACCCATGCTATATAACCTTGAGAATATTCACCTGCTTCCTCATTTGTACGTCTGAAAATCACCGAGTATGTTGCCTTCTCATTCATCTCCCTGAAACTAATCTTGCTGGGATTAACACTAACAGATACTCCTTTTGGTGCAACAACTTTAGCAACATATGATGTATAAGCTTCTCCAACATTTGTCACTGTCCTTGTAAACGTTTGAGATGATCCAAGTTTAACAGAAAATGAAGGATAATTCAACTGGGCTTCTGGTATGCTAGATTTCATTGAACATTTAATCGGCCGATGTGCAATGATCCCAACTTCTTCATCACTATACCCAAGCCCACACAAGTAGGGTATGTAATCATCAGGCTGGATATCATAGATCAATCCAGGATTATTTGCCTTTGATGGGTTAACATGTCCCGCACCCGTAGCAAATAGATCAGCTGGTTGGAGTGTTTCATCTACTATTGGTGTACCTTTGAGATTAACAAGATCTGCAGAAGTCATTATAGCTGACTTTATAGCTGCTGGTGTCCAATAAGGATGAGTAGCTTTCAGCAGTGCTGCAACACCGCTGAGATGTGGGCATGACATTGATGTTCCAGACATCATGTTAAATGGAGATTTTGTGTTGGTGCTTCCTGGAAGTGGGGTTGTCCATGCTGCTAGAATGCTGACACCTGGTCCAATAATGTCTGGTTTCAGAATTCCTGGGCTCACTGTATTCGGACCTCTAGAAGAGAATGAAGCCACAGAAGGAGCTAAAGGGTCTCCAATTATTGTTCCTTTGAACAATATAGCTGCCATTGGTGTAAGTGTTGAGTTGATGTAAGCTTTAATCTCCAGTCCAGCTGTGTAACTCACCTGTGTTGCAGGGAGGACATGTGCATCTGCATCTAGGCTGAATCCCTGTGGCTCTTGGTTCATCAATATCATAGCTCCACCACCTGCATCCTTCACCACTTGTCCTTTCTCTATTCTTGATGTCACACCTCTCTCACACAACACCACTTTTCCCTTCACATCCATACCTTCAAGTGATCCGTTGACACATAACTTTGAATCTTGTTTTTCATTAGCACCAGCGTACACGAGTGGTGAAAGTGTAGAAGAAGGGGAGCCTTTTGGTTGAAATAAAGATTCACCATCAAATTCTTTATTGTTTCCTAGTTTTGCTATGGCTTTGATTTTTCTGTCAGTTGTGCTAGCACCAACTGTTAGAACCCATGGAGCTACATTTGTTGCAGTGCCATTGAATGGACCTGAGTTCCCTGTTGCACAGCTCACAAAGATTCCTTTTTGGATAGCTGCAAATGAAGCTATTGCAATGTTGTCTTGAAAAAAAGGCACGTTTTCCTCTTCTCCAAGTGAAATTGATATCACATCAACTCCATCAGCTACTGCAGCATCAAGCCCGGCTAATATGTCACTCTCTGGGCAATCTGGACCGAAACATACTTTATAAACCGCTAGATGAGCATAGGGTGCCACCCCGACAGCTGTCCCTGCAGCACCACCAAGTGCTTCTGCATTCTTCACAAAACCACCAGCAGCTGTGCTTGCAGTATGTGTCCCATGTCCATCTTCATCTATTGGTGTCTCGACTTTCTTGCTTGTGTTTGAGGCCATGGAAGCGATGTTAAAAGATCTTGCACCTATGAGTTTGTTGTTGCATGTTGAGGCATTGAACTCACACCTTCCTTTCCATTTAGAAGGCGGAGGTGGCATTCCATACTCACTAAATGAAGCATGACCTGGTAGAATTCCACCATCTAATACGCCAATGATACTACCTTTCCCAAAGTTTGAATCCTTCCAAAAACCAGACTCCTGATGCAACCCCAAGAATGTTGGTGTATGAGTCGTCTGAAGCTTTAAAGTTCTTTCTTGATAAGCTGATACAAACCCATCTTTCTTTCTCATGGCTTCAATATCTGCATCAGTGAGTCTTGCTGCAAAACCACTGACAACATTTTGGTATGAGTAAAGTAATGGTTCCTCTTTCTCTGTGGATGCAAGACGAAAGGGAAGAAATGATCGATGATATGCTTTGTGATCTTCATGACTCAGCGTGGATAGAGAAACATCGGGTTTCTTTACATGGATAATGTAAGTTTTTAAGACACTGACACTTGTCTTTTCAGAGTCGATGCCTTGAGCAATCACAAGAGATAATGTAAACAGTAGGATCAAAATTAGGAGTGGGTTGATCGTCATTTCTAACAGGTGTTTACAGATCATGGAGAAGTCAAAAGGAGGTTTAGACTTTGCTATGGTTTTGGCAGAACTTGGTTTAGATATATATAGATTCAAAAAGAGTTTGAGCCATGTGTATTAAGTGCCTAAAAGAGTATATGGTATTGCCACATGTTAAGACATGAATAACCTAATACTGCAAGAATCTTGAACGGCAGAACATATTATGGTCTTAATTTGTTTGAAAAACTTTCTCTACAACATTTTCCATCTGGTCGTTATCATTTCAATATTTCATTACAAAAAATCATAGTATTTTTTTGGTCAAGACAATATTTCCCATATCTTGTAACTATTGAAAACTATATTAGACGCTTAAAAAATAGACAATTTTTTCTAGAACTGTAGATTTAAGCCGATGTTGCACTGTTGATTTGTGGAGCATGATCTCCCCTTTGACCTCATTGTCGCTACAGAGACTAAGCAATGGTCAAAGCCCAAAGCTACAGAGTAGGGCGGCAATTACGGAGTGGTTGTAGGGTGGTTGTGGAGTGTGGCTGCAAGGTAGCCTACAAGGCGTTGTGGTGTACGACATACCGCAATTAAAGTGCTCAATGACAGACTATGTGGTGCTCGATCATTGGGTCTGAGTCCGTGATGACTTTTAAACCCAGTTTACAATCAGTTTTTTAGGTCAACTTGTCTCTATAAATAATTAATATGAATATAACCCTAAACAGAAATCGTGCGTGACAACTATTATTTATGAAATCTCTCTAGTTTGTTTGTGGACGTAGCTCGATTGATTGTGTTTTCTATGTCTATCAAAGTCTTAATATTTACTTTTCATAGGATGATATGTTTTATCCATTATGTTTCCGCTAATGATGCCCTTTCTAATCTGTACTTACCGAAAAAAACTTATTATAAAACTTTCAAACTTCTTATAAATTTATTGAACGGTATTGAATCTAGTTTTAAACATAAGTGTTTTGTTTAAGACAGATAAATAAGCGGCAAAAAGAGCATAACCGTATGGCATATTGGCATGCCAAGGCTTGTTTAACCTTATACTACAAGAATCTTGGAACAATTCAACATATTATATATCATTATGATTTTGTTTATAATATGATTTATTAATTTGTTTATATAATTGGATTCTTGTGTTTATCATGTTTCAATGATTGGTTGATCCTTTCTTCCTTCCTTAATGCAACAGTGTAACAAATTCAATACTTCTTTCATAAAGACCGGAACTAAACGAGAAATCGAATTTTGCCTATCATTTATACATAACTGAATCTGCAATATTTAAGGCTGAGATTCAAACTCACAAATGGTAATTTATGATCAAAAGCCCTAACCAGCTGAATCTCAACATGTCCCACAAAAAAAATGATGATAAGCCAATGTCCTAAAGAGTTAATTGTATTTGCGACTATTCTATATAAATTTGTGACAAAAAGTCCATCTATAAGTCTTTAGTGAAGTTTATTAATGTTAGCTCACAAAAAAAAAAAAAAAATGCATCTTCGGTGACTTTTCTCTAAGCTAACGGCTAAAATACTAAATAACATTTATAAGGCAAGCCAAACAAGCTGATAAGTTAACTTATAAATTAATAATGATTGGTAAAAAAAATAGCTTATAAGCTAAATTGCAAAAATAAAATAACATAAATGGACGTTTAGATATAAAACTAAAAACTAATATTATATACAATTAACAATTAAGGGCATATTTTCAATATTTTTGAAAAAACTGCATAAGTTTATCAAAAGTTATCTCAAGGTAGTTCATAAGATAAAACAAGTTATGTTTGTGGTTTTATCAAAAGTAAATTACAATAACCTAGCTTATAAGTTTTTTTCCCCAAACAAGGTATAAATTGTCTCAATATATGACAAACTTTGACCAATTTAGGATGGAAATTCCTACATTAATTTAACAATGTGAAACTTCATCCATTGGTATTTTCTGTTTATATCTAGTAATTAATTTTCCATTTGGTATTTTCATATGAAATTAGCAACAAAATACACACTGAAGAGTACATACGAACAAATAAATTCATACAAGACAAATTCAATCTGACAACACAAAAGAACTCTTATTTACTTATTTCTTACGAGAACATGGGTATTAACGCATCAACTTGCATATGTTGAACGCCATAAACAGAATTCTATAGTTGAAAAAAAAAAAAAGATCAGCATATCTTGAATGTTGCTCAAGCCTTATACTTTCAATCTCATGTTCCCATTGAATACTGATTTGATTGTATTGTATTCACATAGTTATATTATTGATCAATCATCTTCCTTCAAAAATCCTTGGTAATATTTCTCATCATCAAAAACTCTTCAATAAAAGGCCTGATTATTCTACATTAATCAACATTCCGAACATTTGGATGCTTAGCATTTGCTTCTACACTTCAAGCAAGTAGAAGACCAGGTACAATTTGCATTGTGGTTGTTAGAAGACATGGATTTACTTGCTGCTAAACCAGCTCAATTTCATATAGATCCCAAATACAAGTCGTCAAACTTTAAAGGTGACATTTTAGATGATCGATCACAACTTTGATGCTTAATTGGAAGATTGATTTACCTTACCATTATGTGACCAGATACCACTTATGCAATGCATCATTTTTTTAGTTCAGTCATATGCAAGCTATTATTCATTTGTTAGGTTATTAGAAATCATGTCCCGGTCAAGGTGTTTTTCTCTCTGCAAAATCATCTATTCAACTTAAAGCTTTTAGTGATTTGGATTAGGCAGGTTGTCAAGACACCCGAAGATTTGTGACTTGGTTTTGTGTATTCCTTGGAGACTCTTATTAATTCAAAATCTAAGAAACAAACCATTGTATCTTGATCATCTACCTACCGAGGTTGAATATCTAGCCATTGCAGTTGTTACATGCGAAGTCATATGGCTATGTCATTTGATGCAAGATTTTGGAATTAAGAATGATAACCCAAATGTGATCTTATGTGACAATGAATAAGCAATTCAACTTGCTACATATCTCATATTTCACAAAGGAACCAAGCATATTAAGTTAGATTGTCACTTCATTCATGATAAAATAGTTGATCCAACTATCAATATTCTGCCCATCATACGTCGATTTCAACTGGCTGGTTTTTCACCAAACCACTACCACGAACAAAGATCTTGAGGGAGCATGTTGGATGATACCGTTAAGTTACTTGTTTAACTTAACTCTAGTTGAATTAGTTGACTGGGGTTAGGTGGTGAGTAAATTAAGAAGCTTATGCCAACATTCATCTTCTCCTTTATTTTCTTACTTGCAATAAATATACTTAAAGACCAGACTAAAATAAAGCATTACAATTTTTTAAACACCAAGAATCAATATCCCATGTTGTAAGTATGATCCATGGAGTTCCAAGTAGTATGGAGGAAGAATTGAATATAGGAGTGTGTAGTGAGTGTATTAAGCCACATGGCCTAAAAAGGTGAAAAGGACATTGAAGTCTCATATTCTCTATCACCCACATGGTTCCCCTCTAGGTTTCACTAAGTATAGTAATCTATGAATCGACATGTCCATCTTTTCAATATCACATGCCATGATGCTACCATTTAAACATCTTTTCTGGAATCAATTTACCTGTCATATATAAGAATAAGCAAACATCTAAACATGACGTATTTTAGTGGGACCAAATCTCAAACAAGTCATTTTCCTTTTTTTAAACCATGGATGTTACATATCTTCCAAAAATTAGGTGGCTTTTGGTTCACATAATGTTTGAATAAAATTTGTCAAAAGAATTAAAATGGAGGATTTGTAATCTATCACGGATACGGTTGGTAGAATCTTACGGACAATTTGGCAACCAAACATACTAGGGAATGGAATGGAATGGAATCTCACATTCCAATTCCCATCATAATCTACGAACCAAACATGTGTTCCATCACGTATATGTTTCATTTTATCCATACCACCTTCTAAATCGATTAATGTCATTATTCAACCATGAACTATTTTCATTTTGTTTTTTTAAGTCCCTAATATTTTTCCATCAAACATCTAATGCATTTTCAAATACACCATTGTGATCAATTTTAACTGAGTAAACAGTTTACAAAACTCTGACATGACATTACCATTTACGACTTTTTTATTAAATTTTTGCAAACGTGGATTTTAATAATCTTTTTTCCAATTAAAAGCCTACATAGAGTACCATTTGTATGTGTACCTTTGCCTCCTTGGGTCAAGTCTTTTCCCCAAGAAAAGAATATCGGGTCACCTTCATATGCATGGATATGAAAATGTTGATGCCATGAATGTGAGCAAGTACAATTGTGTGTGCATAAAGCACATACATATATCCTCAAAGGTACATTTTACACGTTACATGTCATCATTCATAGTAGTGAAAATCCAATTGCCAATTATGTAAGAAAAGGAATATTGGACCACATTTTACACTGTTACCTCAGTCATTCATAGCAACCTACTTTGGATTTCATATACTCATATGTTTCAAATTATCAATAATGTAACAAGATTCATGCATTTACATAACCAATTTTAGATTTCACTGCTACTAAAACATACCACATATTTTTAAAATTTCTCTTAAACCATTGAACATATCATTGTACAACACACAACATAAGGAGGTTGGGGTGGGTATAAGTGGAATTTTATGTCTCGTTTTTCTCTCTCCCCCACACCCTATCAAATGTCTCATTATGGTCCCTATATGCATGTGTAACAATGTCAATCTATCCACATACCTAACTATAACTTTTTATAGTTTTTTTAATATATATATATATATATATATATATATATATATATATATATATATATATATATATATATATATATATATATATATATATATATATATATAGGATGATGACCTTACATGTGAAGACACTGACAGGTTGCCACTCCAGATTCTGGATTATGGGACCATGTCATCCTTAAACTCACTATATGATATTTATGTATGTTAATTTATGTAATATTAACCACAAAAATAGTTTAGTTAGCCATCATATATACATGGTCAATAAATAATTAAATACAACTAATATATGCACATACTCGTACTATTCATCGAATTGTTGTTCATCTGTAAAATGTCTAAAATAACCTTGGGAACACGAATAATTATAAGTTATATCATTTTTTTAAAATAATGTGAGAGAAGAAGGATGACAACAAGAAGTGATGTAGGGCAGTGATCACAAGTGAGTAAAAGATTTCTAAATTTTAATTAGTGGTTGGTGGATGATATCATTTCTCTTTGTAGACATTAAGCTTTTCAACTTTCCAATTTATAAGTCTGAAGAATGATTATTAAAAAAAGACTTAATATCCCTTATCGCAAATTCTCAAATTGCCTGAAATCTTTGAGACCAAAAAGCATTAAATTTGTTTCTAACAAACTATATATGATTAGATTTGTTAAGACGGGATGTAATTGGATGGTTAGATATCTCATTCATGATCTTTAGATGAATTAAATAAGTAGAAATCGTTTTTTCTACATGGTTTTCATTGATGACATTGACAATTGATTTAACAGCTGTTTTTCATAAGTTGTAACCAAATCCACATGCAAGGTTTTTTATTCCAAGTGTGATAAATAGACTGTTGAAATAACATCAATAAAGTGTTTATGCATGTTTTCATGTGTCAACTTTCTAAAAATCAAATTTCATTTGTAACCATCGATCTTGAAAGTGTCAATGAGTGAAATGGACTTGAACCCAACTCACCATTTCATCACTTTGAGCCATTTATGCTACTTAACAACAAGAAGATGTGATATGTTATCATTATGTAAGTTTAGAAGTGGTTCTTGAAAAAGACTAAACATAAACAAATCCTTATTTTGTGAAATATAATCCTTAAGGTTCACATTCTTCATGCTCTGAAATTGAAGTGTGTCACATGTTGCATTTGGTAAGACAGCAACATAACATGTTAATGAAAGATGATGTCCTAATCTTAGATTATCTAAAGTAGAAGCCTCTAGATTCCCTAAATGCGTGTTAAAAGAATATGGAATCATTAAAAGCTTGCTACCATGTGATGATTAAGATAGCTATGTACTTCCATTTATTTGCTTACTACAGCATCCCTACTTCTGTTTCTTTCTTATACAGCATTATACTTTCTATATTTTTTTTTATTAAAGTTAAAGCATTGTACTTTGAAGAATCCACTAAATCATAGCATTGTACTTTCAGTTTTTAAATAACTACCCAATTATAATAGGAAGTACATTGTTATTTCTTGCATTTAACCCATGTAAGGAAGCTTAAATAAAAAACATTATATCTTGCATTATTTTGATATAAATCTCATTCTCAGCTTCTAAAAGTAGCTGTCCCTTGTTTTCTTGACATCAAAAGCAACCCCACCACCTTTCACCACTATAAAAACATCTCATATTCTTTTTCAACACTGACAACTCTGCTTCATTCCTCTATCTCTCTCCCCTTCACTTTTTATATGTACATGTGTATCTATACATGCATGAAAACATCCATGTCTTGCATCAAATCTTGCATTTTCTTCATATACAAGCAATCAATGCCATACCACACTCAGATCAATCTCATAGTTCCCATGGTATTGTTTTAAGTTTTAACTTTTAAATATAAATGTATAAAGTATAAAGAATCTTACGCTTTTTATGTTATGAATTGTTATAGGTAATGGAGGAAATGAAGATGATGACAACCTTAAGCTTCCCTCTTTTCACCATGGGCTTAGTGGGTTACCTTAAAAACATGATTGCAGTTGCATGCATGGGCAAAATGGGAAGACTTGAGTTAGCAGGTGGAGCATTAGCAATCGGGTTCACAAACATAACCGGTTACTCGGTCCTTTCAGGGCTAGCCATGGGTATGGAACCCCTTTGTAGTCAAGCTTTTGGTTCAAGAAACCTAACCATGGTTAACCTAACCCTACAAAGAACAATCCTAATGTTACTCTTTGCATCTTTACCAATTGGGTTCCTATGGCTTAACCTTGAGCCAATCATGCTTAAGCTTCATCAAGACCCTGAAATCACACGTGTTGCTAGTTTATACTGTCGATATGCTGCCCCTGATCTTATTGTTAATAGCTTTTTATACCCTTTACGGATCTTTTTAAGAAGTAAAGGGGCAACATGGTCATTAATGTGGTGTACTTTAATTTCAACACTTGTACATTTTCCTATCACCAACACTTTGGCATTCACCCTTCACTTAGGGGTTCAAGGGGTTGCGATTTCCACCTTTCTCACAAACTTAAGTACATCGGTTCTCATTCTAGGCTACATGTCTTTTACCCATAATACCCCTAAGGAGACTTTATGTGAACCAAATGTAAAAGAGTCTGGGGAGGGGTGGGGTGTGCTATTTAAGCTTGCTATTTCAAGTTGTTTAGCGGTTTGTTTGGAGTGGTGGTGGTATGAGTTTATGACTATTTTAGCTGGTTATCTTCATAAACCACATGTTACACTTGCTACATCTGCTATAGTGATTCAGACAACTTCTCTTATGTACACATTGCCTTCAGCACTTAGCATGTCGATATCAACAAGAGTAGGGAATGAACTTGGAGCGGGTCAACCGGGTAAGGCCCATTTGGCGACACTTGTCGCGATAGGATTGGCAGTTTTGACTTCAGTTTTTGGGTTGTTGGGGAGTACTTTAGGAAGAGAAGCATGGGGGAAAGTTTTCACAAAGGATAATGAAGTTTTAAAGCTCACAATGACTGTTTTGCCCATAATTGGAGTATGTGAGTTAGCTAACTGCCCACAAACAACATGTTCTGGTGTTCTTCGTGGAAGTGCAAGGCCTTCAAATGGTGCAAGGATTAATCTTTGTTCTTTTTATTTGGTGGGGACACCAGTAGCCATTATTTTAGCTTTTGTGTGGAAATTTGAGTTTTTGGGGCTTTGTTATGGGCTTTTAGCAGCACAGGTGGCATGTTTGGTGTCAATTTTGACTGTGGTGTACAGGACAGATTGGGAAGAAGAGTCAAAGAATGCAAGAAAGTTGGTGGGAGGAAGAAGTGAATGCATATATGAAGGTCAAATTATGGAATGTGAGCAAGGAATTGGGTTTATATAAAGTGACAGATATTGAGAAGGGAATACACGTTTATGTTTAAAGATTATGGTATTGGATAACCATGAAAATAAACTGTCATACAATATATGGTATGTGCTCTCATTAAATATGTATCAACATTTTCTGAGCATATCTCTTCTTTCTGTCTTTAACTACATGTATATAGACAAAGGGGAAAATATGTATCTTGATGTTGTTACAGAAAAGGGAAGAAATTGTTTTCTATCTATTCGAAAGGTCTGTTGAAGAACCATGAAAAAAGATTTAAATTCTTTAGGAAAATAAAGTTCAATTTAATGTCTATATACTACATAGTATATATATGGCATATCGTTAAATAAAAATATGAATTCTTTTTAGCAAAATCAAGTGTTTGAATTTTACAAGTATTCAATTTTTTCACAAATATGTTTTAGAAAAAAAGTCTTGGAGCTTTTTGATTATCAGATGAGTGGAAATGGAGTCAGCTGTAATAAAAAAGTCTTGGAGCTTTTTGATTATCAGATTAGTGTACGTTTATAGATTGTTAAAACTTGGAGGTCAAATGAAAAAGAATGAAGGGCTCCTGACTCACCTTTTCTTCTTGTAAAAAGATGTATAGATCAAATGCATGAGGTTTCCCCACATGTGAAGAATTGTTCCTAGAATTAAAACGAAGCAGCAAGATATCGTAATGAACAACTTGTACCTTGCTGAATTTGCAAAATCATCTCTGCTACAATGAATTTGAATGAGATTAATGACCTTCAAACATTGCACACTTTCAACTTCTCCTCAATGAGATCATCAAATTTCCGTCCCTCGATCGACAAAAATGGAACCCTAGAGAGAAAATTGAAGAGAGAAACGTATCCTAAAACCATCAGTAGGTTAAATTATACATAATTCCACCCCTTTTGTAGAACTTTATCACAACTGACCAACTTACCAACTAATCAAAAGTCAAAAGTCAAAACTCACTACATGTCAATGAAATGGTGATCAACATGTAAATCATGATTTTCTGTGTGTACGAGAGAGATCGAGAAAGAGATAGGTGGAGGGCAATACGGGTTACCTGTGCCCACAATTCCACATCATGACCACATGCACATATGAACCGGTCTGAACCGGTCTACAAAATTACCTATTTAAGTATTAACAGTTTGGGCTTCAGGCCCAATAAAATCATACTGAAATGTGGGTTTTGAGAAAACATTGATTTGTTATTCATTACATGATATTATTCCATACATATCACAAAAAGTTTTGTGATTTATGATATAATGCATTTAAATTTTAAATCATAATGGAAAACAATTGAAAATGATGAAAGAAGATATAGAAAGTTACATAGCACCTGCCTGATGCCTCGTTAAGTTCTTTTTAGACGTGATATGTCTTACAACTTTCAGAATGTTGACATGTTTTATACATAAAATTAAATAAATTTATTGGTCATTTTCATTAAAGTCGGTACAGTCTAACCTTTTTACGAGTAAGTCTTATTTTTTTAGAAAAAAAAGCCTAAAAGACTTCAGTTGTATTCGAATTTGGTTAATTACTCATGTGGCAAATGAAATCTTTAATAAAGTCTCTATAGTTTGACCTTATTTACGATGAAGGTCAAGGTTTTTTTAACAATAAAACTCAAAAGAATTGCAATTGTATTCAATTTTAGGAATTACCTGATAACCATCTCTTTCTAGTGACATTGCTGACGTGGAGTTTGTGTGGATATGTTACATGCTTAGTTGGCATTTTTGGACTTAAATATAGACCAGCACAAAAAGATTGTCTCAGACCCAAAAAAATGTTGAAACCAAACCAGTCTAAAACGAGACCGGACCGAAAAAAGACCGGTCCTAAAAAAACCGTCCCGAGACCATCCCCGAACCAGTCTGAAAAAGACTGGACCGATCCGAGACCGAACGAGACCGGTCTGGAAAAAAAGATCGGTAACCAAACTTTATAAATATTTAACTTTTGTGTTAATTATACAATTTTTAATCACAAACTATTTAATTTATTTCATTTTTTTTCTTTTGTTAAATTAAAATTATCATTTTTAATAAATCTTAATTTATCATTTTGGTGATAATCTCATATTTGATAATGGAAAAAACTCGAAACCAAAACAAAAGAATCGAAAAATACCGAAACCGAACAAAAAAAAACCCGTAAATCAAACCGAAAAAGGCGCACGAAAAGACTGAGAGACGAGACTGAAAAAGACCGGTCCAAAAAAATACCGGACCGAGAAAGACCGGTCCGAAAAAAGACAAGATCGGAAAAAGACCGAACGGGACCGGTCCGAAAAAAGACTGGACTGTTCCGAGACCGACCGAAGACTAGCAGCTTTAACCCCCCCCCCCCCCCCCCAAAAAAAAAAATTCTTTTGAAATCAATAGTTTCGTCTTCTTCAACCACCTTAGCTTTGCAAGGTGTTAGTTTTAGGTGCAATTCTAGAGATCACAGTGGTATTTGGACTTCTTGGACTCCAAAGAACCGATACAGATTCATAAGTTGTCCTCATTTCATAAGTAGAGTTACTTAAAATTCCTATTTCCTATTACTAACTTATGTTTAGGTTATAAAAGTAAGAAATCTTCATAAATATTGTAAATTTCTATAATGTAAGATGAAAAGAGAGACTATAAGGCTAAAGGGAGTGGTGGCACTCCTAACACCCTGCCACATCATTTTTTTGCTGCCATGTCATTTTTTGGCATGCCACATTGCTAACATCTTTTTCTTAACATTTTATAGGGAGTGGTAGCACCCCTAGCATTCCTTGATTTTTTTTATAATTTTTTTACCAAAATTAAATAAATTATATTTTTTAATACACAAACATTTAATATTAAATAAATTATATTTTTATAAAACATAAAAATTTAACATTAAATAAAAAGGTTTCTATTTTTGGACAAAAAATACTAAGTGGTTGAAACTTTGGGGACCAAATGTGTAACTTTTTTATTTCTTCCTCAATAATTCGAACGCATCTTCTTCCCCAATTCTCTTTCCCCAATTCTCTAAACGAAGCGCAGCAAAAGCAAAAATTGAACAATCAAACCATTGAAAAAAAATAAAAAATAAAGCCAGCAGCCAATGATTTCCCTTTCTTTCCTCTTGCTCTTTCTCTTTCTTCTCGCTGCCTGGCTAGCGAGGTCTCTTTGGCGAGTGACCTAGCGACTTCAATGGGAATGGTGGAGACGAGGCTAGCGAGCCACTCCCTCCGGCCTAAGTTTTTTCTTTGCATTTATCCACCATTGTCCAACAAGTGGTATAAATACAAGATATTGGAAATGCATAATCTTGCAAATGGTGGGTTAATCCACCACCATTTGCAAGATTATGTGTTTACAAGTAGAGCTTATACAATAACTCGAAACACTTTATGTACGAAATTAAGGTTTAAAAGAAAGGTTTTCCAATAAAAGGTCTCTCTCCTATGTTTAAATGTTTAAAGAGAATGACTAGGGTTATGAATATTCATTGTGATTGAAGGATTAAATTCTTACCATAACTAGTTATACCTTATAAAAAATGTTGATGTTTCCCATGCTTTATATGTCGATCCATTGATGACATAGTGTAAATAAATACTTTGTGATTTCGTCAGTCATATAAAGATAGAAAAATAGGTTATATGTGTTGATGATTTTGATGTCACCGGTCATTTTGGTTAACATGAATTATACTTGTCAAATGAATTATAGCAACTTGTATGCCTTGTTACAACCCCTAATTTCTAACAATATGGAAAGAAAAATAATTGTGCAAATGTATAACATTTGTCTAAACTATTTTATGAAGAAAATACCCGTTACTATATATTCTTTCTTATGAAAATAACAAATGTTTTATTTAACTATTTGTCTAAACTATTTTATGATGAAGATAACAAATGTTAAATAAAACATTTGTTATTTTTAATTATTTGTCTAAACATTTTCCTATATAACATGTTCCTATATATTCTGGCATGAAAATAATAAATGTTATTTTTAATTAACACTTTGATAGCTTTAACAAGTGTTGATTAGATTCACAATTCTCTCTTGAATTTGAATTCTTAGACTCAAGGGAGTGGAGTCGGCATTTGCAGGCCTAGGTGGCATACACCATCACATGACGATGGCATGCCGAGTTACATAACATCAAATGGTATTTTAGTGACGAGGAGAGAATGTGTGAGGGTTAGACTATTTTATGATGAAGAAAATACATATTACTATATATTCTGTCATGAAAATAACAAATGTTATATTTAACTCACTTTATAGCTTTAACAAGTGTTAATAAGATTCACAAGTCTTTCTTGAATTTGAATTCTTAGACTCAATGGAGTGGAGTCGACATTTGCATGGCATGGGTGTCATACACCGTCCGTCCCCTAACGGTGGCATGCCGAGTTACATAACATCAAATCGCATTTTAGTGACCAGGAGAGAGCGTGTGTGAAGGTTAGGCTATTTCTTTTTTTTTTCAAATTTTTGTTCAAAATTTACCAAAACGTTGATGTCTTATGTCTTATAGCAAAATTTACCACCTAAAAATGACATGTCATTCATGTCTTATGGCAAAAGTGATGTGGCGGTGACGTAGCTACCAAAACGTTGATGTGGCGTCATGGCATGCCATGCACCACTCCCTCAAGCCTTATAAGTTCTTTATGTTACATGGAACCCGACTGGATTGGACATGACTCAACCCGACTGGATTAGACTGGACTAGACAAACTTTTAGTAGGGCATGTACAAATTTCCCTATTACATCGGTCGCAGTCCAAATCCAATACATGCCAAACACAGTACAAGTTGTCTTAATACATAATTGCCCAACTACAAAAAGTGTAAAAGTGGAGAATTCATGGTGGGCAACCAATCGCTATCTTAGTCATTCAAAACATGCTATTGATGGGCTTTTAAAAGTAAGAGAAAATAACACCAGAACAGAAGACATAGGAGACAATCAAATGTATTATAAAAGCACTCAAACACAACAATAAGTCCACACTAATATACAAACACCACAAGCATATTCAAATTCTATTGGTTTTTCGAGTACATACATGTCCAAGAAGCACCACCAGTCACCACCACCACCATTAAAGCATGCTAACCAGATTTGAACAGCAACACTGCTTTCGATTCCAAATAGAAATAAACAAAATGATTCGTCTCATGAGTCACATAAGAACCTACAAAATCAAAACCAAAACTATATGTTATCAGATGTTTACATATGCATATATCAATACAAACGTGATACTAACATTGAGCTTGCTATGAAAGCCTTGATAAACACTAGAATAATCTTACTAAAACCCATTCTTACTTTGATATGTATATGTTTTCCTTGAACAAATGTTTGCAGGTATATATCACATACATCATTCCTGTTTTTACCCCACTACAGTCCATTGAAATTGAAACTTTGCAAGGCACTGGTTTAAACCTAGATCAGTAGATCTTAGATGCAAAATCAAATCCAAAATCAAACTCTACTACGATCAAAGTTCACAGATGATTAACGACAATCCAATTCATAATAAATCAAAAGCAAGCAATTTCTATATGAAGGTTCTTAATAGGTAATCAAAATCCGATATAATGATGAGTTAATCTAATAAAATAAGAAATTACCGAAGTTTTTGCCGACGATACAGTGCCAAGTAGGACCATGATTCTTATCAAACTCCTTCTTTATCTGTTCTGCCACATCCTTCTCCACACTGCAATTCTCAAACGCCTGCACACGCGTAACCGAAACTCCGGTTATAATGAAAGAGAATTTCATAGAGAGTGAAGTAAAGAGAAAGGAATCGCGAAGTCGGGCGTTCAAGCCACGGAACAAATACAGTCAATTGAAAGAAGAGGAAGGCTGATAATTTACGGAAATGGCGATATTCACGGCTTCGTTTTGCATTTCTTCCTTCATATCGGCACTCTTGATGACGACTTTCCTGCTGCTGGAAGAAGAGGTCGATAACGAAGATGCGGGGGTTTTCCGATCTTCCGCCGTATACGGCGGCTTAGCCGGAAAGGTACCAGTGGCCGGAGATCTCTTCCCCTCTTCGCTCATCTCTGCAAAATTCTGGCTAGTGAGTGGGTGAGAGCGAGTATAGATGTTTGGAACTTTCTTTTGTGGGGGTGTTTGGGTGTTCGGATTACACAAAATAATTTTTGCTTAAGGTGTTTGGGATTTGCTTATTCATCGTCTTTATTTATTTTATTATTATTATTATTATTATTATTTTTTGAGAAAAATGCAAAAAAGGTTTTGTGAAAGTTGTTATTTTGCCCAAAATATTTTGTTCTAATAAAAAAGAATTTATTTTTTTTGCAATTTGATCCAGAAATTTTTGAAAATATTTAAAATTGTGGATTTGTCCTTGATATTTTTTTTACATTTTTATTTAGTTTAACATTTTTCTAATTAAAAAAGAACAAAAAAAATTACTCATACCTAGACCTACTTAACTATTATCTTTAACACATTATACCTTCTTCCCTTATCTATGTCATCTTCATTGTCTGACGGTTGACAAACCAGTCATCGGAAATTTAGAATGATTTAGCGGCGACAATCTACAAACACCATTAGAGATCTACAAACCTCTTGGAGCAGTCACCTCCCCCCCCCCCCCCCCCTACCCCTTCCAACCCCACCAACTCATCATCATCAATGGAGTTCAACAAACAAAAGGATCTCTGCAAACATAACGAGTTTGGAAAGGAGGTAGAAACATGGCGACTCCAAACGAGCTACAGATATGGGTTACAACGTCGGCTTTGTCTCTCTCCTTTTTTGATGAGCTAGCGTTTGTTAGAGTTTGCAGATCTGACACCGATGGTGGATATCTTCGACGGATGAAGAGATAGAAATGATGTTTGTGTGTGTTAGTTTGTGGATGGGGTCATTAAGGGTGGGGTTACATTTTTCTTTTTTGTTTTATGTTTAATTTTTAATAAAAAATAATAAAATTAATAAAAAAATAGGAAAAGAAAATAAAATGGGAAAATATGTCATTTGATGTATTTTCAAAAGAAATTAGACCAAAACCACTATAAAATTTCCATTTTGGACTGATAGTGTTAGATAAAAAAAAATTAAACCAAAGTAATAATTTTTGACAAATCATAAGGACTATTTTCGCAATTTTTTTAAAAGCAATTTAAGATTTTAATATACTTCTAAACTAATTATATGTCATTTATGTCAGTCGACCTAAAAATATAATTTTTAGAAATGACATATAATATGGTTGTGCTAAAAGTTCTTTTATCTTTATTTCTTTATTATAGTTATATATTGATAATAAAATTTTCATTTAAATGTTTAGATATAATAAAAGCAAAAAGTATATATATATATATATATATATATATATATATATATATATATATATATATATATATATATATATATATATATATATATATATGGGTGTTCAAAAATATCCGTATCCGAAATTCCGATCCGAAATCCCGAATCCGAATTATCCAAAAAATCGGATATCCGATTTTTCAGAATCGGAATTGGATAGCGTTTTTTAGATTTTTCAGATAATTCGGATATCCGATATCTGAAAATTTTGATTTTAATTTATACATTACTTGTTATTTTAATCACATATGTCTTATAATATGAATGTTAGTAAACTAAAACATATTCATAATACCCTTAATTAAATACTTATATTACTTAATATGCCTTTCTAATTTAAAAACTTCATATAACTTTCAAATTTGAACAAAATTTTAAATTTTCGGATATCCGTTTTGGTATCCGAAATTTCGGATACGGAATCAGATACCAAAAATCAACTATCCGAAATTTCGGATATCCGGTCATGAACACCCCTATATATAAATGTTTATAAACTTCTAAATCAATTTATCATATTAGTAATATTTTAATTAGAATTTTATAGTATTTTTTTAATGGTAAACTCATAAAGATTTATTATTTTAAATATATCAGTTTTCCATGAACATTTATCTAGATCATCCACCACATAATAACTTTTTCACAAAAAAAATTTGGCATCACGACATTGTTAAATCACAAATCCAAAAGGTTTACAAACACCTACTGTATAAAAGTTTTTCATATTTTTCCGTTGTCACAATATCAATCATATAAGCATTTGTAACAAAAAAGAATTGGATAAAATAATATTAGCTTATGAAAAACCTCTAACCTTGAGCTTGTTAACTAACAAGCTTCATGAAAAAATTTGCTTTAAGAAAGCTCCCTCAGCAGGTTTTTGAAATCTTGAAGCCTTTTCCGTGGAAAAAGCTTTCAACAATCTCATATTGTGGATACTGTTATATTATTAGTTTTCAAAGTTACAAAGGATTACGAATGCTCGGCTTTTAAAGCAGAGATACGAAGGCATGATTTAAGGAACATTAAAGAAACACATTGCATTATCAAGTATCTATAAGTTTGATCTTTGATTTTTAATATTTGTCGATATTGATTATTACACACATTGTAAGATCAAGTAATTATATGAGAATTAAACATTATACATAATGCTGAATGTTACACACAACACAAAAGATGGCATCTTGTTCAAGGAAAAAAATAACAATATTGAGAATGACCATGATAGTGATTCGACATATAAACGTTGATGTTAATGTATATGGGTACATAATAGGGATGTATATGGGTACATAATAGGTCAGGGGCGAGTTTGGTGTATGTTTTACGGAGGGTGTGGCGTCAGTGGCAGTTTTGTTCGGTGTCCTGGTGTGGCACCGGCAACACCTACTTTCATGTATGCAGTGGAAAAAATTTCGATTTTTTACCTATTTTTCATGCACCAGCAACACTTACTTCAACATCGGCAACACCTAGTATGTATTTCTGCGTCTGTCCCTATGTGTCGTACCCTTTTTTACCAACTCGTTGACCGTAATCAATGTCTATTGCTCAAGATAAGGTGTCAATAGGCTAGAAAAAAAAACTAAACCAAAAGGCCAAGCTTAAAGCCAAATTCGATCGACTAGCTTTTTGCAATGTATCCAAAATACCATATACGCATTTTACTACACTTAATGGTTGCAACTATGGAAGTTTTTTTGAATTGATTCTTAACTTCTTGTTACCTATTATTGCAGGTTTATAGATTACTTAATTTTGTTTTTTTATATACAAATTTAGCTAAATTTGTTGAAATTCGTTCAAATTTTTTACAAATTTGTCCAAATTATTTTTGCAATTTTGTTTTTACATGTTTTTTTTCTACAAAACTAGTTTTTTACAACTTTTTCAAAAAAAAACACACACACACACAACCTGATGAAATAGCTTTATGGAATTTTAGCAATCTAACATCTCCTTTGTATATTCGGACGTTTGCATTTTATCCAAATGGTTGAACCGTAGGTTTTTAGATTTTAGTAGTTGGCACAACCATTTTTTGACCTAAACTTATTTTTGTTTCCTTCTTATGGCATCCTTCTGCAACTTTGTAGTTTTTACACAACTTTTTTGCCAACTTCCAAATATCACAATTCACACAAATACTATGCTCCTTTTTCTATTCTAAACACGTATCATCTTCAAATTGTAATAAAATATATCACCAAAAACATTACCAATATGTAAGTGATTACCTTATTGTGAGATTGTATGTGATGTGTGTTGAGTTCGTAAAGTCAGGTTTGTATAATGCAAGTGATGGACACATATAAAATGATTGATGTAGAAAACAATTGGAGCAAAAAGTCATAAACAGGTCCGGTTCCGAAGATTTAAATATCTTCAAATGCCCTAGACGAATCAGAAAAAATGATCATTTATCATTGTTATAAGTTTTTTATTTTTAAATAAATAAATATTTATATATAATACAGTAAAAATTTGGCCCTAAAAAAAATTAGGCCCTATACAGCTGCCCACTTTGCATCTCCCTCAACGCCCTCAATGGTCATAAAAAAAATAAAAAACTTATTTTGTAAACTAATATTTAAAAAGATGTGAATATATATATATATATATATATATATATATATATATATATATATATATATATATATATATATATTGCAAATTTCTAAAAAAAAAAACGATTAAAACAAGTTAGTAACAAAAATTAAAATTTTGATAAAAAATTATAAGTAAACAAAATTACTATAGAATTAATTTAAGACAATATTAATATACTCTATTAATTAACATGGAGGTTAGCAACATTGTAGTTCTTGGTTATTTCATATTAGTCACCAACAATGTAGTTCTTATGTAATTCTTGGTTATTCCATATTACTCACCATTTTTTTACTGTTCGTGCTATTTACTCCCATATGTTGTATGTTTCAAGATTTGCCGCATAACTTTGTATAGTTTGATAATTTTAGTCTATATTTTGTATGTTTTAAAATTTTGCCACAATACTTTATATAGTTTGACAGTTTTAGTCCCTGACATGTAGTAAATATAGATTGGCCCATATCTTTTAATGTTTGTCACTTTAAGTCCCACTATTTTCTATGTTTCAAGATTTTGCCACAATATTTTCTATAGTTTGACAATTTTAATAAGTCCCACTATTTTCTATGTTTCAAGATTTTGCCACAATATTTTCTATAGTTTGACAATTTTAATCCATGGCATGTTGTAATTAGAAATTGGTCACGTATCTTTTAATATTTGTCACTTTAATTCCCTTTGACCATTTTGGCCTTTTTTTTATCCTTTTTTTCATCTTATTTGGCCACACGTGTTTTAACATTTCTCACTTTCAGTCCCTTTGACCATTTTGACATTCCTTTTGTCAATTTTCCGTCTACCAATTTGTGCTTCCGTTTTGACTTCTTTTTGTCATCGTTTTCTCATCTGTAAATAAAATAAAACACATTTCAGTAACATCGGGTTCAATAAACGTACAAAAACAGTTACAAGGGTGACCCGTGGTTCACCACGGGCTCACCCTCTTAGTTCTTGATTAAAGCATCACCATATAATTTATAAAATAATATTTTAAATATATGAAATTAACTAATCGGCCAAACTTGACCAAAACTCCAAAAGACAAAAGCCAATAATAATTTGTGTGGCAAAGATGACGGCTCTATAGTCTATGCTGTATAATTGGTTTTAATGGGTTTGCCTTAAAATAAATAGCCATTAATATGGTTTGGGCCGGATTTGCACCCTAACATTTACTTGATTGTCATTTTAAATTTTGCAAATAACTAAGATATGTTAAAACTTAAAAGCCATAAAAAAATATATAACTATCAAAATACATGTTAAAACTTTTGACTTTTGACTTGTTTTATTATTACTTTTATTACCTGTCTATCCTTTTCTAAATTTTTTTTATGGCCAAATCTAATCTGAACTAATTTATACATAACAAATTAATAATTGTTTGTAATGTACAACAACAAATGATTTAACATATTATATAATATATAAATTATACAATCCTCAAAAATATAAATTATGATGTATTTTTGTTCGGCAAAAAAAATTATACACACTTTGCAATCTAATAATTCAGTACTCTGATCTTTGGACTTATAATAAAATATCACTCCGTATAATAAACATTATTCATTTTATGAATCCATGAATTAACTAACAAAAATTACAAAAACGATTTGCAAGATAATATAATTTTATTGATCGCCAAAATCACATTGTAGATTTAATTTTCTACCGGGGTCTATATATGTTTTACTATACTTGTTTTATAATTATTTATATTCTGATATTGTATTTTTAATGTTTTATTGCACATTTATCTTTTTTCCCGCTTAATGAAATAAGCAACTTGCTTGTCTTGATTTTTATTAACGTTAGCTTTTAAATAATAGAACTATAAAAAGGATTTAAATTAAAGACATGATAATAACATGTTTGATATAAACAAATTAATCATATAGTCAAAATCATATCATAAATAGACTTGGTAAATCTTATCAGATATTTGAAAATGTATAATTGCGCAAAAAACGTTTTGTGAGTGATTGATAAGATGACGGTGATTATTCGGAAGAAGGTATATCACTTTATGTGTTTCTATATATTATGATAATTATTATATATATATTAAAGTTGTGGAAGAAAGGAATAGTAAAGTTGAGTAATTTTGTCCAGGTTTGGTCTCTTGATTTACATATCCGGTCCCTGTACTTCTTTAATTAATTTATTCATGTCATTTTGTTTGTGTTCCATTCAACTTCCCATTTTTTTGACAGAATTGGTCCTTGTATTATTGTTGGAAGTTAGGAATACTAAATTTGGATATTTTTTGGCAACTTTGCTCATTATTCTTTACCCATTTTGACACTTTTGGTCCTTGCAATCAATATTTTTACACTTTTTTGGAACCTATTAATATTTAAAGTTTGGCCACAAAATTTTAACGGTTTGACAACTTTGATCCCTTTTCTAAAAAGTTGTTAATTCCTACCCCTTTAATTCTTTAGCCATTTTCACACTTCTGGTCCTTGCAGTCAAAACTTTTACATTTTTTGTCCGGGGCAAAGCCCGGACTTTTCATCCTTGCACTTTCTATGTCTGTCATATTTATCAATTCGGAAACAACATTGAAAGCTTCTGGCCCCCGCGTAGCGGGGGTAACCTTTCTAGTTAACATGATAGACATTAATATTAGAAATTTTTAGAAAATAGAAAACGTAAGATCATAAATTATGCGAACAACGCTCGTTTATTTATCGGGAACGTTATGCGAACAACGCTCTCTTATTTACCGGGAACGTTATGCGAACAACGCTCGCTTATTTACAAGAAAATAAAGCTGAAAGTACGTGTTGAAAAATTAGAAATCATCCGTTACGAAGAAATCATGAAGTCATGCACAATCAACTTGTGAATGACTATTTTGGCGATGATGCAGTCTACACTTGGAAATTCGGACTCCGGTTCCAGACGAGGAAAGAATTATTTCTACGCATTGCTGAAGATGTGAAAAATCGATTTCCATATTTTCAACAAAAGATTGATGCAAGAGGTCAGAAAGATTTTTCTACAATTCATAAATGTACAGCTGCAACTCGTCAACTAGCATTCGACATGGGATCTAACTCATGGGATGAGTCTTTGAGGATGTCAGAGCGAACGACACAAAATGTTTATACAAGTTTGCTAAATCTATGATTATCCTATATCGTGATCGATATTTACGAAAGCCAAAAATAAACGACGTCCACCAATTGTATACAACACATGAAAACAAGCATGGGTTTCGTGGAATGTTTGGTAGTACTGATCATATGGATTGAGGGTTGTCAATGTGTCATAAGGTGTGGCACGGTCAATTTATACAAGGTGATTAGATAAACCAACAATAATTTTATAAGCAATGGCGTCCTATGATCTTTGGATATTGCATGCATTTTTTGGTCCAACGGGTTCCAACAACAACATCAATGTTGTAGACCAATCGCCGATATTCAACGACGTCTACCTTGGGAAATCATATGATGTGTCGTTTCAAGAAAATGGAACAACATACAAGTGTGACTATTACCTTACCGATGGGATATATCTCGGTTAGCTACATTTGTGAAATCATTCTTATGTCCATACGATTAAAAGCGAATAAAGTTTAAGTCGACTCTAAGAATCAGCTAGGAAGGATACCAATCGAGCCTTTGGTGTTCTAAAGAGACATTGGCAGAAACTCTCAATATCGGCATGATCATTCGAGCGAAAAAGAATAAGTAATTTGATCTAAGCATGTATCATATTGCATAATATGATTATAGAAGATGAGGGAAAGGAAATTTGTTGGTACAATGAAAATGAGAATTTACCAACATTCGAATGAGTATGTATTGGTACGTCGGAGTACATGGCGAACAGAGGGGAAGTATATGACCGAGTTGGACATCACAACCTTCGCGCTGATTTGGTGGAACATGTTTACAATGCTCAAGTGAATCTCGTTGTTGAAGATTTTGTGGATGACTTATTCGACGATACAAATGACGAATCAAACATGTTTGTAGATGATTCGGGCGAGGATTATGATGATGTTATGAGCAACGATGATTAGGCATCACATACTATTTTATTATCTTTCGATTATTTTTTTTCTTATTTATGTTTTTTAGAATGGATATTTTCAATTAATGAAGTAGTTTCCTTTTATTATTTTTTATATAATTAAATTTTATTTAATTAAAAAAAATCAAAAATGTGGTGGGTGTGGTACCATTTCCTATTAGTTTTGTAGGGCGAGGGAAAATAATCTGGCATTGACGTGGTAGGCCAAAAATATGGCGGGTTGTGGTACAATACCCACCAGTGTTAAGAGTACCCACACCGCACCATATGGTGGAGTGATGAGGATTTGCGAGGAGGTGGGGAAACACCACACAACCCGGTGTGATGAATGTGGCAACCTCCACTACGAGAACCAAAACCACCACAACCTCTTTCTCTCTCTCTCTCTCTCTCTCTCTCTCTCTCTCTCTCTTTCTCTTTCTCTCTCTCTCTCCCTCTCTCTATTGTTCTGACACTTGTATGGTACAATATTTCATTGCTTCATAAAACATTGTAACATCCCAAAAATACCGAGTAAAATTTTCATTTCTAAATAAGTCAAAACCATTCACTCATTATCTCAAAGACAATTAGAATAAAAATATTCTCAAAACATCAGAGTAATTCGAAAACATTTAGTGCAGAATAAATCTCCAAGGGTTGCAGTGCGATCAAGTCAGACCCTTCCTTTTTGGAACCAGAAGTACCTGAAAACATTTTAAACATAAATCGTAAGCACAAAGCTTAGTGAGTTTCCCAAAATATCGCATACCATACATACATATCAGCACAAGGCTATAACGAGTCTTTTTCACTCCCAGGTCTATTTCACCTCTGAGTCTCTTCCGACTCAATCGGTATTTTTTAACCGAACGGGTCTATTTCACCCCTGAGTCCCTTCCAACTCAATCGGTGTTTTTTAACCGAAGGGGTCTACAATCAGTATTTTTCAACTGAACGGGTCTATTTCACCCCACATACATATATCATACAGGCATACAAAAATAGTTACAAAGACAACAAGCACATACGACACCTAGTGTTCTACAGTATAGTGAGAAGATTCACCTCAATCTGAAGATAACCAAATCTCACACTCGCTGCTGCTACAATAGCCCCTCATAAATGGTCCAGAGAAATGATGTAATATTGTTGGATCTATATGTCACACCCCCAAACCAAGGATGGCGGAAACGTCCGGGGGTGGAGGACTTCATGTATAGTATCACAACAACGAGTATAATAGTGCTCAAAGTAAATACAACCATCATAAATATAATTGAAAAGGTTACACCATAGTATAAGTTTACATGTTTCAAAATCAATTACATTATGATGACAAAATAAACTGTTTGACGATTTAACGTCTCATCCTCAAGATGTTGTTGATTTCCTGTTTCACTGGTTTCCTGAGAATACAAGTAGTTTTGAAAGAGTGTCAACAATTAAGTTGGTGAGTTCATAAGAGTTTTGTTTGAGGAAAAAGTCGTTTTCCTTATAAAAGCGATAGAGTATGATTCCAGAAAATCCAATATTTTCCTTATAAAAGTCATGTAGTCCTAAATCCCAGGACCGAGAATATGTGTGTGTTTTGTACTTATAACGTATTTGTAGTTTTAAATAGATAAAACCCCTTTTTCAAAGTAGAATTTTCCCTGTAAACTTGAAAGATTGTTAACTCCCTATGTGAGTCGCTATAACCATACTATGACGAGAATTAACCTGCATAACGTTTTTCAGACGTTAAGATCCTATGACTCTTGTCACCCGCAGACCTGTCGGTCCGGCTGTAGCTAGCAGCGAGGTGTGGGGTGTCAATCCCAATATAAATCTATACACAATTATCACGCTCTCCTTACAAGAGACTCTGGTTATAACTTACAGGAATTGGAATCCCGCACTCGAACGTACGGGGAGAGAATTGCCTCACAATTTAAGTTAAGTAGTTTACACATAGTTTGATATTAAAACCTCTTCCGTGGAGGAAGTAAAATCACCTTTTATGAATAAATTAGTGATATGAAATCCTTAAACTATTACTATTATAGTTTATCATGTAGTATATGAAAAACTCATTTGTTTTGAGAGTAAAACCTTTTTCATTTAGTAAAAATCCATAAACTATGCTTATTGTAGTTTATTATATGTGTTTGAAATGAATGAAGAAACCTTATCATGAATGACTAAATTTCGGTTTATGATGATATTCTAATCAAGAAAAGACATTCAAATATTTAGAACTTATTGTTATGCACTCTGCTCAACATACTACAAAGTGTTATGAAAGTTGTAAGCTGTTAACTAGTTTTTGACCTTTCTACACTGTTTTATAAAAATCATAGAAAAATCATACGAAGTTGAAAACTGAATCCGTAAATTCTGAGAGTTCAAAAAATGTGTCTAGTTTATTCATAATTTTTATTATGATTTTTAGAAGTCTTTAACTTGTGTTAAAATGTTCATATTCACAGACTGGTCCGAATTCGTTTCTGAAATGCTAGGCAGTTTTGTAAAAATCACCATAAATCGTAGAAAAATCGTATGGATATGTGCAAGTAGTCATTTTAAAGGTATAAACCTGAACTATTTGCATCTAATACAGTTTTGAAAACTAAAATGTTTAAGATGTTCAAAACAGTCCGTAAATGGAACTAAACTTTCTTGGTGAAAGCTGGGGTTTGAGTTTAAGTTATATTATTATGTTTTAACTTGTATTCCCCCCCCCCCCCCCCCGCCCCTAAAACTTGAAGAAAACATGAAAATGTAGGGGTATTAACTCACCTTGAGTGATTTCCTTAGATGTATGCTGAAGAGAAAGGGTTTCTAAGTCAAGAACACTTGATAGAAGCTTGGAGAGTTGAAGACCTAAGAACAATTATGGTGACATTACTTACGAGAGATTCATAAGTTGAGTGAAGGAGTAAAGAATGTTCAATGTAGGATGAGAATACTTACTGAATGAGGGTGAGAAGTTCAAAGGTAGCCTTGGAGTCTCGACTTCTTAGAGAGGGAAATGAGAGAGAAGTGTTTGTTTCTTGGTGAGAGTGTGAGTAAAGTGGAAGGAGAGATGGGGGTTTCCAACTTTTGATCAAGTTACCAGCTGGAGGAGAGATGTGAGAGGACAAATAGTTGACTAGGTAGGGGTGAATAGTGACTGGGGGTTGTCCTAAGTGGGTATGGGGGATAGCTTGTGTCACACTCTAAGGGAAATCAACAGTCTAACACAATATCTCACCCAATAGATATTATCATTGGTTTACGATCATTTCCCAAAATATGGTTTAAAATATGATAATATAGGGTCTTATATATAAAAATATAAGTTTGGAGTGTTTAAAATTATAAAAATAAAAGTCTGAGGAAATTTCCGGAGCAAAAATCACTTAAAAACACTAAAAAGTCCGAAACTGGTAAAAATCTGGAGTGAAAGGGTGAAATCCGGAGTCACCACAGAATTTCCGGAGCTCCTTTAAGCATTCCGGAGCTAATGCCAAATTTCCGGAGGTGAGGCTTAGGCTGCGAGGTTCCGAAGCGGGTGAACATTGGATTCCGGAGGTGTTGGGCGAGGTCCGAAGCTTCCTTCTCGGATCCAAGGTCAGGAGTGAAATGTGTTCGGTTCAGTTGGAGGTCCGATCCGCCCCACATGTTCCGGAGTCAGAAGGATGTTCTGAAGCAGGAGAGTAGTCCGGATTAAGGGGGTTCCGGACCAAGGGGTTCCGGACTAAGAGGATTCCGGACCAAGAGTGTAACGACCAAAAATTTCAACCAATTTAAAACATTTATTTCATTCAAAAACCATTAAGTTCATACATCTTGTTTTCAAAATAGTTTAAACATCAGAGTATCCCCCAGAACCATATCACATAAATCATAAAACATGAGGAGCGGTACGATCACGCCTTCGCATTGCCACGATCTCCTGAAGCACCTGAAACAATAAACCACAACTGTAAGCCCGAAAGCTTAGTGAGTTCCCCCAAAGCACCCATACACACATAAACATACGCATACAGCAAAGAACATCATACTATGGGTCCAATCAACCTTCCGGTTGGAATACCCTTGGCCCTCAACCATCGGGTTGGAATGCCTACATACTACGAGCCCAATCATCCTACCGGGATGGAATACTCTCGGCCCACAACCATCGGGTTGGAATGCCCATACACCTATACGTACAACAATAACTACTATGGGTCCAATCATCTCGCAAGATGGAATACCCCAGGCCCCTCAACCATCGGGTTAGAATGCCAACCTACTATGAGTCCAATCATCCTATCGGGATGGAATACTCCTGGCCCACAACCATCGGGTTGGAATGCCCCACTTCCTATACATACAATAACTATTACTATGGGTCCAATCATCCCTCAGGATGGAATACCCCAGGCCCCTCAACCATCGGGTTGGAATGACAACCTACTATGAGTCCAATCATCCTACCGGGATGGAATACTCCTGGCCCACAACCATCGGGTTGGAATGCCCCACTTCCTATACATACAATAACTATTACTATGGGTCCAATCATCCCTCAGGATGGAATACCCCAGGCCCCTCAACCATCGGGTTGGAATGCCCACCTACTATGAGTCCAATCATCCCACCTGGATGGAATACTCCTGGCCCACAACCATCGGGTTGGAATGCCCCCTACACTAGCAACATGCACACATAGCAGGCAACCACATAACACTCTACAGAACCAACATACTAGGGGCCTATCATCCTACCGGGATGGAATACCCTCTGCTACTGCTCAACATGCATAACCCGCAGGTAACCTCCTACCAGCGTACATAAGGCAAGACCAACTACAGGTCTATAAATAACCACTACCCAACTACCAGGGCGCTGATCCAACAGAACTAGCCATCACTTAACTATCCATTCCTCTAGGATACTAAGCTAACAGAGCATAACATCATATCATTATCCTATCTACCAGGATACTAGCAAGCATATCATCACATAAGCATAACAAGCTCTAAACAACAATTCAAAGGGCCGGCCTTGGTGCCTTAGACCCTTGAGTACAGTGAGGATAACTCACCTGAAATGAAGAACCGAACCACGGAAGCACACACCCGAAGCACTGCTCCAAACTCCAACACCTATTGCCATCAATGGACCATTAACATAAATAACCAATTACCATAACACCCTTGAAGGTCAAAGTCAAAGTCCAGGCCAAAGTCAAACTACCTGACTGACCCTACTCGCCGAGTCAACCCGTTGACTCGTCGAGTCCTTATACTCTGAAAACTTCTTAGAACACGACTCAACTCGCCGAGTCACCCCAAGACTCGTCGAGTCCAACGATCTTCGAGTCCCAATCTGTCCAACTCACTGAGTCACCCCTTGACTCACTGATCTGCATCTTAACCAGAAGAGGTTAGGGGTTCTGCGACCTGACTCGCCGAGTCCATGAACAGACTCGCCGAGTCCAAGGCAATCTTCAACAGACTCGTCGAGTTGTTCTTCAACTCGCCGAGTCCATGCACATGTTCATACAACTCGTCGAGTACACCCATGTGACTCGCCGAGTCTCTCCAATTCTCAATCCATACAGAGGCTTTTCGAGCCATGCAGGGGCTCCAATCTATAGATCCACTCTTCTACATTCTAACCCTTACATAAAGTTGCAAACTTTACGTGAAACCAAGGAGATATAGGCCCAAAACACTCTAGGGCTAGGGTTCATGACAAAGGGGCTTTACCAACAACTCTTAGACAGAAGCTTTATGACATTTTGGACCATCACAAGCCTAGATCTGAAGTAGCAACCTCATATCTAAGCCTCTAACTCGAAATAGCTCTCAATCATACCAAAAATGCCCCAAATCTCAAATGATAATAGATCTAGATGCAGAAGAGCCCAAGCAACAGATTATTACCTCCAATATAAGCTCCAACTGAAGTAGATCCCGGATCTACACCACTCCTTAGCAGCAAACCTCTTGATCTTCAAGCCCCTTTCCAAGATTTTCTCCTCCAAAGTTCTATTCTCACTATTAATGGAAGCTCACTCGATTCTAGGGTTTCTGGATCTCAAAAGGGTAGCAAAGAGGCTGAGGGTGGGTTATAATGTGCTTTATATAGGGCACAACCCCCGGGATTAGGGTTTTCTCTCTTCAGCACCAACTCGTCAAGTCCAAGCCGCCGACTCGGCGAGTTGGCCACTTAAACCGCGGTAGAATCCCGCTCCGACTCGGCGAGTAAGCGGACCTACTCGTCGAGTCCCTTTCCTAAATTTACACTTTTGGCCCTTCATTGAACAATTGAAATTTGGGGTGTTACAACTCTCCCCCACTTAAATTAGGCTTCGTCCTCGAAGCCTACTGCAGCATACGCCTCAGAACAAACCCCTTGCACTGCAGACTCCGACTTCTCAATCAACTCATGCTCTTACAAACCCTACTTCTGCATCTCTCTTAAAATGGTGTATTCTCACGTGGCATCCTTGCCACTACTCCAAGCCGATCATCGGCCTTTCAACTCAATAGCACCACGAATTAACCACGAATCACCCGATAATACTAACCCTTCATATCAGGGACACACTTCCGCGCCCTGCAACGCTAGATTCCACAAACACCCACTGAGCTCTGCTTAGAAACTAATCCATCTTCCTTCACCCAAAATTGGCGATAACCTTGATAACGTGCAACCTGGAACGAATCCTGTTCCACTCTCTGGTTCTATTCCTTACGCGCTGACAGGATACTGCATCCTTCAGCTCCCATAACCCATCAACCAACCATATCGCGTAACCACTCGTACCTGGCCCAATCAGCCTCGGGCTGGAATACCAAGCACGCCTATAACGGGTCCAGTCATCCCCAGGATGGTATACCCACGCATCCTCATGTATGTTTGGCCCAATCAACCCTCGGGTTGGAATACCAAACACACCAGGTCCAATCAATCATAGGGTCCGGTCATCCTCATGATGGAATACCCCAGATTGGGATACCTCCACATACATAACTCAAACCTACAACCATACTCGGGACCAAGGACCTTGTCCTTGCGTCACCCTCGAACCTTTCGGTTCGCCACAACTGAGTGTAACCCACTCATACCTCCCTATCACTATCTCTAGGTCCTTGACCTCCGACTGTAATATCCTTATACGGTCCTCATCACCGGTCCAGACTGCTCCCGAGTCTGTTAACCTGCTATCTCACTTTCCTCTGTCCAAACCTCCAATCTGGAGCCACTATCCCCCTCCTCTTCCAAGGAGACTGAAAACATGCCTACGCATCATCCAACATTGCCACAGCGACAGATCCTCGCTATACATCACCCCTTAGCGGTGCTCACCGCTATCTCATAACATCCATACATACTCAGAGACTGATCGCATAACCAGCAACCCATACATAGTCTGCCGCATTTCCTCGACATCTCCACCATCCGGGGACAAGCCCACTAGCTGCTATCTCATAACACCATTCTCACTACTGGTTCAAAGATCCACGACACTTGCAAAGCCCTTACTATAACTGAACCGCCTCATCGCACCATCCCAATAACCGACATTCAAACCGCGTCAGACAACCTTCTACAACCAGCAGCTCATCCGAGAATTTCCAATTCTCCCCCACTTAGGGCACTAACCACCATCCACTGGCGGCGAAGCTAACACGCTGCTCAATCGAACCCCACTAATACACCGAACTTCAAGGAACCTAAGTTCCTGATGAAAGTTCCCGAATTCCCGAACCATAACCTTCCTTTCTCACGAATTCCACATCGGATACTAATCCTCGGCTGACACCTCTGGCGCTGACCTGATCTCCTCGGTCACAAGCTGATAAGCACGCCCTGGAGCCTTCGGAGGCTCTGCTCGACCCTGACCTCCGCCAGTAAGTCTCAAAGTGGCTGGCGCTGGGGCCTGCACTGACCTGGCAGCCAGCAGAGGGCACTGGGCCTTCTTATGGCCCACCTGATCACAATGATAACAAAGTCGGACTCCTACAGCTGGAGTCGACTGCCTACAATCTCTGGCTATGCGGCCCTCCTTGCCACACTTGTGGCACCCCGAAGAAGAACAGCAACTACCCTCGTGCACCTTGCCGCACTTCCCGCAAGTGCGACTTATCGGACCTCCCTGCCTATAATCAGCGGCCCTCGTCCGTTTTGGTGCAGGCTGCGACTGCACCGGGGCCTGCCTCTTCTCTCTCAACCTGCGGAACATAATGAGTACTGAACATCTCCCTGAACTGATCCCACGAAACCGCAGCCCGCTGCGCATCAGAATAAGATCACGTAGTCAACCTCCACCAATCCTTCGCCCCGAGCCTCAAAAGGTTCAGAGCACACCTCACCCTCTGATCCGCAGGGCATGAACACGTGAAGAAACAACCCTCCACGTCTGACAACCATCTCATAGCAACGATCGGATCCTGAACTCCATCGAAAGTAGGGGGCTTCGTATTGTCGAAATCCCGATACTGAAAGCCCCGACTGGCTCCTCCCCCTGCCGTTGCCACAGCCGATGCGGCTGTCGCAGCCGCTGTCTCTGCAAGAGCTGCATAGCGCTCATCAAAATACTCAACCATGGCGGTCTTGATCGACCCAAATAGTTCCGGCAACTCAGCCCGGAACATAGCAGCAACCTCATCATGCAGGATCTCACGAATCCTGACATCCAACTCATCCGCACTCATCTGACCGACAACTTCGGGTGGTGCTGGTCCATCCTGACCACCCTCTCCTGATCCCGATCCCGAACCGGATCCTGCCTCGAAACGGCTCGCATCCGCCATAATGAAACGAACCATAAGAACCTCAGATACCTCGCATAACCGCCGAGAACTAACCTCTGACCAACAACCTAGGGGTTGTGACTTCCTTGACACGCGTATGGGTCCTGTGCTTTCAGTAGTACGGGCCCATACTACCTTCCACACCTACCCATATTTGTCTCAAGTATCACCACAATTCCCTAAGCACAAACATACATAGCAAGCACTCAATCCTCACCCCTAGAGGAATACCGAATATCTCATATCAAGAAAACCCTAGGCTAGCAGGCATCACAAATCAGGCAATTCTATCATGCAATTCCTAAAGATCACTAGCCTATTACTAGCATGATGTTCTAACATATCACATAAACAAATAACTTGTTCTAACATATCACATAAACAAATAACTTGTATGGTATTTTGGGGTAACTTACTGGCTCCGGCTGATCGTACCCTCTGCGTCCTCCCTTACTTATTTTGAAAACCATTTGAAAACTATTTTTGAAAATCTCTCCTTGATTTGAGACTGGATTCACACGAATGCTCCTCCAATTCACTCAAACCAAGGCTCTGATACCAACTTGTAACGACCAAAAATTTCAACCAATTTAAAACATTTATTTCATTCAAAAACCATTAAGTTCATACATCTTGTTTTCAAAATAGTTTAAACATCAGAGTATCCCCCAGAACCATATCACATAAATCATAAAACATGAGGAGCGGTACGATCACGCCTTCGCATTACCACGATCTCCTGAAGCACCTGAAACAATAAACCACAACTGTAAGCCCGAAAGCTTAGTGAGTTCCCCCAAAGCACCCATACACACATAAACATACGCATACAGCAAAGAACATCATATTATGGGTCCAATCAACCTTCCGGTTGGAATACCCCTGGCCCTCAACCATCGGGTTGGAATGTCTACAAACTACGATCCCAATCATCCTACCGGGATGGAATACTCTCGGCCCACAACCATCGGGTTGGAATGCCCATACACCTATACGTACAACAATAACTACTATGGGTCCAATCATCTCGCAAGATGGAATACCCCAGGCCCCTCAACCATCGGGTTGGAATGCCAACCTACTATGAGTCCAATCATCCTACCGGGATGGAATACTCCTGGCCCACAACCATCGGGTTGGAATGCCTCACTTCCTATACATACAATAACTATTACTATGGGTCCAATCATCCCTCAGGATGGAATACCCCAGGCCCCTCAACCATCGGGTTGGAATGTCAACCTACTATGAGTCCAATCATCCTACCGGGATGGAATACTCCTGGCCCACAACCATCGGGTTGGAATGCCCCACTTCCTATACATACAATAACTATTACTATGGGTCCAATCATCCCTCAGGATGGAATACCCTAGGCCCCTCAACCATCGGGTTGGAATGCCCACCTACTATGAGTCCAATCATCCCACCTGGATGGAATACTCCTGGCCCACAACCATCGGGTTGGAATGCCCCCTACACTAGCAACATGCACACATAACAGGCAACCACATAACACTCTACAGAACCAACATACTAGGGCCCTATCATCCTACCGGGATGGAATACCCTCTGCTACTGCTCAACATGCATAACCCGCAGGTAACCTCCTACCAGCGTACATAAGGCAAGACCAACTACAGGTCTATAAATAACCACTACCCAACTACCAGGGCGCTGATCCAACAGAACTAGCCATCACTTAATTATCCATTCCTCTAGGATACTAAGCTAACAGAGCATAACATCATATCATTATCCTATCTACCAGGATACTAGCAAGGATATCATCACATAAGCATAACAAGCTCTAAACAACAATTCAAAGGGCCGGCCTTGGTGCCTTAGACCCTTGAGTACAGTGAGGATAACTCACCTGAAATGAAGAACCGAACCACGGAAGCACACACCCGAAGCACTGCTCCAAACTCCAACACCTATTGCCATCAATGGACCATTGACATAAATAACCAATTACCATAACACCCTTGAAGGTCAAAGTCAAAGTCCGGGCCAAAGTCAAACTTCCTGACTGACCCTACTCGCCGAGTCAACCCGTTGACTCGTCGAGTCCTTATACTCTGAAAACTTCTTAGAACACGACTCAACTCGCCGAGTCACCCCAAGACTCGTCGAGTCCAACGATCTCCGAGTCCCAATCTGTCCAACTCACTGAGTCACCTATCGACTCACTGATCTGCATCTTAACCAGAAGAGGTTAGGGGTTCTGCGACCTGACTCGCCGAGTCCAAGAACAGACTCGCCGAGTCCAAGGCAATCTTCAACAGACTCGCCTAGTTGTTCTTCAACTCGCCGAGTCCATGCACATGTTCATACAACTCGTCGAGTACACCCATGTGACTCGTCGAGTCTCTCCAGTTCTCAATCCATACAGAGGCTTTTCGAGCCATGTAGGGGCTCCAATCCATAGATCCACTCTTCTACATTCTAACCCTTACATAAAGTTGCAAACTTTACGTGAAACCAAGGAGATATAGGCCCAAAACACTCTAGGGCTAGGGTTCATGACAAAGGGGCTTTACCAACAACTCTTAGACAGAAGCTTTATGACATTTTGGACCATCACAAGCCTAGATCTGAAGTAGCAACCTCATATCTAAGCCTCTAACTCGAAATAGCTCTCAATCATACCAAAAATGCCCCAAATCTCAAATGATAATAGATCTAGATGCAAAAGAGCCCAAGCAACAGATTATTACCTCCAATATAAGCTCCAACTGAAGTAGATCCCGGATCTACACCACTCCTTAGCAGCAAACCTCTTGATCTTCAAGCCCCTTTCCAAGATTTTCTCCTCCAAAGCTCTATTCTCTCTATTAATGGAAGCTCATTCGATTCTAGGGTTTCTGGATCTCAAAAGGGTAGCAAAGAGGCTGAGGGTGGGTTATAATGTGCTTTATATAGGGCACAACCCCCGGGATTAGGGTTTTCTCTCTTCAGCACCAACTCGTCGAGTCCAAGCCGCCGACTCGGCGAGTTGGCCACTTAAACCGCGATAGAATCCCGCTCCGACTCGGCGAGTAAGCGGACCTACTCGCCGAGTCCCTTTCCTAAATTTACACTTTTGGCCCTTCATTGAACAATTGAAATTTGGGGTGTTACAAAGAGGGTTCCGGACCAAGAGGGTTCCGGACTAAGAGGGTTCCGGACCAAGAGGGTTCCAGACCAAGAGGGTCCTTTTGGGCTGTTTTCGACTGAGGATGGTACATAGAGAGATTTGGGAGAGATTTCTCATACTTGGAGAGATTTCTCATACTTTGAGAGATTTGGGAGAGATTTCACATGTTTGGAGAGATTTCTCATACTTAAAGAGATTTGGGAGAGATTTCACATACTTGGAGAGATTTCTCATACTTAGAGAGATTTGGGAGAGATTTCTCATACTTAGAGAGATTTGGGAGAGATTTCTCATACTTAGAGAGATTTGGAGAGATTTCACATGCTTGGAGAGATTTCTCATACTTAGAGAGATTTGGGAGAGATTTCACATGCTTGGAGAGATTTCTCATACTTAGAGAGATTTGGGAGAGATTTCACATACTTGGAGAGATTTCTCATACTTAGAGAGATTTGGGAGATATTTCTCATACTTAGAGAGATTTGGGAGAGATTTCTCATACTTAGAGAGATTTAGGAGAGATTTCTCATACTTAGAGAGATTTGGGAGAGATTTCTCATACTTAGAGAGATTTGGGAGAGATTTCACATGCTTGGAGAGATTTCTCATACTTAGAGAGATTTGGGAGAGATTTCTCATAATTAGAGAGATTTGGGAGAGATTTCACATACTTGGAGAGATTTGGGAGAGATTTTGTCGGGGGCCTTTATTAATGTTTTTCTTCGCAGAACCAAGGTCGTAGGCTTAGTTACAACCCATTTTGAGTGTTATACGCCCCCCGAAGGGTACGTAATAGTGTTTTATAGAGTTGTTACTTCCCTCTAACTGATTAGGGTTTAAGATTTTGGACATTTGAAACTTTCAAGTGTAACTTTGCATTAAAATTTAGAGTTACACATTAGTAAATATAAGGTAATCCCTAACATATTAGAACTAGTTGAGTTGACCAGATTGACTTGTTGACTTTCTTGACTTTGACTTGACCAGAAAGTGACGGTTGTCACACTATACTTGAAATCTTCTTTTATACACTTTGTCACCACCTTGCTCTTCAAGATTCAACATTCCAATGGAGAAAATAATCTAAAAAATGATGCCAATGCTCAAAAACAAGTGAGAGGAGGCTATGGTTTCTTAAGGAATGATCTTAGGTGATGGAGGCTGGTAATGAGAGGGTTTCCCATAAGTTAGAGCTCTTAAATAGGGCACAAAACCGAAGATTTAGGGTTTTGATCTGCCCAGATTAAGCCTTGTGTAACATAAATTACACCATGCGTAACTTTAAATTACGTCATGCGTAATCAAAAGCCCCCATTTTCCACTTCAACTTCAAACAGTCATAACTTCTTCGTTTCAACTCCGTTTTCGGGATTCTTTATATGCACAGAAAGGTATTGAAGAGCCCCACAATCCTATATAATTACTTTTGACTTAAAACATATGAACTAAAATCCTTATTTCATGAAAAAAAAAGTCTGAAACATCACTTTTCCCATTTTACCCTTTGACTCCAAAACACAAACCGAGGGATTTGACCCTATTGCGCAACTCTATTTTGAGTCTAACCGTTGCAAGGATGAGTCTTTTTACTCGAAGGATTATTTGAGCTTTATTGCATGTGACTATATTCATGAAGTAGCTAACTGACATTATGAGGAGTTCTTCAGCAGCTGATGGCAGGGTGAGGACGGAAACCTAGGAAAGCCTAGGAAATGCTTTAGTGGATTGGGTTGCGCTGTTAGCGAGCATTTAGAGTATCAGTTTGAGAGGGTGACTTGGAGGATTCAGGATGATTCTTGAGGAAAGTATAGATAGGTGTGGAAGGTAGTATTGGGCCCGTACTATTGAAAGCACAAGATCCATACTCGAATCGGGAAGAGTCCTGGAGAATCTAGGAATCCTGTGGAATGAGGATTCTTGGGTATATTCGGATCCCTTGAACGTCATTGCGGTATGGTGTTGAACACTCAGGAATGGGATTCAGATTCTAGTTCTGGCTCAGGAGCAGGACCCGGGCCAATCGATGCGCAATCGCGGGAGTTCATCTCATCGGAGATTACTCGCAGAGTCTTGGAATGGACCTCGGCGGTCTTTCGTTCAGCCAAGGAAGGGATTTTGCAGCTCCCGATAGTTGTCATGGGGTGTTTCGGTCGAAGATTGTAGAAGAGCAGTTGGGGGATCATCTGGATCGCAAAGCTTGTGGATCCCAAGAATCCTTCAGGAAGGAGGATCCTACTGTTAGTTTTGTCATTGGGATCGGAAGGGAGTGTCGCACCATGTCCTCAGGTTGATCGAGGTAACTCAGGAGGAGGTAGTCATGATTCCTTCAGATGTTCGCGGGTATTTCATCTTCTGCCACTTCAATATGGGTATCGAAAAATTGTATCACTTTGGAATTTTGATTAAGTTTGAACAAGTTAGATCTCGGGTCGGTTTTCTGCTATTGTCTGGGTTATCAAGGATTGTTATATGTCATTCTGCATGCCGAGAACTCCTTTGATAAACCTACAGATAGATGTATCTTGCGGAGTGGGTTCCACGTGTACCGTTATCGTTCCGGGTCTTTGTCAGGATCCGTTCAGGAGTATTGCTTGGAGGATCTTTGGTCAGGAGTTAGTGGGATAGTTCTCCAATAAATTTAGAGTTCAGTGGTTCTATAATTTGTTCGGGTATGATCGACATTTGCATATGGAAGAACTTTGGAGTTCTAGGCACTACCGTTGCTAGGAAAGGAATGGTAGCATGAAGATGGGGGTATCAGTTGTGTGAGTTGTTTGATCATTGGATGGGTCAAGGGGAATCGTATCTTCGCTTGGACTAAATTCGGTTAGAGTTCAATGATTCCATGAGGATAGAAATTAGAGAAGAAGTTTGTCAGTCCATGGAAAGGGTTATGGTTCTTATCCGCAATCATAAGAACTCAAGGAATTGGTATGGTATCATGGGAGGTGATTTGGATCATTAGACTGGTTAAGGTCTTAAGAGTATTTGTCCGGATTCCAGGAGTTGGGCAATCGTCGAGATTGACTAGTAAGGAAACGCTAGTTTTGGTAAGCGGATGACATAGATAGTTCACGATATATAGGGTTCGATGATTTGGGAATCCATCAGAATTATGGAATGAGAGAGAGTTCGTCAAATCCAAGTGGGGGAGAATCGTTCAGGAGCAGGAGCGGTTTTGAAGCTTGGATGAGTTTCGCATCCCCTTCGGAAAGGAAGGCGACCCAAGTCGCTGTTAAGATTGAGGATTGTGTAAGTTGGAAGTACATGAAGCTTACCAACATTGAGATCGGGTTCTCTTGGTGATTGATAGCAGGCTTCGGGGAACCAGGTAGGGGTCCCGGGCATAGCTCGAGTCAGCTTGGGTGTTTGGTCGAGTGTATGCTTAACTCTAGGAGTGTTCGAATTGATATATTAGTGGTAAGGCATTGGGCTGCAACTATGGTAAGTGAAAGTGTTGTAAGACTGTGGGGGTAGCCATAGCATTCACTAGGTTGGCAGATAGTGCTAGAGTGTTGTAAGACTGCGGGGGTAGCCATAGCATTCACTAGGTTGGCAGATAGTGCTAGAGTGTTGTAAGACTGCGGGGGTAGCCATAGCATTCACTAGGTTGGCAGATAGTGCTAGAGTGTTGTAAGACTGCGGGGGTAGCCGCAACATTCACTAGGTTGGTAGATAGCATAAGAGTGTTGTTAGATCCTCCATTCAAGGTAAAGACCTAGCCCGACTGCGAACGGTAGTTGTCCCTGTCGGTTTGAAAACTGGCGTCACTATACCCTCGCACCCTTAAGTCATCACTCCCACCGAGGACTAGAAACCATTCCTTGGTCCTCCGAAGGTACTTAAGAATATTCTTGACTGCGGTCCAATGTGCTTTTCCAGGGTTCCCTTGATATCTTCTGACCATGCTCAAAGCGAAGGCTACATCAGGGCGAGTACAAGTCATAGCATACATAATCGAGCCAACTGCGGAAGTGTATGGTACTCGGCTCATTTCTGCTATCTCGACTTCGGTACTCGGGCTTTGAGTCTTACTCAATTTGGAATTACTTTGGATCGGTAACTCCCCCTTATTTGAATTCTCCATACTAAAACATTTTAGTACCTTGTCCAAGTAAGTATTCTGACTAAGTCCTATTAGTCTCTTACTTCTGTTTCTCACTATCCTTATACCCAAAATATATGCAGCCTCTCTGAGGTCCTTCATAGCGAAGCACTTCCCAAGCTAGGATTTAACTTCCTTCAGGGTTGGGATGTTGTTTCCTATGAGTAGTATGTCATCGACATAAAATACGAGGAAGCGTACTATACTCCCACTGGCTTTGACATATACACATGATTCATCCTCGCTTCGCAGAAAAGCAAACTCTTTGACTTTCTCATCGAAACAAAGATTCCATCTGCGAGATGCTTGTTTTAGTCCATAAATAGACTTCTCAAGATTACACACTCTATTGGGATGCTTCGCATTGACAAAACACTCTGGTTAATTCATGTAAACATCCTCAGCCCAAATCCCATTAAGGAAAGCGGTTTTGACATCCATTTTCCATATTTCATAGTCATGAAATGCAACAATGGATAGCATCACCCTGATAGACTTTATCTTCGCAACTGGTGAGAAGGTCTCATCATAGTCAACTCCGGGAGTTTGAGTGAAACCCTTCGCAACCAATCACGCCTTATAGGTGTGTACCTTCCCATCCATGTCAATCTTCTTCTTGAAGATCTATTTGCACCCGACCGTCTTTCGACCTGACACATTGTCAACCAAATTCCAAACTTGGTTGTCATACATGGACTGAATCTCGATGTCCATAGCCTCTTTCCATTTCACAGACTCCGTGCCTGCCATGGCTTCCTTATAGCTGTTAGGTTCGTCCAAATTCACTAGTGTACTATCACTAATAAACGTATCCCCTTCAGTAGTGATATGGAAACCATAAAACTGGGGTGGAACAGTAACTCTTTCGGAACGTCTAAGAGGTAAGGACTCGTCAATCGGTTCAACCGGAGTTTCCTCCTCGGGTTGAGCGCCAGTGTTAGAGGTTCCTTCATCGCTCGACTCTAGAAGCTCTTCAAGATCGATTTGCCTCCCACTGTCCCTTTGGCTTATGAGTTCTCGCTCTTGGAAAACCCCTCTCCTCGCAACAAATACAACATTGTCACTCAGTCTATAGAAGAGATATCCAAAGGAGTTTTGCGGGTAGCCTATGAAAATACATCGCTCACTATGAGGTTTGAGCTTGTCGTGAGTCTCTCGTCTTACGAAAGCCTCGCAACCCCAAACCTTGATGTGTGCCAACGAGGGAGCTTTCCCTGTCCACATCTCGTGAGGTGTTTTGGCAACCTTCTTCGTAGGGACTAAGTTAAGGATATGGGCGGCAGTCTCTAAGGCATACCCCCAGAATGAGATAGGTAGCGAAGCACGACTCATCATGGAACGAACCATGTCTAGTAAGGTTCGATTACGCCTCTCAGCCACACCATTCAACTGCGGTGTCCTAGGTGGCGTTAATTGCGAAACGATTTCGCATTCCTTGAGGTAGTCGTGGAATTCAAGACTTAGGTACTCTCCACCTCGATCGGATCGAAGCATCTTGATTTTCCTGCCCAACTGATTCTCTACTTCTTGTTTAAACTCTTTGAACTTTTCAAAGGTTTCTGACTTGTGCTTGATTAAGTAGATATACCCATATCTGCTATAATCATCGGTGAAAGTCACATAGAAGCGGCTCGCATCCCTTGTGGTGGATCTAAAGGGTCCACATACATCTGTATGTATGAGATCCAATAAACCCTCACCCCTTGCACAAGTGCCAGTGAAGGGTGACTTGGTCATCTTTCCAAGTAAACAAGACTCGCACACGTCATCGTCCCTAAGGTCAAATGACTCCAACACTCCATGCTTTTGGAGTTGGGCTATGTGTTTCTTGTTGACATGTCCAAGACGGCAATGCCACAAGCATGCTTTATCCAAATCATTGGAAGAATCAATACACAACACATCATTTCCTAAATTGTCTACAACCATCACAGTTTCATATATTCCATTACAAGGTAATGCTTCAAAATAGAAAACACCATTAAGATAAGCATTGATAGAACCCTTTTCATTATCAAATGAATATCTAAAACCTTGTATATACAAACCATGAAATGAAATGATGTTTCTTGCCATATCTAGCGAATAGCAACAATTATTTAAATCTAATCCTAATCCACTACTGAGCATTAAAGAGTAAACTCCGATCTTGGTGACAGGCGAGGATCTTCTGTTCCCCATGATCAAATTTATCTTCCCATGCTCCACATCCCTATTTCTTCTTAGGCCCTGCAAATCAGAACAAATGTGAAAACCACATCCTGTATCAAGAACCCAAGAAATAGCATGTGATGAATCATTAGATTTAATAGTTTAAATACCTGCGTAGGACGGATTGATCTTTCCATCCTTGATATCTTGCAGATATTTCGGGAAACTTCGTTTCCAATACCCTATTTCGTGCCAGTGGTGGCACTCTGCCTCCTTGGGGTTGGAGTTGGGTTTAGCATAACCAACTTTGGTTCCACTGGAAGAGGTGTCATCATGGGACTTTCCCTTATGGTGGCTCTTTGAGGGAGCCTTCCTCTTCTTACCCTTCCCTTCCCCAATTGCCAAGACTGGGGCAGCAGTAGGAGTTGGAGATGATGCAACAGATTTATCTTTGAGGTTGCTCTCAGCAGTCCTCAACATTCCTTGAAGCTTGCTCAATGTGACCTCCTCCTTGTTCATGTGGTAGGTCATGCAGAACTGGCTGTAGCAGGGAGGCAAGGAATGAAGGAAGATGTCAATTGCCAGCTCTTCATATAAGTTAACATTTAGGTTTAGCAGGCGATCGACATATCTCTGCATCTTTTACAGATGAGCAGTAAGGGACTCTCCATTACCCATTTTGGTAGTGATCATCGAAGTGATGATCTCGTACCTTTCTTGCCTAGCGCTCTGTTGGTATCGGTCCAGCAGATCCTGATGCATCTCATAGGGATACATGTCCTCATAGGGCTTCTGGAGTTCTGCAGTCATAGTCGCCAGCATGATGCAATGGACTTTTGTAGCATCACGGTCATGGGCCTCAAAGGCCGCGATCTCTTCAGCAAAGGCAGTGTTGATGTTGATTTCCTTCAGCTTCTCATCGAGGACACACTCTTTGTCCTCGTAACGAGTGACCATTCGAATGTTGCGGATCCAATCATTGAAATTGGACCCGTCAAATATCACTCTCCCACACAAGTTCGTGAGTGAGAACGAGCTAGAGGAAGTTGATCCAGAAGCGTTGTTGTTGACGTTCGACATCTGAAAAGGAAAAAGAACAAGGTTTGATTAGAAAATGAATCCCCAATTAAACACCCAAATGAGAAATTAGGGCTAGGATCCAACAACATTATTTACAAATTAGAAGAGGGATGCCGTAATCTAACAAGTAAATAATTTGAGGGTAAGTGAATGACGATTCACTAATTTTCCACCATGAAAAAAAATTAAAGCTAAGTTTTAAATGTATTGAAAACTCCTAGATCTTTTGAGATTCATTGAACTTTTCAATGGCATGTTTAAATCTCGATATGCCCCTCAAGTTTGTGACTGGGATGCCGAGGATCACAAAGCGGGTGTGAATAACCATGCAAATATACATGGTGCCCCCAATGTTACAGTCACCTATTCGACGTGTCGGTTAACCACACACGCTCCATCGAACTATGACAAACATTGAGTTACCCTTTGCAACCTTTGCTTAGAGCCCAATTAGTGTGTCGGTTAGCCACACACGCTCCACTAACGTCTTAGCAAGGGTGCAAAGTGTAATTTCATGGAATTGCATCAATTCGCTTTTGCCTATAGTAACTAAGATTGGGAATTTTTGAAAAAAACATTTAGTTGCTTTATAAATTCATTATACTTTTAATGAGGAAAGGTTTGCCCTATCCTACCCGTTCGGCTAATGACCCTCCACCAATCAAGGAAGCGGTGGGTGATAGTGGACACCCATTAAACGGCCATTTTATAGGTCATAACCTTATACCCCCCCCCCCCCTTATAGATCGGCTTCGTGAATGAGGCCTACTAACGGTAAGACTAGCATTTAAGTTATACATATATAATAGTTATTCTTATAATATTATAAAGTATAAGGTTGAATTTTAAACTAGTAAAGTTCTAGGGTTTGAAATTTAAATAATTCAAATTAAACTTTTAATTAAAAAATTAAATTTCAAAATTTGAGGGCAAGTTTTGAACTTTTCAAAACACATAGGATCAAATAGCAAATAATATAAATTAAACATTTAATTAAATGATTATTTAAATTTGATCTATTCTATTTTAATCACAAGATAATTCATCAAATAATCAAATTTTATCACATAAGGAATTTATTATTCAATTAAATGGTAATTATCTTTTGTTTTGGTAAGGATAATCATATAAAAACAATAAAATCGGATTTTATTAGTTAAAAACAGTTTTGGTAATTATCCTTCAACAAAACAGCAAGAAATCCCGAGATATCCTCTGTCTGACAGTTAAACTCGTCGAGTTCTTCCAACTCGTCGGGTTCTCATTGGAACTCGTCGAGTTTGTCAGTCAGAGGGCCAAAAACGAATTTTTAAATCATGAATGAAATACTAGGCATCAAATACAATAGAAACCAATCAAGGCTCTGATACCACTGACGGGTTTGAGCCAAAAGAACATCCTATGTGCTCATGCAAACCCTAAAGCTTAGATCTAGGTTTCTCTATTGTACATGCAATTCATCCAAGACTTATAAACCCTAGATCTAGCATACATATTTCGAAATTAACATAAGAAATCAGATCTAGATGATTACCTCTTCTACAATGGCTTGAATCTTCTTGTCTTGGAGCTTAGAGTCACAAATGTCACTCCTCTAATGGCTTACAAACACCACACAAGCAAGAGAATGATATTGGAGAGAGGGGAAAGGCACAAATTCGGCTATGGAACTCTCTAGGGTTTCAAGTGGCCGAAAATTGGATGCCTTGGGGTCTTATTTATACTGGTGCTGCTAGGGTTTCAGTCAAAACCTTAATGGACAACTTAGGGATTAAGCAGTCCAAGGAAGCTTCTGGAATAGGGCCTCTATGGCCGAAATTAGGATGGACACATCCCTAATTTCTTCCAAGCCTAGTCCATAAGCCTTCTCAGCCCAATACTCAACTATCACACATTTGACAGTTTAAGTCCCCGTTATTTAATTAATGTCTTTTAGTCACAGAATTAATTCCTAATTAATTCTTGTCAAATATTAATTAAACTATATGATTTATCCTTTAATATATTATTCATATAATATATTAATAAACCATAATAACCTCTCTTTCTTCATAAATCATCCTATCATGTTGCTTTGGTGAAGGCAACCCAAAAGGACCATGCACAACCGGGTCAAGTACTTACCAAATATAGTTACGGGCTTAGACACTAATCCAACAGGAACTCAGTATTTCAAATTACTAGCAGACGAATTGAGACCAGGGAGGCCTCGATGGATTTTGGAAAGCAGCCAGGTGGCAGCATGCTGTTTCAGGCAGTTTCAGTGTTTTGGGCAGTATTAGTCTTTTAGGATTTCATGTATGGATGGAGTAACTGATTGCTTGGGTTATGCTAAGTCGCTCACAGGGTGATTAAATAATCTCAGAGTAATTGATTTGACCCTGTTGCGCAGTTCTCGTCTGAGTCTAACCGTTACGGGGGTAAGTCTCCCACTCGGAGGATTATCTGAGCCTTGGCCAAGTATAAGTGATATGCAGGGATAATTGGGCATATGATTCTGTTTTCTAGTGGGAACCTCAAGTTATTAGAAATTAAGTAGTTACATGGGAGATGAGGGAGCGGTATTCAGCAATAATAGTTCGGTATGAGGGGTCTGACAGGGAGTCAGACCGTTGAGACTGAGGTTTTGGATTCCAGATAAGTGGGTCGGTTTCTATTCGAGTGTTTGAGGAATTCGTTCATCTTCGGGATTTAGAACCCTGCGAGGGATGGTTTTGGTTGCCTTGGAAAGGTTGAGGTATGCTTGTGGTTGTGGTTGTGGTCGTGTTGCTCAAGTTGTTTGGCGTGTCAGGATTGGTAAGGAATGATTTCGAGGAAGAAATCTAATTTAAGTGGGGAGAGTTGTAACATTCCTTTTGAAATTGAGTAATTAAATAATAAACCCTGAACCCCAAGATGTAAATTTATATTTTATATTATTTTATAGTAGCCCTAAAATCCATAATATTAGCGGGGTGTTGGTTTCGGGGAGCCAAATGATATAATCTGGATTTTCGGGGGTTAAAGTGTAATTCCAGGATTTATTTTGTAAAGATTTTCAGAATTCAGGGGGTGTTTGGTAAAATATTGGACTTAAATTGAAGGGATTTTGGAATGTTGAGGGTTGAATGGTAAATTATGTACTTAAGTTGAAAAGAATTGACATGAAGGGGCTGAAAGTGTATTATGAGCAAAGGTTTCATATGAGTGGGTATAAACCCGTCACCTTCTCCAAACCAAACCCTAAACCTAGAAGCTCTTCAACAGCTGCCACCTTATGCCTCCATTCCTCCAGCCGCTGCCACCGCTGTCGGAGCCGGGAACCACCAATCGAGTGTCTTTGTTTTGTTTCCGGCAAAACCAAGAACATCGAAGCCGACGTCCATCCGGTGGGCAGTGAAAGATCGAGCTAGCTTGTCCGTTTGCGGTTGTTTCCGGTGACGGATAACCACCACCTCCCCGTCGTAATCATTCCTTCTTTCTCATTTGTCCCGTCGTCAGTCGCACCACCGGTACCGCCAAGTGTTTACGCCGCCACCGACGTTAGCGTTGCTGTTGCCCGCCATTCCAAGTCGCTGTACGCCACCAGGTGGGTGGTTGGCCGAACCTCACAAGAGAAGCCATCACCACCACCGTGATGTGGTGACTATCGACTCCGACCACCGCCTGTCGCCACGAGGGTGGCTGTGTGTGTGCGTGTGTTTTATTGTGTGTATGTTTCTTTTGGATATTATGTTGTATAATCATATTTTGTGGCCGGAATAATCAAGGAAAATCCACCACCACCACCGTGAGGTGGTGGCTGCCGCCTTCTTCCGCCACTAGCCACCGTGTTGGGGGCGGTGTGCATTTGTGTGTGATTGGATTGCTATTTGGGATGCTTATACATGATTTGGACTAGAATCATAACCACCACCACAAGGTGGTGGCTGCCGTCGAGAGCCGCCGTCGAACACCACCGCCCGAGGTAACAGTGGGTGGTGCTCGGCCTAATGAAACCCTAATTGACCTAATGAAACCCAAATTGATCTAAAAGCCTAACCATTTGACTAATTGGCATGCGATTGGGTTGGAAACCCTAATTAGGGTTTAGACAACCCTAATCTCGGATATGTTAGTTTGGAATTGTCGGGTCCCGCATTTTAGACCATTGGATTGAAATTATGAATTAAGCCCGATCACATTGTATGGTTGACCTAGTAGAGTGATGGACTTAATGGATTAATTCCTTAATGGGTTAAGTGTTCTTAACTAACCCTAATCGTCATTTTATGTGAAAACCCTAATTATGTTGGGTTTTGAGTTGGGCTTTTCTGTTGGGCTTAGATGTTTGGATTCTTGATGGGCCATCTAATAACAAGTATATAGACTAGGAAATTTGGATGGGATTTCGGGTAAGGCCCATGTGGGGGGTTTGGGTCCAATTTGGAAAATTGAGCCATATTTTGGGCCTTGGTTCATTGATTGGTTTTTGGGCCTTCAGAGTGTGTGTTTGGGCCTTGGGCTGGAATCAAGCTAGGTTAGGGGTAAAGTAGTCTTTTTTACCCCAAGCATGGACTTATGGTTATGTATTTGAAACCTAATTATTAATTGGGTGTTGTTTTGATGTTCACAGTGTTGGGTTTTGAGCATTCTAACACTCCTATGGTGTACATGCAACCCTATAAACCTTGGATCTATGTTTTCTCTATTATACATGCAAATATTAACTATTCCAAGGTTTCATCCTAACTAGCATATTATGAAGCACCTATACTACAAAGTTCCAGTTAGATGACATACCTTTTGATGTAGCTTGATGTCTTCAAGCTTTAAGAGCTTAGCCCCAATAGTGTGGAAGCCTCAAATGGAATCACAAATCACCAAAACACCTTGGAAGAACTTGAGAGAATATGTATGCACACTAAAATCGGCCCACTCTTATTTTCACACACTTGTTCCAATTTTGTAAGCCAAGGACCCCTTTATATATTATGGAGGATTAGGGTTACATCCATGTAAACCCTAATACCCATGACCTTTCATTTACATAGGATCCATGGGTTAAAAGCTCCATGGACCATCCATGAAAGCTTAGCCCAACCTAAATGAACTTGGCCCATTCCATATATATAAGAGTCCATATTTAATTAGTTCTTTTTGATCACTTAATTAATTCTAAATTAATTCTTGATCAATACTAATTAAATAATATGATTCCATATTAATATATTAGAACTTATAATATATTAATATAAATCATAAATATACTATTCTCAAAAGACTATCCATATAAATTGTGCCGGTGAAGTGCAACCCAAATGGACCATGCCGGGTCGGGTCAAGTACATACCAAATATAGTTATGGACTTAGACATTAATCCAACAGTCTCCCACTTGGATAAGTCTAAAACTATTATTGAGTATGACTTCAAAACCTAACTGGCAATCGTAGCTCTTAAAGCCGCTGTCGAACTCTGACCTTGTCAATGACTTGTCCATTAGATAAGGGATAATATATTCCTCCATTCTAGATATCATATGGACTGAGACATGGATTATAATCATTCTCTCTGTCCATTTGTTGTTTCCCGATTTTCGATTTATGATGACTGACTGATTGAACAAATCAAATCAGTCCTGGCTTGGCCAAGCACTCACATGTGTCATCGCTAAATCATCAAGGGGCCCACAGATATCGCTTTTATCCCGAAGGTAAAAGGAATGGATAAACTTCGACTCATATGGCTTGTTCTACTACTTGTTGAATCATACACAAAGGCACGTTTTATAACATCGAGTTACCAAATGCGTTTTCGTGCAATCAATGTATAACCAACTCCTAGTAACAACTCATATCTCTAGGTTTGAAGAATATAAGATATTATCGTCTCATGATCACTAGTGATAAAATCCATGAAGTGATTCAAATGAGCGCGGGTTGAATCCAATACTCAGAACTTATGAGCACTCATGAGTGTTGTAGCACCACTTTGTCCACCAACTTGGACCTCTACAAACCAACCCATGACAGTCTTGATTCATATCTACTTCCAACATATGACCGACTGTGGATGGTTTGAATAACTTAATCATTCAGGAAGAGCGACTTAGTTATTCTGGAAGTCAAAACATGCAAAGTGAAACACAAGAATAATTGAATCAAATATGGTATCAAACCCTATGAATATAAATAAACACTTTTATTTATCACCATACTGATTACTCATTATTCATTGTTTCGGTTTTATCAACTTTATACTTGAATTAAAAGCACTAGTTGTCCCATGCTCCAAGCATGTACACTATGTTTTTCGTAAACAATAGCTTTGCCATACACCAAGTATGCACTCTATGTTTGTCTATGATCCTTACTTTGTGAAATAAACCAATTGAACATAATTTCAATGATTCTAATTTCACACTCCCAAATCCTTATCGAAAAATGTGAGAATTTCAAATTCCTATCATTTATCGAAATTTGTTTAGATTTTAAACTTATATGCACTGACCCTCCTATAATGAATATTTACAAAGTCACAAAGACTTGTCAACAGTCATTATAAGGTATTCCAATGGAGATCAACTCCATGAAAACTAAGTCTCATATTCAAAGTACATTGCTTTGGACATGCTTCTTGCATTAAGTTTTCTAATCTTACACATATAACTTCCACCTATGGAGACAACTCCATATTCTCATTTTGACTATCACTTCTGAATAAAAGATGCCTCTTTTCAGAATACGTCAATATGGTCCTTCCAAAATTAGCACTATACTTCCAACTGTCCCTGAGCAACCAATCTTTGGTAAACCTCAGATTGTCCTCGACAATTGCTTAATCATTTTAGTCATATCCAATTCTAGACCTTTTCCCTTCTTAATGCCTCTAGGCATTTGGAAAAATTTAGAAATGACAAATATTATAGCACATGCAATCGATCCTGTACCCAAAGCAAATGGTACACGATTCATGATGTCTCACATAAAGACATGATTCTAGACCAGTCTTTTGCTACAATATTTTTATTTGCCATGTTTTCAAAATTTGACTATGAAGAGGGATGCTGTAATCATAATCGAATTTTGAGAACGCAATATATAGAATTTCCTTAAGTTGAACCAATCCAACATGAAATTCATATATATATTCTTGACTAAAGATGATTAAGGTCTCAATCTAAGCCTTTAGAACTGAAATGAAGTATATCCTCTCCCTTAATTATAGCAAAACAACTTTTTCAATCCCTACAGCCTCACGAATTGAAACTTTTGTTTTCTATAATTAACATTGCTAACTTGCAACACTAACAATAATTATCATGCTCCCACTAACATGATGATTATTAGCATAACACTTATGCTCCCACTAGCTTTGACATATACTCAGAAATCAGCTGGACTTCTAGAAATCAATACTTTATTGACTTTCTTACCAAAGTTCAGATTTCTGATACGAGATGCTTTGATAAAACTTTATCAAAATCATACACCTTTCCTTAGATAGCATGCATGTGTGTCTAAACAATTTCAGAACTATGAAAAGGGATGCCGTAATCATAGTCTCAATTGTTTAGACCTTTTGCCATCTGCTTCAAATCTACTTGGTGGAAGTGTTTCCTCGCCATCATTTTCATGAATCGGAGAGAAACCTTATGACCCTTAGACTTTATGGTGTATGTGTTCTTATCCATGTGAATCGTCAAAACCATAGTCACAAGACAAGGATAATGACAAATCCAAACTCATATGGACTGAACTTATGCAATCTTAACTTCTTGCCACCTGGCAGTACAGGGCCTGCCATTGCTTCCAAGTTGTTATGCAACCAATTGAGAACTTTCAGAACTCCTATGCAAAGCCAACTTTAACTGGAATGGGCACAAAATATGTCAACACGATAGGTTATAAACCTCAAGTCGTGTGCTAGTGAAGAACCTCAGGTTTTATTCTTGATTAGTTCTTGAAATTCTTTTTAGGATCTTTAAGACTCCCACTATCCTCTTGACATATAAGACTATCTTGCCAAATATTCAAGAGATAGTGCAAATTCTTTATCAAGACAAACACTTCACACAATTGGCCTTAGTTGGTCTTTGTTTTATCCAAAACATCACAACTTACCAATGTCAAATGTACAAGAGTATGACACTTTTACTCTTACATTTGACAAGTGTTTTAAACCTTTCTTTAAGATATGTCACTCAAGTTACAATCTTGGAGTATGACTCTAAGAATTGTTTTGGAACGAAGTATGACTCATCTTCCTGATCTAACCATTTCAACAATTCATGACTCCTCTTCTTAGTCATAAGAATGCACTAAGATGACCTTTAGAGGACTAATTGTGATATGATTTCTAAATCATTAAGATGATCACAAACATGATACTAAAGTACTCTCCCATCTTTTCAGATTTGAGAAACTTTTATCTTTCTACCTAATTTGATTCTTCCCATTCGTTCTGCCATACATTGAGACTTTTCCAATGTTTCAGAATTATACTTAAACTTGTAAGTATAACCATATTTACTAAACTTTAGTAAATCAAATAGTCTTAACGAGCTTTGTGGTGGACATGACCAGTGCACAAGAATGTGTACTCGATCCCTTTAGTCCTTCACTTGACTCACACATCCATGTGAACAAGTACTTAATCTTTATTTTCCAATGCTTGAAAGTTCTCATTCATCATACTATTCAACTTGCATGATTCCAAGTTTCGGTCCAATTGAAACTTGGGCGATGAGGAACTTTCCTGATTTGGTAAATTTAGACACTACCACAAATGAAAGAATCAAATCCATTTTCCAATATTGCTATCAGTGGAATCATATAAGCAACAATTTTCCACAAATGCCATTGTAAGGATACTTCAAATAAATAAAATTAAACAATTTTCTTTTATTTTACAACTTTGCGGAAAAACTTATCCTTACAATCCACATGGAAAATTGTTGTTATCTATTCCTTAGCAATATATCATAACTTCTTAAGCAACTGCTCAAAATTCTGATGCGATCGAAATCCACCTTCGCGATCAGAATCAGCATATACTTCCTTTAAGATTTCTCTCTATTCTTTGGTTCTTAAAACATCAACATGTGACCCAGTCACATCATGTAATGAGGATCTCAGAATAGAACTTAACAGAGTTAGATAATGGGCTCTACCTGATGTAGAGTCAAACTTATTGACTTTAACATCCTTAGGTAAATTTGGCAGCTTTGCAATCAACGCCCCTTCCTTTGGCAAAATAAACATATGGACCCTTTGGTAATGGGACTATCTCAGACTTAGCCTTTCTCTTTACCATTTGGTCAACCGGGTTGACTATGGCCAATCCCTTTCCATTGGGAAGAGAATGCTTTTTCTGGATTTCCAGTGTCAACATTGTCACTGTCCATAAAATTTTTTGGGAAGTTGATCTTCTAATCAAATTTGCTTTACCATCGTTCCAAATCATTGCTGATTCAGCAGCACCAAGCAAATAGATATGATCATTAAGGTTCATTTCATAGTCTGTTTCATAGTAGTCCCAAAGGAACTCACTATGTGACTTAGAAAGTGATTGAACATCCAACTTTCTCAAGACTTTGACACCCAACTCTCCCGGCTTGTCAATATGTGACTTCATCTCTAAGATGTGATCACACATAGACCTTGCTTGCCATTAGGGCTTGAGTGACCTTTGAACTTGTGGGTTAGGGAGAATAATTAGAGGATGTGGAGGAAGAGAAGTATGACTTCCATGAGCCAAACTCGGGAAGTCATATTCATTAGAAAAGCATGGTTTGGGAAGATCATTGTTGTCTAAACCAGACATCAACAATGGGAGAAATTCACGTAAAGTTGATTTAAGTCCTTAATATAACACCCAATATGATATATTAAGGCTAGGACCCAACAAACTATTTTATAAGTGTTTAGTTACTTAGTATTTATCATTATACTTATAATGAAGGGAGAATTATAGTCCTTGTCCTACCTGTTCGGCTAACGACCCTCCACCGGTCAAGGAAGCGGTGAGTGAGAGTGGACACCCATTAAACTGCCATTTTATAGGCAGTAACCTTATACCCCCCTTATAGACCGGCTTCGTGAATGAGGCCTACTAATGGTAAGACGACTTGCTCTTATACATATAATATATTAAACTTTTAATATTATAATAGTATAAGGGTGTATTTTAGACATTTAAAATACTTGGTGGTTTAATCTATTAATTAAACTATACTCTTAATTTAATTAAATTTAAACCATGTCATTATGGAATCATTAATTCTCTTTTAATTAAACACCTTTAATTATCTATTAATAAAGTCCATAAGAGTTAATTGAATTATTCAATAAAAAATCATAATTCCAATTATTAAATTCAAAATTAAAACCATTTAATTAATTGTTTAAGTTATGAACCCAAGAGTTTTAGAATTCAATTCTTTTTTTTTATCATAAAAAACTTTTTCCAAATTCCAAAACTTGAGGGCAAGTTTTGTAACTCTTGAAAACTTTTGGATTCCATAACTTATGGAGTTAAATACTTGTTTTATGATGAAACTTTTCATGTTCCATAACTTAAGAACAAGTTATGGAATTCTTTAAAACATTAAGACCAAGTTTTGTAACTCCATAAAAAACTTTGAATCAATTTTTTTAAAAACCTTTTCATATCCATAACTTATGGATGTTTCAAAAAACTCTTTAGATCAAATTTTTAAAACTAATAAAATAATCATATCATTTTATCTTTTACTAAATTTGACCTAATTCAACTCATATAGCAAATGATTCAAATTTTACAAATAATTAGTTTTTCACAAAACAAGTAATTATCTTAAAATTTGACAAACGTCATGTTTTTTTTTCCTTTTTTTTTCAACTTGAAAATAAAACATTTGCATCAATATAACAGAAAACAACCCATGGCTCTGATACCATTGTTGGGTTTTGAGCATTCTAACACTCCTATGGTGTACATGCAACCCTATAAACCTTGGATCTATGTTTTCTCTATTATACATGCAAATATTAACTATTCCAAGGTTTCATCCTAACTAGCATATTATGAAGCACCTATACTACAAAGTTCTAGTTAGATGACATACCTTTTGATGTAGCTTGATGTCTTCAAGCTTTAAGAGCTTAGCCCCAATAGTGTGGAAGCCTCAAATGGAATCACAAATCACCAAAACACCTTGGAAGAACTTGAGAGAATATGTATGCACACTAAAATCGGTCCACTCTTATTTTCACACACTTGTTCCAATTTTGTGAGCCAAGGACCCCTTTATATATTATGGAGGATTAGGGTTACATCCATGTAAACCCTAATACCCATGACCTTTCATTTACATAGGATCCATGGGTTAAAAGCTCCATGGACCATCCATGAAAGCTTAGCCCAACCTAAATGAACTTGGCCCATTCCATATATATAAGAGTCCATATTTAATTAGTTCTTTTTGATCACTTAATTAATTCTAAATTAATTCTTGATCAATACTAATTAAATAATATGATTCCATATTAATATATTAGAACTTATAATATATTAATATAAATCATAAATATACTATTCTCAAAAGACTATCCATATAAATTGTGTCGGTGAAGTGCAACCCAAATGGACCATGCCGGGTCGGGTCAAGTACATACCAAATATAGTTATGGACTTAGACATTAATCCAACACACAGTTCGGGAATCTGTCATCCAGCAGCTAGAGTTTTATCCGCAGGACTTCAGTAGTGTGAGGTGAGTTACCTTCCCTGTATGAGTGGGTCGAAGGCACCAATGCCGGCCCACTAGTAGTTGTTTATAGTAGAGATGATTGTCTTTGTGATAATTGTCTGGTATGCCACTATCTGTAGAGATTTATGTATGCTACATTATTATGTGTTAGTGGTAGGAGGGGTGAAGTAGGCCCCGTAACCGGTTGAAATAAACCAGAGGGTAGGTGGGGCACCCATATATGCCTGACAGTATGTTTATGCTATGTTATTATGTGGTAGTGGTAGGGGTGAAATAGACCCCATAACCGGTTGAAATAAACCGGAGGGTAGGTCGGGCACCCAGATATGCTTGACAGGGGTAGGTCGGGCACCCCGGTATGCCTGACATGGGTAGGTTGAGCACCCAGGTATGCTCAGCAGGGTAGGTCGGGCACCCAGATATGCCTGACAGTATGTCTATTGTATGATATGTGGTATGATGGGAGAACTCACTAAGCTTCATGCTTACGGTTTTCAGTTTTGGTTTCAGGTACTTCTTCTTCAAAAGGAAAGGAGTCAGCATGATCGCAACGCATCACACTATGACTTTCCGCATTATGAGATCTTTGGGAGTTGTACTCTGATATTGTTTTCCTATGACATGTTGTGGTTTTGGACACTTGGATTTGATTATGATTTTGGATGACATTATTGATGCTTTTGGAACTAATGGTCTTTACAATTACTTTTTCAAAAATGAAATTTTTGGTTCTGAATTTTGGGATGTTACAGTTTCGATATTAGGGCATAAAGAGATGGAGGTTGGTCAATAAATGTCCAATAGGTGGTCTAAGTTGATTAAATAGGGTGCAAACCCTAAAAATTAGGGTTTGCCCAAACCTTGCCTACGCCCAGTGTACGTGGGTGAAGCCCGTGACCAGAAAAGAGCTTGTACGCTAAGCGTATTCATAGAGTACGCCCCGCGTACTAGCTAGGGACCAAAATGAAAAGGATTATGCATTAAGGAGATAAAAGGAAACTTACCAAATTACGAATATTACAATATACAGTCCCTAAGGCATCCCTCTACTAACATATAACCAAAACTAGTAGGCAGGCATTGGTGCCTTCGACCCACGGGTACAGTGAGGCGAAACTCACCTCGATATGCGCGTAGGTCACCACCATAGTAACGAAGAACTCTACCAGATTCAACTCACTTCAAATCACTTACAGATAGATACTTGAGTTAATCCCCAATCACAAGTCATGGTCACTTGTAACAGTGACTACTTCACATGAAATGACGTTTAGGGTTTCCACATAAAATGACAATTATGGTTAAGTAAGGACACTTAACCTATTAAGGACTTAACTACCTAAGGGTAGGACTGATAAAGGTTTGACCAAGTCATTCTTGGGTATAATAATAATCCAAGCAATAGCTCAAATATGTGTCTCGATCATTGTCCAAAATAGAGCTTCCCACTTTTAGGGTTTCCACATAAAATGATAACTAGGGTTAATTACACACTTAATTCCTTAAGGACTTAATTCATTAAGTCCAATACTTCATTAAGTTAATCGTAGGGCATTATCGAGTACAACTTATATTCCAATTAACAGTTCAATGTGGGTCCCAAAAAAACTCCAAAACTAGGGTTTTCTAAACCCTAGTTAGGGTTTCCAACCCAAACATGCTCCACTCGGTATAATATTAGATGCTTGGGTCATTTAGTGTTTAGTAAGTCGGTCACCACCCATTTCCACCTCGGGCAATGGTGGTCGGCGGCGGTCCATGGCGGCAGCCACCCACTCACGGCGGCGGTGGTGGTTCTCGAGTGATAAATCCAAAAACCCATACACACATAAAAACCCCTACATCATACATGCACCCACTAGTACCAAAAAAGAACACAAAAATGCCCAATACAACCACCAAGATGGTGGTAGACGGTGGCAGGAGGTGGCAGCCACCACCTCATGGTGGTGGTGGTGGGTTTTCTTCGGTTTATCCGGCCAAGCAACATCCACACGACACCATACACTAAAACACACACACACACATGCAAAAACACACACACAAACACAGCCACCCCCGTGGTGGCATGCGACAGTCGGAGAAATGATAGTAAAAAGGGACATCCGCTTGGAACGGCGGCGGCGGCGGGACGCGATGAAGCAATAGAAGAAGCGGGGAGGGTGGGACGGGGTTGCGCCTTTACCAAAGAGAGGAAACAGCGGCCATGAGTTCCGTTCTTCCGACCTCGCCAACTGTCACAACCTCGGTCTTATCGATCCTCGTCTTCGTTGGCAGCAGGAACGACGATGGTTGTTTGGCGGTTCAAGGCAGTAACTAAGGTGATGGCGGGGGTTGGAGATGTGGAGGGATAAGGTGGCGGTTGCAACAAAATTTAGGGTTAGGGTTTGTTGTGGAGTTTTAAATGAAAGGACAAGGGGAGGGGTGTCGGGTTTTAGTCCCACCTCCATCTTTCAAACTTGAGTTCCATTTTTCCACTTTTAGCCCCCCTGCCACAAACATTTTCAAATTAAGCCCAATAATTACCAAACAACCCCCAACTTCCACAATTCTATTCATAACTTGTCTGAAAGTTACACTTTAACCCCCGATTTCCAGAATTTATAACATTTAACTCCTTGCCCTAACACTCTGATAAATTATTAAGGATTTAGGCTAAAAGAAAAATATAAAAATACATCTCGGGGTTTTAGGGTTTATTATTTATTAATTAATTAATTAATTAATTTTATTTTATTTAAATGGGATATTACAATTGTTTACAATATTTTCTTACTTTTTTTTATAATTTTCTTTTTTTATGTTCTTTAAAAATAATTTTTCAAAAAAAAAACTCATAGCTTCTTTTACATTTTTTTAGATTTTTTTTTTTGAAATTTTATGTTTTTGTTTTTTACATATTCTTTTTAGTATTCTTTCAATGTTTTAAAACTAGAATTATTATAATTTCGGTGTTGAGAACTATTTTCAGTTTGTAAAATCAGTTATTTTAAATTTTACTTTATTGCAACATTTTGCAGATACTAAAAAACAAACAGGCTTCTTATTATAGGTTGTAGCCGTTTGGTCCACCTCTTATGCTGCGGAGGGTTGTAGAGGTGGTCCACAAACTTCATGAATTTTCGCTTCGAAAAAATAAATAGCACCTAAGACTTAGTGATATTTATACCTAGGTCTTTTGAAAGGAAAAAACTAAGGTGTTAAGCGAAGCTTTACCCTAATCGCAAGTCATCCACTTCTAACAAGTGAGTGCAGAGTTACTTTCATCTTACACACACACACACACACACACACACACACACACACATATATATATATATATATATATATATATATATATATATATATATATATATATATATATATATGAAGTATTTAACTGTTTAAATGCTATTTGTGCCTATTATCTGTATTTACAATACTTGTGCTCAATGGCTTACTTGGTTAAATTATATGTTGATAAATTGTTAATCTATTTATTTTATCATACCTAAAAGCATATTGGGTAGTGAAGGGTTATCGAAAGTAAAATATGATGTGAGGTTGTAGCCAACATTGTACAGTTATATTATTAGGGATTAATCATGTAGTAGGATATAGAGGACGACCCCAGACTATTCTAGACAAGTTTGGTGAAAAATGGACAAGCTTGCAACTTGTAGATGGTTATAAGTCATACACGGGCAGGTTTACAACCTGTATGTGTTAATCAACCATACATGGGTAGGTCTTCGACCTGTAGATGTTAAACGAACCATACGCGGGAATGTGTTCGACCTGTAGGTGATAAATGAACCACACATAGGCAGGTCTACGACCTTTAGATGTTAATGAACTATACATTCATATGGGTACTTTATTTAATCCATGGTTGCCTTATTGACATATATTTTTAATGAATCTTTTAAGCAGTATTGTCTACTCAATGATCCTTTAGGATAGGTCCCACAAAATCATCATCTTAGGATCCGGGAGTGAGAATAATGAGAATGGGTAATCGGGTTATTTGTTTGACGGGATATATATATATATATATATATATATATATATATATATATATATATATATATAAGTTCAAATGAGAACCCCTAAAAGTTAAGAACCCTAAGAACCATTTAATTTTAGTTTATTTTTGTCTACTATCCAACAATATTTCTAACATTTTCAAACATTTCTTACAAAAAACTTTCCTAAAACCTCTCAAACTCTCTCAAGAACACAAAACCCAACACCACCTCTGCCACCTACTTCTGCCACCTGCCGCCTACCGTCGCCGCTTACCGTCGTCGTCATTTGATGCTTTCCGTCGTCTGAATGATGAGTAGTTAAGGTTTTTCGCTTCAGATCCACCTTTAAACTCCATTGATCTCAGATCTGGAGTAAAAAATTCCACTGATGGAGTTGTGACCACCAGATCGACGTTGTTCTTCGTCAACTACCAGATATGTCGTCCAGATCTGTAAGTTCAAGTTCAGATTTGTGATTTCTGCCGCCTACCATCGTCGTATTCTACCACCTTCCGTCGTCTGAATGTCAAGTAGCCAATGTTTTTCGCTTCAGATCTACCTTCGGACTCCACTGATCTCAGATATGGAGTCAAAAACGCTAGATCTGTCGTTTTGTCTTCTAGATATGCGAGCTCAAGTTCAGATCTATGATTTTCGCCACCACCGGCGTCCAGATCTGTGAGTCCGGTCCAGATCTATGATTTCTGACGAGCAACCATCTAAACCCGTTTCCGATCGACATCAGACTTGTTCTCCTGCCATTTGTGTCGCCATCGGAGCATCACAAGACATAAATCTCAGCATTCATCATCGTAACATAAAGGTGTTATTCTTGAACTCGTTTTTCCTCCAGAACTTGTTTTTTTCTTTATCTGGTTTGTTTCAAAACTCATTTTTTTGTTCATCATATATGTACTCCTCCTCTCCTTGATATATTTCTCTCTGATTTGTTATCTGGTGGTATAGTTTAAAAAGTGAAGTTATGGAAAAAAGATGCACATAAGGTGTTTGATTAAATGCTACAATGGAGTTTTCTTTTAAAGTCTAAATAATGAATATTGTAAATTAAGGTATGAAAGAATGCATGAAAATATAATGTGAATGAAACTGTGAATATAATGTCAATTAAACTGTGAATAAGTGTATTAAGTTGTGGAATGTGTAAACTAAATTGTGTTTTTTTTTGTATTTTTTTTACTTTAGGTATTTGTATGTATTTTACCGGAGAAAATATTGGTTTATGGTTATTTTGTTGTGAACTGAATTTATATGTTGTTATTATGTTAGTATTTTACATATATGCATATAGGTAAAATATATCAGGTATATCGATTTTTTATTGTTTTTAATATTTTAATCTCTCATTTGTTGTTTACTTTTGTTAATCATTTTTTAATTTCTATTAAGTTATGAATCCAAGTTTGGTTTCTTATTTGTTATAATATTTGCATAAAACATGTTATTCACAGTTTATGTTTTATGGTTATTTTGTTGTGAATTGAATTTAGATGTTGTTATTATGTTAGTATTTCCAGAAAAAAAATTAGGTTTATTTTAGTTGTGATTGGGATGTTTTAATGTTTCAATTATTTTTTAGTTATGTTATTTTTACTTTTAAATGTTATTAATAATAAAATATAAGTTTTAAGTTGTGTATGCATTAATTTTTATAAGTTTTAAGTTGTGATTGCATGATTTTTATAAGTTTTAAACTACAAATGTGTGAACTTTTATAAGTTTTAAGCTGTAAATGCATGATTTTTTATATAGATCTAATTATTTCAATGAAAGACATAAGTTTTATGATTTGAATGCATGGTTTTATAAATTTTAAGTTGTGAATGCATTATTTTTTTAAACAGACCTAACTACTTCAATGAAAAACATAAATTTTAAACTGTAAATGTTGTGAATATATGATTTTTTTGAAGTTTTATAGTTTTTTATGTTAGTGTTTTCTCAAATAATGTTAATTTAGTGTTTTAAAATTATGATTAACATTTCATCTATTGTTTAGTTATATTAATGTTAGTTTTAACTGTTATCAATAAGTAAATATATGTTTTAAATTGTAAATACATGATTTTTTATAAGTTTTTAACTGTGAATACATGGTTTTTTTAATAAGTTTTAAGCTGTAAATACATGATTTTTATACATATCAGATTGTTTCAACGAAATACATAAGTTTTAAGCTTTTAATGCATGATATTTACACATATATGATAGCTTCAATGAAAAACATAAATTTTAATTTTCTTGTGAATATATTTTTTTTGGTGTTGTATAACTTTGTAAGAATGTATTAGTTTTTATATCTGTTTTGCATTAAACTGTGAATAAGGGAATTAATTGGTATATTAAATTGTGCATATAGTATTAAAACTGTCAATCAATAATTTTATATGCAGATCTGATTTGAAATAATAGATGGTTGCGATAGTGGCATAAGTGGTTGATGGTGGCGTGTGTAGTAGTAGTTGGTAGTGTTGGTAGAGTTTTGATTTGACTTTTTAAATATGTGAATAATGTATAATTGATTGTATGTTGTGATTTTTATGTATTAAATTAAAAAATGGATTGTATTAAGTTTCATATTTTATATAAATTTTGTGTTAAAATATAAATGAATGTATGCATGAAAATATTAAATTGTGTATTAGTAAATTATTATGTTTATTAATTTGTGAATAATGTATTTTAAACTGTGAATATTTCTTATACACGATATATTTTTTTTAAAGAAATCTACAATTTAAAAAAAAATTGAATTTTTCAAGTCATAATTCTATTTTTTTTTGTACTAAAATTTTGTATGTTTTGGCTGGAAAAGTAAAAGTATTACCAAAGAAAAAGGAGCTACAATGTTGGTTTTGTTAAACTGTAAATACGACCAGAAAAATGCCAAAAATGACACTGAATTTAATGTTAGTCCGTCGATGGTATGGCGGTGGTCCGACGACAAATGGAAAGTAATTTGTAAAGTAAGGAATATAATAGTTTGCTTAATACAATATAAATGTTGGATTTGTCAAAAAATGTTTTTAATAAAAACATTTAAAAATGGTTCTTAGGGTTCTTAATCTTTTTTGGGTTCTCATTTGAACCACTCCCTATATATATATATATATATATATATATATATATATATATATATATATATATATATATATATATAAAGGATTGAAAACCCAATGTGCTCATCAGACTCCCAAGTCTGACTCACTCAATTTCCTTGGATCACAGGTAACAGTACGAAGATTCAGAGATATTGATGTTTGAACATGCCGAGAGATTTAAGGAGTTTTAGGTCATTAAATAAATTGATGTAAGGCCTGTAAAGACTAGTTCATGCTTATGTTTTTGTATCAATTATGACATCCCAAGCTTTCAAATGTTAATGAAGAATGTTTTTTCGGAAATGCTTTGATATTTATATCATTTCACATTAATAACGTTTTGGGACAAATTCCACACTAATGAAAGAATACTCTGTTTTAAATAAGCGTAAAGAAAAAGTTGTTAATTGGACATAAATTTGGGGATGTCACATTGTGTGCAGGATGTTGTTATGTTGTAGTGATTTGTTAGTTTGGTAGATCTATTATGATTACATGTGTTTGTTGGTTATTGTTTCTTTATTTGCATATGTTGACATATTGTGGTTGGGTTGATATGGTTCTGCTATATGTTGTAGGCCAAGATATATGGGTGGTCCAATTGATACCGTAGGCCCAATGAGGGCGGTCCAACCCCATGTTGTAGGCTCAGGAGAGCGGCCAGGTGTATTGTAGGCCTTGTGAGGCGTTCCAGTCAGACTGAAGGATCATGTGTGCATGCATTGTATGTGCATTGTTGTGTGGGGTATTTTGGGGAGCTCACTAAGATTTAGCTTACATTTGTGGATTTAAATGTTTCAGGTAGTTCTGATGATCGGGGGAAGGCAAAAGCGTAAGTGTACACATCATTCTGTGGATTTATGTTTGAGAGATGTTATTTGATACTTTTATTTTATGATTATGTTTTGAAACAATGAATTGGATGACTTATGGGTTTTATAAAAAAAATCTTTTGAAAATGAAAAATGTTACTATGGTTTTTAGGATGTTACACTTCGGTCAGTTGCAAGGTGACGAGGTGGAGTTCCATTCTGCTAGTGATTGTGGATTCCCCCATTATTGCTTGAGATTAAGCAAGGTAGTTTGTTCGGAAGTCAAGAACTATTGTGAACTTATGACGGAGGTGAGGAAGATAAAGACAATGAATGGTAGGAAATGGGGTTAGAGTGAGAATTAAGAGAGAAGAAGAAGGAGGAGAAATATATGTCTATGTGGCAAAGGTAGTTTAATTGTGGATTTCCCTAATTTTGACTTTAAAGTTTAATTTTGACCAAATATTTCTAGATTTTCCAAATCTTCAAAGGACGATGTCAACAATTGTCTATGTGACAAAGGGGTAACCAGGTTACCCCTTCATTTTGTTCAAAGTGACCAATTAGACCCGACAAAAACAATTTTATTCCCTTAAAAAACACAAAAATAAGTTATGGGACTAAATGGGCAAATTCGAAATATATTGTTGGGTTAATGTGTCATTTTCCCTTTACATAAAAAAATAAACATTTATACTTACAAAAATAAATAAATCAATAATATTATAAGGATGCTTTTTTGTTATCTTATGGAATTTATCGAACACTAAAAATGATGCATTTTTATGTTTTAACACTATATAATAATAAGTTTTAATGTTATATAAGTCAAAAGCCTTTAGTCTAACGATAACAAGAGTAGATGGATATGTATCTATCAGGTTCAAGTCCCGTTGTATACGGAAAGTTTAGATTTGTGAGTATAATAGTATGGGTGTGTGTAAATTGTTAAAAAAAATAATAAAAAACAAACAAACAAACTATATAAGTCAATCTATTTTTTAATTGTATTTTATATCACATAAAAAAACTAATACATATTCTATTAAATAAAGAAAAAAAAAACATACGTTATAAATAATAATCCCAAACACTTGATAATTTGACCATCATCCCCATGTCTCTTCCCTGTTTATTGTGTCCATGTACTTTTTCTTTGTATTATATATATACAAATGTAATATTTTAAAAATAAATCGATCACAATCATTTAAGAAATGACAAGAGTTAGGTTGTATATTCTCACTCCATTTGGAGTAGTATGTTATGTCTTATTGAGTGTGCCAACATCACAATTTTTGTCACTATCAAGTTTACAGATAATATATTATTTCTTAATTCTTATATTACACTTTTCTGTAAAACTGAAAATAAATAATTAATATATCAATCGTAAGGCTTATGATTGTTGCCCTCTATGATACAGATGTATGATTACATGGATGTGTGTATCCATAAAAACATACAATATTCATGTATAAAATAAAACTATTTATTTCTTTTTGATCTTTAGTCCATTTATATATCTATTTACATGATCAGCAAATCTTAGCTTTTTAGTTATTGTTATTTTCTATTTAGAAAAAAAACAAAGATGACACACTATCTCGTCATAAATGTAACGATTTTTTATTGTTAAATATAATTAATAAAAATGTAACAAACTTATATATAGTATAACGCACCACGCAAATGTAATAACGAACCAATTTATGTCGTCCAAATTTATAATGTCGTACGAATTTTAAAATTTCATCAGAATTTATAATGTCATCGGATTTTAAAAACCGATTTATAAAATATAAATTAAAAAAGAATTAAAAACCGATTTTATATAGTCGTTCGAATTTATAATGTCATCCGATATATAAATGTTGTTCGAAATTTATAATAATAATAATAATAATAATAGTAATATATAATAAAAAATTAATTAAAAACCGATTTTATATAGTCGTTCGAATTTTATAACGTCGTCCGAATTATAAAATTTTGTTCGAAATTTATAATAATAATAATAATCATAATAATAATAATTAAAAACAACAAAAAAAAATAAAATAGGAAAAAAATAAAACAAAAAACAACAAAAGACAAAATCAAATCAAAAAATCAAATTGGAAAAGGGAGAGTACTTACAGAAACCCTTAATTTTATTTGCTTAAAAGTAGGTATTTTATGTCGATTAATTAATTTGTTATTTGGAAGGGAAAAGTATACAGTATACATAAACACGCCAAAACAACCCCCAACAAATTAACCATATAGTGATAACGCGAGTTAAAAAAGGGTTCTTCCGAAACTCCTTTACAAATCCAAGACTTTCCATTCCACCCCATCCATAACGCGTCTGATTCTAGCCGGTGCTCTACTCCCTGAGGCGGCCGAGAGAGAAAGAAGAGAATGTGTTCCACTAAGCATAAGCAAAAGCATAGGAGCTCCTCCGCCGCGTACACCGTCGTCGACAAGGCCTCTTCGGCCTCCTCAGAGGAAGACGGAGACTGGAGGCAAGAAGCAATCAACGGTGGATCTCTCAAGCTTGTAGACCTCGATACTGGATCCAATGGTTGGGCGTCCCCTCCCGGTGATCTATTCTCTCTCCGCGGCAGTAACTACTTCACCAAGAAGCAGAAGTGCCCCTCCGGTCCATGGCTCCTTCATCCTGCAGGTGTCGATTGGCTCCGTTCTGCATCTAAACTCGACCACGTCCTATCACGCGCCGACAACCGTGTGATGCACGCGCTTAGGAAGTCTCAGTGCGAAGGAAGCAGCACTGCGAAGAGTTTCGTATTGGCCGTGAACTTACAGGTTCCAGGTAGGGATCATCATAGTGCTGTGTTCTACTTCGCAACAGACGATCCGATTCCCTCCGGTTCACTTCTCTATCGTTTCATCCACGGCGACGACGCCTTCCGCAACCAGCGGTTTAAGATCGTGAACCGTATCGTCAAAGGGCCGTGGATCGTGAAAGCCACCGTCGGGAACTACTCCGCTTGCCTGCTCGGAAAAGCCCTGAATTGCCACTACCACAGCGGCCCGAATTACCTAGAGATTGACGTCGACATCGGTAGCTCGAAGGTCGCCACTGCGATTCTGCGTTTGGCGTTGGGGTGCGTCACGGCTGTGACAATCGATATGGGGTTTGCAGTTGAAGCTCAGGAAGAAGAGGATTTACCGGAGAAGTTGTTTGGAGCAGTTAGGATATGTCAAATGGAGATGTCTTCTGCGACGTTCGTCGATACAGCAACAAATAGACCATTGACACAAACAGCTCACAGTAATCGTGTTCAAGCATCGGATCTGCAGGATGACGATGACGATGACGACGCGAATATTAATATTGAGAAATGAATAAAGGTAGTGAAAAAGGGGTAAATTCTACGCAATTTTCGGGATCTCATATAGCGTAAGTAGTTTTCATGTTAATTGCGATGATCTATCCATCAATCTATCATCCCCTGCTTAAAACATTTTTTTGGTGGGCTATTCTGGTGCTGTATAGATAATAATTTCAATAATAATAACTGTAACGCTTCTTGTTCAGATTCGATGATTTTTGTTGGTGCTAAAAGATGAGAAATTGTTTCTGACATGTGTGTATGTTGTTTACTATACAAATAATCTTTCATCACATCTAACAACTATTTATTGCTTCATCGTCTGAATCTTCAACAATTCTACTCTTCTTTCTGGGAATCAAATTGTCATCTTCTTCGGAATCCTCTGCAGCAAATGGGGTACCTGTGTCAGGTAATAATACATCATCTTCTTCGCCATTTTCAGAGTCTTGTACCAAATCATTTTGAGCAGCAACTTCATTAACTTCATCATGTTCCTGATTATTCCCGTGTTCATGTTCATGTTCTTGTGGGCCAGTTATTCTAAAATCTCTAGCAGTGCTACGTTTTGCGTGCCTCAACAAGTTCATCTTGCAAGCTTTGCCAAGTAGAATCAGATACTTCTCATAATCTTCTATCTGAAATATCAAATCTGGGATGCATCTGTTCTCCCTTTTAATCTTGTTCAAAATTCCTTTACTTGCTCTACTACTGGCTTCTTGTTTCTGCAATCATCATATGTTTAATTAAGTCAAGACTAGATTGCAAATCAAGAATACAAAGTTAGAAGTTCAAACCTGCTGCATTGTTTCCATGAAAATGTACAAAGGGCCTGTTAGCTGCTTACAAGTCACTTCCACAAGCTTTTGAAACTTGAGACTTGGTAAAATCTGCTTGCAACCTTTAGGTGCGATAAGAAACTTTGAAACCCTAGCTAAGTTCTTGTAGAATTTAGCAGCCAATCTCACTACATGTTCACCTTGAAGATCTGTAAATTTAGGGTGCATCACACTATCACTAAAAAGTTTACTTTTTTACAGAATCCAAGAAAGTAGATAAAGATTGAGTAATTTAATTTACCTTTGAGGTTCATCACCACAAAAGAAGATAACAGTTCCATGACAGCTTCAGCCCTCTGGTACAGAGTCTCTTCTAATGTCAAATGTGACTTGTGTATCCCATCATCATCATCATCATCATCTACCACTATTCCTTTATAAGCACTAGTGAAACATGTTTTCATCTTCATACTGATTCGATCCATGTCAGCAAGAACTGATTCAAGAAACTGTAAGATCACTGATGATACAACAGTTTCCGTTGAATTGTTTATGATTCTGTATGTTTCTGATCCTGTTGTTTTTATCAACTCCAGTGCCATATCTTGAGCAACAGCCAAATCATTTGAAGCTTGAGTACATGATAGTGCTAGATTCACTACACTTTTTGCAATCTTGGTGTTTGCTATATTACTAGTTTCACAAATTCTTATTGCCCAATCACCAACAGTTTTACACCCAATAATCTTCGCAATATCACACAGCACCTGATAACATAACAGTATTATTCAAGTCAAAATTGTATAATCTACAAGTAAAAACAATAAAAAGAATTATGTTTTTACCTCAATTTCATGGAAGAACTTTGCTTGAAGAAGCTTAGAGAACAGAGGTTTAACAATTTTTGTAATGAAGACTTCTTCCCTTTGAATGTTCAGTGGTTCATCCTCAACTAAAGAATCTGACAACATGTCTTCAATTTCTCTCATTTCATCTGGGCTTTGAGAACAGATTGTTAACAGTTCTTTCAAGCAAATTAAAGCCAAGAGAACGAGACCCTTTTTATCATCTTCATCTTTTTTCCCTTTAGCTTCCTTTTTCTTTTGATCTGGTTGCATGAGCAACAAGATCACTTTCAACAATGGTGGTCCTAGGATCTTTATATCCCCATACATCAAACTCTTCAATGGATCATCTTTTGCCACATTGGAACAAGATTTTATCTTGCAAAAAGTGGCATTTAACACAAAATAGAACAGTTTAGAATGCTGGTTTGATGACTTGTAGAGTTGAAACAATGTTTGAAACAAGTGATGAATGCTTGATGTTGACATGAAAGTAGTTGTTTCTTTACACCACTTTGTGTTGTCTGACTCGTTTTTATATGTTAGATCAGGAGCAGTAGACCGAGGTGTTTCTTTTCTAGCACCATTGTTTTGTGTACATAAGGACTCATGTAGATCAACAAGATCAATCAACTCTTTCTCTAAATCAATCTTTGTATCATTACTTGCCTTTTCCAATTCAGTAGCAAGTGTATTCAATATCACCTCAATAACACCCGACATAATCTTAGCACTATATTTGTATGTCTCTCCTTCTTGTGGTGTATCTAAACCTAACTGTCCTTCCAAATTTCCATTTCTTAGAAGCTTCCGGATTCTTGACAAAGCATTGGAAAACGACTCACCAGAAACTGTTCCTCCTGCCTGCTGAATGCTGATATTCAGTATTGAGTATCGACACAACATATAATTAAATACTGTTTTCAAAACTTTCATTTTTTATAAATTTAATACCTCGTTTTCCTGCGTAAGTGAGAACCCGAAAGAAGCCCATGATTCAGATTTTTCTTGTGGCTGAAGTGAAAGAATCCATGAGACACAAGATAGAAGATCATCAAGTGGTTCTACTATACAAGCTTTGTTATTCTCAGACTTAATGCATTGGATTATATTAAGTTGACCATCCTGAAACCAAAAGCATAAAGTCAATCATGAAACGGAAACATGAATATATATATAATATATATTTTTTTTTTTTTAAAATTATCCAGGAGTACTTACTTCTTTGTAAAACTGTAGAAAGTGAGGCCATAGAAAATCAAAAACTTCCCCTGCTGTTAATGGATCAACCAGCACAAGCTTTACAAGTCCCTGGTATACAACCTCTTTCACTTTCGCCTACTTACAACAACAAAGCCTCAATAAGCACATGTACTTTTTTCTGGTGTGTGTGTGTGTGTTGGGGGTAGATATAAAGGAACCTGTTGATAGAGGCATCGTTGTAATAAACTACTGAGCTCTTTGAAAAGATCATTGCTAATTCCACGTGTTATTTGAGGTTGTTGACTGCTGCTAGCTTGGCTAGAGGATTCTTGATAAGAAGATGGCATATTTTGTTTTGATTTTTTGTCTGCAAGAATTAAGTCGATAATGGCTCCAGCCGCAGCTAAGCGGATTTGATCTTCTTGTCTAAACATAGCCTTTCGCACCACCAAGATGATGTAGTCCTGCCAAAATTAAGTGCTCAATGGATTAATGATGTCCGATAAATGACCATTTTACCCTTTTGTTTAGATGGGGATCAAACCATGGGTTTGTGATGTTGAGGTGAAAAGAGGGTAGGTAATAAAAGAAGGGCATATAGGTAAAAGAAGATGTCTCAACTCTCATCTCATAAAGCCTCCAACACCTACCATGTCTAATGGTTTATTTATATCAAGTAAAAAATAACAATGCCATATATTCAGCCAAATTAAGTCATGTATGTCTCTATAAAAAGAAACAAGCTCATAATCTAAATTATTATTATGTGATCAAATACATTCCTCAGATAATCATAGACTACAACCTTGAACCTTTTATTTGACTGAATAAATGGTTAGAAGAATGCAGACCTGAAGGTTATGACTGAACTTGATGAGTGGCACTAGAATGTTAATCAAATGGGAAGCAACTTTGCTGTGCATAAAACCAAAATAATCCAACAATTCCTTCAGATGTGACACATGTTCTAACATGGGGTATGGGTAGTTCTGAACTAGGTTACCAAGTAACCTATCAAAAAATAAATAATAAAAAATAATCAGACACGAGATTATTTCAATCTGCATAAGAAAACATAAGATAGGCTTTTGAGTTTTGAATACCTTATGATTGCTAAACTTTGTTCAGGCTTAAGAGAAAGGATTCGGAATTTACATTGCTCAATGATCTGCAAAAAATAAAAAAAATAAAAATCTGCATTAAGATTCTATGTGAATGTTCGGTTTTTTAATATTATTTTTTTGTTTATATTAACCTCATTTCTTGCCATATCATGAACCTCAAATAAACTTTTTAGCATTTGAATACCAAGCTCTTGAGAACCCATAAGACCTGTGTTTCCAAGTTCTTTATGGCTCATTTCCTCCCCTGATTCCAGAAACAAAAAGCCCAAGTGGACTATGCTAGGAACAATATGTTCTCTTCCATGATTACTCTCATTAACCTAAAATTATTAACCAAAACACAACAAAAATATATGATTGCTTGCTTTATGAGTTGACTGTCATATGAAATAAACTAAAGAGGAAAAATTGCAATAAAAAAGAGGTGAAATACAATTCTAAGCACTGCTTTCTCTGTCAATATGGCATTTTGTAGATACTCCTCCTTTAAGCCATCAGGTAGCCATTTACAATGTCTGCACAAGTACATAGAACAGGCCACTGATAAGAACAACAAAATGAATGTAACACACTAATAGGAAGACAATAAAATATGTAATCTTGAGGCATGTACCTTGAAAATTTGTAATCCTTATAAGCAGTGATAAGAGCTGTTTTCAGTGTTCCCATGGAGTTCTCCCTGTACCTTCTAATTCTTGCTATTGACAACAATAGCCCAACAACAAAATGATCAATTGCCTGAAGATTTGACCTCACAAGCCCCATAATTTCCTGCCCCAGTGAAGGATCTTGCTTTACAGCGAAATTGACATGCAACAGTACAGTCCCTTCAACTTCCCTGATGATATTAGAACTCGCCTTTTTAGAATGCATTTTGGTTCCAAAGAACATAACAATACCTTCAATTATTTCCCTTTTGTTAAACCCTTTCGAAGCCAAAACAAGTAACTGGTAAACTAATGAAGGAAGATCCTGCAGCTCAACACAATGCATATTGTCAAACACCTTCTGTGCAAACAGCTTACCTCTTCCCTTACCAACAAACTTGAACTCGTGAATGATAGAAACCAGTTTCACTAACAAAATCCTTGACCAATTACAATCTAGGATACGATCAAATACCGCATCAACTGAATCCTGGGGTTTATCGATCTCATTAGAGTTAAATATGATGTGGAGACACTTCGGAAGCAAGTCGAGAAGCTGCGCTTCATCTGGATCTCTGTTGATTTGTGAGATACTCGAAACGATTGTATCGGAGATTGTTTGTAGTTCGTTGATCGGGATGTTCTCTAGATGGGGAGAGAAGAGCTCCAGGGTTTTAAGAGAACGCCGATCATGAGGAATTTTGTTGGAAGTGAAGAGGATTAAGTAGGAATTGAGAAGAGATGTGAGTAGGGTAGATACAGAAGGAGATGGCGAGAGGAGAGAGAGGAGAGACGATGTGTATTCAGAGACGGCGGAGGGAGGGAGCGTGTGGAGGTGGGAGACAAGGGTTTCGTGAGAAGTTGGGGAGAGGAGGTAAGGATGAAGCGGTGCAGTAGTGTGGTACTGAGCTAAGCGGATTATGTCGTCCGGGGTGAGAGGCGGTGAGTTGTTACGGTGGTTGGCGGTGGCGCTCGTCATGGTGGCGCGACCGTAGTTGGATAGCAGACGAAGTTGTGAGTGGGTTTTGTGGATTTTTCGAGCGCGGGAAAACTCGAAAATGTTTCATTTTTATTTTTGGCAAATAGTTGGTAAAAATCATATTTATTTTGGTTTCGAATTTAAACCAAATCTCCTTCCCTACTCTAAAAAATTTAAAAAAAAAAAAAAAAAAAAAAAAAAAAACTCCATTTGTTCTCACGTGTAATCTTCTATTCTTCTCAACCCCTTTAAACTTCCAAAAATACACATTTAAAACTCTCATGGCAATATGGCATTAGACTGCTCCGTTCCTCCACTTTAGCTTCAGATTATCCCGATTAATCTTTTACAAATCAGCTCCCCAGAAGAAAAGAAAAAAAAAAAAAAAAAAAATTAAACAGCAGATCATTTGGTTAGATATTGGACCTCCAAAGTTAAGAAAACTCCTTTTGCCCGGTTCAAACCCGGGGCTTTTACTCCAAGAGACATTTGTCTCTACCAACCGGCTAGTCCCGGTTGGCTCTACAGAAAAATTGTTATATATGAATCTTTTACGTAACCATTAATTATATCCCAAAAAATCAATCAAGAAATTTGAATTCCAAAAGATCTACCTCCAATATCAAATTTACCGTCTTTCTAATTCCTTAACGGCACAATCGCATTCCATGTTTATTGATTAGGAGTTTCTAACCAAGATATGCTAAACCAACAATTATGTAAGGGAAAAACCTTAACTGAGTCGTAACATCCCCATATTTAAGGAAAGAAATGGATTTCATAAGTAATTCTAAAAATTTATATAATTACGATTATGTTATCTACTCACAACGTTCGATATTGCTATTGGAAGTGTTTGAACCCTAACATCGATTGACGACTAATTTTGATGTTCGTTGGTTCTTTGATGTTGTTGGTTGGTTCTTCAACTTTTTTCTCTTTAGTTTTATTTTCTATTTTTGTCTTTTGATTTTGAATTATCATCTCCGGAGTTTAATCATCAGCCTTTTTTTAATGTGAATTTGAATCATCTTGTGTATTAGTGATATTCATTTTTAGTGTTCTGATTAGTATCATTGTTGTCAAAATTATGATACCATCTTATACAAATGATAAGAAACAAATTTTTTTTTAAACTTGCATTAAAACTTTAATTAGCTCTGTTTCGGATGCAAATGAGCAATAGATATAATTAGAAGTCTATTATTAATGTGTGTAGTGTTATGTGTGTATGTTTGTGTATTATATGTATGTATGTTTGTGTGTTATGATATGTATGACGGCCCACTTCCAAAATATGTGATTGTTTCGGTCCTTTCAAGATTTGGGGTTGGAATCAAACAAACATTTGTCAAATTTTTGAAATTTTTGGTGATTTTTTAAATCAATGGTTCTAAGTTTTTTCTAATATTACTTGGAGTTCTATTTCCTTATTTGTTTTATTTTAAATTTTTTTTTCTTATTAAACATTGTAAAATGTTATACTTTTGTATGTATTTAACAGTGTGAAAGATTTGATGGTTTCATAATTTTAGCCTTGATTTTCCCCTACTCGTTGAGAAGACTTTAAAATATGATACTAGTTTATAACCCGTGAAAACCACAGTTATAAAATTAATAAAATTTTTATAGTAAAAACTCAAAATTATTCAATTATTTCAAATAAATTATTAATTAAGAGATATATTTTTAGTTATACAAAATTGTAATCGTTAATTTAAATAAATACATTAAATTATATCACCTTATAATATATATTAATTTTATTTTATTAGTTATTATAATGTTATTAATTTAATGTAACTAGAGTGTGAAATTTGAAATTTGAAATGAAGAATCAATTATTAATTTAATGTAATTAGAGTGAAAAATTTAAAATTTAAAATAGAGAATTAATAGGTTGACATATGACATGATAGGTGACATATAATATTAATGAGGATTTCTAATATTGTGACACATGTCAATAGGAGAATAAACTTATTCATTTATTAGAATAAGGAGATTAGTTTTGATCACCAAAAAGATTTTAGATTGTGATATAAGTTTGATCTGATTTAGAGCATGGTGTTAACATATCCTTCTAGGAATATGTTAAAGATAACATAATTGTTATCTTTAGGACAACCTAGTTAAGGGTCGATTCCCGACCTAGCGTCAGACCCAGACCCTCACCCTTGTGGTCTTGCACTAGGGCCTTGGTACTTGGCGCTCTTGCGCCCAGGTTCAATTCCAAACGATAAATCCCCTGTCTATAATAAGCTAAAACACAGTTGGTCACTTCCCAGGGCGACAAGTGTAACGCTCAGAACATTGTCCTCTACCTCCTCTACACTACTAGCATATGACCACTAGTGATGCACGATCCACCAATGGGACTCCTCCACATCCTGTCGGGCTAGACGGGACAAAGGATATTGTTGGGATCATGCTCAGAAAGAGACAAGTATAAAAGAGATCCTTCTCCTTTAGGGGAAGAGATCGTTTTATTCTGAAAGGAAAAAAAAACTTTCCATATTCCCACACATACACTCATACTAACTAAATCATCGAAGCTTCGTCTCGGGATTACCTCCCGGACGTCGACTGACGTTCTTTCTTTATTGTTGTGATCATAGGGCTCAACCCATTCGGAATCAGCATGATACAGCGTTAAGCGCCTAGCACATATCATAACATTTGGCGTCATTAGGGAGTGTACTCAGAGTTACACAACCTTGATACGACACTAGACGTCAACAATGACGGGAAAAGGACATGTGGCACTCGACGGAGGAGAAATAAACCCACTCAGATCTATGTCATCACCCGACGGCACACAAGCATCTGCATCAGAAGGACAAGCCTTCACCCAAACGCCATTCGCGCAAGCGTCGGGCTCCACAGAGGACACCGCAGCTGCATCAATAGCCGCCTTATGGCGACCGCCACCCATCACAACAGAGCATCTGGTCACAACCACGACCACGACGCCACAGATAACGGTGCCTCAGTTGTCACAACCACCGACTTCTCAGCCACAACCGTTATCGCAACAAGCGGGGATGAAAACTTGGTCTCCAAGAACCATGTTGTCCTCTGTGCAACACCCAGTATCGAACTATCAATTCTCTCCCAAAGCAAGCATGTCGCATATTCCGTTCTTCGCACAACAACCACCGGTGTTCAATCCCTACATCCAGCAGCTACATGTATCAATTCCCCACGTTCCACCATCGCATGGATCTAACCCTAACACAATACCAACGTATGAGCCTAATTATCACTAAGCATCAACATATCAACTCAATCCTTCCGCACAACAGTCGCAGAGACCGAATCTTCACATGCTCCAACAGCCAGGATGGAGCTCATAGTTGCAGCAAAGCATGCAAATGATCTCACAACAGCAACCATACATATCGCAAACGGCGTGTAACGCCCGTGTTTCTAGGCTAGGCACTAATGATGATGTAATAGTCTAGGCCAACCTTTGTAACTTGTTTTGAAATAATAAGATGTATTATTGATTATTATGTGTTTTATGCTTAATTATTATAATTTAATTAATTATAAAAATAAACATCGAAAATAAATGTTAGACAAACCTGATATCTATGAAGAAAATTGTAGTGGTTGAAATAAGGATTCCGGAGATATAAAGAATACCGAAATCCGATTTATAACGAAGAAGTTATGATTTCTCGAAGTTTCGCGACAGAACAGGCATGACGTTATGTGACGTAAAAAGTGAATTTACGATAAAGTGCTTTTTATCCTTAGCGATCTAAACGAAAGTCATGGTGTTCGTTAAACCGAGAGCGTGCATAAAAAGAATGCTCAAATCTGTGGCAACCCGAACCTTTTTCCGTTAAAGTTAACCGTTTTCCGTTAAATAAATTCATATTTTATGTATTCCGTTAAATTCCTATGGTTTGGAAAATCATTTAAGTTATATAATTGAAATTTATATAAGAGTCGGAACCAAAAATCGTGCGAGAAACCCGGGTTTCCTTAGAAAATCATCGATAATCGGCCTGATTGGTGTTCACGGCCGTGAACCCGATCACGCCCGTAAACCCGATCACGGCCGCAAACCAGTTCACGGCTGGTGGATCTCACCACCGACCATGAAACCCCCCCTATATATACGTGACCCCTACCCTCATTTACACTTTTCTGACCACGAACACACTTCCTCTCTCTAAAAACCCCCACCCGAAAACCCGAGATTTCTCAAGTTTTCTCTTCATCTAACACTCCATTCACCTTAAAACACGTTTAGGAGCATCTAACACCAACCTTTTCCTCGATTCAAACATAGTTGTTCTTGAGTTCACGGTCGTACACCCTTCAAATCTTCAAACCTTCAAGAACACCGTTCACGGCCGTAAACCCTTCAATGGGCTGTTCACGACCGAGAACAGTTCACGGCCGTAATCCCTTTCACGGCCGCAAACCTTCCTAAGTGGTGAACTTGGCTAAAAACCCGCTCTCTCCGATTAAATCGAGTCCTGGTAACATTCCTAAACCAAAAGCAAGTGTTTTTTCCAACACTATAAATAATGGTTTCGCTAATAAAAATACATATATGTATTTAATTGTTATTAGGATCCCGTTAAGTGCCGCGTACATCAACCCGAGGGTCTTCATTTCCAGTTTCGTTGTCCGACATTTCACGCAACCAACTGTGAGTTCATACCCCTATACTTTTATGGTTTTAATGTTTTCAGGGGGAGAGTACAAACCAAACACAAATGATTTTGTGAATTTATACAAAAAGATTTCAAAACACTTAAAACTGACGCAATGGATATAGTCATACGGTTTCCACAATTCATAAAATATTTAGATACTTTATCCCTTTTGTATTATGCTGAGCATAAGGGACGTTTTCGACTTACTGCCAAATTGCATAGTTTTCAGATCAATTCATGAACCAAATACATAATATTCATGCAAACTATAATAGGTATAGTTTGGGGTTTCAAAATACAGAATCATAAATTCAGAGTTTATACATTGTAAAACATATAAACTATGACAGACTTAGTTTATGATATTCTCGGGTAACAAGGATACTTTATTACATAATTATTTAAGTATAATTACTACTCTATAAAGGATACACACGGGTTTAAATACAATAGATCAATACATAACTACACGTAAACTAGATTATACAGGATTATGAGACTCTACTTCAAAATTGTACCCTTTGGTGTACTGAACTAAATCCTATCATAGTATAATCAGAGTCTCCTGGAGGGAGAACGTGAGATTTGTGAATAGATCTATTCGGGACTGACAATCCCACACCTGAACTGCTAGCTACAGTTAGGCAGGCATGCCTGGGGTGACAAATGTCATATATCCGACACTTGAAGAACGTCGTAAAGGTCTCTAGGTCATATCAAGCATGGTTTACGACTCAAAATAGTATAAACTAACCTTTTTGTTTACAGGATTTCATTCTTCTTTAGTTTATTTTCATTAATAGAACTATTTCATAAAACAACTGGAGGATTCTAGGGATTTTAATTCACGATTTTATTTTAATTAATAAGACTAATATACATACTGGTGTTATCCAGGGTTTTCATACAAAAAAAAGGGGTTTTACATTCAAAACTGTAATATACTATTCATCTGGTGGTAATCAGGCATTCAAACTAATACTTCATGGAACACTGTAACAAACACATATGTTAGAAAATATTGGATTTTCTTGGAAAACATACAAATTTGTTTACTAATTCATTAACATGATTTCATTACAAAAACATGCTTATGAACTCACCAGCTTAATGCTGATACTCTTTTCAAAACCGCTTGTATTCTTAAGAAATCAGTAGACAGGTACCTCAGCAGACTTTTGAGAAGACGGAGCAAATAGAGTCACGTCTTTATCTTTCTATTACTTTTGATGTATATAAATATAAATCAAACAGATGTAAATACCTTTATATATATATATATATATATATATATATATATATATTCAATGTAATGGTTGTGTTTACTTTGATTACTATGATGCAATTGTTGTGATACTACATATGACGTCATCCACCCCCGAACGTTTCCGCAATTTCGTTTTGGGGGTGTGACAAATTGGTATCAGAGCTATTGTTAATAGTGAACTAAGTATATTGAACCTTACATGGTATACAACTATAAACACTAAAGGGACGAAGCGCTCTGAAACTAAAAGTATACTTTAAAATTTTAAGTATTTTACAAAAGTATACAAGTATACATATGTACAAGAAGCTATAACATAGTAAGAACTACATAAAAGTATTTAGGGCAAATTGGACACTACGGTTAAACCTGAATAGTTATGTAGTCATATGTGGGGCCAATATAACCTGATCAACTATATTTGTCCGAGATATGACCAACATGTGTTTGGGAGTGACTGTGGTGTTGCGACAAGTCTAAAACTCACCAAATCATATACAAATCAAGCACATAGTTAAAATACTATAGGAGTATTTTATGGTCTATAACATTGCACAGAGTTATCACTAGTAGTACAAATCCTCATAAATGAAAGACATGCAATTCCTTGTTTATGTTAGTAAACCTTTATTGTAGATCTCTATTATCGCTGTAGGATTTAGATATATCTTGCTCGAAAATATCCAACTCTTGATCAGTATAGTAGGCTTATCGTCATTCTTCCCCTTGTATCTTTTAGAGAAAGATGCCTCCCAGGAAGAGACTCAACAAAAAGAGCAGTAACCCTCCGACAAATCCTCAGCCACCACCTCCTCAGTTCGATCCTGCCATGTTCTAGGCAGCAGTTACATCCGTTGTGGCTGCCGCGATGTCGCAGATAAATTCTGGCGGCTCTAGCGGATCAGTAAGTGGTACCCATCCCCAAAATCTTGAGGGTAGTCAGGGACACCAGAAGGAGTGTTCCTACAAAGATTTCATGAATGCGAAGCCAAAGTCCTTCGACGACAATGGAGGAGTCATTGCCCTAACCCGGTGGTTCGAGAAGATCGAATCGATTTTCGAGATTTGTGCTTGTTCTGAGGCCAGCAAGGTGAAGTTTGTCGCGTGCACCTTCACCGATAGAGCATTGACTTGGTGGAATAGCCGGGTCAAATCCCTAACTCTGCCGGTAGCAAATGTCTTGGGTTGGGAGAGTTTAAAGGAACTTATGCTTGCTGAGTACTACCCAAGAGGCGAAATGCATAAGTTGGAGCACGAGCTTTGGAACCTGAAGATGAAGGGTTCCGACATCGCTACCTATACAGCTAGATTCTGCGATCTGGTTCTTCTCTGTCCGGGGATGGTCACCCCGGAAAGCAAGAAAATAGAGAGGTACATTTGTGGATTGACGCCCCCAACTCAAGGAAATGTTTTGGCTGCTAAACCTCTCACATTCAACAGCGCCAAGTGTTTAGCGCAAACTCTTATAGATCGCGGGGTTGATCTTGATGCAGTGGCAGCCGTTCCCGAACCACCAAAGGTGAGTGGTGGGAAGAAAAAGTTTTGGAACAAGCGTAAGGGACAGTCTTCACAGGAGCCCTCCAAGAAACAACAAACGGTGGCAGTTCATGCTACTACCACTCCTGCTGCTGTTCCAACCGCCCAAGCACCTGCAAGTAGATATGCTGGTACTCTTCCAAGGTGCGACAAGTGCAATTTCCACCATCACGGACCGTGCCGTGAATTTTTGTGCAACAGTTGTGGCAAGAAGGGGCACACAGCTCGTTTCTGCAAGACACAAGTCCAAAAGCAACACAGGGACTTCAAGAGGAATTGCCCAAAAGCAACAACAGTTGGCAACATAGGGAGAGTGCTAGCGATGGGCCAGGAAGAGGCAGTTGTTGATCCCACCGTTGTTACGGGTATATTTGTAACGTCCGTGTTTCTGGGCTAAGCACTAATGATGTTGTAATAGTCTAGGTCAACCATTGTAACTCGTTTTAAAGTAATAAAGATGGATTATTTGAATATTATCTGAATTATGTGCTTTTGTGTGCTTATTACTGGTTTATAATAATATAAAAAATAAAGGATAAAAATAAGCATCAAAAATAAAATGTTAGATAAGCCCGATATCGATGAAGAAAGTTGTAGTGGTCGTGCTAAGGATTCCGGATATATAAAGAATGCCGAAATCTGAGTTATAACGAAGAAGTTATGGCTTGTCGAAGTTTCGGGACAGAACCGGCACGACACTCGTAACGTAAAAAGTGAACTTTTGATAAACTACTTTTTGGCCTTAGGAATCTAAATGAAAGTTGTAGTATACATTAAACCGAGAGCGTGCATAAAAAGAACGCCCAAATCTGACTTCGTATGAGGAGTTATGATTTTTCTAAGATTTGGCATAGCATTGCACAATCTGGAATTTGAATTTTATATCGATCTATTTTTGGCCAATGCAACCTAAATGGGAATTGAATATCTCATTAATAGGATCTCAACTATAAAAAGACAGACGAAAACGGAGTCCGTATGTAGAAGTTATGAATCTTACGCAGTCATTTAACAGTATAATGACTATAATCTTCTCATGCTGTTAAATTTAAAATCGGTCGAGAATTAGCCAATGGAGTCAAAAGGAAAGTTTTAGATCTTGTATTTACCTACGTGTGAATATAAAGAACGTCAAAAACGGAGCTCGTATGCGAAAGTTATGAATTTTTAAAGATTGGTTGTTTTACCTGTTGTGTTCGGCGCCACGTGTCAGCACCAGGCGAAGCCTTGGAGCCTACGCGAAACCACGACGTGGAGAGAGGCACCATGGCGTGGAGTCGCTCCAGGAAGCCTATAAATAGAGGTGCAGGGCCTGCCTCATTCCTCACACATTTTCCCAGTTCTTTCTCTCTCTAAACACTCTCTAACACCCCCCCCCCCCCCAAACCCCCAAAAAGCCTAGGAAAACCTCCTAGCACTAGAAGAAAGCCTAGGAGAGTCCGGAGTCTCCGAGAAAATGAGTTTTTCGGTTTGAAACTCTGCCCGCGCAGAGCCCGGTTTTCAAGCAAAGCTCACGGTTTCGTCAAAGGAGATTATTTTAAGAAGCGAAGTGTTGTCCGAATCACTCCTTATCAGGTGAGTGCATAGTCACTTTCATTTTACACATAGATATGAAATATTTTATATAAATTACGTGCTATGTGTATATATATTCTACCTATTTACCTGAGATGTATGTTGGATGAAGATTTATACTTCTTTCTTTTCAGATCTGAACTTTATCTTCCAGATCTAAACTTTTTCTCTTGGATCTGAAACTTTTCCCTTTAGATCTAAACTTTCTCACTTCAGATCTAAACTTTTTAGACCTAAACTGTATATATGTATTTTGTACTTGAGATCTGTTCTGGATGAAAGATCTAAACTTCAATCTCTCCAGATTTGAACTTTTCTTCAGATCTAGATTGTATATGTATTTTATGCTTTGAAAGTTATGATGAAAGATTTAAACTTTGTTTTTCAGATCTAGACCTTTTTCTTCAGATCTGAACCGTTTATGTATTTTCTTTACAGATCTAAACTATTTCTTCAGATCTGGACTGTATATGTATTTTATATCTACAAATATGTTGGGTAAAATATAGGTAGATGAAATAGTTGGTGTGTGATGAAAGATGTGTTAGAGGATGAGATAAAAGGTGATATAGATTATGAGATGTGGAACACTAGCAGGCTCGCTACCTGTAGGTGTTGTGAACGATATGTTCACCCGGTGTACTCTAAAAACCCATTGACATGTATTGCAGGTGGACTCCCGCAGATAATACTGTCGATAAATGAGAGGTATGGACTTAGCACCCGTTGGATGAACCCTGGCAGCTATGGATTTATTGCCTGTTGTATAAAACTTGGCAACGATGGACTTCGTGCCTATTCCTTAGGAAAACCCTTAGGAATGAGTGATAGATGATTCTTAGGGTAGATCCCTAGGAATTAAAGAAGATAATGGGGATTGGTAGTTTGGTTAATTGTTTGATGATAAAACATAATAACTTTATTATTGTGGGTTGAAAATCCTATGTAGTCACCAGGTTTCCCAACCTGACCCACTTAGTTTATTTGTATCACAGGTGTCGATATAAAGTTACACTACACCAAGGGATTAAAGAGATGTAGATCACTAGTGTAAATGAATGTAAGTTCTGTTTATGCTTATGTTTTTGTATTGACGTTGACATCCCAAGGTTTTAAAAAGAATAAAAATATTTTTCTTCGGAAATGCTTTGATAACATATTTATCATGTTTTTTCTAGGAACAAAATTCCGCACCACTTTTCTTGAGAAGTTACTCTGATTTTTATTAAAAAAAAGCATAAACTAAATCGGTCTTTTATGGCCATAAAAATGGGGATGTCACAACGTTCCTCCTCGACAACTCTTATGCATGCATTCTTTTCGATTCTGGTGCGGAGAGAAGTTTTGTTAGTCATACATTTAAGCATCTACTCCAGCATAAACCCCAACATCTAACCGAAACATTTACCGTCGAGAAGGCTAACGGAAAGAAAGAGAGCACTAACGACGTATTCATCGGTTGTACCCTTACCCTAAACGACCATTCCTTTCCAATCGACCTTATGCCAGTTTCCGTAAAAAGCTTTGACGTCATCATCGGCATGGATTGGTTGAACCCCAATCGTGTTGATATCATTTGTTATGAAAAATCCATTTGCCTCAATCTGCCCTCAGGCGAAGCCCTCATAGTCTACGGTGATAAACTCAGCTCAAACTTTTGTATCATTTCATGCATCAAAGCCCAGAAATATTTGCGAAAGGAGTGCCATGCATTCCTAGCCCATGTCATTAATGAGAAATAGGAAGTTAAAGACCTCGAGAGCATCCCCGAAGTCTGCAACTTTCCTGATGTCTTCCCCGAAGATCTTCCCGGAATCCCTCCCGAGCGTCAAGTCGAGTTCCGAATCGACTTAATTCCTAGAGCTACCCCCGTAGCTAAATCCCCATGTCGTCTAGCACCGACAGAAATGCAAGAGTTATCCAGCCAGCTCAATGAACTACTTAGCAAGGGATTCATCAAACCAAGTTCCTCGCCCTGGGGAGCCCCGGTCTTGTTTGTGAAAAAGAAAGATGGTTCCTTTCGGATGTGCATAGATTATCATGAACTGAACAAGCTTACCATCAAAAACCGTTACCCTCTTCCCAGAATTGACAATCTCTTCGATCAACTTGAAGGAGCCGGCTATTTCTCAAAAATAGACCTGCGATCAGGGTACCATCAATTATAGTTATGCCCTTTGGTCTAACCAACGCACCCGCAGTATTCATGGATCTGATGAATCGGGTGTGCCGCCCTTTCCTAGACAAGTTCGTAATAGTGTTCATTGATGATATACTTGTCTACTCTCGGAGTGAGGAAGATCATAGACAACACTTGAGGGTAGTGCTAGAAACTCTAAGGGCGGAGAAACTTTATGCAAAATTTTCAAAGTGTGAATTCTAGATAAGAAAAGTAATTTTCCTTAGTCACGTGGTTAGCGAGGAAGGCATACACGTGGACCCTTCCAAAATCAAGGCGATTGAGAATTGGTCAGCACCGAAGACATCCACAGAAATCCGTCAATTCTTGGGTCTCGCTGGCTACTATCGCAGGTTTATACAAAATTTCTCCAGGATTGCTAAGCCTTTAACCACCCTAACTCAGAAAGGTGTACCCTTTAGTTGGGGAGAAAAGCAAGACACTGTGTTTCAAAATTGAAGCAGACCCTATGCAGCATATCTATCTTGTCTCTGCCTGAAGGGACGGAGGACTTCGTTGTCTACTGCGATGCGTCCATTCAGGGCCTAGGTTGTGTGCTCATGCAGCGAGGAAAGGTTATTGCCTATGCCTCGAAACAACTGAAAGCACACAAAATCAATTATACAACTCATGATCTAGAGTTGGGAGCAGTGGTCTTTGTGTTAAAGATTTGGAGACATTATCTCTATGGAACCAAGTGTACTGTCTTCACCGACTATAAAAGCCTGCAACATATATTCGATCAGAAAGAGTTGAACATGAGGCAACGACGGTGGGTAGAGTTACTCAGTGATTATGAGTGTGAAATACGCTACCATCCCGACAAGGCCAATGTGGTAGCAGATGCCCTCAGCCGGAAGGAATATTCAGGTCGTAAAGTGAAGGCACTGACAATGACCATCCATTCCCATCTGTCCGCTCAAATCAGAGAGGCTCAGCTAGAAGCCTTAAAACCAGAGAACATGTCGGATGAAGCCTTGAGATAAATGGAAAAGAACTTAGAGATCAGAGGAGACAGAGTTTACTATTTCATGAACCAGATCTGGACCCCAAAGTTCGGCAGTTACAGGGAGATTGTCATGAACGAAGCTCACAAGACTAGACACTCTGTTCACCCAGGTTCAAATAAGATGTACCTGGATCTCAAAAAGCTTTATTGGTGGCCAAACATGAAATCAGAGATCGCTACCTTCGTGGGCAAGTGCCTGACTTGCGCCAAGGTGAAGGTGGAATATCATAAACCCTCAGGTTTACTTCAGCAACCGGAAATACCTTAGTGGAAGTGGGAAAGGATTACGATGGATTTCATCACTAAGTTTCCCAAGTCTCCGAGTGGGTACGATGAAATCTGGGTAATTGTCGATCGATTGACTAAATCTGTCCACTTCCTGCCAATCAAAGAGACATTCAAGATGGAGAGACTTACACGAATCTACATCCAAGAGATAGTTCGTCTGCATGGTGTACCCGTGTCCATTATCTCCAATCGGGATAGCAGATTCACCTCGAGATTTTGGCAGTCACTGCAGAAGGCTCTTGGAACTAAGCTGGATATGAGCACAACTTACCATCCTCAGACAGACGGGCAGAGTGAGAGGACCATTCAGACCTTGTAAGACATGTTGAGATCATGTGTTATAGACTTTGGCAAGTCATGGGACACCTTTTTGCCCTTGGTCGAGTTCTCCTACAACAACAACTATCACACTAGAATCAAAGTTGCGACGTTTGAAGCCCTATATGGCCGTAAGTGCAGATCCCCTCTGTGCTGGGCTAAGGTGGGTGACACGTAGTTAGCTAGAGGTCAAGTTCCTGATAGCTCTCTCACTGGCCCATAAATCATCCGTGAAACCATTGAAAATATCGTACAAATTCGGGAATGACTAAAGGCTTCAAGAGATAGACAAAAGAGTTACGCCGATAAGAGACGAAAACCCTTGGAGTTCCAGGTTGGTGACCGTGTTCTATTGAAGGTCTCACCCTGGAAAGGCATGATACACTTTGGAAAGCATGGAAAGCTGAATCCGAGATACATAGGACCATTCGAGATCCTCGCTAGGATCGGTCCTGTAGCATGCAAACTTTGTTTACCCCAAGAGCTTAGCAATATCCATCCCGTCTTCCACGTCTCGAATCTTAAAAAGTGTTTATCCGACGAAACCCTTGTGATCCCTCTTGACGAGATCGAGATCAACGAGAACCTTAATTTCGTGGAAGAACCAGTCGAAATCATGGATCGAGAAGTCAAAAGAACGAAACAAAGTCGCATACCGATAGTGAAGGTCCGCTGGAATGCCAAGCGGGGACCTGAATTCACTTGGGAGCGCGAAAATCAAATGAAACAGAAGTATCCTCAACTTTTTCCGAGTCCATGATTTGTATTATATGCTTGAATTTCAGGACGAAATTCCCTCTATCGGGGGGATGATGTGACAACCCGAACCTTTTTCCGTTAAAGTAAACCGTTTTCCGTTAAATAAATTCATATTTTATTTATTCCGTTAAATTCCTATCGTTTGGAAAACCATTTATGTTATATAATTGAAATTTATATAAGAGTCGGAACCAAAAATCGCGCGAGAAACCCGAGTTTCCTTCGAAAATCATCGATAATCGGCCTGACTGGTGTTCACGACCGTAAACCAGTTCACGGGTGGTGGATCCCACCACCGACCATGAAACCCCCTATATATACGTGGCCCCTACCCTCATTTACACTTTTCTGACTGCGAACACACTTCCTCTCTCTAAAAACCCCCTCCCAAAAGCCCGAGATTTCTCAAGTTTTTTCTTCATCTAACACTCCATTCACCTTAAAACACGTTTGGGAGCATCTAACACCAACCTTTTCGTCGATTCAAACATAGTTGTTCTTGAGTTCACGGTCGTACATCCTTCAAATCTTCAAACCTTCAAGAACACCGTTCACGGCCGTAAACCCTTCAAGGGGCTATTCACGGCCGAGAACAGTGCACGGCCGTAATCCCTTTCACGGCCGCAAACCTTCCTAAGTGGTGAACTTGGCTAAAAACCCGCTCTCTCCGATTAAATCGAGTCCCAGTAACATTCCTAAACCAAAAGCAAGTGTTTTTCCAACAGTATAAATAATGGTTTCGCTAATAAAATACATATATGTATTTAATTGTTATTAGGATCCCGTTAAGTGCCGCGTACATCAACCCGAGGGTCTTCATTTCCAGTTTTGTTGTCCGACATTTCACGCAACCAACTGTGAGTTCATACCCCTATACTTTTATGGTTTTAATGTTTTCAGGGGGGAGAGTACAAGCCAAACACAAATGATTTTGTGAATTTATACAAAAAGATTTCAAAACACTTAAAACTGACGCAATGGATATAGTCATACGGTTTCCACAATTCATAAAATATTTAGATACTTTATCCCTTTTGTATTATGTTGAGCATAACGGACGTTTTCGACTTACTGCCAAATTGCATAGTTTTCAGATCAATTCATGAACCAAATACATAATATTCATGCAAACTATAATAGGTATAGTTTGGGGTTTCAAAATACAGCATCACAAATTCAGAGTTTATACATTGTAAAACATATAAACTATGACAGACTTAGTTTATGATATTCTTGGGTAACAAGGATACTTTATTACATAATTATTTAAGTATAATTATTACTCTATAAAGTATACACACGGGTTTAAATACAATAGATCAATACAGAACTACACGTAAACTAGATTATACAGGATTGTGAGACTCTACTTCAAAATTTTACCCTTTGGTGTACTGAACTAAATCCTATCATAGTATAACCAGAGTCTCCTGAAGGGAGAGCGTGATATTGGTGAATAGATCTATTTGGGACTGACAATCCCACACCTGAACTGCTAGCTACAGTTAGGCAGACATGCCTGGGGTGACAAATATCATATATCCGACACTCGAAGAACGTCGTAATGGTCTCTAGGTCATATCAAGCATGGTTTACGACTCACAATAGTATAAACTAATCTTTTTGTTTACGAGATTTCATTCTTCTTTAGTTTATTTTCATTAATAGAACTATTTCATAATACAACTGGAGGATTCCAGGAATTTCAATTCACGGTTTTATTTTAATTAATAAGACTAATATACAAATTGGTGTTATCCAGGGTTTTCATACTAAAAAAGGGGTTTTACATTCAAAACCGTAATATACTATTCATATGGTGGTAATCAGGCATTCAAACTAATACTTCATGGAACACTGTAACAAACACATATGTTAGAAAATATTGGATTTTCTTGGAAAACATACAAATTTGTTTACTGATTCATTAACAGGATTTCATTACAAAAACATGCTTATGAACTCACCAGCTTAATGCTGATACTCTTTTCAAAACCGCTTGTATTCTCAGGAAATCAGTAGACAGGTACCTCGGCAGACTTTTTAGAAGACGGAGCAAATAGAGTCACGTCTTTATCTTTCTATTACTTTTGATGTATATAAATATAAATCAAACAGATGTAAATACCTTTATATATATATATATATATATATATATATCTATATTCAATGTAATGGTTGTGTTTACTTTGATTACTATGATGCAATTGTTGTGATACTACATATGACGTCATCCACACCCTAACGTTTCCGCCGTTTCTGTTTGGGGGTGTGACAAAATCTGACTTCGTATGAGGAAGTTATGATTTTTCTAAGTTTCAGCTTAGCAGTAAACAGCTAAAAACTCGAATTTTAGATCGAGTGATTTTTAACCGACACAACCTAAACGAGAATTGAAGGTCTCGTCAATAGTAGTACAACGGTAAAAAGACAGACGAAAACGGACGTCGGATGAAGAAGTTATGAATTTTTAACTGATTTTCCTGTCCCGGTCTATTAAAAATAATAATATTAAAAATAAAGTCAAAATTAGCCAACAGAGTCCAAACGAAAGTTGTAGAGTATAATCTCGCCTATGCGTGCATATAAAGAACATTGAAAACGGAGCTTGTATGCGAAAGTTATGAATTTTTGAAAATTGGGGCACAAAATCCGAGAAGCTTCGCATACTAGGCTCGGACTCGGCCACGTACAAGCTTCGCATGCGAAACGCGTGTCCGGTCCGTAGCATGACGGAAGCGAGCCACGTCGCCCTTCCCTTGAGAGTCGCCCCGTGTCCGATCAGGTGAGTCATCCGAAGCGCAGGTCCAGTCCGAAGCCGACGTGTGTCCTCGCCTTCGTTGCTGACGCGTGCCTCGACCTCGCATCCGACGCGTGTCCCTTCCCCCTTCGGTCCGAAGCTTCGCCCTATATAAAGGGAGGTGCGAACCCTCCCGATTTAGTTTGGAAATTTCACACTTTTTTCCCCTAAATCCATTTTTTAGCTATTCCAACATTCCCCGAAGCTCCAGGATCATACCTAACACCCGAAGAACGTCCCGAAGTGTCCGAAGACCCTGAGAAATTTATCTTTTCGATTTGAAGCTCAACCCTCACAAGGCCCGGTTTTCATTAAAGCTCTCGGTTTCATCGGAAACGATCGTTTTAAGAAACGAAGTGTTGCCCGATTATCGTTAAATCAAGTGAGTGTGTAGTCATTTTCATCTTACACATAGATATGAAGTATTTTCTATAAAATATGTGATATGTGTAATTATATTGTTTGTTTATTTGAGATGGGTGTTTAATAGATGTTTTATACAAGTTTTAAACTGTATATATATTTTTATCTACAAATATGTTGGGTAAAATATGGGTAAATGAAATAGTTGATGTGTGTTAAAATGATGAGAGACCTCGATGTTGTTGTTGTTGTTGTTGTTATTGTAGTCATCTAGCGGAGTATAGATGACGACCACAGACCTTTCTAGACAGTCCAGTGGAACGCTAGCAGGCTCGCAACCTGTAGGTGTTGGTGAACTATATGTTCGTTGGTGTACTCCATCCCCCTCATGGTTGCCTTAAGGACATGTATGGCTGAGGAATCCTCTTAGCAGTAGTGTCCATCCCGATGATGATCCTTAGGCTAGGTCCCTTGTGATAGGTGTTTAGGGACGTAAAGTGAGGATAACGGGAACGGGTAATCAGGGTTATTGTTGGTTGATGAAATTAATAAATTTATTGTTGGTTAATGAAATTAATAAATTTATTATTTGTGGGTTGAAAACCCTATATGCTCACCAAGCTCCCAAGCCTGAGCCACTCAGTTTTTTATATTACAGGTAGTGGACCCAGAGCATAGTTTGGATGATGAAGAGGGATTTTTGGATTATAGGCCAGTAGTTGTAAATAACTGTTGTAAATAAATGTTATGGTGCAAAGTCACGCTTGGATGTATTTGTGCTTTACCCTTATTGATGTGTAAATGAGTTGTCTTTCATATAAATAGGAAGTGAGTGACACTCATATTTAGAGTTGATAATTTTGGAGTGTTAGACTAGAGAGAAATTTGTACAAACCCATTTGTATATCATTTCTAGATCTAATATGAGCTTACACAGATTTATTTACTCCTTGTGTTCTTGAGTTTACATGATGATTCACTAGATCTTTTCTTATTCCGCACATGCCATCATAATCAACACCACTACAATTGGTATCAGAGCGGGTGTTCTTGATTTGATCAAGAATAGATCCATGGTGGCTTTCTTCATTTGGTGATTCTTCATTTTGAGTTTTGATCTTCGTGTTTTAGAGAGTTTTTGGATTCTAGAAATCGAATTCATCTTTGATTCTATTAAAAATTCGATTTTCTTCACTAGAATTCAAGTGATTTTTGCTTTCTCTCTCTAGAAAACCCATTCAAAATCACTTTCTCTCTCTAGAAATTTTCAAGATCTTGTAATCATGGTGGATTTGCCATATGATTCTTGGATTGTGATCGTTGAATATATCAAATACAAAGTTAATGAAGATCAATTTTATGGGTTGGTGTTAAACAAATTGATTTCATGGGGTAATATGGTTTCTTATGGAGATTTGAAGGATGATAATGGAAGCTTGATTTTTGAACCACTTTGTAAGATTGTATGGTTGAATAAAATTGCCTTGTCCATATTAGTTCGTAGTAGAAATCAAAAGGAATGTGAAGAAAGAGATTTGTTTAATAAGAAATACATTTCTCTAATTGAAAACCCGAATGATCTTCGTGCTCTTAAGTTTGTTGAAGTTCAAGACAATGGAGTTCAATGTGATGTTGTTGATGTTCTTGAAGTTAATGATAAGAAGATTCAAGTTGATTCTCATGATGAAAAAGTTTTTTGCTATATTGGAGTTCAAACCGATGATATTTTGTGTTCTTGTGACTCGTTTGAAGGAATGATTCCTTATCGGAAGCCGGTGATCCAAGAAATTCACAAGTATCAAACTCCAAAAGATTTGATTTAAACTCACAAAGTTGAAGTTGTGGAAAGCGGGTTTGTTCATGAAATCAAGTCTTCAAGATGCAAAAAGATGAGAAAGAAAAAGAAGAAGAAGATTAAACGGAAGAACAAACGAGTTTATTCACAAAAATCGTCAAATGTTGTTGTGAATCTGAAATCCGTGAAACAAATTTGGGTTCCAACGCAACAATCTCCAAGTGTTGCATTGAATTTGAAGTCAAAACCCAAAAGTGTTGGTGGTTCTTTTGAAGATGTTCTTGGATCGTTGAAGAACACGAAGAACGAGTTGTACATCACGCATAGTGGGCGGTATAATATTCAAATTGGAGATTTTCTCGTTCCAACAACAGAACCAAGATCTTCTAAATTTGATTTGTTCGTTGCATATGGATCTCGATTCGTCAAAAAGGTATCTCAAAGTCTCAAATGGATTCCAAAACGTTCATGATTTCGATTCATATTTTACGTTTTTCAATTTTTGATCGATTTGCCTCATTGGATCAAATCCGTTTCAACCCCGTTGATTGATCCGATTATATTTTTGTTTAAGATCAAAACCATAATCAAACTCATTTTTTTTTAATTTCGAGTACTGTTCATTCATTCAGCCCATTTGGATTTTTTTTCTTATTCGAAGCCCAATTCTAATAATTTGTTACTATTCACAACTTGATTGAGCCCAAAATCTCATATACGATCCGATTATTGATCTTTTTTTTGTGTGTGAATCCACAAATGTTTTCATTCGATCGATTTGTCAATAGCTGTTCACATTTTGACTTGTACACCTGCTTTGTCTGTTTGTACAATTGCATATGTTCTTCATCGATCCTTCATCTGAGCATCATATAATCAAATTCGTTTTGGACTATCGATTTTTTTTAGTAGTGTTTAATAATGGATGTCGAATGAAGGATTGGTTATTGTGATTTGATTTTGAATTGAGAATGATGATTTCATTGTGTGTCGATGAATCATTCCGATGGTCGAAGATAAAAAGTTAAAATCGGAAATTGATTTGGTTTGTATACTGAAAACGTCATTTGGAAATGGAATCAACTGTAATCGGATGTGTTCATTGTTCAATCGAGTCAACGTTTGATTTGGAATTGAGATTCGATTGCTGAAGTGGATTGTTTGCATCTAGAAACGACGTCTGGGTATAAGTCGAACATGTAACGATCGAAATCAATTAAGGAATCAAAATCGAATTGAAAAGATTGATGTTGACGAATCGAAAGTGTTGTGTTCAATGTGCTGAAATCGAAGGGTTGATTTCAATGGTTCACAGTCGATGGTTTAGGGATGAACAATAATCGATTGGGAAAATTGATTTGGGGCGAAATCACTTTCTCATCTGTGAATAATTTCGTTTTGTTTTGGATGATTTCGCATCTGTGGTGTGATGAGGGTCCTTTACATGGTATCAATTTCGAATAGTTTGAGATGGAGTAAAGAATCGAGGATTCGGAGTCGATGTTTGATGATTAGCTTTTGGATAATAGACTGGATTTGGGAAATCAATTGCGAAGAGTCGACTGCTTGGAATTTCCACTGGGAAGGTTTGTTGATAAAAAGCGAATGAGAGAATGGCTGTCGATTTTGGATACTGGAGAGATTTTGAAGGCTATGTTGAAATCAAACGGTTGATTTTGGAATGATGAACGAAGGATTATAAGTTGATTTCTAAAGCTTGGAGTCTATGTTCATTAATTTGGAATTGATGGCTAACTGTTGGATTTTGGGGTCACTGTAACAAAAAGCGAAGGCTTGGAGTCTGGGTTTGATTTTTGTTCGTGATGTTGAGTTGCTGTTGAATGAAAAGCGAACAACTTGATTTCATTTTTGGGTTCGTGGTTAACAGGAACATTTTGGAATCGATTGTTGCTTGGGGTAATTGATTTCGAAATCAGATTCTACTTGAGGTTATATGGTTGATAACGAATGGTTGAAGCATGTATTTGAAATCAGTTGGATTGTCGATTGATGTCAATTTTGGTATCGATAGTTGAAGTGTGAATCGTAGATGGTCAAGTAGCGAAACGATGATGTTTCACGATTGGAATGTTGGAGTCGATATATCAAAGTCGATGGAACAAGCTTGCTAACGAATTATACTCTTGATAACGAAGGTTTTGACAAACGAAGATTTTTAGACATTCGTTATCTGGAACGAATCAGAGAAAGAAACAAAAGTTTCGAAATTGGTCCTTAAAGTTTCGAAACTTTGTCAGTTTATACTCATTTCGACATTTGGGGTAATTTTCGACAGTTTGGAGGCAGAATTTTCGAATTGGTCCCTGCAACTTTCGAAAGTTTGATAGTTTATACCCATATTCGAAAGTTGGACTTATTTTGGAAAGTTTGGAAGTGAAGAATGCAGAAGTTTTGAAATGAGTCCCTGAAGTTTCGAAAAGTTGGCAACAAATACCCAACTTCGAAATTGGGCTAATTTTCTGAGAAATTGAAGAATGTTCATTTCTGATCCCTGCAGTTCGTGCGAATTAACATTTTCTACCCAGTTTCGCAAATGGGGGAGAATTTCGCATATTTGGCTGTTTTAGGCGCAATGGATCCCTGCAGAATTCAGAAAGTTACATTTTTTACCCGAATTTTGGAAAATATTGCAACTTTCACTCAAAAAGTCAAAAAATTTCACAAATTGGAAATTTTTTGAGGCTTTTTCGTGATTGTTTTTCCGTGCAAGATTTTGGTTATATATTTTTGGTACACATCAAGGGGGAGTATTGTGAAGTTTATTTCTCGGACGCTTCTCACCCTTAATGGGTTTTATAATCATTTTTTGATTATAAAAAGGGGGAGAATGATGGGTATTCGTAGCGGGTTTGTCGGATATTCATTTGCGGATTTGAAGACCGGTGTTACTTCGAGGGGGAGTTTAGTCTTGATCACGCGAGCTCGTTGGATATTGAAGTCGGGCATCCAATCCTAACTTTGAGGGGGAGAATGTTAGGGTGCAAAGTCACGCTTGGATGTATTTGTGATTTACCCTTATTGATGTGTAAATGAGTTGTCTTTCCTATAAATAGGAAGTGAGTGACACTTATATTTAGAGTTGATAATTATGGAGTGTTAGAATAGAGAGAGAAATTTGTACAAACCCATTTGTATATCCTTTCTAGATCTAATATGAGCTTACACAAATTTATTTACTCCTTGTGTTCTTGAGTTTACATGATGATTCACTAGATCTTTTATTATTCCGCACATGCCATCATAATCAACACCACTACAGCTTATGATGTGCTGTTTATGCTTTTGGTCTGTATCGGAACATGACATACCGAGGTTTTGTTATATAATGAAAATACATTTCTTTAAGAAATGGTTTGATAAATTTTTATTATATTTTGTTTTGGGAACAAATTCCACAACACCTTTTGGAAGATTACTCTGATTTCATTTTAAAAGCATAAACTAAATCGGTCTTTTCTGGCCGAGAAATTTGGGGATGTCACAGTTGGTATCAGAGCGAACGAACGATTCAAACATTGGAGGATATGCTACGAGCATGTATCCTGGAATTACAAGGTAACTGGGATGAACATTTACCTCTAGTAGAATTTTCCTACAATAATAGTTTTCACTCGAGCATCAACATGTCACCTTATCAAGCTTTGTATGGACAAAAGTGTCGAACGTCGTCATGTTGGCTTGAAGCTGGGGAAAAGCAGTTTATGGGACCCGAGATAGTTCATCAAATTTCTAAAAAGTTGTAAGTGATTAGGGAAAGGATGTCAGCAGCTCAAGATCGTCAAAAGAGCTATGCTGACAAGAAAAGACAACCGATAACATTCAAAGTTGGAGATTCGATTTTACTTAAAGTCTCGTCGTGGAAGGGACTTATAAGATTTGGTAAAAGGAGAAAGTTGAGTCCAAGGTTTATTGGACTGTTTAAAGTTCTTCATAGGATTGGGAACCAAGATTACAAGCTAAAATTACCAAAAGAACTAGATGGTATTCATAACACTTTCCATGTGTGTTATTTGAGGAAGTTCACGGGAGATGTTCCCGACATAATTCCAATTTCTGAATTAAGGTTGGATGAAAGCAAGAGGTTAATCGAAGAACCAGAAGCAATCGTTGACCATAAGACTAAGAAGTTGCGACGCAAGATGGTCGATTTAGTGCTTGTGCGATGGAAACATACGAATGGGCCAAATATCTCCTGGAAACACCTAAGACATTTGTGAACTACACACTGACGGGTCTGCAAGTAAGGAAGGGTTTGGGGAAGGACTAACTCTTAAGAACCCCAACGGTGATGAAATTGTGTATGCCTTGTGATTCAACTTCCAGGTCTCCAACAATGAGGCTGAGTATGAAGCACTTCTAGCAGGACTCCGACTAGCCCGAGAAGTCGGAGCGAAACGCCTTGCAGTCCTCAATGATTCCCTCCTCATCACCAATCGGATCATTACGAAGCCAAAGACCAAAGAATGCAAAGGTACTTGGACAAAGTGTGAGAGTTAGCACGATCATTCAAAAGCTTCTCAATCAAACAAATCCCCCAGGGAGAAAACACGAGGGCCGATGCTTTATGCAAACTGGCCTCAACATCTTTCGATCATCTAACCAAGGAAGTCTTAGTTGAGATTCTCCTAGAGAGATGTTATAACAACAACTCCAGATTGGATCAGACCCTTTATAGACTACCTCCTACATGCGGTCCTCCTGGATGATCTCGTATAGGCTAGGAAGGTCTAGGTCAAGGTCCCACAATTTGCTGTAAGGGACATACAATTGTACAAAAAGGATACCTGATAACATAGCTAAAGTGCATCACCCACCCGAAGGACAATCACTTTTAGAAGAAAGCCACACAAGGGAAGTCAGAGTGCATGATGGTGCATGGGCATTCACCGGGAAGATACTCCGCTGTAACATCCAGATTTATTTAAGGTATGAGATTTATTTCCTTAAGCATGTTTTTCCATTTGAACTTGGCGTGTTGGTAGCCTCAATACGGCGTGTTGAAAGAATTTAGGGTCGCATGTTTTTATGGACCAACACGGCGAGTTGGTGAGGGGAACTCAGCGTGTTGATGGCTGGATGATAAACCCTAAATTTTAGGGGTTTACACCCTATATAACCTCCTTAAGTCCTTAAGGCATATCTTTTATCAGCCTCCAAACCCTTATATCGACCCTTGTGAACCCTAATCATCATTCCCTCTCATATTGTGAACTAGTGTGACATTTTGAAGCAAAAGAAGAATAAAGTTGGAAGAAGGAAACAAGGATCTAGCAAGTGAAGCTCTCATCTTCAGTTTGAGTCTCTTATGGACCTTTGTATGTGTCCAAGATCCAATTTTTATTCCTCTATGTAGCTAGATCTTGAGTTTTGTCCATTTTTCTCCTTATTCTTGGATGATGCAATGGAAGGACCTCATAAAGTTTGCAACTTTATGAACCTCCAGGTCATGATGACCTTGTAGTAGCCTGGATCTGGCCTTTAGTCAAGTTTTGGATGCCATGCATAGAGTTTAAGTCATAATTCCCATTTTTGATCCATTTTGGGTTCAAGACATGCATTAGACATGCATGTCTATAATTGGGTTACACTACTAGGGTACGTGGTGAGCTGGAATATCTGAATTGATTTTGATTTTTAAAATATAAATCACAATGCGTAAATAGATTTAATTTGTCCCAAATAAACGTAAATGTCAATTTCTATAATTTAGCTATCAAGATTCAAAGACATTCCAAATTATATATCCTTAACATTGACAAGTTTGAGATGTTAAGTTCATATCCACTAGCCAGCTTTTATGTAAACATATGAAGTTATGGCTTTTTATATGGATCAAAACTTCTGCTATAAAATAAGACAACATGTATATGCTAAAATGACCATAAATGGAAGTTTAATATATCAAAATAATCACAATTTCATCTGATATTATAAAATACTCATGTGATTTCTGAATGTTGTTCCACGAATTCCATGTCCTATTATAAAATCGTATATATTGATCGCATTAAAAAAACAAGAGTTGTGTTTTCCTAAAGTTTTTGCTTCATTCCAAACGAAAGGGACCAAAACTGTATTTTACTCTATTATTATCTTGATATATCAAAGATGACATCGGGAAATGGAAATCCCGTGGCAGGCTGGCAACATTGGATTTGTGACCCTTTAAAAAAGGCCACCTGGAAGAATTTCACAATGTATCCAAAGGATGAAGTTTTATTGGACCGTGATATTGTGGAAGTGACAGTCAATAGGAATAGTGGATACATGATATGGATCACACGGCTACTATCATTGAGACTATCGAGAATTATGAGATTAGAAGAAAGGATATGGCTTTGAACCTGAGCTACATTTCACTCGCACGAGAAAGCGCGTGCTCTCATTCGCTTATCGAAATGTCTTTTCTTTTTCAAGGAAAATCTATATCATAACGGTGAACATTTTGGTTGAGAGAAACTTGTATATGTGGATCTAACAGGAGTTTCATATCTAATGAGTTTGAGAAGTGAAGGTTTTCCTGCATGACAAACTGTTTTAAAAGCTTCTATTGATAATCAACAAGTTTTAGTGTAGTTAGTATTGCTAGTGATACATGTTGAGTTCTTTTTGTTTTCTGAGATTGGAGGTACGAGGTGCACACTCAGATAGTCTAACGTGAACTCATTTATACATGGTCTGAGGTCAGCGTCCCTTGATACAGGGTTCCAAGGGGCAGCGCCCCTGGCGGAGTCTAGGAGCATTTCCTCGAAACCTAAACGCATTTCTATATCAGAAAAGAATCCAGTCATGCAAATTCTCGCCAAAATTAGGTTGTAACATCATGATGATGTAAGATTCGGTTATGTCTAAATAACCATATTTCAACCATTTTTTTGCGCCAAAATGGATGTAACCCCGTAAACCAACTTTCAACCGATTTTCTATTGATATATAATGTTGACCAAAGTTCCAAAATTCGGTTGGAACATATACAAACGAAAATAGATCATTCAGTCTTTCTGTCTCTTAAAACAACACATCAAACAAATGTATTTTGTGTTTCACAATTCTAAAAGGCATGTAATTCGAATTGGTTTTGTTCTCGGATTATCCCACTTATGAATTCGTGTATGCCAGACTTTTGATACATTTTGTTTCTTAGCACCAGAAGCGGTGAAGGTCCTTAAACGAGTACAACGGGTCATGCATTCTAATGTTACGACCCCAATATCGGTGGATGTAGTTTTTAAAGAGTTAGTTTTGCAATCTAAAAAGTAATAGTGACGCAACTTATTGTTTGTTTGTCTTTCATCTCGTTATAAGTTTATTTAGCGAGATTGTTGGTGTTTTATTGATGTTTGATGTTAAGATTTTCTTTTCATATTGTTTCTTTTTATTTTTACAATTAACCACTTTAATCTTTTATTTTTTATTAAATTGTCTCGCTAGTAACGTGTTATATGATTTTTTTTTAATTTAATAAATATAACATTGTCTGCTATTGTCATTTCGATAATTAACACCAAAGAAACTCCACATATTCATGCATTTATCCATGATGGTAATAATCAACAAAAGGAAACAAGCCATATCAAACTTTCATAAGTCCACGTTCCACAACACGATATAATAATGTTATAGAGAATGAAAAGTGTTAAGCCTCGCCACTTTCGTTGTTACACACGCATCACATAGACCCTAGCTCTCGCCAATGGGGTTGTCAAGAAGCCCTCACCAAGCCTAAACATGTATAAAAAAAAAGATTAGTGACTAAATATATACAAAATAAAAAGATTAATGTGCACAATAAAACTTGTAATAATGAGTTATAATGACAGTTAAGTTCAATGATAAGACATATACAAAATAAATTTTAATTTATACACATACCAAATTAAGTTAGGTTTACAATTAAAGTATTTTGGGAACAATAAAAATACAAGAGTGTTTGCTATATGTAACGTATAATTTTCTTCTTTCTTCATACACCCATTTATATGATTTTTTTAAATGTTTTTTAGGTGTTTTTTAGCTAATAAACCTTTTTTATTTGTACTTTTATTGTTTTATTATTATTATTATTATTATTTTTATTGTTCTTGTTAGTTTTTTACTAATTATATATATATTTTAATTATTATTAGTTAAAAGAGTATTATATATATATATATATATATATATATATATATATATATATATGTATTTTTAATTTTAGGAATTATTATGTATGTTCATGTGTTTGTAAACGTTGATTTACAAGAAAGACATTCAGTGTCTAACGTTTTATCATTGTGGCGTATCCACATATCACTATATTATATTTGACGAGTCTTGTTAACAGTCAATTAAATACATACATTCCATCGAATAGATCATACAGTAATTTAATATAAACATTGCTGATATACCAGATAATTTATAAAAAAGTTATACTTTATTACTATTATTTGTTTTTATTTTAAATAATTTATATTTTTATTATTTAATTATAACAATACACCTTAAGAAATACCAAATAGACAATAAAAAAACAAAAGAATGAAAAAAAAACAACAAGATGACTAAAGATAAAAATAAAAATAAATAAAAACTATCATATGTATTAAAAAAAATAATAATAATAAAAAATAAAAACCTATCATATGGTGCATTATAGTTTGAGAGGAGAAGACAGACATTAAAGGATATGTTAATCATAAATGTCATGGATTAATGTTTCCATGTTAAAGGGTCAATCTATTTATTTTAATTATGTTAAAGGGTCAATCTATTTATGCTATTAAGAGTTTAGGGTAATAATATTTGGGAGCTGATCCGTACACAACAAGATTTATCCAGACACAACAAATTTTTATAAATAGACAATTTTACCCTTTCTTCTATTTTACCAAATTTTACATTTTACCCCTTGACTATATAAATATATTTATATCTACCATATATAACTTCTTTTTTTGGAAAATTTCAACTTTAGGTTTTCTCTATTTGACCAAACATTATAGTTTTTTACCCTCCCTATCCCCCCCCCCCCCCCCCCCATCACTAACAAATATATATTTTTTGTCCTATATTTTTTTGTCATGCATAAACTTAAAAAATACAAACACAACAGTATATTTCACTTGATAATAACATTTAAATTTTTAACTAGCCATTCAAAACAACAGTATATATTTCACAAAGCTTTTACCAAAAAAATGTGATAAAAAAACCGTCTAAATAGAAAACCAAACAACAATTTGAATAAAAAAAACTATGAAATTTAAGAACATTCAACTCAAATATATGAACCAGTGACATAATCTTGCAATGTGCCTTGCAGATCTAGTATTGGACTGAGTCCAATCATTTCCAGATTTCCAGACTTGGCTGCTAAAGATACTGTTGAATTACTTATGGCTTTCGCTTGAGACTTTCCAGGTGGATTAGGCTGTGGGGAAACACCTCTTTATCCATATATGTTTCTTTTCTCTTTCTTTTTCTTTCTTTTTTGACTCTATTGAACCCATCTGCTAGATAATCACACATACACTGAAATTTAATAACATTCAACTCAAATGAAACCAAGAAGGTATCAAATGGAACTCAAATGTAACCAAAAGTTATCTTGTTGTGAAGCCACAAAGATGTACAGTAAACGATCAGAGAACTAGAACTCCACTCCAAATCAGTTCACATTGATGTTTGGATTTGAAGATTGGATACATAATAGACAATTTGATAACAAAAGACTGATACAATATTGTGCAAGAAACTATAAAAAATTAGAACATTGATATTGTACAGGGACCACCACAAAATAGAATCATGATTAAGCAATTATAAATCAATTCATGATTATATAGGAAACGATTTGAAATCAGTTCACAGTTCCAAATTCGTGCTTTTGCAAACTGGATAAGAGACACATTGATACAGGTTGCAGTTGTACTGGGAACGATCAAAAAATTGAATCCATGATTAACCAAATCAAAATCAGTTCATGATTTTAGAAGAAATGATTGTAAATTAGTTCACAATTCCAACTTAGTGCTTTTGCAAATAAGATAAGAGACACACTGGTACAGGGAAACGATCAAAATTAGAAACAAAATCCCAATTGTAACGAAAATTAGCGCGTACCTATGAAACAAGCCTGAAGGCTGAAGCAGATGATGAACGACGGCGGTGGAGTAAGTCAGAGGCTGCGGAGACGGTGAAGCAAGCCGAAGGCGACGACGATGGTGGAGCAAGCCGGAGGCGGCGACGGGGTGAAGCAAGCAGTGGACGATGATGGAATTGAAGCTGTATCTGATCGGTGATCGTGAGAATGGGTTATACGTAGGGAAGGGTTTTAGAGTAGAAGGGTAAAAAATGTAAAATAATGAAAGGGTATAATTGTCCATTCGCATAAATTTGTTGTGCATGGCAAAATCTTGTTGTATAAGGATCCGCTTCCATAATATTTAGTCGCCCCTCTTAAAAACATAACGTTCACGACCTTTTTTTTTTTTTTTTTTTTTTTTTTTATGATGCAAAATTACTTCATTCTACTTGCTTTTTCAATTTTATTGGCTTTCATGTTTGGTAAGAAATAGCCAATTTTTTATAATTTCGTTTTTGAAAACTATTTATTGTTAAATAGGGAGATATTATCTACAGTAAATTACTGAAATCATCCCTATGGTTTGGTCAAAATTGCACGTTTGGTCCCTAACTTTTATTTTGCACTCAAGTCGTCCCTGTGGTTTAACTTTGTTGTGTTTTTCGTCCTTATGGTTTGGTCAAAATTACATGTTTGGTCCCTAACTTTATGTATGTAAGGGACAAAAAACGCAATAAAATCAAACCACAGGGACGACTTGAGTGTAAAATAAAAGTTAGGGACCAAACGTGTAATTTTGACCAAACCATAGGGACGATTTCAATAATTTACTCTATTGTCTATGTTTTACGGGGTTGTAATTAATATCTTTCTATTAGGTAAAGAATATTTTTATAATTTTTAAACTCATTATTATACACATGGGCGAAGCAGAACAAAAATTTAGGAGCAACACAATTTTTATTTTCGCATAACATATATAAAGCTCAAACTCTAGCGCATCTCGCTCCGAGCCTCAAGTGTAAAGACCCCACTAGGGGGGTCATTTGACAAACAATCCTAATCGAGCTTAATAAGTGTCGGGTTGAGTTTGTTAACAAAATGAGCCTGCCAAGCCCAACAAAATTAATTACACAAGCCCATAAAAGTTTTAATGAGTACGATCTCATTGTTTGTCAAAAATTATTATTTTAAATGAAACTCAAAAATTATGCCGTATAACATCAAAATTCAAACATATATAAACATTTTATATCAAAATTCAAACATATATAAACATTTGTTTGCTTATTTCTTTAGATGTTGGAAATAGAAAGTTTTAAAGAGCACCTTAATTTATGTAGAGTAGTCTCTTAAATATGAAATTGGAGATAAATTTGGAACCACTTCTAGGTTAGAATGCTATAGTTTAGTGTAGGACTATGAGAGCAATTTGAACCTACTAAACTAGGGCCACAAATTGCCTTAAATTTTTAATATTCTTTATAATCTGTGATGACATTTTTAACTTAAAATTAACATGATCAACAAGAACACACTCAAGAGTACCAAACCAGAGCCACATATTGATTACGTAATTATTTAAAAACGTCTTTTAAATGCACTCTGGCATGCAATTAACTCTATAGTTCTGTAATATACATACCAAAGTACCAAACAATCATATTCCACCATAAATTTTTAGTTTATAAGCATTAAGAACACATACCCTACAATGCAATAAGTATAATTTAAAGAGATGAAAACCTTTAAATGTCGATTTTATTGTTGATTTCTTGCGATTGGATGGAAATCGATACCCTAGACTTCGAAAAGATTTTGTTGCTAACTTATTGTCTATATACCAGTTTGACACCGTAGGGATTCATTGACTAAAAACTTAAGGGAGAAAGGGCACCTGGTCCTGCGTACCACACATTTGGTTGAAAGTGATGACGTTTCGATTTTTGCGTGGTGCAATGTGTCGCATTCTGAGTGGAGTGTCAGTGCGCGCGAAGAATTTATGTTCCCTAGAAAGTTCATATCTTCTTCATGCGAGCTCCGTTTTCGATGGGTTTATATCCACGTGTAGCTATTGACGAGATCTACAACTTTCATTTAGACTATGCCCGTTAAAAATTCATAACTCTATCATATAATATTCGTTCCCGACTGTCTTTATATCGACGAAATCATGAGGACGTGATCTTCAACTATCTTTTAGATTGTTTTTCCTAACAATCAACTGATCTTTAGTTTCTGAGTCGTATACTGCTGCACTGAAACTTGTGCAAATCCTAACTTCCTCTTACGAAGTCAGATTTAGAAGTTCTTTATATGCACGCTCTCGGTTTTAACGACTACTACGACTTTTGTTTAGATCACTTGGGCTAAAAGGCAACCTATCTCCGATTCATTATTTACGACATATGGTTCGAACGCGAAACTACGGAAGGTCGTAACTTCTTCACTTGAAGTCTGATTTGGGCGTTTATATGTACGAAATCCTCGTCATATATACTATAACTTTAGCTAAGATTATTTATCATAAATAATGTAACGCTCACGTTTCTTGCTAGGCATATCCTATAAAATATGCATTTACGTCGGTCGACGATTGTAACCTTTTAAGAATAAGTGAAAGATAATTATTCGAGTATATGTTATATGCGTGGACATTTGACAAATATTATGTGTATATAATATTTTTGTAAAAAAAATTATTTTAAAAACTTAATAAATATGGCTAAAACAAACGTTAAAAATAAAAAAATTATTTAAAATAAATAATCTTAACGAAAGTTGTAACGAACCTAAAATTACAAATTATATGTTATAAGATGTATTTGGTCTAAATACATTTAAGGGTGAACCCAAGTAGTGAAACGATAATTTTTCCGTTATACCCGTTTTTCGATAATAATTGACCGAGTACTTTTTACGACGTTAGTTATTGATTATAAATTTGGATAAGATTTTATTATAAAGGGTATAATGATTTTATTAATAAATAGTTCAGGGACTATAGTGTAACTTGAAGGATATATTATGTTAATACAAGAATAATTGAGGGATCATAAATGTAACTATAATTGATTTGTGATTTGCAAACCAACATACAACATACCATGTAACAAATATTTTATTAATTAAAAATAACACGTGTTGTTTAAATATGTGATCGTACAACTTCATTTAATAAAAAAGTATAAGTATACGTGTTTTGTTTTTCTATTGACTATTGTAACTAGAGTTATATGTGTCAATAATTTTAAATGAGTAAGCATTTTAAACCATACGAAAGATAAGAGATAGGCGGTTTGAATTTTAGTATAAATAGCAACATCTTGAATTATTTTCATATATCGACGAAAGTCTTTCAAGAAATTATTTTTGGATATCACTTACATATTAGATGTTTTAGGCAATATAATAAGTTGACAAGCAGCGTTGAGCTTGGAGCCATAATAGCAGTTAGTTTTCACTAACTAGTCAGGTGAGTGCATAGTTAATTTCATCTTACACATAGATATCAAGTATTTAATATAAATTACGTGCTACGTGTGCATATTATCTGTGTTCTTGATGAACAAAATATACATTCTTTATTTGATTTAAAATGAATATGTATTTTATACCTATAATTATGATGGGTAAAGATGGGTAGATGTTATAAATGATGAAATAAATGATGAGCGATGAATTAAAATGATGAGAGGCATCAATGTTTAAGCTGACTTAGTCATCTAGCGGAGTATAGATGACGACCACAGACTATTCTAGACAGTCTAGTGGAACGCTGGCAGGCTCGCAACCTGTAGGTGTTTGTGAATGATGTGTTCACCGATGTACTCCATCCCCCTCATGGTTGCCTTTTTGACATATAGTGTTGAGGAATCCCCTACGCAGTGTTGTCACCCCGATGAAAAATCCTTAGGCTAGGTCCCTTAAATTAGATGTTTTAGGGACAGAAAGTGAGGATAACGGGAACGGGTAATCGGGTTGATTGATGTGATGAAATTAATAAATTTAATTATTGTGGGTTGAAAACCCTATGTGCTCACCATGCTTTCCCAAGCCTGACCCACTCAGTCTCTTTGTATCACAGGTAGCGGCACAAGAGCACATATGTGATGAGTTTAAATCTGGAGAGATATTTAAAGGAGAATAGGCCATTAGAATAATAATCTATTGTAAGGCCTGTAATATTACGTTTATGCTTATGTTGCTGTATTGACCATGACATCCCAAGGTTTTTAAATATAAATGAAATACATTTCCTCGGAAATACTTTGATAATGACATTGCCATATTTTTTGGAACAAATTCCGCATTATTACTCTTTTGAAAAGAATACTCTGATTTAAATAAGCATAAAAAATCGGTCTTTTTCTAGGCCGTGAAATTGGGGATGTCACAAATAATCCTTTATCAAAAAGTAAATTTTAACACTTATAATAGTCAAATTGACTAGCCCTAATTTGCGGGTTGTACAATTATCTCCCCCTTAGGATGATTACGTCCCGATTTCATCAACAAAACAAGGATTGTATAATGAATCCGCACGTTACCTTTCCATCCTAGGTAATAACCGTAATTCTTATTTCTTTTCTATAGAGTTTCCAACTCTTAGACTTTTGACTATTGGCGGTGCTCAATCTTGCACATGCTCTAAGTTTGATCTTCATCGGAAACTCCTGCTCCATCTACTTTGATTATCGTAACAGACCGATGGGTCATGTTCTAATGTCCTCTTATCGTACATTGCAACGGTTAGACTCCGGTCTCTTTAAGTCAGACTCCAGAATGAAAGATACCTTCCTTTATGTTCTAATGTGATATAATCACATTCTAGCGTGTATCACTTCTAGCTACAGGTTGTTTGATCTCAATGATGACTATGATACTTCTAGCTATAGGTTGCTTTATCTCAACGATTACTATGATACCTCTATCGATCTCTTTTATTATTGTTTCCTTCAATCTCTTGACTTAAGTAGGATGCTACCCCGATCATGGTTCTCTGAACCAATTAACTTACTCTGCAAACTTTTTTCTCAAGTCAGACTCGATTCGATATGACTACTAGGGTCGGAATACATTCATCCTCTTAGTCATTACCAAAATGATGGTAACGACATACATGAACAAACCAAAGTCAATCACTTGTGCTTTAGTAACTTTGTGAATTATCTTGGTTTAAGTATGAATCTTGTGTTCCAGTAGTACGGGCCCATATTACCTTCCACACTTAGTCATACATGTCCTAAAATTTGTCTCATAGTCCCCAAGCTCTAAAATTACAAAACAATTTAACACATACGAATGTGTCCAAGAAATCATAAAAAATTTCCTAGACTCCAGTAGGACTTCTTTCAGACGTATCTTTAATAGTAATTCTACTCAAACTCGGTTGGTGGTGGAAATGCCAGATGATGGGATGACTTCGAGAATCACACCAAAAGTTCTACCATCCCGCCAATCGAAGGTGTAATTCAGACGCATCGTACTGTTATGTATTCTAAAGGCAAGATATCACTCTATAGGTATTACCTACGATATTCTTCCGATAGGTATCATTCACTATCATAAGCCCTCTCATTTCCTCCATTTGCTTAGTCTGCTACTAGTCTTTACCATGAATTTCTATACACCAAAGCAGACATTTGGTGTACCGAGACGAGAATATAGATAAGGAAGGTTTTGACACATGATTCTCCTTATCACTCCGAAAAGTTATATGCCAATTGTAATACTTTAAACGTTTAGAAACCTGAACACATAAAATTTCCTAATTCCCAGGTCGGCAACAAACCTTAAATTCTACCTAATAATAGCAACTTACATAGGCAGCCTAAGAAATTCTATAAATCATTTAGCACATAATAACACTTAATACACATTCCCTAAAGTATTCTAGCCCTCGTGTCTATTTAGGTATACTACCTAAAATAAAATAGACGCTCTCCTCACAATCATTTCTTAGCATTATAAGTTTAAGTCTAAAAATTTCCTAAAATTCCTAGTTTGCTTAACGCTCTCCTCACAATCATTTCTTACCAACTGTGACATCCCCATTTTTACGGCCAGAAAAGCCCAATTTGTTTATGCTTATTAAATAAGAGTATCCTTTTAAAAAGATTTACTTTGCGGAATTTGTCCCAAAAATATGATAATAATATTATCAAGACATATCCAATAAATGTATTTTATTCATAAAACTCGGGATGCATTGTCAATACAATGAACATAAGCATAAATGAAGACTTACAACATCTATTTATACTAATAGTCTATATGTCCTTTGAATCTCTCGGCAGATACTTATATCATCATATATAATTACATGTGATACAATAAACTGAGTGGGTCAAGTTGGGAAACCTGATGAGTACATAGGGTTTTCAACCCATACTAATATAATTTATCTCTTTATATAACTCACACTAGACAGTTAACCCGATTACCTATTCCCGTTACTATTTTCTTTCTCTCTCTCTCTCTCTCTCTCTCTCTCTCTCTCTCTGTCTCGGGTTCTACCCTAAGGGTTACATGTTGGTAAGGTAATCAAGGAAAAATAGAGTACTTAAATGAATCCACAATCCATACTATAGGCTTGTGTGATTTCATTAACACCTACAGATTGCAAGTCTGCTAGTGTTCCACTGGACTGTCTAGAATAGTCTGTGGTCGCCATCAATACTCTGCTTGATGACTAATATTTGTTGGGCATAGTCTCTTTGCCCTAACTCTGGCATGATCTCTCACCAATATTCTATATTTCTTATGGTTTATCACCGTTATCTCTTTTCTCTTATGGTCTATCACCGTTATCTTTACTCTTGTTGTCCTTAACTATTATCTCATTTCTCTTATCTCTTTCTACCCGTCCTACCCAATACATTATGAATACGGTAAAATACATATATGATATTTTAGAAAAATCATTATCTCATGTAACACAGATATCATAAACTCAGATAATAAGCACATAAAGCATTTAGACAAATTAAATAATTGATATATATATATATATATATATATATATATATATATATATATATATCTGTGTGTGTGTATGTAAGTTGAAGGTAACTATGTACTCACATGACTTAGGTGAATGACTAGAGAATTCGGCAGTGCTCCGCCAAACTCCTTGAATTTTCTTCTAATGTGACCTAATTACGAATGTCACTAAGTCTTAGCTTAATATTCCTGGCGACTAATGATAGTCTATATTCCTCACTAATCCCAATTTTTACATCAAGATCTATCAAGTAAGGAACAACCAAGTATGATCATATCGGAGGTAGGGTTTGTTTAGTATACAAAGCATACTGTTTGGAAATCTCACTTTAAACACCTCTCTAAATCCAAGCTATACCTCATTCCCGTAAGTAGATCAATCAGTATAATGACTTGGAATTACCAATAAATCTTAATTATAGGTTCATAATAACGACTATGACTATAATCAAAAGTTACACTTGAATGAAATAAGTGTAGCTTAACTTACAGAGTACTCTAATGAAAACCGGGAATTATGCGGCCAAAACTTTGATTCGGGAGCTTCTATTCACCGACTATCTGACACCTCATGGCTTCACCGACTAAGAACTTAAGGGAGAAAGGACTTAAAATCGAGAGAAATCAAGAGAGATATGTTTGAAGGGTGTGAGAATGGACTGAATTTTGATTCCTATTTATAGCTGATTTTGGACTACACGTCGCGCACATGGTCCCCTGCGCGCCGCACATTTGGTCGGAAGTGACGACGTGTCAATTTCTGCATGGTGCCACGTATCGCATTCTGGGTAGAGTGTCAGTGCACGCGGCACACTTTGTCGTTGCGCGCAGGTGCACTCGAAGAATTTATATTCCCTACAAAGTTCATATCTTCTTCATACGAAGTCCGTTTTCGATGGGTTTTATATCCACGTGTAGCCATCGATGAGATCTACAACTTTTATTTAGACTCCGTCAACTAGTTTTGACTTTATTTTTAAAGCTATATTTTTAACAGGCTTAGACTGTTAAAGTTCGTAAAAAATTCATAACTCTCTCATATGATATCCGTTCTCGACTGTCTTTATATTGACGAAATCATGACGACTATATCTTCAACTCTCTTTTAGATTATTTTACTAATAATCAACCGATCTCTACTTTAGTTTTTGAGCCGTATACTGCTGCACTGAAACTTGTGAAAATCCTAACTTACTCTTACGATGTCAGATTTAGACATTTTTTATATGCACGCTCTTGGTTTAATGACTACTACGGCTTTTGTTTGGATCACTTGGGATAAAAAGCAACCTATCTCTGTTTTATTATTTACGACATATGGTTCGAACGCGAAACTTCGGAAGGTCGTAACTTCTTCACTCGAAGTCTGATTTGGGCGTTTATATGTACGAAATCCTCGTCATATATACTATAACTTTGGCGAAGATTATTTATCCTAAATAATCTTCTATCAAAGAGTCAATTGTAACGCTTATAATAGTCAAATTGACTACCCTAATTTGCGGGTGTTACAAAGGTCCTTGTGCATTTTTTTACATAAACAATCAATATGTTTAAGATTTTCGTATGTTGGCAGGTTTGGTCAGCGTGTAGAAAATGAATTACAAAAATTGTCCATGTAATTTACAAAAAAACGTCAATGTGTATATTTATTTACCAAAATGACCAGGGATGTTTATTGTAAAATACAAGGATAATTTTTGTAATTTATTTTATATAGAATGGCCAAATTTGCTAGCATACAAAATTATTAAACATAATTACTGTTTTTGTAAGAAAAAAAATCTACACATAGGCCGTTTTTCTAAAAAAATTTACCGTAGTGTAACATCCTAAAATTTAAGACTATATTCTTAAATTAATAAAAAAAAAATGAAAAATGAATTATATAGTTAAATCGTTAAGGGGTTATTATATCATTAGTTGATATGAAGTTTATGAAGTTAGAAGTGAAAAAAAAAAATTAAAGTTAAAGGGCCAAAAGTGTCAAGTTGGCAAAGTGAATTGACCAAAGGGTTGACTCAATTAATAAAATGGACTATAAAAGTTACATAATGGATGGAGAATGACTTAATATGCCAAAACTTAAGCTAAAATCATAAATATGAGTTTATTGTGGAAATTGACAAAATAATCAAACTAGAGGGACTACATGTGAAAAATGAAGGAAATAAGATAAACACTTACTTCCCTCACTCATATCAGTCGTTTTTTGCATGAAGGAGTAAGTGAAATGGCGATTCAAGCTCAAAAGAAACCCTAAGAGTCGATCTCAAGCCTTATTGGTTCATTTGGTGCAAGTTGTTAAGAAATCAAGTGGCTCAAGGTATACTTTCTTTCTCCCTTAATGTAGGATGACAACACTTGACCATTCTAGGCAGTCTGGTGAATTACGTTGCTAGTGTAGGCTCATAACCTACAGACGTAGATGAAAGGTAATATCCTGTTTATCAAAATACTCTAATGGATCATGACATCATGTGCCTTTAGGAGTTACACTGAAAAGGAAACCCTTAGCTGTGTAGTCAGACCCTTTAAACGGTTCATCAAGTAAGCTAAAACTTCCTGATAATCGTGGAGTAGGATCTGTGAGGACCAATAATGATGAGTAGAGGGTTCTATAGAAATTTAAACCTTATCTATATTATTTGGTAACCATTAGTTTTGCACGTCTAATAATTAAGGAATATTATCATGAAAATAGTATGGGATTGAAATCTCTATGTATCTCATCAGGTTTCCCAACCTAGCCCACTCAATTTATATGCATCACATGTATCAAGACTTAAGCTACTAGAACTTTATTAGGATGTTGAATGATTAAGAGAACGTCTGCAATAGAGTTCATGACCATTAGGTCTTTACGACGTAACTTATGTTTCTGTATCGATTATGACATCCTTAGGGTTTTATTAAATTGAGACAATCACCTTCTCAAATGTACTGGGAATTTCCACATCAATGATAATAATGTTGGATAAGGTGTCTAAGTCCATAACTCTATTTGGTATATACTTGACCCGACCCGGCATGGTCCATTTGGGTTGCACTTCACCCGAACTATTTGTGTGGTTAAACCTTTGAGAATTGTATGTTTATGATTTGTTAATATATTATAAGTTATAATATATTAATATGAAATCATATTATTTAATTAGTATTTGATCATAAATTAATTTAGAATTAATTTGGTGATCAAAAAAGTGGCTAATTAAATATGGGCTCTTGTATTTATATAAGTGTGGGCTAATACTCATTTGGAATGGGTTTGGCATGCATGGGAGTCCATGGATAGTCCATGGAGCTTTTAACCCATGGATCCTTGGAAAGGAAGAGTCATGGGTATTAGGGTTTACATGGATGTAACCCTAATCCTCCACACTATATAAAGGAGCTTATGATGCTTGAAATGGCGCTAGTTGTGTGTGTGTAAGAAGGTGACCGATTTCTACAAGCAAACATACACTCTCACAGTTTTTCCAAAGTTTGTGGTGATTTGTGATTTCCATTTGAGGCATCCACATTATTGGTGCTTGGCTCTCAAACTCCAAGGAATCAACTCACTATTGAAAGATATGTAATTCTTCTAGCTTTTATGGTTAAAGTTCCCCATGCCATGCTAGATAGGTTATGAACCTTAGAAAAACAAATTTGCATGTATTCATAGTAAAACATAGATCCAAGGTTTCTAGGGTTGCATGTACACCATAGGAGTGTTAGGATGCTCAAAACCCAACAAATAAAATTTTAAAAGTGTAAAGAAAAGTTTTAATTGGTTCTGAAAATTAGAGGATGTCATAGTTTGATATGTGAAATGTGAATTTTCAAATTATATATTACTTGTAACGTATGTTATTATAAATTATGATATGAGTATTGATAATGTGAAAAGTGAAAGAAAAAAAAAGAAAGTCAAAGGAAAGAAAGCAAAGAAATATTGAAAAATGTCTGTTCCATGTTACCTCATAAGAGGCACTAGAAGAATCTACTGGGGTGATACCTTCCCTATCGCGAAGTAGATGTCTTACTATGATACCTAGATAGACTAATTTGGTTATGTTCACCTTGGCCAACTATGATACCTTGGTTGACTGATTTGGTTTTGTTCACATTGGCCATCTGTGATAACTTGGTGGACTGATTTGGTTTTGTCCACCTTGGTCAGTTATGATGCCTTGGTGGATTGATTGTTATTTCCACATTAGCCGTGGAAATGGAAAAAGAAATCAAATGGGATGATATGTTATGCTATGTATGATATGATACAATATAATATGTTATGTTCGTATGAAATGGATTTCATGAAAATGCATTGAAATGTTTTTGATGAAAATATGATAAATGTTTTGGGTTAGAAAACCACATATCTCACGAGACATTATTATCTTAAGTATTTGTTTTTAATGTCATGTATCCCAGGTTGTACTTAAGGAGTAAAGATGGTAAATGGAAATTAGAAGTTAAGAGATAGAGAATAGAATGGAGCCTGTCAAGTTCTTTATTAATGATATTGATGTAATTCATATTTGCTTGCAATGGTTTGTATGATGCTTGTGACATCTCCATTTTCACGGCCAAAAAAGACCAATTTGTTTATGCTTTATTTAAAAATCAGAGTACCCTTTTTATAAAAATGTTGCGGAGTTTGTTCCTATAAAAACATGATAAATGTGTTATCAAAGCATTTCTGAAGAAATATATTTCATTTCTTTTAAAACTTTGGGATGTCATCGTCAATACAGAAACATAAACATAAACAAACCTTACATTCATTTACACTAGTGATCTACATCTCCTTAATCTCTCAGTGTAAAGTAGCTTCGTATCGACACCTGTGATACAACTAAGCTTGAGTGGGTCAGGTTGGGAAACCTAGTGAGTACATAGGGTTTTCAACCCACAATAATATAATTATATTTAATCATTAAACAATCAACCCAATTATCCATCCACATCATCTTTTTTATTTCTTAAAGATCTATCCTAAGAATCATTTATCATTCACTCATTCATTCCTAAGGATTGTCTTAAGGAATAGGCACGAAGTCCATCATTTTCCTAATGACATAGCTGTCAATATTATATATTAAGCACAACTGCCAATATTATCATTTAGGCGCAGCTGCCGGAATTATGACATTTTTTATTAGGCGCAACTGCCGATATTGTCCTTTGGGCGCAACTGTCAGGGTTATGATGTTCTCTATTAGGCGCAGCTGGCGATATTGTCCTTTGAGCGTAGCTGCTAGGCTGTTTAGAGTACATCGTAGATCAAAACATCTACAGGTTGTGGCACAGCTGCCAATGCTCATCTATAGGGTACTAAGTCCATTGCTGCCAATGTTCACCTATAGGGCACTATGTCCACAACTGCTAATGTTCCTCTATATCAGCTTTCATCCCTTATCAGTCATCTACCCATGTTTTACCCAACATATTTTGTAGATATAAAATACATATACAGTTTAAATCATTTAAAACATGTATAAGATCGTTCATCTAGCATAGATATCAAGTGAACAGATAATATGCACACATAGCACGTAATTTATATAAAATACTTCATATCTATGTGTAAGATGAAAGTAACTAGGCACTCACTTGTTAAAGTGATGATTCTAAACTCGGGCAGCGCTTCGCTTCTAACGATTCTATTTTCCTTCGATGAAACTGTCACACCCCCAAACCGAGAATGGCGGAAACGTTCGGGGACGGAGGACGTCATGTACAGTATCATAACAATGCACAATAGTAAAACAAGCAACAACATCCATTGCATTAATAGAATAGCTAATACATGTGTGTTATGTGAATCGTTGTAGGACACCAAAAATGTATATAACAAAATATAAGACGAGTCTTGAACATGCTCCGTCTTCTCAAAACCTGATCCAGTGTACCTGCCTACTGGTTCCCTGAGAATACAAGTTATTTTGAAAGAGAGTATCAACATTTAAGTTTGTGAGTTCATAAGTATTTTAGTGCCAAATTTTTGCATTTGTTTCATGAAAATGTTTGTAATTGTTTAGTGAAAGTGTTTGTATCTGTCTAGTGAAAAGTTTGTATTTGCTAGTGAAATTGTTTGTATACTTCCCAGAAAATCATATATTTTCTGCTTAAATGAAAAGTAGTCTTCTACCAAGACTCAACTGTTTGTATGTTCTGTTCTCTTGAAAATAGTGTAAAATGTATGTTTGTACTTGAAATACTATAAATGTATGTTTTCCATATTTGTAAGGCTATCTTTACTAGAAAAATAGTATGCATTTCTCATGTGAGAATATCATTGTAAGAATGTAATGGAAAATAAAGATTTACAGTAGTATTGTATAAAATACACTACTGATGCATTAACTACATTGAAACCAAACTGGTTAATTAAGGTTAAAATGTGATAAGGTTATAACCATGCTTGATCGACTTGTATAAAACACAACGTTCTTCAGGCGTCAAAAATGGTATGACATTTGTCACCCGTAGACCTGCAGGTCCCACTGTAGCTAGCAACAAGGTGTAGGATGGTCAATCCCGTATAGATCTATACACAAACTCACGCTCTCCCTCCAGGAGACTCTGGTTATAAAACGTGACATAGCAAGGATATTGCTATGCCATGAAATAGTATCTCATATTTTAGTTATCTTGTTCTTGTTATAGTATGTAAGTTCCTTTCTGTTCTTGTAAATGAATTGTACACTTTGTAATGAATAGTAATAGTATGTATGTATTGATTCATGTATTGTTCCTCTGTTTTAGAAATTAGTATGTATTGATTCATGTATTGTTCCTCTGTTTTAGAAATTAGTATGTATTGATTCATGTATTGTTCCTCTAAACTGTACCTATTGTAGTTTATTAGCATTTTGTTTGAACTGTATATGATTTGGAGAAAAGACTCAATTGCCCAATGTTTGCAACTGAGTTAAGTATGTACTTTGAAAATGGGGTTTAATATTTATGTATATATTTAGCAAGTATAACTATGATTTAGCCGACAGTCGGACTAGTGATCCTACCCTAAGCCCACAACCAAAGAAGGAACAGGAGTCAGGGTATTTAGCAATAGTCCTAAGTCCATTAAAGCATACTTATACATAAATATATAAGTGAATACGATTTTGTTAATTAAAAAACAATCTAAAATAGTTTAAAAGAGTTTTTGAAATGATTTTAACAACTTATAAAAAGCATAAGAAATCATTTGTTTGTTTGTTTTCACATGTAAATGTTAACACAATTCTATTGTGTTCTACTTGTATTCCCCCCTAAAAGCATTTAAAAAGGTAAATTGTAGGGGTATGAACTCACCTTATGTGAGTGATTTGATTGAAGGTTCGACTATGACTATCCATTCCCACTTATCCGCGCAAATCAAAGAGGCTCAGCTGGAAGCCTTAAGACCAGAAAATGTGTCAGGCGAAGCCCTGAGAGGAATGGATAAGAATCTTGAGATCAGGAACGACGGAGTCTATTGTTTCATGGACCGAATCTGGACCCCAAAGTTCGGAGGTTTCAGAGAGGTTGTCATGAACGAAGCCCATAATACTAAATACTCCGTACAACCAGGTTCGGATAAGATGTACTTGGATCTCAAGAAACTGTATTGGTGGCCAAATATGAAGGCCGAAATCGCTACCTTCGTGGGCAAGTGCCTGACTTGCGCCAAAGTGAAGGTCGAATATCAAAAACCCTCCGGCCTACTCCAACAACCCGAAATACCTGAATGGAAATGGGAAATGATTACTATGGATTTCATTACCAAGTTACCCAAATCTCCGAGTGGGTACGACACCATTTGGGTAATTGTCGACCGACTGACCAAATCTGCTCACTTCCTTCCTATCAAGGAAAACTTCAAAATGGAAAAACTCACGCGAATCTACATCCAAGAGGTGGTCCGACTGCACGGTGTACCTGTGTCCATCATTTCCGATCGGGATAGCAGGTTCACTTCTAGGTTCTGGCAGTCACTACAGAAGGCTCTTGGAACTAAGCTGGATATGAGCACAGCTTACCATCCTCAAACAGATGGACAGAGTGAGAGAACCATCCAAACCTTGGAAGACATGTTGAGAGCCTGCGTCATCGACTTCGGCGCGTCATGGGATACTCATCTTCCTTTGGTTGAATTTTCTTATAACAACAGCTACCATACCAGCATTAAGGCTGCGCCGTTCGAAGCCCTCTATGGCCGCAAGTGCAGATCCCCTCTGTGCTGGGCTGAGTTGGGTGACACGCAGCTGGTCAAGGGACAAGTCCCTGACAGCACTCTCACTGGTCCAGAAATCATCCGCGAAACCACCGAAAAGATCTTACAAATCCGAGAACGACTTAAGGCCTCCCGAGATAGACAAAAGAGCTACGCCGATAAACGACGAAAACCCTTGGAATTACAGGTTGGAGACCGTGTCTTGTTGAAAGTCTCACCCTGGAAGGGAATGATACGCTTCGGAAAGCGTGGAAAACTTAACCCAAGGTACATAGGACCTTTCGAAATCCTAGCCAGGATTGGTCCCGTAGCTTACAAACTCCATTTACCTCACGAACTTAGCAATATTCACCCTGTCTTCCACGTTTCAAACCTTAAAAAGTGTCTTTCTGATGAGACCCTTGCGATTCCTCTGGATGAGATCGAAATCAACGAAAACCTGAACTTTGTGGAAGAGCCCATCGAAATCATGGATAGAGAGATCAAACGAACGAAACAAAGCCGCATCCCGATAGTGAAGGTTCGCTGGAATGCCAAGCGGGGACCCGAATTCACTTGGGAACGCGAAGACTCGATGAAAACGAAATACTCGCATCTCTTTCCAATTCCATGATTTGTATCTAAATTCTAAATTTCGGGACGAAATTTCCTCTAACGGGGGGGATAATGTGACAACCCGAAAGGTATTCCGTTAACATAACCCATGCCGTTAATAAAATTTATTTTATTTTGGGTTTTTCCGTTCACTTTCAAATTAAATAATTCATTTAGAACTATTATTATTATTTCCTATGTATTGAAACGAAATAATTATTTGAGTGAAAACACTCTAAATAATCTTTTGAAAATTTCTAGACTACGACTAATACGGGTAATGGTCATTTACCCGGGTAAAATACTAAGCTCCGTTTAATGCCGGTATTGGGTGTATTCCCACCGGGTCACTAACTCTAGTCATATATAAAGGGTGAGTGGGCACTTTTGAGCCCTTTTCCCCACTTCAACTTTCTCTCTCTACTCTCTCTCTAGAAATCGAACTCTCTCAAGAAATCTTCACTTTCAAGCTCCAATTTGGTAAGTGATCCTTCCTAACTAGTTGTTTATCCTATCATGCATGCAAATCTATGTTTGAACCTCCCAAAAATCACCAAAAGTATGTGTTTACGGTTTGGGGGAAGCCTCCCAAAACCGTAAACTCCTTCAATGGGGGTTTTGAAGCCCCAAAACCCTTCCAAACCTCTTCTAATGCTTAGATCCTTACATGCATGGAGTTAGAACCACAAGATCATGAATTTTTGGCCATAAACATGAGTTTACGGTTCTTGAATGTTCAAGAACCGTAAACACCCTTCCATGGGGTTTTGATGCTCCTTAACCCTCCCAATGCATGTCTAATGGCCTCGAAACTTGCTTAGATGATCTTAGAACCCTAAAACATGTCCAAATGAGCATGAACTTGAGTTTACGGTTTGGGAACGTCTCCCAAAACCGTAAACACCTTCCAAGGGTGTTTTAATGCTCCAAACACTTTGCATGGCTTGTATTTGAGTCTAGAACTTGCATGAATGGCCTGCAAAACACCAAAACGTATGGAAAATGGACAAACATGGACAAGGGTGGGTTTACGGCCGTAAACCCATGAGTTTACGACCGTAAACTCCCCAAGGGTGGTCCAAGGACCGTAAACCCATGAGTTTACGACCGTAAACTCCCCAGGGGTGGTCCAAGGACCGTAAACCCAAATTCCTAGGCCATTTCATGTCCCGATCACTTCCTAAGCCATGGAATCAACCTTAGAACCTTCCCGTGTGCAAGATAAGGTCATTGATCAACCAAGAACACACCACTCATGTGTTTACGGCCGTAAACTCATGGGGGATGTGGTCTTTGGACCGTAAACTCCCCTAAGGGTTTACACTTGAAGAGTAAACACCTTATCTAGGCCCTACACTCCTTAGATACAACCCGTACCATCCCTAACACTTGAATTGAAGTGTTTTCATGCCTCGGAGTGTATTATCCTGCTATCTTAGTAAATCAAAGTCTAATTAGATACAATTATGTATCTCTTCATGTTACATAGGAACCTCACGCGTGTTCAAGTCCTAAGTTGCCTTCTAGCATCCTACTCGGCACATTCTCGTCAGGTGAGTTCATACCCCTACACCTTTTCCAAGTTTTTCATGTTTTCAGGGGGGGAATACAAGCAAAATCATAAAGGTTTTCATAACTTGAAAGAAACTGATGTAATTATACGATTCTCCGATGAACTTATGTTACTTTATCCCTCTTGTAATAGGCAGAGCATAAGGGATATTTTCTAAATATAATTACATAGTTTTCCTAAAACTGTATGGAACTTATCAAACCTTTCCAATCTAAATGGGAAAAACTTATCAAACTGTGCAAATTATTATGGGAATAATTTGGGGATCTTTACCACTTGTTATACGAATTTCGATTTCATGCAAAGTCAAAAATATAAACTATGTCTGATTTAGTTTATCTACATCTAATCTAGAGTATCATGCTAAATAATTATGTTGTATTTAATTATTTATACTCTACTATGTTCCAAACTAATTCGAAACTCGAAAACGATTGAATCATCTGAAAATCTGTAAATACTAGCTTGTGAGACTTATCTTCGTTATATCCTTCGGGATACCAATAAATCCTCACCGGAAGTATAACCAGAGTCTCCTGGAGGGAGAACGTGAAATTTGTGGATAGATCTATTCGGGACTGACAATCCCACACCTAAACTGTTAGCTACAGTTAGGCGGGCACGCCTGGGGTGACAAATTTTGTAAATCGAACGACGCCTGAAGAACGTCAAGGAGGTCACGGGTCATATCAGTATGGTTATACGGCTCACAATACGTATTTAACAAACCAACTTGGTTACGGATTTTCCTTACTTTATTTCAACTATAGTTTTATGTATTAAAACTATCTACTTTCACACTGGATGGTATTCCAGGGATCTAATCTAATAGTTTTTATGTATTAAAACTACCTACTTTCGTACTGGATGGTATTCCAGGGATCTAATCTAATAGTTTTATGTATTAAAACTACCTACTTTCGTACTGGATAGTAATTCCAGGGTCATAACTTATGGTTTTCATATCCTATTCAAATTAACTTACATATAAGAAAATATGGGATTTTCTTGGATATCAACTGTTCATGAAACTAAAGGAAACTGAATCTTTTCCAGAAAACAAACCGCTTATGAACTCACCAGCTTTTTGGCTGATATTTTAAAACTGCTTGTATTCTCAGGGCATCCATAGACAGGTACTCCCACTAACTTTTGGAGAAGACGGAGCATATAGAAGACTCGTCTTCACTTTTGTTCTAACGAATGTATCTAAGAAAACTTGTAGTACTTTATTTTCAAACAAATGTAAAACTTTCTCATGTAATGTAATGGTTGTGTTTACTATGCTTGCTATGTACATTGGTTGTGATACTCTACATGACGTCACTCCGCCCCGGAACGTTTCCGCCATCGGTTTCGGGGTGTGACAGATTGGTATCAGAGCCCATGTTTATAGTGAACTAAGTATACCGAACCTTACATGGTATACAACTATAAACACTAAGGGGCCTAAGAGCTCTAAACTAAAAGTATGCTTTTAAAATATAAGTATTTTTATAAAAGTATACAAGTAATTCCCGAGTACCGAAATCCGTATCGCGAAGAGAGCCAAGCATAAGTAAATTGGGCGTTGTGCACTGTGGTTAAACCTGGGCAGTTATGTAGTCATGTCTAGGGTCAATATAGCTTGATCAACTATATTCATTCGAGACACGGCCAACATGTGCTTGGGAGTGACTGTGGTGTACAGCAGGCCTATAACTTACCTAATATCCATTCAACATAAAATACTATGGGAGTATTTTAGTCCGAACCAAATACCTCATGGAAATCCGTTCCGAGTGTTACTACTCATTCCTCCCTTAGCCATAGTTTACTTACTTCAAGTAATTTTCCTGTCCTATCGCGTAGTAGAACACTCTAAAAATTATTATGAGATATATCCTTGCTTCATATCTCTAAATTCCATCCTCCTCTTTCTTGGTCATTTCAGATCAAGATGCCTCCCCGAAGGAGATCTACCAGGAGAAACAACGACACTCCTCCACCACCGCCTCCTCCCCAATTTGATCCTGTCATGTTTCAGGCAGCTGTTACTGCTGCCGTGGCTGCTGCGATATCACAAATGAATCCCGGTGGATCTGGTGGTCAGGGAGGTGGTATGCATCCTCAAATTCAGGAAGGTGGTCAGGGACACCAGAAAGAATGCTCTTATAAAGATTTCATGAACGCAAAACCCACATCTTTCGATGGCAAGGGAGGTGTTATTTCTCTGACTCAATGGTTCGAAAAGATTGAGTCCATATTCGAAATTTGCGCAGTCTCCGAGGCCAACAAAGTGAAGTACGCCGCTTGCACTTTCCTCAACAAAGCATTAACCTGGTGGAATGGCCGGGTCAAGTCCTTAACCCTACCAGTGGCAAATGCCATGGGTTGGGACAAACTGAAGGAACTCATGATAGCCCAGTACTGCCCACGGGGCGAGATGCAGAAACTCGAACACGAACTCTGGACACTGAAGATGAAGGGTTCCGACATTGCTTCCTACACTTCTAGGTTTGAAGACCTAGCACTCCTTTGTCCGGGAATGATATCCCCGGAAAGCAAAAAGATCGAACGATTCATTTGGGGGCTGACCCAGCCAACCAAGGGAAATGTTTTGGCTGCAAAGCCAGAAACCTTCGACAGCGCTAAGTGTTTGGCACAAACCCTGATTGATCATAACGACGAGCCCGACGAAGTGATAGCCACTCCTGAGCCGGCTAAAGGGAGTAGTGAAAATAAGAAGAAATTCTGGAACAAGCGAAAGGGTCAGGGTTCGCAAGGACCCTCGAAAAGACAGCAAACTGTGGCAGTCCACGCTGCTACAACTCCTGTCGCCTCTCCTGCAACTCAAACCCCTAACAGTGCATACACTGGTACTCTTCCCTGGTGCGATAAGTGCAGTTACCACCATCGTGCTTCCGGGCTCTGTCGTGAAAAGCACTGCAACAAATGTGGTAAAAAGGGCCATCTGGCTCGAGACTGCAGAAAGCCAGTTCAGCAAACTACTCAAACCTCTGGAGCAGGTGTTGGCCGAGCCTGCTACAACTGTGGGGAGGTTGGGCATTTCAAAAGGGACTGCCCCAAAGCAGCAACAACCAACAACACCGGGAGAGTTCTAACCATGGGACAAGAAGAGGCAGTCGCTGACCCCAACGTTGTCACGGGTACATTTCTCCTCGACAACTCTTATGCATGCATTCTTTTCGATTCTGGTGCTGAAAGGAGCTTTGTTAGTCATGCATTCAAACAATTTCTTAAACAAAAATCCCAACCATTAACCGAAAAGTTTACCGTCGAAATGGCTAACGGTGAGAAAGAGAGCACTAACGAGATCTACGTAGGGTGTACCCTATCCTTAAACGACCGTTCATTTCTCATTGACCTTATGTCAGTCTCCATAAAAAGCTTTGATGTCATCGTTGGCATGGATTGGTTGAGCCCCAATCGTGCAGACATCCTCTGTTTCGAAAAAGCTATCCGTCTCAATCTTCCTTCGGATGAAACTCTTGTAATCTACGGGGATAAACTCAGTTCAAACCTTCGCATCATTTCGTGCATCAAAGCCCAGAAACTTCTGCGGAAGGAGTGTTATGCATTCTTAGCCCATGTCCTTAACGAAAAGCAGGGAGTTAAAGACCTCGAGAGCGTCCCCGAAGTCTGCAACTTTTCTGATGTCTTTCCAGAGGATCTCCCAGGAATCCCTCCTGAACGCCAAGTGGAGTTTCGTATCGACTTAATCCCCGGAGCTACCCCCGTAGCCAAATCTCCTTATCGATTAGCTCCGGCAAAAATGCAGGAGTTATCTAGTCAGCTCAATGAGCTGCTCAGTAAAGGATTCATCAGACCGAGTTCCTCGCCGTGGGGAGCCCCGATCTTATTCGTGAAAAAGAAAGATGGATCTTTTCGAATGTGTATCGATTACCGAGAGCTGAACAAGCTCACAATCAAAAACCGTTATCCCCTTCCTCGGATAGACGACCTCTTCGATCAACTTCAAGGAGCTAGCTACTTTTCCAAAATCGATTTAAGATCAGGGTATCATCAGCTGCGAGTCCATGAGGGTGACGTTCCCAAAACAGCCTTTCGGACTCGATACGGTCACTACGAATTCGTAGTTATGCCCTTCGGTCTAACCAACGCACCGACAGTGTTCATGGATTTGATGAACCAGGTGTGTCGTCCCTTCCTGGACAAGTTTGTTATCGTATTCATCGACGACATACTTGTCTATTCCAAAAGCGAAGAGGATCACAAACAACACTTGAGGCTAGTGTTGGAAACTCTTAGATCGGAGCAACTGTACGCGAAATTCTCCAAATGTGAATTCTGGATCCGGAAGGTTACTTTCCTTGGTCACGTGGTAAGCAAGGAGGGCATACACGTGGATCCTTCAAAGATCAAAGCGATAGAAAACTGGTCAGCACCAAAAACACCCACCGAAATCCGTCAATTCTTGGGTCTCGCTGGCTACTATCGCAGATTTATTCAAAATTTCTCCAAAATTGTCAAACCCTTAACCACTCTAACTCAGAAAGGTGTACCCTTTTGTTGGAGCGAAAAGCAAGACACTGCGTTCCAAACACTGAAGCGAGCCTTGTGCAGCGCACCTATCCTGTCCCTTCCCGATGGGACGGAGGACTTCGTTGTCTACTGCGATGCGTCCAATCAAGGTCTCGGTTGTGTCTTAATGCAACGAGGCAAGGTTATCGCCTATGCCTCCAGACAACTGAAAGTACACGAAGTCAACTACACGACTCACGATCTAGAATTGGGAGCAGTGGTCTTCGCATTAAAAATCTGGAGACATTATCTCTACGGAACTAAGTGCACTATCTTCACTGACCATAAAAGTCTACAGCACATCCTCGACCAAAAGGAGCTGAACATGAGACAACGGCGATGGGTTGAACTACTCAACGACTACGAGTGTGAAATCCGCTACCATCCCGGCAAGGCCAATGTGGTGGCAGATGCCCTCAGCCGGAAAGAATACTCAGGTCGTAAGGTGAAGGCACTGACTATGACTATCCATTCCCACTTATCCGCGCAAATCAAAGAGGCTCAGCTGGAAGCCTTAAGACCAGAAAATGTGTCAGGAGAAGCCCTGAGAGGAATGGATAAGAATCTTGAGATCAGGAACGACGGAGTCTATTGTTTCATGGACCGAATCTGGACCCCAAAGTTCGGAGGTTTCAGAGAGGTTGTCATGAACGAAGCCCATAATACTAAATACTCCGTACACCCAGGTTCGGATAAGATGTACTTGGATCTCAAGAAACTGTATTGGTGGCCAAATATGAAGGCCGAAATCGCTACCTTCGTGGGCAAGTGCCTGACTTGCGCCAAAGTGAAGGTCGAATATCAAAAACCCTCCGGCCTACTCCAGCAACCCGAAATACCTGAATGGAAATGGGAAATGATTACTATGGATTTCATTACCAAGTTACCCAAATCTCCGAGTGGGTACGACACCATTTGGGTAATTGTCGACCGACTGACCAAATCTGCTCACTTCCTTCCTATCAAGGAAAACTTCAAAATGGAAAAACTCACGCGAATCTACATCCAAGAGGTGGTCCGACTGCACGGTGTACCTGTGTCCATCATTTCCGATCGGGATAGCAGGTTCACTTCTAGGTTCTGGCAGTCACTACAGAAGGCTCTTGGAACTAAGCTGGATATGAGCACAGCTTACCATCCTCAAACAGATGGACAGAGTGAGAGAACCATCCAAACCTTGGAAGACATGTTGAGAGCCTGCGTCATCGACTTCGGCGCGTCATGGGATACTCATCTTCCTTTGGTTGAATTTTCTTATAACAACAGCTACCATACCAGCATTAAGGCTGCGCCGTTCGAAGCCCTCTATGGCCGCAAGTGCAGATCCCCTCTGTGCTGGGCTGAGTTGGGTGACACGCAGCTGGTCAAGGGACAAGTCCCTGACAGCACTCTCACTGGTCCAGAAATCATCCGCGAAACCACCGAAAAGATCGTACAAATCCGAGAACGACTTAAGGCCTCCCGAGATAGACAAAAGAGCTACGCCGATAAACGACGAAAACCCTTGGAATTACAGGTTGGAGACCGTGTCTTGTTGAAAGTCTCACCCTGGAAGGGAATGATACGCTTCGGAAAGCGTGGAAAACTTAACCCAAGGTACATAGGACCTTTCGAAATCCTAGCCAGGATTGGTCCCGTAGCTTACAAACTCCATTTACCTCACGAACTTAGCAATATTCACCCTGTCTTCCACGTTTCAAACCTTAAAAAGTGTCTTTCTGATGAGACCCTTGCGATTCCTCTGGATGAGATCGAAATCAACGAAAACCTGAACTTTGTGGAAGAGCCCATCGAAATCATGGATAGAGAGATCAAACGAACGAAACAAAGCCGCATCCCGATAGTGAAGGTTCGCTGGAACGCGAAGACTCGATGAAAACGAAATACCCGCATCTCTTTCCAATTCCATGATTTGTATATAAATTCTAAATTTCGGGACGAAATTTCCTCTAACGGGGGGGATAATGTGACAACCCGAAAGGTATTCCGTTAACATAACCCATGCCGTTAATAAAATTTATTTTATTTTGGGTTTTTCCGTTCACTTTCAAATTAAATAATTCATTTAGAACTATTATTATTATTTCCTATGTATTGAAACGAAATAATTATTTGAGTGAAAACACTCTAAATAATCTTTTGAAAATTTCTAGACTACGACTAATACGGGTAATGGTCATTTACCCGGGTAAAATACTAAGCTCCGTTTAATGCCGGTATTGGGTGTATTCCCACCGGGTCACTAACTCTAGTCATATATAAAGGGTGAGTGGGCACTTTTGAGCCCTTTTCCCCACTTCAACTTTCTCTCTCTACTCTCTCTCTAGAAATCGAACTCTCTCAAGAAATCTTCACTTTCAAGCTCCAATTTGGTAAGTGATCCTTCCTAACTAGTTGTTTATCCTATCATGCATGCAAATCTATGTTTGAACCTCCCAAAAATCACCAAAAGTATGTGTTTACGGTTTGGGGGAAGCCTCCCAAAACCGTAAACTCCTTCAATGGGGGTTTTGAAGCCCCAAAACCCTTCCAAACCTCTTCTAATGCTTAGATCCTTACATGCATGGAGTTAGAACCACAAGATCATGAATTTTTGGCCATAAACATGAGTTTACGGTTCTTGAATGTTCAAGAACCGTAAACACCCTTCCATGGGGTTTTGATGCTCCTTAACCCTCCCAATGCATGTCTAATGGCCTCGAAACTTGCTTAGATGATCTTAGAACCCTAAAACATGTCCAAATGAGCATGAACTTGAGTTTACGGTTTGGGAACGTCTCCCAAAACCGTAAACACCTTCCAAGGGTGTTTTAATGCTCCAAACACTTTGCATGGCTTGTATTTGAGTCTAGAACTTGCATGAATGGCCTGCAAAACACCAAAACGTATGGAAAATGGACAAACATGGACAAGGGTGGGTTTACGGCCGTAAACCCATGAGTTTACGACCGTAAACTCCCCAAGGGTGGTCCAAGGACCGTAAACCCATGAGTTTACGACCGTAAACTCCCCAGGGGTGGTCCAAGGACCGTAAACCCAAATTCCTAGGCCATTTCATGTCCCGATCACTTTCTAAGCCATGGAATCAACCTTAGAACCTTCCCGTGTGCAAGATAAGGTCATTGATCAACCAAGAACACACCACTCATGTGTTTACGGCCGTAAACTCATGGGGGATGTGGTCTTTGGACCGTAAACTCCCCTAAGGGTTTACACTTGAAGAGTAAACACCTTATCTAGGCCCTACACTCCTTAGATACAACCCGTACCATCCCTAACACTTGAATTGAAGTGTTTTCATGCCTCGGAGTGTATTATCCTGCTATCTTAGTAAATCAAAGTCTAATTAGATACAATTATGTATCTCTTCATGTTACATAGGAACCTCACGCGTGTTCAAGTCCTAAGTTGCCTTCTAGCATCCTACTCGGCACATTCTCGTCAGGTGAGTTCATACCCCTACACCTTTTCCAAGTTTTTCATGTTTTCAGGGGGGGAATACAAGCAAAATCATAAAGGTTTTCATAACTTGAAAGAAACTGATGTAATTATACGATTCTCCGATGAACTTATGTTACTTTATCCCTCTTGTAATAGGCAGAGCATAAGAGATATTTTCTAAATATAATTACATAGTTTTCCTAAAACTGTATGGAACTTATCAAACCTTTCCAATCTAAATGGGAAAAACTTATCAAACTGTGCAAATTATTATGGGAATAATTTGGAGATCTTTACCACTTGTTATACGAATTTCGATTTCATGCAAAGTCAAAAATATAAACTATGTCTGATTTAGTTTATCTACGTCTAATCTAGAGTATCATGCTAAATAATTATGTTGTATTTAATTATTTATACTCTACTATGTTCCAAACTAATTCGAAACTCGAAAACGATTGAATCATCTGAAAATCTGTAAATACTAGCTTGTGAGACTTATCTTCGTTATATCCTTCGGGATACCAATAAATCCTCACCGGAAGTATAACCAGAGTCTCCTGGAGGGAGAACGTGAAATTTGTGGATAGATCTATTCGGGACTGACAATCCCACACCTAAGCTGTTAGCTACAGTTAGGCGGGCACGCCTGGGGTGACAAATTTTGTAAATCGAACGACGCCTGAAGAACGTCAAGGAGGTCACGGGTCATATCAGTATGGTTATACGGCTCACAATACGTATTTAACAAACCAACTTGGTTACGGATTTTCCTTACTTTATTTCAACTATAGTTTTATGTATTAAAACTATCTACTTTCACACTGGATGGTATTCCAGGGATCTAATCTAATAGTTTTTATGTATTAAAACTACCTACTTTCGTACTGGATGGTATTCCAGGGATCTAATCTAATAGTTTTATGTATTAAAACTACCTACTTTTGTACTGGATAGTAATTCCAGGGTCATAACTTATGGTTTTCATATCCTATTCAAATTAACTTACATATAAGAAAATATGGGATTTTCTTGGATATCAACTGTTCATGAAACTAAAGGAAACTGAATCTTTTCCAGAAAACAAACCGCTTATGAACTCACCAGCTTTTTGGCTGATATTTTAAAACTGCTTGTATTCTCAGGGCATCCATAGACAGGTACTCCCACTAACTTTTGGAGAAGACGGAGCATATAGAAGACTCGTCTTCACTTTTGTTCTAACGAATGTATCTAAGAAAACTTGTAGTACTTTATTTTCAAACAAATGTAAAACTTTCTCATGTAATGTAATGGTTGTGTTTACTATGCTTGCTATGTACATTGGTTGTGATACTCTACATGACGTCACTCCGCCCCGGAACGTTTCCGCCATCGGTTTCGGGGTGTGACACCCTCTGGTGGCAAGGCTTGGGGAGAAAGCAATGGCCCAGATTCAGCCACGTCACCCTCTTCGCAGCAGCACCCTGCCATCTTCCAAACCCCGTAACTTTCGCATACGAGCTCCGTTTTCGACGTTCTTTATATCCACGCGTAGGTATTGAGAAGATTTACAACTCTTCTTTTGACTCTATTGGCTAATTCTCGGCCGATTTAAATTTAACAGTATGAGAATATTACACTGTTAAATGACCGTGTAAAATTCATAACTTCTACATACAGACTCAATTTTCGTCTGTCTTTTTATCGTTGAGCTCCTATTAATGAGATATTCATTTCTCATTTAGGTTGCGTCGGCCAAAAATCGATCGATCTAAAATTCGAATTCCGGGCTGTGCACTGTTATGCTAAATCTTAGAAAAATCATAACTTTCTCATACGAAGTCAGATTTGGGCGTTGTTTTTATGTACGCTCTCGGTTTAACGTATAATACAAATTTCTTTTAGATCGTTAAGGCTAGAAAGTAATTTATCAAAATTTCGCTTTTTACGTTACGCGGTGTCATGCCGGTTTAGCCGTAAAATTTCGACGAGTCATAACTTCTTCGTTATAACTCGGATTATTGCGTTCTTTATATGTACGGAACCTTGTGACATATACTATAACTTAGTTAAGATTATTTATTCTAAATAATATTCTATCAAAAAGTCATTTTTGACGCTTATTGTCTCCAAACTGACGAGCCCGAATCTACGGGCGTTACAATGCTTAATGGTAACACTCGAAGTTTTAAACTGTAATGTTTTTGTGGGACCGATTTTTATTAAATATGAGTTAATACCCGATTATTTTTATAATCATAGTATTGAAAAACGTTTGGAAAAAATTGAGGCGGTACATGTAGGGACCATACTTGCCAATATACAAAACTATTGCGACCAAAGTATGAAATGTAAAAGCATTACGAACGAAGTATGAAATGTAAAACTAAACTATTCGCCCCACTTTGTGGATGCGTAATATGTAGGGACCATTTTTGTAAAATTTTAAACATGTGGATTGTTTTTTCAAAAAAAATAATCTACATAGGGATATTTTCTGTAAATTACAGGGATAATTTTTGTAATTTATTTTCTATACAAGGATTAAATCTGCCAACATACAAAAGTCTTAAACATATAGACAATTTCTATAAAAACAAGACTAAACTGCACAAATGGTCCCTGTGGTTAGCTGAAAATTGTCACTTTGGTCCAAAAAGGTTTGGACTAGCACCAGAGGTCCAAAATTTTCATTTTGTTGCGAGTTTGGTCCAGTTTGCTTTGAACTTTTTTATAATGACGATTTTGCCCTTCGCTTTTGCTTTTTCAGTTTTTTTATTTATTTAAATAATTTTATAATTAAAAGAAAAATAAAAATGAAAATCTCTTTCTCTCATACTCTCTCTCTCTCTCTCTCTCTCTCTCTCTTTTCGCTCTCTCTCTCTTCTGTACTGGTCATATCTTCTACCTGTTTTTTCACATCGAGAAAATATACTACCACCATGACCATCGGTCGGTGATATAAACGCCACCAACACCACCGAACGGTACCACCGATCCTTCACAATGAGATTGTTCCAGAATATCATCATAGCTTCCTTCTCACTAGGATTGCAAATTAGGGCAATATCCTTCTCAAATTCGAGCATAGGGGTACCTTATTCCACATTAGAACAATCCTCCAGCTTAATAATGTTACGAGAAGGGCCAAGAAGCTCAGCTATAACAACATCAACAACTAAAGGGATATGAATCGACGAACTAGAACCAAATTTATCGAATTCGCACTACCCTTCAAACTCAAAAATCGATTTTTTTGGGGAATTTCACTTTTGTATCAAACTTTTTGAGAATTAATGAAACCGATTTAGTTTGCAAAGGATCAAAATGATGATTAGAGGCGTCAACAAGAACCAATTTTGAGCCAACAATCGATTTTTGCACTTATTTCCCCTTCCGACGTAAAAACATCGTGATTCAGAAATGGAGGATACCCTCCATGAAAACGAACTACAGCTAGATCCAAGGAAAGAGGAGAGAAGAGTGGTCAAGACGAGAAGACGAAGGAATCAAAACACCCACTTGAAAGTCAACTACAACCCACCTAAAATCTTCACTGTCAGATTCTCCCTCTCGTTTTTCCAACATCTCAGGTTTGATTCGTTAATTTTCCATCGACGAGAATTTTGGAGAACACACAAAAGGAATTTGTTTATGGGTTTAGGGTTAGTTCATCCGAGAGCCAAAATCTTCCTTCCTAAATCCTATGATATTGTTTTCGATCAGAGAACACAAATCGAGGGAGGGAGGGAGGGAGAGGGAGAGAGTGAGAGAGGGAGGGAGGGAAGGAGGGAGGGAGAGGGAGAGATTTTCTTTTTATTTTTCTTTTAATTATAAAAGTGTTTAAATAAATAAAATAACTGAAAAAGCAAAAGGTAAGGGCAAAATAGTCATTATAAAAAACTTCAAAGCACATTGGACCAAACTCGCAACAAAATGAAAAGTTTGGACCTCTGGTGCTAGTCCAAACCTTTTTGGACCAAAGTGACAATTTTCAACTAACCACAGGGACCATTTGTGCAGTTTAGTCTAAAAACAATTCTGTATAGAGACTTTTTTTAATTATATGGACAATTTTTGTAATTATTTTCTATATAGGGACTAGACTTGCCAAAATATAAAACTATTGTGGCGAGAGTCTAAAACCTAAAAATATACTATTCATTTCTCAATTAAAATTATTATATAAAATAATATATTAAGGATAATAAATATAAACGTTTATATTTTTAATATTTTTTTCACAAATATTTCATGTTAAATATATGTTAGATATAAAATCTAGAGTATCTTCATTTATTTTAGGCACGTCCCTACTTCAACAATACAACACACTCACTCCTTCGATCTAGTCCACCACTAATTTGTGAGCTTGCAATCAGGCTCCTCTATGGTAACCATTATATCAAGTTATAGTTATAATGATACTATATGGTGTCTCCCATTGCACCAGAATTTATTGCAAATGTCCATGTACACTTGGATATGTCATCCAACATATCGAACGATGTATAGTCATTGTTATACAAGACGCGTCATGACGTGAGTCGTGGTGAAGTCGTCTAAAAACCGTTCAATGTGGGTTTGTTAAGTGTGACGCCCATATAACATGTCAAGGCGGCCTTATCATATTATGACGTGAGTTTTTTTTCAAGACGTATTTTTTTATTTTTATTTTTGTTTTTTGATCGGGCATAAAACCATTGAGTTGTTGTTAGCTTTTTAATATTAAGCATGCCATAACACTTTTAAAAGTTTGATATGTTTTGATATAATTCTAAATTTTTTTGATGTATTTTTTTAATGTATGAAAAATTATCACGTTTTAAAAACATCAGGACCCGTCATTGCTTGAGGGTTGACATTACCGCTACGTGTGTATCACACCATGTAGAACCTTATGTATAATCATTATTATGGTTCTAGTTTTAATGTTTGAGAATGTAATCAAAATTATGTAATGTGGATTTATTATGTATGGTTTTCTAGAATTTGTAAAATAATATTTAATAAAAAATTTATACTTTCAAATAAGATAATCATATATTATATAATTATATATTAAATAGTTAATAAAGTATTATACGAATATTTTTGGTACTTTTCAAAATTTTAGGATAAACCTCTTGTTTTAAATATTATTTAAATAAGAATTTGAATCTGAATATTTAGTTAAGTTTTAAATATTATTTAAATTAGAATTTAAATATGAATATTAAATTTTAAAGATTATTTAATTAGAAAATTTAAGTTTGAGTATTTAAAGGATTAGTTAAATTTCAAATAATGTTTAATAAAGATTTAAACTAGAATATTTAAAAGGATTTAATTAAAAATTTAAATATTATTTAAATTAGAAAGTTAAATTTGAATATTTAAAAGGATAAAATTTAAAAGGTTTAAATTTATCTACATATTATAATAAGATTATATATATATATATATATATATATATATATATATATATATATATATATTACAAACATGTGTCATCGCATGTTTAGCATAAACGTTATCGTTGGACCATGACTTGGAGCACCTAATCTAATGTTATAAGAGAGGTTTAAGAGGATTCTTCGATTTCTAATGAGATCGTTTTTTAAAAGCCACTAGGCTTACCACCCTCACCGCCTCTTTGCATTTTGAGATTGAAGTTACTGAAAAGATTTGTTAGGATAATTATTTGATAATTAAAAGTATTAACTGAAGTATTAAAACAAAATTCCCGTTTTATTAAAAATAACAGTCTTAAGCTACCCATGTAAACACACATTTTTTGTTATATTATGTTGATGGAGCGTGTGTGGTTAACTAGTACATCAAAGTAGGATATAATGTGAGAAATGATGTGGTACTGAGAAAAAATATTATGTTAATGGAGTGTGTATGGTTAACCGACACATCAATGAGAGAATAATTTAGATATAGGGTCACACAATTTTGCAAGGTTGAATGGTTGATTCACTATATGTTTTATGATCCGCAACATCCTCATCACAAAAATGAGATTAACTTAATCCAAGATTAACATGCCATTAATAGTCAATGAATTTTAAAAGATCTAGAAGTTTCATGGAGATTGAATCTGGTAAAGAGCATTGCCCATCTAAAGAACTGTGTGACGAGTTTATGAATCCTAACCTTAGTAAATAATTAATTAGGGTTAAAATTTATTTAAGGATCAATAAAACAAACAAGAATGAAATTTATATTGAATGATGTCTTTAAGATAATCCAATTGAATCTATTGCTATAAACCCTATAAAAGGAGTAGCTAGAAGGATGGTCAATCTAGTCCAAATTCGTAGTTTGGGAAAAGTTCTCATAGACGAATAGACAAATTATGCCATGGATAAAACTCTTCCTAAGGTTCCTCTAACCACTACATTCTACAACTGTTAGAACAATTATCAAGGATACTAATGAATTAAAATGGAATTTCATATTAGTTAGGAGTTGACTACGATCATCATAATCAACTAGATGACATGTGTATATAATCAGTTCACCCCGATTTTTGATATAAACAATTTGAAATGTCCATGAAGGTGATGCGTGACATGTTGAGGGCCTTTTGGAACCAACATAACCATTCATGAGATCTTCAACTTCATATACTCCCATACTCTCGGTCATTTAGTTAGAGATTCCTTTAAACATATATGATGTAACACCCAGAATCAGAAAGACCAAGAAAAGAAAGGAAAAGCTCTAAGTCAAGGAGTCGACTCGTCGAGTCCAGTGAAGAACTCCACGAGTCGGAGCGGGATCCGGGTCATAGAGTAAGTGACCGACTCGGCGAGTCGGCAAGTGGACTCGGCGAGTCTGGTCTGGGCGAGAAAAACCCTAATCTTAGGGTTTGCACCCTATATAAAGAACATCATATCCCTCCCTCAGCCTCTTTACCACCCTTTTGAGATTCAGAAACCCTAAATCGTGAGTGAGAGTCCTTGGGAGCAATTTGGAGCTTAGATAAGTGGTTTTTGTGAAGAGATCTTGAAGATCAAGAAGCTTGGATCAAGGGGATTTACAGAGATTTGGATTATTCTTCAGTGGGAGGTCATCTTGGAGGTAATAAGCTGTTACCTTCACCCTTTTTGCATCTAGATCTATTCTTGAATGAGATTTTGGGGCTATTTTGGTAAGATTGAGATCTATTTCGGGTTTGGGGCTTAGATCTGAGGTTGCTAATTCAGATATAGGGTTGTGATGGTCCAGAATGTCTTAAAGCAGCAGTCAATGAATTGTTGGTGAAGCCCCTTTGTCTTAAACCCTAGCCCTAGAGTGTTTTGGGCCTTTAGCTCCTTGGTTTCAAGTAAAGTTTGCAACTTTACGTGGGGGTTAGACTTTAGAAGAGTGAATCTATGGGTTGGAGCCCCTGCATGGCTCGAAAAGCCACTGTATGGATTAAGGACCGAAGAGACTCGGCGAGTCACATGGGTGGACTCGGCGAGTTGTATGATGATGGGCAGGGACTCGACGAGTTGGAAGAACAACTCGGCGAGTCTGTTGAAGATTGTCGTGGACTCGGCGAGTCTGTTCTTGGACTCGACGAGTCAGGTCGCAGACCCCCAACCTCTTCTGGTTAAGGCATAGATTAGTGAGTTGAGTGGGGACTCAGTGAGTTGGACAGGATGGGACTCAGAGATCGTTGAACTCGACGAGTCTTGGGGTGACTCGGCGAGTTAAGTCGTATTATGAGAGTTTCTGAGTTTAAGAACTCGGCGAGTCTATGGGGTGACTCGGCGAGTAGAGTCAATCAGGAAGATTGACTTTGACCGGGACTTTGACTTTGACCGATTGACTTCAAGGGTATTATGGTAATTTGGATATTTATGTCAATGGTTCATTGATGGCTTTAGGTGTTGGAGTTTGGAGCAGTAATTCAGGATTGTGCTTTCGTGGGTCAGCTTCAGCAGTAGGAGGTGAGTTTCCCTTGTGTGGATGGGTCTACGGCCACAATGTCGGCCCATGTAGTAATAAGTAGGAAGACCCGGGGGTTAGCCCTAGGCACTATATGCTAGTATGATATTCAGGACCAAGGTCCAGTGATAGCGGGCGGGTGCCCAAGGAATGGTTTGCATGATAGAATATACTTGTTGTCTGTGTGATACATGTATGTGCCTGGTAGGGAGGTGAGTGTGGGCGAGGTCCCGTAACTCACAAATAGCAGAGTGTGGACGGTGCTCCATATCTCATTAGCAGCAGAGCAGGGGCGAGGCCCAAGTTAGGAAAGGAGTGAGTGTGGGCTGGGCCCGTATCTCACTATCAGAAGGAGTGTGGACGGGGTTCCATGACTCATCAGTAGCAGGACAAGGGCGAGGCCCAAGATAGGCGAGGCCTTAGAATAGGATTCAGTAGTATATGTTTGGTTATGTGTTGTGGTATGTTATGTGTTAGTATATGATTAGCAGGCGGGGCCCAGGGACAGGCGGGGCCTAAGAGAAACAGATCTGTATCCGAGCGGGGCTCAAAGCCAGACGGGGCCTGGAGCGGCGGGGCCGTTGTAGCGGGCGAGGCCCAAAGTAGCGGGCGTGGCCCAGTATTTGCAGTATGTGATTATGCAGGGTATGTGGTAGGTTGGGGAACTCACTAAGCTTCGTGCTTACGGTTTTCAGTTTTGGTTTCAGGTACTTCCGGTAGCGGAGGGAAGAGCTCGGGGTGATCGCATGGCACACACCATTGATTAGACAGCATGGGATGTTTTACTCTGATAATGAAAATATGTTTTGGAATTAATAATCTGGTTTATGTATGGTTTCGTTTATGGTTTGACAATTATGTTTTAAGTAATGATTTTAAAGGAAATTTTTAGTCATGAATTTTGGGTCGTTACAAGTTGGTATCAGAGCCTTGGTTTGAGGGATTCGGACATACTCTCATGTGTGTCTGAACTCAAACTAAGGAATTGGTATAAAAATTTTCAAAGAGAAAAGACTGTTTTGTAAAAAGAGTTTAGAGAAAGGAAACAGTTTTAGAAAAGCGAAAAGAATTCAGAAAGAAAAGAACTTTGATAAGAGAAAAGGGTGTGGTGCATGCAATCAACCGAGCTCAAGTAAGTACCCCAAAATACCCATACAAGTTATGTTATGATATGCTTGTTAGAACTGCATGCTAGATTAGGGCTAAGGATCTAGGAGGATGCCTTATGTGCCTGTTATATGTATATGAGCTTTATGAATTTCATGTTAGTACAGATTCCTGATTAGAGGATAGAACAGTTTGATTGGATTATGTGGTTAGTTTATTTCCCATGGTTTGAATGCTGCTTGCTTTGTGCTTGTGGGACTCTTAGTAATGTGAGCTAGCTATTAAGTAAATATGCTAAGTCACATGTGGCACAGGCTGGATAATCTCAGAGTGATGGATTTGACCCTATTGCGCAGCTCTCGTTTGAGTCTAACCGTTCTAGGGATGAGTCTATTACTCGGAAGATTATCTGATCTATGTTGCATGTAGTTATATTCATAAGGTAGCTAGTTAGCATTAATGGGAAGTTTTTCAGCAGCTGAGGACGGAATGAGTTGGAGGTTACCCTAGGGAAAGCCTAGGATGAGAGTAGTGCTGGGAGCAGTGTTAGTAACGGCGAAAGGGACTTGGTGTAGTCAAGGCAATTCTGGAGGAAAGTATGGATAGATGTGGAAGGTAGTAGGGGCCCATACTACTGAAAGCAGAAGATCTGTACTCGATTCAAGAAGGGCTGAGATGAAACCGGGGAACTTGTAGTGTGAGATTCCTCAGCAGTGATGAGTATTGATGATAGTTATGTTACGACTCATGCAGTATGGTGATGTTACGTGAGAGACCAGTTGGCGGTTCAGGCGCCGGTGAGGGATCGGGCTCAGGTTCAGGAGTCAGTCAGCTCGAGGAGCAGATGAGAGAGTTTGTATCAACCGAGATTAGGTGCAGTATTCTGGATCAGACTCCTTTGATCTTCGGTACAGTCAAGGAGGGAATTTTGGAGCTTTTGGATAGCCGCATCGAGGCCTTCCGGGCCGATATTGCTGCGGGGAAGTTAGGGGCTCCTCTGGGGCCCGATGTTTATGGATCTCTGGGATCCCTCGGGGGGGGGGGATCCGGTTATTAGCTCTGGTCATCAGGAGTCGGAGGTGGGTTATGCACCTTGTTTTCAGAAGAGTTCACTACAAGATTGGATTGCTGTTGAGGTTTCGCGAGCCGTACGCGAGGAATTACCCAACATTATCGAGAGTGTTACTAACAGGGTAACCGCCAGGTTTCAAGGTCAGACAGCGACTGCGCAGGCGGTTGATGAAGTAGTCGGGGTAACTCGGGAGCAAGAGATTGGTTTAGGTGTGCAGTTAAGGAAGAGGAAGCGGACTTCTAGTCAGGCTCAGCAATCTAAGCGGTCGGACGCTGCTATAGTTGCCTCAAGAGACCTGAGCGGACGAGAAGGGTGTGAAAGGGATGAAGGGACACATGAGAATGTTCGCATTAGGTCTAAGTGCAGCAGGTGCGGGTGGAAAGGACACAAACGCCGGGAATGTACATTGGAAGTAGAGTTGTGCCATCGTTGTCATCAGCCCGGACATATCAGGGCAAGCTGCCCCCGTATAGGGGTTAAGGCAGCTCAGGATTCATCACTGATACTTCGACAAAGAGAGGGAGTTCAGGTTCCAACGCCCATGAGTCTGCACGAAGTCAAGATCGAGCCGCAATAGATCAATAGTATGTAATTTGAATTCTTCTTTTCTGTGATGATTTTATTGTTATGGTACTGCATCAATGTTAGTAAGTGTATTTCAGAATATTATATTTCCTGCCTATGAATGAGTTATATGCCATTTGCATACCATGGATGTTGGAGTAGTAGTTCGAAGATGTTTCCCTTTAGAGCAGATACTCAGGATGCAGTCACTGTAACAAGTGTGATTTGGGACTCAGAAAGTATTTCTCTAGTTTTCAGGGAGCGGTAGCGTCTCATGTCACACCCCCAAACCAAGGATGGCGGAAACGTCCGGGGGTGGAGGACTTCATGTATAGTATCATAACAACAATTGTAATAGTAATTCAAGCAAACACAACCAACATATATATAATTGAAAAAGTTACATCATTGTATGAATTACATGTTTACGAATCAATTACAATATGTTGACAAAATATGAAATAGTAGACGCCTTAGCGTCCCATCCTCAAAAGCACTTGATTACCTGTTTAATGATTTCCTGAGAATACAAGTTGTTTGAAAAAGTGTCAACACAAAGGTTGGTGAGTTCATAAGCTTTTGTTTGGTATTATTAAAAGCCTTTCGTTTGTAAAAGTAGTATTTGTATTAGAAAATCCAATATTTTCCTTAATGTGTAAATGTAGTCTTAAAACCCAAAGACCGAAATGTACAAGTAATTTGTCATATTTATAGTAAAACAATGCAAGTTTAAATCGACATAAACTCGTTAAATTTTAATGAAGTTCCCGTAAATTCCAATGTTTATTAATACTTTATGTGAGTTTATTATAACCATACTATGACCAAGGTTGCCTAAAACGACGTTCTTCAGGCGTCGGAAATGTTATGACATTTGTCACCCCAGACCTATCGGTCTAACTGTTGCATGCAGTTTAGGTGTGGGTTTGTCAAACCCAATATAGATCTATACACAAGTATCACGCTCTCCCTCAAGGAGACTCTGGTTACAATACAGGACTTAATGGTAATTTGAAGTAAATGTCTCACAAAGTCATTAACGGAATTACGTGTTATGAAAACTTGGTACCGTATGGCCGTACCTTGCTTAATGAAAATATCCTTTGTATAAATGTACCCTTTTTAAATGTATGTGTTATGTAATGTATCATAAACTATACCTATTATAGTTTATCAACCAAGGGTAGTACGTAGTAATGTATGCAAACTATATTCAAAATAGTTTATTAAATGTTTGAATGTATCGATTGTACTTTGATTATAATCACTTGTTATTCTTTATATTTTATGTGTCCAAATCCATTTGTAAACTGATGTGTGTCTAAATATTAAGATAAAATGTCATATATTGCAATAACATATAATCACATAAAGATATACACCTTGCTCAACATGTTACAAGGTGAAATGAAATTAACAGCAACTTTTCGTTGAAAACAGTTTCTGTTACTGTTCTTAGAAAATTTATAAAAAAATCATCAAAGCTCTAAATCCAAATCCGCAAATTTTGAGAGTTTGGAATATGAGTCTAGTTTGTTCGTAAATTTTATCATGATTTTTAGTGATCTCTAACAGAGGTGAAAATGTTCATAATCACAGACTGGTCCGGGTTTGCCTCTGAAATGACAGGCAGTTTTGTAAAAATCACCATAAATTGTAGAAAAATCATATGGAGATGTGAAAGTAGCCATTTTAAAGCTAAGAGTTTGAACTACTTGCACCTGGAACAGTTTTGAAAACTAAAATATTTAAGTTGACCAAAACAGTCCGTGATTAAAGCCCATCTTTTCTGATGTAATCTGTTAGAAAAAGTTTAATTGTGTTCTTGATGATTTTACTTGTATTCCTCTATTAAAACTTAAGAAAAACATGTAAATGTAGGGGTATGAACTCACCTTATGTGGTTTCAGTAGATGAAAGTGAGAGAGAGGAAGTGTTCAACCCAAGAACACTAAGAAGATGTCTTGATGATTCGAGAATCTAACACCGAATAAGATGGAACTTGTGTAAGATATCAATGATTTGAGTAGAATAGAGTTTAATAATTATGTGAATGATGAAGATACTTACTAATTGAAGAAAGAAATCCCTGGAGAAAGCCTTGAAGTTCTTGAAGTTGAGAGAAAAGATGAGAGAATTTTGGAGAGTGTTCTTGGTTGCTAAGTGTAGAATGAAAGAGTTTTATGGAGAATGAGGAGAGAGGATCAATCCTCCAGCTCTTAGAACGTGGGAAGAGCTGGAGATTGGGTGTAAAGTTCCACTAAGGAGACAAGGGGTAGTGGGAAAGAGTGGCTAATCATAGAGTGAGGTGGTGGTGGTTTGCTTTTGCCATAAATTAAGGAAAATCAAATATTCCCTCAATAATTAGTTCAACCACTAATTCTTTTAATATATTTTATAAAAACCCTGGAGATTTATATATTTTGGGGCCTTAGTTTATAAAATAAAGTTTTGGGTGAAAATCCCACGTTAAAATAATGAAAAACGGAGTTAAAACGAAGTCGTAGTCGAAAACCGGGAAAAAAGGCTGAATCTGCGAAGTTGCTCGGTCCTGGGCCGAGGTTCGGACCTGAGGCTTCGGACCTGAGGCTTCGGTGCGAGGCTTCGGTCCTGAGCACTTCGGATGCGAGGCTTCGGTCCTGAGCACTTCGGATGCGAGGCTTCGGTCCTGAAGCTTCGGTTTTGGGTCCTTAAGGCTATTTTACCCGTTTTTACCCCGTTTCAAGTGGTTTTTGACCCGGTTAAGGGTCGTGATGACCCGAATGATTACAAAAAGTTAAAGGAACTTTTGAGAGAGATTTGGGAGAGATTTCTAATAGAGAGAGATTGAGTGAAAGAGATTGAGAGAGAGTTCTTTTGAGACCTTTTTGAGTGTTTGGCTTTGAAACGCAAGGTCCGTAAACCCCGTTAAGCCATGATTTAGTGTCCTACACAATCCCGATGATTGTGCAATAGTGTTTTATCGCTTTGGTTCGTTGTTTAGCGCTGTTAAGGCTAAGGAAAATCAAACACATGAACTTTCCAAATGATGATTTCTCATTAAAATAGCGAATTGTATAGTGATTACATAACGTAAATCCTAACATACAAGGGTTATTGGAGTTGACCGGTTTGACTTGTTGACTTTGTTTGACTTTGAATTGACCAAAATTTGACGGTTGTCACATCATCCCCCCGTTAGAAGGAATTTCGTCCCGAAATTTTCATTTTGACTGGGATTTCAAGAGTTTGGGAAGAGATGTAGATACTTTTGTTTCATCTGATCCTCGCGTTCCCAGGTGAATTCGGGTCCTCGTTTAGCGTTCCAACGGACCTTCACGATGGGAATACGACTTTGTTTCGTTCGTTTGATATCCCGATCCATGATTTCGACTGGTTCCTCCACGAAGTGGAGATTTTCGTTAACTTCGATTTCGTCGAGTGGTATTACGAGTGTCTCATCAGACAAACACTTCTTTAGGTTCGACACGTGAAATGTGGGATGTACTTTGTCGAGTTCCTGAGGTAATCGAAGTTTGTATGCTACTGGCCCAATCCTAGCAAGGATTTCGAATGGCCCGATGTACCTTGGATTTAGTTTCCCGCATTTGCCGAATCGTATCATTCCTTTCCAAGGGGAAACTTTTAGTAGTACTCTATCACCCACCTGGAATTCCAAGGGTTTGCGTCGTTTGTCTGCGTAACTCTTTTGCCGATCGCGAGACGCTTTCAGTCTTTCTCGAATTTGAACGATCTTTTCTGTGGTTTCCCTTATGATTTCAGGGCCAGTGAGGGTGCTATTAGAGACTTGCCCTCTAGCTAGCTGTGCATCCCCCACCTCAGCCCAACACAGGGGTGATCTGCATTTGCGACCGTAAAGAGCTTCGAATGGAGCGACTTTGATGCTAGTATGATAGCTGTTATTGTAGGAGAATTCGATAAGCGGTAGATGGGTATCCCATGCTTTACCGAAGTCTATCACACAAGCTCTTAACATGTCCTCCAACGTTTGAATGGTTCGTTCGCTCTGTCCGTCGGTTTGTGGGTGGTAGGCCGTACTCATGTCAAGCCTAGTTCCCAATGATTTTTGTAGAGACTGCCAAAACCGTGAGGTAAATCTACTATCTCTATCGGAGATAATGGATATCGGCACACCATGGAGTCGTACAATCTCTCTGATGTACGTTCTAGTCAGCTTCTCCATCTTGTCGGTTTCTTTTATTGGTAGGAAGTGTGCTGATTTGGTCAATCTGTCTACGATTACCCATATTGTGTCAAGCCCGCCCGATGTCTTAGGCAGCTTGGTTATGAAGTCCATGGTTATTCGTTCCCACTTCCACTCAGGTATATCCGGCTGTTGTAATAGCCCGGATGGTTTCTGGTATTCGATTTTGACCTTAGCGCAAGTCAGGCACTTGCTCACATAGGTAGCAATCTCAGCTTTCATGTTCGGCCACCAGTATAATTTCTTGAGGTCCAGATACATCTTATCCGACCCGGGATGGATGGAGTATCGAGTCTTGTGTGCTTCATTCATGACAACATCTCGGAGTCCACCGAACTTCGGTGTCCAAATCCGGTTCATGATATAACGTGCTCCATCATCCTTGACTTCTAAGTTTTTATCCATTCCCCTTAATGTCTCTCCTGCCACCTTTTCTGGTTTCAAAGCTTCCAGTTGAGCTTCCTTGATTTGTATGGTCAGGTGGGAATGGATTGTCATTGTTAAGGATTTTACTCGGCGGCCCGAGTACTCCTTCCTGCTTAGAGCATCGGCCACTACATTGGCCTTGCCCGGATGATAACGAATTTCGCACTCGTAGTCATTCAGCAACTCTACCCATCTCCTCTGTCGCATGTTGAGCTCTTTCTGATTGAGGATATGCTGAAGACTTTTGTGATCAGTGAAGATAGTGCATTTCGTGCCGTAGAGGTAGTGTCTCCAGATCTTCAAAGCGAATACCACTGCTCCTAATTCCAGGTCGTGCGTAGTATAATTAACCTCGTGCGTCTTAAGCTGTCTTGATGCATACGCGATAACCTTCCCTCTCTGCATGAGCACACATCCGAGGCCTTGATTCGAAGCATCACAGTACACTACGAAGTCCTCGGTTCCCTCTGGGAGAGACAAGATCGGTGCGCTGCATAGGGCTTGTTTTAACGTTTGGAAAGCAGTTTCTTGTTTATTTTCCCACTTGAATATCACACCTTTCTGCGTCAAGGTGGTGAGTGGTTTCGCAATCTTGGAGAAGTTTTGTATAAATCTTCGGTAGTAGCCAGCAAGCCCAAGGAATTGTCGAATTTCGGTTGGCGTCTTGGGTGCTGACCAATTCTCGATTGCCTTGATCTTGGAGGGATCCACATGTATGCCTTTCTCACTTACCACATGTCCAAGGAAATCCACTTCTCTAATCCAGAATTCACACTTAGAGAACTTAGCATAAAGCTTCTCCGCTCTTAGTGTCTCTAGCACTTGGCGTAGATGTAGGCGATGCTCTTCTTCGCTTCGCGAGTAGATCAAGATATCGTCGATGAATACGATTACAAACTTGTCTAGATAGGGTCGACATACTCTATTCATTAGGTCCATGAATACCGCAGGTGCGTTTGTTAAACCGAAGGACATCACCACAAACTCGTAGTGCCCATAGCGAGTTCTGAATGCAGTTTTGGGAATATCTTCTTCTTGAACTCGTAGCTGATGGTAACCTGACCTTAGGTCGATATTTGAGAAGAAATTTGCTCCTTGGAGTTGGTCGAAAAGGTCGTCGATTCGGGGTAGAGGATATCGGTTCTTGATGGTGAGTTTGTTTAGTTCCCGATAGTCGATGAACATGCGAAAGGATCCGTCCTTCTTCTTTACAAAAAGGACTGGTGCTCCCCAAGGTGAGAAGCTTGGTCTGATGAACCCTTTGCTCAAAAGCTCGTTCAACTGACTGGACAACTCTTGCATTTCTGATGGTGCGAGGCGGTATGGAGCTCTGGCTACGGGGGTAGCTCCGGGTATTAAGTCAATTCTGAAATCGACTTGTCGTGCGAGTGGTACACCAGGAAGATCTTCTGGGAACACATCCGGGAAGTTACACACTTCGGGGATGTCTTTGATGTCTTTCACGTCTTGTTTCTTGTCTACTACATGGGCTAAGAAGGCGTGGTACTCCTTCCAGAGATACTTTTGGGCTTTGATGCATGAGATGATTTGTAAATTCGCACTAGGTTTGTCACCATAGATGAGAAGGGTTTCGTCATTTGGTAGATTGAGGCGAACGGCCCTTTCGTAACATAGAATGTCGGCACGGTGAGGAACTAACCAATCCATCCCGATGATTACGTCGAAGCTTTTTATGGTGACCGGCATCAGGTCAATTTTAAATGTATGGTTGTCTAGAGTGAGAGTACACTCTGAGTATATATCGCTAGTGCGTTCTACTTTCCCATTTGCCATTTCTACTACATAAGTATCCTTTAGTGATTGGGGATTTTGTTCAAGTAATTGTTTATATTGGTGGCTCACAAAACTCCTCTCCGCTCCACTATCGAATAGTACGCATGCATAAGAGTTATTGAGGAGAAACGTACCGGTAACCACCGTGGGATCCTCGACTGCTTCCCCATGTCCTATTGCCAGGACTCTTCCTACTCCACCAACATTAGGGGCTTGTGCTTTGGGGCAGTTTCTTTTGAAGTGACCTGCGTCTCCACAGTTGTAGCAGGTTCGGGTTGCCCCCGTACTGGCGACTTAGTTGATTGGTCGAGCCGGCGCTTTACAGAAACGAGCAGTGTGCCCCTTCCTGTCGCAGTTGTTACAGTGCATCTCCCTACAAGCACCATTGTGGTGAAAGTTGCACTTGTTGCACTTAGGTAAGGTTCCCGCATATGGCTTCGGTGGTGCTGGAGTGGTAGCAGTAGTGGCAGCATTAGTGGCAGCATGGACAGCAACAATTTGTTGCTTATTAGCGGGGTACTGTGCTGGTTGGCTCTTCTTTTCGTTCCAGAACTTCCTTTTGTTGTTTCCCCCTTTTGATTTATCAGTGGTGGTGGTTGTAGTATTATGACCGGCTCGGTGGTCAACAAGTTGTTGTGCCAGCTCCCTGGCACTGTCAAAAGTAGTTGGCCTTGAAGCCAGGACACTACTTTGCACTTGGAGAGACAGTCCCCAAAGGTATCGCTCCACCTTTTTCTCCTCCGGAGTAACCATTGTTGGGCAGAGGAGAGCCAATTCATTGAATCGGGTGGTGTAGGTTTCAAGGTCGGAGCCCGTCATCCTGAGGTTCCAAAGTTCTTGTTCCAGCTTTTGAATCTCACCTCTCGGGCAGTACTCCTTCATCATCAACGTTTTTAGTTCTGCCCAGGTTATGGAGCTAGCCACATCGAGAGTAAGTGAATTAATCCGGCAGTTCCACCAAGTAAGGGCCCGGCCGGTGAAAGTGAAGGCTGCGAACTTAACTTTGCTCGCTTCGGGGCAAGAGCACACCTGAAAGACTAGTTCGGTCTTTTCAAACCATTGCATCAAAGTGATGACTCCCCCGCTCCCATTGAAGTTGTCGGGTTTGCCATTGGTGAAGTCTTTGTATGAACACTCTCTTGCACGCCACGTACTGTCTCCGTGGTTAGAGTTTGTAGCCCCCGATCCAGAACCACCAGCTCCGTTTGTCCCTATCTGCGACATTGCGGCCGCTACGGCTGCTGTTACTGCAGCCTGGAACATCGCAGGATCAAACTGTGGAGGCAGCGGCGGAGGAGGTGTTGCTGTGTTGCTGGAAGGTCTTGGTCTTCTCCTTGGCGGCATGGTTCTGTCATAAGTCGTAAACCAATGTACTTTTAGTAAAAGTGTATTTATAGGAAGAGAAATCTTTTATACATAAAGTATATTATTACGTTGTTTTCCGGTATGTTTACGATACATACGATTTTATACTTTTAATTGACCCAATACATTGGGTTATGAGGTAAAATGAAAGTATAAAATATTTTATTTGAGTTTCCTTGTTTCCAAGTATATGACTGTTTGTAGAAGTTTCACATATACTAATTTAGTCGGGTCATAATTAATATATTATATTTTAAAATGATCTTTATCGGTTACTTAATTAGTTGCAAAGTGCATACCAGTCATATGTGATTAAGATATAATAGTCCTTCGAATAGATGACCCTAACTCCAAGACCACAACCAAACAAGGACAGGAAGTGAAACAAAGATACATAAATTCTAAGTCTATAGCATCTTAGTTACATATGACCTTAGCGCATCCACTTAGCAGCTATTGATCTATAAATAAAGACCTATTTAATTCTCAGATAATTTATTATAGTAACACAAAATACTCCTATAGTATTTGTAAATGTTTAGTTTTGAGTTCTTAAAGTATCCTTTGTAGTCTGTTATTAGGTTTGTTAGATTTGTTGTCCATCCTGACCATCCCCCGGTATATGCAAGTCAATTCTCGGACAGATATAGTTGATCAGGCTATATCCTTCCCAGATTTAATCCACATATACTAAGGCATACTCAAAATGTTCAACTCTTCTTCTTTTGCTTTATGTTTTCGCTAGTTATGATACCATGCGAGCATGTAATGTATGTATGTATACTTTAATCAAGAAAATCATTTATTTTCTAAGAGTATATTTATTTGAAAAATGCACAAATCAGAGACTATTAGTCGCAATTGTGTTTATAGTTTGTATATCTTATGTGGTTTGATAAACCTAATTCACTATAAACTGTGCTCTGATACCAATCTGTCACACCCCCAAACCAAGGATGGCGGAAACGTCCGGGGGTGGAGGACTTCATGTATAGTATCATAACAACAATTGTAATAGTAATTCAAGCAAACACAACCAACATATATATAATTGAAAAGGTTACATCATTGTATGAATTACATGTTTACGAATCAATTACAATATGTTGACAAAATATGAAATAGTAGACGCCTTAGCGTCCCATCCTCAAAAGCACTTGATTACCTGTTTAATGATTTCCTGAGAATACAAGTTGTTTGAAAAAGTGTCAACACAAAGGTTGGTGAGTTCATAAGCTTTTGTTTGGTATTATTAAAAGCCTTTCGTTTGTAAAAGTAGTATTTGTATTAGAAAATCCAATATTTTTCTTAATGTGTAAATGTAGTCTTAAAACCCAAAGACCGAAATGTACAAGTAATTTGTCATATTTATAGCAAAACAATGCAAGTTTAAATTGACATAAACTCGTTAAATTTTAATGAAGTTCCCGTAAATTCCAATGTTTATTAATACTTTATGTGAGTTTATTATAACCATACTATGACCAAGGTTGCCTAAAACGACGTTCTTCAGGCGTCGGAAATGTTATGACATTTGTCACCCCAGACCTATCGGTCTAACTGTTGCATGCAGTTTAGGTGTGGGTTTGTCAAACCCAATATAGATCTATACACAAGTATCACGCTCTCCCTCAAGGAGACTCTGGTTACAATACAGGACTTAATGGTAATTTGAAGTAAATGTCTCACAAAGTCATTAACGGAATTACGTGTTATGAAAACTTGGTACCGTATGGCCGTACCTTGCTTAATGAAAATATCCTTTGTATAAATGTACCCTTTTTAAATGTATGTGTTATGTAATGTATCATAAACTATACCTATTATAGTTTATCAACCAAGGGTAGTACGTAGTAATGTATGCAAACTATATTCAAAATAGTTTATTAAATGTTTGAATGTATCGATTGTACTTTGATTATAATCACTTGTTATTCTTTATATTTTATGTGTCCAAATCCATTTGTAAATTGATGTGTGTCTAAATATTAAGATAAAATGTCATATATTGCAATAACATATAATCACATAAAGATATACACCTTGCTCAACATGTTACAAGGTGAAATGAAATTAACAGCAACTTTTCGTTGAAAACAGTTTCTGTTACTGTTCTTAGAAAATTTATAAAAAAATCATCAAAGCTCTAAATCCAAATCCGCAAATTTTGAGAGTTTGGAATATGAGTCTAGTTTGTTCGTAAATTTTATCATGATTTTTAGTGATCTCTAACAGAGGTGAAAATGTTCATAATCACAGACTGGTCCGGGTTTGCCTCTGAAATGACAGGCAGTTTTGTAAAAATCACCATAAATTGTAGAAAAATCATATGGAGATGTGAAAGTAGCCATTTTAAAGCTAAGAGTTTGAACTACTTGCACCTGGAACAGTTTTGAAAACTAAAATATTTAAGTTGACCAAAACAGTCCGTGATTAAAGCCCATCTTTTCTGATGTAATCTGTTAGAAAAAGTTTAATTGTGTTCTTGATGATTTTACTTGTATTCCTCTATTAAAACTTAAGAAAAACATGTAAATGTAGGGGTATGAACTCACCTTATGTGGTTTCAGTAGATGAAAGTGAGAGAGAGGAAGTGTTCAACCCAAGAACACTAAGAAGATGTCTTGATGATTCGAGAATCTAACACCGAATAAGATGGAACTTGTGTAAGATATCAATGATTTGAGTAGAATAGAGTTTAATAATTATGTGAATGATGAAGATACTTACTAATTGAAGAAAGAAATCCCTGGAGAAAGCCTTGAAGTTCTTGAAGTTGAGAGAAAAGATGAGAGAATTTTGGAGAGTGTTCTTGGTTGCTAAGTGTAGAATGAAAGAGTTTTATGGAGAATGAGGAGAGAGGATCAATCCTCCAGCTCTTAGAACGTGGGAAGAGCTGGAGATTGGGTGTAAAGTTCCACTAAGGAGACAAGGGGTAGTGGGAAAGAGTGACTAATCATAGAGTGAGGTGGTGGTGGTTTGCTTTTGCCATAAATTAAGGAAAATCAAATATTCCCTCAATAATTAGTTCAACCACTAATTCTTTTAATATATTTTATAAAAACCCTGGAGATTTATATATTTTGGGGCCTTAGTTTATAAAATAAAGTTTTGGGTGAAAATCCCACGTTAAAATAATGAAAAACGGAGTTAAAACGAAGTCGTAGTCGAAAACCGGGAAAAAAGGCTGAATCTGCGAAGTTGCTCGGTCCTGGGCCGAGGTTCGGACCTGAGGCTTCGGACCTGAGGCTTCGGTGCGAGGCTTCGGTCCTGAGCACTTCGGATGCGAGGCTTCGGTCCTGAGCACTTCGGATGCGAGGCTTCGGTCCTGAAGCTTCGGTTTTGGGTCCTTAAGGCTATTTTACCCGTTTTTACCCCGTTTCAAGTGGTTTTTGACCCGGTTAAGGGTCGTGATGACCCGAATGATTACAAAAAGTTAAAGGAACTTTTGAGAGAGATTTGGGAGAGATTTCTAATAGAGAGAGATTGAGTGAAAGAGATTGAGAGAGAGTTCTTTTGAGACCTTTTTGAGTGTTTGGCTTTGAAACGCAAGGTCCGTAAACCCCGTTAAGCCATGATTTAGTGTCCTACACAATCCCGATGATTGTGCAATAGTGTTTTATCGCTTTGGTTCGTTGTTTAGCGCTGTTAAGGCTAAGGAAAATCAAACACATGAACTTTCCAAATGATGATTTCTCATTAAAATAGCGAATTGTATAGTGATTACATAACGTAAACCCTAACATACAAGGGTTATTGGAGTTGACCGGTTTGACTTGTTGACTTTGTTTGACTTTGAATTGACCAAAATTTGACGGTTGTCACATCTCAGTATTGGTTAGTTTTGGAGCACTAGCAGCGGTAAGCAGCAGTTTTTAGCAGAACGATCATCGAGTGGTAAGAAGAATTGGGAATCCTTTTTGGACAGTAAACTGCAAGGAGCTAGTTGAATCAAAGTGGGGGATAACCCTCCAAGCATTCAGGATCAGAAGTAAGTAAGGAGTTGGAATGAGTTCGCAACTCTGTAGAGCAGGGTAATAGTCTGAGTGGCTGTTCGGATGAGAATGCGGGAATTGGGAGTTTAGGAAACTTCCCAGTGTTGAAGTACGTGTAATAGCGATCAGTAGATGATTGGTTTGGGAAACCAGGTTGAAGATTTTCTCGGCAGGATGTGATTGTAGCTAGGATGTAAGACTACCGGACAGCCGTAGCATTCACCAGCAGGTAGACAGTACGGCGAGTGTAGTGAGGCTACGGGATGGTTGTAGTAATCACGTTAGACGATAGCTGGTTCGGGAAAACCAGGTTGGAGGATCGCCAGCAGGACTCGAGTGAGTCAAGATGCAGATTGAGTGAACGTCAGGCATGGGATGCTTTTAGATTAGTAGTCAGTGTAGAGACAACATGGGGAGTGTGGTAAGACTGCGGGATAGTCGCAACATTTATTAGTAGCCAGTTAGAGGAGTGTGGGCGAGGGCCCGTATCTCCTAGTTAGCGGAGTGTGGGCGAGGCCCGTATCTCCTAGTTAGCAAGGTAGGGATCAGGAAAGGGTAGTTCGTTGAGGTTAGTATGGAGTTGGCCTGCGTAGCCCTAGAGAGGTGAGACCTTGGGAGAGGCCGCTCCAGGATACAGTTGGGTGAGACCCGTGGGCGAGGCCCGTATGTTAGTAGTAGTATAGGTGAGACCTAGGAGCGTGATTGCTCAGTAGTATGGTTCGGGTGAGACCCGTGGGCGAGGCCCGTGCGACAGTAGCTAGGCAAGTGAGACTAGAGGGAGAGACCGCTCTAGATCTAGTTTGGGTGAGACCCGTGGGCGAGGCCCGTGAGATTTTAGCAGCACAGGTGGAACCTGGTAGAGACTGTAGAGACAAGATAGGGGATCGAGGATCCCAGGATTTAGAGAGCCAGAGTGGCAAGGTAGACAAAGCAGTTTTAGTTAGCCGAAGCTTCCTTCGGAAGTCGCTGAGAGTGACTGAGAGATGGAGTTGAGTTCAATAACCTGTAGGGGTCCGGTAGCCAAGGTAATGGCAGATTAGTTGGGACCTGGGGTGGTCTCAGTTCATTCGGAAGGTGGATAAGGGACAGCAACAAGGGGGTCCGGGAGTGGAAGTAGTTAGTTGACTGAGAGGTGCTAGGCCATTAACAACAATGTTAAATAATCTCAGAGTGAGTGATTTGACTCTGTTGCGCAGCTCTCGTTTGAGTCTAACCGTTGCAGGGATGAGTCTATTACTCGAAGGATTATTTGATCCATTCGCTGGGATGGGTACTCAGCACTAAGTTATAGTAGTAAAGAAGTATTCAGTATGTATCGGCAGTAGTGACCGGCACTGGGAGTGCCTGGAGTAATAGATACCGCGAAGGATATGTCCTTCACATTGATAGGGGAAGTGGTTAGTTATGGGAAGTAGCCTTAGGAAGGCCAGAAAACGCACAAGTCAAAGGGGAGTGAAGCCCTAAGGGGTTTAGTATGAGTGCTCGGGGAGTACTGGAAGGATTACCAATGGAACAGGATGTGTTCTCTGGACGGTGGAAGATTGTTATTACAAGAATTAGGGTTGGTATGCATGACCGGGCGGAAGGCCAACGGAAGTAGTCAGCGGGTGTTAGATTTTTTCAAGCAGGGTGTTGAAAGCAGATTGCAGGACGATTGGCCGTAGAGAACTTGGAGGACGAAGTTTAGTTTAAGTGGGGGAGAGTTGTAACACCCATAATCAGAAAGACCAAGAAAAGAAAGGAAAAGCTCTAAGTCAAGGAGTCGAATCGTCGAGTCCAGGGAAGAACTCGACGAGTCGGAGCGGGATCCGGGTCAAAGAGTAAGTGACCGACTCGGCGAGTCGGCAAGTGGACTCGGCGAGTCTGGTCTGGGCGAGAAAAACCCTAATCTTAGGGTTTGCACCCTATATAAAAAACATCGTATCCCTCCCTCAGCCTCTTTACCACCCTTTTGAGATCCAGAAACCCTAAATCGTGAGTGAGAGTCCTTGGGAGCAATTTGGAGCTTAGATAAGTGGTTTTTGTGAAGAGATCTTGAAGATCAAGAAGCTTGGATCAAGGGGATTTACAGAGATTTGGATTATTCTTCAGTGGGAGGTCATCTTGGAGGTAATAAGCTGTTACCTTCACCCTTTTTGCATCTAGATCTATTCTTGAATGAGATTTTGGGGCTATTTTGGTAAGATTGAGATCTATTTCGGGTTTGGGGCTTAGATCTGAGGTTGCTACTTCAGATCTAGGGTTGTGATGGTCCAGAATGTCTTAAAGCAGCAGTCAATGAATTGTTGGTGAAGCCCCTTTGTCTTAAACCCTAGCCCTAGAGTGTTTTGGGCCTTTAGCTCCTTGGTTTCACGTAAAGTTTGCAACTTTACGTGGGGGTTAGACTTTAGAAGAGTGGATCTATGGGTTGGAGCCCCTGCATGGCTCGAAAAGCTAATGTATGGATTAAGGACCGAAGAGACTCGGCGAGTCACATGTGTGGACTCGGCGAGTTGTATGATGATGGGCAGGGACTCGACGAGTTGGAAGAACAACTCGGCGAGTCTGTTGAAGATTGTCGTGGACTCGGCGAGTCTGTTCTTGGACTCGACGAGTCAGGTCGCAGACCCCCAACCTCTTCTGGTTAAGGCATAGATTAGTGAGTTGAGTGGGGACTCAGTGAGTTGGACAGGATGGGACTCAGAGATCGTTGAACTCCACGAGTCTTGGGGTGACTCGGCGAGTTAAGTCGTATTATGAGAGTTTCTGAGTTTAAGAACTCGGCGAGTCTATGGGGTGACTCGGCGAGTAGAGTCAATCAGGAAGATTGACTTTGACCGGGACTTTGACTTTGACCGATTGACTTCAAGGGTATTATGGTAATTTGGATATTTATGTCAATGGTTCATTGATGGCTTTAGGTGTTGGAGTTTGGAGCAGTAATTCAGGATTGTGCTTTCGTGGGTCAGCTTCAGCAGTAGGAGGTGAGTTTCCCTTGTGTGGATGGGTCTACGGCCACAATGTCGGCCCATGTAGTAATAAGTAGGAAGACCCGGGGGTTAGCCCTAGGCACTATATGCTAGTATGATATTCAGGACCAAGGTCCAGTGATAGCGGGCGGGTGCCCAAGGAATGGTTTGCATGATAGAATATACTTGTTGTCTGTGTGATACATGTATGTGCCTGGTAGGGAGGTGAGTGTGGGCGAGGTCCCGTAACTCACAAATAGCAGAGTGTGGACGGTGCTCCATATCTCATTAGCAGCAGAGCAGGGGGGAGGCCTAAGTTAGGAAATGAGTGAGTGTGGGCTAGGCATGTATCTCACTATCAGAAGGAGTGTGGACGGGGTTCCATGACTCATCAGTAGCAGGACAAGGGCGAGGCCCAAGATAGGCGAGGCCTTAGAACAGGATTCAGTAGTATATGTTTGGTTATGTGTTGTGGTATGTTATGTGTTAGTATATGATTAGCGAGCGGGGCCCAGGGACAGGCGGGGCCTAAGAGAAACAGATCTGTATCCGAGCGGGGCTCAAAGCCAGGCGGGGCCTGGAGCGGCGGGGCCGTTGTAGCGGGCGAGGCCCAAAGTAGCGGGCGTGGCCCAATATTTGCAGTATGTGATTATGTAGGGTATGTGGTAGGTTGGGGAACTCACTAAGCTTCGTGCTTACGGTTTTCAGTTTTGGTTTCAGGTACTTCCGGTAGCGGAGAGAAGAGCTCGGGGTGATCGCATGACACACACCATTGATTAGACAGCCTGGGATGTTTTACTCTGATAATGAAAATATATTTTGGAATTAATACTCTAGTTTATGTATGGTTTCGTTTATGGTTTGACAATTATGTTTTAAGTAATGATTTTAAAGGAAATTTTTAGTCATGAATTTTGGGTCGTTACATATGAATAAAAAGATAAGACTCCGTATATTTAAAAATTAAGGGCTATTTTGGAATATTAAAGTTTAATGAGTGAATATTAAGATTCACGAGTATAACCCATATGAATTGTATATTAATAAAATATATAAAACTAAGACTATCATAATTTTTTACTAGGTATTCTTTTTAATTTTTATGTATTTTAAGACTATTTTGGAATATTAAAGTTTAATGAGTGAATATTAAGATTCACGAGTATAACCCATATGAATTGTATATTAATAAAATATATAAAACTAAGACTATCTTCATTTTTTTACTAGGTATTCTTTTTAATTTTTATGTATTTTTAGTATGTTTGTTTCTAACCTTATAGAGATTACCAAAAAGATATTTGGATTTGTTAGTTTTTATATATTTATTAAAATTTATATGCATTTGATACATAAATAATTAATTTTACATTTATGAATAATTAATATTATTTAAATCATAATTAGTTAGTTAAAACAAAATAAAAAAATGATATAACTAAAATGTGAATGAATAAAATTGAGAAGCGAAAGTTTATATTTATTTCGAAGTAAGGTGTTGTTTGTTTTTTTTTCAGAAAAACCACTTTTGACGACTTCTTGCTGCGCCGTGCAACACACGCGCAACACTTGCCATTGCGCAACCGTTTGTTTTTTTGGAAGACTTCTAACTTAAAAACTGTTGCACGTATGCTGGGTGGCGCAACATTGGACCATTCTTTTCAAACCACTTCTCGCTTACTTGAAGTTATATTATTCAACTTAGATTTATTTTAATTTTTTTTCAACAATATGTTTATTATTTTAATAATATTTGAAGAATATTATAAACGATTGGAGTATATTTTACATAATTTCAAATAATTTCAAAACTGTATGGTAAATTTCATGTAAATATTTTTTTTGTGCTATATTGTCTATAACAAAATATTAATAAATTATAAAGTTAATCATTAAAATTACCAAATTTATCGAAGTTAATCGAAAAAATGATCATCGTCTTCAAAATTTTAACAAAAATGAACATGTCCTTAGCTAAATTAACAATTTTATTTATTGTAATTTAGCAAATATTATGTTTAATTCTTTTATATAAACCTCTTTAAAAATCATATCATCACAATAATCTTTATATTTGATTTGCATATGATTAAACTAAATAAATTTTTTATTTAGATTTATTTGTAAGTATTGTATAATTAATTTCAGTTTATTGCAACAGTCTGCAGAGGTTAAAAAACGAACAAACTTCATATTACAAGTTGCAGCCGTTTGGTTCATTTTTTCTACAACAAAGGGTTGCAAATGTGATCTGCAGACTTCAACCATTTCCGCTTCGAAAAAACAACAACACCTAAATAAATAATATTGTTCCATATTTTACACGAACGGTCCCTATGGTTTAGGGTAATTTGCGTGTTTGGTTCCTAACTTATTTTTTTAACTCGGAAGGTCCCTACTGTTTGTTTTTATTACGCGCTTGGTCCCTGTCTTACCTAAAAAAACCTATTTTGCCATTGATTTTTTAATTTATTTAAGAGTAAATTACATGAATGGTCCCTATGGTTTGGGGTAACTTGCGCGTTGGGTCTCTAACTTATTTTTTTAACTCGGAAGGTCCCTACTATTTGTTTTTGTTATTTAGTTGGTCCATACTGTTTGTTTTTGTTACGCGTTTGGTCCCTGTCTTACCTAAAAAGACTATCATCTAAATAGGAGAAAATGGTGGGGTAGGTGAGATAAAGTGATGGGAGTGGGGTTGGGGGTGTGTTTATTTAAATAAATTAAAATATCAAGGGAAAAATAGTCTTTTTAGGTAAGACAGAGACCAAATGCGTAACAAAAATAAACAGTAAGGACGTTCCGAGTTAAAAAAGTAAGTTAGGGACCAAACATGCAAATTACCCAAAACCATAGGGACCATTCGTGTAATTTACTCTTTATTTAAATAAACTCACCACCAACCTTATTCCCCTCACCTCACCTTACTTACCCCACCATTTTTCCATATTTAAATAATAGTCTTTTTAGATAAGATAGGGACCAAACGCGTAACAAAAACAAACAGTAGGGATCAATTACGTAACAAAAACAAACAGTAGGGACTTTCCGAGTTAAAAATAAGTTAGAGACCAAACGCGCAAATAACCCAAACCATAGGGACCATTCGTGTAATTTACTCTTAAATTTGTAATTTTACTTTAATCCAAACTGAAGTTGAAAATAAAACAGGGCTGGACTCTAAAACAGAGAAAAAAAATAGAGTTTGATGTATAGCTTGAGATGTTCTAATCATAGGGAATGACATTAGGGGTGAGCATGGTGTGGTTCGGTGCGGTTTTTGTATAAAATCGCAATCGCAACCGCAAATTGCGGTTTTTTAAAGCCAAAAACCGAAAATTGCGGTTTTGAGTCGGTTCGGTTTTGCGGTTATTTCGGTGCAATTTCGATTTTTAACCACAAAATGAGGTGGTGCGGTTTTCGGTTAAAAAAGTGCGGTTTTTCATGTTCCAAACATAAAATTTAGTCGACTTTCATTTATTTCAAGATTTTCATTGCAAATAAATCACAATTTTGGTCCATATTTATTCTTTCAAGTTGCATTTTATTATGTTATATTGAATTCATTTCATTCAAACAATTAATAATATGTCTAACATTTACTAACCACCAATTACACACCAAAAACTAAACAATAAAAATCATAAGATGATAAACATGTCTAACTTTAAAATACTAAATTCAAAACATTAAATATAAGTACTTATTTTTATTAATTAAATATAAGTATTATAAATATTTAAATAATATATTAAATTATGCGGTTTGCGGTTATTTCGGTTAATTTGGTGCGGTTATTAAACATAAAACCGAACAGCACCGCAATTTTTCGGTTTTTCAAAATTAAAAACCGCACCATCGGTTTTCGTTTCGGTTTCAGTTATTCGGCTTCGGTTTATGCGGTTATTTTGGGTTTTGGTTCGGTTTGTCTTCAACCCTAAAAGACATAGTTACTCCAATGCATCAATGTCAAAATGGGCAGGCGCGTAGGTTATGATGCTCATATCTGCACAAAAAGTACCGTCCAAGCGACCCACATGTCACTGTTTCTTCGCTTCAATACGGCGTCGCTTATCACCATCCCCCCCTGGCCCCTGCTACTTGTAATAAAAACCCATCTAAATCCTCTTCCAAATTCTGTAGAAATTTTTTCTTTCTTTCTTCTACTACACAACACAGGATGGGAGGAACATCAACGATTTCAGTTGGGTCCGATGGGGTGGCTATCATCACCATCATCAACCCACCTGTTAATTCACTTTCTCTTGATGGTAATCTCTCTCTCTTAATTCTTAATTTCCACGTTTCGTGTTTTTTCTTCCAAGTGAATTTTCAGTTTCGTATTGTAATTTTTAAATACGATTACCTGTGATCTTAATTTTAGTTTGTTTGATCTACAACTATTCCCCGTTCCCCCTTTCTGCTACTTGGATGTATGTGAGTAAGTTAAATTAGCTATTTAATGATATCCCCTATGTTGCAAACATGCATACGATTTTATTTTGGATCAAGTTTTTTGAAGTTTATACTCCTTTTTTAACTACTCTTGAAGACTATTTTTTTTTTTTTTTTTTTTTTTAATAAACAACAAAGATGGTGATTGATTTGCAATGAACCTGTGCTAATTTTGCGTTCAGAAGTAGTAAGCTTGATATAGATGACAATATAATCCTCTCCATATCTGTTTGTTCCTTTTTGGGTGTTATTATCGTCATCAGGGTTGAATTAGGGCAAAATCTGAAAATTTCTTTATTCATTGTCCGGAGACTTGGGAAGTTATTGATTATGCTTTTAGATTGCAATTCGCTTGACACCTTTTTAGATTAAATATGAAGGCTAATAAAAATTAGCATATGATAATTTGGGGAAACTAGATGGGTGATTTGTTGAGTCATGTGAACAGTGTGATGGCTTGTGACCATAGTGTGATTTCTGTACTTTCTTTGGTATCTTATTATTAGCTAATTATATTAAAATTCTCCCATCTCTTTATTTCAGTACTTAATAGCTTAAAAGACTCTTTTGACCAAGCCTTACGAAGAGACGATGTGAAGGCAATTGTTGTAACAGGCAAGTTTTTTTTACAAAGTCTTATGTGTAATTGATTCTTTTAAGCATTATATAAAAAGTTAACACTTTACATGATCTGAAACAGGTGCAAAAGGCAAATTTTCTGGTGGTTTTGACATTAATGCTTTTGGTGGAGTTCATGAAGGAAAGGGTATGCATAGTGTATGAAGTACATTCTATCTTTTTTTTTAACTCATAATTTTGCTAAAATTTCTTAATTTTTCATTTTGGTTTGTTGTTTATAGCTATGACAACAGGAGCAGCATCAAAACCTGGTTATGTATCAATCGATATTCTGTCTGATACCCTTGAAGGTATGTCCATTTACCATGGTACCCCTCATAAATGTATTATATATTTTTTATTTTTTTCAAATGTTGGTGTTGGTTTCAGCTGCAAGAAAACCTTCTGTTGCTGCTATTGATGGGCTTGCTTTAGGTGGAGGATTGGAGGTTGCCATGGTATGTTTTATTATTATTATTTTTTGCTGTTTTTAGTTTTTCTTAATGATTTTTATAAAGTTTTCTTGTTTTATTTTCAGGCTTGCCATGCTAGAGTTGCTACTTCTACTGCTCAGTTAGGCTTGCCTGAACTCCAGCTCGGTGTTATTCCTGGATTTGGAGGTATAATTACAACATTTTATAAATTTTTCGCTAAATTTCAAACTAATTTTGTTAAAAGTTTTGTTGAAATTTACCTTCTACTTAATTATCATTAGTGTAGGATTTTTTTTATAACTTTTTATTGACTTATGATTTTGATTTTATTTCAGGAACTCAACGGCTTCCAAGACTTGTTGGTCTTGCAAAGGCCCTTGAAATGATGTTGGTATGTTCTTATTTCTTGCAATCCACCAGATTCTGCTTCTTTTACTCTCTGCATCCATAAAAATGGCAACTTTTTATATTTTAGGGTCAAATGTTGCATTTTTCATGGAAAGGAGCAAGATTTCTTGAATTCTTTTTATTACTTTTCAGTTCTTGATAATCTCTCTTTCTCTCTCTAGACATCAAAGCCATTGAGGGGAGACGAAGCTCATAGTTTGGGGTTAGTGGATGAAATTGTATCAGGAGATCAATTACTAGAAACTGCACGTAAATGGGCATTAGACATATTGGAAAGAAGAAAACCATGGATTGCAAGTCTTTATAAAACTGATAAATTAGAGCCACTTGGTGAGGCAAAAGAAATACTAAACTTTGCTAGAGCTCAAGCTCGCAGACAAGCCCCAAATTTACAGCATCCACAAGTTTGCATTGATGTTATTGAAGAAGGCATAGTCTCGGGCCCACGTGCAGGCCTAAAAAAGGTTTGCACTTTGCATTTGGTCTAATATATAAGTTCTTAATTCTTGAAACAATCCATGACCAGTTTTTAATTTTGACTTTTTTGTATTGTAATTTGCAGGAGTATGAAGAATTTCAGATTCTTTTACATTCGGATACTTGCAAAAGCTTGGTTCATGTCTTCTTTTCTCAACGTGGAACTATAAAGGTAGCGTTTTCTTTTTTGTAAGCATTATATTATGTCAAAGATAATTTAAGGTGGTTAATTACCAATTATACCCTTGTTTCTCTGTATTAATAGGTACCCGGGGTGACAGATCGTGGTCTGAAGCCAAGACAGATAAAGAAGGTTGCTATTCTTGGAGGAGGTTTAATGGGGTCAGGGATAGCAACAGCTTTACTTCTAAGTGGATATCAAGTTATCCTGAAAGAAATCAATCAAAAGTTCTTGGAGGGTGGATTAGGCAGAGTCAAAGGTATGAATCATAATAAAGTCAACATTCTGCTATCCAGATATTTAGCAAATCTGCTTTCATACAAGTTTTTAACAAATATCTTTTATGTGCACACAGCCAATTTGTCAAGCAGTGTTAGAAAAGGTAAGTTGAGTCAAGAAAAGATGGAGAAAATTCTGTCTTCTCTCAAGGGCGTTGTTGATTATGAAAGCTTTAGGGATGTGGACATGGTGATAGAGGTATTAATGTTGTAGATTCTTTTAACCATTTAGTTAGTATTTTATTTTTATGATCTATAAAGGTGACTTGTGTTTTGTTGTTGAATAACCAAACAGGCTGTTATTGAGAATGTGTCTTTGAAGCAACAAATATTTATGGATTTGGAGAAGTATTGCTCTCCACATTGCATACTTGCAAGTAACACCTCTACAATTGACTTGAATCTGATTGGTGAAAAGACAAAGTCTCATGATAGGATAATTGGGGCACACTTTTTCAGGTATATGAATTGATTGTTATCCTTAGGGTCTGTTGTCATATAATTTTAATTAATTAATTAATTAATTTTGTAATGCAGCCCTGCTCATGTGATGCCACTTTTGGAAATTGTTCGTACAGCAAAGACATCTGCTCAGGTGGTTGTGGATTTGTTAGATGTTGGAAAAAAGATAAGAAAAACTCCAGTTGTGGTTGGCAATTGCACAGGTTTTGCTGTGAATCGTATGTTTTTCCCATATACCCAAGCTGCCCTTTTGCTTGTGGAACGTGGGGCCGACCTCTACAGGGTAGATAAGGCAATTACTAAATTCGGAATGCCAATGGGCCCTTTCAGGTTCAACATATAAATCCAAATCCAAAACAATACTCTGTTGTTGTTTTTTTTTTTTTTTTTTTTTTTCTAATCATTTTATTGAATTTGCTTCTTCATGTGGTATTTGGATGCAGATTGTGTGATCTTGTAGGATTTGGTGTTGCAGTTGCAACTGGGTCACAGTTTGTTTTTAATTTCCCTGAAAGAACGTATAAGTCGATGCTGATTCCACTCATGCAAGAGGATAAAAGAGCCGGTATGTATTGATCAAGATTCAGGAATTTTTGGGATTTTATTTTTGGGATTTTATTTTTTTATTGTTGTGTAGGTGAAACGACTCGCAAAGGTTTCTATGTGTATACTGATAAGAGGAAAGCAAGTCCGGATCCTGAAATTAAGAAATATATTGACAAGGCAAGGGAAATGACTGGTGTCTCCATTGATCCAAAGGTAATTCATTCTCGCTCTCCCTCCACATATAATATAATATAAAAAAAATTCATTCTATCTCTTGTATGTTGGATTAAAGGGTTTAAGAAAAATGATTTCAGCTTGAGAAATTATCAGAGAAGGACATAATAGAGATGATATTCTTCCCTGTTGTGAACGAGGCTTGTAGAGTATATGCCGAGGGTATTGCAGTAAAAGCAGCCGATTTGGACATCGCTGGAGTCATGGGAATGGGATTCCCACCTTACAGGTCTCCCTCTTATATTTATAAAAAATTCCAATTTTTTAATCAATATATTTATGCGTGATTTCTTACATTTGTGTATACTGTATAGGGGAGGGATTATGTTTTGGGGAGATAAACTTGGATCTAAATATGTATATTCAAGGCTAGAAGAGTGGTCAAAATTGTACGGAGAGTTCTTCAAACCTTGTGCCTACTTGGCCCAAAGAGCTGCACTTGGGGCTCCTCTGGTTAGCATTTTTATAAAAAAAAATTCTTGCTTTTCTAGACTTTATAAAAGATTTTCTTGATGAAGAATATGATTTTGTTTGTTGCAGAGTGCACCATTGGATCATGCAAAACCGCGCTTATGAGATGGAAAATGACAACATCATATCTTGTGTTGTGCTAAATTATATGAAGAAACCTGGAATAAAATGTTGCTTTTTTTTTTCTTTATATAAAATGTTATGATATTGTATCATCATGTGTTGTTCACAATAATGCTTTTGTAACGACTTTTAAAGAGTAGATGAGTTGTTTTTACAAGTCAAATGCTTACATTGTTTGTCTAAGTTATGATTTTATGACATGTTGAGTTATAATTGTAGGATTTTTGCTTGCAATAAGTGGTTTTGTAATTTCTAGCGGTTGTGATGAAAGTTAACTTATAGTCAAATTAAAGGAAAAAGGAAGTTGAGGTAAAGATAGCTAAATGAATATTGTTTTTTATGAACATGGCAATGAGATAGTAAAAGGTAAGATCCTTTATGAAACTATAAAAATGGGTAAAATGATGTTATTCTTTTCATTGAAGCATTAAGGAAAAATAAAAAGTAATGTTATTCTGTAAACATCTCAACGAGTCTTTTTTATATCATAACGACTTAATGACAAACACAAAATGGTTTGAATTAAGGAACATAGAGTTGTTCATCAATATGATATTTTCTTTTGGAGCCAATATATCATTAAACAACTATCTAAGTATACTATTTATCAAGAAATAACACTATATTGGGCTTACAATTTACGATTGGGCCCACTACTCTTTTTAACTTCTATTATGATCATGTTATACTCTTGGTTTAACCTACCACACATTATGGCCGACGACGGTATTAAGAAGGTTGTATTTATAGTTATAAAAACTATCTTATTAAGAATATATTCATTGGATATGGTTAGAACAATAAGACTTGCAGACTATTTGATAACTAATAAGGTGTCCTATTAGTAGAGATGTTAGAATTCTTCAAGGACAGTTTTCAAAAGATAATGAAAACTCAAACCCATAACAACTCTAAGTACTTCTTGCGACAATATCTTATCTTTTCGAATTGTAAGAAAACCAGAAGTACAAGGGTTAGAAAAGAGAAAAATTTGGAGATGCTATTTTCTTTTATTTGGTTGACTCAAAAGAAAGTGACAAGAGACATCATTTTCTCTATTAACTTGGATGATGTTCATGAGACCTTTGGTGAAGCCATGTCATCTAGAGATGCTCATTTGTGGAAGGAATCTATCAATGACGAAATGGATTCCATTATAGGTAATGGAACTTGGAAATTAGTTGATATAATTAGGTAAAGAACCCACAAGACCCAAATGGATTTTCAAAAGAAAGAATCATCCGTATGGATCCATATATGCCTATGAGCAAGATTAGTTGCTTAAGGACAAAAACAAAGCGAATGAATCGATTACTTTGATACCAATGCTTACTTTCTAAGATAGTTATATTAGAACTCTTACAACAATTTCGGCCTTGAAAGGACTGTACATTCATCAAATGGATGTAAAGACACCCTTCTGAATAGCTATGCCAATGATGATATTAATATGGAGCATACCGAAGGTTTTATGATACATGAAAAATAAGAAAAATTGTCTAGACTTATTAAATGGATGTACGTTTGAAACAAGATCCCAAACAGTGTCATGAGAGATTTAAAGATATACTCTTGGATATCCGTCTGTAGGATATTCCAATATCATCTATTCCCATTTATTATGACAGTAAGGTCACAATGTCTAAAGTGTACAATGTTGTTTATAATGGAAAGACAAGATACATTGGTCTTCGAAACAATTATGTGAGAAAACTAATTAAAAGTGGTAACATCACATTGTGTATGTCAAGACAATTAGGAACTTAACGGGTCCACTTACCAAACCTTTGATGGGAGATTTGGTTGGAACTACCATGAGACTCATTAGTCTAAAACCATAATAGAATCATTTAATGATGGAAACCCAACTTGAAATTAGCTCCTCATTATCAAGTTAAAAGGGTAATAAATAAGCCATTAACGATATAATGTATTATCAACAATGATCGATCCATGTGAGGTAAGATATTACGTCATTACCGAGATCGAGGTTGATTTAAAACTCTTATTAAAGTTTTGGAGACATCTAAGCTACGAAGATGTTGTAACCTTTGCCTATATGATCAAGAGGCGGTTCTTCCTCAAATGAAGATCAGAGGTTTATCTTCTAGAGGACCATGAAAAAGGTTTATAGCAAATGACCATATTAATGATTAATGGGAATGCAAAGATGGTGGGTGATGTGTGGGGGTAAACTGGAGAGGTTAAAAGGTTCTTGTTTTAATTTTCAAGATACCATTGAACCGATCTCTTATTATTTGTCCACATTAAACTATGGTTTAATTTTCATGACGCCCAATTGACATCACTTATTCGAGTGAAAGAAAACTTTGCAACTATGTGGGAAACTGTTTGAAATTATGAAGGGAATAACAAGTTGGCTAGTTTCCCTTTGTCCCACATTGGTAGGTTGGAGAACATTTGAAAGGTTTATAAGGCTTTGTGTGCCTTTAGCATTTAAAGGATTTAGTGGAGGTTAAAGGATGGTCCAAGCACACACGTGCGCCTAGCGGGTAGTGGACACGAGACATGAGGTTCGTGAAATGGTGAGATTCAGGTGCACTTTGCACTTCACACGTCGCATCATCACTGGGAGTTGATGAGCTTTTATTTTTACAAAGTTTTGAGTCGGATATGGTTGGACCCACCCTTTTAGCGTTGATCACTTGTTGACTTCATGGATATGGTAGAGGAAGCTTCAAGAAGCCTCCAAGCAAACATGTTTCTTGGAGAGAAAGTTGTCATTGCTAGGGTTTGACATAGTCAAATCGCATGACTCGTGGTGAGCTGTGATAGGGATTTCATCGTCATAGTTCCATGTTTTTTGGGAGTCTCCTTGGATTTCAACAACTATAAATACAACCCTCTTTGATCCGTATTCAACACATAAAAACTGAGAAGTCTCTGTTTTATTTTCTTTCCCTTTACGACTCTGCGTCATCCATATGTTGGTAAGCCTTGTTATTCTGAACATATCCAGTGAATATACTCTTCATAACTCGAGCTCCCGATTTGGATCACATAGGATCGCAGTGTATAATATTTGGCAACACAAGCGCACACTCTCAGATAGTCTAGTTTGATTTTCTTGCTTACATAACTCATATGAACTTGTAGGGATCCTATGACTTGTGATCGTATTATGTTTAGGCCAAGCATATCAATAGTTCTTCCCCTGTAGATTGTTTGGTAAACATAATTGGTTTAACATGTGTTTGGCCATTTCGAATAAGTTTCACTCTTTTATTTCAGCCAAACTGTTATGTTGAGGGGTAAAAGGTGAAGTTATTTCATGTTTGACACTATTCTCTTTTCAAAATGTGTCAAACTTTCGATAAAAGTATTCTCCACCTCTATATGAGCAAAATAATATATATGTGTTTCTCGTGTTGATTTTTGTAACAATCCATTATTTCACGTCAAACATGACTTTTTGATAAAAGATTATTTAGAATAAATAATCTTATCTAAGTTGTAGTATATGTCGTAAGGTTTCCAAAAATATAAAGAACGCCGAAATCCGAGTTATAACGAAGAAGTTATGACCAATCGAAGATCTGTGACAGAACCGGCAAAACGATGTGCGACGTAAAAAGTGAGTTTACAATCAAATGATTTTTAGCCTTAACAATCAAAATGAAAGTCGTATAATATGTTAAACCGAGAGTTTACATAAAAAGAACGTCCAAATCTGACTTCGTATGAGGAAGTTATGATTTTTCTAAGAATCGGCATAGCAGTACACAGCCCGAAACTCGAAATAAAGATCGAGTGATTTTTGGGAAAAAACAACCTAAATGAGAATCGAAGATCTTATCAAAAGAAATCCAACGGTAAAAAGACAGACGAAAACGGACGTCGGATGAAGAAGTTATGAATTTTTAACGGACTTTTCTTGTCCCGGTCTGTTAAAAATATAACTTTAAAAATAAAGTCAAAATTAGCCGACGGAGTCTAAACAAAAGTCGTAGAGCTTGATCTCACATACACATGGATATAAAGAACGTAAAAAACGGAGCTCATATGCAAAAGATATGAATTTTTGAAGTTTGAAAAATACAAGTACGCCTCGTGTACAAGAGTACGCCCAGCGTACTCGGATACAAAGTCTCGGATCGTCCACGTCGCTCCTTCCTTCGCATGCAACACGTATTACGCAGATTGACACGTCCGAAGAGATGCAACACCGAACGCGCAGCGTACAAAGGTACGCCCAGTGTACCGAAGTACGCCCAGCGTAGTGCGAGAGTCTAGCCATGTATAAAAGGAGTGCGAGACCTCCGGTTTTTGGGCCAATTTTCCAACCTCTCTCCTATACTTTCTCACTTTTAAGCATCTTAATATTACCCCGAGGCCCAGGTGACATATTCAAGCTCAGACAAAGGCCCGAGCCCCGAAATTCTCAAGAAGCTAACCTCTTTCCAGTCGAAGTGTTGCCCGCGTAAAGCCCGGTTTTCATCAAAAACTCGCGGTTTCATCGAGAAATATCATTTATAGAAATGAAACGCTGCTCAAATCACCACTTATCATGTGAGTTCATACTCCTTTAATCTATATTTTTAATGATTTTAAATGCTTTTAAGGGGGGAAATACAAATTGAACACAATTAATATTGTGTTAATATTTACATGTGATAACAATCACACAAAAGGTTATCTTATATTCTTAATTATTGTGTTAACAATAAAAGATTTCCAAATACTTTCAAAATGATTTAAAGTCATGTAGATTCTTTTTAAACACTGATAAACCCTTCGAAAAATTATTAAACTCTTTTAAAATACTTTCATATGTTTTTTTTAAGTTTTTAAATTGCTTAATTACATATTTATATATGTGTAAATTATATAATTTGGATTCAAAAGATTTAGAATATATAATTTGACCCCATTTCCTGTTCCTTGTTTGGTTGTGAGTTTGGGGTAAAGTTATATAATTGAAGGTCTAATTAATCACAATTATATAAATATTACATTTATATAAATATAAAAGGGTTTTCAAACTATTTGGTAATTTGGTACAAACAGTGAACTTCCTGGAATAACCATATTACCGATTCGTACCACAGTTAAACTATAATAGATATAGTTTAGAAAACACATTCATTGGTACTTAACGGAAAACGAGTAGAAAACATTCCTTAAAGAACTCATTCATTGGTACTTAACAGAAATCAAATAGAGTATTTAACGGAAAACGAGTAGAAAACACTCTTCAGAAAACAACCATATAAACTATATTTTATATAGTTTATGAAACTGACATACTGAGTATTTATTACCTAGTAATTTATCAATATTCTATACATAATCATCAATATAGCACTTGTGAGACTACCTTCATGTACTTTTCTAAGTACCAACAAAGGTCCTGAAATTATAACAAGAATCTCCTTGAGTGGGAACGTGACACTTGTGTATAGATCTATACGGGACTGACAATCCCACACCAGAGCTGCTTGCAACACTAGGTCGACAGACCTGTGGTGACAAATGATGTAGCTTTTACGACGCCTGAAGAACGTCGTGTTCAGGCCATCTAGTCATAGTATGGTTATAATAACTCACAATTTGGTATTGAATTAAATGATTAGTGTATGAATAAGTAAAACTTCACATAGTTTTATCTTTATAAAACTATATTACAGTATTTTACCGGTTTAAATACAGAAATACTATTTTCGTATTGGAAAACGCCTTTTCTTTATGGTTTTATGTAAACTATAATATAGTATACCACTTAAGAAACAAAAACTTTCACCCTTTTGATTACCATATAATACATCAGAAAATATAGGATTTTCTGGAGAAAACGTGTTTACCTTATCAAATAACGAGAAAACAGATTTGAGTTATAAACTAATACTTATGAACTCACCAGCTTAAATGCTGGTCCTCTCTTTCAAAATAACTTGTATTCTCAGGAATCCAGTAGACAGGTACACCTACGGAGCTTTTGAGAAGACAGCCTAGTACCGTGTTGCGACTTTTGTCTTTTACTATATCTACTATTGAACATCTAGTGTTTGATCACTTATGTAAAAACTTATACATTATTAATGCAATGGTTTTTGTACTTTGATTACTATAATGCATGTGTTGTGATACTTGACATGACGTCCTCCGCCCCCGAACGTTTCCGCCGTTCTGGTTTGGGGGTGTGACAGATTGGTATCAGAGCATTGTTTATAGTGAACTCAGTATATATCAGTCATAAAAGATATACAACTATAAACACATTGGGATAAAAACACTCTGACCAAGAGTTATACTTTAAAATATAACAATATTTTATAGAAGTATAAGTACATGCATACTAGAACGAGTATCACAAGAAGAACAAAACAAAGGTATTTGGATGTTGGACACTGTAGTTAAACATGGACAGTTATGTAATGATATCTGGGATAAATATAGCCTGATCAACTATATTTATTTGAGATATGACCAACATGTGTTTGGGAGTGATTGTGGTGTTGCAACAAGTCTAAAACTTACCTAGTTACCAGAAGAATTCTAGAACCAAAGGGTTAAAAATACTATAGGAGTATTTTAGGATGCTATAACCACAAAACTGGAAACTTATCAACTTATTATATCTACAAGATCAAGAATCAAACATATAATTAAAATACTATAGAAGTATTTTTAGGGAATTGTTAAAAAGACCTTTTGTGGTAGGTCTATAATTACTAAGTGTAAACGTTAAAATTATATATAGTTGAGATTTTATAGACTTAGAATAAGTGATTTTCACTCTACTTCCTTTTCCTTGTTTGGATGTGGTTTTAGAGTAGGATCACTTATTCGAAGGTCTATTTGATCTGGATTATATATAATCGATACACACTATGTGATTATAGAAAGACCAGAATGGATCATCTTCGTAAAATTGTATTTGTAACAAAAATGTTTTATTAATCTCGTAGATTCTTTAGACATTCCCATTCTCGTGTAAACCACTTAGATAGATGTAACCACCTCACCACAATAACCAACAGAGGAATCAACGAGAATCCAACAGAGTTTTCATTAGGAGCATTCCGAGAAAGAAACAGATGAGGAGTAAAGAAACTATAGAAACCACCAAATGCCTTTACCTTATTAAGGACACCGATGAGAGATTCACATGAACTTTAGGGATTCGAACTCTCCATTATGAAGTAATGGGGATCAGTGTCAGAATCAGAAGTAAGACGACACAGGAATTTAATATACTTACAGAAGAGAAGGACACCATATAGATATCAGGAGAGAACAAATCTTTACCGCCAGGAGTAGAACATAGAACAGAGGAAAACCACGTGTAATACATGCAAAGTATTTGAGTACTTTTTCGTCATTCTAATAACTAATAAATTGATACAACCTAGTGAGTTAGTATTTATACTACTCACGTTAGGTATTAAGCTTATCGCCTTTTCCCGTCACGACTGATAACAGTAAATCGGATCACGAAATCTCAATTGAGAGTGATTATTTCTACCAATTCATAAGTCTATTTCATGTAGACACTGTTATGAATTGTTTTGAAATATTTTCGAAAGTTGGAACATTGTATCCACCAATCAAAAATAACTTAATTCGGTTGACACCCGGTTTGTAACCATTCTAGAAACTTACTTCTGCTCTTTACTAGGACTGCATCATAGGGATGTAGGTTGAAACATTGAGAACCGTATAACTAAAACGACAAATTTATATGTAGATATAAATGATTAGAATACATTTAGAGACAACCATCGTTGCTCACAAATTCTTTTTCTCATTGTATAACAGAATCATGCCTCCGAAGAAACGTAACCAACCCTCCAGTAAAACACCAATCCTTCAGATAGATTCGGCTACATTTCAAGCTGCAGTCACATCAGCCGTAGCAGCTGTCATGGCTCACCTTAATGCTAACAACGCAAATGTTAGTGGAAATGTAATCGACAATCCCGATCGTGGTGATAACCAATTTCAACAACAAATCCCTACTTGTAAAGACGCTCCGTACATCAAAACTAATATCCTGAAACGAAAGTTCGAGAACGAGAAAGGGAGTTGTTCAACTCAAGGACCTATCGAAAGGAAACAAACTGGGGCAGTCAATACCCCCATCAACCCTGCTATCCTAACACCGACCACACCATACTTAGGAAACCTCCCACACTGCAGCAAGTTCAACTACCATCATCGTGGAGTCTGCCGAGTGCTGCAATGCAATAGATGCAACATGAAGGGGCACATCGCCCGCTTTTATAGGACTCTGTTCGAGTTCATCGCTTCAACTACCAATGTTGGAACCAGTCTAATATGTCATCTTTGTGGTGAAATAGGACATTATAAGAGGGACTGTCCAACAGAGAAGAACGACGAGGGAGCAGGAGGAGTTTGACCTCAGAAAATGGAGAAACATCAAAGAACCCTGCTATATTTTTGGTACGCTTCCAAACTCCAATAATTAATTATAATTATAATTACTCTCTTGTTCGAAACAAATTGCAGCATTCATATAAAAACTGAAAACCCTAACAGGTAAGCTATGATGGTTTAGTGTATACATTAGAGTCATTTATAATTAAGATTTAGAGCGAGTAATCCCGCCTTATTTCCTGTTCCTTGTTTGGTTTTGGATTTAGGGCAGGGTTGCTCAGTCAAGTGTCTTACCAATCTTAATTATACATGACTTGTGTACACCAAGAATTGATAGAGAGACCTAGTAGAGATCATATCATGAAAGTTCATTATTTCAAATTATCAAAACCCTCGTATTGTTAAGCATTCGCCAATTTCGAATCAAAAAGGGGTTCGCAACAATAATAACAGAATAAAACCGAAAGCGCTGAAAACTTATGTACATAGGATAATTCATCATCCTAGTAATCATTTCTTCAAGAAGGACTTAAGATCTATTTCATCGAGAAATCCTCATCCGACATGGTTTGGCTTAGTCCTTACCATGCAAAACTCTTATTTTGTGTAAAAGAACTTTTTTCTTAATCAGCTGTCAGATAAAATTCTTCCAATCCATAACACAAACCCTTATATCACCTCTCACTTCAAAATTTCAGAAGTACCCATACGAGGGGTACCACACCTTCTAGCCCGCCCAGTAGATAGGAAACTCGAAGCGAAAAACACCAAAGAAGTCTCAGAAGTCAATAACCACTCGTAGAATACCCAATAGACCTCATAGGAAGACCACTTGTACCGTAAGTCAAGTTCGAGGATAGAGACTAAGAACTCATGAGGTTAATCTATCGCTGCTAAGTGTATACACAAGAGTAGTATATAATTTAGACTCAACAAGATCTAGGATGTGTGATTCCGCCCTATCTCCTGTTCCTTGTCTGCTTGTAGACCTGGGGCAGAGCCACCCATCCGAACGTTTTATCAATCTAAATTATATACGACTTGTATACACGAGGTAATGGTGGATGAACCAAGTAGGAGTCTTATCATGAACTTCAAAGCAAGAGCCCGCAGGCTGACTACAACAACCGGAGATACCTGAGTGGAAGTGGTAGCGGATAGCAATAAGGCTTTATAATCAAGTTACCCAAGACAAAGGGTGGATTTGATACCATTTTGGGTAATCGTCGACAGAATAACCAAGTCCGTGCACTTGCTGCAAATTGAAGGAAACAGGTAAAATAGAGAAGTTACTAGAACGTGTGTCCGAGAGATTAGTTGACTTCACAGTATTCCAATATTTATTATCTCTGTTTGAGATAGTAGAATCATCTTCCAGTTCAGTCGCTCACTTCAGAAATCTCTAGAAACTAGGCTAGACATGAGTATAGCCTACCGTCCATAAACCGATAGACAGAATGAGAGAACGATTCAAGCATTAGAAGTCGTACGAAGAGCATATGTGATTGACTTTGGTAGAGCAACAATACTCACTTGTCAACTAGTCGAGTCCTTGACCATACTAGCAATTAAAGTTACTCCATTCGAAACCCTCTTTGGTCACAAGTGAAAATCCTCTCTGCACTGGATTAAAGTAGGTGACACGCAACTAGCTAGAAATTCAATTTCCCAAAGGCACCTTTACTGGTCCGAAATTCATCCGAGAAACTACCAAAAAGAGAACACGAATCAGGAAGCAACGTAAAACTTCCAGAGTTAATCAGAAAAGCTACGCCTTCAATAAAAGAAAACCCTTGGAATTCCAAGTTGGTGACCTTGTCATATGAAGGTCTCACCCCGGAAGGGCAAGATACGCTTCAGAAAGCATGGAATACTAAATCCAAGGTACATAGGACCATTCGAGATTCTTGCTAGAATCGGTCCAGTTGCTTATAAACTCAAACTACCACAAGAACTTAATAACATTCATCCCACTTTCCACATATCTAATCTAAAAAAGTATCTATCCGATGAAACACTTGTTAATTCCACTTGATGAAATCAAGTTAAATAAAAGTCTACACTTTGTAGAAGAACCAATATAAATCATGGATAGGGAAATCAAAAAAACCAAGCAAAGTCTTATCCCGATAGTGAAGGTTCGCTGGATTGCAAACCGGGGACCTGAATTCACTTGGGAACGAGAAGATTATATGAAACAAAAATATCCACATCTTTTCCCTAGTCAATGAGTACCACTTTAGAAATAATTTCGGGACGAAATTCCCCTCTAACGGGGAGATAATGTAACAACCCATTATTTCACGTCAAACATGACTTTTTTATAAAGGATTATTTAGAATAAATAATCTTATCTAAGTTGTAGTATATGTCGCAAGGTTTCCAAAAATATAAAGAACGCCAAAATCCGAGTTATAACAAAGAAGTTATGACCAATCGAAGATCCGTGACAGAACCGACACAACGATGTGTGACATAAAAAGTGAGTTTACAATCAAATGATTTTTAGCCTTAACAATCAAAATGAAAGTCGTAGAATATGTTAAACCGAGAGTTTACATAAAAAGAACGTCCAAATCTGACTTCGTATGAGGAAGTTATGATTTTTCTAAGAATCGACATAGCAGTACACAACCCGAAACTCAAAATAAAGATCGAGTGATTTTTGGGAAAAACAACCTAAACGAGAATCGGAGATCTTGTCAATATAAATCCAACGGTAAAAAGACAGACGAAAATGGACGTCGGATGAAGAAGTTATGAATTTTTAACGGGCTTTTCCTGTCCCGGCCTGTTAAAAATATAACTTTAAAAATAAAGTCAAAATTAGCCGACGTAGTCTAAACGAAAGTCATAGATCTTGATCTCACCTACGCGTGGATATAAAGAACGTAAAAAACGGAGCTCATATACAAAAGATATGAATTTTTGAAGTTTGGAAAATACAAGTACGCCCCGTGTACAAGAGTACGCCTAGCGTACTCGGATACAAGGCGTCAGATCGTCCACGTTGCTCCTTCTGTCGCATGCAACACGTATTACGCAGATTGACACATCCGAAGACACGCAGCACCGAACGCGCAACGTACGAAAGTACGCCCAGTGTACCGAGGTACGCCCAACGTAGTGCGAGAGTCCAGCCATGTATAAAAGGAGTGCGAGACCTCCGGTTTTTGGGCCAATTTTCCAACCTCTCTCCTATACTTTCTCACATTTAAGCCTTTCAATATTACCCCGAGGCCCCGGTGACATATTCAAGCTCAGACAAAGGCCCGAGCCCTGTAATTCTCGAGAAGCTAACCTCTTTCCAGTCGAAGTGCTGCCCGCGTAAAACCCGATTTTCATCAAAAACTCACGGTTTCTTCGAGAAAGATCATTTATAGAAACGAAACGCTGCCCAAATCACCACTTATCATATGAGTTCATACTCCTTTAATCTACATTTTTAATGATTTTAAATGCTTTTAAGGGGGGAAATACAAGTTAAACACAATTAATATTGTGTTAATATTTACCTGTGATAACAATCACACAAAAGGTTATCTTATATTCTTAATTATTGTGTTAACAATAAAATATTTCCAAATACTTCCAAAATGATTTAATGTCATGTAGACTCTTTTTAAACACTGATAAACCCTTCGAAAAATTATTAAACACTTTTAAAATACTTTCATATGTTTTTTTAAGTTTTTAAATTGTTTAATTACATATTTATATATGTGTAAATTATATAATTTGGATTCAAAAGATTTAGAATATATAATTTGACCCCATTTCCTGTTCCTTGTTTGGTTGTGAGCTTAGGGTAAGTTATATAATTGAAGGTCTAATTAATCACAATTATATAAATATTACATTTATATAAATATAAAAGGGTTTTCAATTTGTTTGGTACAAACAGTGAACTTCCTGGAATAACCATATTACCGATTCGTACCACAGTTAAACTATAATAGATATAGTTTAGAAAACACATTCATTGGTACTTAACGGAAAACGAGTAGAAAACATTCCTTAAAGAACTCATTCATTGGTACTTAACAGAAATCAAATAGAGTATTTAACGGAAAACGAGTAGAAAACACTCTTCAGAAAACAACCATATAAACTATATTTTATATAGTTTATGAAACTGACATACTGAGTATTTATTACCTAGTAATTTATCAATATTCTATACATAATCATCAATATAGCACTTGTGAGACTACCTTCATGTACTTTTCTAAGTACCAACAAAGGTCCTGAAATTATAACAAGAATCTCCTTGAGTGGGAACGTGACACTTGTGTATAGATCTATATGGGACTGACAATCCCGCACTAGAGCTGCTTGCAACAGCTTGGTCGGCAGACCTGTGGTGACAAATGTTGTAGCTTTTACGACGCCTGAAGAACGTCGTGTTCAGGCTATCTAGTCATACTATGGTTATAATAACTCACAATTTGGTATTGATTTAAATTATTAGTGTATGAATAAGTAAAACTTCACATAGTTTTATCTTTATAAAACTATATTACAGTATTTTACCGGTTTAAATATGAAAATACTATTTTCGTATTGGAAAACGCCTTTTTTTTATGGTTTTATGTAAACTATAATACAGTATACCACTTAAGAAACAAAAACTTTCACCCTTTTGATTACCGTATAATACTTCATAAAATATGGGATTTTCTGGGGAAAAACGTGTTTACCTTATCAAATAACGAGAAAACGGATTTGAGTTATAAACTAATACTTATGAACTCACCAGCTTAAACGCTGATCCTCTCTTTCAAAATAACTTGTATTCTCAGGAATCCAATAGACAGGTACACCTCCGGAGCTTTTGAGAAGACACCCTAGTACCGTGTTGCGTCTTTTGTCTTTTACTATATCTACTGTTGAACATCTAGTGTTTGAACACTTATGTAAAAACTTATACATTATTAATGCAATGGTTGTTGTACTTTGATTACTATAATGAATGTGTTGTGATACTTGACATGACGTTCTCCTCCCCAAACGTTTCCGCCGTTCTGGTTTGGGGGTGTGACAATTTTCTACCTCGACCACATGTTATTTAAATGTGTCAAAAGCTTCATCTTTTGATTACTATAGGTAAACATGTAAATAGCATCTTGATTCATCGTATAACATAATGAAATACACACACACACACACACACACATATATATATATATATATATATATATATATATATATATATATATATATATATATATATATATATATATATGGAAAAGTTCAATAGATAACCATTTATAAAGGTTTTCCAAGGAACCAAATATTTTTCAAGTTTAAAAGCTTATTCTTTATAAAAAAAACTAAAAATATCTAAATTCATAACTTCACATTGTGAATGTTTATATATTTTTTGGATCCACCGTGTAAATTCAGATTCACATTGTGAATCTGCACAGATTCACACTGTAAATTTGACGAAAAAAAAGTGAAATTCTTTTTATCGAATTTGATATGATTGGAAAAAGTATAAAAAATTATGAATTTTAGTATTTTTAGTTTTTTTTTTATAAAAAATAAGTTCTAAAAGTTGAAAAAAAATATTGGTTCTTTGGTTCATTAGTTAATAATGGTTCTCTATTGAACCTCACTATATATATATATATATATATATATATATATATATATATATATATATATATATATATATATATAATCATGATCAAAGTTTGAAACTTATAAAACTGATTTTATTGTAGTTAAACTGTAACACACACTAGGGAGTGTACCTAATCGTGTAGTAGTATAATTGAGGTAAGGCCAGGTGTCAAACACAAAGGGAACAAGAATGATTTGGATCATAAAATTCAATTATTATTTAAGCTATAAACAATAAATTGAGTGTAGATTTGTTTAAATGCAATTAAACTAAACTAGGAACAAAAACTAAACTATAGATTATATTTAGAGACAAAAGAGATAAATTTGTTTTCACATAGATTCAATTACGCTTTTCAATTATCGTGAATTCCAATATAGTGCAATGGATATTACTAATATTCACCGACTCCTATACTAGTCAGTTATCTTGGTCTGATTAACTAACATTATAGTTATTAAGACAATTAACAAATGATCATGCAATTAAGTATTAACAATCGATTGAGTCAAATGATCCCAATGGTCATGGTAATCAATTGGATGCACAAATTTGGTTGTCTAATGAACTCATACATAATAAAGTTAACAACTTTATTAACATAACCCTAAGATTTGGTTCATATATAGTTCCAATTGCTAATGATTATTAACAACTATGATTCAAGCCAACAAAGTCAGATTGGTCCTCTAAACTCTATTAAATCAAACATATACAATATAGAAATCAATAAAATAACATGATAAATTAAACAAAACTAATAATCCAGTTAAAGGAATCACACAAAAACTTCAAGGTTACATCTGCTCTAGTGAAAGCAAAAGGGTTTTACTCCATAACCAATAAAAAAACCGAAAACAAATCACCAAGGAGTTGCAAAATGTGATCATCGAGCAAACCAAAGTGAGATCCTAATGCTTCTAGCTACCGATTCTTCAAATCCCCGCTCCAAAGTGCTTCTCTAACCTTGAAATCGACCCAAAAAGGGTTTTTGGACAAATATAATGTGTAGGATATGTATCTAGTACATTGTAATTGAATGTCCTAAGGCTACATCGTAACATATGGCAAAAGGATTTTGTTTTTATAGAAATATTGAATTCGCGCCACTAATGTTTTTGGTCGCGGCGCGAGTCACATGTATCCGTGATTGTATCGAATTCTGGAGCCAGATAGTGTCACGAATGTCATATTGTGAGCGTCACTAATATCATATTTTTGGCAAGTTTTAAATTTAATTTTTTTCAGCTCTATTCTTGTCCCAATCCTTTCCTTTTGTTCGTCAGCTACGATTTTTCATGTATCTATCTATTACAAGGCATTATCAATATCTATTATCTTTAAATATATCAATTAAACTCATTAATATTAAGATAATTGCCCAAAGTATATGACTAATTATTGCAACATCAAGTAAGTAGTTCATTTTGTTCATAAATATTCAAACAAATCAACTCTAGTAATAATGTAACTTGTTTAACACTTGAAAAAAAAGGTTCTTTGTACACTTAGATTTTACACATGTTTCACAATTATAAAATTCTTGAAGGTTTAGTTTTAACATACATTTAGTTTGTATTTTTCAATGTTCTTTTATATTAATATGTGTTAAATGTTTGTGCCATAAAGAAATTGAACACACGATATAACCAAAAAAGGTAATATAATTCATCTCAAACTTGGTTACAACATTACTACTAGTATATTCACTATCACCAACAATACCCCTACTATCACTATCACTAAAATCAACATCTGACACAGAAACACCATCTCTGGATCTTCCATGATCTAGATATTCTTTATTCAAGTCAAGTTGATACACTCAATGTGTGTTGATTGCTTAACCAACAAAACATTGTTTCTAGAAAACTCCACACGACCATTCTTGATTAACATCATGTATCCATTCTTGTCAAACTTGTCTGCCAACACGAGTGTAACACCCGATCCTCGCATGTAAAACTATTTCCTTAAATAAAAGATTAAGTTTTTGGGAAGTATAGTCCTACGCGGGGCGTAGGGTAATCTCCTACGTAGCGCGTAGGAGAGAATCCTGACGTAGGGACTTAATGATCTACGCAGGGCGTAGATCAAGCTATGCAGTGCGTAGCTACCTAGGACCAAAACCCTAATCTTAGGGGGTGAGCCCTATTTAAAGGCTCTAACTCCATTAAGTCCCTTCCATCCTCAACCTCCATCTCCCAAACGTCCCCTTTGAAACCCTAATCCCCTTTTTGAGAGTTTTTGAGCATTGAGTGTGTTTTGTGTTTACTTATGAAGGAAGAAGAAGATTGTGGAACCACTTGGGAGCTCAAACCAGCTTAGATCCATAAGTTTCATTCCCTCAACCTTCTCTAGAAGGTATAAATTTCCCACCTTGATGTGTTTTTATGTTAGATCTAGTTATGTTTTAAGATTTCATGCTTTTGTCCCCATAACCATGGTGTATATGAATAAGAGCTACTCCAAACAATTGGAGTTTCATTTCCACACGTTTTAGGTTTGTTAAGTCATAAAAATGAGAGCTTGATCACTCTCATCCATCCATGCTTGAGTTATGGAGCATTGGGTGACTTTTTTGACTTAGGTTATGATTTTGTGCCCTTGGTATGCATGCAAATGGATAAAGTCAGAGAATTTATCAATTAAGACGTTTGTAAGAATAGAGATCTGGAAGTTGGAAGAGATATTGGTCTGAGTTAAGTACTTAATAATTAAGTTAGGGTTTTAGGGGTTTACACAGGGCGTAAATTCCCTTATCCAGGGCATATCGCCATTTCCCCTGTTTTGCCACCTTAGGCTCTACATAGGGCGTGGATCGGCTGGAAGTTGATTCTTGACATCTTAGCGTTGACCGTTGACTTTGACCAAGTTTGACTTTAGGTCAAATGGAGCATTTTGAGTTGTAGATTGAGACTTGGTCCATGTTTGTTGTATAGGTGACCAATAGAGCCGGTATTTGGATCTGTGATCAGTTCAAGTATCTTTTAGACTTAGAGGTTTTCCTCACTGTATGCATGGGTTGAAGTCACCAATGTCAGCCCACTAGATGGTGTCATGTATCATTGTGTATAGGATATTGCTATGTTATAGTGATCTATTAGATTTATAGATGTGTATACTTGTACTTGCTGGTTATTGCTTATCTGTTGCATGTGTCGACATATTGCGGTTGGGTTGAGGCGGTACTGCTTTGTGCTATTGGCCAACAAACATGGGGCAATCCGGTCGGGAGACTGTGGGCCAGGGAAAACCATTCAGGAGACTGTGGGCCAGGGGTAATCCAGTCGGGAGACTGTAGGCCTAATGACAACCCAATTTTATATTGTGGGCCCGGTGAGCATGTATTGTTTACTGTTGTGTTTGGTATTTTGGTGGAACTCACTAAGCTTTGGTTTACAGTTGTTGGTTTCATGGTTTCGAGTACATCATATGATTAGGGCAAGACGAAAGCGTGATCGTACATATCCTCCTACTGATATATGTTTTGAGAGATTTTTGATACTCTGATTTTATGGATTTGTCCTAAAAACAATGGTTGGTCATATTTTGGTAAGTGGAAATGTTTTACAAAACTGAAAATTTTTATCATGATTTTTGGGATGTTACCACGAGCCTCTTCAAGATCCCAAGAACATGCAACACATGTCGATGGGTGACACTATAACCATTGCTTAACTTCAACTGCATTGTGTGCAAATGCTTTAGACTCTAACTTTGTGGACATCAAATCTGATGGGTTTTGAGCATTCTAACACTTCCTAAGTGTACATGCAACCCTAATAAACCTTGGATCTATGTTTGTCTAAAATTCATGCAAGATGATTTCCAAGGTTTACAATCCTATCTAGCATACATGGGGAACATTTTAACTTAAATGTAAGATAGAATAACATACCTTGTTGTTGATTTTGATTCCTTGAAACCTTGTGAGCCTAGCACCCCAAGTGTGATGCCTCAAATGCTTCACACAACACCAAATGCTATGGAGTAAACTTGGAGAGAATGTATAACACACTAAAATCGGCTCTAGCCCTCTTGTTCTACTTAGTGTAGCCGATTTTGGGAGATGTCACATGGTTTATATAGTGTGTTGCATTAGGTAAACCCTAATGTAACATGACTCTTCATTTCCATGATCCATGGATTAACTCCATGGAGCATCCTATGGGTGGAACCCAAGTTGATAATCCATGGAGCCTCTTAGCCCACTATATAAGTTATGGATGATTTACATAATCAACCCATATATTTAATTAGTTATCTTTTGATCACTTAATTAATTCTAAATTAATTCTTGATCAAACTAATTAAATAATATTATTAATATATTAGAACTTATAATATATTAATAAACCATAAGTGTTATTTCTCTCATTTAGTTTATCCAATGCATGGTGCCATGCAACCCAAATGGACCATGCCGGGTCGGGTCAAGTATATACTAGAAATAGTTATGGACTTTGACACCTTATCCAACAGTCTCCCACTTGGATAAGTCTAATAACTATAACTGCAAGTATGACTTCATGAACCGATCGGCAATCGTAGCTCTTTCAAGGTCTCTCAGAACTGAGAAGATGATGATACGCCATTTAAGATAAGTGATCATATAATCCTCTGTTGTAGATATCAACTAGACAAATACATGGAACAATGTCTTGCTTATTGTCTAGAAATTTGTTTCCCGATTTCCAATTTGTTTGACAAAGAACTTAATTGAACACATCAACTTAGTTATGACCGGGCCCGGTACATAGGTCAAAACAAAATCATCGAAGGGCCCAAATATCAGCTTCTAATCCAAGAAGGAACATATAAACTTCGACTCATATGTTTGCTCTACTACTTGTTGAATTATACACAAAAGCACGTTTTATAACATCGAGTTACCAATGCGTTTTCGTACAATCAATGCATAATCAACTCATAGGAAACAAATCATATCTCTAGGTTTGAAGACTTATATGATGTTACCGTCTCACGATCACTCGAGATAAATTCCATGAAGTGATACCAGTGAGCGTGGGTTGATTCCAATACTCAGAACTTATGAGTACTCATGAAGTGTTGTCCTAAAACTTGACACCTACAACCAACTTCACGATAGTCTTAATTCATATCTACTTCCAACATATGACCGACTGTGGAAAATTTGAATAATATGTAAAACAAAACATAATATTCTGGAAGTCAAAACATGCAAAAGAAATTATAGTAAACGATTGACAGAAGATAACAACACTTTACTCATAAATAAACACAACTTTTATTTATCGTCAAATGTCAATTACACTTTACAAATTTCCAAAATTATCTAACTACTAAAACTAATATCATCCTTTAGCCCTATGCTCCGAGAATGCTGAAGATGCTTAACCCGACTCAGTCCCTTCGTGAGGGGATCTGCTGGGTTCTCATCTGATGATACCCTCTTTGCCACGATGATTCCTTCTTCTATGCGATGTCTGATAAAGTGATATTTTCTATCGATGTGCCTGGATCTCCCGTGATCCCTTGGTTCCTTGGCTAAGGCAACAGCACTTTCACTATCACCGAAAATTTCCATAGGCTCCTTTATAGCTGGTACAACTCCAAGGTCTCCAATGAAGTTCTTCAGCCATATTGCCTCCTTTGCTGCCTCGCTCGCTGCTATATACTCTGGTTCACAAGTGGAATCAGCTACTGTCTCCTGCTTGGAACTCTTCCAAGTAATTGCTCCTCCGTTTAGGGTAAAGACCCAGCCCGACTGAGAGCGGAAATTATCCCTATCAGTCTGGAAGCCAGCATCACTATACCCTACAACTCTCAAGTTATCACTCCCACCGAGGGTAAGGACCCAGTCCTTAGTCCTCCGTAGGTACTTGAGGATATTCTTTACCGCAGTCCAGTGAGCCTTGCCAGGGTTCCCCTGATACCTGCTAACCATGCTCAAGGCATGGTCCATTTGGTAAGACTTGAACCGACCCGGCATGGTCCATTTGGTTTCATGGCATCATGCATTTGGATAGACTATAATGAGAGAAATAACACTTAAGGTTGGTTAATATATTATAAGTTCTAATATATTAATAAGGTTATTTAATTAGTATTGATCAAGAATTAATTTGGAATTAATTAAGTGATCAAAAGGAGACTAATTAAATATATGGGTTGATTGTGTAAATCATTCATTCTTATATATGTGGGCTTGTGATCCAAGATTCCTTATGTTGGACTAAGTCCATGGGGTGACCCATGGATACTCCATGGAGGTTAAAATCCATGGAGCATAAGGAATGGGTAAAGTTATGAGTTACATGGTGTAACCCTAATAGCCACCATATAAAAGAATCCCATGGCTCAAGAAATCGTAAACTAATGTGTGAATATGAGGGCTAGACGATTTCAAGGAGTGTTCCATTTCTCTCAAGTCATTCCATGTGCATTTGGTGTTGTGTGAACCATTTGAGGTGTCACACTTGGGGCACTAGGCACTCAAGCTTCATGGAGACAAGCTACATCAAACAAAGGTATGTATTCTATCCATTTGATTACCCAAGTATCAAGTATTGTATGCTAGATAGGGTAATACCTTGGAAAGTTCATAATTGCATGTATAATAGAGAAAACATAGATCCAAGGTATTTAGGGTTGCATGTACACTTAGGAGTGTTAGAATGCTCAAAACCCATCAGTGGTATCAGAGCCAAGGTTTGTTTTCTTGTTATACTTGCAAAATTAGCTGAAAAATCGAATTGTATTAGTTTAAAATTTATGCTAATTACTTGAAAATTTTTTGATGTGAATTATCTTTGTTCATATGAGTTTATTAGATTAATAGAAAAGTTAATTGATTATGTGTTTTCAATCCATTTTAATCTAAGAGTTGATTCTAAAATGTGTTTTTGTAACTTGTCCTCAAGTTATATGAAAAGTCACATTTAAGTTTCATAAAACTCATAAAAAGTTGGCAATGGTTATAAAAATGAAGAGTCTTGTCCTCATTAAATGGTTTTATGACTCCATAACTTGTCCTCAAGTTATGGAGGTTCAAGAGTCACTTCATTAAATGATAAAATGTGTAACCTTAATTAGTTCCATAAGTTACAAAAATAAAGAAAAGTTACATTCTTTTATTAGTTTAAAGTCTTCCATAACTTGTGCTCAAGTTATGGAACTTAAAGAGTTTTTTTTTAATTAAAACTACTTTAAACACATAAGTTATGGAATTAATTAGTTTTGAATATTTTCAAAACTTGCCCTCAAGTTTTGGAATTTGTAAAGTTTTCCCCATGAATACTTTAATTCCAAGTTAGCCCTTAGAATTTTAAAAGTTAAAATTCAACCCTTATACTTTATAGTATTATAAGTTAATAATAAATATATGTATAAGAGCAAGTCAGTCTTACCGTTAGTAGGCCTCATTCACGAAGCCGGTCTATAAGGGGGGTATAAGGTTACTGCCTATAAAATGGCAGTTTAATGGGTGTCCACTCTCACCCACCGCTTCCTTGACTGGTGGAGGGTCGTTAGCCGAACGGGTAGGACAAGGACTATAATTCTCCCTTCATTAAAAGTATTAATGATAAATACTAAGTAACTAAACACTTATAAATTCCCAATCCTAGTTACTTAGGAAAATGTGAATAAGGTGCTAATCCATGAAATTACACTTTGCACTTTGTTTAAACCGTTAGTGGAGCGTGTGTGGTTAACCGGCACACTAACCTGGATTTAACAAAGTAGGCAAAGGGTAACTTAATATTTATCATAGTATCGGTGGAGCTCGTGTGGTTAACCGGCACATCGATTGAGGGGTAAATATTAAGGGTACCAAGTATATTTGAACCAAAGAATAGAGAGAAATCTTAAAGGAAGTATATGCTGATTCTGATCGCGAAGGTGGATTTCGATCGCATCAGAATTTTGAGCAGTTGCTTAAGAAGTTATGATATATTGCTAAGGAATAGATAACAACAATTTTCCATGTGGATTGTAAGGATAAGTTTTTCCGCAAAGTTTTAAAATAAAAGAAAATTGTTTAATTTTATTTATTTGAAGTATCCTTACAATGGCATTTGTGGAAAATTGTTGCTTATATGATTCCACTGATAGCAATATTGGAAAATGGATTTGATTCTTTCATTTGTGGTAGTGTCTAAATTTACCAAATCAGGAAAGTTCCTCATCGCCCAAGTTTCAATTGGACCGAAACTTGGAATCATGCAAGTTGAATAGTATGATGAATGAGAACTTTCAAGCATTGGAAAATAAAGATTAATTACTTGTTCACATGGATGTGTGAGTCAAGTGAAGGACTAAAGGGATCGAGTACACATTCTTGTGCACTGATCATGTCCACCACAAAGCTCGTTAAGACTATTTGATTTACTAAAGTTTAGTAAATATGGTTATACTTACAAGTTTAAGTATAATTCTGAAACATTGGAAAAGTCTCAATGTATGGCAGAACGAATGGGAAGAATCAAATTAGGTAGAAAGATAAAAGTTTCTCAAATCTGAAAAGATGGGAGAGTACTTTAGTATCATGTTTGTGATCATCTTAATGATTTAGAAATCATATCACAATTAGTCCTCTAAAGGTCATCTTAGTGCATTCTTATGACTAAGAAGAGGAGTCATGAATTGTTGAAATGGTTAGATCAGGAAGATGAGTCATACTTCGTTCCAAAACAATTCTTAGAGTCATACTCCAAGATTGTAACTTGAGTGACATATCTTAAAGAAAGGTTTAAAACACTTGTCAAATGTAAGAGTAAAAGTGTCATACTCTTGTACATTTGACATTGGTAAGTTGTGATGTTTTGGATAAAACAAAGACCAACTAAGGCCAATTGTGTGAAGTGTTTGTCTTGATAAAGAATTTGCACTATCTCTTGAATATTTGGCAAGATAGTCTTATATGTCAAGAGGATAGTGGGAGTCTTAAAGATCCTAAAAAGAATTTCAAGAACTAATCAAGAATAAAACCTGAGGTTCTTCACTAGCACACGACTTGAGGTTTATAACCTATCGTGTTGACATATTTTGTGCCCATTCCAGTTAAAGTTGGCTTTGCATAGGAGTTCTGAAAGTTCTCAATTGGTTGCATAACAACTTGGAAGCAATAGCAGGCCCTGTACTGCCAGGTGGCAAGAAGTTAAGATTGCATAAGTTCAGTCCATATGAGTTTGGATTTGTCATTATCCTTGTCTTGTGACTATGGTTTTGACGATTCACATGGATAAGAACACATACACCATAAAGTCTAAGGGTCATAAGGTTTCTCTCCGATTCATGAAAATGATGGTGAGGAAACACTTCCACCAAGTAGATTTGAAGCAGATGGCAAAAGGTCTAAACAATTGAGACTATGATTACGGCATCCCTTTTCATAGTTCTGAAATTGTTTAGACACACATGCATGCTATCTAAGGAAAGGTGTACGATTTTGATAAAGTTTTATCAAAGCATCTAGTATCAGAAATCTGAAATTTGGTAAGAAAGTCAATAAAGTATTGATTTCTAGAAGTCCAGCTGATTTCTGAGTACATGTCAAAGCTAGTGGGAGCATAAGTGTTATGCTAATAATCATCATGTTAGTGGGAGCATGATAATTATTGTTAGTGTTCCAAGTTAGCAATGTTAATTATAGAAAACAAAAGTTTCAATTCGTGAGGCTGTAGGGATTGAAAAAGTTGTTTTGCTATAATTAAGGGAGAGGATATACTTCATTTCAGTTCTAAAGGCTTAGATTGAGACCTTAATCATCTTTAGTCAAGAATATATATATGAATTTCATGTTGGATTGGTTCAACTTAAGGAAATTCTATATATTGCGTTCTCAAAATTCGATTATGATTACGGCATCCCTCTTCATAGTCAAATTTTGAAAACATGGCAAATAAAAATATTGTAGCAAAAGACTGGTCTAGAATCATGTCTTTATGTGAGACATCATGAATCGTGTACCATTTGCTTTGGGTACAGGATCGATTGCATGTGCTATAATATTTGTCATTTCTAAATTTTTCCAAATGCCCAGAGGCATTAAGAAGGGAAAAGGTCTAGAATTGGATATGACTAAAATGATTAAGCAATTGTCGAGGACAATCTGAGGTTTACCAAAGATTGGTTGCTCAGGGACAGTTGGAAGTATAGTGCTAATTTTGGAAGGACCATATTGACGTATTCTGAAAAGAGGCATCTTTTATTCAGAAGTGATAGTCAAAATGAGAATATGGAGTTGTCTCCATAGGTGGAAGTTATATGTGTAAGATTAGAAAACTTAATGCAAGAAGCATGTCCAAAGCAATGTACTTTGAATATGAGACTTAGTTTTCATGGAGTTGATCTCCATTGGAATACCTTATAATGACTGTTGACAAGTCTTTGTGACTTTGTAAATATTCATTATAGGAGGGTCAGTGCATATAAGTTTAAAATCTAAACAGATTTCGATAAATGATAGGAATTTGAAATTCTCACATTTTTCGATAAGGATTTGGGAGTGTGAAATTAGAATCATTGAAATTATGTTCAATTGGTTTATTTCACAAAGTAAGGATCATAGACAAACATAGAGTGCATACTTGGTGTATGGCAAAGCTATTGTTTACGAAAAACATAGTGTACATGCTTGGAGCATGGGACAACTAGTGCTTTTAATTCAAGTATAAAGTTGATAAAACCGAAACAATGAATAATGAGTAATCAGTATGGTGATAAATAAAAGTGTTTATTTATATTCATAGGGTTTGATACCATATTTGATTCATTTATTCTTGTGTTTCACTTTGCATGTTTTGACTTCCAGAATAACTACGTCGCTCTTCCTGAATGATTAAGTTATTCAAACCATCCACAGTCGGTCATATGTTGGAAGTAGATATGAATCAAGACTGTCATGGGTTGGTTTGTAGAGGTCCAAGTTGGTGGACAAAGTGGTGCTACAACACTCATGAGTGCTCATAAGTTCTGAGTATTGGATTCAACCCGCGCTCATTTGAATCACTTCATGGATTTTATCACTAGTGATCATGAGACGATAATATCTTATATTATTCAAACCTAGAGATATGAGTTGTTACTATGAGTTGGTTATACATTGATTGCACGAAAACGCATTTGGTAACTCGATGTTATAAAACGTGCCTTTGTGTATGATTCAACAAGTAGTAGAACAAGCCATATGAGTCGAAGTTTATCCATTCCTTTTACCTTCGGGATAAAAGCGATATCTGTGGGCCCCTTGATGATTTAGCGATGACACATGTGAGTGCTTGGCCAAGCCAGGACTGATTTGATTTGTTCAATCAGTCAGTCATCATAAATCGAAAATCGGGAAACAACAAATGGACAGAGAGAATGATTATAATCCATGTCTCAGTCCATATGATATCTAGAATGGAGGAATATATGATCCCTTATCTAATGGACAAGTCATTGACAAGGTCAGAGTTCGACAACGGCTTTAAGAGCTACGATTGCCAGTTAGGTTTTGAAGTCATACTCAATAATAGTTTTAGACTTATCCAAGTGGGAGACTGTTGGATTAATGTCTAAGTCCATAACTATATTTGGTATGTACTTGACCCGACCCGGCATGGTCCATTTGGGTTGCACTTCACCGGCACAATTTATATGGATAGTCTTTTGAGAATAGTATATTTATGATTTATATTAATATATTATAAGTTCTAATATATTAATATGGAATCATATTATTTAATTAGTATTGATCAAGAATTAATTTAGAATTAATTAAGTGATCAAAAAGAACTAATTAAATATGGACTCTTATATATATGGAATGGGCCAAGTTCATTTAGGTTGGGCTAAGCTTTCATGGATGGTCCATGGAGCTTTTAACCCATGGATCCTATGTAAATGAAAGGTCATGGGTATTAGGGTTTACATGGATGTAACCCTAATCCTCCATAATATATAAAGGGGTCCTTGGCTCACAAAATTGGAACAAGTGTGTGAAAATAAGAGTGGGCCGATTTTAGTGTGCATACATATTCTCTCAAGTTCTTCCAAGGTGTTTTGGTGATTTGTGATTCCATTTGAGGCTTCCACACTATTGGGGCTAAGCTCTTAAAGCTTGAAGACATCAAGCTACATCAAAAGGTATGTCATCTAACTAGAACTTTGTAGTATAGGTGCTTCATAATATGCTAGTTAGGATGAAACCTTGGAATAGTTAATATTTGCATGTATAATAGAGAAAACATAGATCCAAGGTTTATAGGGTTGCATGTACACCATATGAGTGTTAGAATGCTCAAAACCCAACACTGTGAACATCAAAACAACACCCAATTAATAATTAGGTTTCAAATACATAACCATAAGTCCATGCTTGGGGTAAAAAAGACTACTTTACCCCTAACCTAGCTTGATTCCAGCCCAAGGCCCAAACACACACTCTGAAGGCCCAAAAACCAATCAATGAACCAAGGCCCAAAATATGGCTCAATTTTCCAAATTGGACCCAAACCCCCCACATGGGCCTTACCCGAAAGCCCATCCAAATTTCCTAGTCTATATACTTGTTATTAGATGGCCCATCAAGAATCCAAACATCTAAGCCCAACAGAAAAGCCCAACTCAAAACCCAACATAATTAGGGTTTTCACATAAAATGACGATTAGGGTTAGTTAAGAACACTTAACCCATTAAGGAATTAATCCATTAAGTCCATCACTCTACTAGGTCAACCATACAATGTGATCGGGCTTAATTCATAATTTCAATCCAATGGTCTAAAATGCAGGACCCGACAATTCCAAACTAACATATCCGAAATTAGGGTTGTCTAAACCCTAATTAGGGTTTCCAACCCAATCGCATGCCAATTAGTCAAATGGTTAGGCTTTTAGATCAATTTGGGTTTCATTAGGTCAATTAGGGTTTCATTAGGCCGATCACCACCCACTGTTACCTCGGACGGTGGTGTTCGACGGCGGCTCTCGACGGCAGCCACCACCTTGTGGTGGTGGTTATGATTCTAGTCCAAATCATGTATAAGCATCCCAAATAGCAATCCAATCACACACAAATGCACACCGCCACCAACACGGTGGCTGGTGGCGGCAGAAGGCGGCAGCCACCACCTCACGGTGGTGGTGGTGGATGGGACAACTAGTGTTTTTAATTCAAGTATAAAGTTGATAAAACCGAAACAATGAATAATGAGTAATCGGTATGGTGATAAATAAAAGTGTTTATTTATATTCATAGGGTTTGATACCATATTTGATTCATTTATTCTTGTGTTTCACTTTGCATGTTTTGACTTCCAGAATAACTACGTCGCTCTTCCTGAATGATTAAGTTATTCAAACCATCCACAGTCGGTCATATGTTGGAAGTAGATATGAATCAAGACTGTCATGGGTTGGTTTGTAGAGGTCCAAGTTGGTGGACAAAGTGGTGCTACAACACTCATGAGTGCTCATAAGTTCTGAGTATTGGATTCAACCCGCGCTCATTTGAATCACTTCATGGATTTTATCACGAGTGATCATGAGACGATAATATCTTATATTATTCAAACCTAGAGATATGAGTTGTTACTATGAGTTGGTTATACATTGATTGCACGAAAACGCATTGGTAACTCGATGTTATAAAACGTGCCTTTGTGTATGATTCAACAAGTAGTAGAACAAGCCATATGAGTCGAAGTTTATCCATTCCTTTTACCTTCGGGATAAAAGCGATATCTGTGGGCCCCTTGATGATTTAGCGATGACACATGTGAGTGCTTGGCCAAGCCAGGACTGATTTGATTTGTTCAATCAGTCAGTCATCATAAATCGAAAATCGGGAAACAACAAATGGACAGAGAGAATGATTATAATCCATGTCTCAGTCCATATGATATCTAGAATGGATGAATATATGATCCCTTATCTAATGGACAAGTCATTAACAAAGGTCAGAGTTCATCGACAAGGTCAGAGTTCGACATAAGCTTTTGAGAGCTACGATTGCTGATCGGTTCCTGAAGTCATACGCAATAATAGTTTTAGACTTATCCAAGTGGGAGACTGTTGGATTAATGTCTAAGTCCATAAGTATAATTGGTAAGACTTGACCCGACCCGGCATGGTCCATTTGGGTTGCATGGCATCATGCATTTGGATAGACTATAATGAGAGAAATAACACTTAAGGTTGGTTAATATATTATAAGTTCTAATATATTAATAAGGTTATTTAATTAGTATTGATCAAGAATTAATTTGGAATTAATTAAGTGATCAAAAGGAGACTAATTAAATATATGGGTTGATTGTGTAAATCATTCATTCTTATATATGTGGGCTTGTGATCCAAGATTCCTTATGTTGGACTAAGTCCATGGGGTAACCCATGGATAATCCATGGAGGTTAAAATCCATGGAGCATAAGGAATGGGTAAAGTTATGAGTTACATGGTGTAACCCTAATAGCCACCATATAAAAGAATCCCATGGCTCAAGAAATCGTAAACTAATGTGTGAATATGAGGGCTAGACGATTTCAAGGAGTGTTCCATTTCTCTCAAGTCATTCCATGTGCATTTGGTGTTGTGTGAACCATTTGAGGTGTCACACTTGGGGCACTAGGCACTCAAGCTTCATGGAGACAAGCTACATCAAACAAAGGTATGTATTCTATCCATTTGATTACCCAAGTATCAAGTATTGTATGCTAGATATGGTAATACCTTGGAAAGTTCATAATTGCATGTATAATAGAGAAAACATAGATCCAAGGTATTTAGGGTTGCATGTACACTTAGGAGTGTTAGAATGCTCAAAACCCATCATCAACTGCGGTGTCCTGGGAGGTGTCAATTGTGAGACAATCCCATATTCCCTAAGATAGTCGAGGAACTCTGAATTAAGATACTCACCACCCCGATCGGATCAAAGCATCTTAATGTTCCTACCCAATTGATTCTCGACTTCCTGTTTAAACTCTTTAAACCTTTCAAAAGTCTCTGACTTATGCTTGATTAAGTATACATATCCATATCTACTGTAATCATCAGTAAAAGTCAAATAATAACGATTAGCATCCCTTGTGGCATGTTTGAAGGGTCCACACACATCCGTGTGTACAAGATCCAACAAACCTTCAACCCTCTCACAAGAACCAGTGAAGGGAGACTTTGTCATTTTTCCAAGTAAGCATGATTCGCAACTATCATCTGACTTTAGGTCAAATGATTCCAAGACTCCATCTTTTTGGAGTTGGCCTATGCGTTTCTTGCTTATATGTCCAAGACGACAATGCCATAATGATGCTTTATCCAAGTTATTATCATTAACATAATCAATACATAATACATTAATTCCTAAGTTATCTACAACAGATACAGTTTCATACACACCATCACAAGGTAATGCTTTAAAATAAAGAACATTATTAAAGAAAGCATTAATCGAACCAACTTCATTATCAAATGAAAAGGTAAAACCTTGTTTATACAATGCATGAAAGGAAATAATATTTCTTTCCATTTCTGGCGAGTAACAACATTTATTCAAATCTAAACTAAACCCACTACTTAGCGATAAAGTATAAACTCCAATCTTGGTGACAGGTGAAACTTTCCTATTCCCCATGATCAAGTTTATTCTTCCATGCTCCACATTCTCACTTCTTCTTAGTCCCTGTAAATCAGAACAGATATGAATACCACAACCGGTATCAAGGACCCAAGAGTTAGAATAGGGTGAGTTATTAGATAAGATAGTGTAAATACCTGCATGGTTGTTAACTTTCCCATCCTTTACATCTTGCTGGTACTTTGGGCAGTTCCGCTTCCAATGTCCTTTTCATGGCAATAGAAGCATTCAGCCTCTTTTGGGTCAGCAGAAGGAGTGACGAAACCTTTCTTGGTTCCATTTGAAGAGGAGCCATCAAGGGTCTTACCCTTGGTACCCTTTGTAGGGTTCTTCCTCTTCTTCCCTCTACCTTTTCCGATTGCCAGGACAGGTGCGGAGTTGGTAGGAGTAGGAGTAACAACTGACTTACCCTTAAGACCACTTTCCGCGGTCTTTAGGAGTCCTTGAAGTTTGCTGAGTGTGACCTCTTCCTTATTCATGTGATATGTCATGCAAAATTGATCATAGCACGAGGGTAAGGAGTGCAAAATGATATCTATTACAAGCTCCTCAGGGAAGTTCACATTAAGCTTCAGCAAACGGTCCACAAATCTTTGCATTTTCTGCATGTGGCCCGTGATGGGTTCACCATCCTTCATTCGGGTTGTTATCATGGAGGAGATGATTTCATACCTCTCTTGTCGTGCACTTTGATGGTATCTTTCCATCAAGTCTTGGTGCATTTCAAAAGGGTAGAAGTCCTCATAAGACTTTTGGAGTTCTGCTGTCATGGTGGCCATCATGATGCATGCCACTTTGGTGGCATCCCTTTCATGTGCCTGGAAGTCAGCGATCTCCTGAGGAGTTGCAGTGGTCTCATCAATCTCTTTAAGCTCCTTATCGAGGACATATTCCTTGTCCTCGTAGCGGGTAATCATCCTGATGTTTCTGATCCATTCATTGAAGTTGGATCCATCAAAAGTGACTTTCCCACACAAGTTCATAAGGGTAAAGGAGCCATTAGGATTAGAGCCAGAAGCAGCATTGTTTGAAGACATCTGAGCAAGAAGAGAAACAAGATTAGTTTAGATATAAATATAGTCCTTAATAAAACACCCAAATGTGATATTAAGGCTAGGACCCAATCACAATATATTATACTTAGAAGAGGTATGCCGTAATCTAAGTAATAACATATTTGAAAGGTAGGTGAATGACGATTCACAAATTTCCACCAAAAACGAAATATTAATATATTAAGTTTTTAATTTGGTTCTTAGAAATTCCTAGATTCTTTTGAGATTCAATGAACTTTTCAAAGGCATGTTTCAATCTCGAGTGTGCCCTCCAAGTTTTGTGACTGGGATACCGAGGATCACAAAACGAGGTGTGAAGTAACCATGCAAATCACTTGGTACACTCAATGTTTATTACTCAATCGATGTGCCGGTTAACTACACGAGCTCCACCGACCTATAATAAACTTTAAGTCACCCTTTACCTACCTTGTTAAGTCCAAGTTAGTGTGCCGGTTAACCACACGAGCTCCACTAACGACTTAAACAAAGTGTAAAATGTAATTTCATGGATTAGCACCTTATTCACATTTTCCTAAAGTAACTAAGATTGGGAATTTAATAAAGCATTTAGTTACTTTATAATATTTCATTATACTTTTAATGAGAATTTATAAGTCCTTGTCCTACCCGTTCGGCTAACGATCATCCACCGATCAAGGAAGCGGTGGGTGAGAGTGGACACCCATTAAGTTGCCATTTTATAGGCAACAACCTTATACCCCCCTTATAGACCGGCTTCGTGAATGAGGCGTACTAGCGGTAAGACGACTTGATCTTATACATATATATATATATATATATATATATATATATTATTAACTTATAATATTATAAAGTATAAGGGTTGAATTTTAACTTTTAAAATTCTAAGGGTTGGAACTAAAGTTTTAATCATGACTTTACTTGTTCCAAAACTTGAGGGCAAGTTTTGTAAACTTTCAAAACTTTTCATTTCTTATAACTTATGAATTAATTGAGTATTAAAATGAAGACTCTTCATTTTTATAACTCTTGTGTTCTTTTAATGGCTTTTATTAAAGTGTGACCTTTGGTTTTCCATAACTTGAGGACAAGTTATGGACTCCATTAAAACACATCATGATCATGAATTAAACTACCAAGTAGGTTACAAACAATTCCTATGATCATCTAATCTTCATAAGTTCAAGAACATGAATATGAACATTTTTCAAGAATCATAAATTACTCTTAAAACTTGTAATTTTTGATAATTGCCATTGTAAATGGATTAGCATGAACATTAGACCAACTAAAACAAGTTTTAAAACACCAAAACAGTTTAGGGTAATGTTTCTAGTCCATTTCCAGCAACAAAAGTCGAAAATCTGCTGTTAGGGCCTCCTACTCGTCGAGTGCATGAACCTACTCGATGAGTAGGATGAATTTTCACTTGGACTCGTCGAGTCCCCCCATGGACTCGGCGAGTTCAGTCGTCTGACAGCAAGCAGTTTCGATTTTTAACACATTTTTGCACAAATAACAAACAAACAAGCCTAGGCTGTGATACCACTGATGGGTTTTGAGCATTCTAACACTTCCTAAGTGTACATGCAACCCTAATAAACCTTGGATCTATGTTTGTCTAAAATTCATGCAAGATGATTTCCAAGGTTCACAATCCTATCTAGCATACATGGGGAACATTTTAACTTAAATGCAAGATAGAATAACATACCTTGTTGTTGGTTTTGATTCCTTGAAACCTTGTGAGCCTAGCACCCCAAGTGTGATGCCTCAAATGCTTCACACAACACCAAATGCTATGGAGTAAACTTGGAGAGAATGTATAACACACTAAAATCGGCTCTAGCCCTCTTGTTCTACTTAGTGTAGCCGATTTTGGGAGATGTCACATGGTTTATATAGTGTGTTGCATTAGGTAAACCCTAATGTAACATCACTCTTCATTTCCATGATCCATGGATTAACTCCATGGAGCATCCTATGGGTGGAACCCAACTTGATAATCCATGGAGCCTCTTAGCCCACTATATAAGTTATGAATGATTTACATAATCAACCCATATATTTAATTAGTTATCTTTTGATCACTTAATTAATTCTAAATTAATTCTTGATCAAACTAATTAAATAATATTATTAATATATTAGAACTTATAATATATTAATAAACCATAAGTGTTATTTCTCTCATTTAGTTTATCCAATGCATGGTGCCATGCAACCCAAATGGACCATGCCGGGTCGGGTCAAGTATATACCAGGAATAGTTATGGACTTAGACACCTTATCCAACGAAATCATACCACCATTTCCCCTTCTCGTACGAGACCATAAGTCTGAATTCTGACTAGCTTCCTCAAATATGCACAATAGCTCCTAAATCCATGAACCAACCTCGGACTACCACTACATGTGTAGGTGAAGAAATCATGTTCGCTCGGCGAAGACCTATTTTTGCCACCAAGTGACTAAGATCCTCAAAAAAATTTGTGGATATGTATATGGGACTAGATTTCTCTATGTGGCACTCTTATAAATAGTAACCTGTCTCTTGGCAGACATGACACTTTTCGGTTCTGTTAGGTTGGTGTTTGGTTCTATAATGGTTGGGCTTCTTAAACTCTCATTTCTTAGGTGCCAAGCCTTTCTTTTTCTTGAACCCATTCTTCCCTTTTAGCCGGAACCCCAGCTTGATGGGTTTAGAGCATATCTACATTCCTATGTGATCATGCAACCCTAATTTCTTCAGATCTAAGTTTTTCTCTATTGAACATACAAATATGAACACCAAAGCAATAACTCTAGATCTAGCATATACAATTTGAAATTCGTATATATATATATATATATATATATATATATATTAGGGTTATAAACATTACCTCACTTGTTATATTGTAATAACAAGAACAATCCTTGCTTGATCTTGACTTCTAAAAGCCTAGTGCCCCAAGTGTTGCACCTGTAATGGAGTCACAAACACTCAATGCAAAGAATTACTTGGAGAGATAAGGAAATCGGCCAGGGTTCTCTTAGAATAACATAGGGCCGAAATCCTTAGGTTAAGGGGGTTTATATAGTTGTGGCTACTAGGGTTTTCAGGTGGAAACCCTAATTTCCTTGCTTATGCCTTAAGCAGTCCATAGACCTCCTTAATAGAAGCCTTGAACGAATTATATAGGGCTTCCTATAGATTTCGTCCAGTCCTCCCAAATGAATCCATCAACCTAACTTTGCAACTATCAATGATTTTCTAAATCAGTCCCTCTATTATTAATCAGATCCTTTAATCCCAAAATTAATACTAGATTAATTTCTGATTAATTACCAATTAATAATATGATTTCCAAATAATATATTAATCTTATAATATATTAATAAAATCATTTTGAGTACCAATTTATTATTCATATAATAAATCCTACTCTCTCTCCTCTGGTCATCCTGTCAAGTTTCATGAGTGAAGGAAACCCAAAAGGACCATGCTACATATCAAATCAAGTACATACCAAATATAGTTATGGGCTTAGACACCTAATCCAACAGTCTCCCACTTGGATAAGTCTAATAACTATTATTGCAAGTATGACTTCAGAATCTGATTAGCAATCGTAGCTTTCAAAAGCCGTTGTCGAACTCTGATCTTATAAGTAACACGTCCTTTAGATAAGTGATCAAATATTCCTCTATTCTACAAGATATCCTATGGACATGAGACATAGATTATAATCATTCTCTCTGTCCAAGTTCTGTTTCCCGATTTCCGATTTATAATGTAACACCCCGACTCCCAGGTATAATTTTCAAAAGCTTTATATTTATTTTTCTGAGGGAACTCGACGAGTTGGAGGCCCTAACTCGTCGTGTCGAACCTAGTTGGCCCGCGTGAATTATGACTTCTACTCGACGAGTCGGAGGACCCCGATTCGACGAGTAGGAGCTGGAAAATGAAACCCTAATTTTTAGGCTTTGCGCCCTATTTAAACGACCTTAAGTCCTTTCCTCCAGCCCCTTACTACCCTTTTTGACGGCCAGAAGAACCCTAATCAGTCTAAGCTTTGTTCTTGAGTGTTTTGTGAGGCTTAAAGAGTGTTTTGGTGGATTTTGTGAAGAAGGCTTACTGACGGGAGTCAGGGTAGAGCAGCACCCCCGAGGGCTCAGGGACGCGCCTTCCAGCTTACAGCAGAGGACGCCATGGCAACACCAAACGTGGTTTCTGGTATCTTTCTATCCCTTATCTTATTGATTATATCTGTTTTATGCTTATATGTTTGTACCTGTGATTAGGTACGTTTTTAGTGAACTCCATACCTGCTTTGGTATTATTTGACTCGGGGGCGAGTCGGTCGTTTGTCTCTCAGACATTTAGTAGGGAGTTCGGTTTTCCAGTAGGAGAGCTAGAGTGTCTGTTGCGAGTCTCTATCGCCAACGAACACGCGGTTTCTGCTTCTTCGGTCTATCGGGGTTGCGTGTTAGAGATCTTCGGGGTATATTTCCCGATAGACTTGATTATGATTCCTATAGGGGAAGTGTGTGTGATCGTGGGTATGGATTGGCTTAGTCACTTTGGTGCCATGATCGACTGCAAGGGTTAACGAGTGGTAGTTCGAACCCCAAGTGGAGGAGAACTGATTATCTTCGGCGAGGGAACCAGATTGGGATCAGGCCATCAGGGTTTTGCTTAGCTATCAGGGCTCGGCAGTACATTCAGCACGGGTGTGCAGGATATTTAGCATATGTGGTGCATACACGGGTCAGGGATCAAATTTCAGATTCAGAGGTTCCAGTAGTCAGGGAGTTTGCTGACGTATTCCTGGAGGAGTTACCCGGAGTGACTCCGGAGAGGCAGGTCGAGTTTAGGATCGACCTAGTGCCAGTCGCGGCCCCTATCGCCAAGGCGTCGTACCGATTAGCACCATCAGAGATGCAGTTGCTGTCATCACAGCTGCATGAACTGCTGGGCAAGCAGTTCATTCGTCCTAGCAGTTCTCTGTGGGGAGCGCCGATCCTCTTCGTCAGGAAGAAGTATGGTTCACACCGGATGTGCATTGACTACCGGGAGCTGAACAAGTTGATGGTGAAGAACCGTTATCCACTCCTGATGATAGAAGATCTTTTTGATTAGTTGCAGGGAGCATCTTGGTTCTCCAAGATAGACCTGAGGTCTGGGTACCATCAGGTCAGGGTTAGGGAGGAGGACATGGAGAAGACCACGTTCCAGACTCGTTATGGATATTACGAGTTCGTGGTGATGCCGTTTAGGCTCACCAACATGCCAACAATATTTATGGACCTGATGAATCGGGTCTGCAGACTGATGCTCGATCGCTCGGTCATCGTGTTCATAGACGATAACTTGGTGTACTCCAAGACTCGAGAGCAGCATAAGGAGCATCTTCGAGAGCTATTGGGAGTCTTGAGGCAATAACGGTTTTATGCCAAGTTCTCGAAGTGTGAGTTTTGGTTACGAGAGGTTCAGTTTCTTGGACATATCATTAACCAGGAGGGGATTTTGGTCGATCCGGCCAAAATTGTGACAACCCGAAATTTCTATTCTGTACAACCATTCACTTCAATAGAAGACAGAACAGTTTCTGCTAACTTTTGAGCTATGTAGAGTCAGTTTGAGTGTCCTAAAGCCTAGTACTTCAGGAGATAACAGGAGAGAGGATGCCCTAGGGTTTATTGTGTAGCAATAATGTCACAAAACTCCAAGATTTTGGAGTTTACGGCCTAAACAAGGTGTTTACGGCCGTAAACCCCAAGGGTATAAATATGGCACTTAGCCATTTTAATCACTTTTTAACTTTTCAAGAACTAGAACTCATTTCTCTCTCAAGTATCATCCAACTTTTCTTCAAGATCTTCAAGAAAGTAAGTGTTTCTTGCCTTGTTTAGTCGATATCTTACTTAATCTAGTGATCTTACGTGATTCCATCCGTGAAATCATTCCATTTGTGTAGATCTTCAAGTGTTCTTAGTTTTACCAAGAACACCAAGAACACACACTAGTGTTCTTGGACTTTTAACACCTTTTCAAGCTTCTACATAGTAAGTACTCTTACCCTAGTGTGTTATAAGACTTGCCACACTTCTAATCATCTAGAAAACACCAAGGATACCCAAGATCAAAGGTGTTTACGGTCCAAGATGTTCTTGGACCGTAAACCCTAATAAGGGTACCAAAGTGTGCCCTAGTCCCTTACCAAGCCTTGGAAACTAGTGTAGAACATAACCTTGATGTGCTTAGGACTTAAAACATCAAAAAGACCATAAACCATTTGGGTTTACGGTCGTAAACCCAAGGAGAAGTGGTCCAAGGACCGTAAACTCCACAAAGGAGTGAAATGGTGCCCTAAACATTTCCTAAGGCTTAAACATGAAGTAGGAATGCTTCTTATGACCTTTAAAGCTTCAAAACACAAAATGGTCAAAGTACCATGAGTTTACGGCCGTAAACTCATGGGTTTACGACCGTAAACTCAATGTGAGTTGGTCCCAAAACCGTAAACTCCAAAAGAGTTTACCCTTGGACCCCAAACTCAAATACAAGGTCCTACCACCCTTAGATGCAATCCTTAGGACTTATAGCACTTAAATCAAGTGTTTTACATGTCTTAGGATGTCTTAAACTTGGTTAATTAGTTGTTTTATGACTAATTGGATACGTATATGTGTTATTATATGTTAACTAGGATCCTTGTGTGTGTTCAAGTCTTCACTTGACACTTAGCATCCTATACATTCCGTTCATCCAAACCACTCACTACAGGTGAGTTCATACCCCTTAATTAACCTTTTAAATGTTTTTAAATGCTTTTATGGGGGGGGGGAATACAAGTTGAACTATTATAGTTATTATATCAATCACATGTGATTAATAACTACCAAACAAGTGGATTTCTTACTTTTCAAACTGTGTTACCAAACTGTTTTACTTCAAACTGTTTTATAAACTCTTTTTAATATCAAATACTTTATTAAACTCTTTTAACTTATATTCTGTGTATCTATATAGATATAGTTATATAAGTAGGATTAAAAGGACTTAGGACTGATAGCTCACCTTACTTCCTGTTCCTTGTTTGGTTGTGGAGTTAGGGTATTCAGGTTATTTGTCCGAAGGTCGTTTGAATCCTAGTTATATATCATGTATATGTGTATAGATATAAAAGGTTACTTCATTCAGTTCAATACCTTTGGGTAGCAAAGGTACACAAACATGTTCATACATTCAAACAACATTACTAGTAAACTATAATAGGTATAGTTTAGGGAGATACTAATACTATTACTAGAACAGGGAAACATACAATGAGTCAGTTCATACATGAGTCAATAACAAACAAACAATAGATACTATGATGAGAAACAAACAATAGATACTATGATGAGAAACAAACAATAGATACTATGATGAGAAACAAACAATAGAATACTATGATGAGAAACAAACAATACATGCTAGACAGGGAGAGAACACACAATACAGCTAGCACATACATATACTAGAACATTATTACATTTATGTGAGCCACGTAACGGGGCATGACACTACCTGTCATGACCGTTTTGTATCCAGAATCTCCTTAAGTGGGGAGCGTATGAGTTTGTGTATAGATCTATACTGGATTGACTATCCTACACCTTGCTGCTCGCTACAGTGGGACTTGCAAGTCTACAAGTGCCAAACGTCATTTCTTACGACGTCTTACATCGTCGTTTTTCTATGAGTCGGTAGCAGGATACAGGCCGATCACATGGTACTTTAAATAACAATTGGTTTAAGGTAGTTAGTACATCAGTAGTTACTTAATACAACACTACAATAGTATTTCATTTCCCATTACATTTACTTTGTGATCTTCACACAATAAACAATAATGTAAAAACTGTATTTTTGGTTAATGATAGTCGGATTTGGGAAAATACACACTCTTACAAGAGACACACACACAGACACTAGATGCCTTGGTAGAAGGCTACTTTTAGTAGGAAACATAGGGTTTTCTAGGGGGGTTCAAACAATTACAAACTTATACAATTACAGAATTACACACACTTTCATGTAAATACAGACATTAATATACTTATGATCTCACCAGCTTTAAAGCTCATAAACTCTTTCAAAATAACTTGTATTCTCAGGTCACCAGTAGACAGGTACCGGTGCCAGGTTTTGAGAAGATGGAGCTCGTTCAAGACTCATCTTTTATTTTGATGTATATTTTTGGTGTCTATATAACTTGACAGAACACACTTGTATGAAATAATATTATTAATGCAATGGATGATGTTGTTTCTTGTTTACTAATTTGCATTGTTGTGATACTGAACATGACGTCCTCCACCCCCGAACGATTCCGCCGTTCCGGTTTTGGGGTGTGACAAAAATCGAGGCGGTTATGCAGTGGGAGGTTACGAGATCTCCCTCGGATATCAGGAGCTTCTTGGGATTGGCAGGGTACTACCGGAGATTCATACAGGATTTTCCAAGATTCTAGTACCTCTCACTCGTTTGACGAGGAAGGGGCGGGATTTTCGGTGAGGCCCAGAGCAGCAGAGGGCGTTTGAGACCCTCCGACAGCGACTTTACGAGGCTCCAGTCTTGACTCTCCCGGAGGGAGTTGAGGATTTTGTGGTGTTCTGTGATGCATCTATCACAGGACTGGGAGCGGTCCTCATGCAGAGAGGACGGTTGATAGCCTACGTGTCGCGACAGTTGAAGCCGCATGAGACGAGATACCCTACTCATGATCTAGAGTTGGTAGCGGTGGTATTCGCTCTCAAGATTTGGAGGCATTACCTCTATGGGGTCCATTGTACCATTTACACGGACCACAAGAGTGTGAATGTTAGGCGTGTCAAACCCAACAAATAAAGGGGTACGATAGACTCCAAATACACTGCTTTAATGCACTAAAAAGGTAGTACAAGGCAAGCAGGGTCGAACCACAGAGATACATGATAAAAGTCTATACCTCTTTGCGCAAGGTACTTTGGTTACAAAGGGGGATTTGTTTGCAAAAGTCAAATAATGAAAATAACAATCAACTTTGAAACATGCAGAAAATGAAATAGATTTGTAAACAAGTTATAAAAGTGCTTCCAGTTCTTGTTCTCAATGTTGTCATTTAACCTGATTATGACTTGATGTAATTTGTGATTACTATTCTAAGTTGGTACTGAAAGATATTAACACGCTCTAATACCTCTCGTTTGCCAAATTATCTAACCAAAACACGCTCTTTGACTAGACCTAGCTTTACTAATTCAACCTAAACACGCTCTTAGATTGTATTGAAAAACTGCATTAAGTTTTGTACAAGCTTCCCAACAATGTTCATTTCTTCTCATACGCTCGAAAGTGTGAAAACATGTGATAAATGTTCTACAATAAGAAAACCTATTGTTTGTTACCAACCATTAACTTTATAGAACGATTAGGTGCCCTAAAAGTTAATTAACTACACAAAAGTTCAATTCATGAAAGTGGCCAATCAAACACAAATCAAATTTAAGGATTCTAGTTTAAACAAGAACATAATCACTAGAATAGAATCACAAATCAAACATCAAATCATATGCTTCAAGTCAAGCAATCAACATGTTTTGAACAAGAACTAGAAACTAGGGTTTCTTAGCCACACATGACTAAGAACAAATCACAAGAACAAAAGATGGACATAATGTGTGATTTCAACTTACAAAATACTAGAAATAATGTTTCCAAATGATTATTGATCAATCCCTGCAATAACCTTCGAATTCCCTTCTCAAAATATGCTCTGATATGTTGTCTGTGTCCCCAAATGACCCAATTTCCCGTAATATGAAAAATAGGAAAACTGCCAAAAGTTAGTTTTCTTGGGCCGAACACGGCCCGTGTTCAGCATAGGGCAAAAAGGACACGACCCGTGTTCAGCTAGGTCAACAGCTTTCCTTTTTGGTCAACACGGCCCGTGTTGATTTTGCAGTGTAAATCCAACACGGCCCGTGTACCCTCCCAACTTGATTTTTTCAACTTTTTCGTTCTTCGCCCGATCATCCCGAAATCTTTACCAATGCTTCCCGACACCTCCCAAAGCGCATTCCAAGCTCCGGTTTACCTGAAAAAGACATGAAAGTGTGCAAATAAGGTTGTTCTAGAGACTAACATGAATATGATGAAAAGCAAGAAAAAGGAAGAACAATTATGCTAAATAGATGCATGAAATGGGACTAAAAGGTGTGTAAAAAGGTGCACAAAATGCACCTAACAAATCTCCCCAAGCTTAGACCTTTCTTGTCCTCAAGGAAGAACAAGAATCAGACGAAACAGGATGATTTCTAGATGACAAAAAGAAATATAGAACAAAAAGGGACAGAAAGATCCTAAAGGCTAGGAATGAATGCATGCAATGAAAACTATGAAAAAGAAACATATGTACAAAGGATACTTAAGGAACAAAAATGAACCAAAGAAAAATTTAAGAACACTATACGATCAGACCTTACATCAATGGGGCTCCAATCATTAATACCTAAGCGACCATCCTGCTACCTTCCACATATCACAGACTCCCAAAGTGAGGAAGACCCTAAACGGTGTAACCTAATAAACCAACCATAGTTGTATTTAAACTTCATACCTTAATTAGCTTTATGGGCGAAAATAACACAGTCCTGATCTCATGTCTTTAAGACTAGATGGCCAAGAATCAGAATCGACGCATCCTTAAGAACCCGTCACGGCGAATCAGCTTTCGCTGAAACAGTGAGCCCACCCGAAGGGGCCCAGCTCCTATGCTTTCACTTTTTCGAGAGCCACAAGTATCATATCACGCAGTTCTTCATTCGCCAGATTTGACTTTGAGGCGACTTTTGATTTTGATTGAACTTGGATTTGTATCTTTATTTTGAGCTTTGAATTCTTCAATCAACTTTTGACTTTCTAAAAGTTTCTTCGTTTTGGCACTTGAAATTCTGATTGGGGTACTGGATGTGACAGTTGTACCCTTTCTTCTTTCTTGACTGTGTGGATCTGATACTTAAGCCCTCTCTCACCGCGAGGGTAACGCGTGTCAACAAATAGGTCTGTGTTCTGTGGGTCCAGAGTTGCCGATAAAGATTCTTTTTAAACATTCAGAAGCAAATCATCCTAAAGTTGTTATTACCGCCCACGAAAACGTTTCAGCATTCCATTTTTTATTATTATCTAAGGCTGGGGTCTCGAATTACGGTGTTTGGGTCCCCTAGTTATGATAGCTGATTCTACACTTCCGGCAACTATCCGGTCGCCTCAGAATTTTTTTTCTCATTTGATTTCTTGTTTTCCCACTTCATGGAGCTATCGTATGTAAAGAGTGTCATCATCTCGTATAAAGTTTTTTTTTGATGGTGCATGAAAATGATGGAATGCAAAAACTTGAGAAAAGAAAAGAAAAATATTTTTGGGTTTTATAAATGCAGAATGCAAGGAAAATGAAAATAAGAAAGGTAAATTTTATTTTATTTATTTATTTATTTATTTGTTTATTTATTTATTTTTAAACAATGCATGCATGAATATGGATGTGAACATGAAAATGCAACATGAAAATGCACCTAATGTACAACTCTACCCCTCCCCAAGCTTAAATATAAGCATCGTCCCCGATGCTTGGAGAGGGCGGAACAACCTATTGCGGAGGAGGAGGAGGATAGTAGCTGGGATTTCGGGTCCAAGCCCAAAAGTCCTCCTCATGTTTGCACTGACGCTCTTGATCTTGAGCGTATTGAGTGGTGAAGGCGGAAAAACTTTGGGTTAGGTTCGTGACATCTTGATGGTAAGTGTCGAGGCTGGTATGGATCGATTGGAATTGATCCAAATATTGTTGGTGATATGATGGGTATCCAACATGATGAGATGAGGTAGCACCACCCATGGGAGGGGAGTTTTGTGGTGCCGCCCCGTCACTCTCCTCATCTTCCTCCTCTTCCTCTTCGGAGAAGGTTCCGGGGAAGAGATATGGCTTGATTTGCCAGTCGGTGAAATTGTTAGGACGCCTGAGGGCAAGGATGTCCTTGTTCTCCGGGGTGATGAGGAGCCTTGGATCGTGGTTTTGACCCACGGTCCAATTATGGTTCCCATCCTCCGCCTGAAACATTCTCATAGACTCAAGAACTCCCGTGGTCAGGTAGGTCTCACCGGGTAGGGGTTGGTGAGTTTCGGGGGTATGGGTCCCGGACTAGAGCACTTTTGGACAATAAACTGACAATGCCACCACAAGATATTTTTCCGGACCGTGATGTGCTGAGGAGGGTGAGTTTGTTACAAAGGAATGAGCCATAGTGAGGAATGAGATTATCGTCCGGGTGGGCCATCGCATAGAGTATTTTGAGCTCAAGGGCGCTAATGGTGCTTCTTTATTCTCTAGGGACGACAAGTGAAGCAACGATCCTGTGGGCCACTTTCATCACAGGGTGGATGAGAGATGAGGCCTTAGTAGAACTTGAGACATAGGGAAGCTGACGCGTAAGGTCGGTCCACCACGTAAGATCACTGTATCCTGGGATTGGGTCATTGGGGCCAAAGGTGTGTTCTGTGGGGGCCCCAACTATGACATTGATTTGGTCTAAGGACAAGGCATGATCTTGGTTCATAAGCCAGAAGCTTAGGACACCGTGGTCCAAATCAAATGAAGATAAGAACTCAGCAGTTGGAACTTTATAGCTGAGTTCGTGGACCTTTAACAACCCCTGCCATCCAATGTTCCGGAATAGTGTGTGGACTTGGTTGTAGATGTTCAACTCACGGAGAGATGGCACATGCGCGAATTGTTGGGTAGTGTGCGCGCGTTGGAGAAAGGCCTCAAGTTTGGCGGCTTGAATTGGGCCACGACAAACCACACCACAATGTGCCGAATTGGGTGGAGATGAAGGTGGGGGTGACGGGGACCTGGGCGGCGGTGATGGGGACCTACGACGGCGGGCCGACGATTTGGTGTGCCGAGGTCGTTTAGAACTCTCACCTTCCATATGCAAAATTTGGGGTAAAGTCAAAAAGTCAACTGGTCAACGGGTCAAAAAGTCAATTGTTGACGGGTCCAGTCAACACGAATTTGACCACCAAAATTTCGCGGGAAATTCGGTTCTTGGTGATTTCTAAGTGATTGTCAAGTCCAATACGACCAAAATGAATGCAATTTGACCTTACAAACACAAAATCCACAAGTGAAGAGTTGGAAAGATTTTACCGATCGTTAGTGGAAATGCGTTGTTGTTGATGAGAAAGACCTTTTTCAACCTCCCCAAGCTTGCCTACATGAAGATTTAAGCACAAAAACACCAAAATTCTTAGAAAATTTCGGACCTAGGGTTTTTCAAAAACCCCCAAATCCACCATGAAAGTGTAAGAAGATGGTGTATTAGATGTAGGAGATGAAGTGGGGAAGATGAAAATCAAACCTCTTTGAAGATTTAAGCCAAAATCGTGAAGAATCAAGGGATTTTTGATGAAAATCGGACCTTGGGGTTTTCTTGGGAGAGAGAGGTTGTTTTGGAATGAATGTGTGGAAGAATGAGGCAAAAATCCTGATTTTTAGCATTAAAACCCACAGGCTCTTCTGCGCGAACACGGCCCGTGTTCCCACAGACCAAATTAACACGGCCCGTGTTGGGGTTAGGATTCCTGAGATATGCATGAACACAACCCGTGTTCATTATAAGGCAAGAGGAACACGGGCCGTGTTAGCCTCTAACTCCGGAGTTGTTTGCCCTTTGATGAGCACGACCCGTGTTCATTATAAGGCAAAAGTAACACGGGCCGTGTTAGCCTCTGACTCCGGAGTTGTTTGCCCTTTGATGAATACGACCCGTGTTTATTATAAGGCAAAAGGAACACGGGCCGTGTTAGCCTCTGATTGCCACTTCCACTTTTTGAACCAAAAATTTTCCCTCTCATTCAAATGAAATGTTTTTGCATCCCAAGGTCCGTTTGGTGATTTTAAATCATGTTTAAATGCATTTGGAACATTGAAAACCAAAAACTCAACTAGAAATCGTTTTTAAAGAAAAGACAGAAATACCCCCGGGTTGCCTCCCGGTAAGCTGCCCTTGTTTTAAGTCGTTGGCTCGACTTTGCCCTTTAGATTCACTCAATGTCGTCCGGGCGTTCCAATCTATCAACCTCCATGTCTTTCTCTTGGAAACCTTCATAGAAAACCTTTAACCTGTGACCATTAACTTTGAACACTTTTCCAGTTTTGTTACTCTTAATCTCAACTGCACCATGATCAAATACATTAATAACAATGAACGGACCCACCCACCGGGACCGTAACTTACCGGAAAACCATTTAAGTCGAGAGTCATAGAATAATACTTTTTGACCAATCTCAAAGGTCTTACGGGAGAGGTACTTATCATGGAATGCTTTGGTCTTATCTTTGTAGATGCGTGAACTCTCGAATGCTTCATTTCTTATTTCCTCCAACTCTTGAATCTCTAGCTTTCGGTGAACACCCGCTTCATCAATCTTCATGTTTAGCTTTTTGATAGCCCAGAAAGCTTTGTGTTCCAATTCAACAGGGAGGTGATAAGCTTTGCCAAACACGAGTCTGTAAGGTGACATCCCAATTGGAGTTTTATATGCAGTGCGGTATGCCCAAAGAGCATCATCTAATCTCAAACTCCAATCTTTGCGGTTTGTGTTCACTGTTTTCTCAAGTATGGACTTAATTTCTCTGTTTGACACTTCAGCTTGTCCATTTGTTTGCTGGTGATAAGCCGTGGACACCCGATGTTGGACTCCATACTTCTTGAGAACCGATCCAAGAGTTTTGTTGCAGAAGTGTGTGCCTCTGTCACTGATCAAGGCTTTTGGAGTTCCAAACCTACATAAAATGTTAGCCTTGACAAAATCTACAACAACTTTAGCATCATCAGTTCTTGTTGCCTTTTCCTCTACCCATTTGGAAACATAGTCAACAACCAAAATGATGTATAAATTCCCAAAGGATGAAGGAAAAGGGCCCATAAAATCAATGCCCCATATATCAAATATTTCACAAACCAAGATAGGGGTCAAGGGCATTTGGTTTCGGGAACTCAAAGAACCTGTCATTTGACATCTCTCATAACTTTTATAGAAAGTGTAAGAGTCATGAAAGAGTCGGGGCCAATAAAACCCACAGTCTAAAATTTTCCGGGCAGTTCTTTGAGGACCAAAATGCCCTCCGCAAGCATAACTATGACAAAAGTTGAGGATATATTGTACCTCATGTTCTTCAACAAATCTTCTTATTACCTGATATGCACAATGTTTCCAAAGGTACGGCTCATCCCAAATGTACCTTCTTGCATCTTTCTTGATCTTATCTCTCTGTGACCTCGTGAGATAGGGTGGGAATTTTCCCGTGACCATGAAGCTGCATATATCCGCATACCAAGGTGGTGTTTGGATATCAAACAAGTACTCGTCTGGGAATGTGTCATGAATGGGAGTCGCATCTTCGGGTTGGACTATTCGGCTCAAATGATCGGCGACTAGGTTCTCTTACCCGCTTTTATCTTTGATCTCAATATCGAACTCTTGCAAAAGCAACATCCACCGTATTAACCTCGGCTTTGAATCTTTCTTTGTAAGTAAGTGCTTTATGGCTGCATGGTCCGAATATATGATCACTTTAGTTCCAAGGAGGTAATGCCGGAATTTCTCTAGTGCAAACACAATAGCGAGCAACTCTTTTTCTGTTGTGGTGTAGTTGCTTTGTGCACTATCCAAAGTCTTGGATGCATAGTAGATGACATGATGGGCTCGGTCCAACTTTTGTCCCAAAACTGCCCCAACCGCGGTGTTGCTGGCATCGCACATGATCTCGAATGGAAGATCCCAATTTGGCGGTTGGATGATGGGGGCGGATGTCAAGAAATCCTTAAAACGATCAAATGCACTTTTACATGCATCACCAAACTCAAAATCGGCCTCCTTTTGTAGAAGTTGACACATCGGCACCGTGATCTTGGAAAAATCCTTTATAAACCGCCGATAAATACCTGCATGGCCAAGAAAAGAACGCACTTCCTGAACATTTGTCGGGTATGGTAAGCTCTTAATAACATCTGTTTTGGCTTTGTCAACTTCTAAGCCTTTTTGTGACACCACATGTCCAAGTATCAAGCCCTTGTCAACCATAAAATGACATTTTTCATAATTAAGGACTAAGTTCGTGTCAATGCACCTTTGTAAGATTTTGGTGAGATTTTGCAAACATTCATTAAAAGAATTTCCATAAACAGTAAAATCGTCCATGAAAACCTCTATGATATTTTCAACATATTCTGAAAATATGCTCACCATACATCTTTGGAAGGTCGCGGGTGCATTGCACAAGTCGAAGGGCATGCGTCTATACGCAAAGGTGCCGAAGGGACATGTGAATGTGGTTTTCTCTTGGTCTTCCGGGGCAACCATAATTTGGTGAAAACCAGAAAAACCATCAAGGCAGCAATAGTGGGATTTCCCGGCCAATCGTTCTAACATCTGATCGATGAATGGCAAAGGGAAGTGGTATTTGCGGGTGGAAGCATTCAACTTCCTATAATCGATACAAACTCTCCACCCGTTTTTCACACGGGTGGGTACCAATTCCCCCTCGGAGTTTTTGACAACGGTGACTCAGGCTTTTTTCGGGACAACTTGCACGGGACTTACCCACTTACTATCAGAAATGGGGTAGATTACTCCTGCATCGAAGAGCTTCATGATCTCTTTTTTAACCATCTCCATCATAGGTGGATTCAATCTCCTTTGGGCTTCACGGGTTGGCTTAAAGTCTTCTTCCATCAATATTTTATGCATGCATAATGATGGACTCAACCCCTTTATGTCCGCAATGGTCCAACCAATAGCCTCCTTGTACTTTTTCAAAATTCCAACCAACTCTTTTTCTTCTTCCTTTGCTAGCTTGGTTGAAATTATCACCGGTAATGTCTCTTCCTCTCCAAGATAGACATACTTGAGATGGTCAGGAAGAGTCTTCAAATCAAGACTCGGTGGGTGTACTATGGATGGAAGGAGTTTCGGATCGGGATTTTTGAGCTTCATGCGGGTTGGTTCAACTCTCAAAGGTTGTGCTTTTTCCAAGGAGTTGATTGCTTCAATCAACTCATCCTCCAACATATACTTATCAACCAAATTCTTGATCCCTGTTTCATCAAAATGCTTGCTCAAGATGGTGGTTAGCACATCTTGGCTTGACTACTCGAAACAATCATTAGTATATGAATCAATAACATCTATGAAGTCTAAAGAATGAATATCACTAGGATAACGCATAGCTTCAAAGATATTAAAGTTGATCACCTCACCATCGAACTCCATAGACAAAGTACCATTTGCTACGTCTATTTTTGTTTTTGCGGTACTCATGAAGGGTCTCCCCAAAAGGATGGAGCTCGATTGTGGGGTGTTGTCATCACCCATATCCAAAACATAAAAGTCATCAGGAAATACAAGTTCATTGACTTGCACTAACACGTCCTCCAATACACCTTTTGGGTGTACCAAAGACCGGTCGGCAAGTTGAATAATAACTCTGGTTTTTGATAAAGGTCCAATTCCCATTGTCTTATAGCTTGAATAGGGTAAGACATTAATTGATGCTCCAAGGTCTAGCATGGCGCGTGGTACAAAAAGGTTACCTATTTTACAAGGAACCGTGAAAACACCCGGGTCCTTGCATTTTTTTGGTAGCCGTTTTTGTAACACGACTGAAACGTTTTCCCCTACTTTTACAGTTTGATTTCCTTTAAGCTTTTTCTTAGATGTGCAAAGTTCCTTAAGAAACTTAGCATATCTAGGAATTTGTGTAATAGCATCTAAAAGGGGGATATTGATTTCAACCTTTCGGAACATTGCCATGATTTCGTCATCTTCCCGTTCTCTCTTTGTACTTGTTAGCCTTGAAGGAAATGGAGCTGGTGTGACTTTCACTTCGGTCTCTCTTGGTTTCTTTGACTCGGAAGTATTTTTCCTTTCCTCTTCTTTGACAGCTTCTTCCACCTCAATCTCTTTCTCTTCCTCTTCTTCATCCGGCATCTTTGGACCTTCATAGCTTTTCCCACCTCTTAAGGTAATGGCACATGCGTTGTGTTTCGGGTTCTTCTCGGTTTGAGATGGTAGCTTGCCTTGTGATTCCATCTTACTCACAGATTGATCAAGTTGTGAAACTTGTTGCTCTAAGCTTTTTATGCTTTGTTTCGTTTCTTGTTGGAAGCTTTGAGTGCTAGTGGCAAGGCTCTTGACAATATCTTCTAGTGACATGCTTGATGAAACCGCTTGTGGAGGTGGTTGTGGTGGATGCCGTGGCTGGAAATTTTGAGGTTGAAAAGGTGGTCTTTGTTGATTTTGAGGAAATGGTGGTCTTTGTTGGTATTGATGTGGTTGATTTGGTTGATAATTTCCCTGTTGATTTCCTCCCCAAGCTTGATTGTTGTTCCATCTTTGGTCATTTCGTGAGTGCTCAAATCCCCTTTGGTTTGACCCGAAATATCCTCCTAATGCATTTGCTTCCGCATAATCCTCATCTTGAAGTTGTGGGCACATATCGGTTGGGTGCCCCACTTGAGTGCAAATACCGCACGGGCGGGGTGTGGGCTGCACACCTTTGTCTTTGGCTAGCATCATAACCACTTTAGTAAGCTCGGACAATTGAGCTTCAATTTGAGGAGTTTGGACTTCCTTTACACCTCGGGGTGCATCCGTGTACCATTCTTCATCATGACTTGAATGTTTAGAATCTTCAGCCATGTTTTTGATCAAGTTGCGGATTTCAGTGGGAGTTTTGTCGGGTAAAGATCTGCCACTAGAGGCATTAAGAAGCCTTCTTTCCATTGGAGTCATGCCTTCAATGAAATACTGGAGGAGCTAGTATTCGGTGATTCCATGCTTTGGGCATCGGGCACAAAGTTTCTTGAACCTTTCCCAATATGTGTGAAAAGCTTCTCTCTTGTGTTGCTTGATTCCAATGATTTCCCTCCGTAGGGCTGAAGCTTTCATCTCGGGAAAGTACTTATCCAAAAACAACCTTGCAAGATATACCCAAGTAGTTACCGTCCCCGGTGGGAGGTCATAAAGCCAGTCTTTGGCTGCATCTTGCACTGCGAAGGGGAATGCCCTAAGCTTGATTTGATCCTCCGTGACATTGTGTGGTTTCATGCCCACACATACAACATGGAACTCAGTGAGGAACTTGTGAGGATCTTTATTTTCCAAACCTCTAAAGGTAGGGAGTAGGTGGATGAGTCTGGATTTAAGTTCAAGATTTGTGGCTGCTGGATATGTGATGCAAAGAGGCTGTTGAGTAACCTCTTGCCTCGACCATTGACGGAGAGTTTGCTTTGGTGGTGGGTTTGGAGGTGGATTCCCTCCATGGTTATCTCCCATGGTATGAGTAGGAATTGAGGTTTCTGTGGGTGTAGTGTTTGGGATGTTATGAGTAGGTGAAGAGAGTGGGGTGGTATTTATGGGTAAGGATGGTTGAGATGATGATGAGGGGTTTTCTGTTTCGGATGCGGACACACTTGAGAGGGGTATATCCTCCCAAATGTTGATGACCGGAGGGGTAGATGATGAAGAAGTTCCGGAAACCGGTTGCCTCTTACGAAGCTTTGCTTGCTTCCGTAGCTTCTTTGCAGTCTTCTCTATCTCCGAGTCAATTGGCAATGGTGTACCTGTACGAAAAGATCTAGGCATAAACAATTAGTAACACCGTGTCCCCGACAACGACGCCAATTTGTTAGGCGTGTCAAACCCAACAAATAAAGGGGTACGATAGACTCCAAATACATTGCTTTAATGCCTAAAAAGGTAGTACAAGGCAAGAAGGGTCGAACCACAGAGACACAAGATAAAAGTCTATACCTCTTTGCGCAAGGTACTTTGGTTACAAAGGGGGATTTGTTTGCAAAAGTCAAATAATGAAAATAACAATCAACTTTGAAACATGCAGAAAATGAAATAGATTTGTAAACAAGTTGTAAAAGTGCTTCCAGTTCTTGTTCTCAATGTTGTCATTTAACCTGATTATGACTTGATGTAATTTGTGATTACTATTCTAAGTTGGTACTGGAAGATATTACCACGCTCTAATACCTCTCGTTTGCCAAATTATCTAACCAAAACACGCTCTTTGACTAGACCTAGCTTTACTAATTCAACCTAAACACACTCTTAGATTGTATTGAAAAACTGCATTAAGTTTTGTACAAGCTTCCCAACAATGTTCATTTCTTCTCATACGCTCGGAAGTGTGAAAACATGTGATAAATGTTCTACAATAAGAAAACCTATTGTTTGTTACCAACCATTAACTTTATAGAACGATTAGGTGCCCTAAAAGTTAATTAACTACACAAAAGTTCAATTCATGAAAGTGGCCAATCAAACACAAATCAAATTTAAGGATTCTAGTTTAAACAAAAACATAATCACTAGAATAGAATCACAAATCAAACATCAAATCATATGCTTCAAGTCAAGCAATCAACATGTTTTGAACAAGAACTAGAAACTAGGGTTTCTTAGCCACACACGACTAAGAACAAATCACAAGAACAAAAGATGGAAATAATGTGTGATTACAACTTACAAAATTCTAGAAATAATGTTTCCAAATGATTATTGATCAATCCCTTGCAATAACCTTCGAATTCCCTTCTCAAAATATGCTCTGATATGTTGTCTGTGTCCCCAAATGACCCAATTTCCCGTAATATGAAAAATAGGAAAACTGCCAAAAGTTAGTTTTCTTGGGCCGAACACGGCCCGTGTTCAGCATAGGGCAAAAAGGACACGACCCGTGTTCAGCTAGGTCAACATCTTTCCTTTTTGGTCAACACGGCCCATGTTGATTTTGCAGTGTAAATCCAACACGGCCCGTGTACCCTTCTGACTCCGACTCCCAACTTGATTTTTTCAACTTTTTCGTTCTTCGCCCGATCATCCCGAAATCTTTACCAATGCTTCCCGGCACCTCCCAAAGCGCATTCCAAGCTCCGGTTTACCTGAAAAAGACATGAAAGTGTGCAAATAAGGTTGTTCTAGACACTAACATGAATATGATGAAAAGCAAGAAAAAGGAAGAACAATTATGCTAAATAGATGCATGAAATGGGACTAAAAGGTGTGCAAAAAGGTGCACAAAATGCACCTAACAGTGAGGCACATCATGGATCAGTTGAACTTGAACATGAGACAACGCATGTGGATTGACGTGGTCAAGGATTATGATTGCAAGATCCTTTACCATCCCGGTAAAGCGAACGTGGTTGCGGACGCTCTGAGCTGCAAGTCAGCTCGACCTTCTGCTCCAACGATATGTATGAGGATATCAATGGATTCTCCACGTTTGAGCCTGATCAGGGAAGCTCGGGCTGAGTGTATGCGATAGGAGAATTGGAAACTTGAGAGGATTAGGGGTGAGAACACCCGGTTTGTACAGGATAGCTAGGGATTATTGACCCGTTGCGGTTGGGTTTGGGTTCCGATGTCTGGTGGGGTCAGACAGACAATATTGGAGGAGGCTAATAAGTCTCACTTCTTTATTCACCCGGGGGCCAGCAAGATGTATCAGGATTTGCGATTAAGTTACTGGTGGCCGTGCATGAAACGATAGATCGCTTGGTATGTTGAGAGGTGATTGACCATCAGGATGGTCAAGGCCGAGCACCAGAGGCCACATGGCAAGCTGCAGCCTCTAGAGATTCCCATGTGGAAATTGGAGCAGATAACGATGGACTTCATCACCCAATTGCCGAGAACGGCAAGGGGGTTCGACGCTATATGGGTCATCGTGGATCGATTGACCAAGAGTGCTCACTTTTATCCCATTTGTGAGAGATCATCGGCCGAGAAACTGGCCGATGTGTATATACGCGAGATTGTCGCTCTCCATGGGGTTCCGGTAGCTATCGTTTCAGACCGTGATGTTCGGTTTACCTCCCGTTTCTGGTAGAAGTTCCATAAGGATCTAGGCACGCGGCTACACTTCAGTATAGCCTATCATCCGCAGACAGACGGCCAAAGTGAGCGGACCATACAGACTCTCGAGGATATGCTAAGAGCTTGCGTTATCGACTTCGGTGGGAGTTGGGACTCCTACCTACCCCTTGTAGAGTTCTCCTATAACAACAATTTTCATTCCAGTATTGGTGCCCCACCTTATGAGTTGTTGTATGGACGGAGATGCCGCACCCAAGTCTGTTGGGACGAGGTTGATCATAGGGTGATGGGTCGGACCAAGGTAGTCCTACAGACTACTGAGATGATTCAGCAGATCAGATAGCGGTTGCAGACCGCACATAGTCGGTAGAAGAGTTACGCCGACCGATGCCGATCTGAGTTGGAGTTTCAGGTCGGTGACATGGTTCTCCTGAAGGTCTCACCATGGAAGGGTGTGATTCGCTTCAAGAAGAGGGGGAAGTTGGGTCCCCGATATATCAGGCCATTCAGGATCACTGCCAGGGTTAGCAAGGTGGCATATAGACTAGATCTCCCAGAGGAGCTTAGTCAGATTCATAGCAGTTTCCATGTTTCACAGTTGTGGAAGTGCATTCTGTATGAGGAGGCAGTTGTGCCATTAGATGATATTCAGGTCGATGAGCACCTGAATTACATGGAGAGGCCAGCGGCTGTTCTTGAGAAGAAGGTGAAAGTTATGCGGAACAAGGAAGTACCTTTGGTAAAGGTACAGTGGCAGCATCGGAGGGGATCCGCGTGGACATAGGAGCCGGAGGCAGAGATGCGGGAGCATTACACCGAGTTATTCACCGCAGCAGACTTAGAGGACAAAGTCTAGTTCAAGTGGGGGAGAATTGTAACACGCCGACTCCCAAGTATAATTTCCAAAAGATTTATATTCATTTTACTGAGGGAACTCGACGAGCTGGAGGCCCCAACTCGTCGTGTTGAACCTAGTTGGCCCGCATGAATTATGACTTCTACTCGACGAGTCGGAGGACCCCGACTCGACGAGTAGGAGCTGGAAAATGAAACCCTAATTTTTAGGGTTTGAACCCTATTTAAAGGACCTTAAGTCCTTCCCTCCAGCCCCTTACTACCCTTTTTGACGGTCAGAAGAAAGCTAATCAGTCTAAGCTTTGTTCTTGAGTGTTTTGTGAGGCTTAAAGAGTGTTTTGGTGGATTTTGTGAAGAAGGCTTTGTTGGAGTAGGTGTCTAATCCCATAACTATAATTGGTATGTACTTGACCCGAGAGTAGCATGGTCCTTTTGGGTTGCCTTCACCAATGCAATTTGATTAGATGGACTTTTGAGAATAAGGTTATTTATGATTTGTTAATATATTACAAGTATAATATATTAATATGAAATCATATTATTTAATTAGTATTTATCAAGAATTAATTTGGAATTAATTTAGTGATCAAAAGAGACTGATTAAATATACGGGGACTGATTTGGTAGATCAATGATTCTTATAGTGTGGGCCAATGATCCATGGTTATTTTGGATGGGCTAAACCAACATGGATAGTCCATGGAGGTTTTACCCATGGAGCCTAAGTAATATTGTGAGAACAAGATCTATCTGATGCGTAGAGACAAGGTTTGAGAACTCAAACCTTGAGTGAATGCTTAAGATCAATATCTGCTTTCTAATAAATGTTCAAGTCATGTATGGAATGACCAGTCAAGTCTTAGATAACACTTTCAACAAATGATCAAGTCATTAAATGAAGAATGAGAATGAATGATCAAGGTAAAGCTAATAAATGAAGAACAAGAAGAATGTTTGAAATAAGTTCAACAAGAATGCCAAAAAGTAAGTGAAAAGATCCGCATTGACTTGTATTGAATACTCCTATAAATAGGAGTGAATATTACACCGAATTAACTGAAGTGCTTACATAGGACTGGACAAAAGACATTATTCTGACATTCTGATTATCCAAATACAACTATAGACTTAGCCCTGTGAAACATTACATCAATACTAAGACAAATACAATAAATGCACAAAAGACAAAACAGCTTCACTCCGGATCAGCATCCATTCCGGACATGCGAGTCAGCTCCAGAATGTCTTCAGTCTTCACGTCTTCTTACCTGGTCTGGACAGGTTCCGGACCACTCTCCTCTTCGGAACATACACTTCGGAATTGGTACTAAGGATTGCTAGAGGTTCACTTTCAGGTTCCAACAATCTCCCCCTAAGTGAACTTAGCAATCCAACAAGCGTAGTTCATTTCTTCCTTGATGAAGGTATAGGCTCTGAACAACCACTCCCGGACCGCAATGTACCATGCCAATTGACTCACAAACTTTGCCTTGACCTGTTCCGGAGCATCAGACTTGGACACCCGGGATATGAACTTGTTCAGAGCTTTGGTTGGAACTAGATGTTTGTCAAGGACTCGGAAGAAGTCCTTTTTGTTTGTCCTTCTGGTTGTGTAGACAAACCCTAGAACCGGTTCTTCAATAGGACCATCTGCAAGAACTTCAGCTTCCGGAAGAACAAAGTCGATTTTGGCGACGAATTGTTCCGTTCCGTAGAGGTGTGCAAGTTCATAATCACATCGGCAAAACTCAGCAACATAATCTTTCAGAAAGCTCAGAGTTGCGTGGTAAGCTCCCATATTGATGCCATCCTTTTGATTTTCTCTGAAGTAAGCAGCTAGAGTGAGGATGTCATTAGGATTCATAGAAGGAAAATCAGCATCAGTAATGGTCCGGGGTGTTGGCTTGTTTCGGAGGAGGTGAAAACGAAATAGAGGGCAGTTCAGTTCGAATTTCACCAAAAATTTTCTTCCGAAGCCCTGAACTTTGGTGATCCTCTTCCTCACCCATACTTCCTTGAAAGGTTGAGCGTGCTTAGAGTAGAAGGTTTTAAGCCTTTCACGCTCAGTCCGAATGATCATTTCCGGATTGTCTGTTGGATGAAGAGGGGAAAATTTGGTATAAAATTTGCTGTAGGGAGAGAGAGGAAGATCCAGCTGATCAGAGTCATTGGTGGGAAGGTCGTAGTAGAGGCAAGAAATAATTTCTTGTGCCTGAAGAATGCCTTCACGGCAAAGAGAAGAAATGAAACGCATCGGATCAGGATTGTCGTTAGCTTGGATCCGGATGCTGTCCTCTAATGCCTGATTGATTTCCTCCTGAGACCATCCATGTTTTTTTCTTGAGAGGAGGTCCGGAGTGAAAGGCTTGTTCGGCAGTCATTGGTTTCTTCCCTTTGTCTTTCTGAAGTGCAGAAATAACAAGCTTCATGTTTTCATCGATCGTAAATTCCGGAGTGGGATTTGGAAGTGGTTCTTCTGGAATTTCATCAGGGATCCATAGAGGAGAGCCCTGGTCGATTGGAGCAATCTTTGGTTCCAGAATGGGAGGCTGCATGGAAGGAGTGGCTCGGAAGGCTTGAGCCGTTAAGAAGGATTTTTCCTTAGCCATTTGGATGCCCATCCGGAGAGCATCAGGAAGAGAGGATGGCCAGGAAACAGCAGACCAAATTCTCTTTTGTTATTCTGTCATTTCCTTCGGAAGGGTCAGCTTAGGAGCTTGAAGACCAAGAACTCCCTTAGGAGATTTATCCGAGATATATTCGTCTTCATCTTCAGTTCCTTCTTCTTCTTCTGAATTTCCCAGCATTCCGGAGAAGACATGAACTTCTTCTTCGGAATCTAGATCTTCATCTCGGAGTGTAAATTCCGAGACTGGTTTCCAAGGTTGGCTTGGGCCTTCTCCCCCTCTTGCATCGGTGGAATTAGGAACCGGTGCAAGTACCAAAGTGTTCTGAAGATCATCAAATTTTGAGAAGACTTTCTGAAGCTCGGTATTGAGTTGAAGAGTAAGAGTGTCGTATGCTTCGGATGTCGGGGCTTGAGCAGCAAGGTGATCGAACAAGTGGCTCAAAATAGCAATCATCTCATCAAACTTCCTATTCGGAACATCAACGATGTTCCAAGTGGAGCGAAGGATTTTGATGAGGACTTGTTGAATTATCATGTTCATCTCATCCTTCTTTTTGATCTCCTTCTCCATTCTTTGAATCTGCTTCTCATGACGAACGTGGGTCTGCTTAATTAGGTCGTTGGTAGCAGCCACCAAGTCTTCATGGACTTTTAGCATGGAAGTGATGGTGTTGAGGTAATGATCAACCAGAATGTCGTATTTGGTGTCGACTTCTTCCATGGTGTGCTTGAGACGAAGGGAGATTAACTGATCCAGTTGGGCTTCTCTTTCAGCAACAGATGGTCCGGACTGTTGGGATATTGACTGAAGAATGGCATCAAGTTTGGAGTCGAGTCCGGAGACTTTTTGATCCAATTTCGTATTGAGCTCAGTAACAGAAGTTTCGATGGATGACACTTTCTTCATGGTGTCCGAGACATTGGTTTGAATGTCAAGGAGAGCGAAGGGGTCAATATAGTCACCAGCTGAGGATTCCGTATCAGAATCTGACTGTTGCATAGGAGTTTGGTGTGAGGAAGGATTTGTGGATGGACCCGGCTTGGTTGAAGCATCATCCTCTGACAGTTTGGAGTTGGAACCACCAATCGGAGTGGTTGAGGAGGAAGATCCGAAGTCATAGGCAGACTTGGATACGAATGCCCTGGATTGAAGATGGATTGAGGTCATGAAGTTTGTGTCCGAAACTGTTTTTGCTTCATCATCCAGCATCACTTCTTCTGAGATTTCTGCATCTGGATCGGTCACAAAAATGCTTTGGTGAGTTGTGATGGGAGGTAGTTCGGAAGTGAGCTCATTGACAACATCAACATCGGCGTGAGGAACATAGGGCATGATGCTTTGGATGGCGCGGTTCCTCATGGAGATAAGAGTTGACTCCCCTGTGACTCGTGGGCGTGTTCCAGGGGGGGGGGGGGCAAGGAACTTTTCTCAACACCGGCATCACCTTTTTGGGAAGGTGAGGGTGGATCATGTGGAGACTTCCCGTGTGTGTGTGTGTGTGTGCAGGTGATTTTGAAGCATCGAGGGGTACCTCGGATGAGTGGATAGGTGGGGTGACCGGGCGGCCAGAATCAGCCAGAATGTCATGGATGCCTTCCTGTTGAGAGGAGGCACTGACTTTGGCTTTCTTTTTGGTCTTTGGCTTTGTGGGAGAAGCCTTTCGCTTGGCTGGTTTCTTAACCTTTGGTCCGGACGTGGTAGGGTTGGCCTCTTCCGAAGTGGGCTCAACAGAGACTGGGGCAGGTTGTGTTGGGTCGAACACAACCGAAGTCTCTAAGTGTTGTTTTAAATAAAGAGAATCGGAAGGAATGAGGGCCAACATGTGGTCCGGAAGACGTCTGAGCGGACCAAAAGAGGATTGGTCCGGAATCCTATAGGTCTTAACTACTTTAAATGAGAGACATACCTCCGGAGGATCAGAGGAGACCGGAATTGGTTCATTGAGCTCGTTGAAGATTTGTTGAAGCGTCAGAGCCCAAAATCTAGGGCTCGAAATTTCATTCTCCTTCCTTTTGGTGGCAAATTTGCAAAAATCTTGCCATAGAACTTCCGAGAGATCCACTGCATTTTCCCTTCCGGAGTAGATGCTGAAGATGACGTTGAGCCAGTCTTTGCTAAGGGTATCTGTCCCTCCATGCTTTCCGGACAGCCCTCTGATGACAAAGTGCATAAGAACAGTCCAGAGTCTGGAGACAGCCGTCTTCTTGAAATCCTTTGCCTTGTAATCTTGAGTGTACCCTATGTAATGCCGAAACGTCTGAAACTCTTCAGTCGTTGGTTCTTCGACTTTGAAACCCCTAGGATTTTCTTTTACACCAATCGCCTTAAGGAAGGTAGATTTGAAGATGGGAACTATTTTGTCACCGATGATTGTGGTTTCCAAAGTTCCATCTTTGAGTTTGATGCTAGTGAATGCACGGTGAAGATGATGAAGTGGTAGTGGAGGTTTAGGGATTTTGGTGAGGGGAATGGAGATAGGGTGATTTGCAATAAACTCGATCATTAACCTGATCGATTCATCATAATCCAGTGGATTTAGGGAGAACAGTTGAGTTGTATCGCGGAGAAAAGGTTCTTGATGGACAGAAGATGATGAACCCTTGGAACCTTTGTTTGATTTCTTACTTGCAATCGATTTCTTTGGAGTTGTGGCAGTTTGAGTGGGTTTCTATTGAGACGCCATTGTTGCAGGTGGATGAATGCTTGAAGAACACTAAGAACACAGAGATAAATAAGGGTTTGGAGGTAATGAGCGCGTAAAGTGGTAAAAGAGGGTTTTGAAAGGTATTTATAGGTAAGGTAGTGGGTCGGGTCGGAGGATGTAATGATGAGGATCAAAATGAGAAACGGGTTGCATTTAATGATAGGGAGGTTTATTTGACTTAGGAGGTGAAAATAAAGAACTCAACCGACGATTCGATGGCTACTTTTATGGGGTCGTGCAATCGTGTCACGAGAATCGAGGACAATAGGATAGGATCTTCAGAAAAAGTAACCGTTGAGACAGAAAACATTTCACCTTATTATCCTTTGGTATTTCAGATGAGCGGTTCCGGACATAGTATGATCTGGAGGGAAAAGAGTTGTGTTCCGGAACGTACTTGTTTTGAGAAGAGGTCCGGAAGGTGAAAATGATTGGGAGTGCGAGTTTTGATTCCGGAGCAAAGATTCAGTTTGTTTTTGGAAATTCCGGAACAGAAACTCAGTTTATTTTTGGAAATTCTGGAATGGTGATTTTCAAGAGATTCCTGAGGGAATTTGAAAAAGCTTCCGGAACATAATTGTGAAAGCATTCCGGAGCAAGATTTGTAAAACATTCCGGGTTGAAATTTGAGAAACCTTACGGAGTGAATTTTTGAAATTTCGGAGTGCATTTTGAAATTCCGGAGCACATTTATAGATTCCGGAGCACATTTAGAAATTACGGTGCACATTTAGAAATCCCGGAGCACATTTAGAAATTCTAGCGCACATTTAGAAATTCTGGAGCACATAATGTAGTACCTTATCCGGAGTGGAATTCCGAAATGCTATTATGAGGTATATTCCGAGATGAGAATTTGAGCACTATGACAATGTGGACTTTAAATAGCAAACAATCAGGGTGAACTGTACAACTTAAAAACTCAAGTGTAGGTCAGAGATAAAGACAAGTAAAATGATCCTATGTATTTTGAGAGAAAGTAGTTCCGAGATGAGAAGATTTGGTTCGGAACTAATTTTCTTTCAAATACGTCTATCAAAGAGAACAAGTCTCTTGAAAGAACTGAAGATCTGGTATCATCATACCCATCTTGTTGAGAAAACCATTGAATTTGGTTTCGTCTAATGCCTTGGTAAAGACATCAGCAATCTCATCGTCAGATGGAACAAAAATGAGTTCAATGTTACCATTTAGAACATGATCTTTTATGAAATGGTACCTTATGTCAATGTGCTTGGTCATTGAGTGCTGAATTGGATTGTGGGAAATCGCAATGGCACTTTGAGAGTCACAATAGATAGGAATGTGTTGAAAGCGGTAACCATAATCCAGGAGTTGAGATTTCATCCACAGAACCTGAGATGTGCAGCTGGCAGCAACAATGTATTCAGCTTTAGCTGTAGAGAGTGCAATGCAGTTCTGTTTCTTGGATGACCAACTAACCAAACGACCACCTAGGAATTGACAGCCACCTGAAGTGCGTTTTCTATCGAGTTGAAGACCACCATAGTTTAAATCTGAATAAGCTTGAAGTAGGAAGCTCTCGTTTGCTGGGTACCAGATTCCGAGACTCTTAGTACCTTTGATGTATCGTAAGATTTGTTTCACAGCCAAAAGATGAGACATCTTCGGGTTGACTTGAAATCTGGCACATAGACATGTAGAAAACATAATATCCGGACGGATTGCTGTGAGATAGAGTAAGGATCCAATCATTCGACGATATTTCTTTTCATTAACAGGAACACCCGAAGGGTCGACAAAGATCTTGTGTCTGAAGCCCATTGGTACCTTGGCAGAAGCACAGGTGTCCATTCAATATTTCTTGAGGAGTTCTGAAATGTACTTCTCTTGGTGAATGAAAATTCCTCTGTTACTCTGTTTGACTTGAAGGCCAAGAAAGAAGCTTAACTCCCGATTCATGCTCATTTGGAATCGACTGATCATGAGTTTAGCAAAGTCAGCAACCATAGATGAATCCGTAGATCCAAAAATGATGTCGTCCACAAAAATTTGTACCAGCATGAGATGCTTTCCATTTCATCTTCGGAATAGGTTAGGGTCTAGAATTCCTCTTTGAAAACCGGAGCGTTTGAGAAAATCAGTGAGTGTCTCGTACCATGCCCGAGGAGCCTGCTTGAGTCCGTAGACAGCCTTCCGGAGTTTATAGCAGTAGTTCGGAAAAGAGAGATTAATAAATCCGGGGGCTGTTGAAGGTACACTTCAGAGTGAAGTTCACCGTTAAGAAAAGTGCTCTTAACATCCATTTGGTAAACTTTGAAACCTTTATGAGCAGCATATGCAAGAAAGATTCTGATAGCTTCAAGACGTGCAACAGGAGCAAAGGTCTCATCGTAGTCGAGCCCTTCGATTTGTGTAAATCCTTTTGCCACCAATCTTGATTTATTTCGAATAATGACTCATGCGTCATCTAGCTTTTTGTGAAATACCCATCTCGTACTGACAATGGGATGATTCTGAGGAGGAGGCACGAGAGTCCAAACTTCATTTCGGTCAAATTCTGCCAGTTCTTCTTGCATGGCTGTAATCCAACCGGCATGCTCTAAAGCATCCATAATGGATTTGGGTTCAACCATGGATATAAATGCTGAAAAATGGCATTCATTTTGGATACTTGTAGCAGAACGAGTCTGTAGACCAGCATTGGGGTTTCCGATTACTTGGTTCGGAGGATGATCCTTTGTCCAAACATGTAATCGTGGGAGTTCTTGTATAGCTGTCGATCCGATATCAATAGTGGAATTTATTTGCTCCCCCTGAATGGTTTGAATTTGAGGATGATGCTCCCCCTGAACTTCTGAACCAGAGAGATTTACATCATCATCAGATGGGAACTCAAAGAAGTTTTCATTTTCATCAATGTTGAGAGGATTAGAGTCATCGAAATCAGCAGCTGCATCTTGGAAGCCATCCACATTTGATTCAAGAGAGGGATGAGCATCATTCTCCCCTCAACCTGAGAAGGTTGAAATGGTTCGGAATCAAATGGAGGGAGGCTTGGGATTGGACCGGAGACATTTTGTGAGACATGAGCTTCCGAAGAGGGAATTGGAATGAGAGTAGGTCTTGATCGAGATTCCGAATCAAGAGCAGTTTCGGAAGGACCAAAGAGAGTTTCAAAGTCAACTTCAAGAATTGTTTGAGGGTTCGGACATCCTGGCGGAGGAGCATCGGACTCCATAATGTGAGTTGTAATGTGAGTTGGGCCAGAATTCCGAACGAAGTTGTCATCGAACGTAACATCAAAGCTTTCTTCCAGAACACGAGTTCACCGGTTAAGAACTCTGTAAGCTTTCGATTTGGAGGAGTACCCACGGAAGATGGCTTCATCGGCTTTAGGTTGGAACTTGGTAAGATGATCACGATTGTTCTTGATGAAGCATCTGCATCCGAAGACATGCAAAAATGAGATTGTTGGCTTCCGACCATTCATTGCTTCGTACGGTGTCATGTTGAGGCGTCGATTGATGATACTCTGATTTTGAGTGAAGCAAGCAGTGGATACGGCTTCAGCCCAAAGATAGAGTGGTAGATTTGCGAAGTTCAGTATGGATCGAGCAGCTTCAACAAGAGTTATATTGCGTCTTTTGACTACACCGTTTTATTGTGGAGTATAGGGAGCGGAGAAGTTGTGGTCGATTCCTTTTTCAGTGAGAAAGTTCTCAATGGTGGAATTAGTAAATTCCGATCCATTATCACTTCGGATTCTCCTAACTGGGAGTTTGATAAGAACTTCTATTCCTTTGATAAAATTGATGAGCTCTGAGGCTGTTTCGGATTTCAGCCTTAGGAAGAAGACCCAAGTGAACCGTGTAAAATCATCAACAATCACAAGAATGTATTTCTTATGATGAAGAATTTCTACAGTGGATGGTCCACAAAGATCAATGTGAAGAAGCTCCAATGGATCTGAAATGGACTTTTCGATGATAACAGGATGACCCTTCTTGGATTGTTTACCACACTCACAAGCAGCACACAAATGATCATTTTCGAACTTGAGAAGAGGTAAACCTCTCACGATTTCGCCTGATACGAGATCATTCATGTACCGAAAGTTTAGATGAGCGAGCCTTCGGTGCCATAACCAACTGATGTCAGGAACAACTTTGGAAAGAAGGCAGAGTTGCAGTTTGCCAATAATCATGTTGATGTCGAGCGGGTACATGTTCTTGTTGCAAAGTGACTTGATTAAACACTCTTTCCGGTCTTCAGTCATTACATAGCTGTATTTTTTTGCAAAATTCCACACGTCGATTTGAATCAGTGAGCTGAGCAACACTAATCAAATTATGTTTTAGATCAACTACATACGCCACATGTGAAATAGAGAAGTTTCCATTGGTGAGAGTCCCATAACCACGAATTTGAGAATTGGAATTGTTGTCATACGTCACGTAACCAACATTTGGAGAAAGCTTTAAATCTCGCAGAAAATCTTTCTGCCCCGTCATGTGCATGGAGCAAGCACTATCAATATACCATATTGTTTCTTGCTCCGAAGCACAAAGTGCCTGCAAAATTAGCGAGTAATGGAGTTTTTAGGCTCCAAATTAGACTTTGGGACATAGACACGAGCTTTGGACTTTAATTATGACTTAGGAACAACTTTGTGTTGGGAAGTGGTATTCTTTGAATTCTTTGGAAACAGACAGAAGGCTAATGTCTTTTCATCTATCCAGTAGTCATACTCAATGACTTGGAGTTTCGTAATGGTTTGCTTCGGACTTTTGACTTCCGGAGTGTTGGTAATATTTGTTACCTCCGGAATGGTTGTTCATCAATGAGAGTTCTGACTTTCTACACAAGATTTTTCTTTGAAGATTTTAAAGAAGATGTTTCCTTTGCGTTTGTGGATCTTTTTGATGACACATTTGTTTTTGAAAGACTTGGTTTAAAAATTGTACCATCAGATTTTGCAATAAAAACAGATGAAACGATCCGAGGTTCTGGTGAGGTTTTTCGAATGGTCTTGGCAGTTACATGAGCTTGGGGTTGAATAGAGCTAATAACTTTCTTAGGTTCTACACTACCAAGAGGTTTGGAAGGTCTTTTGAGGATCTTAGTGGGAACAAAGGAGTTTTGACTATGAGTTGATGCATGAGAATTCCGGAATGAGCTTGGTTTGGAGTTAGCAAGGAACCTGGAATTTTGTCTAGTCTTAACTTCATTTTTAAGTGCATTTCGAGCTTCTACTTTGGGATTTACAAGGTCCTTCCTATTCAGCATTGGTTTTCTCTTAGGATGAGATGAGGATTTTGAGGTTTGTCCTACGGATGGATTCTTAAACTCAGGAGTAATGGGACCAATTTAGTTTTTGAGGTTACTAAGGAATCCGATTCACAAGAATCAGAGGACACACAGCTTGAGACTTCAACTTTATCATATAAGGATGCCCATAAAAACTCAGAGGCAGTAGATTCAATTGTTACAGGATTGATTTCTTCAATCACACAATTTTTCACATGATTACTTTTAGGAACATAGTCCACACAATTTGGAAGACTGTGATGAAAATCTATGGTCCGATTCAGGTCCAAGTTTATCAGAGGCGGAAGAGGCGTGGAATCAGGACACTTGACAACTATTGGTTTGAACTCAGGAATTAGGGACTCAAAATGGTCTGTAGTCTCAGGAAGTGGAGACAAAGGAGAAACAGGGGTGTCTGAATGTTTGATATTCGGAACCTCTCCCATGAATGTCAAATTTTGCAATTCCTTCAAGGGACTAACAATTGGTTTCGGAAACTCGCTTCCGAGACCAGGTGCTTTAGACCATAGATGACAAAAATTATGAGTCATCCGAATGTCAGCTTCAAGCATGTCTACAGAATTATGCAAAGCATCTATTTTTGCATTGAGACGTTTGTTATCAGCAATTAAAACATTTCGTTCAGAATAGGTGATTTCACATTTATCTTTCAAAATGATACATTCATCGTTTGACATTACAAGCTCATGCTCTAAAGACTCGATTTTCAATTTTTTATCCTCAAAACGTAACCTACGATGATTTAGTTCACAGTCCTTCTTCTCACTGGCTTCTATAGCAGACTCATAGGCTTTATAAATTGTGCTCATATCTGTTTGGATTTGGGTCAGATAAGGTTCACAAAGAGACAAATCAAAATTATTATCAGAGATCATAGATTTTACCTGCTGAACGATGCTTCAACCGGGTGGATCATTGGAGGCCATATAGCAATAGTGAGGTTCAGAAACATCATCTTCATCTTCTAACCCAGAAGACCAATATCCTTCATCACATTCAACCGTTTGTCTTGCCATCAGACACATGTTCCTTCCAGTTACCATGTCATCATCATCCCCGGATGACCAATATCCTTCAACATCTCTTGACACCGTTGTCACAAATGCTTTTTCACTTTCAGCCATCTCTTGTGCTCTGCGGATGTAGTAAGCTGAATCCTTGATTTTTGGTTTTTGCGGAGCATCAGCCAGACAATATTTAGCAAAATGGTTTGCATGTCCACAGTTATAACACACAATTTTTGGTTTGTCTGATTTGGAACTATGAGAGGGTTCCGGAGTAGAGTTTGGTTTGGTGATGTTTGGTTTGTATGCAGGAGGATTTTCCGAAGTTGGTTTAGGTTCCGGAGCTGAGTATGTTTGAGGATTGTTTTGGTGAGGAGCATGGAATCGGTTTTAGTATGGTTTGTAAGAAGGATTGAAAGGACATTTGTATTTCATTGAGAGTAGGGCGAACTCCTGTTGGAAACGGAGTTTAGAGTCTATGGCTTCGGAATCATCAACAGGATAGATTTGTGTGGGTAAAATAGGTGTGGATGTTTGAACAGATGGGACAATGGGTTTAAAGGGATCCGAAGTAGATGAGTTCGTAATGGTTGATTCAAAAGAACTGACAAGAGCAAGAGGACCTCCGGACAGTTCCCTTATGGTTTGAGCAACATTGGATTCATGTCCTTGAAGTTCATCAAAGAGTTGATAAAGTTTCAACTTTTTCAAGGATCCATTGCTTTGGAGACAAGATTTTACATTTCCCCATCCTTTGCCCAGACTGTTTATGAATTTGAGATTGTACTCCAAAGGAGTTCGGACAATCCCATGAGCAGTCATGTTGTTGACAACAATTCGGTAACGGTTGGAGGCTGAGGCCACTGATTCACCAGAAGTGGTAGTGAAGGTGTCGAAGTCGTTGACAACTGAGGTGAGGCGCTTGTCTTTCATATTTTCCGATCCTTCAATTAGGTCCTGGAGAGTGTCCCAAATCTCTTTAGCTGATTTGCACAACTTGATGTGCTCGAAGAGTGACGGAGGAACACCAAACACCATTTCTGAGAAAGCAACTTGATCAGCATGAAGCTTCTTGATGTCATCTGCAGTTAGAGGAGCTGGGCGAGTTTCATCTTCTCGCATGAGCTGAGCAGCTGCATCTCTTACGATTGTTCTTACTGGAATATGTGGACCTTTTGTGACGGATCTCCATATTTCTTCACCTTTATCTTTGGCAAGTAAAAATCTTTCCATTCTAACTTTCCAGTGATCATATTCTTCCACAACTAGTAATGGGGCACGAGTAGGGCCACACACACTATTTGCGATTTGCATTGAAATCATTTGCGGAGGATTAGAAGCAGCCATTGAAGTTAAGATATCTTTAAGCTAAAGTGGTATATAGAAGAACTTTTATCCTTGACACAGAAATGGTTGAAATACCATGGTAACTTCAAACCAACTATAATCTGATCTTTATGGATTCAAAGGACAACCACTCAAGCTCTGATACCAATTGTGAGAACAAGATCTATCTGATGCGCAGGGACAAGGTTTGAGAACTCAAACCTTGAGTGAATGCTTAAGATAAATATCTTCTTTCTAATAAATGTTCAAGTCAAGTCTGGAATGACCAGTCAAGTCTTAGATAACACTTTCAACAAATGATCAAGTCATTAAATGAAGAATGAGAATGAATGATCAAGGTAAAGCTAATAAATGAAGAACAAGAAGAATGTTTGAAATAAGTTCAACAAGAATGCCAAAAAGTGAGTGAAAAGATCCGCATTGACTTGTATTGAATACCCCTATAAATAGGAGTGAATATTACACCAAATTAACTGAAGTGTTTACATAGGACTGGACAAAAGACATTATTCTGACATTCTGATTGTCCAAATACAACTATAGACTTAGTCCTATGAAACGTTACATCAATACTAAGACAAATACAATAAATGCACAAAAGACAAAACAACTTCAATCCGAATCAGCATCCATTCCGGACATGCGAGTCAGCTCCAGAATGTCTTCAGTCTTCACGTCTTCTTACCTGGTCCGGACAGGTTCCGGACCACTCTCCTCTTCAGAACATACACTTCGGAATTGGTACTAAGGATTGCTAGAGATCCACTTTTAGGTTCCAACAAATATCAAGAGTCATGGCACATTAGGGTTTGCATGGATGTAACCCTAGCACTTGTCACACTATAAAAGGAACACCCTAGAGCTAAAATCGGTTGCCACATACATTCTAGAAGAGTGTAACCGATTTTTGTGTCAATCATCTTATTCTCTCAAGCCTCCTTTTGTACATGGTGTTTGTGACACATTAGAGGCATCACACTTGAGGTGCTAAAGATTTTGAAGGCCAAGAACTACAAGTCCTACTAAGAGGTAAGATATCTAACTAGTTATATTGTTCAATTGTCAAATTGTATGCTAGTTAGGATGTGTGCTTTGGAAAATCAAATTTGCATGTATAATTAGAGAAAACATAGATCCAAAGCATCTAGGGTTGCATGTGCACCATAAGGTTGTTAGAGTGCTCAAAACCCTTCAGTGGTATCAGAGCCTAGGATTGTTTTCTGTTATACTTGATGCTTATTAGTTTTCAAAGTTGAAAAAATCGATTTTCTGGCCACTGACTGATGAACTCGCCGAGTCCACTGGCTGACTCGACGAGTCCACTCAGTAAAGGGCCAAATCGACGAGTCAAGTTCATGCACTCGTCGAGTTGATGGCTCTAGGTGCAAAATTTCGAGTTTTTGGCCAGAATTGGATTAGGATCATTACCACAAACTGTTTTTTTGTAACATAAAATCCGTTTTTTGATATGGTAGTGATCATGCTCATCCAACTAAAAGATAATTGTCAAAATTTCAAGATTTGTATTAGTTTATATGATTAGGCTAATTTCTTGCAAATTGTTGATATGAATTATCTTTACTTATGAGTTTAACTAGATCATAGATAAATTATTTGATTATTTTGTTAATTAAAAATATTGATCTGAATGCCTTTAATGAATTCCATAACTTGTCCTCAAGTTATGGAAAATGAAAAGTCTCACTTTTAAAAGTCATTAAACTCATAAGTTATGGAAATGAAAAGTTTTGAAGAGTTTCAAAACTTGCCTTCAAGTTTTGGAATTTGTAAAGTCACACTTATGAATACTTTAATTCCAAACCCTATAATTTTAAAGTTTAAAATTCAACCCTTATAGTATTATAATATTAAAAGTTTAATAATTATATATATGTATAAGACAAGTCAGTCATCCCGTTAGTAGACCTCATTCATGAAGTCGGTCTATAAGGGGAGAGGTATAAGGTTACTGCCTATAAAATGGCAGTTTAATGGGTGTCCACTCTCACCCACCGCTTCCTTGACTGGTGGAGGGTCGTTAGCCGAACAGGTATGATAGGACATTAATTCTCGTTAAAAGTATAACGATAATTATAAAGTAAATAAACTTTTATTAAATTCCCAATCTTAGTTACTTTAGGAAAAATGTGAATTTATTGCTAATCCATGAAATTGCACTTTGCACCTTGCCAAGGCGTTAATGGAGCGTGTGTGGTTAACCGGCACATTAACATGGACTAGTAAGGGTGGCAAAGGGTAGCTTGATGTTTGTCATAGATCAATAGAGCGTGTGTGGTTAACCTGCACATTGATTAGGTGATAAATGACATCGAGTGTACCAAGCACATTTGCATGGTTATTCACACCTTGTTTGTGATCTTCGGTATCCCAGTCACAAACCTGAAGGGCATAATCGATATTTAAACATGCCATTGAAAAGTTCAATGAATCTCAAAAGAATCTATGAATTTCAATCCAATTAAAACTTAATAATCAATTTCGTTTTTCATGGTGGAAATTGGTAAATCGTCATTTACCTACCTTCAAATATTTTGCAATTGGATTACGGCATCCCTCTTCCAAATTGTAAAATATTGTGTTGGGTCCTAGCCTTAATATTTAATTTGGGTGTTATATTAAGGACTCTTATCTAATCTAAACTTTGTCTTTCTTTTTCAGATGTCTTCCAACAATGCTTATGACTCAAACCCTAATGGCTCTTTCTCCCTAATGAACTTGTGTGGGAGAGTTATCTTTGATGGTTCCAACTTTAATGATTGGATCAGGAACATCAGGATGGTTACTCGTTATGAAGACAATGAATATGTCCTCGACAAAGAGCTTAAGGAAATTGATGAGTCTTCTGCTACTCCTGAGGACATCGTTGAGTTTAGGACTCATGAGAAGGATGCCACCAAGTTGTCTTGTATCATGTTGGCCACTATGACAGCTGAACTCCAAAAGTCCTATGAGGACTTCTACCCTTTTGAGATGCACCAAGACCTGATGGAAAGATACCATCAGAGTGATCATCAAGAGAGGTATGAAATAATCGCCTCCATTATAACAACAAAGATGAAGGATGGAGAATCCATCACGGCCCACTTGCAGAAAATGCAAAGGTTTGTGGAATGCTTGCTGAAGTTGAATGTGAACTTCGATGAAGAGTTGGCCATATATATCATTCTACACTCTTTACCTCCATGTTGTGATCACTTCCGTATGACCTATCATATGAACAAGGAGGAGGTCACTCTTAGCAAGCTTCAAGGCCTTTTGAGGACCGCTGAAAGTAGTTTCAAAGGTAAATATGTTGTTTCTACTCCTACTGCTACTGCCACTGTCTTGACAATTAGGCATGGGAAAGGGAAGAAGAGGAAGGCTCCATCTAATAGCCGCAAGGGAAAGTCTCTTGATGGATCCTCTTCCAGTGAGACCAAAGTTGGTTCTGCTAATCCCTCTACCAACCCGAAAGAAGCAGAGTGTTTCTACTGTCATGATAAAGGGAACTGGAAGCGAAGCTACCCCAAATACTTGCAGGATGTCAAGGATAGGAAGGTTAAACTCACCCATGCATGTATTTATACTATTCTATCTAATAACTCATCACATTCTTGTTCTTGGGTCCTTGATACAGGTTGTGGAATTCACATTTGTTCTGATTTGCAGGGACTAAAAAGAAGTAAGTATGTGGAGCATGGAAAGATGAACTTGATCATGTGGAATAGGAAAATGTCGCCTGTCACCAAGATTGGAGTTTATTCTTTATTGCTTAGTAGTGGGTTAGAATTAGATTTGAATAATTGTTGCTACTCGTCTGACATGGCGAGAAATATTATTTCCTTTCATGGTTTGTACAAACAAGGTTTTAGTTTTTTATTTGATAATGAAATTGGTGGTATTAATGCTTTTTATAATGGTGTTTTTTATTTTAAAGCATTGCCTTGTAATGGTGTATATGAAACTGTGATGGTTGTAGATAACTTAGGAAATAATGTGTTGCACATTGATTCTTCCACTAGTTTGGATAAGGCATGCTTATGGCATTGTCGTCTTGGACATGTCAACAAGAAGCGCATAGGCCAACTCCAATAGGCTGGAGTCTTGGAGTCATTCGACTTAAGGTCGGATGACACTTCCGAATCTTGTTTACTTGGAAAGATGACCAAGTCACCCTTCACTGGTACTTGTGAAAGGGTTGAAGGTTTGTTGGATCTCATACACACCGATGTGTGTAGACCTTTCAGAACCGCCACAAGGGATGCTAACCGCTTCTATGTGACTTTTACTGATGATTACAGCAGATATGGTTATATCTACTTAATCAAGCATAAGTCAGAAACCTTTGAAAAATTCAAAGAGTTTAAACAAGAAGTGGAGAATCAGTTGGGCAGGAAGATAAAGATGCTCCGATCCGATCGGGGTGGTGAGTATCTTAGTATCGAGTTCCTAGACTATCTTAAGGAATGTGGAATTGTTTCACAATTGACGCCACCTAGAACACCACAACTTAATGGTGTGGCTGAGAGGATCAATCGAACCTTGTTGGATATGATTCATTCCATGATGAGTCGAGCTTCATTACCTATCTCATTTTGGGGGTATGTCTTGGAGACTGCCACCCATATCCTTAATCTAGTCCCAACTAAGAAGGTTGCCAAAACACCTCACGAGATGTGGACAGGGAAGGTTCCCTCGTTAGCACACATCAAAGCTTGAGGTTGCGGGGCTTTCGTGAGACGCGAGACTCAAGACAAACTCGAACCTCGTAGTGAGCGGTGTATTTTCATCAGCTACCCACAGAAATCCTTTGGATATCTCTTCTATAGACCGAGTGACAATGTTGTCTTCGTTGCGAGGAGAGGAGTCTTTCGCGAGAGAGAACTCATAGGCCAAGGGGACAGTGGGAGGCAAATTGACCTTGAAGAGCTTCAAGAGTCAAGCGGTGAAGGAACCTCAAACACTAGTGATCAAACTGAGGAGGAAACTCCTGTTGAACCAGTTGACGAGTTCGTACCTCTGAGGCGCTCCAGTAGAGTTAGTGTTCCACCTGTGTTATATGGTTTCCATATAACATCTGAGGGTGATACATTTATCAGTGATATCATACCGGTAAATTTGGATGAACCTAACAATTACAAGTGAATGCATAGTTACATTCAAATTACACATAGATATAAAGTATCTAAATGATTAAATGCTATGTGTACCTATTATCTGAAGTACCTGATATCTGTGTTTGATAAGTTATATGATTTTACTTGGTTAATCATTTTTGTATTTTCATATATATATATATATATATATATATATATATATATATATATATATATATATATATATATATATATATATATATATATATATATATATATATATATATATATATATATATATATAGGTGTAACCTCGCGCATTGCGTAACAATGCATTTAAGTGGTTAAAATAATTATGGGAAAAAATAGAAATATGTTGAAATTTACGTTTTTAGTCATGTTTTGGGCATTAACCGAATTATCAAATAATATAAAAATCCATCAACTAATATTTTGATACTATCTAATATAGTCCATACCTTATAAACTTTTCTTTTACTTTTAGACTATCCAATATATATTATAAGTTTTTGTATAATATTAATATAACCTACTTTTCTTATATCCGATAATATTTTTTGGATAAAATAAGAAATAATTGTTTTGAATGAGCTATTAATAAACAATATTGAACTAATAAACTTTGTATTACACTATTTTTATTACACCAAAACATCCAAAGTTTCATATATGAACTTTCAAATATTAAACATTGAAACTAAGAATAAAGTCATACAAAATATATCATTGTACACAAATGTCATCAAGAGTTCTAAAATAAGTCGATTAGTAAATATGATATTTAATTTTAATTACATATTTTGCAAGGCGTATGTTTGACTTTATGTTGGTGCGCCGAGAATACTCTTCCTTAATTTGTACCTAAAAAATTAAGGTGAATAGGAATATAAAATAGATATTACTAAGCATTAATATAAATAATTAAAAATGGTATGTGGGTCTCCTACCACTGGTTAAAGACAACATACATCTCTATTTGTACCTGTAACACCCGTAGATTCGGGCTAGTCAATTTAGAGACAATGAGCGTCAAAAATGACTTTTGGATGGAAGAGTATTTAGAAGGAGTAATATTAACCGAGTTATAGTATATGTTACAAGGGTTCCGTACATATAAAGAACGCCGAAATCCGAGTTATAACGATGAAGTTATGGCCCATCGAAGTTTTACGGCGAAACCGGCACGACACCGCGTAACGTAAAAAGTGAATTTTTGATAAACTAATTTTTAGCCTTAGATATCTAAATGAAAGTTGTAATATACGTTGAACCAAGAGTGTGCATAAAAAGAACGTCAAAATCTGACTTCGTATGAGGAAGTCATGATTTTTCTAAGATTTGGCATAGCAGTGCACAACCCGAAATTTGAATTTTAGATCGATCGATTTTTGGCCAACGCAATCTAAATTAGAATTGAAGATCTCATTAATAGTAGCGCAACGGTAAAAAGACAAACGAAAACGGACGTCAGATGAAGAAGTTATGAATTTTTAACGGACTTTTCCTGTTCCGGCTTGTTAAAAATATAACTTTAAAAATAAAGTCAAAATTAGTCGACAGAGTCTAAATGAAAGTTGTAGAGTACGTCTCCACCTACGCGTGGATATAAAGAGCGTCAAAAACGGAGTTCGTATGAACGAGTTACTAATTATAATAACATATTTACGTATTAAAATAAAGTATAAATCATATATACGTACACATATATATATACATATGTATATATCATTAGAAAGGTATCGACGATGTGGTCATTATAAGACTAGTGTTGAATACTTTCGACATTAGTTTAGTACAAATATCGTTAAATCTATTTAAAATAGTATTATAAAAGGGTGTTTAGTTGTTTATATAACTATAAGGTCATTAAGTAACTATGATGGTAGTTTTTGAAAATTCAATTACTATAAATAAGAGCATTGGGCTCTCATATTTCTTGCATCATTCTCTTGATTCAAGAGTCTTTCTCTTCTTATCCCCCGAGCATTTCGGTCCCTCGTGATTCGACTTCTCTTTCTGTAGTTTTAGTATAGTTAGGTGAGCGCTGAAGCGCTGCACGAATCTTTCTTAGAAAGATTCAGCGACGAAGTTCTGCCCCTGCAGAGTCCGACTCCTAGCTAAAACCCCCTTGTAAGTAAGTTATGTTTACCCTATTTTAATATAACTTATATTTAAAATTTGTATTGGTATTATGAACTTAGAATAAATATTTGGGCTATTATTATGACGTATATAAGTGTCGTTATAATATCTTTTTAACTACTCGCGGTACAGGGAATCTGGTTTAAAGGGCCGCATAGGGTTGTTGGATTTCAGAAGTGCTATATGCCAAAATGGTCATGCCCTCCGGTGTTTTATGTCTGGCCCCTGTCTGTACATAGTGGTTTGAAAATATTGTTTAAATGCTTATATAATAATAATAATAATAATAATAATAATAATAATAATAATAATAATAATAATAATAATAATTAGTCACGGTAAATGTTAGACTAAAATCTAGTGGTAATAATACTTGGTTTCGTCGAAGTAAATTATTTTTAAGAAGTGAAGCGCTGTCTGAGTTCGGAATCACCACCTTAACAAGTGAGTGCATAGTTACTTTCATCTTACACATAGATATGAAGTATTTTAATATAAATTACGTGGTATGTGTGCATATTGTCTGAATACTTCTTGTCTATGCTGAATGAAAGATTTTATGCATGTTTTAAATGATTTAAATTGTATATGTATTTTATATCTACAAAATATGTTGGGTAAAACATGGGTAAATGAAATATGAATTGAATGTTGAGATAAGAGGTGATATAGACCATGAGATAAGGGTGAGAGGTGAACAACGAGAGAAGCCTTTTTACCCAAGCGTGGCCTCGTCATCTAGAAGAGTATGGATTACAACCACATACTATTCTAGACAGTCCAGTGGAACACTAGCAGGCGCGCAACCTGTAGGTATTATGAACGATGTGTTCACCCGGTGTACTCTAAACCTTGGCGATCATGCAGACTTGATACCTAAACCTTGGCGATCATGCAGACATGGTGCCTAAACCGTGGCGACCATGCAGACTTGGTGCCTAAACCATGACGACTATGCAGACTTAGTGCCCATTGTGTAAACTGTGGCAACGATGGACTTCGTGCCAATTCCTTAGGATGATCCTTAGGAATGAATGAACGAGGAATAGCTGATTCTTAGGGTAGATCCTTAAAAATAAATAAATAAGATAATGGGGATGGGTAATTGGGTTGATTGTTTGATGTTTAAACAAAATAATTATATTATTGTGGGTTGAAAACCCTATGTACTCACCAGGTTTCCCAACCTGACCCACTCAGTTTATTTGTATCACAGGTGTCTATATGAAGTTACATTACACTGAGGGATTAAGGAGATATAATCACTAGTGATAATGAATGTAAGTTCTGTTTATGCTTATGTTTCTGCATTGACGATGACATCCCAATGTTTTAAAATGAATAAAAATATATTTCTTCGAAAATGCTTTGATAACGTATGTATCATGTTTTTCTGGGAACAAATTCCGCAACACTTTTCTTTAAAAGGTTACTCTGATTTTCAAACAAAGCATAAACAAATCGGTCTTTTCTGGCCGTAAAAGTGGGGATGTCACAGTATCGATCGATTCCTATGTAAAATTGAAGTAGTCATTCTATGTACACCTTGTTTTCTAATTACATAAACAAATATGAATAACCAAACATAAAAATGTTATCTTTATGTTGGAAAAAGATTTTAGTTAACTAACAAATTAAATAATATAAGTCTAAGAGTTAGGAGTTTCAAAACATTAATATTTTTATTAATCAATCAATTAAGTAACACATGTTGAAATTATTGCAATCATTACTAAAAAGCATTTGAAATATTAGATTTTAAATGAATTTTGGTTGAAGTGTTATGACCTCTATTATTATTATTATTATTATATATATATATATATATATATATATATATATACATAGAGAGAGAGAGAGAGAGATGGAAAGTATTACATATGTATGAGTTTTAATTAATTATCTTTTTGAAACGGTACAATTACAAAACAAAAAAAATACATATTTAAAATATATATTAAATATTTTTCACATCACCCTATATAATATATGATCAATATATTAACGATTAAACAACAATATACAATGACTGTATTACAATAATCCAAAAACGAAGAAAATATAAAAACGAATTATTATAACAAACTTACAAATTAAAAGCTCTAATATAATAGCATATTTCCAAAAGTGGTCATAAAACCTCAACCCAACACAAAAACCTTTAAGTTTGTTTTCTTTCTGAAATTTGTATATGATTTGTATACATGTCTTCCCAAAAGATTGGCCTTTTTATAGTAAATTTTTCACTAAATTCTTATTAAACATAATATAAGTTATAAAACTTTTGAGTGTTAAATCATAATTAAGAAAACTTTTGAGTTGCATTAGTTAAAAAAAGAGGGTTTCAAATGAATGTGGTTTGAGAAAAAAATGCTTCAAATTATAAGATATATAGATATGTTGGGTAGTAATTGGTGACGAAAATGATGAGATGTTGATGAGAGGACTTAATTTTTGATGAACCAGCCATCTTGCAGAGTATAGATGACGACCACAGACTATTCTAGACAGTCTAGTGGAACGCTAGCAGGCTCGCAACTTGTAGGTGTAGTGAACTATAAGTTCATTGATGTACTCTATCCCCCTCCCATGGTTTCCTTATTGATACATATTGCTATAAGAATCGCCAAAGCAGTATTGTTTACCCGTTGATGATAATGATCCTTAGGATAGGTCCCTTGAGATTAGTATTTTAGGATCAGTATGTGAGAATAACGGGAATGGGTAATCGGATAAATTATTTGATATAAAATATAAAGTTAAAGAACTTAATTAGGGTTGAAAACCATATGTGCTCACCAGGCTCCTAAGCCTGGCCCACTCAGTTTCTTTGTATCACAGGTAGCGGCACGAAGGACCAAGGATGTTGAGTGATTTAAGGAGTTTGTAGGTGTAACAACCCAATTTTTCAAAAGAAAATTTTCATTTTTAAATAGTCAAAACACTTTTCCATAAACCATGAAATCTCAATACAATTGTTTTCAAATTCATATCCATAACAATATTATTTCCAAACATCAGAGTGTTCCATAAAAATGCTTGAGAGAGTGCACTCCGCGCCATCAAGCCTTTCCCTTGCCCTTGGGCTTAGATGTACCTGAAACAAATCCACAAACTGTAAGCTAATGTTTAGTGACTCCCCCAGAGCATATCGCACACACAATCCACAATCCACATATCATATTAGCTATAAAAGCTACATATATCACATAAGTCATGCATACTAACATATAAGGATGTCGTAGGCTCCTCCCAGGGTCTTATACCTTCATGCCATGAGCTCCCCCATGGTCTTTACCTAGGAATGCCATAGGCTCCCCCACATGGTCTTATATCCAACTGCCACGGGCTCCCCCCGGGGTCTTCCATGCAATAGCATAATAATCAACTAGCATATCATATATCACAGAAGTATCTATCATACTACATAACTCATGCATAAACATATAAGGATGTCGTGGACTCCATCCAGGATCTTACTCCAATGTGCCATGGGTTCCCCCACATGGTCTTATTTCCAACTGCCAGTGGCTCCCCTGGGGTCTTCCATGCAAATATCATATAATCACTAGCATACCACTTAGCATATAGCTAACTATCATACCACATATCTCTACTACAGCTAGTGTACCACATATCATAAAATGGGTCGGCCTTGGTGCCGTAGACCAATTGGTATGGTGAGAAGACTCACCCCTCGAATGTTGAACTGACAAGCTAAGATCAAATATATCCCACCTGCTGCTCCAACTCAACTGCCTATAATCATCATATGATTAGCGTGTCACAATCCCGGAATACCATAAATACCCTCAAAGTCCTGGTCAAAGTCAAGGTCAACAGTCCATGTTGACAACAACTCATCAAGTTAGCTGTATGGCATGTTAACTCGCCGAGTTACCTTTGTAACTCGTCGAGTTCCTCCCGAGTCCATTCCACTGAATCCCGCATCAACTCGCCGAGTCACCCTAGTGACTCGTCGAGTTCATTAAATGTCCAGAAACTAAAGTCCGTTCAGACCAAAACCCTAATCCTTCACTTCACTCATTCAGAAACTCAGAAATGGGCAAACCCTACCCCGAATCTTCGAGTCAGCTAAGGGACTCGACGAGTTCCTTTAGTCCCTTTCATGTTCAGCCCTTTTCAGTGGGATCTAAGGTCCCAAACTTTAGATCCAAACTCCCCTAGTGCAGATACCATGTAAAGTTGCAAACTTTACGTGCATGCAAGGCCCTCCAAGGCTATAACATCAAAACTAAGCTTCCTATAAGGTTTTAGTGCATGGAAAGGGGCTAAGATATATAAAGTGAGCAACTTTATGTCATTGGAGACCTAGAGAGGTCCTGATCTGGAACCATATCCTTGTGATAAGTCCATATCCGAGTTTGACTCCATTTTACACCAAAAATGGCCATTTACTTCCAAGAAAAGGGATCTAAGCAACTAAAGATCAAGGTAACGACTTTATACCTCAAGATGATGGTCAATATAGAGTAGATGTCGGATCTACTGCTTCTCTCCTTGCTCCTTCTTCTTCAAGCTCTAAAATCCTTCACAAATACCCCAAGATTGCTCAGAAAATCACTTTCTCTCACTCAAGAAGGTGCAAGGTCCAACTAGGGCTTTCTCTGGCTAATAGGGTGGTAAGGGGGGCCACAAGAGGCGGATTATGCTCTTTAAATAGGGTGAAAACCCTAAAAATTAGGGTTTCTCTCTACAACGCCTACTCATCGAGTCGGGGCCTTCCGAATCGTCGAGTAGAATCCAAATCCTGCGTCCTTATAGTCTCTACTCGACGAGTTGGAGCACCACAACTCGCCGAGTCAATGCATAAAACCCTAAAAATTAGGTAAATTAAATAATACCTGGAACAGGTGTTACAAGTCTCCCCCACTTGAACTAGACTTCGTCCTTGAAGTCTACTGGCCCAAACAAATTTGGGTAGTGGTCTCGCATCTCATGCTCTGGCTCCCGAGTCCACTCGAAGCCCCTGCGGTGCTATCATTGTGTGACAACCCGAAAATATTTGCCTTGTAAGTCCAGCCATTCAATTCAACTGTGAGTCAGACTTGTTTTTGGCTATCTTTTAGCCCTGTTAAGGGTCTGTCGGGGTGTTTTAAGCCTAGTACCTTAAAGGATAAAGCGTTAGGAAGTATCTGCTTGAGTTCACTGTACATCATTCAAGCCATAAACTCCATCTCAAGGAGTTTACGGCCGTAAACTCTTGCCAGCCGTGAACTCATGCCCCTAAGTGTCATATTCCTTCACTTTTCTTCATTTCTTACACTTTCACCTCAAGAACACTTGAATTCTCTCTCAAGTATCATAAGGATCTTCATCTTGATCTTCAATCTTGTAAGTGATCTTTCCATTTTCAAGTTGATATTCTTCAATATCTAGTGAGGATTCATGTTTTCATCCATGAAATCATTCTTTTTGGTTAGATCTTCAAGTATTTACACTTTCACCAAGAACACTCACTAGTTCTTGGACCGTGAACCCCCTCCCAAGCTTCAAAAACGTGAGTATCTCTTCTATCTCCTAGTTAGGCTTGTTAAACTCTTGATTCTAGCCTTAGATCATCATAAAATACTTGAGCATCAAGAGTTTACGGCCATAAACCCTTTCATGGTCGTAAACTCTTGTGTTGGTGGATGTTTTGGCCCTTAAACTCCCTTATATTTGAGCCTAGAATAGAAAGCACTTGTTGAGTGCTTGATAGGACCATAAAACACCTAGGTTGCAAGTCCTCCCATGAGTGTACGGCCGTAAACCCCTTGAACGTACACTCTAGGGCCGTAAACTCTCCCTTAGGCCGTAAACATCATGGTCGTAAACACCTATATGTGGCCGTAAACACCCCTTTGATGAATCACATGTGATTCTAACACTTATTCCAAGTGTTTCCTAGTCCCTAAGGGTGTTTCCTTGCATGTTAGTTGCTTATAAACACTATATTCATGCCATTACATGCCATATATGTCATTTAGGACTCGTTTGTATCTCGGGATTTCATTCGTGGAACTTCTCATCCTTACGTGCACATTCGTTTGAATCACCCACATAAGGTAAGTTCATACCCCTATAATCAATCTTTTAAATTGTTTTAAATGCTTTTAGGGGGGGGGGGATACAAGTAGAACACAATGACAATTGTGTTAATCTTTTGTTATAAACATCTTTCAATAGATTGCTTATGTCTTTATAAGTGATCAAAACATTTCAAAAACTCTTTTTAAGTTATGTTACTTTATAGTTTATAAAACTCCGTTTTTAAAGTACAATAAGAACTTAGTAGATAAATGAGTCTTTTCAATAACAGTTCAAGTAAACATACTAGTAAACTATAATAGGTATAGTTTAGGAGTCAGTTCATACTAGATACTAGAACATACTATAAAGAGAAACAGGGTGGTAGATACAATACACGATAACATAGAGAACATACTATAAAGAGAAACAGGGAGGTAAATACAATACACGATAACAGAGAGAACATACTAAGATACTATAACATAGAGAACATACTAAGATACTATAACAAAAAGAACATACTAAGATACTATAACATAAGAACAAATCATGATTAAAATAATTATACTAATGATTCCCAGTAACCTAGGAAGTGAACGTATCACTAACTCATTGTTCTAAACAAAAGGTGATAATAAAAGTAGTATAATGGATATATATATATATATATATATATATATATATATATATATATATATATGGTGCATCTACAATATGCCATGATTTATATATATGTGGTACATCTACAAAGTACCGGATTTATTTATAAAGGGGTACATCTACAAAGTACCGTATATCAATAAATAAGACACACAAAAATATACAAAACTCACATCAGTATCAATAAAGGCGTTAAGAGTATAGGATTCATTACTCCTAGTAATTGTCTAACCAATAGATACTAATAACATGAACAAGTACTTCAGTATGTCAATTTAAAAGACAAATGTATACTTTCATTTTTCCCATTACTTTCATATTGTGACAGTTCCACTTGAAAGTTAATGCAAACTATTTTTGAGTTAAGATAGTTATAAACTAGGGAAAACTTACATCTTTTCAAACAACAAACAGAACAGTCGAGTCTAGTACATTGAGTAGAAAGGGGCCTATAATGCTAACTTTATGATTCCTTAGTTTGTACATCGCGGATATATATTAATCGGTTCCGACAGGTAGTAGGATGTGTGCTTTCCGCTTCATTTCCTGTTCCTTTTTTGGTTGTGGGCTTAGAGCAGATTCACCCAGCCTACTATCTATTCGATCTTTGATATATATATATATATTCCGTATACACTAAGAAATCATAAGGAGTACCAGGTATGGGTCAGGTCATAGGACACTAATTCAATGCACCATTTTCTAGTACAAAACATACTTTTCAAATAGAACATTTGGTATACAAAACTAGAAACTTAACCAGTAAAGGGTTTAATCCATTTTATTAAACCAGTATAACTTAAAGGACCTTAGGTGGTTAATTCTATAATAACTTAGTTTATACATCAGGGTTATATATAATTAATATCCGATAGGTAGTTGGATGTGTGCTTTCCGCCTCATTTCATGTTCCTTGTTTGGTTGTGGGCTTAGGGCAGATTCACACAATTAACTATCTATTTGATATTAGATTATATATAGCTAGTATAAACTAAGTGATTATAGAAGGAACTATTGTGGTTACCATTTTTACTAAAAGAAATAAGGGTTTTCTTAAAGAATCTTTTCATCAAATATAAAGGAACTATTACAGTTAACTCCGTGAGTACCAAGTGAATACACTAGGGTTATATACAACGAAGATCTAACAAACAATGGGATGTGTGCCTTCCGCCTCATTTCCTGTTCCTTGTTTGGTTGTGGGCTTAGGGCAGATACACACAACCGATTGTTTGTTTAATCTGAGCTTTATATAACTTGTATCCATTTAGTACTCATAGAAAGGATTGTAGAGTCATTTTTACTCATTGAAAGATGTTATAAACATCTTTCAATAGATTGCTTATGTCTTTATAAGTGATCAAAACATTTCAAAAACTCTTTTTAAGTTATGTTACTTTATAGTTTATAAAACTCCGTTTTTAAAGTACAATAAGAACTTAGTAGATAAATGAGTCTTTTCAATAACAGTTCAAGTAAACATACTAGTAAACTATAATAGGTATAGTTTAGGAGTCAGTTCATACTAGATACTAGAACATACTATAAAGAGAAACAGGGTGGTAGATACAATACACGATAACATAGAGAACATACTATAAAGAGAAACAGGGAGGTAAATACAATACACGATAACAGAGAGAACATACTAAGATACTATAACATAGAGAACATACTAAGATACTATAACAAAAAGAACATACTAAGATACTATAACATAAGAACAAATCATGATTAAAATAATTATACTAATGATTCCCAGTAACCTAGGAAGTGAACGTATCACTAACTCATTGTTCTAAACAAAAGGTGATAATAAAAGTAGTATAATGGATATATATATATATATATATATATATATATATATATATATATATATATATATATATATGGTGCATCTACAATATGCCATGATTTATATATATGGGGTACATCTACAAAGTACCAGATTTATTTATAAAGGGGTACATCTACAAAGTACCGTATATCAATAAATAAGACACACAAAAATATACAAAACTCACATCAGTATCAATAAAGGCGTTAAGAGTATAGGATTCATTACTCCTAGTAATTGTCTAACCAATAGATACTAATAACATGAACAAGTACTTCAGTATGTCAATTTAAAAGACAAATGTATACTTTCATTTTTCCCATTACTTTCATATTGTGACAGTTCCACTTGAAAGTTAATGCAAACTATTTTCGAGTTAAGATAGTTATAAACTAGGGAAAACTTACATCTTTTCAAACAACAAACAGAACAGTCGAGTCTAGTACATTCAGTAGAAAGGGGCCTATAATGCTAACTTTATGATTCCTTAGTTTGTACATCGCGGATATATATTAATCGGTTCCGACAGGTAGTAGGATGTGTGCTTTCCGCTTCATTTCCTGTTCCTTTTTTGGTTGTGGGCTTAGAGCAGATTCACCCAGCCTACTATCTATTCGATCTTAGATATATATATATATATATATATATATATATATATATATATATATATATATATATATATTCCGTATACACTAAGAAATCATAAGGAGTACCAGGTATGGGTCAGGTCATAGGACACTAATTCAATGCACCATTTTCTAGTACAAAACATACTTTTCAAATAGAACATTTGGTATACAAAACTAGAAACTTAACCAGTAAAGGGTTTAATCCATTTTATTAAACCAGTATAACTTAAAGGACCTTAGGTGGTTAATTCTATAATAACTTAGTTTATACATCAGGGTTATATATAATTAATATCCGATAGGTAGTTGGATGTGTGCTTTCCGCCTCATTTCATGTTCCTTGTTTGGTTGTGGGCTTAGGGCAGATTCACACAATTAACTATCTATTTGATATTAGATTATATATAGTTAGTATAAACTAAGTGATTATAGAAGGAACTATTGTGGTTACCATTTTTACTAAAAGAAATAAGGGTTTTCTTAAAGAATCTTTTCATCAAATATAAAGGAACTATTACAGTTAACTCCGTGAGTACCAAGTGAATACACTAGGGTTATATACAACGAAGATCTAACAAACAATGGGATGTGTGCCTTCCGCCTCATTTCCTGTTCCTTGTTTGGTTGTGGGCTTAGGGCAGATACACACAACCGATTGTTTGTTTAATCTGAGCTTTATATAACTTGTATCCATTTAGTACTCATAGAAAGGATTGTAGAGTCATTTTTACTTATCTTTCATCAAAGCAGGAAATATAGGATTTTCTGGAGGAACAGGCGAACTTTTCTAAACAGAACTTACAACTTACTTACAACTTACTATAACTTTCTTACAACTTACTATAACTTTCTTACAACTTACTTACATCACTAAAATTTTATGAACTCACCAGCTTAAATGTTGATCTACGCTTTCAAAATAACTTGTATTCTCAGGAGACCAGTAGACAGGTACGAACACTGGGATTCAGAAGATGGAGCAGTATAACTTCATGTCTTGTTTTGTTATTTACTTTGTAGACTATGTTATGTGAACCACATACTTTTTAAACAATTTCTTTCTAATGAAATGGTTGTTTGTTACTTTGATTACTATGATGCATGTCTTGTGATACTAAACATGACGTCCTCCACCCCCGAACGTTTCCGCCATTCCGGTTTTGGGGTGTGACATATTGGTATCAGAGCATTATTTATAGTGAACTAAGTATATCAACCGATAAAAGATATACAACTATAAATAAAATGGGGCCGAAGTGCTCTGGATAATATTATATTTTAAGAATATAACAATACCTTATAAAAGTATACATACATGCTTATACATATGTACATACTAGAACAAGTGTCACAAGAAGAACATAACAGAAGTATTTAAAGGTTGAACACTGTGGTCAAACCTAGACAGTTATGTAATTATATCTAGGATCAATATAGCCTGATCAACTATATTCATTCGAGATGTGACCGACATCTGTTTGGGAGTGATGTGGTGTTGCACAGTCGTAAAACTTACCTAACGCTGGTCAAGGGATTTCTAGATCAGTACATAGAGTTAGAATACTATGGGAGTATTTTATGATACTATAAAACGATAACAAGTTTAAAACATACCAAGTTCATTACATTAAAATACTATAGGAGTATTTTAGGCACTATATAAATAACTTATGTGATAACTTAAAAGACCCTTACGGATAGGTCTTTAATCTTGCAATGTATACTTCCAAGGTTTTATATAATTGAGAATTTATAGACTTAGAATTCGTGATCTACGCTTCACTACCTGTTCCTTGTTTGGTTGTGGTTTTGGAGTAGGATCACTTATTCGAAGGTCTATTTAATCTTGAATTATATACAACTTGTATACATTGTGCAATTACAGGAGGACTCTGTAAGGATCACCCCATAATGTTTCACTTAATCTTATAAATTCTTTAGACACTTCCATTCTCACACGACAAACCCAGATAGATGTAACCACTTCCTCATAGTTGTAACGACGTGAAAATTTAAAAAAACAAATTTTAAAATTTTAAAATACATACTTTTCACAACACTTTGTAAAACAATCTCATTTGTTCAATTTTCAAAACATAACTCCATATTTGAATAATTAATAATCCAGGATCCTCAAAACATAACTCTTCCTCTGGTGTGTACAATCAAGCCGGTGCCGTCCCGCTAACCTGAAAACCTGAAACACATAACACATAACACTGTAAGCACGAAGCTTAGTGAGTTCCCCAAAATACCACATACAACACATACGCCACTCGAGGCTACAGTACGACCCTCCGGTCGATGTGTCTCAGCGGGACCCTCCAGTCCCGTAGCTCGTTGGACCCTCTGGTCCGGTCATAGCTCGTTGGACCCTTCGGTCCGGTCTGTATCATTGGACCCTTCGGTCCGGTCTATATCGTTGGACCCTTCAGTCCGGTCTATATCGTTGGACCCTCCGGTCCGGTCTATACAACACATAACATGCATATATCACATAACACAAAATCTCATATATACACATAACACACAAGACCCTCCGGTCTACACATAGATACCACTCTAGGTAATGTATAGTGAGAAGACTCACCTCGGATGATGAACAACTCCTATAGACGCTGTTGATACGCACCAGCCTCTATCTCTGTGCCAAACCCACAATTATCTCAATTAGGAACTAGGTCCAACCCCTTACTTATTAGGTCTAAAGATAGACCACCTACCAGCCCATCAATGCCCTAAACCCATTGGGCCCACCAAGGCCCAATAATAAATGGGCCCTCACACGACCCAATTCCCAAACAAAAAGGCAAGCCCAAACCAAGGGCCCAAAGCACATATATACACTTCTCTAGTCCAGGACTCTATTGCATGAAGTCCAAACTCCAGGCCCAACACTCAAGGCCCAACACAATGCTTAGCCCAAAAATCCCCAGAAGGAGTTACGCGGGGCGTACCCCCTTGGTACGATCAGCGTACCCAAACGCGCATGGAACAGATCGGGGACCTCAACCCATTACGCTGCGTGTTCTGAGACTTACGCCCAGCGTAAGTCCCAGACTCATCCTTTCTATATTTTTTGTCTGAATAGATTAAGACAACAGTTCATATCTCAGATCTCGACATTCCTCAGTCTCCTAAACCATAAAGTCGAGACCTTTAGGCCTTTGCATGGCTGAAAAGGTTACAACTCACTCCAACCTTTTATCCCCTTTTCTCATTAAGACCAAAACTCATGCATAACCTCATAACCACGACCAAGTTTGGATTTTTATAGATCCACAACACATCCTAAACTGAAATGGGTCAGATCAAGGCTTAGGGAGACCATTTACACCAAAAAGTCTCCATCTTGGGACAAAACCCTAGAAAATGGACCATGAAACACAAAACCAAAATAAAGAGGAAAGTTCTGAGCTTTTTACCTCTAAGTGAAGCTCCTCCCTCTAAAGAACTCAGATCCAAGCTTGAACTCCAAACCCTAGCCTCCACAAGCACCTCCCCTTCTTCTTCACTAACACACAAAGGCACTTTCTAACTCAAAACACTCACACACAAGCTTTAAAACGAAGATAATGCTCTCTTAGGGTTTCTCTCTGTGAAATGGTGGCTGAGGATAAGGCCATAACATTCCTTATATAGTGCACAAGTCTCATTTAGGGTTTGAGTCTGGGCCCACTACGCCCAGCGTAGTTCAAGGTACGCCCAGCGTACCGTGAGTATTTTGCGTCCAACTTAAGCGCATGAGTACGCGCAGCGTACTCTTCAGTATGCCCAACGTACTCATTTGCCATAACTTTCATTTAAGGGCTAATCTTGACAACTTGAAGAAGAGGAAGGGTTAAATAGATATATCCAAATTCCCGGATGTTACAATAGCAGTCAACAGAAGAGTCAAGGAGGAACAAGAGCATGTTCATGGGAAGTTTTCAAAGAAGGATCAGCCGAAGTAACCAAAACGTCTTATGCGTCACACTAAAAAATGATAATCTTGTTAAACTTAATGAGAGAGTGGAGACACTGCTCACATTATGTGTTAGGATTATTTTCTTTCGTGCAACTGGTAACAGTTATTCAAGTCACAGATATTCATTCGAGGATAGCCACTTCTAATTCATAAAGTTTATTTTGTATAGACTTCCTTTATGAATTGTTTCCAGAACCAGATACACTCAGAACTAGGATAACCTTGTCTTTCAGCTTTTGGCTTATAAACCACTGATATAGACTTATTCCATCTCATCTTTGTATTCTTTTAGTAAAAAGATGCCTCCTCATCGATAAGCGAGACGCACTACTCCGATAACCCCAGCTCAAACGCCACAGTTCGATCCTGCTGCTCTTCAAGCAGCGATATCCGCTGCAGTGGCAGCTGCTCTAGCTTACATCGGCGAAAGTGGTACCTTCGGATCTAATAGCGGTACCCACTTAACCAACCCCGGAGTTACTCACAGACACCCTCGAGAGTGTTCGTATAAGGACTTCATGAACTGCAAACCCAATTCCTTTAATGGAAATGGTGGAGTCATCGCTCTGATGCGATGGTTCGAGTAAACATATTCGGTCTTCGCAGTCTGTTCGTGCTCAAAAGGGAGCAAAGTAAAGTTTGTTGCCTGCACCTTATCCGACAGAGCCCTGACATAGTGGAATAGCCATGTTAAGTCACTGACCCTACCAGTGGCTGACTCAATAGGTTGGGAGAACCTAAAAGAGATGATGCTGGAAGAATACAACCCGAGGGGTGAAGTTCAGAAGCTGGAACAAGAACTATGGGAGCACACTATGGTCGGTTCGGACATAGTAACCTACACTGACAGGTTCAGCGACCTAGTAGCACTATTGTGACATCCCCACTTTCACGGCCAGAAAACACCGATTTTGTTTATGCTTTATAAAAATCAGAGTACTTCTTTTAATAAAAATGTTGCGGAATTTGTTCCCAGTAAAATATGATAAATACGTTATCAAAGCATTTCTAAAGCAATGTATTTTTATTCATTTTTAAAGCATTTGGGATGTCATCGTCAATACAGAAACATAAGCATAAACAGAACTTACATTCATTTACACTAGTGATCTATATCTCTTTTAAATCTCTCAGTGTAATGTAACTTCATATCGACACCTGTGATAGAAATAAATTGGAGTGGGTCAGGTTGGGAAACCTGGTGAGTACATAGGGTTTTCAACCCACAATAATATAATTATTATGTTTAAACAATAAACAATCAACCCAATTACCCATCCCCATTATCTTCTTTACTCTTAAGGATCTACCCTAAGAATCAACTATTCCTCGTTCATTCATTCCTAAGGATCATCCTAAGGAATCGGCACGAAGTCCATCGTCACCGGGGTTTAGGCACTAAGTCTGCATAGTCGCCAGGATTTATACAACAGGCACTAAGTCCACATAGTCGCCAGGGTTTAGGCACTAAGTCTGCATAGTCGCCAGGGTTTATACAACAGGCACTAAGTCCGCATAGTCGCCAGGGTTTTGGCACCAAGTCTGCATGATCGCCAGGGTTTAGAATACACCAGATGAACACATCGTTCACAACACCTACAGGTTGCGAGCCTGCTAGTGTTCCACTGGACTGTCTAGAATAGTCCGTGGTTGTCATCCATACTCTGCTAGATGACGGGGCCAGCATTTGGGAACAAGGCTTCTCACATCGTCCACCTCTCACCCTTACCTCATGGTCTATATCACATCTCAACTCATATTTCATCTACCCATGTTTTACCCAACATATTATGTAGATATAAATACATATACAGGTTAAATCATATAAAACTTGTATAAAATCGTTCATCCAGCATAGATAGCAAGTATACAGATAATATGCACACATAGCACGTAGTTTATATAAAGTACTTCATATCTATGTGTAAGATGAAAGTAACTATGCACTCACTTGAAAAGGTGGTGATTCCGAACTCAGACAGCACTTCGTTATCTCAAAACAATTTTCCCTTGACAAAACCTAGTATCAATACCACTAGGGACCACACAAGACCGTAGTACGCTGGGCGTACTCGGTTTCGGACGTTGGGCGTAATGCGAGGGGCGACGTGTCGCAATCCGAAGCGAGCTCATCGGACGGCTGGGATTCGGCCACGTCATCAATCTCGTATCAGATTTCGTAAATTCACTTTCCGACTTCTAAAAATCATAACCTTCGCATACGAGCTCCGTTTTCGACGTTCTTTATATCCACGCGTAGGCGGGAACGTACTCTACAACTTTCGTTTAGACTCAGTCGGCTAATTTTTACTTTATTTTAAAAGTTATATTTTTAACAAGGCGGGACAGGGCTGGTCCGTTAAAAATTGATAACTTCTTCATCCGACATCCATTTTCGTCTGTCATTTTATCGTTACGCTACTATTAACGAGATCTTCGATTCTCGTTTAGGTTGTGTCGGTTAAAAACCGCTCGATCTAATATTCGAACTTCGGGTTGTACACTGCTAAGCCGAAACTTCGAAAAATCATAACTTCCTCATACAAAGTCAGATTTGGGCGTTCTTTTTATGGACGCTCTCGGTTTAACATATTCTATGACTTTTGTTTAGATTGCTATGGCTAAAAATCACTCTATTGTAAATTCACTATTTACGCTTCCCGGTACCGTGCCGGTTCCGTCGTGAAACTTCGACGGGTCATAACTTCTTCGTTATAACTCGGATTTCGGCGTTCTTTATATGTACGGCCCTTGAGAAATATTCTACACCTTGGTTAAGATTAAATAATCTTTTGTCGAAAAGTCGTTTTCGACCCCTATTATCTCTAAATTGACTAGCCCGGATCTACGGGCGTTACAACTATGCCCCGGGATGGTTACCCTGGAGAGTAAGAAGATAGAAAGGTACATCTGGGGTTTATCTGCCCCGATCCAAGGAGATGTATTGTCTTCTAACCCAACTACATTCGATGATGCCAAACGCCTGGCTCAGCGACTCGTTGTCCACGGAGTCCGCCATGGCGTAGTAGTCCCCGTTCCGGAGCCATCAAGGGGAGAGGACTATAAACGGAAGTCGGGGAACAAGAGGAAGAAGAAGCGAACAACAAAGGAAACCCCGCAGGAGCAACAAACGAGTACTATGTACGCTGCCACAACGCCTACTACTCCAACACATGCCAGTCGATATGTTGGAACTCTCCCGATGTGTGATGGTTGTAACTACCACCACACCGGAGTATGTCGGGAAATACAGTGCCTGAACTGCCACAGAAAGGGACACATGTCCGTTTCTGCAGGGCACCGGCTCAACCGATCTCCCAAGTCCCCGGAGTTGAAGAAAACCAAGCCTGCTATGGTTGTGGTGAGAATGGACACTATAGGAGGGACTACCCGATAACAAAGAACTCAGGAGCGGATGGACGAATTTTGATGATCACCGCAGGAGAATCTACCCCGGAGTCGCCAGCGAGCAGCGATACGTTTTCGAATTAAAGAATTACTTTAAAAATTAATTTATATTTATATAAGATTAAAACTTGGGGAAAACATTTAAAAGTAATTATAATAACTCACTTTTCGGAACAAGTCACAGTATTCAAGAGAACTAAAAGATCCGTTCATAGAAGTTATGATGGCTTAGTATGTACATCAGGGTTGTGCATAACTAAGATTTTGTAGACCTAGAGTGTGTGATTCCGCCCTAATTCCTGTTCCTTGTTTGGTTGTGGATTTGGGGCAGAGTTACTCAGTCGACCGTCTTGTTCATCTTAATTATTCATAACTTGTATATCACAGGCGACCATAGTGGTACCGAGGAGGATCGTAGTATAAAGTATCGACACTAGTTATCAAAGCACTTTCATTGTATGTACTCGCTCATCGCGGTACGATACGTAGAAGTGTTAACATCAAGGAGAAAACAGAAAGCACTAGAACGTTTACAAAGGGTACATTGTCGAGCACACTAGGGGTACATCATCGTATAACAAACATTTCTTTCAAATCGGCCAAACTTTTGTTCAGTAAAGAGTCTATTGCTATCATTCGTCATGAGTTGGTGTGTTCCTCACCATACTAAGTTCATATGTTTCTATCACCTTGACCGTCAAATTCACGAAACCTTCGTCATTCGTAACGACTGTCCGACCCAGGCCTCAGAATCGTCTACCTCGTATTCAAAACCCCGAAGTACTCATGCGAAGAGTACTTTTCCCTCCAAAACCTTGCGCCGTATATTCAGAAAACCTTCCGAAATACCACTCGTTCAGCAGACCAAGTTCAAGCACAGAGGCTAAGGACGAATACAACCCACCTATCACTATTCAGTGTACGCATGAGGGTGGTATATGATTATGATTACGCAGATTTAGTATGTGTGCTTCCGCCCTATCTCATGTTCCTTGTTTGGTTGTGGACCTGGGGCAGAGTTGCACATCCGACTGTCTTACTAATCCTAATTATATACGACTTGTATATACGAGGTAATGATAGATGGACCAGGCATGAATCCTATCATGGACATTAGGACAAAGTTGCCAGGTCTACGAGTGGGTATTTTACCAGTCAGAGGAGCACAACCCCGGTAGTACTGCTAAGAAAGCTAATTTCGGGACGAAATTCCATCTAACGGGGGGATGATGTGACAACCCGAAATTTTTTGCCTTGTAAGTCCAGCCATTCAATTCAACTGTGAGTCAGACTTGTTTTTAGCTATCTTTTAGCCCTGTTAAGGGTCTGTCGGGGTGTTTTAAGCCTAGTACCTTAAACGATAAAGCGTTAGGAAGTATCTGCTTGAGTTCACTGTACATCATTCAAGCCATAAACTCCATCTCAAGGAGTTTACGGCCACAAACAAGGAGTTTATGTTGGGTTTTGAGCATTCTAACACTCCTATGGTGTACATGCAACCCTATAAACCTTGGATCTATGTTTTCTCTATTATACATGCAAATATTAACTATTCCAAGGTTTCATCCTAACTAGCATATTATGAAGCACCTATACTACAAAGTTCTAGTTAGATGACATACCTTTTGATGTAGCTTGATGTCTTCAAGCTTTAAGAGCTTAGCCCCAATAGTGTGGAAGCCTCAAATGGAATCATAAATCACCAAAACACCTTGGAAGAACTTGAGAGAATATGTATGCACACTAAAATCGGCCCACTCTTATTTTCACACACTTGTTACAATTTTGTGAGCCAAGGACCCCTTTATATATTATGGAGGATTAGGGTTACATCCATGTAAACCCTAATACCCATGACCTTTCATTTACATAGGATCCATGGGTTAAAAGCCCCATGGACCATCCATGAAAGCTTAGCCCAACCTAAATGAACTTGGCCCATTCCATATATATAAGCGTCCATATTTAATTAGTTCTTTTTGATCACTTAATTAATTCTAAATTAATTCTTGATCAATACTAATTAAATAATATGATTCCATATTAATATATTAGAACTTATAATATATTAATATAAATCATAAATATACTATTCTCAAAAGACTATCCATATAAATTGTGCCGGTGAAGTGCAACCCAAATGGACCATGCCGGGTCGGGTCAAGTACATACCAAATATAGTTATGGACTTAGACATTAATCCAACAGTCTCCCACTTGGATAAGTCTAAAACTATTATTGAGTATGACTTCAAAACCTAACTGGCAATCGTAGCTCTTAAAGCCGTTGTCGAACTCTGACCTTGTCAATGACTTGTCCATTAGATAAGGGATCATATATTCCTCCATTCTAGATATCATATGGACTGAGACATGGATTATAATCATTCTCTCTATCCATTTGTTGTTTCCCGATTTTTGATTTATGATAACTGACTGATTGAACAAATCAAATCAGTCCTGGCTTGGCCAAGCACTCACATGTGTCATCGCTAAATCATCGAGGGGCCCACATATATCGCTTTTATCCCGAAGGTAAAAGGAATGGATAAACTTCGACTCATATGGCTTGTTCTACTACTTGTTGAATCATACACAAAGGCACGTTTTATAACATCGAGTTACCAATGCGTTTTCGTGCAATCAATGTATAACCAACTCATAGTAACAACTCATATCTCTAGGTTTTAAGAATATAAGATATTATCGTCTCATGATCACTCGTGATAAAATCCATGAAGTGATTCAAATGAGCGTGGGTTGAATCCAATACTCAGAACTTATGAGCACTCATGAGTGTTGTAGCACCACTTTGTCCACCAACTTGGACCTCTACAAACCAACCCATGACAGTCTTGATTCATATCTACTTCCAACATATGACCGACTGTGGATGGTTTGAATAACTTAATCATTCAGGAAGAGCGACTTAGTTATTCTGGAAGTCAAAACATGCAAAGTGAAACACAAGAATAAATGAATCAAATATGGTATCAAACCCTATGAATATAAATAAACACTTTTATTTATCACCATACTGATTACTCATTATTCATTGTTTCGGTTCTATCAACTTTATACTTGAATTAAAAACACTAGTTGTCCCATGCTCCAAGCATGTACACTATGTTTTTCTTAAACAATAGCTTTGCCATACACCAAGTATGCACTCTATGTTTGTCTATGATCCTTACTTTGTGAAATAAACCAATTGAACATAATTTCAATGATTCTAATTTCACACTCCCAAATCCTTATCGAAAAATGTGAGAATTTCAAATTCCTATCATTTATCGAAATCTGTTTAGATTTTAAACTTATATGCACTGACCCTCCTGTAATGAATATGTACAAAGTCACAAAGACTTGTCAACAGTCATTATAAGGTATTCCAATGGAGATCAACTCCATGGAAACTAAGTCTCATATTCAAAGTACATTGCTTTGGACATGCTTCTTGCATTAAGTTTTCTAATCTTACACAGATAACTTCCACCTATGGAGACAACTCCATATTCTCATTTTGACTATCACTTCTGAATAAGAGATGCCTCTTTTCAGAATATGTCAATATGGTCCTTCCAAAATTAGCACTATACTTCCAACTGTCCCTGAGCAACCAATCTTTGGTAAACCTCAGATTGTCCTCGACAATTGCTTAATCATTTTAGTCATATCCAATTCTAGACCTTTTCCCTTCTTAATGCCTCTAGGCATTTGGAAAAATTTAGAAATGACAAATATTATAGCACATGCAATCGATCTTGTACCCAAAGCAAATGGTACACGATTCATGATGTCTCACATAAAGACATGATTCTAGACCAGTCTTTTGCTACAATATTTTTATTTGCCATGTTTTCAAAATTTGACTATGAAGAGGGATGCCGTAATCATAATCGAATTTTGAGAACGCAATATATAGAATTTCCTTAAGTTGAACCAATCCAACATGAAATTCATATATATATATTCTTGACTAAAGATGATTAAGGTCTCAATCTAAGCCTTTAGAACTGAAATGAAGTATATCCTCTCCCTTAATTATAGCAAAACAACTTTTTCAATCCCTGCAGCCTCACGAATTGAAACTTTTGTTTTCTATAATTAACATTGCTAACTTGCAACACTAACAATAATTATCATGCTCTCACTTACATGATGATTATTAGCATAACACTTATGCTCCTACTAGCTTTGACATGTACTCAGAAATCAGCTGGACTTCTAGAAATCAATACTTTATTGACTTTCTTACCAAAGTTCAGATTTCTGATACGAGATGCTTTGGTAAAACTTTATCAAAATCATACACCTTTCCTTAGATAGCATGCATGTGTGTCTAAACATTTTCAGAACTATGAAAAGGGATGCCGTAATCATAGTCTTAATTGTTTAGACCTTTTGCCATCTGCTTCAAATCTACTTGGTGGAAGTGTTTCCTCACCATCATTTTCATGAATCGGAGAGAAACCTTATGACCCTTAGATTTTATGGTGTATGTGTTCTTATCCATGTGAATCGTCAAAACCATAGTCACAAGACAAGGATAATGACAAATCCAAACTCATATGGACTGAACTTATGCAATCTTAACTTCTTGCCACCTGGCAGTACAGGGCCTGCCATTGCTTCCAAGTTGTTATGCAACCAATTGAGAACTTTCAGAACTCCTATGCAAAGCCAACTTTAATTGGAATGGGCACAGAATATGTCAACACGATAGGTTATAAACCTCAAGTCGTGTGCTAGTGAAGAACCTCAGGTTTTATTCTTGATTAGTTCTTGAAATTCTTTTTAGGATCTTTAAGACTCCCACTATCCTCTTGACATATAAGACTATCTTGCCAAATATTCAAGAGATAGTGCGGATTCTTTATCAAGACAAATACTTCACACAATTGGCCTTAGTTGGTCTTTGTTTTATCCAAAACATCACAACTTACCAATTTCAAATGTACAAGAGTAGGACACTTTTACTCTTACATTTAACAAGTGTTTTAAACCTTTCTTTAAGATATGTCACTCAAGTTACAATCTTGGAGTATGACTCTAAGAATTGTTTTGGAACGAAGTATGACTCATCTTCCTGATCTAACCATTTCAACAATTCATAACTCCTCTTCTTAGTCATAAGAATGCACTAAGAAGACCTTTAGAGGACTAATTGTGGTATGATTTCTAAATCATTAAGATGATCACAAACATGATACTAAAGTACTCTCCCATCTTTTCAGATTTGAGAAACTTTTATCTTTCTGCCTAATTTGATTCTTCCCATTCGTTCTGCCATACATTGAGACTTTTCCAATGTTTCAGAATTATACTTAAACTTGTAAGTATAACCATATTTACTAAACTTTAGTAAATCAAATAGTCTTAACGAGCTTTGTGGTGGACATGTCCAGTGCACAAGAATGTGTACTCGATCCCTTTAGTCCTTCACTTGACTCACACATCCATGTGAACAAGTAATTAGTCTTGATTTTCCAATGCTTGAAAGTTCTCATTCATCATACTATTCAACTTGCATGATTCCAAGTTTCGGTCCAATTGAAACTTGGGTGATGAGGAACTTTCCTGATTTGGTAAATTTAGACACTACCACAAATGAAAGAATCAAATCCATTTTCCAATATTGCTGTCAGTGGAATCATATAAGCAACAATTTTCCACAAATGCCATTGTAAGGATACTTCAAATAAACAAAATTAAACACTGATGCGATCGAAATCCACCTTCGCGATCAGAATCAGCATATACTTCCTTTAAGATTTCTCTCTATTCTTTGATTCTTAAAACATCAACATGTGACCCAGTCACATCATGTAATGAGGATCTCAGAATAGAACTTAACAGAGTTAGATAATGGGCTCTACCTGATGTAGAGTCAAACTTATTGACTTTAACATCCTTAGGTAAATTTGACAGCTTTGCAATCAACGCCCCTTCCTTTGACAAAATAAACATATGGACCCTTTGGTAATGGGATGTGACATCCCCATTTTCACTGCCAGAAAATACCGATTTTGTTTATGCTTTATAAAAATCAGAGTACCTCTTTTAATAAAAATGTTGCGGAATTTGTTCCCAGAAAAACATGATAAATACGTTATCAAATCATTTCCGAAGAAATGTATTTCATTCATTTTCAAAACATTGGGATGTCATCGTCAATACAGAAACATAAGCATAAACAGAACTTACATTCATTTACACTAGTGATCTACATCTCTTTTAAATCTCTCAGTTTAAAGTAGCTTCATATCGACACCTATGATACAAATAAGCTTGAGTGGGTCAGGTTGGGAAACCTGGTGAGTACATAGGGTTTTCAACCCACAATAATATAATTATTATGTTTAAACAATCAAACAATCAACCCAATTACCCATCCCCATTTTCTTCATTTAATATTCCCTAAAGAATTATCTTAAGGGTCATCTCCTATGTCGTATTTACCTCTCATCTTTTTACATCACATTTCCTTATATGCTCGTTCCTAAGGCATGAATACGTAGTTACAACGTCGCCTGAACTCGTAATTCATAGTAAGGGTTAGAGTATCATCACATGAATATATAGTCACAACATCACCTGGACTCGTAATTCATCACCTACAGGTTATAAGTCTGCTGGTGTTTCCACGGGTTGTCTAGAATAGTCCGTGGTCGCCATCTATACTCTAGTAGATGACTACATCTCCAAATTGTCGGACAAGGTTATAGTATCTTTCATCCTACATCACCGATTCATCATCACCTATCCATCACCTAATTATCATCACCTTCCTATCATCACCTATCTCTCATCATTTTATTTCATCACACACCAACTATTTCATCTACCCATGTTTTATCCCAACATATTTGTAGATATAAAATAAATATATATTTAAATCATTTAAAACATGTATAAAATCATTCATCCATCATAGACAACAAGTATTCAGATAATATGCACACATAGCACGTAATTTATATAAAATACTTCATATCTATGTGTAAGATGAAAGGGACCATGCACTCACTTGAAAAGGTGGTGATTCCGAACTCAGACAGCGCTTCGCTTCTATAAAAATAATTTCCTTCGACGAAACCTAGTATTATTACCACTAGAGTTTAGTCTATTATTCGTCGAGACTAATTAATAGTCTAGCAATTATTACTATTATATAAGCGTTAAAAAAATACTTATATAACCCATAATAATAGCCCAAGTACTTATTATAAGTTCCTAATAACGCTACTATAATTAAATAAACGATATATTAAAAATAGCGTAGGCGTAACTCACTTACAGCGAGTTTTATAGAAAACCGGGCTTTGCTTGGAGCAGCGTTCCCGAGCCGAAAAACTCTTCTTCTCGGAGCCGTCGAGCACTCCGGGGCTTCCGCCTCGTGCTAGGGAGGTTCCCTAAGCTTTTCGGGGGGTTTCGGGGCTAGAGAGAGGTTCTAGAGAGAGAGTAAAGAGAAGAAAGAATGGGAATGGTGTGAAGAAAATGAGGGTGGGAGTGGTTCTATTTATAGGGTGAAAAATGGCTGAACTTGGTGCCACATGTCACCATCTAGTGGCAAGACTTGGGGAGAAAGCAATGGCCAAGATTGTGCCACATCACCCATTTTCGGACAGCACACTTTCGACTTCTAAAATCCGTAACTTTCACATACGACCTCCGTTTTTGACGTTATTTATATCCACGCGTAGGTAAAAATAAGATCTACAACTTTCATTTTGACTCCGTCGGCTAATTCTCTACCGATCTTAAATTTAACAGGACGAGGAGATTATATTGTTAAATGTCCGCGTAAAATTCATAACTTCTACATACGAACTTTGTTTTCGTCTGTCTTTTTACCGTTGAGTTCCTATTAATGAGATCTTCAATTCTCATTTATGTCGCGTAGGCCAAAAACCGCTCGAGCTAAAATTCGAGTTTCGGGCCGTGCACTGCTATGCCAAATCTTAGAAAGTTCATAACTTCCTTATACGAAGTCAGATTTGGGCGTTCTTTTTTTGTATGTTCTCGGTTTAATGTATACTACAACATTTATTTAGATCACTAAGGCTAAAAAGTCCTTTATCAAAAATTCACTATTTACGTCTCCTGGTGTCGTGCCGGTTTTGCCGTACAACTTCGACGGACCATAACTTCTTCATTATAACTCGGATTTCGGCGTTCTTTATATGTACGGAACCCTTGAGACATATTCTACAACTTGGTTAAGATTATTTATTCTAAATAATCTTTTGTATTATCTCTAAATTGACTAGCCCAGATCTACGGACGTTACATGGGACTATCTCAGACTTAGCCTTTCTCTTTACTATTTGGTCAACCGGGTTGACTATGGCCAATCCCTTTCCATTGGGAAGAGAATGCTTTTTCTGGATTTCCAGTGTCACCATTGTCATTGTCCATAAAGTTTTTGGGAAGTTGATCTTCTAATCAAATTTGCTTTACTATCGTTCCAAATCATTGTTGATTCAGCAGCACCAAGCAAATAGATATGATCATTAAGGTTCATGTCATAGTCTGTATCATAGTAGTCCCAAAGGAACTCACTATGTGACTTAGAAAGTGATTGAACATCCAACTTTCTCGAGACTTTGACACCCAACTCTCCCGGCTTGTCAATATGTGACTTCATCTCTAAGATGTGATCACACATAGACCTTGCTTGCCATTAGGGCTTGAGTGACCTTGAACTTGTGGGTTAGGGAGAATAATTGGAGGAGGTGGAGGAAGTAAAGTTCCAAGAGATTTGGGAAGATCATAGATGTCTGAACTCGACATCTTTTGGTAGATATTCAAGATAGTTGATTTAAAGTCCTTAATATAACACCCAATATGAAATATTAAGGCTAGGATCCAACAACCTATTATAACTGGAAGAGGGATGCCGTAATCCGAGTTATAAAATAGTTGAAGGTAGGTAAATGACGATTTACCAATTTCCACCATGAAAAACGAAATAATTTAATTAGGTTTTTTACTTGGATTTGAAACTCCTAGATCTTTTGAGATTCATTGAACTTTTCAATGGCATGTTTCAATCTCGAGTGTGCCCTTCAGGTTTTGTCACTGGGATGTCGAGGATCACAAAACAAGGTGTGAAGTAACCATGCAAATATACTTGGTACCCTTAATATTTACCCCTCAATCGATGTGCCGGTTAACCACACGAGCTCCACCGATACTATGATAAATATTAAGTTACCCTTTGCCTACTTTGTTAAATTCAGGTTAGTGTGCCGATTAACCACACACGCTCCACTAACGGTTTAAACAAAGTGCAAAGTGTAATTTCATGGATTAGCACTTTATTCATATTTTCCTAAGTAACTAAGATTGGGAATTAATAAAAGGTTTAGTTACTTGGTATTTATCATTAATACTTTTAATGAAGGGAGAATTATAGTCCTTGTCCTACCTGTTCGGCTAACGACCCTCCATCGGTCAAGGAAGCGGTGAGTGAGAGTGGACACCCATTAAACTGCCATTTTATAGGCAGTAACCTTATACCCCCTTATAGACCGGCTTTGTGAATGAGGCCTACTAATGGTAAGACGACTTGCTCTTATACATATAATATATTAAACTTTTAATATTATAATAGTATAAGGGTGTATTTTAGACATTTGAAATACTTGGTGGTTTAATTTATTAATTAAACTAGACTTTTAATTTAATTAAACTCAAACCATATATTTATGGATTAATAATACTCTTTTAATTAAACGCTTTAATTAACTATTAATAAAGTCCATAAGAGTTAATTTGAACTATTCAACAAAACATCATAATTCCAATTATTAAACTCAAAATTAAAACCATTTAATTAATTGTTTAAGTTATGAACCCAAGAGTTTTAGAATTCAATTCTTTTTTTCATAAAAAACTTTTCTCAAATTCCAAAACTTGAGTGCAAGTTTTGTAATTCTTGAAAACCTTTGGATTCCATAACTTATGGAATTAATGGTGTTTTATGATGAAACTTTCCATGTTCCATAACTTAAGAACAAGTTATGGAATTCTTTAAAACATTAACACCAAATTTTGTAACTCCATAAAAACTTTGAATCAAATTTTTTTTTTTAAAAAAAAACTTTCATATCCATAACTTATGGAAGTTTCAAAAACCCTTAAGATCACAACTTTAAAAAAAAAACTTTTGAGCTCCAAAATTTTATGACAAAATATGTAACTCCTTAAAACATTTAGATCAAACTTTTAAAACTAATAAAATAATCATATCATTTTATATTTTACTAAATTTGACCTAATTCAACTCATATAACAAATGATTCAAATTTTACAAATAATTCGTTTTTCACAAAACAAGTAATTATCTTAAAATTTGACAAACGTCATGTTTTTTTTCCAACTTCAAAATAAAACATTTGCATCAATATAACAGAAAACAACCCATGGCTCTGATACCACTGTTGGGTTTTGAGCATTCTAACACTCCTATGGTGTACATGCAACCCTATAAACCTTGGATCTATGTTTTCTCTATTATACATGCAAATATTAACTATTCCAAGGTTTCATCCTAACTAGCATATTATGAAGCACCTATACTACAAAGTTCTAGTTAGATGACATACCTTTTGATGTAGCTTGATGTCTTCAAGCTTTAAGATCTTAGCCCCGATAGTGTGGAAGCCTCAAATGGAATCACAAATCACCAAAACACCTTGGAAGAACTTGAGAGAATATGTATGCACACTAAAATCGGCCCACTCTTATTTTCACACACTTGTTACAATTTTGTGAGCCAAGGACCCCTTTATACATTATGGAGGATTAGGGTTACATCCATGTAAACCCTAATACCCATGACCTTTCATTTACATAGGATCCATGGGTTAAAAGCTCCATGGACCATCCATGAAAGCTTAGCCCAACCTAAATGAACTTGGCCCATTCCATATATATAAGAGTCCATATTTAATTAGTTCTTTTTGATCACTTAATTAATTCTAAATTAATTCTTGATCAATACTAATTAAATAATATGATTCCATATTAATATATTAGAACTTATAATATATTAATATAAATCATAAATATACTATTCTCAAAAGACTATCCATATAAATTGTGTCGGTGAAGTGCAACCCAAATGGACCATGCCGGGTCGGGTCAAGTACATACCAAATATAGTTATGGACTTAGACATTAATCCAACAGTTTACGGCCGTAAACTCTTGCCAGCCGTGAACTCATGCCCCTAAGTGTCATATTCCTTCACTTTTCTTCATTTCTTACACTTTCACCTCAAGAACACTTGAATTCTCTCTCAAGTATCATAAGGATCTTCATCTTGATCTTCAATCTTGTAAGTGATCTTTCCATTTTCAAGTTGATATTCTTCAATATCTAGTGAGGATTCATGTTTTCATCCATGGAATCATTCTTTTTGGTTAGATCTTCAAGTATTTACACTTTCACCAAGAACACTCACTAGTTCTTGGACCGTGAACCCCCTCCCAAGCTTCAAAAACGTGAGTATCTCTTCTATCTCCTAGTTAGGCTTGTTAAACTCTTGATTCTAGCCTTAGATCATCATAAAATACTTGAGCATCAATAGTTTACGGCCGTAAACCCTTGCATGACCGTAAACTCTTGTGTTGGTGGATGTTTTGGCCCTTAAACTCCCTTATATTTGAGCATAGAATTGAAAGCACTTGTTGAATGCTTGATAGGACCATAAAACACCTAGTTTGCAAGTCCTCCCATGAGTGTACGGCCATAAACCCCTTGACCGTACACTCTAGGGCCGTAAACTCTCCCTTAGGCCGTAAACATCATGGCCATAAACACCTATGTGTGGCCGTAAACACCCCTTTGAAAAATCACATGTGATTCTAACACTTAGTCCAAGTGTTTCCTAGTCCCTAAGGGTGTTTCCTTGCATGTTAGTTGCTTATAAACACTATATTCATGCCATATATGTTATTTAGGACTCGTTTGTGTCTCGGGATTTCATTCGTGGAACTTCTCATCCTTACGCGCACATTCGTTTGAATCACCCACATAAGGTGAGTTCACACCCCTATAATCAATCTTTTAAACTGTTTTAAATGCTTTTAAGGGGGGGGGGATACAAGTAGAACATAATGATAATTGTGTTAATGTTTTGTTATAAACATCTTTCAACAGATTGCTTATGTATTTATAAGTGATCAAAACATTTCAAAAACTCTTTTTAAGTTATGTTACTTTATAGTTTATAAAACTCCATTTTTAAAGTACAATCGTAACTTAGTAGATAAATGAGTCTTTTCAATAACAGTTCAAGTAAACATACTAGTAAACTATAATAGGTATAGTTTAGGAGTCAGTTCATACTAGATACTAGAACATACTATAAAGAGAAACAGGGAGGTAGATACAATACACGATAACAGAGAGAACATACTAAGATACTATAACAGTGAGAACATACTAAGATACTATAACAGAAGAACAAATCATGATTAAAATAATTATACTAATGATTCCCAGTAACCTAGGAAGGGAACGTATCACTAACTCATTGTTCTAAGCAAAAGGTGATAATAAAAGTAGTATAATGGATATATATATATATATATATATATATATATATATATATATATATATATATATATATATATATATATATATATATATGGTGCATCTACAATATGTCATGATTTATATATATATGGGGTACATCTACAAAGTACCGGATTTATTTATAAAGGGGTACATGTACAAAGTACCGGATATTAATAAATAAAACACACAAAAATATACAAAACTCACGTCAGTATCAATAAAGGCGTTAAGAGTATAGGATTCATTACTCCTAGTAATTGTCTAACCAATAGATACTAATAACATGAACAAGTACGCCAGTATGTCAATTTAAAAGACAAATGTATACTTTCATTATTCCCATTACTTTCATATTGTGACAGTTCCACTTGAAAGTTAATGCAAACTATTTTCGAGTTAAGATAGTTATAAACTAGGGAAAACTTACATCTTTTCAAATGACAAACAGAATAGTCGATTCTAGTAAATTCAGTAGAAAGGGGCCTATAATGCTAACTTTATGATTCATTAGTTTGTACATCAATGATATATATTAATCGGATCTGACAGGTAGTAGGATGTGTGCTTTCCGCTTCATTTCCTGTTCCTTTTTTGGTTGTGGGCTTAGATCAGATTCACCCAGCCTACTATATATTCGATCTTAGCTATATATATATTCCGTATACACTAAGAAATCATAAGGAGTACCAGGTATGGGTCAGGTCATAGGACACTAATTCAATGCACCGTTTTCTAGTACAAAACATACTTTTCAAATAGAACATTTGGTATACAAAACTAGAAACTTAACCAGTAAAGGGTTTAATCCATTTTTTTAAACCAGTATAACTTAAAGGACCTTAGGTGGTTAATTCTATAATACCTTAGTTTATACATCAGGGTTATATATAATTAATATCCGATAGGTAGTTGGATGTGTGCTTTCCACCTCATTTCCTGTTCCTTGTTTGGTTGTGGGCTTAGGTCAGATTCACACAATTAACTATCTATTCGATATTTAATTATATATAGCTAGTATAAACTAAGTGATTATAGAAGGAACTATTGTGGTTACCATTTTTACTAAAAGAAATAAGGGTTTTCTTAAAGAATCTTTTCATCAAATATAAAGGAACTATTACAGTTAACTCCATGAGTACCAAGTGAATACACCAGGGTTATATACAATGAAGATCTAACAAACAATGGGATGTGTGCCTTCCGCCTCATTTCCTGTTCCTTGTTTGGTTGTGGTCTTAGGGAAGATACACACAACCGATTGTTTGTTTACTCTGAGCTTTATATAACTTGTATCCATTTAGTACTCATAGAAAGGATTATAGAGTCATTTTTACTTATCTTTCATCAAAGCAGGAAATATAGGATTTTCTGGAGGAACAGGCAAACTTTTCTAAACAGAACTTACAACTTACTATAACTTTCTTACAACTTACTATAAATTTCTTACAACTTACTTACATCACTAAAATTTTATGTACTCACCAGCTTAAATGGTGATCTACGCTTTCAAAATAACTTGTATTCTCAGGAGACCAGCAGACAGGTATGTGCACAGGGATTCAGAAGATGGAGCAGCATAGCTTCATGTCTTGTTTTGTTATTTACATTGTAGACTATGTTATGTGAACCACATACTTTGTAAACACTTTCTTTCTAATGAAATGGTTGTTTGTTACTTTGATTACTATTATGCATGTCTTGTGATACTAAACATGAAGTCCTCCACCCCCGAATATCTCCGTCGTTCCGGTTTTGGGGTGTGACACATTGCACCTTCACTAGCTTCACTTCCTTGTTCCGAAGAACCTTGGTATTCCTATCTAAGATCGCAATAGGCCTCTCAATGTAGTTCAGGCTCTCATCCACCTGAATGTCGTCTAGAGAAACGACTGCGGCCTCGTCAGTGCCACACTTCCGAAGCTTGGACACATGAAAGATGTTGTGAATCTGGCTAAGATCATCCGGCAGATCCAAGCGATAGGCCACCTTGCCCACCCGGGTCGTAATCCTAAACGGTCCTATATATCGGAGTCCTAACTTGCCCCTCTTTCGAAACCTGATGACTCCCTTCCATGGTGACACCCTAAGTAACACAAAGTCCCCCACCTGGAACTCAAGATCTGATCGCCGCCGGTCAGCATAACTTTTCTGATGGCTTTGCGCGACCCACAGCCGGTCGTGCACCTGCTGAATCAGCCCGGTAGTCTTGAGAACTACCTCAGTGCTCCCTATGACCCGGTGTCCAACCTCATCCCAACAAACTGGGGTCCTGCATCTCCTACCATACAACATCTCAAATGGAGGTCGGTCGATACTGGCATGGTAACTGTTGTTGTATGAAAACTCTGCCAATGGAAGGTACGTATCCCAACTCCCTCCAAAATCCAACACACATGCCCGTAGCATATCCTCAAGTGTCTGGTTCGTCCTCTCACTCTGGCCATCTGTATGGGGGTGGTACGCCGTGCTAAAATGCAACTGAGTGCCCAGTTCCTCATGGAACTTCTTCCAGAACCTAGATGTAAACCGGACATCCCTGTCAGAGACTACTGACACCGGCACCCCGTGTCTTGCCACCACCTTTCATACATATATATCCGCTAACTTCTCAGCGGATATACTCTCAGAAATCGGAATAAAGTGGGCACTCTTTGTCAAACGGTCTACAATCACCCATATGGTGTCCACACCCATCGCCGTCCTCGGTAACTTCGTGATGAAGTCCATAGTGATCTCTTACCACTTCCACATGGTAATGGGTAGTGGCTGAACCTTGCTATGAGGCCGCTGATGCTCAGACTTGACCTTCCTGCAGGTCAAGCATTGCTCCACAAACCAGGCGATATCCCGCTTCATGCAGGGCCACCGGTAACTCAGTCTGAAATCTCTATACATTTTCAGAGCCCCCCAGATTTATAGAGAACTTGGACTTGTGTGCCTCTTCCAATATCTTCTGTCTCACTCCTCCAGTCACCGGTACCCACACCCCGCCACACTGTGTCAGAAGGCCACGACTCTCCTTAACAAACAAGGGATACTGCTCCCGAATCCGCTTTATCTTCCAATTCTCCTTCTTCACACCCTCGACCTGGGCCTCCTTGATCATATCCAACAATGTAGAGATCACCGTCATCCTCAAACAAATGTTCCCAATCGGGGAACCTGCCGCCTTGCGGCTCAAAGCATCGGCCACCACGTTGGCCTTCCCTGGATGGTACAAGATCTCACAGTCATAATCTTTCAGCACATCGAACCACCTCCTCTGCCGCATGTTGAGGTTCTACTGATCCATCAAATACTTCAAACACTTGTGATTAGTATAAATAATGCACCGAACCCCATACAGGTAGTGCCTCCAAATCTTGAGGGAAAACACCACTGCCCCCAATTCCAGGTCGTGAGTGGGGTAATTCGCCTCATGAAGCTTCAACTGCCTCGAGGCGTAAGCTATCACATGCCACCTACGCATCAGTATTGCGCCTAACCCTGAGATTGATGCATCACAGTACACCACCAAATGATCTAACCTGTCAGGTAGTACTAGAATTGGAGCCTCGCATAACCTCCGTCTCAGGGTCTCAAAAGCCAACTGTTGATCCGTGCCCCACCGAAATGTCACATTCTTCTTGGTCAAGCGAGTCAAAGGCACAACAATCTTGGAGAAATTCTGGATGAATCTCCGATAATAGCCCGCTAGACCCAAGAAGCTAAGGATCTCGGAAGCATTCTTCGGCACTTCCCACCACATCACTGCCTCAACCTTGGTTGGATCAACCGAAATGCCCTCCTGATTGATGATGTGCCCCAAAAACTATGCCTCTCGCAGCCAGAAATCACACTTGGAGAACTTGGCATACAACCTCTCTGCCCTCAAGGTCTCCAATACCTCTCTCAGATGCTGCTCATGCTGCTCCTTGGTCTTAGAATAGACCAGGATATCATCAATAAAAACGATCACCGACCGATCCAGCATCGGTCTACACACTATGTTCATGAGATCCATGAACGTTGTTGGGGCATTGGTGAGCCCGAATGGCATCAGCACGAACTCATAGTGCCCATACCGAGTCCTGAAAGTTGTCTTCGGTATATCCTCATCCCGAATCCTCATCTGATGGTATCCCGACCGTAGATCAATCTTGTAAAACCAAGATACGCCCTGCAGCTGATCGAACAAATCATCGATCCTCCGTAATGGATAACGGTTCTTCACCGTTAGTTTGTTCAGCTCTCGATAATCAATACACATCCTGTGTGACCCGTCCTTCGTTTTCACGAACAGGATCGGAGCTCCCCATGGGGAACTACTCGGTCGGATAAACCATCGATCTAGCAGCTCCTGAAGCTGCGTAGATAGCTCCTGCATCTCGGGCGGTGCTAGCCGGTACGGTGCCTTTGCTATCGGTGCGGCACCTGTCACTAAATCAATGCGAAACCCCACTTTCCTCTCCGGAGGCACTCCTGGTAACTCCTCGGGAAAGACATCTCGAAACTCCTGTAAAACCGGCACACTGCCCACATCCGTCGTGGGCTCAACCCTCGTATCCGAGATATAAGCCAGAAATCATGTGCATCCCTGCTGCAGAAATCTCCTAGCCCTCGCAGCTGAACAAAGGGTTGGCCCCTGCGAGTCCCTCTCACCATGAATAACCAGTTCTACCCCACTTGGGGTTCGAACCCTCACCAACTAGTGCTCACAATCGATCTTGGCCCCAATGGCTCCCAACCAGTCCATCCCGACAATCACATTCAACCCTCACAATGGTATTAGGACTAGATCAACCTGAAACCTCTCCCCAAGCTCATTCAGTACACAGTCCTGATACACCCTCGCAGCACTCACAGTGCGGTCATCCGCAATCTCCACCTCGAGTGGTGAATCCAAAGTCCCCGGCGCATCCCGAAACTTCTTGCTAAACGCAAGAGACACAAACGATCGGGTAGCTCCCAAATCGAACAAAACATGAGCCGACATACCATTGACCAGAGAGGTCCCTATACATAAGCACAATGTACACATAAGCAATGCAAATAAATATAGAGCAGAGAAGAATAAGCACGTACCAGCCACAACGTCTGGCACTGCCCGAGCCTCCTCGGTAGTCAACTGAAATGCGCAGCTCTTCACCGCTGAAGCATCCGCCTTAGAAGGGCGGCCATCAGTAATCCTTATCGTGGCGGGTGTAGGCGCCGCCACTGCTCCTCCCCCTCCCTGCAACCTTGGACAATCGGCCTTTTTATGGCCAGTCTGGTTGCAGTGGAAACATATCAGACCCTTCTTGGGGCAATCCCTGCTCAAGTGACCCTGCTGGCCACATGCGTAGCATCCCGAGCCTGCTATCTTACAAGCCCCACTGTGTGGTTTATCGCACTTGGCACACCGGCCCCGGCCGTGCTGGCCCCTATTGGAAGTGATTGAGGTCTTAGGCTTTTTAGCCTAACCTACCGCTGCCTGTGCCTGCTCCGACTTCTTCTTGGTGCGGAAGTCCAAATCCATCTCCCGTTCACGGGCCTTCTCCACCATCTCATTTAGGGTTTCGCACCCTGTGAAGCTCACAAAATCCCAAATATCATCCCTCAACATGGAATGATACCTCGTCATCCGCATATCCTCATCGGTAGCATACTGTGGGATCAACAATGCTCGCTCCCGAAACTTGGCGGTGATCTCCGCCACAGTCTCGGTGGTCTGCTGGAGCTCCTGGAACTCCCTCACCAACCGTTGCACCTCAATAGCTGGTGCAAACTCCAAATCAAATCGTCAAACAAACTTGGCCCTTATCATCTCAGCCATACCGGATGCTCCCACCTGACTAGTCACCTCGCCCCACTAGTCTCAGGCTTTGTCTCTCAGCATACATGAAGCAAAACCCACATTTGCCGCATCCAGGAAAGAACTCCTGCGTTGGGCGTTCTCAATATACGCCACCCAGCATCGGCTCATAATGGGGTCCCTGACCCCGAAAAACTCCGGCGCTCCGCACGCCTTGAACTCCCGGAACGAGGGAGTTCGGGCCCTAACCTGGCCCGCAGCAATCTCGGCTCTGAATCGCGGGGCAACCCGACTCGACTCGTTGAGTCCCCTTATGGACTCCACGAGTTCCTTCCATGGCAACACTCAAATGACCTTCTGAGGTTAGATATGTTTCTCTAACCTATAGATCTGACCTTACCATACTCAATAATCACGTAAAGGTCCGACCTTTACACTCATGCAACGTTCAATATGCTTCTTTTCGTGAAATAGCCTCTAAAATGGCAACCTAGGCTCATATCTCTAAGGAAGTAGCATAAATCAGGGAGGTTGGGGCTCTCTGGACCTCTCAAGGTCCAGATCCAGAGTTTAACACTCAAAGGGACATCATAAGCATCATATACAAGCCAATAAAGGATAGAGAAAACCCTAGATTCAAGGGTTCTTCACCAAAACAGAAAAGGGTTCGATTTAATACCTCAAAGATGGAGTTTCCTTGCTTGAAATCACAGAATAGCAACCCCCTTGACCTTCTTTTGCTGAAATCTCCTTCTTCTTTGCAAAAACCACACCAACGAGGATTAAAATAGCCCTTCTCCTCACACCACACACTCAAGCTCACTAGGGTTTCTCTCTCTGGACTGGTAGCCGCAAATGAGGGCCATAAGGTCCCTTAAATAGGGCACAGGCCTGAGGATTTAGGGTTTCCACCCACAGCGCCTACTCGGCGAGTCTACTCTTGGACTCGTCGAGTAGTTCATTAAACTCACGTGGCCACCCCGCTTCTACTCGACGAGTTATAGCACCAACTCGTCGAGTAGGTCAATGATTCACAAAAATAAATAATTAAAAATAATATACCTGGAAATGCGGGTGTTACAATTCTCCCCCACTAGAATCAGACTTCGCCCTCGAAGTCTCATTCTGCAAACAGCTCTGGATGCTGTTCCCGCATCTCCAACTCCGGCTCCCAAGTCAGCTCGGACCCTTTCCGATGTTGCCATTGGACCTGAACCAGGGACACCTCCTTGTTCCTCAGAACCTTGATCCTCCGATCCAAGATCGCGATCGGCTTCTCAACATAATTCAGGCTCACATCCACCTGAATATCTTCTAGTGGTACTATCGCCGACTCGTCGGCTATATACTTCCTCAACTGAGACACGTGGAAGGTATCATGTATCTGGCTCAACTCCGCAGGTAGCTCTAAACGATACGCTACCCTGCCCACCCTCGCGGTCACCCTAAAAGGACCAATGTACCGGGGCCCCAGCTTGCCCTCTTCCTGAATCGGATCACTCCTTTCCATGGAGACACCTTCAGGAGTATGAATTCACCAACCTGAAACTCGAGCTCGGATCGTCGCCTATCCGCATAAATTTTCTGGCGACTCTGAGCTGTCAGCAACCTTTGTCTGACCTGCTGTATCTGCTCAGTCATCTAAAGCACTATCTCAGTGCTACCCATCACTCGCTGTCCTCCCTCTCCCCAGCAGATGGGAGTCCGACACCTCCTCCCATACAACAACTCGAAGGGAGGCATACCAATACTCGAATGGTGGCTGTTGTTATAGGAAAACTCAGCCAATGATAAGTACGTGTCCCAACTCCCTCCGAAGTCCAACACACATGCTCGAAGCATGTCGTCGAGCGTCTGAATCGTCCGCTCACTCTGTCTGTCCGTCTGTGGGTGGTAAGCGGTGCTGAAACGCTACCTCGTACCCAACTCCTCATGGAATTTCTTCCGGAATCTGGAAGTGAAACGTACATCTCGATCTGACACAATCGAGATCGGTACTCCATGTCGCGATACCACCTCTCTCACATACATCTCTGCCAGCCTCTCTGCGGAAGAGCTCTCACTAATAGCAAGGAAGTGGGCGCTCTTCGTCAGCCGGTCAACGATCACCCAAATTGCATCGACACCCCTCGCGGTCCTCGGCAATTTGGTGATAAAATCCATGGAAATTTGTTCCTACTTCCACTGGGGAACCTCGAGTGGCTGCAACTTGCCATGCGGACGTTGGTGCTCGGCCTTAACCATGCGACAGGTCAAGCACCTCTCAACAAACCACACCACATCCCTCTTCATACAGGGCCACCAATACTCTCTCTTCAGGTCCAAATACATCTTAGTGGCCCCGGGATGGATCGAGAACCTCGATCTGTGCGCCTCCTCCATCAGGATGGTACGTGCCCCGCCCGTAAACGGCACCCAAATCCGACCCTGAAAGGTCATAAGCCCTCGGCTATCGGTAACAAACTTAGATACCTGCCCAATCACCCGCTCTCTCTTGCGGTTCTCCAGTCTCACAGCCTCTGTCTGGCCCTCTCGGATGGCATCCAACACCGGAGTCATCACCGTCATCCTCATACAAATATATTGTATCGGAGCACTTTCTGCCCTACGGCTCAGGGCATCGGCTACAACGTTAGCCTTGCCTGGGTGGTACAGGATCTCGCAGTCATAATCCTTTACCACATCCAACCATCTCCTCTGGCGCATGTTCAGGTTGGGCTGATCCATCAAGTACTTCAAACTCTTGTGGTCCGTGTATATGATACACCGAACCCCATACAAATAGTGACGCCATATCTTGAGGGCGAACACCACGGCCCCCAACTCCAAATCATGGGTGGGATACCTCACCTCGTGAGGCTTCAGCTGCCTCGATGCGTAGGCTATCACGTGCCCTCTCTGCATAAGCACCGCACCCAACCCCGATATCGCTGCGTCACAATACACCACGAAATCCTCCATTCCCTATGGAAGGGCTAACACCGGGGCTTCGCACAGCTTCTGGCGAAGAGTCTCAAATGAGGTCTGCTGCTCTGGACCCCACGTAAAAGCAACGCCCTTCCGGGTCAACCTAGTGAGTGGCACGACAATCTTGGAGAAATCCTTGATAAATCTCCGATAGTAGCCGACCAACCCCAGAAAACTCCTGATCTCGGTGGGGGATCTCGGCACCTCCCAACTCATCACCGCCTCAATCTTGGCCGGATCGACCAATATCCCATTCTGATTAACGAGATGCCCCAAGAACTGGACCTCTCGTAACCAGAAATCACACTTGGAGAATTTGGCGTAAAGTCTCTCCGATCTCAAAACCCCGAGGATCTCCCTCAAATGCTCCTCATGCTGCTCTCGGGATCTCGAATAAACCAGAATATCGTCGATGAACACGATCACCGATCGATCCAACATCGGCCTGCACACCCTGTTCATGAGATCCATGAACCCTGACGGTGCATTGGTGAGCCCAAAAGGCATCACCACGAACTCGTAATGCCCATAACGAGTCCTGAACGCCGTCTTCTGGATATCCTCATCTCGCACTCTCATCTGGTGATATCCAGACCTCAAATCTATCTTGGAGAACCAAGACGCTCCCTGTAATTGATCGAACAGATCATCGATCCTTGGTAAGGGGTAACGGTTCTTGACCGTCAACTTGTCCAGCTCCCGGTAATCAATGCACATCCGGTGTGAACCATCCTTTTTCTTGACAAAAAGGATCGGCGCTCCCCACGGCGAGCTACTCGGTCGAATAAAACCCTTCCCCAGCGGCTCCTGAAGCTGCGAGGATAACTCCTGCATATCTAGCGGCGCAAGGCGATATGGCGCCTTGGCGATAGGAGCTGCCCCCGGAACCAAATCGATACGGAACTCCACCTGCCTCTCGGGAGGCACACCCGACAACTCCTCGGGAAAAACATCCGGGAACTCACGCACTATCGGAACATCATCAATCGAACTCGATCTCTCCGCGGCCACTCGTGTATCCATCACATAAGCTACAAACCCGATGCAGCCCTGCTGTAAACTCTGACTTGCTCTGGCAGCCGAACAAAATGCTGACCTACATCGGGTACCCTCGCCATATACAGTCAGCACTCCCCCACTAGGGTCTCGTATCGTCACCGTCTGCCACTCGCAGTCTATAACTGCCCCAAATCGGCTCAACCAATCCATACCCACTATAACGCAAACGTCCCCCATCGTAATCGGGACCAGATCTATCCGGAACTCAACACCGAAGATCTCGAGTACACATCCCCGAATCACGTCAGTAGCATACACCGCTCGCTCGTCAGCTATGGAAACTCGTAGAGGTCGACTCAACGCCTCTCGTCGAATACTGATGTGCTGACTAAATGCTAACGACACAAATGATCGACTCGCACCCGAGTCAAATAACACCAAAGCAGGTACAGAACTCACAAGAAAAGTACCTACGCATATCATAATATAAGCACAATATCTCAACTCAGCATAAATAAAAGAATGAATACATACCAGCCACGACATCGGGCGCTGCGCGGACCTCCTCCGCTGTCAACTGGAAGGCTCTCCCGCGAGCCTTCGGTGCCTCGGCCTTCACTGGCCGACCCTCAGTAGCTTGTGCAGTAGCAGGGGCAGATCCCTACGCTGATCCCTGTGACAGCTGTGGGCACTCGGCCCTCCGGTGACCCATCTCGTTGCAATGAAAGCAAACCATAAATCCCTTAGGGCAGTCCTTGGCTATATGCCCCTCCTTGCCACATTTGTAGCAAGCACCCGCCCGACACACTCCATCATGTCCCTTGCCGCACTTCCCACAAGTGCGGCCCTTCTAGCCTCCAGATCTCGTATCAGCGGGCTTAGCCCGCTTGGCTGTCGGCTGTACCTGTACCGGTCACCTGTCACTCCTCTGAGACTCGGCCTCCTCCCTGGCCTGAGTCTCTAGCTCAATCTCCCTCTTCCGTGCATTTTCCTGAAGCTCAGCAAACGTCCGGTACATCGAGTTCGCCACGAACTCGCGAATGTCTCTCCTCAGTATGCTCAGATACCGACTCATGCATGCCTGCTCGGTAGACACATGCTCAGGGCAAAACATCGCCCTCTCATGAAACTTCCTGGTGATCACAGTAACAGAATCAGTACCCTGCTTGAGGGACAAGAACTCCTTGGCCAGCCGTTCCCTTTCCACCGGGGGAACGTACTCATCACGAAACATAGTGGTGAACCTCTCCCAGGTCACCGCAGTAAGCTCAGCAGGGGTGAAATCTGCCGACACAAACTTCCACCAGTCCTTCGCCCCCAAGCGAAGCTGGTTCAGCGCGAACCGTACTCTCAGATGCTCCGGACACGAGCAGGTGTAGAAGCATCCCTCAATGTCATAAATCCATCTCATCATAGCAATCAGATCCTGCATCCCATCACACTCTGGTGGCTTCGTGTTGCTGAACTCCCGGAACAGCAACGAGTCACCCCCCTGAGGTCTAGCAACAGCAACAGCTGCAGTACCTGCAGCGGCTGCAGCCTCAGTAACCGATGTGTATCTCTCGTCAAACGTATCAATCAGGGTGGTCTTGATAGACCCGAACATCTATGGTATCTCTGCGCGGATAGCCGCAGCCACCTCATCGTGGATCATCTGTCGAAGCTCCTCTTCACTCACGCCGCTGGCCTCTGCTCTGTGGTGTGTCCCAACCATGATGTCTCTGAAATACAACATAAAAATATCAGAGACTCGCTCGAGTATGCACGCACTCGATAACCCATCCCTACTTGTTCCTTAGTACCCTAAGGATTCTTACTTGGACTGCGCACTGATCCGGTGTCTTCAGTAGTACGGGCCCTATACTACCATCCACACCGCGTCAGTATTCACCCCAAGTCCTCCTCCTAGGATCCCAGATCACAAGTACTCTACTTCTCGCTAAGCACAGGCTACCCTTCGGTAGGCCCCTCATAAGCTCCTCACTGCTACCTACTCATTCTCAAGCATCTCATAGCAGCAGTAATCTCCTAGGCTAAGGCATCACAGATCAGGCCACTCTAGTCCTAATATGAATACCTAGCCTACTCTAGCATACATAACATATCATATCATATCTCATAATACATAATGTAAGGGTACTTTGGGAAATCACCGTTCGAGCGCTGACTGATTGTACACACTGCTTCTTTCCGCTTTTCTCAAATTCTTTTACTTTTTAGAAAAATTGTTTCTTTTATGAAAAACTTTCTCAAATCCTCAGTTTGAGTTCAGATACGCCCGGAGGTGCATCCGAATCCCTCAAACCAAGGCTCTGATACCAACTTGTAACAACGTAAATTTTCAAAACAATTTTTCATTTTTTTAAACATAATTTCATTCATAAGATATCATAAGAATCCATTGTATCACATGTCATCATAATAAAACAAATCCCAAGATCTCTAATACATAAATCCTATCAGTGTGTACAGATCATGTCGGCGCCTTCCCGCGATCCTCACTGGTACCTGAAACACATCACACAAACACTGTAAGCATAAATGCTTAGTGAGTTCCCCAAAATACCACATACGCACATACGCCACTCAAGGCTATAGCTCTACAAGACCTTCCGGTCCATGTGTCTCAGGGGACTTCCGTCCCACAATCCTGGTAGACCTTCCGGTCCTACCCATAATGACCTTCCGGTCCATATCATAATGACCTTCCGGTCCATAGCATACTACTCATGACATAACATAGCACATACATATTAAATAACAACATACATCACATACTCCTCATAACACATAAGACCTTCCGGTCACACATATTACCACTCTAGGTAAAGTATAGTGAGAAGACTCACCTCGTACGATGTCGGATAACCTCTCGTGCTCGATAGCCCGACCTAGCCTCTTCCTATCAACACAATAACATCTCTAATTAATACTTTCTCTTGTCCTCACTTCTAAGGAGTGGGTAGAAGACAATTCTACCCCTCCCAGGTCTCTCTCTAGAACCAGCTTGACCAAAACCCAACGGTCAACTGAAGTAAACTCAAGTCAACGGTCAAACTTTGACCAGACTCGTCGAGTGCACTCGTGTGACTCAGTGAGTCCAGGCGTCTTCCGAATCCTCATAGATCCTCACTCGACTCGTCGAGTTAACCTTTCACTCGACAGGTTACTACCGGTCATGAATCGTGGGGCAACCCGACTCGACTCGTCGAGTCCCCTTATGGACTCGGCGAGTTCCTTCCATGGCAACACTCAAATGACCTTCTGAGGTCAGATATGTTTCTCTAACCTATAGATCTGACCTTACCATACTCAATAATCACGTAAAGGTCTGACCTTTACACTCATGCAACATTCAATATGCTTCTTTTGGTGAAATAGCCTCTAAAATGGCAACCTAGGCTCATATCTCTAAGGAAGTAGCATAAAGCAGGGAGGTTAGGGCTCTCTGGACCTCTCAAGGTCCAGATCCAGAGTTTAACACTCAAAGGGACATCATAAGCATCATATCCAAGCCAATAAAGGATAGAGAAAACCCTAGATTCAAGGGTTCTTCACCAAAACAGAAAAGGGTTCGATTTAATACCTCAAAGATGGAGTTTCCTTGCTTGAAATCACAGAATAGCAACCCCCTTGACCTTCTTTTGCTGAAATCTCCTTCTTCTTTGCAAAAACCACACCAACAAGGATTAAAATAGCCCTTCTCCTCACACCACACACTCAAGCTCACTAGGGTTTCTCTCTCTGGACTGGTAGCCACAAATGAGGGCCACAAGGTCCCTTAAATAGGGCACAGGCCTGAGGATTTAGGGTTTCCACCCACAGCGCCTACTCGACGAGTCTACTCTTGGACTCGTCGAGTAGTTCATTAAACTCACGTGGCCACCCCGCTTCTACTCAACGAGTTATAGCACCAACTCGTCGAGTAGGTCAATGATTCACAAAAATAAATAATTAAAAATAATATACCTGGAAATCCGGGTGTTACAAATGAGCTCGCGCAGCCTCTCATCAATGGGCTCAGTACCGCTGCCCGACCCAGATCCAGATCCCGATCCTGATCCTGATCCTGATACCCCTACTCCAAATCGTGTCACCACCATGCCGAACTGAAATGTAATAAATCATAATGATCAGGATATCTATATAGGGGATCTTCCCACACCGGTCCTCCTTAGTGTTGGGTTTTGAGCATTCTAACACTCCTAAGTGTACATGCAACCCTAAATACCTTGGATCTATGTTTTCTCTATTATACATGCAAATATGATTATCCAAGGTATTATCCTAACTAGCATACCAAAACATTGATACTAGGATACTAAAATAGATAGAATACATACCTTGTTGTTGTTGCCTGACTCCATGAAGCTTGAGAGCCTAGTGCCCCAAGTGTGACACCTCAAATGGTTCACACAACATCATGAACTCTTGGAATAACCATGAGAAGAAGACATACATGTTCAAATTGGCTAGCCCTCTTACATATGTATCACTAGTGCCGATTTCTTGAACTAAAGGGGTTCTTATATAGTGTGGCTATTAGGGTTACACCATGTAACTCATGACTTTTCCCATTCCTTATGCTCCATGGGTTTTAACCTCCATGGAGTATCCATGGATCACCACATGGGTTAAACCCAACATAAAGGAATCTTGGATCATAAGCCCACATATATAAGAATGAATGATTTACACAATCAATCCCCATATATTTAATTAGTCTCTTTTTGATCACTAAATTAAGTCCAAATTAATTCTTGATCAATACTAATTAAATAACATGATTTCATATTAATATATTAGAACTTATAATATATTAATATGTCACAAAATGTCTTTTCCTCATAAACGGTCTATCAAAATGTTTCGATGCCATGCAACCCAAATGGACCATGCCGAGTCGGGTCAAGTACATACCAATTATAGTTATGGACTTAGACACTAATCCAACAGTCTCCCACTTGGATAAGTCTAAAACTATTATTGCGTATGACTTCAGGAACCAACTGGCAATCGTAGCTCTCAAAAGCCGCTGTCGAACTCTGACCTTGTAGAAGAACTCAGACCTTTGTCAATGACTTGTCCATTAGATAAGGGATCATATATTCCTCCATTCTAGATATCATATGGACTAAGACATGGATTATAATCATTCTCTCTGTCCATTAGTTGTTTCCCGATTTCCGATTTATGACGATTGACTAATTGAACAAATCAAATCAGTCCAGGCCCGGCCGAGCACTTACATTTGTCATCACCAAATCATCGAGGGGCCCACAGATATCGCTTTTATCCCGAAGGTAAAAGGAATGGATAAACTTCGACTCATATGGCTTGTTCTACTACTTGTTGAATCATACACAAAGGCACGTTTTATAACACCGAGTTACCGAATGCGTTTTCGTGCAATCAATGTACAACCAACTCATAGTAACAACTCATATTTCTAGGTTTGAAGAATATAAGATATTATCGTCTCATGATCACTCGTGATAAAATCCATGAAGTGATTCCAATGAGCGCGGGTTGAATCCAATACTCAGAACTTATGAGCACTCATGAGTGTTGTAGCCCCTTGTCCAACATCTTAGACCTCTACAAGCCAACCCATGACAGTCTTGATTCATATCTACTTCCAACATATGACCGACTGTGGATAGTTTGAATAACTTAGTCAATCAGGAAGAACGACCTAGTTATTCTGGAAGTCAAAACATGCAAAATGAAACACAATAATAATAGAATCTAATATGGTATCAAAACCTATGAACATAAATAAAACACCTTTTATTTATCACCATATGATTACACATTATTCATTGTATACTGTTTCAGCTATCAACTTTATTCTTGAATTTAAAACAATAGTTGTCCCATGCTCCAAGCATGTATACTATGCTTTCTAAACACTAGTCATGCCATACACCAAGTATGCATACTATGTTTGTCTATGATCTTCACTTTGTGAATTAGATCAATTGAACATAACTCCAATGATCCTCTTTCACAGTCCCAAATCCTTACTGCAAATGCAAGAATTCCAAATTCATGTCATTTACTGAAATCTGTTAGATTCTAAACTTATATGCATTGATCCTCCTGTAATGATTATGCACAGAGTCACAAGGACTTGACAACAAACATTACAGAGCAGTCCAAAGGAGATCAACTCCTTGGAAATATCCTTCTTGCATTAAGTTTCCTAATCTTACACAGATTGAATAATTTCCAACTTTGAAACATTTCCATATTCCATTTTGACTATCACTTCTGAACAAGAGTTGCCTCCTTACAGATTATGTCAATATGGTCCTTCCAGAATTATCACTATACTTCCAACTGTCCTTGAGCAACCAATCTTTGGTAAACCTTAGATTGTCCTTGACAATTGCTTAATCCTTTTAGTCATATCCAGTTCTAGACCTTTTCCCTTCTTAATGCCCCAGGCATTTGGAAAATTTTAGAAAGGATAAATATAGCACATGTAATCGATCCTATATCCGAAGCATATGAGACTCGAGTCATGATGTCTCACATAAAGACTAAACCAGTCTTTTGCTATAACATTTCCATTTCTATTTGCCAAGTTCTTATAATTCAGATTATGAAAAGGGATGCCGTAATCATAATCGAATTTTAGAACGCAAATAATGGACCCATATATAGAATTTCCTTATGTTGAGTCATTCCAACATGAAATTCGTATATATATTCTTGACTAAATACGACTTAAAACCTCAATCTAAGCTTTTAGAATTGAAATGAAGTATAATTTTCTCTCCCTTAATTATAGCAAAACAACTTTTTCAACCCCTACAGCCTCACGAATTGAAACTTTTGTTTTCTATAATTAACATTGCTAACTTGCAACCTTTATCATAATTATCATGCTCCCACTAACATGATGATTATTAGCATAACACTTATGCTCCCACTAGCTTTGACATGTAATCAGAAATCAGCTGGACTTCTAGAAATCAATACTTTATTGACTTTCTTACCAAAGTTCAGATTTCTGATACTAGATTGCTTTGATAAAACTTTATCAATATCATACACCTTATCTTAGATAGCTCACAGGTGTGTCTAAACAATTTTAAGAACTATGAAAAGGGATGCCGTAATCATAGCCTCGATTTTTTAGACCTTTACCACTTCTCACAAGTCCATGTTAGTGTGCTGGTTAACCACACACGCTCCACTAACGACTTTGAGAATGCAAATATCAGAATTGCTATCTAGCTAAAATCTACTTAGTGAAAGTGTTTCCTCACCATCATTTTCATGAATCGGAGAGAAACCTTATGACACTTAGATTTAATGGTGTATGTGTTCTTATCCATGTGAATTGTCAAAACCATAGTCACAAGACAAGGATAATGACAAATTCAAACTCATATGGACTGAACTCAATCTTAATTTCTTGCCATGTGGCAGCTCAAGGGTCTGCCATTGCTTCCAAGTTGCTGTGCAACCAATTGAGAACTCTAAGAACTCATATGCAAAGCCAGCTATAATTGGAATGGACACAGAAATAGTCAACACGATAGGTTATAAACCTCAAGTCGTGTGCTAGTGAAGAACTTTAGTTTTTACTCTTGATTAGTTCTTGAGACTTTCAAGACCTTTTAAGACTCCCACTGTCCTCTTGACATATAAGACTCTCTTGTCAAATATTCAAGAGATAGTGTGGATTCTAATCAAGACAAACACTTCACACAATTGGCCTTAGTTGGTCTTTGTTTTACCAAAAACATCACAACTTACCAATTTCAAATGTACAAGAGTAGAAACCTTCTACTCTTACATTTGACAAGTGTTTTTAAACCTTCTTTAAGACATGTCACTCAAGTTACAATCTTGGAGTATGACTCTAAGAATTGTTTTGGAATGAAATATGACTCATCTTCTTGATTTAACCACTTCAACAATTCATAACTCCTCTTCTTAGCTACCAGAATGCACTTAGAGGATGAATTGTGATAAGGTCTCTTAATCATTAAGATGATTATATAACATGATACTCAAGTACTCTACCATCTTTTCAGATTTGAGAAACTTTTATCCTTCTGCCTAATTTGATTCTTCTCATTCGTTCCGCCATACACTGAAATTTTTTCCAATGCTTCAGAATTATACTTAAGCCTGTAAGTATAACCATATTTACTAAACTTTAGTAAATCATGACGAATAGTCTTATCGATCTTTTGTGGTGGACTTAATCAGTGCACAAGAATGTGTACTCGATCCCTTAGTCCGTTACTTGACTTACACATCTATGTGAACAAGTAGTTAGTCTTAATTTTTTCAATGCTTGAAGGTTCTCATTCATCATGCTCTACAAATTGCATGATTCCAAGTTTCGGTCCAATTGAAACTTGGGTGATGAGAATATTTCCTTATTTGGTAAATTTAGACACTACCACAAATGAAAGAATCAAATTCATATTTCCACTCTTGCTCTTAATGGAATCTTATAAGCAACACAGTTTTTCACAAATGCCATTGTAAGGATATTTTAAAATAAATAAAATCAAAAGATTTACCTTTTATTTTAAAACTTTGCGGAAAAACTCATCCTTACAATCCATATGAAAACTTGTTGTTATCTATTCCTAAGCAAAATATCATAACTCCTAAGAAGTAGCTTAAGAATTCGATCTTCAAACTATGTGATAGAAATCCATCTACGCGATCAGATTCAGCATATTCTTTCTTTAAGTTTCTTCACTTTTTCTTTGATTCTTAAAACATCACCATGTGACCCAGTCACATCATGTATCAAGAATCTCATAATAGAAACTTAGCAGAGTTAGATAATGGACTTTACCTGAAGTAGAGTCAAACTTATTGACTTTAACATCCTTAGGTAAATTTGGCAGCTTCGCAACCAATGCCCCTTTCTTTGGCAATGGACCATTGATAATGGGACTATCTCAGACTTAGCCTCTCTCTTTACCATTTGGTCAACCAAGTTGACTATGGCCGATCCCTTTCCATTGGGAAGAGAGAGCTTTACTGGATATCCAATGTCATCATTGTCAATGTCCATAAAGTTTTAGGAAGTTGATCTTAGCAAATAGATAAGATCATTAAGGGTCTTGTCATAGTCTGTTTCATAGGAGTCCCAAAGGAACTCACTATGTGACTTAGAAAGTGATTGATCATCAGCTTCCTCTAGGCTTTGACACCCAACTCTCCCGGTTTGTCAATATGTGACTACATCTCCAAGATGTGATCACACATAGACCTTTGCTTGCCAATAGGGCTTGAGTGACCTTAAACTTTTCAGGAACTTGTGGGTTAGGGAGAATAATTGGAGGAGGTGAAAGAAGTATGATTTCCATGGGACATCATCTTCATTTTAGGAAAACTTGTTTCAAGAGATTTGGGAAGATCATCTTTTGGGAGATATTCAAGATAGTTGATTTAAAGTCCTTAATATAACACCCAATATGAAATATTAAGGCTAGGACCCAACAACCTATTTATAACTGGAAGAGGGATGTCGTAATCCAAGTTATAAAATAGTTGAAGGTAGGTAAATGACGATTTACCAATTTCCACCATGAAAAACGAAATATAATTAAGTTTTAATTGGATTTGAAACTCCTAGATCTTTTGAGATACATTGAACTTTCAATGGCATGTTTGAATCTCGATTGTGCTCTCTCAAGTTTGTGACTGGGATGCCGAGGATCACAAACAAGGTGTGAATAACCATGCAAATTGACTTGGTACCCTTAACTTTATCACCTAATCGATGTGCCGGTTAACCACACACGCTCCACCGATCTATAATAGAGTCAAGTTACCCTTTGCCACTCTTACTAGTCCTTATTAGTGTGCCGGTTAACCACACACGCTCCACTAATGACTTGTTAAGGTACAAAGTGTAATTTCATGGGTTAGCACCTTTTCACATTTTCCTAAGTAACTAAGATTGGGAATGTATAAGTGTTTAGTTAGTTAGTATTTATCATTAATACTTTTAATGAAGGGAGAATTATAGTCCTTTCCTACCCGTTCGGCTAACGACCCTCCACCAGTCAAGGAAGCGGTGGGTGAGAGTGGACACCCATTAAACTGCCATTTTATAGGCAGTAACCTTATACCCCCCTTATAGACCGGCTTCGTGAATAAGGCCTACTAACGGTAAGATTGACTTTATCTTATACATATCTATATAATTAAAATTAAAATAATAGTATAAGGGTTTGAATTTTAACTTTTAAAATTCTAAGGGCTAACTTGGAATTAAAGTATTCATAAGTGAAACTTTTCAAATTCCAAAACTTGAGGGCAAGTTTTGAAACTATTCAAAACTAATTAATTCCATAACTTATGTGTTTAAATTAGTTTTAATTAAAAAACTCTTCAAGTTCCATAACTTGAGGACAAGTTATGGAAGACTTTAAACTAATAAAAGAATGTAACTTTTCTTTATTTTTGTAACTTATGGAACTAATTAAGGTTACACATTTTATCATTTAATGAAGTGACTCTTGAACCTCCATAACTTGAGGACAAGTTATGGAGTCATAAAACCATTTAATGAGGACAAGACTCTTCATTTTTGTAACCATTGCCAACTTTTTATGAGTTTTATGAAACTTAAATGTGACTTTTCATATAACTTGAGGACAAGTTACAAAAACACATTTTAGAATCAACTCTTAGATTAAAATGGATTGAAAACACATAATCAATTAACTTTTCTATTAATCTAATAAACTCATATGAACAAAGATAATTCACATCAAATTTTTCAAGTAATTAGCATAACTTTTAAACTAATACAATTCGATTTTTCAGCTAATTTTGCAAGTATAACAAGAAAACAAGCCTTGGCTCTGATACCACTGATGGGTTTTGCGCATTCTAACACTCCTAAGTGTACATGCAACCCTAAATACCTTGGATCTATGTTTTCTCTATTATACATGCAATTATGAACTTTCCAAGGAATTAATTAAGGTTACACATTTTATTACTTAATGAAGTGACTCTTGAACCTCCATAACTTGAGGACAAGACTCTTCATTTTTGTAACCATTGCCAACTTTTATGAGTTTTATGAAACTTAAATGTGACTTTTCATATAACTTGAGGACAAGTTACAAAAACACATTTTAGAATCAAATCTGAGATTAAAATGGATTGAAAACACATAATCAATTAACTTTTCTATTAATCTAAGCAACTCATAAGAACAAGATAATTCAAATCAAACTTTTTCATGTAATTAGCCTAATCACTAAACTAATACAAAAAATGAATTTTATGACAATTATCTTTGAAATTGGATTAGTATGAACATTACCACATCAAAAACAAATTTATAAGTTCAAAAACATCTTAGGGTAATGTTTCTAGTCCATTTCTAGCCAAAAAACTCAAAAATATGCTGTCTGGGGCTCCTACTCGTCGAGTGTATCAACCTACTCGCCGAGTAGGATGATTTTCTTCATGGACTCGGCGAGTTCATCAGTGGACTCGGCGAGTCCAGTGCCCAGAATCCCCGAAATTCGACTTTTTCAGCATTTTTCAGCAATTTGCATCAAGTATAATTGAAAACAAGCCTAGGCTCTGATACCACTGTTGGGTTTTGAGCATTCTAACACTCCTAAGTGTACATGCAACCCTAAATACCTTGGATCTATGTTTTCTCTATTATACATGCAAATATGATTATCCAAGGTATTATCCTAACTAGCATACCAAAACATTGATACTAGGATACTAAAATAGATAGAATACATACCTTGTTGTTGTTGCCTGACTCCATGAAGCTTGAGAGCCTAGTGCCCCAAGTGTGACACCTCAAATGGTTCACACAACATCATGAACTCTTGGATAACCATGAGAAGAAGACATACATGTTCAAATTGGCTAGCCCTCTTACATATGTATCACTAGTGCCGATTTCTTGAACTAAAGGGGTTCTTATATAGTGTGGCTATTAGGGTTACACTATGTAACTCATGACTTTTCCCATTCCTTATGCTCCATGGGTTTTAACCTCCATGGAGTATCCATGGATCACCACATGGGTTAAACCCAACATAAAGGAATCTTGGATCATAAGCCCACATATATAAGAATGAATGATTTACACAATCAATCCCCATATATTTAATTAGTCTCTTTTTGATCACTAAATTAAGTCCAAATTAATTCTTGATCAATACTAATTAAATAACATGATTTCATATTAATATATTAGAACTTAAAAGCATACACATAGCAAGATCCATACGATTATCATAGCTCAAATATCAGTATAACATGGCTAACACATTGGGGAACTACTTACTTGGCTCAGCCGATCACGCGCGTTGCACTCTCCTCTTTTCCATACTTTAAAAGTTTTAACTTTTATTTTATTTTTTGAAAACAAGTTTACCATTTCCTTAGTTTGAGTCCTGACACACCCGAGAGTGTTCCTGAATCCCTCAAACCAAGGCTCTAATACTAACTTGTAACAACCCAATTTTTCAAAAGAAAATTTTCATTTTTAAATAGTCAAAACACTTTTCCATAAACTATGAAATCTCAATACAATTGTTTTCAAATTCATATCCATAACAATATTATTTCCAAACATCAGAGTGTTCCATAAAAATGCCTGAGAGTGCACGCCGCGTCATCAAGCCTTGCCCTTGCCCTTGGGCTCAGATGTACCTGAAACAAATCCACAAACTGTAAGATAATGCTTAGTGAGTCCCCCAGAGCATAACCCACACACAAGGCACATAACACATATCATATTAGCTATAAAAGCTACATATGTCACATAATTCATGCATACTAACATATAAGGATGTTGTGGGATCCTCCTAGGGTCTTATATCTTCATGCTATGAGGTCCCCCATGGCCTTTACCTAGGAATGCCACAGGCTTCCCCACATGGTCTTATATCCAACTACCACGGGCTACCCCAGGGGTCTTCCATGTAATAGCATAATAATCAACTATCATATCATATATCACATAAGTATCTATCATACTACATAACTCATACATAAACATATAAGGATGTCGTGGACTCCCTCCAGGGTCTTACTCCAATGTGTCATGGGCTCCCCCACATGGTCTTATTTCCAACTGTCACGGGCTCCCCCGGGGGTCTTCCATGCAAATATCATATAATCACTTGCATACCACTTAGCATATCACTCCACATATCTCTACTACAGCTAGTGTACCACATATCATAAAATAGACCGAACTTGGTGCCGTAGACCCATTGGTATGGTGAGAAGACTCGCCTCTCGAATACTGAGCTGACAAGCTAAGATCAAATATATCCCACCTGCTGCTCCAACTCAACTGCCTATAATCATCATGTGATTAATGTGTCACGATCCCAGTTCCTTCAGTCCCTTTCATGTTCAGCCCTTTTCAGTGGGGTCTAAGGTCCCAAACTTCAGATCCAAACTCCCTTAGTGCATATATCACGTAAAGTTGCAAACTTTACGTGCATGCAAGGCCCTCCAAGGCTATAACATCAAAACTAAGATTCCTACAAGGTTTTAGTGCATGGAAAGGGGCTAAGCTATATAAAGTGATCAACTTTATGTCATTGGAGACCTAGAGAGGTCCAGATCTGGAACCATATCCTTGTAATAAGTCCAGATCCGAGTTTGACTCCATTTTGCACCAAAAATGGCCATTTACTTCCAAGAAAAGGGATCTAAGCAACTAAAGATTAAGGTAACGACCTTATACCTCAAGATGATGGCCAATACAGAGTAGATGTCGGATCTACTGCTTCTCTCCTTTCCCCTTCTTCTTCAAGCTCTAAAATCCTTCACAAATACCCCAAGATTGCTCATAAAAGCTCTTTCTCTCACTCAAGAAGGTGCCAGGTCCAACTAGGGTTTTCTCTGGCTAATAGGATGGTAAGGGAGGCCACAAGAGGCGGATTATGCTCTTTAAATAGGGTGCAAAACCCAAATATTAGGGTTTCTCTCTACAGTGCCTACTCATCGAGTCGGGGCCTTCCAACTCGTCGAGTAGAATCCAAATCCCGCGTCCTCATAATAGTCTCTTCTCGACGAGTTGGAGCACCCCAACTCGCCGAGTCAATGCACAAAACCCTAAAAATTAGGTAAATTAAATAATACCTGGAACATGTGTTAAAGTAGGCCATATTATAGTAAGATGTTGTAAGGACTGTAATATAAAGTCATGCTTATGTTTCTGTATTGACGATGACATCCCGAACTTATAGATGAAACACATTTTTTCGGAAATGCTTGGTAATAATATTGTCACATTATTGGGAACAAATTTCGCATTATAATTCTATAAAAAGGATACTCTGAAATGAAATAAGCATAATTAAACCGGTCTTTTCTAGTTGTGAAAATTGGGATGTCATAGTTGGTATCAGCACATTAGTTTAAGCTAACTAAGAATTTGTAGGGTTTCTAGACTTAAACTGAGAATGTTAAGCGATGATTGTGAGATGAGTGTCTGCTATATTTAGGAAGTATGTAGACACATGAACAAGCTTATTTTAGGAATAATGCCTAGATTGCTTTTACATGCTAAATGATTTATGCTATAAGATGCCTTAAGATGCTTTAGGTTGCCTACCTAGGATGCTGTTAATTGATCGAACTTATGCTCTATTGCTGACCGGATCTGGAAATTTTATGTGTTCAGAATTCTAAAGGTTTAATTACAGTATTAGAATTGACATGTAATATTTCGGAGGAATAAGGAGGATTATACGTTGAATGAAACCTTCATTATCTTAAATTCTCGCCTCGGTACACTAAACGTCTTATTTGGTGTACAGTACGCCATGGTGAGAACTCGAAGCGGATTAGGAAATGGTAATCAGCTGCCTGAGCCTCGTGTAGTCAAGTATGCACCATGGGCAATGCCTGTATAAGAACCAATCACAATTAATAGAGTCCAAGCAGTGATTTAGTATTTGATGGCCGAGCAAAGGGAGGAAATGAGACAAGTGTTATGGAATAATAGGGATGAACCTACAACACCTGTTGTGCATCCTGGTCTGAATAAAGAACAATTTGAGGAGGGAAACTATAGCCGAATTGTTAGCTAAGCTGAGCCAAGAATGGTTAGAAGGAACCAACCAAATGAAGGAGATGATGGACGTGGATGCAAGTATAAGGATTTCATGGCATCCAAGCGACCAAGTCTTTCGGGAACCCCAACACCGATGAAAGTTATGGATTGGATCTTCGAGATGGAGATGATGTTTGAAAGTTATGAATGAAGCAATGAGCAGAAGACTGCTCTTATATCTAGACAGTTGAAGACTGGGGTATTAATCAGGTGGAAGTTGCTGGCTGATACCATGCCCAAGGGAGAAGCTAGTAAGATGTCTTGGGAAAACTTTATTGTGCAACTGAAAATGAATTATTACTCTGAGCAAGATCTTCTGGAGATTAACAACGAATTCAAGAACCTGAAGAAGGGCACTATGAGCACAACGAGTATGCTGTAAATTTTACAGAGAAAATGAAGGTTGTTCCTTACTTGGTTCCAACTGAACTCTCCAAGGTCAACACGTTTGCTAATGGATTACCAGCGGACTTTGGTCCAATGGTCAAACAAGAAACTAATCTGAAGGTCGCCATCTGGGAAGCTAAGAACATGGAGACCCAATTAAGGGAAAAGGGTCGAGAGAGATATGAAGTAGGAGAGAAGAGGAAGTTTGAGGAATTTTCAAGATCCAACAAGAAAGGAAGATTCTCGAAGTCTGGTTCCAAAAAGTTATGAGGAGGAGGAGGTGAAGCAAAATGGTGTGAGAAGTGCAAAAAGAAGTAATCTGGGAAAGGTAGTGAGGAAGTGACTTGTTACAAGTGTGGAAGGACAGGTCACTATGCCAACATGTGTACATTCAACAAGAGAATGTGTTATAATTGTAGAGAGGATGGGCATGTGCGGAAAGATTGTCCGAAGAAGAAAGAGGCTGCAAAACCAAATGTACCGCCAAAGCCAAAGGAGAGAGCATTCCAGATGACTCTCGAATTAGTAAGGGAGGAAGCAGATGTTGCTTCAGGTACCTTTCTCGTAAATGATTTTCCTGCCAATGTATTGTTTGATTCTGGAGCTAATTACTCCTATATATCGCATAAATTTGGTACAAGACTAACATTGCCTGTAAATAGACTAGATAATGCCTTAATAGTCAAGGTAGCTAGTGGTAACTTTGTACCTGTTAGTGATTGCATTAGGAACATCGCCATTGACCTGAATAGGAATAAGTTCCACGATAAGTATTTCCCATTGAGTTAAACAGTTTCGACATAATATTAGGAATGGATTGGATTAGTGAGAAATAAACCAATCTCATATTCTTTTCTTCTTTCCCTTGTACAATGTGTATAGAGTAACTTAGTTCTGATGGGCAATGTGGGATCAAAATCACAACAAGCAATTGTAGACTAAATTACTAAGTAGTTCTATAACTACCCTCCAAGTGTTCGATTAAATTCCTCAGTGAACTTTTCTATCAATATTGCTTGAAAAGCATAGGCTGTTATCGTTTCAATGAGACTGAATCCCTTGAGTTGCTCCAACATCGGGACCTTGTGAAGCTCTTGGGATATTGCATTGAAGGAGATGAAATAATACTAGTATATGAATACCTGCCAAAGCACAACCTAGATCATATCATTTTTGGTAAATCAATCTCATAGAATTTCATGTTTTATGCGTGGTACTCTTTTAGTTTTGTTATTTATACATGGAAATGTGTTAGATCAATCAAGAAAAGACTCCTGATGTGGGAAGATCGTTTCAAGATTATCAAGGGTGTAGAAAGAAGGAATTTGTATCTCCATGATGATTCTAGGCTAAAAATAATTCATCGTGACCTAAAAGAAAATTATATTTTGCTTTATAGAGATATGCACCCCAACTTTTCTGACTTTGGATGGCAAGAATTCTTGCAAGTGAGAAAGGGGAAACGACAAACTGAATAATTGGAACATAATATGTATATACATGTAAAAGATTTCTATCCAACTCTCTTTTTTTGAAAAAAATACAACTTTATGTGTATTGAATATAAACTACTTTCTTATGTGTACACATGCAGTGGTTATATGTCTCCATAATACATAATGAATGGCTATTTTTCTACCAAGTCTAATCTTTACAACTTTGGTATTTTGGCTTTGGAGATAATAAGTGGGAAAAAGAATTGGGGATTTCAACATCCTAACCATAACTTGAGCCTTCTAGGTATCTAAGTAATTAAATATATTATTCATCATGAAGTGTAGCTTTGATGGCATAGTTTTGCATTCTGATTAGTAGAAATTAGACATGATTAATATGTGTCTGTGTGTGTTACATGCATGGAATTTGTAGACTGAAGGAAGGTCCCTGAAACTGATGGAACATGTATTAGACTGTTAATGTGATTCTTCATTGATTTTTGTTATATCGAAGAGACATATATGTCTTCTGTTGCCACACGGGTAGCCATGCTGGCAATGAAGTTTCTGATGAAAGAACCCAAACACAAACTGGGTGTTGATGAGTTGGTTAAAGCATTGGAGTAGATTCAGGAGTTGCAGAAAGCTTTTGAGAATGTTGGAATGGATCAGTGAGAAAGAGAATCGGAATGGAAACGGGAAGTGTGATTCACTTTAGAAAGATAATTGTTTTTAGAGATGGTCTTGTTAATTGTATCAAAAGATATAACATGAACATAATTCAAACATCACTTGTAATTTTCAATCTCAAGTCTTGATTTCTTGCTATTTTGGTTATTTAATTATTGCATTTTACGAGTTTAGTTTATATACCTTGTAAAGAAATGAAAATGCACTTATATTCATTTTATACCAAAAAATATTAGGATGTTAATCATCTAAATTGGACAAGGGAAAAATCGTCCAACAAGGTGAAAAACCATTAAACTTATGTGTAGATTAACACAACACTAACTAGAATCATGGATATGGACATCATTGCAGAATACATGGTTTATATACTTTTTGTCAAAACATACCTAAATCGGTTATTTCGATCCATAACACTTGTTGAGCCTGGGAAATACCATTTATTATGATCAATAATCACATACCATTCATGGATGTTTGAATTCACAAAAAAATCTCATATCTAAATACACAATGAGTAAAGTGACTTGAAATGACAACAAATTGCTAACAAACCATTATTATAAAGAAATAAAACATAAGGTCACTATATAACCAAAAATGTTAAGACGATTTACATTTCTTAGACTCTTGTTTTGAAATTTTCATAAGAATGGTTGTAATGAAAACAAATCGGTCAAATACAATGGTTTACACTAACCATTCAACACTAGTCCCTAGCCAAAAAATCATCATCTTCTTTCTCTTCTAGTGCTACATCATGACATTTATGTGTAGTAGTGGTATTAATATTAACACCTTCAGATTCATATTTTGTTATATCTTGTTTTGTGTTGTTGAGATGATGATGATAATTAAATGTGTTGTTGGTCTTGCAGATGGAAGGTGGAAGGGTATTCATGGAAATCACCACATCCAGGTTCTCTCTTTGAGTTGATTTCACTTTACTTGATAAACTCCCCCATGACATCTTCTCACTTTGCAAGAATAAAGCACTCAACTTCTTTACATTTGGTCTAATTGTTCTTTTATGCCCCATAAACCTATTGTAAACAAACAAGCAAGCAAATACACAACATTGGAATATGATACAATTTAAATAGAGTTAAATAAAAATACCTTACCTTCTTCCAGCAAGAATCTTTACCATATTCTCATTATTGTTTGAAACAAACACATCACACTCTTCATAGGTAAAGTGTACCACCTTTTCCCGACTTCACCAAGTTCATATCTCTCTTTATCACCACCTCCATAGTAACAACTAGAAAAGGCAAGCATATCAGGTTCAAAATTATCAATAATATATAAAAAATGAGATTGGATCAATTCATAGAACACAATTCAAAGAAAAAAATCAAACTGACACCTTAAGTGAACATCAATGTAACGATTTGTCATCTTCCTCATTTTCATCACCAGATGATCACCAAGATCTTGCAATGGTTTTGTAAAGAGAAAAGCATGATAATTGACTCGACACCTTAATTTGTGTAGCACTTCATTAAGGTGGCTAGTAAGCCTATAGTCAAATTTGGTTATCTGAACAACCTACACACGACACAATTTGTACATCACCCTGATTACACCATTGATTATGGGATTCCCTGATATTGAGTTTCTATCATGCATTTCATCGAGCACCTTATGTGTACAAGTTATCTTCTTCCCCTACTATCCCATTTAAACGAGTAAAGTACCATACATGAGTGACATACACAATTGGATAGGTCAACAACAACAACTGGTGGATAGCATCGATACCTTGATTCCAATTCACGTCTGATTATTAGGGAAGAGGTTTTATCACCCAGTCTCGTTGAGTACGATTCGTTAGGTGGGCGGAGGGATGAGAAGCATCATATAATCCTTTAGAATCGGGTAAAATCGATATGGCCAAGGACTAATCAGTGGAAAATCAAGATTGAATTAATCAATCATTGGTTCG